>NC_049226.1:78295702-83216952 GCF_011100685.1 Canis lupus familiaris | reverse complement strand
GTCCCTAACAAACCACTTTTAGCCAAATAGAAAGGACACTGTTTTTCTCATTGAACGAGAAACGAGCAGTCCAAGGGTAGCTTTTTGCTAAAGATTAATTTAGGCCACAATAGCGAACTGCATATCCTAAGAGGCCAGGCAGCAGCCGATCGGAAAATCCAGCACAGCCCCAAACCCCAGAGCCTAATAGCCCCAGAACCCCTGTATCATCCACCTTAGGGAGGGTCCAGGAGGAGAGGAACCTACTTAAGTGGTCAAATCCATGATCCCCAGGACCTTGCACACAGTTTCAGGGATAACCTTTCAGCGGGCTTTGTAAATGGTGTCCCTAGCTCCAGAGACAATAAGGATAGTGGCCTTCCTAAGAAATTCAACATTTGCTGAGCACTTCTACTATGGGCCAAAGGATACAGTCACTGCCACAAACCTTCTCTCATCTTATTTAATCTTCATTCCACTCTGTGAAGAACACATGATTGGTTTGCTTGTTTGTTTTTTTATAAAAGATTTTATTTATTTATTCATGAGAGACACAGAGACAGAGAGGCAGAGACAAAGGCAGAGAGAGAAGCAGGCTCCATGCAGGGAGCCCGATGTGGGACTCAATCCCGGGACGCCAGGATCACACCCTGGGCGGAAGGCAGGCGCTAAACCGCTGAGCCACCCAGGCATCCCTGGTTTACTTGTTTTTCGTTTGTTTGTTTGTTTTTTAAGATTTTATTTATTTATTCGTAGAGACACAGAGAGAGAGACAGAGACACAGGCAGAGGGAGAAGCAGGCTCCATGCAGGGAGCCCGACGTGGGAATTGATCCTGGGTCTCCAGGATCACACCCTGGGCCGCAGGCAGCGCCAAACTGCTGCGCCACCGGGGCTGCCCGGTTTACTTGTTTTTATTTATTTTTTTATTTTTTTAATTTATTTTTTATTGGTGTTCAATTTACTAACATACAGAATAACCCCCAGTGCCCGTCACCCATTCACTCCCACCCCCCGCCCTCCTCCCCTTCTACCACCCCTAGTTCGTTTCCCAGAGTTGTTTTTAATCAAGATATAATACACATGCCATAAAGTTCACCATTTACAGTATACAATTCAGTGGGTTTTAGTATATTCGAAGTTATGCAACCATTACATTATGTAATTCCAGAGCATTTCATCATCCTAAGAAAAATATTGTTTGTTTGTTTGTTTGTTTGAGGGCGGGTGCGAGAGAGAGAGACAGACAGACAGACAGACTCTTATGCAGGCTGCACATCCAGGAGCCTGACCTGGGGCTCAATCTCACAACCCTGAGATCATGACCTGAGCCAAAATCAAGAGTTGGATGCTTAACCGACTGGGCCACCCAGATGCCCCACGGAACATGGGTTTTTAATCCCCATCCTATTGATGCAAAAAAAAAAAAAAAGAGGGAAAGATGTTAAGCAACCCATTCAAGATCACAAAATCTCCAGCAGAACTGGGTTGAAACCCATCCCTGAACCTTTTACAGCACTGGTCACTGTGAATCACCCCTCCAGCCACCCTTGGCTTCTGCTGCTCTCTTCCCATCCTGCCTCCTCACAAAAGATGGAAGCTCCCCCAAGGCTGTGGCTCTGCTGCTTTCTCATCAAACGTGTGTACCCAACAGATTCCCCTGATCCAACTCCTACTTCCACATGTGCTTCTCTCGTCTGAACTTCTATGTAAGCTCCAGATCCAGGCTGTCACACCACTGGCCCCCACAATGGGCATCCCTACCTAAATATCCCCAGGCACGCACAAAAATCCCCTTCCCTAATCAGTTAATGGCATCACTGGCCATTAGCACAGCCACTTGGCATAGCAGTTCAAGAGCTAGGACTCTCGAGTCTCACAGCCCTATATTCCGATTTTAGCTCTGCCACCTAGTTCTACAGCTCTAGGCATGTTATGTCCTTCTCTGGGCCTCTATTCATCCATCAGTAAAATGGATGGGGACAATGCTTATCTTGCAGGGTTGCTTCAAAGATCAGCTGTAAAATCCTTAGCACCGTGCCTGGCACATAGTGAGTGTTGAGTGACGAAGAGCCGTTGCCATTACAGTGTGAAAGGTGCAAGAGAACCCAGACTGCCTTCACTGGCTGAGTCTGGTGAGGAATGAGCACACGCTGGTATGTATCAGAATGTTCTTCCTTTTGAAGGCTAAATAATATTCCACTACATGTACATACCACATTTTGTTTCTCCATTCATCTGTCCGTGAACACTTGGATTGCTCCTACCTTTTGGCTATCGTGAATAATGCCACTGTGAACATGAGTGTGTAAATCTCTGTTTGAGCCCTGCTTTCATTTCCTTTCAGTGTACACCCAGAAGTGGAATTGCTGGATCATATGATAATTCTACTTTTAGTTCTTAGTAATCAAAAATTTAAGCATAAAAGAGATGAAAGTATGAAAATCAAAATCATAAATAAAACCCTTAAATCATAAATTTGAATGAGCTTTTTGCTTAAAAAAAAAAAAAAAAAAAAGCTGTATTGACTGAAAAGACCTAGACATGTAAACCCCGTAATAGTGGCAACCCCAGTGCCTGGACTGAGTCTCTAAGAATTATTTTATACTAACAGGAACAAAAACATCTAGGAGAAATGACTGATTTCAAGCCTGGGGCAGGACACACACAAGATAAGCCTATGGGAAATCAAGTACACTGTCGAAGACTACTGAGGTTTCGTCAGAAGGTCACAGGGGTCAACCTGGAGGGGCTCCCAATGGCCAACAAGACAGTACAAATAGATGTATGTGTGTATAAATGTGCACATTTGAATAACATTCAAATCTTGGTTTCTAAATACTATCATTTTCCAATGAAAAGAACCAGGGTTCCTTGGAGAATTCTAGGGCGGAGGCAGAAGAATCTAAGATGAGCCTGGAACTCTTGTGTCTGAGAATGAAGGGAGCATATCTGAAGAATATCTTCCAAAGGGGCTCCCATTGGCCAAATCTGGGACAATTTGGGCATCAAAATAAATAATAATTATTAAATAATAAAGGGGACCTTTATTATTTAAGGGGAATAAGGGGACCTGGGTGGCTGAATAAGGGGACCTGGGTGGCTCAGTGGCTGAACGTCTACCTTCAGCTCGGGCTATGATCCCAGGTCCTGGGATCGAGTCTCGCAGCAGGCTCCCTGCTCAGCAGAGAATCTGCTTCTCCCTCTACCCTTCTCCCCCTGCTTGTGCTGTCTCTTTCTCTTGCTCTCCCTCTCAAATAAATAAATAAAATCTTAAAAAAAAAAGTCTGTGAATAAAAACATGAACCCATACTGACATAAATAAACAGGGAAGAAGAAAAAATTCTTCCTTACAGTTGAAAATCCAGCTAATAAATATAGAAGAAATGACAGATCCATACAGTTGCCATTTGGCAACCATCACAACACTTGATTCAAGCAAGAATCATCAATGGATATTAAAACTAATGAGTGAAAGTTTGAGGAGTTACAGGATATTTACATACTCTAAAAGTATCTCCCCAGAGAAATACTAATTATACCCAAAAAATAGTAACTTGAGAGTGGAGAAGCCAGGCAGATAGCACTTTAACCAAGTTAAGATCCCCAGTAAGAGAACAAATATCTATGTCATCTGCCTCTGATAGGAGGCAATGAAAAGAATGCATCATTATTTCTGTGGTATTCCTGACAATACCACAAAATAACCAGAATCCAAACATGAGAAAACGTCAGACTAACCCAAATTGAGGGACGCGTTACAAAATAACTGGCCTGTATTCCTCCAAAACGTCAATGTCACGAAACACAAAGGCTGAGAACTATTCCAGACTCAAGGAGATTAAAGAGAAATGACAAATGAATCCAACATATGATCCAGGATGCTCTTGTACTACGCAGAACAGTTTTGAGACAACCAAAGAAACATGAAGAAGGTCTACAGTGTAGCTTCAGTATTCTATCAGCGTTCATTTCCTCACTTTGATCATGGTACTGTGGTTTTATAACATGGTCTTGTCTTTAAGGTCACTGAAGTATTTAAGGATAAACAGACGTCAAGTCTGTACTACAAAAGACTTGAAAGACTCAAAAGACTAAAATAAATTTTTTTAATTTTTAAAAAGACTAAAATATAAATATCCACATACATATGAGTATGTACACATAAAGAGAAAGGATAATGTGGTAAAAAGTTAACATTTGGAGAATCTAGGAGAATGTATGGATTATTGTGTACTACTCTTGCAACCTTTGCTAAGTCTGAAATTATTTCAAATTCACAAGTCTTTTTAAATGACCACAAAATATTGAAATACATTAAACACATAAAAGCCATGAGTTTTCAATGGACATTTCAAGGGGGAAAACGCCACTGTTCACCTTTGAGGGTTGCTAAAGCATCAGTTTGTATTAGGAAAGCTGAGAAAGGACAGGAACCAAGTAGGTACCTTGCTTGTCTTTCCCGTACAAACTGTATTTCAAGGCAATCAAACCGATGAAGAAAAGCTCCTTAGAGAATCACGCCAGTAAATGCAGAAGGAAAGACGGAATTACAAAATCACCAGTTGGTAATGGATCTGGCCCAGAGTTTCTCAGCCCACCTGAAAGCTTGATGTTAACTTGGCAGGATTCAATCAAAAAATATTCTTTTTTTGCCTGCCAATTTATTTATTTTTTATTTTTTAAAGATTTTATTTATCCATTCCTGAGACACACAGAGAGAGGCAGAGACACAGGCAGAGGGGAAAGCAGGCTCCATGCAGGGAGCCCGGTGTGGGACTCGAGCCTGCAACTCTGGGATTACACCCTGGGCCAAAGGCAGGCACCAAACCGCTGAGCCACCCAGGGATCCCCTTGCCTGCCAATTTATCAAAACCATCCTTCTAGCTCTCATTTGTGCCACCCTCCACTAAGGCTTTCTCTGGCTCTTGAGGCACCTAGCTGGCTGGGTGTAGAGCGTGTAGCACTTCATGCTGGGGTTGTAGGTTGAAGTCCCACACCTGGTGTAGAAATAAAAAATAAAATCTTGGGCCGGGGGTGGGGGGGAAGCTTCCTTTGGCTTACTCTTACCTCACTCGGACTTCCTGTAGCTCTTGTCCTAACCACTGGTTCACATACTTGGTGCACATGAGGATCTTTTCAAAATTCTGATACCAACACCATACTCCAGAACAGTTTCCCAGACTCGGCACTCTTGACACTTTGGACCAGATAATCATTTGTTCTGGGGGCTGCCCTATGCACCATGTGATGTTTAGCAGCATTCCTGGCCTCTCCCAGCTAGGGGCCAGAACTCGATCCAAACTCTGTGGTGGCAACCAAGAATGTCTCCAGACACTGTCAAATGTTCCCTGAGGGGCAAAATCTCCCTCCTCCAATCACCACTGATCCAGGTTGTGATCATCATCGGCTGTTAGGCTATTAAGTAAAAGGCCAATGAGGAATTTTAAGTAGATGGATCAGGCTCAAAACACTTGTACCCACCAATCAATCCTAGTGTCACTAGAAGTGAGATAATCAGACACTACTGCCTTCTGATGTCAGTGCAATAGGATGTACACAGCAGCACCTAAAAGCTTTCTTACCATCCCCCAAAATCAAGCCTCCTGAGTCAACTAGTTTACAGGAATTGGAAGAGTTAGAGAAGCATGTTAAATTTACACTGAGGAAGGAGCTCATCAGCCAAATTCAAAATGTGGGCAATTCGACACAACAAATTACCTCATCTCATCAATAAATAAACAGCATAAAAGGAAGAGGGGCTGTTACAGATAAGAGGGGCATGTTCAGATTAGGAAACATACTGAGTAGAGGCAATGTGTGGATCTTGCTTAGATCCTAATTCAAACAAACCCAAAAGGCACTTTTGTGATTCCTGAAGAAAAAAAAAAAAAAAAAAACACATACTGGTTATTAGATAATGTTAAGGAACTATTAATTATTTAGGTATGATAATATGTGAATGTATCATTTAGGGGAAAAGGTCTTTAACTGTTAGAGATGCATACTAAGTATTTACAGTTGAAATGCTATGGTATCTGAGACAAGTTTTAAAATACGACAGTCAGGGCGGGAGTAGCGGTTTAACGCCACCTTCAGCCCAGGGCGTGATCCCAGAAACCAGGGATCGAGCCCCACGTCGGGCTCCCTGCACAGAGCCTGCTTCTCCCTCTGCCTGTGCCGCTGCCCCCCCACCCCACTCTTTGTGTCTCTCATGAATAAATAAATAAAATCTTAAAAAGTAAAATATGACAGCCAGAAAAAGGCAGGGGGTGAGGGGGAGTTGATAAAAAGAGACCATAAAATGTTCGTTAACTGTTGAAGATGGGTGAAGAGGATATGGGGATACATTATACTATTCTCTGTACTGGGATGAAGATTAATTTTATGTGTCAACCTGAGTGGGCCATGTGGTGCCTGGATTAAACACTGTTTCTGGGTATGCCTGTGAAGGTGTTTTCAGGTGAGATTAGCATTTGAATCTTAAGTAATCTCTGTAAAGTAGATTGCCCTCCCCAGTGTGGTTGGACACCATCCAGTCCACTGAGGGCCTGAATAGAACAAAAGGGTGAGAAAGGAAGAATTCGCCCCTTTCTTCCTGCCCCACTGCCCAGTCCCGTCTTCTCCTGTGCTTGAGTTGGAGTTTACGTCATCAGCTCTGGGCGGATAGTGCTCTGAATTACACTACTGGCTTCTGGGGTTCTCCAGCCTGCAGACAGCAGATCACGGGACTTCTTAGCTTCCACAGTCACGTAAGCCAATTTCTCACAATAAATCTCCTTTTATATCCTACTAGTTCTATTTCTCTAGAAGCCTGATTAATACAACTAAGTTAATGTCTGTTAAGTTTCCATAATAAAAACCTTAATTTAAAAAGAATGTCAAAAAAAATTTAAAAAAAATAAAAAGAATGTCAAGGGCAGCCCCAGTGGCTCAGCGGTTTAGCTCCGCCTTCAGCCCAGGGCGTGATCCTGGAGACCTGGGATCGAGTCCCACGTCTCCCACGTCTCCCACGTCTCCCACGTCGTCGGGCTCCCTGCATGGAGCCGGCTTCTCCCTCTGCCTCTGTCTCTGCCACTCTCTCTGTCTCTCATGAATAAATAAAATCTTTAAAAATAAAAAGAATGTCGAGGGCACCTGGGTGGCTCAGTTAGCTGGGCTTCGTCTGCCTTTGGCTCAGGTCACAGTCCCAGAGTCCTGGGATGGAGTCCCATATCAGGCTCCCTGCTCAGCTGGGAGCCTGCTTCTCCCTCTGCCTGCCACTCCCCCTGCTTGGGCTCTCTCTATATAAATAAATAAAATCTTTAGAATAGAATGAAACGAAGTCAAGGGATTTATACCCAGAATATACAAAGAATTCTCCAATCTTTACAGTAAGAAAACAATCCAATTAAAAGTAGGTAGAAGACACCTCATGAAAGAAGGTACATAGATGGTGAATAGACACATGAAAAGATCCTTAACATCCTTAGTCACTAGGGAAATGCAAATTAAGATCACAATGACATACCACTTCACACTCACCAGAATGGCTACAATATAGAAAATGGCAATACCCACAGATGTGACAAATGCAAACTTGGGACATATGGGTGGCTCAGTAGTTGACTGTCTGCCTTTGGCTCAGGTCATGATTCCCCCCACCCCCACCCATCAAGTCCCACACGGGGCTCCCTGCAGGGAGCCTGCTTCTCCCTCTGCCTGTGTCTCTCATGAATGAATAAATAAAATCTAAAAAAAAAAAAAAAAAAAGAATGCAAAGCCACTAGAATTACTGGTGAGACTGCAAAATGGCATGAAGCCACTTTGCAAATGGTTTGGCCAAACATATACTTAGGCCACATGGTCCAGTAATCCCACTCCTAGGTGTTTGCCCTAGAGAAATGAAAATTATGATCAGACAAATACCTATATGTAATGTACAATCTAAGTGGCCTTCAATGAATGGATAAGCAAACAGTGGTATATACATAAAATGGAATACTATTTAGCAAAAAAAAAAAAAATCAAACTATTGATACACAGCAACATGCATAATGCTAAGTGAACAAAGCCATACTCAAAGGCTACAATATTGTATGGTTTTACTTATATGACATCCTGGAAAAGGCTCAACTATAGAGATAGAAACAAGATATATTGTTTGCCAAGGGCTGGATGAAAGTGGAGGGAATGATTAACAAGAACATGGCAGGAGAAGATAATTCTGAGGGCTGGTGAAACTATTCTGAACTTCGATTGTTAGAGATGGACAAATGACTACCTATTTGCCAAAACTCACAGATTGGTATACTTTAAAAAGTGAAATTTACTGTATTCAAATTAAAAATAAAAATGAAACACACAGGGCAGCCCGGGTGGCTCGGCGGTTTAGCGCCACCTTCAGCCCAGGGCCTGATCCTGGAGACCTGGGATCAAGTCCCACGTCAGGCTCCCTGCATGGAGTCTGCTTCTCCCTCTGCCTGTGTCTCTGCCTCTCTCTCTGTGTCCCTCATGAATAAATAAATAAAACCTTTAAAAATAATAATAAAATTAATTAATTAATTTTGAAACAAGCCCCTAAAATGATAAACAAACTCTTCCGGTAAGCTTTTCCTGAGCCCTCCACGGTTAGTCTTTCTTCGTCCAGGCTTCCCCATGATGTCCTCCAAGCAAGGTGCCCTGAGCCTCATTTCCTCCTTAGCCCTTAGCCTCTCCTGCTGACTGAGGTGAAGGAGGAAATGCCTCCAATGTGCCTTGCTCCTGTGTTTACACGTTTATTGCGTGGTGGTGCCTGTCTCAGGAATTATGTCTATCTGGTTTCCTGCTCTATCCTCCTAACAGGCCCTCAGTAAACAGCTGGTTAATGACTGACTGACCAATGAGAAATGAACAGGTACCTAATAAATGACCATTAAACCATACCCACAGGTAACTGGACACTATCCAAAGGGTGATAATTAATATTTCATGTCGGCTTAGAACACAGGTTCAAGTGAAAGGCTTTTGGGATGGCCATTGCCCATGTAAATTTCTAGAAATTATTTAGCAGAAAACATGCAAAGCTGGCTTATCACTTGCCATATGTGTGGATAACAGCCTTGGGATTGTTAATACGTAAGATAATAAGCTTCAAAATTATCCTAACAGGATAGAGAACCAGGCCAACACCATAAGGTGGACTCTAGCATACACTTAAGGGTCAAAGATTTAGCTACAGAAATAAGGAGGAGAGCAGATGTTAAAAGCAGTCAAGTGAAAACAGAATTTAGGTGATTTTAGGGGATGGATATCAGTCACATTAACACTAAACGTCAGTAAAAGATGAAATAAAATACTTTAATTTTGATGGCAGGGTTGAACTGAGTCATCATAAATCTTTTCTCATCTTGGACATTCCATTTTTACATCTATAGGCTGCAGTCTGTTCGTTGGTTTGAAAAGATACTAAGACCAAACTCATTTAAATGTATATTTTTGTGAGGCGCTTGGGTGGCTCAGTTGGTTAAACATCAAACTCTTGATCTCAGCTCACGTTTTGAACTCAGGATCATGAGATCAAGCTGAGTATGGAGCTTATTTAAAAAAAAACAAAACAGGAGGGATCCCTGGGTGGCGCAGCGGTTTGGCACCTGCCTTTGGCCCAGGGTGCGATCCTGGAGACCCAGGATCGAATCCCACGTCGGGCTCCCGGTGCATGGAGCCTGCTTCTCCCTCTGCCTGTGTCTCTGCCTCTCTCTCTCTCTCTCTGTGTGTGTGTGTGACTATCATAAATAAATAAAACAGGAGGGATGCCTGGATGGCTCAGCAGTTGAGCATCTGCCTTCAGCTCAGGACATGATCACCTGTCCAGGGATTGAGTCCCACATCAGCTCCATGCAGGGAGCCTGCTTCTTCTTCTGCTTGTGTCTCTGCCTCTCTCATGAATAAATAAGTACACAAAATCTTAAAAAAAAAAAAAAAATACACAAAACAGGAGTGCCTGGGTAGCTCAGTCAGTTAAGCATCTGCTGTGGGCTCAGGTCATGATCCCAGGGCCCTGGGAGCAAGTCCCACATCAGGCTGCGGCTCACGCGGGAGGCTGCTTCTCCTCCACCTCTCCCTGCTGCTCCACCTGCTTGTGTGCGCTCTCTCTCTCAAATAACTAAATAAAATCTTTTTAAAAATTAAATAAAAATAAATTTTGTGATTCCCTGCACATGCCAAGAATATCCAGAGTGATAGTTTAGACATTTCCTTACTTCTAAAACAGAAATAAACAGAAAAACAGAAACACCACAGTACTATGATTTATCTCTAGCCTCAGCAGGCCAAGGTCCCTGTAGCCTGCGAGCTAATAGCCTATTTGCTGTAGAAAATAAAAATAGGGCGCCTGGATGGCTCAGTCAATTAAGTGTATGACTCTTGGTTTCAGCTCAGGTCATGATCTCAGGGTCATGAGATTGAGCCACATGGAGTCAGCTTGAGATTCTCTCTCTCCCTCAACTCCTCTCCACCCCCACTCATCTGTGCTCTCTCTCTCTCAAATAAATAATCTTAAAAAAAAAAAAAAGAAAAGAAAAGAAAAAAAATTAGAAAGCTTCCAAATAACACAATTTGGGAATTCCAGTTCTAGATAAAGGAGTAAGTACAGTGCACCCTGTCTCTCTCACTGAATGTGGCTATAAAATCTGGAAACAATCCATGCAACAACTACTTCAGGATGCTGAAAACTAATCAGTAGTAGGCAGATGAGGGAAGAAGACCAGAATTCAGAGTTCACTGAACCAGCGGCCAGTTTCCTTTTTTCCCCCCTAGTTTTGCCCAACTTGAACTTGAGGCAACCTCAAAAATCAGAAAAGGGAACCAGGTGTGGACAGAGAAAGCACCAGGCCAATCCCTTCAGTTCTGGCTAGAGAAGTGCTCAAGGGGATTCTTAACACTATAAATGTTGGGGAGGATATCCTGTTTTTAATTTTCCTTAAATTTTTTTCCCTTCATTCTCATATTCCAGATTCCAGGCAATCCTGAAGTGACAGAAGCAGCTGCAGCAGCAGGAGCCCATAGATGCCTTCAACTCTGAGGAAGGGAACCCTTCCCATCTGATCTGAGTAAACAGAGTTCCAAGAGGAGTGAGTTCCACTTCTTTTTTCTTTCCCTGTCCTCCTACTGCTTGCCACCAGGTGTGGGTACAGCTATGAAAAGAGGACAACAGCAACTAATATGCCAGCTTTTGGAACAGGAGCCAGAAAAGGAGGGTGAGGGGAAGGCTTCAGGGAACTGGAACATATGAAGCAGGTAGCAGAAAGGGAAAGCGATCCATAGTCGCTCGTAAACTTGGGGGCTCACCCCAAATTGTACATGTGTAGACATGACCTTAAATAGCACAGTGAAGACTTTGAGAACTGAACTATGTGGATCAGGTCACCACACAGGTCTCAGACTGACCCCTGGGTAGCACACACAAGGCAATGATCCAAAGAGCATCACAAAGGCTCTGAAACAGAACTGATATGGAATCCTCAACCCCACAAATGCTGGCTTGCCACCTGAATCCAAGCAGGCGGACAGCCTTCTAAAACAAACAAAACAAAGATCAACATTCTTTATAGGATTTAAACAAGACCAGAGTCTCAAAACATAATAATCAAATGTCCATGATATAATCCAAAATTACTTGGCATACAAAGAACCAGGAAAATCTCAAATCACATGGAAAAAGACAATCAACAGATGGCAGTGCTGAAATGACGCAGTGCTGAAATGACACAGTGCTGGAATTATCAGGTTACAAACCAGCTATAGTAAAAATAATCCAAGGAGAAAGGATGGATGAGTACTCTTGAAACAAATAGAAAGTCTCAGCAAAGAAATTGAGATATAAAGAACCAAGGGGTGCCTGGGTGGCTCAGCTGGTTAAGCATTTAACCTCTGGTTTCAGCTCAGGTTGTGATCTCCTGGGTCATGATATCCAACCTGGTGTCAGGCTTCATGCTCATCAGGAAGTCTGCTTGAAGATTTTCTCCCTCCCCCTATTCACACATACATATGCATGCTCTCTCTCAAATAAATAAATAAAATCTTTTTTTTTTTTTTTAAGATTTTACTTACTTATTCATGAGACACACACAGAGAGAGAGAGAGAGAGAGAGACATAGGCAGAGGGAAAGCAGGCTCCCTGTAGGGACCCCAGGATCATGACCTGAGCCAAAGGCAGATGCTCAACCACTGAGCCACCCAGGCACCCCAATAAACAAATCTTTAAAAAAAAAAAAAAAAAAAGAAGAAGAAGAAGAAGAAGGGATGCCTGGGTGGCTCAGGCAAAGATGTCTGCCTTTCGCTCAGGGCATGGTCCTAGTGTTCCAGGATCAAGTCCCACATCCAGCTCCCTGTATGGAGCCTGCTTCTCCCTCTGCCTGTGTCTCTGTCTCTCCCTCTCTGTGTCTCTCATGAATAAATAAATATTTTTTAAAAATTAGATGTAAAGTATTATAAGTATGGATTTCAATTAAAAAAAAAAGAAAAAGAAAAAGCAAGTGGAAATTTTAGAACTATAAAACACAATATCCAAAACAAAAAATTCATTGGATGGGCTAAAAAGCAGAATAGAGCTGACCAAGTAAAAGAACCTCAAGATAAATCAATAAAAATGACCAAATCTGAACAATAAAGAGAAAAAAATGCACAGAGCTTCAGGGACCTATGGGATTATACCAAAAGGTCTATTTATTTCTGTCACTGGAGTCCCCAAAAGTGGAGGAGAAAAAACGTGAAATCAAAACAAGCATTTGAAGAAATAATGGCCGACAACTTCCCGTGTTTCACAAAAGACATGAATTTAAAGACTCAAGAAGCTCAGCAAATCCTAAACAAAAAAATTAAAGAAGTCTGTGCCTGGATACATCATAATCAAAATGCTGAAAACTAAGAAAACAATTCCTAAAAGCAGAGAAAAAAGATGCATTCTACATAGTGAAACGATGATTTAAATGATGCAGATTTATCATCAGACACCATGAAGGCCAGAAAGAAAAGGAATAGCATTTTTAAAGTACTGAGAAACAAACTGACAACCCAGAACTCTATATCCAGCGAAACTATCCTTTAGGTTTAAAGGTGAATTAAAGACATTCTTAGAAAAAAAAGAAAAAAGAAAATTGAGAGAATTCACAGCCAGCAGACCTGCTCTGAATGAAATGCTAAAATTTCAAATCTTCAGGGAGAATGGATCCCAGAGGAAAATCTGGAATGTCAGGAATAAAAGTAGCACAACAGCAATGGTAAAAATCTGGGTAAATACAATGAACAATTTTCTCTTCTCAAGTTTTTAAAAATATGTATAATAGTTAAGAGCAAAATTTCTTTTAAGATTTTATTTATTCATGAGAGACACAGAGAGAGAGAGAGAGAGAGAGAGAGGCAGAGACACAAGGCAGAGGGAAAAGCAGGCTCCCTGCAGGGAGCCTGGTGCAGGACTCGATTCCAGGTCCCTGGGATCACAACCTGAGCCAAAGGCAGACGCTCAACCACTGAGCTCCCCAGCTGCCCCAAGAGCAAAATTTCTAACATTGTTTGATAGAGTTTCAATGTATGTAACAATTAAAATGAGGGAAGAGGGTAAAGAGGTAAATGAACCTATGTGATGGTGCGTACTTTACCTGAAGTAGTAAAATAGTAACTATAATTAGACTGTAAAATGCTATAAAGTAATTCTTAGAGCAAACACTTTACAAAACTACTGAAAGATATATACAGTCAAAATTCAAATCGGGATCCCTGGGTGGCGCAGTGGTTTGGCGCCTGCCTTTGGCCTGGGGCGCGATCCTGGAGACCCGGGATCAAATCCCACATCAGGCTTCCGGTGCATGGAGCCTGCTTCTCCCTCTGCCTATGTGTCTGCCTCTCTCTCTCTCTGTGACTATCATAAATAAATAAATAAATAAATAAATAAATAAATAAATAAATAAATTCAAGTCAATTATAATAGGACACTAGCAAATATACCAATAATCCAAAAGAAGAGAGGAAGGGGAAAACCAAGGAACAAAGCATAAAGGGAACAAACACAAAATAAATCAATCAAAACATACGATTAATAACATTAGATGTAAACAGTCTAAACATACACTAATTAAAGATGAACATTGTCATAATGGATTTAAAAAACAGGATCCAACTATATGCCATCTTTAAGAAACTCCCTTCAAATATAATAATATATGTAGGTTGGAAGGAAAATGATGGAAAAACATATGCTATCCAAACACCAATAAGAGAAAGCTGGAATGGTATATTAATAACAAAGGACACTCAGCGCATAGAAAATTACCAAGGATAAGAAGGGAGATTATATAAAAAATAAAAGCTTCAATTCACTAAAAAGGTGTAATAATCCTAAATACATATACAATGACAGAGCCTCAAAATACATGAAGCAAAAACTGACTCAGATGAGAGAAGAAATGAACAAATATAGTTGAAGACTTCAACATTCCTCTCTCCATAATTGATAGAACTGGCAGACAAAAAAATCAGCAAGAATATAGAAGAGATGATGGATCAAAGATTGAGACATAAGATGTAAAACAATAAAACTCTTTTTTTAAAGATTTTATTTATTTATTCATGAGAGAGAGAGAGAGAGAGGCAGAGGGAGAAGCAGGCTCCCATGCACCGGGAGCCCGACGTGGGACTCGATCCCAGGTCTCCAGGATCGCGCCCTGGGCTGAAGGCAGCGCTAAACCGCTGAGCCACCCGGGCTGCCCCAATAAAACTCTTAGAAGAAAGCATAGGAGGAAAGCTTCATGGCATTGGGTTTAGCAATGATTTCTGGGATATAACAACAAAAGCACAGGAAACAAAAGCAAAAAACAGATAAATTGAACTATATCAGAATGTAAAACTTCTATACATCAGAGGATACAATTAATAGAATAAAAAGACAACTTAGAGGATGGGAGAAAATATTTGCAAATTATATCTCTGATAAGGAGTTAATATCCAGAATACATAAAGTACTCCCAAAACTCAACAACGGTAACAAACAACTAGATTTAAAAATGGGCAAAGAGGGATCCCTGGGTGGCGCAGCGGTTTGGCGCCTGCCTTTGGCCCAGGGCGCGATCCTGGAGACCTGGGATCGAGTCCCACGTCGGGCTCCCGGTGCATGGAGCCTGCTTCTCCCTCTGCCTGTGTCTCTGCCTCTCTCTCTCTCTCATAATAATAAAATCATAAATAAATAAAAAAATTTAAAAAAAATGGGCAAAGGACTTAAACAGGCATATTTCTCCAAAGATATACAACAGATGGCCTCCCAAACACATGAAAAGACGCTCAGCATCACTAATCATTAAGGAAATCAAAGCCACAATGAGATATATCACCTCCTACCCATCAGGATGGCTACTATCAAACAAAACAAAACAAAACAAAGAAAATAATAAATGCTGGGGTACCTGGGTGGCTCAGTCAAGTGTTTGTCTTAAGCTCAAGTCATGATCCTAGTGTCCTGGGATCGAACCCCACATTGGACTCCCTGCTCACAGGGGAGCCTGCTTCTCCCTCTCCCCCCTGCTCATGCTCTCTTGCTCTCTCTCTCTCTCTCTCTCTCTCAACTAATTAAAAAAAAAGCTGAAAAAAATCAAAACTGCATGAAGTATGTCAACTATAATTCAACTTAAAAAAACAAACTGACATAACAGAACTAGAAATTAATAATGCAACAGAAATTAGAAAAATCTCCAAACACATGGTAATTAAACAACATATTCTTGAATAACTGATGTGTCAAAGACAAAGTCCTAGGAGAAATTAGAAAATATTTTGAACTGAATGAAAATGAAAGTACAACTTATCAAAAACTTGTGAGATGCAGCTAAACCAGTGCTCAGAGGGAAGCATGCAACACTGGATGCTCATCTTAGAAAAGAATGGAGATCTCAAATCAACAATCTCAATTTCCACCTTAAGATTCTTTTTCTCCGAGGATGGAGACCAATGTGAGGCTTGAACTCTCAACACTGAGATCTAGACCTGAGCCAAGATCAAGAATCAGATGCTCAACCAACTGCACCACCCAGGCACCCCTTAAGAAACTTTTCTTAGAGCAAAGTAATTCTAAAGTGAGTAGAGAAAGGAAATAATAAAGACCTAAAATCATTAAAATGAAAAAATAGGGAAATATCACTCAAACAGAAAATAGGTTTAGTTCATAAGCCAGATGGATCCGGAAGCGGGGGGCGGGAGGGGGAGGGATTACCAATTACCAGGAATAAAAAAGAAGCTATATCTATATATCCTCACAAACATTAAATGAACAATGCAGAAATACTACAAACAATTCAATACACATAAATTTGGCAGTGATAGGGATCAATTTCATGAAAGCCACAAACTGCCAAAACTCATCCAGGAAGTAAAAGAGAACCTAAATAGTCTAATTAATCTATCAAATAAATTGGATTAGTAGTTTAAAAACTTTCTAAAAAATAAAACTCCAGGCCCAGATGGTTTTACTGACAAATTCTACCAAATGTTAAAAAAAGTAATCCCAACTCTACAAAAATCTCTCCCCAGAAAATAGAAAAGGAATACTTCCCAACTCATTTTATAAGCCCAGCATTACCTTGATAACAACCAAAGACAGTTCAGGAAAAGACAGCTAGACCTATATTCCCCATGAACACAGATACAAAAATCCTTAGCAAAATATTAAGAAATCAAATCCAGCAATTTGTAAAAAGAATAATACATCACAATCAATTGTGATTTAATCCAAGAATCCAAGACTGGTTCAATTTTCAAAAATCAACAGATGTAATCCATCATATTAACAGCTTAAATAACAAAAAACACATGATTATGTCAATGGCTACAGAAAAAACATTTCACAGAATTCAACATTCATTCATGATAGATGCTGCCAGCAAACTAGGAAGAGAAGGGAACTTCCTCAACCCAAAATAAGAGCATCTACCAAAAATCCATAGCTAACATACTTAGTGGTGAAAATGTACGCTTTCTCCCCAAGGAGACCAAAGCAACAATCTCTACTCTCATCACTGATATTCAACATTGTACTGGAAGTGCTAGCCAGGGCAAGAAAAATAAATAGAAGGCATACAGGCTGGAAAGAAAGAACAACTGTCCCTATTTGCAGATGGCATGATTGTCTATGCAGATGATCCCATGGGAATCTCTAAAGTTGCTCCTATAACTGAGTGAACTAGCACAGTTGCAAGATACAAGGTCAATACACAAAACCAATCATATTTCTTTTTTTTTAAGATTTTATTTATTGATTGATGAGAGAGAGAGGCACAGACACAGGCAGAGGGAGAAGCAGGCTCCACACAGGGAGCCCGACATGGGACTCTATCCCAGGGCCCCGCGATCACGCCCTGAGCCAAAGGCAGATGCTCAACTGCTGAGCCACCCAAGCGCCCCACTGATATTTCTATAGCCAAGCAATAAATCACCAGAAACCAAATTTAAAACAATAACAACAAAAATATATTTCAGTTACAAGGGCTGAAACGTATGAAGCACTTATGTATAAATCTAGCAAAATATGTATAAGATACACGTAGTGAAAAACACAAAACACTGAAGAAAGAAATCAAAGATGACCTGAGGGGCACCTGGGTGGCTCAGTGATAGAGCATCTGCCTTTGGCTCAGGTCATGATCTTGGGGTCCTAGGATCAAGTCCTGCACTGGGCTCCTTGAGGGGAGCCTGCTTCTCCCTCTGCCTATGGCTCTGCCTCTCTGTGTCTCTCATGAGTAAATAAGTAAAATCTTAAAAAAAAAAAAAATCAAAGATGACCTGAATAAGTGGTCAGATGTACTGCATTCATGGATTGGAAGATTCAATATAGCTACAATGTCAATTCTCGACAAACTGATCTATAGGTTTAACACTAATCCCAAAATCTCAACAAGATTTTTTTAATAGAAACAGTTGATTATAAAATTTATACGAACTAAAATAGTCAAAACAATTTGGAAAAAAGACCAAGGTCCACACTACTTGATTTAAGAATTACTATAGGGGCACCTGGGTAGCTCAGTCAGTTAAGCGTCTGCCTTTGGCTCAGATCATGATCCCCAGGTCCTGGGATCAAGCCCCATATGGAGCTCCCTGCTTAGAGGGGAGTCTACTACTCTCTCTCCCTCTGCCCTTCCCCCACTTGTGCTCACTCTCTCTAATGCTCTCTGTATTTTTTGCTCTCAAATAAAATCTTCAAAAAAATTACTATAAAGCTATAATAATCAAGACAGTGTAATATTGATGAAAGGATGTACACACAGATCAATGGAACTGAGTCAAGAGCCTAGAGAGAGAAACACACAAATATGGCCAACTGAAAGAATAGCCATTTCAACAAATCATATTGGAACAGCTTCATATCCACAGGCATACATATGAACATCAACCTACATTTTTCACCTTGCATAAAAACTCAAAAGGGATTATAAAAAGGGGATTATAGATCTAAATGTAAAATATGAAACTATAATTCTTAAGAGTAAACATGGGAAAAAAAATCTTCATGACCTGAGATTCTCAGATATGACACCTGAGGAACAATCCATGAAAAAAAAATTGACAAACTGGGGTAGCCCTGGTGGCTCAGCGGTTTGGCGTGGCCTTCAGCCCAGGGTGGGATCCTGGAGACCTGGGATCGAGTCCCTGCATGGAGCCTGCTTCTCCCTCTGCCTGTGTCTCTGCCTCTCCCTCTCTCTCTCTCTCTCTCTCTCTCATATGAATGAATAAATAAAATCTTAAAAAAAAATTGACGAAGAAATTCATCAAAATTAAAAATTTGTTCTGCAAAAGGCATTGTTAAGAGAATGAAAACAGAAGGAGTTAAAATATTTACAAATCACATATCTAACAAAGGCCTTCCATCCAAAGTATATAAAGAATTTTCAGGGCAGCCCTGGGGGCTCAGCGGTTTAGCGCCGCCTTCAGCTCAGGGTGTGATCCTGGAAACCCGGGATTGAATCCCACGTCAGGCTCCCTGCATGGAGCCTGCTTCTCCCTCTGCCTGTGTCTCTGCCTTTCTCTCTCTGTGTCTCTCATGAATAAATAAATAAAATCTTTAAAAAACAAACAAAAAATAAGAATTTTCAAAGTTCAACAGAAAATAAAATGTCCAATTAAAAATGGGCAAAAGACCCGAACAGATTCTTCACCAAAAAGAATATACAGACAACAAATAAACACAAGATGTTTGACATCATTAACCATTTAGGGAAATGCACATTAAAAGCACTATGAGAGGTCACTATACATCTATTACACTGGCTTTAAAAAAAAAAAGACAATATCCAGTGCTGGCCGGGATACAGAGCAACTCATACACTGCCAGCAGAATGCAAATATAGTTACTCAGGACAACTGTGTAGCTGTTTCTTAGACAGTTAACATACAGTCACCATATGATCAGCAATTCTGATACTCCTAGGTATCAACCCCAGTGAAATAAAAATCTATGTGTGCACAAAAACTGTCTATGAATGATTATAGCAGCTCCATTCATAATCCCTAAAAACTGGCAACAACCCAAATGTCCTTCCACAGGTAAAAGAATAAAGAACCTGTGGTGACGTACCTACAATGGCAAACTGCTCAGCAAGAATAAGGAACAAACTATGAATAAAACATAGAATGAATGTGTCTCGAATGCATTGCTATGAGTGACAGTCTCGAAAGGTTGCACACTCTGTGATTCCACTTACATGGCATTCTGGAAAAAACAAAACTACACTGATGGGGAACTGATGAATGGTTGTCGAGGGTTGAGTGTGACTACAAGGAGGATGACAGTTTTGTGGGTTGGTGAAACTGTCGTGTACTAATTCTGGTAGTGGTTACATGAATGTATATATGTGTTAAAGAATTGTAGAACTGTACACTGAAAAAGTCCATTTCACTGTATTTTAATTGAAAAAACAGAACACGTGGAGACCACCAAAATCGTTGGCATGTGCCCAAACCTCCAGAGCTCAAACTTCTGTCAGTTTTCTTATGCTCTAAGAAAGAAAATGGTGTGTGCTCCCTAGTTAAAAATGTTCTTGCTGATTTAATTCAAAACCATAATGGGACAAATTCTAACTTAGCCTTTTTTTTTTTTTTAAGATTTTATTTATTTATTTACTTATGAGTGACAGAGAGAGAGAGAGAGGTGCAGAGACACAGGTAGAGGGAAAAGCGGGCTCCATGCAGGGAGCCTGACGTGGGACTTGATCCCGGGTCTCCAGGATCACACCCTGAGCTGAAGGCGGCGCTAAACTGGTGAGCCACCAGGGCTGCCCTTAGCCTTTAAATGCTGTTTTTCCAGATTTAAAATATAGAATAAAAGCCTTCGATCTTGCCATTCAGGCATTAAACAAAACAAAAATAATTTAAAGAAAGAAACAAATCCGGGCACTCAGTTAAATGTCTCCCTTCAGCACAGGTCATGATCTCAGGGTCTTGGGATCGAACCCCATGTTGGGATCCCCACTCAGCAGGGAATCTGCTTCTTCCTCTCTCAAACAAACAAACAAACAAACAAACTTAAAAAAATCCATTAAGAAAAAGGATGAAACAGACCAATTTCCAAAATGGCAACCAAATAGCAAGCCAGAGTCTACTGGATAGGGCCAACCAGAGACAGTCTAAAGCATCATGAAGCATATGCTCAGATAATAGCTGTTTTTTTGGACAGAGTGTTAAATGCTCACATGTTCAATGTTCAGAGTGTTAATATTCAGACGGAGTATTTTATGGAGTCATAAATATATCCAAAAGCAAGTTATGGAATTGCATGTGTAATACCCCATTTCTCCAAGTGTGTACAAAGGAGCAAAGTCTACAACAATCTATACAATCTCATATCTTTAAATTTATTTTGTAAAAGATTTCATTTATTTATCTGAGAGAGAGAGAGCGAGCACAAGCAGGGGAGAGGAGTGGAGAGAGAGAGAGTGGAGGAGAGGAGTGGAGGAGAAAGAGAGAAGAGGGATCCCTGGGTGGCGCAGCGGTTTAGCGCCTGCCTTTGGCCCAGGGCGCGATCCTGGAGATCGGGGATCGAATCCCACGTCAGGCTCCCGGTGCATGGAGCCTGCTTCTCCCTCTGCCTGTGTCTCTGCCTCTCTCTCTCTCACTGTGTGCCTATCATAAATAAAAATTAAAAAAAAAGGGATCCCTGGGTGGCGCAGCGGTTTGGCGCCTGCCTTTGGCCCAGGGCGCGATCCTGGACACCCAGGATCGAATCCCACGTCGGGCTCCCGGTGCATGGAGCCTGCTTCTTCCTCTGCCTGTGTCTCTGCCTCATTCTCTCTCTCTCTCTCTCTCTCTCTGTGACTATCATAATAAATAAAAAAAATTAAAAAAAAAAAGAAAAGAAAGAGAGAAGAAAACTCTTTGCTGAGCAGGGATCCTATGCAGAGCTCGATCCCAGCATCCCCAGATCATGACCTGAGCCGAAGGCAGTCGCTTAACCGACTGAGCCACCCAGGCACCTCTGATCTTTTTTTTTCTTTTAAACAAAAGATACAAAATAAACTTATTTTCTGATTAAGTTTTTTTTTTTCCATTTTGAAAAACAACATGCAAGTTAAAAATGTGGTATTCATATCACAGATCAATTCACGTATGACTTAAGGCTGTGTGCTTCTTGACATAAAGGAACTTTGTCAGCCTCATTCAGTACCAGATCCCAAAAGACACTTTACTAGATGGGCAGCTGGAGAATGAAGAACAGAAATATAGAAGGCTTCTTGAGAGAAGTGGTCCCTTCTCTGGCGTCTCGAAATAAGGAAGAGGGGCTCAGGCCAATGGCAAAAGTGCTCAGATGAGGGCCCGTGAATGATGGTGAGCAGGAGCAATGGATCCTGACATGGAACAAAGGCAGGGGGGCAGAGCCAGGGGAGACCAGGAATTTCAGAAGAGGTACAAAGGAAAGTAGAGTTGAAGGAAGGCGTGTGACGGAGAGTAACAGTAGTTTCCTAGGACAAGGTCACTGTCGGTGCTCACACCTGCCTCAGAGACCTAACTCTTCCCTCCCTCTCCCCTCCCCGGGAGAAGTGACCCCAGACTGGCTCCTTACACACCGGTGTCATGCTCAGGACCCCAAGTGCCAAGAGGCGGCCAGGCACCCTTAGTTTGGCCTGGCTGGGAAAGCCCTACCCAAATAAAGTCAGCGGTAATCAGGCCCATCCGATGCTCTTGCTCTCTGCCATTCAACCGCAGTCAGCAAGTCAGTGGCAGAGAAAGCAGACAGACCTGGGGTGAACATTTTCAATGACCTATCAGAACTGGGGTGCCTGGCTGGCTCAGGTGCTAGAACATGCAACTCCTGATCTCAGGGTCGTGAGTTCAACTCCCATGGGGGGTGTAGAGTTCACTTAAAAATAAATAAATATGGGGATCCCTGGCTGGTTCAGCGGTTTAGCGCCTGCCTTTGGCCCAGGGCATGATCCTGGGGTCCCGGGATTGAGTCCCGCATTGGGCTCCCCGCACGGAGCCTGCTTCTCCCTCTGCCTGTGTCTCTGCCTCTCTTTCTCTGTCTCTCATGAATAAATAAATAAAATCATAAATAAATAAATAAATAAATAAATAAATAAATAAATAAAAGAAAGACCCCATCAGAACATATTTATAATATGTCTAACCATATCTCTAGCAGAAAACCACATGACTGCAACTTTCCTAAGCATTCTTTCATGATTCTTCTGACCTCTAAGAGCTGCTTTTTGGGTATGCAATCACAGAAAATACCTAAGTGTACACGCCGCAGAGTCTGAATGTTGCCCTGGTCTTGTGCGCAGCCATTTAACAGTGAAATGTGGGTTGTTCCATGAGGGCCTCTCACTAGGGCGTTCCTGACAGCGGAAGATGGTTTCCCACTGCAAACAAGTGAGGCCGCAACGTTCTCAACACGCTCTCCCTTGCAGCCTACTCACTTTAAAACAGTATTTTCTTCAGCCAGTGTTCTCTTCTTGGAGCAACCAAGCAGAGCGTCCGCTTTTATTAAGTCAACTGCCTTCCTTCACCGTGGTTTTTGACTTCCCCTCGGGTCCTGGACCAGACTTGCTCCTGGAATTCTTTTGGGTCCTTGGCTATGGGAGACGGACCCAGGTGCCACATGCTGCCCTGCACGGTGGGGTCACGACGGCCCCTGGGCCCTGCCAAGTTTTGAGGCCCAAGTTCTGAGGCTTGGTCAGTGCTCTGAAGTCCCCGCCAGCAAAGCCCATCGGACTGTACCTGTCCACGAGCAGGCCCAGGTGGCAGAGGCTGAAGCACTCGGCAACCTCGGGTCAGAAAGACGCCAACATGAACCTAGGCAGAACTCAGTCCTCTTCCAGATGCGATTTGTTCACAGTCCGGTCTATGAAGGGAGGGCACGGGATGCCCTTGACTGGGCGGCTAGAAAGAAAAGCTGAGTCCCATATATTCAGCTCAAGTAAAATCCCCGAGATTCACGAGGCCCTGCCGCTTGGCTCCCCAGGGTTCCCTCCAAGGCCTGGCTTACCCCTCCTGCTGCAGACCCACAAGAACCCCTGTGTCTGCTCCTGGCAACTGAGAGCTAACCAACACTGCAGGGCTGGGTGCAGCCTTGGGAGAGCCCACCCGGCCAGTCACACAGGCAGCTCGGTGCACACATCTCGACGGGAACTCCTAGACGGAGGCTGTATCAGGTTATCTGTACCAACCCCTACTACCCATCACACATCATCAATTGCTTGACAGATGCTCTGAGCGGGGCTGAAAATTTTTAATTTCAATGACATGGGAGCTCTTGTCAAAATGAGTCAGCAAATTACCTTTTTATCTGTCTTCATTCATTCAGTCATGTAGTACTGAATACATCATCATCTGCATACCTCACAGAGGACCACACAAGATGCTGGGAGGCTCTGCACACACATGTGCTTATTAATTCAAAATAAATCCATTTAAAACACTGTATCTGGAAAATTGAAGTTAAAGTTTACATTTTTTCGCTTTATTTGGTCTTATTTAAAAATACACGTTCCCATCTAGCTTAATATCACAGCTAAGCCATGTTGCAAATATGTTTCCCAATTAAATAACCAAGACATACACTGCTGCATATAGTACTTTTGTGCCAGTTGGAAACAGATCTAGTCTGGGTGTGGGCTTGGCCTGGTAAGAGGATAGCAAATTAAAAATGGCATGCGCACACACACACCCAGGGCTGATCAATTGGAAAGAGGCAATCTTCCTCCCAAGGGGGGCACTGCCCAGGGCCAGGGCATGTGTCTTGGCAAGCACAGCATGCAGGCTGGATCTCAGCCCCGCTAAGCTTCTCAGTTAGATCGACTGTGCAGGACACAACCTGCCCAAATGTACAAAGTAGCTCTGGACAATGGAGATTTACAGCAGGACGATGAAGACTTTCTTTGTTGCTCCAGGACAATAATATTGCTGAACCAATCTGGCTAAATCCCATATATGGCTGGTCTTAATAATCTGTAGGTTAAGTATTAAGAAGTTAACTGTTGCAGTCAGGGTCATGATCTCATGGGTCGTGGGACAAGTCCTGCGTCTAGCTCTGTGCTCAGAGCGGAGTCTGCTTGGAACAAACTCTAATAAACAAATATATCTTTAAAAAGAAAAGAAGTTGGGATCCCTGGGTGGCGCAGCGGTTTGACGCCTGCCTTTGGCCCAGGGCGCGATCCTGGAGACCCGGGATCGAATCCCACATCAGGTTCCCGGTGTGTGGAGCCTGCATCTCCCTCTGCCTA
Source organism: Canis lupus familiaris (assembly GCF_011100685.1). Classification (NCBI taxonomy): domain Eukaryota; kingdom Metazoa; phylum Chordata; class Mammalia; order Carnivora; family Canidae; genus Canis; species Canis lupus. The sequence continues at coordinate 83,192,258 of NC_049226.1, read as the reverse complement.
TGTCTCTGTGCCTCTCTCTCTGTGACTATCATAAATAAATAAAAATTAAAAAAAAAAAAAAAAAAAAAAGAAAAGAAGTTTACTGTTGCAAACAGGTACAATTTATTTTAAAAATTTTACCTTTGGGGGATCCCTGGGTGGCGCAGCGGTTTGGCGCCTGCCTTTGGCCCAGGGCACGATCCTGGAGACCCGGGATCGAATCCCATATCAGGCTCCCGGTGCATGGAGCCTGCTTCTCCCTCTGCCTGTGTCTCTGTCTCTCTCTCTCTCTCTGGGACTATCATAAGTAAATAAATAAAAATTAAAAAAATAAAAAATAAAAAAAATAAAAATAAAAATTTTAACTTTGTTTTCATTTATATTGATCTGGGCTGAGACACAGTGACAGATTTTACAGTCCATCAAAAAAAAAAAAAAAAAATGGGGATCCCTGGGTGGCTCAACGGTTTAGCGCCTGCCTTTGGCCCGGGGTGTGATCCTAGAGTCCCGGGATCGAGTCTCCACGTCGGGCTCCCGGCATGGAGCCTGCTTCTCCCTCTGCCTGTGTCTCTGCTTCTCTCTCTGTCTCTCATGAATAAATAAATAAAATCTTAAAAAAAAAAAAAAAAAAAAAAGTGCTGCAGTCCTCCTACAGAATTCTGTAGAACTAGAAACAGAGAAGGGGCTCCACAAAGCACTGACCCCACTGGGCACCCCCAGACTTACCTCAATCTGGTAATTTGTCATTTTTTGTGGGTTTCACTCATCTAGTTAGCTTGGTAGCCCCTGGGGCCCCCAAAGTCCCACCCCAACAGCTGAGGCTTTTCCAAACCATCTAGTAAAGGTGAGGCAGGCATATGCAGTGTCTCCTCAACTATCTCACCAAAACCACCTTGAGCACCACAAGACCAGTAACACCCTCATTACCCCTCCAACACCATCACACATTTCAGGACTGTGCAAAAGAGCCATGCGTATGTGTTCTGTTCCTCTGTGACAAATGGGGGGTCTTTTTTCCCAGTTTTCAGCTCCAAAACCATACTCCAAAAGAAGACAGACCAACTTGCTAGCAGATTTTCCTAATCTCAGTTTATTATCAGAGAATTTAAGGGATCAAAAGGCAATTTTATTTCTACCAACATTTGGGTTTTGTTATAATTCAAACTTTAGAGCCACCAAATCAACTGCATGTCCTAGGACGTTCACTTAGGCAGTTTGCCTGGGCTAGTTAGGTAACCTCCACCTTATTGTTTTTTTTAAGATTTTATTTATTCATGACACACACACACACACACACACACACACACAGAGAGAGAGAGAGAGAGAGAGAGAGAGGCAGAGAAAGAAGCAGGCTTCACGCAGGGAGCCCAATGTGGGACTTGATCCCGGGACTCCAGGATCACGCCCTGGGCCAAAGGCAGGTGCTCAACAGCTGAACCCCCCAGGCATCCCAATAACATCCACTTTAAACAGGACATGGCAGGCAAAGACCTGATTTGTCCTATATGGTCTTTACTGAACTACTGGCCTAAAAGTGCCCGAGAGTATTTACTACTCATCCTCTCCCCCCCCATAATCACAGAAAGGGTAAGAAAGATCATCGGAATTCAAAGAGCTGTTACACAACGGGTTTTCACAGAGGGGAAGCAGCTAAGTCAGGAGGAAAGAATGTCAGCCTGAGGCTCAAGTCCCAGGGCCACCAATAAACTGGGTAGCCACAGGTAAGCCACAACTTCTCTAGGAGTCAGATTCATCACCCATAAAACAGAAGAGGGGCAGACACGAATGGCTTCAGGTTTCCTTCTAGCATAAAATTCTGCTTTTTCTGAATCTTAAGGTGTTTTGAGCCATCTTGAACCTCTATTACTGATTTATATATCATGCTCTCACCTATCTATGGATTTAAGTGTATCTATCTCTCTCCACCAATTCATATGCTAATGATGGTATCTAGAGAGGATGCCTTTGGGAGGTAATTAGGGTTGATGAAGTCATAAGGATGGAGCCCTCATGATGAGATTTAGTGTCCTTTTAAGAAGAGAAAGAAAGATCTCTCTGTGCATGCATGCACAAAGAGGCCAGGTGAGCACACGCAAGATGGCTGTCAACTACAAGCCAAGAGAAAAGACCTCAGAATGAACCATATTGTAGGTACCCTGACCTTAGTTAGCCCAGCCTCCAGAACTGTGAGCAATAAAACTGAAGACATACCCTCAACATGAATTAGTTGTTTTTCATTTCTTCCTGGATCTGGGGTTGGTTCCAAATTCACTAATACATCAAATTGAACTTGGATAAATTGTAAGTGCTTACCAAGCAACCAACTGAGTCTTTTGGCTTGCAGGTGTTTATAGACTTATTACAATAAACTGTAAGTATACCCAAATCTGTTCAGAAATTCAGAGTGTCTGGCTAGGTCAGTCAGAGGAACTTGAGACTTGATTTCTGGGTTGTGAGTTTGAGACCCACATTGGGCACAGAGATTACTTAAATAAATAAAACTTAGGGCACCTGGGTGGCTCAGTCAGTTGGGCATCTGCCTTTGGCTCAGGTTGTGATCTCAGGATCCTGGGATTGAGTCCCATATCGGGCTCCCTGCTCAGCAGAGAATCTTCTCTCTCTCATCTTCTCACCTGCTCATGATCTCTCTTAAGAAAGAACATTTTCTAAACTAAATAAATAAATGAAACTTTAAAAAATAAATTTTAAATAAATTTTTAAAAGGAATGCCAGAGGGGCATCTGGGTGGCATAGTTGGTTAAGCATTCAACACTCGGTTTCAGCTCAAGTTGTGATCTCAGGGTCATGAGATTAGGCCCCACATTGGGCTCCGTGCTCAGCTCATGGGAGTCTGCTTGAGATTTTCCCTCTCCCTCTGCTCCTTCCACTCATTCTCTCTCTCTCTCTCTCTCAAATAAATAAATATTTTTAAAAAGGAAAGCAAGCAAGCAAGCAGAAAGTCCGGAGAATGAGGGACACACATAGAATGAGCTGGTATTTCATCCCAGGGCATCACAGGATATCACAGGACACCAATCAGAACAAAGAAAACCCAGTGGGCACGGCAGGGCCAGGAGGAAGGGTAGGGGAAAGGAGATAGGGAAAAGGATATAGGACCCTCCCTTACCCCAGCCCACTCACTGCTAGGTTATCTTCTGGCTGGGCAAAGGGCTAGAGTGCCTTTGCAGTATCAATGCATTACTGGGGAGAACGAGGAGCTTCCAGCCAGGATGAGGTGGCTGACCGAGGTAAAGAGAACCTGAAATGCAAGAGTGACTCAACTAAAACCTAGCTAGATGAGTGAGGACCTGTGGGTGCGAAGGAGAACAGCTAGCATTCGCTGGGTGCTTCTCTCAGCCAGGTTCCACACTAGGCACTTTCCATTCAACCTCACACCAACACTGTGGTGGCAGGTAATCCTCTTACCTGTACTGCTTGCTGCTCTGGCCTGACTCAGGCCTCTAAAGACCAGGCTGAGGACTAACGGGCATGGCCCTAAGTGTAGGTGATCAAGATCTATTTCTCTGAATGAAAGTGACCAGAGAAAAACAAAAAAACAACAAAGAAATCCAGAGTGCAGTACAGAAAGCCGTAAGGGATGCTCTTCCAGAGACACCACAGTGCAGCTGGAGGAGGGGAGGACATGGAGAGAAAGGGAAAGGGCCTAACATGCATGGGCTGGATTCTTAGGGACCAAAAGGGGTTAGTGAGTATTTTCAATGCAAGAATGGGCCTTGTTAGAATATAACTTTCCAAGTTATACGATTCTATGGGATTTGTGCCTTTTATGGCCTTTGATATATTCTGCAACTCTATTAAGTTGTACAAAACTGATACACGGTGCAAATGATTCTTGTCTTTAGACAGGCAAATTGGTGGAGAGACAAGTGATCCAGTGATCCCCCTCAAAGCCAAAGTACCTGTTTTGTTTTGTTTTTTAAGATTTTATTTATTTATTCATGAGAGAGAGAGAGAGAGAGAGAGAGAGAGGCAGAGACACAGGCTGAGGGAGAAGCAGGCTGCATGCAGGGAGCCCGACGTGGGACTTGATCCTGGGTCTCCAGGATCATGCCCTGGGCTGAAGGTGGTGCTAAACCGCTGAGCCACCTGGGCTGCCCCATTCTTTTATATTTGTATGTCCAGAGGTTAACAATTGTTTTAACCCCAAATACTTTGACATGATAGCTCAAGCAAACAGGAGGATAATCAAGCCTTGATTTTTACCTGTCCACCCTTCCTCCACCAGCAAACAGCCTCCAGCTTCCTCACGACTTTTACTGGTTCTGATCTCAGAAATTCCTAAATTTCAGTGGTAATTCAAGGAAATAAAAGAGAGGGCCTAAGAGGCTCCCTTTTATAATGACACCAACACCTCTCCAGACTCTGACAGAGGTGATCCATTCACTGTGGAAGAATCGGGAACCAAAGGGCCTGTCCAGGCTGTCACACCTACCAGGAGCAGCACTAGCAGAAGAAGGGAAATAGAAATGGACTAAGTCCCTACAGGATGGGAAAGATGAATGATGTTGGAACAGGCCTTAAAACCTGCCTAATGGTTACAGAAATACACACACACACACACACACACACACACACACACACACACACACGAGGGGGTTCCAGGTATGGTCTCTGAAGGTTGGCTGCATAGCCAACCCATAGCCATGAGGACTGTGAGCAAGTCCGTGATATCACAAAGCCTGTTCTCTCATCTGTAAAGCATCTGCTTCATAGGACTGCTGTGGAGGTTAAATGAGAGAACACATGTAAAACACTGAGCAGTCTGGCACATGGTAAATGCGCAATAAATGTTAGCTTAGATAGTTTTCTGACTGAGAATGAACTGAATATAATGTAAAATAAAAACAAGGACTATAATAAAACATAATTGCCACCTATAAATCCCATTTCTCCCATTCTTTCCACTCCCATTGCCAAGAGGCCAACTGGGTCTTCATTTTTCACCTGAATTACTCAATATCTCCTATCACCCAGCTGGTCTCATCTCATCCTTCTCAAAGCCATTCCTCACCCCCTTTAACCTAGAGACAGCAAGGAGAAATATGAGAACCACACAAGTGTTTTTATTTTCTAACAGCCAGATTTTTTAAAAGTCAAAAGAAACAGGTAGAATTTTTATAGTATACTCAATTATACCCAAAGTATTATTTTGACATGTAATTAATATAAAAAAATTGAGATAAAAAAATTTTTTATTTATTCATTTGAGAGAGAGAGCAAGAGAGCTCAAGCAGAGGGAGAAGGAGAAGCAGGCTCCCCACGGAGCAGGGAGCCTAACATGGGGCTCGATCCCAGGACCCCAGGATCACGACCTGAGTCGAAGGCAGACGCCTAACCACCTGAGCCACCCAGGCGTCCCCAAAATTGAGATATTTTATATTCTTTCTTTTCCTGTTACAGCTTCCAAATCTAGCATGTATTTTACACTTACGCACATCTCAATTCATACTATCCACATTTCAAGTAGCCTCAGGTCCAACCGCTCCTCATCTCTTTCAGAAAATTCAAATTCATTGCTCTAACAAATCAGGCCCATTCCAACCTGGGTCCTCATCCCCTTGCATACCTGTGCCAGGGCTTACCCCTCCTCCTCACCCTCCCTCTTTTGCTGGGATTGCCTCCCAACTCCCAGCACCAGGACCACAGGACACACCACACCTTACGCTGGCCACTGGCTGGCTATTCAACACTCAACTTGTGAAGTGCCCGTTCCCACAAGGGCTCCCTTGCCAAGCTGTCCCAAGCCTCTAGGAGAGAGTCCTTGGCTCTGGTGGCAAGAACAGTTTGTGTGCTTTTCCACTCCATACCAAGCCTCACTCCTAAGCAGGCTGTGAGCCCATCGGAGGCAAGGATTTTAGTCCTGTTTATGCATAACAGTCCCTGACCCAGCTGAGGATTTCTTTTTTTTTTTTTTTTTAATTTTTATTTATTTATGATAGTCACAGAGAGAGAGAGAGAGGCGCAGAGACACAGGCAGAGGGAGAAGCAGGCTCCATGCACCGGGAGCCCGACGTGGGATTCGATCCCGGGTCTCCAGGATCGCGCCCTGGGCCAAAGGCAGGCGCCAAACCGCTGCGCCACCCAGGGATCCCTGAGGATTTCAAATATACATAAAGCACACATTTTTTTTTAAGGGGAGAATATGTTAGGACTTTCACCATTTAGCTACTGCTCTTGATCTAACTCTACAGTCATTCAGCCAACTCTGTAAGCATACACATGTACCAGGTTTGGACCACAAATGGTTTAGACAAAGTAGGCAAGCTGAAGAAGCAACTACCGCTGGGACAGCCATTGTTCCTGGGGCTTGCATTGTTGGTTTTTTTTTTTTTTTTCATTGGCACAAAAATCTTTTAGACTTAAACTGTTTTTCATAGCTGTGCTGGAATAAACGGGAAACCACAAAAATGAAGGCTTCCACTGCGCCAGTCATCAAATTGTAGTGGTAAGAAAGAAGCCATCCAAAACTATCCACATCTGATTGAACTCTAAACATTTTAAGTGTTTATTAACCCATATAATTCCCAAATTTAACCAATCATTTGAAATGCTCAAAGACAAAAATTCTGGGTTTCAGTATTTCCTATGGCCCCCTCCAGCCTCCAGAAGATCCAGGCCTCCCTGCCCAGGGCCCCATGGAACTGCTGTTCTTTTATTTTAATCAGAGAGCTTCAAGAAGACAACCACTAGGACCCTCAGCTTCAATCCTAGTTACAACTTTTTCTTTATACATGTTAAGTGTCTACTCTGAGGGCTCTCAAAAGATGCTGACTTGGAGGATCCTGAGCGATCCTCCCTCTCTCAACGTGTTTATCAGAAAGTAGACAACTTCGATAATAATCGGAGAACCCCTGGTTTTCATCTTACAATTTCCTAAGCTAAAAGCTTGGCAAGGTCTCTTATGGTTTCCCCTCCTTTTACAAAAATCTGCCTTCTAAGCAAAAGCTTCTGTTTCCTAGTAGCAGTAGATACCCTTTTAAAACTCACGGTTTAAAAAAAGAAAAAAGAATTACAGTGGCATTTTGTTTCCATACTTTTCTCCCCAATATTTTCCACTCAGAACCAAGTCCAGAAGCTTATTTATGAATACACAAATATAGGTTATTTTTCCTTTGTAGAGTCTATGTTTTCAAATAGTTCGACCTTATAAGCTACATTAAGTAATACTCCCTTATTTTCCTCTTTTTTATTAAATGGGTATGCATATGCAACGGGCTGCTCAGTGCCTTGCTATGTGCCAGGTACCTTTTTTTTTTTTTTAAGATTTTATTTATTGGTGGGATCCCTGGGTGGCGCAGCAGTTTGGAGAGGGCCTTTGGCCCAGGACACGATCCTGGAGACCCGGGATCGAATCCCACGTGGGGCTCCCCATGCATGGAGCCTGCTTCCCCCTCTGCCTATGTCTCTGCCTCTCTCTCTCTCTCTCTGTGACTATCATAAATAAATAAAAATTTAAAAAAAAAAAAGATTTTATTTATTGGGATCCCTGGATGGCTCAGCGGTTTAGTGCCTGCCCTTCGGCCCAGGGCATGGTCCTGGAGTCCCAAGATCGAGTCCCACATCAGGCTCCCTGCATGACACAGGACTTGATCCCAGGACCCTGGATTACAACCTGAGCCGAAGGAAGATGCTCAACCACTGAGCCACCCAGGCATCCCACAGGCACTGATTCAGACCTTGGGGATATAGCAGGAAACAACACAAACACTGCTACTGTCATAGAGTTGAAGTTCTAGTTGGATGGTAAAAGCTACAAATCAAAAATGAGCAGGGAAAGGGGATAACAAGTGGTCAGGGAAGGTCTCTTTTGAGCAGAACAGAAGAGCAACAGTGCTGAAGAACAGAGCTAAGTGACATTTTTTTGGCAGAGAGCAGAGGATGGCAAGAATAAGTCTCAAATGCAAAGACTCTGAGGCAGGAGTGTGTTATTCAAAATGTCAATCAAAGCTTCTGATCAACATGAAATAATCAGGACCATAAAACCAATCCAAAAATAAATTGGCCTGATTACTATTTAATGCAGTTATATGAGTCTTTTGGAAATATAATTAGCACCTAGCCCCATAGTCTCTCAATCTCCCATTTCTACGTTAATAAACTCTAGGGCTCCCGGGAGACCCCACTCTGAAAACAGGTGACAGACAAACACCAATATTTCACGTGTGGACACAAGACCGCGCATGAGAGATGCTGAGATGAACACTGGACCCCCCTTGAGTGAGAATTTTTCACACAAAAATCTTCCCCATCAAGAAGATAAATTGCATAAAAATAAAGCAAAGTTTCCCAAAGGAGGTATTGCTTTCTCGATTCTGTACCCTTCCCCTCGTCTGCCCCTTCTTCAGCCAGCTGCAGGCCTGCTCCCAGCCCTGGACCACTTTGAACGGAGCCTTTGAAAGTTTAAATTGGCTTTCAGCCACCACACAAGATGCTGAGGCCATCCCCTTGTCTGGGGGTGCCTTGTTCTTTCATTCTCTACCTCTCCCGGTCTATCCTTCTTCCTCCTGGGCCTTCTGAAGTCCCACCTCGCCAATGAATCCAAATCCCAGCTCATCTCGCCCGGCTTTTTACTTCTCTCACACAAACACACAGCCTGTCCCCCGGGATAATCTCATTTTCCAAACAAAAAGATCAGGACCCGTTGTTTAAGTACATGGGTACTTATAGGAATCACTCTAATTCCAATGCTTGGAATAGCTCATAATTTCAAGCAATCTCAGGGTGCCTGGGTGGCTCAGTTGGTTAAGTGTATGCCTTCAGCTCAGGTCCTGATCTCAGGATCCTGAGATCGAGTCCTGCATCAGGGCTCTCTGCTCGGCGGGGAGCCTGCTTTTCCCTCTCCCTCTGCCTGCTGTTCCCCCTCCTTGTGCTCTCTCTGCCAAATAAATAAATAAAATCTTTTTTTAAAAAGTAATATCAATTTTTTTAAACTTAAGATGTACTTCAAAAAAAAAACAAAAAGAAAAAAAAAAAAAAAAAAAAAAAAAAAGATGTACTTCTAGGGCAGCCTGGGTGGCTCAGCGGTTTAGCACTGCCTTCAGCCCAGGGTGTGGTCCTGGAGACCTGGGATCGAGTCCCACGTCAGGCTCCCCGCATGGAGCCTGCTTCTCCCTCTGCCTGTGTCTCTGCCTCTCTCTCTCTCTCATGAATAAATAAATTAAAAATCTTAAAAAAAAAAATAAAAAGATGTACTTCTATATCATCTGATGGGACAGCACAGGACATTGAGACCATCTGGAAAAATTCAGGATCTGTGATCACAGTCACAGGCCTTTCACTACAGCTCTATTCTCTAACAAACAACTCAATTTTCCATAGAAATCGGACATTATCCTACAAAAGGATTTGAAGCTACTTCCAGCAACGAGGATACAGAGTCAGTGACAGCTGAGGGGCCGAAGGCCAGAATGCTGGCATTTCCAGGTTATTTCAAGAGCGTATGGAGCTAGCAGGACCACCGTGCAAAACAATCAGCCTTGGCTGCCACACAGACCTCAGCCCTTTGTGCGGTAGACTACACATGGGCCATAGCTCAGGTACTTCCAGAACTCCCTCCAGGCTGGAAAGATGCCTCTCCTGGGTGCCCAAGTCAGCATCCATTTTACCAGGAGGGAGAGCATCACATATTGGGCAGGGCATATCCACTCCCATCTTACCTCCTCTTAAACATCCTCTGAAGTGCCATAACCTGGGAAAGGCTCAGACAGCTTTCCAAATATGAAAAAAAGGTCCTCCTCAGGGCCATCAAGGAAGAATTGATTTTACCCTGTAACTCTGCAGGATCCAGAAGGTCTTACTGAGCTCACTGTTCCCCAATGGTTGGGGGTCAGCATGCTGGAGAACTCAGACCTTCAGGCATATTGTAGAGAAAGGCTGACCAAGAACATAGTTTTTTTAATCTTCAGAAATTTAATGATACTGCCCTTTTTTCTTTTTTCCAAGGAGATCTGTTTGTTTTTTCTTTTTTTAGGAGATCTGTTTTATTTCTTAGTATGACTTTCCTGCCACAAGTAAGCATCATTCTACTTTTAAAATCATGCTTCCAATACTTGCCACTTCCTGGTTTCCTGGGCAAAGATTAACTAATATTATCTCAGTTGTGACAAGCTTTTTTTTTTCTTTTTTGCATATTTTTTATTGGAGTTCGATTTGCCAACTTATAGCATAACACCCAGTGCTCAACCCATCAAGTGCCTCCCTCCGTGCCCATCCCATCCCGCTGCCCACCTCCCTTTCCACTACCCCTGGTTTGTTTACCAGAGTTAGGGGTCTGCCCTTTGATCCAGTAAAAGCATTCCTTAAAATGAGACAAAAAATAGTAACAAATCAAAAGAAGGGTGCAGGACATTTACTGAGCATTCTTCTTCACAGCCAAAAATTGGAAGCCATGATCCTATTGAGCCTTTGGAAGAGAGAAACTCCAAAGATTTTTTCATTTGATCTGTCATACTGAGATTTCTTTTTTCCTCATTCCTTCCATGTATAATTTTTTTAAAGGGAGATATAACTGACATATAACAATTTATCAGTTTCAGGTGTACAACACAATGATTTGATATTTGTTTATATTGGGAAATGATCACCACAATAACTCTAGTTAATATGTGTCACCATCGTGGCTCTGTTGGTTAAGTATCTGCCTTTGGCTCAGGTCATGATCTCAGAGTCCTGGGTTGATACCTTCATCAGGCTCTCCCTCTCCCTCTGCCCCTCCCTACCGTTTGTGCGCGCTTACGCACTCTCTCTCTCTCTCTCTCACTTGCTCTCTCAAATAAATAAAATCTTTTTTTAAAAAAAGTGTCATCATCCATAGCTGTAAAATTTTTTTCTCGTGATGAAAACTTTTAAGATCTACTCCCTTCCACCTTTCAAATAAGCAATACAGGATTATTAACAATAACCACCATGCTATAGCACATTACAACCCCATATAATGTTTTTACTAATAAACTAATAAATGCGTCTCAAATGAAAGAAATTTTTCCTTTAGCAAATAAATAAATTAAGTGCCTGCTATCATGCAGAATGCTTGTGTTTTTCTAACAGGAAAAGCTATTGAAAAAATGTTTAAGCTTTAAGTTTTTTCAAGAGTTCTTTGTTATCTAAATCATTCTCCCCAAGGGCCTCCAAATTATAAGGTAAGTAAAAGTAAATTAAAGGTTATGGTCAGTATATTAGCATTCAGGTTAAGGTATGTTAAGGTAGAGCTAATAACAGCTAACGTTTTAATAATTTTTGAATAGAAGATATTTGCATGTGGCATACAATTCAAAAGTATGAAAATTCATATAGTAAAACTAAGTCTCCCTTCTACCCTGGCCCATCAGTTTTCCCAACTTGTGTCATTTCAGACATTATATATTCTATAGTGCCAACATGTTTGTGACACTTTGTATGTGAGACACTTTGCTCAGGATTTTGTATGCTAGGCTCATCAGTGCAGGTAGTACTATCAGTCCCAATTTATATGTGAAGAGACCTGCTCGTGGCATGAAGTGAACAACTGGCCAAATGTCTTCTCATACCATCAGAACCTGTCCCCATCTTCCCACTCCCCAACACACACACATACACCCTTAAACAAAGGTCACCATTGCTTTGCCTGGCTGATTTGACTTTCCATATAAACTTTAAAATCAGGGGCACTTGGCTGGCTCAGTCGGTAAAGCACGGTACTTTTGATTTTGAGGCTATGGGTTTGAGCCCCCACAGTGGGTATAGACATTACTTAAAAAAATAAAATCCTTGGGGAATCCCTGGGTGGCTCAGCAGTTTAGCGCCTGCCTTTGGCCCAGGGCATGATCCTGAGGTCCCCAGATAGAGTCCTGCATCAGGCTCCCTGCGTGGAGCCTGCTTCTCTCTCTGCCTATGTCTCTGCCTCTCTCTCTCTCTCTCTCTCTCTCTCATGAATAAATAAATAAAATCTTATAAATTTTTTGTTGTTTTTTTTATCTTATAAATTAATAAATAGATAAATAAAATCCTTTAAAAAAAAACACAACAATAACAACTTAGGAATCAGTTTGTCTCTACCTAAACAAATCTTGCAGGGATTTGGGGATTGTGTTAAACCGACAGACCGCTTTGTGGAGAATACAAATACTGCGCCTTCTAAACCATGAACATAGTATATCTGTCCACTTATTTAAGTTGTCTTTTAATTTCTTTCTTCAATGTTTTGCAATTTTCAGTGTGCAGATTCTGTACATATTTCATTAAATGTATACCTAAGTATTGTATTCCTTTCAGAGCTATTGTAACTGTCAGGGGGTTTTGTTTGTTTTTTCCTGTTTCTGGCAACTTATTGCTTTTATTGCAGGGATACAGAAATACTGATTTTTGTGTGTTAACCTTGTATTTTACAACTGTGTTAACTCACTTCTTAGTTTTAGGAGCTTTTTCTATAGATTCCCATTGGATTGTCTGCACAGACAATCATGCCATCTGCAAATAGGGACAGTTGTTCTTTCTTTCCAGTCTGTATGCCTTCCACTTATTTTCCCTGCAATGGCTAGCACTTCTAGTATAATGTTGAATATCAGTGGCAAGAGCAGAGATCACTGCTTTGTTCCCCATCTTAGGGGGAAAGCTTTCATTTTCACCACCAAGTATGTTAGCTATAGATTTTTTGGTAGATGACCTTTTTTTGGGTTAAGAAAGTTCCCTTCTCTTCCTAGTTTGTTGGCAGCATTTAGCATGAATGAAAGTCGAGTTCTGTGAAGCATTTTTTCTCCAGCCATTGACATAATTATGTGTATTTTGCTATTTAAGCTGCATATGGTGGATTACATCTATTGATTTTGGAAAACGTAATCAGTCTTTTATAACTTGGGATAAATCACAATTGGTGGTGGCTTACTATTCTTTTTACATAATATTGCTGGGTTGGATTTCCTAGTATTTTGTTGAGGATTTTTGTGTCTGTGTTAATGAGAACAACTGGTCTGTAGTATTCTTTTCTTGAACTGTCTTTGTCTGGTTTTATAAAATGGATGTGTACTTACACTTTCCTGAGGTCTGGGATGATAATTTTACTATTTTGAACATCATAAAAGTTAAAAGAGTAGTTTTAATTTTGCCTTTCTGTTAGAATTAATTTGCTTTTAAGTCCTTGGCCCGGAAGACAACTTCCAAAGCTAACCATAATTTCCTAAGTAAAAATTAGACTGTTTTACAAGGAGCTACTTTAAGGTAGATATGAAAATCCAGAGCAGTGAAACCTACTACTTCACCTGCAGGCCCTGTCATATCCTCCCCAAGAGCAGGAATGGTGAGGGGCTGAGTCCAATTGGCTTGAAGTAAAATAAAAGATAAGTCATTACTCAACCCTGAAATGTAAATACTCATGTTTGCTTTTGAAATACATAGGAAAGCACCTATCAGACATTGACTTCCTAGTTCCTACAATTCCTAAAATGCCTGGTCATTATTACCCACTTGATACTATAGAGGAAACCAAGACAAGGAGAGGGTTAAGAGATTTCAAGATCAGCAGAACTAAAATTTGAATTTAAACACCTCCTATCACTCAATTTGGTTATAAAAAGTTCTAAACAAAGGCAATGTTTAGAAAATAATCAGAAGGTCAATCAGGCAGGGAGAGGCTTAAGAAAAGGACCTGAGGCAAAAGAGCTCCCTGAGAGGTCTTTTTAAAACTGAAATGCTAAGGGTATCTCTTGAGGCCCAGCTGGTTAAGCTTACACGTCTGCCTTTAGCTCAGGTCACGATCCTGGGACCTGCTTAGTGGGAGTCTGTTTCTTCCTCTCCCTCTGACTCTGCCCCTCCCCTCACTCGTGCTTTCCTCACTCTCTCAAATTAATTAATTAATTAATTAATTAAATCTTTATTAAAAAAACAACTGAAAGGCTGAATCTCTTCTTGGCACTTCTGAGAACGCCCATCCCCTCATTGAAGGAAGTAGACAGATCTGCTGGGTGAGGAGCAGGACACCATACAGGAGTTGCACACTTGCACAATGGCCACTGAGAAATCGAAACCCTTGTAAGTCTCTTAAGCTTACAAAGTCACCCAAACCATCAGCAGGCTGCCAAAGACCACAGAAATGTCCTTTGACTCAAGGTCGCCTGCTCTGAACACATCAAAATGATGTGTTCAAGGAAGCAGTAAATAGCACCAGACTGCCGGGTTCAAACCCCAGCACTACCACCACCAACTAGCCATGAGATCTTGAATGAGACACAAGCTGTGTGCCTTAATTTCCTCATCCATAAAATGGGGGTAATAACAGTAGAGTAAGCTCTCATTAAATGACACCTGCTGTTATTATCATTCAGAAAGTCTTGGCCAACCCAGGGCCTGTCCTCTTCTGACCCTGTCCCTAAATCATGGTATAAATGACAGTATGCCATTCCCCAACCATCCATCCCCCCAACCCAAGAGCAAAAGACTGCTTTGACCAAGCTGAAGAAAAAAACCAAAAGGCCTATATTAACTATTTCATTAAATGATGTCTGGGAGCTAAAAACCAATAAGCATTCCAGAATCCACATTCATAGGAAGGAAGTATTTACATCAATAGCTTAAACCAAGTCTTTTTCCACAGAAAGAAGTATATCTTAATGTTTTATATAACTAGGAGACATTCTCCCCAACCAAGAGACAGGTATAAGTTCCATTTTTAAAAATGTAATCTATGAAAATACACTAATTTTCATATTTCAGATTAGTTTTACTATCAAAAACATTCCATTTAAAATACCAATTTAACTTTTAAATTACTAGGAAGTTGGGGTGCCTGGGTGGCTCAGTCAATTAAGTGACTGACTCTGGATTTTGGCTCAGGTCATGATCTCAGGATCGGGAGTATGTCTTCAGGCTCCAAGCTCAATGCGGAGTCTGCTTCTCTCTGTCTCTCCCTCTTCCTCTGCCCCTCTCACTTTCTCTCTCTCTCTCAAAAAATAAATCTCTAAAAATAAATAAATAAATCACTAGGAAGTAAACTATCTTTAACTCAAATATATAATTGTAATTTGGGGATGGCAATTTCATCAAGTTTCTTTAAAGACAGTAAATATTAATTAGCAACAATGATAGCTACATTTTATTACACACTAAGCACCTAATATGCTAAGTGCTAATTTCTACATCACCTCATTCTCTTAATCCTTTTAGGAGGTATAGGCTCTTTTTATAGAAAAACCTCAACCTTGAGGTTGAGTATTTATGGTTCTGATAGAGAACGGATTGCTAGCACCTGTATGAGGCTTTAACATTAAAATGATATAGAAAGGGGGATGTCTGGGTAGCTCAGTGGGTGAGTGTCTACCTTTGGTTCAAGCGCGATCCCAGAGTCTGGGAATCAAGTCCCACATTGTACTCCCCGCATGGAGCCTGCTTCTCCCTCTGCCTAGGTCTCTGCCTCTCTTGCTGTCTCTCTCATGAATAAATAAATAAAATCTTAATAAAATAAATAAATAAAATAAAATGGTATAGAAAGGTTAAGTCCAGAGGGTGGCTCAGCCAGTTAAGCATCTGTCTTCAACTCAGGTCATGATCCCAGGATCCTGAGGTGGAGCTCCACATTCAGCTCTCTGCTCATCAGGGAGCCTGCTTCTACTTCTCCCTCTCCCCCTGCTCATGCCGTGTGTGTGTGTGTG
This sequence comes from Canis lupus familiaris, assembly GCF_011100685.1. Taxonomy (NCBI): domain Eukaryota; kingdom Metazoa; phylum Chordata; class Mammalia; order Carnivora; family Canidae; genus Canis; species Canis lupus. Next base: position 83,176,641 of record NC_049226.1, on the reverse strand, counting down.
TGTGTGTGTGTGTGTGTGTGTGTGTGACTATCAAATAAATAAATAAAATATTGAAAGAAAAAAAGAAAGAAAGAAAGAAAGAAGAAAGAAAGAAAGAAAGAAAGAGAAAGAAAGGAAGAAAGAAAGAGAAAGAAAGAAAAAAGAAAGAGAAAGAAAGAAAGAAAGAAAGAAAGAAAGAAAGAAAGAAAGAAAGAAAGAAAGAAAGAAAGAAAGAAAGAAAGAAAGAAAGAAAGAAACTGAAACTTGAATGTGCATGTGAATTACCGGGGGAATCCTGTTAAACTGCAGATTATGATTCAGAAGGTCTAGGGTAAGCTCTCTGATGCTGACAATGCTGCTGTTCTATGGACCACACTTGGAGTAGCAAGGATCACTACAGGTTTTAAGAGGCCACAAGCCACAAAAAAAAAGTCCATTAAAAACTAAAACAGAAAACTCATATTTTTCTCGAAAACAACACATTAATACATATAAGCTCTAATATAAGAATTATAACTTATCCATATTTCCTGATGGGATTCTACGCTGTGTAACATCTTAAAAATATCTTCATAATGACTTCTTGTTTACATTTAGAGTCCAATTTCTTGGAGCTTTGTGGAGGGTTTCCACCCTTCCACTAATAACCCTGACTTATATCAAGGCTGAGAAGCCAGTACATGATAGATTGTTTCAAGTTGTCATACTTTTCTTTTTTAAAAAAAAGATTTTATTTACTTATTCATGAGAGACACAGAGAGAGAGAGAGAGAGAGAGAGGCAGAGACACAGGCAGAGGGAGAAGCAGGCTCCCTGCAGGGAGCCTGACGTGGGACTCGATCCCAGGTCTCCAGGATCAGGCCCTGGGCTAAAGGCGGTGCTAAAACGCTGAGCCACCCAGGCTGCCCTCAAGTTGTCATACTTTTCAAGGAGGTCCCTTTCTTTCACTCATCCACTCATAGCATCCTCTTGCTGCTTAAATTCAAACATTAGACAAATGGCAGTTACGTGAGATTTCAGGGGCTGGGGCCCCAAGTTTCTCCAGATGAAAAGCAAATTTCCACAACCAAACAGCACCTTACCAAAAGGCAATGACAAATACCACCGGCTTCCATTTCTTTCCCTAGGTGACAAAGTTCCAGCTATGAGATGGCAATTAGCACTTTATACAAACTACTGATTTTCATTCTTTTACCGGATCCTTTGAGTAGCAAGTTCTGTTTACTTTCAAAAGTCCACAGAATAAACAAAGCAAGGTACTTGACAAGGCCCTATATTCCACCTGGGGCCAAGTTCATGCCTTGCTCTTTTTTTACTCATTTCTGGTTATCTGTCCTGTACTCAAACATTGGCTAGCTGCCTCTTTTAAAAGGCAACTATACACCATCACCACCCTCCCCACCCCCCTCCATTCTCTTTGCTAACAGCAATGTCTAACTACAGAACCAACATATCCCTGAGAACATTCCAGCTTACTGGATAAGGTCAGTTTAAAATTCTAGATAGGGATAACCTATTCCATTTGTCTTTCCTTAGAGCCCTTCAGAAATATCCCCTGGCAATCAGCAGAACAAGATGGAGAGGAGAAAATAGTCTATGATTCTGCAATTTACAAACACTGAGACCTTTATTTAAAGGGTGTCCACATTTTATATTATTCCCAAGGGATGTTTATCCATGTACTCAAGTAAGCTAAGCCCAGTGCTTGGAAGAAACAAAATGTACATACATTGCAGCCCCATGCAAATGGCTTCTCTGGCTAAGAAGGCTATGAAGTTTTGCTGCCGGGCCTCAGAGGAAGGCCTACCTGTGACAGGGAACGTGGGGACACAGTTTTTTCTGAACTGGAGCATGCCCTGTCCACAAGAGAGCTAAGCAACTGCCCAGAGAGGCCTATTACAAAACCATTCAAGAGGGTCAGGGCTGGCAGGCCCCAGCCCCGAATACCCTGGAAGCTGAAAATAAGAATTCTGAGAAACGAGCTCTACTGTGGACAAGTCTGACAGAAAGTTCTCTGTTTCTGCTGCCTGCAAAACTGGCTGCCCTCCTCGAGTGATTGAACTCTGGGTACCAACTGGGCAATGCCGGCCACTGTGCTGGGGCAGAGGATTCAGGGATGCTGGTTGGGTCTTCTGGGTTAATTAGGGAGAATCCAACCTCGGCGGCATAAGCTTGAGACTCTGGGGGGCAGGTCTGGGCACCCCCGGGCATCTAGGCTGCAGGGCTCCATTCAGCAAACATTTCCTGAGCGTCTACCGTAAGCTCTGCACTCCGCTAGGTGCGGAGGAGGAAAGCGAGCCACGGTCCCCCGTGCTGGAAGCAGACACTCGAAAGGGCCCCGGGCGGGGGGGGGGGGGGGGGGCGGCAGAGGCTGTGCGGGCCCCGGACCCTGCCACACTCCGCTGTGCCCAGGGCCACCCGGGGGCGCCGCACGACCTCCGCGCCGGGCTCCGCCGACCCCAAGCTCCATAGCGAAAGAGGCTCGCGACGGCGGGGGCAGGAGTGGAGGGGCAGGCCCGGGGGCAGGTGCTCAGGTAGGAGCGCGCGGCCGGGGCTGCGGGGGCTGCGGGGGCTGCGGGGGCTGCGGGGTCCCCGGGGGCGGCGGGGGCGGCGGGGGCGGCCCAGGGCCCCGCGGCGGGGAGCGCGAGGAGCGGCCGGGCCTGCGCCCCCGGAGCGCGCGCGGGGCGGGGAGCAGCCCGCTAGGCCGCCCGCCCGCCCGCACCTGGGCCCCGCCCGGACCTACCACTTGGGCGACCTTGAGGCAGCCGAGCGCGCCGCGCAGGTAGTCGGGGTCGCAGCGCAGGCCGGCCAGCCCGCGGCGCTGGCTCACCGGCTCGGTGGTGGGCTGGTACGGGCTGCTGGCGCCGGAGATCATGGAGGTGCTCGAGGCCTCGCCCTCGAAGCCGTCCAGCTCCTCGCCGCCCCGCATGCTGGCGGCCGGGCCCCGCGCCCGCAGCTGGGGCTCAGCGCGGCCGCCGCATCGCTTCCCCTCGGCGCCCGCCGCCCGCCGCCCGCCGCCCGGCTGCAGCCGCGGTCGGTCCGCTCGGGCTCGGCTCCCGCCGCCTCGGCAGCGGAAAGGGAGGGAGGCGGGAGCAGGCGGAGGGGGAAGGAGGCGGGAGCCGGCGCGGCGGGCCGGGAGGGGGCGGAGCGAGAGCCCGGCCGCCGGCCGCTCGGCGGCGCTCCGCGGCGGGGGCGACTCGGAGGCGGCGGCCGGCGCCTGGGGCGGGGGCGGGGCCTCGGAGGGGCGGGGCCTCGGAGGGCGGGGCCTCGGAGGGGGCGGGGCCTCGGAGGGCGGGGCGGGGCGGGGCGCCGTCCGCTCGGACCCCGCCCTCACCTGCCCGCGCGGGGGCCGCGGGCGGGGGCGGGGCGGGGAGGGTCGCGGGGACCCGCGGCGCGCGGCCTTAGTGTGGGTCCCGGAGGAAGCGGGGTCCGCGCAGGTGGGCCGGGAGACCGAAAGGTGCCGCGCGACCCCCTCCGCTGCGGACAGTGCGGGTCCAGGGTGGGCCCGACCAGAGGGGCGAAGGCTCTGGGCTCCCGCCGCGGGCGCCTGGCCACGGACCGGAGTCGAAGCAGCGAGTGGAAGAATGAGCGGGGGCGGGGCGCGGAGTCCGCGCCGGGTCTGCAGGACCGACACGCTAAAGGTCCGTAACTCCCAGTGTGAGCTCTGGATCCCCCGGCCTGGCCGAGGAGGGGCGCCCCCACGTTGTAGACACCCCCCCACCCCCCCGTAAGCAACGTTAGTTGCCTCGCAGCTGAAAAGATCTTGCAAGCTCTGTCTAACCGTCGTCAGGTTAAACACAGATTTTTGTTCTGACGGGCATTAATCAGGGACCAATTTGCAATTCAAGTGTGAAGGCTAATTTTAAGCTTAAGTAAAACACTGACTTTCTAAGAATTGTCGCTTTGGTTGGTATTGAACTCTCACACACCGCAAATACGGAGAGCTTCCGATGCTCCAGGCACTGAGCAAGACGCTTGAGGGAGATATTGTTCCCATTTTACAGAAGGGCAGATCGAGGCTCAAAAGAGGTAGTAGCTTGTCCTCAGCTTGCCCCAGCTTTTCATCACACAATATTGCCTAACATGTAATGTGAACTCCAAGCTAAGATGCAGTAAACTCCATAACTAGAAAGATTTCCGGAGCGCCTGGGTGGCTCAGTCGGTGAGCGTCTGCCTTCAGCTCAGGTAGTGATCCCGGGGTCCTGGGATCGAGTCCTGCATCAGGCCCCCTACGGAGCGCCTGCTTCTCCCTCTGCCTGTGTCTCTGCCTCCCTCTGTGTCTCTCATGAATAAATAAATAAAATCTTTTAAAGAGAAAAAACTAAAGAGATTTCCATTTAAAGGGCTTTCACTTTTAGGTTACCAAAGATGGGAAAGACTATCTCTCATGCTCTATTCAACCAACAAATCTGTATTGGGCACTTACTACGTGTTAAGAAATATACTAGGAACTGGAGATAGACTGCCAGGTAAAAATGACAGGTTGGATATAGGCTTTGGCCTTTGTTGTCTCCCAATATCCCAGTAAAATGACAGTGATGGAGATATTTGGGGTGGGGAGGGGGAGCATAAAACCACTGGGACAAAGAATGGGAGCCAAGGGCAACAAAGTATTGGAAGCAGAATAGCAAATGGGCAAGTGATAACTGACAGCAGACCCAAGAAAGCTAAGCCCTAAACTGGCACAGGGAAAAGCTAAACTACAACGTAGGTTATATCACAGAACAAAAGGCTCCAGAATGGGCAGCACCAAGCACATGTAGAAGTGGATCACTAAGGCACAGTTTAGGGCAGGGGTACCATACTGAAAATTGTGTGTGTGTGTGTGTGTGTGTGTGTGTGTGTGTATGCTGAATAATGGGAAAGCAAAAGACTTAAAAATTCAATAGAATAATTAAAGAAGGGGCGCCTGCGTGGCTCAGCAGTTTAGCACCTGCCTTCAGCCCAGGGCATGATCCTGGAGTCCCGGGATCGAGTCCCACATTGGGCTCCCTGCATGGAGCCTGCTTCTCCCTCTGCCTGTGTCCCTGCCTCTCTCTGTGTCTCTCATGAATAAATAAATAAACTTTTAAAAAAAGAAGAATTAAATAAAAGGAAATCTTATGGGAAGTATAGCCAAAAGACAAAGACATTGGAAATAAGAAAAAAGAAAATTAGAGGAATAGTACAACAGAATAATAGAATAGTAAGACCTGCATAAAATTAAAACCAAGAAAATGGAGGGAAGAAACCATTAGATAATAATTGAATAACATTTTCCAGAACCAAAGGACATGCGTTTTGGACAGTGCCCAGGACAGTGAATGAAAGTGGACTCGCACCCAGGCGCACGGCACTGGCAAGGAAAAGATCCTCAAGGTTACAGAGAGAAATACAGCAGGTTTCACTATAAAGAATCAGGAATCAGAAAGGCATCAGACTTTTCTACAGCAGCTTTGGGAGCTACAAGGAAATGAAGCAAACTCTCTTCTACATCCTGAGGAAAAATTACCCCACCCTGAAATCTGGTTCCATCTGGAGTATCAATCAGGTATGAGAGTTGATGTCTCTTTTGGAGAACATTATGTTCTCATGCAGAGAACTCCCTTTGTCCTTTTCTCCCAAGGCTGCTGGAGGACACCACCAGAACAAGGATTTAAACCAAGGAAGCAAAGGACAAGAGATCCAGGAAAGAGTGGCTGCAGCATAGAAAGAGGTGGCAAGGATCCCAGAGTGAGGGGGGCAGAGGCCCCCATACATCAGGGCTGGGAGTCAACCAGCCCAGATTGGAGCAGCCAGAGGCTTTGCGAGACTTCTTCAAGATGGAGATTAATATGATGAATTACAGAAAGAGAGATGCATAATTTCAGGAAAGTTTTGAGATAAGTTGGGGATAAGTGCATGGAGAATTAAGTGAATATTCATATATATTTATTAACTGCAGGGAAAATAAAATGATGCATAGAAAAGTATGGTGAATCTCATGGCTCAGCTGTCAATAATCTTTGCATAACTATAATAATGTGAACAATGAATGCTGATCTAACCAGAAGTAACCAGACAGGATGTATGCAGGTGTGATAGGGAGAAGGGGAGGGTACGCAAGAGATCTAAATACTCATCATCTATCATGAGAGATCAGTAGATGCTTAAAACTGAAAAATCCAGAGGTAGCAGTATATGCATATTAATTTAAAATATAAAGATAATAAAAAAAATAAAAAAAAAAGATAAGGGGACGGGTGGCTCAGTGATTGAGCATCTGCCTCTGGCTCAGGGTGTGATCCTGGAGTCTTGGGATGGAGTCCTACGTCGGGCTTCCTGCATGGAGCCTGCTTCTCCTCCCTCTTCCTATGTCTCTGCGTCACTCTCTGTGTGTCTTATGAATAAATAAATAAAATATTTAAATATATATAAATATATTAAGTATATAAATATAAATATATTATTTATTAAATAGAAGTAAATACATCTTTAAATATATATATATAAAGATAAGTACAAAGTTTCAAAGTGTTGCTTCTGGGGAACAGGAAATTTAACAAGGGTTCTAGGCCTTGTAGAACTGATTCTCTCAACTATGTGCACATATAACTTTAACAAAAGTAAAAACTCCTAGCTGACTTAGTCAGTAGAGCCTGTGACTCTGGATCTTGGGGTCATGAGTTCAAGCCCCACATTGGGTATAGAGATTACTTAATAAAATATTTAAAAATTGAAAAAAAATTGTTCAAATATCTAAAAATAAAAGCTAAGTTAAAACCCATTTTTTAAAAAGGAACTTGAGAGTCAGTGGTGAGCAAGGCAGATACAGTCCCTGCCAGCATGGATGTGGAGAGCAAGTATTGAAACCTATAAGTGTAACAGAGCATGTGCTGAGTATTGTTCATGGTGCTATGGGAATTTCCAGCAAGGATTTCATTGAATCTCTGGATCAGAATTTCAGCTGAGATTTGACATGTGAATAGCAGTTAGCTAAGCAAAGAGATAAGGGTTGATGGAAGTGTGTTCTAGGCAGAGGAACAAGATGTGCAAAGGCCCAGAGACAAGCAAAATCAAGGCATAGTGAAGAGGCTCAAACGCAGAATTCATGGGGAGGAGGACACCAGACAAGACCTGCAGCTGGAAGGAAGCCTCTGGCTGGTCCCTACGGGAGTCTGGTAGGCCGTGTGACAGGGTGGACTCTGAACAGAACAGTGCTAAACAGAAGAGTGGCCTGGGGAGGCCTGACTTTTAGAGCTTACTCTGACTTCATTGAGGGAGAAGGATTGAGAGGAAGCAAGATTAGAGGCTTTCTCCAGTACTTATTAACTGTTCCCTGTTCCTGGACACTAGCCTAGGTTTATTTTTAGTTCTAGGGACAGACTCAAAATTTTTACTTCTGGTTTTTAACAGAAGTTAAACAGACTTCCAAAGGATGTTGTTAGAAATCCCACATAGTAATGGTAGGTAAAACTTGGTATTATCGTGCCTTCCTCAGTTTCAAATTGTAATGTATCATGAGTCTATGGCTGTAACTGTGTCTCCAAGTGTCTATCGGTGCTGAGATCAAGATGAGGATGATAAATGATAGAGAAGTGGGCAGCCTTCTGACAGGTTCCTAGGTTTCAAGGTCTGGTTCACATATCCAGGGCTGACTCAAGGCAATCAGACTCAGAATAGCCTGATGGATAAACCAGATGTTACTTTATTAATTGCTGTCAGTGGATAGAGACTCTGCCAGCAATCATAATGCTGATTCATATCTCAATCCCTGAACTTGTCCTGAAAGAGCTTCTTGGAGCATAGCATCCTTCAGTATGGGCTATTCCCCAGAATCCCACAGCTCCCTGGATCAGGCCTGGCCTGGCCAAAGTCCCTCAACCTCTCATTTAGCCCTGAGCTAATTTCCCTCCAGGGGCGGTCTCCTCACTCTAGCAACCCTAGCACTCTAACACTCTAGCACCCCTCCACAAACACCATGATTCCATGGACTCTTGAAAAGTTCTAACCTCAAGAGCATTGGTCCTACAGGGACTTCAGATTCTAAATCCCACGGAGGACTGGGAGCAAAGCACCTTCCTGAATGGTGGTCCCTGGTGCTCTATACCTGGAGGTGGTGCCTGTGTTGTTGAGGCACATTTCATTTCTTTCATTTCTTTCTGAGGCCTCTCCCTAGTGCATCTCTGTGGGTGCTGAAGGTGCGGGTAGCTTTTCCTGTAACTTCAATTAAGCAATAGATCTAATCTGCATTTAATAAGCTCAGTAATTGTAGCAGGATCTCTGGAGACCTCTCCTTCAAACAAAAATATAGAGGGTGGTAGGGAACTAGAACGTTTCAAGCATCAAGTATATAGTGGGGAAGATGAATTCAGTTTATCATGAACAGTGATCAGTGTTTAATATCAAAATGAACCAAATGCCCAAGAAAATCTTAACTTTTACTCTCATATGACTAACAAGTTAGTTTGAAAAGATTTCACTTGTAAGAGGCCTTTCAAGGAAGAGTACCCATACAAATTCCTTATGTCTGAAGGATTAGACTCGAAGATGTAAAAATAAACAACCCACTTTTGCGTTCGAAAGCAGCAGATGCCCGTGTCCTGCGTGCGGGACTGGCGGCTCCTCCAGCCTGCATTCCCACACGCCTGGCGAGGCTGGGCCTGGGTGAATTCCAGGCGGGAGCAGTTCAGGGCTTGGAGTGAACTGCTGCTTCTGAAAAAACTGGTCTCTTCAGCCAGAAAAATGCTCTCCAAGTCTTCTCTAAAAATAGTACTTGCTGGGATTTTCCAGTTTGACATTCCTGCAGCTCCTACCACCAAGGACCACGCGAGCCAATCCATCTGTGCCTCTTCCCAGAGACGCCGGTGGAATCCCACCCTCCGTGGGATGCCAGTTTGAAGGTCCTGCTGCCGTCAGCCCCCGAGGGCACTTGATGATTCAGGGAAAGATTTACCTGCTCAGCAGCTGCCTCGCTTCTCCCTGGCTGCCCTCCACCTTCTCTTCTCACGGCAGAGGAGGGGGAATGGTTTTCTAGGGAAGGGAGAAAGTGTGACCATAAGGAAATGTGGGTGCTGTCTTCACTTGCCTCCAGTACCCATGGCCATGCCAGGCCCGAGGCTGACTGCAAACTGGGAAACTCGGGGAGCTGCTGTGGCGGCCAGGGGGCGACATACATAAACCAAACCTTTGCCGATGGTCCACTTCCACGTGCCAGCCAGTGGGCCACGTGCTGCAGCCTTCAAGGCTCTCACCTTGAAGAAGAACCATGGGGATAGTGGGACCGAAGTGGGCATGCTTGCTTCTGTCTGCCTAGCAGCCACCCCCCTGCTTCCAATGACAGCATCCCCGCCTTGTTCTACAACTACTCCTTTTCCATACTGACACCCACCTCCCACTCCCCAGGTGATGCCCACCCAGGAAGAGTTAGGCCCCAGACCCAAGTATGACCCGTCATGGTCCCCTTCTACCCTAGATTGGCTAGGGAGAGCTTGGGACATGAGTCAAGCCAATGAGACTCCTACCCTGGAACACCGGGCTATGTATGGGAATCACGCAAGGGGTAGATTTTTCAGGACCCCCTCCAAGACTCTGATGCTTAAGCCCAAGGTGGGGACAGGAATCGGCTGCTGCAGATCTGGGCAGGGCTGCCAGACCAGGATGACCGCCTGTGGGAGGAGAGGGCAGGGGAAGCTTCAGGGAGCTAAGCTGGGCCTTCTTTGAAGGCTAAATAGGGATTCACTCAGAACCATATGATCCTACCAACAGTTCTGCCTTCTTGAAACAGTCTCCTTGCCTGGTATATACGGCCGCAGGCTCTCCTGATTTTTCTCCTACGTCTCTGGCTGCTCTCTCAGTCCTCTTCATAGGTTTGGTCCCTGGAGTTCAGGGTTTCTCGGGGTACTGGCTTCACCACCTCTCCTGACTCCACACCATTCTCCTGAACTCCAGCCACTTAGATCCACTTGCTCACTAGACATTACCCTTGAGGGTCCTGAATTCCATGAGGCTAAAACGTAATTCATAATCCCACTTACTGGCACCACCACCCCCAACCCTGCAACCCTGCCCATTCCTCTACGATGCCAATATGAGGAAGAGGAGGAGGAGGAGGAGAAGGCATTTTTAAAAAATTTAATTTGGGGGAATCCCTGGATGGCTCAGCTGTTTAGCACCTGCCTTTGGCCCAGGGCGCGATTCTGCAGTCCCGGGATCGAGTCCCACGTCAGGCTCCCGGCATGGAGCCTGCTTCTCCCTCCTCCTGTGTCTCTGCCTCTCTCTCTATGTCTATCATAAATAAATAAACCTTTAAAAAAACATTAAAAATTTTTAATTTAATTTAATTTAATTTAATTTTAATTTTATTTTGAGAGAGACAGAGAGCAAGAGAAGGGGGAAGGGCAGAGGCAGAGGGAGAGAGAGAACCTCCAGCAGACTCTGGACTGCACGTAGAGCCCAACGTGGGGCTCGATTTTGTGACCCCAAGACTATCAGCTGAGCTGAAACCAAGAGTCGGACACCCAACCGACTAAGCCATCCAGGCACCCCGAGAAGGCATTTTAGAAATACATTCCATGTGCCAGACACTGCTCTACTTGGTTTTCATATATTAACTCGCTTAATCCTCAAAATAGACCAATTAAGAGGGCTAACTCCTAGGTATCCTGTAGGGCTCAAGCTAGATGCCCAACTCATCCGGATCACCTTCCTGAGTCTCCAGGCTGGGTCAGGTGCTCCTGCCCTGGCTTTCCCAGCCCCTTGCATCAAAGTATTTACCCATCCATCTGCAGCCCTTCCAATGATCTCCGTTGTATCCCTTGGGCCTGGCCCAGGGCCAGACTTGGGGTAGGCATGCAAGGAACCATGTGAGGAACACAGGACTATATTCACTGGCTGTGTCATCTCAGACATGTTAACATCTGTGGGCCTCAGTTTTCTTGTGTGTAAATTTTGTTTTAAGATTTTATTTATTGGGCAACCTAGGTGGCTCAGCGGTTTAGCGCCGCCTTCAGCACAGGGCATGAACCATGGAGACCCGGGGTCAAGTCCCGCGTCGGGCTCCCTGCATGGAGACTGCTTCTCCCTCTGCCTGTGTTTCTGCCTCTCTCTCTCTCTCTGTCTCTCTCTCTCTGTCTCTTGTGAATAAATAAAATATTTTTTTAAAAAATAGAGGCAGAGACATAGGCAGAGGGAGAAGCAGACTCCCCAGGGAGAGCCTGATGCAGGACTTGATCCCAGGACCCCAGGATCATGACCTGAGTCAAACACAGATGCTCAACCACTGAGCCACCCATGCACCCCTCCTATGTGTAAGTTGAAAAGGGTTTAGTATTGTGTCTGAGACAAAATAGATACTCTGCAAATGTTCAGTCATTGTTGTCATTATTCTGAACAAGCAGGACAAGGCATTCTGGAAAGAGGAGCTAGCCTAAGCAAAGGCCTGACAGAAGGGCCTCAGGGGTTCAGAAAGAGGTGAGCAGTCTGAGTTTGTGTTCAGACGGGGAGGGTTAAAGGGTATGTGAATGGTAGGGGCAGGGACGGATGGGCAGGGAAGGTTGGGAACACGTTCTGAAGGCCCCTGCACTCAGAAGAGCCATCAGAGTTGCCCTGGGCTCTTTAAGCAGGGCACTGACATGATCAGATTTGGGTGAAAACAAAAAGTAGAGATGAATAATTCAAAGTCTTATCTTCTCTATCAAATGGGTAGCAGACTCTGTTACCTTAAATAATGTATAGAGCCCTTTAAAAGTAAAAAGGTCTCAGAGCCCTCAAGAGGCCATCTGCAGATGCCTAGGGAGCCCCAGGCCGGTTTGGGGAAACCATGGTACAGCCAGAAAGCCCCAAGAGTTCAGGGAGCCTGATTCTTGAAGAGGGGGCTGGAGGTACCCTGGATCTGTGGGCACCTGAGCTAAGCCTCAAGTTATGGACAGGTCCTAGGTGAGTGGTCAGAGTGGGCAGGAAAGTATGATAGTAGAACAAGCCAAGGGCAGAGTCCAGGAAGCCAGATTAGAGGAGGGAATGAAGTAATAGCTGAGGGACAGATTTACTAAAAAAGGGGGTGGAGAGGTTTTAGGAGCTATTGTCAAAGGCATGAATGTTACATAGCTTTTGCTCTTTAGCTTGTATATGTGGACAGACTTGAGGGTTGTTTTAATTAAATGCGTTTAGTTAGTGGCACCTGGGTGGCTCAGTTGGTTGAACATCTGACTCTTGATTTCGGCTCAGGTCGTGATCTTGCGGTCATGGGATCGAGCCCTGCATCAAGCTTCACACTCAGCAGACAGTCTACTGGAGAGTCTCTTTCTTCCTCTGCCCCTCCCGCTGCTTGCAAGAGTGCTCACTCTCAAATAAATACATCTTTTTTTTTTTTTATAATGTATTTACTTGGAAACAACTTCAAAATTTAAAAAAAAAGCACGTAAGTACAAAGAACTGTTTTTTCCCTCAACTATTTGAAACTTAAGTTTCCAACCTAATATCCCATCACACCAAATATTTTAGTAGCACATTATGTCCTACAAACAGGGACATTCTCCTCCTTTACCAGAACACAACCATCAAAGCCAGGGAATTATTATTGATATGTTACTATCATGTAATCCTTGGATCCCATTTAAATTTTGTAGCAAAGTGATCCCATTAAGGGTTATGTGTTGCCTTAGCTGTCCTATTTCTTTAGTCTCCTTCAGACTGGAACAATTCCTCAGACTTGTCTTGACTTTCACAACCTTCATACTTTTGAAGATTCAACCAATTATTTTGCAGGAATGTCCTTCAATTTGGGTTTCTCTGATGTTTCCTCAGGATTAGATTCGGGTCATACATTTCTGGCAGAAATAGCCTAGATGCGATGTTGTGTTCTTCTCAATACAACGTATCAGGAGGCACATGATTGCTGTCTGTCCTGTTACATCAAAATGATGTTCATTTTGATCAGTAGATGAGGCTGGTCTACCAGCCTGCTCCACTGTAAGTTACTCTTTTTACCCCTTGTAATGAACAAACCTGAGCACACAAATAAATATTGATCACAGTGGATAATCCATTAAATAAATCATATAAACTGAAATGTTGGTGAAGAATGGAATGTTGTTTGTGATTAAACTTCCAATTTATATCAGATATAGACTCATGATTTCCTATTTTTCATGGGTTATAATCCTTTTACAATCTTTTTTTCTTTCTCAAATTGTGTCTCATTTGACTATGGATTCCTGTGGGGTCTTTTTTACTTTTTTGACATGTCTCCCTATTTGAGCCCTTCCTGACTTTCTTTTTTTTTTTTTTTTAATATTTATCAGTCAGATTTTATTTTTTTATTTATTTATTTTTTAAATTTATTTATTTATGATAGTCACACAGAGAGAGAGAGGCAGAGACACAGGCAGAGGGAGAAGCAGGCTCCTTGCACTGGGAGCCCGATGTGGGATTCGATCCCGGGTCTCCAGGATCACGCCCTGGGCCAAAGGCAGGCGCCAAACCTCGGCGCCACCCAGGGATCCTCTTCCTGACTTTCTGGTACAGATCTCCCAAGCTCACTTATACTTTCCCGGCGCCAGCCCTAGAATCAGCCATTTCTCCAAGGATCCCCAATTTATTGTATCGAATATCGTTGTATTTAGAAACCAAAATCTAGGCATGAGCTGTGCTCACTTGGACTGCTGCTGCTCCCAGGCCCTCTTGGTGCAAATGGCTAGGGACTATACATATGTATATAAACACACACATATGCGTGCCCATTGATATGTATCTGTGTGTGTATTAAAAACCATAAGTTCACACTAATATCTCTAACTCCAATCCAATATTCTAGCCTTTTTTTTTTTTTTTAATATCCTAGCTTTTTAAAAAAGATTTTATAGGGTGCCTGGGTGGCTCAGTTAGTTGAGTGTCTGCCTTTGGCTCAGGTCATGATTCTGGGGTCCTGGGATCAAGTCCCACATTGGGCTCCCTGCAGGGAGCCTGCTTCACCCTCTGCCTGTGTCTCTGCCTCTCTCTGTCTCTCGTGAATAAATGGATGAAATCTTTAAAAATAAATAAAGAAAAAGATTTTGAGAGAGAAAACATGAATGGGGGGAGGGGTAGAGGGAGAAGGACAAGCAGAGTCCCCACAGAGTGGGAAGCTCAACGGGGAAACTCTATCCCAGACCCACGAGATCATGACATGAACCAAAGTCAGATGCTTAACGAACTGAGCCACCCAGGCGCCCCTCTAGTTTTCTCTCTTTCCAATATTTGTTAGTCCCTTCTCTGGCAGTGAGAAACCTGGCTATTATCTTTCATGCATTAATTTACATGGTCAATGCCCCATCAATTTCCAAACTCCATCACTCCCGTCCCTGCACAGATGTTCTTCTACCTACCGTATGACTCACACTGGGCCCTTCCACTCACGTGGAGACTCACTTTACTCATTTATTGGACTGATAACCAGAGTTAGGCCAGCCCCCCAAGGGTTTGCTGACCTCACCCCACTTGGGCTCTCTCTGAAGCCCTAGGCCCATCTCTTCCTATAGATGCCATCTTCACCCTGAGAAGAATGAGAAGGGTGTTTTAATGCCAGGCCATTCCCCCATCCCCACCCATAGGGACATTCTCTTCACACTGTTCAGCTTCCAGAAACGGGCTTTGGGTCACCATAGCTTCCCACCCCAGTCCCAGCCACCTACTGTGCTCTGCCCACCTAAAGACTTTAGGGTCCAATCAGTGGGGAAGAGGAAAAGCACCAATGATTTGGGGTTTTATTTTGAACAGAGAAGCTGCCTGTTGTGTGACACGTTGCTTGCCTTGTTTGTTGCTCCCAGGAGACCACTGTCCTGGGGGTGCAGAGCCTACCTTGTTTACCTCCCCATCATCAATATCTCAAGTGCACCCACTCATGCCCACGGTTCCTTGGAAGATAGCAATGGTTGCTGAGAGGCAGGGGAGGCCCCCAGAGGCCACATACCTCAAGCACGTATTCGAAAGCCCACGCATGCAGATGGCGGAGAGCTGCCTTGCCCAAGAAATCAAGCAGTTGCCCAGGTGATGGAATTTATAGTGTGCTGAAAGCTTGTCTGCCCTAAAATAGCTCTCTTGCTCACTGTCTAAACTAGCAATTTATTTCTTCCTATTTAGGGCCTGGTGTTCAGCACTGCCCCCAGGGGCTGGGGGAAAGTGTACAGATTAGGTAGACGAAAGCAGCCGGGCAGCAGCAATGACACTTGGATTCGCAGTCCCCGCTCCGTGACCTTTGCGTGACAGTGACCAGTAACTTCCCTCCCTGGCCTTTTTCCCCCATCTTGAAAGTGGTGATCTCAAGCACTAAGGTCTCTCTCTCCCACCAACAGTTCAGGGCTCGTTCTGTTTCAGGACCATCTGCACACTTGGCCCTGCACGAGGCATTTGCCTCAGTGCATCCAGGCTTCCCATGAGGTACGAGCTGGATTCTCCTCACCACTTTCCAAATGAGGATGCTAAGATTCAGAGAGGTTATGTGACTCACTTGTCCACGGTTACACAACTCTCAAGTTCTCAAGTTCCGGAGCCAGGACTCAAAACCCAAGCCTACCTGACAGCCCATGTGTCAGGGCTGGGGCTGTGGGCTATGTTTTTCCTTCTATGTCGGAGCAGTTCCGGTTCAGCTCGATGCCAGAAATACTTACGGTTCCAAGCGTGGGCGAGAACCATCTGGCAGAGAGGCTGGTTTGAGGCTGTGTTTGGTGATGCCTCCCTTGAGGACTCGGAGCCAGGAGAAGCGAGGCATTTGCTGGATTGCCCTTTGCACCTGCGACCCCACAGCCCCTGGTAGTCGCAGAAACCTGATCCCAGGGGCAAAACCACTCAGGGGTGTTGCTATTATGGCAAACCCACCAATTTACAAATGCTGGTTTCCCCAGGGGCAGGGGAAGTGAGAAGGAAGAGCAGGTGGGGCAGGAGAGAGGAAACTGAGAGACACACAGAAGTATCACCCGAGTCTAAATTCCAGGTCATAAAAATAGGGATCTTGACCAAGCCTCAGTAAACCCCACAGGTGAACGTTCTCAAAGGGCATTCTGTGGGACCCAGAGGACGTCCGTAGTCACAGCTAGCTGGGAGGGCTCACAGTTGAGCCCTTCTGAAAAGTCACACCTACCCAAGTCATCCTGAAACAAACCAAAACAAATAATGTTTAATTTAGCCTTGAGTCTTCCAGTCCCACTTGACCGCCTCTAATGATATGCCCAGAACACAGTGGGAAACCTAGACTTAGGCTTTCATAAAAGGGAAGGGAACGTCAAGAGCAAGGCTGCCCAGGGCGGGGCAGAGCCTGCACCAGGCTGAGGGGCATTCCCGCCAGGTACAGCGGCGCGAAGCCAATCCTTGCTGTTTGTTCCCTTCTGTGCTGCCCCGAGACAGAACATGCCCTCTAGATGGGTTTTCAGGGTGCAGAGCACCTAACGGTAACTGGGGCCCCTGAAATACCTTCACAACATGCACATATTATTATTTGTATACAAAGTCTAGCCAACCACAGTGTTTAGTTTCCTATATATGCCGAAGTCTGATTCCAGGCTAGCATTTGTTGGCTGATTCTGGGTGGGTAAAAAATGGATTCACAGTAAAATGGCGCCAAATATTTTAAATATCAGGGACAGATGTAACGTGCCGCAGACTGCTGACAGATGTACCAAGCACCCTCACTCTTTAAAATAAATTACTGCCTTAAAAAAGGAGTGTTAAATAGTTGAATTCTTCCCTAAATAAAAATTAAGATGCTTATAGTCTGAAATTCACATCTTGCTTGCCTTTTCTAGAACTTTAAGTAGTTCTTTAAAGAAGCTGACTGGGTGAGTTGGGTTTGGAGGGGAGGAGGGAGGGAAGATGGAGGAACGTGATGATCATTTCCGAATGTTAATTCAGTTCTATGCAAGAAATAGGTTCAATTAAATGTTCTAGAAAAACATCATCTATAAAGATATCTCGACAGTCTTGTGATTTATCTTGAGTTGATGAAAACAAGATGGAAAACAAAGTTAAGTGTTAACAGTACTGGAAAAAATTTTAACTTTACCCACATTGGAATTCCTTTTTTTTTTTTTTTTTTAAAGATTTCTATTTATCTATTTACAGAGAGAGTGTGCAAGTGGAAGCAGGGATGAGGGCGGAGGGAGTGGAATCCCCAGCTGACTCCACACTGAGCAGAGCCCAACAAGGGCTCAGTCTCACTACCTGAGCTGACATCAAGAGTCAGCTGCTTAAACCACTGACCTACCCAGGAGCCCCAACACGTTGGAATTTCTCAGGAACGGAAACACTAGAAAGGTTAGGCAATTCCTGCCCAAGGTTGGGGAAGATACTTCATGACCTCAACCTTCCCACACAGAACCCCGGCCCCCCACTCCTGGCCTCTCAAACCCCTGCACCTTAGATTTCCTCAGACTCCCAGAGCCAGGGGAGACTTCTGGGCTGCAGCTCACCAATGTTCTGGCTCTTTGTACCAGCAGGGTGCACTGCCCATCCACATGGGCATTTTGGCTTCTTCCTTCCTCCTACTTTCAACCACAGGGCTATGGTCCTGTTGTTTCTGTCTCCTAATCAGAACACAATACCTGTGCCTCAAGTGGCAGAGCATCAGGATGGCACTTAGCATCCTCGTGGCGATCTGCAGGCCTTGCAGTACAGTACTCAACAGCAAGCACAGTCCTTGCCTCCAGAATCCAGGGTCAGGCGTGGCACCCCATGGGAATTGCACCAGGTGAGCGATTACATATTATCCAACCCTTCAACCTCTATTTTATTTTTTATGTTTTTTTTTATAAAAGATTTTATTTGGCAGAGAGAGAGCCAGACAGCACAAGCAGGGGCAATGGTAGAGGGAAAAGCAGAAGCAGGCTCCCACTGGGTAGGGATCCCGATGTGGGGCTCGATCCCAGGACCCTGGGGATCATGACCTGAGCCAAAGGCAGATGCCTAGCCAGCTGAGCTACCCAGTCACCCCTCTATTTTCTTTATAGATGAGCTATTAAACTACAAAATGTAAGATGCCACAAATGGAAAAGGTAGATTCTACACAGGTACAAATGGGATTGCGGGAACGATGTTTACAGTTTCCAAGGCAACAGAGCCAACAATCACACTGAAGACCAACCATACGCCAGGCACAGGTGTACCTCCTCTACTGGTCACAATGACTGGAGAGAAATCTTATCCCTCCTTTACAGAGGAAGGAGGCCTAAGAAGGGTGTGAGGTTCCTCAATTTGGGTTGCTTTCTTGTTCTGCTGTTTTTTTTTTGTTGTTGTTGTTGTTGTTGTTTAATTTAGATTTTAGAGAGAGGGAGAGAATCTCCCTGCTGAGCCTAGAGCCCAACACAGGGCTTGATGTCACGACTCTCAGATCATGACCTGAGTCGAAATGGAGTTGGACACTCAACCAACTGGGCCACCCAGGCACCCTTCTTGTTTTGCCTCTTGATCAGCTCCACATCTGTCTAAAGTGTACCTGCCTGTTTCCGAAGTAGTGAGACGTCTGTAAGGTCAGATGGAACCCAGCAGAGCCCATGCCTGTCCCATCGTGCCAGCTGCCTCCCACGTGTGCTGCTCCCAATCTAACGTGACAGCACAGGGAATCTAGAGTGGGCTGGTAAGTGTGTGTGAGAGCCACCGAGCAGGCAAACAGGCAGGCTGGCCTTGCACACACACTCGGGGATATCTACACACGTGAAGGTCTGTTTCTTGGGGCCTGACAAGAGGCCTGACAGGTGACCCCGAAAACTCTTCATGCCTTAAATGGCAGAGGTTCCAAGACAGGAGAGTGGCAGGCCCCTCAACCCATCTTCCTCAGTAAAGTAACCGTGATTACAGCTCCTTCTTCTCTGTATAAGTGTATTCAATACTTTCTCTTTGGGTGCATTCTCTGCCAGTTTCCCCACCTAACAAGAATGACTTCTCCATTCATGTCAGAAATGGAAAAAGGTTAAAAAGCAATATACATTTGTTTAGCACCATCAATGAACACACTTTCAATTGATAAATTTGCCTCATCTACCTTATAATAGTACACCGCACACCAACATAGCACAATTAGCTCATACTCCAAAGCTAAATGACTTGGGTTCAAATTCTCACTCTGACCTTCATAGCTGCTCAGCCTGTGCCTGTTTCCTCTTCTGGAAACTAAGATAGAAATCATGGCAACGCTTGCCTCATGAAGTCGTTGTGAAGGCTAAATCAATTTATACAAAACATCTAGAGGAGTCACTGGTATACAGTGATCTCTAAAATATTTGCTATTACAACGTTACTGCTAGTATCGTGAAATTAAATAATCCCCCATGTACTTCTTTATTCACCAAACTCCTAAAATAAATTTCAAGGCAAAATATAACAATGGATTAATAATTTCTACAACTGATAGGTGTTCAGAATGATGTAACCTTAAAAGAAAAAGATGTAACCTTCATGGAAGGGATTCTGATAACATCTAACAAAAACTATAGATGTACATTTACTTTTTTTTTTTACCTTTTTAAGAAAAATTTGTATTTATTCATGAGAGACACAGAGAGAGAGACACGCAGAGACACAGGCAGAGAGAGAAGCAGCCTCCATGCAGGGAGCCTGATGTGGGACTTGATCCCAGGACTCCAGGATCACCGCTGAACCACTCAGGCTCTACATTTACATTTTGACTAAGGAGCCACACTGTTAGGAATTTACCCTGAAGATAATCCCCACAGGTACAAACAACATATACACAAAATTATTATTATTATTATTATTATTTGAGTTCATAGTTGCTTTATTCATAATAGACCCAAACTAGGAACAGCTCAATGTGCATCAATGCGAGAGTGGACAAACTGACATATATTCATGCAATTAAATAGAATTCAGCAATAAAAGAAACTTCTGATACACAGTGGGAAGTCTTAGCTAGGGGATCAGAGAATAACCAGAAAACGTTCCTGCAGGGATCCCATTCATTCACTCAGGGCGTTGGGATGAATGAGAACTGTTCCCTTGAATCCAGGAGGTGCCAGGAGAGTAACCAGTTGTGCGAGGGGAGGGTGCTGAGGAGCTACTATGTGCTGCAGCTGGAGCGTGGGTCAGTGGGACACCACAGCCCAAGTACTTTTCAACTGTGCCACACTGCTTCCTTATGGCCCTATCTCTCTGGTCTAAGAGTGGACTACCCTACCCTTGCTTCACCATAATTTCAGACAGATCCAAAAATGTCCATTCCACGAGGGTGGGGACTTTGTTCACTGCTTGATATCTGCCACCAAGCACATAGGAGACGTTCAGCAAGTCTGTGCCAAAGAAATAGAAGAATGAAAATTTGTGGTTTCATTGGCCTCTCCACTCTCTGAGGCCTTTGAGCTTGCTGCTGGCTGTCTGGCCCACTTGGTGTCTTTGATTCTCGTACCCTCTTATTTTCATCATTTCCGGTTCTGCTCCAGCATCACCTCCTGCAAGAGGCCTTCCCTGACCACCCTGTCAGTCTCCCCACCTCTCCATCATCACGTCATCCTGCTTTTTCCTGTTTTTTTTTTTTTTTTTAAAGCAATACCAGGGTACAAAGCAATATATATATATATATGTATAGATTTATTTGAAAATCGCCAGTATTAAGGCTTTCTGATGTTTGCAAGGTACTTATTTGTCCTACTAACAGCTTCTTCCCAGATGTTCCCTATAAAGCAGGGAAGCTCTCCATCACCCTGTTTTGGTCTCTTCATACGATTGTCATCCTCTGAATTTATTTATTTTGGGGGGTACACAAAATTATTAATTGTAGCAGTATGTAAAAATAAGACCAGAAATGTCTTAAATGTCCATCTATGAGATTGGTTGAATAAGCTATGGTACATCTGCCTGAGAACTACACAGCCATGAACAAGGATAAAGACTTGAAGACAGAAGACTGAACTCATATAAATCAACTTTTAGGTGATGTTAAGTGAAAAAAGTACGTATTGTATGTCCACTGAAAGAGTCTAGATCCAACAGCATCCAGTAATGTTAAGCATGCCTACAGTCTAGACCTTATTCTGAATACCCATTCCCACTAAAAGGAACCAGGACTCCTTAGAAAACAGTTGATTCCAAGTCAGAGACAAGGGAAATGCAAGGTGAGCCTAAAAACACCTTTTTGTGCCAGAAAACAAGGAAATGCTCCAAGAAAAATGGGGGCATATTAAAAGGACAGAGCTGGGGGATCCCTGGGTGGCTCAGTGGTTTGGCGCCTGCCTTTGGCCCAGGACGCGATCCTGGAGTCCCGGGATCGAGTCCCACGTTGGGCTCCTGGCATGGAGCCTGCTTCTCCCTCGGCCTGTGTCTCTGCCTCTCTCTCTCTCTCTCTCTAAGTAAATAAATAAATCTTTAAAAAATTGTTTAAAAAATAAATAAAAGGACAGAGCTGTATCTGAGTCTTGTATCCAGTATATATAAAGAACTCTTACAATGCAACAAATACTTTAAAAATGAGCAGGGATGCCTGGGTGGTTCAGTTCCTAGAAACCAAGAACGCAAAGGAACACCACTTGTTAAAATTTAAGCCCCTTCCTGTGTTCTGACAGCCCACTAAGTTTCTCTCTGTAACAGCATTTATCATATTTAATGTAACTAGCTGGGTTTTTTTTTTTTTTTTTTTAACCATCTTCCTCAGAGGAGTATAATCTTTTCAAGGGTAGAAATGAGGCAAAAGCTGCTTATTATTCATCTCTGCGTTTCCAGTTTGTGACAGAGTACGGGTTCAATAGTGAATAGAGCAAGTTCCCTAAGTCATTTACTTTTCTGTATGATGTGTACATGAAAGGTAATTAATCGAGGCACCTGGGTGGCTCAGTGGTTGAGTGCCTTTGGCTCAGGGCGTGATCCCAGAGTTCTGGAATGGAGTCCCATATTGGGCTTCCTGCAGGGAGCCTGCTTCTCCCTCTGCCTGGGTCTCAGCCTCTCTCTCGTCTTTCATGAATAAATAAAATCTTAAAAAGGGCAGCCTGGATGGCTCTGTGGTTTAGCGCCGCCTTCAGCCCAGGGCGTGATCCTGGAGACCCGGGATGGAGTCCTACATTGAGCTCCCTGCGTGGGGCCTGCTTCTCCCAATGCCTGTGTCTCTGCCTCTCTCGTGATTAAATAAAATCTAAAAACAAAACAAACAAAAACAAAACAAAAAACAAACTTAAAAATAAATAAAACCTTAAAAATAAATAATAAAAAATGGGCAAAGGATTTGCATACACAATTCTCATAACATATACAAATGGCCAATAGCACATGGAAAGATGCTCCACCTCATTAGTCACTGAGGTACCACTTTATACTAAGAGGCTATAATTTTTTTTTTAAAGATTTAATTTACTTATTCATGAGAGACACAGGCAGAGGGAGAAGCAGGCTCCATGCAGGGAGCCCAATGCGGGACTCCATCCCAGGACTCCAGGATCATGCCCTGGGCCGAAGGCAGGCGCCAAACCGCTGAGCCACCCAGGGATCCCCAAGAGGCTATAATTAAAATAACATCAAACAAAAACAATGAAGAACTCCCAGAAAACAAATGTTAGCCAATATGTGGAGAAATCAGAAACCTTATATATTGCTGGTGGGAATGTAAAATGGTTTAGTTGCCATGGAAAACAATTTGTTGGTTTTTCAGTTAAGAGAACTGCCATAGGTATGTGTCTGTAGAACATGTTTACACACAAACTTACTTATGAATGTTCCTAGCAGCATGATTCATAATAACCAACAGCTGAATACAACCCAATTGTGTATCAACTGATAAGGGGATCAAAAGAAATGTAATTTTATCTATGCAATGGGACATTATTTAGCCATTAAAGGAAATGTACTGGTACAGGCTACAACACTGATGAACCTAGAAAATATTATGCTAAATAACGGGGAGTGGGGAAATCTGAGCTAAGAGATATGAGGTTTCTTTTTAGGGTGATGGAAATGTTCTAGAATTTGACAGTGGTAGTGGGTACACAACATGGTATACTAAAAACCCTTGAACATTTTAAAGTGGTGAGTTTTTTAAAAAAGATTTTATTTATTCATGAGAGACAGAGAGAGAGACACACAGAGACATAGGCAGAGAGAGAAGCAGGCTCCATGCAGGAAGTCCGATGTGGGACTCAATCCTGGACCCTGGGATCACGCCCTGAGCCAAAGGCAGGCACTCAATGCTGAGCCACCCAGGCATCCTGTGTATTTTATGTTGTGAATTATTTCTCTCATCAAATCTGGGGCAATTTGAACATCAAAAAGAATGAGTAATTAATTATTAACACTGAATTAAAAAATTCAGTGAAAACAACCACCCAAAAAGGGAGAGGGGAGGAAAAAACCTTTATAAATGAATGCCAGCTAATTAATGCAGGAGGAATGACAGGATAAGAAAATGACCACTTAATACTCCTGATAACTGATTTAGGCAAGGATCATCAGTGAACACTATAACCGATGTGTAAAAGGAGGCTGAAGACCAAGATACTCAATGGTACCACCCACAGTTTACTGGGTATATCTGGGGGACACCACCTTAACCAAAGAATCAAACCCAGCATCACCAATATAAGGACAACCTGATGTGATGCACCAGAACATAAACAACTGTACTATGTAGCATCACTGAAAAAACATTTAACCTGAATTGAATCGTGAAGAAACAGTAAGACAAATCCAGATGTGGAGTTTTCTAGAAGACAACTGACCCGGACTTACTAAATATATTTAGAGGTAAAATGCCTTGATGTTTAAAACTTACTTTAAATGGTTCAGGGAGGGCAGCCCGGGTGGCTCAGTGGTTTAACTCTGCCTTTAGCCCAGGGCGTGATCCTGGAGACCTGGGATTGAGTTCCAGGTCAGGCTCCCTGCATGGAGCCTGCTTTTCCCTCTGCCTGTGCCTCTGCTCCTCTCTCCCTCTTTCTCAGTATCTCTCATGAATAAATAAAATCTTAAAAGAAATGCTTTCTAAAAGAAAAAAAAGTGATTCAGTGAGCATGTATCTGTGTGTGCGTGTGAGAGAGGAAGAAATAGAAAGAAAGCAAATGTGGCAAAGTGTTAAAAACCGGTGAATCTATGTAAAAAAAAAAAAAAGGAACATGGATATTCAACATACTTTCAACTTTTCTCTAGGTTTACAATTTTTCAAACTAAGTTGGGAGAAAATGTGTATAATCAGCCTTAAAGAAAAAAAATTCCACGTGCTTAGTTAAGTGTAATAAATAGAAACAACGTATCTATAATACAACAAATCTGATTTTCTTGAACATATTTTACTGTTCCCATTTATTTATTTTAAAGATTATATTTATTTATTAATGAGAGACACAGAGAGAGAGAGAAAGGCAGAGACACAGGCAGAGGGAGAAGCAGGCTCCATGCAGGGAGCCCGACGCGGGACTCGATCCCGGGACTCCGGGATCACACACTGAGCCAAAGGCAGATGCTAAACCGCTGAGAAACCCAGGCGTCCCTGTTCTCCATTTAAATAGGTAAAAAAACATTACATATAGTTGCTCTGAAATTCCTCTGTGAAACCTGATGGCTTCTGAATTAAGTAAGTAAAAATTACTTAGGCCAATTCAGCTGATCAAAAACTTATGTAAGAGGCAAGAAAATATGTTGGATAACTCACACCCACTGTTCTGTACCCACAGCTTAGAACTCCACATACTTCAAAGTATGGCTTCAATGCTTCTTCTTTAACAGAATTTCTATTAATTTTTAGTGAGAGGTATACATTTTTTGCTACATGGTGGATATGCCATATGATTAGCAGATAATTCAACTTATCTTCAGTGAGATTATTTGTCATAAAGAAAGTCACCAAAAGTTGTAAGCAGTCTGGATTCGTATTTATTGAAGCCAGTAATTAGAGACATCTTCTTTTCCAGCACTAGAAAGCAAGGTTCCACATGACTGCATAACTGCATCCGGTTAGAGCCACACCCCTGGACTAAGGCTGGTGGGGGAATAATCTGCAGTCCTAATTTTAAGTTAAAAACACTAATAAACTTAGTATAGAGACGACAGTGAACTTTCACTTACAGCATCAACATTGTTAAAGGTCATGATGTACAGAGCAGTCACTTTTCAACTTTGTTAAACTAATAAAACACGACAACGTCTTCAGTTTAAATAGTGATTTTAAAATGCCAATCAAAAAAAAAGTGCAAACAAAATTAAATAATTCTAGCAGCATACCCGTTGCATTTTTAGGAAAGACCAATTCTGGCCCATATTGGGGCCACATCTTCAAGGTTGGGCTATTTCTTTGATTTTTCCATTTCAAAGACAAACAGCAGATGTAATCACTATAATATATATAAATAGTCATAAAATTGTCTTTAACAGTCTACCATACAAGTGTATTCTGCAAATAAAAGGAATTTTACTTTAAAAAGTAAAGGCTGTTTACTGTTCGGCCTTTGGTTCCACTGCTTGAAAACCCCAAAATAAGAAAAAATATCTCCCCTCCCCCCCCCCCCCACCCCCAAAAGAACCCTGCAGCTCCCCAAAGTTGGTAGACTTTGGCAACCACTGAGCACATGACATTACGTGCACCAGTGTCTTGTTACTAGGAGCATCCACTTGTCATAAGAAACCAAAAGTGATCTCCAAGAAACCTTCCCTCACAAGACAGGTGTCTTAGCATTTCATCAGTTTTAGTACATTTTATACTGACACAAAAGTGCTTATCAGTTTAAATGACAAAAAATTTTTAAAAGTAAAATTTTGCATTAAAATTTGAAATCACACTGTATCCCCTGTAGGCATGTGCCTTTCCAACAATTCTTTGTTTCTGAGGTCACTCATTTTGTCCCCCACCCCCACCCTAGCTGCTATAGAGGGATTAAGTGACCCCACCATCAACATGGTCACAATCGTTTGGGCATCTATTGGTCACTACACCACAACTATCCTTAGTACAGTCAGTTTACTGTCATTATCTAGACAATCTAGTCATTGGAAGCCACGATACATTTAAAAACAAAAACTGAATTTAAAAAGGGGTGAAAAAGTATATTTTTAACAATAAAACTGGCACAAGAAACTTATTTTTGTCAGAAAGGCAACTAAATACTCAGCTTTCTCCTTAACAGTGTTCAGACCTTTACAAAAAAGCAATTCAAGACAGTCTTAGAGTCTTGTTATATAACACAGGATATTAAGTTATGCCCAGTACTATGTTAGTGGTCAGTCGAATGTGGTAGGTAAAAGTAATGACATTAGGGAAGTTATGCTCAGACACAGTACAACAAACATTCACATAAAAAAAGTAAACTCCACATAAGTGAGCTGTGTTTTTTTTTCCCTTGGTTTGACAACAAATGTTTTATACATTAAATTAATGGTAGTGTTTGCATTCAAATATTCTGTGTCACATATAAAATTAAAAGTGCCATTTCAAATCCACAGAAGTCATTCCAGAATAGTGGTACGACATGACGATGTGAATAATTTGCCCTAAATGGAGACACTGAAACTCATTTCCATTAGGAAAAAAACGCTACATTTTATGAAAAACACAAACAAGAGAACTGTATCATTTCCATTTTCAATATATAACGTTCACACTTATTTGTCCATCTGATAGCACTGATCAGACCAGAGAGCTAGGACAAGACCCTTTTGCATCAATGGAACTCTGTGAAGGTTTCCACAGACCGTAAGGCAGGGATTGGTGCAAGCCAATTCATCAGAGTGCAATTACATTATAAACCTCCCTCAAACTTTCTGTAGCACATTGCATTATGGTAAAATGAGAGGTTGGTTATCCATTCTCTATTAGTAGGCCAGCCTGTGGTAGTATAAAATTTTTTTTTTTTAATTTAAAAAACAAAGCAGGAGCTATTTAGAAAACACAATTCAAAGTAAACTAATTTTGTAACTGCTGACTTTAAACACGTCCCATAGTGACTGTCTGTCAGGACACACACGCGTGGAGCCCAGCACATTCCACGAGGACATGGCCTGGGCCACACACGAGTCTGGAGCAGCTGCCATCTTCCCCACCCCTGTGTCAGCTCCACCTGACTCAGGCATCCCCACAGTCTACAAATCTGTCTGAAGTTAAAGATGCATTCAGAACAAGTCTAATTCCCTCTTTCTTAGTGTTTAGTTTGGAAATGCTTTTGATTTTAAGTCTTAAAAATGATTATTCGACTTTCAACTGAACACACAGTATTTACTCACACTGCTCATCTCTGCCTTCCTCATCTCCTTCAACATTCAGCTTCCCCACCATCACTTCTCTCATTCCTCCTTTCAGTCTTTCTCTTTCCTGGACTTGCTGCTACTTAATCTGCTTCCCAAGAACAAGTGAATTCGCTAACACGCAACTGGTCAGACTAACCACCCTCTGATCAATGATTTCCTGGTCTCATTTGCTCCACTCTGAAAGAAAGCGGGCCCTCTTTCTCTCATCTACCTTCCCTTCCACCAGAAGCCAGCTGCACTTGCTTCCCATGAGAGAGCTGCATGCCTGAGAGTCCAAGGGTTATCCTTAACAAAGGGGTCTGACACATAATCTTCCTAAATGTGCATTTCATACTCGGACGAGTCACTGAAGTATATTTTAAGTTCATCTCCCCTGCCCCAAAAAACTGATAGCATGTGCCATATCAGAAAAATCCTTGTCTTAGCAGATCAATATACATAGTTATTTGGTCATTTTACATATGCACTTTTTAAGGAGGATCAGGCTTCATTTTCTGTTGAAGAGTTTGTTACCATGGAGTCTGGTTTTCGAGTCATTCTATCCAGTTCTTCCTGAACATTTGTCAACACAGTCTTTTGTCCTAAAAAAAATTAAAAAAATTAAAAAAAAAAGGCAGCAGTGATGAGAAAACAGCAAATAATTTTTTAAAAGGAATATTTAAAATTAAAAGACTTTTTTTTTTTTAAACTAAAAGACTTCTATAATTACTTATGGTGATAACAAACCTCAATAAGAATGAAAGCAAGTCTTTTTTTCACTGCAATGATTATAAGGAGATACCCTAATTCAACCCTTCCTTAATTCCTAACATCACAGGTCTGTGTTCCCTGAATACATAACTGCCCTGTGTCTGGGCATGCATTCGTGCCAAATTTATAAGGGCCTTTCAGAAAACACTCTCACCACCCAACCCCAACCTCATGCACTGTCATCACCACCTTCTCAGAGGTGGTGTGTGAGTTTCTGCTCAAACTACTTTCCCTGCCTCAGACAGAACAAGTGTTTGGTTTTGTTTTTAATTATAAACTGTAACTCATATAGGTAGTCTGGAAATACCATGTTTCAATAATCATATAAGACTAAGGTCAGACGTTTCAATCCTGCACAAAGTCAGTACTCATTCCTTTGTTATCAAGTGCTAATGAGGCCTGGAAATGACCCTTATCCCCTGTGAGGGGTTACTAGCCCAGAGCCTGGGCCACCAGACCGGATTGAGAGTCTCCAAGAACTCAGGAGCCCCTGAAGGCCTGGCTGACCTGAGGATGGAGTGATCTCCTGCGGGCCTTCTTTCATCTGAAAATACCAATTAGGGAAAACACTGTATTAACATTCCTTAGAGTCACTGAAAAAGTAAAAGCAAAACCCTTTTTAAAAGGGCCCCAAGCTTCCTAGCAAAATGGGTAATTCCCAAGGAACTTAGTTCTTTTGTTTCAGAGGCCTCCAAGACATAGACTTGCCCTATGGCCCACATGGAAGGACAGGAGGTGGGCTGCCACAGAGAGGAGTGTAACAAGGGGGGAGCTTCATGGAAGAGGAAATGATGCCCTTCTGGTGAGACCGGGAGGGTTCACAGGCTCCAGCTCATGGCAAGACTAGGGACAGTGGGGCAGCCCCGGTGGCGCAGCGGTTTAGCGCCGCCTGCAGCCCAGGGTGTGATCTGGAGACCCTGGATCAAGTCCCACATCGGGCTCTCTGCATGGAGCCTGCTTCTCCCTCTGCCTGTGTCTCTGCCCCTCTCTCTCTCTCTCTCTCTCTCTGCATCTCTATGAATAAAATCTCAAAAAAAAAAAAAAAAAAAAAACCTCTTAAAAAAAAAAGACTAGGGACAGTGAACAAAAATCTTTATAAAGGATCACAGAAAATTAAATATAATAAATAAAATGTCAATGTTACATGCTAGACAATGACCTCCAATCAATAGTTCTGACACCAGGGTCACATGTACAGTTTAGAATATACCTCAATTCACCCAACTGCTCAGTATAAGCTGGAGATGTGTTTACTTGCTTGGCTGTTCAGAACATGTCAGGGAAAAGCAGACACTCTTGTCCATCCCCCACCCTCAACACTGCTCAGCCACAAGATCAGAAGTCTCCAAGGACCCTTCAGTACCTGACTTCTTGGCTGTGCTCTGCACACCACCAGCACCAGGACTTCCAGGAGAACCTGTTTTTTTACTCAGCAGACTGTTGAAGAAGCTGGCCAATACACCTTCACTTGCTGCATTATCTATGGAAACATTAACAAAAAAAGCATCACATCACCACAAAACTAATTTTCAGCGTGGAATTATCCATTTGTGGCTATCATCTTCCCCAGACACTGAGCACATTCATTTACCATGATTCCTTTTATACTGCCTCTGCCAAGGCTAATTACGTGTTAGCATGATTAATTAAGTGCAAACCTGTTTAGATTTCCCATCTGTTTGGGGACATAATATAACTCATGCTCCACATCATCTCCCTGTCTACAAGGCAGTGTTTTTCAAAATTTTGTAAGCCTTTAACACTCCAAAGCTGCTGTGAAAAGCTCATTCTAAATAGGAGATAGTTATCACACATGCCAGGATTAAATAAAATTTTGTTTTGAGAGTTTCATTGCAGCCAACATCTTTGGGTATTACTAAATTATTGGGATAAGGGCTACTTAAACTAGTAAGTGACCTTGACAAGAGAAGTGAAGAGGGAAGAAAATTCCATAATTCATAAATGGTAATCATATAAAAATGAGAAACAAAACCAAGGATTCAAAATATATACTTTATTGTATTTACTTTATTTTTAAAAGTAATCTCCACACCCAGTGTGGGGCTTGAACTCATGACCCCTAGGATCAAGAGTCACATGCTCTACCGACTAAGCCAGCCAGGCACCTTTCAAAATACATGTTCTAAAAAATTTACTTATTTAAGATCTTTTATTTTTGGGGGCGCCTGGGTGGCTTAGTGGTTGAGCATCTGCCTTCGGCTTGTGTCATGGTCCCGGGGTCCCAGGATCAAGTTCTGCACTGGGCTCCCCACGGGAAGCCTGCTTCTCCCTCCGCCTAGGTCTCTGCCTCTCTATGTGTCTCTCTCATGAATAAATAAAATCTTTACAAAAAATTGAATAAATAAATAAAATCTTAAAAAAAAATCTTAAATAAAAAATTATTTTTAAGTAATCTCCACACCCAACACAGGACTCAAACTCATAACCTTGCTATCAAGAGTCGCATGTTCCACTAATTAAGCCAGCCATGAGCCCCTCAAAACACACATTTTAAAATGACTTATGTTGCATTCCTCTCTGCATAGCCTGAGGTCTTACACAGAGCAAGATGCAAGGGCCACTGATTCCAACTAAGGGATAGGCCTTGGTCTCTGCCAACGGTGAGCCCCCTCCCTTTGAGTGAGGCAAAATGGAAAATAGCCCCTTTTCCTGGGGAAAAGAACCCAGCTGTCATGAGTCTGCACCATCAAACCCGGTAACCCAGCCCCTTCACGGCTCAGGTCTAAGATTAAACACTCTCCACAGAGACAGGATACATACTTTTGATGTTTGGATCCGGCTTCTTTACTGACGTGCCTGGGGAGGCACTAGGTACACTGGCTGGTCCTCCCCGGCCCTGAGTTCTTGGAGAGCCAGAGGATCCTCTCGCAGGGGATTCCTAAGTCCAAAACCAGCCCAAGTTACATATAGGCATAAAAAATAACAGGAAATACATACTCCAAAAACGAAGACATTCTCTGAAGGATATTTTTCAGTTTTGGGAGAGGGGTGGCAGGACTGGGAGGTTTTTCCTCAGCTCAGTCTCTTTCTAGAACTTGTTTCTCCTTAGAGAACAGGTATCAAGATAAAAAGGCCTGCTCACTCTATTTCCCAGAACTATATTCCTTCATCATTTTCTGAAGTCCCTATTATGTTCCTGGCCCTTTAGGGAAACCAAATTCTCTCCAAAAATGTAAAAGCCCACACACATATACGCTCCTAGAAATAATGGCATAAAGTTTGAAGACACTTACAACACTGGCCCCATTTAGTTTAAGGTACTCACGGAGGCTCTCGTGGGCGTGGCTGGCTGCTTGGCAAGGAGTGACTGCAAAGAGACAGACACACTGGCCATTAACCAAGGCCTGCAGAGTGCAGGGAAGGTCTGCAGAAACACTTTCCAGTATTCCACTAGGGGGCACCAATAACAACAACTAAGTCATAGATTTTATATCTACTATGCATGCAAAAAGTTTAAATTTAGCAATTTGGTATATGGCAAAAAAAATAATCCAAATAAACAGTTTTGGAGCTAAGAAAGCAAGGAGACCACAGGAGGCAGGATCAATTGGCAAAAGAACCACCAACATTCCAACCTGCTGAGCTGCCTGCACCATCAGGCAGACCCATGACACGTCTAAGAGACACGCCTAACAGTCCTAGTAGAACAGAAAGGTGAGAGTGGGTTTGCATTCTGAACTGTCAGCTTGGGGAAGTTACTCTCCTATCCAAAATGGATATGTCAGCTGACCTGCTGTTTGGGGCTATGTAAAATAATGGAAGTGAGGGAAAGGCACTTGGTAACTGCCAGGAAACCTAATTTCCAGAGAGAAAGGCTACTTAAAATAATACTAAGCCTCTCATTGTTAAGACTTTGCAAACAGGGGCAGCCCGGGTGGTTCAGTGGTTTAGTGCCGCCTTTGGCCTGGGGCATGATCCTAGAACCCCAGGATCGAGTCCCGCGTCAGGCTCCCTGCATGGAGCCTGCTTCTCCCTCTGCTTGTGTCTCTGCTTCTCTCTGTGTCTCATGAATAAATAAGTTAAAAAAAAAAAAAAAGACTCTGCAAACAGGCAGGGGATCACCTGAGGTAGACAGTCTAATACCTACTCTGTACCAATACTAGAAATGGGAGGGAACAAGGAGACCTGGTTATAACCCCTTTAATGCTAGAGGCTCTTTGTGTTGCCCTCAACCTCACCCCAGGGGACTGGCATTTCATGCATGAGAAGGCCTATCCTCTGGCTTCACTGCTGCTTCTTACCTGTTGCTTCATCAGGAACACCTGCTCATCTTCCGCTGCCAACTCTTTGTCATGGACCAGCTGTGAAGTGAAGTGACATACTCATTTGTGGTCACAGGCCAAGAACACCCAACCTGCTGTCAGAATTCTCAATGACAGAAGAATCTTGGGTTCAGGTCTCAACACAGGCCTGAGGAAGAGTCCCTGCTGCAACTGCACAGTTATGTTTCTCTAGCCTGGAACAAACTCTGTTCCAAGACAAGACAGGCTTGGCATGTCACCAATTGACATTTTAAAGTCTGGTAGATTCTATATAACACCTCCCAGATCAGGGCCTGCAGATCAGAAGAGCACAGAGATCTCCTGACAGGTATCCAGAGGCAGTGCTGGCACCGTCAGGACTTAGTGGGAAACCACAACCCAATCCTATGTGGGCACTCCATCACTCATGGCCCACCGCCCGTAACTATGTACTTAACACTAGACTTGAGCTGAACTTTTTTTTAAAGGCCGTCTAATTACTTTTTTCTTCTCCCGAAAATGGGTCAGTGTGTAAAACATGTATCTCTTAAGATATTATTTATTTACCTTAGAGAGAGGGGAAGGAGGGAGGGAGAAAGGGCATGAGCAGTGGGGAGGGACAGATGGAGAGGGAAAGGCGACTCTCTACTAAACAGAGAGCCCGATGCAGAGCTCAAGCCCAGGACCCTAGAATCATGACCTGAGCCAAAGGTAGGTTGTTCAATGACTGAGCCACCCAGGTGCCCCAACATACTTTATAGGTTTCTTTTCCCATACCCCGCCACCCCCCACCCCCAAAAAAACAAAATATAAAACACAAACCGTACAACTCAAAGTGACTGACTTGGGTACCTTTCTCACAGGTGGCTTCACAATAAAATCTTCATATGCATCTTCTGGCTTCACAGTTGTGAAGTTTTCATGTAAAATGGCTATTTTCTTTTCATTGTCCCAGCCTGCAGGTCTAAAAGGAAGGAAACAGGGATTGATTTCTCTTGGGACTGCCTCATAGCACACTTTAGAGCACATTCTGGGTTAAAGAGGGCTCCCCAGTGAGAGAGCCTTTCCCACAAGATCTGATCTGTAGTTGCTGGGGCTGCCTTGTAGCTTGTGGCAGACAAGTCAAAGTTTAGTGCTGGCATAACCTATCAGCTTGACATCGCAGGTCCTGCTCTAGACTGAGCTCTTGGGGCCCAAGATCTAAGGAGCCAGAATGAGATCTCACGGGCTACACATGCTGACCCACAGGAAGTGTTTAGAGTTTCCACACAACTCCACCCGGAAGAGCAAGGATACAATAGGGGCCCTGTTCTGACAGAGCGGAGGATGCAGAAAACCGCACAGAGGACAGAACCCAGGACGAGATGGTTTCTCTTGGGCTTTGGTGTACAGGAACTCTGAGAACTCTTCTGAAAACAGTTTTTTCATGGATTGTTTCATTAATGTTACTGTGTGGGAAGATGTAGAGCAAAGCAAGGCATCAGGACCTGCACTTTCCTGGGCCCCAAACCAGGGGGACACTAGGAGTCCTTGAGGCTCCTTCATGGGTGCTGCCCTAATTGATATCACTAAGCAGGATGGCACCCAGGTTCCATTAAGTTAAACTACAGTAACCTACATTCCCACCAGACTCTCCTCAAAGAACAACTGCAAAATGTCCTACACAACACACTCGCGAACTCTACAAGCTGTAAAAAATGGCAACTAATTGTTCTCAGAGGCCTCCCTTTCCCTATGTAACTTCTGCTTCAGAGCTCTATGACCCAGATGGCATTTTTAGCCAGGGTGCTCCACCCAAATGGTTTTGCAGACTTCAAGAGCTCCCAAATAGCTAAATCAACAACAGGATCAAAGATGCAAAGGGAGAAGATGTGATCAAGACATCAGCAGGACCCAGGCATTCTTCAGAAGCTGTGAGATGCTTCTCTTCTCCAGATCAGCACCCATCCCCAACCTGTCTTCCTGGGATTCTTATTCCTCAGGATCCCAAGTGATTTGGGCACACACATCTACTCACTGAGCTTGTGTCTTTGGTGCCTGCTTGACTGCTCTAGACAACAATTCTCTAAAACTCCATCCAAGGCTCTAGCCCTGCCATTTGTGAGCAGCCCAAATGAGGCTCTCCCTGAATGTTCAGGAAGCAACCCTATTCAGTCCCAAGAGCTCTTGGCTTTCTTATCTTCAGCCCTCCCAGAAACCATCCCTCCCCACCACCCCAATTACTTCTGGCCTGCCTAGCACACACACACTCCGCTTTCTGGCATCAGCCCCTCTACCCTCCCTGTCACACTGCCCCCACCACCCCATTACTGCCCTAGCCCTGCCCCCCAACACTATATTCAGGGACCATATGAACATTCATTTCTGTGTCTTTAGCATAGAACCTGGGTACCTAGGAAGTGCTCAGTAGTTGCTGAATGAACTGTAATTCCCAAATCAAGAGAAAAGAGAATTATCTAAGCCTACAACACTGATCTACTAGCACAAGTCTCTCAGAGATCCCACAGCTTCAACATTAACTCATGCATCCAAAACACTCATCATTCTCCAGGGACAGAAAGACACCAACTGGAACAAACAGGTACCTAAGTCTCTGCCCAGAACCATCAGTCCCAGTGGCTCCTAAAATATGAAATGCCAAAAACACAATAAGCATTCAATATAGCTAAAGCCTATGCTGATAGGTACACCAATGATGGTGCCTGTACCATCCCTGCCAATGGGCAGAGAAATCAGATGCTTCAATGGAAGACATCAGGGTTTCCAAAGCCCAACTCCCTACATTTCAACTCCTTCCTCCAGCCGGTGTTCTATCAGAGCTGACAGTAAGTGGCAGAAATGGCTGGCTTAAGTTTTGGCACCTTGCTCTCAATGAAGAAATGCAGCACTCCCGACCTCACTCAACCTACTTTTCTTAGACTAGAAGCAGGCATGTATCTGGATGGCAAGTAATTTGGAAAGAAGCTGAGTGTATCTATCCCCTGTGAGGTTCAGCCCAAGCACTTCGCCCCAAGGCAGTAGAAACCTGGCTGTGTATGACAGAGACAGAAGGTACCTTACTTGGAAGGATAAAATGTGAAGAGCAAATGTACTATAAAGGGTAGCATTTGAAATCACCTATAAGGAACTCACATAAAAACTGCATCCTTTTCCACAACTAAGGCAGGTGTGACAAAGTGGAAGCCATATGTTTTATGAACAATGTACTTATACAACAAGTCGAGGTTTTTCTCCTCCTTCACTGATGTGTAAATCAAGGCTGCTCCATCTAATCAATTTGCTTAAGGAAAACCAATTCACTGCAGGAGACAAAAGCAGACAAAAGCAAACACATACAAGCATAATCCTCAAAGAACTACTCACAGGTTAATCAGTTTTTGATCAATACAAGATCAGTAGAAAATGTTCAAACTTTTAAAGCTAAAACAGTAATAGTAACAGATGAACTATGTCAAAAGTGAAAAGCATGTCGATGCTGGCATAGGCCACACGCTTCATTTTTTAACACATACTGCTATCTTTTGACCCATAAGGTTGGTTCCTAAGCAGTAAAGTTAATGGCTCTAAGGTCAGCCCAGGAAAACACCCTCAGCATATCCAAGGTACACAGATTTGTTCCTAGATAGATGTTCATATGTGACCCAGCTTATTGTTAGGTGTATCTTTTACAAAAAATGGGTACCTCATACGTATCAGCTCTCTCCACTGAGCTGGACAAGATAAAAGGCCTAGATGAAGTGGTAGGAACCTATCCCTCACTCCCATATCCCAGGGTATAGGACTATAGCAGCAACAACTGCTATTGTATTTTTACAGAAATAAGACTCAAAAGACTGCTAACACAGTATCTCTCTCGTGGGCAGTACAAAACATAAACAAGAAACACTTTGTGGGAAAAAAAAAAAAAAAAGATACACTTTATGGTATCTAAAACAATATTGTGTTGGGTAATTACTCTTTTCTGCAAAAGAGCAAAGTTTAAAAAGATTTCTAAAATAGAATAAAAGTAATTTGGCAGTAAGACTACCCATATCTGCTTTCTTAATATGAAAGTCTTATCAAATGCACAGCATTAAAAGTAAGTGATATAAGACACAAATTAGTAAGTCTCAAATTCTAATACAGTAAAATACAAAACTAGTAAAAAGATGTATACAATTTCTCTCTGATGGAAGACTGTTCTGGATTCAGGAAGTACTTTAGCTTTCCGAAGTCGCCCCATCTGGAGAAGAGATTAGCAGAGAGGGGAGCCTGTGCTCCCATGCCCTGACACAGTGCTCCAAGGATACACTGAAGGCAGAACCTCCGTAGGTGTGACTGGATGAAGTCAAAGTGCTCGTCCCTGTAATCATGCTCCTTCTCCAGGACACTCACTGCATCACACTGCAGGAAGACAGAAAGAGAAAGAAGTCATCTTTTGCTTCTCTTCCTGCTGAGGATGGGAACAGCACCATAATTCCAAGGAAGAAAGCCATAGCCAAAGGTCTGAGCATTAATTAGCAAGAGCCAAAAGCAACCGGAGACTTTTCTTTCATCCTGGGCCACAGTTTCCAGAGCTATAAAGTGGGGATTTTTTTTTAAAAAAGATTTTATTTATTTATTCATGAGAGACACAGAGAGAGAGAGAGAGAGAGAGAGGCAGGCAGAGACAGGCAGAGGGAGAAGCAGGCTCCATGCAGGGAGCCTAAAGTGGGACTCGAACCCAGGTCTCCAGGATCACACCCTGGGTTTAGTGGCGCTAAACCACTGAGCCACCGGGTTGCCATAAAGTGGTGATGTTAACAGTCTGATCACTTCACCATTTTTTTTTTTTTTTTTTTAACATTTTATTTACTTATTCATGAGAGACAGGCAGAGGGAGAAGCAGGCTCCCTGTAGGGAGCCCAAGATGGGACTTGATCCCCGGACCCCAGGAACACACCCCAGGCCAAAGGCAGTGCCAAACCACTAAGCCACTGGGGCTGCCCACTTCACAGTTGTTTTAAGAATCAAATAGTCACATCAGGGATCCCTGGGTGGCGCAGCGGTTTGGCGCCTGCCTTTGGCCCAGGGCGCGATCCTGGAGACCCGGGATCGAATCCCACATCGGGCTCCCGGTGCATGGAGCCTGCTTCTCCCTCTACCTATGTCTCTGCCTCTCTCTCTCTCTCACTGTGTGCTTATCATAAATAAATAAATAAATAAATAAAAACAAAACAAAACAAAAAAAACAAATAGTCACATCAAGAAGCAGGCCCATGAGACATAGCTGTGCACTGTACAAACCATAGAACTCTTGTCTCACAGAATATAATGCAAATGGCACACTCTGTGGTTGGGAATAAAGTACTTTTAAAACCCAAAATGTTGTGTTTTAAGTTTATTTCTTTATTTAAGTAATCTCTACACCCAATGTGGGACTCAAACTCATGACCCAAGATCAAGTCCCATGCTCTTCTGACTGAGCCAGCCAGGCATCCCAAAAATGAAAAATGTTTTTAAAACTTTTTTTTTGTAAGAGAAATAATTTTATTTTTCTATGACTGAACTTTTCATTCCCATATATTCATTCTACAGGATAGAACAAACTGAAACTTTGAGTTCCCTTCCTTCTGTTTTTAGTGTTATTTCTGAAAATCACCTCAAATCCAACAGACTTTAAGACATCAAAACCCTAAATAATTCTGCTCTTCCATATTATTTTTTAACCATCAGCTTAGGCAAGATCAACTGATTCACAGAGCCTTAAGAAAACTGCTTTTAGTTCTGAGTTTGACTCACTCAATAAAGCTGACAGTGCTTCACAGAAAAATTAACTCAAACTATGAACAAAGTGAGTGATGTCATGTTTCCATTAGCAACATTATATGACAATAGTTTCTAGCCTGACCTAATCAATGTACTTTAATGAATCCCGAATTAGTACAACTCTCCTATAGGAACACATACAAGTAAAGCCTCTTAGTTTCTTTTAGATGGTGATTGTTCACTGGCCAAACCCAGCCAGATGTAGAATTCCTGGGCACATACCTTTGTGCACACCACCAACACTGGGATTCCCAGATTATGGGTTAGCATATTGTCACCAAGTGGCAGAGCAACATTTTCTTCATCAGGACCTGAGGTCAGAGGCCCTCTCCTCTGTGGGGAACCTTGACAACCTTCTTCAGGCTCAATATAGTCTTGAAAATCTTTCACAACTGAAAAAAGGAAAAGAAAATCACACACAAATAAAAACCACACAGGTCAGTTCTAGAAAACCAAAAAAACAGTAATAAGCACAAAACATAAAGAGTGGTGACAAAATTCCCAAATCTGCCCTATTGCAAAATTAGGGATTTGGATGTAGTGATGCAAAATTCTGACATTCACTTTGAGCACTGTAACTTCAGAGTAGCAGTCATACCTCTCTGTTGGACAGCTTTACTTATATCCAGCTTTTACATCAGTTTTAATTTTTTTTGGTTTACCTTTTTTTTTTAAAGATTTTATTTTTAAGTAATCTCTCTAACGAAATGTGGGGGCCTGAACTCACAACCCTGAGATCAAGTGTTGCATGCTCTATCAACTGAACCAGCCAAGTATCCCTTAAACAGGTTTTAAAAATTTCTAAGGTTTTGGGATGCCTGGGTGGCTCAGCCGTTGAGTGTTTGCCTTCGGTCCAGGGCATGATCTTGGAGTCCCAGGTTCGAGTCCTACATCGGGCTCCCTGCATGGAGCCTGCTTCTCTCTGACTATGTCTCTGCCCCTCCCCCCCATATATAAATAAAATCTTTAAAAAAATTTTTTTAAGGTTTTAATAGTTTCTATTAGGAAAAATAAACCACATTTCTTATATACCTAACATTAAAAAAAAAAAAAAAGCCAAGTAAAACCATCTGAATTCCACAAGAACATGCTGTTTCCATAGAGCCGACATATGTCCAAACCAAGGAGCGCGCAGGGCTTGGCCAGCCCATCCACTTCTCATCATTCTCTGACTCTCGTGGACTATCTCATCTTTAGAAGATCCTGAGTCACTATGCGGTGCTGACGGACCTCTTCCTGCCTAACATATGAAGAAATCAGCAGCATAATGCCCAATTCTTGGCACACACAGTCATTACTTCAGGCCAAGAGTGCAATCCCATGGGGAGGCCTTCTTCAAGTTCAAAACGGTCAATTGCCCTGGTTAAGCTAAGTGAACACAAAGTCCATGGACCCATAACTTTTTGTGGGTATTTCAAGGCTTACATGTAGGCCAGAGAACAAGGACATAATAATTAAAGCTACTCTGAGCCAGAGCAGCAAACACACAGCTCTATCCTTCTACACCCAAAAGGACAAAAGGACTAAAATGCCTTTTAGTCCCATCTACAACATGCTCATTAAGAAAAGGAAATAACAAATAAAAAAAAAAAAGAAAGAAAAAGAAAAGGAAGTAACTGTATTAAAGAGAATCTAGAGAGAGGTGCACATACTCTTCCGTCCACAGAACAGGTTTCAAACATTTTTTTTTTAAACATTTTTTTTTTAAGAGAGGGAAAGGGGATGGCACAGAAGGACAGGGGGAGAGAGAATATTGAGCAGGCTCCATACCCAGTGCAGAGCATGACTTGGGGCTCGTCTCATGACCTAAGCTGAAATCAACAGTTACCTGGACGGTTAGCCGACTGAACCAGCCAGGAACCCTACAACTTCTCTTTATTAAGCTCATTCATGTAATTTCTTTTTTTTTTTCATTCATGTAATTTCATTGTCAATATAAACACTCCAGTCAAGAGATCTTTATTGTATTAAAAAAACAAAACAAAACAGAGAAGGGTTTTCTGATGAACTTAGCACGGTTGTTGAAGGATTTTAAGGAAATCACAGGTTCTCAAATTTTATCCTTGAAAGCATTTTAACAAATCTTCAAATCAATAGAAGATACAATGGCTTAAGTCTGGGTAACACCTATCACTGCCCAACATCACATGACGCACTCAAACAGGAATTCCAAGACAGGGAGCATGGCAGAGCCTGGAGCAAGTTACAAGTTGGCTAAATGGCCATGGGAAAGTGAGGCGGTGGGGTGGTGGGGGGCGCAGCTCCAGCAGTATGCTCCAGGAAACTCTATCACCCAGTGCCCTGCGTGAACTGCTGTATTCTACTTATGCCAGGATGTAAAAATAGTTGGGAAACCCTGGGTTAGACTAGTCACTGTCTAAAGGAATGACTTAACTATGACTATCTAGCAACCATAGGAAACATGCATGTGTTTTTAAGAAATGAGAATTTTAGAAAGTTGGAAGGCAGAGTAAGTATGCATACATAGAAGTTGGTATAAAGGGAAGATAAATACGAAGAATGTGTAATTCAGATAATAAAATGTGCATTTCCCTTAGGCTGAACACATACCACATTAATAATTTCTCTCTAATGGTGGGATGGCCAACATTTCAAAGTACACCTGGGGTCCTCCTTTAGCATCTTGTGGAAGTGGGTAGGGGAAGGAGATCAGAGTGTTGTACCCTAGCTGCTGCCACTTCTCATCTTTTTCCTCCCACCTCATTGGTCACCCACTAGTTCCACAGTCCTGGAAAGATCCCACAAACAGTACCTAATCTTTTTTTTTTTAATAAAGATTTTATTTATTTATTCATGACACACACACACACACACACACACACACACACAGCAAGAGAGAGAAAGAGAGAGAGGCAGAGACACAGGCAGAGGGAGAAGCAGGCTCCATGCAGGGAACCCAACGTGGAAATTGATCCTGGGACCCCGGGATCACACCCTGATCTGAAGGCGGTGCTAAACCGCTGAGCCACCCCCAGGCTGCCCCCTAATCTTTTTTCTATACTTGATAAGCAAGGGAAGCCCCAGACATAAAGCAAGAAAGACTAACCTACACAAGCACCACATTCCAGCAGCTCTGGTGCTGCTCTGCCCTCCCCCATTACTGCCAGCCAAACAGCTGTCAGATTCAGGACCACTGGGGAACCAAAATCTCAAAGAGCGGCTCGCTGTGGAGCAGCATTCCAAACTTAAAAGACTAGAGACTGGTGTTGGATTGGGAACTAGGCTGGGTGACAGCCCTTCACCCATTCAATACAATACCTAGAGTCCAATTAATCTGCAAAACGGGACTCTGATGAGCAAGAAGATGGCTGACTGCTTTATAAAAATGTAACCTAAAGCCAGCACTAACAAAGGCACTCCTTCAACAAGCAACACAAAGCATGATTACCCTCCAAACATCTCAGAGGAAGGGCAGTGAAAACAAAGGCCTTCAGAAGGTTAACCAGAGTCATGAGGCACAGACGTGGTTCCAGCAATCGCTAGTTGCCCTCCCGTGTCCTCTCCTCTTCTTCCTCATAACCAAACCCAACCCTGATACACAGAACACATGGCTATACAGAACTACATTTCC
This sequence comes from Canis lupus familiaris, assembly GCF_011100685.1. Taxonomy (NCBI): domain Eukaryota; kingdom Metazoa; phylum Chordata; class Mammalia; order Carnivora; family Canidae; genus Canis; species Canis lupus. Next base: position 83,135,125 of record NC_049226.1, on the reverse strand, counting down.
CAGCCTCCTTAGGAAGACTTGAGCATGCACCCTTCAGCTCTTCTTTCCTCTTCCTCCATGTGCTGCCTGGAACACGGATGTGAAGGCTACAGTTCCAGCTGTCCCGAGGAAGAGAACCACACCCTAGAGATGACAAAGCAATAAGCAGAAAGAAGCCAGGGTCCTTGACCTGCCTTCTCAGAGCTGCTTTCCAGGCCTGAACTGCCTACCTCTGGATTTCATTTACAGGACAGAGGAATCAACTTCATTCTTAAACCACTGCTAATTTGGGTTTTGTGTCACAAGCAGCTGAATCTAATCCTAAGTGACAGACACCAATGACTAAGCACAAAATAAATTCAATAGTTTATGGGAATACAAGCTCAGAAGAGCAGGCATCTTATCGGCTGTGTACATCTCCAATTCCCAGAACAGACCTGGTACAAGACATATACCTTCCCTATCTGGGAAAGAATAATATCCTTAGCTTGATCTTTGTTTTCTGCTTTAAAAATCTTCACAAGGTTTTAACAGAAAACAGATTCAGAGGCTGAAATCTCCAGGGCATTAACCGATTAATATGGGTAATATGCTAAATGTGCAGTGAGAAACAAACAGCTCTTCAGCCTCAGAACTATTCTAAGAAGTAGTCTTTATCGTCTCTATTTCAGGGAAAAAAGAGGCATTATCTAGAAAGGTCAGTGGTTGAAGACAGACGAGCTGAGCTGCATAACAACCACTGTAGCACACATGCGGGTGACCCAGGAAACACACATGCACGCAGCAGACCAAAGAATTAGATGTTAAATAAACTCTGTTTTAGCTAATGTCAGACAGGAACAAGAGGAATTTATGATAGGAAGGCACACAGCAAGAGCTCTGATTTGGAAAGCACATCAAAATTTCTGAACCTTTCTGCCAGTAAGCGTGAAGATCCAGTGTGTCATGCCCTAGAAGTCCTCATTAATTCACTAAAGGCAATGATGTCATCCTGTGGAAAAAAGCCAGCCCTGCCCAAGACTGCTACTGGTGAACACTGCCACAGCTCTAGCCCCTGCCCCTCCCATTTCCCTGGCGAGTAGACAGAAGCTGATGTAAGTGCACAGAAGCAAGGGAAAGGAAAAGTAAGTTTCTGAATCACATTAAGGAAAACAAAACAAACTTCGTTTAATTTGAAAGTTCTCTGCTGTCAAAAGGACCTGGGTGTCCTCAGTCTTAAATTAGTTTTCCATTTTAATTAAAACAAACAAACAACAGCAACAAAAAACCTTCCTATTTCTAACTAAAATCCTATTTGCTGGATCCCAAAATGAATGAAGGTAGAAGCTGAAAGATTTGTCTTTTATAGGGCTTCCTTTAAACCTGTCAACAAGAGAGTCCATAGGGCATCAATGGAATCCCAGCACAATGGACTCAAGTTGCAGATCCCACAGTAAATCTCCACACCCACTGATGTTAACTCAGCAGCCAGACTAACACAGAAGCGTAAAGACCCACAAAACTGATCCAAATTTGAGGGGGAGGGAAGAACTCTTACTTTAAAAAAGAACCAATGACGATAATAAGGAATATGGACTCATTTACTTTCTTCAACTGTGATGCTTAAGAATAAGACTGCTTGGGGCAGCCCGGGTGGCTCAGCAGTTTAGCACCGCCTTCAGTGCGGGGCCTGATCCTGGAGACTTGGAATCAAGTCCTGCGTCAGGCTCCCTGCATGGAGCCTGCTTCTCCCTTTGCCTGTGTCTCTGCCTCTCTCTCTCTCTCTCTCTCTCTCTGTCTCTGTCTCTCATGAGTAAATAAGTAAAATCTTTAAAAAAAAGAATAAGACTGCTTTATTTTTTTAAAGATTTTTATTTATTTATTCACGAGAGACACAAAGAGAGAGAGGCAGAGACTCAGGCAGAGAGATAAGCAGGCTCCATGCAGGGAATCCATGTGGGAATCGATTCTGGGACTCCAGGATCACACCCTGGGCAGAAGGGAGGTGCTCAACTGCTGAGCCATCCAGGCGTCCCATAAGACTGCTTTAAATACTGACTACTGAATTTGTAAGAGCAATTTTGAGGTAAATGGTGCAAACAAAACCAAATATTCTGTAAGGGAAGCTTTGTAACCTCTTGACACTGAAAGGAAGGTGGCTTGAACCATTCAAGAGACTAGTGAATTTTCCAATTAAGAAAATTCTATTTTACTTACACTTGCGTTCCAGCTCCCTCATTTCTTCTGGTGGAATTTTCATTTTATCAATGTGCTCACGTAAAACACTAGCCCATTTCTGTAGAGATTCCATCACAGTCCAAGGCCTCGACATGTCTGCAACAAAAATGACCAGGGTCTCCGGCAAGGACTCAGCAGAAACTGCAAACTTCAGCAGGCCTTTGTGGTATAGGTCTCCATCCAGAATCCACACATTGCAGCGCGTGTGATCTTAAAAAAAAAAAAAAAAAGTAAAGCTAGGTTACTACCTGACAATGACCATCAGCACAGCTGAAAAAAGCCACATCAAGAAGAACCTGAGGGCACGGTATCCAGATGGCTCAGTCAGTTAAGTGTTTGCCTTCAGCTCAGGTCATGATCTTAGGGGTCCTGGAATGGGGCCCTGCCTCAGTGCGGCAGGTTCCCTGCTCAGTAGGGAGCCTGCTTCTTCCTCTCCCTCTACCCTTCCCCACTCTTGTGTGCACACTCTCTAATAAATAAACTCTTTAAAAAAAAAAAACTTGAAGGTGACAACCATAGAATTCCACACAAAACACAAAAAGAAATCCTCACTGGAAAAGAGTCCAAGTGCTCAGTGGGCAGTAATCCTTGGTCAAAGTGTCTTTAAAAAATTTTAATTACCATAATACATTAAATCCACATCTAAATAGACTCCAGCCATGTCTGAGGAATAAAGGGTGAAAGCCATTTTAGCTTTCAATAAGAAAAAGCTAAAATTGGGACTCCTGGGTGGCTCAGTGGTTGAGCATCTGCCTCTGGCTCAGGGTGTGGTCCTGGAGACCCAGGATCGAGTCCTACATCAGGCTCCTTGCATGGAACCTGCTTCTCCCTCCGCCTGTGTCTCTGCCTCTCCATCTCTCTGGGTCTCTCCTGAATAAATAAATGAAATCTAAACAAACAAAAAAAGCTAAAATGTTCACTGGTCAACTGTACCACATTCTACATAACCCATTTTCCTCAGCTATCATCAATCAATGGGGCAGCAAGCTGTGATGAAGAGCCCGCGGTTATTAACAAGCTCTTCTTGTCAGGCACACCAAGCAGTGTGTTCACATACTACAGAGGGTGCCAAAGAGACAGGACCTTTGTGTTTAAATGCCAAGATAAAATCATAATGTATACAAATTGAGGTATGAATTACTGGGTGCCTGGTGATATTAAGGATTTAGTTTTTTTGGTAAAAGAATATAGTTATGTTTTTAAAAATCACTATCTTTCAGGAGTACCTGGCTGGCTCAGCTGATTAAGCATCTGCCTTCAGCTCAGGTCATTATCCCGGGATCCTGGGATCAAGCCCCATGTTGGACTCTCTTCAGCGGGGAGTCTGCTTGTCTCTCTCTCTAACCCTCCCTCTGCTTGTTCTCTCACACATTCTCTATCAAATGAATAAAAACTCTTTAAAAAAAATCCTTATCTTTTAAACATACATATGGAAGGATCTGCAAACGAAATGATATAATGTCTGAAATTTGCTTCATCATAATCCAGCGTGGAGAAGCAAGTGAGTGTATGGTTGAAATAAAACTGCTGAAGAACTGTTTAAGGTAACGGTTTAAGGCAAGTAACACATCGGAGCTTGTGATCCTAATAAGTCTATGCTATATCTATTTTTTGTTTTCCATAATAAAAAGTTAAACATACACACAAATGTGCAACTGCTGTCATTTAACGAAGCACAGGGCTTCAAAATCATACCTAGATGATCAAACCATAAAAAATAATTTTCCACAATAACCTACTTTAAAAATTTTTTAGGGGATCCCTGGGTGGTGCAGCGGTTTGGCGCCTGCCTTTGGCCCAGGGCGCGATCCTGGAGACCCGGGATCGAATCCCACGTCGGGCTCCCGGTGCATGGAGCCTGCTTCTCCCTCTGCCTATGTCTCTGCCTCTCTCTCTCTCTCTCTCTGTGTGACTATCATAAATAAATAAAAATTAAAAAAAAAAATTTTTAGGGGCTTAGCTGGGGATCCCTGGGTGACTCAGCGGTTTAGCGCCTGCCTTTGGCTCAGGGCGTGATCCTGGAGTCCCGGGATCGAGTCCCGCGTCGGGCTCCCTGCATGGAGCCTGCTTCTCCCTCTGCCTGTGTCTCTCCCTCTCTCTCTGTGTGTGTGTCTATCATGAATAAATAAAATCTTTAAATAAATAATAAATAAAAAATTTTTAGATATTTTTGAGAAATATTTTTCTCACGAAAGTGCCTTGAGGGAAAACTCCTACAATCAAAAGTATCATTTCACTAACTTCTTTCCCAATAAATTCCAAAATACTTTAAAAACCTATATTTTGTTAGCTATCTTTTGTGTAACTGATTCGTTAAAACATAATGCTGTTAAAAATTTATATTCATGACTGTACTTCAACAATATAATAAGGCATCTACATCTAGCTACACTTTAAAATTTCTAATACATTTTATTTATTTTTTTTTAAAGATTTTTTATTTTTTTATTCATAGACACACAGAGAGAGGGGCAGAGACACAGACGGAGGGAGAAGCAGGCTTCACGCAGGGAGCCCGACAGGGGACTCGATCCCGGGTCTCCAGGATCACACCCCAGGCTGCAGGCGGCGCCAAACCGCTGCGCCACCGGGGCTGCCCTCTAATACATTTTAGACTGGTTTTGGTTTGGATTCTATCGATGTCTTTAAAGATACTACTCTGTACCTGGAACCCACTGATTTTAAGGTCTTCCCCTCACCACACATGGTTCCTTTCTTCAGCTTCTCTTCCCACTGCCCACCACACATCATCAGCCATGTGCATGGAGATCACACACACCACATGTGATGTTAAACGGATGCTCACAACCCTAGAGGCAGTGCTTCTTTGAGGTGTCATGCCCCACCACAAACGAGGGACAAGCCAGAGACCATTAACTCGACCTGTGTGATTTTCTGCAAAATTTATTATTTGTAACCCACTCACATCACACAATAAAATACTGCTGAAAGATGTATAATTAGCCATTGGTAAGGGCAACTCCTCCATCAAAAAAAGACCTGCAAGTAGGTCTAAATGGAGACCAGGAAATTTTTAAGACAACCTTAAGGAATCTGAAATAAATGTTGACATGTCCTTCAACTCAAAAGCAAATGAATCGTTAATATGATGCTTTGGCATGATACATGGTTATGCCATCTTAATACAAGTAGCTACCAAAATTCACAGAATATCTACATCAAGTTTTATACTTAAAAAAAATTTTATTTATTTATTTATTTATTTATTTATTTATTTATTTATTTATTTATTTATTTATTTATTTATTTATTTATTTATTTATTTATGAGAAAGAGAAACAGAGGGAGACAAAGACACAGGCAGAGGGAGAAGCAGGCTCCACGCAGGGAGCCCGATGTGGGACTCGATCCTGGGTCTCCAGGATCACGCCCTGGGCAGAAGGTGGCACTAAACCGCTGAGCCACCCGGGCTACCCAAGTTTTATACTTTTATAAAGGTACTAGAGCTACCGCTGTGTCTCAAGTAGTCGGTTACACCTAACACACACCACCTCTCATTCCGTCAACCTACAAAATAGTTATTGTTACTCAATTCTACAAACAAGAAAGCTGAGGTGTTGAGGGCTTAGGCCAGTCACAACTAGTGATTATAGAAGTAGGACTCTGAATCAGTTCCGGTGGCTCCAAAACCCAAGTGCTTTCCACAATAACCATGTTGCCCAACAGAAACAGGTTGCAAAAGACTCAGATAATATGAAGCCCTCTAAGCCTGGCTCAGTGGCCCCTCAGTCCCAGCCCTACTCACACTGACGCTGGTGGGTCCAGCTGGGCACCTGAATGCCTGTCTTCCTTATACAAGAAGAACCCTAAGCATCAAGCCTACCTCCTATCTCTCTCTTTCTCGTATCTTTCAGGCAAGGTTCCGCACAGCAAAGGAAGCCAGGAGAGGAGAAGCAGGAATCAAATCCCTGGGGTTCTAAAATGACCACTCAGTTAACATTAATAAAATGCAGGTGTCCAAGGTTTAATAAGCGATCCTTATCCATGACCTCTATTAAATGAGTCTTGGAGATCAAAAAATTATACTGCTGGAAAGGACCTAGGTCCATCTTCTTCATTTTAGCAATAAAGAAATGGGGAACCAGAGATGGTGGGATTTGCTCCCTTACATAATCATCCTCACACTGTGATCTTTACCGTTTAAATGGGTAAAAGCAAACATAAAGGAAGTAATCTAACACCCTTAAGTGAATGAAATCACCCTTAGGCTACACAGATAACCCTTCTACAAATGAAACTTTTTTTTTTTTAATTTTTTAAAGACTTTATTTATTCATAGAGACAGAGAGAGAGAGAGAGAGAGAGAAAGAGAGAGGCAGAGACACAGGCAGAGGGAGAAGCAGGCTCCACCCAGAGAGCCTGACGTGGGACTCGATCCAGGGTCTCCAGGATCACACCCTGGGCTGCAGGCGGCGCTAAACCGCTGCGCCACTAGGGCTGCCCTACAAATGAAACTTAGGACCAATGATTATTTGTTCTGGAGCCATTCATAAAGCTTAAGTTTATAAAGCAGGCATTATGAAGTAGCGGTAACCAAAAATGATTACTCCAAACCAATTCATAATCATAAGAAAGAATTTTTTTTTTAAGGTTTTTTATTTATTCCCGAGAGACACACAGAGACACAGAGACATAGGCATAGAGAAGCAGGCTCCCCACAGGGAGCCCAACGCGGGACTCGATCCCAGGACCCTGGGATCATGTCCTGAGCCAAAGGCAGACGCTCAACCGCTGAGCCACCCAGGTGTCCCAAGAAATAATTTTTAAGTCATATCTAATCCTTATAAGAGTGCTTATGGGGATGCCTGGGTGGCTCAGCAGTTGAGTGTCTGCCCTCGACTTAGGGCGTGATCCCGGAGTCCGGGACTGAGTCCAGCATTGGGCTCCTTTCGGGGAGCCTGCTTCTCCTTCTGTCTATGTCTCTGCCTCTCTCTATCTCTCATGAATAAATAAACAAAATCTTAAAAAAAGAAAAAAAGAGTGCTTAACCTATTTTCAAGATTTCCAACTACCCTGTAGGTGGAAACTTACTACCCATATTCTAGAGAAGGAATTAAGAGAGAACACCTCCAAGCCTCTATTTCCTCCACTGAAAGAAACACAGGAAATTAGCATTTCTACATTGTCACAAAAAGACTCAGAAAACTCTCCTGTGAATATTTATTAAGCTGTTATTCTCTGAATCATACCAATTTTAGATTCTCCACTAGAAAGTGGTAGAGTAACAATGTGCCCAATCAATCTGCCAAGCATTTCTCCTCATAGAAAAGTCCAAAGCTTTTATGTATTCATTTTTTTTAGAAGCTTTAAAAAATATCTTTCTTACTACCTTTATGTGCATCTGAAACTCTACCTTCAATATCTCCTTTTAATTAGGGGCTACCCAGAGCAATAGCTAACAGCCCCAATTCCTCATTTTGACTAACATACTATAAAAAGGAAAAGTGGGTAGAGGCGCCTGGCTGGCTCAGTCAGAAAGAACATGTGACTCGTGATCTTGGGGCTGTGAATTTGAGCCTCATGATGAGTAGAGATTAAATAAGTAAACTTAAAAATAAATGGGTAAAGTCCTGCAAAGACATACATTTCCTCTATTTCCATGACTGACTCTCTTAGAACTAAACAGAAAATTGAGAGTGCCGAGACACAGCACAGAGCCAGAACCACAGAGTCCAAGGTGTGCACATACCCCTTACCATGGACCAACACCTCACTTACCATCTCGGTCCTCATCATGGACGCTGAGGTAGAGATACTCTAGGCCTCTTCCTTTTTTGCCATGCTCAGCTCCTTGAAGTTTAGTCATGAGGGTTGTTTTACCAGAGCCATCTTCACCTACAAACAATATATATATAAGGAAAAGTGTACCATTTATTCTGGGCAAGGACAGGGAGTCTTGACACTTATACAAGTAACAAGTAAGAATTTCATGCAAAGCCTGCTGCTGAGGTCTCACCTGCTTTCATCATAAACAAAGCAGGCTTTGCTGTAAGAGCAGTTGGGGGTGGTGGCAAAGGTGGCAAATTCCAAGATCTAAAATGATACTCTACTGCAGTCATCTTTATTTTAAAAAAAAAGGAATAAGGTAGATTGATAGGCCCTACCTACAATTTTTAAGACATGCATTTGGGGAAGTTAAAGGTGGAGTTAGTTTCTCACAAAATAAACTTTTACCGTAAAAAAAGCAAAATTTTCAAAATACAATTAACCTTAAAGCCCAGGAAATTTGAACTAAAAAAAGTCTGATCCTGCCTCACAATCATGAAGAAGAGAAGCTATTATTCACTTTTGATTTTAGTACCTCTCTCTTTCATAAACATCCTGAAAGCTAAGATACTGATGAAAATAATTACAGACCTGAGCAAAACTCTGTGAAGCACGGTCTCAGTAATTATCAAGCGCCTCCTCCTCCCCCTCCAAGTAACAACCACCCCCACCTCTGAAAAAAATCTCTTAAAACGTTCAGATCCACCACCCAGAAACGTTACTAGGGACCCTTAGGATCTAATAAGACGGAATTACAGTACATGAAAAATGAGAGGCACTCCACAGGTCAAAGGCGCCCTCCCATCCCCAACGGCACTACTGCTCTCAGATACTCCACATCCCACCTGGGCCGTGAACACTCGTCAGCCTCACTTCAATACCTGCTCATTTTTGCCACCTGCAACGCTGCTGCCAGAATTCCCTAAAACACAGACCCCATGACCTTGACGCCCCAGTTCTTGAAGATCTCTAAAGGTTCTCTACGACCTTCCGTAGCAATCACTTAAAGACCATAATTCCCTTCAAAAACACTGAGAAAACCACCTAACCAGCGATTGCCAGGAGGATTAGGGGATGGAAGAGAAACAAAAAAAGGCCCTTGAGAATCAAGAGCCGCCAGGAAAAAGCATCAACTCTTCAGCCTTCCACAATGTGCCCCAACTTACTTCATTAATCATCTTCCACAAGGAGCTTCTGGCAACTTCCAAACCCCCACACCCTCCTGTCACCTGTGTTCCTGCCAACACTAACCTTCTGTACCCCTGCAGGTTAACACTTAACCTTCTAGACACCTGACCCCAAAAGCATCCTCTTGCACATCAAGCAAGGTGATGCTCCCACATAATCGGGCCACGCCAGCACCATGTAGCGCGGCGACCAACGGATCGTCCCTCATTCGCCTGAGATTCCTGTGCAGTGTCTGAGGGATGTCCGTGCTGTCTCAGTCGCCCAGCCTACAGGAACGGCTCCACAAATGGGTTCTCTGATCAATGGGCCCGATCAAACGCCCTCACTCGTAGAAGGAAACTGAGACCAGACCCTCTAAGCAACCTGACCCAGGTAACCCAGCAGAAGCGCTGGACTAATGCGGGAAAGTCCCTGGTGCGGACTCCCGGGAACCCCCGTGCTTTGCAGGGTCTCCCCGACCCGGCACCCCTCAGGGAGATGAAGGAGTGACCCCGGCGCCCACTCCCCACAGCCCTGACCCGAGTCCCTTCGCTCCGCGGCCCCGTCCCCTAACCTCATGCCCTCATCTCCCACCCCACACAGGCGATCTGGGGGGCCTCGCGGCGACCAGCGCAGCACGTCAGAGACGCTTCAAGCAAGGCTGACGCTGCGGCCAAACGACTAAGGACTGTGCGGCAGGTCCAGGCCAGCGCCTCCGGCCTCCGGCCTCCGCAAAGGACACCTCCCAGAGTCTGCGGCGGGGCGCGGGGGGCTGGCCGCTCCGGCTGCGCCCGCCATCCCCGGCCTCCCGGGCGGCGGGCGGCCCACCGCGGCCCCGGGCGACGCCCCGCCCCGGCGCTCACCGAACACCAGGATGTTCTTGCCGGACGGCAGCTTGGACCTGGCGCGGGTGGACACCTCGCTCAAGATCGAGGACCTGTGGGGACAAGGGAGAAGCGCTCAGCCCCGCGAGCCGGCCCCCGCGCCCCGCCCGCCCCCCGCCGGACGCGCCCCCGGGTCGGCGGCTCGGCCTGGCCGCCGCGCGCTCACCACAGACTCTGGCCCTCCTCTTCCTCGCTGGTCAGGTCGCCGGCGGCCGCCACCGCGGGCCCGTTGGGGCCCAGCAGCAGCTTCTTCTCCACCCCCACCGGCGCCATCTTGCCAACTGCAGCCACAAAGAGGGCCCTCCCCCGGGCCCGCCGAGGACCCGCGAGGACCCGGCCGGGCCGCCCCGCCGCCGCCGCCGCCCGCGCCGCCCGCCGCCGCCCGCCGCCGCCCGCCCTGCCGGGCCCGCGCCGCCCGCCCGCCCGCTCCGCCGCGCCCACCGCCCCTCAGCTCCCGCACGGTCGCGCGGCCGCCGAGCTGCCGGAGCGTGGGCGGCGGTCAGGCGGCCGCCGGGGCAGCCATGCGCAGACAGGCGGCGGCGGCGGCGGCGGGAGCCGCCCGGCCCGGGGCGCGCGCGGCCTCTGCTGGCCAAGGGGCGCCGGCGCACCCGAACTGGGGTCCCCGTCCCGCCGCGCGCCCGCCGAGCGCCGTCGGGGGCCGGGCGGCCAAACGCGAGGCCGGTGGCCACAGTGCCCCGCTCCCACGTTATCTCACCGAAGCCCAGCTAACCCTTTTACAGACAAGGAGCCTGAAGTCTGCAAAGCTCAAGAAACCTGCCCGAGGACCCCCTACTAAAGATGGCACCTCAGTACTTAAATCTTACTCACCGCGCCTACATAAACTGTTGTAGCATGAACCTGGCCTCATGCTCACCAAGCCCCGCGTGGAGAGAGGACCTTAAGCGAGACCCTCAAATCCTTATATTCCCCTTTCCACCTCCTTTCCTTGACCCTACCAAAACCGCAAAGTAGTGCCTTGCCGCCGTAAACAAAACACTCGAGTTTGTTCGTGGGTTTGCAAAAACGGCATTTCCAAGTAGCCAGCATTTCACCCAAGAAATAGGCTTTCATTTCCTTTCTAGCGGGCAGCAGGGATGGGGGTGCGGGGCTGGAGGAAAGAAAATGAAAGAATAAAGGTCAAGGAGAGACAATCATAAGAAAGTAATGGGAAGGGGGGACATTTCACCTTCTAGCATAACTAGGTGTGGCCTCTGAGGGCTCTTGCTACCCTCTGTGGAAAACAGCTCACTGTACAAGGCATTTCTAAATATCACAAGGAAGTGGGATATGGCAGAAAAGTAACCACCTACATGAGCTTAGTAGAATTCTGATCCAGCTCTGCCAAAAATGTTGGCAGCAAGAGTTACAGGATCCAGCAAATGGGCATAGCATCTGCCAACCTGAAAGTAAGGTTCAAACAAGACAATGAGAGTGAAAACCCATTAAGGGTTACATCCTTGGAAATCCGGCAAGTGTTAAATTGTAAAAGGGCAAGCAGTGTCTAAATTTTCACAGGACAGAAGATGGGAGTTTGCAACTACAGGTCAGTGAACTTCATCAGCCCTAGGTAGAACACTCCAATGTGACCAGTTGGAAAAGGAAAAGATAGGACCAGATTTACAGTCTTTCTCTTTTTTGCAGGAATACCAGGCAAGAGGATGCTGCAGACGTAGCAAATGCAGTTTTCAACAGAGCATCTGGCAATTCACATCATAGACAAGAAAGTGAAAATTTTAAGTTGAGTGATAACATTGAGGCAGGTTAAACACTAGGCCCAGAGGGGGCTGATGAGCAGGAACAACCAGAGACTGCTAGGAACCTGACCCAACCAACTCAAGTTGCCATCAGGGACTTGGATGAGAATGCAGCAGCACACTTAAGCTGTGGGTGACCTGAAGCAGGAAAGGATGCCTAATATACTGGATGACAAACTGGGTACAGATTATATCTAGCAAGATAAAATTTAACAGACTACTAAAGTAGTGGGGTTAAAAATAAATGCCTAAGAACAAAACAAATCAGTTAAAACTATGATCTGTAAATTTTAACTATATTGACTACAGTCTGAGAGATGGTCATGTAGAATAACCAGAAGTATCTTAGGTGAAGTCCATGAAACCTCATTGGGCCCTGCAAAGCTGATTCCTTACTCTTGCAGTCAAGCCACATTACTTTCTGGACACAGCTTATAAAGACAAAGAAGTGTCCAGTGGTCAGTGAGTAAGCTCATAAGAGAGGACACTGTTCTGCTGAGGAAAACGGGGCTTATCAGCATGAAAGATAAAGAATGCAGAGGGAAAAGAAGTGATGGATACCTATTCTTTACCTTTCTCAAGGACTGGTATGTAGAAAAGAAATTCAAATTCTGTGGTTCTACAAAAGGTACTTGAGGAAGGCACATTTCATTAAGTATAAAGAAGAAATGACCATCAATTATCACCCTTAGTAGATTCCATGTTTCTGAGGATTTACATAAAATTAAAGAGCCACCAATATCCAGGTTGTTGTACAGCAATTCATGCCTCTTGCAGCAAAATATCAGTTCCAACTCCAAAGGTCTGTTATTATTAAAATAATTTTTTATTCCCTGTTGATTTGGCCAGGTCTGAATTCCTAAAGTCAAACAGTTCAAATATATGTCATCATTCCTTGGCTTTCCTTTTGATATGCCTTCTTTTTTCCTTTTGATATGCCTTTCCTTTTGATATGCCTGATAAAATAAATAATAAATTTATTTTATTACCAAATATTTGTTTGAAGGAAAAAGGAGCAGCTCATGTTAACTAAAAGTTAGTCAAGGGTTAGGATAAAATTCCAACGGTTCAGAAGGCAATATAGTATTGGTTATTTCCTTTTCTTAATTCTTACTTTTTTATAGGTGGGGAAGGGCAGAGGGAAAGAGAGAATCTTAAGCAGGTCCACACCCAGCATGGAGCTCAGACACAGAATTCAATCTCACAACCCTGAGATCATGACCTGAGCTGAAACCAAGAGTTGGACACTCAGCCAACTGAGCCACCCAGGCACCCCAATATTGCTTATTTTAAATACAGCCTCAGTAACTGAAACAAATCAGTGTCTAAGCTATAGAATGTGGGATCCCTGGGTGGCGCAGCGGTTTGGCGCCTGCCTTTGGCCCAGGGCGCAATCCTGGAGACCCGGGATCGAATCCCACGTTGGGCTCCCGGTGGTGCATGGAGCCTGCTTCTCCCTCTGCCTGTGTCTCTGCCTCTCTCTCTCTCTCTGTGTGTGTGTGTGTGTGTGTGACTATCATAAATAAATAAAAATTTTAAAAAAAAGCTATAGAATGTCATATTTTTGAGGATGCTTCACTTAAGCAGTGTTTGGTTTTTCTGTTACATACATCTCTTCCAATCAATAAAAGAACTATTATCTGGGACCCAACTGAAGTGGAAAAATATGTTTAAGTTGTATCTGAACAATTTAGGAAACAACTTGGTTATCTAAACCAATATGGCTGAAACAACAGACAAAATATTTTCTCCTTTGACCTAAAATAATTTTCATAAATCCTGAGAAGTACAAATCAAAATAACCCACCAAACTATTTAAATAATCCCCATAGTGCTTAGGAAATACTGATAATGGACTAGATTCATTCACACTTTAAACACTATAAGGAATTTTCCTAAATGAAAATTAATCTTTTGTTTAAAAGGACATTTTAGATTTAAATAGAAAACTTTCTGCATATTGGCTCTCTCTGGAACTTTCATTGTGGATCAGAAAACTAAAAAATAAATAAAAATTCTGAGTTTATCAAAGTAGAAATAGTTAGGATGTGAAAAGTAGAAATAGGATGTGAAAAGGTAAAAGAATACAAACTTATAGGGAAATACATTTTGGGACTGAAGAAATAGTATTTCTATCATTAAGTCAGAGACCTACAATGACATGAAGCAGTGAGCCAATGGGTATACACCCAAATACCTATAAGCACAGGTAAGCTTTGAGGCCCTGATACTTAATCACTTTGCCACAGCAACAGCATTTTAAGTATAATACAGGCTGCAATAGCATCCTTTAGGGATCATGATGGGAATATGAAAAGAATAAGAAAAATAGGAAATTGAGGTCAAATTTTGTTTAAAAACAAGAATTTGGGGATCCTTGGGTGGCTCAGCAGTTTGGCGCCTGCCTTCAGCCCAGGGCGTGATCCTGGAGTCCCGGGATCAAGTCCCACATCGGGCTCCCTGCGTGGAGCTGCTTCTCCCTCTGCCTGTGTTTCTGCCTCTCTCTTTCTCTCTCTCCCTGTGTCTCTCATGAATAAAATATTAAAAAAAACAAGCAGGGATCTCTGGGTGGCGCAGCGGTTTGGCGCCTGCCTTTGGCCCAGGGCGCGATCCTGGAGACCCGGGATCGAATCCCACATGGGGCTCCCGGTGCATGGAGCCTGCTTCTCCCTCTGCCTGTGTCTCTGCCTCTCTCTCTTTCTGTGTGACTATCATAAATAAATAAAAATTAAAAAAAAATAAATAAAAGATTTAAAAAAATAAAAATAAAAAAATAAAAAAAACAAGCAATTTAAAAAAATGTTCCAAGCTTTTAAAAAGCAAAAGCAGGGGATCTCTGGGTGGCTCAGTGGTTTGGCACCTGCCTTCAGCCCAGGGCGTGATCCTGGAGTCCCAGGATCAAGTTCCAGGATCGAGTCCCACACCGGGCTCCCTGCATGGAGCCTGCTTCTCCTCTGTCTGTGTCTCTGCCTCTCTCTCTCTCTCTCTCTCTCTCCCTGTGTCTCTCATGAGTAAATAAATAAAATCTTAAAAAAAAAAAAAAGCAAAAGCAAAAAAACATACACCAAAAAGAAGTGAACGTGACCATAGAATTCGGGAGTATTCAAAGGAACTGCACTATCAGCCTCTTGAAGAGGAACATTTTAGTTAACAGAATTTTTTTTAAGGTTCATTTATTTATTAATGAGAGACACAGAGAGAGAGAGGCAGAGAGACACAGGCAGAGGGAGAAGCAGGCTCCATGCAGGGAGCCCGACATGGGACTCGATCCTGGGTCTCCGGGATCACACCCCAGGCTGAAGGCAGCGCTAAACCACTAAACCACCAGGGCTGCCCTAGTTAACAGAATGTTAAACATTGATTTAATGTGTGGGAATTTTACTTGAACAGCTTGGAAAACTATTCTAAGTTCTGGGGAAGAACTTCCACTGAGTAAGAATATACTAAAGTCCAAATGTCTCACATGGTATCCATTACAATATAATGTCAAATAATATTTAAAGGTTGATCACTTTTTTTCTCTGAACTGTGTTCTTTGAGCTTAAAGAAAAATAAAAGCGTAATCCTAAACAAATGTTTGACCTTACAAAGGAATTTTGTTTTACTAAGCTACACATTAAAAAATTATTATTTTACAAATGACTTTAATAATTTGATGAGATAAAGCATCACAAAAAGTATGTAATTAAAACAGTATTCCTGTTTTCAGATTCCCTGTTTCATGAGAGTTTAGAAGAATATTTTAAATTGTGTTTCCTCAAGGCATTGTATTTTAAGAGTTCAAACTAACAAGTATTCCAATCAAGGAGCTACACACTTGGGGTGTTTGGTCAGCTTGTGGTATTTATGAGCAAGATCCACAGCCTTCCGTCCTTGCTGAAAGGGGAAAGACCACAAAATTAAATTCCAATGATTTCCCATTTTCTTAACTCCATTGAAAAGGTAATTTATTTCTTCTTCAGTAAAGTTTTTACGAATTCTTCTTTTTTCTGTAATTAATGAGAATTTTAGAATGTATTAGTACTTGCTGGAAAAGAAAAGGGACTCTTCTTGAGACCCAAATAAGTGCTTAACTTATTCTAAGGATATGAACTACATAGTGAGAAAGCTTCATGCCTGCGCTATTCATCATAGAGAAATCCATGTCACTTTTAAAATTGAGTGCCTACTATGAAGCTAGGCCTTATCACTGTGAATTCTTCAATAACTGTAACTTAATCCCATTGTAATAATACCTGCAACATCTTTCAATCAAGAAACACAAAAATTTATAAACATTTGATTGTTAATTCTCTCAATATTCTTGTGAGGACAATTAATAAACAGCTTACCTATCTTACAGATACAGTCTTCCCAAAGGGCTCCATTACTTCACAGAATAAAAATGAATATCAACACTTGTTATTTTAATTAACAGGCTTGATAATATTTTTAAAGAATAAGGGTCTTTTGAAATTCATTTTAAAAAACACATTCATTACCTATATGGGTGCTCAGCTTACTAAAACTCAAAAAATAGGCTGCACAAGGGGAGGTTACTAATCTGGTTTTTAAGGATACTTTCTAAAACAGAAAATATATATATATATATATAATTGGTATCTATAAACATAACTATTCTTCTGGTAATGATTACTAGGAAATAGTTTTCCTTTAACCTTTTTTTTTTTTTAAGATTTTATTTATTTATTCATGAGAGACAGAGAGAGAGAGAGAGAGAGAGAGGCAGACACACAGGCAGAGGGAGAAGCAGGCTCCATGCAGGGAGCCTGACCGCTGAGCCACCCAGACGTCCCTTCTTTAAGCTTTTTCATTCATTGCTAATTCCTGTTATCTTTGTGGATAGATGCTGATAAGGAGAAATGTTTTCTATTTCCACTTAAGGCTGCTATTTACTTCAGTAGGACTTGAAATAGTTGGGGCGAGACAACCTTAGAATATCTTGCCCTTGAGGATCCCTGGGTGGCTCAGCAGTTTGGTGCCTGCCTTCGGCCCAGGGCCTGATCCTGGTGTTCTAGGATTGAGTCCCGTGTCGGGCTCCCTGCATGGAGCCTGTTTCTCCCTTTGCCTGTGTCTCTGCCTTTCTCTCTCTCTCTCTCTCTGATTCTCATGAATAAATAAATAAAATCTTAAAAAAAAAAAAAAAAGAAAAAAATCTTGCCCCTGCAGGTCAAGACTGTTAGCCATTTGTCTACCTTTCCTAGGCTTTTCCTAGGAACAGAGCCATAGTTCAGATCTTTTAAAACAGTAATGAAAATATTACCAGCAGAAGGCTGAGAAATCATTGAAAATAATGTCTGATTATTACTTAATGGTATTACTTAGAATGTAAGCTCCATGAAGATAAGAATTTTGTCTGTTTTGCAAACCATTGCATCCCCAGTGCCTAAAACAGTGTCTGACACATAGCAGATGATCAATAAATATTTTGTGGAAAGAAAAAACTTAGTGGTAAAAAGTGTTTCAAAACTTATCAATGGGGGCTCCTGTGTGGCTCAGTTGGTTAAGAGTCTGCCTTCAGCTCAGGTCATGATCCCAGGGTCCTGGGATCAAGCCAAGTCAGACTCCTTGCTCAGCGGGGAGTCTGCTTCTCCCTCTCCCTCTGCTACTCCCCCTGCTTGTGCTCTTGTGCTTACTCTCTCTCAATAAATAAATCTTAAAAAACAAACAAACAAAAAACTTATCAATAAATTTACTCTTTACTTTTGGGTCTACTGGAAAACTGCTGTTACCCAAGAAATACAGGATTTCAACTTCACTTGCTAAATGATTTGAATTCATTATATTCAGAAATGGACAGATTATTACAATGTTCAGGATACTAGCATTTGGAAGTTGTTCACATAAAGACAATTCCGACTTTTCTAATGCATCTGCCATCTCACTGAGTCCTATAACTGTGCCCAATTCTCAAAGGTTACTGCAGCAGCCTACGAGGAAGCAGCTCTACCCCGCAAGGCTTCTCTTCTGTGGCTCCTTTAGCACTCCTCTTAATATTGATTGAATGTTAGGAAAGAGTAGGGGAAAGTAGGCAAGAAGGCTCAGTTCTAGAGACCCTTATTTTTCAAACCTTCTCAACACACCAGTTCATCCTGAACGAGAGCCAAGGCTCTTTAAAAGCTCAGATGCTGCAATGGTCTCTTCTCAAAAGAATGGTTCAAATTTGAATGTAACTTACAACCAAACTTATAGTCATAACTGTCTCTTGAAAAGAAACGGAAATCAAGGGGAGAAAATGGCAACATATCCAAAATTCCTAGCCTGCTTGTAAAAGAGATATAAGACCAAACTACTCCATACCTCAAGATGCCTTTCCAAATTCTAAAAAAAAAAAAAAAAACAGGCCAAATTATTGACTATTTGGTTTTAGCTAAAGCGATTCTTACAAAAAAGACACATGTATTTATGAGCTGGATATCACTTAACAGTATTTAGGATCCTTCTGTATAATCAAATATAACCATAATTATGTTCACTTCATGAGGCTCTGGAAATGAGTTTACTATGTAAAATGATCATAATATATTTTTAGTTGTTATATATTTGCTTTTAAATCATGTTGTTGAAAAAATCCATTATTAATTTGATGTCAACTCCTTGTCAAAAGCAAGTTTTCCAAGTACAACATGTTTCTATGGAAAAGTAACCATTTTCTAACAGTTTCTACAGAAAACATTACTTCAAAAGGTGGGCTGCCCTATAGGAGTACTGTATGTAATTTTA
Source organism: Canis lupus familiaris (assembly GCF_011100685.1). Taxonomy (NCBI): domain Eukaryota; kingdom Metazoa; phylum Chordata; class Mammalia; order Carnivora; family Canidae; genus Canis; species Canis lupus. The sequence goes on along the minus strand of NC_049226.1, from coordinate 83,116,614 downwards.
ATTTTCATGCAAAACTTTTAACTTAGAAGAAGATCCAGGGAGACCTAGGTGGCTCAGTAGTTGAGCATCTGCCTTTGGCTCAGGGCATGATCCTGGGGTCCTGGGATAGAGTCCCATATTGGGCTCCCTGCATGGAGCCTGCTTCTCCCTCTGCCTATGTCTCTGCCTCTCTCTGTCTCTCATGAATAAATAAAATCTTAAAGAAAAGAAAAAGAAAAGAAAAGAAAAAGATCCAGATATAAAAAGTAAATTCGAGGGGTGCCTGGCTGGCACAGTTGGTAGAGCACGTGACTCTTGATCTTGGGGTTGTGAGTTTGAGCCCCACACTGGGTCTAGAGATTACTTAAAAAAAAAAAAAAAAAAAAAACAGTAAACTTGACATTTCCTTTAAGGCTTTGGAAGTAAAAATGTCCAGGTAAATATATAGCAAAATGTTTCCATATGTATCAAGTCTAAATATTTCTGCAATAAATAACAGAATCACTCTATAGATATTACTAAATTCCAGGGTTTTTTTGACAAGTAAGGTGCTCAACTGCTTATTCTTACTCTGCAGGTATTAATTCGATATGAAGAGAAGAAAATGATAATGTTAAGTCTCTAATAAACTTAGAATGGTGACAAACTTGAAATGTTAACCTGTAATTAAATAAAAATTCTTAGAAGTTAACTCATTGTTTAAGAAGTATTTTGATTTTTAAGCAGGGTTTTGAAGTATATACTATTTGTCTCTTCAATTCTGGTGGTGTGAAGTGCTATAGTTATGAACCAATATTTGCTGCAAAATCTCTCTGAAGCACTTACACATAGGAGAATAATTTTGTTCTTAAAATAGACATGTGATCCAGAGGCTAGAAGAGGGGCTTCTGAAAAAAGACAGGCTTGCATTTGAATGTAAGCTCTGCCATTTGCCAACTCATTTTACCTTAAAGTGGGAATAAAATAAAACCTACCAGGCAGCCTGGGTGGCTCAATGGTTTAGCGCCGCCTTCAGCCCAGAGTGTGATCCTGGAGATCCGGGATCTAGCCCCATGTCAGGCTCCCTGCATGGAGCCTGCTTCTCCCTCTGCCTGTGTCTCTGCTTCTCTTTCTGTGTGTCTCTCATGAATAAATAAATAAAATCTTTTAAAAAAACAAAACCTACCTTATAACATTATTATAAGAATTAAAGGAAACGTCTATGAAACACCTAATCCATATTAGGTACTTAATGTTTCCTTCTGCTTCTTCCTCAGCTGACAAACAATGGGGGGGAAAGCAACACGAGGAAGGAAAGTGGGAAGGCTCTTGTTTTAGAAACTATGGCCCTCTTCAGAGCCAAGGGTTATCATTTAAGAACCATTAATGATGAGACTGAGAACAATCCTGCAGCTGTCCTCTTTTTCTCAGAACTATATGCAATTTAGGTTTATTTAAAAATTAAATATATTCACTTATTCTTTCAGAAGTAGCAGATTCACTACTGAGTTGTCTTCTACGTGGGGTCAGCAGAATTTCTGAAAAATACAGAAAACATTTAGGATAAAATATCAATCTGAGTAAGAGCACGTTAATTCCATTAGTATGGTATTTCCTACACACCTCCCCCCCACCTTCTAGTGGGAATTCTTAGATGGATTAGGAAGAATTTTTAAACCACCAGAGACTAAACCTGTTCCCTGGGTACATCTTAAAACACTGGTTTCTCAGAGACATTTTCTTTTCAACATTATTTTGGTCTCTAGCTTTTTAATATATTTAATGTTCTGGATCACAGTTCAGAAGGTATAGTCATAATTACAGTTTCAAAGCTGCTGAATTAATTACTTTTGTTACAGATAAGTGATTTCCTTAGTTCATTTTTATATCTGTCTTCAGCTTCCACAATGACTTTATGACGATCACACTGGTATGGGCAAGAGTGCAAGAGCTTGCTAAAATTTCGGCTATTCAGAGATTTTCCTACTGCTATGCAACCTAAAAGAAAACAAAGTAAAATGATGTATAGATTATTACAAAATAGCTAATAACAAATCTATAAAAGCAAATATCTTTATGAAGGTAACTGAAGTGAAATCAGGAACTTAATTATAAATATGTCAAGAAATTCTGTCATAAAGGATTAAAGACAACAGATACAATACTGTGAGATAAGTGTTACAATACTGTGTGTAAACACACAATAGGTGTGAACAGTTAGGGTGATATATATAAAAGGACTGTCTAGCTTGGTTAAGTTCTGAGCAGGAGTCACTATTAGGAAGATATCCAGGGATCCCTGGGTGGCGCAGCGGTTTGGCGCCTGCCTTTGGCTCAGGGCGCGATCCTGGAGACCCGGGATCGAGTCCCACATCAGGCTCCTGGTGCATGGAGCCTGCTTCTCCCTCTGCCTGTGTCTCTGCCTCTCTCTCTCTCTCTCTCTGTGACTATCATAAATAAATAAAAAAAATTTAAAAAAATTTAAAAAAAGGAAGATATCCAAAAGAAGTGACCCTAATGCCCAGTTTTCTTTTTTTTCCTAATGTTTTATTAAGGAAAATTTCAAAGACACAAGAGTAAAGGGAAAAGTATAATGAACTTCCACATAGCTCTCATTCACCTTCAATAATTATTGTCATGGTCAGTCATATTTGTCTACAACCCCCTATACTCTGATCTGCCCCCCATGTATATACTGGATTATGAAGCCTGAAACTGACATTAAAGTATCACTTCATCTGTAAATACTTCATATGCAACTCTAACAGAGAAGGACTCTTTCCTCCAAACACATAAAACCATTATCAAGCCTAAAAAAATTATACCTAATATAATCTAATAACCAGTAAGTGTTAAAATTTCCTCATGATTTCAAAACTTTCTTTCTTTCTTTTTTTTTTTTTTAAACTTTCTTTTTATGGTTGGTTTGTTTAAACCATGATCCGAAGAAGGTCCATCATTACATTCAATTGAAAGGTCTCTTGAGTTTTTTTTTTTAAGATTTTATTTATTCTTGAGAGAGAGAAAGAGAGGCAGAGACACAGGCAGAGGGAGAAGCAGACCCCATGCAGGGAGCCTGACACGGGACTCAATCCCAGGACTCCAGGATCACGCCCTGGGCCAAAGGCAGATGCTTAACCGCTAAGCCACCCAGGCGTCCCTCTTGAGTTTCTCTTAATCTATAAATTCTCCTCTCTTCCTCTTTATCATTTACTTATGTAGACACTGGGTCATTTGTACTATGGAGCTACCCAAAGGCTAGGTTTCACTGATTATATTCTAGTTAAATGCTTTAAAATGTTCCTGTGTGTGTCCAATAAACTAGTAAAACCAGTAATCAGATCTGGATGAGTGATAGGATTCAGATTCAATTGTGGGTTTTTTTTAAGATTTATTTTAAAATATTTATTTGAGAGAGAGCATGAGTGAACACAATTTGGGGGAGAGGTAGAGGGAGAGGGTCAAGCAGACTCCCTGCTAAGCAGGGTGTACAACACAGAACTCGATCTCAGGGCCCTGAGATCATGACCTGAGCCGAAGTTAAATGCTTCACCCACTGAGTCACGCAGGCACCCCTACTTTATTTTTTATTTTTATTTTTATTTTTATTTTACAGAGAGAGAAAACAAGGAGTGGAGAGAGGGGTAGGAGAACCTCCAAGCAGATTCCCTACCAAGCACAAAGCCTGACACGGGGGCTCAATCCCATGATCCTGAGATCATGAAGCAGAAATCAAGAGTCAGATGTTCAACTGACCGAGCCCCCGAGGTGCCCCAATTCAATGGTTTTTAGTATAGCTCATCACAGGCAATATTGCGGACTTCTTACTGCATCATATTAACAGACACATAAAGTATCTCCTTCTTTTTTTAATATTTTATTTAAAAAAATAAAGATTTTATTTATTTTATTAATGAGAGACACACAGAGAGAGAGGGAGGGAGAGGCAGAGACACGGGCAGAGGAAGAAGCAGGTTCCATGCAGGGAGCCCGACGTGTGACTTGATCCTGGGACTCCAGGATCACGCCCTGGGCCAAAGGCAGGCGCTAAACCGCCGAGCCACCCAGGGATCCCCTCTCTCTCTGTTTTCTTAATGTTAAGATTGATCACTAGGTTTGGGTGATGCTAGCCACATCCATTCATTATAAAGTTCCCCATCTGCCTATCACCTAATGTTATTAGTAGCCCATTCCTAAAGGACTAGAAGTTAGCCAGGCAGGAAGTTGGCTGGGATGAAGATATTTCAAGAACAATGAACATGTGCAGAATCACCAAAAAGCAAAAAAGCATAGTGTGCTCAGAGAATTGTAGGTACTTTGGTGTGGCTAGAGTACAAGGTATGAGAGAAATGTGGGAGGAAAGTTGAGGCTAGTAAAGGTTGGGAGGGCCAGATAAGAATAATCTTGAAAGCCATGCTAAGTATTTCTCACTATCTTTAAGTCAGTGGGGAGGAACTAAAGGATATTTATTAAGCAGGGAAATGACTTTCGTTTGTCTCATAGAAAGCTTACATGAAGGTAGGAGGATCATTTGAGGGGTTACTTCAACAGTCCAGAATATAAATGAGGGGACTGTGCAACAGGACATTTACAGGGAGAATGAAGAGATTTCCGAGGTAAAAATTGGTGAATGATAAGCTGTTGGGATAATGGAAAAGCTTAGGAAAATTCTTAAGCAACCTGAAGTTGATTGAATGACAAAGTTTAGGATAAGGATGGCAACTTTCTGACAGACTTAAAGAGAACAAATATGCAATAAAATTTAACAAGTAGAAGCAGAACAAGATCTCAAAAAATTTAAAAGCCAGGCAGAGAGTTTGAGTCCATGAGTTACAGAGAAGCGCTGAGGGTTCTTTAGCTTGGTGACATGATAAAAAGCACATGTTAGAGAAGTTAACATGCACATTATATCTGGGGCTTGGTAAGACTTGAAACTGCAGGGATCCCTGGGTGGTGCAGCGGTTTGGCGCCTGCCTTTGGCCTAGGGCGCGATCCTGGAGACCCGGGATCGAATCCCACATCGGGCTCCCGGTGCATGGAGCCTGCTTCTCCCTCTGCCTGTGTCTCTGCCTCTGTCTCTCTCTCTCTCTGTGACTATCATAAGTAAATAAAAAAAAAAAAAAAAAAAGACTCGAAACTGCAAGACTGCTAGAAAGTTGGTGCAATTGAGGCATGAGTAAAAAGGCCTATGTGGGAATGAAAAAAAGAACCAAACTTGACAGACCAGAAATAGGAGATGTAAAGAGAAAAAAATGATTATAGATGATTTAAGGTTTGAAATTTGGGAGGCCAGAAGAATAGCAACAACACTAATAGAAATGGACTGGCTGGAAGGAAGGCAATTTAAGAGGGAGGAAGATGTGTTTTGAATACAATAAGCTTAAAGTTAAAAACAAGATATTGAAATGAGTATATCCTGGACACAGCTGAAAATGGAGGAATGAGGCTATAACCCAAGGTAGAAGCCCAGTAGAGAGATACAGATTTGAAAATCATCATTAAAATGATAGTTGATGCCACAAAAGTAAATGCTTCAACAGTGCTGAGTAAGTGCTACAGATTATGTCTTGGGGGAAATCTGTAGAAATGGGGCAGGAACAGAAAAATAAAGCAATATAGGTGGTAAAATGGCGTGGCTTTTAGACTTAAGGACTGAGTTCTATTCTTCTTTGATACCCATGCCTGCCACAGGACAAATACTCCCTAAGTGTCTGTTAAATGAATGAATTATTACTGAAGAAAGGACTAGGAAAGAACCATCTCAAACAAGTAAGGGGTGAAAGGGAGTTAACAGCTTTAAATCATCCACTCTGCCTTCTGAAATACTTCCAACCAGAGGTTCCCAAATTTTTCTACTTCATGGCATCCCTAAGTTCTTGGTGATCTTTTTACAGCACCCCTGGGCCAAAGAAATACTGATTATCTGTTAAGTCCAAAACATCTTACTATGTATTTATGTTCTAATAATTTAGTAACCATTTGAAAAAATAATACACGTAAATTGAAAATAATAGGGGCATTTGGACCCATGCTGGAGCTTGTAAATAAACCCTCGTGTGTTTGCTAAAAAAAAAAAAAAAAAAAAAAAAAAAAAAAAAAAAAAAGAAAATAATAGGGGCATGTGGGTGGCTGAGTTGGTTGGGCATCCAACTCTTGATTTCAGCTCAGGTCATGATCTTAAGGTCATGGGATAAAGCCCCACATGCAGCCCAGAATTTGCTTCTCCCTCTTCCTCTGTTCCTCCCCCACTCCCATATGTGCACTCTAAGAAATAAGGAAATAAAAATTTTTAAAGGAAAATAATATTTAAATTTCATTCTTTTAAGATTATTTATTTATTTATTCATGAAAGACACAGAGAGAGAGAGGCAGAGACACAGGCAGAAGGAAAAGCAGGCTCCTCACAGGGAGCCTGATGCGGGACTTGATCCCAAGACGCCAGGATCACAACCTGAGCCAAAGGCAGATGCTCAATCACTGAGCCACCCAGGTGCCCCAAATTTCATTCTTATTAAGCACAATTAATCCTAATGGGTTATATGCACCTACTAAGTACAGCACAACTTTTCAAACCTCAGAATCTGACTGACACTGCCACCCTCATCTCTTATTCCACATTATTTTCATGTGGTGCTTGCTTTTAATCACAGCCACTGAAAGCCCAGCTCCACAAAGACATGACATCATCAAAAGGAATGTAATGCAATCTAATGCTGAAACTGTAAATGACTCTGAGCTAGTAGTGCCTGTAGTATCCAAAAGATGTTGAATGTTTTGTGTTTCACTTAAAATTTAAAGTATTGTGTAGTGCTCTTGTGAGTTCACTGCAGACCTCCAGGGAGCCTGGGTGGATGGTTGGGAAAGTGTATCTTTAAACTACTGAGAGGGAAAGATTTCAAGGAATGATAGTCAATAGTGCAGAGATACTAAAGAGGATACGAATTTTTTAAAAAGTCACTGGTTTGGGCAGAAAAAAAAAAAGAGACTTCAGGTAATCTTTAACATTTAAGTTTAGTAGAATGGCAATAAAAGAAGTCAGATTGCAGGGAGTTAAGGGAATAAATATATTGAAAGAGAAAGGAGAAAAAGCGTCTGGCAATGATGAAAGAAAGAGTGGCTGAATACTTGAAGAGACAGCAAGTCACATCAAGTATTTAGATTTTTCCTTCTCTCTCTCTCTTTTCTAAAATTTTTATTTACTTAAGTATCTCTATACCCAACATGAAGCTCAAACCCATAACCCTGAGATTAAGAGTTGCATGCTCCTCTAAATGAGCTAGCCAGGCACCATAAAATTTTTCTTTTTTAGATGAAGAGAAATAAACATAGTTTATGGCGGGACAAAAGGAGCTAAAGAATAGAAAGGTAATGAAAAGAAAGACTTCATAAGTACTAAAACAGGGAGGAAAAAGAGATGGGATTCAGATTATAGTTAGATATAGCTAAGCTTTAGAGCACTAGAGACAAACTTTACATCCAAGACTAAAGAATGTTATTTTGAGCCTAACATAGAATAGCCTCAATTTTGTCCATAGAGCAGAGTGAGACCCTAAAAGAGGAAATATTAGGGTATGGAGGGGAAGGGAGGTCAGGTTAAGCATTGTGGAACATTTATTATAGGGATCTTGCAGAAAAAATAAAATAATGGGGCATGGAACACTAGAAACATTTACATATTAACAATAGACATAAAAAATAGATATTGTTTAATATTTAATGTATTTTTAAAGAATACTTAATGTCTTGTGTTTAAAGCATTATTCAGAATACATGCCTATTGGCACTCTGAAAATATAAAAAATGTTTACCTTACTCAATAAAGTTAAATTTGTAGATGGTATTAATTGTGATAAAAATAGAATAAAGTAACAAAAAGTATTAGCTGTGGTGATTCTTACAAATAAATACTGGGAACACAGGCTAGTGCAGACAGGAAGTATTGATCTGAATGTTTTATTATACCCCAAACTGTTAAATTTCTTCAAAGGAAATAAAGTTTAAATCACACAGATAGAATTATTACAAATCCTAGTTAATTAATATCATACAAAGTTTTAATTACAAAACAACTGTAATTGAAGAATATTTACCTGAGCATCTATACTTTAACATTTTGGGATGATTGTCTGTTGCCAGAAAACTGATGGCTTCTTCATCTATTATATCTGAACATAATGTAAATGGATCTGGAAAAAAAACTGCAACATGTAAGATTCTTTTGATTAATGAAAAGGACTGGACATTGATGTAATATATTAGTTTTCAATATTTTCATAAACTTTAGCACAGTACTACATATCTAATCATCCTAGTAGATAAACAAAGATTCTGGTTATCAATAAAAGATGATTGAAGCTCTTACACCAGAAAGAGAGTCAAAGGTATGGCTTTTACGTTATAATGCAAATATACCAATATACATTTTCAGCTATCTTAGTCACCTAAATGTTTTCTTAAAAAAATCAAAGAAGAAATATTTTTTTTTTAAGAAGAAATATTTTTAATCATACCTGTTACTGGCAACTGTGGCTTTCCATTTTTGATGGGAATTGGATGTTTAAAAACATGGTCACTAAAAGAAATGAGACACCAGATAATTAGAGTAAACATACTGTTTGATGTATGGACAAATGGTCCTATAGGCAGTGGTGTAATTCTGGGCATTTGGCAGCCAGGAGATGAAACCAGGGTCTACTAAAGTCTTCCAAAATAGCATTTGTAATGGTTATAGCCGGGTTTCCAGAAGTGGAGTTATACAAGACTCTAAAGGACAATAATACTGATACCAGCAGAAACATGGGAAAAAATTATAAAAGAAGAAAATATGGGGGCAGCCCGGGTGGCTCAGCGGTTTAGCGCCGCCTCCGGCCCAGGGCATGATCCTGCAGTCCAGGGATCAAGTCCCACGTCGGGCTCCCTGCATGGAGCCTGCTTCTCCTTCTGCCTGTGTCTCTGCCTCTCTCTCTCTCTGTTTCCATCATGAATAAATAAAACATCTTTTTTAAAAAAGAAGAAAATATGGGGCACCTGGTTGGCTTAGTCAGAAGAGCATAAGACTCTTGATCTCATGATCATGGGTTTGAGACCTGCATTGGGTATAGGTATTACTGAAATAAACTTAAAGAAAAGAAAGAAAAATAGGAAAGAATAAGGGCAAAAAGGGGGAGAGAAAAGAACAAAATCAGAGGACCAGAGAGCATGAAGGCTGGCTGGAGAACACATCTTGTTTTGTTTTAAAGATTTTATTCATTTATTCATGAGAAACACAGAGAGGGGAGAGAGGGACACAGGCAGAGAGAAAAGCAGGCTCCATGCAGGGAGCCCGATGCGGGACTCGATCCCAGGTCTCCAATATCATGCTCTGGGCCGAAGGCGGCGCCAAACTGCTGAGCCACCCAGGCTGCCCTGGAGAACATATCTTGATGCTCTCTGATTCCACATTCCTGAGAAATCAAGCTAAAATTGACAACAAGAATTGTTTTGAAAAGGAAAAAGGGGGTGATGATAATGTAATCCATCTCCCCAATATTCTGTTCATTCTGTAGCCTTTCCAGAATATAGCGGCATGCTCTTCAGTTTGCCTCCAGGAACCGAGGAAAGAACACAAGGGTTTAAGAAAAGCTACAATCCCAGGTTCAGCCCCACGAACAACCTAAGGCAGAAAGGATATGAACTGGAGGTGACATGCAAGGAATAAGTAAGAAGGCAAATCTAAGGAAGATTTTCATCACACACTACTCCCTTTTATCAAATTAAATTTACAAACTGGTTTTTGCTATATTGCTGATGGATTATCAATGTATACATTGTTACACACTGTATAGGGTTTCAGGTTAAGTTTTCTGAATATCCTTTCTAAAATTCAAATTTGATGTTACTCAATTTAAAATCCTCAAATGACTTTCATGCCCCATGAGGGAAAACCACAAATCCTGAGTATGACATGCAAGGCTCTAGATGAACAGGCTCATACATCCCCAACCAAACTCCTTTCCCAATATTTCCATTTAGGCTCAAGACCATGTTTTATCATTTCTATATCCAGGGCCTAACAGTGTGACACAAAGTACTGCACAAAAAATATCTAAATACATAAAAGTTAGAAAAAATTATTATTAAACTATACCTCGATTGAGAAACAGAATTCTTTTCTTCAAAAGTTGTTTGTCCATGTAAATTTTGATTATAGCTTGAATTGGCTTTACATAAAGTCTTATTTTGCACACTCTCCCTATAACAAGCATCAACTGGATTTGCACTCTTTAACAGGGTCTTCATTTGGTGATCATTTGCACATCCATGGGACTTATAACTCTGAAGCTTTCTAGACTGGTTTTTATCTTTATCTTCTGCTGTAGGACCTCTGCCAAGACTATCTGCATGGAGGTGTTTCAATGTGTTTTGAATATCTATGTTCACTGATGAAACATTATCCTTATCTTTTTCTCTTTGTATTTCTTCCTATAATGTAAAAATGACAAGTAAATAATCTCAAGATAATCTGTTTGCTTTATAATCCAATTTACACTCCCTTTAAATAATGTAGGAAAATTTCATGACAGTCAATAGAACATGATATACAACCAATATACATGATAAAATGCATTGGAAGAAAAGGGAATATATTCAATAAATAATCTGGGGACAACTGGGTAGCCATCTGGGGAAAAAATAAATTGGATCCCAATCTCAGAATGTACACAAAAATAGTCAAAATGAGCTAAATATTGTCATACAAAAAATGAAACTTCTTTTTTAAGATTTTATTTATTCATGAGAGACACACAGAGAGAGGCAGAGACGGGCAGAGGGAGAAGCAGGATCCACGCAGGGAGCCTGTTGAGGGACTCGGTTCCTGGACTGGGATCACGCCCTGAGCTGAAGGCAGACGCTCAACCACTGAGCCACCCAGGCATCCCAAAACTTTATGTTTTAAAAGAAAATCGATTTTAACATTCTTAAGGAGAAGACCTTTCCAAATATCACACAAAATCAATAAATCATAAAAGAAAAAATATATATTTGATCATAGGAAAAATGTTTTTCAATGTTCTGTACAGACCAAGAACAATGTGAGTAGGTGGAGGAGGAACTCAGAAGAATAAAGAGTCAGAAGCAAAATCAAATGATAATCAAAACATCTAAAAATAATATATATTAAGTCATATATTGGGGTATGATTTTTTATTAGCACTTATAAAAAGCTACGACAATGAAATATGAAAAAGATTAACAACAATGTAGAAAAGTAGGAAAAGGAGATGAACAGTTAACAGGAAAGGAAATATAAACAGCTAAGAAAAAGAGCTACCATATCCACCAACAGACAATTCTGCAACTGTAAATAAATAAAGGAGGGGTCGCTTGGCTGGTTCAGTTGCTAGAGCATGCAACTTTTGATCTTAGGATTGTGAATTCAAGCCCCACATTGGGCATGGTGCCTGCTTAAAAAAATTTTATTTCTGAAGTGCTTAGGTGGCTCAGTCGGTTGGGAGTCTGATTCTTAATTTCAGCTCTGGTCATGATCTCAGGGTCCTGAGACTGAGGGAGTGTGCTTGAGATTCTCTCTCTCCATCATCTTCTGCCCCCTACTTTCTCTCTAAAAAGATAATATATTAAAATAAAGAGATAAACAAAGAGGGCTTCTGGTAAAGATGATGAATTTAACACCACCATTTATGTTTGGCCTTCCAAAAAACCCAACTGAACAACAGGATTTAAAAAATATATATTTTTAAAATTTATTCATTTGACAGATCACAAGCAAGGGGAACAGTAGGGAGAGGAAGAGGGAGAAGCAGCCTCCCCATTGAACAGGGAGCCCAATGTGGGGCTCAATCCCAGGACCCTAGTCATGACCCGAGCTGAAGGCAGATGCTTAACTGACTGAGCCACTCAGGCACTCTTGAACAACAAATTTTAAAAAGTCATAAACCTACAGGAACAGGGGAAATGAAAGAAATAAAGGCAACACAAGTTTGGAAATAAAGCTGAATCCAAAGCTGACAATGGAAAAAGTTAAGAAACTACCTAGGATGTGCCGCCAAAGTTTCAAAAAGGCTTAGGAATTGGAGGTATTGGAACGTCTAAAGATGAGATGAAGATGGTGCTAAAAATAGAAAGACTGGATGAAAGTGTTTGAGAAATAGGTGGATTACAGGGGGGCCTGGGTGGCTCAGTCAAGTGATCTTGATCTCAGCTCAGGTCTTAATCTCAGAGTTGTGAGTTCAGACCTGGCATTGGGCTCCAGGCTGGATGTGGAGCCCTCTTAAAAAACAAAACAAAACAAAACAAAACAAAACAAAACACAACAACAACAACAACAACAGGGCAGCCCGGGTGGCCCAGCGGTTTAGCGCCACCTTCAGCCTGGGGTGTGATCCTTAAGACCCTGGATCGAGTCCCACGTCGGGCTCCCTGCATGGAGCCTGCTTCTCCCTCTGCTTGTCTCTGCCTCTCTGTGTGTCTGTCATGAATAAATAAAATTAAAACAAAACAAAAACCAACAGGGCAGTCCCAGTGGCTCTGCAGTTTAGCACCACCTTCAGCCCAGGGTGTGATCCTGGAGACCCGGGATCGAGTCTCCCACATCGTCAGGCTCCCTGCGTGGACCCTGCTTCTCCCTCTGCCTGTGTCTCTGCTTCTCTCTGTGTGTCTCTCATGAATAAGTAAATAAAATCTTTTTAAAAAAACAACAACACATAGTTGTTTTACTAGATCTCGACCCTTGTATACATAAGTGTATATATATATTTAAGTATGTGTGTGTCTGTGTGTATACACAGTGTTGACTGACACCAGAAGGTTGAAACTGAATCTTTCCCCAAGGTTGAAAGTTGAATCTCTGGAAGGGATAAAACAGAGTCTCTACATTGGAGGACACCAAACAAAACTAAAGGCAGAATACTATTCAAAAAACAAATCTAAGCAAATATTCACATATTGAATACTAAGACCCACAAGCTCTCTTCTCCCATTTTGAGTCCAGAAAACTGGCTGACAATCTCTAGGCAGGAGAGCAGATTTTGGAAGTTCTCTCCAAAAATGACCCATCTAATTAATCCTATGAGAATCCATAATCAACAAATTTTCAGAAAGACTTTTTTACTACCTGACTCCTAAATATGAATAGCAACCAAAGGTCAACAGAAATATGGAGAAAGCTAGAGACTCAGAAAGGAAGGAAGGAAGGAAGGAAGGAAGGAAGGAAGGAAGGAAGGAAGGAAGGAAGGAAGGAAGGAAGGAAGGAAGGAAGGAAGGAAGGAAGGAAAGAGAGACAGCAAGCTAGCAAGCAAAAAGGCAAGCAAGTTCAGAGGAAAAAGATTCAAAAACTTCAGACCAGAAGAAAAAAACTTTGTTTAAAAGATTTATTTATTTGAGGGAGGGAGAGGGGGAAGGAGAAAGAAAGAAAGAGCGAGCGAGTGAGCGAGTAAACATATGAGCAGGGGGAGGGGCAGAGGGAGACAAGCCGACTCTTTGCTGAGAGTGGAGTCTGATGTGAGGCTTGATCCCAGGACCCTGAGATCAGGACCTGAGGCGAAACCAAGAGTCAGACACTCAACTAACAGAGCCACTCAGGCGCCCTAGAGGAAAAAAATTTTAATGAAAATTTTCATGAGGGATGCTTGGGTGGCTCAGTTGGGTAAATGGCCAACTATTGGTTTGGGTTCAGGTCACGATCTCAGGATCCGGAGATCAAGCCTCATTTCAGGCCTGGGCTCAGTGGGGAGTTTGCTTTTCTACCTCTCTCTCCCTCTCCCTCCACTCATATGCTTTCTTTCTTTTTTTTAACATTTTTTTAAATTTTTATTTATTTATGATAGTCACAGAGAGAGAGAGGCAGAGACATAGGCAGAGGGAGAAGCAGGCTCCATGCACTGAGAGCCCGACGTGGGATTCGATCCCGGGTCTCCAGGATCGCGCCCTGGGCCAAAGGCAGGCGCCAAACTGCTGCGCCACCCAGGGATCCCATATGCTTTCTTTCTAAATAAATAAATAAAAATTAAAAAAAGGAAAATTATCATTGATATATTTATGAGAAGACTGCCAATCATCTCTTAAGTCCATGAAATAAGAATAAGATCATTTAAATGGAGTAAAAAAAAAAAAGAGGCTTTGGTAACTTACAAATATGATAGCAGAAGTGAAAAACATATTGGTTTAAAAAATAAAGATGAGAACACTTCCTAAAATGTAGAACAAAAAAAGAGGATAATATGGGATCCAGGAAACAAGAAATCAAACTAGGGAGGATAAAAAGAGAAATCTATGAAATGATGATAAAGGAATATCCCAGGGTAATAGTTCTATACTTGCCCTAAGGGATGTTATTAATTTATTGCTCCTCAGCTCCAAACCCAACCTTCTTCACCCAATTGTAAAACTGAAACTAGACTCTATGACTGCTATTCTATGGCTAGCATTGATGTTAGTCTCTCTTATTAGCAAGTGCTAGAAGTATAATACAAGATTGGAGAGAAATAAGGGACTTTTTCTCCTTTTGGTGTTCTGGCAAGTGGAAGTAGATGCATTATAACAGAGGTTCATAATTTCTTTAAGGTATAATTGTCCAGTGATTCCACTCCTAGGTATCTATCCAAGAGAAATAAAAATGCAAACTTCCCACAAAGAATTGTCAGCCATTGTTCACAGTAACATTATTCATGGTGCCAGGATCTAGAAGCAATCCAAATATCATCAACCGGTGAATAAACAAGTTGTAGTACATCCATATTATGGAATATTCAGTCAGCAGTAAAAAGGAACAAATATTAACAAAATTGGTTTATCTCAAATACATTACACATTAAGTAAAATAGGTCAAACAAAAAAAATAGGTCAAACACAAAAGATTATTTAACATATAATTCAATTTATGTGAAATTATATAAAAAGAAAACCAGCAATGAAAAACACATCAATGGGGATCCCTGAGTGGCTCAGTGGTTTGGTGCCTGCCTTTGGCTCAGGGCGTGATCCTGGAGACCCAGGATCGAGTCCCACATCGGGCTCCCTGCATGGAGCCTGCTTCTCTCTCTGCCTGTGTCTCTGCCTCTCTCTCTCTCTCTCATGAATAAATAAATAAAGTATTAAAAAAAAAAAAAAGAAAAACACATCAATGGCTGCCTGGGCCTGAAGATGGGGAATGGGACTGTCTACAAAAGGATACAAAGAAACATTTTAAGGTGAGTGAACTGTTCTATTATTTTAATTGTCGTGGTAGTTATGCAATGGTATAAAATTATCATAAACTGTACAATTAAAATGTCATTATAATTGTATGTAAATAGTATCTTAAATTTTCAGAAAAAAATTTAAAGCAAAAGAGTAACATTACTGGGCAGTTTATAGCAATGTAGCTGTAAAATCATATATGGCAACAACACAAAGAACAAACGGATATGTGAGCATGCTATTGCAAACATCTTACAATATACATTAATGGAATAGTATTAGTTGAATATAGACCATGATCAGTTAAAGATGTATAGTATAAACCCTAAAGCAATCACTTAAAAAACCAGGAATGTTTAGCTAATAATCTAAAGTGAGCTAGAATATCTTAAAATGATATAAATGAAGAAAGGAGAGTAGAAAAGAACAGTGAACAAATGGTATAAATAGGAAAAAAGTAGCAATATGGTAGACTTAAACCCAAACATACTAATATTTACATTAAACATAAATGAAGTGATCACATCAATTAAAAACTAGAAATTGTCATACAGGATTTTAAAAAGGCCAAACTATATGCCGTCTACAAGAAACCCATGGTAAAGACATAGATTATGAGAGTATGTCCATCAATGAATGGATAAACAAAATGTGATATACTCACACAATGGAAAACTATTTGGCTATAAAAGGGAATGAAGTACTGAAACACACTAAAATGTGGATGAATGTTGAAAACATGCTACATGAAAGAGGCCAGTCACAAAAGATCATATATTACATAATTTCATTCATATGAAATATCCAGAATAGGCCAATCTATAGAGATAGAAAGAAGATTGTGCATGGGGGATGCAGGCAAGTAGTTAAAGGGTACAGAGTTTCTTTCTGAAGTGATGACAATATTCTAAATTTGACCATAGTTGCACGTATCTGTAAATACTAAACTACTGAATTACATACTTTAAATGGGCAAATTGTGTGGCATGTGAATTACATCTCAATAAAGCTTTTTTTAAATTTTTTTTCAATAAAGCTTTTTAAAAAAGGAATGAAATACTGATATAAACATGCATAAACCTTGCAAACATTATGCTAAATGAAAGAAGCCAGTCATAAAAGGTCACATGTTATATAATTCAAATTTATATAAAACAGATTAAGAAAAAAAGAAAAAATCCATATAAAAAGTCTAGAATAGGCAAATATATAGGGACAGAAAATAGTTTAGTGGTTGCCTAAGCTGAGGAGGTAGGGAGAACAGCTGGAGGAAATATGAAGGGTGACTGCTAAAAGGTATGAGGTTTTATTTTAGGATGATAAAAGTATTCTAAGATTAATTGTGGTAATGGTTGCACAATTCTGTGAGTATACTAAAAACCAATGAAATGTATACTTTGAACAGGTCAATCGAATCAAATGTGATTTACATCTCAGTAAAGCTGTTACAAAAATTATATATATGGCAGGATGTTTACTCGAGAGTTGTCTACACTGGGCACAGATTGAATATAATCTGAATATCCCTCAACAAAAGACTAGTTAAATAAATTTATAATAATCTATAATAATGAATATTAGTCATTTAAAAGAATGAAATTACATACTATTATACTAAGTTGAGCACTATGCTTTTATTTTTAAAAATGCATGCACAGGGTGCCTAGGTGGCTCAGTCAGTTGAGTGTCTGACTCTTGACCTCAGCTCAGATCTTGATCTCAGGGTTGTGACTTCAAGCCCCATGTTGGACTCCATATTGAGCTTGGAGCCTACTTAAAAAATAAATGAAAATGGATGTGCATACAAAGACACAAAGCATACATACACAGAAAAAATACTGAAACGTACACATATACATAGTCACATATGTAAAGAAAGAGATTATTACTTCTCCATCCTTTTTCTCTTATACAAACTTTGGATCTCTATCTTCCATGTCTTATTTTTTCAGTATTAATCTCCACTTTTTAAAAATCTTTTTCTTCCTATTCTCAAAGATGGATTCTCAAGTACCAATAATGAATTTTAAATTTGAAACCATTAAGATCTGGGTCTCCTGAATGGCCAGTCAGTTAAGTGTTGGCCTCTTTTTTTTTTTTAAAGGTTTTATTTATTTATTCATGAGACACAGAGAGAGAGAGAGAGAGAGAGAGAGAGAGAGAGAGAGGCAGAGACATAGATGGAGGGATAAGCAGGCTCCACACAGGGAGCCCGATGCAGGACTTGATCCCCAGACTCCAGGACCATGCCCTGAGCTGAAGGCAGATGCTCAACCACTGAGCTACCCAGGCGTCCCAAGTGGTGGATTCTTGATTTTGGCTCTGGTCATGATCTCCTGGGTTGTGGGATCAAGCCTTGTGATGGGCTAAGTGCTCAGTGGGGGGTCTGCTTGAGATTCTCTCTCTGCCTCTCCCTCTCCCCCCCCACACACACTCACTCTCTCTCTCACTAGAACAAATCTTTTTATTTCTTTTCATTTTTATTTTTTAAAAAGATTTTATTTATTTGTCAGAGAGAGAGAAAGAGCACTAGCAGGGGGAATGGCAGGTATAGGTAGAAGTAGGCTCCCTGCTGAGCAAGGAGCTCAATGTAATACTTGATCCCAGGGTCCTGGGATCATGACCCAAGCTGAAAGCAGACACTTAACTGGCTGAGCCACCCAGGCATCCCTAGAACAAAGCTTTTTAAAAATATATTGAAGTAAAAAAAATAACTTAGCAAGAAAAATCTTTTACCCTCCAACCTCTACTGTAGAAAATACTTGAAAAGAGTTCTAGGGATTCATGGGTGGCGCAGCGGTTTAGCGCCTGCCTTTGGCCCAGGGCACGATCCTGGAGACCCGGGATCGAACCACGTCGGGCTCCCGGTCCATGGAGCCTGCTTCTCCCTCTGCCTGTGTCTCTGCCTCTCTCTCTCTCTCTCTCTCTCTCTCTCTGTGACTATCATAAATAAATAAAAATAATTAAAAAAAAAAGAAAAGAGCTCTATATTCTTTGAAACAAAAAGCCAACCTCATTTCTTTCTCTTTCAAGGTGTTCTAGTCTGTGTAGAAGTTCCTTTGCTTTTTTCCAGTACTCTTCAAAATTCTTCTCTTTAGTATTTATGTATTTTAATTGTTCTTCATTTTCACCAAAAGGATATTCTCCTAGACTTAGAGATAGTTTCTCAGCTTTGTAATATGGGGAAAAATAGTGAATTTATCCATTAGTAGAATGGTTTTTTTTTTGACACTTTAAATATAATTTTAATACTTTTAATAAGGACAACATCATACCCCATACCCCCTCCTCTAAATTTTGCCCATCCAGACTATCTTAATTGTTTAGGTAGTACTAAAAATAAATGGAAAGCAAGTGTTTGGCAGAAGCCCAAGCCCCAGTCATAAATTAGAACTTTACTCTTCAGAGTTAGAAGAGAAAGAACATTATGAAAATATGTTATGCCAGGCACATAAACATCCTCAGGTATGTGGAAACTGGTTTTAAGGTAGTGTTTTGTTTTTTTTTTAGCAGTTTTCATAAAGCAGTTCTTCCCTATAATCTTTAAGTTTTCTTTTTACATATTGCAGCAGCAGCAATTTTTCTTTCATAAAGACCAATTCAAAGGCCATGATTCCTTCAATGCATGCTCCCTCCTATCACAGGGTCTTTGTGCCTCACTGTTGCTTATGGTTGACCTAGTTAACACTATACATTCAGATCTCAGCTCAAGAGTCACTTCCTCTGAAGCCTTTTCTGCTGCAAGTTGAGGTCACAGTATTTTGTTATATTCTAAGATCTATGCTCCATTCATTCCTAACCCTTAGGTTAATATTTAATAATTCATTCTTTTTTTTTTTTTAGATTTTTCAGTGACTATTTATCTAGTTAAAATTAGCTCTATGAGTGCAGACTGTTTCTTAATCACTATATCCCTAAAACCTAACACAGTGCCTGGTAAATAATAGGCACTCAAATATGTTTTAAATAAGTAAACAAATGTAATTCATAATTTAACTGTAAGTTACCTGTAGGTCTCAAATTTAAGTCCTACAACTAAATTGTCCACTTTGCATAAAATAAGTGAATTATCTATACTGTTGCTCTCTTCCACATAGGTTTTTTATATGCTGAAATACTCTAGTTGTCATATTCTGCTTTTCAAACATAAGAAGAGACTGGGAGCCTAAGGGGTTTGGTTCATCAAAGAAGATAAACTTCAGTATTTTTTTTTAAGTAACAATAAACTTACCAATTTTTTTGCAATTGTGAAGCACAAAAGTGGCAGCTTTGTTTAGTTCCTCATTCTGTGATTCAGTTAAGGCTTGTATCATGAGTGGAAGACCATTGTATTTAAAAAGATCATACTGATTTTCCTCTGGAACACATATCAAAATTGAAAGCGGAATACAGTTATTTTTTCATATACTATCTACATAAGGTCATAATTGTTCCTTGTGATTTTTTTAAAAAGATTTTATTTAAAAAAAAATAAATAAAAAAAAATAAAAAGATTTTATTTATTTATTCACAAGAGACATAGAGAGGCAGAGGGAGAAGCAGGCTCCCTGTGGGGAGCCTGTTGCAGGACACAATCCCAGGACCTCGGGATCACAACCTGAGCAGAAGGCAGATGCTCAACCATTGAGCCACCCTGGTGACCCTCTTCTTTGTGATAATTATGAACATAGTTTAAATCTTAAGAAAGAGTAAAACAAATAGTTTCAAAAGTATTTTCCATTTAGGAAATTATCTTCTGATATAAAATAGCTGCCTCACAAGTGATGATCTCTGAAATACAGCCACAGGATAGAGTCATACCTCGTAAAACAAACAAACAAACAAAAACAGCCCTCATGTGGTTTTAAAAAAAGTTATAGTTGGGGAAAAATGGGTAAAAAAGGTATACTGTCAGATTAAACCTCAATAAAAAATAAAAATAAAAAATTTACAAGGTAGAATAAATCCAGAGCACCTGGGTGACTTAGTTGGATAAGCACCCAACTCTTGATTTCAGCTTAGGTCATGATCTCAGGGTTGTGGGATTGAGCCCCATGTCAGGCTCTGTGCTAGGTGTGGAGCCTGCCTAAGATTCTTTCTCTCACTCTCACTCCCCTCCTCCCTTCCCTCCCACTCTTTAAAAAAAAAAAAAAAAAAAAAAAAAAAGGAGGTAGAAAAGGTAGAATACAAGGAGGAATTGATTCCAATTACATTGGTGAAAGATGTTGAGGGGCTAAGTGCCTAAACCGGCATTGGGCAGAAAGGGATAAGGAGGGGCACGGATGAAGGAAGATGAGGAGCAATATGACTAGTGTGGGGCCTGAATGACTTAAAGAAAGGCAGTACTTCCAAGTCTTTCATATGAAAATAAGAAAAAAAAAACAAAAATGGATTTCCACTCCACTATTTTAATAAGCACACTAAACAAATTCAATACTTACCACAATCCTCTGTGCAATGACCAAGAGTAAGTATGATGCTAAATTTTTCTCCTGAATCCAGACTTTCATGAAGCAGTAATGTCAGAAGTTTTGAAACAATCTGATACTTGGATAGTATTATTCCAAAAGTAGCTATTGGTATAAAATAGAAAAAAAAACTTAAAACTTATAACTATATATATAACTATATATACATATATATACACACACACATATATACTATTTGTCAGATCTTATCCTAGGAGAACGATACAATATCAACATAATATCTAATATTTGTATCTCATATGTATGTGACTATAAATGTATTGTAATAAGATAATAGCTTATATAGCCCTCATTAATCTCTCTTTCAAACTAAAGACAATTTATTAAAGCCTGTTTTATGAAGAATGGTTTCTTTTTAATTATCCTACATTGCTGTGAAGTATGAAGTCAATAGTACACCTTCCTAAAAGGTGAATATACTTACTCCCACCTTACATAACCCTTCTTATCTAGTGGACTATAGACCCCTCTATGTAACTAATTCCTGTCCATCACTGAAATACATTATTAGCTGGCCATGGTTCTACTGATGTTAATGACACAGTGAAGAACACCTGAAGCTATGATGCCATGTTACAAAATTCAAGAAGCTGACGTTTTAAGCTATACTTCTAAGGGGGTTTTAACAGAGTTCACCCAGCATCTAATAATATTCATACCAACACTAAGGTTGTAAATTCTTCAAGGGACTATATCTTTCTTTTTGCATATTTTTTTATTGGAGTTCAATTTGCCAACATACAGCATAACACCCAGTGCTTATCCTGTCAAGTGCCCCCCTCAGTGCCCGTCACCCAGTCACCCCAACCCCCGCCAACCTCCCTTTCCACCACCCCTTGTTCGTTTCCCAGAGTTAGGAGTCTCTCATGTTCTGTCACCCTCACTGATATTTTCCACTCATTTTCTCTCCTTCCCCCTTTATTCCCTTTCACTATTTTTTATATTCCCCAAATAAGACCATATAATGTTTGTTCAAGGGACTGTATCTTAATCATTTTTGTAACTCTAGAGCTCACAAGAAGCCCAGCACAAAACAGGCCCTAAATAACTGATTTTTTTAAAAATCATCTTATTTTTCAGTTATTTGTGAATATCAAGAATTGCTTATTACATAGATTTACAGAATATCATTCCTCAGTGTCTCTATATGTGAGAAGCTGCCACAGGTTCAAGTCTGGATCTGCCACACGCTAATTACGGCTGGGTAAGTTAGATCCCATACTGATAAGAGGCATACCTTAATTCTTTATATAATTTTTAAAAACCTACAAATTGGGTTTTCCATTGTTTATCTTTCTATGATGTCCCTTCATTTCCCACCTAAAGTCTTTAATTTAATACTGCTTTTTCAGTGAAACAAAGGTTTAGAAATGACAGAATCCAACTTGAAGTCAAAGGACCTTGATTTGAACCCTTAGGGAAAGACATTTTTAAGATTCCCTCCCACTTGTGAGAAACTGAAAGTCCAGTCCATGTTTGTGTTCAGTCTACTATTTCAACACTCACCATGCTGAATTCAAACAAAACTCAAGTGCAGAAAAATTACTAAGCATGTTCACTCACGATTATCAGCAATACACGCATCCACTGTCTTTGTCACCACCACTGCAAGCTTAGCACTGGAAAGAGTCTTGTGTGAATCTGATTCCAGTTGCACAAGAACTTGAGACAATACATCCAGTCCACCCACAGATATAAAGTATTTCTGAACATATGCTTAAGGAATAAAGTAGAACTATTAATAAAAGTGTTTGATCCATTCAATTAATTTACACTAAATATGACATTAACATGTCTTTTTCAAATACTAAAAAGTCCCAAAACTAAAAAATGAAAAATTCAATCTTTACATGTGTATATACATA
The DNA here is from genome assembly GCF_011100685.1 of Canis lupus familiaris. NCBI lineage: Eukaryota > Metazoa > Chordata > Mammalia > Carnivora > Canidae > Canis > Canis lupus. Next base: position 83,094,149 of record NC_049226.1, on the reverse strand, counting down.
ATCATAAAACGAACAGGTCATTTACTCGGGTAAAAAATGCACTTTTACATAGAACTAACTACATATATAGTACACTTTCTCATGTGTTAGATTTTTTTTTGTTTCATTTAGCAAGAACTGGTATATTTTGCAAGAATGACACTAGTAAACTAGAGGATATCTCAATAGAGATATGAAGAATAGATTCATTCATTCATTCATTGAAATACCAAGTATTTCAATTGGTATTGAATTGGTATTTCAATTAGCAAGCTGAATTCTAACATAACTCACTTCCCAGACTGCTTCAATCTACAAAGGGCAAAGTAATTATTCCAAAGGAACACGTATTTTATCTACTTTATTTAACTCTAATTCTTTTACTTCTTAGAACATAAAATTATAACATATTATTTAGAGTTATAACAACTATTCCAAGCAGATTCAGTGAAAAATACATATTTTTGAAAGTCTGAAGCATCTTGTTCCCCTGTTGAAAATAATTCTGATGGGAAAGTATCCCATGGGTCTATGCATTCAATAGTCTTTACAGCCCCTATCCTAGCAGTGGGCTTATAACAAATGGATACATAGGTGTGATTATAATTCTGCCACAAATCTTCCACAGTCTACCCGAATACCACAAATTGAGTCAAAATGATTTAAACGAGAAAATTACTTTCTGTGTTCAATAAAATATGAAGATCTTAACTTTAAAAAAAAAATCAAGTTCAGGGACACCTGGTTGGTGCAGTTGGTTAAGACTCTTGGTTTTGGCTCAGGTCATGATCTCAGGGCTGTGAGACTGAGCCCTGTGTTGGGCTCTGTGCTCACTGCAGAATCAGCTTGGGATTCTCCTCCCTTTCTGCCCCTCCTGCTCGTTCTCTCTTTCTCTTTCTCAAATAAATAAATAAATCTTTAAAAATATTAAAAATCAAGTTCAGAATTTTCTACATCTGTGAAAGGAACTGTTAGGAAATGTTACTGAGGGATAAATATTTTCAATATTATAGAGACTCCAAAAGAGGCTTATATTCTGCAAGGTATTTTCTTTAAAAAACTCTTGAGGGCAGGCCTGGTGGCACAGCGGTTTAGTGCTGCCTGCAGCGTGGAGTGTGATCCTGGAGACCGGGGATTGAGTCCCGCGTCGGGCTCCCTGCATGGAGCCTGCTTCTCTCTCTGCCTGTGTCTCTGCCTTTCTCTCTCTCTCTCTCTCTGGGTCTCTATGAATAAGTAAATTTAAAAAATCTTAAAAAAAAAAAAAACTTTTGAAAGAAGAAGTATTTTTAAATGCTTAAAAATGGCATTGTGGGGATCCCTGGGTGGCGCAGCGGTTTGGTGCCTGCCTTTGGCCCAGGGCGCAATCCTGGAGACCCGGGATCGAATCCCACGTCGGGCTCCCAGTGCATGGAGCCTGCTTCTCCCTCTGCCTATGTCTCTGCCTCTCTCTCTCTCTCTCTCTCTGTGTGACTATCATAAATAAATAAAATTTTTTTAAAAATGGCATTGTGTTACCACAATTTCTAGTAATAGCTTACATAATAAAAATTCAGGCTTATAAGAAATAAGAACATTCTAGTCTACACTTGTACATTGAATATTTCAAATTTTATCTAATCTATATTTTCACACCAGTTTCCTGAGTAATGAGGTCCTAAAATTATTACTATTCCAAGTTGACTTTTAGAGAAAAAGGAAATGTCAAAGCATCATGGAAAGAAAATCCAATTTTTGGAATTATAGAGGTATATTCCTTGCACATAAAACATGATTATTTGCTTTAAATATGTGAATATAGGTATATACCAACAATGTGTGATAAAGTTCTAGTTGCTCCAAATCCTTATCAACATTTGATAATATTAACCTTTCTGCTTTTAGTCAGCATGAGTGTACAGTGGTATCCTTGGGGTTTTAGTTTGGATTTCTCTGATGACTAATGATTTCGAGCACCTTTTCAAAAATTTTTCATTGCTTATTTACAATTTAATATTCATATCTTCTTTGGTTAATTATTTGTCCAAATCTTGCCCATTTTTTAATCATTAGGTTGTTTTTTGTCTTTCCGATTTTTAAGTGTTCTTATCTATATAATTTGGGTACAAGTTCTTTATCAGATGTACATTTCACAAATATTTTATCCCAGTCTATGGCTTGCCTTTTCATTTTAACATGTCTTTTGAAGAGTTAAAACTTTTAATTTCAGTGAAATCCAATTTATCATTTTTTCCTTAGTGGTTCATACTTTTTGCGTTCTATGAAATCTTGGTCTTCTACCAAGTTATAAAGATTTGCTCCTATGTTTTTGCATGGTTTTTCAATTTCAGTTCTTACATTTAGGTCTATGGATCATTTCAGGTTTATTTTTGTAAACAGTGTAAAATTAAGGTTGAGATTCATATTATGTGTATAGATATTCACTGTTTCCAGCACCATTTGTTGAAAAGACAAATTCCCACATGGAATTATTATGGCATCTTTGTAGAAAATCAACAACTATATATGTGTGGGTCTATTTCTGGGCTATTTTGTTCCATTGATCTGTCTACACCTATACCAATTCCACATTTTCTTGATTACTATATGAGAAGTATCAAAATCAAGTAATATAAATCCCTTAATTTTGACCTTTTCCAGAACAGTATTGACTATCCTGGTCCTTTTACATTTCCATGTAAATTTTTTTTTTTTAATTTTTTTAAACTTTTATTTATTTATGATAGGCACACAGTGAGAGAGAGAGAGAGGCAGAGACACAGGCAGAGGGAGAAGCAGGCTCCATGCACCGGGAGCCCGACGTGGGATTCGATCCCGGGTCTCCAGGATCGCGCCCTGGGCCAAAGGCAGGCGCTAAACCGCTGCGCCACCCAGGGATCCCCCATGTAAATTTTAGAATCAATTTGTCAATTTCTACAGCAATGTCTGCTAGTATTTTGATGGGGGATGTTTTGAATCAAGAGATGAATTTGAGAAATGCCATTTAATAATACTGAGTCTTAGAATCAATGAGTATATATCTCCCATTAATTTAGGTTTTCATTATCTTAGCAACATTTCCTAGTTTTCAGCATACAGACATCGCACAAATTTCATTAAATATATCCATATGTAGTTTTTTTTTCATATGTAGTTTTTTATATGATTGTAAACAATAATTTAAGTTCCCAATTACTTGTTGCTACTATACAGAAATACAGTTGATTTCTGTATATGACCTTGTATCCTAAAACCTGCTAAAATCACTTATTCATTCCTGTAGCTTTATTGTAGATTCTTCAATCACATCATGTATTAATAAATACTGTATTTTCTTCTTCCTTTTCAAATTCTATGCCTTTTATCTTCTTGACTTCTTTCACTGACTTGAACAACACTCAGGAAGATGTTAAAGCAGTGAGAGTGGACATTCTTGTTTTTTAACAATCTTGGAGTTGGGGAGGGGCACATGAAGTTTTTTACCATTAAATATGTTAGCTGTAATGTTTTGTACAGGCCCTTTATCACACTGAGAAGTTCTATCTATTCCTAGTTTACCAAAAGCTTTTGTCACAAATATATGTTGAACTATGTGAAAAGCTTTCCTTGCATCTTTTTCGATTATTGTATAGCTTTTCTTTTCTGTCATAGCCTGAGAATAAGGTAAATTTTCCAATGTTCAACCAATCTTGCATTTGTAAGATAAATGTCACTTGGTCCTAATATATATTATCCTTTCTGTATATTGCTGGACTTGGTTTGTTAATATTTTTAAATTTTTAATTATATATTTTTTTGAAATTTTGTTAAGTAAACTCTGCATCCACTAATGACTCCAAGATCAAGAGCCACATGCTCTACTGATTGAGCAAGCCAGGTGTCCCTGATTTGTTAGTGTTTTGTTAAGATGTTTGTACCTGTGTTCATAAAAGATACTGACTCTGCTTTCTTGTAAGGTCTTTTTCAAGTTTTAGTGAGGGAATAATGCTGACCTTCTAAATGTGTTGGCAAAGGGGTGCCTGGCTGGCTTAGTCATTAGAGCATACAACTCTTAATCTTGAAGTTGTGAGTTTGAGCCCCACATTGGGTGTAGAGAGTATTCAAGTAAAATAAAATAAAAATATTAAAATGTGCTGGGCAGTGTTTCATCCAAGTGTTCCAAGTTTCCAAGTGTTTCCTGGAAAGTTATGTAGAATTTATTTTCTTTAAATGTTTGGCATAATTCACTAGTAAACCCATCAGGGCCCAGAAATTCCTGTTTCAAGTTTTAAACTACAAATTCAATTTCTTTAATCCAAATAATAATATTCAGATTATCTATTTCTTCTGAGAGATCTTTGGTGGTTGGTGTCTTTCAAAGAATCTATCCAATTCATGCAAGTTCTCAAATTCAGCGGCATAGCTGTTTCTATTATTCCTTTATTATCCTCTTAATATCTGTTAAGATCTAGAGTGATGTCACCTCTTATTCCTGATATTAGTAATTTGGGGCCTCTCTTTTTATTTTGTAGCTAGTCTGGCTAGAGGATCCATTTCTTTTTATTTCCTTTTTGTTCTTTTTAAGATTATATTTATTTATTTAAGAGAGAGCAGAGAAAGAGAGAGAGTACAAGTGGGGAGGGGGTGGGCAGAGGGAGAGGGAGAAGCAGACTCCCCAGTGAGCATGGAGCCCACATGGGCCTCAATCCCAGGACCCTGGGATCACGATCTGAGCCGAAGGCAGACACCTAACTGACTGAGCCACCCAGGTGTCCCTAAAGAATCCATCTCATTGATTTTTTTAAAGGCCTACCTTCTTGTTTCATTGACTTTTTTACCCTATTCTGTTATTTTCTATTGCACTGGTTTCTGATCTCTATTTTTTTACTCTGAGTTTAACTTATTTTCTAGTTTCTTACATGGAAACTAATATAACTGATTTGAGATCTTTCTTCTTTCCTTCTACAAACTATGGTGCTATAAATTTCCCTCCAAACACTGCTTTTGCAGCAATCCAGTTTTTATTTAATTATTCATTAATTATTTATTTTTAGCAAACCAATTTTTTGAAAAGATTTTATTTATTTATTCGTAAAAGACACACACACACAGAGAGGCAGAGACAAAGGCAGAGGGAGAAGCAGGCTCCATGCAGGGAGCCCAACGTGGGACTCGATCCTGGGTCTCCAGGATCATGCCGTGGGCTGAAGGCGGTGCTAAACTGTTGAGCCACCAGGGTTGCCCAGCAAACGAATTTTTAAATGTGCTTTCATTATCATTCAGTTAAAAACACTTCTAATTTCTTTATGATTTATTCCTTTACTCATTGATTTTTGGGGTTTTTTTTTTTTAGGTCTTTTTTTTTTTCCTTAAAGATTTTATTTATTTATTCATGAGAGACACCGAGAGAGAGAAGGAGAGGCAGAGACACAGGCAGAGGAAGAAGCAGGCTCCATGCAGGGAGCCCGACATGGGACCTGATCCTGGGTCTCCAGGATCATGCCCTGGGCTGAAGGCAGATGCCGAACCGCTGAGCCACCCAAGCTGCCCTTTAGGTCTTTTTTTTTAGCACTGAGTTAATTTTCAGATTTTGGGACTTTTCTAGATGTTTCATTTTTATTCATTTCTAATTTAATTCTATGTGATCAGAGAATTAAAATTAAATTAAATTAAAACTCTGTGGGCTTTAGATTTCCTATCTAGTTGTTCTGTTTTGTAAAGGTATCTGGAGAGATTCAAAACTATGCTGCTACCTCCATCTTCCCACTTGTCTTCCTAACCATATCTACTTTCAAGATTTTCCTATCTGTAATAGTCTAAATGCAACCAAAATGACCCAACTTAGTATACTAAATTATTCCTTTAATTCAATTAATTTAATAATTAATTCAATAAGTTTTTGTTATGCTTTGAACTATGTTTCTTCAAGCAAAACCAAAGAATAATGAATACTTACTGTTATTTGCAAGAGTCAGTCCAATAAATGAACAAATAGGGCGAATTACCTCAGGTTTGATGCAATTTATTAGCCAGTCATTAGCATGCGGAAAAAGTGAACAGCAAAGCATTTGATTTTCATCTGAAAGAAGACAAAGTCAATTGTGTTTTAACATATTTGGAAAATATCAATTTATTTTTATTTTTTATATTTAAATATTTGAGATAATTACCATTTTGAGGATTGTTAACACAGACACACAAAGTACTACACACTGAAGACCATAACTGATAGCTCTGGAATGTATTTTTATCCGACAAATCCAACTCATATTTTGAAAGAACTGTCCTATTTGGTTAAAAAAAAGGCAGCAAATTAATACAAATGTGTTTAAATCTTAAGCAATACATAATGACAAAAAATTTGTTTTCTTACCTGAACAACTGTGTAAGAACTGTAATACAACCAGTTTCTCTTACAAGTGTTTGTCCACTCCCTTAAAAAAAGACATGTAATGCACCAATATGGCTTTTGTTATAAATAATTTTGCAGAAGTGAAAAACATTTAAGTAGTACTTTTAATAAGCAACTTATAATCACTTTAAAGTATTACAAACACAGATTTACAATAGAGAAATATTTGTAATCACGACTATACATTGTCAATGCTCAGAGAATGACAGCATTCAAATTTCCTACAAAAATGAAAGAAATTTTAGCCAAGAGCTACATGGAATTTAAGGCCATTGTTGGCTGATACAGTAAACACAGCAACTAAATGGCTAATTCTGTGGAAAACAACCAAACTAATCATCAAATCCCTCTTTGCTTTCAAAGCTGTTCCTTTACAATGCTATTTAATATTTAAATAGCCAAATCACTTTACCTATTTCTTATAATAAATATTAAACAAATATATGCTATTCTCTTTTCTTTAAAGCTAGTAGTTCTCAGAAGTTAGTAAGATATAGGGGCTTCTGGGTGGCTCAGTCGGTTAAGTGTCCGACTCTTGATCTCAGGGTTTTGAGTTCAAACCCTAAGTTGGGCTCCAGGCTGGGTGTGGAGCCTACTTAAAAAAAAAAAAAAAAAAAAAAAAAAGACACTGATTTATAAAGACTAGAATAAAAGGGAGAATGGCTATTTCAATGTATTATTTTTAAAATGTTTCTACAACATAAAAGAATGTACTTACTATTATTTGAAACTAGAACCAAAATAACATAGACAGTCATTCTTTTCAAATTTGTGTTTGAATCATTATTAGTTAAGAACGAAGTTAAGTCTTCAAACAATTCTGAAGTGCACAAAGTCTGCTGACAGTAAACTGAAAAATAAAAATTTCAATTTCTATGCATTAGCACAAGTTTTAAAAAATGCTGAACAAAATATAAAGTTGCCAAAGAGAGATACCTGGGTAGCTCAGTGGTTGGGCATCTATCTGCCTGGTCTCGGGGCGTGATCCTGGGGTCCCAGGATCAAGTCCTGCATAGGGCTCCCTGCATGGAGCCTGCTTCTCCCTCTGCCTATATCAATGCCTCTCTCTCTGTGCATCTCTCATGAATAAATAAATAAAATCTTTATTTTATGTAAGTATAAATTTTAAATATATATTTATATATTATATATAAATATAATTTTATATAAATATAAAAATTTAAAAAATAAAGTTGCCAAACAGTTCTCAACAAGATCTCAATTTTTTAAAAATTTTTATTTATGATAGTCACAGAGAGAGAGAGAGAGAGAGAGGCAGAGACACAGGCAGAGGGAGAAGCAGGCTCCATGCACCGGGAGCCCGATGTGGGATTCGATCCCGGGTCTCCAGGATCGCGCCCTGGGCCAAAGGCAGGCGCTAAACCGCTGCGCCACCCAGGGATCCCCCAAGATCTCAATTTCTTTTAAAGATATTATTTATTTATCTGACAGAGACAGAGAGAATACAAGCAGGGGGAAAGGCAGGCAGAAGGAGAGAGAGAAGCAGACTTCCTGCTGAGCAGCGAGCTCAAGGCAGGGCTTGATCCCAGGGCCCTGAGTTCGTTACCGGAGTCAAAGGCAGATGCTTAGCCAACCAAGGTACCCAGATGTCCTAATCAGATCTCATTTCATTGACATTTATTAGTCATGCAACAAAATTTCTGACAAATTGATATGTGCTTACTCAATTAACAGACCAAAAAAGCAGTACCTTAATCAGAAATACTTAACTGAGGCTCTAAAATATGTACACAATCTCCTAGAATTTCTAATAAAAACTTAACAAAAAAATCAAATAGGAAAAAAAATTTAAGAGGAGTAAGTAAAACACAGCAAAAGAAAAATTTTAGAAAATTCAGTAACCTGCTTTAGAAAATAGACAAATGGGATCTCTGGGTGGCTCGGCGGTTTGGCGCCTGCCTTTGGCCCAGGGTGTGATCCTGGAGTCCTGGGATCGGGTCCTGAGTCGGGCTCCCAGCATGGAGCCTGCTTCTCCCTCTGCTTATGTCTCTGCCTCTCTCTCTATGTCTATCATGAATAAATAAATAAAATCTTAAAAAAAAAAAGAAAATAGACAAATGATGCTTGTGCTATTTTTAAGAACTTTCTAGAAATTGGGCAGCCTGGTTGGCTCAGCGGTTTAGCACCGCCTTCAGCTGAGGGCCTGATCCTGAAGACCCGGGATCGAGTCCCATGTAAGATTCCCTGCATGGAGCCTGCCTCTCTCTCTCTCTCTCTCTGTCACTCATGAATAGATAGATAAAATCTTTAAAGAAAAAAAAAGAACTTTCTAGAAATTAAAATATCTTTCCAAAAAGCCAAAATGATACCTTACAGTAGAGTTTTGTGTGTGTGTGTGTGTGTGTGTGTGTGTGTGTGATATAATAATACAATAAACAGAGTTTTTAAAAAATCATTTGAGAGCACCTGACTGGCTCAGTCAGAAGAGCATGCAACTCTTGATTTGAGGTCGTGAGTTTGAGCCCTACACAGGGTGCAGAGATTACTAAAAACAAAACAAAACAAACCTTAAAAAAATAAATAAAATATTTTAAAAAATGATTTGAACACAGAGATATAATTAGTATTTTATCAATTATTTAGAACCACCTATTAGACTTTCTCTCAAAGGCAAGAACAGTGTCTCATTTATCCCAATGACTAGCACACAGCTTGGTTCCTACCAACTGATGAAAAAATATTTACAGATGAAAATTTTAGGGGCACTTGGGTGGCTCAATCGGCTAAGCATCCAACTCTTGATCTCAGCTCAGGTCTTGATCTCAGAGTCATGAGTTCAAGTGTTGCATTAAAAAAATTTAAGAATAGAAAGTTGTTTGACAAACCAATACTTTTGATTCAACTTCATTTTGGGTATACTATAAGAATACGTTACATAAATTTCCATACCTAGAGTATATTTATCCACATACAAGATGTTGTAGTTATCTTTGTCTTTTGTTTCAAATATGGAGATATATGGAGAATGAACTTAATAGAAAAACCAGAGGTAGACCCACTACATAGGCAAATTCATGAAACATTAATAACATCTAAATCAATGTGAAAAAGATCTTTTTAATGTGTTAGAATAGCTGGACTGCCACATAAAAAAGATAAAAGATTAAAATGGAGCATTCATCATGCCATAACCCAGGATAATTAAAAAGGAAAATATGAAAGTAAAAATAAAACTATACTAGTACCAAAAGTACATGTGGCTGGATTCCCCTAGGACCTTAGAGTATGGAAAACTTTCCTATGACTCAAAATCCAGAAGCAAAAAGGGGAAAGAATGACTAATTCTATTTTTGTAAAAAAATAAAAGACATCTGCATGACAAAAAAAAAAAAGCTAAGCACAGTGAGAGAGTGAAAAAAAAAAGTCTCCAACTAATGGCAAGAAAAATTGTGAAGGATTTTGAAATGAACAAAAATGAGTACTGAATGTCCAATCTAGCACACCCTTGTAGATTATCTAAGTCTTTCACTGTCTTTGGGCTATTTTACATCTCTGTAATTTGTAGAAAACTGATAGTAATCCAAGTCATTCATTTTTTAAAAGAGATTTATTTATTTTGAGAGAGAGAGCACAAGCGTACACATGAGCAGGAGGGCAGAAGGAGAGGGAGAAAGAATCTCACGTGGAGCACCACGCAGGGCTTGATCTCACAACCCTGGGATCATAACTTGAGCTAAAATCAAAAGTCAGATGCTTAATCAACTGCACCACCCAGGTGCCCCAGGTTATTGACTGCAGAAAGGGAAAACATTTTGGTCAGTCAAATGCAACTGACTGTTGCCCTATGGATATTGACCAGTTTGTGCCTACTTACAAATCTATTTCAGTATTCCCAAATGCCTATGTTGTTTTTTTGTCATTGCTTTTGAAACAGTTGTCATATTTTACTGGTTCCTTCATTAGTTAATACATGAAATAAAATATTTAGCATGCATGAATTTAGATAGATAGATAGATAAATAAATAAGTAAATAAATGAAATAAAATAAAATACCTGGATAAAACTATCCAGACACGTAAAAAAGGAATTTAATTCTAAAATTACTTTTTAGTAGTTTGTTGAAATATAACACAATGCTTGAAGGATAATGAAAAAAAGTTTTCATGTTTTACCACTTTGTTCTGCAACAGCTCCTAATGTATATAAGGCTGCTTCTTTTACCATGCTATGTTCACTTGACTTTGCAAGGTTTTTTATAAACATCAAACCACCAATTTCCCGAAAATAAACACCTGCATTACCTATAGGGTGCAAGACAAAACATAAATCATATTATAATTCTTTTAAGGAGAAAATAAATCACATGAACATAGCAACATAGCATGTAGAGTAACTGAGTTGAAGAGAAAGAACCATGAATATTTCACATATCAAAATACTAAAGAACTAGAATCACAGATAAAAATACACTATCATGTCTTACTGTTTTGTTGACAAATTGAATGAATAGTGACCAAAGCTTCCTTTTGTGAGAAAGGGTTGTCCATTTGATACTTCAGGCACTCCAATAGTAAGTTCAGGTCAGTCTTCATTTCTAAAGAACAAAAATTTCATTTTTTAAAAAACCAGATGTTTCCTTTAAAAAATTAACCATTTAGGGATCCCTGGGTGGCGGAGCAGTTTGGCGCCTGCCTTTGGCCCAGGGCGCGATCCTGGAGACCCGGGATCGAATCCCACATCGGGCTCCCAGTGCATGGAGCCTGCTTCTCCCTCTGCCTATGTCTCTGCCTCTCTCTCTCTCTCTCTCTATCATAAATAAATAAAAATTTAAAAAAAAGAAATATTTAAAAAATTAACCATTTAAAGTTCACTTTTTAGATATATATCTTCATGTTTGTTTTTAAAATAAGTATATATTCCTTTTATAATCAAACAGTAAAGATACATAAAAGAAAGATGTTCCTTAAATAACTTGAAATACTTACAATTATTTGGTTTTTCCTTTGCATGAAATATAAGAATACAAAACTCAAATATTATTTAAATAAAACTACATTGGTTTAAACATCTGTCATTTAGAAATTAACTGAAAAAAATGAAAATGTAATATATTGGAACTTGTGGGATGCTACCAAAACAGTATTTGAGAGGAAATTTGCAATGCTAAATGCTTATATTATAAAAGAAGAAAGGTCTTGTGACACCTGGGTGGCTCAGTCAGTTAAATGTCTGCCTTTGGCTCAGGCCATGATCCCAGGGTCCTGGGATTGAGCCCCATGTTGGGCTCCCTACTCAGTGGGGAGCCTGCTTCTCCCCTTCCGTCTGCCACTACCTGTGCTCGTGCTCTATCTCTGTCAAATAAATACAATCCTTTTTTTTTTTTTAAGAAAAGTCTCAATGACCTCAGCTTCCATCTTAAGAAACTATAAAAACAGTAAGTTAGGGGATCCCTGGGTGGCTCAGTGGTTTAGCGCCTGCCTTTGGCCCAGGGCACGGTCCTGGGGTCCCAGGATCGAGTCCTGCGTCGGGCTCCCGGCATGGAGCCTGCTCCTCCCTCCTCCTGTGTCTCTGCCTCTCTCTCTCTCTCTCATGAATAAATAAATAAATAAAAATTTAAAAAATAAAATAAAAAAATAAACTAAATAACAGTAAGTTAAACTAAAAGTAGAAGAATGGAAATAAAGATCAAAGCCAAAAATCAGTGAGATTAAAAGCAGAAAAACAAGAGAACTGTTTCTTTGAGAAGATCAATAAAACTGATAAATCTCTAGACAAACTGATGAGGAAATAGGAGCACAGACACCAATTACCAATAACAGAATGAGAGAAATGGCATCATCATAGATTCTATTTATATTCAAAAGATAGTTATATACAACTTATCTACAGATTCAATGACTTAGGTGAAATGGACAAACTGCTTAAAAGACACAAATTAGGGACGCCTGGATGTCTCAGTCTGTAAAGCATGCAACTCTTGATCTTGGGGTTTTAAGTTCAAGCTCCACGTTTGGTGTTGAAATTACTTAAATAAAATCATTAAGAAAGACATAAATTATGGAAACTCACCTAAGAAGAAACAAATCATCTGAATAGTACTATACTTATGAAAAAACCTAAAATCATATTTTAAAAACCTTTTGTAGGGGTGCCTGGGTGGTTCAGTTAAGCATCTGCCTCCGGTTCAGATCATGATCTCAGGGTCCTGGGATGGAGCCCCACGTCCGGCTCCCTGCTCAGGAGGGAGTCTGTTTCTCCCTCTCCCTCTGCCCCTCCCCTCACTTGTGCTAGCTCGCTCTCTCTCAAGTAAAATCCTTAAAAAAACAAAACAAAACAAAATCTTTTGTAAAGAAAACTCCAGGTTCAGATGGCTGCATCTGTAAACTCTTTCAAACATTTAAGGAAGAGGGGATCCCTGGGTGGCTCAGCGGTTTAGCACCTACCTTCGGCCCAGGGCGTGATCCTGGGGTCCCGGGATAGAGCCCCGCATCAAGCCCCACATCGGGCTCCCTGCAGGAAGCCTGCTTCTCCCTCTGCCTGTGTCTCTGCTTCTCTCTCTCAGTCTGTGTCTCTCATGAATAAATAAATAACATCTTAAAAAAAAAATTAAGGAAAACTACTACCAATTATACACAAACTTTTCCAAAAGTTTACGGAAAAGGAATACTTCCCAACTTATTCTATGAGGTCAGCATTACCCTAATACGAAAACCAAAGCCATTAGAAAGAGACAAAAGACAACTTAAGACCAATATCCCTCATGAATATTCATGTAAAGAGTCTAAACAATTTTAGCAAACTGAATCTAAAAACATATTAAAATAATAATACATCATGACCAAGTGGGTTTATCCTAAGATTCAGGGTTGACTAAAGATACGAAAAATCAATTCGTGTAATATGACAAACATGTAAAATCATATAGTCAACTCAATTGATGCAGAAAAAGCATTTGATAAAATTCAACATTCATTTCTGATAAAAAGAAATTCAGCAAACTTGGAAGAAAAGAAAATCTCCTCAATCTAAAAATGTATATCTATAAAAAAGAAGAAAAGCCCTATAGTAAACATAATACTTAAGAGAAAAAGACTGAATTATTTTTCCCTGAGATCAGGAACAAGACAGAAATGTTTAACATTGTACTGGGAGTCTAGCCAATGTCATTCTGTTTAACATTCTATTTAATATCGTACTAGAGAGTTAGCCAGTGCCATGAAGTGAGAAAAAGAAATAAAAGGCATTCAAATTAGGAAGGAAGTAGTAAAACTATCTGCCTTCCTGTACAACATGACCTTCTATATAGATCATCTGACGGAATCTACAAAAGAGCTACTAGCACAACTGAGTATAGTAAGATTTCAGTACTTCCATTTTCCTATAAAATTCTTCACTATCGGGACGCCTGGGTGGCTCAGTGGTTGAGCGTCTGCCTTTTGGCTCAGGGAGTGATCCTGGTATCCAGGATCGGGTCCCACATCTGGCTCCTTGCAGGGAGCCTGCTTCTTCCTCTGCCTGTGTCTCTGCCTCTCTCTGTGTCTGTCATGAATAAATAAATATATAAAATCTTTTAAAAAAAATTTCACTATAGCCTTTAAACAATTTCTTCTCTTGGTTTTAACGATTTAAATTAAATTGTATGTATATTTTGACATAATGCTTGAATTAACACTTAAAGTTCTCAAAAATATAGGATGAAGAGAAAAGGTAAAAATACAGAGGAACACACTAAAAGAAACTTGTATCTATTGTCAATATTTAGTCTTCCTCTTAAAAGAAATTCAACTGACAATTTGGTTCAAGAAAATTATTCATGATTCAATTTGTTAGAAAAACCACAGTACAAAGGTTATCACTAAGTAGTCTTGGAGCAACAACAAACATTTATTGATCATATTCTACATTAACAGAGACTGTAAGAAGGTTAGTTTGGCTGTATGGATAGCAATAAACCACTCATCATCAACAATATGCCACAAGAGGATTTTTTTTTTTTTTTAAAGATTTTACAGGCATCCCAACACAAGAGGATTTTTGATGGGGCATGGTGATTTTCAATTCTAGGCACAAAGGCAGAAAACAAGAAACTTCTTCGTGTATTCCTCTATTCCTCGCTGTACTCCCCTCTTCTACTTTGATGTTTTCTATTATAATCCCTCCCTTCCCAAAGCACCTAATGACATTTGCAACTCCGTTTTATCTTCTCCAGCCTATGCAACCTAGTTTCTTCAATACTTCCTGAAGAAAATAAAAACTCAAGTATATACAATACAAAAGTACAAGTTATAAAAGAAAATTGGAGAAATTTGACTTAAAATTTTAATTTTTGGAGCTTCAAAAGATATCAAGAATGTGAAAAGACAACTGACAGAAGGGAAGAATACATCTACAAATCAGGTATCTGATCAAGGGCTTGTGTTCAGAACATAAAAGGACTTTTTTTCATATAGAGAACTCTTAAAACTCAATAACAAAAAGATAACCAAATTAAGAAGTATAGACATTTCTCCAAAGAAGATCTACAAAATGTCAATTAGTATACAAAAAGATGCTCAACATCATCATTAGTCATTAAGAAAATACAAAACAAAACCCCAATTAGATACCACTTCACATACCACTAGGATGACAATAGTAAAAAGGCAGATTATGACAAGTGTTGACCAAGGATCTGAAGTAACTGGAGCACTTATACATTGCTGTAGGAATGTAAAATGGTACAGTCACTTTGGCAAAAAAGTGTAGCAGTTCCTTAAAAGGTCAAATATAAATTTATCATAGACTCAGCAATTCTACTACTAGATATATACTCAAGAGAAATGAAAACATGTCACACAAAAACTTGTACATGAATGTTCACAACATTAGTCATAACTTCCAAACAGTGAAAACCCAAATTTCCATCACCTCTTGAATGGATAAACAAAATATGATATATCCATTCAATGGAATATTATTTGGCAACAAACAGGAATGAAGATACTGAAACTACCTGAATAATCCTTGAAAATATTGTACTAAGTGAAAGAAGACAGCCACAAAAGCCCACATATTGTATGATTCAATTTATATGTCCAGAATAGGCAAGTCTAGAGATAAAAAATAGATTTGTGGTTGCCTACAGTTGGGATGTGACCAATAAGGGGTATAGGGTTTCTTTGGGGGTGATAAAAAAAATGCCCTAAAATTGATTGTAATGATGATACAACACTGTGAATATATTAAAAACAACTGAATTGTGTCTTTTAAATGGGCAAATTGTGTGTGATGTCAATTATATTTTTAAAAAAGCTATTCTATATACAAAAATCAAATTACTTGTATGCTTTGCAGTTGTCTGAATGACCAAAGTAACCCCAATCTCAGTTCTTTTGGGTAACTAATATGGACACTGGGAAAGAGAAAGTCCCCCTTCTCTTTTTTAAGATTTTATTTATTTATTCATGAGAGACACAGAGAGAGAGGCAGAGACACAGGTTGAGGAGAAGCAGGCTCCCCACAGGGAGCCCAATGTGGGACTCGATCCCAGGACCCTGGGATCATAACCTGATCCGAAGGCAGACCTCAACCACTGAGTCACCCAGGTATCCCTGAGACAGTTTCTCTTTTCTAAATCTCAAACTGTATGTAAATTTGGCTACTCACTTTCAAGGCCAAACTTTGGGCCTCTGTCATTAGTCAGAACAGGTCTACCAGTAATATTCTCAAACCTATTTTTTCACTTTTGGAATATTATCCGTAATTCTTTCAACTGTCTTACTTCCTTATTAATTTTTTTAAAAGATTTTATTTATTTATTCATGAGAGACACAAAGAGAGAGAGGCAGAGACACAGGCAGAGGGTGAAGCAGGCTCCATGCAGGAAGCCCGATGTGGGACTCGATCCTGGGACTCCAGGATCACATGCCCTGAGCAGAAGGCAGACGCCCAATCGCTAAGCCACCCAGGTGTCCCTTTTATATTTATTCCTTGACCCCTAAGATCTTTAATGCCTTTACTCCTGTCCACTGAGGCTTCTAGTTTCATTTCCTTCCCTATTCATCCTAGATCCCATGATTCATCACCTCAACCATTATTTGCTAAGATTCCTTTGACTACTTGTTCTTCTAGTAAAGATGTCCTATAATCCTAACCATGACTCAAAAACACATTCCTTTCTCTGCTTTTTCAGCCCAAATGTGGGCATTGCTAAAGGGAAAAAATTAATTATGCCATTACAAATATTTGGTATGCATTCCAAGTTATAATCCCTAACTCTACTCAGCAATCCCATCCATGGTCAGCTCTCTTCCGCTTCCTTCCTCTTCCGCTTCCTCTGCCATTTTCCTCAACAGCTATTTCAAATCTTCAGCCTTTTTTAAACCTCCAACCCCATCCTGCATCTCTCTCTTCCATTTTGTTTTAATTGAGTTTCCCCAGAAGCAGACCAGGAGACAAGGATTTGAACATTAAGTACTTTTTTGAGAAAAAGAGGACAGGAAGGTGGACAGAAGCAAGTTATTATTAAGGATAACTGGAGCTTCACTCCACAAGGAAACTCTGGGAGCCAAGGTGGAACCATGTATCTCAGAGTCATCCCCACCAAAAGGTGAAGAGTATTTATTCATCAATTCCAAACACTCATTTGTTTAGGGCTGCTCTCAGGGAAAGGGTCATTAATTATCTGGCATTCTCTGGATTGCCTTGCTCTCTGGGCAAAAGCATATTACAAATGCCAAGATAAATCCTCAAAAAGACACAGATTTTAGGCCTGAGAGAACTCCCCACTTTGCACAACACAGAATTCCTACAAAATATTTACATCCATGCTCATTCTTTTTTTTTTTTTTTTTTTTAAGATTTTATTTATTCATGACAGACACACAGAGAGAGGCAGAGACACAGAGGGAGAAGCAGGCTCCCCGCAAGGAGCCCGATGTGGGACTCGATCCTGGATCCTGGGATCACGCCCTGAGCCAAAGGCAGACACTCAACCGCTAAGCCACCCAGGCGTCCTGCCACACTCATTCTTATCTCTTCCTCCACAATATTAGACCAGGTATCTAGTGCCCTACCTGTTTGTTCATGGTTAATCCATTCACCTATGTTCTGGGACCTTCTATAGTAACTACAACTAGTATACTTTGGTAGTTTTTTTTTTTTTTCCTCTCCAGAATGATTTCCTTTCTTTTTGTGGTTTCTTTGGAGAACTCTTCCTCACCACTCTTGAGTTTCCTAGTGGTATGAACTGATATATTTCCTTTCTTGCTTGAATTAGTTTGAGTTGATTTCTCTCACATACAACTCAAATGGCACATGACTTCTTAAAAATCTATTCATTTAACAAATGTTTATTGCCTGTCTACTATGCATCCACTCTACCAGATGTGGATTCTGATTTCAAGGAACTCAAAATCTGGTGATGGAGAAAAACAGAGAAAGATGTGGGTAATTCCCATAGTGTAATAAATGGTCTTATAGGGGCATCTACAATTATCCCCTCTCCAGGTTCCCCAACCTCCCCCTCTCCAGAATCTCCATTCCCTCTTCATATATTCTCTTGTCTCTACTCCCCTTACAAGGTTCCCTTAACATTACAGTCTCCCGCTACCTATTGTCATATATCTTCAGTCAAGATTTTTTTTTAAAGATTTTTTTATTATAATTCATGAGAGACAGAGAGAAGACAGGCAGAGACATAGGCAGAAGAAGCAGGCTGCCTGATGTGGGACTTGATCACAGGACCCCAGGATCATGACCTGAGCCGAGGGCAGACACAACCCACTGAGTCACCCAGGTGCTACTTCAGTCAAGCTTTTAAGAAGAGAAAGGTATTTATACTATCTCCAGATTCTTATTTCCTACCCAAACTTCAATATACTGCAATCTGGCTGAAATGTATTCAATTTACTCTTAATAAAACAAATGATCTCCTAAATACAAAATCTGGTGGATAATTCAGTCGTCATCTGTGGATATTTGACACCAGTGAGCTCAAGCAATCTTTCTTCTAAAATATTCTCCTAAGTCTGATTTCCAAAATTCCACATTCCTGACTCTCCTTTCATCTTTCTGAAATGTTTTTTTCTGTCATTTTTTTGAAAGCCCTCTTCCTCAGCCAAATCCTTACATGATGGTGTGCATTAAGGAACACCATTTTCCATTCTTTTTTTTTTTTTTTAATACTTCCTCTGTAGTCAATCTCCTCCATGCCCATAGACATAATTTCCATCTTTCTAAGGACGACTCTGAAACCTGTACCTCTATTTGGTGGTGGTTCTCTCAGGTTCCCACTGTTCTTTACATATCTCTATTAAACCAGCTACCATATGGTATTCTAATTATCAGCCTACCTTTACCTATTAGGTCAGTAATCTGAAGTCAGTGAGACAGGCAGGGTAGATGCACAATAAATATGTATGTAAACTGCTGAATATTTTTTTTCATTTCCTGGATCTTGTCAGATAATTTGCAGTATATCCCACAAATAGATATAAAATTAATTTGATATATAATCCATTAATTTCTCACCTTGTATCTTCTTTGTGTCCTCACTTGCCATTCTCATCTGTATTTTCCTTACTTCATCTATAAGATAAAGGTATTTTCTCAATTTAAATCAATGTTTGAGAATTACAGAATTATAAGTGTAAAGGAGTAGGGAAAAATAGTTTTCCTGAAGCCAGAAAAGCAGGGAGTAAACCTACAACTTCCTAAATATGTGATACAAGTTGTGCTTAACTTCTCTGAGGCTCAGTTTCCTTGTCTACAAAATAGGAAATCCCTTTTTTTTTTAAGATTTTATTTATTTACTCATAGAGACAGAGAGAGAGGCAGAGACACAGGCAGAGGGAGAAGCAGGCTCCATGCAGAGAGCCCGACGTAGGACTCGATCCAGGGTCTCCAGGATCACGCCCTGGGCTGCAGGTGGTGCTAAACCGCTGTGCCACCTGGGCTACCCCAGAAATTCCTAATTTATAAAGTTGTTACAAGAATTAAATTTGAAGATATACATACATGCATGTGGCATTTGCATAAGTACTACAGGCATTCGACAGATTTTATTAAATAAATATAAAAATGGTTGGTTAACTGAATCTAACTGATCCTCTCTGGTTCTGCTTCCTCATTTTCTCTTCTGGTTCTGCTTCCTTATTTTCTTTCCTGTATTTTCATCCCATCATCTCTGACTGGTCATCCCTCCATGAATCAGAAATTTAAAACACACACATACCCTTAAGAACTCAATTTCTCCACACA
The DNA here is from genome assembly GCF_011100685.1 of Canis lupus familiaris. Taxonomy (NCBI): domain Eukaryota; kingdom Metazoa; phylum Chordata; class Mammalia; order Carnivora; family Canidae; genus Canis; species Canis lupus. Next base: position 83,074,602 of record NC_049226.1, on the reverse strand, counting down.
AGCTAAGCTTAATATTAAAAATTTATTTTTCTAACAACCCATGTTTTTCTCAACGTAGTATTCTACTATTAAACTCTTTGTTTATCTATCACTTGTTAGAAGAATTTTTAAAACAACCAGCAAGTCTGATATGGCATCTTACATGCTAAATTATTTTTTTAGAAAAATCTAAGTCCAATTAACTTCTTAAAGCAATACAATAGGACTCACAGAACTCCAGAATTCTCTTTTTTACTCCAACACTACATGGTTAATGGGAAATAGCTACTTACCCATTCTATTTTTTTCTCACTCTCAGAATGAAAATAAAATTCCCAAAAAATTAATAACAAATGTTAGAATCTTTTATAAAGTAAATTTAAATATATACCAGCTTTGCCACTTTTTTTTAACCTAGGTATTCCATTAAAATAGACTACGGTACCATATGTGGATTTTTGCTTTGTGAAGGAATTTAAGGACTATTTCCTTAGTTTTAATTAGTCAGAACTAATTATAAAGCCTTTAAATATAGTTTTATGTTTAAAAAGGAATATAACTTTAAAATCTAAATGTCTTGAAACTCATACTAATACTCTACCTTCTCTTCCCTTTGTCTTATACTGTTTCCTAATAAATGGTTACTTTGCACAATAAAATTAAATACAGTTTTCCAACTGCCTAGGAGCATTAATACAAGTCATCTTATTTACTAGCTAAGTGCTTGGAAACATCCACAGCTAAGGACAAGTCATTATGTTCAAAGGGTTGGTAATTATAAAATATAGTCTATTTCCCAACACAAAAGTATCTTCAATAAAGCAGATAGTGTTTTCCATAATTTGGTGAAGATGCAAGCTGTAGTGAACGAAATTTCAAAATGATCTGCTGTATTCTCACAGGGCTGGGGGAGGGGGAAGGGTTCCCAGGTAAGGGAAGAAACTATCCCACTTACAGGTTTAATTCAATCCACTCCTCAAAACTGTGCTGTTAGATGCAAAGTCAAGCAAGAAAACGGAAAAGTACGCTTTCCCTTGGCCTAGAAACTGTTAACATGAAAAGCTTTCGCAGCATCTTTCCGTGTAAGGCCGGCAGGCTGAAAAATCCCACACTAACCGTCATCACCGAGCGCCTGAGAGCGGATACTCATCTGGGCCTCATACACCGTGGAGTGGACCGAGGCCCTCTGGGAGGGGAAGCGAGGGAGAAAGGGCTGCGACGGTTTAAGCAGATGGAGAACTAACAGGTGCAGAGAACAAGCGAAGGCCCCCGGAGCGCGCCCCCACCGCGCCCACGTTCCCAGGCGGGGGACACGGAGCAGCCGTTCCGCACCAGGCCTCGGCAGCCCTCGGCAGCCCTCGGCAGGGGGCACGGTGGCGACGCCCGACCTCTCCAAGGAGGGAAGCCCCCCTGCACCCCGTGTTCCCAGGGGCGCTCACCCGGGCTGGGAGCCCTCTCCTGGGGGCACAGGTCCGCCCCAGGCCCCGTCGTCTCACACCGCGGCCCTCCCACGCCCGCCTGGGGCCGGGTGCTGGTCACAGGGCGAGGCCCGGCCCAGCGGCCGAGGGGCCTCCCCACGGGTTCCCACGCCGGAGGGCCTGGGGGTTCTCGGAAACTGCCGGCCTCCAGAAGCCTGACTAACCGGCTGCTGTGGGGGCGAGGGCGGCGCCGCCCAGGCCCGCTGCCGCCTCAGGAAGGCCGTTCCCGCCAGCTCCCGCCAGCTCCCGCCACCCCTCACGGCAGTGGGTGAAGATGGGCACCGGCGGGCTGACCTGGGCCTCCTGGACACGGTCGGGCGCCGGGGCAGGGCCTCTGCCCTCAAGTCGCACGGCGCCGGGTTCCCGCCCGTTCTCCCTCGCCGGCGGCCTACAGCGGCGCGGGCCTGGATTTCCCGCCCAATGGGTCGGGCCCACTTCCGTGGGCGGGACTTCCGTGGGCGGGGCTCCCGGACGCTGCCCACCCACGCCCGGCCCACGCAGTGTCCCTCCGCGGAGCACCGCTCCTCCACATTGCCGAGGCGGGTCCCGGGTATCAAGAGTGTGGATGGCGTATGTTGGCAAATTGAATTGAAATTAAAAAATATAATTCAATTAAAAATAAAAAAGGATATGGATGCAGTATCTTTGAGTGGTAGAAAGTCTCAACGTGAATGGGAACTCTGATCTCACTACGCCCGTTTTCGGATTTTCTTTGCTCAGAGGGGCGCTCGCAGCAGGGAGTTAGGCGAGCGGGCTCAGGATAGAGGAGGCTCGGTCTGAGACGGTGGCTGCAGGGCTCAGCGCAGGTGAAGAGGCCATTGCACCGAGCCTGGCCCTCATTCCTCTCTCCCCAGCCTCCTGTCCTTGTTTAATGATATAACTATACGTTTGAAATATTGGTCTTTTCATATAGTGACGTTCCTCAAATGTCCCTTGCTAAAATCGATGCATGGCTTAAGTTCATTATTTAAGACTGTAAGAAAAAAAAACCTATTTTAAGCTGTTTTTAATGAAACACAAGTTTTTTGTTTTTTCTTTAAGATTTTAAATACTCTAAACCAAAGGTGGGCTTGAACCTACAGCCCAAAGATCAAGAGTTGCAGGCTCCAGGGACTGAGCCAGCCAGGTGCCTCACAGGAGATTTTTATAAGGAACTTTGAATCAGCAAGCCATAAATAATAAACTCAATTAAAAATAGATAGCTTTTATTCTCAGAAAAACACTGTTTCCTTTCCCCTTCCCCCACAAAGAACAAGACTACATTATTACAAATGAGAAAAATGTTTATTAAGGAAACAATTTAACAGTTCTCCCTTACTAGAAGTTTACAGACTAGAGCACAAACTGAAGGCAAGTACAGCTTAAATCATTAACACACTACATGGGGTGCTTATTCTATAACTGGAAAGTTGCTGAAGTTTGTGACATGCCACTATAAATGTAAGTATTATTAAAAATTACAAATTGTTTGGTGATTATTTTGATAACCTCCTGAGCAGCAGCTCCTGTAAGGAAAAAAGAGAAAAGCAAATCTGAAAAAGGTAAATTTCAAGTTATATAAAAATATTCAATTCTGTAAAGAAAACCTTTCCTTTCCCAAAGCAAAAGTGTTTTAACAATAAGCCAAAACAGGCATAGCTTACTGAGTCACATCAAAACCAAGGACTGCAATTCTTTATAACTATGTTAGTAGAGGAAATGAAAATTTTGTCCTATACATTCACACTTTGGGATATTATGCCACAGTTTAAAAGAATGAAGTATTATGGTGGTTTCAAATCGTTGACTAGATATTTTAAGTCAAAACAGTCTCTAGGAAAAGTAACTTGAAAAAACCAGAAAGGCTGAGTGGAACCAGAACACTGTGTTTTTAATGTCAAATAAAGGACTCTGTTCTTGTTTTCTGAAGATCATTGTAGTGTACGTGTGTATTGACAGGACAGAGGGTAGGTTAAGTGACAGAGGGTAGGTTAAGTGAGAGACATGATCAGAGCTATCCTTTAGAAAGATCATGGACTCTTCACTTTAAGATGGACAGCAGTGAGGGTGGAAAGCAGAGAGAGACCAGTGAAATAATCTAAACAAGACAACATCCTGCTTCACTGAGTCCCCTTGTTAAAAGAGCTCAGAAAACAAAACTTCTTTACTGTGTAACCACAGATGCTAGTCTTCTCATCTATGGAACTCACCCCCTAAGAATGCAGCAATGGTGTGTGGCTCAGCAGCTCCATATCGGCAACTACAGAAAAGAACAGAGACGTAAACTTAGATTAGCCTTATGACAGGACAAGTATTATCTCTCATCTGCCCTAAAAAAATACTCACAATTCATGGACATAATCATCTTTCACCATTACAGATAATCCATATTCCTGAAGGAAGCCAGTGAGACAAGACTTCAGCTTTCCTATATCTTCTTCAACTTGGTAGTTAGATACTCCTAAAAATACATATGTAAATTAATTTTCATTAAAATGAATAATGAAATCCAAAACCAATGGCTACCTTTTTCAGTCCAATTTTAGGTGTTCTAGTCAAAATAGTAAGGTGTGAAACTGAAGAAAGAACAAAAATGAGAAAAAAAAATGAGGGTAAGTATGAGACCAATATTTACAACTATCCCAAACTGTAACAATCAAAGAAACCATCTGAAACCTATTAAAAATTCAAGTTTGGTAAGTCTGCTTTATTGTTTACTAGATACTATTTACCTAGGATCAAGAGTATCTGACACATAGTTGGTGCTCAATAATAATCTGACAGAAGAATTGAATGAATAAGAGAGTAATGTCTGCTTTATACCCTGTATAAAAATTATGGTGCTTGGTATCCCTGGGTGGCTGTTTTAAGCATCCAACTCTTGATTTTGGCTCAGGTCATGATCTCAGGGTCTTGAGATCAAGCCCCATGTCAGTCTCTTCGTGGGCGTGGAACCTGCTTAAGATTCTCTTTGCCTCTCCTTGTACCCCTCCAGCCCTAAAAAAATTGTGTTTATTTTCCATTTCCAAGAGATTAAATGGTACTTCATGAAGACATAAAGCTATAATAGGTGACATTTATTGAACAATAACAAATGCTCGACAGTGTTCTAAATACCCTATATATTAATTGATGTAATCCTCAGAACAACCCTATGAAGTAGGTACTATTATTATCCCCATTTACAGGTAAGAAAATTGTTGTACAGACAGATGAAGTTATTTGCCTGAGTTACTTTGCTCCTAAGTAGCAATATTGGGATATGGGCCCAGGCAGTTCTTAATGATTATACTATAATGTCTCCAAAGGTAAGCTATTATTATTACTACTGGAAGGAAAAATACAATTGCTGTAATATTCAAGTATTACTAAAACAAATCATATTTTTTAAGCCCTCTAGTTTAGAAACCATCACTAACCTTCCTAATAATAATACCAATCCTTTATTGAATACTAACAAGGTGCCATGTAGTGTGTTAATTTTCATATATCACCCACATAACTCTTTCAATCCAAAGGTAGACACTCTTATTGCCATTCCATAAATGAGAGAACTGAGACTTGGAAATAGTGACTCACCCAAGGTCAAGAGGTAGTGACAGATTTAATTCAATTTAAGTATTTATTCAAGACTTCATTGTATATGATAATGAGATTGCTATTCTTACCTGGATATCTACCATGTTGTTTATGAAATCTATCAACAGCCCGTAACATTAAATATAATACTATTTCATTATCTGGATTGTCCATGCTGGAAACTGAAAGGAAAAAAAAAATTCTATATAATTTGAATTGATTACATAAAAATAGTGCAGAACTGAATTTACTATATACTCAGTTTCAGGATACAAGGCAAATCTATCACAAAATTTAAATATTTTGTGACAATAAAATAGAAAATGATAAATAATACTAAAATAAAAGAAGAGGGAAATACATTAAGATGAAACCAAATGTTCTTAAAGACTATTAGCTATAGTCACATAATCTCTTTTTTTTTCCATCATCTCTCTTAATGTAGTAATGTGCTGACTTTAGCTCTTCCTCATAATCACACAACTTACTTAGTAACCTAAATATGATTTCATGTATATATTAAATTTTCATTTTGCAGTTATGACTACTTGGAAATATGACTACTTCTTGGTTTATAGGATAAAATTTACACTACAATATTTACATTATCCTGCAAACTATCATCATATACTCACTATTATACACAAAATATTTATTTATATCTCTAAAATTAATTAAAGTTAATAACCTAGCACCAAAAAGTTATTATACTTACTTATTTCATCCTTGTTAATTGTATTCAAGCCATATTCTTCAGCTAAGGATCGACATCTTACCACTCGAAGAAATGCAGAATTGGTGCCTGAACACAGGAAGGACATTATGGAAGTAAACAGTTGAGATGTGAATATTCCAAATCACAAGTCACTCTAAGAACAGGAAATTTTGTATATACTCTTTAAAGACATGGAAATGAGAAGAAATGTCTCTTTGGCTCTAATAGTTAGCAGAGAAGGCACTAGAAGACAAATCATCTGAAATTCATATCCTTGGCACTACAACCAGCTCAGCACTGGGTAAGTAGGTGCTGGCACCTCTCTGAGCTTGCTTTCATTTGTAAAACGGGGATAATATTACCTTTGAAAGTAGTTCTATGTATCCAATCTGTAAGTGTATAAAGTACATACCTAGCACAATGCCTGACAGAACTGAGTGAATAGTCATTTTTATCATTCTTATGGTTAAGTAGTCCTAAAGGAGAGCAATATATATATTATGCTCTTTGTGTACATAAAACTTCCTTTAAAAAAACTTTGTATCGAAATGCCCAGGTGGCTCAGCAGTTGACTGTCTGCCTTCAGCTCAGGGCGTGATCCCAGGGTCCGGGATCCAGTCCTGCACTGGGCTTCTTGCAGAGAGCCTGCTTCTCCCTCTGCCTATGTCTCTGCCTCTCTTTCTGTGTGTCTTTCATGAATAAATAAATAAAATCTTTAAAAAAATCTTAAAAAAATAACTTTGTATTCTGTAAATTTTCAAACATACCCCCAAAGTAGAGAGACCAGAATAAACCCTCAAGTACCTAATATCCAGCTTTAATCTGGTATCATATAATCTAGTACAACAAACACAAATGCAGAAACAAGGTATGAGATTAGTAGTGAAACAAAACATGAAACTAAGCCTCAACAAGCACTAAGGAAGAGTCATGAAAGGGAGAAACTGGATAAATGTATTTTAAGGCATAAAATACATTTGTATAAAATCTAGACTTTTGCAGAAGTTAATGGCAGTAGCTACAAGGAAAAATTCTCAGACGGCATGTAGAACAAACTGGATAAATGTATTTTAAGGCATAAAATACATTTGTATAAAATCTAGACTTTTGCAGAAGTTAATGGCAGTAGCTACAAGGAAAAATTCTCAGACGGCATGTAGAACAAATTTTATTATTCTCAAATTAATGCTTAAATAATATGCTTTGGGCCGCCTGAGTAGTTTTCAAGAAGATCTTAGGAGCTGACCCATTCTGAAACTGGATGGCAAAATTCTTAATTCCATCACAGTCATTTAACACAGATCAAAGTGAGTATTTAAACCAACACTTTTTTTTTTTTTAAGATTTTATTTATTTATTCATGAGAGACACAGAGAGGCAGAGACACAGGCAGAAGGAGAAGCAGGCCCCACGCAGGGAGCCCGACGTGGGACTCGATCTCGGGTCTCCAGGATCAGGCCCTGGGCTGAAGGCAGTGCTAAACCACTGAGCAACCGCGACTGGCCTAAACCAATACTTTCAATATACATGTGACTCAAGACTTCACTTCCCAAGTCAGATAAAACTTTCCCAAATTATTTAAGCTGAAAATAATTCTGTATTAATGACAGTTTTCAATTGACCTTCATGTCTTTTCAGCACTGCCATAGATATGCTCTAGCTCTACCCAGTCTTTTTTTTTTTTTTTTAAGATTTTATTTATACATTCATGAGAGACAGAAAGAGAGAGAGAGAGAGAGAGAGAGAGAGAGAGAGAGAGAGGCAGAAACATATGCAGAGAGAGAAGCAGGCTCCATGCAGAGAGCACAATGTGGGACTCAATTCCAGGACTAAGGGATCACGCCCTGAGCCAAAGTCAGATGCTCAACCGCTGAGCCACCCAGGCATCCCTCTGACCCAGTCTTAAAACACCCTCTTGATTTACTATATTATGAGGAAAAAAAACCCCACAATTCTTATTCAGTATTTCTTATCTATACCATTGAAAATTCCTGGAAACATTTTTATCAAGCAAAATAAGGAAATTAATTCAAGGGGACTTACAGAGTAATTTTAATTCTTTCTCTGAAATGGACTCTGGTGCCTGTAAAGAGAGAAATACTAGTTTTGCTGCAGTATAAAAGAGGAGATGAACACAGGATGCAACACAAAGCCAATACCTGGGAGATAGGGAGGCTTTCCCCACATGCTAGAAGAGCAGTGTAAAAACACCTTGTTTCCTTAGTGAAGGCCTTTCTCATTAGGGAGGTAAGTGAGAGAGATCCCACCTAAGAAGCCTAGAAGCAGTGCCAAATCCTCTATCTCTAAACCTTTTGGCTCCTGGGGTTACACAGTCAGGACAAAGGCACAGTGCACTCAGTTCCACAGCTTACCTGGCCAATAGACTGCAACAATTTGGCAACATGATTACCCACAGCAGCAGCATCTTTCTTTGCTTTTTCACGGTAACTGGAAAAGAACAACAAACAGCTGCTTTAAACAAAATTTAAAATTAGCAATATATAAATATTACCATGAAGCAAAGAAATTTCTTTCCTTTTCATGAAAAAAATACTGGTCTGGCAACACAAAACGTGAAAATGCCATGGAAATGCTACCAGCAGCAGCTACTATGGGCTGGGAGCCCTCCTGTTTTTGATGGTGGACTCTTGGAATCTACTAATACCTGGATTCCCTCTATAATTAATAGCATCTTAAAACTACCCTCCTAGAGGGATCCATGAAGCATGATCCATGCTTCTGAGGGGACCTGACAAAATATGTTACTGAAGAACATGATTTATAACCTTGAAGTTAAATCCAAGGAGTTAAATACTTCAAAACTGTCTATCTACAAATTCATGCAAACCTTTGAATCTATTTATATTTTCACTCTGAAGATGATCAGTGCAAAGCGGACTACCTCCAATGTGAGGTCAGACTTGTTTATCTTCAACTGACTGCCCAGGTTTGAAGTTACTGAACTTTTGGGCTAGGACCACAAAGATGTGTTAGGTAGACAGTGGCTGAGGTGAAGAATGCAGTATGTCTAAAGAACAGAGGTCTGTGTGACATCACTTGGTCCTTGAGGAACCCAAGCCAGTAGCCCTGGATTCATCAGCAACATGCCTAAATTACATAAGGATAATATCCACTGACACTCATACTTATGACAGTCTATCTAGGTTCAGGGTAGTGACGTCTAGATAGCTGTTGTCTATCTCGTCACAAACTCTTTAAATTATGAAACATTATGATAAAAAATTCATCAAACTAAAAACTTCAAAGTTTTAAGTTACAGATAAAAGTTCCTATAGGGCCATGATTAAGAGTATAGAGCTGGGGAGTACAATCTGTTGAGTGTCTGACTCTTGGATTCAGCTCAGGTCATGATCTTGGGGTCATGGGATTGAGCCTTGTGTCAGGGCCCACCCAGGGCCTCAACCTCTGCACTCAGTGGGGAGTCTGCTTGAGGTTCTCCCTCTCTCTCTGCCCCATTCCCCCCTCCCTAAAAACAAATAAATCTTTTTATTTTTATTATTTAAAAAGATTTAATTTATTTATTTGAGAGAGAGAGAAAGCACATAGGGAGAGTTGAGGGAGAAGCAGACTCCCCGCTAAACAGAGAGCCCAAGGTGGGGCTCAATCCCAGGACCCTGAGATCATGACCTGAGCTGAAGGCAGATGCCCAACTACATGAGCCACCCAGGCACCCCAATAAGTAAATCTTAATAAAAAAAAAATAAAAAAAAAAAAAGGAGTATAGAGCTGGGTTTCATGGATTCAAATCCTGGTTCTGCCATTTCCCAGCTATTTGACTGAATAAATTACCTTTTCGATGTTTCAGTTTCTTCATCTATAAAACTGGGATAATTATCATCTCTCTCATAGAGTTGTTGTAAACAGTAAATCGGTTAATACATAGGGTGGTTCATAGCAAAGAGTTAAGTGCTCAAGTATTAGGTTTTTATCATGAAATATGAAAAAAAAAATCTGCCCCCTAGTCAGTACATGGGAACTCAGTACTTTCTGCTCAATTTTGCTGTAAACGTAAAACTACTCCAAAAGTAAAATCTATTTTAAAAAATCTGCCCACTAAGTTTTTTAGCTTATTTTTAAAGAAACTGTGACCGGCTTGCATTTGAATTCCATTAGAGTGGTAAAATATGTTCATCTGTACTATAAACAGGTCAATTTTTCAGTAACATAGTTTGAAAACAGTGACTTACACATTTTGCAGCTTTATATATTTGCTTGAATCTGCGATCATATCAGGAATTGTGCCTCGAACAGGTAAATTTCCTTGACCCTCTTTGGCCACAAATTCCTTTAAGGCACGAGCTAAAATCCAAAATGATGGAGTCTAAAAGATTAAGGAAAAAAATTAGTATTAAGTGGCATCTGAATTTGACCCAAAGGTTAAGAGGGCACTATTTACTTTTGGTTGTTACCTGTTTGGTGATATTTATGCAGTGATCATCATTAAATATATCTTCAATACTGCTTGGGATCTAACAAAGGAACACAAAACATTTACTTATTCTAAGAATGTGCCCATCTATATTTTCAGTATTTCCCCAAATAAGTTCTTTGAATTGCTACATTCTAATCAAATACAAACTTCTGATGTGCTTAGACTTTAAAAAAAAATTTTATTTATTTGAGAGAAAGAGAAAGGCAGCACACAAGTGGGATGAGGGGAAGAGGCAGAGGGAGAAGGTAAAGCAGACTCCCCCGAGAACAGAGCCCCACTCGAGATCCCAGGATCCTCCGACCCTAAGATCATGACCTGAGCCAAAAGCAGACACTTAACTGACTGAGCCACCCAGATGCCCCTGTGCTTAGACTTTTATTGAGAATCAGTACTAGACAGAGATTTGAAGAGATAAGAGAGAATGGAAGGAAGTCCTTTCCTGCCCACTGTTGACACCATTAAAGACTGACCTGTTCTCTTCCATCATACATGGAGTAAAAAAAGAGTCAAAGTAAATCTTTCCATATAGTTACATTTGAAGATATAACAAAGATTTCAGACATTACTAGTAAGCTAGATTTGTAGTCCTTCGTGTGTCTCCATCTTGTCAAAAATTTGCAACCCTTACACCCTAAGTTAGTAACTATTGGAGACAACAACTCTGAAAAAAACTAAATAGTTAAATAAGTACTTCTAATGCTGGCAAAATCATCATGCATTAATAACAACTACAGAAGTTGTAGGCTTTGATTCTACAGCTGTGAGGAAAAAAGAAATTTCTTACTGGTAACCCTAACTGGTCTCTCTGCTTCTGCTTCCAGTTCCCCATGGTCTATTCTCTTCGCAAGAGCCCGAATGACTTTTTAGAAATATAAATCAGGTCACTCCGCTCCTTGCTCAAAACATCTCAACAGCCCCCTCCTGATCCTAGAACTCCTCATCCTCATGCTCTACCCCTCTGCTCTGCTCAGCTCAAATTTTGTTGATAGCACCTGGTATATTTATCTGTTTTCTAAGCTTACTAATAAAAAAAAAGTTCTTAGGAGAACTTTTTTTTCTTTTAAATCAGGGTAAATTTTACATTCAGTGAAATCAATCTTAAAGGTATAGCTTGATGCATTTTGATTACTATGCATGTCCTTCTAATCATCACCTCAATTAAGATACTATAGAAAATTTTCATCACCCCAGAAAACTGACAAAGAATACACTTTTAATTATTCACAACACTACCTCATCGTCTCCAAAAAGTTTGTAATGACAGCTGATGTGCTTTCTTAATGTGAAAGGCAGCATTTTTTACCATTTTAAATTATAAAAATATTCTTTTTTAAAACTTTACTTTTTTTTTTAAGATTTTATTAATTTATTCATGAGAGACAGAGAGAGGCAGAGACACAGGCAGAGGGAGAAGCAGGCTCCATGCAAGGAGCTTGACATGGGACTTGATCCCGGGTCTCCAGGATCACACCCTGGGCTGAAGGCGGCACTAACATGCTGAGCCACCCAGGCTGCCCATAAAAAGATTCTTATCTTAAAATACCAGTTGTGGGAACACCTGGGTGGCTCAGCAGTTGAGCATCCGCTTTCAGCCCAGGACGTGATCCTGGAGACCCGGGATCAAGTCCCATGTCAGGCTCCTTGCATGGAGCCTGCTTCTCCCTCTGCCTGTGTCTCTGCCTCTCTCTCTCTGTGTCTCTCATGAATAAATTAATAAAGTCTTAAAAAAAAAAAAAACAGTTGTGTTATTGAAATTTCCCAAAAACTTCACTGGTAAGACTGTAACAACAAAACAAAGGGCATCTAAACTGAGTCATCCTCCAAATAATATTTTACAACTTCATTAAGAACATCCTACATTTAGGGCAGCCCCGGTGGCTCAGCGGTTTAGCGCCGCCTGAAGCCTGGGGTGTGATCCTGGAGACCCTGGATCAAGTCCCACATCGGGCTACCTGCATGGAGCCTGCTTCTCCCTCTGCCTGTGTCTCTGCCTCTCTCTCTGGGTGTGTCTCTCATGAATGAATAAATAAAATTCTTAAAAAAAAAAAAAAAAAAAGAACATCCTACATTAAAAAAAAAAAAAAAAAAAAAAAAAAAGAACATTATAGCCAAACAACTACTGTCACGAGAAAATGCAGGGTAAGATTTAACTTTCAGGCAGTACTATTTTGGGCCAGCAAAATATCACCCTCATTATATAATTCCTACACCCAAACTGTGACTATTCACAAATCATGTACTTCAAATAATTTATATAAATATTTATTTTTTAGGGCAGCCCGGGTGGCTCAGCGGTTTAGCACTGCCTTCAGCCCAGGGCCTGATCCTGGAGACCTGGGATCAAGTCCCATGTCAGGCTCCCTGCATGGAGCCTGCTTCTCCCTCTGCCTGTGTCTCTGCCTCCCTCTCTCTCTGTCTCTCATGAATGAATAAATAAAATGTTTAAAAAAAAATTTATATAAATAAAAAAATAACACTATTATATGCTGAAGCACTGACATCCATTTTAACAAGGATGATGCAGAGTCTTTTTAAAATAAGATTCAATCCATATTATAAATATTAATTTCTAACAACTTTACAATTTAGGAAATATTTACTTAAATCTAAAATCAAGGTACCTGGATGGCTCAGTCAGTTAAGGACTAAACTTGGGATTTCAGATCAGATCATGATCTCAGGGTCACAAGATGGAGCCTGGCATCAGGCTCCACAATCAGCAAGGAGTCAGCTTGGGATTCTCTCCCTCTTCTTCTCCCCAGTGCTGCGCCCCCAGCTCATGCACACATGCACACACACAAGTATACACATGCGCTCGCTCTCTTTCTCTACAGTAAATAATTTTTTTAAAAAGTCTTAAGATCAACTATTTCACATGAGAACTTCAGAAAACACTTTTCTTGTATGAATTCTTCAGTAACACTTTTAATACCTGAGTTGTATTTAGGGCTGTGTTCACATTTTTAATAGCTTCCTCAAAATTCTCTTCATCTTCCGGAGCCCCATTTTCATTCTTTAGAATTCCTAATAAAATAGAAATTGGTTAGCAAAATATAGCCCTATTCTTACCCCTTTGCTCTCCCTAACATTATGGAAATAACCTTGTCAGGATTTTTTTTTTTTTTTAATCAATAGTAAAGTTTATTTACTGATACAAAGTCCCAAAGAAGGAGGGGACCTGAAAAGGTTGCCCTAACCTCATCAGATCTTAAAGGGAGGATTGGATATTGAAACTTAAGAAACAGGCTTATCATTAGTCATTTCTTAAAATTAATATTAGTAGCTCACCTCTATTGAGTTTTTATTCTGTAACAGACACTGTTAAACGTACTTCACATTTTATTGTATGAATGAATCCTCACAACAACCCATGAGGTAGGTATCAGCAGCCCCCAGTTCCTCATTTACTGATGAGGAAACTATCATTAGTCATTTAAAAAACTATATGATGAGCGGCTCCTAAGCCTCCCCTGAGGAAAAATAAAATACAAGCTCATGATGGCATTGTCTGACAAAGCTGCTGACAAAAATCCAATAAACAGATTCAAGCAATTTGCTTCTCAAACTTTATACAACATTCAGTTACATATCATATTACCTTGTCTAATCAAATCTCTGAAGTCTTCTTTTTCCTTATACGTTTTAGGTATTCGTCCATTTGTCTAAATTGGTTGAAAATTTTTAAATTCTAGTTACAAAAAATCAAAACATGGAAACTGAGAGTGCAAAACTTCCCCCATTCTCCCATCCACATAAGATTTTATCAGCAAATACATACCTCAGTAAAATCAGAGGCTGACTTGAAAGAAAACAAAAACTGTGCACCGTTTCTCTACATTCACTCCCCACTTCAGTTTCAGAATGATGTTTATTGATATTTCATTTTATTAATAAAAATATCAGTATCAAAAGAGGAACTGTGAGATTTAAACAGAAAAGTAACCACCTCCCATTTAAGCACTTAAGGAAAAGAATCTCCCCTCACTCTTCTCCAATGAGATCCTTTATGATAAGTTGAAAATAAGAGTCACACAAGAAATTTGTGTTTTTAAAAAAGGACATACCTCACTATACCACTGTGCTAAATATTTGGCTATGATCACAATCCATGGAGTATGGCTATGATCCTAAAAATGAAAGAAAAATCAAGGAAAATGAATTAGTTAACATTAACTATTTTACATTTATTCTTTATCACATCACCTCATTTTCTTTCTTTTTTTTTTTTTTTAAGATTTTATTTATTTATTCATGAGAGACACAGAGAGAGAGAGAGAGAGAGAGAGAGGCAGAGACACAGGCAGAGGGAGAAGCAGGCTCCATGCAGGGAGCCCGATGTGGGACTTGATCCTGGGTCTCCAGGATCACGTCCTGGGCTGAAGGCAGGCACCAAACCACTGAGCCACCCAGGGATCCCCACATCATCTCATTTTCAACAAATACAACAGTGTTTATGATCATCTCCCAGGACATGTAATATAATGAATGGAGAAAAGTGAACTGGGTTAAGAAAATTGCTTTATTAACTTTTTTAGAAGCAGTATCCAATTTAATCCTAATATGGAAGGTTTGTACTATGATTGTCCCCATTTTACCAGCAAGAAAACAGTCTCAGAGACTGCTACCCAAAAAAGAAAGCTCAAATCTCTTGATTTCAGATACCAACCCTAGACTGAGAAAACTCTGTTTTCTGATGAAACAAATACCTGCATTTTAATTAGTACATGAGCAGGAAAAAAAAACAAATACTCCTTAAGTTACATAGTCTATTATAAATATCATTACTTCTATAATGAAATACAGAGTTGCCTTGGTAATTCTTCAAACACTAAAAATAACTTTCAAGAGGAATCAATTTCAACAAACACCCACTCCAAATTTACACTTTTTAAAGTGTACATCTAATTGCTTACAAAAGGGCCATGAAGAGGCTGCTGGGATATGTTAAATGTCCAATTTCTTGACCAAAGCTTTTCCAATTTTGGTGGAAAACAAATTTACTTCAAAAACATTAAGTATGGGCAGCCCCGGTGGCATAGCGGTTTAGCGCCGTCTGCAGCCCAGGGCGTGATCCTGGAGACCCTGGATCGAGTCCCACGTCGGGTTCTCTGCATGAAGCCTGCTTCTCCCTCTGCCTGTGTCTCTGCCTCTCTCTCTCTCTCTCTATGAATAAATAAAATCTTTAAAAAGAAAAAAAATACAATGTGTTATATAGTCTGCATGACAAGAATATGAATATTTATAATATTTTCTCACTGTGGTGTAATTAAAAAACCATACGTAAAAAAAATTTTTAATCTATAAATAAAATCATACGTACTACCAACCTTTTTTTCCATACGATCCAAATCATAAGACTGAAAATGTTCTCTCAGTTCAGGAAATGGTTTATCCAGCCGTAGATCCTCTAATGCATTATCTGGATGAGATTCTATTACTATGAAACAATCCCAAAAGGTAAATTTCTTTAATAATACTTCTGGAATACACTACATTACAGGGACTTAAGAAATCTATAATTTCTAAATGCGCGTAGGACCTATAGGTTTTTTTTCTCTTTCTTTTTCCCACCAAGGAATGGACTTTACTTATTTTTTCAAAGTAAGCTCCAATGTGGGGGCTTGAACTCACAACCCCAAGATCAAGAGTCACATGCTCCACCTAATAAGCCCAGCAGGCACCCCTTTTCTGTTCATTATCGAGATAAATTTACATACATATATATATTCACATTTTACTAACTGCACAAATTATAAGTGGACTATAGGTTTAATAAAAGTAAACTCAAAATTCCTTTGGAGCTGAATTTTCTTGCTATTATAATTTAAAAAGATCAAAACTGATAAAGTATGTATTTGGATAGCACTTAACCTCCTGTGGTCTTCAAAAGACATCATCATGACCTACCTAGACCTCTTTCCTAGAAACCTGATGATTATCCTTGACTTCTTTTTTTTTTAAGATTTCATTTTTAAGTAATCTTTACATGCAATGTGGGGCTCAAACTTACAAACCCAAGATCAAGAGTTGCATGCTCTTCTGACTGACCCAGCCAGGCGCCCCTATCCTTGACTTCCTTGACCAACATCCTTGACCAACATCTGTCATGCCACATGTCCTAATATCACACTTCTCCATATGGGGGTAGTATAGGAATGTGTAATTTCAGTGTGTGTTTAGAGCTAAAGTTAGTTCTGTCATTTGCCAGCTGTGTGACTTTAGGCAAATAATCTCTCTGGTGCCTCAGCATCCTCATCTGCAAAAAAGTGGATACAATACTTTATGAGGATTTTAGAAATATTATATGAAATAATCCACATTAAGGCAGCCACACAGCTGGCAACATTAATTCTCATTATTAACTACCTTCACTTCCCTATCCTTATAATATCTGCTTTAGGTCAGGGGCTCAGTTTCTGTCTCCCCACCTAGCTACACCACTGTAAATTTCCTAACACCAACTCCTGCCTCTAATATTTGCCCCTTCAAATCCATTCATTCTCTACCCCACTTCAGGGTGACACATTTGAAATAAAATTTTCACCCTGTCACTCTCCAACTTAGAACTCTTTTTTTTTTGTTTTGTTTTCCAACTTAGAACTCTTAAAGAGCCTACTACCACCTGCCAGGAGCCTACCCCCTACCACAAGCCAACCCCTAACTGCTTGAGCAGATACTACTCCCCAGTGATACTCCCAACACCAATGGCTATCACTACACTAGCAGAGTACCTGGCTTAGAGCAATGTAGGAATACTGAATGAAAACTGGATGATGATATAGAATTAAAAATTTGTGGGCAGCTCAGGTGGCTCAGCGGTTTAGTGCCGCTTTCGGCCCGCAGCGTGATCCTGGTGACCTGGGATCAAGTCCCACGTCAGGCTCCCTCTGTGGAGCCTGCTTCTCCCTCTGCCTATGTCTCTGCTTCTCTCTCTCTCTCTCTCTCTCTGTCTCTCTGTCTCTCATGAATAAATGAATAAAATTTTTTCAAAAATTGTAAGTAAGGGGTGGCCGGGGAGCACAGTCAGTTATGTGTCCGACTCAGTTTCAGCTAAGGTTATGATTTCAGGGTCATGAGATTGAGCCTCACGTCAGAAATCTGCTTGAGATTCTCTCTCTCCCTCTCCCTCTCTCAAATAAATAAAATCTTTAAAAAAATTTGTAAGTAAAGGGCTAATATCATCCTTGAGCTGATGCAAGCTTGCCTACGTATGACATCAGTCTCCTATAACACTGTTTCCTTGGAGTAGTAGTTAGGTAAATGCCTTGCTTATTGTGTAGAACTATACCTGAACTGAGGGAGCTTAATGCCTCTATGAGAATGGAATGAAAGATTGGTAGAGAAAAGGTGGTATGTCGTCTATATGACACTGTGACCCACATGCTTTGGCCCTCACCTGTAGCAGTCAGTCCTACATACCCTATGTGGGTTAGGAGGCAAAAAAAAAAAAGATACGGACTTGCTTTTTATTAGGCTTCCTAATAAGATGAAGCAGCTATACCTGCTGTATCTCCTGCTTTGTATCCTATAAATGCCAAGTTAAAGGAAATGTTAGATTAATGTCTGTTGATTCTGATTGTCATTCTGAAACTGTAACCAGAGTTGTGCAGTTACAAATTAACTTTGTAATTTATTTTATTTTAAAAGATTTTATTTATTTATTCCTGAGAGACAAAAATAGAGATACAGATATATAGACAGAGGGAGAAGCAGGCTCCCTGGGATCACAACATGAGCTGAAGGCAGATACTCAACCACTAAGCCACCCAGGTGCCCCATACTTTATAATTTAAAATTGACTTTCTAAACTGTCAGGTTTCTAAAACTGTAGCTTAAAGCAACCAATGGCAAGCTCCATATGTGCAACAGTTTTACCTGGATGTTCTTTTATAATGATCCTCATATAACCAACTAGTCCATATGTCCTACAGATCAGAAGAGGTATTTGTGAATTCCAGAGGACATCTGCTAAACGTAGTAATGTACTGTAAAGGAAAGCACAATAAATAAGAACTTAAGCAAATGGTTATATGCCAAACATGAAAATACCCTAAAGTAAAGCAACTTTCTTACTAAGTAATAAATGCAAAGATATACACCTATTAAATTTATACAAGCAGGTCATGGACACACTGGAAAAACAAGCAATTTCCACAATTGCAGCAGTCTCACAGTAAATGTATCTTTTGGACTAGAAGGATATGAAAGCAACCTCTTTTGTGTTAGGGAAAATGTTATTGAAAGACACTTCCTAAACATTTCCATAACAAAGAGGAAAATATTTACAAAACCCTTAGGTACATTCCCAAGCACACTCTATAATTCTAACTAGTTTTTTTCATCAAAAAAATACCAATGTTTGGGATCCCTGGGTGGCTCAGTGGTTTAGCGCCTGCCTTTGGCCCAGAGCGCGATCCTGGAGTCCTGGGATCGAGTCCCACGTCAGGCTCCGTGCATGGAGCCTGCTTCTCCCTCCTCCTGTGTCTGCCTCCTCTCTCTCTCTCTCTCTCTCTCTCTCCATCATAAATAAATTAATCTTTAAAAAAAGGATTAATTTAATTGCTCTAAATATATATTAAGAAAAATTTCATAGCTTAGTATTTTCTCTTCCCTATCTTTTTGATGTTGGGGATTTATAAGCACTTCCCATTAAACATTTCTGTGGAGTTTAAGAATTCTAAGAACTACAGGGGCACTTGGTGGTTCAGTCGGTTAAGTATCTGACTCTTGATTTTGGCTCAGATCATGACTTCAGGGTCGTGAGATCAAAAGCCCCACATCAGGCTCCATGCTCAGTGAGGAGTCAGCTTGGGATTCTTTTTCTCTCTCTGCCAACCCCGCCCCGAACTGTAATTTAGAAATACGAATTTCTCTCTCTCAAATAAAGAAATGACTCTTAAAAAAAAAAAAAAGTAGAGATTTTGTAGAGAAAACAAAACTATGCAAATCTAACAAGACTAAAATAAAAACAAATTAACATAAAAATTTACCTTTCAGGAAGCTGAGTTGCAACCACAATGGTAAACCTACAGAAAAATGAAGGATCATTGTCTAGAAGGTTTTCTGGACTCTAAATAGGACACAGGAAAAAAATTCGACAATTTCACAATCATATTAAACATGGCAGAAACAGTTAAACTATTTTTGAGCAAATGAGGCAACATGCTAGACTCAAATGTTAAAGTAATTCAACTCTCAATTAAACATAAATATACAGGAGATCCCTGGGTGGCTCAGCAGTTTAGTGCCTGCCTTCAGCCCTGGGCATGGTCCTGGAATCCCAGGATCGAGTCCTGCATCAGGCTCCCTGCATGTAGCCTGCTTCTCCCTCTGCCTGTGTCTCTGTCTCTCTCATGAATAAATAAATAAAATCTTTAAAAAAATAAATATACAAAGATTCTAAATTCTAAATGCTAGGGTGCCTGGCTGGCTCAGTATAACATGGGACTCTTAATCTCAGAGTCATGAATTCAAGCCTCTCATTGGGTGTAGAGATTATTAAAATAAATAAACTTAAAATTCTAAATTCTTAGGGCTTTGAATTATTAAAAAATTACACTTCCACATAAAAATAATAATATGTATACATATATACCTCTTCCACAAAATTCCCAGAGACATCGTTATTTAATTCTTGTAAGAATTCCATGGCAGCTTGAGCTCGGTTCTTTTTAAAAACAAAGCATTTGACTTAAATTAGAAAAAATTTGGTTGAAATGTAACCCCTCACATTACAGATTAAGCAAGCATATTAAAAAATACCCAAATTTCATGCATAGATATGTTAACTCGGCTTTTTGTAGTATTTAAGCTGAGGCTCAACTGTAGTATTACTTTAAAAACTACTTAAGTGACTATATTATTTGTACCCAACTTTTCTGATTAGGCAAATGACCAGAAAACCTTGGGTAGCAGGCAGACATATTCTGGACCAAGTTTAGACTCACTGTAACCTCCTACATTTACAATCCTATATGAGAGAGGTAAATCAAAGAAATAGTCATTTCCATCCAGAATATTGTACTATGTTGACTATTATGGCTTTGTAAGAATTTTAATATGGAACATACAAAAATAAAAGATATGCTATCTAACTCTTAAAAACCTTGCTAACCAAAAACAAACAAACAAACAAAAAAACAAACCTTGCTAACCAGAATATTCCATCCTCTAAACATTTACAACTTATATTGAACTCAAGGTTTAGCTTTATTACAGGATACAGCATAAAAACATAAGACAGTACTTTTAAGTTCTTAAACTACCAAGTATATAAAGATTTGCAAGATTAAAAAAAAGAGCTAATTTAACTTTTTTCTCAGAGAAGAAATAATCTCTTGAAAAGTCAAGGCTTTTTAAGCAATCAAAACATAGAGCATTAGATGCTCACATGCAACTATATTCTATAATAAACTGATGGTTTACCTTCCCGATGCTGCTTCTTTGAAGGAAAAAACTAGAATAGAATTAAAGAAAAATTAAGGGCTTCTTTGACTACAAAGGAAAGGTTATTTGTTACACCAGGTATATTTCCTTCATATAATAACACTAACTATATTTTGATTCTAGATTATAATAGCCTTCCTAGAGGATAACAGGATGAAACTTATAATCAAAGCCCAGGCTAATCAATGTTACCAAAGCCAGTACCACAGAATATAAATTTCATAAGATACTGTGAGAGAAGAAAAATTCCCTGGTTTTTACAAAGTTGGGGATATACTATATATTTCCCTCCTGGAAATTCAAAATAAATATAACACATGTTATTAAGGCCTTGTATTATAGAAATGTTTAACTTCATCTGGCCCATTCCCAAACTCATTTGACCGTGGAATCCATTTGCTCATTTAGCAGCTATTAACATTTCCTAGAGCCAGTGCTCCACAGACTATACTTGGGAAATGCTATATTCAACTGCTTGCTTTTGCAGGTTAACTATAACAGACTTATTCAGGTTTCTTCCTACACATACCCTTGTCATATCTCAAGGCCCAGATCTGAGGCAGGGTGCCATTTTGTAGCACAAAATCAGTGGCTCCATAAGAAAAAGAAACCTTATTCTTATCACATGCTGCTCTAACCAACCAAGTAAGCAAAGATAATAGGACTTTTTTTTTTTTTTTTTTTACAGAAAAAAAGGGCACTGCTGTAGATATACTACCACCCAAAGAAAAAGTATCAAAGCTCAATACAAACTAAATTCCAGCTTTCCTGTATGAACTCACTGTTGTCATACACTAACAAATATAATGAGAGAGGGACGCCTGGGTGGCTCAGCAGTTGAGCGTCTGCCTTCGGCTCAGGTCATGATCACGGAGACCCAGGATCATGAGTCTCACATCAGGCTCCCTACATGGAGCCTGCTTCTCCCTCTGCTTATGTCTCTGCCTCTCTCTCTCTCTGCGTCTCTCATGATAAATAAATAAAATCTTAAAAACATATATATATAAATCTTAAAAAAAAATATATAAAATCTTAAAAAACATATATATAAAAATCTTTAAAAAAAAAAAATATATATATATATAATGAGAGATTCCAGCCTCCAAATCCCTGAAAAGAGCCCGTAATTCAAATCTGGGAATGCTTTGCAAGTCTGTATTGTGATCATCTTTAAAAAATAACATACAGGCCATCTCTAAAGCAGCAGAGGCAAAGGAATGTACAGAGAGTTGTGCCTGGACTGAGCTCAGAAGAAACACAAATAAAAGGTAGTTATTATTCTTATAATATGAAAATATTTTTTTCAAAAATACAATTATTTTAAATTATGTACTAACCCCTAGGAATCAATGCAAGGACTTAGAAATTGTCTAGATTTCACAGATCAAGGAATAATGACTGCTCCTTTGCACTAATAACAACAATGAAGACAATAATGCTGGGTACCTTTTATTAACGGCCTGATGGACACTGTGCTAACACTTTACCTATACTGATTTACTTCACCTTCACCATAATCCTAAACACGGGGATTATTTCCACCTGAGAGTCAAGTCACCTTGATTGAGGAGGTGAAGTTGGGATTTAGGCCTTACTCTCCTGTGACAGTGAACTACCTTCCCTAACATACATGTGTTTGAAAAGAATAGAACATACTTATTTCCAGCATCTTCTCCGCTGACCTGATTTCCATCAATAATTGTAAATGAACCAATACCTGGAAGACCAAACAGAGTCAGTCAAGAACACATATTTCTAGTTCAAAACTGTAAGGAGTAAATTTACAATCACAGAACTACATTACCTGGTAGTACTAAGTTTTTAAGAATTTCAGTTCCTGTCGCTGTTGCATTTATTAGGCAAACATGAGCAGATTCTAAAGCCTCTTGCCCATGATCACCCCACAACCTACAAAACAAGACACAAATTCGACATTTCTCAAACTTTCATACAAATGCAACTTTCTTGTTTGCATAGTGATCTTTGATCTTCAAAGTGTTCTTGCACAGAATGGCTGATGTGATAACCATGGTAAACACGTGAGACAGGAAGAACAGCAGGGGTTATAGTGATTACGTAGCTGAGTAACCTAAGACTCAGACAGGCTGATGCCTCCCATGATTAGAAGGGGATCAAATCAGTACTAAAAACTTGGTCTTCCAGCTCCTTGTCCATTACTCTTTTCAAGCCAGATAACATACAGAACAGATATTTTAGATATATTCATTAACATTAAAGAACTGCCTTAGACTTAAAACCTATTTTGTTCTCTATTTCATTTCTCTTTAAATTACATAGGCCAGGGGATCCTTGGGTGGCTCAGCGGTTTAGCGCCTGCCTTTGGCCCAGGGCGTGATCCTGGAGTCCCGGGATCGAGCCCTGCATCGGGCTCCCTGCATGGAGCCTGCTTCTCCCTCTGCCTGTGTCTCTGTCTCTCTCTCCCTCTCTACGTCTATCATGAATAAATAAATAAAATCTTAAAAAAAAAATTATATAGGCCCAGTATATTTAAGATCTTGATGTAGAACTTACCCCTGTAATATCTCCAAAAGTGAGGAAAGCTTTACCAAGAAAACTGAATTATCGTTATCTGAAAAGTCTCACATTGACTTCTAAAGGAGTGCTTTAAAATATAATACCCAATGCTCATTTTAATAGCATGATTAATAAATGCATACATTAACAAACACAAAGATATAATAAGGATTAGAAATATGTTATAACCTGATTTGCACTGGCATATCATTAGCGAGGCAAGGAGCATGATCATACATGCATCATGGCATCTGGCCCAATCTGGTTACCTTCACCCAGAAAGCCTACAGTCTTTTCTTCTAAGTATAGGAAGTACAAAAATCATTAGAAAAATGCCACAGTCTGGAGGACTGAGGCTTTAATGTGCTTCCTCTGACACCTGATCTAAAGCAGATTCCGTTGTGTAGCCAATATGCCCTCCAGAGCACATCAGAACTACTTCAATTTTTTTTTTTTTATTTGAGGAACATTCATCTCTCAATTCCACTCTAAGCTCCATGAGGGCCCAGATAACTCCCTACATGCACCAATGCCTGGCATACTGCCTTGCCCAGAGTAAGTGATCATTGAACAGCTGTCAAATGAATGGAGAAATAGCCTAGAAGAACCAGAGAAACTGGAAACATTAGTTTTTTCTATGAAAGTAGGGCACACAGAACACACCTGACAAATCTGGTGGATGGATGTTTGGGTATTCAGATAGTGAGCCTAAGAGAATATTGGTGCATCTCTAGGTAATGTGTTTCAAGAAAGAGGCCAGATAAGAAATCAATCCTCTTAGCTCCCTTGCAGGCCTAACTATGAATACCACGGCCTTGTTGACTGCAGCTATGAAAAGTAAAATTTGGTCCTTAACCGAATTAGACTCAGCAAAAACTTTCTTTTGTGGGACACCTGGGTGGCTTAGTGTGTGATGGCTCAGGGTGTGATCCTGGAGTTCAGGAATCAAGTCCCACATTGGGCTCCCCGCGGGGAACCCACTTCTCCCTCTGCCTATGTCTCCACTTTTGTCTCTGCCTCTGTGTCTCTCCTGAATCAATAAATAAAATCTTAAAAACAAAACAAAAAAACCTCTCTTTTATTGCAGTTACTTAGTAATATAAAATATCTTCTCAGATCTGTCTTGTATGGTTATATCTGAATTCAAAACACAACCAATGCTGGGATCCCTGGGTGGCGCAGCGGTTTGGCGCCTGCCTTTGGCCCAGGGCGCAATCCTGGAGACCCGGGATCCAATCCCACGTCGGGCTCCCGGTGCATGGAGCCTGCTTCTCCCTCTGCCTGTGTCTCTGCCTCTCTCTGTAACTATCATAAATAAATAAAAACAAAACAAAAACAAAAAAAAACCACAACCAATGCTAAGAATTTACAAAACAACACAAGTTGATTACAAGAGCTCTGTCACCTTGCTTCCTTTCCCAGAAGCTTGGGAGCAGAGGGATGTGCCTGAGAACAGGCTCTGAAAAGGCAAGAAGGGCCTATGTTTACATCCTCACCCAAATACAGGGGAGACTGGGCCAGTTATCTAACTTCTCCAAGGCTATTTCCCCATCTACAATGCCAAGAGAACGTCTGCTTCAAAGATGCTCTCAATGGTTCCTGGCTGGCTCAGCTGGTTGAGCATCTGCTTTCGGTTCAGGTCAGAGTCCCAGGATTCTGGGATCGAGTCACATCAGGCTCCCTGCTTGACAGAGAACCTGCTTCTCCCTTTCCTGCTCCTCTCTGCTTGTGTTCTCACTCTCTCAAATAAATAAATAAAATCTTAAAAAAGAAAAGAAAAAAAAGATGCTCTCAGGCTTAAGTGCCCAAAGGCCCTAATGCAGGAAGAGGCTATAGGTGCATATGGGAGTTCCAGGGGACATATAGGGACATACTGTAACTTCTCTGTGCTTGGGGGGGGGGGGGGGGGGGGCTCCAAAAGGGGTGGGGACCAAGCATTTGTGTTACTTCCATTGCCTTAATGTGTAGAAGATGCTCAGTAGGGGAATCCCTGGATGGCTCAGCGGTTTAGTGCCTGCCTTTGACCCAGGGTGTGATCCTGGAGACCCGGGATCGAGACCCGGGATCGAGTCCCGCGTCGGGCTCCCTGCATGGAGCCTGCTTCTCCCTCTGCCTGTGTCTCTGCCTCTCTCTCTCTCTCTGTGTCTCTCATGAATAAATAAAATTTCTTAAAAAAAAAAAAGATGCTCAATAAATAAGAAATGTGGAGTGTAGGAGTAAAGGAAAGGGAGAGGAATTAGCCAAGGACCTGCCTGATGGCTTGGACTTGCAGTGTCCACTAAAGTAGCCATTAACTCCATCTGGCTACTGAGCACTGAAAAATGAGGCTGGCAAGTCGGAACTGAGATGTGCCTAAAAGTGTAAAATGCCAGATTTCCAAGACGGGGGGGGGCGGGAATATCCCTAATAAATGTTTATACTAAGTGTGAAAATGGTAATATTGTGGATATACTGGGTTAAATGTACTAAAATGAATTTCACCTGTTTCTTCTTCTTTTTTAACGTGGCTACTAGAAAATGTGGTCGCTCCATCCGCGGCTCACACCGACGGGCATCTACTCCGACTGGACGGCGCGGGCCGGGCCGAGCCCCGCCCTGGGCGGCCCGGGGGGTGCGGCCGACCCCCGACTCTGCTACCCGAGCGGCGGGCGCGCAGCGAGGCGGGGCCGGCGGGGCCGCGGACCTCGAGCCGCACTCCACGCGGACCCCCGGGGGCGCCCGGGCCCAGGCCGCCCGCCCCGCCGAGCCCCGCCGAGCCCCGCCGGCCCGCCCCCCGCCCCCCGCCCCCCGGACCCCGGACTGCCCGGCCCGGCCCGGCCCAGGGAGGCCTGCAGGAGGCCCGACGCGCCGCCCGCTCGCTCAGGCCCGGCCAGGACGCAGGGGAGCCCGCCGGCCGCCCGCCCGGCTCGGGGAGCCCCGGCTCACCTCAGCTGCCGGTCGTACTTCTGCTCCTTGAGCAGCTTCCCCGGTTGCGCCATGGCCGCACCCGCCGCGCGAACAGCCGAGCCCCGCCGAGCGCCGCCGCCACCTCCGCGAGCGCGCAGGCGCACTGAGCGCCTGTCGCCGCCGCCGGTAGGGGGCGCCACCGCCTCACTGCGCACGCGTGGCCGGCGCCTGGGAGCCCGCGGCCCGAGCCCGCCGCCGGCCTGGGCCCGGGGCTGGAGCCCTGCGGGTCCCCCGGTCCTAGCTTTGTACCTGCAGTCACCGGGGGCCCCTCGGGCTCTGGGACCCGGCACGTTTGGTTTTTAACCACGTACTGTTTGTGAAACTTGCTCTTACCTCTCAAATCCTCTGTCCCTCTGTGCAGTCAGGATAAATGGGTCTCCTATTTCTCTTGTGTAGATAATAACCTTCACTATTATGATCCTTACTGGCCATTCATTGCTTCCACCCTCTCCTGCAACGAGCCCGCAGGAGGGGCTGTTTCAAATCACAAAGTTAGTTGCTCCCAGCTGCAGATCCAAAGACAAATAGGTACCTGGCCCTGTTCTTGAGAAGGTCACAGGCTCTCCTATAAATAGAGGGAAGCTGGAGTCCTGAAAGGTGCACGGAGGAACGCTACCCACTCCTCCTCTTTTCCAGGAATGTTTCACATCGCGTGGACAAAGAATGTTTTGAGCAGAAGGAACACCGGGTGTCATTCCTGGGAGGCAGAGAAGGCATGGCAGGCTCCTTTGGCAGGCTCCAAAGGAAGTGTGATGTAGGGAGTCAGGTGAAGGGTAAGACATGATCAGGGGAGGCGTGAGAGACAGTAGGGGCAAGGTCATGAGCTCCCCCCGCCCCCGTGAATATAAACGCAAGAAAGAATGTAAAGCCCTCTACTTTCTGTAAAGAGTCACTTCTCAGGAAGAGGATAGCTGCCAAGGAAGAGAGTTACCCCAAGAGAAAGGGGGAGAGGAGACAGGAAGCCAGAAGAGGAGCAGGGAGGGAGATGAGGGTTTGTTCCCTTCTATCTCCTAGACCCTACAGGCACCTCAGGTTAAAAATTGCCTAAAATAAGGTGAAAATGAGTACAGATCCCAGCCTTGAACCCACCCTGGGATGGGGATGGGAGGAGGGACTGTTAGACAGTAATGATGGAGTGAGATGATGGATGCAATTTCCCTGGGTGCTGTCCCCAGGATCGGGGTGGGGCACAACTTCTTATGACTTCCCTAGCCCTTACCCAGCATCCATGGATTACAACTGATGGGAAACAGAGGCATGAGGCTCTCCCAGCACGTCATGTGTTTCTGCTCTCACATTTCCTTCTCCAGTGGGACAGGTAAAATATAAGGGATAATAAAATACACCCAGGGAATGTGAGAAGGTCAAAAGGCAACAGGTAAGAGTTCACTGCTTAACTTCTCATGCTCTGTGCAGTCATGGTTGCATGAAAGGAAACGTCCCCAAATTTGATGGGGGAAAGTCATAATGCCTATGAAGAAATGGATGAATTTGACAAAGGTTTGTGTTGGTGGAGTCTGAAAGATACAGCACAGCATCAGTTTCCTAGAACTGCTGTAACAAAGTACCACAAACTGGGTGGCTTAAAAGTATAGACATGTCTGGACACCTGGCTGTCTCAGTCAGTAGAGCATGAAACTCTTGATCTTGAGGTTGTAAGTTCAATCCCCATGTCAGGTGTAGAGGTTACTTAAAAATAAAATCTTTAAGAGGAAAAAATTATTAAAAAAAAAAAAAAAAAAACAGGGATCCCTGGGTGGCGCAGCGGTTTGGCGCCTGCCTTTGGCCCAGGGCGCGATCCTGGAGACCCGGGATCAAATCCCACTTCGGGCTCCTGGTGCATGGAGCCTGCTTCTCCCTCTGCCTGTGTCTCTGCCTCTCTCTCTCTCTCTCTCTGTGTGTGTGTGACTATCATAAATAAAAAAATAAAAATTAAAAAAAAACAAAAAACAAAAAAAAAAAAAAAACAAAAAAACCTACAGAATTGTATTGTCTCAGAGTAAAGCTCAAAGTCTGAAATCAAAGTGTGGGCAATATGTTACCTCTGCAGCCTAAAGAGAAGAATCCCTCCTGGCCTTTCTAGCTTCTGGCAGTTGGCTGGCAATGCTCGACTTACAGCTGCAACATTTCAGTCTCCGCTTCCATCATCACATGGTAGTTAGTCTCTCAAATCTCTGTCTGGATCTCTTCTCAAGAGGACACCAGTCACAATGGATCAGGGCTCACCCCAATGGCCTCATCTTAACCTGACCTCATCTGCAAAAACCCTGTTTCTAAGTAATAGCGCATTCACAGGTGCTAGGGGTTAGGACTTCAGCGACTTTTGGGGGGAACCCAAGTCAATCCATAATAGCGTGTAAAGGTGCCTTTGCTGGATCTGTGAAGGTTGATTAGACAGAAACCTTGCCACCTGAGAACTGAGGGCCCATCGATGCCTTTTTCCCATTGTGGAGGACAGAGAATCAGACTAGGTATCAAATTAGGAAACCATGACCTCATTAAGTTAAGCCATTAGTTTTCAAGTGTGATCCTGGACCAGCAGCATAGCATCATCATCACCTCTGAACTTGTTAGAAATGCAAATTCTGAGGCCCCCTCCCAGACCTGCTGAATCAGAAGCTCTGGGGGAGAGGTCCAGGGAATGGTTTTAATAAGCCCTCCAGGTGATTCTGATGCACACTCGAGTTTAATAACCACTGACCTTGGGATCCCTGGATGGCTCAGCGGTTTGGCACCTGCCTTCAGCCCAGGGCCCGGTCCTGGAGACCCGGGATTGAGTCCCACATCAGGCTCCCTTTATGGAGCCTGCTTCTCCCTCTGCCTGTGTCTCTGCCTCTCTCTCTCTCTGTGTGTGTCTCATATGAATAAATAAATAAAATCTTAAAAAAATATATAACCACTAACCTAGCCCAACCCCTCACACAAAACAAGTGGGAAAGCAGCCCCATAAGTACAATAGTGCCCCTTTTACTGAGCGCTTACTATCTTCCAAGCAGATCCTTGCCATGCATCATGTCATTTTGTGCTCACTCAATGCATTAGATACTGTTGCTCACCCATTTCGTAGACCAGAGAGCAGAGACTTGGTGAGGTGAGTAAAATTCCAAAGCCTCACAGCAACTAAAAAGATGGTACAAGGATTAAGAAACAAACTCCCCAAGGGATCTGGCCAGATAGACTCCAGCTCAGATCGATTATTTTACCTACTCAAGTTGGTCTTGGTTGGGGGAGACTGGATCCTTGGGCTCCCAGGCAGTTTGGGGCTACCTCTGCCCTGAAAGAGCTTACAATATGTGGAAACCAGCCAGAAAGAGTGAGTCATGACCCAGTACACCCTCCCTGGCCTCCATCGCTATCTCTCCCTTCCTGCCCTTGCCTATCGTAGCCCTTCTCATGCTGGTGCTCTTTGGCCAATTTCTTGTCTTTCTCCCTTACCACTCCCCTGAGGCAGGTGTGGCTCTATAATGTTTACATGCCTGGCCCAGAATGTGGCATACTAAGTCTTCAATAAATGCGAGTCGAATGAAAGAATAAACTTTGGAAACTACTTCCACCTTACTTTCTCATTTTCAAATGCCTTACTGGCAATATGTATATCTTTGGATTTGGTGATTCCACATTTAGCAACTTGCCCCAAGAAAATCATCAGACATATACACACGCACATACAAAGATGTATAAGAATGTTCACTGTAGTGCTATTTACAATAGTGAAAACTAGAAACAATCCATACATTAGAGTACTGTGGAATCATTAAGTGTCAGGCCCTCTGAGGCTGATCAAGCAAGGAAATGCTTACCATAGGGCATTAGGTAAAACAAACAAACCAACCAACCACTGGTCACAAAGCTACACATGTGATTCTGATTGTTTTTTCAGTACTACTAATACATATCTAAAAAAGTCTGGCAGATGGTCACTGAAATGTTAATACTGTTGATTCTTAGGTAAAAATATGACCAGTAGTTTTAATTTATTTTCTGTGTTTTTGTGATTCTTCCAAGTTTTCTGCAATGGATAGGTTTCACTATTATAATTGCAAAAGGAATGTTTGGGGTTCTAAATGTGCCCAACAAAACTAAGGAAAAGGGGAAAGAATAGAGGTTCTAGGATCTGAGGAGTACATCCTTGACACCAGGAGTTTCACAGACATCATGTTACCTGACCATCCTATTAGCCTTCTAGACTCTCTATTCCCATTTTATAGATGAGAAGACAAGTTCAGAGAGGTAAAGTAATTTGCCCTGGGTCAGTCACATCCACTCCACATATGCTGGGAGCCACATCTGGGTTTAGTCCATCCCACTGTATGTACACACATACATGCATACTTGGAGTGGAAATGTTTTTTAAAAAATATAACAAGCTGTAATTTTGAGTTTAGAGTCTCTAGGCTACAGAGCTTCTGGCCTGGCCTGTGGACCCTGTGTATCACATACAGTGACAGAGTCACATCTAGTGCATATAATGCTATTTGTTGGAACAGCATTTAGACATCTGTTGTCTCAACCAATAATCACAGGGTCTTCATGAGGTGGGCAGGGCAGGGACCATCCCCTCATCACCTTGAAGAGCAAAGACATTGTCCCTGCGAGAGGAAGTGAGATCTGCTCAAGGTCACTTGATGAATGAGATATGGTAAGCTGTTCCTGCCCTCCTCCCCCAGCCCTTCATCATAGCCCTCACTCCCACCTACCCCTCCTGTGGTCCCCCTCCCTTATAAATGGGTGAAATCCAAAAGCCACTAATGCCAGTGAGACCAAAGAGTAAACTTTGGGTCAGTGAAATCAATTCATTTACAGAGACAGCACATAATTGAGACAGGCGGCGCCTGAATTGGGGATATCGGTTTTCCCAAATTGACCCAGATGGGCTGCTGGGGCAAGGGGGCTTCCCCTGAAATGGGCAGAACCAGGCAGAGTGCATCAGCTCCTCTCACCTGCCTGAGTGCCCAGCACTCCAGGCCCTGGAGAAAATTGCTGAAGATGGAGTGCAGGAAGGAAAGAATTAGACCAACTTGTTTTTGGTTGTTAAAGAGGTAAGAGTTTCTTTCAGTAGGTACAAAAGAGTAAGCAGTAGTGTCCTTCTCACCCTCATTCCCCGCATCCTCTCCCACCCTTCCTGTCTCCCAATCTCCTTCCTGGAGGCAAACACTCTCCCAAGCTTCTCTTATGTCCTTCCAGAGAAAGTCTTGCATATATGCAAATGACAATCAAATTTAAAATCCACTTCCTCCCCCTCTCCATGCTTTGAGACATGTAGAATAAGGGACTCAGCAGCCCTGGATTTTTATCTTTGCTCTGTCACCGTGTTCCCTAACTCAACTTCTTTGAGTCTTCCTTTCCTTATTTGTAAAAAGGGGGCAAAAATCTGCGTAGGGCTGCTGTGCAGATGAAATTGGATGCAAAATGATACGCATAATTCTGACTTTTTGTATTAAATACTATAAACAAATATGGAATATTTGAAGGAGAAGTGGATCGATGAAGTCGATACACTTGGGCCCCCTCCCCAGACCCTGAAATGTTACCACTCCTCCAGGAGAAGGATGGCTGCCTTCTCTAGGACTGAGCAAGCCTTTGTTTTTTGTTGTTGTTGTTGTTCTTTTTAAAGATTTTATTTATTTATTCATGATAGAGAGAGAGAGGCAGAGACATAGGCAGAGGGAGAAGCAGGCTCCATGTCGGGAGCCCGACGCAGGACTTGATCCCGGGACCCTAGGACAGCGCCCTGGGCCAAAGGCAGGCCCCAAACCGTTGAGCCACCCAGGGATCCCCAAGCCTTTGTCTTCTAGGTCTTCGGCTGCCAGTTCTGGCTTAGACCTGGAGCCTTGACAAGGTTGCATTCTCTGTCACATGCTGATCTTGGGGGCCCCATCCCCTGAATCTCTATCATAAGTCTCTTGCCCTACCTGACAGTAAGGGAGTCTTCCAGCTTCTGGGTAAGAGAAGGGCATCTAGGCAGAGCTGGGAAGTCACTGACCAATCTTGGCCTAGCCAACCAGTTGTCAATTAATCTCCACAACTCTAACTCGAGGAACTGAGGTTCAGAGCCTAGAAAAGGGGAACTGAGATAATTGCAGAGATGTAGGAGAGTCAGCCAGATAAGATGGCAGATTCCTTTAGAAGATCAGCCAAGAGCAGGTCCTGAAATAGTCTCCTCTGGTCAAGGTCAAATGGCCCTTCACCTCCTGTCAAGTACAGGGCCATGGGTGGGATCATTTGTTTGTCCTACCATCCACTCATCTATTTGTCTTCCCCAAACTGCCTGCTGAGGCCTAGACAGACACAAGCCCTATCCTTGGCACAAGGCCACATCCTAAGATGAATCAGATTGGGCGGTCTGATGCCAGTGGGTAGAAGACAGAGGACGCACCCAGTGAGGAGGGCACAGAAAGGACCAAGGCTCGAGGTGGGAAAATGTTGGGCCAAGGCAGGCAGTGAGGTTGAGTAAAGGGTGGAGGGCCTGAGCTCCCAGCAGGTGTGCCAAAGGTCATGGAGAGGCAAGGAGAGGAAGGACAAACCAGCAGGCTGTAGGAGGACAGGCAAGGAGCCCTGGAGAGAAGTAGGAGCCATGGGGAGAAGAAGAGGGTGGGAGTCAGGGTCTCAGATTTGCTTCTGTGAGGCAGTCAGCTCTTGACCATCTATCTTCATGCCCACTGCTACTTCCTCCCCATTCCCCCTTTGGGGCCAGGGGTTTGGATGGCCAGTCCTGTCCCCTCTCCTACCCTAGGCTCCTAGACCCCAGGCCTAACTGCAGGCCTCCTGCCCCCAGCTCCAAAAGAAAAGTGGTAAAGAGCACAGTGTCCAGAGTGAGACCAACTGGGCGTTAATCCTTTGCGTGCTGCACAGATTGTTTTACCTCTCTAGGCTTCACCCCTCTCTCTGTGAAAGAGGGCTCTTGGCCGTACCACTCAATGTCCAGGGTAGCTAAGAGAGTTAGATGAAAGGAAGGACCCAAAGCTTGGCCCAGCACCTGCCACAGTGTCTGGCTCCAGTTCTAAACACTTGAGGGTCAATGCACTTTGCAGTTTAGAGGGGACTCTCCAGTCCCAGAGGACTCAGAACCCAGAGTCCAGATACCGGGTAACGGGACTTGCGGCTCAGGCACAAGCCCCGGGATGGGATGGGATGGAATGGGATGGGATGGGATGGGATGGGATGGGATGGGATGTGGAGAAACCAGGGTAGTCCTCTGCACAGTACAGTTCAGAGCCTGTACACGTGAAAAGGAGGGAGAGTCGTCCAGCCGGGCGGGGGAAGGGAGGTGGGGAGTAGGGGAAAGCTTTAGGTCCCCTGAGTCCCCATCTGGACACCACTCTGGGGTTCAACTGGCCTGCGGGCGGGCGGGGGCGGGGCACCGCCGGCCTCTTTCGCCCTGCCGGGGGTTGGGGGGCGGGTCCCCCGGGAACTGCTCCTCCCGCGCGCCGCAGCTTTAAGAGGCTGCTCGGCGGCAGCGAGCGGGGCCGGAGCCGCAGCCGGAGCCAGCGGAACTGAGCGGCGCAGGCAGGTGCAGGGCTGCGGGTTCAGGAGCGGCATGACCGGCCACCACGGCTGGGGCTACGGCCAGAACGACGGTAGGCGCAGACCCCGGCGGCCCGACCCTGGAGCCAGGGGGCTCTCCCGGGCCGCGAGCCCCTCCCCCCGGGCCGCCCCCAGAAGCCGGGCTGCTGGCCCGGCCCGAGCGCTGGCTGCCCGGCTGCTGGCCCAAAGTCCGCGCTGCGACTCGGCCCGCGGGCCGCCGGGCAGCCGAGCGCGCGTCCTGCCGCCTCCTCCGCGCAGCCCCCCCGGCCGCGCTCGCCCGCCCCGGACGCGGCGGTCACCGCGGCGGGCACCGGGCGAGGCGGTCCGGGGGGCGAGGTGGCCCGGCGGGCGCGGGGTGCGCGGGGCGCGCGGGGCGCGCGGGGCGGGGCGCCGAGCGCGGGGGGCTGGGCGGGGAGCGCGCACGGCGTGTGGGGGGACCTCCCGGGAGCGGGGCTCCGCCGGACAAGGGCGCGGGGTCCCCGGGAGAGTTTCCCCGCCGAAGCGCCGGAGCTCCGGTGTCAGCAGGTACGTGAGGGGAGGAGGGGTTCGGGGGAGCACGCGTGTGTCTGGGTGTCTCCATCGAGCACGGTGTCTGAGCACGTCCTGGTGGGAAGCGTGGGAGCGCGTAGCCCACATCAGCCTCCTGGTCTCACTGGGAAAATAGCTCGCTGGTCCTGCCTGGTTTCCTTAGGATGCAGAGGAAGGGCGAAGAGAGCCAGGTGGCTTCAGTGTGGGTCTGGGGCAGGTCAGTTACCTTTTGGGCTTTTTTTTACCAAGCCGGGGTGGGGGTGTGCGGTAAGGGCTTCCCGCTTTCCATCAGGTGGACAGTGAGGACCAAGGTCCGTGCAGCCAGAAGGAAATCCCAGGCAGGGTAGGTGGACGTGTGGAGAGTCCGCCAGGGAAGTGCTGGTGAGAGGAACAGCGCTCATCTCCCCTTTCCTGGGGAGAGGTAGTCAGTCTCTGAGGGCGAGGGGAGCTCCTGTGCTAGTCTGGGGGTTAGGAGGTTGCGGTGGGCCAGAGGGAGCTAGGGAGTTGCTGTGATGTGTCTGGCTGCCTCTGGGACACAGGGACACAGGAGCATATTTTGGAGGGGAGACACCCCCTGCCCCCAGATCTGGGCATGAAAAAGCTGGAGAGGTTGAGGAAAAGACAACAGAGATCAGCAGAGTTGGAGAGAGAGGAAGAGAAGGGGCAGATTGACAGAACCCAGAGATCATCTTCCCTCCAGCACCTGCTCTGAGCTAGTTTCTGGGTGCTTCCTCCAGAATCTCGGTCCCCTGACTCTATCCTCTGCTCGTCCTGCCCACCAGCTCTGAGCATACAGTATCCTCTATGGCCGGCCACCCTCAGGCCACTGCCGCTCACCCAGCCAGCCCCGGGTCATTCATTCTAGGGGCAGTGAGGGAGGGAGGGACAGAGGATAGAGGTGCCGGCATGCGGCATGCTCACAGGACTTCAAAAATAACCCAGTGGGTCTGGGCCACGATTCTGAGTCATCCATTGGGGACACAGCTCTGTCGGCACCTGCTGCTGTTTTCTCAGGAAAACTTAAGAAGCCAAAAACGGGGAGAAGCACCAGCCGGCAATAGCTCTAAAAATAGGTTGTATCTCAGGATGTTCCCCAGGGAGATGCCGAGCCTTTCGGCTGCAGATGGAGCCTCTGGGAGGCAGGTGGTGGGCGCTCGTGGGTGTGCACGCAGGTGTGTGTGTGTATATGTGCTTCACAAGCATGTGTTTTGCTATAGTCTTTCATTGCAGACCTGGGTTTGCAACAGGGAGTGTTTGTGCGTGATGGTGCATGTGTCAGGTGTAGTCGTCAGGATTTTGTGTGTGTGTTTGTACACGTTTTTTACTGGGCCCTGCCACTCTGGGCCTGATGAACTCAGGTCACTGTGCATCTATGTGTGCGCACATGAAATTCTCGATAGATCTGTAGGCATGTGCCTGGGGAGGGCAGTTGTGGCTGCCTATGCACATGCTATATGTTTATACCCGTACCCAAGTTTGTGTGTGTGTATGAGTGCGCGAGTGCGTGAGAGCACATGCATATGCATGAACGGCCCTCAGTTCATCTGTGAAACAGGGATCATGATGGTTTCTGCTTCACAATGTGATTGTGAGGAGCAAGTGAATGTCACAGAGCCAAAGCTAGGTTGACTTTATCTTTTATTATTATTATAAATACCAACACCAATGTGCTCAAGATGTGGGAAGAGGCCAAATACCTGGTAGGGCCAGGTCAGGGACTTCAGAGGCCTGGGGCCCTCTGTGAGCGTGTATTGGGAGTTGGGGAGGAGTCACTGCCTAGCACCGCCCCTGGGCTTGAGGCTATACTGTGCTCCATTCCATTAATTAGCTCTCTAGGCCTCCTGTCACCTCTGGGAGGAGAGTTTTAGTGAGGCCATTTTGCAGCTCCACAGCAGGGGCTAACATCTGAAGGGTTACCTCCATCCCCCATGGGCGTCCTCTGCCTACAGCACAGAGATCCAAGCTAGCCTGAGCCCTTCCCTCTCCACACCTGCAGGCCCCTCACAGTGGCACAAGCTGTATCCCATTGCCCAAGGAGACCGCCAGTCACCAATCAATATTGTGTCCAGCCAGGCTGTGTACTCACCCAGCCTGAAGCCACTGGAGCTTTCCTATGAGGCCTGTATATCCCTCAGCATCACCAACAATGGCCACTCTGTCCAGGTGGACTTCAATGACAGCGATGACCGAACTGGTAAGTGGTCCTTGCCAGAGGCTGGCTCTCCTTTCACTGGGGTAGGCTCAGGAAGGGCAGCATGCTGTGGTGGGGAAAGAAGGCTCCACCTCTCACCAACTATGAAGCCTTGTGCTGAGCCTCAGTCTCCTTTCGCATAAAATGGGAGTGATAAGACCCTCTTTTCCTCTCTAGGGTCATAGGAAGGAAAAATGAAAAATGGAAGTGATGTGTGTAGTGCTGGCATACAGCAGATGCTCAAGAAATGCAAATTCCCTTCCTTCTCTTTCATTTACTGCTTTAGGTCAGGTTTGTTTTTACTCCAGGCCCTGTCACTGACCTACTGTGTGGTGTGATCTGGCCCAGCCCAGCAGAGAGAAGAGCACCTAAGTGTTCTGTGTGTGGGGTCCCTTGCTAGGGTCTGGGTGACTCTCTCATTCCTCTCAAGAACCCACCTCTAAGATGAGCAAGCAGAGACTCAGTGAGCTGGGGAACACCAAAATCGGCCTGGTCACTCTCCAAAGGTCTTCTCTCCCACACACCCACAACCTCAGGATTCCAACCAGTTTGGGCCACAGAGAGGCCAACAGGAACCTCTATCTGTTTACCCTGCGTTAAGAGTCCAGGTTCTTTCAAAATAAATTCCTAGACAGAAGCCTCAGGAGTGCTCCTCAGTGAAGAGATTTTGTCCTTATGAATAGTCCTATGAGGGAGTAAAGCAGGGCTAGGAGGGAACCTGCTAGAGTTTCTGGTATAAGGAAGTAACTGGTACTCTGCTCCTCTCTACCTCTCCATACACACACACCGAAAGCACACAAGGGCATTTAAGTTTCAAGTAGAAAATCAAAATGTAGAGAAGCAGAGGGAAGCCAGAGAAAAATGATCTTAGTTCCTTAGCCCTGAGTTCCCTGGTAGGCTAGGAATAAAGGGAAAGAGGATCAGCTATAGTTCTTGTTGCAGAAGGCAAGAAATCCAGCAGAGCCTCAGAAGACAGCCAACATTTTCCCATACTGAATTTTTTTTTAAAGATTTTATTTATTTATTCATGAGAAACAGAGAGAGAGAAGCAGAGACACAGGCAGAGGGAGAAGCAGGCTCCATGCAAGGAGCTCAATGTGGGACTCCATCCCGGGTCTCCAGGATCAGGCCCTGGGCTGAAGGTGGCGCTAAACCTCTGAGCCACCTGGGCTGCCCCCCATACTGAATTTTTATTTTGTATTATTTATTTTTTTTAAAGATTTATTTATTTATTTATTTATTTATTCATTCAGTCATTCATTCATTCATGATAGACACAGAGAGAGAGAGAGAGAGAAGCAGAGACACAGGCAGAGGGGAGCCCGACGCGGGACTCAATCCTGGGACTCCAGGATCACACCCCAGGCCGAAGGCAGGCGTCAAACCACTGAGCTACCCAGGGATCCCCCATACTGAATTTTTAATAAAAATTCTCACCCAGAGCTTTTTTTGGGGTGGAGGTACATGGAGCTCTTAAGGACCCTAAATGACTGTCTATAAAGGAGTTTTCATATGACTACCTTTTAATAGCCTTCAAAGGGCACTGAGGGTTCAATTCAGTAGCTTAGTGAAGGCCATTGTCATTGGGAAGTGGGGAGGCAGCCCAAAGAGGCATGCCTCTGGATCACCGATCCAGTGGTTTACTTTGAGGTCTGGCTGGGGCTCCCTCTTCTACCAGAATACCCAGGTTTGAGGGGTCAGCAAGTCAGCAAAAAGAGAGTAGGCTTGGAAGTGAGACAGTTGGGGCTCTGCCGCTCACCAGCCTGGGACTTTGGGCAGGACACCCGCTTTTCTGAGCTTCAGCCATACATCTGTCCAATGGTTCTACTCAAGGACACATTGGGGGTTGATGCTAGCAGAGTGCTGAATACATGTGGAGTGCACAGCGAATGGTAGTATATTCTGTGGTCAGGACAGAGGGAGAGGGCTACAGAAGCCAAGCTCAAGGGGTTAGGTGGGAGTTTACTCCCTGAGAGACCACACTGCAGCATCCCAGGTGCAGCATGCTTAGAGGGGTGGGCCCCCACAGATCGTATCAGGGAGCTCAGCCTGCCTCTCCAGGATGGCACAGCCTGATTGGGCCCCTGCCCTGGCCACCCTTCCAGACTCCCTTTGTCAACCCTCCAACAATGCAGTGGACAGACCCTGCTTCTCAGTTAAGGCCAGGTAGCAAGGAAGGGCCTTTGGACTGTTCGGTTATCCTCTTCCTCATGGGATGCACGAGGGGCAAGACCCTGCCCAGGTCACCCATCCTGGAAGGGCCTAGTGGAACTCTGAGCCTAGGGCCGTCACCTGATCCAGGGGCTCACATTCAGGTCTCACTGGGGCTCCCTCCATTGCCATATCCCTTTCAGCTAGAAATTCAATCAGTCCCAGGAGGCCCTGTGCATGGCCCCAGCTCAGTGGGTGTCAGGGTGACAAAGTCACGAAACTAGCACAAGGAGAGATCTCCAAAGAGGCCATGGGAGATGGCCACATCTCAGGTGTGGGCCCTTAGGAGCTGTTCCCTGGACAACACCAGGTCCGGAGAAGGCTCAAGGTTCTAGGAAGACAGTGTGACCTGGTGAGTAGGGGCTTGGGTTCCAGACTGAGGAAGGAGATACAGGCTTA
Organism: Canis lupus familiaris; assembly: GCF_011100685.1. Classification (NCBI taxonomy): domain Eukaryota; kingdom Metazoa; phylum Chordata; class Mammalia; order Carnivora; family Canidae; genus Canis; species Canis lupus. The sequence goes on along the minus strand of NC_049226.1, from coordinate 83,035,639 downwards.
AATCCTAGTTCAGTGTCTTGCTGTGTGACCTTGGCCAAATGCCTTGCCCTCTCTGTGCCTCATTTTCCTCCATTGTAAAATAGAGATAACAGTAGATCCTGTCCCTTATGACTTCTATAAGGCTTCTAGAAGGACTAAACAAAAGAATCCTTCCAGTTTAGCCCTGGGCCAAGGAACCAGACAGGAGAGGCTTCTTGTTAGTGGTAATGGGGGCCTGGGAGACAAGTTCCCAGCTTCCATGCAAAAATGGGGAGGGTGGCCAACCCTGTCACTACCTGTGCCACCTGCAGGCTGCCAGGATTCCTGCCTTGGCCCTGCTAAGGGCCCAGGGGACTGAGTGAGAACTGACCCAAGCCCAGTTAACCCAATTAATTTTCCAAATGAAAACTTTATCCCCCTCCTGAACACTTGCTTGGTCCTGGCACACCCACCTGCTGGGCCATGTGGAATCTCTCGCATCAAATACTCCATACCCGCCTTCTCCCCACAGCGGTAACTGGGGGGCCCTTGGATGGGCCATACCGGCTCAAGCAGCTCCATTTCCACTGGGGCAAGAAGCACAGTGTGGGCTCAGAGCACACAGTAGATGGCAAGTCGTTCCCCAGCGAGGTAAGGGCCCTCTACCTGAATCGCTTTACTATTTGGGGAAGGACGGGGATGTGAGGGTACCTGGTGTGGGGCTCTGGAAAGGGTAAGGAGGAGCATCCAGGGGGTTTGGGAGAAACACACCTCCCACCACCACCATCCAACAACCCCCTTCCCCCCGCCCCAGCAGCACAAGATCTTCCACCGGAACTCTGCCCACTGTTAGCTGGGTCTCTGTGTCCAGAAGGAGTTTTCGGAAGGATAAGCCCAGTCCCACCACATGCTGGCTAACAACCCTTTAAGGACTGAGCCTGGCATTCAAGGCCCTGCATGAAGCATGAAGTGGCTTTGCCTGGCCTCCTCTTTGCTTGACCTCTCCCCATATGACCAGCATGATGGATCTCCTGTCCACACTTAGCTCTTTTAAACCTCCAAGCTTTTGCCTGTGCCATTTTGTCTGCCTGGGGTGCTTTTCCCAAGGGTTCCACCCGATAACCACCTGAGTCATTCTCCGGACTCAACTGCAGGCACCACCTCCTCCAAGGTGGGTCACACAAAGGGAGGGCTGTTATCTATTTCATAGTTCACTGAGGGCTGAGCCGGAGCCAGATTGCTCTTTGGGTCACCTGGGGCGCAGGGAAGGGTTGAGCCCAGAGTGGTGTGGATGCTATGTGTGGCCACTGGGGGCTCCACTGGAGACTCCTCTGAGCTCCCCCAGAGGCCTGGGAGGTTTAACAACCTTACCCCTCTTGCAGAGGGGCCAGGAGTCTAGTGGGAGTGAGGGAAGCCTGGCTCTGAGCTCTCATGGCTCCTTAGAGGCGCTAAGCACTGGCCTTGCCTCTGTAGCTACACCTTGTTCATTGGAACGCCAAGAAATACAGCACCTTTGGGGAGGCAGCCTCAGCACCGGATGGCCTGGCTGTGGTCGGCATCTTCTTGGAGGTAAGGGGTGGTAACTGGGGCTGAGAGGGCAGGAAGCCTGGCACTGCCCCTACTTCCAAACATGGTGGGTGCTGGGCTCACACTACCCTTTCCCTGACAGACAGGGGACGAGCACCCCAGCATGAACCGTCTGACAGATGCGCTCTACATGGTTCGGTTTAAGGTGAGATCAGGGGTCTGTGCCCCAGACCCAGAGCAGCCTGGTGGGAGGGAGGAAGAGACTGGAGCGTAGAGTGGGTCCATCCACTGCTCCAGTTTGACAGCAAACCCTCGCTGAGCTGAAGGGCGCAGGTTAGCAGCTGCAGTGCCCTGCAAATGACGACTCTTCATCAGAGTCAGTGGCCTCACAGAGTGCCTGGCACACAACCCGGTTGGATATAGGATTGATAAGATGTTTCCTGTGTTAATGGCCACCCTACAGGCAGCTAAGGTCAGTCGAACGAAATGGCAGAGACAGAACACGGACACCAAAGAGCTGTAGGAGCCATGGTTTTACATACTGGCAAACAGGTAGACAGGACCCAGTCCGAGCTGAGAGATGGCATCTGGTATCACAGACCTATGCCCACAATTTGCATCCGTGGGCCAAGGAAAAGCCTAAATCCTGCTGACAGGAAAGAGTGGGGAGGATGCTGGTCTGGTCCTAGTGGCAGGTCTGTGCTGATCCTGGCTTTGCCTGCCCTGCCCTAGGGAACTAAGGCCCAGTTCAGCTGCTTCAACCCCAAGTGCCTCCTGCCTGCCAGCCGGCACTACTGGACCTACCCTGGCTCCCTGACCACGCCTCCCCTGAGTGAAAGCGTCACCTGGATCGTGCTCCGGGAACCTATCAGCATCTCTGAGAGGCAGGTGAGTCCTCCCAGAACACCACATGGGATGGGAGGTTATGGCACTTAGGGCCCATCCCAGGGAGTGTGATTCTCCCAACCAGCAAGCTACAGCTTATGGTCCTCCCATCAAGACTCCCATCTTTTGCTGATAAACAGTTAGATTCCTTTTTTTCAAAAAGTAGGCTCCATGCCCAATGTGGGGCTTGAATTCATGACCCTGAGATCAAGAGTTGGATGCTCTACCGACTCAGCCAGCCAGGTGCCTCCTCCTCCTCCTTTTTTTTAACATTAGATTCTTAGTTGAGAGTTCTCTTGATAGTCATTAGAATCTAACCACAGGCTGAGAGGGGAGATCCCTGGAGCCTGGGACCACCCCTACTGTGTTAGAATCTGAATCCTGCATTTGTTGAAAAGTCTTAGCTAGATGGAATTGGAACTGCAGCTGGCGGAGCAGGGACCAGCTTCAGAGGCCCTTTATTGGGCCAGTAGCTGGGGTCAGAGAACGAGTGGGCGGAGGAGTGGGAAAGGACCTAGGAGCAAGAGGAGGAAGAGGTAGAGCTGTTGGCAAGATAGGCCAGATGGTGTGTCTGACAGCAGAGAGGACCCCAGCACCTGCGTTGTGCCCTGAGTATCTCCTCTGCCTTCTCAAGATGGAGAAGTTCCGGAGTCTGCTTTTCACCTCAGAGGAGGATGAGAGGATCCACATGGTGAACAACTTCCGGCCGCCGCAGCCACTGAAAGGCCGTGTGGTCAAGGCCTCTTTCCGGGCCTGAGCTGCCTGTCTGCCCAGCCGGCCACTAGAGCACCATTTTCCCAAGGGCTTCCACGTCAGCAGACACCAAACCATCCAAGGCTCCCTGCCTGGGGGGGTGCTGTGGACCCCCCCTTCAGCTGGCTTGCTCCTTGGCCAACCTGGAGGATTCTTGATGGGACCCTCAAGTCGGGGGATACCCGTCAGCCGGGGACAGGAAGGACAGGAGCTGAGCATGGTCTAAGCCTGAGGTTACCTCTGCCCTCCAAGACCCAAAGGCCCCTGGGAACCTCCTCCCGTCTTCCCCACTGGCAGTGGCAGCAGCCCCACCCCAAGCTCACACTGTGATGGACGAGACCGAGCTCTCTGGGGCAGGCGGCTGGCATTGCCAGAAAGACTCAAGCAATAATTAGAGGTGGGCAGAGCTGCCCTCTCGGCGTTACCTCTTCTGCGGGCCTCCGCCATGCACGCACCTCACTGCCGGGCCATTAAAATCAGCACCCAGTCTGCTGGAGATGACATGGCCTTTTCCCTCCAGCCATCTGCTGCCATGGGCAGACACTGGCTACAGCTTATGTAGTATCTTCCCTCATCCCCACCCAGCCACCAAAGCCACCACATGACAATCCATCCATGCAATGATTAATAAACTCATCTATTCATGCAACAAATACCCACTGAGTGCCTGTGCTACGTCACGGACTGTTCTAGCATTGGGGGAATGGACGGAGGTAAGTCAAGCAGAGTATGTGGGGAGGGACATGGGTACTGAGCAGATGAGGCTTATCTAGAGGGCCAGGCCATGGGAGCAGCAAAAAGGGAGGGAGCTACCTTGTCTGGCGAATTAAAGTAAATCCCAGCCAGCATTCCAAGGCAGAGAGAAGGGACCAGCAAGTTTGAAGCCAAGGGGAGGGAAGGTGTGCAAGCCTAAAGCCCAGAGCGTGGAGCTGAAAAGGACCAGGGGGGCTGGAGCCATGAGGTAGAGGCTGGGACCCTCCCAAGGTGAACGGGAATCCTGCAGAATCTGGGGTAGAGGTGGGGCAAAGCCAGATGTGCAACGGGGGCAGATCCCTGTGGAGTGTGGGTGAACAGGCAGGAGTGACAGCAGGGAGGAGGTGGTGGCCAGTGGCCAGGAAAAAAGGTACAGGATGGAAGAGGTGAGGAGCAGGGGGGCTGGACGAGAGTTTAGGAGAGGCAGAGCCCAAAGACAGGGTTTGGCTGTCAGTGAGGGAGAGGGGCCCAAGGGTAAGGCCTCCACATGGATTAGGGCGCCCGGGCAGGAGCTGACAGGGCCCCAGAGGTGGGGAGTGCTAGGAATCGGTGGGATGTTGGGGTCTTAGCCAGGAGGGATGTAGAGGGTTGCGCTGCTTTGGAGTAACTTAATTCAAGGTAATAGTGAGGTCTAGGGGCTGGAGGGGAGAGGCACATATGAAAGAGGGGGCCCAGGATGGAGGAACAGCATGGAACAGCATGGAACACAGGACGAGCTGTGGAGAGGTGGTAGGAAAGCCACAGAATGTACCAGGGCAAAGGGACCCACTGGGGGCTGCTGAGGAGCCTGAGGCAGGGCTGGGGGCAGGACAGGGCACGTACCCCAGGCCCAACCCTGCATTTATAGGAGCCTGCGAGTGGGCACCTTTAAGTGTGCACCCAAAGTGCATCCCTGCCTCGCCCTGGTCCGGCCAAATCTGGAGGACTCCTGGAAAGTGCACAGGTGGGTTTAGAGACCCAGCTCACTGTAACCCAGCGGCAGACAGCCAGGGGGCTGAGGACTGAGGCAAGGTGACAATTGAGAGAGCAGATGTGAAGCAGAGAGATACATTGCTGAGGACGCACTGGGTCGGGGCCTTTGGACCTGTCTGAACACCCTAGGGAGGGAGGCTGAGCTGCAGAGGCTAGAGGGGCTGGGGGTGCATCTGTCTGCCCACTTTGCCACAGCTCCTGTCACTGTCACTATTACCAGGAGGGCACTCCTGGGTTATGGGGTACTTCTGAACTTTGGGTGAGGCCACAAAGAGAGGGAGGACTTGGGTCTTAGATTATTAGGTTTGAGCCAGGGATGCACTGTTGGCCCCTCTCACTTCCATGCTCAGGACAAGTCTGTCTCCAGAGTGGGCTGAGGTTGGGGGGCCTAAGGGACAGGGACCCTTGATGGGAGCACAGGTACAGCTTTGCCCCTGCAGCACCCCCGGCCTGATATAAGGGCCATTTTCTCCCTCCATGTTTTAGGAGACCTTAAGAAGGCTGATATCTTTAGGACATGTTTGTTCATCTTGAACGCAGGCAGCAGCAGAGAAGTGACACTAGTACAGCTGCCTCTGAAGATAGACCAAGGGCCGGGGGCAGATGTCTGACTTTCTCCTTAGGATCCAAAAACTGTCTTCACCCCTATTTTACAGATGAGGATGATGAGGCTGAGGGAAGGTAAGTAGGAAAGTGGTTGAGTGGGATCTGATCCTGGATCTGTCCCATAAGTCTCCTGCTCTGTGCCAAACTGGGCCCAAGGGAGGGAGAGATGGGCATGGTGGTGGCCACGTGGAGTTGGAACAACAGGCCTGATGCTACCGGCCGTGCCAGGGATCTTGGCCAGCCCCTCCCAGGGATGGTGGCACAGCAGGCTTGGCACCACAAAGGACTTAAGAAATGGGAGCTGGTTTTATAGTCATTATCCCAAGGCTGCCAAGAATCCTCACCCACTAAATCCTTCCCCTTAATTTGTGTTTTAAATGTAAAACTATTTTATTTTTTGTAAAGATTTTATTTATTTATTCATGAGAGGCACAGAGAGAGAGAGAGGCAGAGACATAGGAAGAGGGAGAAGCAGGCTCCCCACAAAGAGCCCGATATGGGACTCGATCCGGGACCCCAGGATCATGCCCTGAGCCAAAGGCAAACTCAACCGCTGAGCCATCCAGGCGCCCCTAAAACTATTTTATTTTTTTTTTTTTTTTTTTTTTCCCTAAAACTATTTTAAAATCAAAAGTGGTCTCCTTATAATTACAGCCCAAAATTTGACCCTTTTACATCCAAATGGGATGCCCCCAGCTGGATCTCAAATGCCTCCAGCAAACCTGGCCTCAAGGGACCCAGGACTGTGTTCTGAATTCTTACCCAGGGCAAGGTGGCCTCCTGGAACCGATGCAAGGACATGTGGAGCACTCAAGACAAGATGGGCTCTGCTACCTCCCAAGATCCCAGAGCGCCCTCCCTGGCAGCCAGAGTGGCCCTCAAAAAGATCTGGGCTGGTGGCTCAGGCCAGTGGCCATAGCACGCTGGATCTGTGCTAAGGGCATAGTCTTCCCTCCCAACCTAGAAGAGTCAGGCCCTGGGTCTCTCAGAGCATCTCTCTTCTCAGGAGATGGGGTGGCTCTAAAGACCCGACTTCCTAGAGTTCTGTCTGCAGAGAACCTGCTCCTAACTTCATAGTTACCTCTACAGCTGCTACCACTACAGAGGCCCAAGGGGTCCCCATAAGCCTGGCAAAGGACACCGATCTGCCAAAGTGCACATCTGTGGGGAGAGTGGTCTGTGGCCTGAGCAAAGGTTGGGGATATGGGCAGAAATGGTCTGAGGTGAAGGTTTGCAAGACAAACCTTAAGTTGACAGCATTGCTGTCAGAGTTGATGTCTGGGAAGGGGTCCCAAGCTGAGAGGTCCTGGAACAGGACAGAGGCCTTGACTGAAGCTGGGGCTGGCCTGAGAATGGGGTCAGACAACAGTATCTGCCCAGCCTGGACACCTTGGGAGCCCCCCACGTCCATGGATCACAACATCAGCCCCGAACTCACCCTTGAAGGCCAAATAAACTGCTGGTTGGTCAAGATTCCAAGGGGACAAGGCAATGTGATTCTGGAGGATGGAGGGCTCTGGTATTTGTCCTGCAGTCAGAGGCAGGGCCTGGGGAATGCATCCGTTTTGGAGACTTCTGCTCACAAACTTAGGGCAGATACACCTTCATACCTGGGCTTTGCATCACATGTCATTCCAGACCTCGGAAACTTGCGTTCTCTGTGAACCGGAAATAATATAATGTGAGCCACACGTGTAATTCAATGTTTCCAGTAACTCTATTTTAAAAGGTAAAAAGGGGTGGAGCACCCAGCTGGCTTAATTGGTAGAGCATATGATTCTTGATGACTCTTAATCTTGGGGTCATGCGTTCAAGCCACACATGGGGTGTAGAGATTTAATAAATGAACTTAAAAAAAGAAAGTAAAGAAATACTGATAAATAAATAGTAGAAATAAGTAAGCATATTTAATTTGAATAATAAATTTTATTTAATTGTGTCCAAGGTATATTATCATTTCAACATGTCATCCATATAAAAAAATTCACAAGATATTTTACATTGCATTTTGTGCTAAGTTTTTGAAATCCAGTGTGTATTTTACACTTAGAGCATATCTTGATTCAGAGTAGCTACATTTCAAGCACCTAACAGCACATGTGGCCAGTGGCTACCATATTTAATAGCCCAGCACAGCCCAAAATGGATGTTTCCCTTTGCAGGACCATCTGCTAGCAAGGTGTCCAAATAGGCCCTCTGACTGGGCCCATAGCCAGGCAAGGTGGGGGCAGGAATGAGTCAGATCTGCTCCAAGCCTCTGTCCTCCACAAGGGCAGTTTCAGAACATTCGGTGCCAAATTGGCTTCCTCCGTCAGGGCCTTCCACCTCCAGGAAACCTCCAACCTGGCTGGCCCTGCCCCCGGTCACTCGGCAGGACCTTTGCCATTCCTCCAGTAGAAAGGCTGAGACGAGATTTCAGCAAGGAACTGACTGCAAGAGACCATCAAGGGTGGGGGAAGGTGTAGTGTCCCTGAGAAGGATCCTGGCTTGGCTGAGGAAACTTGATTAGTCTGAGAGGGCTTCCTGGAAGAGGAGTCCAAAGCCAAAGTAGCTGGCAACCCAGCAGAGGCACAGAACCTCAGCAGCAGTGAACATTTAACAGGCAGACAGGAAGGCCTGGCTGTCACCCAGCATGTATCAACAAAGAGGGGATGTGTGGCTGGGGACACAGGGCTCCCCACACTCTGGAGCCCTCAAGTGCCAGGGAGTTTACCTTCATATCCAGGTGGCATGAGGAGCTGCTGGAGGTCTAGAGCAAGAGCGGAGGGCTTCCTGGGAAGCCTTCCTCTTGGAGGAAGAGGATTCTCTCTCTGAGGCTCAGAGAGCACTAGGCATCATTTGGCCTGGATCCACCTTCCAACACAGGCTCAAGAGCAAATTCTGGCAGGTACAATTCATCAAGACCTCCTGCTGCCCCTCCTTGGCCCTGCGCAATGGACTCACGCCTGGGCCCTGGCAGTTCTTGCTTGGCAGTCTGTGAGTCTAATCTAAATCCCTTCAGCTGCAATTCAAATGTTTTTGTCTTCAGAGGCATGGGAGGGTGAGCAGATGGCTCTTTAGTCTCATTGAGTTGCTCTCTTGGGACTGGCATTCAGGAAAGGCATAGGAACACAGGAGCTGCAGGGTCACCTGGGCTCCCAGGGGTCCCTCAGGTTTTCGGAAAGGAGCTCTCTTCTCCTCTCCCCCTCTCTCAGCCCCGCTGTGAGTGACAAGTCCTTGGTTGCTCTGAGGACGGATGTCTCCAGAGGGCACACTGCCCTGTCTGTCCAGTTGCCTGGGCCTCCCCAGGGAACTAGGAAGCGGGTTCTTGCTGCTGCTACTGCTCCTGCCTGTTCAGGAGTAGAGTTTGGAGGGTATAACTTTTACAGCCAGAGGAAGCCTTGGTAAGGATTAATAAGCTGCCCAGGGAATCCCAGAGTATTCACATCGAAAGAATTCCTGTTCTGATCCCCCCATACAGATTAAACAACTGAGGCCCAAAGAGGGAACAGGGTCTGCGGAAGTGAGTTGGTGGGAGAGCTAGCATTTATCACTCCTGGTCCAGTGCTCTTTGCTCCTCGGGAGAGCCTTACATAGCAGAACGACCACTACACAGAATAACTCTGTGCTGGCCTGTCATGGAGCCTGAAACCCTGCCATTTGAGCTTCGGTGCTTAGTTGACACCGTCCCTGATGAAATGCAAGTGCCCCTGGCAGGCAGTAACACCTTCTGGGGGAATGATTTTATCGCCTTCTTTTCAGCCTGCCCTGTGAACTCTCTACACCTGTGTTCCACATCTATAAAATGTGTCAGTGCGAGGGCCAAAGGGTCTAAGGTAGGACTTGAGGAAGGAGAGAAAGCAGATTTCCCAGAAGTAGAGCCAAGCTGTGGCCCAGCTGAGGGCCAGCTCTGAATCTCAGGATGTCTGTGGGTCACCCCATGTGCCCCTAAACTACAAGGGGCCGTGGTGCTAGGCCTAAACTGTCAGGGACAGACGAACCGGAAGAGCCTCTCAAGACCCCCAGACCTTGGCCCATGAGTGTGACAGGAGATTCCCTGGGGTGAATTTCCAGACAGCCTAGGTAATGGGGGCTCAGAGCTGGATTGAAATGATTTACAGGTAATAAATATATTCCACGTGTTTCACATATCCAAGACCACAAACTATGACCTATACAATGACGGCGTCACTTTAGAAGTCACTGGTTGGAAATGATTTCTCTCCTCGGAGAGCAATGCTCTAATGGTTTAATTTCCGGCAGAGGCAGGTGAGCTGAAAGGATATTTTGGGGGCAGCCAAGTCTTTGAAGCCCTGGCCCCAGCACTAAATCTGGAGGACTGTGGTTTCTGGGGGCAGTAGAGGGGAGCTGGAGGGGGCTCCTCACTCCTGTGCAGCTTGGTCTACTAGGCACAGAGCTGCTTACACGGGACCTTGACCCCTGGTTACTACTTTAGCTGGTGCCAGTGGTCACTCCAGCAACTCCTGGGGGCTCGGATGAGGGCAGAAGCAGCCAGCTTTACCGTCTTTGGGGCGCCTGACCCAATTTTAGTGCCCCCTGAGGTCAGAGGTCATGCTGAGGAAAGAAAATCCGGTGTCTGGTAGCTGGCAAGAGCTTGACCAACCCCAGCCAAATTTCCTAAGCCCTTACTGTAAGCTGAAACCCCTAGAGATGAATCCTCAGTGCCTATGGCCCACAAGACTTGACCATGTCAGGAAATGTCAGGCTGGGATTATTTTTCCTGCCCCTCTTCTCACTAACACTGGGGTTGTAGCCATGGGAACAGAGATGGGAATGGGTAATGTTTAGGGTTCTGCTAGCAGACCCAGAATCCCTTACCCCAAACCTTCTTATTTTAGAATTTCAGACTTTAGAAAAGTTAAAAAAAAATACAGTGAATATACTGAAGACTGGTCACCGGACCCCTACTTCATCAGATTTGCTTTCTCTCTCTCTCCATATGGATACATTTTTTTTGAGTGCATTTACTAAAAATGAAGGCATTGTCTTATATAACCACAGTATAAGAGTCAAAAGCAGGGGGCACCTGGGTGGTTCAGTTGTTGGGCATCTGCTTTGGGCTCAGGTCATAATTCCAAGGTCCTGGGACGGAGCTCCATATGGAGTGCTGTGTGGAGTTCCCTGCTCAGCTGGGAGCCTGCTTCTGCTGCTCCCTCTGCTTGTGCTCAGTCTCTCTCTCTCTCTCTCTCTCTCTTCTCTCTCTCTCTCTCTCTCTTCTCTCTCCCTCTCTCTCTCTCTCTCTGTCAAATAAATAAAATAAAATCTTTTAAAAAATAAAAAAGAATCAAAAGCAGGAAATTAACATTGTTACATTACTATTATCTCACCAACATACCTTATTCATATTTATTTTGCTAACTGTCCCAATAATGTCTTTCTTTTTTTAATTTTTACTTATTTGACAGAGAGAGAGAGAGAGTACAAGCAGAGGGAGTAGCAGAGGGAGAGAGAGAAGCAGGTCCTTGGCTGAGCAGGGAGCCTAATGATGCCCGGCTCAATCCCAGGACCCCGAGATCATCATCTGAGCTGAAGGCAGACATTTAACCAACTGAGCCATCCAGATGCCCCCAATAATGTCTTTTGTAACAATAACAATGACAAGTCCCAGATCATGTCCCAGATAACATGTGTATCCAGTTGTCCAGTCCCCTTGGTGTCCTTTTCTTTGGGCACTTCCTCCATCTGTCTTTATCTTTCACCACATTGAGGTAGTCAGAGAGTACAGGCCAGTTAGTAGTAGGATGTCCCTCAATTGAGTTTGTCAGGTGTTTCCTCAAGGAGACTTCGTTTTTCAAAGGAGTATCACCAAAATATGATCCCATATTCTTTTTAGGTATGTGATGCTGATTTATCTGATTACTGGTGATTTAACTTTTTGTTTTTGTTTTAATTGAAGCATAACATATATACGGAGCAGTATATATGTTCAATGAACTTTCAGTCTGAGCACACCTATGGCACTAGCACCCAGATCAGTAAAAGTACATTTCCAGCATCCCCAAAAACCCATGTCTTCATCAAATTCCTACCTCCCAAAAGTAATCACCATCTTGACTTCTTTTTTTTTTAAGATTTATTTATTTATTCATAATAGACAGAGAGAGATGCAGAGATACAGGCAGAGGGAGAAGCAGGCTCCATGCCGGGACCCTGATGCGGGACTCGATCCCAGGACTCCAGGATTGCGCCCTGGGCCAAAGGCAGGCACTAAACCACTGAGCCACCCAGGGATCCCTACCATCCTGACTTCTAATAGCATAAGTTACATTTGTCTGATTTTGAACTTCAAGTAAAATGAAATCTTTCATTTCAGAAACCTCCCTAGCTTCTAGCTTTGGGGCTCATAATTATGTTTGTGAGGTTTCCAGAGCCTACTTTTTGTAATAATAAATGCAATGCTTCCCATCATGAGCCTCCAATGAAGATCAAAGAAAATACAATTTATCTACACGCTTCATTTCAAAAAAATCACTTTAATGCCTCAGTTGTAATATAAAGGACAGCCCTTTATATGTTACATGTTTATATATACAAATAACATAATTTTCAATAAAATAATATGTGTATCAGAATGTAAATATTAGCTCACAAGGATGCGATGAGGTCTTTTGAGGCTTGTACCCATATACAGAAGCCTCACAACACTGCAGCTACCAATGCTTTCCAGGCAGAGAAACATGAGTATTGCTGCCTTTATAGTGTCCTTTTCCTAGGTAGTGAACAACTCCTGTACTTTTTAGAACAGACATGAAAACATCCCATCTACTCATTGAATTTGAGACATGTGTTCATCCACTGTGCAATATTTTAGAAGTCATCATATTTTAACTCATAGGAGGTGAAATTTTGTCTCTTAAGATTATGAACAGAATAGGGGATCCCTGGGTGGCTCAGCGGTTTGGCGCCTGCCTTCGGCCCAGGGCGTGATCCTGGAGTCCCGGGATGGAGTCCCACATGGGGCTCCCTGCATGGAGCCTGCTTCCTCTCTGCCTGTGTCTCTGCCTCTCTCTCTCTATGTCTCTCATGAATAAATAAATAAAATATTTTTTAAAAAAATATTATGAACAGAACAATGCACAAATTAAGTATAAATGGTAAAATTCCAAGCAACATAAAGTACAAAAATTTGCCATATATTAAAACTATGCAAACATTACTCTGTGTTTCCAAATAAAATGGAACCAGGTGGTATGGAGTGAATAAGTCATGGGGATAAAACATAGTGTATAGGGAATATAGTCAATAGTATTATAATAGTGTAATATGATGACAGCTGGTACTACACTTAGGGTGAGCATAGCATAATAAATAGATTTGTCCGCTATGCTGTACACTCAAAACTCATGTAACATTGTATATCAACTATACTTCAATTAAAAAAAAAAGAATTTTAAAACAGGAACAAGGTTGTAGGCTCAAATGAAGATAAACCAATTCTTCACCTGTCTGAACATCCAGATGAAATGTTCAAAGGTAGGGCAGGACTCAGACAATTTTGTGCTGTGTGAAACTGCCCTGTAGGACTTCAGTACTTGTGACAACTCCGAATGCCAGAGGTCTTCCCAACCATGTGACGACTGCCCCCCTAGATGCCCTAAATGCTCTCCAAGGTGATACCACAAGTCTAGAGGAGAAATGAGAGGGACTTCTGGAGGTCAAAGAACCATAGGGAGAGGAACTTGAGTAGGGCATGGCCTGAAGGAGGTGGGGGCCCAAGTGAGAGCACTAATGGGGAATTCTAAAGTAGGGCCTCTCCATAGCCAGCTCCCGAGGGATCAGGCTAGTCTCTAGGGATGGAGGGCTGCAAACCCCAGGTGAACTTGGCTGCCTACCACAAGCACCTCTCTCAGAATCTGCCACCAGGACCTACACTTTCCTGGCCCTGCATGGATATCTGCTCAAGTACTCTGGGCCTCTCAAGGACTGCACCTCCTAACAGACCCAGGGGCCCCAAACAGCCGCAGCCCCTACGGGGTCCTCCATGAGCTGAAAACCCACCTAAGCCCCACACTGAAAGGATTATGGGGCCCTCACATATGTAATTAAATATAAAAACAGTACAAGGTGTTACTAAAGTGAAAAGTAACTATAAAGAAGGTAAATGTAATTCTGATTTCTCTCATCACACTTTTTTTAAAGTATTTTTTTAAAGATTTTATTTATTTATTTGACAGAAAATGAGAAAGAGGGAGACAAAGCACAAGCAGGCAGAGGGAGAGGGAGAAGTAGGCTCCCCCCTGAGCAGAGAGCCCGACTCAGAGCTCGATCCCAGGACCCCAGGATCATGACCCCAGCCGAAGGCAGATGCTTAACCTACTGAGCCACCCAGGCACCCTCTCATCACACTTTTATTTAATTTATTTTTTTTAATTTTTTAAAATTTATTTATGATAGTCACACAGAGAGAGAGAGAGAGGCAGAGACACAGGCAGAGGGAGAAGCAGGCTCCATGCACCAGGAGCCCGATGTGGGATTCGATCCCGGGTCTCCAGGATCGTGCCCTGGGCCAAAGGCAGGCGCTAAACCGCTGTGCCACCCAGGGATCCCTCACACTTTTATTTTAATAAAATATTAACTAACAAAATATTTTAAGGCACCTTTCTTTGGACCTCTTCTGAGACCATGCTCCGTGTACCTGTGACATGACCCACAATGAACACAATCCATGAATTGACTTTTTTTTTCATGAATTGACTCGTTTAATTAACTCATTTTATGAGTTGACCCAAGATCTTTTGAAGTGGGTACCATTCTCATTCCCATTTTGCAGATGAGATTAAGACACTTGTCCCTGTCACATAGTTGGAGCTGGGGCTAGGATTGGTCTACCTCAGATTGGCCAAGCCTGTGTCACCACTCTCTAGGCCCCTTGAAAGGCATTAGTCAGCCACCCCACTAATGACAGTGTTGGTTCCTCGTAGGAGCATTGTAGGGGGATGCACATGCAGGTTTATAGACACACTCCCTCCACCAGCTCTGGGAAGTGAGGAGGTGCTCAGGTGCTTCCTGCAGTGTGTTTACGCCCCCTTGTGGCCACGTGTGAGGTTGCAGCTTGGTTCCTGGTCCATCCCAGTCAATACCCACCAGCAGGGGTCAACCTAGCCATGCTAGGAAAGAACCTCACCAAGCGGCTTTCTACTTGTCAAAGTATTTAAAATATTTTTGCTGCTGTTTGTGCTCCTGCTTTGCTGAGCACCCTAAGCTGTTGCTTTCTCTGCTGTCCAGGGACTGCAGCACTGGGCAAAGCAGGCAACTGGTTAGTGCCACCAAGGACTACTGGGCTATTGGGAAAAAGGCATATGGAGGCCCAGGCAAGGGCCGCACTGCTCCTCTCTGTTTGCTAAAAGTCTGGAGGATAAAGGAGGGCATTCCAGGCAGGAGAACAGCAGGGGCTTTGCCCTAGAGGTAGTTACATGGAACTGAAGGTAGCGTGAAAAAAAAAAAAAAAAAAAAGCTGAATTAAATTTGACCCAGTCTCCAGCATAGCCTGGGGATGGGGGTGTCCTGATTACAGAGACGGGTCCTAGTTCTTCAGACAGAAATAGCTCCAGAGCGAAGGAAAAGAGGACAGCTCTGTTTCAACACCCTCACATACTCCTCTCTGCCCCCATTCCATAGTCACTATACAGCTAGGAGGAGGGCGATGACCCCACAACATACAGGGGAACTACTGCCCCTCTTCAGCAGATGATGATAGAGAGACTCTACATTTGACTAAGGTCCCTTATCCAAGTCATGTATCCAGTCGATGGCAGCACTGGGGTTCTTACATCTCTGCCTGATTCATGGACCAGCCACCAAAACTGCCACAGTACATGGGGTGCCTTGTGCTAGAGGAGGCTCTTGTCTTTTGGAAAAGCAAGTATAAAAAACGCTCAAAAACTTCATAAATGAATCCTGAGGCCACAATGCCACCCTTGTCCTTAGGCAGGGAAGAAAAAAAAAATACCCAGTCCATAGATTCTCAGCTTCCTACAAGAAGTAGGGTGTTGAAGTGGAGGCTTCAATGATTGCTATTGGCTGATTAAAGTATATTTGGTTTTCCATGAGTGTGTTTGCAATGCATTAGCTCTGCATGCCCACTAAGAGACCAGGCTCAGAAAAGACACATATGTTGTTAGCACTGGTGGAGATGAAAGCCAAATTTAAATTAGTTTTTACCTAAAGATGCCTAAATAAGAGGTACCTGGCTGGCCCAGTTGGTAGAGCATGGGACTCTTGATTTGGGGGTCATGAGTTCAAGTCCCACATTGCGCCTACGTCTTACTTTAAAAAAAAAAAAAAAAAGTTGACTAAATAGAAAGACAGGATGCTGAGAGAGTGAGTATCTTCCCTGAAGGGAACTCTTCTTCTGGCTTCAGAGAAGCTCAAACTGGTCCCTCAGGCTATTAAATGCAGATTAAAAGCTTCTAGAAAAGTGGCTTGGCTGTAAGTCCAGAGAGCAGAGCTTAGACCCTTCTTAGCCACAGTGGGCTAAGAAAGTGGGACCCCTGGGAACCTGGGGAAGTCAGTTCGGGTCTCTGGACTTAATTTTGCACTTCAAACAATGGATATATGGGCATCTCACGAAGTACGTGGATTCCGCCAGATGTGACTAGATTTTACAGCAAAAAAGAGATTCATGGTGAATGCTATGGAATTGCTGCAATAAAATTGGATGAATTCCTTTTCCTGCATGATTTTTCAGTGCCTTGACTAAGTCATACATTGTGAATCCGTTCCAGGAGTGGGTAGTAGAGAGAGATGTGACTCTTTTCTCTTGGAACATTTTCTAGGATGGGTGCTCCATGAAGAATGCTCTCAGAAAGCATGGGTGAGATGCTTTCTCATGTTTTTTTCCAGCCCTGGCCATAAAATTCAAGCCCTTCCCTTGGTTCAAAAGGCCAAGACCTTTGTCCTTGTTATTTTTTCTTCGTGGAATGCTCTCTCCCAGATAGGCCAGGCTCACTCTCTAACTTCCTTCAGATCTCTCTGCAAAAGCCTATCTTATCAGAGGAGCCTTGCCTGATTTCCCCACATAAAAGAGCCCTCTGGCCTCTGCCCCTGTCCCCAGCTGCCTCCTTTACCCCAAGACAGCCCGCTGTGCTTCTCTCCCACTCCTACGTATAAGTGTGTAGGATAGACATTATTGGGGATTTTCCTGATTGTTAAATACATGCTGCATGTTAAAAAAGAAAAAAAAAGTATATAAAGAAATACATGGAAAAGAAAGAATGTGAAAGTTTTATGACCTAGAGATAAGCATTCTTAACTGTTGGGCATGTGTCCTGCTAAACTTTTCTCTGCACGCAAAGGCATGGACAAACAGAAAAAGAGGAGGAAGAAAAAAATAGATAAATAAATAATCGTTATTATCATATACACACACACATACCCATTGTAATCTGCTTTTTCATCTGCTGTTCTGTTCTGTACTAGCTAATAGCTCCTTTCTGGCCTTTCCAACCCTACGTTCCTGTTCGATGCCAGGGGCCCCTGCTCAGGTGACACTGCACTCCCACCCCACCCCTTAGCCTAGCCTACTGTGTCCTCTGGTCCCTCAAAGAGTTGCCCTAGGCCTGAAAGGGGTGCTTCAGGAGCGGTGCTGAGTGGCTGCTGGGCATCCTCATTTTCTTGGAGAATTTCACAGGGTAGCACAAGCCATGCCACGGGGCCATTGCTGGCTGATCCAGCGGACTCCACACCCTGCAGCTGCAAGAGAAAGCATGAGAAGCTTGCACTTCCGGGGTCTCCAGGGCAGTCTTCCAACTTCCTCTTGCTTCCTCTTACCCATACCAAACCCTTAGAGCTGTTCTTCTGCCCCACTCCAAATTTACTTTCAAGAAAGGGCATTTCAAGAAATTTCAAGAAAGTCATTGGCAGCTTGAAGTGCTAGTGACAACAACAAGGCCCACAAAACTGCCCTTCCCAAGCAAATAGTTCTACAGAGGCTCAGAGAGAGGAAGTGACTGGCCTAGGATCACACAGCAAATAGGTGCCAGAGCTGGGGCGTCAGGCTTAGGACTCCAGGCTGATGGAAAATTCTGGGCCTGCCAGTGAATGAGTCTGAATAGAGATGGCTGTGGGATGATGATGATGGCAAAAAGATCGATTATTTTGTGGTCATAGGAGATGACCTCTGGCCTGGGCCACCATAGCCTTGGGTGCAGCTGATCCATCAAGCAAGTGAAAGAGATTGATTTGTGTTTGGAGAAGCCTTCAAGAGACAGAAACACCAGTTGAGTTCCCCCCAAAGGGGTCTGCCCATCTTCCCCTAGTGAAGGGCAATCTTTAGTTTTGGCTCTCTGAGCTAGGAGCTTAACACACCACTTTGAGGCTTCCTGATAACCGGGTGAGCTCTGTTGCTTCAGAACAGGTTTGAGAAGAGGGTTGAGGCAAGACTTTTATTTTTAAAAAATCTCCAAGCTTTTGTTTGTCACTGGCATCTCTGGGACTTGCTAAATATGTCGTTGAGCTTGCTGCTCTGAAGGGATTGTTAACCATTCTCTCTGAAGGAAAGGGGGCCGGGATCCTGGGTGGCTCAGTGGTTTAGCACCTGCCTTCGGCCCAGGGCATGATCCTGGGGTCCCGGAATTGAGTCCCACATCGGGCTCCCTGCATGGAGTTTGCTTCTCCCTCTGCCTGTGTCTCTGCCTCTCTCTCTCTCTCTGTCTCTCATGAATAAATAAATAAAATAAAGGAAAGGAGGCCCTGTGGTGTGTGTGAATATGCATGCATGCACACACATGTCCAGGTGTGTGGTCAGTTTGGGAGAAGACAGTGCCCGGAAAAGCCAGCTGCTTGGCCCAAGATGGTGAAGCTGAATTATTTGATTTAGGATGGCACCAGTCTGAGACAATCGTCTGAGAGCCCAGATGTGCTCACATCAGTAGGAAGGTTTTTCTGGGTTTATTCAGATGCACTGGGGAGCACTGATGCCTCAGAACCACTCCACATCTGCTCACTGGCAAAGAAGATATCTGAAGTTTTTACAAATTCTCCCAGATATCAGGCCTTGATGTTCTAGATTTGACAGTTGGAAAAACTGGCTGTACCACCTCAGTTCCTCCTGACACAAGGTCATCCTCAGATCCAGCTTTCCAGACATTCCACAGAAGCTCTTCTCTGCATCGCTAGAGAATTGGGGAATTTTGCCAGAATCATCCAAGGGATCTAACTCCCTACCTGGGTCAGGCTGTTTTTTTAAAATACAGTTTTGCTGCTGCTGCGTCTTCTTCTTCTTCTTCTCCTCCCCCTCCTCCTCCTCCTCCTCTTCCTCCTCCTTCTTTTTCCTGATTATACAAGATAGGCCATATGGAGTGATATATATGTATATTTACTGTAGAAAATTTCTAATTTTTACCTTTATTTCTTTTTTTAAGATTTTATCTTTATTTATTTATTTGATAGAAAGCATGCATGCACACCTGGGGGAGAGAGAGGGAGATGGAGATGGCAGAGAGGGAAAGAATCTCAAGCCAACTCCATGCTGATTGTTGAGTGTGGAGCTCGAGGCAGAATTTGATCTCACAACCCTGACATCATGACCCAAGCCGAAACCAAGAGTCAGATGCTTAACCAACAGACCCATCAAGGTGCCCCTACTTTTAACTGTCCCTTTAGGATAAACTAAAAGAAATAGAATAAGTGGATCAAAGATCTGTCCATTGGGTAGCCTCAATTTATGCTCCCAGCTGCCTAGGTGGCAATGCCTACTCACCGATATGAAGTACTAATCATGTTTTGATGTTTCTCAGGTTGATTGACAAAAACCAACATCTCATTTTAATTCACATTTGCTTTTGGTTTTAACTGAAACTGAATATTTTTACATTTCCTCAGCAAGCAAATGACAGCCGATCTGGTGCTTTTCCTTTCTCAAGGAGACATAAGTTCTTTTCCTTCGTTTTTCCTTCATTTTTCCTTCTTATAAGACCTTGAGACAAAGAAGCTCTGGGAGACTCACTGGAGTTCTTGGGCTGGCCATCATAGGTCAGTGACTGAGCTAGCTATAGGCCCTAAATGAAAGTTCCAATGCACACAAAATCATCAAGGGTATATTTTCATATTGGAATTGGTGTGTGTGTGTGTGTGTGTGTGTGTGTGTGTGTATGTGTGTGCTAACTTAGAAAAACTGTGGTTTCAGACTTAGCCAAGTGATGTAATTTTGCCCAGAAAAGTGTGGTGGGGGCAGCCACTTCTGTGTCTCCAGCAGTCACATCAGGCACCCATAAGTGGTCACCCCTTTGTCACCCCCAATGGATCATGTATATGAAAAATAAAAACAAAATTGCACCCATTTCTTTGGAATGGTTTAGGGCTATTTTTAGTTTCAGTCTGAAACAGCCTTGTCTCTTCCATACCCAGGAAGAGAGATAATGCATGTTCTGATTTACTGGTAACAATTCTGTAAAAGGCCAAGGGTGAGTGGCAGTATAAATTCATATCAGAAGCAAGTCTGACAGGAGCAGTTTGATGGCAGACACATCCTTAGGTTCAGTCTGATGGTAGGCACGTCCTTGGGTCCACTTTGATGGTAGGCATGTCCTTGGGCTGGCCGCACTCTCCAGGTAAGCCAGCATATCTTCCTTCCCGAAGACCACATGTTCAGGACTGTAAGTGGCCTTTCTGGTCATCTGTTTTTCTTTGCTTTTAGGGAAGGACTGCACTTGCCTTACCGCAGTTAGTAGAAGAGTTCAAGTAAAGCCATTAATAAGCAAGCAGGGGATGGGGCGCCTGGGTGGTTCAGTGGTTGAACATCTGCCTTTGGCTCAGGTCATGATCCCAGGGTCCTGGGATGGAGTCCCACGTCAAGCTCCCGGCAGCCTGCTTCTCTCTCTGCCCTTGTGTCTGCCTCGTTCTCTATCTCTCATGAATAAACAAATAAAATCTTAAAAATAAATAAAAATTTTAAAAAATAAGCAAGCAGGAGATAACTGAAATCCCACAAGGTGATTATCTGGTGTCTTGGTTCTCAGCCTTTCTCAACCTACCAACCACTAACCGTTTCTGGTAACTGTCGGTGATCAGACCAATGTAATTGTCTTTTTTTTTTTTTTTGAAGGCCCAATGCTCCCTGGGGGAACCAATGAATACTTTAGAGAAGGAATTTGAGTTTTAGAAAGGTCACTGCCTGTTCTATAAAGGAAGAGCTGCTACATTGGAAGTTGAAGGCAGGGAAACCGGATGAGAGGATTGGAATAGGGCAGTGAAGTCGCCTGAGACAAATGTGTGGATTGGAGAGATGCTTGGGAGATAAGATTAACAGGATTACAGAACTAACAGGAGAGGGCATAGAGACAGGGAGCAGTCAAGACTCCCAGGCTTGGGGGGCGCCTGGGTAGCTCAGTGAGTCAAGCCCTCGACTCTTGGTTTCCACTCAGGTCATGATCTCAGGGTTGTGAGATCCAGCCCCACCTCGGGCTCCCGGGCTCAGTGCCAATCTGCTTGGGATTCTCTTCCTCGCCTCTCTCTCTCTCTCTCTCTCTCTTTCAAATTAAAATAAATCTTAAAACAAAACAAAACACCTCCCAGAAGGCTGATTCAGGTTATCTGGTTAAACGGTGGGCCCTTACGGGGTTAGGGTAGGAGAGGAAGGGCCGGTTTAGCCGGGAGGCAAGTCTCAGGCAAGATGCGTTCGAGGCCTCCGGAGGGAGTGTCCGCAGGCTGGAATACAAGGCCGTGGCGCCTGGGAGAGGGGTCGGCACTGGTGGGCGAAGCAACGGAGGGAGCCTGAGGTATTATCAACAATAAGGAATTGAAGGGGTGCTCGGTCTGGGGGGTGCGGGTGCGGGCCCCTGAGTGCCCCGCGGAGCAGGCGGCCCACCCGCTCAGCCCACCTGCTCAGCCCAGGAGACTGGAGGGGATGGGTGGGGAGAAACCGGATCCTGCCCTCTCGTCCTCCTCAGCCATTGGGCAACCCCGCCGTCCGTCAAGGGCCCGCCTCCGCGGGCGAGCCAATAAGAGCTGGCGAGCGGCGCTTCCTTCTCC
Organism: Canis lupus familiaris; assembly: GCF_011100685.1. Classification (NCBI taxonomy): domain Eukaryota; kingdom Metazoa; phylum Chordata; class Mammalia; order Carnivora; family Canidae; genus Canis; species Canis lupus. Next base: position 83,014,216 of record NC_049226.1, on the reverse strand, counting down.
CGCTGGACCCGCGCGAGGGGCCGCTTGCAGGGGAGGAGGCGGGAGGGGCGGTGGCCGCGGCGGTGTGCGCAGGCGCGGAGCTGACGGGACGGACCCGCGGCCGCGGCGCGAGCTGGTGAGAGGGGGCGAAGGTCCGAGGTAGGGAAGGGGGCGACCGCGGGATGGGGGCTCCTGCAGCCCCGCAGGGCGTCGCCCGCGTCCGGCCCTCCGCGGCCCGCCGGACTGGATCAGGTGATGAGGTGGAGCGCCGCGCCGAGGTGAGGCGAGGGGCGGGGCGGGCCGGCGGCCGCGGTCACCCCACCACGCGCGCGCGCCACGTGGGCTCCGGACCTTGCCAAGGACCCTTGGCGGCGGACCCGGGCGTCCGCGCGAGCCGCCTTGGCCCCGGGAGCACCCCCGGGAGCTCGGCCCCTCGACCGAATTCCCGTTCTGCAGGCTGGGAAGCTGGGGCTCGGGGATGTGGCGGCGGCGCCGGGCTTGAGGGAGGCGGGCTTGGTGGAGCCCGGAGAGGCAGGCACCCCTGCCCAGGACGCTGTGGGGGACCTGAACTCGGGGCCTGTTTGGTTTCTTCAGGGACCCGGAATCGTCTGGATGCCGGCTGGGCCGACCGCCTCGCGTCGGGCCCGGTTGCCTGGTTTCTCTTCAGGGCCCGGGAGGGGTGGGAGGTGCCAGGCGCCCTCGGTCGGTGTCACCCACCGCCCCTGCTCCAGGTTCCGCGGGCCCGGCCGGGGCAGGAGGACGGGCCTCGGGTCTGAGAGCCCCCAGTGCCCCCAACAGACCAATTTGCGAGGGCAGGGCTCCTGAACGAAATCCAGAAACACGTAGGAAACGCTCCTCTGAGGTCACCCGAGAAAATAGAGCAGCTTTTCTTTTCTTTTCTTTTTTTTTTTTTTTTTTTGTCTAAGAAAAAAATACCACCAGAGTCTCTTGAAGGTGTTAGGAAACTGTTCCCTTCATGTCCTTGTGGAGGCAAATGTGAACCTTTTGGAAATCAGTTTGGCAACATGAGTTTACACCCTTTGACCTACTGATTGCGCCTTTGGGAAATAAGTGGGTTAAAGCCTAAGTAAGAAAAAGGTTGGTGTGTAGGGCAGTGCAGTTTGGTGTTTCATAAATGTTAGCCAGGGGAAACGACCTCTAAATTTACAACACGAGAGAACAGTTAAGTAAATTGAGATTTTTATGCCAAAATGGGGATCCATGCACACCCGTGAAATGTATTTATCATGAATAAAATGCTCCTAAAAAGGAAACCACATTGTAAGTTGTGGTTTCAAGTATATAAAAATGTGTACAGAATGATTAGAGGAGTCACCTAGTGATAAAACTAACAATGACCTTTTGGAGCAGAAGGGTCATATTTCATTAAATCCTCACAAAACCTCATGGGGCTAGTATCCTCATCATGTCAGACAACTGGCGCTCAGGCAGGTGAAACAGTATGTCTGATGTTAGCTACTGTCATACCTGGTGTGTTATTGGGCCCCTGGAAATGTTATATCTAGCCAGTATTTGGGGGCCTGTTGTGTGCCTCGTATAAGGCTGGGCACTGGAGAGCCACTGTTGAGTAAGGGAGCCCAGTTTCCTGAATTCATGGAGCTTATAGAATGGTGGAGAAGCAGATGTTTAAATAAACACAGTCTGCTGGGGAGAGTGCACATGGGAGCGAGACACCGGGCTCTGGCAAGGGAAAGGATTTGGGAAGAAAAAGAAAAGAGGGGGCCCTGGGTTCGCTGTGAGGAATGAGTGAGGTCTGTGGGAAAGCCTTCAGTGGCTCTTTAGGAGTGGAGAGCATATTTTCCCCATTTTCTGGAATGTTACTTATGTGTTGTAATGGAGGTAGGGAGACTTGCTTAAGTATTTTTAATTTAGTCAACTCTTTTAAAATTTATCTTAAATCACTTTTGTTTAGGATGTAGCAAATGTTTTCAGAAGTCAGTGTTTTTAAGAAATTAAACTTGAGCTTTCTTTAACTCTCTAATTTTCAGGTTTAAAGAAAGCCCCTTTTGCTGAAGGAACACATTTGCTGGTATAGTTTCATAATGTCAAGTACTTTGCCCTTCTGGATCTTAAAAAATTCTGCAAGGAACAGCATTGCCACATTACAGGGGGGCAGACGCTTATATTCAAGGTGTGCCTCAAATAGAAACGAATCAAGATTGAGACTCTTTTCCCAGGTACTAGGCACCAGAAAAAGCATTGGCCCTTGCAGTGGCTCTGCTCTGCAGAAAGCCTACAGACACACTTCAACAGAGGAAGATGATTTTCACTTGCAGCTCAGCCCTGAGCAGGTAAATGAAGTGCTGCGAGCAGGAGAGTCAGCCCACAAGATGCTTGACCTTGTCAGTGGAGTCCCAAATTCGGTGTTACGGTTTGAGAGCAACCAGCTGGCTGCCAATTCCCCAGTGGAAGACCGGCGAGGTATCGCCTCTTGCCTGCAGACCAATGGGCTGATGTTTGGCATCTTTGATGGTCATGGTGGCCACGCGTGTGCTCAAGCAGTGAGTGAGAGGCTCTTCTACTACATGGCAGTGTCACTGATGTCCCAGCAGACCCTGGAGCAGATGGAGGGAGCCATGGAAAGCATGAAGCCCCTGCTGCCCATCCTGCATTGGCTCAAGCACCCAGGGGACAGCATCTACAAGGATGTCACATCAGTGCATCTTGATCACCTCCGAGTCTACTGGCAAGAGCTACTTGACTTGCACATGGAAATGGGACTCAACATTAAGGAAGCATTAATGTACTCCTTCCAGAGACTGGATTCTGACATCTCGCTGGAAGTCCAGGCCCCCCTGGAAGATGAGATGACAAGGAACCTTTCACTCCAGGTCGCCTTCTCTGGGGCAACAGCTTGCGTGGCCCATGTTGATGGAGTTCACTTGCACGTGGCAAACGCCGGTGACTGTCGGGCTGTCCTTGGGGTCCAGGAGGACAATGGCATGTGGTCTTGTCTGCCCCTCACCTGTGACCACAATGCCTGGAACCCAGCTGAGCTGTCACGGCTGAAGGGAGAGCACCCTGAATCAGAGGACAGGACAGTCATAATGGACAACAGACTGCTGGGCGTCCTCATGCCCTGCAGGGCCTTTGGGGATGTCCAGCTGAAGTGGAGTAAAGAGCTGCAGCGCAGTGTCCTGGAGAGGGGCTTTGACACTGAGGCCCTCAACATTTACCAGTTCACGCCTCCACACTACTATACCCCACCCTACCTGACCGCCGAGCCTGAGGTCACCTACCACCGGCTGCGCCCTCAGGATAAGTTCCTTGTGCTGGCCTCAGATGGTCTGTGGGATGTCCTGGGCAATGAGGAAGTAGTGAGGCTGGTGGTGGAGCACCTGGCTGAAGCAGGTCGGCACAAGCCAGACCTGGCCCAGAGACCTGCCAACCTGGGCCTTATGCAGAGCCTGCTGCTGCAAAGGAAAGCCCAGGGGCTCCGTGCAGCTGACCAGAACGCAGCCACACGTCTGATCAGACACGCCATAGGGAGCAATGAGTATGGGGAGATGGAGCCGGAGCGGCTGACAGCGATGTTGACACTGCCAGAGGACCTGGCAAGGATGTACAGGGATGACATCACTGTCACTGTGGTGTATTTTAACTCAGACTCAATTGATGCCTATTACAAGGGGGGTTAAGAGTCTCCTGTATGCCCAAGATTAACTTAAATGCTTTTCTAAGATATTTCCACTTACTCTTAAACTGGCTCTTTAGTCCTTACTGGTAAAAAGGCAGGCAGATGTAGCTTGCTTAATAACAAACTGACATGAGAAAAAAAACCAGCCTTGGTTTAAAAGCAGTAATAATGATTTCATGTCCTTGTATGTGTTGGTCACCTCTTCTGCATAAGGACATTGTTGGTAAGCCTTCGATGGGTAAATTTAGTCATTGTTCTAAGAATATGAAGAACTTCAGGATTTTCTGAGGTTGTGCCACAAGATCTGCAAACCTGGCAATTTCCTCAATTCACAGTCATGGACGTCTAGACTATGAAGGGAAGTTTTGTTTATTTTTTAAGTTACTAAGACATAGGTTTACAAAGCATATTCTAGAATACTTTTCTATGCAATATTCTAACTCTTGTGTGTGATTATACTTGTGCAAATATTTTGTGATGCTGCATCCTAGTTGTGTTTTAGTTTGTTCTAAAATTGAGTTCTCAGACTTGCAAACGGGCCTGCTATAAGCATGCTTGGAATGACTTGTCTTGATTTTCAGCTGAGGGGAGGTGGCTGGGGAGGGGGGCAGCTAGGCCTCTGGACCAGCTGAATTCACTTGTGCGGCTTGTGATCCCTTCCACTGTGTCCCACCCCTTGAACCTTGAGCCATGTTGGGAGGGAACTTCAGTCTACACCTTAACTCCTGGCCTTCCCTGCATTAATGAAATACCCTCTGGGGCCTAGCCTCTGGGTGGGAGGTTATTTAGAGCTCTTAGGTTTTCTGATTATACCCCTCAATGTTCTGTGAATTCCACCTAATCCTCCTACCTCTGCTGCTGCTGACTGTGCAGTGCTGTCCTGGAGGAAGTCTCCCTCTTCAGATGGCGGCAGGGAAGGAGTAATCCATCACGTAGTGTGGTAGTTGTGACTGATGTGTGGGCAGGACTGGCTGATGCGGTGGGTTGTGGACGTAAGATTCAGCCCGAGTCTGGACAGGTGAAAACATGAAGGACTTCAGACACTAACCAGGGCTGCCCGTGTGCATCCTGAGAGGCAGTGACGAAGAGGGCGGGCAGAGTGAGATTTGTCAGGTGGGACACTTGCTTTGAAACTGTGACCTGAACCACCACGGCTACTCCTCGGGGACCAGACCATATTTAGTATAGGAGTCAGGGCAAAAATAAAAATGTGACCCGTAATAGCTTCTGTGGGCAGCACATCTTTGTGTTTATTTCAAATTAAACCACGTGCACCCTTACTCAGGGAATGAATTTCATGTTCTCGTGAATTGTGATGGCATTTAAACAACAGGAAATGTGTCCTTAAATGGAAACACAAATACAGTCCCACAAAGCTGACATTTCTGTCTTCTGCACTATGTTAGTTGATCCTTCTCCTCATCTCACCACTGTGTGCCATCCATGGGAAGAAAAGGAAGTTTGACTTTTCATGTCTTGGTGACATTTGTTCCCGTGTTGGGGTACTTCTAGCCTGGGGACATTCCCCGGTCTGTTTTCTGGTGTAACTGTTTAGTGAGAGGGGCCTCATCTCTACTCTGAGCACTTCAGCCTTGGTCTTTTTATTCTGAAACCATTAGTGTTCCTTTTGATCTAGATCTTAACTGAGAAATAAAACGTGAATCATTACTATTGTGCTTGCATGGAAGTTTGTTGCTAGCGCTGAAGACTGCTTGTCTGACATTCTTTGTTCTTGATGCCAGCTAAACTCTGGCGCACCCTCGGAGCATTTACCAGGATTACAGTGTCTGAATCCTGTTGGGGAGCCTCGCGTAGGTCATAAAATGCATCTGATTCAGTAACTCATGGGACAGCTGAAAGAATACAGACTTCCCGCCTGCTTCTTCAAGCATATCTGTGTTTTTTCTCTCCCCAGTATTTTTCCTGCTTTCTAATTGGTATATCAAGATGAAAGAAGGTTCGGTTTATTGTCTGCCTTTTTCCACTGTGAACTCTCAGCTCTTTCCCTGAATGTTCCAAGAAGTCTCCTGGTTAAGCCCCAGCATGTCTGACTCCTTGACCCCATCTCTGGTGTCATTGGCCTTTCTGAGACACATGGGCTAGTGTGTGAGGACGCTGGAATGTGAGAGGGGTTGGTAGGATTTGTCAGTCTTCTAAAGCATCTATCATATCTTTTATGTAAAGCTTTCGATATTGAGGGACACCTGGGTGGCCCAGTGGTTGAGCGTCTGCCTTCAACTCAGATTGTGATCCCAGGATCCTGGGATCAAGTCCTGCATCCGAGCTCCCCGCAGGGAGCCTGCTTCTCCCTCTGCCTGTGTCTCTCATAAATAAATAAATAAATAAATAAATAAATAAATAAATAAATAAATAAATAAACAAAATCTTTAAAAAAAAAGACTTCAATATTGAGACCTTCAAAACGAACTAAAAAATAAGATTGACCATTTAATATTTTAGATGTAACTTTAATAAAATATGCATTGATTATTTAAGTTGCATATTAGTTTAGGTAAAAAGCTTTGATAATATTGGCATAATATAGATACTATTTTATGTATAAATAACACAACTCTGCTGATTCTGGGGATTAGCCAAAATGGATAGAGAAGATGGTATTAGTTCTAAATTCAAAACTAGTATGCTAGGTCGAGTTAGATTCAGTTTTCTGAGATATTATTTGTAACTTAAAGCTCATTTGTTATTTTTTAGAAACTGTTTTTGTTATAATGAAAATGTGAACTTTGAGGTATGTTAATATATAAACATTGTTTTCCCAGAAGTGTGATTGGCCTAAAAGATCTTTAGCATTGGACACGCTGGGTAAAAGTTCAGGTTAGACGCAATTGAGCTGGCACCTTCTGTGCATAAGTGAAATATAAACAGCTTGAACTTGAGTCAGCTAAAGAAGAGAATAACGAATTGTAGGGAACAAGAAAATGTGTTCAGAATGAGTCTGGCTTGACTCTATTGTCCATCAGTTCCTGGTAACCTATCTTCATTTGACAGTTCTTGGGAGGCCTTCACTTCCAGACTAAACCAGAGTATGCTGGAACGGAGCCATCCTAGCTTCGTCTTAAAGTGGTGCATTTGTCTCTGTATATGACTCCTTCCTCTGGCAGAAGAAGCCCCAGTGTAGCTTTGGAGCTGGGCTATGAAGGCTGGCAGTACAATTGTCACGCAAGCCGCCTTGTGTATCACTGAGGAGGGAACGTGGGCTGCTGTGCCACCATTTCCTAAACAGGCTGAAGCTCTGTCCCCCATACCTGGGGCAGCTGATGTTTAACTTGCTTCCTGGAAAATATTTCTTATCAAGCATTTACTTGGAAAAATTATTAACCATGTTCATTAATATTTGCTGACATTTGTATTTTAAGCTGTATAGCAATGTTCTTATTTGACAATGATTTTCTGACTATTAGAGATATTTAAATGAAACTTTAAATAAAAGAGGCAAAATGAAATTTGGTTTCTTTTGGTTTGAATATTAATTTCTTTAAGTCCTTAGAGTACTAGATTAGACCAGTCTTTATTTCACCACCTTTACCTAGCCATGGAAGATTTTAATCTATTCAAGGTTCCTTGCCCTAAAGAAGTTTTCTCTACAAGTTTGTGATGGCTGCTGACCACACAGGAAGTCCTCATTCAGTGTTAAGCGTGTGTGCGTGGACCTGAAGTGAAGGAAAAGGAAGTGAAGGCTTTTGTTGTGAGGGTCTGCACACACTCAGTGCCAAGGCGTGCTGGGGTTCATATTATTTAACTGAGCTTACAAAACCAGCTTGTGTTAAATGCAGAGCCAGCTTTAGGGGACATGTTCCAGGCAGCTACCTCCAGGGTTGAAGACACCCCCCCTCCACCTCACCCTCAGAACCTGAGCTCTATCACCCTACATCTGGAGAGATAAAGGGCCTAAGGACTGCCCCTATGGGTGCTTCTTAATATGCAATCCAACTACTAAGTCATTTACACTTAGTGGGCTAGCGTGGTTGGTCTGGCCTTGAAGAGGAGCAGATTTGGGGGAGGGAAACATGGAAAAGGGAGTGTCTGAGGTCTGATGGAGATAATAGGAGGAGCTATTTCCCTCTTTGATATCACAAAACAAGCCCCAAAACTGAAAAAGATGCCGCTGACACAGTGGTAGGGCAGGATTTGAGCTAAGTCCACCGTCCATCCTCTTGTCCCAATACTGGCCCCAGTATTGGGAACATAATGCATGAACATAATGCATGAAAACCCTTTCATTGTACAGTTTTGGCCCAGGGTGGGTGGGGATGGGATGGAGAAGTAGGTGGTGCTGAAGAGAAGCTAGATATACTTAACACATGCGTTCCAATATCCCATCATTTTGGAACACGATAAAAATACAAGGAAAAAAATACAAGGGAAACAGAGAATTAAATTTTAGAAATTGAGCTCTTTGGACTCCTTCCAGGGGGAAGAAATAAATTTATGCTGTTTCTTTCACATCTAGAGTTTTTGTTTTTGTTTTACTTGATGCTATGAAATGCCCTACAGTGGTTTCCCAGGCTGGTGGCCCTCTGAATCGTGGGTGGCCGGTGCTCCAAGCAGCTCCTTCTGGAATGGGTGAATCTTTACTGGCTTTCTATGGGTCAGAGTGTCTTTGTTCCACTAGCTCCTGACCTTATCCGTTCTATATGGGAAACTGCCTGGCTGGGAGGAACAAAGGGGATAAGTAGGCCAGAACACATTACTTTCCCTCATGCCTTGGAAAAGTGGTGTGTGGAGGGATCTCCCAAAACCTGCTCTCTTAACTCTTCTGCCTTTCAAGGATTCTGGAAAGCCCTCACTTGTCCAACCTTGTCCCTACAGCAGATAAACAGAAAGAATGTCTGCTACCAACTGCTCCTCTGTCCAGTCCACCCTGCACAAACGAGAAATCATCAATCCTTCCGCGAAGTATTTCTCTTCTGGCTCTTGTGTGCCCTGGCCCAGGTACCCGGAGGTATCCAGGGATGGCCCCTTCCGGTGGTGGGGGGCTGAGAGACGTGACACTGGGCACCCTGGTGATGGAACGGGCCAGTGCAGGGAAAGGAGCAAGGGGAGTGAAGCACAGGGTCCAATCCTGTGGGTCTGGGGATGGGCTCTGGGATGTTTATGGAAGCAGGGATGAGAGTGCAGTGATGGCTGAGGGGGAGGTGGCCAAATGTGGCTGGATGGGCAAGGCGGACACTGTGGGGTGGTCTCCAGGGATAGAGTGAGCAAGGCCATGTAGCGACTTCAGAAAGGACTGTGGGCATGGCTTGCTCTTCATCAGCCTGGAGGTGTAAGGGGGGAGCAGCACAGCAGATGCCTTGGAAAGCAGATCCCTTCACTTTCCTTGCAGGGTTACAACCAGGTGCTTTGGGGCATTTGTCCTTGTTTTTCTCCTCCCCACTCTGTTCCTGTAACATCAGGTCTGCCCCCTGTCCTGGAATGAACAAGGAAGGTAGGGGTGGGTGGATAGATGGATGATTAAGGGGGGAGCAGATGAAGAGGAACCACCCACAGAGAGGTCAGAGAAGTAGTAGGCAAACTGTGAGTGTGGTGTGAAAAGGTGTGAGGAAAGGGGTAAGGAGTGTCTAGTACCAGAAAAGCTCTGGATGTGGATAGATGGACATGAACAAGTGGTTTTTTTTTTTATTTTATTTATTTATTCATGAGAGACACAGAGAGAGAAAGAGGCAGAGACACAGGCAGAGGGAGAAGCAGGCTCCATGCAGGGAGCCTGATGTGGGACTCGATCCCAGGTCTCCAGGATCACAATCTGAGCTGAAGGCGGCGGTAAACCACTGAGCCCCCCGGGGATCCCTGAACAAGTGGTTTTAAAAAGCATCTCTAAGGAGAGATGAGGGATTCTCACTTGGGACTCAGGACACAGGATGGGCCTGAATGGTGAGGTGGAGGTGAGGGGCTGGCTCCGTGAGAAGAGGCTGGCTGAAGGGCTGGGATGACCCTTCCTCTGAAATAAAGTGGCGCAACGGGTAGGGGATGTCATCAAGCCCATGTGTCCTTGGCTTGTGGGAGGGAGGGTATCCATAGGTTCACGTGGGGCTCCAGGGGCTTTGCTGACTCCAAGCTGGGCTTTGGCATGGAGGGACAGAGGAGCTGGGTCTTTTCTGAGCTCTGCCTGGTGGCTTGGTCACTCAGTCCTGAGGATGACATGGTGGGAACACCAATGGGGAGCCCTCGGCTGGCACCACCATTCCAGGCCCTTCGCTGTGGGATTCTGCAGAGAAGCAACGTGAGACAGGAGGCTGCCTCTAGATGTCACCATCCAGCCACGCTGGTGCCAGCTGCCGCTGGAATGAGTGGGAGGACAGTATTCAGAGAGGAGACCCTGAGGGACAGCCCTGCCAGAGCAGGGGCTCCTGGGGCCTGCAGCCTGGGACACCCTTCAGGGAGCCTCACCAGTCCCTGGCCCCCCCTGGGGCTGGAATGAGTGCAGGGTGGGAGGACCCCGTCCTGTGATCACTCAGCCTTGCTTTATGGGAACGGGGCTGCGGAAGTCCCAAACAGCCAGGGCCAGGTGGTGGGCTCTAGGGGTGTGTGTGGGGGGGGGCATTGCCCCCTCGTCCAGGCTCCCCCAATGTGCGTGCTCCCTCTGTGGACTGCCCCACACCTCTGAACCCTTCCCACATCCTCTTCCTGCTCCGTGGAGCCAGCCACCACAGCCAGCCTCCCAGTAGCTCTGGAGTCTACTTCCTCCTGCCCCATCCCCTGCCCGGGCCCCAAGGGCGGTCCAAACCACCCCACCCCCAAACAACAGCCCCCTCCAGTCAACTCCACCCGGCACGCAGCAGCCAGAGTGATCTTGGTCAGACTCAAATATTATGTACCTTCCAGATATCCCTTGACCCTTGGAAGAAAGCTCAGAATCCTCCCCAGCTTTCTCCAACTCCTCCCTATGCCCCTCAGGCACACGGGCAGAAAGGAATGAGAGAAGAGAAAGAGGTCTTTCCTCCACAAGGCAAGGTCACCTCTTCCAAGTGCGGGCTGCCCCCTGGTCACCCCTGGGAGGGAGTCTGGAACACCCCTCCACCCACACACACACCTTTTGCTTCTTGTTAGAATTTTATTTTATTTTATTTTATTTTATTTTATTTTATTTTATTTTTATTTTATTTATTTATTTATTTTTATTTTTTATTTTTATATAAAATACTTTTTTTTTTTTTTTTTTTTTTTTTTAGAATTTTAAGGATGATCACAGATTCTTCACTGCTTCTGCCACCAAGGTGTGGGGTCTAATTCTCCTCCTCTTGAACCTGGGCTGAACTTAGGAACTGTGACACTGGGGATTGACGTTAGTGTACAGAGGAATCTTGGTAACTGGTAACTTGATAGAGGGTTGCGATAGTTAATTTTATGTGCTAACCTAACTGGGCCAAGGGATGCCCAGAAAGCTGGTAAAACATTCCTCCTGGGTGTGTCTATGAAGGTGTTTCCCAAAGAGATTAGCATTTGGAGCAGTAGACTGAGTGAAGAAGTCGGTGGTCCTGGTCCACCCAGAGCTGGAATAGAACAAAAAGGCAGAGAGAAGAGAAAAATGCACTGTCTGTTCAGCCAGGACATTCATCTTCTGCTCTTGGACATCCGGTGCTCCTGGTTCTCGGACCTGTGGACTCTTACTGGAACTTACACCACTGGTTTTCTTGGCTTCCAGCTTGCAGAGGGCAGAGCGTGGGACTTCTCAGCTTCCATAAGCACATGAACCAATCCCTCATAATAAATCTCACAACCATATGAAGCAAGTATTATGAACCCACTTTACAGGTGGTGAAACTGAGCCTGGAAAGTAAACTGAAGTGTTCAAGGTCCCAAAACTAGTAAATGTGGAGCTGAGTTTTGAACTCTGGTATCTGACTACAAAACTTCTCTTCGCTTTCATGTGATTGCCTAAGCAATCATGCGATTCTGTTGAATGTCTATTCATCTGATTTTTTAAAAAATGCCCTATCTGTTCCCTTGAGTTAAAGCCTAGCAGGAAGCGGTGAGCTGTTTTTGTCCGTGGAAGCATTCTAGCAGAAGCCAGAGGAACATTTGGCAAGATGCACCCTGGATGGACCGTGAGGGATCCCACCCTGAGGCCAGGCCTCTGCTTCGGCCTGGGCTGGGGCGGTGGGGATGCAACACAGGAAGGACACTGTGTGTGTGGCCTTCACTTGTGTCCCCAGCCAGCCTGGGGTCGGGAGGGCAAGAGCAGGTGGAAACTGGGGGAGGAGCTGCTTGCCTCCAGCGGGCAGGAGGCACCGGCAGATCACAGGCTGCCCTGCTCTCCTGACCTCGTGGCCCTGGACTGGTCTCTGATCCCCCTCCCTGCCCTGGGCTTGGCACCTCTGGCTTGGGGGAGAGCCAGGGCTCTTCAGCCACACAGTAAAACCTGCTTTCTTGCCTGGCACCTGTCAGAAGACATCAGAGAGAGAGAGAGAGAGAGAGAGAGAAGCCGGCAGCTTCTGCTGCCTGGGGGGGTGGACAAATATGGCCACGGCACTGGTGTTGGTAAGAAAGAGAAAGTGGATACCACTGACATGTCCTTGCCCAACATACTGGACAAAAGATTCTGGTGGACTTTAAAGTGACAGTGAAAAAAGTGATGGTGAAAGATCTTTATCATTAGACAGGAAATTGCTAAATGTAAATACTGTAAGTGGGGGGTGGGAAATCCCATTATGAAACAGTATGTACAGTGTGACCCCAAGTTGGAAGCCTTCCCCCCAGCCCTCACACACACCCCTCCACCAGCTCCCTCGTGACTTAGCCCACGGGCCAGGGGCTGGCAGTGGAGGAGGGGACTGTGACTATATTGGGAAGGGGATGAGATCACCCAGAGGCTGGCTGATTTAGAACCGGGTAACTTTTTCCACCCGTATGGCTCTCAGAGGCTTCTGCACTGGCTCATAAACCTTGGCGCCAGCCTGCAGGGTGGAGGGGAGCCATATTCCCCTCCGCAGGGGTGGAGATGGTGGCTGAAGCTGGTTAGGGGACAGGTGCTAGGCTGAAGTTGAGATAAAATGACAGACTGGGCCCCAGGGGGTACCCAGGGCCCTGCTGGGAGTCTCCAAAAGCTTTGCTTCCAGGAGACCCTGGTGCTCTGTAACTCCCGGGGGATCTTTGTGGGCAGAAAGTGATTCTGTGGGTTCAGAAATATCCCAGAGTGTGGCCACCTGGTGGCAAGCTGCACCTGGTCCCCTTGGGCCCAGCTGTAACACCCTGTTACATCTTGAGATTCCTATTTGCCAGCCTGGCCCTCCCCACGGAGAGGACCCTGCCCCCACCCCAGTTCCTGGCCAAACCCAGAGAAAACCCTGGTTCGGGTGGCTGTGAAGGAAGAGTCCTGGGAAAGTAACCGGGGTCCAATTCCAGCTCAGCAAATAACTGAGTTCAGTTCCATTCCCATCCTGGTCCAACAGACTCCCTCAAACCTCCCGCCTCACGGAAATGTCACAGTAATGTCACAGCATGTCCCAGTCCTCTGAGCTTCTGCCCAGGCACTCGTCCCAGCCTGGCTACCCTTCCCTACTCGGGCCTGACTTTGTCAACTCCCACCCCCTGAGCTGGGTCAAGTGCCATCTCTCCCCAAGTCAGAGTCCACCACGCTGGCTGCTCCGTGCCCATTGGGGGATAACTCTGAGGGCAAGAACTGGCTCCAGGGAAAAATGCTAGGACATGCTGGATCCTCAAGAGGGATGAGGGGTCAGGGGAGGACAGCTGTGAGCCCAGCACTGTCCTGTCCCAGGGCCTTGAGTGGGACCTCGGAGCCTCAGGCCCTTCACTCTCCAAGGCAAACAGCAAAAATTATGGTTGGAGGCACCCTGGCTTGGGCTTTGCAGGCAAGAAGCAGGAGCTGGACAGAACCAGAATGAGCCAGGGCATCCCCTCCTTAGCCCAAGCCCTGGGTGCAGGGTTGGGAATGGAATTCTCCAGCTAGATTGAGTTTTTCCTGGAAAATCCCCACAAGCCCTTCCAAGCTTTTGTGTTTGACTCTGACTCCTTCAGATGTGTGGGTATGAGGCCCATGGCGGCTGGGCTATGCAGACAAGGCCCTTGCCTTTTCTGGACCCCTGGGCTTGTGCTTTGGGAGAGCCAAAATGCAGATTCCCACATCTATTGAGCACCATCTGTCAGCTTCACAGAGTTGTCTCAACTACCCTGAGAGGTAGTGATCGAGGTCCTTATCATTCGACAAGGACACTGATGCTTGGAGATGCCAAGTGGCTTGCCCAAGGTCACACAGGATTCGAAGCCTACCCAGCAAGGGTCGGCCTGCAGATGGCTCCAGTCCCCACACCCCATTCAGGATTCCTGAAAGGGCAGGGTGAGCCCACAGGCCAAGGATGCCACTTCTAGCTGAGTCCCACTTGACCAAGCCCGGCCTGGCTCTGTGCCTGCCACTCTCAGAATAACCCTGGTGGTTCTGGGCATGGATCACTGGCCATCACCTGGGACCTATTTTTGTCCTTCGGGTAACAAGGAAGTCTCACCTTGTGCAGGAAACCACTTGGGGTGAGGGTGGAACATCTGACCCCCAGCCCTAGCTGACCTTGCTGCCCTGCTGGGAAATGTCCCCAGAAGGGAAGTGGGAAGCCTGGCTTAGCCACTTTCCCTTTCTCTCCCTTCCCAGCCACTTCCCAGAATCTGGCTTTCTACCCCATCTGCTCTTCCCGTCTTCTTGGCAGTCCACACCACTCCCCCCCACCCCCACCATGACCAGGAGGCCAAGAGCATCTTCATTTCTCCTCGTGACCCATTGTCAAATCTTCTGCACTTGAACAGCTGGAAAATTCTTCATGTCTAACTATAGAAACAAGCCCATTTCCTTAGGTTCCAGCCAGAGGGTTCCAGAATCCAGGTGCAGGAGCCATCTGGGTATCCAGCATCTAGAACCTGATTTTTGGAATCTGGGGCCCTGAAATCCTATGGAGTAGGGGTCGATGGCATTTGAGATGACAGAAGCCGTGGGCATACCACAGACATTCTGAAAGGTCATGTATGATCTCAGGGGTCCAGAATACACAGAGGGGGGCACCCCAGCCGAGTCAGAGGGGCTCCTTTCTGCTGAAACCAGGTGTGTAGGTTGCTGAACTCAGCAACATAACAACAACAACAAGAAAGGCTAGAAGGAAAACTGATAAAAAATTTACCGTAGGGACGTCTGGGTGGCTCAGTGGTTGAGCGCCTACCTTTGGAGGGGAGGGTGATCCTGGAAACCCAGGATCGAGTCCCTTATTGGGCTCCCAGCATGGGGCCTGCTTCTCCCTCTGTCTGTGTTTGTGTGTTTGTGTGTGTCTCTCTCTCTCTGTCTCTGTGTGTGTGTGTCTATCATGAATAAATAAATAAAATTTTAAAAAAGATTTTATTTGTTTATTCAGGAGAGACAGAGAGGCAGAGGGAGAAGCAGGCCCCATGCGGGGAGCCCGATGGGGCACTCGATCCCGGGTCTCCAGGATCACGCCCTGGGCCAAAGGCAGGTGCTCAACCACTGAGCCACCCAGGGATCCCCCAAATAAAATCTTAAAAAAAAAAAAAAAGTTACTGTAACAACAAAAGCAAGAAAGAGCAGAGCTGGAATGACAACGTGAATCAGCAGCTCCCCCGTGGTGTGAGGGCGGGGCGCCCCCTCCGTGGCGTTCGCGGCCAGCCGGCGGGTGCAGCTCCCCGGAGGTGGGCAGAGCAGCTCCCTGGAGGTGGGCAGGGCAGCAACCCGGTAGGTGGGCAGAGCAGCGCCCCCGGAGGTGGGCAGAGCAGCACCCTGGAGGTGGGCAGAGCAGCTCCCCAGGAGGTGGGCAGAGCAGCCCCCCCAGAGGTGGGCAGAGCAGCTCCCCGGGAGGTGGGCAGAGCAGCCTCAGCGACGCGCGGGCGGGCGGCCGGGGAGGCCCTCCAGGAGCCAGCCCGGCCCCCAGCGCCCCGGCCGGGCCCTCCTGCAGCCGCTGGGCTGGAAATAGCGGCCGCTGGCGAGCTGACAATCAAAGGGCAGCTAAAAAAAGCCCCCTCCGTCTGGGCTCTGTCGCACGCGGCTCTTGGGGCCTATTTTGGGGGAGAGGGTGCCGACGTGCCAATGGAAAATCCGAGAGGCGGGAGTGTCCAAGGTGGGGGACCTGGGCGCCTCCCTCTTCCCTTCCTGGTGCCTCCCCCCACCCCGGGCTCGCGTGCAGACGTGCACACACACAGCTGCAGCCCCCGCCGAATCCCCGCTGTTGGCCCTGTCATTCTTAGGGCAGCCTAGGAAAGGGGTGAGGAAACGGAACCTCAGAGAGGAGAAGCCACTGCACGAGGTCACACAGCCACACGTGGGCGGACAGTGGCGCCGCGAGCGCTCTCCTAGAGGCAGCCCCTGCCTCCTCACCCGGGAGCCCAACGCAGTGTCTCCCCGCGACTGGGGAGGAAGCGGAGGATGACCTGCCGTCTTGATGACCCCATGGGAAGGAGTCCCAGTGGAAGTCCCACTTCTGCTGGGGCCTGGCTGGCTGTAGGAGAGGCAGCTTCTGCTGGCCTCGCCCCAAGGGCCCATCCCCCAGCCAGTCCATGTGACCATCCCACCGGGCCCCTACCAGGCCCCCCAAAGCCTGGCAGCCCCTGCCAAGTTTCCAGAGAATGTGTCAGATAAGGGGCTGGTGCTCATGACTCCCTCCCATGCAGCCACTATCGCTGACCCTGTGGCCACCACTAAGTAGGTAAGAATAGCAACAGCCCCTGCCACTGGGCATGCACTCAGGGACCACACAGCGACATCTTCAGGCGAGGACCCGGGCGCCTGCGCCATGGTTCCAGCCCCATCCAGCTCCCGCACTGCCCTGGGCCTGAAGTCCCTCGGCATCTTGTGAGCCAGCACCAGGCCTCATCCTCTGCCTCTGCCACCCCAGTGGACGGGACCCGGAAGGCAGCGGGCCACCTTGTTGATGCCCGCCCCGCACCCTGCCTTCCACTGAGGAGCTGCGACCTGGAGCTGCGTACTTGTCCCCTCTGGGTCCATAAGCAGGACAAGGCGGCGCCACAGCTCCCTGGCACATGGCAAACATCCAGCAAGGCCTCCGCTGGGGCTAGAGCCCCTCCGCCTCCTGGTAACCACAGCCTGGCCTGGCCATCGAATACCCCCATGAACTCCGACCCTCTGACTGGATGTCAGAGGGATGTGGATGGGGTAAGGGTGTGGGAAGTCCCTGGGGTATATGATCACAAGGTAGGGGGGCCTGTTGTGACTGAGTCTCCTCTGTGAGTCTCCCTATGACACTCCCGTGGGTGTGCTCCTCTGTGTCGCACGAGTGTGCGAGGGTGGCGGCATCACTCGGAGGGAAGAGGCTGTTGTCATAGAACCAGGGTGAGCGTCACCATGACATCCAGAGTGGGGAGATGTGGGGAGCTTTGTGTCCACGTCCCTGAGTCACTGTGACACCTGGGGGGGATCTAGCCTCTCCCGCCCCCACCACCACGTCAGTGGCCCCTGGAACTCCCACAGCCTGACTCGCGCGTGGCTCAGACCCGGACCCAGCCCCTCCCCCAAGCCTCCTCAGCCCTCTGCTCCCAGCCCCCTTGCCCTCCTCATCTTCCCCTGGAGCCTGCCTCCTGTCAGCCTCACCCTCCACCGACCCCCATCCACCCAAGACCCAAGCGGTCTTGGGGAGAGGGTCCGGGACGCTAGGGAAGGGAAGGGTTCCCGGCACATTCACACACTGTGACACCACGCAGACCAGACTTTAACGTGAACTTACACACTGACAAGACACACACACGTGTGTGTGTGTCTGGTGGAGTCACAGGGCCACCACGGGGTCTCCAAGCTTCGTCGCTCAACACTAGCCCTGCCAGCTAGGCCCCCACAATGCTTGAAGTCCTTTGGGTCCTCCCACACCTCTTCGGTCCCCTCATGGGAAAATTGCTCTCCCAGGATAGCAAGGACCCCTGGAGATGTGATCAGAGGAAGAACTGCCCTTAGCCCCAGCTAGAGTCCTGGGGTGGGTACAGGTAGCTGTGGGTGGGATGGGAGTCTCTGAGGTCCCCAGGCTGTGAGTGAGGGCCGGACCGACCTCTGGGCCTTTCCCTTCAAGAGCCCTAATCTCTGGGGCTGGAAAAAGTTTAAAAATATCCTCATGTTTACATTCTTTCCAAGCCTGCCTCCCAATCCTCAGTGCTGGGTCCCTTTGATCTGGCCCTGTGCCTCTGAAAGGGGCCTGGGAGAGGGGGAGCATGAGCTCCCCACTGGGGCAGACCCTGTGACTCCCTGAAGCTCCAGACCAGTCTGAACCCTGTGAGACCCCTCGGCATCCCCCCAGAGAGAGCTTTAGAGCTGGCAAGGAGCCAAGGCTGGAGGGGGTGTCTTGCCTAGGGTCACCCAGCAGCACCATGTGGGGGCTAGACTTGGGGTGCCCCTTCATACTCCCTCCCTAAAGCCTGAGCCGCATGGGGTGGAATGTGAGAACAAGTGGCTGTAGGCACCTGTGGGAGGTACCCCCACAGTCTGCACACAAGGGAAAACCATGGGTGCTGAACTACTGTGTGCCCGGCACTGTGCTAGACACATTTTGTGGGGATCACCTCATGTAGTCCTCTCAACAACTCCATTTTAGTGAGGCCCATTTTATTAACAAGTAAACCAGGGACGCCTGGGTGGCTCAGTGGTTGAGGGTCTGCACGGGATCGAGTCCCACATCGGGCTCCCTGCATGGAGCTTGCTTCTCCCTCTGCCTGTGTCTCTGCCTCTCTCTCTGTGTCTCTCAAGAATATTTAAATAAAATTTAAAAAAACAAAGAAACAAGTAAACCAGTGCTCAGAGAGGTGAAGTGACTCATCTGAGAACACACAGCAAAGATGGGGCGGAGCATGGATCACATATTCTTCTACCCACAGTGAGCCACAGCTAGTCCTCACCATGCCTTAGCAGCTAGGGCCTGTCTGCAGAATGAGGCCCACGTCCCCAGTGTAGTCCACTAGCACTCACTGACCCACGGCCCTGTCCACAAACCGGTGCCGGCTCTGTGTTTCTCTCCCTCTGAGACCCAGGAGAAGCCACGCCCCCACCCGACCCTCACTTTCCTCTATGGAATAGCCTGGGGATCAAGGAGAGGCTTATGTCCACAGACTCTGGGGGAAAGTGAATCTACGTCCCTGGGGATTCTGGACCTTATGGCCAGCCCCAGAACTGACACTATCAGAGCATGGCCTGAGGCCTGGAGGCCAAAGGAAAAAAAGCCTGCAAACTGGGGCAGGTGCTTTAATTTGCCCTGGTGTCCTGTCGTCCACTCTTTCCTTTGTTGGCACCCCACTGATCTGCTTACCAGCCCTCCTCCTATCTGCCCATTTACCCATCTGTAATCCACCAACCTGCCCATCCATCCACTCAGTCACCCCACCTATCTACTATCCATCCAACCAGAATAAAGACCCAGAGAGCAGAGTGATTCCAGGGTCCCTGGTAGGTGCTGCATCCCACTGGTTGGCTGGACTTGGAAAGGTCCCTTCACCTCTTCGTGATTCACTTTCCCAACTTGACAAGAAGGAGCTGGCCTGCTGATCTCTGAGGCCCTTCTGAGGGATCTCGTGGGAGCAAAGGCCAGCTTAGGGCTGTGGATGCTTCAGGAGAAGTAACTCAAATCTTGGCCAGACAGTCCCACCTTGCGCTCTGCTTCCAAGACTCTCAGCCACAGCCCTTAACCTCTCTGACTTTCAAGAAACTCCACTGGCAAAAGGGGCCATTAATCCTGTGCTTGCAGGTTGGTGGGAAGATTGGATGGGATGCCACCTTTGAAGAGCTTTGCACCCTGGAGACTTCTAAGTGGATGCAGGCTGAGTAGAGGATCCTCTACTGGAGCTGGGAGAGGGGGTGGCAAGCTCCGCTTAGACCGCAGTAGTCAGCAACTCACGTGTGTGTGTGTGTGTGTGTGTGTGAGAGAGAGAGAGAGAGAGAGAGAGAGAGAGAGCTGGGCCCAGGATGGCTGGAACCAGCCTCAGGGGATCCTCTGTGACTCTCTCAGACTCTTCAGGCCAGCCAGGATGCCCACCCCATCTCTCTTGGCTGGACTTGGCCCCCATCCCACAGAATCTGCCAGGAGTGGAGAGATTATCTCCTAAAAATAGGGCCTGGGCCCCACAGAGGTTGTTTTTCTCCCTTCCCCGTGATTTACCATCATCAGCTCAGGGTGCCTGGGACGGCAAGTCCCACCCTGGCTCCCCAGAGACCATTGGGATGGGTACATGGAGGATCAGCATGTGTCTAGGGTCAGTCAAGGGCCAAAAATTGGAGGTATGGTCAGGGCTCAACAGGGCACCAGGGCCATGGCTTACCCTTGGTCAGGGGAAGGGGTTCACTCGGGGCAGGGGAAGCTCCAGGATGAGCCAGGGGGGTTCCTGTCCCTCTGAGTGATTGCTCTTTCTCTGTCTGCAGAGCCCACCCCCATGTACTCACCATCCTGTGGATGAAACCCAGCGGTGTGCTGGGGCCTGTGCTGGGGCAGAGGGACTCATTCCCTACCTCAGCTCTCCTGTTCCAGCCCTATTAGATTCTCATGATTCCTGCATAGACCCCTCTTAAGACTGTGGGACCTCTGCCCACCCACATGCAGGCAACTCATGCAGACACAGCTGCGTGCTCATACACAAACCAGGACATAGACTCACGGGCACCCTCCCCTAGCACATACGTCCCAGGAAACACAGAATACACTCTCAAGGACGCAGTCTTCAACCTTCGCCTAGTCAGGGTTGACCCATCCAGGGTTTGCAGCCGCCGGCTCCAAATCCCACAGAAATGACCAACCTTCCCTCCACCTCAAGTTTTTACCAAGAGCTGACATGCTGCCCCCATGTCCCTCCTCACAAGGGACCCAGGCTTCTCCCTCAATCCCCTAGACCCTTTATGTGCAGCAGGAGATGGGAAAGATTGACGTGGGTGATGCACACACGTACATGACACCGAGATACAGGTGTAGCCCATGCCCTGCTCTCTGAGGCTTTATTATTGGACAAATGTGTCACCTTTTGGAGGATTCCCATGGGCAGCCCATAAAGTCAGTGTTCAGGCTCTACAGATTTGTCTGGTGACATTGCCTCCACCCCCAGGCAGGTAAAGGGGCTCTATCTGTCCTAGCCGCCCCCCGCCCCATTGATGGGCAGTGCTGGGCCCTCCCCCAGTGGACTCCGATGGAGATAGAGGCCAAGCTCTCCGCTGGGGCTGCCTGGACCATTCACACTGCTGCCTTCAGGGGCACGCTGTCCACTGGCTGATCTAGGTCCTTCTTCCTTGCCAGGGTCAAGTGAGTGAAGATGAGGATGAGGAAGATGCCTGAGAGGCCCAAGAGGGATGGATCAGCTCTCAGAAGGGGCCAGGAGACTTGTCCATCACCTGCCATTGGTATTCGTTTAACAAGGAATCAAGATTTCCTAGACAGCATCCCCACGGCTGGGCTGCAAATGACTGTGGTCCTGGTGTCGGAAGAAGCCTGATTGTTTGGCCTGCAGCTGCCCAGGCCACCCCAGGCTCCAAAGTCCCCTTCTCTGGGGAACAGTTTGAGTGGGAGTCATCTGGGAGCCAGTGAGCTGTTCCCATGGACTCTGAGAGAAAGGCACATGGTAGCATTGTACTAGAAACAACAACAAAAAATACCAGCCAGGGAAAAATCTAGAGGGCTAAAGAAATCAAGGGGATAAAGAGGGAGGCTTGGACTAAAGCGATTAGGCTGGAAAGACCTGGGCTCTGCTACATTCTGGCTGTGTGACCTCAGACAAGTCACTTAACTTCTCTGAGCCTCAGTGACCTCATCTGGAAAATGGGGAGATGCCACAACTACCTCAGGTTTGTGAGGAGCATTCAGTGCAATAATCCTGTATTACACAGTCAGCGTGTAATAACGTAACGGTCAATGCTGTTATCGATGATGATGATGACTAGGAGAGTTGTGGGGTTCCTGCTCCAGCCCCGGGGGCCACCACGGGACAGGGAGCCATGCATCTGGAGGCTGTAACTCCGGCCACCCCCCCCCAACTCAAGCCCAGCATCCATTACCTATCGCCATCAAGGTGCCCACGAGGATGCCCACTGCAGACAGCTTCGTGGGCATGCCCTTCATGCGGCCCACCTTACGCATGCACTGCCCCTCCACGTTGCAGCGACACACTACCACTGGGGGCGGGGGAGGAAGATAAAGGCCGTGGGGGCAGGCTCTCCAGCTGCTGGGAGGCCTCACCGCAGCCGGCTAACATCTGTTTTCGTGCACACATGTGTATTTATGTGTGTTGGGGGGGTGGCTCTGTGCACATGCATCGGGGTGCCTGGCCACAGATGAGCAGGCACGCACAGGCATTTGTACAGCCTGTGAGCCTGTGGGCATGCATACCCAGCCCCTCCCCCTGCATCCCAAAGGGCCCCCCAGGAACTGCAGGCACACAGAGCCCTGGCCTTACCTCGGAGCTGGAGCTGCCACATCCGGACATTGTGGCTGACAACTACTGGCACTACATGTTCACGTGGCTCCACCCAGTGCAGGGCCAGGGTGAGGTAGGCGTGGGAGCCTGGGGGACCATAAGCAGGGACCACAGTCACTAGCCTGGATAAGCCCTAGGCCCGGCTCACACCCCAGCCCCCCCCGCCTAGTGCAAGGGCATCTCATTTCTGAGTGTTCACACTGCGTCCTGCTTCGGCCACGGTCTCTGGTGCTTCCCCACCACACACCGTTGAGAGCCTGGAGGTGCCAGTCCCGCTGCACCGTAGGGTTGGGACCAAGGGCAAAGCTGTAGGGACCATGCCCATCAGCCAGGTCAGGGTCCTCGCTGGGTCCGCTGATAACCACGCCGTGGTCCTGGCGGGGTGTGCAGAGGTGGCGGGTGGGTACGGGGTTCAGAGCTGGGGCCCGGGCAGAAGGGGCCTTCAGAAAGTGGATCACGAGGCTTGCAGAGGTGCTCAGCGTCGGCTCATCTGCAGAAGAGGCAGCGCTGAGCTAGCGCCCAGCCCGCGGTCCCACCGCTGTCTGCCACCTGCTCCACCCGGCCCTCCTCCGCATCCCCATCCGCATCCTCGCCCCTGTCTCTGCCTCAAGGGACGCCTTGCACCCCTCACTATCTCAATGGCTGCCGGGCCTTGCTGCTTTCTGGATGCCAGGCTTGCCCTCACTGCCCCCCCCCCAACCAACTGCTGGCATCAGGACCCAACAATGTCGGGATGCCCTGACTGTGGGTGAGCTCACTCTGCCGAGCCTGTCGTCCACCACAGGACAGCCCAGCCCAGAGCGGACACCTGCCTCTGACATACCCACCCCTGGGCCAGCTTTTGATCCATTCAACGTGGCATTCGGAGTCCTCCATATCTGGCTTCAGTGTCCCACTCGGGCTCACGTCCTGGCTCACCTGCCATAACGCAGCCCCTGGCACTCCTTCCACCTCCTGGCCCACAGCCTCTGCTCCTAGCCCATGTCTGGAGCCTGAGAGGCCCTCCAGGACTAAGGGGCAAGGTCGGAGGACTATTAAGTGTCCAGGGAAGAGGGTGGCCTGAGAGGGGAAGCAGAGGCCAGGCATCTCAGAGACCGACACTGGCCCCAGCCCTCATTCCTCTTTCCTGCCTGGGGCAGCGGATGCCAGAAAGGACCCTGGGAAGAAAGCTCAGCCCTGCCCACTTCTCCCTCGGCCTGAGGCTTACTCTGCCTCCAGAAGCCCCACCCCTGCCTGGCCATACCTTCATACTGGGCCTCCACGAGCACTGTGTACATGTCACCAGGCTGGGCCCCTTGCAGGGGCCGGGCTGTGTGCACCTCCCCCGAGACCTCCTTGATGCAGAGCCAGCCCTCGGAGTCATTGACCAAGGAGAACCTGAGGCCCAGAGAAGATGGGGGGCAGGGAGGCACTGGGACCATATATGGGGCCTTACTCAGAGATGCCCCCCCAGGGCCACGTGACCTGTTCAAGTGTCACATCCTCTCCGTGACTCGTGGCGGGCAGCAGTGCCCCGGGTGCCTAGTCTCTCTTCCCAGCTTTAAGGACTTGTCGAGGGACAGGGCTTGAATCATGGGTACTGTGGAGGGGGGTATCTATCAGAGCCTGGGGGACCTGACTCAACTCCACTAGTCTCAGATCACCCCACAAAGGGGCCTGGGGGCCAGGGTACAGACCCTGTCATGGAAGGAAATGGGGGGGCCCATCCAGGACAGCATGGGAGGCATCATCTGAGCTTGGATGGAGCCCTAACACTCCTCTCCATGCCCTATCCAACTCATCTAGCTCTGACTCACCCTCGGGAATCACAGCTTTGGCATCAGCTATGGTTTGAGGAATATTCCAGACCATAGATAATGTGAGTCCCTTTTGAGGCCCTGGGGTCCTCCCTTGGGAGCAGGGGAGGTCCTGCTCAGGCAAGGGCCGGGCTTCTGGCTCACCTGACGGGACTGCTTATGGGGTCTGAGGGTTGGATGGTCAGCAGGAGGGAGCCAGCTGGGGTGTTGACTGGGACACTGGCCTCGTAGCTTTCCTGGTCCAACTTGGGGGGTAGCACCAGCCTTTCCACCAGCACAGTCACTGTGGCTGTGGCTCCGGGGCCTGAGCCTGGCCCCACCAATTCAGCCATATTTCGAACCACCACCACCAACTCATAGCTTGAAGCTGCCTCGTAGCTGAGGTTCTAGAACCAATGGGGTCTGGGTCACTGTTTGGGCCAGGGCATGGCACACTTGTGCATGAATGTGGGTATATGTGCGGCCCCCCCACCCCCGCCATTGCCAGCCCCTTACCTTGAGGAGTCGGAGTTGGACGTGACTGGAGTTTGGCTCCCAATCCAGGCCGAAGGTTCCCTCTACATCCCCCGCCTCAATGGCAAAGTCCATGAGGCGGAAGGCAGGCTCAAGATCGGCATCGGTGGCCATGAGTGTGGCCACCAGAGTCCCTGGCTGTGCATCCTCAGGGAGGCTTACAGGCTCAATCTGGAGAGATGGGGAGGGGCCGTGAGCCCCTCATCGGTGCCCTCCCAAGGTGTCCTCTCCTGTTCCTGCTTACCTGGGATGTGGCGAACTCGGGGGCATGGTCATTGATATCTGTGATTGTGACAGCCACCTCACATGTGCTGCTGAGGCCTGAGGCAGGAGAGGGCACGTTGAGAAGAGGGAGCCTGAGAGAAGGAGGGAGCCTGGGTCCCCAGCAGGGCACTTACTGCCCTCGGCTCCTCCTCGGTCAGCAGCCATCACCCGAAGCAGGATGTTCTGGCCAGCTCGGAGCGGGGCATCCCCCAGGGTCACGCTGCCCGAGGTGAAGTCCAGCTCGAAGGCTCTTCCCTCTGCTCCCTCCTCAGGCTCAGGGCTCAGCAGCTGATACACAACGTGGGAATTGGGGGAACCGGGGGCATCCATGTCCTCTGCCAACAGCCTAGTCACCTCGGTGCCTGCAAAGACAGCACCCCCCCGGGTGGGACCTCAGCCCAATCTGGAGGCCTCACTCCTCTTCCGTGCTGGACCAAACCTGAGCTCGTGGGAAGGTAGGGACATTGATTAACGGGGCTCGAGGCTGACCCCATCCCAGAGAGGAGCAAGATGGGACGGTTTGTAAGGGCTTCCACCCTCCCGCATCCCCTGACCGGGCCCATGGCCCACCTGGGGGGCTGAGCTCAGGAACGCTGATCGGGGAGTCCCACAGTGGGCAGACAGGCGCATTGTCGTTCTCATCCGTCACTACCACACGCAGCTCCAGAGGTTCTGTGTAGTCCTCAGCACGGACATTCCGAGCCTGCACCTGGAGCAGGAACTGAAGTGGGCAGGGGGGGCCTCAGATGAAGCCCACGGGCAGCTCCAGGCTGGCTTGGGTCTAGGTGTCCTCTGGTGGCCAGCTCCGGCTCTTCCGGGTGCCCTTCCACTGCCTCAGTGCCTGTGGGGGACGGGATACCCCCAGAAGCCAACCGGACAGTGACCAGGCCTCCCTCAGCCTGTGCTCCTGGCTGCCCCCTCACCTCACCTCAGCCTGGGCTTCTCGGTCCAGCTCCTCGGTCACGTAGAGTTTCCCCTCGGCATCCACATCAAAGGGTCCAGGGGGTTGGCTTTCCAGGTGATAATGTACATCTCCCCCACTCCAGTGGACCTGGGAGTGGGACACAGAACAAGGGCACCCCGGGAGGAGGTGGGCCGGAGCAGCCCATGTCAGCTCTTCTATTCCTGGGTGGGGAGCCTGGGCCCCTGCTACTGTGGGACCTCAGGCAAGCTACTATCATCCCTGGAGTCCAGATAGGGCCCCTTTGTTTGGGACACTTATTGTAGTAAGTCCGTGGTGGCCCTGGTCCAAGCCTGGTCCCCGCTCAAAGTGCTGAATGACCAGGTTGTTTTACTCTCCAGCCTCTGAGCTGGGCCTGACCCCAGGGCATTCCTCGAGGAGGTCTGAGACATTCCAAGCCTAGGTGACAATCCCCATGGCAGCAGGGAGGTGGCAGCTGTTCTCCCTGAGGAAGCCTGGGGCAAGGTCAGGTCAGGCCCCAGGGCCACGCTTGCCAGAGGGTAGCCGGTGAGGAGCTGTGGGCCTGGTCTCGGGGCCCTGGATACCCTATTCCATGATGGGAACTGATGGGGACAGTAGAGGGATGAACATAGGTAGGGGAGGAGCAGGGGTCAGGCTGGCCTCAGACCTACCCTCCAAATCTTGAGATTCCTGCTGTACCATTCCTGGGGCTACTCAGCGACTGACAGGTACTTACTCACCTGGGCGAAGTGATGTGGGTATGGAACTTTGAGATTCTCTGCCAGGTGGACAGGATCTAGGGGCACCCACGTGTTCTCTACTATGGAGACATGTACGGTGGCTGTGGCCTGGTGGCCCGAAGCCTGGTCACCCATGTCCTTGACCTGCACCAACAGCTGGTAGGGCCCTCCTGCAGCCCGGTCTAGGCTGGTGCTTCCTAGAAGGGGCAGAGTGGTCAGCTGAGCAGGAGTCCAGGGCTTCCTTCTCAACAAGGCACCAAATCACCAAGCCAAACGTGTGGCAGGTGTTCAGGATACTCTCTTGGACCAAGGGTGAGAAGGACTTTTAGCACCACAGTGAGCACCCAAGCAGGGCTTGAACGTTTGCAAAGTCATTTCCATATCTATCTACACAATGAATGGTTGATGGACCAGATGACTAGGATGAGGGTGGGGGATACATGCGTGGATGGGTAGATGAGTAGATGACCAGCTGGGTGAATGGATGGTTGACTAGGTATGTGGATAGGGAGTTGGGTGTGTGGATGGGCTAGTTTGGATAGATATTTGAATAGATGGGGTGTGTATGTGTTTGGGTGGTAGGTGGGTGAAGGGCTGACTGGGCCGGTGGATGTATGGTTAGCTTTTCTTTCCACCCCCATCCTGTGCCTCTGGTCTGAACTCCCAGATCCAGGTCTCCCTTACAATCAGCCCAAAGGTCTCCCAGCAACATCATAGGCTACAGCCCCTCATGTCACTCCTCTCCTCACTCCTTAGGCTCGGGTGTCCAGAGCGTAGGGCTGAGGTATTCCATTCACACCACTTTTTCTCTCCATGCATGGTTCAAGTCTTTTGCCTTGCCACTCTCTGCCTAGAACACTCTTTCCTGGGGGCACCTGGGTGGCTCAGTGGTTGAGTGTCTGCCTTCAGCTCAGGGCATGATCCCGGGGTCCTGGGATCGAGTCCTGCATCAGGCTCCCTGCCAGGAGCCTGCTTCTCCCTCTGTCTCTGCCTCTATCTCTGTGCCTCTCATGAATAAATAAAATCTTTAAAAAAAAAAAAAAAGGACACACTTTCTTCTTCATTTCTCAAGCTCCAAGCCATCCTACTACTAAGCTCACCTGCCGCCTTCCCCAGCTTTCCCTGACCTTTTCCCCTCATCACACCCAGCTCAGGCTCACCCTCAGGGCTGAGGGCCAGAGCCCCCAGCCGAGGCTCCAGCTGGAACATGTCTGGGGAAGGCCAGGCTGGGGCCTGGTTCAGGATGTAGAATCGGAGATCTGAGTTGGCTGTACCTGGCTCATCCTCGTCCAAAGCCTCAAGGAAGAGGAAGGGGATGCCTGGTGTGGGTGGAGAGGGCAAAACATAAGGGATGCAGGGGTTAGGGAGAGTCCTACGCCTCCCCGTCTCTCCCTGCTACCACCTTCCATACCCATCATCGTATCAGGACTCTGGAGGTGAGCCATAGCTTTTCACCCCACCTTGTAGAGGAGCAAACTGAGGCCAAGAGTGGATGGGACTAGAGGACTCTGCAGGGAGTGGGGGGCAGTGGGATGGGACAGAAATGGAAGGGGGCAGCTTGGACCCTGGCTGCCCTGTCCTTACACCAACGGTCAGCCAACTCTCCTCCCTGTTCTCTCATCACTCACCGGGCCTGGTGCCCTGGCTCAGCTGAAAGGTGTAGACGGACTGAGAGAAGCGGGGCACCTGGTCGTTCTCATCCTTCACACGCACAAGCACAGGCTGTGCGCCCCACAGGACGTGTCCAGCCTCAGTCTCCAGGGTGACCTGGCAGGAAACCCCGTCAGCGCCCTGCCCGGCCTTCACTGTTCTCCCCCACATCCGGCCTGTCATACCTGAAGCCGGTACTCCGCTTGCTCCTCCCGGTCCAGGACCCTGGTCACCAGCAAGAAGCCGGACTCTGGATCCACAGCGAAGGGGCCCTCGGCGGCCACGCCTGGGTTCCCTGACAGCACGATCTCACCCTCAGTCTCCTCAGGGGGCAGTGGCAGCTGCGGGGGAGAACAGAGGTAAGTAAAGGCAGTGGGACCAGGCCCGGGGGACGCCCCTCCACCTAATGGGGGGAAACTGAAACTCAGAGAGGGCCAGCGCTTGCCTGAAGTCACACAGCCAGTAAACGGCAGGCCCAAGATGCAAAGCCAGAGCTCTTTCCCCTGTTCCTGATGCTCCCCAGTACTCCCTGGACCTCCTTTCTAAAGCTCAAAACCCCACCACCAATAGTTTATTAAAACTCTATTTTCTTCTGGAATTGAAATTTTGTTAGTCACTTACACTATATCACATACCGATTGGGAAGCAGGATGAAGAGAGAGGCAGAGCAAGAAAGAGATAGAAATGCTAGAGGTAGGGGAAGTAGAATTTGGGGGGAGGGTAGGCCCCCCCACCCCAGCTCTTAAGCTCACCTTGGTCAGGTACAAAGGGAAATTTCCACCATAGTTTTCTGGGACTTCCACATACAGGTCTGCAGGCTGGGCCTCGGGGAACACCTGGGGGAGGATTCTCACCTTGTCTCCAGGCTTTACGTTCCTGTCACAGGTGGACTTCTGGCCCCTCCATGGGCCTGGCTGTCCCTTAGCCCATCCACCCTCTGGCCTTTCACCTCCTGATCCCCCAACAGGCCTACAGGCAGCTCTGGACACCCTCCCACAATGAGTCCCTTCTATGGTCAATGCAACTGGTCCAGGTGGAGTGGGGGACAAGGATGCCAACACCCAAGGCCAGGATCTGAAGGAGATGAGCAGGACCCAGCTCACCTGGGCTATGAAGAGGCAAAGCAGCGTCAGCCAGGTGGGGATCATGGTGAGGACCGGCCTGAGGGACATGGCAGTAAGTATCCAGCCAGGATCAGTGGGCAGAGGGTCCCTCCCATTACTGTCCTCCTGGAGAGCATCCCTCCCTTCATCCCCACTCAGCCTAGCCAGGACTTCCCCAGTCCCCATAGGGTACAAATGTCCCTTCCTCATTTGGACCTCCTACTACCTGTCACTATAGGAAAGGGGGCCAGGTCTCCTCCTGTCCCCTGTCCTTCCATACTCTCAGAGCTGCCTCTCCCCATCACACCCGTTTGGACATGGTCCCCAACCCCCTCCCACCCTTCTCCCCTGACTCGGCCTGTTCCATACCAGTAGCCAGAGGCACCTCATGACAGAATGGCCTCTTCCTCCCCTTGGAGGAGCCTGTGGCTCCCCGCTGCCTGCAGCTCCTCACCCAGGCCCACTCAGGCCCCCAGGCCCTGCCCTCCTGCCTTTTGGCTCATGCCCCACGGGGATCTCCATGGGAGTTTGATTGTCTCCTTCCCCACATAGCTTCCCCAGCTCTTACAGAGATCCCAAAGTGGTAATAGCCCAGCAGCCCTGAGTATCACAAAAGTTTGAACTGGAAAGACCCTGATGACTCTGAGGGTCACTTCCTGCGGTTGCCTCATGTTGCAGGCAAGGCCTGAAGGGCAAAGCCTGACCAAGGTCACACGGGACTTGACCACAGGACCATTCCTTCTGGAACAGAGGACCCATGGTTCAGGGTCTTGGGGCCTGTTTTTCTACCCACTGCCATCCTTCAGACACGGAGTCCCCGCAGGGCAGGAGCCCTGCCCTCATCCTGGTGTTTTCCAGCACTCAGCACGGAACTGGGCACGCAGAGCACGGACGGCCACTCCAGCCTTTCCTGGGACTCCTTCCCCGAACAAGGCCTGGACGGGGCCGGGTGTTTCCTACCCCCGCCACCAACCCCAGCCTCGGCCCTGCTCACCCCTCCGCTCGAGCGCCCTCACCCGCTGGTGCCTAGGGCAGGCTCCCGTGGTCCAGCTGCCGGGCGAGAGGGCTGCTTCTCCAGGGAGCGCTGGGGCTGGCTGGGTGGGGTAGAGCAGGGCGGACACTTGAGCAGGTAGGCGGGCCGGCCACGCTCGCTCAGGAGTGGAAAACAGCACTGGGCCCACAGCAGCAGGCCTGGCCCTGCCCAGCCCCCAAGTTACTCATTGACTTTGGAAAGCTGGGGGCTGCTCAGCATCCGTGACTGCCAGCCCCGGGAGGTGGGGAGATCATCGGCCTGGCATCCCGCCCATTCCTATACAGCCCAGGGGGTACTTCTTGGCCCTCTGGCCTTGGACACTATTTCTTATTCTATGGTTCCAGACTCAATCCTGCTTCTCCCCACCATGTTCCAGCATCCACAGCTCTACCTTGGCCCACTCTGTCCCTTTAGTCTGGGAGGCCCTTCCTTCCTTTCATCTGTCTGGTGAGCACCTGCTCAGGCTTCAGTACTCAGCTCAAATATTTCTTTCTCCAGGAAACCTTCCCTGGGCTCTCAGGTTTGTTTGGGATTCTTTTCTGGGAATACGCTCTACTCCATGCCATGTGCTACCTCTAGCAGAGCAGAAGAGACACCAGATTGCCACTGTCTGTCTCTCCCATCAGCCTGGGACCCCTCCAGGACAGGTCTCAGGGACCCAGTAGTGACCTTGCCCTCGCTTGGCCCTGGCAGCCTCTGCCTGGGTCAAAAACAAGGAGCTGCTGGTTGCACCTGAAGGATAAACGAAGATGACCTGAACTGGGCATGTGGGGCTCCAGACCACCCACCAGTGGGACCAGTGGGGGGGCACAGCAGCCCATGAAATCCCCTGAGGCCCCCGAGGGCTCATACTAGCTGCTGGCACGGACAGGGCAGGGACAACGGGCCGTCTCGTGCCTCTGAGAAGGAAGAGAAGATTGAACCAGCTCAGGTGACCTTGAGGGAATCGCAGGGCTTGCTAGAGGCTCCTCCCTTACTGAGGGCAGCCAAGTGGATCCCAGAGAAGCTTCTGGGGTCTGGGAGTCCACGGCAAGGGGTGTGTGTGGGAAGGGTCAGGGATCCCGTTGCCAGCGCAGCCTTGTCCCAGAGTTTCCCATGGTTTTCCCTGAGTCCTTTCCACCCCATATGGAGGATGGGGGGACCCTGAGCTGCCTCTAGCCTTGTCTGCCGCAAGCCGAGCGCCTACCTCAGTGTCACTCAGGCACCCCAGGCACTCCAGCCTGGAGCAGGGCACTGTGCGGCTGCTGCAGGAGTCTCTGGCACTGCTCTAAGCATATGCCTTCATTATTCCCCCAATTCCATTCTGAAGGGGCATTGACCCCACGTCACACATTAGGGCACAGAGATACTGAGTGGCTTGCCCAGGCTCACACAGCCAATAAGTAGCAGAGCCAGGAAGGCCTGGATTCTTCTTCAGGCCTCAGGACCTTCACCTGCTCTGAGAAAACCATGCCTTCCGCATGCCTCTAAGTATGTTGCAGGGCGGGAGTGGGAAGCGACAGCAGCTTTGAGCAGTTAACATTGCCCTGGGGGACATGTGGGTGAGTCAAGAGAGGTGTGACACCTTCTGCCATTGAACAACTGCAGTTGGTGTTCTAACCACATGGCAAGAGCTCCTAGGGGCCTGTGGAATAAATAAATTGAACCAAGGGAGGAAATGCATGGACCCTTGCCCAGAACCTTCTCAGAAACCGTCCAGGCCTTGCCCCAGGCTGCCTCCAGGCTCTGGAACCAGCAGACTTATATACCAGTCCCTACTCAGCCACTTTTTT
This sequence comes from Canis lupus familiaris, assembly GCF_011100685.1. Lineage (NCBI taxonomy): Eukaryota > Metazoa > Chordata > Mammalia > Carnivora > Canidae > Canis > Canis lupus. The sequence goes on along the minus strand of NC_049226.1, from coordinate 82,982,375 downwards.
TTTTTTTTTACACATTTTTAAAAATTTATTTATTTATTTATTTTTATGATAGTCACAGAGAGAGAGAGAGAGAGAGAGGCAGAGACACAGGCAGAGGGAGAAGCAGGCTCCATGCACCGGGAGCCCGATGTGGGATTCGATCCCGGGTCTCCAGGATCGCGCCCTAGGCCAAAGGCAGGCGCCAAACCGCTGTGCCACCCAGGGATCCCCTAAAATTTAAATTCAATTTGCCAACATATAGTATAACATCCAGTGCTCAACCCATCATGTGCCCTCCTCAGTGCCCATCACCCATTTACCTCCATCCTCCCACCCACCTCCCCTTCCACAACCCTTTGTTTCCCAGAGTCAGGAGTCTCATGATTTATCTCCCTAATTTTTCCCATTCAGTTCCCCTCCTTTCCCTTATAATCCCTTCTCAGCCACTTCTACCTGTGTGACCTCAGGCAACTGCTTTAGTGCCCCATCTGCCATTGCCAAGTGGAGATACTCATTCCCGAAACAATGTAGGGAAAGTCCTAGAAGTCACCTGTGCGTGGTATGGGTGGTGAGGAGACAGACCCACCTCCAGCTATTGGCAAACATGCACACATTCCCACGCAAAGGCAAGGCCTCTTGTTCCAGGCAGGGAGGGCTCCAGGGATCTGTTCCTGCCAAGACCACATGAGCCAGTACTGGGAATGGGATGCTCTGGCCTGGCCCCTCCAAGAGGAGAGAACAATGAGGCCCCTTGCTCAGTAGCCCAGCCCCAGCCACTCACCTCCTCCTGGCCCAGCTGAAGGGGGTCTGAAGTCCTCCACATATATCCCACCTCAGCAACTTTCCAGCCCCTTGGGAGGAGGCAGGATGGAGATACCAACCCAGAAGCGAGACATGGGGTTCTCGTTTGGCCATGGGACTTGGGGCATGGCATCGTCCCTCAGACAGCCTCAGTTTCCCTTACATACAGTGGGGTGCCTGAACTCTTTATCAGCTGGGCAATGCCAGGCCCCAGGGCAAGAGAAAAATCTGGATAGTGGGCTGGGAGGGGCTCTTGTCTCCTCTGGCAGCTGGGATCTCCAATCAGGTCACAACCCACACCTGCCACTCTGCTCCAGCTGGCTATGTCAGAGCCCAAATATTAGGATAGTCAAGGCCACACGCTAGGGTAGGGCAGAGAAGCCCCAACCCTCAACCTTGGAAACACTTCCTGCTCTTACAGCCCCCTATCGGGAGGAAACAGAGTCAACAGCCCTTATCTATCAGGAAATAGTCTTTATTACAAAAGTTTGCATGTAAACAAATAACCACTGCACTGAACAGCCTCCCTCCAGAGCATGCACACCCCAAGTGTGGAGAAAGGTAGAGTCCTGTCCGCACACACAGGCCTGCCCCACGGGCTGGGCTCAGGCTGCTGCTGGGGGACACACACAGGCCTGTACATGCATCGCTGTGCGCCCAGTTCTTGAAGGCCACTGGGAGCAGCCTGGGCAGCACTGTCTGTCTGTCCATGACCATGAGGTGGAGTATGCCCAGAGTCTGAGCCAGCCTTGAGGCACCTAGGGCAGCTGACTGGGCCAGCCCACCAAACTGCCCGTTTGTATGCACAACGCAGCATGTGCCTGTGAAGTCTAGAGCACTGAGAGATCATGGCAGGATTTGGACTTGGCACGAAAGGCCATCTTGCGACTGTTGCGTGCTACAATGCGGCCCAAGAAACGCTTTGCCTTCTTGCCCAGACTCTCTCGCCGCCGGGTACCCGCTTGTCGACGTGCATTGGCCTCTTTGCTGTCCCTGCGCAGGCGTATCTGGCGCACGACACCTTCGAACAAGGCCTGGACGTTGTGGTGCAGCGCTGCTGATGTCTCAATAAACTTGCAGTCAAAGACGACGGCACAGGCCCGGCCCTCTGGTGGGGACAGACACATTCCAGTAAACAAAGGCCAAGTGGGTGAGAAGCCCACTCAGATCCCAGCCACCCCACAGCAGCTACCACTCAGGAATCTGGGGGCCAGGGAAGGAAGGGTCAGGGGCTCTGGGTGGTCCCCAGAAACACAGACCCAGCTCCCGTACAAAGGATCCAATGCATTGCTGGGTCACCCAACCGGCAGAATGTGTCTGTGGCTGAGGAGCTCACAAAGGCCCACAAAAGGAAACTCATTTATTGAAATAATTTGAAGTCTTATACTTAAATGGAAATGCTGCAGTAGTCAACACAAGAGAATGAGAACTTGCCGGGCACCTTAGTATTTCATGGTTTGATATTATACTTTGATGAATAATCAGTGAAACTGGGAGGAAAATATCACCAAGTCATGCTAGGTTCCTCTAAGGGACTCAGTTCTGGGGGCCACAGAGGAGAATGCTCAACCAAAGAGGAGTGGATCCTCCCCAGGGGCAAGCCCACACTCGGACACTAGCCCTGGCCCTGAATCCATGCTTTGACCTCCTAGCCCCGTTTCCTGCACTCTCCTCAACCCTCATCTATGAGGCCCAGGCCAAAGGCCACAGGAGAAGAGAGCCCTGACGTGGCCCAGCTCCGTGCCCAGCAGCTTCCTCTGCCCCAGGGCATCTGGTCCTTCCCCCAGCCCTCTCAGCCCTCTGGGAGTCCTGTGGGAGGGCAGCAGCTTTCCCCCTCTCCCCCTCAAGTTTTCTTCCTGAACATTTTTAGCCACTTATGATCCCCAGGGACTTGAGCTGAGCCAAGATTGAATGGACCACAGCCCAGCCAGGATGTTTCTCTTTCCGACCCACTCCCAGCTCACCATCCAAGGAGACCTCTCTAGAGCGCACCAGGTCGCTCTTGTTGCCCACAAGGATAATGGGCACGTCGTCCATCTGCCGTGCCCGCCGCAGCTGGACCCGCAACTCTGAAGCCTTCTCAAAGCTGCCCTTATCCGTCACTGAGTACACTATGACGTATGCATCCCCCATCGCCATGCAGTGACCAGGGAGCCAGCGGCTGCTGTCCTGGGGATGATATACACATGCGTGTCTATCCAACAGTTCTCATGCCCAGGCTACAAGGCTGTCACTCTCAGCAGGCCCTTATCCCCAGGTCACCCCTCCCACCCTGCCCTGGGTCTCAGACTACAGCCTACCTGTTCCCAAATGTCATACACCATGAGTGATGCCTCTTCTCCATCCACCACGATGGACCGATCATATGTGTGTCCTAGGCAAGAGACCAGAAGTCAGGTTACCCACTGGCTGCCAAAAGCCACCCTCCTGCACCACGTGCCAGGTTTCCTGTTCTGGCCACACCCTCCAACTCTAGGGCACAGCCCCCCCAACCTTTCCCTCCACTGATGGCCACCATACGAGAACAGAATGACAGGGCTGGAAAGCGGGGCATAGAGGGCATGGTGTGCCTGACCCTCACCTAGACACCTCTTCCCCAAGCTAGTGACGGCCGGAGTTGCCACTCCCGTGTTCCCTGCCCACCTCCTGCCTGGACCCCAGGGTAGCCTGAGTTAAATAGTGACCGTCACATTCTTTGGAAGGCTTGATCACCTAGGCCTCTTCTAGAAACTCCCTCTGGCTGTGTTCTGCCAGCCCTGGCAGGAAGGGATGCCCTATCCCCATCCCACAGAGTTGTCTTAGGTATGGCCCCGGCCTTCTACTCTGGCCTTCCCAACACCGCCCCCCCCCCCCCACACACACACCAAGGGCTAGAGATTCCTTCTCCCTTGGTTTCCCCATCTGTAAAATGGGGAGGCAGACACAGGATTCTGAAAGTGCCTCAGAAGGCCACGGCAGGTGGCGCCTTTGGTCCAGGCCCCGAGCCGAGCGCACGCGGTCCTCCCTCCCCGGGCCCCCCACCCCACCCCCCCGTGAATGCTCCCGCCCGCCGCTCACCTGCGGCCTCGGCTTCAGGCCCGTCCTCTACGCCTCCGAAGATGCGCGCCAGGGCGCTCTTGCCCACGCCGGGCGCGCCCAGCAGCAGCACCTTGTAAACGCTGTCGTCGGAGTCGCTGCCCCCCGAGCTGAGCGACTCAGAGGAGCCCTCGGGCCAGTCGAGGGGCGCGCCCTGGGCGCGGGGCCCGGCCGCCGCCGCCAGGGCGCCCGGAGCCAGCGCCGCCTGCAGGTCGCGCTCGTCCACCGGCATGCTCCGGCGGTGCAGCGGGGGCGCCGGGCCCCAGGGCGAGCTGCCCCGACGGCGCTCGCGCTCCCGGCCCCCGCCGCCGCCCCCGCCGCCGCCGCCGTTCAGGGTCATCGCGCCCCACGCCGTCTGGGGGGCGGAGGGGGGCCGGTCAGCCTCCCGGCCGGGGGTCCCCGCGCCCCGCTCCCAGCTGCCCCCCGCACCCCGGGCGCTGCGACCCCCCGCCCCCCGCCCGGCCCGCCGGGACGCTCACCCACCCGCTGCGCGCGGGCTCGGCCAGAAGGTTCCAGGCCCGGACGCGGTCCCCTCGCAGAGCCGCGGGACGCCCGACGCTGCCGCCGCCGCCTCCTCGGTCCGCTGCGGTCCCGCTCGCGAGCTGCCTATTTAAGCGTCTGCCCGCCCCCGCCCCCGCCCCCGCCCCCGCGCCCGCCCCCGCGCCCGCGCCTGCGGGGGCTGACGTGTCGCGCCCCCCCACCCCGGGGAATCCCCGCTCCCCCGCCGGGACCCCGCACCCACCGACACCCGCCCCACCGGACTGGGCGGGCCAAGCTGCGTTGACCGCTGGGTCGGAGGGGTTTGGACTCGGGGTCAAGGGGGAAAGCCGCCGCCCACTGTGCCAGCGCCCCTCTGGGAAGTTAGCCCTGGCCCTTTAACAGTGAACTCCCCCTTTGCTCCCCGCGAGCCCTGGCCTGGGCCCAAGCAAGCCCCCAACACCGGCTGGACAGACCTCACCCTCCTCTGCTACGGACACCGCCCCCCCAGACCCGTATGGGAGCTGGAACCGGAGGACCCTCAGTCTGGGCCTAGAGGCCTCAGCGCCAAGCCCCCCTACTCCCCGCCTGCCCTGGGAAGTACAAGGTTCTACCTAAGAGCCGGTCAGGGTGAGGTCAGGGTGAGCGTTAGTGTCACCGTCACTGTCACCTTCACCGTGAGCCCCTGGAGGCCCGGGGAGCTGTCTGGGGAGGGGGTCCCGGAAGGGAGGTGCTCTGGCAGTGTCCTGCAGGTGGAGGTGCGCCCTGCTTCTGAGGGACGGAATACCAGCCCAGAGAAGGGAGAGCATGAACTCAGACCACCTCAGCTCCCAGCACCCTCCAGACAGCTGCCAGCAACTCTGCTAAAAATACCTGGCCCTGGCCCTGGCCCTGGCCCTTCTGCTCCTGGTGGTTCGGCTCCTGGGCTGGAGTTTGCCCAAAGTTGGGGAAATCCTGGCAGACAGGTGTCAGAGGGCAGCAAGAGTGGCTACGGGTGGGACTAGACCAGAGTCAGGGCCGGATTCAGCCCCTTGAAGAGTCTTCGACGTCTCTTTCCTTCCCTCTAGCCCCAGTTGGGCCTGTAGGGCAGGGTATAGGCAGGCAGGGCCCAGAAGTTTAGAATCCCATCTAGGCGGAGCATAGGTGTAGAGTATAGCTAGGGCAGGGCTGGGGCTGGTGGGTAGGATGAGCCACCACCTGGTGCCCCCACTGCCCAGAGCTCACCTGCTCCTTAGAACTAGGGTGGGTGGGATCCCTGGGTGGCGCAGAGATTTAGCACCTGCCTTTGGCCCAGGGCGCGATCCTGGAGACCTGGGATCGAATCCCATGTCGGGCTCCCGGTGCATGGAGCCTGCTTCTCCCTCTGCCTATGTCTCTGCCTCTCTCTCTCTCTCTCTCTCTCTCTCTCTCTGTGACTATCATAAATAAATAAAAATTAAAAAAAAAAAAAAAAAGAACTAGGTTGGGTGCCCCGGCACAGAGGGGAGGAGATGTAATAGGGGAGCTTGGTTTCTAGACGTGTCTCTGCCTCCAGGCTCCTGGGTCTCGCCTCCTCTCCTGGTGTCAGGGTGCCCAGCTTGCTCATGTGTGGGGTGTGTGAGGATTGGGGGCAGGCAGGCTATGAGGTACTTTGTGACAGGGATCTGCTGTCAGACTCTGACGTTTGATTGTGATGAGTGTGGCGGGGGTGGGGGCACCCATTCAGGGCTCAGGTGACATCACCAATGGAGATCCTAGTGGGCTGTTGTAGGTTGCCATGGAGACCTGGGTGGGGTTCTCTGGCTGCTGTATCAGTTTCCTTGGCAACATCTGAGAGGGCCTTGGAGTGAGGAGGGTCTGGCTAGGTAAGTATGAGGGGGTTCCTGCAGGCCCCTCTGGCCTTGAGGTCCTCAAGGTAGGCAAGGGCTAGAAACTGAGGGGTGGCCTGTCCACATGTGTCCTTTCTGCAGCCCCAGGGTCTTGGGGACCTGGGCAATCCCATACTGACTCTAGCTTCCTGGATGAGATCCAGTGGCAAAAGGGAGTTGTAGGTTGAGCCTCCTGTCAGGACACAAGTCTCAAGAGCCAGCAAAACACTTCCCATCAGGAATCCTGGCCTGAGCTGTTTTTAGCCCCTCCTACCCACCTCAGCCATGACCTTGCCATTGAAAATAACCCCTGACCGTCCAGCAGGAAGGTAGGTATGCATTCGAGCTCCGACCCTTCCCAGCAGGGAGCCATGCAAGGAATTAGGGCTGGGTTTCCCCTCAAGTAATCTGAACTCTTGACTTCAGTATGTTTCTTCATTGCCAAGGGAACTGCATGCATACGGGCCAGTCAGGCCCCAGGCACTCCCCACCAGACCAGACACACTCACCACAAGCCTAGGTATAACCAGGGGCCCAGGAACCAAGAGCAGGACATGACCTTGAGACATCCCCACTCCCACTTCCTGGTCCTCCCGGCCCTCTGGGTTGAGCTTGAAGGAGCAACTGAGTCTGGAACACACCTAGGACAGCCCAGCCTGCAAATCTCAGCTCTGCCACTTGCTAGCCGTTTCACCTCTGCGCATTTATCTTGGGTGAGCCTCAGCGTCCTCCTGTGCAGAGCAGGGATAATGTTTTTATGGGAGTTGTTATAAAATATAAAAACATGAAATGCAGAGGCAAAGTGGTTGGCACAGGTCTGGCATATAGTCTGATCTCAGTAAGAACACTTTTACCATCCCTGCCTGGATGGGACAGATTGAATGAATCTGTGGCCCCGTCCTGCTTCTTCTTTCCTGTGTGTTCTATTGTCTCCAAAACAGTGGTCTGCCCAGGAGAGGGGCAATGCAGATAGTCTTCCCCTCCCCTCCATACCCACCCTTCCTCTGTGGGACCCCATACCTTTCTCCCTCCCTCTAGTAGCAAAGGGTTGCAGAGGGAACTTGGTTGGGTTTCAGTATATCCCCAGCTCTCCTCACACAACAGCCCCAATACCCCAGTTCCTTTGTTGTAGGGTTCATTTCATTCAGGGGTACCTGGCTGGCTCCATCAATAAAGCATGTGACTCTTGACCTCGGGGTTGTGAGTTCAAGCCCCACACTGGGGTGGAGCCTACTTAGGAAGAAATAAAAATAAATAAAAAGGCTCAATTCACTTATTCATCTCACTGACCTGGACTTAGTACCTTTTGTGTATCAGGCCCTTGTGCTGTGGGCACAACACAGCTGGGCATGTTCATACATGTCATCTAATCCCTGGGTCAACTTCACCAGCTATGATTTGTTGTTCCCATTTTGTAGACATGGTAACCAAAGCCTGAGAAGTCACAGGCCAGAAATAGCAGATCCAGACACACCTGACAGAGGGCTTCAGAGACCTCAAACCTCACCCCTATCTCATACCCATGTATAACAGCTGGAGTTCCAGAAAGTACCCTGGGCACTAGCCCAGATTCACAGATGGTGTCCCTGCAGACAGCCAGGAGCCACGCACAGATGAGTCAATACTGACAAGGGGACTATCTGATACACCAGCTGTGACACAAGCAGCTTCATATCCCTTGCCCACCATGGCCTGGCTGCCAGGAGGGCCAGCTGAATGACTCAGTGACACCTACCTCCCCCATGACCCCCTACCCCCAGCTGAACACAGACACCACAGACACCTTAGACAGATTGGGGTTGTCAGTGCAGAGGTACACACATGGGGAAGCCCACAGCTGGATACAGGGGGCTGGGAATGCTCCCTGGGCCTGAGTGGCCCTGGCTAGTCATCTTGCCTTTCTGGAACATGAACATCTATGGGAAGTGGGTAAAGTGCCTGGAAGATCACCTGGAATGGGTCGGGATCCACTTTAAATCTCCACAGAGCAGTCCCAAAGTGAGTGTCACAACTATGCCCACGTTACATATGAAGAAACTGGGCAACATGGGCTGATAACTTCATCTCCCTAAGTCAGGGGCCGCCAGATCTTGGTCACTGGGTGGTGAAGCCCCTCCTTCCTGGAACTGGGGGCTGGTGGCTGTGGGGGGGAGGGGGGAAGCTAGGCTCTTCCGTCCAGGCAACAGCGCCCCCTGCCATCTGAGGAGTATGGGCCAACCTGCTTAGGTTCCTCTTTACTCCCTGGCTGGAGGTCTTGGGACTGATTTAATTTCGGAGGCTCAGTTCCTCATCTGTGAAATAGGGAAAATAAAGGGTAGCAACTGCCACGCAAGGCTGGATGGAGGATTGAACGATTAGGTAGTATATGCAAAGCCCTCAGCCAGTGCCCTCTCAGGATAGACTTGGTGTCAGCCAACCCTCCACAGATCTGCAAAGAGCCTCTGGAAGTCTCTGCCCACAATCACATCTGGCCTTCACTGGGATGAAGTGGCCAGAGCAGACTTAATAACCTTGTTTATCCTCAGAGAAAGAAACAGAGGCAGGGAATCACGGCATTATAGTTCCTAACTGGCTGATCCCAGATCCAAGCCCCATGGTCCATGCTAGTGACCAACTGTGCTCTGGGAACAGTGGGAGAGGCAGAGGGCCCAGACCTCAGCACCCGAAGTGACATACATCTCTGGGGATGTTGCTGGAGAAGGTGCTTCAGGGTCCTTTCAGCAGAGAAATCTGCTATCACTGCCCTGACCAGGGGACCAGATCAAGCATCAACAGTGAGAAGCAGGCATCACACAGCTGCTGGCGGATGCTAGAGGATACATACGAAACTCTTGGGTAAGGTTCTCATTAATCAACTCAAACCTGAACTCAATCAACTTCTAGTTTATAGGAAACATAGCAGACAAAGAAGCAAATCAGATTGCAGGGCTTCTTCAGGACAATTCATCTGACTTTCAAAAAAGTCCATGTCAGGCACCTGGGCGGCTCAGTCGGTTAAGCACCTGCCTTCAGCTCAGGTAGTGATCCCGGGGTCCTGGGATTGAGTCCTGAGTTGAGCCTGCTTCTCCCTTTGCCTCTCTCTCGATCTCTCATTAGTAAGTGAATAAAATCCGTGCAAAAAAAAGTCAATGTCAAGAAAAATCAAAAGATGGGGAGTGGGGATAGTTCTAGAAGAGGATAAAGAGATACTAATGCAATGCATAAAGCTTCACTGGAGCCTGATTTTTTTTTTTTTTTTAAGCATGGAGCCCAATGTGGGGCTCAAACTCACAACCCTGAGATCAAGACCTGATCTGAGATCAAGAGTCAGACACTTAACCAACTAAACCACCCAGGCGCCCCAAAGCCTGATTAAAAAACAACTCAGGCAGCCCAGGTGGCTCTGCGCTTTAGCGCCACCTTCAGCCCAGGGTATGATCCTGGAGACCCGGGATAGAGTCCCATGTCGGGTTCCCTGCATGGAGCCTGCCTCTCTCTGTGTCTCTCATGAATAAATAAATAAAATATTTAAAAAAATAAAAAACAACTCTAAATGGCATCTTGTGGAAATTTATTATAAATGATTGGACATTAGATGGTATTAGGGAATTTTTCCATTCTTGGCCAGATAATAGCACTGTGGTTACACAGGCTTACTCTTATAAGACCAGGATGAAGTACTTAGAAAGTGAAGGGTCATGTGTGTGCAGTTTACTCTCAAATATATTTATATTATGCATAGACAAATAAGGCCAATGCTGCAACATGTTAACAATTTGAATACAGATGATGGGTATACAGGAGTGTTCACTACACTAATCTTTCAATTTTTTTGTATGCTTGCAACTTTTCTTAATGACACCACTGGGAGAAATTTTAAAAACGCATTACATCTCATTGACCCAACCCGTATAGGAATTTGCACTCACGATCACCATCTCCTCCCAAACGCGTAATGACCCAAAATGAAAGATTCTGAGACACACTGGGAAATGAGTATAAATTAAGAGTTTATTACAAAATGCAAAATGTTAGTTCCTCATTGTCAGTGATTCAAGAAAACAAGGCCATGGGCCCTGGGTGTGATGGGGGGGGGGGGGGGGGGGCAAAAAGCCAGGCTCAGGAGCGGGCTGACAGGCACTGGTTCACAACCTCCAGCAGGTGGGTATTCTCTAGGGCGGCTGCCACCCGTTCCTTATCCGCAAGCTGCTTATTCACTGGATGAGAAGGAAGGAATAGAGAAGGAAGATCAAAGCTAGACTCTGGACAGCCTGCCAGCCAGCCCCATGTCTAACCCTTGTGTGTATATAGATATGCACTCATTCTAATCTCCTGTCACCTCATTTCCAGGACCCCAGGACTTGACCTAGCTACCCAAGCCACCTGAGCCCACAATGATCCCTCCCACCCAGCTCCTCGTGTCTGCTGCCCCCTGTACCATCAAGGACCCTGGTCCTGTGTACTTAGGAAAGGGAGAGGGCAGGAATGGAAGAACATGGTAAGCACAGGAGACTTAAGCTGGCTTCACTCCACTGAGGAGTCATGCACTCAGCCCCTCTCCTTCCATCTTGCCCTACAAACCACCATGGCAAGGGGGAAACCTCAGGGCCAATGCCTCAACATCAGCCCACACTTACCTGCATGCTCCGAGGCATGGGTCCCTGGTGTAATGTGCACATCCATCTGGGAGGGGGAGATAGGTGGGGTCTGAGCACTTATTACCTGTCTACCCCCTCGCCCCCTTTCCCCCACTCACCACCGTCCACTGATCCTTCCTCCTCATTGTGACTGTGGACTCTGGACCGTCCATTATGCCCCAACCCCACTCACAGCCACTCCATCTCTATCCAAAGAACTGGCTGACTACCGCTGACATAAAGGCCTGCCTGTGCCCCATCACGGCTCCAAATCTATATACAGCTTTCTACTCCCTTTCCTGCCACACTCACTACGCTTCTGCACTTTCCACTTCAGGCCTTTATACTTGTCCCATTCAGTTGGAAGGGCTCCTCCCAGTTTCATCACTGCCAGCTGGGATCCTTGCAGGTCTCGCTGTGATGTCCATGTCTTCCTCCGTAGCAGAAGCTCACCCCTGTCCTACCCCTGGGGCTCAGTTCCAATTTACCTTGAAACGCTGGGGAAGGGATCGAAGAAGTTTGACTTTGATGGACAGGCCAATAAGGGTGGCCATGCTGCAGTGTGGAATGGTGGGTGTGAAGGCGACGGCCACCGTGCTCTCGGGGTCGCTCACCTGGTTGGGAGAACGACATCTCGTGAGAAGGCACTCCCTTCTTCTTAGTACGTTGCTTCGGGCAAATCGTCTAGCCTCTATGGGCCTCAGTTTCCCTGTCCATAAAATGGGCACAGCAATCCCTCCCTCCTCCCCTTCCGAGGATTCCCTGACGAGTCCCTGAGCTGAAAGAACGCCAGGCTCCTGGTGCAGATGAGCTTTCCTGACTCTCCGGGACCACCCGCCCCCTCGGACGCTGTGAGTGACTCACCTGAACCCGGACTTGCTCTACTACGTTCAATTCTTCCAGTGTCAGTGGATGCTCCGGGTCATTGATGGAGCGAATCAGATGTGGCAAGTGAAGGAAAAGGGACTCTGTGCCCTGGCCCACTCAGAACCCTCCGCCGGGACAGCCCGGGGCTGCTACACTCCACCACCTAGCGGACGGCGTCGCTTCAGCCCCCTCCCAGGCCCCCGCGAGCCCGCCCGCGCGGCAGCGGCGGATATCGAAGATCTCGCGCGCGTCGATGCTGTCTGGAACCTGCTCGTCCTCCTCGCCCGCGGTCACCGGCCGCTCCCCGGAGCGTTCGTAGATGAGAGGGTTGGCGTTCTCCAGGAGGCCGGCCCCGACCCCGCCGCCGCCGCCCACCATGGCGAAGCCGCTGCGGCCGTGCACTTCCGCTGTAGCCGGAGCACTTCCGGGGGACGGGAAGGGGGCGGGGCGGGGCGACGGGGTCGCGGCAGGGACATGCTGCGCCGGCCGCGCTGGGCCCGGGCTCCGCGGGGAGCGGCGGCCGCGGTGCCCTCCGCTCGCTAACCCGGGGAGACGCAGATCGCGCGTTCACAGAGAGGCCCCCCGAGCCGTGCGGGGCCGTCCGAGCCCTTGGGGCGGCGGAGCTGCGGAGGCCGCGGCTGGCTCTCGGGGGCGTAAAGAGCGTGTCCCCGGGCACCGCCTCCTCCGCGAAGTCCGCCGGCGGGCGGGCTGGGGCCCCGGGCAGGTGCTCCCGGCGCCGTTTACTGCGCTTCGGAGCCTCCTGGCGTCCCCCCCCCCCCCGTCCCTCCGTGTCAGCCGGATGCGTGCCGTGAGCTCCACCTTTGCGGGGGTGCGGAGGGAGCCGCGGGACTGGGCTCCGCTGTCCTGAACCCATGAGTGCACTTCAGAAGGCAGCCGTGACGAGGGAGGAGCCCCACGGAGACCCTCAGATTAGGGGGCGCAGGGCCGAGGGACCTTGAGGTGGACCCAGAAGCCGGGAGGAGCCTTCTGGATGGACAGTCACCCCGCCCTGCACCTCCCCACGCGGCTCCCTTCACGGGGAACAAAGGCCGTTCCCGTTCCTCCATCTGTGGGGGCCGGTGGGGCACCTCCTCCCGGGAGCGCTCCCGGGTTCCAGCACCACAGCGCCCAGCGCCCCTCCCCAGCGCCCGGCCACCCCACGGGGCCTGGGACTCCAAGGGCAGGGAGCACAGTCGCTCCGGTTGAGGCGGGGGCTGCGGGCGTTGTGGGGGGCTGCCGAAGGCCCTCGCCCCCTTCTGGGAAGCCCAAGGGGCGCCGGGCCCGGGGAAGCCGCCTGGCGCCTGCCGGCCTCGGTTCCGCCTGCGGCCTCTCGCCCCGCTCGGCCCCCCGCTCGGGCCCCCGCCCGCCCCGCCCACTCCCAGCCCAGTCCAAACTCCGAACACTCCCGGAGCTGCGGCCGGTGGGGCCTGGGGACAGTCCGGGTGAACGGAGTGCGCCCCGCGATGCGGTTGGACGGGTTTCGCGCGCGGCTGAGCGCCGTGGTCTGTGGGCTCCTGCTTCCCCTAGTCCTGGGCCGGGGTGAGGCTCCCTGGGGGGCAAGGCCGGGTCGGACTTGCCAGATTCTGCAGCCGCGGGACCTGAGGCTGCGGGAGGGAAGGCCCTGGGGCCGGGGGGCGGAGGGGGGGACCCTAGGGAGGGGGCGGCGGAAAACCGCGGTGCTGACAAACGTGCTTGCACCTGCCCCAATGCTTGGAAACCCTTGGGTGGGCCCCCGAGGTGCAGAGAGAGTCGGGGCAGCAGAGGTCACACAGTATGGAGGGGTGAGGGAGGCCGGAGCTCTGAGCAGTGCCTTGAGGCAGTGGGAGTGGGGGGCACAACTCAGGATATTTCCTTCTTAGTGTTTGTGGTGGAGCTGGTGCTGCCTGTGAAAAATGACAATAGTAATTATCTTCCTGCCGAGGTTTGGCTTTAAGTGTTGCCCCCTTGGCCAGAGGGACGTCCTGGCATCTGCTGAGCGCCCCTCCAAAGGGTCCCGGGTCAAGATTACTGGCTTCCGGGGAATCCAGCCGTGCCAGCCCCCACCCCTGTATGTCTATCATACCCCCCCGTAAGCCCCATGTACCCAACTGGGCCAAGGGCACCTTTTGGCCTCCAGGGCAAAGATGATTGCACTTTGTGTCAACTTTGGATTGGATTCTGCTGGCTATGATCAGTAGCTGAGGCTGTGCTGACACTATGCCTGCGGCCTGCACAGCTCCTGCACCCCCTCTTACCAGTGATCCTCTCACCCCAAATGGCTCTACCTGTGAGACCCAGCTATCCTCCTTGCTTCCCAGGCCTCCTTGCTGCCCTAGAGACATCCATATTAATCCCTTGGGCTTGGCCCACCCCCAGGGGCCTCTGTTCTTACCAGCTGTTCACCAGGCTCTCAGAGGTCACGGAAACCTTTCAGCGGAATGATTTGCTAGGCCTTGCTGATACTTCCCTTGAAAAAAATGTTAATATTTGGATTGCCCCCACATTCAAAAAGAAAAAATAGAGAAACTATAATAAGAGAGGATGCAGGTGATATGTCTGACCCTCTCCTGTCCCATCCCATCCTGGCTTCTTCATAGGTACCCTTAGGATCCCCAGGGCCTTCTACACACCACTCAGGAGTTTGCCCAAGAATGGATGTGTTCATTCATCTTTGGTTTGGTTTTCACCTAAATGGTCACAAACTCCCTCCTTTTCTGGCACACGGCTTTTCCACTTCCTGACACAGGAATGACCTCCTCACATGGTAGAGCTTCCTCATCCTGTTTCATGAAGGGTTTCTCTTCAAGGAGGAAGCATCCTTGATGTAACTGCCCTCTACTCAAGGACATTTCAACAGGTTGCATCCTTTGCTATAACAACCTTCAGGCAGTGGAGACCAGTGGCCACAGTGAGTTACGTGGACAGATAGCCCACCCGGCAAGGAACTGTGTGTAGACCACAAGTTACTGGGGAGAGGGGTAGGCCTGTGACTTGGAAAGACATTGCTCAGTTGTCCTCAGTGGAACTTGTGAGTGGCTGTTGACTCTGGCCTTATCCACAAGCATGTTGATTGATGTGGATCTGACAGGTGATCTAAGCAGGGAAATCGGTGGGCGAGCTGGGAAGGAAAAAGTGGGTCTGGCAGGGGAGTGGGACTGAACATGCAAAACCCGGAGACAGGCAGGCACTGGCATGGCCGCTTCCCCTCTGCCCGGCCCCCCTTGGGCTTCCTCAGAAGGGGGTCGAGAGACTTCGGCAGCCCCTCCACAATACCCACAGCCCTCTCCTCAAAACCGGAGTGACTGTGTTCACTGTCCTTATAGTCACAGGCCCCGTGGGGTGTTCGGGGGCTGGAGACTGGGAGCAGTAAGCTGTGATGGTGGAACCCGGGAGAGCTTCCGTGAGGTGGTGCCCTATCAGGATCCCCACAGATGTAGAAATGGGAACAACCAGGACCAGGACACCTGGGTGGCTCAGCAGTTGGGTGTCTGCCTTCACCTTAAGGTATGATCCTGGGGTCCTGGTTTGGATCCTACATCGGGCTCCCTGCATGGGGCCTGCTTCTCCCTCTGCCTGTGTCTTTACCTCTCTCTCTCTTTCTGTGCCACTCATGAATAAGGAAAGAAAAAAGAAAGAAAGAAAGAAAGAAAGAAAGAAAGAAAGAAAGAAAGACAAGAAAGAAAGCAATAAAACGGAAAGAATGAAGGAAGCCTCCTTCCTAATGCACACTCCATCCTCCGAACTAAACCAATCCCAAAACCTCACCCCCAGAAAAAACCGCAAATAAAGAAGGAAGGGATCCCTGGGTGGCGCAGCGGTTTGGCGCCTGCCTTTGGCCCAGGGCGCGATCCTGGAGACCCGGGATCGAATCCCACGTCGGGCTCCCGGTGCATGGAGCCTGCTTCTCCCTCTGCCTGTGTCTCCGCCCCCTCTCTCTCTCTCTCTGCGACTATCATAAATAAAAAAATAAAAGCCTTTAAAAAAAAAAAAAGAAAAAGAAGAAAAGAAAGAAAAAGAAGGAACGGCCTTTGTTCTAGGTGAAGGGAACCGCATGAGGAAATGCAGGGAGGCATGACTGCCCATCCTGAAAGCTCCTCCTTGCTTTCAGGACTCGCTTTCTGGGTCTACCTTCAAAGTTCCTCATCCTGTATTGTCTCTGATCTGGAGGTAGTATAGATCCTTGAGGCTGTTGTTTTGTTTTATTTTACAAATAAAATTTATTATGGAACCAGGCTCAGATTGGCCAAATTCTGCAGAAGAACCTAAACCTGCAGTAGGAAAGCTCCAGGCAGGCAGGAGACAGTGGAGATGACACCAGGGGAACCAAGAGCCTGACTGCTTACCTTCCTGCACCACCTGGAGGGATAGAGAGGGTTGGGGCTGCCTGCGGTCACACAGCACCAAAGGGTTTCCAGTCTATAGTAGAGTAATATAACACACCCACTAAATCCATGATCTACCTTCAACGATTATCAAGACCTGAGCAACCTAGTTTTGTCTCCTTTGAACCATTATTTGAAGCAAATCTCACACATGATATCATCTGTAGAGTTTTAATGGCCTATTAAAGGCCTATTATATATATATAACAATATCATGGGGGCAGCCTGGGTGGCTCAGTGGTTTAGTGCCCCTTCAGCCCAGGGCGTGACCCTGGAGACCTGGGATCGAGTCCCACGTCGGGCTCCCTGCATAGAGCCTGCTTCTCCCTCTGCCTGTGTCTCTGCCTCTCTATGTCTCTCTGTCTCTCAGAATAAATAAATGAAATCTTAAAAAAAAAAACAAAACCTATCATGATTTCTTAATGCAATCAAATATCTAGCCAAATGTTCTTATTTTGTCTGATCCCTGGGTGTGCTGGATATTTACAGGGTTTTGTTTTTTATTAGAGAGAGAGCATGAGAGAGAGATCACAAGCAGGGAGGAATTGGAGAGGGAGAAGCAGACTCCCCACTGAGCAGGGAGCATGATGGAGGGCTCGATGCAGAGCTGCTTGATCCCAGGACCCTGAGATCATGACCTGACATGAAAGCAGATGCTTAACTGACTGAACCACCCAGGTGCCCTGCAGGCTTTTTTTTTTTTTTTTTTTAATCAGGATTCAAATAAGGTCCATACTTTGAAAACTGGTAAATGTGTTTCTTTTCTTAGAACAGCTTTGAAATACAATCCACATAGCATATCATTCACCCATTTTTTTTCCCATTCACCCATTTAAAGTGTACAATTCAATGGCTTTTAGTTTATTCACAGAGTTCACCACATTGATTCCTCTGTTCCCCCCAACTTGAGACCTAGGTAACCACCAATATGCTTTATGTCTATGGATATGCCAATTCTGGGCATTTCATATAAATGAAATCATTTAATATGTGATCCTTTGTGATGGACTTATTTCACTGAGCATAGGTTTTCAAGGTTCACCCACGTTGTAGCATGTCCAGTATTTTTTTCTCTGTATTACTGAGCGATATTCCATTGTGTAGATGTGATACATTCTATTGATCCATTTTTCAGTTGATGGACATTTTGGATTGTTCCCACTTTTTGGCTATTATAAATTTGGATTGTTGCCACTTTTAGACTATGAGCACTCACGTGCAGGTTCTTGTGGGGATGTATGTTTTCAGTTCTCTTGGGTTTATACCTAGAAGTAGAATTGCTGGGTCATATGCTAACTCTGTGTTTAACTTTTTGAAGAACTTCCCGATTGCTTTCCAAAGCACCTGCACCACTTTGCCTTCTCACCAGCAATCTGTGATGGTTCCAGTTTTCCTACGTCCTTACCAACATTTGTTATTGTCAGTCTTTTTAATGTATCTCTTTTAGCCTTCAGCCTTCCATTGCCCCTCTTTTATTTTCCTTGCAATTTTGTTTTTATGTAGAAGAAACCAGTTTAGTTGTTGTGGAGAGGATCTCAGAGTTTAGGCTTTGCTGATTACATCCACCTGGTGTCTTTTAACTGTTTCTCCCAGGATGCCTGTAAACTTATATTCATATATTTATATTCTAGAGGCTTGATCAGATTTCAATTTTAGGTTCCGCTTCATTATGTTTTGGGGCAAGACTACTTCATATGGGGCTATGAACTCCCAACAGAAAACATACATCATCTGTCTTGCTTTTGTGGCAAAGTTAGTTGTTGACATCACAGATCTCAATGAGCATTTCTCTTAGCATAGCATGACTGAGGTGAACATTTCTTCCTTTGTGTACGAGTCATTTATTTGTATTCCTTACTCTGTCTGAACATGTTCCCTCACCATTTCATAGTCTTTCACCAAATATGCACAGCTGGCACATGTCTTATTCATTTGTAGAAATTCTTTGTGTGGGGCACCTGGGTGGCTTGGCCAGTGAAGCGTCTGCCTTCAGCGCAGGTCACGATCCCAGGGATTCCTGGGATCAAGCCCCACATCGGGCTCCCTGCTCAGTGGAGAGCCTGCTTCTCCCTCTCCCTCTGCTGCTCCCCCTGCTTGTGCTCTCACACTGTCAAATAAGTAAGTAATTTTTTTTTTAAAGAAAGGAAATTCTTTGTGTTAAGAATATCACCTGGGCTCTTTCTGTTAGATGATTTTCAATCACTTTCTCCTTCCCTTTTCCCCATAGTAGGGCAGGTGGTGCTTCTTTCTAGTTACAGTGATGCCTCATTTTTGTAACCCTCCTCACCACATCATCACTCTTTGTTTGAAAGATGCTTTCTTGGTGTCATTTCTTGCCACCTAGAGCATGAGATCCCTAAGGACAGGAGCCTCGACTGCCCGATTCCCACAGTTCGCCTTACTGTCTCATCTGACCCACACAGTCAGCAGAAAGGACGCTCTCACCCCTTCAAGCTTATTTAACCATTTGTTTGAAGTTCCTGGGGCCAAACTATGGTGCCAGGTCCCAGAGAGCCTCACTGAGTGTAGTGGAGAAGGCTGGGGCCAGACCCAGGGAAAAGAGTTGAGGGAGTGGGCAGGAGTGGGGAGAGGGTGGACACACTGAGTTAAAGGCAGGGCAGGGAATTTGTAAAGCAAGTGTTTGTAGATCAGAGTCCCTTGAACTGAGGACAGGAAGGAGCTGGCAGCATCAACAGCCTGGGAGGGTGGCTGATTGGTAGGTTCAACCCTGATGTCTGATTCTCTGCTCACAGGCCAGGACTCTGCTAGCCCCATCCGGACCACACACACAGGGCAGGTGCGAGGGAGCCTCGTCCATGTGGAAGGCACCGATGTGGGAGTCCACACCTTCCTGGGAATTCCTTTTGCCAAGCCGCCTCTAGGGCCACTACGATTTGCACCCCCTGAGCCCCCTGAGCCTTGGAGTGGTGTAAAAGATGGGACCTCCCACCCAGCCATGTAAGCAGGGAGTCTAGGAACTCCAGTCCCTGGGGTGGAGGGTACTCTGAGCTCTGGGCCAGGCTGCAGTTGTCATTTCATCTAAACTCCCACAGCCAGTCTCCCCTCTGAGTTTGGTGGATCACCACCTATATCTTTCCCAGGAGCATGCAGAGGCTTGGAAGGGTAAAGCAACTTGCCTAGGTTCATGGCCTGGAACTTAAAGCAGAGTTACACATCTGCGTGGATTCTAGTTGTATCAAGTGGTTCCCTGCCACCAGGGGAGGCTTGGTTGGATCCATGAACCCTGTAGGAGCCCCTGACTCCAGCAGCAGATACTGTAGATATTGAGGAGTAGAGGACCCCCCACTGTGTTCACCTATTGGGCCAGTAACAGGGCCAGCTGCCATTGGCCAAAGGGCATGTGTATGTTCTTGCAACTGGCAACTCTGTGGGAGAGATGAGGTTCCCTGAGAACGTGACTTGAGATGAGGGATATTCTACTGTCCTTCTCATGAGAAATTAATATCCATTCATTTGGGCAGCCCATGCATGTGGGCCATTCTCCTGTTCAGGCCTGTCCGGGTACAGGAATACAGTGGTGAATGTCAACACATGCAACCCATACCTCTCCCAGAAACCCCAAGAGTCAAGATTTCCCAGCCTCGGGAGGATTGGTATCCAAGGTCTTATAACCTTGAGGCCTTCCTGGAAGACTGGGCTCCATCCCAGCCTCCCCAGAGCTGGGGGCCTGTGACTTGGCGCAGAGGGTTTTTAGGGAAAGACCCATGGGTGAGCATGGTCTCGGGGAAATGAGACTGAGGGTGGTGGGGAGCTAATCTGGGTCCAGGATCTGGGTTTGACCATGGTACGGCCCCACTAGGTGTGTGCAGAACATCACTACTGCAAATGCAGTGGCTCTGAAATTGCTGAATATGACCCTGCCTCTCACCTCCATGTCCGAGGACTGCTTATACCTTAGCATCTATACACCTGCCCATGCCAGTGAAGGCTCCAATCTGCCTGTGAGTACTAGGACCCGTCTGGTTGGGTTGTGGGAGCACATTTCTTCTACAGAAAGACTAGAAAGGACAAGGTCAGCCTGGGCCCCCTGCAGTGCGGATCCTGTTGAGAAGCCTCTCACTATTGAGTCCAAGAAAGTGCTCCTTATCCAACGTGAGTGGCTGATCTTGGGGCATGGGGTCATGGAACCCTGACTGCTCCTAGAGGTCGGAAGCTGTGGCCCTGGGATGGACCCAAGACTCACCAAACCAACTCATGCTCAAGACACCCACTCCTAGGGGTATCTGTTGGCCAGTGAGAATGGAGAAACTTAATTAAGGTACATATGGGATGATCAAGGAGACACCCCTTTTCTTTCCACCTCAGAGAGTTCCAGGAGAAATGGAGCCAGACTTTGGTATATACGGTAGGACCCAAAGTGTGGGAGGCCTGGTTTTCCTGATAGAAATTGGGTCACCTTCATCCAGGTCATGAAGAAGGTCACCTGTCCTGCCTGAGTTTGATCTATGTGGTTAGGCAGACAGAGCCAAAATGGTGGATAGTCCAGGTAGCAGCCCCAGTAGGGTGTTGGCTGGGTGGTAGCCACATGGTGTCTGTGCCTCAATTTCCCAAGGTGTCGGTGTGGATCCACGGTGGTTCGCTTATGATAGGCATGGCTTCCATGTATGATGGCTCCGCACTGGTAGCCTTTGAGGACTTGGTGGTTGTCATTATCCAGTACCGCCTGGGTGTGCTGGGCTTCTTCAGGTGAGACTGGGGCTGGGCAGGGCAATGTCAACCGAGTGAAGCCAGGACAGCCCCATGATCCCTGTCCTTGCCACCCCACAGCACTGGAGACAAGCATGCAACTGGCAATTGGGGCTACCTGGATCAAGTGGCCGCGCTACGCTGGATCCAGCAAAATATTGC
This sequence comes from Canis lupus familiaris, assembly GCF_011100685.1. Taxonomy (NCBI): domain Eukaryota; kingdom Metazoa; phylum Chordata; class Mammalia; order Carnivora; family Canidae; genus Canis; species Canis lupus. The sequence goes on along the minus strand of NC_049226.1, from coordinate 82,961,483 downwards.
CTATTTTGGAGGAGACCCTGGCTGTGTCACCATTTTTGGGGGGTCCGCAGGTGGCATAAGCGTGTCCTTACATGTTGTGTCCCCCATGTCCCAAGGACTCTTCCATCGTGCCATCATGGAGAGTGGTGTGGCCCTGTTGCCCGGCCTCACTGTCAGCTCCTCTGATGAGGTCACCACGGTAAGCATCCCCTCCTGTGAGAAGCCAGAGTCCTGCCTCAGCTCTTACGTCTCGGCCTCCATCACTCTGTTAAATGAGCATAACCAGGGGCCCCAGCATGGGCAGGACTGTCTAGCCAGGTGGGCTGGCCCCTTGGCTGAGGCCTCCGAGTTCACACGTAATACCTTGTGAAATTTGGGGAGTACCTGCCGAGACCTTAGGCAATCCGTCTCCCCCGTCTGGAAGGATGAGCCAGCCCTTGCCTTATCTCTTTACAGAGGGTGGCCAAGCTGTCTGGGTGTGGCCAAGTTGACTCAGAGGCCCTGGTGGGCTGCCTGAGAAGCAAGAGCGAGGAGGAGATTCTGGCCATCAGCAAGGTGGGGCTGAATGGACGCGCGTATGGAGGAAGGGGAGCAATAGGTGTGGGGAGCATGTCCTTTACATTCTCTGGGCAAGTTACTCCATCTCCACGCCTTAGTCCTCACAGCCCTGGGTGGGAAGTTGAGGCTAGGCCATGCTAAGCCAGCTGCAAGACCTCTTGGGGAGGGGGCGTGAGCACCCTGGAGGAGCTGGGAAGGGATGAATGGGACTCAGGGCATCAGAAAATGTCTGGGACCTCACCTTGTGGGTCCTCTCAGCACTTCAAGTTCTTCCCTGCTGTGGTGGATGGGACCTTCCTGCCCAGGCACCCCCAGGAGCTGCTGGCCTTTGCTGACTTTCAACCTGTCCCCAGCATCATTGGTGTCAACAACAATGAGTTCGGTTGGCTCCTCCCCTTGGTGAGGCCCAAGCTCCCAGGTGCCAGGCCCCTGGGCGGGGGTCGGGGGGTGGGGGTGGGGAGGTGGGAGAGGGTGGCAGGGCTCAGGGCTTCATAGCTCTAGGACCATTCTGTCCTCAACTTGAGTTTCCCCTGCTATCCAGACCCTGAACATCTCTGACCCCAAGAAGGAAATGGACAAAGAGATGGTGAAAGCTACTCTACAGCAAATGTCATCATTGGTGGTGAGGCTTCTGGGGTCCTGCCTCAATGGAGAGGGACTCCTCTCCTGTCCAGAGGCAGGGGAAATGCATCCCCAAGATATCTTGTCTATGTATTAGTCCCCATGAGCAAAGGCTGGAGTCATCCCCAGAGCTCACCCTCTTTCTCCCATTCCTATACCTTCCCAGGATCCATCTCCCCAAACCTGACCCTGCTGCCTCCCTGCTGCTGCCAACCTGCCTAATCTGACTATTTCTGATCAATCTGGGGGTAGGCATTGCCTCCTGAGGCTGGTGACCTGTTGATAGAGGAGTACATAGAGGACAGCGCGGATCCACAGACCATCAAAGCCCAGTTCCATGAGATGATGGAGGACACCATCTTCGTGATCCCAGCACTCCAAGTAGCCAATTTTCAGCGTGAGTGTATCTATAACTAAGGCCAGAGCAGCAAGGGTGCAGCTCAGAGGTGTATGTCCCCATTGGTTGACCAGGTCCCAACCCACGTCTGTTTTTTGGGCCCCTAGGTGGCAAGCACTTGATGTCTGTCATCTCAGTAAATGCTCACAGCTGGTCTAAGAGACAGGCATTTTCCCCGATTTTACAGATGAGAGCCTTCAGTGACTTGCTCAAAACCACACAGCTAGGAAGTTCCGAGGTCACTATTTGAACCCAGGTCCTTCTCATTGCTCTTGCTCCAGCCAAGGGCTCCCTCATCCCATTGTTCAGATTCCAACCAGCTTTGGACCTAGCTATCTTGCCACTGTGGGTGATGTAGAAGAGCCCCAGGTAAGGGACCACCATGTCACGGCCTGCACATCCCACCCCCTAGGTTCTCATGCCCCTGTCTACTTCTATGAGTTCCAACATCAGCCCAGCTTCTTCAAGGACATCAAGCCGCCCCACGTGAGGGCAGACCATGGTGACGAGTTACTCTTCGTCTTTGGAACCATCTCCTGGAGAGGCTATGGTGAGTGTCCCTGGGCGGGGTCTCTCAGAGACTCCTCATTCCCAGAATGTGGGCCTTGGCTGGGTCCCTGAGTGAGGGTGATTGCCCTCCCTGTACAGATGAGCAAACTGAGGCTCAGAGAGAGGATGGGATCAGGTGCCCAAGATCTCACAGCTGGAGAGGCTGAGCTAGAGAGGCTGAGCTAGAATCAGAGTCGAAGACTTCAGACTGGTGCCTGGGCTCCCCCCACCTCTCCCCAGGGTGTTCAGAAGGCATATTTGTTTCTCAAGTGGCTTTCCAGTGCCAGAAGGAAGAAGGGAGCCTTCTAGATCAGGAATGGGCCTCGTTGGGGTGAGGAGAGGGCCTGGTGCCCCAGGGCTGGGGGGGAGTGGGCAGAGAGCCTGCCAGGAAGGACCCAGGGAAAAGTTACACAAGGGCTGGTGAGCATAGTGGGGGCTGACCCATGTGCTGAACTGGGCTTGGCCCTCACCTGGATCCTTGTCCTCTTGTTTTCTGTAGTTAAAGTCACTGAGGAAGAAAAGCTGTTGAGCAGGAAGATCATGAAGTACTGGGCTAACTTTGCTCGAAATGGGTGAGATGTCGCACCCCACCTCAACCTCTAGGGGTGGGGGAGCTTGAACCCATTCAGGACCTCCCTTCACTGTTGTGACCTCCTCAGTGTACTTGAACCCTTAAATGCATGGTGGCTCCTTCCCAGCTCCAGGTCCCACACAGACAAGGAGGGGTCTTGTGGGTGCTAGATGCTCTGTCCATCTCCAGGTGACCTGGAAGAGGGTGATAATGTTATGTTACCCACAGAGCCTCCCTCTGACCATAAAGGAGAACACAGTCCAGGTTGCCCTGCTCCCTGGTAACACTCTGGTGGGAGGCAGTTTCTTTCCTAAATCTAGAAATACCCCCACCCCTGTCGTTCCCCCAGCCCACCTGGCCTGTCGGGCGCCCTTGCCCGGCCCCAGGTGGGGCACCAGGTCTGGGCTCCACAGGGCTCAGAGCGCCTCTCTGCCTGCCCTGCCGGGGTGGCATGTCTACAGGAACCCTAATGGCAAGGATCTGCCCCTCTGGCCTGTGTTCGACCAGGAAGAGCAGTACCTGCAGCTGAACACGCAGCCTGCAGTGAGTCGGGCCCTGAAGTCTCACAGGCTTCAGTTCTGGATGAAGACCCTACCCCAGAAGATGCAGGAGCTGATGGAGGCGGAGAAGAAGCACACAGAGCTGTAGCTCCCTGCGTCTGGGGGTGAGGGGCCAGGGGGCTGGGCTTGAGGGGATATGCCGGATATGCCCCCCCACCCACTGAGGAGCCAGGGGCTTTTCCCTCAGTCACACAGTCTTTCATTCATTCTGCCAGCCAGCCAGCCAGCCAGCATTCATTAAGAACCTACTGCATTGGGGTCCCCGGGTGGCTCAGCGGTTTAGCGCCGCCTTCAGCCCAGGGCGTGATCCTGGAGTCCCGGATCAGGTCCCACATGGGGCTCCTGCATGGACCCTGCTTCTCCCTCTGCCTGTGTCTCTGCCTCTGTCTCTCTCTCTCAAGAATAAATAAAATCTTAAGAAAAAAAGATCCTACTGCATGTTAGTTGCCAAGCCCCCCATAGGTCCTCTCATGTTAGACACACTCAGTGAATCCCCCCATGAAGCTGTGGGTGGGTAAGCCCCAGTAGAAGTTCATGCCCTGCTGAGCCTCGGGTGCCATCCCCTCTTCCTCACCTCTCTCCATCCCCACCCTCCCTCTCCTCTCCCTTGAAGGAGGGTGCTTTGGGAAATGCTACCTATGCCTGGCTCTCAAGTCTCCCATGCCCTCATATGTGTCAGGAGCCAGTAGAAATCTGGATCCCAGGAGCTCCGAGATCTTGGCCACCAAAGCCACCAACTACTGAGAATGTAGAAATCCCTGGCCCCACCTTTGTCTCCTAGACTAAATGTCATCTATCACTGACATTTGAACACCTACCCAGTCACTTACCTGTGTCTCACAGAGGGGACTGACTCCATTTTGGGGAAGAAGTAGGACTGAGCTCCACTGACGGAGCCAGTTCAGTGGCCAAGAGAGCTGGGTGGGTCCCTCAGCCACCTGCCTCTTGAAGCGTGCCTTTATTCTCTGAGGTTCTGTGACACTGGGAGCTCCCACTTTACACAATTGTAGCGCATCCAGGCAGATGTCAATCAATATGATGTTTCCTAGAAGTGGATTGAGGAGCCAGAAAGGCTAGAAAAAGAGACTCTTGTCCCCTGGCTTCCAAAGGGCTCTCCATCCAAGGAAGTCTTCCCTTGACTTTTGGGGTTCTCCTTGCCAACCATCTCCCCACCCTCTGCCAAGCATCCGCCATCTCCAGGTTGGCATTGTTTTCCTGCTTAGCACATTGCTTCCCCTAAACTTTTCCATCACCTTACCCACCCTGCCCCCTGAGGAAACCCTCTCTTATACAGTGTTTGAGCTCGGTGTGCAAAAATACCAAATTGTATTCACTCTGCGTGTGTTCCAGAGTGCTGTGTTCCACCAAAGCACTTTTTCTATGTCTCTAAGAGGCCATATGCTTCTTCTCGTAGGCCTAAGAGCCCTGCTATGCCTCTACGTCTGTCCAACCTGCCCTCTCCAGGCACTAGATTCCCAAGGAGGAAAGCTTCCTTCCCTCCAGGACTTGCGAGCCCAACCATACATCCTCCAAAGGGCCGTCTGAAGGATGGGGAGCAGCCACCAGATGGCAGATGAGGATAACCCTTAAGCCTGGGCCGTCTAAAACTAGGGAGACCAAAGGGGCTTTTGTGGCCGCTGACTGGTGCATACCGCTTCTCCAGCATCCTGTAAGCATTTATCGAGCACCCACAGCATGCATGTTTTTCAGTCCTGTGGATGCACAATATGCTTTTCAAAAGTGAGCTCCCAGGACCAGTTTTTTTTTAGTCATCTTATTATTTTTTAACAGCTTTATGTTGGAATACTTTACATAGCATTAAATTCACCCACTTTAAGTGTACAGTTTCACAAATTTGGCTAAATGTATAAGACATATGACCACCATCATATCAAGTGTTAGAATGCTTCTGTTAGTCCAAAGAGCTCCTTCATGCTCCCCTGCCATCAATCACTGCCCTGACCCTGGCACTGCACAACCACCGAATTGCTTTCTATTGCTAGTTTGCCTTCTCTAGAATGTAATAGAAATTGAATCACTTATGACTCCTCTCTGTCACTTAGTATAATGTTTCTAAGATTCAGCAGGTAGGTTCCTTTTATTGCAGAGTAGTATTCCATAGATGGTAGGCTACATTTTTTTTCATTCACCGATTAATGGATATTCGAGTGATTTTTTTTTGGCTCTTTTTATTAAAGTTGCTGTGACCTTTTCAGTCGGGTCTTTGTGTAAATGTATGTTTTCACTTCTTTGGGGAAAATGGCTGAGAGTGGAATTGCTGGGTTATGTGGCAAGTGCCTGTTCAACTTTATTTTTTTTTTTGTAGATTTTTTTTTATTGGAGTTCAATTTGCCAACATATAGCATATCACCCAGTACTCATCCCGTCAAGTGCCCCCCTCAGTGCCCGTCACCCAGTCACCCCAACCCCTGCCCACTTCACTTTCCACCACCCCTACTTTGTTTCGCAGAGTTAGGAGTCTTTCATGTTCTGTCTCCCTCACTGATATTTCCCACTCATTTTCTCTCCTTTCCCCTTTATTCCCTTTCACTATTTTTTATATTCCCCAAATGAATGAGACCATATAATGTTTGTCCTTCTCAGATTGACTTACTTCACTCAGCATAATACCCTCCAGTTCCATCCACGTGAAGCAAATGGTGGGTATTGGTCGTTTCTAATGGCTGAGGAATATTCCATTGTATGCATAGACCACAGCTTCTTTATCCATCATCTGTCGATGGACACCGAGGCTCCTTCCACAGCTTGGCTATTGTGGACGTTGCTGCTATAAACATCGGGGTGCAGGTGTCCTGGCGTTTCACTGCATCTGTATCTTTGGGGTAAATCCCCAGCAGTGCAATTGCTACTGGGCATAGGGCAGCTCTATTTTTAACTCTTTTAACACAGTTTTTAACACAGTTTTCCAGAGTGGCTGCACCAGTTCACATTCCCACCAACAGTGCAAGAGGGTTCCCCTTTCTCCGCATCCTCTCCAACATTTGTTGTTTCCTGTCCTGTTAATTTTCACGGTTCTCACTGGTGTGAGCTGGTATCTCATGGTGGTTTTGATTTGTATTTCCCCGCTGGCCAGTGATGTGGAGCATTTTCTCACGTGCTTGTTGGCCATGTCTATGTCTTCCTCTGTAAGATTTCTGTTCATGTCTTTTGCCCATTTCATGATTGGATTGTTTTTTTCTTTGCTGTTGAGTTCAATAAGTTCTTTATAGATCTTGGATACCAGCCCTTTATCTGATGTGTCATTTGCAAATATCTTCTCCCATTCTGTAGGTTGTCTTGTAGTTTTGTTAGCTGTTTCTTTTGCTGGGCAGAAGCTTCTTATCTTGATGAAGTCCCAATAATTCATTTTTGCTTTTGTTTCCCTTGCCTTCATATATGTATCTTGCAAGAAGTTGCTGTGGCTGAGTTCAAAAACGGTGTTGCCTGTGTTCTTCTCTAGGAGTTTGATGGATTCTTGTCTCACATTTAGATCTTTCATCCATTTTGAGTTTATCTTTGTGTCTGGTGTAAGAGAATGGTCCAGTTTCATTCTTCTGCACGTGGCGTCCAATTTTCCCAGCACCATTTATTGAAGAGACTGTCCTTTTCCCAGTGGATAGTCTTTACTGCTTTGTCAAATATTAGTTGACCATAGAGTTGAGGGTCCACTTCTGGATTCTCTATGCAGTTCCATTGATCTATGTGTCTGTTTTTGTGCCAGTACCACACTGTCTTGATGACCACAGCTTTGTAGTACAACCTGAAATCCGGCATTGTGATGCCCCCGACTCTGGTTTTCTTTTTCAATATTCCCCTGGCTATTCGGGGTCTTTTCTGATTCCACACAAATCTTAAGATTATTTGTTCCAACTCTCTGAAGAAAGTCCATGGTATTTTGATAGGGATTGCATTAAATGTGTACATTGCCCTGGGTAGCATCGATATTTTCACAGTATTAATTCTGCCAATCCATGAGCATGGAATATTTTTCCATCTCTTTGCGTCTTCCTCAATTTCTTTCAGAAGTGTTCTATAGTTTTTAGGGTATAGATCCTTTACCTCTTTGGTTAGGTTTATTCCTAGGTATCTTATGCTTGGGGTGCAATTGTAAATGGGATTGACTCCTTAATTTCTCCTTCTTCAGTCTCATTGTTAGTGTATAGAAATGCCACTGACTTCTGGGCATTGCTTTTGTATCCCGCCACACTGCCGAATTGCTGTATGAGTTCTAGCAATCTTGGGGTGGAGTCTTGGGTTTTCTATGTACAGTCATGTCATCTGCCAAGAGGAAGAGTTTGACTTCTTCTTTTCCAATTTGAATGCCTTTTATTTCTTTTTGTTGCCTGATTGCTGAGGCTAGGACTTCTAGTACTATGTTGAATAGCAGTGGCGAGAGTGAACATCCCTGTCGTGTTCCTGATCTTAGGGGAAAGGCTCCCAGTGTTTCCCCATTGAGAATGATATTTGCTGTGGGCTTTTCATAGATGGCTTTTAAGATGCTGAGGAATGTTCCCTCTATCTCTACACTATGAAGAGCTTTGATCAGGAATGGATGCTGTATTTTGTCAAATGCTTTCTTTGTATCTATTGAGAAGATCATATGGTTCTTGTTTTTTTCTCTTGTTGATAATGCTCTATCACGTTGATTGCTTTACGAGTGTTGAACCAGCCTTGCATCCGGGGATAAATCCCACTTGGTCATGGTGAATAATCTTCTTAAAGTACTGTTGGATCCTATTGGCTAGTATCTTGTTGAGAATTTTTGCATCTGTGTTCATCAGGGATATTGGTCTATAATTCTCCTTTTTGGTGGGGTCTTTGTCTGGTTTTGGAATTAAGGTGATGCTAGCCTCATAGAACGAGTTTGGAAGTATTCCATCCCTTTCTTTCGGAACAGCTTTAGTAGAATAGGTATTGTTTCTTCTTTAAACGTTTGATAGAATTCCCCTGGGAAGCCATCTGGCCCTGGGCTTTTATGTTTGGGGAGGTTTTTGATGGCTGCTTCAATTTCCTCCCTGGTTATTGGCCTGTTCAGGTTTTCTGTTCCTTCCTGTTCCAGTTTTGGTAGTTTGTGGTTTTCCAGAAATGCGTTCATTTCTTCTAGATTGCCTAATTTATTGGCATATAGCCTCTCATAATATGTTTTTAAAATCATTTGTATGTCCTTGGTATTGGTTGTGATCTCTCCTTTTTCATTCGTGATTTTATTAGAGTCTTTTCTCTTTTGTTTTTAATAAGGTTGGCTAATGGTTTATCTATCTTATTAATTCTCTCAAAGAACCAACTCCTGGTTTTGTTGATCTGTTCCACAGTTCTGGTCTCTATTTCATTGAATTCTGCTCGAATCTTTATTAACTCTCTTCTTCTGCTGGGTGTAGGTTTTATTTGCTGTTCTTTCTCCAGTTCCTTTAGGTGCAAGGTTAGCTTGTGTACTTCAGTTTTTTCCAATTTTTTGAGGGATGCTTGTATTGCAATGTATTTCCTTCTCAGGACTGCTTTTGTTGTATCCCAAAGATTTTGAACGTTTGTATCTTCATTCTCCTTAGTTTCCATGAGTCTTTTTTTTTTAAGATTTTATTTATTTATGAGGGAGAATGAGAGAGAGAGAGAGAGAGAGAGGCAGAGGGAGAAACAGGCTCCATGCAGGGAGCCCGATGCCGGACTTGATCCCAGGACTCCAGGATCACACCCTGGGCCGAAGGCAGGTGCTAAACCGCTGAGCCACCCAGGGATCTCCCTCCATGAATCTTTTTAATTCTTCTCTAATTTCCTGGTTGACCCTTTCATCTTTTAGCAGGATGGTCGTTAACCTCCACATGTTTGAATTTCTTCCAAATTTCTTCTTTTGATTGAGTTCAAGTTTCAAAGCATTAAAAGCATTATGGTCTGAAAATATGCAGGGGACAATCCCAATCTTTTGGTATCGGTTGAGACCTGATTTGTGACCCAGTATGTGGTCTATTCTGGAGAAAGTTCCATGTGCACTTGAGAAGAATGTGTATTCAGTTGCGTTTGGATGTAAAGTTCTGTAAATATCTGTGAAATCCATCTGGTCCAGTGTATCATTTAAAGCTCTTGTTTCTTTGAAGATGTTGTGCTTAGAAGGTCTATCATTTGCAGAAAGCACTGTGTTGAAGTCTCCCAGTATAAGTGTATTATTATCTAAGTATGTCTTAACTTTGGTTATTAATTAATTGATGTACTTGGCAGCTCCCACATTAGGGGCATAAATATTCATGATTGTTAGGTCCTCTTGTTGGATAGATCCTTTAAGTATGATATAGTGTCCCTCTTCATCTCTTACTACAGTCTTTGGAATAAACTTTAATTTATCTGATATGAGGATTGCTACCCCTGCTTTCTTTTCAGGACCATTTGAATGGTAAATGGTTCTCCAGCCTTTCATTTTCAGGCTGGAGGTGTCCTTAGGTCTAAAATGAGTCTCTTGTAGACAGCAAATAGATGGGTCTTGCTTTTTTATCCAGTCTGAAACCCTGCATCTTTTGATGGGATCATTAAGCCTATTCACTTTCAGAGTTATCATTGAAAGATATGAATTTAGTGTCATCATAATACCTATTCAGTCCCTGTTTCTTTAGGCTTCCTCTTTCTTTTACAGGGTCCCCCTTAATATTTCTTGCAGAGATGGTTTGGTGGTCACATATTCTTTCAGTTTCTGCCTATACTGGAAGCTCTTTATCTCTCCTTCTATTCTGAATGAGAGCCTTGCTGGATAGAGTATTCTTGGTTGCATGTTTTTCTCATTTAGGACCCTGAATATATCCTACCAGCCCTTTCTGGCCTGCCAGGTCTCTGTGGAGAGGTCTGCTGTTAATCTAACATTTCTCCCCATATAAGTTAGGGATCTCTTGTCTCTTATTGCTTTAAGGATTTTCTCTTTATCTTTGGAATATGCAAGTTTCACTATTAAATGTCAAGGTGTAAAATAAATAAATAAATAAATAAATAAATAAATAAATAAATAAATAAATATCAAGGTGTGAACTTTTTTTATTGATTTTAGGGGGGGACCTCTCTATCTCCTGGATCTGAATACCTGTTTCCCTCCCGAAGTTAGGGAAGTTCTCAGCTATGATTTGTTCAAATATGTTTTCTGGTCCTCTGTCCCTTTTGGCACCCTCTGGAACCCCAATTAAACATAGATTTTTTCTTCTGAGGCTGTCATTTATTTCCCTTAGCCTTTCCTCATGGTCTTTTAATTGTTTTTCTCTTTTTTCCTCAGCTTCCTTCCTTGCCATCAACTTGCCTTCTATGTCATTCACTCTTTCTTCTACCTCATTAACCCTTGTCGTTAGGACCTCCAGCTTGGATTGCATCTCATTTAATTGATTTTTAATTTCGGCCTGATTAGATCTAAATTCTGCAGTCATGAAGTCTCTTGAATCCATTATGCTTTTTTCCAGAGACACCAGTAGCTTTATTATTTTTTTTCACCAGTAGCTTTATAATTGTGCTTCTGAATTGGCTCTCTGACATCAAATTGTAATACAAATTCTGTAACTCTGTGGCAGAGAGTACTGTTTCTGATTCTTTCTTTTGTGGTGAGTTCATCTTTCTAGTCATTTTGCTTAGTGCAGAGTGGCTAAAAACCAGTTGTACTTGTTAGAAGCACAAACTCTTCTCTCTGTAGTATTCCAGCTGTTCTCTCATTAACTCTCAGGCTGAATTCATAGGTTTACAGGATGATTTGAACGTTATCTAGGTAAGTTGGTGGGGATAGATGACTTGGGGACCCTACTCCTCCGCCATCTTGCCCCGCTCCCATTTGACTTTTTTTTCCCCTGTTTGACTTTTAAAGAAAATGCCAACCTGTCTTCCAAAGCGACTGTACCATGTACCACCAGCCATCTGTGAGGGTTCTAGTCACTCCATCACCTGTCAACACTGGGTCTTACCAGTTTTCTGCAGCTGATTAATTTTACTGGGTGGTGGTGGTATCTTATTGTGCTTGATTTCCTATTTCTGTGTCTTCCTCCTCTCTGTCTCTTTCCCTGTCCTTATCTCTCTGTCTCTCCCCTCCTTGCTCTTGCTCTCCTACAGGTACCTATGGATCAAGGTGCAGGGAGAGGAATGCACCCCACCTGAGAGACTGCCAAAGACAATCTGGGAAGGCGCACTGGTTATTTTTCACAGAAGGGAGTTTGACCTTAGACTTCTTCTGCTCCAAGTGTCAGCTGGAATCCTAGGAGAGAATCTGACATCTTGTCTAGGAGTGATCCTTGCCTTATTCCTCACTGACCAGGACTTCTGTTTGAAATAGTCAATATTTGCCAGTGCCCCACACTCTCCACACATCCCCCCACCATCCCAGCTCCCAGCCAGCCATGCTTCCAACACTAAGGCTCAGAGGGGAGTCCTGCCTTTACTTGGGGTAGACAGTGTCCCAGAGAGACAGACACCCTGACAGGCCATGCCCTGAGGTAAGAACAGGCTTCCATTGGCTCTGGTGCTGTGCCTTGTGTTTTCACACATGCAACCTCACTTCAACCCTGTGGGGTGGTTCCTATTATCACTGTTTTGTGGATAATAAAGCCAGACGCAGAGCTCTGAGTATAAGGTCACACAGCTAGCACTCGGCAGAGGCAGGATTTGAACACAAGAGATCTGGCTTTTACATCACATCATCCCAGGATTTGGAAGAGGATTTAGTTGTGAATAAGAATCTTCCTGCTCCCCTTCCTCCATTCTCTCTACCTGCAGACCTCAGATCCTCCTGCCAGGAGCCTAAGGGCCTTTTGAGGGCAGTGCCCTGCTTCTGCCTCGTTATTTGAGGAGTCTCAAGAGAGTGGGTCTACATGAGAAAGTCACCCCTAAATTATACCCTGGGTATCCTCAGTCCTCGGGCCCTGGCAAGGCAGCCTAGGCCCAAGGCCCTAAGGCTTTATAAGAGTATCAGCCAGAAAACCTGAGTGGCTCAGTTGGTTAAGTGATCTGCCTTTGGCTCAGATCATGATCTCAGGGTCCTGGGATCAAGTCCTGCATCAGGCTCCCTGCTCATCGAGGAGTCTGCTTCTCCTTTCTCTGATCCTCTTCCTGCTTCTCTCTCTCAAATAAATAAAAATATTTTTTTTTCTTAAAGATTTTATTTATTTATTCATGAGAGACACACACACAGAGAGAGGCAGAGACATAGGCAGGCCTCGATCCCGGGTCTATGGGAGAAGTAGGCTTCCTCCCGATGTGGGACTCCATCTCAGGACTCTGGGATCATGCCCTGAGCCAAAGGCAGACATTCAACCACACTGAGCCACCCAGGCATTCCAATAAAAAATCTAAAAAAAAATTTTTTTAAGTAGTTAAAAAAAAAGAGTATTAGCCAGCCACGATAGAAAAAGAGCTTGCCAGTTTTTCAAGATATTAAAACATAGAATTACCATGTGACCAACAATGCCATTCCTAGATGTATACAGTCAAGAGAAATGAAAGTATAGGAACTCTCAGAAACTTGTACACAATTGTTTGCAGCAGTAGTACTCATAATAGTCAAGGTAGAAACCACTCAAGTGCCCATCATTAAATGAATGGATACACAAATCATGATATAGCCATTGAGTGAAATATTAGTATCTAGCCATAAAATGGACCAAAGAACCAATTCGTGCTACAACTAGAATGAACCTCAGAAGCATTATACTAAGTGAGCGAAGCCAAACACAAAAGGCCACATATTGCCTGATCATTGTTATGTGCTATATCCCAAATAGATAAATCCAGGAAGACAGAAAGCAGGTTAATCAGGTTATCAGGTTATGGGGAGTTGGGGAAGGGGTGCGTGGGAATGGGAATGATTATTTAATGGGTATCGGATATTTTCCTGAGGTAATGAAAGAGTTTTGTAACTAGAGAGATGTGGTAGTTGCATGAAATTGCAAATGCACAAATGCCACTCAATTACATACTTTAAAATGGTTAAGGGGATCCCTGGATGGCTCAGAGGTTTAGTGCCTGCCTTCGGCCCAGAGCGTGGTCCTGGAGTCCCTGGATCAAGTCCCACATCGGGCTCCCTGCATGGAGCCTACTTCTCTCTCTGCCTGTGTCTCTGCCTGTGTCTCTGCCTCTCTCTGTGTGTGTCTCTCATGAATAAATAAATTTTAAAAATCTAAAAATAAAATAAAATGGCTAATTGGGGACTCCTGGGTGGCTCAGCGGTTGGGCGCCTGCCTTCAGCTCAGGGTATGATCCCAGGATCCTGGAATCAAGTCCCACATCGGGCTCCTTGCATGGAGCCCGCTTCTCCCTCTGCCTGTGTCTCTGCCTCTCACTCTCTCTGTGTCTCTCATAAATAAATAAATAAAATCTTTAAAAAAAAAAACAAAAACCCTCAGTGGACCAACCGCCCCATCTGGCCAGTGGTCAGCCCTGAGCCCTAGCGCCTGGTAGTCAGGCAGGGGAAGGAGGGCTCAGAGAGTGTACTTCAGGGGTGTGGATGATGCAATATTTGGGAGGGGGAGGGCAAAAAGCCCGGCCCTTGGAGGTCTGTAGTCCTGGGTTCAAATTCTAGCTTTCCTGACTCCGTGAACTCCACCAGACCCTGGGCACTCATTGCAAGACACACACCCCACTGATCCAAGGAAGTGGCTGGCAGTGACCATGGTGCGGGCACGAGCAAGCCAATAGGCGTGGTGCGGGGGCTGGTGTCAAGTCCTGCCGGCCAAGGGGGTGCCTGAGCCCTGATGCAGGATAGAGGCAACGGAAGGTGATGCTCTTTTTTAAAATGAGGTTAAATGTACATAATATATAATTAATCATTTTATTTATTTATTTATTTAATTTATTTTTAAAGATAAGGGTGGGACTTGATCCCTGGTCTCCAGGACCACGTCCTGGGCTGAAGGAAGCACTAAACTGCTGAGCCACCCAGGGATCCCCTCCACTGAGGGTTTTATGACATAACCCTTTAGAGATTGGTTGTGCCAAGGGCAGGGGTCTTATTATACCTTTCACCGCTTCTGCCTTTAGTCAGTTGTGAGGAACATGGGGATAGGGCCCAGGGTCCTGGGCTGGATGGCCTGTCTTCTCCTGGCTTTCCCTGCTACGGCCACTGGTAAGATATGCCGGCAGGGCCTGCAGAGGTGGGAGCTTCAGAGTTGGTGGGAGGACTCACGTGGGGAGGCAAGAGTGAGGTTGGGCCTGGCGGGAGTGGGCAGCCTGCTCAGGGAAGGAGCCCTCGGGTCCAAGAAATGCCAGCGGTGTGTGCATCCTCTCCAGGCAGGGGCTCTGCCCTTGTGGTTGCCTGGGATCTCCAGAGCAGCCCTGCCGGAGGACATGACTGTCCTTGTGTTTTAAGGGCACCCATGGTTCGTTTAATCCGTGAGACACAGACACAGAGGTGACGATCATGAAATGTCTACTCACAATTTCTAGAACAAGTGGCATGCAGGGAAGCATGGGTCTATCAAGAGGCAGAGGAGGGGGAAATGTGGGCAAGAGCCTTTACTGTTTGCTGGGAGAAGGAAAAGGCCAGGGGGCTAAGTGGTTCGGTTCGGATTGGCAAATTTGAATATTCTCAGTGGCCTCTGGGGCACGGGGTTGTCCCTAGATATCTGGTATCCAGCCCTGGGGTCATTAGGGCAAGTGGTTGGCAGTGGGGAATCTGAGAAGCCTACTGAGGAGGTGGCTGGGAGCCTGGGCTCTGCATTGGTTGGTTTGCATCTGAAAGAAGTTGTTGGCTGGCCCTGGAGCCCACAGTCCCCGGAGTCTGCAAGTCTCCCATGTCAGAACATCAAAATAAAGAAAATGAAAAGACGTGGTTGGGATCCCTGGGTGGCGCAGCGGTTTGGCGCCTGCCTTTGGCCCAGGGCGCGATCCTGGAGACCCGGGATCGAATCCCACGTCGGGCTCCCGGTGCATGGAGCCTGCTTCTCCCTCTGCCTATGTCTCTGCCTCTCTCTCTCTCTCTCTGTGACTATCATAAATAAATAAAAATTAAAAAAAAAAAAAAAAGAAAAGACGTGGTTATCACATCTAATTTAGCAGATAAGACATCTGAAGGTGAATGGATAGGCCAAGGCCCAAAGCCCCACAGCCCGTGTTTGGGTCCCAGAAGAGACTAGTTCAGCCTCAGGGGACTGGTTTGGCCCAGAGGCGGTGTTAGACTTGCTGGAGGGGGAGGAGAGGGGCCGAGGTCACCGCCGGGCCCACTCACAGGCTGCCTGGGAAGGTGAGGGCGCCGAGGGTCAAGGGCTCAGAACGGGGCTCACAGAGCAGGCGCTCGAGAACCAATGCTTAGTGAGTCCATTTGCCCCCCCTTCAGCTGCGGAGACTGCGAACCCATTCGGTGGCCGCCTGTCCCGCCCGCAGGGCCTGAGGTCGCGCAGCCTGAGGTGGACACCCCCGGGGGGTGCAGGCCGGCGGGGGGCGTGAAGGGCACTGACGAACGTCTTCCTGGGCAGCCCGCTCGCGCCGCCTCCTGTGCGGCCTGGCGGCTCCTGAGCCCCGCGCCCGCGCCCTGCGCAGTCCTGGGAGGGTGTGCGGGTGCCCGCAGCGCCCCCGCCAGGTAGGTAGCCCGGCTGGGGGGCGTGGGGGGGGGGCAGGCTGCGGGGGCGGGGCCGGGGGCGGGGCTGCTGCGGACCGGCTGGGCCCCGGGCTCCTCCTTGGGCTCCTCCTTGGCCGCAGGCGCCGCAGGACCCGGAGAGACGGACCACAGCAAACTTCCGCGGAATGGAAAGCCGCAGCTCTTGCCTGTTTGGGAGGACTGCCGGGGCCTCAGCCTCCACCGCCCGCCCGGCCCGTCCCCTCCCCAGCCTGCTTCTCAAACTGCCTCAGGGGTCCCAAGAACGCCCGGGGTTGGAGGGAGGGCAGCCGGTGTCCCAAGAGCTGGGCGTCACTGTCCCGTGACCTCCCTGCAGGTCACGGTATGGATCCATGGGGGCTCTCTGGTGACCGGCGCTGCCACCCCCAAGAGGGGTCAGCCCGGGGGCCCGCGGGCATGTGATAGTGGTCACAGGCCGTACCGCCCGGGTTCCTTGGCTTCCTCAGGCGAGGTGGCCGCCGGGGTTCCTTGGCTTCCTCAGGCGAGGTGGCCGCCGGGGTTCCTTGGCTTCCTC
Organism: Canis lupus familiaris; assembly: GCF_011100685.1. Classification (NCBI taxonomy): domain Eukaryota; kingdom Metazoa; phylum Chordata; class Mammalia; order Carnivora; family Canidae; genus Canis; species Canis lupus. The sequence continues at coordinate 82,945,181 of NC_049226.1, read as the reverse complement.
AGGTGAGGTGGCCGCCGGGGTTCCTTGGCTTCCTCAGGCGAGGTGGCCGCCGGGGTTCCTTGGCTTCCTCAAGTGAGGTGGCCGCTGGGGTTCCGTGGCTTCCTCAGGCGAGGTGGCCGCCCGGGGAGATGCCAGCCTGTGAGGGGAAGTGGGGAACGAGGGTCCAGAGCTTGAAAGCAGATTTCTCAGGCCAGGGGTTGGCTTGAGACCAAGGGCCCCTCCCCCTTGCCATCCAGAGCAGAGAAGGCTCCCCGGGGCTCACTCGGGGGCAGGGGCTCTACCAAAACCAGAATTACACAGAGAGCGTGGTCTCCTGGCCAGGAACTGTTGACTGCTGTTCTGGGGCCAGGACCCCGGCAAGGGACGGGGGCAAGGAGCAAGAGGCCTGGTAGCCACCGCCCAGCCGGGCACATCTACACCACCTGCTGGGTGTGACTCCTAAGCGTGCCCCACAACCAGTTTATGGGACTTGCTTAAGGTTACCCGGCTCAATTTTCCCAAAGCAAATATTTCCTTCTTGGGGACAAAGCTTTTGCTTTAAGTAGCCTTCTGGGCAGTCCTGATTTGTAGCATATTCTTGCCTTGGTGTCTGGTTTATACATCAAGCTCTATGATACTGGTTAGTATGACTCTGCGCCTGAGAGACTAAATACCTGAGACTTTCAGGTTTCGGACAGTATCAAGCCAGTGGGGGAGATCATGCCCCAAGTGCCTTCCAGTACCCTCCAGGTGCACGGAACTCCCTACACCAAGCACTAACATCATGCTTTCCTTCTGAGCATGTTTCCTGTGAGTCTCCTTCTTCCACTCCTCTTCACAGTGATTGACGTTAATGCCACAAAACCTTCCACAAAGGGAGGGTCTCATCATAATATTCCTTAATTTCTGCACTTTGGCACCTTCTGTTTTTTTATGACCAAAGCTAATAAGGCAGTGGACATCTTCACATCCATAGCTTTTGTCCTTTGATTTCTTCCTTTGGGATTTATCTCCAGGAAGGATATTTGGGTGCTTGCTGGATGCCAGGATCATGCAATCTTGACACTCCAGGACAAAGCTCGTAAAAGTTTCCAGGCCAGATATGTGTCTGCAGTGCATGGTGTGTGTGTGTGTGTGTGTGTGTGTGTAATGGCAAAATAGTGCTTAGGGGAAACAGTGCCCTAGACTCTGGAAGGCCGCCCCGGCCCCACACAGTCAACTTGGAGCCATGAATTGAACAGTGAGAAAGAGCCAACCTGGCTGGCTCCCAAGACCCGGGCAAGCCTGCCTGGTGCAGGATGCTGTGCCTGGGACTTTGTAGTCAAGGATGTTTCTCAGGAACTGGTGGCTCCAGGGGCTGCTCACCTCCTCCCTGACACAGGCATTGTCTCCACTCTCCTTGTTAGCCATACAGGCACAACTGTAGACTTTTCAGCCAACTAGATGTTTACTAAATGTCCATGGCAAAAGCCTGAGTCCTGAAAAATAATTCATACCCCTCTGGAGACCTCTCCACCTCTTATGTAGTGCCACTGGCATAGCACTTTGTGAAATTGCTTGCCAATTTAAACTACGGCCAATAACTTGAGGCTACAGGTTTTATTACAACTTTACCAGCATTTGCAGACCATAATTTTTAAAATATCAACTTTATTGAGATGTAATTTACATACCATAAAATTTACCCTTTTAAGAAGTGTATAATTCAGTAGGTTTTAACACATCCACCAAGTTGTGCAACCATCACCACTATCTTATTCCAGGACATTTGCGTCACCCTAAAATGCAGCGCATACCTGTTAGCGGTTACTTCACATCCTGCCTCCCCCAGCCCCCAGCAACCACTGGTGTATTGTGGCAAATCTGTGGATTTGCCTATTTTAGACATTTCAAGCCATCTCTGTACCTGAAGTGGGGCTCAGACTCACCACCCCAAGATCAAGAGTCATGCTCCACCAACTGAGCCAGGCAGGGGCCCCCTAGACATTTCAAATAAATAGAATCCTACAATATGAATGAATGAATGAATAAATAAATAAATAGTCCTACCATATGTAGTTTTTGTGTTTGACCTCTTTCACCTAATATGATGCTTTCAAGGTTCATCCATGTTTTGGCATGTATCAGCACTGCCTTCTTTAATATGATTAAATAGTGCTTTGTGTGGATATAGTACAATTTGTTTATCCATTTATCAGTTGACAGTCCTTTGGGTTGTTTCTACCTCTTTGTTGTTTTTTTCTTAAGATTTTATTTGTTCATTCATGACAGACACAGAGAGAGGCAGAGACACAGGCAGAGGGAGAAGCAGGCTCCATGCAGGGAGCCCGACGTGGGACTCGATCCCGGGTCTCCAGGATCACACCCCAGGCTGAAGGCGGCGCTAAACTGCTGAGCCACTAGGGCTGCCCTGTTTCTACCTCTTTGGCTACTATGCATACTCCTACTATGAACATTCATGTACAAGGGTTTTTTTAAAAAAATATTTTTATTTATTTGAGAGAGAGAGAGAGAGTGAGCTCACGAACAGGGGGGAGGGGTAGAGGGAGAGGGAACAGAGACTCCTTGCTGAGCAGAGAGCCTGATGCAGGACTCAATCCCAGGACCCTGGGATCATGACCTGAGCAAATGGCAGATGCTTAGGTGACTGAGCCACCCAGGCACCCCATGTACAAGTTTTTACACCAAGTATATGTTTTATTTTCTCTTGGTTATATATCTAGGAGTGGCATTGCCAGGTCTTATAGTAACACTGTTTAATTATTTGAGGAAGTGCCCGTTTTCCAAGTGACTGCACCATTTTATTTTTATTTTTTTTAAGATTTTATGTATTTATTCATGAGAGACACAGAGAGAGAGGCAGAGGGAGAAGCAGGCTCCATGCAGGGAGCCCGATGTGGGACTTGATCCCGGGTCTCCAGGATCACGCCCTGGGCTGAAGGCGGCGCTAAACTGCTGAGCCACTTGGGCTCCCCTGTATGAGGATTTCAATTACTCCTCATCCTTGCCAACACTCAATTAGCTCTCATTTTGATTATGGTCATCCTAGTGGGTGTAAAGTGGTATTTCATTGTGGTTTTGATTTGCATTTCCCTAATGACTTACAATGTTGAACATCTTTTTATGTGATTATTGGCCATTTTTATATCTTCTTTGGATAAATGTCTATTAAAATCTTTTGCCCATTTTTAAATTGGATCGTCTTTTTATTGTTGAGTTGGAAGAGCTTTTCATATATTCTAGATATAAGTCCCTTATCAGATAAATATGATTTGCAAATCTTTTTTCCCATTTTGTGGGTTGTCTTTTCACTTTGTTATGGTATCCTTTACAACACAAAAGATTTCCTTTTGATGACATCTGATATATTTTCTCTTTTGTTGCTTGTAGTTTTGGAGTAATATCTAAGAAGTGATTGCTAACCTAAAGTCATTGAGATTTACCTCTATGATATTTTTAAGATTTTATTTATTCATGAGAGTCACAGAGAGAGAGGCAGAGACATAGGCCAAGCGATAAGTAGGCTCCCTGTGGGGAACCCAATGTGGGACTTGATCCTAGGACCTAGGGATCACGCCCTGAGCCGAAGGCAGAATTCTACCGCTAAGCCACCCAGGTGCCCCTACTTCTATGATTTCCTCAAAGAATGTTATAGTTTTAGCTCTTACATTTAGGTCTGTGATTCATTTGAAGTTAATTCTGTATGAGTGGGGATTCTTTGCATGTGGTTATCCAACTGTTCCTGAGCCATTTGTTTAAAAAAAAACTTTCCTTATTGAATTGTCTTGGGGCGGGGAGTGGATCCCTGGGTGGCTCAGCGGTTTAGCGCCTGCCTTTGGCCTGGGCGCGATCCTGGAGTCCTGGGATCGAATCCCACATCTGGCTCCCGACATGGAGCCTGCTTCTCCGTCCTCCTGTGTCTCTGCCTCTCTCTCTCTGTCTATCATAAATAAATAAATCTTTAAAAAAAAAAAAAGATGAATTGTCTTGGGGATCCCTGGGTGGCTGGGCGGTTTAGCACCTGCCTTTGGCCCAGGGCGCCATCCTGGAGTTCCGGGATCGAGTCCCGCGTGGGGCTCCCGGCATGGAGCCTGCTTCTCTCTCTATCATGAATAAAAAAAAAAAAAAAGAATTGTCTTGGTGCCCTTACTGAAAATCATTGACCACAAATGCTAAGAGTCTATTTCTGGACTCAGTCCTATTCCATTAATTTATACGTCTATCCTTATGCCAGTGCCACACTATCCTGATTACTGTAGTTTTGTAGTAAGTTTCGAAACAGGGAGCTGGGAGTCCTCCAACTTTGTTCTTCTCTCTTGAGATTGTTGCATTACTTTGCGAGGCTTATCATAACAAAGGACTACAATCTGGGATGCTTAAACAACAAAAATTAATTATTGCACAGGTTTAGATGCTAGAAGTCTGAAATCAAGGTGATAGCAGGGTTGATTTCATCTGAGTACTGTGAGAGAGAAAATCCATGCCTCTTTCTGGGAGCCTCAGGCATTTATTGGCTTATGGATGGCATTCTCCCTCTGTCTTCACATTGTCTTCCCTCTGTACCATCCGTCTCTGTGTCTGAATTGCCCCTTTTTACAAGGCCACTAGTCATATTGGACTAGAGCCCATTCTAATGATTACCTTTGTAATCATCTTAACTTGACTACCTCTTTAAAGGTCCTGTCTTTAAATAAGATCACATTCTGAAGTACTGAGGGTTATGACTGCACATATCTTTTGGGGGGATTACAAATCAATCCCTAACCATTGTTCTGGCTATTCTGGGTCCCTTGCATTTCCATATGAATTCTGATCAACTTGTCAATTTCTGCAAAAAAAAAAGTGTCTGAGATTTCGATAGGGATTATGCTGACTCTATAGATGAGTTAGGAAGTATTACTATCTCAACAAGAAGCTTTTCAACCCATGAACATAGAATGTCTTTCCATTTACATAGATCCTCTTTAATTTCTCTCAATTATGTTTTTGACTTTTTCATGTACAAGGCTTGTACTTTGTTAAAGAAATAGATTCCTAAGTATTTTATTTTTGATGCTATTGTAAATGAAATTGTTTTCTGCACATCATCTTCATATTGTTCATTGCTGGTGTATGGAAACACAACTGATTTTTGTCTCTTGTGCTTGCAGACTATTTTTAAGAGGCTTGTACCTTTAGCTATTGTGGCCTTTAGTTTAGTCCTTTAATCTTTACTGCTGATTAACATTCCCCCCTTGGGTATACACTCATTGTGTTTACTCATCTGTGGGTTTTCTATTCCTGTTTTCACAAAGATTAACAAGGAGGCTTGTAGCCATGAAACTAACTTCAATAGCTAATGTTTCCAGAGTGCTTACTGAGTGTCAGCATCCTTGTATTTGCTACTTTGGTCTTCATAATCCTGATTAGATCTAAATTCTGCAGTCATCATGAAGTCTCTTGAGTCCTTTATGCTTTTTTCTAGAGCCACCAGTAGCTTTATAATAGTGCTTCTGAATTGGCTTTCTGACATTGAATTGTAATCCAGATTTTGTAACTCTGTGGGAGAGAGGACTGTTTCTGATTCTTTCTTTTGAGGTGAGGTTTTCCTTCTAGTCATTTTGCTCAGTGCAGAGTTGTCAAAAACAAGTTGTATTGGGAAAAGGAGAAAAAGAGAGAAGAGAAAGAAGAAAAGAAAAAGAAAAGGATAAAAAAAGAGGGAAAAAAGAGAAGAAAAGAAAAAAAGGGGGGGAAGCAAACAGAAATCAAAAAACAAAAAAGAAGGGGGAGTATCCTCTGATTCTGTATACTGTAAATCCCTCGACTTCCCCTGGAACTTTCCAGTGCTGCTTGGTCAATAATTTGTTTTTCCCCTGCTGGTCTTCTGGGGGAGGGCCTGCTGTGCTGATTTTCAGGTGTTAGCACTTGGGGGAGCTGCTCAGCCCGCTGCCTGGTGCAGGGCTCAGTGAAAGATGTTTAACCTGTTTATCCGGTGAGGCCACTGTGAGGTTCAGTGGGGGCTGTTTATCCTGTGAGGCCCCAGGAGGAACAGCAACAGAGGCGGCGGCCAGCTCTGGAGCCCTGGAGTCAGCTCCCGCAGTGGCTACAGAGCTCTCAGTCCGCAGGAGCCTGGATGCTCCAGGGGCGGGGCCGCTGATCTGCTCAGCTCGGCCGGCGGCAGGAGCGTCCTTGCTGTCCTGGGCCCTCCCGCCCCCGCCTGTCCCGGGGGGAGGCCGGATCCTTGGCTGTGTCCCCGGCGCCCTGGGCTCCCGGGCCTGCGCTGTTGGAATCGCGCTCCGGGCCGCGCAGCCCGCTCCGCGGAGCCGCCGACCGAGCCCTTCCGAGCTGCCCCCGGCCCGCGGGGCTCGCTGCTGCCCTTTAGGGAGCTCGGCTGCGGGGTGTGGCACGCTCTCCCCGGGGCGCAGGTGTTCTGTTAGTGTACCTGGGAGCCTGGGGGCATCCCCGCCCCTCCTGGGAGCCTGCTCCAACTCCCTGCGAGCACCTTTCTGCCGGGGAAGATTGGTGAAGCTCCTGCTTCTCCAGGACAGGGCTTTCTTGTCCTGGGGACACTCGCCCCGGCCTTAGCCCAGCTTCTCGGGAGCTCCTCCCCCTTGGATGCCTTTTGTTTATTTCTTTTTTCCCCTGTCTTCCTACCTTGATAGAAGCATGAACTCTTCTCACTGTAGCATTCCAGCTGTTGTCTCTTTAAATCTCAGGCCGAATTCGTAGGTTTTCAGGATGATTTGAAGGTTATCTAGGTAATTTGGTGGGGGCAGGTGACTTGGGGACCCTACTCTTCTGCCATCTTGCCCCGCCTCTGGTCTTCATAATCCTAGAGACAGGTTATTGTCATTCCTCTTTCATGAATTAAGAAACAAACAGAGAGTTCAAGTAATGGGCCCAGGTCATGCACCTAGTGAGTGGCAGAGGTGGGATTTGAACCCAGAGAATGTGCCCTTAAACCTGTAACATGGAAACCCAACATTTCACTTTAAAGACAACATTTTAGGGATCCCTGGGTGGCTCAGCGGTTGAGCATCTGCCTTAGGCTCAAGGCGTGATCCTGGAGTCCCAGATGGAGTCCCAGATTGGGCTCTTTGTGGGAAGCCTTCTTCTCCCTCTGCCTAAATCTCTGCTTCTCTCTCTCTCTCTTTCTCTCTTTCTCTCTCTGTCTTTCATCAATAAATAAATAAAGCCTTAAAAAAATAAAATAAAGGCAACATTTTAACTTCCCCTATGGGCCCTGCTACATTACCTGGCCACACTTGGCTCTGTTCCCAGGGCCAGGCATATTCGTCTGCTCATGGTTGTAAGTAGGGGGGTGGGTAGCGATGAGGCTGTGCTGAGAGGAATTCAATATCCCCACAGGTCCATGGTTTGCTGGAAAAGATGGGACAGATGAGCCCAGAGGATATATTGGCCATATTAAGACACTACTTGGCCAATCTGGTAAGTCAAAAGGGAGGAAGAGGTAGTCCAGTGGGTATCCTATCCAGAATAGTAGGGCACCCTCCTCTTCCTCCTGCCCTCCATCCCCCACAGCAACCCCCACACTGCCAAACCCCTTGGTCCAACTGCTGACTTGTAATTTCACCTAGAAATCCACTTGGACATGAGTCAGTGTGCTTCTCAAAGGAAGATCATCATCATCATTATCACCGTAGGCTGCAGCTTGTTGAGCCCATACTATGTGCCAGAGACTGTGCTGTGCTGAGTGGTAGGACAGGCAGTCATCCCCATCAATCCTCATTACAGCCCTGTAAAATAGAAACTTTCATTATCCCCATTTTACAGATGAAGAAACTGAGACTCAAGGTCCATGATAAACAAAGGGCAGAGGCAGCTTCAGCTGTTAAGATCATCCTTTCATATGTGGAGCCATTTGGACCTGAAGTCCAGTCCCAAACCTGGTTCCTTGTCCACGGTTAGCCTAACCCCTTTGAGCCTATTTCTTCATCTATAAATGAGGATATAGGGCAGCCCCGGTGGCGCAGCAGTTTAGCGCCACCTGCAGCCCAGGGTGTGATCTTGGAGACTCTGGATCGAGTCCCACATCAGGCTCTCTGCATGGAGCCTGCTTCTCCCTCTGCCTGTGTCTCTGCCTCTCTCTCTCTCTCTGTGTGTGTGTGTCTCTATGAATAAATAAATAAAATATTTAAAAGAAAATAAAAATATAAATGAGGATATATACTTCCCACCTAAGGAAACTGGATGCTGTATTTGAAAAGTCTACCAGGAAGCTAGTATTTAGAAGGTACTCAAGCTATGAATATTTCCTTCCTTCTTTGGAACCTCCAGAGTCCTTCCCATTTATCAACCTCATCACTGTTCTCTGGAGCTCTGGGGAGCCCCCAGGATTTGTTCTTTCACTAACTTCCTGCTTAACTTCTACTGGGCAATCAATCGCTTGAGACCAGAACCCTTAGCTAGGAACTTCAGGTAGACTGCCACACAACCCTGCCAGGCAGGAATTGACTTCCAGGGAGGCTCAGCAACCTATCTGAGATTACATAGCCAAGCAGCAATCACAGCTTGCATTGACTCCAGATCTGAACTTATTCTGCCCACTCTCTAGAACCCCCAAGGGAGGCAGGGGCCCCTGACACATGAGTCCTGGAGTATGAAAGAGGCCATGCTGGGGGTGCTTGGTGGCTCAGTGGTTGGGCATCTGCCTTTGGCTCAGGGCATCATCCCGCATCCTGAAATCGAGTCCTGCTTCGGGCTGCCCCCCAGGGAGCCTGCTTCTCCCTCTCCCTGTGTCTCTGCCTCTCTCTGTGTCTCTCATGATTAAATAAATAAAACATGAAAGAAAGAAAGAAAGAAAGAAAGAAAGAAAGAAAGAAAGAAAGAAAGAAAGAAAGAAAGAAAGGCCATGCTGGAGGGTGTGGGACTTCTTGAGAGGGTCTTCTGGGGCTATGGGACCCAAGCAGGCCCGACCCTGGCCTCCTGCCCCAGGATGTGCCCCCTGAGCTGATGCCCAGCATCACAGATGAATACCTAGGCAGCAGTTCTGATGCAGAAGCCAGACGCGACGACTTCCAGGAACTTCTGGCTGACATTATCATGAACTTGCCTGCCTTGAATTTCTCTAGAAGCTTCTAAGGTGAGCCTATCCCCGTTCACCTGCCCCACCCTTTCCATTTCAGCCCAAGAGCTGGGTTATCACAGGAGACATGGCCTGACACCCTGTTGCTACCCCCACTCCCCACTTCCTCTCTGGGATGCAGTGTCACCTTAAGGAGAGGTGACTCTGGCAGGTCACTCCGCAGGTGAGTAAACCAAGGCTCAGAAAGGTGCAGTGACTTGTCAAATGTCACCCAGCAGGACCCATCACCAATTCTGAAGAATTTATTGGACTCATGAGTGATATTTCCCATGTTCAGCACTTCTCCTGGGAGAAAAGTATTGCTTCCTCCACACCTGGTAGCTAGTCCCTGACACAGCCCTAGAACAGCTCCAAGCTCCTAGCTTTGTGACCTTGGGCAAGATACCTAGCCCTTCTGTGCCTCAGTTTCCTCATTTGTAAAATGGCGACAGTAACAACCTAATTTGTATGTTCTCAGAAGGATAAAATGAACGATTACACATAAAGCGCATGAAGGGCAGCCCGAGTGGCTCAGCGGTTTAGCGCTGCCTTCAGCCCAGGGCGTGATCCTGGAGTCCTGGGATCGAGTCCCACGTTGGGCTCCCTGCATGGAGCCTGCTTCTCCCTCTGCCTGTCTCTGCCTCTCTCTCTTTGTGTCTCTCATGAATAAATAAATAAAATCTTTTAATTTTTTTTTAAATAAAAAAAAAAGCGCATGGAATGGTGGGTGACAGCCAGCAAATGCTCAGTAAATGCTTGCTTATAATGATGTTGTCATCGGTGTTGGTACTGATATTGGTATAACTACAAGCTGGTCCTGCCAAAGGCAGGACCTGGTCAGGCTGAGGGTACCTAACTCCGATGCAGCTCTCTCGCCACAGATTCTGAAGTCCCCGCCTTTTTTTTTTTTTTATGAGTTCCAGCATTGACCCAGTTCCTTTGTGAAGATCAAGCCAGCGTGGGTGAGGGCTGACCATGGGGCTGAGGTTGCCTTCATATTTGGGGGTCACTTCCTCATGGATGAGAGCTCCCTGCAGGGTAAGGACAGGCAAACATGCAATCCCCAGGGCTGCAACAGGCTAGGGTGGGGCTTGTAGGCACACAGGTCTCCAGTCAGCACAGGGGACCCTTGAGTTCTCTCCAGGACCCACGTGACCCTGATCCAGGTCTGTTCCTCCAATAGCCTTTCCAGAAGCTACAGAGGAAGAGAAGCAGCTGAGCCTCACCATGATGGCTCAGTGGACTCAATTTGCCCGGACAGGGTGAGTAAGCAGGCAGGCACACCTGCCTTTGGGCCTATACTACTACTCAGATCTTCTAGGGGATAACGCAAGAGGCCTTGACCTTCATTCATTCCTCCCATCCAGGGACCCCAATGGTGAGGGGCTGCCTCCTTGGCCCTCATTCAATCAGTTGGGGCAACACCTGGAAATCAGCCTGACGCCACGAGTTGGCCAGAAGCGAAGAGAAGCCCAAATGCGGTTTTGGACAGAGACATTTCCCGCCAAGATCTGGCTGCAGCAGATGCAGAAGGGCAGGAAGGGGCAGGATGAGCTCTGAGGGGTGGCAGAGACACAGCTTCTTCTGCTAAGAAACTTTAATTTAAACCAAGATGATGTATAGACATGTCCCTTAAGGAAGCAGCCCCTCCATGACTGGCATTGTGCTCTGTCGAAATGCCACCTGCTACCTACTTCAGGGACCTTTGTACAAACTCCCTTTTCCTGAAGTGCCTTTCCTCCTTGCTTTGTGGCTGGTTCTAGCTCCCCAGAAGACCCCCCACTCCTCCAAGCAGCCTTCCCTGCCTTCTCTGAGCCTGAGTCTGTGTCCATTACAGCATAGCCCATGCCAGGCTAGCATTGTCTGTGTCTGTGTCTCTTTCACCTCTCTGAGAGTGGAAGTCAGCCTGACCCCACTCCGCGTCTCACCCAGAAGGTTTGGGCAGGACCTGGAGTCAGGGATGCTTGATGAGCAGTAAAAGGTAGAGAGTATGTGAATGGTGGCTGTTGGATGTGAACCCAGGATCTTCAGCCACCAAAGCTATGCTCAGCCCTGCACAGAAGTCCTCATTGGTGGAAGGGTGAATGGTCAAGTCAGTCTTGGGGTAGAGGGAAGTCCTGAGACCTTGGGGGATCTAGCCTAGAACATATTTTAGCCCCCAAAGCAGCAATTGCCCCCAAAAGCCTGACTCAGACTGAGGAAGGTCCCTTTCTCCATGTTGCCCAGACACAAGACAGAACAGAATCCAGCCAGGCCAGAGCCCTGCCTCTTAGGATATGAGATGTGAATTTCCCAGCTCTGGTGCTGCAACCCTTTATGGCCTGGCTCAGCTCCTCCCTCCCCTTCCAGCTCCTCCCTCCCCTCCCCAGCTTCTAGGGGAGCTCAGCACAGCCCCCACAGTATCTACCAGGACACAGGAGAACAGGTTGGGGAGGGTGTCTGGACTATTGCATCAGTCAGGCTGTTGTCCCATAGAAAAGAAGAGGCCTACCCACTCAGGCTACGACAGGTAAAAAGGAACCAGAGGTTTTTGAGTGGGAGCAAACATTTCTTTTTTTGAGGATCAGTGCACCATTCCCTTGAAATATCTAGATTTTATTTTATTTATTTTTTTTAATATCTAGATTTTAATACATATCACAAGGACTTTACCTGCCACCACTCTCTCCTTCTACAGGTCCAATCCCACGTATATCCTTTCTCAGTCAGACTAAGTTCCTGTCTGCTGAGGGTTACATGAAAAGCACTTGTAATTGGGATCAGAGCTGTTCAGGGAGATCCATTTTGGGGATATAGGGGGAGACACATAAAGCCAAAGGGGCTCAAGTCATGCCACTTGCCTGCTCAAAAGCTCCCTGTGACTCCCTGCCACCCGTAGGGCAAGTCCAAGTTCTTCCCCTGGCATTGAAGGCCTCCCATCCCATCCCCTTCTCTCCATGGGGGCAGTTTGGCCCCACAAGCGAGGAGAGAGCCTGACAAATCAACAAACCCAATCAGAGCCCTCCCCTGGGGACACAGAGGGCTGTAGGGGCACAGAGGTAGAGGCCAGCCCTGCAGGGGGACATGGAAAAGAGGGACATCTAAGCTGAAAAAGGAGAGCAGAGATTATTCCAGTGTGCAGGCCAGAGCAGTGGACCCGAACAACAGGGAGCAGCAGGACAGAATGTTCCTGGCAGAGGGAAGAGCAGGCACGAAGGCCTGGAGGTTGAAACCTACTGAGGAAAGAGTTCTAAAGGCTGGAGAGGGGACCCCTGGGTGGCTCAGCAGTTTAACGCTTGCCTTCCACCCAGGGCGTGATCAAGGCCTGGGATCGAGTCCCATATAGGGCTCCCCACAGGCAGCCTGCTTCTCCCCCTCTGCCTGTGTCTCTGCCTCTCTCTCTTTCTCTCTCTCTCTCATGAATAAATAAATAAAGTCTTCTTAAAAATAAAAATAAAAAAATAACGGCTGGAGAGGTCAGCAAAGACCAGACTCTGAGGAGCCTTGTGGACTGCAAGGGTGTGGACTGCACTTGAGGCCAATGAAGGGCCTTGGAACGGTGTTAACCAGAGAGTAACAGGAACCGGTTGGAGGCGGTAGTGAGAGCGGGGACTGGAAGAGCAAGGAGGGGACCAGTGTGGGCCTCCAGTTAGGTGGAAGGCACTGGTTGGCTCTAGATTTAGAGTAGACGGATAGACCTGCTGACTGATGGACACAGAAGTAAGGGGAAGGAAGACTCTCCAGGGGCCGCCTGGAAGCCAGCAGGCCCAGGCTGGGATTCAAGGATCCTGATTTGACCATGTAGGATGTATAAAGAGGCCTCCTCTCCAGGCCTGAGGGAGCAGCACACTTGGGAGTCATGGGTGGGAGGGACCATTCCCAGCTTTGGTGTCACCATCACCAGAGGGCTCTGGAAGGTGGGCCTTGGACCATTCTCTCCTTCCCTCTCCTCTCTCAAGTCCCAGCTTCTACGGTTTTTTCCACACGGGAAAGGAGGGGTGGCCTGGCACCACACCAGGGGCTCAGGGGTGGAGGTGGGGGGAGGCGCTCATACAAGGTGGCTGCTGCTGGTATTTCAATCCTTTTTATTCTCTCTTCCCTGGGCCGTCGATCATCGAACCCCCCTCCCCTGCTTGCCAGAGCGTCCTTAACCAAATAACGGCCCTGCCCTGAGGATTCAGCAGCTACACAGAGCTGAGGGGAGCAAGTCAGGGGGCACCCACAAACTCAGGCCAGGTCCTGCAGGGAAGGAACTGGTGGGCCCAAGAAGCCTCCTTGGGCTGGGGTCATAGGAAGGGCCACATGAGCTATGTGCATGTGCACCAGGGGTTACTGCAGGATCACCTGGACAAGGTACTGGCAGATGCTCCCAGGAGACACAGACAAGTGTGTACATACCCGGTGCCAAACTTAGTTACTCACAGGCACAGGCAGTCACACACACACACACACACACACGTATCTATACACTCACCCTAATATGGCTCCAATTCAGTTATGCAATTTACTAAATTTGTATCTTTGTACAAGTTATTTAGCTTCTTTGTTTCTTAATTTTTCCATCTACGAAATGGGGGCAATGATCATGTCCCTTTTCATAGATCTGCTGTGAGCATTGAATGATAATTAGCTGTAAAGTGCCCAGAAGAATGCCTGACACACAGCAAATGCTCAGTAAATGCTCTCTGGCACAGATCCAGACACAGCCTCAAATCATACCATCTTTTGAATCATATGGCTCCCTTGACTACAATTTTGGCCGGGCCCAGGGCACAGAGCAATCAGCTGGTCAGGACTCACGAGGAAACTTGCTAACTTCTCCTCTGTGTCAGGTTTAGTGGCATCCATCCTCTCCCTCAGGCCTCTGGACAGTCCCCTGTAGTCCTCAATGGCCTCAATGTAAAATGAGTGGATCCTCATTTTACAGATGAAGAAACTGAGAATCAGAAGAGAGAGTACCTTGTCTAAGGCCACACAATGACAGAGCCAGACTCATACCTAAGTCCACTGGCCTCTAAGTTATCCTTCCCTCTCCAGAATGTGCCCTCATGTCTAGAACGAGCTTTGTCTAAAGTCATCACCCGGGATGCCTGGGTGGCTCAGTGGTTGGGCGTCTGCCTTCAGTTCAGGGTGTGATCCTGGTCCAGGGATCAAGACCCATGTCGGGCTCCCTGTGAGGGGCCTGCTTCTCCCTCTGCCTATGTCTCTGCCTCTCTTTCTGTGTCTCTCATGAATAAATAAATAAAATCTTTAAAAAATAAAAAAATAAATAAAGTCATCACCCAAAGGCTGGGAGGAATCTGACTCAGTGTGATTGGCCAAGCCCCTGTCAGGCTCTCTGTGACCCTCGTACGAAACAGGAGTGAAGCTCCTGGCCCTTTCTAGCCTCACAGAGCTTCACCCCAAGTCAGTCCTCAGGAGTCCTCAGGACCTCATTCCTGCAGGGTACCCCTAGACCCCCATGGGGCCAGCTGAAGGCACTCCTGCGTCTCAGGCTGGGCATGGAGAGTGGCCCTGTAAATGCCATGGCCAGAGTTTTGGGAATGGGATAGCATTGCAGGCAGCAGCAAGAGGGCCTGAAGGTATCCCTGACCTTTGAAGTCAGGGATGGGACGGTACTATGTTAGGGCGACCTGAAAAATACAGGTGGGCAGTGGGAATTCCTTGATCTTCTCCCAACTGGACCAGGCATTCAGTGATAGCAGGCTCAGGTCCAAGCTTCTCAATAAAGCAATTGAAGAAAAAGGGAAAGCTGATATGAAACAGACTGATAAAACCACTATTTTGGCCAGGATTTGGATCAACCAGAACTCCCGTGCATTGCTGGTAGGAGTGAAACTGGTACGACCTCTTTGGAAACTGCTTGGCATTATCTCTCGAGTTGAGAGCCACAACACTGTGACTCAGCAATTCCACATCCCTCCACGAATTCCGCTTGGTAGACATATACTGAATGAATGTGTCCGTATGTTCACCACGGGAGACATGTCGTGGTGTAGTCACAGGATGAAATCCTCAGCAACAATGAAATTGAGGAGAGCACTTGACAAGATCAGCACTGGGAATTATACTATATGTTGGCAAATTGAATTTAAAGCAAACAAACAGGGGATCCCTGGGTGGCGCAGCAGTTTGGTGCCTGCCTTTGGCCCAGGGCGCGATCCTGGAGACCCGGGATCGAATCCCACGTCGGGCTCCCGGTGCATGGAGCCTGCTTCTCCCTCTGCCTGTGTCTCTGCCTCTCTCTCTCTCTGTGTGTGACTATCATAAATAAATAAAAATAAATTAAATAAATAAATAAATAAATAAATAAATAAACAAACAAAAACCAACGAGATCGAACCATCCGCGGCTACACAGGACACCGTGGATGCGTCTCACTGACATGATGTGGACTGAAAGTAGCCTGACGCAAGAGAGCATGTGCTGTCGGCTACACTCGCCTACCCCCACCCCTGGCCCGTAGGCTTCCTCGGTGCTGTTCACCTTTGAGTCCTTGCTAGCCAGAAGGTCCTGGAGATTTCTTAATGGTGCCATCCTGATGGACACACACTCCCCCTGGGTCTGCAGCTACTACCTTTGATGCTGTTTGGAATAGAGAAGGGTACCCCTCCCCCCTGCCCTTTGATAGACCCTGGTGAGGGTCATCGCTGACCTGCTTGAGCACAGGATCTCAGAACAGTAAAATGATTCTTCCACCTGGGAAGGTACCCTTTCCTGCCTCCTATGGGTGGGAAGTCACGTCAGAACCCTGGCGGGACAGTAACTTCTTGCAAGATACATCCACGAAGGCAAAAGAAACAAAAGCAAAAATGAACTATTGACTTCATCAAGATAAGAAGCTTTTGCACAGCAAAGGATACAGTCAACAAAACTCAAAGCCGACCTACAGAATGGGAGAAGATATTTGCAAATGACCTATCAGATAAAGGGCTAGTTTCCAAGATCTGTAAAGAACTTATTAAACTCAACAGCAAAGAAACAAACAATCCGGGGATCCCTGGGTGGCGCAGCGGTTTGGCGCCTGCCTTTGGCCCAGGGCGCGATCCTGGAGACCCGGGATCAAATCCCACATCGGGCTCCCGGTGCATGGAGCCTGCTTCTCCCTCTGCCTATGTTTCTGCCTCTCTCTCTCTCTCTCTGTGACTATCATAAATAAATAAAAATTAAAAAAAAAAGAAACAAACAATCCAATCATGAAATGGGCAAAAGACATGAAGAGAAATCTCACAGAGGAAGACATAGACATGGCCAACACGCACATGAGAAAATGCTCTGCATCACTTGCCTTTAGGGAAATACAAATCAAAACCACAATGACATACCACCTCACACCAGTGAGAATGGGGAAAATTAACAAGGCAGGAAACCACAAATGTTGGAGAGGATGCGGAGAAAAGGGAACCCTCTTACACTGTTGGTGGGAATGTGAACTGGTGTAGCCACTCTGGGAAACTGTGTGGATGTTCCTCAAAGAGTTAAAAATAGACCTGCCCTACGACCCAGCAATTGCACTGTTGGGGATTTACCCCAAAGATTCAGATGCAATGAAACGCCGGGACACCTGCACCCCGATGTTGATAGCAGCAATGTCCACAATAGCCAAACTGTGGAAGGAGCCTCGGTGTCCATCGAAAGATGATGGATAAAGAAGATGTGGTTTATGTATACAATGGAATATTCCTCAGCCATTAGAGATGACAAATACCCACCATTTGCTTCGACGTGGATGGAACTGGAGGGTATTTGCTGAGTGAAGTAAGTCAATCGGAGAAGGACAAACATTATATGGTCTCATTCATTTGGGGAATATAAATAATAGTGAAAGGGAATATAAGGGAAGGGAGAAGAAATGTGTGGGAAGTATCAGAGAGGGAGACAGAACATAAAGACTCCTAACTCTGGGAAACGAATTAGGGGTGGTGGAAGGGGAGGAGGGAGGGGGGTGGGGTGAATGGGTGACGGGCACTGAGGGGGGCACTTGACGGGATGAGCACTGGGTGTTATTCTGTATGTTGGTAAATTGAACACCAATAAAAAATAAATTTATTTAAAAAAAAAACAAAAAACAGAACCCTGGCGGGTCCAGAACCGTGACCTCTACCTTCCCCCCAGGCCCAACTGCAGGCCAGCTCCAAGCAAGGCTCCTCTCTGCACAGGGTGGAGACTGTGACTTCACCCTGTGATCTGGCCTCTAAGAACATTCCACCTCACTTGTCAGACAGGTCTGTTTGTGTGGAAAGCCCAATAATGGACCAGATGGGGCTTCGGTCTTCCCTTCAAAAAACAGGATGCTGCGTGACTCAGGACAGGAGCCACCTAGTGCTACATATCAGAATCACAGATTTTTAATCCTAAAATAGTGTAGCACCAAGGCCACCAAGCTGACCCAGCTACCCCCATTCGACGTCACCTGTGCCCCCAGTGAACATTGGAAGGAGCCTATGTGAGTCCTACACCCTACTGAGGTGCTTGGCCTGACCCAACCCCTCCCTATATGGACCAGATGAAAGGTTGTACCCTCCACAGGGAGAGGTAGCAAGAGTAGAGCCAGGTGTTGGCAGGACTAGACCTTAAGGCCCACACAGAACTGGCCAAGTTGTGAGACACCAGGGTGGCTCAGCCAGTTAAGGGTCTGCCTTCAGCTCTGGTCATGATCTTGGGGTCCTAGGATCAAGCCCCATGTCAGCTCCTTGCTGAACAGGGAGTCTGCTTCTCCCTCTCCCTCTGTCCCTCCCACCCCCACTTGCGCACGCGCTCTCTCTCAAATAAATAAAATCTTTAAAGAAAGAAAAGAACCAGCCAAGTTGCTGCACAGCTGAGTGGAGGAGTCAATATGTGACTGGCCCCTGGTCTGGCAGGTGGACTCACAGTCCTGTCTGCCTTCTCTACCACTCCCTTCCCTTGTCCTTCATCCCCCAGCTTGGCCTTTGCTTTGAATGACACATGCTTAGTGCATTCAGGTAAACCAATCTCGTCAGATCCTAGGCAGAAGAAACAAGCAGCTCTGTCACCTCCCCTAAACAGGACTCCATACTCCTATTGATGTGGCCATAAAAAGACTCAATAGTGCTGCAATATTAGCATGTATACACTTTTCTACTCTGCTTTTTTCACTTAAAATATTGTCATAAGCAGTTTGTTATTTGAGTGTACAGTTATAATTTTTTGGTCTAGTCCTATGACACAAATGATGCTTCCAATACTCACTATGGTACATATGACGACAGATCATAAAAGTCCTTGTTTTATCTTTTTTAAGATTTATTTATTTATTTATCATGAGAGACACAGACTGAGAGAGAGAGGCAGAGACACAGGCAGAGGGAGAAGCAGGCTTCTCTCAGAAAGTCTGATGTGGGACTTGATCCTGGATTCCAGGATCACGACCTGAGCCAAAGGCAGGCGCCCAACCACTGAGACACCCCCCTCTTTTTTTTAAGAAAAAGTCCTTGTTTTAATGAGTTTCTGAATCTTTTCTGTCAAAGCATGTGAACACAGCTGTTACACATTGTGCCAGATTACTTTCCCAAGGAAAGTATCAATTTATCCATCACCAACAGTACATGTGAATGTCCTTTTCACTGTATCTTTGAGAGAATTCGGTGCCATCATTTTTAATTTTTTGGGTAGAAGTTGTAACTCTCTGATTTAATTAACATTTTATGCTGTCTCAAAAAGTGGAGTATTTTCATAAGTGCTTACCTATAGTCTCTGGATACCAAGGCTGGGATGAGTACCACTCCATGGCAGCTCTTGTTCAGGGGTGTAGAGTACTTTGCTGCATGCTCAGGTGCCCCCAGAGTCTGGAGTGAGAACAGTAAAATATCACCACCTAGAGCAGGACTCTGAGGAGAGTCTCACTGTGTGACCTTGAGCAAGTTATATAACCTTTTGAGTTTCCATTGCCACATTTGTATCGTGTAGTAATAATAACACTTACCCTCTCCATTTTTTAGGAGAATGAGGTGAGATGGTCAATGTAAAGTGTTTGGCACAGTGCCAGGTTATAATAAAGGATCTGTAAGTCATAGCTGTTGGCTAGTCAATCATGACTGGACCCAGGCTTCAGGACAATCCAGGTAATGTGGTACAGGTTGAATTCAACTTGGTCTAATTCATATTTAGTCCAAGAGCTGGCTAAGATGTAAATCTGCTAGTAGTGTGTCTGTGGGCCTGTGTGTGATATGTGAATGTACACTACATATGGATACATTGTGACCTTTATAAAACTGCTCTTACATGCATACATATGTATACAAATGCATTTACCTCTTGTATTCCTGCAATTTTTGTTGTAAAATTGTAAAAAGCTCTCATGTATCTATGTATGTATGCTCTCATGTATCTATGTATGTATGGATTTGTCTGTACACATGAGTATTAATGAGAGTAGGCATATGCATGAAAATGTCCATATATGTGTGATTTCTTCCCAGAAGTGTGCCAGGTAAATGTTAGCAATCAGAAAGAGGTATGGTGATATCCAATATCAGACAAAGGCAGAATCAAAATAAATGACACAATACTATTGACATTAAATGATACATTAAATGACAGAAAAATAATTCATATAACAGACATGAACCTTTATGCTCCTATCAACATAGCATTGAAATCTTGAATCAAATAATGAGAGAGAAAATACTGAGAGAAACACAGAAAAAATGGGCAAATACACAATTGTGAAAAGCTTCAAGCTGCAATTGGTGCTGATGCAGATGGGCCAGAGTTCTTTCAGGGGCCAGGGTGATCTTTCTCCTCTCTTCTAGGTGCCCTGCACACCACGGAACCTCCAGTGGTTACCAAATATGGGACCCTCCAAAAAAAATAGATGCATGTGGGGAAGACACCCATCAATGTCTTCTTAGGAGTCTCCTTCTTCATTCTTCCTGTGGGTTTTCATAGGTTCACTTCCCCAAAGCTCCCAGAGCTTTGGGAAGGAATCAGAAATGCCACTACCTATGCTCCTGCATAACAGCCAAAGGACTACACTCTGGAAGGTGGGCAGACCCTAAGGAGGGAAGTGGACCAATGACTGTCTCTGGGTCAGGGTTTGAACAATTCACTAAAAAGAGTGCACTATGTGGCCATAAGTGGGCCAAGGATCCATTCTGGGCCTCAGTTTCCAAACCCATATAATGAAGTAATTGGCCCAGATGGTGTTTAAGGCACTGATAATGCTGTTCTTGGCTCTCTCATAGGAGGAGGTGCTCACTGGTGTGCCCCAGGACCTTCTGGAGAACTGGGTTCTCCCAAAAGTGTGCGAGGAGCAGTTCATTTTTTCTTTCTTTCTTATATACACACACACCATCCTCAATGAACCCTGAGCTCTTGCTTCTCACTTGGGGCTTGAACCCAAGAACAAGCCCACATGGCATATCCAAGCCTTCCCTGCAGAAGGGGTTTCAAGATGTGGAGGTCACAGGCTCATATTCAATTTTAATGTTCCAGAATTTATTGCAACCTCTAGCAGGGCTCAAATACTGAGTTGCATGAGCATGTTGAGATAATGACTGCCCTTTGCTGCCCTGAGCTTGGGAAATTACCCAGGACAAATGTATTTATTTACTCAGACCATTGAGTAACCAAACCACTGTCCTGAATATTCAATGGCAATCATTAACAATCAGTTGATAAACATTTGGGTTAGAAAAATGTCTACCTGGGATGCCTGGGTGGTTCAGCGGTTGAGCGTCTGCCTTCAGCTCAGGGTATGATCCCGGAGTGCCGGGATCGAGTCCCAGATCGGGCTCCCTGCATGGAGCCTGCTTTTCTCTCTGCCTATGTCTCTGACTCTCTCTATGTGTCTCTCATGAATAAATAAATGATATCATTTTTTATATCATTTTTTAAAAAAGAAAAATGTCTACTATGAGAACCTGGGTGTCAGTTGATATTAAAAAAGTACAACCGGAGGCAGTGGCGACGGCGGCAGTGAGAGGATGAACAAGTTCGACTCATTGAAAGATGATGACAGTGGGGACCATGATCAGAATGAAGAAAACAGCACACAGAAAGATGGTGAGAAGGAAAAAACGGAACAAGACCAAAGTCAGGGCAGCAGTAAGAGGAAGGCTGTTGTCCCTGGGCCAGCAGAGCATCCCCTGTAGTACAACTCTACTTTCTGGTCTCCAGAAGAACCCCCGGTCATCCCACCAGCTCACACAGCTATGAACAAAATATCAAATAGATGGGCACCTTTGCCTCTATGGAGCAGTTCTGGAGGTTTTATAGCCACATGGTATGTCCCGGGGACCTGACAGGCCACAGTGACTTCCATCTCTTCAAAGAAGGAATTAAGCCCACGTGGGAGGATGATGCAAATAAAAATGGTGGCAAGGGGATTATTCCACTGCGGAAGGGCTTGGCATCCCATTGCTTGGAGAATATTATCCTGACCATGTTGGAGGAACAGTTCATGGTTGGGGAGGAGATCTGTGGGGCTGTGGTCTCTGTCCTGTTGCAGGAGGACATTATTTCAATATGGAATAAGACTGCCAGTGACCAAGCAACTACAGCCCACCTCTGGGATATGCTTCAGCGAGTGCTTCACCTACCTCCCAACACCATTATGGAGTACAAACCCCACACCGACAGCATCAAAATGCCAGGCAGG
This sequence comes from Canis lupus familiaris, assembly GCF_011100685.1. Lineage (NCBI taxonomy): Eukaryota > Metazoa > Chordata > Mammalia > Carnivora > Canidae > Canis > Canis lupus. The sequence goes on along the minus strand of NC_049226.1, from coordinate 82,923,540 downwards.
CTGGGCCCCCAAAGGCTCCTTTTTCAAAACTTCTGGAAGCCGAGGTTGAATGTGCCATGACCCTCTCCCTCTCTGGATGGCACCATCATTGAAGCTGGCATCATCGGAGTCTCTTGTTCTTTTGGCGTGCTACCTAGAAGATCCTTCTGTCCTGGACAAGAGGAATTGGAAGAGCATTTTATGTTTTAAGAACAGGTTGATATGCAGCAGCTACAGCAACAGCTGAGATCACTTAATAAATGGTGCTAAACTAAAAAAATTTTAAAAATTAAAAAGTATAACCCATGGGGCACATGGGTGGCTCAGTTGGTGGAGTGTCTAACTCTTGATTTCAGCTCAAGTCGAGACCTTGAGGTTGTGAGATCAAGTCCTGCATTGGGCTCCACTCTGAACTCTGTGCTAAGTGTGGAGCCTGCTTGAGATTCTCTCACTCCCTCTCCCTCTGTCCCTCCTCCATTATACACACTCACAGGTGCTCACTCTCTCTCTCTCTCTTTCTCGCTAAAAAACGGGAGGGGGCATGCCTGAGTGGCTCAGTTGGTTGAGTGACCAACTCTTGGTTTCAGCTCAGGTCATGATCTCAGGATCATGAGACCAGGCACTGCCAAGGGCTCTGCACTTAGTGCAGAGTCTGCTTAAGATTCTCTCTTCCTCTGCCTCTTGCCCCACTCACAGGCATGTGTTCTCTCTCTCTCTCTCTCTCTCTCAAATAAGTGAATAAATCTTGAAAAAAAAAAGTAATGTTAAAATAACAACTACCACCCTGAGTGTCTAAATGTTGAGAACAGAGTATCCACTGTTACAACATGAATGGTTGTTTCTAGAATGCTGGGGTGTAGTCATTAGAACAATGACCAGGACTGAGAGAAGCCCAGACATTCTGAACACTCTGTGATTGTTATTTGGAATCCCATGGATCAGGTGACAGAACATGGGATGGCCATTACCAGAGCCTCAAGGATCAGGGGTTTAGAGACTCGGGAGTCCATTGCATAGAAGTCTTGGTGTCAGTTGTTGGAACACTGGCCATGAGCTGTCAGCTAATAGCTGCTTGGAACACAGAGTGTCAGGTGTGAGAATCTGTGGATGGCTTAGAACAGACTGTGGGTTGATAGTTAAGAGGGGAAGAAGACTAGTGACTAGTTTGGACAATGGATAGTTTGGGGCCAAAGCAACAAGGGGACAAGTGGAGAATGGAGCAGAATAGGCAGACAGGGTTTCCTGGAGCTAGTCAGATGTTCCTAGCCCCAACTATTGAGAAAAGACCCCCACAGGGCTGGGCCAGCAGGGAGAAAAGGTGATGTGGCCCAAGAGCCCAGCTCCACTAATGTCCACATGCATGCCAGGACTCAGATAAATCCTCATCCATCCCTGCCCCTGGGGAGCGCATGGCTGCTTGGGGGAAAAAAAAATTGGAATCACTCCAACCCAGTGCTATAGTCAATATGGATAGAGCTTTGGGGAGCACAGCTGCGAAGTGCCCAGCAGAGGGGGCACCACTTGAGCCGAGTCTTAAACACGAGTAGGAGTTTGCCAGGCAGAGGAGAAAGCATTCCGCAGAGGGGACAGAAGCAAAGGGACTTAGAGGTGGAAGGCAAGGGTCCATGTGTATCTGGAGGAAAGGGTGGCCGGAAGACTAGATGGAGAGGGCCTGGGTCCGTGTGGGTGAATCTGCACCTCATCCTGAGCACAGGGGGGCCCAGGAAGTTTTTAAGGAGGGAAGTGCCATGCTCAGGGTTTTGTTTTCTATCAATCCTGTGTGGAGGATGTTAGAAGGGATGCAAAGAGGCTGGGGCAGTGTCGCGGCCAAAGGTAGCCATGGCCTTGGCAGGGCAGCAGCTCTGGGAGGAGGCGAAGGCATATTTCGGAGCTGTCTGGGAGGCAAAACAGAGACTGAGGACAGAGAGGGGGCATGAAAGACAGGGAGGTGCCCAGCACCAGGTTTCTGGCTTGGCAGTACCAACAGACGCCAACAGGAGCAGGAAACCTCTCCCCACGCAGGGGAGATCCCGGGGAGGCCACGTTGCCTCCCGCCCCTGTACCCCAACGCTGGTGGAAGCCACTTGGGCACAGAGAGACACACGCACACACGCGCACACACACGCTACCTAAATTGTGCATTTGGTTCTATTCCCTCAACTGCGGAACGTGGGTTGCAACCCTCTCGCCTCTCTGGCCACCACATCGGGCCCAAACCCCTGTCTCTCAGGAGGCCTGAGGCCGGCCGCCTTCCTGGAGCGCCACGCCGCTGAGCTCCAGCGCGAGTCTGCACCTGACAGTCACGCGCCAGCGCGCACGCGCGGGGACCGGGACGCTCCGCGGCGGGAGAGCCCCGCGCCCCCCGCCCCACCGTCCGGCTCCCGGGGGCCTTCCGCGCCGCCCGGCTTCCCTCCGCTTCCACGTACCACGCCTCCGACTGGCCGCCAGCGAGAAAGTGGTGCTGGGGCTTCCGCAGCCCAGGCCCGGCCTCCTGGGCTTCCGGGGGGCGGGGGGTGTCCACCGCCGGACTTGGGGACCAGAGGAAGGAAGGGGGAGGCCGGAGAGGGGGCTGTGGGCGTGGCGCGGGGGCGCGGCGGTGCCTAATTTCAACCAGGAGGGGCGGACGCTCCAAACTGCCCCAAGGGAGAGGGACCTAGGTCCCGGGAAAGGGGTGCGATCCCAAGACCAGGGGTCTCGGGGACCCGCGGGAAGAGGCGGGGCCAGGGAGAACCGGGCAGGAGCCCTGAGCAGCCAGACGCTCCCGATTATAAGCCCCGCGCACCCAGCACCCGCCACAGCCAGGCCCGCGCGAACTGGGCGGCTCAGCACCGGGTACCCAGGCTGTGTGACCCTGTTTGGCCTCTCTTCGGGGACCCTGTGTATCTCGGGTCTAGAGGGGGCAGTGCCCGGGGAGACCTCGCACAGACTCACGAGTTCATCCTCCACTGCACAAAAGCATGTGCAGAGGAGCATGTACGGAAACATGCAGGCCCACAGACCCGTGCTCACCCCTGCCAAGGGTACCATCCATCCAGGGGTGGCACTGAAGAGAAAACCAAGCCAGTCCCAGAGAGAGGACAATGCTGAGAGTAAGGATGCTCAGCCTATCCGTAGTGGGCCAGAAAGATCACCCAGCACCTCCTACCTTCCTATCTCCCCCCAAAACTCCATCCCCTGAACAAAGTGCATCATCTGCCCTGTGGTCAAGGCTCGGGCCACAGACCAAGGCTGGAGCCACAGACCAGGCCTTGGAGACTGGGGGTCAACCTCTAACCTGGAGTGTACCTGGAGTGTGGGCATAAAGTCAGGTACCTGCTGAGGGACACGTTTGGGAGGTGAGCTGGGACCATGTCACATAGGCCTTCACCTGCCACAGTAATATATTATACTGAACCGCTTGAACACTTTCTGTGTGCCAGACACTCTACTAAGCACTTTATGTGTGTTCATTCATTTAATTCCCTCAACAATCCAGAAAGAGAGGTATCCTCTTTCTACAGTTCTACAAAAAAAAAAAAAAAAAAAAGATCTCTCCCTCCATTCTGCAGATGAAGAAATTGAGGACAGAAAAGTTAAACAGTTCTATTCAAAATACACTGGAGAGCAGGGGAGGATTTGAAGCAGAGAAGCGACACAGCCAGATGTGCATTTAGAGAGGTGGCTCCGTGTGTTGGAACGAGTTAGAAAGAAATAGAAGCAGAGGCCTGGAGGCCAACCAGGAGGCGAGGTGGGGTATATCCCTGAGATGATGAGGACTGGCTCTGAAACAGAGGCAGGAAGGATGAATGGTAGGTAGCTGCAGAGGGATGCAGGAGGCCAGGTAGACAGGACTGGGGCACCTGGGTAGAAGGGTGTGTGTGGGGGGGTGATAGGAAAGGGCCCTGGGGCTGGGTGGATAGTATGGGGTGAGGGATGCCACCCAGATGGGAAGCAATTGGAACATATTTGGGGCACATGAAGGCTGAGGTGCCCAAGAGACAAGATGAAGAGTCCCAGTGATAGTGGCTCCCCCAACTTCGGCAGCAGAGAAAGCTACAAGTTGTGAATACAGGTAACAAGGACTGTGGGAACCATAGGGTCCCCCACTTCTAGCCCAGCAGCAGAGAGAGACCCTTTCCTACACTAGCAGAACCCCTCCCACAACCCCAGATCCCCTCTAGAACCACTGGGGCCCACTATGTGGACTGGGATATGGGGACCCAGAGGCACGAAGGCACTGGTTCTAGGTCTAGGATTCCAACCCAGGACTCTTGATTCCTTCCCAGCTGCCTGCACTCTTTGGGCCCCTTCACACCGCCAAGCCCTGGCCAGATAATCATTCAAAACTGTCTAAGTGACTTCTACTTAAACCTCTCATGGGTGCCACACTCTCCACCCCTGCTAGATGATGTCACCCCTAGCCTGGGACCTCTTCTATAGGGCCATTTCCCAGAGTGGCACTTTGGTACCCAGAGCCTTCCTCACTCCCCGCCCAATGAAGGTGGCCAAGGTGGGTGTCTCCTCTGCCCCAGGGATCAGCAAGGAGGGGCAGGATGGGGGCACCCTGAACACCTCTTCTCCACAGATGGTTGGCCACCTGGCAGGCTGTAACTGCAACAGCACACAGATTCTGGTAGGCTGCCTGAGAGCATGATCAGGGGCTGAGGTGATGTGTGTGTCTAAGAAGATGGTAAGTAAAACTTCCTTCTAGCTCCTTCACCTGGCCACCTGCAAGCCACCCACCTGACCTGATCCCCAGCTGCCCCAGGGACCATGTATCAGGAGCACAACATTTAGCAAAGATTTTCAAGAGGTGAGGGAGTGAGGAATGTGGACATCTGAGGCTGAGCACCCCAAGTCTGAGTAGCCTAGTCTTCTCTAGCACCTGCCCTCCAAGGGGTAGCTGAACCCCAGATTTTCCCAAGGGACCTATGGCTAAAGAAGCCGCTGGATGTGGACCTGCTGAGCTGGGCACCCTAGGCTGCAGGGATCCTAGGAGAATATGTGGAGGATTGACTGGAAATGCCCCTCGTCTTGTAGATAGTGTGGTTCATGAGCCCTGTGGTGAATAATGTGGTGCTCCCAGAGGACCCTCTGGTGCTCCTGAATTGGGGGCAAGTTGTACCTGTGCCCAGTCTTCTGGGTGTCAACAACCTGGAGTTCAGTTGGCTCTTACCTTTTGTAAGTGAATAGGAGGGGTGCCCACCAGAGTGGGGGTAACAGAGGATTCTTCTTGGGTAGTGCTGGGCATCAGATCAGATCCCATTGGCTCTTCTAGGGATGTCCAAGTCTTGGGTACTGCCTACAGTCCCTGAACAGTAAGAGCTGGCCAGAAACAATGGGAGGAAGAGAAGTATGGCCTTTTGGAGGTTTGGGGACCCCAAATCTTCAGATCGTAGTTTGGATGGGTCATCGTATCCATTGTTTACCCTCCAGGCAGCTGCACATTCTGTGGTGCTCCCTTGCTCCTGGTCATGCTAGATGCCCCAGCTCAGGAGACATCGTCCCAGCCCCAGTTCAGCTCTGCCTTGGGTGGTAGTGATGGACAGGTTGGGAACAGGAAGGCGGGAAATAGTCATGGGCCCTTCCTAGGTTGTGTGCTCTGAGAACTCACCGTTTAGATGATGAGAGCCTTGGAGCCTGATGTAGCTCTGGCTGGAATCCCTCCTGATATTTGGGCCTGATTCACACCTGAGTCCATATCTTGTGGGCAGATCAAGAAGCTCCCAGGAAACCAGCATATAATGAGAAAAGGAGCCGTCACCAAGCTGCTCTGAAGCACCAGCACCCTGTTGGTGAGGGGCCATGCTGTTAGGGGTGCTGCATAGTTACAAAGGGGTAAGAATCAGCAAAGGAGACCTTCCCAGAAGCTCCCCTCTTTCCCTCCTCCCCCAGACCCAAAACTCCAGAGGTACTGAGCCTGAGTCCAAGTTGCTGGTGTGCCTGTTTCTGCCCCAGGCCTTAGGGAGGGTATGAATTCCCCTATCAGAACATCACCAACGAGCAGTTTCCAGTGGTGTTGAGGAGTACCTGGGTGATATTGATGACCATGACTGGAAGATGTTAAGAAACCATATGGTGTCTCTCTGCCTGTGTCTCTGCCTCTCTTTCTCTTTCTGTGTCTCTCATGAATAAATAAATAAAATCTTTAAAAAAATAAAAATAAAAATTTAGCAGTTAAATCTACATATTCAAAGAAAAAAAAAAAGAAACCATATGGTGGACCTAGGTGGGGATGCTACCTTGGTGTACTTCACCCTGCAGGCTGCCCACCACCACAGTGGTTTGTGGAGTCCTCCAGAGTGGCCACACTCTATCCGCTAGTGCTGCTTACCAACTGCTCATCCACCTTCTCTGCACCTCTGTGCTGGCGTAGGATTCCAAGATGCCATAGTAAAGGCAGTGTGCTGTCAAGTAAGAGAAAAGTGGAAGAGGAGGGCAGGGCAGAGTCCAGCCCAGAGGAGACAGGCTGGGGTGGTCAGGGAAGACTTCCTAGTTGAGAGAACAAACTGAGGGCCACTGTGGAGATCCTGCCCAGGATAAATGGGGCTTGAGGGGCACCTGGGTGACTCAGTGGTTGAGTGTCTGCCTTTGGTTCAGGCTGTGATCCCGGGGTCCTGGGATCGGGTTCCGCACCAGGCTCTCCTCAGGGAGCCTGCTTCTCCCTCTGCCTATATCTCTGCTTCTCTCTGTGTGTCTCTCATGAATAAATAAATGCAATCTTTGAAAATAAAAAATGAAAGAAAATAAACGGGGTTTGAAGAACATGTGGGTGAGAGGTCAAAGGTGGGCCTGGAGAGCATAGACACCAAAGAACCCAAAATGCCCAAGAGAGGAAAGGTTCAGAGAAGAGGAAGGCTTCTGTGGTCCTTGCCACAATCCTGTGAATTAAGTTTTAGCATCCCTGGTCTGCAGATGAGGAACTGCAGCTCAGAAAGGCGGAGTGAGTGACTGGCCTCAGGTCATGTGACTGGTGAGTAGTGCAGAGAGGACTCCAATCTGCTGCCTAGATTCTGAAGCTCAAGGGCTTTTTCCGCTTGATGCAGATGGGTGGGATGTGTGGGGGAGATGAAAAGCCCAGCCCAAGACTTTTCCTGCAGCTCTCCTCAGTTTCCCTATTCCTGGATGCTGGCTTCCCTGCCTACCTATATGAGTTTGAGCACCGCACTCCCAGTGGTGCAATCATCAGGCCCTGCACTGATGGAGCAGCCTATCAGGATGAGATCCACTTCGTCTTCAGGAGTCCCTTCTCCAAAGGTGCTCAAACCCCACCCCACCCCCAGGTGTCTAGTCTCCCCACCTTTGTGTCCAGACTCACATCTCCATTGTCTGACTCTAAGGAGCTAAGCAGTTCCTAGGATAGTCCCCAAAATGAAAGCCTTCCAGCATGGAAGGAGCAAGGTGGGACGCTAGCACCCCATGTTCGATACCAAATGTCACATCCTTTTTTTTAAAAAAAGATTTATTTATTTATTAATGACAGACACACAGAGAGAGGCAGAGACACAGGCAGAGGGAGAAGCAGGCTCCCTGCAGGGAACCTGATGCGGGACTCCATCCTGGGACCCCAGGATCACGCTCTGAGCAGAAGGCAGACGCTCAACCACTGAGCTACCCAGGTACCCCCCAAATGTCACATCCTATTCTGACCCCAGGCCATTCCTTAGTTGAGAAGGCGCTGAGCCTCCAGGTGACATACTGGGTCGACTTTGCCCGTACCGGGTGAGTCTGGTCCCCCAATATATCTGGGTAGTCCTCTTGCCTAGTGCTGGACCTACTGGCTAGCTGTTTCACGTATCTGTCCCTGCATGTCCCAGAGGAGATGCATGATTAGCCTCTTCTCCCTCACCTTTCCCCAGTCATCAGGTCCTAGATGTCCCTATGATGTGTCCCTCTCTGTCCCATGACCACACTCTTCATTCACTCTGGCAATCATAATACTCTGTTTTCTGCCCAACCCTACAGTGGGAGCTGGAATTCAAGACTGTACTGGAGGGAGCAGAAGGTACTATGAGAGCACAGAGGAGGCATCCAACTGGCCTGGATGGGCAGGAGCGGCTTCCTGGCAGAGGTGACATCTGGGTTGAGCTTTGGCTAGCCTTGTGACTAGTTTCCCACCTCCACTAGTCTCTCTCCTTTCTATCCATCCCCTCTATGGCACTCAAGGAATCTTTCTGAAATATCTGACCAAGTCGCTCACCTGCTTAAAACTCTTCATGACTTTCCTCATGACTTCCCTCTGCCCCCAGGCTAAAGTCCCAGGTCCTTAGCCTCTTGGCATGAAAATCTTGTCATCCTTCAGTGGTTGAGCATCTGCCTTCACCTCATGTAGTGATCCTGGGGTCCTGGGATCGAGTCCCACATTGGGCTCCCACAGGGTGCCTGCTTTTCCCTCTGCTGGTGTCTCTGCCTCTCTCTGTGTGTCTGTCATGAATAAATACATAAAATCTTTTTTTAAAAAAGAAAGAAAATCTTGTCATCTTCTCTTCACATCCATCCTCTTTACACACCCCATATTTCTCTGCAAATTTACATTGTGCTTCCTCCAAAAGCCCTGGTCTTTCGTACCTCGAACCCTTTGCACATACTGCTCCCTCTATTTAAAAGGTAGTCACCACCACACTACTATTTTTTCTTAAAAGTCTAAATATCATCTCTGTAAAGACTTCTTGGTCTCCAACTTCCAAAGGGAAGGTGAACCAAGGAAAGGTAAGAGAAGGAGGCAGGGTGAAGATGAGCATAAACAATCCTTTCTTCCTCTGGGCAGAAACCCCAACGGTGGGGAGCTGTGCTACTGGCCACACTACAAGGAGAAGTTCCCTGCAGATGGATTTCACCATGAGGGTGGGTGTGAAGCTCAAGGAAGAGCTTTTGGCCTTTTGGATGAAACTGCACCAGCATTAAGGACCTGAGAAGCAGAGGCATTTTTGAGGGTGGTTATGCAGGGAGGGAGCTTGAGGGATTATCCCACCACCTAAGCCTTGGAGAGATTGGCCATGGACACATCTGAGACAAATGTGCTGGCTTCCCCAAGTAGGACCTGCAGAGGCTTCCTCCTATCTCCAGGTCATAGCTAGAGCTTTAGCCTGTTGTTTGGGGCCCTGCACTACCCTCTTTAGCCTGACATCGCATGATGCCTCCATCTCACTGATTCCATTGGGTTAGACCCGGTCCTTTTACTGCTATGCTGTGTCCAGCTACCCAGCTTCAGGGAAAACCCTACTCTTCTTTCTCCAAATCCTCCCACTCTTCGAGGTCTACTTGAAGCTGCTTCTTTTGGACAATCCACCCAGACTGCTCCTGCCCCTATCATTGCACCTAGCTTGTCATTTACCAACCATCCTGCTCAACCTTGTGCGGTTCACATCACATTGGCCTGAGGCCTTGGGCAGGTTATTTGTTACATGGAGTGAAGCTTTGATAGCTTAGGATCTTCTCACCCTCCCATACTCACTTCTCCCCACACCCCCAGGCCTCTCCAAAGCCTGGACACAGGGATGGTCCTCCATAAACATGTTGACTTGACCTGAATTTCTCCATCTGTAAAATGGTTGAGTGAAGCAGATGGCATCTTGATTTGAGCCCTCAGAGGAAGCCCTCATCTTGATTTGAGCCCTGCTCCTTATTGGGCTAAGCCTACTTTGCTATACTCAGTGAAAGGGGGGGGGGGCCCTGTGGCTTTTTGCCTGGGTTGCAAAACACCTGGGTTTTTTTTTTCTTCATTGTCTCAAGTGTGCCCCTCAAGGACATCCACACTCCATGCTCCTACAACCCGACCTGGCACAGCCCAGCTGGTACCACAGAGGTTTTTTTGGTTTGGTTTAGTTTTTTGTTGGTTCTCTTTTTTTCCATAGTAAAATATACATAACATAAAATTTACCATTTTAGCTATATTTAAATGTTCAGTTCAGTGGCATTAAGTACATTCATGTTGTTATGTAACCATTGCCGCCACCCCTCTCCAGAACTTTTTCATCATCCCAGACTGAAACTTTACATCCATTAAACAGTAACTCCCTATTTCCTCTCATCCCCAAACCCTGGTGCCCACTATTCTACTTTCTATCCTGTGAATTTGACTATCCCATGTACCTCATAGAAGCGGAATCATACAATATTTGTCCTTTTGTTTCTGGCTTATTTTGCTTAGCATAGTGTCTTCAGAATGCATCCATGTTGTAGCATGTTTCAGAATTTCATATCTTCAGGCACCTAGCTCCTCAGCGGTTGAGCGTCTGCCTTTGGTTCAGGTCGTGATCCTGGAGTCCCAGGATCAAGTCCCACATCGGGCTCTTCGTGGGGAGCCTGCTTATCCCTCTGCCTGTGTCTCTGCCTCTCTCTGTGTCTCTCATGAATAAATAAATAAAATCTTTTTTTTATTTATCTTTTAAAAAAATATTTTATTTATTCATGAGAGAGAGAGAGCAGGCTCCATGAAGAAGCCCGATGTGGGACTCGGCCCCCGGACTCAGGGATCACGCAGATGCTCTACCGCTCTACCGCTAAGCCACCCAGGTGTCTCTAAATAAAATCTTTTTTAAAAAAAGAATTTCATACCTTCTTAAGACTGAATAATATCCCATCGTACGTATGTATCATATCTTGTTTATCCATTTATCTGTTGATGGACCTTTGGCTCTTGTGAATAATGCTGCTATGAACAATAGTGTAGCGTCCCACAGGTTTTATGCTCCAAACTATGATGTTGCTTAGTCTCTATTACTAGGGGTTCCGGACTCTTTGAGACAACTATAAGCTGCAGAGACCTGGTAGGGGGGAATCCAATCCTCCGTGCCTGAGCATCTAGCCCCAAAAGCAAAGGGATGGTTGGAAGAGGGGGACAAAGCCCCCTTTCAAGCAATTGTTTATCTTTACAACAACCCTGTCATGGATTTTATTATTCCTATTTTACAGATATGGAAACTGAGATACAAGACATAAAACGCCTTGCTCAAGGTCATGAGCTAGTAGTGGCAGAGTGGGAATTTGATTCAGGCCTGTCTGACTCACCCTGCCACCTCCATCCAGACCTGAAGCAATCCCTGAGGGAGGATGGCCCTCAGAGGAGGGGTAGCAGCTCTACTCTCAGGGCAGGACAGGCAGCAGCAGAACATCCCTGCTCACCTCTAACCAGGGGACAGTCAACCGAATAGCTCTTCAATGGGACCCTGAGTGAGTCCCATTGCCCAGGGGTCCTGGGCAACCTGTGCAGAACTCAACAGGACTAGCTGGGCTTGATTTACCTCAGGGCCTTATGGGATACTGTGACCTCCTGGAGGTCCAAAGGTCTGACTGCAGGTTGGTCCAGGCCTGCTTCTGAGGGTCCCCCAGTTCCCTCCTCAGGCTCTCTCATATGTCTGGGGAAGGAACCTTCTCCAAAGAGCCACCTGCCCTGTGGATGTTATCTCCGAAATCGCAGGGAGTACAGCTGAGGAGGAGCTGGGGTTCAGACAGGGCCTAGCCAAGCTGCAGCAGATGCCAGGCTCATAAAGGACGCCCAGGGGTACCCTAGGACCTTCTCCCAGAACCGGAGCCCAGAGGAACTCCAGTGGGCAGTCAGGGTGGTGGGCTGGCCCCCGCCTCCCAGGCCCACCCTGCCGTCTCAGGAAGGCGCCCCTCTTCTTGTCCGCTCCGCTGGGTGAGGGAGGCAGGAGGCTACCTGTGTCCACCTCGGCTTCCTGGCTGCCCCCCAGTCTCTGGCCCCCCCAGTTGTTCCTCAAGTCCTTGCCAGGCCCCGCCCCGCAGGGAGCGGCTCGCAGCTCTCGTGAAGGCCCAGCCGCCCCCCCAGGGCATCCCCCGGGCGCGGAGCCGGCAGCGGGGGAGCAGCCCCTCCCCCCCCCCCCCCCCCCCCCGCTGCGGGAGCGGCGCCCCTGCTCGCCTCCGACGCCCCGACCAAGCGGCAATTCCCCGCTCGGGCCGCGGAGGGCGGCCGACTAGTGCGGGCGACGCGGGGCCCCCGGCCGCAGCCCCCAGCGCCCCGCCCCGCCCCGCCCCGCCCCCGCCCGCAGACCGCGCCCCGGGCCGCGCCTCCGCCTCCCGCCTCCCGCCTCCCGCCTCCCGCCGGCCGCAGTGACGGATCCGGTCGCCTGGCGCGGGCCGGGCCCGGGGGACGCGAGGGCGCCGGGGTGGAACTAGCCGCCGCCGCGGGGGGGTCCCCGGGAGGGCTCCGCGCCCCCGACGGCCCGAGCCCCGGCGCCGGCCAGGGCGGAGCGGCCCCAGGCTCAGGCCGCCGACCGGGGCTCCCGCGGGGCTGCTCTGCCCAAGGCCCCCCCGGCTCTCCGGCTTCGGGCTCCCGCGCCCCCCCGGAGGCGCCCCCGAGCGGTTCCCTCCCTGCTGGCGGCGGTGGAAGCGAGAGCCGCCTGGCGCCCCCCGGCAGGGAGGTGGGCGGGAGTTGGGGGGCGGCGCGGGACCGCAGGCGCTCACCACGGATGAATGAAGCTTGCACTTCCCCCCTGGGTCCCGGCCGTGACTGGCCACCTGTGGGCTCTGGGACACATCCAGAGCCAGGGATCCATCCTGCCTGCCAGGAGCCCACAGGCTGCCAAGGGAGATGCTCCAGGGGCCTGGTGGGGATCCCAACCTGGTGGAAGGCCTGAGGTCCAGGGAGGCACCAGGTGAAGGAAAGAAGGAAGGCCTGGAAGAAGAGCAATGGGGTCAGGTGCCAGCACTTCAAGGCTACACCTTCCCCAACTGACCCCTTTCCAGCCCAAGCTGGACACACTGGAACCCTGTTGTGAGGGACAAGGTAAGCCTATGCCAGAGACACAATAGATGAGGCCGAAGTTCCTAGAAAGGAAGAAGGGGGGCAGGGTGGTAAGGAATAGGGTTCACAAATGGGGTTGGCCAAAGAGATCTGCCACACGGTCTTCTGTTTCCAGCATCAGGGCCACAAGGAGCTGCGTTAGAGGTGCTCAGGCTCCTGACCAGTGCTGGCTGCAGTGGCATGGGGTTCAGAGTGGCCTTTTCTTTGTGCCCTCTGCCCCCAGCCCTCTCAGGTCCCACATCAGTAAGAAGGAGCTGGCCACCTGCTGTGTGCCCTGAAGGGGCACTTACCTCCTTCGAGGGAGAGGACATCTACTTTCCTAAAAGAGTCAAATTCATTAACTGTGTGGGGAGAGAAAGTGCCCATGTGAAATTGGCACCTATGGGGACTGAATGAGAAATTGGCACCTACGAGGACTGAATGAGGAAAGGATGCAGTGACAAAGACACAACCCCAGAGGCAAGAAACAGAAGCAAATGGACAGAGAGCCAGGGCAGCGCTAAGGCTGTTCTGGCTAGAAAAGAGAACTCCCTGGTTACTCAGATGGTGGCAGTGGTCAGGGATTTTTTCTCATCCTGGTTGCCCGGCCACTGAGATCTTGGAAGGGGGGGAGGGTGTGATAGAAAGGTTCAGCTGGAAAGGCTGTGGGAGCACAGTGGAGATGCTGCCCTAACTGGGGTAAGGTGGCAAGTCAGCAAAGTCTTCTGAAGGAGCATCTGTAAGGACCAGTAGGAAAGAGTGGAGGGTATAGAGGCAGAGCAGGAGGGAAGCTATGGCAACCAGCTGGCACAGCAGGAGCAAAGGCCTGGAGATAAGAATTAACCTGTTCCTTCCCAGCGGTTCTGTGTCGGTGTGTCCCACTCAGGAAGGCTAAGAGGGGAAACAGGGCCCAGAGCTGGGGCACCGACTGGGCCCGTAAGTCTGGGAGGGAGCATGGACTCTATCTTGAGGCACTGGGAAGCCTTGAGAGGGAAATGTCCTGGTCACACTTACCTTCCAGAAGAATCTTTGAGATTACAGAGTACAGAGGAACTGCAGGAGGAAAGAATAGAATTGGGGAAACCAGGGAAGGGCAATGCAGAACTAAACAATGAGTCCCTCATGGAAGACAGCAAGCACATTTTAAAGCAGATGGACAGGACTTGGTGACAGATGAGGGAAGGGGAGATAGAAGTTTAGAGACTCCTACATGTCCTGTTGTTCCAAGGAGCTCTGGACCAAAGCAGGAGGTCAGCTCTGACCCCTCCTCCTCCCCTACCCACTGAATGGCCCTTGGGACACCCTGGCTGAGAGCTCTCCCACTCACCCCAGCCTGGGAACTCATCACCCCTTCCCAGGGCCTGTGGAAACTCAGCCCCTACCCACTGTATCCAGGGGAGAGCCCCAAAGGGGGGTACTGTCCAAGTTGGGGACATCGGCAGGGTCCAGCATTGCTGAGTAAGTCCCTTCTCTCCCCCCTCTCCTCCATGGAAAGCTAATCAGGACAGGACTCTAACTTCCTACTTACTGACTCTCTAAAATCACAATGATAATTCCATGGCTGCAAGAATTTGGCTTTGGGCCTATTGGTCTATGGGGCAAATGGGAAGGGGAGAAACACTCATTTGAAGACTGAAAGAACTCAAGATCAGATGGTCTCACAGAGCAGAGTTCAGCATGCCTCTTTTAGGATGAATTTGGAAACTGAACATTCCTGTCTGGGCCTGTTCTTCTGTATGTGTCCTCAGGCAAGCCACTTGCCTCTCTGGGCCTGGTTCTCCTCATCTGTGCATCTGGAAACCATCCCAGCAGGACACTACTCCAGCCCCAGGCCCCTCCAGCTGTGGGCCAGAACTCATCTACTCCCAGCTGTTTTACCCACAGGTGCTGGTGGAAGAGCATGCTAGTGACCTCACGCCACTGCATGATCATTATGGATCTACTGTAGCCTGAAGGTGGAGGAAAAGCCTTTCAGGAAATTAGCATCAGTGGCAGAAAAATTCATCAAAAAACTGGTGGAGGCGCCTGTGGCTGATTTATGTCTCTTAACTAAGGAGCGGTTCTTCTGGCCTGGAGAAATGACTGTAGACCCCACATCCTTCCAGAGACTCCTGACCCAAGACTCTAAAACTCTGGCTCTGTTGCTGGGGCCCACTCAGCACCTGCCAGGAGCACCACCATCAGTTTGCTACTCCCAAAACATGGAATTCTGCTGTGCTAGGAAGGCCACGGACAGACAAGGATCTTGAGTTTTAATACAAATGTTCCCTCTCCCATGTGACCTCAGACATTCAGTTGGCCTCTCTGATCCGTCCTGCCAGGAGAAATCCTGACTATCTAGCTTCTAGGGAACCAGTACATCTACAATACATACTCAGCACATCTGGCAAAAGAATAGTTTTTTCAAAGAGAGATGATGCAAACATACCCAAACGTCCCTTGGCAGTGGGCGTCTAATGTGAGCAGCGGGGAAACAGCCAGAACACATTGTCCCGGTAGCACAGGTGACCCTCCCACAGTGCCCAGGTAGGGCAGACAGAAGAGCTATTGCAGCATGCACCTCCAGGGGGCACCACTTACCTGGTTTACAATGTGAATGAGAGCGGGACTGGAACCTGAGCTCCAGCCCTGCCTCCTCTGACTACATACCCTTACACTACACATGCCTCTGATTGGTGATTGTTTGGTCACCACCTAACCAAAGCATCCACATTGGGCAGTGTTTGCAGCCCAATGGACTCCCCAGCCAATCCTCGGCAGCTTCAGTTCCCAGAGCTGGTCCAGTCATTTGATGCTAAAAGAAGCAAGATCCTTTAAAAGAGCTAAGGACGCAGCAGCCTCCAGAGCCTCAGGGAATCCCTTCCAGGGCCATGCCCCGCTCCTGTCATCGCCCTTCCCCTGGCTCAGCTACAAAAGGAGCCAAGCCACGAGCAGCTACCCTCTGCTATAGGAGACCATGTGCTCCTTTTCAGGCCCCTTATCAGCTAATTTTATGGTATTTTAACTAGACCTTGTATGAACTCAAATTGTTTTCCAGGGCTTGCCTTGACTGCCAACATTTATAGTTGGATTTATATCAAAGTGTACAGTTGTAAAAATCCTAGAATTCCAGAGCCTGAAGGGAACTTTAAGACTGTCATAGCCACCATTATTTGAGAGCTTGTTACTTTGTCCCAGGCACTAACCCAGGTACCATCTGGTGTTTTTGCTTGCCCAATACGTCTATTCCTTTTCCTGTGATATTACCCTCTTGACAGCAATTAAATGTCCACAGTTCAGGGATGAGCAGGTAACCCAAACTATTAAAGCCTATTAAAGTCAATGCAAGATTTTTGTGGGGATATCAGGAAAGAGCAGTCCTCACCATTGGAGGGTAAATCAGCATGTGAATAAAACTAAAACAGAAAAACAGAACCAA
The DNA here is from genome assembly GCF_011100685.1 of Canis lupus familiaris. Lineage (NCBI taxonomy): Eukaryota > Metazoa > Chordata > Mammalia > Carnivora > Canidae > Canis > Canis lupus. The sequence goes on along the minus strand of NC_049226.1, from coordinate 82,907,422 downwards.
GAGACCAAGAGAGACAGAGACACAGACAGACAGATTTCTGGTACCAGTGCTTGAAGATCTGAATCCGGCCATGACTGAAGTCATTTATACAACCGAAGTTTTCAGTTAAATGAGCTAATACATTCCCTTTTTTTGTGTAAGCCAACTTTTAAAAAAGATTGATTGATTGATTGATTGATTGAGGGAGGGAAGGTAGGGGAGAGGGAGAGAAAAATCCAAGCAGACTCCCCGCTAAGTGCAGAGCCTGACATGGGGCTCAGTCCCACAACCTGGTTTTGAAATCATAACCTGATCCAAAAACCAGGGTCAGATGCTTAACTTACTGTACCACCCAGGAGCCCCTTTGTAAGCCAACTTTAATTGGGTTTCTGTCATTTGAAATCAAAACAGTCCTGACAAATACAAGTAGATGTCTTTGTCCTCAATTTATAGATTAAAAAACCAAGTAACCAGCTAGCTCTGGGATCTTTTTTTTTTTTTAAGGTTTTATTTATTTATTCATGAGCGACACAGAGAGGCAGAGACACAAGCAGGCTCCATGCACGGAGCCGGACATGGGACTGGATCCCCCGTCTCCGGGATCATGCCCTGGCCCGAAGGTGGCGCTAAACCACTGAGCCACCCGGGGTGCTCACGGGATCTTATGCAAGTCACAAAAGCTCTCTGACGTAAGGTTACTCTAACAAAGAATAAAGAGACCGAATTTCTTCAGCTTCAGGACAACTTTGCTCTTCTGGGATCTCTCTCTGGCCATATGCCCTTAAGTGAGACAGTCAGTTGTTCTGAGACCCAATTTTCTGAGCTGCAAATAGGACAATAATTCCTTTCCGCTTTACCTTGAAGGAGTTTGGGGAAGTCCAATGAGCCAATATTTGGAAATTTACTTTTACTAAAGCAAATGTTATATAGTGTCCATATTTTACAATGATGGATTTCAACTCATATGAGACAACCACTGTTGCTTCCAAATGGCTCATGTCTTTTCCAAAACAAATTTTAAAAAGGCCTTTATTTTTTAAAAAAGATTTTATTCATGGGGGGCGGGGTATGAGAGAGAGAGAGCGCACAAGCAGGGGGTAGAGGGAGAAGCAAGACTCTCGACTGAGCAGGGAGCTCAATGAAGGACTTAATCCCAGGCCTCTGATATCATGACCTGAGCCGAAGGCAGATGCTTAACCAACTGAGCCACCCAGGCACCCCTGACCCCATGTTTAATGAAAGAGCATGAACTTACCTGGCTAAGAAAGAGGAAAGAAGCAAGCTAGACAGAACAAGTTAGCTAGGACAATAACAGTCTGAAGCCAAACTCCTTGCCCATTCGCTCAGAAGTATCATCTAAAAGAAGAGAATTATTGTCTGCTTTATTAATTGTCCCTCTTGTGTTCCTAGAGGGAAGGCAGGCTGGTGAGGAGGCTGTGGGCTAGTAATTCTGTCTGCCTATTTGCAAGACACTATTATGGCATGATGGGAAACCCTGCCTGCCAGGATGGTTTAGAGCTTGAAAAATTTGGGGAAGAATCCAAGAATAGGGCATGGTGTCAAGGCATCATCAGCATAGAGACAAAAGCAGAGAAGGTAAGAGAGGAAGCGTTTGGATTCAAGAGTCGATAATGAGCCAGAAGTGAATGTTGAATTATTCAACCTCCTTTATTGATCCATTGATCTTGATCTGCAGGTCTTGGTTTATTCTTGGTTGGCATTTCCTGTGTCTGAGACACTGAGAAGAGAAATGGGGGAGGAAGGATTTTTAAGACTCAAGAAGAGAGAAGAGTCAGTGCAAAAGAGAAATTTGGCAACAGATATCAGGAAACTTAAAATGCCCATACTGTTTGACACAGTGGTTCTACTTCTGGAACTCGACCCTAAAAACGTTATCCAAAATGTTTTTTAAAAATCCTTAAGCATCATGATGTTCACAGAAACCTATTTTATAACAGTGGATAATAGGAAATAGCCTGAATAAATGCCCAACAAGAAGAGATCAGCCAGGATGTCATTAGGAGTTTTATATGATTATATGGGAAAATCCTTATGCCATAAGGTTAGGTGATAACAGAGCATTTGAAAGTATCCTATAGAACATCACAACTATGTGAAGAAATGTAGATGGAGAAAGGCCAAAGAAAATATACTTATTATTATTTTTTTTAATTTTATTTATTTATGATAGTCACACAGAGAGAGAGAGAGGCAGAGACACAGGCAGAGGGAGAAGCAGGCTCCATGCACCAGGAGCCCGACGTGGGATTCGATCCCGGGTCTCCAGGATCGCACCCTGGGCCAAAGGCAGGCGCCAAACCGCTGCGCCACCCAGGGTTCCCGAAAATATACTTAAATATGGCAATAATTGTTCTGAAGTGGTGAGTCTCTCTTCTTTCTCTATATTTCCTAAATTTTCTACAAAAATATGTGCAAGTTTTGGGGCACCTGGATGGCTCAGTCAGTTAAACAGCAGCCTTTGGCTCAGGTCATGATCCTATGGTCCTGGGATGGAGCCTGGCTTTGGGCTCCCTGCCCTGAGGGAAGCTTGCTTCTCCCTCTCCCTCTGCCTGCTGCTCCCCCTACTTGTGCTATCTCTCTTTCTGTCAAATAAATGGATAAAATCTTTAAAAGAAAATGTGCAAGTTTTAAATAATGTTTAAAACTGTAAGGGTGAGGTGAGAGACACTCAAATGAAGCCTGCACAGTAGTAAAATGAACACAAATTAGTGGGAAGCCAAATCCTCCCAGGGTGCTGCTATGTCCTAGGTGTGCTGACCATCTCCCAGATGCATCATCATATGGTCATATGGACTCAAATAAGAGTGAGGGACACTGTGGAGGAGTCAGTCTATGGAGGACAATCAAAGGCCCCTGAACTTATACTTAAAGGTAAAGTGTGAGTTTTCACAGCAGACACAGGTGAGAAAGTCATGCTAGACAGAAGGTAGAGTTAGAGCAAAGGCACTGAGGCATGTGGAAATGTAACCAGGTCAGAATGTCTGGATTGCAGTATGCCAATGGGAGATAGGATTAGAAAGGAAAGGAAGTCAGGAATGCAGGGCTGAGGGCCCTAGCCTTCCTGCCATAGGCAAATCCCAAGCGAGGGGGGGGGCGGGGCTGGGGGGGGGAGGGCAGTGCGGTTAGAGCTCACCACTGCCATTCTCTACTTCCCTAGTCTAGGCGGCTTCCCATCCCTGGCCAGAAACTTGGAGAGCAGGGGAAGAGAAGGGGAGCAGGCCCAAATAGCCCTCGAAGACTGGTCAGCCAGGCCTCCTGACCCCAGTCTGGCCCTCTTCCCAGTACACGAGGCTCAGTCCCGATCCCCAGGCACCCAGACAAATCCCTCCACCTCCCCTAACAGCCTCCCATGACAAAGAGGCTCAGCTCGTTTGGAGCCTGGGCAAGATTTGCAAACGTCAAACTTGTAATTACAGGGATGAAATCATCTGGTTCCTTTTAAGCAAACGGGTTTATTGATCCCAACACTGAAGAAATGCTATTCTAGGGAAACTTGCTCCTCTCAGTTTTCCTTTCCCTCCGGGATGGCTGAGCTGGTGGGGGAGGGTGGCAATGGAGCTAAGAAGAGGGAAAACCTCCTGGGAGGGGAAATTCTTAAGGGCTTAGGAGTGAGTTTTATGTTATAGATAAATGATATCTCTCTCTCTCTCTCTCTCTCTCTCCCTCTCTCTCTCTCCTCTCTCTCTTTTTAAGATTTTTATTTATTTATTCATGAGAGACACAGAGATTGCAGTAGAGACATAGGCCGAGGGAGAAGCAGGCTCCCTACAGAGAGCCTGATGCAAAACTCCATCCCAGGACCCCAGGATCACTACCTGAGCCAAAGGCTGACGCTGAACCACTGGGCCACCCAGGTGCCTGATAAATTATATCTCAAAAAAAGGATTCTTTAGGGCCCAGGAAACTACATCATTTAGGCAGATGACACCCTCATCCTGGACTTAGGCCCATCTCCATCCCCAAACTAGAAACTAGGTAAAGCTGGGGCTTTAGAAGCTGTGCCAGCCATTAATTTCCCTTCTCCCCCACCCCCATCAAGTCTTATTTGTGGTTCCAGATCCTATTTCAGCTTCAAGATGGTACAATATTTCCTCAGTAACTGAAGGGAAACTGTTTCCTTAGGGGAAAAAAAATGCACTAGAGGCTCAGGGACCTGGGAAGACCTCACCCTTTCTATGATGAGAGGCAGATGTGGGGAGCTGCTGACACCAGACCTGGACAAAGCCATCCTTTCTGCTGGACTTAAGGAGGCAGGATGTCTAGGCCTTGACCTTCCAAGCCAAGGAAGGACGAACAGTTGGGCTCAGGGGACAGGAATGCACAACTATCAAGTGCAAGGAACACACCTCCCCCAAGGCCCATAAGAGGACACCTTCATCCAACCTGTTGGGTACACTTTGGGAGCATGTAGGGTGCTCCAGGAGGAATGACCCCAGTTGCAACTGTCTACCAGCTCACAGTTGAGCTAGAGAAATGAGCAGGGCTTCTGGTCGCTCCACCAGTGGATGCCTTACGGTGGAATAGTTTAAGAGCACAACCCTGGGATTGCCAGCCCCTCTGTGCTTCAGATCCTTCATCTGTAAAAGAGGGTCAGTAATACCAAACTTGCAGAGTTATGCTGAGGAGTGAAGGAAAATGATATATACTCCAATGCCATTTTGTCATCTCTAATGAGTCCAAGTCTTGTCACTGTCCTATGCTCACTGATTTACTGTTTCAGAGTCTGAATTTCCTCATCTGTCAGATTAGGACAAGAAAACTTATCTGAGAAGGTGGTTCTCTGAATTAACTGAGAGAAGGGACCTAAAAGTACCCCGCTCACAGCTTCACAGTTGAGATGAACAATTGAGGGTTCCCATCCCATACTCAGTGTTACTGTGTATTCTCTGCCCACCCATTTAAGATTGGTTGGGGAGTCCTATAGGAGCAGCTGCTCATCCAGGAAGACAGGGAAGAAGAGGCCGTAGGTTGGCTGAATCTCTAGGAAAGGAAGACTCCAGTTAGTAGGGCTTGAGAGAGAATTCACCCAGGTTTGGGGAGTGAGAAGGGTGTTTCTAGGCAAAGAACAGATACCCACAGGCTTTCATCTATGGGCCAACCCTACTAGAGCTGGCTCTCAGCAAACGCCTCCATGGGGTGGTGCCTGGACCAATCCATATCCAGCTGGACAGAAACACAGAGTTAAATATACCTGACATGAGTGAAATTTTCCTTTATTAATTTTCATCTATTTAAAAATAAGTGAAAAAATTTTTCACAACAAAAAAAGGCACACAGAGGTCAGCCGAGGAGATGGCCTCCTCCAGCCTGCGGCTAGTTTCCCAGTCGTCCTGGCTGGTTGGACGCCAGACAATGCCGAGTGGGTTATCCTGTGGCCTGGAGTTGCCAAAGGCTGTCTGTGGTGCTGCTGTTCGGGATCTGCCTGGCAGTCAGATCATTCCCCACCCCCATGAGGCTGACAATTCATGTACTCTGCCCTACTCTGTATGCCCACCCCTCCACCAAGATCAGTTACAGGTCCATGAGCCCTACCCGGACCCCCTGTGCCATGAGAGTGCTGCCTTGTGGATCATTTTTTAGGGACAGAAATGGAAAATTTTATACTAATGTCTGTCTACCTAAGCAGAATATGATGGTGCCAATTGGTATGACATGGGATATACTCTCTTCCTACCATAGAGGCTAACACCAGGAACTCTGCTCCTCTGACTGGTGGCCTTCAGACAGTCCCGTTGACTGGGAGCAAAGTCATCCTTTTCCTCTCATTTAGACAATGGGTGCATTGTCCTCGTGTCCAAAGGACTTAGCTGGACTGGGAAGACTTAAAGTAGAGGCAGCAGATGGATGTAAACTTCTGTTCCTTGGTGAATACTGCTTCACCCACCTTTCAACAGAAGTTGCAGATTCTTAAGGCTGATTTTGTCTGCACTTTGCCTGCACTGATTTAGAGCTCCCTGTCCAGTTTCATCAGAACCATTTTTACCAAAATAAAAAATGGTATCTTTTGCCAGATGTAGCTGATACAAACGGTTCAGTGGGCCCATGATGCATTCTCATTCCTCCCTTTTGGAGAAACTGCTCTTCCCCTCTTTTATTTTATTTTTTAAAAGATTTTATTTATTTATTTATTTATTTTTAATTTTTATTTATTTATGATAAGCACACAGTGAGAGAGAGAGAGAGGCAGAGACACAGGCAGAGAGAGAAGCAGGCTCCATGCACCGGAAGCCTGACGTGGGATTTGATCCCGGATCTCCAGGATCGCGCCCTGGGCCAAAGGCAGGCGCTAAACCGCTGCGCCACCCAGGGATCCCTTATTTATTTATTTATTTATTCATGAGACAGAGAGAGAAAGAGAGAGAGAGAGAGGCAGAGAGAGAAGCCGGCTCCTTGCAGAGAGCCTGATGTGGGACTCGATCCCAAACCCCAGGATCATGCCCTGAGCCAAAGGCAGACATTTAACTGCTGAGCCACCCAGGCGTCCCTTCCCCTCTTATAGCCCATCAGGTTCTATCTGAGGTTGCCCATCCCAGGTCCCCCAATCCCTGATGGGAAAGCATGTGACAGAAGCTGGCCAATGTCTCCGTATCAGCCTGGACATGGTGATTTGATAGAGGGGAGAGTATGTGACCCAAACTGGGCCAATAGAAGTCCTTTGCAGAAACGTCATAACTCAGAGATGGAGAAGTAGCTGCTCCCATCCTTTGCCAGGAAATGAATGTCAATGAAGAGAGCTTGAGAAAGTTAAGCAGTGAGAAGAAATGGAGAAATAGAAAAGAAAAAGAGACTATGTCTCCCTCTGTGTGATTTATTTACTTAAAATAAAATGGGCCTCTTTCTACCTTTAAGTTGCCTTGAATTGGGTTTCTATCACTTGCAATTGAAAGAGACCTGAGGGAGGATTCTTAGATGGAGGCCCACTGGTAGTGCTTGGTGACATCTGTATCTATACCCTTTCGATTGGTGCACACTCATACATTAATGATATGGGCCAGGGAAGCGTGCTTTCAGAGAGAGTCAATTCTATGTTTGCTATTCAGCAAGTGTTTGTTAAAACCACCAGCCTACAGTTGTGACTTTGCTGAAAACTCCCTCCCTGATCTTGGGTAATTGATCTGTCTCTGGACCTCAGTTAGGGTGACCAACCATCTCAGTTTGCCAGGGACTGAGTGGTTTCCCAGGACATGGGACTATCAATGTTAAAAGCAGGATAGTCTCTGGAACACCACCAGACAGTTGGTCACCCTAGTTCAGTTCCATATCTGCAAAACTGAGATTGGACTAGGCAGGGGTAGGAAGCTCTGCCAAACCCTGCATTCGGGCTGACATTGCCAATTGCCCTCCGCGCTAATTCCTGTGAGTTGTATCTTCACAATCCTTTGCCATATGGCCAGCTACTGTCAATCAGAGTTGGCCGGGACTCCCCACCTTTGCACGGTCTTTGACAAGCTGGAATTTTAAGGATCAGAATTTATTGAGGGTCAACTTTGAGTCAACCTCTGCTGTAGATCCCATGTCAGATTCTCTCCAGCTTGGGCTAAATGACTTCCCTAAAGTTTGTGGATGGTTTTTGTAGGGTTTGATGGCACATTTGGGTAAATACACGAACGGCCATTAGGTTTACATATAATTCAGCTTTTCTTCTTGAGAGGCTTACGTTTATTGGGTGCTCGTTATGTGTGAGACCGACATAAAAACTCCCACGCTAATCCTGAGAGCTTGTGTCTGCATTTTGCAAGTAGGCAAACTGAGGCTTAGCGTTCAGGGCTTGTGTAAGGCTTGTGTAAGCAGCTGAGATCCCAGCCAAGGCCAGTCTGACTTCCAACAGCTCTGAGCTTTCCGCCACGATGCGGATTCCGGTGGATTCTGTGGTCTGTTACCACCTTTATAGTCTTTGATGGGAGCGGCTTACATCGCTCCCGGTCGGCTTAGGGACGCAAAGTCCCCAAGGACTTAAGTTTCCTCACGTTCCGGTGACAATCTGGGGTCACCTCGGGCAGCTGAGGAGCCCCAAAGTTCCACGCCGTCGCCAGAAAGGGCCTGCGCGGCCCGCTCCCCATCCCCACGGCCCCGGCAGAGGCCCGCAGGGCTGTTCCACGCGCAGCGGCCCGCGGGCCCACAGGGCAGAGAGGGCCGCGCCGCGGGAGGAGCCCCGGCTCGCGGCACCCGGGCCGCCCCGCAAGCCGGCGGGCGGCGCATGCGCGGCGCGGATCGCAGAGTTGTGAATGGTACGTTTTGTTTGCCTGAGTTTGGGGCGGGCGGGCGCGCGAGGAGGAGGAGGAGGAGGAGGAGGGGTGGGGCCGGCCGGGGCGGGGCGGACGGGCGGGCTTGCGAGGTGGGCGGCGAGAGGAAGTGGCGGCGGCGGCGGCCGGGGGCGGCGAGTGCTGGGTTCGCGCGGGCTGTAAGCAACGGCTGAGGCGGCGGCGGCGGCGGCGGCGGCGGCGTGGGCTGGGCTCGAGCGGGCGGCGACACCTCAGACTCCCGGGAGCGGGAGCCCACACGGGCGGGCGCCTGAAACAAAGGGAAGCCGGAGTCAGGGCGCCGCGGGAGGGCGGTCAGTCGGTCAGCGCGGAGCCGGCCCGCGGGTGCCGCGCAAGCCCCGAGCCCGGCCGGCCGGCGCGGCCTCAGGGCGGGAAGATGCCGCGCGTCGTGCCTGACCAGAGAAGCAAGTTCGAGAACGAGGAGTTCTTCAGGAAGCTGAGCCGCGAATGCGAGGTGAGGCAGGCGGGCGGCGCCGAGGCCGCGGCGCGCGCCGAGTGGGCCCGGGCGGAGAAAAGTTTGGGCGGCGCGGCCGCGGGCAACCCCGCCGAGAGGCAATCTCGCCGGCAGCCGCCCGCCCGCGCGCTGACTCCGCTTGCCCTTATCTGCGCGGCGCGGGGTGGGCGGGCGCGCAGGCGGCGCCGCGGATTTGGCTTCTGATTGCGGGCCGTCTCTGCCTTGCAGATTAAGTACACGGGCTTCAGGGACCGGCCCCACGAGGAGCGCCAGGCGCGCTTCCAGAACGCCTGCCGCGACGGCCGCTCGGAAATCGTAAGTCGGCGGGGCGGGGCGGGGGCGCGGGGGGGCGCGCGGGGGCGCGGGCCGCGGGGACCGAGGCGCGCTCGGGTCACTTGTTGCGCGGGGGCCGCCGCGGCCCGGGCCGGTTCCGGACGGCGCCGCGGACGCCGCGACTCCCGGAACTGAGCGGGCGCCGTCTCACTTCCTACTCGGGATTCAAAATGCGAAACCAGACACTGGCGGGCCGCGTCCTCGCGGGGAGACGCTTCCCCGTGGCCCTGTGCGGGCCGGGCCGGTCTCCCGGACTCGGCTCGGCGCACGGTTGGCCGCGAGTGGGACTCGCAGCGGAGCCGGCAGACCAGGAGAAGGCGATGCACGGGCGGAGACCCCGACTAAGGGCGCGTGGGTATTGGTAAGGGAGCAAACAGCCATTCGGAAGGAGAAGGGGGCTTCATTCAAGGGTCTGGTTCCCGGGCGACAGTTGGTTTCTCAAGACGCGAGGTTTGTTGGTGGATCTGGATGGGAAGCTGTTCCACACCCAGTAGAGCCGAGAATCTCTACAGTAATCTATTGTCCCGGTAGAGAAAAGCAAGCCCTGAAGAATGAGCCATCTTCTTTTCTTAGAATGTTAAGCCTCAGGAGAATCAGGAAGAAACCATTATCGTCTTTTTTCAAACCTCAAAAACATATCCCGTTTAGTGCCTCAGTTCCTAAAGAATTGCACGAACTTGCGAAACCCACAGTTGATTTGGAGGCCGCGTTTTAGACGGTGGATTTGGTGCTTCGCCTTCACCAAACCTTACTTGGGGGGGGAAATGCAACTGTCTTCTCTCCTTTTTGGTTTGTCCTATTGGAGGTGCTAACGAGGAGGGAATGGAAAAGCCAGAGTAAGTAGCTAAAGAGATCTGATGATTAGTTAAAAAAAAAAAAAAAAAAAAGTTGAAGTGCCGTATAATGGAATCTAGGAATTTACTCTGTGAACTGGGCCCCTTGCATCTGCAGAGATCTGAAGGTATGGTTAACAATAGGAAGACGTACTGGAGCATTTACTTTTCCCACCTCTATGGACGATATATTTTACTGAGAAACCATTCACATACCATGAAATTCTCCCTTTTCATCACCTAAATCAAATTTATTTTTTATGAATATTTCACTGTTTAAAATGAAGACTTTTAAAAATTGTATTACAGGTAATGTGAAGATACTGGTTAAATTTCTTAGCAGCTCTAGAATGTTTGGTCGTTAGTGCATGTTATGAAAGAAAATCTCCAGCTTTCAGCCCACTTCCAATATTCTTGAGTAATTATAATAGATGATTAAAACGTCTAAGACACATACTTTCGATTTTGGCACTGAGTGGTAGAAGAGAATTCTTCATTAGTGGATCCAGTGATTATATCATCTTTTGTCTGGGCTTCCTTTTGCAAAAAGGTGGATGGTATACCCGACCATTGGCTTTCCTGGAGTTAATTGATGTAAGGGTGAAAGATGAGGTACAAAGTACTTCGTGATTTTATAGAGCTGAGGTTTTTTTGGAAATCTAGTGAAGTATAGCTATTAGGATATTTTCTGTCATATCAGATTTCACTGCACGTAATTATAAATTGGGAGCGTAATATAACCCACAATCTACCTGAATTGCTATATTATTATATTTCTATAATATTATAGCAGTGTTATAGGTTGCTTGTGCTTACCATAAATTTCAGGGATAAATCCGACATTCTAGGCCTTCCTCTTACAGAGGCCTGAGCCTACAAATTTTAATAAGTTCTTAATATCTGACAAATTTTAGAAGTTAAGGGAGGGGTAGATTGAATTCTGTGTAAGATTGGCATTTAATATAGCATATGTGTCTTAATTTGTAACTATTTGTATTTAGGAAAGAATTTCACATTTCCCCCTTTTTCTAGTCCTCCCGCTTCCCTCCGCCTTTAATTCAGTATTCTTCATATTTAAATGATAGGATCCCTAGCTCCTAGAGGGTAGAGACCACATTAACTCTGTGGTATATACATTAATATACTCCTCTTTAGACATAACGCTTTTTATGTCATAGCTACTTGATTAATTGAATGTAGAGGTTACCTAATATAATGCCTAAAATTTATCTTTTTAATTAGAAACAGACTGTAGCTTTTACTTATTGGTTGTGGAAAAGAGGTGTGGAGAAGGCATTATTATTTTGCCTCTGTTTTGACAGCAACTGTATACAGTAAAAATATGCATAGTCACCAAAACTATTATCATCCTTTTCTCCCTTCTCTTTACTCTTTTAATTTTGAACATCTCCATAGTGTATCAACGAAGTTAATGAATTATTTTGTATTTAGATAGATGTGATCATAACTATAAAATTTATCATATGGATGAAGGGTAGAATCTATTTGGTAAAAGTCTGTTTTATTCCTCATGTGAGTTCTTATTGTGGGCAAGTGTTGGAGAAGTCTTCAACACTAATGGTAAATTAAAGAAAAGAATTCAGGCATGGTGACTACTGTGACAGCAGTAAAAACCGTATGTTTTGGGGATGCCTGGGTGGCTCAATGGTTGAGCATTGGCCTTCAGCTCAGGCCGAGATCCTGGAGTTCTGGGATCAAGTCCTGCATTGGGCTCCCTTCATGGAGTCTGCTTCTCCTCCCTCTTCCTGTGTCTCTGTCCCCCCCCCGCCCCTCTTTCTCTCTCTGTGTGTGTCTCATGAATAAATAAAATCTTAAAAAAAACACACCCAAAACTATATGTTTTTAATCCTGAAGATGAAAGGATAAAGGTGTGTTGGATTGACATAGGTATGTGATTTTACATTTGGTGAAACCTGTAGAAAAATCATCAGGACAACCTGGAAATTTTACATATAGACAATGATACTGGTATAGCATTTTTATGTTTTTGAACAGAATTTTCCCAATTGTTATGTGTGTGTAGATATTCCATTAAAAAAAGACTTCTTTGGTTAAATAAATTTACAAAATGTTCTAGAATGATCTGTTTTTACCACTTCTCTCTCAGAGAGAGGGATCTTGAGATAATGGGCATGAAGTGATGAAACAGGAAATCTGTGAGGTTGGTCTTCAGACAGGAGGTGAGGTAATAAGATCTGTAAACTGTTTTTACTAGTATACTGGGGTGGAAGAATTTGTTACTAGGTGTATACCAAAGAAACAAGCCTTGCAGATTTTGACACAAGGTATTCATTCATGGGCTGAATCTATTATCTGCCACTACTCCATGCTGAGAATTTATTTTATTATCTGAGGCTGAAAAAGTTAGCTCTCTTAACCAGCTCAAAACTTTCTCTTACTTAGCAAATACTTAAATAGCATTTACTTGGTGCTATTTTAAGTACTTACAAATATTAATTAGTGGGGAAACTGAGGTACAGCTAAATAACTTGCTTCAAGTCATACAGCCTAGGCAATGTGCCTTCAAGAGTCTGCTTTTCATTTGAACTGTTGTTGATTCATTTTACTCCATTGTTTTTTAAACTTGGTTATTAATGGAAATATAGTTTTGTTTTGTTTTGTTTTTAAATATTTATTTATTTATTCAGGAGAGACAGAGAGAGAGAGGCACAGGCACAGGCAGAGGGAGAGGCAGGCTCCATGCAGGGAGCCCGACATGGGACTCGATCCCAGGTCTCCAGGATCATGCCCCGGGCTGAAGGCGGCGCTAAACTGCCAAGCCACCGGGGCTGCCCGGAAACATAGTTTTTTTTTTTAAAGATTTTATTTATTTATTTGAGAGAAAGAGAGAACATAAGCCAGGGGAGGGGCATAGAAGCAGACTCCCCGTTGAGCAGGGAACCTGATGTGGAACTCCATCCCAGGATCCTTGGGATCATGACCTGAGCTGAAGGCAGACGCTTAACCGACTGAGCTACCCAGGCGCCCTGAAAGATTTTTTTTAAAGGTTAATATTGTAATATTGTCATTTGTTAAGTCCTTATTCATATAAAATACCACAAGTAAGTATCCCACTTGATTAGGGAAATGTCATCAAAGATGTCCATTGAGAGTTAGCAATTAGTTGTACCTACAGTACCAATAATAGAAATAGGAAGAATAATTTTTATCTAAAGAATCGAAGCTGTTAATCATCAGGGATACTCGTGGATTGCTGAATCAGCTAATGGCTTTAAACAAATTGGCCAGAATGTGAACCCCTTGCTTTCAGATGAAGACTCTTTGGAAACAAAGTATGTTATGGAACTTTAATTAGTAAAACAAACCAAACCAAAACCTCTGATTTCAACAAAGAAAAGAGAGTTTACATTTATATGATGAAAAATGTTTCTTTTCCCAAAAAATGCTTTTTACTTATTTCTTTCTGAATTTCCCTTGAGAAGAGGGACAAAGCTATTTCTGTTTTTTACTTGGAGGAAATATAGTTAAATTGCTCAGGGGCTACACAGAATACTTTATCAAAATGGCTTTAGATTGTTCTGTATGTTGAACTGTGCATCCAAATCTTTTTTTTTTTTTTTAATTTTATTTATTTATGATAGTCACATAGAGAGAGAGAGAGAGAGGCAGAGACATAGGCAGAGGGAGAAGCAGGCTCCATGCACCGGGAGCCTGACGTGGGATTCGATCCGGGGTCTCCAGGATCGCGCCCTGGGCCAAAGGCAGGCGCCAAACCGCTGCGCCACCCAGGGATCCCCCAAATCTTTTTTAATGAATATTAGGTGAATACTCTTTTGTGTAGTTAGATCCAGTTCTCCTGAAGTTAAATTTCAGGAAATGCATTTTTTTTTAAATCCCCTAAGGTTTTAGAGAGATGAGAAGTGCTGTCACATCACATGCTAATGTATCATTTATCCGAAGAGACAGTCCTGTGCATTTTTAACATGGGCTTTAGAATGAAATGTTTTATTAAGTGAGAGAAATTAAAATGTCTCATTTACACAAGTTTAAATTATGGTATGCTTTAAAATTCGAAATGTTTAGATCTTTAGTGATTTTCACATTTAAAAATAGAAGTTTTTAAATTCAGGGATGATGGCTTCTGGTTAGACATTAGCAATGCGATATCCTAACGTCAGCAAAAAATGACCTGAAAGAAAGTATTGATTCCATGTCTGATTTTATATTTAAGCAGCCAATGGCAAATGTCCTCAAAATGGAATCAGATGTTTGTAACTTAATACTTAAGAAAAATGATGAGTGCATGTTTTTTACTTTTAAGTATTCTCGGTGCTGCCTGGCTTAAGACAGAAACTGATGTAAAAATAAATGACTGCCTGCATAATTTATGTAATGTCCTGCTCCTGATCCTGTTTGTATTGATTTTTCTAAAAGGCTTTTGTGGCCACAGGAACCAATCTGTCTCTCCAGTTTTTTCCGGCCAGCTGGCAGGGAGAACAACGACAGACACCTAGCCGAGAGTATGTCGACTTAGAAAGAGAAGCAGGCAAGGTAGGAAACATTTCTTTGCAATTTGAAATACTGTGGATTGTTTTATTAGAGATTATTGGAAGATTTACAGTTTAGTGAAGAGATCACAAGTGTTATTCACACATATGGTCATATTTGTTTTCATATTATAAGGATGTAATACAATTTTTAAAATCACTGTCAAGTTTTTTTTATATCATTCTAATTTCATGTATATAATATTCATCATAGAAACTTCTAGACCTTAGCCCTGAAAGAGAGTAGTGTGCTTTCTTAAATGTAACGTTTAAAACTTAATTCTTTTAAATGTGTTGACAGGATATTTTTTGTTTTTCTAACCTAGGTGACTACAGTGCTATAAAAAAATTAAGAGAAAAATGGGAAAAGGCTCTGTAGGCATAAAATTTTATAATATTTAGAAATAGCTCATGGGTAACTTTCTACTTTTGTTAATACTGCACATTTAATTTTGATAAAAACTGTGAAAACTTTTAACTTGGAAATAATTTTATTTTGAGGAAAAGCTGGGAAAACAAATTGATGCCTTAAAATTTTTATGTTGGAAGTTTAGGTTGAAAATATGAAATGTTTAAACTGAGAGCTCTATTAAACTCTAACTTACGTGTATTAAATAATTTAGGTGAAATTTTAGTGAATATCTTGGATTGGTTCTTTTAATGTAGAAATTGACTCCTTGAAATAAAATATTTAAAGAAAAATATTTTTTGGCCTCATTTTTTGCTCAATATTTCTGTTTCCTTTGCAGTATGTTTCTTTTTTCTTTTTTTTCTTTTTTGCAGTATGTTTCTGTACCTGTTTTTATCAACTTACTTTTCTAAGTGTCATCATGAGTAGCATAACCTGTCACTTTATTTGCAAAACATAATACATATGTAATACAAAGATTTCTGTATTAGCTTGTATTAGGGAGAAGATTCTTCTTTTTGTATATATACAATGAAGATATTTTTGTTTAAATTCTATGAAATAAGGTGGGTTTCTTTTTTTTAAGATTATTTATTTTAGGAAGAGAGAGGAGGAAAAGGGAGATAATCTCAAGCAGACTCCTTGCTGAGAAGGAGCCCAACCCAGGGCTTGATCTCACAACCCTGAGATCATGATCTGAACCTCAACCAAAAGTGGGATGCTTAACCCACTGAGCCACCCGGTGGCTCCAGGGTTTGAGCTTCTGTGGGTAACAAACCAACTAATCTTTGGAGAGGGAAAGGAAAGTAGATTACAGAATTTTTAAAATGAGTAGTAAGTGATTTGCTTTTCTTTGTATTAGCTTGCATGCTTGGAAGATTAAAAGCAAATGTTCCAAGTTTTACTATTTGGTAATTCTTATATATAAAGAAGAAAATTGGGAAGTTATTGTAGGATTATGCATTTTTGGTATGTTTTTTGCATGTATGTGTAACTCAAATTTTTTTCCTGTTCAAAACACTTTAACGTTTGTTTAACATGGTGGCTCAGATACAACAACATAAAGCAAAAAAGTTACTTCTTCAACTTTAATGCTAAACTATTCTAACACTTCAAAATGGACATTGCAGTGTTACCCAAGTCCTCTAGTATTTAGTAACTAGTAAATGGTGTCAACTCTACTAGCAAGTATGTTTACTTAAATTAATTTGATGATAACTGTTTACCAGATTGAAGACCACATTTTCTTGGACTCAAGCCATTGACATGTTTTTAGTTACATGACCAACAATAACAAAAATGTTATAGGATTTATTTTAGTATTTAGAGGATCTGTTTTCAAATATACCAGAGAATTGATGGAACTGATGCAAGTTATCAGGAAATGTACATTTTATTAATATTTGTTTTAGAAGTTTTCTTCTGTAAAAGCCAAATAGCAAATATTTTCAGTTTTGCAGGCATATAGTCTGTGTTGCAGCTGCTCAAGTCAGCTATTATAGTGGAAAAGGAGCCATAGACAATATGTAAACAAATGAGTGTGGCTATGTTCCAAGAATAGTAACAGTGGCAAACTCTGTATCTTTCCCTCAGATTTAAATCTATAAATGTTTATGTGTAGATCCTGTACTTTTTTTTTTTTTTAAGATTTTATTTATTTATTCATGAGAGACAGAGAGGCAGAGACACAGGCAGAGAGAGAAGCAGGCTCCAGGCAGGGAGCCTGACGTGGGTCTCGATCCTGGGTCTCCAGGATCACGCCCTGGGCCTAATGCAGCGCTAAACCACTGAGCCACTGGGACCGCCCGATCCTGTACTTTTTAAATATACTTTTTCAGCGCCTTTACTATACCAGTAGGATATGGAAGAAAAAAACATGGTAAGGCACGAAAAGCAAAAACAAATAGGAAATTGCTAGTATATTGCTCCTTGGCAGTGGGATAAAGGGTTCCAGTGAATTTAGAGAACAGGTACTGACCTATGTTTTCTCAACCATGGAGCTCAAGCTAACGGGTCTCTTATCTTTCTTACTCCTTTTTTTATGGTCTCTTTCTGATTGTCATTACCTTGTATTTCTGCCTATACAGGACTAGGACTACAGGCAAAGAAAAGTTGAAGGAATTTCCCCAAATGTTAATTGTTTGCCTCTGCTTCTTATTTTGGATTGCAGATGAGCATCTTTTCTTCCATGTACTCTCAGCCTAGTTACCTTCTGAAGCAGCTTAACTCTCTTCCCCATTCACACCCAACTTTGAGAAAACTATGTGTTAAGGCTTAAGAGTTAGGCATAAATCCTGGCATCATTTACTACTATAACTTTATGCAAGTTATTTAACCTTTGTGTCCTCAACTAGAACATGAGGTTAATGCATATTTCCCAAGTGATAAGTGAAATAGTGTATATAAAGTGCTTAGCCTGGCACCTGACCAGTTGCTCAAAAATTCATTCATTTAGAAGGTACTTGTTGAAACCTGTTGTGTATACTGACCACTGTCCTAGACACTTGAGGTTCATCAGTGAACAAAACAGATCCTGCCCTAGAGGTGGTTTTATGGAAGGAGTAGAGGATAGACAATATATATATAATAAATAAGTTATGTAGTATTTTATGAAGTGGTAAGGGCTCCAGAAAAAAAGGAAAAGTCAAATAGCATAAGGATGATCAAGGACCAGAACTGTTTTCAATTTTAAACAGGTTGGTCTGGGTAAAGGAGGTCAAGTTTAAGCAGAGACCTAAAGGAGGTTAAGGAATGATGAGCCATGTAGGTATTGAGGGGGAAGATAGAGGACACAGTCACTGTGAAGGTCCTGGAGTGGGAGTGTGTTCCTTGTGTTTGATAAGCAGCAAGCAGCCCAGTGTGCCTGGAGTAGACTGAACAAGGAGGAGGGTAACAGGAGATGAGATCAGGGAGATGACGAGGAGTAAGTTTATGTGACCCTGCAACCACATGGACTTTTATTTGAGTGAAATGGAGAGTAGTTTTAGATTTTTGAGCAGATGAACAATATGATCTGCCTTAGGTTTTGAAAGGATCACTCTAACTGCTGGGTTAATAATAGGCTGTAGGGGGCAAGAATGAAGTAGGGAGACCAGTTGGCTGTTGCTGTGATCCTGGCAAGAGGCTAGGGTCGTAGCAGTGGAGGTGGTGAGAAGTGATCATAGTCTGAATATATTTTGAGATAGAGCCAACAGGATTTGCTTATGGATTGAATATGGGGTATGGGAGTGAAGAATGACTCCAGCATTTTTGGCAAGAGCAACTGGGAGTATGGGATTGCTGTCATCTGAGATAGGCAAGGCTGTGGGTGGAGCAATTTTGAGGAACAATTTAGGACATGTATGTTTGTGGTGGTGGTTTGTTAATGCTTCTGTTCTCTTGCCGCCCACCCTTAACTTCTTAAGTTAGGGTGCTGCTTTTTCATAAGTGATCCTTCGTCTGCTTATCCCAAGGGTTTAGTAGCCTGTTAAAAAGAATCACCTATATTGAAGTATACTTTACATACAATAGAATGCACCCATTTTAATTGTATAAATTTGAGTTTTAACAAATGTACACACCCATATAAACACTACCCACAATCAAGATAGTGTTTCAGTCACCGTCAGAAGTTCCCTTATGCCCTTTTACAGGAGTTTGGGAGTGGTTTGGCTGGATGGTTCTGGCTCAGGGCTGGGACTGTGCAGTCTGAAGACTTGGAGTTGAAGAATCCACTTCCAAGCTCACTCACGTGACTATTGGTAGGTGGCTTCACTTGCTAGTCATGTATGCCTCTCCACAGAGAGAGAAAAAGAATGAAGTCACCCTGCTTTTTATGAACTATTCTCCAATCACTTGTGTCTTAATCTGTTCATTAGAAAGGAGTCACTAAGTCTAGCCCACATTTGACATGGAAGGAGGAGTATTTATTCACATACATGGGTGTGAATACCAGGAAGCTGGGATCATTGAGGCTATCTTGGAGGCTGGCTACTACAATATTCACTTAAATTTAGTGAATTCTGAAAATATTAGAATGCTAATAGGAAACAGAACCTGCATAATTTCTTTTATTTAAAATACGACTTTATGATCTAAGAAAATGGGCTCAATGAAATCAGTGCTTTTACTCATTCTTTCTGCCTTTGTGTTTATAGGAATATTTTTAAACCAGAGATCTTCAATAAAGAAGGTCTGTTAGCTGAGTGAAGTAAGTCAGTCAGAGAAGGACAAACATTATATGTTCTCATTCATTTGGGGAATATAAATAATAGTGAAAGGGAATATAAGAGAAGGGAGAAGAAATGTGTGGGAAATATCAGAAAGGGAGACAGAACGTAAAGACTGCTAACTCTGGGAAACGAACTAGGGGTGGTAGAAGGGGAGGAGGGCGGGGGGTGGGAGTGAATGGGTGACGGGCACTGGGGGTTATTCTGTATGTTAGTAAATTGAACACCAATAAAAAATAAATTAAAAAAAAAAGAAGGTCTGTTAATGGATAACTGACCATAAATAGGTATTTTATGCAAGATAAATCAGAGCACATAAGTTTATATTGTCATTCAAATATATTTGAAACTTTTGCAGCCAGGTGTCTATTGAGCTCTCTGGATTGGCTCTTAACAGTCTTTTTAAGAAGAGATTTAAAATGATACTGGTAGAAAAAGCTGTCAGACAATCATAGCTATTTTTTTTTTAACCTGTAAATGGGAATCAGAATGTCTGTCCTATTCATATACCTCATGTGAGGATTAAATGAGGTACTAAAATATGTGAAAATGCCTTTTAAATGGTAATGCCCTGTCCAAAATTAGGCTGTTTGATGGTTTTGTAGGGTGAAATTATAGGTAACTTAATTACGGAGTTTTAATGCTATGGTGTGCCTTAAGTCAGCTTCACTTGTAGCTGTACGGTGTTGGAACACCACATCTTTCCCAAGTGGTCCATCCTGGTGTAATATAAACCCTGACAGTCAAATGTTTGTAATTCTTCCTTAATCTAAACTGCTTTTATCTAATTTTGCTTTCAGAAGACATGGAAACCAACCAATCAAAATTTAAGTCATTCTTAGTTAAATTTCTGTAGACCAAGCAACTTCCAGTTCTTTTGATCTTTCCTCTTAGGACCCATTTCCAATTACTTTTTATTTCAAACAAATGCAAATGATTATGGTTCACCAAAAGTTATTAGTCTTGACTGGTCAGATTAATGGTTTTTGCATGCATTCTGTGTTTTATAAAGCCTGGGTTAGGGTTTCAAATTAATTATTGTATATGCTTACTACATGATCCTAGTTTTTGAGTATAAAGATAAAAGGGTATGAAAAATATTTTTTAAACTGAAAAAATGAGCTTTAGAGTGCTACTGTTTGTTTACCATTTTTTCTTTTTTTTCTTTTAAGATTTTATTTATTTTTTCATGAGAGACACGGGGGGGGGGGGGGGGGGGCAAAGACACAGGCAGAGGGAGAAGCAGGCTCCATGCAGGGAGCCTGATGTGGGACTTGATCCCAGGTCTCCAGGATTACACCCTGGGCGGAAGGCAGGTGCTATACTGCTGAGCCATCCGGGGATCCCCCTACCATTTTTTCTATAGAAATTGAATATATTATCTAGTGTTACTACATTGACTCCAGAGAAAGAGAGGTTAAACTTTTTTTTTTTTTTTACAATTTTTGTATTTCTATTTATAATGTCTGATTTTTTTTTTTAAGATTTTATTTATTCATGAGAGAGAGAGAGAGGCAGAGAGAGAAGCAAAGAAGCAGGCTTCATGCAGGGAGCCCGATGTGGGACTCGATCCCAGGACTCCAGGATCATGCCCTGGGCCAAAGGCGCCCAACCGTTGAGCCACGCAGGCATCCCTATAACATCTGATTTTAATTGATAGTCAGATAATAGTACCAACTAGCAGACATTGAGAAGTAATTATGAAGTGTTGTTACAGCAGATGCTTTTAAGAAATTTTGGTGTTTTATTTTTTTTCCCTCTCTGAACTTTTGTACTTAAAACTGAAATCTTTTCTCATTCATTTTCATGAGGATAAGTAAAGCAAAATTTAACAGCATTTAATGTAATGAATGAGGACAGACTCTTGTTTTAAATGGTTTTTCCAAAGGTCTGTGATTCTGCTGCTTCTGGAGCATTTTACTTTCTTGCCTGCAGTATCTTTGTCCCAAAATAAATATTGTGTCTGTTTATATACCATCCACAATTTGGCAGGGTTTAGAGGACTCCTTGATGTTAGCTTTGAGAAATCCCTATTCAAGCTCAACCAGTTCCTTCTCTTCCTCAGACAGCCCAATACTCCAAATAAAAGATAGCTGTGGTAGAGCTTTGGAATGTGGTTTTCCCCAAGAGAATTTGAGACTTTACAACTAGTTTGTCAGATCTAGATTTTAAATATTTCTACTCAACTAAAATATGAAGTATATTTTCCAGCATTTAGTTATTGGCAATTTAGTGCATTGGAGTGTTTTTTGTTTGTTTGTTTTAAAGCAGACATATTTATTATTTTTTTCATCATAATAAGTATACTCTTTCATAGAGAGTTGACTGACTTCGTGCATAAACAAGATGGCTTAAAAATTAGTACCTTCTAGTTAGTTATATTAATTTGCATATATGTAAATATGCCACCAAAGTATTTGAAGATTGTGTGTTCTCTTTTTCCCTTCTCTTGAATTGTATTATTTGCCTGGATTTACCTTTTCATGTAAAGGTAAACTTTTAGTCTTGGATTTATCTGAATTATGCATTCCAAGTTAAAGAAGACAAAAATAATATGTCTGAGAGGAACATCCTTAATTCTGCCTCTCCTTCCTTCTACTTCTTACTCCAGTATTTTTTAATAATTAATTCAAACAGCTCAAGGAGGGCAGCCCCAGTGGCGCAGCGGTTTGGCGCCGCCTGCAGCCTGGGGTGTGATCCTGGGGACCCAGGATCGAGTCCCACATCTGGCTCCCTGCATGGAGCCTGCTTCTCCCTCTGCCTGTGTCTCTGCCTCTTTCTCTCTGTGAATAAATAAATAAAATCTTAAAAAAACAAAAAACAAAAAACAAAAAAAGCTCAAGGATAAAGACTGCTGAAATGTTAATCAACTAAAGAAATTAATTTTGGAGTAGGACTGCTATATCCTAATTCCACTGCTTCCCATTTTCCCTTGTAATTGATTTTTTCAGTTAGTATTTAGATGTGTGTGTGTGTGTGTGTGTGTCTATGTGTGTATATGTATTTTATATATATAAACTAACAGGTGCCTGGGTAGCACAGTTGTGAAAGCATCTGACTCTTGGTTTTGGCTCAGGTCCTGATTTCTGGGTCTTGAGATTGAGTCCCAAGTCGGGCTCCATGTGCAGCACAGAGTTGGCTGAGGACTCTCTTCTCCCTTTGCCCCCTGCCCCCCACACACACACTTGAGTGTGCACGCACACTCACACTCTCTCTAAAATAAGTAAATCTTTATACACACACACATATCGTCCCTGGTGTAAACACCACCACGACAATCAAGAAATAGAACATTTCCATAGCCTCACAGTTTTCCCATGGCCTTTTGTAGTCCTCTCAATTCCCTAATCCAGGCAACCACTGATCTGCTATTAACTATAATTTTGTCTTTTCTAAGATTTCTTGTAAACAAAGTCATATAGTATATAGACTTTTATGTCTAGGTACCACTTTGTAACATGCTTTTGAAATAGATCTATGTTGTGTGTATAGTAGTCCACACAACATGTGGTATTCCATTATGTGGATATGCTACATTTTGTTTAGCCATTTACCAGTTGTTAGCCATTGGGGTTATTTCCCCCTTTTTTGCGATTACGAACAATGCTGCTTTGAACGTTTACATGCAAGTCTTCTATGTGGACATATATTTCATTTCTTAGGTAGATACATAGGTCTCAGATTGCTAGGTCATCTCATGAGTGTAGTTTTTTAAGAAGTTGCCAAACTGTTCTCCAAACTGGCTGTACAATTTTGCATTCCCATTAGCTTATATGAGCGTTCCAGTCACTTTACATCTTTACCAACACTTTGTGCCATCAATCTTTTTCATTTTGCCACTTAAAGAGTAAGTAGTGGTATCTCTTTGGTTTTAATTTGCATCTGTCTAGTGACTTATGGTGTTGAGCATGTTTTATGTGCTCATTTGCCATTTGGATATCTTTGGTAAAGTGTCCATTCAAATCCTTTGTCTATTTTTTGTATTAGGTTATTATTGAGATGTAAGAGTTTTTTTATGTTTTCTAAATATAAGTTATCAGGTATTTTTGCAATTGAAGTTTTATTGTAAGTCAGATTTAAAGTTGAAGTAGCCTTGACATTGTATGAAACATTTATTAGGGGACGCCTGGGTGGCTCAGTGGTTGAGCGTCTGCCTTTGGCTCAGGTCATGATCCTGGAGTCCTGGGATTGAGTCCCCCATCAGGCTTCCTTCTCCCTCTGCCTATGTCTCTGCCTCTCTCTCTTTCTCTCTGTATCTTTCATGAATAAATAAAATCTTTTTAAAAGAATCCATTTATTAGGAACTGAGAGGTTGCCTAGCTGGCTCAGTCAGTAGAGTGTGTGTCTCTTTATCTCAAGGTTATAAGTTCAAGGTCCACATTGGAGGTAGAGATCACTCAAAAAAAAAATCTTCAGAAATGCATGGGTGACTTGGTTGGTTAAGTATCCGACTCTTGATTTCAGTTCAGGTCATGATCTCAGAGTTGTGAGATCGAGCCCTGAATTGGGCTCTGCCCAGTACAGAGCCCATTTAAGGTTCTTTCTTTCCTTCTCCCTCTGTCCCACCCCACCTCACTCTCTGTTTCTCTCTCAAAAAATAAAAATAAAAAAATGAAATCTTTTAAAAAAAAAACTATTTCTTAGAAATACACAGATTCTGTCAAAGCTACTCTAACGTAGATGTGATTTTGGAATCCTCCTATTGTGCCTCTATTAATGCTGCTTAGCTCAATTGTAAGCTTTAATGCTGCTTTGCTCATAATGTTGATAACTTTTTTTTTTTAAGATTTTATTTATTTATTCATGAGAACACACAGAGAGGATTGAGAGAGAGAGGCAGAGACACAGGCAGAGGGAGAAGCAGGCTCCACGCAGGGAGCCCGACGTGGGACTTGATCCCGGGTCTCCAGGATCACAACCTGGGCTGAAGGCGGCGCTAAACTGCTGAGCCACCCGGGCTGCCCTGTTGATAACTTTTTTTAAGATTTTACTTATTTTTTTTTTTAAGATTTTATTTATTTCTTCGTGAGAGACACACAGAGAGAGAGGCAGACATAGGCAGAGGGAGAAGCAGCCTGCATGCAGGGAGCCTGATGTGGGACTTGATCCTGGGACTCTCAGGATCAGGCCCCGGGCCGAAGGTGGTGCTAAACCACTGAGCCACCTGGGCTGCCCAAGATTTTATTTTAAAGTAATCTCCAAACCCAACATGGGTCTCAAACTTACAAACCTGAGATCAAGTCACATGTTCTACCAACTGAAACAGCTAGGCACCCCCTAATGTTGATAAAATTGATGATAGTATCTTTAAGAGTTGTTGTATGTAGCCTTTTGTTTATTTGTTTTTATTATGGTAAAATAACATAAAATTTACCATTTTAACTGTTTTCAACCGTGCATTTCATTACTACCAGATATATTCACATTTTTGCTTACCTATCACTTCGATCCATCTCCAGAATTTTTGTCATTTTCCCAAACTAAAACTCCATGCCCATTATACGTTAACTCTCCACTCCCCCCCCACTCCTAGCCCCTGGCCCCAGCCACCATCATTCTACTTTTAGTCTTTATGAATTTGATTACTCTAGGTACCTTATAAAGTGGAATCATACATTATTTATCTGTCCTGTTGTGACTAACTTATTGCACTTAAAGGTTCATCTATGTTGTTTCAGTGCAGTGGGATTTTTAAAAAGATTTTACTTATTTGAGAGAGTGTGAGCACACCTGCTAGCGTGAGCAGGGGGAGGGGCAGATGAAAAGGGAAAAACACACACTCCCCTGAGCAGGGGGTGTGAGACTGGGCTCTTGTCCTGTCGTCATGACCTGAGCCTAAGGCACACATTGTATTTACTGAGCAACCCAGGTGCCCCAATGCGGTGTTGTTTTTGTTTTTTTTTTTTTAAGATTTTATTTATTCATGAGAGACACAGAGAGAGAGAAAGGCAGAGTGTTTTGTTTTTTTTTAAGATTTTATTTATTTATTCATAGAGACAGAGAGAGAGAGAGAGAGAGAGGGGCAGAGACACAGGCAGAGGGAGAAGCAGGCATCATACAGAGAGCCTGACGTGGGACTTGATCCAGGGTCTCCAGGATCACGCCCTGGGCTGCAGGCGGCGCTAAACCGCTGCGCCACCGGGGCTGCCCAATGCAGTGTTTTAAAATAACTTTTTTCCGGGACACCTGGCTGGCTCAATAGGTAGAGCATATGACTCTTGATCTTGGGGTTTTGAGTCCCACGTTGGGTGTAGAGATTACATAAAAATAAATCTTTAAAAGTAAAATAACTTTTTTCCATGGGCAGCCCGGGTGGCTCAGCGGTTTAGCGCAGCCTTTGGCCCAGGGCGTGATCCTAGAGACCCGGGATCGAGTCCCACATCAGGCTCCCTGCATGGAGCCTGCTTCTCCCTCTGCCTGTGTCTCTGCTTATCTCTGTCTTTCTCTCTCTCTCTCTCTGTCTCTCATGAATAAATAAATAAAAATCTTTAAAAAAAATAACCTTTCTCCTGACAAAAGAAATAGGGAAAATTTGGAAAATAAACTTTTAGAAAAGATATGAAAATCATCAATGTACCACTTACAAAGTCATTGTTAAGTCACGTAGGAAATGTTGGGGTTCGAAGCAAACAGCCAACAAAGAATTCTTGAAACTTCTTCAGTGAAGAAAGGTGGTTTGTTTGTTTAAGATTCTATCCATTTATTACATCTTTAAAAAGATTTTATCCATTTATATCCCTGTGGGGAGCCCGCTTCCCCCTCTATGTCCCTGCCTCTCTCTGTGTGTCTTTCATAAATAAATGAAATAAATAAATGTTTTTAAAAAATAATCTGACTTTAAGAAAAAACGATGTATCATCTTTTTTTTTTAAGTTTTATTTATTTAAGTAATCTCTACACCCATGTGGGGCTCAAGCTCACGACCCCAAGATCAGCAGTCAAACTGAACCAGCTAGGTGCCCTTGTTATCTTTTTGATCTCACTGTTATTAACTATGAAGGAATAGAAAAATTAAAAATAAATAGATACCCTTGTATAAGAAAGAAGCAACAAAATGATTATCAGTGTTAATTTTTAGAATAAAAGGATGAGAAATGTGGGCATTGATGTATTTAGTGAGTACACACGGTGTCCATCTATCTAGGAAACCTTTGCAAAGTAATCTAGGAAACAATAGTCCTACTGTACAGTTGGTGATCATGAAAACTCTTTCTCACTGCTACAGAACACCAAGTATGCTAGTAAAGACATTCTGGGAGGGCAGAAAGTTTATAACTACCTCTGAATGGATGGGACTCCCTTTGCTACTGTGTACTTTTATATTTCCTCATTTAAGAATTAGAATAAGGGCAGCCCTGGTGGCACAGCGGTTTAGCGCCGCCTTCAGCCCAGGGTGTGATCCTGGAGACCCGGGATCGAGTCCCACATCGGGCTCCCTGCATGGAGCCTGCTTCTCCCTTGGCCTGTGTCTCTGCCTCTCTGCCTCCCTCCCTCTCTCGCTCATGAATCAATAAATAAAATATTAAAAAAAAAAGAATTAGAATAATAGCTGAGCAATATTCTGTTGCATATATATGCCACATCTTTTTTATCCATTCATCGGTTGATGGACAGTTGGGCTGTTTCCATAACTTGGGTATGGTAGATCATACTGCTGTAAACATCAGGGTGCATGTTTCCCTTCAAATTAGTATTTTTGTGTTCTTTGGGTAAATACTTAGTAGTGCAGTTGCTGGATTTTAGAGTAGTTATACTTTTAACTTTTTGAAAAACCTCCATACTGTTTTCCAGAGTGGCTGTACAAATTTGCATTCCAACCAGCAGTGCAAGAGGATTCCCCTTTCCCCACATCCTCCCCAACACCTGTTGTTTCTTGTTAGTGATTTTAGCAGAGGGGAAGTGAATGGGAGGATGGGTTAAATTGGCAATGAGGATTAAATAGTGCATTTGTTGTGATGAGAACCAGGTGTTGTATGGAAGTGTGTATACCTTAAACTAATAGTACATTGTTAATTGAAATTTAAATTAAAGCTTAAAAAAATAATTGGAATAATAATAGCAGTTATGTAGTACTGGCTTTATATGTCAGATGCCGTTTTATTTTAAAGATTTTATTTATTTATTTATTTATTTATTTATTTATTTATTTATTTATTTATGACACAGAGAGAGGCAGAGACATAAGCAGAAGGAGAGGCAGGCTTCTCGCAGGGAGCCACATGCAGGACTCGATCCCTGGACCTGAGGATCACACCCTGAGCCAAAGGCAGATGCTCAACAGCTGAGCCACCCAGGCGTCCCCCATATGCTGTTTTAATTGATACATAGATAACATACACTGATATAGTTTTATAATTTCCATTTTACTGGTAAAAAAAATTTGTAAATTTTTTTAAAAAGATTTTATTTAATTTTATTTTATTTATTTATTTATTTTTTTAATTTTTATTTATTTATGATAGTCACAGAGAGAGAGAGAGAGAGAGAGAGGCAGAGACACAGGCAGAGGGAGAAGCAGGCTCCATGCACCGGGAGCCCGACGTGGGATTCGATCCCGGGTCTCCAGGATCGCGCCCTGGGCCAAAGGCAGGCGCCAAACCGCTGCACCACCCAGGGATCCCTAAAAAGATTTTATTTATTAATCATGAGAGACACAGAGAGAGATGCAGACACACAGGCAGAGGGAGAAGCAGGCCCCATGCAGGGAGCCTGGTGCGGGACTTGATCCCCGGCCCCCAGGATCATACCATGAGCCAAAGGCAGATGCTCAACAGCTGAGCCACCAAGCGTCCCATAAATTTCGTAAATTTTAGTACTCTTTAGCTTGAGCAGGCTTGGAGACTTGACTTCTTTGATAATACTTATTGGATACTTCGTTTTCTACAGAGGATTAGAAGCCCTGGGCTGGATAACAAGTTCTTCACTTTATAGACAGTGCTATGGTAGGGAGTTTAATTATTGTTACCTTCTTTTATGAAAGTATACAATGTACATATTTGAAAATTATCTGTCATAACCTTTTTTCAGTTTAGGGTGGGTCCTCTCAAACTGATGTATATTTAGGAACCAAAATTTTAAAATAATACTTAAAATGGGCCTCTGTTGGTTAAACTGTGCTTTTAGTACTCTGGTGCTGTGCTATCCTGTGTGTCCTAAGAAGGAAAGGGCCAGGTCGGGGAACGTTTGACAAGTTGTTTTTGTGGATGAAAACCCTTTTTCCACATATACAGCCAATACTGAGCCCGATTGTGTTTTAAAACTTCAAATGTGAAGGCACATTAATCTTCAGGTTAAAACAAAAGGATAGCTTAGAACATGCAAATTCAACATTTCCATTAGGAGAATTTAGATGTTTTTCAAACAAATAAAATGTTCTGCTTATGTTAAATGTTAGTTTTTAATAAGTATCTGACTTCACAGAATATTGCTTTAAATAATGCCCTCTTAGAGAATCCTCCAAATTTTTTAGGGTGTTGTTTATTCATGCTAGCAGCTTTTCAGTCCTGTCTTGCCATTTGCTATCCAGAACATCTCTGGGCCATTTTAAAAGTTGAAATAAAATTCACATAAAATATATTTTTAATATATTCACTATGTGCATCCTCCACCACCATCTAATTCCAGAACATTTTCAGAACTTCAGACCATTTTATTTTTATTCTTTTTTAAAAGATTTATTTATTTGAGAGAGACAGAGTGAGCTCACATGCATGCCTGCTTGTGAGTGGGGGATGGGGCAAAGGGAAAGAACCTTTAAGCAGATTCCTCTCTGAGCATAGAGTCGGACTTGGGGCTGGTGGGGCTCAATCTCATGACTGATGAGATCCTGCATGACCTGAGCTGAAACCAAGAGTTGGACGCTTAACCGGGTGAACCACACAGGTGCCCCAGAAATTTAGACATTTTGAAAATCTGCAGACCAATTTTTATGGTGATCACTACCAGGCCCTGTGGTAGATGATTGACATTATCACCGATTCTCTTAACCTTGCACCATATAGTGAAGTCTTTTACTTGATTTTGAAAGACATTTGGTGATAGCCTGATTTTATCAGTTTAGGAACCTGGGGCCCAGAGAGGGCAAATAAATCTTCAGAAGTCAAGTAATCTGTTTCCTAGGTAGAGCCAGGATCCAGACCCAGATCTTTTTTACCCCAGAATCTGTGTTGTTTGCAACATACCACACTGCTGCTAATAAATAATCATTAGGTAAGTTGCCAGAAACTCCACATCCTGCTTTCTAAAGCCTTAAATTAAGTAGTTTTAGCCCATTAAGTTACTTTCTCCATTACTCTGAATAACCACTAATATTTTAATGTGATCCCTTTAGACCTCATTTTGGTGGCTTCACAACAACCTTTAACCTTCATCTTTTTCTTTTTAATAATTTGACTTGGCTTGTTTTTTTGTTTGTCTTAGATTTTTTTATTCATTCATGAGAGACACAGAGGGAGAGAGGCAGAGACCTAGGCAGAGAGAGAAGCAGGTTCCATGCAGGGAGCCCCGATGTGGGGCTCAATCCTGGGACTCCAGGATCACTCCCTGTGCTGAAGGCAGGCACTCAACCACTGAGCCACCCAGCCATCCCTTGACTTGTTTTTCTAGCTTATAGTGTGAATGATGTTCATGATGGACAATTGTGCTGCTAGACAACTAAACATAATTCTTCTGTATTAATAGTATAATTTAGTAAAAGTTCCAGTATTTAAAAAAATAATTCCCACAGAGTTGACTTGGGAGTGGATTACAATAAACAGCATCTACCTCTTTCTTTCTTTTTCTTTTCTTTTCTTTCCTTTTCTTTTCTTTTCTTTTCTTTTCTTTTCTTTTCTTTTCTTTTCTTTCTTTCTTTCTTTTCTTTTCTTTTCTTTTCTTTTCTTTTCTTTCTTCCTTTTTTTTTTTTTGTCTTAAGAAGCAAAGAATTCTGTCATTTAATTTTATAAGCTTTTTACTTGAAATTGTACCACCTTGGTCAGAACATTCCAGGACTCTCTTAAATATTCATTTGTTTATTTTGTTTTTTTTTGTTTTTTTTTTGTTTTTAATTTTTTTTTTTTCATTTATTTATGATAGTCACACACAGAGAGAGAGAGAGAGGCAGAGACATAGGCAGAGGGAGAAGCAGGCTCCATGCACCGGGAGCCTGACGTGGGATTCGATCCCGGGTCTCCAGGATCACGCCCTGGGCCAAAGGCAGGCGCTAAACCGCTGCGCCACCCAGGGATCCCTCATTTGTTTATTTTGAATCATAGAATGAAGATGGCACAACTAGTAAGCTATTTGGGGGGCAGGGGGAGGTATTCATATGTACATTATAGTCATACAAAGAGTTTATGATATTCTGGGCACTGTAGATTTAAGCATTGAATTGACTATCCAGTCTCTGTGTATTCTTTAGGGAAATAGTCTAATTTCACACTATCTGAAATACTTAGAAAACATTAATAATGAAGTTCATTAATGCCACTGTGGTTTAAGTGAACATATAAAGTCAGGAGTTCTAGGTGCTAACTTCTGCCACCTAACTTTGTGACCTTCTACAAGTGAATTATTTAATATCTCCTACTTTATTTACTTATTTATGTAATCTCTGTACCCAATGTGGAGTTTGAACCTAGGACTCCAAGATCAGGAGTCGCATGCCCTACTGAGTAAGCCAGCTGGTCACCCCAAGATCTCTCACTTTTAATTTCTTTTATTAAAAAATGAGCAAAGGACTTAAATAGACATTTCTCCAAAGATGAAATAGCCAATAAGCACATGAAAGATACTCAACATCACTAATCATTAGGGAATGCAACTACAATGAAAGATACTACCTTATACCCATTAGCATGGCTACTAGCCAAAAAAACAGAAAAGGGAGTCACCTAGGTGGCTTAGTCATTAGGGCGTCTGCCTTCAAGTGTGTTCAGTCCCGGGGGCAGGCCCACAAAAGCAGGCTTCCTGCTCAGCAGGGAATCTGCTTCTTCCTCCCCTTCCTCCTGACTCTTCTCTCTCTCTCTCTCTCTCTCTCTCTCTCTTTCATAAAATTAAAAAGAAAAAAATTTTAAACTCTAAAAAAAAAAAAAAAAAAAAAGCCAGGAAAGGTGTTGATGAGGATGAGAAACTGGAACCCTTGTGCAGCACTGGTGGGAGTGCAAAAGAGTACAACCACTGTGGAAAACAATATGGCGATTCCTTAAAAAATTACCAACAGAATTACCATATGATCCAGCAATTCCGCTTCTGGGTACTCACTTAAAAGAACTGAAAGCAGGATCTTTTTTTTTTTTTTTTAATTTTTTTAAATTTTTATTTATTTATGATAGTTACAGAGAGAGAGAGAGGCAGAGACACAGGCAGAGGGAGAAGCAGGCTCCATGCACCGGGAGCCTGATGTGGGATTCGATCCCGGGTCTCCAGGATCGCGCCCTGGGCCAAAGGCAGGTGCCAAACCGCTGCGCCACCCAGGGATCCCCTGAAAGCAGGATCTTAAAGACATGGGTATACCCATGTTCATAGCAGCATTATTCACAATAGCTAAAACATAGAAATAATCCAAGTGTCCATTGACAGATGAATGGATAAGCAAAATGTGGCATCTTAACACACGAAGGAATATTATTGAGCCTTTTAAGGAAGGAAATTCTGCAATATGCTACATACTTAGGAATAAAATGATAAAAGCAAGGTAATAAATTGAATTATATTGAATTAATTGAATTGTTCTTTTGTTGTTGAGTTTTAGGCATCTGTTAACTTTGGATATGAATCCCCTAATAGATATACATAATTTGCAAATATTTTCTTCCACTCTGTGGGTTGCTATCTTTTTTTTTTAAGATTTTATTTATTTATTCATGAGAGACAGAGAGGCAGAAACATAGGCAGAGGGAGAAGCAGGCTCCATGCAGGAGCCTGATATGGGACTCAATCCCAGACCCCAGGATCACGCCCTGAGTGAAAGGCAGACGCTTAACCGCTAAGCCACCCAGGAGTCCCTGTGGGTTTCTTTTTTACTTTGTTAATAGTGTCTGTATTTTTCTAAAGATTTTATTTTATTTTATTTTTTTAAGTAATCTCTATGCCCAATGTGGCACTCAAACTCAACAGCCTGGAGGTCAGTAGTCACATGCTCTGCCAGCTGAGCCAACCAGGTGCCCCAGTAGTGTCTTTATTATTTTTTGTAAGATTTTATTTATTCATGAGAGATACACACGGAGAGGCAGAGAGAGAAGCAGGCTCCCCATGAGGAACCTGATGTGGTACTCCATCCCAGAACCCCGGGATCATGACCTGAGGTAGATGCTCAACCACTGAGCCACCCAGGCACCAGCTAATAGTGTCTTTAGATGCAGAAAATTTATAAATGTTCATAAAGTCCTATTTGTCTATGTTTTGTTGTTATCTGTGTCTTTGCTGTCATCTCCAAGAAATCATTGTCAGATCCAGTGTCATGAGGCTTTTATCCTATGTTTGCTTCTAAAAGTTTTATAATTTCAAAATAAAAAAATAAAGTTTTTAATTTTAGGCCTTAAATTTAGGTTTTTGATCCATTTTGAGTAAATTTTCATATATAGTGTATATAGTAAGAGTCCAACTTCATTCTTTCGCATCTGTATGTCCATTTTCCCAGCATTTGTTGAAAAGACTGTTCTGCCCCCATTGAATGGTCTTCACACCCTTATCAAAAATCACTTGACCATATACAAGAGGATTTATTTCTGCACTTTCTATTCTATCCCATCAATCCATATATTTGTCTTTATGCCAGCACTACACTTTTTGGCTACTGAAGCTTTGTAGTAAGTTTTGAAATCAGGAATTATGAGTTAAGTTTTGTTCTTTTTCAAGATTATTTTGACTTATTATGGTCCCTTGAGATTCCATATGAATTTTAAGATGGATTTTTCTATCTGGCAAACACTCCATTTATTGTGTGTGTGTATGTGTGTGTGTACACATACACAGTCTATTAATATTAAGTTCCAGGTACATTCTGAATTCATGTTATTTCTTTTTTGAACTGCAAGGAGTAGATTGGTAAGTCACATTAAATCACTCTAGAAGAAGCTGTTTTTCACACTTATATGCAACCCAGTTGTGATTCAGAGGCAAGTGAGATTGAATGACTTTCTTAGTGATTTATCCACCAGGCAAGCAGTTGACTGTGCATTTATGAATGGGGAGGAGGGATCCCTGGGTGGCGCAGCGGTTTGGCCCCTGCCTTTGGCCCAGGGCGCAATCCTGGAGACCCGGGATTGAATCCCACGTCGGGCTCCCAGTGCATGGAGCCTGCTTCTCCCTCTGCCTGTGTCTCTGCTTCTCTCTCTATGTGTGACTATCATAAAAACAAATAAATAAATAAATAAATAAATAAAAATAAAAATAAAATGAGGGGATCCCTGGGTGGCGCAGCGGTTTGGCGCCTGCCTTTGGCCCAGGGCGTGATCCTGGAGACCTGGGATCGAATCCCACGTCGGGCTCCCGGTGCATGGAGCCTGCTTCTCCCTCTGTCTGTGTCTCTGCCTCTCTCTCTCTCTGTGTGTGACTATCATAAATAAATAAAAAAAAATTAAAAAAAAAATAAAAAATTAAAATAAAATAAAATAAAATAAAATGAATGGGGAGGAGCATGTGGCTAAAGGAAGAGGAGTCAGAACCAAGTATCTTCTTTTTTTTTTTAAGATTTTATTTATTTATTCATAAGAGACAGAGAGACCAAGTATCTCCTAAAGGAATAGACTGCAGAAATGATTACAACTGAAAGACAGGGTGCGTACTTCATTAGCAGAATATCTTGTTTTCATTGGTGTGTGTGCCATCCCAGTATTAATGCATATCTGCTGGTTCATTGGTAAGAACAATTTTTCAGTTCTCTCAAAAAAGAGGCTTTTTTTCCCTTGCAAAGAAATCACTATGTAGAACATTGGTGGGAATGTGTGTGCAAACAGTGTTTCTGTGGTGCTCTCTGTGTTTCATAAGTTTTTTTTTTTTTTTTTAAGATTGATTGATTGATTGATTTGAGACAGAGAATGAGAGAGTGAGAGCGGCAGAGACACAGGCAGAGGGAGAAGCAGGCTCCATGCACAGAGCTCGACATGCATGGGTCGACCCTGGATCTCCAGGATCACGCCCTGGGCTGAAGGCGGCGCTAAACCACTGAGCCACCCAGGCTGCCCTCATAAGTTTTATATATATTATCTTAACTAATTTTTACTATCATGTATAAAAAAGGTATTATTTAGCCCTGATTTTATATGTAAAGAATTGGAGGCTTATTAGCAAATTTAAATAATAATTTGTCTCAGACACACTGATAGAGCTAGAATTTAAACCGAGGTTTGATCTGACTCCAAAGCACATTTTTTCACTCTTCCTGGACTGTCTTGGGGCTAAGAATAGTGATAATATGCCTTTTCTTTTGAAAGTAATTACAGTTGGGGCACCTGACTGGCTCAGTCAGAAGAGCATGTGGCTCTTGATCTTGAGATTGTGCTTGAACTAGTCCCACATTGGACGTAGAGCTTACTTAAAAAAATATATTATTTTAAAAAATTAATAAAAATTATTATAGTTGATTTTCATTATTTAGTAGTTACCTTGTATAAAGTGGCTGCAGACCCTGAATTAGTGAGTACTGAACAGTTTCTTCCGGAGATGTTACAGTTAGGTTCCTGCAAGCCCCTGGTCACAACATTTTCCTCTGCCAACAAATACATAATCTTGTTTCATGTGTATTTCTGTTTAAGGACAACTTGTTTAATATATATTGTTGGTTCATTAACATTGAACAACAATAAAATGTTGACCGCTAGATTATTTCTAATCTTTTGCCATCATAAAAAAAAAAAAACCCTATGGATGAGCATCCTTGTAATCAAATATTTTGTGTACATCTTTGATTAAATTTTAGGATATATTCATAGACATGACATTGTTGAGTCCAAGGAAAATTCACAGTTACTGCCAAAAAATGCCTTCCCAGTATTGTTAACTGGTTCACACTCCCCCCTCTGGCAATGTAGTAGAACTTTGGCTTTTCGCCTCATAGACATTAAATTTTTTTATATTTGTTTAGAGATTGATATAGTTATCTTGTTTTAATTTAATAGATGTTAGTGGAAATTTTTTTCATAGTTTTTAGACATTTTGTTTCAAACTTTTTTCATTTTAATTTTAAATTCTTTTTTTTTCAAGATTTTATTTATTTACTCATGAGAGACACAGAGAGAGAGGTAGAGACATAGGCTGAGGGAGAAGCAGGCTCCCTGTGGGGAACCTGATGCAGGACTTGATCCCAGGACCCCAGATCACCACCTGAGACAAAGGCAGATGCTACCCAGGTGCCCCTAAACCCATTTTTCTTAAATAGCCAGTTTTCTCATTGCCACTGGTTAAATAATATATCCTTTTATCCTTGATTTGAAATGTTGCCTTTTTCATTTATTAAAGACTTATATACTTGGGTTGTTTTTATTTTAAGATTTTATTTGACAGTGTACAAACCCGGAACAGCAGGCAGAGGGAGAGGGGGAAGCAGTGTCCCTGCTGATCAGGGAGTCTGCCATGACTGTGACCACAGGGCTCAATCCCAGACCCTGGGATAATGACCCAAGCCAAGGCAAGTTACTTAACTGACTGAGCCACCCAGGCATCCCCTTGGTTTCATTTTTGATTATTTGTTTATTCCAGTATGTTTTTTCTGACAGCCATAGCACCAGTACAGGGGTACTGATTGCGTTACTACATGTTTTAATATCCTAAAGGGCAGAAAATACTTTCTAATACTTTCTTTCTTTTGTATGAACTGTAGACTTAATTCTCAAATTCCAGAAACATTATTTTGAGATTTCATTGGAATTTTATTAAAAGAGTTACTTTGGGGTAAATTGGCACTTGAAGTCTTACTATTACAGAGTATCACATTTTGCTAGTTATTCAAATTGTTTGTTTTTCAAAAATTAGGTATTTTCTTCTTACAGAGTCTGCATGTTTCTTATAAAATTCATTCGTAGTAGTTGATACTTTTATTGATGTTCTAAAATATTCTTTTTTCCGTCTTATTTTCTAAAGAGTTACTTGTGTTATTAGAAAGTTGGTTTTTTGGGATGCCTGGGTGGCTCAGTGGTTGAGTGTCCACCTCTAGCCCAGGGCCTGATACTGGAGAGCTGGGATCGAGTCCCATGTCGGGCTCCCAGCATGGAGCCTGCTTCTCCCTCTGCCTGTGCCTCTGCCTTTCTCTCTCTCTCTCTCTCTCTCTCTGTGTCTCTCATGAATAAATAAATAAAATCTTTAAAAAAAAAAAGAAAGTTGGTTTTTGTATATTGTTTTTTATAACCAGCTACCTTATTGAATTCATTAATTCATTTGGTTTTTCCATTGAGTATTTTGGATTTTTCAGGTAGGTAATCTTCAGTCACATTTATATGCAAATTTGTTAGAATTACAGTCTTCAAAAGGAGGTTGGAAAGCTGATGGATTCAGACTTCTTACATTTATCATTGGTGCATTCCATTAACCTTAAGAGTTGAGTGAGTCCAACTTAAATATAAGAGGTGAATATAATACTTAAAGCTCTTTTTTTAAATTTATTCAGCTCTTTCTCAGTAAAGACTATTAATTGATATGGGAATCTCTTTTGGGTAGTAGGAGGTACATGTTTTTAAAATTACTGGTATACTCCTACCACCCTGTATGTAATACCCTACACAAAATAATAGGTAGTAATGTTTGTTGAATAGGTAGATATTTTCAAATTGAAATTAGAGGGAAGCTGCAAGAAATCATTTCTAAATTCCAACTCTATTTCTGGTCTTTTTTTAAAGATTTTATTTATTCATTCATGAGAGACAGAGAGAGAGGCAGAGATACAGGCAGAGGGAGAAGCAGGCTCCATGCAGGGAATACGGGACTGGGTCCCGGGACCCCAGGATCACACCCTGGGCCGAAGGGAAGTGCCCAACCACTGAGCCACCCAGGCGTCCCTATTTCTGCTCTTCTAAAAATCATTATTCAAATATTTACTGAGCACTTAAGGAGCTGGTCATTCCCTCTTACTATTTTTTCTAATAACTGAATTTCTAGATTAGAGTCACAAGTGTTTAAGCTCCAGCAATTGATTACAGAGAAGTGAAATATTCTTTCCAATTGAAATGGGTTTTTGAAGGTGAAGTATCTGTTTCTGTTTTTGTTAATAGCTTTGACACTTAGTGTCTATCTATATTGATTTTACGGCTCAACACTCCTGTGCATGGGAATGTTGTTTGCAAATCTATTTTTCTATCTAACTATTTTGAAATTATTTTCTTTAGAACCTCTCAGAAAAGACAGCTCTTTCTGCTCTTCTGTTGTGGCCTCAATTTCTATTCTCAGTGCAGCTACCTAGGAGCTAGAAACACTAAACTTCTATAAATATATAATATTGTAGAAGAAAGGGCAATTGAGGATGCCACTGCTTACTCCAAATTTAGATATTCTCAGAATAAGTAGACTCCAGACTCTCAGAGATAGAACTGTTTTTGTGCATGTTGATAAATGAGAAGGCTGTGTTTTCTTATACCCTTTTTCTGACATTTATGTTTCAAAACACAGGTAACTAATTTTTACCTATTTAGGAAGTTTAGTCCATTTACTAAATGAAAGATATTTATCATCTCCCAGGCTCTGTGCTACAAAGATCTTGGTGTCTATGCGGGAAGAGAAGAATGAAGTTTTTACTGTCATGATTGAATCCTTTTTGCTTTGTACACCCTTTTGACAATCTGATGAAAGTAGTGGACTTTTGGGCAGCCCCGGTGGCGCAGCGGTTTAGCGCCGCCTGCAGCCGAGGGCATGATCCTGGAGTCCCGGGATCGAGTCCCACGTCAGGCGCTCTGCATGGAGCCTGCTTCTCCCTCTGCCTGTGTCTCTGTCTCTCTCTCTCTCTGCATCTCTATGAATAAATAAATAAATAAAATTTAAAAAAAAAAGAAAGTAGTGGACTTTTGTAGAAAAACGCACATGGATAGGCTCAAACAAACATGTAAATTTTTACATAGAATTCAAGATGTTTCTAGTCTTTGAAATTTAGCCATAAACCCAAGTCCCTGGAGGTTCTCTGAACTCCAGACTAAGAACTCCTACCTTAAATAAAAGCATTGCTAAAAGTTGTGAGTGACCTAAGATCCTGTAACACAATATTTAGATATCTGATGCATCCAACAAAGGGGAAGTTTCCTTGGGGGCCTATAACTTAACCTTTAGCCACTAAGTTCCTTAAACGTTTTTCTCTCTCCACTGGCTATTCATAGCTGACTCTGCTAGGTTCTTTTCTTCTACCCAGCATATAAAAGTTGGATTTCCTGAGTTCTTCCTGGGCCTCCTTCTTTTCTTCTATTTTTTTTTTTTGCTTGGGGAATCTCTTTCTCTCCTTTGAAGTTAAATACCACTGTATTATTGATGGCTGCCAGTTCTTTTTTTTTTTAAGATTGTTTTTATTCATGAGAGACCCAGAGAGAGAGAGAAAGAGAGGGAGAGAGAGAGAGAGAGAGAGGCAGAGACACAAGCAGAGGGAGAAGCAGGTTCCATGCAGGGAGCCTGACGTGGGACTCGATCCTGGGTCTTCAGCATCACACCCTGGGCTGAAGGCAGCGCTAAACTGCTGAGCCACCCAGGCTACCCAATGGCTTCCAGATTTATCATCAGCTCATATCTTCTCAGAGTACTAGAATCCTATATGCAACTGTCTACTCAAAAATCTATTTACGTATCTTACAGATATCACCTGTGTAACAGAAAAACATTAATATAGATACTTTTATAATAGCTTTGTTGAAATAAAATTCATATACCACAAAATTTATGCTTTTAGAGTATAAATTCAGGGATTTTTAGTGTATTCACAGAGTTACGCAACCATTACTACTCTTTTTTTTAAAAAAATATTTATTTATTCATGAGAGACACAGAGAGAGAGAGGTAGAGACACAGGCAGAGGGAGAAGCAGGCTCCATGCAGGGAGCCTGATGTGGAACTTGATCCCGGGTCTCCAGGATCACGCCCTGGGCTGAAGGCGGCTCTAAACCCCTGAGCCACTCGGGCTGCCCTCCATTACTACTCTTTAATTCCAAAACATTTTCATCGCCCCAGAAGGAAATACTGTACTGTTAGCAATCATTCATTCCCCCCTGCCCTCTGCCCCTGAGTTTTACCTACTACTCTCCTTTCTTGTTTCTCTCTGTATTTGCCTGTTCTGGACATTGAAAATAAATGGAATCATGTGGTATGTGGCCTTTTTTGGTTTCTTTTCACTTAGCATGATGTTTTCAAGATTTATCCACGTTCTAGCATATATCAATACTTTATTTCTTTTTATGGTGAATAGTATTCCAGTATGTGGATAATGCCACAGTTGATAGCATATATATATGTTCTTGCTGAAGCTCTACTGCTACAGTGATGTGGTGTTTAAAGCTATCGAATGAGAAAATAAGGTGGTGATATGCATAATTTGGATTGAATATAATATCACACTTAACATTTAGAGCTTGATGTGACTAAAAATTATGTAATACTAACTTTTATCTTATTTTCAAAATAATACTTTCTCTGATGTCTCACATTCTCTGATACTTTACTTTTGGAAAGATAAGCAGGCTCTTTTGTTGTTTCTGTATGTGATTAGCTAAATTTGTTTTAATCCTTCTGAAGGCCTTATAGAACACATTTTGTGTAAAATATGTAATTATCTTTGGACAATGAGTTTAATCCCCAGGTCACATTCTAATAATTTTCTTTTCACAGTTGGAAATAAGGCATTATTTTCAGTGAAAGTTATCTTAGTGTTTAAATGACATTATTAAATTACATTACAAAGTGCCAAACTGTTAAGAGACAGGATTTTTATTTTCTTCATACTTTGAGGTTAGGTATTCATGAATGTATGAAGGTACCAAACATTTGAAGATCTACACATAAAACTTTATTTGAATGTGAATATCTAACTAAATCACCAGGATCATCTAAATATTATTTAACATTAGGATTCCAGGCACAGGCCTTGACTAAGAACTGTAGTCACTCTCTGAATACATTTAGGAATTTCACAAAGCAGATCAGTAAAAAAAAAACAACAACAACAACAAAAAAAAGCAGATCAGTGGTTTTCTTTGTCCTGAGAAGATTTTTATAAAGAAGTAATGATGGGGCACCTGGGTGGCTCAGTGGTTGAGCATCTGCTTTTGGCTCAGGTCGTGATCCGGGGGTCCTGGGATTGAGTCCTGCATCAGACACACCACAGGGACCCTTCTTCTCCCTCTGTCTGTGTCTCTGCCACTCTCTGTGTCTTTCATGAATAAATAAAAATAAAATCTTAAAAAAAAAAAAAAGGTAATGAATGGGCTTTTTAAAAATTTAGGAATTTCATAAAGAAAGTATTTTTGATTATCAAATTAATATGAATATACTTGATTCTAAATGATATAAATCACTGATGAAGAATATGTAATCTGATCATGAAGTTGACTTTTGCTGTTAAAATTGAAGAATTCTCTTCATGATTAGCATGAGAATTTGAAATAATGGAATATTTTGTAGGTGAAATGTTACACCTCACTCTGGCACCCTACTCCTGCTGAGAAGAGTAGGTAGAGATCTTGACTAGAAGATATGTTAAGTGGAGTTATATAGATAAGCAACGAAGAGAGGGGTATTGTTTTTAGGTTTTGTGAGTTGTTGAAAATGAGGTCGTCAGAGTCACTTGTTTGATGAAGTGCACATTTAGTAGTTTTAAATTCACAATGTGGAAGAGAATGAGCACTTATCAGAACAGAAGGAAATGTGTGGTTAAACGGTTTCATCTGTAACTGTAGACTATTTCCCTTGGTCCAAATGGGAGGAGAAATGGAACCTTGTGTTTTGGGCTTTTTTCCCCATTATAAATAGAAATTAGTTCAGTGTGGAGCCCTTACCAGGAAAAAAAGGTTGCATTTAGGAGTAGAGGAGAATGACAAAAATGTGTGTTAAGATGGCATAAATCCTGTAGGTTTTATGTTACAGGTGTCTCAATTGTAATTTTTTGAGCATATTTATAATTATCGACAATCGATTATTCTTACTAAACCTCTCTAAAAACAAGATTACCCCAAGATTGTTGAAGAAACTGCTGAGTTGAATAAAGAAAAAGGGTAATGCTTCCAGCTTTTTCTCAAAATGAAGACTGTCTTAACCAATTTTATATAATTTCAGTTAATAAATACTAATTTTAGCTCACAGAAGCATTTAGATTATCCAAATAAAATATATCTAGTACAAATAAAGAACCTTATTTATAAAGATATATTTGATAATATGGAGTCTTGAAGAGTCATGGAAGTCCTGCTTCCTTTGCGTCTAAAAA
Source organism: Canis lupus familiaris (assembly GCF_011100685.1). Classification (NCBI taxonomy): domain Eukaryota; kingdom Metazoa; phylum Chordata; class Mammalia; order Carnivora; family Canidae; genus Canis; species Canis lupus. The sequence continues at coordinate 82,866,035 of NC_049226.1, read as the reverse complement.
ATCTTTTGTTAAGGCATAAAATAATAAATATCTATGCTGATTTTTATCCTGAAGCCCATGTTAAATGAGATAAAGGAGACCTAAAATAACAATGTTTTTCCCTAAAGTTACTGTTAGGATAGGAGAGTATTAGGATGAGGGGAGAGTATAAGAATTGTCATAAATTTCTTTTTTTTTTTTAATTTCTTATATTTCTTATTGTAAAATAAAATTTTCACATTAAGATGATAGTATTTGTACATTTCCTTCCTTGATAGATCCTTAATGGCTCTTGAGAACAGTTAGACTTCCAGGCACTATGGGAATTTGGTGATTGAAAATGAAACTCGCTTGAATTTAAAAAACAAACCTAAAGTGACTTTTGCTCTAGAATTACTTATTTATACTTACTTGGTAGATAATGGTATATATGCCGCCGAAGCAAGCACATTAATGGTAAATAAATATTATATCAGTTAAGTTTCTTTGGTTAAAAACAGTAGACATCAAGTATGGCCAACCACCTATAGTAAAAAAAGAAAAAGAAAAAAAAGCAGCATTACTTCACGGGAAGCTATGAGATAGCTATAGAACTGAAGGGAAGTATGAAGAGCCTGACCCTGGGTAGCTCCAGAGATCCAAACACAGGGAAACTCTCTTTAGGGGGTGTGTGCTCTCTTTAGGGGCTAGTAAATTCCATTTGTTTTCAGTCCTTTTATCTTTTAACCCAAAGTTCAGAAATCAAGGCAAAATATTTGATTGTCCTGGCTTTAGCTGGCGGAGCAATGATATCTATTTCAAGTTATCATTTTACTACAGCTTTTACAATATCTGTGTAACTTTGTTTTATTTTTTTTTTAAGATTTTTATTTATTTATTCATGAGAGACACAGAGAGAGGGAGAAGCAGGCTCCATGCAAGGAGCCCGACATGGGGTTCGATCCTAGAACCCCAGGATCGCACCCTGGGCCAAAGGCAGGTGCTTAACTGCTGAGCCACCCAGGGATCCCATAACTTTGTTTTAAAAACAATTTGAAAGAATTTGTGATTAGAAATAAAGTACTGGTAAACCAGATTAACTTAATTTATATTTGGTCAGAGGCTCTGGTTTATATACTTTCCTACACTTTTTTAAAGAATGTATTTATTTATTTTAGAGAGAGCATGAGCAGGGGTGGGGAGGCAGAAGGAGAGAGAGAATCCCAGGCAGCTTCCCTGCTGAGCCGGGAGCCTGATGCAGGGCTCTGTCCCATGACCCGGAGATCGTGACCTGAGCCGAAAGCAAGAGTTGAACACTCAACTGAATAAGCCACGCATATGCCCCTACAATTCTTAATTTTATAATTGTATTCATTTTTCCCCCCTAAGAAAGCCACAGGTTTTCTTAGTAAGCTTATTCTTCATTTTATGTGTGTGTGATGGCTTATCATTGGTTTTCATCCTTCTTTTCTGTGTCTTAGGTGTATTTGAAGGCTCCCATGATTCTGAATGGAGTCTGTGTTATCTGGAAAGGCTGGATTGATCTCCAGAGACTGGATGGTATGGGCTGCCTGGAGTTTGATGAGGAACGAGCCCAGGTAGGGTGATATCAGGATCTACTGAGCATGGTCTCTTTCTAATTTTACCTTCATCCGTGCATCTATTTTACCCCGTCCTTAAGAGTAAGTATAAAAAGTCTCATGTTCAAGTGGTATTGAGGAATCCTGGAATCCCATTCTGGTTCTAGTTTGGGGAAAGTTTTTCTTTCAGTGGTTCTCAATTTGATGGGACTATTCTTGTCTGCTCAGGGAGGCACTTCAAAGTCCAGTAAATGGTTCTGTTTAACATTTGTTCTTGATCTTCAGAACATTATCATGGGGAAAGACAGTTCAGAATAAAATGTAGCATTTCTGGAGTGGATCGGTGAGGAGTTTGGCAAATCCTCTCCCAGAAAGCAGTGATTAAACTGGACAAAATTGTTTAAAAAAAAAAATTAAGGTCTCTGGAAATTTACTAAAGGCCATACATTGAGAGGTGTTTATTCATACAAAGCTATTGAATTTCGGTAAGGACCTGATAGTCTCTGGCATTTTAGTCAGTAGGACTTCCATCCCTTCCCTCAGCTCTGGTCCCTCAGGTTAGGCAAGCAGGAAAAGCCATGGAGACTGGCAGTTCTACTGTCCTGTCAGAAGGAGCTGACTTTATTTAGAATGGTGCTTGAAAAAATTCATACCCAGGGATGTTATGTTCCTGGCAAATGCTCCAGAAAGGCAAATGATGCAGGAACCAATGAAATGGCAGATTAGCCAGATACTTAACAGAGAAATCTAGGGAAACAGGTCACTAATGTGGGCCCTATTAAAATCACACATACTTCTTACGGTCCAGAAGACTATGTGCATGTGTAAGGCTGTACCTGCTCAAGCGAGAACAAAGAAGGCCCTTTCAGGCTACTAGTGTACACAGAGTAGAATGATAAAATCCTCGCACTTTGAAAGTATTCAAGCTGCACACAGATCCAATAACAAAAGACAGAAGCCTGCTAGCTCCAGGTGTTTAAGTGAAACCCCTGAACAGGCATTGGCTGACCATTAAGTTATGTTGACCCAGGGCAACCCCCTAGAAAGCTAGGCCTAACCACAAAACAAAGCTAGGCAGTGATACCAGAGGCTGCACATTGCTGGGGAAACAAATTCTACAGAATTAGTCCAGGTTAAAAAAAAAAAAAAAAGTCTAGGTAAGTCATTAAGCAGAAAGATTAGAAACAGCAACAACACAGCAGAGCCAGGAGTCAGTTACTACAGAGGCAGGAGTTCAGAGTTACTACAGCATATTGTCTAAAATCTCCCGTTTTCAACCAAAAATGTAGACATGAAAATATTACTGATATTCAGGGGGAAAGCAGCCAATAGAAACTTTGAAGGAGCGCCCCAGTGTTGGTTCTTAGTGACAAAGGCTTAAAAGCAGTTATTTATTAGTACATTCAAAGAATTAAAGGAAGATTCTTCCTTTAAATAATTAATGGAAAATTGTAATGACAATGACTTATCAAATGGAGAATATCAACAAAGATCACTCAACAGCAGATTTGAACTGGCAGAAGAAAGAAGTAGTGAATTTGAACATAGATTTTTAGAAATTATCCAGTCTGAAGAACAGAAAGAAAAACAAAATAATCTCAGAGACCTATGGAATAGCAACACGCATACCAGATATGTACATGTAGTGGAAGTTTTCAGAAGAAGGGAGAAAGAGGGAGAAAGTTTTAAGAAATAATAACTGATGAAAACTTCCAAATTGATTGAAAATATTCATCTCCATCTCCTAGAAGTTCAGTGAACTTCAAGAAGTAAAAATGAAGAAATCCACACCTAGATGCATCACAGTCAAATTTTGAAAAACAAAGAATCTCAAAAGCAATAAAAAGGACTCATCGCATGCAAGGGAGCCAGAGTAAGATTAACAGCTGACTTGTCTTTTAAAATTGTGGAAGCCAGAAGGTAGTGGGATGAAAATGACACTCAAAATGCTAAATGAACTTAGTAAAAATATCCAGTCATTAGTAGGTATTGATTTCCCTCGATTTTTCTATAATAATCCCCTTAATAAAATTAAAATAATGACAAGAATAAAAAAGAGCTCTTTTGTTGTTGTCTCTTCCTCTGCTCTCCATATATGGAAATGTGAGAAAATTCTTATCCAGACATCAAAACCCAAAACCTTCCTAATAAAAAAAAAAATCAAAATTAAAGTTCTTGAGGCACCAGACTAGCTGGTAGAACAGGCAGCTCTTGATCTTGAGGTCGTGAGTTCAAGCCCCATGTTGGATTTGGAGACTACTTTTAAAATGAATGAATGAATGAATGAACGAACGAACGAATAAATACGTACATCTGTACATATGTACCAAAATTAAAATTCTTTTTTTTTTTTTTTTAAGGATTTTATTTATTGGGATCCCTGGGTGGCGCAGCTGTTTGGCGCCTGCCTTTGGCCCAGGGCGCGATCCTGGAGACCCGGGATTGAATCCCACGTCGGGCTCCCAGTGCATGGAGCCTGCTTCTCCCTCTGCCTGTGTCTCTGCCTCTCTCTCTCTCTCTCTCTCTGTGACTATCATAAATAAATAAAAATTTTAAAAAAAGGATTTTATTTATTTATTCATGAGAGACACAGAGAAAGAGAGAGGGGCAGAGACACAGGCAGAGGAAGAAGCAGGCTCCATGCAGGAAGCCCAATGTGGAACCCGAGCCCAGGACTCCGGGATCATGCTGTGAGCCAAAGGCAGATGCTCAACCACTGAGCCACCCAGGCATCCCCAAAATTAAAATTCTTAAGAAAGAATCCCTGCTACCTTGATTTCCATGGGTATAAGGAGCCACTAACTTTTTTCAGAAAAACAATAAATAATCCCCAGTTTAGGAGGCTGTTTCTGTAAAAAGTGATAACAGCAGATTAAATTTACATGTAAAATATCAGATTTATTGATTTCTAAAACTGAAACATTTTATTAAAATGATAAAGTTTTACATTTAACCCACAGAATTTTCCATACCTAGAATTTTCTTTTTTTTTTTTTTTAATTTTTATTTATTTATTCATGAGAGACAGGAGTGGGGAGAGAGAGAGAGAGAGGCAGAGACACAGGAAGAGGGAAAAGCAGGCTCCATGCAGGAGCCTGACGTGGGACTCGATCCCAGGATCACACCCTGGGCTGAAGGCGGCACTAAACCGCTGAGCCACCCAGCCTGCCCCATACTTAGAATTTTCTAAGTCTTGTTGCCCCAGTCTATAAATCGAGCTTTATCACTACAAAGTTAGTACTACCTTTGGTGATAGTAAACTAATACAATAATAGGTCTCACATAATAAAGCAGGGGACTCCAAAATGAGGTTCTAAGAGTGGGGTCCTGATAGGATAGGGTTAGTGTCCTGACAAGAAGAGATGCTTAAGAGAGCTTGCTCATTCTCTCTCTCTCTCTCTCTCTCTCTTTTTCTCCTGTATGAGGACAGTATTCTCAGATGCTGAGAATACCTGAGGTGTATCTGCTGAGTATACCTCAGATGCTGAGGTATCTGGTACCTGGTAAACTAAGAGATAAATAGTATGATCACAATTCCATTTTAATTAAGTTTGTGGGTATTTCAGCTGAAGTAGTTTCACCAGTATTGTCTTTCTGCCTTTGTTCAGAGTACTTTTGACAAATGTTGGCAAGAATGTGGAACAACAGTTGATGTGTTGGTATGTAAAATTGACACATTTGGAAAATTGGCAATACATACTAAAACGGCAAATTACATACACCTGTGATCCAGCAATTCTAGTCTAAGTCATGATATGCAAAGGGAATGAATACATGTATTCCTCAAGAGATATATACTGGGCATTTGTAGCAATATCATTAGTAAATAGCCAGAAACTGCAAACTGCTTAAATGCCAATTAGCAGTAGAATGAATAAATTGCTCATTCACACAAAGAAATACAGTGATAATGAAAAACTACAAAAGAAACCTACAAACTAGCACACCAATATGGATGGACTTCACAAATATATTGTACCCAAAAAGTACATGCTGTATGAATCCATTCTTCTGAAAGTACAGAAATAGCCAAGACTTAATTATTTTTAGAAATAAGGATAATGGTTTATCCTTGATGGAGGAGGGTAGGTGCTGGAATGGAACAGAAGGAAATTTGTGAGATACTGTTACTGTTCTGGTTCTTTCTATGGATTCTAGTTCCAAAGAAAGTTTGGTTTGTGGAAATTCATCAGGCTGTAATTTAGGACAGTGTGCCTGGTAAAATTCAGGTGTGAACCACATAATATATTTTAAGTTTTTCTAGAAGCCACATTAAAAAAAAATTAAAAGAAGCAATTATATTTAATTTTTATATAATATTTTGTTTAACTCAGTATATCCAAAATATCATACTTGGACATAAAATTAATATAAAAATTAACTGTTCTATCTCACATTTTTTTCTTTACAAGTACTTGAAATCTCATGTTTATTGTCCATGTACAGACTCAGACTAGCTGTTTTTTTGTTTTTTTTTTTAGATTGATTGATTGATTGATTTGAGAGAAAGAGTGAGTAGGGGAGGGGCAGAGTAAGAGAATCCTCCAGCAGACTCCCCGCTGAGTGAGGAGCCCGATGTGGGGCTCAATCTAATCATCCTGAGATTGTGACCTGAGCCAAAACCAGGAGTTTGTCAGATGCGTAACCAACTGAGCCACCCAGGCACTTCCAGACTAGCCACATTAAAAGTGTGTAGTAGTCACATGTGGCTAGTTGTTACCATATTGGACAGGAAAGCCTTGTGTACTCTTGTAGATATAATACACTATAATAAAATGTTTTAAAAGTTTATCATAAGTGAATATAACTCTGAATAGAATTGTAGAAAACAAATCATGTTTGCTGATTGTATTTTCATCTTTCAGTTCCTTTTTTGTAATTTGTAGGGATAAAACTCAATGTCTTTATGCTTTTGGTTTTCAATAATTGGGACTCTGAAAGTTTAAAAATCAAATTTTTGGCATTTCACCATTGGATACTTTAATCAGAGACTTCAAACTAATTTTGAACAAAGCTTAAGTGAGTCTTCAATTACCATGAAAAGATCAATGCCATTTTAGGAACTTATATTGATTTCAGAGAAATTCTTCAAAGGCTCAAATTATTTAAAATCCAAAGTGTGGGCATATTGTCCTGATGAATTTTTTGTATTCCACATCAGTTTTGTCACAGCATTTTGTAGTTCAAAATGTACTTTGTAGATACATAAATATATTTCTAATTTATACAACTGTAACTTCTAAAAAAGAAGATAGGCAGACTATCTTCTTTTGATACAGTTATGAATTACATGTGCCACATCTTGTTCCTAATAAATTTTTATTTCATGGTTTTTAAATTTATTTATTTATTTATTTATTTATTTATTTATTTATTTATTTGAGAGGAGGAGAGCTTGTATGTATGCATTACGGTGGAGAAGGGGGCAGAGGAAGAGAGAGAATCCCAAGCAGAGTCCTTGCTGAGCACAAAGCCCAAGGCAGGTTAATCCCCATCCCACGACTGGGAGATCATGACCAGAGCCAAAACCAAGAGCCAGAGACCCAACTGACTGAGTCATCCAGGTGCTCCTTTGTTTCATAGTTTTTAAAAATTCACTGAGAATGTTACTTTTTTTTTTTTTTTTTTTTTTAAGAGAAAGAGCTACTAGAGCAAGGAGGGGCAGAGGGAGAGATAGAATCTTAAGTAGGTTCCATGCCGAGCCCGGAGCCCAACTTGGGACTGGATCTCACAACGCTGAGATCATAACCTGAGCCAAAATCAAGAGTCAGATACTTAACTGACGAGCCGGCCAGACACACAGAGAGAGAGGCAGAGAGATACAGGCAGAGGGGGAAGCAGGCTCCATTCAGGGAGCCCTATGCAGGACTCGATCACTCCCCGAGCCAAAGGCACTCAACCCCTGAGCCTCCCAGGCATCTCCAGGAATGTTACTTCTTATACATTATGTGTTCCACCAGCATTTGTATTTGTATTATCAATATAAGAGCTAATAATTTTATCTTCACTATTGTACTTTTTAGATTAATTGGCTTTGGCAGTCACAAAAAAAGATGTTTCAGGGGCCATGCTTGCTTAATCAGTGGAGCACCTGACTCTTGATCTTACAGGTTGTATGTTGGGCCCTATGTTAGGTGTAGAGATTACTTAAATATAAAATCTTTTTTAAAAATTTCACCTTTAGTGTAATGACCTTTCAAAAGTTTAATTTTGGTTATATAATCAAGTTAGAAAAATTGAACCAGGGGTGCCTGTGTGTCTCAGTAGGGGGTCTGCCTTGGGCTTGGGTCATGATCCCAGGGTCCTTAGATAAAGACCTGCATCAGCTCCCCACTCACCAGGGAGTCTTCTTGTCCCTCTGCCTCTCCCTCTGCTTTTACCGTCTCTCTTAAATAAATGAATAAAATCTTTAAAAAAAGAAAAAAATTGAACCATTATTTGAATTAATGGATCTTCTATTTGACATACTTCATGATGTTGACGTAAAACTGGTGTCCTTTAGCTGTTTGCAAAGTTTTTGTTAATGAAGTCAGCATATAAACAGCTTTGCATTTTGTATGTGCATGACAATGAATTGAATCATTTGTCATTTATCAGTGAATTAAATCACTTGATTTAAATGAAGTTGTGTGAAGTTGTGCAGAGTGATGTTAAATGTACCGTCTGCAGCTGCTTGTGTTAAATTGTTGCCTTTGAAGTATATGTTGATGCTTCTTCAGCAGTTTTATTTCTTTGGTTTTCATGTGATCAGTGATACCATTCTGGTCCCAACAGAGAATAGTTATTTTATACAAATTACGTATTCCATCATCAACTTTTTCGGAAATCAATTTGATTCTTAATTTTTTGTTAAATACACGCTTCCAGGTTGTTTTTTTTTTTTTACGCTTTGAGTTTTTAAATTCATTCCTGCAGAAAGGTATTACCAAGCCATAAAATAAATATAGTTGTAGATTTAAGCAATAGAATAAAAACAAAAGCACTGCAGCAAGAATGGTCTGAATATTCTCTGTATGCTCTATGACAGGACTCCAAAGCCTTTATTTGCCACATGGGTTTCACTACACCACCTTTTATGATGACCCCACCTAACTCCTTTGTGCAGATCGTGGTTAAGACCATAGTATAACAGGTGGCTGGTGGGGACAGGAGTGTTGACAGCTGTGCCCACTGCCATCTGAGATTGTATAGAATTTGTTGTCCCTAGCCATTTTGAGCATACTTTATGGGTGAATATTTTTTTATCAGGAGTTGCCCTTTATGCTGCCGTTGAAGGGGTAAGTGTTAGTTAAGGATAATGCTGGCCATCACCAATTGTTTTTCAAATTACAGTGCAAACTGTTCACTGCACATATGTTTCACATCTTGCTAGAAAGGACCAAGACAGAAGCTAGAGTTAGAAAGCAGAAGGCTACCATATCTCTCTTGGCTTATTTTACTACAACTGTTAGTAATAATACTTTTTTCCTTTTAATGAAATAAAAATCTGTGACCATTGCTAGATTATACATTAGTAGCTAATAACTTCCTTAGGAAATAGGATCATATTTCATATTATATGCTCTCATTTCATCATGAAATATTCCTCTACTGTACTTAAATCACAGTTGACATTTATATATTGATTTTTGTCATTTTTCGTCTGCCTGCCCGACTAGACCAGAGACCATGAGGAGAAGCACCATTTGTCCCCTCACATTGTATATGTGGCACCTTAGCACAGTGACTTGGATGTAAGGAAGATTCAAACGTTTGTGGAATAAATGAAAAAGTGAATGGATGCACAGGATAGGAGTATCCTGTTATCCTAGATCTATCCCAGTTGATAGCTAGCTAAATAGTAGAAAGCCCTTGGAGCTGGAAACAGGTGCTTGCTTCAGCAGCACATAGACTAAAAAATAGGAGTTGGGAACAGTGTTCTTTTGCAGGTACCTCAAGCTTATACAGTATATTCTGAGAATACAATAGGAATGTGTAATGATATTTAGTCAGATGTGGGGTTTTTTTTTGTTTGTTTTTTTATGATAGTCACACAGAGAAAGAGAGAGAGGCAGAGACACAGGCAGAAGGAGAAGCAGGCTCCATGCACCGGGAGCCCGACGTGGGATTCGATCCCGGGTCTCCAGGATCGCGCCCTGGGCCAAAGGCAGGCGCCAAACCGCTGCGCCACCCAGGGATCCCTAGTCAGATGTGTTAACTTGATATATCTGCAAGTGCTTGTAAAATAATAGCAGTTATCGAATGCTCTCCATTACTATACTTAAGCTTGTTTTGTCTGTTATTTAATCTTTACAACAGTCTTATAAAGTAGATATTACTACTATGCCTATTTTACAGCTGGTAAATGCATCATAATAGAAATTTGATTACAACTTTTAAGTTATAGACATCATGTCAATGACAATGTTAAGTATTAAGCAGCCATACTGATAGTAACAAAAGCTGCGTCACACAGAACAAGATACCAAGTAGTATAGGTACAGTCCAGGTGGGTATAGCACTTATTTATATTACAGGGGTCCTGGGTTTTGTCATCTTCCTGCTGTGCTCAGTGTGATATTGCATCCCCATAATTATGTTTGTGTAATGGCTGCTGTATCTCTGGGCATTGTATCAGTTCGTGGGAGGAGAAAAGGTGAAATGTCTCTTAAAAGACTTTCTTAGAAGCCCCATTAGGTGAGCTATGCTTCTGTCTCATTGGTTAGAACTGAGTTACTGGCCACTCCTTGCTATAATGAATCTAGGTGTGTGAATATTGATGACTTTTTTTTTTGGTATTTTTGTCTTTTAGTTTCTTCAAGTATACTATTGAAAAATCCTAGTATCGAGAAGTGCGTGACTACAATGGTTGAGATTCTGTGCTCTAGACAATGAGAAAGCTTTTTTAAGTTGGGAGTATTGTGGTCAGATTGTGCCTAAGGCATGTGACAGCTCTGTGTGTTAGATTGGGGATGACAGAATGGAAGCAGGAAGACACTGTTGAGGAGATCTTTGCAGTAATTTTAATAAGGGATCTTAGAAGCCTGAACTAGGAAAATGTAGAAAATAAAAGGAGACTAAAGATTCCAAAAATGTTTAAGAAGTCTGATGGCTAGGACTTGGTGGTTGATTGGCCCTGTGGAGATGCAAGAGTGAAGAGTCAAAGATGAAGATGGCTCAGGTGTCTGGCAGAAATGAAGGAGTGGTGCCAGGAATGGAAACTAAAGGGGAGTAAAGGAGAAAGTTTAAATTAGTTGTCCCTTAGGCATAGTGAATTTGAGGTATCTGGATTTTCTTCACGTGCAGATCATTATTGATTGGGAAGGGATTAGTATAGATTTGTTATATGTTACAAATATTTTTTCTTGATAATATCCCTAATATCCCTTGGACTTGTATTTACTTTCTGTTCAGCAGTTTCTAACATTTATATTAATAAATCCTGTTAATATTCTCTTTTATATATTTCTGGCTTTAGTGTCATAATTAGAGGGCCGGGCCTGGCCTGGCCTGTCTTGTGCCCAAATTATAGAAGTATCTACCAACTTTTTTTCTTGAACTTCTGGCTTAATTATTGACTTGTACAAGATTTTATTTTGGTAAATAGGATGAGGTAAGGAAAGGGAAGAACATTTTCAATTATTAGAATATGATTGAGCCACAGGTCTTATATCCAAAATGTAATATCAAACATGAAAAAACTGAAGTTTTTTTTTTTTAAAGTGACTCCAACGTTGGCTTTTTTAAATGGTTTTGATATTTAGAGAAATACTTTGCTGTTTATTTCCTCCAAGAAACAAATACTGTCAAATTGAGTTTTTATTCTAAACCCAAAGTAAAATATCCTTTTCATGTATTCTGACAGCAGGAGGATGCATTAGCACAACAGGCCTTTGAAGAGGCTCGGAGAAGGACGCGTGAATTTGAAGACAGAGACAGGTCTCATCGGGAGGAAATGGAGGTGAGAGTTTCACAGCTGCTGGCAGTAACTGGTTAGTACTTTCCCCCAACCTCTCAGGCTCTCTTTGTCATGTTTGTGCATAATGTTTTTTATAAATAGTTTAATTTTGTCTTTTGTTTGTCAAAAGTTATACTATGTCTTTGTGTTTATTAAATGTAACTGCTATAAAGAGACTTTAGTCTTAATTTTAAGTTGTATGTGAATTCATCATTTATTGATCCTCATAAAAAATCATTTACTGTCGGTCATGTATATATTCTCTTAATTCATTGATCCAAATATCTTTTCTCTTTTTTTGTCTTGGTTATTTGTAAAAATTACTTTATGTTATCATAGAATACATATTTTTAGAACATTATTAAAACTCTTTGGAAATAATATTACTTTACATTTTTTAATGAATGCTTGTCTTGATTTGATAACAGTGTAATGTTCAGCCATTTGTGTATTCTCTTTTACTAGAGGAAAATTTAATATTTTTAAACTAGTCAAAGAATAGAATTAACCTAATCCATGTTTCTTTTAACTTTTTTATGGTACAGAGGTAGAAATCCTCACCAAAGAAATATGTAACTTAATTATTATAAGGCTAACACCCTAGTAACTACTATCCAGATCAAAAAAATCAAATTTTGACAGCTACCTTCACAGCACCCTCCATGTGGACATCTAATTATGACCTTCTCCCTTCCCTCAAAAGTACTCATTACCTCAGTTTTTACAGTAATCACTTCCTTGTGTCTTTTTAGTTTTATTACCCATCCCTATTTCAGTCTTCAACATGGAAGGTTTGCCCAATGTTTAAATTTGATATGACTTTTAATTGACATGAATTTTTTTCTATGTAAAGTTGTACCTTACTTTAAGCAGACTTTAATTATACAATTAATATTTAAAGTATTTATACATTGTTCAAAAATCCAATTTCTACAAAAAGTATGCCTTAACAAAATAAAATAATCAAGACGAGAACTACTGTGTTTGAAAAGGATATAGTCAAATGTTAATGTATGCTCCAAGTTTATAAGCTTGATTATCAACATGAACATTTCACACAAGAAAAAATAAGAAAAGCACACATTCATATTCAATAATGAAAAGAAATGGAATTAAAATATAATTATAGTACATGAACTAAATAGAATAATTTCTAGGCATTAAAAAGAGTTCTGCAGATTGGTTGCACAACATTGTAAATGTATTTAATACTACCGAGCTGTACACTTAGAAATGGTTGAGATGGTAGGGCGCCTGGGTGGCTCAGTGGTTCAGTGTCTGCCTTTGGCTCACATCATGATCCTGGGATGGAGCCCTACATCAGACTCCCTGCAGGGAGCCTGCTTCTCCCTCTGCCTCTCTCTCTTGTCTCTCACGAATAAATAAATAAGATTTAGGAAAAAAAAAAAAAGATGATTGAGATGGTAATTTTTATGTATTTTAACACATTAAAAAAATTTTAATCAGTATTTTAATGACAGAAAATTGGTGGGTTTTCCATGTACAAAATTATATGTACACTATTATTTAAGTTAGCACAAAAGTGTATGTGTGTGTACAGAGAGATAGTGGTGAAGAGCCCAGACACTAGAGCCAGACTGCAAGATCTGAATCTGGCTTTGCCACTTACTTTGTCATCTTGAACAACTTATTTCATCTTCCTGTGGCTGAGTCTCCTCATTGATAAAATGAGGCTAATAATTGTCCCTATCTCATAAGGTTACAGGATTAAATAAGCAGATACATATGAAAACACTTCTTGAGTGTGTGGCACTGAGTAGGTGTACCTGCTATTATTGGTGTTATTTCGTGTGTATGTATCCCTCTGTGTGACAATGTTTTTAGAATGAATGAAAAAAATCAAGCCTGCTTAGTAGTTAGTGTATAAAATAAAATTATCTCTTAATGATTGAGTTTTCCCTTTGTCAGTGAGTGAATTAATCTAATAGGCTGAGAGCAACTGATGGTGCCCCCAAGAATGTAGTACTTTTTAGCTAGGAAAAGAGACAGGAGGGATATTATGCAATGCATTTGTTTTCTTTGAAGCTTTTCAATTCTTATGATTAGACTTCCCATGACATTTTCTTTCAGAATGCTTGTATATGTAGTAGTAAGTTTATAAATATATATGCATTTACCTTATGCTTCTGAACCTTTTTCTTCATGCTGTTTGTTCCCTGATAATGTACCTTTCTACCCATTTGTTAAAACCCAGCTTAAATATAATGTCAGTCCCTTCTCCAGCCTACTTGTTATTAGCCCTTCCACTTTGTAGTTTCCAGAGCATTTACTTCTGTTATTGTTCTTCCTGAACAATATGTTGAAACAATTAAAAACATGTCTGTCCTCTATTATAGATTCCCAATGAGGGATCCCTGGGTGGTGCAGCGGTTTGGCGCCTGCCTTTGGCCCAGGGCGCGATCCTGGAGACCCAGGATCGAGTCCCACATCGGGCTCCCGGTGCATGGAGCCTGCTTCTCCCTCTGCCTGTGTCTCTGCCTCTCTCTCTCTCTGTGTGACTATCATAAATTAAAAAAAAAAAAAAATCCCTTTAGATTCCCAATGAGATGGGGAATTTTTAACTCTCACGTTACCCACCGCAGTGTTTTGTACATTGTGTTTAGTTGTCAAATGGAGATCTTCAGAAAACAGTTCTTACCCTAGCTGTCTGAAAGCTAGAGTTAGAGTGTAGACTAGAATTTAGTTAAAGTAGTATAATACATGCTAATGGTCTTTGGAAAGGTTTTAAATGTTTATGATTTATTGGCTTATATATTAGGTAAGTTTTAAATAATGAACCTCAACTATTTTGTGCTGGATTCTGCACCAGGGACTGGTAAATATATAGATGAAAATGTACAGGGGTGCCTGGGTAGCTTAGTTGGTTAAACATTTGACTCTTGATTTCAGCTCAGGTCATGACCTCAGGGTCATGGGATGAAGCCCATTGTTGAGCTACATGCTGGGTTTGAAGCCTGCTTAAAATTCTCTCCCTTTCCCCCTGCCCCCGCCACTTGCTCGCTCTCTCTCTCTCTCTCTCTCTCTAAAAGAAAGAAAGAAAAAATTATGGTTTCTGGTCTTGAACACTGTCAGTCTTGAGGGAAAATAGATATATAAACACATATTTGGAGACTACTATAGCAGTAGCCATACATAATGGAGGTTCAGAAGTATGATAGTGGACAGTGGCAGTGTAGAGGATTGAGTGCTTACATGTGCCTCTGCCTGAGGAATTCACAGGAGAATACTATTGCAAGGATTTGAAGGAAGAGTGGGAGTTTGCCCTCTGGACAAGCTAGGGAAAGCATTCTGGGCAGAAAGAACACTATATGCAATGGCACAAAGCACTAAGAGACCTTGTTGTGTCTCAGAACGTGATTGGTCACTCTTTCTGGAACAAGCCAATGTGGCTTTAAATGAATGTAAGAATTGTTTTATGAAAAGTGCCCTTCAGCTCCATTATATTTGAAAAATAACTTTGATAATTAATGGAACAATTATTTAAGTTTTTGCCTATATTTTGCTTTAAAAAATGTAGATTAGTTGACACTAAGAATTGTCTTAAATGCTAGCTTGATTATTTTTACAAATATGGTACTTGAAAAACATTCTGGTGTTGTGAGTATATCTGTATGTATGTTTATATTGTGAATGAACAAAAACATTGTTGAGAGAGGTGTTAAAGAATTTGTTGCTCAGATAGTTTTCCACTGGGTTTTATGTCAGTGATTTGAGAGCATGGCTTCTGTAGTCAGGCCTGGTAGAGACTCTGGGTCTATCACTTGCTAGTCTCTCTTAAGCTTGTTTTCTCATAGAAATTGTGAGAATTAAATGGGAAAGTGCTTGTAAATGCACTTAGTATGGTGATTGGCTTGTGTATGCCCACAGTAAATAATAGCTCTAAAGTACTTCTTGAGCACTAAAAGCTCTACCACGCCATGCTGGTTCCAGTTAATTGAATTATCTGGCTAAGAACATCCTTTTAGTTCTCTAAAGTCTGTCAGGGCACTTTCGCTGCATTATGACCTGGAGCATAGAAAAAAATGATTGGATTGTCATCAATGATTTAAGATCCCGTAGTCTCTTGAGGCAATAATTTATAACATCAGTTCTTATAGAGAACTGTCATCTACAAAATTGGGCTGGGATCTGAGTCCAGAGCTTGCACTGGCAGTCACTTACAGGAGTTTTGGGTATGCATATCTTTTGGTACTTTTGGTACTTTTGGTGCATGTATATTTTGCTTCCCTTTAAAAAAAAATCCGTAATGGTGTGCCTGGGTAACACAGTCGGTTAAGCAACCAACTCTTGGTTTCAGCTCAGGTCATGATCTTGGTACTGTGAGATTGAGCCCTACTTTCGGGCTCCCCACCCAGCACAGAGTCTGTTTGGGACCCTCTTCCTCTGCCCCTTCCCACTGCACTTTCTCTCACTCTCAAAATAAATAAATAAATCTTAAAAAAAAAAATTTAAATCCACAACAAATTCCTAATCAGCTTATTTTCTTACAGTTTACCTTCTTTTTCCTAAAAGGAGAACATTAGAGAAAATTATTGTCCCTTCCCTCTCCCATCCCCATAATTCAAACATCTACAAGGGACATTATGTCATATACTCTAACATTCTTATTATAGTTGAGGAACCTGAGACTCAGAAAAATTAATTGACTTGCTTTCTTTCAAGTGTTTGGTTAATGGAAAGAAGAGTGAAGACTTAAATCAGTTTCCTAACCAAAACTCCTCTACAAATATAGCCTACACTGGGAAATGAATTTCCACATCACCCATAAAGATGATTAAGTTGAAAAATAAAACCTGCCAGGAGAGCTTAGAAACCGTTTTGCCTGGAAAAGGAAAAGCTGAGGCAAAAAAGAATAATAATGATTCCAGTGGGTGGTCCTGGTGCCTGACTGGAGATGAAGGCTGAGGAGCAGTGGTAACTCGTGGGTGGCAGTAACCCAGTAAATGGTCCTTGGAAGCTTGAGATCCTGGCAGCACAGTGGCTTAGGGATGTCCCACCCCTGTTTGGATAACCTCTGAGGCCCCTAGCCCTGCAGTGCTAAACTTGTAATGCTGATGCTCTTGAGCATTTAATACACATGTAAGTTTAAGATTACTAAGAGTTTTGATTTGTGCCAGTGTCTTTTTACCTGAAATCAGTTATAAAACTCCCTGAGCATGTGTAAAATTTTTTTTTTTTTGCATGTGTAAAATTTAGAAAGTTTTCAGTCCATCATTCATGGTAAGATTTAGCATTTTCTTTTTCTGATTTTTCTGTAAAAAAAGGTTATTTTAGTAGTTTGATGTTTCTTTACCTTTCAGAGATGATAGCAGCTTATCATTAATTTGGCAAGTGAAAAACTATAGTGAAATGAAGAAACATTGTTTTAGTTACCTTGTCCAAATACTGTTAAATCTTTGGTGACAACAAAATGGTGTGCAAAAGGTACAAAACACTATGTATGATATCTTTGCCCTTTGGGTATTCTTTTAAAAGGAATTCAGGCACATATTTGCTTGAATGTGCACCGTCTCTCTTTAATAGGATATGTAGGAAACTAACTGAAAACTGCAGGGGAATCGAGTATCCTGGAGCCACATGGGAGGATGATTACTTTTCATGTTATCTTTTAGACCTTTTGAATTTTGTATCCTGTGCATCTATTACATGTTTAGAAAAGAAAGAAAATATGTTTTTAGTGTTAACAGAAAATGATGGAACTAGAAGATTCTAGAACTTGCTATCTGTCTTCTGGCTTATGGCCTGTTTCTAAAAATGTGAAATCCTTCCTTTGTATGAAATTTTGTAGAGAACCCCAATATATATGATAGATAAAAGGGGCACTGCTCTAGGTGAAGCAGGGGTGGGAATTACTCTGATTTTCTTCTGTAGTCCCTGGAGTGTTTTCGTGGAACCCAGTATCTGGCAGAATGTAGCTGAAGAACCTTTGATGTGTGCTTCAGCGTGGATGGAACTGAGGGAATGATGTTGAGTGAAGTCAGTCAGTCAGAGAAGGACAATCATCATATGGTTTCACTCGTATGTGGAATATAAGAAACAGTGAAGGGAGTATAAGGGAAAGGAGGGGAACTGAGTGGGAAAAATTAGAGGGAGACAAACTGTGAGAGACTCCTGACTCTGGGAAACAGAGGGTTGTGGAAGAGGAGGTGGGTGGGGGGATGGGGTAACTGGGTGATGGGCACTAAGAAGGGCATGTGATGGGATGAGCACTGGATGTTATATGTTGACAAACTAAAATTTAAAGAGAATGAGCATGAGGATGAGCTCATGATGTAGTAGGATGAGCATGAGGTTTGTAATAGATTTCTCTGGTTTTGAATCCTGGCTCTCTTGTTGCATTGTGACATTAGGAAAATTACTTATCCTCGTGAGCCTCATCTGTAAAACCAGGGCTTAAGGCCCTACCTCCCAGGTCGCTGCCAGCGCAGTATGTCTTAGATGGGCTCACTTCCTCTTTTTTCACTTTGGCTCAATATATCTGGAGTGGCAGTAAAGACAGGCATATCCTTTTTTTTTTTTTAATCTTTTTTTTAATATTTATTTATTTATGATAGTCACACACACAGAGAGAGAGAGAGGCAGAGATATAGGCAGAGAGAGAAGCCGGCACCATGCACCGGGAGCCCGACGTGGGATTCAATCCCGGGTCTCCAGGATCGCACCCTGGGCCAAAGGCAGGCACTAAACCGCTGCGCCACCCAGGGATCCCAAGACAGGCATATCCTAACTTTAGACTGTGAAAGTCAGAGATATTTTGCCAAGATACATTATATTCTGGTGTTGGTTGTTTGGTTTTTAACAACAGTAAAGGGTTTTGAATTTTTCTGGGTTCTGCTGGAGGTAGAGGCAGCAGTTGCCCAGGGGGGGTTAGTAGTGACTAGGAAGAGAGAGCACAAGGGGAACTTCCCGAGTTTGGGTAATGTTCTGTTTCTTTATCTGGGTTACATGGGCATATTCATTTACTGGGAAATTCATCAAGTTACACATTTATGATCGGAGCACTAGTCTATATTTTAATTAAATTAGACATTAAAAAGAAAAAAATAATCACAAACATGTCTCCTATGAAGTGCCTGCCCATTGTCTCTTGCCATGTAGTAGTAGCCAGGTGCCTTTTTACCTGAGATTCCTTCCATGATTTGAAAATGTTAACATGTTACTGACGACATTTCTCTTCAGGTCACATATCTCACATATCTGTATAACTAATTCAAATGGCTTACTCTGGGATTTTGTGAAAGAAGATTGAGGTTAGTAAAGGACAGAACGAGTGCTCTGGTCATAAATATATTGGAAAGATGGCTCTGTTACCTGTAGATAGCAACTCGTGTACACTCTGTGTCTAGAGACTGCCTTCAACTTGATTGGCCTCTTTCTAAAACTGTACCATCGTACTGTTAGCTCTTAATTCAGCTACATGGTGACAGGGTGCTGAAAGAGATTTTCTTTGTCATTATGTAGAAAATGCTTTCATCTGGTTAGTTTATAAAGTGTTAGCAAATAAATTCTTGTCTTTAATGTCAGAGAATGGGTAAATAATTATTGCTTATTTTACTATAGGCAGTTTTAATACAATTCCATAAATCATAGGAGAATTTTAGGTGGAAACTATTTGGAAATAAAACAGGCAAAGGCTTTATGTGGTTTTTGTATTTGTGTTTTGTATGTTTTCGGAGCCTTCGATTCTGTGTGGTCCGAGAAAAAATCTCAGCCACTATTTTAAATTCCTGCAGACTTCAGTTTTCAAATCACTTTAACTGTACCAACACTCATTTTTGTGTAAGGACAAATTAACTTAAAAGTTGGTCTATACTGCGCCTTCCTAACGTCTTTTGGGTAAAGGCAGTAGATAAGAGTGAAACAGGAATAGGACTGAAGAGAGAGGAAGAGGATACTAGATCTTTCTAGGAGAGAAAGAGAGTCTTTGTGAGCCACCTAATGGCTCAGTTGGTTAAGCATCTGCCTTCAACTCAGGTCATGATATCAGGGTCCTGGGATCAAGCCCTACAGGGCTCTGTGCTCAGTGGAGAGCTTGCCCTCCCTCTCCCTCTGCTGCTTCCCTGCTTCTTCCCTCCCCCTTCACTCTCTCTCTCAAATCTTTAAAAATGAAGTCTTTGGTCTCTATCATAGGAGATACAAGCTTCACTAAAATTTATTTTATTCTAACCTTATGTTTTAGTTTTTTAGAATTATCTTATTGGCAGGATACAAGTTTTTTTTTTAACATGTCAAATGTTCATAAAGATTTTTAAGTTTATTCATGAGAGAGAGAGAGAGAGAGAGAGGCAGAGACACAGGCAGAGGGAGAAGCAGGCTCCATGCAGGGAGCCCGATGCAGGACTCGATCCTGGGACCCCAGGATCATGCCCTGAGCCAAAGGCAGATGCCCAACCACCAGGCCACCCAGGTGTCCCGATATGTTCATACAGATAACTGGAAAGTGATGAGCAGGTTTGTTGTGACAGCGTGCTTACTTTGTGTCAGGCAGTATTCATCACAGTATTTGTTTTATACCACTCAGGCTGAAAAAGAGTAAGAAACTTGTCTAAGATCATATAGCTAAAGTGGTAGAGCCATCCCAGTCTGCACCTAGAAATGTAGATTATTTCTACTATCTCTTTTAAGACTTTTTTTTTTTAAGATTTTATTTATTCACTCATGATAGACACAGAGAAAGAGAGGGGCAGAGACACAGGCAGAGGGAGAAGCAAGCTCCATGCAGGGAGCCCGACATGGGACTCGATCCCGGGTCTCCAGGATCACGCCCTGGGCCAAAGGCAGGCGCTAAACTGCTGAGCCACCCAGGGATCCCTATCTCTTTTATTTTGAAATGTCACTTTATATGTAAAGTTTTCCTGAAGTTGTGTACTTTATAAGAACTATATTTTTTGACATGCCCATTAGACGAGCTCTTGCAATCTCCTTACCTGACAGGTGTTTATGATTGTCTGCTGACCTGGTTTACCCTTTTGCATATGGGGAAAGTACACTTCCTTCTCTCGTATTAGGACTTAAAATTTCTGTTTAGTGACTCCTCCAGCTTTAGCATTTGGGAGCAGCTAATGATAAAACCTTGGAGAATCACTTAACCTGCGGTTTCAGGCTCCCAGTTTGTAAGATTAGAGTTGAACTAAATCTCTAACATACTTTGCTGCTCTAAAATTCTGTAATTCTGTGCTGTGACGTTTAGTCAAGTGTCAGACATGAAGTAGTAAGCACAGTATGTGAACATAGTATACACTCAGTTGGAGCTATTTTTAAGTATTAGGGCATTTTCTCATGAAGAGTTTTCAGCGATTTGATAATCTTGATAAAATAGAATGGAAATCAACCAAGAAATTTTATTCATTTTCATTTGGGAATCCCTGCTTTTGGCTACTTCTGCACAGCCCTGACCAGTAGGGAAAACTCAGTGCCTGGTGACTGTTTATTGTCACTCCATTTTGGGCTCATCTCAGGTCTGCCTCCTCAAAACTGGATTTGCCATCTTTCTGGATATTCTGGTTTATTGAAAGAAAGAAAACAGGAGCAACTGGTAGTAAGAAGTCTGTAATAAAATGTCTAGATTAATTCTCTATAAATATTAAAAACAGATTTGTATTCTGAACAGGCTTGTGGGTGTCTGCTTTATATTAAACTCCTATTCTGAAATAGTTGTTAATAAAAATCAAGGACCCATGTGGATTGACAGTGGAAAAGAAACTAGAAATTATGAACTTTATGCTTTTATAATAATTGAGTTTAGAGAGTTTCTTAAGCCACCATCTAGTGTAGCTGATTACTCATAGAATTCCTTCTAAAACATCTAGCTCTCATGAGAAAGCTCATTCAGTTGTTGAACTCCAGTCCTGTGGAAGCTATTTCACTGAACCTCAGTCTGTTTCTATTTGTTTCTTTCATGTGACAGCCTGTACATCTAACCTCTGAACAAGAAATTTCCTTCCAGTCTCCCAGCTCTCTTATTCCTCTCCCTTCAGCTCTCACACTCTCTTGACTTCCTCAGCTCTCATTTGTCCTATTTTTGTTTTTCCTTCACAGTGTCTTCCCTTACATCTTCCTGATTCTTCTTTACAGTGTAAATAAACCACAAACACAAGTAGATAAGCTTTACTCCTCTCCATGCCTTCACCAAACTATATTTTTTAAAAAATAATAAACCCATGGGAACTTGTGCACAGCTATGAGCAGAATGGAGAACTCTAGCTGCTGATGAACACTGTCACTCATTTGAATTCATCCTATTATTATAAAACTAATTTGAAAATTACTCCTAAGACAAAAGCTGAAATATCCTTTTGACCAAGTATTGTTGGTAGGTTAATAGTGATTTGTAAATATATAATTAGGATTGATTTTTCTCAGTGTTTCTTCATTGCTCAGCCCCTTTCTAACCTTCATTGACTGAATCCAGATGCTTATATCACCATCTCTGATTTTGCAGAATTGATCTGCCCTTACACTACATTTAGCATTGATTCTGTATAGACCTTAAATTGGTTTTTTGTTTTGGGGTTGCTGGGTTGTTTGGTTTTTTGGTTTTTTGCTGAATATGCATTCCATAGCTTTTTCAATCTGTACCATGCAGCATAACTTTAACATGACTAGTTAATTGAAATAAATATGCTAAAATTTAGTGAGCCATATGCTAATAAAAATAGTGAAAATCTGCTAGAGGAATGTATAAGACAAATTTATAAGACAGATTTATAAGACAACAGAAGTTAGTGTTGAGTTTGATTTGATTTGTTTGAAAGTGAACAAGGCAGTGTCCTTTCTATCTAAATAACGTAATGCTCTTGAGAAATGATGACATTACTGGAGCTTCTGACTAAACTTGATCATGCAGTGCAGGTGTGACTTGTTGAGATGTTTCTTTGAAGGTCTACAATGCTCTTTCTGTAACAACTGTGTTAGATCTTAAGAAGTGAAACCAGTATGTTCAATTTTGGGGTAGATTTGTTTCCAAAAACTGACACAGACAATGAAGAATCAATTGGTGATTATAATGCATGATTCCATTAGCTAAAGATTGCACAGGTAATTTCAGGGTGGTCTCAATTACTGGTATGTATCAGAAGTGACTACAGACAAGAGCTAGATGAAGAATGGTGGTGGCATGGACTAGGATAAGAGGGGTAGAGGCAGCCAGAAGTAGATTCAGGATATAGTCAATGAAAAAAAAAAAAAGGACATAGTCAATGGAGGGCTGTCAGAGCCTATCATGGAGTGTACAAGAAGGAGATATTAGGGTGACCTCAAGCTTTTTTGCCTGAACTACTGGTAAAATGGACTCACCATTGTCTAACCTAGGAAAATCATTGCTGAAGGAATCAGGTTCTGTATACAATCAGATGCTTGTTGCTTGTGCTCAACTCACATTTACAGTTACTAAAGAAAGCTTATGGAAGAAACATGCATTGGAATTTGTGAAAGAGACTGAGAGTTAATACTGTATGTATTAGTGACCAAAGGGGCACTAGTTTACATTAAAAACTTTATGTAGCAGAGAGTGTCACACAGGACCTGTTAGTTGTTAGATATTCCCTATTAAGGAATTTGCCATCAGTAGTTTAACTAGAAATGTTTATTCTAAAGTGAAACTTGAAAGCCTCAGTGTTTATAATTGTCAAACCTCTTAGTTATTAATATTGTTGTAAAACTACTTCTGGGTATGTAAGTGGATCAGGACTATAATTTTTCCCCCAGTTTTGCATCTTTTTTAGATATTTTATCCACATTTATTTATTTGTTTCTTTATTTGTTTATTTAAAAGATTTTATTTATTCATCAGAGAGAGAGAAGCCCCCAAATGCAATTTTTAATAAATAAATGTGGGGCAGCCCGGGTGGCTCAGCGGTTTAGCGCCACCTTCGGCCCAGAGCCTGATCCTGGGGACCCGGGATTGAGTCCCACGTCGGGCTCCCTGCATGGAGCCTGCTTCTCCCTCTGCCTGTGTCTCTGCTTCTCTCTCTCTCTCTCATGAGTAAATAAATAAAATCTTTTAAAAAAAAATGCATTTGGGTTTTTGGGAGGGGGGTTTGTTTGTTTTTTAAGAATTGCACTTCTTGGGGCACCTGGGTGGCTCAGTCTTTTGGGCATCTGCCTTCAGCAGGTCATGATCCCAGAGTCATGGGATTGAGCCCCATGTCGGGCTCATGCTCATGCTCTCTTGCTCTTATAAATAAATAAAATCTTGGGATCCCTGGGTGGTGTAGCAGTTTGGCGCCTGCCTTTGGCCCAGGGCGCGATCCTGGAGACCCGGGATCGAATCCCACATCGGGCTCCCGGTGCATGGAGCCTGCTTCTCCCTCTGCCTGTGTCTGTGCCTCTCTCTCTCTCTCTCTCTCTGTGTGACTGTCATAAATAAAAAAATAATAAATAAATAAATAAATAAATAAATAAATAAATAAATAAATAAATAAATTCTTAAAAAAAAAAGAATTGGACTTATTAAATAACAAATTTTCATGTTGTACTCCAGGTCTTTTTTTTCCCTCCATATTTATGCAATCGTATAAAGGTATTTGTAAAGTACAGTCATGTCCATTATTTCTACATTGCAGAAATAGAACCTGGTCTTTTCTAAGCAGTTAAAAGTCTGTTTATTATTCTTGCTCTTAGATGGTGGCATCCCTGAGGTGGTGGTTCTTGGTGGAAGCTCTGAGAACATTCATTTTTGCTTTTGAGATAATACTTTATTCATAGTAATGATTTTATTACATGAGGTAGAGATTTTTAGTGAAAACTTGTTTGGCAGAGATGACATTCTGTAAGATGAAATTCACTACTACATTTTTCAGTCAATTAGTAGACTATATACTTTGTGTGACTATGTAAAATAAACAGTAGTACATATGTTTTAAGGTTGCTGACAGCGTTTTAATTAGTTCATTCATGGAAAATGCTTAGAACAATGCTCAGCATATAGTTGGTACTCAGTAAATGTGAGCTATTATTAAAAGAAAACGTTTGATTGTAAGGTGACTGGATGATGTGTTTAACCCTGTAGTCCAAAAACTATAAATGTAGATTTGCTGTTCTTTTATATATAGTATGTATTTTGATAATGCTGTTTTGAATATAAAGAGTTTTTTATTCTTGGCTTCTTTTATCGAAACTTCAGCAAAATATATATATATATATATATATATATATATATATTAGCAAAATATGTTTTAAAGATTTTATTTATATGATAGAGTGAGAGAAAGCATAAGTAGGGGGAGTGGCAGAGGCGCAGAAGGAAAGAGAGAAGCAGACTCCCCACTGAGCAGGGAGCCTGATGCGGGCCTCGATCTCAGTACCTGGAATCATGACCTGAGCCGAAAGCAGACCCTTAACCAATTGAGCCACCCAGGTGCCCAGCAAAATATTTAATATGTAATTTAAATTGTTCTTTTTCCTCTTACATATGGAGATATTGGCTGAAAACCTTTTAGTTGTAAACTCTTTTAAGATGCTGTGTCTTATACGTTATTTATCTAGCACTTTGATTTTCAAAATATGTTTTGACTCCCAATTATGACTTTGTCATTGCAGGCAAGAAGACAACAAGACCCTAGTCCTGGTTCCAATTTAGGTGGTGGTGATGACCTCAAACTTCGTTAATTAGCAGCACAGCAGATGTGCCCACCCATCTTTACATATATACATTGTTTCTAGTTGGCAGAAATAATCATTAAAAGACCAGAAACTGTGATAACTGGAGGTACTACGGTCTATTTCTCAACCTTAGGCAGTAACAAGACATCACAAACTGCCATGGTTTTGCACTATGATTATATAATACCTGCATTTCTAATTTTGTATGCATGTAGCCAGTAATTTGAAATTTTTTTCTATGCAAGCTTACCTTGTTGGCATTATTTTAGTGAGTTGAAACTATCCACTTTTTTGTAAAGCTCTTTTTTTCCTCCATTTTAATTTAAAAGTTTATGTCATTTAAGAACAAGTCAAGAAATTTAAATTTTATCAGAGGGTTTTTTTCCCTAATCAGTTGTTCTAATTATTTTTGAATTTTAGATGTGTTGGTTACATAGCTTCATTTTAGATAGACATTCTTGGTTATTTGTTTTATTTCTGTGTTTTTATAGTTTATGGCATTTTTAAACTGCTGATGTGTTTGCATTATTTACAAGCTAAAAACCTAGTAGCATAGAGCTGTCTGCCACAGCCTTTAACACAAAGTTTACAGTTGTTAAAGTTGCAGTATCCTTTTAAATGTTGATGATCAGCTCCTTTTTCTTTCTTCCTTAAACATAAAATTTTTTTAATTGGTGTTAACTAATCTGCCCCAAATCTGTTTTACATTCTGTTCTGTAAACATGAGTTTGTGTGGAGATATTCTCCATAGGTGGTAATAATACTCTACTGAAATGCCTAAAGAAGTCGCAGGCTGGCTTCTGTTTTATTCAGGGATTTTTTTTTTTTTTTTAAGTCAGAAAAGGGATACTGGAGCTTCTTCATGTATGTAACAGCATATTAAACTGGAGACAGTGATGAATCAGCTACCAAGGTAATATTGTATTAAAATCATGTTTAAGATAGCTGCTTTTATGTGTATTTTATAATGCATGCTTTTGTAAAAACATTGCTGGGTAACGAAAGATTAGTCTTAGAAAATGTTCATCTGTGCAGAGGTACATTTTCTTCATTAATTATTCTGGGAAAAAACTCACAGGTTATATATATGGTATTTTCCAAAAGGACTATTAATAGAACCTTTTGAGATGAATTAGTATAAGAATATTTTTTAAATAGGCTCATTGTCAAATTGAAGGCAACTTTTTTTTTTTAATACAAGACTGGAAAAAAAGTGCTAAGTCATTTGGCACCTCCTTACAAATATTTTTCATGGTCACATTCATTGAATGTTACTACATTTCTGAATTTTTGCAAAAATGTATTTTATCATAATAGAATGGCATTATTTTAAAGAGTTTGAAAAACTGACATGGTCAATTCAGAAAAGAAACTGAAGTCTGAATAAGGTCATTGCATTTAAAACACACACACAAATACTTGACTGTGAGGGAGGTGTGACTTTCATTGTATATAGGTCTTATAATTCATAGACACATCCTGTATCTCAGAATAAAAATATTTGTTATATATTTGAAGTCATGCATGGTAAAGAGTGTGTTTAAATTGTTATGAACAATAATGCGTCATAAAAGACCATGCTGATCTTGTGTAACTAAGTACTATGAATGAATTTGGTTGGTATTTAGTGTTGTGCAGCTCACATGTTTACACACTCAGTGCCCTAATTTCCTCTGAGGCAATTGCCTTTTAAGTGGCCCTTAAAGTGTTTTAAGGTTATTTTATCACAGAGCTCCTTGGTTTTTGACTTCTGCACTTAATTTTTTTAATAACACAATGATGGTACATTTTTTTCTCTATTACTTCTAGCTAAGGGCTTTCATTCCACCAATAACTAAGATCAAATGTTATTAAATGTTCATTTCGCCATCCTTCTGTAAATACTCGATTTTTCCTGTCATTCAGCACAGTGCTGCTTCTGTCTATCTTAATGCTGGCATTAAGATCATGAGCCCCTTTTCTCCAATAGTGCAGGCTTTGAAAACTCTTATTAAGTTATTGATGCAATTTGATATTTTTCCATAATCTGTATTTAAACAAAATTACATCATTGCATCATCTTTTCTAAATTCATCTCCATTAAAACTTGCCTTAAGCTATCAGATTGCTTTTGCCACCATTAGCCATACTGTATGTTTGTATGTTTCATTTACTTTCACAATAAACTTCTGTGTAGTGAAAAAAAGATCTTGGTTCTTCATTGACCTAACCCAACAATTTCTGCTTTGGTGCTCATTATGACGTGAAAATTGACTTCGTTTCCAAAATGTTCTTTCATTTTTTTTTTTTTAATTAAAAAAGAAACACACACACAGTGGCATCTAGTGGTCATTTCTGCTGATACCAAAGAAAATGTAATGCAAATATCACAAATAATAACTTCCCAATGTATGTTATGGTTTCCTAAAAATCTGGTCTGCTATACCCATCGTATGAGCTACAGCTATAAAGTACTGACCTTGCAGGGGAGGAAGAATTCCAGAAATTACACATTCAAACTAGTGCCATTATACAAGGTACTCATTTTAGGACTACGTACTTAATTTGATTGTGCGTATTATATCAAACATAGTTAGTATTTGGAGCTCTTGGATAGTGCAGTAGGTTGAGCATCTGTCCCACTCTTGGTTTCAGCTCAGGGTATGCTGTTAGGGTTGTGAGGTCGAGCCATGAGCAGGACTACATGCTCAGCACAGTCAGCTTGGGACTCTCCCTCTCCTGCCCATCTTGCTCATGCTTTCTCTCTCTGTAAAATAAGTAAATCTTAAAAAAAATAAAAATAAAAACAGGATTTTTCTTGGCATTTTTCCTATACCAGTCTTTTACTTTAGAAACATGCCTTAAGCTTGGTGCATGATGAAAAACTTATTCACCACCAGATGTACTGCAAATAACAAATACTAATGGTGAATTGGCACCATTAAGCAAAATTCCAATGAGTAAGATTCATACTGAGGGTTAATTTCAAAAGTTGTTTCAGCAGTAGCATCATGCTGGCATTTTAGTAAATATCATCTCTAGAAACAGGTATTTGGATATGGTAGTTTGGGGCTACTTAAGAAAACAAATATCTTAATTGATCTTTGCCTCATTTGGCGAAGAGGAGCTTTTTCAAACTATAAGCCTTTGTATGAATTATCCATTACTGCATAACACACTGCTCCAAAGACTAGCAGCCTAAAACAAGAAACATCATCTCACAGCTTCTGTGGATAAGAAATCTGGAAGAAGTTAAGTTCAGTGGTCTGGTCCAAGGTCCCTTCTGAGGTTAGAGTCAGGCTATCAGCCCATGCTATAGTCCTCTCAAGGCTTGACTGTGGCTGAAAGATCCTCTTCCCAGCCCACTCAATTGGTCATTGACTGGCCTCAGTTTTTCAGAGACCATTGGGTGAAGAAAGCCCTTGATTTCTTGTTAGGTTTTGGAATGGAGACCTTCACCTTCTTGCCCTGTGGGTGTCTCCATACAGCAGCTCACAGCTTAGCAGCTGGGTTTCCCTAGAACTAGTGATTCAAGATGGAAGCCACAGTCTTTTTAATCACCTAATCTCGGGGTGAGGGGTGTCTCAGTTGGATGAACATCAGACTTCAGCTTGGGTTGGAGCCTGTTGGGCTCCATGCTCAGCAGGGATTCTGCTTCTCCCTCTCCCTCTTCTACCCCTGCTTGTGCTCTCCATCCCTCAAATAAAATCTTTTAAAAAATAACCTCATCTTGGGGTGCCATATTCTATGTTAGAAATGAGTCACTGGGTCAGGCCCACTGAAATGGAGGAGTATTAAGCTTCATCTCTTCAAGGGTGGTGTGACAAAGGGTTTGTGGACGTATTTTTAAAACCGCCAGAGCTCACTGGCACATCTATGTGTGTATTTACAAGACAACATCGGTGTTTTGCTCTCCCAAATATTTGTCTTTTGTGGGCAGATTTCAGGGCATGATTACCCCTAGATAGCATCAATTCTTTCTTATAGCACCACTACATGTACATATATGACATTTCAAAAATAGGTCAAGGCCAGAAAATTACAATTGTAGAGTAGGATCATGAGTGAAATGGTAGCTTTTTTTTTTTTTTTTTTTTTTTTTTTATGATAGTCACAGAGAGAGGGAGAGAGAGGCAGAGACACAGGCAGAGGGAGAAGCAGGCTCCATGCACTGGGAGCCCGACGTGGGACTCAATCACGGGTCTCCAGGATCACGCCCTGGGCCAAAGGCAGGCACCAAACCGCTGCGCCACCCAGGGATCCCTTGGTTCTTCTTGATACAGGATACTTTTAAAAGTCACTGCCTCAGGGATCCCTGGATCCCTGGATCATGACCCCAGGATCATGACCTGAGCCAAGGGCAGATACTTAACCAGCTGAGCCACCAAGGCACCCCTAAATATTTTTCTCTTAAAGCTTTGTTCTGGAGGACTATTTCACTTTAGCCTCTGAAAGCTTAGTGCCTTAATTGATATATACTGCTAGTGTAAAATACTTACCAGATATCAAAAATCTAGTAAGAAGATATCTCACTAATTTTTTATTACATATAAATGATAATTTCATATACTGGATTATATTGATATTTGATATATTGAGCTAAATATACTAAAATTAATTTTATCTTGTTTTGAATGTAGCTACTAGAAAAATTTTAATTGCATATATTGGCTCATATCAATATAAAGATTATAAGTGAGCAAAGGACATAGATCATACAACCAAAAGGAAAAATCAGTTTAAAAAAAAGCCTGGGTGGCTCAGTTGGTTAAAATTCCAACTCTTAATTCACTTCAGGCCATGACCTTAGAGTCCTGGGATTGAGCCCCACGTCAGGCACTGTGCTTAGTGTAGAGTTGGCTTCTCTCTCCCACAGCCCCCTCTTCCTGCTTGCTCGCTCTCTCTCAAATAAATCTTAAAAAAAAAAAAAAAAAAAAGGAAAATATTGCACCTTACTGGTTTTTAAAAAATATTAAAGCAAAGTATGGTAGTGCCTGGGTGGCTCAATGGTTAAGCCTTCGTTAGGCTCAGGGTGTGATCCCAGGGTCCTGGGATGGAGTACCACATTGGGCTCCCCACAGGGAGCCTGCTTCTCCCTCTGATTATGTCTCTGCTTCTGTGTATCTCTCATGAATATATAAATAAAATCTTTATAAAAAAAAAAAAAAGCAGGGATCCCTGGGTGGCTCAGTGGTTTAGCGCCTGCCTTCGGCCCAGGGCGTGATCCTGGAGTCCCCGGATCGAGTCCCACATTGGGCTCCCTGCATGGAGCCTGCTTCTCCCTCTGCCTGGATCTCTGCCTCTCTTTCTCTCTCTGTCTCTCATGAATAAATAAAATCTTTAAAAAAAAAAAAAAAAAAAAGCAAAGTACGATTACCCCCCTAGGATTATTTGAGGGAGGGGGAATGTATATCCACTGCCCAAAATATATGGTTCCTGCCCTCGGAGAATCCATAGTGTAGCTCAAAACTGACCAAAAGCAGTAATGTTTAAGTTATACTAGAAGTACTGATTGTTACGTTGTACATTTAACCCAGTCTAGGTGGTCAAAAAAGGCTTCCTTGAGGCATTTAAAAAAAAAAAAAGATTTTATTTATTTGTTCATGAGACAGACAGAGAGGCAGAGACACAGACAGGAAAAAGTAGGCTCCCTGGGAGGAGCCCAATGTGGGACTCGATCCTGGAAAAAAGTATAGAAAGTATAATTGATTTTCCTGGTTTTTCTTATCAGGCTGGTTGTGTCGCCTTCAAATTCTTAAAAGTTCATTGACTTAAAAAAAATAAATAAATAAAATAAAAAATAAATAAAAATAAATAAAAATTTTTAAAAAGTTCATTGACTTAGGGATCCCTGGGTGGTGCAGTGGTTTAGCGCCTGCCTTTGGCCCAGGGTGCGATCCTGGAGACCCGGGATCAAATCCCACGTTGGGCTCCTGGTGCATGGAGCCTGCTTCTCCCTCTGCCTATGTCTCTGCCTCTCTCTCTCTCTGTGACTATCATAAATAAATAAAAATTTTTTTTAAAAAGTTCATTGACTTAAAGGCTTAATCTCTTACTTAACTTGCTACTACCAATCACTAGTTGGCCTGTGCGGACAGAGCAGTCACTGAACATAGCCAACTATGGAGCAGGGCCAAGAAGACAGTTTAATGAAAGGGACACTATCTTTTAAAACTCATGGGAATTTGGCACATGTGACTTCTGTTTACATATCATTGAACCTAGCAAATCACAGGGCTATGCCCAACTTCACCTGACTGGGAATCACAATCTTTTTCTTTTCTTTCCTTTTCTTTCTTTTTTTTTTTTTTTTTTTAAGATTTTATCCATTTATTCCTGAGAAACACAGAGAGAAAGGCAGAGATTCAAGCAAAGGAAGAAGCAGGCACCCTGCGGGTTTCTGATGCGGAACTTGATCCCAGGACCTTGGGATCACGACCTGAGCCAAAGGCAGACGCTCGACCCCTGAGCCACCCAGGCACCCCTGGAAACCCCAATCTTACCTTTTGCTTGGGAAAGAGAATATTTGTCCATAGCGTTAATGACTATCATAGGCCACCCTCTCAGTTATTATTTAATTTTACCCTCCCGGGCAGCCCTGGTGGTGCAGCGGTTTGGCGCCTCCTGCAGCCTGGGGTGTGATCCTGGAGACCCGGGATCGAGTCCCACATCGGGCTTCCTGCATGGAGTCTGCTTCTGTCTCTGCCTGTGTCTCTGCCTTTCTCTCTCTCTGAGTAAATAAATAAATCTTTAAAAAAAAAATTTTTTTTTACCCTCCCTTTATCAAGAAAATCTATCTACTATAGGAAACAGCCTAAAAGTTCTAGGCATTGAGGTAAAATCTTGGGATATGTCACGATCTGCCCTTAACAGGGCTACAATGGTAGAATAGGACAGGAAAACTGCAGGAAACACTTCCACTCAAAAAAAGGGGAGAATAAAGTTACTGCACGAACAATTATGAAATGTCACGGGGGGGAGGGGCTGTTTAGAGACTGAGGGCCTTCTACCCTGAGAGAGGAGGAGTGTCCTTTGTAAGGCTGATTGGGAGGGGCTCCCCAGTCCATTCTTGACAAATATAATGTAACCATGGTACTAAGATTTTGTTTTCTAAGCTTTTCACCTTCAAATGTGTACTTTTTCTGCTTTCTAAGCTATCACATGTGACCATTTTAATAGGCTTGCCATCCTTCTGGCCCTCCATTGCCAGTTCCCCGAGCCTTTGTCCTGAGGAACACCACCTTCCATCCAGCTACCCAAAGCTAGAAACCTGTTTTTATTCTTTACTCCTTTTCTCCTTCATCTCCACATTCAGTATATAGGTCTTGTCAAAGGATTACATCAATTCTGTCACTATTAGATTTTTAAAAACATTTTAGGGGGCGCCTGGGTGGGTCAGTAGGTTAGGTGTCTGTCTTCCACTCGGGTCATGATCCCAGGGTTCTGGGATCGAGTGGGGCATTGGGCTCCCTGCTCAGCGGGGAGTCTGCTTCTCCCTCTCCCTCTGCCTGCCACTCCCCTGCTTGTGCTCTCTCCTCTCTCTCTCTCAAATAAATAAAATATTTTTTAAAAAAATTTAGTTCCACATAAACCATTTACCTGTAAGTCAGACACTCATAAGTGCTAACAAATCTGTGAAGTATGATCATTTTACAAATAAAACTAAGACATAGTAATTTGCCCAAAGCACAAAATCATTGTATGGCAGAACTAGGATTCAAACTTCCAGTCCTGGGCAGCCTGGGTGGCTCAGCGGTTTAGCGCCTTCAGCCCAGGGAGTAATCCTGGAGACCTGGAATCGAATCCCATGTCGGGCTCCCTGCATGGAACCTGCATCTCCCTCTTCCTGTGTCTCTCCCCACTCCTCTCTCTTCTCTGTGTATTCTCATGAATAAATAAATAAAATCTTAAAAAAAAAAATCCAGTCCTTGTGTTTAACCAATGTTAACCTTCAAAATAAGTCTGCCGGGAACCCTGGGTGGTGCAGTGGTTTAGCGCCTGCCTTTGGCCCAGGGCGCGATCCTGGAGACCCGGGATCGAATCCCACGTGGGGCTCCCGGTGCATGGAGCCTGCTTCTCCCTCTGCCTATGTCTCTGCCTCTCTCTCTCTCTGTGACTATCATAAATAATAAATAAATAAATAAATAAATAAATAAATAAATAAATAAATAAATAAAGTTAAAAAAAAATAAGTCTGCCAGTTTTTTTATCAGCAAAAATGGGTTTGTTCAAGAATAGAGAATTTTGGGGCAGCCCCGGTGGCCCAGCGGTTTGGCGCCACCTTCAGCCCGGGGTGTGATTCTGGAGACCCAGGGTCGAGTCCGGGTTGGGCTCCCTGCATGGAACCTGCTTCTCCCTCTGCCTGTGTCTCTGCCTCTCTCTCTCTCTCCCTGTCTGTCATGAATAAATAAAATCTTTTTTTAAAAAAAGAGTATTTTAATCTGGGACAAACTACAGCAGAGCCATAAATAAACCCCTAGAATAAAGGAGAGGACAGTTCTTACATAGGAAACGGGGAAGCTATTATAAACAAAAGGTCAATTGGAGTAAAATGGGAGTTCAAACTACAGTGGCTTTTCATTGGCTGCGCTGTTGCCCACAGAGGAGGAAACCTTTCTTCCACCTGGCAAGTCAGTAAAAATAATACGGATTTACAAGGTACCTCTGGTTCTATTGGGTCTACAGTTGATCACCAGGAGTGGGGTGTGAGAGCTCCCCCTACTGGCCTCCTGCTTCCATTCTAAAGTTTCCTGGCGTGTTTTGTTTTGTTTTGTTTTTTAATAAGATTGTATTTATTTATTTATTTAATTTTATTTAAGAAGGGGGAGGAGGGGCATAGAGAGGGGGAGACAATCTTAAGCAGACTCTGGGCACCGAGCCTGAGGTGGGGCTTGGTCCCAAGACCCTGAGATTAGGACCTGAGCCAAAACCAAGTCAGTTGCTAAACTGACTGAGCCACCCAGGTGTCCCTAAATAAGTTTCCTTTTATTAATTTTCACACCCCTATACTCTAACCTGAGACAGTCCCTGCATGTCTAGTTTTAACTGCTGAGATATGACCTGTGCCCCTGAATACACTTTTAGTGGTCCACCAGTAGCCAGTTCAATGTTTCTGAACATCCTCATCCTGTTACTAGAATGGCAGTTGCTGACATTCTCCCACATTGGTCTATACCCCTGAGGCACTTCCTACTTCTGTACAGTATACCAGGCTCTGGACAACGGTCTCTTCCCAGACCACCATCCCAGAACTATCACTCCCACCCCTGACAAAAACAAAGCCAAAAATTTGAGGATAACACAATGAGCAAAGATAACCATTTGTTGTTGACTAACACTGTTCATAGAAACCTATCTGCCTATTATCCCAGTAGGGAACTTTTTTTTTTTATTTCTTTCTTTCAGATTTTATTTACTTATTTACTTATTTTATTTATTTATTTACTTACTTACTTACTTACTTATTTAGAAAGAGAGCAATGTGAGCAAGAGGAGGGACAGAGGGAAAGGGCAAGAATCTCCAGCAGACTATAGGCTGAGTGTAGAGGTTGATGCAGGGTTCAATCTCATGACCCCAAGATCATGGCCTGAGCTGAAATCAAGTCAGCCACTCAACCCACTGAGCCATCCAGGCATGCCCCCCAATAGAGAATTTCTTAGGTGCTTTCCCACCCTTGTTCTTCCTGCTCCTTGGATCTTCCAGACTAAAAGTCCTTTTCATGTTGTTATCCAGTGTGGCTTTGTCTTTCTTCTCCCACACCTCCACTGGACCTGCCCCAACCTCTTTGTTCACCAGAAATAAATCCCTCCAAGGGTTTTTTCTTTTTTTTTTTAATATAAGAACTAGTTCTACCTAATCTGGTTGGATTTGAGTTCAATTCAAACATTTTAGATCAACTAAGATTACTCCTCATCAATGCCAGAAGTTTCTTTCTAGGTCTACTCCCATGCCATTTAGGCCCCCTGCCCAAATAACCTATCCTAAACCTATCTCATTCACATATAGCCTAACCTATCCACATCTTTAATGCTTGCCATGCATAGTAAGAAGTAAATGTCCACCTTATCCCTGCCCCGCTCCCTGTATTAGGTTGATAATTTTTTTGTTTATCTTTCCAGAAAGGTTTTTTTTTTTTTTTTTTTTTTTTGGTATGGACAGTGTCTCTTTTATTTCTGTTTTTACATACTATACAGTTGACACCTGGCTTTTTTCTGTTAGTGCTCCTTCCACATCAGCATACAGGGATATATTTCGTTTTTAAACATTTTCTATTATATATATCACAGTTTAGTTCCCACTTCCCTACTGATGGACATCTCAGTGACTTGAGTCTATTGTTTTGGCGTGTGATGCAGCAATGGGCATCCTTCTCCATGTTTTTATTTTTATATTTTTTTAAGATTTAAAAATTTTATTCATTAGAGACACAGAGAGACAGAGGCAAAGACACAGGCAGAGGGAGAAGCAGGCTCCATGCAAGGAGCCCGACATGGGGCTCGATCCTAGGTCTCCAGGATCACGCCCTGGGCCGAAGGCAGACGCCCAACCCCTGAGCCATCCAGGGATCCCTCCATGATGTTTTAATGCCAAAAAGCTGTAACTTCAAGTTTTGATGGAGCCTCCCAAGTTACATTCCTACCAAACCAGTTTGAGAATTTAGCATGTCATTCTCTCCCCTGCTAAAATCCTTCCTCGAAGGGCAGTGTCATAGAAAGAACTTGGGTTCTAACACCTAGGACAGCAAGGCATTTACAGCTCTAGGCCTTCTTCTTCGCTTGTAAAATGAGGTACAAGCTGACGTCTCAGGGTGGTGTGAAAATCCAGTCGGCTTCCTTGAAGGATTGGCTCTCAAAGAGGTCTGTTTGCCTTTTAGTTTTTAAGGGCCTCAGGTCATGAGCCAAAAGCTCAGGCTGAACAGGCCAGAGGACCCCCTCTTCCAACCCGTAAATGAGGAGAATGAGGCACAAAGGGGCCCAGAGGTTTGGGCAAGAGCATCCAGCGTTGGCTTGAGGCTGAGCTCCGCCCACGACCTCGGGATACCGGCCCCAAGGGACTGTACACCTCTGGACTAGGTCAGCGGAGGTCTGGCCCCGCGGCTCCCCAGTCTAGCTATTCCTCTCCCACTGCTCCCTGCCCCCAAGCAGACACTCGGGCACGTAACGCACTCGCTTGGAAGTCGCTGCCCCCGCTCCCCGCTGGGCCTCAGGTTGCACCCTCGGAACTCGCCTTGGCGCCCCGTGAACGTGAGTGGGACATAGGTGTAGAAGGAGACGGATGTTGTATAACCACGTCACGTTTGTGAGTTGCGTGGTGTGCACATCCTTGTGTAGACGTTTAAGTGTGTGCAGTGTTGTGTGCGGATGTGGGTCACGGAGCACCGGCCCCCGGCTCCGCAAGCGCCCACCCCGCCCGGCGCTACTGTCGGGCTTCGCTCAGCCTTCGCCCCGCCTTCCACAGCCCTGTGCGCGTGCGCGACCCCGCCTTGGGCTCCTCCCCCGAGACTGAAACCCCGCCTTGCCCCGCCCCAGCCACGCTTTACGGCTCCGCACGCCAGTTTTGCTGCAGACGCTCCGGCTGTCGCCGCTGCCCCTGCCGCCGAGGCTGCTGCCGGTGAGGTGAGCTGGGCTGAGCTCCGCTGACCTGAGGTGTGGTGTTGGGCTGGTGCCGCGGGCAGCCGAGGACTAGGTGGAGAGCTGCGCCCGCGGGGACGGCGGGTCAGTTGCTGCTTTGTCTCCCCAGCTTGGGTGCTGTCTGCGCTGCTGCAGGGAGGCCGCCCCGGCCCGGCGAGCTGAACCAATGCTGGATCTGGAGGTGGTGCCCGAGCGCTCTCTGGGGAATGAGCAATGGGAATTCACGCTGGGTGAGTGTGGGTCCTGCTTCTGGACCTTACTCTGCTTCTCATTTCCCTCAAGGCGCTTCTTGCCTCTGACCTCTGCCCCTTATTCCCCTGCGCCTGCAGCTCGTCGCCTCCTCCGTCCTCGGCTCTTTGGGCCCCAGGCACTAAGTTACCCGCTGCTACTGGCCAGACCCTCAAGTGTGTCTCTCGTCCTGGCCTTGACGCCCTCGCCTCAGGCCTCAGCAGGGCCCCTCCTGGGGCAGTGGTACAGTAGTAATAATAACAACAATGGCCGACACGCCCCAAACACTTACTCAAAGCCAGACCCTGCGCTCCTGTGCGTAATCATCTCAAGTATGCGTCCTTGGGGCCCGAGGGCCCGTACTATTGTTTTCCAATTTACATTTTGCAGACTTAACAGCTAAGAAGTGACTGACACCCTGAAACGCCACAGTAGTCCGTCCTCCTTTACTCTTCTGGGCTGTAGGTTGCCTGGTCTGAAGGGAAAAGCTAGGGTTAGGTCCCCTAATCACATGTTAGGAACCTAGTCGAGGGAGGTGAGAAGAGTCTGTGTATTAAAGGAACTTGTGACTTGTTTCCTTCTTGTTTTTAATGTGGTCGATGTGTGTGGTGTAATCCTAAACCCAGACCTTAGCAGAGAGAGTTGAAGCTTGAATGAAATTCGAGTTCATGGAAAGTAACATTTAGTTTGTATAAAATGCGGTTTGGCCATTTTTGGGGTTTTGGCCCAGTTTTGACTCTTCCCAACATCACTACCTTTATGTGTACACATTCAGTAACTCCGGTGTATGTTTACAATGATCCAGCACTAGAAAAGGAGTGTGAAGCAGGTGTTGGTCCTCTTTGTTTGTGCAGACTTGAACTTTTGTCCCACTAATTTGGGCTACTGGACTGAGTCACCTGCTCCTTTGAGCTATAGCTCTTGCATGAATCTGGAAGACTCTTGTCAGTGGAGGCAGAGTAGAGGAGACACTGCACAATAGATGCTGGTAGGACCCTGCTGGTGCTCATTGTCTCTGTGAACTAACTGAACTACACGCCTCTGGGTAATAGGAACCGGTTTTAATGAGAGGCCTTAGCCAATTTCTCATAGCTTACACCACTCCTGTAGAGTTCTTCCCAAAATTTTAGCTGGTATGAAACACTTTGGCCTCTTGTGAAGCACCAAGAGGTTGATTGGGAGGCCGGTGTTATATTTGCCTCCAGACCCATTCACATGGGTGCTGTTTGCTTTCTATATAAGAAAGATCCTCCCCTACGCACAGCTTCTCTTACCAGTATTTCATCGGGCTGAGTGAGAACCACAGCCATAGCTTCAAACTGCTTGATGATGCATCTAGTTTTCGGATCTCAATGGTACAGAGCCTCTTAGCCAAAAGTAATGATTAGAATGTCAGTTGAAGGGGTACCTGGCTGGCTCAGTTCTTGATCCCGGGAATTGTGAGTTTGAGCCCCACATTGGGGGTAGGGTTGACTTATAAAAAATTGGGGGTAGGGTTGTCACCTGAGACCAGGATTCCTCTTTCACCCCCACCCCCCAAAAAAAGCCTGGTGGAAGAGCAAGGCTTCCTCTGTCACCTGTTGTTTAGATTCCTTAGCCCCCACTCCTAACTCTGCCAGTTTCCAGTAATCAAGGATTTGGGTAGCTCTTTCAAACTAAATAGCAAAAAAAATGAAAAGAGCTTTTCTGTACAATGACCCAGAATTGAACTTTGAGGGAAACGTCATAGAAGTGGCTTGACCTTAATGATTCTCTTGTGGGTCTTAAGAATCTGTATTTTTAGGGGTGTGTGGCTGGCCGGGTTGGTAGAACATGTGACTTGATCTCAGGGTTATAGGTTTGAGCCCCACATTGGGTGTAGAGATTACTTAATAAAATTGTTTTTAAAAATCTGCAGTTTTAAATCAGGTCTACCTGAAAGATTATGGTTATTTTCACTTCCTCAAGCTTAAAAAAAAAAAAAAATTTTCCCCCTCTCTCTCAGTCTTCTTTCTCCCCAGCCCTCAACACATCTAAACTCCAACTGGGGCTGATAGGTAGGGATAGGTCTCAGAAGTGGATCTTTGTTTTAGAATTACATTCCTAGACTAGAGAACCAGACAGTGCTTAACTAAAGTCACTAAAATCCTGTAAGGTAATTTCCATTTGCCAGTGAGGAGCAAGCTCAGAAAAGTAGAGATGAAAGGTAGGTAGCTGAACTGGGATTTCCTGCTTCCCACCCCTCTACCCTTCTGAGAATTGGCTCAGCTTTGTGTCTTAGTTCTTCTTGGTATCTGCAAATGCAGATGCATCTAGCCCTTGCCATCATCTGCCTGGCATCACAGTGGGGAGCTGCATCCAGCTTCTTGGCTGCCTTCCTGGCCTTTGTGTAATGTTGGGAGATTAGGGAAATGCCAGTAACACAGGGACAGGAAAACCTAGGCAAAGAGGAATCTCTGAGAATGCCATTGATGGCTTGACTTTACTCCCCTTGACTAGTGGTGGAGTAAAGGCAGAACAAATTAGAAATGTTTTCATTAAGACTTGGAGAATGTATTGGTGTGGAGACATGTGTCTGAACTGTTCTAGAGAAACTGAAGGCTCATTCTGTTGAAGGCAGCATATATACCTCTTGTGGATTCTGCTTACAAACATAAATTGAATAGGAAATGGTCATATGCACTGAAGAGCTTAGTCTAGTGTGAGGGAAGGGTTACAGAAATAGTATATTTTATTAAAATGAGGTAGAAGTTGTATAGGGTTCTTTGGAAGGGGAGAAAGAACTTGATCTGACCTGGGGATTCGGGGGGGGCTTTCTTCAAGCCACAGGAACCAGTGCATACCTGGATCCAGTGAGCACCAGGAAAGCTCTATCAGAAATCTGCCAGATTTCTCTTCTACAGTGTCTCTATAGACATAAATTTTCCAGTCAAATTCAAAACAAAACAATGGGAAAGATTGTGTGTGTAGGGAACTATAAGCCATTGGTATTATAATTAGAACATGCTGTACTGATGAAAGAAGAAAGTAGGTTTTCCAGATTCCCAGTGCTCTTTGGTTTTAGCTGCCTGGGACACTACCAAGGAGTTTGGGGTCCAGTGGAAAAGAGGGTATCTATTAGTGAAGTGTGTTGTGGACATGGATTTAGGAAGAAAGTTAGAGACTAGATTTGGGGAGGTAGAGAAGGAGAAGGAATGTGAAAGAGTGGTCACCAGGGTCTGTGGTACAGGACTTACATGTCCCATAATTGTTTTGTTTCACTCAATCAGAGCTCAATAGATACATAGGACCACCTGCTAGGCACAGTGATTGGGTGCTGGGGATACAGCAGTGAGTAAGACAGATAATGTTTCTGTCCTCAAGGTATACCAGAGACGAATAGATAAACTGGATAGGAGGCTTCATTAGATAAGGCGGTTGCGGATGTGAGTCAAGAACTAAAGAATGAGAAGAAACCAATTATGGGAAGAACACTACCTCAGAATCTGAACTAGCTCAAAGGGCTAGGATAGGAAAGAGTTTGACGTGTCCTTGGAACAAAGGAGGCATGATGAGCAGTGGAAAGAAAAATGGAAGTGGACAAGATCCAGAATATTCAGGAACTTTAGGTGGTAGCATGTTATTTGAGTTTTATTACTCTATAATGAGAAACCATTGGAGGATTATAAGCAGGTAAATGGGGATCCCTGGGTGGCGCAGCGGTTTACCGCCTGCCTTTGGCCCAGGGTGCCATCCTGGAGACCCGGGATCAAATCCCACATCGGGCTCCCGGTGCATGGAGCCTGCTTCTCCCTCTGCCTATGTCTCTGCCTCTCTCTCTCTCTCTCTGTGTGACTATCATAAATAAATAAAAATTAAAAAAAAAAAAAGCAGGTAAATGATGAGATCTGTAAGACATAGGATATATATACAGGTTAGAAGGCTGACATACACTCCAAACTCATTTTGGGTCTAGGTAACTGTTAAAACTGGAACAGTCCTAGTTTCTTTGCCATTCATATGGTTGGTTCCCTTTAGAGGCTTTTTGTAGCCTTCCTTTATCAGCAGCTGAGTGACAACTGACCATCGTAGCTGGTTTGTCTCCTCTAGGTGGATTCCTCTCCTGGTGACTCAGGATTTGAGGACCTGAAGATTCCAAGGCCAGAGATTTGATGTGGTTAAGTAGAAAAGAATCCTCCCTTGAGAAACTGATTTGTAGGACAGCCCTGGTGGCTCACCGTTTAAGCGACTGCCTTTGGCTCAGGTCCTGATCCTGGAGTCCGGGGATTGAGTCCCACTTCGAGCTCCCTGCATGGAGCCTGCTTCTCTCTCTATGTCTCTGCCTCCCTCTCTCTCTTTCTCTCTCTCTCTCTGTGTCTCTCATGAATAAATAAATTTAAAAATCTTAAAAAAGAGAGAGAAAGAAAAGAAAGATACAAACTGATTTGTGCCATGTGGGTCAGAGAAGCCATGTGGCCTTCTATTTCTCAACACCTAACTGAGCTTATCTGTCTGTTCCACATGGATGCTTGCCCATTCATTTTGGGAGAGATAGCATAGAAACTTCTCCATTTCAAGAATGGCAAAGCTGAGTGATGCGTCCAACTTGGTCATATTCTCAACAAACATTTATTAAACCTTTACTGTGTACCAGGCCCTATATTATAGAAGGTTAGAAAGTGCCTTGTGTTAAGGTCTGATTTCCTCCAACTTTCTTCAGACTGTAGAATGGACCATCAAATGAAGGCAGGGTTAGATCATTGTCTAAATGTAGACAAACCATGTTTTTATAACCTTCTATTCTCTGTGTAAGCTCTTTTCTGCACATCTGTCCTAGAATCAGAGGTACACTGATCTTGAATGGAAGCCACTGTGCTTGCCTGAGGTCATATGGTGGTCCTTCCTCCCTTTCTCTTATTACCTACTCCATTATCCTTCAGCTCTGTTGAATAAATATTTATTCAACAGCCACTATGTGGTCAAGCCTGTACTGGGTGCTGGGGATCCAGAGAGTGGTGAATAACACCACTATCCTTGGGTTCATAAAGCTATGAGTCTTTGACTTTGGATTTAGTCTGAGACTTTGTTTTGAATTGCCTCTGTGAATTTCTTCTTGTTTGAAATATAAGAAACTCTGAAAACATACTTTTTTGTATTCCCTGGTAGTCCTTGGGATCTTAAAGATACTGGATTTCTTTTTTTTTTTTTTTTTTAATTTTTATTTATTTATGATAGTCACACAGAGAGAGAGAGAGAGGCAGAGACATAGGCAGAGGGAGAAGCAGGCTCCATGCACCGGGAGCCTGACGTGGGATTCAATCCCCGGTCTCCAGGATCACGCCCTGGGC
Organism: Canis lupus familiaris; assembly: GCF_011100685.1. NCBI lineage: Eukaryota > Metazoa > Chordata > Mammalia > Carnivora > Canidae > Canis > Canis lupus. The sequence continues at coordinate 82,823,793 of NC_049226.1, read as the reverse complement.
CAAAGGCAGGCACTAAACCGCTGCGCCACCCAGGGATCCCAGATACTGGATTTCTTAAATTGGGGGCATATATAAATTTGTTTATAATGGGCCTTGAGTTTAAAAATCAAGTATTAAGATTTAGAGGATTTGTGAGTTGATAAGGATCCAGTGAAATCCTTAGTAAAATAAGGATTCTGGTAGATCTGTGATTCTGGTAGATGTGTGATTTTTAACTTTTTAAACAAGCCCTTACAAGTCATGTGCTCCTGCAGACTCTCCTTTGAGAGGTGAGGAGACATGCCAGAGAGTAGAGGAAGGAACCTGCCCTAGGTTATATGTAATTCGTGGCAGAGTGAACCAGAACCTTGGTCTCCAGATCCATTCATGAAATCCGTGCTTTTCTCACTGTTCTTTGGTTCATGCTGACTTTGACTTCTCTGAGCCCTTTTCCTGCTCGGAATTGACACATTCCTTCTCATTTCCAGGAATCTCTTGTATATTCACTCCCTCCCCTTAAGCAATCCAACTGATCCCTTACTGCTTGCTGCTAACTTTATTCTAGCTCTTGCTGCTTACTGAAGTTTTATTTACTAATATGTTTATAGACCTGCCCTCCCATCACAGGCTTTATGGCAGAGTCTAATACCTAGTATGAAGATAGATGTCAGTAAATGAATAGCCCAAGTAACCACACAGGTATCCTTCCTTTATTTCAGGAATGCCTCTGGCTCAGGCAGTAGCCATTCTTCAGAAGCACTGTCGCATCATCAAAAATGTCCAGGTTCTCTACAGCGAACAGGTGAGTGGTAGCTGCTTTGATTACTGAAATAGCATTTCTCATCATTGAGTCACCTCCAGAGGTTGATGCTCTGGGAGAGGCAGACTGGCAGGGATTGCTAGGTCATTGTGTTTGGGAGAATCTCTAGCCCTAGTCAGTTACTAAGTACATTTTTTTTGATTCTGAAACTTTTGGTCTTGATAATCTAGTTCTGTCAGTTTTGGAAGAGCATTAATAACTGAACTTGTTTGATGTGTTTGACTTACCTGCTGGTCCTTAGACGGGGACATTTCAGTGGGTGGTTACCTCAGGGACTGTTTTATCTCCTAGGGTGCTTGCCTTCCACTTTTGTGTTTAAAATATAATCTTTTCTGCTTTGTTGATTGCTTTAGTTTGTGTTCAGAGTTGTTGCAGAGCAAATTTCTAGCCAGCAGAGCACTTCACACTTAAAAAGAAGCAGGTATAGCTCACTACTTTAGTGAGAATGATCAGATACATCAGATCATATATCAGAATATTGGCTTCAAATTAATGGACATATTTCATATTTTGCCTTTTGGGGGGGGTCTGATTTATGGTATTCTCTATTAAATGTTGGTCAATTGTGCCAGGAATTAACCCCTATAATAATAATGTTGCATATATCTACAAAGACGTTTTCCATTTCCAGAAAAAGTGGATATGTTATATCAGAGGACTTTCTGAACATTCGGGTTTTTTGTGTTTGGTTTTATAAGTAAAGTTAGAGACTGTTATTTATGGGCTTTTAGAAATAGGATTCCTATCTCTCTAAAAATGCAATCTACCTTGTACTGAACTCTCTGAAACCTGTGATTTTTCTGTGACATAGACTATGTGTTGCTGTGTGGAGCAACATTTATGGTGTCCTATGTCTCACAAATCTTAGGGAATAAATAGTTTTGAGCCTGTACATGCTATAAGATGTCCTCGTTGGCTTTTCTGAGACCTTTTAAGTACCGTTTTTGATGATTTTAGTTCTATTTGTTCCAATGAGTTTCAGATCCTAAAACAAATAACAGTTTATTTTTGACATGAAGAATGTTGTGGATTAGAGGTAAGATTTCTCTGAGGCTTTCCAGTTTGTCCTAGTGTCAGAGTTGAGCCTCTTATCTATGTCCAAACATTACAGTCTGTACAATAATACTTCTCTGCCAGCCCAGTGAGAGAGACCCTATATGAGGGATCTTCCTGAGACAGGGAATTCATAATATCCAAGCAAGTGCTTAGATATTCTTGTGGTGCCTACCACATAACAAGGGACTTCTAAGAATGGGCCAGGGGATTCCTTGAGCCACAGTATCAAAGTGTTTTCTCATTTATAAAATGAAGGATCGTGACTTTTCCTCTTTGTTGTACTCAGATGATCCCTAACCTACTCTGACTTTCAGCGTTACACCATGAGGGAATTACTCAACAATTAACAACCATCCAAACAGGGATAATGGGCTTGCTTCTTGAGCTTATAACTCCTACACATTCAGTTAAATCAGTTTTGGACACCCCAAAATTAGATACATCTGAAAATAGGCTTAAGCAGTTTTTTATTTTATTTTTTTAAATTTATTTATGATAGGCACACAGTGAGAGAGAGAGAGGCAGAGACACAGGCAGAGGGAGAAGCAGGCTCCATGCACCGGGAGCCCGACGTGGGATTCGATCCCGGGTCTCCAGGATCGCGCCCTGGGCCAAAGGCAGGCGCCAAACTGCTGCGCCACCCAGGGATCCCGCTTAAGCAGTTTTTAAGAACGAAGTTTGTAAAAAAAAAAAAAAGAACGAAGTTTGTTTCTAATATCACTGTCTTTGTTGTCTGTTGTTCCAGTCTTTGGGTATATATAGTAGTTTTAGCATTAAGCTCATTTCCTGATATCTTCTAAGCAGCTGGAATCAATTGGAAAACGTGGGCTTAGTCTAGACCTTGGTTCAGATCGTTGCTCTTTCTGTTTCTTAGCCGTTCAACTTTTGGCAGGTTAATAACCTGTCTGGTTCTCCTTCTGTAATGTGGATATTCTATTACAAGTTTCCTTGTAATAGAATAATCTTTTTCAAACTTTTATTTATTGGGCAGCCCCAGTGGCCCAGCGGTTTAGTGCCACCTTCAGCCCGGGGTGTGATCCTGGAGACCTGAAATCAAGTCCCGCATCAGGCGGGCTCCCTGCCTGGAGCCTGCTTCTCCCTCTACCTATGTCTCTGCCTCTCTCTCTCCCTCTCTCTGTGTGTCTCATGAATAAATAAATAAATAAAATATTTTAAAAATAAAATAAAATAAAATTTTATTTATTTCTTTTAAGTAATCTCTACACCCAGTGTGGGGCTCTGAGTCATGACCCCAGGATCAAGAGTTGAATACTTCTCTGACCAAACCAGCCAAGTGCCCTAGAATAGAATAATCTTTTGATGAGGATCAAGAGGAGGTGGTCTCTCAGAGCTCTGATGCAGTGCTTCTTCTTTTTTTTTTTTTTTTTAAAGATTTTACTTATTTATTCATGAGAGACACAGAAAGAGGCAGAGACATAGGCAGAGGGAGAGAAGCAGGCCCCTCACAGGGAGCCTGGTGCAAGACTCGATCCCAGGACCCCGGGATCACGCCCTGAGCTGAAGGCAGATGTTCAACTGCTGATCCACCCAGGCGTCCCTGATGCAGTGCTTCTTAAATTGAGCCCTGACTTCCTCTGCCCTCCTTCCTTTCCTTTCCCATTTGTCTCTTTGCTCCCATCAAGTGTGAAGAATAGTTTGGCCCCATTAAATGTTAGAAATATCTTCTTGTCTCTAGCAAATCACACCTTGGAAGTTAAATGTGCATATCAAGTAGGTCCCATCTTTCTTAGGAGAAAAAAATGTTAACAGTTAAGAGCAAACAGCTTTACTAAACTGTTTCATATGGAGGACTGTGTAGTTCTGGGTCACTCGAAGGGCCTGCTTAAACACCACGTAGTTACAGGTATACTTTGGTTCTGGAGATATACTAATAAAATAATAGTTGTGAGGATAATTTGCTCACTTTTGAAAATTGTCTAGTTATGTCCTGAATTGTAACCATGCTGGGAGGAAAATGATTAGATCTTGGGAGAGTGTAAGAAAATTCAGATCCTCCCATCATTCTCCTCCAAGCAAGGATCTTTAAGGATGCTAAAATGTTGCTTCATCCTGCTTAGTGTCATGGAATAGCCCTCTCAGAAATGTGTTCTCGGGGGCGGCCCGGGTGGCTCAACAGTTTTGCGCAGCCTTCGGCCCAGGGCGTGATCCTGGGGACCTGGGATCGAGTCCCACATCGGGCTCCCTGCATGGAGTCTGCCTCTCTTCTCTGCCTCTCTCTCAGTCTCTCATGACTGAATAAATTAAAAAATTTTTAAAAAAGAAGAGAAAAAGAAATGTGTTCTGGGTTGAGAATAAGTAGGCTAAGGTCAGGATTCATTGTTGTATTATCTTGCTTAGACCTAATTTTTTTAGACATTCATACAGGCCTACTGGAAAATTACATCCTTTCTTCTAGTGTTTGCTGGGCCTGGTGGTGCCGCCCGGGCCTGCTACTGTGTGAAGATCACTGGGGTAGAAGGGAGCAGTCTGAACTAATCTCAGAGGGCTCTTGGAGATAATTTTTCCAGTGAGGCCCACACCAGTGGCACCTGGCCTTCCAGCCTGCATCTCTATCTCTGACAGCGACATTTCTGTCATTCACTGTGCCTACCTTGGGAGGTTCTATAAAGAAACTTCTAAACTCTTTTAAGAGCTGTGTGCCAATTTCAAGCTTGGTTCAGGGCTACGGAATGTCTTCAGATGTCAAGTCCTTGAATTGGTTGCATTGGAGCAAAAGCAGGCTGGTGATGCAGACATGATGAGAGAGTGCTGGATACTAAGTGCTGTGCTTGGTGCCTTTTCTCTTGCTATCTAGACCTACTACCTCTGTTCCCACAACCACCCTGGAGGGAAGGGATAATGGTATTCCCATGAAGAAACTAGAGCTCAGAGAAGTTTTGAGAGTCACTTAAGGTCACCAGCTCACCAGTACTCAAGGCCAGCTCTGTCCACTCCTTTGTGCTGCTTGCTACTCCCTTCCCCATAGGACTCAGAAGGGACAAATGAAGAAATATGACTCCTTAGACCTTAGATTTGGGCTTTCAGAAAAAAGCACATGTGATATGGGATGGTCAGGAGAGGGAAGGAAGGAGCAAGAGTATCATCTCATACACAAACATCACAAGATATTTCTTTGTCTTGGAACATGGCCTAAAGCAGTCAAAGTATAGAACATTTCCTGTGGATGGTACAAACAGCCTGGAAGTGAATGGACGTAGGTTCAGCTGACATGCAGTGAATACTACCTGCCAAGTTTGGGTCCTAGCAAGGCCCTTTTACCCGGCCTGTGTACCTCATTGGCTGCTCTGTAGGTTTGATAAGTAAACCCACGCTATAGATGTAGATCCTGGACTCTCAAAAGAAAATGGTTTATATACTCACATAATCTTGGTCCTTTCCCTCAGGTACTATTACTAGAAGCCTAAAAAAAGAGGCTCTTTTCAACCAGTATTAGGAAACAGCAGTTCAGGCTGGAAGCAGAGGATACCTCATTCATACAACAGTTTCTTACTTGGGCGAGGGAAGGGCTGTCTGCACTTCCATAATCCCTGTGCATTGCATTTAGATTTGTAAGGTTTTTGGTAGTTGCTGTTGAGTAAATTGTTTACAGTGCTTTATTTTTGTTTTGTAGTCTCCTCTAAGCCATGACCTCATCCTTAACCTGACTCAGGATGGAATCAAACTGCTGTTTGATGCTTTCAATCAGAGACTTAAGGTAACTATGATTGACAACTAAAATTGCACGTCAGGCTGATTAATACATGCTTTTGTAAGATGTTTCTGAAACTAATAAGTCAGAGTAGACTCTTGTGATTCAGAGTCCACCATAGTCTAGGGAACTGAAGCTGTGCCTGCTACCCTACAAAAAGGGAAGCTGAGGGTGGGGTGTAGTGGTTAGAAAGAGGCTGGGAAGGACTCTAATCTCAGGCTCCAGAAGTGAAAGGAGAAAAGTGTTGGAGATTTGGGGAATATGCTATGGGGAGGGTACTCAAGTTACTCAATTTAAGGAAAGTGAGAGTAGAGCTAAGTGTTTGACACAGATTATTCCAAGTCTTAAAAGTTTAGGATACTGAAAATGGGTCCTAACTGCAGAATAGGACCAAAAAGTTTTTGTATCTTGTTTTACTTCATTCTTAAGTCAAACAGTATGACTTGGAAGGTGAAAAATGGAACTGTTCTTCATAAAATGCTGGGGCTTAGGGCTTAACACCACTAGCAATGAGTTGGTTCTTTAACCCCCTTGAGGATATGTAAATAAACAACTTGGTGGTGTATAGGGTTTGTCTTAATTGCTGTTCAAGTGCAATTTACTAACACCTGTTTCAGTCTAGGATGTTTTTAATACACTATTTACGAATGTCTGGGCTTCACAGATTAGTCATGTGACACTAGACTCATGCCTCAGAGTCACAAGGTTGAATGTGGCTCTGGGCAGTGGCATACCAGAGCGGTTGTCCTGGTTAGGCCATGCCTTTCCAAAAGACTTGGGTACTTCCTATTTCTTGTAATCCCATCCCAAGTGAGCTGCTAAGGAAACAAGACAGAACATGGAGAAGGAATCTGTACATTAAATGAGAATTCCTCATTTATGATGGCTCTTCAAAAGCAAATGTGAACATTCTTAACCTCACAACTTACCTTGCCTCTCCTTGTGGACACATTCATCTTGTCCTTCCTGACCAGAAGTTTCACAGTGGGAAAGGAAAGAGGATGGTCATCAGTGTGGCTTCATTACAAATTGGGGGAAACATAATCTGGAAACAACTTTACAAAGAGTTATTTGTCTCAGCTTGGTAAGTCCACTTTAGGAAACATAACTCCAAAAGTTTATGGGGAAGGTAATGTTGCCAGATATTTATAGCAGGGCTTTTCATAGTAATGAAAAACTGGAAAAAATGGATAACAAAGGGGAATGGCTAGACAGCCTGTCATAAAATCATAGCATGGTGAAGACAGTGTCATATATTTAGTGAGTACTTGGTACAAGTGAAGTACGTGGTTAAGTGCTTCCCATACATTTCCTAACTTAGCAAGCCTGTGAGTAATACTGTTTTATCAGCGAAACAGTAGAGAGAGGATGAGTGGTCTGCCAAGCTTTTAACCCTGAATTAATAAGTTAATTAATTCAGTGTGTGGTGGCCACTGGCAGTAGAAATGACTTAGCTTCTGTTGTTGTGTATGGGAAATAATGTGATACAAGCTGAAGAAAATTGTGTGAGCACACTATGGAGAACTGTGAGGAATGGAAGTACATTTGAATGGGAAAGGAAATAAATAGAACCTTTTCTTCTGCTTTTTGTAGGGTCCCTATGAAGGGGGTGGGGGCTGGGGCCCTGAGCCTCTGGAAACAGAGAAAGCATTCTCAGGTGCCCTTGGTTAGCATCAGGTTTGACATGCCCTTCTGCCTGCCCCTCATTCCCGCACTTAAGAATCCACCTCTCCCTGATTCCTTGACTCCCTGACTGTAAGAAAGCTTTGTGGAATGAGGCTTCACAAATCTCAACTTTTACAGCTACCTATCTTTTCCTTTCCTATCTTGGCTGCTGTCTTGGCTTCTGCTCTGGGGAAATCAAAGTATTTTCCAGCCCAGAGGGTGGTAGATCATGGACTTTTGACTTCCCTAGCTGCTTGTCCCCATGGCTTAGCAAGCTCCATGGACCAAAATCTGCTTGTTGATTATTCTTGGTGACATGAAGGACTCCAAGATGGTTAGCACCTGGGGTCTCTTGCCACAAGTACCATCATACATAGGCCCTGTGATTAACTCCGGTCCACTGTTCTTGCATTAGACAGGCCAGGTTGAAACACCCATAAGTGTTGGTCTTGGTTATTGGCAGGTGGGTAACAATGAGACAGAAGGAACATCATTGAGGCCTACCCCCACAGGGTGAATGGTGGGTCATTAGCCAGCTGTAGGGGTGGCAATCAGGGAGGCAGTTGTCTGCTCCTGCTATATAAGCAAGGCTTCTGGCTGAAGGTTGAGGCTCTCTGCCAGCATGAGGCCCTGGCCTTCGTGAAATGGCATACCAGTTTGGCATGATACAGGCTTTCTGAAGGGGACACTACGTATCTTATGAATCACAGCTGTTCGCCTGTCCTTCCTTGTATGACCTCTCTTGGTACCTCTTTTCATGCTTTCTAGCTTCATATTGCCCTTAGCCAGCTTCGTAACAATCAGACTTGCCTGATGTTTTAAGTACCTTTCCTGTGTGAAGTAATAAGCCAGACCTTAAAGGGCTTAACTTAGTGAGACTGGGAACAGCATACACAAGTAGTGTGGGAAAAGAGGTGATTGAAGTGCTGTGACAGCCCAGCAGAGGGAGTTACTCTTAGCACCACGTAGGATCAGAATAGCTGCATTTAATTAAGAGGTGCCCAACTTGTGGTTTAGTGTTAGGATCATTAAATAAAGTTAGCAGTAAGGTCTGGCCAAGAGTAGACTGCCTATTATGTCTCATTTTCTATGGCAATGCTAGATGCTTTTCTAGACACAGGGCCCCACAGCCCCTTCTAGGATGAGGCTCAGATTGTCAGGGGAAGTGGACGTTGAATCAGCTCTGCTTGTTCCTCTATAGTGAGCGCCAGGACTCCCAACTGGAGGATAGTAGCTGGTGCTCCAGGCCCCAGCCAGCCATGCTTCTGGCTACCAAGCCCTTGCTACATTGGCATAGAAGACTTCCTAGTGCTCATTACTTGGCACCACTAGTGGCTGAGTGTTCAATACCTTTGTCTCTGCCCTGAGTTCTTGGCATTTAATCCAAAGCTGAACCCCTTGAAATGACACGAGGGTCCTAAGGTATTCCAGGTGCCCTTCAATAGAGATGTATGAATATTGTCCCACTTGTCCTAACCTAATGTAATATGACTTCTTTTTTAGCAGGATAGATCTCCTCCAATCCTTTTGTTTTGTAAGCTACAGTATTTTAAAGTGTTTTTCAAAGTGATCTGATTTGGGGTTTTGCTAATGCAGCAAAGCTTGGAATAGAAGGAAGAAGGCTCAGTATCCAAAGGTACAACTTTAACCTTTAAGCTACATGATTTGTTTTGTGGAGGATTTCACTCTTCCATATGTGTAGCACTCTGTATGATAGAGTAGTAGATTAGTTATAGGAACTTGACCTGCTGCATACATGGATATATGTGGAACAGTCCACTAGAAGAAAGAAAAGGAGAGGTTATACTGTGTGTGTAGCATGAGTTTTTCCTCTAGATTTAAAAATGAGAACAAAACATAATGTGTGGTGCTTCAAGAAAATTCTGAATAGTGATAGATTTCTTTTTCTTCACTATTCTATAAATGTCTTTTTTTTTTTTTTAAGATTTTATTTTTTAAGTGATATAACCCATCAAAGGGCTCAAACTCACAACCCTGAGATCAAGATTCACATGCTCTACCGACTTAGCCAGCCAGGCATCCCTTTATAAGTGTCTTTTTAGTCAATCTTTTTCAATTGCAGAGTATTACAGCGCTTAAACCTTTGATTTTTTTTTTTTCAAGGTGATTGAAGTATATGACTTGACTAAAGTAAAGTTAAAATATTGGTAAGTTTACTCCCCTGCTGGTCTATGCCGCAGGATTGGTACATATGGAGTTTATCTATTATGCTCATTAAGTTAATAAAGGATTCCCATCCATAGCAGTTTCCATGATTTCCTCAGGCAGCCTCCAAGCCTACTTAGCTTTCTGGAGAAGAGAAGGAAATCTTGTTTAAGGACATGCTGTGTGTAAAACACTTCTCATATATGTCAGTTTATTTAGTCCTCACAACAAAGGACCTCAGGTTAGAGGTGATGTGACTATCTTCTAGGTCACAGATGCTGCCTGCCCCCCACAACCATAGGTCTGACTTCAAAGCCTATGTATGCTAAAGAGAATGCCAAAGGGATCACTATTTAGGAGCCAAAATCTACCTTTTTTTTTTTTTTTAAAGATTTATTTAGAGAGTGCAGTGGGGAGGGGCAGAGGGGAGAGAGAGAGTCCTAAGCAGACTCTGCACTGAGTGTGAAGTCCAACCCAAGGCTCAATCTCACAATCCTGAGATGACCTAAGCCAAAACCAAAAGTCATATGCTTAACCAGCTGTGCCACCCATTTTTCTTTTTCTTTTCTTTTTTCTTTTTTCTTTTTTTTTTTTTTTTTAATTTTTTTTTAATTTTATTTATTTATGATAGTCACATAGAGAGAGAGGCAGAGACATAGGCAGAGGGAGAAGCAGGCTCCATGCACCGGGAGCCTGACGTGGGATTCGATCCGGGGTCTCCAGGATCGCACCCTGGGCCAAAGGCAGGCGCCAAACCGCTGCGCCACCCAGGGATCCCTCTTTTCTTTTTTCTTTAAGATTTTATTTATGTATTTGAAAGAGTAAGCACATGAGTGCATGGGGGAGAGGGGGAGAGGGAGAGGGAAAAGGAGAAGTAAGACTTCTTGAGGACATGGACCCCACCATGGGGCTTAAGATCACGACCTGAGCCAAAACCAAAAGTTGGACACTCAACCAACTGAGCCACCCAGGTGCCCCTGAAATCTACTTTTTAGAAGGAAAACAAGAATGCCTGTAGCATAAAAGAAATATTTGAGCCCCCATTATGGCAAGGTTCTGTGCTAGCATCTAGAATGCTCCATATAGTAAGCTTCCTTAACAGGCTTCCCTTTCCCTTTTCAGGGGCATGAAAAAAGGCCAATTCCTGGGATTAGCTCAAGCAGCATTTGCCACTAGGGAAGTGGATAAAGCAAATGTGTAATAGCACTGGCCCCTCCAGATTCTTTTTGTCTTTCAGTTTTGTTGGAGCCTTTGTACCTCAAGGTCTGGCTTCTTTTTTTCCCTCTTAGTAGTTAGTGATGAGTAAAAGCATGGAGTCCAAGGGTCAGGCCTCCCTGGATTCATCATTCTATTACCTCTGTGACCTTAGGCAAGTCATTTAACCTCTCTGAGCTTGTTTTCCCATCAGAGAAATGAAGTCAGTACTGTGTGGCTGCTGAGTTAAGAAAAAGAGGTGTTCTAGCGTGCCTGGGTAGCACAGTCAGTTGGGCGTCCAACTCTTGGTTTTGGCTCAGGTCATGGTCTCAGGGTCATGGGATTAAGCCCTGCATCAAGGCACACTCAGTACAGAGTATTCCTGAGACTTAAGACTCTCTCTTCCTCTCCTTCTGCACCCCCTCCCCCCAAATGAGTAAATAAATCTTTAAAAAAAGGAGGTGTTCCATGAATTATGCTAATTTTAAAAATTATTCTTAACCTTTAAGCATTCTCCTGAAAGTCATGAATGCTGTATCTTCTTGCCCATCATCTGAAATCATGTGTCCTCTTTGTTCCCAAGCCCCTCCCCCCTCAGATCTTTCCCCTTTGCTTGGGATCCATTACCCCTCTCCAAATTCACCCAGTCCTTGAGTGCTGTCTGTTAAGAAACAAGCTGCCTGAGGTGCCTGGGTGTTGCAGTTGGGACTCTGGGACTCTGGGTTTTGACTGAGGTCATGATCTCAGTTGTCCTATGTGGGGCTCTGCACTCAGTGTAGAGTCCCCTTCAGATTCTTTCTCCTCCTCCCTGTGCCCCTCTGTGCCTGCTCTGTCTCTCTCTTTCTGTCTCTCAAATAAAATCTGAGAAAGAAAAGAAAAGGAAGGAAGGGAAAAGAAAATAAAGAGAAAGAAAGAAAGAGGAAAAGAAAAAGAAAAAAGAAAGGAAAGGAAAGAAAAAAGAAAGAAAACAAGTTACCTTGCTTGGCTATACTGTTCTTTTAAGATGTTCTTTTTAAAAAGTTCCTTTCCAAGCTAAACTATTAGTAGGCATTCTAGGAAAACATATTAACATTTTCTATTCCTGTGCCACTCTGTGGCATCCGAGTCTAGATGCCATGGGCTAAGACTGAATTTATTTCTTTCTAAACTGCCTGATGACCACACAGGCCTTAAGGATCAATTCTGTGTATCAGCCTTGGAGACTTGACTTGTTCTGACCTCCTTTATTATCCCTCACTTAAAAGTTCTTTAATAAACTTGTCATTTTTCTTAAAGATTTTATTTATTCATGAGAGACAGAGAGAGAGAGAGAGAGGCAGAGACATAGGCAGAGGGAGAACCAGGCTCCATGCAGGGACTGGATGGATGTGGGACTCAATCCCAGGACCCTGGGGTCATGCCCTGAGCCAAAGGCAGGCGCTAAACCACTGAGCCACCCAGGCATCCCTAAACTTGTGTTTTGACATACTTGTAAACTCACCTGCCTATGTTTAAAGAATAACTCTTCTAGCTACCATCTTCAGTGATTTGAAAAGCATCTTTGTTTTTCAGTGGAGTGCATTTTAACTCTCAGGCCATAGCTCCCACCATTGAGCAGATTGACCAGTCTTTTGGTGCAACCCATCCTGGAGGTAAGTCCATCTGATTCCTCTCCTTATCTGTTGCACCCCATAATGATGAACCTAGCAAGTGCACCATCCCCTGAAGCCAGGTTCCTATAGGATTTGACGGTTGATAACTGGATGTGAAGGAAAGCTCCTGTCCCTTGTTTTCAGCGTAGTGGGTCAGTTCAGGATTCAGACATAAGGAAGATGGTGCCAGGCTGGTTTGTGTTCATGTCTTCTGATATCATTCACCCATGTCATTGTCTCCTCCTCACTCCTACAGTGTATAACTCCGCTGAGCAGCTCTTCCACCTCAACTTCAGAGGACTATCTTTCTCTTTCCAGTTAGACTCGTGGACTGAGGCTCCCAAGTATGAGGTTAGCCCTTCCTTTCCTATGGTATTTGTCACCCAGTACCAAGGTGATATGGACCCAGCAGACAGTGCCACCAGGGAAGCTGGATAGATACCCTTTCTTTGGTTTCCTCATCTCTGAGGTCTTCAGGGACCAAGAGTGGTAGAGTGGGTGGGATTGATAGCAAGAACAAAGCCCAAGCTGGCATTCCCAAGAAGAGGGCGCTTCTCACTGCAGAGTGAGGTCAGGCTTACTTTTCAGAAATAAATTCAGTTGTACTTTGCTTTAAAACTCCACATCAGTGTAGAGGTTTTTTAAGTGGCCTAGAATTTGAGAGTTCATTCTGGATTTTCATTTATCTATTGCTTTTAACAAAATGTTATATTCATCCTTAGGTAGCAGCATCTTTAGGGTCATGAAATGATAGACATTTGGTGAGGCTTACATTTTACTAAAGAAAGCATTCCCATAATTTCTTCTTGATGAAGGAAGGAAAAACTAAAATTAAAAATGGACTTGCATGGATGGGATGAGTTTATTGACCTGGAACCAGGTTTGACTGTGTGCTTTGACCTGACCAGTTCTTGAAGACCATGAGGGCTGGGGAAATGCCAGACCCTGGCTTACATGGCCTGCAGTATGCTTTTAGTAAAACTTTTGTCTTGTGTTTGCAGCCCAATTTTGCCCATGGCCTGGCTTCTCTCCAGATACCCCACGGAGCGACTGTGAAACGAATGTACATCTACAGTGGAAACAGCCTGCAGGATACCAAGTATGTGTGGGGAGCACAAGCTTCATGGGCCATGGGTTCCTTGGGAGGAAGGGCAAAGCCTCTGCTCATTCTTTGCCTGCCTCCAGGGCTCCCGTAATGCCCCTGAGCTGTTTCCTTGGCAATGTGTATGCTGAGAGTGTGGATGTTCTTCGAGATGGAACTGGACCCTCAGGTTTACGACTTCGGCTACTTGCTGCAGGTCAGTTACTGGCCTTGGGGTAGTGGATTCTCTATTATATCCATGTTGAGACAGCCCAAAGTCGCACATGCTTAAAGATAGTTGGTACAAGACAGTACAGATATTTATGGTTAAAGCTTTTGTTTAAATTTGTGAAGGAATAACACCAGTTTTATCATTACAAAATCTTAATAAATGACAGTAGCACTGCTTCCCCTAGCATGTACGTAAGCCTTCTGTGTGCTTATATAGTTTTGCAGTGCTTCCCAGGCTGTTTACTGGAAATGTATCTTATGGGCTGCAATATTGGTCTTTTCTCCCCTTTTCCACCCCCCCCCCTTTTTTTTAAAGATTTATTTGCCCATTTTGAGAGACCACACAATGGGGAGGGGCAGAGAGAGTCTTAAAGCAGACTCCCCCACTGAGCACAGAGTGTGACATGAGGCATAATCCCACGACTCTGAGATCACAACCTGCGCCAAAACCAAGAGTCGGATGCTCAACCAGCTGAGCCACTCAGAGATCCCAATCCTTTTTCCAGCCTTTATGCCAGTTCTCAATAGGCTGGCAGCTGGGACTTTTTGGATTATGATTTGGCCAGACCCTGCTGCGAGATTTGCTGACTATGAACAAAAAAAGAGCTGCTACCTTCAATGGATAGCCTCTCCAGGATCCATGCCTCTTTTGTGATTTCCTTGTGTGTGGCTAATCTCAGCTACTGTGGACCTTGAGCCACACTTAATAGTATAGGCCATGTCTTTGGCCTGGGATCCAGGATAGAGGCTGTGCCTTCAAGGGGCTCAGTCTAGCTTAGTGAGTACTGAGTATTTGTTCATAAATTAGGATCTTGTGTTAGTTTCTAGGGCACTGGTCCTTAACTATGAAGAATTTGGCATATAAACTGAAGTTACTCCCCTGAACAATTAAGTAGTTCACAAGCTCTATGTTAGAAATTTTTTTTAAATGTGGTTTTCTAGCCAAGGCAGAAAATTCTACTTAAAAGAATGTTGCACTTGAGCTATAGTGTTTGAGAGAATTGAGATGTAGCAACAAGGTCAAGTGATTTAGGGTCTCTTTTGCCAGGAGGGTCACTCCTTGAAACAGCGAGGTAGCCAAAGATGGTGCAGTTATCCCAGGTGACAGCAAGAGGAGTCTGTTGGGAGAGGGGAATCTCCTCTAATTCTGGCTTCCACCCTGTACAGCACACTCCCAGCAATCACATATCACTGCTTACAGGGTCAGTGGGGGAAACACTTTAAGTCAGGGACTTATCAAATTACTATCTAATCAAGTACTCGTTGAAAGTTTCCTTTGGTAAGCAGAAAGGTAGCTTGTCTCAACCAACCCATTACTCACATGTTTCCTTATGGATTGTAGCTACGAGGATAGGAATTTTTAAGATAGGAATTCAGTATAACTGCCTTGGTCCCCACAATAATTTATAGGAAGATTCACTCCAGGGAATCAGAAACTAAAATAGCCTCCTAAAACTAAGGATATTTTCCCCTGGGTAGGCTTCAAGTAGGGTCAGATGAGAGAAGACTTGCCTGTGAAGATTGCCTTCCCTATCACCCCACCCATCTGGACCTTTACAAGTGTCTGGTACCTGGAGATTTTGGGCATATAGTCCAGCCTGGCAGGACTTTTGGTGGGTTCTGTAGGCCACCCAGGCTTGCCTAAGCGCAAGATTTATAGGCAGAGGTTAATGTAGACTATGTTTTTCTGTGACCTCATTAATTTAAACACAACCATTACTTGCCACTCAGTGTATGTGTGCTGTGACTGAAGACTGTTGGGTTAGTTGAAGAACTCAGAACTCAGTACCAGCTTATTTGAAATTTTAGATCCCTGAAGTCTTCCCCATATAACAAATGGATTATTATACCTGAAAGAGCTTTGTCAGCTATAAAGTTCTGTTCAGAGTAAGGTGATGGTGATTATCATATACCAGGAAATGCAGTCTTCCCCAGTTCTTGCCTCTTTTGGGGGGCAGATTATGGAGAAGTAAAACACTTTGTCTTCCCATCCACAGAATGGGGGAATTTTACTGTTGGTGTGTCTTTTCCTATTCCACAGCTACTTCTATGTGTGTGTAACTGGAACCATTTCTAAAATGTATTAGAGTCAGGGTTTAAAGATTTTTCCCAAAGAAGAAACTTCTGTCAAATGGGATTTTCTTATCCTCCCACTTTCCTGGTTTGTCATTTGTTGAGTGTTAGTGGGTCTGTCGGTGTTTGTATAATTAGGGAGTAAGTTAATGGATGTTTCCTGTTGACTTCTCTATAGAGTGATATTTAGGTCTAGTCTCTAGTTGGGGGTTACCATTGAGAAGCCCCTCTTAACATAAATTCCTGTATCTTAACAGGACCTAGAAAGTGGCAAGAGATAATAGCACCTCATTATATACTTTCATAGCATCTCTGCTGCTGTTTATTTTACCATAGTTGTGTGGTGTCGGATTGGAATCGTCACACCATAAGCTCCAATATGGGCAGAGACTGCATTTGTTTTGCTCAGCATGTTTCTTCAGTATCTTACAAAGTGTCTAGCCCATGGTAGTCAATAAGTAAATATTTGGTGAGTGAATGAATGAAGTTTTTAGAGCTCCACATCACTTTTCTTGGATTGAATGAGTCTCTGGGATTCCTTCTTTCTTTTTTTAATTATTATTATTATTATTATTATTTAATGAAAGAAATGGGGAGGGGGCAGAGATTCTTTTTTTTTTTTTTACATTTTTTTATTTTTTATTTATTTATGATAGTCACACAGAGAGAGAGAGAGGCAGAGACACAGGCAGAGGGAGAAGCAGGCTCCATGCACCGGGAGCCCGACGTGGGATTCGATCCTGGGCCTCCAGGATCGCGCCCTGGGCCAAAGGCAGGCGCCAAACCGCTGCGCCACCCAGGGATCCCGGGAAAGAGATTCTTAAGCAGGCTCCATGGCCAATGCAGGACTCAGTCTCATGATCCTGAAATCATGACTTGAGCCAAAATCAAGAGTCAGATACTTAACTGACTGAGCCACCCAGGGGCCCCTCTCTGGGATTATTTCAAGAAGATAGTGATCTCTCATAGCATCTCAAGCCCTGTGACCTAGTATTTCTGCTTGCATGCAGTCTTGCCCCTCAGCCAGAGCTAAAAATGCAGTGTGCAGTCATTGGCCTCTCTGGGGCCCCCTTGGTCCCAGGCTGCAGGATATCAGGCCCTGGCTGGGAACCTGACCACCTCTCCCTTATTCTCTGCAGGTTGTGGACCTGGCCTATTAGCAGATGCCAAGATGCGGGTATTTGAACGTTCAGTATATTTTGGCGATTCTTGCCAAGATGTTCTTAGTGTGCTTGGCTCTCCGCACAAGGTCTTCTATAAGTCAGAAGACAAGGTACGGAAAATGTGTTTATGAAGTTAAATAGGCTTTTTACCTTTTAAGGTAAAATGTGTTATGAAGTTAAATAGGCTTTTTTACCTTTTAAGTAAAGTCTATCCCCAAAGTGGGGCTCGAGCTCATAACCCTTAGATCAAGAGTCACATGCTCTACCAACTGAACCAGGTAGGCATTGTCCTTTTTTAATCAATATTAACTTAATATCAAGTAAATATAAATTGTTATTTTTCCATAGAACCTGTTCTATGAAAACTGATGAATTAAATTGAAAGCTCTTTTCTGATCCTGTTGGTCAGATTGTCCTGCCTTTTCTTGGAGACCAGGGCCCAGTCTGTAGTCAACTAAAGCTGGGGAAAAAAAAAAAAAAAGGCTGGCTGCATTATTCAGCACCAGTAGCAGAGATTCTGACACTTTTGCTTACCTAGCAGCTTAATGTTATACACAAAACACAGTTTGTAGACTTTTAGTTAATCTGAGAATTGTATTAAGGAGTTGGATTTTTTTGTTGATTTTTTTCCCAACAGATGAAAATTCATTCTCCTTCCCCTCATAAACAAGTTCCATCCAAGTGCAATGACTACTTTTTTAACTACTTCACTCTTGGAGTGGTAAGTTGTGGTTCCTTAGAGAAATGTTTCATTTCTGTGGTAGCAGACCATGCACCTGGGCACACCTTTGTGTATACATGGATCTGTAACCATGCCTGGCAGCAGGGAAACTAGCCCCAGCTGGCTCCACCCAGTGCAGTGCTGTCTTGCATTGGCACCCTAAAGGGGCCTTCCCTGCCACTGAGATTTCTCAGAAGCACCAGGTTCCCTGGTATGTCTCGGCTTCTTTATTGAGGAAAACATGCTGCATAAGTGGAGGCTGTGGGAATCATTCAGGTTAACATAGTTTGGGATCTTCACATTTGTAGAACATATACGAGCTTCTTCTGGAATCTCAAAACAGGGAGACTAAAAAGGGTCAGAGACAGTGGGAATGTGCTTATGTATTTTTAGAGGATTACCCCAGAGGCATTGCTGTGGTCCTGTGCTCTGGACATGGAGTGCTGAATGGAGCTGGTGTCCACTGTCAGTGCTGACAGTGCAGCTGGTGGATGGGATGTGTGTGAGAAATTGTGGGGAAAAAAAAAAAGAAATTGTGTAAACCCTGTGCCAGCAGGATACATCTCAGAGGGCAAGGCTAGCCTGGACCTGGGGTCTTTGAGTGTTTGAGCTTTCTAGAGCCTGAGGTCTTGAAGCAGCAAAGAAAGGGTAGATTCTGGAGAGGGAGAAAGGAGATACTGGGTCTGCCTATGTGGAAAAAGACCAGAGGAACCAGGAGTAGTGGGTAAACATAAACTCTTGAAGGTATGGCAGTGGCAGGAGAGAAATGGCATTCTGTAAGCTGAACCTCTTGAGTTCAAGGACCAGTGATAATAAGGGACAAGGAAGATGGAACAAATGGACCAAACCCTAATAGGACTTAATGTAGGTCATGTAGGGGTGGGGTCAGAGCTAACCCTGCGGTCACAAGCCTAAACAACTGACAGGATGTGAAACTGGGAAGGGTGTGGGAGATAGGAAAGAAGTGTTCAGTGGGCAGCATCAAATCCAGCTCTGAGTCCTGGTGAGAGGCTAGACCTTCAGTTCCAGGGGTTGCTGACTCCCACAGGGCCTAATGGCCAGTAATGGCATTCAGAATAGTTAGGTGCCTTGAGCCACTGGAAAGTCAGGTGGTCCCTGAATCTTCTTGGTGGCCTTTAAGCCAAAATCTATGCTCAGTTAGTTTTTAATCAGGGGCTGGTTAGGAAAGGTCTCTCTGATGTGTTTGAGTTCCCAAGCAGTGAGAGCTGTAGCCCATGGGTCTACTGGGCCTGCTGCTACAAAGTTTGGAATGGGGGACCTACAGATGTCTGGGTGCCCCCTTCACTGAAAATGTCCATTTAAGGCTGCTTGATCTCAGCTATCCCCTTGACTGTTGTTGGGGAGAAGGCTATTTCCCAGCAGCATCCCTGTTGTGGAGTGGCTATCTCTGAGTTGGACATGGCCTTGGAAAGGCCTTTGTCCAGCCTCAATAACCTTCCCTACTTGGACATCCTTGTTTTCTACCCCAGGATATCCTCTTTGATGCAAATACACACAAAGTGAAGAAGTTTGTCCTACACACCAATTACCCTGGGCATTATAATTTTAATATGTGAGTATACCTATACCTTCCCCTCCCAAGAACTGAGCTTTGGGTTGAAAATCCCCAGGAAAAGAGAGCTTGTGGCTTTGAATGTTCACTAATTTGTCTGTACCTGAATTCTTACAGTTTCATGGGAAGCGAACATTTCCTGAGTGTTTGCTCTTTTCCTGGTACAGTGTCCATACCTTACATCTCTCCATTTGTACCCATTTTACAAATAGGGAAATAGGTTCAGAGAGCTTCGTATCTTGTCCAAAATGATGTATCTGTCCAAGATGTCTCTAGACCCCAGAGCCAGGGCTTTGGGGGTGGGTTCCTTCTGTGTTTCCTGGGGTGCAGGGTTGAAATGCATGGGTGGTCAGGCCTCTCAGAGGGCCCAGCCTTTATCCATCTGGCTTCTCTCTCTAGTTATCACCGCTGTGAGTTCAAGATCCCACTAGCCATAAAGAAAGGTGAGTAGTGGATATCCTCAGATTAAGAAAAGGGTTTTGAAGTTAACCTCATGAGAAGACAGTGATCCAAACAGAAATGGTAGCAGGAGCCTTTGCCTACCTGCTTTGCCCATAGTCTGCTTTGCCCATAGTCTGCTTTGCCCTCAGCTTCTCTGGGTTAGGGCCTTATGCTCCTGGAGGCTCTCAAGGTCTTTTTCTATGATCATGGGATTAGTGGTCTCTGATGGGGAGAATTTCCTACATACGATTATCCAGGTGCTCCCGAGTCAGCCTTGTGACTGCTGTCCCCTCTTGGTTCTCTACCCTCTTTCATTCAGGAATTCTGAAATAGCCCATCTGCCCTCCCTCCAACCCTAATGCACAGAGCGGCCAGGTCTGGATTCTGCCTAGGGCTGGGGTCACAGGTGAGCTGGGCCAGCAACCAACCCACTCTGTATTCTCTTTTCAGAAAATGCAGATGGTCAGACAGAAACATGTACAACCTACAGCAAGGTGAGCTCCTATTTTCCCACCTTATGTAGCCCCAAAATGAGGTGGGTGTGAGCCTGCCAGCAGTCTAGGGCCCATGTTTCTGGGCCAGCCATTGGTCACAGGCATGATTAGGTCTCTGCTAACCCCGTGCCGCCTTTTGCAGTGGGACAACATCCAGGAGCTCCTGGGCCACCCTGTGGAGAAGCCTGTTGTCCTGCACAGGTGAATAGGAGGTTGCTGTCTCTGACCACCCTGTCCTGCTCCTCACAGCCCAGAAGACTGAGGGAAGCCTAGCAGTACCTAAAGCTTAGAAATGACAGAAGTTGTCTTGTTGCCACATACATACTTCCTGCCCCCACCCTGCATATTACCACTGGGCCAGCTATTCTGCATATTTACCTACACCAGAGAGGTGCCCCCCTCCCCGGGGATAGCTCCCCTCTCCAGGTAGGGGGGGCTTTCACCTCTAGTTATTCAGAAAGGGAAGCAGTTTTCACTGACTGTCCTGGCTCTTTTTTTCCCATTAAAGTTGCCACATGCTATAGTCTACAGCTTCATACCCACTTGCCATCCTGCTTGAGGCTCCTCCCTCCTAACTTGCCACTCTAGTCTAATTGCATAATAACTTCCTGTGCCCCATTGGGCTTTGTAAGGTTCAGAATTTAAACGATACCTATCACTACCCCTGGTACCTCAAGGGCCTGTGTAGGAAACAGACAGCCATGGGAGATACTGCAGTGGCCCCCATCTCAAAAGGGACTAGATGCCCTGCCTGGACTTGGCTTCTGTCTGCCTTTCTAATTCTAGCTTCCCTGGCCACAGGTCCTCCTCCCCAAACAATACCAACCCATTTGGCTCCACATTCTGCTTTGGTCTTCAGCGGATGATCTTTGAGGTAAGTCCTGGGGGTTGATGAGCTAATGGCCATGGCAGGGACAGGCAAGTGATGGAGTATGGTTAGGGAAGGCCTGATGGCCCTGCTGGTTACTGATTTTCTGGTAACGCTGTTTGCTAAGAATATGACCTGCCCACATATAACAGTAAGAGTTCAGAAATTATGTTGGGGAAATTTGAGGTCATGGCGGCTACAGTGGTCTATATCCAGCAAGATGAGAGGTAACGGGGATCTCACATATGTGAAAACATAAATATGGTAGGAAAGGGAACCCCTGGGAGCAAGTGGAGCTCAGCATGGGAGTACTGGGGGCCTTTAAATGCCATATTAAAGAATGTGCTATGGGTAAGTGGCTATAGAGGCCCCATTGGCTAGGAAGAAGAATGGGCTGTCCCTTGTCTACCTTTTGGATGCTACACCTTCATTCAGTAGGCCCCTAGCAGTGCCAGAAGGACTGAATAAATATGTAGAGTGAAGTTTTTGTATCCCATGTAGAACACACAGTTGCTGGGCCAGAGATGACCCAACCCTGTGTGCAGGTGTGTTGCACATACAACCTCCGTCCTTTGTGTACAGGAGCTACCCCAAATCCTGTGTCTGCACTCACAGCCCCCGTACTGGTGGTTTTTATGGATCTGATTGCCTGCCCTGCCTACATCCTTTCCACTCCTTCCCTTTGACTCACTGTCTTCTTCTCATACCAGGTCATGCAGAATAACCATATTGCCTCGGTGACCCTGTATGGCCCCCCCAGGCCTGGTGCCCACCTGAGAACAGCAGAGCTCCCCTAAGGACATCACTGGCCCATGCCCCTCTGCCCTGTGGAGCTGTGCATTGGTTCCTATTCAGTGGGCCTCCATGTGCCACCCTGTGGATATTCTTGGACACCTTGCCATTGTTGAAAGGCTGTTGTGATGTTCTGAGGTGGGGCTCGGACTATGTGCTCTGCCATGGGGTGAGAGGCTCGGAGATTCCTCTGTCTTTCCTCAGCCTGCTTTTGCCAACAGAGGACACAGACTGCAAAGAGAAGCACAAACTCTGAGCCTTGATACCTGGACCCAGGCGACCTCGACTAACACATATGGAGACAGAGGTCTGTCTCTCCTGTTCCACATGCATTGCGAAAAGTTAGTACTCTTTCTGTGGCTGAGGACACAGGCACCCAGGACAAGGACAAGGTCCTGCCTTTGGCCCATCATTGCCACATGACCCTTCAGGCAAGCAGGTGGCATGTCCATAGTACTTGGTTGCGACTTTTGCACTACATCCACTTTAGTTACTTGATGAGCTGGCTGTGGCCAAGATGGCCCAGTTCCTTCCCTGTTCCTTCTTTGCACGTGCTCCCTTCCAGGCCCAGTAGGCACACCTAACGCATTGAAACACAGCTTTTTACCATCCAGGAATGTGCCCAGGCCTGGTTCCTACCCCTCTTGGAGCCAGCCTTCAAGGTCACCTGTGCCCCTGCTGTGCCCCAACCTGGCTTAGCAGGCTGCATGTTTCCATCCCGTTTGCCTCTTTTATTTAATGCCAAAGTTTTAGCCAAAGACATCTTCCTCCTTTTGTTGTTTCGGCATTCTGTTCTGCACTGTGGGCTGGCTCTCTTGCCCCAGCCCTGGGCAATGTCCCCTGGCCAGGCCCATTCATGGCTCAAGGCCTCTGGGGACTCAAGGAAGGCTGGGCTGCTCAGTCTTTTCATGGGTCTTGCTAAGGAAAGTAGCATATGTGCTTTAAAAATAATCCTTTTGAAAAGAATTGAGAAGAGAAATGTATAATTTTATCCCATTTTTAATATTTTGGTCTAGCAACTTGTGATACATAGATGACAATTTTGTGAGTTTTTCAAATGTGTGTACAGATTTTTGTAAATATGACTCTTTTGTAATTAACTCATGTACAGCCTCATCCTGTAGAGTTTAACAATGAATGTGCAGGGGACCTGCCCCAGGCTCCTAAGTGGTTCCTGGGCGTACAGCCAGCCTTATGTGGCACTCCCATAATTTTGTGACTGACTAGTGTCTTCCCATTTGGACTGTGGCCTGGCCAGAACCCCCCCCCCCCCCCAAACACACACACACACATCCCACTGTAGGGGCAGCCAGGACTATTCCCATCTTCCTAGAATAGGGGAACCCTCCTCATGCCCTGCCCATACCCCTCCAATAAAGACCTATGCCCTCAGCAGCGGCTCACCATGCGCTGTTGCTGGATGTTTGTACTAAAATAAGCATGGGAGTGTTGATTTTCAAGAAAGTGGGTGAACAATATGGGAAGTTTTATGGTAGAGTCATCTTAGGTTCCTTGCCTCTCTGGAGTGGGGCAGCACAGCTTCAAGTAGGAGACTGGTGTGTGTGTGCAAATTCTTGTGTGGTGGAGAAAGACTCTAGGTAGGACCAGGCAACTCAGTGTGTCTCCATCCGTGGTGGTCCAGGCAGACCAGGGCCTAGGAGGGGTTGGCTTCAGGAAAGAAGACCTCTGAAGACGATCTAAAGGTGAGTACATGGCTGAAAATCCAATTTGGAGGGACAGATGGGAATCAAAATGCCTACCTTCAGATTGAGTTATAGCAAAATGCCTTTCAGTTCCATGAGGACTGAGGCCAGGCCCCCGCACCTCTTCCAGCCTTGAGAAAGATCTGCATGTGTATCACTCAGGGACTTCCAAATCAAGGAGTATGGTACGATTCCGTGAGCCTCTGCCACCACCTATCCCCAACCCCCTAAAACCTACTTGGTGCTAGGAGGACCAAACATGTCCACCTGTTTGGTGGGGCTTGGTGCTCTTTGGCCTCAGTCCTGGCTGTCTCGAAGAGCTACCATTCAGTTGCTTCTAGATCACTTCCCAGTAGGGTAGGTGTGCAGGAGCCAAGCTCAATCTTCATTCCCTAGGGACTTGAGGCAGACTTTCAGGGGTAGGAGGCTAGATTTTGAAGTGTACCTCTGGGAAAGAACTACATACACGGCAGTAATCCTACTGGGTCTTAGTGAGAGGCTCTTGGGGCCATGAAGGTGGCTAGGGGCCCCACTGGAAAGAGCCAGCAGCGACAGGCCATGGACGGGCGCAGGCTGGCCCTTGGGGCCCGTTCAGTAGGCGCCACATAAGCCACATGTCCGAGGCCGAGAGCCCGTGCACTACCACCAGCTCTCGGTAAAAGCAGGGGTCAAAGGTGCGCAAGTGCGGCGCGGCTGAAGGACGAGGGATGCCAAAGGTGCGGAAAGCAGGGTGAGGCTCGGGTGTGAGCCGAAGGCGCTGGAGGCACATACCCAGAAACACGTCGTCAATGGGGAAAAGCTCAACCTGCGCGCAGGCGTCGGCCAGGCGACGCAGCGTGACCCCCGAGAGCACAAAGCCGCCACCACCCGCGTAGGCTGGGTAGGCGGGCAGGCCGTACACAGCCTCCGGGATGTAGTACTTGCTGGCCCGCGTGCGGATTGGACGCGCCTGCACGATCACATCACCCGCGAGCAGGTCCTGCGCCGGGTCCCGCGGCGCCAGGAACGCCAGCAGGTTTCCCACGTGCACAAACACGTCTGCGTCGCCCTTAAAAACGAAGCGCACCTGGGGGCAGTAGGCCGAGGCCCAGGCCAGGAAGTGGATCTCCTTGAGCGTTAGGTTGAAGAACGTGTCGTCGAACGCCCAGAGGAGGATGTCCGCGTAGGCGCGGCTCTCGGCACGCAGCAGGGCAGGCCAGTGGCTCCGTGGGCCTTCCCCCTCGGCGTCGGCCCCGTCGGTGCCCGCGCCCCGGGGCACGCCCAGCAGGAACACGCGGCGCACGAGCGCCCCCTGCACGCGACCCTCAGCACCCCACGTCTGGCGCACGGCTTGGCGCCGCTCGAAATCCGCCGCCACCGACTTGACGGCGATGAGCAGGTCGGGTCCCCCCGCGGGCGAGCCATCCCCTCGGCACTTGTGCGGCTGGTTGATGAGCAGGGGGAAGCGCCGCTGGTCCTTGGCGCGCAGGTAGCGGCCAAAGTCAAAGGGCCCCGTGGGTGTGGGCGGCTCCGGCGTGTCCCCTTCGTAGGCCGGCGGGGCCGCGGCGGCGCCTGCGTCCGGGGCCGGGAAGACGCGGAGGCCTGGGGTGGGCCCCGGCTCGGCCTCCCCTTGCGGCCGGGGGGCGCCGGTCGTCGGGGCCGCGCCCTCGCGCTGCGCGTAGAGAAGGAGGCCGAGGGCGGTGCCCAGGAGCAGCGTGAGAGACGCGTCCCCGCGGAGGCGCAGCCTCCGCCTCATGTCCGAGCGGCTGGCGCCCGCGCCCCCTGCGGAGAGACGCGGTCAGGGGCTCGCGACGCGGAAGCCATTGGCCGGGAGGGGCTCCGGGCGTCGCTGTCCCCGAGGGCAGGGGGCGGAGGCCGCCGGCCCAGGGCCTCCGCTACGCGCCATCCATCCCCCTCGGGCGCTCCTGCTCTGGGCCGTGGCACCCCGCGCGGGGCTGGGCACCCTGGGGGGCTGCAGGTTCCTCCTACACACGGTCCCCACCCCCTCAGCGCCGCCGGACGCGGCCCCCAGGCCGGAGACGCGGGCTCGGCCCTTCCCCGCCCGCCTTCCCGCAGCAAAGCCGACCCCTTCGACCACTCCCTACCCACCACGTCGCTCCTTGGGGTCCTGCACGCTTGTCCCTTGGGAGCGGCGCGGCCCCGGACGCCAGGGCCTCCGGGGCTCGGCGCGGGGTCCCAAGGGCAGCCAGGGACGGGGCCTGGGCCAAATGCAGCGTTGGCAGGAAGGGGGGGCCGCGGCCGCCGCCACGTGACCCTCCAGCTGTGCGCGCCTGGACATCTGGAGCTCGGCTCCGCCCTGGCGCCGCGGGCAGCGCCGTCTCCGACGGGAGACTAATCTGAGAGGGCTCCCCCAGGCTGCTCTCGCTGGGCAAGCCTGAGGAGCGAGTTCTGGTCTCAGGGTGGGCTCCAATTCCCCACATCTGCTTTTGGGCGGGGGGGGGGGGGGGGCGCAGGAAGGAACTTTAGCCTCTGGTTAATCTCCACACCCCCACCTCTCCAGAGTGAGGCAGGGCCTGGCTTGGCAGGAGCCCAGGGCAGGCGGTCCCAAGCCCTGAGGCTGAGCATTTTAGGCATCTACTTGGCCACAGCCTCAGGCGATCCTTGGAAGCGCTTCTCAGCTCACCAGCAGCCCAGGTTCAACCAGGCACGACCTGTATATAAATCACAGATGGCGGGCGAGCGGCTGCCTCCTTACTCCTGGCTCCGCTGTGCCGCCCCTGCTCCCGCCCCAGCAAACGCACACTGGGACCAACAGGCAGCTCATTCGATTCTCACAACTCTGGAAGTAGCTTTCATTGCTCGTGCCCAGAGGGGGCCCTGCCCCTCAGGGAGTTAAGTGACTTGCCCAGCATCAGACAGGAAGAAATTAAGAGCATTGCCCTATCTTCTGGAGTTCAGTCTGGGCCTCTTTCCTCTGTCCTCCCTTGCCCCCTCCCCATCTGTCCACCAGGGCAGGAGGCCAACGCTGTCTGCCTTAACTTCACAGGTGAGCACTTCATTCTGTCTCCCCAGAGGCACCTCCCGGCCCCATGGTCCCTAATGCCCCAAACCAGCATAGCCTCCTACAGGCAGAAGTAACTCGGCCTGGGTCACCGTAGGCCGGATTGGACTGGCAGGAATGGTTCAGCTTGAGGGATTCCTGAAGTAGGCTGATGAATAAAGGGCTTGATCTGGGACCCATGTGGACAGAGCGTTCCTCTGGAGATTGAGAGCCCCCATCCCAGCAGGCAGCCCCACCCTCCATCAACAAAAAGACAAACTCTGAGGTCCTCCTGCACTCTCCTCATCCGTTGGTACTAGGCCTGTTATCCTCCATCCTAAACAGCTCTCCATGTTCATCCTTCCCCCATCTCTGCTGCTGTAGCCTAGGCCTCCACCCCTATGCTCCCCCACTCAACCTCTAACTCTTTCTCTCCCTCCTCACCAGCCTCCCAACCTTAACTCCTCAAATCCTCTAAATGCTTCTCACTGGCCTCAGTATAAAATCCAAAATCTGTAAAATGACTTACCAGACCTGGAACTGCCTCCCACACTCACCAGCCGCTCTCATTGCAAACCCACCTACCTACCCCTAGGTCCACCCACGCCAAACTTTCTTTCCTTCTAACATTCCTCAAGACATCACCGCAGGTGAAGCTCTGCCCAAAATGTTGCCATTCCCTCAACCCCAGACCAGCTCCCCTTTTCACACTCCTATCTCTCACTGGAAGCCTAGCCCCTAACCTGGGTTAGGCACCGCCTCAAAGCTCCCACAATTTTTATATTTTTCACAATAAAAAAACAGGTAATATTTTATTACTATTGCTTAAAATTTGCAGTCTGACACTGAGTATGAATTGGAGGCAGGGAGGTTTGTGTATCTTGTTCACCACAGTATTTGCAGCACCCAGGATGATGGCTAGGACACAGCAAGTGCTTCATAAGTAGTTTAGTTGTTCAATGAATGAAGAGGTAAGGGCTGGCCAGAAGCCGTGCCTTTGGGGTGGGTAAACCGCTGGAGTAGGCCGCCCACGCACTCTACTGCTATCATAGTATTTGGGGCCAAATCCCCAGTGGCACCCCAACAGGCATGGTGGGTGCTTGCCCAACTCCTGGAGAAGGCAGTCAACACTGCCCAGGAGCTCCAACAGCTGGGCCAAGCGGGGTTGTAAGTGTGGTCTCAGAGTCCTGTGGATGGATAGGATCTCAGCAGTAGCAGCAGAAGGGACCCTAGGGTCATCCAGGTGCTCCAAACCCTGTTGGGCAACTGACCGATTGCCCCTTTTCTGGTACCCCGTCTAGGCCAGGCTACCATCGGGATTCGTGAGGCCCAGCAAGTCCTCTGCCAGGCTGGTGAGCTCGTTCTCCTCGAGGGCCTCTACGAGGCGCTGCAGTGTGGCGCGGCGGCCCTCCGCCTGCACGAAGCGCTTCAGCAGCTGGAAGGCCTGCTCGTAGAGCCCTTCGCGCTCATACTCGTAGGCCAGGGAGTCCAGCGCCGGGTCCTTCAGCGCTCGGCAACCTCGCTGCAGGGAACGCCCCACTTTGCGCCATTTGAGACCCACTGAGCGCGCGAACTTCTGTTGGTCCTGCAGGCTCAGCGGCCGGTTCACTGCGGGGGCGTAGGAAGCAGAGTGAGTGCGGGGAGGTCAGGACGGGCACCACCCCCCCATTCCCGCCCCAGACCTTGCTCCTCCCCAAACTCTGCCTTCCCAAGGACTCTACCTCGCCCTCTGGCTCTCTGCGCACGCCTCACCTATGGGTTGTCCTTGGAACAGAAAAGTCTGGCCAGGCGGCGGCGGCGGCGGCGGCTTCTCCTCTGAGAGGGAGGTGGCCAGGGACTGCGAGGGCGCTGGAGCGACCTCCACGTCGCCATCCTGGCGCCCCGAGCCACATGTCAGGTTCTGCAGTGCGTCCTCCAACTCCGAGAGTTCCTCGTCCCGGAGCCGATCAGGCTAGGGAGGGGAGTGCGGCGTCGGTGGGGGTCTTAGCCTTGGTCCCCGCCCCACGCCAACCTGGCCCCGGCCCAGCCGCACCTTCTGGGCAAAGATGCAACTCAAGCAGCGCTCCTCATCCGTCAGCAAGGTGTCCAGCCGCTCCGCGCCGGCGCGCAGCTCCAGTTGCAAAGGCATGGAGCGCTGGGCGAGAGCCGCCGCCAGGCACGCTTGCAGCGCGGCGCGCAGCGACCCCTCGCGGTAAGCGCGGAGGAAGCGGCTGCAGGGCTGGCGCCCGCAGAAGCGCAACTGCACAATCAGCTGCGGCTCACTGCGGTGGATCTTGAGCATCTGCAACACGTCTGGGCTCCCGCCACTCTCTGCGGAGGCGGACAGTCAGGCGACAGGAGGTCCCCACGCGGGGCCGTTCTCCAAGCGGCCGTAGTGGGGTGAAGCCCACGCAGACTCCCTCCCTGTCCCGAGCTCCCAGCCGGGAAACAAAACTGGGATGTACACAGCAGCAACCCAAAATGAAGGCCAGAACCTATCACAGGGAGTACCCTAAGACAGAGTGGGTGCCACCCCAGCCCCATCCTGAAGCCCCAAATAAGGGTAGGCAAAAGGGACTGGGGAGAGGCTTTGCAGCACAGGGAGGGGCATGTGCCCAGGGCAGCCAAGCCATCTGGGTAGGCGGCCCCCGGGGCAGCGGAGGAGCGAGAGGTCTCAGGTCTTCAGCCTCTACCAACTGTAGCTCCCGCTGCCCAAGAAGGAGGCGGATCCCCCAACCAGTTTCAGCTTCCTGTGGCCTCTGCCCTGAGATGGGAAAGGGGCCCAAAAGGTAGGTACTGGGGAGGGGTCTTGGGCAAGGAGTGCTGCAGTGAGAGAGGAAAAGAGAAAGATACCCGATTAGTAGAAAGCAGTGAGCTGGTTGGTCTGGGGAGTGTGGGGCATCGAGCGGGGCTGGGGCGTTAGTGCGCATACAGGCAGATCATACGCAGACACGGGGACACACGTCTACACCCAAGGGCACACATACATAAACGGGTAAGACGGAGCCTATGAAACCAGGCATCCCTCTCCTCTCCCCCTGACCCCGTCAAATCTTTTCCATAAGGCAGTGGTTAAGCACAGGCCCACAGAGTTGAGGAGCTGGGGTGTGGCCCCCTGGTCTGGCCCACGAGAGGCCCAAGCCCCCCTTCCTCTTCAAGTGCCCCCCTGCCCACGCACCTGCCAGCGCAGTCCGCAGAGCCCTGTACACCGGCACCTTCTGCTGGGCCTGAGCGTAGGCATCAGATAGGACCACCTTGTCCAGCGAGGACTCCACAAACAGGTATGCGCTGCCCACCCACTCCTCGAGTCCATCTGGCCCAGTCGCCATCTTGCCTCCTGGAGACGCAGATGGTCAGGCATCCAGACCACCCCCAACCCAGCCGTAGAGACAACTGTCCAGTACTGAGTGGCTCAGCTGTCCCCAGCCAGCTGGCACATTTGTGAGGGGAAGTTCATCCTCCTACAGGCGGCCCCTTGTGCCTCTGAATCTGCACAGCCCAGCCAGGCTCAGCCCAGACCTGCGGGGAGGCCTGTCCCTCCACTAATTTCTCAGAGAAAGCCCAGGGTTACAGTGGCAGACAAAGGGAGATATTATCCTGCAGTGGTGACAGAGAAGCTCTGACCCCTCCTGGGCCAGGATGTCTCTCTTTCAAAGCTGACAGGAGCCATCCTTATCGTGGATAGTGCCCATGCCACACAGCCAACCGAGCCCATGCCCTGG
Source organism: Canis lupus familiaris (assembly GCF_011100685.1). NCBI lineage: Eukaryota > Metazoa > Chordata > Mammalia > Carnivora > Canidae > Canis > Canis lupus. Next base: position 82,793,752 of record NC_049226.1, on the reverse strand, counting down.
TATGCCTTCAGCTTAATCTTGAGCCCCCAAGATCACTTTGGGACCACAGCCCCCATTAGGTTTTCTCACCTGCATTCCTACTGTACCTCCTGGTTTCATTTTAAAGGATACCTGTGGTTTTCACCTGCCCAGATTCCCTCTCCCAATCCTGACTGACCTTTGGGGCATCCCCTCTTCGCTCTTCTCAATCCACGGCTAACCCCACTCCTTAGTTCCAGGTGTGCACAAGTGAAATATACCTAGCCAAACTGCATATTCCACTCCTCTTTCTAAAGTGATTTGTTCAGAGTTGGACATAGGTTTTAGTTTGGACCAATCAGAACCAGCCTGCAACCTTAGCTGGACCGATAAGAAAGAGATATTGTTTCCCTTCCCACCAGACTAAGCTGGAAGAAAGGATAGGACTCATCTGCCACTGCCTGGAAAGAGCCTGGCTGAGGGTAAAATCGACACAGAAAGACACACAGCCAAAGATGAATAGGTGCGTGCCCAACTGTACTGTGCTCCTGGCTCTGTCTGCACCTTGAACTTTCCAGTTATGTGAGTTAAATCATTCCTTTATGTTCTAAAGTCCTTGGAGCTGGGCTCTTGTCTTATGCAACTCAAATCATTCTATTACAGATTTCCTCCTTGTCCAGACAGAGCCAGGGCCCCTTGGTGCTTGTATCTCTTCTATCTGTCTTCTGACAATATCCTAGCCCTAGATGGGGGAGGGGGGCAAAATCCTAGTCAGGAAACCACTTCTTTGACCCTCCTCAGCTTAATTGCCTCCCAGTTACTGCATCATGAGGCAGCAGGTGGAGAACTGCCCGGCCTCTTCCTCCCTACCTCACCTCAGGAAACATCCCATCCTTTTCCTAGAAATATAGGCTCAAGACCCCACCTACCGCCCCACCAGTCACACTTCTTTGTCTCTGATCTTTGTTATTTATATACAGTAGGCAAGGACGGTTGGGGAGTTGCTGAGCCCTAGCTGTGAGCATCCCGGCTGTCAATCCTTTGAGCAGAACAGAAGGGGTGGCCCCGGCTGGAATTTGTTTACACGAGGGTCAGGGAACAAGGGAGGAGGAGGCACTGCCCGAGGGAACCAGGACCACAGCCTTGGACCTTGCTGGGGAAGGAGTAGGAATCCTGAGCTCAACGCAGAGGCTGCATTTCAGATCTCCCCCCAGACCCTAACCTGAGAGCCAAAGCTAGGATAGTAACTGGGCAGGGGCCCTCCAGCATCACCCAGACCTGGCAAGAGAAATGATATCTGGTGATGGTCGCTCCCACCCTCGGTCTGAGCAGAGGGGACATGCCTTTTGAGCGCCCCCTGTCCTAACCTTCTGGTAGAAAACATATTAATACTCCTATATTTAGGCAAAGCAGTAGTCTAGAAATTAACAGGAAGCTAGCTAACATTGTTAGCAGGGGGTTGGGGAAGAAAGCAGGGGGAGAGGAGATTTTTATTTTCATTGTATTTAGTAACATTCTACTTTATGTAACAGACATGTCCTTCATAGTAAAAGGCAACATAAAATTGAAGCAAAAAAAACAAAAACAAAAAACCCAAACCGGGTAAGACTCTATAGGTGACAAGGGGGACCAAGAGCCGTACAAGACAAGAGAGACAAGTTAGGAGCCCAAGGGGTGTGGCCCAGAAGGTAGGAGAGTGTGGGGACCTGTCTGAAACATTTCCTCTTCCATGTCTTCTTAGCGCCGAGACTGAGGGTGCTGACCTCATGAATGTGATCGGCCCCAGGGGTGGAAGTAGGGGCAGGAAGAGGCCAGCGTCTGCCTCTCAGGACGGGCACTAAAACCCTGGAAGAAGAGGGGATGCCCCATGACACTGGCTGGTGGACCGTAGGAGGTCAAACAGGTCTGCGGGGCTGGAGGTGGAGAGCGGCAGGTAACAGGGGCCGGACCCTCGGCTCGCGTCGTTCCCTGGGCAACTCCTTCCTGCGCGTCCTCCTGCAGAAGCGCATCCCCGGCAAGCCCCGCGCCTCACCGCCGGGGTCCGCCGCTCGGAGGGTGGGCCCAGGCTGGGTCCCGGGGACTCCTAGCGAGCTGAGGCTGTGAGCGGCCAGCCAGGCGCAGCGCCCCTCCGCGGCCCTCGGGCCGCACCCACCGCGGGGCGCCCCGACTCCGCCGGCCCGCCCCCCCTCCCCGGCCTCCAGCTGCGCGCGCTCAGCCCCTTCAGGAGCCCCGCCGCCCGCCGCCCGCCGCCCGCCAGCAGGGACCGGGCGCCCCCTCGAAGCACCCTAGCCGGGCCCAGGAACCTGGGTGCTCACGGCGCCCCGCTGGCCGGCGCCGCTCGCGGAAACAGCCCCACGGCCGCCTCTGCCCCCGCCGGCGCCGGGAAGCCCCCCGCACTAACCTGGCCGCCTCGGCCCGGCCGGGATTCCCACGCCCGCGCGGCTCCTCGCGGCTGGGACGCTTCCGGGTGTGCGCGAGGCGCAGGGGCGGCGCCTGACCGAGCCGCCCCGTGGGCCGCGGCGTCCCGCCCCCTGCTCCCGGCCCGTCTTCCCGCCCACCGTGCGCCGCCGCGGGTCCCCGCCTCTGGGCACAGCCCACCGGGTCCGTGGAGCAGGTAAGACGCTGGCGCCGGAGGTTGGACGGCGAGAAGAACGGCCCGAGGCAAAAGCCTTCGGCGCTTTCGGCTCCTCCGAGGAGGGGGGGGCGGGTGAGAGCTGCCCCGCTTTCTCAAGCGGGGAGCAGACGGACCACAAGGGGCACCCCCTGGACACCAGAATTGTCTAGTGACGTCTGGGGCCCTTGAGCTCTATGACCTCTGACCTCTCCTGCTCCCTGACACTCAGAACGGTTCAGGTTCAAGCCTGGCCGCGGGTATCTGAAGCCCTAAGATCCATGAGGCGCAAATTGCAGCGGGGACCGTTAGCCTGGAAAATATAGGGAAACAGAAAACTGGCGAGTGGTGTGGAACGCTGCGTGGGAAAACCTTCAAGCACCCTACAAACGGGCAACTTGGAAGAGGACGCACACTTTTCAATAAAGGCCGCGCTCCGGGCTGGGTCTGCAGAATTCCAGCTGAACCGAAGCCGCCCAACCCGAGCCTGGACTGCGCCGGGGGCAGGATCGACACTTGAACCCGGGGCGCCGCAGGCCCCAGAACCTGAGGCTTTTCTCCGCCCCGCCGGCCTTTCTCTGGGAAGCTCCGGGGCCGTCTCCCCAGCGAGGTGGAGGGCAGGAAGACGCCTCCTCTCGCCCAGCAGATTCCGCGGTGCCCCACCCGCGCCCCGGCCTCCTGATTGGCTGGTGGTCCCCGCCAATTACAAGTCTTCTCCACTGACCCCGCCCTATTAACCCTACCGTCACTCTCCAGGGGCTGGCTTGGCCAGGACGCGGTTTCTAAACTCGGGACCTGTGGAATCAACTGGCATTTGTTGAAATTCAGATTCCTGGCCCTACTTTTTCCGGAGAGCCTGATTTAATAAGTGGGGCTGTGGAATCTGTATTGTGAGCGAGCGTCCGGGTGATTCTGGTACCTCCCCGCCCCCCAAGGACTGAGTTCCAGTCCTTCCCTGGAACTCAGAGTATAAGTTGGGAAGAAAACAGTTCTAGAAGATGTCTGGGAAACTGGTCTGGGTAGTCGGGGTGGCTCTGAGTGTGTGTATAGGGAGGCAAAAGGAGGCGAGATGGGCTCTCGGAGGGAGGGGAGGGGAGGATGCGGTTGTCCCAAGTCAGGGCTGGTGCAGCCGCCCTCCATCTTCCCCAGGGAAAACTTCAGTGACTAGGAGAAAGATCGGATAGCATTTTCCAATCCGGATATTCGGCTTTTTCAACTTCACACACAGGTGGTGGTTGCATTCCTCCTAGTGTAGCATAAAATGCAGATCTATTCAAGTGAGAACGTAGTGTAAAGGAGAATCAGAAATCTTTCAGCATCCAGGGCCGATAATGGGTCTGAGACCTGTGCAGTAAGTGGGACAGGGCCTCATGCTTGGTTTAATAACTCGGCTAAATGCTCTGCTGTCACTGTCTTGAAAGTACTAATAATATTTTCAGCAAAGAGTCCCACATTTTCATTTTGCACTGAACTTTGCAAATTATGTAGCAACTTCTGGGCCACAGGTATTTTTACACATAGGCTCCACTGGTCCCCTCAACATTTTGGATTTCTTGAGCCCAGAGACACCCCCCTCCCTCTTTCCAGGAGAGAGCTGTTGGAAGCAGCAGAGCTCCCACCGTGCACAGGGCCATGGCTGAGCCTGGAGAGCAACTGCCAGAGGAGGTGCTGGCACTCATCTTTCGCCACCTGCCCCTGCGGGACCGTGCCACCGCTGCCAGGGTCTGCAGAGCCTGGGCTGCTGCTGCTACCTGCAGTGTCGTGTGGCATGACACGACCATCAGGTGAGCAGACTCCTCCCTCTCCTGCCGCCCTCTTGCCTTCTCCCTTTCTCCATGGAGTTGGGGGTTGGGGATATCCACATTTATTTTTTTTAATTTTTTTTATTTATTTATGATAGTTACAGAGAGAGAGAGAGAGAGAGGCAGAGACACAGGCAGAGGGAGAAGCAGGCTCCATGCGCCGGGAGCCCGATGTGGGATTCGATCCCGGGTCTGCAGGATCACGCCCCGGGCCAAAGGCAGGCGCCAAACCGCTGCGCCACCCAGGGATCCCGATATCCACATTTAAAAGCCTCATCATTACTAACATTTATCAACTGCCTACTATCAACCGGTGTTCGTGTTCTAAGTAACTTATATATACTAATTTAATCCTCACAAAAACCTTATGCATTGGATAGGTAGTATTATCTCTATTACACAGATAGGAAATTGAGGCAGAGAGATTTAATCATTTCCTACAGATCACTCAGCAAAATAGTAGTAGAGGCAGAATGGGAGCCTGACAGTCCAGAGGTCAGGCCCCATCTTCTTAGAGACCTCTGAGAAAGCTCAGTTCCTAAAATATCATTGGCTTTCCCTGCCAGGGTTTCAATTCGTGGCAGACACATCTTCTATTTTATTTTATTTATTTATGATAGGCACACAGTGAGAGAGAGAGAGGCAGAGACATAGGCAGAGGGAGAAGCAGGCTCCATGCACTGGGAGCCTGACGTGGGATTCGATCCCGGGTCTCCAGGATCACGCCCTGGGCCAAAGGCAGGCGCCAAACCGCTGCGCCACCCAGGGATCCCGACACATCTTCTTCTAAAGGGTTAAGGTGGGCTCCCTGAGAGTCTCAAGCTTGAAGCCGGAGACAAGAAACCTGAAACCAAGTAGCTTCAGGGAAGGCATGTGGGTACTGGAAAGTGTTTAACCTCTAACTGAGCATCCCTGTAAATAAAATCTGTAGACCAACAACAAAAAAGGGGGGAGGAGTTAAGGTGGGAGTTCCCTCGTATCAGCGACTATTTTTGGGGCAAGCTGGCATGGTCAGGACGAGGAGGCGTTTGTGTAGGGTGTCAGAAAGTGGAGATGGTAGCTGTACTCCAGGCTAAGGGATGGGCAGAGGCTTCTCGCAACCAATGCCTTTTTCCACCGTTCTAACCCCAAGTTGCGACTGTGAGCGAGAAGGCACGCTGCTACCATACCTGTCTGCCTGCCTGGACCACGTTCACAACCTACAGCTGGAATTTGAGCCGTCGAGGGAGCCGAGCCGCCGTGCGGCCACTGAGCTGCTGACCGCCCTGGCGGGCCGCACCCCGGGGCTTCAAAGCCTGCGCCTGGAGTGTCGTGGGGAAAAGCCGCTCTTCGACGCGGGCCACGACATCCTGGACGCGGTGCACGCCATCTGCCGGGCCGCCAGTGCGCTGCGCCACCTGGACCTTCGGCGCTTGCCTTTTACCCTGGACGACGCGCTGGTGCTGCAGGCGGCACGCGGCTGCCCCGAGCTCCGCAGCCTTTTTCTGGACAACCGTACGCTGGTGGGCAGCGTGAGGCCCGACTCCGTGCTCGAGCTACTACAGGCTTGCCCGCGCCTGCGCGCCCTCGGCCTGCACCTCGCCAGCCTGTCGGGCTCTGCCCTGCAGCTGCTGGCGGCGCGGGACCGCGAGCCTTTCGCTCTCCTGGCCCTACGGTGCGCGTGCCCGGAGGACGCACGCGCGCCACCCTTGCCCGAAGAAGCCTGGGTTGCGGTGCGCCGCCGCCACCCGGGACTGGCGGTGGAGCTGGAGCTAGAGCCGGCCCTGCCTGCCGAGAGCGTGACGCGCGTCCTGCAGCCCGCCGTTCCCGTGGCTGCGCTGCGCCTCAGCCTTTCTGGGGATACGGTAGGCCCGGTGTGCTTCGCAGCGCGCCACTACGCCACAAGCTTGCGCGCGCTCGAGGTGCGCGCCGCTGCCTCGGCGGAGCTGGACGCCGCGCTGGAGCTGCTGGCGGCGCGGTGCGCGGGCCTGCGCGAGATACACTGCTTCTGCGTGGTCCGACCCTCGGTGCTGCGAGCCTTCCGCGAGCACTGTCCGCGCCTGCGCAGCTACACGCTCAAACTGACGCGGGAGCCGCATCCCTGGATGCCCACGACTGTGGCATGAGCGTAGCCGCGTCCCCAGCAGACGTGTGGCCACTGGAACGCTGGATGCATTTGCCCAGGCGTGCGCCAAGTGACGGCCCGCTCCTTCAGGGCTCTTGCCTCTTGTGCTTCTGGAAGATCAGGGCAGGTGGGCTAGCGCCGGGACCAGCCCCGGGCGGCCTGAGTCCACAGGGTGGATCTCCCTAATGGGATCAGCTCCCGCCAGCCCCGCTCCTCTGCGGACACTGCCAGCTCCGCGGCCCTGTCGTGGGGGGGGGCGGGGGGAGGACCCTGGCTCGGGCGGCGACTCAGGTGTGAGTGTGAAATAAACAAATCCCGCAGCAACAGCGTCCTCTGGAAGGTGGGGCCCGCTCTGAGGGGGAGGGTGGGAACCCTGAGGCCCCAGGCCGACCCGGCAGCAGTGGGGCCGATCAACTGTGCCCAAGCGGCTGCGGAGGTCAGGGCTGGGCCTCCGCACCCGGGAATGGCCACGCCCCAGGGTTCTGCGGACGGTGCCAGCTTCTCTCCGCAGCCGCTCCCCGCGTCCCCTAGCTCGCTCCTGTCTGCCCTCGCTATCCAGGCAATGGCCATCGCCTTCCAGGACTTTTCCAGCCCACAACGGGCCGCGAACGGATGATTTCTCCCGAAGAACAGGGGAGGAAAAGGCCCGAGAAGGGTCGACCTCGCGCCCAGGTCTCCCTGCCCGCCGCATCCCTCCACGCACAGTGGATCCCAGCCTCCCCCTCGGGTCGGCTGGCGCGGCGGCCGCGGCCGGAGCCCCGCCCCGCGGGCTCGCACGTGGCCCCCTCCTGACCCGGCGCCGGGAGGCGGAGTAGGGCGGGGCGGGCGGCAAGCGCAGCACTTTCCGCGGCTTTGACGAGCCCGCGGCGCCCGGCCCGAGCGCTGAGCCGGGCGAGACTGCGCCATGCAGGAAGCGCCAGCCGCGCTGCCCACGGAGCCGGGCCCCAGCCCCGTGCCTGCCTTCCTCGGCAAGCTGTGGGCGCTGGTGGGCGACCCGGGGACCGACCACCTCATCCGCTGGAGCCCGGTGAGGGCTGGGGCCCCTCGACTTCCCCAGTGGTCCCGGGACCCTTCCACGTCAGTGAACATCCACGCCCCCCGCCCCCCGCCCCCCGCCCCCCGCCTGGGACGGGGCTGTGGGTCCCTCGATCCGGCGGTCCCGTGTAGTTTACCTTGGAGGGGGTGTGCGAGACGGAGGTGAGGCGACTTCCTCCGGACCGAGGCAAGGGTAGGAATCTTCGAGGTCATTTAGTGCCCACCCCACCCGAGAGACAGGTCGGAAAACGGAGACCTGGAGAAGGGAGGGCTGGGGCGGAGCTAGCTCGGTGACGCCGCGGGTCCGGGACCCGCAGAGGGGAACCCGAGCTGGCGCCGCCGCTCTCTTTCCGAGAACCCAGTCTGGAGTCTGGGTCCGGCCAGGGTAGGGATTCCCTGCGGTCGCCCCGGGCCGGGCCCCGCCCCACGTCTCCGAGCGGCAGGCCGGGTCCCCAGCGGGAGTGCGAGTGTGCGTGTGTGCGCGCGCCAGAGGCCGGCGACCGGGGGCGGCGCGGCTCACCGAGGCCGGGTCTCCGCCCGCGCGGCGGGGGGGCGGGCGGCGTTCTTGGCAGAGCGGGACCAGTTTCCTCGTCAGCGACCAGAGCCGCTTCGCCAAGGAAGTGCTGCCCCAGTACTTCAAGCACAGCAACATGGCGAGCTTCGTGCGGCAGCTCAACATGTGTGAGTGCCCCCGCCGGCGCGGGGTGGGTGCGGGGCACGTGGCGCGCGCGCGAGGCACGGTTCACCCCCACGCCCCACTCCGCAGACGGTTTTCGGAAGGTGGTGAGCATCGAGCAGGGCGGCCTGCTCAGGCCGGAGCGCGACCACGTCGAGTTCCAGCACCCGAGCTTCGTCCGCGGCCGAGAGCAACTCCTGGAGCGCGTGCGGCGCAAGGTGGGGCGGCCTCCAGGAGCCGGCGGCCCCGCGCGGAGGCCTTGAGGCGGCTGCAGGTTCCCGAGGACTCTGCACTGACGGTGCCTTCGCCTGCAGGTGCCCGCGCTGCGCAGCGACGACGGCCGCTGGCGCCCCGAGGACCTGGGCCGGCTGCTGGGCGAGGTGCAGGCTTTGCGGGGAGTGCAGGAGATCACCGAGGCGCGGCTGCGGGAGCTCAGGCAGTGCGGGGGCGGGGGCCGGGAGGGGGGCGGGGAGGGAGAAGGGGCGTCGCGGCGAGCGGAGGACGCGGCGGCGGGCAGGTTTTCTGGACAGCTCCTTCCTCCCTCCGGTCTCGGTGCCTTCACCCAGACAAACGGGCTGAGCTGTGGCTCTCTGTTCTGTATGGATGGCGCACACCTGGCCGTCTTGGGTTTAGACCTGCCATTTGGGGGGGGGGGGGTGACCGGGAGGACTCTCGGATGCCTCAGCACCCTCCCATGCCTTTCCCGCAGGCAGAACGAGATCTTATGGAGGGAGGTGGTGACTCTGCGGCAGAGCCACGGTCAGCAGCATCGCGTCATTGGCAAGGTGTTCCTCTCCCCCTACCCTGCTTCTCTCTCCCGCCCCAACACACCCTCCTTCTCCCGACTTCTCTGCTCAAAGGGGCAAATCCACCTGCAACTGCCTGTTGGATGGGGTCAAGGTCCCAAATATGAATTAACCCTTTGCTTCCTCTTTAGCTGATCCAGTGCCTCTTTGGGCCACTTCAGACAGGGTCCAGCGGCGCAGGAGCTAAGAGAAAGCTGTGAGTGAGAAAGTCAGGGATGTCCACGCCACACCCCCACGTGCACACACACACACACACACACACACACTTCCAGGAGCCTCCTTGCCAGAGGCCCCATGCAGGGACTTCTCCAGAAGCCCTCTCACCAGGAATCCTCATTCTTCTTCCCTGCACTACAGTTTTTCTCACCCCATGGCAATCTCCCCAAGGGCCCCCCCTCCAGGACTTTCCCTCTCTTCCCCTAAGTCTACCACCAAGTACTCGCCCTTCCCATATCCTTGTGTTCCAGGACCTTAGCCCCCAGTTTTTCCCCCAGCAGCCCCCTCACCCTCACCCCAAAGCATCCCAACACCCGAGGGTCAGGGGCTCATACCATGCTCCTTCCCTCCTCTCTCCACCCCCAAAGGGCCCCCATTTCTGGGGGGAGCCCCTTCTGCCTCCAGCATGTGACTGATGCCCTGGCAACAGGCCTCAGCTCTGCTGACTTGGCTGCTGGGGCCTAAGGGAGGGAGGTGTAGGCTGAGAGGCATGAACCTGCCCTGCCCCCTGCACAGGTCTCTGATGCTGGATGAGGGGAGCTCATGCCCAACACCGGCCAAATTCAACACCTGTCCTTTACCTGGTGCCCTCTTGCAGGATCCCTACTTTATCCAGTCGGTAGGTTTGTGCTACTCCTCCCTTCCCTAGGGCACAGTTGGGCTTATGGAGAGCCTGTTCCCTTCCCCCATGTCCCTAACAGGAAGAGAACGTGGAGGCCAGACCCTGGCTCCCCAGCATGGACTGAGCCTCCCTCCTCAAACCTAACTCCTTAAGTCCATGTGGGTACTGGTTGGGTTATGGCTCGCCCTGTGGCTTGAGGTAAGGGACTGAGCCTTGTCATCTACTTACAGCCCCTCCCAGAGACCACCTTGGGCCTCAGCAGCTCTCATAGGACCAGGGGCCCTATCATCTCTGACATCCATGAAGACTCTCCCTCCCCTGATGGGACCAGGCTTTCTCCTTCCAGTGGTGGCAGGAGGTAAGACCAATGGGGCTGCCCTCTGGGGAGCTTGTGGGGAAGGGTCTGGCAGCCTAGATGGCTGTGGGGGTATAGGGGGAGGTCAGTGCCAGGGTCTGGTTGAAGCTTTTCTCCGGTGCAGGGAGAAGGGCCTGGCACTGCTCAAAGAAGAGCCGGCCAGCCCAGGGGGGGAAGGCGAGGCCGGGCTGGCCCTGGCCCCAAACGAGTGTGACTTCTGCGTGACAGCCCCCCCCCCACTGTCCGTGGCTGTGGTGCAGGCCATCCTGGAAGGGAAGGGGAACTTCAGCCCCGAGGGGCCCAGGAATGCCCAACAGCCTGAACCAAGGGGTCCCAGGGAGGTACCTGACAGGTGAGCCAAGAGTTCATGATGTGAGCCCTGTGGGCCACTTTTGCAGATAGACCACCACTAAGTAGCTTCCTAGCCTTGTCTGTCCATTGTGGCTGAGGGGGAGGTGGGGATGATGATCTGACCTGACTTCTCAGAGTCCCCTGGAAAGTAGAAACTCCCATCAGGTCAATCAGTATATCTATGGTAGAGCTCAGGAATCTATTGTAGGAGTTCATTTCGGTATTGGAAACATTGTAAAGTAGATAAGAGTTTAAGAACCACCGGTGTTGACAATTCTAAAGCAAGGGGACGTATCCCGAGACCAGGGATATCCATGACTCAAACCTCACATTGAAGCTAGGAAGCAGAAGCACTCTAAGTACACTCTATGTGGGGAGCCCTCTCCTACTATTTTGTAGATGTCAGATTTTGATGCTGATGTATCCAGCTTCCTTGGGAACTTAATAGGGGGTGAACACTGAAGGCCAACAGCAGTTCTCTGTGTACAGGGGGACTCTGGGCCTGGACAGGGGGGCACGAAGCCCAGAGAATCTGCTGCCTCCCATGCTGCTTCGGGCCCCCCCTGAAAGTGTGGAGCCTGCAGGGCCCCTGGATGTGAGTACACCTTTAGCAGGGCAGGGGCATGGGGCTCCATGAGGTCCATTTAGCCTGGGGAGGGCACCACTGATTGAGAACTTCCCCCAGGTGCTGGGCCCCAGCCATCAAGGGCGAGAATGGACCCTGATGGACTTGGACATGGAGCTGTCCCTGGTAAGACGAAGGTGGGGAGGGCAGGGGGTTCAAGTTGCTGAACCAAGCCCTCAGCCAGAGCCCCAGCCCCACTCCTCAGTGCTCCTCCCCTGCTGCTTCAAGGGGTTCTTCTCTGCAGATGCAGCCCTTGGGTCCAGAGAGGAGTGAGACTGAGCTGGCGGTCAAGGGGTTAAATTCTCCGGGGCCAGGTAATAGTTGTGGTAACCACCTGGGGGAGGCCCTAACTGGTGGGAGCTACCTGGCTCTGGTGAGCTGGGCAGTTTGTGTTTTGGAGGGGAACCCCCAAGTTCAGGTGGCCTTTCAGAGAGCTGTTTATGCCACCCATCCTCTCCCCACTGGGTGACAGTGGGGAGGTTGAGGATGGATGTTCATCTTGACTGACCAGAGGGCAGGGCAGGTGAGGCTTTCCTTTCCTGAAGAAAGAAGGAAGAGCTATTTCTCCCTGCTGAGCACAGCCCAATCCTCCTAGGGAAGGACTCCACACTTGGGGCACCACTCCTGCTCGATGTCCAAGCGGCTTTGGGAGGCCCAGCTCTCAGCCTTCCTGGAGCTTTAACCATTTACAGCACCCCTGAGAGCCGAGCCAACTACCTAGGCCCAGGGGCCAATCCCTCCCCCTGAGACGCTCTGCTGTGAAGCCAGCCGCTGAGGGGCTGGCCTGCAGCAGCACGCCCTTCTTAGCTTCCTGGTGCCCCTTGGAAGAGGCTGAAAAAAGACCCTGCTACTTTGCAGTCCTTCTCCATTACTGAGTCCTGCATATAAACAGCATTTTTTTTCTGTGTTTCTGGTCTCTTTTCTCTACCGACCAGGGAGCACAGAAGTCGGGGTGGGGGGTGACTCTGCATTCATAGACATTTCCAGATCCTAAGGCTTTAATAGCAGAATATCTGGAGAGTGGAAGTGCTTAGGGAACCAGCCCCTAGTTCTGCTTAGGCTCCCCTCCTCTGGCTGGATCCAGGGCTGGCACGTGGCCACAGCAACCTCCGGAACTCAGGGGCTTTTGGGGTCACATCCAGCTCCACAATGCAACTGCTCTGTGATCCTGGGTAAGCTGGTCCCCTTCTCTGAGCTTTATCTGGGATAAGCCAGAGGGTTCTAGAAGATGGCTGTAAAGCTCCTGGGAACTGCCAGGCCCAGTGGGCGCTGGATGCTTGGGGGGGGGGGGGCAAGCCGAACTTCCCCCTCCCTGGCTCATCCCGTGCACCCCAGGTGGAGGGGGAAAGCCGACTCTGCGTGGAAGCCCGGGCATCGCGCGGCCCCTGCGGCCTGCCTCCCGGTGTCCCAAGAAGAACGCCCCCTCCCCCGCCCCCCTTTCCCAGCAGCCCTGGCCGCCCCGCCCCCGCCGCAGCTGCTGCTCTCCTCCCCACCCTGCCCGGCCCTTTCTGCCTCGTCATCTACTGCCCCGCGGAGGCTCGACCCGTGAGTGGGGCCGCCCGGAGCGCGTAGACCCGGGAGCCCCACCCCACCCGGCTGGGGGAGGGAAGAGAAACTGAGACTGGGCAGATTCCGCGCCCCGCCACCCCCCGCCGAGCTCCAAGGAGGTCTGTGAGCACCGCCCCTCCGCCGGATTCCGACCGTGGGACTGGGTGGAGGGGAGGTAAGGGCAGCCCTGTGACTGCAGTTAGGGTAAGGCTCCGGCCTTTCCCACAACCCTAGCTCCCTAGCAGGAGCCGGCGCCCAGCGGTGGGAGGGAGGCCGAGACCCCCCTCGAGGCCTCGCACGCCGAGCCACCTGGAGCCCCGGGAAGGATTTGGCCTGGGACCTAACTTCGCTGTTCACTTCGGGGCATTGAATTGCAGAGGGAGGACCCCGAGAGCTGGGGTCTCCGCACCCCAGACGGGACAAAGTGCAGGACTTGGCATACTGCAGGGAGGAAGCTAACATGAAAATAACTTGGGGAGCAGCGAGGGAGAAGGAGGGGCCAATCCAGTCCGCACCCCCCACACTCCCCCCGCACTTGTACAGAGTAGGTCTTGCGCTGGCAGCTGGGGAGAGAGTCTTTGGAGGTCTCCGCTGAAGAGGGCAGAGGGTCCATGTACATAGTGCGTGACGTCAGCGTGGTGGTGAAGGATTATGCTGTTCACTGGGACACGCAAGAGAAGGAACCAGTCTGCCTTTGGGACACTCAGGCACTAGGGTGGACGAGGGGACATTTTAGTCTTAGAGGGTGGGTCCATAGCATGGAGGGAGAGGAAGGGTATTCCAGGCTTAGGGAACCGCATCTGCAAATGTTCAGATGTGCCAGGGGCTTGCAGGGTTCTCGCAGCACTGTGTGGTATAGGGAAGTGCAGGAAAGCCTGGCTGCCCAGAGGGGTGGAAGGTGGCTTGAGGAGCCAGACCAGATCATCTCGGTTCTCTCTGATGGACGGTGGGGGTGGGCGGGGGGGTGGAGGAAGGGGACAGGTAGGGCTGATAAGCTGCTTGGCAGGAGATCTCATTGTAGTTCAAGCTAGAGGAAGTAAGATTCCAATTCTGTCACTTGGTCTCTCTGAACCTGTCTCCTCATCTGTAAAATGGGGACAATAAATCCTGTCCCAGAGACTTGTCAAAGTCACTATGCTGCGAGGGTGATGGGATGGCAGTGAGAGGCACTTGGAGAGACTGTCATAGGAGATGGGTGATGATAGTGGGGTTGAGGGAAGATGCTGATGGAGACCCATTGAGAAGTAGAGGAGCAGCATTTGTCAGAGATGTGACATGAAGGGAGAAGGAGGGAAAGGGGGTAGCCCTGGCCTCTGCTCAGTGGCCTGGGAGGAAGGCGGACACTTCGGTATGGCCAGGAGGGATGAAATGGCCAGGGAGGCTTAGCATGACACCAAGTGGTTGTGAGAGAGACCTGGGAGGCAAGCAAGATGGGGGCCAGGACCAAAGCCACTCTCCCAGATCTAGAGCCAGGTAGAGAAGTAGAGGAGTGACCCCAAAAGGAGGATGAGACCCAGGAGGGTTCTGTGTGTATAAAGCCAAGGCAGGGGAGATGGGCTGGGAGAGACTGGTCTAGGGCCTGACCTCTTTGCTCCCCCCACCTTTTTTTAATAGATTATCTCTTTTTTTAATTTTTATTTATTTATGATAGAGAGAGAGAGAGAGAGGCAGAGACACAGACAGAGGGAGAAGCAGGCTCCATGCACCGGGAGCCCGACGTGGGATTCGATCCCGGGTCTCCAGGATCGTGCCCTGGGCCAAAGGCAGGCGCTAAACCGCTGTGTCACCCAGAGATCCCTCTTTGCCCCTTAATGCCGGGGGCCTTGCTGCCTGGGTCAGGCCACCCCAGAAGTGATGGACCATTGTCCTTAGTTGTTAATAAATGGATAAAGCAAATTAATTTCTGCCTAACACCTGCTGCTTGCTAGAGACAGTCTCTCAAAATGGGAAGATCTGTGAAAGAAAACAGTAGAGGTTCAGCGAGCATTTGTTGGCAGCTTTTACAACTTGGGTCCATGATATTTAAAAATGAAGCAAGAGGGGAACCTGGGTGGTTCAGTCGACTAAGCATCTGCCTTTGGCTCCGGTCATGATCCCAGGGTCTTGGGATGGAGCCCCAGGTCGGGTTCTCTACTCGGCAGGGAGTCTGTTTCTCCCGTTCCCTAACCCTCTCCCTCTGCCACTCCTCCCGCTTGTGCTCTCTCCCTTTGTCAAATACATAAATAAAATCTTTTTTTTTTAATAAAAAATAAATAAAGATGAAGCAAGAGACAATTCCAGGGCATCAGGGAGACAGTTGGATCTCAGCTAATGTCAGGAGATCTTGGTCAGAGACCAGATTGGGGTTGCAACACAGTGGTGGCATTGTGAGAGGCTGGCTGCAGGGGCAGAGCCTACCCGGGAAGGATGGGCCTGAGGTCAGAATAAGGAGCCTGGGCCGCCTCTAGTGGGTTAGGGGAGGCTCTCAGCACTCTTTCTCTGGGTGCAGAGGGGACTCAGCATCCCGCAGGGTCTAGGCTGCGCAGGAAACGCCAGACTAAGAGACGAGGATGACAGAGAACTGTTCAGCGGATAGACTGGAAGGACCTGGCTGCAGCTGGGTGCCGGGTGTCTATCAGGATCAATCGCAGGTCTTGCTGCCTGGAAGCAGGCTGGGAAAAAGCAGTTTGGATGAACTGGCTCTGAATAGAATGCCTGATCCGCAGGCCGTGGGGGCTCAGGAGCGCTGTGCTAACTGGGGAAAGGGGTAGAGCGTAGGCGAGGACCTGGGGATAGCACAGAGGACAGAGCCACGGCTGACGTTTAGGGACCCAAGGAGGAGCCTGAGGAGGCGACAGAAGCGGCCTGAGAGGCAGGACAAGTCCTGTGCTGAGGAGCTGTTCCGCTGCCTGCGTGGAGGTGAGCGTCGGTGTCAGCCACGAGTGTTCACTGAGACCTTGGGAGAGAAGTCAAGGGCGGGGGTGGGGGGTGTCGGCCCCACTACCTCTGTCCCCCTCCCCCATGCAGCCCCCGCCATGGGCAACTCCCAGGAGCGGCCCTCAGAGACCATCGACCGCGAGCGGAAACGCCTGGTGGAGACGCTGCAGGCCGACTCGGGGCTGCTGCTGGACGCGCTGCTGGCGCGGGGCGTGCTCGCCGGGCCCGAGTACGAGGCGTTGGACGCGCTGCCCGACGCCGAGCGCAGGGTGCGCCGCCTGCTGCTGCTGGTGCAGAGCAAGGGCGAGGCCGCCTGCCAGGAGCTGCTGCTCTGCGCCCAGCGGACCGCGCGGGCGCCCGACCCCGCCTGGGACTGGCAGCACGTGGGCACCGGTGAGCCTGCGGGGCGGGGCCTCCGCCCGGGGCGGGGCGCGGGGGGCGCGCGGGGCGGGCGGGGCGGCGTGCGGAACCGAGGGGCCGTCTCCCGACTTGGGTCTGGGTCGGGGATACTCCAGAGGCGGAAAGTGAGCCTCGGATACCCCCGCCTCCCCTCCAGGCTACCGGGAACGCAGCTGGGACGCTGCGTGCGCTGGCCACTGGACGCCTGAGGCCCCTGGCTCGAGCACCACTTGCCCCGAGCTGCCCCGAGCTGCAGACTGCGGCGAGCCCGGGGCTCCTGGGGGCTCCGAGGCAGCGCAATCAGGATCCCTCGAGGAACCCGATCCCGAGCTGGAAGCTGGGGCTGAGCTGGAGTCGGAACCCCAAATGGATTTGGAACCAGAACCGGAGGCAGAACCGGAGCCTGAACTGGAGCGGGAACCCGAACCAGAGCCGGAGCCTGACCTCGAGGCGGGTGATGAGTCTGAAGGTGTGAGGCTACCCAAACCCACGGGGGATTGCCGGGAGGGTGGGCCCCACTTGACTAACCACTTTTTCCCCTATCATCTTTAGATTCCTGAATGCTGGAGCGCTCTCAGGCCGCTCCCTGCTCAAGCCAGATAGGAGCTGGGATTCTGCGCTGGCTGGGATCCTTGCCAAGCCCCCGTCTGACTCAGTACCCCAGGAAGTGAATAAACCCCGGAGGTTGTCTGGGCTCTGTGACTCCGGCTTTTTGCCCAGGAACTAGGCTGTGGGTCCATGCCCCTGAGTCTCAGCAACCTCAACAGCCCTGTGCCCCAATGTCCAGTCTTTAGGCCCATTTTGTCCTCAGTATCCCAGGCTGCACCCCCCAGAACCCTCAGTCCCAGCGCCCCAGTGGGACAAGCACCAGACCCTGGGGCCCTGCCCCACAGTCCTTTTCCCCTCATGAACCAACTGGAAGTGTCTATGGGGGGCAATGTAGTCACTTGCCCCACTTCATGGAAGCCCTTGGGCCTGGGTTAGAGAGCCAGGGAAGGGAGGCTTCCCTCCACTTAGGGCAGGCTGGAGCTCACAGTCTTGGGAAGTAATATCAGGAAAGAGGAAGAGGAAGGGATCTTGGGTAGACAGAGGCCACACACTTCATTGTAATTGTTTTAATTGTCTGGCTTCTCTCTAGACTGGGAACTCACTGAGGGTTCTGACCAGTAACTGGCATATAGAAGGTGCTCTACACAAAATCACTGACTAAATGAAAAAGGACTTTCCAGTTGCCTTTCTAAGTTTTACAGATGGGAAAACCAAGGGCAAGGGTGAGTGGGAATGGGTCAACATCACACAGCTGAGTCTGACATGAAATGAAGCAACAGCCACCTCTACACCCTCCTGACCCAGGAGGGGCGCAGGACTTGACACACCAGCAAGGGGCCTGCCCCTCAGGTTGAAGTGTGGCTGCTGCCAGCCTATGCCACCCTCTGCCAGAGACCAGCTGTGAGGGTGCGGGCAAAGACAGCAACAGCACAGGTCAGTGGACGGGCTGGAGGCAAGGCCAGGTGAGCTCTTAGGCTTGACTCACAAAGCCTAAAGGATTGTGTGTGTGTGTGTGTGTGTGTGTGTGTGTGTGAAAGAGAGAGAGAGAGAGAGAAAGAGAGATGAGAGTGAGGTTAGGAACAGGTGGTGCCTTCCAGAGGAGCTCTGTTCCCTCCACCATACCTTCAGAAGCTGCTGCCTCCCAGTCCCAGGAAGCAGAGCACATAGATAGGGAATAAATACATGACCAGTGGGAGAGGCAAAATGCTAGAAAGCACCCCCAGCCCAGCTGGGTCTCTACCACCAGGACCCCTGCCCCTTGAGTCTGTGTGAAAGCCAGGCCCTCAGGCTCAGGCAGTCACCCCAGGAGAAAGGAGATCCCCACCAGGACCCAGTGAGAGGTAGACAGCGTGAAAGCTGAAGGAGCACCAAGGGGCCAGGTGGGGGAAGGGAGAGACTGGAGTATGCAGACACCCAAAGCCATCTCATGCAAGAAAAAGTTTCTACTCCCAAACCACCCCCCATCCCCATCATGCTCGGCCTCCCTCCTGCCCAGGCTTCCCCTCTGCTCAACAGAGAGCTGGAGGTAGGAGGGCCAACTCAGTTTGCTTGGCATGCTACTACTGGTCCCTAGGCCCCAGGGAGGCTAGCAAAGGACATCAACCCTCTGATGCTGCCACTCCTACTTCCTGGGATGCTCCTGCCCTCCCATTCCCCAAGAAACACCCAGGCCATGGAAGCACAGAACAGTCAGCTTCATGTTCTGGGAGCTGTTCCAGAGCCCTCCGCCCAAGGCCTCTGCCTGGAGCCATCCACCAGCATCAGTCAGGCAGCAAGCGGCCCAGTTCTGCTTCATCCAGCCGGTTGGTGGCCATGATGTGTTCCAGCTGCTGCCGGTAGCGCGCCAAGTCCTGCATGAAGTGGGGCACCCGGGTATTGTCCAGCACCCCATGGGGCCGCAGATGGTCTACATCCTCATAGGACACCTGCAAGAAGGAAGCTGGGCCTCAGGGATAGCCAGAGGTAGCACTGGCTTTCAGGTAGCTGGTCCCAGCTCCATACCGTGTACAAATGGTTCATTGCCCTCTGCTCCTGGAAGGCCTCCCTTTCCCCTCTGGATCCACTCCCAATGTTATGTACCCTCAGGCCTAGTCCTGGGTGTTTGTTCTTTCCCTCTCAACATCTTCCTTTATCATCTGTGCCCTACAACTCTACTCCTAATTCCAACCCAGCTTCTCCCCTCACCTCCAAACCTAGGTATCCAACTACCTCCTGAACACCTTCCCTGGGATCTCCTTCAGGCACCTCAGACCCCACACCAAACGCTGAACTCCTGGGCTCCAGCTTATGCCAGCCCCACCTTCCTCACAGGTTCCCTATATCAGCTTGAGGGAAGGGACCTGGGATATGTTACCCACCAAGTCAGGGTGGCTATTGAGTTAGAGGAATTCCACTCTCCGAAGAGCTTTCTGCAGCTTGCTCCTCCCTCTGCATGGCCACTGCCCAGTTAGACCAGACCAACATCAACTCCGCGGGAGTGACTGCAAAGACAGCTTCCTCCTCCACCTGTGCTCCCCTTCCCTAGGCCTCTCTGTCTAATCCACCTTCCATCTAACATCCACAGGGAGCCTTCTAAAGCAAAAGTGACATTTCTCTGCCTAAAGCTCTACTGATACCCTGTTGCTTCAGGTGCAGTCTACCTTCCTCAGCCTGGTACAAACACCCAGAGCCAGACACTTGGTCCCTGGCCATTTCTCCGGCCTCCTTCCCAGGCTGTGTTGACTGCTCCCCAGGTGTGAATGCTCGCCTCCTCTGAGATGCAGCTAGCTACACACACCTGCAGTCTAGGTCAAGTACCTACTTTTGGCTGCCAGGCTGCCACTTCTCTTTTGTTCACCTCCACCCAGGTCTCCTCACCAGAGAAGCCTGGCACCTTGTCCTCAGTCGAGCAGCCATCAGAGGCTCAGGGAACACTGGTGTCACAAGGAGAGCTGGCTAGGATCTCTAGAGGGCACAGAGCCTCACCTTGCCCAGTGAGGTCAGCAACGGGAAGTCGATGGTCTGGC
This sequence comes from Canis lupus familiaris, assembly GCF_011100685.1. Classification (NCBI taxonomy): domain Eukaryota; kingdom Metazoa; phylum Chordata; class Mammalia; order Carnivora; family Canidae; genus Canis; species Canis lupus. The sequence goes on along the minus strand of NC_049226.1, from coordinate 82,774,174 downwards.
GGTGCCGCAAAATGCGCACGATGCCATCCAGGTACACCTGATCCTTGCTGAAGCAGCCTGTGGGCACCGGACGGCTGTGAGCCCCGAGGAACGAAGCCTCCCACCCTCACCCCGGGTCAGGGCACTCCCCCCCCCCCCCCCCCCGCACCCAGTCCTCCCGTTCAGGGCATCCCCCAAGCCGGCGCCGGCGCCCACCGGGCAGCGAGGTGTCTGTCTGGCCGCGCTTGGCACGCACGCAGTACTCCCAGCGCACGTCCGCGTCCTGCACGTAGCGCGCCAGGTCCTGGAAGAGCTGGCGGAAGGACATGCGCGAGGCACGGTGGATGGTGTAGTACAGCAGGGCGGCGCGCCACAGAAAGGGCTGCTTGCGGAAGAGCACGCTGTGCAGGCTGGCCAAGCCCTCCTCGGTGGGGTTCGCGGGCCGCAGCCCGTACTGCAGGCGGCCTTCCGCGCTGTGCCACGGCTGCCGCGCGTTGTTCACGCCCCGCAGGTAGTGAGTGCCTGCAGGGAAGGCGAGGGGAAGGAGAAACTGGGTAGGGCATAGGGGGACCAACTTGCCGGGCCCTGTCCTGCTACATCCTGCAGGACTTCTAGCCGGTGACTCCCACGTACTCCAGCCCCTAAACTCAGGCTCTCAGCAAGTTCTCCCCGCCCCCGCCCCCAATGCATACTCACCCAACCCCAGGCAACGGGAAGACCCTCCTCAGGTGAGCTTACACCCAAAGACTCAGAATCCCCCACACAAGAATCTTTCCGCATCCATTCAGGGCTACACACACAACTCTCCCAAATTCACACTGCCCCCCACGCCCCCAGGAGAGGTGTAGGAACTCACAAACCACCCCAGCCCCACATCCTGCATGCCCATATCATTTTGACAGTCATGCTGATGACCCCAGCGGAAAAACACCTTTTGCCCAGAGCCACAGGATTCTTGATGAGGAGAGACAGACAGAAAGGAATACTAATTAGTGTCCCATGCTCTCCTTTTCAGCTCAGTCTATCCCTTCCTAAAACCTGGCTTTGTGTCCTCAACTAATTTTCTTCCTAGGATCTGGCCTTCCACCCACCCTCGAGGGCCTCCCTGTTGGTGGGGCTAGTGGGACCCTCAGGGTACTCTGGCCTGTCGGAGCCTCAGTAGCCTTGTCCCCACTGTCAAGGGAAGTCAGAGAGGAAGTAGAGCGAGGAAAAAATACCCAAAAGGAGCAAGAGATGGGAGTGAGCCCAGAGACTGGGCGGGCATGTTCTGGCCTACCTCTGGGAGCCAGAGGGGGTAGGTAGCTGCTCACGAAGGGAAAGGGCCCATCCTCCGGAAGGAAGGGGAAGAAAGAAACAGGGTGGGGTTACTGGGGCCCCAAGCTGCCCCCCACATCGTCCCAGTCTCCTCTCATCCTACCCACCCACCCACCTATCCACACCCTGACCTATCTCGTGCCGCAGCATGCCCTCCAACCAATACTGGCGGGCTCCAGTCAGGTTGATGGCCAGTGTTGGTCGGCTGTTCTCCACCATCATCACTGCCTGGGACAGCAGGTCTTCACTCAGCTGCACCACAACCTGCAGGTGGTAGTGAACCTAAACCACGGCAGCCAGCCCTGGGACCGGTATACAGGCGGACCCACTGATGCCTCAGGACAGCCAGGCCACACCCTTGGCCAGGGAACCCACCCTTCACCACCTCTGCTCAGAGCCAGCTGCCACCTCATTGGGACAGAGATAGGGGCTTGCCTGGGGTCACGAGCTGGCCTGGTGTGGAGCTGGGCCTGGCAGCCCGGTTTGGGGCACATACAAGAGGGGCCTCAAAGACAGGGCTAGCTCACCTCCCCGACGCAGCCCTCTTTCTGCATGTATTTGCGCACAATGGACCAGATCTGGCACTTGGTCAGCAGCTGGCCCCCCGTTGCAGCCTCAAAGTGTTCATAGGTACCAAACTTCTCCAGGACCGCCTCAATGATGCCAACTGCCTGTAACAGGGTTGCAGTGGCTGGTCAGACCAGGCCTCTTGGGTGATCAGGACAAGGGTAAGGTGGGCAGGCCAGACTGACCTGATGGATGAACTGTCCAGAAGCTTCACAGTACTTCTCCAGCACAGCCGTGGGCATGGGTTCCTGGTACTCGAACTGTGGGTTGTAGGTGTAATGGGACTGGAAGAACTTGTCCCGCTCACGGTCCATATTGGTTGGCCGTAAGGCCACCAACATGCAAGGGCTCTTGCTGGCACCACGGCCTGCATCCTTTCGAGTCTTAGCAATGTGAGGCAGGGAGGCCGCAGACCGCAGGGTGCCCCCACCTGGGTCCCGTGCCCGTCCAGGTGGGGCCCGACCCTGGGGGCCACCTCCCCGCCGGCCAGTACTATTTACAGTATAGGTGCTCTCACTGCGACGCATGTGGCCACGGTGGCCCAAGTGCAGCTCTGAGAAGGGCTGCAGCTCAGGCCTGGGCGGCAGAGCTGAGGGGATTGACAGAGCCAGGGGCAAGGCCAGGGACCGAGGCCAGGGGTACAGCAGTGTCCCATCTCGGTCTGAGGGCTTCAGCCGATGGCCCAAGGATGAGGGACTAGCTGGCGGGCTGGGGGGTGCCTGTTCATACACCTGAGCCCCTGAGTCCAGCACCATTCTGTCCTGGGGGTCACATCCAGCCGGGTCACTCCAACTCCCCACACTGTCGACTTCTGGGGACACAGAAGGGCATGTGGAGACCATTATGAGCCGGTGTGGCCTGAGCATCAGCAGGCCTTGCGCTCCACAATGCCCTGGCCAGGTGTTCAGTGGGCTCGGGGCCTGCCACCAGGGGTCTGGGTAGCTGCCCCTCACCCCCTTCCCGGTGTCCATTCCCTCCAGGCAGGCTCATCCAAGGAAGCTGGACTGGGGGAAAGCAGGAACTATGCACTCACCTAGATGGTGGTTCTGGAATCCCCTTAGCCTATGAGCTGCCGAGAGCAAGGCCCGAGCCCCAACTCGTGCTCAGCGCCCACCTAGACTGAGACCTGGTGGCGTAGCCCCAGCTGCCGGGAGGACAGCTGAGGGGGCCTCACTACCTTCAACCTGCCTTCCGCCTATGGCATTTTCTCGGTCTCACCCCTCGCATCCCATCTAGCTCCACCACCTCCTCCACCCCAGTTGGCCTCAGTCAGGTCGGGGGCCTGCATGTCCCTTGATTATGTTACTTCCTCCACCTGGAATGCGTCCTCTCTCCTCTGGGTCATCTGTTCAAATCCAAATTAGGATCAGCTTTTGGGGAGCAGAGGGAGACTTGAGCAAATTCAAGCCAATTCCTGGTCTGTCTCCTATCAGAGGCCTCTTTCTAGTGGTCATCCCAGGCCAGCGTTGGCATGTTCACCCCTTGCTCTGTACTAGGGCTCAGAACAAGCCAGTCTCTCCCCAGAGACTGTCTGAAGGCTCCAGACTTTGAACTCCTCTGCCTGCTCAGGGCCACAATTCCAGCATTTCTCCAACGCCATCAATCTCTTCCTCTCTACTGGATTCTTTCCATCAGCATAAATACATGCTGTTATTTCTGTCCTAAAAAAAACAAAACCAAACCCCCACTTGACCCCAAACTCCTCTAGCCCCACATCTCCCGCCAGCTGCTCATTATTGCAGCACAACACCCATCACCCATCTGTACACAGTCTCAACCCTTCTTTCCTCTTCTCTCTTACGTTTCACTCCAATTAGGTTTTTATCCCCACTCTCCATTAAAATTGAGCTGAATCTGACCAAGGTCATCAATGATCTTCATATTGAACAGTGCACAGGACATAATTAATCATCTCATCTTGGAAACATGTTCCCCACTTGGCTTCCCAAATACACTCAAACATGTTCTCCTACCTCACTGGCTGTTACCTCTTGGCCTTTTTTGCTCATCATTCCTATCTTCCTGACCTCTTAACACTGTAATGGCTCAGGACTTGGAAACTTCTATGGACACTTCTCCCCTCTTCTCCATTTATACTTACTCCCAGAGTGATTTCATCTGCTTTCATGTTTCAAATACATCAGCCCAGACTTCTATAAACTTCAGACTGGTGTTGCCAGTTATCAATTCAACATCTTTACCTAAAAGTACAATAAGCATCTAAAACCGAACATGTCCCCTATCTGGAATGCTTCTCCCCATATAACCACAGGACTCACCTCTCCCACTTTCCTCAGATTTCTGCACAAATATGCTATTAGACAAGTCTCCTTGAATCACTATAAAATGGTGAACCTCCTCTTTCCTCTCCACCACAATCTTCCCTTCCCCACATTATTGGTTTCTGAAGCAGTTATCACCATATGAAGCACAGTATAGTATAGTTATCTGCTTTCTCCTTTCGAATGTTCAACAGCTGTGTCCCCAGAACCCAGAACAGTACCTGACCCAGAGCAGTTGCTCAATAAATGAACCCAAGAGTACTTCTTCTCAGAACTGGAAACATTCCTTGTCCACACTATGTCTCCCTATCTAGATCTGGTCCCCTGCCCCCACCTCCCTTCCCTCTGCCTGGTGACCAGCTCTTTGAAAAGATTTCAGGCCTCAGACTTTACTCTTCTCAACCAACTGCACACTTCTCTGGACTCCTCACTGGTCTCTGGGCACAATCTCTGGATCAATCGCCTTCATCTCCACTCCCCCCTCTTTCATTCGACCTACGTCTTCGCAATTACCAAGAATACAACTGTTTCTTTCACTTCTTTTGCCACGATTGCCCTCGCAATGTCTCTGTAGCAAATTCCTGAGCATTCCTCAGGGCTCGGCTTGGGTCTCACCTCCTCCGGGAGGCCTTCCTGGCGTCTTGGAGGCTCCCAGTGTCTGGGCGGCTCCTTTACCACCCTAAGCTGTCACTGTCGGAGCCCAGATCCGTGTTTCCTCACCACCCCCTTAACTCCCTGAGGGCAGGGACAGGTCTGACTGACCCCCATGTCCCAAGCACCCAACACTACATGAGGAATGAATGAAAGATGACTGGGGAGGAGCCCGGGCACTAGGCGGAGTCTGGCGACAAATGAGAGGGTGTGGCCTGCGCCAATAAAAAACTCCCGGAGAAGGTAACGTGGAAGGGGAGCCAATGGGGACGGGGAGATAGAGGAGGGGCGTGACCTGCAGCCAATAAGAGGCGGAGGATGGGACAAGGGGCGTGGCCAGTGGAGGGCGGAGCCGGAGGACAATGGAGGGGGGTTCTCGGCTAGAGGAGTAGGGATCGCGTCGCGCGCCTCCGCGGCCTCCCGGGGGCTGGGGGTTCCGCCCGCGTACCGCGCCCCCACCTGTTCTCTCCTCTTCTCGCCACCGCCGTCCCCTCTCCGCAGCCACCAGTCGCCGGCCGCCCGGCCCGCGGGAGCCGACCGCTGGTGACGCACGCACTCGGGCGCGCGCACGCTTACGCGAAGGCGCGCGTAGTCGCGTCAATCTCGGCGGCGGCGCGCGCCCGAGGAGGCAGGGGCGGGGCCGGGCGAGCAGAGGGGCGGTGTCCGCCACCGGGTCACGCCCCTGGGCGCGGCCGTGTCTTAAGCCCGCCCCCTCCACGCGGGCCGGAGCGTTCCCGTGCGCCGGGTGCCCGGGGGCCTCGCGGTCAGGGCCTCCACACAGTGCCCTGGCGCGGACAGGGGGGCTGTAGTCCGCCTGTGGGGGCGGAAGCTCGGTACTTGGGAGCCGCGTCCACACCGGCCGACGCCAGGATACGGGAGGCGCCGCGCACACATCAGGGCCGGAGCCAGGGTACCTTAGGCGTTTCGCTGAGCGTGGACCCCCTAGTCATCGCATTTTTATTTCATCCGCCCTTCCCCAGGACACAATTCAGGCTCTGGGGGCCGTCCCTGTGTTCGGGGGCAGCCCGGGGTCAGGCACAGGGCCCCGAGGGAAGGCAGGAGGACAGCGTAGGCGTAGGTGCCGGCACGAGGCTGAAGAGTGCGCGGCGACCCGCGGGGGGCGAGGGCTGTGGGCCGGCCTGCAGGGAGCTGAGTGCGGCCAGGCGCTGCTCTCGGGACACGTCCCCGCGCAGGTCCAAGAGGGCAGAGACGTGATCCTCGCTAGGGGGCGCCACAGGGGTGTGTGTCACCTCCGCCCCACTCCTCCCAAGCCCGCCCCCGCTCCATCCCCCCCCCCAGTCTTCACACCTCACGTCAGGAAATTTTTGTCGCAGGCCTGCCACCTCGAGGCCAAGTAGCATGGGGTCGCGGAGGTTCAGCAGGTCCCGAAGAGCGAGGAGCACGGGCGCGCACTGAACACTCTCCTCCAGGCCCTGAGCACCGCGGAGTAGGTCTCGAGTCCCCCTTCGGCCCCCGCCCAACCACTGAGACTCCCGCCCAGCTGCTCCCCTAACGGACTCTCACCAAGCCGAGGAAGAGCTCCCGAAGCTGGGCCGCGTCGTGCTGCAGGCGCTCGGCCGCCCGGGTCCTCTCGTCCGCGCCTCGGCACACCAGGCGGCCCTGCATCAGCGCGCGCAGGTACTGCAGTACCACCGTACGTTCCGCCTCGGCCAGGAGCAGCTGCGGAGAGCGCAGTGGGTCCAGCATGCCTTTTCCGTGGGCGCTTCCCTACTCCACAGTCTTCCCCTTCAACGCACCTGGACCGCAGGATTCCGCACGCGCCTGAAATCCTGGCAGAAGCGCTCCGTCCTCTTGCACACGTCGTCCAGCAGCTCTGGGCTCGAAAGCCACCGGCGTGAGGGCAGAGCCGTGAACAGGGGCTGCGGGATGGGGGAGCAGAAACAGGGCTGGAGGAACAACCAGACCTAGCATTCCTCCAGACCTAGCATTCATACACACGTGTATGCTGAATCTCTTCCTCCCACCCCCATCCCCACCTGAAGCCTTACCTGGAGCTCGGCCAGCAGCGCCTCCAACACCAGGCGGCAGACCCTTCTCTGCAACTCGTCCAGCGCTGCCTCCACCGGAGCCAAAGCTCCTGAAGCCACCCCGTCGGGCTGCAGGACTGACACTGAGGAGCTGGACAGACCGAAAGTTAAGGCTTCAGGACCAAGGCCAAGGCCCTCGCGGCCCTCTGTTGTGTAGCCACTCTGACGCCACCTGGTGGTGCAAGTGTGTGGCGAGATGGGGCAAGGGGGGGCTCTCAACCCTTCTGAAGATCTGGGGCTTGGATTAAGGACGGGAGTGGTGGGCTCAGACAGCTAGCAGGAACCCAACCAGACCTGCTTCAAATTCAAAATGTGACTTCGAGCAAGTCGTATCTTTTGTTCTCCGTTTGGGTAAAGAAAGAGTTTAATCTCAATCAGGAGGGAATAAAACTCATCATTAGCTTGTTTGTTCTCTCTGCCCTCACCACATAGAACATAAGACCAAAGAAGAAGGGAATTTTTTTTTCTGTTGTTTACAACTGTAACCTCAGACATTACCAGGCACAGAGTAGGGCCTTGATAAGTATGTGCTGAATAAACGAATAATTGATACAATGTGTCAGGCAGGCACTGTGATAGGTACTTCACATTTGTTATATGATTCTCAGAATCTACCATTATTACCCACATAGTGCTGATGAGAAAAACGAGATTCAGAGATTAGGTAACCCATCCAAGGTCACACAATTAGCAATTAGTAGAACTAAGATTGGACTGCCAGGGCTATGTGACTCCAAAATTTCTTTTTTTTTTTTTTAAGATTTTATTTATTTATTTATTTAAAGATTTTATTTATTAATGAGAGACAGAGCGAGAGAGAGAGAGAGAGAGGCAGAGACACAGGCAGAGGGAGAAGCAGGCCCCAGGTAGGAAGCCCGATGGGGGACTCGATCCCAGGACTCCGGGATCACGCCCCAAGCCAAAGGTAGACGCTCAACCGCTGAGCCACCCAGGCATCCTTGAGTCCAAAATATCTGATGACCTTTGTGTGGACTGGGTCCATATCTAATTGGGGTTCAGTAAGGGGTTCTGGGAGGGTGGCTTCTGGTACCTGAGTGCTGACTGGTGGTTGAGGGTGGCCAGTAGGTAGGGCACATAATGAGGGGCCATTGCTTCCCCCCTCACGTGGTCTCGGGAGAATCGGATCAGAGCATCACTAAAACTGCAAAAAGCAGAGGTGGTTCCTGTACCTGTCACTCTGGCACCCCCACAATCTGAGTCCAACCTCCAGCCCCACCTTCAAGAAACCCAAGACGCTGTTTTGAAGGAGCCCTTTCCCACTGGTGTGCCTTATTCACTCAGAACCCCTTTGGGCTTCCCCAGGAGCAGGACTAGGGGTCAGATGTGGGTCGACGCCTTGGCAGACCTCCTCAGGAATGTGCCCAGCTCTGATAATGCCATGGCATGCATCCGTTGCTGCAGTGACTCACTGACCAGGCTGGTCACGCGAATGTTCTCTTCTAGGATCTACAGGCAGAAATGGGTGGCAATCAGCAGGGTCCTAGTCCTGTTCTCCCTTTCCCCTATGGGAGCTTGCCACCTGCCTGGCCTCTTCCCACCCACCTGTAGCACTATGGCCGGCATAGGTGAGTGGTAGAAACCAGATGAGTCGGTGCCAGGTTCCTGCTCTCTGTTCCACTCAGCTACCTCCCCATCCAGTGCGTTCTGCAGCCACTGGGCCACATTTGCCTGGGGAAAGGGGCAGAAGGCAGCAGGATGTAGCAGGGCACTGATACTACTAGAGACAGGTAGACATACGACTCTAGATACAGGCCCACAGCTGGTGGAAGAGTTTCTCATACCCGGGGCCCAACTACTCACCTGGATTTGGGCCACAAATGTTGCCTCTAGCTGTTCAATGTTCTCCAGGGTCAGGAGGGGCTCCAGCTGAGACACGTCAGCCTCAGGCCCCAACTCGAGGCTCCCCATCATTTCGGGCCTGCAGATGGGTAGCCCGGTTTCACTCTGTGCCTCCAGCCTCTGATCCACCCACTTCCTGTTGCCCCAAGGGTACTGACCCCTGGTACACATGCAGTGCCCAATGCAGCAAGGTGAAGGCGTCAGAAGCACCTAGCTCAGGCCCTTCCAGGAGCTGCTGCAGACAGCGGCGCAGTCCATGGTGCAGGGTGTGCGTCCACAGCTGAACCACCTTGTAGTGTGGTGGGCAGCAGGGTGCTACTAGTGCTTCAGCTGTGGCCAACTCGGCTGGTAAAGCCACCCGCAGAGCCTCCAGCCACCCCTTCAGGGCCCCGGGCTCGAGCAGAAGAGGTGTCCCAAAGTGGGTTCTCTCCAGGCCCTCCTGTAATGCCTGCAGACAACGCTGCCGCCAGTCCCTGGGGGTCAGCTCCAGGGAGGGTGTGTACCCGGCATCGACTTCCGCTATGCGCACAGCAGCCACCAGCAGGGCTGGGTCCTCCCGTGCCAGCTGCCCTGCGGCCCCCGCAGCCACCTCCACAGCCTGGCCAAGAGCCTCAGCCAGAGGGCCCAGCGCCTCAAAGACTGGCAGCTCCAGGCCCCCCAGAGGTGCCCACGTCTCCTCTTGTAGCTGCTCCAGCTCCCGAAGGCACGCATATGCCTCCAAGAGCTGCTGGGCATCAATCAGGGTCCGTGTGTGGGCCACTGCTGCTGGCACTAGGAAGGGAGAAGATGAAACAGCCCTAAGTTTCAAACTTCCCACCTGTGCAATGGGCACAGCCATGGATACTGAGGCCCCTAGGGCTGGAGTGATGTGTAAAATGCATAATAACCAGGACAGCAGAGCACTGACCAATCTGAAAGGACCCAGAGAAGGGCCCAGAGGCCTACTGGGCCAGATATAAATTCTTGAGTTGATGGAGCAAGAGGAAGTCAGGGATCCTGGAGGCAAGGCAGGGAAGAACTCGTGGACCCTTGCTAGTGGCTATTTACCCATCCTATTAAGGAATCATTTCAATAACTTTGCAACCAGGGCGGTCAGAGCCACTTGACTGGGTCTCAGCCCTGAGTCCTACAACGCATGCTTGACAATCCCAGCATGAGCTGATTTGTATCCAGATTCCTCTGCCATCAGAAACCTGAGTCACTCTCTGGGAGGTCCCTGGGGTGTCCCTCCCATCTAAGGGTGACGCCCTTTGGTCAGTAATGGGCATGTACTGACTGACTGTTGAGGGGCTGAGGCCCAGGGCCCCTGCACACTCACCTGCCCACAGCCGGGGCAGCAGCTGAGACAGGACCTGCAGTTGCTTGTGCTGTGCAACCTGTTCCCGCAGCGGTTTTAGGGTCTGTGTGGTCTCTGCCAGATCCTGAAGCAACCCATGGGCCTGGCCAAGGGCCTCACGGGCTGCCTGCAAGGCCTCAGAAGCCTGGGCCAGCTGCCACACACCAATCTTCACGCCCTCCAGGTAGGACTGCACCACCGACTAAGGAGGGAGGCAGCCTGTGAGGCCTGGCCAGGCCGGCAGCCCACCCCCAGCTCTCCTTTCCCTTGACCAATGCCCACCTTGATGCGCGCTTCCAAGGAGCAGGTACGCTGAACCTCACGGCTGCGGTACTGGCTCAGTCTAGCCAGCTGTTCCGGCCGGTAGAAGATGCCCGAGGCCCATTTGAGTGCTGCTCCTCGGGCCAGCTGCTCCGCCCTCTCCTGCTCTGGCCACTCAGGCCCTGGGCAGGAAGAGCCTGGGCAGCCTCGTCAGTTGGGCAAGGCCGATGGGAAGTGGCCCAAACCTGTTCCCCTTCCTACTTCCTAGCCTGTCCCCCTAGGGCAGTCTGACCCATTCCTCTTGCTGCCCTATAGAGCACCGGCCAGACCTGGCAAGGAGGACCCAACCCCACCAATGCCATCTTTTTGGCCACCATCCCTCCCCTAGTCCACCCGGAAGGGCTCCTACCGGGAGGAATTGAGGGCTGCATTTCATCCTTGGTTGCTGAGTCCATGGCAGTCCTTGGAGGAGCTGGAGATGAGGTAGGAGTCGGGGCAAGAGCCTGGGTTAGAGTGGGCAGAATGGGTGCTCCTGTGAGCTGCAGCCTCGGTCTAGGCCCCTCTGAGAAGGAGGAGGGGGTTTCTTGCCCAGCCCCCTCAGGAAACGGGAGGACTGGGTTTCTCAGTTTTGCCCCTGCAGATGCCAAGTGAGGCAGAGCAGACTCAAGCCCCTGCTGGCCCCAGCTCCAGCTCTGAACTGCAGAGGATGGTTTAGTATGGAACTCACCAGGCTTGACCAGGCATCCAGTTCCTTCTCCTTTGAAAACACTCTTTGGCCTTGAGGATGGCCCTCTCCCCCAGTCCTCAGGGCAAAGCAGGGTATTCTCTTCACTGGCTCACGAGGCCTGGGTGGCTCCAGCCTACACCCCAGCATGCAGCAGAATCCTCCCCAAGGAAGCCTCTGTACCACCTCCCCTGCCCAGGAGCACCCTCCTCCTTCGAAGGCCCCTCCTTCCCCAAGGCCAAATGCCCAGAAAGGAAGGAAGCTGAGTCTCTGGCCCTTTATTCCCAACAGGAAAGTGCATCTGCATTGTGGGATGGGGTGGGGAGGGCTGGGCGCCACTTCCTTGGGGGGAGGGGGTGTAGGAGTCCTGCCCAACCCATCCAGGACCTCTTACGTCCTGTGCTCAGGACACAGACTCATGTGAACTAGAAGGCCCTAATTTGGGGTAGAGAGCAGTGTGTGCAAATATGGGTGCAGACAACATCGCAGTAGGAAAACTGTGTTGATGGCTCCTCAGAGGGAGGGTAGGCACCCCTGCAGAGAACTGAGAGGCTGTTGTGAGGAAGGTGTGTGGTGGGTGATGGTAAGAGAGGGGTAGGAGGGCTCTGAAAGCTGTGTTTGTCTTGAGAGTTACAGGGGGCCATGGAGAGGACCACCAGGTAGTAATAATATAGTGGATGCTGGTTACCACCCAAATCCACCCTGCGGGACCACGCCACTTCTTCCCCTAGCTGTCCGGAACGTAGGTTGCTAAGATGTCACAGCTGAGTCTCTCACTCAAAGTCAGGGCACAAAGGCCTGATAACCTTGTCTGGACATGGACCACCTTGGAAGGGCCCCACCTCGGTTTCAGGGCTCCTAACAGGATGGCCTGAGACCTCTATTGTAACTGCATCACAGTTTAATTCACCTTTCTCCTCAATTTTGCGTGTCTTACTCCCTTACAGATGTGGATCCTCAATAAACTTCCCTGCAGACAGATTCCTGTCTCAAAGTCGGCTTCCCAGAGATCCTGACCTAAAGTAAATGATAATAAATATTGATGGTATCAAACATAACAAAACGGTACTAGCCACACCTAACCCTTTCTACCTGCCAGGAACTGCTCTAAGTGCTTTACTGACATGTGCGCATAGGTAAGCATGTTTGCATTGGTGGGAAGATGGTTACAATTCCATGGTCTCTGGGTACTGCAGGGTGGGGACGAGAGAAAGATGAGGCTGGGATCAGGGAAGGGGAATGGGAGTGGACACAAGTGGGCCCGCTGTACCCAATGCTGGCTGTTTGGCAGGAACTGAAGGACAGCAATGGGGTCAGTTAAACCAAGACACTGGGACAGCTTCCAGGAGCAGGTTGGGGGAAACACATTGCGGTCATCAAGCAGCGTGGTCTCCTCTTCCGCAAAGGGGACAGGCTGGGTATGCCTGGAAGGTTCTAGCGGCTTTCCCTTCTCTACTGCCGGGGCTGCCCCCCTGACTTCCTCCACCTGCCCCTGGACCCTGTCCCCTCTCCCGGGATCCCCGGATTGTCTTCGTCCTCTTCGGCGGTTGGACATTTGCTGATGGTCCCCGAAGTTTTGCTGCCGTGTCCGCAGAGAGGAATTGCGCCGGGTTCCCTGGGAGGGCGCGGAGCGGAAGCGGAAACAGCGGCGCTGGCGCCGGCGGCCGGGTGGCCAGGAACGGAAGCGGAAGTGGCGGCGGCGCCGGCCTGGCCTGGCCTGGCTGAGGGGAGGCGGCGGGCGGGAGCGATGGCGGAGGCCGGGCCGCAGGCGCCGCCGCCCCCGGGCACCCCAAGCCGGCACGAGAAGAGCTTGGGACTTCTCACCACCAAGTTCGTGTCGCTTCTGCAGGAGGCCAAGGACGGCGTGCTTGACCTCAAGCTGGTGCGGCCTGGGCTAAGGGGCGCCCGGGAGGATGGTGGACCAGGCAGGCCCGGACCGGTAGTGGGAACCCCTGGGGCGGCCCCGCTGAGCCCTCGGAGGGCAAAGCGCCATCCGTGTGCTTTCTCACAGGCGGGAGGCCAGGAGCGGTTTCATTCATTCAGCCGGGGCCATTGGGCGTCCGCTCTGTGCCAGGCTCTGGGCTGCAGGCGGTGGTCCTCGTGGCCCTCCTCGGCTGGTGTGGGGACATCAGTTCAGACGGTGCCGGGCCTCCTCTGCCCCGCGGTCCCGAGCTGCTGCAGTGCCTGGGAGGGGGATTGGGACTCGGGCCACCCCTTTTCCAGAACCCTTCCAGACTAGGTCTCAAGGTAGCTGGGGGAACACCTGAGAGTGGGCCTGAGTATCCTGCACTCTGTTCTGTCTGCCAGGCAGCTGACACCCTTGCTGTGCGCCAGAAGCGGCGGATTTACGACATTACCAACGTCCTGGAAGGTATCGGGCTGATCGAGAAAAAATCCAAGAATAGCATCCAGTGGAAGTGAGTGGGGGCACCCGGGAGAGCAATGGCGTCTCCCACCCAGAAGTGGCAGGGGTGTGGGGAGGAGGACACAGGAGAGAGCAGGGGCCACGGGACCCAGAGTTCCTGGCAGCTCCTCTCAGCCCCACTCTCTGGGCTCAGGGGTGTGGGGCCTGGCTGCAACACCCGGGAGATTGCGGACAAGCTGATTGAGCTCAAGGCTGAAATCGAGGAGCTGCAGCAGCGGGAGCAAGAACTGGACAAGCACAAGGTGTGGGTGCAGCAGAGCATCCGGAATGTCACAGAGGACGTGCAGAACAGCTGATATCCTCCTGGCGGTCCCTGCTCCCGGGGAGTGGGCAAGGGGCCCTCTAGTCCAGCTGGGTTTGCTCTGTGGTGCCCTAGGCACTGTCCCTCTTGGGAGGATGATCCTGCAACTCCTGGGCAGGTCCCTGCCTTGGCCTCCCTCCTCAAACTCAAAGCCCCTCCCCAACCAACCGTGGTCTGTGATTCTTCCCTATGTAGACCCCAGGTCCCAGGACTTTGTCTGAGAGCTTTCATGTCAGATCTCTGCTAAAGAGCTGGGTTTTCTCTGTGGTCTGCCATTTGTCACCATAGGCAGGGCATCAGCCGTTCTCCTTAACCCCCACACCTTGGCCTACGTGACTCATGAGGACATCTGCAGATGCTTTGCTGGTGAGCAGAGCCTGGGTAGGGGGACATGGGGGTGGGGCTGGGCTGAGCCACAGCCTTGAGCAGTGGGCTCAGTGCCCAAGGAGAGTTTAGTCTCTTAAGAGGGTTCCATAGGCTTGCCCAAAGAGGAACCAGGCAGGGTAAGTCCTGGGTTTGAGGGTCACCAGGACTCCATGAAGACAAACCATATTGAAAGGGTACAAGAGTTCTGGGCTGGGTCCCTAGGTCAGTCCCCATCTGCACTGTTCCCTGGGCTTGGCTTCTCGGACATGACAGAGGCATAAGGGGGACAGAGCATGTGCGTACGCATATGCATGATGTTCCCTTGCAATCTATCAGTTATTTGCATTACAAATACAGGAACTGCTCCTTCTTCATCCTGCATCCCCTAAACTAGTTTGGAAAAGGAACATTGGCCTTGGCCAGAACATCTTCTAGGGACCAGCCCCATCAATCAAGGAGTGAGATGCCTATGGCCAGCAATCCTTCAGTCCACACGTTTGAGCCCAGATTTTCTGGTTACTAACCCTTGGGCTCTTGGGAAGAGAAAAGCTTTAGTTTTCTGCCTCAGCCACTGTGGTGGGGGTCGGGTGAGGCTTACTATCCTAAGAGACCATGATTTCCTCCCTTGCTCAAAGGAATAGGTACCCCTATTCTCAGATTAGATTGAGCCCATGGGCCCTGACTCCTCTTCCTTGTCATTCTAGGAGATACCCTCTTGGCCATCCGGGCCCCATCGGGAACCAGCCTCGAGGTGCCCATCCCAGAGGTGGGTGCTCAGCCCAAGCAGGCGGGGTTGATTGAGGGCGGGTGCTGGCTGTGGAGCCCGATAAGTCCCGGGTGGGGCAGGTAGGGGGTGGCCTGGACTTGGGGTTTATCTAGAAGAACGGGCAGCCTAGGGTGGGAGAGGACACTGGCCCCGGCCCAGGGTTAGGCTGGCAGGAGCCAAGCCTGCTTCTCATTCCGCCTGTCCCTTACCCCCCACCTCCAGGGCCTCAATGGACAGAAGAAATACCAGATTCACCTGAAGAGTGTGAGTGGCCCTATTGAAGTGCTGCTGGTAAACAAGGAGGCATGGAGCTCACCGCCTGTGGCAGTGCCTGTGCCACCACCAGAAGATCTGCTCCAGAGCCCACCTGCTGTCTCTACCCCTCCACCTCTGCCCAAGCCTACCCTGGCTCAGCCCCATGACACCTCACGCCCAAGCAGTCCCCAGCTGACCACCCCCACCCCTGTCACTGGCATCACTGAAGCCCAGGGGGTGCCCGGTCCAGCAGCTGAGATCGCAGGTGAGGTAATAACAGGCAGCTGGTGATAGAATGATTTCTGGGGCCCGGAAGGCAATACCTCTGTGTTGTGGAATGCGTGCTCAGAGTTGGAAGAGACCTTGGGGAGGATGTCCTTTTCCTAACCTCCAGCTGGCCTCCCCTTGCTGTGGTCATAAATGAGCCCTTTCTAATAGGCTCTGATGGTGTGAAGGGATATTAGTGGTAACAGTTTTCCCCAAGTCCACTTGTGTCTCCATTCAGCCCCCCTTGAAGTGTGGTCACAGGAGTCATGTCATTCATGAGTCTCTATCCTGCAGGCCTCATGCTCCTGTCTCCTTTGGTGGCTCATTTCTGCATTACCTCTGCAGGGCGCTGGCCAGGGGCAGGGTCGGGGGGACTGGCAGTGCTTATCTCTCCTTGGGCCTGGGAACCGGGACTCTTGTCACCCCTACTGTGGGTTCTAGCACAAAACTTCAGTATCCCACTTCCTGCTCCCAAGTGACTGGGTTCAGGGGATCTGGTTGCAGTGAGTGGTGGCCCTGGAACGGACAGCAAGGACGGTGGTGAGCTTGGCTCCCTCCCACCGGGCCTGGCAGCCCTGGACACTCGGCCGCTGCAGTCCTCTGCCCTACTAGACAGCAGCAGCAGCAGCAGCAGCAGCAGCAGCAACAGCAGCTCATCCGGACCCAACCCTTCTACCTCCTTTGAGCCCATCAAGGCAGACCCCACAGGAGGTGAGTGCATGTTCCCTGAGGGGCAGGGAATCTGGCCGCAGCCACTTCTAGGTCAGAAACAGCTGGGGCTGGAACCTAGCTCTCCTGTCTCCTCAGCCAGAGCTGGCCAGCCCCCACATCAAACCTTGTTTTGACCCCAGAGCTCTGCCAGTCTGAGTGAGGAGCCTGGGCTCCACAGAACTCCCAGGCCCCTCTCAAGCCTTGCCTCCACCCCCACCGCCCTACCTCCCCACTCCCTCCCCGGGCACTCAGGTGTCAGGAAGGCATAATAGCTGTCCTGGGGATGGGGTGTGGGAAGGCACTCAGGCTTCAAAAGTGGGGGCAGTGTCTTCCCAGGGGACGTGATGTCATTTGCCTTGAGTCTTCTTTTTATCCTGCGATTTGGGTATTCGCTTCTAGGACTCGTTCTCCTCAGCCCACAAGCACCAGTCTCTTCTCACTGACACTGTCCTCTGTGTTCCCTCTCTCACCTTCACTGGGTCCTTAACTGAAACTAGCTTTTCTCTGTCAGTGTGTACCCTACTATTGGCCCTGGTCCCTCAGGCCTGACACCTGCACATCATTCTGCTTCCATCTCCTCTTCGCTTTGCATTAACTGAGTTTTGTCTCAGACATCTCCCATCGCTGCCTTCATGTCCTCATACTCAGGGTCATTACTGGCTACCTCTGTCCTGAATTCTTCGGCATCTTCCGCTCTACCCTGACTGATAGGGTTGTCTGAAACACAGGTTGTGTGTGCCATTTCTGAGTTTACAGAGTACCTCCAACAGCTTCTTAAGGGCTGGTGGGTAAGAGCAGAGCCCCCTCACCTGGTATGTGCAGTCCTCGTGCACCAGCACTCTGCTAGTTTAATTTTCCCCTGCTCCACACGTGTGTCCTCCAGTCAGACCTTTGTAGCAGACTTGTCACCCTGTAGCACCAGCGCCTATCGAATGTCTGCCTGCTTTGCCAGATGACCTGGTCCCGGGTGTGGTCGCTGAGCCTAGCATTGAGCAGGTGCTCAGCAAGGGCAGGAGTGAGTGGGGCAGCCGCCATCAGACAGGGCATACCTACTGAGCCCGTGAAGGGAGGGGTCTGCTGCCTTTCTGCAGCACTTCTGAGTTAGAAGGGCCGTATCAGTCACCTGCGATGAGCCTTTAGTACCCTGGGTACTCAGGAGTTCACATCTAGCCAGGGAGACTGACAACGCCAGCTTGGCCTGGGGCATGCCCTCCACCTCCAGCTGTGTGGAGCCCCAAGATGGGTGGTAGATCTGAGGAAGGTGGGGGCTGGAATGGGACCAGACTGGATCTCTGTGCCCTCCAGCATGGCTTTCTTGTCTTTCAGTTCTGGAACTCCCCAAAGAGCTGTCAGAAATCTTTGATCCCACAAGAGGTAGGTCTGCACTCTTCCGTGGGGTAAGGGTCTCATGGTTGTTTTCTTGCACTTCTGAGGCCCTGTGATTGCGTTTGGTACCTGGACAAAAAGTTCTTGATGGGGGGGTGGTGCGTGGAGGGCCCTCTTCATGGGCTTTGGTGGGTGGAGAGCCAGGAGCCAAAATGTAACCCAGCTTTTCCTCCCTCCAGAATGCATGAGCTCAGAGCTGCTGGAGGAGCTGATGTCCTCAGAAGGTGGGTGGCCCAGGAAGGTGGAGGGTGGGGGTGGGAGTGGGGGCTGGGCAACTGCTGGGGGCTGTGCTTGGCCCAGGGCCTCAGCCTGGTGCTCTCTGCAGTGTTTGCCCCCCTCCTCCGCCTATCTCCACCCCCCGGAGACCACGATTACATCTACAACCTGGACGAGAGTGAAGGTGTCTGTGACCTCTTCGATGTGCCTGTTCTCAACCTCTGACTGACAGGGACATTCCCTGTGTGGCTGGGACACAGACTGTGTGACCTGGGGGCTGCCTGAGGACCTCCCCTGCTCTACCCCTACACGGCTTGAGAGCCACAGACTCCTGGCTTCCCCAGCCTTCCCTCACTGCAGTTCTGATCAAAACTCCCACTCCTGCACGAGTAGAGCACCTGTACCGTGCTAGGAAAGCAGGGGAAAGGGGCTCAGCCCCCTTCACCATGGAGCCAGAGCGTTTGCCTCTCCTTTTCTGGGGCTTTCCCCCACCTCATGCCCTCTCCGAGCCCTCTCAGAGCCAAGGCTCGGCTGCCACTCAGTGGCACAGATCTGAAGACCTGCCATCATCCCCATAGGGCAGCTTGTCCAGCCCCACTGCCCTGTTCCAGCCAACGCCTCCCACTCTGGGGAGGAAAGCTGAGGGTGGAGCCAGATGCTTGCCAGCACCACTCCGAGCCTCCTTCCCTTCTCCCCACCCCTGACCCTGCAGCTTCCCCTAGACCTCTCCTGTGTACCCCTCATCTGCTGGACCTTTAGCTCTGAGTACCTATGGGGGCGGGGGGAGGAGAATGGCTGTCAACCAGAAGGAACAGAGAGGTCTTTAGCTAGAAATCTGGGCAGGTGAGCCCCTGAGGATTGGCCCAATCTCCTGCTGCCCTGTAGACCAACCCTCCCTTCTTGTTTATTCATTTACCCTCATTTAGAGCCATTTGCAGAGATTTAGAAAGATTTGCAGTAACGAATGGATTCCTATATAAAGATTATTTTTATACTTTTTGCAGCAAAAGAAAATTGTAATATTTGTACAGTATCCAAGTGAATAAAAGACCATGCCTAAGGCTATCTCTGATCTGGTTCTTTCAGGGCCCCTCCCTGCAATTCTGCTGGATTGGTGGTGGGACCGGGCGGGTCACCTTTGTTGGAAAGGGAGGTGTGGCTGTTGCGGTATCCCGCCCTCCCCGCCCCCACCTGGCGCACCTAGGGGCGGGGCGGGGCTGCCGGGGCGGGGCAGGGCAGGCGCCTTCCCACGGGACTCCAACCCGGAACTAGTCTCGGCTCCCTTGGGAAGGCCGCGGCCCCTGTCCAGGAGCCGGAGCCTGACCCGTGAGTGCGGGCCACGGGTCCAGGCCTTGGACAGAGGGACACCCTCGTTCTCGGAGGCACCAGACCAGGCGCTTCCTTGGCCGGACGTTGGACGGTCTGGAAACTACAGGCGCTCCTGCTCCGGCTGGACCATGGCGCCCCCGCGGAACGTGGTGAAGATCGCGGTCCAGAAGCCTGACGCCATCCCGCAGCTCATCCGACTGGACCAGGTCACTCGGCCTGTCTGGCCTCCATTCATCCCACCACCCACCACCAGGTCGCCCCCTTCCCCTCGGAACCGCCAGGTTCCTCCCCACATCTGCCCCACAAGTGACCTCTCCGCTTGCAGGCAAAGCCCCTGGCCGCCGTTGTGAAGGAGGTGTGCGACGCGTGAGTGCAGGCCAGCCAAGCTGGGGAGGGGAAGGGAGGGGAGGGGAGGGGAAGGCAGGAAGGAGGGGCGCCCTCTACCTACCTGAGCCTCCGCTCCCCACTCCTCGCAGGTGGAGCTTGAGTCACTCGGAACGCTATGCCTTGCAGTTTGCTGATGGGCATAGGAGATACATCACTGAGAACGTGAGTCTCCCCACACCCCCCACACGCCCCGCCTCCAGGCCCCTATCCCACCGTGTGATACCCCTCACTTCCAACCCACCTGATCTTGATTGCTCAGACTCATCCCACTGGAATGTGATCTTTCTTTTCCTGACTCCCTCACCAACAACCCCGATTAACAAGTCTTCAGAGCCCTTCTTGACTTCTCTCCCTTTCTCTCCATCTTCTCCAGAACCGCACAGAGATCAAGAATGGCAGCATCCTGTGCCTCAGCACTGCCCCAGTAATGCCCTTCCTGACCCCACCCCACTCCCTGCCCTTCTCTGCCACCTTGCCCCACTCTGGAGGGCCCCATCTAGTGGACATCTGAGACCCCACACCTCCAGTTCCTGCTCCTTCCACCCAGCCTCCTCACCTCTCCTACCCCTGCCAGGACCTTGAGGCTGAGCGGCTGTTGAGTGGGCTGCAGAGTGGGAGTCGTGAAAGGCGTCGGGAAACTCTGCAGCACCTTGTCTTGCTGGCCCCAGATGTGACCTTTGCCCAGGAGGTCATCAGCCGTGATGGGCTTCAGAGACTAGGCACTATCATCGAGGATGGGGATGAGTGAGCACAGGACTGTGGTGGGTGGTGGACACGGTGGGGCTAGGGATCCTGGTCTGGCCCTGCTCAACTCCAGATGTGCCCCCAGCTTAGGGGAGGTGCTGACCCTCACGCTGAGGGCCTTCTTGGAGCTCATGGAACATGGCATGGTGTCCTGGGAGACGCTCAGCATCCCCTTTATTAGGAAGGTGGGTTGGCTTTTCTAGGGGCAGCAGGTGAGGGCAGTGGGGTGGTGTCAGGGTCTGGCCTTCCATGGTGGTGAAATGGTAACAATCCCTATCCCTGTTACAGGTGGTGTCCTATGTGAACATGAACCTGATGGATGCATCTGTGCAGCCTCTGGCCCTCAGGCTGCTAGAGAGTGTGACCTTGAGCAGCCCTGCCCTGGGCCAGCTGGTCAAGAGTGAGGTGCCACTGGATAGGCTGCTGGTGCACCTACAGGTGTAAGTGTCTAGAGGTGGGGTTAGAATACCGATGAAGGGAGTGGAGCCAGACCCTGAATAGCCAGCTGAGCCCTCTTCTTGCCCCAGGATGAACCAGCAGCTACAGACCAAGGCTATGGCATTGCTGACAGCCTTGCTACAGGGGGCCAGCCCCACTGAACGTAAGGTTAGTGTCGTATCTGGTGGCTGGATGGGGGAGGGGGCAGGGGCAGGAGCTGGCAGTCACTGTGCTCCATCCTGGGACCGCAGGATGGGTGTTCATGGTGGGGTTAAATCACCTAAGCCCCCTTCCCACCTATCTCAGCACATGCTTGACTACCTGTGGCAGAGAAACCTCCGCCAGTTCATCTATAAGGTAGGAAGGACTGGGCTAGGCAGTCCCCTCCCCACTTTTCCTCCCCCCCGGAAGCCTACACTCACACTTATGGACTGGTTCTTTTCCAGAATATCATCCACAGCGCAACACCACTGGGTGACGAGATGGCTCACCATTTGTATGTACTTCAGGCCCTTACATTGGGGCTGCTGGAGCCACGCATGCGGACGCCACTGGACCCCTACAGCCCAGTGGGTGCCTTTGGGGTACACAAGGCTGGGGTAGCTAGAGCACAGCCTTGAATCTATGATTCTGACACCCCCTTATCCCATGATGACCACCCCAGGAACAGCGGGAGCAGCTGCAGGCCCTCCGCCAGGCTGCCTTTGAGTCGGAGGGGGAATCGCTGGGTGCTGGGCTAAGTGCCGACCGTCGCCGTTCCCTCTGTGCCCGCGAGTTCCGAAAACTGGGCTTTTCCGTGAGCGACCCTCCCTAGCTCCCTACCCCTGCCTTACCCCAGGGCTGCTGTTGTTCCAGAGGCCTGGGGCCCTTATTGCCTGTCCCACTTCCCCCAGAACAGCAACCCCGCGCAGGATTTAGAGCGCGTGCCCCCTGGCCTGCTGGCCCTGGACAACATGCTCTACTTCTCTAGACACGCACCTAGTGCCTACAGCCGGGTCAGTAACAGGGTGGGTGGGATACAGCAGGATGCCCACCTAAGCAGGGTCCCCATGGCCTTGGCTGTGCTCCCTGTCCCATTCTCTTTTTCTACCACCCCAGTTTGTGTTGGAGAACAGCAGCCGTGAGGACAAGCACGAGTGCCCCTTTGCCCGGAGCAGCATCCAGCTAACTGTGCTGCTGTGTGAGCTGCTCCGCGTTGGGGAGCCCTGTGAGTGGGACTGGGCACAGCGTGTCTGGGAACGGGGGACGGAAGGGCAGAGAGGGCCAGGGGCTGCACACACTTTCTCCCTGAGCCCTTCCTGCCCCCCTGCTCCAGGCTCCGAAACAGCCCAGGACTTTTCACCCATGTTCTTTGGCCAAGACCAGAGTTTCCATGAGCTCTTCTGTGTGAGCATCCAGCTGTTGAATAAGACCTGGAAGGAGATGCGAGCCACCCAAGAGGATTTTGACAAGGTGGATGGGGTGGAAGCAAGGAGACCTGAGCCAGGGCAGGGGCTGTTCTGAGTAGGGTTCCAGAGCACAGCCCTGAGCTGAACTTGGTGGCTCCAGGTCATACAAGTGGTGCGGGAGCAGCTGGCCCGCACTCTGGCCCTGAAGCCCAGCTCCCTGGAGCTTTTCCGAACCAAGGTGAATGCACTCCCCTATGGGGAGGTGCTGCGGCTGAGGCAGACAGAGCGGCTCCATCAGGAAGGCACGCTGGCCCCTCCCATACTGTGAGTTGGAGGGAGTGGGTCCCCGTCCTGGCCCCCCTTCCTTCATGCCCCAGATGCCTTGCCCCAGGTCAGTCCCAGTCAGCAAGCTTTCCCCTTACCTTCCTCCCCGCCCAGGGAGCTACGGGAGAAGCTGAAGCCAGAGCTCATGGGCCTGATCCGCCAGCAGCGTTTGCTCCGCCTCTGTGAGGGGACACTCTTCCGCAAGATCAGCAGCCGGAGGCGCCAGGGTGGTTGAGTGGGCAGAGGGGTCCAGAGAGCAGCTGGGTTGGGGTCAGGCCACTCTTGTCATTCCTTCCCTCTTCCTTTCTGCTCACAGACAAACTGTGGTTCTGCTGCCTGTCCCCCAACCACAAGGTGCTGCAGTATGGGGATGTGGAGGAGGGTGCCAGCCCGCCCACCCTGGAGAGCCTGCCTGAGCAGCGTAAGGAGGACGGGGCAGGGGGCAGGGTCAGCCACTTGCCCTCTCCGGGCCACACCTGTCCCGGGACTGCCTGGGTCCCAGAGGTTAGCCCAGCCTTCTTCCTGCAGTCCCTGTGGCCGATATCAAGGCACTGCTAACAGGGAAAGACTGTCCCCATGTCCGGGAGAAGGGCTCAGGGAAACAGAACAAGGTGAGTGCAGTGGAGGCTGGGGGGCTCCTTCCCCTACTTCCTACCCACACCTGCCCTGATCCCCGCTCTGTGCTCTCCACTGCCTGGCTCCCCCAGGATCTCTATGAGTTAGCCTTCTCAGTCAGCTATGACCACGGGGAGGAGGAGGCATACCTCAACTTCATCGCCCCATCCAAACGGGAGGTGAGTATCTGGGGCAGGCCGAGCCAGTTTGGGCGGGCGGGCCAGGGAAAGAGATGGGAAGCCCTCACGGGCTGGCCCCGTCCCAGTTCCACCTGTGGACAGATGGGCTGAGTGCCCTGCTAGGCAGTCCCATGGGCAGCGAGCAGACTCGGCTGGACCTGGAACAGCTGCTGACAATGGAAACCAAACTGCGGTTGTTGGAGCTGGAGAACGTGCCCATTCCCGAACAGCCACCTCCCATCCCTCCACCCCCCACCAATTTCAACTTTTGCTACGACTGCAGCATCACGGAACCCTGACAGTGAGATTGGCTGTGGGCCACAGCTGCTGGCATTGGGGACCATGAAGGGCGGAGGGTGGAGGAGCCCAGACACCCTGACCAGCAAGAGGCTGCCGCAAAAATAAAGTCCACTTGACTCTTGGGTGTGTGTCCAGCCAGTTCTGAGACTGTGGGCCAAGCCTGCCTTCAAACTGAGCTTGCAAATGAGTTGGGGCATCAGGCCAAGGTCACTGCTTGGGGCCACAAACCCGGGCAGTGGCAGTTGAGGGGCTGGTGTTCTGAATGAGGGCCTGGAGACAAGCTGGCCCTATTGTCCTTCCACAGGAGGAGTCCTCAGCCTTCTTCCATGCTGGGTCTGCAGAGAGGGATGGCCTATGGTCTGCACACCAGCCAGCTGAGGGCCAAGTGGCAGGGTGGCAGGTGTTGCCCTAAGTGCATGCCTTCCTGGGCCACATTAACAGGGGCCTAATTTCCAGAAGGTTCTTGACAGTCCTGCTTGGCCCTGCCAGGAGTCCTTTTCAAGACTTGGAGGCCCTCTTGATGAGAGGCCTGTGGGACAGATATGAAGCTGGGTCTGTTTTGTGCTGAATGGCAAACTCAAGAATCCAAATGTGTCCCCAGGTGGTGGGAGGATAGAACTGAGGCTGGAAGACTTGTGTTCTGATTCAGATCTCCTGCCAGAGCATGGATATGGTGGGGGCCACCGACAGGCAAGACCCCTGGGGGCGAAAGTGGCTGGGGGTATTAGGCCTTGCTGGAGGTCAGTTTCAGAGGCTGGCACCCCACAGCGCAGGCTGAGAGCTGCCACCGCTCTGACCTCCTCCATGCCTCTCATTACTTCTCTTTCTCAACACCTTCACACACACCTTTTTGAACAGTGTTAACCTTGAAAATTAATGAAATGGCATCTCCTTTGGAGAATGTGCTGGAGGCGCACCCGCTCCTCACTCAGGCCTCCAGGGCCCAGCATGCCCACTCTTATGTTCAGACTTCCCACCACACTTGGAATAGTTCAAGTTAAACTTGCTATTGAGCTCAAGATGGCAATCAGGCGTGGGGATCCCAGATGCGTTAAATCTTCCAATACCATCAGTTCTTCCTCCCCAGTGTCTCCACTCCCTTGTCCAGGCCACCAGCATCGTAGCGAGAATCTGACTTCCTCCCTCCTGTATTGTTCTTGCAGTCCTTAGTACCCAAGTGCTTTTTCAAACACGAAGCTGATCAGGTTATATACACTCACATGCACACTACCCCCATCCTGTGTTTTTCAGTGCCTCTCTGTTGTCCATGGGATAATGTTCACAGTTACCTGACTGAGCAGCTGGGATAGATGGGTTGCAGACATGTTGTGGTTGAGGATGTCTAACAAGAGACCTGTGGCTTGCAGAGTTCTCTGTGGGCTCCAAGCTGGCATCCTCCCTGCAGCCCATGGCACCCACCCCGTCCTCCCCAGCACCAGCTCTGGCCTGCCATGTGTGCTTTCCTCATCCTTTGTCATTGCCCTCTTCCTTCCCTTCTCCTTTTTCACTGCCTTGAGTCTTTCCTTGATCTCCCAGGCTCTGTTCCTTGCTCTCTTAGGCTCCCAGGTCCAGGCACTGTTCCTCTATGCACACCCTATGCCCTGGCCTGTCCTTGTCTGTCGGCTAATTTGCCTCCTCCTACCTGACCTGGGGACTAGGAGAGCTTTGGCACCTCTGAATCACCACATAAAGTGCAGTGTCTGCAGGCACTCGGGCAGCCGTGCTAGGTGCTCCTAGAACTGAGGGACAGATGGACAAAGTTGGTGGACAGATAGTTTCCCAGAGCTTCTGTTGAGAAGTCCCTGGCACCTCTAATGACCTACCCAGAGATACTGTCGTCTTTTTTTCTTCCTGAAGACAGCCTCACTGCATCCTTAATCACTGTGCTCCTCGTATCTGGCTGGGATGTGCCTTTGCTGCAGGACATGCCTGGAGGCCCATGCAGGGAAAGGCATCCAGGTTTCTAGTCTCTCACCATATTGGGGAGGAAGTTAAGACTTCTGGAGGCACCTGTAGGGCTTTTGGTCAGGTGTAAGGAAGAAATTGTCTACGTGCCTCTGGTGTTTTTTCCACATTGTCCCTGGGCTAGGGTGAGCTGCTTCACCTGAAGTGGGGGGTAGGGGCTGTAGTCTGAGAACTTCAGAAAAGGAGGTAAGATTTGGAATTTTTAATTTTGTTTGGGTTTATAACAAAGTCTGTGGCTTGGCTGCTAAAACTCAGTGCTAGTAGAGGCCAGGAGAGCTCCTAATAGGGAACAAGGTGAGGCACAGGCCTTAGGTGTGAGAAGTGGGCAGAGCAAGAGGCACAAGGTCTACTCTTCCCCAGTACCAGACGCATTCCACCTGTGGGCCTGGCCTCCAGATCCAGGCCTGGCCAGGAGAGCAGGAGCTGGCATTTCCAGCGGCCTGTGGCAGCAACATAAAGCTGGAAAAGGCTCCTGCTGAGCCATAGGGCAGAGTGGGGCAGGAAGCCCGCTGGGCTTCCCTGGATTAGTCCTACCCCTAGTCCTAGAGAAAGGGGTTTATAGCTTGGGAAAGGGGCTTTGGGGGCATGTGGCAGAGGAGGGCAGGAGGCACTGAGTCAAACCAGGTCAACAGGCCAGGACTGGGGACTCTGCTGAGGCACAGGGTTGGTTGCTGACCTGGCCTAGAGCGTTATGGTCAGGTCAGCCCCTCCCATGAAGCGGGACTGGACGCAGGTCACCTGGGGCAGTTGGGCTTGGAAGCACCTGACGGCAGCCATGCTGATACGAGGGCACATGGCCACATCTAACATCTGGAGCTGCTTGCATGCTTGCCCAACGGTATCCAGAGTTCTGTGGGGAGGCCTCTGATGAGCCCCTGAGCTGGCATGGGGACCCAGCCCAGCCCCTGTACCGTGACGTCCTCAGACAACTCACTGCTCTGTGAGCTGCCCGCAGCTGGCCAGATTGAGGTGCTGCAGCCTAGGCCAGGAGCTGGCTGCCTGGGACCAGCCCTCGTTGCTGAGGAGACTGCAGTGACTCAGCACCAAGCGCTCCAGGCTGGGGCAGCCCCTGGCCACGGCCACCAAGCCCTTGTCCGTGAGTGCTGGCAATAGTCTCAGTGACAATTGCCTCAGCTCAGGGAACTGGAGCACCTGCAAGGATGGGGGTGTGGGAGGGTATAGCATGGTACTGGGCCCCAGGGCCCTTCCAGGTTCTTCCACGCCCAGCCGGAGGAATGGCAAAGCCAGAAGTAGCAGAAGCCAAAGAGAATGGAATGTTTTCCAAGCAAGAAGTGGGTTGACCTGGGCCTGGGTCTAATGCCAAGATCCTCAGCGATCCACCCCCACTGCCCCAGCCCCACACCTTGGCCAAACTGGCATCAGTTAGTTTGCTGCAGGCTGTGAGGTCCAGCTCCCGCAGGGCCCGCAGCATGAGCAGGGAAGAGCCCTGTGGCTGGGGAGAAGGGTCCTTGGGGCCCAAGGCTTGATGCTCCAGCTCTTGATGTAGCTGTGGGAAGAAGCTCCTGCTCTTCAGGTTCCTCCTGAGTTTGGCCCTCAAATGCTCCTAGACAAAAATACTTAGGAGGGGCAGGAAGGCAGCTGTGCCCAGGGCCCCCGCCACTCGCATGTCCTGTACCTGGGGCTCCTGTGTAGGTTCATCACTTGGGTCCCCCAGCCCCAGAAGCCCCCAGTCTCAGAGCTCCTTGCACCAGGCCAGGCGCAGGACTGACAGGTGGGTTAGGGAGGCACGGATGGCCTGCAGGGTCCTGTTGGTGAGGGCCACACAGGAGGATAAGTCTAGCACCGTGAGGCTTGGGCCCAGCACTGGGATGAGGGAGTACACTGAGGCATCCTAGGAGGGAAGTGGAGAAGGGAGACAGCAATGGGCAGGTGGCTTGTGCAGGGGTCCCTAGGAAGGTTCTGCCAAGGTTCCAGCCCCACAGGCAACAGGGAACTACCAGATGGTCCATGGAGGCAAGCAAAATGTCCCTGTGCTGGTAAAAGGTGGTGGTGGGGGGACACCAGGAGGAGTTTGCTGGAGGACTGAGGCCTAGATAGGCTGGGGCGGGAAGGATGCAGGTGCAAGTTTCTGAAGAACCTGCCCCGTCTGTGCTCCCAGACCTGGCTGGAGCCGTGCGCTGAGGCAGCCCTCTGACCGCAGCTTATTGGACCATCATGGACATCTGACCCTAGCTGAGCCAATCAGATGTGCTCCCTCTAGAATTTGAAGCAGAACTGTGAGGTCACCGTGGGGGTAGGGCTGCCACCTGCCAGGAGTGCCGAGCTAAGGGCAGAGTAGAGGAAGCTGGTTCATAAAGAAGTAAGAGACATAAGAACACAGGGCCCCAGGGAGAGCAGCTGAGACGCCTGGTGCTAATGGGAAGACGGGGTGGGGCAAGGCAAGAGGAGTGCCTGTGGAGGAAAGACCGAGGGACGGCTTTCAGGTTGGGAATGCCCTGGGCACATTGAGAGGCTGAAGAAACCATCCACTAAAGAGGGAAAGACTGACATTGCCAAGTTAGGGACACCGCCCAGGGGGACAGGGCTGAGCCCTACTGAAGGAACTGGCTGCAGCCAACAAATGATCGTGACTTGCAGGTCACATTACCTGGGTCAGACCTCTGGAGCAACCTCCTTGGGTAACCTCAGTAGCCATTCCCCACAGAGCCCCCTCTTGCCCTCCCTGCCTCCGGAACACCCACTGGCAGTCCTCCTACCCAGGGGGACTTACAGGGGTCTCCAAGCACCTGGTGCGGGAGGTGTGTGCCGGCTTGTGGGCTGGGCCAGCCTGGTCCCCTTGGGCCTCCCTCTATCCGGGCCCACAGTAGGGGCTGAGGAGAGGATGCTGGCAGGAGCACTGTCCGTCCAGGCTCCTCTCCCCGTGTCCTTAGCCTAGTTCTCACTGCTGTTCCCTGGCCATCAACACGGGGCAATGCCTCCTCACTGCTGCAGTTGCAGCTTCCCCAGCCCTGAGGAGGGAAAGGAGGGGATGACGGGCTCACCTTGAGTGAGGAGCAGTAGGCCAGGCTGAGGGAGGCCAAGGGGGCTGGAGCTCTGCGCCCTGAGCCCAGGGCCCGGGCCAGGCCCCACCCGCTCACCCGGCCACACTCTGCCAAGTTCAGGCTGTGCAGCTCCCGCAGGGCCCCCAGGGCTCCCCACTGTGCATCCAGTGTCCGTCAGCCGCTGCAGCTTCCTCAGGAGGAGGCACTGCAGGCACGCCAGGCCGCGGCTGATGGCCAGGAGAGCCCCGTCGGCCAGTTCTGAGCAGCCGCTGAGGTCCAGGGAGGTGAGGCCAGATTGCAGACGGCAAAGGGCAGCCACAGCCCCTGTGGAGAGGTCCTGGCAGGCACGCAGGCTCAGCTCCTTCAGCTGCAGCCCGGCCACCTGAGCCAGGGCCTTGGCAGCCTCGGGGAGCAAGCCGGTACCACTCAGGTCCAGGCCACATAGCCTACCAGCCCTTTCCTTCACAAATTGCAGCAGGTTGTGGAAGGAGAGTTGGGAGCAGGAGAAGTCTTGGGGGCCAAGAGAGCCCTGGGCTGGGCCTAGCTCAAAGGTGGGTGACAGTAGGCCAAGGAGAGGCGCTCCAGGTTGGGGGCACAGTGGCGGAGCCGGCTGAAACTGAGGTCGGTCAGGTCCCGCAGGCCAGCCAAGTTGAGCTCACGGAGGCCACTCCACACCTGCTGGACCAGCTGCGCCATCTCGGGCTGAGCCATCAGCATGCCCGATACGAAGAGGCTGTTGCAGCCACTGAGGTCAAGGATACGCAGGGCCGGGCAGCCCAGGACCAAGGCCACAAAGGACGCCTCTGTGGGGCTACCCCCACTGAGGCACAAGCTCTGCAGATGCGGGCCCAGGTGGTAGGCCACAGCCTCCAGCACCTGATGCGAAGCTGGCAAGCCATCCAGGTTGGTCAGGCCGACGCACGTGATGCCCCTGAAGCCCAGGCTCTTGATGGCCGGAAGGGAGGCAGAGGACACAGGGATGTTGTACTGCACATTTGTCTAAGGGGTGGCAGCAGGATGGGGTTAGCCCTCTGGCCTCAGAGGGTATTGGCCATCAAGTCTGGTGGCCAGTCACTCGCAGGTCAGGAAAGGGCCCTGTCACAATGGGGACCCACTGTGGTGTGCAGTGTCGTGTGTGGTTGACGGGGTGCTGGTGGGAAGGGGGAAGATGAGTCACTCTGGGGCTCAAAGGGGATGCCTGTGAGGGGAGGGCAAGAATGTTAGTGATGGATGGGACTGGATGCCTACAGAGGAGCGGGGACAGGGTAGAGAGCTGGCCTGCTGGGTATAGGGGTTTGGGATAGCCTGGAGGAGAGCCAGAAAAGCTGCTAGGGGGTAGGACTAAGTATGCTGGATCCCAAACTTTGGGACTTTCAAAAGGTGCCCTGAGACCCATGGGCTCAGCTCCCACTCCAGGGAGTCAGAGCTCAGCATTAACTAAGCAACCAGCCTCCCTCACTTTTTCAAGAGAATATAAATAGCCCTCAGAACAGCTGAAGGCAGTTAGAAGCAAAGCAGTTGTCACTCACCACGACCGTGGGTGGCCCAGGTGCCAGAGGCCTAGGTCAGGCAGTGAGCCCTAGATCCCCTGGTGGCCTTAGTATCTCAGCCACATGAATGTTTGCAAAAAGGGGTTTTGTGTATGTGTGTACCAACACGTGTGAGCCCCGCAGGCTCCAGAGTTCAAGAAGTGCTTGTGACCCCTGGGGCTCATCTCTGGAGGGTCTGTCTTACCTGTCCAGATAAGGAAGGAGAAGCCTCCCACTTCTGTGGGATCTCAAGAGGATGAATCTTGATGTGCCAAGAGTGTGGGGCTGTCCTTGCTATAGGGGAACAGGGGAATGAGAGTGGGAAATCCATGACTGGTGTGGGGTGGAGCCTGGAGGTGGGCTCAGGGCTAAGTTGGGGAGATAGCCTGGCTTGTCTAGGAATTTAGGGAACCCCAGTTTTCATAGGACCTTCCACGATTTTGTGCCAGAGGGGAGTTATACCAGGTGTGGGGGAGGGAGAGGAGGGCTTGGCTTCTCATCTGCTCTTGATGGATGGCTAGGTTGCTGGCAAATGGTTCTAAAGGCTCTTGTTTTAATGTATCAACATGATCCTGATGCAGGAAAGGAAGCTCTCTAAAATATCTGTCCTGTCAGTCCCTGCAATAACAAGCTAATGCTCCCTGATTCTACCCCACAGAACGTCATCAAAGGGATTCAGAAAGGTAGAAATGACACATAATATGCACTCCTGCAAGATACTTATTAACACGATTCTCCCAGGAAGACACAGGAATCCCATTCCTGCGTGGAGAAACCAGGCTGACTTCTGCCACGGAGAGAAGCAGCTCCTATAGCTGCCATCATGGGAAAGAACGTGTGGGAAGAAATGGGGGTCAGCTTCTGCCGGCTTCCACAGGAATCAGGGCTCAAACCAGGCTCCCTATCCAGACCCCATCCCGGGATGTGGTCCTTGTGGAAGAGAGGAACACTTCCCACAGCTCCCCCTCGTGGACGCTGGGAGGCAGCGGACTAGTGGGAACCGCAAGGGCCTGGGTCCCTCTCTCAGATTTAGGGAGAGAGAGAAGATCCCAGTGGGCGGGGAAGGTGATTCAAGGCGAGGCAAAGATCTGGGAGGAAAGGTTTTAGAAGGAGGGGTAAAGCCGACCTCCAGCCGTTTCCAGGCCCTGCCGACAGAGGGGCCAGTGTGATGATGGAGAGTGAGCTGTGGCTGCAAGTGCAAGACAGGGCCCGTAGCTGGTTGCTGAGGCAGTGCCACCCCTGCCATCATGTTGTGTCCCTCCCCCCACACTCCAGCAACCACAGTCCTTCATTTCCTTCCTTCCTGAGCCATGGGGGCCAGGAATGTTCTCATGTTCTCCCCTCTCCCACTGCCTCC
Organism: Canis lupus familiaris; assembly: GCF_011100685.1. Lineage (NCBI taxonomy): Eukaryota > Metazoa > Chordata > Mammalia > Carnivora > Canidae > Canis > Canis lupus. Next base: position 82,742,902 of record NC_049226.1, on the reverse strand, counting down.
CTATGAACAAGGTAGATGAGCAGCTGAGTGGGGGAGCACCGGCCATCAACCTAGAGTCCAAGTCCAGGGCTGACTGGTGGCAGGAAAACCCCCCAAATATAGGGGCAGAGCTTGGTCTAAAGGCTTTCCAGCAGCTGTTGGGAGATGTATGAGAGTGTGTGTTGAGATTTGAGACCGCCTCCCTGCTCCCCACTGTTTTCTGTGGGGAAGGGACAGCCTCTAAAGCATCATCCAGGTGGTCTGCCCTGGACTCCAAGTGCAGGTGCCCAGGAGCAGCCCTTTCGGGATACCAATCATCTGTGGGGAGCAGAACAGCAGAAGGAGGAGGCTGCTGAGTTGTGGTCTTTGGCCCCAGTGTAGGAGGGCCCTTCCTCGGCCCAAGGGAGATGCTTCTAGAGGTCCAAAGGAGGACTGTAAGCTCTAGCTTCAGCTGCCCTGTCCACAGAGGAGCCAAACAGCGCCCCCCCCTCCTTTCCCAATGCTGGCCTCCTAAGAGTAAATACCAAGTCATTTGGGAAGTGCCCTAAATCTGCTAAAAGGGACACACATCCCTTGACTGTGAGAGGCCAGGATTTCATTGTACCTTGTGAAGCCCTGAGCTGAGACTGTGGGCTTGTGTGCAGACTTGGAAAGCCATCTGATAGAGGAATGGCTGTCCTATCTGCTGGCACAGGAATCATATATTTTCTTCTGGAGAACAAAAGAAAATGTAGGCCCAGGCACCCATGGGCTTTAGTCTCTAGAGAAGAGTTAGACCTTGGGGTCATTTCCAGTGGCTCCGCTGGCCCTTTATAAATCCCCCAGGTAGGAGAAGGCAGTGGAGAGCAGAAGCTGAGTGGTCCAGAGCTTCTTCATGGTGACCAGCCCAGGAGCAGACAACCAGGGCTCTCCCCAAAATGTGCAGAGCCTGGGTGTGTGCGGTGGCGGCGGGGGGAGGGGATCTCCCTTATCTACCTTCTTATTTGAGAAAAAAATATGCTTAAGTGGGGGCAAGTCACAGAGAATAAGAAGTCACCAGTCCAGCACCCTCGCCTGGCCTGGTGAGGCCTAAACCCCAGCCATGCCTTGGTGAGCCAGAATCTTCGGTAGCACCTACTAGCAGGGGGCACTATTTCCTTACCATCTGGGCCCTGGGAGATGGCTCTTGCCAATAAGTTCTATAAACTACTCTCTGGGGTATGGTGGTGGTGGGATGTCAGCAGAGCCCTAGGTGCCATGTACCCGTGGCCTGGCCTTCCAGTGCTCCCAGCCCAGGTGGGGCTGAGTTCTGCAGAGGCACCCACAGGCCTTCATCGGCATCCCATCTAGAGCTCACGGTTAGCTGGAGCAGCCCCGGTGCCAACATGGTAGGCTCTACGGTCTCGGACTCTGACCCTGGCCTCCTCGTCTTCACTCTCTTATCCTATGCCAGTCTACTCCCAACTGCCCACTTTGCTTCTCCTGCCCTCTCATTCTTTGCTGGACTCCAAGAACCTCTCCCCTGACCACCTCCCTTTGGGGTCCTGTGGCCCTGCCCCTGCCATGCTGCTGTGCCCCTTCTTCTTGCCCTGCACCCCCCACCCCCCTGCAAGGCATTATGGAACCGCTGCCTCCTCTTGGTTTGTGCTTGGGGTACAGAACTCATTTGTGGAAGCCACAGACTCCCCTCTCGCCTCCCCCCCTGCCACCTCCACCCCTGGCTCTCTTATCCCCCTCAAGGTTTCTCTCCAAGCTCACCATTCTCTCCAGCCCCTGATGCAAAGGTGGCATCCTCCCCTTATTCCGACCTTTGACCTTCACAGAGAAGACCTGTTCTGTTTCAAAAAGAAGCCAAAGCCACCATGTGAGAAGACGCTCCCTTTGCCCTGCTCACATCTACCAGCCAGCTCCCGGCAGGACCCATCCTAACTAATCTCCTTCTTTCTGCTCTCCTAATCCCCTTTTCTCCACTTACTGGGCCTGCCCCCACCTTCTCCTATAGGAACCCACAGTCCCTGCCGTTCACTGCTCCTTCCTCAGTTTACAAATACCCCGGAGTCATAACTAACAAAAGGCCTCCTTTGGTCCTACACCTTCTCTTCTCACCACTCCTGCTTCTCCCCTTTCCTTGGCACTCAGGCCTCTTGGCACGCCCACAGCATGCAGCCACCTTGTTACCTCTTGCCTCACCCACTCACCCCTCCATCACTGCCCCCACAGAATCTCTCATTCCTGGCAACAGCTCCCTGCCAGCATGGTCATCAACATCTGGGGGCTCCTCTGTAGGCCTCCCACGAGTATCCTTTCTTCCACACCACCTCCTACAGATGGCCAATCTCCCCCGTGCTATCTCCCACTGGGGATTCCATGGTTCTGCCTGCCTGGCTCTCCTCCTATCTTCTTGCCTGCTCCCCATCAGCCTCTTTTGGGGCCACCAAAGAAGAGAGGGACCCAATCCACAGAGGAGTGAGCTCCACCAAAGGGGTATATTCCACCCCACCACACATGCACACACATGCCCACACTATCTGTTGCCCTCACGTGCACCCTGGCAGACTGCACTTCATCCCATTCCAACTACTTTATTTGCAGTCCACATCTTTTTTCCAGAAAGCAGACCCTGGGAACCTGAGGGACCTTGCCAGATACACGGAGGCAACACACATCTGAATTCACTGTCTTGTCCCCTGGCGCTGCCCCTTCTCCTAAACTCTCAGTGCCCTCTACCAGGTCACCAAAGTCAGAGATTGGGGAGCCATTCTAGACCCTCCCTTACTCTGCACACCCAGTGACCAAAGTCCCTTGCATCTCATCTCCCCTAGACACTGCAGCCTGTCCCTTGGCTCCTGCCCCACTGCTCTTGCCTTAGTTCAGGTTCTGGTATTGTCTCTCAGAAATACATTATAGCAGTTTCCCCTTCTGAGGGTCCTGGCCCCAGGTCTTTCTGGCTCCAATCTAGCCTTGGTACTGTCACCAGATGATTCTTACAGAAGGCAAACTGTGCTCTTCAACCCCCTGATGATTCTCTCCTCCGCGGGCTGGAGGCTGAGCTCCCAGCCAGCACTGGAGCCCTGCCTACTTCAAGAGCTCCAGCTTACCCTTGCCCGCCCCCTTCCTCCCCAGCCCTGGCTCTGGGAATGGCAGCTTCTGATGGTTGTCTTATGCTGCCAGGCCTCTGCTTGGCTGCTTTTTCTGTTTGGTCATAGGGCTAGGGTGGCACCTACTCTCCTACTTGTCTATTTAGCAAATATTTATTCCTTTTTCTAGGTTCAGCACAAGCATCCCCTTCTCCATGAAGTCTTTCCTGAATCTTCTCTCCATCCCCCGTGTGCTACACAGGACTTTGAGTGTGGTACCCCTACTCACTCCTTTTGGCTTGTGCTTACCTCCCTCTTACTACCAACTCTCAAGTGCTGTGCACAGGGTGAGGCACAGACAGGCAGCATCCATCTGAGTGAGTGAGGCCTCTGTGAGCAGCTCTGGTAACTTGCCCTTCTGCCCTGTGAATATTCCAAGCCTCTGTGTTGAGACTCTGGCCTCTACCTCTCTTCTCCCTCCCCTAAGACAATGTGGCCTCCAAATTTGCTCAGCAAAGAGGCCACAAACCTCAGAGGAACTTCCTCAGCAAACCGTGCCACACTGCCGCTCCCACCTCTCCATGTCCTGCGCAGGAGGGGTGACATCCTCTCCACCCTATCCAAGACCAGGCCTTGTATTACCTCAGGTGGCATCCTCTATTTCTCACGTCTCTTCTTCATGCATTCACATTCACCCCTCCTCTATGACTCTCCTCAGCATATAAACACATTTGAGATTTCTCCCATTGAAAATTCTTTGTCGAATCCCCTCAACCTCTCATTATTGCCCTATTTATTTCCTTCCTCTCCTGGGGAAATTTCTTGCAAAAGAGGTCATTTTCTACATGTCCCTTCTTATCTCATTCACTCTTCCACCCTCCTGGCTTTTTCCCCCAGATATCAAATGTTGCTGAAGTCACTGGGGACCTCCCTGGACCTCAGACATCATGGACACTATCCGTTCTTTATTTTCTGGACTCTTCATGGGATTTGGCACTGTTAGTCATCCACTCAGTCCTGTAAAGCTCTCCACTTTAGATCCCTGGCATCTCTTCTGTAGGTGCCTCCTCCTTCCCATGCCCTTGGACTGGTGTACTCCTCTGGGGTATTCTGTGACTTGCTGTTCCTATGGCTTTTCATGTGCTTCCTGGGAGATGTGACTTAGATCCATGGTTTCAACCTCCCCTCATTCTTAGTGATACCCAACTCTGTATTTAATATCTAGACCCTTCTCTTGAATTCTTCACTCAGAAATCCAACAACCAACTGTCTCTCACCATTTAGATGCCTCACACTTCAAATTTTCAACAAGTCCAAATCAAATTTCTTTAGACACTAAGCTCAGTGACATTAGATAGATAACGTGACAACAGACCCTACTTTTATACACACATTTAATATATGACAGAGGAGGAGTCCAACACAGCAGGAAAGAGGAAGATTATATGTAAATGGTATTAGGGCTATTTGAAAACTCATCAGTTTAGCTTCTTACCTCAGATCATAAATCAAAATAAATTTCACCAATTAAAAAATTACTATAAAAATTCAAGCCATAAAACAGAATAAACAATTTTGTTGTGAACCTAAAACCTCTCTAAAAAATTGAGTCTAAGTAAAAAAAAAAAAGGAAGAGAAATTTGAGTGTACATTGAACATTGAATCACTGAAGAGGTAAGGGGTCTCCAAGTTTAAAAAGCAATGGAAGAAATAAGAAAGCAAAAGATGTTTAGAATCAACAACATAGAAATTTAACCTCTGTATCTCAGAAATAAGCATGTATCTACAAATCAAATACAAAGGCAAATATATTAGGAATATGTTTCAATAAATATCTAAAAGATTCATCTCTTTAATGTATAAAAGGTTCATACAAACTGATAAGAAAAATACTAAGATGCCAATGGTTAAATGGATAAAATCCATGAATAAACAAGAGAGGGAAATACAAATGGTCAGCTAATGAGAAAACTCAGGAGTAATTAAAGAGGTCAAAATGAAAATAAGGAGCGGTCACTGCTTGCCCTTCAAACTGTCACAGATGTGTACGTTCATCTCCTAGCTGGGCTGTCTCCCTACACCCTGACTCACCCTCTCCAGTCCATTCAGCACGGCAGAGTTCTAAGACACATCACATCATATCACTCCCCTGCCTTAACATTCCTTTAAAGGCTGCGTGATGGTCAATAGGATGGAGCCTTAGCACTAGTGCCAGCCTTTGGTTTGACCCCTCTCCGGCCTCATCTCCCATCACTTCTACACACATTTTAGTTCTAGTCATATGGAACTTGTGTGGTTGTTACCAGAACTATTTCATATTTCACATCTTGGTGCCTTTACCTGTGCTGTCATCAGTGCTGGAAGACCAACCTTCACCCTCATCCTATGCCATCAGGAAGCCTTCCCTGACGCTGCTGGTCTCCTCTGGATGTCCTTCTTCCTGTTCTAGTGGCACCCATCATTCCAGTGTCACAGCATCAAGCACATGATATCATGGTCACCCATGTCCTTGTCTTTCTCCTTCACTGGGGTAGGGGACTATGTCTTACTCATCTGTAGAGTCTAGGCACTGTACCCAGAGTCAAGTGTGTATGAATGTAATGTATGTCTATGTATGCATGGATGGATGAATGAATGGACTATGTATAAGCAGGGCCACGGGGAAACTGAAGTGAGATACAACTGAGAATGGGCCAGGTGAGGGTGGCCACCTTACCTCCCGAAGGGCATTCTGGGCTGCAGAGTACCAAGCCCGACTCACGAGGGAGGCCTCTTTCTGATCTGACAGAGGCAGGAAGATCAGAATATATGTGAGCATCTGAGGGGAAAAGACAGAGGGCATTGGGAACTGTTAGAGCTGAGGGCCTTTGGAACCCTCTCCAGCTCATAGTACCATCACTCTAAGGGGACTGAGACACTGGCTTCTATCTAGTTCATCTTGAATCCTAAGCTTCGTGGGGTCTTCACTTGGCTCTCCAGCCTCTGAGCATCTTTACTGTGAACAAACCATTCCCGAGCCCTGCCTGGATGCAGGTTTGTACAGACTGATAAAAAGCAAACTTCCCACTCAGTTTGGTAAAAAGAGCCTGAGCATTAAGACCAGGTAAACCTAGTTCAAATCCTTACTCTATCATCAACTGACCTCTCTGAGCCTTTCTTTTTCTAATCTGTAAAATGGCAATCATAGCAAGATTTAAATGGGTTGTGGTGAGAATTTAAGAACAGTAAAGTGTTTTGCACAAGACCTAGGACACAGTAGGTCAGGTGTCCTTCTCTGAACTTTGGAAATCACACCCCTTCCTCCTGCCCTCACAGATCAGGCTCTGGGTCCTCCCTCTTTTCCCATCTTCTCCACTGCCTTCTCAGCTGGCTGTTAAGATATGATCCCAGCAGGGCCCAGCCCAGGTGCTCAGGCCCTCCCTCCACCTATGGCCTATGAGGTTGGGGATCATGAGGTTGGGGGCCCTATCAGGGATTGGGGAGGGAGTCACTGGTGAGGCAAAGAATGACTTAATATTAACTATTATTTTCTTCTGAAATCGTCCCTCATGGGCTCTTAAGAAACTCTGTTTTCTAGAGCTCCACCCTTCACTCTAATTGCCCTATTTCTGGATTCTTCTGTGGCTTCCAGGGCTCAGACCTGGGTCTTTCAATCTTTTACTTCCTGGGATAATAAATTCATTTGCATGGCTTCAACGGTTACCTCTACACATAAAACCAACAATTCAATATCCCCATATCGTCTCATCATTCATGTGATAGTCTGGTGTTGCCAATTGTCCACAGGGTCCATCATCTAAATGTTTTACCATCACCTTCATCTCAACTAAAATTCATATTCTTAGTCCAAAGCATCCCTTCCTCCCAATTTTCCAGCATCTGAGCTTCAATGCCAATAGTGCATCTTGCCTGAAGATCCTGATAATACTAACTCTTTATGCTCTTCTGTCCTTTTCTGTCAGATACACATGTACAACACAGGCTTAGGCCAGGATAACACAGACTCATTCAAATCCCAGCTCTACTACTTCCAAGCTGTGTGACCTGTGTGACCTGTGTGACCTGATGCAAGGTAACTGACTTATCTGAGCTTCAGTTTCCATACCGTGTGTGTGTGTGTGTGTGTGTGTGTGTGTGTGTGTGTATTTAATAGAGATGATGTGCTTGACATCTAGATGTTCCATAAATGATTGCTGGATTGCTGTTACAAATATTTCTACCTTTGAAATTTTAGCACCTCAATAGCCCAGAACTTTATCACCCCAGACCTGGATTCCTTCTGCAGTCTCCCACCTGACCTCCCTGCCTCCAGGCTCAGCCTGGCTAGTCATTCTGCACACTGTGACAAGGTTAATTTTCCTAAAAAACAGCTTTCAATCTTAGCACGTCCCTGATGAAAACCCTCAGGGTACTCCAGTGCCCTCAGGACAAAATCTCCACTCTTGGGTCAGCACTGGCTAGGCCCTACACCTGACTGGACCCCTGAACCCGGAGCTTCCCCAGTTCATTATTCCCACTGTCCTACAACCATACCATGCTTGTTACATTTTGCCTGTGTGGGCCTCTTTCCGGGAATGCCCTTCCTTGACCTTGACCTCACCAGCCCCCTTTCTTTGATCCCTAGCGCACAGAAGGTACTCAGCCAATACTTACTGGATTGAATTAAAGATGGACAGTCCTCCATCCCTATTTTCACCAAAGCCCTCTACCTCAATTTTCACCAAAGGTTTGCTCAGGGAAGGAGTGGGGAAAATAAAGCAGATCATTACTGAGAGGACTGGGGAGAACTGCCTTCGGGGCCAGGAGAGCTAGGCATGGGGAAGAGAATATTGATGGGATTGGGATTCACTAAACCCCCAACCCCAGGGGGAGGCAGGGAAGCCTGTCTAAGCCAGTTAAGACAGTGGCCATCCTGTCTTCTGGAGGCTCAGCAACCAGCCCAAAAAACAAAGGGAGAGGGCAACAAACCTATCCTCATTGAGAGGAGGGAACATGATTCTTTGAGCTGAGAAGGGGGGTGGCTTTTCTAGAGGGAAGATGAGGCAATGATAAGGATGGAGTCACCATCCCATGAACCCCATCCTAAGGAGCTACTATTAGATATGACTGGTCATTCCTGGGATCTATGTAGTAGACATTCTCCAGGGTGCAGGAGATAAAAGATGCCAGGCAGTGGGCTAAAGGGGGTGGGAGCTGTCCTCTTCTTGCTAAGGGTAAGGAGCAGCATTCCAGGGCTGATGAGGAATGGGTGGCTTGTCTCCCGTGGGCAGCAGCGGGAGCTGCCAACTCTCAAGGCAAAAGGGACAGAGAGGCCATCCCAAGAGGCCACTGGGAACAAAATCTGTTTTCTTTCTCCGGCCAATGGCGGCAGAGTGGTCCTGTTCCAGGCTAAGGAAAAAGAGCAAACATCCCATAGGGTGAAGGACTCATTACTATGGGCCGAGGGAGTAGGGAGCAGGCCTGTCCTCTGTGAAGTAATTCAGCGACTGTGCTCAGAGTTGATGGGGGCGGGGAATCGGTCTCCCACTGCCAGGGGGAGGGGACTGCCGCCTTTCGGCACAGAGGGAATGGAGTGATCACCCCAAGGGGTCAAAGAGAATAAAATCGGTTACCCTTCGGGGACGAGGGGATGGAACGGACATATTCCACAACTGAGGGGGAGGGGCGGCCATCTCTAGAGAAGGGAGTAGGCAGAGACACTGTCCTCGCTGAGGTGACAGGGCAGCCACCTCGTGGGGCCGATGGAGGAGAGGACGGTTCCCCCAAGCTAAGGGGATGGGGTGGCCCAAAGGCGGGGCCGTTACCCATAGCCTGCAGGTCCTGGGATCTGTCGGGCAGGTCGTTCCCGCCAGGCAGGCGGAGCCGGGCGAGCTGACAGCCCCTCCCCACAGCCCGGGACCCCGAGGGCGGAGCCTGTCCCAAGCTAGGCCTGAGGGCCGCCTCCTCTCACCTCCAGGGGCAGCGACTCCGCCATCGCATCCCTGCCGCCTCCGCCCCCGTGCAAGGCTTTCTGGGAAGTGTAGTCCTACGGACTGAGGGAGGGGGGAGGGCCTTGGGAAGGAAGCGGACCGTCCCCACTTCCGTCACAGTTGTGACGATTTGGGTCTGCACCGGAAGTGCCTTTGCTGCCGATGTGGTACCTACTGACCGCGGTTTCAGTCGCTCTCCCTCGTTTTCCTCGCTGGCTGTTTGCGTCGCGCTATGGCGGTAAGGAGGGCGGGGAGGGCGGGGTTCGCTACGGCGAGGATTCCCGGGCCGGGGAGACTGAAAACAAAGGAGAGACATCGAGGGAAGCGGGTCTGCCAGAGGGGGGCGCCCTGCAGCGGCCAGATGGCACTAGAGCTAGCGGGGAAATAGAGCGGCGCACCGCCATACCAGAAGTGCAGCGGGTGGGGAGTGGGCGTCAGTGCCAGACGGTACCAGGCCGGGCCGCAGGCCTTAGGGGTGTTGCACAAATGGTGTCAGCCCTAAGCAGGATGGACTAGAGGAGGGGTGGACATCCCAAGGATTGTGCTAGATTTGAGCACCATGGGGACCTGGCTTAAGTGCAGGTGTAATTGTGTACCTGACCAGGCTGGTGGGGAGGGTGAGGAGGACCCTGGCTGAGGAGGGCTCTGATAGCATTTTATCATCCCTCTGCAGCCCAAGGGCAAAGTGGGCACCAGAGGGAAGAAGCAGATATTTGAAGAGAACAGAGAGACTCTGAAGTTCTATCTGCGGATCATACTGGGGGCCAATGTAAGTGCCTACCTCCTTCTGTGCCCACCCGAGATCCCAGAGTCAGCTCTGGTGTGTGTTGGGTGTCCGGGGTAGAGGGGGGTATATGACAGCCATGTGTAGTTTTCCAGAAGAAAACTACAATTAAAATGAAAGGAGAATGAATCCTGGCACAAAGAAATTGCGGAGTAGTCAAACCCAAACCAAACCAAAAACGAAATGAGAGTTTGAGGCTCAAATAGACTTGAACCCATCCTTTCCTGGGCTGACATATCAGAGGGGGGTCTGGGTACTCAGAACTTAGGGAACAGTTCCTTTTCCCCCCACCAACCCTATGAGTAACAACCTCTTTCCACAGCCTGGCCTAACTCTTGGTCAGAGTCCAGGAAGGCCCATGGTTTAGGGCAGCTTTTGATCCCAGCCTGATCATGTATCTGCTTACAGGCCATTTACTGTCTTGTGACCTTGGTGTTCTTCTATTCATCTGCCTCATTTTGGGCCTGGGTAAGTGTCCCCCAGCCTGGGAAGTGGATAAGCAGATAGGATTACTGGCTGGCCTGTGATACCATTCTTATTCTGCAGATGGCCTTGGGCTTTAGTCTGGCAGTATATGGGGCCAGCTACCACTCTATGAGCTCGATGGCACGGGCAGCCTTTTCTGAGGATGGGGCCCTGATGGATGGTGGAATGGACCTCAACATGGAGCAGGGCATGGCAGAGTGAGTGTCCCCCGCTGCCAGCCCAGGTGAGCGGCCCCCGGGCTGGGGTCTTGGGGCCCAGATAGCCCAAGACCCACAACTGCCCACAACTTGAAGAGGATAGAAGAACTGGGGCCCATCTACTATTTTTGGGCCTTGCAGCCTCCCTTCTGTCCACAGGCACCTTAAGGATGTGATCCTACTGACAGCCATCGTGCAGGTGCTCAGCTGCTTCTCCCTCTACATCTGGTCCTTCTGGCTTCTGGTGCGTGGGTTGTAGGGCTCCCAAGAAGGGGCTGGAACATCTAACCCTTCTCTTCTTTCATTTCCTGCACCTGGCTTCAAGTTACCTTTTCTTTCCTAGGCTCCGGGCCGGGCCCTTTACCTCCTCTGGGTGAATGTGCTGGGCCCGTGGTTCACAGCAGACAGTGGCACCCCAGCACCAGAGCACAATGAGAAACGGCAGCGCCGACAGGAGCGGCGGCAGATGAAGCGGTTATAGCCATCAACGTTTTGGCCACAGGCTGCATGGCCCCCATGCCAGGAGCAAGGAGGGCCTAGTCCAAGGCCCAAAAGCAGTCTAAGGTATAGGATTGTTGAATAAATGGCTCAGAATGTGGCTAATCGCTGTGTGGGTGATAATGAAGGGACAGGTAGGAAGAGCCAGTCCTTTGGTATTAGCCTCATGCTACAGACTGAGTGTGGTGGGTACTTCGAAAGAAGAAAAAGGCTCTTGGGTAGGCTAGGAAAACTTTATTATACTCCATGTATTCAGGGAGCTCATACAAGTACGTGTACACACACAGTCACACACACAGACACACACTTGCACACAGGCATGCACAGCTAATACTGTTGAGGGCACTGTCCACTGGGCACAGAGTGGCTCTGGGGTTGAGAAGAGGCCCCAAATTCTGCTGATCCCTCCTTACTCTCTAGTGTCTTGCACTGCAGGCTGGGGCCCAGATAGGTGTCCTGGAGGCAGTACCTTCACACCTCCAGGCCAGGACCTTTGCTCAGTCCCAGTGCCTGCACCAGGTCCTCTCCGAGCCCACTCTTCAATGTCCGTCTCACTGCAGGGACAGAGCAGGATTAGAGGAGGTTGATGGGGTTAAGATAGGTAGTGGGTGTTTGAGGAAGTACTCACAAGACTTGCGGTTGCCACGGGAACGCTTGCGTTCCCGAGCAGCTAAGGCACGAGGACTGCTCTTGGTCACTGACTGCACCAGCAGGTCCATGATCTCATCTGAAGTGTCACTGGGTAAACCGGAGCCTGGGGGTTCTTCTGGGGGTGCAGTGGACGGCCCCACTGCTGTAGGCATGACTGGAGAGCTGCTCTGGACCATGCCTAAGGGAGGCCAAATAGGGAATTCAGGTCAAGGCAGTCCCAAAGTTCATTGCCCTCACTCGCCACAGGTCCCACCTCTGCTGCGGCGGCTGTGTGTGGCATCTTCTGGCTTGCTGGTCAGCAGACTCTTCATGCTGGCGTGACTGTCGGCATCACCCCGTCCCGGCCCACTGCCCACAGCCACCGGGACAGATGGGTTGCTGGGGGCTTCCCCAGCCACACCTGAGAACTTCTCTGTCTGCAGAGAAGAGAAGGGTGACTTGGGAGCAGGGAAAGGAAACCATGGGGGTGGCAGTCCAAACCTGGAAGGGTACCCACCTCAGTAATCATGCGGCCCCGGGTCTTGTTGCGCTCACGGTACGTGGCCCGCTTCTGCTGCTGCTGCAGCACCCGTTCCCGGCAAGTCCGGTACTCCAGTGCAAACTCACGCAGCGTGTGGCAGAACTGCATGATGCGTACCTCACGAGCTGCCGGGGCTGTGTACCCCAGGTACAACAGGAAGGCATGGAACCTAGGCAGTTTAGGGTAGGGAGGGATGGTGAGTCCTGCTTGGGCTTTGAGGGATGGCGGCGGCGGTCCCACCTCTCTGGCCCATGTCCTCACCTGTTGCAGACACGGCGGTGCACTACCCGCAGCATGGCAACACGGCGGCCACAGTGGGCCAAGAAGTGGGTGAGGCGGGCACGCAGGGCTGGAGCCAGTTCATGCTTGGCCAAGCTCCGTAGGCTCTCCTCTGCTCCCCGGCTCCGACGCTCCAGCTGCCCCAGGTTCTCAGTCAGCTGCTCAAAGTCCACCTGGAAAAGCAGGGGGTACACATGCTGTCCCCCCACAGGAAGGCACCACCTGAGGCTGCCTCAGGCCAGCCAGCTTGGGCCCTAGGGACCCAGATAGCGAAGACCTGCTTCCTGCCCTCCAAAAAACTCATAGTCTTAATGCAGGAGACAGACAAGTCCATTTAATCTAATGGGGAACAGAGAAGCTTTCTTGGGGGAAGTGGTGGTTAAACGGAGACCCAAAGACAGTAAATAGAGGCCAATAGAGGAAAGCAGTGTTTCTAGCCAAGGACACAGCTCACGCCAACACCTCTAGCTGAGCACACTCTGGCACAACAGCCCAAACAGGGAGGAAAAGCCAACCCCAGGAAGCAGCACTCCCTCATTTCTGTGACTGGTCTTAGTCAAGCCTCTGGCTGGTGCTAACCTTGGCACAGCGGGTCAGGGCAGGGATTTCTGAGTAGAGGTCAGAGGAATCAGGCCGGGTCTGGAGCACCAAGGAGCAGAGATGGTGCAGCAGTGACTGTCGGCGCACTGTGTCCTTCACCTCTGATACCTTCTCTAGGTAGCTCAGCTCAAAGCCGCTGCTCTGAAAGGACATCAACTGAGCCTGGGCTCGGCTGACCCCAGAGCCCTGGGCTCTAGCCCTCATATGCTCCCCCTCACCTGGGAACCATTGAGGAAGTTGCCTACAGCCAGCAGGGTGGCCAGGATGCAGCGGAAGGTGGCATTTTGTATCAGCTGTTCCATGCCCACTTTCAGGTCAAATAGTGGCTCTGCGATTTCCTGGAGTGGAATATGAGGGACTCACACTACCTGGTCCTCATGCTCACCTGTCCCACTTCCTGCCCCACCTCATCATCCAAGTACCCGCTCCATGCTGTCATAGTCCAGCTTGAAGGCCCAGAGTTGTAGGCGGGCGGCCAGGCCCCCAATGGAGGCAAGGGTCATCAGGAAATTCTCAGCTGGGCCCAGGGGTATGTCAGGATTGGCCAGCTGGGCCTCCTCAATCTTCTGCCGCTCCTCCTCCGTGGGCATCATAGTCAGCAGTTTCTGAGGATGCAGTCACCACCCCACATAATCCCCTCAGTGCTGGCCTGAGGCTTCAGGCACTGGTTTCAACTCATCCCTAGGTCATTTGAGGAATCCCCAGGACCTGGGGACTGCTCTGTAGAGATACCAAACCCATGCCCACCACTGGAAGGACAGGAAATGCCCACTGACCAAAGGAGAGGGCCAGACCTCCCACCTCCCTCCCACACCCCAGCTGGTATCCCCACCTCAATGCCATCCTTGCTGACAGCAAACTCATCAAAGTTGAGCAGGGCAGCCTTAATGACATGCACAGGCGGCAGGGTGGTTAGACCAATGTTGATGGCATTGCTGCGCTTGGGGTCCAGCACCGTGGTCATTGTCCGGCGGCCCTCACCAGCTTTCTTTAAGGTTGAAGGGAAGGGTGTTAAGAGATTGGGAAAGGGACTCGCTGAGGCAACAATCTAAGAGGGCACTCTTAAAGCCCCCTTCTAAATGGCCAAATGAGGTCATCCCACAACCAGAGCTCTGGGATCTGTAAGGCCTTGTGATGAGCTTAGATTCTATTAGGGCTCTGCCAGTATCTTATTGAGAGACCTCAGAGAAGACTCAGTGCCTTTCTTTGCCTCAGTTCCCCCATGTGGGAAATGAGTGGTAGTTCAGATCCTTAAGCTCCTATTCCCTCTTGTCTCCACTGGGGTTACACAGCAGATGAGGGTGGGTTTACCTTGGAAGGCAGCACGTCCTTGGCGCGGGACTCAAACAGATGTTCCAGCCGGGCTGTGTCCACTGACACAGGTTCCAGTGAGGCCCACAGGGTGGGGCAGGGCCCAAAGCGGCTCCCAGAGCCTCCATGGCCTCCAGCCAGTTTTAGCTCCCGCCAGAAGAGTTTTACTGTCTTCCTCTTGGTGGGGAGGGGTAGGCCATCAGGTGCTGAGGGAGAAAGGGGGGCGGCCGGAGGTGGAGGTGGTGGGAGTGAACCTTTGATGGGTGGGGGAGGTGGGGGTGGAGGAGGCGGGGCGCCTCCAGAGAGCGCAGGCAGTGGAGGCGGTGGGGGTGGGACCCCTTTCACAGCCTCCACAGCCTCCACATTCAGTATGTCCTCGTCTTCATCCTCCCCCAGATCTGAGAAGTCCAGGTCTCCAATGCAGAGCTTGGGTACACGAAACTCCCGAATGGGCTCAGCCTTGGGGCTTGGCGGGGCCAGTGGCATTTTGGGCTCTGGCTCAAGGCTCCGCTGGGTCCGGAGCAGACCTCGTGGGGCAGGGCTCTCAGGTGTTCTGGGTGCAGGGCCCGGTTCTGGGGAGCTCCATAATTCCCGGGTATCTAAAAGAGAGAAGCAGCTGTCAGCCTCACGCCCTCTGTGTACCGACAGGGCAATGCGAGAAGACTCTGCCCCCCACCACTCACCTACGTGTCCATCAGCCTCATCGGGCATGGCTCCAGCCAATGTTTCTGCCCGGCCCTGGGCCAGTGCAGCCTGCTTCTCTGTTTCTGCTGCTGCCACATTCTCCAGGAACCGGGCTCTGGAGGGAGGCACTTGTCAGTGAGGGTGTCCGACACACGCCAGCCCAGGGTGGTATACATGCCTTGCTGGGCGCCTGGGCGCTGCTTCAGTTTGCAGGCACACACAAACACACGGGGAACAGTCCATGCACTGAGCAGACCCAGGACTTAGCCCCCAAGACCAGGCCCTGTTCAGTCCTCCATATCTGGGGAAGGTCACAGCCAACCCAGCATCCCCAGGTCAACAGAAGGGGAGAAGTTCTACTTAACATCTAACTTGCAACCTTGCTGCTGTTCATGTTCAGTGTCTTGATTCTAGACAAGGACCGTTAGAGCAGGGGAAGGGGATGGGGTCGGAGTGGGCACACCGGGCTGTCCCATGCCTGGAAGCTTCTGAGGGCTATGACCCAGGCTGAGAAAAGGGCCTGGTAAATAAGAGGCATTAACTTAAGGATTCCATATTTTCCTGACTAAGCTACCACAACAGGCACTTGGTTTATGTTGAAATAATGCAGGTGACTCAGTGTCTTTTTCAGCCTCTCCAGGCTCTGTTGGCCCTCAGTCCCGGCCCTTTCTTCAGTTCTAGGTTGCTCCTCTACCCCCACACCACACAGCACCCTGGATCCTCCCCTGCCATATTCCTGGGCTCCAGATTGGGAGTCCATGTCCTCTTTTCTGGTTGAAGCTGTCAAGGGTTCACTATTGAAGCACAGGGATCACTATGACCCCAATGAACTTCTCTACCCCTTGGGTAACGGGAGGCATAGGTCTCTGGGAGAGGATGGACCTGAGAGGTCCCCAGCTCTGGCTGTATAAGGCACATGGAACCCCCGCTGGGGGAAGCAACGCTGAAGCCCTGAGCACATGGCAGGCCTGGCAGGCTGGCCTCTGTACTTACTGCAGCCTGGCCTGCTCAGTAGGGGACTGAGGGACAGGTGGGCTCTCAGGGGCCCTGGGTGGGGGGACGAGAGGAAGAGATGGTAACTGTGGTGCCTGCTCCAATCCAGTTGCTTGTACCCACACAGAGCAGGGCAGGAATAGCAGGGGTTCCTTCCCAGCCCCAGTGGGAAGAGGAGGCATGGAGAAGGCAGGACATGAAACTGGAAATGGAAGGGAGAGACTGACATGAAGCAGGACAGGGTGCAGTAAGAGACAAAGGTGGAGCAGAACAAGAGAGCCAGGAGGTAGTGACAGAACAAAGGGGGCGAGGGGAGAGATGACAAAGGGGCAAGGACAGGCGGAATGCCAGAAAGATGAAGACAAGCAGCAAGAGGAAGAGGTCCAGTCAGAGCCGAACCCCAGCCCCCAGCAGTCACTTACCAAACAGGAGCAGTTTGGTGAAGTCTGGAAAGAAAGAGAAAGCACGCGTTTGGGCAGAGGAGTTTGGGCAGAGGAGGCCGAGGGCCTGTGGAGGGCTCAGAGTGGAGGGACAGCTGAAGAGAGGATGCTAGGGGCAGGCTCTATTTCCCTACTTACTTGTAGATGCTCCTCTCGCTGGTACTGTCAGCTGGGGGCCCCACGGAGATGGCAGGAAAGAGGTTCACTGAGGTACGGAGGCCAGAAGCAGGGTCCAAGGGGCTGGGAGCCTGGCCGCTGGACAGGGCAGGGCCAGTGGAGTAGGTGGAGATGACCGTTGAGACAGGGTCTGTGGGGCTGGAGGTGAGGCCTGTCGGTGAGGCGGGGCCTGCAGGGCTGGAGGCGGAGCCTGTTAACGCACAAGGCCACGGCAGGGGGATCCACCCCTCCACATGCCAAGGCGAGTTCTCTCTTACCCAGGCTCCTGGGAGCGCACAGGGCCGCCCCCGCCTTCTAGAGACCTGCGGCTCCTCTTGCCCTCCTCTGAAGAGGGCTTTCTGCGTTCCCGCCGCCCACCTACAGCGGCTTCCTCGATGTCTCCATCCTCCAACCGCAGGGCACTCTAGTGGAGATGGACCCAGATGTGAGCCGCATCAACGCACATAGGTAGGGTGGGGTGCTGGGGAACTGTGCCTCCTCCTTCTCTTCCAGCCGAGGCCAGATGGCCTAGCTCACCTCATAGAGCACAAGCTGTGTACGCAGGTCGAAGTCAGTGCCTGAGGTGCCCAAGAGGCGCTGGACCAGAGCCTCCATGCCCTGCTGCTCCAGTGCATCTGTCACATCATAGAAGGAGTCCTGGTCCGGGAGTGCTGCTAGGGTCTAGAGGGTGGGGATGGGAGGGCAAGACTAAGGCTGATGGAGTCTAGAAGTTAGGAGCCCTAGGGGTCCAGAATTAGCACCTGGTCTCCCCCCCAGCCCCCCCACCTTGTTGATGAGGGTGACTGTGTACACCAACAACTCAGGATCAGCACCATTCTTCTCCTCCAGGATGGATACCAGATTGGCCCAAGGAAGAGAGCCTGACACACAGAAAGGGGAGCAATGCAGAGATATACAGGAGAGAGGGCTCTGAGTGGTGGGGGAGGAAAGGACAGCCTCTCACCTGTAGAGCTGGCCACAGAGTTGACAGCTTGGATAAACAGCGGCGCATTGTTCTCAGAGTATTCCACAAACACCAGCAGCAGCTTCAGGGCTGTCTTCACCACCAAGCGGGACTGGGGGGGGGGGGGTATCACCACATATGAGTAATGGGGTTTGGGCCAGACTTGTGCCAGCTCCTGGTGCAGAGGCTAAGGACTTCTGGGACTGGACCCAGAGAGGAGAGTCTAGGCAGAAAGACCCTGGCCCCAGGCCCAGGTGTTGGAGTGCTTTCTAGGCTTAGAGGAGCCTCAGACTCTCCATTCCAGCCCACTTTGAAGAAAAGGAGACTGAGGATCAGAAAGAGTCAGTGGGAAAAGGGTACATGGCTGTGTGGAGGGCCACTTACCATGCTGGCACACAGCGTGTACAGCCACTGCACAGTCTCACTGTGGGCCACCACCCCCAGCATCCCATCCACAAAAAGCATCAGCTGACCTAGTGCTGGGGACACAGAGACAAGAAGAGGTCAATAAGCAGTCGCTGAAGGCAAGGGTCATGGGGGAGGGATGGGGCTAACCTCGGAGGATGTAGCTCTGGTAGTTGTGATCGGCAGCAGCACCCACACGGATCAGGCAACTCAGCCCCTCTGAGTGCACAAATTCAGGCACCAGGTCCTTGTCCTCCTGGAGGCACCATGGGGGAGTTTAAGCAGGGTTCAGGCTGGATGCCCACCCCCAGCCCACTTCTGGGCCTCACCTGGAAGATCTGCTTTAGTGAGAAGAGGGAGCGGCGGAGCTCAGGGCCACTGGAGCCATACAACTTTTCTGTAAGGGGTAGGTGGGCATGGAAACCTCAAGGGGGCACAGACATTCTCCTCTACTGGGACACAATCCCCCACCAAAGAATATTCTAGTACTCTTGAACCCCCAACCTCCTCCTCCACTCCCTGACTCTGGGCAACCCCCATCACGGTTTAGCTGCAGCATCAGCCCTGGCCCTGGAAGGAGAGGTCAGGATAGGAATGGGGAGGGGCCACACATCCTGTCTCCCATGTGCTTTGTCCACTGTTCTGCACAAGCCTGAAAGAAACTGAGCCAACAGGGCTGGGAGGGGATTCCTGGACTCTAATGCTCTCATATACTCACCCAAGATGGCATTGACCCTCACGGAGAGTTGAGTACGCAGGATGATCGTAGGCTTCCGCCCTTTGCTAGAATCAAGCAGCCTAGTCAGCAGTTTCCAGGCCATTCCTCAAGGTCCCTGCCCCCATACCAGGGCAGATAAAGACCACCCCACATGCCAACCCTGGCCCAACTCCTTCCTGCCCAAGATGGTTTGTGCAAACATAGGTATCTCAAGTATGTGGGGCAGCGCCCCCCCCCCCTTTACATCCCAGGCATCAGGTAACACTGGCCACGCCTTGGGATTCCCCTGGCATAGTCCCCTGGGATGGCAGGAGGTGACCCACAGCCCAGGCTAGATAGATCAGGTGTCTTGGCTGCTGACACCTGAGCCAGCTCCTGGTGGAAGGAAAGGTGGGGGCCAGCCTTGCTTTCCCGGTCCCATCAGCTCTGACCTGATCTCTTCATAGAAGCCCTCCAGCATCTCCCGCTGCTCTTCCAGAGACAGCTCAGGGTCCAGGTAGTATCCAGAAGGAGACACTTGTAGGGCACAGTCCTCCAGCTAGGGGCAAACGGAACAGCTGTCAGGGCTGGGAAAGAGCAGCCGGGGTATGTACGGAGACCCCGTGACCTCCTCTCAGAGAGCGGTCAGATGGCTGAACATAGGGTGTACACTGCAGCCACACGTTCCTTCATGAACCATTTCTCACAGACCTACTATGTGCAATGCCCATCCACCTCAGGGGCCAAGCTTTTTTGACCTTTGTACATTGTAACATTGACCAGTGTACCTTGTAACACTTACCCATTCTATAGGTTTTAGATCAGGTAACGCTTTTTTGGAATGCTCTCCTGGACAACGATAGCCATTGCTATGCAACCCATTCCCTTCCATGTGTGAGGCCTTCCACACAGCATTATAATATCCTAGACACTAGTGTTCTTCCCCACAAACCATGAGTTCTCTAGGTTCAGGGACCGTGTCTGTCTTGCCCCATACTATATTTGCAGAGCCTAGCACAGTATTTGGCTCACAGTGAGTGCACACTAAACATTGTTGAGGTAACGAACATGAATAAGGAAGGGGCATAGAGAAAAGATGGGAGGAAGTTCTTGCCTTTGAGGAAGTTCACAGCCCTGGGGGTGATAAACTGCATTCACAAAGCATTCAAGCCCAGGAAGAAAGTGTTAGGAATACTGGTGAAAACCCAGCTGGGAGGGGTGTATGTGTGTGGCATGTCTCCCTGAATGGAGATGGTGAGGAGCCAGCAGGTAATCCATAGGCTGTCAGTCCCTCTGGGCTTCAGGGTCCTTGTCCTGCCCCAAGTGAGCTGGAACTCAGAGGCCTCCAAGGGGCCTATTAAAAACTAGGTTTTAGGGATGCCTGATGGCTCAGTGGCTGAGTGTCTGCCTTCGGCCCAGGGCGTGATCCTGGAGTCCCGGGATCAAGTCCTACATCAGTCCTACATGGAACCTGCTTCTCCCTCTGCCTGTGTCTCTGCCTCTCTCTGTATGTCTCTCATGAATAAATAAATAAAAATCTTTAAAATAAAAAATAAAAACTAGTTTTTAGGGTCTGACTCAGCCAGTCTACATTGGGTCCCTGAAACCTGCATTCATTGTACAAGGCACGCGTTCTATCCACGTGTCTGCTTCCTACATATCTCCACCACGCCCCCAGCTTGGCTCCCCTCCACCACCACCAGGCATGGCACTGGGCTTGAGAGTACCTGTAAAAAAAAAAAAAAAAAAGAGAGAGTACCTGTAGAGAGGCCTAGTGAAGTGACTCCAGAGAGTGTGAGGGCAGCACTGTGCCTCTCCCAGACACCTCCCCCATAGCACAGAGCCAGTATGTAGGGCTCAGCAAGGTCCCTTGAATTGCGGTCCTGTTCCTTGAGGTACCATGACCCAGGGAGAGCCTACCTCTGGAGAAACCCGGTGTTCTCTGGCTTCCATCTTACTGGGAAAGTCAATCCCATCATTTGTCCTGCTGTTCTGTCAGCCCTGCCCTGCGCTGGGCCCAGTCCAAGGGCTTCCAGCTGCTGTTGGTTCCCTGGGGGGGGGAAGGGAGTCCAACTCCTGCCCCTACCCATTTCTGCTTAGCACCCCTGCTCATGCCTGAGAGCCTGACCCAGCTCCTTCCTGGCAGTTCAGCCTTGAGGCCCGTGGGTGACACCCCCCGCCCCCAACCCTCTGCCCCGCCTTGCCTGGGACATGGGACATAGGACAAACACTCCAGCCT
Organism: Canis lupus familiaris; assembly: GCF_011100685.1. Taxonomy (NCBI): domain Eukaryota; kingdom Metazoa; phylum Chordata; class Mammalia; order Carnivora; family Canidae; genus Canis; species Canis lupus. The sequence goes on along the minus strand of NC_049226.1, from coordinate 82,721,994 downwards.
GTTCTCTGTCCCACTTCCTGCCTGGCTGCCTGCCCTCCCTTGGGCGCCTAGGGCGGGCCGGCCTCTCTCCCCTTGCTGGGAGCAGAGTCATCTTCCCCAGGCCCTACAGGGAGCGGGCCTGAGACAGGGGCAGCAAGGCCCCAGGGCTAGGGTACTTTGTTTTGGGCCAGCTCTGCTGAGGGCAGCCCCACATTCCTCCAGATCCCCTGCCCACATGGTGACTCAGCAGCCTGCCCAGCCCACCCCCTTCCAGGCACAGCTGCATCTCCTTCCACCTTGGGCTAGAGGATTCTGGGGACCCTAGAGAAAACATATCCACACACCCTGCCCCAGCCCCAGAGCAACAAATCCCTTCAGGGACCCTCTGAATCACACATATATAGAAGAGCTCACTCATTTAAACATTCATGAACAACGCTGGTTTTAGGTGAAGACATAGCAGGGATGGAGATACTGCTTCTGCTTTTCCTGCCTTCCAGCTCAGCTGGGGAAGCAGGCAGGCTTGCCTCAGAAAAAGGCCACAAATAAATGTAGAAGCACAACTGCCATGAGTGCTAAGAAAGGAGAGGGGTGGAGTGCGGTAAAGGTAAACACTGGAGGGGTGATCAGCTTATACTTGGTCTGACTTCCACACCCAGGTTCACGGAGCAATCTATACATATATATGCTTTGCTGGAGCACAGGTCCAAGAAGTACACCAACAGCTCGGACCCAGCAGGCTCTCTTACCCTCCTGCAAGTACATGTGGCATGTGCCAATCCCAAGTGAGCAGAGAATGGTCCTCTCCTTCCAGAATGCCTGCATGTATTTGGGGTAAGATCCTGAAGGCCAAGTGCTCTATCACCCAGCTTCCTCAGATGAGCAGAGTTAACCCCTTTCCCTCTATGGTGGCAGCAGTGGCCTCCTTCAGCCACTTCACTTGCCTTATCCTGCCAGGGCCCCATTTTGGGGAAGAAGTCCTGAGGTAACAGCTCAAAGCCTCCAGGATGGTACCCCCCCACCCCCCAACCCAGCTGCCTAGTCTTGGGTGGAGATGGGGGGCGGTGGGCTAAGGTAGCAAAGAACAGAGACTTCCTGCCAGCTGGGTAGTGCTTGTCCCTCACACCCCTGGTCCCTTCCTTGGGTCACCCTTGTGATAGCCAAACCTCTGGGGCTTGTTTCTCACACCCTGGGGCTGGGCCAGGCCAGAGTAAGCCTGAACCCTTGTGCCTGCTGACAGTCCTTAGGGTCAGCACAGGGCCAGTGTGGGCTCACATCCTTGATTGCCTCCTGGTTCTTGTCTTCCACGCTTCTCTGTGTCTGTCTTGGAGTGAGGTCCTCTCCATTCTTCCCAGGCCCAGCCCCTCCCTTCAGCATCCAGCCTACTTTTTCTCTTAGTTCTCTAGGCTCAGGCTTTTCTAATCGTCTAAGCCAACTCATTTCATATGGCTCTAAATTCAGGGCCAAACTTAGGGGACCATGGTGTCTACTCTCTAATATTTTTCATAACTACAAATCAGGTGAAAATAAGTACACCAGGGAGAGGGAAAGAAGATGGAAAAGAGGGTAGAACTATATGCTGAAAGACTGCTGCTTTAGGAAATAATTTTGCTAGCTGCTTTTTTTCTTCTGCTTTCCTATAAACATGAGACCCTTGGGGTGCCTGGCTGGCTTACTTGGAGGAGCATGCAACTATTGATCTTGGGGTTGTGAGTTTGAGCCCCATGTTGGGTGTAGAGATTACTTGAACAAACAAACTTTAAACATATGACCCTTCTTCTCCTATTATGTTGGGTTTCTTTTTTTTCTTTTAAGATTTTATTTACTTATTCACGAGGGACACAGAGAGAGGCAGAGACAGGAGAAGTGGGCTCCATGCAAGGAGCCTGATATGGGACTCGATCCCAGGACTCCGGGATCACACCCTGAGCTGAAGGCAGATGCTCAACCTCTGAGCCACCCAGGCGTCCCTATTTTGGGTTTCCAACTAGACCATGACTTCCTGGATGAGACACTATGGGTGGATCTTGAGGAGGGAAACCTATATTAGTTATGCCTCCTCTGTGTCACATACCAGGTTGCCTAGTTTGATTCTCCTGCTAATCTTTTTTTTTTTAAGTTTTTTTATGTAAATAATCTCTATGCCCAAAGTGGGGCTCAAACCCATGACCCTGAGATAAAGAGTCGAATGCTCTACCAACTGAGCCAGCCAGATGTCCCTTTCCTGACAATCGTTTTACAGATGAGGAAACCAAGGCTTAGAAACTCCATGAATATGCCCCAGGCTGCAGAACCAGTAATGGAACTGGGGCTAACTGACCTAGATCTTGGGTGGATGGACTGTGGAAGTGCTCCAGGGAACCCCTGAAGGGGAGGTGGAGGGAGGGCTGGAGCCTGTAGTGTTGCTAAGGGCTGAAGACCACCCCTCAGCTTTCCAGACTCTGCAAATACCTCAAACTGGTCCTCCCAGTTGTAGCAAGAGAACACAAATGAACACATACACATCATACATGCTAGGGTAACAGTGCCTACATCTGCAAGGACCTAGGTCCTAGGGTCCCTCACGAGGCTGCATCTCAGGTTCCCTAGCCCACAATGACCAGATAATTGGACATGGTGGCCCCAGGGAAAGCTGGGAGAAGGCCATGACTCACACCCACATCCCAATCTTCTCATTTCCCTAAAAGACCTCCATGTCAGGGGAATAAAGGGCTCAGTTCATCACCAGATCACCCCAACTTACCCTTAAGACTACTCTGAGACCCCTCCAGTTGGTCCCTGTCCCAGCAGGTCAGGTTCACCCATTAGCCCCCTTGCCACAACTGCTCCTGAGCAGTAAACTGAGGCTGGAGTAGAGAGGGTGCAAGGTCAGGAAACATTCCAGGAGAGTGCCACCCCTGTCCTCCTCTAATCTTTAGCCACAGTTGGGGAAACAGCAACTGGTGACAAATTTCCAGGGCTATCCCTGCTGCTAGAAGTAGGAGGCTCCTCGTGGCTTTGCATCAGGGTCAGAGCAGCACTCAGGTCTCTCTGCCCAGAGCCCAGGGAGAAGTCAGTGCTATTTCAGATGTGGCAGAACCTTTAGGTGTCAGAAAGGGGCTCCTGAGGCACTGCCCAGAAGAGCAAAAGGTAGCAGAGCTCTGGATAAAGAAGTGAAATGCAGGGTCAGAGGGCCAGGTTCTCCCCTGGGTAGGAGCAGGTCCCTGGGTTGGGAGAGGCTCGTGCACAGAGGGAAGACAGATTCTCCTCTATTTCCCTGGGGACACCAGGCATGGCCCAAGGCATTTCCAGGACCCTTCCCAACCCCCCTTACCCCTCCCACTCCCACCCAAGGCCAGGAGATGAGTCAGAGGCTGTGGCAAGGAGCTTCCTCCTAGACTGGGAGGAAATGAGCAAGGCCTTCTCAGATCTGAAAGCTCTAAACGGTTTAAAAAGGAAGCCCCCAGGGGAACTCTAGTGGCTAGGCCCAGTCCAATGGCGTGTGTGGGGTGGAGCCCCAGAGAGAAAGTGGGTTGGGCCTTTGTACATTCCCAGGGAGGGAGCAGGGTCCCCTAGAGATGTTGAAGGTCAGTGCCCAGAGTAGGAGGACAGATGTCATCATTTGACTGTGTCCTGTTCCTCTATTGGACAAATGCACTGAGGATAAAGTATTGAGTAGAGATCCCCTCCCTCTTATTTCTGCTCTAGGCCTGGGGTGGGAATGTCTGGGTTTCTGGGCTACCTCTCCCCTCTATCTTTCTGGGCTATGTAGGCAGGCTTGAGTCATGTCTATGCCCCTAGGGCATGTACTTATAGGACTAGGGGAGGAACCAGCTGTTGACATTTCCTGCAAGGAGAGCCCTGCTCCCCCTCTCTCAGCCCTCTGATGTCCCTGCCCCTACCCTATTCTCAGCCCTTCTTCCTCCAGCCTTCTATTCTGGGGCTGTGGTCACAGTTTATATTTGGGATGAGCACATCACAGTGTCTGACCATTGCTGGCAGAGCTGCCAGCCCCAGGGAATCCTGGCTACAGACACAGTGGTAACTCAGTGGCCACCAGCATATCCTGCCTGGGGGGGATATGGTAGTCCTCAGGTACACCAAGTGGGAGATCCTGAAGGTGGGGAGACAGGAATGTCTGGGTTTGGGAATACTTAACAAATTCTCCATCTGAGTTCTGTAGTGTCCTTAGCTAAGAAGTAGAGAACAGAGAGCAGAACACCTTGTGCAGCAGGGAGATGGGTCCCCAAATGCGGGGAAGAAACAACAGATGGTTCTTTCCTGTCGCTGACCTCCCATATCTGCCCCTAATTGGGAAGAGGGCTGTTAAGGCTAAATCCTGTCCAGGGTGCGCAGTAGGAAGAATACTGTTTTCTGTAATGCTCCAGGCTTATTTCAGCACCGGGAGGTCCAGGAGCCTGAAGGCAGGAACCTAGCCTCAGTTCAGCCACCCTCACTCTCCAGTGCCCATCCTGAATTGAAGGTGGCCTGGGGCTGGACGTGGCTTCTTCCAGGCCCACCTCAGTTTGTCTCTTTGAACAAGGCATGACAAAAGGGGCTCCATCAGCACCCTAAGGTGGGCAGCGTGCTGCAACCTTCAAGCCGTGGCCTTGAAGCCGGGGCTCTGCCCGGACACGCGCCACTCCCCCGGCCAATAATCTCACCAACTCTCCCGCCCGCGCTCGGAGGCGGGGCCGGCCCAAAGAGTGAGGAATGCAGGCTGGGGGCCCGGCGCCCGGGTCACATTCCAGGGGAGACCCCGGGCCTGGGGGGGGCAAGTTTGCGCAACTCGCCCCCCAGCTAAGGCTGGGAGCAGGGGAGGGCAACCCCCCCAAGGCTCTCTCCTTTTCCTCACCACTCGGTGCGTACTGGCTAACGGGGAACCTTGGGAAGTGGTAGTGCGCCTCCCAGAGTCCTGGTCCGGAAACCCAGCGCGCCGGAAAGGGCTGCCTGCAGGGGGCTGAGCGCAGGGAGCCAGAGGGGAGGTAGGGCCAACCATCTGGAAAAGGGCCTCTTGCAGCACTGTGCACGAGTAGGCTCCCGGACGCAGGCAAACTAGGGCAGGCTGGCGGTTTAAAATTAGCCCGGCCCGCCCCCTCCCTTCTCTAGTCGTGGGCCGGCGGCAGGGGGAGTACGGGATGGTGGGGGCGGTGACTCAAAGGGCTTTTCCACCAGTGCAACCACCGGCTCTCGGCGTGTTCCCGGCCGGGCCGCTCCCCGGGGACTCGCTTCACCCCGAGAAGTGTCTCCTCCACTGGCACTCCCAAGCCGGGCCCCCACCTACAGGGGCAACCCTCCGTCGGCAGGACCCAATCCAGTCTCCAGAAACCGCTGGGAGCTTTGGCCGCCCGCCCTGGCCCGCCCTGGGTCCGCCCCTCCTCCTGGTCCCGCCCCACCTCACCTGAAGCAGGTGGAAGCTGGTCTCGCCCCAGCTCCAACTTCTAGTCCGCTACCACCCAAACTTCTATCCTCACGTATCCAGATCGGTTACCCAGGCAGCCAGGCAGCGAGTGGACCCCGAACATCTCCCCAGGTGGGTCTCACTTCGAGGGGGCAGCCGGCAAGTTCCCATCTCCCTTCTTCAGCTTCCCTCAACTTGAGAGGCGTCCCGCGAAAGTGAGGCAGCGTGGACGTTGGGTCTCTAGCCCAAGGCTTTCCCGCGGGAGCGCCCTGCCCTCACTTCAGCCTCTCCCCGAGGGGTACCTCCCAAAGGCTTTCACGGCGCCATGAACCTCAGCCCTCAATCTTTCTCCAGGGCCCCTCACCTTCAGCGGCGCCGCCAGCAGGCGGTGCAGCGCGGGTATCTGCGCACCCAGGGGCAGCGCCCCGTCCAGGCTGCAGGTGGGGGCCCGGCGCGGCTCCGGGAAGTTGGCACAGGAGAAGGGGTCGGTGTCCTCCAAGTACTGCACCCGCACGGTCACCACTGATACCGGGTCCCCGTCTCCGCGGTCTTCCTCGCCCGCCATGGTTTGTCACTGGCTCGTGCCGCGCGCCTCCGGGAGAGTCGCGGCGTCGCCGCGGCGTCTATTCAACTAGCTCCACTGTCTGGGCCGGGTCGGACCGGACGCAGCTTGAGGAGGGGCGGAGCCAGGCGGGAGGCGGGGCCGAGGAGGGGGTGGAGCCAAGAGCAGTCCCTGAACGCGCCGGGGGCGGGGGCTGCCGGGGGCGGGGCTTGACGGGGGCGGGGCTCGCCTCCAGCCACTCAGAGGGCGCGATCGGGATCCCGTTAGTTCACTGGCTGTGCCGGCGGGAAAACCCGAGCTCGCGCCCCGCCTTCAAGAGCGTGCCCACAGGGCGGGGAGCTTTCCTTTGGGCTTGGGGGTGGTGAGGCTGCGTTCTTGTTGAGGGGTTATTCGGGCAGGTAGGGTGGCAATTTCTTCAGATAGTGGACGGCCAGGTCTCCCTGAGTTTAGGGACGAGATGGTCCTGATTCCTTCAGTTTGAAGGATGAAGTGGACGTGATTCCGTCATTTGGAAAAAGCAGGGAAATGAATCCCTCGCTCGTAGTTTGGAGCAAGAAGTGAAAATCGGTTCCACTCAGTGTGAAGGAAGAAGTGGGATCATTTCCCTTTAGTTGGGGTAAGAAGAGAGACGGGTGCCCCTCAGCTCTGGGAAAATGATGTGATGACTCAGTTTGGGTGCGGAGAGGTAGAACATGTTTCGCTCAGCCTCTCAGCTTGAATGAAAAATGGAGACAGTCTTCCTCAGTTTGGGGCGAGATAAGCAGAATGCCCTTCAGGTTGAGGGGAAAAGGTGAGTGGATCCCTATTAGTTTATTTTATTATCATTTTTTATTTATGATAGGCACACCGTGAGGGCGAGAGGCAGAGACACAGGCAGAGGGAGAAGCAGGCTCCATGCACCAGGAGCCCGACGTGGGATTCGACCCCGGATCTCCACGACCGCGCCCTGGGCCAAAGGCAGGCGCCAAACCGCTGCGCCACCCAGGGATCCTTCTCTATCAGTTTAAAGGGAATCGATAGGCTGGGTTTTCTTATAGTTGAGGGAAGGAAGATAACGTTCCCTTCTATTTTCATGGAAAAGGGGAGGAGATATCCCGTAGTTTGACGCAGAGGGAGGCCGGGCGCTCTTCGGCTTGGGAGATAAAGTGGAATAGCTTCCTTGTCAGCCTCGAATGACCTGGGCCCAGTCTGGGCCTTGGAGTTTCTGGGGACGTTGAGGACAGCCTTGTCCTTTCAGGGAGCGCTCAGTGCGCGTGCGCCGCGCTGGTCTGGGCGGGGGCCCGAAGGGGGTCCTAGGCTCGGGAGGGCGGCGGCGCACTGCCCCCTGCCGTCGGCACGGGAGAGCGTCGGGGCCCGCGCCTTCAGTGCCAGCCGCCGGCTCCCGGCCGCGGGTCTGTCCTAGCCGAAGACAAGATGCGCGCCTCGGGCTCGGCCCCCGGCCCCCACAGGCCCCCTCCCCTCCCGGGGCGGGCTACTGCCTCCGGCGGGTGGGACGCGGCCGCGCCTCCGGAGGGCTGCGGCGGCTCCCAGCTCTGAAACCCGGGTAGGGGAGCTTTGGGGAAGGTTTGGGGGAGCGGACTCGAAGGAATTGGTTTCGGGACTTGGAGAGCTGCCCTGGAGGGTTTCCAGAGCTCAGACTGGTTTAGAGGGGGGGGAGCAGGGGTCCAGAGTCCGGACGCCCGGGGCACGGTCTCGGAGTCCGGACCTGGCTTGGGGGTTTCGGAGCCGGGATTGGGGGGAGCGGGCCCCACGTGCTTGTGACGCGGGGGCGGCCGGTAGGCGCGGCGGCGACGCGGGGCCGGCGGCCGTGCGGTGCCGGGAGGGCGACTAGGCAGGCGGCAGGATGCTGCGCGCCGCGCTACCGCTGCTCGGGCTGCCCCTGGCGGGGGCGGCCGCCACCGAAGAGCCCACCCGGGAGCCGGGGTCGCCCGGCGAGCCTCCCCCTGGGCTGGCGCTCTTCCGCTGGCAGTGGCACGAGGTGGAGGCGCCCTACCTGGTAGCCCTGTGGATCCTGGTGGCCAGCCTGGCCAAAATCGGTGAGTGCGTGTGTGCCAGCGCCAGGCCGGCGGCCGGCAGCGGACCCGCCCCCAACCCCTAGTCTCCAGATCTGGGCCGGCTTCTTGCACAGGGCCGGGACCCAGGTTCCGATTCCACAAATCCGGGCTCTCGCAGAGTTCCTGCGCCCTCTCTCCCTTCCCCCCTTCCGCGGGGGAGGCCTGAGGATTGGCCTTCTCTGAGGGCTGCCCCAGCTCTTTCTAGCCTCATCCCTAGACTCCTTTGCCCTCTTGCTCCCCTCTTCCCTTTGCTGTAAGCCCTTAAGCCCTTCGGTCTGGCCTCTTCACCAATCTCCAGGCTCCTAGAAACCTCTGTCAGCGACAGGGATGTGTGGGGAATTGTAGGGATAGTGTTCTCCAGCAAAGCCAGGCATCCTGGACCTGAGGAAGCAGTTTTCCCAGGAGATCACATACAAGTGTCCACTCTCTTGGGATACTAGACCACCACTTTTCCTCTAGCCCCCCTCTGCTCTCCTAGAGGTACACCATTCTTTAGGTGTGCTTAACAGGACCCCCACCATAATCCAGGTCTACATTTCTTTACATTTCAGGGTTAAGAAACATCTTCCATTTATTAGGGCCTCCCTTACTATGTGCTGCCTACACTAGGTGCTTTCATACATCTGACCTCCTTCAGTCTGCACAACATTGAAGGTTGTGTTTCACATTCCTTATCTTGAATAGAGCTGCTTTTCCCTGCCTCTGCCCCTTCCTCCCCACTTCTGAGCAGCCAGTGGTCCCTCCTCCCACCAGAGACCCTCCTCCCTCTCCCTGTTGTTCAGGCTCTGCTGTGGGGGTGACTAATTATAGCTGAGCGTTGCTACTCACTCCCCAGCTATGCTGGCACAGCCTGTACTCCAGTCTCACCAATACAGTCTTTATGTAGGAATCACACAGCTTAGAATTTGCCCCTCTACTCCCCCAGGGACTTTGCTGGGGTGGAGAGGGGGGTGCTGCTGGGCAGAACAGAACTTTCCACTCTGTTCTGACAGCCCATTAATAATGGAAAATGGGCCTGAATGCTTTTACGGAGTCTAGTTCTGCCTAAGGACAGGCTTTGGTGGTGGGTTTTGGATTGCAGTGCTAGGGTTGATGCATGCTCTGGAAGTGAGGATGCAATGGAGTCCCTGAAGGAGAGGAGAGGGGAACCAAAGATAGGGATGAGTGTGGGCAAATCTATAACTGAATTTACCTTAGGGCCTGCCAGCAATGAGAGTAAGGGATAGGAGCCCAGATTTGGGGACCAAGAATTGGGTTTGCTGAGGAGTCTTAGTGGTTGCAGGAAAGTTATCTATGTAGGGTTTATATAGCAACAGCTGTAGTTTCCCCCATAAATTATAGTGTGTTGCCTAGCTTGGATATCATCTCCTCTGGAGGTAGAAGAGAGCCTCTTCATTAGCCACACACACACACACACACACACACACATCCTCACAGAGAATGGAAGAGATCAGTAGGATGCTCAGGGATACCTTCCCTCAGCTTTATTGCTAGCAGGTTCTTTTTCCCTTTTATTCCATAAATATTTATGTAGATCCCACTGTGTGCCAGGAACTGCTCTAAGCCCTTTGGGGACAGCTTCCAAAGGGCACTATGTTGGCATGGGGGTCTCACATAGGCTAACATGGAGGCCACTTCCACTACCTGCCACTCCAGGTATGGGGAGAGGTGTTTACTCAGGATTTTAGGGCCCGGGGGAAAGCCAAAAGAGTTTATTTTAGTGGGCAAAGAAGAGTTGCGATAACACCAGAAACCCATTTCATACTTCCTCTTCTTTTCCTGGAGACAGGTCTGCATTATTTCCCCCCATCATTTTTTTAATGATTTTTAAATTTTTAAGTAATTTCTATATACAACTTGAACTCACAACCCTGAGATCAAGAGTTGCATGCTCCACTGACTGAGCCAGCCAGGCATCCCTTCCCCAGAATCATTTTTAATTAACATTTGTTGAGAACCTACTATATATCTGATATTCTGCTAGACACATTCACACTATATCATTTTATCCTCCTCCTGTGTGAAAGGTATTTTTCCCATATTACAGGAGAAGAAATTGAAGTTCAGGTAAATTAAATAAATTGTCTGAGATCACACAATTAGAAACTGATGGAGCCAGAAGAACTGGAGATCTTCTTACTGCTAAACCCAATGTTTTTTAAACTATTGTGTTATTAATTGAGCCTATATAATGAAAAGCATATTGGGCTAGGAGGTCCCCAGTGCTGCTAGGAGGTATAATATACATTTTGGTCTAGTTAGGGAGGCAGGACACAATATATTAGGTAAGAGTGCTTACAATAAATCCCTGGGTTAAGTGCTATTGAGTAGATTGTTTTACTTAAACTCACAACAATTCTATGTTATGAGATCATTACTGTTTTTATTCCTAATTTGCTGATGAGAAAACTGAAAGTCAGATGAAGTTATATACTCTGAGGTCACAGAACTAGTAAATAGAGGAGCCAGTGTTCAAACCCAGGCAGCCTGACTCTAGAGGCCATGATTTTTTTTTTTTTGAGGCCCTGATTTTTATAGCTATAAAAATATACTAACATTTGCTGGGGCTCAAATCATAGCTATGAATAAAGGAGATCAGAGAAAGGAGAGGTGAGGGGTGAGGATGAGAGTAGAGATGAGCGGGCATTTCCAGAAATGGAAAGAGCAAGCAAGCCTAGGTTACCATGAGGGAAGCACCAAGAGACAGACAACTTTAGCTGTAGTAGAAGGTTTGTAGCCATGCAGGTTGGAGATTCTAGCAGTCTGCTTCTCTTTTCTCCTTCCTTGGTCCCAGAGTCAGGGGTTCCTGACATTGGATAACGTTCTAAGACAGGGAGGTTATAGGCATGTGTGTGTGTGTGTGTGTGTGTGTGTGTGACCATTAAGCTGATACATCCTGCCCTCTTCTTGCATTGTAGTGTTTCACTTGTCTCGGAAGGTGACATCGCTGGTCCCTGAGAGCTGCCTGCTGATTTTGCTGGGACTGGTGCTTGGAGGCATTGTCTTGGCTGTGGCTAAGAAAGCTGAGTACCAGCTGGAGCCAGGCACATTCTTCCTCTTCCTACTGCCTCCTATTGTGCTGGACTCAGGCTATTTCATGCCTAGCCGACTGTTCTTTGACAATTTGGGTGCCATCCTCACCTATGCCGTGGTGGGCACACTCTGGAATGCCTTCACAACAGGTGCTGCCCTCTGGGGTCTGCAGCAGGCTGGATTTGTGGGTAAGTGACCCTAGGACCTGAGCTGGCAGATGGAGGCTTTGCCAGATTCATCACCTAACTCTCTTCTCCAGCTCTGGAGATCCCATATTGGCAAGAGCCATGCCCTGAGAGCTCTGTCTTGGGTCCCTCCCACCCGGAGTTCAAGGCAACACTCCAGATGGGCCTTCAGCCTTCACTTAGGTCTCTGCCAGTTGGGTCTGGGTTTCTGCAGCATGACAGCTGAGCAGAGGCCTGGCTCCCAGCTGTGTGTGGGCTGCCGAGGCTGGAAAGTCTGCATTACTACTCTGTTGCCTCCTGCCCTCTGTTACCACACTGCCACTTGCCAGCCTTGCTCCCCTGAGGCACACAATTCACTGTTCTGTGAGGATCAATCATCCTGGCTCTCCCCAGGCCACATCAGGGTAGTTTACTATTACTACTATAATTTTAAAATTAATATTTATTTTTTAACTTTTTAAAAAGATTTTATTTTTAAGCAATCTCTATACTCAACATGGGGTTTGAACCCACAACCCCAAGATCAAGAGTTGCATACTTCATTCACTGAGCCAACCAGACGCCCCCTTAAGTTTTTTTTTTTAAAGATTCATTCATTTATTTGAGATAGATTGCTCATGTGTGCATGCATGAGCTGTGTGTGGCGGGGGGCGGATGGGAGAGGGAGAAGAGAATCAAGCACACTCCTAGCTGAGCGCGGAGCCCTAGGTGGGTCTGGGTCTCAAGACCCTGAGATCAGGATCTGAGATAAAACCAAGAGTCAGACGCCCAACCAACTGCTACCCAGGGCCCCCTAAATTTTTTTTTCCCCTACATTTTTAAAAAAGTAATCTCTACACCCAACGTGGAGCTTGAATTCATGACCTCAAGGTCAAGAGTTACATGCTCTTTTGATTGAGCCAGCCAGCAGTCCCTGTTATTATTATTGATAAATCCATATTACAAATCCACAGAATGCAATACATTACACTAGTGGGTGTTCTCTCTTTACTTATCTCATGGACTCTTTTTAACAATTCTGTTGGTGTATTATTTATCCTACTTAATAGATGAGGAAATAGAGACCCTTAAAATTGTTTGATAAAAGGTTCAAGGTTAGTAGGAGAGGTCTGTTTTACTGGGGCTCTTTGCCCTCAGGCTGCCTTTTCCACTCCCTTCTTCCTCATTACCTGTACCCAAATCCATTCAACTCTGAATGTTGATAATTCAGACTTCCTCCAAGGTTCTAGGGGAGGTTTTCAATTTCTACTTGTGGACTCCAACCTGGTTTTCCAAATGGGTGAGTGAACACTTTGGGGCAGAAAGGGAAGGGAGGACATCAGACAATAATAATAATAACAACAATAATAAGTAATATCTATTAGGTGCTTACTATGTATGAGGTTCTGGCTCAATAAAGAACTTTTTGAAGTAAATACTGTTGTTATTCCCAATATATACATGAGGAAACTGAGGGCCACAGAAATTCTGTTATGTTTAAGTTCTCCGCATGGTGGGTGCTTTTCCTACCATACGTAGCCCTCATAGATTGATGGCCCCTCCCTCTCCTGCTGAGAATTGTGTCACATCCCTGAGGCTGAGAACCACAGGCATGGAAGAAAGCACTCTCTTGTTCTTCTCCCTAATAAAGCCAGTCAGCAGCCAGTTTCCACCTACTGGTGGTTCTTATTACTGTAGTTGCAATTTTTATTCTCAGCACCACCTTAACTTTTCAGGTTACTTAGAGCTTTCTTAGCCATCTCCTGGGTTGATTTTGCAGCAATCTCGTGAGGTAGGCAGATGAGGAGACATGGCTTCAGAGAAGTCATGTGACGGTGACAGCGCCAACATCACAGAGCTGGTAAGTGGCAAAGCCAGGGCTTAGGCTCAAGTCTCCTGACCTGTGGGCTGATGCTCTCTTCACCATCCCAAGTCCTCTCTGGGCATCCTTGTTTCCACAGTGAGGGGGAGCCAGGGCTTGTCACAGGGAATGCTGTGGGAGACTGGATACCTCACCAACTGCTCTCCCTCATCTATCCCTCAAAAGCCCCTCGAGTACAGGCCAGCTTCCTGGATTTTCTGCTATTTGGGAGCCTCATCTCAGCGGTGGACCCCGTGGCTGTGCTGGCTGTCTTTGAGGAGGTGCACGTCAACGACACTCTCTTTATCATCGTCTTTGGCGAGTCCCTGCTCAATGATGCTGTCACCGTGGTGAGAGTGCACAGTTGGCTGCCATTCCCTGACCCCCACTGCCATGCTCTGACTAGTTGGGGACCTTCCCTGGGTTTCCTGGGGAAGAAATACAGCCTCAGCTTTCACCCTCTCCTGGCAGTCCCAGTTGGGCCTTCCCTCTCCTTGCTCCTGACTCTATTCTTCTCACTCAGGTGCTGTACAAGGTCTGCAACTCATTTGTGGAGATGGGCTCTGCCAACGTACAGGCTGCTGACTACCTGAAAGGAGTCGGTCAGTATTTCCCCCTCATGGCTGGGTTGCTGAATCCCTGCCCCCAACTGCATCAGGACAGAGAAGGCTGTTGGGTTGCCTCATTCCCTTCCCTCCTCTGTGGAGAAATAGGGCCCTGAAAACCTGAGAAGGAAGAGCTTTCCTGGGATCCTGGCTTTGGGATCCTGACCCCTGGGGAGTACAGTGGGCATTGTCCTCCACTCCCTGCCAGACTACAGTCTTGTCTGCCCGGGTAGAGTCCAGGCCAGGGGTCATGCTGACAACCCACTCCTCCCCCAGCCTCCCTGTTTGTGGTCAGTCTGGGCGGGGCAGCCGTGGGCTTAGTCTTTGCCTTCCTCCTGGCCCTGACCACACGCTTCACCAAGCGGGTCCGCATCATCGAGCCACTGCTGGTCTTCCTCCTCGCCTATGCAGCCTACCTCACTGCTGAAATGGCCTCGCTCTCTGCTATTCTTGCGTGAGTCCTGGGAGCCTTGCATGTAGGCAGCTGGGAGGGGGCATTGGAGATGGTTGCCCCTTACATGGACAGAAGCAAGACCCTGAGGAGGCAGTAGGTTTTCTCTGAGCCCCTGTGGTAGTGGGAATCTCAGACTCCCCTGGGGAGACAATAAACCTTAGGTAATGCTTTAAGATCTGTCTTTGGAACTGCCCTGGGCACCCCAGAACCCAATCTTCTACCTGAAGTGCTTTCTGAGGTATAGGCTGAGCTAGAAGTAGACCTCAAGGCCTGGTCACTGGCTGTCATGGCCACAGCACTCTAAAAGGTGCTTCAGAGAGAATGCTAGTCAAAGCATGTTTCTCCCAACTTCTCCTCCAGGAGGCACTGAATGGGAACCTGGAGATTTAGATCCCTATCCCAAGACTGCCCACCACTAGCTATCCTAGGACAGTCTCCATGCCTCCCTAGGCTTCAGCTCTGATGAAGTTTGCAATAACTTCTGATATCCTGTGATGGGCAACACCTCCTGTGGCATGCTCAAACCTTAGAGGCTGCAATCCCTCCTTACTTGCCCTGTCTGTCCATTCCTCTCCCAGGGTGACTATGTGTGGCCTGGGCTGTAAGAAGTATGTGGAAGCCAACATCTCCCATAAGTCACGCACGGCTGTCAAATACACAATGAAGACTCTAGCCAGCTGCGCTGAGACCGTCATCTTCATGCTGCTTGGCATCTCAGCTGTGGACTCTTCTAAGTGGGCCTGGGATTCTGGGCTGGTGCTAGGCACCCTCTTCTTCATCCTGTTCTTCCGAGCCCTCGGTATTGCTGGCACCCTCTGCTTTCCCATTCTCCTTCCTGCCCTGCCCCAGCTCATCCCCCAGTCTGAGTCCATATCCTTATCAATTCCTAAGCCCCCCCCACCCCATTGCTCACCCCTCCCAACCCCTGTCAGACCTTAGCCCAGATACTTGGTGCCATCCATTCCTGGGTCCTCCACTCCCAATGCCCTGCTCCCACTGGCCTCCCTCCTGCTGTAGGCGTAGTCCTGCAGACGTGGGTGCTGAATCAGTTCCGGCTGGTCCCTCTGGACAAGATTGACCAGGTGGTGATGTCTTATGGGGGCCTGCGGGGGGCTGTGGCCTTCGCTCTCGTCATCCTACTGGACAGGACCAAGGTCCCTGCCAAGGACTACTTTGTGGCCACCACTATTGTGGTGGTCTTCTTCACAGTCATTGTGCAGGTGGGAGAGCCCATGAGGCTGGGTAGGGAGAGGGCTGGCAGGCCCTGGGGGAGGCATGGAGCCTTTGGGACAGGGGCTCTTCTCTTTGGGGGATAGGGACTTGAATTCCCAGACCCTGAGTGTAGTGAGGTGGAGGTACAGAAGCTGAGGCCTAATTATGGGGAAAGAAAGGCACCAGGGAACTAGATAGGGCAGGGCTCACCTGCTGCCTGTCCATAGGGCTTAACCATCAAGCCACTGGTCAAGTGGCTGAAGGTGAAGAGGAGTGAGCATCACAAACCCACCCTGAACCAGGAGCTGCATGAGCACGTGGGTACCAGAACCCCATCCCTCTACCTATACCTCTTTTCCTTCTATTTTGAGCAGAGTCCTGATCCAGTCCCCCTACCCACCCCCTTCTAGACTTTTGACCACATTCTGGCTGCAGTGGAGGACGTTGTGGGGCACCATGGCTATCACTACTGGAGGGACAGGTGAGGGAGCTCCCCCAAGGCTCCTTCAGCAGCAGCAGCCCCGCCAGCCAGGGCAGCATTGGGAATGTGCCACACTTCTGAGAAGGGACACAGCCAGAGTTGGGCTTGGTGACCTCTGCCAGGAGCCCTTCAGTGGCATCCTAGTACTCTCAGGATAAGACAAGTCTTCCCAGTGAGGCCTGCCTGGCCCTGTGTGGTCTTGCACCTGCCAGACTCCAGCCTCATCATGCTCTGCTCTGCCTTTGACTATCTTCCTGCTGATTACATGGATCTTGGTTTAGAATTTCAGAACCCATCGTGCTTCCCCCACCCTGCTACCCCGACCTTTGCCCATATTCTGTATATTAGAACATTCCCTCGCTTCCTTCTCAGGTATTTAACCTCTGTTTATCCTTCAGATTTCACCATAGACATCAAATCTCTAAGGAGGCCTTCACTGGCCTCCCTGACAAATCCCTATATACTCTATAATTATCCTTTGTAGTTCTTGTTACGGTTGCAATTTTAGTTATTTGCAATTACTTCAATTTAATGTCAGGCTTGCCCGTAATGCTGTAAGTTCAGGCTTGCCCGTAATGCTATAAGTTTCATAAGGGCAGGTACTAACTTTGAGATTATCCCTGGCTGAGGCCCATACCAAGAGAGTCAGGCCAGTGCTGGCAGTGTCCCTGCCCCATCTGAGGAAGGGCCGGCCAGCTGGGTTTTGGAGATGGCACTCAGGGCTGGGCCTGATATCCTCTGTAGGTGGGAGCAGTTTGACAAGAAGTACCTGAGTCAGCTGCTGATGCGGCGCTCAGCCTACCGCATCCGGGACCAGATCTGGGATGTGTACTATAGACTCAACATCCGGGATGCCATCAGCTTCGTGGACCAGGTGGGCCAGCAGCGAGTGGTGGGTGGGCAGGTAGCCAGCAGGAAGGGGTAACAAGCAGGCAGGACCTGAGCAGGGAGTTGGGAATTCCCAGCCGACTCCATGGTCTGGTAAAATGTCAGCTGCAGGAACCAGCCTGACCTGATGCTGAATTCAGAGTCTGGCAGGCAATTGAGAAAGCTGAGAAAGAGCTGGACTCTAGAGCCAGCAGGTGCAGTTCAATTCTTAACACTTACAGGCTTGTGACCTTGGGTAAGTCCCTATCCTCTCTGAGCCTCAGTTTCCTCAATTGTAAGAAATTAAGAATACCTATGTTACAGAGTTTTGTGGATTCAATGTGTAAAGTGCATAGCACGGTACCTGGAATATATAAAGAGCAGAATAAGTGTTAATTATGTTGCTTTTATTACCCTTTGACTGTCTGGGCCACCCTCCATCTGATAGTCGTCTGACCTCTGTCTTGGCCCCTGCAGGGAGGCCATATCTTGTCCTCCACAGGGCTCACTCTGCCCTCTATGCCCAGCCGCAATTCTGTGGCAGAGACCTCTGTCACCAACCTGCTGTAAGTCCTTGAGCCCCCTTCCAGTTCCTCAAGCCCTGTCTATTGGGTTTTCTTTCTGCATCCCTTTTGGGAAAAACCTGTGGGCATCTTTGCTTTTTTGACCTCCCCCTGGCCAGTGCTTCCTGGCCCTTCCGTAGCACACATGTTGCCTGCCTCCTGCAGGAGAGAGAGTGGCAGTGGAGCGTGTCTGGATCTGCAGGTGATTGACACAGTGCGCAGTGGCCGGGACCGTGAGGATGCTGTGATGCACCATCTGCTCTGTGGAGGCCTCTACAAGCCACGCCGCAGGGTGAGAGCAGGCAAGGTTTAAAAGTTTCAAGGGGGTGGAGTGGGGCCTGGGTTGGGGGTGATGAGTTAGAGGAGGGTGGTCTGGGGAGGCCATAAACAGGCTCAAGAGGCAGCTGGTGCCAGCTAGTGGAGAGCTATAAATGCCAGTTGAAGAGTGTGGGCCCCATCTTGTAATAACTTTTAGCTTTTTTTTTTTTTTGAGAAAGGGGTGGCCTGATACAAGCACTGTTTAAAGATGTCTTCTTCTGGTAGCAGATCACAGACCAAATTGGAGGGTTGAGGTGAGAGATGGGGAGAGCCAGTTGGGAGGCTGGAGCGAAACAACATATCAGAGCTGGGTGGTGGTAAGGGTGAGGAGCACATAGGACTGAGGGATTGTCCTGAAGGGGAGAGGAGGGGACAGACTACAGAAGGGGTCTTGATGGGGTCAGAGACAGAAGCAGGAGTACTGAGGAAGCCTGTGGGACCAGTTTAGCATGGGGAAGGCAGACATCTCTTTTAGGTAACGTTAGTCCAGTGCAGGTCAGGAAGCTTTGGGGCCAGAAGGCCCAGCCCATCCAGGAGGGAATCTGCCTCAATTCCACAAGGGGGCAGCAAGCCATTACATTGAACCTCTTTGAAATGGGAAGGCAACTGTTTTAACAGTCAAGGTTGTTTCTATTGTTGAGACAGAATTGGCTTTCTTTAATTTGGGGGCTTTGGTCCTGATTTGACTCTAGGCAGCTCTGCAGAATAAACTTCAAAGGTTTCAAGACAGTTCCCTTTCACATAGGCCTTCTTTCCCTCAAGCCAGCATCTCCTCTCCCTGATGTGTCTTCTCTGGTCATAAGAAACAAGGCCCAGAATGCTGCTCTAGTTGTAGTTGGCCAGGTCATGGCATAGGGCTCTCTTACCTTTCTAGTTCTAGAATTTTCCATTCTCTTCCCGCTGCTCAGAATCCCCATAGCATTGCTTTACTACTCTGAGGCTCCATATTGTTCTTGTAGTCAGCCACATCCCCATGTCTTCCTCAGTTAATGGCTGTTAAACTCTGTCTCATTCAACCTGTTGGGTTTTTATTTCTTTTCTTTTCTTTTTTTTTTTTTTTACTTCTTTCTTAAGGCAAATTTTACTCATTCACAAAATTAGACAGAATAAAATAACTCTCATGTATTCATCACTCAGGTCCTCTAAAATTATCAATGCATGGTTAATCTTGTTGCATTCTGTACCCCCACCTTACCCCATCTACATCTTATGATCTTTTTTTTATTAAAGATTTTATTTATTTATTCATGAGAGACACAGAGGGAGAGGCAGAGACATAGGCAGAGAGAGAAGCAGGCTTCATGCAGGGAGCCCCATGCAGGACTTGATCCTGGGACTCCAGGATCATGCCCTGGGCTAAGGGCAGGCGCTCAACCACTGAGCCACCCAAGTGTCCCCACACCTTATTATCTTAAAGCAAACTCTGGACGTATCATATTGCCTCTAAATATTTCAATATGTATCTCTATGTGGCAGGCACTCTCTGTATGTATACATGTATATGAATATTATATATATATATATAAAGTCATAGTACTATTATCACTTTCAACAAATAATAATTCCTTCTCATATGAAATATCCAGTCAGCATTCATAAACATTTTTTTTCCAGATGGTTTGTTTAAATCAGGATCCAAATAAAGTCTACACTTTGCATTTGGTAAATATGTCTCTTTATTAAAGAAGAAATCTCTAATAGTTCCTTCTCCTTTTATCCCACTTGCTATTTATTTATTTATATTTATTTTATTTATTTTTTAAGATTTTATTCATTTATTCATGAGAGACACCACAGAGAGAAGCAGAGAAGTAGGCAGAGGCAGAATTAGACTCCCTGTGAGGAGCCTGATGCAGGACTCAATCCTGGGACCCCAGGATCATGACCTGAGCCAAAGGCAGACGCTCAACCACTAAGCCACACAGTTCCCCCCCACTTGCTATTTATTTATTGAAGAAATTGGATACTTTGCCTCAGAGAATTTCCCAATTTATGGATTTGGCTGATTGTAACACCAGTGGTAGTGTTCCTCCATCCCCTGTATTTCCTGATAGTTAAATCTAGATGACTGGTCAGATTCAGGAACATTCAGTAGGTATGCTATGTATTTCTTATTGTATCACATCAGGACATATGTGATGATTGGTTTACCTATGGATGTGTGTGTCTCAGATTGGTCAATGGGTACAGTTCTTGGGTAGTCAATTAAAAAACACTGGAGTAAGATTATCAACAACAAGATGTCATCTTACTTGATTTAGTCCATCATTCCATTATTTGGATCCCATGTCTGGCACCAAATATCTGTTTAGATTCATATCCTGTGAAAATTTGCGAAGCCTGCTAACTTTGTATTCATCCAAATCAACATAAAATGTTGAACAGGATAGAGCTGAGGACAGAGCCATGTGGCATGCTTGGCTCCAGACTGACATGGATCAAAAACATTTTTGGATATGGTTACTCAACTAGTTCTGAATCCACTTAGTTATACCATAACATAATCCATAATTCCTCATATTCTTCACAGAAATGTCATCAGAGAGAGAGACAGAAGTGTTTAGTATGCAGTTACAAATATGAGATCATAGTTTATGAGATAAGGGCTAGAAATAAAGATTTATAAGCGATCTTTATTGTCAAAGGTTTTCTCACCTAGTGACATCAGAATCCCCTGGGAGAGCTTGCTAGAATACATATTCCTGGCTTCACCTCCTCGAGGTTCTGATTTCATAGTATAGAATGGGACGAAGAATCTGTGGGCTTAGTAAATTGTCCAGGTGATTCAAATGCAGCTGGTCTGATGGCTGCATGGTCTAGCATTAGGCTAGCTGAAGCTAGGGGAAGGGATAGTTCACTGCAGAGAACATTTGGAGGGAGAGAGGAGGGCCAAGGACAACACTGAGGAATCCACATGGGAAAAAAGGAGGGGAGAAGAGCAGTAGCAGATAGTGTCTCGGAGGCCTGGGGCAGAAGAACAGTTGGATGCTGCACAGGGGTCAGGCCAGCGCCTAACCAGAGGCCATGCCATGACACTGGTAACCAGGCAGAAGGCAGCACCATGGATTCATGGGTCCTGGAGTTGTATTTCTGGCATTAAAGAAAGTAATGGGTATGAGAGGAAGTGTCAGAATCAAAGTATAAGAATTTGGCAGCAAAAGGGAAGCAATAGCTTCAGTGCTTCAGTGGAAAGGCTTTCTTCAGGGGAATATGGGCAGGAGCATGCTTAAAAGTAGGGGATGGGCATGGTGAGGGGAAGGAGGAAGGTGCTGGGGTGGGGGTGGGAATGGGAGGCAGCCAGGAGCTGATGGAGGCAGGGAGGAGTGGGCTGAGCAAAGCAGAGGTCAGGGTTCAAGGAGAGCGGTATGAGGGAGCTGGATTCCTGCACCCCCAGGAGAGAGGGGTCCCTCTGGATGGTTAGGTAGAGGAGAGCAGATGAGAGACTTGAAGGGAGCTCTTAGAACTGGTTCAGGGCAGCAGAAAATAGGAGGCATAGGAAAGCATTGTATTTGGCAGGGGTGGGAGTGGTTTGAGCCCAGATAAAATGATTGGGACCAACTGGCAGTACTTTTATTTGGCAGTCTAGGTAGGTATGTAGTGGGTGGGCTTGGTCTTTGTGAGGAAAGAGTAGGAAGGAACAGATGACGGACCCCCATCCTGAATTGGGTGCAAATGGCTGTTGGGACTGAGAAGGTCCAGGGTGTCAGGAGGTAGTTCTGGAAGTCCAAAGTTTTTACAGAAATGGCTGGCTAGAGAGTTCCTTATGGAGGGAGAATCCTGTGTAGCTAGGGGTGTGTGTGGTGGGGGCAGGCACAGGGACCAGGCTCCTAAGTGGAAGTACAAAGAAGGAAATGTCGCCCTCAGTCTCGTGGTAGCCCCAAGGGACAAGATACAGAGTCTCTTGCCTCTTGCTACTTCAAGTCAGGACTGGGAAGGGCAATAGAGTTTAGGGACAGGCAGATTTGGGGGAATGGGCTCAGTGATAAAAATAAGTTTTTCTCCCAGCAAATTGAGACTACAGAGTGTCTGGCTGGGTTCCTGTTGTATTTTTTTGTTTTGTTTTTTAATGGCTAGTTCTGGAAAAACTGGGCTGGCAGGGCCTATGGTGCCCATGGTGCTGTGGCCTGGGTACCTGTGGGAGGCCAAGGCTCCCAGCCTCATGGCAGGGCGGGGCTGTCATTGCCAGTACAAAGCCAGCTGCAGCCGCCACTTCATCTCAGAGGATGCTCAGGAACGGCAGGACAAGGAAGTCTTCCAGCAGAACATGAAGCGGCGGCTAGAGTCCTTTAAGTCCACCAAGCACAACATCTGCTTCACCAAGAGCAAGCCACGACCTCGCAAGACCGGTCGCAAGAAGGCACGTGCTTTCTCTGGGACTTCCGTTTGGGGCTGGAGGCTGATGGCCCATAGTTTTGAACTCCCAAGTATTGAAATCCAGCCCAGGGGGACCCCAGTTGGAAAATTCTTGAGGCCTTGGTGTGTGCAATAGTTTGTGTTCCCTTTTGCATCTTCCTGGAGTCTCAGAAAGGTAAAATGAGGCCTTTTGGGGAAGATCTGTCTCTTACCATGGTTGGTCAGTTGCTGGGAGGCAGCACGACCTCCTACCAGAAATGAATCCAGCAACAGAAAGACATGTTCCTGGGAGCAGGGGCAGGGGGAGCTCCATGAGTCCCTAATTCAGTCCAGGCTAAGGCATGGAGAGCCCTTGCTGGGGCACAGGTTATTTGCCAAGGGTGCCAATGACTGATGGAACCACTGGGATTGATGCAGATTCCCTACCCACTGCATCAGAAAGATCCTATCAGACAACAGTGTTGGGGTTTTGAGCCAGAAACAGAGGCTTAGGGTCTGTTTTCTTGGCCCTCAGAAGGATGGCTTGGCTAATACGGAGGCCACAAATGGGAAACCTCCTCGAGACCTGGGCTTTCAGGACACAGGCAAGCAAGGGGTAGGGGTGGGGCTGAGGAAGGAATGGGAGGATGGGGGCCCATCAACCAAAAGCTGGAGGATCTCCTCTGTGCTGCATTCAGTGTCATAGGCTGAGGCTCCTCCCCTCAAGGACCTGATAGGCTTACTTGATTTCAGAGCTGGACATGTTCAAAGCAGTTCTCAGAGACTTTGTGACAGGTATCTGGTAGCTAGCTACAGGTTATAGCCCCTAGGACTTGGCGAAGGTGTCATGGAGAAGGGGGGAGCTTAAAAGATGGGTGGCCCCTGGGGCCCAGTGTCTTGCCTGCAAAACCAGGAATTTGGATGAGCTGAGCATTGATGGGCCTTCCACCTCTCCAGATGCTCATGTTTTCATTTGATGATGGGCTCCGGGGCTGAGAGAACAGGATGGAGGAGCTGGAAAGTAGAAATACCCTGTTGGCTCTGAGGACTCTGCTTTCCCTGGTGGCGTCCTAGAGCTCTGCAGCCCCATTTCCCTCCTCTCCAGCCCTAACTCCCTAGGCCAGTGCTGAAATAGAGGAAGGTGGGGGGCTTTGGCAGCCATGGGGTCCTGCATGGGTGGACAGGGAGCTGGCCTGGGGTTATGTGGTACCAAGAGGCAGCCACTGGGCTGGCCATCCCCACTCAGTTCTTGTCCCTGTCCAGCTGCTGTGATCTTAACTGTGGAGTCTGAGGAGGAGGAGGAGAGTGACAGTTCAGAGACAGAGAAGGAGGACGACGAGGGGATCATATTTGTGGCTCGGGCCACCAATGAGGTTCTCCAAGAGGGCAAGGTCTCAGGTAATGGTGTCCTCCTAGCCTCCCTCCCCCCAGGGCAGGCTGGAGCTGTGCAGCTGCTGTCTTCCCTCTTTACTCATGGCCTTTCCTCTAGACAACTCCCTTTTCCTACTCATTTATTTACCAACCAGCATTTAGTGAACATCTCCTTTATAATCAGACAGCTGACATGACTGATCTGATTCAATCCTCATAACAACCAAGATGGGGAACTGAGCTTCTAGAGCCAAAGGGACTTGGGACTTGTACAGCATCCCACAGGAGAACCAGAATTTGAACCTGACCCATCTGACTCTAAAGCCTACAGCTTTTTCACTGCTTCACTGCCTCCTTTTACAGTCTGGTGAGGTATATGAGGTGACAAGCAAATCTAACACCAGGCTCTCTTACAACCCATGCTCTCTGCACACCTGCCCTCAAGTAGAGCCCCTAGTGAGGGTGGCAGCCTGGCCTACAGGAGGAGTCTAAATTCATCAAAACAGCATTATTGTGGATAAAAGACAATATATACGTGTTTCCATATGTGGAAACCTAACTTATATCACTGCTAGTTGGCTCCAGCATCATCGGATGTCATTCTAAAATGTTTTATTATAGAAAATTGCAAAATATACAATAGACAGAATAATAAAGTAAATTTCCATCTACCCATTACGCAGCTTCACTAATTACTTAGTCCTAACCAATCTTATTTCATCTATCTCTTCACTTATGCCCCTCTCTTCACTGGGTTCTTTTGAAGCAATCTCAAATAAGATGTCACCTTATCAATAAATACTTAAGTGCATATCTTTAAAAGATAAGGATTCTTCTTAAAAATATATAACCATAATATCATTATCATAAATATCCAGTGTTCAAATTTCCCTGATTATCTTATTTTTTTTTTTTTTGCAGTAGGTTTGTTCAAATAAAAATCCATACAAGGCCCACACACGACTTTTGGTTGATAAGTCTCTTTTAACTTACAGCAGTGGTTCTCAAGGGGGTGGTAATGGAGTGATTTTGCCTGCAGGGGCATTCGGCAATATTTGGAGCCATTTTTGGTTGCCACAACTGGAGAGGTGCACTTGCATGTAGTGGGTTGAGGCCAGGAATGCTGCTAAATAACACATGGGACAGCCTGAGAACAAAGTATCTGTTCCATCTTGTCAGTGGTGTCAAGTTTGAGAAACCCTGCTTTACAGGTCCCCCCCCCTCCTTTTTCTTCTTCTAGTGTATTTATTGAAATAATCTGGTTATTTGTCCCACAGTCTTTCCTTGTGCGGATTTTGCTGATTGCATCCCCAAAGCATTATTTTTTCACTGTGCCTTATATTTCCTTTAAACCAGTAATTAGATCTACATCAGATTTCAGTTTAGATGTTTTGGTAAGAATACTTCACAGGCAGTGATGGTGTACTTTGTGTCATGTCACATCAGGAAACACATCCCATCTGGTGTCTCTCTTCTGTGAGGTGACTGTTGATCGCTGGGTTCACATGGTAGCCTGACCCATGCATTGTGAAGTTCGCCATCAGCTGTTCACCAGTCTTAGCAGCCGCTGATGGTCATTGCCAGGCCCAGCACTGCATCCGGGGCTGCACAGCAGTCATACCCTCCATCTCTTTTGTTGTCTGCATTACCAGCAATTCTTCTATTAAAAAAGCTCTCATCAGTGACTTCATTACTTTGAGGTATAGTTCGTACAGGAAAGAATAGATAAATACTTGATTTTTTTCCTTTCACTTAACAGTTTTCAGACCAATGAAGGATCCTCCAAAGGTGAAGACTGAATTTCGTTGTTTTAGTTTGGTGGTGGTGGTTGTTAAAATATAATATTACGAGTCTTTCAAGAGAGGTGGTTTTACTTCCAATCACACCATCAATACATTTCATAATGTAATCGATTGCTCAGGACCTTTATCAACGAGCAGGCACATATTGAGCACCTTATTACGGGCAAAGCATTGTGTTGACTTTGGA
Organism: Canis lupus familiaris; assembly: GCF_011100685.1. Classification (NCBI taxonomy): domain Eukaryota; kingdom Metazoa; phylum Chordata; class Mammalia; order Carnivora; family Canidae; genus Canis; species Canis lupus. Next base: position 82,696,769 of record NC_049226.1, on the reverse strand, counting down.
GAGCAGGGGTGGGAGGTGGCCAGGGAGCTTCTCTTTCCCAAGTTTCCTCTTTCAGAACCTCAGACTTCCTGTCATGCAGTGGCCCAGCCTTCCATCCTGGCTGCCAGCAGTGCTGGGACTCTCGGCTCAGGTCCCCTTTGTGGCACAGCATTTCGCCTGCTAAGGGGTTTGCATGAGCTCACACTCCTGGGCTCTGTCCCACTAAAGGGCTGTGGTGAGTGCTCACCCAGAGCATCGAGCACCGAAGCCTTTGGCGTGGAGCCTCGAGATCTCTCTCACCTTTGCTGCTCTCTCTCTTCTGGGACAGGGCCTGGCAGAATGTGATCTCTAAAGCCAGTGCTACAAGCTGGTGAGGACTGATCACAGGTTTTTTTCCTGCCTGGCTCCTGATTTCTCTTGCTTTCTCTTCATTTGTTTAGTCAGTATTTTCAGTATTTGCTGAATAACTACTATGTGCCCAGCCCTGTGCCAGGTGCTGGGAGTCAGTGGAGAGCTTTCCCTCATCAACTAATCACACAAATGGATGTAATAGAGAATGGATGTAATATAGAATGAATGTAATGTGGAATGAATTATTTGCGAAAATGCGGTTATACTTGAGAAGGATTCCACTGTGTTACTAATGAGTGCATATGTACTCTCTGTCCCCAGGGAGCCTTGAGGTGTGCCCAAGCCCACGAATCATCCCCCCCTCCCCAACCTGTGCAGAGAAGGAGCTACCCTGGAAGAGTGGGCAGGGAGATCTGGCAGTCTACGTGTCCTCGGAAACCACCAAGATTGTGCCCGTGGACATGCAGGCAGGCTGGAACCAGAGCATCTCGTCCCTGGAGAGCCTGGCATCCCCGCCCTGTACCCAGGCCCCAACTATGACCCGCCTGCCTCCTTGCCCACTGGCTGCTGAAGAGCCCCAGCCCTTCCATCTGCCTTACGATCCACGCCCTAGCTTCGCCTTTCCCCCAAGCCTGGCCAAAGCTGGCCGCTCTCGCAGTGAGAGCAGCGCTGACATCCCCCAGCAGCAAGAGCTGCAGCCCCTCATGGGACATGAGGACCGCACCCATCTTAGCCCACGCACAGCCAACTCCCACTGGTGCATCCAGTTCAACAAAGGTGGCCGGCTGTAGCCCAAGGACTCAAGGAGGAGCAGGAGACTGGATCTCCCATGGGAAGTCTTCCCTGGGCAATGGGCAGAGGAACCCACTTAGCCTGACAAGGGGCCAGAGGAGCCTGAACTAGCAACTGGGCTTCCTTGGGGCAGAGTCAGAAGGGTATCCTGGACTGATCCTCACAGGAACCCTTTCATCACCTTCCTTGCTCCTAATCCTTGCCACCTTCCCTTTCAGTAAGTTCCTTACCCTGGCTCAAGACCCAGTCCAGAACTTCTTGGGGCTACGTCCAGCCCCTTGGGAAGCTGATGCCCTCTCCTCAATGGGTCCCTCTAGGGTCACTTTAGGCAGCTGTTCCTGCCCCCACAGCAAGGGCATCATTCCACAGCTGATGCTGACCTTTCCTGCCCTCCTTTACTGACCTTTCCACTCCCCAGCACCAGCTCAAGGACAGTGCCCTGGCACTGAGGCTTCTCGAGGGGCTGGTCCTCAGAGGGCTTGGGGTGGTGGGAGCTGGAGCAGGCCTCAGCCTTAGGCTTTGCTGCCTTATTGGGTCAGCTACCTATAGCCAATTTTGGGGTGAGGGGGATGGTGGGAACCTGTGTCCAATTCTTGCTTTATCTCCTTCCCTTTGTTGCCAGTTATCAGGGCCATAGTTCTTCCTTTTCCAGGTTCAAGGCCACAGGGCTGGGCCAGGCTTCAGATCAGGGCTGTTTCTTGACACGGGTCACTCTGAAGATCTGCTGCTATGTATCCAAGTCTGTATCTTTCAGATTCCTGGGTCTGGATTTCCTGAGGAGGGGAGATAGTGGCCTCTGGGCCACTACCACCTTGACATTCCCCAAATAGGAAAGGAGCCAGGTATTCCAGGGCCACCGTCCTGCTGCTCTGGGGGCTGACTGGGTGGCAGGTAAATTTCCTGGGGTTAGCACCTGCCCTGTGTCTTGTATCTTGAGCCTAAGACACATTAAACATCTCTTGGATGAATGGGTGTCCTGTGTCCATGTGTCTAGGGGTTCTAGGGGTGGGGGGATGACTGGGGTATCTGATAAGGGAAGTAAAAACTTGCAAGTGCTTGCTCTGGGGCTTCTAGGATAGAGAACAGAGGATATCTGGGAAGGACTGTTAGGCTCTCTGGCCCTCTTTCCCTCCTCCCTTCCCAGTATGGTTCCCTGAGCAGAGGGTCTGCAGTGGCAGTCCAGGGACCACTATATGGGCACAGGGTCACAGAACTGGGAGTCCACTCTAAAATGGGGGAGGCCAGGGGATCCCTGGGTGGCGCAGCGGTTTAGCGCCTGCCTTTGGCCCAGGGCACGATCCTGGAGACCCGGGATCGAATCCCACGTCAGGCTCCCAGTGCGTGGAGCCTGCTTCTCCCTCTGCCTGTGTCTCTGCCTCTCTCTCCCTCTCTCTGTGACTATCATAAATAAATAAAAATTAAAAAAAAAAAAATGGGGGAGGCCAGCAGGGAAAGAGACTCCAGACGATAGGTCCCAAGGTACCCAAAGATGCAACCAGCACATACTGGGACCAGATAAGCCTTCCTGGAAAACTGGAGGCAGGTGTAGGACAAATAAACAGAAGTTCTCTGCACATGGCAGGTGGGAGGGCAATCTCAAGGGAGCTGGTTACCCTATGAGTTTACACTATAAATCAGGTACTGTGGGGTCCAGAAATATCTAGGAACCAAAACCCTTAGTTAAAAGCAGTCCCAGATTCAAATTCAATTTCCCACTGTGTCTAAAGGACTTTTTTTTTTTAAGATTTTATTTATTTATTAATGAGAGACACAGAGAGAGGGGCAGAGACACAGGCAGAGGGAGAAGCAGGTTCCCTGCGGGGAGCCTGATGCAGGACTAGATCCCAGGACCCCAGGATCATGCCCTGATACAAAGGCAGATGCTCAACCACTGAGCCACCCAGGTGTCCCTGGCTGAAGGACTTTTAGGAAAATATCCATCTTTATTGAGATAAAACACATGTACCTCAGAACTCATCCATTTAAAATGTATAGTTCAGTGATTTTTAATATATTCACAGATGTGCAACACACATCACAATCTAAGTTTTTTTTTAATTTTTATCTATGATAGTCACAGAGAGAGAGAGAGAGAGGCAGAGACATAGGCAGAGGGAGAAGCAGGCTCCATGCACCAGGAGCCCGACGTGGGATTCGATCCTGGGTCTCCAGGATCACGCCCTGGGCCAAAGGCAGGCGCTAAACCGCTGTGCCACCCAGGGATCCCACAATCTAAGTTTAGAACATTTTCGTTATCCCCAGGGAACCCTGTGCCCATTGGCAATCACTCCTCATCCACTGCCTGCCCCACCCTAGGTAATCACTAACCTACTATCTCTATAGATGAAGAGGTCTCCACACTGAAGGTTCACATAGTCAACAAGCACCTTCTTGGGCAGCCCCAGTGGTGCAGCAGTTTAGCACCGCCTGCAGCCCAGGGCGTGATCCTGGAGACCCTGGATCGAGTCCCACGTCAGGCTCTCTGTATGATGCCTGCTTCTCCCTCTGCCTGTGTCTCTGCTTCTCTCTCTCTCTCTCTCTGTCTCTGTCTCTATGAATAAATAAATAAAATCTTTTAAAAAAATAAAAAATTAATAAAGGTAAAAAAAAAACAAGCACCTTCTCTGTGTTATGAGTGGGAAGATGGAAAGAAAAGAGGAGAGACTTGGGCTTTGCCCTCATATTGTTGAGAGTTAGCAGTGATAGGAGCTAATAGTTAACAGTCTGGCTGTTGCTTCCAGCTATGGCACTTAGGCACGTTACGTACTCTCTGTGAGCCTCAGTGTCCTCATCTCTGAGATGGAATAACAAGTATACTTATTTTAGAAGTTTGCTGTCAGGATGAAATGAAAAAATGAGAAGAATCTATTATACAGCATGGCCCACAGTAAGGAATCATACATGTTTGCCATTACAGGTCTTATTCTAAAGGCCAGGAGCCTGGAAGGTCAGGAGCTGTGGGGCTCTGAGGAGATCTGGGAAGCCTCTGTTAGGAGTTAGTGTATGTGAAAGTGTGTGTGTGAGTGTGTGTAGGGGTTCAGACAATACAGGCAAAGTTGGGTGGGTACATTCCAGGTAGAAAGAGCAGCATAAACAAAGGATGCCCAGAGCACATGTGGCAAAAAGCTAGGAGCAGTGGGTGATGTGCTCTGGAGAGACCAGCCAGGGACACAAAGGGGCGGGGGGGGGGGGGCGGGGGGGGGCGGGCAGAACAGTGCTGAGTTGCAGAGGTGGCAGAGAGCTGGCCTGGGAGAACTGTGATCTGGGGAGTGGTGTGGGCAGTGATGAGCTTTAGGGAGCTCCAACGCAGTTGGTGCCAGATGGAATGAATGACACCCCAGGTGGAGGATGGACTGGTAGAAAGGAAGCCTAGAGACAGGAGACTTGTTCTGCTCAAGCAGCAGAGGGATGAGAAGAGGCTGGAGAAGGCAGGCAGCCATTCTCAGACCTTAGGGTCACAATCAACGAGAGCTGTCAAACATGCAGATTCCTGGGGCACCTGGGTGGCTCAGTTGGTTAAGCATCTGACTCTTGGTTTCAGCTCAGGTTGTGATCTTGGGGTCATAAGACTGAGGACCACATTGAGCCTCCGTGCTCAGCAGGGAGTCTACCTGAGATTCTCTCTCTCTCTTGCCTTCTGCCCCTCCCTCTCCTCATTCCCTCTCTTTCTAAAAATAAATAAATCAGGGATCCCTGGGTGGCGCAGTGGTTTGGTGCCTGCCTTTGGCCCAGGGCGCGATCCTGGAGACCCGGGATCGAATCCCACGTCAGGCTCCCAGTGCATGGAGCCTGCTTCTCCCTCTGCCTATGTCTCTGCCTCTCTCTCTGTGTGTGACTATCATAAATAAATAAAAATAAATAAATCTTTTTAAAAAAATAAATCTTAAAAAAAAACCCATGCAGATTCCTGGGCCTATCCCAAGGTTCTGACTCAGCAAGGCAATGAAGACCCAGAGGTCTGTAATCTTAATCAGCTCCTTGTGAGGGAGATCACATAGACAACATTCTAGAATTTCTAGATTAGAAAGATGGTAGAAATCAAATCCATACAATCAGGCAACTAAAGGTATAGCAGGAAGAGGAGGAGTGCAGAGACGGGCTCCTGGGCTTGGTGCTGGGTAACTAAGGATAGTGGGACAGCCGGGAAGACAGGGTTAGTCAGAGATAGAGGGGGAGAAAGCAGGTGAGAACAGCTGGGGGAGAGGCAGGCACCTGGGATGCAGGACAGAGAGCAAGTCAGGAGCTTGTCTATGGCTCACCACCTAACTGGGCAAGATGGTGGACATGGCCTTCAGAATGACCTGAGCTGCATCCAGGTCTTGAAGGAGGAAGGAGATGGAGATGGGGACCAAGGGAGATGGGCATGGGTTTTCCAGGTAGAGGAGACGGTTTCAGACAAGATTTGTGATCTAGATGGGTTTTCCAGGCCAGCATGGAGTTTGGAATTTATTTAGGCCAAAAGTAAGAGAAGTCTGGAAAGTCTGGAGTATTGTCACCCTTGCTGTCTCGGGCAGTCCTGAAGAGAGTGTGCAAGGTTTGGGGTGGAGTAAGGGCAATGACTTTGGGTCTCATTATGAGGCCAACAGCCCCCATCTTATTTTTGACTGGTTCATGTTGGCAAGGAATGGGAGGCTGAAGGAAGGCTGGGGAAGGGGCAGGGGAGGGACGCTCAACCCCATTTTATGATCTCAGAGGAAAAGGTTGCGGTGAGTGGATTTTGCTGCCAGCAGAGCCACAGAGATGGGCCCCATGAGTCACTGCTCAGTCCTGCAAGCTCAGCCCGCAGAGCCTGCTGTGGTCAGCAGCCTGGGCTGGTTCCAGGCCCAGCCCCCAGTGTTCCCCGCTAGGCCTCTGTGTGTCCCCATTTCAATCTGCATCTTTGCCATCCCAGGGCTGTTCATCCTGCAGCTCTGCCTTTTCTGTTTTCCTTCAGACTGAGCCTCTGAATCTCTCTCTATTTGTGACTTGAGTTTACATCTGGCTCAAGGATGGGTAGCCTCAGGAGGACAGGGGGAATGTGACCACTTTCAGGGACCCCTAGCCATTTATTCTATGCTAGGCCCTACGTTAAGTGCTGGAAGCACAGAAGCAGACAATACACTCTGTTTTCATGAAGCTACAATACACGTTCTATGTGGAGTGAATAAACCAAGGCCTGACCGTGACCCCAATCTGTCTGTCTGCCTGTGCCCGGTAGTGCTGGGCTCAGCTATGGCCTGTGGCTTGAGGCCTCTTACTTACCTCTCATATTGGAGGGGGGGATGTGTGCCTGCCAGCAGGTCCCCCCAGATGTTAGGGCTCCTAGGAGGCCTGGCTAGCGGCTAGGCGTGGGCAGCTGGAGAGGGAGGGAGCAGGAGGCAATGACTCAATGGGGCGGCCCTGGGACAGCTGGGGAGGGATCCAAGGTTGGTCCTGATGCTTACTAAAGCTAGAGGAGGGTGGGACAGAGGTCCTGGCTGGGGGCTGGAGATGGAGCAGGACGATTCCAAGGCTCCTCTAGCAGCCATATCAGCTCAAGAAGAAAGCTCCTAGGTAGCTGGTCTGATGGTCTGGACTTTGGGTGCTGATGTGGCAGCTGGGATGGGAGGGGGGTGGGTTGCTGTTGCTCCCACTGTGCCTGCTTCTGACGCCCAGGTCTGCTCCTCTCGCAAGCCTCCAGGCTCCAGAGGAGGCCTCTGTCTTAGAGCCAAGGAAGCCATTAGACCCACTGCCCCCTCCTCTTCCAGGAACCAAGGGCCAGAGCATGTTATGAGGCATAGTGCCTTCTGGCTACACAGTCTACCTTCTTACAATCTTGCCACAAATTCTGGGGAGTGTCAGGCAAGAAACACATGCCCCAAAGGTACCTCAGCCTTAGAGCTGGGAGGGATCTCACAGGTCAACTCTCCAGGTAACTTTTACCAGTTCAGGATCCCCTGACTGAGGGTGAAATGATGAGGAGGGCATGAACACAGCCTAAGGGCTGCCAGCGACTAGACATTGACACATGTGGTCCTCCCTAGTCTTTATGGCAACCCCACAAAAAAAAAAAAAAAAAAAAGAATGACATTTTTCTTTTTCTTTTTTTATTTTTTATTTTTTGTTTTTACAGGTGAGTAAGGTGAGGCTTAAAGAGCACTGAGTTGCTGGAGCTCACCAAGCAGGTAAGTGGAGGAGCAGGCCTGGGTTGGTGTCTGGCTCCAGGACCCTGACCTCAGTCCCAGCCTCCTTGGCTAGACTTTGTAGGGAGGGGTATAGGTGAAAGTGGCCAGGAATGCACCGGAGTGGAGGGTCTGGGCCTGGAGGATTCTGGCCGGTCTGAGTCAGCTCCTACCCCAGAGGCTCCCTCCTTCCCTCCAGCCCAGACAGCAGCCCCCCACCTGGTCATTGGTGCCTGGCCCTGGAAGGAAGATTGAGGGCTGCAAGAGAGGGGCCCTTTCCCCCTACCCTCCATGAAGATACCCCTCGTGGTTCCTAGCAGCCCCAAGCAGCTGGTTTGGGCTTAGGGTTGCTCTTTCTCGGGGCCTCCTGGGCCCCTGCGGCCACACTTTTCTTCTTCAAGGAGTGCTGGCAGTGCAGCCCCCACCCCCATACTGCCTGCGTTCCGGAGCAGACGGCGCCCCCACGTGTCCCCCCACCCCCACCCCCACCCCGCCCCCAGGCCGACCCACCTGATCACTCACCCTCCCGCGCGTACACAGCCTTAGCCTGCCGTGGACGCTTCCACCGCTCTCAGGCAGGCGCGGGAAATGGGCACAGTGGAACCTCTGGTAGTCGCTGCCCCCTCCCCGCCGACAGAGAAGCCAAGTCAAAGTAAGGGGACCCGAGGGTGGGAGGGGGCGGCGGCGGGCAGGGGGCGCTGCGAGGGCTGGCTCCTGCGCGCTTTCCCCGGGGTCCCGGCGGCTGCCGTCGGGCCTGGGGGCGGGACGCAGCTCCGGCCTCCGGCCTCCAGGGGGCGGTGCGGCGCCGCGTCCTCCGCCTCCCTGCAGTCCCTCCCCCCGGCCAGGAGGCGGCGCCCGTGGACGCCGGGCGGCGCGCTGTACCCGCCGTCGACGGCTGTGCGGTAGGTTCGAGGCCTCGGCTTCGTGGCTCCGCGTCCCGGGGACACGAGTGGGGCTGGCGGGCGGGGTCTGGGGGCGCGAGTCTGGGGGCGAGACAGGGCCCGGTGGGCGGGTGTCAGCACTAGCCAGCGCCGCGTCCACGCCATTAGCGTCCCTTCCGCATAGGCCAGCAAAGCACGGCGGTGAGTGCGCGTGCAAGCGTGCAGCCCTCCTGGCTGAGGCCCACGTTAGTGCGGTGGGGCGGGGACCAACCTCTACTCTTTCCCGCTCTCTTCAGGTCTGAACTGCGGTAGCGTCTGTGCCCCCTCTGCCTGGGCACCAAGGCCGCCCCCTCCTAGGGCCTAGGGCCGCCTGGGTCACCCACCGAGCTGTACTCCGACTGTCATCAACCCATTTTCTGGATGAGCAGAAGCCACCCGCTGAGGGCCCAGCCTCTCTCCCCTTTGCCCTGAGCAGGCCCGCCCTTAAGGAGGGGGTGATGGAAGGGCCGCTGGAGGTTGGGGATGAGTCCCCAGACTCCCAGGGACACGCCACTGACTGGAGGTTTGCTGTGTGCAGCTTCAGGGATGCCTGGGATGAAGAGGAATCTGTTGCCCTCAAGCAGATTAAGGACTCCAATCCTCCGGGTCCACCAGCAGGGACAGCCCAGGGGAGCCCCCTGCCTGAGGAACTTCAGTCACCCCCAGGACAGTTGGCTGTAGACGAGTCGGGAGATGGCCAGGGTTGCACGTTAGAAGGTTCCTCACTCCGGTTAGATGAACCAATCCCCTCTGGAGTGGAGAGCCTCCTGTGCCCAATGTCCTCCTGCCTCAGTCTTGAGCAGGGTGAGAGTGATAGTCAAGGGGGAGGCTTGGCAGGGGACCAACTTTCAAGCAGATTAATGCCAGCCCACCTGGGTCCTGGGGGTTTGACCAGTGATCCGGTGGACCTTGGAGGCCCATCATCTGAGGTATCATCAGAGCTACTGGAGGCAGGTAAGGGAGGCTGGGCGTAGGAAGTCTTGGAAGGGAGTGGGAGTTCCTGAATGTGGGAAGCGCTCTGACCCTACTCCAGCTGGAGCCCAGGTCTGAGGAGGGGTCCCTGGGTGGGTGGCCCAATACAGACCCAAGCCATTTTCCTTCCAAAGACCACAGTGGCTCTAGCCTCCCTAAGCCTGCTGATTACCTCCGGGCCCAAGACCTTGCCTGGGATCTGCTGGCCAGTGGCATGGCTACCTTGCCAGGTAGCTGGGAAGAACTTGAGGCGGGAAGAACTTGAGGTGGGGTGACTCGGTTGGGTAGGTATTCACTGCCTTCTGTCCACAGGGACTCGCGATGTAGAAGGCCGGGCAGTGCTGCTTCTGTGTGCCCATAGCCCGGCCTGGCTTCACCTCAAGTGCACTAGCCATGAACTCCTCTGCCTCCTGCTCTACCTACGAGGCATCCCCAGGTTATGGGGAGGAAGTTGGGTGGGGGGTGAAACCTGAGCTAGGAGATGGCAAGATTGGGGAATTACATACTGAACTGAAGCCTGCCCTTTAGGCCTGAAGTACAGGCCCTGGGACTGACTGTTCTGGTGGATGCCCGACTTTGTTCCCCAAGCTCTTCCCTCCTCTGGGCGCTCAGCCAACTGCAAGTGAGTAAAGGAGTGGAGCATACCCTGCCTTCAGTCATTCCTTTTGTGTAAGGTTGGGGACATGATTGAACTCAAATTCCTTGCAGGAAGCAGCCCCAGGGTCAGTGTACCAGGTGCTGCTACTGGGAAAGATGCCGGAGGAAGTGCCTTCTGGGCTGCAGGTACTGAGCCATTTTGGCCAGGGGAGTGGAGGTGGGGTGCATCCCACTAGGCCTAGGTCACCACCTTCTTTTCTGGCAGCTGCAGCAGCTGCCTTCTCATCAGAGCCTGCTGAACCACGTCTCCACCTCCGGGTTGCCGGCTTCAATGGGAGGAGGCCTGCCTTATTCCCACCAGGCCTGGCTGGACTTCCGGATGGCAAGTACAGTGGGTGGGGCATAGGGAGGGTGGCAGGCAACCTGGCTGGCAGAGGAGCCTCTTCTGGGTTGGCTTGAGCAGTGCAAAGCCAAGGATCTGGGATCTGGGATGCCTGGGACCAGACTGTACTATACTCTGGTCATGCCTGCTCCTGTGTATAGCGTCTGGAAGCCCTACTGCAAAGCTGCCAGGTGGCTTGTGCCCTGCTCCAGGGGGCCATCGAGAGCATGAAGGCTGTGCCCCAGCCTGTAGAGTCTGGGGTGAGTGTTCCCTCAATACCTCTCCAAATGCTCCCCGTCTCTCCCCTTTTGACCCATGCTTATCTCCATTACCCGATGCCCTTAATCACAGGAAGTTGGTCGGCTGCTACAGCAGGCACGGGTCCTGATGGAGCACGTGCTAGACTCACCACGGCTAGCATGGCTACAATGCCAAGGGGGTTTGGAGCTGGCATGGCTGAAGCAGGAAGTCCCAGAGGTGACCCTGAGCCCAGACTACAGGTAGATGTGAACTCAGATCCCAGATCTTGCCCCAATCCATCATATCTTATCCCAAGGACTCAGCTGTCTGGCTCAGAACTAGCCAGGATTGTGGTCCCAGGGCAGGGTGGAGTGGAACGAGGCAGCTAAAAGCCCTAAGACCACGTACCCTGTACCAGGTCAGCAGTGGATGAGGTTGATGAACTCTATGGCCGTGTAGATGGACTGCTGCACCAGTTGACCCTCCAGAGTAACCGGCGAGTACGGGCACTAGAGTTGGTCCAGACTCTGGAGGCCCAGGAGGGTGGACTACACCAGGTGGGAGCTATCTGCCCAGGTGGGCCCTCCCTCGGATCTCAAGCATGACCTCCGCACCACAGCAGCATTCCTTTTCCCTGCTTGTGCCTCTCTAGATTGAAGTGTGGCTGCAGCAGGTGGGCTGGCCAGCCCTCGAGGAGCTAAAGGAGCCCTCACTGGACATGCTGCTCCAGGCGAAAGGCCCTTTTCAGGAGCTGGACCAGGTTGCCCAGGTGAGTTTGGTCACTTGTTTATTCTATTGGGCCACTTTGCTAGGGACTAGAGATGCAGGATGGGTGAAAGCAAATCGATCCTTTTCTCTCTTGGAATGTACAGTTCTCAGCAGAAAACATCAGTTGTAATCAAAGGTTCAAAGTCATGTATGTGTTTGCAAACTGAGGCAGAAGCTCTGGAGAAAAGTAACAGGTGGTTCTACCTGAGTTTATTAATAAAGACCTTACCCAGAGGGGGGTGTTGGGATAGCTTTCTTGAGATGGTGACTTTTGAGCTGAGAGCGGAAGAATAGGTCATCATTAACCAGGAGGAAGAGAGGTTGGGGTTAAGATACATTTCCGGGCTGAGGGAGCAAACAGCATGTGCAAAGGTTCTGTGGCAGGAGGGAACATGGGTTGCCTGAGGAACCATAAGCAAGACAGTGAGGTTGAAATGCAGTGCAGAAGAGGGAGGGAGAGTGGGGTGAGATGAGGTAAAATGAGGCTAGAAAAATAGTGGCCAAATTGCTGGGCTCTAGCAGTGTAAAATTTAAGTGGGAAGGTCACATTATCAGATCCACATTCTAAGAAGATTATCCTAGTTTCTGGGTAGACAGTGATTTGAAGGATGGGTGTGTAGAGTCCAGAGGCAGTTGCAGTGGCCCAATAGGAATGCTCTCTCTGGCCAGATGGTGGCAGAGGAGGTTGATTTTAGAAATTGCTGGGATTTGATGGTGGATACATAGGGTAAGAAGGAAAGGGAGGTTGCAGAGGTGAATGAGTACTGTTTCCTGAGAGAGGGGCTGGGAGACAAGGACCTTCTGGGGGACGGGGATTCCGCAATCCAGTAATGTGTGTGCTTTGGAGACGACCATGAGAGAATGGGAGCCATGTGGACTGGCCTGGAATTCAGAAGAGAGACCTGGGTGAGGATCCCTTGGTTGGGTGTTTGGATGACATTTGAAATTGGTCACACAAGTTTGCCTGGGAAGAGAGGGTATGGACTGTGTTCAGGAGCATCAGTGTTGAATGGCCCAGGTGAGGGCTGGAGAGCAGGAGGAGGAACCACCAGAGACGGAACAGGAGAATCAAGTGAGTGGAGAGGGGTTAGGGAGTTGGAAGAGAGAGGATTGGAGGCTGCTGAGCGATGGTCAGATGAGGCCTGAGAAGTGCCAGGGATGGAGCTGGCACTGAGGTTGCAGTAGGCTGATGATGTGAAGAAGCAGTGATAACAACTTCTTTAGGAAGCCTGGCCGTGGAGGAGGGGAGTTGGGGAGTGGGGGTAAGGTCTTCATTCACAGGAGAGACTTGACAATGACCTATAGATGTTTGTGGAAAAGAGCTCTGGGATTAGACCACCAGGCCCAAACCTGCTGAGCCCAGTCTCTATCTCCAGGAGCAGGTCAGGCGAGGGGAGAAGTTTCTACAGCCACTGGCTGGCTGGGAGGCTGCTGAACTGGGGCCCGCTGGGGCCCGCTTTCTGGCCCGGCAAGCCAAGCTGACTGACTTCTCCAGGGCTTTGACCCGGCGGCGGCAGCAGCTGGCAGATGCAGAGAGGCTATTCCATCTTTTCAAGCAGGTAGGTGGGGTGTCCTGTCCCCGGCCCCAGGTGGTTGGGGGGGATGAAAGGGTAGCTGCCTAGCCCTACCACAGCCTGAGCTGTCTCAGGACATTCTGCCTGTTTTCTCTTCTTGTCTTCAGGTTGACCCCAAAATCCAGCCGATGCGGGGTGGGGGGCGCGGTATGGCCTGAGCCATCATCCTGTGGGGATGGGGACTGGGTAGAAGAGAACGCTTGGTGGTCTGGCGGGCTCCACCTTCACTGCCTTTCTGGCTTTGGTGTTATAGGCCTCGACATGGGCTGAGGAGGGGCAGCGAGTGTTGGCAGAGCTGGAACAGGAGCACCCAGGGGTTGTGCTGCAACGGCTGCAGCTGCATTGGACCAAGCACCCTGATTTGCCTCCTGCCCACTTCCGAAAGATGTGGGCTCTGGCCACAGGGTTAGGTTCTGAGGGCATCCGCCAGGAGTGCCGCTGGGCCTGGGCACAATGCCAGGACACCTGGCTGGCACTGGACCAGAAGCTAGAGGCTGTACTGAAGCCACCACTGACGACGACCATGACAGTCAGCACGGCTAGCCTGTGTGTCAGCAGAGTCCCAGCTGCATCTGCCACCCCTCCCCTGAGGAAGGCATACAGCCTGGATCAGAATTTAGGGCAGAGTCTCAGACAGCCTGCCCACCACTGCCACCACGTGGCCACTGCGGCTGCCTGCCACGGACCGGAGGCTGGAGGTGGTGCCCAGCCAGGGTCATCCCCTACCATGCCTCTGCCAAGCACCTCCGACCCCAGGAGCCCCAGCAGGTACAGGCAGTGGGCAGAGCAGGGAGGGCAGTGGCAGGAGAGAAGTCCTTAATCCTGATTCCACCTATTTGGTAGGCTCCAGCTGGTGCTGGCGGAGATGGTGGCTACGGAGCAGGAGTATGTCCGTGCTCTTGACTACACCATAGAGAACTACTTCCCTGAGTTGGATCGTCCTGATGTGCCCCAGGGCCTCCGTGGGCAGCGTGCCCACCTCTTTGGCAACCTGGAGAAGCTGCGGGACTTCCACTGTCATTTCTTCCTGCGTGAACTGGAGGCCTGTACCCAGCATCCATCCCGGGTAGCCTATGCCTTCCTGCGCCATGTAAGCCCGTAGGCCACATGAGCCCTAGCTGATTCGGCCGCACTCAACAGAGTTAGCTCTTGGGTGCATGCTTGGTGCCAGCCTTCTGTGATAGGTACAGCTATGAGCAAGACCAGCAAGGTTCCTGCCCCTCTGGGTGCTCATAGAAGAAGAGACATAGAAATAAAAAAGGGCACTCTCGATTATAGCTGGGGCCAGGAAGAAAATAATCAAGATAGATAGATGATTGTGAATTAGTGGTGGTGCAGGAGTGGGGCAGTTAGAGGCCTCTTTAAGGAGTTGATGTTTAAGCTGGGGCCAGAGGGAGGGACTAGAGTCAGAGTGTTCCATCCAGAGGAAAGATCAGGTTGAAAGGAAGAGACAGGTCAAAGTGGCTTGGCTGAGTGTAGTGAGCAAGAGAAGGGGTAGTATGAGGTGAGGGATCCCAGAGTGGCGTTCCCAGAGCAATGGGAGGAGCAGAGGCCCTGTGGGCAAACCCCGTTCTGCACAGTGCCTATTCTTGCCAGGGTACCCTTCATTCAAAACCAGGCAGATTGGATCAGGGGAGGCTTCCCTGGGAGCTGTGTGTTGGCATTTTGGTCCTCTAAAGCTGAGTGCATCTGACCCATGAGGGTCAGACTTTGGAGGCTGGCCCCCTTGCACCTGGGCTGAGCTGTATGTCCTCACAGAGGGTGCAGTTTGGGATGTATGCACTCTACAGCAAGAATAAACCTCGCTCTGATGCCCTGATGACCAGCTTCGGTCATGCCTTCTTCAAGGTAGATGAGCCTAAGACTGGAGGGGTGGAGGGGATGGAGGAAGTGCCCTGAAGCCACCTGATGGTCTCCCACACACCTGGCAGGACAAGCAGCAAGCACTGGGGGACCACCTGGACTTGGCCTCCTATCTGCTGAAGCCCATCCAGCGCATGAGCAAGTATGCATTGCTGCTGCAGGAACTGGCACGGGCCTGTGGGGGTGCTGTGCAGGAGCTGAGTGCCCTGCGGGCTGCCCAGAGCCTTGTGCGCTTCCAGCTGCGACACGGCAATGACCTGCTAGCCATGGATGCCATTCAGGGCTGTGATGTGAGTCCTGCCAGGCCGTGGGGGACAGTGCATGTGAAGGGAGGGGGCAGCAGAGGCTGGACACTCACTGGGCCCCAACTTGGCAGGTTAACCTCAAGGAACAGGGGCAGCTGGTGCGACAGGATGAGTTCATGGTACGCACTGGGCGCCGTAAGTCTTTGCGCCGCGTTTTTCTTTTTGAGGAGCTGCTGCTCTTCAGCAAGCCCCGCCGAGGACCCACAGGCACCGACACATTTACCTATAAGCGTTCCTTCAAGGTAGGCCCACCTGACCCTTCCTGTGCTCCCAGCCCCCTTCCCCCACCCAGTGCCTCACCAAGCCCCTCTCCTGGCCACACAGATGGCAGACCTGGGCCTCACTGAGTGCTGTGGGGATAGCAACCTGCGGTTTGAGATCTGGTTCCGCCGTCGCAAGGCTAGGGACACCTTTGTGCTTCAGGCTGCCAGCTTGGCCACTAAGCAGGCTTGGACGGCTGACATTTCTCGTCTGCTCTGGAGGCAGGCCATCCACAACAAGGGTGTGTCCCTGTCCCCTGCTTCAATGGAAGATCCCCTCTCTGGAGAGCTTACAGTGTCCCACAGGGGCCTAGGCAGGGCCTAGGGACCAGGAAATGCTTGGGAGCATGGAGGTCCAGCAGCAGCAGCCAGTGTAGGAGAAAGAACTGCAAGGTCAGGCAGTCCTAGTATCGCTGTCCCTGACTGTGGGCACAGTATTAAACTCTCTGAGTAGCAGAGGCCTTATCTTTAAAAGGGCAATACCTGCCCCCAGGATTGTTGGGAGGAGAGCATGGCACCAGAAGGGCTCAATGCACAGGACGGGCGATCTGTTGGGTATGGATATTCAGGAAGGACTCACTCGAGGGGGTGGGTGGACAGAGCCCAAGGACAAGGCTGATGTGCACCTATGCCCACTCTCCACCCAGAGGTGCGCATGGCTGAGATGGTGTCCATGGGTGTGGGGAACAAGGCCTTCCGGGACCTCGCCCCCAGTGAGGAAGCTATCAACGACCGCACTGTCGACTATGTCCTGAAGTGCCGAGGTAGCAGGCAGGCTGCAGGGGGCGTGGGGGAGGAAGGCTGCGTGGGAGGCGAAGGAAGGCTGCGTGGGAGGCGAAGGAAGGCTGCGTGGGAGGCCACGTGAACTTCTGTCATCAGCCCTTGCATGTGCTCCCTGCAGGACCCTGTCCCAGGTGGGCTCTGGCCTGTCCAAACCTGACCCTCTCTCTTACACAGAAGTTCGCTCTCGGGCCTCTATTGCTGTGGCCCCATTTGACTGTGACAGCCGCTACCTGGGGGCCTGGAGTTCCCTTCCTGGAGACCCCGCCTCTTGCTCTGTACTGGGGTCCCTCAACCTGCACCTGTACAGAGACCCGGCTCTTCTGGGAGTCCGCTGGCCCCTGTATTCTACCAGCGTCCCAGAGGAAGCAGCGCTGGAGGCCGAGGTGGAGCTGGGCAGTCAGCTGTCTTTGAGTAGGTCTCAAAGATACCTGGCAGAGGCAGGCTGGTATCGCTTAAGGTCTGGCCATCCCTTGCTGACAGCTTACCTTCCTCCTCCCTAGCTCCTGAGGACTCAGAGGTCTCATCCCAGTGCCCATCAGTCAGTGGATCCAGTGGCTCTGACAGCAGCTGTGTGTCAGGGCAGGTCCTGGGCAGGGGACTTGAGGACTTGTCCTGTGTGAGTACCATTTTGTCCTGTATCTGCCAGCCCCAGCCCAGGCCGATGGCTGCCTTTCCTTTAGGTGGAAATGGGGGTGGATGGGCCAGGGCCAGGGCCATACCCTAGAGATCCCCCTTGGACCCTGAGTTGAGGAAACAAGCAGTCATGCCTAGCTTGTCAACCACAGGTCTGAGCCCGGGCTGGAAGGCAGACGGTGGATCCAGCAGCTTTTGCTCCAAGAAATGTCACCTCTCAGGATCTGCTGTGACCAGAGTGTGGCTGCCACCTGGGCCACCTCCAGCCCATGTGCACTATCCTATTGACTACTCTTTCTGATATCTGTGCCCAGTGGCAGACTGGCAGGGACTTCTCCTAAGGAGCCTGGCTGCAAAGCCTGAATGACTACCCTGATTCTTAGCTCCTGGCCCCATGTCCCCTTCTCTTCCCTCTCCAGTTCCCACCCCAGTTACGGGTTAGAATTAGACTAGAGCAGAGTGTGGGTGTTTCCATGCTCTTGGCTGGTGGTACCCTACCAGCCTTGTGGCTTTGGGCAGCAACTGGGCTGCCCCTACCCTCAGGAGGAACATAGGTGGGTTCCCAGCTGTTGTTTCCCAACCGCTGGTCTTAAGGCCAGCTTCTCAAATGTAGGGCAACCCCACCCCTATTGTACCCTTAACTGTTGACTGCCCTGGCTGCCCAAGCCCAGCTCTTCTTTTCCTGGGTTAGTTTGGTTATATTGACTCAACATCTTTTGAATAGCTTTCAGTTAGAGTTGTTAACTAAAATTATTTCAGTGGTTGTTAGGTCTTTGGTGTCTCAGAGAGAGTCCAGGCCCTTGACTCGTAAATTACTCTTTATTTATAATAAAAATAGACTGACACACCTTCAGATGGGCACACACATTCTTAAAATGAGCCTTGGCAGGTGGGGGGTATGTGAGGGCGCATTTCTGGTCACCCTAGCCCTCTTGTAAGTACTTGCCCAGGATAGAGTAAGAGATGGACCTTGACAGGCCCCTCTGGATGAGCAGGTCCATGCAGCAACCATATTTCCTGGCGAAAGGCAGTGTGAGCTAGAAGGAAAGGCCCGTCTTATCCCTGGCTGGTTGCCTACTCTAGCACTGTGTGGGCGGGGTCCTCCCATCTGGGGGCAGGGGCAGGGGTAGGGCAAGGTCTGTGGCCTCTGATGCTCTCAGGCTCAGTTTTGCCCAAACACTTCTCACAAGGCTGTGGCTAGGAGTGGCTACCAGAATGACCAGAGGGTCAAAAATGTATGTTTTGGGCCACTGGTTTTCCATTTTCTAGCTGGAGATGCTGACATTACCTTTCCAATCAATAGACCAACCAGAGGCCTAATAGTATAGGCAACTGGTGTGTTTAGGATAAAGTGTCATAATAAGGTACTTGATTACAGAAATACCAGATTAATGAGAAATTAGCTAAATCTTTTTCACCTACAATGTTAAAATAAAAACTTACAACTCTAAAATTATTTTAAGGAATCAAAAAACCAAAAGGGTCAATCCTTTGGTTTTACGGAACATTTTTTTTGGTAAAGAACGCTTTAAAGCAGCTCATACATGAAAGGAACGTACAAAAGTGGTGATACAGCTAAGTAGGTAAAGTCAGTATCACCCATTAATAAGGTCTGACTCCTAATAGTTTCTCTGATTTCAGCACCCCAAAAGCTTGGGCTCACATGATGTGCTTCCCGGCATGGTCAGGGGTGTTAGTGATGAAGGCAAAATTGGTACCATTGGAGGAAAATCACAAAACCAGTGGCCCTAATACTGCTTTTTGATCACTCTGGACTGGTTAATTTCAGCTCTTGTTTCTCCCTCCTTGGGACCAGGGACTGGAGGTCTAGCTGCCTGCCTTGCCTTTTGGGCAGTACTGGCCTGGCCTTCATGCAGCAGGACAGTATCCATTTGAGGTATAATGGGGTCAACATTCCCAGTGGGGTACTGGCCCTCACCTCCACCCAGCTGTACAGGCGTTCCTGGGTGTGCCGGTCATCCTTGAAGCCGGTGATGGCCAGCAAATCCACCACAAACTGCTTGGGGCTGATGTGCAGGGTCTGCCAGGAGAGCCCCTGGTCAGACAGGGCTGGAAGCAGCTGCCTGACACACATTTGCTCCCTGTCTTTCAGAGTGGGATGCAGAGCAGGGGCTTCCCTTGGTCTTCAGGAGTTACAGGAATCAGGGGCTGTCATTCCAAACTACCTCTTGGTCAAGGCTTGGTTCAGATGACACTGCCCTGTCTTCCTATCCGTGCTCTTCTTGCCACCCTTGTGCCCCTGACCTATTCCCCTTGACTTGCTTCCCCTTGCCTGGTACCACTTATTGTGGGGACAGGGGGACAGACAGGTAGAGAAACAAGGTCTGAGGCTTGTCAAACATACCCACAGCTGGTTGGTCAGGGAGACCACCTTGGCTGTCATGGCTTTGGGGTCCTTTTGCCTGATGGAATCCAGGATGATGTCAGTCAGGAAGCGGTGACATTTTTGTGCATAAAACATCTCTTCCCAGGATAGAGAGAAGCTCAGGAAAGTCACCTCTGTGGAGAAGAGAGTAGACTGGCCACAGCTGCCTGTGGCTAAGGCCTTAGAGCCAGCCTGGAATAAGGGGAGAAGTGTAGGGTAGCTGAGGGAGACTCTTCCTGAAGGACCCTGGGTAGGGGTTCAGGCATCTCCACAAGGAAGTACAGGGCCAGGTATGGCTTCAGAGTCTCACCTTTGGGCTGGGGGCTGGCTGTAGGTGGTGTATGCTTGAGGTTGTCGATCTGTGTGGTATAGATGATGCTGTCCTCAAAGAACATGCAGGAGCCATCGCTGCCCACTACAGGGGGATGGGTCACTTTGAGGATGACCCCTGCATTATTCACCTCAGCCTCAGGCAGAGGCTGCTCAGGGCCAGGGCTTTCTGTGAAAACAACATGGGGGGAGGGGTGGGGTCCTCCTTGAGCCACTTCAGAGCCCAAGCAGGGAAGGAGCCTCTGGTGACAGATCAGCACAGACAGTTACCCTAACCTTCCGCCTCCAGCTTCTCAGAAGTGGCACCCTCTGCTGATAGGGGCCTGTCCTGGCTCTCGTCTCTCCATTGTCTTTGAAGCATCACAAGCCCAATCCTACATTTCAGAACAACAAGGAACTCTCCAAATCCCTCTTGAACTAAGGCTGGTATTAACTAGAGCTGATAATACTCTAGGTGAGGGACTGGAAATCATTGGAAAACTGTAAAATGGGAGGACCTTTTTGGGTGAGCTTTCTGACATAGGTCTACTCTGAAGAGTACATTAGACTAACCAACTCAGGGTTCACAGGCAGGGCACAAGAAGGCCCCTCCAAGGAGGGCCTAAGGCTTTAAAAGGAAAAGCAAAAGAATACTGTAGAAAGATGAGGGAACAGAGGAAATAGCCCAACATGGCAATTCTCAGCATACTCCCCTGGGTCATCTCCACAGTGCCCCACCACACACAACACGCCTCTCTCTTCAGCTCTTTCTCCTGTCTGTCCCACCTCAGTAATCACCCACCCCCTGCAGTCACACAGGGCAGAAACCTGGCCCCTCTCTGTGTGGATCCTTTCCTACATCCTCCCCCCCCCCCCCCCCAACAGCCTAGCTTGTTTGACCTAGAATGACCTTCCGCTTCTAACACTTCTGCTTCTGTTGTTGCATTTCCTCTACTGCTGGAGCAAGCTCTCAATGCACACCTGACTGCTTGCTCCCTTGTTTAAAATTCTTCAGTGGCTGCCCATACCCTGTAGGATCAGAATAAAGTACCAGGTCCTGAACTTGGTCCACAAGACCTGTCCTGGTAAATTATGTCCTCAGCCCTATTTCCTATGACTTCCCTACGTGAAGCCTGGCCTCCAGAGCTAGACCAAAGACCTGTGTTTCCACAAGCAACCGAGACTTCTACTTCCTTCCCCTGCTTATTACTCCCTAACCTCCAGCTTCCTTTGTGCTCTTATTATTTCATAGACACCCTCTTCCCATATGCTTCGTGCAGACTCTTGGCCCCACAAGCCATGCCAGTGTGTTGGTCATCTCTGCCTGCTGCTTTGCAGATCTGATGTCAGCGAATAGAGAGTTCTAGTCCCCTTTTGTCACTAATTCACTCCATGGTCTTGGCCAGGGTTTGCCCTCTCTGTTGTTAAATGACACTGAGGTTAAGGATGGGGCAGGACTCACCTTTCTCCCTTGGCTTCTGCTTGCCCCAATCCTTCAGGGTAACAGCTCTTTTCACAGGGAAGTATGGCTTAAAGGTTGGCTCCAGCCCCTTGTCTTTGGCTCCAGCTCCAGCCCCTGCCTGTTGACCCAGGTCCTTCTCTGAGCCTGTGGAACGTCCTTTCCAGGAAGCTGAGGTGACAGGCTGGGAAGCAGCCTCACTCCCCGAAGGGGGCTGCAGGGTAGCTTCCTCCATGGAGCTGCTCTGGGGAACTGGCACTGGCTGGAATTCCCACTGTTTGCAATTGACCATGTCCCATTCCCTTACCAGGGAGATGAGTTTTTGCATAGGGGTGACAGGAGGGTCTTTGGTTTCAGGTTTCTGTGTGAGGTTGACTGTGGTGCATTTCTTCTTGGGAGGACTCTCAGGGTGGCCCCCCCAGTATGTGGGGTTGGCACATAGGCCAGGACAGTGGGAGTATGTACTGGGATTGCCCGCCCTCTTGGCACCTCGGCACAGGGACACCTGGATGGCCTGGGAGTACTGCTCAGCCTCCTCCATCTGACTGGATCTGGCCAGGGTTCCCTTGGCCTTGTTCCATGGAGTCCTGTCATTGCAGTCTTGGAAGTCCACAGGCATGCAGGCTGTGGTCTAGGGAAGGAGGACACAGCAGCTCTGGGAATTTTGTGTTTCCACATTGAAGCTTCACCTGAGACCTAACAATCTGGGCCTTCAAGACCTCACTTGCTCACCCAGATCAATCCCATCCTCCACAGAGGTCAGCCACTTGAGCTTTGCTCAGCTGAATGGGGGTGATGCCAGCCCAGGGGCCTCTCATACTCCAAAGGAACATACTATCAGCATTCTAGGCCACAAGTGGCCAACACCTCCCTGTACCTCCTTCAATTTTCAGACATAGTTACCACACTAGGAATCCATGTAGGCCCTGCTCTTTAATTCAGCTATGCCCCTCAGTAGCAGAGCCCACTGCTGAACCCTGTGGCAGCACTCTCACTCAGGACAACACCAAGCCAAAGAAGGCTGGGGCTTACTTCTTTGGTGTCTCTACTGAACTCCACCAGAGACCCTGGCCCTTCCGTCACCACATGCAGCCTCCTGATGGGAAAAGCTTCTTCATTTTCAGATTCTTTCTCCTGGGTCCATGACCTGCAGACTCCAAGAGGGAGTCAGTAAGCAGAGGCTTCTACTAGTCATCGACCAGTTGGTCAGGTCTGCCCTTTGGCTAGTTAACTTTAGACAGTGGAGGAGAAGGGCTCTTAAAAGGTTTCACTTAGGTCATTGGCCAATCTTGGGCCTGTTCCACCCCCTGAGCCCCAAGGAGAATGGAGAGGTGGGACTTAAGACAGGATTCTCAAGAGGACTATAAAGGTCCAAACTCCAGAATGTGGTGTCCAGAGCAAAGTTTCCTTACTTGTATGCCTGACATTGGGCAAGGGCCTCTGAGAGGGATGGGATGTGGTATTCCTCTACCTCCTGGCAGAACAGGGGCCATTCCCTGCAAATGACAAGATGTCATCAGGCTGGGCAGCTGGGGCGGGAGTGTGGGTGGAGGTACAGCCTTCAGAGCTGCTGCCTTGAACAGCAGTTGACATACTGGAAATAATAAAACCTCCTCCCTGAAGGCTACAAACTCAAGGTTTTTTTGTTGCAGAAGGAAGGGGTTTTATCCCATAATTTCTTTCCATTTGTCACTTACTTAAATTCAGATGGTAAAAACAGTTTTCCAAGTCTCAGGAAGTTGAGAATATGTCGGAACATTTGGCCATCCCCGTGGATCAGCAGGGTCTGCCCATAAGTGATCCAGTACACTCTTTGAGGGTTGGACAGAAGTTCTGGATACTGCAAGGGGTTGTACACCAGACTCTGTTAGTCTGTTAGTTAAAGGGCAGGTCAGTCTTCATTTTCTCATCCGTTCTAGAACAGGCTTTGGGACTTCCATCTCCTTGTCTTATTAGCCACAGGGAGCCATCATGGGGAGACAAGCATCCAGGGACAAGAACATCCCTGCTTCAAGTTTTGCTGGATTCCAGACCAGATAACCCTCTCAAAGCATTTGTAACCCTACTCTGCGTCTTGCTTGATCCAGACCCCTCAGATTGGTCTCCTCCCTACCCAAACTCTTGAGGACCTTCCTAGCATGCTGCTCATATACTAAGAGTATTTTCAGCCATGGAGCCCAAATGTCTTATTCTAAGCAAGCGCTAGGGGGCTCTGTGAGGCTCAGGTGACGAGATTCTAAACCGGCTCAGCCACAGAAGCCACAAAAGAAAGGAGGGTAGCCTGGGGCCAGCATACCTTCAGTAAGGTCTGCAGGGTGGTTGCATACCAGTGGCTTCCAACATAAACTTTGATGATCTGTTGCGGGGAATACACAGTGATTTCTGCCATCCATCTCTCATCTAAGGAAACCAGTGAGAAGGAACATACTGCATGACCAGAAGGGAAATTAGGTAGGGCATTTTGGTTAATATCATATGCTAAGACTCAGTATTTTCATTAGTTAGGTTGTGTTGCCTCCTCTGAGGAGCAGCAGAAATCCTAGACACCACTCCTCTCAGGCCTTCCCTGCAGCTCACCATACAATTTCCTGGGTGGTGAGGTAGGTTTGTAATGGCAGCTTGCAAGGTCAGCTGGTGACTCTGGGGGTGGGAAAGGTGAGACCTCTAAAATCTCATCCCCAAGGGTACTGATGCTCTTCCCCTCACCCACCTCTCTCAAGAAAGCTGGACTAATGTTCCTGTCTACCTGCATTGCCAACTGCCTCTGGTTTCTGGCTGGGTGTATAACTTCATGTGGAAAGGAGTCCCTCTGTATGTTTGCGTGTATAGTTTGGTAAATGTCACATTGCCATCTCATCAAATCATCATCACTGCTATAGAGACCAAGCTTCTAGGCATGTCTGGAGAATGGGGCTTTATTTTGAGAAGATGAATCCAAGACCGTTTTTCTGGGGGACTAGACTTAGGCTTTGTCTGATGTTTGGGAACCAGTTTCTAATGAGCTTTGAAATGAGTAAAGGGTAAATAACCAGGTTATTTAGTTAAGTAAGAGGTATATCATTAGATTGTGAACTCCATGAAGATGAGGACTGGGTCCATTTTGCTCACTTCTATACTCCTAATTAGGTCTACTTCTTTCCTGGTATATGGTAGGTGCTCAATAAATGTTGACTATTGCTGAATGACAATACAGTGGAAACCTGATCTAAAACTTTTTGTTAAGAGGTTATAAGACAGCTGCTGAAAATTAGTTTTGGACTCAGACTCAAACTCTAGCTCGATCATGATGTCACTGTGTACTTTGAGCAAGTTACTTCCCTGAGTCTCTACTTTGTCTGTTAAATGGACCCAGAGATTGTTCCTCCCTGGATGGCTGTGAGGATCAAATGAGCACAGCACGTCAGCTCTCAGAGCCAGAGCAGTCCTACGCTTGAGGACCCAGCGGCCCCATAGTGAGGTCAGTCTGTACTGCCCAGTCTATACTACTCGAGGCTACTCATGGGTTTGAGGTGAGGAGGGGTACCTTAACATGAAAGTTTCCCTCTAGGAAAACCTATAAATGTTGACTTTCCTCTCCTCTTCCATCTAGTTCCTGGCCCTGGCCAGTCTTGACTTTCCTATATGATACCCAAGCTCTCCTCTGATGCTAAATTCAAATAAAGAAGCTTCCTCACTTACTGAGCACATCCATGGGTGCCAGAGTCCTCGGCTCCAGATGAGTCTTCAGGGCCACTTTCATTGGCTCATAGGTGATATCCCTCTTGTCCAGGAAGGCACAGAGCTCATACACCTCGGAAATAGTCTCAGTCAGGGGCAGCCGACAAGTTCCCAGCCAGTTTCTGCCCAGAGGAAAGGCCTGTTAGAGAGAATCTCAGCACTGCACCCCAAGGGAGTCCAGCCTGCCAACTTTTCATATCTAGAATGCCTTGCTCCTCACTCTGGCTCAAACCTTCGGTCACTAATATTTCCTGCTTTAACCAGAAATCTGGTGATGTCTTGTAGGAGACTGAACCTGGACACACAGGCTCACCATCTAGTTTGATATATTTTCTAGACTCTGCCTGAGGTTCCACAAGCCAGGCCAGGGCCCAGCTACTCTGATTCTGCCCCCATAAGTATCTGCCCATGATATCTCAATTACTGTTTAGCAGCCTGCCATGGTCTTGGGAGATTACAAATACCATGTGTGCCTAGTAAAGAGGCTGGGGGTCTGAACATCAACCCTTTGCCTCCAAAGGCACTTGTCTTTGCCCTCTATGACATCAGGGATGGGACATCTCTGAGAGAGATGGATGGTATGGGCCACAAAAGCCTGAAATGCCCAGAGTTGGCTGACCTTCTTCCCAGGGGCTCAGGAAAACCCACTTCTATGTTTAGTTTTGGTACCAATATATTTTGTGACCCTAAGAGAGTTGCCCCACTCTGAACATCAGTTTACCTTTCTATAAAACAGGATTAGAGTCCATGCTCCTGCACTAATGGAGGCACTCTGAGCTCATGCCTTGAGCCAAAGGCCAGGTATCACCTCCTTCAGAAAGCCTTCTTTGCTTTGCTTCTGGAGGTCACCCCCAGCTCTGGCCCTTCTGTGTATCTAGCAAGCCTCCCAAGGGTTGGAGTTGGGGAGGACCTTTGTAGAAAGATCTGCATGGCAGAGGAAGTATCTAGCACTCTGAGGGTTGTGACTGTGGTCTGGTCATCTTAGACCTAGAAGAGGGCTAAAAACAGCAATGGATTGCAAAAAACAGAAATATGAACCCAACTGAAGCCTTTGAACCTTGGGAACCCTTGTACTTGGCACTTGTACTCTCCTCTAAGACCTGAGTTTAGTGTTGGTGGTGGGTGTAGCTAAAAGTTATGAGTTTGTCCCTAAGGACACTACTTCCCTCTGGCTCATGGGCAGGGCCCCAGGTTGGTTCCCGAGGAAAGGCAAAGACCAGCCTGAGTGGGACCAAGCTGCTCTCTGAAGAGGGCCTTACTTGACATGCTGAAAGAGGACCCCGTTCCCTGTGATGTACAGTCTACTGCCGTCCAGCGTGCTCTCGATGCGGAGCTGTCCCAGTGCGGAGTCTGGGTACTTGACAAGCAGACCCAGGGCCATCATGTACAACGGCTTCACAGACTCCAGGCCTGCTGCATGGCCCCCCTTCCCAGGGCTTGGGGGGGAACAAGAGGTCCGGGAACAGCCACCTGTGCCGGTGAGAATGGGGTGACTCCTAGACCCCTCATGGTCATAACTATTGGAAGCTTTGGGTTTTGCTTCCTACTGCTGCCTTGAATTAGTACTAAAGAAGCTTAGAGGGAGCTAATTTCCTTGCACAGCCAAATCTGGATCTTCTCAAAATCACCAGAATTTTTCAAATACTTAGATTGAAAGGTCAAGTTATTTATTGGGAGGTAGGGTTGGGGGTGCTAATTTGCTCTATCATTAACATTTGAATTTCAGAAATTTCAGGAGAGCAGCCAATTGGCTCTAGCCTCTGCAGGAATCTCCCTTAGTTCCAAGCTCTGCTCTAATCATCCATGGGGGATCGGCAACCATCGCACAGAACCTGATCTGCATCACAGGCTTCTCAGATTCACAGCTCCTATCACTCCTGGGCAGAATTTTCCCCAGAGACAAACTATGTGGTGTTACTTTCAGATTGGGTACTTGGGTTGCTGGTTCATGGGCAGGACCTTGTTCTGCAGTGGGAACATGCACAATCTATAGGATCCTATCCCATTGGCCACAATGGCCCAGTAGGCAAGCTGCTGGGTGATTTTCATGGATCATCTGCAGTCCTCTGAGTGACCCTACAGGAGGGGTCATGCCATCCTTGTATCACAGATGAGGAAACTATCCTGAGAGGCTGATTAAGTAAGTACTTTGCCCCACACCACAAAGCTAGGTGGGGCAGAGCTAGGATGTGAGGGCAGCTTTGCCCATCTCCAAGGCTACCAGAGCTGTTTCCCTTAGTCATGTGTTTTATAAAAGGCAAAAACCATGCTTTGTATTTGAGGGCTGCTGCATTGTTTGCAGAGCCTGGCTGCAAATATGCTTTCCCTCCATCTTCACATAGCTCTTGTGGAGCAGGCACTGCTCTACTCATCTCTCAATGACCATGTTCTCTGACAAATAGAAGCTCTGGAAGGAGGGATTTGAATCCCCCCCCCCCCCCGCCTTAAGTGGATTGGAAGACCCTGGAACAGGCTTCTGAAACCTGCTGCAGGCTGCCACTACTTCCAGATAGGATAGCACTCCCATTTTGCCTGATGAGGAGGCTGGGAGAGCTGGGCCTAAACAAAGGGAAAGACCTTATTCCCATGGGTAAATGTCTGGTGATGCACAGGCCAAATTTCACATGTGTAAGTTCTATACATTCTCAGCATGTCACACTGGGGTAGTTAGCTCCTTGCAGCATCCACAGTAGCTTCCATAGATGTGCAGGATGGGAAATGGGATGATAAAAGGCAAGTTAAAAAAACATGAGGAGGAAACTGGAATGAGGTAGGGCTGGGGGCATGAAGGCCTGGATTGGACCACAGTTAGGAAGTGTCAGAAGACGGCAGAGACAGGCACAGCAGCCAGAGGTTGTAAAGTAGGGAAACAAGGAAATTTGGGAGTGGGTGAGATAACTGAAGCACTAATGGAGAATTTGCCTGAGAGTTTCCCATGCCCTCCAGCTATGCCTGGAAGAGATAGGATGGCAGTGTCAGTCAGGTGCTGCAAGTTCACAGTTGCTCACCACTTCTACAAGCAGGGCAGATCTGCACACCCCTGGGAAGCTTGTGCTTGGGCCCAACCTCCCTCCCTAGGATCCTCAAGCCTGGTTTCCCCACCCAGGCTGGGCTGAGCTATCTACAGCTCAGTGGGACGCTGAGCAGACACGGGGCACACAGGGCTTCAGTCTGAAATTGTTCTTCTTAGATTCTAAGTCAGCCAAAACACCCGCCCCTCTTTCACCACTGCCTAAAGCCCAAAATGGTTGTGGGACGGAGGGGAGACATTTGTTCTTGGCTTTTCCAACTCAAGCCTGGACTGCCCCAGAATGTCAAGGGGAAGGCAAGGCTCCCCTGGTGACATACCCATGTTCATCCGGTACAACCTTATAGCTTCAGTGAGTTCAGGGATTTCCAGAATTTCCACTTCTGCTTCTAACACGTCTATATTGGAGAAATTATCTGGTAGTAAAATCTTCTGTGAGCGTAGAAAATTCACTTGAAAAGCAAAGGGAAACAAAATGATTAAGGAGGTTATTTCTTATTTAATCATAGGTCCAGGTTTTGGCAGGTTTGTGTACTGCAACACATCCTAGACTCTCCTTGTTCTGAAACAAGTTCTAAACATACCTGGTTAGATTAGCTTTGAGCCTGTGGTTTCAAGGTGAAAGACCCCAAACTACTTTGTTTTCCTGTGTCTGAGTCCATGAGTTTGACCTCCCTTGGCCTGACCTGGGAGTCCCAGGCCAGGCCCTCCTGGTGAACAAACTGTGACTTCGAGACTTACCCTGTGAGTCTTGACCCAAGAGCAGGTCATTCCAAAATGTCTGTCTTGCCGCTTACAGAGGAATGGCCCAGCTGAGCTGGGCTGGCAGGTGGCACTTGCAGTTTGTCCCTGCCTGGATTGCAGTGTGGGAGGCAGAGATGGAGCCAATGCTAATGTCCTGTGTGAATCAACTTGGAGATTCAGAAGCACATCAAGACAATTTTCCAGGTGACTGTTAAGTAGGAATGGCTGGGGTTCCAGGCATTTGGGCCCCAGTACAACTTGGGTGTTTCCTACCCTGTTCATCTAGGCAGCAGCAGTATCTTGGAATCAAAGAGCTCATTCAGTTCACATCCTGACCAGAGTGTGGAGGGAAAGAGGTTCTCTCTGTCCAGGGTTGAAGATATCCTCCCTCCCTAGCCCACGAGCTCAAGCAGACAATTTTACAATGATTCTGAGGAACCTTTCACCATACACCCTCCTTCTCTTTTATTCTGGATTTAGTGGATACGAGAGTAAGTAGGGACCATTCTTTAAAACTAAGGAATAGGGATAGGAAACCCTACTTCCTCATTTTATGGTGAGAGGAACTAAGGCCTGGAGCCCACCCAGATGGATACATAAAGGCAAGCTACAGAGTAGCTGACTTTGGAGCCCAGCTTAAGGCCTTGCCCTTCACACCAACTCCTGTGGCTCCTGATCACTGCAGGCAGCTGCCAGTTCCCCTTTATACCCAGGCCATCCCCAAATGAACAGGGAATAAAATAGCCCCGAGGTTCGTGGGAGTCTAATGCCGGGAATCTGCTTGCCTTCCAGAATGCTCTGTCATGCCTCCACCACTTCAGCTAAGTTTCCGAGGCCCTAAGCGCCAAGCTGAGCCTCCATGAGGTGTAAATGGGGAGGGGTGGATAGACCCTATCAGCCCCCCACCCCCAGGATAGAGCAATCACCAATGAAGCGGAACTCGCTGCACTCGCACTCAATTAAGGCCACAGTCTCAGCCAGCCACAGCAGATTGTCTTCAGTCACCAGGCTTGGATACTTGGCCACTAGGTCTAGGGGCAGAAAACAGTAGTGTACTTCCTCTTCCGTGTCTAACAATGGTGTGTCCATGAGTCCCAAAGGTGCCTTATCATGTAGGCCTGGAAGAGAATGTGTAGAGGGGTATCACCACCTCTCAGAGGCCAGGGCTCTCACTGATCCCAGGGTCCCGGAGGAAGCTGGAGAGATCAACCCAGCGATGGTCTGTGCCAGGTGCCTCCTTTTCCCTCCCCTCTAGAGGTAGCCCTAACAGCACACACAGGAGTATGGTGGGGAGGAAGACATAGAAATCTATTTTTTTCTACAATGAAGGGTAGTAGGACATGTTGTTACATTTTAGCTTATGTACCCAAAGTCATTACTTTGGGGGTAACCCAAAGTTACCTATTTGGTTCTTTTTAATTGATCAAACTAACCATTGTAACTCACAGACAAAATAGATGCTTTTGACTCTCTTGGAAGCTCAAAACCCATCAATAATCATGACTGGCTGTTCTGGTGTCTCAGATAGGCCAATCCATATTGCAAGTTACCCAAGATATAGTGATCATTTTGGGACACTTCTTGTGTAGTAGTTAGAAGGGACTTGAAATGTTGGTGGAGTTCTCTGACTACTAGGAGGGCGGAGAATGCAGCCCAGCCTTACCCAAGTGGAGCCAGCATGCAAAGGAACAAATGTGGTTCTCACTGATCCGAGGGATGTTTAGTTTCAGTGGGTAAGCAGCCTTGGAGAGGGCATGTTGTACAGTACAAGATCAAAGGAGATAGTGGGGAGGTAGAGAGATCATCCAAAACTAGTTCAGAAATCAGAGTACTCTCTGGATGGAAGCCACTTCTGTTAGGGTGAGAAGGGAAGCTGGTGTGGGCTATAGGAAAGGTCAGCCTGTGAGTATATACCTGTGAAGGCAGGGCTTTTTATGGGAAATTCTGAGGGTTTGCTGATACACTTCCATGTTCGCCAGTAGTTCAAAGATGCTCTCTCAGCAACAGGTATGTCTGCAGGCCGTACACGTAGGTGGTGTTTCCCTTCCTTCAGATTATCTAGAGTCTGTTAGATACAAAGAATTACTGCCTTGAAAATTCTAAATCATATAATTATCTACCAGTTCTAGGGAAAAATACCAGGAAAAATAGTGTGTAACTTACTTTGGTAAAGTGTGTTGAAATAAATTTAGACAATCACACACAAAAATAAAAATTTAGGTCTACAAGATGATATGCTGATATTCAAAATTTCAATAACTATCTTCTTATCTTTGAAATAATCCTTTTGAGTTATAATTTTAGGCTGATTAATAGAAATTTATTTTATGTAAGGTTAAAGAGTAATATATATTTAATCATTAAAAACTTGAGATTTTCTACCATTTCCCTTCAACAATTTGTATAACTGCTGTGATCTGCTTATTGTTTGTGTTCATCCTAATCTTGGAATGTGACCTAAGCAGGGAAGTGGAGGTGGCACAGGATACCACATTTTTCAAAGAACTTTTTTTTTTAAAGATTTATTTATTCATGAGAGACAGAAAGAGAGGTGGAAATGTAGGCAGAGGGAGAAGCAGGCTCCATGCAGGAAGCCCGATGTGAGACTCAATCCCAGATCCCAGAATCACACCCTGAGCCAAAGGCAGATGCTCAACCGCTGAGCTACCCAGGTGTCCCTCAAAGCACTTTCATATACATTTACTCATTTACCCTGACACAGCTCTGTGAGATAGATGTGGTAAATGTCTGCATTCCCATTTTACTGATGACACAATTGAGGTTAAAAGATTTGTGACTTGCTGAAGCAGTCTTCCACAACCAGAGTTCCTCCACTTGAAGGAGCAGCTGACCAGGGGTGGGTACATAAGATGAAGTACCCTAGGTAGACAGGCTGAAGCTCAGAGCAGGAGGTGGGCTGGTGCTACCCTTCACTCGGGTATTCTCCCTCAAAAGTTCTGAACAAGTGGCAGATTATCATAATAACATCAAGCTCATTTTTCTTGTCCCTACTCTAGAAGAGTATTTTTCCCTAGAAATTTCTAGAGATAGCTGGAAAAGTAGTCTTTAAAAAAAGATTCCATTTATCTATTCATGAGAGACACACAGAGAGAGGCAGAGACACAGGCAGAGGGAGAAGCAGGATCCCTGCAGGGAGCCTGATGCGGGACTGGATCCCAGGACCCTGGGATCACGACCTGAGCCAAAAGCAGATGCTCAATCACTGAGCCACCCAGGCACCCCTAGAAAAGTAGTCTTTGAAAGGCATGGTATGACAATTTTTTTTTCTCTAAGAGCCTTTCTCTAAGAACACCTTAGATTTCAGTCTGAAACGAATAAAAGAACCTGCTTCTAATCTGAAATACACAAGTGAAGAAGCTCTTGTGAAGCTGCTCACAGGAAGCCCAAGCTTTGAAAGGGCCCTCTGGTGGCCATGGCTATAAACTGCACGCACATAACTGCTTAAGTGAGAGAATCTTCCTTACTTTGGATGACTGATGGACTTGTGGAAGGACGGAAGATGTCCAGGGTCGTGGGGAGTGCTTTTGGGGAGCACTGAGTAATGAGAGGGAAGAACAGGGTATGTGTAAAACACCATAAGAGAGTCTGTCATTCATTCATTTAAGAAATGGCTTGTATATCTCCAGGGCCACAGATACTGTGCCTTGACTCAAGTAGCCCTCAGCTTGGGAAAAAGAAAACCAATAATTTACATATACTAAAGTAAGAGCCAGCATAATTTTTGAAGTTTCAGGAGCTCCAAGAACCCTAGGATTTCTTTCCACTGCATTGGAAGGAAAGGTAAGCTTTCTTGTCCCTCTTTGCTCAGGATTGTACACAACTTTAGCTTCTGTATCAGGCTGTCAGCAATCCTGAGGAGGGAAACTGGTGAGAGAGGGGTTTCTGTATCAGGGAGAAGTTGGTCCAGGCAAACAGAAATAAAAGTGAGGTACCAGGAAGGTGACAGAAAGACTGGAACAACAACAACAACAAAAAAAGAACAACAAAACACACACACACACACACACACACAAAAAGACTGGAACAGCTTCTGCATTAGTGGATGAGCCTGATTGAGTAAAAATGAGATGATGATGATGGTAATAATAATAATATTATTATTAATTATACTAATATCATTATTATGTGCATTATATTAGTGGATGAGCCTGATTATTGAATAAAAATGAGATGATATGGTAATAATATTAATTAATAATAATAATATTATTATAATGTGGCAGTATTTGTACTAAGTGGGATACAGAAAATGGTGACTGCACAGGAGGGACAGGACAGGTAGGAAGATGGTAGGTAGAGATACAAACTGGGTTACCTGCCTTTGTGCCTTGATTGTAGCCTTATGTGTATGGAGGTTGAGGGAAAGAGGGAGATGAATGTGGAGCAGTAAACAAGAGAGAGTAAAAGGCTCTGTAAGCTGGCCTGTGGAGTTCAATATGTCCTCTGGTGAAGGGAAGCCCCTATGACTTGACTGATATTCACACCATCTCCACTCAGTCGGCCAGCAAGCCCTATGACTCCATGCCCTGCTCTTTGCTCCACCCTCTTCATCCTTTCCCTAAGGATGGGTCTCCCCAGACCCTCTCCATATAGTGACATTTCAAATATACAAATGAGTCCAAACCACTCTCCATCTTAAAAAATGTCAGTCTTCCCCACTACCTAAGGGGCATCCAAATTCTCGTTAGCTTTGCAAACAAGGTCCTTCACAATCAACGGAGGCAGCAGGATATACACAAAAAGCACAAAGGCCTTAAACTCAGACAGACTGAGGTTTGAATCTGGTTTGGTCACTTAAAAGCTGACATTTATTGCCCAGGCACTTTTTAAAAAAGATTTTATTTTTAAGTACTCTACATCCTAAACCCCAAGAACAAAAGTTGCCCATTGTACTGACTGAGGCAGCCAGACACCACAACCCAGGCATTTGTAAACTGAATCCACCTAATGCTCCCCCACAACTGCCACATACCAACTAGACTTTACTATTACCACTCCCTTTTAGCAAATGAGAGACAAGATCCAAGAAGCTAACAAGTATACAGTGCCCCCCCCCAAAGTGGAGATGCTAGGAATGGAACCCAGGATTCTAGAGTCCATGCTCTTAACCATTGCTCTTAACCTGCTGCCTCCCATTTGTCACTTAACCTTTAGAAACCTCAGGCTCCTCACAGGCAAAGTGGAGATAGTAAAATCTGGAAGACGTTATTGTAAGGATTAAAGGAAATACTATAAATTGGGATGCCTGGGTGGCTCAGCGGTTGAGTGAGTGTCTGCCTTCAGCTCAGGGCAAGAACCTGGAGTTCTGGGATTGAGTACCACATCGGGCTTCCTGCATGGAGCCTGCTTCTCCCTCTGCCCATGTCTCTACCTCTCTCTTTCTGTGTCTCTCATGAATAAATACATAAAATCTTAAAAAAAAAAAAAAAGGAAATAATATAAATTTTAGTTAATTTCCTTCCTCTTAGTGGTTGGATCCCAAACTACTTTTCCAGCATCCTCTCCTACCATTCTTTCTGTTTGCATCCCATCATCAGTGACACTAAACTCCATAAAATCCAAAGATACACCATGTTCTGTAATGCCCCCTCAACTTTCTATATGCTATTTCCTCTTCCCAGAACACTTTTCTCCTCCATTCTCTGCTTTGAAAAGCCTGGAGCCTCCCCTAGCTAGAGCAAGTCATTCTCCTCCTTTGTTCCCACAGACCCCTCCAAACTTCTCTATCTGGGTTCCTGGCTTGGTTTCAGGCCTATCCTTTCAGGCTTTGGTGGGGAATGCATCCCAAGCTTCTAGTCTAGAACCTAATGTGTAGTAAATGCTCAAAATTGTTGTGTTAAATGAAAGAATGCATGTTAATAGATAAAAGACTGAGTCCTCTGGAAAGAAAAGCAAAATAAGACATGAGGGAGCCCCAAATGAGCTGGCAGAGAAGACTGCGTTCACAAAAACTGAGAAAGATGCTGAGTATTCAAAACCATAGGAAAAGCCAATGGCAATGTGATTAAAATAGGCAGTGCCCAGAGAGTTCAGAGGCCAGTGAAGGGAGTGATTCCAACTTGGGACCTAGAGTCCAGAGGGAAGTCCAGAGGGAAGATCTAAGGGAGAGAGGGACAAGGATGAAGAGGAGAGGGAGACAGGAAGACTGGATGAAAGGTCTCAACTTGGGCTTGATTGGTGAAGTAGAAAAAAAGAAAGCAAAACTAGAGAGATCCTACAAGAGACAGTAGACCATTTGAAATCCATGCTAGGGATACCTGGGTGCCTCAGTGGTTGGGAGTCCGCCTTCGGTTCAGGGTGTGATCCTGGTTGGGGACTGAGTCCTGCATCAGGCTCCCTGTGAGGCGCCTGCTTCTCCTTCTGCCTGTATCTCTGCCTCTCTCTGTCTCTCATGAATAAATAAAATATTAAAAAAATAATAAACCCATGCTAAGCTGACTGCATCAGAAGAACTTGAACCTGCCATTTGTTTTCCTTGCAGATTCAAATGCTGAAATTCTGCCCCAGTGGAAGAAACAATAATGCCCTTGAACAACTCTAAATTGGCCATTGTGAAAGAGATGCATTGAGGGAGGGAAATCTGCTTGGGAAAACAACCTGTTTGAGGACTGGCCTGGACTCCCTTTTCAGAGGTGCTGTTTGGTACCCAGGTATATCCTGTGGGGTGGGTGAGCAGGACAGTCCAATCAGCTTGAGAGATGTACTAGCTGAGGGGAGAATGATCTATTTTGTCGAAATGAAATCTCTATTTCTTGCTACTTCTACAAATGTGAAGTGTGAACTGTACCATTCTCTCCAAGAAAGGTATGTTTGGCAAATATTAGAAAAAAATACAAATAAATTCCAAAAGATCACAATTCCTGCCAGTCGAGTCATGCTGTATGCAGTAGGCCCAAGAGCCTTTGGTTGTTTTCTAAACTCTGTCAATCCTTGCTTTGACTTCTAGAAACACAAGGCCTTCTACTCATGGGAAGCCAATTAGATGCTATATGAATCCAAAGAACACATTCCCTAACCCCCTCACTTGCTTTATTGTTCTCAATAACACCTACTTACTTATTTACCATCTGCTAGTCTCCCCTAGTAGATATACCCTCCAAAACCATGAGGATCTTGCCTGTTTTGATCTCTGCTGTATTTCCAGCACCCACAACAGTACCTGTGGGATCTCAATACATTTTTAAAAGATTTTATTTATTTATTTATTTATTTATTTATTTATTTATTTATTTATTATTTCAGAGAGAGTACACGAGCAGGGTGAGAGACAGAGGGAGAAAGAGCAGCAGACTCCCCACTGAGCCAGGAGCCCAATGTAGGGCTCAATCTCAGGACCCTGAGATCACAACTTGAGCTGAAGGCAGATGCTTAACAATCTGAGCCACCCAGGTACCCTTTAATACATTTTCATAGAATGAATGAAGTATTGAATTAATGAGGAGAATTTCAGAGAGCCTAGCTTCCAGTTGTCCTTTGACTTTGTTGACTGAAGTTGCCACAGAGTATGTGGCTAGTCTTCTATGGACTTCAATTCCACTTCTATCTGCCTGAGTATTACTTCTATGACTTTTACTATTTACAGACTATGACTCAGAAAGTTTTTAGAGGGAGGATTTCTTTAGGGAAATAAAGACCCAAATTCAGATGGCTAGTTACTAGCACAAGGATAATTAATGTTACTTTTGGCCTAGATAGTAATGAAAAAATATGTCAGGGAGAAACAATGTAAAATTAATGGCATGGGCGCAAATGTGCACATGTGTAGGTATGGTTGCCAAAAGATGGCTGAAAAAAGCACTACTGGAAGAGTTTTGGGACTTAACAGAGGTTTTCCAAAGCAGAACCAGGACTCAGAGATGCCTTATGCTCTGATGTAGGCTGTTAGAAGGAGCTGAGAGGAGCCTGAAAATCTCCAGCTGCCTTGTAAAAACGAGGAAGGCCAGCATCAATCTGAAGCTCAAGGGAAGCAAGCTAGTAAAACAAAAGGATGTGTAAAACAGCTGCCATCAGCCAAAGAAGCAAATAAGACACAACTATCAGCATCTCAAACCTGCCCCTCCACTGCCAGCTCCAATTCTCTGACCCTGCAGAAGTAGATTCAACCTTCATAGGTCATCTTGGGTACATCACTCAATGTTCATTCAGTGGATGTTTATTAAATACCTGTTACAGGGACACCTGGGTGGCTAAGTGGTTGAACATCTGCCTATGGCTCAGGGTGTGATCCCTGGGTGGGTTCTGGGATCGAGTCCCACATCAGGCTCCCTGCATGGAGCCTGCTTCTCCCTCTGCCTGTGTCTCTGCCTCTCTCTGTGTGTCTCTCATAAATAAATACATAAATAAGATCTTTAAATTAAAAAAACACACATTAAACTTTAAATAAATAAATAAATACCTGTTACAGGCTGGGAACTACGAGATGCTAGAAATACAGGCTCGTGGAGGAGAAAGATATATAAATACCTGATCCAAACAGAATAGCATTGATAGGTGACAGGAATTAACTCTGAGAGCAGAGAAATAAAAACTCTGCCTGGAAATGTCAGGCTGGCTTCCCTTGGACCACATTTAGGGTAAATCTTAAAAGGGGAACATTCTAGGAAGAAGAAACAGCAAGTTAAAAAGTGTGGAGAGGGCAGCCTGGGTGGCTCAGCGGTTTAAGCACCGCCTTCAGCCCAGGGCCGGATCCTGGAGACCCGGGATTGAATCCCACGTCGGGCTCCCCGCGTGGAGCCTGCTTCTCCCTCTGCCTCTCTCCCTCTCTGTGTGTCTGTCATGAATAAATAAAATCTTTAAAAAAAAAAGTGTGGAGAGACAGCATTTGGGACACTTAGGGACATGGCTGAATTTTACACGTGTGTGTGTGTGTGTGTGTGCGTGCATGCCCATGCACACATGTAGGTATGTGTATGTGTTGGGGTAGAAACCAGGGCAGCAGACACCATGTCAAGGGTTGTCCACTTACCCATTTCCACTGTTGGGATGAATATTGTTTATGTAAACTTCCTTTCCAAGATCACAACGGTAATGTATCTTCATATCATGAGTAATAGGAAATTTGAGACCTGTCACTAGTCTGTTTTCTTAAAAGCATCATTTGTGTAATCAACATAAAAACTACCTGGTTCCCTTGAGCACAAGGAATGCGGGAATATTTGGGTTGAATGAGCAGAATGCTCATAAAATGATTTAAGTTTCTAAACTTAGAAGTCCCCAGAAGGCAGTGGGAAAGGAAACACAATTAGGATGCACTGTCATTCTAAGTCCTCAATGGACTTCAAGGGCGCAGGTAAAAGGGAATCTACAGTTTGTCAAAAATCTCAAACCCTTGTCCAGTGACCCTGAGGAGAAATTTCTTTTTTTATTTTTTTATTTTTTTTTAATTTATTTATTATAGTCACACACATACACACACAGAGAGAGAGAGAGAGAGAGAGAGAGAGAGAGAGAGAAAAGCAGAGACACAGGCAGAGGGAGAAGAAGGCTTCATGCACTGGGAGCCCGACGTGGGATTCGATCCCGGGTCTCCAGGATCGCGCCCTGGGCCAAAGGCAGGCGCCAAACCGCTGCACCACCCAGGGATCCCAAAATTTCTTATTGCAGTAGCAGCTGACTCTCAATCAGGCTGATAGCTTGTGAGAAGCTTGAAGCAGTTTACATTTAGGCAAAGGGGACTTCCCAAATTACATAAAAGCTCTAGGATACTCTATAATGTTAATGTACAGACTGGAATGACTGCTTTGTATTTTCTCTGTGAACATCCAGGCTCATGGATTTACATATCAGCTTTGATGCTCCCAAATTTATACCTTTAGATCAGATTGCTCCCATGAATTCCAGACCTTGTACATCCTGCTGCCTTCTCACCATTGCCACTTGGGTATTTTTTTTTTTTAAGATTTTATTTATTTATTTGAGAGAGTGACAGAGCAAGCATGAACAAGGGGGTGGGGGGATGGGCAGAGGGAGAGGGAGAAGCAGACTCCCCTCTGAGCAGGGAGCTGATTCGGGGCTTGATTCCAGGACCCTGGGATCATGACCTGAGCTGAAGGCAGATGCTTAACCACCTGAGCCACCCAGGCACCCCTCCACTTGGGTATTTAATAAATACCCTTTTCTTACTTCTCAAACTTAACACATTCAAATCTTAACTCCTGATTTCTCCCCCTAAACTTGCACATCCTTAGGAATGGATGAATGGTGCATTCACCTTATTGCTCAGGATACAAAGGGGTTATCCATTCTCTCTTACCCTACCAACAATTCATACCAATAATTCATTAGCAAACCTTGTCAGTTATATTATCAAGACATATCCAGAATTTGAACACTTCTAATGCCACTGTGACCACCTTAGGCCAAACTACCACTATATTTTATCTGGTTGCTATAGGAGCCTCTTTCTCTGCCCCACTAGAGTGTAGGCCAGGGGTTGATACTTTTTTTTGTAGGTTCCATACCCAGCATGGAGCCCAATGTGGGGCTTGAACTCATGATCCTGAGATCAAAACTTGAGCTAAGATCAGGAATCAGATGCTTAACTGACTGAGCTGCCCAGGTGCCCTGGCAATTTTTTTTCTGTAAAAAAGGGCAGATAGTAAATATTTTAGGCTTTGAGAATATGGTCCCTCTTGTAACTGTTCAACTTTGTATTATAGCTCAAGAGAAGCTATAAACAATATATAAATAAATGAGCATGACTGTTCCAATAAAACTTAGTGGGCACTGAAATTTGAACTTCATATAACTTTCATGCACCATAAAATATTTTTCTTTTGTTTTTTGTTCAACCATCTAAAAAGGTAAAAACCATTTACCAAAAGGTAAAAACAGGTTATACAAAAAAGATGGTGGGTTGGGTTTTGTCCATGGGCTATAGTTTGATGACTCCCGGTCTACTACTAAGACAGAAGTCAATGATTTTTTTAATAGTTTTACTGAAATATATTTAATGTGAAACGCACTCACATTATATATACTATGAATGGTAAAATCTCCAATTTAAATTGTACAGTTCAGGGGTTTTTAATAGTTCACAGAGTTGTGCAACCATCATCACAAGCTATTTCAACATACTGAAAAGTAACTCTGTACCCGTTAACAGTTATTGCCAAGCCTGCTCACCCTATCCTTCCCACCCTGTACTTCAGCTTTAGGCAACAACTAATCTACTTTCTATCTCTATAACTTTGCCTGTTATGCATGTTTATATAAACTGAATCATACAATATATGGTCCTTTGTGTCTGGCTGCTTAGCATAATGTTTTGAAGTTAATATTTGTTACATGTATCAGTACTTTATTCCTTTTTATTGGCAAATAATATTCCATTGTATGGATATATATTTTGTTTATTCATCAGCTGATGAACAAAAGGATTGTTTGTACTTTTTGGCTACTATGAATAATGCTGCTTTGAACATTTATTTACAAATATTTGTGAGGATATAAGTTTTAATTTATCTTGGGTATACACCTAGAAGTGGAATTAATTGGGTCACATGGTAACTCTGTCCAGCTTTTTGAGGAACTGCCAGAGTGTTTTCCAAAGTAGCTGTCAAATTTACATTTCCATCAGCAGTATATGAGGGTTCCAATTTCTCCACATCCTTGCCAACACCTGTGTTTTTGATGATGGCCATCCCAGTGGGTGTGAAGTGGTAGGTATCTCATTGAGGTTTTCATTTGCATTTCCCTGATGACGAATGATATTAAACATCCTGTCATGTGCTTATTGCCCTTTTGTTCTTTGGAGAAATGTCTACTCAAATATTTTACACATTTTAAAATCTGATTATCTTTTTACTGTTTAGTTGTAAGAGTCTTTATATATTCAGATACAGTTTCCTTATCAGATAGATTTGCAAATATTTTGTTTCATTCTGTGGGTTGTCTTTTACACTTTTTTGATGGTGCCCTTTGAAGCACAAAAGTTTTTAAAGTGGGTGAATGAAGTTCAATTTATCTATTCTTTTCTTTGGTTGCTTGTGCTTTTGCGGTTAGACCTGAGAAACCATTGCTTACCCCAAGGTCCAGTAATCTTTTTAAAACTTAAATTTTATCATTTTACTTCCTTCTTTAAGCATCTCCCAAAGCTACCTATAACATTTAGAATAGATGCTATGTGTTTATTGTGGCCTATAAGACTGCAAGATCTGGCCCCTGGCTTCCTCTGACCTCACATCTACCTATGTTATCTTCCTACCTTTCGTTGTACCAGATAGTAGCCCCTGAGTCTGCCTCCTCCAAGTCACTCTAATCTCAGAGCATTTCTATTTGCTGTTCCTTATGCCTGGAAGCTCTTTCCTCAGACATCTGTATGACTTGTCTTTCTCATGCAGGTTTCTGCTCACATGTTGCCTTGTCAATGAGGCCTGCCCTGACCACTCTTTTTAAAGGAGTAGTTTTCCTAGTCTCATCATTTGCTATCTCCTTTCTACATACTACACCTCTGTACATTTAATTTAATTTTTATTTTTTTTAAATATTTTATTTAGGGGATCCCTAGGTGGCTCAGCGGTTTAGTGCCTGCCTTCTGCCCAGGGCGTGGTCCTGGAGACCTGGGATCGAGTCCCTTGTTGGGCTCCCTGCATGGAGCCTGATTCTCCCTCTGCCTGTGTCTCTACCTCTCTCTCTCTCTATGTGTGTGTCTCTCATGAATAAATAAATAAAATCTTTAAAAAAAGGAATTTATTAAAAAATAATAAAATAAAATAAAATATTTTATTTATTTGAGATAGGGAGAGAGAGAGAGAGAGAGTGCCCATGCATGAGGAGGAGCCAGAGTGAGAGGGAGAAGCAGGCTCCCCCCTGAGTAGGGGCTTAATTCTGGGATTATGATCTGAGCTAAAGGTAAATGCTTAACCAACTGAGCCACCCACGTGCCCCAAATCTGTATATTTAAAAGCAATCAAGTTAGGTATAAATGTTCTGTTCTTTCAGCTACAGTACTACAAGGACAGTGACTGACAGAATAAAAATTATACACACAAAAAGAAAATCATTTAAACATATTGTGAAACCTCAAGAAGCCCTAGAATACAGAAATGCCCTCCTCCTTCATTATTACACATGAAGCACTGCTCTATTCTTCATAGCATTGGCATTGTATGGCTATATGGTTCTTCCTATATCTCCAGTGCTTGGTCCTTGATTGGTGCTCAAAACACAATAAATATTACACTTGGAATCAAGACAATAATAGGTATTAAGTGTGCCCTTTGGACGCCAAAGCTACAGGCTGAAAGGAGGTGGGGTAGGCAGGTGAGAAGGCTGAGAGAGAGAAAGAGTGGAAATGTGGGGGGATGAAGAGGGGTGATGAGTACAGCAGCGATGTGAGCCCAGGTTTATGTCCTCCAGAAGCTACCCATCTCATTCTGCTTGTTGGCTCTTCTATGTGGCTTTCCAAAAAAATCTACTGTGTTACAGAAACTCCTGAATAGGATATGCAATCTGTTGAGTGCACAATAACTTTAGTTAGCAGGAGGCAAAGTCCCATTTTTATTGCTAGGTGCTAAATCTGAGGGATATTACAGTGAGGAGCACCAGCATTTTAGAACAGTTTAGATATGTGCTGTCCAATATGGTAGCCTTTAGCCACATGTGGCTACTGAGTATTTGAAATGTAATCACCTGAACCTGAGATGTGTTATAAGCATAAAACACGCATCAGATTTTAAAGACCTAGTACAAAAAAATGTAAAATATATCAGTTTTTAAATACTGATTGAGTGGAAATGATAGCTTTTTAAATATATTGAGTTAAATAAATATTATCACTTTTTAATGTTTTCAAAATATGGCTACTAGAAAATGTAAAATTACTTGTGGTTCACTTTTTTCTTTTTTTTTCTTTTTTTTTTTTTTTTGGTTCATCCCATGTTTTCCTTAAAGTCCACAGGAATAATACCTGGTACCCAAAATGTTTTCTTTTCTTTTTTTTTTTTAAGATTTTATTTATTTATTCATGAGACACGGAGAGAGAGAGGCAGAGACACAGGCAGAGGGAGAAGCAGGCTCCATGCAGGGAGCCCAATGTGGAACTTGATCCCAGGACCCCAGGATCACGCCCTGGGCCAAAGGCAGGTGCTAAACCGCTGAGCCACCCAGGGATCCCCCAAAATGCTTTCAATAAATACTAGATGAATGCATTAAGTTGGGCTGCCTGAGAAAAGTCTTTATACTAATAATTGGAACACTCCATTTTCTCCAAGAAAACGTTTGTACATTTATGCAAGAACCTAATTTTTGGACAGGCCTAAGCAGTGAGGAAAGTGATGGAAATGTGTGAGGCTGTTAATTTGCTTGAGATGGCTATTGATTCTCCAGCTGTATTTACACTCTGCTTCAAAGAATAAACATCACTTCAATTAGGCCAACCTAAATGTTTATTTCTTTGAAAACACTATTTCCAAAACATAAGCACTTGTTTTACTACATCTTTTGGAGAGTCAGATTCACATGATTCTTCAAATACTTCTACCGCTCACACTACTTGGAACTTTGGAATTAGGCCAACTCATTGGCCTCTGAGTTGCTATCTCCCATTCTGAAGTTGCTTCCCAGACAGATTTTGTTTCAATTTGAAAACTGAGAATAGGGATCCCTGGGTGGCACAGTGGTTTGGCGCCTGCCTTTGGCCCAGGGCGTGATCCTGGAGACCCGGGATGAATCCCACCTCGGGCTCCCGGTGCATGGAGCCTGTTTCTCCCTCTGCCTGTGTCTCTGCCTCTCTCTCTCTCTCTCTGTGTGTGACTATCATGAATAAATAAATTAAAAAAAAATAGAGAATAGTGAAGAAGTTAAAGGGCTTTATAAACTGTATAACAGACTTGTGTTCTTTAAAATTATTCTTCAAAAAAATTGCCAGATCTTTTTGATTTTCTTCAATAAGAAGTGACTTCTTCCTTTTCCCCACAGAATGGTGCTCTGGCATAGAGTCATAAACCATCTTGACATGCCAGGCAATATAAGTAATTCTGAA
Source organism: Canis lupus familiaris (assembly GCF_011100685.1). Classification (NCBI taxonomy): domain Eukaryota; kingdom Metazoa; phylum Chordata; class Mammalia; order Carnivora; family Canidae; genus Canis; species Canis lupus. The sequence goes on along the minus strand of NC_049226.1, from coordinate 82,653,563 downwards.
GCCACTTGCAATCAATTCTAGCACTCCATTCCAGGGGCAGTTGAAAAAATTTTTACTTCAGGTGGGTAGCCTTAAAAAATAAAAAGAAAAGAATACTACAACTTATACTGGAATATGTTAAGAGGTTTTTTTGGGGGGTTTGGTTTCCAAATATATAATAACTTTTAAGAAAAAAATTATTTAGTTAAGGAGTATCTACAAAACCATGCAGTGTGAAATGTTCTCATTCCTATATGACCTTGATAGGGACAATCTACTTCAATTTTCTGCTAGGAAGTGTTGGGGAGGCACAGTTGGGAGTGCACTGAGCTGAACTGTGATTTGTTGGGTCAGTCCTTGTGGAGATGGATCCAGTAAACAATACTTTGTCCAGACAGTGGGATTAATATGGAGCATGGCCAATGGTCCTTTCCAGTCATAATACTTCGCTTTTCCAGGTTAAAAAAAATCATTGTCCAAAAACTAAGAATAAACTACTTAAGATAAGAATAAACTATAGTTTAGAGAAAAATTAAGATTCAAGAAGAATCTTAAAATAGGATTTCCAAGAGTCAAGGAACCAACTCAGCAGTTGGTTAAGTCTCATCCTGGGTCTGTGGTGGCTTCTGGTATAGAGGTAAGGCAGAGACAGGATAGAATACTTTATTCAGAACATGCATTTCCAGTTTATTTATTACTTTACCTCATTCATCACACTTCCCCATTAAGAGGGTCATCTCAGCAACCAATATATGAAAGGATATAACATTTAGTGATTGATATAAGGTCTATGTTACTTATCACTCCTGGAACACAAGAGTATCTTACCTGCAGCAAAGGCATCAGCTGCAAACCCAGTGCTTGCTCATAGAGTAAGTTCAGTTCTGCACAACTAGAGAAGGAGAGTTTGGAAGTGTAGAGGTAATAGTGCACATGCCTAAATGTAGAACCATCTCTGTCGATGAAGAGCCTCTGGCTTTCCAAAGAGGACAAGGCTGAAGCCTCTTTCCATAGCAGGGAATCTGGAAACTGAGCAAGTTTGTTTCTGGGAACTGAGAAATGCCAGCCGCCAACGTTGAAATGAAACAAATCCTCCGCTGATTCATGAGGCATGCCAGGCTCCTCCTAAAAGAATGAAAACAGAGCTATGCAAGAAAAAGAAATAAAAAGCATCCATATTAAAAAAAAAAAAAAGCATCCATATTGGAAAGGAAAAAGTAAAACTATCTCTATTTGCAAATGATGTGATCTTGCATACAGAAAACCCCAAAGAATTCACTAGGAAATTATTAGAAATAGGTTCAACAAGGGTGAAAAGTATAGATCAATATATATCAATTGTATTTTTATTTTTAAATATTATTTATTTATGTATTTATTTGAGAGGGAGAGAGAGCACACGTGTGTGAGACTGGGCAGGAGGCAGAGGGAGAGAGAGAATCTTAAGCGAGCTCCACCCCCAGCACAGAGCCTGTTGAGGGGCCTGATCTCACAACACTGAGATCATGAACTGAGCTAAAATCAAGAGTCAGATGCTTAACTAACTGAGCCACTCCTCAATTGGGTTATTGTTCACTAGCAATGAACAATCCAAAAATGAGATTAAGAAAACAATTCTATTCCAATAGTATGAAAAAGAATAAAATATTTAGGAATAAATGTAACAAAAGAAGAGTAATACTTGTATTCTGAAAAATTCAAAACATAGTTGAAAGAAATTTTAAAAGACTTAAGTAAATGGAAAAACATTTTATGTCTACCAATTAGACTTAATACTTAAGATTGCAATATTCTCTAAATTTACTACAGATTAAACACAGTCCCTATGAAAATTCCAGTTGCCTTTTTTTGCAAAAATTTACAACCTGATGTTAAAATTCATATGGAAATACAAAAGACCCCAAATAGTTTTTTTTTAAATCTTGAAAAAGGAGAACAAAAGTTTTTTAAAGATGTATTTATTTATTTGAGAGGGAAAGTAAGGGGGGAGGGACAGAGGGGGAGAATCTCAAGCCAACTCCCCACTGAGCATGGAGCCCAAGATGGGGTTCAATTCCACAACCCATGAGATCGTGACCTGAGCCGAATCAAAAGATAGACACTTAACTGAGCCATCCAGGCACCTCAAGGAGAATAAAATTTGATGATTCACACTTCCCAATTTCAAAACTTACTAAAAAGCTATAGGGATAGGGACAGTGTGCTATTGGTATAAGGAAAACAAATGGATAAGTGGCAAAGCACTGAGAGTCCAGGAATAATAAACCTTTACATTTATGGTTAATTGATTTTGATAAGGGAGCCAAGGCAATTCAATGAGTAAAGAATAGGCTTTCCAAAAAATGGTGCTGGGACAACTGGATATCCACATAAAAAAAAAAGGAAGTTAGACCCCTACCTCACACCATACACAAAAATTAACACCAAATGGACCAAACCTAAAAATAAGAGCTAAAAATATAAAAACTCTTAGAAGAAAACACAAAATCCTCATGATTTTGGATTAGGTAATGCCTTCTTAGATGAGATACCAAAGGTACAAGTGAAACAAATATAACTTCACCAAAGTTAAAAACTTTTGTGGAAAAAAAAAAAAAACTTTTGTGCTTCAAAGGACACCATCAAGAGAGTAAAAAGACAACCCATATAATGGAACAAAATATTTGCAAATCACATATCTGGTAAAGAACTTGTATTTAGACTACATAAATAACTCTTAAAACTCAATAATAAAAAGATGGACCACCAGTTTTAAAAGAGAGCAAAAAATCTAAAAAGACATTTATCTAAAGATACACAAATGGTCATTAGGACATGAAAAGATACTTAACATCATTTGCTATTAGGGAATTGCCCATCAAAACTTGCAGTGAGGTGTCACTTCACACCCAGTAGGATCACCTGAATCACAGTGATAACAACAAGAGCTGACAAGGATTGGAGAAATTGGAACTCTCTTACACTGCTGGTGAGAGTGTTAAATGGTGCAGCTACTCTGGGAAACAGTTCAGTAGTTCCTCAAAATGTTAAATATGTAGTTACTATATGGCCCGGCAATTCTATGTCTAAGTATAAACTCAAGAGAAATGAAAACCTATGTCCACACAAAAACTTGCAGACAAATGTTCATAGAAGTATTATTCATAATAGCCAAACATTAGAAACAACCCAATGTTGATCAACTAATGAATGAACAAAATGTAGTGTATCCATACAATGGAATATTATTTGTCAATAAAGAGGAAGTACTGATACATGCTACAACTCAGATGAAACCTTGAAACATTATGCTCAGTGAAAGAAGCCAGACACAAAAGACCACATATTACATGATTCCATCTATGTATAATGTGCAGAATAGACAAATTTATAGAGAGTAGATTAGTAGTGGCTTAGGCCTAGAGAGGTTGTGGGGGAAATGGGTAGTGACTAGTAACAGATATGGAATTTTTCAGATAATGAAAATGTTGTAAAATTGTGGTACTAGTTGCACAACTCTGTAAATATACTAAAAGCCACTGAACTGTAAACTTTATTTTTATTTTTTTATTTTTATTTTTTTTTATTTTTTAAAGATTTTATCTATCTATTCATGATAAACATAGAGAGAGAGACAGAGGCAGAGAGAGAGGCAGAGGCAGAAGCAGGCTCCACGCTGGGAACCCAACGCACTCGATGCCGGGACTCCAGGATCACGCCCTGGGCCAAAGGTAGGCGCTGAACCACTGAGCCACCCAGGGATCCCCTGAACTGTAAACTTTAAATGGTAAATTGTACTATGGGAATTATTTCTTTATAAAGCCGTTTAAAGCAGAGAGTTATGAGGCCCTGTGTTGGGCTCTGCACTCAGTATGGAGTCTGCTTGGGATTCTTTCCTTTTTCCTCTCCCTCCCCCTCTGCCCCTCCCCCTGCTGTCTTTCCCTCTCTCTCTCTCAAACAAATAAATAAAATCTTAAAAAAGACAGAGTTATTAAGAGGTGTTCCCACCCCACTGAGCATATGCAGAGCTCTCTTGGGATCATACCTACAGAGACATTACATTATTGAGGCCATAGCAGGATAGCTGAATGCTGTGGTTTCCTTTTTATATATACAAAGGCAGCAAAGATCATTAACCTTCCTCAGCTTGTATGAAGATTATCTATTCATAAGTGAATTATTTTGCTTCAAGATGGCCGAGCTTATCAACACTATAGAAAAGTAGAACATATAAACATACAAACCATCAAACACACAAAGCATCTGTATCAGAATTTAAAATAAACACTCAAGGAGCACTACTCTTGTAAACAAAATTTAAGAGCTAGTAAATAGTATATAAAATTTTACCTTAAAAAGAACCATAAAACAATTTTGAATGCTAAGTAAAAATTATGCTTCTGAAGCAATTGGAGTCCAGTGTGCTGATATTTATAACATTTTGAAACGCATCAAAAACCCGATATGGATTGATAAAGGGATAGACAGATGGACATATGTAATAAAACAAATACAGCAAGATGTTCACTGTAAAACCCAGGCAGTGGGTATATAGTTCTTTCCACCTTTCCAAAAGTTTTAAAATTTGTGTTAAAATGTTGGTGGCAGAGGCGGGGTGTTAAGTAAGAGATGACTGCTTAGAGAGAAAAGGCCCACTTCAACAAAACCTGCATCTTCTATTTTGACAGCTGAGGAAGCAAAATAAATGCACATAACAAAGAAGTGGGTGGAATTCTTTTCTCTTACCATAACCTGGTCTAAGTATTCAGATGTAAAGAAGAACAATTATATATGCCACATTTCAGGCTAGAAGAATTAAAGGGGCCATGAGAAAGACTACAGATTTTTAAATGGTGTCATGATTTGCAGAAGCAGAGGGGGGAAAATAGCCAATCTAATGAACTAATTAATTTAGGCTTTTGAATCTTGGTCCTTTTAAACAGGGCTACAGCTGAGCACGATAAGCTAATGGTAAATAAGAGCCCCACCTCCACCAGAAAGCAAATATGCAAGGACTCTTGATTTTGCTTTCTGTTCTCCTTAAAGGTGACCAGCTGGTTGACAGCTCATTTTAAGTGCTCCTACTGTGCGGATTTTGGCTGCCAGAGAAAACCTCCTCCTTGAAGGTGAGCCACAGTTTTGTTCTCAGTCCTCTTTTTCTTAGTAAGGATAGGCTTTGACAAGAGTGTCCTGGCTCAAGATTTTGCCTCCTTCTTACACATACATGTCCCATCTACAGGTGGGCTCTTAAGAGATGCCTACTGGAGTCAGGGTAAGGGTTAAGGATGTGGCTGTTCTTTCTAGAGTTTTCTTTCCAAAGATTGCACAACAGTTAGCGTAGAACTATCCCAGTCTGGGGAGAGCCCTCGGTCAGAGGCAAGCTTAGTACTTGAAGGACAAAAGGCTTCTTGACAGACTGACTACAGGAAATGGGGTAGCCCTAGCATAATCATCTCCAGCCCATTCCAAAGAGCATCTCTCTTTTCCGCACTGAACCTCTTCTCCCCTTCCATGTCAATTTCTAGAGCTAGAACGATCTCATCATCAACTCCTCAGAGTCAAGTTCCCCAAGGGTTCATATCTGGGGAACTCCCTCCCTATCATGCCTCAGCTGCCCCCCACCTCCTACCCCAGTCCTTCAGCTCTGGACACCTTCCCCGCCCCATTCACCCGCTGGCCACTGCCTGGTCTCAGACTCAACCTCTCCAAACGCTGAGATATGAAGAGCTTGACCTCGTCAAGGGGCACACCTCCACCTCTCAGACCCGAAGTCCCCCCAAGCTTCAGGACTGGAACCCTTCATCCTTCAAAGCAGGCTCATTCTTCCAGCTCCTCCGAGCCAGGCCCCCTCTCCCCGCAAACCCTTCAAAACTGGGGCCATTTCCTACCCCATGTCCCAGAGCCAGGTCCCTAACCCCATAGCCCTCATCCTCGGCCACACCGCCTCCCCAATCGCCGCTTTGGTGTTTTTGGCGCCCCCGCCAGGGCCGGATCCATACCATCGTCGGGACTCCGGAGGCGGGCAGGCGCGCGGTCACCGCAATAACGGCCCCGGGCCTCGACGGCACGCGCGGGGGGCGGGGCCTGCGGCGGGGGCGGGGCCTGGCGGGGGCCAGCCGGTCTCGCGGACCGAGACAGGTGAGGGGCGGCCGCGGATGGCGGAGCAGTGGGATCTGGACGAGGAAGGCGTCCGCCGCCTGGGGGCGTTGACTCTGGAGCAGCCCGGTAGGGCCGGGCGGGGAGGCCCTGGGCCGGGAGCGTGGGGTCTGAGGCTGAGGGCAGAAAACAGGTGGAGGCGAGGAAACCTCAGGGGGCCGCGGGGGAGTGGCGGCGGCGGCGCGGTCCCTGAGGCGGAGGAGGAGTTACTGAGGCAGAAGTTACCCCGAGGTGGAGGCAAAGGACGGTGAAGTAACCGGAGATCCGGGGAGGAGGGCGAGGAACTGAAGGAGACCCACGGAGTCCGAAGGGGAGAAGGAGAAACTAGACTAACGGGACGCGGTGGCCGGAAGCACAGAACTGGACGGAGCCTGAGCTGGTGGAAGGAAACGGAAGCCCCGGGGGCGTTGTCGGGAGAAGGGACGAGCCGAGCAGCGCCTCCCAGGGCGCGGCGCTCTGAGGAAGGCGCCAAGGCCAAGGGCGTTCGTTCGGCGTTTTCTGAGATTTCGGACCCAGGAGGGCTTTTCCTCTTTAGGGTAAAGTGAGAAAGGATGTTCCCTCATCAACCCCTCGCTTCGTCTAGCCTCCGCCTCAAGGACGTGGGTTTTTAAATTTTATTTTCTTTAAACCCATCTGGATGCGCGGCCTCCTTTTAAGAGACGCTGAGAAAGGCGCCTAAATTGTAAAAAGCAATAGCGAAAGAGCTGATCTCTCAGGGCGCTAGAGAGAACCGGCTGAGTAACCGCTGAGCCCACCTGGGACCTGGGGTCTGATTCACACAGCTTGTTTTCTGAATTTCTGAGGAGTAGAAATGTTGGAAAAGTTATCGGCATTCCTAATTCAGCTTTCACCCTTAATGAATTTACTCTAGCATTCAGGCCCCGTGTAAAATGCTCCCCGACGCCCCCCGCGATGCTTAATCCCCGAAACAAGCCTGTAAAGTAGATGCTGTTACTGTGCTTATTTTACAAATGGGTTAAGATTAGGTTTAGGGTCCTGTCCAAAGGGACACAGCCAGGGTGTATTAACCCAGGACTCTCGAGTCCAGAGCCTATACTCAAATAGCCATAACAAAAAATTACCTCTCATGCTTTCTCTAGTACCATTTATTTGTGGGATGAGATGATTTTGCTGTTTAAAAATTATTATTTAAAATTTATAAAAACTTGGGCAGCCCGGGTGGCTCAGAGGTTTAGCGCCGCCTTCGGCCCAGGGCGTGATCCTGGAGACCCTGAATCGAGTCCCACGTCGGGCTCCCTGCATGGGGCCTGCTTCTCCCTCTGCCTGTGTCTCTGCCTCTCCCTCTCTCGTTCTCTCTCTCTGTGTCTCTCATGAATAAATAAATAAAATCTTAAAAATTTTATAAAAACTAGGGCATGCTAGAAACAAGCATTACATGAATGACAAAGAGGTTATTAATCTTTCCTTCCTCTGGAAATGCCTCCACCCCCAACAAAGGTAATGATTTGGTATGTGTATGTGTAGACTGATGCAAATATTTCAGGTTTATTTTTTCTTTTCTACACTACTTTGAGCTCTCCTATTTTACAAGTTAACTAAGAAAAGCTTTATTGGTTTGACACACTTTTGTACTTTTCTTGCCCTTATAAAAATATTGATTCAATTTTATTCAGTTGGGGGGGGGCATGTACTCCTTCCATTCTCCAGCTATAATGATACATGGCAGATTTTTTTTTTTTTTTGCTTGCTTTTGTTTCCTTGTTTTGTTACAGCGGTTTGAATAACAAAATTAACTGTTCATTCTGACAATTCAAACAATGCTAAAGTGTCTAAAATAATATTCTTCCAGGACACCCCGGGGGGGGGGGGCGGGGCTCAGCAGTTGAGCACCTGCCTTTGGCTCAGGGCTTGATCCTGGAGTCCCGGATTAAGTCCCGCAGTTGGCTCCCTGCATGCAGCCTGCTTCTCCCTCTGCCTCTCTCTCTCTCTCTCTCTCTCTCATGAATAAATAAAACTTTTTTTTTTAATTTTTATTTATTTATGATAGTCACACAGAGATAGAGAGAGAGAGGCAGAGACATAGGCAGAGGGAGAAGCAGGCTCCATGCACCGGGAGCCCGATGTGGGATTCGATCCCGGGTCTCCAGGATCGCGCCCTGGGCCAAAGGCAGGCGCCAAACCGCTGCGCCACCCAGGGATCCCTCTCATGAATAAATAAATAAAATCTTTAAAAAATGAAATATTCTTCCCTCTCTTTCCATACCTTTCCCATTACTTATACAAACATATACACATAGGTATTTTTTTAAGGTATAAGAACATATCTATTATTTGGCAATTTACTTTTTATCAGTAAACCAGATATTTTCAATTAATGTGCTGATATCCACATTCTAAAATTATGTAAAAAATCACAACAGTCAACTCTGGGGGAGAAAGGCTTTTACTTTTATTCTGTACTTTTCTGTATTGTTGGAATTTTCTGGCTACATAAGTGTTACTTTCTTTTTAATGTTCACAATATTGGTGCAGTTATAGACTGTTTTGTATGTTTGGGTTTTTTTGTTATATTTCTCTGTACTAAAAAATTCCCATAAATGTTTAAATTATCCTTTGCCATGCAGAAAATTTTCATTTTAAGGTATTTAAGCTTATTTTTCCTTATGATTTGTGATTTTCTTGTCTTATTTATGGAGTTTTTCCCTACACTGATGAATAAAATTTTTTTTCTAAAAGTTCTGCAGCTTTGCTCTTCACCTTAGGTCTAATTGACTTGAAAATTTTTTTATACAAGATGGGATTTGGTATAATTTTATTTTTTATACTGATAGCCAGTTTCCTTGGAACCTATATATAGTATCTTTGCTATATTCCAAGTACCTTTGTAAATGTGGATCTGTTTCTAGGCTTTCTGTTCTGTTTCCCTATTTTGTTTTGCCTATTCCTACACCAATATCACACTTTTGTAACTACCATGGCTTAACAGTAGGTTTTGATAACTGGTAGAGTCGATGCCCTCCTTCAGTTTGCTTTCCTCTTTGTCCATCAAAGTTGTCTAGGCTATTCTTAGCCCTTTATTCTCATTTAGAATTTTAGAATCAGCTTGTCAGTTTTCATGAAAGCATCTTAAGCACGGATGTGTCCTGATCTAATACTTATTTTTAAAATATGACTCTCACCCATTAAAAGCCTATTCAGTAGTCCAGATAAGAGAGAATGAGTGGCTTGGACTAGGAGGATGACAGTGGACAGTCAAGGTGTATTTTGTGGGTAAACAGGACAGGACTTACAAAAATAATTGAATATGAGAGATGAGGAAAGGGAAGATTCAAAAATAACACTTAGCCTTGGTTTAAGTTATTGCTGGGTGGACAATGGTGCTATATATATATATATACATATATATAGAGAGAGAAAGAGCAAAGACTATGGGAAATATGGCTTGGGGAGAGGGAATCAAGAATGCTGTTTTGAACATATTAAGTTTAAAATACCTACTAGACATTTAAATATGAGATTTTTAGTAGGCAATTGGATATACAAATCTGGATTTCGGAGAGAGGTCAAGGTTAGAGATGTAAATTTTGGGAGACAAAGCAAATAATATTTAAAGTGCTGGGAATGGGTGAACTCACCTAACTAGAGAATGTGTATGGAGAATAGAAGAAGGTTTAAGACTCATCATGGGGTATTTCAATGTTTAGAGGTTGAATAGAGAAAGAAGAACATGATGTCTTGGAATTTAAGAAAGGGTAGTAATCAAGGAAATAATGATCAGCTGTGCTAAATGCTACTGACAGGCTAAGCAAGCAGGAAATATCTGTTAGGTTTGGCAACATGGAACTCATTGATCACTTAAACTAGGGGAGTTTCAAGAGAATGGGGAGGAGGGAAGCCAGACTGAGTTGGGATGAAAAGGAAATATGTGAGGGAAAAGGGATAGTGAAGGTAAGAACCGTTCCTTAGAAATTTGGCTATAGGGCAGCCCTGGCTCAGTGGTTGAGCATCTGCCATCAGCTCAGGGTGTGATCCTGGGGTTCCCCAGGGTTGAGACCCACATTGGGCTTCCTGCATGGAGTCTGCTTCTCCCTCTGCCTATGTCTCTGCCTCTTTCTTTTTGTGTCTCTCATGAATAAATAAATAAAATCTTTAAAAAAAATTTTTGGCTATACAAGGGAACACAGAAGTGGAATAATTAGTTGAGGGATATGATGTGGGATCAAGAACAAGTTATTTATTTATTTATTTATTTATTTATTTATTTATTTATTTTTAATTTTTTTAAATTTTTTTTTTATTTATTTATGATAGTCACACAGAGAGAGAGAGAGAGGCAGAGACACAGGCAGAGGGAGAAGCAGGCTCCATGCACCGGGAGCCCGATGTGGGATTCGATCCCGGGTCTCCAGGATCACGCCCTGGGCCAAAGGCAGGCGCCAAACCGCTGCGCCACCCAGGGATCCTGATATTTGTCTTTATTTTATTTTATTTTATTTTATTTTATTTTATTTTATTTATTTATTTTTTTTAAAGAGAATGACCTTATTCTTTTTTTTTTATGATAGTCGCACAGAGAGAGAGAGGCAGAGACACAGGCAGAGGGAGAAGCAGGCTCCAGGCACCGGGAGCCCGACGTGGGATTCGATCCCGAGTCTCCAGGATCGCGCCTTGGGCCAAAGGCAGGCACTAAACTGCTGCGCCACCCAGGGATCCCGATATTTGTCTTTTTAAAAAAATTCCAGGGGAGCCTCAGTGGCTCAGTTGGTTAAGTGTCTGTCTTCAGCTCAGGTCATGATCCTAGGGTCCTGGGATCAAGCCCCATGTTGAGCTCTCTGCTCAGCAGGGAGTCTGCTTCTCTCTGGCTCTTCCCCTCCTTCTGCTCTCACTCTATCTGTTAAATAAAACCTTTAAAGGGCCACCTGGGTGGCTCAGTCAGTTGTGTTTCTGCCTTCAGCTCAGGTCATGATCAGGGTCCTGGGATTGAGTCCCATGTTGAATCCCCTGCTGAGCAGGGAGCCTGCTTCTCCCTCTCCCTCTGCCTGCCGCTCCCCCTGCTTGTGCTCTTTCTCTCTCTGTGTCAAATGAATAAATAAAAAATCTTTAAAAAATTTAAAAAATGTTTAATTCCAATATAGTCAATATACAGTGTTATATTCATTTCAGGCGTACAATATAGTGATTCAACAATATCATGCATCACCCAGTGTTCATCCTGACAATGGCACTCCTTTAAAAAAATATTTTAATTATTTATTCATGAGAGACACACAGAGAGAGGCAGAGACATAGGTAGAGGGAGAAGCAGGCTCCCCAAGGGAAGCCCAATGTGGGACTCCATCCCCAGACCTGGGACGACACTCTGAGCTGAAGGAAGATGCTCAACCGCTGAGCCACCCAGGCGTCCCAACAATGGCACTCCTTAATCAGCATCACCTATTTCACCCCTCTGGTAACCATCAGTTTGTTCTCAACAGTTAAGAGTCTGTTTCTTGGCTTGTCTCTCTTTGTCTTTTTCCTTTCTCCTTTGCTCATTTGTTTTGTTAAATTCCACATATGAGTGAAATCATAAGGTACTTGTCTTTCTCTGGCTTATTTCATATGACATTATACAGTTGATATTTGTCTTTTTTTTAAGATTTTATTTATTCATGAGAGACACAGAGAGAGAGAGGCAGAGACACAGACAGAGGGAGGAGCAGGCTCCATGCAGGGAGCCCGAGGTGGGACTCCATCCTGAGACTCCAGGATCACGCCCTGGGCGGAAGGCAGGTGCTAAAACCGCTGAGCCACCTGGGGTTGCCCGATATTTGTCTTAAATATTATTTGATCTATAGGTTCCCCCTTCTTTTTTTCCTTGCATTTTCTATTGTCCTTAAAGAAACTAGGCCATTTGTCTTGAATAGTTTCTTACAATTTGGATTTTGCTCCTGACATTCCTAAGATGTTTAACATTTTCCCCTGTTCTTATGAATTACTAGTTAGCTGAAGCTTGATTAGATTTGGGTTGGTTTGTTTTTTGCAAGACTACTTCATAGGTGAGGGTATATACTTCTGTCATGAAGTATATAATTATCTGGTATTCTTTTTGTGATATTATCAGCTACTGAATACAACTGTGTAAAGTCCATTAATTCATTAGGGATTGCAAAAATGATATGATAATTTTCTAATTCTGTCTTTCATTTTTATTAGTTGTAAAACTTATATAAAAAAGACATTTCCTATCAACTATTTGGTTATCTTGAGGTACAGTTTGTAAAGGAAAAACAGGATAGATACTTTGATTTTTTTTTTCAGCTTATTTATCAGTTTTTGGAAAAATGAGTTGTTCTCTTAGCATCCCCTAAAGGTGACCAATGAGAGAGTTGCTTTGTTTTCTGAGTATCATTATAAATTCACGGATTTAAGTATTTTTGGTGTGTTCCAATCCATTGTAGTTATTATAATTGCTACTGAACTTGTGCCAACTTTGGCTAGTGGAAAATCTTTTAGGTTGATTCCTGAGGCCTTTTTAAAGTTTTCTTTATTTTTTTTTTAAGATTTTATTTATTTATTCATGAGAGACACAGAGAGAGAGAGGCAGAGACACAGGCAGAGGGAGAAGCAGGCTCTATGCAGGGAGCCCGATGTGGGACTCAATCCTGGGACTCCAGGATCACACCCTGGGCCAAAGGCAGGCGCTAAACCACTGAGCCACCCAGGGATGCCCTAAAGTTTTCTTTATTTGAAAGTGTTTCATCATCATTATAACAAGCTTTATTAAAGATTATGAATTCAGTTTCCAAGGGAGTTATAAATGATTTTCTATAGAGAGATTATTTACTTGATGTGTTGTTTTCATGGATAAGATATGTTTTGACCCATTGGGGTTATGTAGCTCATGTATTAAAATTGGAAGTTTATTCTATTGTTCTTGACATCTGTGACATGCAATGTTTGATTTGATCTCTGACCTATTTGTCTTCACCTTTTTATAAACATTGAAACTGCATAACTCTTAAGACCTTGCACTTCAGGACGCCTGGGTGGCTCAGCAGTTAAGCATCTGCCTTTGGCTCAGGGTGTGATTCAGGGTGATCCCCACATCCCACTCCTTGCATGGAGCCTGTGTCTCCTCCTCTGCCTGTGTCTCTGCCTCTCTTCCTGTGTCTCTCATGAATAAATAAATAAAATCTTAAAAAAAAATGACCTTGCACTTCATATGAATCATAAAAGACTGTTGGGGCACCTGGGTGGCCCAGTGGTTGAGCCTCTGCCTTTGGCTCAGGTTGTGATCCCAGGGTCCTGGGATCAAGTCTTGTGTTGGGCTCCGTGGGGAGCCTGCTTATCCCTCTGCCTATGTCTCTGACTCTCTCTCTGTGTCTCATGAATAAATAAGTAAAATCTTTTTTAAAAAATCACTGTGGCAGTTTATCATTTGAGTGAAAATCCTAGTTCTCTTTAAAATATTAAAATGTCTGCTCTTCGAAAAAGACTGCAGTGAAAGACATGAGAAATGCTGCAGGGCACTGATAGAATAATTGACCTTAGCTTTTGTCTCATGGTAATAGATTCTTAAGGTACCAGATCATTGCATACTACAGGACTACCAATATGCTGCCCTCAAAGTCAGGAAAAAAATTTTTTTGAGATATAACTCACATACTATAAAATTTAAAGTATATAATCTAGTGCCACTTAGTTCATTGTACAACCATTACTATTGTCTAGTTTCAGAACATTTTTTTTCATCAGCCCTAAAGGAAACTCTATACACATTAGGCAGTCCCTTCTCATTTCCAGCTTTCACCCGAGCCCCTGGCAACCACTAACCTGTTTCTGTCTCTATGGATTTGCCTGCTCTGGATATTCCATATAAATAGAATCATACAATATATGGCTTTTTTAACCTGGCTCCTTTCACTTAGCATGATATTTTAGTATATGTGCTGCCAAAGCGAGTACCTTAGCATGGTATTTTAAAGTTCATCTATATTTTATCATGTATGGGTACTTTGTTCCTTTTTTATTAATAGAATTTATTTTTTAAGATTTTATTTATTTATTCATGAGAGACACAGAGGGAGAAAGGCAGAGACATAGGCAGAGGGAGAAGCAGGCTCCATTCAGGGAGCCTGACGTGGGAATCGATCCCAGGATTCTAGGATCACACTCTGGGCCGAAGGCAGGTGTTAAACCACTGAGCCACCCAGGGATCCCTTGAATTTATTTTTTTAAAGCATTTTTAGGTTTATAGAAAAGCTGAGCAGAGGGTACAGAGAGTTTTGTAAAAGCTCCCTCTTCCCCTCTCATATCTCCCCCACATCTCCCCACAATTTCTCCTGCTATTATTATCTTGCATTTGTGGTACGTTTGTTGTGATTGGTGAACTAATATCAATATATTATTATTAACTGAAGTCTGTTGTTTACATTAAGATTCATCCTTTGTGTTGTATGATCGTGTTTTGACAAATATGTAATGTCATGTGTATACCATTAGAGTATCAAACAGAATAGTTCTACTGCCCTAAATATCCCCTATGTTCCATTGGTTCATCCCTCCCTTTCCACTTAACCTCTGGCAACTACTCATCTTTTTACTAGTACTTTTTTCAGAATGTCATATAGTTTCAGAATGTCATAAGTAATCATTTAATATGTAATCTCTGGCAACTACTAGCCATTTTAAAAAAAGATTTGAAAAAAAAAAAAGATTTGAGAGAGAGAGGGCATGTGCGTGGAAGTGTGGGGGAGGGCAAAGGGAAAGGGAGGGAGAGAATCCCCCCACCAGCAAGCTCCCCACTGAGCACAGAGCCTGACACAGGGCTGTAAGGCTCCATCCCAGGACCCTGGGATCATGGCCTAAGCCAAAATCAAGAGCTAGATCTTTAACCGACTGACTGAGCCACCAAGGCACCCTCAACCACTAACCTTTTTAAAAAGTCTTTTAATTGAGATATAAATGATATACATTATATGTCAGTTTCAGATATACAAGATAATGATTTGATATTTGTATACATTTTGTTGTGTATACATACAATAAATCTAGTTAGCATTTGTCACCTTACATAGTTACAAAGAAATTTATTTTCTTGTGATGAGAACATATAAGACCTACTTAGCAACTTTCAAATATGCAATGCAGTATTATTAAATAGTCACCATTCTGTACATCAGTGAGCTGTTTAGTGTTGCCTTTTTCACAATCTCATATAGTTGGAATCATACAACATGTAAGCTTTTCAGACTGGCTTCTTTCACTTAGCAATATGTATTTAAATTTTCTCTGTCTTTCCACAGCTCAATTGATAGCTCATTTCTTTTTATTGCTGAATAATATTACACTGCGTGGAGGTACCATAGTTTATTTATCCATTTGCTTATTGAAGAACATCTTGGTTGCTTCTAAGTTTTGGCAGTTATAAATTGCTATAAACATTCAGGTTTATACATACAAGCCTTTATGTACAGGTATAGGTGCTATAAACCTAGAGGTTTCTGGGATGCCTGGGTGGCTCAGTGGTTGAGTGTCTGCCTTCAGCTCAGGGCGTGATCTGGGATTCCCAGGATCAAGTCCTGCATGGGGCTCCCTGCATGGAGCCTGCTTCTCCTCCCTCTGCCTGTATCTCTGCTTCTATGTGTCTCTCATGAATAAATAAATAAAATCTTTAAAAAGTATATAGAAGTTTCTGTGTGGACATAAACTTTCAACTCATTTGGGCAAGTATCAAGGTGCATGATTGCTAGATCATCTGGTAAGCTGTGTTTAGACGGCTGTGTTTAAGACACTACCAAACTGCCCCAGGCACCCCTAGAGTCACACAGGTACCTCTGATCTTCACTTTTGAAAGGACTTTTTATTTTATTTTATTTTTTAGTTCTATCTTTGTTTTCAAATCTTCCTTTTTTCCTGAAGATTTATTTCAAATCTTCCTTTTTTCAAAAAGTTTGAAAACTGCTGAAAAAATGTAAATTAGAATTCTTTTTTTTTTAATTTTTATTTATTTATGATAGTCACAGAGAGAGAGAGAGGCAGAGACACAGGCAGAGGGAGAAGCAGGCTCGATGCACCGGGAGCCCGACGTGGGATTCGATCCCGGGTCTCCAGGATCGCGCCCTGGGCCAAAGGCAGGCGCCAAACCACTGCGCCACCCAGGGATCCCGTAAATTAGAATTCTTAAAATAAAATAAAATAAAAATAAAAATGGTATTCCAGAGAAAAAGTAGCTAGTTAAGCTGGCATCTCAAAAATCACAGTGGGGCACCTGCATGGCTCAGTTGGTTAAGTGTCCAATTCCTCATTTAGGCTCAGGTCATGATCTCAACGGTGGTGAGATAGAGCCGTTGGTTCCGTGCTCAATGGAGTCTGCTTGAGATTTTCTCTTTCTCGCTCTCTCTCTCTCCCCCCCATCCCTTTGCCCCTCCCTGCTACATACACACACTCTCTGTAAAATAAATAAATCTTTATTAAAAAAATCACATTAATGTTTTCCTTCAGGGCATCCACCATACTTCATTATGCA
Organism: Canis lupus familiaris; assembly: GCF_011100685.1. Classification (NCBI taxonomy): domain Eukaryota; kingdom Metazoa; phylum Chordata; class Mammalia; order Carnivora; family Canidae; genus Canis; species Canis lupus. The sequence continues at coordinate 82,636,981 of NC_049226.1, read as the reverse complement.
GCAGTACTTCATGCATATTTCTCATTTAGTCACATGAATAAAAATAATTTTTACTACTTTTTAAGGGACATTCTTAAGTGAAACTGGTTATTTTAAAACACTGCAAGTATATGATGGTAAAGAGCATTCTATGAGTGTTGAGTCATCCTAAGGCCCCGGTAGTTTTGCTTTTGTACTGTAAGTGCAACAGTGAAAAAGCTAACTAGTATTTTAATATTTTTTTAAGATTTTATTTATTTATTCATGAGAGACACACACACAGAGAGAGGCAGAGACACAGGCAGAGGGAGAAGCAGACTCCATCAGGGAGCCCAATGTGGGACTCGATTCTGGGTCTCCAGGATCATGCCCTGGGCTGAAGGCAGCGCTAAACCACTGAGCTACCTGGGCTGCCCATATTTTAATATTATTATGAAAGTAATTAAAAAATAGTTTTGATTTTGTGGACCCTGGTACATGTCTCAGGGACCTTCAGGGGTCTAGGAACCACACTCTAAGAACTGCTACATTTTGTTTTGGTATCTTTTAACTTGTTCCAAAATATTAAGTTATAACTTTCATTTGTGATATATCTTTCTGGAGTGCTTTCATTCTTTAGTGATGTTACTCTCATATAAAATTGAACTGTAATCCTTTCCTGTGGCTCTTTAAGTGCAATATGTTTTCCTATACTTTTACATGGTAAGAGTGGATCCGAGTAGCTTTTCTGGTTTCAGGGTTTTGGAGCTCCCTCTTCTGTTTTGTTCACAAAGTGCTGAAAACTGGGGGCTTTACACTTCCTGATAACTGCCATCTTTGCTTCTCTCCCCACTTGTATCTTGATCTTCTTTTTCCTTTGAACCTGTTGTTTCTGTCCCATTCAATGTGGATTCTACTCTCACTAATTTCTCCCTGATGTGGGTCTTGTCTTGAAAGAGACCTTCGGTTTATTAATTTTCAGAGTTTATAGGGCCCAGACTGCTCTAGAACCTTAAAACTTATTTCAGTGCAGTCCCCTGGAACTCACAAATTGGATCTTGCAGAACCTCCTTACAGTTTTGATTATGATTTTATTTGATTCATCACATTTGCTAGTGAGTTCCTATTGACAATTTTGAGATTCTTCTCTATTTAGTGCTATTAAAAGTCTAATTGACTTTCTCCCATATTCATGAATATATTATATTTGTATATATGTATATATATTCTTTAAGGATTTTTTTTAAGATTTTATTTATTTATTCATGAGAAACAGAGAGAGAGAAAGAGAGGCAGAGACACAGGCAGAGGGAAAAGCAGGCTCCATGCAGGGAGCCCGATGTGGGACTCCATACCCCATCTCTGAGATCACGCCCTGAGCCAAAGGCAGATGCCCAACCTCTGACCCACCCAGGCGTCCCAGTATATATGTACATATATTCTTTAAAATATAGTTCCACATATACACACTTTTCCCTCACATAATGTCTTTGGGATCTTTCCATATGATCATCTACGAATCTACCTCATTCTTTTTGATAATTGTGTAACAATAATTAACACATATATAGCAACTATCATGTATCAGATACTGTTCTAAGTTTTGTATATATTAATTTAATCCCTACAACACCTTATGAGTTAATTACTGTTATTATCCCCATTTTACAGACAAGGAAGCTAAAGTACAGAGAGAGTAAGTGACTTGTACAAAGCCACAGATCTAGTACTTTGTCCATTGTATCAATCTACTGTTATTTAGGACATTAAGTTCTACTCTCCTACTGATGGACCCTGTGATAGTTTTCTTTTTTTTTTCTTAATTAATTTTTTTTTTTAGATTTTATTTATTTATCCATGAGAGACAGAAAGAGAGAGAGAGAGAGAGGCAGAGACACAGGCAGAGAGAGAAGCAGTATCCCCACAAGGAGCCCCATATGGAACTCAATCCCAGACCCCAGGATCATGCCCTGAGTGAAACACAGACGCTCAACTGCTGAGCTACCCAAGCGTCCGTTTTTTCTTTCTTTTTAAACTATCCTAAAACCTTTCTGCGATTGATACCCATATGTATATATTATATATCCTGGCAGAATTTTTTAGTATAATAGATAGGGCTAAATCCTAGCAGGGGGATTGCTGAATTCCTTTTAAAATTTGTTTTCAGAACTTTTGGAGACTTTTACTACATTCTTCTGGGTGAATAGAGAAATATAAGTGTTCTGTAAAACCAAGATTTGGTATCACTGTATTAGGCAACATTGCTGCTTTTAAAAGGAAGATCTGATCTTCTTACGAACTTTGGATGTAGGGCCTTTCACAAATGGGTTATGGGAGGAAGGAAGACCGATTTTTACTGACTCTGTTGTTTATCTAAGCAGAGTTCATAATATATCTACTGGTGATCTCTTTTCAGAATTGGTGGAGTCTCTTTCATTGCAGGGATCTTATGCTGGAAAAATTCATTCCATTGGTGATGCCTTCAGAAATTTTAAAAACCTCCGATCCTTAGATTTATCAAGAAATTTGATCACAAGTCTGAAGGTAAGTTCTATATTCTATAACTAGTCGTTCCAGCCCAATTTATTTTAGTAGTAGTAGTAGTTATTTTGATGGAAAGAAATAAGAGATAATGTCAGCCTGGGGAATATATGATCTTCCTTTTAAATGTTTCTAAATTTTATTATTGACTATAAAACTGATTCAGCTGTATTCTGTTTGAAATTTTCTGGTATAAAATATTGGGGAAAATTTCTTTTGTACTCAAGGAAAATTATATTAAACAATCACAGGCTAAGGCAATAGGACATTTTTTTTTTATGTGTGTAAAAAGAAAATATGAGAAGCCCTCGTGAAAGTACATATTCTTAGTTCCTACTCTGAGATTCTGAGTTAACCGGTCTGGGGTGGGCTCAGGATACACCCAGGGGATTCTGAGGATGTTGGTACATGGAGCACATGTGGAGAAACACTGGTCTGGATTGTTACTGTGGGTGTTTTCAAGGAGGAAGAGGAAATGGTGGTCTTGAAAACAGAGAAAAATGTATAGATCAAGGGATGGTAGAGCAGAGGGCACGACTGGAAAGTAGGCTTAAGCAGAGTATGTGAGGATTAGCAAATACACAAAGAGCTCTACAAATATAAGTGTGCACACATAAGTTCCACACAGAACTTCCACCTCTGTTTTCTTTGTGGTAGATCCTCAAATGGTATTTCTTCCGAATGTTCCCTTTTTACCCAGTTAGGTGCCTGTCTTGATTAAGCCCTTCTTTGCAAGGCTTAAGGTGAAAGACTCACAAATGCTTTTCAGGATTAGTCAGTGATCTCATGGATTATTCTGCCAGTTTTGTGCTTCTAAGGGGATATTTATTCAACAAGACAAGCCAGACTCATTGTCAAGTTCTAAAAACAAAGGACTCTAAAAAAGGAAGTTCAAGCAAGATTTCCAGCTAGGACTTGGAAAAGCAGAAGCTGCAAGTTAAACTAGGTCTTTAGACTATTTGGGAGCAGCCATTTATATTTGGCACATCAATTTCAGAAAGCATTAGTTCAGAGTTACTTAAGTCTCCTCTTTTCACATGTATCTTTGTTAATTTTCAGGCTAAAAAATTGAGTGAACGTTGTCATAATTTGTTTTTATCTTACTTTCTTTCCATTTCTGTAAATTAGGCAAAAAAAACTGTTGTAAAAATTAATCAAATTAGCATGTGTACATTGCTTGGCATATAGGAAGCACTTAGTAAATGTTTTCTGCATTTTTTGCATCTATGACTTATCTATATATGCTCATCTCTAGCAGTTCTGAATCAATTTTCTTAATTTTCTCAATTACTCAGGGGATAAATGTTTTGTGATTATTTCTAGTGTAACTTTGGGGAATACATGAATTCATGCCAAGTGGGAAAAGTGAGAGGAGGATAGAAGTCATTTCCTTGATTTTTACACTGAGAGACATTAAAAGATTACTTAAGCTGGGCCATTAGACACATTTAAAGAAAGTCCTAATGGTGTTCTGCCCTGAGAGTGGGGCCAAAGTCAGTGAGAACTATTTCTAACTACTGATCCTTTCACAACATAGAAGCTAATGGAATAGAAAAAAACCAGAAAGAAATGAATTGGAGTGTGAACAGGATTATCTATTCAGAAATGCTTTGTGTATATCTTTGAGTTTTCTAAATTTTCTACAAGAAAATGGTAATTTTGAATGAGAGAAGACTAAAAAAAACATTATTTCATAAATACATGATGGAAAATAATTTTACTGAAATTACTCTCAATGAGTTCCTTCTATGCCAAGCATTTTTACTACTAAAATATGATTATACATATATGTACATGTTTTGAATTATTGTCTTGAAGTTTAATGTTGGGCAAAAGCAGCTAACTAGCCAAATACATAAAAATTAAACAATATTTTCAGTAGTAGATTTCAGCAAAGGAGGCAAATTGTGGCTTTTCCTCTCCGGTATCCCAGAGAAATAGAGAGGGTGGGGTAATTCTGAAAGGAGAAACCAGGATAAGAAGGGTTCCAGACTGTTCCAAGAGGGAAGAATTAGATATAGCATTGTTTCATTTTCCTATATACTCCATTGACCCTAAACGTGAGGCATTGAGATATAAGGACATAACACACACACACACACACACACACACATATTAATTTTTTTTAATTATACCCTTCTACCCCCTAGAACTATCTCTTTTGCCTACTTCCTTTCCTCTTGAAAATTGGGGTGCTTCTGGGATCTGGAGAGTGGATGTGGCAAGGGTAAGAGAAGGGTAAAAGTAGCTTGGGCTAACCACTGGAAAAGAGAATAATCAGGGAGCAACAGAAGTAGATAATTGACTGCAGATATTTCCAGTCAGATTTGGTAAGGAGAAAATGTATGATATCTACAGGTTGTTTAATATATAAAACATCTAGTGCCCATAGGCTGCATTGTTCTTATTCTCAGGCATCTAAATAAGAGTTTCAACTTTGCCTTTCTCACGGGTGACTCAGGTAACATGTTTAAGGATGGAAGAAATAGATATATTTCCATCTATTTATATTTCCATATATTTATCTGTGAGATTCCTAGTCCTTAGCAATGTGTGATTTCATAATGTGGTCTTTTCCTTGCAGGGTATCCAGTATTTGTGTTCACTCCAAGAGCTGAATTTATATTATAACAACATTCCTTCATTAGTGGAGGTGTCCCGCCTACAGCCTTTACCCTTCCTCAAAGAATTAGATTTGAGACTCAATCCTGTTGTCAGGAAAGATACAGATTATAGGCTCTTTGCTGTGTACACGCTACAAACTCTGGAGAAACTGGGTGAGACCCTCCTCCCCTGTTCCTTGTCCCAGAATTTACATTAAACCAGCTCCCTCCTAACCTTTTGGGTGTTGGCCCAGAGTGTGCGCTGGCAGGATATATTTGTTTATTAGTCAATATTTATATAATTCTTTTGGGTTGGCAGGATGTATGACAAGTCCTTTATTATTGAATGACAATCTGATTTTATCAGTTACTTCCAGCTTTAGTTTTCTTCAGTTGATGGTTTCACCACCACTTCCTCCCCAACAAAGAGTTTCCAGGTTGAGATTTATTTTTCCAGGTGCCCCAAATTTGCAACTATATTAGCAATAGAAAGTGAATACAACAACTCTTTGGGGTTTAATGTCAAGGAGCAATAAAATATTCCTTCAAATGAGCTGCATTTCTTTATAATTTTATTGTTGAGTATACATTTCTTATTGATACAAACTTGGATTTCACATGCCCCTAGGAAAGTTACTGTGGGGAAACTAATTTCTTTCAGAAATGGTTTAACTTTCTTTTTTTTATTTTTTATTTTTTATTTTTATTTTTTTTTTTTTTTTTAACTTTCAACACAATATTAGACCATTTGAATTGTTTGCTGCCTAAACTCTACTTTCCTGCAGGTGTAGTTACACTTATGTGGCAGTTGTTGCTATGGTATCCCTGCAGTCTCCCTGAGTTACTACTTGCTGCAGTGACAACATAATAGCATTATTTTGTGACCTGTCTCTAACAAAAGAATATGATACTGATCTTTAGTTTTTACTCTGTGAATATGGTTTTCTGACCCAGTACTGTTTACTCCAAAAAAGAAATATGCTCAGACCACGGTTTTTGCCTCCAGATGACCGAGCTGTGCGAGAAAGTGAGAGAAAAGCTGCCAAGCTGCATTTTAGTCAGTTGGGCAACAGTGAAAATTTTCTTTTAGAGGTGGAAAAAAGGTAAGACAATTCTTTACCAAAAAAAAAAAAAAAATGAGTTTGGGTCAGACATAGACAGTAGTGAATTCCAACTTAATGTCTTCATTTTCTAGCAGAAATCTTCACAAGGTATAAGAATCCTCAGATCAGAAATAAAAATATTTAACATATCGAGATTTATCTGGGATGAGAATCTGGCCCTCAGAGGGAACATTTCTGCTTTCTTGAACTACTGGGTCTGCTTTGGAATAATTGTTGATAATTCTCTAAAGCTGCTGTTCAAAGCTTAAAGATATGGATACTATGAGAAATCATCCCTGTAAATGCTTACCAACTCTTTCTTGGAGTTATAAATCAGTACATGGTCTTTTCCTATTGAATTAGAAGGTTTATATTACCATGGAGGTTAGTTTGTTAAAAGGTAAAGGAAACATTTATCTACAGAACCAAAAGTAAACAGACCTTGAAGCTCTAAAGTATCTGAAAGGTAGATTTTTCTACTTCTTGTTACTAAAACCTGATCAAAATAAGATAACCATATCTTCTACTCCAAAACTCGTGTTCTTTATTTTTAAAAAGTAGCTTTATTATTTTTGGAAAACAGAAGTCCATTACAATTTACATAATACAGAAAAATGCAATGAAAAAAGTCAAAATCACCCCATACTGTGCTACCAAGAGCTAACTACTAGTAATGTTTGATATATATCCTTCTAGACCTCTGTGTACCTACCTATAGATACATGTACATGTGTCTGTTAGTATTGTTTTCTTTTTTTATTATTATTTTTATTTTTTTATTTTTATTTTTTGAGAGAGAGAGAGAGGCAGAGACACAGGCAGAGGGAGAAGCAGGCTCCATGCACCGGGAGCCTAACGTGGGACTCGATCCCGGGTCTCCAGGATCGCGCCCTGGGCCAAAGGCAGGCGCCAATCCGCTGCGCCACCCAGGGATCCCCCTAGTATTGTTTTCTGATAGTAAAAGTAATGCATACTTACTGAGATTTTGGAAAGTATAGAAAAACCAGAAGAAATAAATAAGCAACTCATAATTTCATTACCCAGAAATAAACATTAATTATAGTAAATATCCTCTTAGTTTTAGGTATATGTATGTGTATACAATATCTATATTATATAATAGATCTTTATACATTAATAATAAAATAATACATATATTTATAGTAATTTGCTTCCTATACATACCATTTTTAGTTTGATAAGATATGAACATGTCTCCACAACATTAAATATTCTTTTTTTTAAAGATTTTATTTATTCATGAGAGACACAGAGAGAGGCAGAGAGAAAAGCAGAGTCATAGGCAGAGGGAGGAGAAGCAGTTTCCATATAAGGAGCCCAATGTAAGACTTGATCCTGGGACTCCAGGATCACACCCTGAGCATAAGGCATATGTTCAACCAGTGAGCCACCCAGGCATCCCAGAATTAAATATTCTCCAAAATGAGATTTTTTTCTTTGTTTATTGCCTTTCCCCTCCGTAAGAGCTAGGACTTTGCTTGTCGTATTTATTGCAGTATTCCCTAGTGCCTAAAACAATGCCTGAGACATATAAGGCTCCAAGAAATAATTTGTTGAATGATGAATGAATGAAGTCAATGTCTGCTCTGTTGGTCTGAGATCTTTCCTTTGTCTCTCTCTGCTCTGATCCTTTATGTATTTTATAATGTAACCCTATATATATATTTTTTAGTTCTCTATTTTTAAAATCAAGTTTAGGGCAGCCCTGGTGGCACAGCGGTTTAGCGCCGCCTGCAGCCTGGGGTGTGATCCTGGAGACCCAGGATTGAGTTCCACATCGGGCTTCCTGCATGGAGCCTGCTTCTCCCTTTGCCTGTGTCTCTGCCTCTCTCTTCGCTCTCTCTGAATGAATAAATAAATAAATATTTAAAAAAAATAAAATAAAATCAAGTTTATTGAGGTTTTTATATAGAGTAAAATTCACTCTGCTATAGAAAGAGATGGAATGTTCCTAAAAATTATTTGTATATATATTTTGTGAACTAATTATTTTAATTCATTGAGGGTACCCTCTTTACTACAGAAATACAGAGATGAAAAAAAAAAAAGAAATACAGAAATGAATTAATGTATAATTAAATACATTTCCTAGTAAGGCAGATAATTAGCACCATCATATTTCTGTTTAATTACCATATGATTGCAAACCCAGAGGTAAAATGTTACTCAAGTGCCCAGTCCTAGCATTAATATCTTAAAAGCTCTTCAACATTGAGTAAAGATTTTTTTAAGTCTTTCTGAGTTCCTGTTTTCCCAACCTATAGATAATAGGGGAGCCTTTATGATTAAATGAAATGGTGCATGTAAAGTGCCTGGCTCATCATCTGGCCTGTCTATATGTCCCAATCTGTACTTACTGTGCTTACATCTTACTATACTGTATCAATCAAGTGCAAACATTTGCCTTTTTGTCTTTTTTATTTTTTTTAACTAATGGCTGTAGTTTCCCCCACTATAATTCTTGGCAGCAGAACCTTCCTTTCTGTGCTCTATGAATTTTTTAATTTAAAAAAATTATTATTCCCTTAATCATTTAGACCTAAGTTTATGTCAAGAAAACAGTCTAAGTTCTAGGGCAGCCTGGATAGCTCGGCAGTTTAGTGTCGCCTTCAGCCCCGGGGTATGATCCTGAAGACGTGGGATCGAGTCCACATCAAGCTCCCTGCATAGAGCCTGCTTCTCCCTCTGCCTGTGTCTCTGCCCCTCTGTGTGTGTGTGTGTGTGTGTCTCATGAAAAAATATTTATTTAAAAAAAAAAAAAACAGTCTAAGTTCTGAATTTTCTGGCTTTCATACTTTTTTTGGGGGGGGCGGGATTTTATTTAGAGAGCTAGCCCTTGCAAACGGGGGGGGGGGGGGGGGGGGGAGGGGCAGAAGGAAAGGGAATCTCAAGCAGGCTCAGCGTAGCAGAGTCTTTTTTTTTTTTTTTTTTCCCCCGTAGCACAGAGTCTTATGCAGAGCCCCATCCCACGACCCTGATGAGATCATGACCTGAGCTGAAATCAAGAGTTGGATGCTCAACCAGCTGAGCCCTGACTTTCATACTTTGTTTTTTTTATTCATGAAAGACACAGAGAGAGAGGCAGAGACACAGGCAGAGGGAGAAGCAGGCTCCATGCAGGGAGCTTGAACGTGGGACTCGATCCCGGGTCTCCAGGAGCATACCCCGGGCTGAAGGCAGCACCAAACCGCTGGGCCATCGGGGCTGCCCGACTTTCATACTTTAAAAGCTGAACTAGGGGGATCCCTGGGTGGTTCAGCAGTTTGGCGCCTGCCTTCGGCCCAGGGTGTGATCCTGGCGTGCCGGGATCGGGGCCCACGTCAGGCTCCCTGCATGGAGCCTGTTTCTCCCTCTGCCTGTGTCTCTGCCTCTCTCTCTCTGCCTCTCAAGAATAAATAAGTAAAATCTTTAAAAAATAAATAAATAAAAGCTGAACTATAGTGTCCTCCTCTCTCACTATTCCCAGTAATATTATGGTTTTAAAAAATGGGCTTAACTGAAATATTGTGAACATTTCTAGAACATTTAAAAGAAATCTGATTACCACGAGTTAATGTTTTCCAAATGCATTTACTGGGTGATCTCAGAAACCTTTCCAGCTTTTTTTTTTTTTTTTTTTTTTTTTGAGTTTTAAATAAATTATTCTTTGTGGCAGCTCTAGGGAGAAGACAATGAAAAACTGTGTGACAGACGAGAGCTCTACATCAAAAATCAATGCCAATGTTGATAACAGAATTGAAACTGGTAAGTTTTCTCTCTTTGATCACAAAATGCTTAAAATATTAGTTATTTCAGCTTTTGTGGCCAACCCTGGGTAGGACGAAGACAATATAGTTGAGAAGTAACCGACTTGAAGAAGCACAAGATTTACTGACTGTGTTTTTCCTCCTCCTCTCAACTACCAGAAAAAGCCCTATTTATTGAGTAGGCCTAATCCAGAACCCATCAAGTACAAGCTGTACTCAGAATTCAATTTCATTTACATCCATTTACATCATTTAGTACATTCTGAAAATTGCATTGCCAGTCCCTATGGCCCCTGAGCATTGCTAGGGTGATTGATTCATTAGCCAGAGACTCATGATTCATCTGCATCAATGCAGCTCAGACCCTGGGCCTTCTGTGTTTCTCCACCTTGAACCTTTGCAGCTGCAGAATCTCTTGTGTTTGTGCTATGTTCCTGGTGAGTGTTGCCTATAAGCGCTGTTGGTAACCTAATAGGATTAAAGTGGTTATGCCACATTAATGATCGTGACACAGGCAACTAGATAGCTTTCCATAAAAGAAATGACATGCAGCGGACCCTTATGGATTAACCTGGCACTCATCAGATGACCTTTTAGTTGAGAAAACTTTATTCTATAGAGGCCTTTGTCCCTTTGAGGGATATACCAAATTATTTATAATCTCTAAAAATTAATCCCTGAAAAAAATTAATCCCTAAAATCCCAGCAATTACTTTTATTTTTTATTTTTTTTATTGGTTGCTGAATTTATTTTTTTTTAATTTTTTTTAATTTATTTTTTATTGGTGTTCAATTTACTAACATACAGAATAACCCCCAGTGCCCGTCACCCATTCACTCCCACCCCCCGCCCTCCTCCCCTTCCACCACCCCTAGTTCGTTTCCCAGAGTTAGCAGTCTTTACGTTCTGTCTCCCTTTCTGATATTTCCCACACATTTCTTCCCCCTTCCCTTATATTCCCTTTCACTATTATTTATATTCCCCAAATGAATGAGAACATATAATGTTTGTCCTTCTCCGACTGGCTTACTTCACTCAGCATGATACCCTCCAGTTCCATCCACGTTGAAGCAAATGGTGGGTATTTGTCATTTCTAATAGCTGAGTAATATTCCATTGTATACATAAACCACATCTTCTTTATCCATTCATCTTTCGTTGGACACCGAGGCTCCTTCCACAGTTTGGCTATCGTGGCCATTGCTGCTATAAACATCGGGGTGCAGGTGTCCTGGCGTTTCATTCCAGCAATTACTTTTAAAGATGGGCTGTGTAGCTTAGACAGTAAGAATTTCCAGTTTATAACATATTTTGTTTTCCTTACTACTTATCTATCCATGTGGACATTTATTGATAAGTCAGTTTCACATGATTTCATGGTAAAATAAGCCATTGTGAAGTATGATTTTTATTATTCCTTCTTGGAAATCTCAGTGCACATACATTATGGAGCATGGATTGCTTTATTTCATTTTAAATAGCATTTTTCATATTTAAAATTTGATGAAATTCTGAGGCACCCGGTTAGCTCAGTCAGTTAAGTGTCTGACTCTTGATTTCAGCTCAGGTTGTAGTCTCAGGGTTGTGGGACTGAGCCCCATATCAGGCTCTGTGCTCTGTGAGGAGTCTGCATGAGATTCTCTGTCTCCCTCAGCCCCTACCCCTGCTCACACAATAAATAAATAAAATATTTTAAAAATAAATAAAAATACAGTGGGAAGTCTACTTAGGATTCTCCCTTTGCCCATGTCCTCCCTGCTTGTGCTTGCTCTCTAAAATGAATAAATACATATTTTAAATAGATAAAATTTGATGCAATTCTAGTTTTTAAGATTTTATTTATTTGAGAGAAAGAGAGAGAGCACGCACACGGGTGGGAAGGACAGAAGGGAGGGAGAAGGAAAGAGAACCTTAAGCTGACACCTTGCTGAACCTGAAGCCCATCATGGGGCTCAATCTCATGACCCTGAGATCATGATCTGAGCTAAAACCAAAAGTCAGCACTTAATCTACTAAGCCACCCAGATGCCCCTGATGAAATTCTGTTGTGATAATTTTGGAAAATACTAAAAAGCATGAAGAACAGCATTTTAATCACTCATCAGCCTGTACCCTAGAGACAATCCTAATTAATTTTTTTTTTTTAATTTTTATTTATTTATGATAGTCACAGAGAGAGAGAGAGAGGCAGAGACACAGGCAGAGGGAGAAGCAGGCTCCATGCACTGGGAGCCCGATGTGGGACTCGATCCCGGGTCTCCAGGATCGTGCCCTAGGCCGAAGGCAGGCGCCAAACCGCTGCGCCACCTAGGGATCCCGAGACAATCCTAATTAATAATTTGGTATACAGCCTTCCTGTATTTTATATAGGTAAAAACATTAATATATCCATTTCCAGAATCATGAAGATAAAATGAAGTATAATTTGACTGCCTCTTTTTAGACAAGCTGAATTAAACTTCATTTATGTCATATTACATCATTAGCACACATAAAAATTCACTCCATGAATTGTCTTAAAGTGCATAGTTTTAGGGCATCTGGGTAATTCAGTTAAGCGTGTGGGACTCCTTGTTTTGGCTCAGATCATGATCTTATGGGACATCAGGCTCTGTTCTCAGCAGGGACCTGCTAAAAGATTCTCTGCCCCTGCCCCTCCCCGTCCCCATACTCCTGAGCCCACTCTGTCTCTCAAATCAATCAATCAATCAGTCAATCAATCTTTTTTTAAAAGATTTTATTTATTTATTTATTTATTTATTTATTTATTTATTTATTTATTTATTTATTTATTTATGAAAGACAGAGAGAGAGGCAGAGACACAGGCAGAGGGAGAAGCAGGCTCCATGCAGGAAGCCCGATGAGGGACCTGATCCCGGGACTCCAGGATCATGCCCCGGGCCAAAGGCAGGTGCTAAACCGCTGAGCCACCCAGGGTTCCAATCTTTTTTTTTTTTTTTTTTAAGGTGCATATTCTCTACTGAGAACAATTAGCTTTACTAGACACAGGGCATTTTAAAGGTTCTTGAAAGCTCCAGCTGTTGCCTGGATTTTTTTTTTTTAATATAAAATTGATCTTGCTACTTTGAAACGTTAAAGAGCTTTGCTTTCCACTGAAAATTATGTTTGTGCTAGACCCCTGGGGAGTGTTGCCTATAAGCACTGTTGGTAATCCAATATGACTAAAGTGGTTATGCCATGTTCAAATGGTTGTGCTACAGGCTAGGAGAAAGCTTTTTGGAGAACAATTCCCACTAGCTCAGTTGTTCCAAACAGTGCTTTCCAACCAGTCATTTACAATGATACCTATTAGCATGGCTACTATTAAAACAACAGAAAATAACACATGTTGGCAAGGATGTGGAAAAATTGGAACTACTGGTCCCACTGTTTGGTGAGAATATAAAATGGTACAGATACTATGGACAACAGTATGGCAGTTTCTGAAAAAATTAAAAATAAAATTACCCTGTAAAGCAGTAATTCCACTTGGGCCTATCCTCAAAGAAGTGAAAGCAGGGTCTTAAAGAGGTGTTTGTATACCTATGTTCATAGCAGCATTATTCACAGTAGCTAAAACATGGAAGCAATCCAAGTGTCCATAAACAGATGAATGGATAAGGAATGTGCGATATATACAAACAATGGAATATTATTCACACTATTTAAAAAGAAGGGATCCCTGGGTGGCGCAGCGGTTTGGCGCCTGCCTTTGGCCCAGGGCGCGATCCTGGAGACCCGGGATCGAATCCCACATCGGGCTCCCGGTGCATGGAGCCTGCTTCTCCCTCTGCCTGTGTCTCTGCCTCTCTCTCTCTCTGTGACTATCATGAATAAATAAATAAAATCTTTAAAAAAATAAAAAATAAAATAAAAAAAAATAAAAAGAAGAGGGCAGCCGGGGTGGCTCAGCGGTTTAGCGCCACCTTCAGCCCAGGGTGTGATCCTGGAGACCAGGGATCGAGTCCCATGTCAGGCTTCCTGCATGGAGCCTGCTTCTCCCTCTGCCTGCTTCTCCCTCTGCCTGTGTCTCTGCCTATCTGTTTCTCGAATAAATAAATAAAATCTATTAAAAAAAAAAAAAAAAAAGAAGGGATCCCTGGGTGGCGCAGCGGTTCGGCACCTGCCTTTGGCCCGGGGCGCGATCCTGGGGACCTGGGATTGAATCCCACATCAGGCTCCCGGTGCATGGAGCCTGCTTCTCCCTCTGCCTCTCTCTCTCTCTCTCTCTCTTTCTCTGTGACTATCATAAATAAATTTTTAAAAACTTTAAAAAAAAAAGAAGAGAATTCTGACATATGCTACAACATTAGTGAAACTTAAGGATATTATGCTAAGCAAAATTAGCCAGTCACAAAAAGATAAACACTGATTCCACGTATACGAGATACTTAAAGCAGTCAAAACCATAGAGACAGAAAATAGAATTGTGGTTGCCAGCGGCTGCAGGGAGGAGGAAGTAAGGCATTAGCATTTAATGGATATAGTGTCAGTTTTATAAGATGAAAAGAGTTCCAGAGATGATGGTGATGATGGTTGCACAACATTATGAATGCATTTAATACTGCTGAACTGTACACTTAAAATGGTTAAGTTAATAAATTTTGTGTCATGTGTATTTTGTCACAATAAAAATAATTGAGGAAAAAAACCCCAAATCTATGGCGTTAGTAAATATATCAGTGGTTGCCAGGGGCTAGAGGGGAGAAGGGATGACTAGGTAAGGGTCCCCCTTCATTCTTTTGCGTGAGGGGTGGGACATGTGTAGCTGCTACTGATACTGCCAAGAGCTGAAATTGACTGAAGTTAACTTCAATTTAGCTTCCAGGTCTCCTACACTCCCCCCCCCCCCCCCCGCCCGGGAAATGCGAGCCATTCAATAGACTCCAGAATTCCAAAATAGTTACATTAGACAGATTCTGCGGATATAATTGTTTGCCTAGGTGGAAGACAGATACAGGGTGCTTCTTACTCTGCCATCTTCCCCTGTCTCCATAGTTTTACTTTTTCCAGGATGGTGTATAGCTGGAATTATTAAGTATGTAGCCTTTTACATTGTCTTCTTTACTTAGTAATGTCCCTTTAAGATTCCTTTATGTCTTTTCATGACTTGATAGCTCCTTTCTTTCTAGTGCTGAATAATATTCTGTTGTCTGGGTGTACCACAGTTTATTTATCCATTCACCTACTGAAGGATATCTTGGTTGCTTCTAAGTTTTGGCAATTTTGAAAAAAGCTGCTATAAACATCCATGTGCAGTGTGTGTAGACATACGTTTTCAACTCCTTCAGGCAAATACCAAGTGTTTAATTTTGTAAGAAACTGCCAAACTGTCACCCAATACAATCTGCTTTTTAAAATATCTTTTTATATACTGAGCCTCTTAAGTTGAAATCGCTCAAACTGGATTCATATTCTCAGAATTTGTGAGAATAATGAGTTTGAGAAACACTGATGTAGATGGGCACATGTTATAGAAGCTCGGACTGTGCTAAAAGCATATGTGAAAAGGTTTTGTGGCAGATGTGGAAACAAAGTCCTTAACTGTTAAAGACAGGGGAGCCCTGGGATAGCCTGGGAGGTTAGTGAGATTGGTTTGAATATCTGTGTGAAAGGGTCAATGAGTATAGCAGGTCATAGACAGTTGAGTAATCAGGTGGTTTGGATAGAAGGTTTATGTTGAGTAGAATGTCAGATTACCGGAGAACAAAAGATGATTTACATGCATATAGCACATATAAACTCTGAGTTGAAGGGGGTCATAACTCTTTTTAGCCAATTCGTTTTACCTTTTAATAGAATTACACCTAAAATACATAGATCTAATTGATATCTTATTTTAAAACAGCAAAGGGGTGCAGGCATCTGGCTGGCTCATTGGGTAGAACATGTGACTCTTGGTCTCAGGATTGTAAGTTCAAGCCACACATTGGGTATAGAGATTACTTAAAATATTTTTAAAAATAAAATAACAAAGAAAAATTCATCACAATCACCCTTGTACAGGAGTGAAAGCATTATCTACAATAGCCCAAAAGTCTATCAGCTGATGAATGGATAAACAAAATATGGTATATCTATATAAGGCACATTACTCAGCCATAAGAAAAGAATGAAGTACTGATACATCTACAATATATATCTTGAAAACATCATGCTAAGTAATAGGAGCTAGACACAAAAAGCCAAATATCATATTATTCCATTTATATGAAATGTTCGGAATAGGAAAATCCATACAGAAAGTATATTGAGGGATCCCTGGGTGGCGCAGTGGTTTAGCGCCTGCCTTTGGCCCAGGGCGTGATCCTGGAGACCCGGGATCAAATCCCATGTCGGGCTCCCGGTGCATGGAGCCTGCTTCTCCCTCTGCCTGTGTCTCTGCCTCTCTGTGTGTGTGTGTGTGACTATCATAAATAAATAAAAATTCAAAAAAAAAGAAAGAAAGTATATTGATGGTTGCCAGGTGCTGGTAGGGAAGAGAGAATTGAAAGTGACAGCTAATTGAGTTTCTTTTCAGATAAAATAGATGGTGGTGATGGTTGACAACTTTGTGAATGTACTGAAAACCACTGAATTGTACACAGTAAAAGGGTTAATTGTATGGTATATGAATAAAGTTAAAGATTCCTCCCCCCCTCTCCAAAAAATGATTCTGTAGCCCTTGGTAATTGATTGAAGTTTGAGATGAGTAAGAGTCAAAGAACTTGTTTCTGTCTTGAGGGATTGGTTGAATAGTAATGCCAGTGCTGAGATGTAGTTTTGAGTGGAAGGTGGGGAGCCTCAGTAGAAGTAGGCCTGGATGTGAAGATAATGAGTTTGGTTTAGAAAATACTGATGTTTTTCTTGTCTAGGACAGGGGCACTCCTTGGAGGCAGTTCAAGAAACTTAGGTGTGGACATCAAAAGAGAGATCAGACTTAAGATTTAGATTTTGGGGGATCCCTGGGTCGTGCAGCGGTTTAGCACCTGCCTTTGGCCCAGGGCGCGATCCTGGAGACGCAGGATCGAATCCCACGTCGGGCTCCCGGTGCATGGAGCCTGCTTCTCCCTCTGCCTGTGTCTCTGCCTCTCTCTCTCTCTCTGTGTGTGACTATCATAAATAAATAAAAATTAAAAAAAAAAGATTTAGATTTTGGGTCATCCAGATTTAGGTGATAAAGAGAAGGTATGATAGCATTCAGCAAAGAATATGGACATTGGGGAATTTGAAAGAACCTGTGAATCTCCAAAAGAATATAAGTACAGTAGAAGGAAAACCAAGATGGAGCACGGTCTTGGACATCTGGGAAGTCTAAGTATTGTTCTGTAGGATTCAGGTAAGAGAAGGCCTGTACCCAAAATTGCAGCTTACTTACCATTCTCATATTCTACTAAGAATCAGGGTAAGACCAGTAATTTCTGCTTTACTTTGCTTTGTTTTGTTCTCTTCTGTGTTACTAGTGCAATAGGGGCCAGAGAACATAAACTTTGAAAGCTTAAAAGTAGTTGTGTCAAATACAATGGTAGAAGAGCATTTTATATTGAAGTAATAGGAAATTCCAGTCCCAGAAGGCAACTCAGAAATAGGAAGCATTTTAGAACCCCAAATGGAATGAGGAGCTGGATTTTCAAAAAGCTGGCTTTATTCACTGCATATTCTCAGTTTCCCTGGCTTACAGGAGCTTTCTGTTGCCAGAGCCTACAGATGAGAACTAGCAGAAGAGCACATTGTTTGACTAAGGCCCAGGTTTTTGAAACTATCTTAATTCTTACATAATCCTGTTAGGGGAAAAAACTTTCCTAAACAGGAAACTCTTATTTTCATCCAAGTTCCCCCGAAGACTCCAGATCCTAGAACTCTATGATTAACAAGTTGATCAAGAATTGATCAAGAATGTACTGGGTGCCTGAGCAGCTCAGTCAGTTGAGCAACTGACTCTTGGTTTCAGCTCAGGTCATGACCTCAAGTTCCTGAGATGGAGTCCCATGTTGGGCTCTAAGCTCAGTGCAGAGTCTGCTTGAGATTCTCCCTCCCTTTATCTCTCCCCCTGGTCACACATGCTCTCTCTCTTTCTTTCTCAAATAAATAAATCTTAAAAAAAATAATGTACAAAAACTTCTGTACAAGTGTTCCAATCTAATAAAAATCCTAACTGGCTCTTTTTGATAATAGTTTCTAGAATGGCCAGGACTAGGATATGGTTTTGTTTATCTGTTTGTTTTAAAGATTTTATTTTTAAGTAATCTCTACCCAGTGTGAGGCTTGAAATTACAACCCCAAGATCAAGAGTTGCACGCTCCACTGACTAAGCCAGCCAGGCACTTCCAATTACCTTGTTTTAACCTTACCTCAACCCTAAGAGATAGGCGGTTTAGGTCTTATCATCACTGTTTTATAATGGAAAAAATCAGAGAGATTAAGTAGTTTGCCTGAGTTCACATGGTTTCCAACTGGTAGCACCAGAACTAGCTCTCAATCTTGTGACTTCCCTTCCAGTATCTTTCCATAGACATGTTGCTGTGGAAGTCTGGTCAGTGCTTCATTGTGTGCCTTTTCTTTTAACACAGACTCAAACAAAGGACTTTTTATTCCCTTCCCTAACCGGGAAATAAAGGATTCCCTAACAAGTACTTCTGCAACCCAGGACAATGCTATACCAGATCAGAAATTAGACACTTTCCCACTGGGAACACAGGTAATGTATTCACTTTCCTGTTGACCTGTTGACTAGTCAATGATTACTACTAACAATTCATTGGACTTTCAATTATTTATGAGATCTAGGAGGACTTTTTTGATGAACGCATTTTAGACCCTTTAAAAGGAAAGAAGAACAGACAGGATGCAGAGGATCTTCTCCATTAATTGCAATCTCCCTTTTCCCTCTCCCCTACTATCCCATTATTGAAAGTAGCATATTTATACATACAACTTTAGCACATTTTATGCCACATGTTTTGGCTCTCAAACAGGAATACAACAGTTAGAGGTTTTGGCTGGTTTTAAAATTTCTTCTCTCTACCAAATGTCTCCATCCCTTGTTACATGACTTCTTACATTTTTTACCTCTGACTTGACTTTTTCTTTAAAATATCTATCTATCGGGATCCCTGGGTGGCGCAGCGGTTTAGCGCCTGCCTTTGGCCCAGGGCGCGATCCTGGAGACCTGGGATCGAATCCCACGTCGGGCTCCCGGTGCATGGAGCCTGCTTCTCCCTCTGCCTATGTCTCTGCCTCTCTCTCTCTCTCTCTCTCTCTCTCTCTCTGTGTGTGTGTGTGTGTGTCTCTCATGAATAAATAAATAAAATCTTTAAAAAAAATAAAATATCTATCTATCTATCTATCTATCTATCTATCTATCTATCTATCTAAGAGAGAAAGAGAGAGAATGAATGGGAGAAGAGAGTGAGGGGAAGCAGACTCCCTGCGGAGCATGGAGCTCCATGCAGGACCCGATATGACCTAAGCCAAAACCAAGAGCCAGATGCTCAACCAACTGATCCACCCAAGCGCCCCTACCTCTTACTTTTAATTACTGAATCTTAACATCTCAAGGGTGACTTTCCTAAAGCTGCCTCTCCATTGGAACATAAAAGGAGAAAAGTTAAGGGGTAAAGATGGCATAAAAGTTGTGGGGAGGTAGGGATTGTGTAAAATAAGGCAAAAATTAAGACTAAATTTTTGGTGAAAAAAATTGGTGGGAGGGGGATACAACCATTATATAAGACTCATTTGTATGAGTGAATATGATGTAGGAAACAGAATTGACTGCTTTAACTTCTCCTTTTGTATGCATTTTCTTTGATAAATTATGAGCAATGAAATTGCTTAAAATAGCCAAAAGAAGGGAAAAAAGAAGCGAGAGCTTTGATTAATCCACATTTGGATAATCAACATTGTACTAGTAAAAAAGTATGGGTTTTTTCAGTTTGAGTTTGTAATACCTTCAACTTATAAAAAGACAGATTAGCATTTAGTTGGTTCCTTTGTTTTTGAAGATTCTCTTTAGGTAACTTAGAAACTAGCTCAATTACCATTTTAAACTATCTTAGTATTTGTTTTAAAGGAAATGTCTAGTAAGGTCACGTCTGGATGTCTAGTAACTCTCTTTTCCTAAACATTCAAACTTTTTTTGTTGCAGGAAGTGGCAAGAAGGGAGATCCCAAGTGACAATCACCAGGAAGATGGTAAATATTTTGTTCAGGGAGTATTTTTCTCCACATTAATTATAGAAACCTAGATGCGATGAGATTTGGGTGAAGATGTCTCAGCCCTGGGGCTCTACATAGTCAACGAACTCTTTCTGCTTTAGTTGGGGGCTGCCCTGGATGCTTGGTGATCTGTGAGGCCTTTCTGGTTGAAGAGTGGATATTCTGACTTCATTTGTTCTTGACTTTTTGTACCGGCTGGCTACTCCTTGTTTCTTTTTCTTACCTTTCTTGCCGTCTTTTGAATTTATTATGTTTTTATTCATCCATTTTTTTCTCTCTTCTGGTTTATTTATAAGTTATACACCATTTCAATATTTTTATTATTATTCCCCAAACTACAATATGTGCTCTTAACTTATATAATTAAAAACTAATCAATATTTTAACTCTCCTCTTAGAAAAATTTAAGACCTTAAAGTACTTTACTCCTTTTAGTCTCTCCCAATTTATATATTATTATTATTATTATTATTATTATTATTGATTTTAATTCTCTATATTTTTAAACCTACATAAAATTGTTTTTGTACAGTGTTCATCTATTTATCTTTATTGGGCAGCCCAGGTGGTTCAGTGGTTTGGCGCCACCTTCGGCCCAGGGCGTGATCCTGGAGACGGGATCGAGTCCCACATCGGGCTCCCTGCATGAGCCTGCTTCTCCCTCTGCCTGTATCTCTGCCTCTCTCTCTCTTTCTCTCTCTCTCTCTCTGTGTTTCTCATGAATAAATAAATAAAATCTTAAAAAAAATTATCCTTATTAAACAAAGTATTTGCCACTTTGTTCATTTCTTTTTTTCATCCTAGATTTCCCTTCCAAGATCATTTTTATCTAGCTTACAGTGTGTCTTTTAGAATTTCATTTAGTGTGGGTTTGCTCTGTTGAATTCTTTCAGTTTTTGTTTGTGTGAAAATGTCTCTATTCCACCGTTACTCTTTATTTTTAAGATTGATCGATTGATTGATTTATGATAGTCATAGAGAGAGAGAGAGAGGCAGAGACACAGGAGGAGGGAGAAGGAGGCCCCATGCCGGAGCCCGACGTGGGACTCGATCCCGGGACTCCAGGACTGCGCCCTGGGCCAAAGGCAGGCGCTAAACGGCTGAGCCACCCAGTGATCCCCCCACCATTATTCTTAAAGAGTATTTTGGCCAGGTATAAATTTCTAGGTTGGCAGTTATTTCCTTTAGAACACTGAAGGTATTCCACTGTATTCTTTTGCTTTTGCTTTTGAGAAGTCAGCTGGATGTCTGTTACTCCTGCAAAGATAATCTTTATTTTTTATTCTGACTGCTTTTAAGATTTTCCAATTGTCTTTGGTTTTCTTCAGTTTCAATATGATATGTGGATTTCTTTTTATTTATCCTGCTTGGCATTTATTACACTGAAATCTGTAAATTGTGTCTCATTAATTCTGGGAAGTACTTCAAATATTATTTGTGTCCCATTCTTCCTCTCTGTCCTTCTGGGACTCTTGATTAAATAAAAATATGGTAGAGATTTTTACTTTGTCTTCTTTCTCTTTGTCTCTTATTCTTTTATATTTTTCATATTTCTTTTTTGGGGGTCTGTTCTGCATTCTGGATAATTCCTTCTGACCCATGTTTCAGGTCACTAACATTTTCTTCAGCTGTGTCTAATCTGTTGTTAAGCTTGTCTGTTGAGTTCTTAATTTCACTAGTCTTATTTCTCAGTTCTATAAGTTTTATTTTTTTTAAGTCTTCTGGGTCAATTTTAATAAACAAAAAGTTTCCAGCTTGTTTTATATTTCTTTAAACATAGTAAATGGGGCAACCCTGGTGGCACAGCGGTTAAGCACCACCTGCAGCCCGGGGTGTGATCCTGGAGACCTGGGATTGAGTCCTGCATCAGGCTCCCTGCATGGAGCCTGCTTCTCCCTCTGCCTGTGTCTCTGCCTCTCTCTTTGTGTCTCTATGAATAAATAAATAAAATATTTTATAAATAAATAAATAAAGTAAATGTAGATGTTGCATAGGCTGTATCTGTTAATTCCAATATCTGAAATTTATTGTCTATTTTTTTCTACTCATACTTATTTATGTTGTCTCATTTCCTTTTTTGTTCCTTTGCTTTAGCTACTTGCTATGTATTTGAAAAACTACTTATAGGAATTATTTAAAGTCTTACATAAATAATTTTTTCCAGATCATATTTTCATTTGTTTCTACCTGGTACCTGGGACACTATCATTCTGGGATCACTTTAAACTCAAAGTTTAGGATTCCCCAGATCCACTCAGATGATGCAAACCTGGATTACCAGTCCATACAATGGCTGGCTTATTTCCAGTTTACCTTTACTCTGAAGGTTGCATTCTGCTCGGGGATTCCATCTTAAAGTGTATGTGGAGGGGTGGGGGTAGGGATGGTTTTTTATAGTCCTCACTTTGCATAGTTGCTAAACTTGAACTTCTGTCCCTATTACCCCAAAATTCCTAAGAGTAAAAATGACTTTCACTGCTAGACTTACCTATGTGAGTCCTTGCTGTTTCCTAGATTTTGGCCTAGAAATTCCTCACTAGCTAACAAGCTCTTTGATGCTTTTAAGAACTTGTATCATCCCACTTTTTTAATGTCTTCAATAGGAGACACAGTCTGAATTACCTAATTTCAGCATCTGTTATTAAATTCTTTTTGTTACGTAAAAAAGTTGTTCTGCATCATTTTCTCCATTGTATAGGCTGGCCCTGGGTAAAATGTTGATATTCTATAGGTCCTATAGAGATAAAAAGTGCCTGATTCTACTTTTTTTAAGGTAAAGTGACTAAGTCAGGTATAGTATTTTTTGCTAAGGAATACCTTTAAGCATGTGAAACTCTGAAAATTCCAAAGAGCACCAAGACTAAAATTTCTACTTACTCCACTCTGACACTCTTTAGAGATGACAGATAGCTGTTGGAAAGAAATGCTTTATAGCTCATTAGGGATTTTCATAGATTTTGGATTCCCTGCCATTTAATTGGCTTAGGATATCCGTTTCCAGTGTTTGAACTTAGAGCCTCTGAGTAGAGTTTGGGAGTAGGGGTGGGCCTAGCTTTATTGTGAGGAGTCTATGAAATTATAGACCTGCCAACTATTGTCTATGGACTGAAGACATAACATCACAACTACTGTCATATGGAGTACACCAAAATTTCTATATGAAAACAAAATCTAGAAAACTCTGCTACTACAGTTTTAGGAGGAAATTCC
Source organism: Canis lupus familiaris (assembly GCF_011100685.1). Taxonomy (NCBI): domain Eukaryota; kingdom Metazoa; phylum Chordata; class Mammalia; order Carnivora; family Canidae; genus Canis; species Canis lupus. Next base: position 82,613,604 of record NC_049226.1, on the reverse strand, counting down.
TAGGGGATTATGTTGACATGAAATTTATCTCCAGAATGTTAGAGATTCTTTGTTTACACAGTGTGCAATATGTTTTACTGTTCCATGTAAAAGTCCTTTTATCATTTTATGCTACTGTTTATCAAAATTATAAACCATCTCTTCCTGAGAACTTTTTCTGGTAGACAGTGGTATGCCCAGTGAACTGAGGTACCCTAACTGAGCCAAAAATTCTCATTGTATTTTGTGTTTTCTTTTTCCCTCGGTGGTGGTTAGAATTCAGACGCTACTCTCCTCGTCAGTCCACAGTCCGATCCCCAGAGAAGATGACTAGAGAAGGGTACCGACTGTCTTTTTTGGACAATAAGTCTTCAGGTTCTTCTCCAGAAAAGGACTTGATACTAAAACCCGATACTTATCAGCTTACCCATGATGTCTCATTGGGTAAACGTCTGGATGTGGGTGATTCTAGCCAGATCCATCCCTATCAGTTACCTTCAGATGTTTGTCTAGAAAATTATGATAGTCATTATTCTCAAAATCTATGCCTGCACGGAAGTCTTGGTAAAAGGCCTCAGAGAAGCAAGAATTACAGAGAATATAGCATAAAGCCTTCAAATGACACGAAGGCCACCACATCCCATTCCTGTGGAGACTTACTGACTTCTCTGTCAAATCCTGACTCCGGCACTGGAAGGCTTTTGAAGCTTAGTTCAGGTAATAGCTTCCTGTCAGTTTATAGGCCTTTTTCTAGTCATGAAGATAGAGGTATAACTGGAAATTTTGGAATTAACATTTCTTAAATTGCATTAGTGATTCTTAAATTTTATTTTGGGGCATCAGTAGCCAATGAAACCTCCACAAATCTTCAGGACATGAGTTTAACATGATAGATATATTGAAGACAATTTGTGGAAATGTGAGCTTCATAACTATATGCTGTTGTAGCTAGCTAGCAAGCCAGGACATATTTCTAGTAGCATCTAGTCTTCTCTGATCACAGTCACTTCTATTCTGAGTTATTTTTTCCAAAAAAGCTAGTTTCTGTGTAAATGATAGAGACTATGCTTCAGTTATTTATTAATTTATTCAACAGAATTTATAGGATACCTACTATCTGCCAGATGCTGCTCTGCAGATAAAGTAACAAACAAAAATAAAGTTCCATTAATCTTTTACACAATAAAAAATTCCTAATTTTTATCCATTCTAAAGGGGTAAGACAGGGGATCTCTGGGTGGTTCAGCGGTTTAGCGCCTGCCTTGGGCCCAGGGCGTGATCCTGGGGTCCCGGGATCGAGTCCCATATCGGGCTCCCTGCATGAGGCCTGCTTCTCCCTCTGCCTATGTCTCTGCCTCTCTCAATCTCTCTCTCTCTCTCTCCCTCTCTCTCTCTCTCTCTGTGTCTCTCATGAATAAATAAATAAAATCTTTTAAAAAATAAAGGGGTAAGACATGATAAACAAGTTAGCATATAAATATATGTCAAGTTATGATAAGTACTGTGAAGAAAAATAATGTAAGGGTATAGAGAATAATGAGGAAGTGATGTTTTAGAATGATCAGGGAAAGCTTCTCTGATGATATATAGTATTTGGCAGTGCATTAGCAAGTAGCTTTAAGAGATGCATGGTTAATAAAAGACATATTGAGGTAAGTTCAAGAAAGAATTGAGAAGAAGCAATAGAGTTATAGAATATATACAATCTTTCAAGGAGGTTTGCAGTGAAGGGAAGTAGAGAAAGAGAACTGTAGATGGAGAGGTGATGGGATCAAGGAAATTGTGATGGAAATGATCCAGTAGAGGGATCTAGCACCAATGATGTAGGAGAGAAAAGGGACAATTACAAGAAAAAAAAAATCCTTGGGTAGTCAAGAGGTTAGAATCCAGTCCACCAGTGGAGAAGTTGGCCTTAGAAGCACAGATAGTTCATCTTTTATTAAAAAAGGAAGGCAGAGAATTTATAAATACAAATACAGGTGAGTTGGTAGATTTGGTGGCAGGATCATGTAGATGTTTTCTTTGATTGCATCTGTTTTTCTTAGAAAAATAGAGTGGTCAGCACCTGAGAATGAGAAGGAGCAGGTGTTGGAAGTTTGAAGAGAAGAGAGATGTCAAATGGTCATCTCAGAGAACAAAACAGTAAATTGACTAGTGTATTAGTTATAACTGGGCAATACAAGGCCCAATTAAGATAGTGGCCTGAGTTTAAAGTAAAGACAGGGATCCCTGGGTGGCGCAGCGGTTTGGCGCCTGCCTTTGGCCCAGGGCGCGACCCTGGAGACCCGGGATCGAATCCCACGTCGGGCTCCCGGTGCATGGAGCCTGCTTCTCCCTCTCCCTCTGCCTGTGTCTCTGCCTCTCTCTCTATGTGTGACTTTCATAAATAAATAAATAAATAAAATTAAAAAAAAAATAAAAATAAAGTAAAGACAGAAAAGATGCATGTTCTCCAGCCACTTCCTACTGCTCTCATGCAGGCTTGGAGTCCGTAGACAGTTGGATTTAGTCAGTTATGGTTTTGTCAGGTAGAGTGGGGGAAGGGAAAGGATCCAGAGAATTGAGGGTGTATAGTAAGAAGAGGTTGTTATGACTAGGTGGGGTAAGGTTGGTAGTGAGGCATGAGAGAGTTGAAAGGCAGGGTCATCTCCCAGCCTGTTTCCTTCACAGATCTGTATGCCACAACCCATTTCAACAGTGACCCTGCTCTGCTGGTCAATGCAGAGCAACAATTATCTACCAGTATCAGTGATTTGACACCAGCACATGGTTCTTTCCCAAACAACCCTGCCCTGGGAGACTCTCTACGGACACTGCTGTTGCCTACTGGGACCTCAGAACATAGAGAGAGTTTGACCAAGAGATCATTAAGTCCATCGAGGAGAGGATTCAAACGGAAGGACAATATACTTGCTGCCCTGAATCCAAAGATTGGTTTCAGAGATGCTACAGGGAGCGAGGCAAGTACTGGTTTGTTTGTGCTTGTGCAAAAAACACATCAGATCCAAGATCACAATGGGGTTTTGTTAGGGATGGCAGTGATTCTGACCAAGGGTACTACAAATTCAAAGGGATTTTTAGAGGCCAGTGGTTAATATGGCCAGGCCAAAGCCTGTGACTCTTCTGCCCTTGGGAAAGACTTTCCCTTTCTGCTGCATTTTCTCATTTCTGTCACATTGAGAACATTCCCTAATCTACTTCCAGAGCATAAATATTGTGGGGACTTATGTTGATAATAAGAAGTGGCAGACAAAGTTTACCACAGCAGGAAATGCAGAAGTTGCCAGGGGCTGTGGATTGGCTGAAGAGTGAACTCTGTAGCGTTGATGTTTATAATCTTAAAATTATTCAGTTTTTTTTTTAATTCAGTCAGTCATGAATGAACATATATATATAAATGAATAAAAAATAATTGTGAATTTTAATGGACAGGTCTACCTATACATCTTTCTTTTTTTTTTTTTTTTTTTTTTTTTTTTTTAAATTTTTTTATTTATTTATGATAGTCACACAGAGAGAGAGAGAGAGAGGCAGAGACACAGGCAGAGGGAGAAGCAGGCTCCATGCACCGGAAGCCTGATGTGGGATTCGATCCCGGGTCTCCAGGATCACGCCCTGGGCCAAAGGCAGGCGCCAAACCGCTGCGCCACCCAGGGATCCCTACCTATACATCTTTCTATATAAGATTCTTTCTAAATAAAAAGTAACTTTAGTATTGGGTCCAACAAGGCAGCCCGGGTGGCTTAGTGGTTTAGCGCCGCCTTCACCCCAGGGCGTGATCCTGTAGACCCCGGATCGAGTCCCACGTCGGGCTCCCTGTGTGGAGCCTGTTTCTCCCTCTGCCTGTGTCTCTGCTTCTCTCTCTCTCTGTGTCTCTCATGAATAAATAACGTCTTATAAAAAAAAAAAAAAAAAAAAAAAAGAAACTTTGAAAAAAAAAAGTACTGGGTCCAACAATAACATTTAACCTATAACATTTAAAATGTTATGGGGGGGGGGGGGAGCAAGCCCGGTTGGCTCAGGGGTTTAGTGCTGCCTTTGGCCCAGGGTGTGATTCTAGAGACCCAGGATCGAGTCCCCATTGGGCTCCCTGCATGGAGCCTGCTTCTCCCTCTGCCTGCATCTCTGCCTCTCTGTCTCTCTCTCTCTCTCTCTCTGTGTGTGTGTGTGTGTGTGTCTCATGAATAAATAAATAAAATCTTTAAAAAATAAAATAAAAATAAAATGTTATAGGGGGAGCAGCCTGGGTGGCGGTTTAGGGCCACCTTCAGTCCAGGGCGTTATCCTGAGAACCAGGGATCGAGTCCCACATCAGGCTCCCTGCATGGAGCCTGCTTCTCTCTCTGCTTGTGTCTCTGCCATTCTCTCTCCCTCCCTTCCTCCCTCTCTCCCCCACCCCTCCCTCCCCCCATCTGTCTCTCATGAATAAATAAATAAGATAAATTTTTAAAAATAAAATAAAATAAAATATTATAGGGGCACTTGGGTGGCTCAGTCAGTTAAACGTCTACCTTTAGGTCAGGTCATGATCCTGGGGTCCTGGGATTGAGTTCTGTGTCTGGCTCCTGCTCAGTGAGGAGTCTGCTTCTCCCTCTCCCTCTGACCCTGCCCTCTGCCCATGATCTCTGTCTCTCAAATAAGTAAATAAAATCTTTAAAAAGTTCTATAACACTTATATTTAATATTGTAATTGAATACATATTTATAAGTGTATATATTATACATAATATATAAATATATAAATAAATGTATACAAATATATATTAACATATTAAATATAAGCTTATGAGTTAAAATTTTTGAAATACTCACCAGGGGGGCCTGAGTGGCAAAGTCAGTTAAGCATCTGCTTCTTGATTTTGTCTTAGGTCATGGGATCAAGCCCTACATTGAGTTCCATGCTCAGTGCAGTCTACTTGAGATTCTCTCTTTTTCTCCCTCTGCCCCTCCCCTCATGCTCTCTCTCTCTCTCTAACATAAATAAATCTTTTAAAATAAAATGAAATAAGATAAAATACTCCCCATTTTTGGGAGGCTGGCTGGCTCAGTTGGTAGAGCCCTGTTGATCTTAGGGTCATGAATGAGTTTTGAGTATCATGTTCATTGTAAAGATGACTTAAATAAACTTTAAAAATTAAAAAAAATACTCCCCATTTTATGATCTATAATATTTTTTTAAGATTTTATTTATTCATTCATGAGAGACACAGAGAGGAAGAGAGGCAGAGACACAGGCCGAGGGAGAAGCAGGCTCCATGCAGGGAGCGTGACGTAGGACTCCATCCCAGGTCTCCAGGATCAGGCCCTGGGCTGAAGGCGGCGCTAAACCGCTGAGGCACTCAGGTTGCCCAGTAATATGTTTTTAAAATGTTCTGCAAGTTTAATCTTTTTATACTATATAACTTAATTTAATATTTTTTAATCTCTACAAAAAATTAGTATACTATTATATTTGAAATTATCTTTGAATATACTACTACATTTGCTTAGAAATAATATTCAAATCCAAACTGAATGATGAAGCCGCCTTTTTTTTTTTTAATGTTAACACTTTAAATGTCCAGAGTCTTACCATATTGTGTTAGAATGACAAATGGTTGGTGTTTGGTTTGTTTTTGTTTTTTTTTCTTGAGCCTCTCTCTAGTGACCTGGGCAGTTTGCATGGTTTGCCAGGAAATCACAGTCCCCCGATTTCTGCCAGAACCTCCCATGTGGCCACTGTCCTCAGACAGCTCTTGGAGCTTGTGGATAAGCACTGGAATGGCTCTGGCTCTCTCCTCCTTAACAAGAAGTTTCTCGGTAAGTGAATGCATTCTCCGCTCCTGGAGAAGGGCTCAGACCTTGCTTCCAGTCTGTGTTCCTATAAAAGCCACTCAGCCCCTTTAACTTGTAGGGAAAAAATTGTTCCCATGATCACTTAACAAAATCTTTCAGTGGCACAGTAACTGACAAATCTGCATTTTTCTCATAATCTTCTTCCCTGTTTTATCAACATCCTTCCCTCCCATACCAATTGTTTTGTCTCTTTAATGACTTTTTTTGGTAGTCTTTAAGTAATACGTAGAGTGATGAGGTATGTAAAATAGAGCATGGTGGTGGTAATGATTACAGAAGGATTTTATGACCCTTGGGACAGTGCCAATAATAAATACAATAAAAATTGGGTTTGATCATCAGAATTCTAAGATGCCTGTTGAAATGTTATAATTTGAAAAACTTGAATGAATGAATAAATTATTTGGACTCTTCTTAGGGCTTCTTTTTTAGGAATTTGGAGGAAAGAATGTTCTGTAAATGTTGCCCCCACAGTATTATTTGTTTAATGGAAAAAAAGTTCAAGGAGATATTGGTGGTGGTAAATGTTTAGGAAAAACTAGAAACTTTAACATTGCTTGGGCTTAATTTTGTTTAATTTGAATTTCTAAATGGATACATAGGAGAAAAAGTCTTAGCATAGTTACTTTCCTTCCCACATTGACTCTTGTCTCTCATTTTTTAGGAAATTATCCTCAGGAGCCACTCATCAGTGACTAGAGAATAGCACAGGGCTATTGAGGGTCTACTCATGAAGGTCTACTGTCATTTCTCCATAGAGGGGATGGGATAGAATTTCTTATCCATTATGAAATACCTCTTACAGCCACTTAGTAAATTTTTGTAAAAAAGGGGGTATTAGATAACTGTATTTGTCCTACAGAGCTGGTAGTTTTTGGCTAGGAATTCTGTGCTTTAGCTTTTAAGATTGGCTCGTGTGCCCTACCTGAATTTTTGGCAGGTCCTGCCCGAGATTTGCTTCTGACTTTGGTAGTCCCTGCTCCTTCCCAGCAGTGGTGTCACTCACATCCTGAAGACATGTCAAAGACCTTCCGGAGAAGAGAGATGGAATTGAAGGAGGCTGGGCATGTGGTCCCCAATGACATGGTATGCCTCTCTCATCTCCCTTTCCTAAACTTTCTTTATTAGAAAAGGATAGAGCAGCAAAACTAGAACAGCTTTGTGCCATAAAGATCATCATCACCATGAACCTAGATGTTTGGGAACCAAAATACAAAGAAGTCAGTCAGGGCAAAGTAGGAACACAAAACTTGCCAGCATAAGGAAAACTTGGAGGTTCTGCAAGGATGACACCCTAATATTTCCCGTATTCCAAAAATTCTAAAGAAAGACTTAGAGAAAGAAAAAAAATGACCTTAGAATGAAAATACTTAGGTTCATATTTTGGAAGGTTATGGTTTAATTCTAATGAGAGGAGGTCAATGTCTCTGGGATTGGCTTTCCTCCCTTCTGATGGAACAGAGAGCCCTGAACCAGAGGCCATTCCTAGAGCATTAGGGTGCTGAGTTTAGAAAAGGAAGAAGGGACTCCTATCCTTAGGCTTTTTCCCTCTTTTCTTAACCTAAAAGGATTTTCACACACCAACTTGAGCTTCTAGAAACTTCGGATAGGTGACTCAGAATTGCGTACTACCTGTCAAAAGAAGTACTCGTTCTTCAAGAGTAGTGGATAACTCACAGGAAAGACTGCATCTCCATGTGATGTTTGTTTGCTGCACTTGTGCTATGTTTACCAATGAATTAAAATTCTAATGAGAAAGTTAGATGCTGACCTCCACTCGTTTTATCACTAAACAGAGGAAAGTGTCTTTCACAGACACTAAAAGCACTCCACTCAAATTCTTTTTTTTTTTTTCAAATTCTTAATATACCTGTATTTTGTTTTCTCATTTCATCTAAAGGAAAGCTTGAAGCAAAAACTGGTCAGAGTGCTAGAAGAAAACCTCATTTTGTCAGAAAAAATCCAACAGTTGGAGGAAGGTGCTGCCACCTTGGTGGTGAGTGGGCACCAGTCACACACTTACGGTGAGTTCAGGAAAGCAACATGTGGGATGTCCCAAAACAACTGTTTATAGATGACCCATTTAATAAGCTTCATTATCTAGAGGTCACATGGCTTCCTATATGGAAATAATCATCTTGCCTCAGAGAGTTGTAATATAAATGTCTTGAGTTACTGTTTGAAGCTCTTTGTCAGTGTAAAGCAGGTACAGATGTTATTATTGTCATTATTTTTGAGACTGACACTTTCTGATTATTGCAGAAGATCTTGTTCTGTGGGCACCAGCTAGCTCAGTCAGTAAAGGTGTGCCTCTTGAGCTTGGGGTTGTGAGTTTGAGCCCCACGTTTGGTGTAAAGATTCCTTAAAATTTTTAAAAGAACATATTGTTTATAGATAGTTGGGAAAATATAAGGAAAATATAATCCCATTATCCTGTAATACTGCCATTATTATTTTTGGTATATTTTCTTTCACCATATCCCTATACATATATTTTTAACTTAAAATTTGAGAGGGACGCCTGGCTGGCTCAGTCTGTGGAGCATGCTACCCTTGATCTCAGGATTGTGACTCCCAGCCCCATGTTAGGTTTAGAGATTACTTAAAAATAAAATCTTTTAGCAGTGCCTGGATGGCTTAGTCGGTTAAGCGTCTGATTCTTTTTTTTTTTTTTGGCTCAGGTCATAGTCTTTGGGTTATGGGATCCAGCTTTGCATCAGGCTCTGCCCTCCGTGTAGAGTCTGCTTGTCCCTCTCCCTCTGCTTCTCTCCCCGCTTTTCTCTCTCTCTCTCAAATAAATAAAATCTTTTAAAAAATAAAATTTATGACTTGATGTTTTAAAAATAAATAACATATAACAAAATGCATACATTTTAAATTAGATGAGTTTTGACAAATATATACACTCTTTTAATTCCATCTCAGTTAAAATACTGAACATTTCTCAGATCCTTGTGCAGTGAGTTTCCCCTACTTTCTACCCTAGGCAATCAGCAATCAGATTTTAATACCCTAATATTATTAATTTAATGGTAAAGGCATTTCCTATAATATCATATGAATAATTTTTTAAAATTTACAAATATTCAGAAAATTTGAAATGAAATGCTTGAGTGAAGACCCTGAGTAGAAATGCTTCTCTGAAATTGTCTCTTCCCTTTGAATGAAGCTGAGAGTCTTAATATTCATTATCATGAATAATGCACCTGTTTATGCACGTAAATTTTAGATTATTTTCCTAGGAGACATTCCTAGATGTAGAATTTAGTGGCTCAAAAGATGTGGACATTTTTGAGGTTTTTATTGCATATTGTCAAAATACTCCCAAGCAAGGTTTTTTCTTTTTTTTTTCTTTCTTTTTTTTTTTTTTTTAATTCATGGAGACACAGAGAGAGTCAGAGGCAGAGACACAGGCAGACGGAGAAGCAGGCTCCATGCAGGGAGCCCGATGTGGGACTCAATTCCGGGTCCCCAGGATCACACCCTGGGCTGCAGGCGGCGCTGAACCGCTGCGCCACCAGGGCTGCCCAGGTTTTTAAAATTTATACTCCCATCAGCAGTGAGTATATTTGAGTTTTGTTTTGTTTTGTTTTTTTTTTTTTTAAGATTCTTATTTATTTATTCATGAGAGACACAGAGAGAGGCAGAGACACACACAGAGGGAGAAGCAGGCTCCCCACAGGGAGCCCAATGTGGGACTCAATCCGGGAACTCTGGGATCATGACCTGAGCTAAAGGCAGACGCCCAACCGCTGAGCCACCCAGACGTCCCAGCAGTGAGTAAATTTGAATGCCCTTTTCACTCCATCCTTGTCTACACTAGTTTTTGGTATTTTTACTTTTTTTTTTCTATTGTGATGTGAAAAATAGTATCCCGTTGCTATTTTGATTTGTACTACTTTATTATTAACATAGTTTAGGCCAGTATTTTAGACAAAATCTATCCTGAGCTTTAAACATTTAGCTCAGCATCGCTAAGCATCATGAGCATTTGGATTTATATGAGGAATTTGATTTAGAAGTCAGCACTGAATTTCCAGAATTGGAACTCCTCACTATCTGATTCTCACAAGCCTGAATAATCAAGGCATCTCCACTTACCTACTCTGAAAATAGATGTTTGTTCACTACATGTCAACTTTCAATCAACCATTAGGTACAGTACTGTATTTTGGCTTAGTGCTGATACAGCTGATGCAGCTCTGTTTTCCATATTCTATAACCTTGCTACTCAAAGAGTGATCCATAGATCAGAAATGATAGCATCACCTGGGAGCTTGTTAGACATGTAGAATATTGGGCTTCCCCTCAAACCTACTGAATCAATCTGTTTTTAACAAAATCTCCAGGTGATTTATAAGCATATTAAAGTTTAAGAAGTACTGTTCTAGAAGACTGACTGACTTAGGACCAGAGTTCGTGTGCTTTTACCTACTTCATTATTGCAGTCATTGGTAATATATTTGGGGAGCTAGACACTATGAGCGTCTTGACTACAAATTCAGTTTCTGCAAGCACTCACTGAGTTATTACTATGTGCCTGACACAGTTCTAGATGTTTTCACTGATTCTATAAAGAGTGAAGGACAGCCATTCACAAAGTAAAATGGAGAATACAGAGAGACCTAATATAAGTTGATTATGCTGGGATCCCTGGGTGGCGCAGCGGTTTGGCGCCTGCCTTTGGCCCAGGGCGCGATCCTGGAGACCCGGGATCGAGTCCCACGTCGGGCTCCCGGTGCATGGAGCCTGCTTCTCCCTCTGCCTGTGTCTCTGCCTCTCTGTCTCTCTCTGTGTGACTATCATGAATAAATAAATAAAATCTTAAAAAAAAAATAAGTTGATTATGCTAAATGAAGATTATATCCTCATAACCGTGGTGGGGCAGGGTTATTAGCTCTAGTGAAACTCAGAAAAATAAACTAATGTGTAATATTAAATGGTTGAATTTTCATTCAGATCTCTCTGTTGCTAAGCCCCATATTTGCTGTCTCTAAGGGAAGGACTGGTGAATACAGTGTGGAGGTGGGGGCAGTGGGGTGCCCAATTCTTTAAGATGGCCACCTGACTACTTAAACGGTGCTCAGAGATAGTGACTTGGAATCCTGTTCACACCTGGCTACTGTACCCTTTGTAGACGATCTTCTGCGCAAAAACCAGCAATTGAACATGCAAGTGGCTTGCCTGAATCAGGAACTTGCCCAGCTGAAAAAGCTGGAGGAGACAGTGGCCCTTCTCCATGAAAGTCAGAGGTAGGAGAGAGTCCATCTAGCTGGATTCTGGAAGCAGATATTTACTTTCTTTTATATGCTTTGTCTTATTTGATAATATCTATATATTTTTCACGTTCATTTTGTGTATAAACCTCATGTATCTGGGTGTATCCATGTGTAAACCTTCTGTGTTCCAGGACACATGAGGGACTAAATGTCTTTGCTGGTGTTGGTGGGTTGCAACACCTCAATAAGTAGTTTCTCACTGGATCCAACAGGACCCTTGTTTGAGTCAGCCCCTAAAATCATCTCTCTGGCTCTTCTGGAAAATGCCTGCCTCCTAATGATCTCAGAAGACACATTAAGCACTTAGGGGGAATGACAGAAAGTCCAATGTATTTGTTCTTTTCAGAGGAGTTTAACAGCATCAGCCTCTTCAAAGAACATAATTCATCCCTCAGGATGCCAGCTAGACAAATTAGAAGGGGCCCCAAGACTATTGTATTGGTACATTTACAGAAGCTCTTGACATTTTGATTTGTAAAACACCTTCACTGTGGCTTTCAGTGAAGTTTAAAGAACTCCATTCCCAAACCTTGATCCCTAAACTTTACTTCCTGAATAGCTAGTGAATTAGGATAGCTCCATATTCAGAGAATTAGACTCAGATCCATTGTAGACTTTTCGTTATAATTATTTCAAACACAAAAGCAGAGGAAGTAGTATAAAGTCATCCTCCTCAAAATGGGTTATCAGAATCACCTGAAAAACTTACTGAAATGCAGATTGCTGGGCCCCCACTCCCCAGAGTTTCGACTCAGGCCTGATGGGGACAGAGAATTTACCCTTCTAATAAGTTTCCAGGTGATGCTGTTGTTGCTGATTTGGAGACCACATTTTAAGAACATTAGGGTATATCTCTTTAAGTGATATACAAATTGCTGTATTTTAAAGTAACTTGAAATAATTCTTTGTGTTGTCAAACCATGTGTTTTGTTTTGTTTTGGCTAGCCTCTGATAGCTTTTAATATTATATGGTAATACAGAGTCCAAGAATACAGTCCTGACTAGCACCATTGGTTAATTGCAGAGGCAGGATAAATTAGATGAAGTAGAGGTTAAGATTTGGGGATAGAAATTGGAGGCTTGGTCAGATGCCAATCTTCCAGTACTTCTTACCTCATCATGAAAGTGCTTTTGGAAAGAATAGAACAATCATATAAAATGTGAACTATGTTACTGCTACAGTCAGTCTGGAACATCATCAAACAGAAATGTAATGAAGAAAGAAACTGTCAGCCTGCTTTTAAAATAACCCACTCATAAATCGGTCAGTTCTTTCTATTTAAAGATGTTACTTCATTTAACATTTGTCTTTAGTAAACATTTCAGGTCTGAATAGCATCTACTTTGCTTTTATGATTTCGTGACTGTCTTTTTTTGCCTGTGCCTCAGATCCCTGGTGGTAACTAATGAGTATTTGCTGCAGCAGCTGAATAAAGAGCAAAAAGGTTATTCTGGGAAAGCACTCTTGCCTCCTGAGAAGAGTCATCATTCGGGGAGATCATCACCCTTTGGGAAAAGCACACTGACTTCCTCCTCACCAGTAGCACATGACACGGGTCAGTATCTAATACAGAGTGTCTCAGACTCTGTTCCAGAGCCTAGTTTATGGAGCTAGCACTGAGCACCTTCTCTGCAGCTTCCCTCTTGGCCCCAGGGGCTCTCGGTGTCATTGCCACTAGTATGGTGGTATTCACCTATAAGATTAAGAAAAAAATCTTAATCTGATTACATTGTATTGGTCCTTTTTATTTCTCTTTTTATCTCCTCCTGTCTAGTCATTCTTTCTTCCTGCTCACAGAAATAATGCATATAATTCTAGGCATATCACATAAACATTTGGCTGAAAATGTTGAAGAGAAAAAAATCAGACATTTTTCTGATTTTTGAAACTTGAAACTATGCAGTAGAAGGTTTAAAAAGAACATCAGTGGCCAGTTGTGTTTTGTGTTAGAAAAATTTTAGAGACCTTATACTGATTGGCTCATCAAACATGTTTTGAGTTTCCTTCCACCATAGTAAAAAGGTGACACTGTCTGGTGTCAGCTTAGGAGCAGCCAACAATTGAGTTGAAGAGAAAAGCAAAACTCATGTGATAGAGCTCAAAGATTGATATTGGTACCTAACAAGTTTAAATACAAGCCCAAAGATGCCCTGGAGAAAAAGACAGGGAGAAAGAGAGGCAAAGAAAGGAGTTTCCACTCTGGGGAATTGGAGAAGGCACCAATGAGGACTTTTTAGTGGAAGTTTCCAGAATTAAAATGGTAACAGAGGGGGTGTGTGAAGTCTCCCAGGCCAAGAATGCAGAGTAGAAGAGTCTGGAGCCCCTAGAGGGTCATGGGGTCATAATGGTAGAAGAATATACAACCAGAGGACCTATCCTAGCCTGCGAGGTGTGGTGTCAGGAAAAGTCTGCTAAAGAAATTATCTCTCTTTTTTTTTTATTTTAATTTTTATTTATGTTAAGGACTCTCTGTACCCAATGTGGGGCTCAAGCTCTTGACCCCAAGATCAAGAGTCACATGCCTTTCCAACTGAGAAAGCCAGGCACCCCTAAAGAAAGGACTTTTCAACTGAGACCTGAAGAATGAATAGGTCACCAGGCAAAGCATAGGGCCAAGGGCAGAGGCAATGAGAAGGAACATGGTCCATTCAGGGAACAGAGGAGCGAGGAGATGATAGGAGCTAGGTCACACCATTCCTTGAAGATTTTAGATTGAGAGGGCAAAGGAGTGATATTTGTGTTTGAGAAGCTTTCTCTGTAAGAGGAATGGGTTGAGGACCATGTGGAGTTAGGGGAGAACCAAAGAGGAGGAAGAAATATGAGAAAAGACTAGTGTGATCCAGACCAGAGATGAAACTTCCGAATGTTAGCTTTGAGCTCATTTTACACATGAGTACCCTGTGTTTCAGAATTAAGGCATAATTTTTATTTGAATCCTGACTGGTTGAGCATTTAAAAAATCAATGAGAAAGATCATGAAAATGGCTCTAAGTATGTTTCTGCTTTAGAGTAACCCAGGCAGCTAATGTTGCCGGAGAGCATGTAGGGGGCGAAGGACTGTCAACCTAACTCCATGTTGTGCTTCTCTTCATCTCCAGGGTCTTGTCGGTCTTGTCAGAGAAAGAGACAGGTGGAAAGATTACACACTTATTTGCTCCCCTGACCCAGGTACTCTGCAGGGAAGGAGAGCTATAGCCAAAATAATGAGACAAGAAGATCACAACCAAGATCACACATTTCTAAGTTATAAATAAAATCCACAGACCTCTGAATTTTATGTGGGTTCCCAAAAGAAGCATGTACAGAGGAGCCCTAAGTTTCTTTGAGCTGCATGGCTCTGTAGGAGCTCAAGTGAGCTCTGTGAAAATAGTAGGAACAGCCCCGCTCCTGACTTTTCTAGGCCTGCCTTGGCCCCATTAAGAGGCCTTCAAAGAGTGTAAGCTTTGCACAGGTAGGGTAGCCTTAGCCAGTAGCCTCGTAGCCCTAAGTTGTCATATTTCAAGGTCCTAGCACAGTACACAGGCCAACTTAGGGGGCAAACCATTGAGGGAAAAATAATTAACTTCTTTCTCCAACCCCAGCTCTCCCTCCCTTGCCCTATGAACATCTAATAATGCTAGACCCGGAACTAGTTAGGGTACCTCTAAGGAAAAGCAGACTTAGTCACCTTCCATCCTATTTTCTATTGTCACTGAAAGTGGCTGGCCCTGCCCCAGGCCAGGCACCTCTCCAGGGCTGCTCTCCCCTTCTGGGGAAGTCAGCTGTGTTTCTTAATTCCCCTTCGTGGCCCTTGGTCCAGAGGGCAGGGGCAGGGATTGGTAGTGTCAAAGAAAGGGCCAAAGAGTTGTTGCCCTGTGGGGCTAAGCAGGCTCAACATAGAATGGGGAAGGCTCTGGTGGCAAGTAGAAAGTAAGTGGAGAGGGATTCCTCAACCCTATGCCTGGCACTGTTGGGAGAAAAAAGGAAACAGAATTGGGATGGAAACTGGATTCTCAGGAAGTTCTGTGTCCAAAAGAAAGAGCAAGGGCAATCTGACAGGTGTAGTCTTCCTGCCAGTTTAATATATAGAGTTTTTTTGTTTGTTTGTTTTGGGTTTTTTTTTTTTTTTAAGATTTTATTTATTCATGAGAGGCAGAGAAAGAGAGGCAGAGACACAGGCAGAGGGAGAAGCAGGCTCCATGCAGGGAGCCCGACGTGGGACTCGATCCTGGGTCCCCCCAGGATCACACCCCAGGTTGAAGGCGGCGCTAAACCACTGAGCCACCCGGGCTACCCCTATATAGAGAGTTTTAATAGCTCCATCCCACAAAACCTAACCTTTCTTCCTTGCCTACCTGGCTTTGCTAGCAAGGGTACTGATTTGCCAATTTTATCCAGGTCAGAAAAAAGGTATTTGTGTGTATCTGTTAAGCCTTTTCTATCACCCTGGGGAGTTGCCCTGTCCTGGGTAGGCCTAAGTCCCATCCAGCCTGCTTGTTAGGAAGGAAGGAGAGTTGGCCCCAAAGCCTTGGACTTGGGAATAGCTATGGCCTAACACCTCGAGCCTCAGAGAAGAAAAAAGGTTGATCTGGAAACTTCCAGGAGTCCTCAGGGACCAGAGATTTCCCCTACCTCCTCTCAACCTGGGATGTTGAACATATGAGGGGTATCAGTGAGAAGAAGCTCCTTCACTGTTGGACACCCTGGTCACACCAAAGGCTGGGTGCTATGCTCTATCAGTGGCCATCCAGCCCCATTTTTGGCCTTGGGAGAAGAGGCATGGTTCTTGGCTCTGTTCTGCAGAAGCCCCCTCACTCTGGGCCTCAGTTTCCTCAGCTATAAAATCAGAGAGTTGGACTATCTAGTCTCTGAGTTTCTTCTTGGTCTCGCATTTTTCTGATCTTTTGAGCTGGATCCCACAATGACTAACCTTGGTAGCCCCAACAAGGTGGGGACCTGTCAGCAGGCACTGATCTGAGGCCTGGCACTGGGCCCTACGCAACACTTGGCCCAGGCCTAGTCTGCTGTCTCATTCCTTTCCTGGAGAGGCCAACACTGAGCTCTAATAGCAGGATGGCAAGCTGTGATGTTAAGACTATGGGTCAGGACTGAGGAGAAAGATTAGATTTCCCTAAGGAGCATCCTCAGGCATTCTGGCTCTGTGCTAATGGAAGGGGCCTGCCTGGTGTGTGTCTCTTTCTGGGCAGGGTTACCAGTGGAAAGATCGGCAGAGTGTGACATGCAAGTAAGCGGTAACACAGAGGTCAGCAGGGTATGAATGTCATTACCCCCATTATGACCAGGCGATATTGATACAAAATGTGTCTTTATTGAGGTCAGGGTAAGAATTAGGCACTTGCCTAAATATGAGGCAAGCACGCAGGGGTTAGCCATGCCCAGGGCTAGGTTGGGGCAGTGAGGCTATAGGCACAGACTCTCCTCAGACATCCAGAAGTCAGGGAGGAAAAGAGGAAGGGAAAGGGGACGCAGAGCAGTCTGGGTCAGAGGCCTGGTGGGCTAGCCCCGTGGGGCTGGGCAGGAAGCTCTGGGTGGCAGGTCCAGCAGGGAGGGGACAGGGTTCTCTTGCTCCACATGCCCTTTAGGCCCAGGCCTGAGCCTCTGCTGGGTGTAGCCACACTGGGGGGCCTTCCTGGCCTCACTTCTTCACTTTGGCATCATAGGTGCCTGCATTCTTGTAGGCACTCACATAGCCGCTGTCATCCAGGATGTCCTGACGTCCAGCGATGCCCTTGCCCTTGCCACTCTCATCAAAGCGCTCCTTGTGGGAGCCAGTGTACTTGCTGGTGTCGGTCAGCCGTTCCACAGCACCTCCTGTCTTTGCTTTCTGTTAGGATAGAGTTGTTCCCCCAGAGACACCTGGTTAGGGAGCCCAGCCCTCCACCCCCAGCAGTGATTCTCTGTATCCCCCTCAGTGGCCACCTAAGACCAGCCAGGGTACTTACAGTGACGCCCACATTCGCTGGTTCCTTGCCTGCCACCAGCTGGCAGACAGCATCGAAGGCTTCCTCCTTACTCTTCCCTTTGAATCGCTTCATTGCCAGCTCTTCTAGGGCCTTCTTGAACTCCTCATAGTTGATCACTCGAGCCGATTTTCCCCTGCCAGGTATGTGAACACCATGAGTTTTCCCCCTTCTCCATGTCTTCCCTGGTTCCAGCCCCCCAGTTCCCCGCCTTCTGGGAACATCAGAAGCAAGGACTGCTTGGGGCTCACTTGACTTTGGAGAAGACGATGTCGACATCCGTCCCTGTCACGGCCTTTCCGTCAGCCACCTTGCAGTCTTTGCATAGCTTGGCCCAGTTCTTGCCATTCATCTCTTGCCCACTGGCCTTGGGGTCACCATGGATGGCAAATTTGCGGAAGCTTTCTTCCAGCCCAGCCACATCTGTGCTCGTTGCCATACCACCCTGTAAGAGGGACCCACCTCAGTCACTTCCCAGCCAGTCTGCCCCTTCCCTCCCCAAGGCACAGAACATCACTTCCTCTACCTCAAAACCTACCAAAGTCTGAGTTACGGGCACTTAGGCCATAAACCCTGTTGGAGATGGAGCTGCCTGGGGAGAGGGGCCAGCACTCATTGTGTCCCTGGGTCCCAGAGCCCTGAGAGGAAAGGTGGTATCACTTAATGCCAGCCCTGGCTTACAGTGGAGTTCAGAAGATGAAATCATAATGCCCACACCAGGCTAGGAACAGAGTGGCACTGTCCAGAAAGACTCTGAGGGCAGCAGCTGGGACCATGGCTTTGTCTGGCCCTGGCACAAGGCCTGCTTGGTGGAAGTGAGGGTGGCAGAGCTGGCCCCCCTCCCTGGGAGTTCTAGGCTAGGTCAGGCCAGGCCAGGCTGTTGGTTGGGCAGGTATTTGGTGAGGACAGGGTCTCTACTGGGGTGGTGAGGACCTAGCAAGACCCAGCCCAGGCTGAGAAAGGAGCCAAAGCATGAGCAGGGGTGCATGCCTTAAGCAGGGGTACAGCTGGCCCAGCCAGGACCTTGTTATTATTTGCTGTTAAACAAAAACATGAGGGGAGCAGGAGTTTGGGGCTGGCCTGGCCACAGTTTGTGAAGCCTGGAGACAGTTGCTAAGGGAGGGTAGTGCCGCTTGGAGAATGTTGCTAAGGGCAGGAGGGTGTTAGGGTGGCTCAGGGAGAAGCTCCCAGTGCTGCTGGGCTGGGCTGGGCTAGGAACTGGGCTCACGGGTGCGGCACACCAGCACTCCCAGTGCCTGGGGCACAGCCGTGGCCTCCTGGCCCCTTGCCATCCACTGGAGCTGTAACCTCCCAGTCTGTAGAGTTTCAGGGGAGCCAGTGTGATTTGGGGACTAGCATGGGTAGGGGTTGTGGAGTTATGAGCCCCTGGAGGCATGCTGGCGACTGGAACTACAGCATTGGTCCTGTAATCCTCACACCTACACCCTACTTTGAGGCACACACTTCCCCAGCATCTACACCTTCAGTCTCCCATGGAAGCCTCTGGCCACACCCTGAGCACTCACACCAGTCCACACTCCCACAGCTGAATGCACTCAGCACTGGCTCTCCACATTCTCCGCCTTATTCCCCTGACCACACCCTTAACCAGCCCTGGGACTGAGGGCCTGGACCATTACCTCAGCACCCCCACACACACATATACTAACAGCCCTGTACAGAAACCCACCTTAATACCCTCAGCCCTGCACTGAAGTGTGTCTCCTACACCCCACCCCCCAGTCCCTCTGCAGTCCTCTGACCAAAGCTATAGCCCTGCACTGAGGCCTCCTTGACCACACCTTCAGCTTTCCACCGCAGCTGCCTCTATCCACACACCCCAGCCTTGGGATTAGGAGCCCCCCCTTCCGCATGCCCACTGCCCTTACTGAGCCCCTGTTATAACCAGAGCTTCACAACTCCCCTCCCCTCCCTACACCTGTAGCCTCTGATCACATCCTCACACCCACCCTTGTTCACATTCCCACAGCCTTGTGGCCTTGTGCTCAACCCTGCCCTGAAGCCCCTCAGGTGTCCACGTCCAGGGACCTGCACTTCCAGAACCCGCACGTTGAGACTCCCTGAGCACACCCTGCATCTCCAAGGCAGCCACCTGACCACACCCTCCGTCATGTCCTCAGCAAACCTCTACCTCTGCCTTTTATTCTAAGGCCTCCAGTGACCACAGCCCCTACCGAACTACACCCCCTTGTATTTACCACCGGCCTTAACACTAAAAACCCTCTCCCATTGGCCATCCGTCCCTAAGTTGCAATTTCTGGGCCTGGGTTCCCCTACATGTAGCGGCTCCGTGGCCCCATAATCCCAGTCGGCTCGGCATTCCCCTTCCCTCTCTCTACCCTGCGACCTCCCACCAGGGATATGGAGACTCAGCCCACGGGTAAAGTCTGGGGGAGCTTGCGGGTTACGGATGCTTGTCCCAGGTGACTGGTGGGATCCGGGATCCGGTGCTCACTCCTGTCTGCGGGAAGGATTCTTGGTACTGATCAGGTGGAGGCGGGTCGCAGGCTGTAGTCCCAGGAGTCTGCAGGCCAAGGATGGGGAGCAGCCACGCCCAGAGACTGGGGCCACCCGCTGGCTCCCACTGGGACAGCTGGAGTCATCAATCAGGGCAAGGAGGTGGGGGAGGAACGCCTGGGGCCCAGGGCAGGGCCGCTCAGCTGGCTCGGTACCATTTGGGGTTGGAACCCCTTCCAGGCCGCTCCCACCCCACCCCCTTGCTTATTGTGCAGGATACGGATTAGGGTGATCGGCGCCCGGGTCTCTTACCTGCTTCTACTTGGTGGCTGTTCCTGCAGTTCGTGTTCGATGGACAGAAGGACGCAAGAACGGACCTAGGAACGCGGGAGACCGGGCGGCTCCACAGCTCTGCTCCCTGCCGGCTCCGGGGCGGGACTGCAGCCCAGGCGGTTCCACCGTATTATCCCCTGTTTCTCGGTCTCCATAGAGACGGGGAGTCCCACCCCCGGGGCTGTCTCGGTGGGAGAATGACCAAGGTCACGCCGGCCCCACCCACTAGGCCCCGCCCCCTCCGCACTCCGTGGGGGCGGAGCTGCCGCTATAGCCTTTTCCCGCAGCTCTCAGGGCAGCTCTGCGGCCTCCACCCTGGGGGAGACCGGCCCTCTGCAGCTCTGGACGTCCTCAGATGACCCCCTAATGGGAAGACAGCCTCAACCCGGGCTTCGCCCAAAGTTCAAAACAGGCCCCCACCTCCACAGGGGAGACGAAGCTTCCCAGAGCAGCAACCTAAGGCTGTTTGGGACCTGGAGCGGGCTGCGGAGAGGGGCGGCGGGGCGGGAGCGGAACGAGGTCCCTTCCCCAGACCACAGCTCTCCAATTAACGTGTGGCATCCCCGGCCACAACTCGGAGCGCTGGCAACAAGAGGGAACAATGAGCGAATCACGAGCCCAGCCCCCAAATCCTGGGGCACCAACTGCCATCCCAGCTGCAGGAAAAAAAGCTCCAGGACCCCTGGCATCCGCGTCCCGTTCCGCTCCGTGTTGGCCTCGCGGTTTCTGCTCCCGCTGCGGCCTCCAGATCCCAAAGCCTGCTTTCTCTCAGGTATAAAGCCTATCTTCAAGAAAAACCACCACCTCCAGGCAGCACTCCAAAGCCCTTTCACAACCTGAGCGCCTTCCGCCCATGTGGACCTGTCCATATGGTAATCTGGATGGCGACTCAAAGTACGAGCACCGCCCCCCAACTGACAACGGTCCATTAAGAAAGTATGCACTTAATCCACAAAAGCATAAAAAAGACTTTATTGGAGCATCACGGCCGGTGGGGCGGGTATTGCTGAGTTGCGGAGGAAGGGGACCCATCCCGCCGACCGTAGGGGCCCCTAAAGTGCACTCGGTGCAGCGACGGTGGGGGTGTTGCATAGAGAACGGGGCTGGCCGCTCCTCCCTGGCCCTCCTGCCTCTCCACCGCGCTAAGCCAGGCCCGCCTCCAGGCCTCCCCGCACCCGGGTCTCCCCGCTGCTCGGGCTCACGAACACGGCAGGCGCACGCAGCTGCAGGGCCAGCCCCGGCTCCCGGCCCCTACCCACCGGGGCGGCCAGAGCGGCACTGCCCAGGCGCGTCTGCGCCACTGGAATCTCGTCCATGGACTCGGCTGACGCCGAGTGGTAGGCGCCTGCAGGCCCAGCGGCGTGCACTGGGCTGGAGCCCGCGGAATCCGACAGCGAGCTGGAGCGGGGGCCCGGAGCCCCGGGCCCTGCGGGGACGGAGGAAAATGTGAAACTGGGGGGCTGTGACACTCTCGGGGCCCTACCTGTCTTTCCCTCAGAGCTCAGGATCCGGTTTGGAAGGGACGCTCACCCGGCAGCCTGGGCAACGGCGATTCTGGTTCCAAGGTCCCAGAGGCTGGCACCTTATACACTCGCCGCTTCCTCTTTTTCTGCAGAGAGGGGGGAGCCTGAGTACCCCTTCCCTAGACTCCACATCGCCCAAAGAAGCAGAGGACTAAGGCAGGGTAGGGGCTTCTTTCCCATCCCCTTCTTCCTGGGCAAGGAGCCCAGCCCAGTCCCCCTTACCTGGGGTCGGATCCGGGGGGGCAGAGCACGTGTCTCTGAGGAGGAGGGAGGTGGGGGTTCCCCTTGGCCTCGGGTAGCAAAGAACTGGGAAAGACTGAGGGGGGAGTGAAAGGGTAATCACTGGATGCCCATTGTTTCCTCAAATCCCACCCCACTAGAGGTCCTGAATATGCCTCCCTTCCTAGCACATAGAAAGGGGCACTGATTTGTTCAAGGGCAGACCAAGCTGGACCCAGACCTGTACTTTGGCCTACCCCCTTCTCCCACCTGGGATGTCCCTGCCATGCCAATGAGAGATGTTCAGGTGGCACATGCCCAGGTTGCACTCACTTGGCATTCACTGTGGCAGGCCTGGCCTGGCCAGGGGGTTCTGGGCGCACATGGCTGAAGGTCCGCATGTAGAACTCCATCTCCTGGGGAAGGTGGGGGTCAGGGAGGCTGGGGGGCCAGGTGTGGATCCAAGGCCTTCTAGGGCCTGAGCCCACCCCATCCTGTATACTCCATCCTGTGCACAACACCTACTTCTCACTGGCGTCTGTGGGAAGTCTGGCTGCAAAGGTCTATGGTTGTCCTCTAAGCTTCCCAGCTGTGCTGGGAAGACCCCTCTGTAGGCCAAGGCTTAAAATACCCATTTCTGGACCTTACCCCATCCCCACCACCTTCCTTACTTCATCTAGTCAAACTCCTCCTCCAGGAAGCCCCCAGCCTCATAGGTCCAAGGCCCCAAGCCTGCTCTGGCCAAGGTGGGGGGTGGGGAAGAGGCTCTCAGAGCAATCCTTTCCTGCTCCTCTCCGCTCCCAAGGCCCCAGGCTCTGAACTGATTTTTTTCTCTGGCTGGGAGACCGGCCAAGCCTTTCATATGCTGGGGTGTGCACCTGAGGCTGCGTGCATGACTGGGCGGGAGCTGAGCCCTTAGGGTACCAGCCACAATCTCGGCTACCAGGGAGGGGAGTGATGAGGGCTGGTGGGATGATGGGAGGTCTCCCCACCTCAAAAGAGGAGGTAGTAAGAAGCGGGGGGGAAAAAAACAGCACCACAGCCCCATCTGGGGTCAGGTTTATGGGCAAGTTCTGTGTCTCCTCTAGTCACTGATCCCCACAGCGACACTGGGAGTGGCACACCCAACCCCTGAAAGTGAAGGAACCTGAGTCCAGGAGGTCACAGAAGTGGCCTGGGCTGCCATCCAGCACACAGGACGCCTATGAGGACTGCAGATGAGACAAAAGCTAGTAAAAAGCCAACCCGGGTATGGAGGGTACAGGGCAGAGCCAGGACAATGATACCCCGCCCCCACCGGGTGGGGGAGGGCACAGGACAGCTGTCGCCTGCTCAGCAGTCGTTTCCATGGAGACCCAGGCGTCCTGACTAATGCAGAGATGACACTGTAACAGCAAGCCGTCTCTAAAACAAGCCTATGTTTGGGGGCAACGGCTCCAGAATGGGGCCCCTCCCGCATTCCTGCTCAGGGTGGGGGTGGGGAGGCTGCCTTCAGGGCCCTGGCAAATCTGGGGGACAGAGCCCAGCCAGCCCCAGGCCGGCTGCACAGATGCAGAAATTGAAGCTCAGGGTAAGCCTCATGCCCAACCAAAGCCCAGGCTAGCCCTTTGGGAAGTGGTGTGAGGGTGACGGCCTCAGCAGAGGAAATTTGGAAAAGAAGCGGTCAGAGGCCAGTCATGAGAGCTGGGACCTCAAGGTAACCTGCCCCCTACATCTTTCCTCTTCCCCAATGTGGACTCAGCACCCCTCCAGGGCCCAGCAGGAGGAGGCGAAGCCTACCCTGGTACCCGAAGGAGGGTGGGTGGAGGGGGAGAGGAGCAGCAGTAGAGGAAGCCTGAGGGACCACGATGAGACAGCGGCCAGGCCCCCGCCAGCTGGAGAAGTTTGAAGGTATCCCGGGGGGTCCCCGCTCAAACCCCCTTCCTCTCATCACAGCTGTCCCTAGGATCCACTCACAGAGACCTTCAAAATGTGCACATTCCTGAACAGTAAAGGGCACCTCTGGGCCGCAGCACTCTCCTCGTGCACTGAGGCAAGCACATCCCTCCTCCCCCTGGGGAGGCTTCCCTCAGGTCACATACAGGTGACATGAAATGGCCTAGCTGCTTCCGCAGCTGACTCAGAAGCGCAGGCAGGCAGTGCCTACAGGACAGAGGCCTAGAGCCCTCTAGCCTAAGCATCGAAGGGCCAGCCCTGCCTCAACGGCACGGACCATGAAGCCCGGGAAAGTTTCCTGCCCACACCTCCGTGAAGCGAGGATGGAGATGCCCACTTCCAGGATGGCTGCCACACCACTTACATGGGTTCAGAGCCAGGCTCCAATTTGTGTACATGGTAGCATGGCGGCGGGGGCGGGGGTGCTGCCATCACAAGTCACCACTCACCCAGGCCTCCCAGGCCTGGCAGCCAGGCCCACCCCTAGCGGGGAGAACAGGAGAAGCGGGGTCCCAAGCCTTCTCTCAACCCGCCCACCAGCCTGTGTTTGTGTCCAGTTGCCATGAGGACGTGGGATCCAGATCTCAGCCTTCCCAGCAAGGCCTGCCTGGGCCCCCTGCCTTCCCAGTCCCTGGGGGCTCCAAGAACTGGACCACCCCCACCCCCAGCTGCTGACCTCAGGCAGCCACGGGGCGTGGGAATGAGGATAGGCTGGTCAGGCCTGGAGGGTTCCTGCTTCAGAGTGTAAAGACCTTAACTCTTCCGAGATCCAGTTTGTTTAACCCTTCTTGACCTCAATAGGCTCATCTGCACCATGGGCACAGTTACATTACCTGCCTCATAGGCTCTTCTAAGGATTATGATATACAGGATATGATAATAGGTATAAGGGTTCAGGGTCACAAATGGAGACAACAGATGGCTACATCCTCATGACCCATTTGCTGATCCATCCTTCTCTTCTGCAGCCCCAACCTGCCCACTCTCAGGCTCCCACATTCCATGCCCTCCAGCACATGCTTGGAGCCTGGAAAGGCATGTACATGGGGTCAGGGAAACACAGGGCTCCCTCTGGCTGTGCCCACACTTGAGCAAGCCAATTTGTGCTTAGTATAGGCTTGGCCTTGTTCCTATAGCCTTGGGCATCCTCTACTCCAGCTGCAGTTCCCAGCCTGCTTCCCTTTGCCCTGTCTCATCACTGATGCCTGCTACACAGCCCACCACCACTCCCACATCCAGGCCCCATCTCCCACCCCCTTAGCCCTCTGGGCCACTTCTATACCTGAATGGGCCGCATCTTGGGAGGACATGACTCGAGCTCCCTGTGGGCCCCCTTTGCCTCCTGTGGCAGGCGATGCTGCACGATGTACTCATAGGTGGTGAGCTTGTGCCACACTGAGGGGGTGAGGAGAGGGCTCAATGCAGTGGAAAGGGGATCCTAGAGTTCAGAAAGTAAGGGAGGGTGCCCAGCCCCAGGCTGAAACCACTGTCCCCAAATACACTAATCCATGAAGCGAGACCAGACCACCATCAAAGACGGTACTGAGAAGGAGCACGGCTTCAGAGTTCTACAGTACAACTGGCACCTCCCTGAGGCCTAGGGACCCTGTCCCCTGCAAGGCAGGTGTAGGTGTATGTGAGTGTGTCGGGGGAGGGGGGGGGACTTACTGAGATAAATGTGGAAGCAGAACAGGTGGCCCAGCAGTGCTGTGGAAAGCAGGCCCAGAAGGATAAGCAGGGCAGCCAGGGCCAGGATGGCAGGAGCCTGGGTCTCCACGGGGGCAGCGGGCAGGAACACGAACCACACATCTGTGTGATTCTTCAGGACTGCAAGGCAAAGCAGACTCCTCATCTGGGACTGTGACCAGAACAGGCCCAGGGTCGGCGGGCAGGCGTGAGCCTGGAGCTGGAACTAACCTTCAAAGTGATGATTGGTGCGCAGCCGCATGGGGTTGACAAAGAACTCCACGAAGACATAAGTGGCCACCAGCACGAGAAGCAGGACACCCAGCAAGGCAGATGCCACACTGTGTAGAAAGAGCCTGGGCCCAGCCGGCACCCAGGTGCTCCAGCTGGGTAAGGGCCCAGAACTCAGAGGGGCCCAAGGGAGGGATGGGGACCCAGGTCTCTGACCCCACAGCCCCAGCTCCTCATGCTTGGTTTGAGCCTCACCCAATGGCTTAAGGTAAAGATTAACTTGAGTGGCTGCCCCAGCAGGAGGGAGGCCCCAAACCTACCTGGGCAGCAGCCATCAGGAGCATCACGCTCAGACCAGCACACACGCGCGAACGCATGGCAACAGGTCCCCCAAGCGCCCGAACCCCAGCCCCGCCCCCTATGCGGGCTCAGGGTCCCTGGCTCACACTCAGACCCGTGCAAACGCAGGCAAAGGTGCAGCCCGTGTCCCGCTCTCACCGGTAGTTCCTCTCGCCCACGCAGTTGTTGAGCCACTTGCAGTGGTGGTCAAACCCGCACACGCACTTGTTGCAGGCGCTGCAGTGCTTGGAGCGCGCGCTCCTGCGGGAAGGGGTGGAAGGGCCGCACGCGGTTGGCTGCTCTCGCCGCACTTCGCCGCGGGCCGCGGGCAGCCGAGCGGGCGATGGAGGGGCCAGGGCCCGACCCGCCTCCAGCCGGTGCCGGTACGGCCGGCCCTTCAGGCCCGCGGGCCGTGTTGCGACGGGGAGCGCGAACGCCCTCTGGCGGCACCGCGAAGCAGAGCACCCACAGGAGGCCTCGCGCCTGAAGCGCCGCGACCCAGAGGCGGGAGGGGCGGGGCGGCTTACACTTCCCCACTTTGGGATTGCACTCCGGCCTCCCGGCGGTAGGAAATGCAAACAGGGCTTCCTCTCCAGGCAAGGACCCTGCGCGAGCCAGGAGACACGCAGGTGTGGTACCAGGGAGCAGAAGAGAACGAGGCTACTGGGTCCAGGGCCTGCATTGCTTTTTCTGACCTCTCCATTTTTTTGAGTCCCTGTTTCCTTACCAGTCTGTGGGAATTTTACTGGCATTCTTCCAGAAAACCTCAGTCTGTCTGGGCTAGCCCAAAGGGAGCCAAAGGAAGAGGAGCAAGGTGACATCTGGCTGAGCAGTTCACTGCAGGGGGCCAGATGATGGAGGCCCCATTAGGAATGCAAGCCCAAAGAGGTGTGGAAGAGTGAGCTGCACCCCCTCCACAGGACAGAACGGAGCAGGCAGCCACTGCCACACATCCACTAAAGAGCAACGCGCTGACCAGTGCCCAGTGAAGCAAAGGATCATCTGACACCAAACTCCTTGGTGCCTTAACGCCATTGGCTCTTTCTCCATCCTGTGGACACCCCCACTTCAACAGGCTGCTAGATCTCAAGATTAGAAATGTGGAACTAGCCTTGGACCATACCCCCATCCCTGATGCCCTGCCTGCGGCTGGAAATTCCAGGAAGGTCGGAAGGGGCCCTGGGAGACAATCCAGAACAATCCAGAACAACCCAGGAGGTATGGGCTCTGCACAGTCTGACTGCCCTTCTCACTAGCAGGGTAATCTGGAGGAAGTCACTTGGCCTCTGCGGGCCTCAGATTCCTCATGGGAACTGAGGATAACAGTATGGGCTCGGGGGCCAGACAGGCTGGGCTGTGAATCTGGCCCTAAACCCCGACAGCAATGGGAGCTCAGGCAGGCCTCTGAGCTTTCTGCAGCGTCTGGCTCTTCCTCTTCTGGGAGGTGACAAAGATGCTGCCCACCCTGCAGGCTTGTTCATAAGGCTTGTTCACTTAGCACATAATAAATACTCAAGCATTAATTCCCCTCCCTGCCCCTACCTGGGAATGCCTGTGAGAGACGGGGGTGGGGCGTGGGGGTGACGCGTGGGGGTGACGGGGTTACTGGCAGTCATTACAAAAGCCCATGGTGGTGCCAAATGTTTCCTACTTTATTATTTTTTTTTAAAGGCTTTACTTATTTATTCATGAGAGACACAGAGAGAGAGGCAGAGACACAGGCAGAGGGAGAAGCAGGCTCCATGCAGGGAGCCCGACGTGGGACTCGATCCCGGGACCCCAGGATCACACCCTGGGCAGAAGGCAGGTGCTAAACCGCTGAACCACCCAGGGATCCTCTGTTTCCTACTTTAATGGTTAGAAATGCCAGTCCTCATCTTCTGTCTCCAATCTCCTTCTCCTTCACCCAATTCTCTGTTACTCCCATCAAGATTCTTGACTGTGTAAAGCATGAGGGTTCTGAGGCATCAGGACAACTCTAAAGCCCTGGGCCTGCCCCTCTCCACCTTGAGTGCCCGCTGGCAGTTTCCTGGGGTACTCCCCACACCCACACACCCTCAGCCCACACTCACACATCTACGTCGCACAAGTTGCAGTGCAGGTCTTCAATGACATGTGCATGTTGGCTGCGGTTGAAGATGGGCAGGGGCCCTGCATAGCTCTTGTCCCGCACGTTGGCATCTGCTGGATCGATGGAGACAGCAGTCAGGTGAACCACGAGGTGGCCGGCAAAGATGGCGCCCATGCACTGGCCCAGCAGGTTAAAGACTCACTCTGCACTCTGCCGGCTGGAAGCCCCCCTCCCCACCCCTCTGGAGCCAGACAACAGCTGGCTCCCTCCATGGGACTCCCCCATGCAGAGACTCTCTGCCTGTGCCACCTCCTGTCTCCAGCCCCACGAGAGCTTCCTGGTCAGACCTCCTCAGCATACCCATGCCCCAGATGGAGGGAGGAGCCGTCTGGCAGCGGGCTCACAGGCCACTGCCTACCACCGCTCGGGGCCCAACCGCAGGGTTCTGGGCCTCGCTGCTCCAGACCAGCTGGCACAGGTGCTGGCTGCTGACCTCAGAATCTGATGTAGTTTCAGATTCTAAATGGTGAAGTGAGACTGAAGGAGATTATCCTCTAAGGCTGAGGGACCCAAAGTAGAAGTTCCAAGTTTGTTTCTCTTGCCTTCACAGGAAGTCAGCTCTGAGAGGGAAGCAGCCATACTTTCTCAGCAGCTGGGCCAGATGGAGAATGGAGAACCACTGTGGACAGGGGCTCATACACTCACTACCTCCTTGACTGGAGTCCAGCTACTTGGAGCCCTAGGGCTAAGGGTTCTCAGGTGACTGGAATACTCAGGGCCTGGCCAGGGGCAGCATGGCTAACTCTTGGAGCTGAAACAGATTTTCTAGGGCCTGTCTGCTCAATGAGTAGACCAAGTGCTGGGGACGAGTCTGTGGACAACTTGCTGCCAAGTCTAAATTTGTAAAAATTCACCAATAGATTCTACACAGGCAGCCATCCACCTGCCCGCCATCCATCCTTCCTTCCTTCCCTTCCCACCCACCCTCCCTCCCTCCCTCCCTTCCTTCCTTCCACTAACCAGGCAGACATCATCCCTCCATCAGTCATGTTCCATCCATCAGCTACCCAACCTCCTTTTTCCTTCTTTTTCCTCCTCCCAGCAGCCACATTTTCACATGTCTGCATGAGTAAGGCTGTGCCTAAGGTGCGTACCACAGAGGAACTCGAGGCCTACAGTCCATCACAACCTCTGTCCTTATGGCCCTGGTACAGGTCAGGCCTTCACTTCTTTCCTGGGTTATTCCGTAGTCTCCTCACTGTTCCTTGTGTCCGTGTGCTCTTGAGCCTGCCATTCACTTGGTCCCAAAGTGAGCTTTGAATAGCTTAAACCTAAAGAGTTGCCTGCTTCAATTTTCTAAAGTGGCTCTCAGTAGCTCTCAAACTAAAGTTTACTATTCAGTTCAGTGCCAAGGCCCCTTTTGTTCCAATCCTGTCAAACCTGCCTGGTATCTCCAACCACTATTCCTCACCATTCCAGCCTCTCTCCAGATGCACACTGAATATGGGCAAACACTTAGCTTCCTGCCTGCTCCAACTCTTCTTCCTGCCCCCCACCCCCTGGTTCATTCATTCAACTGTTCACTGAGATCTTTTCTACATCAGGCCCTGAAGTGATGGCAGGAAAAAGACAGACTTGGTCACCAGCCCTAAGGAACCTCCAGTCCGGTGGGAGATATGCATATTAATCAAATAATGGGTTGATTATGGTGAAGGAAGTTCATGGGATTAACTGAGTTTGCTTTTGAGATTTTATTTATTTACTTGAGAGGGAGAATAGGCTAGGGGAGGGGCAGAGGGAGAGGGAGAAGCAGACTCCCTGCTGAGTGGGAAGCCCAATGCGTGGCTCCATCCCAGGACCCCAGGATCATGATCTGAGCCGAAGGCGATGCTTAACCAACTGAGCCACCCAGGCGCCCTGGAACTAAGTGAGTTAGTAACTGGGTAACCTCATCTAGTCTGATGGTATCCAGAAAGCTGCCGTGAGAAGTATCATCTCAGCTGAGACTTTGAGAGGAACAGATAATAGTCACCTGGTAGGTACCACAGACAAGAGGCGCTTGGCTGGGTACTGGGAGCAAATAGAGTCACAGCCAGAGGGGTGGCTGATGTGTGGTTCCAGCTCAGCTTATTGCCGCCATGAAGGAACAGGGGCACATGTCACCAAATTCTGGCTTTTCAAAAGGAGCCAGAAATCTGGATTTTTATGTGGGATCTCATTTTTTAAATGTTGACAAGAAATAAAAAAAAAATTAAAACACATGCCAGAAAAATAAAATAAAATAAAACACATGCCAGGGGCACCTGGGTGGCTCAGTCGGTTAAGCATCTGCCTTCAGCTTAGGTCATGATCTCAGAGTCCTGGGATCAAACTCTGCGATCAGCAGGGAGTCCGACTGTCCCTCTCCCTGTCCCATAACTCTCTCTCTCAAATAAAGTCTTTTAAAAAGTAAAAAATAGGGACACCTGGGTGGCTCAGCAGTTGAGTGCCTGCCTTCGGCCCAGGGTGTGATCAGGGATGCGGGATCGAGTCCCACATCGGGCTCCCTGTGTAGAGCCTGCTTCTCCCTCCTCCTGTGTCTCTGCCTCTCTCTCTATCATGAATGAATGAATAAATAGAATAAAATAAAATAAAATAAAATAAAATAAAATAAAATAAAATAAAATAAAATAAAATAAAAATAATAAAAAAATAAAATAAAATAAATAAAATATAAAATAAATAAAATAAAATAAATAAAATAAAAAAATAAAATAAAATAAAATAAAATAAAATAAAATAAAATAAAATAAAATAAAATAAAATAAAATAAATGTAGGGCAGCCTGGTGGCTCAGCGGTTTAGCACTGCCTTCAGCCCAGGGCGTGATCCTGGGGTCCCGGGATCGAGTCCCATGTCGGGCTCCCTGCGTAGAGCCTGTTTCTCCTTCTGCCTGTCTCTGCCTCTCTCTCTCTCTCTCTCTCTCTGTATTCTCATGAATAAATATTTTTTTAAGTAAAAAATAAAACACACTTTCCAAGGGAACACTTATGTTTGCCCATTTTGTGTGTTAATCGTTCTCCAATTGAAAAAGAAAATCTCACCTAAAGAAAAGGAAAGAAAAAGAAAATCTGAGGGGTGCCTGGCTGGCTCAGTTGGTAAGGCATGCAACTCTTGATCTTGGGGTCATGAATTCAAGCCACACACAGGCAATAGAGCCTACCTTAAAGAAAAAAGAAAAGAAAATCTGTAGGCCCAACAAGCCTGTGGGCCACCAGTTCTGGACTCCTGGTGTCACAACAGAACATCAGAAGGAAGAACAGAAGAGGCAGGGAAGATGGGCAGAACCCAGAACATGGAGAGCCCTGAAGATCCTGAATGTCGTTCCTTGAGGCGGGAAAAAGCCATTACGGGACATTAAGCTGGGGAGCAACTTGATCAGATTCGGATTGTGCAAGGGCCTTCTGGCTGCAGGGACACAGATAGACAGATGGACACAGATGGACTGGCCCAAGTGAGAGTGTGTGTGGGAAGACCTGTCTGGAAACGAAAGTCATCTCGGTCAGAGGGGCAGATGACAGCGAGGAGAAATGGGGGCAAGTCTGATGGCTATTTAGGAGGTAACATGGACAGTACCTGCTGACTGATGGGATACATGTGATGAAGGGGCAGAGCCAAGGGCACCAGAGAGGCGGCCACAGAGGATGGGCACACAGCAGGTGTGCATCTGGGCCTGTGGTGATGTTGGTCCAGACGGCCTTGCTCCTACACCCATACTCTGTTATAAGGCTCCCACCCTCACACCTACCATGTGACGACCTCCAATCTACAAGGCTTTCCTCCAGCTGGAGGCTAAACACCCAGGACCAGGGCCCAGTCTTACTCCCCTTAGCAACACTAGGGCCCAGGCTGGTTCCAGGCCCAAGGTGGGTATGTGGTATACACCATTAGCCTACCTCGTGCCTCAAGGGCCCTGAGGAAGCCTGCAGAAGGAAAGTGGCTTTGACGGAAGGAAGGAGAAGCATCCAGGCCTAGAAATGGGAGTGCCAATCTGTGTGGCTCTGTGAGCCTCCACACTGCCCAAAGCAATGAACGTGGAGAAGACAAAAGCCCTAAACTGTCTCACTGTCTCAGAGTCATCTTGCCTGAGCAGCCCTTCTGGCCTCAGTGGGTATCAGCTTTGTGACCCCAGGAACTCACTTAATCTAAGCCCCAATTTCCTCATTAGTAAAGTGGGGTGAGCACCTTCCTTACAGATTATTATGAGGCTCGAATGCCATAGTCCACGTACAGGGGATGGTACAGTACCCAGTACATATATGTGCTCAATAAATGCTAGTTACTCTGGTTTACCTATTATTTGTACTAAGCGTACTCATTCCAGCCATGTGGTTATTAATCTGGCTTCCTAGGTACGCTGGTGGCAGAAACGCAGGTAATCCTGAGGGAAGGGTGTGCCCATTCCAGATCATGGGAGGAATGTTTCATGAAGCATTGTACTTAAGAGCACTGACTAAGGCCTGTTAGTCACCTCAGAGACAGTCCAGTTTTCCATTGACAGAGCTGATGACTAGCCCTGGGCCCTAGTGAACCAGGAAGCCCCCCAGTGCCATCACTGGTATCTGAGAACAACCTCCACGCACCTGTCCTTGTCATTCATCAGCCGAGGGCTCTGCGGTTTCTGAGACAGCATGCTCACACCTCTAGCTCCCACGTTCTGGAGCTCACACACACACCCTTGCATGCTACTTGTCCTCTGGGAAGCAGGCAGGGCTCTTCCTGTCAGACAGAGGAGGCCGAGAACCAGAGAGCTAGCGGAAGCTGCTCAGTCCCGTATGGCCCCGAGACGGCTGAGCTGCAAGCTCTGCTGCTGATGCTATGCCCAAAGCTTTCAAGTCCATCCCTGCTAACCTCCTTTAGCTCACTCCTCCCCCCAAGAAGCCCAATAAATCATTTTCATGAAGCCCACCTACTGGGGCACACTCTCCTGGGCACCCTGTGGACAGGGGCACATGGCCACCTGCTGCACCCCAATCTCTCAGCCTTGTCACCATGTCCTCTGCCCCTGGAGGTCGTGGCCAAGGCTGAGGCAGTCACACCACTAGGCTAAAGCAAGTTTGTGTTTGTCACTGTTCCCAGGAGCCTCCAGGACATCTTTGTCCCTCCTCTTGTCAACTCAACCTTACCCTAAGGGTCTGATTTACAAAACCAATGAGTTCCTAAACAGTCCTGGGTACAACATAATTATCTGACTGTAAATAAAACCACACTTTAAATATACTGGGAAACTTACTATGTAAAAGAATCCTACCGTGACTCTCTTAGAAAAGTGAAAATTTCTTTTGTAAATGGAATAATTACTCTGATTTATCCCTTGTTGAGCTCTGGACATAATTAGCTTTAAGGCTCTCTTCTGTGATCACTCTTACAGTACCTCAGTTGATGAGGTTCCTGGCTGGGTGGGCTTTAAATGCTTCAAGGTACGTTAGGCCCATCAGGCAGAGGGGGGTCAGATAGGGGTTGGAAGCCAGGCAGGCAGGCAGCTGGTCCTCCCGGGCAGAGAAAGGGCCCACCCACACTCTCTGAGGCTCTGGAGCACGGCTTCAGGCTCCTGCCACGTCCCCGTCCACTGCCCCAATCCTTCCATGTACTAGTCCCACACTTTCCCAAGGATACAGCATAGCCAGCAGGCACCCAGTGATGAGGCAGGAGGGGAACAAGGACCCCAAAGCCAATCACGGCAAAGAAGAGGTACAGCAGCCAAGCCACAATCTGAAGTGGGTGAGGGGGCCAGCTCCACCCATTCCGGCGGGACCGCTGGCCCTGCAGCTCCGGGGAAGGCCTGCTGGCCTGCGCGGGCGCCGTCCACACACTCTTCTCAGGTGCTGTCTTGTTGGAGGGCTTGTTGCAGATGTTCATCTCCAGAGGAAGAAAAAGTACAGAGCATTAGCCTGAGGAAGCCCAGGCTGGAGCCTAAAACCTCATGCCTACAGCCAGGTTTCAGCAGGGGGGCGCAGGCTGGGATGTGAAGCCATCTCCTGGCTATTCTGCAGGGGAACCAGCGCCCTAGCATGATGAAGATAGTCCATAGGGGAGGGTGCTAGTGGAGCGCTTCTCCCTAAGCCCCAGGGCAAGCTCTAGCCCCAGTCCTTGCTTGCCAGGACAAGGTAGGGGGGTCCAGGGTTTATTCAGGACACAGTGTGGCTGCCTGTTACTCAAAGTGTTCTGTCCCCACAGCCATCAAAGTTAAACCCAATAAGACATGTTCTCATCTGGTAACAATATCAGGCTGGGCCTTACTTACCCTGTAAGTAAGGCCCTGACAGGAGCAAGGAGAACACATGCTGATTCTGTTAGTCACCTCTTTCCTGAAGCCCAAATGCAAGTGTCAGAGAGGGCCCCATACTCTTTGCTAGGGGAAACGGGGAGGAGGGGCACTCAGAGGGGGTCTGGCCTCTGCCCCTGGGCCAGGACAATCTCTTTAGGACAGGGGCCAGTGGGGGACCCTAAACCATCTCCCCCATGCCTCAGAAGGGCTGCCTGACACTTCTTGGCTGGGGAGGAACCAGCATGCAACAGAGAAGGGAGGATCCCTCCTCGCTTTCCTCCGGCAGCAGAAACGACCATGTTTCTCTAGGTAAATTTGGGCCTGGTGCTCTGAGAACAGGAAGGTAGGCAGATGCCCTCTGACTCACTTGAGAGCTCAGGGAAGGCCAGGCCTCCTCCAGAGCCAGACCACCAGGTGGCAGTACTCCTCCAGTCCCCACCCCACAATCCTTCACTCTAAGACCTGGTCTGGTGGCCAAAATTACAAGCAAGGCAGGGTGTGCTGTCATTACAGGAGGAAGAGCGCCACGCCTAGTATCTTCTGGGCCTCAGGGGGGACTAGAGCCTGGGCAGGCAGTGCCACAACTGGGGAGACAGGCCAACTCAGAACTCTTGGTGGGAAGGCCAGGAGCAGGGGACAAAACCCTGGCACCTGGACTCTCCTTTCAGGAGCCCATGGGCCAGGGTGTCCTACTTTGCCAGAAAGTACAGCAGACCCCCCTCAGCACATCTGCCAAGAACATCTTCCTCACTTCTCAGCCCAACATGTAACTTTTTTTTTTAAAGATTTATTTTTATTTATGATAGACATAGAGAGAGAGAGAGGCAGAGACAGGCAGAGGGAGAAGCAGGCTCCACGCCGGGAGCCCGATGCAGGACTCGATCCCGGGACTCCAGGATCGTGCCCTGGGCCAAAGGCAGGCACAAAACCGCTGAGCCACCCAGGGATCCCCCCAACATGTAACTTGATCTTCAGAGCCCACACTAAGTATCCAAGAAGCTTTACCTGATGCCCCTAGCAGAGTCAGGGGGCCCTCATGCTTAGTCTTTACTGGGCAGGTCACTGTGCTACTTGGAACACTGTGTCATCCTCATGCCTCCCCCATTATGCAAGTTTCTCCTAAGGGGAGCAACTATACAGTGATTCATTCACCCCTGTACCCCACATCTCCTCCCCCAAGCACCCTCAACATACCTTGTACCTAGTAGGTGCTCAGTAATGTTTGCAGACTTGAAAACATCTGAAATAAAGGGAAATGTGGGTACAGTAAATGGTGTGGAATCTTGGTCCACCCAAAGCCATCTGGCCCATTCTGCCCTGCCTTCAATCTGCACAGCCACCACGCAGACACACCTCCTGTCCCAGCGCCCCGGCCACCGGCTATTACCCTGACTGCCGGACATTCACACTTAGCCACTGCGCTTCATCCCACCTGAGGCTCAGAGCCTCCTAAAAGTCAAGTCTAGCATATTCACCTCCAAGTACCTTCATCTCAAACCTAAATGGAGTGACCTTAGTTTTCTCTCAAGAGCTCAACTGGAATCCCTTGGTCATTTGCTTTGTCTTCAATAAGAAACAGCGAAAGAAAGAGCCCCAGCTTTGGAAGAAACAGATTTAGGTTCAAGTCCTGGCTCTGCACTCTGCACTAGCTGAGTAGCTTAAGTTTCTTCATCTGAAAAGTGGGGCTGGGGTGGCTACCCAGGGCTGTGCATAGATCAGTGACCCTGTAAGTAAGGCCCTGACAGAAATGCTCCCTAAATGATAGATACTGCAATTACCCTTAAAATAGCCCTCTGGCTTGTCCTCATCACTCCAAAAGGACGCTGGTGCATCTGATACTCTTATGAGGTCAATTTTCAAAGTGATGGGGTTGGTTGAAGCTGCTTTTTTAAACCAGTGGTCCCAAGGATCATGTTGCCACAAGCGCTGGACCACTGGATGGTTATTCTAACCTCTCACCTTTGATCAAAGGGACAAAGGTGAATTAAAAAAAAAAAATGATCCCACTTCATTTTCAATGTCCCCAGCAGTAGTAAATCTGTCTTTGATTTTTGGAAACAGTCAAAGGTTGTCAGGTGAAGGCCTGTGAACAGCTGAGCTGCATGATTCTGCTCCGGGCCAAATCTTCCTGGCTGGCACATCAATTCTCCAGTGACACCATCGCCAGGGTAACTACTTTAAAGAGAACTCATGAATTGGGATCCCTAAGTTCTAGCTTTCCTTTTGCCATCTTCACACCTGTGCAGCCCTACATGTTGAGGAAGTTTCTAAAGAAACAGACACATGGCTGACATGTCCCTGCTGCCCAGGGTGGGTTGGCAGTGGCCATAGGCTGCTGTCTCCCTGATTACCTAAAGCAGGAGGAATCACCATCCGAGGCCTTGGGGGCAGATCTGACTCCAAACCAGGGGACCCCTGGCCCAGGGAGGTGCCGCTCATATGAGACTATGGGCAATGGGATGGTGTTATTGGGCCTAAATCGCTTGCGGCAGTGGCAGCACTCCAGACACTCAACCTGGCATGCCACCTGCCCCAAAAACCTGGGCCAGCCAGCTCTTAACTGATGACATTTTCCCTTGTGGGGTTGTTGGCTACAAATTCTTTTGGCCCAAAAAACTTTGATTAAAAGGACCGAGAGGTAGGAGAGAATCCAAGATGGGGCCTCAAGCCGGGATGGGACTAAGCACTGTCACCAGATCCAGGAACTTCTCTGGCTGTCCCTCCCCTCTCAGCACTTCTCTAGGAGAAAGATGCATGGCTCTGCTCCCAGACAACTTGGCCAGCCTGTGCACTCACACATTGGCCCAATCAGCGCTTTGGGGGCCCAGGCCCGAGGGTGCTAAATATCCCTAACATGATATCCCTAAATATCCCTAAATATCCCAGACATGATCAGGCTCCTGCTTTCTGGGGGTCGAGACAGACACAAGAGCAGTGAGTTAATGGGTCCTGCAAGGACAGCCATTCAGTGTGACAGAACACAGGGTGCATGGGTGGTGGGGCAGGGGGGTTCCAGAGAGGGAGTTGAGCCCTGACAACTGCAGGGTCAGATCCCATGGGGCCTAGAGGCCAGGCAAGGAAGCCTGGGTACTTCTGAAGAGCCACCAGGAGTCACAGGAAGTTTAAAGCAGGGGAAAGACATAAAGGTCGTGGGTGTTTTAGAAAGCTTTCTAGTGGGGAAGGGGGCAGGAGCAAGAGGGGAAAGGTGACACCACAACAGGGTGGGCCAGGGAGAGGGCAGCCACCCAGCGGCCTTGGGCTTTGGGAGGAACTGGTCAGAAGAGGGAGGTCAAGCCCACAAGGCCCCCAGACCACTCCCATGCCCCCAGCTGCATCTCTGCTGAGCTGAGAGGTATATGAGCCATGGTAAAAGATTCTTCGTGTACCTTCTGCTGTCACAGAACAAACCAGAGTTAAACTG
This sequence comes from Canis lupus familiaris, assembly GCF_011100685.1. Classification (NCBI taxonomy): domain Eukaryota; kingdom Metazoa; phylum Chordata; class Mammalia; order Carnivora; family Canidae; genus Canis; species Canis lupus. The sequence goes on along the minus strand of NC_049226.1, from coordinate 82,576,007 downwards.
GTGGAGATGGAGAAAAGACAAGGTCGAGGAGGCCCCATGGAGTGTTACAGCTGAAGGTCGCCACCACCTTTGTAAGCCAAGGACCCACCTAGCTCCTCAGGTGGGCGGGAGGGGCGGTACAGGCCCCTTCCTTGTCCCAGTAAGGTGATGGTCACTGCCAGAATGACAATAGTCTCTTCCTGTTAACACTCACTTGCTAAAGTCTAAAATAGCATTTCCAGAAGTTGGGCCACCTTAATTTATATGCCCAATTTAAATGAGGAAACTCTTAACATTTCAAATTCTCATTATGAACTGTAGAGTAGTTATATGACTGATCTACTTCCCTCTTGCTCACCTCTGCTCTCACCAAAATATATATATATATATTTAGGAATGTTGTTCTGAGATTCATGAATGGCATTGTCAAACTGAGGTGAAAAGTAGGCGCCCTGGAGAGGCTGTGGCCATCCCTGCATTCCTGCAAAGTGAGGATTTCAGAAAATAGTCAACTTAATTACTGGGACGCCTGGGTTGCTCAGTGGTTGAACGTCCGCCTTCGGCTCAGGGCATAATCCTGGGATCCAGGATCCAGTCCCACATCGGGTTCCTGGCAGGAAGCCTGCTTCCCCTCTGTCTATGTCTCTGCCTCTCCACCTGCACCCCGCTCCATGAATAAATAAAATCTAAAAAAAAAAATTACTAAAGAGGGTTTGCAGGGGGAGGCCACTGAACTGGGGGGCGGGGGGGGGGGCGGTAGAGTGATAGGGTCAGAAGAGGAGAGACAGGGCTGTTGAGGCGTATTGAGGGCCTGGGGACCTCCGCCAGAGAGAGGCGGGTTGGAGCTAGGCCTGGAGACAGAGCCTGGTTCTGGTTCCTGCCTTGCCACTCACAGATTGGGCAACCTGGAGGCAAATTTCAGAGCCACCTCTTTGAGTGCCTCCTTTACTCAGCTTTCAAAAAAGTTAACTGGCCAGCTCAGTCAATAGAGTATGTAACTCTCGATCTAGGGTTTGTGAGTTCAAGCCCCATGTTGGGCATAGAGCTCACTTAAAAAAAAAAAAAAAAAAAAAAAGTTAGCTGGAAGGCAGTTTGGCAATGTCTACCAAACTTTAGAACGCATATACCCTTGGGCCCAGTCATTCCATTTCTAGGTATATATCTTATACATGGTCACAAAGTATACCAAGATGCACTGCAGCCTTGTTTGTAATAATAAAGGACCAAAAAATGTAAACCAACTATGGCACATCCACACAATTGAAATGCTATACAACATCAAAACAATGAGGGATGAAATGACCTTTGATATACAGTGAAGTGGAAAAGCAAGATGTCGGATGGTTGTAGAGGGTGCTACCAGGGGAAAAATAAAGGGGGATGGAGAGACATTTCAGTTTCTATTTGCACAGATTATCTCTGGAAAGAAATGCAAGAAGGCAAACACAAGGGTGTCCTCTGGGAAGGAGAATTAGTGGCTAGAGTAAGAGAGATTCGCTTTGACTGTGTACCGCTTGAAAAAAGATTTATTTTATTTTTTTACTATATGCATGTAATGCTTTGGGGAAGAAAATGTCAAATAAATAATTGTCACTTCACACCCTCCTGCCCCACTGGGCTGCCAAGTGGACCAAACGTGCTTATGGGCTCCAGAGCCCTGTACCACGCCCGACAAACAAGGAAATCCCACCTAATGACCATGCAAAAAGAGCGCTTAGTTTATTAGTTTAGTTCAATGCTTTCTCACTCTCAAAAGCAATTCTGAATCATTCATCTGCAGAGCTGTAAGGAAGAACCACAGAGGTCCCTACAAGCTTTAGGGGTCTTGTCAAAGCTGGAACTGGACCCAGGTGGCAAAACAGAGGAGTTGGTGGGCAGGAACTTGCTCCAGTCCTCAGCCAAAGTCCAGCTCAGCTTCCTGTGACGCCAGAACTCAGAGGGAAGGTACACACCATAGGATGGTTTGCTCAAAGCACTTCTCTTTTTGCTAAGACTAGAGGGTTTACGGTTGCTACATGAATGATTTTCTGTGGATATTTCTAAACAACTTTTCAGGCTTTTTTCCTTGGATCTGCTTTTAAAATAATTTTCACTAAGATTTAACAGATGCCCAATTTAAACCTAAAGGGGTGCTGGAGAAAAATGCTGCATGGTGCACACTGCTTTACGATGCAAAAAGTCATTTATAAAAAGTTTTGGGACAAATACTTTATTAACATTCCCCAAGGGTGCCAGAAAAGTCTCTGGCCTTAGAATTCTGGGAAGTGGCTCTTGTCTTACTAAGAGATGCACATCAAAACAATGCCCAGAAAATAAACTGAAACTTCAAGCTGTTCTCACAGTCCTCTCTAACCATTGGTCTCAGATGCGGCAGGGCTCCTCACGTGAGCAACATGCAGAAGTCTGATGCTAGAGCAAGAAAAGCCTGGAACCTCAATCACTCCTGAGTTGACAGGGTCCCAAAACATTTCCTGTGCTATTCTTCTCCTGAAGCAGCCAGTGCAAACTGTACGGGATTCAAATATAGCCAGGGAAAGGGGACAAGAAGGAGGAAGCAAAGTGGATGGACAACAAGGCCAATGAGTGGAGCCAAGGGTTGTTGATTTTAACCAGGAAATCAATTCACATGATTGCAGGAGCAAGCCCTGAGGAACACCCACCAAGAAACAGTCGTTAAGAACAACGTTGTGTGACAAAACAAAGAAAAACAAAAGGAAATCAAAAACTGGCTAAACACCAATGATGCTTTCACTGCAGCTCATGGTGATTATCTGTTTACGAAACCATCTCCCACAATGAACCACCAGTTCCACAAAAGCAGAGACCACCCCTCATCTATCTCTAATTCTCCTTCAATAAGAGAAATTAAGCCACTTCTTACCATCTCTGCCACCATCCCCCTATTCCAAGCCTGCATCATTGCTCCTCTACAGCGATTCTGTGCTAATGGCCATCACTAGCATTTAGAGGGGACTTCTTCTGTGCCAGGCACTGCTTTGACTGCTCTAACACATAAACCCTCAACTACCCTCTGAGGTAGGTCCTAGCACTTCAAACTGCTCTGGTAGACCTCCTCAGTCAGTGGCCTCCATGCACCGGTCTCTCACTTTCTCTCCCATGAACGACATGCAGGACAACACCCCCCTTTCACGGATGAAGACACTGAGGTTCAGAGAGGCTAATTTCTTCTAGGAGACACAGCTAGGCGGGCAGAACGAGGACCGGCCCCCGCCTGACTTGCTGGCCTCTTATCATAAAGACGCTGTCCACAGAGGCCGGAGGAAGGTGAGCTTTTCAAGACCTCAAACTCATCAAAACTTTTCAACCGTTTCCTCCTCCTGCTGGGATAAAGTTGAAACCTCCATTATGCCCTTGGATGCTCCCCTCCCCCTTTCTGTTCCTTAACAGTACTTCGCTGCCTCCGGACTCTGCCGCATTTACTTTTCCCTCTTCCAGAGACACCCTTCCCCTACTTACAGAGCTGGCTCCTTTCCAACCTTCAGGTCGTAGCTTCAAAGTCACGTTTTACAGCAGACCCTGCCTGACCGCCACCCCCGCCCCCTCCATTACATCACCGGAGCGCTTATCTGCACCTAAAATCACTTTGGTCTTCTCGCTGGCGCCTGCCCCCCCTCCCCCTCTTAATAACCCGTGAGCTCTGGAGCTCGCGCCGCTTCTCGGAGGCCTCCGCGGCCCCGCGTCGGACACACAGTGGGCGCTCGGCGCAGCTACGTGAACCTGACGGAGGCGAGAAGCCCCGCGCTCGGCCCGGTCCCTGGAGGCCAGGCCGCGGGCCCCGGGCCGAGGTGAGCGCAGAGCACGGCCGGGCCGCGCGGCCACGAGCCCGTGGCTCGGGCCAGGCTTGCAGGGGAGCACCGCGGCGGGGCTCCTCACCTGCGCGTCGCGGGGCCGAGCTACACCGGCCCTGCCAAGGTCACTCACCTGGCCGTGCCCCTCCAGGGCGGCAGCGCTCAGACCCTCGCGGCGGAGACGGCGCCCGGGGCCAGGCGGCGGCGCAGCGCGGAGCGGGGCCCCATGCCGGGCCGCGCGGCGCAGGCCGGGCCGCCGAGTCCCCGGGGTCGCGCGGGAGCGGGCCGTCGGTACCGCCCGCCAGGCCGAGGCGCGCCGAACTCTCCGGGCGCTGGGCCCGTTGCCCCGGCAACGGCGCGGGCTACGGCGCCCCACAGCGGCCAAACCGCGCCGCGTCCCTTCGCGCCGGCGCCGAGGCGGGGGCGGGGCTCGCCGTCGCCCCCCGAGGCCCCGGCCCGCCGGTTTCCCGTTCGCTTCCAACTTTTGTCCTGGGAAACCCGCTTTCCCCCGCCCTTTCGAATTGCGGACTTGTCCCAAACGCGCCGCCTTCAGTTTCTCCCCTGAGACCACCACCGTCGGGGAGCCCCCCCAGGCAGCCTGCACGGGCCGTTCCGTGGGGGATGCTCTCGAGAGGCCTGCCCCTCAGGGAGTTGCCAGGCTAAGAGAAAGACACAGACAAATACCCAAATGCATATGCAGGTTCCCCACAATATAAAGCGTGAAGTAGAAGAGCAAAAGATATAGCACAGAATGTCTTCTTTTTACATTTCCTTTAAATCGAGTATAAATCCTACTGGGAGCCCCCATCCTCCAGCCTGGTAGGAAATTCACTCTTGGTCTCCACTGGGCTCCTCCTAACCAGGTTATTCCAAGGACTCAGGATGTCTGAGAAACACCCTCTAGTCACAGTGCCTCTCTGACACTGAGGCCACAGTCATTGTCCCAACAGGACTTTCAGATTTGGGCTCTGAGGGGATTGCCAGGGACAGAGGTGCCTGGGTGGCTCAGTTGGTTAAGTGGCCAACTCTTGATTTGAGCTCAGGTCATGATCTCAGGGCCCTGGGATCCAAGCCCACGTTGGGATCTGTGCTGAGCACAGAGTCTGCTTGAGATTCTCTCTCTCTCTAAAAAAAATAAATCAATCTTTTAAAAAAGTAGATTGCCAGTGACAGGTGCCTGCTTCTTGGGTCCTGGGGCCCAGAGACTCTCTTCCCTTTCCCTGCCTTAGGGATACCTCCCTGCTGGGCCTGGCTTCCCTGAAAGCCAAGAGTCACTGGAAATGGACTCTCCCATGAGCTCAGGCCTTCTCAAAAAACAGGAAGAAACTTTGTCTATCCATACCTCCAAGGCCCTAAAACGGTGAGCAGCTGGCTGGTTCCCTGCTCAGAAAGGGCTGGACAGAAAGCATCTTTATGCCTAAAATGTTTGAGTGACACGCATACAATAAAAGCAACATAACAACTTCTGCTCTGTCAAAAGCCAGTTGTGAGTCCTTGTGCAAGTGATTTAATCTCTCTACCATATAAATTCTTACTTCCAAGACCAATAAACTCAAATTCTGTGGAATAAATATCACTGCTACTCCGGCCTCAGAAATACAAGATGACTTCTCTTGTTAGGGTGTCAAGATGACTCTTATCTGGAATTAGAGAACTTTAGGGCCCAACAGAGATGGTGACCCAGAAATCAATGTAGAGGATGATCCTATATTTGCCCACAGGGAGGGGAGGGAATCTGAGAGTCACGGCCATCTTGGCCCTGGGTCTACCTGCCTCCCAAGCACCTCTCCTGACTGTCTCTTAGGTATCTAGATGCAGCACATCCCTAAAGGCCCTCCCTGTCTTTGTCACAAACCTGTTCCTCCCCTCAGACCCTGGTACCCCAAAAGGTGTCAGTATCTACCCAGTTTCCTCCTGGTCCTTGCCCATCTAACCTGATAGTGCCCAAGACCAGGCAATCCTCCCTCTGAAACATGTACAGTGTTCCCTCTTCCCACTCTACTCCAGTCTAGACCACCAGCATCTTCCTTGCTGATTCTGCCCCAGCCCCGTCTAACATACGTCTGCCTACTCCTAGCCCATTCTCCCAGATTCCAGGTTTACCATTCTTTCCCTTTATTAATTTTTTTGTAATGAATTTATTTTTAATCTCTACACCCAATAGGGGGCTTGAATTTACAACCCCGAGATGAAGAGTCGTACACTCTACTGACTCTTTCTCTTTATTTGTTAAAGTGGGTTGTAGTCTGAGTCATGGCTTCCCAAAGATGTCCACATCCTAATCTCTGAAACCTAGGATTATGTCATTTTAAGAGGCAAAAGGGACTGTGATTAAATTAAGGATCTTGAAATGGAGATTATCTTGGATTATCCAGGTGGGCTCACTGTAGTCACAGGGCCCTTCTAAGAGGGAAGCCTGAGGGTCAGATTGGGAGCCTGTGATGTGATGATGAAGGCAGAGGTCAAAGAGATATGACGACACTGCGCGCTATTTAGGCTTTGAAGGTAGAGGAAGAAGCTGGAGCCGAAGAATGCAGGTGGCCTCCAGAAGCTGGGAAAGGCAAGGAAACAGATTCTTCCCGAGAGCCACTAGAAGGAACCAGCCTGCTGACCCTTGACTTTAGCCCAGTGAGACCCATTTCAAACTTCTGACCTCCAGAATGCTGAAGTAAAAATATATATATATATATATATATATATGTTATTTTTAAATGTGTGTTGTGGCAATAGGTTATTGCAGCAATAGAAAACTAATATAGTGGGTTTCAAATACAGTTAAACACACACACGTATATAAATGAATTAGAGCTGGTCTCAATTGAAACAAAAATCCAAGTGGCAGCTCAGATTTCCTCAATGTCTGAGTGATTCCAAGCCAGGCTGTCTGAGAAAAGGACTCCCTCTGGCGAAATTTGCTTTTCATTTATTTTATTTATTTACTTACTTACTTACTTATTTTTATTAAGCTCTATGCCCAACACAGGGCTCAAACTCATGGCCCGGAGATTGAGATTCCATGGTTTACCGACTGAGCCAGACATGTACCCCTGGCTAACTGCTTTTTAAAAGCACAGGCCCTGGGATCCCTGGGTGGCGCAGCGATTTGGCGCCTGCCTTTGGCCCAGGGCGTGATCCTGGAGACCCGGGATCGAGTCCCACGTCGGGCTCCCGGTGCATGGAGCCTGCTTCTCCCTCTGCATGTGTCTCTGCCTCTCTCTCTCTCTCTGTGACTATCATAAATAAATTAAAAAAAAAAAAAAAAGCACAGGCCCTTAGGGACGCCTGGGTGGCTTAATGGTTGAGTGTCTGCCTTTGGCTCAGGTTGTGATCCTGGGGTCCTGGGATTGAGTCCCACATTGGGGCTCCCTGCAGGGAGCCTGCTCCTCCCTCTGCCTATGCCTCTCTCTCTCTCTCTCTCTGTCTCTCATAAATAAATAAATAAATAAATAAATAAATAAATAAATAAATAAATAAAATCTTAAAAAAAGAAAAAAAGCACAGGCCATTTGATCATCTTCTTCCTGAGTCTGCCATACATAGTATGGTCCCCAGTCTAGAACTTGACACCACTCAGGGAGTCACCTACTCAAGAAGGCGACATGTTGCATGCTTCCAGGCCAGACAGATGGCAGTGAAATCTTCTCAGTATTCAAATACCATCTTCTCAGTCTTCTGTGCAAGATACGTCCAGGGCTCCCTTTGGCATATAGGATGGATTGAAACACTAAAACATAGCTACGAAAGGCCTGCTCAACGAGTTCCTATCCACCTCAGCATCCTGTCCTTTGTGGAGATTTTTTTTCCTTTTTTTTTTTTAATTTTTATTTATTTATGATAGTCACAGAGAGAGAGAGAGAGAGAGAGGCAGAGACATAAGCAGAGGGAGAAGCAGGCTCCATGCACAGGGAGCCCGACGTGGGATTCGATCCCGGGTCTCCAGGATCGTGCCCTGGGCCAAAGGCAGGCGCCAAACCGCTGCGCCACCCAGGGATCCCCCTTTGTGGGGATTATGCAGCTCCTGGAACCGGCAGCATTTGCTGCCACCCCTGAACCTCTTCCCACAGGGTTCCCTTTACTTGGAGTATTGCTTTAGCTCCTCCTGCCCCCTTTGGCTAATTTGTATGGAAACCTGAGGCACATTTTTCTGAGACGGAAGTCAGCCCCTGAGGTAGGACTTGCTCCTGCCCACAGCGGCTGCCCCTCACCCGCATAGTAGGTCCACCTGGGGTGAAAGAGCCCAGGCCAGGGGGAGAAAAGACCCAATTGTGGTTTTCAGGGCTTACACACGTGTGTGTAAGGATTCCAAGCTGGCTTTCATGACTCCTAGAACCAGAAAGAAGAGACCTCTGGGGCAGGCAAAAGCAGCTTGCCACACCCTGTGCCAAACCAGCTCGTCCTTAAATAGAGCCATTGTATGCCTAGGCTCCTGGAGACTTGTCACTTGTCCCTGGGCAGCTCAGTAGTTACCAATTTCTTTTTTTTTTTTTTTTAAGATTTTATTTATTCATGAGAGAGAGAGAAAGAGAGAGAGGCAGAGACATAGGCAGAGGGAGAAGCAGGCTCCATGCAGGGAGCCCAACGTGGGACTCGATCCCAGGACTCTGGGATCACCCCCTGAGCCGAAGGCAGACACTCAACCGCTGAGCCACCCAGGTGTCCCAAGTAATTAGCAGTTTCAATCCCAGCTCTGCCATCACCAGTTGGGCAAAGTCCTCAACTTCTGTGAATCTCAGCTGGCTCTTTTGTGACATGAGGGTAACAACAGCTCCTGCATGAGGGTGTTGAGGACTGAAACTGTGCTCATACTTCTAACGTACAGAGTGTTCAGCTGGTAGTAGACATTGATACGTATCATCTAGACCTTGCTTGTCTTTCCAGCAGGAAGATGATGCTCTCCATTTTATCAACTAATAAAATTAAATGTTAATTGTCAAATTAGCCCCCAGGGGTGGGGATGTGGTCAGCCACAGCTCTTGCTCTCTGGGTCCACTTTCTCTGGGTCACAGTACCCTTTCCAATGAACCCTGGATGAATCGGCCCATCCACTTATCTTGTCCCCATGGCCACCAGCATTTCTTGCCCTGGTAAGCTCAGTAGTCTCCTGATTGGTCTTTCTGCTTCCGCTGTGGGCTCGCTGTCCCCATCAATCCATTCTCCTCACATCTTCTGGCTGTCAAAAAAAAAAAAAAAAAAAGCCAAACAGATTATTTTACTTCCTACTTACAATGATCATGACTCTCCCTGCTCCCCAGGGAGCAATATTTCAATATACCATGAAATTAGAATCAAAATCTCCTCCTCCTCAAAAAAAAAAAAAAAAAAAAAAATCTCACAGTGCCTCCAAGACCTCCTGCGCCCCCTGGCTCCAGGTGACCTCTGTAGCCTCATGGCCTCCGTTTCCTGAACGACCAGGCTCACGGTTGTACTAGGGCCTTTTGCACCCATGCTGTTGCTACCTGGAACATCGGTTCCTCTGGGAAAGCTTTCTCTGACCCTCAGAATAGAAGAGGCTGTTACTCCCATAGCACCATGGGACTCTTGTTTCTGCTGACTGTTTCTCCTTGATTGTATAGTGATCTGATTAGGGGCTGTCCCTCCAGCCAGCCAGAGAGACCACAAGGGGAGGGTTGATGTTTATCTAGCTCCTTAGCACAGAGCCTGGAACACAGTGAGTTCTCCACAGATGTTTGCTGAAGAAAGAAAGGGAGAAAGGAAGGGAGGGAGGGAGGGAGGGAAGAAGAATGGAAGGAATAAATGAAAAGATAGTGCTTTTTTTTTTTTTTTAAGATCTTATTTATCGGGATCCCTGGGTGGCACAGCGGTTTGGCGCCTGCCTTTGGCCCAGGGCGTGATCCTGGAGACCCGGGATCGAATCCCACGTCGGGCTCCCGGTGCATGGAGCCTGCTTCTCCCTCTGCTTATGTCTCTGCCTCTCTCTCTCTCTCTCTCTGTGTGACTATCATAAATTAAAAAAAAAAAAAATAAGAACATTTCAGACTCTCTCTTTAAAAAAAAAAGATCTTATTTATCTGACAGAACCGGAGCACAAGCGGGTGGGGGGGGACGGGGAGCAGCAGAGGGAGAGAGAGAAGGAGAAGCAGGCTCCCTGCTGAGTAGGGACCTTCTGACTCCGTGGGGCTCCATCCCAGGACATCTGGGATCATGACCTGAGCCCAAGGCAAACGCTTCACCAACTGAGCCACCCAGGCACCCCGAAAAGATAGTACTTCTCATAGGAATTCTTTTGTGAAGGCTTTTGTAGAGTAGATGATAGTTGTTGAATTATTTTTGGTATAAAAATTGACTTTCCTATACTATTGTCCCTTTAACATAGTAAATCTATTTTTTCCATTGCCTTGTAAAGCTTTTTTTTATTTGCTACACTCAGGACATTTTCCTCCCATTAATTTTTCCTTGTTAAGTGGTTTTTATGACTACTTTGTGCTTTAAGAAAGAAGTACTGCACGGTATTTAGAGTATTCTCTTAGCTTCCTTGGTGAGAAGGTTCTGGCAGCTTTCCCACTGTTGACTATAACCAGTGCAGCTTGGAACACGATGTCACCCCTCCAGAACTCTCTCGGACCTAGATAAAACTTATTCTGTGTCTCTAGTTGGAGACAAGGTGTTTGGAAACAGCGCCTTATGCAACAGAGCTGCTCCAGGGCCGTCCCTTGGAGGCAAATGTAATAAAAATCATGGTGTGTGAAAAATGTGCCCACAGAGTCCGAGGAACTAAAGATTTTAAAGCTTTTCTGCCAGTAATTCAGTTTTTATTTTATGTTTCTTGGAAAACTGAAGGCTTGTATCTACCACATGTGTTACCTAAGACGCAAGGGAGGGTGGGGGGGGGGTATTTTGTGCTGGTGAGAATGTCTATGGCAGCCTGGTCAAAGCGGTCCTCTTTGTAAATGACCTCCCCTTTCCGGCCCTGCTCCCCCGGGAGGGGTATTTCCATCCCGCATGAGATCTCTCTTTGCTTGCTCATTTCCATGAGGAATGGTGCATGCATACAAAGCTGCTGGCTGTTAGGACTTTATTTCAGAAATGTGCAGGACTGAGACACCTGAATTTTTCCTCGAATACTTGAAAGCAAATTATGTGCCGGAACCTCTCAGGCCTGTTCCCAGCGGAATTTCCTTTGAGTGTTCATATCTCGAAACCTTATGTAACCTGACACAATTATCTGAAAAGGCTTGCAATCCAAAAGAATAGTGTTCTGAGCTAGGAATGAAGGTTGGAGCTGGGAAAGAAGTGTTCTCCCCTGCCCGGGGACTGGGTCATACCTCACTATGACAATACCCAATTCACATTCCAAAGAAAATGCTAACCCCCTGACACTGTGACCAGTGGGTGCATTTTCTTCTTCATCTCTCTGAACAAGGAATCGCTTAATGAGGTGCTCCAGGGACATTACAAAAGGCCTAGACCTGGCTGGTTAAAAATATTTCGATAACCACCTTGAGCAACTAGTCCTCTCAAGATGGAAACGGGAATGGCCTGAGCTCCTTTTCAGGGGTTATAACCCGCTCCACTGACTCAGAAATCAATCCATCCGAAGAGTTAGGGTCTCATACCAGCAGTTACCACTACAAATGGGATATAGGTGGGGGTCTGGAATCCAAATTTTCACTAAGTGATTCATCTGGGTAATTCTGACTCAAGCCCGGCCCAAGACTCCACCCACCAGCCCAACCCCCAACTCCAAGGAAGAAGGGGAGAATGAGGACACAAACTCTAAGTGCAGGCCTAAAACTGGGGCTCCATGAGGAGATGACCCCGCATTCCAGAAAGCCCTTGACCCAAGAAGCTTCTTTTGCCTCTTTATTTCACTTTCAGAAATCCCAACCCTGCTCACCATTTGCATACCAGCGGTGAGGGACCTCCTAGGAGAACAGGCACTACTCATAGGTGGTTGGCTTTTCAAGGAATTTGCTGGAGAAAATTGTAGGCAAAGGCTGTGAACAAAACCCCCTTCCATCTGGTTTCAGTTTATTTAAAAAACAACGCACACAGGCCTCCCCACCAGCAATCAGAAAAGAGCCACAGCTTCCCCAGGGGGGGTATTAGCCACCAGGGGTGGGGCTGAATTATATATATGCAAATAAATTAAACCAGCTAGCCAACAGCAACTAATTTTTGTATCTTTTGCAGTTGTTCTGCCAAAAAAAAAAAAAAAAGGCCTAAATCAGGAGTGATGGAAGTGGTGAAGAAGCAAGTTTTGGATTAGTTTTAACAACGTCCCTTAATTCTACCATTGGGAGACATGTTTTTTGTTTTTTAAGATTTTATTTATTTCTTCATGAGAGACACACAGAGGCAGAGACACAGGCAGAGGGAGAAGCAGGCTCCATGCAGGGAGCCCTATGTGGAACTCAATCTCAGGACCCCCGGATCGGGCCCTGAGCCCAAGGCAGATGCTCAACCACTGAGCCGCCCAGACATCTGCAGAGACATGTTTCTAATCTGGAAGCAGATAAAAAAAAGGTTGATAGTTTTCACCTGGGTATTGCCAACCCCCTAGACTGAAGGCCAGGGGGCAGTGTGACCAGATGGTTGGGAGCATAGCATCTGGATGGCTGTGTGATCTATAGCATGTCATAACCTCTCTGGATTTGTTTTCTTTTCTTTTTAAATATTTTATTTATTTATTATTGGAGAGAGAGAGAGAGAGCAGGGGGAGGAGCAGAGGGAGGGGGACAAGCAGACTCTGAGCTGAGCACAGAGCCCCATGTGGGGCTCTATCCCAGGAACCTGAGATCATGACCTGAGCCAAAACCAGGAATATGTGGCTTAACCCACTGAACCCCTAGGAGCCTCTGGGTTTGTTTTCTTGTATATGGGAAGGGGTAATGATAGTACCTGCTTCACAGGGACAATATGAGGATAATAAATAAAATAAGGGACAAGCAAACTGAACACAAGGACTGGCATACAACAAACACAGTAAATGTGACAGAGGGTTATGAATAACTCAAAGCCACACTGCACGATCTAAGACAACCGGTTTCACCTGGAGTCAGCCAAGTTCTGCTGGCAAGTGTTCTCAACTGGGGCTGGCCTTTCCCCTGGGGCTGGTCCAGAAAACCCTTCGGAGCACATTCTCTTAGTGTTTCTCAGACTCAAGGGCCCTAATCCCCAAATATCAGCCTTCAATCCTGGAGACAAAAGAAAAGTTCTGAGGAGGGAGCAAGGCAGCTTGAAAATGGAAGTGATGCCCCTGGCTTCCCCTGCCTCACCATCCCTCCTCCCTGGTACCTAATGGCCTAATCTCCAGATGCACAGCCTTGACGGGGTACCTCTGAAAAAAGAAGGGTTTCACTTCATGCCCAGGGCATGCAAAAGTGAGTCAGCAATCTCCTGGGCTCCTATGCCACATGGGCGATGTGCTGGAGGCCTGGGCATCCAGGTGCTTCTGGGCTCGGCCCTTGCTCGTCTATGAGCATCTTGGGCTAGGTTTGCCCAAAACCTCTGCTTCTATCCCTTGTCTAGATGCAGCAACAGGACTCCCAGCTTCCACTCTTACCCCTTTCCTAAATCCATTTCCTGTCAATTGGGAAGGTATCTCATTTGCTCAAGACCATTCCCAGCTCTCCTTTGCCCCCAGAATGAAGTTTAAGAGGCCACGTATGCCCAATGTGGTCCTACATTAACACAGTTGTCAAGATCCCAGACTCAAGTATGCCTGAGTCTGAATCAAGGGGCTGCTCTAAGATTCAAATTCAAGGACCTGAGTTTAAGAACTTGAACAATTTTCTTAGCTTCTGGAAGTCAACTTCCATGAACGTGAAAGAATAATGATGATACCTACTAACAGAGCTATTGTGAGGTCTCTGTCCCCAGCCCCAAGAACAGAGCAGAAGTTGGGAGGCCAGTACACAGAATGAACACCGAGGACAAGATGGGAAGGGAGTGGCTGCCAGAACTAGGGAAGATCATGAGAGCAGCTTTGGATATGCTGAGTGTGAAGATCCTTACAGGTGCTCAGGGAAGGGATCCAAGGACAGCTGGACAAATGCGCCTGGAGACATGAGGGAAGACTTGGCCAGAAGGGAGCTTGAGAGTCACCAGCATGTGAGTAGGAAGATGAACTCCTGATGGGGGAGGACCTGAGCATGAGGCCTCCACAGCCAGAGGTCTATCCACAAGGAAGAGTAGCTCGAAGAGACCGAGGAGGAGAGCCAGAGAGATGAGAACACTCAACAGCAGTGGCTTCATAGCTACCCAGAGGACGAAGGGCTGTAGCAGTGAGGAGCGGCCAGTAGGGCAGAGGCATCGAGGAAACCAAGTTAGCTGAAAGCAAAGATGTGTTTCTGGTATTTGGGGACTGGTCTGTCATTCTTTGGTCTCCTGTTCACCTTTGGCAAGGTCAGGAGGGGGAGCCCTGCAGAGCTAGAGGGGGGTGGGTGGGGAGACTAGAGATGGTGATTATAGACAATTTTAAAGAAATGTGGCTGATAAGGGGGGGAGCACAGCGAGTGGTATCAGATTGAGGTGAAAGAAGTGCTCCTCTGGCTGCCAGTGGGAGAGGCCAGTTGTTGTTATGACACCCAGGGCACCTGGCACAGGGCCTGGCACGTGGTAGAAACTCAATAAAAGTTTGCTATCTTTGGGGGATCCCTGGGTGGCTCAGCGGTTTGGTGCCTGCCTTCGGCCCAGAGCGTGACGCTGGAGTCCTGGGATCGAGTCCCGCGTCGGGCTCCCTGCATGGAGCCTGCATCTCCCTCTGCCTCTCTGTGTCTCTCATAAATAAATAAAATCTTAAAACAAACAAACAAACAAACAAACAAAACAAAAAAGTTTGCTATCTTTGAGAATGGGGTCTGGAACCTAGGTGGAGGGTATTGGCCATGAGCAGGAAGACTGGCCCCTCTGCCACTGTGCTGGGAGGGACGGGTGGTGGGGTGCCAGGAGGAAGCAGAGTGCAAGGCAGGGCTTCCTTGGGACTTGGCTGCCTCTGAGCTGCACCATCCAGGGAGGCAGAGGGGACAAGGGAGTCCTGGCTTCAAGAACCCCAGTGTGGCCAGGGGACAGAGGGTGAACTTTTGGAGACACCTGCTTCTGTCCCTACCCCCACCCTCAAATCCAGCGGTTACCTTCACTCTATCCCCTTCAGAGCCGCGCCCTTCCAGAAAGGCCAGCAGATGGTGCCAGTGAGCTGCCAGACTCAGCTGGAGCAGACCGGAGCCAGCCTGCCATCACCCCCTCCACCAACCCGTGACCCTCTAGAGCCTGGGGCAAGCTTCGGGTTTAGCTCACCAGGTTTCTGACCAAGGGGGAGGAGAGACCAGGGGTAGCTAGCAGGGGTGGGGGAGGGAGGGAGCGTGTCAGACTAAGGACTAGGGGAGACAGTGGGTTTAGGGCTTAGGGGTGGGATAGCTAAGGGGCTCTGATCCTTCTGGTTGCCCTTCATTCCTTTGCCCCTGCCAGGCCCTGCCTTATCTGCTGGGCCTCCTGCCCTCTGCCCCCCTTCATTTCTCTTCCCTGGAGGCCCCTGCCAGCCCAGACTCCTGGTTCTGGCAGAGGCTGGTTCTCTGCCCCTGGGCAGGCACAAGCTGGCACCAAGCCTCAGACAGGGTTGGGCCAGCCCCTCCCAGCTCTGACTGCCTGAACCACCTTCTTTCTACTTCCAGAACCTCTCCACCTGATGAGGAGTAAGGGTTCAGCTGCTGAGGAGGCCACAGGGGGTTGCAGCATAAATCCTAGGAAGAGGTCCTGGCCTCCTGGCCTTGGGAGTAGGATGAATTGGGATGGTGTGGGTGGGCACATATAAAAATGTGGCAGAGGATTCCTGGGTGGCGCAGCGGTTTAGCGCCTGCCTTTGGCCCAGGGTGTGATCCTGGAGTCCCGGGATCAAGTCCCATGTCAGGCTCCCGGCATGGAGCCTGCTTCTCCTTCTGCCTGTGTCTCTGCCTCTCTCTCTCTCTCTATCATGAATAAATAAATAAAATCTTTTAAAAAATAAATAAATAAAAATGTGGCAGATCATCCAGTCCCACAAGACCCATATCACATAGGACTAGTGGTTCTGTGCAAGGTGGCAGAGCATCCCAGAAGACCAGTTGGATGTGCTCTGTAGCCATCCTGTCCGCTGTAGCCAAAGGCAATTCCCTATACCCCCTCAGCAAGTCTTTCTCCCCACGTGGCCTTCCCAGTAAGTCAGGATCCTTCATGATTCCTTCGCAGGACAGTGTAGGATTCCGCTTCTCAGTCTCCGCTCTCAACTCCTACATCCACTTCCCCTAGTTTTGATGCCAGTTCAGGCAAGTGCTAGTACCACTACCTGTGTGGACTTGACCTTGAAGACTGCCTAGGACCCCCACCTCTTCCTCTACACACCCCCCAGCTCCAAAAGGAAGCCCTTAATAGACTGAAGCAGAAGAAACCATAGCCAGACTTCCAGTGGGGTGACAGAGCTGATGGGGAGGGTCCCACAAACCCAGAGTCTACAGCTCAGGTCAGGAAGCCAGGCCAAGGTTGCCGTGTCTTCTTGTGAGCCTGGACCATACATAGATGCAGGGCAACAGGAGTCAGCAGGATTTAGAAAGGGGATGTTCTCTGAGTTTCCAAAGGATGACCTAGACTGAGGGAGAGTCTCCAGGAGCACACATAACAGAGGGGTCACATGCACACACGGGGTCATGGTACAGGACACAGACACAAGTGTATGCAAATACTGGCACAGGCGGATACATAAGGTCATGTACCCAAGGCAGGCACACATATCCTCCCCAGGCAAGTCCTGACTCCCACGGCCAGGGCGAGCCTGCCATCTATGCTTTTAAGAGGAGGAATACATAAAGCCACAGAAGTGGCTCTGGACAGGAGATGGGCCCTCCACCCAGAGCCTCCCCTCTTAAGTGGCTCCCAGCCCCCTCCCTGAGACTCCTCTGGCCCACCAGGGAGCCATGCCTGGGTGGCAGAGAAGACTTTGGAGGAGGCATTGCCTCTAAGCCCTGGCACAGAGCCTGAGTACCTAAGATAGAGAATGGGCACGGGCTGGGAGGGGTCCACGACCTTCCAGGACCTAGTTCGGGCACAGATGAAGCAGTGGGCAAGGTCCAGAGGCTCACAGAAAGCAGGGACTCCTTCTGCCATGGGCTGTACCTACTGCCCTCAGAATAGGGCCTGGCAGCCAGGTGCTGGCACGAACTCCTAGTGCCTGGCACAGCCCTAGCATGGATGCCAAATGCAGGGTGCCAGACACGGGGGTGGGCAGGATGGGGGGCCGCTGGGCCACACACAAACACAGATCTTCATATATACAGGCAGGGAAATGCACCCACACTCACATCACTTATTTTATACCCTGTGGAATCATGGGAGTAGGGCAGGGATCCCGGAGTCCCAGAGGCCGCCCCCACTGACTCTCCAGGTGTCCCCACTGGCCTGGCTCTAGGAGTATCAGTCGGAGGGTGGGCTGGAGGTAATGGGAGGCCTACTTTTTCTGTTAGCCCCCGCCCCCGCCACACACACACATGCACACACCTGCACTCCCACACACGTACCCTTGTGTGGCAGGAGGAGGTGGGGCTGGTGCATCCCCAGGACGGGGCCCTGGAGGGAAGGAGGAAGGCGGGCCAAGAGACTCCCAAGGGCCCGGGCAGTCCTCCCCCCGGCCCCCGCCACAAGCGGGCGTGTGTGCGCGAGGGCCCTGCGGCCGCGCACGGCGTGGGAGTGCGGCGCGTGTGCCCGCTGCGGCTGGGGCGGCTTTCCCGCGGCTTCAGGCAGGCGGGAGGCCCAGGGGCGCTGTCCCGGGGGGCGGGGCGGGGAGCTGATGGAGGTTGTGCGTGTCCTCAGGTGTCCGGAGCGAGTGCGAGCTGGGGGCGCTCACCTGGGGGCGGGGGGGGCGGGGGGCAGGGGTGAACAGATGCAGGGCACGAGGGCCACACCAGCCGGCCCTGTCCCCCGCACGGTCCGCGGCAAGGCGGCTCCTCCTCTAGCAGCAACTTTGAGACTTTGTTCCGGCTTCTTAGAAAGCAGATCTGGCCGTGGGGGCGGGGCGGAGGGGGGGCACCTGCCCGAAGGAGGGTGCGGGGTGAGAAGTGGAGGGAAGCCCCGCCCCCGCCCCGCCCCCGCCCCGCCCGCTCCCCCGCCCCCGGGGCTCTTTATAAGCTCGGCCCGAGGGCGAACGGAGAAAGCGAGTGTCCCTCCCGCCCTCGGCCGGCGTGTGCTGCGCCCCGCGCCCCGCGCCCCGCGCCCCGCGCCCCGGCCCCTCGCCCCGCTCCCCGCTCCCCGCTCCCCAGCCCGGCCCCCGCCCCGCCCCGCCCCGGCCCGGCCCGGCCCGGCCCGGCCCGGCCCCGCCGCCATGGAGCGCTGGCCTTGGCCGTCGGGCGGCGCCTGGCTGCTCGTGGCGGCCCGCGCGCTGCTGCAGCTGCTGCGCGCGGACCTGCGTCTGGGCCGCCCGCTGCTGGCGGCGCTGGCGCTGCTGGCCGCGCTCGACTGGCTGTGCCAGCGCCTGCTGCCCCCGCCCGCCGCGCTCGCCGCGCTGGCCGCCGCCGGCTGGATGGCGCTGTCCCGCCTGGCGCGCCCGCCGCGCCTGCCCGTGGCCACTCGCGCGGTGCTCATCACCGGTGAGTGCGCGGAGCGCGGGGACTCCAGGCTCGAGGGCGGGACCAGACCCCGAGGGTTCCCCGTGAGCCGCCCACGCCAGGCGGGACCCCCGGCGCAGGAGTGCGAGTGTCGCCCTCCCTTGGGTGCCGAGAGCGAGCCAAGTAGGAAGCGCACGGCACCTCCTAAGTCCGGGTTCACTACCTGCCGCCGGGGAGTGTCGGAGGGAGAACGAGGCTGGGAGCGGGCAGGTGCGCAGGGACGACGGCTGCCTGAGAAAGACGAGCCTCCGGAGTTCGGGGTTCATGGCGTGCCCCTTCCCAGGAGAGCAGGCTTTGGACGGGGGCGTGCTCTGAGGGACTCAGACGATGGTCACCCCTTGAAGTCGGCCTAACAAGCCCACGTGGGACGCTCCGTCTCCTCTTTCCTGGGGCCACAGGAAGGCGCTTAGATGGGGAGTTGGGGCATTGACCCACCCCCCAAGTTGGCTGGGATCCTTGGACTCCAGAAAAGGTTGAGGTCACCATGACCGGCAGCTGGGCATTCAGCTGCCTCTCAGAGCACGCCACCCACCCCCAAACTGCTGAGGTAGCCGTCCAGCGTCTGCAACCAGCACCCCACCCCACATTCCTCTCCTCCTGGTCTTCAGTGCCCAGGAAGGAGGTCCTGGAGAGCTGTACTCAGGTGCCTCTGGCCGCCTGGCGGAGTTCCCTTTGTCTGGAGCAGGGAATAAATCTGTCACCAGAAGGAAGGGAGGGGAGGGGGGGCCTGAGGCCCAGGCGGAAGTGGGGAGGGGGAGAAAGGCCAGGGGGCACCGGCTGTGCTGTGGGGGGGAGGGGCAGTCTAGTCCTCCCCCACCCCGCCTGGCCTTGGACAGGTTCTCAGAGCTCTGCCTGGTGTTTGGGCCCTGGGGTGGGGGCTGCCTCCAGACTGGCTGCTCAGAGGCTGGGTCCAGTAGGGGGCCCCGTAGGATCGGATGGACCTGAGGGAACTTCCCACAGGCCATCCAGGAGCCGGGCCTCAGAGGATGAGTGAAGATAGGTGAAGTGTGGATGTAGAACAAAGGCTTGAGACAGAAGTGAGTGTGGCCTGGGTAGGGACAATCAGTAACCAGCCTGACTGCTGGGACATGGTGGGACATGAGGTTGTTTCCTCAGAAGAGGCTTTGAATGCCAGGCAAGAAGCCAGACTGCTGAGATGAGGTGGGAATAAGGGTGGCATGAGGGCTCTGGGGCTTAAACAAGAGGGTGGAGCTAGAGCAGGGTTCAGGCCTGATGCATGGGACCTGAATTCAGTACAGTGTGAAGTTTTGGGGGATTGAGGAAGGAAAGATGCAGACCCCCCCCCCCCCCCCCCCCCCCCGGGATGAAGCAGCAACTAGGCTGTGAGCTCTGCTCCCAGGGACTGGACAGCCCCCCTCCTGCCTTCTAATTTGTGAGCTGCCTCCACAGGGCTCAGGGTATCTGCTGGTACTAGTGACCCAGTGGGCAGTCGGTCCTGAGAGCTCCCCACAGGCCTTCAAGCTGCTGCTCTTACTGCTCCTTGCCTTGAGCCTGAGAAGGAGGGAAGAGGTGGGATGCCATCTGAGGTCTGGGCTCCCCCATCTCTGGCTGTAAAGCCCTGTGATGGGAGAGGGGAAGAGTGCTGCCCAGCCCACTTCAACTTCTCTGTGGTTTCCTCTTTCACCACCTGATTGCAAGACAAAGAGGTAACCAGGCCCTGACTCACCTGCCAGGAACAGTGTCGAGCCTGCCAGAGCTTCCACTCGCCCTTCCTGAGAATGCCCCTGAAAACCACTACCTGAGCTCCGGCCTGGGGTCAGAATTTGGGCTGAGTGCCTTGTGTGCACCTCTATGTATGATGGTGGCAGGGGGTCTCATGAGAGGGAACCCCTGTGTGAATATGCCAGCAGGCTGGAGGTATGTACAGGTGTCTGTGTGTGTCAGGTGAACACGAGGGTATGCGAGGCATGGGTGACTGTTCGGACTGCAACTGAGGCTCTGGAAGGCCTCTGTTTTCCTTGTGAAGGGCCCGTCTGCTCTGGGAGGGAGCTTAGGCGAGTGGACACACATGTGCTCACTCGCCTCCCCAGTCAGACTTCCCCTGGAAGGACCGGTCAGCCCAGGGTTGTCTGCAGAACCCCAGCCACATAAAGCCCAGCTCACAGCCCCCTGCCCCAGCTTTGTTCTCTGCCTCAGCAGAGGGCGGGGCTGAGGTGGGGAAGGCTTCCCAAGCGTCCAAAATTGGGAAAGCAGGGCTACTGTGAAACTTCTGTTTAGCAGGAGCACCAGGGAGGCAGGCTCTGGAAAGCCTCCTCCTTCGTGGCCCTCTCCCTCCCCTTGTTGGCTGCCTAGGGAGCCAAGATCAGAATTTGAGGAACAATTGAGGAAGGGGGTTGCTGCTTATCAGGCCCCCACTTAGACTCTGCCTGGTGGTTCCTCTCTCTACATACCAAAGACAGGAAATTAGGTCTCCAAAGTGGTAACTGACCTCAGGTCACACTTGCTGGGTGTGGGAAGGGATTCAAATGCAGGTCTGTTCTCTTCTCCATCCATCATCTCGCCTGTCCTGGGGGCAAGTGGTCGGGGCTCAGAGAATGCCCTACTGTTGCCACTGGTTGGAATTCCCAGAGCTGGGGTCAAGGGTGAGATGGGGATGGGCCTCTAGCTTTGCCTAGAGCTTAGAACAATAGTAGGGATGTTGGCATGGAAGGGAAGTGGGGCTCAGCTTGTGATGATGGGAGTAGAGGGCTTGGGCTTCATCCTGAGGACTGGCAGGGGGGCCTTGGAAAGGTTTTCAGCCGCAGAGTGATATTGTCATTTTTGGAAAGATCCCTCTGGCTGCTTAGGTAGAGAATGAGTTCAAGAGGGCAAGATGGGACAGGACCAAGGAGGGGGCTGCTTCATAGTCCAGGTAAGAGGAAGAAGCCTGGGCAAGGGCAGCGAGAAAGGGAGGGAGGTGGTGCAGTAACACTGCACATGCAACCTAAGGCCTGAGAGCAAAGCAAGCAGGACACCAGGGCTGAGACTGGGCCTCACACTGACCTCCAGGAGAGTCCTGGCCTTACTCTTTGCTGGCTAAGAGTCTTTGGGAAGCAACTTCTCATTGCTAGGTCTCAGTGTCCTCTGTAAAGTGGGAAATGTAAGCCCCATTTGAGGTAGCTGTGAGGAGTCAGGGAGTTGACCGCCATGGGAGAGCTGGGCAGAGGGGCAAAGCCTGCAGAGGCGGACCTGGGAGAGGAGAGGAGGGAGGCCTGCTGGCTGCTGGAAGATTGGATATCTAGGGGCCTAGATCCTGTGCGGACCCTGGGGATCCTTAGAGTTGACTCAGGCTGGACTGGGCCACAGTGGTAGTTCACTGGCTGCCCTGCCCTGGCCAGGCTGTGACTCTGGTTTTGGCAAGGAGACGGCCAAGAAGCTAGATGCCATGGGCTTCACGGTGCTGGCCACCGTGTTGGAGTTGGATGGCCCTGGTGCCCTAGAGCTGCGTGCCTGCTGTTCCCCTCGCCTAAGGCTGCTGCAGATGGACCTGACCAAGCCAGCAGACATCAGCCGAGCACTGGAGTTCACAAAGGCCCACACCAGCAGCACAGGTCAGTGGCCAGAGCTCCTCCAGGAGAGGGCGTGGCTGGTGGGAATGAATGGGCAGGGATTAGAGGTTTGCTGCTGGCTCCATCCAGCACTTCCTCCTCTCTTTCACCCACCTTCTCCATGCCCTCAGGCTTGTGGGGCCTGGTCAACAATGCAGGCCACAACGATGTAGTGGCCGATGTGGAGTTGTCCCCTGTGGCCACATTCCGCAGCTGCATGGAGGTGAATTTCTTCGGGGCGCTTGAGCTGACCAAGGGTCTCTTGCCACTGCTGCGCCGCTCGAGGGGTCGTATAGTGACTGTGGGCAGCCCAGCAGGTGAGTGCCCCTCCCCTCTGGAGTAGAAAAGGTGCTGCTGCAGAGCCGCAGGGAGGGATGCTAGAGCCTCTGGCCCAGGCTGAGCAGCCCCACTTCCAATCCATCCCCAGGAGACATGCCATACCCATGCTTGGCAGCCTATGGGACCTCCAAAGCGGCCATGGCGCTGCTCATGGACACATTCAGCTGTGAACTTCTGCCCTGGGGGGTCAAGGTCAGCGTCATCCAGCCTGGCTGCTTTAAGACAGGTGGGGGTCGGGCCTGGGATGGGGTGTGTGGTTGTGGTCTTGCCTGGGGTGGGATCTGGTCTGATGAATGGCCATGGCTCTGGCTGAGGCAGGGAGTGGTTTGGGGGTAGATTTACCAGAGTCTGGATTTGGCTTCCCTAACTGACCTCACCCTGACCTTGCCACTCCTTTCCCAGAGTCCGTGCGGAATGTGGGACATTGGGAGCAGCGCAAGCAGCTGCTGCTGGCCAGCCTGCCCCGAGAGTTGCTCCAGGCCTACGGCGAAGACTACATTGAGCACTTACACGGGCAGTTCCTGCATTCACTGCGCCTCGCCCTGCCAGACCTCAGCCCAGTCGTAGATGCCATCACTGACGCGCTGCTGGCAGCTCAGCCGCGCCGCCGCTATTACCCAGGCCGTGGCCTGGGGCTCATGTACTTCATCCACTACTACCTGCCTGAGGGCCTGCGGCGCCGCTTCCTGCAGACCTTCTTCATCAATCACTGTCTGCCAAGAGCGCTGCGGCCTGGCCAGCCTGGCTCTACCCCAGCCCAGGAGGCAGCCCAGGACCCAGATCCAAATGAAGGCCCTTCCCCCATGGCAGCCCAATGAGCAGTGCCCACAGGTGGCCTAGCTGCTCCGGCAGAGGAGGTCCCTTGAGCCCTTGGCCCTCCCCTGGGCATTGTGACCCTCCCCCCCCCAAGTCTGCCCTAGAGCCTGGCCTCAAGGACCCCAGCCCCACCCACTCGGTCAGTGCCCCAGGCCAGGCCTCCAATAAACCTCCAGGCCTCTCAACTGCTTCATGAGCCCACACAGACCCTCCTGGGCACAAGGTTCCACCCCTGTAGCTTGGAGAACCCAGCTGGATGGGGAGTTCTGTGCAAGACTTAGCTGTAGCCTTTGACAGGATCCCGCAGACAGTGCCTCTGCAAACTAAGGAGTTACTGGGTGGGGTGGGGACCCCCCCTCAGGATTTTTTTGAGGCACCAGTGCCTCAGTGCTGCAACTCAAAGGGTGAATCCTGTTTCTTGACTGGCTCAAGAATTCGGGCTCTGACCACCCACCCAAGCCCCCTAGCCACAGGGAGGCTGCATACCCCACTTGCCCTACTGCCACCTTTTAAATAAAGACAAATTTTTATTTCTCCTAGAATGCAGAGATGCTGTTTTGGGAGGGGGTGACTGCCTGGGTGATAGGCTGTGGCTGGGTGACAGATTAGGGACTGCCTGGGGAATCCCCGGTGGTCAGCACAGGCTGAGACTCTGGGTGCAGGCTCTGTGGTTCACACCTAGTCCCCTTCATTTATTCACAGATTAGGGCTTCCTCCTAGTGAAATGGGGGTGGTGCCCCTGGCCAAGGGCATAGTGGGGCTCAATGAGGCAAACAGGGAGGCCTGGGGCCCTCCAGGGCCAGGACCCAGCTCCACGGCCCTGTCTGGGCCTCCAGTGACTTCCCTCATTCTGCAGAACCTGGCTGCACAGGGAGAGGGCCAGTGAAGGAGCTGGAAAGCTCGGGGTTGGGGGAGGGTTACCCAAGGGAAGTTGGACGTCTGGGAGAGGTACTAGGGCACAAAGGAGACAGCAGACAGCTAGGCTTTGAGAGGGCAGTTTATTGTCTTAGAGGGCAGAGCTGAGGGATGGGGTTGTAGAGCTATTTGCCCTATGCCTCCAGGACACACACTCTCCTTCCCCTGGGCCACAGCTCTGGGGGCCACCCACAGACGGAAGAGGAGGCTCACGCTGCCCCAGGGGTTCTCAGGGAAGGACATAAAATGACCACATGCTTCTTAGACATGTCAGTGGCTGTAAACAGAGGGCTGAGGGGGCCTCCTTTTGGGGGAGAGGGGGTTGGTCCATCCTTGGTAGGGGGAGCAGGTGCCCAGCCCCTTTTCAGGCCCAAGAGCCATCTCAGAGAGGGTCAGGGAAACCAGTAGTCACTGGAACAATGTGCTACCCCCCGGGGCAGGCATGTGAACCATGGGCTTTGTCACAGCACACGCAGACACACACTTGTGGGGAGCCTTGGGCCAGAGCGCTAGAAGATGGGGATGTAGTTGTCAATCTTGGCGCGGTGACGCTGGGCAATGCACTCGGCGATCCATACAATGTTGCGACACTCTTGCTCCTTGAGCTTCACGAAGGCGTAGAAGATACCAAAGTGGAACTGGTTCAGGAAGGCCAGCTTGTTCAGTTTCACCTACAGACAGGCAGCATGGTGTGCAGGTGGCCATGATGGCAGTCAGGCCTGGGCCACCAACCCTCCCCTACAATCGGCACGTGAGCAATCCCTCACCTCATGCTCGAAGAATCGGTCCTCCAGGGTCTTGTCTCCAGGATTGCTGCCTGCACCCTCGAAAAGCAGCTTATATTCCTGGCCCGGGGAAGAGATGGAAAGCATGAGCATGAGGGTGCTGTTGGGTGAGGGGTGGGGATGCAGACGCCAGTATGCCTGCCCATTATCCTGTAGCCAGGGCACTCACCGGGTAGTAGTCGGCCACGTTCTTCACCTGCTCATAGTCATCGGCCCGAGCCAGCTGGGCCAGGCCTTCTGGGTAGAGCCTTCCGCAGTGCGGAAAGAGCTTGGCACGGTCCTCCTTGGACAGCTCTGTGTCAAACGAGTTGATGGTGATGATGAAGGCTCGTCGGTCGGCTTCAAACTGTGGGGCCGGCACACAGGCAAGGTGGAGGGAGGGGGAAGGAGGCAGGTGCCAGTCAGCTGACAGGGCTTTCCCCAGGTCGGGGCTACCAGGGACCGGCAGGTGTGAGGGTGGGCAGGCACTCACCTCCAGGATGGGGCACATGGCATCGGCCGTGGTCCCGCCCAGTAGGGTGCAGAACTTGTAGAAAGACTCCAGGTAGGCCTGTGCAGAGCATGGGGCTTGCTCAACCCAGGCAGGGAACTGGGGGATCTGCCCTCCCCAGTTCCTTGCATGGTAAGTCCAAGCATCACACCCATGGATTGGCCAGGGCAGCTCCCATGTCAGGGCCTCGGAAACATCCACAAATTCCAACTGTTAATCGGTTGGCCTGCTGCCTCTCTGCACCAGGAGTGACAGAGCAATTTCTGGCTGACTGACTGCTTCGTGGGGTAGTACCCCCTCCACACCTCTCCACCATCATCCCACAGGACGCCAGGCTTAGACGGGGGCCCAGTCTGCCCCCAGCTGCCCTGCCTGCCCTTCCCCCAAACCTCCCCTCCTCAGCCTCAGAAAACCATGTGTTGATGGGCTTAGTGAAGGAAGGTTACTCCTGAGGGTTCACGGAGGTAACCTGGACTGGGTGGCTCCTCTTGGTAGCCCACCTCACAGAACACCCTCAGGTAGCTCCCAGGCATTGTGAAGCACAAAGCAAAATGTCAGCCCAGCTCCTGCTGAGCGACGGTTATTGCCTACACAGACCGAGCCTTGCAGTGCAACGGCTGGACACATGGGCTGTGATGAGAATGAGCACTTCCTGTCCAGGCAAACTGGATATCCTGGGCATGAGGAAAAGACAGTTCAGCCCAGGCCCTAGTTCCCTCCCAGCACTCACTCATAAAACCAATCAGGGACATGTCAGGAGAGGGGGCATGGTCTTGCAGCCCCCCAGAGAGCTCCCTTCACTCAGATCCTCCTGGGTCCCTTCTGGTGGCATGGTCACAGGGACTCTGGCTCCACAGGCTAGAGATTATTCTGAAGGGTTGAGAGTGAGAGCTGGGAAGCCTGGAAAGCTTTCAGCACTGAGGTCTGCCCTCCAAGGTTCAGAGACTTTTCCATCCACCACCAGCTGATTTGGGCCACAGGCTCTGCTGCTCCAAGGAAGTGAAATGAGTCCACAAGCACAGGCAAAACAGCACTGGGCAGGCTGGGCTCGGGAGGAGGCCCGTCGGGACCACCAGGGTCACAGGAAACAGAAGTCTAGGACAGGGCTGGGAGCAAGAAGCTTGGAAGGAGAGAGTGGACTCCAGCACAGGAATCAGAGGGCTTGGATCAGAAACCTCTGCCAATCTTGCCATGGCTTAGTGGTAATCAGTCCCTCGATGACTGTCCCCAGTCACTTTCCTCCCCGTGGCCAGCCAAGCTGGTTGTGCCCAAATCTCCAGGCCTCCTCCCGAGGGGCAGACCTTCCCTGCAGTTCCAATCTGTGGGGAAGTCCCCAGCCTTCACCGAGCTGTACCAGTCCCCAGAGAGGCTGACCCCAGGGTTGGGGGAGATGGTGGGACAGGCCCAGATTCTTCTGGAAGCTAGGGCAGCTGAAGAAACTGGCAAGACCCCACAGGGACAGGTACCAAGGTTACCTTCCCCACCCTGTCCCCTGCAGCCTGCCAGTCCATGGCTGCTGCGCAGCTGCCTACAGTTCCCACCTGCCAGGCCGTTGAGGGTCCGTCTAATCTCCCATCTGTGGCCACTGGGCTGGGACACTGCCTGACGAGCAGGCGGTCCTGGCACGATGCCCTCAGCCTTGGATCAGTGTTTATGAGCTGGTGCCTGAGCAGCCCTCACCAGTGACTCCAGCTAGAACCAGTCAGGCCCGGTGAGGGTGTGGGTGAGGCTGGGGGGACAGCCGCACCCCTCACCCGGTCTCAGGGCAGGGATCCCGGCAGCGGGCCATCTGGGCGGGCAGGAGCACTCAGATGGTGTGTGCACACACAGCCTCGGCTGACGGCCTGGCCTGCCTCCCTGTTAGCGGGGCAGAGGAGAGCACGTGCTTTCCAAACACGCTGAGCCAGGTGTGATCCCAGTGCTTCTAGAGTCTAGCAAGTGGCTTCAGGCAACCTACCGTGCTTCTCTGAGCCCTGTTTCCTCATGTCACCAGTGTGGATACCGATGCCCAGCTAGCTCCTAGGGCGGTCTTGACAATTAAAGAAGTTGGCCGCCTGCCTACCTTGCTCTCACCTCTCTGCTCTGTCCTCCGCCCTGTAGCCAGAGGGGGCTTTCTCTGCTGCAAACTTTGGCTGGCTGGCCCTGTCCACTGGATACAGTTTGAACTCGGGCCTGGCACGCTAGGCCCTGGGTGACTTGATCCTATGCCTGCCTCTTTTTCCAGACCTGTGTCCTGCTGTCCATCTGAAACCCGCACTTCCACAGCAAACCGCTTGCCACCTGGCCCATGTCCCATGCTTGCTTCTGCCTTTGCTGCTCCCTTGCCTACACGCCTGCAATCTACAAGCGGGCTCCTCATCTACCCACAGAGCTGCCCTTACACCCTAGCCCAGACTCTCAGAGGGAGACTGGAGGGCCTCGGCTCAGGCTGTGGCCAAGTGTTGGCCTCTTAGCTCCAACCCAGTCAGGAGAAGACCTTCACAGTAAAGATCCGATAGACAGGTGTTCTCAGGGTTAGGTCAGCAGGGCCCTCAGCCTGGGCTAGCCTCAGCCCCCACTTTGGAGCCTGCCCACCGCTAATCCATGTTCCTGGCTGCAGCCCATCAGGGGTCCTGGCACCACTGCTCAGTGCTTCACTACAGCCAGAACCCAGACTGTCCCAAATGTCCTTCACTGGTCCCTGGCCAGCCCCCTGCCTTTGCTCTCAGCCCTGCTCTTAGCCTCCTTGGGCCAGGACAGTATGGACCCATGAATCCCAAACTCACTCTATCTCCAGGGGTCACCAACCTGTGCCATAGCCTGGAGGGAAGCAGAAGGTGTGTGGGGGATGAGGATGCTGGGACGTGGCACTGGTTCTAGGCCTGGGAACCCGAGAAGGACTTGGTGACCTGGCTATACCTGGCTGGGTACCCCCCTCCACCATAACCGAGCACACCACTGCCTCTGCCCAAATGCCTGTCCTGGCTGGCAACAGTCCAGGTGGGGTAACCCTGAAAGCTATGGCCTGGGTGGTGGCCCGTGACCCTCCTGGATGCAGGGGAGCAGCCATCTAGGAGCCAGCTCTGACAGGCCAAGCCGTGGGGCACCAGCCACTCCTGCTGATCTTATCAGTACCTGCCGCAGGCACCGCAAGGTGGAGAACCTGTTCCATGCAGCTTGCGCCCAGCTTGGGAGCCAGCAATGAGTGGATAAGCCCCCAGGATAGGAGCCTGGTGCACCACGTCCTGTCCCGGCACCCCACCTAACACACCAACCCACCACCCCGTGTCCCCCATCCCCTCCCACAGGCCCGGCCCTGCCCCTGGCGAGGGCACTACCTTGTAAAGTGTGTTGCGAATGATCTCGATGTTCATCTCATCAAGGTCCTGCTCTGAAATGCAGTCCTGGAAAAAGGCCGCTGGGGAAGAAAGACGTGGGGGTGAGGGTGGGAGACTGGATTCAGCCTAGGCAAGAGTCCAGCTGCTGTCTGGCCACCCTGCAGGCCACAGAGGGCTCCTGCCGCAAGGCCCAACCGGCATGGGGGGTGGGGGCCTCCCAACCCAGCCTGGGCGATTGCCTTGGAAGTGGCAGAAGCAATACTAGGGGCCATGTGCACTGACCTGAGCTTCTCCTGCATCCTTGCTCCTAAAACTGATTTATAAAGGAGGCGGCCAGCCATAACATGATCTAATCGCCTCTGGGGCAGACCCAACCTCGGTCCATGCCAAAGACAGACTTGCATAAGAGGCCATGACATCCTTCTTCCTTGAGGGGCAGCTGTGGATCTGGGGCCTGATGCCCACAGATCTGCAACGCCCAGGAGGGCCTGGGGCCCATGTTTGGAAAACTAGCCTCCTCCTCAAGACCAGGAACAAGCTGGGTGGGCATGGACCAATGACCCAGAGGGCCACTGTTGGGCTAAAAGTGGTGGCCAGAGCAGGATAGAGCCCCCTCCCCTGACAGGGGCCCTCAGACTCACTAGTCTATCTCTTCTTTAAAGATGGAGAAACTGAGAAGCCACAAAGAGCCCAGAACTTGCTCAGAGCTACTGGAGGAGTATACAGCAGATATGCCCAGCAGGTAGGGCTCAGGCCATTCAGTATAGGAATAAGGGCAGCTTAGAACCCAGTGGTCTAACCCTGGAGGCTTCCTGGAGGTGGTGCCCTAGGGACTAGGACTGTGGCTATGAGGGCACTAGCTGGTGACAACCTTAGTGCCTTCTCTCCAGCCTCCAAGACAGGCAGGAGCCAGCACTGCCTAGGTGGGGCCCTGCAGGAAGCTCCCAGTTCCCCTTCCTTTCTTGGCCTCTGACACGAACTCTGCATCCTGCCGGACACTGCCTGACCTGGCCCCTGGGACCTGCTCTGTGGAGGCGAGTGAAGCTGAAGCTATTTGCTTCCCTCTTCTGCCTCACAGGCAGCCAGCCACTCTGGCCCAGCTTGGGGCCACGGTCATTCGAGCTCCCAAGACTCTGAGGGACCCCGGCCTCTCCCCTCTGCATGAGCTCAGCCATCCTCTGCATTCTGAGAAATTGGCCAGTTTCACAAAGCTACATGCTCCGAGTCAGGCCCTGGGGGTGGCCTGCCTGGCCCAGTAAAAGCAACAGAAAAGGAGAAGGCAGGGTGAGAGAATGAGCGGGAGGTCAAGGACAAGATAAAGGTAAGCAGCAGGTGGCAGGCTTCCCTTTCTGGCTCAGCATCACCCAGTCCCCACCCTCCACCCAGGTTCCGCAAACCCACCCGGAGGCGCTGCCCACCTCTTCCTCCCTCCGCCCCAGTGGCTCACCCAGGGGCGTGTCCACCAGAATGGCATTGTAGAGCTCGGCAGGTGTCTGGGCGATGTTCACAGCTTCCATCTGCTCAAAGCTGCCTAGTGGGTGGCACTTGGGCACAAGCTCGGCGATAGAGCGCTGGTGCAGCGTGCCCGTGATGAGCAGGATGACATTGTCGATCATGTAGCTGTAACTGCGGGAGGCACACGGCAGCAAGGAAGCCCGTCAGGGAGGGGGGGGTTGGCAAGTCCTAGTCCAGCACTGTGCCCCCACTGCCCCCACTCTGTACAGGCCACCGGCCCCTCAACAGTGATGCCACCTCGAGGGTGCTGCAGGCCAGCACCACTGGCTCACCTCCCTGCCCCGGTGCACCCCTACTCTAGAGCCAGGAGTCGGGGACATGAGGCCCCTCCCTTGGGGTGTGGCATAGATTCACGCCCTCGAGTATCCTGGAACAGGTAACTGCCCCACAGTGTGAACAGTTCCAGCAGGGCGCAAGGAGGGAGATGGAAGGCCAGCTTGGGGGATGAAAGAACTGGGAGATGAAAGTGTGTTCCAGGAAGAGGGAACAGTGTGTGCAAAGGCCTGAAGGCATTCACTGAGTGTCTGCCGCATTCGAGGAACTGAGCACAGCTCGGGGCTGGCAGAGGGAGGGAACCAGGGCAGAGCTGCCAGCAGGCTGGGGCCTGGGACTCCACACCAGGCCAAGGGGCCTGGCTGCACTCGGGGCACTGGGGATACAGGAGCAGGCCAAGCAAGGAGAGCCATGGTCCCATTAGGGTCAGTCTGGCTGCTGGGTGAGGAAGGCTGGGGTGGGGGGATGGCAAGGTGAGGAAAGGTTGAGGAACAGGGTGGGGAGAGACCAGAGGTGGGAAGGCCAGAGAGGAGCCAGTGGGAGGCCCCTGGAGCCAGGCCCCAGGTCAGGCAGAGATGGAACAGGTGGATTGCTGGCCTGTGCAGCCCCACTCCAAAGGCAGAGCACCGCCTCCTCCCCAGGGCCAGAGGCCTAGGCCAGGTGTCCACCCAGGAGACCTGGAGGCCACCCAGGGGCCCGGAGGCGGGGCTCCAGTCTTCCCTGGCTGGGGCACCCCTGGCTCCCGGCTCTGGATAGCGTCTGGGCAGCAGGAGGGGCTGTGGAGCTGGGGAGGGTGGGGCTGCCTGTCCGACTGGGCAAGGGGCAAACTCTGCCCAGACTTTCGCGATGATGCCACAACGGAGCTGAGGCAGCCGTGGAGTCACCTGCATGGGGATGGGGTAAAGACGGGGAAGGCCCCAGGCACAGTCAGGTGGCAGTAACCACAACATTCCTGTGGCCTGTCACCAGGATGATCGCAGGGTACTAGGTGACGGAGGAGGCCTGGGGGCTTGGGGAGAGGGGCACCACTGAAGGGTCAGGTTCTGAATGGGCACTGAGTATAGGCCTTGCCCTAGCTTGTGGGTGGCCCCAGGCAGGCCCTGGTCCTGAGAAAGTACTTTGCGCACCAAAGGCTGAAGCTGTCCACAGAAGACCCCTGGGGGGCAGTGGACCTAAATACCAAGAGAAGGAAAGGAAAGGGGTGGCCCAGCCTCAACCCAGAGGGCCAGCCATGGGGCGAGCTCCCACAAGGCCCTCCAGGAAGGCGGCAGAAGGAAGAAGCCACAGCTCCTGTCCTGGCCTGACCCCCCATCCCCCTGCTCCCTGCACCCTCCCCCAGCTCCCACCCAGCCCAGCGCCCTGCTGCGACCTCTGCTCTCCTGGGCTTGGGGCCAGGCAGCTGCCCTCTCTCCGCCCCCAAACTGGCTGGGTCAGCGACAGGATGTGCACTGAGAAGAGACAGCCCCCCCACCCCACCCGCCCCCTCTCAAACTGAGCTTCAGGCGGGGCCCATTTGTAGCTGCAAGCCAAGGAGCCCAAATGGCCAGCCTTCTGCCCCTGACCTGACAGAGCTGGCAAAGCAGAGGAACCTCAGAGAACACTCGCTAGAGCTCTGTGCCTTGGCTTCCAGCCCAAGCCTGCATCCCCTCCACCCTGAACAACATCCCTCGTTCCCAGTGCCTCCAGAATCTCATGTACCACAGTAACAGGACTACACGTCACCTCCCGCAGCCCTCTACCTGCACCCCATCCAGCCCCACTCCAGTCGTCCTGTTCCCGGAGACGGCCACAAAGACCCCTGCCCCCTGCCCTGAGGATGCTCTTCTAGGCTCTCACAACCCTTTGGACAGGGACAGGGAGGAGAACATACCTCTCAGGCCGATATTATTCTATTGATCCCACAACCACCAGCATTATCAGCCCCATTGTCCAAAGATGTGAGAGAGAGCATAGGCATTCAGCCCTGTCACACCATTGGGTAGATGAGCTCTGTGTCCCCATTTCCAGGGTCCCCATGCCCTGGCACCACACTCCCCATCAAGCCTTGTCCTCTCAGAGGATCCCCACAAACCAATTTCCTTTCTATAAACCTTCCCACTCCTTGTGTCCACAACTCAGGGTATCTGTTTATGCTGGGGATGGGCTGGGGTCAGGGCGCAAGGGAGGCGCTGGGACTCCTCAGAGTCCTGGCCTGGACTCGGAGGAGAGCCCTGTGGGAACTCTACTGTCTGGTTTTGCTGTTACCCCTTCAATGATGTGGAACAGGCCAGCTATGATTCACTTTTCAGCCCGGACAGCACTTGTGGGGGCCAGTGGTAGCACCCGCTAGCTACCCCCAGCCTCTTCTGCTAGAACTCAGCTTAATGCTGAGCCAATTAAGGGCCACTTATGATGACATATCCGCAGCCCCTTCCAGG
Organism: Canis lupus familiaris; assembly: GCF_011100685.1. Lineage (NCBI taxonomy): Eukaryota > Metazoa > Chordata > Mammalia > Carnivora > Canidae > Canis > Canis lupus. The sequence goes on along the minus strand of NC_049226.1, from coordinate 82,543,216 downwards.
GCCCCATTCTAACCCTGGCTAGGCCAGCCTTGGATAATCCTGTGCCAGGCCCGGCTCTTCTCTCTCCCTGAGTCAACTACAAGGTTGCTGCAGAAGCAGCCCCTGTTTTTCTCCCCTGCCCAATGAGAGCCAGAATCGTCTTTCCTGGGAGAAAGGAGGCAGCGCAGGCCTGGCAGAGATGATGCTGGCTAGGCTGTTTGCTTCTCCCCCAAGGCCAAGGCCTTCAGCAGGCAGGGAAATCCTCCTCCTCCTCGCCTGGCTTCAGCAGCTGTCTCCCTGCCCCCAGAAAGCCACTCCACCAGTCCTCCCCTCATTTGGCCTCAATAGGAGAGAATGAGGTTCCAGCTGGTCAGCATCTCCCTCCAGAGGAAGACAGCTGGGGAGTGGACAGGCGGCTGCCCGCCAGGCCAAAGAGGCCCTCGTGGGGTGGGAGTAGGGAGTCTGTATTCCTCTGCCCAGAGGCCCTCCCTCACCCTGAGCCTTCAAGACTCAGCTTGGGCCCACAGAAGTCTCAGGCTGGGGTTTAGGAAGCCCCTTCTTCCAAGAAGTCTTCCGAGCCCCTAGCCAAGCCCTGTCCCTCTGCTGTGCCCTTTGGCGCCACCTGCTGGAAAAGCATGGCTTGCTTCCATGTTCTCATCCTGGCCCTGGGGGCTGGCCTGGCCCTGGTGAGGAGGCCATGAGGACTGTCCATCCGACAGCCCCCAGCAGAGGCTGCTCATAAACAGTATTTGTGCTCAATCCTATCAGAGTCCTGCAGAGCCCTGCCCAGGGCAGAAAGTGAACAGAGATATCAAGTGATGGCCTACCTGGCAAGCCTCAGTTTCCCCTCTGCAATCAGGATAACTGAAGTGCAGCCCACAGCAAAGCTAGTGAGACCCTGACCTTATCATTAAAATCCTGCCCCTACCCAGAGGCCCAGCTAGGTCTTCCCACTTGACCTAAGCCTTCTGGGCCTTGGAAGAGCTCCTGTGTGTGTTCTCCCACGGTCTCCAGAAAAGAGTATCACTGCTGGCTGTCCCTCCAGGCAGGAGCCAGGTCTAATCCAGGACCCAGAAACCATGGCAGGTCTAGAGCTGTAGCCTGTACAGACCCTGCTGGGACCCAAAAGTGGTCATGGAAACGGGGGGCTAGAGGGCCAGGATAGGGAGGCCTGGGTAACCTGATGCCTCTGTGGCCCGTAGTGCAAAAAGTTCTGGGGAGAATGGCAGCTATGCTAAAAGGCCTGCTGAGCACTTGAGGCCACTGTCCTGGGACAGAGCCTCCTTCCAGCTTCCCACTCCAGGCTGCTGGCACTGAGATCTCTGGTACCTAGGAAAGATTGGACTTCACATCTCCCAGATGGTGCAGCTTACCATGCCCAGGCTCTGCCAACGGGTAACTGGCTGCTGCTCACTGGGGATGACACCCTCCAGGGAGGCTACTCACCTAAAGACAAAGGCCCCTGGGGCCCATCTGAGACTCCCCAGAGACCAGACTCACATCCTATAAGCAAGTCTCCTAGCTTCCCGTTCAGGGCCTATTATCTTGTGGGAAGCCATCATGGAATGGCTTAGATCAAGATCCCCCTCCGATGCCAAAAAAGAGGCTCCATCTCAAGTCACAGGGCAGTTAATGGCGAGGCTTGGAAGGAACCCTTGGTACAGTGACATATTACATTTACTGCCATGAAAATGAGCTAAATCAAGACTACGTGATTGATGACAGCCTACTTCATGGATTCTTGCTCACTCCGGGCCCGTCTGCCTCCACACCAGGCAGCTGCCTCTGATCTCACCACCCACTTTCCTGAGCAGCCTCCCTAACCCCATCTGATCCAGGAGTCCTCTTAATGCTGGGAAGCCTCCTGTGACCCTGGATCCATTTGTAGCAGCTGCCCACAGGCTTTCCAGGAGCCGTCTACACCACCACTGGCACCCATCCCATTACATTCAGATGTTCCCCCTCTGTCCTGGCAGTGGGCTGAGCCCAGAGCTGATACTGGTCATGTGTGTTGGCTGAAGGCTGGCTGGGATCTATAAAACCACTGGACACTGTCTTTACCCACAGGAGGGCAGAAAAGGCCTTGGCCACCTATTCACACACCTTCAGGGACAAGGAACCCATCACCTCCGGGGGAATCCTGTTCCAGCCATCCAAGGGACAGCTCTGAAGGCAACCAAGAGACTCTGAGGGATGGAACTAAGTGGACCTCTGGGGGTAGTCCCAACCTCCACCCTGGCTGTGGGCAGCGATGGCAATGTTCCTTCAAGTATTCACACTCAGGATGGGGGCACTAGTGGACACCTCCCCTACCTGGGCTCACCACACTCTCCTCTCTGCTTACATCCCTAGGATTTGAGGCTCCATGCTCCAGCTGCTCAGGACATGTCTGGTTCCCTCAGTCCAGAAGCTCTCCTCCTCTAATTCTTCCTTTAAACACCATTCCTCTCAGCCACAGAGCCACCTCCTCAGAGAAGCCAGGTGTGAGTTCCCAGTCTGGGGGAGCTGCCCTGGACAGGCCCTGGCCCATCTTTCTGCAATGCTGTGGGATGACCCAAGAAGGAAGAGGAGTAGTGGAGGAGGTGAAGGAGGTAGGGAGGCAGTAGATAAAGGGCAGAGATGCTGTGAGAGAGAGGAGACTCCTGGAAGGTGAGAGGGCCATGGCTCCTAATGAGGCCTGGAGACCTTGTCACAAAGGTCAGCGGTAGCTTCAGTCAGGGCCTTGTGGTAGAGTGATGCAAGGACTGGGAGCAGACTGGAGACTCAAAGGATGGGCAGGGGTGGGGGTAGGAGTGAGAGAACAGACAGTGGACATAAAGAGCTTAGGGCCCAGGAGATGGGTTGTTCACGGTGTGAGAGATTTGCGCTTGTCCAGATGCTGATGGGAAGAAACTGGAAGGGAAGGTGGTTGCACAGACAGGTGAGTACACGAGTGGCCACTCAGGGTCTAGGGAGTGGGGTGGGAAGACTTAGCACCTTGGCAGAAAGACCCAAGAGAAGATGGAGCCTCTGCCATCGGATCAGGGTTGGGGACACAGATGGGGTGATGGGAGGGGACTGGTTTCTACTGTCATCGTGGAGGAGGAAGGTGGGCCATCTGTCCAGAGAAAAGGCTGGGGGCCAGGAGAGGGGTGGTGCTTAAGATGGTAAGGTGGTCTCCCAAGCTTGGTGGGGGGCTGCAGGGTGCTGGGTAGGGAGGACAAGTGGCCGAAGGGGCAAATACAAGCAGAGGCCAGCTGTGCAGCGGAGCAGCACGTCCCACGGCAGGGATCACCGCCCAAGGCCGGCTTCCCCAGCTTTGCTCCAGGCTGTGGAAGTGGGGGAGGGTGCCTCCAGGCTGAAGGCTGCTGGGATTCCTCCAGGGCTGGGGGGCTGCCAGCCAGGGCGGGACTACAAGACGGGCGGCCAAAAGCGCTGCGGATGCTGGCAGAGGAGTGCTCAAATGATGGACCAGGGAACCTCAGCTGGGGAGGGAGGAAAAAGAAGACAGAAGGGGCAGCCGGGGAGGAAGCAAGTCCCAGTGTCCTGCTGAGTCCGGAACCCGCGTCCCACAAGGGACTGAGAGTGGGCTGGAGGGTCTGATGACTGTGGGTAGAGAGGGGGTGCCTGACTCAGCGATTCTGGGGTGGACCGGTTCCAGGAGTGACATGGCCTTGGGTAGCCATTGGAGGGGGCGGCTGCACTGGAGAGCAGAGGAGCGGGTCACTGGAGATGACGAGGTCATGGAACGAGCCGCCACAGGCTCAGACAGGCTGACACGTGGCTGCTGAGCTCTTCTCGAGTGAGGGCAGGAGTGAGGAGATAGGAAGACTTAAGCCACAATCACCCATGAATGGAAGGGGCGGGGAAGTGACAGCCTGCCACAGGATAGTGCTTGGCTGCTTTAAGCACGCTTGGTGCTTGCAGCCAACCTCCAGCAAAGAGCTGGCGGCTGTGCGGCCTCAGTCACGCTCAGAGCCTCTCCAGTTTCATGGCCTGGCAGGCTGAGACCAAGCCTCTAAGGGTACCGAGAAAGGCCAGGAGCTAGCTGCACAGGCAGGTGGCCAAGCGGGCAGTGGGATGGATGACAACTGCCCTCTGACCACTGGCATGGGTCAGGCCTCCTCTGGCCAGCCTAGCTGGCAAGGCCAGAACATTCAGGAAGCTGAAAGAGCCTTGTGCAAACAAGGTGAAGGCTGGGCTCTGGCAATAAATTCACTGCTTCCTGGTATGTCCCCAGCTCTGGCCTTGGGGCAAGGGATATGCAGCCCCAGGCCAGGAGTTGACTGACACATGGGACGCCTCGGCATTACCCCCAACTCAGCAGCACAAGACATGCCCCATCTCTGGCCTCCCGCCCCAGTAGGACTATGTTGTCTGTACCTTGACCGGAGCCAGGAAGGTGTAATTACAGGCCCAGCCAGGATACCAAGGAGGCCCCCAGAAAGGAGGCCTGTGGCCAGGAAAGAGACTGCTTCCCAGCCTGGGCAGGTTCCCTGAGCCCTTCAGAGGTCCCAGCCTATGGCCTCTACCCAAGGATGGAGCCCTTCTGGCTACAGCCCTTACTTGAGCAAGTGGATCTTGAGTAAGTGGCTGTTCCTTGCTAGGGGTAGGCATCAGGACAGGCAGGAAGCACCTAGCCAGGCAGGTGTGCCGGGTCCCAAGGAGGAGGGTGGGAGCACCAAAATCAGGGAATGGTAAAAGCTCGACAGTACCCAGTATACCTGGAAGTGCTTTCCCACAACACACTCTCACACTCCACTAGCACGGAGCACGCTCATTGAAGCTAGCCACCAATCACACCTCTGGGGCCATCTCTTTGTTTCCCAGGCTCCGGCTCATGGCTCCTGGGCTATGCTGACAGAGGGAGCCTCTCCATCTCTGTTTCCACAGGCATACCTGGCAAGCACAGTCTGCCTCATCAAAGTGGCCTCCCCTAGCCTGCGGGTCCTAGGGAACTTTCCTCTGCTCAGCTTCTCCAGGATCTTAGTGGAGACAGGGCTACATCCAAGGGTTAGACAGTGGGGAAGCCAAGCATCATAAACACAGGGACCTGGGTTGTTGGGAAAGGCAGTCAGGTGTGGAGCCTTCCTCCTTCTCCCTAAGGCCCAAGGCTGTGGACAGAGAAGATGGAGAACAGGCCTCAGCTCAGAAGGGCTGGAGAGTCTGAATGGTCCATTCCAAGAACCTGGCTCTGCAGAGCTCTGCCCATCCCCTTACCCCTGACCTCAGGATGGAAAATGGAGACCTAGCAAGAAGTCAGTGTAGATGCTGCAGGGTGAGTGAGGAAAAGTGCTCCCATCATCCCTGGTCTCCCCACCCCAATCTCTGTAATGCTAGAGGTGCAAAGAAAGAGGCTTCATCCAACACTACAGTGTGGTGTGGGACATTCTTGCCTGCCCACTAGATTCCCAGGCAGCAGTGAGGTGGCAGGTGGTGGCCTGGAGATCCAGGGTTGTCGAATGACCAGCCCAGCTCCACAGTCCAAGAAGGAAGGCTCTGCAGGCAGCCGGCCAGCCGGCCAGCCAAGGCAGGTGCAGCTCTCCTGCCCAGTGGGAGGGGAAGGGACCGTAGGCACTTACGTAATGAAGTCCAGGAAGCTGGCGAGTGGCTCATAGGCATGGTTCCTCATGTGGCGGAACTCCACCACCATCTTCTCCTTAAGCCGGTCATCAATAACTGACACGGTCAACGGCGATGCCTCATTGGCCAGGAAGTTGCCGTAGTCTGTGCTCTGCAGGTGCAGCTTCAGGTCTGAAACCCAAAGCAGGGGGATGGGGGCAGGGGTGAGGGCTGGCCATGCTGAGCCTCCCCAGGACCCCAAGACCCTGTCCATACTGGCCCCCAGACTCTGGGCCCTAGTCTCTCCCCTGTGCTTGAGGCCTGTTGCTACCCTGACCTCCTGTCCCCGCCTTCACCTCCCTGTTGGCTCAGGGCCCAATCTGGGGCGGTCAGGCCAAGGCTCCAGAGATGTTCCAGACCCCTGGGTCATGAGCCAGGACACTGGGCCCCAAGGAACAAGCACAAGTAGAACAACTGTTCCTCCAAATGAGAAGAAGGCCTGGGAAACCCCAACCCAAGGTGCCATTCACAACCCATAGCCTTTGAGGCCCTTCTATGTGGTGGGCTCTAGGATGGCCCTAACCCAGAGCGCAGTAAGACCCGGGCCCTGCCCTCCAGAGCCTCGGGGTTAGAAGAGCAGATCCACACTTCGGCAGAAACAATCCATATAAAATAAAGGAGATGCCACAAAATAAAGGAGTGGAGTGGCCAATGAAATGGGTCTGAGGATGAGAGAACATGCTGGGCTGGGCCACAGCAAAGGGCACGGACAGGAACATACAAAGGCAACAGCCAACAAGACGGCCTGAATGACAAGTGGCCTGGAGGGCAAATGAGTGGCATGAGGGGGAGATCATCTCGAGGCTGGGAGGAAAGACCAGCCCTGCTATAGGAGTGGCTAGAGGCTGATAGGCCAATCCTCTGGGCTCTTCTGAGCCATTAGGGACAGGGCAAGGGAAAAGGGACAAGAGGACAAGCAGAAGGGTCTTGGTGGGAAAGACAGGTGAGACCCAGTGGGATCAGGGCAACAAGCTGGCTTTTACCCTTGTCTCCCATCCCTGGTCTATTCCCCACCCAGCAGCCAGTGATCTTAAGACACAAGGCAGAGCACGTCACACATATGCATGTCTTCACCTCAGGGTCTTCCCTGTTCCTCTGCCTAGAAAGTAATGATATCCTCCGACAGCCCCTCTTCAAAGACCTCTCCTGCAGTCCTCCCACTCTATCCCTCATTTGTGCCACTCTTCTTTGTTACACTTATTCCAACTATCACAGGACACATGAGCTCCATGATAGCACGGATCTGGGGTCACTGCGGCATGCTGGAGTCTAGAACAGAGTATGTTCTGGCACGTTTTCATGCTCGGTAAGTACCTGGAGAATGGGCCAAAGTCTGGGGAGAGTGTTGGTGAGGACAGCAGGTGAGTTTCCTCCTGGATTTTGAAACAGGAGACATCGTAGCAGTGATGGGGTACCAAGGACAGTGGCTGAGAAGGAACCTGTATGTGTGTGTGTGAGTGTGAGTGTGAGTGTGTGTGCGTGTGAAGGCCCAAGAGCCAAAGCTGGCTTCTGCTGTAAGGGACTACATGTTTTCTGTCCCCTGGGAAGGCTGCCCAGGGGAAGACAGAAAAGGGTTGCACCTGTGAACATTTCCACAAGCCCCCCTGATCAAGCCTCCCTATGTCTCTGGTCTCCTGGGCTGCTTCAAAGTAAGGGACAGCATGGCTGATTCCCTGTAAAGCCCCTACTCCTGCACACCATCAAGAGAACATTCCCAGCCTGGAGTCAGGTATGCTAAAGGAGAGACAAGAGAGCAGATGAGAGGGGGAGGTGAGAGGGAGGGAGGAGTGTGCATGCCCCTGGGTGAAATGCCTTCTACCTGCAGTGCTGGGTGGCATCTGGGTGCCAAGCAGCACTCATGTCCTCTGTGGCTCCTGGGTCCTCACAGAGTGGACTTTCACCTTGTGAGGCCTGCAGGAGGCCTTCACCATCTACTGCTCTTGCCATCACTCCCACCTACTTCTCTCCAGAGCCACCCAAACATGGGACAGAACCGAGTGTGAGGTAGGGAAGGGAGAAGTCACCAGCCCCCTGCTCTGCCTCACGGATCTTGCTGCCTTTTGCCCGGCAGGTGTGCACACTCCTACGTCCTTGCCCCAGGCCATCTTCCCCATCCCTACCTGGTCTGGCCAAGGCCCACCTATGCTTAGAATAAGGCATGGGTGAAAGAAGGTATTTTTCTCAGTGGTACTTGAGTTGTTGCAATGTTTAAGTACCCATTTGGTTGTCAAAGAAAAATTCTTAACAATAATTGATGGTTATAGCTGATGGTTGCTATAATTGTAAGTCACCTTGCATTCCTACCTCTAGAAGTGGGTTTTATGTGCCAGATTTTAACATCCTTGACCCTGGAAGAGTACACAACTCTTGTGAAAAGAAACGTGGTTTTAGTTGCAAATAACTAATCCGTTTTGAAAGATCTTAATGTTTTCGAAGTCGTTTTTGTGGGTGTGAAACAGAGTGACAATATGAATTGATCCCTCTTAATATAGTATTGAAATTAATTTCACTTAATTTATCAAGTCATATTCATACCCTGATTTTATATATTTCTATCAAACATTGTGATACCTAAAAAACAAACTGGGCAGGGGGTTCTGACCCGGGCACAGCAGGTACTCCAATCCCCACTAGGGGAAGCTGCAGAGCGGACAGCAGCTGGAAGCCAGGGCTGGAATGTGGTGTTCTGGGTCAGACCGTCTAGCGCAGCAGCTGCCAGACCAAACCTGTTCATTGATCCACCCGGCCACTGCAGCCAGCAGAGACCCATCTCAGGCGATAAGACTCCTTCCTCTCCAGGTCACAGCTGGGCCTCGAGGCCAGGCCAGATGTACAGGGCAAAACCCAGTCCCCTTAGCAGGGTACCTCATCCCAGTGACCCCACTATTCTCTGAGACAGCAAGTCCAGTCGAGCTTCCTGCCTCCCACCCTCCAAAGCATCCTTGCACATGCTGCCAGAGACTTCCCTAAATGCTATCACCCTAGCCTCAGCTCTCCGGCAGCCTGTCCAGCCTCTGCCTTTCTAAACAGGGCTTCTCTTTGCTGGGAAGGTGCACTCAACAACTTCCCCACTGCCAGGTACCCTCTCTTCTTTCCAGCTCCCACTGACTCTCCATCCAACACACTGGTCAAGCAAGAGTCAGCACCCCAACACCAGGGGAAACCCAGACCCACCCTAACTGGAAGCAGAGGGGTTCCTGCTGTGTATTCAGCCCCTTGCCAGGAGCATGACCATTTCACAGATTTAGAAAAGACCAATGAGAGGGAACATGAAACCTATCCAGAGTCCCAGTCAGGCACAGAGGGGCCAGGACATGGATCAAGCCTGGTGGATTCTGATGTCCCCAATTCTGGCCCCCTTTCCTCCTGGACCCTTTACATCATTGACCACATTCTCCCATGGCCCTTGGCCCAGGATGGACCTTTTGGATATGGACCCAGCTGCCTGGACAGACGTTAGTCCCAGAAGAGCTGGCAGGTGGCAGAGGAGAGCAGCCAGGGCAGGCCCCTCCATGACCTCGGAGGCTGTCTAGACACTCGCTGCCCACTTGACATCATGCCTCAGCAAGCCCCTCTGGTGTCACCTGTGGCAACGTCTATTGCTAGAGAAGCTAGGCACACGTGCATGTGAACGAGAGGGGCAAAGTGGAGGGGTGGGCTCTTCCCTGCCTGCCCCCACGTGGGGCTCAGCACAGGCCCAACAGCAAACCCCCCTGTGCCTTGGCCGCTGCGTTCTGCTGACACTGCATCTGGGGAAGCCGCGGCTCCCAGCACCACTGGAACACAGACGGCCGGGTGGTTTCTGCTGGCTTTTGTCAGATCAGAGCAAACCCTGAGACTCTACCGAGAATACTGCCCAAGGCCTAAGGAGTCTTCCTTACCAGGAAACTCATTTTTAAAAGCCCCCAGGGATGATGTCAAAGGGCCGTTCCAGACCACTTTCCCTGGCCAAACCCTGCATCTCCCTGTGACCCAAGCAGAGGGGACAGCCTGTCAGCCAAGAAGGCGACTTGGAGGCAGGCAGGCTAGCCGATCCCTCTGCTTGGACCACACAGGGCTTCTGAACCAGCTCTGACCCTGTTCAAGCAACCTGGCGCCCAGGACCAGTTATGGGCAGCCCCAAGCCCTTGAGATGGTCCCCAGGGCTGGGATGAGGCCCGTTAGAACCGCCCCCAACCACCCCATCACCACCAGCAGCTTCCTGCTCTGAGGGATGCGGAAAAGAGGGTGTGACTAGGGGTGGGATCTAAACACAGGAGGAGAGGCCTGGAACTTGTTGAGAGCTTCGTGGGAGACCCGGCCACCCAGCCCTGGCCCAGCCCCCGAGGGCAGCCAAGGACGCCGGGGGCTCTGGGAAGGCAGGGGCTAGTTCTGCTTTGCACCGTGAGCTCAGCAGCCTGACGGCCTCGGTGACAGCCCCTGAGAGCCCCAGACGTGCCTGGGCTGAGGCATGAGCAGTGTTCTGGTTAGCGCACACTCAGGGGACTGCTCTGGTCTACCCACAAGCCCAGCTGTCTACCCCAAATCCTCCCATCCATGGCCCAGCACCAGGAATGTCTGGCCAGCTTGGGAGCTCTCACAGCAAAAGACTTCCTCAGAGGCTGATTTCTCATGTCCAAGAAGATGCTGCTGCTATCAGGAAGTTCTCTCTGCAGTCTGACCTAAAGCCCTCCTCAAAGGAAGCTCACCCACTCAGTTTCCCAGTGCCTACAGCCTCCCCTGCGGGCTCTGGGCTTGCTCCTCAGTCCCCATCAGCATATACCTCCTCTGCTTCCCAAGGGTCGCCTGTCCCAATGTCATAGAGATTCTTCCCACAGCTCCCATCTCCTGGTGCCACACAGGCCTCCTCGCCACCCTGGTGCCCTTTTGCTAGACTCCTGCCCCAGGTTTGGGCTCCCTGCTCCCAAGTCCACTCTCACAGCGTCACTAGAGCAGTCGTCCAACTCCAGCATGTAGTTGTCACCTTTACCCAGGGGCCTCCGTGGCCCAGAGCTAGAGTCCTGCCTCCTCCCCACAGTCTGTGAGGCCCCTTGTCCTCCCCCCTAGCACCACGTCAGACTCAGCCCTCAGCTCTCTGCTCTACTCATCCCATGCTCTCACTAGGGCAACCTGTCCAGGATCTCTGCTCCAGGAAGTGCTTCAGAGAAGTCTACAGGATGCCCTAGGGAAAAAGCTCCTGAAGTGCAGAAAACAGCTAGAGAGGCCTTTGCCCTCCCTCTGCCACAGGGCACCACTGTCCACCTTGAGGTTGCCCGGTCAAAGATCGTTGCCCTGGCTGCAGCAGGGTCCGCTGAGTGCCCTGAAGGCCTGTGGGTGGGCTGCAGCCCCAGCTGCCCTGCCCGGCTGTTTCTCCCACCCCCACCCCCCACCCCCCACCCCCCACCCCTGGGCTCACAGGGAACACCAGAATCAAGCTGGCTCCATAGCTTCACCCCGCCTACCTCTCAGACCATGTCTTCAAGGCCAAGACCCCTCAACAGCAAGGCCCTGGCCCCAGCTGGCACCTCCGCTTACCACCCAGTCCCCGATTAGCAAGGGGGCACAGGGACGCCTGGCTTGACCAGCACTCCTTTCTCTGTGTGGGGCAAAGTGTGGGCTTGGCAGCCAGTCCCAGCCAGGCCTTGAGAGGTGGCAGCTGGGCAGCCCTAAACCCCATCCACTTCCTGAAACCCTTCCCAGATCCTGCCAGCCCTGAAAGTGATCTTTCAGCCCCTCCAGGACTCCCAGGGGCAGGCAGCACGTGGCCTCTTCAGCCCCCAAGCCTCTGGAGCCCCTCCCCAAGGGCCCCGGGGAGACAGGAAGGGAGGGGCTTGGCCCATGCCAGGGAGTTGATCCCACGCTGCCCCCAGGGCCCAGCAGGCATAGAGGCAGCTCCTGGCACAGTACACTAGGCGGGGCGGCCCCCTGCTCTAGACTCACCCATGGCCTCATGGCCCACGGAGGGGCCCTGCTGGCCAGCTGGCCACGGCACAGTGTGAGAGGACAGTGTGTTCCCAGACTTCACTTCTGCTTTTCCAGAGGTCACTCAACGATGCTCTCCTGGGGAGCTCAGGGGTTTTCAGGAATTGCGGCCCACTGAGTAAAACCAGATGTGCAAATATGCTCCCTAGAGCCCATCATGCCCACCCTGCCACTCCCTTCAAGGAGGGCAGGGCCTCAGAGCTTGTTCTACACTCCCCTGAGCCCAGGTGAGGGGTCTACTTTGAAGATACTGAACTGGGTTCTACTCCCAGTGCTTGTTCTGCCCCCAGAGGCTCTCTAAAGCTGCAACTTCCAGGGGCTCAAAGCAGGGAAACTCAGACATTTGGACAGATATGGACAGATGGCCAGGCTGGTGGCCCACTGGAGCCACAGCCCCGCCTCAGCAAATGTGCCGTGCCTGAGTCTCCTCCCCAGGCTCTGGGGGTGGCTGAGACCTCTTCTTCATATCAGCTCCAAAGCAGATGTGTGCACTGGCTGGCTGGCTCTGCAGGGTCAGAGCACCACATCTGGAACTCCCAGTATGGGAGCATGGAAACCATTAACCCTGGGTTTACCTGGGACCTGTAGCATAGACTGAGCATCCTTTTCACCCCAAACCTCCACCAGGGCCCATCACAGGCCCCCTGCAAACCTCACATAATACCAACCAACTAACCCTGAGTTCCAGCTCGTCCTATCAAATGCCAGCTCTTCCTCCACTCCCTTGGGTGCCGCCTGCCTTCCCCATCCAGAACCTCCTCACTGCCCACCCCTCCAACTGAGATACCCGTGGTCTCTTGCCCTGACCAGTGCACATCTATCTATCTGATCCCCATCAGCTGGTGCCTACTGCAGCCCCTGCCTCCTACACCCCTCTGCAGTCCAGTTTTGCTAGATCACTGGTTTCAAGCACTGCTCCTCAGGTGGCTGAATGGGACAGGGGAGGGAGAACCTGGGCTTTGGAGCCATAGTGACCTAAGTTCAAATCCTGTCTTACTGTTTGGCTCTGAGCAGCTTGTGGATCCCTCTGGATCCAGGCTCCTGGCTGGTCACCTAGTGAAAGGCTGTGTGATGCCAGCCTTGCAGGGCACTTGCGACAGACACTGAGCAGAGGCAGTGTTAGAACTGAGCATAGTACACCACAGTCCATCTCTCTGGGGAGAGTGGATCCCACCCAGAGCTTCTTAACCAAGACCCTCAGCCCCAGTCAGGTGGTACGTGTTCTCAACTCCAGCCTATTGCTCAACCTGTCCCCCTCCATACCCTGAAGAACACCCCTGCCCTTCTTTCCCATAGTCTGTCTCGACCTTTCCCCTCTGGCATGTCCTCCTCCTCACTGTAAAGGCCATGGGGGGCCTTGTGCAGCATGAGACCCACTCTGCTGTCTCCTAGGGAGGGAGGAACAGAGCTGACTCAAAATCTGGGACTCCTGACCCCAAGCCCGAAACCCACTTCACCTACCAGCAAGATAATATAGAGCTCGGGGCAGCCCTGTGGACGTGGACAGAGGCTAGGACCCACGTCTGCACCATGTAGCTGCTGTCCTGGGGGCCTTGGGAGCAGGCAGGAGGTGGTGCAGCCAAGGGCAGCTCCTGCTCCATGGGAAGCCCCCAGGCTGGCGGGCCAGCAGTCTTGGGAAGAACCTGGAGTCCGCTGCTGGCATGGCCACATGTAAGTTACTGGGTTTCAGTTGGCGTGAGGTAGAGCCCCTGCAGGGAAAGGACAGAGAGTTCTCCTTCCTTGGTCCCTGGACCAGTATTTTGTTTTGTGTTGGAGGCCTTTTGGTGAGGTGAGGCAGTCACAGAGGGTGATGGGACTGATCCACAGAGGTGGTGCAGCTGACACCAGGGGCCCACGGCACTCCTCGCCAGCATATCAGACATGGGGATTAAATGGGAGTGTCACTCCCCACATCCAGGAGGCAGCAGGATGTCCAACCCAGGTTTACTACCCTTCTCTCTGCTCCGAGACAGGTGGCAGGTGGTGGAAGAACTACATTTAATTACCCTCATGCTCTTCGGAACACCTCGTCCCTGTGGCTGGAGAATGAAAGCATCCCTCATATCCCATGAGGAAGTCAACCTATCTGACAGTCGGAAGGGTGCCAGGCAGGCGACAGTCCCATGTGCCAAAGGGAGGGGCAGAACTGGTTACTGCTGCACCCAGGGCAAGTTCCAAGAAACTCTGCTCTGACTGAGTGGAGATCCACCTGGCTATCCCCTCACCAGAACATCCCCACCCAGGCCCTAAGGCTCCTCGGGACTGGCACGTCCCAGGAGACATGGGGCTTGGAAGGCAGCTTCCCTGTGTTCCCCTGCCACAGCCCAGCCTGAGAACCAAGCTGCCCTGCCTCGCCCTGGGAGGCATGGGCCACGCCTCGGCGGAGGCCCTGCACTTTGACCTTGAGCCAGCTCTTTCTTTTTCAGGCTTGCCACCATAGGTATAGAACCTGCAGGTGGGAGTGGATCTGGGGCTGCAAGGAAGAGCTTTGCATTTTACCAAAGATGTTCAGTTTGCCTGGATATGAGTGAGAGAAGTAAAGTGGTCTGGTATGGCCAGGTGCCAGGCAGCCCAGGCAGAGCCAGCTGCGGCAGGGAGCTTGCTCAGAAGCTGGCCCATGGCTGTGTCTGATTCCTGGGCCCATGGGCCTGCACCCGCTGAAGGAACCTGTCAGCCCTTGATGCTGGGCTTCTGTTCTACACACAGAGGAGGGCACTGAGGAAGGCTTAGAACCCTGCTGGATGGGGGAAGGGCAGTTTTTAGGGCCCCCGGCAGCACTGTTCACAGTGAGATAAAGCCAGGTCAGGCTGGATCTTGGCTGGAGCATCCTGCCAGCTCCACCAGGCCTAGAGCCAAAACTGTGGAAATATTCATTTTGCTTAGACTTAGGCCCTATGGATGGGCTCACTGGATCAATTCTCATTTGGGGCTGAGAGCCATGCTGCTCTTAGCACAAAGCCTCATTCGCTGCAGCTTATAGAAACTGGATTGAACAACCCAGGCCAGAAGCAAAGTTGACCCATTTCATACCCATGACCAGGAGAGCCAAGAGGCTCGGGCCAGGTAAGAAGTGGCAGGAGCTGTAAGCATCCAGCCTGATCCCTTATAGTACCCTCAGACCCTTTTACCCAACCTGCTCAAGGGACTGGCAGAACATGTACAGGGTACACAGTAACATGCCAGACAGCACGATCAGCGCTGTGGACTTGGGCCAGCCCCTGGGATAGGTGGTCACCTGCTCAGGGAGCCTCACAGCAGAGGCTAGGTCCAAATGATAGAAGCCAATGGAGGAATGGGGTGACAGTGAGACAGGGAGCCTGCTCCAGGCCTGATGGATAACATCCCAGGATCCTTAGCTTAAAGGGCTAAATGGGTGAGGAGGATGGGTGAGCTATAACCCATGCTCTGGCAGCCTTATGGCCTTGTGTGTTAGGTCATGTGTTGCAGCTCATCCATATTCCTGGACTCCCAGGCCTTTAATCTCTAAGCCAGATACCGTGTGGCAAGGCCTGGGGGAATGGTGAGGGGCCCTCAAAGCAGGGTCTCTTTCACCTGACCACGACTTCCTGAATTCGGGACCAGGCACACAGTAGCATAGTTCAGCCATCCTTCAGTAAACATACGCAGGAGAAAAAGGAAACAACCAAAGACTGTGGAGAGATTGGACCAGAGAAGCCAACACTGGTATCAGGAGATTGTAAGCAAGCCCTTGGCCCTCAGCTAGACCCAATTTCCCAGCTAAAATAAGAGGGTTGGATAAGGTTACCTCCAGGGGGCTGGCCAGTTCTGACATCCTCCACCCTGGTCAGGCCTAATCACACTGACTCTCCACAACTCAGCCCCTAAGGGCCACTCAAGGGCTCAGCGTGAGTCTAGAGGCCTGGGTCCCCATGGGATAGCCCTGGAAGAACTGACAGCAGGTGCAGGAGAGGCCCGGGCTTGTGGAGCCTCTGAGCAGCCACAAGAGCAAGGAAAGGCAGGAAAAGCTGAGTTGTTAACAGTGAGGACACCAAGATAGCTTCTCAGAGGGGAAAGCCCCATCCGCTAGCCAAATGCAAAGCCTCAGCTGAGGTTAAGGCCTGAAAAAGTCGCTCCCTGAGTAGCCAAGGAGACACAAGGTCTGGGCAAGTGCCCAGGGCTAGGCCAAAGTTGGCCAGGAAAGCAGTGCCCAGCACTCAGTTGGGGCTGTTCCTCCACACATCCCTTTCCCCTGCCACAAGTCTGCCTGCCACTCTTCAGGACCACTCAAGTTCACATGGGGGCAGCCCCACTCCAGGCCCTCAAGCTAGAGTGCTGGATGGAGACACACAGAGCACGTGTTAGGCTACAGAACAGCAGCCAAACCTACTAAGCGGCCCATCAGAGCCTTGATTTTCCTGCCTCTAAAAAAAGGAGGAAGGCCAGCGCAGAACAGATTTTAAAAAATCAGCCAAGTATGTGTTAGATGAGGCAGCAGCCAGGGAGGTCAACGGAAATGTCCCCCAAACTGGGGTGCAGAGTAGAAGAGGAGAGTTGTCAGTCACCTAATAGTAAGCCCTTTCCAGTGTGACTGTATGTACCTATAGTACCTACAGAGTTTGGGGTGTCTGGTTTGGACCTTTCCCAGAGTCACTCTACTCACATGCACCTCTATGTGCCACATGCACACCTATGTGTCCCCTAAAGTGCTGAAGAACATTGGGAGAAAAGGAGTCTGTCCTGAGGATAAATCTTCCCTCTCCTGGAGGGATCAGGGCTGCAGGGGAAGAGTGGAGGCCACGTGGGGAAGAGTGATGCTTCTGGGAGCCTGTGAAATATGGCCCTGATCCTAGGCAGCTTCAAAGTCCTGCTTGGAGCCTGTAAGACCCCTGGTTCATAGCTACTACTTGCTGCAGCTGCTGCTGATTCAGAGCTACCAGCATGACCCAGGTCGGGGGAAATGAGGACAGCTTGATGGTGATGGTTAAGGCTGGAGCAGTGTGCACTGAGCACCAAGGTGGAGAGCCTCGGAGAATTTCCCCTGGCCTCCTCCTTCCCAACCCAGGAAGCTGGGGCACAGAGAAGTGAGGACAGGAAGAGATGGACAGACAGGAGACACTGAGCCGTGAGTCCTACTTAATCTGAGAAGGCCAACTAGGACTTGGGTGAGGGAAGCAGGGCCCAGGACAGAGTCCCAAGGGACGCGGCCACAGGCAGATGCTGTGCAGAGGAGAGGAGAGGCAGCCTGGCTGACTCAGGAGTCCAGCCACACACCCCTCCCCTGTTCTCTAGCAGCTGAGTGGTCATGGCACACCCCCTTGTGGCCACAGGGAGGATGGCTTTGTAAACAGCGAAGGGGATCCACTCTTCCTCTCAACACAGCTCTCCAATCTAGTATCTGCCTCAGACTTCTGGTCCCTATCTCTCCCCAGCTAGTGATCCCTGGGAGAGGAGGCTGCAGGCACCTACAAAGCCACACAGGAATGTGTCATAAAGAACATGGAAGAGGCCTGAGGTAGATATAAGCCTGGGAAAGCCAGAATGGAGACAAGGTGGGCTTAAATCTGGTCATGAGGCACTGGTCTGTCTTGCATCATTGAAGACAGAACCTTTTGAGGAGCAAAACTGGAGAGACTGCAGAGGAAGCTTGGGCATCCTCAGTCCCCTACACTCCTGCTTCCCAGCTCAAGTCTCAAAATCCCTTAATCCAGCTTTCCTCCACCCCCACGCCGCCTCTACTGCCTAATGCCATATCTAAAAAAAGCAGGCACTGGCGTGCCTGGCTGGCTCAGTTGGTAGAGCATACAACTCTTGATCTTGAGGTTGTGAGTTTGAGTCCCATGCTGGGTATAGTGGTTACTTGAAATATTTAGGGGTAGGTGCCTGATGACTGGGTGGTTCAGTTGCTTAAGCATCTGCCTTCAGCTCAGGTCATGATTCTGGGGTCCTGGAACTGAGCCCCAAGATGGGCTTCCTGCTCAGTGAGAAGTCTGCTTGTGCTCTCATGTGCATGCACACACACTCTCTCTCCCCCTAACAAATAAAATCTTTATTTAAAAAAATTATTTGTTTGTTTGTTTGTTTGTTTATTTATTTATGAGAGACACAGAAAGAGAAAGAGAGGCAGAGACACAGGCAGAGGGAGAAGCAGGCAAGAAGCAAGATGCAGGACTCGATCCCGGACCTGGGGGTTATGCCTTGAGCCAAAGGCAGATGCTCAACCACTGAGCCACCCAAGTGTCCCAAATCTTTTTTTTTTTTTTTTTTAAGATTTTACTTATTTAAGAAAAAGAGGGACAGCCCGTGCTCAAGCAAAGGGCGGGGGGATGGGGAGGAGAACAGGGAGAAGCAACCTCCCTGATGTGCAGGGAGCCCTACTCAGGACTCAATCCCAAGACCCTGGGGTCATGACCCAAGCTGAAGGCAGGCGCTTAACCAACTCAGCCACCCAGGCACCCCTAAATAAAATCTTTAAAAAAATCTTTAGGGGTGCCTGGGTGGCTCAGTCAGTTAAACATCTGACTCTTGATCTCAGAGTCATGAATTCAAGCCCCATGTTGGCCTCCACACTAGGTGTGGAGCCTACTTTAAAAAATACAATTTTTAAAAAATTTCAAAAAGCAGTGCTTTACCCAGAAACAGAACAGTCCATGACATGGCACATCCCCTCCAGGATTGGGGCCTTTGCACTCCTCCCCTGTACACCAAAGCCTAACAGTCCGCCAGCACCCATACTGAGGCATTACTCATCTAATCACAGAAATATCTGTCGAGGATGCACTCTGGCTAGGTACCGTGCTCACAGTCTGCACAAGATTTCATTTTATAGGCAGGCAAATAAGCTTCAGAGTGTTAAATCACATGCTCCGCATCACATAGCTGGCCGGAAAGGAAGCCATGGAGTGCCTGATGCCCCACTTTCTACAGAACTCAAGAAAGTTCCTGGTGACCCAGGGAGACCCTGAGGAGCCTGATGCTAAGCAGGCACAGATGATTAATAGGAGAGACCACTACTTCATGCCCTCACACCTGTTCATTTTTGATGCAGACCCTCTGGTGAGCTGCAGTGTGTCTGACCGCTGAGTCCAAAGTACAAGAGCAGCTATGAGGTAGAAAAAGGGCCCCGGATGCTGTAGCAGGCACCCTGACTACAGGAGGGTGGGCAAGTGCGCAGCCTGGGGCGGGGGGCAGGAACCAAAGTATCATAAGCAAACTTGGGCCCTCGGGGACAGTGGTTCCTGCCATCTGAAGTCTAACAGCCCTGGAGTGGGAGAAGCTCTGCTATGCTCTGTGTGCACCACTAAGAAAGCAGGAAAGTGAGACTAATACATTCCAGAAGAGTGGTGTGCAAAATATTTAAACTAAGATGTTGAGGCCTTTCTTTCGCTACCATCCAGAAACCCTGGCCACCCAGAAAGCCTATCTTCAAGGGTCCTGGATGGCTCATATTTGCCTATGCTGAGGCCACCCCAAAAGGCCCTACCTAGGCTTGGGTACAAACCTTAGCTCCACCTCAGAAACCAGGCCCAAGAAATCACAGAATAAATCCAAGGAAAAGTGTGTTATCACTCAGCAGAGCAAGTTCTGACATGACCTCTGAGGCAGGGTTTGTGAAATAGCGGCTATCATGTCCTGTGCTAAAGTATATGCCGGCGCAAGATGTAATCAAGAAAGGAAAAGCAAGAAGGAGGAGGGGGTTGGTGAAGAAGGAAAGAGAAAAATGGCCAGGTGAGAGGTGAGCAGGTGAGCTGTACCTGGACAGGAGCCCTGGTTGTGGCCGGGTCACTAGCCAGAGGTGCCCAGCCCTGCTGGGCCCTCAAGTATCCCCTGGGCTCTGAATCTTCAGGTGTAAAGAGAAGGGGCTTGATGGGGGTTCCCTGAGACTCAGACCAGCCCCACCAGGCTGTGAACCAAATCTGGAAGTCAAATGCCCAGGGTCACCAGCAGAGGTCTCATCCTAGATGGCTGTTGGGTGTGAGTAGCTTCTCTTCATATATCTAAACATGTTCTAATTTCCCTTATTTTAGATATTTTTATCAGATGTCTTAAATTATAAAATATGTGTTCACTGCAAATAAAAAGAGTACATAAAATAAAAATACACATATTCCCCTCCCAGCCTCTTCAATCCCTCTCTCTAGAGGCTGCCACCCTAGACCACATGGTATCTATACTTCCAGACACTTTTCCATGTGCATATAGTATTCTACTAAAATGGGAATATGTTAACAGTATATTTTTAAATCAGTCCTTACAAAATTTCAGGCTTTGAGCACTTGCATAGTATTCCAATGTAAAGACAGACCATGGTTTATTTAACCATATCCCTGTAGATGAATATTCCACTGGTTCTAATGGGCTCAAATTAGGAACAAGGCTGACGTGAGTATTTCTAAACATGCCATCTTGGGCTAATCTAGAGGGACACAATCCTGTAAGTGGGGCTGCGGGGATACAGAGTACATACACGTGCAATGTTTAACAAGGTGGTGAAAACCTGTTCCCCAAAAGGTCCACACTGAGTCACCCTTCTACCAACTTTACTTTTTGGAATCGAAAAAAAATGCGCTTAGTCAAAAACAAAAACAAAACCAATGTCACGTCCAGTCGTGCAGGAGAACGCACAGCAGGGATCAGCAGGGGAATCCCTGGCTGTTGCACTCTCTGTGCCACTTGCCAAATTAGGCTCCATGCCAGGTGTCCTCATCAGACCATGCTTGTGTCCACTTGGCCTGTCCTTAGGGCTGCTCTCCAGCCTCCTGGCAGGACTCACAGGCAGAACTGGACCGCTAAGGGAGACTTGCCCTGGCTGCAAGCCACCAGATGGCCGAGAGTGGGCTGAAATGCTGCCAGCCAGCCAGCATTCTGATGACCTCCAGACTGGTATCTTCAGTGCTGTTTCCCCTGAGTTCTAGACCCACACGGCCACCTCCCTCAGACACTCCGACTCAGCACATCTGAGACAGAACACCTCCTCTTCTGCTACCCCATTCACACCCCAAACTGTCTCCTCTTCTTCTGGTCCCCATCTCAGAAGCACTTCCAGTACGTACCTAGTCTAGTCATTTATGAAGTCAGAGGCCTGACTTCTAACCCCTTTCATCCCTAGGGATGAAATGAAAACTGAATGAAAACCAGCCCAATCTTGTGGATCTCATCCCCCTAAGCTGAGTCCTGGCCCAGTCCTCCAACTCCTTATGCCACTCCTTGCCCGGGTTCGGCCCCTGTTTTCTCACCTGAAGAGCTGGAATAGTGGCCTGTCTCCAGCCTAGCTCTGCCTAAATCCATCCTCCAGAGCCACAGACCAAGTTTCTAACTGCATCATCCTCCCACTCCCCTTCACAACTCCCCCTGCCTTCATCTACTAAAGGACTAAGTCCAATTGGCTCATGGCAGCAAGACCTCTCTCCTGCCTCTCTCGAGCCTCCATCCCCACTCTGGGGCCTCCTCCTCTTGGACAGCAGCAGCAAGCTGGAGAGGAACAAACAAAGTATCAGGTAGCCAAAGTCATCACCAAAGATCCATGCCAGCTCATCCATCCCTGGGTATTGGGGGTCTCTTCACTCAGCAATGCCACTGCCCAGGGCAGTCGGGACACATAGATCCTCAAACACTGAGGGAAAAACTTCAGGTGTGTGTGGGGCCAGGCTCTCACAGCTCAGAATCAAGGTACTTGTTCCCCTCGATCCATGGTGCAAACTCTCCCAGGTTACCACCTTCTGCACAGTCTTCTCCCAATGCCCCTGAGCTCCTCTCTCGCGCTTGTGGCCAGTGGATTGTCAGGACTGTGTTACCTCTTCCTTGTCAGAATACGTCCAACTCTGAGGAATTTTGCACAGAGCCAAACTCATTTTCCTGTCCAAGCCATGGCCCTCTAACGTCACCAACTCAATACAGTCTCCTTTGACCAAAAAAAAAAAAAAAAAAAATGCAATACAGGAAATATTTCCAGGCAAGAATATAGACAGAAACCTTTAGACACTTCCCATACATTGGCCTCAACCTAACCTCCTCCTCCTTCTTTCTTTTTTTTTTTTTATCATAACATTCATCTCTCCTGAGCTGTGTCCTAGGCACTCAAAGTCTTTCATGAACCAGCCTGGTGCATTTATCAATACTCAACCCCTGCACATCTCTGACACATGTTCTATTCTCTCTTCCCAGGTTCTAAAGCTCCTCTGATACTCTCTGAAGTTTCATGTTTCCGAGACTGCTAACGTCATTCCTTCTTCCCACCTCCTTGGCCTGGTTGACTTTTTTTAGTAACAGCTTTACTGAGATATAATTCATATGCCATACAACTTTCCACTTAAAATGTACAAGTCAACAGGTCTTGATGCATTCACAGAACTGTATAGCATTACCGCCATCAATTTTAGAAGCCCAAAAAGAAACCCTGCACCCTTTTATCTACCTGCTCCCATCCCCCTAAAATTTACCTTGTGCCTACCAAATATTCGATGCTCTCTGCCCCTTAGTCAGGCACACTTGCTTCCAGGCAAGACCTGTGTAACATGTTTTTGTGACCCATTCAAGCCCAGCATGGCGCCTATCTCTTAGGAGTAGTAGGAGAGATTGACCTTGGTGGGAGCAGCTGGATTCCCTGACCATTCACTTGGTACCGGGCCCTGTGCTTACACTTCACACATATCTTGAAGAGATACTATTAACATTTCTTACTGTACAGCTGAGGACAAAGACTTGCCCAAGGTCACAAAGGCAGTAAGTGGCTGAGTTGGGATTAGTTCCCCAGTGAGCTCTGTTCTATCTATATGTTATCTTATCTCTGCCCATACACTCCATTTTCTGGCCCCACTGCTCTCATTTTCTGGCTCCACTCTCCTCTCTTCTTATTAAGGTCACCACAACCTCTGAATGGCAAAACGAAGTGAAAAGCTGTCTGACTTTATTTTACTCTCTTGGCCACATTTGGCGTGCATCACCCTTTTTTTTCAGGTTCTCTGCTAGGGCTGCCCACCTCTCAGGGGATGCCTTTCACCTTTTTGGCAGGACCCCTTGCTTAACTGAAGCCTCTCCTGGGGCAAGGTCTCATATTGGGTTTCTACTTTTCTGACTCTACGCTGTCTCTTGGATGCAGCAGCCACACTTCTATGCTGATTCCCAAAGCTGTCCTCAAAGCTCAGACTCACTCCTGAGCACCAAAAAATCACCTCTACATTGTCACTCAGATGGCTCACAGATCCCTCAATCCCATCTTCTCACTCTTTCTCCAACCTTCTCTTCTGCATTCCACTATCATTTCTGTCACCTACACAGCTGCCTACACCAGAGATAAGAATTGTGAGCTTTGACTCTTCCTGCCTCCTTAGCTCTTTATCCAACCCCTCAAGTCCTATTGATTCCTCTTCCTAAGATTCCCCTACGATGATCCTTGCCAATGTCCAAGGCAAGCTGCCATCATCTTTGACCTGGATTACTTATAAAACCCTGCAAGTAGTTCTTCCCACCTGTGGCACGGCCCCCACTCCAATCCCCCTTCCACACTGCAGGTACACTCTAAAGTATGAGTCCAGTAGTTTTACTCACCCATCCCCTACTTAGGACAAAGCACTTCTTCTATGGCCTTTGCAATCCCTCAAAAGCTGATTCTCTAACTCTCCAGCCACATTTCTTGCCACATCACAGTTAGTGTTGAATGGCTTGCCACTCCTGGAAGACACCATCTATATCTGCAGTTTCATGTGATGGTGACTGGTCAATCCCAGCCTGGAGTCTTGCTTTCTTCCTTTCTTCTTCTTGTGAAAAAATGTTGAAATGCAAAAGGAGATGTTGTAATGAAAAGACAACAAGCAACTCAGAACAGAGATGGATAAAGTGTTTTGGAAGACAGCCAGCATACCATACGTGTGAGCCCTCAACCGTAGTCCCTGAGCATCTAATTCACCGGCTCTCCCCCTCCTGAATGTTAATTATACCCTTTATAACAGGAAGGAGGTGTCCTGACTGGCCCAATTGTCAGGTAGAGCCTCCATTCCAAATTAAGAAACTGGCATCTGCTACCCATCAGCTGAAATATGGCTGCATTATTCAGCTAGCCATAGGCTTGTCTCTATTTTCTATGTTTCTAAGAAGAAGCTAATCCATAGAAAAACCCTGGAAACAATGACTAATCTAGTAGCAAAGAGAACCCCTTAGATTCATTATGATCTCTAAATACCATTTTCCCATTAAAAAAAAAAAAAAAAAGAAACAGATCTCCTAAGAGAAAGGGGGACTCTAAGTCTGGGTCAGGAAATGTATAAGGTAAGATTAGAACATATTGACATTTCCAAAGTAAGGAAAGCTCTCAAAGGCTACAGGATTGTGTCAAAAAGACTCAGTAGCCCATTGAATAAGCTCCCACTGGCCAAAGGATAATTTTGAGCATCAATAAAAATACTGAAAGACAACAAATATATCAAAATCCTATGTACATTATGATACTATACCAAGAAAAAGAACAAACTTTATTAGGTATCTTTGAAGGATGTTGGAGAACCAACTCATTATTTTGAAAACTGATAAATAGGTGGGAGGATAAAACTGATAAATATAGGAAAGAATCAAGTATTTACCCTACCTCACTGACACAGACTGTATTTAAGGGTAACAAAGTAGTTGATGAGTGGAAGTTTCCTAGTATAGAAGTATTCAAGCTAGTAATCAAAGAAGGAAACATAGAATATCACTGTTTTTGCAACACCTAATGAAATAATGGTTCTAGGCAATAAATATCAAGATTCTTTATATCGCAAAAAGAGAAACTACTAGATGCTATGTGCCTCCCAATGGAAGTACAAAATCACTTATTATTCTTTTTTCCAAAAAAAAGTTGAACTAGAATCTAATCAAGCTTCTTTTACTAACTACCAATTTACAGGAAAAACAAGGAAGGAATATTTCCCACTATATAGCAAGGGTGTAATCAGCAAAATTGAGATGGAGGGAAAACCCATAAATCAAATGACCAGTTTCTTCAATAAGTAAAAGGAAAAAATAAGAGAGATAGAGAACCTACATATTAAAAGACCAGCCAAAAGGTATGGATCATATTTGGATCCTAATTGAAATAAATCATATTTTAAAAATTTGAGATAACTAGAAATCTGAACACTGAATGGATAATTGATGACATTAACAAATTATTGTTGTTTCTTTTAAAGGTGAAATGACAGTATCACAGTGATTTTTTAAATAATTAGTCATGACCTTTTTCGAAGATATTGAAACATTTACAGCTGAAATGGCGTATTGTCTGGGATTTACCTCAAAATAATTTAGGAGTTGAGGGGTAAGTGGAGCTATTATTGAAACAAGATTAATAATTGTTGTAATGACAAGAATTGATAATTGTTGCAGTTAGATGATTATTACTTATGGGATCGTCATACTATTTCTTTTAATTTGTATATGTTTGACAGTATCAATAATAGTTTTAAAGATGGTTTTATTTTATTTTTTTAAAAGATTTTATTTATTCATGAGAGACACAGAGAGAGAAAGAGAGAGAGGCAGAGACACAGGTAGAGGGAGAAGCAGGCTTCATGCAAAGAGCCCAATGTGGGACTCGATCCCGGGTCCCCAGGATCACACCCCAGGCTGCAGGCAGCGCTAAACTGCTGCGCCACCGGGGCTGCCCTAAAGATAGTTTTAAAGAGGAAGGGAAAAAATTCTGGAAGGCAGAGCCGGAGCCTCACTCACACCTGAATTCCCTGTGTCCAGTCAAACAAATTAATAGCAATGCTCTTAGGCTGAACCCAGGGTCAAAGCTAAGAACTATGGTAATGCCTGAAATACCTGCTTGGCTCACTTATAAAGCCCAGGGGCTGGCACACAGTAGGCCTTTAGGAAGTGTTTTCTGAATGAGCAAACATCTGAACATCAAAGTAGCACTACAGGGATGCCTGGGTGGCTCAGCAGTTGGGTATCTGCCTTTGGCTCAGGGCATGATCCCGGGATCTGGGATTGAGTTCCGCATCAGGCTCCTTGCATGGAGCCTGCTTCTCCCTCTGCCTGTGTCTCTGCCTCTCTCTCTCTCCCTTTCTCTCTGTCTTTAATGAATAAATAAAATCTTAAAAAAAAAAGTAGCACTACATATGCTCCTAATGCCTGAAATACATCCAACAATCCCAAATCTGGCAGGCCTTTGTGGAAAGTGGCGTTCCATAGCATCACTATCTGCCCCCGTATTATGTGCTAAGGAGCCAGGGATTTCCTTCCCTGGGCTCTGCCTGTTTTTTTCAAAATAAGGGTATGGGTTCCCAGAAGATTTGTATTCCCGTCCCAGGGTTCCTTTTGGTCCCCCTGATTGGACCAGCTATTTCTGCCTTCATGTGCTGGTCTCTCTGCCTGAAATGCTCTCCCGGCCCCAGCTCTCTGCATGGCTGGCTCCTCCTCACTGTTCACATCTCAGCTCAAATATGCTTTCCTCAGCAGGACCTTAACCCACCACACTCTCTAAATAAAGTTCCCCTGTGATTCTCTGTCACTTCACTGTCACTTTCACCGGTATCACCCTTAATATGAAATTACATATTTAGTCTACTTTATAAAATAACAGTAATGAGGCACCTGGCTGGCTCAGTCAGAAGAGTATGTGACTCTTGATCTTGGGGTTCAAAACCCACATGGGGTGTAGAGATTACTTAAATAAATTAAACTCAAAGGGGCACCTGGGTGGCTCAGCAGTTGAACATCTGCCTTTGGTTCAGGTCGTGATCTCAGGGTCCTGGGATCGAGTTCTGTATCGGGCTCCCTGGAGGGAGTATGCTTCCCTCTCTGCCCGTCTCTCTGCCTCTCTCTGTCTCTCATGAATAGATAAATAAAATCTAAAAATAAAATAAATAAAACTTAAAAAAATAAAATAGCAGCTAACACCAACTCAACACTTGCCATGTGCCAAATTCATGCAAAGTGCTTTTATGAATTATCCTGTTTAAACTTCATAACCAGCCTATAAAGTAGGTGCCATTATTATTACGATTTTAAAAACAATAAAACTCTGGACAAAGAGGTTACAGGGCCACAGAGCCATGAAGTAGCAAGCCTACGTTCGTAACTTCTATGCTACACTTTTCTCTTAATGTCTTCCCCCTGCCCACACTGACCTCCACTGCCAGACTATGAGGGTCAAGAGAACATCACTCAACAAAACATCTCAGCCCCTATCATGGCACCTGGCATAAAATAGGTGCTTCATAAGTATACGCTGAATGAATGAAAACATTCAGAGTAACACTGCATGATTTCTCTTTATCTGTAGCTTACCTGGTCTTCCCCACAATTTCCAGCACAAGACTCAGCCCCCAGAAGGTACTCCACATATCTATCCAGAAACACACAGTGTTAAAAAGTGCTTCTGTGATGTGGCACTTGGGTAGCTCAGTTGGTTAAGCAGCTGCCGTCAGCTCAGGTCATGGTCCCAGGATCCTGGGATTGAGCCCTGAATCGGGCTCCCCGCTTAGCAAGCAGTCTGCTTCTCCCTCTCCCACTCCCTCTGCTGTGTTCTCTCTCAAAAAATAAAATATTTTTAAAAATAAAAATAAATAAAAAGTGCTTTTGTGACCACCTAGCTCTGTCCCCTCAGTTAATCAAAGGGTTAGACCTCTCCAGGTTTTTTTCTCCTACCTCTGAGTATAGACAATCACACAAGATGGAAAATAGAGACAACTTCTGAGCTTCAGAGGTCTCAAAAGACTGTGTTTAGCAGAAGAGGTCAGTGGCAGATGCCCTGCTGGGGTGGAATTCAGAGAGAAAGGTCCAGGGCGTGGTGGAGGGTATGCATTTGCCCTTCCTTGCAGAACAACACACACTGCCTAATGCCCTGGGCCTTCTGGGAACTATCTGACACCTGAAACATGTTCTTTGGAAATATTGTCACTTCAGGACATGTCTACAGATCTTACTAGGCACCAAAGGCTTCCTTTTTTTATTTTTATTTTTATTTTATTTATGATAGTCACATACAGAGAGAGAGAGAGAGGCAGAGACACAGGCAGAGGGAGAATGCACCCGGAGCCTGACGTGGGATTCGATCCCGGGTCTCCAGGATCGCGCCCTGGGCCAAAGGCAGGCGCTAAACCGCTGAGCCACCCAGGGATCCCCACCAAAGGCTTTCTTGATCTCCCCTCCCCTCTCTCCTTTCCTCTGGAGATAGGCAAAAACACCCAACAACAGAGGCCTCTGGTATCACTTGCAGAAGCAGAAGGACTTTCTATAGAAGATAATGGGGTTTCTGGTCATCCTTCTGCTTCTGGTTATCCCCAGACCCTTCAACTCTTAAGCATCTCCAGCAAATAGGATCCCAAGAATCCCAAACTCTATGCCAAGAAAATTCTAGGAAGGGATGCCTGGGTGGCTCAGCGGTTGAGCATCTGCCTTTGGTTCAGGGTGTGATCCCGGGATCTGAGATCAAGTCTCACATCGGGGTCCTTGCAGGGAGCCTGCTTCTCCCTCTATGTCTCTGCCTCACTCTGTGTGTCTCTCATGAATAAATAAATAAAATCTTTTTTTAGAACGAAACTTCTATGAAAATAGCACAGACAACCACAGGAGCTGTAATTGGGTAGAGGGAACAACATTCTAGCCTAGGATGATCACAAGGGGGTTCTAAGATGGGGTACTACTGGGGCTGGGCCTTGAAGGGTGGGAATCACTAGGCTTCATGGGGATAAGGATACAGAGGCAATGGCAGATGCAGTGTAGTGAAAGAAAAAGCTAACACTTACCTAGAACATACTCTGTGTTTGTTGCTAGACTAAGGGTTTATATGTAAAAGCTGGCTGACATCCTACAACCTTGTGAAATAAGTGATAATATACTAGATGAAGAATCCAAG
Organism: Canis lupus familiaris; assembly: GCF_011100685.1. NCBI lineage: Eukaryota > Metazoa > Chordata > Mammalia > Carnivora > Canidae > Canis > Canis lupus. The sequence goes on along the minus strand of NC_049226.1, from coordinate 82,514,880 downwards.
GCCAGAGGTGTTAAATAACTCGTCCAGGGTAATCCAGGAATTGGCAGGGCCAGGATTAAAATTCAGATTTGTCCAACCCCAGGATCCACCACACTATGTGTGCCAAGAGTTGAGGAGGATGGCTTGGGTAAGGGAAAGGAGCACATGTCGAAGAGCTAGGGAATCCTTGAATGTGACCCTAAAGGTCTAAAATTCAGATTTGTCCAACCCCAGGATCCACCACACTATGTGTGCCAAGAGTTGAGGAGGGTGGCTTGGGTAAGGGAAAGGAGCACATGTCGAAGAGCTAGGGAATCCTTGAATGTGACCCTAAAGGTCTAAATCCTTGAATGTGGTACCCCTTGTGGGGTACCACAAGGCAGGCCATGTGCTGAGCAGCATTGCAGGGTAGATATTTATGGAAGATAATAGTGGAGAGGCTGCTGGGAAGATGGGAACCTAGTGCCCCCAGAAGCTCTACAGGAGGAGGAAGGACAGACAGCACCATGAGTGAGGAAAACCTAGAAGAGAAACAACTTTACCAAATACCAGTTGGTCATAAATGGTATTCAGCTTCAGATTTAAGCAAAGAAAGATCTCCAGTCCCAGTCAGTCCACAAAACTCATAATAAATGCCAACTGTGTGCCAGGCCCTGCCCCAGGCAGCCTCCCTCTCAGTGAGGAAAATGGGATTGCTGGCAGGCTCCTATAAGGCAGCACCCTAGAGTGCTCTCCTCTCCTTCCCATCTCCACTCTCACAAGGCAGACAGCTTTTCTCCTATGTTTATGTTAAAATCAGTGCCCAAAATTATTGCATTTTAACTTCAGTAAGTTTTAAATTTCTTAAGTATTTATTTTCACTTTACTGGTCTAGTTTGCAAGATAAACAATAACTGATTTTTAAAAATTGAATTGTCGGGATCCCTGGGTGGCGCAGCGGTTTAGCGCCTGCCTTTGGCCCAGGGCGCGATCCTGGAGACCCGGGATCGAATCCCACATCGGGCTTCCGGTGCATGGAGCCTGCTTCTTCCTCTGCCTGTATCTCTGCCTCTCTCTCTCTCTCTGTGACTATCATTAAAAAAAAAAAAAATTAAAAAAAAATAAAAATAAAAATTGAATTGTCTTTTAACCTCAGTAAGTTTTTGATGAAAAAATTTCCTTCAGAGAGCAAATCATCTCCCCCCTCCAACTACCAACCATGGAGCCAGCAGTACTTTTGCTCTTGAGGGTCAGAAATGGGAACTTACCTCCCAACCACAATGCCCTTCACTATCAACAGGGGAAGTGGGGACTCGGGGACATCTCTAATTCAGTATATCTGATGCAGCTGTGCCTAAAGGGATCAATCCCAGTTTGGAGCTGAAGAAAGGGGAACTTAGCTTCTCATCATTCTTGAGCTTTTTTTTTTTTTTTTTAAATCCTGTTGCAACAGGCAACCTTCTCGCTGAGGAGGTGGGATTTATTAGCCAAATACAAGTGTAGGAACTTCCAAATTTGGAGGGCCACCTCTCGCTCTCCGAACCACTGCCTTCGGGAGACTGCTCAGCCAGTGGGGTCGATAGGAGGAAACTCTCACTAGGTTGGCTCAGCAATTCTCCAGGAAGGCTCACCCCGCAAGGCAAGGCCAAGACAGTGATCCCAAATGCCCTGGTGTACATTAGGCGGAAAGGGGGGGGGGCGCGCTTAGATTCCCTAAGAGTTGCCCCTGGGCCACTCTTTGGCTACGTCAGGGTAAAGAGGTTTGTATGGGCACCTCTTGCACCACCGATCAACCACTCTCGAGACACCCTCTTTATAAACTACACGGCAGGCATACGGGCGGGAAGCGGCGGCCCCAGCAGAGGCTAACCACCGCGGTTCTTAAAGCCTTGGTTGCGTCTGGGCCCGTGCCGAGTCGCAAGCGCAGGGAGATTCCCTTCCGGGGCGCCCGCCATCGGCCCCTGGATTCCCAGCGAGTCCTCTCAGGCCCTTCAGGAACCCCCGCCTCCGGCTTCCCCGCCCAGATCGCGGAACCCTCAGGCCCGGGCCAGCGTCCTTGCCGGCCTTTCAAGGCCCAGCCGCCCGGCCCCGCGGCTCACCCTCGAGTGTCTCGCACTGCACCAGGTTGAGGTAGTCCGCCTGGCTGAGCACCCCGGCCTTCAGGCCGCGCACCAGTCCCTCCAAGTAGCCATTGTCCACGTTGAAGTAAAGCTCCGGGAAGAACGACATGGCTGCGGCGGGGGCGGCGAGACCGGAGAACCCCGATCGGCCGGCGGACAGCTCGCTTCCCAGATCAGCTGACTCGGCGCCAGCAGCGGGCTGTCAAGCGGGTCAGGTGACGCGCGAGCGCCTCACGTGACCACGAGGGGCGGGGCCCTCGGGGCGCCAGGCTTCCGGGCGGTTTCGCGTGAAAGCACTGCGCAGGCGTCGGCCCTCTGGCGCCTGCGCGACTGGGGTAGGCGAGCCTCTCACTAACGGGCTTGAGCAGTGTGGCGTGTCTGAGGCCGGCCGCGTGGTGGCGCACGTGGCCGCGGCGATTCCATTGGGCCCTCTGGCTCCCCCCAGCCCCCCAGGCTGGTGCACCTGGCACCGAGGGGCAGGCCCAGTAAAGATGCGAATAAGCGGTGCTTATGCTTGGAAATATTCCAGACTGTTGAGGCAGTCTTCTCCCGAAGGGAACTACAGTTCGGGGGGAGATTTCGCTGAGGTCACAGGTCCCCTTAGCTGCAAGCAGGCCTGGAGCCTAATGTGCCGGCCGCCAGGAGTCACAGCCCCTACGTGTCCTGCGCGCTGCAGCCGCGTCTCTTGTACAAGATTCTGGAGGGCTGGGGCCTGGCCCTTCTGCCTCCCCAACGGCGCCTGGCACTGTGAGAGCGTGCATGTAAGTGATTCAGATGACGGGGTAGCCTAGACCCTGGGGTAGGTGTGTGTGTGTGATGTCTTGGCTCCAGCCCGCATCCGTGCAGTGACCTCCATGACCTCCCACCTCCGACAGCCGCTTTCGAAATAACGCCACAGCCTTGGGGTTGGTCCCAGCCTTTATTCGCTACCCCGTGTACAGCCCCGACCCCGACGCTGGCCCACTAGGTACGGCTGCAGGGGTTCGTGGCAGTACCCAGCTTGCGGCAGTAGCAGAAGGCGTTGAAGAAACGGCAGTAGCACGTGGCACATGGGTCGCAACACGGCACCTGGTGTCCCAGACAGGATTCATGCAGCCTTACGCAGCGACGCGGGGAGCGTGGCTCGCGACCCTCTGGATCTAGTACCTACAGAAGCGGGGGAGCAGAATTGCAGGCATGAGCCCCTGAAGGCAGGTCCAGGGATGCCACCTGGCTCGATCCAGGCAGAATGGCAGTGGAGTGTGGAGTAGTCTGCAGAATCACCCGGGCTGAGGAGGTCATGAGGTGGAGAGAGGGGGCGATGCCTGATGTTCCCTCCCGAGGCCTGTGGCCTCCCCCCTTTTCCTGAGCAGTTACCTCTGCCAAGGCCTCTGCCTCCTGCAGCAGAGCTTCTTCAGACTGTTCTGCAGTTGCCCTTTTCAGGGAGGACTGCAGGCCCAGGCCTGGAACAGATGATGTGAGAGCAGAACCACCCCTCCCCCTCCCCAGCCCCTGCCCCTCCACAAAGCACCCACCTCCAAGGCCTGGGATTGGGAAGGGGGAAGGAGGGGGCATACCAAAGCAGGATACTTTGTGGCCAGAGAGTATCAAGGCTCAAGTTAGTTCCACCCCTGCCCATACTGACCTGGAAGCTCTGGGAACAGAGCCTGGTCAGGTCTTCTGATGCCTTCCAGGGGGACCAAGCCAATCTGGGCCCCCTGCATGGGCGGCAGTGCCAGAAGCAGGGCACAGCTCAGCAGCACTGCAGGCAGCATGACCTGGCCAGCAGTAAGACCCACCACTCAGTCCCTTCTCATCCTTAATGCACCCTCTAGGTGCCCTACCCCAGACAGAGACCTCCCCTAGGTCAGGAGTCTTTGTCCAATCTGAGGACTTACCTCTGCTTGCTGGATCCTTGCCTGGAGAGTTTCTGGCCACTCCGCACCCTCAGCTTATATGGCAGGGTCTAATGAACGCCCCACACGTGACTGCTGCCTGCAGCCAGGGCATAAGGGGCCCTCCCCAGAGTGTGGGGGCACAGCTCCGGCCTCTTTCCCTGCAACCTGGGCTTTTGGATGCTCTATAAGAGGTGTGCCCATCTTCAATTTTGAGTGAGGTCCCCAGGTGCCAATCAAAGTTTGGGAACAAGATAGGGTGCTGAGAACCCCCAAATTTCTGCAGGACAGGAACTTGGGTAGGGGTGGGGAGGTTGGATAGGCTGGAGCCATTAGTTATAACAAGGCAGACAGCCCTGAGATCTTAATTTAATTTGTGGTCCCGGAGAAGCTCACTCAGACCCTGTGTGGCATGTTGTTTCCTTTGCTTCCAGGAACTTTGGTCAAGGGCATTGAAGAGGGTGATGGGCCAGTGGCCAGAGTTGGGTGCAGACCTAGACCCTTGGGGGTTTTTTTGAGGGAAAATGGAGGGGAGAAGTCCACTTAACCAAAACCAAGCCCTCTTGCCTCCATCCCTGGTCCTTCCCCCCGCCCCTTCGTCCCTCCAGGCTTCTCCAAAACCCCCACCCCTGCTCCTTCTCCCAAACCTTTTTCCGCCTGGGGTTCCTGGAAGCCAGAGAGGCAGAACGGACTGTTCCCTGGGTGGGCGAGCAGCTTCAAAGTAAAAAGCTTTCAGGCTGCCTGTCTCATTAGTGCTAATGACTGTTCCCTTCCGCCCTGTGTTGTCAGGCCTGTGCCTACGCCTGGTCTCATCAGCACGAGGCCAGGGTGAAGACTTCCCTTTTGTGAAGATGCGAGGACACACAGGTGTCCACTTGCCCCTGCCTCCCCTCTGGAGGGACTCTTTAACACACACTTGCCCATCTGGGAAAGGGGTACAGGCTGAATTATCTTCGAGGCCTCAGTGTACAAACTGAGCTGGCCTGTGGCAGTAGGAGAATAAAGAAGTTGTTGGGGTTTGCAGTCTTGGTTCACACAAGCCATTCTGCCCAGGATGAGCCCTGACGAAGTCCTCCCAGCAGCTGATGGAAACCATATGTTGTCATCTTGACAGCCTTTGGCCTTCAACACCAACATTCAGTCTGGGGGTTCAGTTGCATGGGGGGAGGCCACTCTGCAGATGACGGGGCTGTGCCAGCTTCTCTCACAGATGGGCACTGATGTCTCTACTGGTATCAGGCTAGCCCTGGGCTCACTTGTGGTTGGCACAGGGTAAACAGTCCTAGGAGCTCTGAGGGTCACATACTACTGCCCAGGAGGAGGAAGCTGGGGAGTGAGGGAAAGCCTCTCTGAGGAGATGGTCCCTGGATAATCCAGCAAAGGGCCATCCCCATTTCTTCCCTTGACAATGCTGCTGGCTATTTTGATGACTCTCACGAAATAGATCTGGTGTCAAGGCCTTCCTAACAATTGATATTGACCTTTCTTTCTCAGAGGCTAGATCTGGGCCCAGTTGTCTACCCCAGGGCTTTCTCTTCTCAGAGCAGTGCAGGGTGAAGGCATCAGGTGCTAGATAAGCTTTCATCTTGGTGGGGCCACTGAGGGCTCAGGAAGGGCAATACATCAAATGTACCCGAGGCAGTTTCCCCAAATTCTTGTTCCTTGGCCCCATCCTTAGAGATTCTGGCTGAAAAGCTGGAGGTGGAGAGCAGGGACTGCATGTGGATTTTGGAAAGGTGCCCCAGGTGAGTTGAGGTGGGGGCTGTGAGCGCTTGGCTGGGCCTGATCAGTCTCCAGGCTAAGAACAGTTTATTATGTTCTAGAGGAAGGATGCTCATCCCTCTCAGGCACTCAGTGTCTTTGTTCATCTACAGAGCAGTGACTGTCTTCCTGTGTGCAGGTGAAGAAGACATGGGCAGTGATGGACAAGGGCTGAAGCACCCCCAGGGGCAGCCCAAGTCCCTCGTCAGGTCCAGTGGGGGAGACAGTCAAGAAAAACAACCGTCAAAACATAGTAGGATGATGAGAGAAACAAAAACTTTGGATATTTGATGACATTAAGAAATAATTGTTAGTTTTTTAAGTTGTGATGATATTGTGGTTTCAATAGCATTTTTAAAAGTAGCTTTATCTTTTAGAGAAATATAATGAAGTATTTACTGATAAAAATGATATGAAATAATTATTCCTCCAGTAGGAGGAAGAGCAGGACATGGTATAGATGAAGCAAATTTTCACGAGTTGGTAATTTGTTGAAATTGAAAAATGTTGAGTACCTGGGCTTTGTTATTCCATTACTGCTACCCAGGCTGCCCATACCCTTGTGTATGTTTGAAAATCTTCATAATAGGGATGCCTGGGTGGCTCAGCGGTTTGGTGCCTGCCTTCGGCCCAGGGCATGATCCTGGAGTCCCAGGATCAAATCCCACATCTGGCTCCCTGGGTGGAACCTGCTTCTCCCTCTGCCTAGGTCTCTGCCTCTCTCTGTGTGCCTGTCTCTCATGAATAAGTAAATAAAATCCTTTAAAAGAAAAGAAAATCTTCATAATAAAAACATAAAACAAAGAAAGAGAAGGGCAGCCCCGGTGGCCCAGCAGTGCAGCGCCACCTTCGGCCCGGGGTGTGATCCTGGAGACCTGGGATCGAGTCCCACATCGGGCTCCCTGCATGGAGTCTGCTTCTCCCTCTGCCTGTCTCTCTCTCTCTCTCTTTCTCTCTCTCGTGAATAAATAAATAAAATATTTTTAAAAATAAATAAATAAAATCTTTAAATATATATACATATATAATTTAAAAAACCGAAGAGAATTATTTAAAATGCAGTGGGATAGGGACATCTGGGTGGCTTAGCGGTTGAGCATCTGCCATTGGCTCAGGGTGTGATCCCGGAGTCCTGGGATCAAGTCCCTTGTCAGGCTCCCTGCATGGAGTCGCTTCTCCCTCTGCCTATGTCTCTGCCTCTCTGTGTGTCTCTCATGAATAAATAAATAAAATATATATTTTTAAATGCAGTGGGACAAATGCTTTGATAGAAGAATGCCCCAGGAACAAATAGGACCAATACAAGCACCAACCCCAGCTGAGGGAGGGGCAGGAAGTTAGCTCGGAAGGCTTTCTGGAAGAGGAAACTTTTACTCACTCATGAAACTTGAGTAAGAGTCAAGGGAGGAGCCAGACAAAGGACAATGTTAAGTTTCCTGGACCCATAACAGGAACATAGTTTACCAACCTGCCTGGTTCTACAGCTTAACACTGATACAGGCTCTGCCCCAAGCCTGGTTCCTGCCTGACGAGCCCCAGCCTGGTAAGCAGTCAATAGTCTTTTCTCTCCCCGCTCCCCTGGGGTCAGAGAGTCGGCTACTCCCAGAGTCGATTCAGTCAGTGAGTCAATCGGCAAACATCTATAGCCACCTCCACATTGTATCACTGTCGTGAGTGTGCATAGGCTCAGACCATAATCACAAGAGCCCAGCAGCTCTCCTGCCACCCGGCTGAGTCCAGAAGAAGAAATCAACATTTGTTTATATCCTTTCTCACCCTCATCATCCTCCTGCCCACCAGCGCTGTGTCACCTATCCCCCTCCCACCACCGCTTAATTGGCCCAAAACATTGTTGGGTTTCTTGTCATAGCTCTGTGTATCTATGTGCATATCGGTACCTCTGTCTAAAGTGAAATTTCCATTGACTAACCAAATTTTGTTTTTGCAAATAACCAATCTTTGGCTTGATTTATCAAATTTTGTTACAATTAAATTTCTGCCTTTCTACTATTTTCTATTTCCCTTGGGTTTATTGATCCTTACATTTATCTTTCCTCCTGACGAACACAGCCGCCTACATCTAGTAGTCTATAAAAGCCCCCTCGGAAGCCCGTTTCATCTGCTAATGAGCATAAATACTGTGGGGATGATTTTATTGGTCAGGAACTGCCCTGATGTTCCCATGATCACGCTTATTGACAAAAAAGACCTTTAGAAATGTTCTGGGTGGAGGATTTGAGAAACCTGGGGCGAGGCAGAGCCTACCTGGCTGGAGAGAGACCCAAACATAGGGACCCTGACTTCAGGGAGAAGAGTAGAATGTGGTTGCTATGTGCTGGAGACCAAGTATGAGGACAAGGAGGGGGGCCTGACCCCTACCTCTCCTCTTATTCCTATTCAAGGGAGTTCACATCTCTAAGGGCACTGTTCCTGCTTTGTCCAGCAGGAGGCAGCAGAGCACCCACTGGCTCTCCTACTCCAACTTTGTTCTGAAAACCAGCCCCCCACCCAGTGCACTGCCCTTGCCCCTGTGGCTCATCTGTAGGACTTCCAAAAGGCAGAGGTTTCCTGGAGAGGGGTGATCCCCTCAATTATCCAGGGAGGGGAATTAGGATGGATAGGGGTTATTTTGGGGTGGTGTCTTGAGATGTCAGCTGAGAGGGATCTCACTGTGATCAGGTGCTCCTAGAAGAGAGAGTCATGTTTGCTGCATGAATGCCGAATTCCAGCACTTGCCATTCTCCCATCCATACAAGAACTATTTATTGAGTGCATGCTGCATGAAAGGCATTTTGCCCAAGCTAGACTTGGAGGCCATGGTGACCTGAAACTCCTGATCCTGAGATCAGACAGGCTTCATGGGCTTTCCTGTTGTCAGCGAAAGTGTAGGCTGGAGCCAAGCCAAAAGAGAAGGGAACAAGGTGCAGAGACAGCTGGTGGACAGACTACAAGGAAGCTCAGGCCCAGAGATACCTCATACCTTCAGGCCTTGGTCTAACTCCCTGTCCCCCTCCCCTACAGTCCTTTCAGTGCTGGAAGTAGGCCCTTTATTAGGAGTACCCAGAACAGTTGAGCTGTGGCTGGAGTGTTTAGATGAAATGTCACAAAGGCCCAGGGATGCCAAAGACAAAAAGGCCCAGCCAGCCTGGTTCATAGAATGTGGCTTGCAGTCTGGATGCTTGAGCCCTCCTGGTATGGCAAAGGCCATCTTAAATTCCAACCCCAGCCCCTGCTGAAGACATCTACAATCCAGTGTCCCCTCCCAGATGCCTGGAGAGGTAGCCAGTCCTTCTCCCACCTGCCAGCAGTGTGAAATATTCTGTTTCTGAGGGTGTTGCAGCCCCTCCCCTTCTGTCTCAGGGTGATTCCTCACTGTCAACATGTCCAAACAGGCAGACATCAGTCTCCACACTCATAGTAAGCCAGCACAAAGTGGTGAGGGGCTTGTTCCATTCCAGGTGAGGAGAGGACCCCTACATTTAACAGGATCTCTGGATAAGTGCAATTTGAGTCCCCAGCAACCCTTCACAGAAGCATGGCACTGTTGGGGGGGGGTGTGCCCAGGATGTCCCCTTCATTGTTTCTGACCTATCCCCATGGAAGGAAGCAACCCAACTCCCTGAGGATGTTCAGTGGCTCAGCTAAAGCCCCAAGAACAAAGGTGTTTTCACAACAGGAACCATTGGGTTACCTAGGAATTATTATTTTTTAAGATTTTATTTATTTATTTATTTATTTATTTATTTATTTATTTATTTTAAAGATTTTATTTATTTATTCATGAGAGACACGGAGAGAGAGAGAGGCAGAGACGTAGGCAGAGAAAGAAGCAGGCTCCATGCAGGGAGCCCGACGTGGGACTTGATCTTGGGACTCCGGGATCACACCCTGGGCAGAAGGCAGACGTTCAACCAGTGAGCCACCCAGGTGTCCCAAGATTTTATTTATTTACTCATGAGAGACAGAGAGACATAGACAGAGGGAGAAGCAGGCTCCTTGCAGGGAGCCTGATGCGGGACTCGATCCCTGGACCCAGGATCACACCCTGAGCCAAAGGCAGACACTCAACTGCTGAGCCACCCAGGTGTCCTCCCAGAAACTATTCTTTCTTAGTTCATTCCTTATTTCTTTTTCTTTCTTTTCTTTCTCTTCTCTTCTCTTCTCTTCTCTTCTCTTCTCTTCTCTTCTCTTTTTCTTTTCTTTTCTTTTCTTTTCTTTTCTTTCCTTTCCTTTCCTTTCCTTTCCTTTCCTTTCCTTTCCTTTCCTTTCCTTTTCTTTTCTTTATTTTCTTCTTTTTCTTTCTTTTCTTCTCCACGCCAAGCATGGAGCCCAATGTGGGCTTGAACTTACAACCCTGGGCAGCCCCAGTGGCCCAGAGGTTTAGCGCCGCCTGCAGCCTGGCGTGTAATCCCAGAGACCAGGGATCGAGTCCCACATCGGGCTCCCTGCATGGAGCCTGCTACTCCCTCTGCCTGTGTCTCTGCCTCTGTGTGTGTATGTGTGTGTGTGTGTGTGTGTGTGTCTCAAATAAATAAATAAATAAATAAATAAATAAATAAATAAATAAAATCTTTAAAAAAATGAACTCACAACCCTGATATCAAGACCTGAGCTGAAATCAAGAGTCAGATCCCTAACCGACTGAGCCACCCAGGCACCCAGGAATTACTGTTTCTGCTAAAACCCCAGGAGTGCTCCATCTTGCTCATCCTTGCCACTTGGGTTCTGTGCAGGTAAGATCAGAGACTGCAGAACTCTGGACATGGCCGTGGAGATGCTCCTAAGGCACTGGGCACAGAACTGCACTGGTTTCTGACTTGACAGGCTCAGGGTGAGCCCAGGGCCAGCTGAAGAAAGCAGCAAGAGCTGCAGCAGCTCCCAGGGGTCTCTGGACCCCTTCCTTTCTGCTGTTACCCCTTCCCATCCCTTTTGCCTCCAGCTGCAGAGAAGGCCTGGGAGATAGAGGTATAGGACCTGGGAGGAGGTTGAGTCCTGAGAGGAGTGTTCATCTGGGGACCTTGGTTGGAAAGAATAACCTCCTAGCTTAAACCTCTGGAGCACAGCTCTCACACAACACCAAGGCCCAGCCCAGCATAGGAGGAAGAACTCTCAGGGTACCCCTCTGCCAGTAGCCCCGTTGCCCACTTCCCAATTTTCCCCCTGTAGGCCCTGTGTAAACTATCTCCACTAAGCCCTAGGTAGGGGTCCTCCTCTCCAAGTCTGGTCAAAGCCAGAGTTTGTGTCAGGATCTGGCATAGAACACGTTTTCCTCCCTACCTCATCCCTTTACCTACTATCAGTTTACAGTGTCCCACGGCAAGACTCCTATCCCATACATTTAATTCTTAGCAGAACATTGAAATAAACCATTCCCATTTTAACAGATCAGGAAACTGGCCTACAGCTTAAGTGACTTAGTTTTGATCACTCACCTAAGAAGGGGTTGGCCTGCTTTCCCTCTTCTTGCATGGCTCAGAGGATATGTTAGAGCTGGAGAAGGATGGGGTGTGTGTGCATACTCACACACACACAGTGGGGCAGGAGACTTATTAGGCATGCTACTCCACAGTGTCTCCCCACACACCTTGGCGGTGGAAAATGTTCACCCACCTGCAGGGCTCCCAGGAGCTGCATAGACAAAAGCAAGCAGCCACTCCACCTCCATTCAACTCAGCCCCCATGAGGCTGTGGGCACAGTACCATGCCAAAACTGTGCTGAGTGTCGTTATGCTCTTGGACACATTTCTAAATAATCATGAATCAAAGAAGTCACAAGAGAAAACTAGAAAATGTTTCAAATGGAATGATAACGAAATACTATCAAATATATCAAAACTAATAGGCTGCAACTAAAGCAATGCATGTTGCATGTCCCTATGTTAGAAAAGAAGAATGGTTGAAAATGAATTATGCAAACTTACATAAGTGGTGGAATGGTGTTGGAGCAAGTAAGTGAGTATCTGTTTTACCTGTACTTTGAAGCCTTCACAAAAATTAATTTGAAATGGAGTATCAGGGCAGCCCGGATGGCTCAGCGGGTTAGCACCGCCTGCAGCCCAGGGCGTGATCCTGGAGACCCAGGATCGAGTCCCACGTCGGGCTCCCTACGTGGAGCCTGCTTCTCCCTCTGCCTGTGTCTCTGCCCCCGCCCCCCTCTCTCTCTCTGTCTTTCATGAATAAATAAATTTAAAAAAATAAAAAAAAAAGAAATGGAGCATCAGCATAACTGCGAAGGTAAAACAGTGAAACTTTAGAGAAAACATAGACTATCTTTTTAACCTTGGACTAGGCAAAGATTTCTTAAACAAGACACAAAGGGAGCTCCTGGCTGGCTCAGTCAGTGAAGCATACAACTCTTGATTTGGAGGTCATGAGTTTGAACCCCACATTGGGTGTGGAGCCTACTTCAGAAAAAAAACAAAACAAAACAAAACAACCCAAGACTCAGAAAGCTCTAAGCATCAAAGGTTGATAAATTAGACTCCATTAAAATTAAGAACTTCTGGTCATTAATTAAAGATATTTAAGAAAATGAAGAGATAGGGACGCCTGGGTGGCTCAGTGGTTAAGCATCTGCCTTTGGCTCAGGGCATGATCTGGGGTCCCGGGATCGAGTCCCACATCGGGCTCCCTGTATGGAACCTGCTTTTCCCTCTGCCTCTCTCCCTCAATCTATCTCTCTCTCTCTCTCTCTCTCTCTCATTCTCTGTGTCTCAGGAATAAATAAAATCTTTTTTTTTTTAAGAAAATGAGAAGATAAGTTACACACTGGAAAAAGAACATTGTGCTACATATATTTAAAAAGAGGGGGACGCCTGGGTAGCCCATTTGGTTAAGCATCTGCCTTCAGCTCAGGTTGTGATCCCAGGGTCCTGGGATCAAGCCCCAAATTGGGTTCCCTGCTCAGTGGGGAGCCTGCTTCTCCCTCCCCGTCTACCTGCTGCTCCCCCTGCTGTACTCTCTCTCTCACTCTGGCAAATAAATAAATATTAAAAAAACAAAAAAGGACTCCTGCAGAATATGTAAAGAATTCCATAGTCTTATGGAAAAAGATCTAAAACAGACTCTTCACAAAAGACGATTTCCAAATGGTCAATAAGCATGTGGAAGGGTGCTCAATATCACTCAATATGGAGTTTAATTCATAGAGAAATGTGAATTAAAACAGCAAGGGGCACCTGGTTAGCTCAGTTGGTAGAACATCTGACTCTTTTTTTTTTAAGATTTTGTTTATTTATTCATAGACAGAGAGAGAGAGAGAGGCAGAGACACAGGCAGAGAGAGAGGGAGAAGCAGGCTCCATGCAGGGAGCCCGACGCGGGACTCGATCCCAGGTCTCCAGGATCACACCCCAGGCTGCAGGCAGCGCCAACCCGCTGCGCCACCGGGGCTGCCTGAACATCTGACTCTTGATGTGAGTTCTAGTCCCACATTGGGTGTAGAAATTACTTTAAAATAAATAAATAAATAAAAATAAATTAAGAGGCAGTTGGGTGACTCAGTGGTTAATGTCTGACTCTTGATTTCAGCTAAGGTCATGATCTCAGGGTCTTGAGATCAAGCCCTACATCAAGCTCCACATTCAGCATGGAGTCTGCTTGACATTCTGTCTCTCCCTCTCCCTCTGCCCCTCCCTCTGCTCATGTGTGCCCTCTCTAAATAAGTAAGTAAATAAATAAATAAATAAAATTCAAAAATAAATAAACTTTAAAAATAAAACCATAGTGAGATACTATTGTACACTAATTACTAAATTGGCTAAAATTAAAAAGATTGACAAAACCAAGTGTTGGTGAGGATATGAAATAACTAGAACTGGAAAGAGGTAAGTTGGAAAACCGTAGTATTCACTGTAACTCCTAACCTGACATATGATCCAGCAAGTTCACTCTTCAGTACAAATCCAGGAGAACTGTGATTTCTACCAAAGTGCATGTCTAGAATGTTCTTGGCAACTTTATTCATAATAGCTAAAACCTGGAATCAATCCAAATATCCAACAGCAGGAAAATGAATAAAAATGGTATATTCATACAGTGGGAGACTACATAGCAATAAAAACAGAATGAACTGCTGTCCACAACAGGGATAAATCTCCCAGACACAATGTTGGATAAAAGTCGCCAGCCATAGAGGAGTGAATGTGGTGTGTTTCCATTTATATGGTGTCCCAAACTAGGTAAAAACGTAGCAAATGAAAAAAAAAAAAAAAAAAAAAAAAAAAAAAAAAAAAAAAAAAAAAAAAAAAAAAAAACGTAGCAAATGGAGTGGTACCTGGGCAGCTCAGTCAGCTGAACCTCTGACTCTTGGTCAAGATCTCAGGATTGTGAGATGGAGCCCCATGTGGGACTCCTTGCTCAGCGGGGAGTCTGCTTGAGATTGTCTCCCTCTGGCCTTCCACGACTACACGCACACATGCTCTCTCTCTCTTTCAAATAAATCTTAAAAACAACAACAAAACTATAGCAAATAGTGACAGAACTCTGGTAATTCTGGGAACAGTACTGACCAAAGGAGAGGAATAAAAATGATGTCTGCAGTGCTGGAAATGTTTTCTATCTTGATAGAATAAATAATTTAATTTAATTAATAGATCGAATTAATAAATAAATTTAAATGGTCACTTCCCCAGCTTGTTCTCCTTATGTGTTCTTTTTTGTAAGATTTTGTTTATCTATTCACGAGAGACATAGAAAGAGAGAGAGGCAGTGACACAGGCAGAGGGAGAAGCAGGCTCCATGCAGGGAGCCCAACGCAGGACCCAATCTCGGGACCCTGGGACCATGCCCCGAGCCAAAGGCAGATGCTCAACCACTGAGCCAGCCACGCGTCCCTCCTTATATGTTCTTGTCTTGTCTCTTGTGACACTTGTTTTCTTCCTGTCTCCTGAAGTTATCTTCAAGACATTGACTTCTGGGATTTGCAGAGCTTCACAGTATTGTACTTCCTCTTTTCTGTCTGTAGATTGTTTTTCTCCACCGGAAAAGGCAGCAATTTCCTAAAATTATGAATGTGAAGAAAAGCATTTGTTGTTGTTTATGATACAGAATAAAAATGTAAAAGGGGGAAAAGACAGACAGTACCAATGAGATATCAGTTGTAATGAACAGAAAGCTTGATTCATATTGTCTTATATTACAAAAATAATATATTGGCTCATATAACTGAAAAACCTCAAGGCTGGTTTCAGATGAGGTACCAGGCCTTTTGGTTGTATAAGAAGTTGATGTGATAGACCCAGCTGGTTGCCTTTCTAATACCTATTCCCCTTTCCTCCCCAAAGAGGCCCAGTTTTGTTTGGGGTAGGGCCTGGTTAAACAGACTAACTTCCTCAGATTCCTTAAGAGTTCGTGGTGTCCCTGGGACACAGTGTGACCCAGGTGACTTATGTAGACTTCTGGGAAAGCTTTGCTTCCCTGGCACAAGTGCTTCCCTTTTCTTATTTTCCTTTCAATTTCCTGCCCAGAAGGTGAATGTGATGCTTAGAGGTATAGCAGCCGACTCATGACCATGAGGCAACAATTTTGAGAATGGACTGAGCTGCCAAGGATGGTAGGCAAGAAAAGCAGACTGTGCCCGCCTGGCAGGGTAAACCAGTTGCACCAACCCTGGTCTGCCCACCTCCTGGCATTGTATTGCATGAGACAAACATGAAACAAATATTTGTTTAAGCTACTCTGGTTTTCTCTTCCTTGCAGCTAAACATGTTCCCGACTGACATCTTCAGTTCCTTTATAACTCTTTTTTAAAATATTTTATTTATTTAGGGGGATCCCTGGGTGGCTCAGCGGTTTAGTGCCTGCCTTCAGCCCAGGGCGTGATCCTGGAGTCCTGGGATCGAGTCCCACGTCGGGCTCCTTGCATGGAGCCTGCTTCTCTCTCTGCCTATGTCTCTGCCTCTCTCTCTCTGTGTCTCTCATGAAATCTTTATTTATTCACACACACAGAGGAAGAAGCAGGCTCCCTGTGGGGAGCCCGATGCGGAACTCTATCTTGGGACTCCAGGATCATGCCCTGAGCTGAAGGCAGATGCTCAACCACTGAGCCACCCAGATGTCCCTATAACTCTTTTTTTTTTTTTTTTTTAGAGAGAGATTTTATGTGTTCATTTGAGAGATGGGGAGAAGCATACTCCCTGCTGAGCAGGGAGCCCAACATGGGGCTTGATCCCAGGACCTTGAGATCATGACCTGAGTCGAAGGCTTAACCGACTGAGCGACCCGGATGCCCTAATAACTCTTGTCCATGTTTTTTTGTGGTCAATGCTTTATTCTAAGTCTGTTTCCCTTGTGGACCCAAATGGGCTCTTCGGAGTCTCTGAGGCCTCTTGCTTCCTCACCCACAGCCTACTGGGGAAAGTCACCTTTGTCCCACAAGTCCCTGGTCCTGGTTCTGGATATCCCACTGGCATTTGAGGCTGAAGGCTGTGGCTGGAGTACTCAGGGAGTTTCTCAGATCTGGGTGAGGCCTGATGGTCCTCTTTGGACTTTAGCTGAACCCTTTCAGCCTTCAGCTTGTGATTCTCACAGAAGTTGTGACCTCCAGTGGCCTGGCCCCTGGAGTGGCCCTGGGGGTGGAGTGGGTCAAATGAGCCCGCACCTTCTGCCAAAGTCAGCGTCAAAAATCTACCCGTGGGAACCAGGTCTGGCTTTTGGTTTGGGCAGGTGTTGACTTTGGGCAAATTCCCAGCCTAGAAAAAAATGACTTTTGGTGTGGAATCTTGTTCTTCAGCACGGCCTTGAAAGTCATGTACTCGGGTGTTTTGTTGGTAGGATAGCAGCTGGGTAGTATTCAAGAAGTTGAGAGAGGTTTAAACTGCAGAGGCATCTGAGTATCGTCACAGTCTTGTCTGAGGTCACAAGGCTTGTAAGTGATGGAGTCGAGAGGAGTCTGACATTCCAGTAACCCCCCAGCCACAATACTAAGACACAATGACACTTGAGGTCAATATTGTTTTTAAACACAGACTCACTTTAATCACATTACAGGCGCACAGGAATGTTCTTCAATTCTACAATGAAATATGCCTTTTCCCATTTACCTGGAAGCACACAACCCTGGACCTCTCTTTTATTGTCATCTTTTTTCAAAGACACAAGTAAAGAAAAAAACAGCATGGGCAAGGTGAGGGAGCAAGACTAAAAGCCACACTTGGACTTGGGATTAGGTAAGTGTGGCATGCATGCTTAGTCTGAAAGGGGAAGTCGTTGACGCCAGGCAGAGGTGCAAGCCCGATGTTGTCAGAGCTTCAGATTTTCCAAGAAAAGCCAGAAAGCTGAATTTTTTAAAAAAGATGTTACTTTCGGGACATCTGGGTGGCTCAGCAGTTGAGGGTCTGCCTTTAGCCTAGGGCGTGATCCCAGAGTCCTGGGATCCCTGTATGGAGCCTGCTTCTCTCTCTGCCTGTGTCTCTGCCTCTCTCTCTCTCTCTGTCTCTTGTGAATAAATAAATAAGCGATCTTTAAAAAAAATAAAAGATGTTACTTTTAGGTATTCTCTGCATCCAACCTGGAGCTTGAACTTGCAACCCTGAGATCAAGAGTTGCACACTCCACCAACTCAGCCAGGCACGTGCCCCCAGAAAACTGAAATTTTTTTAAAGATTCTTTTTTTTTTTTTTTTTATTTGACAGAGCAAGATAGCACAAGCAGGAGGAGCAGCAGAGGGAGAGGGAGAAAGCAGACTCCCCTGCTGAGCAGGGAGCCCATGTGGGGCTCAATTCCAGGACCCCTGGGGTCATAACCTGAGCTGAAAGCAGATGGTTGACCAACTGAGCCATTCAGGCACCCCAAAACTGAATTTTTTTGTAATATGCTGTTTTTACTGTTGGCTCAAAAAACTGTGTATGGATTGTCATGTTTCCACTGCCAGTGTAATGGAATAGAACTTCTGGGGATCCCTGGGTGGCTCAGCAGTTTAGCGCCTGCCTTTGGCCCAGGGTGTGATCCTGGAGACCCAGGATGGAGTCCCTCGTCAGGCTCCCTGTATGGAGCCTGCTTCTCCCTCTGCCTCTCTCTCTCTTTCTTTCTCTCTTTCTCTCTCTCTCTGTCTCATGAATAAATAAAATATTTTTTAAAAAGGAGTAGAACTTCTGCCCTTGTGGTGGTTCTAGCCTGAAGTGCTTTGAGAACAGGAGTAATTTCCTTCTTCCTGCAGTCCTGGTAGGTTTCTGAAGAAGGTTGTGTTTAGGGAGAGTTCCTAAAGGTGGGAGGAGCTTCCCAAAATGAGGAGGATTGGAGTGACTTCTATCCAGCTTTTGCATAGTTGTTCACCATAAGAATGCTAACAGGCCTGCAGTTCCCAGCCTTACAAGCCTTTGACCCCCATCCTGGCCCACACACTTCTACCATCCGGTTTCTTCTTTCTGGGAAATAAGGAACTGCTGAAGGAGTCCCAGGTGTCCTTCCAAGTCCTCCCAGCCACCCTGGGCTGGGCCTACTCCCCGAGGTTAGCAGAGGAAACCCCCAGCTCTTGGGGCCTTCCCCTTGACCCTTGAAGGTGGGACAGCAAAGAGAAGGGAGGAGGGCCTGAGGACTCCCCGGGAGTGAGAGAATCCTCCCCAGGCTATCTCTACTTTTCAGAAAGGGTAAGCCAGCCAAAGTTGCTGCCTGGGTGCCACACTTGAGTGGATGGAAGTGGAAGACAGCACCTTCTGTCTTCTCAACTGCATTACCATCCTATTTCAACACCACAAATAGCACAGCAACCTCAAATTATAGACCTCCTTATGTGACGCAATAATCATCAATGTCGTGTTCTTGCCAAAAATGTTAAATATGAATCTGATAATTCCAGAATATTATGCTATAAACCAGCCTGAACTCTTATGAAAAATAATCAAACAAGAAGACTGAGTGTGGGGTAGAAAATATTATTTTATATTAATAGAGACCAAAAAGACCTAACAGCAAAAGGCAATGTGTGAACCTTGGCTCCTGAACTAAAATAGATATGCTAAATATGCATTCTTTAGGGGTGCCTGGGTGGCTTAGTTGGTTAAGTGTCTGACTCTTGGTTTTAGCTTTGGTCATGATCTCGGGGTTATGGGATCAAGCCCCAAGTCCGGCTCTTTGCTCAGACTGACTCTGCTTATCTCTCTCCCTCTATCTCTAAAGTGAATTTTTAAAAAGACATCCTTATGACCAGTGGGGTCGACAGCACTCAATTACTTTTGCTTTGCTCAGATGTGCTAATAGCGGCGTAATTATGTAGAACGGTGACACTTGGGGCCAGATGATTCTCCTGAGAGTTCAGCAGCACTTCTGGTCCCTGCCCACTAGGTGTCAGGAGCACTGCACCCTGTCAGTTGCAACAAGCAGAAATGTCTGCAAAAATGTTTTAGAATCAGATAGCATTAAGAGTTGCATCATATCATGAATATACGAAAGCACACTGGACTATACTTTTGAAAATGGTTAAAATGAAAAAAAAATGAAAATGGTTAAAATGGTGAATTTTGTGTGATGTGAGCTTTTTTCTCAGTAAGGAATATAATTTAAAAGTGTCTCCAGGGGATCCCTGAGGGGCTCAGCAGTTTGGCGCCTGCCTTTGGCCCGGGGTGTGATCCTGGAGACCTGGAATCGAGTCCCACATCAGGCTCCCTGCATGGAGTCTGCTTCTCCCTCTGCCTATGTCTCTGCCTCTCTTTCTCTCTGTGTCTCTCATGAACAAATAAATAAAATCTTTTAAAAAATAAAATAAAAGTGTTTCCAGTTGACATTGTCAAATATCCCCTGAGGGACAAAATCACCCCCTGGCCAGAGAACCATTGGTGTGGAGGGATGGGGAGGGAGATGCAGGCTGAAGGATTTAGGAGGAAAATGTCTTGTTTGTACCTTGCTTTCAAAGAGCAGATGTGGCAAAATGTTAACCTTGGTGAAACGAGGTGACAGGTGTGTCGGTTGTTCATTTTGCTATTGTGTCAACTTTCTATAATTTAAAATTGTTCAAAGCCAAAAGAAAATACAGTTTCACAATTTCTGTTTACAACATCCCAAGGGACCCATAATAGGTGCCAATTATGCAGCCTCGTTTCAGATGGATTGTTAAGTGCCTGCATGAGTTGAGTTGCTCAGTCCTCATTCCTTCAAGGGAGGATTCTTTCCATATTTCTCATCCCCCCCTCCTCCCTCTCTGTCTCTTTCTCTCTCTCTTTGTCTCCGGCCCTATCACACCCCCAGGCTGCCTTGAACATGCTGGCCCTGTGGCTCCTGCTGACCTGTGGAGAGAGGTCCATCCTATGGACCAACATCTACCTGGACTGGGTACAGATGATGGGTTCTGTCAACTTCTTTGTAGTGAGTATTCTCCCCTCTGGTGACTTTTAAAAATGATCACAAAATTTTCTAGCACTGGTCCCATTAAGAGAAAGGGTCTCTGTCCTCTCTCCTTAAATATGAACTGCAGCTTGCTTAAGCAATAGAATAGAGTGTGAAATGATATTATATCAGTTTCCAGACCCTGGCCTTAAAAGTCTAGAATCTGCTATCTCTTGTGTCATTTGAGATACTTGTTCTTGGAACCCAGCCACCATGCTATAAGGAAGTCCAAGCCACCCTGTGGAGAGGCATATGTGGAGAGAAGCAGCATACAGCAGCAACTTGAAAGCCATGTGAGTGAGTCATCTTGGAAGTGAATCTTCTAGCCCCAGCTGACGCCACATGGGGCAGAGGTGAGCTGTTCCTGCTGAGCTCTGCCTATTTTGCAGATTTTTTAGCAAATTACATGATGGCTTCTCTCTTAAGTCACTAATTTTGGGGGTGGTTTGTTTGCAGTGATAGGTAACTGATGCATCCCCTGCCTCCCCCCTGACTCCTACCCTAAACTGGGAGCCCAGGCCTGGAAGGCAAGAAATAGACCAGCTCCTGGGGCAGCCCCCCCCCCCCCCCCCCCCCCCGGGGGCGCAGCAGTTTAGCGCCGCCTGCAGCCTGGGGTTTGATCCTGGGGACCCTGAATCGAGTCCCACATCAGGCTCCCCGCATGGAGCCTGCTTCTCCCTCTGCCTGTGCCTCTGCCTCTCTCTCTCTCTCTGTGTCTCTATGAATAAATAAATAAAATCCTTAAAAAAAAAAAAAAAGAAATAGCTGAGACCTAGGTCAGCACTTATTCCTTCAGCAAGTATTTATTGAGTGTCCTCCAAGTGCTAGACACTGTTGCAAGGGCTGAGGAGTTCGCAGTGAATGAGACAGACCCTGAGAAAGACAAGTGGAGAGAACTGTCTTCTTGGAGGAGGTTATTTCTAAGCTGAGCCTTTCTAAGGAAAATAAGCCACACACAGAAGCAGAGAAAGGGCACATGAAACACTATGTGCTAGGGACACCTGGATGGCTCAGTGACTGAACGTCTGCCCTTGGCTCTGGGTGTGATCCCGGTCTGGAATCGAGTCCCGCATCGTGCTCCCTGCAGGGAGCCTGCTTCTCCCTCTGCCTATGTTTCTGCCTCTCTCTGTGTATCTCATGAATAAATAAATAGAATCTTAAAAAGAAAGAAAAAGAAAGAAAGAAAGAAAGAAAGAAAGAAAGAAAGAAAGAAAGAAAGAAAGAAGAAAAAAAGAAAGAAAAAGAAAGAAAGAGAAAGAAAGAAAGAAAGACAGACAGACTATGTGCTAGTTTTGGGTGAGGCTGCCAGATTTGACAAATAAAAAATAAAAATTTAAACCCCGGGGTGAAAAACAAAAAAAAATAAAAAAAAAATAAAAAAAAATAAAAAATAAAAAAAATAAAATAAAAAAAATAAAAAAAATAAAAAAATAAAAAAAATAAACCCCGGGGTGGCTCAGTGGTTGGGCGTCTGCCTTTAGCTCAGGGTGTGATCCCGGATCCTGGGATCTAGTCCCACATTGGGTTCCCTCTCCACCTGTGTCTCTGCCTCCCTCTCTGTGTCTCTCATGAATAAATAAATAAAATCTTAAAAAAAAAAATTTAACCCCCAGTTAAACTTGAACTTTAGATAAATAATGAATACCTTTCTTTGTATATACATATGCCCCATGCAGTTTGGGGACATACTTAAAGAGTTATCCATACATATCTGAAATTCAGGTTAACTGGGAATCCTTCATTTTATCTGGAACCCTAGTTATAGGGCAGAAAAGAGAAAAACTCGTGATTTCAAGAGACAGTTCAGAAAGCTGGATGGCACAGTGGCAAACAGGGCATGACCTCAGAAGTAAATAAAGGTCCTAAAAGGCCAGCTTGCCAGGTCCATTTTGAATTTCATCCTGAATCAATGGGGAGCCATGAGAGGGTTTAGAGCCGAGAGTGACACAGTCAGAGTTGTGTGTTGGAACGGTATTCAGGACTACCATATGGAGGCGATGGGAGAGCCTGTAGGCAGTGAGATCAGGAGAAGGAATCCTCTGCCCTGCTAGGTTCACACTCTGCACCGCGCTCACGCAAAGCCATGAGAATGTTGAACTGATCCACACTTTACACTTTTCTTCTCTATGTTTTAAGCTATAAGCTTCCCCTTAACTACTGCTTCCGTATATCGCACAAGCTTTGATATATTTAGTTTTATCATTCCACTCAAGATGTTTTCTAATTTCCCTTCAAATATCTCTTTGACCTTTGAATTCTTTAGATGTGTGTTGTGTAATTTCCAAATATCAGAGATTTTTCTGTATATCTCTCATTGTTATTTATTTTAATTTCCTTCCATGGTGGTCAGAGAACATGTCTGTATGTTCTTTACATTTTTTTTTTTTTTTTTTAAAGATTTTATTTATTTATGATAGAGAAAGAGAGAGAAAGGCAGAGACACAGGAGAGAGAAGCAGGCTCCATGCCCGGAGCCTGACGCGGGACTCGATCCCGGGACTCCAGGATCGCGCCCTGGGCCAAAGGCAGGCGCCAAACCGCTGAGCCACCCAGGGATCCCTGTTCTTTACATTTTATTAATATTGTTTGATGGGTGAACATATGGTCTGCCTTGGTGAAGGTGCCATGTCTACCGGAAAAGAATGTGGGGTTCCACGACTGTGGAGTTTAGTTTCTGTAAATGTCAGCTACGGGCAGGATAGTTGACAAGGTTCTTCTTGCATTTTCTTCTATGCATTTTCTCATTATTCAGTCCAGCTATTTAATCCACCAATCAGAGTGGGGTGTAAAAATCTTCGGCGATTATTATAGATTAGTCAAGTTTTTCCCTTTCTTGCCAGTTTTTTCTTCAGCTATTTGGAGGCTCTGTTGCTAGATATATACACATACGTGATTATTATTATGACTTCTTTTATCCATATAGATTTTCCTCCTTAGCTTGGTTAACAGCCATTCTCTTGAAGTTTACTTTTCTGTTATTAATACAGCCTCTGCAACTTTCCAGCAGTCACTGGTCGCTTGCTATATCTTTATCCAGCCATTTGCTTTCTTATTTATCCCAGATCAAGCCTGGCCGGGCCCAAATAGTACAAGTAATCTACATTAACAGGTGGCTCAAGCACCAACATCACCTAATGCTGTTGCACTCATGGCTATCACTCAGCTCCCACCCATACATTGTGTGGGCTACCCAGCAAATGGCTAATGAAGAGGCAGAAAGCCCAGGCTTGGTTTAAGAATGCTTTGTCTTGGGCAGCCCCGGTGGCTCAGTGGTTTAGCGCCGCCTTGGGCCCAGGGCGTGATCCTGGAGACCCGGGATCAAGTCCCACATCAGGCTCCCTGCGTGGGGCCTGCTTCTCCCTCTGCCTCTCTCTCTCTCTCTCTCTCTCTCTCTCTATCTGTGTGTGTGTCTCACATGAATAAATAAATAAAATCTTAAAAAAAAAAAAGAGTGCTTTGTCTTGGTGTGAAAGAGACAAACTAAAAATGAATTGCTCTTGCACTATAGCCCCAGCTGTGGGGGGAAGTCTTCCCAATGGACAAAAGTTTGAGCAATGCACCTAGTCATTCGGACAGGGCGCTCTGCTTCATGGCCTGAGAGCTGTGTCATCACACAGAGCTTTCTGCTCAAAAGGGTCCCACATTGTGGGATTGTCTTGAAATTCATCATAATTTTGAACAAGCTGTTCTGCATTTTTAATTTACACTGAATCCCACAAAATAGGTCCTGGGTAAAAGGTTCCAAGGCCAGTACAAAATAGAGGATCCACAGAAGATAAGCCCATCTTGACTGGGGTTGCTGTGCTACCTGTGTGTGTGTGCTTGTGTGTGTGTGTGGCACATAGCAAGTATTCAAAAATGATAGCTGTTGCTACTGTGTGTTGATAATGATGATGATGGTGGTGGCGGTGATGATAAGTTATCGGACTCCTCCAGAATTGTTTTTTAAACTTCATTTAAGTCTGATTAATTCACTACTTACAAGCCATCCTTTTGCTTTGTTTCAAGGACTCCTTTGCAAAGCGTTTTTTTATTTAAGCAGTGCCTTTGCCAACCCTCAGGGAGTTAACACAGATATACACCTACCCTCTCAAACACACACTGACATTGCACACCTACATCCAGATGTTACCCCATTCATCCAGTTGCATCAACAGTCCCTAAAATCCCACCCCCCAACCCAGCTGCCCCTGATTCTCTCAAAGTTGACACGGACACACGCACACATGCTCACACCCTCAGGTCATCTGACTGCGTGGGTGACATCTGCACAATTTCCCTCCCGTTCAGTGTGAAAACCTCCTGCCAGGGACAGCTGATGTGAAGGCTGCTTTTGTGCAGGCGGCAGACTCTATAATTTGCATTTGAAAATTTTTAAAATTATTGCAAATTAGAAAGTGTGTGCATGTGAGACTTCTGGTGGCTAGGAAGGATAAGAAGGCTTGGCATCTTGAAAGTGCATTCGCTGTATTCCTATAGTTTTCTAGATTTCCAAGGAGAGCCAGAGGTTGTCCTTATGTGGAAGCTTAGCAAGGAAGCAGAGGTGATTTTATGTTCTTGGGCAGTCTAGGGGTTGGGGATGTTGGAAGCTCTGCAGGCACCCTGGGGTGAGCCCCTGGGGTGCAGGGCCCTGATTTAATAAAGGCTGCCAGTGTCAGGGGGGAAAAAAACAGCAATTCTACTGCTTCACATGGTACAACAAATCTGGCCTTTTAGATAAGAAGAGCCAGGACTGAGGGGAGGTGAGGTGAAAGACGATATCACCAGCTCCTCTCATGTTTCCTGCAAGAAATCCCTGCAGAGAAGAAACTCCTGGCTCAGTGAGTCACTGGTTTTATAAGCCAAGAGAGGTAGAAAGCAGATTCCAGGAAATATGCAAGAGGAATCTTGGGGAAAGTTTTCAGCTTTAGTGTGAAACTGTCAAGCCTCTCTACTTTTGTAGGAACTAGAGGGGAAAAAGAAGAGCGAGAATGACTAGAAAAACAGCAAGGCGAGAGCCTGTACCTCGGGGCAATTTGGAATAACTGGAGAGATGGCACCAACTCGGCAAATTTTCCAGGCAGCTTCAGAGAAAGAGAAAATACCCTAGTGTTCCAAGGCTTTCCATCTTTCGTAATGTAACAGATATTTACACAGCATCCGTCCAGGTCCTGTGATGGGCACTGGGCACGAGTAGTGAATGAGGCACCAGTCCCTGGCCCACAGAGCTTCTAGCCTCGGAGCAAGGAATTGCACGCACTTAGGCCATGTGACAGGGAAGAAGCTTCAGGGGCATGAGGCCGCTGTGGGGATCCTACAAGGCTTCTTGATACCTTGGGTAGGATCATCCAGACACAAGAAAGGACAGGCTTAATTGTAGCTGGAAACCTAGAATAGAGAGAGCAGGGCTGTTTGGAAGAAGTGGAAGGAGAACAGTTTGGGGAACAGAGCCACAAGAAAATATTGGATAGATCTTTTCTCTTTTTCTATTTTGGGTAATTTGCTTACTTACAAAATTGGGGTGTATGTGTGCATCTCCTAAATGCCAGGCCACCTATTTGGCACTTTCTGTTTATTTACAGAGAAATTCAGTTCACCCGTGTTTACTGAGCTCCCTGAGCAAATAGCTGAGCCCAGGGCTGGAGTAGGCACAAGGCACAGCAAAGGCAAAGGCCCAAAGGTCGGACACCCTCCCTACCCCCGCCAAACATCTCAGGGAAAAGTCTGTCCCTTGGGTCTGGAGTAAAGTAAAGGAAGCTGAGGTCCAAAGGCAGATGGAGTTGATCTTCAGACTTCGTCGAATGGGGAGCAGGCTGAGTTCTAGAGAGATCCATGCCCCGAGAAGCTGAGGCTGGGTTGGGGAGGTCCCACCTCAGCACATTCTCTTCTGTGTGACGTTGGAGATAATTAACCCCAGGACCCTAACAGCTGCCACCACCTCCCTTCAGGAATTCGGCCCTCCCTGCATGACATCTAGGCCACACTCCCACTGCACAGCTCTGGGGGAGAAAGGAATCTCATTACAGCCTTTTAGCAGATGCACTGGCCTGGAGTCACCTGCACCCCAGTCCCCTTGCTGGGACAATCTCTGCTAGCACCCTGGGCTCCCCAGGGCCAAGCCTGATGAGTGCCTTACCCCTGGGCCATAAACCTGCCAGTTCTCTGCCTGTCCAGCTCCTATGGGCTCTCGAGGATCCTGACACAGCTCACAATGGCATCTGGGGGAACAGAGGAGCCCCAGAGGGGAAGGTAAGAGCCTTGGGTCCCATCCCAGCCTGGCAGCTGGTTCACTGTGGTGCACTTGTTAACTTTTGAGATCTAGGACCTCTGAGTCTGAGAATCAGGTGGAGTGACTGGACCTGGGTCCAGCCTTGGTGTGTGGAACCCATACAAGAGCAACTGTCCCTTTCATAAGGGGAGGCAGATGAAAGGCTGCAGTGGGAGCAGCATGGGCATTGTAAGCATGACCAGGAGGTTCCTGAACTAGCATGGAGTCCAGGGAAGGCATTCCAAGGGAAGTGATGTCCAAGGTGAGGCTTCATGGGTAGGCAGGTGAAGGAAAGAGGAAAAAGATCCACAGGACAGCCTATGAAGGCATGAGAAGCATTCAGGATATATTCAGGGTCCCTGGAACTAGGAACTCATGGGTGGGGGGGAACTGGCCAGAGATGAAGGACGAATGAGGAAGTGACAAGGGACAGGGTCCACTCTGCAAAGGCCATCAGCTGCCCTGTGGAGAATGGACCAGGCTGGGTGAAACCAAGGACACTAAAGGGACCAGAAGGGACCAGAAAGGAGGTGCAGGTGGTGCCCTGGCTAAAGGTGGGGTGGGGAGATGGGGAGGACAGGACAAGTGCTGGCTTTTGGGGTGTCAGGGAAAAGGCCATGCAGGCTAACATGAGAACCCGAGAGGGGGAGCAGTTTGGAGGAGATGACATGGGATTGACAGGAGTTTGGGGAGCCCAAAGATCATCTCAATGGGTAAATGGAAGGAGAGATGGGGGCAGGGGCCGAAACTCAAGATATCACTGTGAGGGTGGGAAGAAGACTCTGGAAGTTGTCAGGATGGCCTGGAGAAAAATACTAAGGATGAGAGAAGGGAGCCCAATACCCCAAAAAGCCCACCGAATGACATGAAGAGAAACAGCCAGAGAAGCAGCTAGAATTTCAAGAAGAGCAATCGCAGAAGCCAGAGAGAATTTTAGAAGAGAGGGAGGATGTTGTATATTCAACACACATGGAACAGGTCAAAGGCAGAGAGGACTGGGAAGTGGAGGAGGGTCAGGGAGCGGAGAGGCTTCGGAGTGTGGAGGAATGGTGGTGCTGAGGCTCCAGTGACGGTGATCTGCCACCAGGTCTGAGAGTCTGAGTGTGAGGAGAGCTGCTACCCCCTCCAGGGGCTATCCATTCACAAAAACAGGACTTGGGGCGATGGGTGCCCCCTGGAGCCGGGCAGTATTTTGTAGAACGTCTGATTGCAGGGTGGATACTTCCCAGACGGTGGCGCCAAAGACCAGAGCTGCACTTCTTAGGAGAGGCTGGGGCCAGGTGGGGGTCAGTTCCGGGATCCTGCGCCCTAAGATCATCTTGGGGTGGGGGGAGGGTGTGTGTGTGACCACATACAGGGTGACTGGGACCCTCCCGACTACAGTGCCCTCCAAATCTGTCAGCACAGTTCTCCTAGTGGTGGGAACTCAGAAATAAGCTACATGTTGCTCACCGCAGCCTTTGGCAAGGGGCCTGGCCTGAAAGGGTCCCAGGGGAGCAGCTCATCCCATGATCTGGGAGAGGCGTGGACATCCCTCCCACTTGTCCCTTGGGAGAAAGTTGTCAGGAAGGAAGGAAGGAAGGACGCCTGGCCCAGCCTGTGGGACACAGTCACCCCACCCCAGCACGCCACTATTCACAGGCTCCCCTGGAGGCCAAAACTGGGGACAATAGCAAAAGCCCCACCTTGCCTGGGGCAGAGTCCCCAGGGGAGTCACCTGTGGAGCCTGGCAACCTTAGACCAGAAACATGCCTATTAGGTGCCAGGGCTGGCCTGGTAATGCCTCAAGAAGTGGTGGCCATGTTGTGTTTGAAAATAATGATGTATTCATTGCAAACCATTCTTTATAGAAGTAAAGACAAAAGAAAAAATAAAACCAGGTGAAATTACAATGCCTGGAGGTGATAACCACAGCTGGCACCAGGGCTAAGTCCTGACGGCTCTTGTGGCCAGTGGATGCAGGTTTGCCCTGAGGAGACTCCCACTGCAGGAAAATAGGCAGCTGTGCTAGTGCATTCCTCACATCACTGTATTTATTGTGTTGAGCACCTTTCCCTGCTGAGAGATATGAAACTCTCACTCCCTACCCTACCCTGACCTAACCCTGCCACCTCTCAGACCTCTGCTCCCTCTGCTGCAGCCCACATGACTCACATACAACAAAGCAAGCCCATTGCTGCCTCCAAACCATTGCCCTGCTGTTCCTTCTGGAAGGGCCTGGAATACCCCTACTCTGGGTCATTTCCTCCTCCTCCTTCTTTTTTTTTTTTTATGTATTTATCCATGAGAGACACACAGAGAGAGGCAGAGACATAGGCAGAGGGAGAAGTAGGCTCCCCGCGGGGAACCTGATGCAGAACTTGATCCCAGGACCCTGGGACCATGCCCTGAGCCAAAAGCAGACTCTCAACCACTGAGCCACCCAGGCATCCCTGGGTCATTTGCTTCCTGTCATTTCCCTCTTGTCCTTCAGTTCTTGACTCAGAGAGGCCTTCCCTCTGAGGCTAAAAGGCTACTAAAGTAGCCTCTCAGCCCCATCACTTGACATCACATCACCCTGGTTGTTTTCTCCAGTTCCCTCCTCTCTCTGAAGTCACCGTACTTAGGTGCTAACATGAGGATGATCTGTTTTGGCCAGAGTGTAAACTCCTTGAGAGCAGAGACCTTGCCTGTCTGGTCTGCCACTGTGCCACCAGCATCCAGAATGATGCCAGGCACATAATAGGTGTTCGATCCATGCCTGACTTCCATTTTCAGTAGCCACAGAGTATCTCCAGGCATATGTGCACCTGCTCTGTCGCCTGCTGATGGTCACGTGGACTGTGCCATCCCTTATCCCTAATAGCAAGCCAGTAATCAACATCCCCAGGCACTGCTCTTTTCTTGCCTGTGCAACTCTTTCTTCAGGATGAATTTCTTGAAGTGGAACTGAAAAAGGAGTTTGCCCTTGACATCCTGAAACATACTGCAAAAACTACTCTTAAACCCTCCAACCAATTCCCACTCTTGAGAGTGTCCACTCACATGTCATCCCTCACTTCCAATCTCAGAATCATAAAAAGAAATAGTGTCTCTTGTTTATATTTGCATTGTATTGATTATTAATTTGTGGAGCGCATCTTCAAATTGCAGTTTTAATGGGTGAATAGATGGATTCAGTTACAGCATCAGAAAAGAGAAGTAGGGGACACCTGGGTGGCTCAGCGGTTAAGTGTCTGCCTTCGGCCCAGGGTATGATCCTGGAGTCCTTGGATCGAGTCCCACATCAGGCTCCCTGCATGGAGCCTGCTTCTCCCTTTGCCTATGTCTCTGCCTCTCTGTGTGTGTGCCTCTCATGAATAAATAAAATCCTTAAAAAAAAAAAAAAAGGAAAAGAGAAGCGGCCCCACGAACAACAAACAATGAGGTGACAGTGGTCAAGCTAGGACCCTTGTCCTTTGACACACACAATGGGCAGTAGAGTCCAGCCTAGGGCTGGAGGGGAGTGGAGGTTGGTGGCAGGTACAGATCTAACCAAAAGCCCTGACATCCTCCCTCTTGAGCCTTCATCTGCCCCCACCATTCAGGGACTCTCTCACACACACACTGGTGACACAGAGGTACAGAGACTCAGGGAGGTACCCGCCCTGATTGACAGTGAGTCCCCATGAGTGGGGACTAGTGGACTCACCGTTCCCCTCCCCCAACACGTCTGGTCCCTCAGGGGCTGAGCATGCAGCAGACTCTGCGTGGGGAATTTCTGGCCAATGAATGAATACTGCGCACTGTCCAAGGCATGTGGCCACAGGCACAGTAGGGGGCGGGCTTCTACTCTGCTGGGGCAGTGAAGTTGCATGTCAGATAGCTGTAGCTATGGAGGCTGTGGAGTGGGGTGAGGGAAGCTTCCGTTTTTCTGGATTTGGGGACTTGAACGGCATTACTTGCAAAAGTGGAACTAGCTACACCATATGTGAGGACTTGGGGTTCGCTGTGGGGACTTTTCTCAGGCCAGAGACTGTCCTTTCTAACTCATGGTGCTCATGGTTAGAAATGGCGATGGTTTGGTGTCCTGCTCCGGCTCTCAGCTGGTGCAAAGCCGAGCATGTGCTCGGGGAACCATGGCTGACTCAGGGTGGAACTCATTCGGCTCAGTGAGCTAAGTTGGAGCTCAGACTCTGCCCCTTCCTAACCACAGGAGCATGGAAAGGCCCTGACTTCCCGGAGCCTCAGGTGGCTCCTCTGTAAAATGTATTTCAGCTCTGTCCTTCCTCACCTGCCTCACTGTTGTTGAGAAGTCTGAAAGGCCTCCAACACCCCAAAGCCCTCAGCTACTATCCCTCCTTCAAGGGCACCTAGGCAAGGGGAGAGGACAAGCTGAAGGTTCAGGTGTCCCATTTTCTCACTGCAGCTCCAACATGCCTGGTCCTGGTGATCACAAGGATGAGGAGCCAAGCCTGCTCACAGACAAGGACAATAGGAAGTAGTGCATGCTCAGAAGGGTTGAGTAGGAACCCAGAGGACACAGGTTTCTTGGAGGAGGTGACAGTTGAATCCTTTTCCAACCCAAGTAGAAGGGAAGCTGAGAGAAGAAGCAGAGGCCAGAGCATGGGGACCATGCCCTGGGAGCCACAGGTAGAATGGCACAGTGGAACCAGAGCAACAAAGGCTGGTGGGATGCATGGGAGATGAGATGTGAGGTCACTGTAGGCCAGACCTTCTGAGTCGTCTCAGAGGCTCGACTATAGAGTCTGAACCTATCCTCAGGGCAATGGGGAGCCAGTATGACCTGATTTATGGTTTATTTTTTTAAATTTATTTTTATTTATTTATGATAGACATAGAGACAGAGAGAGAGAGAGAGAGGCAGAGACACAGGCAGAGGAGAGGGAGAAGCAGGCTCCATGCCGGGAGGCCGACGCGGGACTCGATCCTGGGACTCTAGGATCGCGCCCTGGGCCAAAGGCAGGCGTGAAACTGCTGAGCCACCCAGGGATCCCCTGATTTATGGTTTAGAAGATCAACCTAGCTGTTGAGAACAACTGTAGGAGATGAAAGTGGAGGCAGGGAAGCCATAAAAAATGGTGGGCCAAGCCTAGGTACCAACTGTGACCATGCAGAGACATGACCACACACAGAACAGAGTGGTTATGAAGTGAGTGAATCATCCATTAAAAATGGAAATTTTCGGGGTACTTGGCTGGCTCAGTCAATAGAGCATGTGACTCTTGATCTTGGGGTTGTGAATTTGAGCACCACCTTGGGGGTAGAGTTTACTTAAAAAAAGTAGAAGTTTTCTGGAAGTGGAATTATAGAATTCCAGAATAAGAAAGAATTCCCCAGATTGTGCTCTGGTGAGGCCCTATAATCAGTGCTGCCTCATCAAAGCTCCAAGTAATGGCATGGGAGCCAGCCAGAGGCATCCTCCACCCCAGGAGCCAGCAAGGTGCCCAGCCCTAAGTACTCAGTGGGTGTTTGTAGAATTAATTAATAAACAGTACTTGCAGTGAGAGGTGCAGTACATGGAGGGAATGAACTTGAAACATGTTTGGAGGTGGATCAATAGGACTAGAAGGCTAAATGAAGGTGGGGGTAGGAGAGGGAATGTCATGCTTCATGCATTTACTCATTCATTCACTGGCTCATCTAAGTAAATAAATAAGTATATATATATGTAAAATATATGTACATATATACTTTTTTAAAAGATTTTATTTATTTATTCATGAGAGAGAGAGAGGCAGAGACCCAGGCAGAGGGAGAAGCAGGCTCCCCTCAGGGAGCCCAATGTGGGACTTGATCCCTGAACTCCAGGATCACTCCCTGAGCAGAGCTCAACTGCTGAGCCATTCAGGCGTGTGTGTGTGTGTGTATATATATATATATATATATATTTTTTTTTTTTTTTTTTTTTTTAAGTAGGCTTCACACCCAGTGTGGAGTCCAACACCAGGCTTGAACTCACAATCCTGAGATCAAAACCTGAGCTGAGATCATGAGTTGGACAATTAACTGACTGACCCACTCAGGCACCCCATCATCTGATAAACATTTCTCAGACTGGTATCATGACCCAAAGACAGTGGTGATGAGGACTTCCATGGTCCCTGCCCCCACAGAACTTAGAGACCCACAGTGAGGCAAGTTTAGGCACATGAGCACACATGGGCACAAATGCTGCCTGGTAGTGATGGGTGACATGAAGGTAGTCACCGGACATGGAGGGAGAGAATCACAAGGAGAGGCTGTCAGAGAAGGTGGTCAGAGGATGCCTTGCAGAGGAGATGACTTCAGAGTGGGTAAGGACCAATGTGCCAGTTTTGAGAGCTTCAGGGAGGCCAAACCTCTGGCTCAGGTGGGAATCTGAGTGGAGGTCAGTGCTTTGCGGAGATGAGAGGAAGGAAGAAGAGTCCCTCAGGGCCAGTCATGAGATCTAGTGGGTCATTCAGAGGCTGTAGAATAGAAGAGGGTGCTGAGCACAGAGGACAGCTTGGGATGCTCAGCAGTGGTTGGATGGAAGCCCTGGGACTGGATGATATTATAGGGTGGGGAAAGAAAGAGAACCCTGTCCCTGAAAGCAATCCCCAGGTTCAAGGTCTATAGAGAAAGGTGTGCTGCAAAGGAAGGCAAAGAGGAGGGACTGGGAAGTGGGAGACCTGGGAGAGGGAGTG
The DNA here is from genome assembly GCF_011100685.1 of Canis lupus familiaris. Classification (NCBI taxonomy): domain Eukaryota; kingdom Metazoa; phylum Chordata; class Mammalia; order Carnivora; family Canidae; genus Canis; species Canis lupus. The sequence goes on along the minus strand of NC_049226.1, from coordinate 82,481,956 downwards.
ATGTGTGTCTCTTGGAAGAAGAGCTGGTGATGGAGAGGATGCCTCTGCCTCCCGCCCCCCCACAACTTCTGGGTTGTGTAGACCAACCCTGGGAGGTGCAGGTATTCAGGAACCTCTTAAAGTCCCTCAGCCTACTCCTGGGTATGTCTGTGCTACCTCTAAAGGTGAAGGGCTGCCGAGTGAAACCTGAAGGGTGGGGGCGCGGAGCTCTCAGCTGCACCTTAACCCACTCGAGGCAGTATTCCAGTCCCTTTATTGGGAAGGACTGGGCTCTGGCCCACTTGGCCAACATGTACCCCAAGCCCCCGTACCAGCCCCTGCCGTGCTCTGCAAACAAGGCCTGAGGCTCCCCAGAAGCCAAGAACCCACGAGGGGTGAATGCACGGCCAGGTGTCCAATGGCGACGCTCCAGGCCCCACGGTTCCCCTCCCAGAGACTGACCCAGATCCTTTCCTCCAACCAACTCAACCCAGCAGTGGCCGCTCCAGGACCTGTTTCAGGCGGTCACAGATTGGAGGGCCTGAAAATCTCTGGAGACACAGATTGTGAGAAGGGGGTAGGCGAGCGGGGCTCTCCCGGCGGCGCACCCGGCTTGGGGTCAGTGCGGGGAGGAGCGGGACCGGCTTTGCCAGCGGCGGCGGTTCCCGCGGATCCAGCGCTGAGAACTCCCACCGCCGTCGCGCCCTCCGGGGCCCCGCCTCCCCGCGGGCCGCTGGACCCCGCGGGCCACTGGCGGCCCCGTTACCCGAGGGGGCGGAGCGAGCCGCCGACGCCTCCCGGGTGCTGGGGCGGCGGGAGCGCAGTGGGTGGGGCGCGGCGCGCCGGGGAGGAGAGGGCTGCCGGCGGCGGGCGGCGGGCGGCGGGCGGCGGGGCGGGCCCGGCAGCGGCGACAGCGGCGGCGGCGGCGCGACCAGGCCGGGGCCGGACGAGCGCACGGAGAGGGCGAGGCCCGCGCAGCCCAGCGCAGCCATGTGAGTGTCACCAACGTTTCCGGGGCCCGCGGGCGCGGCCGGGGCGGGGCGGGGCGCGGCGGTGCGGGGGCCTCCTCAGCGGTCCCGGGTCTGCCGCCCCGGCCGCGGCCGTGCCCCCCCGCGCCCCATCCCCGGGAGCCGGGCCGCGCGCCGCGAGTCCTCCCCCCCGCCCCCCCCGGGCGCCGAGGACGCCCACAAAAGCCGCCGCCTCTGGGCCTTCTACCCTCGGGAGGCCAGGCCGGAGCGGCCCTTGCCCGGGGCTCTGGGGTGGGCCGGGCCTGGGCGCTGGCAGGGGCGCCCTCCCGGAGCCCCCGTCCTCGGCGGGGAGGCTGGGCTGGGAATGGGGAGGGGGCGACGAGGGGTGCAGGCCAGCCTCAGAGATGAGCTAATCTTCCGGGCCCCACCGGCCGGCCTAAGCGGCTTTGGGGCCCGGCCGGAGGTGGCCATTCCTGGCCTGGCTGGGCTCTTCCCCCAGACGGCTGAAGCTGGAGATGATCGCCCCAGCCTGGCGGGGGAGCAGACCCTGTCCCTGGGAATAGGAGGCTGCTGCGGGTCCCTGCAAGCAGCCAGGCTCGAGCACCCTGCAGAACTGTTTCGGGGAAGGAGCTGCTGACCGAGGCTAGGGATCTAAGCCTGCCCTCGGCACCCTCTGTCGTCCTCTCCCTGTGGAGGCCTGAGTCCAGCCTCCAGAACTGACCCTTCCCAGCGGGTTGTACTGGATTGATTCTAAATCGGTCCAGACTGGCTAGCGGAGCGCTACCGTGTGCAGTCTAATATGGCAAATACAACAATAAAGGTGCCCGGCCACCATGTGTGGGACCTTACCCCTGGGCCTGCCGCATTCACGCCAGCACAGCCTTCTGAGGATTATGGCAATCTGGCAGATGCAGAAACAGGCCCAGAGATGTGAAGTAACATTCTCAAGGTCACACATCTGGCCTAGGGAGGTGGGAACCAGAACCAGCCCTGAATTTTTGCCATTGCGCTACCACTTTTGTGGCATGGGGGGTAGAGGTGGGGAAGAATTAGCATGAGGTACAAAACACTAGAGCGGGACAAGGAGGCCTGGCTTGGCCTCCACTCTACCCACCCTCCCCATCCTGGGTTCTGTGGGGCACCAGTCAGAGACCGAGGCCTGGATTTGGTGAGGGTGAGGGGAGCACGCAGGGAGCCAGGCTGAGTGCACGCAGGGTGGACAGGCAGGTGAGGAGGGCGCAGCTCAGCCAACCCTGGCCCCTCGCTGCTGCTGGGGACTCCGGGCCCTGCCAGGCCCGGCCCAAGGGAGGCCACCAGCCTTCCAGGGCGCCGCCGGCCCGGGAATGTGACCAGCTGACCAGGGAGGGGGCCGGCAGGAAGTGAAGCCACCCGGCCGCCTCCGCCTGGTTCCGGGGTGGGGGGTCCCAGGCTGTGCCCGCGCGCGTGCGCGCCCCCTCCCCCCCAGGCAGCTGCGGCATGACGTCAGCAGCCGGGGTTGGGGGAGTCGCCATGGAGACCGGGACGGGTTCGGTAGGGACCCCATTCTTCTAGCTGGCGCCCCTTGCCGGGGTTATTTTTAGCGTCTGTTTACCTCGGTCTGGGGCAGCCCCGCTCCTGGGCGGGGCTGAACCGGGGACTCCTGGCTGGGCTGCTGGCCCGGGCTGGCATACCGCTGAGCTGGGCAGCGCAGGTGCTGGGACCTCCCGGCCCACGCAAGCGCACCACTTTTGGCGTAGAGGGTATTGAGGGCGGAGGAATCTGGGGCCATGCAGGCGGCCAGGGTTCCATTCCTTCTGCCTGGAGCTGGCGGTGCTGCAAGCACCATAACCTTTGGGATCTGGGATCTTTCCCACCTCCAGAACAGACTTCAGGGCTGGCCTTAGTCCAGAGTCCCCTGGCTCCTATCATTCAGCCCTCACCAAATAAGGTGGGCCTTCGCTCAAAGCGGTTCGGCTCTTTCTTTCCCCTGCAGCAGGGAAGATCCTGCTTCTCCACACCCTGAAATGGCCACTCAGGTGGATATTCTGATGGTCATTTGGCAAGAGTGCAGACCGGCAGTTACATATCCTGATCCGTGTGGGACTAGGGAGTTGGTGATAGCAAAGCTCTAGTCAGAGAAAGAAAAGTGTTAGGACAAGTAGCCTACTCTGAGTCTAGCCTATCCACTCAATTCCAGAATCCCAGGGGTCCCCACCTTGCCCTATGCCCAGGGAGCAGAACCCTGCTTGCTGATATAAAGTGGGGAAGAGACAAGGAAAATTGTATGCAAGGTAGGGGAGCTGGGGTGGGCACAGACTTGAAATCTACCCTTTCAACAACCCAGGATCTGCTCTTTCTTTTTTTTTTTTTTTTTTTTTAATTTTTTTTTTTTTTTTTTTTTTTTTTATTTATGATAGTCACAGAGAGAGAGAGGCAGAGACACAGGCAGAGGGAGAAGCAGGCTCCATGCACAGGGAGCCCGACGTGGGATTCGATCCCGGGTCTCCAGGATCGTGCCCTGGGCCAAAGGCAGGCGCCAAACCACTGCGCCACCCAGGGATCCCTCTTTCTATGTCCGGGCAGCCCAGTTCACTCAGCTCCCAACTCATACTCAGCCCCCTCCCTCACCTCCCTGGTGTGGGGCCCAGAGGGCGCAGCAGTGAACCCCACAAACAGGCCCCTGCTCCCAGAGTTCACAGTCCGGTTGGGAGACGGATGCTAAAGGAGAACTGACAACTGAACTATGTGGTCTTAGGGACCAGAGGAAGGAAGCTATGAGGCGCCTGAATGGGGGAACCAACCCAGGACAGGCTTTCTGGAGGAAGAAGTCATAGGGTAAGACTTGAAAAAAGAGGGGAAGTTGTTCAGGCTGAGAGTATGGGAGAAGGGTACAGGAGTGGTGGAGGCTGCTGCTCAAAGGCTGAGGAGCCTTGCAGGCATTGAGAGAGGGTCATAGAAGCTGGACTAGAAAGACCATGAGAGGAGCAGGGGACTGAGTGAAGGACTGGTTGAAGGTACATAAGGGAAGGCATAGAGGCCGAAGGGTGTTAGGGGTCATGTCAGAGAATCTAGGCTCTATCCCTCGGGTTGGGGGTTACCCATGGATGTTTCATAAGCGTCAACTAGAGGAATGTTAAAGACTTAGAGTCCTGGGGTCCGAGTATCTGGATTTGAATCCTGGCCCTACCACTTACCAGCTGGGTAATCTTGGGCAGATTAATGATTATTAATGATTATTAATATTATTAATTAATATTAATCTTGGGATTTGAATCCTGGCCCTACCACTTACCAGCTGGGTAATCTTGGGCAGATCACAGCAATTAATATTTATTGTGTGCTTAAAGTGTGGTAGTGTGTCCACCCCAACTTCCCTACCCCAGGGACAATTTTCCCTTCCCCAAACACACCCTAGAGAGAGAAGTAGCTCATTTCAGACTCCCAACAGCCCTGGGAGGCAGTTGTTACTATGTTCATTTAACAGAGGGGTATCTAAAGCCCAGAAAGGTTAAGAAATGTCATGCCAGAGGTCACACAGCCAGTTAGCCTCAGGTTTCTCATCTGCGAGTTGAGGCTGATAGGTTTTACCCTATAGGCTTGTTACCAGAATTAAACGAAATGGTGTTTGTTAACTAAGCACAGTGCCTGGCCTATAGAGAGAATTTGACAAAGCACTGTTTTTGGCATTGTCAGATGACTGTTATTGAATAAACAATGCGGGGGGTGCCTGGTGGCTCAGTTAGTAGAGCACACAGCTCTTGATCTCGGGGTCTTGAGTTCAAGCCCCACGTTGGGCACAGAGCTTACTTAAAAAAAAAAAAAAAGAATGGATTGTTACGGGTTACGTTTGAGACAGGGAGCCCACTGAGAAGCTGCAGTAGGGGTTTAGGTGAGAGTCGGTACCAGCTTGGACCTGAATTCTGTGGGGGTGGAGGTGAGGGGGTAGATTCCAGAGATGGCAGGAGTGGGTGGCTGAGTAGATGTGGGGGTAGTGGAGACAGAGGCATCCAGGATGATTCCTAGTTTCTGTCTTGAACAACTGGGTAAAGAGGCGGTGGGGTTGGCACAGAGAGGTTGACTGGGGAGATTCAGGTTTGAGAAGGAAATTGGTGAATTCAGCTTGGGGACATCAAGCTCAGCTCTTTCTAATAGCTCACTCTGCATTGTCACTCAGCTTCCGGGGAGGCAACAAGCAGGCAGTTGGATATAGAGGCCTGGTGCTCAGAAGAGCGGTTTGGGCAAGGAAGAGATAAGGAAGCTGGCAACATTTAGATGGCATTGAGGTGTGGGAGATGTACCCAACCCAAGAGTGAGGAGGATGAGGCTCATTCCGGATGATGAGAAAGACAGATTTGTGGGAAAATAAGACATACAGCCAGAGAGAGAGAGAGGTAGAAGACCAGGAACATGTTGCTGCCTCTTGAAATTCAAGGGAAGGAAGGGCTCAAAGAAGAGGAAGAGAGCTGCAAAGTGAAAAGCTTTACTGAGATCAAGCACGAGATAAGGACTCAACCTTGGGCACTAGATTCAGCACCAGGGAGGTCACTGACCAGTCAGGGGAGTGGTGGGTGGGAAGAGAACTGGGCGGTCATGGAGAGGAAATTGAAGTAGACATCTTTTCAAGAAATCTGACTCTGAAAAGGCCAAATGGAGGCGATGGTGGGGTCCCTGGAGGAGACATGGGGTCCACAAAGGGGTCATTTCATTTTGGAGTTATTAAAGTCAACTTTATATTAAAATATACCTACATAGAGGGTGCATGTCTTAAGTGTACAGCTCAACCTATTTTCACAAGGGAACACACTCATATAGGATCAGGAAATAGACCCCAGGTTAGGAAATATAGAATGTTATCAGCACCCCGGAAGCCCCCTTGTGCCCCCTTTCAGGTAACTAGTATTCTGACTTCTATCACCATAGATGAGTTTTGCATGTTTTTGAACTATATATCAAGAGAACAATATACATGTTCTCTCTTGTGGTGTTGCTTCTTCTTTATGTCTGTAGGATTCATCCATATTGTGTGCAGTTTTATATTGTTTATTCTTTTTGCTGTATATGGTTCTATTATCTACTGATGGGCATTTGGGTGGTTTCCAGGGTTGTTTTCATTTTTTATGTGGGAGTGATTTGAGCTTGTTTGAAGCTTGTGGAGAAAGTCTGAAACACTCATCGTCTGTGAGAAGGAAGAAGGATGAGGAGGGCCACACATGAGGATTTCCCAGGTGGGAAATGAGAGCCTGGATGAGGTTCAGAGAATCTCTCTGTGGTTCCGGCTCAGCTGCCATGTGAGGACCTCTGGCAGCTCCTGCCAGTGTGTGCAGGCACAGAGAGGGCAGGGAGCTGGGTTGCCTAGCACTGGTTTCTGCTAGGAAGGAGAGAAGCACAAAGTTCTAGGCATATTAGTAGCAGGTGAGCGATGGAGTAGTGGCTGTGGATCTAGGGTGAGGAGAAGGAGGTGCAGGGAAGAGAAGGTGGAAGGCAGCTGGCAGAGAGAAAGGAAGCAGAGGCCAATTGAGAGCTCTGTGCAGGATGGTGTTTGTGAAATTTGGGCTGTATCTCCAGTGACTGGCACATGCTTGGCACAGAGTTGCTTCTCAGTGAATAGTTGAATAAATGAGTGGAGGGCTCAAGAGGTCTCAGGTAGAAGACAGGGAAGGTGGGGATACTAGGGAAAGGTTGGAGTCAGTGTGATTGCAATTTAGGAAGGGGGCATTCCAGAGCCACGGATGTTCTGTGGAGGGTGGCTAATGGGAGCAGAAAGGCCAGTGTTGGGCAAGCAATCCACAGGAATACATAGTTGCTAGTATAGGGTGCACAGCACCTGGTCTTCAAAGAGAGAGAGGAGGATAGCACTTCTCAAACTGGGCCTTTGGGCATCTTGCATCTGAATCTCTAGGCTTGTTGGCAGTGCTGACCCCTGGGCCCACCCAGCCTCTTGGGGAGGAAGTAAGCAGAACTGAGCATACAGGAGCAGGAGTATTTATGGGATGGGGGAGCACCAGTCCTCCCAATGCCTGCTAGACCCGGAGGATAGTAGCCTCTATGCAGGCTGGAGTGGATGAGGGAAATTGAAGGAAAAGATACTGGGGGCAGGAAAGGGCTAACACGGGCGGAACTCAGCCATGTGAGCTGGTGGCCAGAAGGATGGGGCTTCATCCCAGGATGCAGCTTCTACTAGAAGGGAGATGCTAGCTAGGAAGTGGGACCTGATCCTCTTCCCTAGGGCCTGGGGTACTGCGGCGTGTGTCTGGACTGAGCACCCCCTCTGTGGATGGGGGCTTTGTGACTCTACCCAGTTCCTTCTCTGCTTCTTTCTTGGGGTAGCAACACATAACATGAGCTTTGTCCCGTCCCCCACTTTTAGCCCATCTCTCTTCTCAGCCTCCCAGACCCCTCCCGCTCAGTGCCTGACACTGCCCTCCACTCCACACCCACAGCCCTTCTTCTACTCCCTCGGCCCCACTTTCCAGTCTTCACATACTCAGAACCCCACCTCCCAGCCCTCTATGCGCTCAGCCCTCTCTCAGCAGTCCTCTGCAGCCACTCGATGAGCTCTTTATCCTCACTGCATCCAATCCAGCCTCCACTCAGACTCTTCATTCTGTTTATCCCTCCTTATTCACCGCCGCGCTCAACTCCCAAACTCCGAACCCCGCTCGAGAGGACCCACTTCACCCACTTCAGTGTCCTCCCCAAGGGAACCCCCAGGCACCCCTCCCGGAGGCCGGCCAGTCCGAGGCCCCGGCGCCCCCCCGGTCCAGCCGGTCCCGCCCCATCCCGGCTGGCTGAGTCAGGCGGCAGGAACTGGGCGGGGGGCGGCGCCGGGAGGAGCCGAAGCCGGAGCCGCAGTCGCTGGGAGCGAGCGCGGAGCCCAGCTCGGTCAGCGCCTAGTGGCCCTGGGCCTGCAGGGACACAGGGGCGGGAGGGCAGGCGGGGGGTGGGGAGCCGTCCCGGACCCACCATGAGTGCCAAGAAGAGAGGTAGGACCCGGCCTGGGGCGCGAAAGCTCCGGGGCTGGCCCCGGGGGGTGTGGGCCGGACTCGGGGGGCCAGGGGCACGTGCTTCGCCGGAGCGGGGCGGGGGTCTGCGGAGGATCCCTTCCCGCTAAGGGCGCGGGCGAAGGCGTCCATCTGTGACTCAGTTTCCAGGTCGGAGCCACAGGAAAGTGGAGGAGGCAGGGCTCTTCTTGGCACTGCCCCCCACTCCGGGAATCCCCCGGCTGCTGGGCGCTGGGAGGGCTCTGGCGTCCGGGCGCCTGCGAGCCGGTGGGGGCTGGAGGGGAGCAGTCTCCGCGGGCGGGCGGGGCGCGAGAGCCAACCCCGCGCCTGCCGGGCCTGCCGGGCCTGCCGGGCCGCTCCGCTGCGCTCCCGGCGTGCGCCCCGCCCGGGGACCTCCTGCGGCCTCGCGGGGTGGGGGCGCGGGAGCGCCTGGTCACGGCGGCGGGCGGTGGGGGGCGAGTCCGGGGGCCGGGCTGGGGAGCCCGCCCCGCCCCCGGGTAAACAGCCGCTTCCGCACATTCTTCGCGCGCCCCGCCCCTTTCCTGCCCCTTCCCAGCCGGGGGAGGGTCCCCGCGCGACCCCCCTTCCTGCACCGCGACAGGCGGAGCCTGCACCTCTGCAGGAAGCGGGGCCGGGCCGAGGCCACGCTGAGTCCGAGGCCGAGTCGCCCGGCCGCCCTGTCATTAGCGCTGGGGCCGGCAGGGTTGTCGGACTCCCGGGGCAGGCGGTGTCCGGCCGGACTGGCACAGAGGCCCGGCCTCCGGAGGGGGCTTCAAAGCCGGACTGGCGCTGGACACCCGCCCTCGCCACCCCCAGGGAGCCCCGCGCGGACTCATTCCATGATGTCCCTGTCGGTGCGGCCGCAGCGCCGCCTGCTCAGCGCCCGGGTCAATAGGAGCCAGTCCTTCGCAGGCGTCCTCGGCAGCCACGAGCGGGGGCCCAGGTACGCAGCAGAGGGGTGCTAATGGGGTCAAGAGAGTGTGACGGGGTTGGTGCTGGGTGTGCAGTGAGGGCTTGGGGGACTCCTTCTTGTACCTTTCTGAGTATAGCCTCTTCTTCAGGAGCTTCCCGGCCTTCAGCCCCCCGGGGCCCCCACGGAAGCCCCCAGCGCTCTCCCGAGTATCCAGGATGTTTTCTGTGGCGCACCCAGCCCCTAAGGTCCCGCAGCCTGAGCGGCTGGACCTGGTGTACACTGCGCTCAAGCAGGGCCTGACGTAAGGAACTCCTTCCAGTGCCTTATCCCAGGATCCCTCCCTGAGCCCTCATCCCCTTTCTGCTAGTGGGAACCTTCCCCAGCCTCGTAATCTTCTTCCTGCTGCCTGTACCCTGGGTAGCTGGAGGCTGCGAAGGTGAGCTAATTCTTGTAGTCGCCCCTTTCCCCAGGGCCTATTTGGAAGTGCACCAGCAGGAGCAGGAGAAACTCCAGGGACAGATTAGGGAGTCCAAGAGGAATTCTCGCCTGGTGAGTAAAGGATTGGCAAGAATGCCCTGGACTACTGCTCTTTGCCCTGGTGGCATGAGGGACAACCGGGTAGCAGGAGCTGTCTGTGACATCTAGGCTGTTTTCTAGGGTGACTTAGCCCAGTTGTGACTAGAAAACAGGATATCGGGAAAGGCTGGGGCTGGGCAGGTTTCTAGACCCACCTTCCCCAGGCTGTGTACACTTCCTGCCTAGGACCTAGTATCTGCCCGTGGGAGCTTTCAGTGGGGTGGGTCAGACTCCCACAGGCATGCACAGCTGAAGACTATAGTGTAGAGTACTGATAGAAAGTCTTGGTTCTTCCCTGGAACAGGTCAGAGCTTCCCAGAGGATGAAACACCTCTGCTAGGTCTTAAAGAATAGGAGTTCTCTGGTAGAGGGAACCTCTTCCTAGGGGTTGCAGGAAAGGGAGTGGGCCAGGGCAGTGGTACGGGAAGGGTCTTGAGGACCCCTATGTCACTAGCATCCACCAAAGGCCAGGCATGTGGGAAGGTGGGTCAGTCCATGCTTTGAGTGGAATGTTTGTAGACTATGATATGAGGGGGAGGAAGGCCATGTAGGAGAGGAGTTACATGGGTCTGGGGAGACAAATGCCCCTGCTGGAATACTTCCTGTGCCTCCTAAGTGCCTCCTCTCATCCTCCCCTGCAGGGCTTCCTGTATGACTTGGACAAGGTAAGTGTTGGAAAGGGTTAGCTCATGGGGAGGGTGAAGGGCTCTGGTTCTCTGGCCCCTTCTGACATACCTCTCCCTCAGCAAGTCAAGTCCATTGAACGCTTCCTGCGGCGGTTGGAGTTCCATGCCAGCAAGGTATATGTGCAGCATGCATGTGTGCACACAACTGAGGCGGTAGATTGGTATCATAGGGAGATGGGGGGAGCTAAGCCCTGGGTGAGCAAACCCAGCAGTGAGTCTCAATTCCTCCACTACCACCCCACTCATCTGCCCAGATTGACGAGCTATATGAGGCATACTGTGTCCAGCGTCGTCTCCGGGATGGTGCCTACAATATGGTCCGTGCCTATAGCACTGGGTCTCCAGGGAGCCGTGAGGCCCGGGACAGCCTGGCTGAAGCCACTCGAGGGCATCGCGAGTACACAGAGGTGAGAGATGGGTGTCCATGAGGCAAAGGCACAGGGTATAGCAGAGGTGGTGACAGGGCACTGTTCTTGACCCCCTCTTGTCCCTGTGTCTCCCCCCCCCCCCCAGAGCATGTGTCTGCTGGAGAGTGAGCTAGAGGCACAGCTGGGCGAGTTCCATCTCCGAATGAAAGGTACTCAGTGATGTGGACAGACTGGTGGTGGGGAGAGGGAATTGTGTACCTGAGACCCCTCGACATGGCTCATCTCCTTCTCCTCCACTCCCAGGGCTGGCTGGCTTTGCCAGGCTGTGTGTGGGCGATCAGTATGAGGTATGAGAATGTGCAGGGAAGGGCTGGGATGGGAGGGTCACAGCACCAAGGGCTGCCTCATCCTGGCTGTTCACCTAGATCTGCATGAAATATGGGCGTCAGCGCTGGAAACTACGGGGCCGAATTGAGGGTAGCGGAAAGCAGGTGTGGGACAGTGAGGAAACCGTCTTTCTTCCTCTGCTCACAGAGTTCCTGTCCATCAAGGTGATGTATCTGCCCAGGCCCACAGGACAACATGATCCTGTGACTCCTTAACCCTGTGAACCCCTCATGACCCTAAGATCATTACCCCTGTAATTCCCACCTGTCTTCATGGCTCTGTGACCCCCGTGACCTTCATGACTGTGATTTCCTCATAATCTAATCATGTGAATATTGGGCCCCTTGGATGCCCATGAGGCTGTGACCCCATGACCTCAGTGACCCTACAAATTCAGACCTCTGCGATTCCCATCCTCCCAGGTTGCTTCAATCCTCCATGGGCCCATCACTCAGAAAATTCTAGTCCCTACAACCTTCTCATGACCCCGTGATCCTGTGACTGTTATATAATCCCTATGCATATTCAGATGTCTGATTTCCCACAACCTCATGACCCCCACACCCTTGTGACCTCATGATGCATTCTTGGCTGTAGGTGACAGAACTGAAGGGTCTGGCCAACCACGTGGTTGTAGGCAGTGTCTCCTGTGAGACCAAGGACCTGTTTGCTGCCCTGCCCCAAGTTGTGGCTGTGGACATCAATGACCTCGGCACCATTAAGCTCAGCTTGGAAGTCACATGGAGGTTGGTGTTGCTGAGCAGCTTGGGGATAGGTCCAGAGGCTCATGGCACCTGCTAACAGCCTCTTCCCTCCTCAGCCCCTTCGACAAGGATGACCAGCCCTCAACCGCTTCCACTGTCAACAAGGCCTCCACAGTCACCAAGCGCTTCTCCACCTATAGCCAGAGCCCACCAGACACGCCCTCACTTCGGGAACAAGCCTTTTATGTGAGTCACAGGCCAGGCTTAGGCCCCACCATCCCCCAGGGGCTTCCTGGGGTGGTCCTGAAATGCTCTTTCCTCTCTCCCAGAATATGCTGAAACGGCAGGAGGAGCTGGAGAATGGGACAGCGTGGTCCCTGTCATCCGAATCTTCGGATGACTCATCCAGCCCCCAGCTCTCAGGCACTACCCGCCACTCTTCAGCTCCAAGACCTCTGGTGCAGCAGCCTGAACCTCTGCCCATTCAAGTCGCCTTCCGAAGGCCTGAGACCCCCACCTCTAGGTCCATGGATGAAGAGGGAGCCATGGCCCCAGCCCTGGCCAATGGGCATGCCCCCTACAGCCGGACTCTGAGCCACATCAGTGAGGCCAGTGTGGACGCTGCCTTGACTGAGGCTTCAGTGGAGGCTCTGGGTCTAGAAAATCTAGCTCAGGGACCTAGCCAGCTTGCAGACCCAGATCCCACCCATGGGGAGCAATCTGGTCCTGTCCCTCCTGCTGTGGACCCTTCCCATTCTGCCACAAGCCCCACCCTCAGTACAACAGGCCCTGCCCACACATCTACAGACCCTGCACCATCAGCACATCTAGACTTGGTTCACAAGATCACAGACTCTAGCACTGCTGACCTGCCAGACCCCACCCATACCACTACAGGCTCTACCTATAATGCCATTAGCCCTAGCTACAGTGCTCCAAGCCCCATTCACACTACCACAGGTTCTACCCACAAGCCGCTGGTCTCTCCACTCACCACTACAGGCTCTACCCCCAGTGCCACAACCCCAGAGCAGACCACTACAAGACCCACTGACAAAGTGATACTTTCCACTCTCACTGCTGTAGGTCCTACCCCCAATACTACAGGCCCAGTCCAGACCACCACAAGCCCCGTCCACACTACCATAAGCCCTACCCATACTACTGCAAGCCTCACCCAGACCACTATAAGCCTCACCCATACTACTGCAAGCCCTACCTATGCCACTACAAGCCCCACCCATACTGCCATAAGCCCCACCCACACCACTGCAAGCCCTGCCCATACCACTACAAGCCCTACTCACAAAGCCAGGATGTCAACTCACACCACAAGTCCTACCCCCAAAGCTAAAGGCCCAGTCCAGAACACCGGGAGCCCCACCCATCCTGTCACAAGCCCCACCCTTATAACTGTAAGCTCTTCCACTTCTTTAGACTATGCCATGCTTCCCAGCCCCTCTACAAACACAGACTCTACTCTCCCAGGCACCCACACCTTGTCCTACGGCTACCCATCTTCCACTCCTTGCACTCAGGCAGATTCCATAGCCCCCAGCACTTCCTACCCAAGTCCCGCCTGTTCCAGTTGGGAACCGCTCACAAGTCCTTCCCCAGACCCACCAGAGCCCATCCTTCGAAGCCCAAGTCCCCCTCCCTCACCTCTAGCCCCTATGCCTCAGCATTTAGACCTTAGCCCGGATGTAGCCCCCCGGGCCCCAGTTCCAGGGGCTGCTGGAAGGGCTGGGGATAGGAGGCTGGAAGAGGCACTGGGGGCCCTAATGGCTGCCCTGGATGACTATCGTGGCCAGTTCCCCGAGCTGCAGGGCCTGGAGCAGGAGGTTACCCGGCTGGAGAGTCTGCTCATGGTGAGGAGGGCCGGGTAGGCTGCAGCAGCACCGGGAGGGCAGCCAGGCAGTGGGAGGTAGCACTGACTCCCTTCACAACCCCAGCAGAGACAAGGCCTGACTCGCAGCCGGGCCTCCAGCCTTAGCATCACTGTGGAACATGCCCTGGAGAGCTTCAGCTTCCTCAACGAGGATGAAGATGAAGACATTGATGGTCCTGGAGACAGGTGAGGGTGGCCAGGTGAGGGGGAAGAGGTAAGATGAGTGCCAGGTGAAGGAGAAAGGCCAGAAAGGGGAACAGGTGAGGTGGGGCCAGGTAGAGCACACAAGGAGAGCAGCAAGACTGGAGGTGGGCAGAAGGGGATGCACTTGCCAGCGTGTGCATCGTATTCACTCCATCCCCCCACGTCCGTGTAGTCCTCATGTGTCCTTGATGCCTGTTTCTAACCCCATCTGTGTCCCCAGTGCTTCTCACCTCCCTCCTGGTCCCTGCAATGCCTGCCTCTCCTGCTGGTCCCCGTCAGCTGGTGATCCTGCAGCTCCTCCTCTTTCCCCTGGCCTCACCTTGGATCTTCCCTATGAACAGGCCCCTTCAGTGCCTCCCCATGCACCCTGGGTCCCCCAGCATCAATCCCCTCTGTCTCAACCCAGGTTTGCCCGGAGAACCCAGCCCCTTGGCTCTCTGTCCCAGAGCGGCCTTTGCCAAATCCCGGTTGAGGGTTGTACCCAGCCCCTCCTTCCTCTGCTGCTGCCCAGGCTAGGGCCCTGTGCCCTGCACCCTTTGGGCCATAATCCCTTGCAGTCCACATTGCATAGACCATCCCGCCTGCAACCCTACTCCCACCCACCCCAGCCCCAGTGGTCTCGGCCATTGTAGCTGGAGGTGGTAAAAGGTAGACAGACCCTGGAGATCCTCGCTACCACCTGCTGGTCCTAGTCCCTTCCTCCTTTTGGAAGTCTTCCATGAATTTACCCATTGTCTGCTGTCTGTACATCGTCTGTTCTTCCATTCTGGGATGGGGGGGACCTTAAATAAAAATATACTGGTGACCACATGGTGATGCTTGCTCCTGGGGTGGTTGACCCCATTTTTCTCTCAGGCCCCCAAACAGCCTGGAGCCTGGGGCTGAGGACAGCCTCGACTTAGCCAGTGCCCGCCCCCTCAGCACGGAGTGTCCAGCTCTGGACGCTGCCTTGGTCCAGCATCTGTACCACTGCAGCCGCCTCCTGCTGGTGAGGCTAGTGGTATTTCCCACACCCTCCTTTTGTAGCCCCTTATCCCAGGGAGCCCTGCACTTCAATCCCGGCCCTCCATTACCTCCTCTGATTTCCATTCCCCACTGCCCCAGGGCCCTAGCATTTGGTTCTTGCTGAGTGGAACACTTCCCATACTCTGGCTATCCCCACCTTGCCATGCATGCCGGGACTTGTAGTCCCTGGGTTCCACCCTCCCCAGTCTTTCTCCTGAGGTCTTAGCTCCTTGGCCACCCCTATTCTCCAGAAACTGGGCACATTTGGGCCCCTGCGCTGCCAGGAGGCATGGGCCCTGGAGCGGCTGCTGAGGGAGGCCAGAGTGCTGGAGGCTGTATGTGAGCTTAGCAGGCGATGGGAAATCCCTGCCACCTCTGCCCAGGAAGGTAAAGGCCCTGTCTGCGCGGAAGCTCCTCCCTTACCTAGCCCCATCTACAGGCCTGTGTGCCCATCCACCTGCTCTGTTGCTGATGGTTGTCTGCCCTTCCTCATAGTGGTGCAGTTCTCAGCCTCTCGGCCCGGCTTCCTGACCTTTTGGGACCAGTGCACAGAGGGACTCAGCCCCTTCATCTGCCCTGTGGAGAGAGTGCTTCTCACCTTCTGCAATCAATATGGTGCCCGTCTTTCCTTGCGCCAGCCAGGCCTAGCTGAGGCTGGTGAGTGGGCTGCCTACGTGCCCCATCTGCCCTCCTCCCTCAGATCCCCAGTGATGAGACCTCAGGAGAAGCCAGGTCAGCCCACCCAGACGTGCTGAGCTGAGCACTAGGAGGAACTAGTGAAGGCTATCTCCTTTGCACAGAAGGACCCAGAGGTGTAGGGTTTGCAAAGAGGGACCCTGGACCTGAGCCTGAGGTGGGAGCATTCTTCCCTGTAAGCGTCTGGGTCCATCCAAACCCTGAGGCCCACGGCACTGCCTCCCACAGTGTGTGTCAAGTTCCTGGAGGATGCTCTGGGGCAGAAGCTGCCCAGGAGGCCCCAGCCAGGCCATGGAGAGCAGTTCACCGTCTTCCAGTTCTGGAGTTACATTGAAGCCTTGGATAGCCCCTCTATGGAGGCCTTTGTGACCGAAACCGCCGAGGAGGGTGAGGCAGAGGCCCTGGTCACAAAGTGGCCTGACTGTGGGTGGTCTGAAGGAGTGGAGGTGTGGATGAGAGCACGAGTGTAAAAAGACCCCACCCCACAAGGCTCCACCTCGTTCCCACCCTCCCTTTCTTCTTTCAGTGTTACTGGTGGGGAATTTGAACTCAGATGACCAAGCTGTTGTGCTAAAGGCCCTGAGGTTGGCACCAGAGGGGCGGCTGCGAAGGGATGGGCTTCGGGCCCTCAGCTCCCTGCTGGTCCATGGCAACAATAAGGTCATGGCTGCTGTCAGCACCCAGCTCCGGAGCCTGTCACTGGGCCCTGTCTTTCGGGAAAGGGTGAGAGTCAGGCAGGTCTTCCTTGAGGCAAAGGCTGGGGCTCCAGGCTCCCAGTATCTGGCTAAGTCTGCCCTCCCCGACTTACCCAGGCCCTATTGTGCTTCCTGGACCAACTGGAGGATGAGGACATACAGACAAGAGTGGCTGGCTGCCTGGCCCTGGGCTGCATCAAGGTAACCCCTACCAACCCATTCCCCCCCATATCCCTGCCAGCCCATCCCCTGCTTCACACCCCTGCTGCCTGTCCCCCCCTCTTCACACCCCTAGAGGCTCCCTCAGCCCTGGGCCCTGGGCCTTTTCCACCTGCTCCACTGGGCCCACCTCAATCTTCTCTCCCCTGGTAGGCTCCTGAGGGCATTGAGCCCCTGGTGTATCTGTGCCAAACAGACACAGAAGCTGTGAGGGAAGCTGCTCGGCAGAGCCTGCAACAGTGTGGTGAGGCCAGGGGATGGGAGATATGGGTCAAGTAGAGTTCTGGAGCATTTTGGCTGGTGGGAGTTGGAGGGAGTTGGTGTCAGGATGGGATGCAAGGGCCCAGATAGGGCTAGGATCACTCCTGATCCCATCCTTACTTATTACAGGGGAAGAGGGACAGTCTGCCCATCGACGGCTGGAGGAATCACTGGACGCCCTGCCCCGCATCTTTGGGCCTGGCAGCATGGCCAGCACCGCTTTCTAAATTTCCTACCCACTGGCTTCCATGCCTCTTCCCCTCACTTTCAGGGCTTACCAGGCACTGGCAGGGAGGGTGAGGGCTGGCTCCAGACACCTCTCCCCCACAGATTCCCACCAATTAAAATCTAATATATTCTTCTGTTGCCCTTGGGTTGGTAGAGTCAGTGCCTGCAGTCAAGTGCCTCCCAGCCTCGGCTCAGCACACTTGCCACAAATCAGTGTCCCACCATATCCCTTGGTTTTATATTTTATTTACAGAGTTTTACAGAAAATAAAAAAGCAACATGCCTTTCCTAATGGCCTGGCCTGGTGCACTCCTGACCCTCTTCTCCAGCATCCTCTGTCTATGGCCCTTCCTGACACTGGTGCTAGTATGTCTGCACTCCCAAATGTGACAATGGCATCTGCTTTAGCCCTGGAAATTCAGGCAAAAGAGAACCCAGAGGCTGGAGCTGGGGTTGGAAAAGAGAGCAGAGGAAGAGGGTGGTGGTAGGGTGTTACTGAGGAGGTCCAGTCTGGGTCCAGGCTGGAGCCAAACCGGAGTTGTCCTAGAGAAAGCCCAGAGGTGCCAGTCCCAGGAATGGCTGGCTCCCTAGCAGCTAGCTCCAGGGTCCTGGAGGCAGAGGAAGCTGGCAGGAGAAAGCGTGGTGGGACCTGGAGCTTCTGGCCAGAAGGGGGCAGCAGAACCCCGTCAGGGAATGCCAGGCTCCTGGATCTTCGCCCAGCCTGGGCAGCTTCCAACCAAGGTGGCTGAGCTAAGCACAGGGAGCTCCTTGAGGACTGGATAGGAAGAAGGAACAGATCCTTGCAGAGGGGAAGAGCTGAGGCCTGGGAGGCAGGAAACACGGATGGCTGCCCCCGTGACCCTAAACAGCAAGCTTTTTCTCTCTCCAAGCTGCCTCTCCTCTCTGTAATAACAAACCCAACTGAACCCTGAGCTCCTCACCCCCAGCGGCAGGCCAACCACTGCTTCAGGAAGCAGGGCTCCAGGGAGAGGTCTCACCTCTTCCCAGAGGTGCCTGGCACGTGAGTGTGTTAACCCCAGAAGGTTAAGAATTCTGTTTTGGTGGTGGTGGGGGGGAGGCGGGGATGGGATTTCAGGATGGCAGGCCTGTTCCAAAGAGGTCCCGAGGGAGGCCCACACCCAAGGCTGGACAAACAGGCTGTCTACCCTTCCCCTCATCCTCTGGAGCTTTCTTTATCCAGGGGCAAGGAAAACAGGGCCTTTACCACTCCCTGAGCCCACTCTGGTATCTCAGTGTCAGCGCAGTAGTGGGACACCGGGGAAAGTGTGTGTGCCTGGACTCAAGAGGAGCCAATGAGGTGCCAACAACCCCCCCACACCCTGGGGGACAGAAGGGGGGTGACCCAGATCCCCAGGGAGCCCTGCTCCCCAGTGTTTCAGAGCTGGGTATGAGGAGGTTTGGCTGGGTCTTTAACCACCTGCTGGGGAAGCCAAGCTGAGCAGAAAAACGGCCAACAGGAAGGAGCACAGGAAACACCTGTGTGTGGATGCAGGTGGCTCATTCCAGAAGAGTCGGGGGGCTGGGATGGGGGTGGGGGCAGGCAGACAGCCCTCAGCACAGCTATGTGCTCTTTCTGTAACTCTGAAGGGTGGCATGGAGGGGATGGTGGGTGGTGTGCAGCTCAGCTTTTTGGGTGGTGGGCTAGGGTGGCAGGAGGTAGAGAAAGCAAACAAGTGATGGGGAGACCAAGGCAGCACCCAAAGTTGGCTACGGCTTGGGCCTGCCCCCAGGGGCCCCTGCAGGAATGTTGCAGTCCCAGAATTACCTCAAGGAGCCCCTCAGGCCTGAGGCCCCACAAGAGGCCCACTGGCAGGCAGGACTGTCCACTTGGATTCAAAGCGTAGCCTGTGTGATGGGGAAAGAGGAAGTGAACACTGACCAGGTCCTGGTGCAGACAGGGGTGACTGGGCTATCACAAGCTCACAGCTCAATCCACAGAAGACAGGGGCTGGGCAAGAAGTAGAGGATGGAAAAATAACCCAGCCAGGGGTTAAATGGGGCTGTCAAAAATCTGAATGGCCTGCTTTTCAGTGCTGAGAAGGGATAGGGTCCCTAACTCTCTGTCCTCTATAAGGAGCACCAGAAGACCACAGCCTAGTATTCAGCTCTAGCTGAGGGTGGGTGTGAGGGTCAAGAGGCAGAATTAGAATACCGTGAGCAAAACTGGGTACAGGTGAAGTACTGTCAAGGCCAAGGCAAAAAGAGCCTCAGGCCTTTGCCTCATCAAGCCTACCTAGCTCAGAGCAATGTGGATCAACCCCAGAACAGCCACTCAAACCCTCTCCATCAATGACTTGAGGTCAGGCTGAATGGTCTCCTACCCCTAGGCCCATGTCTGTGAGATAGTGGAGGGCAGGGAGAGCCTATCCTCCCTCTTGTACCTTCCTCTCTGCCAACAAACACAGCCTCACAAGTGCTTTCCACGGGGCACTCACCCCACCTCCTACCCTGCTGTCACACAGGTTCAGGGAGCCACTCATTCCTGCTGCCCCATGTGATGGGTGTGGGGGGCTGATGACACCATCAGAAGTCGAAGGTACCAGGGTAGGGAAAGCCTATGCCCAGGTGTCCTGCCGAGCCCGTGCCAGCCTCTGGGGGAACAGAGGAAGTGTGATACACTGAGGAGTGCCCCGTCCATCAAGCCCATCAAGGCTATAGCCATGCCTCAGCCATCATTGTTGGGGTTCCACCCGGACAAAACATAAATGCACTTTGCAAAAAAGGGACCAGGCTGAAGTAGTCCAGGGTAGTTTACTGGTGGTCACTGGGTCCTCCTGTTTTTCTTCTTTCCTCTTCTAATCTTACCTTTTCTCCTGTCTTCCACTCTTCTTCCTTATGTTTTCAAAGCTGTAGAGAACCAAAAAAAAAAAAAAAAAAAAAAAAACAAGAAAGAAAAAGAGGCATGTTTGTGAAGGCAAAGAAGCAGATGGGTTGGCACGTGGGAAGAGGACTGCCTCTTTTGTCTCACCCACAGTGTGGGGGTGCCTTCCTTGTGTGTTTCTGTGCATGGTGTGTGGGTACAATTTGCTGAACCCTAGGCATATGACGTGGTCCCTCCTCCCCCAACCCGCAGCTCCAGACAGCCCTGGAGTATCCTATTCAGGCCATCCGCCTTCTTTGGCTGGGCTGCTGGACCTGGATCTTCTGGGCCTGGGTAATATGGAAGAGTGAGTTTGGTAAGGACTTCAGGGCCTATATAAACAGCTATGGAAGAGCAGTCTACCATTTATAAAATAAGCCTGTCATTGGCTTGCAAGAGAGTGGCCTCTTTTTTCAGAAGGTTGCAATGTGGTGATAGCCACATTTGAGTTGGGAGTTTGAGGTCAGTGGTCAAGTCTCACTTGTCTTAGAATACACCCATCGCAGATGGTCTCCCAATAAATGCTGACTTAGGAACACCTGGGTAGCTCAGTCAGGTGTCTGCCTTTTTTGGCTCAGGTCATAATCCCAGGGGCCTGGGATTGAGCCTCCATCTCCCTCCTCAGTGGAGAGTCTTCCCCGTATGCCCTTCCCCTGCTTGTGTGCACGCACTCTCCCTCTCTCTCTCTCTCTCTCTCTCTCTGTCTCAAGTAAATAAAATCTTTTAAAAAATGCTTAGAGCCACTGAATAAGTAGCTGAATTGCTATCGCTAGTAAGTACGTTGCTAGCCATATCTTCTGAATCTCCTTAAAATTTTCTCTGCCACCTTCTCAAGCATCCTCTTACAAGCATCACACCACAGGATGCCATTGTAGGCCCTGCTCCCTCTTGAAACACATTCCCTGAACTACCTCATCAATTTCTCTGGCTGCCATCTATAGGCTAAGGCTGTATGGCAATGATTCACATGGTCCTCTCCTCACTCCCGTATCTAGCTGCTGACTGGACACCTCCTTTTGAAATGCTGAGGTATTTCTTTTTTTTTTTTTTTAATTTTATTTTTTATTTATTCATGAGAGATACAGAGCGAGAGAGAGAGGCAGAGACACAGGCAGAGGTAGAAGCAGGCCCCACGCAGGTAGCCTGACGTGGGACTCGATCCCGGGTCTCCAGGATCACACCCCGGCCTGCAGGCAGCACTAAACCCCTGCGCCACCAGGGCTGCCCCGCCGAGGTATTTCAAACTCAGAGTGTCCCAAATCAAACTCACTATCTTAAAACCTATTTCTCCTCCAAGTCTCTTGAGGTTACAAACTACCCAGCCACACAGTGGCCTTGTCCTTGACTCCTCTGTCTTCTCATCCCCGCCACCAGAATCCTCTCAGTTAATGCCCTAAAAATTTCTAAATTCCACCCACTCCTTTTTATCCCCATGAGCACCTCTCAGATCCAGGACATGTTGACCTCTCACGGAGACGCTAATACAGCTCCCTCATAGTCTTCCTGCCTTTGGTCTTACCCTTCTTCCATCCATTCTCCATGGTTCATCAGAGTGATTTCTAAAACCCACCACACAGGCTTTCTTTTCTTTTCTCCTAGGGAAAAGTCCAGGACCTTCACCCTGGACACAAAGCCAGCCAGCCCCACTTTTGCCACCTAACCTCTCACTCTACCCTGGAGCCTCACCTCTTGCAGGGCTTGCTTGTCCCTCATGGTACACTCTTCCCACCTCATCTTGCCTTGCTAATGCCAGTTCACCTAATAGGCTTCAACCTAGACATCACAGATTTCTTCAGGAGCTTGTTCCTTCACTATGTTCCTGTCATATCCCCTAGTCTAGTACTAATCACACCCCATGCAATTGCTTATTTATTTTTTATCCTCCAATATGTATATATATTACCATAATTTGCTGACTGCTCTACTGATAACAATCCACCCAAAACATTTTGAATATGAAAGTACCCTGTTTAATGCAGGGGTGCCTGGGTGGCATAGTTGGTTAAGCGCCCGATTCTTTTTTTTTTTTTTTTAAGATTTTATTTAGGGATCCCTGGGTGGCGCAGCGGTTTGGCGCCTGCCTTTGGCCCAGGGCGCGATCCTGGAGACCCGGGATCGTATCCCACGTCGGGCTCCCGGTGCATGGAGCCTGCTTCTCCCTCTGCCTGTGTCTCTGCCTCTCTCTCTCTCTCTCTCTGTGTGTGTGACTATCATAAATAAATAAAAAATTAAAAAAAAAGTATTTATTTGGGGGGTGGAGCAGGAGGAGGAGGAGGAAGAGACAGAAGCAGACTCCCTGCTGAGCAGGGCCCCCCCCCCCCCCAATGTAGAGCTCCATCCTGGGACCTCAGGATCATGACCTGAGCCAAAGCCAGAGGCTTAACCAACTGAGCCACCTAGGCGCCCCAGCATCCAACTCTTGATTTCAGCTCAGGTCATGATCTCAGAGTCATGAGATCAAGGCGGTGTTGGGCTCTGCACTCAGTAGAGAGTTTGCTTCTCTCCCTCTCCCTCTTTCTGCTCAAGCTCTCTCAAATAAATCAATCTTAAAAAAAAAAAAAGTACTGTGTTTAATGGAGAAAGGCTAAACACCCAAAATACTCCCATGTGCCCTACAAAGCACAGTATTTTAGAATGTACTTTTACACTGGGATCCCAATTAAGGGATAAAATGGAATCCTGAGCATGGGACAATATAGGGAGGGAGAGCTGAGGCCAGACTGCTAGAGCAGGCAAGTAAGTTAAATCCACAGGGGCCAGAGGAAGCCGTTAGAAATGAGGCTGAAGGGGGGCGTCTGGCTGGCTCAGTCGGTGGAGCGTGCAACTCGATATCAGGTTTGTGAGTTCAAGCCCCACATTGGGTGTAGAGATTACTTAAAAATAAAATTTAAAAAAAAATAGGCTGAAGAGGTAAGCAAGGGCTTGCCATAGGGCCTTATGGAGTGGCTGGGGGGTTTGGAATTTACCCCCAGGGCACTGGGGACCCATCTGTGGACTTGAAGCAGAGGGATTTTGTGATTACATCTGGTCTTTGGAAAAGTCACTCTAGCAGTTGTGTGGAGAGAGGAGGCAGGAAGGAGTGAGGTGTCTGAAGGTATAGTTAGGAGAAATGATATTGGCCTGGGTCTGATGGAGGCAGAGGGGATGGAAAGGCTAGTGAAGAGATGTTCCAAAGGCAGAGTAGAAAAATGGTTTGGTGACAATATGGTGTGGGAGGTGAGAGAGTGAAGCCCAAATTTCTGGCCTGGTGATGGCTGGATGGTGGTATCATTCACTAAAAAGAGACAGCCGTTACGACAGAAGCAGGTTGGGAGGAGAGTAACAAGGCCAGTAAGGTGACCTGAGAGCCTTCCAAAAGGAAGTAACCAGAAGGAAGCTGGAAATGTAGATCTGGGGCAAGAAAACATGGGCATGAGCAGGAGGCAGAAACTTGAGAGTCATCCTTGCTGTACTATTAAGTCTTTTTTTTTTTTTTTTAAGATTTTTAATTTATTTATTCATGAGAGACAGAGAGAGAGAGAGAGAGAGAGAGAGAGAGAGGCAGAAACACAGGCAGAGGGAGGGGCAGGCTCCATGCAGGGAGCCCGACGTGGGACTCGATCCCGGGTCTCCAGGATCACGCCCTGGGCCAAAGGCAAGCGCCAAACCGCTGAGCCACCCGGGCTGCCCATCCACCCAGGCTGCCCTACTGTTAAGTCTTATAAGATTACTGTGATGTCCGGTGATTAACCTGTTCCCCCCACACCTGCAGTCATACCTTATACTTGCCTCTCCATCCTTGACTTTTAGCTACCAATGCTCATAAAGTTTAGTCTGGCCTCTACAGGCTAAGACTAAATATAAAGCACTTGAGGGCTAGGGGCAGCATCTATATCCAGTATTACTCAGCATGGGCATTGATCTGTATCTCAAGCAGTCACTCAGAACATACTTCTAGATTAAAAATTCATCACTCCAAACACTTCTGCTTCCAAATACCTGAAATTTCCATCATTAGAGGCCTTCCTTTGAGTTGAGGGGTAGTGTCCAACTTGTTTTAGGGGTAGAAACCATTTCTTCCTCTAAACAAATCTCATAACATTTAGGGATGTGGGAGAGCATAGAAGGAGCAGGGAGGTCCAGAGCCTGCCTGATAGACCTCCCTTCCCCTACTCTTGCCTTTCCAAAGCAAACTCTGAGCTAAAGTATCTCCAGAGGATCCCTGTAAAATTGGAAATGTTATCCGACAGTGAGGACCACTGAGCAGCTGATGAAAGAACTGAAAGAGGGGTGGGGCTGGAAGATCTGAGCACTCATTCTGGTTTTTCCAACAAATTACTAGACAAGTCACATCATTTCTTGAATTTAGGACAAAACTGTCTGGCTTTTCTTTCTTTTTTAAAGATTGTAGTTATTTATTCACAAGAGAGAGAGGCAGAGACATAGGGAGAGGGAGAAGCAGGCTCCATGCAGGTAGCCCGATGTGGGACTTGATCCAGGACGCTGGGATCCTGATGCGGGACTTGATCCCGGACACTGGGATCATGCTCTGAGCCGAAGGCAGGTGCTTAACCGCTGAGCCACCCAGGCGTCCCAGTGTCTGGCTTTTCAAACAGAGCTGTGAACATCAATTGAAAGGGCAGATGTGGAGATGTTTTGCAAAATGAAAGATGTACAGAGAAGATGGATTATTAAAAGGTGACCAGTAGGGGGATCCCTGGGTGGCTCAGTGGTTTAGCGCCTGCCTTCAGCCCAGGGTGTGATCCTGGAGTCCTGGAATCAAGTCCTGCGTCGGGCTCCTTGCATGGAGCCTGCTTCTCCCTCTGCCTGTGTCTCTGCCTCTCTCTGTGTCTCTCTTGAATAAATAAATAAAATCTTAAAAAAAAAAAAAAAAAAAAGAGGGGATCCCTGGGTGGCGCAACGGTTTGGCGCCTGCCTTTGGCCCAGGATGCGATCCTGGAGACCCGGGATCGGATCCCACGTCGGGCTCCCGGTGCATGAAGCCTGCTTCTCCCTCTGCCTATGTCTCTGCCTCTCTCTCTCTCTCTCTGTGTGACTATCATAAAAAAAAAAAAAAAAAAAAAAAAGAGGTGATCAATGCATGCCTGAAAAATGCAGGTTAGAGCACAGAAAAGAAAAGAGCACATCCCCTAAATGTGGGATGTAGGTCTAGGTAAAGTCCTTTAAACTCTAGAAAGCAGTAATTGGAGCTAAGAGGTGAAAAAATAAACGTGGCTTTTTACAGGGGTCTGAAGAAAGACATCAGTAAGGGATAAAATTCTTGTGATCTAGGTAGGAGATGATATGAAAGGATAGATCTTTAAAATGTTAGGAGAAAGTAGTTGCCCTCGACACTGAAAACTTTCCAAATGTGTTATAAGGTTTAGAGAAAGAGAAAGAAAGAAAGAAAGAAAGAAAGAAAGAAAGAAAGAAAGAAAGAAAGAAAGAAAGAAAAGAAAGAAAGAAGAAAGAAAGAAAGAAAGAAAGAAAGAAAGAAAGAAAGAAAGAAAGAAAGAAAGAAAGAAAGAAAGAGAGAGAAAAGGTTGTGTCACTACTCTGTACTCTATTCCAATGGTGTAGAATGATTTGCTGACTCTCAACATTCTTGTGGCCTTTTATGCTCTTTTCACCTTACATGCTTTTTGCCTTGCTTATTAATGCCTTCTGATCCCTTATCACCTAGCTGAGATGAGATACTTCTAGAGTGACTTACTCCTTTATGAATCCATTTTTTCCCATTATAACCACTATTGCAATCATTGTTTTTTTTTGTTTTGTTTTGTTCTTTTTTTTTTAACCAGTCTGATCAGTTAAACTTTGAGTTCAAGGACAGGAAACATTTTTTTAAAGATTTTATTAATTTATTCATGAGAATACACAGAGAGGAGAGAGAGAAAGAGGCAGAGACACAGGCAGAAGGAGAAGCAGGCTCCATGCAGGGAGCCTGACGTGGGACTCAATCCTGGGTCTCCAGGATCACGCCATGGGCTGAAGGTGGCACTAAACCGCTGAGCCACCCAGGCTGCCCAGGAAACATTTTTTTTTTAAGATTTTTTTAATTTATTCATTTATGAAAAACACATAGAGAGGCAGAGACATAGCAGAGGGAGAAGCAGGCTCCATGCAGGAAGCCCGATGTGGGACTCAATCCCAAGACTCCAGGATCATGCCCTGAGCCAAAGACAGATGCTCAACCGCTGAGCCACCCAGGCGTCCTGACAGGAAACATTGTAGGTTACTTTTATATCCCCAGTGCCTAGAACAGCAGGTACTCAATATAAATGTTTGCTAAATTGAATTATATCTCACATAACAGATACAGACACAACAGGGGTATTCAGGTGTAACTTAAGGTCTTACCCCCAAAGTGGGCAAGGAGTTTCCTGCCCATTATTACTTAGAAAATCAACACCTCTCCTCCATCATTGATTCTCTTGTTTGACAAGCTAACAACAACAACAACAACAACAACAACAACAACAACACATAAATGATCACAATAATTGCAGACTTTACATGGGGCAACAGTGGGAACCAAGGAAGATCTTGGAAATAGAACTGTCTCCTGAGAATTATAGCACAAAGTACACCCTTCCCAGAAAGAATGGTTCCCAGGCCAAGAAAAGCCTACTCAATAACTCATTCTGTTAATGAATCTAGAAAGACTATGTCCACCAGAGGAAGGATTTGGGAGTGAAGGTAGGTAACAAGAAGCATAAAAATAAAATAATAATAGTTTACCTTTTTTTGGTACAATTAGTAGTGTCTAGAATTCTGCCAAGAGCTTTACTTGCATTTCCTTGTTTAATCCTTGCCACTGTGTGAAGTACAATTATCATCGTATCTTATAGAGAAGAAATCTGCAGTTGTTATAATTCAAGATCACCCAACTAATAAGGAGCCAAGATAAGATACAAATGCTGGACAATCTGACTCTAGCATCCAGAGAGGGTGATATTAAATGTTATATAATTTACATCTCTTAATCTAATTACCTGCTCACCAAGCTTCTTTCTAGTAATTTGGCTTCCCAGGAGGCTCTCCTACAGGGAAAGAACATGCCTTTTGCCAGCATAAGGATACTGGTCCACCTGCCAGTTAGTAAAGCAGCACTCTGCTTACCCGTCCAGCTCCTGTGAACTGGACAAGTGCCTAAGGAAGGAATACACTCTTCTGATAGGTACATTTCTGATCCTGCTTGTGAGGCTGACGACCAGATTCTGGAACGTGGTGACTTCACTAATGCCATGTGGTAAGCTGACAGTGTCAGCCGATGATGCCCTGAACTCCTATGGACTACAAACCTAAGAGAGTCCACAGGAAGAATTCTTCCTTAGATCACAAAGTGGCTTTAAATCACCACAGTTCTCATTGGTGAGGTAGTCTGGAGTAGTACTACAGGGAACAAATCTGTCCTTTTTTTTCTCCCTTATTTTTATCATCCTAACAGTTTCACAGACTCGTCATACTGCTTTCCCCTCTCAGCTTGTTTCTGTCCAGCCTAAAACATCCTATCCTTTTCGTTTGGCCCTCCATTTCTTTGGAGTCAATTCCATGAAGTAGGACATATCACTGTTTCCTACAAGGAAAATAAAACATTTATGTTCCTTTAGTGATCCTCAGCATTTTCTCAGCCCTTGTCAGAATAGCACCTGGGAGCATTGTCTTCAGAAAGCAGGCTCCAAGGCCATTTGGACCCTACTCCAAGTTTCTCATTCATGCCTCAGAAATCATATAATTGACATAGTTTTTTTTAGATTTTATTTTTAAAAAATATATTTTTTTTAATTTTATTTATTTATGATAGTCACACAGAGAGAGAGAGAGAGAGGCAGAGGGAGAAGCAGGCTCCATGCACCGGGAGCCCGACGTGGGATTCGATCCCAGGTCTCCAGGATCGCGCCCTGGGCCAAAGGCAGGCGCCAAACCTCTGCGCCACCCAGGGATCCCTTAAAAAATATTTTTAAAAGATTTTATTTGAGAGAGAGAAAGTACATGAGAGAGCAAGGGAGAACACAAGTCAGAGGGAGGAGGAGGCTCCCTGTTGGGCCTCAATCCCAGGACCATGGGATCATGACCTGAGCCAACGCAGGTGCTTACCCGACTGAGCCACCCAGGCGCCCAATATTTTTTTTTTTAATATTTTATTTATTCATGAGAGACACACACAGAGAGGCAGAGACATAGGCAGAGAGAGAAGCAGGCCCCATACAGGGAGCCCGATGTGGGACTCGATCCCGGGACTCCAGGATCATGCCCTGGGCTGAAGGCAGATGCTCAACCACTGAGCCACCCAGACATCCCAAGATTTTATTTTTAAAAAAGATTTATTTATGAGAGAGAAGGTGTGTGTGCATACACATAGGGGAAGGGGCAGAGTGAGAATCTTTAAGCTACCTCCTGGCTGAGCGCTGAACATACAGCCCCACACTGTGCTTAATCTCAGGACCCATGAGATCACCACCTAAGTAGAAACCAAGAGTCAGATGCCCAACCAGCTGAGCCATCCAAGTACCCCTAAAGGTTTTATTTTCAAGTAATCTCTACACCCAATGTGGGGCTCCAATTTACAACTCTGAGATCAAGGGTTGCACACTCTACTGAGCGAGCCAGCCAGACGCTCCTGATACAGTTGTTATAAATATAGTTATCTCAGTTGGTTCAGGCTGCTATAACAAAATACCAGTGACTCGGTGGCTTATAATCAACAAATTTATTGCTTACAGTTCTGGAGGCTGGGTACTCCAAGATTAAGGTACCAACATGGTTGCATTCTGATGATGGCTCTCTTTGTGGTTCATAGCCATTGCCTTCTGGCTGTGTCCTTAACATGGTGGAAGGAACTAGGGATCTCTATGATCTTACATTTTACAAGGCATTTATCCCATTTATGATGGTTCCACCACCTCCTAAATGCTCCACCTACTAATACCATCACATTGAGCATTAGGATTTCAGTACGATTTTTGAGAGGGACACAAATATTCAAACCATAGCAGCTGCAAATATCACTGTTAATATAGCTAGACTTTTTTCCTTCTAAATACACTGACTTACATTTGCCCATATTAAAGTATTAGAAGATATTCCTTTTTTTTAATTTATTTTTTATTTATTTTTTTTTAATTTTATTTATTTATGATAGTCACATAGAGAGAGAGAGAGAGAGAGAGGCAGAGACATAGGCAGAGGGAGAAGCAGGCTCCATGCACCGGGAGCCTGACGTGGGATTCGATCCGGGGTCTCCAGGATCGCGCCCTGGGCCAAAGGCAGGCGCCAAACTGCTGCGCCACCCAGGGATCCCCCTTTTTTTTTTTAGACTTTATTTATTTATTCATGAGAGACACAGAGAGGGAGAAGTAGGCTGCATGCAGGGAGCCCGACGTGAGACTCGATCCCGGGACTCCAGGATCATGCCCTGAACTGAAGGCAGGCACTTAATGGCTGAGCCACCCAGGTGTCCCAAAAGATATTCTAATTGCTTACTCTTAAAGATAAGGAAGATGGTTTGAGGTTTTTCTTTAAAAAAAGATTTTATTTATTTATTTGAGAGAGAGAGAGTACAAGTAGTGGGGTCTGGCAGACAGAGAGGGAGAAGCAGGCTCCCTGCTGAGCAGGGAATCAGCTGCTTTATTGCAGGACCCTGAGGACCCTGAGATCATGACCTGAAAATGCTTAACTGACAGAGCCACTCAGGTGCCTGGTTTGAGGTAAAGTCTTACAGAAAGTTTATTAATCAGGTTATTAAAGGTACCAGAAGGAAAAAGAAACTAAGAATTTAAGTGCAAGTCAGCCTTATTATTTCTAGTACATAGTTCCCAGGTACACCAAGAGGTGTCTGGGGTGGAAGGGTGAAGAAAATGCAAGATGCAAATATTCCAGAGGTACCTGATAATTTCCCTCAAAGTTTGCCTTTTCTTTATTTTTGAGTCCTCAGGTATACATAAGAGACAAATAGGATCATTTGGTTTCTAGAAAAAGTGGTCACATGTAAATTTTTAACTATTCACACATTTCTAGAATACTGGCTAAGTGACTAATAAGGCAAGTACTTGAAATTAGGAACCAGAAAGCTTGGGTCCTGGTGTTGAGAAACCAGATTATCACTTTTCTGCATGTCTGTACCCAAGCACCTGAATGTTCCTGGAAAAAGACACATACTGGGCCAATTGGTTTCGCTTTAAATTCATGATCACAATTTTTTTTTTTTAAGATTTAATTATTTATCCATGAGACACACACAGAGAGAGGTAGAGACATAGGCAGAGGGAGAAGCAGGCTCCTTCTGGGGAGCCCAACGTGGGACTCGATCCCGGAATTCCAGGATCACGCCCTGAGCTGAAGGCAGATGCTCAACTGCTGAGCCACCCAGGCGTCCCCATGATCACATATTTCAAAGGGGTACCCAATGCTACCAACACAGTCCTACTAAGAAAGTTGTAAGCTTGCTCCCCCTTTCAGCAGCATTACCATTCATCTTCACCTTTATCCTAATTATCAGGGACTGCCTGGGTGGCTCAGTGGTTTAGCGCCGCCTTCAGCCCAGGGCCTGATCCGGGAGACCCAGGATCGAGTCCGTCAGGCTCTCTGCATGGAGCCTGCTTCTCCCTCTGCCTATGTCTCTGTCTCTCTCTCTCTCTCTGTTTCTCATGAATAAATAAATAAAATCTTTTTTAAAATGTTATCCTAATTATCACAGTAGAAGCATGCTATTTCTATCCAAGATCAACGCTCCCGGTTTTCTTATATCCTTTCATGGATTTTACTCCTGTATAGGTCAGGCAAGACTTCTCTCCCCTGTATCACTCCCAATGGCACATAAACATGCTCCAGAACCCAACGTTTTATTTTTTTTTAAAAAGATTTTATCAATTTATTGCGAGAGACACAGAGAGAGACACACACACAGAGGCAGAGATATAGGCAGAGGGAGAAGCAGGCTCCCTGCAGGGAGCCTGATGTGGGACTTTATCCCAGAACCCCGGGATCACGCCCTGAGCGAAGGCAGACGCTCAACTGCTGAGCCACCTAGGCATCTCTGGAACCCTATGTTTTCTTTTTATTTATTTATTTATTTATTTATGTATTATTATTATATTTGGAACCCTATGTTTTAAAGCATCTCCTCACTGATCCAATATCGTTCCACAGTTCTCCCTAAATTTCTTTGCTCTCCTCACGGCAAAACTTCTCATGTTGCCTATGTGTGCTGTCTCTATTTCCTTACTTTTCCAATCATTCTCAACCCATTCTAGTGAGGTCCACATCTCTTGATCTACCAACATGAATCAAGCCAAATTCACCAATGATATTCTCCATTGAATACCAAGGTGACCAATCCAACAGCGTATCTCTGACCCGAGTTGACCTCTCAGCAGCCTAGACACAACTGACCCCTCCCCCCTCCTGGAAACCTTCTCTGCCCTGGGATTCCAAATTTAACATTCTTGTGGATCTTAAAAATCTTTTATCTATTCATGAAAGACACACAAAGAGAGGCACAGACATAGGCAGAGGGAGAAGCAAGCTCCCTACGGGAAGCCCAATTTGGGACTTGATCCCAGGACCCTGGGATCACGACCTGAGCCAAAGGCAGATGCTCAACCACTGAGCCACCCAGGAGCCCATTCTTGTGGATTTCTTTCTGCCTTCCTGACTGCCTCCTTTCAGATTCCTTCTCCATTATCCTATTTCTAAATGCTGGAGTGTCTAGAGTCTGGCCTTGAACTTCTCTTTACTCTTTCCTCCAAATGACAGCCCACACATCTGGTCTAATCAGCTCATGCAGTTTAAAAACATGACTTAGTTGCTAACACCTGAACACCCAAAAATTTTAATTACAAAAATCTAGATTTCGGATTCCCCTTTTCAACAAAACCCCCAGAAAATCTGTCAATATTGGGCTGGCATTCTCATAATGGAACAAGGAGCTGAATGGAGAAGGGGTCTCCTTGATGCTAGGTCTGTTTGTTATTCGTGACATCTAAGGTACAGTTCAGAACACAGTCCTGAGTCAGATTGCCAAGGTACCAAAGGCTCTCCTCCCTGGGTCGTCAGAACATCTTCCAGTCTGCGGTCGGTGAGCTTCATCGCAGGTTGGGTGGAATCCGCAGGTGCATCCTGGGGAGGGGGAGGGATGACCGCACTGTGAGCGGCTGAAGGGCGCCGCCCACTGAGAACTCAGCTCTCCAGTACAGACAAGAAATGTACTTTTAAAATACAGTATTGTATCAAGCCGAATCGTAAAGTTCTTTTGGCAAAAGATTGCTATGGTCGTGTAAAAGCATCAAGTCTGGTCTTCCGTCGGCCTCTCTTGCTCAAGCAGCCTGGTGACACCAAGGGGAAGCCCATGCCCTCTTCCCTTGCACCCGGCTTTAGGAGGCGGAAAGATCCCTTAAATTTTAGCCGCTGGGCAAGGCCAGCCCTCGCTCGCAGGAGCTGGGAGTGCACGGGGACCAGTCCCGCCTTACGCGGTGGCGGGCTGCGGTGGGGCGCCGGGAAGGAGGGTCCGGCCCAGCTAGGGCGGAGACTTGGGCGGGGCCCGGCCCAAGAACCGCCTCAACCCCACCGGCTCGCCCCGCGCGCGCTTCCTCCAAACACTCTCCCTCCCACCCCTAACCCCCCCTTTACGCGTTCAGGGAGGGAGACTGCGGCTAGGGAACCAGGTCAGACGAGCCAGGGATCCTGCGCCGCCCAGAGGCAGCGGCCTCCGCCCAGGAAGCCCCACCCAGCGGGAGCCCGGACGTCGCGGCGCCCGCAGAGCCCACGCGCGACCGGGCGAGGGCGCGGGAGGGCGCGTGCGGCGTGACGCGACTCGCGGCGCGCCCCGTGACGCCATCGCGCCCGCTTTTGAAAGTTGGCGCCCGGGGCCGCCTCCCATGCTGCCCTGCGCCAACCCCTCCCCTCACCTTTCCTCCCCCGCCCTCCACTCGTCGCCCGGCCTGCCCCCCCACCCGTCCCTTCCCTTATCAGCACCCGCGGCCCCGGCAGCGCCGACGCAGGCGCACTGCACCGCGCCGCCGCCATTTTGTGTCCGAGCCTGTGGAGCGATTAAACCGTGCGCGGAGCTGCTTCTTTGGCGGCAGCGGCGGTGGCGGTAGCCGGTGCGGGTGCGCGGAGCTGGCCGGGGACGCCGGGTGGCCGGAGCGGTGGAGCGGCGGCGGAGCGGGCGCTGCAGGGGGTGTGGCGCGGAGGTAAGGGGGCCCGGGGTGGAGGAGGTTTCGCGGGCCGCCTCTAGGTGTCACGATGGGGCCGCTCCGGTCGGCGCTGGCTGCAGCCCGGCGCCAGCGCCGCCGCCGGGGGGTGTTTGTCTCCCTCTACCGTCCCTGCTGCGGCGCGGCCGCCGCCATTGCCCGTCGCCGCCGCGGCCCGGCCGCCCCCCCCCGCGCCAACACCCGCCCGCTAGGCCTCCCTCCTGGCGGCGCGCTAGGCCTCCGGCGGCAGCGGCGGCAACAGAGGCCCGCGCGCCGGCGACTCCATTTTCCTTCCTTTGTCTCTGCCCTCGAGGCCGGCTCTTGGCCCGGCTGATTGCCCGGCCGTGGCCCGCCCTCTGCCCTCCGCCCCTCCCGCGGCGGGTGGCCTCAGCCGAAAGGCGATCCCTGCGTCCCGACTCCCGCGCCTTGCTCCGGGGTCCCGACCCACTGCCGCCGCGCGCGCGGTCCGGTTTCGGTGTAGTATGGGTGTCGGGCCTTGGCCGACGCCTCTCGGGCTGCCCCTCCTCCAGCCTGCCCGGTCCCCGGAACCTACCCGGCCGCTCTGCGAGCGTACCGCTGCCGCCCGGCTGCTCGGCGGTCGCTCCCGGTCCGCGCGCCGCCGCCGCTGGTCTCCGTCTCCGCCGAGTGGCGCAGGCGGCGCTGCTGCGGCTGCGAGCAGAGGGACCCCAGAGCTGCCGAGAGCTCCCTCTGCAAGGCTGGCTGAGCTGCTCGCGCCTCGACGCTGCCTGAGCGGGCGGGGGGACGCGCGCTCGCCGCCCCCGCCGGGCCGGGCTGCGCCCCCAAACTCGCGCCCCGGCTCCTCGCTGGACCTGACCGGTGCGGCCCCCCATGGTGGGCGGAAGAGACTCGAGTTCCGCACCAACTAGTTTTTCTACAGTCGCGGTCGGGACACCACTCGTAGTGATAGCCTGACTTTGTGCGTTAAGAGATCTCAAAGGGATCAAAATTTAATTTCATTCTGAGGTCAAGTGACGTGACAAATTCCTGAATTCGGGATTATGGGCTGGCTCAGTTGGTTCAGGCGATCCTTGAGTTTCCCTCCCGCGTTAAAATGTCCTGACGCTAACTTAGTACAGTATTTAGTACCTGATGCTTTAGAGCTAGGCGAAGGCAATTCTGCCCCGGAATTGTGCAACCCGATCTAAAGCGCCAGTAGGGCAGAATGAATTTATTCTTGACTCCACTGGTAATTTGCCCATACGCTGAAATATGAGGGTTGATGTTGTAATTGAATCCTGGGTCACTAGCTGCAGTTGGTTTATAAATATCTACGCCTAATGTAACTACTCTTTAGTAGCTGACTTCCTGTAGCCCAGAGTTGAGCATTAAGTAAACATTCGCATACGGACGTAGTCTTCATGCTTTGAGTTTAAATCAACTAGGAAAGTTAAAAATCTACGTCCCCTATAGGCGGCAAAAGAAGTTAAAACGGGGCATGTATATTAAATTTATTGTCCTTAACTGTTTTCTTGAATCGTTAAAAAGCTTCCTGTTGAATTGCCATAGTTTTCTCTCTTTATTTTCCTCAGATACTCTAGTACTTTAATATAGTATCGTGCAGCCGTTGCTGCATCAACTGGGGGTGCTTTGGAGAGAGGAAGATCTTGATTAACTTCTTTTTTTTTATGATAAGCTATGTTAAGCTTATGAGGAAATTAAAACAGGCTGGTGCTAAGCAAAGTTGTTGCATCTGCTGTGTGTAATCTCAATCTGTAGGATTTTGCAGGAATATCTATAGGAGAGTCTTTCAGCATCCCTTTTTTGAACCTTACAAAAAATGTTCCTTCTCTCCCTCCTCTACAGTAAAACTAAAATTGCACTAACAAATGCAGTAGTGTTGATTGTCAGGTTTTGGAATAGAACCATGCTTAATTGTCGTAAGTCCATTTGTGTAATTCTTTGCATTCTTGAGATTTTTTTTATTTTCCTTCTAATATTGTGGATGGCAGGTAGTCTGTTTTACTTATAAAAATAAGCTCCGTATGGGTTAAAAATTAAAATCTAGAAGTTCTGTAATTGATTCAGGAGTAATTGTTTTCCCTGGTTATTTTTGTGTTCCACAGGCCATGTTTTGTTTCTTTATTCAGTTCTGCCCTATACAAGTCATCAGCTTCTTGGTCTTCCATATCATTTATGCTTTTTTAATGGTATAGACTTTGTCCACAGAGTTGCTATACTTTGAGGTTTTCTGTATGCTAGGATTCATACTTTATTTTTATTGGAAGATGAAATCTACAGAGAATAAATTGAGGATATGAGGTTACCCAAAGGAACTTATTACTTAAGTCAGTAACAGAGGAAGATTACAACAGGAATGTTTGCCCACTTAGGAAAATACTGCTTATTTAATAGGAATTGTAAAAGTCATCCTTAGGGGGTCTATTTAACCAAAGTAAGAAAATTTAGAAGTTGTAAAAGTCATTCTTAAGATACATTCCAATTGCAAGCGCTTTTGGATTTTGCTTTAAATGACACACAAGATGAGGGACATCTTTGGGTGGCTTAGGGAGTTCTTTGGAAGTTCAGAGGCCACTTGTGGCTGACTATAGAGTCCTGGGCAGAGCCTTGCACAGTGGTGCCTTCTGACAAAAAGTCACCTCTAGAGACTTTTTTTTTTTTTTCTTTAGGGATGCTGCTGGAATCCGCTTCACTCCCCTTCATCTACTTTATAGCTTCCATTTCATTTTTTAAACCAGAAGTTTAATTGATTATCTATCTACCTTATTTACCTATCTTGGTCCCAGATGACTTCAAGCTCTTTTGCTAGAAATTAGGTCCCTCTTCAAACAACTAAAATTTGTCATAATTTAATACTTTGAGAAAGAGCATACAGGTTTGAAAAGAACAGTAATGGCAAGTAATGTATAGCCTTGAAGACCCTGATTCACAATTGCATGTGTAGATTTGGCATGCCATATTATTTTTTTCTAAACATCCCTAAATTTTAGTCATTATCTTCAAATCTTCCTGGCAGTATCTCTGTGTGTTTTCTTAGTGATAAGTATTTGAGTTCAAAGATGGGACGTTGTGTATAGACTGCTGTTACATACACCAAGAATAGCAACTTTCCCATACTTGATCGTTGTTTTTACTCATTCTTAGAATGTTGAGGTATATAAAATCTCATCCTCTTTTGAGACATGCTAGTAACAATATATGGACTCCAATACAAAAGGGTTTCTTGGACTAGGTATTACTAATCAGTTCAGGTTGTAAATTGCCTCTCAGCAGAGAAGATTTTTTTTTAGCTTCATCTAATAAAGTATTAGCTTGGTTTTATGAGCTTTAATTAATTATGAGATGGATTCTCTTGTAGTTGTACCTTATATGTCAAATTCTTTGAAAACTCTTAATTCAAATTTAGCACTTTCATTTCACTTGGGAGTTTTTCTTTCCCCCTTTGGAAGTAAGTTCCACTCTACTGTTGTCTGAAGCTTGAGCTTGACAGTTCATTTATTTGTAATTTAGGGAGAAAATTGTTAGCTAACAAAGTATTTCATTGCTGTGCTTCTAGGAATTTCAAGTCAATGAAAGCTCTCTCCATGGTTATTAAACTGAAAAATACAGTCTCATGTAAACTAACTTAATCAGTAAAGCTACTACTTGCTGAAGATAAGGAAGTATATGCTAAAGAACTATTATTATATCTATAAGAATTAATTTGGGGGGACACCTGGGTGGCTCAGCAGTTGAGCTTCTGCCTTCGGCTCAGGGCGTGATCCCAGGATCTGGGATCGAGTCCCGGATCCGGCTCCTTGCAGGGAGCCTGCTTCTCCCTCTGCCTGTGTTGTGTCTCTGCCTCTCTCTCTGTCTCTCATGAATAAATAAATAAAGTCTTTTTAAAAAATTAATTTTTGTTAGTTTGAATATATATACATGTGCCATTATTTGTTTGCAGGATCATAATGGTTTTTTCTTTTTAAGATTTTTTTTAATTTTAAGATTTTATTTATTCATGCGAGACAGGGAGAGAGGCAGACACAGGCAGAGGGAGAAGCAGGCTCCCTGTGGCGAACTCGATGCAGGACTCCCATCCTAAGACCTCGGGAATCATACCCTGAGCCTAAGGCAGACGCTCAACCACTAAGCTACCCAGGTGTTCCTAAGACTTTTTTTTTTTTTTTTTTTAATTTCTCTCTGTGCCCAACTTGGGGCTCCAACCTACAACCCTGAGATCAAGAGTCACATGCTTGGGATGCCTGAGTGGTTCAGCGGTTGAGGTTGAGTGTCTGCCTTGGCTCAGATGTGATCCTGGAGTCCTAAGATTGAGTCCCACATTAGGCTTCTGGCATGGAGCCTGCTTCTCCCTCTTCCTGTGTCTCTGTGTCTCTCGTGAATAAAATTTATTTATTTATTTATTTATTTATTTATTTATTTATTTATTTATTTATTTATTTAAAGATTTTATTTATTTACTCACTAGAGACAGAGACGGGGGGTTGGGGGGCAGAGACATAGGCAGAGGAAGAAGCAGGCTCCACGCAAGGAGCCTGATGTGGGACTTGATCTTGGGACTCCAGGATCACCCCCCTGGGCCAAAGGCAGGTGCTAAACCTCTGAGCCACCCAGGGATCCTCAAATAAATAAAATCTTAAAAAAAAAAAAAAGTCACATGCTCTACAAAGTGAGCCAGCCAGGACCCCACATGGGTACGGTTTTGATAATTACAGATCTTTAGTCATTTATATATTAAGCAAATGTCGAAAAAAATAAGTGTTTTATTATTGGCTTGATAGAATTTATGGAATGCTTTGTTTAGTAATGTGACGTATTAAAACATAATGTTTATTTTTTTTGTTTGCTTTTTTTAATATATTGTTTCTTAACCAATTTTTTCCATTTTCATCTTGCCCTCATTTTGCTTTTCATATTATGTATGCATTTATGCATATTTAATGTTCATAAAATTATTTGTATTTCTGTTTTAGAATGATTGCAGATCTGGAGCCAAAGAACAAGATGCACTAGTGGACAGATTGCTAACCAGGGGCTTGAGAGTTCTGTTTTCCCTCCTCAAACTGACTTTGCAGTCACGGAGAGGTAAATGCTCTTTCCATTTCTTGAAAATGGGAGTAGTAAATCCTTTCTAGGGTGGAAGGATTTGCTATTTTGTTCTTAGGTATAGGAGATCCAGGACGGTGGGTAATTGAGGGAATATAGGTTTTATAGTCTGAGTCCTTCGTTTGGAAGTCCACTACCATATATTAGCTGGGTGACACTGAGCAAGTTACTTAACCTTTCTATTCCTGTGGTCACCATTTGTGAGAGAACAGCACAACAATTACAGAGGCTGTTCTCCCAAGTCAATGAGAATGTTTGTAAGCATTAAGTACCATTCTGAGTGTGTACATAGAAGGACCTCCAGGAAATGGTTGTTTTTCTGCAGAAACCTTTGAAATGTGTATTCTGACTATTGGCAAATGAAGTCCACAGTCTGTGGTGATTTGAAATTTTGTTGGAACCATATTCTTGGGGAAATGGATCTGAGATAAAAGTTGTCTTCGTCAATAAGAGTTAGCCTAGCTGCTGACCCATTTTTGCATCATTATCAATAATTTTTAAAAAACATTTTAAAGAGTCACTTAAAATTTACTGTAGCCTATGATTTGTTATAAAATATATTGGACATCATAGGGAACTTGAAATAGACCTTATAAATGTTGAAATCTACTAGGATTTGGAATCTCATCAACAAGCAATGTAGGGTTCTAGGTAGGAAAATTACCTCTTAGCCTAAGAGAAAGCACATGAAAATGTGAAAATTTTTTAAAATATGAAAATGGCTTAATTTTACTTGTGTAATGGCAAAAGGGAAAGGTGGGAATTACAAATGCTGGCATTAGATAAGCTTATGTGAAGGAATCATCTAAATGACAACTACTAAGATTTTTCTTACAAGCTGTGCCTGGAGCAAATAGAGAGGAGGAAGGAAACAGGAGTGAAAGCTCTACTATTCTTCACATCTCTATTTTCCATGGGCAGCTTGGTACATTGATAGATGGGAATGGCAAGGTCTGTGTGCTAGTGTTCTGTCACTCCAGAAATAATTTGTACCCTGCAGGTTTTTTTTAGGAGTGTTGACACAGTATATATTAATGAGCTGCTGAAAAGAAAAACAATACTAATTTGAAAAGCTGTTGGGGAAAACTAGCCGTAAGAGTTTGGGGAATGGGGTTGTAGGAACATGTTGGTCACTTTTAAGTGTTATGGCTATTTAATTGTTTAGATCCCTGTTTCTCAAACTGGGATATGAATACCCTTAGGGTACAAAGTGGTATGATTCCGGGGTACTTGAAGCCACAAGATAAACATGATCCATCTTCTTGGAGCTTCAATTGTGCTCATTGAGGGGGCGGTGAGTTAAGTAATTTGACTGGTAAGTAATTTTTAAATTTTTACATTAAAACAAATACATATTTTTAGGATCAGAATGGGAACCACGTATGACTGTCTAAGATAACACAGGTTTTCAACAAAGTGAGTCATGAATGCCTGGGATTAAGAATTGCTCTTTGTATAGGTACTATAGTGAAAGCATTCAAGAAGCAATACTTTTGAGATATAGAACAGCTCTATCTTTCAGCTCTTTACTTTGTTCCCTGTAGTATCCTACTGTGGGATATGGTTGTTAAATTGTATTAAATGGTGCTTGTTAGCTTGGATGCACGTTCCTGCACATGCCCAGCATGCACAAGAGCTCTGTACATATTGGTAGGCAGTTCTAGATGGCTGGACCAAGTCAGAAATACTGTCATTAAGACCATTCCAATGACCTAAGAATTAGAATTATTTTTTTCTTTTAAAGACTTTATTTATTTTATTCATGAGAGACCAAGATCACACCCTGAGCCAAAGGCAGACCAACCACTGAGCCACCCAGGCATCCCAAGAATTAGAATTTTTAAAGCAATGAGCAAAATCAGGTCTAAAATTGTAAATTCTGTAAAACAGAATTTTGAAAACAAGTATCACATTAACTTCATCATAATTAACAATTTATACTGATTTTGTTACCCACCCATTCAAGTTGTTAAGTAGTCAAAGTTATAATAAAGTGGCTAAAAAAAAAAGTGGCTAAGTCTTAAATTGTAGACCTTGTGACTCCTAAGATAGTTACTCAGAAACATCTAAACTGTTCTGTGTGTTTTAAATTTACTAAGTGTTATTAGTGTATTGCTCTTAATATAAGTGGCACATAAGAATTATATTTCCTATTATTGATAATATCTGTTCTTTGAATATAAGTTTTATATTTGAACCTAGTTTGTTCTAGATATGAGCATGACTTTCTCTGAAATGTATTTGAATTGAATCAACCCGGATGTTTAGATGTGCTCTAAATATTTATAGTATTTATTGAACACTTATAAGGTGTTCATTATATTTTTTGAACCCTTGCCCTTCTACTTTGTGTCTACTAATTGGTTGCATTAGATACTAAGGGATTCGAAGATGAATAAGAAAAAGATGGTTTTCCTCAAGGTCTTGAGTATGGGGCAAGAGATCAGTAAATAAGTGTTGCTTGTGCTCTCATAAAAGTGTGGGATTCAGGGAGAATAGTTACAGGGGTTGGTGAGAGATGTTGCGAAAGGCTTTCTGGAGGAGAAACCCTGATGTAGGTGTATGAGGAAATTCAAAAGCATACAATTGGATTTTAATCCTACTAGGGCACCAAGGTTTAGTCAGTGTTTTTTAATAGCTACATAGCTTTGGGCAAGTCCATTAGGGGTTACTTCCTTGTGCCTTTTCTCATTGGTAAAATGACATATTTACCTTGTTACAGGCTTATGGCAGTTAAATGAAGTATGGTTAAGGGGGAATATGTATATATATTTATATATTTGTGTATATGTATATAAACATGTATTTATGTCTGTAACTACAATGTGCTGTGTAGAAGTAAAATTATGATCTTTAGAATAGTTGGTCATTGTATATATTTTGCATTAAGCTACAGTGATGACAATTAGACTGTACAGAAGTTAGGTGAATGAAGTAATATGGATGAGAAAATTCTATTAATCAAAACCTGTTGATCAGGGGATCCCTGGGTGGCTCAGCAGTTTAGCCCCTGCCTTCGGCCCAGGGCGTGATCCTAGAGTCCTGGGACCGAGTCCCACATCAGGCTCCCTGCATGAAGCCTGCTTCTCCCTCTGCCTGTGTCTCTCCCTCTCTCTCTCTGAATGAATAAATAAAATCTTTAAAAAAAAAAAAAAAAAAAAAAACCTGTTGATCAGTAGAGAAATGGATAAGGAAACAGAGCCACACTGTTTTGGGAGCAATTTTTGACAACCACAAAAAGAAACTGATTGGGAATACTGTTAACTAGCAAAATGCTTAAGAAATTTATTTTTTTAAATACAGTAGAAAAAAATTGTTATGGAATAAAAGCAAAGAAAAAAAACCAAAACCTGGCACATAGCAGAAACCTAGTAAGTAATTGAATGAATGCCTAGGAAAAAGACCAAACAGACATCAAAAAACTGGTCAAAATATAATAAACTAACAGTGCAAGGGTGGTTGGATCTAGGGTAACTTTTCTGTTTTTTTTTTTTTTTTCTTTTTTTAAAAAAGATTTTATTTATTTATTTATTCATGAGAGATACAGAGGGAGAGAGAGAGAGGTAGAGACCCAGGCAGAGGGAGAAGCAGGCCCCATCCCATGCAGGGAGCCTGACGCAAGACTCCATCCCAGGACTCCAGGATCACACCCTGGGCCGAAGGCAGGTGCCAAACCGCTGAGCCACCCAGGGATTCCTTTTCCTGGTTTTCTATAGTTGTATAACATCTTGTAGTGCAAATAGATTCTCTTTCTTCTTCTTCTTCTTTTTTTTTTTTAAGATTTTATTTGTTTATTCGTGAGAGACCCAGAGGGGAGAGAGAGGCAGAGGCAGAGGGAGAAGCTTGCTCCTCACAGGGAGCCCAATGTAGGACTCAATTCCAGAACATTGGGATTATGCCTTAGGTAGAAGGAAGACACTCAACCGCTGAGCCACCCAGGCGTCCCTTTTCCTTTTTCTTTTTAAAGATTTTATTCTTTTTTTTTTTTTAAGAGTTTTTTTTAAAGATTTTATTTATTTATTCATGGAGACGGGGGGGTGGGGGCACAGACATAGGGAGAAACAGGCTCCAGGCAGAGAGCCCAACATGGTACTCGATCCCGGGTCTTCAGTATCACACCCTAGGCTCAAAAGCAGCACTAAACTGCCGAGCCACCTGGGCTGCCCATAAAGATGTTCCTTATTTATTCATGAGAGAGACAGAGAGAGAGGCAGAGGCACAGGCAGAGGGAGAAACAGGCTCCGTACAGGAAGCCCGATGTAGGACTCGATCCCAGGTCTTCAGGATCACACCCTGGGCTGAAGGTGGCACTAAACCGCTGAGCCACCTGGGCTGCCGTTAATTGTTTTGTTTAGTTTTTGTTTTTAAATAAAGTAGCATTAAAAAAAGAAAAAAAGAAAATAAATAAAGTAGCATTGCCAAAATTTGGGAATGACCATATTCAACGGTGGGGAAGTGATTAAATTATGAATATCTTTTTAAAAATTAAGAATATCTATAAAATAAAATGTCATGCAACCATTGTGTTATGTATAGTAGTATATTGAAAGGGAGAGATTTGAGACATACTACATAAAGTAGATTATCAAATAGTATGCACAAATATGTGTATGTATATAGGGAGGGGACCATGGATATAAACCAGAAAGTTTGTTTATACAAACCTATAGATTTATGTTTTTGGTTTATCTGGGTTTTCTCCTATACATGTATTATATAATTTTTATTTTTTATTTTTTAAGATTTTATTTATTTATTCATGAGAGACACAGGCAGAGGGAGAAGCAGGCTCCATGCAAGGAGCCCGATGTGGGACTCGATGCCAGGTCTCCAGGGTCATGCCCTGAGCTGAAGGCAGGGCTAAACCAC
Source organism: Canis lupus familiaris (assembly GCF_011100685.1). NCBI lineage: Eukaryota > Metazoa > Chordata > Mammalia > Carnivora > Canidae > Canis > Canis lupus. The sequence goes on along the minus strand of NC_049226.1, from coordinate 82,439,195 downwards.
TGAGCCACCCGGGGTGCCCTGTATTATATAATTTTTAAAGGGAAAAGGAATCCAGTATAGTAAGAATTAGTACTAAAGTGTTCTGATAAATATAATGAAATAATAAAAGTTTTTGTCTTGTTTACGCTGGCAATAAAGTCTAGACTTCTTGAGTGGATTTGAAGCCTTGCCAGAACATTGTTGCAGAAGTGCAAGCATGAGGAGGAGGCAGGAGGCAGGAGGGAGAGTACTAGTAGCCACCTATCTGCCCAAGTATTAGAAGGAATTGAGGTTACAGAGGCAATTCTTAGAACCTTCCTCACTTAGATTTGGTCTTAAACCTTTTTTGTATCACCTGAGTAATGTTTAGTTTCTTTCTTTGGAAAGTCTAATATTTGTAGAACTAAAATCCAAAGAACTCTTTTTTTTTTTTTTAAGATTTTATTTATTCATTAGAGACACGGGGTGGGGGAGGAGAGAGAGAGAGGGAGAGAGACAGACACAGGCAGAGGGAGAAGCAGGCTCCATGCAGGGAGCCCGATGTGGGACTCGATTCCAGGTCTCCAGGAACACGCTGTGGGCCAAAGGTGATGCTAAACCTCTGAGCCATCCAGGCTGCCCTTTTATTTTGTTTCTACAGAGATAAACACTATTAATAGTTTGATGTGTTCCCTTTTGAGTTTTTCCCCTGCACTTTTGTAAATGGGCATGTACATTATAGTAGTTTTATGTTTTTTGTTTTTCCTAGAGAAGGTGGGGGCAGAGGGAGAGAGAATCTCAAGCAGGCTCCATACCCAGTGCAGAGCCCAATGCAGGGCTCAATCTCATGACTCTAAGATCATGACCTAGTCAAAATCAAGAATTGGTTGCTTAACTGACTGAGCCACCAAGGCACCCCCATATAATAGTATTAAAGGAAGAATGTAATTGTGCTATACAAGTATTTTGTAACTACCACATTAAATAAAAACACATGGGGGTGAATGTTTCAAATAGTACAAAATGTGCAGTGAAAAGTAATAACTTTTTTCTACCCCTGATCCCTCAGTTTTCTTCCTCGGAGGTAATAAATATTACAGCTTTTCATATATCCTTCTGGAGAAAATCATATGCATGCATAAGCATGTGTGTGTGTATCCTTTTTAAAAAAACAGATGGGGGATCCCTGGGTGGCGCAGCGGTTTGGCGCCTGCCTTTGGCCCAGGGCGCGATCCCGGAGACCCGGGATCGAATCCCACGTCGGGCTCCCGGTGCACGGAGCCTGCTTCTCCCTCTGCCTGTGTCTCTGCCTCTCTCTCTCTCTCTCTCTGTGACTATCCTAAATAAAATGAAAAAAATAAAAAAATAAAAAAATAAAAAATAATAATAATTAAAAAAAAATAAAAAAAATAAAAAAATAAAAAAACAGATGGTATCATACAATGCACATAGTCCTGGGCATTTAAGTTGTTTTCAGTTTTGCTGTTAGACAAAGAAGTTCTAGTAGATATCCTTGCATACACCTCTTTGTGCACTTGTACTAGTGTATTTATAGGATGACTTCATATAAATTTAATTGCTTGAATATTCCTAGAAGAGGGAATAGCATATACAAAGGCCCAGAGGCAAGAGGAGAGAGCCCAGAATGTTCTGGCTACTGAAAGCAGTTTAGTATGATTAGAGCAGAGTGTGTGAGGCTGGATGCAGATCTGCTGATAGGGCCTTAAAGGACCCTGTAGTCTAGGTTTAAGAGTTTATTAGACTTCAGCTTATAAGTTTTCACTTGGGAGGTTTCAGAATTGAAATCTCCTTCCTGATAATAAATTACCATTTTAAAAATCTGTGTCCATTGTGTGAAAAATGGATGGTAAGGAAGCAAAGAGAGAAAGCAGGGAAACTAGTTTGACCAAGGCCGTTGCATCGGTCCAGGCAAGATGTCATACCTGCCTGACTTAAGATAGGGAATCTCGCTAGAAATGCTATTTGTTTTTTGTTTTTGTTTTTTAATTTATTTATGATAGTCACAGAGAGAGAGAGAGGCAGAGACACAGGCAGAGGGAGAAGCAGGCTCCATGCACCGGGAGCCCGACATGGGATTTGATCCTGGGTCTCCAGGATCGCGCCCTGGGCCAAAGGCAGGCGCTAAACCGCTGCGCCACCCGGGGATCCCCTGCATTCTCTTTTGTAAGCTTCCTTCATGTTATATGTTATGAACATTTTCCCCCATTAGATACTTTACGTTATTTCAAATTACTAAGAATGTACTTCTTTATTGCTGGTTAAGTTTTCTAACCTGTTCCTTTGGGGATAAGTCTCTTGGTTTTGGCCCTAGCATTTTGCCTCTAATACTTCATCTCTCCTCTTCCCCACTGTTTGAATTATTTCTAATATAAAAGTAGATGGACTTTGAGTAAGAGCCAAGTTAATTGTACATTTGAGTGCACAGATTTTGAGGTGTGATAATAGCTATTCATAGTCCTTTTTTTCTTTTTAAGGATTTTATGTATTTATTCATAAGAGACAGACATAGGCAGAGGGAGAAGCAGGATCCCCTTAGGAAGCCTGATGTGGACTCGATCCCTGAACCCCAGGATCACGCCCTGAGCTGAAAGCACAGCTTAACCACTGAGCCATCTAGGTGTCCCCAGAGTCCTTTTTTTTTTTTTTTTTTTTTTTTTTTTCCCAGAGTCCTTTTATTTTGATTTTATTCTTGACTGTTCTCAGTAGTAGATATTTGATGATTTAATGACTTTCAGATACGTCTGCATCTTAGCTAATGGCTAAGTAGATTATCCTATCAAGTATATAGTTATGGCTTTAAGCATTTTTCACACTAAAATTAAATCCTCTGTTTCTTATTTTGAAGGAGGGTAGATGCCTCCCCAACAAGAAGGGTGGCAAATAAGAGTCCTAAAATGTTGTAGATTGATGAGGGTTTTTTTTTTTTTTTTAAGATTTTATTTATTTATTCGAGAGAGGCAGAGACACAGGCAGAGGGAGAAGCAGGCTCCATGCAGGGAGCCCAGTGTGGGATTCGATCCTGGGTCCCTGGGATCACTCCCTGGGTTGAAGGCGGCACTAAACCGCTGAGCCACCAAGGCTGCCCTGATGAGGGTTTGTTGTTTTTTTTTTTTTTTTTTTTTTTTTTTTTAAGATTTTATTTATTTATTCAAGATAGACAGAGAGAGAGAGAGAGAGAGGCAGAGACAGGTAGAGGGAGACGCAGGTTCCATGCAGGGAGCCCGACTCGGGACTCGATTCCAGGTCTCCAGGATCACGCCCTGGGCTGAAGGTGGTGTCAAACCACTGGGCCATCAGGGCTGCCCTTGATGAGGGTTTTTAAGAGCAAATGTCTTGATGTTCTGTGTGTAGGGGGAGTATGCAGGGTTATACAGTGATTATACCTTGACTTTGAGCAGCCTTTCTAGTTTAAAACATAACCTAATGGAGGGAGGAAACAGCCAATCTGGTAGATTGTACCTAATGTTTATGGTGTTTCTGACTGACACAGAGATTTCTTATTAGATTACTTGGGCTTCCAAGGTTCCTCGGTAGCTCAGTTGGTTGTGTCTAACTCTTGATTTCAGCTCAGGTCATGATCTCAGGGTCCTGAGATCAAGCCTTGCCTGGAGCTACATGCTGAGGTGGAACCTGCCTGAGATTCTTTCCCTTTCCCTCTGTCCCTACCCCCCTCTAAAATTTCCTGGACTTCAGATGTAAATGACAGTTGGTAGAGTGATGTGCATTAGCCATCTTCATCTAAATAGATTGTAGAGACCTCTTCCTGATTCTTTGTTACAGACAAGTAGACTGTGAAGCTAGGGAACTACCTTTTGTTCCATCCTTTTGTACAACTTTGCTGTATGCACTTGTTAAAATTTCCGGTCTTTTTTAGCTGGGATGTGGGGTACTTGTTCCTTTACCTGCAAGGATGAATCTAACTTCATAATCTAACCTAAAAAAAGAAGTATAGGATGTTAAGCCCAGATTAAAGTTGAAGTAATCTGGCAATCTCTTTTATAGAAAATAAACCTAAGAGAGTGATTTGCCTGAGGTCATAGATGTAGGGCAAGTGCTTCTGCCTTTTTTGTTCTTCCCCGTTTGGGTCTGCATAGTCTAGGTTTCACAGAATGTCCTGCTGCATTTGGTTTGGAGCTAATTATTTGCTATATATTCAGCTTTTTTGATCTCTTTTGTCAGAAATATAAATCCATGTATTTCTATAGAAGAAAAGTGTGAAGACTATATACACTGTTACTGCTCCTGCACACTGGCACACATTAGGTTTTTAGTATCAGAATTTTTTTTAACATAGTCACCAACTTTAAAGGTTGTCTGTGTATGCAATGCATTGTTAGACTCTGGCTGTCACTAATATTAAAGCTTGGTATCTAGTACCAGCTGTGTTCAGAATTTGAGCTTAAATTCAACAATTTACCTCAAAGAGGTAAATACCTCTTTCATTATAATTCAGGGCTTCTTCAGAATCTTTCAGTAGTTTCTCTGTGATAAGAACAGACCATCATTGATTGGAAACCAGTGTTGCTTAGCACCTATTTTTAGTATTGTCCAGTTGGACCATTGAAAGTTGTAAATTATTTCAGCCTGCTACTTCTTATTTTTTTTATAAACTCTGGTATAACAGAAAGCTGGCAGAGAATGTTCATGATCATATATCATAAAGCAGGTACAAGGTATTTTACATTCACACAAGTATGTATGTACCCATTCTATAATAACAGGGGATACCCTAATTGCCTGTGATACTTCTTGTGTCTCTGAATTATTCGTATCTTTAACTTTCTGCTCCTACTTAAAATTTTTTGTTATGAATATATGTTGAGATTATAAAATAATAGTGACATGGTTACCTCTTTGTAATAAATTGTATTTTACAATTTTTTTTTTCTTTCTGGCATCTTGCCAGACAAGGTCTTTAGCTCCTCTAATCATGTCTTTTAGATATTTATAAGTATATAATTTTTCCCCCAGTTTCTTAGGTAAGCTATTGCCTATATCTCCTTTCCTATATTTGTTTCCATATTTTTAGAGTAACCAAATTGACAAATTATTTGTTTTCATAATCTAATGTAGTTTAAAGTAACATTCTGTTTCTTCCATTAAGCTTCCGTATGTGTTCCTATACACGTATAGCTTTTATCTGTTTTTAGATTTCTTTTGTTCTATTGAATAGTACTTAAGCAATTATCTGTACTTCATTCTACTATACTATTTATTCACTAAGAATATCGTACTCTCTTTATTTTTTTATAGATTTATGTATTTATTTACTTATTTGAGAGCAAACATGTACAAGCAATGTGTGAGGGAGAAGCAGGCTGCCCACTGAGCAGGGAGCCCAGTGTGGGCCTTAATTCCAGGACCCCAGGATCCAGGCGCCTTTCTTACTCTGTTAAAAATATACTATTATTTGATTTTTGTTCAGAGAACTCCTATTGCCATTTATTATTGTGCCTTTAGTATGAGTATGCATTGTTGAATTTAAGCTGTTGACTTCTGATTTAACATTGATCTTATAGGAGACCCCATTTACCAAATAAAAATGGTCTTGGTAACGCCAAGTACCCTTCATGAGCAAGTACTGGTTTATAGAAACATTCAAGCAGTGGCTACAGGATCACTGAGAGACATTGCAAAACCAGGAGTTCACTCCTGTCACATATGTCCACTTCTCTTTACTTTTTTTCCTTGTGTCATGTGTTGAGCTTGTTGATATCATGTAGAGAGATATTTTGTTGATGGCCGATGGTAGAGGTAAAACTTAGTAAGACTTCCTTCTTGGGTAGGAAGGAATGGAATACATTCCATTATTGCATATGTGGAAGTCATACTAGTTTTGAGATAAACTTTGTAGATTTTTCTCTAAACAAAACAAATTTTTTTTTTTTTTAAGATTTTATTTATTCATGAGATAGAGAGGCAGAGACACAGGCAGAGGGAGAAGCAGGCTCCATGCAGGGAGCCCGATGTGGGACTCCATTCTAGGACTCCAAGATCAGGCCCTGGGCTGAAGGCAGGCGCTAAACTGCCGAGCCATCCAGGCATCCCTACCTGGGAACCTTTTAAAATATCTCTTCTACCCTAGACCTACTGAATCAGAATCTCTGGGATCTATGTATTTTAAAGCTCACCAGGTGATCCTGATACCATCCAGGTTTGGGAACTGCTCACATAGAATCTGCCTCAAAATCCGTAGAATGTGGCTCTTAGATGTTCTATAAATTCTATATTGTGTGTGTCTGTAACTTATTCCTTTTTGTGACATATTTATTCAAGGTGACAGACTTGCCATAGATCCCCAGCCTAGCTCATTCCCAGTAATGAAAGACTAAAGGACTACTCTAAAGATAGTGTAACTCTGAGCTGCTTTCAGGGTTATGGGCTTGGAGCAGAGCAAAGAGATCTGCTAGTTCTCATATCATCACCCTGGGGAGCACAAGGAGAAGTGAGGCATTAAGTTGCTGTATTCCTGTATTCCAGCAAAAGTGTCACTCAGGTTATGGAAAGCAGAGAGGGGCACCGTGTGCTTGGGAAGCAGCTTTTTTTTTTTTTTTTTTTTTTTTAATTTTTATTTATTTATGATAGTCACAGAGAGAGAGAGAGAGGCAGAGACACAGGCAGAGGGAGAAGCAGGCTCCATGCACCGGGAGCCCGATGTGGGATTCGATCCTGGGTCTCCAGGATCGCGCCCTGGGCCAAAGGCAGGCGCCAAACCGCTGCGCCACCCAGGGATCCCCGGAAGCAGCTTTTACTCAGTGTTGAGGCACCAGCATGTTGACTCCCAGATACACTTTGTCTTCTGTTTCATGTGTAAATTGTTCAATAAGTGAGATAAACAGGCTGCCCTTAGTGAGAAACCAGATCATGAGCATGACCTCCAAAGTCAGGTCACACTAATAAATCTGAAATGGCTTAGTACCGTTTCACTTATGTTGAATTTTTTTGCATAGAATTTGTCTAATTCCATACATATCCTCTTTTAGCATGTTCCTCTCTACTGTACTTTGCCTGTCAGGGTCCATCTCCTCTTTTAAGATCCAGATGTAGCATTTCCTCTCCTTCAAGCCCTCTTTTACCCACCTATGCCATCATTTGTGCCAAGGTGGTGGGAAGTATGTTAATCCCAGCTATAGCACTCAGTCACACTACCATAGACCCTTAAACAATGTGGGGTTAGGGGCGCCAATGCCCTCCACCCCCCACCCCAGCCTCTCCTGGGTATTACTTTTAACTCCCAAAAAATGTAACTAACAGCCTGCTGTTGACCAAAAGCCTCACTAATAACCTAAACAATTGATTAATACTTATTTTTTATGTTACATGTATTATATACTGTGTTCTTATAATCATGGGAACTTGGGATTACTATTTTTGCCAAGAGTGTATAGATAGTCTTCTAATGTGCTCCAGAAAATAAGTTAGGGTTTGTTTTTTTGTTTGTTTGTTTGTTTTTTAGCAATCACTTATCCCTTGTAAAGAACAGTATATTAAAAAGTTGTGGTAGTTTTATTTATAAAATAGACTACGAGAAATTATCCTTTTTTACTATCTCATTCTCAGTATCTATCTATCATTTTTAGTACATTTGTATTTTACAATAACTGATCTCCCCAGAGGACTAAACTCTGTATTGCTGAATGTAAAAGGTTATTTTGGTTGATTTCCTTTGGAAAATATCTGACATATTGGCTGTACAGCAGTATAATCTAGGTGATAAATTACTAAATTTTACTGTCTTCAAAATTAGAATAGTCAGTCTTTATTTAAATTTTTTTTTTTCGGGCAGCCCAGGTGGTTCAGTGGTTTAGCACTGCCTTCAGCCCAGGGCGTGATCCTGGAGACCCAGGATTGAGTCCCACGCCAGGCTCCCTGCATGGAATCTGCTTCTCCCTCTGCCTATGTGTGTGTGTGTGTGTGTGTGTCTCTCTCTCTCTCTCTCTCTGTTTCTCATGAATAAATAAAATCTTTAAAAAAAACTTTTTTTTCATCCAGAACATATTTATTGAGCACCTACAGTGCATGATTCAGGGCATTTTGTTTTATTTTTTTTTAAGTAAGCTCCACGTACAACATGGGGCTTGAACTTACGACCCCAAGATCAAGAGTCACATGCTCTACTGGCTGAGCTAGCTAGGTGCCTCTAGCCTTTATTTTTTTATTTTTTTTTTTTAATTTTTTTTTTTTTATTTATTTATGATAGTCACAGAGAGAGAGAGAGAGAGGCAGAGACACAGGCAGAGGGAGAAGCAGGCTCCATGCACCGGGAGCCTGACGTGGGACTCGATCCCGGGTCTCCAGGATCGCGCCCTGGGCCAAAGGCAGGCGCTAAACCACTGCGCCACCCAGGGATCCCTCTAGCCTTTATTTTTATTGGTAGGATTTTTAAGATCTAACCCATAATTGTATTGTTAGGACTTTTTATTTTTCTTTAAGAAATCACACAAGAAATGGCACAAACAGCAATAAAGGAAATCATACAGCTAAGCTACGATGAAGCATACAATATTTTGTTTTTCCATATTCCCTGCTCTTGTTATGGACAGGAACTATTTATATGTGTTTCACATGATAGTAATGTCGATATTGAGTGTCTGATATTGTCGACTGTTTCTGTAACAGTGTTTTGTATTTATTGCTGTAGAGGATACGGAATTAAAAGGCATAATAATTCCTCTCAACAAGCTAATAGACTATTTGAGGGAAAAACAAACTTAGAACAGTGTACTACAGTGAAAACCAGACAAACATAAAGTCAGTTTATACTTGAGAAGATGTGATTTAGGGGATCACTTGAGTTGGGAGGGGACAAAACAATAGGCACTTGTTTAGAAGATGCCTGTAAGGTGAGGTTAGGTGGGTGGAAAGGATGAGGACAAACTCTTCAGAGTTTTGAGAGTGCAGCTAAAGAATTTGGAGCTGATGGGTGCCTGGCTGGCTCAGTCAGTAGAACATGCAACTCTTTTTTTTTTTTTTTTTAATTTTATTTATTTATTCATGAGAGACACACACACAGAGAGAGGCAAAGACATGGGCAGACGGAGAAGCAGGCTCCATGCAGGGAGCCCAATGTGGGACTCGATCCTGGGACTCCAGGATCACGCCGTGAGTCAAAGGCAGAGACGCTCAACCGCTGAGCCACCCAGGTGTCCCGGAATATGCAACTCTTGATGTCAGTTTGAGCCTCACTCACATTGGGCATGAAAATTACTTTAGAAAAAAAAATAGAATTTGGAGTTGATTTGGTAAGCTTCAACCACCATGAGTTTTTGTATCTCATTTCAGAAGGAAAGTTTCATCAGGCATCAATACGCTGGACAGACTAGTAAAGAGAGACCAGCCTGGAATGCTGTTGTGTTCCTTTTTGGCTCTTCTTTTTCTCTTTCTTTCCTAGAATTGGTCGGTCACCAAGTTGTGTCCATTGGTTGCTGCCTTCATCCTGCAGAAATTGAGTAGTTTTTCAGAGAAGATTTTAGTGGGGAACATTTATGTAAGGTTTATGATTAGAATTCTAGGGCACCTGGGTGTCTCAATTAAGTGTCTGCCTTCAGCTTGGCTCATGGTCCCCAGGTCCTGGGATCAAGCCCCACATCAGGCTCCCTGCTTGACGGAGAGTGTGCCGCTCCCTCTCCCTCTCCTCCCTACTCATGCATGTGCGCGCGCACACACACACACACTCTCTCTCTCTCTCAAATAAATAAACTCTTTTAAAAACAAAGAAGAATTTAGGCAACTGAAAAGTTAAAAACTTGTTTGGCTAACATGTATTCATTACCCTCAGGGTGAAGGATCCAGAGGAGCACAGTATAATGATAGGAGCACAGTAGCTAGGCTGTGTGTGCGCATTGTTCTATTGAATCTTTATGATAGTTTATGAAGTGGATACCATTATTGTCCCTATTCTGTACAAAAGGATACTGAGAGGGGATCCCTGGGTGGCTCAGCGGTTTGACACCTGCCTTCGGCCCAGGGCGTGGTCCTGGAGCCCCGGATCGAGTCCCACATCGGGCTCCCTGTGTGGAGCCTGCTTCTCCCTCTGCCTGTGTCTCTCATGAATAAATAAATAAAATCTCAAAAAAAAAAAAAAAAAGGATACTGAGGCACAGAAGGGGGTAGCATATCTCATTCCATGTCACACTGCTAGTTAGGTAGAGGAACCAGAATTGGGATTCAGGTTTCTGGCTGGAGGGCCGAAGCTCTTGATGACTATTCCATTCTGCTTCTCTTGCCCCTCCCTTCCTTTTTTTTTTTAATATGGAATGAGCATTTTCCTCATATTACACATTATATTGATATGTGATTTTCAGTGTATAATATTTCACTTTGTGGGTGTATCATTTTCCAAGTTTTGACTATTCACCTATGGTTGTACTTCTTAAGTTGTTTAGAATTATTCACTTTGATTAATGATACCCTTGTAATCAGAGGCACCTGACTAGTTCAGATGAGCATGTAACTTTTCATCTCTTGGGGTCATGAGTTCAAGCCTCACGTTGGGTGTAGACATTACTTAAATAAATAAAATAATATCCTTATAATCTTGATGTTCATCTCTTGAGTATTTCTAGGCATAAAGTGAATTGGAGTTACTGGATTATAATTTGAATATTTTTAAAATTCTTGATTTATATTATCAGCTAACTTGCTGATTTCATGGCATCATGACCAATATGACGGATTATCCTTTAAAACAGCCATGGCAGGCATAGAGGTAACATGTTGTCATGATATTTTAATTTGCTTTATTTTTTGTTGTTTGATTTAGTGTTAAAGAGGTTCTTTTTTTCTTTTTAACTCATCTGCCATTTGTATTTCTTTGAGTCATTTGTTTGTGTCCTTTGCCCAGCTTTTTCTTTCGGTGTTCATCTTTTTTTTCCCCTTAAGATTTTATTAATTTATTTATGAGAGACAGAGAGAGGCAGAGACATAGGCAGAGGGAGAAGCAGGCTCCCTGTGGGGATCCTGATGTGAGACTCAGTTGAATCACAACTTAAGCCAAAGGCAGATGCTCAACCGCTGAGCCACCCAGGTGCCGAGATGTTCATCTTTTTCTTACAAATTTTACAGGCATATGATAAAGATGTTAATTCTTTGTCACATATGTTATATATAATACTTCTTTCTTGTTAACTGTTTTCTTTTTAATTTTGTTTGGTGCTTTTGTCATAAGAATTTTTTCTTAAGGGGGGTGGGAGTGAATGGGTGACGGGCACTGGGTGTTATTCTGTATGTTAGTAAATTGAACACCAATAAAAAAATAAATTAAAAAAAAATTTTTTTTCTTAAGGTCACAATTTCACTGATTCAAGTTTCTCCTATTATTTCTGTGTCTTAGCTCAAAAACTTCCTCATTCCTTTTTTTTTTTTTTTTTTTTAAATTTTTTATTTATTTATGATAGTCACACAGATTGAGAGAGAGAGAGAGGCAGAGACATAGGCAGAGGGAGAAGCAGGCTCCATGCACCGGGAGCCCGACGTGGGATTCGATCCCGGGTCTCCAGGATCGCGCCCTGGGCCAAAGGCAGGCGCCAAACCGCTGCGCCACCCAGGGATCCCCAAACTTCCTCATTCTGAGGCTATTCACTTTTTTTTTTTTTTTTCAATGTGGGGTTTTCTTTTTTTAATTGTTGCTGTGTTTTGTTTCTAATGTCTCCTTATCTTTTTCTTTTTTTAAAACATTTTATTTATATATTCATTAGAGACACAGAGGCAGAAACACAGGCAGAGGGAGAAGCAGGCTCCTTACAGGGAGCCTGATGCAGGAATTGATCCCAAACACTGGGTTCACACCCTGAGCCAAAGGCAGATGCTCAACTGCTGAGCCCCCAGGCATCCCCACATCTCCTTATCTCTTAGACAACAGAATGTATTCCAGTGGATTAAAAATATAATTCAAAAATATACATAATTCAGTATTTTCCAAATAGTTTAATAGCTTTTTGGCACCGTTTATGGAATAATCCTCTGCTCCCCACTAATTTTTTTTTCCCACTAATTTTTTAAATGACAAGCTTTTTATATTCTAGGGATTGTTTCTGAATTGTCTCTTCTGTTTAAATTTGCTGTGATAGTGACAATGTACACTATATTAATTACTGTGGCTTTATAATATATTAATATTTGGAAATAGAAAGTTGCCTTCAGTTTTTGGAAATTTCATTGCTATCATTATCTTGTTTGTTTTTCGGACATTTTAAAAATACTGTATGTAAAGGAGAAAGAATGAACAGCTTTATGATGTTTGGCCTTTTTGATCATGGATATAGATAGTGTCCCTGTTTAGTGAGGTCTTTTATGTTTCTTGGGAGAGTTTTATAACCTTCAAATATGTCTGCAAAATTTTAATTGTGGTTATTTTTATTTTGATACATTTCTTAATAATGGTAACTCCCTTCATTTCTGTATTTTTTGTATTTTCTATGTATTAAATATGTATGTATATACAGTTTTAAGTTGATAGCCCATCTTATTCCACAAAGAATTTGAGAAAATGCACAGAATATATAATTAAGAAATGAAAAAGTCGGGACGCCTGGGTGGCTCACTGGTTTGGTGCCTGCCTTCGGTTCAGGACGTGATCCTGGAGTCCTGGGATCGATCCCGCATCAGGCTCCCTGCATGGAGCCTGCTTCTCCCTCTGTCTATGTCTCTGCCTCTCTCTATTTCTCTGTGTCTCTCATGCATAAATAAATAAAATATTTTTTTAAAAAAATAAAGAAATGAAAAGGCTCCTGGGTGGTTTAGTTGGTGCTCAGTTGGTTCTTGATTTTGGCTCAGGGTCCTGAGATTGAGCCCTGCATCAGGCTCCATGCTGAGCCCTGCATCAGGCTCCATGCTGGGCAGGGATCCTGCTTGGGTCTCTATCTCCTCCTGCTCCCCCCCCCCAACAAAAAATAAGATATAAAATCAAAACCCTAGAAAATACAAATTAGAATAGAAAATTATATTACATAGTTTGGGAGGAAACAAATTGATCAAGGTATGGCCAACTAAAAAAAATGGTAACTCACGATCCTGTTACATGGGTCTCAACAATGAAAAAAAAAATGTCTTAGTTTGGAAGAAAAGCTTTTTCAAGCATGCAACTCAAAAATTTCTCCCACGTATCCTTTAGTGTAAGCCAAGGGCATAATGCCAAAACAAAACTTGGTGAAAGCAGTTCTGTAGGGGATAAGACCATGTGACCCAAATATACCCAGCTTTTTTTTTCTGATGGTCTGGCATAATTCTGGGATAAAGCCTAGAATAGAATGGTGAATTCCACACAGAGGTCAAGTCAAATCAGGACAGAAAAGTCTCCTTTGGATTTACCAGTTAAGGGCCATTGCTCACCTTAAGCAATTCAATAGAGAATTGGGGAACGGAAACCAGACTGGTGAACCAAGGCATGGAAGGAGAAATAAAGGAGTTGAGATAGCTAGTGTGAGGTTGACCATGAAGGGAATAAAGAAATGGTAGATGCTAAATTATTGAGTGGGTTAAAGGAAGATTTATGCAAAAGATTTGAGCAACATAGAGCTGGCAAAGAAGAGACTGAGGCAAGAGAGGGAGTGCCGATTTAGTAGGCTCCCAAGTATGCGGGCCAGGCTGGTGGCTAGGAACATGGCCAGGCAGCAGGGGCCCCTGTTAACAGGCTAGGCTTCTGCATCCTCCTACTCAGGCGTAGTCAGCAAGGGCTGATAAGTAAGTGCTCAAGTGCCAGTTTTCCTCTCTGCCGGCCCCATGTTTGCAGGTGCCAGGATCACTGTGCCAGTCTAAGGGAACCTTCTCTTGCTTATCCTAGAAGTTGATCAAATGATTTTTCAAAAAAATGTCCTTGGGGCATCTGGCTGGCCCAGTCAGTAAAGCATGCAAATCTTGATCTTGGGGTCATGAATTCAAGCCCCATATTGGGGGTAGAGTTTACTAAATAAATAAGTTAACACTAAAAATTACTTCTTAAAAAAAATATTTATTCATTTGACAGAGAGAACTAAGCAGGGGGAGTGGCAGGCAGAAGGAGAGGAAGAAGCAGGCTGCCCACAGAGCAGGGAGCCTGATGCAGGACTTAATCCCAGGATTGAGACGAAGGCAAACACTTAACCGATTGAGCCACCCAGGTGCCTGTGGGGTTTTTTTTTTGTTTGTTTGTTTTTGTTTCTAAGATTTTACTTATGAGAGCACAAGTTGGGGACGAGGGGTAGAGGGAGTAACAGAGGGACAAGGGAAAGAGAGAAGCAGGCTCCGCACAGAGCCGGAGCCCAACACAGGGCTTGATCCCAGGACCCCAAGATCATGACTTGAGTTAAAGGAAGACACCTAACCAATTGAGCTACCCAGGCACTGGGGAAAATTAGGAGCACCTGGGTGGCTCAGTCAGAAAATTAGGGGCACCTAGATGGCTTAGTAGGTTAAGTGTCTTCCTTCAGCTCAAGTCATGATCCTGGGGTCTTGGGATCAAGCCCTGAGTTAGGCTCCCTGCTCCGTGGGGAGCCTGCTTCTCCCTCTCCCTCTGCCAGTCCCCTTGCTTGTGCTTGCTCTCTCTCTTTGTTAAGTGAATGGATAAAATCTTAAATAAAATAAATTAATGAAAACAAATGTTTCTAAGCTTCACTTTGTCACCAGGATGACAGAGAATATAGAAAGGATCTGTTCTTCAGAGGACTACCTACTTTCTAGCTGCCTTCATTTGGTTTGTGGTGGATTAGAGACTACAGTTCAGTAGTTCCTTCTCCAGTGCCACTGAGTTGAAGGTGGTAGCCAAACGTCCACATGGGGAGATGCCTTGTAGGCAGTGAAACTAGGGAATTGCAGAAATGGATCTGAAAGATCTCTGGAGACAGCTGAATTTTAAAAAAGGCTAGCGGTTGGAGTGGCTACAGAGCAAGGAACAGGACCTTGATGTATTCAGAGGAGCAGGTGGAATAGCTCTCAGAGACGAAGGAAGAGACCTGGGAAAGACATAGCCAAGAGAGAAAAGAGGCTAGTGAAGAAGGAATACAAGTTTCATACCGTCAGCTGCCAGAGAAACTGAGATTGAGGGTGAGGAGAAGTTGGCTGCTATGGTTCTTGCTACATGGTGCTTGTGGACCAAGCAGAGGGACCACAGAAGGCTCAAGGAGGAGTGAAGTCCTTTTATTTTTTTATTTTTATTTTTTTTTTAATATTTCATTTATTTATTCATGAGAGGCAGAGAGAGAGAAAGAGGCAGAGACACAGGCAGAGGGAGAAGCAGGCTCCATGCAGGGAGCCCGACGTGGGACTCGACCCTGGGGCTCCAGGGTCACGCCCTGGGCAGAAGGCGGCGCTAAACCGCTGCGCCACCTGGGCTGCCCTGAAGTCCTTTTAATAACATTGGGTTCTGAAGATAGGAGAACAAGGCCATATACAAGTGTGTGCAAACTATATGTATGATGTCATCTCATCTCTATAAAAACACCCATACGGGAAAAAACAACTGAATAAATAGCAAAGGGCTAGGTGATTATCTCTAGGTATTGTGAATTTTTAAGGTTTTATTTTTTAAGTAATCTCTATACCCAACATGGGGCTTGAACCCACAACCCCAAGATCAAGAATCCCACACTCCACTGACTGAGCCAGCAGGTACCCCATGAATAACTTCAAAAAAAATCTTTAATGTGTTTCATTTTTCAGATTTCTCTAAATGAACTAATATACTTTGATAATCTAAAAAATATATATATGTTCTGAAAGTAAATGTAAGCCTTTTTTATTATCATTGGTCCACAGAAAGCTTTGAAAAGTCTAGAAAGCATGGATGACTGAAGCAAGGAGAGAGGTAGAGCATGAGAGGGGGGAACTCTTTTTTTTTTTTATTCAATTTAACATATAGTGTATTATTAGTTTCAGAGGTAATTTAGTGATTCATCTCTTGCTTATAACATGGAGTGCTCACTACATCAACTGCCTTCCTCAGTGCCTATCACCTGGTTACCCCAGTGCCCATCCTCCCATCCACCCCCCCTCCAGCAACCCTCAGTTTGTTTCCTAGAGTTGAGTCTCTGTGTGTGTTCTGTGTGTGTTGTGTGGCTAAGAGAAACTGAGTGGAAACAGTGGAGTCTGTAAAGGAAGAGAAGACATGGATCAGAAGTGCTAAAGGGATGTTATAGCTCGCAGAGCAGTACTTGGTGGGAAGAGAGACCTGGGCCGGCCAATTAGGTTAGTTACCAATTCAGGGGAGAGATTCCCTTCTCCTGTAGAATGTTAGGTAAAGGGATCCACTACTTGAGGTGATGCTTTGGGCTTTCTAAGCCCTGTGTGGGAGAGGCGTGCCTTGCTACTTTGTATCTGATTGTTCTCTGTCAAAACTGAAGCTACTGCTTTTGAGTTCCTGAGTAGAGGCTGATGTTCAGGAACCTTACATGTGTTTTTTTCACAGGGAGGGAATACTCTGTCGGCTCAGTTCCCTGGCAACACAATTGGTTTCTATTTGTACTCCTTGTACTTTTACTTTTTCTACCTGGATTTTAATTCCAGTGATTTCTTTTAGGTTAGACCTGGTTATTTATAAGCAAGTTATTTATATTTAAAAGTTTTTGAATTCAAGGCCAAGAGAAGATGGATTTTTCTGTGTTCTTCAAATTGTTGTATGCCTCACAACTCAGTTGAGCTCAGAGATTGTTTTTCCTCCGTCAGTTTTATAGTTGAGGATATCAAAATAGCAATTGTCTGGAATGGTCAGCATTAGCAATTTATGGCTTATAAGTTTTTTGTTCTTTGTGCTTTGGTATTTTTCCCAAGAATGTCACCAAGGTAGATGGGCTTTTTTCTCTGTTCCTTAACTGCAACATGTGGAATTACCCATCCTTGTTGGGGTACTAATTTTGGGACCTTCCCGAACTGAAAAAACTTTTTTTTTTTTTAATCTGTGAAGAGCAGTGGTATAAAGTAGTACCTCTCAAACTTTAGCATATAAAACCACTTGGAGATCTATTATTTTTTTTTAATGTTTTTAAGATTTTATTTATTTATTCATAAGAGACAGAGAGAGAGAGGCGGAGACACAGGCAGAGGGAGAAGCAGACTCCATGCAGGGAGCCCGATGTGGGACTCGATCCGGGGATCCGGGATCATGACCTGAGCCGAAGGCAGATGCTTAACCGCTGAGCCACCCAGGCGTCCCTGGAGATCTATTAAATTGCAGATTCTGATCCTGTGGATCAAGAGGAGAACCTGAAGGGGTGCCTGGCTGGCTTGCTTAGAAGAGTATGTAACTCTTGATCTCAGGGTTGTAAGTTCAAGCCCTATATTGGGTGTAGAGATTACTTAAATTAAAAAAAAAAAACTTTAAAAACCCCACAAATATAATTGTTTAAGAAACAAAGAGTAGAGCCTGAAATTCTATGCTTCTAACAAGTTCCAGGTTATGCCATTGCTGCTAGTCCTTAGACCATGCTTTGAGAAACAAAGATATAAAACAGTGCTGTCCAACAGGGTAGCCCCATGTGACTATTGAGAATTTACAGTGTGACTAGTTCACACCAGTTGAGTAGAGTTCTCAGAACCTACCTACTTTTACCTAGAACCATTGTAGCTGTTCTGTCCCTTAAGTTAGATAGTAACTCTTTAGGGATGCCTGGCTGGCTCAGTCAGAAGAGCATGGTGACCCTTGATCTCGGGGTTATGAGTTCAATCCCCACATTGGGTATAGAAATTACTTAAGTAAATAAGCTTTGGTTTATTAAAATAGACAGTAACTCCTTGAATGCAGAACCAGCTCTTTGTAGTCTTTGTACTACCTTGTGGGTGGTCCTGACTACCAGCATGGGTATAGTGTTAAGGTACCCAAATTGGAGAAATGTTTCTCTAATAGAAGTAACAAAAGCTTTGTGTAAGACTAGGGCAAGAATACAAAACACTTTAATTTTGAATTAACCTTGTATATACTTAAGTCAAATTTTTTTGTGAATTAGATGATTGTTCAGACCCATTTTACTGTTAGGTATCTGGGTACTTTGGTATTCACAAGGCTTAAGAGCTGGAAACTGAATTGGCTCATTTTTCTTTTCCTGTTTTTTAAAATATGTTCAATTAGTTGAGTACCTACCAACCTGAGTGTAGTGCTGAGGAACAAAAACAACTTGTTAGACATGGTCCCTGTCCTCAAGGAATTGGTGGTTTCACAGAGGAGAAATAAATGAATGTCAAGTTGATGGTATGACACAGGAGGTAGTGTTGTGTGGTAGTCACTCTCAGGACCATTGGAGTCTGGATCCAAGGTCTGATTCTGATTCCAAAAAAATAGAGTGAGGAAACACTATGATGGGGTATTTTTCTAAGGTAGAATTTAGTGAAAAATAGCCAGGCCCTCTGTCAGTGTTTTTATTAATAGTTACAGGAAATGTAAAGGATTTAAACTAATTTTGTTAACAGTTCTTTAATATCATCAAATATCCAGAGTTGAAAAAAAAATCCAGAGTTGAATCTAATTGTCTCATGTCCTATTTTTTTTTACATTGTTTGTTGGTTTGAATTAGGATCCAAAGAGATCCATATGTTGTGATTGATTGCTATATTTCTTTAAAGATTTTATTTGTTTAAGAGAGAGAACACGCGCACGTGTGTGTGTGTGTGTGTGTGTGTGTGTGTGTGTGAGAGAGAGAGAGAGAGAGAGAGAGCGAGCAGGGGGAGGGGCAGAGGGGGAAGAGAGCCTCAAGCAGACTCCCTGCTGAGCGCAGAGGTCTACAGGCCTGGCTTGATCACAGGACCCTGAGATCTTGACCTGAGCTAAAATCAAGAGCTGGAGGTTCAACTGAGACATACCTAGGTGCCCCATTATTGTATTTCTTATATCTCTTTTTATCAGGGTTTCTCAACCTCAGCATTATTGACATTTGGGGGCCAATAATTCTTTGTTGTGGAGGATTGAACCTATGCATATCAGAATATTTAGTAATATATTTGGCCTCTACCCACTAGAGATGCTAGTAGCATATCTACCCCAGTATTGACAACCAGAAATGTCACAGGCCTTGCCGAATGCCCCCAGAGGCAAAGTTACCCAGGTTGAGAACCACTGATATGTAAATTCTCCCTCTATCCTTCCCATTTTTTGCCTTGGTGATTTATTTGCAGAAGAAACTGGGTAGTTAGTCCTGCATAGTTTCCTTCAGTTGGGATTACGCTGATTTCATCCCTGTAGTGTAATTTAACATACTCTGTCACCAATTTCCTGTTAATTGGTGGTTGGAGCTAGAGACTTGATTAGTTTCAGATTTTTTGTTTTTTATAATAAGACTGCTTCATAGGGGGTAGTTTGTTCTTCCATCAGGAGGCACATAATATCTGTTGTGTCTTTTTGTAATTTAACAACCATTGATTTCCTAATTAATTTGTCAGGGATCGTTTTTGTTTTAAAATGTATTTATTTTCATTTAGACAAGCTTTATTTTAAATAACAATCTGTGGAATAAATGAATGAATAGATTAATAACAAGCTGTGTTCTCCCTTATAAAGGAAGGGGAAATGGAAGGTGAGGCGGTTGAAGCCATTGTGGAAGAGTCTGAAACTTTCATTAAAGGAAAGGAAAGAAAGACTTATCAGAGACGCCGGGAAGGGGGCCAGGAAGAGGATACTTGCCACCTACCCCAGAACCAGACTGATGGGGGTGAGGTGGTCCAGGATGTCAATAGCAGTGTACAGATGGTAATGATGGAACAACTGGATCCTACCCTTCTTCAGATGAAGACTGAAGTAATGGAGGGTACAGTCGCTCCAGAAGCAGAGGCTGCTGTGGACGATACCCAGATCATAACTTTGCAGGTTGTAAATATGGAAGAACAGCCTATAAACATAGGAGAGCTTCAGCTTGTCCAAGTACCTGTTCCTGTGACTGTACCTGTTGCTACCACTTCAGTTGAGGAACTTCAGGGGGCTTATGAGAATGAAGTATCTAAAGAGGGCCTTGCAGAAAGCGAACCCATGATATGTCACACCTTACCTTTGCCTGAAGGGTTTCAAGTGGTGAAAGTAGGTGCCAATGGAGAGGTGGAGACGCTAGAGCAAGGGGAACTTCCACCTCAAGAAGATCCTAGTTGGCAAAAAGACCCAGATTATCAGCCACCAGCCAAAAAAACAAAGAAAACCAAAAAGAGCAAACTGCGTTACACAGAGGAAGGCAAAGATGTGGATGTGTCTGTCTATGATTTTGAGGAAGAACAGCAGGAGGGCCTGCTGTCAGAGGTTAATGCAGAGAAAGTAGTTGGTAACATGAAGCCTCCAAAACCAACAAAAATTAAAAAGAAAGGTAAAATGAATTTATCCATTTTACTCTCATAAAATCATTTTGGGATAAAGCAAATAAATAACATAGGGTATATGCAAATTATTTTATAGTAAGTGTTTTTTGTTTTGTTTTTTTAAGATCATGAGCTGGGTACCAGTCGTTTTAACCAGTCTAAAAGAAGTTTTTCCACACTGAGTATTTTTTAAGTCCTGAAGACAAAAAAGTAAATCTTTTAGTGGCATTGAATAATAATGATTTAACATGACTTAGATTGAATATAGTTAAAAAGGCTAATGAAGTTTATTTGTAGAAATTTAACATTCGGGTTAAACTTGCAACAAGTAAGTGTTTTGTTTTGCATATAGGTGTAAAGAAGACATTCCAGTGTGAGCTTTGCAGTTATACATGTCCACGGCGTTCAAATTTGGATCGTCACATGAAAAGTCACACTGATGAGAGACCACACAAGTGCCATCTCTGTGGCAGGGCATTCAGAACAGTCACCCTCCTGAGGAATCACCTTAACACACACACAGGTGCTGGATATGAATGTTGGGGGCTATAACATGGTAAAGGTTAAAACTTCGGTTTTAAGTATTATCTAAGCTGGTTCCCGTGGGAAGTTAAAGAATGATTTTTGTTCTTTCTTCTGCTGTAATCCTGATTTATAATAAGCAGATGAATTTATAGGTAAATGTAAAGGAATTTTTGTGGAAAATAAGCAGACTGTTTAAGGATGGTGAGCCAGAAAAAGATTATCTATGGTAGCTAACCTGTCATGTTTCCTGAAGGACATCACCATTGTGTTGCTAAGGTTTTTTGGGGTTTTTTTTTTTTTTTTTCTAAGGTTTTTAACATCAGTGACAAAAAATGACCCCCCAAATTCCCAGGCACTGTAAGGATGAACATTAGAAATAGCATGCAGTTCTCCCTTTGTTAAAAACTATGATTTCTGGTTGTTTCACCTCAACTGAGGTAATTCATAATCTCAGAATGGACAGTTAAGGCATTATTCTAGCAATTCAGACACTCATTTGTGTTCCATACACACTTTAATATTTTGTATTAGTGTCATGCTGGCTGTGGTTAGGTCCCAGGAGTCACTAAAGTGGAGGTACTATGCACTGGAGTTCTCTTTAGGCTCCCTTCTGGTCTCTTTGCTCTTTTATATTGGCATTTGCCTGTGAGTGCTAATAGAAAGTTCTCTCCGGGGGATCCCTGGGTGGCACAGCGGTTTGGCGCCTGCCTTTGGCCCAGGGCGCGATCCTGGAGACCCGGGATCGAGTCCCACGTCGGGCTCCCGGTGCATGGAGCCTGCTTCTCCCTCTGCCTATGTCTCTGCCTCTCTCTCTCTCTATGTGACTATCATAAATAAATAAAATAAATTAAAAAAAAAAAAAAAAAGTTCTCTCGGGATCCCTGGGTGGCACAGTGATATGGCGCCTGCCTTTGGCCCAGGGCATGATCCTGGAGACCCGGAATCGAATCCCACATCGGGCTCCCGGTGCATGGAGCCTGCTTCTCCCTCTGCCTATGTCTCTGCCTCTCTCTCTGTGTGTGACTATCATTAAAAAAAAAAAAAAAAAAAAACCCTTTAGAGAGTTCTCTCACACAGTTCTTCATGATGAGTAGCTTTCCTGTATCCACATGTGCTGGTAGACTGCTGAGCATGATCGAGTTTGGCCTATAAGTGATATACTATGCATTAGTATATTCTTGGCTAATATGATCTGGTCACTTTTCATTATTTCCCTGCTTTCTACTCAGACACTTGATAATATATTTTATTCAGTAATTTGAAGACAGACACTGTGCAAGGGCATATGACTAGATAAAAACATTTGGACGCATAATAGGACTTCCTAAAATGGGAGTGCTTGATGTGGGCACTGTGTGTCATGGTCTAGTCCTCAACTTTGAAAATAAGAGTGTAATATGTCTGGTTGCCCAGAACTGATTCAGCAGGACTAATTCATACTAGTCAAACCCTCAAGGGTCAGATTCAATCAGAAAATCAGTTTATGGTGAGGACTGTACCTTTTTATTTTTCTGGATGCAGTTGTATTACACTGTAGGCAACACCCTTGCCTATATGAAGAAGATGTAGCAAGTGAAGGGTGACTTGGTAAGCATGGACCCTGAGCAGAGGGACATAAGCTCATGTGGTGCAACCCAATGAAAATCTCTATTGCACAACAGTGTGTGTTTCTTTCCTAATTGCCATGCTTATATGTCTACCAGTAGCAGGCCTCTTTCTGTCCCCTACATAGTACTAGGTAAACATTAGAAATTCTTGGTTTCCAGTTTAGTTTATCCTAACAGAAGTGGATCCTTGGTTTCCTTCTCATTAATTGTTTTACTTATCTGTCTGTGCTGCCAGACAATATTTTTCATAGACAAAAAACTCTTTCCTCCACTCCTGTATCCCCGGTGATACTAAAGAAGCAAACTGAGCAAATGAACTTACCTTGCAATTTCTTAATTACTGTCATACTTTAATCACACTTTGCTCTGAGGGTCTTCTCTATCTCAGAATCATTTCTGCAGATGGCTAGTCCCATTCATTACATTGTGACTGTTTCTAATTCCATTCACAGAGGTAGCCTGCCTTTGATTTTGGTGTTTGGGGCTACCTTGTTGTCACCCCTTACCCAAAGTGCACAATTATAGATGGTCCCTAGTTTTTGAGTAATAGGCTATGAAAACATCACTGTGCTCTGCTGTCAGCTTATCTCCTTATTGTCATTATTACCTGAGGACATTTTCAGTTGCTGTATTTAGAATATAAAGTGACTAGACGGGGTCCCTGGGTGGCGCAGCGGTTTAGCGCCTGCCTTTGGCCCAGGGCGCGATCCTGGAGACCCGGGATCGAATCGCACGTCGGGCTCCTGGTGCATGGAGCCTGCTTCTCCCTCTGCCTATGTCTCTGCCTCTCTCTCTCTCTGTGACTATCATAAATAAATAAAAATTAAAAATAATAAATAAATAAATAAATAAAGTGACTAGAGAGGATCCACTAATGTAATCAGTCAGTTATGTTGGGAGGCTACTATGTGAAGACATACTAAAAACAGTAAGATTTCTTCAGTAAAAGGAAAAAAAATTGTATATTATTAGCTTGTAAAAATGTTTTTTATTTTTAAAAAATATTTATTTATTCATGACAGACAGAGAGAGAGAGAGAGAGAGGCAGAGACACAGGCAGAGGGAGAAGCAGGCTCCCAATGTGGGACTCGATCCCAGAACTCCAGGATCATGCCCCCGGCTGAAGGCGGCGCCAAACGCTGGGCCATCAGGGCTGCCCTGTAAAAATGTTTATTTTATGATTTGACATTCAGATCACAGAATATTAGACATGGATGTTTGAAAGTGATCTGTTGGGGCTCCTGGGTGGCTTGGTTGGTTGAGCGTCTGCCTTCAGCTCAGGTCATGATCCTGGGGCTTGGAATAGAGCCCCTCATCAGGCTCCTTGCTCAGACAGGAGCCTGCTTCTCCCTTTCCCTCTGCTCCTCCCTCCCACTGCTTGTGCTCTCTCAAATAAGTAAATAAAATCTTAAAAAAAAAAAAAAGTGATCTGTTTAGGCACGCCTGGCTGACTGAACTGGGTAGAGCATGTGACTCTTGATCTTGGGGTTATGAGTTCAAGCCCCATGGTGGGTGTAAAGATTACTTTTCTTTACAAAGAAGTGATCTGTTGGGGCACCCGGTGGCTCAGTTATCTTTAAGTCATATAAAAGGCAGTACTACTTTGTAAAGCCTTTGATAAGTTTCTTAAAATTATCAAAATAAATTTATATAGAAAATAAGCTATTGTATTTGGTTTTGGGGGGTTTTCTGGTTTGAGTTTTCTTAAAAAATTGTCAGAATAAGGACAGCCCAATGACCCTATATGTACAGTCATAATTTTTTTTTTATTGGAGTTTGCCAACATATAGCATAACACCCATTGCTCATCCCACCAAGTGTCCCCCTCAGTGCTCATCACCCATGTACAGTCATAATATAGTAAGAGTTGATGTGCAAAAGAATCTTGGGTCAAATAACTATTAATTATGTGATTTGTACTTGACAAAACACTAAGGCTTAAGAGATGACTTTTTTTTTTTTAGATTTATTTATTTGAGAGAAAGCATGTATAGGTCGGTAGTGAGGGAGGGGCAGAGGGAGAACATCTCAAGCAGACTCCTCACTAAGCATGGAACCCAGTGCCAGGGGTCCATTTCACGACCGTGAGATCACGATTGGAGCTGAAATCCAGAGTCAGCCGTTCAGCCTTCTGAGCCACCCAGGTAGCCCAAGGTGTTCTATATTTTTTTATCAAGAGTTGAAACAGACTGGTGTTTCTCTTAACTTTGATACATAGTGATCAGAATTCATAAACTAGGGATAAAAAGGATTTTGTATTCTGGCTAGCACATGAAATCACAAGTATAGGTATTATGGTCCATGAGAGGGAAGTCTTTCACTATCACCACAAGGGTGTCTGGCCTTGATTATTGATTGATTATACAGTTTTTTGTTATTTATTTATTGATTCGTTCATTCATTCATGAGAGAGAGAGAGGCAGAGACACAGGCAGAGGGAGAAGCAGGTGCCATGCAGGGAGCCCAAAGTGGGACTTGATCCTGGGACTCCAGGATCACACGTGGGCCAAAGGCAGGCGCTAAACCACTAAGCCACTCAGGCGTCCCAGAAAGTGGGGGGATTTTGTATTCAAAAGCATACTCAGATGGGTAATTAAGAGAAATTAAATCTTTAACATGTGTTTTCAGTGTTCCAGGGTCAGTATTAGAAAGTTAGCCAGGCCCTGCTATAGCTTTTAGAGTTACTCTCAGGCTAGTGGTACAAGGTTGTTGAGATGACCAGGGTTCAATGTCATACTGCAGTTCTTGTCAAATGTTGAACTGTCATTAACTGTGCCCTTGATCTTGTTTTCTTGTTATAACACCTTTCTCTAGGTACTCGTCCTCACAAGTGCCCAGATTGTGACATGGCCTTTGTGACTAGTGGAGAATTGGTGCGGCATCGTCGTTATAAACACACCCATGAGAAGCCATTTAAGTGTTCCATGTGCGATTACGCCAGCGTAGAAGTGAGTGTTCGGCTCCTAGTTGGTCCCTTTCTTAAGACTGTGATTCCAGGATAAGGATAAAAACGACCTAAACTGACTTCAGATGAGATAGAAAGTCTTACAGGATTATTAACATACCCGCTCCCCTTCCCAGCCACAAAAAGTAATAAAACTGTAATGAGTGTGAAAGATTTACCCTTTTTAAAAAAAAAAAAAAAAATTATTTATTTATTTATGATAGGCATAGATTCAGGAGGGAGGGAGAAGCAGGCTCCATGCCGGGAGCCTGACACGGGACTCGATCCCGGGACTCCAGGATCGCGCCCTGGGCCAAAGGCAGGCGCCAAACCGCTGAGCCACCCAGGGATCCCCCAGATTTACCCATTTTTTATAAAGCACTAGTTCCACATATTTATTACAGGTAAGTTCTTTGAAACATCAAAGAGATAACTATACTAGTGGAGGGCATTTAAAAATGGGAAATATGAGGGAAAATTTTTTAAAATTTAAATAAATAAATAAAAATGGAAAATATGAGGACACCTGGGTGGTTCAATCGGTCAGGTGCCCAGCTATTGATATCACCTCAGGTTTTGGTCGTGGTTGTGAATTTAGGCCCCGCGTTGGGCTGCACACTGGATGTGGAGCCTACTTTAAAAAAAAAAAGGAAAATGTTATCTCCTTTACTATTTGAAGCTACACTGTGAACAAAACTGGATAAGAATGCTGCCAAAAAGAAAAGTATGTATTATTCTCACAGAAAACAAAAACTACTAAATCAAATTATTCGCCAAATTTAGTAATACATTTTAAAAATAAATGATTACTGGGACACCTAGGTGGCTCAGTGGTTTGGCGTCTGCGTTCGGCTCAGGGCATGATCCCAGGATCCAGGATCAAGTCCCATATCGAGCTCCTTGCAGGAAGCTTGCTTATCCCTCTGCCCCCCCCCCCCGTGTCTCTCATGAATAAATAAGTAAAATCTTTATTAAAAAAAAGCGATTACTAAATAAACTATATCTAAAAGCAAGGAGAATTGAACATTAGGAAATTACTGGTGTGAGACGCCTGGGTGGCTCAGTGGTTGAGCGTCAGCCTTTGGCTCAGGGCGTGGTCCCAGAGTCCTGGGATCGGGTCCCAGAGCCCTGGGATCGAGTCCCACATCAGGCTCCCTGCGAGGAGCCTGCTTCTCCCTCTGCCTGTGTCTCTGCCTCTCTCTCAATGTCTCATGAATAAGTAAATAAATTAAAAAAAAAAAAAAAAAAAAGGAAATTACTGGTGCGTGCCACATTGAGTGGAACTATAAAATTCAATATTCATTACTATTTAAAGTCCTAGAAAATTAGCAGTAGAAGAAAATGGCTTTACTATAAGGAGTATATACCAGAAACTTGTAGTCAGTCCATCCCAGTTAACTGAAACATTGGAAGTATTCTCATTAAAATTTGGAACAAGACCACCCGCCTATCTGGCTCAGTTGGAAGAGCATCCAACTCTTGATCTCGGAGTTGTGAGCCCCCAAGCTTCATGTTGGGTGTAGAAATTACTTAAAAGTAAATAATAAAAACTTGAAACGAGATATCTGTTCTTTTTTTAAAAGATATTTATTTATTTATTCATTCATTCATTTAAGGAGAGACACAGGCAGAGGGAGAAGCAGGCTCCATGCAGGAAGACCAATGTGGGACTTGATCCCAGGACCCCAGGATCATGCCATGAGCCAAAAGCAGATGCTCAACTGCTGAGCTACCCAGGCATCCTGATACCTGTTCTTATTACTGTTTCAGCATCAACATTGTATTGGAAATCTTAGCTAAATAAATATGAATTATAAGTGATAAAACAAAACTTAGTTATTATAGCCATATTTGCTTACACAAAAAAATCCAAGAATATCAGCTGAAAAACTTAGAGCAATAAGAGTCCATTTGAGTGACCACATACAAGAAAAATACACAGAGCCCAGTAACTTACCTTAATATGATTGATAGCAGAAAATAGGTTCACATTCTAATAGAAATAAAATTATTTAGGGGTAAGCTGAACAACACAAAAACATCTGATACTGGGGCACCTGGGTGGCTCAGTGGTTGAGTGTCTGCCTTTGGCTCAGGTTGTGGTCCCTGGGTCCTTGGATCGAGTTCCACTTCGGGCTTCCTTTGGGGAGCCTGCTTCTCCCTCTGCCTGTGTCTCTGCCTGTGTCTCTGTGTCTCTCATGAATAAATAAAATCTTTTTAAAAAGTTTAAAAACATCTGATACATATCTGGAAGGAAATTGATCTGTAAATAAGCATAAACTACTATGGAAAATTTCAAACCTATACAAAAGCAGAAAACAGGGCAGCCTCGTTGGCTCAGCAGTTTAGTGCTACCTTCAGCCCCTAGGGCATGATCCTAGGTCTCCGGGATCGAGTCCCACGTCGGGGTCCCCGCATGGAGCCTGCTTCTCCCTCTGCCTGTGTCTCTGCCTCTCTCTCTCTCTCTCTCTCTCATGAATAAATAAGTAAAATCTTTAAAATAAAAATAAAACAGCTGATTTAAAATGTTTAAAAAAGAAAACCTACAGATATAGAATAAGATAATATACTTCTATAAATCTGTCACTCAGTTTCAGTAGTTACTAATAACCAATCTTGAGTCCTATGCCCTATCATTTACTTAGCTTCTTTGGATTATAAGGATTAGAAAGCAAAGATTATAAATAATGAGGAAGAAATACCGTTATTTTAGACTTCGTATTCTAAACTTCAGTGCCCAAAACTAAGCCTTTGTGCCTGACCCACAGCATTCACATTACAGGCAGTGTTAATGGAAGTAAGAAGTCTGATTACTTAAAAAAAAAAAAAAAGTCTGATTACTTTCATGTTTCAGGTCAGCAAATTAAAACGTCATATCCGTTCTCATACTGGAGAGCGTCCGTTCCAGTGCAGCTTGTGCAGTTACGCCAGCAGGGACACATACAAGCTGAAAAGGCACATGAGAACCCATTCAGGTAGGACGTCTTCCCTCCGTGTACTAATGAGCTGCTTTTCAGTGGATCCCATGGGACCTTGTGAACCACCTCACACCCCTATTGCTTACCTGAATGGAAGCTGGCATAAAAGTAGTAGAATTGACAGATGCTTTTCTGGTATACCTTCTGAATTCATTGTTCTGAATATACATTGAAGAATGGAAGGTTTCAGCATTGGAAGTCTGGGTAGATTACCTAACCCAGCTCTTTGAGTTTCCCCCATACTGTCTTTCCCTATAAAAAAAAAAAAAAAAAAAAAAAAAACAGGGGTACCTGGCAGGTTCAGTTGGTAGAGTGTGCAACTCTGGATCTTCAGGTCATGAGTTCAAGCCCCGTGTTGGATGTAAAGATAACTTAAAAAAGAAAAACTTGTTGGTCCTCTTGTCACCCAAAGGCATGCCTTGTAGGACCAGCTCGCTCTCTCATGAATGACTCTGGTGGAGCTAGCAGAGCAGAGCTAGAAGCTGCAGTTTAGGACTTGATTGCCATCTTGTGAGAACAGTTGCGAGCCATGCAACAGGCCTGAGATTTGGTCTAGCTGGTAACACTTGAGGATTGTTTGTAGCTTAGCTTTTCTGCCACCTGACTACACCTGAATTACCACTTGAATTACCCTCCAATTAAATGACAGTACTCATTTCATCTAATTTGTTCATTCTATATTTCCTTTTAAGGGGAAAAACCTTATGAATGTTATATTTGTCATGCTCGGTTTACCCAAAGTGGTACCATGAAGATGCACATTTTACAGAAGCACACAGAAAATGTGGCCAAATTTCACTGTCCCCACTGTGACACTGTCATAGCCCGAAAAAGTGATTTGGGTAAGTAAAATAACTAGTGGCAAATGAAAAAATATTTTTGAGGATTTGTGAAAATAGGAAGATCATAAATAACTTCCTTTTCTGAATTGTATATGTGAATGGCCTGCAACTTAACAACAGCCATCATTTAACAACTGTTTTTGTCTTCTTTTTTCTCTAACTGCAATCAGACTACAAGATTCTTTCCTAAATATATCTCATTTATAAATTAATGGGAGCTGTAATGAGAGGAAATGTTAAACCTTTAATTAGTAGCCCTTACCGGTAACGTTCAAATCTCCAAATAGGGAAGTGACATAGTATGATTCAAACTAGGGTCTGTCCATTTCAGTTTTTCTCAGAACACTTGTACTTTCTTTAAGTAATTAGACTGTTTTATTGATTGAATGATAACTATATTTCTGTGCATAATTAAACTACAGCTTATACAGAGGCTGAATTTATCAGTAGAAATTGTAGTTGGGGGACACCTGGGTGGCCCAGCGGTTTAGTGCCTGCCTTCGGCCCAGGGTGTGATCCTGGAGTTCCAGGATTGAGTCCCACATTGGGCTCCCTGCATGGAGCCTGCTTCTCCCTCTGCCTGTGTCTCTGCCTTTCTCTCTCTGACTAAATAAATAAAATCTTTAAAAAAAGAGAAATTGTAGTCAGGTCATACATACTTAAAGGTATGGTCACCTGGATGTCTGCCTTTATTTTTCCTGTTTAAAAGAGATAAAAATATTGCCCTGGTCTTTTTTCTTTTCCTTTTCCTTTTCCTTTTCCTTTTCCTTTTCCTTTCCTTTTCTTTTCTTTTCTTTTCTTTTCTTTTCTTTTCTTTTCTTTTCTTTTCTTTTCTCTTCTCTTCTCTTCTCTTCTCTTCTCTTCTCTTCTCTTCTCTTCTCTTCTCTTCTCTTCTCTTTTCTTTTCTTTTTCTTTTCTTTTTTGCCCCAGTCTTTAACCAAAATGCATTGCTCCTTGAATATTATTATTATAAACATTTTTATGTTTAGCTAAATTGCTGTACGTTACAACATGTCTTTTATTATTTTGTTTTACTTTCTTAACTCATTTGATGTTCACGGCAACCATATAAAGTCACCAATGCATATTATTTTAGCTTTATAGGCGATGAACTTGAGTCACCTGACAGATGGTTTTGTTTTGTTTTTTAAGATAATCTTCATGAAAGACAGGCAGAGACATAGGCAAAGGGAGAAATAGGCTCCCCATGGGGAGCCTGATGCGGAACTTGATCCCAGGACCCCAGGATCGCGACCTGAGAAAGGCAGACCACTGAGCTACCCAGGTGCCCCCTCGACAGATGTCTTGACCAGAGCTACACAACATAGCTTATAATGTCAAAGCTGGGCTTGAGTCCTCTCAAGAGCCTCGAGCCATTTCTTACACTGAGGAACATAAAAGTATCTGGGTCATAACAGGAGCATACTGAGCTACAGCATAAACATGGCCTATATTTCCTGTAGCATCGGTTTTACTCAAAATATTTTGAGTGAACTTATGCAATTTAGGTGATGTCTTAAAACATTTTTATATTAATATAACCATATTGAGCAAAATGCAGGCTAGCATGCATTTTTTTGTAAGGTATAAGTGTTTTTATTTCTCTTTAACATCTAATACACGTTTAAGGTGAAACCATGAGTTGGAAGCAGAGGACTTTGGGCTCCACGTAAGACCCACGGGTCACTTGTTCATCCTGTGCTGTTAAGAGGACTTTTTTTTTTTTTAATTTTTATTTATTTATGATAGTCACACAGAGAGAGAGAGAGAGAGAGGCAGAGACACAGGCAGAGGGAGAAGCAGGCTCCATGCACCGGGAGCCTGACGTGGGATTCGATCCCGGGTCTCCAGGATCGCGCCCTGGGCCAAAGGCAGGCGCCAAACCGCTGCGCCACCCAGGGATCCCAAGAGGACTTTGTTACAAGGATTTAAGAGGGGGATGCCTGAGTGGCTCAGTAGTTGAGCATCTGCCTTTGGCTCAGGTCGTGATCCCAGGATCCTGTAATCAAGTCCTGCATCAGACTCTCCACAGCTTGCTTCTCCCTCTCTCTGCCTGTCTCTGCGTCTCTCTCTTTGTCTCTCATGAATAAATACATAAAAATCTTAAAAACAAACAAACAAGATTTAAGAGTCAGTGTCCTCTGATAATTGAATGAGTTTTACTATTATTATGGTACAGAAACTAAATTAATATCTCATGGCAGGGATCCTGGGTGGCACAGCGGTTTGGCGCCTGCCTTTGGCCTGGGGCGCGATCCTGGAGACCCGGGATCGAATCCCATGTCGGGCTCCCTGCATGGAGCCTGCTTCTCCCTCTGCCTGTGTCTCTGCCTCTCTGTCTCTCTCTGTGTGGCTATCATGAATAAATAAATAAAATCTTTAAAAAAAAAAAATCTCATGGCAGGGTCGCCTGAATGGCTCAGTGGTTGAGTGGCTGTCTTTGGCTTAGGTCATGATCCTAGGGGCCTGAGATTGAGTTCTGCATCAGGCTCCCTGTGGGGACTATGCCTCTGCCTCTGTCTCTCATTCTTTCTCTGTCTCTCATGAATAAATAAATCTTTTAAAAATAATAATAATAGTAATATCTCATGGCAGTGTGTATAAGCTATTAGGCCACTGTCTGGATTATCCAAATTTTAAAAATTATTCACTTTTATTATGCAAATATCTTGGATTATGCAAATAACTACTTGCATGATACCCCTTAGGTCCTACATAATAAGGAACATTACCTCCCAAAACCAATCCCAAAGAAGTTTGTGTTCCTTCTTTAAAGCAGGCCTGATTGCACACTAATTATATACTTAAAATTTATCACTTTGTGACACAGGAAAGCATGGACTTTGGAGACTGACCTACTAGAGTCAAGATTTACCTCCAAATACTGCTTTTTTTCCCCCACCTGATATATAGGAAAAATAATTACCCAATTGTTACAAGTATTTCATAAGCACTTTTAGACTGATAGGCCTATCTCAGGACTAGAAGGGGAAGTTGAAACCTAAAAATTATTTGAAATAATATATGCATGTATAAAAGGCTTTCATATAATGCTGCACATGTGTAGAGAGTAAGAAAGAAAAGCCTTCCTTCATTTCCATTCCCCAGAATTGGTCCTCTTTAAGTCTGTTTTGATATCACTCTGAGTGAAGCAGATCGGTAGCTGCATAAGTTCATGATCCCACATGCAGCTAAGCTTTCATTGTTCTTGGGCAGTCCAGCTATTTGTCTTTGTCAGGTATGTTCCCATTTTTTTCAGTGAGTTCAGTCATTCATTCATTCTACAAATGTTTGGGTGCCTGCTATGTGGGAGACACCATGCAATGATTCAAAGTTGGGTGAATCACCTGAACTTTGTTTACGCCTCTAATCCTTCCTCCCCCTTTCCTTCCACCTCCCTGGTCTCAGTAAGTGACCTCTTTTCCTATTTCATAAAAAAAGTAAAGGCAACAGATTGGAACACCTAAATTCCTGTTATCAAACCTACAAACCGGTCTGCATTCATCTTCTCTTTGCCCATTTGCTACAAGAAAGTTGACATTACTCCTATTTGTGCCTTGATCCTACTCTCTTGCCTTTGCAGCATTTATATTGTCATGTACTGCCTCCTTAACTCTTTATGCTTTCTTTCCTAGATCTTTCTCCTCAACTCTAAACATGCTTTTATTTCTCCTGTCTTAAAGAAAAAATCTTCCCTGTCTAGGTTTGACTGTTTTTTTCTTTAAGTCTCTAATTTTTCCTGTTAAAACATAATCTGGAAACCTGGAAATATTTTTTTTAAGGTTTTCTAAATTATTCATAACAGACACAGAGAGGTGGAGACACAGGCAGAGGGAGAAGCAGGCTCCCAATAGGGAGCCTGATGTGGGACTCGATCATGGGACTCCGAGATCATGCCCTAAGCTGAAGACAGATGCTCAACCCCTGAGCCACCCAGACATCCCAACTTGAAAATTTTTGTACATAGAAACTTTTATTGCTATTTTTAAAATTTAATTAAATTTTTTTTGCTAACACTTAAAATCTAAAAAAAAAAAAAAAAAACTTAAAATCTAGCATCTTAGCGAGTTTCTAATGTGTAACACAGTATTATAAACTATGGGAATTAGCGGCGCCTGGCTGGCTCTGTTGGTAGAGCGTGTGACACTTGATCTCAGGTTTGTGAGTTCGAGCCCCATGTTGGGCATAGAGATTACTTAAAAATGAACTTTTTTTTTAAAAAGATTTTATTTATTTATTCATGAGAGACACAGAGAGAGGCAGAGACACAGGCAAAGTTAGAGAAGCAGGCTCTCCACAGGGAGCCTGATGTGGGACTCGATCTCCAAACCAGGATCACACCCTGAGCCAAAGGCAGATGCTCAATGGCTGAGCCACCTAGGCATCCCTCCACCCTTTTTTTTTTTTTTTTTTTTTTTTTTTTTTTTTTTAATATTTTAAAAAATAGGGGATGCTTGGGTGGCTCAGCGGCTGAATGCCTGCCTTTAGCTCAAGGCGTGATCCTGGAGTCCCGGAATCAAGTGCCACATCAGGCTTCCTGCATGGAGCCTGCCTCTCCTTCTGCCTATGTCTCTGCCTCTCTCTCTCTGCGTCTCTCATAAATAAATAAAAGATTTTTAAAAAGGATTTTAGAAAATAAACTAGGAGAATTATGGTATACAGTAGATCTCTAGGACTTACTCATCTTTAGCTCGCTTATTATTTTATTATTTTACTTTATTTTATTTTATGTTATGTTATGTTACGTTATGTTATGTTACTTGGGTGTTTAGGTTTGACTTTTTATGAGGATTGGCAGGTAAGGAGATAAGAGTTCTATCTTTCACAGTTCTCCTTCCTCAGTTTCTGATTGTCTTCCCATCTAGCTTACACCCCATTCTGTACAGTGACATTTCCTAAGATCACTAAATACCACATTGCTTAATGCGGGAAACATTCCATTTACCATCTTTCTTGATCTCTGTAGAGTGTTCTTTATAGCAAGCTGTGCCATCCTCCTTGAAACACTTTCTTCCCTTGGTTTCCATGGCACTATATCCTGTTGGCTTTCTTCTCTGACTCTTCTTTCTCCGCCTTTTCTTGTTTCTTGTTTTGAACCTTTTTCCTCCCATTGGCCTTACCTCTTAGTTTTCCTAAAGCATGACCCATACTCTTTCTTGATCTTAGTGATTTCATCAGTTCCTATCGTCTAATTTAAATCCTAGTAACTATAGTTTGTTTGGTTTTTTTTCTTTGTAACTACAGTTTCTATTCTAAATTTTTCCTTTGAGCTAGGCTTATCTAGCCCTTGCCATCCTTATTCTCACTTTGATATCATTGGCTTTTCATATTTAACATGTTCAAGAGGGTCTAAGACCCACATGTTCCCTTTCCCCAAAAACAGAGGACATTAGTCCTTTTCCACTGTTTGTTGTCTCAGCAAATGGCCCCAACTGCCTACTTGGTTTTGACTTTCAAACCCCAAAACCTGGAGGTTGTCTCTGACACTCACCTTTTTTCTTGATCTGAATTCAGTGAATAAATCGTATTGATGCTACTTTCTGGGTTTCTTATCAGTTCTCCCTGCTTCTTCCAAGCCACCATCTTCTCTCACCTGTCCTGATTCCATATCTTAACCAGTCTTTCCACTTCTATTGTTTTTTTTTTCATCTTTTTTTTTTTTTTTAAGATTGTATTTATTCATGAGAGACACAGAGAGAGAGAGACCGAGGCACAGGCAGAGGGAGAAGCAGGCTCCATGTAGGGAGCCCGACGTGGGACTCGATCCCGGGTCTCCAGGATCATGCCCTGGGCTGAAGGCAGTGCTAAACTGCTGAGCCACTGGGCTGCCCTCGTCTTTTATTTTTATTTATTTAAATTTTTGCCAACATATAACACCCAGTGCTCATCACTTCACGTGTGCTACTTTTCTGCCCTCTTTTTCACCTTTTAATTCACTTTCAGGACAGCACCCAGAGTAATTATTTTAAGAAGCAGAGAAGAATGAATTATTAACTTGTTTAAATGCTCGTTTGTGGGCAGCCCAGGTGGCTCAAGCGGTTTAGCACTGCCTTCAGCCCAGGGCCTGATACTGGAAACTTGGGATCAAATCCCACATCAGTCTCCCTGCATGAAGCCTGTTTCTCCCTCTGCCTGTGTCTCTGCCTCTCTCTCTCTCTCTCTCTCTCTCTCTGTGTTCTCATGGATAAACGAAATTTTTAATTAATTAATTAATTAATTGATGCTTGTTTGTGTTTTCACAAGTTAAACTGGGCTTTGTTTTGCTTTCAGGTGTCCACTTGAGAAAGCAGCATTCCTATATTGAGCAAGGCAAGAAATGTCGATACTGCGATGCTGTGTTTCATGAGCGCTATGCCCTCATCCAGCATCAGAAGTCACACAAGAATGAGAAGCGCTTTAAGTGTGACCAGTGTGATTATGCTTGCAGACAGGTAGAGACCTTCATAGTTTGAAAGCAGTTGACTCCCCATCAGTGTTAGATTTTTATCAGAGGGTTTTTAGATTCCTTATACGCTATTTTTAAAGATGGTATTTTCAAACTGATTTATGAGGAATGTCACCAAAGGTCTTACTTCTTGATTTTATCACTTCAGTCTCCAGCTGATGTTTTATTCAGTTATAACCTATCTCCCTCTCAGGCAAACTATTGGCTGCTTTCTCAGAACTGGGAAATTAAGTCCAGGGCCTGAGGGAAGGGAAGAATGTGGTACTGGAGCCTGGCGGGTGATCTAGACAAGCAGCCAATAGGAGGGAGCATATCTGTCCTGGGATTTAAGGAAGCAGTTTTGCACCCCAATAAAAAACTTTAATCTCTGAACAGCAGTTTTAAGCCTAAATCCTTCAGAGAAAGGCCTGTCAATGTCAACCACATGTATGCAAATGGTGGCTGTTGTAGCAGCCCTATGACAGACTCTGAGGCCTCTTCCTTCACCCACTGTCTTTAAGGAGAGGCACATGATCATGCATAAACGTACACACACCGGGGAGAAGCCTTATGCCTGCAGCCACTGCGACAAGACCTTCCGCCAGAAACAGCTCCTCGACATGCACTTCAAACGCTATCATGACCCCAACTTTGTCCCTGCGGCCTTTGTCTGTTCTAAGTGTGGAAAAACATTTACACGCCGGGTAAGAGTCAGAACTTTACTTCCCTTATCGTGGTTCTTAGTAGCATGTTCTTGATCTTCCACTGCAAAGCAGGCCAGTTGGTTATAAGCACAGAGATGCCGTATCATTTGGAAACGGCCTCTTATACTCACTTGAAGGTTTTCTATATGTGTGTGAACCCTTCTGCTGAAGGGGGACTCAGTATCTGTGAATAGGTCTGTCTTGGATCTTCCCTTGGGCCAATGTTAGGTCTGCACAGGACAGGGAGCTGGTCTCGGTCTCCTGTGTTCCTCCTGCCTGCAGAGAGGACCCACCCTCCTCTTTGGAGGGCCTCTTTTTTTTCCTCCCTCTCTCCCTCCCTTCCTTCTCTTTCCCCTTCCAGATGGAGACCATTTCCCTTGAATGAGGAAGGCTTGTTCAGGATATGCTTATTAGCACATACTGGAACATTCAGACCTAATATGAATACCCCAAATTTTTATTTTATTAAAATAAAATAAGAGAACTTCTAACTTCTGAAACCAGCTTTTTTTGGTAACATAAGTGAAGATTTTGTTTCTTTCGTTAGAATACCATGGCAAGACATGCTGACAATTGCGCTGGTCCAGATGGCGTAGAAGGGGAAAATGGTGGGGAGACAAAGAAGAGTAAACGTGGCAGAAAAAGAAAGATGCGTTCCAAAAAAGAAGACTCCTCTGACAGTGGTGAGTAACTTATTTCTTGATTTAGTTACCCGTGGTAGATTTTGGTGCCCAGTCGCCAGTACATTGATGTATGCATATACTGGGATAGAGAGGTCATTACTCTTACTTCCTTTATATATACCCTCTAGTCTTTCTAATACCAGTTACATATTTACAGCAGCAGCTAGTTTGTTTCTGGGGCAAGTTTTTTTCCTCCTGGTGTTCCATTGCTTGATAGTATCTTCTATGTTATATGTTCACTTACAGCCAAAGCAAAAGTAGTATCTCAACTCATTTATCTCAGATTAGTGATATTCTAAGGCCAGCAGAGCTTCTTTTCTATGTTCATAACTTTTACATTTAGGAAGCTGGTCTAGATTTGAGCAATGAATTTATGGACATGAAGAAGGTTTCTTAAGCATCTTGACCAACTTCTGGTTTGACTGCCTGTGTCAGCCTAGCCTTGAGATGTGTTGATCAAATCCATGAAGGTCAGCCTTTCTCTTCCTACCTTAATCTCTCCATTTTATAATGTAACACTTTGCCTGTTTTCCTACCATTGATGCTTTCGGGGGTGTTTTTTTACTTCTAGTCATGAAATCCAGGCAGAAGGTATTCTTTGAGGTGCTAGACTCATGAAGAGGGAGGGAGAACAAGAGTGTCAGTAACGGAGGAGTCACATTTGATTGTACACGCTCATTTCATGGTATTAGGCTCTGTAATGTGAATGCTTGGGCTACTGGCCAAGTAGTTGAGAGAGCACATCTGTGACTAAAGATTTAAGCTTTTTATGGTAAAAGATACATGTAAGGGGTTTTGTTTTGGGGAATATACTTCCCCAGAAGTACCATCAGACTGGCAAGGTTATAGATGGTGCTTTATGTGTTTCTAAAGCTCCTTGTTTCGTCTTTTGCATTGTTAGTAATAATGGGGAGGGATTAAAAATTTTGGAGATTGAGGGATCCCTGGGTGGCGCAGTGGTTTGGCGCGGGCCTTTGGCCCAGGGCGCGATCCTGGAGACCCGGGATCGAATCCCACATCGGGCTCCCGGTGCATGGAGCCTGCTTCTCCCTCTGCCTGTGTCTCTGCCTCTCTCTCTCTCTCTCTGTGACTATCATAAATAATAAAAATTATCATAAATAATTTTAAAAAATAAATAAAATAAATAAAAATTTTGGAGATTGAACATATTTGAAAACTTCAGTCTCTGTTGATTTTGTCTATAACTTGCTCATGAAAGCATTAAGGTGTTTTTTTGTTTTTGTTTTTTTCTTGTATTTATATCTGTAACAAGGTCTCTTTTAGTTTTTGTGTGTTTTATTTTAATAAAGCCTTTTCTGGTTAGAACTTTACCTTTTTCTGGGACAATATTCATCTAGTAAAGCATAAGAGTAATTTATTTTTTTGCTGCCTTTTCCAGAAAATCTATTTTAATCATTATCTTCACTGGGTTTTCAGTAAACATGCCTCCTTGAAAATGTCGGTTTACTTAACTTTTTAAAACCACACTATACTCTACTGGGGTGCCCGGGGTAGCTCAGTTGGTTGGGCATCTGCCTTTGGCTCAGTTCGTGATCTCAGGGTCCTGGGATGGAACCCTTTGTTGGGCTCCCTGCTCAGTAGGGAGCCTGCTTCTCCCTCTTCCTCTTCCCCTCCTCCCTGCTCACACCCCATCATCATCACCACCGACCCCACCACCACCAAATAAGTAAATAATCATTTAAACACACACACACAGACACACACACACACACACACACACACACACACACACACACCATTGTGGGATCCCTTTGGCCAAGAAATTAACGAATGGACTATTGGGAGTTTTGGGGGAAAATCACAGTCCTTAAGTGCTACCAGAGATCCACAGGTAACTTTGAGCTGAGGATCTTTGTAGGTGCTTCTATTTTTTTTTTTTTTTTTTTTTTATGATAGTCACAGAGAGAGAGAGAGAGGCAGAGACATAGCCAGAGGGAGAAGCAGGCTCCATGCACTGGGAACCCAACGTGGGATTCGATCCCGGGTCTCCAGGATCGCGCCCTGGGCCAAAGGCAGGCGCCAAACCGCTTCGCCACCCAGGGATCCCTGTAGGTGCTTCTGGTTGCAGAGCCTCCTACTGCCACAGATTTTGGCCCTTAGCCTTCTTGGTTATGGTACTACCTTGTTGACTTTTGTGGTTCATCTCCCAGTAAGATCAGCTTCACTGCCTAATTATGCGTCGCCAGAACATCTTTCAGCTCTGATGACGTATCTTTACTGATAGTTCCTAATAGATTTCTGCAATTCCTTCTTTTGTCTTTTGCATTGCTGGCTTTAGGGCACACTTGGATTCTAGGCCTTATACCTAGTGTCTTTTTATCACCCCAGAAAGTCTGGGCTTTCCATCCCTCTGCTGACCAAGGCCACACAGTCATATTTGTCTTCTCCCAGATGTTCTGCTTGTTTGGCCATCTGCAGAGATGGACCAGCAGAATATACTGCTATTTTCAAGGCTTTTTGCCAGAATGTCTCCAAGCCAATAAGCCTTTGACCCTATTAACCTTCTTTGTGTGCCTCCCCCCCACACACACACTTCTGACTGAATTTGTTTGGTTTTCTAGGCACTGGGCCAACTTAGGCAATAGGGGGCTTAAATAGTTCAAGAGGGAAGCATCTTGTTCTTTTTTTTTTTTTTTTTTTTTTCTCATCTCGTTCTTAACACACTGCCACATACCAGTATGTTCCCCACATTTTCACTTAAGATTTGACAAATAAGGCATTTTTTCCTGGAGATGAGGTGTTTATTCCCAGATTTCTAAATATGTCTAGTTCTGAGAAAGAGGGCATAACCTGTGCTTCTCAGAGGAAGGCAGGGAGGATACTTTGTGTGCCATGGTAAGGGTGAGGGGGATAGCAGGATTCCTCAGCTGCCTCCAGGGCCAGGCAGCGAAACCGCCCTAGACCGAGGCCAGAGGTTGGATTCTGGCTGCTGTGGTTTAGCTGTCCCTTAAATCATTTAGCTTGTCACTTTTTCTATACAATGAGGGTAACATCTCTTACTAAATGAAATAATAAAGCCTAAATGGAATAATGGAGAAACTTAAAACTGATGCATGGTGCAAACGAGAGCTGTGCCTGTGTAGTAGAGTGTAAGTTTCAGAGCATGATTATTACATGCATTGTAGTTCAATCCTTTTGATCCTCAAATCACTAGTAAGTAGATTGGAGGTGCTTTAGAGATGATATCAGGAAACTGAGGTTCACTGTGGTCATTGTCCCAGGTCACACACTTAGTAAGGGATTCAAAGCTGCCTGTCAGTATTCTTTTTTTTTTTTAAAGATTTTATTTATTTATTCATGAGAGACAGAGAGAGGCAGAGACACAGGCAGAGGGAGTAGCAGGCTTCATGCACGGAGCCCAATGTGGGACTCAATCCCGGGTCTCCAGGATCAGGCCCTGGACTGAAGGCAGCGCTAAACTGCTGAGCCACTCAGGCTGCCCCCCCCTTTTTTTTTTTTAAGATTTTTTTATATGTATTTATTTATTTATTTATTCATTCATTCATTCATTCATTCGAGACACAGACAGAGGCAGAGACATAGGCAGAGAGAGAAGCAGGCTCCTTGCAGGGAGCCCGATGTGGGCCTTGATCCTGGGCCGAAGGCAGGCGCTCGACCACTGAGCCACCCAGGCATCCCTTTGCCAGGTGGGGTTTTTTTTTTATTTTATTTATTCATGATTTAGAATTTATTTATTCATGAGAGAGAGAGAGAGGCAGAGACACAGGCAGAGGCAGAAGCAGGCTCTGTGCAGGGAGCCCGACGACGTGGGACTCGATCCCGAGACTCCAGGGTCACGCCCTGAGCCAAAGGCAGGTGCCAGACTGCTGAGCCACCCAGGCGTCCCTGTCGGTATTCTTTATACAATAGTCCTGTCTCCTTTTATGTGATGATGGCATCAGGGAGAAAATTAGGGAGTTAAGAATGACCCATTGAGGGGCTCCTGGGTGGCTTAGTGGGTTAAGCATCTGCCTTAAGTTCAGGTCATGATTTCAGGGTCCTGGGATCAAGCCCTATATTGGGCTCCCTGCTGAGTGGGGAGTGTGCCTCTTCCTCTCCCTCCTGCCTCCCTCCAACCCCCACTCATGCTCACTCTCTTGCTTTCTCTCAAATAGATAAAACCTTAAAAAGACGGGGGGGCAGCCCTGGTGGCTCAGCGGTTTAGTGCCTGCCTGCCTTCCACCCAGGGCGTGATCCTGGAGACCTGGGATCGAGTCCCACATCAGGCTCCCTGCATGGAGCCTGCTTCTCCCTCTGCCTGTGTCTCTCTCTCTCTATCTATCTATCTATCTCTCATGAATAAATAAAATCTTAACAAAAAAGAAGTCTTTAAAAAAAAAAGAATGACCCATTGAACCTGGCATAGTTAAGAATTAAGTCCAAAATTTTGGCCTTAAAAAAAATCCTCAGGGGGCACCTGGGTGACTCAGTCGTTTGAGTGGCTTACTTTGGATTTCCACTCCGGTCATGATCTCAGAGTCCTAGGATTGAGCCCTACATCAGGCTCCCTCCTCAGTGCAGAATCTGCTTTATGATTCTGTCTGCCTCTCCCTCTGTTCCTCCCCCCCACCCTCCCAACCCCCCACCTCCACCCCCCAGTCTGTCTGTCTCAAATAAATCTTTAAAAAAAAAAGAAAGAAAGGCAGCCCAGGTGGCTCAGCAGTTTAGCACCGCTTCAGCCTGCGATGCGATCCTGGAGACGCGGGATCAAGTCCCACGTCGGGCTCCCTGCATGGAGCCTGCTTCTCCTCTGCCTGTGTCTCTGCCCCTCTCTCTCTGTGTCTCTCATGAATAAATAAAATTTTTAAGAAAAAAGAAAATATTAAAAAAAAAAAAAAAGAAAACCATCAGTTATAGTCCTAGGAACTTCTGTCTCTCTCACACACACACACACACACACACATACACACACATACACTTGCCTACTCAGAATCAATCAGGAGCACATCTTCAAGGGTCCTTAGGCTTAGTAACCTGCTTTATCCTTGCATAATAGAAGGAACATATGTTTTCAACTTAAACATTGGCATTGTTAGGTATCTGGAGCATGATGGATTTGCCGCTTAATTTGAAATTCAATATTTTAATGTCTAAAGCTAAGAGAAAAGAGTAATATAGGAATAGTAGTCTTCAGGTCAATTTACATATTATTATTAGCACAATACCAGTTTATTCTTTTCAAGGTAAATAGCAAAAATTTTCTAGCAAAAGTATTTTTAAACGGACTTCTTTGATAAAAATAAATACATAACTAGACTTAACAGAATATGTGGTTTTGTGTGGATGTGTCATATTTTTCTTCTACCATACTTTTCCCTGGCTCCCCACCTGTTATTTCTGATTTCATGAGAAGAAAATGCTGAGCCAGACCTGGATGACAATGAGGATGAGGAAGAACCTGCTGTGGAAATTGAACCCGAGCCAGAGCCTCAGCCTGTGACCCCAGCCCCACCACCTGCCAAGAAGCGGAGAGGACGCCCTCCTGGCAGAACCAACCAGCCCAAACAGAACCAGCGTAAGTTACTTGTCTCAGCTCAGTAGGCTGGAGGCTGGCACCCTCCCCCCAACATGTTGGAGGAGCTGGCCCAGGCCCTTGTTTTGGGGGATGATGGGAACTAAGCCTTGAGAACAAGTTAAGAACACCAGGAACAAACTGTTAGGAACTTACTATTTAGTTTTTACTGGAAACCACGTGAGGAAGACCCAGGGAGCCTATTCTGCTTCAGGGAGAAGTAGTCCAGAGTAGAAGGGTACTCCTGTTCTACAAGATGGGTACTTTTAATGTGGGAGGGTTTTTGCAAAACAATCAAAGTCCTATCCCCGCTGGCAGAAGTGATATGGTAATAAACGCAAAAAAGCCTAATTTTAAAGGAAGAAGGATAAAGCAATTTCTGTGCTATGATCCATTCTCCTAAGAATTACAGGCCTGTGGATTCAAGTGCTGGCCTTTTGATTTGGGAGAGGACACAGACAGTAGAGGTGTTTCTCACCACCTCACACTACAAATGGCAGTGGGCAGCAGTCTTGTATTGGCCTCGACCTTTGTGACAGCAGGCCCTGGGGCACTCGGGTCTGTGTTCTGCTCCTTGTTGCTGTGGATATCCTGAAAGCCGGCAGCGTTTTTCTTTAACAAATGCATGATTTAATCTAGTTTTTATTGTACTCCCGGAGTCTCATGTGTAGATAGATGTCTATTGCAGGGGAGCAGGGGGTTGGTTGACTATAGACTCTTGGAGCCATTTCACCTGCACACACCAGAATGAAATACTGGTGGAGGGCTCTGGGTGTGGGAGGCTTCAGGATCTGAGATGGCTATTCTTGCTATAGGCGGTTCATCTCTAACAGCCCTGCGCCACACACATGGTGAGGTATTCTTAGTCACATGCTTTCGGCGTCTTTTGCCTATCTCATACTAGTGCAAAGCTCAATTTTATGACATTAAGTAAAACTAATAAGGCCTTTAATATGGAATTTGGGAGGCATGTGAAGATGAATGTCAGCATTTAGTTTTTTGATAGTTTCTACCGTTTTGGGGCTTTATGAATGGCAGTATTTTCGATCATTACGTCGTTTTTTACTTGCTCTGCTGCTAAGACTTTCCTACACTGCTGACATTCATTTAGTTTCGAGTTTGACAGGACCCTTGCAATCTACAGGGGCTTTAATGGAGCATTTGTTTTGTTCATGCTCTTTCTTGCCAGCAACAGCCATCATCCAAGTGGAAGATCAGAATACAGGTGCAATTGAGAACATTATAGTTGAAGTCAAAAAAGAGCCAGATGCAGAGCCCGTAGAGGGGGAGGAAGAGGAGGCTCAACCAGCTGCCACAGACGCCCCCAACGGAGACCTCACGCCCGAGATGATCCTCAGCATGATGGACCGGTGATGGCGGGGCCTTGCTCATCGCCAAGACTGCTCTGGGCTGTGTTTAAACGGCCCGCATCTTAATTTTTCTCCCTTCTTTCTTCTTTTGGCTTTGGGAAAAGCATCATTTTACACCATTTTACCAAACATACTGCGAACTAAAACTTCAAGGATGATGTTAGAAAAATGTGATTTTACTAGAACTTGCTGTTTGATGTTAGCAAATCATGGAATGTTCTGAGTCCCCAAGGGTTTACTATGAAGTGCTGAGGACAGTCTTGATGCCTAACTGGTTTTCTTAGATGGAAACAGAGACATTGAACCCTCTCTCTTGCTATGGTAAACCACTCCAGAATGGCCACCGGGTTTCCCAGAGTTCTAGGTCTTCTTCCCAGGAGAGTTTTTAATTGTAAATGCAGACTGGGAAGGACTTACACTTTTAAACTGATTTTTGCTTCTGCTTCTCCCTGACTCCCTTTGCTCGGAGCCAGC
Organism: Canis lupus familiaris; assembly: GCF_011100685.1. Taxonomy (NCBI): domain Eukaryota; kingdom Metazoa; phylum Chordata; class Mammalia; order Carnivora; family Canidae; genus Canis; species Canis lupus. The sequence continues at coordinate 82,394,894 of NC_049226.1, read as the reverse complement.
TGCACACCAGTAGTACGGCATGCTGCAGTCGGTGTCTGTCCTGAAGGCTTTGCCTCTTTCTTGGCAAAGTTTCTGGTATGGTCAAGCTTGTAAATAACTTTTTTTACATTTTAATCTTTTCCATTAATTAAGAGGTTGAAAAGAAGTGCAGTGTAAGAAAACCCAGCATTTTAATTACTTGCAAATTAAGTTACCACAGACTCTGTAGTGTGTAAATGTTGACAAGGAATTGGATCACAATCATGTAGCAGAATGGCACCCAGACTGCTGCCCGCTAGTGATGGACACCCACGTGGAAGATCGTGATTTCCAGCCCATGGAGCCAGCATTTGAACCTTGTACAATTAACTTTCAGTTATGATTTCCCATCTACATTTTCTTTGCTCTGTTTGTAGCTGAATTTTGTGTTTTATGACTCCTCTGTTCAAGCAGAAGGGTGATTATGAGTGGGTCACAGCAGCCCTTAAAAGCTGGGCCAGAAAATTTCACTAGGTCAGTAATTTAAACTTTGGATCTGCAAAAAAAATAAAAATAATAAACAATAATAATGTGAAACAAAACCAACTAAAAAATGATTCTTGCACATGAACTGTCACATGTTTGAAATGTGTTTTTTAGAGAGCCTCAGTCTTGCTGATTTCAAACACTTTTTTCTTCTGTGTATTGCTTTTAAAAGAGCCATCAGTTAGCTATCAGACTCTAGGTTGATGCATTTTGTACTTAGCTGTACTGTGTGATATTTTTCATTATTTTAGGACGCCAACATGAGACCTGTAATAAAATATGTAATGGGGTTGAAAGCTGGGGAGGAGGATCTACTGCTGTACAGCTAATAAATCATAACGGATTAACAAGTGCTCCAGACACTCCGTCACGTGTGATCTATGCTTAATGGGGGCCCCAGAGGGTCCGCATGGCCTCGGGTGCAGGCCTGGTCGCCTTTCAGAGGCACACTCTGTTCTCAGAGGCCACTTCCTCTCGAGACAGCACTTGGAAGATGATCTTGGCAAATGGTGGGATTATTGAGTGAATCCTGTTGTGGGTTTCTAACTCCCCAAAGGGGTGAGTAGCAAGTGTGGATGAACGACTGCTCGCCCCGTGATCCGCCTTAGGAGTGGTCCCTGCGGCAGAAGGGTGACCAGAGGTTAGAGATGCAGGGGCTCGTGGGAAGTTCTGTCCTCTGAGGCTCAGTTCAGTGCAGTCTGAGATCTGTACGTTGAATTCTGCCAAGTGCAGGATGACAGGCGGGGCCCAGTTTGCCTCAGAGAAGCTCCTGTGGGAGGGAGGCCAGTGAGTCCGCGAGCTGCAGGGACAGAGCCCTAGACCGCAGAGCTTGTTCAGAGCCCTGCAGGGGCAGGTGCAAGGGAGTGGGAATAGGAAGTTGACGTGTTAGTGAAACACCTGCTGCTGCTGCTGCTGCTGCTGCTGCTGCTGCTGGCCATTTCTGGACAGAGAGCTTCGGCAAACCCATTTTAGGTAAAAGCTTCAGCCACTAATTCTAGGGCTTTTTGACCAGAATTCTGAATTGGTGGTTTCCAGTGTGAAGTAACAAAAGATAAGGTATGTGTGACCACTTGGCTGCTTGTCCTGTCCACGTAATCCCGTCTCCCAGGAAAACAGGTAACGAGGCCTCAAGACTCAGAACCTGGCAGTCCGCTATTTGGACCGAGTGTTAGTGGCCTGACGCTGAGTGTGGGGTTCTTTGTCTCACGCATGGGCCAGCCCCTTTGGAGGCCAGAGTTCCCCCCCCTACCGTGTTTTGGTGGATGTATATAATTTGCTTAATTTTTTTGGTGTTTATAATCTCCAAGGAACAGTAAGTTCTTTATCTCTTATCTTCAGCATAGCTTTTTGTTGTTAAGATTTTATTTATTCATGAGAGACTCATGAAAGGGGGGTAGAGACGTAGGCAGAGGGAGAAGCAGTCTCCCCTTAGGGAGCCTTATGTGGGAGTCTGATCCCAGGATCCCGGACTCACAACCTGAGCCAAAGGCAGATGCTCAACCACGGAGCCACCCAGGTGACCCCCCAGCATAGCTTTTTATCTCTCGTGTAAATGCAAGTTGTTTGAAATAAAAGTAGGTCAGTTTTGGATGGAGAGGGGGCAAGAAAAGTCATTCTGATGTGTTAGAAACTTAAAGGGGATCCCCTATTGCGTAGCCCATGATATACCCCATGTGACTCCATTATGTATAAAACCTTTTATTTGGGACGCCTGGGTGGCTCGGTGGTGGAGTGTCTGCCTTCCGCTCAGGACGCGACCCCGAGGTCCAGGACTGAGTCCTGCATCGGGCTCCCTGCAGGGAACCTGCTTCTCTGTCTCATGACTAAAGAAAATTTTTAAAAAAACACCTTTTAAGACACAGATTTTATATTTATATATAATCAAAGTACAGAAGCCACTTCACACCGGAGAACTTTTGATGGGGTCGTTACCCGCTGTTAAGCCATTATTTCCTTCCACACCTGGGCTGGCGCCACCCTGTCCCTGCTGCCCAGCCCAGCAAGCAGCTGGGCCCGTCGCTTCCTGTGGCCGCGACCTAGTCTTTTAAAACCCTCTGCAGGGAGCCTGGTGGCCGCCCCGGGAGGTGCAGCCTGGCCCTTTCCGCAGCGCTGCTGGGCCGGGCGGGGCCTGTGCCTCCCGATGCGCTGTGGGCATCTCCCGCGCGCCCTCCCCTCGGGGTGTGGTGCCCTCTAGGACGCAGACAGGCTGTTAGGAGCGGAGTCCCTGTGTTCACCTGGTCTCTGACGGCGGTTGTAGTTCTGTCGCCGCCGCCCTGGCCGCCAGCAGTTGAGAGTGTGGCTAGCCTGTGCCCCTGCCCTGACTTCCCGTGCGATTCTGGTTGGCCCTCCGCGGCCGCGCCCAGCCCAACGGCTCTCCGCAGACGGGCACGTACCAGCCGTGTGCGGCAGCCTGGGGTCCCCGCTGCAGTCCTTCCCTCTTCGCGTCCTAAGCCTCCTCAGCAGAGAAACCCCAGCGAGGTGGGTCTTCTCTTGTTCTGCCGTGGAGCCCTGGGGTTGCCCTGGCCGGCTTGGCAGAGGAGTCCACAGCGCCAGGCCCTGTGCTGGGCGCTCGGGCAGCATTTGCTCCTTACAGCAGCACTGAGGTGAGCTAATAGCTCCACTTACAAAGCGGGAACTGGAAGCCCAAAAAGGTTGACCAAGTTATTTAGTGTGGAACACCTGGTGAGAGGTGGGGTGGGAGGTAAGTTCAGGCAGTCCGCCTTCAGGACTAGTGCTGTTTTCTTAAAGCTTTTATTTATTTGTTTTGTATTTATTTATTTATTTATTCATTCATTCATTCATTCATTCATTCATTCATTCATTCATGGGGGGAGGTGCGCAGAGACACAGGCAGAGGAGAAGCAGGCTCCGTGCAGGGAGCCCGATGCGGGATTCGATCCGAGACTCCACGATCACGCCTTGGGCTGAAAGCAGGCACAAAACAGCTGAGCCACCCAGGGACCCCCTAGGACTAGCGCTCTCCACCTTGGCCTGCGGTGAGTGCCAGAGACCTACTGAGTTCTCACTCTAAGCCTTGTGGGTTCTATGTGGTCTTGGAGTCCTAGGTCTTTTTTTTTTTTAATTTTTTTTTTATTTATTTATGATAGTCACACACAGAGAGAGAGAGAAGCAGAGACATAGGCAGAGGGAGAAGCAGGCTCCATGCACCGGGAGCCCGACGTGGGACTCGATCCCGGGTCTCCAGGATCGCGCCCTGGGCCAAAGGCAGGTGCTAAACTGCTGCGCCACCCAGGGATTCCCCTAGGTCTTAACCCAAACTCATCTTTCAAACTGGGTGACAGCAGAGCCGACTGGTGCCTCTTTGCAGGAACAGCTTCTCCGACTGAGTCCTCCCATCAGCCCTAGCTAGTCCTCTGCTTTCATACCATAGGCCTTTTGCCTGAGGGGAGGCTTTGCTCAAGTGGCCACTGTTCAGTTTCCCCGGCACTTTGTCTCAGTCCCCTGCAGAGAGGAGATTCTGCTGAGAGGTGGAATGACCATGTGCCTGGAGGAGGTTCCCACTTCTCTCCAGCCTGAGGTGGGGAGGGGTAACTAGGTGCGGAGGAAGCCAAGGGACCCTGCTGACCACCTCTCATCTCTCAGGGCTATTTCACCCCCACCTGGCTGAGCTGTAGGCAGGGGCAAAGGTCTATTCCCAATACGTAGAGTTTAATTGGATTGTAGTGGAAGAAAATAATAATTCTCCTGTGAACCCGCATCTTTTACAGGGCAGCATGCTTCTGGTTAGCAGGACCCCACCCCATGACCTGCTGGCCCCTCCCAGCCCTGGAGACACTAGCTTTCCCTTCCTCTAGGGGTTCCCCTCTTCCTAAACTCTCTCCAGCAGAGGTGAGGGCCCGTGGAAGGGAGAGGCCCCCCCATGTACCTGGCCTTTGCTCACCCCTCGTGGCCTGAGAATACTCCCCACCTTCCAGCCTTTAACTGGCCTGAACCTGATGAAAGCTGAGGACCCCGCACTGCAGAGCCTCCATCTGGCATTTTTCCTGCCGGTTCAAAAGCTGGCGGATTGCTGGGACGCTTGGCTAGCTCATTTGACAGAGCATACGACTCTTGATCTTGAGACCGTGAGTTCGAGTCCCCCTAGGGATTACTTAAGTAAAAATTGGTGGATCTCCGACGGTGTCACAGACTCCGGGTTAGGACCAACAGATTAGATCCCTCAGGTACCACCCGGGTGTTAGGAAAGATCCTGGGAGAGATCTGATGCTCCTTGCTGAACAGACGCTCCTCCTGGCGGCCCCCTGTCTGCCTCCACAGCCGGATTTTGGAGGACAAACGCGGGTGGGCCGCAGGGATTCCCCGAGCGGGCAGCGCCCCCTGGTGCCAGCGGCAAGGACTGCGGCGCGGGGTGGAAGTTCGGGGTTAGGACCCACAAGAGGCGCGCGCCACGAGCGCGACCCCCCTCCGCCCTCCGCCCCCCCACCCCTACCCCTACCCCTACCCCACGGCTGCCCTGCCCAAGGAGCTCCGGCGCGGCAGGGCGGGCGGACAGCTGGGACTCTGCCCCCCCTCCTACGTCTCCCGGCCGCGGAGGCCGAGGCGGGGAGGAGCCGGGCTGGGGGCGGCCTGGCAGGAAGCCGCGCGTACCTTCCGCCGCAGGAGGAGCAGGTGGCTGCAGTGCGGGCCGGGCCCCCAGGCTTCCTGTGTGCGCGCCCGCCCGCAACTGCTTCTCGGCGGAGCTGCTTGGGCCACCCCGCGGCCCCATGGCCCAGACCCCCGACGGCGGCATCTCGTGCGAGCTGAGAGGTAAGCTCACCCGGCGGCGGCCGGGGCCCCTCGAGCACTTCTCTCTGCTCCTGGGAAGGGCCTGGCGCCCCCACCTCCACTCCGCCCCTTGCTGCTGGCCCACACATGAGCCCAGGCCACAAGCCTGGTACAGACCACGGCCGAGTGACCTCGAGGGATGACCAAAGTCACTCAGCAGGCTGCCATTCCACAGGCGAGATCACCAGGTTCCTGTGGCCCAAGGAGGCCGAGCTGCTGCTGCAGACCTGGCTACCCGAGCGGGAGGGTGCTGAGCGAGGTCATGTCCTGGTATGGCAGGGGCAGAGCCCGGGAGGGCCGCGGGGCGGGCGGAGAGCCTCCTGGCCTGCCCAGGGCTCAGACGCTCCCTCCCGCAGGCGCTGCTACGATGGCGAGCCTACCTGCTCCACACCTGCCTCCCGCTGAGGGTGAGTGGAGGCTGACTGCCGCCCCCACCTCGCCCTCCGCAGCTTCCTTGGTGAGAGCTGCGTCCCCGACTTGCCTGGGGACTCCGGCCTTCCAACCGCACTGGGCTCTGAGGCAGGCAGGGCTGGCTCTGAGCTCCGGGCTGCCCGGGGGACTGGGATCCCAGGAGTGTGGGGCGGGGGGTGGCCTAGGGCCTCAGTTCCAGCTGATTGGGGCACTCCATAGGTGGACTGCACATTCAGCTACCTGGAGGTCCAGGCCATGGCGCTGCAGGAGACACCCCCTCAGGTGAGACAGCTGATACCCCACCCCCATGGCCTGCAGACTGGTTTTTGCCCCTGCTCCCATCTTCGGCCACAGGTGGAGCCCAATCCAGCAGCCCTCCCTCCCCAGGTGACTTTTGAGCTAGAGTCCCTGCCTGAGCTGGTCCTGGAGTTTCCTGGTGTGGCTGCCCTGGAACAGCTGGCCCAGCACATTGCTGCAGCCATCAAGAAGGTCTTCCCTTGCTCCACCCTTGGGTGAGGCCCAACAACGACAAGGGACCAGCAGGAAAGGAGGGGTGTGCTCTGGATGACATAAGTGGGTTGCCTCCCATCCCAGGGGCTACAAGTCCCCTTCTCCCCCTCCCCAGGAAGCTATTCCGGAGGCCCACGTCCCCCTCCATGCTGGCTCGCCTGGAGAGAAGCAGCCCCTCTGAGGACACTGTGCCCAGCAGCCCCTGTGGTAAGGGCCAAGAAAAGGCCACACAGGGCTTCCAGCGTATCCCCATCCTGCAGCCCCAGATCCCTGAATTGAGGGTCTCCCAAACTGAACAGTCACTCAAGGCATAGCCACCACGCAGCTCGGGTCTGATCTGCCTCTCTCTCTGACCTTTTTTCTCTCTCCTTTTCTTCACTCCTTTACACCCCTGGCACCTCCCCCAGGTGGCTTCTTGGAGACATACGAGGCCCTGTGTGACTACAACGGCTTCCCTTTCCGAGAGGAGATTCAGTGGGTGAGAGTACGGCCCTCCTCAGGGGCTCTAGAGATATCTGGTCCCCCATGTGCACTGGGTCCCCTTACCCCTTGTGACCCCAAGCCAGTTGGAGACATCTTCTTCCCATCCAGGATGTGGACACCATCTACCATCGTCAGGGCTGTCGCCACTTCAGTCTATGCGACTTCAGCCATCTGGGCAGTCGGTCTGTGGCCTGCCAGGCCTGGGAAGGGAGGGAGATCCCATGACCCGCATTCCTGGGCCTCAGCCTCTCCATGGAGGGGGATGTGGGCCTAGGATCTGGCTGGAGGGCCCTGAACTCCACTCCTGCCCCTTCCCCCACCCAGGGACCTGGCCTTGAGTGTGGCTGCCCTGTCCTACAACCTATGGTTCCAATGCCTCTCCTGTGTGGACATGAAGCTGGTAAGAGTGTAGCGGCAGGGAGGAGCAAGGGCGTGGGGACCAGTGTGCGACTCACTGAGCCCCCTCTCTGGTTCTCAGAGCCTTGAGGTCTCAGAACAGATTCTGCACATGATGAGTCAGTCGTCCCACCTGGAGGAGCTAGTGCTAGAGAACTGTGGCCTGAGAGGGTAAGGGCGGCAGGGCAGGGCTTGGGACAGGAGTCTGGGAGCTTGGGATCCGACGGAGGCTTGTGGCCTGGAGGAGATGGGAATCTCACGCCTGGGGTCTGGTCCCCAGAGACTTTGTCCGGCGACTGGCCCAGGCACTGGCCGGGCACTCAAGCTCTGCCCTCCGGGAACTTAGCCTAAATGGGAACCTGCTGGACGACCGAGGTACGCGGGGCCTAGGGACCCCGGGGGGCTGGTGCTGGAGGAAGTGCGGCAACACAGCTGCCCCCATTCCCCAGGCGTGACTGCTCTCAGCAGACACCTGGAGCATCGCCCAGGAGCCCTAAGGAGGCTCGGCCTGGCGCACACAGGGTTGACCCCGAGAGGTAGGTCGGGGCCCGGGGGGGGGGGGGGGGGGGGGGCGCGGGGGGCGAGGGGGGCGGGGGAGTGCCTGACTGCCGGGAGCCACTCCGTCCGTCCTCCGCCCCCAGGAATGAGGTCTCTGGGCCGCGCACTGGCTGCCAATGTGGCCTTTGACAGCGCCCTGACCCACCTGGACCTTTCCGGGAACCCCGGGGCGCTGGGGGCCTCGCAGGACCACGGGGTGAGTGTCTTCGGAGGCAATGGCGGGGCGCTGCAGGCAGGGCCGCCGGGGGCTCCCCGTGAGGCGGTCCCTGAGCCTCCGGCCACCTCCCGTCAGGGCCTCTACGCTTTCCTGAGCCGTCCTAATGTCCTGACGTTCCTGAACCTCGCGGCCACCGACGCCGCCCTGGACACTGTGAGAGGCGGGCCGCGGGGGGCGAGCGGGGGGGCGGGGCGGGGCGGGGCGGGGCGGGGCGGAGGGGGCGCGGCCGCCGTCCCAGTGGCCCACACCCTCCTCCCGCAGCTCTTCGCCGCGCTGGCCCGCGGCTGCTGCCCCAGCCTCCGCCACCTGGACGCCTCGAGGAACGTCTTCTCCCGCACGTAAGGGGGGCGGGCCGGGGGGGCCGGGAGCCGCCTCCCCGCGCCCGGAAGCCCACTCCTCCCGCTCGCCCACCCCAGGAAGTCCCGGGCTGCGCCCGCCGCGCTGCAGCGCTTCCTCAGCCGCGCGGGGACGCTCCGGCACCTGGGCCTGGCGGGCTGCAGGCTGCCGCCCGACGCGCTCAGGTCAGTCGCCGCCCCGCCCCGCCCCGCCCCGCCCCGCCCCGCCGCCCCGGGGCGCCCCCGCCCCCGCGTCCCCGCCCTTCCTGCGGGGAATCCGTTCGCGCCTGGGGCCCCCTCTCCCAGCTCCCGCCACCCCCGGTGACGTCCCCTCCCAGGGCCCTTTTGGAAGGCCTCGCGCTCAACACGCACACGGGCGACCTGCACCTGGACCTCAGCGCCTGTGAGGTGAGCGCCGCACGCGCCGGGGGCTGCGAGGCGGGCGCGGGCCGGCGGGCGCCTGAGCCTCCGCACCTGTGGCCCGCTGGCCTGAGCGCCGCCTGTCACCTTCAGCTGCGCTCAGCCGGCGCTCAGGTGATACAGGACCTGGTGTGTGACGCCGGCGCCGTGAGCTCCCTGGATTTGGCCGATAATGGTGAGGCCGCCCCGAAACCCACCCTCCCACTGCCCACCCCGTTCCCACCCCATCCCCACCCCCTCAGCCTCTCCTGATGCGTGACCCGAGGCGCCCCTAGGCTTCGGCTCAGACATGGTGACCCTGGTGCTGGCCATCGGGAGGAGTCGGTCCCTGCGACATGTGGCACTTGGAAGGAACTTCAACGTCCGGTGCAAGTGAGCCCCCATTCCACTCCCTCCCGGGCCTCCCAGACAGCACCCCACCACCCGACCCGGGTCCTTCCAAACCACGGCTCCTGCCCCACAGGGAGACCCTGGACGACGTCCTGCACCGGATTGTCCAGCTCATGCAGGATGACGACTGTGTGAGTCTGGGGGCCACGCGGGATCCTCAGGCAACGGGCCCCTGTGGCTCCTGCTCCCTCAGACCCTGCAACCCGCCCTCCTTGCTGATCGCTGATTCCGGACCCAAATGGCTTTCCCTTAACTCCAGCCCTTGCAGTCTCTGTCCGTGGCTGAGTCGCGGCTAAAGCAGGCCTCTAGCGTCCTGCTCCGGGCCCTGGGCACCAATCCCAACCTGACGGCGCTGGACATCAGCGGCAACGCCATGGGTGACACCGGCGCCAAAATGCTGGCCAAGGCACTTCGGGTCAACACCAGGCTCCGGTGGGCGGGGTCGGGGCAGGAGGGCGGGGCGGGCGGGCTAAGGGGCAGGGCGGAAGGTGGAGGAGCAGAGTCGGCCACTGGAGCGCGAGGTGACTGGACCTGGCCCGCGGGTTGGGTGGAGCCTGCGGAGCTCTGCCCTTGACTGAAGCCCGGCCTGGCCCAGGTCTGTGGTCTGGGACCGGAACCACACGTCTGCCCTGGGCCTGCTGGACGTGGCGCAGGCCCTGGAGCAGAACCGCAGCCTAAAGGCCATGCCTCTGCCACTGAACGACGTGGCCCAGGCACATCGCAGCCGCCCTGAACTGACCGCCCGCGCAGTGCATCAGGTGTGGGTCCCTCTCTCCTCATCCCTGCCCTGTTCTGTGCCCTGGCCCCGCCTCCTACCCCTTCTCAATATCCCTTGTGCCCAGATCCAAGCCTGTCTTTTGAGGAATAACCGTGCGGACCATGCCTCTTCTGACCGCATGCCCCGTCCGCGGCCACCTGGTCTGGTCTCAGACCCCTCAGAGCAGGTTAGTGTCTCCTCTCTCAGCCTTGAGTAGGCACAGAAGATTGGGGATGGGAAGAGCTGTAGCCGCTGGAACCCTCCAATGAGTTTGAGGGTCTGACTTTCTTGGGGCGAGGCTGCCTAAATTATACTCTCCAGGACAGGTAGCTCTCCCAAATAACACCCCCAGATGCCTTTTAGAAGCATTTAAATAGGTTCTTCTGTTTAAGATGGTAGATATTTAAAAATTCTCCCTTAATTCTCCCCCCACCCCCAGCTGATTGTAGCCCCATCTGTGACTTGCCTTTTGCAGGGCTCTCTTCTCTACCAACCTCTGCTGGGGCCAAACCCAGCAACCCTTTTCCCTGGCTTCGTCCCTCTCCCCTACCTTGCCTTTGTGCCATGTTCCCACCTATTCATTCCCAAATTCCCCTTCTTTCCCAGGCTTTTGAGCCCAGGCATCTTGACCCAGACTTCACATTCTGTACACCTTAAAATGATTTTATCACCTCCCACAAACCCTTCTCTCTACCCTAGAACCCATTCTCACCCATGCTCAAACTGACCAAGTGTTTTGGACAGAGGTTTGGGCCAGGTCTCTCCTGGCCATATTAGAACCCCCACAGACCTCCTTGCTCCTATCTCTGCTAATTCTCCAACACACTGCTCCTCACCCCCACCTCAACTATCTTCTTGCTCCTCCCGGTCCTTCTTCCATGTCTCTTCCCATTTCTGCCCACCGCATCCTGTCCTCTATGTGGCTAGTAAGCAGAGTGATCTAAAAACATAGACGTGCCTAACCGTTCCTTGTCTTCCTGCTCTGGACACTTAGGAAGTATATATAAAGTCCCTAAAATGAACCAAAGGAGACACTGCTTGCCCTCCTTGAACAGATAGGGTCCATGAGTGGCTGGCCGGATAGTATTGGCTCCAGGACCTCACTCACCCTGTTGGAGACCCTGGGAAGGAAGCAGAGTCCAGGGGGCTGGAGGGGATCAGGACTTCACTGATTCTTGATGCACACCTCCTCCCCCCTAGGAAGTGAATGAACTGTGTCAGTCAGTGCAGGAGCACATGGAGCTCCTGGGCTGTGGGGCTGGGCCTCAGGGTGAAGCTGCTGTGCACCAGGCAGAGGATGCCATCCAAAATGCCAACTTCTCTCTCAGTGTGAGCACTCCTTCCCCAACCGCTGCTGCAGGGACCCTTCCCCTCTTAATCAGGTGTCAACTTGAAACTCCTTCTCTTACTTGGCCTCCAGATCCTCCCAATTCTGTATGAGGCTGGGAGCTCCCCAAGTCACCAGTGGCAGCTGCGGCAGAAGCTGGAGGGCCTCTTAGGACAGGTGGGTGAGGTCTGCCGCAAGGATATTCAGGTAAGATGGTACCCTTGCCCCACCCCCACCTCTGTAAACAGGCTTGACACCTATCTCATAGTTTTGACTGTGTTATCCCTTGTGTCAATGTTCTGTGGGGGCTGGAGCCTCAGGCCACACTCTCCATGCTCTGATCTTTGCCCAGGACTTCACTCAGGCCACACTGGACACAACAAGAAGCCTCTGCCCACAGATGCTACAGGGACCCAGGTGGAGGGAGCAGCTAGAGGGGGTCCTGGTGGGCTCAAGGGGCCTCCCAGAGCTGCTTCCAGAGCACCTACTACAAGATGCCTTCACTAGGCTCAGGTGGGCTGGATGGGCCTGGGCTGGACTGGAATGAACAGGACTGGGCAGAGATAGCTCATTCATCTTTGCTCTCTCTTGCTCTCAGGGATATGCGGCTGTCAGTTACAGGGACCTTGGCAGAGAGCATTGTGGCTCAGGCTCTGGAGGGGCTGAATGCAGCCCGGGATCGGCTGGTGAGGGACAATCGTGCACATGCACCACATGCACGCACAGGCACACGCACCCACATACCCACAGTGACCTGCCACTGCCTTGCAGGGGTTCTGTAATGTCTTCTGGGGTCCTATAGCCCAGAGGTATTTCAGGTTCCTTTAGGACTGATGGAACTATGGCTGAGGCCCAACTGCCTGTCTTTGGGGTGCCTGGTATTGCAGGTAGAGAATCTGGCTCGGCAGGCAACAGTGGCAATGCCTCTTGCTATACCAGCGCTGGATGGAGGTGAGACCAGCCCCCTTGGGCCTGGGGAATTGGAAGGTCTTTTCTTCCCTGAGGAGGTGAAGGAAAAGCAAGAGGATGAAGAAGAGCAGAAGGTATGTGGTCTCAGAACTCTAGATCTTCCCATCTTGTTATGGAGTGTGGAAGGCAGGGAGGCAGCTTCCCTGTGTCCCAGGTTGAGTTTCTGCCCTCCCCACTAGGATGACAGTCCTCCACAAAAATGGCCTGAGTCCAGCCAGTGCCTTCATTTGGTTCCCTCCACTCACAGTAAGTCAGGGTCTGGGGAAAAGGGAATTAACCAGGTCGGGCTGAAAGTTCTTCATTAGTTCTGGGGACCTGGACACGTGGATACGTTCAGTCTTGTCCAGGGAATTCCCTGACCCTTGACTGAGCCAGCCCAGGCCCTCTGCAACTTGCAGGCTGGGGTCTGCTGCGGTCGGCGTGGAGCAGGACCTGAGCAGACCAGGATCCAGCCGCGGCCACGGTCTCCATTCGCCTCCCCCGCCCCTTTCCCCACCCCCAGGATGCGCATGCTTGGAGGCAGCGCAAAGCCGCGCCGCTCGGGGCCGCGCTCAGCACCGCGGACAGCGGCGCGGGGGAGGGGCCGGGGGGGGGCGGGTGGCGTAGCCGGGCCCCTCCCCGCGCCCTGGGCGGGTCCCCCGCCGCCCTAGCGCCGCTGTCACCACCACCTCCCCTGGCTCGCTGCTCCGTGCTCTTCTGGTGCTCTCCCCTTAGGTGCTGCTGAGGAACCGGAGCCCGAGCTGGCGGCTCCGGGGGAAGATGCGGAGCCGCAGGCGGGGCCTTCTGCGCGTGGCTCTCCGAGCCCCGCCGCCCCCGGGCCCCAGGCCGGCCCACTGCCTCGCATGGACCTGCCACCCTCTGGACAACCCCTGCGCCATCCGACCCGGGCCCGGCCGCGGCCACGGCGCCAGCACCACCACCGGCCGCCGCCGGGGGGCCCCCAGGTGAGTGCCCTTCCCCCACTCTAGAGCTCTTGGAATTGGGGGTCACGAGTGGCTTGTTCGCTCCTCAGGAGTGATGGCGGCTAGGGAGGTGGGTTGTAGGGGCCCAAGACCACCTAGTCGTGCTGCCGTGTCTTGGCTTCTTCCTGGCCACCCCTTCCCTTCCTGGCCAACCTTCCAGGTTGTTCCCATGCAGGGTCATGAGTGTGTGGATTTCACTGGGGATACATCTCAGTTTGGGACTGCACTTTGTGTTGGCCCTTTGCATGGATGGATGTGCGAGGGAGGGTGTCCATCTTATCCTCCCTCTTCCAGGGTTCCTGAAAGATGCTGGGCCCCCAGGCTGAGGGGAAAATCCTGCATCTACTGCAGGTCCAGTGGGTGTTTATATGAGATGTGTACGTGCGCTGGGTACTGGTGGGGGCAGTGGACACAGGACAGAAGGCTTGAGGCCCCCCAGAGGGTCTGACGCAGCAGCAGGCGCTGCTGAGCTGCCAGCAGGCCGGGTGGGGTGGGGGTGGAGGGTACTGCAGGGAACTGTTTGGAGCAGAGGGGGTGGCAAATGGGAATGTGTGACCCAGGGGGCCTCTGGGTTCTAGCCTGCTGGTTCAGGGTGTGTAAGAGACTCCATGGGACAAGAACAGGTGTGGGCCAGGTTTGTGTGTCCAGGGCCAACTACTGGCGAGGGGATATGAGAAACTAGCATCTCTGCCCACCAGCTGCACAGGAAGGTTTGTCAGTAGCCCCTTAGGGTCACTCCATCTCCCGGGTTCTGGAGTTGCCTAGGCCAGGTTGCTGGACAAGGGGTGGAAAGAATTCATGGTTGTGCTCAGCCCTGACCCTATGGTGTCCCCCAGGTGCCCCCAGCCCTGCCGCAGGAAGGGAATGGGCTCAGTGCCCGCGTGGACGAGGGCGTGGAGGAATTCTTCTCCAAAAGGCTGATCCAGCAGGATCGCCTGTGAGTGAGGGGCAGTTGTAGTGGGTGGGAGGGGGTGGGCTGTTCCATGGGCCTTCCCACTCACTGCTGGCTGTTCCCACAGCTGGGTCCCTGAAGAGGACCCGGCCAACGAGGGGGGTGCCACCCCTGTCCCTCGTACACTGCGAAAGAAGCTGGGTACCCTCTTTGCCTTCAAGAAGCCTCGTTCAACACGGGGGCCACGACCTGATCTAGAGACCAGCCCTGGGGCAGCTCCCCGCACTCGAAAGACCACACTTGGAGACCTGTTGCGGCCACCAGCCCGTCCTGGCCGTGGTGAGGAGCCTGGTGGGGCTGAGGGGGGCACCAGCAGCCCTGACCCTGCCCGCAGGAGCCGGCCTCGTTATACTCGGGAAAGCAAAGCCTATTCAATGATACTGCTACCTGCTGAAGAGGAGGAGGAAACACTGGGGGCCAGACCTGACAAGGTAGGCCTGGTGACAAGGGGTGAGGGCTCTGCTAGGACTGAGGCAGTGGGCTCTCTCCCCATCTGAGCTTCTCTGTCCTCAGCGACGGCCCCTGGAGCGGGGAGACACAGAGCTGGCCCCATCTTTTGAACAGCGGGTCCAAGTGATGCTGCAGAGGATTGGTGTGAGCAGAAGCAGCGGGAGTGCCGAAGGCAAGAGGAAGCAAGTAAGTTGGGAGGGATGCAAGTGCAAAGTGAGGGGGCAGGGGACATGTGGCTTGTGGCAGTCTGTGGGTGACATATGTGACCAGAAGGAGACTCATGACACACACGCTGCTCTATCGGTTCCACCCCCTCTTCCTCAAAATAGTCATTGGCTTCAGCCTTTTTTTCCTTCCTGGCTTCTGCCCTGGCCACTGCTGTCTCTTCCTTGGAGCTGGGATGGTCCTTTCTCTGTAGATTAACAAATCCCTGACCTTGTCATTTGCATTTGAAACAAGTCCTCCAGGGACTTCCCCTAAAGATCCTGCCCTGGTTCCTAACCCTGCCCAAGGCCTCAGCCCTGTCACTTCTTTCATCTCACTGTGCTCCATCTGTGGCATCCCAGTGGCTTGTAACCCGTTCCTCTGTTGGGAGCTCCTCCTTGGCTACTTCCAGCCTCTCATCACCACCCATGGGTTGCATCAGCTTCCTCTTCACCCATCCCTGCATCTCCTGGTGGGCATTTAGTGGTAGTTACAAGAATGAAGAAAGAACAAGGCTAGAGTGAGGGCAGGACCAGACTGAGCTTGACTTCCCTGTTTCCTACAGAGCAAGGATGGAGAGATCAAGAAGGCTGGCTCAGATGGTAAGTGGGACCCTGTCCTAGGATGGTACCGTTTTGGTGAGGGAGTTGTCCTTAAAGATGGTCTCCAAGGCATTTCTTGTCCTGGGGTTAAAGGGAAAGAGGCCAGGTTTTCTTCCCCTACCTTCCAAGGGCTGGTGCCTGAACCCCCAGGCCCTCCTTGCAGGTGACATTATGGACAGTTCCACAGAGGCCCCTCCCATCTCCATCAAGTCCCGCACCCACTCCGTGTCTGCTGGTGAGTAAGGGCTGCTGTCTGTTGGGGAACATGCAAGGATAGGCAGGAGGGAGATCAAACCATTGATTAGGCTCATACCCTTCTCCCTTCAGACCCCTCATGCAGACCTGGTCCAGGGGGTCAAGGTCCTGAGTCTACCAGCTGGAAGACACTGGGGCAGCAGCTGAATGCAGAGCTCAGGGGCCGTGGTTGGGGCCAACAGGATGGTCCGGGCCCCCCCTCTCCTTGTCCCAGCCCCAGCCCACGAAGAGCCAGCCCCTCCCCAGACAGCCTGGGCCTCCCAGAGGACCCTTGCTTGGGCCCCAGGAATGAAGGTAAGCAGGTACCCTAGCTCCCACTCCAATACTGGGCTCCCCAGCCGGACAGAAGGGGAGGCAAGGGATGGGGATAGCTGTCCAGACCATCCCCTGATACCCTGGCCTCCTCTAGATGGCCAACTGAGGCCGAGGCCTCTCTCAGCAGGGCGACGAGCAGTGTCTGTGCATGAGGACCAGCTCCAGGCCCCTGTTGGTGAGGGGGGACACCTCCCTGTGTGCTTGAGTGCAGGAGACGGGGGAGGGTAGACTCCAGGACTCTCTTCATGGCCCTGGTCCTTGGAGGGGGCCACCAGTGATGTGAGAATGCACAGTCAGGGAGCCAGAAGGCATGGAGCAAGGGTCTGACGAATCCTTCCTACTAGCCCTGACTCCACCTCCGGAACAGCAACCTCCACGAGGGGTGGGAGGAGGCAGGGGAAGGGGGGACGCTCTGCAGGCAACAGTGTGTGCTCATGCATACACACAGTGGAAGTCCAGGAGGAGGGGTGGGAACGGGCACCCCCCTTGCCAAGTATTTGTGTCTCTCAGAACGGCCCCTGCGGCTGCAGCGCTCCCCTGTCCTCAAGCGGAGGCCGAAGCTCGAGGCGCCCTCCTCTCCAAGCCTCGGTAAGAGGCAGCTGGGGCCACTGGGGAGGGGAGCAGGACTGCTTGGTCCAGTCTTGACCCCTTCTCTGCCTTTCTCCTTCCCTTGCAGGATCTGGCCTTGGAACCCAACCTCCACCCCCACAGCCTACAGAGCCCTCCAGCCCCGAGCCAACCCCCCCCTCCCCAGCCACAGACCAAAGAGGCGGCGGCCCCAACCCCTGATCCCTCTCCTTTTCCTGCCGCATGAGATTATTTTATTAAAAAACTCAAAGGAGCAGAGTGTGGAACACTGTTTGTCGATCTCCAGCCGTGGATCTGTGTGCATACATCCGCCCACATGCCCACGTGATCCCTCACACCTGGGTTAGCTCAGACTCTGGCTGTGGCTCCATCAGAAAGTGCAAGGCCCAGGCCACGAGCTGGGGAGGAAGCCTGGGAAGAAAACAATGGCTGTATGGCAATGGGGACTGGTGACTGAAAGTGTGTGTGTGGGGGGGGGGGTCAGCCCTTGGCACTCACCTGACAGCTTGGACCTGGGCACACAGGGAGGTGCAGGGTGGCTCGTACTCATACTGGAAGGCGGAACCATCACGATGCCTCTTTGGAGGGTCCTGAAAGTGATGTGGTAGCAAGAGCAGGGCCTAGAAGGACCCCTAATCCAAGGCTACTCCCCACCCCTACTCCCAGCTGCACCCAAAGCCCACCCCATTCTACTATCCACCTATGCTCACCCAAACGGGACTGGATTCCAGGGCTCCTGTGGCGTTTTTTGTCCTTGGAGACTGATGCCAGTTCTTGAGGGGCAACCCTAGCTCCTTGAACTCCAGGCTGGGTTTCTGGGCCTTGGTCACAATGGCCTGATGTGGGCTGGGTACATGGCCAAGGGGAGAAAGACTTGGGGTGCAGCTCAGGAGTGGGGAACTGGGTACAGGGTTAGAGTGTGGGGAGCCAGGGGGCAGGGGGCCATGGGCTGAACAGATGGCTGGTACAGCCTGGGAGCTGCCCTTCTGCACTAGGTCTGAAGCTGCCAAGGACAGGGCAGGCAGAAGGCTGATGCTGGCACCGTTTTCCTCTGAGGACACGTGGCTGGGTAAAGCTGGGGTTCCTGGGAAGAAGGGGACCATGAGTACAGCCCTCGCAGCTCAGTGGCCCGTGAGTTTAGGCAGGCCTACAGGGACAGTGCTTATCCCCCATCTGGGTGAGCAACCGTTTGCAGCGGCCTGGGTACCCGGCTGAGAGCAGTGAATGCCTGTGGCCTGAGCATCACCTTACCTGAGGAAGTAGGTGAGGAAGGAGAGACGATAGTCAGCGATAGGTCCTGCAAAGCTGGGTCTGGTGGGGGCAGCTCTGGAGCTGAGGGTCAGGGGGAGCTTATTAGCACTGTGGGCATTGGGCCCCCAGGTACTCCCCTCTTCACCTCTCCAGTCCTCCTTACCCTGGGTCCTGGAGCCTGGGCCCAGAGAGCTCAGAACTCGCTGGTCATTCTCCGAGATGTGCAGCCAGGAGCTGGGGACAGTGTACACAGCTTCTCCCTGTGGGGCATAAACTCTCAGACTAGCCCTTGCCCAACTCCTCACCCTGACATTTCCCAAGGAAAGCCCCAGACTGACCGTGGCCCTACAGCGGGTGGAGGCCCAGCGGGTGAGGGGGGGCGCTGTGCAAGGGCCTGTCAGCATCAGACAGCTCTCAGCCAGGTGCACCAGCGCCCCCTGATGCTCCTGGTCCTCCTGCACCTCATCCAGAAGTTGAGACAGTGCAAGGCCTGAGGGCAGGGACCAGAGGATGGGCCAAAACTTGAAGAGGCGGGAGGGAAGGGTGGGCAGGGAGAAGAGCTTACTAAGGAAGCAAGAGGTGATGACTGGAGAGGTCACTCTGCGGGTGTTAGGGTCATTGGCCAACCCCTGTAAGTACCTGGGCTGGGGGAGATGGACTCTGAAAGGTGCTCCCTATAGAAACAGAGAGGACAAGCCTGAGGAACAATCCTGAGGCCTGTCTACACAGATTTGACAGAGCCACACTTGGCCGCAGAGCCCAACCCCATACTCACTCCAGGCAGTCAAATAGCTTTTTCTGCACATCCGGGTCCTGGTTGCTGGGGCCAAGAAAGGAGAGTAGCAGGCAAGGTTGTTACTGGAAGGCCTAAGCCCTACCATCCGAAAGCCCCATTGCAACGGCAGCCAGGCCCGGGGTAGGGGGAACAGCCGGTGAGGGGGGCCATCGCTTACCAACCAATCACCCGTTCCAGGGGCTGCTCTGTGGGCAGCAGGCTGAAGCGGTCCACCTGGAGGTAGAACTCCGCCGCCTGAGGGATTGAGTTTCGGGACAGGTTTTGGGGGCTTGTCACGGAGAGCCAGGCTCCTTAACCCGCCCAGGCCAGCGTCTCCACTCACCGCGCCGCCTTCGCCGACTTGGACGCGGACCCCACAGTCCTGCAGCAGCAGCAGCCGGCCTTCTGCCCCTCGGAAGCCGAACTCCTTCTCCTCCCTGCGGCAAGCACGGCCCTCGGGCCTCAGCCCGCTCGAACACGGCGCCGCCCGCTAGCGGCCCGCCCACCCCCGGCGCAAGCCTCCCTCCCGCTACACTCAGCTGTCCCCGGGCTCCGCGGCGTCTCTCACCAGTCTGAGGCGTTCAGGGCCTCCCGCGTCACTAGGCACCGGACGCTGTGGGTCCCGTCAGACACAAGCAGCGCGGCCGCGACGTCAGATGTGTCAGGGACGCGGGGCGGGCCCGGGGCCTGGGCCTCGGCCTCGGCCTCCTGCAGCACCTGAGGGCGTCCACTGGCGTCAATCCCACGGCCCTCGGGCCCTGCCCTGGTCTCCGAGGCCTGAGAAGAATGCGGGAGGGCTCACCTCGAGCAGCTGCCCCGGCTGCGGACTTGAGAGAGCGTCTGACCCCAGGACCAGCTCTCGAATCCAGGGCCGCAGGACCAAGCTCCCCATGCCCGCCATTCCCGCAGCCGCCCCGCACCGAGAACCGCCAGCCCGCGTTTCCCGCGGACGCCGGGCCCCGCCTCTCGCCGTAGAGGAAGCGCGCTGTGGCGGGGCGGGACCCGAGGGCGAGGCCCCGCCCCCATGCGTGCCCGCGCGTGCGCACGAGCTCGTGTGGCTCGGGAACGTGTGTGCAGACTCTGTTTCGGGACGGTGGGTGCCAACGTGCTTGGTTTACCCCAGTGCCTCCGAGGAACGGCCCGCCGTGTGGGCCGTTCGTCAAGACTCCCGTGCCGCCGGGCAGGATGGGGCCCAGGGCTGGCTGGGATGGGAAGGGAAGGATCTGGAGCTTGAGGCTGCGGCCACGAGTGGTCAAGCGAGTTGGCTCAAAGCCACTTCAACACCGTGTGAACCGAGTTGCTCAGCAAATACTTATGGTTCAGTTTCCTCATCTAAACGTGCAGTCTCGTAAGGCCAGTGGAAATACTAGGACACAGACAACACTCGGTAAACGCCACTTCCCTGTCTCCCCTCGGATTGGCGAAGCCCCACCCCCAGACTCGGAGACTGGCGCGCAGGAGCGTAATGACGCAAGAGCACACGAAGACGCCCCCACCCCATCTCCGTTTCCTAGGAAACGTGGACTCCGCGTACCGCTCACTGTCGCTGCCCCCTTGACGTCATGGTCCGGACGGGAGGGCGGGGCGAGTGCTACCGCCAGGGGCGGGGCGACGGGCCGGTCGCCCGGGCTGTGCACCTGCGCCCAGGCGGGCCGCCTGGGGCACCGTCCCCGGCCCGCCGGCCTCACCATGGCCAGGCCGCAGAGGACTCCGGCGCGCAGTCCCGACAACATCGTCGAGGTGAAGAGCAAAGTAAGGGCCCCTCTGGCCCCGGCTCCGGCCTCGGCCCTAGGCGCTTCCAATTCCCCTATTCTCCCCTTTCCTGGCTTCTTAGTCCCCACCACCTTTTTTCTCGCCTCCATCATTCATGTCCCATTCTCCGGCCTTTCCTCTCGCTTTCCTCCATCCCTCCTCCTTCCACTGCCGGCCCCGAGAGCCCCTCTGTGGCCTTGGTACCTGGAGGGCGGGGAGAAGACCTTGGACAGCGTCCCTCGTACTGGAGCTGAGGTCTGGGGGCAAGGCTGCAGCCATAGCGACAGCCTTTTCCGACCTCTAACACCCTCGGACCTGTGGTGGGAAAGGGCACGGGCCCCGTCCTGACCCCTCCTCTCACCCACCCCCTGCCTCCAGTTTGATGCTGAGTTCCGACGCTTCGCGCTGCCCCGCGCTTCGGTGAGTGGCTTCCAAGAGTTTTCGCGGTTGCTGCGTGCAGTCCACCAGATCCCGGGCCTGGATGTGCTGCTTGGCTATACAGATGCTCACGGTGACCTACTGCCCCTCACCAACGACGACAGCCTGCACCGGGCCCTGGCCAGCGGGCCCCCACCGCTGCGCCTGCTAGTACAGAAGCGGGGTGAGGAGGATGGGGTACAGTGGGCAGCCTCTGCGGGGTAGGACGGCAGGGCAGGTCTACAAGGGTTAGTGTATGCCCAGGGCATCCATGCTTCACCCTCTGCAGTCCCTGCCCTTGGCCTGACCTCCAAGTGGTAGGAAATAGCTACAGTGTCCCCTTCCCCAGGCCCGAGACTGAGGGAAAAGGGCCCACGTGGGAGAGCAGGGTTTCTGATCTCAGCACCCCCCTCTCCTGCAGCAGAAGCTGACTCCAGTGGCCTGGCCTTTGCCTCCAACTCTCTGCAGCGGCGGAAGAAAGGGCTCCTACTTCGGCCAGTGGCACCCCTGCGCACCCGGCCACCCCTGCTAATCAGCCTGCCCCAAGATTTCCGCCAGGTTTCTTCAGTCATAGATGTGGACCTACTGCCTGAGACCCACCGACGGGTTCGGCTGCACAAGCATGGCTCGGACCGCCCCCTGGGTTTCTACATTCGAGATGGCATGAGTGTCCGTGTAGCTCCCCAGGGCTTGGAACGGGTTCCAGGCATCTTCATCTCCCGCCTGGTACGAGGGGGCCTGGCTGAGAGTACGGGGCTGCTGGCAGTCAGTGATGAGATCCTCGAGGTCAATGGTATTGAGGTGGCTGGGAAGACCTTGGACCAAGTGACGGACATGATGGTCGCCAACAGCCACAATCTCATTGTCACTGTCAAGCCAGCCAATCAGCGCAATAATGTGGTGCGGGGAGCATCTGGGCGTCTGACAGGGCCTTCCTCTGCTGGGCCTGGGCCTACTGAGGCTGAGAGTGACGATGATAGCAATGATCTGGTCATTGAAAACCGCCAGCCTCCCTGTTCCAATGGGCTGTCTCAAGGGCCTCCATGCTGGGACCTGCGCCAGGGCCGTCTACTTCCTGGTGCCCGCAGTTCTCTGCCCTCCCTGGATGATCAGGAGCAGGCCAGCTCTGGCTGGGGGAGTAGCATGCGAGGAGATGGTAGTGGCTTTAGCCTCTGATGGGCAAGGATGCAACCCCTTGCTACTCCAGGCTGCTGGGACATGGCAGGGACTTCCTTGGTGGGGGTTTTTAGCTTGCTCACAGGGCCCTCTCAGTCTGGGGAACATTAAAGGTTTTCTACAAATGCAGTCATGGTCTTTCTGTGTCCCAGGCTTAGCGTCCTCCATGGTCTCACAATTTTGCCTTCTGCCCTGGACACAAGGCAGGAGTGATAAGGACAACAGGGAGACCTTTCTGCAGTCAAGCAGCAGGAAGAACACCAGGCTTGGCATTTCTAGGGTAAGAAATGCTCTTAAGGAGACAAACCTCACTGTGTACAAAAGGTTTAATTTTGACAAAGGGGTTAAGAGGCTGGGCTGACCCTTCTACAACCAGTGGTTGGGAAGAGTGCTCCAGGGATACTGCCCACCCCACAGCTGCTGTCTTCAGACTCCATTCTACAATGGGGCCTGATCCTGCCCTTTGCAACCGTGCGGCGATCCCTGGTGAGGACCCCCCATAACTATCCCCATAAAAGGGCTCAGGCGTCCATCTTCACAAAAACCTTGGGGCGAGAAAAGATCTTGATGGCTTCCTCTACCTGTGCCAGCTTCCGGTCCAGCTCAGCACGATGGCCCTGGGCCTTCAGTGAGTCGGCTCCAGCAGGCAGCAGCACTAGCTCACGTAGCAACTGGCTCTGGCCTACAAGGGGGCCAGGAACAGTGAGTGCTGGGCAGGGGTACCGGTCCCCATTGGGTTCCCCATCCATTCCACCCCTACCCCCTGCCCATGAACTCACTCTGGAGCAGATTGCTCAGTGTCTCTAGCCGCTGGTTCTCCGGCATGCGAGTGTGGCCAGGGGGCATGGCAGGGTCCGGCTGACTATGCTGGCGGGCCTCAGCCTCCCGTCGCCACAGATCTCTGCGTTCCAACAAGCTGCAGATGCACAGGCTCAGAGTTGATGGTCTGAGGGCAGAGGTTGTCTCCCACCCTCCATAGGTCCCCCTCACCCTGGATGTTGGGCAGTGGGACCTACTAATGGGGCACATGGCCCTTCTGCGTGGCGTTGTAGTGCTCTTGGGCTTGCCGTTGCTGCTCTAGCACTTGTGCCAGGACCTGCAGTGAGCGGGAATGCCTCCGGGGGGCCCTCTTGGCAGCGCGGGCATTGTGGCTAATGAAGTCCACACCCAGGCTTGGCCCCTGCAGGACATGGCATGATGGGGCAGATAGCACTGTGATATGCTCCTGAACCCTTCAAGATCCCTGCCCTACCTCCTGGCCCCCACACATCCTCTCACCTTAGCACTGGGGCCTGCTGGAGTTAGTTGAGGACTGGGGACACGAGGGGGTGGGAGCCCAGGGCCGCAGCGGGAGTGTGCCCGCAGGAAGTGGGCAGGCTCTGTTCCAGATGCAGGGCTGGGCTCCTGGAGGGCAAGGCACAGCAGAGGAATCAGTCAGGCTAATGTCAGGGTCTTAAGCCAACTGCACAAGTAAGCTTCTGCTCCTGCCGGTGAGGACATTTCTCTATCTCCAGCCCTATGGGCCTCTTCCCCCTTGAAAAGAACACTTCTATCCATGAGCATTTAAGTATGTGGGCCTCTCACATGTTTAAGAAAACAATGAACCACCCCTCATTCTACCTCAGTCGTGGCTCTGGCTACCATTCCCTTTTTCTCTCCTTCCTGGACAAGCTTCCTGGCTCTGTCCCCACCAAGGTCACTCACAGCTGGCCTCCAAGCACTCAAATCCAGAGTTCCTTCCCTCATCTCCCTGTCCTCAGCCTAATCCTCAATAACTCCTGGGTCTCCGTCCTCAGATCCAGACCTGACTCTCCATCTGCTTCCTGGACACACGCCCACCCCCTGGGAGTCCCACAAATGCTTCAGCTTCAACAAATTTACATATGACCTTATTGTCTTTTCTCTCAATCCTGCTCCTTCTTCTGAAGACTGGATAGAGAAATGGTACTACTATCTGCCTAAGAATCCCACCACCATACCCCTCCCCCTGCCCATCTCACTGCCCTTCGAAATAAAGGTTACAAAGTGGATTATGTGATCCTTTAGGATGTGGGTCCAGCTGATGTCTTAGCCTCACCTCATGCTCTTCTCCCCTGTGCACAACATCCCACTACACATGCTACTTCTGGTCTTAGGACTTCTATCTGTGAGGTTCCATCTCAGTAGAATGTTCTCTTCCAGTCTCCCCTTGCCTAATTCCTACTTGCCTCTCAGGAGCACCCAGCCATCACCACTTCTGAGGAAACTCACAGCCTGACTCTGCAGTAGAATCTTCTATTTCCTAGCCCTGGTTACCTTCGTCCCCTGTGATTTTTATCTCTCTCCGTAACTCGGATCTGAGTATAACTGCCTATCAGTCAACAAGATGAACAATGCTTCTGGCTCTCCAAGGCAGGTACCTGCAGCTGGGCCTTGACCCGGGACTCCACTTTATCATATTTGGGCGAGCGCCACAGAGCCTTCAGGGGCCTGGGCTGGCCCTGCTCCCGGCTGTGCTCCTGCTCCCGGAAACGCCTCTGGATCTCCCTGATCCGCTTCAGGTTCTCCTTCTCATGGTCTTTAGGGTCCTTCCCTGGGAAAAAGATGTTGCCAGACTCTACCCTATATACAGTCCAGGAGATCCAACTCCTACTAGTTGACAAACCGGCCCACACACTCCCTCCTACGGAAAGATCTCCCTGACCTCTCCCTGACTTTCTCCAAAGGCATTGCTTATTCCCTTCCTGACATAGTAATTATCTTCTTCTGTCCCTGATTATTCTCTATATTTTTATTGTGAAGTACATCATTAATCATTTTGTATATCATATCCGTCTCTTCACCTATAGGGCAGGCACGCAGTGGGCACTCAGCAGACAATGTTTCGCTGATGCATGAATTCATTAAGCTGAGTTAGGGTTCTCGGGAACTACGTCAAGTCCTCTCCAGGGAGGAAGTAATGCATTTCCCCCGTCCTTCTATAGTTGGGGAAAACGACACTCAGAGGGGCAAAGCCTGAGCCCAGATCTGGGAAGGAGAAGCAACGCTTTTGACTTCCTACTCGCTGCGCTACCCCTTCTGTCCGAACTTACTCTTGGGAGAGGCTCCTGGGCCTAGGGAGATGCCCCTGAGCTGCAGCAGCACGCCCCCGACGCCACTCCGGCCACGCTCCAGAATCTGTCTGGCTCCGGGATTCATGCGCGGGCCGCGCGGAGGGGTGGCGTCCAAGTCAAGGTCCGATGTCAGCAGGTCCAGCTTCAGCGCGTTTCCCTCGAGGCGACCTAGGGCTGACAAGCCAGACGGGGCGGAGCGCGGGGCTCAGTGGTGGAGCAGAGCCCAAGCTCGCTCGGGCCTCGCCCCGCCGCGCCGACCCCCACTCACCCGAGGCCGGCCGCCGGTAGTAGTCAGGGCAGAGCGTAGGGTCTGGAGGGATGGGCCCCGAGATGCGGGACGGGCCCTCGCACATACCGCCTTCGCTGCCCTGCAACGGTGCGCCGAGGCCTGCTGGGCGCCGCGGTTCCGGGCCCTGGCCGCGTCCTCAGCCCCGCGCCTCCTCCCTGGTGCGGGGCCGGGATCCTGACCCCGGCGGTGCCCTCCGTTCCCGCTGCCCGCCAGCGCTCGCCGCCTCCGCTGCCAGCCCACTTCCCTGCCCGGGTCACGACCCCTTCCCCGCCACACGCGGGGGGAGTTTTGCCGCCGGCTGCTGCAACCCCACGGGCTTGCTGTTGCCAGGTAACAATAGTTTCCGTCCCTGAGGTCAGGGGCCAAGGCCCCCTGGCGCACAGCCTTCTGGGGCTTGTAGTTCCAGCTGAGGGTGGAGAGGAGCCACCGTCAGGCGCCCTTCCCAGCGGGCTGCTGTGGCCGGCGGGTGTCTGGGGCCAGCGCCAGGTCCACAGGGCCGGCCCCTCGCCTCCTCCCCGCAAGCAGCCGTCGAGGCGCTGACTCCTCGCAGCCATGGCCTCAGCAGGGGCCGAGAGGCGGCCCGGGGCCCCGGAGGGCACCGCCGCGGGGCCGGCACAGCTCTCGGAGTCGTCCGGTGGCCACGCTCAGAGCTCTGAGGTGACCATCAGGCTGTGTGGTCTTCAAACACTTGTCCGCGGCACCCTAGGAGGCCAAACTCCGTGCGACGCTCCCCTGAGTGCCAGGACAAGCTCCCCAGACAGGGAGGGCCATGGGCTGGTGCCCTTCGTCTGCGTTTGGTGTTTGTCCGGTGTCTAATGACTGATCCCCTGCATCCTTTGCCTGGTGATCAGTTACCTATGTGCCACCTCTAGTGTCCAGTGATGGCAGACCGGTGCCTGGTACCAGCCTATGAGGCCTGCCGGACCCTGGGTGAAGACAAGGGCCCAGCAGGACCAGTCTCAGAGCCGGAGCTCCAGGAGGAACAACTCAGGCTGGAAGAAGAGAGGCTCAAGCTAGAGGTGGAGTCGTTAGAGGAGAGAGGCCCCAGGCCCACGGCCTCCGTTGTAAGGACCAGTCACGGTCCGAAGAGGAAGCCTGTCAAGTGAGGGGGCTTTCAGAGGGACGAGCTGCTGGGCGGGGGCGCGGTGGGGGTGGCGCACCAGCAGGGGTCCTAAATCCTGCACTCCTGCACAGTGCCTCGGCATCCCGTCACCGTCACCGCTGTCACTCACTCCCTCTGTTCCCGAAGGGCCCTGGCATAGCGGGGTGGGCAGCCAGAGGAGTCTCAAGGCCTTGTCAGGGAACTGAGCTCCCAGGAGCTCTAGTCCTCTGTCCGGCCCAGAGCCTCACTGACCAGGAAGCACACAAGAATCTGGGCGCCAGGTGGTGGACAGACAGGGCTATTCCCTATGGTCAGGACAAAGGAGCCAAAGCTGGAGGCCGGCTCCTTAGCCCCCTGTCCCCCAGCTTTCCAGGGCCCAGCCACCAAGCCCATCCTAGGGTTGAAGTGGAGATGCCACAGGGCCTGCCGTTGCAGAAGGAGGAGCCAGAAAGTAGCCAGAGTGAGCCCTTACCATCTGCCAAACAGCACAAAAAAGCCAAGAAGCGCAAGAGTCTGGGGGCTCCAGTGCTCCCAGCAATGACCAGTACAGTGTCTGCGCCTTCAGAGACGTTGGGGCTGGAGCGTGAGTGGCAGCCCCTGGGCCTCCCCTTTTCCTCCTGCCTGATGGAACTCTGACATGGCACAGCTTGGTGTTCTAGCTCTTGCCCTGCCCTGGGTCTTTGCAGGAAAGGCCCAGCGCCTGCGGCCCCTGTACCAGTACATCAACTATTGCAATCCCGAGCTGAATCAGGCAGGGGAGGGGGACAGGGAGGCTGAGGCAGAGCTGGAGCCTGAGTTGGAGCTGGCCCTGATCCCCGAGGAAGCAGGTGTGGAGCAACTGCAGGCCTTGCTGCCCGTGGCAGGTGAGCTGGCCTCAAGCCTCACTTTGCCTTGCCCCAGTACATTTGTGTCTTCCACCCATGCTCTGGTTCCCCTGGGAGAGGAGGTTGGAGAGGAGCCCGGTTGTTTGCCCAGCTTGGGGGTCAGCGGCCGCCTCAAGGCTGAGGTGGATAAATCAACCCAGGTGGACATCAACAGGATGCTGAGTGTTTGCGCCGCCCCACTTGTACCTCCACTCTCCCCTCAGTACAAGTGACTTTCCTGCCTCCTTCCCCATTGGTGGCTCCCCATCTCCAAAGCCCGAATCAGAGCAGCAGCCTTAGGCCCTGGGGGACGGAGGTAAATTAGTCCCTCTCCCTACTTGGAACCTTGGACTTGCTGAAAATAAACATTTTTCCTTTTCTGAGACTTTGTGACTTTCCAAATAAGATGGCTGAAGAGAGGCTGGGAAGGTGGGTGCAGGGTCTGAAGCCTGACTGGTCATCTGGATCACCCAAGAACTTGGGTGAACAAAAGTACAGCTTCTTGGGTACTACCCCAGACCTAACCAAATCAGAATCTGCAGGAGTAGGGCCTACTTTTGTGCATTTAAAGGCTCCTCAGGTGAACCTGAAGGTCAGACAGGGTAATGGTGGGGATGCAGAAGGAGGTAGTAAGGAGAAACTTGGGGCAGAGAAAGAAAAGGGACAGTCAGGTCACAGGAAGCAGATGCTTGGCTTTGCTCCATTTCCTAGGGAAGTGGCCTGCATTTGGTCTGACCTTGAGGGTCCAACACTTGGGATCTCCCATTGAGGTGTCAGAGTTCATTTGCCTGTCCCAAGAGTGGTGTTTTTAGACTGCTTTCCACTTACTGGAGGCAACAGCTGGACCAGTTTTTGCCCCCAAAGTGGACCTAACAGAGGCATTGGTGCCTTTTCCCTGGCAGCTGGGGGTGGGGTGGGGTGGTGGATTCGAGTGTTCTCCCTGGAGCCCTGCAGCCAAGCCACTGGATAACTGCTGCGTAAGAGGCAGCCTTTGGCCTTTTTGGAAACCTCATATCCTGCTGCCTCCTGGTCCTTCTGAATGTCCCTCATTTACCTTAGACATAGGGATTTCCAAATTAAATGAATAACTTCTCCTCCCTCCAATCTGCTTTTTTTTTCTTGTGTCTCATCTACATCACTGTTCAAGCCAAAATCCTGGGGGTCACCCCGGGCTCCATCCTATTCTTTGCCGGTTCTTTACTCCTACCAGCTAATCAGGCACCAAGGCTGGTGAATGTACCCTCTAGGCTGAGAGCCTCTAAGATCCCATGGTCAGCACTCCCGCCCTGGGACACTCTTACCTTCAGGTGAGAGCTCATTACTCTCCCTGCTTGTGGCCCTTTGCCCAAGCAATCCACCCAGTGATCCTGCCACACACACACCTGAACCCGATGGTGTTGCTTCCCTTCTAGCAGCTTGCTCCTCTTGCCTCAGCTGCCTTAAAACTTTTAAGTGGTTTCTTATAAGTTCCTGACCAGCCATATCTTTATTATTATTATTATTATTTTTATCTTTATTATTTTTTAAAAAGATTTTATTTATTTACTCATGAGAGACAGAGAGAGAGAGAGAGGCAGAGACACAGGCAGGCTCCATGCAATGGCCCGACATGGGATTCGATCCCAGGTCTCCAGGATCACACCCTGGGCCGAAGGCGGCACCAAACCGCTGAGCCACCTGGGGTGCCCCATATCTTTCTTTTACTCTCTGCACGTGGGCTTCCCCTGCCTAAAATCCTTTTATTTCTTTACCCATGGCTATTGCACTCTTAACTTGAAGACTTGGGGGGATCTCTGCTTCTAGCACCCAGTATTACCCTATAGCATTTACATACTACTGCTGTTGTGGGCTATAACTGTTTTGGGGACTAGGCTGTGAACGTTTGTCATTGCATTGCACCCACCTAGCAGAGGGTCCCCATAAAAGGCACAAAGATAAGGAGACCAAGGTGGGGAGCTGAGGAGGTTGCAGAGGACAGGTCAGGATCTGAAAGGCTGAGGCCATCCAAAGTCCAGAACCATGTGTGGGGCCCCTCAAATAATGGCCTGGCAAGATCACTGGAAGAGATAGGATGGACAGGCCTAGATGGAAGGAGGAAGAAAATGGGCGTCATCCCAGGCTGCTTCCACCTTTAGGGGTCACCTGGATGCTCCCTGGCCTGGTGGCAAGTCCACAGGGCAAGCCATGGGGTCCGGACATTTATTACTTCTGCCCACGCTTTTCCTTGGGTAGTGACTGGACCACCCAGAAGATAGATCCCCCACAGGGACTATGCAGACCAAGTCTTGTCTATAGGGATGAGCATGGATTCTCCAGGACTTTTCAGAGGTAAAGGGCTCTTAACTGAGTTTGGGGGCACCTGAGTGACTCAGTCGGTTGAGCATCTGCCTTCGGTTCAGGTCATGATCTGAGTCCTGGGATTGAGCCCCGTGTTGGGCTCCCTGCTCAGTGGGGAGTCTGCTTGTCCCTCTCCCTCTGCCCCTCACCCCTCCTGTGCTCTCTCTCAAATAAATAGGGACGTCTGGGTGGCTCAGTGGTTGAACATCTGCCTTTGGCTCAGGGCATGATCCCAGGTCCTGGGACTGTGAGTCCCACATCAGGCTCCCTGCACCTGCTTCTCCCTCTGCCTATGTCTCTGCCTCTTTCGCCTCTTTCATGAATAAATCTTTTAAAAAAAATCAAAATCTTAAAAAAAAAAAAAAAAAAGGTAACCGGTTGGCTGACTCAGTTAATGGCTGGGGAAGCAGAGGCCTTGAGAGAAGTGGCGTTGCATAAGATCACACCCTGGGTGCCAGGGACACACTGTCCTTTCCTGAACCCTGGAGATGTGTGGACCTGAGAACTCTGGTTAAGGCCTGACCCAAGAAGACCGAACATCTGCTTTCTATGTACAGGTCTCCAGGGCTGGAGGTGTGAGCCAGGCCAGTACTGACAAGGAAGCTGTTTCTCTCTTCCAACAGGTGACATAGAAATAGTAATCACCAAAGGAAGAACTGATCTACATTCACAGGTCTATTTCCTGACAGGTTTGTCCAAGCAGGGTGAGGGAGTCCTCTAGGAAAGTTGGGTGGCCTTCCAAGAAGAGGATATGCCAGGAAAAAGCCTTGCTTATGTGAAAGATGTCAGCCCCATGCAGGAGGACCATTTAGCATGGCTGACGCAGAGGCATGGCCATCAGGAAACCAGGTTGGGCAGTTCTGGGAGTGATGAGAGGGGGTGTAGGCAAGGACATCTTGGCCTGGCATTTTGGAGAGGTCACTTGGGAAGGAGTCAGAAGAGCAAAATGAGGGAGTCTGGGGACAGGGAGGTGAGGACACTGCTGGGTTGGACTGATGATTGGGTAAATATGAGGCCTACATTTGGTTGGGGGTTGAGAAATAAGCAATAGGTATTTTGGAAGTTCTTTTCTAGTTGCTCTCACAGAGAGGAAAAGCGAACTGCATTTTCAGTGACTTGGAAAAACTTACTCTGACTCAAGGAGGATCCTGAGATTTAGGGGATCAGGTCTAGGGAGGTGATGTTGTCTTCTTCCAGGAGGGGGCGCTGCAGGACAAGCCTGGATCCACATGCAGGCACAGTCACCCCTAAGGACCAGAACCCTGAAGGCTTCCTTCGCCACAGGCATCTGGGCTATTTCAAGGTGCATCTCCTCCCTGGGACCAACCCAAGACATATATGATGGTGAAGATGTCTGAAGGATGGCCATGGACCTAGACTCTGGGGAGTACCAACAAGGAACCTCAGGGTCCTCACAATAGTAGCTCTGCACCCAGCCCACCGCAACCTGCCCTGGGACTTCTGGGAAACCTGTCTTTGTGAAAAAGGAGGTTGCTGTAGAGCCCTATGAACCTAAGTGCCACTGTGGGTCAGTAACCTGGATGGCTCTTAATTAGGAGCGAGTCATGTATGATGGACACATGTACTTTCTTAGTAAATCCCCCAATTTAGGAGGGATCCCATCATCCTAGAAACACAGAGGGACTGACCTAGAGCTGATCTGATCACCTCAGGAGGAAAAGAGCAGCCTATTTCCTTCCTTCCTTTTTTTAATTTTTCTTTTTTTTTTTTTTTTTTAAGTAGGCTCCTGGCCCAGCATGGAGCCCAATGTGGGGCTTGAACTCATGATCCTGAGCTCAAGACCTGAGCTGAGGACAAAGTGTCCCACACTCAACTGACTGAGCCACCCAGGTGCCCCAAGCAGCCTCTTTCTAAATTCTACCAGCATCGTACCTTGCAGGCTCTCTCTGCAGTCCACCTCCTAGCTGAGGCCCAGCGGAGATTCCTGCTGCAGAGAGAAGGCAGTAACGTGGATAGGACCCTGAGTGCAGACGGCAGCACCTGGACGCTCAGTCTCTGAGATCTGCAAGTGCTGGGGAGAGTAGTTCAGGGTCAGGCTCTTGTAGTCAGATGACCCTGACCAGGCTCCTTCGTGGCTCCATCACTTATAAGTTATAGGAGGGAGTAACTTTGCCCCTCCCTGCCTCAGTTTTCTGATCTGAATAATGAGAATAGTAGTACCCCACAGAGCGGTTTGGAAATGGTCTCGGGGGGCTGGAGGGGCAGGTAACATGCAATAATAAGCACACTCCCCAACACCAGCTATTATTTTGTCTCACAAGGACAAGGTTTAAAAACCAGGACAACACACAGGAAAATCAGCCTGGTGATTTCTAGAAAGATGCCAAGAGGAAGAGGGAGACTTCCCCAAGCCTTTCTTTCTCTGGCAAGGAGCCCAGGGCAAGGAAGAGGGAGGGAAGTTGGGAGAAGGGAGGAGTTCAGGCTAGGCCTAATCCCAGCAGGCTGGCGGAGGAAACAAAGGGGCACGGGTGTCCTCTCCCCGCACCAACCTCACCTCTGAGGCGGTTAAAAAGCAGTCCCAGTGTAGAACACTTCCTAAAAGCACGGCTGGTGGCCAGCTGTCTGGGCCAGGCAAATTGGGGCAACATGTGGAGTTTTCCTCTAGTTCGTCTCATTCAGGCTTCCTGGGACCGCTCCTCACGTCTCCTGGCCAGAGCTCCCCAGAGCCAAATCCATGGTTTCAAGAACAGATTTCTTCGTGGCCTCCAGCCCAGGGAGGTCCCCAACTCTCCCTCCCTATCTCCCAGAGATGGCAGGCAAGACAGGCCCCCACTAGGAGGTCTCAAGTCCTGTTCTCTGAGAAAAGATTTCCTTTTCCTTGGAGGGCTCCTGGGATTCAGGCGGAAGGGAATAAGCCCACTAGACTGAGATGGATGCAGAGCAGGCCAGAGCTGCTGTGGAGCCCCAAGGAAAGAGAAAAATATGAACAATCTACAACAATAAACAAGCCTTTCATTGATAAAGAAATCCAATTTACCAAACAAACAACAACCACATAACATAGTGTCAGACTTTCTGATTTATTTATTAACATTTATCAGATATTCCAGAACTCTCCCTATCTCCTCACTGCCAAATAATGGGCCTTTTGCCCTTGGTCAACAGCCCCTGAGAGGTTACCTAATGAAGAATTCCTCCTCTCTGCCAGGGAAGGGGCAGCCTAAGGGCTGGAAGGGCCTGGTCATATGGGAAGGAGGGCAGGTGCAGATCCCTGAGGGATGACTCGATGCCCTCACCATTCCTGAGATGCCCTACCCCAGGAAGGGCAGGAGAGCAAGGCTTCTTGTCATTTCTCCTCAGGCCCGAGGAATCAGCCAAGCTGGGTCCTTGCTTCGCTTCCTCACCTAGTTAGGACCACAAATAGGCTAAAGCAGCCTCCAGGTTAAACCCTTGCTGGCTCTGCTCACCAGCACAACTATGCAGAAACCGGGGGACTGCTCCACCCGGGGTACGCTGTGTGGCCCTCAGCTCCATCACCACCCTGCAAGTCTGAGGAGTAACTGAGCATTGGAGGGGGCTTGACCTGGACCCTGCCCAGGTGACTGGTGAAATGAAAGACATGGTCTGTGCTGTGGCCAAGCCCTCCCGTCTCGGCTTCGGGTCCCTCCCCGGCCCCTCTGTCCCGTGACAGGGAGCCCACGTGCAGGCTCACAGATTATTCCGTTGGAGTGCCTCACACAGGTTCTGGTTGGTGTCGGGTTCTTCCGTCAGCACCTCCACAGCCTCCCACTCCCCGGATCTGCTCGACCGTTTGATGGCGTCCACCACACTCTGCATGTACAGCCCATCCTCGAAGGAGGCGGCCATGGAGACAGGGGTGTGGTCCCACGTGCGGCGGTCCCCCTGCCCCTGGAAGGACTGGCGCAGGGCCTGTACCATGTAGACCATGCCCTTCAGGTAGAGCAGTGGGACATCCTGGGGCCCCTGCTCGGGCAGCCCCGCACCCACAGCCAACGAGTCCCTCAGGAGCAGCTCCTCTTGTGTGGCAGAGTTCTTCTGCCCGTAGAGGTCAGCTCCTCGGGCAACAAGACGTCCTGCGGAGCCCACTACCATGACCTCGTGCACAAAGGCTCCTGGCATGTTGAAGTTAAGGGTTACTGTGCTGCATACACCCCCACCCATGAGCATCTGGAAGAAGCAGAAGTCATCACTGGTGACGTGCCGAATGCCACGGATGGCCGCATTCTGCCTCACAAAGGTCTTGAGGAGCCCATGCACCTTCTCTGCTCTCCGGCCGGTCAGGTGGGTCAGCAGGTCCACAATGTAGGTGCCCATGGTATGTAGACCCCCGCCGCCCATGAGTTCGTCACAGATCCAGCCGTAGTTGGGGCTGAGCAGGCTGCCTGAGTAGATGCGGGCGTCACAGATCATCACTGCGCCCACGTAGTGCTCCGCGATCAGCTGCTTCATGCGCACGAAGGCAGGCAGGAAGCGCAGCACGTTCCCCACCAGGCTCATCAGCTGTGGATAGTAGCGGGAGGCTGTCACCATCCGGAAGGCATCTACTGAGGTTGCTGCCTTCTCACAAACCACATTCTTCCCGATACCTGAGAACAAAACACACCACAAAACACACTGGAAGATCTCAAAGTTCCAAGAGAT
Source organism: Canis lupus familiaris (assembly GCF_011100685.1). Lineage (NCBI taxonomy): Eukaryota > Metazoa > Chordata > Mammalia > Carnivora > Canidae > Canis > Canis lupus. The sequence goes on along the minus strand of NC_049226.1, from coordinate 82,360,827 downwards.
TCACACAGGGGGGAGGATCTTTCCTTGAGGGTAGATGAACTCTCAAAAGCCTATTATCAGATGGTGGCCTCGGATAAGAGCAAAGGCAATGGTTTGGATAAAGATGGTGTCCCGTGACTGGGACTGGAGAACAAATTACAGGTTGGAGAAAGACGAGTAAATTCTTAAGGAAAAATGAAAGGAGTAGAAGCAGAAGGTGCAAACTAGGAATGGGAAGTAAACAGAGGAGGTATGATAGGTAATTTTATGTGCTAAGCTGGCTAGGCTGTGGTGTCCATCAAATATGTCTGGACACTGCTGGAAAGGTATTTTTCAGGTGTGATTAGCATTTAAACAAGTAGATTTTGGGACGCTTGAGTGGCTCTGTGGTTGAGTGTCTGCCTTTGGCTCAGGGCATCTCCTGGTCCTAGGATTGAGTCCCACATTGAGCAACCTGCGAGAAGCCTGCTTCTCCCTCTGCCAGTGTCTCTGCTTCTGTGTCTTGAATGAATAAATAAATAACATCTTTTTTTTAAAATTTTTATTTATTTATGATAGTCACAGAGAGAGAGAGAGAGGCAGAGACACAGGCAGAGGGAGAAGCAGGCTCCATGCACCGGGAGCCCGACGTGGGATTCGATCCCGGGTCTCCAGGATCGCGCCCTGGGCCAAAGGCAGGCGCCAAACCGCTGCGCCACCCAGGGATCCCACATCTTTTTTTTTTTTTTTTAAAAAAAAAGTAGATTTGGAGTATGTCAGGTCACCTTCCATAATCTGGGTGGGCCTCATCCTAATCGGTTAAAGGCCTTAGGAAAAAAGACTGAGGTTCTGTGGAGAGGAAGGAATTCTGCTTCCAGATGCAAGTCTGCAACATCAACTTTTGTTTTTTTTTAAGATTTATTTATTCATGAGAGACAGAGAGAGGCAGAAACACAGGCAGAGGGAGAAGCAGGCTCCCTGCAGGAAGCCGCATGTGGGACTCAATCCCAGGACCCCGGGGATCACACCCTGAGAAGGCAGGTGCTCAACCACTGAGCCACCCAGGCATCCCTACAACATCAACTCTTGCTGGAATTTCCATCCTGTTGTCTTGCCCTACAGACTTCAGATTTGTCAGCTTCTACAATCACACGAGCTGATTCCTTAAAATAAGCTTCTCCCTCTCTCTAGATACCTTCATCTGTTTCTCCAGAGAACACTGCTTGATATATGTGGGCTGGAGAGACAAACAGGCCTATGTACTTTCATACATTTATTAGATCACCAGCAAAAGTATCTATTCTGTATTCTAGGGGATGGGCTTTGTGCTCTCAGTTGTAACTGCAGAAAGGGCTATAAGATTTCCTAAAGATTACTCTCTGGTCCAACAAGTTAGTGTAGTCAAAAGGTTAGAAAATGTTTAGCTCTAGTAGGAGGGGAGAGGGAATAAAATATCCCTTTTGCCCTCATGACTGTTCTGAGTATACTGTAGCTGGGATGTACTGAGAGAGCAAAACAAGGCTAGAAAAAGCCCTGAAAATAGAGAACTAGAAGACTGTGCAGCTTCCATATTAGGAAGCAGAAAGGATCGATACTCCATGTTTTAAGATGAAAGTTTATGAGGGTATGAGTAGTCACAAGACACAAACACTTAGGATACTCCTGTGAACTTGGGGTGGTTCAAATTGAAGTCCTATGTTATACCGCTACGGATGTAGGGTGGAGGTGTAAAACAAAGGGAGATGTCTTGTACTCAGGTCTGGCAGGAGGGGGCCCTGCCAGGAGTAGCCCCTGATTGTTATCATGATCTGCTCTTGGATAGTCTCCAAAGCTTCCTTACACATGTGGGATTTTAGGATTAGGGACTGGAGAATCACAATACTGGGTGACAATTTTGCCACTTGGCTGCAGAACATTAATGGCTGACCAGGGGAATAATGAGGAAATTAGACTCTCAAATACAAACACTCCATCTGAGGGCTGCAGCTCTGGCCAACCCAGAAACTACCTGCTGTGAACGATTCATTGCAGGGATTGGGGTGGACACAGCAGCATGGGGCTGAGAGGAGGTGGGGGGGGGGGGGACGGGAAGAACCTCTGTGGCTGCTGGGAATTTGGTGAAACCAGGATAAGAAATCTGTTTCATGCCAAGAGACGTCAGGGAAGGGGGAAAGACCTCCCTTCTTGAGCCCAAACAATAGAAATGCTTTTGAACTTAGGCCCCAGTGGCATTATCTGTTTAGGAGCTAAAGGCCATCTTGAGTTAAATAGGCTCCCACAGGCCAACTGCACATGATCTCTAACTTGAGAAAACCTGGGTTGCCCAGAAAGACGTATTTATTTAAGTTATCTAGCACTCCTGCCAGGAAGCCAAAGGAGAGATTAGAGAAGCCTGGAACTGCTTTTTGTTTTAGGAGTGGGAAAAAAGCATGGATGCTAAGTGCTTATTAGCTCAGATTTTTTGGAGTGTCAACAAATTTCAAGCTGCAACCCTTTCTTTCTTTTTTCAAGATTTTATTTATTCATGAGAGACACAGAGAGAGAGAGAGAGAGACAGAGGCAGAGACACAGGCAGAGGGAGAAGCAGGCTCCACGCAGGGAGCCTGATGTGGGACTTGATCCAGGGTCTCCAGGATCATGCCCTGGGCGGAAGGCAGGCGCCAAACTGCTGAGCCACCCAGGGATCCCCAAGCTGCAACCCTTTCTTAAACTCCTATTCCCCAGACTTCCCAGGAGTAAAGTGCCTTTGAGCACCAGAGGCCCAGAGAAGGTGCCCCAGGAGACCTCTCTTTGTTCCCTATTAACAGACCGCAGGTTCAGAGCTCTAGGACTATGGCACCCGCCCATCCAAAGGCATGGGATTAGAGAAAAGAGATTTCAAGAAGCAGGTGGAGAAGGAGCTTGGGAAGAGTACCACTTTTATGTTTTACAAAATCCAGGAAGTCTACTTTCTTTGGGGAGGAGGTATAAAAAAGGTTCTGCTATTAGAAAAGTAAGTCTGAAAGCCACAAGACTGAATCATTTTTTTTTTAAAGATTTATTTATTTATTCATGAGAGACACAGAGAGAGAGAGAGAGAGAGAGAGAGGCAGAGACACAGGCAGAGGGAGAAGCAGGCTCCATGCAGGAAGCCTGATGCAGGACTCAATCCCAGGACCTCAGAATCCTGTCCTGAGCCAAACACAGATGTTCAACTGCTGAGCCACCCAGGCGTCCCATGACTGAATCATTCTTGCCTACTCTCTCTCTGTTACTGGTCCTACTGTTAGCACCTAGGTCATACCACCAGACTGGGCTTGCATGAGTAGAATTTGTGTGCCAGGCCCTGTGCTAAGCACTGGGAATACAGCATTGGCTTTGGTCTTTACTTTCAGAGAACTTATAGTTTAGTGGGAGAGATAGCCATTAATCAAATTATCATATAAATACATGTAAAACTGCACTTGTGGTAAATGCAATAAAGATGACATAAACAGTAAAATGAGAACATATACCAGGAACCTGACCTTAGGGTCAGAGAAATCCCCAGGGACCAGTGTTCCAGAGATTAAATTATTTGGGTTAGATTTTTTTTTTTTTGAGGAATAACCTCTTATTATCTTATAAGCCCTTGGGAAAGAGTTGGGAAATTCAGTGCTTTTCTAATGAAGCACACGAACTGCCAAGAATTGGGCACAGAAACCTACCTGTTAGTGACAGATTTAAGAAAACTTTTAACTGTAGCAAAAATGTGGGGATGTTTTGCACACTAAAACACATCTTTTCTGAACCACTTCTAAACTGAGAAATAAAACTTTTAGGGTCCCTCTCTCTCCTGTAAGGAACCCATAGGCAAGCTTTAAGGATGACATTGGAGCAAAAGAAGATGAAAAAAAAAAAGTCAAACAAAGGTAGAAAATAAGATGCCACAGAAAGAGCTGTGAAATGAAATGGTCACCCCTGGAGGCGAAGTTCAATCATTTATTTTAGGAAATAACCAATAAGAGTGAAGGCAAGAAACAATCTTTATGGCCTCACAAGTGAAGTAACATCTAAAGATGTAACAAGCCAAGGAAAATACAATTTTTCCTACAGCACTGAGACTTAGTGAGATGCAACCTTAATGTTCCTGGGCCTCGGCTTCTTTAACTGAAAAGGAAGATGTTGGATTAGACCAGTGGTTCCCTATTGTGTGTCAGGACAACCCAGAAGTCTTCTTCAAACACAAATGCACCTGGGTGGCTCAGTCGGTTAAGCATCTGCCTTCAGCTTGGGTCACGATCTCAGGGTCCTGCATAGAGCCCCATGTCTGGCTCTCTGCTCAGCGCGCAGTCTACTTCTCCCTCTCCCTCTGTGCTCTCTCTGTCTCAACATAAAAATAAAATAAATAAAAATAAAATCTTTTTTAAAAAATAAGAAAAATTTAAAAAAATAATTTGTTTTAAGATTTATTTATTTGAGAGAAAAAGCATGCACATGTGCGGGGTCAAGGGTGGGGGGTGGGAGAGAGCGCAGAAGGCAGAGGGAGACAGAGAATCTGGAGCAGATTCCCTGCTACATGCAGAGCCTGATGCAGGGTTTGATCTCAAGACCACCAGATCATGACCTGAGCCGAAACCAAGAGTTGGACACACAACCAACTGAGTCACCTAGGTGTACTACTCCCTGCCAAAACGAAGCATCTAGCCTATATCCTTAATGAAAAACAAGAGACACAGACCCAATAACAGGGAGACAAAAAAAAAAAAAAAACTTATTTTTTTAAAAATAAAGATTTAAATAAAGATTTTATCTATTTATTCATGAGACACACACACACACACACACACACACACACACACACACACACACACACAGAGACAGACAGACAGAGACACAGGCAGAGGGAGAAGCAGGCTCCATGCAGGGAGCCTGATGTGGGACTCAATCCCGGGTCTCCAGGATCAGGCCCTGGGCTGAAGGCGGCGCTAAGCCACTGAACTACCTGGGCACCCCCTTAAAAAAAAAAAATTCTTAAAGAATAAAATGAATTTAACTTCAATCTGCTCTTTTGCTTCAAACAACAGAAAATCCCTTGTGTTATGATGCCAATGTCTTTCTTGGTCAGCACTTGGAGGCAGTCATAAATCATGCTAGAAAGGCCAAAGGGGGCCTTGAGATGCCTATTTAACAGGAGTTCAGAGAGTTTAAAAGGGATAGAAAAAAGATGTGGGGTCTGATGTCGAAGCACCTGGCTGGGTCGGTGGGTGGAGTGTGCCATTCTTGATCTCTGGGTTGAGAGTCTGAGCCCCACACTGGGTATAAAGATGTACATAAATAAATAAATAAACAAAACCTAAAAAAAAAAAAAAAAAGAAAGAAAAGAAAAGAAGTAGGGCCTGATGTAAAATTCAGTATGGTGTTCTGCCTACAGCAATTCCTACACTCACACCCAGTACTTTGAGAAAACTGGAGGAGTACTCATGGCCATTTTTTTTTTTTTTTTTTTACATGTGCTTAAGTCAAGTGAGAATTCTCAAATAAAAAAAAAAAAAAATGAGGGGTGCCTGCGTGGTGCAGTCGGTTAAGCATCTGACTCTTGATTTCAGCTCTGGTCATGATCTCATTGGTCATGAGACTGAGCCCTGTGTAGGGCTCAGTCTGGGATTCTTTTCCTCCCTTTGCTCCTTCCCCCACCCATGTGCTCTCTCTCAAATAAATGAATACATCTTAAAAAAAAAGGAAAAAATGAAAGCACACAGAGAGTGAATTTCATGGTCACAATATGCTCAGTAACTCTTTTGGGGTTTGAGTGAGCAATACCTGAAGAAAGGTCCAGCTGACATGAGCTCTCCCAAACCCACCAATCTGGCCCTGGGATCATGTGCCTACAATAGACCAAGGACTCTCACTCATACCCTGTACCTCCTGACAACAGAGATGCTGAGAGAAGACAGATGACCCTGTTTCACAAAGGGCTGGGACATAAGATCCCAGAAGTCTCTGGTCATCCCTGTCCTTCCTGTTTACATGAAAATCAAGTCTAGCGCTTTCCTGTACCAGGAACCAGAAAACAGCAGGGTTTTGGCCAAAGAACCCTGGAGTTTCCTCTTTCTGTTTCATACACAGTTTGGTGATGGTTTCTATGGGAACCCTAAAATCTAAGACAGAGAGCCTCTAGAACTCTGGATATACCTGGCCTCACCAGCCTGCATTCATGCCACAGGGATGGCAAAAAATCAAATGACCACTGTAGCTTGATCCCCCTTGCACTAGTCCTCTCTGTTAAACTTAGGCCAATTCTAAACTAAATCTGAAAGCCATTACCTGCCCTCCTAAGAATCTAGTGACTAGTGAATAACTCCAGCGTCACACACTCTTAAGAGACTGCTCTCTGAAGGAGACAAACCATCTCTAATTTTTGGCTAAAATGTACATGCCCCCAAATCAATAACCAGACAGACTCATGTTCTTGATCACTCCAATGAATATTTATCTTTACCAACACGCTGGGTCAGTGAGACATCCTTTTCTCCTCAGAAAAAGGGAGATAGGCAGAGGCTAGGACTCACCACCACAGTAGTGGCCAGGAGGAGTGATCAAGCCTGCCATACCAGTTCCTGGGCATGGATTGCATCAGAACGCATCAGAGAAATATTTTGTGACTATCACCTTACATAAATCAACCTCTGTCAATTAATTATATGCTACCTGAATTGTTACCTAAGTTTTTTCTCATTTACTTTGTAATGTGTGTGATCTTCAGTCTCAATTAAACTGTGAAATCTGAAGGCAGGGAGGGCTCTGGTCCAACATTGCTTTAAATAATGTACAGAGTGACGTCAGGACAGGACAGTGCCTGGCACAGAGAAGGCATTAAAAACAAACAAATAGGGCGGCCCCGGTGGCACAGCGGTTTAGCGCCGCCTGCAGCCCGGGTGTGATCCTGGAGACCTGGGATTGAGTCCCATGTTGGGTTCCCTGCATGGAGTCTGCTTCTCCCTCTGCCTGTGTCTCTGCCTCTCTCTCTCTGTGTCTCAATAAATAAGTAAATAAATAAATAAAAAAAATATATATATTTTAAAGATTTATTTATGATAGACATGGGGGGAGGGCAGAGACACAGGAGGAGGGAGAAGCAGGCTCCATGCCAGGAGCCCGATGCGGAACTCGATCCCGGGACTCCAGGATTGCATCCTGGGCCAAAGGCAGGCACCAAACCGCTGAGCCACCCAGGGATCCCCAATAAATAAAATCTTTAAAAAAATAATAAATAAATAAATAAATAAATAAATAAATAAATAAATAAATAAAAACAAACAAATAGAGGATCCTGGCATGGAGCCTGCTTCTCCCTCTGCCTGTGTCTCTGACTCTCTCTCTCTATCATGAATAAATCAATCTTAAAAAAAAAAAAAAAAACTGCTAGATGAATATTTACTGGCTTGTTTTCTTATTAGATTCTGATTAATATAAGAAAAAGAGAAAACGTCACCTCCATTTGACAGGGCAGAGAAGCCCAACAAGAACTGCAGAACAGCTCAGTAAGCCCTGTCTACTGCTTCCCAAGGGGGCAGAGATGCAAGCAGGCAGTCCTGTGGACCATCAGAGGAGCCCAGCATTGTCAGAGAGCCTTCCTGCCTTGTGGCACACAAGATTGCAAAATTTGGCAGGAAGGGTGTGTACTCAATGTAGCAAAAGACTGACAAAACATGGGAAATGGCAGCCTTGCTACACACCCTCGTCTTCCCTCTGAGGTGCTATGTGCCACGGAAATGGAAGAACAAACACATCAGTCACAATCAATTTCCTACTGCCCAAGTCTCTGAATTCTGACTTCAAACAGGCCAACTTTACATTGCATGAAATGTCTATGTGCTGCCAAATCGAGCACCACATTGCATGACCTGATGATCTCTAGCCCCTAGGATAGGCCAACTCTTAAGGGTTTGCTTAATTTTTGCTCAGGGAGTTACTTATGGGGGTGAGGAAGGCTGGATCGTTTCTTCCCATAGCTGTACACCCCGCCCCCCCCGCCCCCGCCACGTGCCCTCTCCAGCACAGAGGAGAGCAGTGACACGCAAGGCCCACCCAGGGGGAGACACACCCTGCCCCTGCTCTGACTGTCCATACCTAAAGCCTTCACAGATATTTGCCGGGTGAGTGGAGGGGGGATATTGATGCACACAAGGTCCACGTCTTGATGTAGCAAGACATCGTCGGTCCGGCTGGTGTAGAAGGTGATGTTCATCTCCTCGGCAAGCTGTTTTGCCTCCTCCTCAGTCTTTCCCCACAGGGCCTCCACGGTGAACCCTTCTGCCCTCAGTAGCGGAACCAAAACCCGGGCAGAGCTGCCGGTCCCAAATACACCCACTCCTGGGAGCATCTTCATGCCAGCTTCTCTGTTCACCAACTCATCTCCTCACAAGAGCCTCCAACATGAATACGATTTTCCCACAGTACTGGTCAAACATGGCTCCTGGAACAGCAAGCATTATATTGGCTGTTAGTGGATGGCACACTCAGCTGAGGCTACCCTTCTAGACTTATTTGGAAGCAGTAAGTTCTCTGCCACAAAGCACAAATGAAATACTGCTCTAAAATGAAAACCCGCAAAAGCTTTTCTCACAGTGACTCAAGGACATTAGCAATATCCACCTACTGGAAGGTGGAAGAATGAAAAACGAGGAAAGCTGAGTTCAAATCCCTGTTTTGTTACTTAATGTTTGTGTGACTCACCGAACTGGCAACAACAATAACAGCGAGTTTAAAATGTTATGTTCTGTATAAAGATATTCACTCCAACATAGGCTGTGATAAGTGAAAAACTGGGAAACAATCTAGATGTCTAATAACAGTAATGAGTAAGATAAACAGCACTGTAAAGCCACTGAAAATCACAGGGGGTAGAATGCCCTTGATGACCTGCAAGACATCACCATATATTCATTGAAAAGGAGAAAGACGAAACAAGAGGTGAAGTATGATATTCACGTCTTTAAAGCACAAAAGAAGTATATATGAATGAAAAATATGGAAGATCTATAATATTATCTGTAAACATATTCCACACATGACATTAGAAGGACCAGAATACACCTGAATTTCTTAACAATTACTCAGGTTGATGGGATTATGGATGATTTTTGTTTTTCAAACTTTTTTTTTTTTTTTTAAAGATTTTATTTATTTATTCAAGAGAGACACACACAGAGAAAGCAGAGACACAGGCCCAGGGAGAAGCAGGCTCCATGCCGGGAGCCCAACATGGGACTCGATCCCGGGACTCCAGGATCACACCCTGGGCCGAAGGCAGGCACCAAACCGCTGAGCCACCCAGGTATCCCCTGTTTTTCAAACTTTCACCAAATTTTCTACAATGAATATATCTAATTGTAGAGTTTTTACTTCTGATCACAAAGGTTATTAAATGAAATAAAAGGGTGCCTAGTTGGCTCAGGTCATGATCCCCGGGTCCTGGGATTGAGGCCCGGGTCAGGCTCCCTGTTCAGCGAAGATTCTGCTTCTCCCTCTTCTTCTGCCCCCGCCCTCCAGCTTGTACTCCTTCTTTCTAATGAATAAATACAATCTTAAAAAATAAAATAAAGAACATTAAACAAAAGTTGTCTTGGAAACCAGGATAAGATTTAAGGTGTGCTTAGGGTATCTGGTTTCCCCATACAGCAGCCCATCTTCTAATTCAGTAGTCCTCCTCTGAATGTGTTATGTGTTGGCAATTCCAGACCCCCTGCATAAGACTATAGGGATGAGGCTCTGTTCACTATCACTTTCTTTTTAAAGTTAAATTCATTTTTGGTGTGTGGTAAAATACACATAAAGTTTACCATCTTAACCATTTTTATGTGTACAGGTTCAGTGATATGAAGTACACTCATATTGTGCAACCATTACCACCATCTACCTCCAAAATTCTTTTCATCTTGCAAAACTAAAACTCTCTGCCCATTAAACACTAGCTTCTCTTGTCAACCCTCACAAGCCCCTGGGAACCACCATTCTATTTTCTCTTTTTTTTTATTTTATTTTTTTTATTTTTTTATTTATGATAGGCACACAGTGAGAGAGAGAGAGAGGCAGAGACACAGGCAGAGGGAGAAGCAGGCTCCATGCACCGGGAGCCTGACATGGGATTCGATCCCGGGTCTCCAGGATTGTGCCCTGGGCCAAAGGCAGGCGCTAAACCGCTGCGCCACCCAGGGATCCCTCATTGTTTTTAAAATATATACACATAGATTTTAAGTAATCTCTACACTCAACCTGGGGTTGAACTCATGACTCCAAGATCACGAGTCACACACGCCCTACTGACAGAGCCAGCCAGGCTTGCTGTTGCTATGAATCTGACTATGCCAGGTACCTTGCAGAAGGGGAATCATACAGTATTCATCTTTTTGTGATTGGCTTATTTCACTAGCATAATGTCCTCAAGGTTCATCTATGTGGTAACATGTGTCAGAATTTCCTCCCCTTTTAAGGTAAAAAAATATTCCATGTATATACCATATACCAAAATATGCTGTATACATTATTCTGTACACACCCAGGTTGCTTCCATGTTTTAGCTACTGTAAATAATGCTATGAATATGGGTATTCAAATATCTCTTCGAGACCCTGCCACCCCACCCCTCTTTTGAGACTCTGCTTTCAGGATGCCTGGGTGGCTCACCGGTTGAGCGTCTGCCTTTGGCTATGGGTGTGATCCTGGAGTTCCAGGATCAAGTCCCACACTGGGCTCCTTGCGTAGAGCCTGCTTCTCCCTCTGCTTGTGTCACTGTCTCTCTCTGTGTCTCTCATGAATAGATAAATACAATCTTAAAAAAAAAAATACTGCTTTCAATTCTTTTAGGTTCATATCTGGAAGTAAAATTGCTAGATCATATGGTAGATTTTTTATTTTTTGAAGAACCACCATATTGTTTCCCGCTGGGTCTGTACCATTTTAAGTAATAATTTTATAAATACTTCATAGTCCCTTAGTTTTCTACTTATCCTCCTTTAAAAAAAAAAAAAAGATTTTATTTATTCATGAGAGAGGCTGGCAGAGGGAAAAGCAGGGTACCTGCGGGGAGCCCAATGCAAGACTTGATCCCAGGACCCTGGGATCACGACCTGAACCAAAGGCAGATGCTCAACCACTGAGCCACCCAGGCGTCCCTGTTAAATTTATTTCTAAGTATTTGTTTGATGCTATTGTAAATGGAATTGTGTTTTTTTTTTTCTTAAAAAGATTTACTCATTTATTTTAGAAAGAGAGAGAGTGTTTCATACAGGAGGAGGGGCAGAGGGAAAGGTAGAGAGGCAGAGAGCAGCAGACTCCCCAGTGAGCAGGGAGGTCAACCCAGGGCTTAATCCCACAACTCTGAGATCATGACCTAAGCTGAAATCAAGAGTTGGATGCTCAACCGACTGAGCCACCTGGGTGCCCCTGAAATTATTTTCTTAATTTCATTTTCAGATCAAGCATCTCTTTTGCTTCTAGTATAGATACTCTATATGTAGTATATAACCTACGTGTCTTTCTTACTGGTTGGTTTGCCGATATAGCTCAGCACATCCTGTGCTGCTTGGCACTATCTGAAGGATACCTGTGCCTTTGTGAACCACTGAAATAAGCATGACTTGAGCTGCCTCTAACTTGAGACCCTTGTCAGCTTTCTGCCTTCCTATCTCTATTTTCTGGAACACTGGATCTTGGCTTGCCCCCTACAATCCACCATTAGGTTTTATCTTAATCATCATTCTTTCTAATAATAATGAATAATGTCTGTGGACTCTCAGCTATGTCTTTTTCCTCTTTGCTGATAATTCTGCCTTTACTGACTTCCTTTCTAGTTAGAAAGAGGTCAGTCGCATAGTATCTTCTATAATTATCAGGTCCTGGACTTCTCCACTTCAGCTATTTTGGTCACCTTCTGCATTTGCAGTTTTGTTTTTGTTTTGGCTACTTACAAATCATTGATATTCCAGGAGCTTGAGAGTCTCAAATTCGTAGCACTAGACAAGTAAGCTTCTGCATAAGTTTTGTGGGTTATTAATTACCAAAAGCTATAAGGGCCAGAGTGACACACAGCAACTATAATAAGCAAAGTTGTCCATGCTCTAAATTCATGCTCAGGGCACTCTTCTTCCTCTCTCTCACCTCATTTCTTCATGCTCTAGTTATATTTGGGTATATGTTTGCATTGGTGGCTTAAAACAACAGAATGGATTAGAAGACATTTCAATAATCTGTTTTACTGACAGTGACTTAAAGGGCAGCTTCAACAACACTCATAAAGGGGCATCAGCTGGGCTCTGAGGAAGCCAGATGGCATGAAGCTAGGCAGGCTTGATCACTAGGTTTTTCCTGTTCAAGCAGGCAGAGCTGGTTTCCCTTATTTCAGTGACTATCCTTTCTAACCCTCCAAATTTCCTTACTCCCTGCCCTTGTATATATATATATCTTTCATATCCTCCAAAGATCTCCACAAAGTCAGTCCTGCCTAGTTCATATGCACTCCAAACGCCAGATACTGGTCAGGAATAAAGGGTGGAAATTGCCCTGACAGGATTGGCTATATACACTTTTAAAGCTATGGGGAAGATAGCAGAGGTTAGAGGCATAGAGTCTGCAGCCACTTCGCCTGGCTCAAGTCCTGGCTCTACCACTTAGCAGCTAGGTAACCTCAGGTAAGTTTTTTAATCATTCTGTGCTTCTGTTTCCTCATCTATAAAATGGGGACAGTTGTATCTATCTCACAGAGGAGTTAAGGATTAAATGAGTTAGTATCTGTAAGGCATTTATAACAGGGCCTAGCCCATAGTAAGTCACTGCATACAGCCTTTTATTTATTTTAAAGATTTCATTGATTTATCCATGAGAAACACAGAGAGAAGCAGAAACACAGGCAGAGGGAGAAGCAGGCTCCATGCAGGGAACCTGATGCGGAACTCGATCCCGGGTCTCCAGGATCACACCCCGGGCCAAAGGTGGCACTAAACTGCTGAGCCACCCGGGCTGCCCGCATACAGCCTTTTAGAAAAGATTTCTCTGACTTAGAGGTCTCCTCTTCAGAAGCAGTGTAGGAGGGGCACCTGGGTGGCTCAGTCAGTTAAGTGTCTGCCTTTGCCTTAGTTCATGATCCCAGGGTCCTGGGACTGAGCCCTGCATCAGGTTCCCTACTCAGCAGAGATTCTTCTCCCTCTTCTGTCCCTGCTCCCAGCTTGTACTCTCCCTAGGCTAGTAAGTAAAATCTTGAAAAAAAAAATGTGTAGGAATATGAAGATAATAATCTGAGCTAAAACGCACTGAAGTGCAATAGGCTAAACAATGTTTAGTGCAACATAAGTATATCTAAGTCCACACAATCCCATTCTGCAGATGAAGATACACCAGCTCAGAGAGGCTAGGTAACTTTTTTAGGGTTCTGTAGCTGGCTGTATATGACAGAGCTGCCATAATCAATTGTGAAACCCTGGGCAGGTTACTTAGCTTCCCTGAGCCTCTTTAAAAACAGAGGTTTTGTACGTGTGTAACAACTCTTCTTTCATTCTTTTGTGCTAAGCATGAGCCAGGAAAAGTTCATTCTGTTGTCTGGCTTGGCAAGTGCCTGCCTCAGATCCACCACTCAAACCAATGCTGATCATACATCACACCTTTATTGAGGGCCTATTAGGAAGACTGTGCAGACAAAAGGATGGAAAAAAAAAAAACCAGCCCAAATTTTGGGGGCAACAAGTCAGAAAGGTGTGAAGGAGTCAGAGCTAGTGGCACCAAGTGCTAGTCTAGAGTTTGGACTTTTATAGGTGGGTATGATTATATGCTTGGTGTGGCCCACCTTCCCCACCTGATCCCCTCTCTGCCCTGCTCTCTAAGGAGTCAGAAGGCCAATTACTAAGGCTCTAAGGTTCCCATTGGGTTCAGCCAATGGGAAGCACCAGGAGGAGATCAGAGAGCAAGAGAGAGATAAATGGATGGATGAATTTATTTATTCTCTGCCTTTTCTCTGCCAGTACATGGTTCTGGTATCCCCATCCTTTTCCGATTGTGCCTGAGATGGTAACACGGACTACCAGCTATAGCCAGTCCCTGGGTGCTCCATCATCCCTTGGAGATTTGCTTCCCTTTTTAAAAAAATATATTTTTATTTATTTATTCCTGAGACACACACAGAGAGGCAGAGACATAGGCAGAGGGAGAAGTAGGCTCCTCGAAGGGAGCCCGATGAGGGACTCGATCCCTGGACTGGGATCATGCTCTGAGCTGAAAGCAGACACTCAACCAACCGAGCCACCCAGGCGTCCCAAGGTTTGTTTCCTTTACTGCTCACACCATTATAAATAATGAGTGTGCTAGCTGTTTTCTGTTCAGACCCTAATATAATAGCAATGAGAACCATTAAAATGTTTTTATTTTAGGAGACTCTAGACGAAGAACCAGTTAGGATATCAAGTAAGAGATAAGGATGGAGAGAACGAAATGGAGCAGACAACTATCGACAGAATTTGGGATAATGAGAGAGGGAAGAGCCAAAAACAACACCGAACTATTATTATAGACCAACATCCTTCATAAACACAGGCACAAAATTCTCAACAAAGTATTAGCAAGCTGAGGGATGCCTGGGTGGCTCAGATGGTTAAGCGTTTGCCTTTGAATCAGGTCATGATCTCCAGGGTCCTGGGATGGAGACCCACATTGGGCTCTCAGCTCAGCAGGGAGTTTAATTCTCCCTCTCCCTTTGTCCTCCCCTCTGCTTGTGCTCCCTTCTCTCTCTCTCTAATGAATAAAAAAAAAATCTTAAAAAAAATTTTTTTAGCAAGCTGAATCCAACAATGTGTCAAAAGGACAGCACATCATGGCTAAGAAAATTTAATCCCAGGAATGTAAGGCTCACTCAACATTCTAAAATCAATTACTATAATCCACCATATTAATAGTCATTACTTATTAGGCCACATTAATTATAAATGCAAATTAAAACTTTCTTACTATAACTACACACCTATAAAAATGTCCAAAATTCAGAAAACCTGGTATCAAATACTGGCCAAGGCTATAATGTAATTGTTCACTGTTGGTGAAAATGAAAAATAGTACAGCCACTTTGGAAAACAGTTTGTTATTTTATAAAGTTAAATATACACTTATCATATAACCTTACAGCCCCACTTTTTGGTATTTACCAAGAGAAACGAAAACTAACAAAACAAAACAAAACAAAAAACAAACAACAAAAAAGAGAAATTAAAACTACTGAACTACTGTTCAGACCAAGGGAGGCTCTAGGCTTCCTCCAGCGTGCCGGGAGCTCAACAAATCCTCCAATCAGTGTTAAAAAAAATAAAAACAAAAAACAAAAAACTACTGTTCACACAAAAACCTGTATGTGAATGTCTATTTTATAATGTCTAATATTGGTTTTATTTATAACTGCCAAAACTTGGAACCAACACCAATGTCCTTCAACTGGTGGTGAATGGAGAAACAGACGATCAATGCAATGGAATACCCCTCAGTAATGCAAAAGAGCAAACTACTGATGCATTCAACTGACAAAATGAATCTCAAGTGCCTTATGCTAAAGGTGCCAGACTCAAAAGCTCCATACTGGGACGCCTGGGTGGCTCAGTGGTTGAGCACCTGCCTTCGGCCTAGGACATGATCCTGGAGTCCCAGGATCTAGTCCCAAATTGGGCTCCCTGCAGGGAGCCTGCTCCTCTCTCTGTCTCTCTTGGTGTCTTTCATGAATAAATAAAATCTAAAAGAAAAAAAAA
Source organism: Canis lupus familiaris (assembly GCF_011100685.1). NCBI lineage: Eukaryota > Metazoa > Chordata > Mammalia > Carnivora > Canidae > Canis > Canis lupus. The sequence continues at coordinate 82,345,132 of NC_049226.1, read as the reverse complement.
AAAGCTCCATACTGTGCAATTCCATTTATGTGACATAATGGAAGAGGAAAACAACAGGGACAGAAAATATTGATTGCCAAGGGGTGGACTGGGTGTATTGATCAACTGCAATGGACTACAGGGAATTTTGGTGGGTGGGTGGTAAAGCAACTGTTCCATATCTTGACTATGGTGTTAGTTGCAGGACTGTGTGCATTTGTCAAAACCCACAAAACTGTACACCAAAAAGAGTAAATTTATTGATACATAAGTTATATTTCAATAAATGTGACCCCCTAACAATGATACTGAAGTTCTAAGCATAAAATGACAAGTTGTAGTGTCATTAAGAGAAAAAGGGAACCCAAAAGACCAGACTTGTTGAGACTTGTGCAGAAGCTGGGATTTGGGGGATCCCTGGGTGGCTCAGAGGTTTGGCGCCTGCCTTTGGCCCAGGGCGTGATCCTGGAGTCCCGGGATCGAGTCCCACGTCGTGCTCCTGGCACGGAGCCTGCTTCTCCCTCCTCCTGTGTCTCTGCCTCTCTCTCTCTCTATTATAAGTAAATAAATAAATATTTAAAAAAACAAAGAAGCTGGGATTTGTGGATTCTGCTCTTTCCAGACTGGTGGAATATTATCTTATCTTCTGTATGCCTAGCTCAGGGAGCCACAGCTTCTTCAAAACCATAAGAAGAGACCTATTCCCCACCATTGGAGGGGAAGGGGGACAAATCCAGTCTGACCCCCATTTTTCTAAGTTGTAGAACACAGTCACATCCATTCCTTTATCTATGGCTACTTTTGTAATAAATACAACAGCAAAGTAGGTGACACAGAGACCATATGGCCCACAAAATAAAAAATACTTACCATCTGGCTCTTTACTGAAAAGATTTGCTGATCCCTGCCCTATCCCATGGGCAATGAAGCTAGGAGCTCCAAGTGATAGAATATAGTCATGAAGGTAGCCAGGATTGATAAAAAGAACACCCTACCTGTGTGTGTAAGGAGTCACAGATTCTGGGAATTCTGGTGTTAGTGCATAATGTCAGAGAGATCGTTTATTCCTCAGGCAGTTTGAGTAGGAGTCAGACCCTGGGCAGAAGGCGCCTGTGAATCCTTCCCTATCAGATGCAACACCCAGAACTAAAACCTGTATTTCTCACAGCCTCTCCTGCAAAAAAAAGATATATCTTAAAAAGATAAATATATTAAGAAGGTACAGTTTGGGGATCCCTGGGTGGCGCAGCGGTTTGGCGCCTGCCTTTGGCCCAGGGCGCGATCCTGGAGACCCGGGGTCGAATCCCACATCGGGCTCCCGGTGCATGGAGCCTGCTTCTCCCTCTGCCTATGTCTCTGCCTCTCTCTCTCTCTGTGTGACTATCATGAATAAATAAATAAAATCTTTAAAAAAAAAAAAAAAGAAGGTACAGTTTGGTAGAGCTTCTAGGAATGTTCTTTAAAGGAGGTACTCAAAAAAATAAAATAAAATAAAAAATAAAGGAGGTACTCTGGGGCGCCTGGGTGGGTCAGTGGTTGAGCATCTGCCTTCGGCTCAGGGCATGATCCTGGCTGGGATCCAGGATGGAGTCCCACATCGGGCTCCTTGCGGGGAGCCTGCTTCTCCTGCCTAGGTCTCTGCCTGTCTTTTATGAACAAATACATAAATAAATCTTAGAAAAAAAAAAAAAAAAAAAAGAAAACATGAAGTGTTCCAATCCGTGGAAAAAAAAAAACAAAAGGAGGTAATCTTCATTGACAGGCACCTTTCCCCCTCTTTCTCCCTTCTTTCTGCCTGAAATGCAGATTCTATGGGTGGAGCTGACATAGTCAAATGACCACCAGGAGGCAACTTGAGGATGGAACAGAAATTCCTGCAGACACTGGCACTGGGATGGTGAATCACCCTCAAGGAACTCCATTTCATGGACTAGACAGGCATGTAAACACATTTGTTATTCAGTATGACAGGTAGAGCAACAGAAATCTGTGTGTGGCATAGAGAACAGTCATCATTAACAGGGGCCACTGTTGGTGTGCAAGCAGGAAAGGCTTCCTGGAAGAGATGATGTAATAGACCCAAGTTGGTCAGAAAGACAAGAGGTCATGTGGCCTCTCCAACATATCCAATGACAGGACCTTCCCTTTATTGGTGGCTTGCTTCTGTTCCGGGGCCATTTCAGTCAGAAAACTCTTCTGTGGATGGACCTGAAGTTCTACACTGGGGAACTATCTGTGGTGATGATGATGAGGACTTTTTTTTTTTTTTTAAGATCTTATATATTAAAAAAAAAAAATCTTATATATTTATTCATGAGAGACACAGAGAGAGAGAGAGAGAGAGAGGCAGAAACACAGGCAGAGGGAGAAGCAGGCTCCATGCAGGGAGCCCGATGTGGGACTCGATCCTGAGACTCGATCCTGGGATTCTAGGATCACGCCCTGGGCCAAAGGCAGGCGCTAAACAGATGAGCCACCCAGGGATCCTGTCTGTGATGTTTCTAATGAACCTGTCATGTTTCCTCTAAACTTCCTAGGTGGTGGTAGGTCATTTGCAAGATGGCCACAATAACTCCCTTTTTTGTTTTCATGCCATCAGGTAGTGAAATAACTTCCCACAATGACTTTGGACTTAATCATGTCACTTGCTCTGGCCAATGGCACATTAGCAAAATGACATAAGACGTTTGAAAACTACTTGTGCATGAAGGCTTGCTCTCTCACTGCTCTTCGGTTCTCCTGGGCCATTGCCATGTGAACAAGCCCAGGTCACCCTGTTGGATCACAAGAGACATGTGACCAAAGTCATCCTCATCCTGCCCCATCTGATACAAAGCCATCTGCCAGTTATGAGTGAGACGACCTCTGGCCATCCAGTTCCAACTGAGCTGACCCAGATCAGAACCACCACCCAAATCGCCCAAAGAATTAGGACAAAATCAAAATCAAAACAATACATTGTAAACTTTTAACTCATACAATATTATATGTCAATTATATTTTAATAAACCTGGAGGATAAAAGAGTGACTCATGGGAAATATTTGTTTGAAACTACTGAGTTGTGATGTTTGTTGTTAATTGTTGGTTATATAGCAAAAGCTTTCTGATACACTCCTTTACACACAAAAATCCCCTACTTCCCTTGGGCCTTCCTCATATGCTCTATCAGAAGAGCAGCATAGGGCCAAGACTGCTCTGTTTGCCCACTCTCTGGTTTATCATCAACACCCTGAAAGAGAGCCCCCAGAACTAACTGTCATATCCTGAGCATACTCTGTCTTGGCCTTCTTTCTCTGGTTACTATACTCCTATTATGCAGCTTACATTCATTACAGAATTTAGACAGCCATGTCATCCTGACCCACAGTAAGATTCTTCTCATGTCCCAATAAATATTCTGCACTTGTATCATCAAGTTTTCAAAATGTTTAATTGTGGTAAAATGCATATTAACATAAAATTTACCATTTTAAACTTATAGTTCAGTGGCATTAATAACATTCATATTGTTACACAACTATCATCTACCATCCATCCATCCACAGAAACTTTAGATTCATTAGACAACACCACCCTAACCCCAACATCACCCTACCCCACCAACACCCAGCAACCACCATTTTACTTTCTGTTTCTGAGTTTGACTCTCTAGGTGGACTACCTCAAATAAGTAGAATCCTATAATACTTGTACTTTTGTGATTGGTTTATTTTCTTTAGTATCAGGTCCTTAGTATCAGGTTCATGCGTGATGTAGCATGTATCTAAATTTCCTTCCTTATTAAAGCTGAATAGTATTCCATTGTACATATACACATTTTACTTATCCATTCATCTGTCCATCAATACTTGGGTTGCTTCCACATTTTAGCTATTGTGAATGATGCTATGATCATGGGTGTACAAATCAGTTTTTTTTTAAGATTTTATTTATTCATGAGAGAGAAAGAGAGAGAGAAATTCAGAGACACAGACAGATGGAGAAGCAGGCTCCATGCAGGGAGCCCGACATGGGGCTTGATCTCGGGTCTCCAAGATCCCGCCCTTGGTTGAAGGCAGCGTTAAACTGCTGAGCCACTGGGGCTGCCCCCAAATCATGTTTTTTTTTAAAAAAATATTTTATTTATTTATTTGAGAGAGAGAGAACAAGGAAGGAGGAGAGGCAGAGGGAGAAAACTGATTTCCCACTGAGCAAGGAGACTGACCCAGGGGTCGATCCTAGGACCCTGGAATCATAACCTGAGCCTAACGCAGATGCTTAACTCACTGAACTACCCAGGTGCCCCCAAACTAGTTTATCTGAACCAAACTTTAAAAGTTTCCTCTAAAAAATATAAAATAAAATAAATAAAATAAAATAAAATAAAATATTTCCTCTAATAAATGTCATTTAACTTAGGCATTTGTCAATTGAGATATTTTTGAATATTTATTCACTATTTGCACCAGCTTTGTATCAGTTGCAAATATGATCAGCAGGCTATGTTCTTCAAGCCAAAACAGCTATCTTTAAATATTATATTGTGACCAAATGCACACACAGGAAATCTGAATTGACCAAAATCTCAAGGTCAGAAACCAATTGCATGAGGTTTAGGCATCCAGCACAATTAGCCCTTGATAAATGTCTGTTAGATGATGTGTCCTTTATAAATCCATATACCTTTCAGTGTTCAATGGTTGCCTTTCCCTGTGTTCAGAGGTCATTTGTTTAATACAATGTTCTAATATTTTTCTGAGGAATCGTCTCTGAAAACTGGGAAAAATGCTGCACCTCGTCCATCTTCTGGTATCTCCCTCTGCTTTATAATGCCTCAAAAATTTGTTGACAGTATATGGGGCTATATATAGCATGGTCACCTGCTAATATTCTCAGACTCTAAGGAGGTAATTCAAATGGATCAGGAGAACAAAACTGTTCTGAGAACTGGGTATCCTCCCTTCCCTGAGCCTGCTTTTTCCAGCTACGTCTCCCCCCTCAACCCCAGCTAAGTCTTTAATAAAAGGAGAAATATAAAAAAATAAAAAGGGATCCCTGGGTGGCGCAGCGGTTTGGCGCCCGCCTTTGGCCCAGGGCGCGATCCTGGAGACCCAGGATCGAATCCCACATCGGGCTCCCGGTGCATGGAGCCTGCTTCTCCCTCTGCCTGTGTCTCTGCCTCTCTCTCTCTCTGTGACTATCATGAATAAATAAATAAAAAATCTTTAAAAAAAAATAAATAAATAAAAAATAAAAAAATAAAAAAATAAAAGGAGAAATATAAGAGAGGAATTCAGTAGTTAATGTTTTGTCTGTCAGATTATTCTCTATTTATCCTCACTACCTCTCAGTATATCTTTAAGAATTCTTTTGATTAACTGCAGGTTTTTTTCAATCATTATTACTTGTTCTGAGATTGTGTCTCCCTGATCCTATTAGAAGCATCCAGCTCTTCAGTAGCTTGCAGATGGATAGTGTGGGTGGTTCTAGCCAAGCTATTTAAAATGTACCTATAATAGTTTGCCCTGTAACTATTCTTTTTTAAATTACAAATTATGCTTTCTATTTTTCAGTGCCAGGCTTCAAAAAGAACCATTAGGGATTTCTTTTTTTTTTTTTTTTTTTTTTAGGGATTTCTATAGATAAAGTTACTGCCTTGTAATACTATCTTTAATAAATTTTTTAAAAAAGATTTATTTATTTATTCATGAGAGACATGAGAGAGAGAGGCAGAGACACAGGCAGAGGGAGAAGCAGGCTCCACACAGGGAGCCCGATGTGGGACTCGATCCCAGGACCCTGGGATGATACCCTGAGCCGAAGGCAGACACCCAACCACTGAGCCACTCAGGTGTCCCTCAACCTAATTTTATTTTATTTTATTTTTAAATTTTTAAAAAAATTTATTTATTTATTTATTTATGATAGAGAGAGAGAGAGAGAGAGAGAGAGAGGCAGAGACATAGGCAGAGGGAGAAGCAGGCTCCATGTACCGGGAGCCCGATGTGGGATTCGATCCGGGGTCTCCAGGATCACGCCCTGGGCCAAAGGCAGGCGCCAAACGGCTGCGCCACCCAGGGATCCCCCTCAACCTAATTTTAAAACAGACTGTGACATTAGCTTAGAGAATTATAGTCTATGTTTCAGGTGCTTATGTATACAATGACACATATAATTTATGCAAATTGATTCATTAATAAATACTTATTTTAATTATCTACTATTGGCCATGCCTGGCAAAGCATGTTGGTGAGCAGAGCAGATAGTTTCTGCCTGCAGAGTTTACAGTTGAGCAGGAGAGATAAGACAAATCATTACATAAATATGTCATTATAATTTGAGATAAGCAGTATAAAAGCAAAGAACAGGGTACTCTGAGAGTATTCAAAAGGGTATGAATTAACTTTCTTTAAGGAAACATTGGGCTCCTGGGTGGCTTAAGGGTCTGACTTTTGATTTTAGTTCAGGTCATGATCTCAGGGTTGTGAGACTAAGCCCCCTGCAGGGCTTCACGCTGAGTGTGGAGCTGGCTTAAGATTCTCTTTTGCTTTTCCTCTGTCCCTCCATCCCTATAATTCTTCTCCAAAAAGAAGGGGAGGGAGGAGGAAGAAGTAGTAGGAAGGAGGAGGAGATGTATGCACATTAAATTACATACCTGTATTGCACTTTGAGTACCACATGAGAAAGGCATTACCCACACTCCAGGACTGAATTATGAAAAAACAATGATATGTTGGTAGTTCAGTAAAAAAAGAATACAGCAGCCCAATGGCTTTAAAAAGCCAATCTGTAATTGGCAGACCCTCCTTTCTCCCAGAGTAGTGTTTAAGCCTCTACCTAACAATATTTCTTCAGTATAAAATGGGTCTGGGAGGGGGGGGGTGCCTGGTCAGTACACTATGTGACTCTTGACCTCAGGTTATGAATTTGAGCCCCACAATGGGCACAGAGCTTACATTTAAAAAAAAAAAAAAAAAAAGAAGGCAGCCCAGGCGGCTCAGTGGTTTAGTGCTGCTTTCAAGACTAGGGTGTGATCCTGGAGACCCAGGATCCAGTCCCGCATCGGGCTCTCTGCATGTAGCCTGTTTCTCCCTGTGTTTGTGCCTCTCTCTCTGTGTCTCTCATGAATAAATAAATAAAATCTTTATTTTTTATTTTTTTCAAAGGTTTTATTTATTTATTCATGAGAGACAGAGAGCGAGGCGCAGAGACACAGGCAGAGGGAGAAGCAGGCCCCATGCAGGGAGCCCGACATGGGACTCGATCCCAGGACTCCAGGATCACACCCTAGGCTTGAAAGCAGCACTAAACCGCTGAGCCACCAGGGCTGCCCCAAATAAAATCTTTTAAAAAAAGGAAAGGGGGGGGGGGCAGCCTGGGAGGCTCAGTGGTTTAGCGCCGGCTTCAGCCCAGGGCGTGATCCTGGGGTACCGGATCAGTCCCAAGTCGGGCTCCCAGCATGGAGCCTGCTTCTCTCTCTGCCTGTGTCTCTGCCCCTCTTTCTCTCTCTCTGTATCTCTCATGAATAAATAAATAAAATTATTTATTTATTTGTTTGTTTGTTTGAGACACAGAGACACAGGCAGAGAGAAGCAGGCTCCATGCCGGGAGCCTGACGTGGGACTGGATCCCGGGACTCGATTGCGCCCTGGGCCAAAGGCAGGCGCCAAACCTCTGAGCCACCCAGGGATCCCCTAAATAAAATCTTAAAAAAAAAAAAAAAAAAGGAAAAATAAAATGAGTTTCATCTCAGATTGAAATGTTCAGAATTTCAAACTGCCAAATGTGCAAATAGCTTAATGCTATGCCTTCAAGGCACCGTGGCCAACAATCCTACAGTACTGGCCATTAATACTTCAGCTACCTGATATTTGTCAAATACAATTAAAATGCTGCAAAATCCAAGAGCCAATTCTCATCCTCATCCCACTTTGAGGCTGGTAGCAGCAGGAGGATATAGCATGTTCGACTCTCTTTGAAACATTTCTTTAACTTCCAGAACACAAATTTCTCCTGCTGTTCTATCTCTTTGACTACTTCTCAATCCTCTCTGCTAGTTTTTCCTGATAATGACTTTGGTAACCATGATTATCCTATTCAGTCTCATGGCTTAAATATATATATTATCTATTTTCTGAGGCCTTGCAAAGTTTTAAGCCAGGTCCTCTTTCTTAAGCTTCAGACTAGTATAAACAACTGCCTATCTGATATTTCAACTTGGATTTTTATTTCATTTCATTTTATTTTAGTAAATACCATACCCATTGTGGAACCCAATGCATGGCTTGGACTCACGATACTGAGATCAAGACCTGAGCTGAGATCAAGAGCCAGATACTTAACCAACTGAGCCACCCAGGTGCCCTAAATGTTTATATTAACAGGCATCCCAGACTTAATATGTCGAGACTGAAGCTCCTGGAATTATCCACTCCCGCCCCAACTTGCTCTTCCACAATGGCTTCATCTCAGAAACTGGTAACACAAATCTTCTAACAGCTCAAGTCAAAATCTTGGGAATAATCATTGATTCTTATTTTTTTTCTCACACTTCAAATCTGATCCATTAACAAATCTTGCTGGATCTCTACCTTCAAATATATCCTGAATCCAAGCATTTCTCACAACTCCTATAGCTACCACTTCAGTTCAAGTCATAAGCACCTCTGTTATCTACATTATTAAAATAGCTAAGTTAGAGGATCCCTGGGTGGCTCAGCAGTTTGGCACCTGCCTTCAGCCTGGGGCATGATCCTGGAGTCTTGAGATCAAGTCCCATATCAGGCTCCCTGCATGGAGCCTGTTTCTCCCTCTGCCTGTGTCTCTGCCTCTCTCTCTGTGTCTCATGAATAAATAAATTAAATCTTTAAGAAAAAAATAAAATAGCTAAGTTGGCACTCTACCCTAACCACTCTACCTCATACTGCACCCCAATCTATTCTCAACACAGCACTGAGAATAGTAAATCAATTAAAATGTAAGTCAGAACAAGTAATTTCTCTACCTAAGCCCTCCAGAGGCTTCCCATTTCTTTTGGAATAAAAGCCAAAGTTCTTCCACTGACCTACAAGGTCCTTCCTACAAAGTCTGTCCTCATTCCCCTCCTCCTTTTATCTTTTTCAGCTATGTCCTATTTCTCTTTCCCTTGGTCATTCTGCTCCAGCCACAGTGGTTAGTACTGACTATATTGCAAATATGCGAGGTATGCTCCCGTCTCAGGACCTTTGCACTTGCAGTTCCCTTTTCTGTATACATAGCCACTTGGCTTACTTTCTCCCTCAGTTCTTTCAGGCCCATACTCAAATGTTATTTGATATTGTATCAGAAACAAGTTATTTCCTCAATGTATGTCTCCCCCAACCACTCCTGCTAGAACATATGCTTAAGACAGGGAATTTTTTTTTGTCTCTTTTATTCATTATTGTATTCCCAGTACTTAGAACAAAGCCTGATATATAGTGGGTGCTCAATAAATATTGCTGAAAGGATTAAAGATTTCAGATCTTGGGCAGCCCCGGTGGCGCAGCGGTTTAGCGCCGCCTGCAGCCCAGGGCGTGATCCTGGAGACCTGGGATCAAGTCCCACATCAGGCTCCCTGCATTGAGCCTGCTTCTTCCTCTAACTGTGTCTCTGCCTCTCTCTCTCTAGCTGTGTCTCTATGAATAAATAAATAAAATCTTAAAAAAAAAAAGATTTCAGATCTTGTTAATAAACCAAGATGTATATACTGAACTCAGAAGAACTTTATAATTCAGTAGAGTCTTACCATACGTTCACCAATATAATAGAGATTACTTACATCACTAATCTAAGTAGTTTGAGGCAAAATCTGATTTACTGGTTTAGAAAAGAAAACAAGCATCATATGACAACAGAATACCTCTACCACTTGGGATCAGGAAAATGAGCTGCTGCTCTGAGTCTTAAACTACAACTTGACCACTAAGGAGGTGTCCTCACCTAGAACTTACTCTCCCACTAACATCCCTCCTCCACATGACTCATACTTACTAGTTAGCTCAATCCCCTGTGGTCAAGTTTCCTCCCTCTAACAGAGAAGCACAATGTATGTAAAGGGCCTTGTAGGACCACAATGACCCAGCACTTAGGGATTTTGCTCCAATATCAACAGACAATTGTGAGGGGAAGACAATTAAGAGTGGACTCAAACAGGTGACAGTGATTCAGTCCTAACCAGGTCATAAGGAGCCTGGTTACAGTGAAGCATTCCTGCCCCTACAGCCAGCCCATCACTACATTTCACTAACCGGATTAAGTGCCCCTGAAATGGATCCACTGTTCTGGTTCCCTAACAGATACCTAATGTTTCTCCTGGTCTTGACCATTTCCTTCCCTAGACTGTAAAAGCCCCTAGGATAAAGCCCAAATTCCTTGATAATGTTCACAAAACATCTCCCACAGTGAGGTGGACCCTTTCCCAGATCTCTACCCTACTACTTTCCCCTTATACTGCATTTAACATGCTAGCAGCTATCATATCTAGCTCCTTCAGTCTTGCTCTGAGGTTCTGGTCCAAGCTGTTTACTCTGCTTGGAACAATCTTTTCTTACTTCTTCAGGCTAACTCCTTCTGAGATGTGGCAGTTCTCCATTTAAATATCACTAATTCTTTTCCTTTTTTTTTTTTTTTTAAGATTTTATTTATTTATTTCAGACGGTGGGGGTGGGGGAGAGAGTGCGCGCACAAGTAGGGGGAATGGAAGAAGGAGAAGCAGACTCTTGGCTGAGCAGGGAGTCCAATGAGGCACTTGATTCCAGGACCCCAGGATCATGACCTGAGCTTCAGCCATCCAAGTGCCCTAAACATCACTTCTTTAGAAATCATGCCTAGCCTGGGTTAAGTGAGTCAGCTCAGTTCACAGTAGCTTTGGATTTGGTTTTCAAAGTGCCCATCACTCTTTCATTGGATCATCTATTTAGTGTCCATCATCCTGTCTACCTCACACCGTGGACCTGTCAACTGTCACAGAACACAGTGCCTGACACAGAGTAGCTGCTGAGTACTACCTGAAGAATGAACATATGAATGAGTAGTGTGAGAATGAATAAATCAGGAAGTCAGGTTAAAGCCTGTATTGATAGTGCACTAACTAGAAGGCAACAGCTTTTCCTGCCTAATTCCTTCTTTGCCTTTCTGATTTTAAACAAACATTTAAAAAATTATTTAAAATATCAAATAGTATTATGTTTATATATTATTTAAAATATTTAAAATATATTTAAAATATTAAAAAATCTTAAGAGTATAAGCTACTTTTTTTAAAGATTTTTATTTATTTATTAATGAGAGACACATAGAGACAGAGTCATAGGCAGAGGGAGAAACAGGCTTCCTCTGGGGAGCCCGATGCGGGACTCGATCTCAGGATCCCAGGATCACGACCTGAGCCAAAGGCAGACGCTTAACCACTGAGCCATCCAGGCGCCCCTAAGCTACTTTTTTTTTTTTAAAGTAAGCTCTATGCCCAATGTGGGGCTTGAATTTATAACCCCAAGATCAAGAGTCACATGCTCTACTGACTGAGCCAGCCAAGCACCCCAAGTATAACCTTTGAATGGTGCCCCAGAACTGAGACAGTGGAACATTATTACCAAAGGAGAAGGGCATGGAGGCTTAACAACCAGTCGCAAAGGGATCTATAACATGAGAGTCTAATGTCGAATTCTTGAGCATGATAAAGGAGACAAAACCATGAAGGACAATTTTAATTGTTGTTCTGCAAAACTGAGGACAAGTTGGGGAAATAAGCAGGAATGCCTTCTATGTGGCCTTCAACATCAGTCATGTACCAAGAATTAATTAGGAAGATGTATCTAACACATCTTCCCCGCCCTCCTTTTTGGCACCCCTTGACAGCTGGAATTGAGCCAGTGTGGCAGATAGGCGGTCAATGTCTGAATAGAAGAGCCAGACCCAAAGAGGGAAGACAACCACACCCCATTATCAGAACCTGGGCATGAGAGGAAGGCGAACTGGGGCTGGGGGCGGGGGCCAGGGCTGGGGTGGTGGTAGTATCAGCCTGAGTTAGAAATGGCATGTTCGGGCAGCCCCTGCCCAGGTGGCTCAGTGGTTTAGCGCCGCCTTCAGCCCAGGGCATGATCCTGGAGACCCTGGTCGAGTCCCAAGTCGGGTTCTCTGCACGGAGCCTGCTTCTCCCTCTGCCTGTGTCTCTGCCTCTCTCTGTGCCTCTCATGAATAAATAAATTAGAAAAAAAAAAAAAAAAAAAAAGAAAGAAAGAAACTGCATATTCCCTGCAGCATGTACTTAAGAGTCTGATATGGTAGCATGAATGCTTTCAGCAGGACTGCTTTCAGATAGATGTCAAAGTGTTTCTTTACCTGCATTTATGTTACCATTAAAAAATAAAAGCCAAACTAAAGAAGCAGGTGTTGAGTTTTATAAATTAGTTATGATAAATGTTTCAGTCCCTGGGTTTCAAAGATCCAGAGGCTCTCTGGAGAAGATTTTGTTTTCGTAGGATTTGTTTATTTTAACAGTGCCTGCACTGACTCAGTGACATGGTCACAGATTCCTGCCTTTTCATTGAGAACAAAAACAAACAGGACAAAGGAAAGAAATGCAATTCCCTCAGCTCCACAAGCTGACATGGTGGTAAATTGTCAGGCAGCTATCACAGGATGAGAGCATACCCAGCGCTGGCCAAAGATGCCAATTCCCTGTCTCCCTGCCCAGTCCACACAGTGTCCCAGGAGGGCACTCATGAAAGACCTAATGACCTGTCCACTGAGGCAGAACTACCCAAAGTACAAGGTGAGCTAATTGGGTCATAAAGGAAAAATTTAACACCCACAGAGGTATCTAGATTGCTATTAGGTTTAAAAGTTAGCTTCAGCTGATGATTACAGTAGGAAAAAGTACTTATTTACCCACTATATCAATTATTTATTGCTTTTGAAAATCTAGCAATAACAAGATTATTTTTTTCTAAGAATGCTTTAGCAGTGAGTTCCAGATTGATATCACTCTGAAAACTCCATCCTCAGCCCTACTCTCTAGCAGAGCAACGTTAGTTAACCCTTCAATTTCACTATAACCTTCATGCATATTTTTTTAAAGATTTTTATTTATTTATTCGAAAGAGAGAGCACAAGCAGGGGCTGGGGAGAGGCAGAGGGAGCGGGAGAAGGGAGCTCAATGTGGGACTCCATCCCAGGACCCTGAGATCATGACCTGAGCAGAAGGCAGACACTTAACTGAGCCACCGAGGCGCGCCACCATGCAAACATTCTTTTTTTTTTTTTTTTTTTTTTAAGATTTTATTTTTTATTCATGAGAGACACAGAGAGAGGCAGAGAAATAGGCAGAGGGAGAAACAGGCTCCCTGCGGGGAGCCTGAAATGGGACTTGATCCCAGGATTCTGGGATCATGCCCCTGAGCCAAAGGCAGCCACTCAAACGCTGACCCACCCAGGCATCCCCTATGTAAACATTCTTAACTTCCAATTTCCAGCCTCAACAACTTGTTCCAGCTCTAGCTCTACTAAATGTCTGTGTCTACTAGAAATCCCCACCTGAGTGACCTACCAGTTGCTCCCATCCCAAATTCGTCTTTCCTCTCAAACATGGACCGCCTCCTGTGCACTCTACCCCTTTCAATGGCACACCATCCAGTCACCAGAGTCCTCTTCTCATTTATTCCACAATATTTATAAGTGCCACAATGAGTCAGGCATTGTGCCAGGAGTTGGGGCACAGAGCAGTGATCCAGACAGGCTAGGTCCCTGGAGCTTAGTTTCCATTTCCTCCTACACCCACAGCTGAATACCAAGGAGTGATTTGACACAGGAACACAATGAGTGTTCAGAGATCTTTTACTGTGGCAGTCACGTGAACAAAGACTCTGCCTTTACTTTAAAATTACTGAGGTAAATATAAAGCACATCTGGCCACAATGCATGTGAGACGCCAACCCTTAGAGAGAAGAGTATTGCATACTTTGGTTTTGGTCTAGGGCCCAAGAAATGGCAAGTTTTTAATGATAATAAATGTTTTTCAACGTGCACACCTAATTTAACTGAGGTTTTCTGTTTTCCACCTTCTACATGGATAAAAGTACTCTTCTCCTGGAAAAACTGGTATTTCTATGGCAGTAAAAGACACTAGATCCTTTCCTTCTGGATTTCAGGTATAGGACATTCTTTTTTTTTTTTTTTTTTTTTTTTTTTTTTAAGATTCTATGTTTTAAGTAATCTCTATACCCAACATGGGGCTCAAACTCACAATCTGTAGATCAAGAGTTGCATGCTTCACCAAATGAGCCAGCCAGGCATCTGTTGGACACAGAACATTCGTGGGGCACTGAGGAGCACAGCAACTCCGATCAGCATTTTCTACTGTTATATGGCCTGTGGTCACCAAAAAGGTTGTTTTTTTCTTTAAGATTTTATTTATTTATTCATGAGAGACACACGGAGAGAGGCAGAGACACAGGCAGAGGGAGAAGCAGACTCCTCACAGGGAGCCCGATGCGGGACTCAACCTCGGGACCAGGATCATGCCCTCAGCCAAAGACAAACACTCAACCACTGAGGCGTCCCAAGCATCTCCTTAGTATGCAGAAAACTGTTTCCCAGCTAGACCATGACCACACTCAGCTGTGGTTTCATTTAAAGATCTTCTAGCTGTTGAATGTGAAATCTAAAATAATCTAATCTAAGGACAGTCTGCTACACCATACTCTTTCTTCTTTTACTTTTTTTTGGGATGGATGGCTAATGTGTAATGAAGGAGGCTGGTTATAAAACATAGAATGTGTATAGGATATGCATTTCTGAAAAAAGCCATTCATTTTATATTTTAGGATTTTCTGACTATTGTTTAAATAATACATTATGTCTTGTCTTACTACTGAGACTCTAAGCTTTCAGGACCAAAATAGGGCTTTTACATGGTATTAAGGAGATAACAGACCCCCCAATCTCACACTTCCAGGTATTTTAGGAACATTCCCATACCACTTTGGAAATTACTTAAAGTCATTTAAATGGTTTTTGAATAATAATCTTAGTATATCAGGGCTATTAAGCGCTAAAAGAAAGAGAAACAACGATCGTTTTTCAAAACCACCATGACCAGAAGCAAGCCCAGGCCTGGAGGAACCAAAACAACCATTTAAGCACAATGATTTAATTTTGAAAATAACATCAGATAAGAAATACTATGTTCAATCATTTTCTCCAATGCTTCAAAATACAAGTCACTGGCACAGGAATATCAATGCAAAAGGCTGAAAAGTAACAGGAAATATGACTGATGTCTCCACCACTCCCCTTCTCCCTGACAATCAGAGGATGCCTAACAAGACAAACACATTCTACCTCACAGGCTGCCAGAGCCACTCCCAGAGCCACCCCCCCACCCCACCCCCGCAGAGAGACTAACCATTTCCCAGCAGGAACCACCATCAGACTACAGAAAACATTAACCACATGGAAACACCCTCTAAAAGCTTTGGAATACTGTGTTACAAAAGTGCCCATCAAAACACACCAAAGAGACCCTGAGGGACAAGACTATCTGTCATCGAGCACAAACAATCTCCCCAAAACAAATAAAAACAACAGTCTTAGGGACACCTGGCTGGCTCAGATGGGAGAGCATGCAACTTAATCTTAGGGTTTTAAGTTTGAGCCCCACACTGGGTGTAGAGATTACTTAAAAATAAAAATCTTTAAAAAAATAACGGTCTTAGAAAGCTGTATATGATGTGTACAGTGTACCCTTCAATTATACAC
Organism: Canis lupus familiaris; assembly: GCF_011100685.1. Lineage (NCBI taxonomy): Eukaryota > Metazoa > Chordata > Mammalia > Carnivora > Canidae > Canis > Canis lupus. The sequence goes on along the minus strand of NC_049226.1, from coordinate 82,329,395 downwards.
ATGTAAATTCATTATCTAGGTAACCACATTACTGTCTGGTTCTGACACCTGGAATAGGAAACAACAGTACCCTCTGTCAGCCTTTTCCCACAGCACTTTTTTTTTTAAAGATCTTATTTATTCATAAGAGACACAGAGAGAGGCAGCGACACAGGCAGAGGGAGAAGCAGGCTCCATTCAGAGTGCCCGATGTGGGACTCGATCCCAGGACTCCAGGATCATGACCTGAACAGATGCTTAACCACTGAGCCACCCAGGTGTCCTTCCCACAGCACTTTAATGAAGTCATTGAGTGATAAGGGGTGAAGGCCTACAGAGAGAAAGTAAGTTCCAAATCATCTTTTACACCAACAAGAAACTCTTAGAAGGGTTTATATTTTAAAATATATACTCATTATAGGGGTGCCTGGGTGGTTCAGTTGGTTGAGTGTCCTACTCTTGGTTTTGGCTGAAGTCATGCTCTCAGTGTCCTGAGATCAAGCCCTGTATGCGGCTCCACACTCAGTGGGGAATCTGCTTGAGATTCTCTCTGCCCCTCTCCCCCCCTTCTAATCAATCAATCAATATCCTTCAAATATATATGCTCATTATAGAAAACTGTTTTTCTCATGTTCTTTTTAGAAAGTTTTTACATTTAATATATGTGATCAAACTGTATATCATACCCATTTTGACATAAGCATTTTTCATGTTAATCAGTTTTTAAGGGTTATGTATTTCATGGACTACATGAACCAGTTTTTCATTTCCCTAGTGTTAGACAAGTGTCCTACTTTCAATTAATTTTGTTATAAATTATACATGTTAAGAAATTAACTTATATGATTTGCCTAACATTATCATTCATTCTTCTTTAAGATTTTATTTTATTTATTTATTTTTTTTTTAATTTTTTTTATTTATTTATGATAGTCACAGAGAGAGAGAGAGAGAGGCAGAGACTCAGGCAGAGGGAGAAGCAGGCTCCATGCACTGGGAGCCCGATGTGGGATTCGATCCCGGGTCTCCAGGATCGCGCCCTGGGCCAAAGGCAGGCGCCAAACCGCTGCGCCACCCAGGGATCCCTAAGATTTTATTTTTAAGTAACCTCTACACTCAACGTGGGGCTTGAATTCACAACCCCAAGTTCAAGAGTCTCATGCTCTACCGAATGAGCCAACTGGGCACCCAGCATTCTAAGTAAAATAGAACTGTGAAAGTTATTAATAATGGTTTTGAGGTTGTAAAGTGATATGGTAAATCTCAAAGCCAGTAGAAGTATTTCCGGTTCTATTTTGGGGTTATCTGTTCTCATGAGAAACTGAGAGCTGACAGTTTGAGAGTTATCAGTTATCCCTGGCCAGAAAGGAGGATTGCATTCGATAGCCAGTTCCCATTCCTCAGAGCCTTCGTTCTGGATCCTTCATGTTTGAGGACTGATAGAAATCCTTACAGAATCGCTGTGAAAGGTGACGGGGTGGGGGTGGGGGATAAGGGAGATCTATCCTTCCAGCAAATTCCGTGTATCCTGGCTCTGAAGAGTGTGGCATTGTGTCACTGGCCACTCAAAACTGCCAGTATCTAGATAAAGGCAACTCTTCTACTTAAAGAAGGATCTAAAGAACAAGTGCTTAAGGATAGAGTTTGAGTGTATTTAAGTAACGCAGGAATAATCATCTCCTCCTTTTTAACGTTTAATCTCTATTTTCTAGGTGTTTATTTCCATCACTGTGAGATTGAAATATTTAACTCCATTTCTCATTTCTTTAGTGTCGACTTAAAGAGGGAGCTCATTCCTGACCTAATGGCTAATTCATAGTGTTAGTGGAGAAGTCTTAACAGCTTTCAGTTTTTCTTAATATTTCTTCTCATTCTAACTTTCATGAGTTCAAGCCTATTTCACGTATCTTTCAATTCCTACTTTTTAAAACATCTGACATTTAAAATTTTCAGGAAATTTGGATATTTGGACTCTCTCAGAATATAAAACTGCTACTTTTTAATTTAAGAAAAATGATGTTATTATATTGTACATGAATTCTCAAAAATAGCAAAATCTACAATTTTTTCCTAGACACTGTCCAATTCCAACAATGAATTTATCCTGAAATTGGACCTCCTAAAATAAACAGTGTGAGCAACTTGTCAGAAATCAGAAAGGCTCTTCTCCTACTTCTAAGTTAGTGGTCTCTGATTGATTCTTATGATGTTTTCTGAACAACAATGTCTGTGTTACAACTTACGTAAGGTGTCACTGCATCTCTAGTTCCTTTCTCCTACCTTGTAACTAGAAAATCAGTTCAGTGAAAGTAGATCCTGTTAGCATTACTGGTTTATCTGGTATGTTGGGCTGTTAAATACTGTTGATTACTTTATTACAGCTCAGATTTGATAACTGCCCTCAGCTGCCCCAGAAAACGGGGTGGATATTAAATAATTATTTGACAAAAGCTTCATTGCTATAGCAACAATGAAACATTTTGAGAGACTTTAAGTCCCTCTTTCTCTTTTGAAAACAAGTGTCTTTTTTATTATAGGAGCTCAAAAATTGCACACTAATCAATGGGGCAAACTCACCACACTTATGCAGTGCAGTATCTTCTTTCAACTGCTCATTCACAAAAGTATTGTCACTTACATTCAAAGCAGCCTCCCACGCCACGTCCAGCTCTGTAATCAGTAATTGCTCCCTCCCAACTTACCTTGATTTTGGCCTACTAGTCTTGTCTCTATCTGGGCCAGTACTAAAGCAATGAGGGCTTCTACAAAGAATACGATTTTCATAAAGCTTTTCTGACAGGATTTGATTAACAATGCCAATTTCCCCCACAGATTACAAACCCTTCTTTTTTTTTTTTAACCCTTCTGATACAAACCTCATTATCTCTCTAGAGGGATTTACACACAAAATTTTTTTTTTTAAGATTTTATCTGTTTATTCATGAGAGACACAGAGAGAGAGACAGGGAGAGAGAGAGGCGGTGAGAGAAGCAGGCTCTATGTAGGGAGCCTGACGTGGGACTCGATCCCGGGACCCCAGGATCATACCCTGGGCTGACGGTGGCATTAAACCGCTGAGCAACCCGGGCTGCCCCTACACAAAATACTTTCATAGATGAAAGAAAAATCAATAAAATGCACAGCCACAACATTATACAGATATGGTCTGGCATTGGTTTATGAACGTAAGACAAAATTTTGCTTCTTTTTTTTTTCTTTTTTAAATTTATGATAGACAGAGGGGGGGGAAGAGAGAGAGGCAGAGACACAAGAGGAGGGAGAAGCAGGCTCCATGCCAGGAGCCTGACGCGGGACTCGATCCCAGGACTCCAGGATCGTGCCCTGGGCCAAAGGCAGGTGCTAAACCACTGAGCCACCCAGGGATCCCCCAAAATTTTGTTTCTTAAACGAATCTGACCTCTATTAACATCACCATACTCTAAATGTATGTTATCACTCTGAGGGTCAAAGAAAATCTGCTGCAAAATCAAATATACACTGAAAATTAGTTTTAACAAGCTAGTAAGAAATTGATTCTATTGATTACAATAGAGACCATCTTTTAAAAAAAATCACACACTTTTTTCCACATTACAAATCTTTATGTCTTTTTTTGTGGGGGTGGGAGGTGGCATGGCTAATCCTACTATAGTGGATTCTAGTACTACTATAAAAATCATATATCTGAATTTTTCCAGCAAATCAAAATAACCGATCAGACCCGGACCATTCATTCCACAGGAAACATAGGGCAACCAGGTGGTAAGAGAAAGCCCTACAACAGAATTTTTATCCATAAAATGGGGAGCCCACTAACAGAACTGTCTGCCTAAAAATTTCACCTTAGTCCAGTCTCGAAATTCCTAGTCCAAAACCAGAACTTTTTTCACATTTTCCGCAAAATGGATGGCCTTAATTGAAACTCGTTTGTGCCCTGGTGTACGGAGCTTTTCAGGAGAAAAGAAGTTTCCTTATGAAGACACTTAAAGACAACCATCTTCTCCATATCTCAATAGTATGTTTTAAGTGTCTTTTCTGATTTAAATAGCTGTTCCCCTCAAGTGAAGAAGGGTCTTACACCAACGGCTCTTCCTTCGGAGACCTTTGTGCTCCACAGCTTACAATGGTCTTCTGGGCGGTGCCCCAACTCCGTTCTGGATACTCAAAAGGGCACCCACTTTCTTCTACAAGATGGTTTATAACCTTTCCTGCTGTCCAGCCAACGCAGCTTTAAACTTTGCTATTCTTGTCCGGTTCTTCAGATTCGGCTGCAGCTCGGGAGGTAAACTCTTCACATAACCATTCGCAGCTCCTGATCTCCCCGCCCCCATTTCCTTCCTCCTCATTCATGTGATAACGTCTTGATGGGAACACCTTACCTCACCTTTTGTCTCCGCTAGTCCTTCTTCTTCCTTCCTGAGCTTCAAAGCTAGGCCAGGGCCATGGAGACGTGGCCGGTGGGCATTCGGTGACTGGCAGAGCCACCCGCGCTTTCTGGAGTGGCCCTTCTCCCATCTGCCACCTGAACATTCTTTCCTTAAATCAAGATTTACCCCCGAAAAGTCCCATCTCCCCTCTGAAAGACGATGGACCAGCGCCCTTTGTCTGACGCTTCCAAACCTCACATCCTTGACCACAAAGCTTCAGTCCTCACACAGGTAGGGTCTGCTCGGCGCAGGACAGGGAAGCCTAGGTTTCCGCGTCCCGTAAAAGGATGGGCTATGGCCGAGGTCCTTCCAGGAGCCAAAATTCTACAATTATACGAGCAAATCTGTAGGTCCTATTTCCGAGGCTGGGAGGGCCGACTCCGGGGCGACCCCCGAACTCGACCATCGCCCTGGCAGTTCGAACGGCCCCCTCCAACCCAGGGTCTGGGCAGCCCCGCCTCCGACCTCGGGCGCCGGGCCGCGGAGGAGGCCCGGTCGACGCCCGCCGGCTGCCGCGCCAAGCCCCCCTTCCAGCTCACCCGCCGCCGCCGGCCCGCCTCTCACCTGGCATGCTGGCATCGCCCGCCCCGCGCTACACTGGAGACCATGGGTCCGGGGGCGCCCAGCCCACCCGCCCGCCAAGAGGTAGGCTGGCGGGGCCGCGCGGGCCGCGGACTCCAACGCGCAGGCACCGGGAACGCGCCGCCTGGTTTCTAAGGAACCGGGAGCTCGGGAAAGGGAGGGGCGGGGCGGCTGGAGGTCTGCGCATGCTCCCTGACGGGGGTGGCCCTGCGCCGGGAGGGGCCGTGATCCGGGGCTGCGCATGCTCGCACTTTGGGGGCGGAGATTAAGTAGATGAGCCGGGGGGTTTGGTCCTTCATTTCCGGCGGTGGAGGCGACTGGGCAGGAGAGCCGCAGCCTCTGCTGCTTTCGGGTCCTCCCTTGGGGCATCGGTCGTGAGGAGGTTCTGGGAGCTGTGGTGGGCCTTGGCCTGGAATTAAGGAGGGGCTAGTTTTGGGACACCTGAGTGGCCCAGTGGTTGGGCGTCTGCCTTTTGCTCAGGGCGTGATCTCGGGGTCCTGGGATCGAGCCCCGCCCGCATCGGGGTCCCCGCAGGGAGCCTGCTTCTCCCTCTGCCTGTGTCTCTGCCTCTCTCTCTGTGTCTGTCATGAATAAATGAATCTAAAAAAAAAAAAAAAGATTTGGTGTTGGACACAACTCCCTGTTGTTGCAGAATGGTAGTTCTCTTGGAATCACTGACTTCTTAGCCTCCTGACTCCAACAACAATGACTCTCTTTTCTGCTCTCTGGTGCCTGTCTGGGCTTCTCTTCCTCCGCATGTTCTTTGGTTGTTTCAAAGATGTTAAGTGCTCCTACTGTGACCTCAGTCTTCCAGATCTGTTACTGGAGTCTCTGTTCCCCCAAGTAAATACCATTTTGTAGTAAGACCACTCTAGTTTACCATTACTCTGTCTGGTAAGCATTCGTGTAAAACAGGCTATGTTGGAAATGTAGGATTAGGGGTTATTTCAGCATGGGGAGCCCCCCCCCCCCGCTTTTCTGACTTCCGGTGAGAATCTGGGCCCCCACTTAGCTGGTATTATAAGGGTGTCCCAGACATCGTTCCAGATCAACCTATGATGATAGGACATGTCAGTGGAGTTGAGGCAGTTGTTCTTGTGAGAACTGACCAGCAGGGCTACCCCTGCTTTAGGAGACTGGACTTCCTGCCACTGCTGCCACCTTCTGAGCATGGAAGGCTCCCAGTGATGAGAAATTGTAACTTCGAACCTCCCTCTTCTGATGGGGTTTTAGCCCCTTAATCTTTCCTCCTGGATTCTCAACAGCCATGCAGAATCGAAGTGTGCTTGTGTTTGGTGTTTTTTACTGTCTCATGATTCACTCTAGAACAGTTTTTCAATAGTGGCACTTTTGACATTATGAGCCTAACTCTTCTTTTATAGGGGGCTATGCACTGTAGGATGTTTATAGCATCCCTGGCCTCTACCCAGTAGATGCCAGTAGCTCTCCAACCCAAGCTGTGACTATCAGAAATATCTATAGTCCGGGGGTTGGGGTAACTGGGTGACGGGCACTGAGCGGGGCACTTGATGGGATGAGCACTGGGTGTTACACTGTATGATGGCAAATCGAACTTCAATAAAAAATATCTACAGTCACTGCCAGATGTTCGGGGCGGGGGCAGAATCACTCCCTGTAGAAACTACTAATCTAGAGAAAAATTAATCTACTCTGGCTTTATTTATGGAACCAGGACTTTTGTGCTTAATCTAACATTCCATTCTTCCCTCGTTTTCCCTAAGAGAGTTCTGTCAAGTAACAGTCCTGTAAAATAACCAAGTGAAGGACATATGTACTATATCTATGTCAAGCTTGCCCTATATGTGCTTTAATCCTCTGCCTCCCTGGGGTGGGATTAATCACGTTAATGTGGGGAAACAAGCTTAGGTTAATTTTCTAGTTACCCAGTTAGTAAACAGCTGATCTAAGATTTTGAGCATGAGTACTTTCTCCTCAGACTGACAGGAAGCTAATCTCTAACCTCAATAACCCTCAGAAGCGCTCTGTCCAGTGTTTGGGATGAGTGTATTTGGACTCTTTTATTTTAAAAGTCTTATTTTATATTAAAATCTTATTTTGAGGGGTGCCTGAGTGGCTCAGTTGGTGCCTCCACTCATGATCCCAAGGTCCTGGGATAAAGCCCCTCATCCTTTGCTCAGTGGGGAGTCTCATTCTCCCCCATTGCCCCGTTTTTCTCTCTCTGATAAATAAATAAATAAAAATATTTAAAAATCTTATTTTGAGGACAGGAGGACCTGTGGTCCCTTTTTAAAGGTGAATTTGCTATTTTTCTTTGTCTCAGATGAAAGCTGTTTGGGTGGGGAGTGGAGAGAACTGAAGCCTAACTGCCTATCCTCTTGGGGTCTCACAAACACCTGAAGTCTTGAGGGTCCCTGAGGGCTATCAGGGCCTGGAAGCTTGAGAGGTGGGCCGAGAAAAGGCCAAACCCTCAGGACAGAGTGAGCCACACAAGAGGTGCCAACCCCAGTAAGACTCAAAACAGAGACCAGACAATCGGGACTACTCATGGATGTGTATTTTAATAAAAATAATTCTGTCAAAATACAACAGGAGTTTTTTTCATCTCTCAAGTACAATTTAATAGGATGTTTTGTGTTAGAATTCTCTCTAAACCCTCCCACGCCCACAAGTTTCATGCTAATGCCAAATATCAACTTGCGAGGACAAAGGCAGAACCAGTGTGCACAATGTGGAGGACATCTGTTTCAGCTGTAGTTACTAATGGAGGAAAACCCTATGCAAAGAGGCGGCACCTGAGGCATTCAGAGTCCATGAACAGGCCACAGGTCTGGTGCACGGGACTGGCGGTCAAGTAGGGCTCTGCTGCCTGGCTGCCACACGGCGTGCATACCTGAGTTGTGAGCAACCAAAGAAACTTTCAGCTCTGACAGTTCTCTGCCTCATCTTCTTTGTGCTTGCTTAAGGGGTAGGAAGGCGCTGGGTGGCTGGGCAGTCCCCCCTTCTCCATCTCTTGGTGTCCCTGTCCTGGTGGCCTACCCCCAGCCACAGATTTGTGTGAGGATCAGAGGTTCTGGCTGTCTTTGCGTGGTCTGCCAGTGTCCGCTCTGGAAGGAGTGACCATTTGGTGGCACAAGGGGGAAAGATAAATAGGGAAGGCTGCTCCCCCAGGGCTGGACAACCCAACGGAACCGGGTCTTCTTCCTGACCCCACAGGTCAAGTCCAGCCCTTCACTGGGGTTCCTCCCAGGTGCCTTCCCCACTGTTGGCTCCCGGAAGCAGGCTGGTAGGACTGGGTGTGCATAAGGGGCTCCTCTGGCTGGCAGGCAGCCCTGGACTATCCATGAGATAGTGGACTCAAGCAGCTTGGTTTTGGTCCTCTCCACGGCTTGTGGGGCAAAGGCTTATGTCCCAAAGGCAAGCTGTCCAACTGGGACAGAGAGCCCCTCTGGAGAGGAACAGAGTAAACAACTTGGACTCAGCTGAAACAGTGAGATAAGGCACAGAAAATGGGGAGGTGGCCATGGGTACTGAGCACGAGTCAGGAGGACACCCAACCCCAAGCACACACAGCTGCCCTGGGCCCTCTTGGGCCCTCTCTCAGCCGCTCCACAACTTAAGCCCATGCACCCATCCCCATCCCTGACACACCCCTGAAGGTACCAGCTGCTCAGATACTGCTGGGGCCTTCCCCAGCCTAAGCCCTCACCCGCCATTTAGCTTCAGGACTAAACAGTGTTGCACAAGCCAGAGGGATGAGGTTAGTCCCAGCTCTGCCACATAATTTGCTGTGTGACTTTGGTTAAGTCATTTAATCTCCTGGGCCTGTCTCATTATCTGTAAAAGGAGAGGACTGGTGGAGTAGATGTTTTCTGAACCCCATTCTAGCTGCAAAAGCCTCTAGTTTTAATTCCCCATCCTGCTCAGCTCTGACCATTTTAACAGCTTGATGTTTCTGGGTTTGGGGGCCAGACATCCCCAGCCTTGCACAGGATGAGGTTCTTTACAGACAACACCTCCTCAACAGGCCACAGTCTGTGGGGTGCCAGCTGAGGCCCTGGTGGGGACCAAGAAAAGTAGCAGCCTGTAGGATCAGGTCCCAAGGCAGAACCCTGGGAGAGCAGAGGGCCAGGGCCCTAACCCTATCACCAGGAGTTGGTCCAACTCAATCACTTTTCCTGTCCAGTTGTGGGCATGTCAGGCAATGAGTATCTCAAGCCATATCACCATCCCTGTGTCCGCTGCCAGAGAACAGGAATCTACTCAGCCCTTGCTGAGGCAGGGATTGGAAGTTCAATTTCTGGCCTTCCCCCTTTGCAAGGGCTGCCTGTGTGCTCTCTCTCACTGTGAGGCAGATAGGGAAATCCCAGCCCCTCCTGGTGCTCCTCTGGGTAGGCCTCCTCCCTTCTTCCTCCTGGGTAGTCAGTCCTCTCAATGGATGGCCTGCCCAAGTCCTAGCAGCCATCTCAGCCCTTCCTTTCCTGATTCCCTGATGGCAGTACCAGGACTGTTTTTGCCTCACCAGCTGTGAGGATCCATCTGAAACAGCTGGGGTGACATTTGTAGAGCCCATGAGGTCCCTTCCTCCGGCCAGCAAATACTCCTAATAGTCTTTTCTGAGAGTGGTTGGGGCCAAGCTGCAGGGAGCTGCCTGGCACAGCTGCAGCAAAGCCTGGCCTAGTAGGTCAAGAGTTCCATCCACTCCAGCAACTGGTGGCCCAAGAATCTGCCTCCACAAAGTCCTAGCTTCTCAACAGAAAGCACTGATTCCATCAGAGCTGTGCAGAGACGGTGAAGATCCAGGCAGAAAGAAGGCAGCCCCTGTACTCAAGGGCCTCTGTCCTGGAATGGAGACATCCTCCCCGCAGCCTGACACACAGCAGCTCTTGGGTCAAAGGCAGGTAGTTTCCAGGCAATCAATTTAGAGTAAATGAATTATTTGGCCATCTTAACAAGGGAAAATAGGATGTTGAAAGGGGGAGAAAGGGAGGGGCAAGGCAGGCAGTGAGAGGCAGGGAAGAATGGTAGATAGCGTGCTGGCCAAGGACCCTCTACTCTCTTGCTTCACCGTGTAACCCTAGGCCAACTCATCCCTTCTCTGAAGCCTCAGCCCTGTAGTTCTCTGCTCACCCCAGCTCTCAGGAGCCTAGGACCCATACCTCTCAGATGCTGCAAACCAACTTAGCCTGACCTGTCTACTAAGTGGCCCCCAATGCCTATTGGGCTTCCCTAGGCCGCAGCTGGGCATATGACTCAACACAGGGGAAGCCTGAAATAAACTTATCACTTGGCTGAGGTGACAGAGATGATTCTTTTCTATGAGTTGGACTCAAATAAAAACATGGTGTCTGGACAGCCTCGCCCAAGAGGTGCTGGACCACTAACACTACGATAAATACTGTGTCTTTTTTTAATATATATATTTATATATATATAATCTCATTTTTTTACTTATGAAAATAATAAGCTATCACCAACTTGGATAGGCTTCATCACTAAATTAGCAGAAACCAGCTCAGCACAAGCTCTCCAGAGATAAATACTGGTGGCTCAGTCAGGAGGAAAAAAAAAAGATTAAAAAAACCCAACCCCTCCTCAAAAACAAGACCCCCCTTTCAAAGTAGAAGGCGCTACATGAGAGTAACCAGCCAATACTGTGTCAGAGGCCGCTGCACGTGAAGGGGAGAGAGAAACTGAGGGTGGGGGTGGGGGGAAGAAGGAAAAGGAAGAAGGAATGAAGGAGGGAGGGAGGGCAGGCAGGCAGGAAATAAAGAAGGAAGGAAAGAAGGAAGGAAGGGAGGGAGGGAGGGAAGGATGAAAGGACAGGAAAGGGAGTGGGGGAGGCCAGGCAGGAGGAATGGACTCTGCCCATGGCTTCCAGGTCCCTGCGCCAAATGCCTATGGAGGGCAGGGCTGCTCCAGCCCTGGGGCTGAGGGAGGGCCAGGTGGGGCCAGCTGGCATGGTCTGCTAGTGCAAGTAGTCGTCGACTCTGGCAAAGGAACAAGATCCCAGGCCTGCTCGGGCCATGAGCCGTAGACATTCAGATGCCTGACCCAGGGCGAGCATCAGAGGGGGCTGCTTTGGCAGGTTCTGAGACTCTGTGGAGGAGAGACAAGGCCTGGTCACTGCTTTGCCCAGGAGTTGGGCTCAGGGCAAAGTTCCCTTGGGAGCAGAAAGTAGGGGCAGTGGACAGAATCCCTTAAAACACAGTGTTCATATGTCTCTGTGTATGTCCCAACCACCAGCTCATGGCCCCGTAGCCATGCCAGGAACCTAAGGACCTAAGCTCTCTTCAGAGCCATGGGCTGGCCAGGCCCACAGTCATAAGCCCGGGTCTATCATGATGTAGTCAGCCAAGTCAGTTGGGCAGAAGGAGGTCAGGATTTAGGTTCAGCCATGGAAACCCAAGTCCTCTGGGCTACCAGAGATTGCCAGGGCAGAGCTCACTGACCTGATTTGAACAAACATCAGCAATTCCTGGGGAAAGAGTGGAGGGGCCACCTAGGGCACTCATGGACCAGCTTCTGTTTTTGTTAGATCCACTTACCTAAAATGGCGCTGTTAAGGGCAGCACACACAGGCTCCCTCTGGATGGGATCAAGCTGCTGGCCAACAGGGCAGCTCCAGGGGTCTGAGTATGCCAGCAGGCTAAAGGCATCCTAAGGGACAGGGCATTCTTGAGAGGACTGTGGTACATACCACACCCATAAACACCTCCATGGCTCCGGAGGGCATACAGGGCCCATACAGGCCCCATTGAGGGCACCACAAACCCTGAGCATAGGGTCAGAAAGGACTGTGCCCTCTCCAGGACCTAGAGAGGGTTGTGTCTATACTGGATGTCCCGTTTCCCATTGTGGACTTGACTAGAGCCCATTCTGTCCTGTTGCTGCTGCCCCCAAGGCCCTCCCAGGGTTGACCTGCCCCACCCCCATACCAAATGGGGGTCTGCTTTGTGTGAGCACCTGGCTTGTTCTATACCTGCAGCATCTCCGTGTGGGCCAAATTCTTGCCGTACTCCCGGCCCAGCTGCTCACTCAGTGCCTGCAACTCGCGACCGAACAGGATAATCCTTTCTGTGGCAGCCTGGTTGCCCCCACAGAGTTGCCGCCGAGGATGCCCATCATCTGCACCCAGAGCCCAGCAGAGAACAAATCATGAGGGATAAGGAGGAGAGGAGACTGGCGTGGGGACCCCAAAAAGGAGATGGCAATAAGGATCTTGGTGGCACTGCCAGAGGCAAGTTAGGTGGACCATCCATAGCTGAGGTGCTTTCTGTCCACCTAGCATGTGACTGGGAGTCTGGACTCAGCTTCTCTCCTTCCCACTCTGTACAGTGCTCATAAGAATGCCCACTCTCACCAACTCCCTCTAGCCTCAGACGCAGGGGCCCTGCTCTCAGCAGCAGGCCAGGGACCTTCCCGCTTCAAACACCCGTTCCTGACTGACTAAGGCAGCAGTGGACCAGGTCCGTTTAAAGCTTCTCAGGCTGACAAAGCCTGTCCATGCCAATCCCCTCCCAGGGGGCAAAGGCATCTGGACTAAGCTATTACCACCCATGTAACACCATGCTGGGCCATGGTTCTTACCCATGCTGGACTCATCTGTCTGTAGGTCCTCATGTTTGTAGGCGCCATTGACAATGCGTGTAGATACACTCTCCAGCACACCATTGGGGTAATGCTCTGCTTCCATCTCCATCTCACTGTCACTGTGGAGAAAGGTTGAGGTGGGAGTTGGCCACAGGCATGTGGTTAGGCGCAGCCTAGCTAGGCCTCCATTCAGGCTTCAGCCATAGGTTGCTGTAGGGAAAATCAAGGGACCCTAGGAGCATGAAAGGCTTCTTAGGCTCCAACACTTGGTGCCTACTCTGGTATCAGCTATCCCCAGAAACCTGTCACCTGATTTTCACTCTTGTCTCAATGCTGCCTCTGTGGCTTTCCTCTTCCTGGCCTTTGTCTGAGTTGGCACATCCCTTCTACCCATTCCTCCCCCATCCCCAGTGACCAGGGACCCCTGAGAAGTATCTCTAGGCACCAAACTCAGGTCAAGCACTGAGATATGCCTGGGGGCTGCTGAAAGCCACCTGTAGTCTACAGCCTAAAACTTTACTCTGCTGCCCCATCTGTCTGATCTCAAGCCATACCCAGTAAACGCTTCTTCAGTGTAGATCCTAGGGGTTCTGCTAGGCCTGGTCTCCCGTGAGGAGACATCCTCACCCTGGCGTTATCTCAGTCTGGCAGTGTCTCTTGAGAAAGTCAGGGCTGAGGAAAGTGGTAGCTAGGCCACAGGTAGCGCCAGAAGCTGGAGTCAATGCCTGGCCTGGCAAGTCAGTAGCAGCTACTCCAGGCACAGACCAGGGATGGAGGTGGGGGATTTAGAGCATGGGGTGTGGCACTCAAAACAGGCTACAGTGAGCCCAGCTGGCACAGAGGAAGCAGAGCAGGACAGGCACCTGGTCTCCTGGTTACTGGTGCTGCTGCGGGGCTGGGACTTGGTGGAATCTGTTGAGTTGGACTCGGAGTAATTGACAGATGATGGGGATGAGGAGGATGAGGAAGACGAGGAGGAAGAAGAGGAGCTGGGTGCAGGGTATTTACTGTGGTTCTGTTTGCTCTTCGAGGATGCGATGCCATTGCTGCAGCTGGGACTGTCTGCTCCTGGAAACCAGGGGACAGTCAGAAGAGGTGGGGCAGTTTGCCATAATGGGGCCCCAGGAATAACCACAGTGGTTCCATTTCCCTTCCCCCACATCCAACATTGGGCCCTGAGCCAAGCCCAGGGAAGGGCATGTAGGTGGCCTTCCTTCTCCACACCAGTGCTTCCCCGAGCCCTCTGGAGAGTGGCTGACCTGTGTTGTGCATGTGGGAACTACTAGGGCCGTGTCGGGGGCTGAGGCTGGGGGAGCCAGGGTAGCTGTCCTGGGACTTGGGACTTCGGGAGCTCAAGCTGCGGACCTCACTGTCAGTCCCATTCACCATCTCCACAAATTGTCGGCACCTGCAGAGGGAGCAGAGCGGCAATGCTCTGGGCTTGGTCTGGGCCATATGTTCCCACCACCAGCTGAGAGGGGCTGGGCTAGGAGGGAACTGGTGGTGCTCAAAACTTACTTGAGCATGAAGAGCAGGTTAGGGTTATGTTCCAGCAGTCCTGGATAGAAGTGCTGTGTGGTCTCAATGGCCTCACCCACACGGCCCTCCAGCACCAGCTTCTGGATCTCTGCAGAGAGCAAGAGTATGGCAGTGAGTGAAGGGCTGCAGACCTTCTTCACAGCCACATGCCTGCACACTACCAGCCCCAAGCATGGTCTAGCCAACAGTCAGGTGGGCTGGCTCAAAATGGCATGCCTGGTTGAGATGCTCACAGAAGAGGTTGAAGAAAGAACCTGGCCTCCCAGCCCCACAACAGACCCTGGTTTCTGCCAAGTTTCAGGGAGTCCTCAAAGAATGACAGAGGGAAACAGAGGCAGGACTCAATGCAGAGGCAGGAGAACAAATGTGGAGGCCTGCTCCTATGGAGGTCAGACAGCCAGGGCCCCGGGCATGGGGAGGGGCTCTGGCTCTGGGGGCATGATCTGGAGCTGGGCACCCAGGCTGCTTGGTATCCCTAGGTGCTCCTCTTCAGACAGACTTCTCTCCTTTCAGGCCTCACAATGGGGTGGCAATGGGAGCACAATGGTTTCTAGGCCAGGCCCCAAGTCTTGGCAATCTTCAGAGGCTTCAGCATGCTCCCTGCTGGGAGAGGAGGTCACCCTCCTCACACTGGCATCTCTGATGTTGACACCTCTCAGGCCATCAGCATCTTGCTCTTGCTCTGGGGCCTGGTGTATCTTGCTGGGAGCGACTTCTGGGTCTGAGGTTCTCATTTGTAGATCCCAAGTCTGGGATCCCTTTCCATCTGGCTGGCTGGGCGGAGCTTCTCTGGGAGACACGGACACATGCACATACACAGAGACGACAGGTTCAGAGACACAAGCAGGCACACACAGACATACACATCCACACACACCTGCTCTCCTTCACTCTCCTCTTCTCTTCCTATCTCCTCTCTGGGCTCTGTTTCCTCTTTCCCAGCACCCTCTTTCCACAAAAGAGCCCCAAACACATTACAGGCCAGTATAGTTTCCTTTGGCTCCTTCCTTTGGTGGTCTGTAAAACGCAGGACCAGAGGTGGAAGCAGAGAGAGGTGCTACCCCAGCAGCCACTGAGAACCAGCCTTCACCCTGTCTGACTACGTCAATCCTTTCTCTGGCCAGGAACAGACATAACGACTAAAGCTGAGTAAAGGGGAAAGGCAAGACATTGGTTTGCTAAGATGCAAACACATTCTTCCAGAAGACTAGGAGCAGGAGGCTGTTAGAATCCAGGATTCGGGGGAAGGAAAACAGGCACAGAGGAGTGAGAGTCAGCCATGCCGGGCCCCAGCCTGGGCCGGGCCATCAGAGTGTGCAGCAGGGAGGCCGCACTGAGGCACTCATTCCCATGCTGCCGGGCTGTCCGCCTGGGCAGCGCTGTCTTGAAGGAGGGGCAGAAGCAGAGCCTGGGGCTGTACTGGCTGGGCAGGGCCAGAGCCGAATGGACTCCTGACAGGTTACCCGAGGCTGGCACAAGCCAGAGAGCAGAGTTAGGGACAGGTGAGGGAAGGAGGGAGAGGGGAGAGGAGAATCAACCTTACTTTGTCTGTTCTTTATGGATGCTTGTTCTTCCTGAATCGGGGTTTCAGTCATTCGGGCAAAAGCCGTGGCTGTGGCACAATACCCATGATGCACCAGGTAAGATGAGACCATGCTAGAAGAAAGGAAATGCTCAAGGTGACACTCTAGAACTGCATTTCTCACTGATCATCTGATAGGACCAGCTACCTCCCTGTTTGGGCTTCCTGAAACACATCTTGGAGGTGCAACCTCCATAGAACGAGAATAAAGAGGCTATAATAGGGGATCCCTGGGTGGCGCAGCAGTTTGGCGCCTGCCTTTGGCCCAGGGCGCGATCCTGGAGACCCGGGATCGAATCCCACGTCGGGCTCCCGGTGCATGGAGCCTGCTTCTCGCTCTGCCTGTGTCTCTGCCTCATTCTCTCTCTCTCTCTGTGACTATCACAAATAAATAAAAATTAAAAAAAAAAAAAAAAAAAGAGGCTGCAACAAAATAAAAACATCCCCCGGTGCTCATGCAAGTCAGGCTGCGGAGGGGGTAGGCCCCACAGCTGTTCTCATGGCTTGGAGGAGGGGCTGCAGTTTCTCTGGAATATGCTGCCAACAAGTGGGCAAGTACGGTAACAAAAACAGTCGCAGAGGCACATACCGTCTCCTTACAGCAGCGGCTGCCTCCTGTGAACTGTGGCCAAGCCCAGAGATGGCCAAGAGTGTCTCTGAGGCTTCCTGGAGTGGCAGCCAGCCAAGCAGTTTAGGAGCTGCCCAGACAGAAGTGATGTGTGCCATGTGAGTGCCTTCTATAGATAGAGGGGCTCCTCTGCAGACCGTCCCACATGCCCAGCATTAAGCATTCCAGCTCAGCAGGTGAACCTGGCCTTCAGGAGTGCTGGCTCTAGAGGGTGATGGGGAGCTAACCCGTGACCCAAGCTACTCTACCATACACCACAAGTCAGGGGCCCAAGAAGCCAAGATACAGGCAACAACAGGGCCAATAGGAGCACAATCTTCGGGGAATGACCTGGACGAGTGCAACACTCAGTAGCCATTTGATCCCACTCGCAGCTGGCTGAGCGGTGGCACATGTGTGTATATGTGCATACACACCCATGTAGAGCAGAAGGGGGAGCCCTCACATCTGATATGCACAGAAGTGAATCCCTTGGTATAAACATGTGTCCAGTGTCATTACTGTAATTGCCAAACACAAATGTGAAAGGCACAGAAGTTCAGCTGTGTCCCCTCAGGTTTTAAGGAGTAAATGAGATGATACGTAGGGAGTGCCTAGCATAGAGTAAAAAGTCAATGAAATAAACCTCTGATTATGAAATTATGTACTTATCTTACACTCCAGATAATTATAATAACTATGTTATTATAAACACAAGGGCAAACATTTTTGACAAAACATGGTTCAGATGAGTCCACATGCACATCAGGAGCCACTAATATGTACAGTCCAGTGACTCAGTAATTCTACTTCTTGAAAGGACACCAAGAAAATAATCTTAAGTGTGAAAAGCTCTTTACTTAAAAAGGGTTGCCTATACAAGCAAAAGAGAGGAAATAACCTCAACCTCCCACCAAGGGAAGCTGGCCAAGGAGCTTGTGGTAAATTCGTCTCCAAGATAATCCAGCCATTAACAATGTTCATAAAATGAAGTTGCATGAAATCACAGGATACAAGTTATTTGTCAGTCTTGGCAAATACTACATATGAACACACACCAGCACACATATAAACACATATAAGCACACTGTAAGCTGAGAGTATCATTCCCTGCTCAACACAGCTGCGGCAGCTCCACCTCTCCCATTGCCTGTCCCAGCAAGCCTGCTTAGGGACTGGCACCGTACTGACTACTGACTTCCCTCCAAGGAAGAGCTTCTCAGTAGCTCTGAGAGCTGAAAACAAAACAGTGCTGCTCTTCCTGAGAAGGGTCTGGCCACCTAACCTCTGCCTCAGCCCTGCCCCATGGCCTGCCTCTGTATCAATCCTTTAAGAAAGGAAGACTGCATGAAGAACCCAGTGTGCAACCCCACCCCACCCCACCCCACCCCACCCCACCCAAGAGACTGTGCTACCTGTGTGCCTTTGCAAGGCAATAATCAGGGCTAGTGGAAGCCCAGCCATTCTCTGTCCACCCTTGGAAGCCAAGCTAACAAGCTCACCCACCTCCTAGCTCAGTGGGTACTGGTTATTGCCTCACTCAGGCCTGCAGCTGGCATGTAGAAGAGAGACCCAAACCTTGCCTCCCTTCAGATTCTTATCAAGACTGGCTTCCCGGACAGTTTGGAAACTAATCATCCAAGAGCCAGACAGGCTGGCCTCATTAAGATTCTCTTCTGGCCACTGCTGCCATGAATGCGTGGGACTTAGATGGATGATGACCCTGAGAGATGACCTCAGGCCAGAGTCACAGCATGATGGATATTCCCTATTGTGTAAAAAAGAGTCCAAAGATGAAGAGACCATGGGGCATCCTAGTACATCCTCTGCAAAATGACCTGGGAAGGAAAACAGCTCTGCTGGTGATACTACATTACATGCAGAGCCTTCCAATCTAGTTGAGGGAGGCAAAGGCTTAATTAGGAATAGAACTAGAGAACTGAGCAGAAGCTGTCTGTTCAGTAAGAGGAAAGCAGGAGAGCAGCAGGCAGAGTCACCCTGGGAGTGCTTTCCAGAGGGAACGGCTACCACTGGAGTTCATAAGGGCAGCCTGAAGAGGTACAGGGGCCTATAGCAGAGTGAGGCCCCTGGGATGGGCCAGCGCTGGGTAAGGGCGGGAGTGGGGCACTCACTTCTGCAGCACCGCCTGCCACTCGCCAAGCCGGGCACTGATGGGGAAGCAGTGCACAGTGCCTTGGACCTTGGCACGCCACTCCCGCATGTAGTCCTCAATGTCAAACAGGAAGGGCTGCTGCCCAAAGTTGGCGTCCACAATCTCCCCAGGTGTCTGCAGGCCTACGGTGGGGTAGAGGTTGGCCTGAGGAGGAGAATGAAATGTCAGTTGGGCCCTGAGGGCAATGGGGCAGCAGGGCATCGCCTTACCTCTGGTGCAGAGAGGGAAGGCGCTGGCTCCTGCAGGCCACTACTCCAGCTTTTGAAAGACTTGCAAGGCTGAAGGAGGTGGGACTAAGCCACATACTGCCCACCTCCCTACCAGAGACACCATTCCCCAGAGCTTAAGGACAGAAAGCAAAAGAAAAGCAAGCCAAGCTCAAAGTGGAGTCTCCTGCCCTGCAACAGAGGCTATGGTGTCCCCAAAGCCCAAGGTTCCCCTTTGGGGCTCAGCCGGGGCACACAAAGGTAGGCCAGGCTCCACGACCCTGCAGGCGTGCCCATGAAGATCTGCTACACAGGTGGCTAATAGCTCCATGACCCTGCAGGCATGCCCATGAAGATCTGCTACACAGGTGGCTAATGGCTCCTTTCAGAATGATCTACAATCAAGGATCCCTTTGCCACCAAAAAAGGACTATATGACAGGGCAGGAAGGGATAGGGGTGACAGGAAAGGAAAGTGGGGAGGAGGAGAACATGGCAAAAGGGGTAGGTGGTTTGGAACCCCCAGATGCTGGCAAAGGGTAAAGAGAAGCCACTGTCCTTCCTGTCAGAGGCACACTAAAAGGAGGATCTTCTGGCTAGTGAGGTTTGGGCATATCCCTCCATGGGCGGTGGGGCTCCCTGGTTTCCACGCATTGCCTGCCATGGCCAACTTAACCAGATCATTCCCTCCCTCAATGCTTCCTGTGGCTCTGCACTGCTACTGAGCAGTGTCTCGCCAGCCGCCTCCTCAAGGTCACTGGGCCCCCAGTCCTCTCTTCCACGTTCCAACCTCAGGTCATGTGTCATTTCTGAGTATCACATGCCTTTACTGCACACTGGGTTCAGCCTGCCATAAGCTCTGAATCCTAAGACCTCTTGCTTCCTTCCTTTCCCCTCCCAACCTCTGTGCCACAGGCAAAGCTCATCCCCTCCAGCAAGACTTCCTGGACCGTCACTGCCCTCGGTGATGCTCCCCACCTTGGAGCAGCCATGCACTTCTTAGCACCTGGCAACTACCCACATTCGTGTCTGCTTATTTTATGTCACGTCTCCACAACTAGACGATTCCCTAGACAGGGTAAGAATTCTCCTGTCTTTCTATTTGCCTAGGACTTCAGCCCTTCTCTGGGGTCAGATCAGAAGGATTCTGATCTACAGGTAAGAATTTGTAATAGGAGCTTGGATGCTGCAGGCTGGGCTCCAGAGGGCCAGACAGATGGCAAGGGCATTTCCTAGGGCATCACAGGGGTGCTCAGGATCCCAAGACAACCACCAGTCAGCAAACTTTTCCTCTTTCTAGAACCCAGCCAGGGCACAGAGAACCAGGCCAGGCTCCCAGCAGTCTGGGTGGAGGCCTTGCATGTGACAAGGTTTGTGATGACTCATAATAATGAAGGACTGGGGCACAGAAGATGGGGATGAGCCCTGAACTAAGCCAACAGGAAACCTCACCCTTTTCTAAGAAGAGAAAACCCCACAAAGCTCACCTCTCTGGCTTGAGCATACCCTGTGTGGTAGCAGGCCTAGTCCCTAGGGTAGTGGCCTTCCTTAGGGATCTCTGATGAGTAGTCACTGGGACTGGGCTCCCTAGCAGTTTAGAACGATTCTTTATACACCCCAGTCCACTGGCTGTAAGCCGCACAGAATTGGCCCAGACCAGATGAGCCATGGAGTTATTACCCTCATCTCCACCCATACCATCCCCCCCCAGCTGCCTTTGGAAATGCCACAAATCACTGTCACCTGCTAAGAGTCATGGAGGAAGACCAGGCCTTGCTGCTGGAGAGAGAAGAAGGCCAGGAGGTACCCCTACTGGTACTCTCAAGCTGACAGCACAGCATACATCCCTGTTTGGGGAAAGGGCCAGACTCCACACCCTGCACTTGCAGGTTCCACCATGCTCCATCCCAGTCAGCCCCCAAGAGCCCAAAGGGAAGAGACCCAATAACAGTACTTACCGGGAGGTCTGTGAAGGCTATACCTGCAGAGGGAAAGAAAAGAAATCAGGCCACTTGATCTCTTATACCTCTGTGGGACCACAGAGGATCTATCACAATGGGTGGGGAGGGGCTGTCTCCTTTGGTAGAGGTCAAGCATGAGCTAGGGCCTGGTAGGTCTAGATCCTGGACTTTCCTTTGCTGGGTGGCCTGGCTGGAAGTAAAGTCAAATACTTGAATACCTGTCCACAGCTCTTCTACTCTCTCAGGGAAAATCTGCTAGGAAGGACTAAAACCAAATAATTTACCCTGAGGCCTCTTCAGGCCTGATCCTTTTTGCAATCCAACATGTATTTATGGATACTCACTGTAAATGCTAAGTCCTTTTCCATCCATCACCTCATCTGACCTGCATACCAGTTTTGGGGAGCATACTTTCTTATCCCCACTTTACAAATGAGGAAAGTAAGCCTCAGAGGTGAAATGATTTGCCAACAGTCATAAAACTAGCAGAAGTGGTAGGCCTGGACTCTTTCCTAGTCTGATGCTCCAACATGATCTCTAAGCTGACAGAGAAGTGGAGACAAGGAGGGTAGCAGATGCCCATCTCCAGTCCATTCCCATCCAGAGTCTCCAGAGGTTTCAGGTTGTCAAATCCTAGGTCAACACTGGCCTGTATGCTCTCTGACCCTTCTGCCAAGAGAAAGGGCTGCTTCCAGGTTCCTCAGACTTGAGTTGGAAGTGAGAGTGGAGGAAAGTAGTACCCAAAATATATGAGCAGGATAGGCATCTCAGAATATCCGCCAGAGCACTCACGTTCTATAGATTGAGAACGGCTCATGGCCAAGTCCTTCCAAGGACTCACAGCCCTCTCATTTTTAGAAAATTTCTTGTATCTTCTAGAAGCTCCTGAACTTTTGGACTGAGAAGTTTCCAAGCCACTCCTTAGAGGTTCCAGCTGCTCCCTTAACTCCTACCCAGAAGAGAAATTGAAACCCAGCAAGACAGAACAAATGAGGGTTGACAGTAGGTCTCCCAGTGAAGCTGGGGCCAGAATCCTGTCAGGCAGCCGGCATATACCACATGCCTGCTCTGTGCTGGGCACTGGGCTCAGGGTCTGCCAAGGAACCACTTAATCCTCAGAACAATTTTGGAAGGTGTATACTGTCTTGAATACCAGTTTACAGATTAAAAAACCACAGTGCAGAGAAACTGTTCACATTCCTTGCCAGGCTATTTTGCTCTGTAGTGAGGGAAGCTCACAAATCCCAGGATCTGCCTGCATGGAGCCACTCCTCAGCCCCACGTGCAGAGGCAGTCTCAGAGCTGCCAGATTTGAAGCTGGAAGCCCCTCTGCATCCAAGACCTCAACGCCCACCCTGCAGGTCTGCACAGGAGCTACCCTGGTGGATCTCAGTACGGTAGCAGGCTGCTGCTGCTCTACTCCCAGCTCATGGAGAAGACCCACGGGCCTTGGGAAGAGGAGGTCAGACTCCATCAGCTATCAGTAGCATAACCTTGGCAATTTACCCAATCTCTGCAAGCCCGTCTGAGAAAGGGGGTAGCACTAAACCTGACACTTCAAGAAAGAAAGGAGAAACAGAGCTACTTGATGAAAACTGCTTCAAAAACTGTGGGGTATTGGTACAAGCTGGCTGCACTTGTGCTACAGGGTGAGCCAATTGCCACACTTCTGGGCAGGGGATAATGTACCCTGGCTTGCCCAGGTCTACCTCACAATGGCACTCAGGAAGGACAAGGCCTTGAGGTGCTTCCAGGAGGATGAGGAAAGAGGCTACTCCACCCCCTATTGCACTGGACAAGGGCAACACTGCTTCCCCCGCCCCCAGCCCTGCAGGTCTCTGGGAGCCTCTGCAAAGCCAATGTAGTGATGAGATGTGGGAAAAAGGTCAGGCAAAGAGCCCGGATGCAAACAGAACATTCAAACTTGCAGATAAGAAGTGCTCTGAGCCAAGAGACATAGGTCAGGGGTCAATGAGGCCAAAGGTATAACACCTATAATAGCACAGAGTGTATACAAATGACTCTGCAAGGGCATCTGGGTGGCTCAGTTGGTTAAGCATCTGCCTTCGGCTCAGGTCGTGATCCTGGGGTCCTGGGATCGAGCCCCGCATCAGGCTCCCTGTTCTGTGGGGAGTCTGCTTCTTCCTCTGCCTCTGTGTCTCTCACAAATAAGTAAATAAAATCTTAAAACAACAACAACAACAAAACAAAACAAACAAAACAACCCCCCCAAAAAAACAGGCAGCCTTGGTGGCTCAGCAGTTTAGCGCCTGCCTTCAGCCCAGGGCGTGATCCCGGAATCCTGGGATCGAGTCCCGCGTCAGGCTCCCTGCATGGAGCCTGCTTCTCTCTCTGCCTGTGTCTCTGCCTCTCTCTCTCTCTCTTTGTGTCTCTATGAATAAATAAATAAAATCTTAAAAAATAAAAATAAAAAAATCTCTGAAAGTGCATGGACCACTCACAGGTGAGACATCATTTTCCTGTCTCCATTCATTTGCTCATCCATCCTTCCATTAAGTATCTGCTGAGACCTCACAGGAGCCAGGCCCCCAAAGTGCTGCTGGCTCCAGGAGTCATTAATTACACAGACCACTGACACAAGGGCAAGTGCTGTGACAGAGGAACGATGGAACAATGCAAAAGAGTGGGGAGGTCGGCGCAGGGAACATCATTCTGCTTCTATAAAGGGGAGAGGGTTAGGGTTCTGAGGGTAGAGAGCTGTGACTGATCTCAGGTGAGATTCTGAAGCACATTATAGATAAGCTGGCTTGTGGAAAGGAAACAAGGCCATTAGAAGATTCATCAAGTGGTCTATCACCCCAAGTTCACTGCCTTTCCATTAAATTTTGTGATCTAGAAAATGCAGGGGGCAGGCCATATACATTTTTTAGTAAAGTCTCAGTAATATCCTTGCGGACAGGACAGAAAAACACAAGTTTCAAACTAACATTATGAAGTGATTCTCAAATAGCTATACCCTGAAGGACTCAGATCTCAGCCTCTTCCAATATTTTTTATCAAGACCTTGATGAAAACATATATCAACATGCTTATCAAATTTTAGGTTAATACAGTGCTGACAAGGCTATCCAATATTTGAGAAAAAACAACCAAGATCCTAGAAGATCCTGACAGGCTGGAAAAATAAGCAATATCCACCTAAACAAGTGAGGTCTTGCATGAGGTCTATACAAAACATGGAATACAGGGATAAGAATTTAAAAATACGAGGGTTTGGGCTGACATTAAGGTTGCTGAGAGCTCCCTATGGACCTAGGGACCTGACTGACAAAGAGCTCAGAGGCTAGGCAGAGGGTACAGATGAGGGAGATGAAGGTACAGAGAGGACAGCAGCTTCATCCCATGGCAGGTGTTGTGCTCCAGGCAAAGTGTGGATAGCCTGGAGGAATGTGACAAGGGCAGGTGTCCAGAGCAGAGGGGAAGGACTGAGCCTGGGACAAGAGTAAAGAGTGAGAACCCACAGCAGAGGCCCCTGGGACTCTGACAGCAAAAAAAGAGCCAGGAAACAGCTGGAGACAAAAAGCAGAGTGGCAAGTAAGAAGCCATCTAGAGAACTTGCCCTAGCTGCCAGCTCATCAGCTGGATGCCAGCAACTACAGCTAAGCGGCTACAGATTTCAGAGGAGGATTTCTCCAGATGTGCACCTGGATCACCTCTGCAGTGTTTATGCCATGCTCTTGGCTATCCACTGTGGGCTGTGGCATCAGACTGTCCTAATGAGGAATGCTGACTCTTGGCCACTCAGCCTCAACCACCAGCAAACCTGATTCCCACTCACGTACCCTAATTTGGCCCAGGCTCATCTCATGGAGAACCCACATAGAAGTCATCACAGTGGGGAATGACAGTCACCTTTTTACTGCCCCTCAAGCCAGAGGATGCAGTCCTCCTAGAAGTTATGTTCTAAGGAAAATGTCCAATTCCCTTTTCTGGCAAGGCCTGTGGCCAGTCTAGCTGGTATCTCTGCCCAATCAGAGACCTCTGCAAACTCAAGCAGGCAGGCCCAGCAGTCAGGCATTACCTCAGGGCCACTTTGGCCAAGGGCTCCTCTCACTCAAGGGCCAAATACCAATCAGCCTATAAGAGCAAGGCATCATAATGACCAACATCTCTCCATCTCCCAGGCTCTTATCCTAAATCTTTCCACATGTACAGGGTTGCTCTTCCAAGAGATCCTCCAGGGTCCCCATCACTCCACTAATTGCTGCTCCTCCTGGGTTCCTGATCCTGGTTGATAGCACAACTATCCAGCCACTTTCCCATCCTCCCTTCTTTCTAGTGCACCCCATCTGTCACTAATCCTGCTGGCCACCCTAGACTTTGTCAGGCTTGCTCCCCATGCCCTGCATCAATCATCATGGCCTTGCCTCAGGCTACCTGCTTCCTCCCCAGGCCCTCACTCCAGTCAGTCGCTTCTTTGCGGTTACATCAAAGGACCTTTTTAAATAGAACTCTGTCCAGGTTTGCTATCTTTTAACCGGCAAAAGGGCCAGAAAAGACCTGGCCCCATCTAACTCCAGCCTGTCTGCTTACCTCCTATACTAGAACGCACCTATTGCTCCACAGCAACAGCATCTTGCATGTTGGAAGGGCCAATCAAAGTCAGAGCCCAGACCATGCACATGCAACTACTACCACTGTCAGGTATGTACGCAGGCCCCTCAAACTTCTCACCAATGCCAAACCCTGCTCCAAGAGGTTTCACACAGGCCAGAAGCATGACCATGACCTTGCTGTTTTTTCAGCACTGACCCTAGGCTTCATAAATGCTGCTAAATGGATGGATTAACAAAGGAAGCACCTCTGCTACCTTTTCTTCACTTTGCAGTGTTTCAATGCCTGGAAATGGCTGGAGTTCCCCAGAGCTCAGCAGAGGATCACTGAAACTGTTTTGGCTTTAAAGCCTGCCTTTGGGCCTCTCACTAATCAAAGTGGTTCCACAGGGCAGACCCTCTAAGGTCTCCAAGCACCCACCAAGGCTGTGGCCATTCTTGGTGTAGAAGCAGGTGCTGTTGATGAGGTTGACACAGCAGCCAATCACGTCTCCTGTGGTGAATGTGGGACCATAGGGCTGGCCAGTCCCGGAGGAGCAGAATGAGTGCCCATCATCGCCGTGGTAACCATAGGAATGTTTATCCCAACCTGTGGGGGAAGAGAACAGCAACAGCTGAGTGGAGGTACTTGAGACAGCAGCAGACACTGGCCTGGGTCTGAGCCCCTCTCCCCAGCCTGCTACCACCTCAGTCAGTATTCCTGGTCTCTCCGAGGCGGCTGTGGAAGGTCTGGCTATGTCAAAGGAGCAGTGAGTCCAGTAGGTCACCACACCTAAGTAGCTGAAGCAGTCAAGGGGTGCAAGCTGTGGTTAACAAGAACCCAAGCCATGAGTGACCTGGAAGGGACTTACCAGAAGGCCATGTCTGTGACAAGGAAGCAGTCAGGGAAAGCGTCATGAAGAAGAGGGTCTTAAACTGACCTTTGAGAGGGTTTTTAATGTGTTTTTTTTTTTTTTTTAATTTATCTACGATAGTCACACACACACACAGAGAGAGAGGCAGAGACACAGGCAGAGACACAGGCAGAGGGAGAAGCAGGCTCCATGCACCGGGAGCCCGACGTGGGATTTGATCCCGGGTCTCCAGGATCGTGCCCTGGGCCAAAGGCAGGCGCCAAACCACTGCGCCACCCAGGGATCCCCTTAACGTGTTTTTTAATTGAGGTATAATTTACTGGGCAGCCCGGGTGGCTCAGTGGTTTAGTGCCGCCTTCAGCCCAGGGCCTGATCCTGGTGACCCGGGATCGATCCCAGTCGGGCTCCCTGCGTGGAGCCTGCTTCTCCCTCTGCCTGTGTCCCTGCCCCTCTCTGTCTCTCTCTCTCATTCTGTGTGTGTCTCTCATGAATAGATAAATAAAATCTTAAAAAAAATAATTTACATGTAATAAGATTCTCCCGTTTTAATTGACAGTTCAACAAGTTATCACCATGTTCAAGATACAGAACATTTCCATTGTTCAAAACGGTTCCCTCATGCCTCCCCATGGTCTGGCCCACTCCACCCATCTCTAGTCCTTGGCAACACTGATCTGATTTGTTCCAAAGGTTTCACCTTTTCCAGGATGTCATATAAATGAAATTACAGAATACAGAGGGTCTTGTATCTGGCACCTCTCACTTAGCACAATGCATTTGAGATTCATCCACATTGTTTAGGTGTACCAATATTTTGTTTCTTTTTATTGCTTAAGTAGTACTCCATTATATGGATATGCCACAGTTTATTCATTCACTAGTTGGTGACATTTGAGTTGTTTCAATTTTTGGCTATTGTGAATAAAGCCAATAAATATTTGCATACATTCCTTTGCATAAACTTATGTTTTCATTTCTCTTGGGTAAATACTTACAGGTGTTATTGCTGGCTCATAAGATAAGTATATGTTTACCTTGATAACAAACTGTCCAACTGTTTTCCAAAGTGGCTGTACTCTTTGCATTCTCACAGCAATGTATAAAGTCTACTTTCTCACCAACACTTGGTATTATCAGTTGTTTGGGGTTTTTTCTTTTTCTTTTAGCCATTTTAGTAGGTATGTAGTATCTATAATGTCATTGTGGCTTTAATTCGCATTTCCCCAATGACCAAGGATCTTTGAGCATCTTTTCATATACTGAACCAACAATTTATTAGAAAATCATTAAATCGGGCAGCCCAGGTGGCTCAGCGTTTTAGCACCGCCTTTGGCCCAGGGTGTGATCCTGGAGACCTGGGATCGAGTCCCACATCAGGCTCCCTGCATGGAGCCTGCTTCTCCTTCTCCCTGTGTCTCTGCCTCTCTCTCTCTCTCTCTCTCTGTCTCTCATGAATAAATGAATAAAATCTTTAAAAAAAATCATTAAATTGTCTATTCAAATCTTTAACCAAATTTTTAAAAAGAATTTATGAGAAAGAGAGAGAGAGCGCACGCGCACATGCATGAACAGGGGGAGGGGCAGAGGAGAGGGAGAAACAGACTCTTCATTGAGCAGGGAGCCCAATGCAGGGCTCAATCCCAGGACCCTGGGATCACAACCTGAACCAAAGACAGACGCTTAACCAACTGAGCCAGCCAGGTGCTCCTTTAACCAGTTTTTAAAGTTGGGTTGTATATCTTATTAAGCTGTAAGGATTCTACATATAGTTTGAATACAAATGCTTTTATGTGTTTTTATAAATATTTTCTCCCAAGTTGTGGTATGTCTTTTCATTTTCTTTCTTTCTTTCTTTTTTTTTTTTTTTTTTTTAATGATAGGCACGCAGTGAGAGAGAGAGAGGCAGAGACACAGGCAGAGGGAGAAGCAGGCTCCATGCACCGGGTGCCCGATGTGGGATTCGATCCCGGGTCTCCAGGATCGCGCCCTGGGCCAAAGGCAGGCACCAAACCGCTGCGCCACCCAGGGATCCCTCTTTTCATTTTCTTAACAGTATTTTTCAACTAGCAATAATCACGCCTCGGATAAACCTCATTGGCTATGATACTGCCACTGCGCAAAGCTGTTAATGGTATTTTTCAAAGGCCTGCTGGAATTTTGATTGGAATTGGGTTAAAAAAAAAGGAATTGGGTTGAATGTATAGATCAATTTGGAGAGGATAGACAGCTTAATAATACTGATTATTCCAATCTCTGAACATGGCATATCTCTCCTTTTATTTAGGCCTTTAATTTCTCTCAACAATGTTTTAACAAGCTTATCTCTAAGTACTTTTCATGCTATTTCTAAGTGTTATTTTAAAAATTTAATTTCCGGGACACCTGGGTGGCTCAGTGGTTGAGCATCTGCCTTTGGTGCAGGGCATGATCCTGGGATCCGGGACTGATTCCCGCACTAGGCTCCCTGCATAGAGCCTGCTTCTCCCTCTGCCCATGTCTCTGCCTCTCTCTCTCTCTCTCTGGGTCTCTTATGAATAGATATTTTTTAAAAATTTAATTTCCCATTGTTTCTTGCTATCATATCAAATATAATTGATTTTGTGGCAGGGGACTAGGATCAAGGTTTCTTTTGGAGTGACAAAATGTTCTAAGATTAAGATGATAGTTGCACAACTCTGTGAACATGCTAAAAAACCACTGATTTGGGGATCCCTGGGTGGCTCAGCAGTTTAGTGCCTGCCTTTGGCCCAGGGCACGATCCTGGAGTCCCAGGATCGAGTTCTGCGTCGAGCTCCCAGGATGGAGTCTGTTTCTCCCTCCTCCTGTGTCTCTGCCTTTCTCTCTCTTTCTCTCTCTCTCTCTCTCTCTGTGTCTATCATAAATAAATAAATAAATAATCTTTTTTAAAAACCCCACTGATTTATATACTTTAGATGAGTGGTTTTTATGACATGTAAATCTTATCTCAATAAAGGTATTAAACACATATACATATATATATATATTTGACTTTTTACATATTTACCTGGTATCCTGCAACCTTGTTAAAACTCAACAATTAGTTCTCGTAGCTTTTATGAAGATTCTTTGGGATTTTTCAATACACTATCTGAGAATAAAGACAGTTGTATTCTTTCTATCTATTCTGTATATCTTTTATTAATCTCTTTTTCCCGCCTTACTGCACTAACTAGGACCTCCAATACAATGCTGAATTGAAATAGTGAGAACAAAAATGAGACCTCTGAAGCACACCAGTTTTGTACAGGGAAAAGAGTGATAAAGGTCATTCTGGGAAGGTAAAGGCATGAGCACAAGTGGTACCAGAGGGTGTGAGCTGCAGAGGGGCCTGACTGCCTACTTGGCTAAGGAGCAGGAGTAGAGCCCATAGGGCCATGGCAAGCCAGGACTTGCAAAGGGTAAGCAAGCCTGACAGGCTAGCAAGCAGGTCTACTCCTCAAAGCAGCCCCTCCAAATAGCTTTCCCAGCCTCTGCTGCCTCCTTGGGGTCTGTGCCACATGCCCATGTGAACATACTTAAATACGCTCCTCCCTTCCCAAGTGGCATAGGTAGAAGCTCTCCTTCTGGGAGGGAAGCTCTCTCCAGAGGGGCAGAGTGCTTGAGGATCTGAATAGCTGAGAAAGGAAAGCAGAGCTCAATTCTCAGTGTGTGTATGTATGTGTGTGAGGAGGTGGGGGGTGGGGGGGGAAGGAAGGAGCATGTGGGCAGTAAACAGAGGTATGGGGGTGAGAACAGAGGAGAAGACCACTGGTTGGCAAGGGAGGGAATGACTGGAGAGGTGAAGTGACCAGATCCTGGAGCCCAAACTCTGCCCTGCATTTGGATTGCTGGGCTCCAGGGCAAGTTGCCCCTCATAATCACATTATTCATCCCAAGACTTGTGTCCCCTGAGCTTTCATGTCTTTTCAGCCAGGAGCCCTGGGTTAAACAAAGCTTCCCCAGAGCCCATAGTGAGGAACAGGCCAAAGCTGAATGGCCTTTCACTACTGAGTACAGGACCCAGAGAACTGCTGCTCCCCTCCCAATAGCTGCAGAAACTATCTTGAGAACTGCCCAAGGCTGGCTTTAGAAGGCCCAAGGCCTGAAGCCAGGCTCTGTCCCCACCTTTCCTATTCTCGAGACACTGGGACTGCCTGGATTGGGAAACAAGGTGCTACTCCAGGTACCAACCCAACTTCTAACCTCCCCAAGCCCAGGAATGGGCGGAACCTTTCTACTGCTGTGAGTACACAGGTCATTTGACCTCAGGGAAGTACTCTTCTGGGGCACAGTGATGCTCATTCCTGCCCTGCTGATGAGGCTACCACAGGCAATGCCTCTTCTCTGGCCTCCACACAGGAGGCCCTATGGCTCCTGGCAGCAGTAGCTGCAGCAGCAGCTGCTCCTCTGGTCTACAGAAGGCCACAAACAAAGGGGGTCTAGCTAAACAGTAGAGAGGACCAAAGTGACTGACAATCATCCCTCCAGGTCTGGCTCAGAATGTGCTTGGTGGCCCGAGGCCTGCCCACCATCTTCTCCTGCCTCAGGTTCCACATTAATATGCCACACTGGTCACTGCAGTTCTCCCCTCACCCCACTCCTGGATCCTTCAGATGGAGCATGGGCACTTCCCACACGTGGCACAGTAACTAATCATACTATCTGTGGCAACCTGTGAGGAGGAGAGCACCACAATAACCCTTTGTATGTGGCAGGACAGGTGCTGCTGCTTCCACCTCATCAAGAGACTGGGGGCCTTGCTCAGCAGCCTACAAAGCTGAGGAATGTGAGCTGGGATTTGCACCCAAATCTTCAAATTCCAAACTCCACATCTTTCCTGTCATGGGTCCTGTCTCATTTGGGGTGGTGATCACTTGGGCAGTAAAACCATCCCCAAGTCCCTGACCCATCACCTGAAGAGAGGTGTTAGATACACTGGTTTTAGGCAGCTGCGGATGTCAGTTCTCGGACTTGAGTGAGTCAGGGGGCCTCCAGGCCAGAAATGGGGGAAAGCCCAGACCTCAGCCCTAGAGGAAGACATAGGGACTGTTGCCTCCTGCCTGAAGGCTGCAGATGCCTGTCTCTGCTCTCCAGAGTGCCCCCAACTTCCCACCTCACCAGGCAGCCAAGGCCAGCTAACCAGAACACACACTTCCACTCAGTGGCCACTGGAAAAGGCTTCCTAAGCAGGAAGCTACATTTCTCACATCAAAGAACATATACATGATCCAGACAAAAAGACAGGAACACGTAACTTTAGGCCACAGGCCTAAGCTCTCCGCATGGAATCCCCTAGGGTTCTGCTAGGCTGTTATTAACCCAAATTTCTGCTCCAAGGGCCTGGGGTGCCAGGAACAGAGGTGTGGCTCTCCTCAATGGTGCTTGAGCTTTCCCTAAAGCCAAGCCTACCACTCACCACCTCCTAAATGCATCATGATCCTAACGCTTGCCCCTTGAAGGATTCCATAACATTATTTGGAACACTGCCCCCCAGCATATTGCTCACATTCCTGATCAATCCTGACCCCTATCGAACCTTTCAAGTCACCAGTCACTGGTGACTGTCCCTGTCTGTCTTCCCTGGCCAAGACAGGAGCTCCTTCAGGCAGGGGCCGTACAGTCTCAAAACCAGTTCCTTCAGTGCCCAGCACGTCAGGAGTCTGAGAGGTGATACAAACATGTATGCACACGTGTCACGTGTCTGAGTGTTCGTGTGCAGGTGACCTGTCCTAGCCTGTTTTTCTTTCACACAAGGATGACCCTGTAGGATAGATTTTATATGCAGATTTTACTGTCCAGAAGGTAGAAGACTTTCTAAAACTAGAAGATTTTCTTTGTTTTAGCTTTCTCAGATTGAAGCAGTAGGTATTCTAGAAATCCTAATAAAAATGTGGCCATTTGGGAGAGCATGGATGGCTCAATCAGCTGAGTATCTGACTCTTGGGTTTCGGGTTTCTGGTTTCGGTCATGATCTCAAGGTCATAAGATCAAGCCCCGAGTTGGCCTCAGCACTCAGTGGGGAGTCTGTTTGGGATTTTCTCTCCCTCTGCCCCTCTCCTCCACTCATACACTCTCTCTAAAGTAAATAAATAAATCTTTTTTTTAGGATACAATTTTAAATAAATTTTTTAAAAAAATATAGCCATTTGATTTCTTAAAAGTAGTGAAATTACCCAGAAAAAAACATTTCCTTAGTGGTAAAGCCAATGACTCAAGGATATTTGAGAGATATTTTTGTCTCCACATATCGGAGTTCATTAACTATCACCAAAACAACAGATGCTTACATTTCCAAAGACCTAAAATAGAAATTAAGTATTTTGAATGGTTTTCTTCAAAAATAAACTATGTAATTATTTAGACAAAACTACCATAGAGTTGTAAGTATAGATTTTAAATTTTAAAAAACTGAAGAGCAAAAAAATAAAAAAATTAAAAAAAAAAAAAACTGAAGAGCTCTGTTAAAAAAAAAAGATACTTATTTAGAATCAATTCAAGATTCACCATCACTCAGGTTGTCTGTAAAATAGGTAAGTTTTCCTGTTTTTGTTTTCAATTCCTAAATGATTTTTCAACTATACAGATTGACCCAAAGGAAGAAAATTCATAGTCCCTGTGGTACACTGAATAAGGCTGTCCATGTCCTAATCCCAGAACCTGTGAATATGTGATTGTATATGGTAAAAAAGATTTTTGCAGAAGTGTTTAAGTTAAGGCTCTTGAAATGGGAGACTGGATTATCCTGGATAATCTAGATGGGTGGCAATGTAATTACAAGGGTCCTTGAAGGAAGGAGGCAAGTGGGTCTACTCAGAAAAGGTGATTTTTTAAAAAAATATTTATGTATTTATTCATGAGAGACACACACACAGAGAGAGGCAGAGACACAGGCAGAGGGCGAAGCAAGCTCCCCGCAGGAGCCCGATGCGGGACTTGATCCCGGATCCCCAGATCACGACCTGAGCCGAAGGGAGCCGCCCAAGCACTGAGCCACCCAGGTGTCCCAGAAAAGGTGATCTGAAAGCAGAGATTGTTAGATGCTGCAATGTTGGCTTTGAAGACAGAGAGATGGGGACACAAGTTAAGAAACATAGGTGGGATGGGACACCTGGGTGGCTCAGCGGTTGAGCGTCTGCCTTTGGCTCAGGGCGTGATCCCAGGGTCCTGGGATCGAGTCCTGCATCGGGCTTCCTGCATGGAGCCTGCTTCTCCCTCTGCCTGTGTCTCTGCCCCCGCCCCGCTCTCTGTGTCTCTCATGAATAAATAAAATCTTAAAAAGAAAAAGAAACATAGGTAAGTTTCCTTGCAGAAAAAGCAAGGAAACAGATTCTACCCCCGCTAGAGCCTCTGAAAACAATGTCACCCTGTTGACATCTTGATTTTAAGCCTTCTATCCTCCAGAACTGCAAAATGATTATTTTTTTAAAGATTTTTTAAATTTATTTTTATGTATTTTTGAGGGAGAGAGAGAGAGAGCATGCGCAAGAGCAAGCAAAGGGGGAAGGGAGAGAGGGAGAGAGAGAATCTCAGACTCCCTGCAGACAGCAGAGCCCAAAGCAGGGCTGGATCCCATGATCCTGAGATCATGACCAGAATGGAAATCAAGAGTCAGATGCCTAACTGACTGAGCCACCCAGGCGCCCCTAAATATTTTATTTTATTAAGGTTTTGAGAGAGAAAGAGAGAGAGAGCGCACCCATGAATGGAGGGGGACAGAGGGAGAAGGAGAAACAGACTTCCCACTGAGAAGAGCCTGAAGCTGGGACCTGGGATCATGACCTGAGCCAAAGGCAGATGGTTAACCAACTAAGCCACCCAGGCGACCCCCCTAAAGATTTTTTTTTTCAGTAATCTCTACACCCAACATGGGGCTTGAACTCACAACCCCAAGATCAAGAGTTGCATGCTCTACTGACTGAGCCAGCCAGGGGCCCCTAAAATGATTATTTTAAGCCACTACTATTGTTACAGCAGAAAGAGGAAACTAATATGGTCTCTCAAAGCTATTGATGAAGCTACTGAGCATCTGGAATGATCAGTGTAAAAAATCAACACCTCAGCTCTTTATCTCTTGCTCTTCAGAGTGCTATGAAGTTAAAAGGTTTTGCAAGAAAAATGTAGAGCTTTAATGTATCTTCAATTGAAGCTGTCATTTTATAACCAATGTTTTTTCCAAACACAATTAAGAGCCCGGGTGTGTATAGAAGGAGCCTATGTGGGCAGCCCTGGTGGCGCAGCGGTTTAGCGCCGCCTGCGGCCTGGGGTGTGATCCTGGAGACCCAGGATCGAGTCCCACATCGGGCTTCCTGCATGGAGCCTGCTTCTCCCTCTGCCTGTGTCCCTGCTTCTCTCTTTGCTCTCTCTGAATGAATAAATAAATAAATCTTAAAAAAAAAAAAAGGAGCCTATGTATGTGTATGAAAGCTAGCTTGCAGTGAAAAATGGAATGTCAAACACTTCATTTGGTAGCTGCAGCTTGATAAGGGCCACTGTGCTACCTTCCCATTCTCTAGGAAGAACAAGGAACCAATCCACTTGCCACCAATTAGTTAACAAAGGCCCGCCTAACTCCAAGGAACTGACAAATTGGAGGTGGTGGGCAGTGTGAAAGCAGCAAAGAAGACATAATCTATAAGTAAACCAACAACCAAACAAGAAAACACCTAGTAGATAAAATGTGCTCTGAAGGAAATAAAGCCAGGTGATGGGGCTAGAAATGGGAGCAGGGATGAGGACTGACCAGGATAGAGGAGTCAAGTAGTCCTCACCAAGGCATGACCCCTAAGCAGAGGTGTGCTTGACGAGAGAATCAGAAAAAAACTTTGGAGATAAAAGGAATGAGTTCACTGTGACTGAAACAGGAAAAGATGGACAGTGGGGCTGGAGCCAAGAGAGACTTACAAAGACTTGGAACAGAGTCAACAAGACTCACTGGACATGCGTGCTGCTGGTTTGAGAGCAAATAAGGATGCCCCTCAGGTTTCTGTCCTGGACAAATGGGTGAATGGTGGTACCACCTACTAAGAGAAGGAGCAGGCCTTTTAGACACATTAAGTTTGGGCATGTGGGTGGCTCTACACAGCTGGTGAACGAACATGGCTCATCCCAGGGGCTCAAGGCTGTGATGGGGACACTCACTAAACACCCAATGGTGCCGACAGAAAATTTAAAACGAACTCACTGGAGGAATTTCCTGCTGTGCTGTCCTGATACAATGGCTTTCTGTTTTTCCTTTGGGAGAAAAATTCAGGCCAGTAAAGGACTAGAAAGGTCAGAACACACATAGAAAAAGGCACCAGAAGCCCAAAATAGATGAGGAGATGGTCAAAGGCACAAGGTTACTCGAAAGGGCTTAAGTTGCCCCGCCCTCCATGAATCTCTCGTCCCCAGGCCTTGAGAGGCTGTACAGCAGAGAGGAGAAGGTACTCGCACGGCCAGCCGTTCTTGAGGAATCAGACAGGAGAAAAATTTTAAGGCCAAAACCTAACTGCAGTTGCACATTCTGAAGAGAGTCCATTGTTGTCCAAGCTAGGGTCCTCTAGAGGGCTGTGTGGCCTCTGTCAGGAAGACACTGTAGCCCTGTAGGACAGGGCAAAAGGCTGAAGGGTTTCTGCAGTCTGGTCCTGGATAAAGCTTTGTTCTTCCAAGATGGCAGGCCCTGGGCAGCCACTTGCTTCCTTGGACCTTGGTTCCCTTCTCTCTACCAAGTGAGGGGGGAGCAATTGGACAGTATTATCAAAGGGCCCCAAGGTCTACTTATAAGAAACACTGAGTCTCCAAAACAATCAGCAGGTACAACAAGCCCCATCTGAAGGTTGATGAAACTGAGACACTGAGAGGGCTAAATGAAGGCTTATGGTCTTGCGGATGACACTCTCAGAAGCTCAGTTCTCCCTTCCTCTCAGGTGAGCACCAAGAATGTACCCACAAAGATACAAGCCACTATCTCCTCCTTCTTGAGGTGGCCCCCAATCCAAACTCAGGAAAAAGGAAGATCCTGTGAAAGTAGAACACTTGAGTTCCTCGAAAACTGTGCTCCATTAGAAAAAACTTCAGGTAATCTCTACAAGGTTTCTGGACCGCAAGCTGGGCTGACCTGACCAATACTACTCCCTACTGTTATCTAGCTGAATTCCATCAACTTTGAGAAGGGACTGGCCACAAACCCTCTGGGCACCCCTCCCCCAAGGCTGCAAGAACAAACAGTAAGGTGGGTAAACAAGGAGTGCTAGGATTTGTCTGCGAGCCCCCCCCCCCCTTTTTTAATATATATATTTTTTATTTATTAGAGAGAGAGAGAAGCAGGCTCCATGCTGGGAGCCCGACATGGGACTCGATCCTGATCCCATCCCGATCCTGATCCCATCCCGGGTCTCCAGGATCACACCCTGGGCTAAAGGCGGTGCTAAACTGCTAAGCCACCAGGGCTGCCCTTTGAGCTCCCCTTCTTTAGGGGATAGCGCTCACCTAAGTCCTCCCCTACACCAACCCTGTCTCCAGTGGGGACTGCTAATCCTAGTAACTCCTCCTCCTTGACCCAAACTCATTTAGAGACCTTAGAATTTTTCTACAGGGATGTTGGGAAGAGAGTGGGTCTCTCAAAGCTCTGTGCTGCCACTGTTTCAATCTCGTGTTGAAGGCCAGTTTGACAGACTAAAGCTAATAAGCACAAAGCAGGTGCAAGAGACAGAGAAAGAAAAGTCCCAAACAGCATTTGAGTCCATGACATCTTACTCCTGTTTACCCTACCTGAGTTCTGGCTGACCAAACTGGTGAGACATGGGTTTCTCTCCAACCAAAGTTCTCTGGCTAAAGGGGCCACCTCTAAGCATCTTTTTGTTCACTTTGCATTATGCCTGGCCCACAGTAGGTGCTCAAGAAATTTTGTTAAAGTAAAAAGGAAAACGTGGCCAAGGGCTGGCAGGAAGCCTGAAGTATAAGATGGTTACTGGTCAGAGCACATTATGACTGACACACTGCTAGTGGACAATTCTGGGCTCGACTATGAGGAGTTTTGTTGTTACCATTTTTCTTTTTAAGAAAAGAAAGGCAATTAAAGCTGTCAGCCTGCACCTTGCTCCCTTATACAGATTAATTAAGACAGATTAAAGCTGTCAGCCTGCACCTTGCTCCCTTATACAGATTAATGTGAAGCCACCTCTGGGCCCTAGAAGGCCTACAGATAGGCTGTGGAACTGGCTCTGCACCTGGGTAAGGCATTTACCTTCTCTGAGTCTGTTTCCTCTTCTGTGAAACAAGGCAGCTGATGCAAATACCTCTGCTGGCTCTGGAAGAATCCATGGTTTTGAGCCCCGTCCTCCATTAAGAAGATCCAGTAGCTATGGTCACTCCCATACCTCTGCCTGGGTAAGCCTCCCCTCTAGCCCCACCACTCTCTGCTTCAGGAGAGAACTCCAAGCAGAACCCCTGAAGCCAAAGTCGGCACTTTTTAAGTTGGTAGCAGGAGCAACCACCCTCTCTGGATGTGCCTGGTGTGGGGCTGGAGTGATATGGCCAGGAATGAGAACTGTCACCCTTACCACAGGACTGAAGCCAGCTGTCTGAGAGGACAGTGGGATGTGAGGGCCAGAAAGAGACAACAGGGCACAGCTGCCTGGGTCAGGCCCTATAGGAAGTCAGGTCTAGGTGGCTCTGAGTCAGAGGATGGCTGGGACTGCACAATGAGCACACCATTCTGACATAAATGCCACCCAACTAACCATTTTTTTCTCTCCAAAGAGAATAAGCTTTGTCACTCCTAGAGAGAACAAATGGGTAGCAAGCCTGGCACCCACACAGAAAAGCCTGCCACATCAGACACCTATCAGAGGCCAGTGATGCAAGGGGAAGCCAAGCCTCTTTAGGGCCAAGAGGCCCTAGGTGCCCACTTCAGATGCTTTGGCACCACCCACTTCCCCTTCCATTATCATTCAGAGGGGAAGTCTCCCCCAGAGAAGTGTGGGAGTGGCTGAGGAAAGGAAATGGTTCATCATCTTGGCACTCCCAGACACCATCCCTGGTTACAGTGCCCAGAAGGAAGGAGACTCCCATGGGGGTGCCAGAGACTCCAGCATGATTGCTCCAGGAGCCCACTACATGCAACCTCCATCTGCCAGGACATGTTGGGGGCCTCAGTCCCAGGGAACTAGGAATGGAGAGGCCTCCCACTGCCAAGTAGAAAGATTTCTGCGTCATCAGCAAATTAGCACAGAACCTGGAAAGGAGTCTGGTGCTGTGCCTACCCATTAGGCTAGTCCTGGAGCATGACTGACCAGCATACAGAGTCCAGCCTCAGAAAGCTCGCCTAATCCTTGGCCTTGCTATCAAGCCAGCCATCTCTCCCCAATAAATGAGTCCTAGTCACCTTTGGGCTTTGGGACTAGACAGCCCTGGGTTTGGATCCCGGTTCTCTCACTTGGCCCTCAGAGTTCTCGACTGAATTCTTTCAGGGTTGGTGAGAGAATTAAATGAAACGAAATGGCTATGGAACAGCAATCCTCAGGAGGCACTCACCCTTGAGTTTACCTTCCCTCTCCATTCCTAACTAACACCAGCTTCATGGTCAATCCTGGGCACTTCAGACTTCTTTCTTCTTTTTTCCCTGAGAGAGCAAGCAGGGGTGGAGCTGGTCACTACCACCCATCTCTCCTAACTAACAGCCCACCAACAGCAGCCCCAGGCCTGCACCACTCTTGCTTGTCCCCAGGTTCCTGGGAGGTCACCTGGCCTTCAGAGCACTTGACAGGGCTCAGCAGCCATGCCCAGTGGCTCTCAAAATGTCACGTTAAGACTGGCTATGGATTGAAAATGCTGGGCTAGCTTGGCCAGGGTGCTTGAGCCTGAGGTTGCTGTGGAGAGAACACATGTGTCTTGGGAGACTTCCTGGCAGGGCTGCTTCTCAAGGATGGTCATTCTCTCAGAACCATCCATCCTTGGAAATCCATCAGACAAATATTTTTTGCAAACCTCAAATATCATTAAAAATCTGACAGGCCCCACTGCCTAGAGCAGCTCAACCATGAAGAACGGGAAAGCAAGAGAGATCTTTTCACTCAGCAGATGCAGCGGGGTGGCATCAAAGAAGGCCCATCGTAGTACTCAGAAGGCTGCTACTCCAAACTCTCAGAATCTTGGGACCAAGGAACAGGATCTACACATCCCTAAAGCTATGCCTCTGGCAGCTCCAGGCCAGTGGGGTCAGAGGTGCCCTGGGAGTCTGCTCTGCAGGTAGTTGGTGACACAAGAGGCTCATACTGGTGCTGCCTGCCCCTGGATATGGGATCCAGGCTCTACACTGAGATAGAGGCAGGTGTCAGCTTGAAACCATGATCAAGGCAAGGGCCTGTATATCCAGCACCTGCATAAAACGGGTCTTCCAATAGTCATACTCCTTCCCTACTCCAAAAGAAATAGGTACCTGTGGCCAGAGGAGGCGCAGGGAAGCCAGGATGAGTCTAGCAGGTCTGGCTAGGATATGACTCAAGTAGCATCTGCCATATCTGACAGAGCTATCCACCTATACTTCAGGCTCCCATAGGACAGGCAGGATCTGTCATCCACGCTGAATCAGGCTA
Organism: Canis lupus familiaris; assembly: GCF_011100685.1. Classification (NCBI taxonomy): domain Eukaryota; kingdom Metazoa; phylum Chordata; class Mammalia; order Carnivora; family Canidae; genus Canis; species Canis lupus. The sequence continues at coordinate 82,289,766 of NC_049226.1, read as the reverse complement.
AGGAAAGCACTGTCCCACAAACCTGTGGGGCAATCTCAGTTCCTAGGCCTTGGTATCTTTCCTCTAGAGCTGGGTCTTTTCCTTTTTTTTTTTTTTTAAGATTTTTTATTTATTTATCCATGAGAGAGACACACACAGAGAGAGAGAGAGAGACAGAGAGACACAGGCAGAGGGAGAAGCAGGCTCCATGCAGGGAGCCCGATATGGGAGTCAATCCCGGGTCTCCAAGATCATGCTGCAGGCTGAAGGTGGCGCTAAACCACTGAGCCACCCCAGCTGCCCCATTGGGTCTTTTCCTTGTCTCCACTGAGCTCCTTTTGAACCTCTGGGAAAAGTCAGTGTAGGAGACTGTAACTTTGCACACACTGCCAGATCCTGAGAGACAGTCATATGCAAAACCCTTCCCAAATGGAGACCCAGGCATGGTGATGCAGTACTTCCAGAACCCCTAGAAGACAGACTCTTGATCAGCACTAAAGAAGCAAGGATTTGACCAGTAACTAGTTCCCAGTCAGCTCCACTCTGTGGTGGCCCCGACCTCCAACCATACCAGAGGACACTGGAGAATCTCTGTTTTCAGAGCCTGACAAATTCAGGTTTCATAATTGGCCCCACTACTGTTGATGAACCCTCTTACCTCAAAGGACTTAACTTGTCCTGCAAAATAGTCTTAAATCCATAATTTTTATCTCTGCTACAGAGGTAGGAGCTGGTATTTAGAAGAAGAAAATAGGATACTGTAGACGAGAAATCTCCAGGACTAGGAATAATAATTTCCATGCCTGGCTGAGTTGTCACACTTCAAAAGGCTGCCAAGCAGCCCTGATATGTTATGGAAATACAGGTCTTCCTGTGGGTGAGGGAAGAGGCCCAGAGAAAAGGACCATGACTTGGCTCACTATGGGGCCAAGGGCGCTGCTGGCCCAGGGAGGAGTAGCAGGGAAGCAAAGGCCCTCTTACATGAAACAAGCTCCACAGCAGGGACTACGGCAGGTCCTATGGCACTGGCACCATTAACTACCACGGAAACAACCAGGGATTTTGAACAGCTACCTGACCCTAGGGCCCCAAATGCCAAACCACGCTCCTCTCTGGACTCCCCAGTGGAACCTGGCTATCTACCCCTCCACTCCCATCCCGGTAATTTCCCAAGGGTATCTCAGAGAAAGAACAGAATGAACAAGGCAGTGAGGGGCTGGACAGCACTAGGCACAGAAACCCCAACCTATTCTTCCCACAGCTCTGGTCCTGGGCAGCTGCTCCAGGGGTGTCAGAGAATCTCCTGGCTGCCTGCCTTTTCTAGACAGGGCTACTTTGGGGCACCTTATAGGCTTGAACTGCAAGGTCATCACCAGTTGGCTTCTTCCTTCTACCAGCCTAAGCTGGCACTCACTTGGGAGGTTTGCATGGTGCCTACAATCATCCCAGTGTTACTGAGGCCTGTTTCCAGGTGCTCTGCCATGGACAGGAGGAGGTACACCCAGATTCCCAGTGGGGCCCTGACGGTTCAACTCACCAACTGGACTCACGGAGGGACTGAGCAGCCCCCTGGCACATTCCTGTGAAGCCCTGTAGATCCTGGGGTGAAAGATATCCACAGACAGGTGGTATTTACAGGTAGACATGAAGGGGGCTCATGAACTGAGGGGAACAGGGTCTTCAGACTAAATGGAGTGGGACAGAAGCAGTGCCTACTTGGTGGGTATAGACAAACAGCATTTTCAGAGTACTGGAAACCCACCTACATGCCAGTAACCTTTAAGGCATCCACTGAGCAAAGCCACCTGTGACTGGTATCTGCACTAAGCAGATACCTTATGCTGCAAGTTACAAGGGTAGGAAGAAAGGATACTGAACACCCTGTTATTTACTGTCAGTGCCTGCCACACTGACAGGGGCTAGCCTCTGCACTCGTGAACCTGACGTAAATATCCATGTTCTGCCCTCATCTCTGCTCTCTGCTGTTCCTCTCCCATGGTACATGCAAACGTGAAATACTGGCTATCTGCAGAATGTGTCCTACCCAGCAGAAGCAGGCCCCAGCCCCAAGATCAGGACACACATAGGGGCATACTCCTAACAGACCATTCAGGGTAGGCTTTGGTCAGGTAAGCTCTAGGGGGAGGAAAGGATGTTCACTTGAACATGACCATCCTGTGGGAGCAAGGCAGAGAGTCCCCTTATAACCCTCCCCACCCTCCCACCAGGGCGTAGCTTAGAGGTGCCATCTGCTTCAGAAGATATGCACCTCCCCACCCCCAACCCCCAGCTGTGGAGTTGCTTCTTTTCCAACAGTTTGAAATAAGTATGCCTCAAAGGTTCTCCTTTGAGAGGTTGTAGTAATTAAGGTAATATATGCCAAACCAAGAGAACAGCTGCCTCCTGCAGAGAAACGGTAAGGTGGAAATCACCAGCTACCCAGATCTGAGACAGATGTGGCTACCTATCAACAAACCCTGAGTCTCCCAGGCCCTCTTTTTTTTTTTTTTTTTTTTTTAAGATTTTTATTTATTGATGAGAGACACAGAGAGAGAGAGAGAGAGAAGCAGGCTCCATGCAGGGAGCCCAATGTGGGACTCAATCCCGGGACTCCAGGATCACACCCTGAGCCAAAGGCAGATGTTCAACCGCTGAGCCACGGAGGTGTCCCTCCCTGGCCCTCTTTGAGGGACAAGGCACAGAGGAAGATCCGTCTTATCCTCAACCCCTTCAACGTATCCAAGATTAGGAGGAGCCCCAAACCCTCTCTCTATCCACATCCCTGACTTTTCCACCCTGCTTCCTCAATCCAGGGATCTCAGTCCATGCTGCTTGCTGCCAGCTCATGGGAGGGTCGGGCTGCAGGTACTCACCTGCCTGTTGATCGTCCTGCCTTGCTTTCAAGCCATTTGGCCAAGGATTCTGATATTCTTATTTTGGATCACACGTGTTCCTTGGTTTCACATTTAATGGAGGCCAAAAACATCTTACAAAAGGTAAACATCAAAACTTCCGACCACGCAAGCTGAGACATGCCCCTATGTTCCTGGGAAAGTCTGGCCACCAGTCTCATAAAAGGTACTCTCTGTTATCATCTGCTCCCAGAACCAAGCAAGACCAGAGAGTGGCTACCCCTTACTCCTGACAGCACCAGAGGCAAAGACGTCCTTGTTAAGCCAATATAGGAAAACCTACAAGAAAACACTTGAAACATCAACATCCTGACTTTCTTTGCTATGCCATCTCATCCTCCGTAATTCAACTCCAGTTAACATGTACTAACATGGCTCCTCAAATACAGAAAACACAAGCACTGGAAAGAAAATGTAGTTTCGATTACACTCAACTCCACTCTGATATATAAACATTCATAAAAGAACTGTACTTGTTTATTTAAGACCTTTAAATGTATAGGTACTTCCTTCTTCAGGTAGGAAAAAATACTTTTTCTCAATTACAACAAAAGCTAACGAATATCTTCCTTTTTTATTAGGCACTATTCTTTTAAGATTTTATTTATTTACTCATGAGAGACACACACAGAGAGGCAGAGACAGACTTAGGCAGGGGGAGAAGAAGGCTCCCTGTGAGGAGTCTAATGCATGACTTGATCCCAGGACTCCGGGATCATGACCGGTGCCAAAGGCAGATGCTCAATCACTGAGCCATATTAGGAGGGACTGAGCAGTCCCTGGAAGATTTCCGTGAAGCCGTGTACATCCTGGGGTAAAAGATCAACCAGCGTCCCATATTAGGCACTATTCTAAGCACTATACATGAACTCACTAAATTCTCATAACCATTCCTTATGTGAGTTACATACTAGTAATGCTTCCATTTTACAGATGGGGAAAAGAGAGGCACAGGGCAGTTATGTAACTTATCTCAGGTTACATAGCTGCCAGGATGTAAATGCAAACATGTGGCTCCAGATCCATGCTCTTAACCACTGAGCTATATACTGCTCCACAAGCTGACCACAACTCTAAAGATCTGTTTCCTCACATGACTAAATGTGAGCCCATCGTTGGCTCAACAGCACTGAGCTCTAACATACAGAGAAGGGGGGACGCCTGGGTGGTTCAGCGGTTTAGTGTCTGCCTTCAGCTTAGGGCGTGATCCCAGGGTCCTGGGATCGAGTCCTGCATCAGGCTACCTGCATGGAGCCTGCTTCTCCCTCTGCCTGTGTCTCTGACTCTCTTTCTCTCTCTCTCTGTCTGTCATGAATGAATAAATAAAATCTTTTAAAAAAATAAAAAATAAAACCACACCTGGGGAATGGCAGAGCTGTGAGAAGAGGAAAGAGACAGTATGAGGATTACTCTGAAGAGTGCCACCTGGGCACTAGGGTGAACAGTAACTCAGTGGACACAAGGAAAGCATGAGGATCTGGGTTTTACAGGAAGATAAACTTAGTTTGGGGCAAGCAGGTTCACTGTGTGCTGGACCTTAAATAAAGCACTAAGGTTTCTGGAGGTATGACCTCCTCAAAGATAAGAGTGAGACAAAAAAGTGAGTTGTATAACTGCCTGGATGGCTCACTGGCTACTTTTCAACTAGACTTGCAGGCCTTGGAAAGCACAGTCAACTATTCACAGGCCACAGTCTTTGGGTCCCTCAAAGAGAGAGAGAACTGCCTCAACTGCCTCCACACCTACTTCACTCAGCTGCTGTAATCAGGAACAAGATGCAAAGCAACCAGAGAAACAAGTAGCCCAGGGTAGAGAAGAAAGGGAGGGAGGGAGAGAGGGAGTGAGGGAGGGAGACTGTGTGTGTGAGAGAGAGACAGAGACAGAGAGAGAGAGGTTATTTCCTACCGTCAAGAATCACTTACTTCAGACAGAGAGGAGTGGAGGCTCTCTGTCTCAGGCAAGTCCATCATCTGTTATTTGTTTCACTCAATCAGATCAGGAACCATAAGAAAAGTGGCTTCAGTTCTACACTTGGACCTTTCCTTCTTCATAAGCTTCTCTTCTGAGGACTCATGAAAGGCAGGATTAAGAGCCAAAGGCCAAAAAAAAAAAAGCGCCAAAGGCCAGGGAATTCTTGACAGCAGCACCTGGGTAGGCCAAGGCTGGACTAAGTTACCTTCTTCTTAGACCAACTCAGACAGGGGCTGCACTGCTTGACTTGCACTCTGATACTTGCTCTGAGTGACAATGAGATTTGGCATCTACAATGGCTATCCTCAGGCCATTTTATTAATAAAAGAATTCTTGGAACAAATTATCAGGAAAATCCTCAAGGCACAACACTAGTGGTTTGCAGTCTGTCCATCCACTACTCTGAAGACACCAAGCCAGATGAATTATTTCCCACGGGGCCCAATTCTGTTCTCTTCTCCCCATGTCTCTAGTCTAAGATACCACCGTGTTCTTCTGGGCCACCAAGACAGTCTCCTAACTGGCCTCCCTCCACCTATTCCTGCCCTTACCCCTCCAAACCGGGCATATCACATCTTTGCTTAAATTGCTCAGGGGCTCCCTGTACTACCTGTTTCCCTGACCCAGCACCAACCATTAGGCCCACAGCTGCTTAAACCCTTTAATCTTAAACCCTTAGCCCTTAGGGACAAGGTTCCAGGTGACGTTATTTTCAAAATTTCTTATGCCTTTTGGTAACAAATTCGTAAAATATACTGAATATATAAATGAGTGAAAAAAAAACAAATGTATAGAAAACTCTATGGTAGATCGAGAACAAAATCTGTACCTACCTATTTCATAAAATCTGATGTTCTGGAGTATAAATCAGCATTACACAAGTTTTTTTAAAAGGCAGACCATGGGACACCTGGGTGGCTCAGTGGTTGACCATCTGCCTTTGGCCCAGGGAGTGATCCTGGGGTCCTGAGATCAAGTCCCACATTGAGCTCCCCTGAGGGAGCCTACTTCTCCCTCTGCCTGTGTCTTTCCTTTCTCTGTGTGTCATAAATAAATAAATAAATAAATAATCTTTAAAAATACCAAAAATAAAAGGCAGACCACTTCATATTCCTGAACATGATGGAATAAGGTCAGGCTCGGCCAATTAAACAAATAAATAATGTTCAATCGTGAAAATTACAAAGCACTACAGTCTTGAATATAACCTGGGTCAGGAAGAAAACAGAGGGCATCCCTAGGTGGCTCAGCGGTTTAGTGCCTGCCTTTGGCCAACGGCGTGATCCTGGAGCCCCAGGATCAAGTCCTGCATGGAGCCTGCCTCTCCCTTTGCCTCTCTCTCTCATGAGTGAATAAATATTTTTAAAAAAGGAATAAAATAAAATAAAATAAAATAAAATAAAATAAAATAAAATAAAATAAAATAAAATAAAATAAAATAAAATAAAATAAAATAATAAAATAAAATAAAATAAAATAAAATAAAATAAAATAAAAAAGGAAGAAAATCAAGAATAAGGGATATAATAAATACCCTAAAATGAAAAGCTCAAACTCAAACAGCATAACAGTGGTGCCTGGGTGGCTCAGTTAAGCATTGGCCTTTGGCTTAGGCCATGATTCCAGGGTCCTGGGATCAAGACCCATGTCAGGCTCTCTGCTCAGGAATCTGCTTCTCCCTCTCCCTCTCCCTCTGCCTGCTGCTCCCCCTGCTTATGCTCTCTTTCTGTCAAATAAATAAATAATCTAAAAAACCAAAAAACCAGCATATCAAAAGTTCTAAGTAGAGACAGCACATGAGTGGTGGATCTGACTCTTAGTTTTGGCTCAGGTCATGATCTCAAAGTCATGAGTTTGAACCCCAAATCAGGCTCCATGCTAAGCAGGGAGTCTCCTTAAGACTCTTCCTCCCTGGGATCCCTGGGTGGCTGAGCGGTTTGGCGCCCGCCTTTGGCCCAGGGCGCGATCCTGGAGACCCAGGATCGAATTCCACGTCAGGCTCCCGGTACATGGAGCCTGCTTCTCCCTCTGCCTGTGTCTCTGCCTCTCTCACACTCTCTCTCTCTCTGTGTGACTATCATAAATAAATTTAAAAAAAAATAATAAAAAAAAAAGACTCTTCCTCCCTATGCCCCTCATCCTCCTGCTCATGCGCACACGCGTGCACTCCCACTCTTTCTCTCTTAAATAAACAAATTAATTTAAAAAAAAAATTGTGAGGGGTGCCTGGGTGGCTCAGTTGGTTAAACAACTGCCTTCAGGGATCCCTGGGTGGCGCAGCGGTTTGGCGCCTGCCTTTGGCCCAGGGCGCGATCCTGGAGACCCGGGATCGAATCCCACGTCGGGCTCCTGGTGCATGGAGCCTGCTTCTCCTTCTGCCTATGTCTCTGCCTCTCTCTCTCTCTCTCTCTCTCTCTCTCTGTGACTATCATAAATAAATAATAATAAAAAAAAAAAAAAAAAAAAAAAACTGCCTTCAGCACAGGTCATAATCCCAGGGTCCTGGGATGGAGCCATATAGGCTCCCTGCTCAGTGCAGAGTCTGCTTCTCCCTCTCCCTCTGCCCCTCCCCCCACTCATGTTCTCTCTTATTCTCTCTCTCTGACATAAAATCTTTTTAAAAAATTTGTAAGAAGTAAAGTAGTACTTAGAAAAAAATATCTGGGGGTACTTGGGTGGCTCAGTGGTTTCACGGCTGCCTTCGGCCCAGCCTGTGATCCTGGAGTCCCGGGATCGAGTCCCTATGTCGGGCTCCCTGCATGGAGCCTGCTTCTCCCTCTGCTTGTGTCTCTGCCTCTCTCTCTCTCTGTCTCTCATGAATGAATGAATAAAATCTTTATTTAAAAAAAAAAAGAAAAAATATCTAACAATGAACACCTATCTTTATTAGCAAGAAAATTAAAATACAAGACGCCTGGGTGGCTCAGCAGTTGAGCGTCCGTCTTCAGCCCTGGGCATGATTCTGGCATCCAGGATCAAGTCCCACATCAGGCTCCTTGCGGGAAGCCTGCTTCTCCCTCTGCCTATGTCTCTGTCTTTCTGTGTGTGTGTCTCTCATGAATAAATAAAAATCTTAAAAAAATAATAATAAAATAAAATTCATATGGAATTGCAAGGGAACCAAAAAACCCAGAACATACCTGAAAAAGAAAAAAAAAAAAATTAAAGGATTCATCCTTCTCAATTTCAAAACTTTCTACAAAGCAACCATAATCAAGAGAATATGGTACAGGTGCAAGGACAAATATATAGATCAGTGGAATAGAATTGAGAAGCCAGAAAAAAAAAATCCATGCATCTCCAGCTCAACTGGTTTTCAACAAAGATACCAAGATGATTCAGTAAGGAAAGAATAGTATTTTCAACAACTGATGCTAGGACAATTGGATAGCCACATGCAAATGAATGAAGCTGGATCCTTACCTCACAGCATAAACAAAAACTAAATGCATCAAAGCCTTAAATAAAAGGTGTTATCACATGACCCAGCAATTCTATTCCCAGGTACACAATCAAATGAAACATATGTCCATAAGAAAACTTGTACATAAGTGTTTATAGCATAAATCATAACAGCCAAAAAGTAGACACCATCCAAATATTCATCAAAAAATTCCAAATATTCATCAACAGACACATGGATAAGCAAAATGTGATATATCCATATAATAGAATATTATTTGGCCGTAAGAAGGAATGAAATTAGATGAACCTTGAGAACATTATGCTAAGTGAAAGAAGCCAGTCACAAAAGGCCACCTGTTATATGACTCCATTGATAGGAAATCAATGGAGGTCTAGAAAAGGAAAAACCATGGAGACAGAAAGTAGATTAGTGGTTTTCAGAGGCTACAGGAAAGGAGAATAAGGGAATGACTGCTAATGGGTATCGAGTTTCTCTTTGGGGTGATGAAAATGTTCTGGAATTAGAGGCTATGGTAGCACAAATTTGTGACTACACTAAAACCACTGAAATGCACACTTTAAATTGGTGAATGTTATGGTATATTTATTAGATCTCAATAAAAAAAAGGAATAAATAATAGTTTGGTAACAGTAATCTTTTAAAAAAAATTTAACAAAATGGAGCACCTGGATGGCTCAGTGGTTGAGCATCTGTCTTCGGCTCAGGTCGTGATCCTTGGGTCCTGGGATAGCGTCCTGCATTAGGCTCCTCACAGGGAGCCTGCTTCTCCCTCTGCTTGTGTCTCTGCCTCTCTCTGTGTCTCTCATGAATAAATAAATAAAATCTTTTTAAAAAACTAACAAAATGGATTAAATTCGTTTAAAAGATCAATCATGAAGATTTTTTTAGGTTGGGTTTTGTTTTTTTTTTTTAATTTTATTTATTGGGGCACCTGAGTGTCTCACTCAGGTCATGATCTCAGGGTCGTGGGATTGAGCCCTGCATCCAGCTAACTGCTCAGCAGAGAGTCTGCTTAAGATTCTCTCCCGCTAGGGCAGCCCGGGTGGCTCAGTGGTTTAGCACCACCTTTGACTCAGGGTGTGATCCTGGAGACCCGGGACTGAGTCCCACATTGGGCTCCCTGCATGGAGCCTGTTTCTCCCTCTGCCTGTGTCTCTGCCTCTCTCTCTGTGTCTCTCATTAATAAATAAATAAAATCTTAAAAAAAAAAAAAAAAAGATTCTCTCCCACTCCCTATCCCTGTGTCCCTCGCCCTGCATGTACTTTCTCTCTCTCAAATAAATAAATCTTTTTTAAGTTTTATTTATTTAAGTAATCTCTATATCCCACATAAGGCTTGAACTCACAACCCTGAGATCAAGAGTCATGTGCTCTACACTGAGCCAACCAGGAGCCCCTTTGTTAGGTTTTGATAATATTCATCATAGCCATTTTCCTATAAAGAGAATCAGGTGGCCAAAGCAGAATATATTGAAAGTGATGCCATAAGAAAGAACTTACTTGAACAAGCTAACAAGAGAGGAAGGGAGTCTTAAAAAAATGTCCTTGCCAAAAGACCAATTGGCTCTGATGGATTTGTTGATAAATTTTTCTAAACTAACAAATCAAAAGTAATCTACATATACAGCCATGAAATTAAGGACCCCTCCCAATGACCTAGTAGGATTCTTCTCTACTAAGCAAGATATACTGAGTTATCACAAAATACACCCATAAGGCGCTTATAAATATAACTGTTCACTTCTGATTAAATGCTTCCAAGTAAGTATTTCAAAATAAGGAAAAGGAGTCCCTTTTTAAGCCATTATCTAGCACCTCCTGAAGTTCCATCACATGCCTAAACTCAGAATTCTCACTGCCCAGGCAGCCCAGCTTAGCCTCTACCCCTCTGGAAGGCCTCCTCTACACTAGTTCACTTGAACTAGTTACTTCTTAGCAAACCTGCTAGCATTTTGCCTATGCTTAAGACACTCCTTCAGCCTCCACTGCTTAAATAAAGAAGTTTAGGCCCCTTGACATGGAATATAAGACTTTCTTCAACCGGGTCATCCTGACTGTTCCCAGGAAGCCATCCCATCACACTAGGCAACTTATAGATCTACCCATAGGCCTTACCACCACCCAGACCCACCTAGCAAACTCCTATATGTTTCTCAACATGAGGCTGATCACCCCTGTAAAGCCACACTAACCTCTCCAACCACCTCCATCAAACACACCAGTATCTATCAAAAAGATACATCAACGCTAAACATCTCATCTGAATTTAACACTAAAGTCTCAAATTCTAGACCCAGCCTAGGCCACCATCATCACCTCCCACCAACCATATATCCAAACAGAGCTTTCATTACAACCAAAGGTCTCTTGGAAATCAAAAGCAACTGGTAGAAAGGCTGCCATCATCCTCCATCTCATGTCCCCACTGGAATACATTCTAAGAATTTCAGGTCCAACTCTTTATGAATGGTGATAATTTCAGTTTTGGAGAATGTATGCTCATTAACCCCCAAACACACACCAAAAAAAGCAATCCCAGAAAATGGAAAGTGTCAAAGGGGATTGTGATCTTCCAAATCCAGCAGGATGAACAGCAGCAGGACACTTATTCCTAAGAGGAATGTCTCCCCTCTATCCCTACATCTGTCCTGTGCTAGGTCTTCTCACCCATTCAGCCAGCCCTATATCCTGGGAAAGCCAGAGGCATCCATCCTTCCTAGGGAGAATCCCTATCTAGCTGCATTCTGATTCCTACTTACTACCTTAAGGACTAATCAGGGAGATTAACAGATACGGCAGGAAGGAAAGCCCTCAGAGCTGGCGGGCAAAATGAAATGAAAATAGGTACAATACCCACAGAGGCCCCTTTCTCCTGCCAAACAAGAGATGTGCCACTGAGGATGTTAAAAAAGGTGCCAAATGGGATCCCTGGGTGGCGCAGCGGTTTGGCGCCTGCCTTTGGCCCAGGGCGCGATCCTGGAGACTCCGGATCGAATCCCACGTCGGGCTCCCTGCATGGAGCCTGCTTCTCCCTCTGCCTGTGTCTCTGCCTCTCTCTCTCTCTGTGACTATCATGAATAAATAAATAAAATCTTAAAAAAAAATTATTAAAAAAAAAAAAAAAAAGGTGCCAACTCTCCTGATATGTTAATGTAGGGACTCTCACCTCATCCACTGTGTCCAGGTCCCTTCTCCCTACAGGCCCACATCTTGCGCCTAGGTGCAGTCTGATTGCACAAGGGTCCCAGATGGACTTCTCTACAATGTTACATTCACAACATCAAAACACATGACCAGCAGCTGGCTTCCAACTGGCCCAGAGAGGGTCAAAAAGCCCATCTTATGAACAATGCAAACAAACCAGGCCAGCTCCACAGGGCTCTATCTTGAAGAAATTCAAGTTTGCCTAGGTAGACCTTGAACCTCCCCCTCCTACCTCATCTACTCTACTCCATGGATCTCAAACCAAATGAGCCATGCAAAAAATAGTTCTTACTCAAGAAGGATGAGCATGTGGAATTTAGAATACCAAGCCTAGCACATAGTAAAATGCTATATTCCCAATCCACCTGAAAGACATGTGAGGACTCCTTGACACAACAGCACTTGCTTTTGTTTAATTCTATTCATACTTTTTTTTTTTTAAGATGTATCTAGGGCGTCTGGGTGGCTCAGCGGTTAAGCATCTGCCTTCAGCTCAGATGGTGATCCTGGGGCCCAAGGATTGAGTCCCGCATCGGCTCCGTGCAGGGAGCCTGCTTCAACCTCTGCCTATGTCTCTGCCTCCCTATGTGTCTCTCATGAATAAATAAATTTAAGATGTATCTATTTTTTCATGAGAGACAGAGAGAGAGAGAGAGAGAGAGAGAGAGAGAGGCAGAGACACAGGCAGAGAGAGAAGCAGGCTCCCCATAGGGAGCCTGTTGCGGGCCTCGATCCCAGATCCCAAATCCCAGGATCAAGCCCTGAGCTGAAGGCAGACACTCAACTGCTGAGCCACCCAGGCATCCCCTATTCATACTTTTAAAACAGATTAATATATTCACAAGAAAGAAGATGTGAAAGTTCTGAAAGTGAAAAATCTTTCTAGTCCTATCCCTAGCCACCCTGTCCCTTCCCAAGGGATAGCCGATATTATATAAGTTTTTCCGTAGCTTTCCAAAGATATTCAATGCATGTACAAGCAAGTACAGATACATTCATTCATACATTCATGCCTTTTTTATTTTTGCACATTTGGTAGCACATTCATACATTCATGCCTTTTTTATTTTTGCACATTTGGTAGCATATTATACACTGTTCTATGGCTTATATTTTCCACTTAACAATATATTCTAGAGATGACTCCAAATCAGTACCTAAACAACCTCCTCATTCTCTTCAAAGCTGCATAGTATTCTTTTCTGTGGATTAACAAAAATTCATTTAACCAATGTTCAGAGTTGCTTAAAGTGACATCTAATAACATTATAATAGTTACTTCCATATAATAAGCTTCTTTTATCTGCCATGAAGGCAGTGCAAAAGTTCAAAGAGCACATTTGGAGTAAGAAAAAGATTAAGAGGCATCTGGATGGCTCAGTCGGTTAAGTGGCCAACTTTTGATTTCAGCTCAGGTCATGATCTCAGTTTTGAAATCGAGCCCAGTGTTGGACTCTCCACTGAACGCAGATTCTCCTTATCCCTCTCTTCCTCCCCCTCATTCTCTTTTCCCTGCTTAAGGGCATGAACTCTCTCTCTTTCTCTCTAGTAAATAAATAAAAATCTTTAAAAAAAATTACACAAGTGCGGGGATCCCTGGGTGGCTCAGCGGTTTAGCGCCTGCCTTTGGCCCAGGGTGTGATCCTGGGGTCCCGGGATCGAGTCCCGTGTCGGGCTCTCGGCGTGGGGCCTGCTTCTCCCTCCTCCTGTGTCTCTGCCTCTCTCTTCTATGTCTATCATAAATAAATAAATAAATCTTTTAAAAAAAATTACACAGCTGCGTGCTACACAAAGAGGCCAAACATGCCACATACATTCTGATTAATAACTAAAGGTCAGTTTTCACTCATATCAAAGCTGAAAAATGTTAGACCCCTGACAAATTAGTTGAATCTCGAGCAATTCTAGATTTTAAGTACTTGAAATTAGTCAATGAGAAAAAAAATCTGTGACTGATATCAAGCATAGATGGGAAAACACATAATGTTTAAGTGCTGCTCTCTTTTTGGAAAAAGCCAGTTGCCTTCTCTGTGTCTGAGGCATAAAAAATAGAGGGCCAGGGCAAAAACATAGGGACTTTAAAACAAAACAAAAAACATAGGGACTTTGCCCGCCTTCATGATGGTGCTAAGGTAGCTTGCACCATGTCACTTATGCCACTATAGGGATAAATGGACTTAGGACCATCTTCTGGAACTCACCAGCTTCTGTTGGAGGTTTCTATCCCCTCAACTGTACACAGCCCAAGACTAGGTATGGGTCACTGGGCAGAAAGTAGCTGAAAGGGCTCCTGGAAAGTAGAGGAGGACCATCTGCAGGGCTCAGAGCATTCCACAAATCTGAATGAGGTTGCTGACTGACAATCCAAGTCTTGCACACATACTATTTATTTAAAAAATCACCTCAACCATGTTCCAAGTGGGAGGCCACTTAAAAACTTGATCATTGGGCAGCCCAGGTGGCTTAGCGGTTTAGTGCCACCTTCAGCCCAGGGCGTGATCCTGGAGACCCAGGATTGAGCCCCATGTCAGGCTCCCTGCATAGAGCCTGCTTCTCCCTCGGCCTGTGTCTCTCTTTCATGAGTAAATAAAAAATAAAAAATAAAAACTTTATCATCAATATGGTGCAGTAACAAAGAAGCCAGAATTGGCAGCAGCCTTCCTCTCCATATATGCCAGGGTCCCAGGCTGGTCAAAGGCCAATGGGAATAACAGTTACAAAGGCATATCCCCACTAGGACCAAACTCAGGTTGCTTTTAACTACAAACAGTTCAAATTCCATGAATGATGAACACTTGCTAATTAATTTTTGAAATGGAAGCCCATACCATCCCACCCATGGCCAAGTTTTATGATCTTCCACCTTATGACCTGGCTTTGGGTAAGGCAAGCAGCAAAGTTCACTCTATTCTCTTGGCTGCTACCATGATTCTCATCATAGAATGGATCAGGAGAGCAGAACAAATATTCTCTTAACCAGTGACTCACCAGGAAGTCTGTTCATGTTGACGCCTTGAGCTGACAGTCCTATTCCCATGTACCTTCAAAAAATCACACACACAAAATTTTTGGTTAGCAAATGGTTATGTGCCTCCCTTCTAAAATATTTCTTGGTAAAAGAAAAACGGAAAAGCAACAAATATAGAGACTCTTTTTTTTTTTTTTTTAAAGATTCCACTTATTTATTCATAAGAGAGACAGAGAGAGAGAGAGGCAGAGACACAGGCAGAGGGAGAAGCAGGCTCCATGAAGGGAGCCCGACATGGGACTCGATCCTGGCACCCTGGGATCACACCCTGAGCTGAAGGCAGAAGCCCAACCCCTGAGCCACCCAGGTGTCCCGAATATAGAGACTCTTAATACACTAAATGGTTCTTACAGAAGCTTCACATCTTTCCTTTTTTTTTTTTTTTTTAAGATTTTATTTATTCATGAGAGACACAAAGGGGGGGGGGGGCAGAGACACAGGCAAAGGGAGAAGCAGACTCCATGCAGGGAGCCCGACATGGGACTCAACCCCGGGTCTCTGGGATCAGGCCCTGGACTGAAGGCGGCGCTAAACCGCTGAGCCACCCAGGCTGCCCCCACATTTTCATTTTCTAAGGAAAATCATCCCAATGTCTTAAGTAGCTGGAGAAACAAGAGGTAGTTTGTGTGTTTCTAAGTAGGAACCACTGGTTTCAGTTTCAGAAGAAAGTTTCCTGAAATCACTGTTTCCAGCCCCTTGGTTTTTGGCTCCAGCTAAGGCAGTGGAATCTACCCTCAAGAAGTAACTAAAGTAAGCAGATGAATCCTAGGTAGTACTTGGCAGAGTGATGCAAGATCAATCCAACAAGGACAAGCCACTCTTCAGCAAGGACCAAGACACAGAAAAAGTACAGCTAGGCTGGCTCTGTAGAAGACTGTAAAGACCCCTCACACAGGGCTTCTTATCTGGGTATCTCCAAACTCATTACCTTTGCCCCATACATTCACCACTGGCCCCCTGATCATCCAATGTTGGGGGGGGGGCTGTCTTTAAGCCCCTGAGACACCGCCCCAGCCCCACTCTTCCCACCTAAGTACCTCAACAACTAAGCCAACCACAGCAAGGTGGGGCCCATGCTGCACAACTCTGTCAAAGATATCTCAGTGGCATTCATGAGTAGGCAGGCCAGAAAAGGAAATGAACACAGTTTTTCAGTCTGTTGGTAGTGTGCAAGGAAATAGTGAGGTATTTCCCCAAGAACTGAAATAATTACCTTCTAAGAATACAATAGTAGAAACCCACACATGATGCCTTATATTAACCTTGTATGAGTGCCAACAGGTAATTGAGAAGCTCAGAGTACTAAAAACACCAACCAAGAGGGCTGAGATATAACTATGGTTGCATAACAATGTAAATGTACTTAAAGCCACTGAACTTACACTTAAAGATGGTTAAAATAGTCGATTTTATATTATGTATACTTTACCACACACACAAAAATGTTTTTTGCCTTATTTTGACCATTTCAAGTTTACACATTTACATTCCAATTATTCCCTATTGTAAATAATTCTGCATTCCACATACATTTCTCCGTCTGGGATTATGTCTTTCTTTCCCAACATGTACCATGCACCTATGTACCTGTTTCCTAACACTACCTGAGTTCCCACAACATGGTGCTCCTGTCTCTCCAAGTCCTTCATCTACAGTAAATGCCCCTTTGCCCTTCTCTGGCTGGCTATACCAGTGAGTTTGGGGGAGCAGACTCTATCATCCAAAAAAGGACCAGGCAGAGAAGGCAGGCTCTGACCCACACATCCTCCTCTGAAACCAGCTATCTCATCATGCTGGTGGGAACCAGGAAGACACTGACCAACCCATGACCCTGATAATCTGGCCTGCAGGAGTTAGGGGAAGAGGAGGAAAGGGAAAGGAACAGCACTTCAAAGAGGGACTTGCAAGGTTCAAAGGACCCAGACTCTCCAAGTGCCTGCTACCTCCTGCCAAAAATGGACATTGAAGAACCATCAGGAGCAGAAGCAGTGTAAGCCTGCTGGCAGGATTCCCATTAGATTAAAACCTGTACTTTTTCCTGGAAAACCAGCAGCCCAAATAATCAGCTTCCTTGCTTTACATGGTAGAAGCTGCCAAAAGCCAGTCTCCATTCTCTTAATGCCTCAGCTGACCAAGCAGCAAATGACCTCAACTGCCTTGCAGTCATCAATAAAATCAGGTACCACATACCCAGGGGTTTCCCTGACTTAGATGTCAGCCCACTCATCTTGTCCTATCCGAAGGAGCCTGAGTCCCTGCCCAATACTACATGTGATCCCATCCCTGACATACAGGTTTCCTGACACTAAGATGAGGGTTTGTGTTTGGAGCACATGTTTCCTGGATAACTCTTAACCACTTAAAGCTAATGCAAATAGGGAAGGTTGAGCAGCTTGGCGACCAGCAACCAGGGTCTAATTCCACAAATTTCCATGGGAATGAGGAACTACTAAGGCATATGCACTCAAACTTAAGTTGCTTAGGCTTCTGCACTGGGGAAATCTTTTCCACCTCCAGCAGCTAGCCCTCAACACCTTTCTATAAACTCTGCCCCAGAGATGGAATAGTGTTGACCAGTGGATGGTCTGGGAGCCTTTACATAAACCCTAGGGTCAACTCGTGAATCCAAGTGGATGATCTAAGGGCAGAGCACCCAGAGGAAATCCAATGCCAACACATGGATGCATGTCACCTGCAGGTGTCAATGAGCAACCCCACAGGAACCTAAATTGCATATTCATAAAAAGTTGGAGCTGAGTCGATGTTCAAAACAAATGAGTCCCAACTCTTCAAACAATGGGTGACATTAAGTCTTTTGCAAAAGTATGATGTTCTAAAATTACAAAAAGACACAGCCTTCTACCTTTCAGCAAGTCTTCATGTACTTGAAAACTATTATCCAACCAGTCTGACATAAGCAAGGGCAAAAAAGCTATAAGGACCTCATGAACAGGGCAGCCATGGTAGCTTACTAGTATAGCGCCGTCTTCCACCCAAGGCATGATCCTGGAGACCCGGGATCGAGTCCCACGTCAGGCTCCCTGAATGGAGCCTGCTTCTCCCTCTGCCTGTTTCTCCCTCCCTTCCTCCCTCCCTCCCTCCGTCTCTCTCTGTCTCTAATAAATAAATAAAAAATCTTAAAAAAAAAAAAAAGGACCTCATGAACATACTAAAAAACACTGAATTATATACTTTAAGTGGGTGAATTGTATGGTACGTTGTTATATCTCAGTCATACTCAACAAACTAGTAATAAAAGGCAACTGTCTAGGGATGTCTGGGTGGCTCAGTGGTTGAGCACCTGCCTCCGGCCCAGGGCATGATCCTGGAGTCCTGGGATAGAGGCCCACACCAGGCTCCCTGCATGGAGCCTGCTTCTCTCTCTGCCTATGTCTCTGCCTTTCTCGCTGTGTCTCTCATGAATAAATAAAATCTTTTAGAAAAAAAGGCAACTGTCTTAATAATTAAGGCCGTATATGATAAGTCCACAGCTAAAATCAAATCTAATGGTAAAAGACTGAAAAGTTTTTCCTAAGATCAGGAACAAGACAAATATGCCTGTTTGCCACCCTAACAGAGTATTATATGTTCTAGCCAAAGCAATTAGACAAGAAAAAAGAAATAAAAGGCACCAGAACTGAAAAAGAATAAGTAAAACCATCTCTATCCACAGATGACATGATCCTGTATGTATAAAACCCTAAAGATTCCACAGAAATGCTATTAGAATAAACAAATTCAGCAGAAGTGAAGGATACAAAATCAACACACAAAGATCAGTTGTTTTTCTATTACACAAACAGTGAACAATTGAAAAAGGAAATTAGGGATCCCTGGGTGGTGCAGCGGTTTAGCGCCTGCCTTTGGCCCAGGGCGCGATCCTGGAGACCCGGGATCGAATCCCACAACGGGCTCCTGGTGCATGGAGCCTGCTTCTCCCTCTGCCTATGTCTCTGCCTCTCTCTCTCTGTGTGACTATCATAAATAAATAAAAATTAAAAAAAAAAAAGAAAAAGGAAATTAAAACAATTTGATTTATAATAGCATTATAAAGTATAAAATACTGGGGTGTCTGGGTCGCTCAGTCTGTTAGATGTCCAGTTCTTGGTTTTGGCTCAAGTGATCTCAGGGTCATGAGCTCTAGTACTGCATCATACTCTGCGAACAAAGTCTGCTTGAGATTCTTTCTCCCTCTCCCCATCCTCCCACTTGCTCTCTCTCACACTAAAAGAAATAAGTCTTAAAAAAAAAAAAGAATAAAATACTCTTAGTCTCTAAAGTAGACTAAAGGAGTTGAGTGTCTGCCTTTGGCTCAGGCCGTCTTGATCCCTGGTCTAGGGATCAAGTCCCACATTGAGTTCCCTGTGAGGAGCTTACTTCTCCCTCTGTCTCTGCCTCTCTCTATGTGTGTCTCATGAATAAATAAATAAAAAAAAAAAAAAAAAAAAAACTTAACCAAGGAGACAAAAGACTATACTACTAAAAACTACAAAATGTTGCTGAAAGAAACAGAAGAAGATACAAATAAATGGAAAGACATCTGTGTTCACAAATTGGAAGACTAATATTGTTAAGATCCCTAACTACCGAGTGCGAAACGCAGATTTTTTTTTAAAATATTTATTTATTTATTCATGAGAGACACACACTTAGAGAGAGAGAAGCAGAGACACAGGCAGAGGGAGAAGCAGGCTCCATGCAGGGGCCTGATGTAGGACTCGATCCCTGGACTCCAGGATCACGCCCTGGGCCAAAAGCAGGCGCTAAACATTTGAGCCACCCAGGCATCCCTCGAAACACAGATTTAATGCTATCCATATGGCATCGCAAGGAATAATAAATAGCCAAAACAATCTTGAAAAAAAAGAAAAAAGCTGGGATCCCTGGGTGGCGCAGCAGTTTGGCGCCTGCCTTTGGCCCGGGGCACGATCCTGGGGACCCGGGATCGAGTCCCATGTCGGGCTCCCGGTGCATGGAGCCTGCTTCTCCCTCTGCCTGTGTCTCTGCCTCTCTCTCTCTCTCTCTCTCTCTCTCTCTCACTGTGTGCCTATCATAAAAAAAAAAAAAGAAAAAAGTTGGAGGACTCACACTTCCTGATTTCAAAACTTACCACAAATCTGTGATAATGAAAACAGTGTTGGTATGGCATACAGACAAACATATAGGCCATAGTAACAGAATAGAGAGCACAAAAATATACCCTCCCATATGTGGTAAACTGATTTCGACAAAAATACTAAGATCATTCAATTGGAAAATGACAGTCTTATCAACAAATGGTGCTGGGACATCTGGATATCAAATGCAGAAGAATGAAGTTGGGCCCCTACCGTAACCATATGCAAAATTAACTTAATACAGATCAAATAAACAAAGACCTAAAACTGTAAAACTCTCTGAAGAAAACAGAGGAGAAAAGGTTTACATTGGAAACAGCAATGATTTTTTTGGATATTACACCCAAAACACAGGCAACAAAAGAAAAAAAGTAAACTACATCAAAATCGTAAACTTTGGGGATCTCTGGGTGGCTCAGCGGTTTAGCACCTGCCTTCGCCCCAGGGCGTAATCCTGGAGTCCTGGGATCAAGTCCCGCATGGGGCTCCCTGCATGGAGCCTGCTTCTCTCTCAGCCTGTGTCTCTGCCAGTCTCTCTCTCTCTGTCATGAATGAATAAATAAAATCTTAAAAAAAAAAAAAAACTTAAACTTTTGTGTCTAAAAGGACACCATCAACACCGTGAAAAGCAACCCACAGGACAGGAGAAAATATCTGCAAATAGTATGTGATAAGGGTTGGTGTTTTTAAAGATTTTATTTGTTTATTTGAGAGAGCGAGTGAGCAAAACAGAGAGGGAACAAGTGGAGAGAGGGGAAGAGGAAGAAGCAGACTCTCTGTGGAGCAGGGGGCCTGCCACAGGGCTCGATCCTAGGACCCTGGGATCATGTTCTGAGCCAAAGGCAGACACTTAACTGATTGAACCACCCAGACTCCTGATTAAGGGTTCAATATCCAAGATATTTAAAGAACTCCTACAACTCAACAAAAACAAAAAACATAACAAAACAGAAAATCTATTAAAAACAGGCAAGCAGGACACCTGAGTGGCTCAGTGGTTGAGTGTCTGCCTTTGGCTCAGGGCCTGATCCCGGAATTCTGGGATCGAGTCCCATACTGGGCTTCCCGCATAGAGCCTGCTTCTCCCTCTGCCTGTGTCTCTGCCTCTCTCTGAATAAATAAATAAAATCTTAAAAAACAAAAACAAAAACAGGCAAGCACTTGAGTAGTTATAGGAGACAAATGGCTAATAAGCACATGAAAAGATGTACAGCCTAACTAATCACTAGAAAATGTAGATCAAAACCACAATGTGAGGGATCCCTGGGTGGCACAGCGGTTTGGCACCTGCCTTTGGCCCAGGGTGCGATCCTGGAGACCTAGGATTGAATCCCACGTCGGGCTCCCGGTGCATGGAGCCTGCTTCTCCCTCTGCCTGTGTCTCTGCCTCTCTCTCTCTCTGTGACTATCATAAATAAAAAATAAATAAATAAATAAATAAATAAATAAATAAATAAATAAATAAATAAATAAATAAAAAAAACAAACCACAATGTGGGACCCCTGGGTGGCTCAGCAGTTGAGCCTCAGCCCTGGGCTCAGGGCATGATCTCCAGCTCTAGGGATCAAGTCCCACATTGGTCTCCCTGTGAGGAGCCTGCTTCTCCCTCTCCCTGCCACTCCTGCTTGTTCTCTTTCTCTCTCAAATAAATAAAATCTTTAAAATTAAAAAAAAAAAAAAACTACTAAAAAAAAAAAATCACACACTGCTTTTTATTTTTTTTTTTATTTTTTATTTTTTTTGCTTTTTAAAAGCTTGATTTTTAACAGAATTTCACTTCTGGGTATATACTCAAAAGAACTGAAAACAGGGCCTTGAATAATTATTTGTACATCCATATTCATACTAGCATTATGCACAACAGTCAAAAGGTGAAAGTAAACCAATCCAAGTATCTATCGCTGAATGGATGAATGGATAAACAGAATGTAACATCTGTACACAGTATAATATTCAGCTTTAAAAAGGAAAAAATTCTGGGGTGCCTGGCTGGCTCAGTCGGAACATGCAACTCTTGGGGTTGTAAATTCGAGCCCCATGTGAGTATAGAGATTACTTAAATAAATATAACTTTAAGAAAGGAAGGAAATTCTGATATTATACTACAACATGAATAAACTTGAAAACATTGGGACACCTGAGTGGCTCAGTGGTTGAACACCTGCCTTTAGCTCAGGTCATGATCCAGGGCCCCTGGATGAGTCCCACATTGGACTCCTCACAGGAAGCCTGCTTCTCCCTCTGCCTATGTCTGCTTTTCTCTGTCTCTCATGAATAAAGAAACAAAATGTTTTTTTTTTTTTAAAAGAAACTTGAAGACATCATACTAAGTGAAATTAGTCACAAAAAGACAACTGCAGGGAGCACCAGCGTGGCTCAAGTTGTTGTCTGACTTCGACTAAGGTCAGGACCTCAGGGTCCTGGGATCAAGCCCAGTGTCAGGCTCCCTGCTCATAGGAGACTGTTTGCCCCTCCCCCTTGCTCATGCTCGCATGTGCACTCACTCTCTCTCTTACGCTCTTCAAAAAAAAAAAAAAAAAAACTTAAAAAGACAAATTTTGTTTGATTCCACTTATAAAAAGGTATTTAGAGTAGTATAATTAATAAAGACAAAATAGAACGGTAGTTACCAGGGCCTAGGAGGAGAATCAGGAGTTACTGTTTAATGGGGACAGACTTTCAATTTGGGAGATGAAAAAAGTTATGGAGATGGATGGTGGTGATAGTTGCACAACAATGTGAATGTACTTAATGCCACTCAACTGTACATTTAAGAATATTAAAATGGTAAATTTTATGTTGTGTATGTTTTATAATAAATAAATGAATACATATCAATGCAACTGCCCCTTGTCCCAAAAAAGGTTCAAGTTCACTATCATCAGCTATAACATTTGTTATTACAAAAATCTTTTCCTCTATTCAAGCTTGGGGATTTAGGATTCAGGGAGACAATACCTTCACATGTTCATTCTTTCAGAAGTGTCATCTCTGGCCAACACCCAGCATGTGGATATGTGTTTACTCAGTTCTGATATCCCCTAAATACCAATAACCCAAGCCATCCAAACACAAGAGATGGACCCAAAGTTTACAGGCCCAAACCCTATGTCTTATGCTACAATTAACAAACTGATACAAGGCCTGCTGCCTACCTCAGGATGCAGGAGATAGAGGAAGGAACCCGCAGCCCTCAGAGGAAAATCATGGAGCTACAGGAGTGCTGGGCACATAACAGACATTCAACAAACCCCTAGCATTCATCCATTCATGGTCTGGTGAACTTTATCACCAATGTCACAGGATCTTTCCCAACTATATTACAAGGGAACCTAAACTTCTAGCTGGTATGGTGAGATAATAAAAGAGCTACATGATAGTTCAGCTACTCTGAACTCAGCCACAGCACCTCCAGTACTATTCTCCCCTCTTGCAGACACTGGACTTTAGCAGTGAGATTAAATAACTTACAATCATGAAGCTAGTGACATTACAGGCATAGAGGGGAAGTCTACTACTCCATCCACTCATGAAAAATCTAAGGAGGCCTGAGGTTCCCTCTCAATCACCAACAAATGACATGTGTAGTGCTTTGCCAGGTCATGGACTCATGTGATCCCAGCTCTCTGACAGGCTGGCAAGAATAAAGTAAAATAATAAGGAAAGAGCATAATGAAAACCCCAAACCCACATACGTTCTCCTGGACACATATAGTAGTACCTCTGCATCTAAGCAGCATTGACAACACCTCTCTCCTCTATGGATCTCTGGTGGCACTTGAAAATGAATAAATTGTTAGGAGCTGTTGAAACCTTGCTAAAGTGGAGTAATTCAGTAAAAACAGGTGTGATAAATTTATTTTTACAGAAGCGCTTGAGATCATTCACCTACTCTATAAAGATCCTGTGTCCAATATGGTGTTGGGGACACAAGGATTGGGGTCTGAATTCAGTTACTGCACTCTAACAGTTTCTAGAGGCAAGGGGCAAGCCAAAGACTCAGGATGCACTGACTCGGGGATTCCCAGAGGATGTGAAGGCTGAGCCAAGACCTGGTAAGGAGTGAGGGGGAAGAGAGGAGCATGTTCCATGCAGAAGCAGCAGAATGTGCTGAGACATAGTGGCAAGAACACAGCTCCACAATCAAGGAACTAAGAGAAATTAGTGTGGCTGGGTCACAGCTTGGGCAGACCTAAAAAGAACCAAAGCTGGAGCAGGAAATGGGCTATTCACATACAGCCTGCATGGTAGCTTAAGGAGTTTGAACTTCATGGAAGGTAAATAGGAAGCTACAGAAAGGATTTAGAAAAGGGTGCAGCTGATCAAACCACTAATATCTGTAAAATGGACTGAAGAGGCAAAACCAAAGGCTTGACAAGGGCTGGACAAGGACAGAAGCAGTGAGGATGGCAAGGCATGGAGAGAGCCCACTGTTCCTTTTTTTTTTTTTTTTGTTAAGATTTTATCTTGGGGGATCCCTGGGTGGCGCAGCGGTTTAGCGCCTGCCTTTGGCCCAGGGCACGATCCTGGAGACCCGGGATCAAATCTCACATCGGGCTTCCGGTGCATGGAGCCTGCTTCTCCCTCTGCCTGTGTCTCTGCCTCTCTCTCTCTCTCTGTGACTATCATACATAAATAAATAAAAACTTAAAAAAAAAAAAGATTTTATCTTGGGACGCCTGGGTGGCTCAGGGGTTGATCATCTGCCTTCGGCTCAGGGAGTGATCTTGGGTGCAGGGATCAAGTCCTATATCCGTCTCCCTGTGAGGAGCCTGCTTCTCCCTCTTTCTATGTCTCTGCCTCTCTCTGTGTGTCTCTCATGAATAAATAAATAAAATATTTAAAAAAATAAAAATAAAATTTTATCTTTAAGTAATCTGTATACCTAATGTGGGGCTTGAACTTACAACCCTGAGGTCGAGAGTCACACGCTCTACTGACAGCTAGCCAGGCACCCCTGAGCCAAGTGCTCTTTAGAACACAGTAAACTTAGATGCATGGGGGAGGAGATGCCTGGGACACAGCCCAGCAGAGCTAGTCACCATAGAAAGGGCTCCAAACTTTGGAGCCTAAGTACTTGGCCTCTCAGTAGTGGCCCTTCCCCAGCTCTCTTCCAACCCTGGCATTTATACTGTGTGCAAACAGCTGAACAAGAAACATACCTGCATCAGAGCAAATGTATCAGGCAAGGCCAGATTCAAATCCCACCCCTACCACTGAGTTCACCATATGCCCGAGTCAGCTTGTCAGAGACTGTTCTTCAGCTATAATCTTCAGCCCTAAGAGCCTTCAGTGTAGCCATTAAACAGGATCCTGGGCATGGTGCCAAAAGGGCTGCTAGTGGACAGTGGATGACTCCACTGTGCTTTAGTTCACACCTAGAGGCTTTTCTAGCATTGGAATCAGGTAAAATAGGCTATTTCTGAAGGCCTGGATCTTGGAACATCTAAAAACAAGGGCCTGTCTACTGGGGATTGCCAAGGAAAAAGGAGATGAGCATTTGCTTCCTTCTTCGTAACATGTCAGACAATGCTCTAACACTAACAGATACAAGCTGCCTTGGTCACCTGGGAGGGAGGCAACATGGGTTCTCATTCCTAAAAGCAGGTAACTGGAATAGACAGAGCTTAGCTCCCCTATATTTAGCATCTCCACTAGGACTTTCTTTTCAGGCAGCAGGATATATCTGAGGAGCTTGAGGGCAAACTTATTAACCCCATATCATGATTGAAAGTAGGGTAAACCCAGCCGATTTACTCCTTTCTCCCATATGGCAGCAAAATGGAAAATACCCTTTATCAGAGAGGTGAGACAGCCAGTAAGTGTGAAGGGACAATAGATAAGCTCTTCGGTGCAGTGAGACCATGAGTTGGCCTCTACCTTCTCTGTTTCTACTTCACTGCCAAAACCACAACACAAGCTAGAGCTAGAAGAGTAACTCTATCTGTGGGGCTCTCGCGAGAAGAGGACAGCAAGCGAGCACAGCTCTCGCCAAGCTGGAGAGCAAGACAGAGGAAGGGCAACGTCTCTGGCAAGCCCCTCCGCTGACCACACAGCCAGGTCCGCCCTGAAGCTCTCACCATACACTGCAGGCAGCAGAGGAGAACAGGGGCCCTAGTAAGTCACCTACAATGAAAATAGACTGGTGGTTTCTGGGGCCCATGCTGCCCTCCCCTTGCCTCTGCTGACTCTCCCACAAAAGCAACAGTCTGCTGAAACCCTGCAGTCACGCGGGGATATGAGTGCACTCCAGTCAGCTTGGATTCTTCTTTTTTCCTCTCTGGTTTTCCATATTTTCTACAATTAACATAAATTAATAGTCATAGAAAAATCATTTTCCAGAGCCAGTTGATGGCACATACTGAGGAGGTTGTTGGCTCTCACCCACCAGACTCCCAGAGCAACATTTCAGTGCCAGGGAGACACAGCAGGGGACCTGGTTTTCATGGTCAACCGCTCAGTACACCCACTTCCCTGAGCCTTGACAGGAGGGCAGAGGCTGCATGTGAAGGGTACACCTTCAGAAACAGCGGGAAATTGTCAAAATCCCTGCTCAGCAGAGGAGCTGGGGCTCTGGCTCATGTAGTACCAGGTGAGTCCCAAGCACAACCCAGAGCATACACCCAGGAAATCTTCCTGCAGTAACACTGGCTCAGCACAGCTCCAACTGACCCAGACAGGCCTGATGGTGAACAGAGGACGGGACCTTAGAAACCAGACCTTTGGAGTCTCACAGCCTCCAGAGACATACAACAAGACCTGGGGCCAGGAGACCAGACTTTGCTGTTATCACCCATCCAGTCCTGAGAGACAGCCTGGAGCACCATACACAGGGGACCTTTTTGGCAACAAATTTAGCACTCCCTTCCTGCCTCCTGAAGAGAAGTAGAAGAGTTTTAAAGTGACAGGAATACTTTGCAGCAGGACTCCAGAGACAATATCCCAGACTCTGAAGCACGGTCTCAGACACTCCAGCCTAATTCAGGACTCTTGGTCTCAGATATCACCCCACATCTCAAGTTCCCTATCAGAAGAGGAGAGGCTGGACTAAAGGGCTTCTAAGTTCCTTCCCTGCTCTGACCTAGAGACTTCAATTCTTGGCAGAATAATGTCTGGATACTGTTACAAATGTGCTGTACCCAGATGCAAGCCCAAGATGGGGTAGATACTGAAACAGCAATCAAAAAGCCACCAAGAAGACATCAAAAGAAAAGGCAATTACAGACCAATATACTTTATCAACATAAATACAAAAATTCTAACAAAATTGCAGCAAACCAAATCCAACAGTGTATTAAAAGGATTACACACCATGATCAAGTAGGATTTATCCCAGGAAGCCAAGGGTGGGTTCAACATTAAGAAAATCAACCAATATAATAAACCACATTAATAGAACTAAGGAAAAACACTCATTTGATCATCTCAATTGCATGCACAAAAAAAACATTTCACAAAATCCAACACTCCTTCATGACAAGAGCAGGAATAAAAGTAGGAATAAAAGGGAACTTCCTCAATATGATAAAGGGTATTTACGAAAACCCAATGGTGAGCTTTTCCCCTAAGACCAGAATAAAACAAGTATGCCCACCTTTCACCACTAGTATTTAACATTGCAGTAAAAAAAAAAAAAAAAAAAAAAAATTGCACTAGAGGTCCTAGACAGAGCAATCAGATAAGAAAAAGAAATAAAAGGCATTCAAATAGGAAAATAAGTAAAGCTGGGGATCCTTGGGTGGCTCAGGGGTTTAGCGCCTGCCTTTGGCCCAGGGTGCGATCCTAGAGTCCCAGGATCGAGTCCCGAGCCGGGCTCCCAGGATGGAGCCTGCTTCTCCCTCCTCCTGTGTCTCTGCCTCTCTCTTTCTCTCTATGTCTATCATTCATAAATAAATAAATCTTTAAAAAAAGAAAATAAGTAAAACTATCTCTATTTGCAGATGAAATGATTTTTTTTTTTAAAGATTTTATTTAAAGATTAATGAGAGAGACAGAAAGAGAGAGGCAGAGACAGGCAGAGGGAAAAGCAGGCTCCATGTATGGAGCCCGACGTGGGACTCGATCCCAGGTCTCCAGGATCACACCCTGGACCGAAGGCAGCACTAAACCGCTGAGCTAAAAAAAAATAAATAAATAAAAAATAAAAAAAAATAAAAATAAACCGCTGAGCTACCCGGCTGCCCAGAAGTGATCTTATAAAAAAAATCCCCAACAGTACAAAGCTCCTAAGAGCTAAACAATGAAATCAGCAAGGGTACAGGATAGAAGATCAACACACATAAAGCAGCTGTGTTTCTATGTACTAACACTAAACAATCTAAAAAGGAAATTTAAAAAATAATTTTATTTATAACATAGCATCAAAAAAGTAAAATACTTAGGAATACATTTAGCTAAGGAAGCAAAAGACTCATACACTAAAAACTATAAAACACTGCTAAAAGAAATTAAAGAAGATACAAATAAATGGAAAGACATCTTGTTCCATATTAACAACTTAATATTGTTAAGATAGAGTATTATGAATACTCTCCAAATTGACCCTAAAAGTCAATACAATCCCTACCAAAATTCCAACAGTGTTTTTTTTTGTTTGCAGAAATGGAAAAGTCAATCCTCAAAATGATATGGATACGCAAGGGACCCTCAAGTAACTAAACAACCTTGAAGAAGGAAGAACAAAGTTAAAGGGTTCACACTTTCTGATTTCAGAACTTACTAGACTACTACAGTTAATCAAAACAGTGTGGTACTGACATAAGTAGACACAGACAAATGGAATAGAATTTAAAGTGCAGATATACACCCATATCTATTGCTAAATTACTTTCAACAAAGGTGCTAAGTCCATTCAGTGGGGAAAGAATTGTTTCTTCAACAACTGGTGCTGGGAGGCATCAGCATCTGGGTGGCTCAATTGCATCCAACTCTTGATTTCAGCTCAAGTCATGATCTCAGGATTGTGAGATAGAGCCCCACTTTAGGCTCCACAATGGGCTGAGAGCCTGCTTGGGACTCTGCCTCTCCCTCTGCCCCTCCCCCATTCTCTGGGAAAAAAACACAATTGGTGCTGGGACAAGTGGACTTTTACATGCAGATGAATGAAGCTGAACCCCTCCTCCATATCATGTATAAAAACTGACAAAAAATGGATCAATAATCTAAACATAAGAGCCAAAACTATAAAATTCTTAGAAGAAAACAGGGAAAAGCTTCATGACCTTGGATTTGGCAATGGATTCTTAGATAAGACACCAAAAGCATAAGCAACAAAAGATGAAACTGGATTTCATCAAAGTTAAAACTTTTAGGGTACCTGGCTGGCTCAGTTGTTATTGGTAGAGTATACGACTCAACCTCAGGGCTGTGAATTCAAGCCCCACATTAGGCGTGGAGCCTACTTTAAAAAAATTTTAATTAAGAAAAAAGTTAAAACTTCTGTACATCAAAAAACATTATCAAAGGGGCGCCTGGGTGGCTCAATCAGTTAAGCATCTGCCTTCAGTTGGGGTCATGATCTCAGGGTCCTGGATCGAGCCCCACAGCGGGTTTCCTGCTCAGAGGGAGTCTGCTTCTCTCTCTCCCTCTGTGCTTTCTCTCTCTCAAATAAATAAATAAAATCTAAAAAAAAAGGGATGCCTGGGTGGCTCAGGGGTTGAGCATCTACCTTGGCTCAGGGCATGACCCCAGAGCCCTGGGATCAAGACCCACATCGGGTCCCTGCATGGAGCCTGCTTCTCCCTCTGCCTGTGTCTCTGCCTCTCTCTGTGTCTTTCATGAATAAATAAATAAAATCTTTTTAAAAATTAAATTAAATTAAATTAAAATAAAATCTAAAAGAAATTATCAAGGAAGTGAAAAGATAACCTAGAAAATAGGAGAAAATATTTGCAAAGCATGTATCTGATAAAGGTTTAATATTCAAAATATACAAAGAGGGACTCAAAGGGCACCTGGGTGGCTCAGTTGGTTAAGCGACTGACTCTTGATTTCAGTTCAGGTCATCATCTAAGGATCATGAGATTAGGCCCTGTGTTGGGCTCTATGCTCAGCAGGAAGTCTACTTCTCTCTCTTTCCCTCTGCCCCTATCCAGCCTCGCATACTTGAGCACTCTCTAAAATAAATAAATAGGGATCCTTGGGTGGCTCAGTGGTTTAGCACCCGCCTTTGGCCCAGGGCATGATCTTGGAGTCCCCAGATTGAGTCCCACGTCAGGCTCCCGGCATGGAGCCTGCTTCTCCCTCTGCCTGTGTCTCTGCTTCTCTCTCTCTCTCTCTCATGAATAAATATTTAAAAATAAATAAATAAATAAATAAATAAATAAATAAATAAATGAATGAATCTTAAAAAGGGGGGGATTCAAATACTTCTATTGTTCACTTCTATGCACCATTATTCACAATAGCCAACAGATGGGGAAAAAAAAAACCCAAGTATCCATCAACAGATGAACAGGTAAACAAAATGTGGTGTATATATACACAGCCATAAAAAGGAATGGCCCTGATACAGATCACAACATAAATCTTGAAAATATTATGCCAAGTGAAATAAGACATAAAAGTACAATACATAAGATTCCAGTAAGATGAAATATCTAAAATAGGCAAATTCACAGCAACAGAAAAGTTACCAGGGGTTGGGAGGAATGGGAAATAGGGAATTATTGCTTAATGGGTACAGAGTTTCTATTTGGGGTGATGAAAAAGTTTCGGAAAATAGATAATGGTGATGATTGCATAAGAATGTGAATGTAATTAATACCACCGAATTGTACACATAAAAATGGTTAAAATGACACATTTTATGTTATATATATACTATACCCCCACACATGCACACACGCACACAGTCACTAAGAACGCCCCCTGAGGCCCTGCATGCCAGCACTATCCTCATCTGGCTTTTCCAGATGAGACAAGGAAGCCCTGGCACAGAGCACAGTGGAAAGCATCAGAGTATTCTGGCCTCACAACAGTGCCAGAAGAAAGAAGTCCTTCACCATAAGCAAACAGCAGATGACACACTCACCTAGCTCTTTTTATTTTCTATTTCTTCTTAGAGAGAAGGTGGATTTTATGGTCTGACAGGCACTTTTAATAAATGCTGCTTAAGACATATGAACCAATGATCATGGGACCTGAACATTTTTTTTTAAGATTTTATTTATTTATTCATAGAGACACAGAGAAGGAGAGAGAGGCAGAAAGAGAAGCAGGCTCCATGCAGAGAGCCCGACGTGGGACTCGATCCAGGGTCTCCAGGATCATGCCCTGGGCTGCAGGCGGTGCTAAACCACTGCGCCACCGGGGCTGCCCAGGACCTGAACACTTTAAATTTAAGCTCCATCAAGTGAATATCTTCAGGCCCACAGAGCTCTGGTAGGAAGTGACAAAGAGGAGAGAAAAGAGACAAGCTCCTCAGCCTCAGGGCTAAGACAGCTCTTGGGGGCTGAGGAAAGCTACCAGCTCTGCTACCAATCCTCTCAGTCACCAATGCCTCTCTCCCTTGCCCCAGACCCCCAAGGAGCTACTGAAATCTTACCTGATAGTTTCATCTTGACATCTAACACCTTAACCACAGCTCAGCAGGCTGGCAATCTTGTTCCTATCAGAACCTGCCCTAGATAAAGAAATCAACATCCTACATAACAGAGGAGATCTCTGGAACCATGGATACAAAATGGTCCCTGGGAGACATTTCAGGACAAATATCAACTGATGTTTAAGTCTGAAATAAGGGCTAATATTTGGTGCTGGGGAATTTTACTTCATAGTCTGATGGGCCTGCTTAAAAACCACAGTCCATCAGGACACTGGCTGCTGTTTAAAAGCTGCTCCTCCACCAGCCACACCACCACTTGGCAGAGAATGCCAGTTACCTACTGAGCCCAAATCTGTGCCAGCCCCCCACTAGGAAAAGGACCATTACAGAGATGAATGAACCCAGCTCAGCATCATTCAAGGAAGAACAGGCCTGAAGACAAAAGAGCCTTGAGTCAGAATGTGCTTATATGGAGAAAGGTGATTCTGAATGTGGATCTGGTGACATCCACTGTCAAGAGCACTGTCAAAACACCCAGAGAAGGGCACCTGGGTAGGTCAGTGGTTGAGAGCATCTGCCTTTGGCTCAGGGGCGTGATCCTGGGATCAAGTCCCACATCAAGCTCCCTGTGGGGAGCCTGTTTCTCTCTCTGCCTATGTCTCTGCCTATTTCTGTGTGTCTCTCATGAATAAATAAATAAAACCTTAAAAAAAAAAAAAAAAAAAACAGAGCACCCACAAGACAGGAAGGGGCAGAACTAGTTTCCATGGGTGGCCCTAGACAGGTTACTCACACACTCTGGGTTCTAGCTTCTTCCCTAAGAATCTTGGGAATCTCAAGTGCCAAGACTTTCCAGAGCCTGTCACATTCAGAAACCAAATATACCACCCTTAACCACAGGGTATGGCTATGGGTACCCCAGCTTAATATGAATGATTTTCCACCACACTCCACATCCAAGAGGCTCTGGGCCCTAACCTCTGCTTCTCTGGCCCTGTGTAATTACAGAGCTAGAGCACAGCTGAGTTTGAACACAACAAATGCCCTTAGTTACTCAGATATTACCCTTAACTTTCTAGTTAAAGGTATTCATCCAGGGATCCCTGGGTGGCGCAGCGGTTTAGCGCCTGCCTTTGGCCCAGGGCGCGATCCTGGACACCCGGGATCGAATCCCACATCGGGCTCCCGGTGCATGGAGCCTGCTTCTCCCTCTGCCTGTGTCTCTGCCTCTCTCTCTCTCTCTGACTACCATAAATAAATAAAAAAAATTTAAAAAAAAAAAAAAAAAAGGTATTCATCCAGCAACTGGCCTGGAGTCTGTTGGTTTGTAACTTAGCATCTTTAATTATTTTCAGCAGGAGATCTTATTCGAGTAACCTAGCTCACCATTACCTGGAAACACTAAGTCCTAATGAGTTTGAAAACATCAGTCCCATGTATTAAACCCCTTTCTGGTTAAAATACCTGGAATGTTTTCTGCTTTCTGCACTAGTCTCAACTAATAATACATAACAGCAATAAACTACATTTGTTTAAACCTGCATCTCTCTGTCCCTCTGCTATTAAAAAAAAATATTTCCTTTATCGAGGGACCTGGGTGCCCCAGTCAGTTAAGCATCTGCCTTTGGCTCAGATCATGATCCCAGGGCCCTGGAATCAAGCCCCACGTCTGGTTCCCTACTCAGGGGGGAGTCTGCTTCTCGTTCTCCCTCTGCCTACTATTCCCCCTGCTTGCACTCTCTCTCTGATAGATAGATAGATAGATAGATAGATAGATAGATAGATAGATAAAAAAATAAATAAATAAATAAATAAATAAATAAACAAACAAACAAAATCTTTTAAAAAATAAATATTTCATTTATTGATTGAGAGCACACACGTGCACAAGTGGGGGGAAAGGCTAAGGAGAGGGTGAGAGAAACTCAAGCAGACTCCACACCAAGCTCAGAACCTGTCACAGGTTCTGACCCTGACATGACCCTGGGATCACAACCCAAGCCAAAACCAGGAGTTGGATGCTCAACCAACTGAGCCATGCAGATACCCCTGTCTCTCTGCTATTTTTTAAATGTATAAATTGTGTCAGGTATTGAAAAATCCTATGTATTATTTACATTTTGGTCAAAAAAAGCAAATATAACTACTAATAAACTCCCAGAGCAACAGTTGTTATTAAAAGAGAACATTCTAGGGGATCCCTGGGTGGCTCAGCAGTTTGGCGCCTGCCTTCAGCCCAAGGCGAGATCCTGGAGACCTGGGACGGAGTCCCGCATTGGGTTCCCTGCAGGGAGCTTCTCCCTGTGCCTCTGCCTCTCTGTCTGAGTCTCTCATTAATAAACAAATAAAAATCTTTTAAAAAAATAGAAAATAAAAGAGAGCATTCTATAAAATAGCCATGTCAATTTCAGATACATAGCTTTGTAAACTGGATTATAATCAGTTCTACCAAGGAAACCATCTCCCCTGCTTCTTTCCTTTTGGTTCAGCTGCACCTTGGCAATGTCCTTCAGAAGAGACGCGCTGTGCCCTTAGACATCCCAGGGACAACCGCCCCCTCTCTCCATTTGTTCTCATCTTCCATCTTCCAACTGCCTCAGCCCCTGTGACCAAAAAAATAGCAGCTGCCTGGTGCACCGCACATGAAGAAAACTTCTGGGGCTCTGTCTGGATAAGGATGAGCGCTGTTATCAATCAGTAACATGTGCCACAGAAGCTGAGTGGGCAGATGGAGTATCTGAGCCTTGACGCTTGCCATCTCCATAACCTAAAATAAACTTCCCTGGAATCCCAAGCCATCTCTATGGTCCAAGAGGTTGGAGAGGAAGAGAGCATAAGAGGGGTGCTTTAGACTTACCCACTCCTCCTCTACTTTCCTACACAGTCTAGAGCTGGTCTTTCTTGGGTCCCTTTGTAACAGAGGGGCTGGGTTCTGTTCCATCACCAAGTTCTCTAGCTTCGTTTCTAGCAATGGAGCCATGATCTCACGTTTCAATTACAACAAATGCCAGAATCCTGGAGCTAAAAAGACGTCTCATATGAATTCTGAGCAGAATTTCTGGAAGCAGAGGGACACCCTTGCATTTAGACATTTATCCATCCTCCTCCCAATGATCAGTTCTATCTTTCCAATTTGATCCCTGACCACAGAGACCCACTCTGGGAACCTTGATTCTTTCCCAATGGCCCCAGAATAGGATGACACACCATGCTTGCCATGCAGAACTACTAAGTCCATCCTCCTGTGCTCTAGCCCAATGAGCTTTTGCTTCCCCTCTAACAGGAATCTCCTTTACATGGTGACCCATTTAGGGAAAAGAACAAACATTCCAGGAAAAACAACAACAACAACAACAACAACAATGAGGGCAGGAATTGGGGAGAAGGGTTATGCAGTGAATTTTAGGAATTTCTCTAGAGGCTGATGCTTGACTAAGAAGTTCACAGTTATAAAGAAGGAAGCCATATTCCCCACTCTGAACTCCCAGCTTGGAGCCTGGGTGGCAACACACAGTGAGCAACAAGGTCCCAGGGAAGCCCAGATGTACTCAGCACAAGAACAAGTCCTTCCAGAAAAGGGAACATTATGTGGACTCTAATCCTCTTACCCTGTAAGAGTAAGAGCTACATCTCAGTATGTCCAGCTAGACCTGGGCTTTAACCCCCAACAGAGGTAAGCAATACAAATACTCCAAGATGTTCCAGAATCCAAATACTCCATGTCTCCAGAAATAGTGCAATATGTTACCAGGGAGTGATGCAGCCCAAAGCTCAGCATCTGCCTGTGATGCCATCAGAATTGGAGGGCACTCAGGAAGAACAGGGCACAACCACCATCTGTACCTGCCTTCGGCGAGGACAGAACCTACTTCTTCGGGCAGGCAGGACAAAGCCTTCCCCAGGTCCACAGATGAGCACCTACTTCTCGGTGGCACTGCACAATGCACAGATTGGAGCAAGGGAACCCAGGGTGACGGGCCAGCCACATGCTATCTCTAGGCTGGAGAGCTGCAGAGCTCAAGTTGCTCTCCAGACCAGGAACATGGTAGGTGATATCTTGAATGAGTGAGTGGCTCTCTGGGTCACCATGGAAAATTATGGACAGTGTTGTCTTTCAGGTGGGTCTTGGCAAAAACGAAATACCAAAGACCAAGCACAGGCTAAGTCCTTTCACTCCCAAGAAGCCTCTCTGGCAACCAGTCTTCAACGTCCTTCCTCTATATCTTACCATACAGGAGGAAGACCAGCCAAAAGAAGAAAAAAGACATATGCTTTGGGAAACCCATGCCTGGAGTGTGGAAACTAAAGCTACTGGCCAGGGCTCTCAGCCTGAGAGGACTGACTAAACCAGAGCAGCAATCTTTTCTGCCCTATCCATTCTCAAAAGTGTGAGCAGGTCTGAAGTCCTCAAACACTACTATTGCCCTCAAGATAAAGCCCATACTCCTTGGACAGAGCATACAAGGTATTTCCAATCTGGCCCTTGCCTACCTTATGCTCTGTGTTCATCTTTTTATGCATTACTCCTTCTGCCTGAAGCATCTGCTTCTCAACAAAATGAGAACCTGGAACCCTGTAATTCATCCTTCCAGATTTAGCATCATCACCTCTTCTATGGTTTCCCCAAACTTTCAGGTACAGGAGGAAGCCCAAAATCTGGGCCACCCCTAGGCATAGCGCACACAATGGATGGGCCTTTTCTATACTATCCTGCAATATCATGTGCACAGGCATATCTGCCTCCTCTCTAGATGGGCCTCAGGCCTGTGCTCCTGAGGCCCAGCCTGGCACCGGGACTAAACAATGGGTCCCTCACTGCAGCGTACAGGATTAATGATGAGTGCTTTGCTGCCTGGCCAAAGGAAGTCAGCTGCAAGTTCAAGCAAAGGCAGGCTGGCTGTGGCCTGGGCCTGGGCACCAGCTGTAGAGAAGTGCCCCCCCCTCCTTAACTCCGCTCCAGCCCAGGCTTGCTGTTCTTGGGTAGAGCCACCCATCACATGTCAGGAGGCTGCTGCTGCTGGGATGATGTTACAGTCTATTTTGAGGGTCACACTGGAGCATCTGTCAGCCTGGCCAGCCACACCCTCCATGTGTCATCACTAAGAGCTGGGGACACCCACAGGTCCACAAACTCTGATTGAGCAAGTCATTTCCCCGAGGGACCCTCAGCTTCAGGGCCTCATTGGGTTTCTAACAAGATCAACCAAAATGCCCTTATCTCCTGGCACCACTGGCAGGGCTCTGATGTCTCCTCACCCCACCAGACCCAACTCCTGAGGTTCCCAGCATTGGTGACTTGGCAAAATGCAGCTGAACCCCATCAGTTTGTGCCAAGCTCTTAGCTCAAACATAGTCCCTCCGTCTTTAGCTATCTCTTACATTTAAGGAGTGCCCAGAAACCCCAGCACCCTGACTTCAAGCCAGTTACCAACCGGGCTCATTTTAGGTCCAACAGGTCTCAGCTGCTAAGAAACTCCTACTCACCCCTCAAAACCAAGCCCACACTCTGCCTCCTCTTGCAGAGAATATTTCAATCTACTCTGCTGAGTAGGCCACAGGCTCCCTAAGGACAAAGCTGATCTGTGCTGGCTTTACCTCTATTCTCCCTGTCCCTAGCTGGGCATAGTAGCTATGAATAAATACTCCATGAACTCCTGAAATGAAACATTCTAACTAGATTAGATTAGTATGTTCTACAAAAGCCATCATCAAAACAAAGGCTTTTCTGGAAAATGACATTGATAACTGGGTCCAGAAACACCTTTTATGAAAAAATTTACAGAAAAACAAATTTACAGATTCAGTAAATCAAGCATAGAGTATGCCACATTTCTCTGGCCCCACTCAGCACTAAACACCTTGTAAATCTCTCCCCTAAGAACACTGTGACCCCCTAAGAATCCAACTGGGCATTCCTTCACTCTACCTACAGGGAATGAATTCAATGGGGAAAGGCAGCAGCAGCATGTACACATATGTCTGGAATCAGGCAAAGGCATCTAACAAGTTAGGTTACTCTACTGCAAACTCAAAGCACTGTTGCCGGGGCAGGTAACCAAACATCCTAGGGGTTCAGGTCTTACTCACAAAACAAATACATTATCAGGGAGGCTCAGTCTGTTGAGTGGCCTACTCTTGATTTCAGCTTGGGACATGATCTTGGGGTCTTGGGATTGAGCCCTATGTCGGGCTCCCCGCTTATTGGGGAGTCTGCATCTGCTTCTCCCTCTGCTCCTCCCCCTCAGCCCCTGCTCAAATAAATAAATAAAATCTTAAAAAAAAAATTTTAGGGATGCCTGGGTGGCTTAGTGGTTGAGCCTTTAGCGCAGGGCGTGATCTGGGGTCGTGGGATCAAGTTCCACATCGGGCTCCCTTCGAGGACCCTACTTCTCCCTCTGCCTATGTCTCTGCCTCTCTCCCTGTGTATCTCTAATGAATAAATAAATAAATAAAATATCTTAAAAAAATTTTTTTTAAGTAGGGGCAACTGGGTGGCTTAGTTGGTTGAACATCTGCCTTTGGCTTGGGTCATGATCTCAGGGTCCTGGGATCCAACCCCATGTGGGGCTTCCTGCTCAGTGGGGAGTCTGCTTCTTCTTCCTCTTCTGCCCCTCCCCCTGCTCCTGCTCTCTCTCTCACAAATAAATTAACTTAAAAAGATAAAATAATTTTTTAAAATAGATTTTTGTCTCCCTCTGCCTCTCACCCCTTACATGCGCATGCTTCTCTCTTCCTCCAAAACAAATATATAAATCTTTAAAAAGAAAATTAAATTAAAATAAATAAATAAATAAATAAATAAATAAATAAATAAAATCTAAAAACAGGGATCCCTAGGTGGCTCAGCAGTTTGGCGCCTGCCTTTGGCCCAGGGCATGATCCTGGGGTCCTGGGAACAAGTCCCACATTGGACTCTCTGCATGGAGCCTGCTTCTCCCTCTGCCTGTGTCTCTGCCTCTCTCTCTCTCTCTCTCTCTGTGTGTGTCTCTCATTAAGAAATAAATAAAATCTTTTAAATAGTAAAATAAAAACAAACAGATACATTATCATCTGCTCTGGTCACTTTCCAGAGATGCTGCAAGGCTCAAATTAGATAATACATGAAAGCTATAAAACTGGTTAACACCTGGGTCATGGACCAACCCCAGGTCAGAAACACACATCCAATATTGACAGGAAACAAAAAACGTACTGGTAATTTTCTGCCCTGTATCTACCCTTGGCCTCTTCAAAACCACACCTGGCTCATAACAATATCTGGCTATACATCCTAGCCATGAGATGGCTTTCAGGGACTCCATTAAGATGCTATGAGGAGACATTCATATACTTGCCATCTGATGGTGGTCAACTGAAGCATATAGGAACTGAGGTTTCCAGGTCAACTTAATGGCTGTATTTACCACATATAAAAATGCTGGGTATAGGGCAGCCGGGGTAGCTTCGCGGTTTAGCGCCGCTTTCAGCCCAGGGTGTGATCCTGGAGACCTAGGATCGAGTCCTATGTCAGGCTCCCTGCATGGACCCTGCTTCTCCCTCTGCCTGTCTGTGCTTCTCTCTGTGTGTGTCTCTCATGAATAAATAAATAAAATCTTAAAAAAAAAAAAAAAAAGGGATCCCTGGGTGGCGCAGCGGTTTGGCGCCTGCCTTTGGCCCAGGGCGCGATCCTGGAGACCCGGGATCGAATCCCACATCAGGCTCCCGGTGCATGGAGCCTGCTTCTCCCTCTGCCTGTGTCTCTGCCTCTCTCTCTCTCTCTCTGTGTGACTATCATAAATAAATAAAAAATTTAAAAAAAAAATGCTGGGTATAGAAGCTGGGAGACGATGGTCAACTCTCTTTAAATTTTCAGGCAACACCTATAGTAAGGCCAACTAACAAGACACAGGGCCTTTTCAAGCAAAATCTACTTACAACTGAAATATGAAAAGTCAGTTGGAGGAATCCAGATCTCTACATTTAAACACTACCTTTCTGAAAAAGTATTCACGTTTCTCAAAGCTCAGCTGCTACCTATGATTAGCACTACAGAGAAAACAATTGATTTTCCTTCCTACAAGTCTAAGAAATGCCCTTCAGTCTCTTTGGCAATATGAGACTCCAGTCACTGCCATTTCAGTCTCTACCAAAACTATTTTTGCACTGTTTAAGAGGCTATTCTTATTCACACTAGTTCAAGAACATTATATGTACATATGTACTTTTATCAGATGGTGGGAAGGGGAAATAGAAACCTTAAAGCTCTCCAAAAGTATGTTTTCTATCTGTAAATGCACTAGGTAGGAATAAAAGTGAAAAGATGTAATACCATGCCATGATCAGAATTTCAGAATCACAGAATTCTGCGGTTCAAGGCAGCTTAGATACTGACCTAGCTCCCCCATAATACAAACAAGGAGATTAAAGATGCACCATCTACACATGGCCACACAGCCATCTCAGGCAAGGATGTTACAACTTCACAGAGGAAGCAGGCACAGCTCTGACTCTATCAGTCCTCCCCCAACACAAACCCCTTGGCTGGGCGTTTTGCATGTACCACAAAAGGGACAGTCCCTAGGAGAGAGGAAGTATTCTGAATGCTCAAGAACACATATTCAGGGTTGGCACGAAGGTCACTGGTCTAGTTGGCAAACTTCCCACATCAGACCTAAGGTCTGATGAGGAAAGCCTTTCCAAGACAGCTGAAATCATGTTATTATATAAGTTAAACACCTGCTTTGTCACAATCAATAGGAAAAAGGGAAGACTAGGAGAAAAAGGAAAAAAAAGAAAAATGCGAAATCTACCCCTCTGACTTCCAGGTGTCTGCTTAGATCACCCTAAAATAGGGAGCCTCCCTAATGCTAACTTTAATGAGGACCTTCCTAAAGCTGGTCCAACTGGTGTTTGAGTCCCTGGACTGAAAAACAAGTTTATGAGCAGCAAGGTCATCTGATTCTGACCATGTGCATGTTATTTACCCTGACATGACAGGCTAGTGGCTGCCACAGCTGTGATAAATGCTGTGAAGACTCTACTATCCCTTTGAAGCCTACAGGGGCCTCTATGTGACTAAATGCCATAAAAAAGAACCCTGAATGCAACAAGAGTGTGAAAGAAGGGAAGTCACAAATGTCATATAACAGCAGGGGAAATCCCACTCTGGACCCTGAATTTTTTTTTAAATTTATTTATTTATGATAGTCACAGAGAGAGAGAGAGAGAAAGAGAGAGAGAGAGAGGCAGAGACACAGACAGAGGGAGAAGCAGGCTCCATGCACTGGGAGCCCGATGTGGGATTCGATCCCGGGTCTCCAGGATTGCGCCCTGGGCCAAAGACAGGCGCCAAACCGCTGCGCCACCCAGGGATCCATGGACCCTGAATTGTTAATGTAAACTTGTTACTTGTTTCCCTGACCTATGAGGTATCTCATTACATAATCACTGAATAGGAAGTCCCCTCCTCTACCCTCAATGAACCTACTTGCCATCAAGGGCTGCTGCTTAGACTAGGCCATGCCCACGGTCAGGTCATAGAGACAGCCCACTCACTATTCAACCCTCTGTAGCCCAGACCCATGCATCTTAGCAACTCACATCAGTCACAAGTGTCAGCCAGAAGACCTCAAACTCTGACCATAGGGAATAGCTCAGTGCCAAGGGAAAGAAGGTGGTAAGAAGGGGCTTACCCATCTCTTCCTTTGCTGACAATCTTCACCTCAAAGTAATAAATGCCACAGGCAGCAGGTATGGGGTGGGTGGCACGCACTGAGGCAGCATCTTTGTGATTTTTGCCATGACCTAATAGGAGAAAGCAAGTAAGAAATTTCAGCAGAAAGAAATGCAAATAGAAGTCCTGTTCTTTTCTACTCCATGGCAACTTCACTGCTTCATGGCCAGAGGAAGCCCTGACATTGTTGGAGGAATAACCAGATAACAACTGAGCAAACACATAAACCTCCCACCTTTGGCTCACCTCTTACTGTGAACAGCAGCCCTGCCAGAGACAATTTCTCCCATACAAACTAAGTCAGGGTGCAGGCAATGTGGATGAATGTGAGAGATTCCCAAGCGCTGCTGGCAGTCTCTCCAAAACACAGAGAGCCCACCTAGATCAGGGGAGAGGGAGGCAGCTCTGGAAGATCACCCCTCTCAACTTGAGTAAAGAACCACAAGCTCTCTCTGATATCTGGCAGGTGAGCAAGCCCATGGGCCTCTGGCTAATGGAGGGGTTGTGACCACCCCTTTCTTCAGACACTCCCCAAACTAAGCAGTGATGAAAGGCCCAGCTGGAATTGGAGCTATCCCAGGATAAGCAAGGCCCTCAGGAGGAAGGTCCAGCCTAGCACTGGGTTTGGACACCTGTTGCAGTCCTCCTGACATCGGGTGTCTCGGGGCACAGCAGTCCAGGCAGTCGACCCTCGGCCTGGTCAGCTTCAACACCTTGGACACCCCGCAGGGGCTAAGGCCTAACCCGGGGCACCCAAATCGGGGAAGGGACGTGATGGGACAGGGGCCGGGCAGCACAGCCGCCCGGCAGGTGCTCCGGTCTTCCCCCCACCCCCAGGGCCAAACTGGCCGATACCTTTGTAGTGGACGCGGAGGTTGCCCTGGGAGAGGCCGATGTAGTTGTACTTGTCCTTGGGGCTCCAGGAGCGCGGCAGCGGCGTCTCATGCTGGTTGACCGCGGGGTACAGGCGCTGAAGGCGCCGGCTCAGCTCCTGCTCCCCCGGGGACTGCAGCCCGCCCCCAGCGCCCCCGCCAGAGGAATCTCCAGCTTGCGGGCTCCCAGCTCCCGGGTCCGCCGTCGCCGCCGCCATCTTGGAGGGAGCTGCTA
The DNA here is from genome assembly GCF_011100685.1 of Canis lupus familiaris. NCBI lineage: Eukaryota > Metazoa > Chordata > Mammalia > Carnivora > Canidae > Canis > Canis lupus. The sequence continues at coordinate 82,247,763 of NC_049226.1, read as the reverse complement.
TTGTGTCACTGGGGGCGGGGAGGAGCGAGACCAGATCTCCCCGCTCAGCCAATGGCCCGCGAGCCTACCGAGGCCGCAGGGAAACCGAGTCCAAGTCCTACACCTCTCTTTGGACTCTGCCCTGCTTCGCCACATTTCGGACTATATATCCCACAATGCAGAGCTCTCCAGAGGCGGGACAACCAGTGCTCGTAAGGAACTTTGGGAGATGTAGTACAAATTTGCTCAGTCATAAGCCTGTTCAGCGGAGACTTTGGGAAACCAAAAACTACAATTCCCGCTGGCGACGCGGCTCCGGGTCCTCAGTTCACCGCCCGCCCCCATGGCCTCTGTTTATCCCCCCGCCTCAGTTCCGATAGCCAGGGTCAAATCACTGGTAGTAACTGACTGAGGGGACCCTGTCCCCGGGTCCGAGGCCACCTTTGCTTATTGGCTTTGCTCCCAGCTTGTGGGCTCTGGCCGAGTGGGCGTGGCACAGACTCAACTCCGCCCCCGCCGCTAGGATGCTGGGGCCTGGTCGCCATAGCGACGGGCTGTACACTACCGCAGCTTCCCGGGCCGCGGGTGCTGGCTGCCCGACTGTCTGAGGGTCATGGCCTCCCCCAAGCCGCGGTGCTCCAGCTTCGCGACTACGTCGAGGTAGGCCCTGACCCGACTGAGGGCGGAGAGGAGGGTTTGAGAACTTCCAGAAAGTGAAATGCCTCTGCCCATTGGTCCAGGGCTTCAGCCCCTCAGGATCGGTGGTGCAGAAATGGAATCTGGACTGACTTAGCCCCCTGAGAACACTAGATGCTAGCAAAAGGGCTGGCGCACTTTATCATTAGTAAGAGACAGCTTGCATGTATTGAGCATATATTATGTGCCAACTACTTTATATATGGCACATTTAACCTCACAACTCTATGAGGTAGTAATATTTCCGTTTTACGAATGAATAGAAGCCTGGAGAGATCATGTGTTTTACACGTTTATAAGCGGTAGAGCTAAGGGGACTCCTGGGGAGCTCAGTGGTTGAGCGTTTGCCTTCCGCTAGGGACGTGGTCCCGGAGTCTTGGGATCAGTCCTACGTTGGGTTCCGCGCGGGGAGCCTGTTTCTCCGTCTGTCTAGCTCTCTGCCTTTCTCTGTGTTTCTCTTATGAATAAATAAATAAAATCATTTATTAAAAATGCTAACAAAAAAAAGTGGTAGAGCTAGGATTTGATCCCAGCCTCGTGAGACTCCTGAACCTGCGCTCTTAGCCACAGAGATAAACTGCCTCTTCGCCCATTAGCTTATGGCAAAGATGATTGTCGAATTGCTGTCTATTCAGGTTGCAGTCTCTGGGCACTCCAAAAGATGACAACAAGCTCTATTAGCTCGTAAAGCCACAAGTGTACATACTAAAACAAAAATTTTGGCTAAATATCTTTCCAGCTTTGGGAATTCAGAAGTCTCGGGATGCCTGGGTGGCTCAGCAGTTGGGCACCTGCCTTCGGCCCAGGTGGTGGTCCTGGGATCCAGGATCGTGTCTCACATCAGGCTCCCTGCGAGGAGCCTGCTTCTCCCTCTGCCTGTGTCTCTGCCTCTCTCTCTCTCTGTCTCTCATGAATAAATAAATAAAAGCTTAAAAAAAAAAAGAAGAAGTCTCTTAAGTTCAGGGCCTTTGCTTCTGTATCTCAAACATGGGGATGATACAACCCACTTCAAAAATATTGTTGGGAGGGATCCCTGGGTGGCGCAGCGGTTTGGCGCCTGCCTTTGGCCTGGGGCGCGATCCTGGAGACCCGGAATCGAATCCCATGTTGGGCTCCCTGCATGGAGCCTGCTTCTCCCTCTGCCTGTGTCTCTGCCTCTCTCTCTCTCTCTGTGTGACTATCATGAATAAATAAATAAAATCTTTAAAAAATATATTGTTGGGAAAATTTAGGCAGAATATGTGAAGCTGGGGATCCCTGGGTGGTGCAGCGGTTTGGCGCCTGCCTTTGGCCCAGGGCGCGATCCTGGGGACCCGGGATCGAATCCCACGTCGGGCTCCCGGTGCATGGAGCCTGCTTCTCCCTCTGCCTGTGTCTCTGCGCCTCTCTCTCTCTCTGTGACTATCATAAATAAATAAAAATTAAAAAAAAATACATTTAAGAATATGTGAAGCTTTCATCACAGCTCTTGCATATACTAAGCATTCAGTAAGTGTTTAATGAACGTAGTTTCTCCCTTCTTATCACCAATGCAAAAACCTGATCCCACCTAAACTCTAATCCTTCAGGGTCTGTTGCCCCAACAGAGAAAGCCTACAAAAGTCAGGAGGCTCAGTAGGTTGAGCATCTGACTCTTGATTTCAGTTCAGGTTATGATCTTGGGGTTGTGGGATTGAACCCTGCATCAGCTCTGTGCTGGGCATAGAGCCTGCTTAAGATTCTCTCTGTCCCTCTCCCCTCCCTCTCTTAAAAAAAAATCAGGAGATTATTTGCCAGTTTAATTATTTTATCTAGAGTTAAAATGAATCTACAAGAACCGGACAGCAGGCTTGAGAGTGTTGTTACTCAGCTCAGGAATGCGCTTGAGTTCACTCAATACCAGGATATACCCCTGTTATACCCACTGCCTGTGATCTGTTAGGTAACTTGAGTTTTCCCCACCTTTAAGGTAGAAATATAGGGGAATACCCAGCTGCTTCAGTCAGTAGGACATGTGACTCTTGATCTTGGAATATAAGTTTGAACCCCATATTGGGTGTAGATATTACTTAAAAATAAAATCTTAAAAAAAATAAAGTAGAGGGGCACTGGGTATCTCAGTTGTTTAAGCGTCTGCCTTTGGCTCAGGTCATGATCTCAGAGTCCTGGGATGTCAGGCGCCCTGCTCAGCAGGTTGTCTGTTTCTGCCTCTCTCTTTGCCCTTCCCCCCTGGTCATACTCTCTTTCTCTCTATCTCAAATAAATAAATAAAATCTTAAAAAGAAAAAAAAAAGAAAGAAAAACAGAAAAAAAGCAAGACTCGTCTCCATTTCCTTATGAGCAAACTAGGATGTCTGAGAGAGGTTAAATGACCTGCCTAGGGGTCCCTGTTGGAACACCAGATGTCAGCCCCCAGGACCTTCAGCCATTAAGTATAGGATGGGAGCTGACACCCCAGCCCTTGGACCCCAGGCCCTGTGCTTCTTGTTCTATAGCACCTGCCTTGGTATCACACCCCCAGAATGTGTCAGAGTCACAAACATGAAACTCATCTGAACACTGAATGAAAGTATAAGCCCACAGTTTTCTGGGCTCATGGTGAGGCTTTCCTGTCACTGTAGGAATTGGTGAGATTCTCAGCATGAGAAGGTTTCTGGGAATGTAGGAAAATGTTTTGGGCCCAGGGCCAGGAGCTTGTTGGCAGCATCTCTGGGAAACTACAGGCAGTGCTGGGAAGACCCAGAGCTTAGCTCTACAGGGAGAAGACGCCATGTCATATAGATCTGGGAAGGGTGGAGGTGCTGTCCCCACTCAGGGCTCTGTCACTTACCACTGTCTTCCCCTTTTCTGTGCAGAACACACATGCGGCCTTCAGGAGGGATCATAGATGACTCCTTCCTCACAGAAACCAAGAACATCCAGAATCGCAAGCTTTCTCAGAAACGGAAGACACTGGTTAGTGGCAATGTCTTGTTGGAAACCCAGATGTCGGCTCTCAGACCCTATCTGCCTCCCTCTCTGCAACCCCAAAGCACCACCCACCTGAAACATGGTTCCCAGAGTAGCTTCTCCGCAGCTGGGGGAGTGTGGCTCACAGAGGCCAGGCCCATCAGGCTCTGAGGTAGGGGTGTGCACACTTGCTGCACCTCATCTGAAAAGCCCTTCCAGATCTCTCATGGTAGAGAAAGACTCAGCTGCTGTCCATGGACACCCTTCCCCTGTAGCTCAGCATTCTGGATTAGACCTCATTTTTTCATTCAGCCTGCCATATGGCAGGCATTGTGCTAGGTGCTGGGATGGTCATACCAGACTTGTCAAGGTCCCTCAGGGCTGTGACTATCATTTTTTTCTGTATGGCCCAGGTACTTGAGTGGTGGGCATATGTTAAGAGCTCCATAATGCTGTAGGTAGGTATGTGAAGGCAGGATTAAAGAGATGTTCGCCCCTCATGTTGCTGACTCTGGGTTGGAAATAGAGACTCAACTGGCCTCAGGAAATGTCCTTCCTCCATTCCTGTTCTTTTAAGTTTTTACATAAAAATGAATGCTGTCTCTATCTTGGGGTACCTGGCTGGCTCAGTGGTAGAGCATGTGACTCGATCTCTGGGTGGTGAGTTCAAGCCCCAGGTTGGGAATAGAGCTTACTTTTAAAAAATGAATGCTGTCTCATTAGGTACTTTGGGGCTTTGGTTGATATGATCATTGGATTGTAATTAATTAGCAAACAGCCACTATCAGAATCAAATGAAAAAACACATTTATTAAAAAATTTTTTGAAAAAACACAGTTTAGCAAACATAACTCCAGGAACACCTGGGTGACTTAGTGGTTGCATCTGCCTTTGGCTCAGGTCATGATCCTGGGGTCCTGGGATCAAGTCCCACAGCAGGCTCTCCGCAGGGAGTCTGTTTCTCCCTCTGCCTATGTCTCTGTGTCTCTCATGAAAAAATAAAATACTTAAAAAACAAACACCAAAAAAAAAAAAAAAACAAAAAACCATAACTCTAGGTCACAGTGGAGCTGCGTAGTATTATAGGCTGTGTAGTGATTTTTTAAAAATTTATTTATTTATTTATGATAGTCACAGAGAGAGAGAGAGAGAGAGGCAGAGACACAGGCAGAGGGAGAAGCAGGCTCCATGCACCGGGAGCCCGACGTGGGATTCGATCCCGGGTCTCCAGGATCACGCCCTGGGCCAAAGGCAGGCGCCAAACCACCGCGCCACCCAGGGATCCCCTGCAGTGATTTTTTTAAAAAAGATTTTATTTATTTATTTATTCATTCATGAGAGAGAGAGAAAGGCAGAGACACAAGCAGAGGGAGAAGCAGGCTCCATGCGGTGAACCCGACGCGGGACTCGATCCTGGGTCTCCAGGTCACATCTTGGGCTAAAGGCGGCGCTAAACCGCTGAGCCACGCGGGCTGCCCTGTAGTGATTTTCTTAGTGTGTCTGGAATAGGTAATTTGGGGACTCGAGAGAGGGAAGAGGGGTCAGTGTGGACTGCTCACGGAGATGAAGCGCAGCCACAGCCCCAGAAGACCGGATGATTTGGGGCACACGCTCCCCACACCACGTAGCTGCCTCCCAGCACAGCTGAGCTGGGGCCAGGCTCCTTCGCGCAGCGGCAGCACCGCCCTCCCTAGCCACCAGGGAGCACTGTTCCCCCCCACACGCCGCCATCCGCCCCGCGCGGCGGCCGCCCTTCCTGCTCTCCCCTGCAGGGGGAAGCCGAGAGCTCGGAGCGCCCCGGAGCCCTCTTGGCTCCCATCCAGGGCCGGAGGCCCCTGGTAATGATGACCAACACCCAGAATTCTGCCTTACTTGCCCAGGAATCAGTATAGGGTGACCACGTTTTTTTCTCCACGGAAACGGCAGAGAAAATACAAGGACTGAACTTTTGAAAGTCTGAAAAACTTATTAATTCACTAGGGTCAGGTGCTTGTTTGACAGCTTCTCAGATGTCTTTCAGGGTTACTTGACACGTTTATAAAAATCACATACCCCCCAAAAAAAAGCACATTAATTTTGACAAATTTCAAAAACATTTTTGTCTGGCTTTGATTTTTAATACTTTGACTTTTCTTGTATTTCCAGTTTGTCTATTTATACTCCTATTTAGTCTTTTTTTCTATTTAAAAATGTTGATAATTTTGTGGGTTTGTTTGTTTGTTTGTTTTTAATTTGGGAGAGACAGCACAAGTGGGGAGAGGAGCAGAGAAAGGGGGAGGGTCAGGTGAGTGCGTTGAGCGTGGAGCCTGGTGCCGGGCTGGGGGCTGGGAGCTTGGGGCTTGGGGCTTGGGTGCCACCACTCTGAGATCATGACCTAAGATGAAATCAAGAGTCTGGCGCTTTACTGCCTCAGCCACCCACACTCCCTGATAGTTCTTTTCAAACAGAAAGAAAGCTTAAGGTTTTCTTTCCTAACAGCATAAGTATTTTAAGCAATTAAAATAAATACCAGGGCACCTGGCAGGCTCAGTCGGTAGGGCATATGACTCTTCATCTCGGGTCTTGGGTTGAAGCCCCACATTCAGGATAGAGATTACTTAAAAAAATAAAGGGCTGCCTGGGTGGCTCAGTCCATTAAGCATCTGATTCTTAAAAAAAAAAAAAAAAAACTTTAAAAAAGATCTTATTTATTTATTCATGGGAGAAGCAGAGAGACACATAGGCAAAGGGAGAAGCAGGCTCCCTGTGGAGAGCCTCATGCGGGACTCAGGACTCAATCCCAGGACCAATCCCAGGACCCCAGGATCACAATCTGAGCCAAAGGCAGATGCTCAACTCCTGAGCCACCAGGTGCCCAAGATTCGGACTCTTGATCTTAAAATTAAAAAATAAAAAACAGGGCAGCCCCAGTGGCTTAGCAGTTTAGCGCCGCCATCAGCCTGGGGTGTGATCCTGGAGACCTGGGATCAGGTCCCACATTGGGCTCCCTGCATGGAGCCTGCTTCTCCCTCTGCCTGTGTCTCTACCTCTCTCTCTCTGTGTCTCTCATGAATAAATAAATAAAATCTTTAAATAAATAAATAAATAAATACATATATACATACATACAATAAATAAATACAATAAATAAATACAATAATTAAAAAAATTTTTTAGGGATTCCTGGGTGTCTCAGTGGTTGAGGCTCTGCCTTTGGACCAGGGAGTAAACCTGGAGTCTCAGTATCAAGTCTCGCATTGGGCTCTCTGCATGGAGCTTGCTTCTCCCTCTGCCTGTGTGTCTCTGCCTCTCTCTGATCCTCTCATGAATGAATACATAAAATCTTTAAAAATTTTGTTTTAATTAAAAAAAGTATTTTGTGAGTGCTGCTCTGACCATGTCCCAAACATTATGAACTATAATTTTAACATTCTTTTTTTTTTTTAAGATTTTATTTATTTATTCATGAGAGACACACACAGAGAGAGGCAGAGACATAGGCAGAGAGAAGCAGGCTCCATGCAGGGAGCCCGATGTGGGATTCCATCACGGGACTCGATCACGGGACTCCAGGACCACGCCCTGGGCCGAAGGCAGGCACTAAACCGCTGAGCCATCCAGGGATCCCCTTAACATTCTTTTTTTTAAGTTTGTTTATTTTTAATATTTTTTTAAATTTTTATTTATTATTTATGATAGTCACACAGAGAGAGAGAGAGAGAGGCAGAGACATAGGCAGAGGGAGAGGGAGAAGCAGACTCCATGCACCGGGAGCCCGATGTGGGATTCCATCCCAGGTCTCCAGGATCGCGCCCTGGGCCAAAGGCAGGTGCCAAACCGCTGCGCCACCCAGGGATCCCAAGTTTGTTTATTTTTAGTAATCTCTATACCCAACGTGGAGCTTGAACTTACAACCCTGATATCAAGAGTCCCATGCTTCTCTGACTGAGCCAGCCAGACGCTCCCAACATTATTTTTATAACGTTGTATTCTAAGAAGTTAATGGGTCAAGAAAAAAGGAATTTATTCTTAAACGTCTACATAGTTAAGGGGCACAGAGGGGGCTCTAATATTGGATTCAACATTGAATTCTAATTCAATGTTCTTTTCTTTTCTTTCTTTATTAAAAATTTTACTTTGAAGTAATCTCCACACCCAACATGAGGCTTGAACTCACAGGGCTGAGATGGAGAGTTGCATGTTCCACCGACAGCCAGCCAGGTGGCCCCAATTTTCTTTTAAGTTGGAAAGTAATTGGGACACCTGGGTGGCTCAGCAGTTGAATGTCTGCCTTTGGCTCAGGGTGTGATCTCAGATTCCCCAGTTTGAGTCCCACAAACAGTACAGCGGGGCTGGTACAGATTGGTACTCATATCTGTTTTCATAGTACAGATATGCAATACTCACTGACATACCTCCAGAAGAGAAGAACAGCTCACCTTTACTGAGTTCCAAGAAGGTGTCTGAGTCTGTGTAAACCGACTTCATGTTTTCTCACTGCATCCTCACATCAATACAGTGCAGTGGGAACTAAAACCATCCCCATTTTATGAATGTAGAAATGTAGAGACTGCTAAGCCTGTGGTCACACAGCCAAGAAGGGGCATCTGGTTTTTTAATCTAAACTCTCTCTACCTCTAGTGCCCATAATCTTAATTATGAACCATATTAAGAATTCATAATTCTGGGCAGCCCCGGTGGCACAGCGGTTTAGCGCCGCCTGCAGCCTAGGGCGTGATCCTGGAGACCCTGGATCGAGTCTCACGTCAGGCTCTCTGCATGGAGCCTGCTTCTCCCTCTGCCTGTCTCTGTCTCTATGAATAAATCAATCAATCAATCAATCAATCTTAAAAAAAAAAGAATTCATAATTCTGTGAATTATGGGGAAGGGGAGCCTGGCTGGCTCAGTTGGTGGAGTGTCAGGCTCTTGGTTTTGGCTCAGGTCATGATCTTGGGATTGTGGGATTGAGCCATGTGTGGGCTCCATGCTCTAGTGGGGGTCTGTCCAAAATTTTCTCCCTGTGCTCCCCCCAATGCTTGTGCATGCATGCTGTCTCCATCTCTCTCTCAAATTAAAAAAAATAAAATGTAGAGGGAGGAGGATGGGGACGAGCATCAGGAAAGGGATCCGTGTTGCCATGGTAACCCCACCTGTCTCTTCCTGCAGTCCTGTCAGTTCTCCATTGGTGGCCAACTGTCCCCATGGCCCACACACACCAGTGGTCAGACCATTCTACATAATCGAAAGCCCTGTTCATATGATTACCGGAAGCGAGCAGGGTAAGCTGGGGTCAGCCTCATGGTGCATGGGCTGGTACAGACCCAGCATTGGACCCAGAGACAGCACAGGGGCATGTGCTGGCCCAGACTAATGATGCAAGAGGCCATGGAGTACCCATCCCTCTCATTCCCCCATCCCATGCAGTAGCTGGCAACAGCATCCTCTGGGCACTACTAAGCCGAGGTACCTGGAGCAGCTGGAGAACTACCTACGCAAGGAGCTCCTCCTGCTGGACCTGAGCACAGATTCTACCCAGGAGCTGAGGCTACAGGTCAGAGCCACAGAATAACTGTGGGCGGGGTGGGGGTGGAGGGGAGTGGGTGGGAAGACAGGTGGGAAGAAACCTTACTCACTAGGACTGAGCACTTCAGACTTCAGGAGAAACCAGTCACTCCCAGCTCTTTTAGGTCCCCATTCCTGGTAAGGGAAACATGTTCTATAAAAAAGTCAGTGAGCAGGCAAAGCTGCAAGTATTAATCCAAAACTCTCCCTAGGTCTGAGTTTCCACATCTGAGTCAGGTAGTAGACTGGATGCCATCTCCAGTCCCTTCAGCTCTGTGATCTTCAGTGCCTAGCATGGGTTGTTGGACATCAGCCAATGGCCTGAAATCCTGGCCACTGAGCAAGAAGCAGTAAATACAGTATTTACCAGGTCAGGGATGACAGACCCAAGCTTGAGGAACTTAGCCCAGACACATAGGAAAATCTAGATGTAGATCAGATTCTAGCACATTTAAAGGAGGGAATCACCAAATCCCTGCTCAAACAGGAATGATGACAGGGAATCCCTCACTTCTGACTTAATCACTGACAGAAGCATTTGCTGAGCATCACCTGTGTGTCAGGCCCTGAATGGGACCTTGAATACAATCTCACAAGCTAAAGGTACCTCATCATCAACAAGGAAGCAGAACTTCAGAGAAGGCATGCATTTATGAAATGGTGGGGCTGGGATATGAACTCAGGGCTGATTCCAGAACCTATTCTAATTCCAGGACATAATGCTGCCTCCAAAAACTTCTGTGTCCAAATGGGACAGAAAATCATAACTCTCCTTGGTCAGAATACAAGGCTAGAGCCTCTGATCTCCTCCTGTTCCCCCAGGTCTGTGAGATAGCAAGGGGGTGCTGGTGAGAGGCCAAATGAAACAGTGCTTGGAGAAGGCTAGCAGCCTGGAGAGCCAGAGTGGAATGGCCCCAATCCAGGTCATCTTCCAGGCTTCAGAGATAGTACCAGGAGAGACCTCCAGAGAAGAGTTGAGAGGGACAGAGCTGCCCCTTAGCTTCCTGGCATTGAGAGACCCAGGTAGTACCCAGGCATTTATTTGAATGTGGGTCACCTGGCAGCTTCATGCTATAATACTTCTAAGCTTAAGAGTGGCAGCTATAGGCCAGAAGGTGACAGGTCCCCTTTTCTTGCCAGCCTTACAGAGAAATCTTTGAGTTCTTCATAGAGGACTTTAAAACGTACAAGCCATTGCTATCCTCCATCAAGAATGCATATGAGGTGATGCTGGGTAAGACTGCAGCCTCTGCCTGGATCCAGTTTGGAAGGCATGGAGAGGATCCTACTCTGACCTTCTGGGGCTGTGCAGAAGTACTGGGGCAGCTGCTAACTGGGCCTTGAGGTCACCAAGCCTTGCTCAGCTTTTTCTTACACTGTCGTGTGTGATAGAGAACCTGACTACCTACCTCTAGTCCTTGGCAAGCATGGTAAGGCAGTATCTGTAGGAAAGAGAGCAACTTCACTATTGAGAACAAAGTCTAAGAGGGAGTGAGTACCTCTGGGAAGTGATGAGCCTCCCCAACCAGGCTCAGGAGTGCTGGGCATGGTACAACTGCAGGACTAAAAGCTATAGGGAGGGGGGATCCCTGGGTGGTGCAGCGGTTTGGCACCTGCCTTTGGCCCAGGGCGCGATCCTGGAGACCCGGGATCGAGTCCCACATCAGGCTCCCGGTGCATGGAGCCTGCTTCTCCCTCTGCCTGTCTCTCTCTCTCTCTCTCTCTCTCTCTCTCTCTGACTATCATAAATAAATAAAAATTAAAAAAAAATAAAAATAAAAGCTATAGGGAGAAAGGGCATAGATGAAACCCCAGTACTCATCCAGACTCTGTCTCTGGTTTGTTTGTTTGTTTGTTTGTTTGTTTGTTTGTTTGTTTAAAATATTTTTTTTTGAGAGATAGAGCAAGAGCACAAGTGAGGTGAGGAGCAGAGGGAGAAGCAGACTCCCTGCTGAGCAGGGACCTCCCCCGGGACCCCCCCATCCCCCAACATGAGACTCAATCTCAGTACTCTGGGATCATGACCCAAGCTGAAGGCAGACAATCAATGGAAGCCACCTAGGCACTGCTGTCTCTGGTATAAAAGAAAATGCAGGAAGGCCTTAAGCAGGGGCCATGTTTTGAACAGGCATGCACAGACATGGAGTTTGCAAGGGACATAGCAACTCGCTGTGACCTTAGGATCAGTGTCTCTTGGCTGTTTGTTCTCTGTGGTCCCAAAGGGACTCTCCTACCTGTCCCTGCTTAGCTCACCAGAGGGAGAAGATTCGGGCTCTGGAGCCCCTGAAGGCCAAGCTTGTCACTGTGAATGAGGACTGCAACGAGAGGATCTTGGCCATGAGGGCTGAGGAGAGATATGAAATCACCATGCTGAAGAAAGAGAAGATGAATTTACTAAAACTCATTGACAAAAAGAATGAGGAGAAGATCTCATTGCAGAGTGAGGTGAATGGGAGTAGTATGGTAACCAACTCCCTAAATTCCTGCTACTCCCACCCTAGGGGTGATCTGAGGCCTTGGGCACTGAGGTGACTCCCTAACTCTCTACCCTTCTACCTGGAATGATATCCTGAGCCACCACCTCCCCCCAGAGGCTACCTCCACACCCTGCCCCTTCCTTCTTGGCTTAGCACTGGCTCCATGTGGCCCCAAATGCCAGAAGTCCTGCTTCTTGGCTGCCAAATTTTCTCCACAGGAGGAAGCGTTGATACTTTGCTGGATTCTCAGGAATGGTCTGTCTCCTTCCTCCACTTTTCCTGTTCCCAGACCCTGATGGGGCCACTCAGCACCCATCCCATCCCCTTTGATGGTTAGTTATATACAGCCCCTGGCCACACAGCCACCTTCCCAACAGGTATCCAAACTGAGAAAGAATTTGGCTGAGGAGTACCTGCGCTACCTCACGGAGCGAGATGCCCGGAAGATCCTCATTGCAGACCTGAATGAGCTACGGTACCAGAGGGAGGACATGTCACTAGCCCAGTCCCCAGGTAAGCCTGAGGGGGGTTTCTCTATGTGGAGGAGGTGCTAAAGAGGAGTCTCACCACTCATCCCCATTCACTGAACTCTCCTAATGTCTGTTCATTCCATGCCTATTCACAAAGCAGGGATGCTCCTGCTGCTGCCTGGGTCTATGGATCTTTTGAGCTTGGCTGAGAATCATAGACTCATCGTTTAAGTAGGAAACAATTGTTGGCTGCTAAGGCAGCCTAGACTCCCTGGGAGCAGGACAGGCCTGGTACTCCATGTCCTGGGTTCTCTATTTAAGCCCGAACTTCTGAGCTGTTAGTGCTGTGGGAAAGACCTAGGGCTTTCCAATCAGGGAGAAAAGGACCTGGGACCAGGCCCTGACGGACACTCTAAAATTGCCCTGGGCTACAGATCCTAGAGGCAGAGTGTTGCAAGTTGGCGGGTACCCTGGCAGGCATCTGGGGGGAGGACCCCGTGAAGTTAACACTGGCTCTGAAGATGACCCGGCAAGACCTGACCCGCACACAGATGGAACTCAACACCATGAAGGCTAACTTTGGAGATGTGGTACCCAGGAGGGACTTTGAAATGCAGGAGAAGACCAACAAGGATCTGCAGGAGCAGGTACTGGTACTGGTGAGCAGGCAGGGCAGGCAGGTTCAGGCAACATCACACAGGTGGGCAGCAAGAATTAGTCACCTTGTCCACAGCTGGACAGCCTGAGAGATGACTATGAAGAGGTCTGCAAGGAGCATGAGATACTGCTGCAGTTGCACATGACCACACTGAAGGAGCGGGATCAGTTTCATTCTGAGCTCCAGGAAATCCAGCGCACCTCTACGCCACGGCCTGACTGGAGCAAGTGTGAAGGTAATGATGGTCATTGTACTCCCAGGGACTGCTCAAGGATGTGGTTTGGATTCCAGTACCCTCTCTCCACCTGCAGATGTGGTGGCTGGGGGCCCAGATCGCTGGCAAATGCTGGCTGAGGGCAAGAACAGCGACCAGCTGGTGGATGTGCTCCTGGAAGAGATTGGCGAGGGGCTGCTTCGGGAGAAAGATTTCTTTCCTGGTCTGGTAGGGGTCCCTGGGCTCTGGAGGCTTGGGGCCAGAGACAGAACAGCCAGGCCTTGTGCTAATAAGACTTGAGGTTTTGGAGGAACCCTCTGGGGCTCTGCCCGGCCCAGAGATGAGCGGACACTCTCCTTTCCAGGGTTATGGGGAAGCCATCCCCCCTTTCCTTCGATTTGATGGCATTGTGGAGAATAAGAAGCCAACCAAGAAGGATGTGGTAAACCTCCTCAAGGATGCCTGGAAGCAACGTCTTGTTGAAGAGCAGGTCAGACCTCATGGGCCATTTTGGGTTGGTGTGGCCTCCAGAGTCCTCCAGGGGGTTCTGTTGAGGTACTAGGGAGAAGGGCCAACCCATGATGGGGCAGGCTTCCCAAACAGTCATCTCCACTCTGCAGAAAGAGAAATTCCCAGATTTCTTCTTCAATTTCCTGGAGCATCGCTTTGGACCTGGTGAAGCCATGGCCTGGGCTTACACCATTTTTGAAAATATCAAGCTGTTCCGCTCTAATGAGGTCATGAGTCAGTTTTATGCAGTCTTGATGGGAAAGGTAAGGTTGGGTCTGGCTCTCCATCTTTTGTCCCCAGCATAAGCCAGCTCTATCCCTGCTACTCCAGGAAGCATCAAATTATCCAATGCTTCCTTTCCTGTAGAGGAGTGAGAATGTATACATCAAGCAGAAGGAGACAGTGGCACAGTTGCTGAAGGAGATGACGAATGCTGACAGTCAGAATGAAGGGCTGATAACCATGGAGCATTTAAGGTGAGGGGCTGGTCCAGCCATTCCCAAACTCCCGTCCAACATTTCCTCTGGCCAGCCTCCCTGATACGCAGGGGTAAGGGGAGCTTGGTAGGAAGGGGTCACAGCCTCAACACTTGTCCTTTCTGAGCACTAGTGGGGCTGGCAGAGGGATACAGGAAGATGCATGAGCAGGCCACAGCTAGGCCTGTTGGCCCTTGTATCTCCCCACAGCACTGTCCTCAAGAGCACCTTCCCCTTCAAGAAGGAAGAGAAAATTCAGGAGTTGATGGAGGCAGGAGGCTGGCATCCCAACAGCAGCAATGCAGACTTGCTCAACTACCGCTCATTATTTACAGAGGTGGGGGGTGGGGGTGGCGGGGGGTTGTCCAGGAACTTGCCCAGCCCTGCTCTAGCCTCTGCTGGACCCCAAACGTGTTTTCACCTTGCCTTATGGCCCCTCCTAGGATGAAGAAGGCCAGAGTACGCCCTTTGTGCAAAAGCTGTGGGAACAGTATGTAGACGAAAAGGATGAGTACTTACGGGAGCTAAAGCAGGAGCTGGGCATGGAACTGTGAGTAATTCCTGAGGCCCTTTGGCCCACTTAGCCATAGGCAAATCTCGATGCCACAGGGTGGCATCTCAAGGCCTTGTGTCTCCTTGTGCACTGAGCTTGCTGCTGGGCCCTATATACTGCTCAAGCTCAGCAGGTGGCACCTTGGGGTCTGGAGTGCAGAAAGGAGGGATCAAGGCCTATCTTTCTTTCTTTGTTGGGTAGCCATAATGAGGTAACCCTACCTCAGATACGTGAAGCCCTGATAAGCATTGATCCCAGCCTGGAAAAGCAGACCCTAAATAGCTACTTGATCCAGGCCTTCCAGCTCCCCATGACAGAACTGCCTGAGGAGGGTGAAGAGAAGGAAGAAAGCATTGTGGTACAGCTCAAGATTGCCCTGCAACGGCTTCAGATGATTGACATCAGGCGCATGGGGTCTCGAGAGCCAGAGCCTGCAAGCTAGGGACACTGTGGGCTGCCTGAGTGTTCCAGTGCTGCTAACCTCTACTTTTAGTATAAAATTATTTGACTGAACCTATTCTCCAGGTTATCCTGGGAATTGAGGGGAGGGAGAGGGTTGGTCCTGGCCTGGCTGGCCCCAGGATATACACCAAAACATGGAACATTCTGTTTGTGACACTTTATTGATGCTGGGGAACTGGGGAAGAAAACTGGAAGAATGTGTGGGGCAGTCCCCTAGGCAAGGACTGGGCAGGTGTTGAAGCCTGGCCACTACTGGGCAGGGAAGACAGAGTTGCCACTGAATGCACAAGGGATGAGCAGCTGCCGGTACTCCAGGGGCAGGTGCCGCTCCACAAGCACACGCAGAGAGACTTGGTCGTTGACCAGGCCCTGCCTGCAGCAGAGGAAGATAGAGACAGAATCAGTAGCAGCCTCCCATACCCAGCACCTCCCTGCTTCTGCCCACTTACCGTCGCATCAGCAGTTCTAGGTCCTCTGGCCTCACAGTCTTACGGCCAGCATGAGCAGCAAATGCCTCCAGGTCGTCACAAAGATGCTGGAAATACCTGTCCAGGCTGCCAAAAGGGTTGGGGTAGGACAGACTAAACAGTATTGTCGATCTGAGGGGCTCCTCTCCCTACCCTGAATGTTCAGGACTCACCATTTCTCCACCATCTCAACAGCCTTCTTCTCCATGGGCATCTTAGCACAGAAGCTAAAGAATTTCACATAGTGGCTCAGTCCAGTCTTGTGGGGATCTTGACGGGGTCTGGAGCCAGGGGCTCGGGCTCTGGGAGGAAGCCTGGTCGACAGAGGCTCTGAAGATAAGCTGGGGGCAAGAGTGGATAGTTAGCTAAAATGCTGCCCGAAGAGGCCCCTAATCAAAAACAAGTCTTATTGGCTCCAGCCAGACTAGGGCCCATATGCTCCTTAGCTATCCTGGACCAAGAGCTCTAACTCTCTGCCGGGCCGTGGTGGGGACAGGGGGCCACATAGAGGCCTGATCTTTCCCTGGGGCCCTGATCCTCTAGTCTGGACCCAATGTCGCAGTCTAGACTCATTACATAAACTGATACTTTCTCAGGCCCTTGACCCTCAGTCTTCCACATGGACATTTCCCCTCTGCCTGTTGCTACCTATTCAATTCTGCTAAAGTCTCTAGGAAGCCTTCTCTGACTACATACTGACTAAGGCACTTCCCCCTACTAGGTTCCTCTAAGAACCTGGAAGCAAGCACCAGGATGACACATGTACTCAGTGAGCCCCACCCAGCCTGTCTAAGGGTGATCTCTTGAGTGATCATCTGCATTCCAATGGGAAGGGGAATAACCCTTTGGTGCTCAATGCCAAGGTCTGAAGCCTGCCCCCTTCCTGAGAGGCCCATGCAGAACAAGGTCATGAGACTTACACTGCAGTGCTAGACGGTGGGGCTGGCTCAAGAAACTGAGGTCGCCTGGCCTGAGGAGACTGAGTGGTGTTGGAAGCCAACTCTGGACTTGCTGTAGAGAAAGAGCAGGATTACAGGGGTCTCAGCCTTGACTATCTCACCCAATTGTCAAGGCCCACAGCTTCCTTGTCCTATTCCTCAAGGGCCACATCTAGCTCTAGCCAGCCAAGCAATGGGCCCCTCAGAATCTCCCCAACTCAACATAACTTATGCCCAGAAACATAACCCAGAGGTATAACTCCTCAGATTAGGGACTGAACACAGTTGTTACCCATTTACTCCCTCTTCCCTGCACTGGGCCCTTTACCTCTTCTATCAGAGATATCCTCATCTTCTGAAGATCCTTTTGGCTCATTAGTCTCAACAGCTTCTGTCATTTCTCTATATCCCTTAGAATTTTCTGTCCTGACAGATCCTTGTGTTCCTGTTGTGTCCATTACTTCGCTCACACTCAAATTTTCCTCCATCCTTTCCTCTGCCTCCTCATCAATTCCATCCTGTAAAAGGTCTACTCCATCTTCTCCAGAGATTGCACTGCTCTTGTTTGGGAAGCTCATAGCAATGGCATCAACATTCTTTGCCTTTCTTGCCAGAAGTTGGGCTTGTTTTCCAGGGTCTGAATCAAGGGAGAGAACATAGGTTAGGGATCCCTGGGTGGCGCAGCGGTTTAGCGCCTGCCTTTGGCCCAGGGCGCGATCCTGGAGACCCGGGATCGAATCCCACGTCGGGCTCCCGGTGCATGGAGCCTGCTTCTCCCTCTGCCTAGGTCTCTGCCTCTCTCTCTCTCTGTGTGACTATCATAAATAAAAATTAAAAAAAAAAAAAAAAAAAGAACATAGGTTAGAAAAGCAGTAGGACAAGGCTGTAGCTCTGAGAAGGATAAAGAGAGGGTATAGTAAGACCCAGTCTAGCTCACTGAGGAGAAGTGTCCAGAAGCAGACCAAGGTACTTATTTAGAGTATCCTGGCCCCAAACTGACCCTGCTCTAACACGTAAGAGGAACCAACAACCAGGGAGCTCTGCGGGGCACACATACAGGACTGAGAAGGGAAAAGCACCAGTGTCAACTCTCATCCAAGGCTAAGCTCCAGGCCACATGCTCCACATACTCACTGTAGTTCTGCAACTTAGGTCCACTGCTCTGTGTCCTGTGACTGACAGCTCTCTCAGCATCTTCAGCCTCAGTATGAGAGAGACAGGGCAGGGAGTGGTATACACTGGGGGAACGGCCAACCAAGGGCTGAGAGAAGGGCTGAGTGTCCTCCAACACGGTATCCGTTGGCAGGGTAGCAACAGGGGTTCTCAGGCTGTCACCTGGAGATCAAACACCAGTTGACCCTCTGTTCTCCAGCCTTATCAACCTTCCACAGCTCTCTTTGCTTACCTTCCTGCTTCTTAGCCTAGCATTCCCACCCTCTACAGCTTGTCCCACCAAAACTGCTTACCTATGCCTCCACACTTCTCACTCTGCTCCCTCTGCTAGGAAGCCTCCTCTTACTCTAGTGAACTTGATTTGTCTTCTGGAATCAGGCTGCCTGGTCAGTTCTGACTGGCCAGCTGATCCTGAAACCTGACCCTCATCAATCTACCAAGAAGCTCCAGTCACCACACCACACCTTTCTTTCCCTCGGCCCTGAACTTTTTCAAGAATATGGAATCCTAGAAGATACTGGGATCAAGACTGGGGCCCCATTACGACAAGAGGCACCTTGGAGAAAGAAAGCAGAAACTCCTCATAGACCTACTGGCCAAGCTGGCTCACTGTCCTTGACAGAGAGAGGAGTAATCCTGGACTCAGCAGCACTTCCTACGGGGGTGGGAGAGGGAAATCTCAACCTTACCTGGAGAAACCAAGGAAGTATCTCGCAGATCCTGCAAAAATGCACCCACATCTACAGCTCGGCGGGTAGGAGGTCTGCGAGCCAAACCAGGCCTCTGCACTGACTGTGGCTGGAGAGGTGTGGCAAAGGTCAAATTGAGGGAGCTGGTGGGAGGGAGGAGGCACAAAGGAAAGTCAGGTATCTGAGGCCCAATTTTCAGAACTCCCCATCTGCCCTGTGGCTCTCATCTCTTAGAACACAGCAATGATACCATGAAGCTAAAACTGGCAGGGACCAGTATGGCCAGATTCCAACCCAATTAATACCTCCCTGTCCAAGCCGTTCCACCAACCCCTAGAATAGGCAACAGCACCTGGTAAGGGAGGAGGCATTGGCATTCCCATGAGGCTCTGCAAGAGAATTTAAAAAGAAACCATGATGAGTTACGAAGCTCCTGAGAGCCCTCTCTCAGGCCTCCTCAGCTTCTCCAGACAGCAAGAGAGGATAGCCAAAGGTGTTGTCCAGGGTCTTACCTTGGGAGAGAGGCAGCCCCTGGTCCACTCCTTGCTGAAACGCTGACAATCTCAGCCTCTGCTTCCTCCTACCAGGAGCCAGCAGACCTAGAGCCAGGGTTGTGGGTGGCTCAAGTTCAGGAAGTTGCAGCTCCAGGCTACAAGGATGGAAATTATCTCAGACAGGCCAGGAAGCCCAATCCTGGCTTCTGGGGCCCTCAAGAGACTCCCTGATTAGAGCTGCCCAACAGCCCAGCGCAAGGGAAGAATTCACTGTGCACCTGCCCTGACTGCTTTTCCGTCTAGAGGACTGGACCACCTGCGGCGTCGGTACTGGCTTCACCACAGGCTCTGGCATCATGATGGAAGATTCTGGGGCTGCAGAACAGCAAAGAGAGGGTAGGGTTGGTAGGACAGGCTGCCCTGAATGAAGGATGCCAAGGGACTGGTATCTAACCCTGATCAGCAAGCTAGTGTTCACTCACCAGTTAGAAGGATGTTCTTCAGCAGAGTCCGGGGTGTCTGTTCATCCAGATGCCCACTGGTTTGAACACGGGCCAATCTCTCAATAGACTTTGGATGAAAGCACCAAGTAATCAGTCTGTGGCTTTGCCTTGAGATTTCCTCAGGGCAGAGTCAGATCTCAGAGCCCCCTGAAGGCAGCAAGAGCCCTGTAGTGGTCAGTGGTCAGTGGCCTGGGGACTTACCCTGGCTCTTTGGGAACGCCGGCTCACATTCATCTTTGTGGGGCTACTCAGCGGCATTTCAAGTCGGGCTTTCTGGACACTGTGTAAACACCAATAGCTCTGAGAATTAAGTAGGGAGAGGGAACTAGAGGATGCAGAGATATGCCTTCATCAGGGATCCTGGCCTGAAGCCCTTTTCCCTCAAAGCCAGGGACCCAGAAACCACTTGCCCCTCCCTTTAGCCTTTGTTCCCAGCTCTATCAACAGCTTGTGGATAGAGGAGCCTGAGGGATATGGGAAAAAGAGGGATCATAATGATCCAGCCAGAGGGAGGGACTAAGGAAGGCTTTACAGACCTGACTCTGTTAGAGGCAGAGGTTATCCACACAGACAAGAGGAGCAATTGGAAAAGTATTCATTCCTGACATGAAAATTAACAATCCAAGAAGGATATTTGAGTATTTTGAAACCTTTCAAGTACTTGTCAGTGTTTGACAGCAGCTTCTACATAGGTCACTCCAGCCCTAGTCTCTCCATTCCAGTCCCTCTCAGATTCCCAAGGCACGGCTCCCATCTCATCACTTACAGATCTAAAACCTACTGTGAGTAGCTTCCCAGTGCCTGTAAAACTGCTGCCCCAGTCTAGCAGACGCCACACCCTCTGGGCCGTGAGCTCACCACAGCCCTCATCCACTGCCACTGCCACCAGGTCAGGCCAAAGTCCCTGCTCCCGAGCAAAGCATCTTTCTAGTTTCTGCCTCCCGAATCTGCCCAGGCTGTGCGCTCTAGCGCCCTTCCCAACTTCCAGCTGAGAGCTACAGGGAAAGGGGACTGACTGCATGTGCGGGGAAAAGGTGGGCACCACAGAGGCGGCAGTTCAGGGTAGATGCCTGGATACACTTTGGGCCGGTGTTGGGGGAGGTGTGGCCCAGAGAACAGGACAGGCCAGATTCTGAGCGCCCATCCTGCACCACCTGAAGCAGAAACGCAAAGACGTGAGCAGAGTTGACCTCTGTGGTCCCGAGACCTGGCAGTCTGGATTCCCAGGGATGGGGGCACAACTAACTGACCGGAGCCCGGTAGAAGGTGGAGTCAGTTCTCAGAACCCTGGGCCCTGCGGCTCTGCGAGACTCAGTTTCCCTCTCCAAATAGGGTCAGTACTGGATCCCGCTGAGACCTGACCCCCTCGGCAGCGCTGTCACATACCCAATTCGAGCACTTCGGCGTCGCCGTGGGGTGCGCGTGTCCGCAGTATCCAGCACGCGCCGCAAAAGCGTGCGCGTCGTAGGCTCGCTGTCGCTGTTGTAGGTATCCGCCATCGCCTCAGCAGTCCGCCTTCCAAGCGCTGAAGCTGCCTCGGCCGCCGCCTTCCCGCCGCCGCATTTAAGCCAACTCTCGCGAGGCTGCCGCACTGCCTCACGGGAGTTGCAGTTCTAACCCTATTGCCCAGAGGCTAGGGGGAGCGTGTAGTGGTCGTTGCAAGCTCTGGATTTGGAGGCACTTTTTACCTGGGAGTGCACGTGTGCAACCATTCGAAGCCTTGGTTTCTTCATCTGTAGGTTGAAGGTGATACCCATCTAATAAGGGGCTTGTACCGATTCAATGAGATAATTTTTTAAAGTTCATTTATTTAAATAGTCTCTACACCCAAGGTGGGGCTAGAACTCCTACCCTGAGATCAAGAGTCCTCTGCTCTACAGACTGAGCCAACCAGGCACCCCTCAATGAGATAATGTTTAACATAGTAAGACAGGTCCTCAATAAATCATTATTATTAAAATGTCGCATTCCCATCTCCCTCTAGAGTCAAGGAAAGACACTTAAATAGGAAAAAATAATTTTATTCTATAGGCGACCTGGTCAGATTTGCATTTGTGAAGACCATTCTGCCTTAGAAGAGGCAGAAAGTTTGTAGACCCAAAGGCTAGTGGGCTGTTTGTGATCCAGCAGAAATGTTACAATTTCCAAACGTGTGATTTTTTTTAAAGATTTTATTTTTAAAAAAAGATTTTATTTGTTTATTCATGAGAGACAGAGAGAGAGAGAGAGAGGCAGCAGAGGGAAAAGCAGGCTCCATGCAGGGAGCCCAATGTGGGACTCGATCCCAGGTCTCGAGGATCACGTCCTGGGCTGAAGGCGGCGCTAAACCGCTGAGCACCGGGGCTGCCCAAATGTGTGATTTTGAGATGAATTTTGACTCTCAAAAGTTCTCAAAATGCTAAAAACTCTATTACCATGTTTTCACCAGACAGGCTCCCCACCTTTCTTAAATATTCACGTAAACTTAATTAGAACTAGAGTTTTGAGTCTTCCATGGGCTTGTCCTTTTGCTCCTAGATCAGGTGTCTATGTGTTACATAATTGATTAAACTAGGGATCCCTGGGTGGCTCAGCGGTTTAGCGCCTGCCTTTGGCCCAGGGCGCGATCCTCGCATCTCGGGATCGAGTCCTGCATTGGGCTCCTGGCATGGAGCCTGTTTCTGTCTCTGCCTCTCTCTTGCTATCATGAATAAATAAATAAATCTTTTAAAAAAATGATTAAACTTTACATTTGCTACTTGTTAAAAAAGAAATACTGGGTGCATGTAGAAGGGAGGGAGGAATGAGAGAGACTGGCAAGGACCAGACCATGGAAAGGAGTTTGGACAGTATTCTAAATTCAGTAAGCTTTTGGAGGGATTTAAGCAGAGGAATTACATAAATATATATATGTAGCCATACGAACAACAGATTTTATAGAGGAGGCAAGATTGGAAGCAAGGAGACATGTGACAAGGTTCTAGTCTTTCTCCAGAGGTGACAAGATAGAAGGTGGGCAGAGCCTGGGGTGTGGGGGGTGGGAAGAAAGCTATGCATTCTAGATGTTTCAAGTATAAGAGATTTAAGTGTAGATTAGAGGTGATTTTATGAAATGGGAGGTAGAATTTTTTTTAAAGATTTTATTTATTTATTCATGAGAGAGAGAGAGGCAGAGATATAGGCAAAGGGAGAAGCAGGCCCCATGCAGGGAGCCCAAAGTGGGACTCAATCCTGGGTCTCCAGGATGATGCCCTGAGCCAAAGGCAGATAATCAACCACTGAGCCACCCAGGTGTCCCATAGAATTTTATTAAGCATAATCTTCACTGTCTGTGCATGAATAATGAATTCTGTGCATGATATGAATTTGACCTCTCAATATTTTTTGAGTAAGGTAGGTCTTAAGACAGGTAGGAACAGGGATCCCTGGGTGGCGCAGCGGTTTGGCGCCTGCCTTTGGCCCAGGGCGCGATCCTGGAGACCCAGGATCAAATCCCACGTCGGGCTCCCGGTGCATGGAGCCTGCTTCTCCCTCTGTCTGTGTCTCTGCCTCTCTCTCTCTCTCTCTCTGTGTGTGACTATCATAAATAAATAAAAATTTAAAAAATAATAATAATAAAAAAAGACAGGTAGGAACAGTACTCTATCAGTAATAATATGACAATGAAAATACATAACAGGCAGCCTGGGTGGCTCAGCAGTTTAGCGCCACCTTAGGCCCAGGGCGTGATCCTGGAGACCCAATCGAGTCCCACATTGGGCTCCCTGCATGGAGCCTGTTTCTCCCTCTGCCTGTGTCTCTGCCTCTCCCTCTGTGTCTCTCATGAAAAAATAAATAAAATCTTAAAAAAAAAAAAACATAACATGCTCTTTTGCTTAATTTTGTCTCTACTACACACATTTCTAAACGTTTAATCATATAACAAAGTGTGTATTCATGTTTTTACTGTTATATATTCACCCAAATGAATGCACATCTTTCACCATGGGCTGCAATTCTGTGTTTTTTTTTTTTTTTTTTTTTTTTGCAATTCTGTGTTTGAAGGGGTTCAAGCAAGCTGCAGACCTCAGTGGCATAGGCCAGGAGGAACGGGACTTTTTCCTGTTATGAGTCTGTGAAACCCATACCATGGAGCACATTAATTGTAAATACAAAATGTGATGGTAGGGATCCCCGGGTGGCTCAGTGGTTTAGCGCTTGCCTTTGGCCCAGGGCGTGATCCTGGAGACCCAGGATCGGGTCCCGCGTTGGGCTCCTTGCATGGAGCCTGCTTCTCCTTCTGCCTGTGTCTCTGCCCCCCCCCCACTCTGTCTCTCATGAATAAATAAATAAAGTCTTTAAAAAAAATGCAATAGTAATGTTTGGATGTTGGGACCAGACAAACTGTTCATTTCCTATTGTCCTGTATTTCTCCAAAAATTTTAAGTATTGGTTCCTTTTATAATAAAGCTTTTTTTTTCTTTTTTAAATAAATTAACTTGGGGTATTATTTTTTTTCTTTTAAAGCTTTTACATAGACGGGTCTTTTTAAAATAGTAAACAATTAGAAATACTATATTCTAGGCTTAATATCATACCCATGGCCTGTAATCAGGAGAAAAAAAAATGAGGAGGGGTCTGGAGAAAGGGTGGAGGAAGGCAAGCAGTGGGAGAAAGGGGGAACTCAGTAAAGAAGGGCTAGCTTGCAGGTAATTCCCCAGAACTGCCTGGCCTTCCCCGAGTTTTTCCACAGCTTTTCTTGCCCTTTAGAACATTTTCTCCACGGAAGTGGGGAATGGGAGGTATCTTGTTACAATACAAATTTTGTCCATTCTCGGGTTCAACAATTCAACAGCTCCCAGTCTCGTCTCCCAGAATTAAAACCCCAATCTTTTAATTTAGCCCAGGTTGGTATCTTTCATTGCTTCAGCTACCCCACCTGCCCTTTTCCAGGCTTTTTAAGGAAAGAGCCTAGTTCTTTCCTGAGGACCACATACTCCCCACTCAAGTTTTTCACCATTTTTTCTTCCTTGGCCTCTGCCTCCAATTTTTTCCTTTGTCCTGTTCATTAGTTCATAGCACTTATGTCTGTGTTTAAACATCCATTCGGGTATATTCACATCTATTACCCAAAAATCGGACCCTCGTCCCTCTAGGTAGTCAGGCCTGGTCAGTGGAACTTCTGCAAGGTTCCCAGCTCACTGCACCGTACCCTCCACACAGTAGGTACCTACTGATGACTGTTTAAATCAGTCAACTCAAGTAGCGGCTGAATTAGAGGGGGTCCTCAACGCAGAAAAAGGGGCTCCTGAGGTCTTTCTGGGCACTGAAGCCCTGGTCTCCCATCCAGTCGCCGCAGGAATGCCATCCATGCACAGCCCGCAGGACTGGGGAAACGCTTCCGGGGGACACACAACCTCACCCAAATCCTAGGCTCCTGTAATCCCACCTCTCCCTTAGGCGGCGCTCCAGGCCGCAGCCGCTGAGTTCAGCGCAAGGCATTGAGGGATTTGTAGTTTCCGTGGGCAAAGGCCCAAGGCGCTTGCGCACTGTAGAGGCGCGCGCTGCCCGCCGCCCGCCGCTCGCCCCCCTCCCATCAGGATTCCGGGTCCTTGTGAAGGGCGGTCCAGGCCACAGCGTTCCAACCGAATACGCTTCTATAGTCGGCCGGGGATAAGCCGGGTGGGGGTAAGAATCTGTTCTGCGTGGGCCGTCACGGTGCCCTGGAAAGCGCCCGGAATAATCACACCCCCGCTCCGGAAGTGAGCAGCTTCTGGCGCGGTGCATTGTGGGGGGCGTAGTCCTCCTTTCCAGGCGGTCCTTCGCGGCGTCCCCGGGGCCGACTCCGGAGCGCAGGCGGGCGGCCGGCGCAGCGCGGGCCGGCGGGAAGCGTATTCTGGGCACGGGGCGCCGGGCCAGGCCGGCCGCGCCGGGCGGCAGTAGTGGGAAGCCGCCTAAGGCCCCGCGCGGCGCCGCCCGTCGAGGGGCGGGCGGCGGCTGACCGACCGGGCCGT
The DNA here is from genome assembly GCF_011100685.1 of Canis lupus familiaris. Lineage (NCBI taxonomy): Eukaryota > Metazoa > Chordata > Mammalia > Carnivora > Canidae > Canis > Canis lupus. Next base: position 82,222,562 of record NC_049226.1, on the reverse strand, counting down.
CGAAGGGCTCAGGAGGCCGGTGGGCCGGGCCGGGCCAAGCCGCGCGGCGCAGCCATGCCAGGCTTTACGTGCTGCGTGCCGGGCTGCTACAACAACTCGCACCGGGACAAGGCGCTGCACTTCTACACGTTTCCCAAGGACGCTGAACTGCGGCGCCTGTGGCTCAAGAACGTGTCCCGTGCTGGCGTCAGTGGGTGCTTCTCCACCTTCCAGCCCACCACGGGCCACCGTCTCTGCAGCGTCCACTTCCAGGGCGGCCGCAAGACCTACACGGTGCGCGTCCCCACCATCTTCCCGCTGCGCGGCGTCAACGAGCGCAAAGTAGCACGAAGACCCGCGGGGGCTGCAGCCGCCCGCCGCAGGCAGCAGCAGCAGCAGCAGCAACAACAACAACAGCAGCAGCAGCAGCAGCAACAACAACAGCAGCAGCAGCAGCAGCCGTCGCCATCAGCATCCACTGCCCAGGCCTCCCAGCTGCAGCCGAACCTGGTATCTGCTTCTGCTGCTGTGCTCCTCACCCTTCAGGCCGCTGTAGACAGCAGTCAGGCTCCGGGGTCCGTGACCCCAGCGCCCACCACTCCCTCCGGCGAAGACGTGAAACCTATCGACCTGACCGTGCAAGTGGAGTTCGCCGCTGCAGAGGGCGCAGCCGCTGCAGCCGCCGCGTCGGAGCTAGAGGCTGCTACAGCAGGGCTGGAGGCCGCAGAGTGCCCTATGGGCCCCCAGTTGGTGGTGGTGGGGGAAGAGGGCTTCCCTGATACTGGCTCCGATCACTCATACTCGTTGTCGTCAGGCACCACGGAGGAGGAGCTCCTGCGCAAGTTGAACGAGCAGCGGGACATCCTGGCGCTGATGGAGGTGAAGATGAAGGAGATGAAAGGCAGCATCCGCCACCTGCGTCTCACCGAGGCCAAGCTACGAGAAGAACTCCGTGAGAAGGATCGGCTGCTGGCCATGGCGGTCATCCGAAAGAAGCACGGAATGTGAATGGGTTCCCTTTCGGCTTGCTGGACTCCTGGACCCCTGTCAGCCTGGAGGGACCTTAGGCCGCAGCTATTGAACTCCCCTATACTCCTGGGGGCATTGGTTGACAGTACTGAAGCTTAGGGCAGCTGGACTTTTTGGCTGGTGACCTGGCACCCTCTCTTGTTTTCTCATAAAGCAAGGTCCTGAAGTCTGGTACCTCAGACTCTGCACAGGTGACACCAGCAGTTACGACTTTGTCCCCCCACTCCCCACCTGATCCCCAGTTTATGTTGCAGGTTCTGGTTAAGCAGAGGCTTCAGAACCACTGAACCTGAAAATTACCCACTCAGGATGTAGGTCGGATGTCCAAGACTATGGGTTTGGGAAGACAACACGTTGAGGTTGGCCAGCATTGAGACAACTCTTCTGTGTGTAGTGATAAGAGATACAAGTAACATCAGTTCTCCTCCTTTTCGTGCTTTTCCTTCCCAGGTGCAGCCTGTGATTCTGATGGGGACTGGCAGATCTGTGCTTCTGCCTACAAGGACCTCCTTCCCCAGGAGGCCATCTACAAGGGGATATAGGTGACCTGCTGATTAAGATCCAGCTTGCCAGAGACTTAGGTTTATCCTGTTATGTTTGCTACTGGTTAAAAATTCTATTTTCTGTACAATTAGTCAGACTAAAGTTTTCACTGTGTTTGTTTGGCAAAACGAATTAAACAGAAAGTAAGGTTTTAATTTGGGTTTTGCTATTTTATTTTTATAAAGACTCATTTCCATATTCCCGAAACTTGGGAAGATAGGCCTCCCAACAGGCCTCTGCTTTAGGTCTCAAGGACCAGGCTGATCCTGAGGGTAGAAATGCTTCAGTGACCATGTTGTTCATAAAGGGGCCCTGAGCACATGGACCCTGGCCTCATACAAGGTTCTTACAGAGTTCTTGGCCCAGCGGACTCCAAAGAGTTTGGAAACTGCCCCAAACCGTCCCAGTTTGTGGGTTAGGGGAAGGGACAACTGAGAACTAAACTGAATTGTGACTGCTACTTCTTTTGAGGATTTTGAATTCCTCAGGTATTTTCAGCTGTGGTTGAATTTCACTTACCATTTTAAGCCTAGTACAGTGGCATACATGGGCTTGCAGTTACTTAAATTAGTGAAGACCACAGCTGGAGCCAGCCATGCCTCCTGCATGCATAAGAATTATAGATACCTTGGCCTTGGTACATTTGTATTGTGGAGGAGTTGGGATTTGTGATCTCTTGACTCATTTTCTTGCCTGTTTCTATTATGTAGATTAGATATTGTAGGGGTGTGGTGACATTTTTATCTGTAGATTCAAGTAATTTAGCTCAAAGCCAATGAGGAAAGGCTACCTTTAAAGCCAGCCCTATTTACGATGGGTGTTCAGGCACAAATGGACACTTCTTGGACTCCATAAAACATGACTCCCTTCTCTGTTACCTTAGGAAAAGCCACTTCCCTGGGGGCTTTCCTTTTATCTGTGAACTGAAATGACAAATGTTTCTCTAATCTCTGCTTTCCTCTTGGCCCCTTGGCACTGCCTTGAGAATCAAGTCTCTGGTGGGGGAGAGGGGTAGAGTAGAGGTTGTACAGGTGCGTAGTTGGAGAAGGGATTGGACCTCTGTTCCTAGCATTAGTTCTGGCTAATCATAAATAAGGTGGTGGAAGGGCAGCATTGCCCTTCCAGACTAGTGGGGACTGAAGCCCATTGTGAGCAGCTAACAAGCCAGTCTCTCACATGTCCCCCACTCTCCACTAGGGAGTGAGAGCTTTCTCAGGCTCAGTCTATGCTGTTTAGTGTATCCTAGCTCCTTGTTGAAGGCTCACTGTTTGTGCTATGGCTCACTTGGACCTCTTAGCAGCATTTGCAGGACAGGTGAGGGCCAAGCTCTGGCCAGGGCTCTGGAGGGTATGTGTATACAACATATCCAGTGTCTTGGCTTCTTGGGGGTGGGGGTAGTGGTGGTGGGATGACAGTTTAGAACAAGGGAAGGCTCAAATTCACCACAAATAGGACAGTGGAGAGTTCTAAGAAATAAGAATCTAGTCAGGCAAAGTAGTGCAGACCTGGGATTTAACAAACAGAAACTTGGCCTGGTCTTACCAGCCATGCCCAGCAAGTGAATGTGTGTGTGCATATTGGTGAAGGAGCAAGATTTATGGAAGAAGAGGAATACTGGGATCTCTGTCCAGGAGGGAAAGCATGGAGCTGCCAGGATATTTCCTTTACCTGTGGTCCACATGAGTTAGCTGCAGAGCATTTCCCCAACAGGCCTAACTTAGACACAGGCCTTACCTCAAATGTTTGCATTGCCCAGGAAACAACTAAAACGGGTGATGAAAGGACAAGGATGGGACAGAGATTATTGACAATCTGGTCACTTAAATCACGGGAAAAGTTTAGGTTAGCCAGTTCTCTTTTATGAAATTCTTGGCTACCCTGACTGGGGCAAAAATAAAAACAACAAAAAACTTATGAGAATGTTTTGGAGACCCCAACTGTACAAGTGTAAGAGTAATCCAGCAGAGTCCCACTTGAGCATTTGAATCTCCAGCGGAAAGGAAAGCCTCGACTGCTCGAAACCTGCTTTGAGCCTCACAAGGCTCGTGAATGTTGGGACAGCAAAACTTTGGGTTCCGCCCTGGCTGGCTTTAGAGCACCGTTCCAAAGTGTGTGTGGGGGGGGTGGCGGGTGGCAGCTAGAGCACCAAAGGGGAGGAGGATTCGGGAGCGGAAACAGCCTAGGGGCCCAGGGAGGGGCGGCTGGGCCTGCTTGGGGCCAAGCCGGACTCCCACGGAGGCGGGGCCTGCTCCAAACCACCGCGCGACCTGGGTGGGGCCAGACCAGCTGAGACCTGGCGACAATTGAGCCCTGACCCTTGTCTGGCGCCAATCTCGGGTGTTCCAGAGGCTTCCGCTAGACCACAATTCTCAGGGGCTCGCCCTGGCAGCCTCCCTCCCCGGCTTAGCCTCACCTCCCGCGCTGCGGGCCGTGGCTGGTCCTCGGCGCATAGCACAACGGGAACTGTAGTTTTCTCCTGGCGCACCTATGCCAGGAAGGAACTCGGGGGGGACTGCGTTTCCCAGAGTGCAGCGGGGTGGCGAGGGAAGGCAGGGGGGAAGGGACAGTCGGTCGCAGACCGCGCTGGGTTGCCGCCGCCGCCGCTGCCGCCATCGTGCCAGCCCCTCGGGTGAGTGTCGGGGCGAGCGCGCCGGGGCGGGAGCTGGGCCGCTGGAGCCGCGCTCTGGGCCGCTCGTGCCTCCGCTGCCAGTCTCCGGGCGCCCCCCCCCCCCCCCACCGGCGGCCCGAAGCCGCGCGGGGACGGGGCCATGTGTCGCGCGCGGCTCCGCCTCCCGCCGGTCCTCTGAGGCGGCGGCCGGGGGGAACACAGAGAGACAGCCAGGCGCCTCTCTGGCCCCATCGTGTCCATGGCGGGTGCACCGGACTGCGCGGTGGCCGGGCCTTTTACTCTCTGGTCCAGACCACCCGGATGGGGCTCTCCGGGCCCCGCCCCGTCTGGCCTAGCCCGGCCTGCCCGAGTCCCGCAAGCTCTGCAGGCAGGCTAGCGGGACGACCCCAGCCCCACGTCCTGCCACCCGCCAGCGATGGATCCGGGGATGGGCAAGCGCCACCCGGCCCGTTCTGGAATCAGCATTGGGTAAGGGCGCTTTCCTGCCGCAGCCCGGGATTATAGGACTCTCAACCCGGTTCCCGACCATAGCCAGGCTAGGATGTAGGTGAATTCTCCCCTGCTTGTCTGCCCATCGGGAGTGCACAAAACCTATCTCCCAATCTCCCACTCTGGAACTGATGCGTAGGTTCCTGCGTGGAGGGCAGGGTCAGGGAATCTCGGGCGGGAGGGGGTTCCACATGGGACTTCATCCCCCGCCAGCCTGGAGGATCTGGCCTGATGCGATGAAGCGGCTCCGGACTGGTAGGCTCAGACCCCGCCCTTCTATCGGGGACCAGGCCCCAGCTGTGGGTGGGTTGGCCGGCCCTGTTAGTGGAGGAGGGGAGAAAGGAAGCCAAGGAGGTGAAGTTGGATGTGTGAGCCCCCAACGCTTTATTAGACCTTCTCCATCACAGCCTAATCCTCACATCTGCCCTTGCCAGAGTCATCTGCCCTCTTCCTACAGAGAATGATTCCAGGAGAATGGTGGTGATAAGGTGGGATTTAGTGGAGGGGAAAGTAGAATCCAGGTCTGAGGTCCATGAAGCCAGTGCCAAACAAGAGACTGAGTTTGAAGCCACATTGGTGGGGAGGCACATTTGGGCTGTGGGGCTCAGATTCAGACTTTGTGGGGCCCTTCTGAACCCTGGCCTGGGTAGGAGAACTAGAGCTAAAAGCTGCAGAAAGTCAGGCTTCTCTCACTTACTTGCTCACTTCCCACAGCTACAGTAACCTATGTACAGGCAGGAGACTGAATGTACCTTGGGAAATTGCCTTCAGTGAAGGCTCCAGTGACCCCTTTGAGTCCTGGGAGAAGAGTATCTAACCTTAGAGTAGTTCTCTGACAGGCTTTGTAAAGGCATTTCTGATTGACTATTGATTAAGGGACCAGTCCAGAGACGACAAAGGGATTTGGGGAAGAAACAGCTTGTCTAGTCTTGATTCCTCTGACCCAGTACAACTTCTGAGCCATAGTACTTGCAAGGATTAAAGAAGCAGCTAAGTTTCTGCAGTCCTGGCTTCAGCAGCAAGCATGTCTCCTAGGAAAGTTGAGTTAGGCCCATGATGCAGAAAGCTGCCATTCTTGGACTTTTTTTTTCTCCTTGAGTATTTCCCCAGGTAATGTTTCTCTAGTCATTGGGCTCTAGCCGTGGAAGTTTTCCTGCTCTTTCTAGTTATTCTCCCTGGTTAAGGAGGACAAGTGAAGATCTGTCTATATCTTCTAACCAGCACTTCCCTTCTCTCTGAGCTCAAATGTCCTAGTCCACATTCTGGCCCATAAGCACATGGAAGTCACGTTCATTTAGCAGATTCAGGAGGATCTGACTTGCTAGTGGAGATGGGCAACAAGGAGGGACTACCCACAGGACACACGTAGGATTACTGTGAGGGAATCTCTTAGTAGTAGAAGCAGTTGTTTCAGGACCCTCTCTAGATTGTCAGGATTGGCTCTGTCTAGGACACAGGTTTTGGGTGAACTAGGCTTATAGTTGTGGATTAGTTTGCACATTCCAAGGCCTTAGGTGACTTAATGACAATGATTTCCCTTCAAGGTCAAAAAGATACTGTTCCTTCTCCATACTGTGTCTTCACCACTGCCTGCAGTGTCAGGAGTAGGAGGCATTCAGGTCTCTCTCTCTCTCTCTCTCATTCCAACCCTAGAAGTTTTCTATAACTTCTGTGTCTGGGTTTAGCTAGCTATTGGTAGGCATCCTGACCCTGAGAAGTCCTTGACCTTTCTGGAACTTGGCAGGCCATCTATCTCGGAGATAAGAGGAGAATCTTGAGTTTCTTTAGAATCTGTCTGCAGTCTATTCATGTAGGGCTGACTAGGAAGTGGGGTCTGGCATGGGGTAGTCAAGATGTAGCTGCATAAGCATGGCAGAGTGTGAGGGTGCCTGGGTTCTCAAAAAGCTCAAAATTAGGTCCTTTAGTGACCTGGAATGTACTTCTCTCCAAGCCACATCTTTATTCTGCTCTCTTTGCAGTTGGGTTGGGGTGGCATGAATGATTTAAGAGTGACACAGTTTGTCAAATTTTAGAACTAGAAGACCCTTGCATTTAAAAATTATGGGATTCCTTTACTGGAGGATTAGTATCTTGCTTGGATTTTTTTCTTTTCCTTTCCCAACAATGATTATTTTTCAGCAACCATTCTTTGGCCTTTTCTGTGTGTCAGGTTCTGGACTGAGGCTGAAGGTAGAAGAATGAATCCTACCCAGTCCTGGTGCTGGGGAAAGGAGGTAACGTTGCTATTATGTACCTAGGCCTGAGTTGAAGGGACCTATTGGGGCTCTTGGCACTGTGCAGAAAAGGGGGCTTTGGAATGATGAGAGCACTGAAGAAGAAAGGCTATTAATGAGCTCACTCTCCTCTCCACTTCCTGCCAGGAACTATAGAGCAAGGTATACTTCCCGTAGTGGGCACAGGAAGGTCTGGGGTTTTCGGAGCAGTGCTGTCACCATTCCAAATTGCTGTGGCTGTTGAGTCTAGCTGCTGTCATCTACAGCTTGCTCTTAGTCTCCCGGGGGTCCCTGCTGGGTATGCTCCCAGTGTCTGGGAATCTCACCAGCGTTGTATAGTCGGTGGCTTCTGCCCCTTTCACTGAGACCCTCTCAGGTCACCTTTATTCAAGTGTGGTACCTATCAGGACATCTTCCCAGAGTGAGACACAGAGCTGCTCTCCCCCAGAGATGAAAGGGAATAGTCCTTTCAGAGAGAGGGGAGTGGATCCAAAATCTTTTCCACAGGATGGACATTGAAAGTTGAGCAGGATTTCTCATGGCCTGGTGTTGTTGAGCTGAACCTCCTCATGGGGTTTTTTTTTTTTTTTTGCTTTTTTTACATTTAATTTATTCTTTTTAAATTTTTTTATTATTTGTTTATTTTATTTTTTTTTAAAGATTTTATTTATTTATTCATGACAGAGAGAGGTAGAGACACAGGCAGAGGGAGAAGCAGGCTCCATGCAGGGAGCCCGATGTGGGACTCAATCCCAGAATTCCAAGATCATGCCCTGGGCTGAACGCAGATGCTAAACCGCTGAGCCACCCAGGGATCCCTTATTTGTTTATTTTAAAGATTTATTTATTCACGAGAGACCCAGAGAGAGAGGCAGAGACACAGGCAGACACAGACACAGGGCACCAAGGATGCCCAATTTCTTCTTTTTTTAAAAAAATATTTATTTATTGGGGATCCCTGGATGGCTCAGCGGTTTAGCACCTGCCTTTGGCCTAGGGCGCGATCCTGGAGTCCCGGGATCGAGTCCCACGTCGGGCTCCCTGCATGGAGCCTGCTCCTCCCTCCTCCAGTGTCTCTGCCCCTCTTTCTCTCTCTCTCTCTCTCTGTCTATCATAAATCAATCAATCAATCAATCTTAAATTTTTTTTTTTAATTGACTGAGAAAGAAGAAGAGTGAGCAAGAACAAGCAGTGAGAGGCAGAGAGAGACAGGGAGAAGTAGGCTCCCCACTGACCAGGGAGCCCGATTGGGGGGTGGGGGTTCTTGAGCCTAGGACCCTGGGATCATGACCTGAGCTGAAGGCAGGTGCTTAACCGACTGAGCCACCAGATGCCTTATTTAATTTTTTTCTGATGCGCCATTTGAGATTTTGTGTTTGGAGTTGGGTTTGAACTGGCTACCCCTTTCCCAGCTTTGAGACTTCTTGCCTTGACCAAATGTGACAGGAATTCTTGATTCCCTCCCTGAGAGAGGCAGCAGTGTGTAGGTTACATCTGGAGTGACTTCCAGGCCCATGTGATACGATTGTTTTGGTCAGCATCCCAGATACCAGGTCCATGTAGCACCTTCCCCTTTACCTCCCTAACAGCTGGAATGTGTCTTCTGGGAAGAATCCTTTGTTCAGGTCTGGCTATGACTGTGGAAGGGTCTTGGTTGCCCAGGAAGAACACTAGAGAACTGGGAGGTGGCTGTGCTCACTGGCCCCAGGGCTTCCACCACCAGCTGACCTGCTATGGCTGAGAAATTTCTTTTACTGCCTTGGGCCTTACTCCTTATATGTTGCTGGTACCTGTTCTGTTCTAAGCCCTGAGACTAGAGAGGGGCCTACCCCAGAGAAGGAGAACCTCCTTCTCATGAGAAGGGTGTGTTTGAGGTATCTGGGAACTCATGACTGCTTGCTTCAGTAAACTGGGGATATTCTGGAATGATTGCTTCTTAGAATCTCTGATACTTCGTCAGAGCCAGTGGGTCTCACCAGGGCAGAGACTGCTGCCCCCTGGAGTTATGTCTCTGTGAGGAGACGTTGGTTCCACTCCCAGAAGTGGTTTTAGACCTAGGTGAATGCGAGTTCTCACTTGTCTCTATGGTGTAGTCCTGCTTTGACCAGCTGAGCATGCACTCAGGGGCTTTCTGTCCTGAGAGGGACAGAACTTGCTCATTTTGGAGAGCAAGAAAAGGCCTAGGCTCCTTTCCTCGCCACCTCATTTGTTACCTCTACACTTCCCACTATTTGACATTGGCTCTCAGCTGTTCCAGTTTAGCCCAGTTTAGTGGACATTATAATGCCTATGCCAGTGGCCATATGTGGTCTTGAATTCTTTCTTACACTCATGGAATTTTGGTTTCCTCATCTAGAAAATGATGATAATCATACTAACTTTACAGCTGTGAGGCTTAAATGAGAGAACACATGTAACTGTTTGGGTCACAGAAGAAGGCATTCCATTCAGCACCCTGGGGACTCTGTACGGATTCATCCCTTTTTTCTGCTCACCTCAGTCTCAGAGTCTCATGATGGTATTGGCCAGGCAGGCATGGTCATAGCAGACCATGGAGGTGGTCACTTAGGGGCTTCAGGCCCAACTGGGGAGCCAAGTTCATATATACCCCATCAGCGATTTCATAGCCCAGGATTCAGTTCATGGATGGGAGCTGGCTGGGATGGGGCCCCAGAGATTTCTGAGTGATTTGGGAAAGGGGGGCTCCTCAGGGACCGAGTATAGATCAGAGAGACCAGAATGCAGGTCTCAGGATTCAACTCCTGAGCCAGCCAGGGTACCCTGAAAGCTCTGGATCCTTCCTCCAGGCAGAAGAGGAGGAAAGGGCCCTCAGGGTGCTGGGGGCACCTAAATCTCAGGTCTGACCCAGGAAGAGATTCTGTCCTGGGCAGCCATTCAGGCACCAGGCCTCGGCTGCTTGCTCTCTAGACTTGAGGCAGGAGATTGGTGGTCTAGGCGGTTGCCAGTCCTGGGTGGAGGCTGCTCCCTGATGTGATATCCTTGCAGGAGGCTGAGGTAACCACCCTTTTTCTAGTTCTTGACCTGGGGCTTCACTTTGGACCTGACTCCTAGGAGACGGGGTCAGGGGGTCATACAATGAGGGAAAGGAGGAGTAGGCTAGAGGCCAGACCTTGAGGGTGTGGTTGTGTGCCTGCTGTTGAGCCATAGCTGCCCCTCAGGTGACCAGAACTTTGAGGAAAGAGTGGGGGTTGGGCCAAGCCTCACTTGCCACACCCTCAGACAGACATGACTGATGAAAAAGGGTTGTCTCCTGATGACTTGGACAGAAGGTGGAGGTGGAGGGGAAGTGGGTCACTTGGCCACTTAAATTTAGCAGGGTTTGCCCAGAATTCACTCCTCCAGAGAAGGGCTAGGCCAGGGACTATGGGAACAGGCTGCTTAGGTCAGGGAGGCAGATCATAAATAAGTGAAGTGTGACTATTTCATGCAGCAATAAGCGCTAAGAAAACAAAACAAAGGGGATCCCTGGGTGGCGCAGCGGTATCCAGCGGTTCCTGGATACCCGGGATCGAATCCCACGTCGGGCTCCCGGTGCATGGAGCCTGCTCCTCCGTCTGCCTGTGTCTCTGCTTCTCTCTCTCTCTCTCTCTCTGTGACTATCATAAATAAATAAATAAATAAATAAAATAATAAAAAAACACAACAAGATGATGAAATGAGTAGCTGAGCAGTTCCTTTAGACTGAGTGGTCAGTGTCTGTGAGGAGGTGACATTTGAGCGGACACATATGTGACAAGGAGCCAGATACATGAAGATCTAGGGAGAATAGTGATCCAAGTAGAAGGATAAACAGTTACAAAGCCCCTGGGTGAGAATAGGCTCAGCATGTTCCAGAAACAGGGAAATGCCCTGACCGGCTGTAGAGGACGGGGGACAGGGTGGCAGGAGATGAAGTTGGACAGCCAGGAGTGCAGGTCACCCAGGGGCCTTGAAGGCAGGCTAAGTGATTGAAACTTTGTTAGTGGGAATGGGAAGAGAAGTCACTGGAGGGCCATAGGGCATGTTAGGGTAATTAATGGCCATGGTTGATACTGATTTCAAGGATCCTACTAGAGCTTGGCATATCTGCTTGACATTCGCTGCAGGCCTTGATGATAGGTGCCCCAAAAAAGACAAGTATGAGTCTTTCTGTCTATCATTCTGGAGTTTGTAGCACCTTTTTTTTTTCCTTTTAAGATTTTATTTATTTATTCATGAGAGACACAGAGAAAGAGAGAGGCAGAGACAGAGGCAGAAGGAGAAGCAAGCTCCATGCAAGGAGCCCGATGCGGGACTTGATCCTGGGACTCTGGGATCACTCCCTGAGCTGAAGGCAGGTGCCCAACCATTGAGCCACCCGGGCATCCCTGGAGTTTGTAGCATCTTGTTCCCCATTACCCTTGCCCCCCCCCCCCCCATCCCTGCCCCAGGCCTAGCTAAGCCAGGATCTATTTCTGATTTGCTGAGATGGTAGGACTGAGCTGTGACTTTGCAGGTTTGGGAAAACTGTGAGATCATCCCCCATGAAAATCCCTATTGTTAGGTTTGGTGTGGGAATTTGCCTGGTGCCTTTGTTTAGAGACAGAGGCCGTGGTTCAGGCCTGTCTTGCCCCTCTGAGGAAGTGGAGTTTAGAGGTCAGGGCTTCAGTTGTTCATGCCCAGAAGCACCTCTGTCACTGGTGTGATATGCTCATTTTTAAATTCTGACCTACTGTCTCTGGGGGGCTTGGCCCTGGAGTAGTCCGCTAAACTTGGTTCCATCTAGTTCCACCATCCACTAGGCTCATGGCCTTGAGTGAGTTAGCTAACCTTTCTGAGCTTCATTTTGCTTAAGTATATTGTGGGAGTTGACTCATGGGGTGTTAGGAGCAAATGCACATAAAGCTCTTAGCACATTTCTGTGTCTAATGCACATTAGTGAAAATGATATGTTATCAGCTAGACACTGCTATTTAAGTTTGGTCACTGGAAACAATGACCCAGAATTTGAGGATAAAAATGAAATTTTTCTGTTGTCTAATGGCATCTACTGGGCGAGAGGTTTTAACTTGGGGTCTATGACTGAACCTCAGAGAGTGTGAACAACTTGAAATTATTCACAAGGCTGGGGCATCTCTACCTCTGTGTAGATTTATTGGGAGAAGGCTCCAGGTTTTGAGACATTCTTAGAGGGTCTTTGCACCCACAGAGACCTAAAGGTCAGTGAAGGCTGATGCTCAGTGGGCAAGAGGTCATTAAGGTCATTTCTGCTCCTCGAGGAGCCTGGCCTCAGTCAGCCTGTGGACTGTTGGGGTGAAGCAGGAGATGGTGTGGTCAGCAGCCCTCTTGGAAGAACTGTAGGAGACGCTGTCATGAAGGTCAGTCCCCAATCTGATGTGAGGCTGCTTCTGAGCCTTGGCATTTTTCTTTTCAGATTGTTCTTTCTATAGTATATGTATTAGAAACAAGGTCAGGGCTTGCTAGCCATCCTGGGGAACATCCTCCCAGGCTGGCCCAGACCCCTCCCTGTGTTGCATGGGGATAGGGGAGCACTTTGCTCCCCTCTTCTTTTTCTGGATACAGGAATGCTGCCTCCCCGCCATGAGTTGAAAGCTTTGTAGGAGGTTTGGAGTTAGAAACTGTAAATCCTGTGGTTAGCTGAGCCATGCTCTGTGCTCAGGGATTGGGTGGGGTGGAGTGGGTATAGCAAGAAACAGGCTGGAACCCTCCTAGCCCAGAGCTACCGTGTTTAGGCAGAGGAGCTGGCCCTGGCTCTATTGATACAGTTTTGTATGTGGGGTTGGGGTCAACATTTGAGTTTGGGAAGGAGGACCCAAATAGATGGAGTCTGAACAGTGACTTGAGAGAAGATTAGGAACTGACCAGGCAGATGAGAGGGAGGACATACCAGCAGGGCGATTCATGGGGTAGGAGTGGGGTGAAAACCAGTGAGCAAGCCCTCAGCAAGTTCTGGTCTGTTTGTATGTGGAGCTGGATGAAGGTAGGAGAGAGTGGTAGGGACACATGGACAGGTGTGGTTGGCCACCTGTGGAGCTTCAGGGTTTAATCCAGAAGTGAGGCCGTTGTAGAGAAGGGAAATGGCCAGCTTTGTCATTTAGAACAGAGGGACAAAGTTAGCAGAAAGAAAGCATTGGCTTTGATCAGGAGACCTAGTATCAGTCCTGGTGTACTTACTTGCCACTGGACTTGGGTCAAGACAAATTGCTGAACCTTAGTTTTCCCACCTGTGAAGTGGGATGACAGTGGGATCTGACCACATGGTTATTATGATGACTACGTGGCAGTAAACACATCAGAGTCAAGCAGGCCAACAAGGTTGGTATTGGCTTCAGGGACACTTCTTGGAAAAGACCTCAACCCAAATAGTTTTGAAGATTCCTACTTACAACTTTCTGGGAGCCCCTGAGCAATCTCATTCCTTAGGAAAGCTGACTTTGCCCTACCCTGCTCCACTAAACTAGAGTGCTCTTCTGTCCCTTTATCCCTCCACCCTCTTCACTCTACCGCTACTTCTGCCAAGTAGTTTTAATATTGGCAAGTTATCACACCTTAAGAACAATATTGAAAAAGGGAAAAAAAACACTCCCGCATTTCCTCTGCGTCACTGCCCTACAACATGGCACCACTTTTCTTGTCTTTGGTGTTTTGTTTTGTTTTTTAAGATTTTATTTATTCATGAGAGACACAGAGAGAGGCAGAAACATAGGCAGAGGGAGGAGCAGGCTCCTGTGGGGAGCCTGATGACTCAATCCCAGGACCCTAGGACCATGACCTTAGCCAAAGGCAGATGCTCAACCACTGAGCCACCCAGGCACCCCACTTTTCTTGTCTTTGAATCAGCTTTTATTTAGCCTTTTTTCCTGTCACCCTCCATCTTCAGCTTTCTGGTTTCCTGCCCTTATCTCTTTTCATGCACCCAAACACTGGCTTGTTTTTTCTAATCGGCATACTCTTTTTCTAAGACCTTCCCTGAGGGCTGCCCAATCTTGCTGAGGACAGAGGGAGAGATGGCCCTTGTCCATTCCTCCAGCTTTCCCCTTGCCCCAGAGCTCTTGGGGGCTGAGCAAGACATCTTGGGGTAAGGTACTGTAGGGCTGGGCCACAGTGAGTGAGCCAAACAGAGTGAATACTACTAGGGTGGAAGGGGCAGAGATGGGGAATGACTATAGCCACAGTCTGACCCCTTGGAAATGTGACCAAGACAGCAGCTGAGCCTAGCTGTTGATTCTATGCTTTTCCCACTTGTTGATTTGTTTCTTGGCAGAGTATAAACTGGGACACACCTTGTGTTCCTGTGTAGCAGGCGTGACCAGGTCCAGGCTTTCTCTTCTGCTTGTTTTAGACTTTTCTTGGACATTTCTTAGTCATCCCAGTACTGAGCTCCTATTTTTAGTGCCACCACCTCCTATGGGACCTAAAATAAAGCTGGCTCATCTTCCTGGCCCTTCATTGGCTGGAGTATAGGTCATAGGCTAGGAGATTGGCTGGATTGGGGATAAGCCACTGCCCCCCTACACTATCCATCCCAGCTGGCTCCTCTGGCCTTGGGTGAGGTCATAGGGACTGGAGTGAACTAGCAGGTTCCTTTCGTGAGGCTTTACAACCACTGGCAACATCAGGGTTCCACCCCTTTGCAGAGGAGGAAGCTGAGGCCCTTCTTAGGGCAGTGACTTGCATCAGATTCCACCACTGTTAATGGTTGTCTGCCAGGGTTGAACCCAGCTCCTCACCGCTTTGGTTCAGAGTCCTGTTATCAGGAGATGGGGAGGTAGTCAGACCCAACTGCAGAACCATATACGATATTCTGCTGTCATGGAATCCTTCAGTGAGATGTGGGCTTCCTAGGGGGAGGGAGGGTGGTTAACAAAGCCAGAGTGGCTCTCATCTGGGGCTTGAGTTTGCCCCAGTTTACACCCTTGGAGCTGTGATGTTTCTAGCTGGTAGGGTGTCTCCTTTCCCCCCTCAGAGACCAGAGAGGGGCAGCCCCTTCCAATAGAGGCAGTGCTGGGATGAGGGGTGTGAAGAGATGACATATTTCCTCCTCATAGCCTCCGTTTGTCTTCCCTGTACCCCTCAGTATTACTCTCTGATATTTGGAACTCCTGTGTCCTCAGCTCTGAAGTGAGTAGGAATGAAGAAATGAAGAGATGTTACCTGTGCTCAAAGAAGTAAACTGCTCCCTTAAGACTAAAACGGAAGGTCAAATAAAGGACTAAAATAAAGAGTCACTTACTCTTTTATTTCCAGTGAGGCATTGAGGAGCCATCTCCCACTCCCTCGCTGGATCTTCTTCCACCTGCCAGTACAGCCCTGGGACAGTATTGATGGGGCTGAGGACTGCAATAGAAGATACTTCACATACAGATATCTGTAGTTTCTGACCTCTAAAATGGGAAGAATAGTAGTAACTCTGGCCTTGCAGGTTGTTGAGAGGATCAAATGAAAAGATGTGGGAGAGTGGTGTGAGTTCCTCCTTGAAGGCCACACCCTGCCATTGGGCATTGAAGGACTTGCTATGACTTTCCTTTGTCTTGGCTCCACCCTCAGCTCCCATCCTGTGTGCTTCACATCTCTGGCACCCCTTCATTTCATCATTCAGAGCTCCTCAAAGGAGAAGCTCAGTCTGGTCTACCTCTGGGCTCCCTGCACTGGTCTGTATTGGAAGGGGCCTCCTACCAGTTAACCTGGGCCTCTGTATGTTCCCTGGGAGAACACACTTCAGCCAAGGACTCTCTCTGCTCCAGGAGGCCAAGAAGGGTAGGGTTGGTGAAGAAACAGAAACTGGCCACCTCCTGCTCCTTTGGTACCAACACTTGCCTCTCTGTTTTGCTGATCTTGCAGGTCTCAACAAGGCCGGGTGACACTCCAGAATGGGAGACAAGCCAATTTGGGAGCAGATTGGATCCAGCTTCATTCAGCATTACTACCAGTTATTTGATAACGACAGAACCCAACTAGGCGCAATTTATGTAAGTCTTCAGCTCTAGGGCCTGAATGGGACCCCAGGGGATCATTTCAGATAATTGGGCTAGGGTGTCAGTTCACAAATTCTAGCAGCCCTTACGGGATTTGACTATATCCTTTTATATACATATATATATATTATATGATTTTTTAAATTTATTCATGAGAGACACAGAGAGGGAGGTAGAGATATAGGCAGAGGGAGATGCAGGCTTCCTGCGAGGAACCTGATGGGGGACTCAATCCCAGGACCCTGGGATCACAACCTGAGTCCAAGGTAGACACTCAACTGCTGAGCCACCCTGGTGCCCCTTGACTATATCTTTCTGAGTTTCTGTCCATGGGACAGGTTACCTGAGGCCTAGCCCAACTACCTGGTCTACATACATGTTCCCTTCTGTCATCTTCTGTAAGAGTAGGGATCCTGGTGTCCTTGGCAGGGTGTTCTAGGCTTGCCATTCCATTGTCCTGGGAGTGCCTCTGATTCCAGAGTGGGCCAGAGCAGGCAGATGCTGGGGCTTGTGGTGCTCTGTGGAGGCAGCAGCTGTGAGCATCATCAGTACAAAGCTGAGCACTCCTTGGAGGCCCTAGGCCCAGCTTCCTTTTGGGGACCAAAAGCCCCTGGATGCTCATGGTAAACAAATGGGGTTAGCCCAGGGGGGCTGGTATGTCTTGTTGTTGTTGTTGTTGTAATTGTTGTTTTAAGATTTTATTTATTATTTGAGAGAGTGCACGCATGCATGAATGAGATCATGACCTGAGCTGAAGGCAGACACTTAGCCAACTGAGCCACTCAAGTACCCCAGGAAGGCTGGTGTGTCTTTTAAGAAATCCTTTTAGGCAGGCATTATTTGGTGCTATTTTAATGATGTTCATATACATCAGGAATTATTTGTATCTGACCCTGCCCAAGATTCAATCACAGAAATGTGATCAATTGGGACATGCCTACCAGGTCTGCCCAGAATGGAAGTGATAGGAGCGATCCAACATAGCCTCAGAGCCTGACTGTGGGCAAAGCCCTGTGTGTCTCTCCAAAAAGTCAGGGTCAAGTCTGAAGAAAAGAAAAGGATCTTACCAGTGGAAAACTAAATTCAGCACATGAATTATTTGGTTGTCATCATAGAGAATTTTAAAAACTTCAACTGATCTGACTCTAGGATCTTTTTTTTTTTTTTAAGATTCTATTTATTCGTGAGAGACACAGAGAGAGAAGCAGAGACACAGGCAGAGGGAGAAGCAGGCTCCTTGCAGGGAGCCGACACGGGACTCAATCCCAGGACCCCAGGATCACGCCCCGGGCCGAAGGCAGGCACTCAACTGCTGAGCCACCCAGGGATCCTGACTCTAGGATCTTGATACGTCTGTCTCATTGCTTCTTAAAATCAATTAAAGCAGTCCTGACCTAGAGAAGGGAGTTATTAGCAAGGTCCTAAAAGTGTGCTTTATGTCATTTCATATAATCCTCAGCACATGTCCCCTGCCCCCCACTCCCTTTTTAAAGATTTATTTATTTATTTGAGAGGCAGAGTTGGGGGAGAGGGAGACAGAGAATCCCAAGCAGAGTCCATGCTGAGCTCCGAGCCTGATGTGGGGCTCAATCCCACAACCCCAAGACTGTAACCTGAGCCGAAATCAAGAGTTGGATGCCCATTGGAATGAGCTACCCAGGCACCTTACATATCCCTTTTTAAAGATCAAGAAGTGGGTGCCTGGATGGCTCAATTAAGTGTCTGCCTTCTGGTTGGGTCATGATCTTGTGGTTTGGGAATTGAGCCCTGCATCAGGCTCCCTGCTCAGCGAGAGACCTGCTTCTCCCTCTCCCTCTGTCCCTCCCCCCTGCTCGTGCTTGAACTCTATCTCTTTCTCAAATAAATAAATAAAATCTTTAAAAATAATACAAGTAAGGGCAGCCTGGGTGGCTCAGCGGTTTAGCGCCACCTTCAGCCCAGGGTGTGATCCTTGAAACCTGGGATTGAGTCCCACGTTGTGCTCCCTGTGTAGAGCCTGCTTCTCCCTCTGCCTGTGTCTCTGCCTCTCTCTGTCTGTGTATCTCTCATGAATAAATAAATCTTTAAAAGAAAAAAATAATATAAGTAAATAAATAAATAATGATCAGGAAACAGACTCAGAAAAATAAGTAACTTGCCAAATGTTAAGCTGGTAAGTAGCAGAAGCACTTTGAGTTCTACCCCTCTTGTATTTTGGGGAAGATAGGGTATAATTAAAGAGGATGTTAATAGTGCAGAGTATGGAAGCTGCTTTGAGTTCCCTTCTTTACAGGCAAGGAAACTAAAGTTTGAACTCATTTTTCTGAAACAAGGCCCTGCCCCTGTGTTTTCTGGTTTTCAGATTGATGCATCATGCCTTACGTGGGAAGGACAGCAGTTCCAGGGGAAAGCTGCCATTGTGGAGAAGTTGTCTGTAAGTAAGGGCCAGGGCCATGTTTAAGTAGCTTCTTCCCTGCCCTACTGGCCACAGCATAACCCATTCTTTTTTTTTGCAGAGCCTTCCGTTCCAGAAAATCCAGCACAGCATCACGGCACAGGACCATCAGCCCACGCCAGATAGCTGCATCATCAGCATGGTAGTGGGCCAGCTCAAGGTAATAGTACTGCTGCCTCTTAATAGTGGTGGTAGGTGCTTCTCCCTCTGCCTGTGTCTCTGCGTCTCTCTCTCCCTCTGATTAAATAAATAAATAAATCTTTTTAAAAAACGGTAAAGATGGAAAATTAAAAAAAAAAAATAGTGGTGGTAGGGAGGAATGGGCAGGCAGAGGAGAACCCTGCACCCCTGCCTTTTCTGTGATGTGACCTGCTTATCAAAGCATCTAGAGCTGTGCAATTCAATACAATAACTGCTAGTCATATTTTTTATTTTTTTTATTTATTTTATTTTAAAGAAAGATTTTCTCCCGTATGCTTTTTTTTTTTTTTTTTTTTAATTTTTATTTATGATAGTCACACAGAGAGAGAGAGAGAGGCAGAGACACAGGCAGAGGGAGAAGCAGGCTGCATGCACCGGGAGCCCGACGTGGGATTCGATCCCGGGTCTCCAGGATCGCGCCCTGGGCCAAAGGCAGGCGCCAAACCGCTGCGCCACCCAGGGATCCCTAGTCATATTTTTTAAATGTTTTAATTTTAATGGTGATTTTTAAATTATATTAATAACAATGAAATAAAGTTAAAATGGAGTTTCTCAGTTGAACTAGCCATGTTTCAAGTCCTCATAGTCTGTCCTTGTGGCTGCCTATTGGACAGCGCAGACATAGAATTTTTTTTTTAAGATTTATTTATTTGAGAGCATGAGCATGTGCAGGTGGGGGGATGGGCAGAGGAAGAGAGAGAATCTTGAGCATACTCCCCACTGAGCACAGAGCCTGACACAGGGCTCTATATCATAACCCTGAGATCATGACCTGAGCAGAAGTCACGAGTTGGACACTTAACCGACTAAGCCACCCAGGTGCCCCCAGACATAGACTATTTCTGTTATTACAGAAAGTACTATTGCAAAGTACTGGTCTAGAGCCTTTTTTTAATTTTATTTTTTATTTATTTTTATTTATTTATTTATTTATTTATTTATTTATTTATTTATTTATTTATTTTTATGATAGTCACAGAGAGAGAGAGAGAAAGAGAGAGAGAGGCAGAGACACAGGCAGAGGGAGAAGCAGGCTCCATGCACCGGGAGCCTGATGTGGGATTCGATCCCGGGTTTCCAGGATCGCGCCCTGGGCCAAAGGCAGGCGCCAAACCGCTGCGCCACCCAGGGATCCCTATTTTATTTATTTATGATAGGCACACAGTGAGAGAGAGAGAGAGGCAGAGACATAGGCAGAGGGAGAAGCATGCTCCGTGCACCGGGAGCCCGATGTGGGATTCGATCCCGGGTCTCCAGGATCGCGCCCTGGGCCAAAGGCAGGCGCCAAACCGCTGCGCCACCCAGGGATCCCCTGGTCTAGAGCCTTTTTGGAAAAGGGACAAGAGATAAAGGAGCAGGCTGGAGCTGTGGTGCCAAGCTACTGGGCCTTTGTATTGCCCTGAGGTGTAGGTGGGCTTTTTGCAGGCAGCTGGCCCTGGATTGGCCAGCTGGGTACTGAGTCGCAGTCACCTGTGGGAGTCCATGCTGCCACTCCCTGAGCTGGCTGCTGGCTCCTCCACCTGCTAAGCAAAGCAGATTCCTGGAACTTCTGCTTCTCTTTGCATTTTCCTTTCTTCTTCTCAAGAGATGTCCTCTTCAAAGCCTTCAGTTCAGTTCCTCAAGAACTCTCCCAGGAACTCCCACCTGTTGTGCTCCAGCAGACTGAAGCCAGATTCTTAGTTTCCAAATAAGTCTCTCCGCATTCCCAAACTGGGACAAATTGGTTGCCCTTTGACAAGGTCCTCATCTCCTGGGCCCGTGTCATGGTGGGGCTCTGAAGGCTCCCTAGGCTAGGTGAGGTCTCCTGAGTCAAGTACAAGGGCAGAAAGAGGGGGGCCCTTAGGTCTCTGCCATGGACCCAGAGGACCTGCCTTCTGGCCTGGACTTTCTTGTCAGTTTTTCCTGCCTGTCCAACATGCCCTGCCCAGAGTTGGTACTCAGGCCCTTGAGAGTGAAGAGGTCTCTTCCAGGGGACTCAATACCCACTTTCAGGCTAGCGTCAGTCATCATTGCCCATTCGTACCTGGCTTCAGGCTCATTCTGGTGTTTCTGTCCAACATAGAATCCCCAAAAGATTGATTTGCCTTCTTGCTGATGATGCCCAGAAAACCCAGCCATGTTAGAGACAGTGCTGGTTAACTGGGCTCCTCCCCTAACTAGGCTTCATCCTGGTCTTTTGCAGTTTGGCTGAGGATGTCTTGCCTTTTATTCTCATTGCAAATGTTATATATGACGTGACAGGAAACATCAACTAGTGATATTGCTTTGTTTTTGTTCTATAGAGCTGTGATCACAGTGTGAACTCCGTTTTGAGCCTTTTCTCACCTTCCTGGTCACAGTCAGTATTAGCAGTAGTTTCTCCTAATTGGGTAACTGGCATAATCAGACACTAAGATTGTTTCGTTTTTAGATACTGTTATGTGGTGAGCAGTGCAGAAGTCTTTTAAATTGATCACTGTGCCTAGAGACATGGGCTCAGAGCAGGTGTGTTCTCTGCTCTGTTGTAGTAGCTAACTGGTGACCTGTTCTGCGGCTTAAGTGTATGCAGCAGTGCGAGCTGCCATCCATAGCCCCTCTGTGTCCAGTACATTGTATCAGTTCACATTCACAAGTATCCCTTCGCCATATTGGAATTGGAGTCCAAGACAGTAGAGTCTGATCCCCAAGTCAGTATTGTTTGTCCTGTCCCCCTGTCACTGGACTACCTTCCTATTCCTTGGCCCACTAACTGAATCATTTTCTTTCTCTTCACAGGCTGATGAAGACCCCATCATGGGGTTCCACCAGATGTTCCTATTAAAGAACATCAATGATGCTTGGGTTTGCACCAATGACATGTTCAGGCTTGCCCTGCACAACTTCGGCTGACCTCTTCCCAGCCAGGCACTCATGCTGTTTCCTCCTCCCTCCTCTTCCTGATAACTATTCACACTCCTCCAGATGCTCCAAATATCATACACAAATGAGCAGGGCCACGGTGGGAGCGGGCGCAGTGCGCTGCTACTACCGAGGTGTTGTGCATGATGTTTGGATGCTAGAATAGTTGCATCTGACAGGAGAAGTTTGTGTTGTACCAGCGCATGCCTTGGAAAGACTTAAGTAATGCAAAAGGTTGTCTTTTTTTTTTTTTTTTTTTTTTTAATCTACTGACAAGTTGCTCTAGTAACCCAAAGAAGTGAAGGAGAAAGCAGCTGCCTCACCGCCCAGATATTGACCGCCCAGATATTGATTTGTTCGGATGTTTCAATGGCTCATGATATAATAAAACCACAAAAATTTTCTTAACAGTTTAAATTGTTTTAATTAGTTTAATAGTTGGCTGGGCATCAGTAACCACCCTGCCCCATTGGCTCTCTCATGTCCCACCGTCCCACCTCTTCCCCAACTGAGCAATACCTGTTGCAAAGAGAAAACTGCTGAAGTAGCACTCCCAGCTAGCTCCTCCCAGAAGCCCTAGGGCATAGTATTCCCCACCTCAGCCCCCTGGTTTTGGAAAACCGAGCTGCAGACAGAGCTCAAGGCCAAGCCTGAGGCTTCCCTTGCACTCTCTAGTCAGTTCTGATGACTCCTACGTGGGGTAGGATCAGGGCTCTGGTAGTAGAGATGATCTAGAATCCCATTGAAAGGGACTCATCAGGTTCAGGTGCTCCAGACTGAGGGCTCAGCAAAACTACCATGTATAAAATGAGCAAAAGTTTGAGGGAGAGGGTCCTGTTCTACCCCAGAACAGTCAGGATCACATCCAGGGTACCCCATAAACCCCAAGCCAAGCAGAGGGCAGCTCAGGTTTTGTACTACCTGCTTTGGATATCCTTGCCCACAGAGCCAGGCCCAGTTTAGAGCTATTGAAAGTAGGCAATCTGAGTTTGAGGGATTTGTGCTCTGGGATTTCTCACCCCTCAGACCTCTGCAAGGCATCTCTAGGCCTCCTGCTTCCTCCCTCACCACACACATACTTTCACATTGTCTTCAAGTTCCAGGAAATCTTAACTCTTGGGGCAGTTAATGCTTTTCATTTTGGGGGACAGAGGCCTTCTGCTCACTGCAGAACTTGCCCTTTAGCCCTGAGACCTCTAGTGGTATAAATAAGCCTGGTGTCAAGGAAGCAACCAGAAGCTAGAACCAAACCCAGGGGTCAGGCTGGTGCCCTGTTAGGGGTTTCAGGATTGAGGAGGGTACCACAATTAGGCCTGACCTGCACTCCCCCTTCCCTCCTGCACTACAGATGGAGGCCAAGGACTTCTTCAGACCCCCCACAGGTTGCCTGGCTACACTGAGCACAGGCCTGGATGATGGATTGTTTTTAGGAGACCACAAATTCGGATTTCAGGGGGACTGATTTAGGAGGCTGGGGGTGGGGAGTGGGGGTTGGGAGAGAGGTGGATGCCTGATGCCTCTTAAACCACCCTGTGTAAAATCTGCAATACAGCTTCTTCCATGTACCTGTGCCTGAAATTTCTGCAATAAAGAGGTGTTTGTAAACTCTGGTTTCTTTATTCCTGCCTGAGGGTGTCAAGCCTGGGTGGGTAAAGGATGCTGGGGGACATTAACAATGTGACGTTCTGGTCTGACAAGCTCCCCTAGCAATTCCTGGGCTTAAGATTCCCCTGAGGCCTGGGTTGCCCTACCGTATTTCCCCAAGGGGAAACTAGGCTCCTACCAATTTAGCTTTCTCCTTGGGAGGGTCTTAAGGAGTTGATCCAGTTCCAGGCCTATCATGTTTCCGTGTTCTGGGAATGAACACAGGCTGGACAGGATGTCCTGAGCTGAATAGGGTTTTCGGCGGTCCTATACGCGCCCAATTGCCCTGAGGAACGCCCACTGACCTAGGGGTCCCGGAGGGGCGAAGCTTCCGCCCCCAGCCCGGAACCTTTCTTCTCCGTACTGCTTAGGTTCCGGGAGCCGGAGCTCCGGCGGGCCGGAAGTGGAGGCGGTTGGTGGGGCTGGTGGGGTACAGGGACGCGGCGCGGGCGGCGGTTTGCGGGCAGCGGGCGGGCCGAATCTAGCGACCCGTGTCCTGCCGTCTGGTCCCGGCAGGGCTGTGCGCGGCTGCACTGTGCGCGGCGGCGGCGAAACGAACGCGGCGCGGGAGAGGCGCCCGCGGCTGGGCCCATGGCCTCCTCCTGCGCGAGCATCGACATCGAGGACGCCACGCAGCACCTGCGGGACATCCTCAAGCTGGACCGGCCCGCGGGGGGTGAGCCGGGACAGCGGGGGTGGGCCTTCGGCGAGCGGGCCTTAGGGCGGCGCGGGCCTGGGCCGTCCTCAGTGTCCGCAGGTCCCTCAGGACCCGTGCCGCATCTTCCTGGCTGGTGAGGCAAGACGAGGGTTGGAGCCGTAAATTCCTGAGCGTGCCCCGCAAGGGTGCAGATCCCTTCCTATCCCGGGGCCGGGCCGTTCTGCCTCGCCCTTCAGCGTCTCTGCTGAAGGTGAGGTTCCTTCTCTGAATCCGCAGGGCCCCCTTGGTGTCCTGGCCCCAAGGTAGAAGCGTTCCTAGGGCTCGATCCGTATCATGGTGCCATGTAGTTCAGAGGCCTGATCAGGGCTCTGTATGCTAGTTTTGGGTCTAGACCTAAGCATTTTGCTGAGGAACCACTGGTCACCCTCTGCAACTTGCCCTTCACTCTGGAATAGACTCCAGGCCTGCTGTTCTAAAACTGATTCTTAGGAGACAGGTGACCAGCCCCAGGATGTGTCCTTTCTGAGATTAAAGCAAATCACAGATTGCATGGCCCTGATTGGATTAGGCTACAAACATCTGCAAGCCCTAGTTTATTTCCATTCATTTAAACTTGACTTGCAGTGATAACCTCAGAGTTGCTCCTACCCTTAAAGAGCTCCCAGGACTTAGAGAACTAATGCTGTTGTCATTGGGGGTGGGGGGGGGGCGTATTTTGGTACTGTGATGAAGACAGGGTAGGAGGTTAGGGCTGGATAGTGCCTGAGAACAGATCTGAGAAGACAGTGTTTAGGCTAGGTGTTAATAGTATGATATGACCAGGTGATTCAGTGTCAGGAATGGCATTCTACAAAGAAGAAATAGCATGTATGAAAGCACTGCCAAAGTTTCCTGGTAGGTTAGGGACCTGTGAAAAGCAGTGGTTGAAAGACTGGCTGGTGATGGTGGTGTGGGGTGTGCAGGGGCCACAGCTGAGAATTGGTGTTTCTTCAGACTCTGTTCTTAAACTTGCTGGGAGGCCCAAACTGGCTGCTTTTAGAAGCAGGCATTGGTGCTCACACTGGGTGGGTTTAGCTACCCCTGGTCCCCTTAGGAAAATCCATCTGCTGCGTGAAACCACTAAGTACTTTGCCCCAAACCTGGAGTGTGTGCTCGGTTTACTCGTGAGCTTGGTTGGCTTGGACCGCTCATGGTCATCAGCACTGGGCAGACTAGACTGCACAAAGATTTGGTAGAGGCTGGCATGGCCAATATTTTGCAGCTTGTTTCTTTGTCCTTATGGTAGCCTACCTTGGAAGGAGAGTGGCCAGCTTACTCCTGAGCAGCTAAAGTGGCTCTGATCCAAGTGAAGTGGCTTGGAGGCTTTCCACTTAATATCTTACGTATTGATTGGTATTTAATTGCCCCATTTACCAATTAGCTCTTGCTTGTCTCCTCTGGAGGCACTGGAGGACCATGTTAGATGCCAGTGTGGGGGCCTAGTCTCCTTGTCATCTGGGAGTTTTAGGGTGGTATCTGAGCCTATAAGGGTGCTTGAAATAGCCAGTGGCAAACAACTGAAATCCTTTCTTTCCTGACTACACACCCTATCCTAGAGTTGCTCTCCACTTTGTCCAACCCCTTTGTGTCCATTCCTTCTGAGTTTACCTGCCCAAGGTGGCTTCTTCTGAACCATTTCTTTGAGGGGCAGGTTTCTTTCTTTCTTATTCCCACATCTTATCAGTGTTCTTTCATGCCTTAGAAGCCCATCTTCCTTTCTATATCATCTACCACTATCTTGGTCTAGGTTCTTAAATTATATCCTACATGCTGCTTTAGAGCAGTCATTCTTTTGGCCATAGCAGACCATGTCACCTTTCCATTTAAAACTCTGTGTGGCTCTCTGCGCTACAGGGAAAATTTAAGCACCTAAGCTTCATATCTGAGACCTCTATGGCTTGTCTTCCCTCCATCTTTCCTATACTTGTGTGTGCCAGCCTTACTGGCTCTGATGTACCTCCTTTATGAAGTCTGTCCTGACCCTTTCCATGCCTTCTCTTGAGTACAGAGTCCCTTTGTACTGACCCAGGCCTAAATATTAATTGGCTGCATGGGATTCTTGATGGCTTTACTCCTCCCTCAGGCAGAAGAGCCACATGCATGTCTTTGGTCCTGGCAGGCATTGGGATAACTATCAGTATTGATGGAACAAAAGATGAACCAAGAGTCCTCCTCCCCTCAGACATGGCTCCCTCAGTTGAATGTTCCCAGAGCACCTCATGGCTTTTGAATGAAGTTCGGCAAGAGGAAAGGCCAATGGGCAGGTGGAACAGCCTCATCAGAGTAGACCTTTCTATCCCCAGGTCCCAGTGCAGAGAGCCAGCGGTCATCTAATGCCTACAATGGGGATCTCAATGGGCTTCTTGTCCCAGACCCCCTCTGCTCAGGTGATGGTACTTCAACAAACAAGCCTGGTCTCCGGGCCATGCCACCTATTAACCTTCAGGAAAAGCAGGTCATGTGAGTGTCTGGGAAATGGCAATGATGGTATTGGGGTCTTTGGGGTGGTGCACTTAATCACATATTTGTGTTAGGATGAGGCTCAAGGACAAGCTCAAGAGCTTGGCCTGGATCCAAAGTTTGGGCTTCCATTTTAGAGTGGAAATAGGCCCATTACCAAGGAGGAAGGTGAGGAAAGGGAGCTGTGGGTGTGGGGACCAGTGGACCAGGCAGAGCTGAGCATCTGGGACTTGACATCTTCACCAGAGTAGTTGTGTTCTCTTCCCCTCTCAACCCTGCCCATTGAGACTTTTCGGGGACTAGGAGTCAAGCTTGTGCACCCCTCCCCCAGCTGCCTCACAGGAGATGACAGCTCTACATGCATCGGGATTTTGGCCAAGGAGGTGGAGATTGTGGCCAGCAGTGACTCTAGCATCTCAAGCAAAGCACGGGGCAGCAACAAGGTGGGCACCACGATTTTGGGGCATACATGGTAGATGTGGGCACATTCAGCCTCTCCCTCCCCTATTCCATGCTGCCAGTTACTATGAGGACCACCTTGACAGGTAGTGTGCCTCAGTCTCAGGAAGCCAGGGTTAGCTGCCAAATCTCTATGGGAATCTGGCCCCAAGAGTTGTGAATGGGTAGCTGGGCTTACACATGTGGCCTTTCCTGTCCCCAGAGATACTGAGGACCAACTGGGCTTGGGCAAAGCTACCCTAGCCCTCAGCTTCTACAGCCTTCTTTACTCTTTTTTCTCAGGTGAAAATCCAGCCTGTGGCCAAGTATGACTGGGAGCAGAAATACTACTATGGCAACCTGATTGCTGTGTCCAACTCCTTTTTGGCCTATGCCATTCGGGGTGAGTAGGGGCAAGAGAGAGGGAGGTTTTCTGCTAGAAACTCCAGAAATGCAGATCCAGTGTCGGGCTACTCAGCCCACTCAGCCTGTAGGGTACAATAGAAGGCTTGTCTCTGCTGCCCCCATCTCTAATAGGCCTTGGGGAGCTGCGTGGGAAAGCTGAGCTTGCGAATGGTAGTGGCAAGGGCAAGGCTTCTTTGTTGGTGCCTGGGCCTGGATGCTTCCTTATGGTCTACTGCTTTTCTGATTTCAGCTGCCAACAATGGCTCGGCGATGGTGCGGGTAATCAGTGTCAGCACTTCAGAGCGGACCCTGCTCAAGGGCTTCACAGGCAGTGTGGCTGATCTGGCCTTTGCACACCTCAATTCCTCACAGCTGGCCTGCCTGGATGAGGCGGGCAACCTGTTTGTGTGGCGCTTGGCTCTGGTTAATGGCAAAATTCAGTATCCTTTCCCTGGGGTGGGATGGGGGACTGAAGAAAGGTGGGTGGGGCTACTAGACAGATCTCATCATCCACCTGTTTAGCCCTTAACACCGCGCTCAGAGAAGAGATCTTGGTCCATATCCAGCAGCCAGAGGGCACGCCACTGAACCACTTCCGCAGGATCATCTGGTGCCCCTTCATCCCTGAGGAGAATGAGGACTGCTGTGAGGAGGGCAGCCCAACAGTGGCCTTGTTGCATGAGGATCGGGTGAGGGAACCGGTATAGGAGGAGAAAAGGGGACAGAGCAGCCATGCGGTGGGCATGGACTGAACACTCACTCTGTACCCTCCAGGCTGAGGTGTGGGATCTGGACATGCTCCGCTCCAACCACAGCACTTGGCCTGTGCGTGTCAGCCAAATCAAGCAAGGCTTCATCGTGGTGAAAGGCCACAGCACTGTAAGCCTCCTCCCTGCCTTCCCTTCTTTGTGTTCCTCCTCTCTTCTCTGCAGCTTTACTGGCACTCTGCCCAAGTGACCCTTACCTGCGGAGTGCACACCTAATATGGCTGGACCCTGGGGGTCTGGTCTTCTGTACAGCCCCCCTACTTAGTGAGTCTTTGATACAGACGTCCACATCTACTGTGGCCCAGCTCAGCTTGCTACCATCCTCACCTGAGGAGGGCTTGCTCCCACCACTAGTCAGGTGGCAAAGCAAGGCTCTTTGGGTTCTTACAGTGCCTAAGTGAAGGGGCCCTCTCACCTGATGGGACTGTCCTGGCTACTGCAAGCCATGATGGCTTTGTCAAGTTTTGGCAGATCTACATTGAGGGGCAGGATGAGCCAAGGTAAGGCAGGGCCTGAGGGACTGAGACACCCCCTTCCCTAAGACAAGGACCAGATCATTCACCCAGGCACCTCATCTGCCTCCTTGCAGGTGTCTGCATGAATGGAAGCCTCATGATGGGCGGTCCCTTTCCTGCCTCCTGTTCTGTGATAACCACAAGAAACAGGATCCTGAGTGAGTGAGTGGGCAGGCAGGTGGGTGGTGGGCTGGACCTTGGTTCTGTAGTAGGGGGCCCAGCCAGCTATTCAGTGCCTCTCTGCAGAGTCCCTTTCTGGAGGTTCCTTATTACTGGCGCTGACCAGAATCGGGAACTGAAGATGTGGTGCACAGTGTCCTGGACCTGCCTGCAGACCATTCGGTAGGTAGAGGCTGCGCAGGAGCAGCCAGCTTATAGCTGTGGGTTCTTTCCACCCTTTGTCTCATTAATCCCGCCTCCCCGGCCCCACAGGTTCTCCCCAGATATCTTCAGCTCAGTGAGTGTGCCCCCCAGCCTCAAGGTTTGCCTGGACCTCTCGGCAGAATACCTTATTCTCAGTGATGTGCAACGGAAGGTAGGCTCTAGTGGGGCACCCCAGGCAGAGCTGGTATTGTCAGGGAGGCAGGGGTGTTGGGCACCCTCCACAGCACTCGTGGCCTCTGAGCCCAGCTATGAGTGCACTATCTGTGCAGGTTCTCTACGTGATGGAGCTGCTGCAGAACCAGGAGGAGGGCCGTGCCTGCTTCAGCTCCATCTCTGAGTTCCTGCTCACCCATCCTGTGCTGAGCTTCGGTATCCAGGTTGTGAGTCGCTGCCGGCTGCGGCACACTGAGGTGCTGCCTGCCGAGGAGGAGAATGACAGCCTAGGGGCTGGTGAGTTGCTCTCAGGGTATGTAGGGAAACGTGGAGGTATGGAGGGCCAGGGCTTAGTCGCTCACACTGTCTTTGTAGATGGGACCCACGGAGCTGGTGCCATGGAGTCTGCAGCTGGTGTGCTCATCAAACTCTTTTGTGTACATACTAAGTGAGTATGTTGGGGAGTCTGACCTGTGCCTTGTCTGTACTGCTCCCCGCCCACTAATACTGGCCTCCATGAGCTCTCTCTTATTCTCAGCCTTCTCTGCCTATAGGGCTTTGCAGGATGTGCAGATCCGTTTCCAGCCACAGTCGAACCCTGATGTGGTGGCCCCGCTCCCCACCCACACCACCCATGAGGACTTTGGTGAGTGTCGTGTAAGAGAGAGAGGCAGGTTAGACTGACCGGGGTCAGAGATCTGACTCAAGTGGCAGCTTTCCCCACAGCATTTGGAGAGTCTCGGCCTGAACTGGGCTCTGAGGGCCTGGGGTCAGCTCCCCAGGGCTCCCAGCCTGACCTCCGACGCATTGTGGAGTTGCCTGCACCTGCTGACTTCCTCAGTCTGAGCAATGAGACCAAGCCCAAGCTGATGACACCTGACGCCTTCATGACACCTAGCACCTCCCTGCAGCAGGTGTGCTGGGAGAGGAGTGTGGGGCTGAGGGCAGGGGGTACCCAGGAATGCTCCACCGGCAGGCCACAGCCCTGATCCCCTGCGTCTCCCCAGATCGCTGCTTCCCCCAGCAGCAGCAGTAGCAGCTCCAGCTCCAGCTCCAGCTCCTCCTCTCTCACAGCCGTGTCTGCCATGAGCAGTACCTCAGCTGTGGACCCCTCCTTGCCCAGGTGAAGTGAGGGTCAGAGTTGGGGGATGGCAGGGGCTGGTGCCAGGTGATGCTGGGCTCTGGCTGTTATACCTCAGCCTTCCTGTCACCAGGCCGCCTGAGGAGCTGACCTTGAGCCCCAAGCTGCAGCTGGATGGTAGTCTGACAATGAGCGGCAGTAGCAGCCTACAAGCAAGCCCACGCAGCCTATTGCCCAGCCTACTTCCAGGTCCAGCTGACAAACTGACTCCCAAAGTACCTGGGCAGGTGTGTGTGTGGGTGTGTATGAAGTGTAGGGTGGCAGGTATGTGATAGTGGGAAGCTTGGTGGCAGTTTCCTCTCAGAGCACGTGAAGTCTTTCCATGAGGTGGTCCCAGCCTCCCCTGTTCCCTGGAGGGCAGCTTCTCAGCCTGGGTCCATCCCCGCCTCCTATCCTCCTGGTTTGTGGGATTTTTGACCTGGATCCCCCTTCTCCACTGACCCATCTCTACAGACATCAGGCCTCATCTCTATCTCTCCCATCCCCACATCCCATGACCTAAGTCCCATCTTTGCTCCACCCCAGGTACCTACTGCTGCCTCTGCATTATCACTGGAGCTGCAAGAAGTGGAGCCCCTGGGGCTACCCCAGGCTTCTCCTAGCCGTACCCGTTCCCCTGATGTTATATCCTCAGCTTCCACTGCCCTGTCCCAGGACATCCCTGAGATTGCATCTGAGGCCCTGTCCCGTGGTTTTGTCTCCTCTGCCCCTGAGGGCCTTGAACCAGACAGTATGGCCTCAGCTGCCTCAGCACTACACCTGCTGTCCCCACGGCCCCGGCCAGGGCCCGAACTTGGCTCCCAGCTTGGCCTGGATGGAGGCCCTGGGGATGGGGATCGGCATAGTACCCCTTCCCTTTTGGAGGCAGCATTGACCCAGGAGGCCACAGCCCCTGACAATCAGGTCTGGCCTACGGCACCAGACATTACTCGTGAGACCTGCAGCAGCCTGGCGGAGAGGTGAGGAACCTGGGTGGGGAAAGTGTGCTGGTGGTGGGGGTTTCAGATAGAGTCACTGCTGTTGAGTTGACCTGTCCTTCAGTCCCAGGAACGGTCTCCAGGAGAAGCACAAGAGCCTGGCCTTCCACCGACCACCTTATCATCTGCTGCAGCAACATGACAGCCAGGATGCCAGTGCTGAGCAAAGGTAGGTGCCACCCTCCACTGTTCTCGTGAGGGAGGGCCAGCCAGTGGGTAGGTATTGATCTTTGTCCCTTCCCTTCCTACAGTGACCATGATGATGAGGTGGCTAGCCTTGCCTCTGCTGCAGGGGGCTTTGGCACCAAAGTTCCCACTCCCCGGCTACCGGCCAAGGACTGGAAGACCAAGGGTTCTCCTCGAGCCTCACCCAAGCTTAAGAGAAAGGGCAAGAAAGATGACGGGTAGGGGGTAGGGTCCTGTGGCCAGGGAGAGGGGTGGTCCCCAGGCTACCCCAGCTGACATGGCCTGAAGTGCTGCTTGTCCATGGCAGGGATTCGGCCGTGGGGTCCCGGCTCATGGAGCACCAGGTTAGTGAAGTAACCGCCTTTCTGATTCTGGGGCTCCTCCCTGTGAGGATGGGGAAGAGTGCGGAGCCATTCCCTGGTCTGGCGTGTTGGCGATGTCTGAGGTAGATGTCACCTGACTGTTGGTGCTCTTGGCAGGGGCCAGAACCTCCTGAGGACTGGCTAGCACTGATTTGGCAACAGCAGCGCGAGCTGGCGGAGCTGCGTCACAGCCAGGAGGAGTTGCTGCAGCGTCTTTGCACCCAGCTCGAAGGCCTGCAGAGCACTGTCACAGGCCACGTAGAACGCGCTCTAGAGTCACGGCACGAGCAGGAGCGTATCCTTAGAGGTCATGGCCTGGTGTGGCATAGGGGCAGGGACAGCAGCGTTCGAAGCCCAGGAAGGGCTGTGGGACCTGCCCCAGGTCTTTTCCTTAGCTTCAGTGCAGAGCGGCGGCTGGAGCGGGCACTAGCTGAGGGGCAGCAACGGGGTGGGCAGCTGCAGGAGCAGCTGACGCAACAGCTGTCCCAGGCGCTGTCTTCGGCCATAGCTGGGCGGCTAGAGCGCAGCATACGGGATGAGATCAAGAAGACGGTGCCTCCATGTGAGTTTTGTATGGAGACTTCTGGGTGGGCCAGCCTGTCTGTCAGGCTGCCTCTCGTGACTCCACCTGTTCCTCCTTGTCCTGCCCCAGGTGTCTCCAGGAGTCTGGAGCCAGTGGCAGGCCAGCTGAGCAACTCAGTGGCCACCAAGCTCACAGCCGTGGAGGGTAGCATGAAAGAGAATATCTCCAAACTGCTCAAGTCCAAGGTTCTGTAGGGCCCAAGATGAGGGAGGTTAGTGGTTGGTGGGCCTGGTCATGCCAGCTTGGGCTTAGCCTTTCAACTCAGCCCTCCCTCTACCCCCAGAACTTGACAGATGCCATTGCCCGAGCAGCTGCAGACACATTACAGGGGCCAATGCAGGCTGCCTACCGTGAAGCCTTCCAGAGTGTGGTGCTGCCAGCCTTTGAGAAGAGCTGCCAGGCCATGTTTCAGCAGATCAATGATAGCTTCCGACTGGGCACGCAAGAATGTGAGTGGAGTTATATGCCTCAAGGTGCGAGAGGCTGTCCCCCTGTCCCCTACCATCCCTCTCATAGCTCCTGTGGTCACTTCTCAGACTTGCAGCAGCTAGAGAGTCACATGAAGAGCCGGAAGGCACGAGAACAGGAGGCACGGGAGCCTGTGTTGGCCCAGCTGCGGGGCCTGGTCAGCACACTGCAGGGTGCCACTGAGCAGATGGCAGCCACTGTGTCCAGCAGCGTTCGAGCTGAGGTGCAGCACCAGCTGCACGTGGCTGTGGGCAGGTGTGTGGGCAGGGTATTGGGCAAGGTGCTGGGTTTGGAAAGCGCCAGACCAGATTTCTTGTCTACTTCATTTCTCTCACTTCCCTTTGCAGCCTGCAGGAGTCAATTTTAGCGCAGGTACAGCGCATTGTTAAGGGTGAAGTGAGTGTAGCACTCAAGGAGCAACAGGCTGCCGTCACGTCTAGCATCATGCAGGCCATGCGTTCAGCCGCTGGCACACCTGTCCCTGCTGCCCACCTCGACTGCCAGGCCCAGCAAGCCCATATCCTGCAGCTGCTGCAGCAGGGCCACCTCAATCAGGCCTTCCAGCAGGTACGCCAGCCATTAGGTCCAGGTAAGGGGCAGGTGTCCCCTGACAGGGCCCACACACCATACTCTACCTTACTCCAGCCCCAGTAGACTGTTTTGATTCTCTTTGGCTTCCCCTCTGCCTGGACCCTAGACCCATTTCTTTCTACCTCCACATACCTTGCTTCATGACCACCCTTCTAGAGTAACAACGCAGCTCTGTGTTACTGCCTCTAGGCCCCTGAGCATCCCCCTCTGGAGCTCCCAGTACCCTACTCTGGTCATCCTCATCCCAGCCACACAGCCAGACAAGCAGGTATTCCTTTCTGACATTAGCTCTAAACACTGTTCTCTCTCTAGGCCCTGACTGCTGCTGACCTGAACCTGGTGCTGTATGTGTGTGAAACTGTGGACCCAGGGCAGGTTTTTGGGCAGCCACCCTGCCCACTCTCCCAGCCTGTGCTCCTTTCCCTCATCCAGCAGCTGGCCTCTGACCTTGGTACTCGAACTGACCTCAAGCTCAGGTGAGTGGACTCAGGGATCAGGAGACAGCCTGGGTGAAGGTGAGGAACAGTTCAAAGCAGACTCCTGCTTGACCCTGCTTCCTGATTTTCTCCACCCATCCCCTTTTTCCCCTCCCATCTCAGGCTTTAAGCCCCCTCCCCCTTGTCTGCAGCCCCTTGGGCCTCATTGCCACCAGGGGGCGCTTCCATCTGCTGGAGCCCACCTGTATCCCATCCCTTTCTTCCACCAGTTACTTGGAAGAGGCTGTGATGCACCTGGACCACAGTGACCCCATCACTCGGGACCACATGGGCTCCGTCATGGCCCAGGTGCGCCAGAAGCTCTTCCAGTTCCTGCAGGCTGAGCCACACAACTCACTTGGCAAAGTGGCCCGGCGTCTCAGCCTCATGCTGCACGGCCTCGTAACCCCTAGCCTCCCTTAGCTAAGCCTGCCTTGCCCAGGGGTGGGGAGGCACTGAAGGCCAGCAGACAGGCCTAGGCCAAAGCAGGGTCATGTCTATTCTTTTACCTGCTCAGGCTCCCACCTCTGAGGCGTGTGAGGGGAGAGCACGGCTGTGGTCTATAGGTTGTGGTAGCCAGCAGGTTCAGGCTGGGCCCAGGGTGGGCATTGTGCCTTCTTGGGTTCTTCTGTGCCTGGAGCATGACCCCTGAGATCGTGACACCACTGGAGTTGAATTTTCCATGTTCCTTTTTACCTCCAATTTGGATCTTTTTGTTTTTGAAAAATATTGAGAAATTCAATTAAATGCTTTTGGAATAAAATGGAGTATGTGTGTGCTTTTGGGGTGACTTTGATAAGGGCCTCTGATCTCTCTCTCCTCTTTTTCCTGTGTGGAGCTCTGTCCAGGCTAACCCAGGTGCCTGAACACCCACCCTCATCTGCACAGCCGCCTTCCCAGATTCCCGCTCCACCTCTGAGACAGGGGCCCTAGGGTCAGCTCTGCAACTGCCCGGATGCCCAGCTCTTCTCTCTGGGGTCCCTCCCCTCCTCCTCTCTGGGTACTGGGGCGGGGCCACCAGCTGGCTTTGGGCCCCGCCCCCGGCTCCCATCCAATCACAATCCTTTCTTACGGGGGCTGGGCCGAAGGGCTGCGCTTCCAAGCTGCTAGCTCCAGCACTAGGCTCCCAGCAGGGGATGATGCGGGGATGATGCGCAGATACTGCTCCTGTCACCACCGCCAGCCACTGCCCCGACCTTCTGCCGTGCTGGGGCTGTTGCTGCTGTTGCTACCACTCGGTGAGTGTGGGAGTGCTGGACCCAGCTTAACGGCTGGGCAGCACACTCCCAGTCTAGGTATAGGGCATGTGAGAGCTGAGGTACAGCCTTCCTGAGCCCTGGGAACCAGGCTGGAGAGGAGGTGTGACGGCTCCGGGGAGGGGATAATGAGTGCCAGTGGTTTCAGGATGCAAAATGGGCATGAGCTGACACCTAGTCACCAGGGAAGGACCCTAAAATTCCACATTGCCCATTCCGGCAAAGGGAGACTTAGGCTCTCATGGGACCCCCAGACTACCGTGGAACCCCTGAGGCCCTCTCTTTGAGTCTGATCTGGATCCTGACGCTGCCTGTCCTGCTCTACTGACTGAGAATACCTGTCTTTGGGAATGGTGTGGGATGGCCTAGCGAAGCTTGTCCAGCCTCCAGGATAGCTCAGGGAGCCTGTAGCCCTGGACCCTGCCCCTTTTCTCTATGTCCTGACTCCTTCACCTGGACCATCCTCACCTGACCTGTGGTCCTAGAAACTTAGAGGAAGAGCCAACCCCTTGGGATGGGACACTCCCCCCTCCACATATCCTGTCCAGGTTGCGTCTAGAGGGGAGTCAATGCAGGTGGATCCCTAGATGTGCCCCTTAGTTCCCTTGGGTACCTCTGTTTCACGCTGAGTCACGTCCCCAGAGCACACTCAGGTAAACAAGGCTCTGGGGGCTTGACTGTGAAGTGGAGGCGGGGTGGATCATCCTATCAACTATTCTCCACCCCCACCCCTGGTCCTTGGATCTCCCCTGGCAGCAGCTGCACCAGGCACAGGGGGCTGTGACACCATATACCAGGGCTTCGCCGAGTGTCTCATCCGCTTGGGGGACAGCATGGGCCTTGGAGGCGAGCTGGAAACTGTCTGCAGGTAAGGGCAGATGTGAAGACAGCCGCCTAACTGCTGATCCCTCCCACCACCCTTGAGGCCTGAACCTTTTCCTTCCTATTACAAAAGCCTTTTTGCCCCACCTAATTACCCTAACCCTGAGCCTTTAACAGGTCTTGGAATGACTTCCACATCTGTGCCTCCCGAGTCCTTTTGCGTTGCCCAGAAGAGGCTGCCGCTGTGTGGGAGTCACTACAGCAAGAAGCTCGCCGGGCTCCACACCCAGATAACTTGCATGCTCTGTGCAGCACCCCTGTGAGTGTTAGGGAGCATGGCACAGGCCCTGAGACCAACCAGGAGACGCTGCAGGCAAGAGCAGCTGCACCCACCCCAGCCCCGACACCCCCACTGCTGGCGGCTGCTCTGGCGTTCGCCTGCCTCCTAGGCCCTCTGGCCTAGCCAGTCTGGTGAAATAGCAGCACCTGCCTCCTACCCTGCTCTGGTGGCTGCTGTCGGAGCTCTGCAGAGTGCCCTTGGCTTTCATTAAAGGTATTTATATTTGTACTAAGCTCCTTCCTTTCTTCTGGCCTGAGCGCTGCTTGGCTGGGGCAGAACCTCCAGAAGCTAATCCCCATGACTGGAAGGGCGGGGCTGTGGCCACCACAGGGGACTCCGTCTCTCTACTTACAGACACTCATTTCCAAGCGCTGGCTGTGCAGAGTTTTCCATTGTGTGTAGGTTCCAGGAGCTCTGGTGGATGCACAGCCTTCCTCTGCTCCCCTCCCCCGGGGCTGACATTTCTACCCCTGCCTGCTCCTCCTATTCTGACCCCTGTGGGCCCTGTGAGGGGGAGAAGTGTACCGCCCCCTCACCCCTCAAGCCAGTTCACCCCCATCCCCATGTTCGTTCCAGCCTCCACGTTCCTGCCAGCTCTGCTAACTACCACCTTAGCCTGCAAAACAGATTAAGCGCTCTGTCCTCTCCCTTTCTGGGGTCCTGGTCTACCTGAGGGGAGCCTCTTCCAGAAGGTGGAGAATCCCTGTTGGGGTCTATATTCAAGTCCCTGAGGTCACCTGCAGCTGCAATCCCAGAAGACTTGCTGGAAGCATGGAATGAGGGTGTGGTGTGTAAGGAGACCCTGTTCATCCTGGTGGAGAAAAGCAAGAATCTGTGTGGCAGAACCCTGAGGGAAGGAGTCCTCAGAGAGGGTGAGACCCTCTCTCAATCGGTCTTCTGCCTCCGCCTCTAGGACCTTACTCCAAGCCACCACCCCATGACTTGGGTGGTGCTCTGCTCTCACTCCCTCTGCTTTACTCTATGGGGCAGCATAAGCCAGCTCCGCCCATAGTTGATTCAGTCCCCTCCTGAGACTCCCCTCTGTCTGAGCTTGGAGCAGGATGGACATACAAGTCCTTGGCATCAGGAGAGGCTTTGGGGAAGGCATGTGACAGGGGTGATAGAGGAGGTCGGTCTGTGAGACTTGCAGGTAGTGGAAGAGAGATGGGGCTGAGTTGGAGAGGGCTTTACAAGAGAAGCCCAAGGAAATCAGTGTAGGAATCTAGAGTTTGGCAGACTAGATTTACACTAAAGCCCATGCTGGGGGGCAGGTGCCTTAAGTGACCTTTGTTTGGTAGGTGACAGGTGCCTCCAGAGACTTTCATCCTCGTGTATAGAAGCCCTACTTTATCCATTCTTCCCAAGCCCCTTCCCATTCCAGTTAGCTCAG
Organism: Canis lupus familiaris; assembly: GCF_011100685.1. Taxonomy (NCBI): domain Eukaryota; kingdom Metazoa; phylum Chordata; class Mammalia; order Carnivora; family Canidae; genus Canis; species Canis lupus. The sequence continues at coordinate 82,185,117 of NC_049226.1, read as the reverse complement.
ATACTCAATCAGCTCTCTCTGCCTTACCTTTGCTCCTCTGCCTCATTCACCTGTACCTTTATCTTCACTTCTATCTCCCAACCAGTTAGTTATCCATCTCACATCACCTGAAGGAGAAAGTTCAGAAGAAAATCCCTCTCACGTCTGCTCCACTTTGACCACCAGAATTTTCCAGAAGGAAAGACCAGGCTTTTATCTCCTTGGTTCTTTGTATATTTATTATCTGTACTCAGAATGCCCTTCCCCATATCCTCCTGGTGAACTCCTGTTCTTGTTCAGTATCACCTTCCTAATCCTGACTTTGAACCTGAATCAGAAGCTTCCTACAGGTCCATACAGCTCCCCGGTTGTCTTCTGTCTCAGTACTGATAACACAGGCTTGTTACTGTCTGGGTCCGGGTCAGAATTCTGCACTGTGGACTCCGCAATGCCCCTCTGTATGTCTCTAGCACCCAACTTAGGGGTTGGGTATAAAGAGTACCCTTGCAGAAGTGTGTGGAATCAAAGACAATCTCTTAAGCCCAGCATAGGAAGTGTTAGAATTAGTAAGAGATCAGACTGGAGCATCAGTCCTCAGCATGGAGGATGTGTCATTTGGGGCAGCCCCCTTACCTGGCCTGGGCATATTTTGGGAAGGATGATGCTGGGAATCCAGACCCTGAAAGTCTTCTCAGAGCCACTCTTGGTGGGTGGCCAGGAGCAGCCTGCTTCCAGGAGCAGAGGCCCAACTGTTTTGACCAGCCTTCAGGGGGATTACCATATTCCTGCTGTGACCTACTTTACCCTGGTTTTTGCACCCTAAGTCCCTGCTCTTCCCTGGAATCTAGTGACTTGTAATGTGTGCATGGGGGTGGGGACAGATCTGCTTTCTGGCCAGGGGCTTAAGAGCTTTGTATGTTTTATCCCAGAGCTGGAGGAGAGGGGTGGGCTGATTGCCAGACTGGGCCCTGGACACATCTGCCCAGGCCAGAGCGTAATGGTGATGGTGTGTCTCACATTTACATCTCTGTAGACATGGAATACCTTATTGCTTAGGGGACAGCCTGGGGGCCATATGTCCTGAACTCAGTCCCTCTGTATCAACCTACCTCTTCATCTCAGGGCCTTGTGTTTTTTTACCAGAACCCAGACCAGCAGCTGCCAGTAGCTGGACTTAATAGATACTTGTTGGATTAATTTGCTGAGTGTCTGTAAAATTGGGGTGTTGTGTGGATTTCTAAGCCCCACCAACCCTAGAATTCCATACTGCTTTTATCCTTCACAACAACTCTGTGGGGTCAGGATTAGACTCCCATAAAACATAAGAAAAATGAGGCTTAAGGAGGGGAGATGTCTTGCCTAAGGTTACACAGCTGTGAAAGTGTCAGAACTTGGGATATGATCCCAGGTTTGTTTGACCCCAAAGTTCATGCCCTTAATCATCACACTAGACTTTTGGAAGTGATTTTTTTTTTTTTTTTTGGAGGTGGGGGAGGAGTGATTCTTAAAGGTTTGTTTTTTTTTTTTTAATAAAATCTTTTATGAAACTCTGCTACATAAAACAGACCATGATGTTTTATTGGTATTTATTTTTAGGTTTATTTATTTTTATTTATGATAGTCACACAGAGAGAGAGAGAGAGAGAGGCAGAGACACAGGCAGAGGGAGAAACAGGCTCCATGCACCGGGAGCCCAACGTGGGATTTGATCCCGGGTCTCCAGGATTGCGCCCTGTGCCAAAGGCAGGCCCCAAACCGCTGCACCACCCAGGGATCCCTTACTTTTAGGTTTAAAGCATAACATTAGCTTATACAATTTAAGACCATTTGATGTATGTAGTAAATAATATTTTAACAAATGAACAGACTGAAATGAGGTAGATGGAAGGAGGTTAACAATGCCCTTATTACCCCCAGCATCTACTTTTCCTCCCTGCAATGTGGATTTATTGTAAAGTAGTGAGATAATTTTTTTTAAGACTTTATTTATTAATTCATGAGAGAGAGGCAGAGTCAGGCAGAGGGAGGAGTAGACTCCATGCAGGGAGCCGGATGTGGGACTCCATCCCTAGACTCCAGGATCACACCCTGGGCGTAAGGGAAATGCTCAACAGCTGAGCCACCCAGGTGTCCGGAGATAATTCTGATCTTATATAGAGAAGTCTTAACGGAAACAACTTTTTTTTTTAATCTACTTGATTTGCAGTCCCAAGTTGTTATTGAAACTTAAATTCAATAACACAACAATAACAAAAATTAGGGGCACCTGGGTTGCTCAGTGAGCATCTGTCTTTGGCTCAGGTCGTGATCCCGGGGTCCTGGGATCGAGTCCTGTATCGAGCTTTCCACGAGGAGCCTGCTTCTCCCTCTGCCTGTGCCTCTGCCTCTCTGTCTCTCATGAGTGAATAAATAAAATCTTAAAAAAAAAAAAATCTTAAAAAAACCCCGTTACTCCGAAGTTAGCCCAAGACTAACTTCACTTTCACAGATCCTCAGGTTAACCATTTGCAACTCCACTGTGAGGAAGGCCAAATTTAACGTCTGAGTCCCTGAATTATTTTCATTGCAGTTTCAAAAACTGATTTGTTAATAAAATTTAAATCGATCCTTTGCAGAGTTCCAGGGGCACTTCCAGAAACCTCTGTCGAAACACACTACGTCCCCAACTTCGCACTACGGGGCGTCCGGCCGCCCTACCCAGAAATCTGACACCTTCTCCCGACCTCCCGCGCTCCCGCCCCGGGCCCAAGGCTCAGCTACTTGGAGGGTGACTTCGACTCACCCCGGAGACAGAGAAAGTCTCCGCCCCGAAGGCGTCGATGGGCAGGCCACGCTGCGAGGGCGCTGAACGCGTGGCCGGGCCCTCCGGAGTCCGCCCCGTCACCGCCCCAGGGGCGGCCTGGGTTTGTTTTGGCGTAAAGCGCGCGCTGTGATGACGTCAGGACGCTGACGCCCGAGGATGGCGGCGGCGGTGGCGGCGGCGACCCTGTCCGCAGTCTGGAGAGGGTCAGCGCAGCCGCCGAGACGCCGACGACCCCGCCGCCCGCGCGAGGTGAGGCGGCCCGGCCCAGGGCGACTGCCCGACGGGCGGGAGGGGCTGGCGACCCGCGACCATGGTCGCTTCCTGGTGCCCTGGGCCTATCCTCGCCCGGCCGGAGCCCCGTGCGCCGGGGCCTCCGGGACTGGGGCGCAGGCGAGGCGAGGGCTGCTCGGGATGCCTGGTGTTGGAGGCTGGACGGGCCTCAACCGTGATGCTGTGCCGGGGAGCCCGGCTCTGGGGCCGCGTGGGCCTGGTCGACGTGCTCAGCTTCCCTGCCTGCTGTTCAGCCAGCCGGCGTCGGGCAGGGTGAACTAAGCAGGTTGTCCTCCCTGCTTTCTCGTGCCCGCCACCTACCGCACGCCCCTCCTTTGCGACTGAACGCTAGCAGCTGTCGGGCAGCCGGTCGCTTCCGTGTTCAGGCGGGGAAAAGCAGGCTTGAGGCTGGCCGGGTTGCCTGCCCCGCAAGCCAATAGCCTTCAGCTTACGAGGGGAAGCCCAGCGCCTCACGCTCATTCCCCCTCCACGAAGCTGCTGAAGCGATCGGTCCCACCTGAAAATTTGAGTAAGTGCTTCACTGCCTGAAACGGGATCCCTGGTGCCTACAGGATGAAGTCCAAGCTTCGCAGCAAGGCGCTCAGGGCTCTTCGTAATCTGGTAGAGGCCTAACCGGAAGTTAACACCTGGGCACTTCTCCCTTCTGTTTACAGTTGGTCGTTGGGACACGTGAGCCCGCTGTGTTCAGTGTTTTAATACCCTTGTACTTTAGATACGCATTTTGTAATATTCTTTTACCCCCACCCCTAACCACCAGAATGGAAAATTTACATCTGTCCTTTAAAACCCACCTTAGATTTCATTTCCTTTTCCAAGGGAGAAGGCTCCCTTGCCTCACAGGTAACCGTTGGCTCCTATGTATTTTATTCATGTGACTACAGTTGAGTATATCATGTGGTATCACGCGATGGTGGGTCTGGGTCTCCTGTCTGAGTGTCTGGCTCTATGCCTGGCATAAAGTAGTTGCTGAATGGATTGGGATAGGTTGCTGGTCTAAAACTAGAAATAGGGACGCAGTTTGGCGCAGTGGTTTGGCGCCTGCCTTTGGCCCAGGGCGCCATCCTGGAGACCCGGGATCTAATCCCACATCAGGCTCCCGGTGCTTGGAGCCTGCTTCTCCCTCTGCCTATGTCTCTGCCTCTCTCTCTCTCTCTCTCTCTCTCTCTCTCTCTGACTATCATAAATAAATAAAAATTAAAAAAAAAAAACCAGCGATCAAGATTGATGATATTAAAAAAGAATAAAAAAAAAACTAGAAATAGATTCACTGTATTATTGAGGCCTTATCAGAGGCCAGGATCTGACATAAGGAGAGCAAATGTATATCTCCCGTTTGCACATGCACACATATTCCTGTGGTAGGTGGTGCAGCCTTGTCAACTTCCATGGTCTAAGATCCCTTGGGGTAGTTTTTCAAGATACAGATTCAAGAGTCTCTCTCTGATATTTGGATTCAGAAGATCTGGAGCCTGGTAGAAATCTGTATTTTGAAAAAACAAAACAAAACAAAACACATCTCAGAGGACTTTGCTCCCTGGTTGAACATCTTTGTCATTGCACTAGGAATCTGCTGTGTCTTCTTTGTCCTGTAGGAAGGGCTAGCTGTGACATGTGGACTCCTGTTATAGCCTTGTTGCCCATACTGAGGGAGGCAGTATGATTTGCTGGTTAGTAGTATGGACTTTGGAGTCAGAAAGACTTGGATTCAGTTTTTGGTTTTTGTGAGATCTTGAGGTCTTTTGAGTCCTATCTTGCTCGTTCCAAAATAGCAGTAATCGTGCCTACTGTGTGTGGTTGCACGGAGGAATGAGAGTTCCTACGAGATGCTTAATATAGTTGGAATTCAGGAAATGGAAGCCATTGTTATTACTAATGCTGCTTTTCCCAGAGTGTGTCCCTTGTCAAAAGGAGAACTCAGGTAGCTTGTTTGCTCTTCAGACAGCCTCATGTAGGAAGGTGCCTTATAGGATTTCCTTGAGGTGATTTCTGCTTATCAGGGAAAGCTCTGACAAAACTGTGCTTCTACTCAGGGCAGTTATAGTTGGTCATTTCCCTAGAAGAGGCTTGGAATGCTGATTTACCAGAGGGTAGGTTTGTTGCATAAGCACTTTGTCCCTGTCTAATTGCAGTGGCTGTGCTTGTTGACTTGTATAAATGAGCTAGAGAAAGTGCAGCTTTCAGGAAACCTGTTTGCCTCTGACACTGAGCTAGAGTTGCACCTGACCTGGAATGGAACATCCCTGCAGATCCTACTGTCTGTGGAATTTGAAATAGATACTGGGGATCTCTGTTGGTCGCAGTTCACAGTTAAACGAGTGAGACTTTGGTTTGGCTTTCTGTCTTACAAGTGTTAGCATGTTGTATGGACAATTCTGTCCTCTTCAGAGCTTCCTGACTGTGTGAAATGAATGGGCTATAAGTGTGCCAAAGAATTGAATCGATAGCCAAGAACAGCCATCTCTCTCAACCCTAGGATACACAGAGAAAATTTTGAGAAGTACAGCCCTAGAGGAACGGAAGCAATTCTGCTTGTGAGAGCTAGAGACTTATTTATTTGAATTCCTTTTCCTTCCAAGAATCTTACTCAGTGACTATTATGTGGATTTGTGTTGGCTAGGTCATCACTGAGCTAATTCTTGGGACAGCTTTCTGTTGCTGTGGTATCTGATATGATGCTAAAGTAAAAAATGTAGTGTTTTCATTTTGTAGGGGAAGATTATCGCAGAGGGTCCCCTTCCAGACTGGCAGTCTTGAAGTGGCCTCACCATGCATCATTAGAGAGATTCTTGTGTAGAATCATCTGTGCTGTAAGTTCCTTGAGAGCAGAGATTATGGCAGCCTTCTTTTTGTCTGTCACAGTCCCTGGCTGAGTTCCTGGCCCACAGCAGGAGCTCAGTAAATATTTGTGGGTTGAACCTTGGGATTTTGGAAGAAGAACCCCAGGTACATTGCCAGAGTCTGTAGTTCTGATGATCAGATGGCCAGTGGGTGGGATGTCTTAGATGGAGCTGGGGTCATGATAAAATGAGGACACAGTAGACTTTTGAACTTTTTCCCTCTCAGCCCCAAGGCTGGAGTCTGTCCACCAGTTATTACCATGTAAAGCTTGGTGCCTAACTGGAGTCTTGAGAACTGGTGTCCTGAGTTACTGTATTCTAAGAAGAAGTCATAACAATTTTTATTATGAAATATTAAAGGTTAAATCATCCTGGGCACTGGGGTAGCTCAGGGGTTGAGCGTCTGCCTTTGGCTCAGGTTGTGATCCCAGGACCCTGGGATCGAGTTCTATATCAGGCTCCCTACGGGGAGCCTGCTTCTCCCTCTGCCTATGTCTTTGCCTCGTTCTTTGTGTTTCTTATGAATAAATAAAATAGAATCTTTTTTTTTTTAAAGATTTTATTTATTTATTCATGATAGTCACACAGAGAGACAGAGAGGCAGAGACACAGGCAGAGGGAGAAGCAGGCTCCATGCAGGGAGCCCAACGTGGGATTCGATCCCGGGTCTCCAGGATCACGCCCCGGGCCAAAGGCAGGCACCAAACCGCTGCGCCACCCAGGGATCCCAATAAAATCTTTTTTAAAAAAGTTAAAATATCTTTAGACTCAAACACTGCAATAATTTGGTATGTATTCTTCTGGCACTTTAAAAAATTCATATAATAGGCTGTACATTTCTTTTTTTTTTTTAAGATTTTATTTATTTATTCATGATATACACAAAGAAAGAGAGGCAGAGAGACAGGCAGAGGGAGAAGCACTGGGAGCCCGATGCGGGACTTGATCCCGGGATTCCAGGATTGCGCCCTGGGCCAAAGGCAGGCGCTAAACCGCTGAGCCACCCAGGGATCCCCAGACTGTACATTTCTACAAAATATATATTTTTTAACTTTAAAAATATAATATTTGGTGATGATTTTAAGAAATAACAACAGCACAGGAATATGTAAAGCTATAAGTGAAAGTCCTTCTCCCTCCGCTCACTTATTTCCTTCCTTCCTTCCTTCCTTCCTTCCTTCCTTCCTTCCTTCCTTCCTTCCTTCCTTCCTTCCTTCCTCCTGTTCCCTTCACATTTACACACCCTAGAAGCAATCCCTGTCAACAGTTTTTCTTTTTCCTTTCGAGGATATTTTTCCATATATGTGTCTGTATCTTTTTTTTTTTAAAGATTTTATTTATTTTTTCATGAGAAACAGAGAGAGAAAGAGAGAGGCAGACACAGGCAGAGGGAGAAGCAGGCTCCATGCAGGGAGCCCGACTCCCGGACTCTGTCCTGGGTCTCCAGGATCGCACCCTGGGCTGAAGGCGGCGCTAAACCACTGAGCCACCCAGCTGCCCTGTATCTTTTTTTATTTTTTTATTTTTTATTTTTTTATTTTATTTTTATTTTTTTTAATTTTTTTTAAAATTTTTTTTTAATTTTATTTATTTATGATAGTCACATAGAGAGAGAGAGAGAGGCAGAGACATAGGCAGAGGGAGAAGCAGGCTCCATGCACCGGGAGCCTGACGTGGGATTCGATCCGGGGTCTCCAGGATCGCGCCCTGGGCCAAAGGCAGGCGCCAAACCGCTGCGCCACCCAGGGATCCCTATTTTTTTAATTTATGATAGTCACACAGAGAGAGAGAGAGAGGCAGAGACATAGGCAGAGGGAGAAGCAGGCTCCATACACTGGGAGCCTGACGTGGGACTCGATCCTGGATCTCCAGGATCGCGCCCTGGGCCAAAGGCAGGCGCTAAACCGCTGCGCCACCCAGGGATCCCTGTATCTTTTTTTAAATCCATCATTGGACATATGCTTCAGATACTATTTTAAACTACATATTACATCACAGATATGGATCCTGGCATGAAGCCATTCAATAAAATTGGCTAGTAACTTTCTTTGTTAGTATATATGGATTTACCTCATTCATTTCAACAGCTTCACAGCCTTCCATTATATGAATAGATGTTAATGTATGTAATTATTCCCTTATTGATGGATATTTGGGTAATTTCCATTTTTTCATTATTACAAAGAACATTTTCTTTTTTTTTTAAGATTTTATTTATTCATGAACGACGCAGAGAGAGAGGCAGAGACACAGGCAGAGGGAGAAGAGGCTCCATGCAGGGAGCTGGACGTGGGACTCGATCCCGGGTCTCCAGGATCACGCCCTGCCTGGGCTGAAGGCGGCGCTAAACCGCTGAGCCACCCAGGCTGCCCCAAAGAACATTTTCATGAACTTGTTTGTGCAACTATATCTGCAGACTCGCAGAAGTGGTTTTATAGAATTATTTTTGAGAATGGAATTGCTAGGTGCAGTGTCCCTTTTGTTTCAGAAAGCAGATGCACATAGCTCCCCTTAAGGTTGCTGAGGTCCTTGTTCAAGGGGTTTTCATCTAAAGTGACAAGTTCTTTTGCCTGGTGTCTCTGCTTGCCTCATGATGGTTAGAAGTGTTGTTTAGCAGTTACTTATTTCAGGGATTACTGGGAGATTACTGCCTACTTCATTTGATAGATTTTCAAAACAGTCTTTTCAAAACAGCATGATATAGAGATCTTCGCAGGTGAAAGGTTGCAAAGCTTTTCTGTGGAGGACAATCTTAGGGGGTGTTACTGGAGAGGGCGGGTTGCCTATGGGCCCCTGCCAGGGACACAGCCACAGTCTCGGCTTCTGTGGCCAGGAAATTGTTTCGGGATCCATCTTAGGCCCTTCTCCTCTCTTTCCCATGGGGTCAAGTCTGACAGCTTGTGGACAAACTTGCTTTGGAGTTCAGTTAACAATCTAAGAAAAACAGGCCTGAGAGCTCCAGCTTCCTTTGTTGTTGAGGACATTTACACAGGTACCAAAGGAGCAGGGCTCTGGTTTAATCACCAGTCTGGCTTCTTCCTGCCACTTGAAAATGTTTGAGGTTCTGGGACTGTTGCCTTGCAGCAAGTAGAAATCCAAGAGCCAGACCACCTTTCATTCATTGTTAACAAACATGAATGCATGCTCTGAGCTCAGCACTTCACTGGGTGCCAGAGAGTTCTAGAAACCTGAGAAGTGGCTTCTTCCTTCAAGAGGCTGAAAAATAGTGTTCTAAAGCGATCTAGAGTGCAGCAGTGAGCAGTGTGACCCAGATTATACTTGGAATGGTAGTTTCATAATATAGGCCCTTCAGAAAAGGTCCTCAGTAAAGGCCGGTTGTTTCATCAGCTGAATGTTCTGAAGAAGGATAGAGGCCTTGACCTGGTGAGGCTGAGCCCCAGACTCTTTGGAGTCTCCCTTGTGATGGAAGGAACTGTGAATGGAGAACTAGGAGATTTGGGTCCGTGCTTGGCTGTCACTACTTAAAGTGGCTGTGGGCAAATTTCTACTTTCCTGGTCCTGTCATTCCTCAGTGAGAACAGTAGTGCTGAATGCTCATGCCCACTACCACACTGTAACATGCTTGCACTCCTCGGGGAGTCCTCGGAATCAGGCTGGGAGTTGAGGGTGTGGAGGCTGACTCTAGAGATTTCTTCAGTTCCTTCTGCAAGATGTGTTAGGACTGGTATCATGAAGAGGAACAGTGACTTGTGATAGCTGGCATAATGTGACCTCCTTAGTCCTTTCTCACACCCTGGTCACTGTGCTAGGGACATACACAGGAGGGCTGGGGGCAGGAAGACAATCTGCCCTTATTCCCAGAAGTTTTGTCAGACTCCTTCCCTGTTCCTATCTTTGCCTTTTCACCTGATCTCTGAGCAATGGGAATTTAACAGATGTGATTGGTTGTGTGGAGCAGCTGTGGTAACCTGGATGCTGTTGGCTGTTGCCCCTTCCCAGAGCTAGCAGCCTCTCTCCTTCACTCTTCATCTAGTTGGGAAGGTGGAGTCCAAGCGTCAGCTTATCTTGGAAGACTTTCTAATTGGAACAAATGTGGGAGAAACTATGTCCCAGGAAGGAAGAAGGAAGGTCAGAGAGGGATAATTTTTGGCTCTCTTACTGCTGACTTGAAATCCCTATGCAGGCTTTGTTTAAAGTGAGAAGTCAGGCCTTTTCTTTTGTAAACCTTAGTTTTTCTCATCAGAACCAGACTAGATGTGCACATTTAAACAAAAGACCCAGTGCACACGCCTGGAAACAATTACTTATTTTGCAGATCTTGGGAGAAGACCTCCGAGCAGCTATGCTGGGTCACCCATGCAGTTTATTTTCTCTCTGAATGGTGGTAGACATTGCTTACCGGTGATCCTGGAGGTCAGGGGCCTCTGTTCTGCCTCAGGAATCCTGACCTAGGAACTGTCTTGTTCCTGAGCTTCAGCCCTTTATAGCATTGAGAGTTTTGTGTTTTCCATGAAAGAAGAGATGAGTCTGCAAAATTCTAGTCCACAGTTCTAATCTTGAGCCTCTGTGAAAACAAACCTTGTTTCTAAGTGTCTTTAACATGATTTCCTGTGCTACTATGTAGGATCTCCTGGGCTCTTCCTTATGTTGGTGGAGGAATCCTTCCCCGTCATGAGAGAAAGATCCCTCATTCTGCTGAGAGTCATATTGACATACTGATTAAAATCTGAGCCCTTAGTCTGTGGTCTCCAGATTCCTCCTTTTTATCTAATTGAGGGCTCGGATATGTTTCATTAATGAGCTTGTTCCTTGAAAGAGTTAGCCACACTACACCGATCGGTATCACCACCTTAGAATCTGGCCCTTGACTCACTGGAATTTGGTGGCCTCTGTGGGTTCTCTGTGACCCCCAAATTGCCTTAGCAAAACCTGCCTGGGTCTTCCTCTGCTGCCTTTGATGGGATCGTTTGCTGGCTTCTCAGTGGCTGGGAGTGGGAGGTTTAGGTGTTGCCCCCTTGGCCCCAAGCACCACCCTTGGTCAGCCTCTTCAAATGTCAGATTCTACCTTTGTGTCATATGGATGTTGCACATGCACTGCAGCATACCCAAAACTGATCTCTCCCTGATGCTTCCCAGATCTGTCCCTCCTGCTGCGCTGCTGACCCGTCTGCCTAGGAGCCCAGGCAAGGGACTAGAGCTGCCCTCTCTCCTTCCTTTCACCCCTTAGGTCTCCCCTTCAGTCCTTGTCAGTTTTCCCCGCTGACATCTTTCCACCCTGCTATCTGGGCCACCACCCTCCTCACCCGCCCTTTTAATAGACTTTGACCCTCCTCCAGTTCTGCCTCACACTTCTTTCTAAACACAGATTGATTGCCGTCTTTGTAAACCCTTTGTAGCTCGGGTCAACTCCCTGGAAGGTCCTGGTCCCTCACCCTAATTTGTGTTGTCTGCAGCTTGGTTCCTGCTGCTTCCAGAACTTCAACCCAGCCTGCCCCCAGGGCTGTCTTCATACCACCAACGTGCCTGGTCCTAGGCCCAGGGTAATCTTTGAGTATGTTGTGCTCTCTGTCTGAAACACCATTCCCACCTCTCCTCAACTGACTCCTTCTTACTTTAAACTTAAATTCAGTGTGGGAGGGGATCCCTGGGTGGCTCAGCGGTTTAGTGCCTGCCTTTGGCCCAGGGCACGATCCTGGAATCCCGGGCTCGAGTCCCACATCGGGCTCCGGGCATGGAGCCTGCTTCTCCCTCCTCCTGTGTCTCTCTGCCCCCCCCCCCCAGTCTATCATAAATAAATAAATAAATCTTAAAATAAATAAATAAATAAATTCATTGTGGGGGTCACCTCCGGGAAGCTTTCCCTGAGACCTGTGTCACTCTACATGTATGTTGTTATTTTTCTTTTTTCTTTCTTCTTTCTTTCTTTCTTTCTTTCTTTCTTTCTTTCTTTCTTTCTTTCTTTTTCTTTCTTTCTTTTTCTTTCTTTCTTTCTTTCTTTCTTTCTTTCTTTCTTTCTTTCTTCTTTCTTTCTTTCTTCTTTCTTCCTTCCTTCCTTCCTTCCTTTCTCTCTCTCTTTCTTTCTTTCTTTCTTTCTTTCTTTCTTTCTTTCTTTCTTTCTTTCTTTCTTTCTTTCTTTTCTTTCTTTCTTTTCAAAGATTTTTATTTATTTATTCATGAGAGACTCAGAGAGAAAGAGAGGCAGAAACACAGGCAGAGGGAGAAGCAAGCTCCATGCAGGGAGTGACTCCCAGGTCTCCAGGACCACGCCTCAGGCTGCAGGCGGCACTAAGCCGCTGCGCCACTGGGGCCACCCTATGTTGTTATTTCTTAAGCCTAATACTTACTATTGCTGTTTTGAAATGATCTCTTCCTATGTTTTTTTCATCTTACACTGTGACTTTGGTGACCGTGTTTTGCTTTTGTATCTGTGTGTGTGTTAAAATGTAATCTACATTGGACCATGTCTTATTCATTCCCATATCCCTAAGCACCTGGTAGATATTTGTGAGATAAACTAAAATATATATGGATCTCTACCCCCAGTTCCTGGCACAGGGTTCCTGAAACCCTCGTAATTTCAAAGTGATATGAGCATGAGGAGCATCTCTGTTCTAATATTTGGCCTTTGAACTTAGTTCTTGATACAGGCTCCTGAAACCCTTGCAATTTCTTGGCTGATAGGAGTGTCTTTTGTTCTAATGAGGTGACTCTGAGTGGGCTCCTAGGTGACTCCTAGATGGGAACTGGTCACCAGAAAGACTCAAGCCATGATTAGAAGATTGGAATTTTCAGCCCTGCCTCTTATTCTCTTGAGAAGGGAGTAGGGCTGAAGATGGAGTTAATGATAATCATGCCTATGGGATGAACTCTCCATAAAATTCCAATAGTAGAGTGCTTGAGGGACTTCTGGCTTGTTGAGCACATGGAAATACTGAGAGAGTGGTGCACCCAGAGAGAGCATAAAAGCTCTGCACCCCTTCCCACATGCCTTGCTCACCATCTCTTCCATCTGGATGTTCACCTGTATCTCTTATCATATCCTTTAATAAACTGCTAAATGTAAGTGTTTCCCTGAGTTCTGGGAGTCTCTCTAGCAAATTAATTAAACTTGAGGGAGTTGTTGAGACCCAACCTGATCTATGGCCAGTTGATCAGAAGAACAGGTAATAACCCAGGCTTCTGAATGGCATCTGAAATGTGTGTGAGGGAGAGAACAGTCTTAGGGGACTGAGCCCTTAACCTGTGGGAGCTGACGCTATCTTTAAGTAGACAGTAGACAATGTAGTTAAATTGTCGGACATCTGGCTGACGTTACCGAATTGCTTGGTGTAGGGACTCCACACATGTGATCAAAGGTGTCAGCAGTGAAGTGTTCTAGGGGCACTGGCTGACTCCAGTCGGTGGAGTGTGCGACTCTTCATCTTGGGGTTGCGAGTTCGAGCCCCATGTTGGGTATAGAGGTTACTTTAAAAAAAAAAAAAATCTGGGCAGCCCTGGTGGCTCAGCAGTTTGGCGCCGCCTTCAGCCCAGGGTGTGATCCTGGAGACCTAGAATTGAATCCCATGTCTGGCTCCCCGCATGGAGCCTGTTTCTCCCTCTGCCTGTGTCTCTGCCTCTCTCTCTCTCTCTCTCTCTGTATCTCTCTGTATCTCTCATGAATAAATAAAATCTTTAAAAAAAATTTAAAAAGTAAAATTTTAAAAAGAAAAGAAGTGAAGTGTTCTCTGTGAAGGTAAAAGAGACACATGCAGTGAAGAAATACACAGTACGAAAGAACTCTTTATTTCCTAACATAGAAAGGAAAAGAGCTGTTTTTTTTTTCCTTCACAATGTTTTGTAAATGTTTGACCTGAATTGATAATTTTACCCCTAATTCTGTATGTCATAGTCAATAGGAAATTCTCAGCTGCCCTCTTTGACCTGTGGAGCTCTTCAATAGACTTAAAGAAGGACAGCCAGGGTAGAGGTAACCTCTGGAAACTTCACCTTATCAAGGCCCCAACAACCATAGGTTTTATGGTTAGAACATCTCTAAGAAGCACATGGAAAAACTCTTGGATCCTCATCCCAAGGAAGCAGAGTACCCTGATCCACAGCCTGAGTCACATCAAGATGAAACTGTTAGTGTCCTTTCTGAGCTCAAGGTTCCCTTTGTCTCTTGAATGAAGCCCAGGATAGTTCGGTAGCTACCTGGTGGCAGTGTGCTAAGGTTTGTGGTCCTAAGTTTACTGGGGTTGATTTCAGCTAGCTTTGGGATTTCAGCCATCCATGTGGTGAACTGAAAGTGGAAGACCCTGGAACAGAGTGTTAGACTGCCAGATGAAGATGATGCTTTAATGGGAACCATCTAGGAAAGAGTAAGGTTAGGGCAAAGAACCAGGACAGGGCTGGTAGTGTTGGCAGCAGTTGTAGGAGGGAATCAATGCCTGCAGGAGGCCTAGAGGGCCTGGAAAGCTATCCTTAAGGGGTGCCTTGGGGAAGTGGCTTTCTGAGCCATCGTAGGTGATAGCGTTGGAGAGCAGGCCTCCCAACATTCCACACCCCCATTTCAGAAAAGATGAGTCAGAATAATAAGAGGAATGATTTTAACATTTAAAAAAAACTTTGAACTTTGACTAGGATAAGGGACCCAGGCAGAGTAGGGAGGAGGGTGGGGGCAGTGACAGCTAAGCCTGGTGCATGTTCTTGCCCTGCACTTGGGGTTGGAAAGCAGCATGAGAATCAGATCCAGGGAGATTAAGTCAAGACCATGAAGCTCAGGCCCAGCCTTTCATCCGGACCTTCCATTGAGCACTCAGGGACCAAGGCCGTCCTTCCTTCTAGAGAACCATATTAGAGTCAGGTCTTCAGGCTACATTTATTGAGGAGCAAGAGAGAGGGGATGAGGGTGACTAGTATCCTTTCCGTGGTACTCCTGGCTATACTGACTTGCCCTTTCTTCTGTGTGCATAGGTGTAGACAGGGCATTGCCTGCAGAGCAGGTCCTGCCAACCTCCCTGGAGAGGATGCCCCCGTGTCCGTGATGGGCTGTGGGACAAGCAAGGTCCTTCCTGAGCCGCCAAAGGATGTCCAGCTGGATCTCGTCAAGAAGGTGGAGCCCTCCAGTGGCACTGAGAAGGATGTGCACAAGCACTTCATCACAGAGGTGAACAGTGATCTTAAAGCTGGGTTCCCAGCAGCCAGTCAGTGTGCAAACCCCTGCCCCAGTGCCCCCATTACCAGCCACACAGAACCTCCTTCAGAACCACCACGCAGGGCCAGGGTGGCTAAGTACAGGGCTAAGTTTGACCCACGTGTGACAGCCAAGTATGACATCAAAGCTCTGATTGGCCGAGGCAGCTTCAGCCGAGTGGTACGTGTGGAGCACCGGGCAACCCGGCAGCCATATGCCATCAAGATGATTGAGACCAAGTACCGGGAAGGGCGAGAGGTATGTGAGTCAGAGCTGCGTGTGCTGCGCCGGGTGCGTCATGCCAACATCATCCAGCTGGTGGAGGTGTTTGAGACGCAGGAGCGTGTGTACATGGTGATGGAGCTGGCCACCGGTGGAGAGCTCTTTGACCGGATCATCGCCAAGGGTTCTTTCACTGAACGTGATGCCACAAGAGTGCTGCAGATGGTGCTGGATGGTGTCCGATATCTGCATGCACTGGGCATTACACACCGAGACCTCAAGCCTGAAAACCTGCTCTACTACCACCCAGGCACTGACTCCAAGATCATCATCACTGACTTTGGCCTGGCCAGTGCCCGCAAGAAGGGTGACGACTGCCTGATGAAGACCACCTGCGGCACACCCGAGTACATTGCTCCTGAGGTCCTGGTCCGCAAGCCCTACACCAATTCAGTTGACATGTGGGCACTGGGTGTCATTGCCTACATCCTGCTCAGTGGCACCATGCCCTTTGAGGATGACAACCGTACCAGACTGTACCGGCAAATCCTCAGGGGCAAGTACAGTTACTCTGGGGAGGTGAGTCTACCCTGTCCGGGGATGGTGGGAGGCCCTGGAAGAGGGGGTGTATCCGGCAGCTTTTGATCAGGGCATGTGCCCTGAGGGCTCTGCTCATGGGTTCAGATAAGTAATGTAAAAATGATGAAGTGAGATGAGTAGGGTATCTTAGTTTGGATTTCCCTGAAAGTGAGCCCGTAGACTTGGGAGCAGGTAGTGTAATTGGGATTTGAGTCCAGTAAACACAGGCAGAAGGGTGGAAAAGTGAGGCAGAAAGGAAGGAAGCCAATAAATGGGCTGTGGAGGAGCCAACTGCCACTGTGGGCCATTGGAACTTCCACTGGGACCTGGTGAATAATCACGTGGTGCATGCCTCAGAGTTGTATCACCAAGGGACTAGAAGGTGGGTTTTAACCCACTGACTCCTATAAGAGTTAAGGATTTCTTTGTAGGGAAGGGTGTCAAACCCTTCCAGGCTATCCTGAATGCTGGCTAGTGCTGGAGGAAGTCTTTAGGCTGAGAAGCGGGGAACACAGGTACCGGCATCTGGGGAGCTGTCTGCCTGCACAGGGGCATTGCAGCCGTAGGCGAACTCAGAAGGCGGCTGGAGCGTGTGAGCCACAGTGGCCACTGTATCTGTTCCACGGGGACTGGGACAAGCTACAGTGACCGTGCCCTGTCAAAAGGAGCCCCTGCTGCTCATCTCTGCCCAATTTTGCCACACAGCCCAGAAGATTCTGTGTCCCCAGATGCTCCAGTTTTTTAAAGAGAAGCCAGAAAATTTGATCTTAAAATGTTGGAATTCCATTTATGTATTTAAATACTACCTTGTGTGGCAACAAATACTAACCTGCAGGCCAGATTCAACCAGTAGACCATCATGATGTGTGTGTCTTTGGATCCACTGATTGTCTTGATATGTGAAAAAAATTGTTAGGTTTCAGCACTGCTGCGAACTGAAGGAAGGCACACAGAAGGAGTGAGCTGGTTGGTCCTTAGGCAGGATGCTAACTGTGGGGGACATGAGGCTGACCTTAGCAAGAGCAGGTGCTGTAAGCATAATGGTGGGCTTGGGAGGGTGGCAAATAACAGAATGTGCAGCAGTTTAAATGGGAGGTAAACTAAGCTTTGCAGGATGCTGTCAAGGCAGCGAGGGCCCCTCCCCAGGTGCCCCCTGCAGAGCGCTCCCAGGTGTGGGCTTCCACAAACAACCCATATGGAGGGGAGGAACCAACTGCCTTCTGAAACCTCCTTCCAGGGGTTTTGGACTGGGCCCTCTCTGGCCCCAGCCAACTGGCCCAGAGCAGCATTTCTAGTAGGAGTCACCCCAAAGCCTCTTGCCACTTTGTCTTCAGTGCTTGAGGTCCCATGCCCCACCAGACTCCCTGTCAGCTTTCAGACGTGATCGTGGGGTCAGTCAAGGACTCCCTGGGAGGATGGTGACTGGCATTCCTTAGGGGGATCTCCAGGTCTCATGTCCAAGTGGTGCAAGGAATGGAGGGAAGCCTTCGTGGTTAGGCCAGCTCTGTGCTGGCCACAGGTGAAGGAGAAAGCAGAATGTTCTCTAGCTCTCTCCTAAAGTTTTCATATCTTCTTTGCTCCACATAGATTCACATGGATTCAGCAAAACAAATGCTGGGAAGCATTTGGCTAGCATCTAGCTCAGGCTAGAATGGCATAGTCACAGAGGGCACCTCTCCCATCCTCTGGCCAGATTTCATCACAGGGCAGAAGACCCAGGATCCACCTCCCAGAGGCAGTGTTGTACCAAGGCCCCACCTGGCCTGCTGTGTGCTATGAGCTCTGTGTGGTGCCCGGCTGTTGGGGGTCTGGCTGGCAGAGGGAGTATCGAGCTTAGCTACAGTAGAGAGGGAGGTTTCCCAAGAGTGCTGACAAAGGGAAGACTTTCTGAAAGTCTATTGGTTTGCCCAAGAGTTCTTAATTCTGGCAGTTGTTGATCAAGCAGTTTATCTATCTAATTGGGGCTTGCAATCTTGCTAAGCAGCTATTGATTATCTGTGGCTGAGAGAATGACAGGAGAATGGGGTGAGGAATGGACTCAGGCTCCCTGCTCCTCTTATAGCCACAAGACTGGATCCTGAGACTGTTTCCTGTTCTGCTAGAAACACAGTCTGGGGCTCCCAATGTTATGGGGGTCACTGCCCAGCCTTGCCTCCCGCCCCATTTATCTGAAGCTGAAATCAAGAGTTAGTTCCCAGTTCCAGAGCCAAATTCCTGGCCCTCCCCTGAGGGCATCTGTCCCTTACTAAGAGCTTTGCTGACTCCAGCAACAGGTTCTACCACCATCTGATTTGGGTGGGATTTGCCTGGGGTGCTTCCTGGGTGAGGAGGTGGAGACCAAGCATCTGTCTTTCTGTTCTGCTGACCATTGCCTACCCATAAATGCACCTGGGGTAGATGCAAAGAGACATGAAGGTCTGTTTTCCATCCCCATGAAGCTTGAGATTGCCTGGGGAGAAAGGACTAGGAGTGGGAAATGGCCACAGAACAAACCCTGCCAGTGCAGGCCTCACCACTAGCCACTGGACCTGGGCACTCTGAAACAGGAGCTGTGGGGCTCAGGTCAGGTGGCTGAGCTGATCCCCCTTCGTGGGGCTGGGCCCTGCCTCCACCCTCAGTCCAGCCATCTGTTTTCTGTGTGATAGTCATTTGCTCTTCTGAAGGCCATCCAAGTGAGTAAGGCCCTGCCAGAAAACCTGTCTGAGAGCATATCATGTTGAAAGGAGGGTGTTTTTTTTTTTTTTTAAATATTTTATTTATTTATTCGAGAGAGAGAGAGAGAGAGGCAGAGACACAGGCAGAGGGAGAAGCAGGCTCCATGCACCGGGAGCCCGATGTGGGATTCGATCCCGGGTCTCCAAGATCGCGCCCTGGGCCAAAGGCAGGCACCAAACCGCTGCGCCACCCAGGGATCCCCGAAAGGAGGGTGTTTTGATCTAGCTTCCTCTGCAAATGAAGGACCACTCACTTTGAGCCCAGCAAGGTTTGGAAGTGTGCATTCCTCACCTGACAGTAAGTACATGGCAGTTAGTGCCTTTCTAGGGGCACTTTTCCTGCCCCCTACCTTCTCATAGTGATGTCTTCTGTATACCAAGCCCTATCCAATGAGCTTGTTCCCTGAGGCCTACCGTCTGTGCAGTCCCTTGTCAGACTCAGTGGTTTCCATGGACTTGAATAGAGGGCGTTTGAGAAGGGTCAACTCTCAGGAGGTGGGCTTTGAGAAAGGGTCATTGCTGACTGTGCTCAGAATAAACAGGAAATTGGGAATAATAATCAACCTGCAGGACAGGTTGATGAGGGTGGGCCAGGCCTGGTATTTGGTGTTGGTGTTTGCTCTTTGGTGCCAGAGGCAACTTGGAGATTGGAAGCATAAGGTGGGAGGGAGCCCTCTGGGTTCTTGAGAGTGAAGGGGGAATGCAGCAGGAAGCATTGTTGGAGACTCAACAGGAAGAAGATTGATGGAGGGACTGTTGCAGTATTCCCAGTTGGGGATGAAGAACCTGGCATCTTGGGGGTGTTTAAGGCAGATCAGAGGTTCCCGAGAGTGAACTCCACATTTTGTGAGCCAGTTTAGGGACAGAATCCTCCTGCAGTTCGCAGGAGCATCAGCTTACAAGGGTTGAGTGAGAGAGTTCTCTCACCTGGGAGGCTGCTGTCTACATGGTCCAGAGAGTGTGTAGGCTCCTGCCTTGACATCCCTAGGGGGATGTGGTGGAGGGAAGTACACCAAGTGGCTGGCTCCTGCCACACAATCCTGACACTGTAGATACTCCAGCCCATAGCCCTGGCCCCATTCTGCCCCATTTCCTACACACTGTAGGTCCTAGATGTTTGCTTCATTCACTCCCCATACTAAGCTTTGGTCAGGCTTTTCCCTGTGCTCTGAGTGTTGACCTTAGAAATTTGACCAGCTCTGAAAGGTTCAATTCAAAGATTGCTCCCATTAAGAATAGTGGTGACCGGGGATCCCTGGGTGACTCAGCGGTTTAGGGCCTGCCTTTGGCCCAGGGCATGATCCTGGGGTTCCGAGATCGAGTCCCACATAGGGCTTCCTGCATGGAGCCTGCTTCTCCCTCTGCCTGCCTCTCTCTCTCTCTCTCTCTCTCTGTCTCTCATGAATAAAAAAAAAAAAAAAAAAGAATAGTGGTGACCACTGTGTAATGCCTCCTGAATACCAGACTCAGGGCTAAGGGTACTGTATCCAACATGTTTAATCTCCACAGCAGTGCTGCCAAGTGGGTATAATGCCTGCATTTTACAGATGAGAAAACTGAGGCTTGTGATGTTAAGTAACCTGTCCATGGTTCCACAGCTAGAGCATAGCAGGCCTGGAATTTGAATCCAAGCCATCTTGATGTCAGAATTCTTGGCCTCTCCATCCCCGCAGTCTCTGTTCCCTGACATACATGCCTCAGCATGTTGCCAGAGTCTTTGGTTCAGTACTTTCTTGGGTTGTTGTCTGTATACATCTCTCTTCTCAAGCCTATAAGGTCCTTGAGGACAGCATGTATATCAATACATAGGTTTCCAGTACTTTCTCCTGGCTTTTCCTGAGGGAAACACCAGCAGTTGTTGGTGATGCCTTGGAAAAGGACCCAAAAGTGATTGGCTGGCAGGCAGATGGGCGTAGCTCTGATGACTTGGAAGCATTCTCTTCTTGGGGTTGGGCTCCAGGAAGAAGTGGAGAGCCTGCTGGAGGGGTGTTTAGTGGTCTGCTGGTCAGACCTGCTTTAGAAGCAGCTATGGGAATCTTGGAAGAGGAGGGAGTGCTGAGAAGGAGGAGGCTAAGACAGATAATTTTGAGAAGAGAAATCTGCATTTTCCCTGATGACCAGAGGTGCTGGAATGGAGAGGGCCAAGCCAGGGTCATGTTAGAAGTGACAGAAAAAAAAAAAAAAAAGAAGTGACAGAGAGACCCGTGTCGGCCAGATGTGAGGAAGACCTTTATGAATGGGGGAGCAGTCTGAAGACACAAAGAGCCACCTTGAGAGAGGGAGCTTCTTGTCCTGAGAGATTCCAGAAGGGCTGGAGCAGCTATTTCTAAAGAAGTGACACAGAAGGTGAGTCATCACCTGTAAGACCTATACTGGAGGCTCGTTATGGTCCTGCTGACTTGAGATGCTGTCATTAACTGCACATGAAATGTGACGTTGCCAGCCTAATGTTATTGCTTTTGTCAAGAGTTCTATTCTTAGAGGCAGGATAGTTGAAGAGGCTCTTGTGGGTTGATGGCAGAGTGGTGCCATCGGCAGCTTTGTTGTCTGCTGCCTTTAGCAGCCTTTAATTGTCGCCCTCTACTGGGGTGGTCTCTGAGCTGTGGGCAAGCCTGAGCACAGGTGGGCTTGGGCAAAGGTACTCACAGTGGCTTGTTCAGGAGAGTAAGGGACAGAATCTTGGTGAGAGAGGAAGGCCACCTGCAGGGCCAGTCTGTCACCCCCTGGGGGATCAAGGTGGTGGGAGGTGGCTTTCCAGGGTGGGCCTCTGGGCTGTAGTCAGACCACCCATCCACTTGACGCCAAGGGGTAAGCGCTCAGGGGCAGTGAATGGGACCATCTTGTAGTTCTGATAGTCCTGCAGTAGGATGAGTACCCAGAGCCAGAGTTCACATTTACTTCCCCACCTTAAAGTGACCCTAACACTTGTCATTCTGTCCTGGGATGTTGAAGATAAAAGGAGGTGCAGAGGATGTACCATGTCCTGTGGCTCTCTAGGTGAACCGGGTCAGCCCCTATGAGGAGGCTGGTCATATAGCCTAGTTCATATGCCCTGGTAGGGACGGTCAGCCGAGTGGGGTTAGGACCTTGACCCAGAGCCATGGGGAGGACTTCCCCTGGGATATGGGAGAGCTGGAGACTGGAAGTTATGTGCAGGCAGCACACAGACTGCAGAGAGGCAGGTGGCCTGTTTTCAGGCTTGTGCTTAGATTCTGCTGGTGCATTTAACTGCCTCACGTTCCCACCTCCAGGGTGGATGGGGACTGTGACGGACCATCGGCTCATCACTCTTCTCTTGCTTCCTCCTGCTCCCAGAGTAAGTGGATGGATTCCCGTGTCTGTTGCAAAAGCTGACAGCACACGGAAACACAAATTGATTTAGAATTCTTTCCTGTGAGGTATCCCTAAGCCCTTCCTACTTGCCTGTCTGCTGTCAGTGCTGGGTGATGGTACTAGCTCAGTGCCAGGATCCCACGAGGACAAGCAGATGCCCCCATACTTGTCCAGGAGGGACCTTTCTGGAAGGGCTGTCCCTACTTCACCAAAGCTCCTGGTACTCAGTAGGTATTGAACAGAGCAGTCTCCCTCCTTCATTGCCAGCAGACGCTGGCAGTCCAGATTCCTGACTGGTCTCTGATAGATGGCATGATCTGGTCCACTGGGTGTGGGTGGTGGATCCTCACTGGTCACTGTGCTTGGAGACCTCTTAAAGGAAGGCAGGGGTGGCTTCCTCTTGGTTGGGGGCAGGAGGCAGGCTCTGCATAGAGAAGGGCACTATTTCCCCTCTTGTGCCACCTCTGGTGTACCACTCAGCTCCCTGGAGCCCTATCTTCTAGGCTTCCCTCTGCCGCTGCTGCCCTGGTTACACAGTCCCCAAAGAGCAGTACTCTCCTGTGGTGGCAGAAACAGATGCCCATTCTCCCCACATTGCTGCATTCAGCCGTTCCTACCAAAATGCCTTGCCCTGACCACCTCCAGCTTCTCATTAACCCAGGGTCAGAGCCTCTTTCATCACTGCTGTCTCCCACCCCCACCTGGCCGAGGCCTCTCCATCAAAGGGCTGTATCATGGGTTGTGTTCAGAGCAGTGCCTGGTGTGCTGTCCGTCCCCTCCCTCTCCTGCTCTTCTCATTGTCTGTCTCCACCTAGGTAGCTCGGCCCACTCACAGGCCCTGTCGCTTCTAGGCTCTTGAGTTCTTGTGGGAGCTGCCACAGTTGTTGTCTCCCACAGTCTGACCTCTTTCAATCCGCTGACAGCCTCCCACACTCATTCCCTCTGCCCCCACTGAGTGGAAAACACACTCACAGGTGGATGGGGTGGTTAAAGGGGACCTGATCCAGCCACTCCCCACCGGCCCTATCTCACAAGGTCCCCCTTCTGGGGCATGCCTGCCTGGCCTCAGTTTGTCTCCCCGTGTAAGTATAGTGCCCAGACCTGAGCTTTGCTCCAGTGTGGTCTGGCCAGCTTCGAGCAGAAGTCTCCTTCCTGCCATTCCACGTGGACCAAGTACCTGCCCTGTGCCAAGTCCTGTGTACCAAGAGTTCGGAGACACAGGCCTCAGTGGGGATGACATGCTAGTCAATAGCCACCAGGGTTCTAACTGTTTCAGAAACCAGAAGAGAGGAGGTTTTTTGGCATTGAGTTTTTCTTTTAAGAGCCAGGTTGGCCTTAGTAGAATCTGTGAGTGGAGATAAAAGACCACTCTGCAACAGGCTCTGAAATCCAGAACCATCCAGGGCTGCTTCAAGACATCATTAAGGGATCCCTGGGTGGCGCAGCGGTTTAGCGCCTGCCTTTGGCCCAGGGCGCGATCCTGGAGACCCGGGATCGAATCCCACGTCAGGCTCCCGGTGCATGGAGCCTGCTTCTCCCTCTGCCTTTGTCTCTGCCTCTCTCTCTCTCTCTCCCTGTGACTATCATAAATAAATAAAAATTAAAAAAAAAAAAAGATTTAAGACATCATTAAAAGCAGACATTACTTAGTTGCTGGCACAGGTTGCCAACATCCCCCTGATTCCAAAGCGAGCACACAGCATCCTTCCTGACTCTTGAGTTGTGCCCTGTCTCCCTCCTGTCCCTGTCCTTCACTTTGTGGACTCTGGACAGGGACAGATGGGAGCGCATGAGTTCATTTTATTTCTCATCTTAGGTTTCCGAATGCAGCTTTACTAACCTTTAAGTTGTCATGCCTTTTCTTGTTTTATTTTTATCTTCATTCTCTGCCCCTTTTTAAAACTCTATTATCTTCCTTCATTTTCTCCCCTCAGGCTCTCTCCCCTGAGGTCCTCTTTCCTGCCGTTCAGCCCCCACTCATCCCCTGCCAGATCCTAGAATGGTAAGTGTCTTGACCAGAGGAAGGGGCTGCTGGCTCCCCTGCCACACGGTCTCCAGCTATGCTGAATTCTCAAAACCCTTTGCCTCGTGGGCCACATCAGAGTATGCTGTTCTTGTCATACTAATAGTTCTGCTCTTCTGAGTAAACCCAAAGCTCCATTTCCCAGAAACATGCTCTTTTCTCTGTTCTCATTCAGGCCCACGTAAGTACAGGAAGGAGGCCCTTGAGGGTGGGAATGCTGGGTCTGAAAATATATCTT
Source organism: Canis lupus familiaris (assembly GCF_011100685.1). Lineage (NCBI taxonomy): Eukaryota > Metazoa > Chordata > Mammalia > Carnivora > Canidae > Canis > Canis lupus. Next base: position 82,160,965 of record NC_049226.1, on the reverse strand, counting down.
GAGACAAAGCTGAGGGAAGACTGAGTCATGGGAGCAAAGCCCAGGCTTCTTTCCTCCCTTCTCTCCCCTAGCAGCTCTTTGGTGGGGCTAACTTCTCTGCCAGGGAACATTCCCCAGAGTCTTCATGGGCTAGAAAAGAACCCATAGGGGTCAGGAGGTTCAGGCCACTTAAATGTTAGATGCTATGCTTTCTTTTTTTTCTTTTTTTAAAGATTTTATTTGTTTATTTGGCACAGAAAGTACAGGCAGAGAGAGAGGGAGAAGCAGGCTCCCCCCTGAGCAGGGAGCCCAATGCGGGGCTTGATCCCAGGACCCTAGGATCATGACCTGAGCCAAAGGCAGATGCCCAACCAACTGAGCCACCCAGGTGACCCAGATGCTATGCTTTTGTTCCTCATGTGCAGCCAAGTGAGGAAGAAAGCGAGAGAAGAAGAAGCGAGAATCTAAGAATGAGATCTTCTTAGATCAAGTACTTCTTAGATCAAGCCTGGGTGGCTCAGTCTATTAAGCACAAGCAAAGGGGTGGGGAGAAGGAAAATGCATCCTCTGAGCTGAAGTGGAAAGCCCTTTCTGATTTAGTGCCTCCCTTCGAAGGGAGGGTTGGATTCTGCTGGTCCCTGAGAAGCAGGGGATGAGGAGCGTAAAGTTGGTAAGGAAGTGCTCTGGAAGAGTTGACTACCCCATTTTGGCTTCTCTGCTGTTATAAAATCAAGAGTAGGTACCTTAGGGGCGCCTGGATGACTCAATCAGTAGAACACAAAACTCTTGATCACAGTGTCATGAGTTCAAGCCCCACACTGGGGCTTAGTTAAAAAAAAAAAAAAAAAAAGTAGGTACCATAACTGCAAGGGGATAAGTATTCTGGGGGCTACAGACTAGGGAAAAGGAGTCAGCTTGATGGTCAGAAATAGGGTGGAAATGATGTCCCCCCCACCCCCCCCCACACACACAACCTGTCCTTGTCTCTCGGGATGGGGCCCAGCCCTTTACCCACACAGCTCATAAGAGGGTCATAGAAAGGAGGGTGTAGGCTCTCACCCTGAGTATCAAAGTTGTTCTCTGATCCTACAGCAGAGGGAAATATGAGTCTGGAGGCAAGGCAGACTGATAATTAACATTCCCTTCCACATGCTGTGCTCCATGTCAGCCCAGAAACAGGTGGAAGCCTCTGGGAGACTGGTCAGGTGGTACCTGGAGCCTGTTGCTTCTGTCAGCCACTTGTGCCTCACATGTGTCCCTGACTTGGCTCCAGGTTTACTGAGGTGAGAGTTCTGTTTACCCAGAGCCAGCAGCTAGAGCTATGGAAATGGAAAGGCATGACTGTTTATCATTCTTTGTCTCACCCAGAATGCTACCCAGCCAGTCAGTCATAGGCTGACAGACATACTCATGGGGCTCCAGAGGCCCAAGCGTGTTGGGGAGGCGGATGGGTTGGTCTGTGGGTGTTGAATATTTTCCTAGGAGGTACTAAATTGGACATGGCCCTGAGTGAGTGTGGAAAGCCTTTTCCTTGCTGAGTGCTGTTGGAGGACTTGGCGGGGCTTCCAGGGGCCACTGTTCGGAAGGCCGCCTGAGCCCCTTTCTCGCTGTCAGTGGGCTAGGTTGAGGACACTTTCCTGGATTTGGCCCGCCTGACTTCCTGCTGCTCAGTGTGTGAAGGTTAGGCTGGGTGCCATTGGCCTAGCATGATTCTCAAGTCAGGATGGCTCAAGTCACGTTGGCTTGGGGGACCCACCTGGCCCAGCTGTTCACAGCTCTTCAAAAATGAGGAAGGCGAGGGCCTGCCGGAGAGGGCTGGCCTGGCCCTTAGATGAGTTCATCGGCGTTGTGCACACAGCTGTGTGTACACAGTAATCGGAGAGGCAGGCATCTCGGGGGGAGCAGGAGGCGCAAATCAGTCTGGCTCAGTTTGTCACTAACAGGCTGGCCGCTCGGGGAACAGCAGGGGTCGATGCCCGGTGTAAGCCTGTGCCACTCTGGAGATGGAAGTGCTTACGCCCCCAGGATGGGTCTGGTGAGAGGCCCGCCAAAGACCACAGTGGACTAGTCTGGAGCTGCAGGGGCCTTTGGGTGTGGATGTGAAGTGGGGAGGTACCTCTGATCCATCCGTGTTTAGGTTCCTGGCTTCTGAGTCCAGCTTTGCCACTCTTTCTATTCTGTGGTCTGCAGAGGAGTTACCCCTCCTCTATCTTGGCTGGACCAAGGGGTAAGCGCAGAATCCATGTGCCAGCTCTGTTTGGCTCGCCTGGCCTGCCAGTTCTGTCTTCAGGCTGTGCCATTAAGAGGCCAGAAGGACCTGCACTGTGTTTCCCAGTGACTTCCCTTTTTCTTTTTTTTTTTTTTCTTTTTTTTTTTATGTTGACTCTTCTAATGATAGTTCTCTAATCCATCAACACAGTATGTCTCATGATATGATGTGAGTATGTGCTAAAGAGCATTTACAAAAAGTCTACAGCTAACATGATACTTTATGATGACAAACTGAATGTTTCCCTCTAAGGTCAAGAACAAAGCAAGGATATATACTCTCACCATTCTCATCCAACATAATACTGGAAGTTGTAGCCATTGTGTTAAGGAAAGCAAAAGAAATAAAAGGCCTACAGATTAGAAAGGAAGAAGTAAAACTGTCCCTATTTGCAGGTGACATGATGGTCTAAGTAGGAAATACAAGGGAATCTATTTTTGAAACTTCTATAACTAAAAAAAATAAAACTTCTATAACTAAAAGGTGGTTCAGCAAAGTCACAGGACACAAGATCAACACACAGAAATCAACTGCATTTCTATATACTAACAATGAACATGCAGAAAGTGAAATTAAAAACATGACACTATTGATAGTTATTCCCAAATGATGAAATGATTTTGTAATGCACTTAACAAAATTTGCACAGAATCTGTATGCTGAAAATAACAAAATGCTAATGAAACAAACTTTTAAGGCCTAAATAAATGGGGAGACATACTGTGCTCATGGAATAGAAGTTTCAATACAGTAAGAAGGTCGAGGAAGACACAAAGAGATGGAAAAATATTCCATGCTCATGGATTGGCAGAATTAATATTGTGAAAATGTCAATGTTACCCAGGGCAATATACACGTTTAATGCAATCCCTATCAAAATACCATGGACTTTCTTCAGAGTTAGAACAAATTATTTTAAGATTTGCGTGGAATCAGAAAAGACCCCGAATAGCCAGGGGAATTTTAAAAAAGAAAACCATATCTGGGGGCATCACAATGCCAGATTTCAGGTTGTACTACAAAGCTGTGGTCATCAAGACAGTGTGGCTCTGGCACAAAAACAGACACATAGATCAATGGAACAGAATAGAGAATCCAGAAGTGGACCCTGAACTTTATGGGCAACTAATATTCGATAAAGGAGGAAAGACTATCCATTGGAAGAAAGACAGTCTCTTCAATAAATGGTGCTGGGAAAATTGGACATCCACATGCAGAAGAATGAAACTAGACCACTCTCTTTCACCATACACAAAGATAAACTCAAAATGGATGAAAGATCTAAATGTGAGACAAGATTCCATCAAAATCCTAGAGGAGAACACAGGCAACACCCTTTTTGAACTCGGCCATAGTAACTTCTTGCATGACTTCCCTTTCTCATGGAGCTCAGAAAAGCCAGTCAGGCAGCGTGAATATTCCTGTGCCCCAGCCTGCTTAGCTCCTAGGTTTTGCTGTGTCCATCAGTGGGCCCATCAGGCCTGCTTCTTTCCAGGTCTTCAGTGAGTGACAGGGGCTGCAGTACCTGTGGTTTAGACTGGCTGACCCCTCCTGGTGGCTTCTTATGTTCAGGTGGCAGCAGCAAGCTGCTTTCTCCAGTACTGAAGCTTTCTTGAACTGTGAGCCAAAACCTACTGTGGCACCCAGTCCGTTCACGCATATGTCAGCCTCACTACGGGAGCCCGAGCTGTGCAGGTCTGCAGGGAAACTAGGACCGGGCTCTGTATGGGGGAGCGCTGTCTGCGACTCTGTGCCCCCTCAGTGCTCTTAGCAAGGTGTTCTGGGCTTCCCTGACTGTGCGTGCATCCTGAGGGCCGTTATCTCCCCGGGAGTCACTGGAAGCAGGCCCGTTAGTGACGAGGTGGCTGTTTGGGAATGTGGCCTGTCATTTTCTACCAGTTCGGTTTAGTACAAGTTGGGATTTGCCTTTTGTAAAGCAGGTTAGGGTAGCAACTGCAAGTAGCCCCACCCCTTCTTCAGGATTCCAGAAGAGTGTTCTCCTTGCCCCCGCCCCCCCCCCCCCCCCCCATATAAGTGGGGAAGAGCCTTGGGGAAGAATTGGAGGTCAAGGAAGCTGAAGTGAGGGTAGCCATAGTCAGTGTTATATGGATCTGCTAGATAGGCATGCAGCAGCCCCAAATGTGGGCTCTGCGGCTTCCTGAACCCCCCTAGACAGTGAGTTCAGGGGTACCCCAGGGCGAAGAGCACTCTTAGGTGGAACAGGCGGACCTCACTGGTCAGAAAAAAGCGTGGGGGTCCCTTGACATCCCACCCGAACCTTCTGCAGCAGGCTCAGCAAAGGCCGTAGCTGCCCACCCCTTGAGGGGGTCAGAGCCCATGCCAGAGTGTCTCAGAAGATGCAGGGACTCAGGACCATCTGCCCTCCCTCCTCCGGGCTCCAGGGCCGCTGTGTGCCTGGCACCAGGCACGGGGGCTCACCCAGAGCACTATGATCTAATGGGAGCGAGCACTGAACCTGAGATCACTGAAATAACGCTTAGCTCTGGGGGCTAAGAGGAATTCTGAGGAAGCGTCCTTTACCCCGGGAACCTAAGGATTCAGCCAGGTGGGACTTCTTGACAGGGGCCACCTTCCTGAGCCAGGCTTTGAGTCCAGGTCTCCTTAGAAGTTTGCTGCTTGGGAAGAGGTACAGTCCTTGTGCTTTCAGATGGACTCCTTACTCAGAGAAGAGCCTCTGCTTCATGGCCTGGCCCAGCGCTGGGTGGGCGGGGGAGGCCCAGAAGACTGTACTTGGGAGGAGACGGGCATTGCTTTTCTCGAGGGGAGAGTGCAGGGATGCTGGACAGTTCTAAGTGCTGTGGTGGTGGCATCGTCAGCATGGGGAGAGCCGTGTTCAGTGCTCTCGTGCTAATGCTTGTCCTTGGCCTCTAGCCCTGGCCCAGTGTGTCCAACCTGGCCAAGGACTTCATTGACCGCCTGCTGACGGTGGACCCCGGCGCCCGTATGACTGCACTGCAGGCCCTGAGGCACCCATGGGTGGTGAGCATGGCAGCCTCTTCATCCATGAAGAATCTGCACCGCTCCATCTCCCAGAACCTCCTCAAACGTGCTTCCTCACGCTGTCAGAGCACCAAATCGGCCCAGTCCACGCGTTCCAGCCGCTCCACACGCTCCAACAAGTCGCGCCGTGTACGGGAGAGGGAACTGCGGGAGCTCAACCTGCGCTACCAGCAGCAGTACAATGGCTGAGCCACCTGGCTGCAGTGCAGACGTGCCACGGTCCCAGCTTGGCCATGCACTGCCGTGCCCTTTGGGCCCGACACCCTCTCTAGAGATAGGCCTGTATGGCCAGAGGCAGGTGACTGGCTCCAGCCCCTTCCCTGTGCCTTCAGCAGCCCCTATCCTCATCCTGGGCCTGAGTCTGGTGTGACAGAGTGAAGGGAGCCCAGGGGGCTGTGAGCCCTGTGAACTGGAAGCCTGGCCTGGCACCAGTGCTCCTGGGCAACTGCTCTGCTACAAGTTGGGGAAGGGGCAGGACCTGGCCTTCAGGCTCCCTCACCCCTTGACTCTTCCCCGAGACCAAGGGGGTATGTCGTGCCAGGCGGAGGGCGTCCTATGGTCCCAGGACTCTTTGGGACAGTTACTTCTGAAAGCCTCTTCACTGAATCTTCTCTGGCCTCCCCACATTCTGTTGCATCCTGATCTGTGCCCCAGTGAGAGGCCTAGGAAGCACAAAGCTTGTGCCTTGGCTGGACTCTCAGCCCCTGGCTAAGTCTACAGTCTCCCGCCTCTCACCCAAGGTCTTTGTCCCTTCATGGTGCCCCCAGGGACCCCTCCTAGCCCCAGGACTGGCTAGAACCTCTAGTGGTAGGGCCATGGCATGGTCCTTGGCCCTTCTGGACTATGTTGGCCATGTTAGTAGCAGGCTTGCTCCAGGCTCCAACCTCTCTCTCTGCAATGAGAGACCTCCTGCCCACCAGGCCGCTGTTTTGAGTGCCTTCTTTACAGAGCCCACTATCACCTCTCTCTCCCCCTTGGATGCCCATTCTATTCCCTAGGTGCCTCCTTCCCAACCGTGGGGGTTAAAGGGAACCCCACTGCTGCTACCTGGGGAATGGGGGCACCAGGGTCAAGGCAGAGGCCAGGGGCTTTCCAGGGAGACCCCCATCAAGATTCCAGTGTCAGCCCTGTCCGGTTCCACCCTTGGTACTGCCGGTTGCCCCTTCCCTTCAGGCGCTGCTGTTCCCTCCTCGCAGTGGCATGAAGGCGCCATCTAGTGTCTGACATGAGTTATGGGCAGCCTAGGACTGACCACTGTGCTCCTCCCTCATCCTCTAGAGAAAGTAGGAAGGAAGGACCTCCTGTATTTAGGAAAGGTCCCCAGGCTGCTCAGCCCTCCCCTTCTGCTGAGCTGCTGTGCAGCTCCAGTTGGAACTTAGCCATACTGTGTGACCTGCCTCTGAACCCTGAGTGCCTAGGGGCCCTGGCCTTCCCACAGCTGGCCTTGCCTGGTCCAGCCTGTCCCTGCTTCCTTTCACAGCATTACCCTTCCAGCTTGGGCTCTGCCGAATCTCAGGCTGGAGGGACCCCCTGCAGGAGGTGGGTGGAATTGGGTGGCTGCTTTCCCAGAGGCCTGAGCCAGACCATCCCCATGTCAGTCATGGCACCTCCCCCATCTCCCTCCACCAGGCTGGAACCCAAGTCCCCTTCCTCCACAGCTGCTTTTAGTGAATGGGAAGGATCTGGGGCCCAGCCTGGAGGGATTGGCCCTCACTGTTTCTCTCAGTGGGTAGCCTTGCTCCAGGCCCCCTTCTTTCTGCAAGTGCCACCTCCAGTGAGAAACAAAGCCAAAGAGACCGCTCTGGGCCAAGTTGACTGTGCCTTATACATCTCCCATCCCAAGTGCTCCTGGCACAAGGCAGCGGAGAGCCAAATCCTCAGAATTCCCCCCATTTCCCCAAGTGTCTCGGGGGCCTGAAGCCCTGGGCATTCATTTCCTCTCTTGTCCAAAATAGGCGTGGTCCTAAGGGTAGGACAGAGGACATTTGGAGACATGGGCCTTTGATAGGCCCACCTGGGCCTTTATACCATGGACCGTGGCTGGAGAATGTGCAGGTATTTATTTTGTGTACTCTGTTTGTAAATGTATCCTCTGTACTCAATAAACAGGCTGCCATCCCCAGGGAAGGCTGCTCATCCATTCTGACAGCCCAGACTCCATGCTGTGGACTGAGGGGTTGCCTAGGAAGAAGAAAGATGTGGGAGCCCGGGCTGGGCATGGCTACTCTGGGAAAATCTGACTCAATGCCTGCCATGCCAGAAGTCAAAGTCCCAAGTGGGGAGCAGGGCTCCTGAGAGCCTCTCCTTTCCCTTGAAAGGACAAACAAGAATACACAAGAGGACAGAGCATGGAGTCTTTATTGGATTGAGATGGGGAGAGGGCCTGTGGTCGGCTCAGTTGTAGGCTATGACCTGGCTGATCCAGGTGCTGAACTTACTAACCCGAGTGTATATGGCAGGCTGGCGCACATTGCAATTGGTGGTGCCCCAGGAGACAATGCCAATAAGCACCCATGTGTTCCCCTTCTGGCAGACAAGAGGGCCTCCAGAGTCTCCCTGCGGGAGGGAGAGGAGAAAAGTCAGCATGGTGATTAGGGGGTGCCACAGGGCAGTGGAGAGGGCAGGACAGGGTGCCGATGCTCACCTGGCATGAGGAGGCCCCTGAGCCACCTGCACAGATCATGGCATCAGTGATACGTGAACCCCAGTACTGCCTGCACTCATTCACGGTGACCAGAGGCAGAGCCACCTGCTGTAGACGTGCTGGGGTCACATTGCCTGTAGACCAGAAGGGGGTAGTTCGGCCCTGGATGACTTGTTCCCATCTTAGCCACATTACCCAGATCTCTGGCCCAAATTCCTACCCACGCCGCTGAGGCGTCCCCAGCCAGTGGTGGCACACTTGAGGCCTGCAGGCAGCTCCTCATCTGGGGAAGCCAGGCAGACTGGTGAGATGCGTTGAGTGTACCGGGCTGGGGAGGCGAGCTTCAGTAGCGTCAGGTCATTGTTTAAGGTGGTGGGGTTCCAGGAAGGGTACGTGATGGCCTGTGGAACCAGGAAGGGACCATATAGGATGGTGGTGGGCGAAGGCCCCGCAGGGTTGATGGTTGTTGAAGGGGCTAGCCTAGGGCATGCCCTGAATTCCTCATCCCCAGAGCCCACCCACCTGCCCTGTCCACTCTTCCTTTCCATGTCTGTAGCCCAGACACTCACCTTTGAGATGGACAGAACCTGCAAAGGCTCAGCATTGGATGATCGGTCGTACTCTCCCAGGACAACAACGTGACGGCCAGGGCTGCAGTCAGAGTGGGGTTGTGCAGCCACAGGGAGGGCAGAGTGACAAGAGGGGCATCCAGGGGAACGAGGTGGGGAGAAGTGGGCTGAGGGGGCGGGTAGAGTGGGAGTACTCACATGACATTGCAGTGGGCAGCAGTGACCACCCAGGACTGGCTGATGAGGGAACCACCACAGAAGTGGAAGCCACTTTTGTCCTGGGGTCAGTGGTCAGAAGTAGGGGTGGGCTCAGGCTAAACCTACATGAAGCACCTGGGACCCTGCCCCACCCTCAGTGTTCAGGGTGCACGTACCTGCAGGGACACCTGCCAGGGCCAGGAGCCGGGCACTGCATTCTCCCCGTTGACAATCCTCTGGCTGAAGCTCAGGACTGGCTTGATGGCAGGAATGCCGCAGCCTGGCCATTGGGCTGGTGAGGACCTGCTTTCTACACCCCCACCCACCTCTCCCCACCTCCTGGGTGCCCCTGGGCTCTGCCCCTCAGAGAGGTCCGAATCGAGAGGGCTTGTCACTACCCTTTCTCACCCTGAGCACCCCTAGGTATCTTGGTTTCCCATGTCCTTACCTGTGTCTAACTACCCCCCAAATTCTGTCCATTCTCTCACATCTCTCTCCACCCTTACGTCCCATTATTCTTCAACTTTACTCCTACCCTCCAACTCAGACCATTTTTCTCCCTGACCCCTGGGATAGTCTCCTTCCTGGCCTTGCCACCTGCTCCAGGCCTCAACAGCCAGAGGCTTCTCCCTAAACTACATGTCCAACCTCTACTTCTCAGCTTTCTCAACCATCCCTGGCTTCTAGCTCTGGCCTGATCTCCTGTCTCATTTGTGAAACCAGCCCCTGCCCACCTCTTGCACACACACACCCCCCACCGGGCCCCGGCCCTGGCATATCCTTTTTCCTGTACCCACTCTGTCCACCTGGTTCCTTCCAGCCAGCCCAGCCCCTGCCCTGAGCCCCTGGGCAGGAAGCCTGGGCTGGTTTGGGGAGCCAGGTTGCTTTAGGGCTGGTCATCAGGGCTAGTCCAGGCCCACTCACCCCAGGAGGAGCCGAGGAGGACCAGGCTAAGGGTCAGACTGAGCAGCAGCATTGTGGCAGGCATGAGGCTGAGAGCTGAGCCTGCTTTTATGGTTCTCTTTGTCCTTGGGCAAAAGTCCCAGGCCTGAGGCCTTGGTCAGGAGGAGGATCTCTAGGCCAAGGTCCTGGACCTAGGCCTGGGCTTTATCAGACAGAGCCCAGGTGTGAGGTTCTCATCTCCACTCCCCCAAAACCTGGTCTCTGATTGGCTCCTTGAACCACCTCACATCCCTAAGTATGTGCTAAGTAGCAAGGACTTGTGTGGACTGCCTGGTGGCTGGGATCAGGGAAGTGTCTCAGGGCTGGCTGGGGCACCAGACTCAGAGAAGCCTGCTCAGCGCCCAGGGGTGTTCCTGATGGGTGGAGGGAATGTCCAGCTGTGCCAGCTCTGCTGTGGAGGGCCAAGGCCATGCAGCCAGGACAGGGGTTCCAGCAGGTCACAAATCCTAACAGCATTTCAGTGATGTCTCACCAACCTGGAACAGGAGTCAGTTTTCCTAGAGAGATGGTATCTCTCCTACCAGCACATAGTGTGTCTGGACCCAAAATTTCATCTAGCTCTGAAGCCCACACTTATTGATGAGAGGACACCTGAGAGGGACCCTGAGAGGAGGGTAAGGTGTGAGCCCTTGGTGACTGGCTGACCCTGAATGGAGGTTATGGGTGCAAGGGTGACAGCCACCAAATCTCTGGCAGCTTCCAGGCCTTCGGGCTCCTGTGGGCAAGCTCTTGGTGTCCACAGCCCATCTGTTATAGAGTTCAAGGCTGAGCCTGCACTGAGGAAGAGAAGACAGCCCTGCGTGCAAAGCTGCAGTGGGTAAGTTGGCTGGGCTCCTAGGGGGTGTGGGGCACCAAGGGACTCCAAACTTCAAAAAATAAGATGAGTTAATGGTTGAACAGAGGGATGGAGGAATAGAAATGTGATCAAGCAAATATAACAATAATTGTAAAGTCAGTTGTGGGTATACATGTGTTCAATGCAGTTCTTTCAGCTTCTATGTTTAAAAATCATAATAAAATACTGGGTGTGAGGGGGCACAATCAGTGGCCCGGGGAAGTCCAGCTCAGAGGAGATGCTCCCCAGGGCTTGGGCAGATTCTAACAGTTCCGAGGCTCGGGTGGAAACAGCTGTTCTGAAGGCAGGATGCTCCTGCCTGCACATGGCACCTAGGCTGGCCCTCAGTGGGTGCCCAGCAAAGGTCTGCTGGATAAATGTGTCATGTCATCTCTCTCTGCATGAGCTCTAGGACTCCTGTCAGCCCAGCAAACTTAGGAGTCCCCCACCCCCCCCCCACCCCCGCCCGGTCACAGCTCAGCACGTTCAAATAGAAGGCCTGTTTGGTGTTAGCACCTCAGGGTGTGCCTGGTCAAGGGAGGGGTTCCACGGGTACAGGTGTTGCAGGGGGGAGGAGTGTTCTGTGAGAACTTGCCCTTGGAGTCAGGGAGCAGCTCCTTTACCAATACTCAAGGCTGACTCAGTGAGCTCCACGGGGCCGTCCTTGACCGAGGGGTGTGGGGTTTGCTGTGGGACGCTGATGAGCCAGGTAAAGACTCAAGGCGGGGGCAGTGCAGGGGGCCTTCTGGACTTCACAACATTCCCAGGTGGACTAGAGGGCAAGAGCAAGGCACTGGAGCAGCAGGGGACCTCTGCAGTGTGGAGTCGGCAGGGGGCTCCCCTCCTGTAGCTGCCGTGCTTGCTAGGGCTGGGGTTCCGGAGGAGTAGATGCCTGAGGTGATGGGTGAAGCCACCTGTTAGGCCAGGCACTGGAGCCACGGCAGGGAGTGGCACCTGCAGGTGTACATTAGCCAGAGTCCTGATGGCTGCTTGTCCCCTCTCCACCCAGGAACGACACAGCCATCTGCTTAGGTGTTTTTCTATTTTCTATGTTTATTCCTCCTTGTTCCAAGCCCTAAGCATCATCCCACTTCACTCCACCTCCATTGCCTGCACAGTTTCCTCCAGCAGCTCCAGGGTCAGTGGCTTCACTGTCTGGGACTGGACTGCTGTTGTCCCAGGGGCAAAGTAGTACTGGCTGGGTCTGGGAGAAGGGAAGGACAGCCTCTCAATTTGGGCCCATCATATAGTCCATCTTGCAGTCCCCCATTTGCCCTGCTACTGCCCCATCCTCCCCAGTGGTCTCCCCATTTCCCAAGTTCCCACCTTTCTGTGGGCTTTGTGGGGGAGCTTAATGTTCTCAGAAGTTTGGCGCCGGTCCCCGTTATCACACATGCATCCACACTGCCGCCGGAGCCGAGGTCACCCAGGATCCCAGCAGTGATGGCTTCCACTAGCAGCTCCTGCGCAGCCTCTAGCTGTGACGATACGTGTGGGGGAGACCTGCCGGACCCTGCTGGCGCCCTTCAGCCTACAGCCTACAGGTTTCTGCTCATCTCAAAGCCCAGACTATTTACCATTTGCTCCTACCCAGACCCCTATTCCCTATTCCCCCAGCCAGCCCAGACTCCCTTGCCCTGGCCTCTGCCTCGTTCTCTCCAGAGACTGTCTCACTGTCCCATGTTCACAAACTTCTCTTACACTTACGGTTCTGCTTCCAGGATTGTCCCCCCAACCAATGCGTCTCGGTCCCCAAACTACCAGCTCACTGCTCTTTCACTTCCGGGCCTTAGGCGCCTCTGAAGCAACACCTGTCATTCACTTCCATCCCACCTCAAACAGAATCGGGACTCCAGACCCCACTTGCCGTTCCCTCCTCCCTCAGCTTCACATGGTCCTGAGCTTTGACTTCTCCGGGCAGTTCAAACTCTGGCGCTGATGATCGTCTCCTGGAATAGCACTACTTCATTCTGATTCCACTGGCCCCTCGGCCTCCACTCAATCGTCACCTCCTCCAAGAAGCCCTCCCTGACCTCTACTAGGATCCCTGTGTGTTACCCCAACTCCCGCGTGCGCTTCCCGTCAGTGAACACGTCGTGGGGGACAGGTGTTGCTCACCGTCATGTTCGGCTGGAACCGATCCTCCAGGACCGCCAGCGCGGCGTCCTGGCCGGAACCTGCGGGCAGGAGGGGCATCTGAGGTCGGTCGTGGCCACCCAGTCGCGGGACGAACGCGAGGCCAGGGCCGCAGGGAAAGGGGAGAAGCGCTCACCCAGGGCGGTGAAGGGCAGCCGGCTGTAGGAGCCGTGCGGGTGCACGCTGTAGAGCTGCGGTCCCGAGAAGTCTACGCCGCCCACCAGCAGCGACGCGCCCACGTGGCCCCGGTACCTGGGGGGAGTGGGCGTGGTCAGCCCCGCCTCCGGGCCCGGGCCCCGCCCCTTCCTGTGCTGGCGACCGGGGCAGCGCCGCTCCTTCCGGCCGCCCGGCTCCTCCTGGGGCGGCCCCTTCCGGTCCCGGCTCTGGCCGCCCCGCCCCCGCCCGGCCCAGCTCCCCTCAGTCCCGCCCCCCGGCCGCGCCCGTCCCCGGGGCCGCCTGAGCCCGGCCCCAGCACCGGAAGAGGGTCTGGCGCAGAAGGCGCGTGACCGTGGTCACGCGGGGCTCGCGGCCCGTGGACAGGGAGTGTAGCTCCATGTTGGACGCCGCCATCCGCGTGGTCATCTCGGCGTCCGCGGCTACTCCAGCCCCACAGCAGCTGAGAACGAGTGGAGGCTCGGTGTGGGTGGGGCCCGGAGAAGCAGGGGCCGGGGGCGGGGGGCGGGGGGGCCGGCGGCAGGGTTGGTCTTGAGTAGGGGGTCGGGGTTGGGGATTTCTCACTAGATTTTGGGGGCGATGAAGTGGATCTTCTCGCAGTTCTTATCCATCACGACCGAGTCGTTAGTGGCCCGCGTATCCGCGCCCAGGATGACTCCATCCTGGTGGGAGAGGGTCGCTGGCCCAGTGGCTTTGGATCCCCCAGCAGCCCCTCCAAGCCCCCAGGCCCAAGTCCCTGCTCACTCGGAACACGAGGCCCGCGATGGTGGTTCCGGTCTTGTGTGCACGAGGGATCCGGAACCCCGGGAGGACGCGTTCTAAGGATGCGTTTCTGGAAACGGAGTGGAGTGGCCCAGGTTGGGGTTCTGGGGCCGCATCACATCCTCCAACTACGTCCCAGCCTCGCCCGCGTCTAGCGGCGGGAGCCTGGCAACCCAAGTCGCCCAGCACACCCTGCCGCCCCTCCGCCCCCACCGGGAATAAAGGCCCTGGAGTGTCGGTGCCCGAGGCCTTCGGGGAGAGCATAGCAGCTCAGCTCTAGACCATCACCCCCATCACCTCTGGCAGTTCTCGAAGGAGAAGCCCCGTTGGGGCTCTGACGCCAGCTTCAGCATCTCCAGGTGGGCAGGGTGGTCCAGGGGTTGGGGGTCTCTGTGCGACCAGCGGGGAGCAAGAAAGGCCCAAGCCGGGTCCTCTGTCCCGCACCCGCCTGGCTGGTCCGGGGCTTCCTGGTTTCGCTTTCACCTTTCCTGAGCTTGGCTGGCCCCTTTCTGCATCTTCTTTCACTTTCACCTTTGCCTCTGGTCCCAGGCAGCTTGTCAAAGGGGAGATGTCCTCGCTTGGCTTTCCATCCTGCTCCCTAGTCCTCAGTCTGTACAGAGGGACAGACAGCTCCATCTGGGTCAGGCCTGGGTCGGGGGATGTTAGCAGCTCCTCCGCCTTCCAGCCTGAGCCCTAGCTTTGAGGATCCCGATCCCAGCTCTGACTTCAAGTCCCTCAATCCTGAGGCTGTCACACTGGCCAGGTGTCTAGTCCTGGCCTCCCGACAGCATCAGGCATGGCTGCCTTTTGTCCTATGGCGCCCTTTCTCCCTCAGCTCTTTTGTTGCCTTTGCCTCCTCCCTGAAATCTGAAACACCAAGGCTCTATCCACCGTGGTGACACATGGTGACCTTCCGTGTCTCGGGTGCTATCTTCCCTCTCACAAGAGGGGTGCTGTGGGGCTGCCCATCTCGTGGCTTGGAGGCATGCTGGGCTCTACCCATGGCCAAGCCTTATTTCACCTCCCAAATGACCCTTTATCTATTGGCAGCTTTCTCCTAACTACCGCGTTAGTCTCCGCGAGCATCCTGTCCCCTCTGGATACCGCACTGCCTTTCCTGGCTTCCCCAAGCTTCCCGCTCCTCAGTCCCTGCCTCGGGCTAGCTTTACCTTCCAGAGAAGGGTCTCCTAGATTGAAAATCTGGTTAACCCCCTCAGCAACTGCATTATTGTTCTTAGGTTCAAACCGAAGTTATAGGGGATCCCTGGGTGGCTCAGCGGTTTAGTGCCTGCCTTTGGTCCAGGGCGCAATCCTGGAGTCCTGGGATCGAGTCCCACGTCAGGCTCCCGGCATGGAACCTGCTTCTCCCTCCTCCTGTGTCTCTGCCTCTCTCTCTCTCTCTCTTTCTCTATGTCTATCATGAATAAATAAATAAATCTTAAAAAAAAAAAAAAAAACCCAAGTTATAGCGGCCCACATGACCTTTCTCATCCCGTCTGATCTCAGAATAGGCACCATCCCCTCTGGGCAGCCTTCCCTGACCCCCCAAGACTCAGCCCTTTGGTGCTCCCTAAACTTTTCTCTCAGACCACTTAGTTCCCTTAATTACACCATCATTAGAGAAATGATCTGATTAGGGGCTGTTTCTCCCTCAGATTCTAAAAACTCTTGTGCTTCTGATATCCACTTAGCCCTCAAAAGGCCCTGTCTAGGGGGGCTCCTGGGTGGCTCAGGTGAGCATCTGACTTGTGATTTTGGCTCATGGTTTGTGGGATCGAGCCCTGCGGTGGGCTCTGAGCTCAGTGGGGAGTCTGCTTGAGATCTTCTTTGCCCTCCACTGCCCCCTCATAAATAAACCTTAAAAAAAAAAAAAAAAAAAAAGACCCTGTCTAGAGGTGGAATCCACTTGCCCTTTTGAGAGTGGGCAGGACAGCTCACATCTTCCCTGCTCTGCACTTTGGCTCCAAATGCCTCCATCCCACAGCTGTTTGTGCAGCTACCTCTAGTCCCCCATCCCCCAAGCAGAGGCAGGCTACATCAACAGCTCAACCAGGAGAGTGGGAAGCTAGACATCTCAGGGTTCCCAGTTCAAGCCCAGGCTTCACCGAAGTCCATCCTGCCCTTATATTCCACAAAGCACCAGGCCTATGGCTACTGCTCAGTGAGGCCTGCTATATGGACTCTAGTGCCTCCTCCCCAACCCACAATACACATCAAGGCTTAGAGAGCAAAAGAAGATCTTTATTCAGGGGGCAGAGGCCCTGGGCTGGCAGCTGGGGGTACAGGGGTGTTATGTCGGTAGGTACCCAACAGGATGGCATTGATGTGCTCTAAAGTCTGGTTACTGAAGACCATGTTGAGGTGCTCTGTCCCATGCAGAGGCAGCAGGTGCACAGGCTGTGGCTGGCGGCTCTGCCAGCGGGCACAGAGCTCAGTACTGCGTGTGGCTACGGTGTCATCACCGTCCTCATAGAGCACCCCTACGGGGTCTGTGTAGGGAAAGCCATGATCAAAGATGTAAGTGCGGGGTGTGGGCAGGCCCACGCCATATAGACAGTACACTTCCACACCGGGTGCTGGGAGTCCTGCCAGTAGGTCACGTGACTGTAGCCACATGTACCAGCCTTCCTCAAAGTGCAAGTCTGCAAAGAAGCGCTGGAAGTCACGGCCTGTGTAGTTGAAGCTGGGCGTGGAAATGAACACATGGTCTTCGGGCCATGCCTCTCTGGAAGGAAACATCCAGGGGGAGGTCGTCGTTATACGCTGTTCCTCTCTCAGCTTGATGCTGGACATGATCGGGATGCCCTGGTTGTCACCTGTGAACAAGAGGCAGGGGGGTCAGGGAGCCAGGTCTGGCTGCCTCTGGCCCACAACATGCCTCCCACCCCAGTCTCAGCTGGATGCTCAAGCTTGCCCCTGCGCAATCCAAACACTGATTACAAGCCACAGACTCTGAGCAGGCCTGGCATTCAGTAGGTGTTCAATGTGTGCTTATTAAATGGGAAGCCCTGAGGGCATGTCTGTGGAGCAGAGCTAAAGAGCCTCTAGGGGCTGGTTTCCTGAAGATGGCTGTGTGTGTGTGTGTGTGTGTGTGTGTGTGTGTAGATGGTGCTGGTGGTTCTCCCTCAGCCAGGTGTCTGCTGGCCCCTGTGACCCAGAGCTATGTGACAGGGGTCAGAGCTGTGTCCTTGGGAAGGATGAAGGTAGACTGTGTCTGTGTTTGGCATTTATTGATGTAGTCTGATGAGTGTTTCCCTCAGGGACTGTACGCTCCTGGGAGGAAGGTGGAGTCTGGCTCTGCCCAGCCTACACTTAGTGCTCAACAGGTGGTAGCTGTGCCACTTCTCAGGGAAGGGCAAAGGGGCTTTTAGGATCTGGCCCTGGCTTGGGCACATCTGTCCTCCATAGGCAGATCCCTGGAAAACACCTAGAAGCTCCTGGAAGTAGATGGCAGCTAAAAGCTAAGTGGGCAGGCCCTGGGACCACAAGGAACAGACCTAGGCCCATGTGTCAGATTGCTTGGGTTCATTTCCTCTCTGTTTACTTTCCTTTTGTCACCAAAACAGATTTCTGGCAGGAGTCACCAGGTCGGGCCGGGCTTACGGCTCTCAGGGGCCAGTGACAGGGGCCATGCCTTAGGGATGGTAAATAATACCCTCAGCCTGGCACCGTAAGCAGAAGCAGGAGTGAGGACAGGCCCGTGGTCAGCTTCATTCCCCCAACCCCAGTCCTCTCATTGACATAGGTGGTCTGAGGCCCTCTCACCTGAGGCCAAGACCAGCATGGGCTTGATGGAACCCCCCCAGGGAGCCCCGAGAGAGATGAACCCATCGATGAAGTGGTCCTTCCAGGCCTGAGGCTGGCGCAGCAAGAAATAGAGCAAGTGTAGGCAACCGAGGCTGTGACCAATGAGGAAGACAGGCTTCCCATAGGCAGCGTGCATCTCCTCCACCAGCCCAGCGAGCTTCCGGTAGTATTCCTCCTGCTGGCCTGCAATGGGACAGGCAGGGTCAGGGTGGGGTCAGGGCCATGGTGGTCGGGGGCCCACCTGCCCTGCCCCAAGCCCACTCCCGCAGACACTCACTAGGCTCCAGCCGCCAGTCGTAGGGGGCGGCCCTCACCGTCTCGTCCCGCACGTACCCATTGTTGACCAGATTCTGCACCAGTGTGTGCATGTAACCTGTGGGAAGGCAGCGGCACGGGAGGCTCTGGGACACCAATGGCAGCTGGAGCCCCGCCCTTTCCCCCACTGAACTCACCTGCCAGCTTGTTGTTATCCAGGTACTCGACAGAGTAGGTCTTCCCAAAGCCAGGGACGCGGATCTCTACACCAGGGGCATTGGACACACGCCCAGAGCTGCGGTTGTAGACAACCCTGGGGGCAGGGGGCCATTCAGCCGGCCAGCAGCCCAGGGGCAGTGTGGGGGCCCAGGCAGAGGGGATGGCAGGTACCTGGTGTTATCGATCCAGCAGTCCACTCCAAGGGGTAGGAACATATTGAGATCCAGCCAGATGGTGAAGAATTCCTCTGTCTTGCGGTAGCACATCCAGTTCACCACATCTGGTTTATCCAGCTTGGCTTCCAGCTGATTCCCCAGGCAGCCAGGCACTGTGGGCACTAGCCTTCATTCTGAATTCCTTGGATTCCACCCCCGCCCTCCGCTGCTCACTCCAGGCCCGGCTCCACCCCTTCATCTCCCACACCCTCCACCTCCAGGAACTAAGGACTTGGTCCTTTCCGATCACAACCCCGCACCCTCTCCCCCCAGCAGCCCAGAGCCCAGGTTCCCCTCAGGCAAGGAAGGTGCAGGGGCCAAGGCCACTGACCCCTGTCCCCAAAAGGCAAATATCTAGCCTGGCTCTCCAATTAATGCCGAAGTCCAAGGTGAGAACAAATAGGTATAGGGGAGTAGGGCCTGGGCCTAGGAGTAGGAGGCAGGCCTTGATGGGCCTCTTGTTTTGCTGGGCTGGGCTTATCCTTGCTGGGGTGGGGGCTGAGCGGCTGTAATGCCCTGGCTGAGCCCTCAGGCACACCCCCCCCAACTCCACCCGCCTGGGTAGAGGGCCCAGGCACGCCTGACCAGTGTAGTGGGGGAAGGGCTTCATTTCTCTGCAGGAGAAGCATTTGGACCCTCAAACACAGAAGCAGGTATCAGGGCGGATGCAGGGGCAGACGGGCCTTGGCAGGTCTGCTACCAGGGGGCTGGGACCCAGGCTCCCTGAGGTCTGGCCTGGCGCTTCAGGGGCCTGGCGGGGGCTTACCGAGGATGACGGGCCGTGTGTGGTTACTGAGCTCAGCCTTGGGCGTGGTGTGCGGGGGGAAGAGCACATTGAAAAGCCAGAAGGGGGTGGCAGGGGGGAGCAGCAGCAGCAGCAGCCCCCACTGCCATGGGGAGCCCGGCGGCCCCATTCCAGCCCTAGTGCCTATTGCCCAGTGAAGCAGTCCTGGGCTGGCCTTATCTAGAGTGGAGGTGGGAGGGGCTCTAAGGCCAGTGGGAGGGACACCCTGGCCAATGGGGGTGGCTAGAGATTGCTGCAAAGGGGCATAGCCTCAGGGAGCCAGCTCTGGGCCTGGTTTCAGTTCCGCCTTCCTCCCTTGGTGCCAGGGGAAACAGAGCTGGGGCAGCAGGAGGCCCAGAAGTACACAATGTTTTATTGAAAAAAGTCAGGCCCCAGCTGGCCAGTTCCATTCAGCCTGGCTTGATGGGGGTCCCTGCCCACAGCAGCCTGAGCCAGGTCTTCCAGCAGGTGGGCTGGGCCAGACCCCGTCCCTTGTTGCCCTCCCCCTCCTCTCTGATGGTGACATCCGAACAATAAATATGCAATAAATAGCGTTCCTGGGCAGGCTGCCTTCAAATCCCGCATCAGCCCTCCCCCAGTCTTCTCCAGCCAGGACAGGCCTCCTGGGGTGCTGGGTGGGGTAAGTCCCCACACCTCTCAGGGTCCTGCAGAAGCTTGGATCCATCTCTGTTACCAGCCCAGGCCGGGTCTCCAAGGAAACCTAGCAAAGCTGGGTCTAGGACAGGTCCAGGCAAAGCAGGGCTACCGGCTTGGTGTTGGGAGGGGGCTGGTACCCTGGACACCTCTACTCTAAGCCGTAAGCGTATAGCCAGCTCAAGAGTAGATGGTGATCACTTCACGACCGCCTCCACGCACCAATAGCACACGCTCGAGGCCCTCGGTCAGCACCTCCAGGAACTCCATGTCTGTAGGGCACCAGGTCAAGGAGGCAGCACCAAGGGGCACCCAGGGAAATCGGGCCCATTAATCAAACCTGGGGTAAGCCGGCACCCCCTGGGGGCATCTAAGGAGAGGAGCTCTAGGCGCACCTCATGCATTGTCCACCTCCCCACTACTGCCTCCCCAAAAGGATACAGTTCTCATCACCTTCACTGTTCTTGGGGGGGCCAGGCATGTTCAGTAGAACCAGGCGGGCATCGTGGGAGCGTGTGACGATGACTTCATTGAGCTTTACAGCCGTGTGCATGCGCCGCACATTGGACTGGTCCCTGCAGGTAATGGAGCTGATCACAGGCCCCACGTCTGGCCCACCCAAAGACCTTGTCCACCCCCAGCCCACCTCCACGCCCAGACTCCAGTGTGGGTGGGTTCGTTTTTGCTGCACTCACGGCTTAATATGCACCAGCTCCCGAAAATTGTCAGGGGCATGGCTGGGGTCCCAGGGCTCAGCTGCCATGTACTTGTCCCGTGTCCATGTCATCTGGATTTTGTCAGCCCCAGCTGCAGACTCGTCCTCCTCGTCGGAGTACAGGCTCTCCAGCCGCAGGGCTGAGTGCCGGTCCTTGACCAGCTGGGCCTAAGGCAAACCAGAGGTGGCCTCGGTGCCATGAGAAAAGGGGAGCCCGGTCGGCCCAACATGATCACTTGGCCTCGGGAAGATGGGTACTGACTTGGGTGAGACTGAGTAAGTCATTCTGATTCCCCAAACCCATGGTGCCTCTGAAGTGTGACCTGCCACCGCCCCTGCCCCAAAGCAGCAGGCCACTGACCTCTCGCTCCCGCTCTGTCTTCGTCAGCCTCATCTGCCGCAGCATCTGGGAGCGCTGCTCCATCATCAGGGTCCGCTCATAGGTGTAGGCCGAGATATCGCTGTTATGCTGGGGACAGGGTGGACCATGAGAAATGGGCTGCATGGGGCAGCGTGTCCACAGGGCCACAGGGGCAGGTGACTCACCATCTCTACCACCTCCACCTCTGCCTCAAGGCGTAGGTGGTACAGGAAGACGGCCAGATCCTTCTTCATCTGGATGCTGTTGTCGTCCATCTGGGCCACAGTGAAGATGCGCATCCGGCACTTCCTCCACACCTGCGGCAGGTGCTTTAGTCATGTCCCACCCCTCCACATGCAGCCCTTCCAGCGTGGGTCCATCCGCCTGGCCTACCTTGTGCTGGCGCAGCAGGAAGGGCAAAAGCATGAGCATGCCCCCGTCATGCACAATCCACCAGACATCAATGTGGCCCTCCAGGTAGCGCTCGTGGTTGCTGGGGTAGAAGGCGATGTTCTTGGGCACAAGCAGCGCCAGGTGGGCTGCCGTGGTGCAGCGCACAGTATCTGAGGAAGAGGGCCGCTGTTGACTGCCAGCCCGTGGCCCTCCGGTCTCCACTCTGACTTGATCCCCAGCCCCTTTCCCCGAAGGCCGAGCCCAGGAGCTGCCACGTCACGTACCAATAAACGTCTTCCAGGCACGTGGATCTTCACTCTGTCGCCAGCCATAGGGCCAGCCCAGCACCACAGAGTTATGCCTCATGCCGCCCAGGCCGCAAGACTGGATGAGGTGGGCCAGCCCCTCTCGCACCTTGCTGGCTACCACCACCTGGCAAAAGCCCTTCACCTTCTCAATCTCCATCATGTTCTTGATTGTCTGTGGGGAACACAGCAGGGGCAGAAGGTGAGGCCATTAAGGTTCCCTTTGCTGGGCTCCCTCCCCACAGAACGATGTGGGGTGGGGGTGGGGAGGGGAAGGAGGAAAGCTGCTGGCCCAGAGGCCATGTTTTCAAGATGGGACGGCCATACCCCCTCGTTCCAGCTCTCAGGTGGCAGCAGTGCCGGCCACCTGACTGACCAGGATGAGTCCCCTTCTCCTAAGAGTCAGCTTCAGTCCAGACACCTCTGGTCTGGCTCAGCACCCTGCGCCCTACAGCAGGCACCTGCTCAGCGGCCTGGGCCTCGCCATAGCTCTCCAAGAAGCTGCCCTGGATGACAGAACCGACGATGGTCAGGCCCTTGCCAGCCTTCAGCTGGGAGGCGAAAGTTAGGAGCCGCGGGTACTTCACATGAAGGTCCTCGTCCAACTTCAGCAGCACCAGCAGCTGAGGCCTGCAGAGGCCAGATGGGGAGCCTGAGACCTGGGCCACAGGTTTCCAGGGAGCCCGTCTTCTTCCTCCTGTCTCAGCTCACAGGCCCCTACAGGTTGGAGTAGGAATCCAAGGGCACCCTGACAACCCCAGGGCAGGGAACATGGACTAGGGAGGGAGAGCCAGCACCTCTCCACCCTCCCACCCTCACAGTACCCCCTGAGAACCCAGAGCGGCCGTTGCCAGGCTGGGTGTGAACTCACCGCCAGTTCTTGGTGTGTGGAGGCCCCTCCTCTAGCCGCAACAGTGCATAGCGGGCAGCACTCAGGGAGAGGCCTCGGATCCCGTCACCCCACTCCTTTTCAGCCCTGCAGAGGCCACGTGAAGCTAGTGAGTCCCTGGTCCCACCCATGGGACTCTGTCCATGTGTATGTGAGATGGAGGACGGCCAGCCCCTGGGTCACAGACCCCCCAAACCCACACCCACGGTGGCTAGATGATGGCTCAGCTCCCCCAGATCCCGCATACAGACCACCCCGTTTGCCCCGACTAGGTGGCAGCCCCTCACTCACCCTTGGTATTCAATGTACTTGTAGATCATGCCCGCAATGAGCATGGCCACGAGGGCATAGTACCAGGAGGAGACAAACATGAGGGCCAGGCAGAGGCTCATGCCCAGGAAGGACAGTGCCCTGGGTCATAGTGGGGAAGGGCCAGAGTCAGGGAAAGATCAGCTGGGGCCCCTCCAACACCCCAATCTTTCATGATAGCAACAGTTACTCAGGAAATCAAACCCCAGGATGGGGCTCCCAGCTTCCCCCCAAATTCTTGTGTTGGAGGACTTGGTTCAGGGGTCCAAGCTTACCAGTGATAGTACTTGAACCGGGGCCGCCAGTTGGGTGTCCTGAGGAGCGTCTGCACAGCACAGGCCAGGTTCACAAACAGGTAACACATCAGAAAGAACCTGCAGCACAGGGAATGGCTGGTAGAGAGTGGCCTCCTTGGCAGCCAGGTACCTGACGTACCTGCCCTTCTCCGGGCAAGGCCTGGACTAGGAACTGAGAGCGTCACGGCCCCGCCCTGAGTGCGCTCAGCCGGGTCTCCTCAGCTGCAAGCCTGAGGCAGATGGGCCTACCATAGGGGGATCCACAGAGCCAGCCCTTAGAGGACGGGCAAGGGGCCCCAGGCAGAGGTGTGGGGAGGGGGCTGCAGGCAGGGGGAACGGTGGGAAGGGACGGAGCCGAGGAGTGTTCAGTGTCTGGAGACGGCTAGACCACATTCAGGCTCTGGCCAGGTGACCAGTTGGATGAAGGGCTGTCATGAATGTGCAGAGGGGAGCCTCGAGGAATATAAAAGGGCCATATTGCATACACTGAAATATGTGTACCCCGTGAGGGGCTCTGGGGTGAGTGGGGGAGGCTGCTGCGTGAGCCCTCTGGCTGAGGGCTGGCAGGAAAGGAAGGGCAGACAAGACGGCAGGACAGCTTACTAGAAAGGGCGTGCCAGGGGGCAGGGACTCCCAGAGGGGAGAAATGGTCAGTTCCATCAGGGCTCAGGGAGAAACACCTGACAGAGTCTGGGGCAGACCCTTTGGCTTGGGCAGTAGGGTCACCAACCGGTGACGGTGGCAAGAGTTTCGGGTGTGCACTGGCGCACGAGGGAGCTGGGCAGCAGTGGGGGTGAGCCGGAGGGAGTCGGGAGCACGACTCTGAAAGGCCTGCCTGAGGCTGGGGGGCGCTGCTTCAGGGGGAAGGAGGGCCGGTCATGCGGGAGGCGACTGGGACGGCGACTGAGTGGCAGTCCTGTGATCACCGAACGAGAGGGAGCACGGGCGGGCCGTAGAATGAGGTGTGTGAGAAGTGGCGTAGCCCCTGCCAGAGGTGAATAGCACCCACAGGAGCGCTGCCTCAGAGGCCCCCAGAAATCCCCACATGCTGACCACCTCCCACAGGCACGGGGTGGGGGGGGCTCAAATGCCCAGCTGATTCCAGAACTTTAAAAGCAAGCAGCTTTGAAAGCAGACGGATGGGGCAGTGGCGGCCTCAAGGCACGAGGCACTCGCGCTCGCCCTGTCTGGGAGTGCAGGGTCCGGCTGCCTGCTCTGGGCGTCTCCCAGAGGAGCACGGGACCTGCTGGTCTCTGAAAAACTGCTGGTAAGTGCCGGGCTCACCCTGAAAGTGGAGGTAGGCTGAGTTCTGTCGTGCAGGCTTTCCCCATACAGCCTGGCATGTCTCCCAGCTGTACCCGCAGCAGCGGGAGGGTCACAGGAGGGTGCTGGGGCTCCCGGGTGAGGGGTGCTGAGGGGTCAGGGAACCCTTCCCAAGACCACTCCCCGGCCCTGCCCTGGCCCCCAGCTCACATGGATAGAATGGGGGCCACCATGTCAAGGGAGGCGATGAGGATGCCCAGCTCAGCAATGAGTGCTGTCAGGAGGAGTGCCCACGTTGGTTCACCATTTGCCTTTCCATGGCCAAATACCTGCAGGCACCAGGTCCGTGGAGTCAGCAAGGCAAGAGTTGATCCCGTCACCCCCATTCCACACTTCGGGCCACAAGCCCTAGCCTGGCCTCCATTACCCCCAAGTCTCTCCTCCGGGGCTTAGGGCACATCCACACCTGCCCTGCTAGGTACCACAAGTTTCTCTGCCCTCCCATCTCTCCAGGCCTCTCTGTTGTAGATGAGCCATGGAAAGGCCATGAGGATTCTGGGCCCAAGTAGCTCTGCCAACAGCAGGGCAGGACCAGGGCAGCTCTCGGCAGCTTCCCCCGAATGGCTGCACGGCCCCAGAGCCACTGTAGGCCCCGGGAAGAAGCAGTGCATCCACATCCCCGACCTCACTACCCCAGTCAGTGTGAGGCCAGCAGCACCCGGGCCCCCACCGGGGAGTGCAGATGGGCTCACCCTGAGGAAGGGAATGATGTTGTCCTTGGCAATGGCCTGCAAAAGGCGCGGTGCCCCAGTGAGGCTTTGTAGGCCGGCACCACAAGTTGAGAAGAAGGACCCGATGACGATGACCCAGGGCGAAGGCCAGGCCAGTGTGCCCACCACCAGGTTCCTGCTGACGCCATCGCCGTACCTGCAGGGGCCAGGCTCAGGCCATGCTCCATGCAAGGAGCCCCCAAGCCCTGGGTGGGGCTGACCAGAGTGAGGGATGTCAGCAGTCAGGAAGGACGGCTGTGGTGGGCAGAGCTCTGGTCCCTCAGCAGAGAAGACTAGTTCATCAGCCCCTATCCTTTCCCTAGGCCAGCCCTGATCCTGACGTCACCATCCTCTCAGAAGAAAAGGTCCTGGTAGGGCCGGACTCACCTGGTGGCACAGACCAACCACCATTGCCAACCAGCAGCCTGAGGACATGTGTGGGACCACGTGTATGAGGGGAGCTGGTGTCAGGGCAGGCAAAAGCTGAGCCCCCTGCCACAGGGAGGGGCCCAGCTCACTCACTTGTCCCGGAGTACCACACCCTCGATGCAGGCACCAAAGAGAACCACACTGCTGAAGTCTGCAGCCATGTCAAGGAAAGCTAGGTCTCCGCTGCCACTGCTGCCCCTACTCGGTCCCCACGCAGAACCCATACGGCCCTCACCCCAGCTGGAACCAGCAGATAGCGGGGACAGCCCCAGCTGAGGGCTTCGTGCTGTGCACACACCCCTCAAGCATGTGCACGTGGAGAGTGAGGTATGTGTGTCCATGCGTGTGTGGTACATCCGGTGTCAGCTGGTGACCTATGGCAGACAAGTGCCTCCTGCCCCTCTCCCCACACACCCATGGCCTGGGAAAGGATACACACAAGGGAGGTTGTAACAATGGCCAGAATGGTCCCCACAGGGATGGACTTCTGGGCATCACGGAGGTCCCCGGAGCGGTTTGAGCCAGCCATAATGCCTCCAAAAACAACAAGACACTCTCAGGGGCTCCCCAGGAGTGAGGGCAGGGCCAGGTGGGTGGGCCAGAGGTACTCACCTGTTACAGAGGGAAAGAAGATGCCAACCAGCACAGTGAAGGATGTGGCGATGTCAGCCACCACGTACAGGGGCAGGCTCTCCTTCAGGCCCAGCGCATCTGTGGAAGGCAGCCCCTGCTTCTCCACGACCTCGCCCTTCTCCAGGTAGGCACTCCACAAGTTTTCTGTGGGGGCAGCAGCATCAGCACTGCAGCCCCACTTACTTCCCAGCGGCAGGCTGGGGCAGCCCGGCCAGAAGCTGCAGATGCAAGAGGCTCTGGGGGTTCGGGATGTGGGGAGCCACGTGGGCCACAGGGAAGCAGCTGTCTTGACAGAAGTCTAACAGGCAACGGTGGCCAAACCACCCCTGACAGGAGCCTCGCCAATGCCTGTCTCCTACACAGAGGCCCTTTACGACTCCTGTGAGAACAATCCCGAGCAGCGTCAGGGGCTGGTGGCTGCGGAAATAGGGACTGCCAGAACTTTCTGGGGGCTGCTGCATGCCTGGGATACTGGCCAAACAGGCTCTGTTCACCCAAAACCTAGCTGCCAAGCGCGAGGCTGAGAGGACACTGCTGGGCTGGGAAGGTAGCCAGGCCTGCCCCTGATTCCTGAGCTGGCCACACAAGGACAGCTCTGTGCTCCACTCCCCTTGCCCACTCCCTCCCTGTCTCCTGCTCAGCCTGGGGGTCAGAAGAGGGAGGCCAGGAGGGAGGACGCACCCTGGAGCACACCGGCAGCTGCACCAGGGATGCCAGGGATCTCGGTCACATTGTTGACCAGGAAGTAGGGGTCACAGGAGTCAGTGGTAAGGTTGGAGCTGCGGCAGAAGAGTTTCCATAGCTGGGTGGCCACTGTCTCATTGTTCGTGACGGTTGTCTTGGCACAGACATCAAACTGGTCCCGGGACAGGGTCCTGTTGCCCAGCATGCATACCCTGTAGGGGATGGGCAGGGGGCAGAAGCATCAGCACCCGCTCAGCTGGAGGCTCCAGTGTGTTCCCGTCCTGCAGTCTCTGGGACGCAAAGGCCATCTACTTAGGAGGAGTGTCGGTGCCATGCCCGCCCGGGTGTGTTCCCAGGTGACTTACGGAAACACAGGAGGCTCAAAAATGGACTTGATGCCCCCAGCATAGATGGACAGGATGGAGATGATCACACAGGCCAGGAAGAGTGAGGCAAATTTGTTCACATACTTGACACCAACAAACACTACCAGGGTCATGAAGGTCAGAAAAATGGTTCCATAGACCCGCATGTTGTTCAAGGTGGCACTCGACGTATCGTGAGCGCCTGTTGGGTGAAAGATGGCAGCTGGCGGGGCAATGTAGGTCTGGAATGAGACACATAGAGTAGGTTCAAGCTTCCTTTCTGGAAAGTGAATTCTGTCTCTTTGGTGTTCTTTTTAAAAGAATATTAAGAAAAAAATAGTTACAAAAGACCATATAGTGTAGGATTCCATTTATATGAAATACCCAGAAGGGGTAGATCTGATTTGTTTTTAAGATTTTATTTATTTATTCATGAGAGACACACAGAGAGAGAGAGAGAGAGAGACAGAGGCAGAGACACAGGCAGAGGGAGAAGCAGGCTCCATGCAGGGAGCCCGAAGTGGGACTCGATCCCGGGTCTCCAGGGTCATGCCCTGGGCTGCAGGCAGCACTAAACCACTGAGCCACCCGGGCTGCCCGTGAATTCTATCTTAATAAAGTTGTTATTTTTTTAAAAATTAATTCAGACACGGGAGTCAACCTGAATAGCTAAACAGCCAACAAATAAATAATGAGGGTGCTGGATTATGAGCCAAAGAATAAAATAAATATCCAGGAGTACATACTGATGTAAATACATGGTTAAATGAATAAGTAAATGGGGAAGAGAACACATTTTCCTTACAGAAGAAATCCAAATAATAAATGTAGGAATGTGGGAAATGAAAAACAAAACACAACCCCTCTCTCTTGACCCCAGAAAATCCAGGAGCAGAGCCCTACTACAGGCAAAGAGCCTGGAGGTGGAAATAGCCAGGCAGTTCCTCCCAACAACTCCTATTGTCTGGATCCCCAGGGGTGGGCACTTGTTACCCTGTGCTCCCCACTACCACTACTTCTCTTCTTTACCAGCTCGGGCATTTCACTGGAGAGAGGGAAGCCGAGTCAGGGCACACATGGGGCTCACGAAGGGGGCAATGGCCTCCACGCAAGGTCCAGAGGCGGTTCACCCTTTTAGGGATGAGGACAACATTGATCTGAAGGGCCCTGGCATAGAGCCCTGGGGGATACAGACTTGGCCAGAGCCTACACAAGCCCAGGCGGTAGGCTCTGCATGATCAAGATCATGAAGTTTTAACTTTTCAACAGGTCACAGACCACTTGCTATGGCTGAAATGGTGCCCAGGTGGATGGAACACTCAGGGTCGAGGTGAAGGCAGCCAGGCTGCTTCCCTGCCTGGCCCAAACTGGCAAGGAGTTGAAGGGGAGACTAGCGTGAGCAAAGACCTTTCTCCCTTGAGAAGGCCTTCTGCATAATAAGCCCTAGACCCTGGCCAGAGGTGAGGGGAGCATGAGCAGCCCTGGCCTTTGGGGAAGGGACTATTTGGACAAGACCAGAATTGGCCAGGGCTTAGCCTAACTCACCAGCAGGATCTCAATGGCACCCAGGATATACATGGCTGCTGCAAATGTTGTTCCCAGGTAGAAGCACAGGCCCACAGCGCCTCCAAATTCTGGTCCCAGTGAGCGGGAAATCATGAAATAGGAGCCTCCAGCTACAAAAGAGAAAGTCAAGGCTGGTTCTTCTTCAAGGGGGGGTTCCCCCCATGACAACCCCTCACAACCACCCAGGGTGACAGGGACTGTTTTTCCCATTTACAGATGAGCAGAGGGTTGGGAGGTTTGCACAAGCCTGCACGGTTAATAAGTGGCCACGCTGGGGCTGAACCCCCGTGCCATCTGACTCCAGTGCCTAGCACAGCCAGTGAAATGACTGCTTTGCTAGGGCAACCCTAATCCATAGCAGTGCTCAAGTGGTCCACTGTCCCACCAAGTCCTTGCACTCAGGCCGGTCCCCACAGCCTCTAGCTGGGTGTATCCTAGCTCAACAGGCCTTACTCCTCGCAAGGGCTGTGTCTGTTAGTCAGACCCCTCCTGACCAAGACAAGGGCTGTGTTGTCCAGTTTTTTGTCCCCAGGGCCCAGCACATGGCTGACCATCAGGTGAGTACCATGGCTAACCCTCCTGACGTGAGACTGTGCTTCCTCTGGAGTCTAGATAGACAAGACTGACAGAGTCAACACTGGGCCACAGGGCTAGCGGGGGTGCAGGGGTTAAGAGTGACCCCATGTTGTTTGTTCAGTCTGCTCCTAATAAAGTGTCTCTGGTGAAAAATCTGGGGATAGGACTCCAAAAACTTTAAAAAAGTTAATCCCTTCCATGCTGTAATCCTACCTCTAGGATCCTCTCCTAAGGGAGTTGCCAAGGGCAGTGCATAGAGATCTGTGTGCAAAACTGTTCATGACAACGTTGTAACAGTGAAGAAACAGAATCCAAGAGCAGAATAATCACATAAATTAGGTAATATCTTATTGATCCAGTTTAACCAAATACTGTTTTTAACTCAAGAAGGTGTGATTATGGGTACTTCCAATTTTCCTTTCTATATTTTTCTTCACTTTCAAACCTTCTTATGGTAATCATAATCTTTTCCCCTTCTTACTTTTATACTAATACTACTAAAGCTGTTATTTAAAAAAAAAATCCAGACACAGAAGCCAAACTGAATAGCTAAACAGCCAAAGTGGAATAGTTTGAGCAACAAAATAAATAATGATAGCACTGGATTATGATCCAAAGAATAAAATACCCGGAAATCTACATCAGTATAAAAAATGGTTGAATAAATACATAAACAGGGTCTCTGAGAACTAAGTCCAATCCCATCATCCCTGCTGAAAATGAAAGCCCTCTACATTGTCTATCCTGTAATCCGTAGCATCTAGATTCCTTAGTTTGGGCCACCCCGTGTGTCCCAGTATCTTCTTTGTCAGCCCCAGCATCCTTTTTACAAATATTACTTTTATACTAAACAAACGAAACACAAAACATAACAGTAATCTCAAATTCTGTCAAGCAAGGATGCTCCTAAGTGTTGGTACCATCACAGAGTCAGTGATTAAGACCTCACTAGAGAACTACTTGGGGAGGGAAGGAGGGCATGGCTTGGCAATGAGGGTTCCCAGGCACATCAAGGTGGATTCTGGACCCCTTCCTCCCATCAGGCCTGGGGTGGCGCTTACCCACCTGGAACCACACCGTTGGTGGCGATGGCGCTCATGGAGATGGCTGTCAGCAGAGTCTGTGGGAAGGAGGCCTAGGTGAGCAGCTCAGCTGGGCGGGCTCTGTGGGGTGGCTGTGGCCCCCACCCCAGCGAGGATACTCACACAGCAGCAGCAGATGAGAACAATGAGGAGGGCCTGCAACACACCGGCTGTGCCTACCATCCAGGTCAGCCTCAGGAACAGGATAACTCCGAAGATGTTTTGCAGGCAGGGCAGGTACACCCCCATGAGGGTGCCCATGCTGGGTGCCTACGGAGCAGGAGGGGAGGAGGGGAGCAGAGAATATCAAAGGGGCTCAGATGCGCCATGGAAGGCCAGCCCCTGGTCACTCAGAAGACTCCTATCCCCAGGGTGTTCTACCAGAGAGTAGGTTGGAATCCCAAGGGTAGTCCTGGGGAGCACAGTGGGTGGGGTGACAGCTAGGATGTCTATGTTGACTTCCGTATAGGAAGGCAGTTTGGGACTGGAAAGTTATAAAACCAGATTATTTTAAAAACCCCACATGTGAGCTTTTGGGCCTCACCTCCCCCTCCAGGTATGGCCCTCTTCCCTTCCTCTCTTTTCTTAAACTTCTAGAACCTTCTCATCCAGCAGGACCCATGTCACTCATGTCAGAATCCAAGAAGTTGTTCCTGGGAGCCCCTCTCTCCAACCCCCAAGTCCAGTCCAGGTGGATATGAAGTTCTGCTTGGTCTGCTTCTTAGCTGCCCTGAGATCAGCCTGCCTGACCTCAGTCTTAGTCCCTTGACCCTGGGGCACTACACCTGTGGCACCTGGGTGGTGCCCCCCCCATGCCTGTCGACTTCTCCACACTCCAGCCCACTCTGCTGCCACAGCAGGTCTCTGAAAACCAAGTCCAATCTCATCATCCATGTTGAAAACCCTCTGCGTCCTCAATCCTGTAATCCACAGCGTGGGCCAGGCTCCCTGATCTGGGCCACCAGGTGTACCCAATCACCTTCTCTGACACCTTCAGCCCCTGATGACATTGACTACTCACAGCCTCTGAACCAGGACATGTGCTGGGCTCTGCCTGGAAGGGTCAGCCCTGTCTCCTTGCCTGGCAAACTCTGCTTCAGTTAAACCTTCAGGGGGACTTAACTGTTGCCTCTTCCATGAAGTTCTCCTGGGTTGCTTTAGGTTGAGTTTGGTACTTCCTCTTGTATTCCCTCAACACATGTGATCTACCCTTTCATCATAGTGGTCACTACGGGTCATGGTAACTGTTCACTCAAATGCCTCATGACTGTGCTGGGGTATACTCAGTTTGCTCACTTTTGTTTCTTTTTTTTTTTTTTTTCTTTTTTTTTTAGTTTGCTCACTTTTCTTTCTTTTTTTTTTTAATTTTTATTTATTTATGATAGAGAGAGGCAGAGACATAGGCAGAGGGAGAAGCAGGCTCCATGCACCAGGAGCCAGACGTGGGATTCGATCCTGGGTCTCCAGGATCGCGCCCTGGGCCAAAGGCAGGCGCCAAACCGCTGCGCCACCCAGGGATCCCAGTTTGCTCACTTTTCTATCACCAGTAGGCACTGCAGGTACCCAAAAGGTGGTCTTGAGCCCAGTAAATGGTGCTTTAGGAGGTCCCTGGGATAACCTGTTGGGAAAATCCTGCAGAGACAATAGAAACCCACGCTGAAGGACAGGTGAGGAAGGTCCAGTGGGCAAATCCAGACAGGATTTCTCAAATACCTAAGGGCAGAGTGAGGGTCATCCAGGATGACCCTGGTCAGCCAGGGTAGAGGCTGAAACAAGAGGCAAGGCTAGCACCTTCCTGAAAGATACCTTACTAATGCAGCCCAAGGTGGCAGGGCCCTAAGAGCTTCCATCAGAGCTCCAGCAAAGCCTGCTGCCCTGGAGCTGGGGTGGGAGAGAAAACCACGTGGTCACAGGAACTCTTCTGAAGGGTCTGGGTCCAGGCCAGGATCTGTGTGCAGCCTAAAAGGACCTCAGAAGTGCCTGGAAAGGCTGGAGTAAGAACAAATGGCCCCTCAAATGTGACAAACACACCTCAACTCAGCTCTGAGCCCTTCACAGAGCCCCTGGACCACTCACTGGACAGTGTCAGCTCCCAGCCCCACCTCCATTCCAAGCTGAGTCACTCTGGGGAAAGGGCAGTGTGGGAAAGGGCAGGGCCGGAAATGCCTTCTGCATCCCCAAATAACCTCTGGCAGCCTCTGAAGGTCATCAGGCCAGAACCAGAGCAGCTGCCATGGAGAGGCTGCCTTGGGTCTGCTTGAAGGACCACCCTTCCTGCCCTGAGCCTCCTTTCCTAAGGGCCCTGCTCAGACCCGTCCCGGGTATGGATCATAGCTCGGTAGCTCCAACTCCCTAGATTCCTACTGACCCCACTACAAACTGAACCAGCCTTTTCCTTCCTCTGTGGAAAAGCCACTGAAACTGAGACACTCTGCCATCGTCTCACGTCCTAGCCCTAAGGCCCAGTGAGCTGGAGCAGGTAAGCTGAAGCTGGATCCCAGCATCCTGACAGCCTCCTCGTAAGGCTAAGGGACCATGACCCTTCACCAACCCAGACTTTCTTCTGGCACTTGTCGAGATGTGCGCTAGCCTTTCTCAGGGACCTTTGTACTTCTAGCCACCAGCTCCCTGGATTGGGCCTGAAGGAACAGGGAGGAGGCTCTTATCAAGGATCCTACCACCCACTGCAGGTAACACTCTCTGAGGCTAAGATCCCTCTGTAGGGCTGAACAGGGATGGCCAGAGACACTCAGGCTTCTCTGGCATGTGCAGTACAAATAAATTCCAGCAAAATCACAACCAGCAAGATAGGGTGGGGGTCAGGTCTGTGTGACGTAAGCTGCCCTCTCTGAAGCGGGGGCTGGTTTGCTTCCGGGAGGAGCAGGGTGAGGAGTGCACAACAGCCCAGGTTACCCTCTCCTTGGGTCACCCCAGCAAAGCCCAAATTTCTTTTTTTTTTTCCTAAAGATTTTATTTATTTATTATTTATTTATTTTATGAGAGCAAAAGAGAGAAAATATGAGGGTGGAGAGGGGAGCAGAAAGGAGTGGACTCCCAGCTGAGCAGGGAGCCCAAAGTGGGGCTAGATCCCAGGAACCCGGGATCATGACCTGAGCTGAAGGCAGACACTCACCAACTGAGCCACCCAGGTGCCCCAGCAAGGCTCAAATTTCATAAGCAGGACTGAGGCTGGGTCCCCAGTTTATCCCAACCAGGAACTTCTGCCCATGCTGACCTCCAGCAAGAATACTATGGCTACTGCCAGACTCAAGTTCCTTTTATTTCCTTATTTTTAAAAGATATTATTTGGGATGCCTGGGGGCTCAGCAGTTGAGCTTCTGCCTTTGGTTCAGGACACGATTCCGGGATCCAGGATCGAGTCCCACATTGGGCTCCCTGCGAGGAGCCTGCTTCTCCCTCTGCCTGTGCCTCTGCCTCTCTTTCTGTGTCTCTCATGAATAAATAAATAAAATCTTAAAAGAAAAAAATATTTTAAAAATTTATTTTTTGAGAGAGAAAGTATGTGAGAGCAGGGGGAGGAGCAGAGGGAGAGAGAGAAGTAGACTCCATGTGGAACATGGAGCCTGATGCAGGGCTCAGTCCCACGACCCAGAGATCAAGACCCAAGCCAAAATCAAGAGTCAGATGCTTAATGGACTGAGCCACCCAGGCAGTCCTCAAGCTCCTTTTAAATCATAGCTGTTTCCCAAGTGTCAGAGTCAGTCGATGGAGAGGGAGGGCTCCTTGCCTCCAAAGTGAAGATATAGAACTTCTTGCCCCAAGTCTTCAGTTAAACTGAGACCTGTCCTATAGGGGAGCTGAGCAAAGATGTGTAAAGTCATCCTGTTGAGAGAGGAGGACTGGAGGGCCAGAAGCCTGGACAGTGACCAGGGACGGCAGTGACCAGGGATGGGCCCAGGAGAGGGATAGGGAAGTTCCAAGAGGCAGTGTTACATTCCAGTCACTCCCTAACCCTGGCACTCGAGGAACACAGGGGCTATTGGAGAGGTGTGCCAATGGAAGCCACATAGTCGGGGGCAGGTTTGGGTCACTTGGTTACATAGTCACAATGGACAACCAGGTTCCTGATTCCCACAGTAACAGGCTTATCCATCCTGATGGAATGAGAGTGCTCTGGCGCTCTACAGTCAGATATCTCACAGTAAATCCTCAAGTCCGTCTTCTAGTGTACACACACATCTTGTCTAGCCGAGAGACCTTAGGCAAGTTACCTAATGCCCATGACACTCAGTTTCCTTGTCCGTAAAATGAGGATGAAAGTAGCACCTGTTTCACACCTTTCTTGTGAAAACAGCATGTAAGAACCCAGGCCTACTGCTTAGCATGATGCCTGGCACACAGAGAGGGCAGAGAAAAGGCAGCCATCACTCTCACTACCATTTCTGAGGGCCTTCCCGACCCTCTGCCCCCTCTAGTCCTCTGCCCCCTTCACAAGCTCCTCCTTAGCCCATCCCTTGAAGCTTTCTTGAGCTCAAAGCACTCAGTGCCCATCATCCATGCTCACCGTACCTGATACCCACATCCCCTGGGATGTTCACAGTTGTCAATTCCATGGTGATGAGTCCCAGGAATGCGGCCCCCGCCCCCCAATCGCCGCCATGCCCCTGACCAGCTCACCTTGGCTGCTCTCCGGCGGGTGTCCTCCCCACTCTCAGCTTCCTCATGCTCCTTGGCGCCCTGTGTGAGGTTGGTGTAGCTGACAAGCTTGCCCAGAAGAGATGATACCTTTGGGCGGATGTCCAGCTCTTCCTGCAAACAGAGCCACAGGGCAATCTGGCAATGAGCCTGGCTGGTGCCAGGCTACTTGTGTGTAGGCAGCAGCCTAGCCTCTGGCCCCTTGCCAAGCTCTCAGGCAGGCTTGGGCCTGATCCCACTCTTGCCTGAGGAAGCCCAAGCCAGCCAACTGGGCAGGTGTGGGCACCACACCCCAGCACGCGCCACACAAAGGCCCAGCCCAGTGACTGCTTTTCTCTGCCTCATCTTGGCTACAATCACGGCCAGCACATTTGTGAAAACTACCTGCCTCGGGGGTGAGGGCGGGGCAGGGCACGGCTGGCAGACAGGCGAATGGCACACTTCATCCTCCTGTTCTGCCTGGCTACTCCCAGCTGTGAGCGGGCCTCTGGGACTCACCTGCCCTCAACTCTCCCATAAAAAAAAAAGTCATCTGGGCAGCCCGGGTGGCTCAGCAGTTTAGTGCCGCCTCTGGCCCAGGTCATGATCCTAGAGTCCCAGGATCGAGTTCCGCATCGGGCTCCCTGAATGGAGCCTGCTTCTCCCTCTGCCCGTGTCTCTGCCTCTTTCTCTGTGTGTGTCTCTCATGAATAAATAAATAAAATCTTAAGAAAATATATATGTAAAAAAAAAAAAAAAGTCATCTCAGTGAACCAAGGAAGTCAAAAGAGGATGTCTGGAACAACTGAAGTCTCTACCCAAACCCTGAGCCTCTCAGATGGTCTTTTCCCTAGGCCCCAGGCTTTGTAACACACCTTAATCTCCAGGATGGATCCTGGCTCCCTAGCTCATCTTTAGGTGGAGCCAGGTCAAAGCCTTTGCTGCAGAAATTTGCCACTTTTCCAGGTCAGAAGGCCTCCCAGGGCTCAGGCTCCCCAGTCCCCACTGGAGTCTAGGCTTTCCCTATTCCTGCACCCTTCTCAGCGCCATGCCTCTACCTGCTGCTTGCCCATTTGGTCTTTCCCTGTCTGGCAGCTTCCTTCTGACCCAACACACAAGGAGAAACCGGTTTGAAGTGAGAAGTGAAGATGCAGGTCTTTTGGGGCATGTGGAGATGGAGGAACCCATGAGATTCCCAGGGACAGCTGAATGTGTGTGTCAGTGTCAAGAGGCCTAAACCATGCCTTAAATCCAGATCCAACTTCTGAGCTTGAGTCTCAAAAGGATAAAATTCAAGTTTAGAGGCACAAAACATCTGGAGAGGTGTCCCCTAAGGCTGCAGATGTGGAGGTAAGAAGGGCCAGGACTCTGTAAACAAGGTAACACCCTTGACAGAGACACAGGGAAGCTCCAAGGACAGAGTCAGAAGAGCCAACCAGGGAGGACTAGGAAGAGTTCACCGGGGACGGTAGAATGAGAAGTCCTATGAGTAAAGGGAAAAAAGGAAATCCTGAGGCGAGTAGTCTTGAAGGTGGTCACCTTGCTGTGGGGCTACAGGGAAATCAAAGGTACATACCCCTGGAGGTGGTAATGGTGTGGGGTTGTGAGTGGCCTTTGGGAAAGCAGTTTCCCTTCAAAAGGGGAGACTGGAGGAGGAGCTGAGACATTCGGTGACACAACTGTCCAGACTGCCTGCTTAGCTAAGGCTTGAGTCCTGAAAGGCCTCTGTCCCCTACTCCCACCTGCCGGCCACACTGATGGCCCAGAATGGCCCCTCAGCTACCTCAAACAGGGCCAGGTTCCTGTCGTAATAGTCATTTCCTCTGGAAGCCTCCAAGGGACAAAGGAAAGGGCTGCTCTCTCTGTGGTTGCCATGTCCTGTGGAGAGAGAGAGACAAAATTCCCAGTCAGGGGCTGCCTCCTGCGCCCC
This sequence comes from Canis lupus familiaris, assembly GCF_011100685.1. NCBI lineage: Eukaryota > Metazoa > Chordata > Mammalia > Carnivora > Canidae > Canis > Canis lupus. Next base: position 82,124,280 of record NC_049226.1, on the reverse strand, counting down.
CAGCCCAACAAGCCAGCCCACAAAACATCTCTGTGGAGCACTTTAGGGGTCAGAGTACCAGGCTGGGCCTCAGTTTCCCCATCATACTCTGCCTGTCTCGGTGAAGAGCCAGAATTAGCAAAATGGCCAATGACCCAAAAAGCCAGCGCATCACTTCCCCGAGGCCGGCGTGAAGGCCCCAGACGTGCGCCCCCACGTGCTAAGGCCGAGAGGCGGGGCCTGACGGCAGGGGCGGGGCCAAGCCCTGGTCAGTCCTCAGACCATCCCAGCCCCGCGCCCCAGATTCCCACTTTCCAGGTCCACCTGGAATAACCGGTGTGCTGGGCGCCAAGGGCTCGGCGTCCTCAGGGCCCGACTGGGGGCCGCCCTCCAGATATATGAAGCCACACAGGGCGCCTTCAGCGGCCATGGCCAGCTGGCCGCCGGCTCGCTATCCCACTGTGCACTGCGTGGGGGCGTCCCGGGGGGCACCCCGGCGCATGCTGGGAGGAGGGGCAAGGCCTGTCCAGACGGCGGAAGCGGTGCCAGGGGCCATCCAGGGTCGCCGAAGAAAGCCCTTGCAGAGGCCGGGCGAGGTGAGTGGTGAGCCGAGCAGGGACCACTGGGGAGCCCTGTCGGTGGGTCCCCCTGCCCCAGGCCCCAGCAACTTGCCCCAGCCTCGGTGCGAGGCCGATACCAGCCCCCACCTGCCCCCTGGGCTCCAGGTAAACCACGCGCAAAGCCGCCAGACGCGCCTTTTTGAAAATAAGCCTGCCTCAACTCAGAGCTCAGCTATTTTTTCTGGTTGCCCAGCAATCAAATTCTCCGGTTTCCCAAACTTTATCCTTTGTCAGTCTCTATGGGTTACACTCCAGTTTTCTATCAAGCAGGCAGAGAACACCAAGTACTTCTCTAATCGTTAAGTGCTTTCGTCCCCATCTAGATAGCATGGCAGCTGTGGCAGTGGCTGGAGGCCCCGTAGCAAATGGAAAGCTGTCATCTTGGTTCAAAAAAGCCACGTTGGTGTTGGATGACAATAACTGTGACAGCAGTGTTGGCCTGGTGTCCAGTGATGGAGGTGGCAACAGAACTGTCATCACCGACCCAGACTAGTGGGGTGTTCCAGCCATGCACCGGCCATGCCCGGTTTTCAAAGAGCTATCTGCTAACCCTCTCTGGTTAAATAGCCTACAATTAATCTATCTTGTTTGCAACTCAGAATGCTGAATGATGCATCCTCCATCTGACACATTCTCTTGTCATCGGTGTAAGATTTAGCTTGCCTTTTCTGAGCCGACAACACTCTGTAGGTTGCCGCGCTATGGATTCTTTATCTCCCAAAGACTGACAGGTAAAGTGTGTTGATGAGAATTTTTGGGGTAAAGTCAGCTCTTCGTTCCCACAGCATGTGAAAGGGATGCATCATCTCATCTAGAAACCTAGACTAGCTACATGAGCCAAGCAGCTCAGTCCTGTGAGCTACACAATTGTAGGTCAATGCCAACGGCATAGTGGACAAAGACAGCAAGAGGTCAAGCCAGCCCACTGAGTCATGTTAAAGCCTCATGGGGTCATTTAGCTCCTTAGACACCCTATGATACTTGTTCAGGATCAGGATAAGGAACCACAAGAAAAATCAGAAAACCCAGTAACACTGCTCATTATATTAACATGCCTTCAGTGAGAAGCCTCTGAAAAGTATTCTTGGATTTTGTGACTAAAAAAAAAAAAAAAAAAAAAAAAAAGCGTGTCTCCTGAATAAGTCAGATGCTTCATTTTGTAAGAAAACGGCATCTATCGAGCTCATCTTATTTCCCTTCCTGCCTTGGCTGCCAGGAATCTCCAAACTAAGTTTACTCTTTAAATACATTCATCATCTGTCTCATCACAGAGTCCTTGCTCTCTTCCTCTTCATAGTTATGATCTTTCTGTGAGAGTGCTTTGGGGAGCCACTTTTCTTGCATTTATCTCTCTTGACCCTTTTGTGAAAGTAGGCTGGAAATAAATGATAAATTATGCTAAACTCATACACTGAGTACCCCATCATCAGTACCCCCTCTGAGGCTATCCCATCATCAGTACCCCCTCTGAGGGGACTGTGCTAGTATCCAAAAAATGCAGAGTGGAACACATAGCAGTTTCCACCAAAATGCCTGTGAATAGTCTTCTAAAACCCACCCAATTCTTGTCCCCTCAGCCATGACCACAGAGTGGCTGAGAGCCCATCCAGGGTTTGCCTTTAGTCCTCATAGCAGCACTCCAGTAGGTATCATTTATTCCCTTTTAGTACAAGTAAGGCTCAGAGAGATTCAGAGACAAGGTCATCCAGCGAAAGGGGCCAAATCTGTGTCCCAGGATCCACCAGAGCCAAGTGGGAGCTAGGCTGCAGGTTTCCTACTCCTACCCTGAGCCCTGGGTCATCCCAGGATGCACTCCAGGGTGCAGTATAAGCCTTTAACCAGAGAAGTGTGGCTGGGGTTTGCAGGTAGCCCAGGGTGCACATATTCAAGGTTCTTGGGGCTCAGATGGCTGGCAGCCCACTTGGATTGCAAATCTTCCCTCTGTGTGACCCAGGGCAACCCGCTTACCCTCTCTGTGCTGCTTTAGTTTCCTCTTCTATGAAGTTGAAATAATAACACCTATTCTTCCAATGACCCAGACATATCTGAAAAGGGACAATCTGGTGCTATATACCCAGCAGTCATTCCTGGGATTTCCCCAAGGATAGCTCCCATGAAACTGTGGGAAGGTGGGGAGACCTAAGCAGTGCCTGGATGTCTGTACAGCCCTCAGGTATTCCAAAAATTCCAGAGCAGGTCTGGGCATGCCTGCCAGGCCAAACTACTCAGATACCAACCTGAGACCCCCAGTGAACCAGAGCATGGCGTAGTCCTGGGGACTATCTGTGAGGTACACATATATGTATGTTCTTGCCCACAGCTATGAACACACCAGCTACAAGTGGGGATCCAGGTGAGACTCCTCATCCCTGTTCTCACAGGCATCTGCCAGGGGTACACCTCTAGAACCTCCCCACCCCCTACCTACATGCCACAGTGGGCTGGATGAGAGGCCCGTCTACACCCCTTGGAGCAGAAGTATGGGCCTTGAGAGATTCAGGTACCAGGTTGGGATAGCCCCATGAGATGGACCTGAGACTGTTTTTGTGCTCCCTGACCCTTTGCAGTCCCCACCAAGAAGGATCATAATCACTCACCAGGGCGCAGAGTGTCCCCCATACTGCAGACACAGCCAAGTTCTGGCTGAAAAGGAGCAAGAAGAGAAGGAGGGCGGATAGTGGGAGGAGCTGGCCCAGCTCAGAGGGACCTGGCAGGACTCAGCCAATGTGGCTCCAGGTCCCTCCAGTCACCCTGAGAGGCCAAGGCGGAGCCAGAGGCTAGGCTCAGCTCTGCTTCCCCACTGGTCTAGGCTGATCCTCCGGATGCAGCCCTGCCCAGCCTCTATGGGAAAATAGCCTCCCAATGCTAACAGGGAAGCAGGGGTTACAGGCTTTTGCTGACCACTGGAGTAAGTCTAGGGGCAGGGGTGGAGGTGGAGTATGTGCATGCAGACAACTGTCAAGCCTGTAAAACCTTCATGTCTAGCAGCCCACACCACTGTCCTGTGCCATCTCCACACATAGCAGTCAGGTGTGATACTCAGAGCACCACACTTGCACAAGTACATATATATGCTGCTATTTGTTCAGACGTGTTTTCCAAGGGACTCCTAGCAAGGACAGTCCCCCGAGGGATTCCTGGGGTGGGAGATGGAGAAAGGGTCTTGGGAGGCAGAAACCTGGGAGAAGGGAGGAGGAACTACCTCCTGGCCCACTTCTACCACCTATGTTAAAGGTTAGAGTGCAGGACAGCCCGGGTGGCTCAGCGGTTTAGCGCCGCCTTCAGCCCCATGGCCTGATCCTGAAGACCTGCATGGAGCCTGCTTCTCCCTCTGCCTGTGTCTCTGCCTTTCTCTCTCTCCGTGTGTGTCTCTCATGAATAAATAAAATATTTTTTAAAAAAAGGTTAGAGTGCTGGAGTTTCCAAGGCTGGGTCTGAATCCTCTGGGGCAAATTTTATAACTGCTCCACTCCTTCCTAAGTGTGAGTAACAGGACCTGTCCCATGGGCGAAATTGGGAGGATTAAACGAGTTAATGCATGTGAAGCGCCAGACAAGCCTGGTTCTGTGGAGTGCTCCACAGATGCCCCCTGTGCCTACAGCGCCCGCAGCACCTACAGCTCTAAGGGGAGAGCCACCCGAGCGCACTCACAGGCAGTTACCCATAGCCCCCCTCTGGCAGGCACAACCTCCTTTCCCGGCTCCACACGGCTGGGGGAGGAGAGAGGGGAGAGGTAGTCTCGGGGCAGAGTCGCCGAAGCGCAAAATGGGGAGGCGAGGCGAGAGGAGGCTGGGGGAGTTCGCAGAGGTGCTGGGACTGGGGTCCGGGCTGCGTAGATGCTCCCCGGCGCGAAGGGCCAGAGAGGGGTGCTCGGTGCTATTCGCGATCCGGGCGGCCCCGGGGGCCTGGCCTCCTTCCCGGCCACGTCTGCACCCCCGCCCGCGGCCCGCAAGGGAGGAGCTGGGGTGGGGAGGGCGGCCCGGCCGCGGGCGCCAGGGGCCCGGAAAAAGTGTCTGCGCGCCCGGAGCCAGGGAGGTGGCGGCGGCGGCGCCGACTACGAAAAGTTGGGCCCGCACCGACGTGTGCGCGCGCGCTTCGGGCGTGTGTGCGAGCGGCGGCCTCGCGTGGCCCGCGTCCCGGCCCCCCCCCGGCCCCGGGGGCGCCCTCACCGTCCGCGTCCTCCCGCTCCGCGCGCTCCCCGTAGTCCACCCAACTGAGCCCCTCGAGGTTGTCATAGTCGCCGCGCCGCGGCCCGTCCACCGGCACCACGGTGAAGTGCGGCATCGCGCGCTCGCCCGCGCCGGCCGCCTGCCCGCTGTCCCCGCCGCCCCGGCCGCGCGCCCCGCCCGCCCGCATTCCTCCCCGCTGCGCTCACTTCCTCCGCCCGCCCCCCGGGCCGCCCCTCGGGGGCGGGGAGCAGGAGGGGCTCGGCCGGCTCCTCCCCGAGGGGGGCCGGGGCGCAGGGAAGCCCCCCGGAGGCAGGCCCTCCCGAGAGCCCGGTTCCTGTGTGACCTTGGGCGTGGGGCCGCCCTCTCTGAGCCTCAGGTGCGATGCCTGTGAGATGGGGAAGTGCCCTCCATGAGGGGGGCTCGGGGTGCCCTGGCGAGCGCCCAGCGTCGTCTCTGTGACTCGGGGACGGGAGAGAGGAGGCAGGATCGGAGCAGGACCTCAGGCCACCCCAGTCCCTCCTGGGTATCCCCACCCCATTCGCATCAACGCTGCCTCCCGCCTCTGCGTCCCTGTAAGCCGAACCCGCGAAGATAACGTCCCTTCCCGCGCCCCTCACCACAGTCCGTCCCTGTCCCAGGAGGCAGGGGATTTTGCACCCCCTCCGCGGAGGCTGCCGCCTCCTCCGCGGCCCGGAGGACACCCGTCCCCCAGCCGCGCGCTGGCCCCTTTGAGACACCGCATTGGGTTCTTTAACCACGTTCTTTCATCTTAATTTTCTCTTTCACTGTCTCACCTCCTGAGGGTTCCTTTATCGAGTCGTTTATATATTTGCTCTCAACTTTTCTTTCACTTTCCATATCACTGCTTCAGATCACTTATCCATGTTGGCTTTAAGATCAGCATCTTTCTGGGCTATACTATCCTCTTAGTTATTTCTCTGTTAGAAAACCCCAGAGCTCATTCAACTTGTCTGTCTCCTTCTCTGCTCCCTCCCTTCTCTCTCTCTCTCTCTTTTAAGTTTTATTTATTTATTAGAGACAGAGAGAGAGAGAGGCAGAGACACAGGCAGAGGGAGAAGCAGGCTCCACGCAGGGAGCCTGATTTGGGACTCGATCCCAGGTCTCCAGGATCATGCCCTGGGCCAAAGACAGTCTCTAAACCACTAAGCCACCAGGGCTGCCCCCCCCCCCCCCGCCCTTTTTTAAGATTTTATTCATTTATTCATGAAAGACACAGAGAGAGAGAGAGAGAGAGAGAGAGAGAGAGGCAGAGACACAGGCAGAGGGAGAAGCAGGCTCTATGCAGGGAGCCTGATGTAGGACTCTATCCTAGGTCTCCAGGATCAGGCCCTGGGTGAAGGCGTCTCTTAAACCGCTGAGCCACCAGGGCTGCCCCCCTCCCTTCTGTTTTATGGCTCAGAGAGCTTGAGAACATCAGTGAAGAATCAGTGGTATCTCTGCCTGACTGCTGCCTCCTCCCAGTCTCAGCTCTGGGGTGGAATGAGGAATCAGAGTCACTGGGTCCTGCAAGAGGACCTCCAAGCTGACCACCATCCTGGCCCTCACCTTTCAGTCATCCAGCCAGGGCCTGCCAACTTGACCTCCTGTCCTTCACGCCACCTTCAGCTGTACATGATAGCAGCCTTCCAAATGGACTCCCTGTTCTCTCCCACTGCTCATGGTAGAGCCACCTACCATGCTCTTTTCTCTTCTCTTGGACTGCAAGGCCCTCCTCCATCTGGCCCCTCTAATCTCCCCAACCTCAGTCTTTTGGCCTCTTTCCCCAAACCCAGAGCCTTACTGCACGTTACCTGCTGTTCACTCTGACAGATGACTTTCTACCCTCTGCCCCTACTCTCACTAACCAAATTCCTTGGTATTAGGGTAGGTCTCACCCTGGAGGACCACCTCTTCCCCAAAAACTTCTCAGACTCACATCCCCCACCTCACCTCCAGAAACCTGGATTGGGTTCCTCTTAGGCACTTTCCCTTCACAGTACCCTTTGCAGGGAGAAATGTGTTGGTGGGGATCTTTGATTAGTGTTTTTCATGCCCACTAGACTGGATTTCATTAGAACAGGACTCTTTTGGTCTTGCCACCTTGGTATTCTCAATTCATCCCCTAACACATCTTTTGAATAAAGAATGAACAAGTGCCCCCTCTTTCCTGTCTTCCCTAATGCCCTGCAGAGTTTCCTATACCTCTCACCACACCCCTACACACAGCCTCTCCCCAGGGGTGCGGTGAAGTACTGTGTGAGGAGATAGGCCACTGCAGCCCAACTGACAACCTTAGACTCTGAGGGACCCTATGACTAGGATACAACTTCCCCCACACCATTGACTGTCCAAGTAGCCTGTACCATCAAGATACTCCCAGGCAAAAAGAAAAAGACATTCGAGGAACACAGACATTTCAAAAGAAAACATCTATCAGGAAAATTCTTAGAACACAACGGAACAAAAATTCCAAATTAGCCAAATAAACATTATAAAAGATAAGAGAGAATATTATCAATATGAAACAAGAAAATATAAAAAAGCACAGGCAGATATATAAGGTATGAGAAATATAATTGTTCCAGTGGCCTATTGCTACCTAACAAATTACCCCCAAACAACAATGGCTTCAAGCAATAATCAACAAAAACATTTGCTCATAGATCTGCTGGTTGAGTAAAGTTCATCTCTACTCCATATGGCATCAGCTGGGGCCAGAGGATCCCTTCCCAAGAAGACTCATTCACATGGCTAGCAAGTTGTTACTGGCTATAAGCTAAGAGCTCAGTGGGGCTGTGGATCAGGAGATTGGGTCCTCTGCATGTGTACTTCTCCATGGGCTCCTTGGCTTCCTTATGGCACAAGGGCTGCAGTCCATGAGTGACCGTCCCAAGAAGCAGGGAGTAAAAGCTGGCAGTTTCTCTACGCCTAGGTCTGGAAACAGGCACAGCATCATTTCTGCGGTATTTTTCAAGCCCAGATTCAAGAGAGAGTAGGGAAGCATTGAATCCATCTCTGGGAGAAGTATCAAAGAAATATGAGACCATATATTAAAGTGACCACAAGAATATTTTAAACAAAGAACACAATAGGTAAAAAAAAAAAAAAAAAAAAAGAACACAATAGGTGATCTACTAGCAGAAAGTCATAGCTGAGAATAAATTAGTAAATTGGAAAGATCAAATTAAGCAATCCACCCAAAAGAAGAAAGAAAAAGACAATGAAATGGAAGACAAAAAAGAGACAGAGGATGGAAATAGAAGTCCTAAATGTAAGAAGCCAGACCCAAAGGTCAAATTTTGTATGATTCCATTTGTAAGAAATATCCAGAATAGGTAAATCCATAGAGATGGAAAGCAGATTGGTGCTTGGGAGAAACAAGAGAGTGGAAAGTAACTGTTTAATGGTACAGGTTTTCGTTTTAGGGGGATTAAAATGTTTTAGAAGAAGATAGGGGATGGTTGCATAACACTGGGACTATTCTAAATGCTACTGACTTATAAACTTTAAAATGGTTAGTTTTACGGTATGTGAATTTCACCTCAATGAAAATATTGCTAGAACTACAAGGAGAAATTGATAAATACACCATCACAGTGGAAGATGTCAACATGGTTGACTAAGAGATCAAGAAAAAAAAAAACAGCAACAGTATAAAAGATTTTAACAATACAATTGATGAACTTGAACTAATGGACATGTATATAGTCAGACATCCAACAATTGGAAAATTTCATATATTTTGTCAAGTATAAGTGGAACATTTACAAAGATTATTGGTTGTGAGGAGTACCTCAACAGAACTTCTGCTTCCAACCATGAGGCATAATAGGAGCCAAAGTTACCTCTCTGTGTAAAATAAATAGAACTTCTGACAAAATGTATAAAACAGTGATTTTAAGACATCAGACAATAGGTAGTGCAGGATTGGGATCCCAGACTGAAGGAAAATAAAATGATGTGAGCCCTAGGATAGCTGTAGCATGGGAGTGAGAGGAAAGGTGGGGAGCCCAAAAGGAACCAGTGGTCTTGCTGAGTTGAGGAGCAAAAAAAAATCAACTTTTGGGAAAGTCAAAGCACCAGATTTGCAGGATAGAATACCAGAGAAAGAAGCTGCATGAAGAGAGAGGTCTGAAATGTCTAGCAGGTCCCCTTAACTCCACCAGAGGATTGATCACACAGTAACAGAGCACTATCAAGGCCAGAGAAAGACCCACTGGAAAAAGTAGGTTCAACAGTTCCTGGAGCACAATAGTTCATATTCCCACTAACTCCAGTGAAAGACTCTTTAGTATATGGGACATTAGCTAGAATCTTCAGAAGAACACTTGCTAGCCCTAGATGAAAAATCAGTTGTACTAACAAAGCACAAAGGTCACCCTGTAGAAGTGGGACAGACTCACCCTCCCTAAAATATACTTCAGATGTCAGGACTGATAAGGCTACGCACACTCCAAGAGTGTATAGAAATGTACATTACTGACATAAAGAGGCTTTCTGGGAGGCACCTGGGTGTCTCAGTGGTTGAGTGTCTGCCTTTGGCTCAGGTCATGGTCCCGGGTTCCTGGGATCGAGTCCCGCATCAGGCTCCCCATGGGGAGCCTGCTTCTCCCTCTGCCTCTCTGCCTGTCTCTCTCTATGTCTCTCATGAATATATATTTTAAAAGAGGACTTCTGGGGAGAATAGGTTGACCTTAGGACCTTCCCAGCTGGTCCAAAAGTGGTTTCATAGAGGTGAGAAAGGACACTGACTTGGAGTTTATGGACAAAGATATAGCCAATAAGCACAGAAGATGCTCATCATTAGTCATTAGATAAATGCACATCAAGACCACAACGTGAGGTTGGTGGTTGAGATACCATTTCCCACCCTTTAGGTTAGCTATCACCAAAGAATGGAAAATATGTGCTGGCAAAGCTGTGGAGAAACTGGAACCTGTGTATGTTGCTGGTGGGGATGTAAAATGGTACAGCTGCCATTGAAAACAGGTTGGCAGTTTGGCAAAAAGCTAAACACAGAAATAGCATATGATCCAGCAATTCTATTCTAGGAATATACACAAAGGAATTGAAAGCAAGGACTTGAACAATTACCAATATGTCAATGTTCACTGCACAACTAAAAGGTGGAAGCAACCTTGGGTTTCACCGACAGGTGTGTGAATAACAAAACTGTGACCTATCCATACACGGGAATATTATTCAGCCATAAAAAGGAATGAAATCTGATATATGCTACAACATAGATGAGCCTTAAAGACATTTGGTTCGATGATATAAGCTGGATGCAAAAGGACAAGTGTTGTATGATTCCACTTACAGAAGTTAGCTGGAATAGATAAGCTCATAGAGACTGGGAAAAGAATAGAGGTTACCAGGGGCTGAGATGAAGAGAAAATGGGAAGTTACTGCTTCTTGATTAGAGTTTTTGTTTGGGATAATGAAAAAGTTTTGGAAATACCAGTGATATTTGTACATTTGTGAGTGTAATTAATGCAACTAATTTCTACATTTAAAAATGGTTAGGGCAGGGATCCCTGGGTGGCGCAGCGGTTTGGCACCTGCCTTTGGCCCAGGGCGCGATCCTGGAGACCCGGGATCGAATCCCACGTCGGGCTCCCGGTGCATGGAGCCTGCTTCTCCCTCTGCCTATGTCTCTGCCTCTCTCTCTCTCTCTGTGTGTGACTATCATAAATAAATAAAAATCAAAAAATAAATAAATAAATAAAAATGGTTAGGGCAGCCCCGGTGGCTCAGCAGTTTAGTGCCGCCTTTGGCCCAGGGTGTGATCCTGGAGTCCCAGGATCGAGTCCCACATCAGGCTCCCTGCATGGAGCCTGCTTCTCCCTCTGCTTGTGTCTCTGCCTCTCTCTCTCTCTCTCTCTCTCTCTCTCTGTGTCTCTCATGAATAAATAAATATAATTTTTAAAAAATTGTTAAAATGAGGAGCACTTAGCTGGCTCAGTCAGTGGAGCATATGACTATTGATCTTAGGGTTATGCATTCAAGCCCCATGTTGAGTATAGAGATTACGTAAAAATAAAATGTTTTATTATTTTAAATTTATTTATTTATTTATTTATTTATTTATTTATTATATTAGAGAGAGATTGTGTGTGCATGCACGCATGAGTTGTGGGGAGGAGCAGAAAGATAAAGAGAGAATCTTTATTTTTTAAAGATTTTATTTGTAGGAATGCCTGGGTGGCTCAGTGGTTGAGTGTCTGCCTTCAGCCCAGGGTGTGATCCTCAGATCCCGGGATCGAGTCCCATATCAGGCTCCCTGCATGTAGCCTGCTTCTCTCTCTGCCTATGTCTCTACCTCCCTGTCTTCTATGAATAAATAAACAAAATATTTTTTAAAAGATTTTATTTATGTATTTATTTGAGAGAAAGAGAGCAGGGGGAAAGGGCAGAAGGAGAGGGAGAGAAAGAATCTTGAGACTCCATGCTGAGCAGAGCTTGACATAGGGCTGGATCCCAACCACCTCAAGATCAGGACCTGAGCCAAAATCAAGAGTTGGACACTTGGGATGCCTGGGTGGATTAGCGGTTGAGCACCAGCCTTCAGCCCAGGGCGTGATCCTGGGGTCCCGGGATCGAGTCCTGTATCAGGCTCCCTGCACGGAGCCTGCTTCTCCCTCTGCCTGTGTCTCTGTCTCTCTCTCTCTTTGTCTCTCATGAATAAATAAATAAAATATAAAAAAAAAAGAGTTGGACCCTTAATCAACTGAGCTACTCAGGTACCCTGAGAAGGAGAGAATCCTGAGCAGACTTCACACTGAACATGGAGCCCAGCTGAGGTGGGGGGACGGAGGCTCAATCTCATGACCCTGAGACCATGACCTGAGCCACAGTCAAGAGTCCAGAGGCTTAACTGGCTGAACCACCCAAATGCCCCAAAATAAAATCTCTAAACCAAAAATAGTAAAGTCTCAAATTTGTTATATACCTTCTACAATTAAAAAAATAACATGACATACAAAACCATTGAACAATACACTTTAAATGGGCAAATTGTGTGGTATGTCAATTATATCTCAATAATGCTGTTTTAAAAAGCAAACAAGGGCAGCCTGGGTGGCTCAGCGGTTTAGCGCCACCTTCAGTCCAGGGCGTGATCCCGGAGCCCCGGGATCGAGTCCCATGTCGGGCTCCTTGCATGGAGCCTGCTTTTCCCTCTGCCTTTGTCTCTGCCTCTCTATCCCTCTGTGTCTCTATGAATAAATAAATAAAATCTTTGGGGATCCCTGGGTGGCTCAGCGGTTTAGCGCCTGCCTTTGGCACAGAGCGTGATCCTGGAGTCCTGGGATCGAGTGCCTCGTCGGACTCCCTTCATGGAGCCTGCTTCTCCCTCTGCCTGTGTCTCTGCCTCTCTCTCTCTCTCTCTCTCTGTGTATCTCTCACGAATAAATAAATAAAATCTTTAAAAAGAAAAAAAGAAACTGCATTTCTAAAAAAAAAAAGCAAACAAAAAACACACGATGTAATTAACTGAATAATTCTAATATTTAGAGGACAGTAGGAGGAGAAAGAGAAAGTGAGAGCTAAACAATCTTCATTTTTCAAATTACTGGGTCAGTACATAATATCTAAAGTTTATATCTAAAGAGCTAGTAATTATATATATCATTTAGAAATATGGAGGAAAATACCAGTAAATACCAACAATTAAAGTGTTGAAAGGGATTCCTGGGAGAATAGAACTGGGGAATGGGAGTATGAGGACGGAAGTTGCCAGAACTCTAGAATGTCCTTCATGCCTCCTCCAATTGCCACCCCATCAATCACAGACATGTTTTTTTTTGGTAGTCTTTAGTTTTTTTATTATGCTTTTTAAAAGATTTATTTATTTGAGAGAGAGAGAACGAGAGAAAATGAGAAGAGAGAGAGCAAGAGCAGTGCAGAGGGGCAGAGGGAGGGGGAGAAAGAGAATCCCAGCAGACTTGCTGCTGAGGACCAAGTCCTATGTGGAGCTTGATCCCATGACCCTGAAATCATGACCTGAGCCGAAAATGTAAGTCAGATGCTTAATCAACTGAGCCACTCAGGCATCCCTAGTGTTTGTTTTTTAAAATTGAGATATAATTGACACATAATGTTGTGTAACTCAGGCATTTTCTAAATATATGAGTTTGATGATAATATTTTGTTTACTATTTATTTTTTTTTAATTTTTATTTATTTATGATAGTCACAGAGAGAGAGAGGGGCGCAGAGACACAGGCAGAGGGAGAAGCAGGCTCCATGCACCGGGAGCCCGATGTGGGATTCGATCCCAGGTCTCCAGGATCGCGCCCTGGGCCAAAGGCAGGCGCCAAACCGCTGCGCCACCCAGGGATCCCCTTTTGTTTACTATTTAAAAGCTCAACCTGAGGGGCAGCTCTGGGTGGCTCAGTCAGTTTAACGTCTGGCTTCAGCTTGGGTCATGATCCTGGGATTGAGCCCCACTTTGAGCTATTTGTTCAGTGGGGAGTCCGTTTCTCCCTCTCTCCCTCTCTGCTTTCTCTCTCTCAAATAAATGAATAAAATTAAAAAAAAAAAAAAAGAAAAGGAGCTCAACCTGAGCATAAATCTCTGAACATTAAATTTAGCCTTTTCTGGTTTTTGTTTTGCTTTTTAAGTAGACTCTATGCTGAATGTGGGGCTTGAACTCACGACCTGGAGATCAAAAGTTGCATGCTTTTCCGACTGAGCCAGCCAGGCATCCCAAAAAACTTTTTATTGACAAAAAATATCCATACAGAAAAATTCACATACCATAGGCATACATAGCATGCTGAATGTTCACAAAATAAACACTCTCATGTAACCAGCACCCAGATCAAGATACAGCACTTTACTAGAACCCAGAAGCCCTTTTTCATGTCCACTTCCAGGCATTACCTACCCACAAACTGACTGTAACAGTATTGATCACTTTTGCCTGTGTTTGTACTTTATACACACGGAATAATAAGAGATTATTTTGTCCTGGCTTTCATTCAACATACTTTGAGTGATTCTTGCAAGTTTTATGTAACTGTCCTTGGATATACGCATCTTCAACTTTAGTAAAAAATGTCAAACTGTCTTCCAAAGCAGTTTTTATCCATATATACTGCCACCAGCAGGGTGTAAATATGCTTGTTGCTCCACATCCTTGCTAACACTTGGTATTGTTCACTTGTTGAATTTTTTAGCTGTCTTCACTATGAGTTTTATTTTGCATTTCCTTAGTTGCTAATAAGGTTGTCTACTTATTCGTATTCTTATTGACCTTTTGAATATCCTTTCTTATAAAGTTACTCTTCAAATATCGTGCCCATTTTTTAAAATTTTTTTTAAAATTTATTTATGATAGTCACAGAGAGAGAGAGAGGCAGAGACACAGGCAGAGGGAGAAGCAGGCTCCATGCACCGGGAGCCCGACGTGGGATTTGATCCCGGGTCTCCAGGATCACGCCCCGGGCCAAAGGCAGGTGCTAAACCACTGCGCCACCCAGGGATCCCTTGTGCCCATTTTTATATTGGCTTGTCTGTCTCTGGATGCAAGTCTTCTGTCAATTACATGTGTTGAAAATTTCTCCTGCTCTGTGGCTTGCTTTTTCACTCTTTTAAATGTTTTTTTAAAATAGTATTTTTAAAAAATATTTTACTCATTTATTTGACACAGTGAGAGGAAGAGCACAAGCAGAGGGATCAGCAGGCAGAGGTAGAAGAAGAAGCGGGCTTCCCACTGAGCAGGGACCCTGATGTGGGGCTCCATCCCAGGACCCTGGGATCATGACCTGAGCTGAAGGCAAACACTCAACCAGCTAAGCCACCCCCAGGTGCCCCTTTTTACTGGTATTTTATGACAAGCTTAAGTTACTAATTTTAATGTAACCCAATTTATCGATATTTTCCTTTGTCATTAAGGTTTTTTTTTTTTTTTTTTTTTTTTTTTTTTTTTTTTTTTTTTTTTTATGATAGTCACACAGAGAGAGAGAGAGAGAGGCAGAGACATAGGCAGAGGGAGAAGCAGGCTCCATGCACCGGGAGCCCGAAGTGGGATTCGATCCCGGGTCTCCAGGATCACGCCCTGGGCCAAAGGCAGGCGCCAAACCGCTGCGCCACCCAGGGATCCCCATTAAGGTTTTTTATATCCAGTGTCCCTATACTGAGGTCACCAAAGTATTTGCCTACATTATCTTCTAGGAGTTTTATTCTTTCAACTTTTACATTGGATCAATAACATATTCAAATTAATTTTATATTGTGTGTTGCATTCTGTATGGTCTGAGCTAAGGGATCAAATTATTTATTATTTTTATTTTTCCAAATGAATATCTAATTGTCCCAATTTGTCCTTGTTCTCCTTTACATCATATCCCGTGGTCCCTCCTAACTTCTGGCTAGCTTATCTGTATAGACTAAGACTTAACACCAGATGCACAGGTAACAGACATAGATTGCATTGCTTTTTCCACTGGCTCCTACATATGCATGAAGTCCAATCCCAATGATAAATCTCTTATTTTATATCATTCATAGTGGATCTACTTATCTGATCAAACACTGACTGAAATAATACCCTTAAAGTGACAGAACTCACTCTACCAGATAGCAAGACTTGTTTGAAAACTACTGAGATTAAGACATTGTGGTATTGATACTGTGATATATAAATAAACACATAGAACAGAATTCGGAAATAGACTTACACATATATGGACATGATTTGTAACATAGGCTCTGTATATAACATATACATACACAGAGAGTATAATTTCTCTTTCTCCCAATTTCAAGTTCCCATGGAATGAACTTAGATCAGGTTCTGGCCCACTCTTATAGATCAGGAAAGGAAAGTTGCCAAAGATGGAGGGCCTGCAGTAAGCCAAGCAAATGAAGCTAGTTTCCTTTTCTTTTTAAGACTTGATTTTTTTCCCCCTCCACTAAAAAAAATCAGTTTAATATTAAGACTTTATGTGAAAAAATCTAAAATCTTTACAGATTTTCTCTCTTGATATTTCCAAACAAGTTACTATTTATTTTATAAATAATATCAGCTTCAACTTCTTAAAAACACACACACATGGGGCACCTGGTGTTAAGTGCCCAATCCTTGGTTTCTGCTCAGGTTGTGATCTCAGGGTCATGAGATGGAGCTGTGAGTTGGGACTCCTGCCTGGCTCTGCACTCAACATGGAGTCTGCTTGGATTCTTTCTGCCTCTCTTCCCCCAGCTACCGCCCCCACCCTTGCTCTCTCTCTCTCAAATAAAGAAATCTTAACACACACACACACACACACACACACACACACACACACACAGTTAAACCTTTCAGAGACTCAAAATCCACCCATTGTCACATTCCATAATGGGATAGACACCACACAGAAGTAGATTCCTTTGTGCTCTTCTGTGGGCTCAGACTTTTAGCATAAGAACATGGTGAGATCCCTCTGTGCTTTCTGAGAAAGAGACAAAGCTAGAGGCCACTCACCTGGAGCAGCTGGGGCTAGACCTACAAGACTCATCCCCAACCAACAGCCCACCAGGCCCTACTCCCCTGCTCCCCAGAGAGAAGGAAGAACTTTCACACCTGGGTCCATATCCAAAATATTTATTCTCAGCATATATATACTTGTGTCTGGAGAACAAGGAGGGGGACTTTGTGAGACTTTGCCACAATGACCTCAGGGTAGGGGGAGGACTGGCCAGGTCACCAGAGACACAGAATGAGGATTGAGAATGTGGCAGCAGCCATGAGGCCTAGAACAAAGTATGGGGAGGCTTTCAAGGGCCTCTGGAGGACCTGGTTGATTGGCCCCTGGATCACCTCCAGATGTGTGGCCAGATGTTCACTCTGAGGCTGAGACAGGAGGTGGGAGTGGCAAGTGACCACCTGCCTGTCTGGAAACTCTGCCTCCACAGGGTTCTGCCCACTGTTCTCCTCTCTCACCTGGGGATGGGAGTCAGCAGTTAGTGGCTCCCATAGCAACCTCTCCTCACCTACTCAAACCACTGCACCATCCTTTTACCCAGGCCAACATACTTGTTCCACCTGTCTGAAGACCCGCAGCAGGTTTCCACGAAGAACACCTTGGAGCTCTTCCTCACTCCAGCCACGACTCAGCAACTCCTCTATCAGCACTGGGTACGTGGACACGTCCTCCAGCCCCTGAGGGAACCTTGTGGCAGAGAGTCAGCCAGCTGTGGAACCGCAGCCCTGATCCTGGTCCAGGGCCCACAGTCCCACCAGCCCCAATCACATATGCAAAATTGAAGGCTATGTTCTCCAGGCTACTGAATGTCACTTTGGAAGTTCCTTGAAGACTGAGTTGCTTCAGAGGCATTTATGCCCTGAGCAGATGATTGGCCCAAAACAGATGGGTTGGACTGGGAGTTGGGCATGTGCTGGGTAAATGAGCTCTGCTTGAGGGAGGAGAGTACTTAATGAATGTGATGATCTGGAGTGGGAGTGGGTACCAGGCCACTGGAGGGACAGGAACAGCCCAGGAAACAGGCCCTGGGAGTGGAGAGATATCAGGTGAGCTGGAAAACCAGACCCTATGGTCAAGGTCTGAAGGACAGGAGGACCATGGCATGGGAACAGAGACTAAAGGACTCCCTGCTGTACCCCTGCCCAAGACAAACCCCAGGGAAACACTCACCGTCCAGACCCATCATAATTCCCACCAATTCCGATGAACTCTGCTCCAATGACTGCTCTGATATGGTCAAAGTGATCTAGGGGGTAGGGATTAGTGGTGGGTAGCACTAGGCTGGAGTTAGCCCGGTCTGGGGAAGCTCAGCCCTGGCCAACTCTGCCCACAGCACTCCACACCATGGCAGCTGACTTCATGGAGCGCCTGGCCAGTTGTGAGTTTTGAAGCGACTATAGGCTTAGCAATGGACTTCAGAATTTTTTCTACCCAGGAGCCACCCCAGAGGCAGTGCTCCCCTGAGTTGTCAGAGGTCTGCCCATTGCCCAACAGGTGTGCTCAACTGCTGGAACTGTCCTGAGGGCCCCGTGGCCATAGGCTCAAGCTAGAACTGCATAAGAGGTCAAAGTGAGGCTCACCTGCCACGGTGGACGTATTAGCAAACAGGTTACACTGAAGCACCCCCATGGACAGCGTCACCATCACAATGCCACCATTCTTCTTCTACAGAGATAAACAAATGGACACTCAGTTTGGCTCTTCTGGCCTGATGGCCTGGGGGCCCTGGGAGGACATTGCTCAGTCCTAACTTCAGGGGCTGGAAGAGACTTGATCTCTGGGTTTGTGGGTCCCTGAGTGGAGCCGGTTTGGCTGTGATTTTCAGAGATGGGGGAGGGTTAACCAGCCTTGAGTCCAAGGATGAGGCCCGGTCTAGTAGCTTTGTTCAAGGTCAAGAATATTTGTATGAAACATGCTTAGCTCTGGGTTTGAGGGCTGGGTAGCTACTCACAAGAAGTTGCAGGATGTCATCGGGAACATTCAGCAAACTGTTGCACACGGCCCTGGCAGCTGAGTGGGAGAAGATCACGGGAGCCTTTGACATCTTCAGCACTTGTCGTACCAAGGTGTCTGACGCACAGGACAAGTCCACCATCATGCCTAGTCGGTTCATTTCCCCTACCACCTTCTGCAGAGACAGAGTTTTGTTTTGTGTGTGTGGTTGTGAGGTGGATTGTTGTTGTTTGTGAGGTGGGGGAGATGTCAGGTATGCCCATATTTGCACATTATTTGTAGGGAATGGGTGGGGTGGGGTATGGAACAGGAGTCCTCACCTCGCCAAAGCTCGTCAACCCACTGATGTTGGTGTAGAAGTGGTGTTTAAACTTGGTGGAACTTTCTGCCCTGCAGGACAGCCAGAAGAGGTCAATTTCTCGAAGGCCATATCATGGGCTCTGTAGCCCCTCTGTTTGTCCATCCATCCCACCTCCAGAACAGAATAGGGATCTGGGCCAGCTGCTTTCCGGGAGTGTACCAGACCTGCTGGGAGTCCAGCCTCCTCCTCTGTGGACTCCTCTGCCCTCACCTCTTCCATCTACCATTTCATCCTGGCTAGGCACTATGCTCACCAGGGTGTGCTGCAGGTGAAGGTGAGTGTCAGGTAGCGTACTCCCAGCAGATAGAAACCACGCAGCACGGAGAGGCTGCTATCCAGTGAGTGACCACCCTCCACGCCAATGAGGCAGGCCAGTTTTCGAGTGCTGTTCAGACCTAGAAGAGGATGGATAATCAAGTGGTCAGGGCCCAGGACCACTACCACCAGAGTTAGGAGCTCACCATCTATCCCCCCATTTGCCAGCCCACCTGCTGCTGAGGTCACAAGATCCAGTTCAGAGTAGGAGGTACACATGCGATGAATGAGGTCAATTTGCTCCAGGGTGAGGCGCAGGGCATCCTGGTCCTGGGTCTGACATGGGGCATAGGCTGACCAGAACTAGAGGCAGGCCCCGGGATCTGGCATGAGATTAGGGTGGTCTCCAATGTCCTTGGCCTGCCACTCCTCCTCAGCCCCCAAGGTTCTTATTCAGGTCAGTGGCCCAGAATGAAATACTGCATGACCATGAAGCTTACTGCCAGCAACCAGACTGTGGACTGTGAAACGTCATTGTCTGCTGTTTATCCATGTGCTATGTGAATGCCCCAAGGCCAATCCACTATGTCCCTTTGGCTCTGGCAGCCCCCACGCTCACCAGAGATTTTCTGGTCACTCTCTGGTGTCCCCACAGAACCTGGGCATGCATGCGGCTGGCCTGTCTTGGCTTCCAGTGCCCCCACATTCCCAGCAGCCATGCTGTGGCACCCTGTGTATCTCTGTGGTACCTGGGCACCCACGAGGCCATCCTTAAGCTTGTCCAAGCTGGTCTGACCACGACTGAAATTGCGCAGGTTAACATCTTGCAGCCTGTTCTGGAAAAGCTGTCTCAGGAGCTGGGGCAAATGGTTGTGGCTGGGGGCATTAAGACAAGGTTAGAGGGGGAGACAGCACCTCCAGGTCACGCTGGGCACGCCGACATACCTGGTCCTGTCCTGTCCTCGTCCACCTCCCCCTATCACACAGGCAATGCAAAAGAAGTCCTGAGGTGCAGCTTTCGGAGGGGGGACGGGGTACACCAGGAGGGGGTAATGGGGCTCGGGGGCCCGGGGGACAGAGCGGAGGGCGCATCCCGAGGTGGCGGGAGGGAGCCTTCTCACTCGCCCGCCCGCCCTGCGCCCTGCGCCCCGAGGGCCCCTTCCTCCCGCTTAGGGCCGGGCTCGCGCCACCGCCCCACCGCGCACCTACGCACCCGTCCACGAGAGGGAAGTCCCGCATCAGGGCCCGCGCGCGCTCCCGCAGACTGGGGGAGCTGGGCGGGGCGGGCGTGGCCTGGGCGCGGGGCACGGGCCACCGCAGCAGGGACAGCAGGAGCAGGAGACGCAGCGGAGGTCGCTGGCGGAGCGCGGGGGTGGCCTGCGGGCGCAGGGGCCGCATGCTGCGCGGGGCCACACAGGCGGACGGGCCGGTCTTGGGGGGCGGCTGGGGGCGCAGGGCGACGATGGGGCCCGGCCGGCGATCAAGGTGACCCAGCGGCGCGGCCCCGTGAGGAGGAGGCTGGAGACTGTCGGCTTCCACACGGGCAGGGATCCGCGACGCCGCGGCGCAGCGTGACCGCCGGGGGCGACACAGCCCTCGGGCCCCCAGGAGGGCGCCCCCACGGGGCCACGCCGGGCCCTGCCGCTGCCGCTTCCCGGTTCCTGGGGCCCGCGGCCGGCGGGGCGGCGGGGTGGGCAGCAGTCTCCCCAGCCTCACCCTAGCCAGACAGTCGCAGGTCCACGGGGGGTTTTAGTTGTAGGAACGTGCCTCACCCTGCAAACCTTCCATGAAAAACACTGAATTCGATCTCTATGTTTTGACTGACAGAAAAAGGATTCTATTTCTAGTAAAAAATGAAATTTAAGAATAATATGATGGGAAACCATTTTGTTTTAGGATCTAGTATTGAAATTGGCTTCTGTAACGTGTTAACAGATGCACACAAAAAGATTCTAGATGCTAAACATTAATTAACAGTAGCCCTCTTGGAAAGGGGGTTACCCACTCCCTGGTCAATTTACATCACATCTTGTTTTCTGTCATACGGTCATCCTACCTGAGGGATGTCCTGAGTAGTGCTGGTGAGGGTTGGCCAGTTTGGTCAGAGGTTAATGGAGGCACCACAGCAGCTGAGCTTTGAAAGGATAGGGTCTGGATTGGGCAGGGGATGGAGAAGGCATTGGACAGTAGCCCAGGCAAAGGTCTGGTTTGCACAAGACAGCCATCTGGAAGGGAGGAGCTGCAAGGTCCTCAATGGCATAAAATAATGGGACAAGAGTTCTCACTGGTAAAAGGGCACCTGGTCTGACAGGATTTCACGCGGGGCAGAAATCCTCCTCCTTCAAGGCAACATGGTTTCCAGGATGGTCAGAAGCCTGGACAGTGTAATTCATTCTGCAGAAAAAGCCCTGATGCAGTCGAAACTGACCTCAGAACTGATCTCAGAACTGCATTTGGGTGGCATCTGGGCTTCCTGGGCCTGCACCAGATCCTACTAGGCAGAGAGGGGCCTATAGCACAGATTAAAATTGGAAATGCCCCTCCTTCTGTATCTGTGTCTGTCACCTGTTCTCCCACCAGGGCTCCCTAATAAGTGGGCCTCCCCCTCTGGGCACCAGGAGAAGAGCCTTGACCTCTGGTCACCACTGCCTCCTGTCCATCACTGGTCCCTTCTCATGCCTAGGGGTTAAGTACTAAATCTGACCCTGCTGCCTCTGGCCGGCTTTGGCTCTCTCAGGAGTACGAGAGAGAGAAAGAATGTTTATTCTGGTCTCTCCTGTACTGGGCTGTCGTTCCATGGGAGGCCTTCATTTAAGTCATATAAATGACGTAATGAATGATGAATTTGCTAATGGTTTATCAAAAGTTCAGGGGTGCCTGGGTGGTTCAGTGGCTGAGCATTTGCCTTCAGCTTGGATCATGATCTCGGGGTCTGGGATCGAGTCCCACATAGGGCTCCCGGTGGGGAGCCTGCCTCTCTCTCTGCCTATGTCTCTGCCTGTCTCTCTGTGTCTTTCATAAATAAATAAATAAAATCTTAAAAAAAAAAGTTCAGAAGTACTGGGGCACCTGGGTGGCTCAGTCAGTTAAGCATTTGACTTTAGGTTTTAGCTCTAACCATGATCTTAGGGTCATGAAATTGAGCCCTGTGTCAGGCTCCACACTAAGTGAAAAGTCTGCTTAAGATTCTCTCACCCTAGGGCAGCCCCGTTGGTGCAGTGGTTTAGCGCCGCCTGCAGCCCAAGGCGTGATCCTGGAGACCCTGGATCGAGTCCCACATTGGGCTCTCTGTATGATGCCTGCTTCTCCCTCTGCCTCTCTCTCTCTCTGTCTCTAAATAGATAAAATCTTAAAAAAAAAAAAAAAAAAAAAGATTCTCTCACCCTTGGGATGCCTGGGTGGTTCAGTGGTTGAGCATCTGCCTTTGGCTCAGGGCGTGATCCCAGGACTGGGATCGAGTCCCACATCAGGCTCCCTGCAAGGAGCCTACTTCTCCCTCTCTCTGTGTTTCTCATGAATAAATAAATCTTAAAAAAAAATTAAAAGTTCAGAAGTATTGCACATACAGCTAATTCCTATAATAGTCTTAGGTGAAAGGAAAGGAACAAATGTTTATAATTAATTTTTAATGTCATCAGATTAATACATAAATGCCATTTCAAATGTCTGGTTTGGTTTGCTAAGAGTTATACTCTTCCTGATAATGACTGGGAAAATTGGGCAAAATATAAAAAGGCTCTGCCTCTCTCTCTGTGTCTCTCATGAATAAATAAATCTTTAAAAAAATAAAATCTTAAAAAAATATATATATATAAAGGATGTTCCCGAAGACATCAGAGAGTTCAACAAGATATCAGAAAATTACTTGATGAGGACCGAGGGAGGGTAGAAACCCAGAAATGAGGCCAACTTTCGGGCTGTGTCTTCCATGAGGGGTGCTGTGGTCTAAATAGACAATGATTCATGTCTAGAGTCCACCAAAGTAAGCAGGACCCTGATGAACACTTAGTTTTGAGTTTGAACACAAAAGAATGCACCTAGGAGAAAGAATGAATGAATGAAGCTATCCCAGGCCGGTAGCAATTCTAGTGATTAAGCAATTGTCTTTCAATTCCAGACGCGGTCTCCTATTCTCTGCTCTGTGAGGCTGGGGCTCAAACTCTTACCGCATTTCCTAAACTCCTAGCTGGCTTCCTGTTACATTCTGCCAATAGGAGCTACAGAGGAAACCGAAAGGCAGTTTCTGTGCCAGCAGTGATGGTTGGCTGTAATCCCCAACCTCTGGCTGTCACAGAGAGCACCCTTACCACTCGTGTTTAGAACACCTGCAACTGCTGAGCAAGATCGTCAAGAGGTCTGCTCCCCAGCAGCGCAGGGCACCCCCATAAGCCTCGGTCTTCTACCTCCTGTTTCCATTTTTTCCTAAATGGACCCTGAGCTGGATCAGCTCTGCTTGGAAGGATCTGTAAAGGGATTAGGTCATCTCAGAGTGCTACTCAATCCACCCAAAGGAGTCAAGAAAAGGGAGAAGAGGTAAAATGAACAGAAAGAACTATTAGCACTTTCTGAGTAATACTGCAGAGCACAGCCAATTTGGAGCCTGAGGCAAAGGGAAAATGTGTATCACTATATACATTTTTAATGTATTTTCAATGATGAACTTTTCTAGAACAATAAAATAGTTGAAAAATATTAGAGAACTGAAAAGTAGGTGTATTAACTCACAACATTATTTTATTCATACTCAAACCAGAATTTATTATAATTTTACTTACATGGCTTTAATGGAGGCAAACTCATGCGTAAAAATGTTTTTGGCTTTTTAAGCTTTTGTTTTAATCGTCTAATTTAGTTAACATACAGTATTAATTTAGTTTCAGGTGCACTATATTAGTATCAGCAATTGCATACATCACCTGGTGCTCATCACAAGTGCCCTCCTTAATCCCCATCACCTATTCCACCCATCCCCCACCGACTTCCTCTCTGGTAACCATCAGTTTGTTCTCTATAGTTAAGAGTCTTTTTTTTTATTTTTTATTTATTTATTTTTTTTTTTTTTAATTTTTATTTATTTATGATAGTCACACACAGAGAGAGAGAGAGAGGCAGAGACACAGGCAGAGGGAGAAGCAGGCTCCATGCACCGGGAGCCCGACGTGGGACTCGATCCCGGGTCTCCAGGATCGCGCCCTGGGCCAAAGGCAGGCGCTAAACCGCTGCGCCACCCAGGGATCCCAAGTCTTTTTTTTTAAATGCTAGTTTTTTGTTTTTTGTTTTTTTTTAATTTTTATTTATTTATGATAGTCACAGAGAGAGAGAGAGAGAGAGAGAGAGAGGCGGAGACATAGGCAGAGGGAGAAGCAGGCTCCATGTACCGGGAGCCCGATGTGGGATTCGATCCCGGGTCTCCAGGATCGCGCCCTGGGCCAAAGGCAGGCGCCAAACCGCTGCGCCACCCAGGGATCCCAAGAGTCTATTTTTTGATTTGTCTTTCTCTTTTTCCCTTTGTTTCTTAATTTCCGTACGACTGAAATCATGTCTTTCTCCGACTGACTTATTTTGCTTAGCATTACACTCTCTAGCTCCATCCATGTCATTGCAAATGGCAAGCATTTCACCTTTTATGCTGAAAAATATTCCATATATATGTATATATATGCCTCATCTTCTTTATCCATTCATCAATCGATGGACACTTGGGCTGCTTCCATAATTTGGCTATTGTAAATAATGCTACTATAAACATGGGGGTGCATGTGTCCCTTTGAATTAGTGTTTTCTGTTCTTTGGGTAAATACCCAGTAATGGGATTGCTGGATCCATAGGGTAGTTCTTTTTTTTAACTTTTTAAGGAATCTCTACCGTTTTCCACAGTGGCTGTACCAGTTAGCATTCCTATCAACAGTGCACAAGGGTTCCTTTTTCTCCACATCCTTGCCAACATGTGTTGTTTCTTGTCTTGTTGATTTTAGCCATTCTGAAAGGTGTGAGGGGACACCTCATTGTGGTTTTCATTTGCATTTCCTTGATAGTAAGTGATGATGAACATTTCATAAATAATATTTTCAAAACTACTTCTTAGTTCATTTTTTTTTCTTTTTATGTTAAGATTTTATTTATTCATTCATGAGAGACACACAGAGAAAGAGGCAGAGACATAGGCAGAGGGAGAAGCAGACTCGATGTAGGGACCTTGACCTGGGACTCAATCCTGGAACCCCAGGATCACACCCTGGGCTGAAAGGAGGCGTTCAACCGCTCAGCCACCCAGGTGTCCCTTAGCTCATTTTCTATTGAGAGATTGAATGCTTGGCAATTTCTCTTGACCAAGTGAGGATCTTAAATAATTTTTAAATAACTGCAGCTTGTTAACTTCTTTTGTAGGATGCCATCATGACTGGTATAGTTAATTTTTTTTTTCAAGAGGGCGCCTGGGTGGATCAATTGGTTAAGTGTCTACCTTCGGCTCAGGTTGTGATTCTGGGATCCTGGGGTCCTGGAATGAAGCCCTGCATCATGCTCCTTGCTCAGTGGGGAGCTGCTTCTAGCCTCTCCCTCTTCCTCTACCTGCTGCTCCCCCTACTTGTGCTCTCTCTCTCTGTCAAATAAATAAATAAAATCTTTATTTTTTAAGGCCATTTCCAAATTTTTGTAAAATTCCACAAAGCAAAATTTGTTAATTTTTATTTATTTATTAAGATTTTATTTATTCTTTAGAGACACAGAGAGAGGCAGAAACATAGGCAGAGGGAGAAGCAGGCTCCTATTGGGAAGTTCGATGTGGAGCTCGATCCCAAGACCTCGGCATCATGACCTGAGCCAAAGGCAGACATTCAACCACTGATCCACCCAGATACCCCCCTATTAATCAGTTTTTGAAAATCCAAATACAATGCTGATTTTAAGTATCATTATTGTGTGTTTCTTTTCTTTTCTTTTTTTTTTTAAGAT
Source organism: Canis lupus familiaris (assembly GCF_011100685.1). NCBI lineage: Eukaryota > Metazoa > Chordata > Mammalia > Carnivora > Canidae > Canis > Canis lupus. The sequence continues at coordinate 82,098,518 of NC_049226.1, read as the reverse complement.
TTTATTTATTCATTCATGAGAATGCACAGGGAGGAGAGAGAGAGGCAGAGACAGGCAGAGGGAGAAGCAGGCTCCACGCAGGGAGCCTGATGCGGGACTCGATCCAGGGTCTCCAGGATCACACCCTGGGCTGCAGGCGGCACTAAACCACTGAGCCACCAGGGCTGCCCTATTGTGTGTTTCTTAAAAGTTTTATTTTTAAAAATTTTATTTTTAAGTAATCTCTCTCTCTCTTTTTTTTTTTTTTTTAAAGATTTTTATTTATTTATTCATGAAAGAGAGAGAGAGAGAAAGGCAGAGGGAGAAGCAGCCTGACGTGGGACTCGATCCCGGATCTCCAGGATCACACCCTGGGCCGAAGGCAGGCACAAAACCGCTAAGCCATCCAGGGATCCCTCTCTTTTTTTTTTTTTTTTTCAGAGAGAGAGCATGCATGCGTGTGGGCCAGGGAGGGGTTGGCACAGAGGGAGATGGAGAGAGAATCGCAAGCAGGCCTCAAGCAGGCTCTACATCAGGTGCTAAGCCTGAGGTCAGGCTTGATCTCACAACCCTGAGATCATGACCTGGTATGAAATCAAGTCAGACACTCAACCGGCTAAGCCACCTAGACACCCCAAATTAATGTGAGTTTTAAAAATATGACTGCTTTTAAGATCATCTCTTGTATTTGACTTCTTCAAGTTCAACTTTAAAGTACACAGTTTGGGGTTATTATGAAGAGGGCCACTTTAAATATTATTTCACATCCTTTTTTGGAAAACCTATGAACATATTCCTGTTGGGTATAGACCTGGAGTGAAATTGCTCAGTCATGGGGTCTGCATAGACTATTAGTATTAACTATTATTTTTATTAGGCATTATCTATTATCATATGTTATTTATTATTTTTAGCTGTCATTATTAGCATTAACTCTTAATTTTGGCTATTAGTAGTGCAGTTGTTATTACCATTAATGGCCTGTGGAAAAGACACTATGGTTTTCTAAGTAGCTTCTGCCTCTCAGAGAGGAAGTCCCTGAGAGGCAGAGGAGGGGTTGAGTTCACATCTAGGGAAGTTCAGTGATTGGAGGCCCTGTGGCCTATCATGTAGCCTGGCATCCTGGGCTCTGTCCAAATAGGAACAAAGATCATTTGTGATCCAGGCAGGTTCCCTTCTTGGGAATCTGAGCCAGAGTTCCCTTCAAATTCCCTGGGTGGTGGTCATTGAGTCAGGATGTGGACTGAGGTGAGCTATTGTGAAGCAGCTCAGAGGAAGATCCACTCTCCCACAGCTGGAACTACCCACTGTCTTCCTCAAGAGTTGAGTTCAACTATCTGGGTCTACTCAGGCCATGCTAGTGAGACTCAGGTCTTACCTGAGTAACTGGTGGCTGAACTGCAGGGTCCCCTACCAACCACCGGAATTGGGAACCTGTGTCACCAGACTCCACCACAGAGAAGGACAGTCATGCCTGGTTCCTTGTGTAAAACATTTATTTCAGGAAATGTTTGTGCCTGCATGATGGGGGAACATTGTGGGGTATCCGCAGCTGCCATAGTGACATTTGGTAGGATTAACTGGGTCACCAGAACCACAGAATGAGGACTGAACAAGCAGCAATAACTATGAGGCCTGGGGCCATGATGGGGAGAGATTTTGACAATGACTGTTTAGGGGACCACTCAGGTGAAATCTCAGTTAGTTTCTGGTATGGAGCAGGGTACTGTGTCTGATGCAGACGTGAGAGAACGGAGCGGCAAGAGCTGCTCAGCTGCTCATCCGGGAACTCATCCTCCAAGGGCCTTTGCCCCTTGCTTGCCTCCCGTACCTGGAGGTAGCAGTCAGTGGTCAGCAGCTCCCACAGCAACTCTGACATGCTTGCTCAGACCCCCGAGCTACTCTTTTGCCCAGCCCAGCATACCTGTTCCACCTGTCCAAAGACCCGCAGTAGGTTTCCTCGAAGGACACCCTGGAGCTCTTCCCTACTCCAGCCACGCCTCAGCAACTCCTCTATCAGAACTGGGTATGTGGACACATCCTCCAGCCCCTGAGGGAAACTGTGTGGCCGAGAGCTAGTCAGCTGTGGAACCTCAGCCCTATTCCCTGTTCATGACTCAGCCACAGCCATATGTGTCCAGGTCTACTGAACTCCAGCCCTGGTCAGATGTGGGAATAGGAGACTTGGAGAGGGTAAGTGATTCAAACCTGCTCTTTATCCTGCAGAAGGAAGCTCCTAACCTCTTTCAATATTCATAAACACTCACTGAATTGTACGGTTGAGATCTATGCAGAGAGACCTTGGTGGCTCAGTCAGTTAAGCATCCCACTCTTGATCTCAGCTCAGGTCATGATCTTGGGGTAGTGAATTCAAGCCCTGTTTTGGGCTCCAGCCTTTCACTGAATACAAAGTTTTCCTCCATTTACAGAAGGACCTAGACTGACATCCTGCAGGCACACACCAAGCTGCAGGCAAAGAAAATGGTCAGTTCACACCAGACTTTGCTAAGAGTCTGCTCAGAAGCAGTGGGTCAGGGGCACCCTGCTTGGCTTGTTTGGAAGAGCATGTGGCTCTTGATCTAAGGATTATGACTTCAAGCCCTGCATTGGATATAGAGATTACTTAAATAAATAAAACTTGAAAGAAAAAGATAGAGAGAGAGAGAGAGAGAGAGAGAAAGAAAGAAAGAAAGAGAGAAAGAGAGAAAGGAAGGAAGGAAAGGAAATGAAGGAAGGAAGGAAGGAAGGAAGGAAGGAAGGAAGGAAGGGAAGGGAAGAAAGAAGAAAAAGAAAGAAAGAAAGAAAGAAAGAAAGAAAGAAAGAAAGAAAGAAAGAAAGAAAGAAAGAAAGAAAGAAAGAAAGAAAGAAAGAAAAGGAAAGAGGACTCTGGGTGTGCAGAGATGCAAGGTGGGCCTAAAGGCGATGAAGACCATGGTGTGGTAGATATGATGTCTATTAAGCTAACCCCACAGCTAGCCCCAGAAAAGCCACAGAGAAGCACTCACCGTCTGGCCCCATCATAATCTCCACCAATTCCAATGAACTTGGATCCAATGACTGCCCTGATGTAGTCAAAGTGATCTGAGGGATGGAGAGTCAGCACTGTGGGGCTTCCAGGGCAGGGATGCGTGGGAACTGCACTCTACTGATTCCCCTTCTTGCAGCCTGTAGGCCATACAGGCCTATTCCTTCATGGCCTGACTCCCAGTTCAAGGGCTTGAGAAAGCTGATCCCAGTTGACTCTAGACTGGAATTTAGATTTGGAGTGGACCCCATTTGGGCAATTTCTCATACAGGATTCACCCTGCCTCCAGTCTCCTTGAGAACTATGAGGGCTCCTTTCCATAAGTATAGAGGATGAGAGGGAAAAAAATACAAGTGACAAAGACCACAGAGATTTAAGGGGATGTTTAGTCCCTTGGTCAGAGGCAGGGGCAAGGAGTTTTGGGAACCCCTGCCGAGGCCCAGATGGTTGGCACCTGGGCTCTCTGTCTGACTGCCTCCCTTATATCCATGAGTGTCATAGTTACCAACTCTTGTGTCTTCAGCAGTTCCACATGGCACCAAGGTGCTTTATACCATCCATCATTGAGTTTTGGGGAGCGGTGCCTATTGCCTACAATAGGTCAGACCACTGGGACTATTCTGAGGCCCTTCCCTCAAGGCTTCAGGTCCAAATCAGAGCTGCTCAGAGAGCCCAGGCAGGGCTTACCTGCCACAGTGGACACGTTAGCTAACAGGTTGCATTGCAGCACCCCCGATGACAAAGACACCATCACAATGCCACCATTCTTCTTCTGCAGGGGTGGACAAATGGACACTCAGCTTGGCTGCCAGAACAACCACCTGTCTCTAGGCTCCTGTGAGGAAACTATTCAGCTCTGGCTTTGAGGTCAGAGGAGACATCACCTCTAGATTTGTGTGGATGGAGGAGTCTAAGCTCTGGTTGGGATGGAAATGTCTTGGAGTATTTACCACTTAGAACCCCCACACCTGAGTTCAAGAATTCAGGGGCTGTGGACTCTGGTTTTGTGGGACAGATGTTCAGCCTAGGGTTTGAGCAAGTTGAGGGAACAGGGGCTCAGGTTCAAGGGCTCCTGGTTTAAACCTCTTGCTTTAGGTTTGAGGGCCAGGGCAGTCTCTCACCAGAAGCTGTAGGATATCATCGGGAACGTTCCTGGCATTCTTACACACACCTCGGGCAGCCGAGTGGGAGAAGATCACAGGTGCCTGTGACACTTCCAAGGCTCGCCGAGCCACAGTGTCTGAGACATGCGACAAATCTACCATCATGCCCAAGCGGTTCATTTCCACCACCACCTTCTGCAGGGACAGGTTGGGGAAGAGGCATTAGGGATACACATGCATGTGCCCTTTTCTGTAGGGAACTGGTGGGGCATGTGAATTCATGTGTGGCAGGGTATGGCACTAGAGTCCTCACCTCACCGAAGCTGGTCAGCCCACTGACATTGTTGTAGAAGGGATGGATGCCCTTAGCTGAGCTCTCTGCCCTGCAGGATGACCAGGAGGCTGTCTGAATGGTGGCCCTAACTTAGTCACAAGAGCCTACTGAACCCTCTCTACCTGCAACCCCTGGAGTGAGAGCAGGGACTCAAGCTGGGCTGTGCCTGGCAGGAGGTGGTCCCTACTGGGGATCCAGTCTTGTACCAACTCCTGCTCCTCTCTCCACTCCAGGGTCAGTTTCAGATCCCAGGGGTAAAGCTTGGTCTGAGCCCCAGTATGATCTTGGGCATGTCCCTGCATCAGTGGGTGCATACCATTTGCACTGAGCTCACCAGGGTGTGTTGCAGGTGTGAGTGAGTGTCAGGTAACGCACACCCAGCACGTAGAAGGTACGCAAGATGGAAAGGCTACTGTCCAGTGAGTGTCCTCCCTCCACACCAATGAGGCAAGCCAACTTCCGGGTGTTGTTCAGAGCTGGGGGCAGGTAGGTCAGGTGGTCACATTCAGAGACTCCGGTATTCAGTCAAGTCCCTAACACCCCCCACCAGTCTGCCTACCTTTAACTGAGGTCACAAGCTCCAGCTCAGAATAGGAGGCACACATGCGGCGGATGAGGTCAATTTGCTCCAGGGTGAGGCGCAGGGCATCCCGTTCCTGGGTCTGGCATGGGACGTAGGCTGACCAGAACTGGGGGAAGGCCAAGGGTTGGCTTGGGCAGGGGTTGCTTTGGAGTTCCTTGACAGCCCACATGGCAAATGTGGTCACATGTAATGCAATGGTTGTCTCTGGTACTTGGATGCCTACCAAACTAATTCACTGTGAGCCCTGCAGCCCCCAGCATCCATATGGTAGCATTTGGGGGGGCCCTACAGTAACTGAGTTCCCTTGTGACTAACCTGTGCTCTCTGGGGCTTCCACACTCCCCCTCAGCCATGCTGTGTCCCTGTGGTACCTGGGCACCGACGAGACCGTCTCTAAGCCTGTCCAGGCTGGTCTGGCCACGGCTGAAATTGCGCAGATTGACATCGTGTAGCCCCTGGCGGTAAAACTGCCTCAGGACAAGGGGCATGTCATTGTGGCTGGAGGGAGGGCAAGGCAAGGTCAGGTCAGGGGCAAATGGGTGCGCTTCTTAGGCCTTAGGATCAAGCAGGACGTGGGTCAAAGTTGGTGGAGGGGGATGTCCCCCACACCACAGTCACACAGACTGTACCAGAACCCCTTGAGGCCTACGCTGGGGGTTCCCACCAGGGGCAGAGTGACAGACGAAGGGAAAAGGCATCCACGGATGCTGGGAGAGTGAATCACTGAGGACCTGAGGACCGCTTCCCCTGCCCTGGGGCTCCCCTGCCCTGGGCCGGGCTCGTGTCCACCGCCCCACCCCGCACCTACGCACCCGTCCACGAGAGGGAAGTCGCGCATCAGGGCCCGCGCGCGCTCCCGCAGACTTGGGGAGCTGGGGGTGGCCGGCCCGGTCGCGGAGCTGGAGGTGCCCGGCGTGGTGTGGGCGTCGCTTACCAGCCGCGGCAGCAGCAACACTAGGAGGAGCCGGCGCAGGGGTGGCCCGCGGGGCGCGGGGGTGCGCTCCAGGCTCGGGGGCCGCATGCTGCGCAGCGCACTGGCAGCCCTTGTCGAGAGGGGTGCGTGAGAGGGGTGGCGAGGGGCAGAGGGCGACGGGAACGCCGACTCGGGCCACCCCGGGCGCGCCGCCCTCCCCTCCCCTCCCCCCTCCTTTCCCCTCCCCTCCCCCTCCCTTCGCCTCCCCTCCGCCCGCCCCCGGCCCGCAAGACCTCACCCCCTGGGCGCTGGGCGCTGGGCGCTGGGCGGGCCCTCGGTGCCCGTGGCTTCTCCTCGCCGCCCCGCCGGGGCGCGGCCGGGCTGACCCAGGTTGCTCTGCCACCGCCTCTAATCCTGCTGTCCGAGAGAGAAGTCTTAGGGCGCCCCGCGCAGGGCAGCCCTCAGCCCTGAAGCCTCTCTCCACCCCGTCAGGTGCCCAATTAGGCCGGACCCTGCGCCAGCGCCCCGAGGCCACATGCAAAGGTCTCTGGCCACAGTACCCCGCGGCTCTGGCTCCCGGTGCCGAGCCACAGTGGGGGTGGGGGAGGGAAGGGACAGTTTCTGGGAATGGGGGGTTGACCTTGCAGACTTCGCAGTGGTCCTCTGCCCTGACCTCTCCCTCCCCTGCCTTCCTCCCTTGCCTACCCGTCCATCCCCTGGGGGGCTCAAGCTGAAACTGGGAACTGTCGGGGCGCCCCTCCCCCAGTCTTCCCCAGCTTCAGGAAAGAGCTAGCTCCTCAGGAGATGCTACACCTCCCCAGGGTCTGAATGGAGGGACTTTGGGGATGTGAACTGAGCAAGCATCTGAGGAGGGTCCGGGGTGGTTAACTGAACAGAGCAGGAACTCAGTAAGCGATTTGAGTGGAAGGAAATTGAGTCAGTTTTAGGGCAGCACAGCACCCCTCCCCCCATCCCAGCACCCCTCCCGCCCCAGCTGCTGGCTGAGCTGTCGGTTAGGATCCCTCCTACCTCAGTGTGGAAGTCCTCAGTGTATGAAGTTAGAGGTATGGGTCCTGAGGAAACGCCTGGCATCTGGGTCCTGAGGCTACATCCGCCTTATCTTCCAGCTCCTGTGGCTCTAGCTCTCCAGAAAACTCCAGGCTGAGTTGCGTCTTTCCTCTGAAGGCCCCACCCTCCTTCCCAGCCCCAGGCCCTTACCCTGGCTGCCTCCTCCAGGAACCACCTCCCTCCACCAGGCACCACACAAACACAGGGAAATGCATCTTCTCAGAAGCTCCGCCACTGAGAGGCTTCGAGGTCTCTGCCCAGACTCCGTCCCCAGCCTCTCAAGCTTCTACACTGAACCTTGGCACCCCCTGGAGCTGCTTTGCCTTTGGAACCTTTAACAGGTGGCAGGCGTGACCAGTGCAGGGGTAGTGACCCAAGTCGGAGGACTGGAGACCCTAGAAACCACCCTAGAAAGGAAATGAGCAAAACTCTGCAAGAGGCTCTAGGGGTCCTGGGCTACCCAGCAGAGGCCGCCCGGCTTGGGCTTGGGTATATTTGAATGATTGTGCAAATGGTGGTGCCCGGTGCGGGCAGGCAGGGGTGAAGGGCTACCCAGTGGCGCTGTGCTGGACGTCGGTCTGCTCTCTGACTACCGCGGCTGGAAGGTTCTCTGGCAGCCCCACTGCAGAGTGGGAGTCCCCCAGGGTCTGTGCTTGCCCTAGGTGGCTGGGGAGCCCAAACTCAGACCTGGCTCCCTCCTTTCTCCCCTCACCGCTGGCCTGCAGCCTGGTACCTACTCAAGCAGCGGGCTGAGTGAGGAGAGGGAGGAGAAACTCTTATGGCCGGTCTCCAAGACAAAAACTTTGTTTGGGAGAATAAACAACTTGTCTGTTCTACTTTTAATAGCCCCCCAGGAAGTGGGGTAGGCAGGAAATCCAGAGCAAACAGCAGCTGCTAACAGAGAAGGGAGAATTTATTTAGCTTTTCAAGGTTTGTTAGCTTTTCTCCAAGGATCAGATGTCTTACATCCCAAGGCTCGGAGGAAACTCTAGCCCAGCAGAGACAGGTGGTGCTGAGCCATAGCAAGTGGGCGCCATCTCTGTAGAAGGTCAACCAGGCAGCTTAATTTTCAGCAATGTTCAGCTTCAGTCCCTAAACTGACTGGCATTGCTAGTCACGGCCTCGAGGTGACCATACAAGGGCAATCACAGAAACACAGACATACCCAGCCCCTTATACACTCAGGGACATGAGAACACTCATACTCAAGGGGTGGGTGGGTTTGAGCCAACTGGACGGACTGTTCTCCTTTTTACGTTGTTTGAGGCCTTCTCTCTGCCCTGTCCTGTGCAGGGGGAAATAAGCAAGCACTAAAGAAGCCTTGTCCCATTCCTTCCTTCCTCTCTCCTGTCCTCAGAGAAAGAGGCGAGTCTAGAGAGGAGATGAATGGAGGAGCTGCGATGGAGAGAGATAGTAGAGAGGAAGGAGGGACAAAGGATGCAGGAAGTAAAAGGAAAGGAAAGGAACGGAACGACAGTAAAGGAAAGGAAAGGAAAGGAAAGTCAATATGACCTTCGGAAAGGAGAGGAGAGAGACAGTAGAAGACACAGAAGAGCCGAGAAAAGCCAAGAAAAAAGCCTCGAAAGAAAAGAAGTCTCGGAAATATAAGAAGAGCATCCTATCTCGAGATCCCTCTCTCTCCTCTCCTCTTCTTTCTCTTCTCTTCTCTCTCTTCTTCTCTTCTCTTCTCTTCTCTTCTCTTCTCTTCTCTTCTCTTCTCTTCTCTTCTCCTCTTCTCTCTCTTTTCCTTCCTTCCTTCCTTCCTTCCTTCCTTCCTTCCTTCCTTCCTTCCAAGCCTTGTCCTTTAGAAGACTCCAGTATCTGTGGATAGACCTGGACAATTTGGGGAGAGAGGCTATGACAGAAATTATCCGAGTGCTGGCAGTGGATACCAGAGAAAACGGGGAAGCAGGGAAGCCCAGGGCCTGGCTCCAGAGTTGATCTGAAAGTTATCTGTGATGCCTCCTACCTTCTGCCCCTTTCTCCTCTTTAATAGCATCTCCAGATCATTCTGGTTCAACCTCCAAACATCTCCCAGGGGTCTCTTCTCCATTCCTACTATCTCTTCCCCAGTACCTCTACCCCTTTCATCTCTCACCTCCTCCTGGTCTCCCCACTTCCAGTCCATTCCCCAACTGAGCAATCAGACCTATCTCTCTTTGAGAAGAATCTGTCATCCTCTTGCTAAAGTTCTTCTGCAGCTTCTCGTGGCTCTTAGGATACAGATTTCTCCACTAGCTGAAGTCAGAGCTTTCCCATGAAACCTTAAGTCAAAATGATGTAAAGGGATGAGTACCCTGGCTTTCAGAAAGTTTGCATTGTGCCACCTTGTTTTTATGAAAGATTTACATTAGTACCCATTTTTACTAACCAAAAGAAATCTGAAGAGGATTTTGCTTTTAGGGAGAAAGCCATTACTATACTAATGTAGGTCTGTCTACCAAATACCTTTATTTGGCACTCAAGTCCTGGTGTGTCTCCCATCGGCCTCTCTAGTCTCAGCAAATGGCATAAACCCTCTTGCCCTCTTGCCTTGCTGCCTACTACCACAGAGCCTTGTTACATGCTGTCCCCTTAGCCTCCAACTGGTATGGCTGCTGAGGCAGGGCCAGTGTGGGAAATCTTGACACAAGGGACAGTATGTGAGTAAGCACCTTCTCTTCTAATCTTTACCTATGTAGTGTTTACATAAATCAAGACCTGCAGAGGACACAGTGATAGAAACAGGCTCCTCCTGGGACCAAGCTTTCTTGGGCAGAGCCGATCCAACCCCATTGATCTCCAGTGTATTACAAGAATATGCAGGGAAGAAAAATATCAGACTGACAGGCCACCTCACATGCTCAGAGTGCAGGAGAGGGACAGAAGCACGGTCTTCCTCAGTATCCAGTATTGTGCAGGTGAGGTTCAGCCTCTTTCAGGGCGCCTTGCTCCTGAAGACTTCAGACTCCTAAAGACTCACCCCTACTTCTCTCTGGGTGTTGCTCTGTTTCTGCTGCCACAATGACAGACATAGCCAAATTCCCGACACAACAGCCTCTCTGGCCAGAAGACAGCCTGGCCACCAGGGACACACATCCTCTAATCACAAAGCTGAGGCTACCCTTCTGGAAGTGGCTAACAGGTAGCACATTTTCCTTCCTCAAAAGGCAGCCACCATCCACCTTGCTAGGCGAAGTGCAGTAAGCACGAATGCATCTCTGTCTCCTGCTTCCACCTAGCTTTCTCCCTAATCCCCACTTTTGTCTTCCACACCCTTCTTGTCCATTTTGGGTCTCCTGCAGCCAGACTCTGCCTGACTTCAGGCAGTATGAAGGATCCAGTGCACAAGATCCCCAGAGCAAAGTCATGGTGGTGCTGGCAGGTTTTAAGTGTTTGACTGGGCTGCCTCCTGGGACCAGTTATTCTGGTGATTTAGGCATAAAGTCCACAGGGCTTGGAGCTCTTATCCTGAGGTTGGTTTGCTTGCTGTCCCAAGTTCTTGAGGTAGTGCCATCAGCTGTGGGGAGGCTAGAGGGGCATGTGCTACAGGAGATTGACTGAGGAAGATCATACAGGGAGTCCCTGAGATTCAGATGGCACCTTCTGAACTGTGATATTCAGTTGCCTAGAGAGGGGGCCATATTATGGAGAACTCCAACAAATCCAAATCTTCTTTGGTAACTTATTCTCTTTAAAACAGGAATATGGATGAGCCTCTCAGATTGCTCAGGTTCAGGTTTGCTGGAACCCCTCCCTCCTCCTCCTCTCCCCCTCCTCCTCCTCCTCCTCCTCCTTCTCCTCACCCCCCTCCTCCCCCTCCTCCTCCTCACCTTCGTCCATATCTTCCTCACAGAAGTCTGCAGTGGCTGGCCCTACTAAAGCTGGCACGTGAACTCAGTGAGGCCATGATCACCATATTCTGGCCCCTAGTGCCATACCTGCACACAACAAACGCCCAACCAACATTCCTTGAAGAGCAAGTTGGCTTGGAGCTCAGGAGACTGCTACCTTTCCTTCCTTCGTGGAGCAGGGGAATGTGACAACAGTGACAACGTGTCAGAGCAGCCTAAGTTACTGTGTGTCCAGAGCTGTACTACCAGTTTGATGTGTTGTAGTCCATTTGATCTCAATAGCTCACAAGGTAGGTTTTTACCAGCCTCATTTTCTAGGTGAGAAAATTGAGGTTGAGCGAGGTGAAGCTGGCAGGTGGAACTGGGATCTGAAACCAAAATTCCCTTACTCCTAGACTTGATGAGTTTTGAGCTCTCTAATTCTGTTCTCTGTCTCGGACCACTCCAGGTACGAAGCAGCCGCCCCAGCTAACAGATGCCCTTTCTTAACTTTTGCACCCCTCTGTCTGGAGACCTCCCTGAATCTAAATCCAGAACACTGGGCAGGGGAATTCAAAATTTGGGGACAACTTGTGAGGGCAATGGGACTAAGTTTGTGGTGGAGGAATGTACTTAGCTTTCTGATGTCCAGGCTCTGTGGGACCATAGGCCAGAGCTACTCAGAACTACACCTTCTCTCTGGGTGTCCAGGCCCTGAGGAGAGAGAACTTTGAAGAATGATTGTCACTTCGTAAGGTCTGTCCTGTCTGCTGCTGCTTCTTCTTCTATTTTTTTTTTTTAAGATTTTATTTATTCATGAGAGACACACAGAGAGAGGCAGAGACATAGGCAGAGGGAGAAGCAGGCTTCCTGCAGGGAGCCCGATGCGGGACTTGATCCCAGGACCCCAGGATCACAACCTGAGCCCAAGGGAGACACTCAACCACGTAGCCACCCAGGCACCCTGTCCTATCCCCTTCTGCACATGCCGCTCACCTCCTGTTCACCACTGTCAGGCTCACCAAAGTTGGAGTGTACTGACCTTCTTTTCAGTGTGGCTTCATGGGACATAAGGAAACCATCTGGGGTACAACAGAGCCCTCCTTGAACTTGGCTGAAGGGGAGGAAAGATAGGGAGGCAGCAGCTGGACAAGCAAATGATTACAATGATTACAATGATGCCTTCCTGGCCAAGTCAGATTGGGGTTCCATGGACTTCTTGACTTCCAGCTGCTGCCTCTCTCTTCAGGAGAGGCTTCAAGTCCCTTAAATCATCTGTCTAGACATTCCCTACTGATCACCCATTGGAGCTGGCCCCTCGCTGGGGTATGCAGTGAAGGGGCTGGACAAGTCTCCAGTTACCTACCACATCTGCTCACATAAGCATCAGAGGAGTGGGCTGTGTGGATGCCAGGTGCTAGGATGGGCTCTGACCAAACAAACATCTATCGTGTGGCATATGTGGTTTTCATTTAGTCTTAAGTTCAGACTTGCTGTTTGCTCAGCCTAGCCTGCTCATCTCTGAGGCCTTTCAGACCTGCAGCAGCATGCTATACACAGCGCACCCTGCCTCAGAGCTCTCTGAGCTTCCTATTTTTTATGCAGAAAGACTACCCTACTCTGCCTGGCTGCCATGGCTCCCACAAGCTAATTTATGCTATGAAGTGACCCCCAAGTCCTCACTGATTCCAAATCTGGATGGAACATTGAACTGCACCTGAGAAGCTTTCTAAAAAAATTTCTGGGCTGCTCTGATGGCTCAGCGGTTTAGCGGCACCTTCAGCCCAGGGCATGATCCTGGAGACCCGGGATCAAGTCCCACATCAGGCTCCCTGCATGGAGCCTGCTTCTTCCTCTGCCTGTGTCTCTGCCTCTCTCTGTGTCTCTCATGAATAAATAAATAAAATCTTAAAATAAAATAATAAAAAAATTTCTGGGGTGCCTGGGTGGCACAGGCAGTTAAGCACCTGCCTTCAGCTCAGGTCATGATCCTAGGAGGCCCAGGTCATGATCCCAGGGTCCTGGGATCTAGCCACATCCAGCTTCCTGCTTAGTGGGGAGTCTGCTTCTCCCTCTGCTCATCCCCCTGCTTGTTCTCTCTCTCTTTTTCTCTCACTCTCTCTCAAATAAAGTTTTGAAAATTTCTTTTAACTTATTAGGTTAATTTCAAACATAAAAAAGCAGAAGATGGGCAGCCCAGGTGGCTCAGCAGTTTAGTGCCGCCTTCAGCCCGGGGCCTGATCCTGGAGACCCAGGATCGAGTCCCACGTCGGGCTCCCTGCATGGAGCCTGCTTCTCCCTCTGCCTGTGTCTCTGCCTCTCTCAGTGTGTCTCTCATGAAAAAACAAAACAAAACAAAACAGAAGAGTATAGTGAACCCCTATATATCAGGCACCTGGCTTCAACAATTATGGATGGCCTATCTTGTTTCATGTATACCTTACTCATTTACACCTTCTACAGAATATTTTAAGGCAAATCGAACATTTATTCTACCCATATTTAAGTTTGCATCCCAAAAAATAACGAACAGCTTTTTAAAAAGACAGCTACCAAAAAAAAAAAAAAATATATATATATATATATAAAAGGGATCCCTGGGTGACGTAGTGGTTTGCTGCCTGCCTTTGGCCCAGGGCACGATCCTGGAGACCCGGGATCGAATCCCACGTCGGGCTCCCGGTGCATGGAGCCTGCTTCTCCCTCTGCCTGTGTCTCTGCCTCTCTCTCTCTCTCTCTGTGTGACTATCATAAATAAATAAAGAAAAAAATATTAAAAAAAATAAAAAGACAGCTACCATACCACTATGGATCTTAAAAGAGTCACAATACTTCCTTACTATTATGAATTATCTATCATGTTCAAATTTCCCTGATTGTCTAATTTTTAAATAATTGTTTTAATTATAATGTAGATAAGGTCATCCACATTGCATTTGGTTTTTATGTCTCTCAATCCATTGGTTCCTCTTCCTTCTTTCTTTGTAATTTATTTGTTGAAAAAATCAGGTCCTTTGTTCTTTAGAGTGTTCTGTTTTGGAATTTGCTGATTGCATCCCATGGTGTCATTTCACAGGTTCCTCTGTCACTTGTATGGGAAAATTTTTAAAGTGCAGGTTTCCAGATCCCACTCTAAAAATGTATTCCTGTAGGACTGGCATAGGTGCTGGGGATCCCTTGTTTTCCTGGAAGTCCCAGGTGAGTCTGTTTGCCTCATGTTTGGGGATTGCCAACCTACCTGACTCCTCCAGGATCGCAAATTGTCCTCAGACACCCCAAGTTTCAGAGAGCAATATAAGATTATAATCTCCAGAGGTGAGGAGTAGGAGGAAGAGGAATTAGCTGTCTTTTGTAAGCTTTTTTTTTAAAGATTTATTTATTTATTTATTTATTTATTTATTTATTTATTTATTTATTATAGACATAGAGAGAGAGAGAGAGAGGCAGAGACAAAGGAGGAAGGAGAAGCAGGCTCCATGCCGGGAGCCCGAAGTGGGATTGCACCCTGGGCCAAAGGCAGGCGCCAAACCACTGAGCCACCCAGGGATCCCCTGTCTTTTGTGAGTTAATTGAGACTCACAGTGGGAACCCCCCAGAGCTGGTGACTCCTTCCTCTAACTCAGATTAGGGAAACTATTTAAATTATCAGGACCTTTCCTGGCTTTGAGGGTGTCAGAGGAGGAGCAACACTCTTGCTCATGTGGCCCCCTGAGAGTGAGTGTGCTATCCACGGCGTGAGCTGCTTCACTGGGACCTGAGGGTCAGGAGCTGCTGGCAGTGCCTGCTTTTGATCTAGGATGCTGAAGACAAGTGGACCCGGCACACAGGTCCACACACACCCTGTGCTCTTTCTTCTCTGCTGACATTCCCTCACCCCTACTCTCTGTCCCCTTAACTGCTCAGTGAGACATTCCACTGGTAATAGCCAGCACCTCACTGCCATTGCACACAGTAGTCAGAATGATATTTTAAGCATATCTATCTGATCATTTCACTACCCTGCTCAACTTCTTCCCATGACTGCCCAACACGCTTAAAATCCACATTCCTCACCATGGCTGACAAGGCCTGCTATGGCCTGGTCCATGCTTGCTGCTCCAACCACATCTTTCATTCTTCTTTTTTCTCTCTGGCCACACTGGCCTTTCTGTTAGTTTTAGAACAGGCCGGCCTCATTCCTGCCCCAGGATCTTTGCACTTTCCATTTCCTCCTCCAGGAATTGACTCCCTCCAGCTCTTACTAGGATTCCCTCACATCTTCCTTCACTGAGATGTCACCTCCTCAAAGAAGTCTCCCCTGACTACCTTGTGAAACCTAGCACCACCTCATCACTGTATCCTTTTATCCTATTTTTATCCTATTTATCCTATTTTCCTTTTTTTCCTTCTTTTTTAAAGATTTTATTTATTGGGTGGCTCAGAGGTTGAACCTCTGCCTCTGGCTCAGAGCATGATCCTGGAGTGCTGGGATCGAGTCCTGCATTGGGCTCCCTGCATGGAGTCTACTCCTCCCTCTACCTGTCTCTGCCTCTCTCTGTGCCTCTCATGAATAAATAAAATCTTTAAATTTTTTTTTATTTATTTGAGAAGAGAGAGAGCCCACATGTGCATGAGTTGGGGGAAGGGCAGAGAGAGAAGCAAGCTCCTCCACATGGGGCTCTGGATCCTGGGACTCCAGGATTGTGACCTGAGCCAAAGGCAGATGCTTAACCAACTGAGCCACTCAGGTGCCCCTCTTTTACTTTTCTTTATTGCACTTATAATTATTTGAAATTATATCCTTTACTTACCTCTTTAGTTTGTGGGTGCCTTGAGGTGAGGGGCTTTAATCATCTTGCTCACTAATATACCCCAAGCAACTAGCAGGTGCTCAGTAAACATTTGTTGAGTAAATGGATAGATGGATGGGTTGATGGACAGAATGTCTTTTCAGTCCTGCCTCTCATCTTCTTACACACACATGCACACACACGCACACACGCACGTACACACATGTACATATACACAGGGAAGTTCTCATCAGGCTTTGCATTTCTTAAAGAACCTGCCTGTGTCCTGCCCCGATCTGCGCAGGTGTCATTGTGATAGTCACAGTTAGAAGCTGTACTCCAGGGTCTTTTCGGAGGCAGAAGGTCTTAGAGCATCAGGTTCCCCATGTGGGAATGTACTTCAAGGGAACAGGAAGGTTTGGGGCCTGGCCTTGGACAAGCTAGGTTTCAAGCCAAATATGTTGGGCAAAATCATTTTATTGGACAGTAAGTAATCCCACTGGGGCAGAAAGGGCTGGGAATGAAGGAGCACATGAGCCTCAGCGTTGGTGCCACCCAACTCTTCTCTCTGTTTTCTTCTGGCTCTGGGAAGCAGGTCTTCCTGGGTCTCTCTATTCTGTCTCCTGGCTCCAGACAAGAGGCTCCCTGGGTAGACGCAAATTGCTTCTTTTCAGTTTCAAAAAGCCCAGCTCCTCTTGGTTTGTGTTGGCAGCTTCTGGCAGTGACTCAGGGCAGGAGTCTATCTGCTAGATTGGCCCCTGCTAAGACCACTCTGAACCCTCTCTCTGCTCTTGCATCGTCCTTGGCTCCAAGACAGCAGACTTTTCTTTCTTCTTCCCAAGAAGGGGCTCTAGAGGATTGAGCAGAGAAACGTCAGGTTTTCTTCCAGGCCGGTTTTAGCCCTGGGATGTTCAGAGCAGCCTCTTCCTTTAAACCTCAGTTCCAAGGCTCCTTGCCCACGGCCAGTTAGTATGGAAGGAGGCTCCTGGCTGAGGAAGGCTGAGACAGAGCGGCTCAGGTTCTAGTTCCAGCGGTGGATAGTCGGAGTCACTGCAGGAAGAGGCATTGGCTGTCTTAGGTGGTTAAATGTTTGCCCTCCCCACAGAGTGGCTCAGCCACTGAGCTTCTGTGGGGTCAGCCTCCTGCCACCACACTGCAATCGTCAAATTTGGGGGCTGGAGCAACCTAGGTCTTTATCCGATTCTGATGCCTCTGGAGAGCCCTGCTGGAAATTGGTTTCTCTGCTTCCACCTTTGCTGGGGTGACCACAGGAGCATCCCCATAGGTCCGGTAGCCACCAACCAGGCAGTATGTCTCTCCATGCCAGCCCACCTGGGTTTCTCCACAGCCTCGGTAGAGGACATGGTAGTGACCAGGTGTAGGAGGAGAAATGGGAGCCACTGTTGCTGGAAAGAAAATAAGATCTAATCAGTCATTTTTGCTATGTACAGTGACCTGCCAGGACCTCCCATCTCATGTCTCTCCCAGTTTCTGGCTGAAGTCCTTTAATCTGCTTGGTATCTGGAACACAGCCTTGGCCCATTGCCTCTATGAGTCCCCTAGAGAAGGAATATGGCTGCAAAAACGATTCTATGTAGCTCAGGGTAGCAGCAGGAGATGCGGAAATCTGTTCCACATTCTTGGAGGAAATAGTAGAACCTGAAAACAATTGCATCTGGGATCCTTTCCATCTCTCCCTTCCACAGCAGAAAAAGCATTTCTCAAGGTCTATCACTTCTGAGGCTTTAATGGAAATACCTTTTTAGTGTTGGAAAAATTAATATAAATGGGCTAAGAACTTCTCTCATCTTGGCAACCCCTCTGGGGCCCCATTCATACTGCCTATTTCAACCACACTGATCTCTAGCCCTCTGGTACTTTTACCTAGGTTAGCAAAAGGCCAAATACTGAGGCAGAGTGACCAGGAGGTTCAGAGCCAGATTCTGGGTGACAAATCTAGGCTCACGTCCACCCAGCCTCCTAGGACACCATTTCGTCAGCCCTCCAGTCTTGGTATCACTCATCACTCTCCTTGGTTCTTCTGTTCTTCCCATTGATAGGACACCACATTTTCCCAGCACTCAGCAGCTCATTCTGGGGTGTCTGAGGGGACCCATGTGGATGTCTACATGACAGCATGGTGAAGGTGCCTGGGTTTGAAGGAGGGTTTCATGAGTGGCCCTCAACAATTCTTCCTTGAACTGCTCCATTTATCACTTGCCAACAAAAATTGGCTTGACTTTTGCTGAGAGGCCACTCAGAAAAGGGTCAGAATGGAAGTATCTTGTAGCCAAAAGGGAAGGCTGCATTTATAAAGATTAGAAGCTTTCTGAATAGTTGCCCAGGGATGACATTTCACTTGTCCTCAGCAGTGAGCAGGAACACTGTAAGTCCCTGAGGGGGCCCCAGGTCACTTGTATTACTTACAGCTGATTAAGTTCTGAGGTGTGGTGGGCAAGCCCAGAAGGAACCTGTGTCAGCCAGGTGAAGTTGTGTGTATACCAATGACTCTTGTACAGATGCCTGACCTAGGCCTACCTGCTATGCTGCCCTCCCAGGGGACAGAGGACAAGTTAGAATGAATATAGAAGATCCGGTCAGACATTCTCTCTCAGGCAACCGAACAGATTGGTATCTGGTAGAGAACTGGTAGGGAAGTTTCCCCGAGAGCATCACGTTTGCGTCGTTACTCTGCCATGGAAACTGTGAGAAGGCTTGTGAAGTCATCACTATCCAGTGAGGTCACATAAGGAATCTGTGACTTGAAGGGCAGGCTTCAGGCTCTTGGGGTTTTGTGGAGGAGAGCAGGGTGGAGACAGAAAAGCACCTTGTCTGGGCCCTCACACTTCTCTCCCCAGCCAGCCCTAGGAAATAACTGTGGCACAGCGCCAGGGACCAAAATAGGGCAAGAGAACCCACATTCTGTGATTGGCTTGAGAGGCAAGACTAACCCAAGAGACAGTCAGGTTGTATGGCACTGACCCTAAGTATTCAACAGCTGGGGAGGCAGAGATTTGTGTGGAAGTTTCCTTGGCAGTGGCCCTCAAGGATAAGTTAGATTTGGACTCATGGAGAGGAGAGGGAAGAACTTCCAGCTGAGAAGAATAAAAGCAAAGACAAAGTCTTCTTGAACTTGTCCTTCTCCAAATGCAAATTCACAGAACCCTCACATTTTTACAACTGAGGACTCAAAAAACTAAGAGGTGAAGGGGGCCTACGTGAGGTTATACAAGTAGTGGAAAGGTGTTCAGCTCAATGGTAGGGCTTCAGGTGGGCTCTGGATTTATACCTGATAGGAATGTGAAGACAAACTCATCCTTTTCAAAGTGACACTGCTAGAGATGTTAAAGGTGCTCCAAGGCCAAATGAGGGTCCTGAATGGCTTTCACCAAGTGGGAATGGTGGGGGCGTTTTAGTATGAAATTCAAAAAAAATTCACGACAAAACAACAACCTAATCATTACATTCATCTCTCCCCTAAAAAGGCAAATTACTGATATAACAATCCTACCACTGTGAAAGGATGAAGTGTGGGCTCAGCAGAAGTGTGGGTGAAAAACATGGTCAAACTGTGAAGAGGCGTTACTAAAAGCTGATTGGGTCCTACTCAGAGGAGGAGGAAATAGCTCTGCCCTGAGCTTGATCAGGCCCACAGGAAGGAACCACATTTGGGGCAGCCCTGGATACAGTCAATCAACACTTCCTAGCAATGAGAGATAATCTTCCTTAAAGGGGGCCCCCTGTTGCTGACCTTGAATATGCAGAGATGGGATGCTTGTTTCCTGGGGCAGTTGCAAAAGGCATGTTCCCTGGAGGTACATAATGATGCAGGACTATTTTAGAAGTTGGGCAACAACAACAAAGTGGGGCAACCGTGGTTGAGAACCACATCATCTTTCTATTCCTAAATTGCTTGAATTAGTGTGGTGCATGTTAGGACACATGAAATCAGGCCTGATTAGAATTGACTGCCCTTGCAGAGTGCTGGGAGGGAAGATGTGAAGGGGAGAGCTCTGGGGGAGGTTCTTTCTGGCCAAGTGGGCCAGCAGAAGACCACTTACATTCTCCAAGGCTCAGGAGCGTTTATTTATCTGGGAACATCAATCTGACCTCGTAGGGTTACTGATACATTATCAGGACCTGGGTCTTTGGGGAAGGGAGAATAGCATAGACAAATGGTTGTGAGCTCAGAAATATGTAATTTATTTTTTTAAGATTTTATTTTTAAGTAATCTCTATTCCCTTCATGGGCCTTGAACTCAACCTAGAGATCAAGAGTCACATGCTCTACTGACTGAGCCAGCCAGGTGACTCTGAAATCTGTTTTTTTTTTTTTTTTTTTTTTTTTTTAAGATTTTATTTATTCACGAGAGACAGAGAGAAAGGCAGAGACAGGCAGAAGGAGAGGCAGGCTCCCTGTGGGGAGCCTGATGTGGGACTTGATCCTAAGACCCTGGGATCACTAGCTGAGCCAAAGGCAGAGGCTCAACCACTGAGTCACTCACGTTGTCCTGAAATCTGTATTTTTAACAAACTTCCTGGGCAGTACTGCAAGTGATCCATGGGTAGTGACCAAATTATTGTCCAAACTGGGTTACTTTTGAGAGTTAAAGTGGGCAATATTAAAAGTTGGCAACTAACTCAACCCTTGGTGCACACAGACAAAATTGTCATCATTATGTTATGTGTAGGATTTTGAGCAACTTTATCCCTCTGAGCCTCAAGTTTCCTTATATGACCCCTCTCCCTCTACCCCTCTCCTCTGCTCATACTCTCAAATAAAATCTTTAAGTTTCCTCATATGAGAGCCATGATTATACATGTAGTGCAATCTTCTGTTCTCTGCAACCTTGTCCTTTGCAGTGTGCAAGTATTTTTGTGTGTCTGTGTGCGTGCAAGTATTTTAAAGTTGTTTTGTAGAGTATGACTCTCAACTGCACATTACTTTAGGCTTATATACTATAGAAACTGGAACCTAGGAAACAGTGAGAGGATGCTACATGCTTATTTTGCCAGTTTTGTAAAAAGTTTAATCCTCTTTCTCTTCCCAGGCCACAAAGATTAAGAATGCAGAGCTTGGAAATGCACACCAAGCAATACTTCTGTGTCAGTCTGTCTTTTCTATTCTTCTGGCAGTACTTCCTGAAGAGACTTCACCAAGAATGCCCAAGCTTGCCACGAGCACCGTTGGTGAAGAAAATCTCTACTGCTAGTCACGTCCCCTTTCACTTCTCCGGGGGGCTTAAGGGATGTTTTGGGGGCAGGAAATAAAATCTAAGTGTTTACTAATTAAAACGGCAACAGAAAGAGTCTCTGTCCCAGATGTGTTGTTTGGAGTGTGAATCTTCTCACAGTCCAATGAATTCCACCCCAGTGGTAACTATTATTAAGCGAGACCCATAAAAACATTACTTATTGTTAGAAATTATGACATAATACAAAGCCAAAAATCTACTTTATTTTTCCCAAGTCATGTGAAAGACTGCAAAGAACTGTGCTCAGTAGCTCGCTCTCCATTTAGGGCCACATCTATCTTTGGAAACCAGACAGCAGCTCGCCAGGCATTCAGGGAGGTGACTAGGTAGCCCAGTGCATCCGTTTTGGTTTTTTAATTTTATTTATTCATGAGAGACACAGAGAGGCAGAGACAGAGGCAGGGGGAGAAGCAGGCTCCACCCAGGGAGCTCGAGGTGGGACTCGATCCCAGGACCCCAGGATCATGCCCTGGGCTGAAGGCGGTGCTAAACCTGAGCCACCCGGGCTGCTCAGCCCAGTGCATCCTACTGACAAGTGCACTCACACACTCAGAACAAAGGGAAAGATCCCTGTTAATGGCATCATGTTTAAGCTGGCTGCCATCAGACTTGCTAGGGCAAAGACTCTCACTGAGGACCTAGTCCTGGAAGACTTCTCCTCCGACGAGCTGCCAGCTCAATCTTCTGAACCAGGCTTACATCCCAGGGATGGGTCACAAAGCTGATGACAGTGCCAGGCACCTCACTCCCTACACGGCCCACCCTACCGGCTCTATGGATGTAGTCTTGCAGGGTGAGGGGGAAATCGTAATTGACAACTAACTCTACATGGGTGCTGTCCAGGCCCCGAGAGGCTATGTCTGTGCAGAGGAGTATGTCCCGGGAGCCCTTCTGGAAGCACTGGAAGATACCTGCTCTCATTGAGGCTGGCATTTGTCCCTGCAGCCTTAGGTGTTGGATTTTGTGGTCATCCAGAATATATCCCAGCCAGTTCACAGTGCTGGAGCTATTACAGAACACCAGAATAGTTCCCGAGGGACCAGTCCTATATGCTCTGTCATGCTGCTTGAGGATCTGCACCAATTCAGTCACCTTCTCTGCTCCCTTCAGCCTCATAAATGTCTGTCTAACATGAGGCATGATGCAGTGGAGCTTAGAGCTGGTGATGGTGGTCAGAGAGTCTGGGCTGGCAACTTTACTTAGCAGCTGGCTTACACCTTCGGGAAATGTGGCCCCCACCAGCACTAACTGAGCTTTGGGATTGAAGGGGTCTTTTAAGTCATCTGGGTCTTCTGCTATATGGCTCTTCTGCAAGATGTAGTCCACTAGTTCCAAGAAGCTTTCATCCAATAGTGTGTCTGCCTCATCCAACACCAAGAAGGAGAGCTGCTTCAGGCTGACTAGGTGACTTTTCAGGGCCTTCCACAGAGCTCCTGGAGTGGCCACTAGTACGTCTGCTGGAGGTTGTTTGGACAGTTGCACCCGGATCCTATTCATGCCATGGCCTCCCCCTAGCTCTCGCACCTGGAGGCCCAAAGAGATGCCCAAGGGCTGGGCCACTGCCCGCACCTGTTCCGCTAATTCTCGCGAAGGCACAAGGACGAGGCCTCGAGGAGCAGGTGTACTGTGGGGATTCAGGCCTGGCCGGCCCAGGAGCCGCTGAAGCAGAGGTAGTAGGTATCCGAGAGTCTTGCCACTGCCCGTTTCCGCGGCGCAAAGGATGTGGCGGCCGCGAAGTAGAGGGGGAATGGTGCTGGACTGCACGGTTGTAGGCCGAAGGACTTCAGGCGCAGCCTCCCTCAGCGCACGAAGCACTGGGGGTTCCAGACCCAGATCCGCGAAGCTGCCCTCGGATGAGAGGTTCCGCAGCGCTGGTACCTCGTGTTGCGCGCGCTCGATGGAGAAGTGGTCTCTGCGGGAGCGCCGATTCTTCCAACCACGCGAAGCTAGTGGCGCGCGCTCCCAGCGGCCCAGCGTGAGGCGCGCCGGCTGGCTCAGCTCCCGCCGCCGCGCCGAGATGAGCAGCGGGCCAGGCCGCGCCAGCACCAGCCGTGGGGAACTCCGTCGCCCGCTCTGCCGCTGTTGTAGAGCCCGCGGGATGCGAACCACGGGCAGGGGCTCCTCAGGACCGCGGCCCGCCAGGTCCCGTCGAGGCGCGCAAAGCCACCGGGCCGCGAGCCGCAGCAGCCGCGGCGGCCGCGCCACAGCCATAGTCCCCTAGGCGTGCGAGAGGCGCACGGCGATGACGTCACGAGCGCGCGAGGCCTCGTGGACGGTGTCCGGCGCGGCTCAGTAAGGCTTGTGGAGTCGGCGAACCCTGAGGAAGGAGGGAGAGTCTGTAAAGTTCAACTGCGGCGAGGTCTGTGGGTCCGAGCAGGTGTTGGCGACGTCCAGACCCGGATCGGCCTGGGGGAAAAGGGCGCGATGGAGGCAGGCGCGGGGTCCGGCGATACGCGGCGCTGGGGGCCGGGCCTAATGGACAGGAGGACGGAGGGCTTCTGGCGATTGGGTGTCGGTCCTGGTCATTCTCTTTTGTCGCTCCCACCGCTCCTTTGGTGGCTTGTCTAGTGTTGGTCTCCTGTAAATTCCGAGGGTGCGGTGGTGTTTTCCCAGGTGTGATCCCCGCGCAAGGTCTGGTAATAAATGTTTACTGAGAATCTGAACGCATGGTCAGGCCTGGGGGAGAAGACGAGGGCCAGGTGTCTTAGATCTAGGCCCCCCCTTCCCTTGGCCAAGAGCTGAGAGCCCCGAGGGCAAACTGATGGCCCCTCTGTGAAGCGGGAGCTGTAAGATCTTCAGGCTTTATTTCAAGTAGACCTTTCTCTTTGTACTTACCCCCACCTTTCACCTGAGGTTCGCTCTCCATTCTCTTGCCAACCCTCCCAACTTTCATCCTGAACCTACTATTCTTGCAGTATGCTCACCTTCACTGGGTTCCCAGTCAAGATACATAAATTGCTTAAATAGTGGTGAGGAGGGTCCTTGATCACTCAGGTGATCAAATATGTGGCTTGTGTTACATAGCCCTGGCCAGAGTATTTTACTTGCATTCAGTTGTTCAGGTTGCAAAAAAACCCTTATCTGTTTCTGATTGACTTACTTCGCTTAGCATTATACCCTTTGAATCCATTCATGTTGTTGCAAATGGCAAGATTTAATTCTTTTTTTTTAAAGATTTTTTTTAAGGTCTTTTATTTACTGATTCATGAGAGACACACAGAGAGAGGCAGAGACACAGGCAGGCAGAGGGAGGAGCAGACTCCCATCAGGGAGCCCCATGTGGGACTCAATCCTGGGACTTCAGGATCATGCCCCGAGCCAAAGGCAGACGCACAACCACTGAGCCACCCAGGCATCCCAAGATTTTTTTTATTTATTTACTCATGAGAGGCAGAGACACAGGCAGAGGGAGAAGCAGGCTCCACTCAGAGAGTCCGACATGGGACTCGATCCTGGGACTCCAGGTTCACGCCCTGGGCTGAAGGCAAGCGCTAAACCGCTGAGCCACCCAGGGATCCCCTATCTCACATCTTCTTTATTCATCAATCCAGGGACACTTGGGTGGCTTCCATAATTTAGCTATTGTAAATAGTGCTGCAATAAACATAGAGGTGCTTCCCCCCCCCCCCCATTCGTGTTTTTGTATTCTTTGCCTAAATATCCAGTACTAGAATTGCTGGATCATATGGCAGTTTTATTTTTAATTTTTTGAGAAACTTCCATACTGTTTTTCACAGTGGCTGCACCAGTTTTAATTTCCACCAACAGTGCAAGAAGTTTCCTTTTTCTCCACATCCTCACCAATGCATGTTGTTTCCAAAGAGATAAATACTTGAAAATTTCAAATGCCATTCTGATACATAAGTAGACTTTCTGGAAAGTTACCCATCAAACCAGCAGAGGAGAGAGTTTTGAGTAGTGACAGGTGAACAGAGTCATTGGATAGAGCAAGCAATGGCTCTCAGGTGAGGGTGATTTTTGCCCCCACCCCACCCCGGGATATTTGACAGAATTTGGAGACATTTCTGGTTGTCACATCTGGGGAGGTGCTACTGGCATCTAGTGAGCAGAGGCCAGGGATGTTGCTGAACATTATGCAGTGCACAGGAAAGCCTCCCACAAAAAAAGATTATCTGGCCCAACATGTGAATAGTGTGTTGTTGAGAAACCCTGCATAGAGTATGAGGACTGAAGAGAGGCTGAGGTTACATGTGCTTTCACTTCAGGTAGGCATATCTGACAGCCTCTTGCGCTGGCTCTGCCTCATCCCCAGAATTTGTAATTAGGACACTGATGCCATTGCTTGCTATGCCCTTGGGGTTAGGAAAGTTGGGGGTCCTTCCTGAAAGTCATAAACACAAGAAATAGTGACTCAAGGAAGTGAAGCTGGAGAAGAGAAGTTTAGAGAGAACAAAACTGTCCTCATGGGTCTGGGGAATGTGCCAAATGGAAAAGAGCTGAAGTGTGCCATGGGGTGTACCATTCCAGAGTGCAGAATTAGGACCCATAGGTAACAGGAAGATTCTGAATTTGATATAAAGAACTGCTGTAACAACTAGAATTGCCCAGGTCTGTCTTGAGGATGCTGAGTTTTTCCATCATTGAAAGTTCATATCCAGGCCGGATGACCGCTGGTTGGCAATATGATCGAAGGGAGTTGATATAAAGGGCACTGCAGGGATCTCTGGGTGGTGCAGTGGTTTGGCGCCTGCCTTTGGCCCAGGGCGCGATCCTGGAGACCCGGGAACGAATCCCACGTCGGGCTCCCGGTGCATGGAGCCTGCTTCTCCCTCTGCCTGTGTCTCTGCCTCTCTCTCTCTCTCTCTCTGTGACTATCATGAATAAATAAAAATTAAAAAAAATAAAAAAATAAAGGGCACTGCAAGATATTGTGATTCTATACTACTTTTATGATTCTTCTCAAGAAATCAGAGCTCCTTGCTCCTTATCTATGTAGCTTCTTCTTCTTCTTCTTTTTTTTTTTTTTTAAAGATTTTATTTATTTATTCATGAGAATACACAGAGAGGAGAGAGAGAGAGGCAGAGACACAGGCAGAGGGAGAAGCAGGCTCCATTCAGGGAGCCCGACGTGGGACTTGATCCAGGGTCTCCAGGATCACACCCTGGGCTGCAGGCAGCACTAAACCACTGAGCCACGGGGGCTACCCTATGTAGCTTCTTTGACATCTGACTCAACAGGTCTTATCCATTTACACGTGGCACTGTTTTTTTCAGATAAAAACAAAGTCTTACTTTGCACCAAGCCAGAGTAGATACACTGAAGGAATTATCAGAAAAGAATAATACATAGGTATGTAGTTGCATTTGGGTTCTACCGAAATATTTGGGGCAGGGAAGCTGGTTACTATATGGCTACTTTCTCACCATGCTCAAGTCCTTACA
This sequence comes from Canis lupus familiaris, assembly GCF_011100685.1. NCBI lineage: Eukaryota > Metazoa > Chordata > Mammalia > Carnivora > Canidae > Canis > Canis lupus. The sequence continues at coordinate 82,072,274 of NC_049226.1, read as the reverse complement.
AGATGATTAACTCAAAATCTCATAAAGATTGGAGTCTGTCTGAGCCAGTCTTTGCCCTTGGTCCTTGATTTCTTTTTGTCAGTTGTCAGCTACTGAATAAGTCTCCTCTCTTTTCCTGCTGTTCGCAGGAGACATTGAGTAATCTCTAGTTGTTATTGAGATACATGTTTTATATTATAGTACTCTAGAAATAAGAAAGTTTTACTTATTTGTGAAAAGAATGAGAATAGGGGCCTAACTTGGTAGTATTTTTTTCCCAGGGCTGTCATAGTAACTCACGTTGCCTGGTTACTCCATAAGTTTTAAACAGAATTATTGTCCCTTGGATCTCAGGTGATAATGGTACAGCCATTCATTCATTTATTCGTTCAATAAATATTTCCTGGGCACCATGTATATGTTGGGTACTGTTCAAACAGACAGTGGGCAAAACAGGTAAAATTCCTGCCCTAATGGAGTTTACATTCATTCATTCATTCATTCATTCATTTAAGAGTTTATATTCTGAGTTAATTGACTTGGGGGTAAGGCCTGGACTTTGCTATTTTTTAAAGCCTTTCCAAATGATTCTAATATGCCTCCCCATTTGAGAATCACAGTTATAAACAAAGCACTTAGGGAATTGCAAGGCATTGCAAAAATAAAAAGTAGCTGTTAGTTAGTATTCTCTCCCTGTTCCTTCATTTTCCTGCCTGCATCAGGACTGTTGTACAAGTGCTGAACATTTTTTAAAAAATTAAAAAAAAATTTTTTTATTTATGATAGGCACACAGTGAGAGAGAGAGAGAGAGAGAGAGAGAGAGAGAGAGGCAGAGACATAGACAGAGGGAGAAGCAGGCTCCATGCACCGGGAGCCCGACGTGGGATTCGATCCCGGGTCTCCAGGATCGCGCCCTGGGCCAAAGGCAGGCGCTAAACTGCTGCGCCACCCAGGGATCCCCTGAACATTTTCTTTTCAGCCTGTGTCACTATATGCCTAGATCATTTCATCCTCTTTCTAACCCAACTCCTTACCTCCTTCCTGTCTTTCATTCTCCAGTCCATCATCTGTTTTCCGAATGATCTTACTAAAAAGCACAGCCATGGCCTTGTCACTCCTTGACTCAGAAGCTATTAATGGATGGATGCCTGTGGCCTACAGCTTATCTCCTAATCATTCTGCAGAATCTGCCCCCAACTCCATCTCCTGCTACTTTCTTGAAAATGTATTTTTTAGGGCTCCTGGGTGGCTCAGTGGTTGGGTGTCTGCCTTTGGCTCAGGGCGTGATCCCAGGGTCCTGGGATCAAGTCCCGCATCAGGTTCCACGCAGGGAGTCTGCTTCTCCCTCTAACTATGTCTCTGCCTCTCTGTCTGTGTCTCTCATGAATAAATAAATACAATCTTAAAAAAAAGAAAATGCATTAAAAAATATTTTATTTATTTATTTGAAAGAGAGCAAGAGAGAGAGAGAGCATGAATAGGGGGAGGGGTAGAAGGAGAGAGAGAGCAGCATACTCCGCACTGAGCTGGGAGCCCAGTGCGGGGCTTGATCTGCCCTGGGATCATGACCTGAGCTAAAGGCAGACACTTAACCGACTAAGCCACCACCTGGGTGCCCCTCCTGCTTTCCTACCCGAATCTTATTCATTTTAGTGGTAGCTCTTATGCAAGTTGGGTAAGCAAGGGATTGGGGTAGACATTTGTCTGCTCTGTAATCATACTTGAGGTATGGCAAGGCACTTGAAATGCTCTGTTATAGAGTACACATTTGTCTGTGATAGAGCTCTTCTTTGGCTGAAACATTAACCGTATTGTGGTTCTTGTTGCCATTTGACCTGTTAGCTTCTTTTTTATTTTTAAAATTTTTTAGGTTTTTTTTTTTTTTTTAAGATTTTATTTATTTATTCATGAGAAACACAGAAAGGAATGAGAGAGAGGCAGAGGGAGAAGCAGGCTCCATGTAGGGAGCCCGATGTGGGACTCGGTCCTGGGTCTCCAAGATCACACCCTGGGCTGAAGGTAGCACTAAACCGCTGAGCCACCCGGGCCACCCTTTTTTTAGGTTTTATTTATTTATTCATGAGAGCCACAGAGAGGGAGGCAGAGACAGGCAGAGGGAGAAGCAGACTCCATGCGAGGACCCCGATGTGGGACTCGATCCTGGCACTCTTGAGATCATACCCTGAGCCGAAGACAGACACTCAACCGCTGAGCCACCCAGGCATCCCAGTTAGCTTTTTTTCACAACAAACCCTAAACATCTACCTTATGCCAGATGTGTACTTTGTGACAAGGACCTGGTGATGAGCAAGATGTAGTGATTGCCTTTAATTTGTGATGAGGAAGGCAGATTGATAGTTAGTTGCTCTTGTAATTACAAGAGTATATTCCAATGTAGGACAGGAATGAGCTAAGAGGAGCTCCCTTACTCTGTGTTTGGGACATAAGTGTCAGGGAAGGCTTTCTGGAGGAAGTGACATCTGTATGGAGGTTCTGAAAGGCTACTGGAAGTCGGCCAGGTGGAAGAATAGGAATATGGGTTCTAAGCAGGGGCATCTTATTTAGAGACTCCAAACTGAGAGAGAGCAGGTTAGTTTGGGGAGCTAGAAACAGATCAGAATAGCTGAAGCTTAACATGGAGGAGTTAAGAGGGCAGGGGGCAAATGATGAATGGGCTTCTGAGAAAGGGGGGGAGCAGGCCTTGTGAAGGAGCTGGGACTTAATTCTAAGAGCAGTAGGGAAGGCTTTGGAGAACGGGAATAATATCCTATCCTGATTTGTGTTTTGAAAGACCCCTTTGGCTGCTGGAAGGAACATATACAGAACATAATAGGCCTGGAAGCAGAGAGACTGGCTTGTAGGCTCTTGTCATCAGTCACTTGGCAGTGGCAGATCCGAGCAGCTTCTTGAGGTCAAGAACTTAGTTCTTTCCATTTCTTTACCTTCAGCACTTCACATAGTGCCTTCATCCTAAAACAGCTAGTAGATGTTTGTTGATAGAAGAGTAGACTTAGAATGTATTGAAAGTGTAAAAGCCCAGTAGCGAGAGCAGTGAACATTTATTAAGCCCTTACTACGTGTGGAGAGCTACTGAGCATCATAGAATTAACTCTTCACAATATCCCACCTGGCAGATTCTGCTGGGGTCTCATATTCCAGAGGGAGAATGGAATAAGGTTAATTATTCCATTCTCTACTAGGTTAATTCATCTGCCCAGGGCAGAGTTGGGATTCCAGGGCAGGTCCTCTTCTTCTTCTTCTTTTTTTTTTTTTTTAAGATTTTATTTATTTATTCATGATAGAGAGAGACAGAGAGACAGAGAGACAGAGACACAGGCAGAGGGAGAAGCAGGCTCCATGCAGGGAACCCGATGTGGGACTCGATCCGGGGTCTCCAGGATCACGCCCTGGGCTGAAGGCAAGCACCCAAACTGCTGAGCCACCCAGGCTGCCCTCAGGGCAGGTCTTCTGATTCAGTGTTTAGAACTGTAACAGAGATATACTGTAGTACCTCTTTCTCATTATAAATATATTAGGTCACTTTAATTTTTTTCTTATCTACAGGTGTTTTGAGTGGGAAGTAGGATAATTCTCTGAATATTTAATCCTAATTGACTTTAATTTTAACTCTATATTTTATTTTATTATTTATTTATTTAAAGATTTTTATTTATTTAAAGATTTTTATTTATTTATACGTGAGAGACAGAGAGAGAGAGAGAGACAGAGGCAGAGGGAGAAGCAGGCTCCATGCAGGGAGCCCGACATGGGACTCGATCCCAGGTCTCCAGGATCAGGCCCTGGGCTGAAGGCAGGGGCCAAATTGCTGAGCCACCCAGGGATCCCTAAATTTAATTTAATTTTATTTTTATTTATTTATTTTTTTAATTTTTATTTATTTATGATAGTCTCACAGAGAGAGACAGAGAGAGGCAGAGACACAGGCAGAGAGAGAGGCAGGCTCCATGCACTGGGAGCCCGACGTGGGATTCGATCCTGGGTCTCCAGGATCGCGCCCTGGGCCAAAGGCAGGCGCCAAACCGCTACGCCACCCAGGGATCCCCCTAAATTTAATTTTAAAGAAATTGTTTTTTAAGCAATATCATAGTCTCCAGGAAAATTTATGTGGAAGGGACTGGGAAGGTTTTTTTTTCTTTTTTAAAGATTTTATTTATTTATTCATGAGAGACAGAGAGGGGGAGAGGCAGTGACACAGGCAGAAGGAGAAGCAGGCTCCCTGCAGGGAGCCCAATATGGGACTCGATCCCAGGTCTCCAGGATCAGGCCCTGGGCTAAAGGCGGTGCTAAACCACTGAGCCACCCGGGCTGCTGGGAAGGTTTTTTTCCAGTCCAGTTTGTTGTTTTCCTTGAATAGTGTTATCTTTAATCAAAAAGCATTATAATTGTTGGGATTTTTGTATCCATGAAACTGAAGTTAAGGCTACTGAGAAGGTCATCAAACTGTCATAGAGAAGACCAGCCCTTAAAGGAATGGTAGAGAGATTGTCTCAGTTTGTGTGACTAAAATGGTGATCTGGGTGTGATTTTAGGGCTGGGTGAATGGTTGTGATGGGAACTGGGAAAGGGTGGGGACAGCCTAGCTTCTTTGAGAGGAGCCTTCTTGGAGGCAGGCCCTGTCAGGCCCTGCTGGCATGCACCAGAGGGAGTCCCTGGACCAATGTCCCAACAAGAGGGTGTCCTCAGCCACCACAGAGTAAGTGTTTGGTCACGCCTTCCTTTCGAAGCTGCTGCTAAGGGCCAAGCCCTGGCTCAGGGCTAGAAACCTGGCAGTGAACTAGGTAGCCATGTTCCTGTCTTTGTGGGACTTGTTGTCCTGGTGATCTAGAGCAGGAGATGGGGGATAAACGAGAGACCACACAAGTAAGTGTGGACACATGGATTGTAACTGAGCTATAAGGAAGAACAAAGTGTTGTGAGAGCATGTGACTAGGGACCTGAAGTTAGATGGTCTGGTAGGGAAATGTCTCCAAAAAGGGGACGTTCAAGGTAAAGAGGACCTTAGTGTGGGTGTGTATGATTGAGTCCAGGAGAGTGTTCTAGACAGAGAGGACTGCAAGTGCATGGGCCCCAGGTTGCAGAGAGCTTAGTGTAGGAGACTTTCAAAGAAGGCCAGGGGGCCAGAGCAAGGAGAATGAGTGGAAGAGAGGCTTAAGATGAGCTGGAGATGTGAACAGGGACAGGTCGTGCAGGGCTTGATGGGCCATCAGAAGGGTTTGGGAGTTATCCCTAAACTGAGTGGGAAACCACTGAAGGATATAAACAAGGAAGTGGTATTATCAGAGTTGTCTTTTTTTTTTAAATTTTTATTTATTTATGATAGTCACAGAGAGAGAAAGAGAGAGCGGCAGAGACATAGGCAGAGGGAGAAGCAGGCTCCATGCACCAGAAGCCCGATGTGGGATTCGATCCCGGGTCTCCAGGATCACGCCCTGGGCCAAAGGCAGGCGCCAAACCGCTGCGCCACCCAGGGATCCCCCAGAGTTGTCTTTTTCAAAACCCATGCAGTATGGAACAGAAAAAGGATAGGAGGGGCGCCTAGATGGCTCAGTCGGTTTAGTATCTGCCTTCGGCTCAAGGGCTCAAGTCGTGATTCTGGAGTCCCAGGTTTGAGCCTAATGCACGGCTCAGTGCATTGGAGAGTCTGCTTCTCCCTCCCCCTTCACCCCTCCCCCTCTGTTCATGCTCTGTCTCTTGCTTTCTCTCTCTCTCTCTCTTAAATAAATAAGTAAAATCTTGGGCAGCTCCAGTGGTTCAGTGGTTTAGTGCCTGCCTTCGGCCCAGGGCGTGGTCCTGGAGACCCAGGATCAAGTCCCACATCGGGCTCCCTGCATGGAGCCTGCTTCTGCCTCTGCCTCTGTCTTTGCCCCTCTCTCTCTGTGTCTCTCATGAATAAATAAATAAAATCTAAAAAAAATTAAAAAAATCTTTTTTTAAAAGAAAGGATAGGAGGAGGTAAGATTAGATTTGGGGAGAGCCATTAGATGACTGGGCTTTGTGCACAGTGGTGGCACTAGATATGGAGCCAAGCCGATGGATTAGTTATATTTTGAAGGCTGTTTCAGAAGGAGTTAGTGATAGATTGAATGTGGGGAATATGGATTAAGGATGAGTAACTGGGTGAATGGAGGTGTTAGTTGCTGAAATGGGAAACCTTTTCTCTACCTGTATTGGCCTGATTAACACCTTCACTCCCTTGGGATCTTGAATCAGAAATTATTTATTGGATGCCTAGGTGGCTCAGTCAGTTAAGCATCTGATTCTTGATTGTGGCCCAGGTCTTAATTTCGGGGTTATGAGATCAAGCCCTATGTCAGGCTCTGTGCTCATGTGGAGTCTGAGATTCTTTCCCCCTCCTTCTCCCACCCCCTCTGTACTTCCCCTCTTGACCCCTTGTGCTCGCTGTCTTTCTAAAATAAATAAAATAAATAAATAAAATAAAATAAAATAAAATGAAACAATTATTTCTTAAGGGAAGCCCTTCTCAACCTCTATCTGTCCCTTTCCTGTTGACACAGATTCCCAAAACCTCATGTCCTTCATAGCACTGTATGTGGTTTAATTTCCCAAGTATTTGTAAGTTCTCTTTCTATAACCCTCTTTTTCTACTCGACTTCCTCCTCTGCATTTTATCTCTAGTGCCAACCAGTGCTTGGCATATTATAGGGGCTCAATAAATGTCTGTTGAATGAATTAATGAAGACAGAAGAGGCAGCTTAGGAAGGCAGATCAGATCAAGATTTTTGTTTTGTGCATGTTTCTTATAAGATGTCCTTAAGATACCCAGGTGGGGATGTATATTGAGCAGTTGGTATAAGATACCTTTAGAGATCACCAGTATGGGCAGCCGTGGTGGTGCAGCGGTTTAGCCCGCCTGCAGCCCAGGGTGTGATCCTGGAGACCCGGGATCGAGTCCCACATCGGGTTCCCTGCATGGGGCCTGCTTCTCCCTCTGCCTGTGTCTCTGCCTCTCTCTCTCTCTCTATGTCTCTATGAATAAATAAATAAAATCTTTAAAAAAAAAGAGATCACCAGTATATTACCAATATTGTAAGCCATGGGAGTGAATACATTTACATCGGAGAATGTGTGGAATTAGAAGAGAAGAGGGCCCAAGACTAAGGAGGAAACTCAACATGTGAGTTGAGGAGGTGGAACCAGCAAAGATGCTGAGAAGCAAGACAGAGAGGTGGGAGAAAAACCAGGAAAGTGTGGGGTCAGGGAAGCCTAGGGAGGGGAGAGGTCAAGAAGAGGGGAGGCTCAACCATGTCACTGTACTGTTAGTGAAACCAGATTGTGGACAAGTGTGTGTGTGGTTGATTGCCCAACTTCCAGGTAATTGGTGACTTTAATCAGAGCAGTTTTAGTAGAATGGTAGAGGAGGGCACCAGCCGGAATGGGCTAAATAGTAAAGAGAAAATGGAGACATTGTTAGTAACTGAGCAGAATGGAACATTGGCTAGCTAGGTTTGTGACTTTTTAGGGGGGTCCATATTTGCTCAGCATAAGTAAATATTAACAGTTTTCTCTGGGATATGGAATTTTGATTTTTTTCTTTTTACTCCTGTTGGCTTTACCTTCAAAGTATATATTTAGGATGTGACCACTTCTCACTACCTCTACTACCAGCTTCCTGGCCTGAGCCACCATCATCTTTTTTTTTTTTTTTTTTTAAGATTTTACTTATTTATTCATGAGAGACAAAGAGAGAGAGGCAGAGACATAGGCAGAGGGAGAAGCAGGCTACCCGCAGGGAGCCCAAAGCAGAACTCGATCCCCAGACCCCAGGATCACACCTGGAGTTGAAGGCAGATGCTCAACTGCTGAGCTACCCAGGCATGCCAAGCCACCATCGTCTCTTATGTTGGTTATCAAAGAGCCTTGTACTTGGTCTCCCTGTGTTTACTCTGGCCCCTAACCAATTGCTTGTTCTAGAGTAATCACTGTGATCATGAGAAAACATGTTCAGTCATGCTACTTCTCTACTTAAAGTCCTTTACTGGCTTCTGTTTTGTGAAGAGCTGAAAAAGTCCACAGAGTGTACTTCAAGTCCGTATGGGATCTGACACTGTGTCCTATCTGCTTACTGCTGTGATATCGTGTATCTGACTTTCATTACTCTCTCTTCTCCTCTTTGTGTTCCAACCACATTGGCCTCCTCACTGTTCCTCTAACACATCAGGGAAGCTGTTTCTTCTGCTGTATATTCTTCTACTAGATACCAACTTGACCAACTCAAGTCTTAGCTTTAATGTTACCTTCCCATTGAAGCCTATCTTGGTTTCCTTATTTAAACTTTTATATTTTAATGTAAATATTTTCACATATTTTTATATTTTAATGTAAAATATACCATTAGTATACCATTTATTTATATTTTTCCTGCTGGGAGTATGAGGTAAGTGGGTGAAGGTGGTCAGAAGATAGTAACTTCTAGGGCACCTGAGTGGCTTAGTTGGTTAAATGTCTAACTCTTGATTTTAGCTCAGGTCATGGTCTCAGGGTCATGTGATTGAGCCCCGTGTCAGGCTCTACATTCAGCATGGAGTCCTCTTGTCTCTCATCCTCTTCTTCACCCTGCCCCCTTCTCTCTCTCTTTCTCTCTCAAAAAAGGAAAAAATAGATATGAACTTCCAGCTAGAAGATAAATATCTTCTGAGGATGTGATATACAGCATAGCAACTATAGTTGACAATATTGTGTATTTAAAAGTTGCTAAGAATAGATCTTTTTTAATAAAGATTTTATTTATTTATTTATTTATTTATTTATTTATTTATTTACTTACTTACTTACTTACTTACTTAATGAGAGAGAGAGAGAGCGAGCAGGAGGGAGCAGCAAGGGGGAAAGAATCCCAAGCAGACTCTGTGAGCTGAGCTCATCACAGAACTCTGTCCCACAACCCTGAGATCATGACCTGAGCCAAAATCAAGAGTCAAACACCCAACCTACTGACCCATTCAAGCACCCTACTAATAGTAGGTCATCATCATCACAAGACAAAAATTATTATTATTTTTAAAATTATTAATATATGAGGTAATAGATGTTAAGTTATTGCGGTATTCATTTTGTAGCATACACATATATCAAATCGTTATGTTGTACACCTTAAACTAATATACTGTATGTCAATCACATCTCAATGAAATGGAAAGAAATTTTAATCCATCCCTGGTGTTTTCAATCTTCCTTTCTCCTTGCTGTTTTTTTTTCTTTTGTAAAATATTTTTATTTGTTCATTTGACAGAAAGAGAGGGACCACAAGTAAGTGGAGTGGCAGGCAGAGGGAGAGGGAGAAGCAAGCTCCCTACTGAGTAGGGAGCCCAACATGAGGCTTGATCCCAGGACCCTGGGATCATGACCTGAGCCGAAGGCAGATGCTTAACCAATAGAACCACCCAGGCACCCCACTTCTTGCTGTTTTTTACTCTCTAGCATTACTAATTTTCCAACATACTGTATCATTTATTTATTATGTATTTTTTTTTTGCCTTTGTTTTCCTGCTAGAATAAAAGCTCTGTTAGAACAGGAATTTTTGTCTGTTTTGTTTTGTAATGTATCCCCAAAACTAGGACAGTGACTGGCACAGACTAGACACCTAATAAATATTCTTTCAATGAATGAATAAGCGTGCATTATTTTTATGGTCAGAGAAAAGGAAAACAAAGTCTTATGTATTGGAAAGAAGAAGAAAAACCTATCTAACAGAAGAGATTTTCTTTATTTGAATTTCTAACTCTTGTTTTCCTTTTCTGCAGGCTTCAGCAGAGGAGGAATGATTGAGCACAGCCTCTCACTGTGCTACCACAACAAACTCATCTTAGCCCCTATGGTTCGGGTAGGCACTCTCCCCATGCGGCTGCTGGCCCTGGACTATGGAGCGGACATTGTGTACTGTGAGGTAAGAGGCTCCTAATTTTCCTGGAGGACTTTTTCACCAGTGCAGCCTCCTAATCTGTGAGTTGAAGTGGCCAGGAGTTGGGAGAGAGAATGGGCACTCACTTCACAGGTCCTCACTGAAGGCAAATATGTATGACACTTGTGAATTATCTGGGCCCTGTTCAGGGCCAGGAGGCCAGGCAGCATGGAGGCATTGTGGGATTCCTGGGCTGGATAGTTGGATGAGTGTCATGTCAGGTCACTGCCCTGGCCTCTGTAGGAGTTAATAGATGTTCAGTGCATGACTGAATTACCTCATGGTTAGGAGGAGGATGAAAAGGACCAGATTCAGGCTAGGGAAGCTGGATAGGGTTGGTTTGGGGAGCCACAGGATATTCTAGTAGTAGTAGCTAGTGAGTTGCCTACATCCTGGCTGCTGTGGAGAACAGTAGGACTTGAGACCCAGGTTTAAAAAGCATTTTCAGGGTGTCTGGGTGGCTCAGTCCGTTAAATGTCTGGAATCAGGCCCTGCATTGGGCTTCCTGATTGGTGGAGAGGCTGCTTCTCCCCTCACCCTTTCCTGCTCCCCTTGCTTGTGCTTACTCTCTTTTTCTTTGTCAAATAAATAAATAAAATCTTAAAAAAGTATTTTCCAGGAAAAATAGCATTACAAGAATAGCTGATATTGGATAGTGTGGGGGTGTGAGCAGTGTTTTTCAGCTGGGCATATAAAAGAATTATCTGGAGAGCTCCCCACCATCTCCAGTACCAATGTGTCTCCCTAGTGTGTGTGAGAAGTAAGAAGAAGCCATTCAAATGCTTCAGATATTTCTGTCTTTCAGAGGCACTGGTGGTGGATGGGGACTGTGGCTATAAAAGGACAGCACAAGGGATTCTGGTGTTGATGTTTCTGTGTCTTAACTGTATCAGTGTCAATATCCTGGTTGTAATATTATACTATATTTTGTAAGATGTTACCATTGGGGAAGGTGGGCAAACAGTACATAGGAGCTCCTATTCTCTCTCTCTCTCTTTTTTTAAATTTTAAAGATGTTTTAAATTTATTTATTCATGAGAGAGAGAGAGAGAGAGAGAGAGAGAGAGAGAGAGAGGCAGAGACACAGGCAGAGGGAGAAGCAGGCTCCATGCAGGGACCCCGACATGGGACTCGATCCTGGGTCTCCAGGATCACACCCTGGGCTGAAGGCGGCGCCAAACCACTGAGCCACCCGGGCTGCCCTCTCTCTCTCTCTTTTTTATTTTTATTTTTTTAAGATTTTATTTATTTATTCGAGAGAGAGAGAGAGAGAGAGAGAGAAGCAGAGACACAGGCAGAGGGAGAAGCAGGCTCCATGAGGGGAGCCTGATGTGCAACTCCATCCTGGGTTTCCAGATTCAGGCCCTGGGCCGAAGGTGGCGCTAAACCGCTGAGCCACCAGGGCTGCCCCCCTCTTTCTCTTTTTTAAAGTAGGCTCCATGCCCAGCAAGGAGCCTGACAGTGGCTTGAATTCACGAACTGAGCTAAGATCAAGAGTCTGATGCTTAACTGATTGAGCTACCCAGGCGCCCCTTGGAGCTCACATTCTTACAACTGCATATGAACCTCCAATTATTTCAAAATAAAAACTTCAGTTAAGAAGAAAGCCTCTGAGGGGTGCCTGGGTGGCTCAGTTGGTTAAGTGTCTGCCTTCAGCTCAGGTCATGATCCCAAGGTCCTGGGATTGAGCCCCATGTTGAACCCTATGTCAGGCTCCCTGCTCAGTGGGAAGCCTGCTTCTCCTTCCCCTCTACTGCGCCCTCTGCTTGTGCTCTCTATCTGCCAAATAAATAGATAGATAGATAGATAGATAGATAGCCACTGATGTAGAGAGAAGGGAGGGCTTAAGAGGGAACTTGGGAAAAATACACTCCAATATACTGGATGTTTATATGTGGGGGGACAGGTAAGTAATTTATGATAGAAAAGTGAAAGAATGGGGCACCTGGCTGGCTCAGTCAGTAGAACATGTGACTTTTGGTCCTGGGATTGTGAGTTCAAGCCCCACGTTGGGGGTGGAGCCTACTTAAAATTAAAAAAAAATGTAGAGTGAGAAGAATAGGCAAATTAAGAATGTGTGTCAGAGAAGGCAAAAGTCAGGTTTGTCAAATGTGACAGATGATGCAGAGAAATCCAATTTGCAAAAAGACCAAAAAGGTGTTTGATTTGAAAACCAGGTGATTGGAGGACAGCTGTGACAGAGATGAGGACTTGTTGGGGCAACATTGTGGAAGGAGCAGGAAATGAGGAAAGAGAAACAGAGCTGCCCACTACCCTTCAGGAATTCGAGAGGTGAAGGGAGGCAAAGAGTACATGCAAGTAGGGGAGATGGTGAAGGGAGTTGTTTCTGGGTGACTTGCATGTTTGCAACATAAGAGAAAGCTCTTAGCAGTGAGGGGAGGCCTGAAGATTTGGCAGATCACTGTGGGGTGGGTAGGGGCTGGACTTGGAGGGGCAGGATTCCTTTTTTTTTTTTTTTTAAGATTTTATTTATTTATTCATGATAGAGAGAGAGAGAGAGAGAGGGGCAGAGACACAGGCAGAGGGAGAAGCAGGCTCCATGCCGGGAGCCCGACGCGGGACTCAATCCCAGGAGTCCAGGATCATGTCCTGGGCCAAAGGCAGGCACTGAACTGCTGAGCCACCCAGGGATCCCCGAGGGGCAGGATTCTAGATGAGGTGGTCTTTTCCACCAATCCACGCTCCCTACATCCTTACCCTCGCCTTTCCCATCTGGCCAAGCCCCCCCCCACGCTTAGTGTTCCTCATCTTATTTTTGTCCCTTCCACCCACTACCCTTGTCGATTTTCTATCCGCCCGACCAATCTTTTACGAGCACTTCACCCGAGCTCACAATTATGGCGTTAAAACGTCTCTGTAGTATAACGCAGTACGCGATTCCTTTTTGTCCAGCAATTCTTTCACATTCTTTACTGTCCTACCATGAGCCTTTCTTGCCGGTACACCGCTCTACTCGACTGGAATTCTAATTACTTGGCTCATTAGGGAAATCGTGCACGGACTGTAGCTTCGCCCCCAACGGAACGTCGGCTCTAAGGTCGAGTGAGAGATGGCCATGAGGCGGGAGGAAGTGGGAGAACCGTGGAAGGCAGGGAAACCAAGGGATTTTGCCTGAGTGGCTTGTTTTACAAGACATGGAAAGCCAATCTTCTGTCGGTGATGAAGGTGGCAGGAGTGGGATGGGGACCTGAGGAAAGAAAGTGAGGGCATTTTGGTCCCATTCCTATGGGGAATGGGCACTGGGAGATTTGCCTGGCCGTTAGGTATGCATAGTCATGCTGGTTTTTAGCTTTATGGGAACGAGAGCTGCAAAGCCGGGCAGACAGATGCCCGTGGCTGCAGATTGGCATGTCAGTATCTACAGCTGGGCAGAGGCAGAGCCAGCTAGGGTGCTAGCAAGGTGAAATGGGAGAGAGGGGCTATGTGTTGTCCAAATGTGGGAGTCAGAAAGGGAGGTTCCCGAGTTTAGGGTCACGGGCATAGAACCTGACTTCTAAGGGGGTTGTTGAAATAGAGTCAAGGAGGTCCAAGAAATGAGAGTTGGGCATCCATAAGCTTTCCAGGCTGTCGGAATATCCCCAGGGCAGGAAGGAACCTGTGTCCAGAGGCCAGTCCTGAGGGAATGTGATAGTGCACTGAGCATTATTTTTCTGGTCACTCATCCTTGGAGCCACTACTCAGGCCCCCAAGTGGTCAGTGTGGGTGGGGGAGGGTGGTTGCATTTAAGGAAGGGAAGGGAAGGAAAGGAAGGGAAGGGACGGGAGTGGGAAGGGAAGGGAAGGGAAGGGAAGGAAGGGAAGGGAGGGAATGGAGGTACGGGAGGAAGGGAGGAGTGAAAGGGCGGAAGGAATGAAAGGAATTCAAATAAGAAATGAGGACTTATTGACGTCACACCAAGTCGTACTTCGTCCTTCGTCTGTCTTTATTTCTCCCTTTGCTTTTTCTTTCTTTCTTTCTTCTTTCTTCTTTCTTTCTTTCTTTCTTCTTTTTCTTTTTTTTCTTTTTTTTTAGATTTTATTTATTTATTCATGAGAGACCCACAGAGAGAGGCAGAAATATAGACAGAGAGGGAAGCAGGCCCTTCACAGGGAATCCAGTGAGACTTGATCCCTACACCGGGATCATGCCCTGCGCCAAAGGCAGATACTTAACCACTGGGCCACCCAGGCGTCCCAGGGATAGCCCTTCTTAGCCAGCCCCCTTCTCGCCCTCCAGAAAAACCTCTTGGACGTAGAAGAAGATTGGGAGGAAGGACTGTGAGGACTTGTGGACTCAGAGCCTAAGGAACGGAGACCAAAAAGATCAAGTCCCAGAGAACTCAACTGTTGTTTTGTTGCTTGTGATGCCCTCTTTGGCATGTTTGATGGGCATTTACTTTGGGAGAATCAATATGGCTTATGAACAAACCGGCCTCTGCCAGAGGACACCTCGACCTTCTACCCAAGCCTAACCCCTATGAAGAGCAGAGGCAGGCTGGTCAGTGGACCCTTAGCATGGGTAGGTGGCCAGGGACTGGGCCAAATACTAGACATGGCACAGTATGGTGCCTGGTGCCCCCTGGTGGATCCAGCGTTGCTCTACAGGCCCGCTGCCTGGATGATCAATCTTCCTGGGTTCACATGAAGTGGCACAACTGTGGATTTAGTTAAACCATCCCACCCACCTAATAGGACCAGCATATAGGGTCTACGACATACCAGGCATGCATGTACCTCCTCAAAAGCTCTGCAAAGCCCTCAGCAGCTGGAAGTGAAGAAAGGATGAACTAGCTCAGCAGAAGTCGAGGGAGTCAAGGGAGTTAGATCTCTAGAATCTTTTCTTTGTGCACAACTGAAACTAAGGTCTGCCTTATTGTTAGGGGTTTTCCAAGAGTTCCTCAGATGTCATTTATCGATTCCTTTTTTTTTTTTAAAGATTTTATTTATTTATTCATGGGAGATACAGAGAGAGAGGCAGAGACATAGGCAGAGGGAGAGGCATGCTCCCGATGAGCCCGATGTGGGACTCAATCCTGGAACCCCTGGATCACTCCCTGAGCTGAAGGCGGACGCTCAACCACTGAGCCACCCAGGTGTTCCTATCTATTCCTTATTATAAGGGGACTCCAGTCCCTTAAACTGTGAGAGGACACCTACCTGTTAGACTTAAACCTTTTACTAAGCAAGATCAAGGGAGGAGGTGGTGTTCTTAAGAGGCCCTGATTTCCAGAATGGGCACTTAAATTTTTTTTGTGTGTGTGTGGTAAAAAACACATAACATAAAATTTACCATCTTAAACATTTTTGAATGTGCACTTTGGTAGTGTTCAGTTGTGAAACAAATCTCTAGAATCTTTTCTTTGTGCACAACTGAAACTCTCTATCTGTGAAACAACTCCCCCTTACCCCATCTCTCCAACCCCTGGTAACCACTCTTCTATTTTCTGTTTCTATGAATTTGACTACTTTAGATACCTCATAGAAGTGGAAGCATGTGATATTTGTCTTTTTGTGACTGGCTTGTTTCGCTTAGCATAGTATCCTCAAGGTTCATCTATGTTGTAGTATGTGGCAGGGTTTCCTTCATTTTTTAGCTGAATGATATTCCATTGTATGTATATGCCCCATTCTGTTTATACATTCACCTGTTGATGGACATTTGGGTACTTCCACCTTTTGGTTATTTTGAATAGTGCTGCTATGAACATAGGTATGCAAATACCTCTTTGAGATCTTGCTTTCAATTCTTTTGGGTATATATATCCTCAAGTAGGATTGCTAGATGAGGTGGTAGTTCTGTTTTTCATTTTTGGGTTTTTTTTTTAAGATTTTATTTATTTATTAGAGACACAGAGAGACAGAGAGAGAGAGGCAGAGAGAGAGAGAGAGAGAGAGAGAGAGGCAGAGACACAGGCAGAGGGAGAAGCAGGCTCCATGCAGGGAGCCCGACATGGGACATGGGACATGGTGGGACTCGAGCCGGCGTCTCCAGGATCACGCCCAGTCTCCAGGATCATACCTGGGGCTGAAGGCAGTGGTAAACCGCTGAGCCACCTGAGGCTGCCCTGTTTTTCATTTTTGGAGGAAACTCTAGACTATTCTCCCTAGCAGTTACACCACTTTACAATTCTACCAACAGTGCACAATTTCTCCACATACTTGCTAACACCAGTTCTGTTCATTCGTTTTTCTTTCTTTCTTTCTTTCTTTCTTTCTTTCTTTCTTTCTTTCTTTCTTTCTTTCTTTCTTTCTTTCTTTCTTTCTTTCTTTCTTTCTTTCTTTCTTTCTTTCTTTCTTTCTTTCTTTCTTCTCTTTCTTCCTTTTCTTCTCTTTCTTCTCTTTCTTCTCTTTCTCTCTTTCTCCCTTTCTTTCTTTCTTTGTTTGTTTGTTTGTTTGTTTGTTTGTTTCTTTCTTTCTTTCTTTCTTTCTTTCTTTCTTTCTTTCTATAGCAGCCATCCTAATGGGTGAAAGGTGATAGCTCATTGTGGTTTTAATTTGCATATCTCTGGTGATTAGCAATGCTGAGTATGTGCATATGCTTGTTGAGTGTCAGTGTATCATCTTTGGAGAAATTTTTATTTAAGTCCTTTCCCCAGAATGGCTTAAAAAAGAATTCATATTTATGGAAAAGTTGCTATATGTTTATACCTCAGTAAAAAATTTTTTAAAAGGGAAAAATTTATTGAAAAGTTACAGGAAAAAAAAAGAAAAGTTGCAGGAATGGACAGAGAGCATCTATCTGTACCCATATTGACCAATGGTCAACATTTTTGTTTGATTTGTTTTATCATTTGTGCTCTATCTAATGTATATATATTTTCTCCTTAACTAATTTTTAAAAATTGAAGTACAGTTGACACACAATGTTACGTTAGTTTCATGTGTTCTCCTTAACTATTTTTTTTCTCCTTAACTATTTGAGAGTAAGTTTCATGCAGTATGATTTCTTACTTCTCAAGTACTTCACTGATATTTTCCCAGAATTAAGTCTTTCTTCTATTCAATTATGATATAGGCATCATCTTTGATTAACTTAATATTGATACGGTACTTTTTAAAAATCTACCTTCTATGTTCTAATTTTGTCAATTGACCCAAAATTGTTCTTCTAAGCATTATTTTAACATCTTTTTTTCCCCCCAATGTTTTATTTGGGACACTTGGGTGGCTCAGTGGTTGAGTGGCTGCCTTTGGCTCAGGTCGTGATCCCGGGGTCCTGGGATTGAGTCCCACATCAGGCTCCAGAGAGGGAACCTGCTTCTCCCTCTGCCTATGTCTCTGTCTCTGTGTGTGTGTCTCTCTCATGAATAAATAAATCTTTTAAAAAATAGCTAAATAAAGATTTTATTTTTAGGGGCATCTGGGTAGCTCAGTTGGTTATGTGTCTGTCTGCCTTTGGCTTAGGTCCTGATCCTTTGGTCCTGGGATTGAGCCCTGGGGCTAGTTTGTGCTTAGCAGGGAATCTGCTTCTTCCTTTCCCTCCACTCCTCCCCCCACTCGTGCTTTTCCTGTCTCAAATAAATAAAATCTTAAAAAAAAAATATTTTATTTTTACGTAATCTCTACATTTAACATGGGGTTTGAACTTACAAATGCAAGATTAAGAGCCTCATGGTCTATTGTCTAAACCAGGCAGACTCCCCTTTTAACACCTTTACTGAGATATGATTCATATGCCACATCATTCACCAATTCAAACTGTATAATTTGGTGCCTTTTGGTATATTTACAGAATTGTCCATCCATCACCACAATAAACTATTGAATATTTTCATCACACCAAAAAGAAACCTCATATCTGTTAGCAAATCTCCCCGATTTCTCCCTTCCCAAGTCCCTGGAAATCAATATTCTACTTTCAGAAATATTCTACTTTCAAGACCTAAGCTGAGATCAAGAGTCTGATGTTAGGGGCACCTGGGTGGCTCAGTGGTTGAGCGTCTGCCTTTGGCTCAGGTTGTGATCCTGGGGTCCCAGGATCAAGTCCCACACAGGGCTCCCTGCTGGGAACCTGCTTCTCCCTCTGCCTGTGTCTCAGCCTCTCTCTCTCTGTGTCTCTCAGGAATAAATAAATAAAATACTAAAAAAAAAAAAAAAAAAAAAAAAGTCTGATGTTTAACTATATTGAGCCACCCAAGTGCCCCTAAGGCATTTTAAAACTAAATGTTGTGGGGTGCCTGGCTGGCTTAGTCGGTAGACCATGTGACTTTTGATCTCAGGGTTTTGAGTTCAAGCTCCACATTGAGCAATGGAGGCTACTTTTTAAAAAAAAAAAAATGTTGTTCAGAACATTGGGTACTCATTTGAAGAAAAAATGACTTATAAATGGCCATAATTTTCAGGCAAGTTAAAATCTAAATTAGTTTTGGGATGCCTGGGTGGCTCAGTTGGTTAAGTGACTGCCTTTGGCTCAGGTCATGATCCCAGAGTCCTGGGATCAAGCCCTGCATTGGACTCCTTGCTCAGCAGGAGTCGTCTTCTCTCCCTTTGCCCCTGCTCATGCTCATGCATGCGTGCTCTCTCTCTCTCTCAAATAAATAAATAAATAAATAAATAAATAAATAAATAAATCTTTAAAAAATATTACAAGAGGACTATTTTAACAAAATCTAAATTATTTTTAAAAAGAATGGGGCGCCTGGGTGGCTCAGTGGTTGGGCGGCTGCCTTCGGCTGAGGTCATGATCCCGGGATCCAGGATCGAGTTCCACATCGGGCTCCTGTGAAGAGCCTGCTTCTCCCTCTGCCTATGTCTCTGCCTCCTCTCTCTCTGTCTCTCATGAATAAATAAATCTTAAAAAAATTATTTTTAAGAAGAGGAAAAAACAATTGAGATTATTTTATTTATTTATTTATTTATTTATTTATTTATTTATTTATAGATTTTATCTATTTATTTGACAGAGAGAGAGAGAGAGAGAGCGCACAAGCAGGAGGAACTATAGGCAGAGGGAGAGGGAGAAGTAGGGAGCCCAATGTGAGTCTTGATTCTAGGACCCTGGGACCATGTCCCGAGCCAAAGGCAGTCGCTCAACCAATGAGCCACCCAGGTGCCCCAAGATTATGTTCTTCACTATATAATGGAGATATACTTAGGAAGTAAAAGGTACTGTTCATGGCCAAGTTAGGGTGATCTTTCCTATAAAAATAGAATGTTATGTATGATAGAAATTAAGGTTTGTAACAACGTGGATAGACCTAGAGGGTATTATGCTAAGTAAAATAGTCAACAGAGAAAGACAAATACTGTCTGATCTTACTACCTGTGGAATCTAAAAAGCAAAGCAAATAAAAAACAACAACAAAAAAGAGAAACAAACTCATAAATACAGAGAACAAACTAGTGGTTGCCAGAGGGGAGGAAGTTAGGGGATGAGTGAAGTAGGCAAAGGAGTTTAAGAGGTACAGACTTGTAGTTATAATATGAATAAGTTATAGGATTGAAAAGCACTGGGACGCCTGGGTGGCTCAGCAGTTGAGCACCTGCCCCTCGCTCAGGGTGTGATCTGTGATCTCAAGATCGAGTCCCACATCAGGCTCTCTGCCTGGAGCCTGCTTCTCCCTCTGCCTATGTCTCTGCTTTTCTCTCTCTGTGTCTTTCATGAATAAATAAATAAAATCTTTAAAAAAAAAAAGTAAAGCTTAGGGAATATTGTCAATAATACTGTAATAACTTTGTTTGATGATACATGGTAACTACATTTCTTGTGGTGAGCATTTCATAAAGTATAGAATTGTTTGAACCACTGTTGTATACCTGAAAGTAACATAATATTATATGTCAACTATATCTCAAAACTAGAAAAAAAAAAGTAGAGCATAGGTTAAAAAAACAATTGAGGAAGTGGTAGTAATAGAAGAAAAGTATTTGTGGTAGGTAACTCAGAAAAACTCAATATACAATTTGACAAAGAATAGATTTTTTTCCTGCAACTTGTATAGATGTAAAAGGCAGTTTGGAAAAAAAAACAAAAAAAAAAGAACAAAAAAAAAAGGCAGTTTGCTCTGAAGATTCACTGATCATAAACTACCACTAGGAAAAACGATGTTTGTTTTCACTTAATTAAGGAAATATAGTGAAAAAACCAGGAGGTTCCATTTTATCCCAGAACTAACTAAAATGAATAAAATTGACGAACAGTGGTGTTGAGGGTGCGTGTTGAGCAGACACACTTGTGGTTTTTTTGGTGACAATTTAATTTCTCCGCTTAAACAGTTGAACATCTGCTGCATACAAGGTCTTGAAGAGGTTCTGGCAGATGTTTCGTGAGCACTTGCAACATGCTAGATGCTGGTGATGAATGAAACGGCATCCAGGCCCCACAGGCTCCTTTGGTGTGGTGGGGAGACTGAAAAGAAAACAAGACATTTCAAGGGCCATTTTGCCTTAATTCCTCCTCTTGTGGCTCAGGCTACCTGGCCTGGGTCCTCAAGGCCTACCTTTGTGTGATCACAGGATCCTCCTCAGGGGGTATAGTCTAATGTAAAGGTATGACTGAGGTATGTATAGCTAGCATTTGATGAAGTAGCAAATGTGGACTTGGAGGAGGGGCGTTTGGGAATCCTGAGGAGGACAAGTTAGATCTGGCAGGGCTGGGGCTTCAGCAAAGGCTTGCCTTGCTGTCTCCTGCTCATTTCTGGCTGAAGTTCAGCCTGCCTGCAAAGCTTCTTTTTATGAGCACAGGCCATTTGATGCTCTGCCCGCTTTCCCACTTGCCTTTTTGGCCTGCCCCTGCAACTAAGATCCTGGCTCCAGGGACTCTGTGTTGGGCTCTGTCCATCCCTTGAGACACTACACGGACTCTTGCCAGCCACATATCCATAACTGCTTGGTGGTGGTGATTTGTTTGGCCAGGACTGGTGGACATCGGGTACTTGATGACCTGAATGCAACATAGAGAGAGAATAGCCAGAGAAACGCCTATGTGTGTACTAACTCAGATGATGAGTATGTGGGGAAGCCATAGGTGCCCTTTGGCCACTTTAGCTTTGCATACTCCCATGAGATATTGACAGTATTGTGCCCACCTGGCTGGAGTTGTGACTTGCTGAGGCTCATAGGTAGTCAGTATGGCGATGGATACCAGGGGGCAGAGTTTCCTCTCCATTTTTCTGGACCTGCAGAACCCCTTGGTATGAGCTTCTGGGCAGTGTGGCAGGTTTTATCTTACACATTTGTTGAAATGATCACTGAACAAAGCAGAACAGTTGTCTCCTACCAAGAGGCAGAGGATCTTAGTCCTTCAGGAGACAGGAGCTTTCCCTTCATTTTCATGATCCTGATTTTGAAGAAACCTCTTTCTCTTTTCTTTCCTAAGTCAGTTTGAAGATGTCCAGAGTCAAAGAGCTCACCCCTTTTGTTTCCACACAGTGTGACCCATGTTGGGCAGGAGTTTTAGAACTGATCTCAAGGCTTCCTCCCTCTGCTTTTATTCACTGGTCCCACTTTTGTCCTTGGACATTTCCTGGGAGCCCAACACTGTCTGCTGTTTGTGTGGGGATGAGGTAGGAGGGTCTTTGAGGGGATGGACTGGAACTGAGATGAGTAGGTGGGGAGAGTGTCCAGGTGTCCATAATCTGGGCTATTGTCTTATCTCTGGCTCCCTGAGTAGCTCATCCTTCCTAGGCCCCCGATGTCTTCACAGCCACTGGGAGGAACAGCTGACCGAGGGTAGCTCACTCAGGCTCCTGCTTGCCATGTTTAGGTGAGGATATCAGTGTTACATTTCCCAAAAGCCATGATTTGTTGTTAGTAGTAGGATAACAGGCTGAGTGACCACCCTCCCATTAGCGACCTCCAGTGAAGGTCCCTCCCCCTGGGCCCAGGACCTACATGACCAGCACTGATAAGTGCCCTCTGATTCCTCTGCAGGAGCTGATTGACCTCAAGATGCTTCAGTGCAAGAGAGTTGTCAATGGTGAGTACAGTTCTGATCCCAGGATTGTGTGGCACCTGGTCAGGCCCAAGCAGCACCAACTACTCCTGCCCTTGCGTGGAGTGACAGTGTCCTGCCAGTGTGCTCCTTGCCTGGCTGTGTCATTTTGTGGATAGTGTCCTCCTTTGACAGCAGTCACTACTCTCCAGAGACCCTGACAAAGACCAAATATAAAATAGGCTGAGAATACCTTCCACCCACAGGCTTGCTGGCATAGACAGTGACAGGTTTCATAGTAGAGGAGGGACCCTAAAAGCCTTGGGCTTGGCCAGCTTCAGCATTGTTCCTGACTCTGCTACTCCCTAGCTGTGTGACTTTGGGCAAGTCACAATGACTTCTCTGCCTCCATTTCTTCAGCTGTTAAGATGAAAATCAAAACCCCTGCTTTACTTAAATCATATGGTTGAAGTGAAAATCAAATAAGATAAGGTACATGTAAGTACTTTGCAGATAGAAGTGGTTGTGCTAAATTGTGGTTTTGCTTATGTTTTATTGATGAAGCTGATTCTGTTTTGATTAGAGTTGTGGTATTGTTTGAGGTTTTTGAAATGTATACCCATTTTTGAAATCTTAATATCAGAAGTTGTGACTCATTATGTCTTTGTTTTAGATTTCTATTTTTTTGTTACAAAAATTTCATTTTTACAGAACCATATAGCCTAGAAAATGAAAATGCCCATAATTTCATATTTGAAGAGGTAATCATGAGGAGGAATAATATATATTTTTTACACGTTTAGTAAAGCATGTATGTAAAAATAGAGAATGTTTCTGTATATGCTTTCCCTTGGGATCATGCTCTGCAAGTTTTGCCCCTTACTTTTTTACTAGAACCTTTCCCCATGTCAGTACCTGTAGATAATTATGTCAGACTTGATTTCATCAGTGTTTTAATGGGAGTTTCCAGTATTTTGCTGTTAAAAATAAAGCTGTATAAACACAGTAAGTTTTTGCAGTTCTTCTCTCAGACTTCTTTGCTAGTTAAAAGCCTGCGCTGTTGGAATTTACTTCAATTGCCTCTCCCAACATGTCATCACCTTTACCCTACGTTTTTAACCTAATCTGTTTAGTGCTGAGTTGATAATAACTGCTTCCATTTCTGGAAATGCCTTACGTGTATTAAAGATCTCATTCATTTCTCAAAATAAATGCACAAGGTAGGCATAATCTCCCGTCTGCCACATTGGATCTCTTTGATGTGCCCGTCATCTTTGAGAGCTAATAATGGTAGTACCTACTATAGAGCTGTATTTTGAGCAGCATATAAAATTCTTATTATTTACAACAATTATGTTCTATTAGGTTGCATCGAACAACAAATTAGCAAATACTGAACCATTGCTTTTAGGGGAAATACAGGATTAAGTTTGTGCAAGCATCTGGTCACAGCATTTTCACTAACATCAGTACATAACCTTGTTTTATATGTGTTTCTATTTTAACATTGAACTCACAGACTTCAGTTCTCTAATTTCATGTTTGAACAGAGGTTGTTTAACGTGTATTTTCTCTGTAAGGCATCTCTGAGCCTTCTTGTGCTTTGGAGCACGAGATAACACTTTAGCACTGTGCTTGGGGCCATTTTCAACAGCGGAATTAACAAAAGGCCCACAAATGCAGAAATATGTGACGTTAAATATACCGCCATAAGGACACTTATTTACAGTATAAGACCTTAGCTGGAAATGCACACATCAGGGGACTGACTTTTTTTGCAGTTCTACATTAGTCTGTGAATGACCATGAAAATGCCATGAGTATTGATTTTGGGGTTACAGATACATTTTAGCAATCAGGCAAATTTGGAAGTACGTAAGTACACATAATGAGGGTTGACTGTAATAGAGTGAATCTCCACTCACAGTACATGGTAAATAATTAAGAAACAGCAACTTTACTGAACTTCAGAGTGACATCTGGGAAAATTTGGGCCAAGGCTAAAACATAGACAAGGTTCCATGTATGCACATTTTTTTCCAGTCTTTTAAAAATTACAAAATGTAAATACTACACCAAGGAAGTGCATAAAACACAAGCATGCAGTATAACAAATAACTGTAAAGCAGCCAGCTGTAACTAACCATCCCCTAGATCGAGGAATAGACCATCATTAGCACCTCAGAAGCTTCCAGGTGCTCACTGATTTCTTTAAAGAATTATGTATTTCCAGCATCCATTTCTCCCCTTCAGAGTGATTTTTTTGCTGTGTTTTCTCCCAGGGATTAGGCTAGGTTGAACTTGCTTCTTCATTGGGTGGCCCTGTGTGTTTGTGTTTTCTTGCAGAGGTGCTCAGCACAGTGGACTTTGTCGCCCCTGATGAACGAGTCGTCTTCCGCACCTGCGAAAGAGAGCAGAGCAGGGTTGTTTTCCAGATGGTATGAGATTCCAGGGGCTGAGCACCCTCCCAAGGGTTATGCATCCTTAAATGCCTGGGCGCTGTTGCATAGTAGTGGTTTCCTGAGACTGCTTTAATGTTTTTCAAAGATTTGTTCATGAGTGTTTATGTTGTCAGAGAGAGTTTAAGGAAGTCAAGTTAGAGCACTCTGTTACATGCCTCCAGTGTCAAATATAATTTCCTTAGCTGTTGGAATTGTTTTTTTGGCATGACTTATATATTTTTACCTGCTAGGATTGGTTATTCAGTTCATGTTCTTTGTTTTTGTATAGTCTGTATATACTTCCCATAGAAAGAAAATTAGGTTTCCTCAAGACTAGTTGATTTATGTTTGGCTTGTAATGACTCCATAGCACTCTTCTCTCACTTTTTCACAAATAGGTTCTGTATGACGTTTAAGTTTTTATTTTTATCTTATTTTATTTTATTTATTTTAAAGATTTTATTTATTTATTCATGAGAGACACACAGAGAGAGAGAGAGAGACAGACAGACAGACAGACAGAGAGAGGCAGAGACACAGGCAAAGGGTGAAGCAGGCTCCATGCAGGGAGCCCGACGTGAGACTCGATCCTGGGACTCCAGGATCACGCCTTGGGCTGAAGGCAGGCGCTAAACTGCTGAGCCACCCAGGCTGCCCCAGATGTTTAAGTTTTTAAACTTAACAATGGGTAGACATATGATAAAGCAAATATAGCAAAAATATTAATTGTAGAATATAAGTGGTGAGTATATGAATATATGTTCACTATATAATTTTGTCAACTTTTTTTTGTATTAGAAAATAATCACAGCATTGAGGACGTTTTCTAGGCCTTCCAGGTCCAATTTTTACCTCTGATAGTGAGCTAGTCCAATGGCCTGGCTGTTTAAGAGGATGACAGGCAGACTCTACTTGCTGAAGTGTGCGTGCACATGGAGTGCATAGATGTGTTTGTCTATGCATCTGTGCATGTATACTTGTGTCAGGGATGGTGATTGATGCAGTCTCTTTTGTTCCCAGGGGACCTCAGATGCAGATCGAGCCCTTGCTGTGGCTAAACTTGTGTAAGTTCTGTCTTTGGGACTGCCTTTTCCTCTCCTATGGGCTGTGAAACTTTACTGTTTTGGTGACCTTGGAGGTGACCATCCTTTTGTCTCTTAGCTCTTTACCTTCTCTTTCCAAATTAAGAGTCTCTGTTGTTTTTTGTTTTTCTCTGTTTTTGGCATCTGAGGGCTGGCCTGGGACTCATGTGTACCAACAGTACCCAGATTCCAGATAACCTCTGTTCAGGCAACTATTTTTTAGTATTTATTCATGAAGCTCCCTTTCCAGGGTTTCTTATGACTATGAGCCCTAACATTTTGAGGCTCATGAAGTGTAGATAAGGTTTACTGCTGCCTAGATTAATGAAGGCAGGAGAGTACGTGGTTAGGAGATGGGCTTTAGAGTTAGGCAGACCTGGGTTGGAATTCTGAGTTGCTGCTTGCTGAGATTCCAGGGGCTGAGCACCCTCCCAAGGGTTATTTGATCTTAGATAAGTTGCCTAATCATACTTTAACCAAGGGAACTTAGTTTCCTTATCTATGAAATGAGATCAATAGTACTACCTACCTCTGTCTTTATAGGTGACGGTAGATGAAATAATGCACATAAATGTCTTCACAGTAATGTGGCACATAGTGAGTAATTAATGTTAGTTATTATTATTAAGTGAAATGATGGTGAGAAGGAACTTAGGCATTAGCTACAGATTGTTAACTGTCTACATACCAGAAGATGGGCTAAGGGTCCTTGCCACAAAATCGTTGGAGTAAGCCAACCGTATAGCCCAGCAAACAAAGGCAGTCTTGTAACTTCTCCTAGAACCAGTGTTCTGGAAAGGGCTCTATGTGTTGACAAATAGCTTGTACTACCCCAATCAGAACTGGAACTCTGAGATCAAATTCAGTGTGGCCGTCACTTGGTATTTGGATTATCTGATATAATTCCCAAGTAGCAAAGTCCTCTACAACTAGCCCATTGTAGATGTTTGAGCGCAATATGCTCTTCCTCTTGAACTCTGCTCAAGGAAGGCAGTTCTACCTTTCAGAGACCAGTTCTTTTTTTTTAAATATTTTATTTATTTATTCATGAGAGACACAGAGAGAAAGAGGCAGAGACACAGGCAGAGGGAGAAGCAGGCTCCCTGCGGGGAGCCCGAGGTGGGACTCGATCCCGGGTTTCCAGGATCACACCCTGGGCTGAAGGCAGGCGCTAAACCATTGAGCCACCCAGGCTGCCCTCAGAGACCAGCTTTTCACCTTCTGTCTCTGAGGGTTGGTATGTTTAATATGGCCAGGAACATGGGAAGAGGTTTATGAGCACAGATCCATGCCTTTGACTCTAAATTCTCTCCTCAAGTTGGATATTTATTATCTTTTCTACTTCATGTTTTTCCAGGGAAAATGATGTGGCTGGTATTGATGTAAACATGGGCTGTCCAAAAGAGTATTCCACCAAGGTAAACTGATTTCTTTATATGCCTTACAAATATAGAGTACAGAGTAGTAGTGACTAACAAGACATTACCTGACTCTGGAGTAGATCCTATACTAGATGGGGAAAATGCTCAAAAGGATATTATTAGGTCAACTGGCAAAATTGGAATATGGAGCATAGCAGAATAGCTACAAATATTGTATCAGGGCAGCCCCGGTGGCTCAGCGGTTTAGTGCTGCCTTCAGCCCAGGGTGTGATCCTGGAAACCCGGGATTGAGTCCCACATCGGGCTCCCAGCAGGGAGCCTGCTTCTCCCACTGCCTGTGTCTCTGCCTCTCTCTGTGTGTGTGTGTGTGTCTCTCATGCATAAATAAGTAAAATCTTTTTAAAAAATTGTATCAATATGTTTATGAAATTGATAACTCTGGTTTTGTAAAAATATTTCTTTTTTTTTTAAGATTTTATTTTTTTAAATTTTAAATTGTATTGAGAGAGAGAAGGAGGGGCAGAGGGAGAGGGAGTGAGCGAATCCCAAGTAGTCTCCATGCCCAGCCTGGAGCCCAAAGTGAGGCTCGATGTCATGACCCTGAGATCATGACATGAGCTAAAATCAAGAGTCGGATGCTTAACCGACTGAGACACCCAGGCACCTCGCCCCTAAAGATTTTATTTTTAAGTAACCTCTACATACCCAGTATGGGTTTCAAACTCACAATTCTGGGATTGGAGTTGCATGCTCTACAGACTCAGCCAGGGAGAAGCCCCAAGAGTATCTCTATTAGAAAATACACACAAATATTTACATGTAAAGGGCTATGATACAATGATCAGTAACTTACCTGCAAGTGGTTCAGGACAAACTTTATTTACATGCACATGCACACATAAACACACATAAAGCACTCATGCCTGAGTAATTAATGATGTAAATGTTAAAAGGAAAAAATGTGAACATTGCTTTGGTTTTTCATGAAAAAAACCAAGATGTACATTAAAAAAAGAAAAAGAGGATGCAGTATATGTGTGCCCGTTGTCATATCATAAAATCAGACCACAGTGCTAGGGCAGTTCAGAAAATGGAGTGGAAAGGCAGCCCTTAATATCTTAATAGGGAAATGTGGTCCTCGATGAGGAGATTTGGGACCCTAAAGGCAGAGGAAGTGGTACAAGCAGGGGCCTGGAGGCCAATATGAGATAGAGGCAGAGAGCCTTGGTTTGACCAGAGCTGGGGAGTAGAAGACGAAGAGGAAACCGGAGCACAGGATTGAAAATCTTGGTTAGGACCAGGTTAGCTGAATGTGGACTTTTGATATTTCTGGCCTTTTGGCACAGAGAAGGCATGTGATCAGAAACTTTATTCCCCAGGGGAAACCAGTGTTACTAGTTTCTTGTGTGTCTTTCCAAATATATTCTGTGATAGAAATACTTAGAAATACTAATTTGAAAGCCATGTCTGGTACATTTGAGTGGAAATTGGGCTAGAGGTAAGGACACAGGTTTAGGAGATGAGTGTCCTGGGTGCATTGGGGAGATCAGGGATGGAGAGAGGAGAAGTGAAACACAGAATTTGATAGGACTTGGCAATTGACTGGACTGGGTGTGGGAAGGTGAGGTGAGTATTTGGTAGAGGGAGGAAAGACCAGTAGCCAGGAGAACAGTTTGTCTTCAATGTGATTGGGACTGCTGGAGGAAAAGCATGTTTGGGACAGATAACAAGGACAGCTTGGGGTTGGCTGCATGTGAGGCCCCAGAGGGAGTTCTGTGGGGCTGCCGCTGGGAAACTTATCACAGGGTATGCAGTCATAATCTGCATTGTAGACATAGCAGATGTCCCCCTGGTTCCCCTGCCCAGAGTCAGCCACTCTGTTCCCAGGAGTTTAGTGGCTTGAGAACTTTGGCTTTAGGCCAGGAGGTAAAAGATTACTTGAGGGAAAGGCTCTTTTGGATGCTTGAAAACCATAGGGCCTACTTCAAGGAATTATGGAAGTTTAAAATTGTCTATGAGGAGTTGAAAACTTGGGACCTTGTTTTGCTGTCTTCTAATTACTCCTTTATGCTCTGAGATAATATAAAGCATAGAGCCTAAATTATTGGCATTATTTCCCTGATATATGTAGAATGAAAAAGCAGGGAGCCAAATTAGATAAGATGTACCACCATCTGTATATGAGGGATAGGGAATGAATATTTATATATATTTACATTTCTCTTCATAGAATATTTTTGGAAAGACTCACAAGAAACTAGTGTTTTCCCTAGGGAAGGTAACCAAGTTTTTATTTGGTTTGGCATGAGGAATAAATTCCCATTGTAGGGGTGCTCCTCAAAATAACTAACAACTGGCACAGCACTGGTCCTGGCCAGTCAGAACAGATACGTACTAGTATGCTATACCAGTATATACCACCTGAATAGCGATGGTTAAAAAATTGAAGCCTTATAAAAAGCATAAATTGAAAAGTTTTCCATTTCTCAGGGAAGAAGAGTTCTTATTTTTACCCTTTTGAACCTTTAAAATTTTTAATGTGTTATGTATTCAAAAAAGCAAATAAATAAGTTAAATAGAAAGGAAGGAAGGAAGGAAATACTCATTGACAAAGCTATTGTTGTGGGAGGGCTGGATTTTAGATCATGTGATTCCACAAGGCAGGGCTGGATTGTGTGTCGGGTGGATAGACGGAGCCAGGATAAGTGGCTGGGACTCTCTTAAGGCTTCTAAGGTTTGTATCTGTAGCCAAGGTAGGCCAGGGCTGGTAGCTCCTCTGCCCTTTCCATTTTCCTCTGAAATGCAGACTCAGGCTGGCCGAGTCTGCGGGTGGTTCAGGTTCTCTGATTCTAATCTATCATCCTTAAATATGAAATTAAACTGTAATAAGCAAACTTCAAACTTCTGAGCATATCCTATGAGCATTCATTAGATCGCAGTCTAAATACTGACAAGGGATTTATTTATTAGATTTGTTTTTTTTTTCCTTCACCTCATTTTTAACAAGTTCAGCTTTGTTAACATCCTCCTCTTTGCTGATTATTAAAGTAATTCATACCATTGCCCAGAACTTAGGTGATATAGAAAAGTAAAAAAAAAGACCAATCATCAATAACCCCGCCATCAAGAGACAACTATTGTTAATGTCAAGATTTAAGTGGCTCTGCAGGTTGTTGGTTTTCATCAGCTGGGGCTTTTGCTAGAGTTTGATGTTGGTCTGGAGCATTGTTGCTAGCAAGGAAGAAGAGCCTGGACAAGGTTTGCAGGTTATGTTCCTCTAAGTGGCTTTGCTGGCAGTGATGGTACTAAAACAAGTGTTGGTAGGGTAGGACGAAGGTGCATTGGATCTCATTCCAAAGGGAGAATGATTCATTGCTTTCTTAAGGGGTTGCCATATTGTGGGGTTTAGTTTATTAAGACTCTGAGACCTTGAGTAAGGAATGGGCATTCCTAAAAAACAATTTTTGTGGGACCCACTTGCTGATAGATCTGTGGGTTTTGCTAAGAGGATCAGAGTGATGAGTTTTAGAATTTATCAAACTCTGATCCCTGACATTGTGGGCATGGATGCTGCTACTTTCCTGCTTGACTAGAAGTGCCAATTGCCAGGGAACCTTGGTCTCTTGCCTGTGAGTGCTGGGGCGATGCCAGGTTGCCACACCGTGGGGATGGACCACCCTCCTCCAGCCATAAGAAGACCCTCTGTGTGCTTTTTCCTTAGGGAGGAATGGGAGCTGCTCTGCTATCAGACCCTGACAAGATTGAGAAGGTAAGTCCTGCAGGAGTGAAAGCAGAGGTCTTAAACATGTCTGTGAATAGAGATGTCTGGAACAACCTTCCCCCGACCAATGCCCCCTTCCCCCAAGATTAGTGAATCAGTTACTCAGTTACTCTACCTGGAGTCTGGAAGTTTTTTTTTTTTTTAAAGATTTATTTATTTGAGAGAGAGAATGAGTGAGAGTGCATGATTGGGAAGGGCAGAGGGAGAGAGAGAGAATCTGAAGCAGAT
Source organism: Canis lupus familiaris (assembly GCF_011100685.1). NCBI lineage: Eukaryota > Metazoa > Chordata > Mammalia > Carnivora > Canidae > Canis > Canis lupus. The sequence goes on along the minus strand of NC_049226.1, from coordinate 82,041,568 downwards.
TCTGCTGAGTGCAGAGAGATAGTGGCTTGATCCCACAACCCCGAGATCACAACGTGAACTGAAACCAGGAGTCAGTCACTTAACCAACTGTGCCACCCAGGCACCCTCCCCCTCCCATATTTTTATTTATTTTATTTTAGTTTATTTTTTAAAGACTTAATTTATTTATTCATGAGAGACACAGAGAGAGAGAGGCAGAGACACAGGCAGAGGGAGAAGCAGGCTCCATGCGGGGAGCCCGATGCGGGACTCGATCCCAGGACCCCGGGATCACGACCTGAGCCAAAGACAGACGCCCAATCCCTGAGCCATCCAAGTGCTCCCCCTTCCCACCTTTTTAAGGTAAGCTCTGTGCCAACATGAGGGTTGAACTCATGACCCCGAGATCCAAAGTCATTCGCTCTACTGACTGAGTCAGCCAGGTGCCCCCCTGGAGTCTGGAAAAGTTTTGAAAGGCTACCCAGTGATTGTGACATACAGCTAGATTTGGGAACATCTGAGAGAGCATACAAGAGCCTTGGAGTTCCTCAAAAGTCCAAGGCTTAGGGACAGGTCACCTGAGAGCCAGGTAGCTTGAGGAGTCATTTAGAGCCTCCTGTGTATGGCCTGTTCTCTCTTCTGAGGAGATTATGAGAGCATAGGCCAGGATACCCATGGATTGTGGACAGACTCAATGGCAGTGGGGGTGGGATGGCCTCTCCCAGGGGGCTTGCTGAGAGCAGCTGTGGGTCCCCTGAGTCTGTCATCAGCCTTTGAGAGTCAGGCCAGTGTCATCTGAGGTGAGCTGAAGTTGGTCCCCTCGGGTCCCCTTCCCTTGGTGATTCCAAAGGCCAGGTTTATAAGGCACTGTCGACAGGTTGGCATTGCTGCCCAGTGTTGTGAGCTGCCAAGGCCTGTAAGGGTGACATTTCTGCAGCACCATTTATACCTTTAACTTTTTCTCAGTCCACCAGCTCTCTTCTTGTTGCTCTTCTTAGTTCCTTTGTTTTCATTCTCCATTCCCACTTCCCTGTCTGGGCTTTAAGCCTCCAAGTGCCTCGCATAGGCTAGAGCAACTTGGAATAAGGCACTACCAAGAAAAGCTGCCATTTCTTGTGCTGGCTGCTGTATTGCAGCTCAGCCATGTATATTCCTCAGCCCCACTGTCTTTGGGATATTGGAAGACCAGTGTGTTGATGGGCTTGGTGCTTTTTCATTTTTCCCATGTGTAGATAGGGATATATATATATATATATACACACACACACACACACACACACACACACATAGGCACATTATATATATTATATGTAACTGTATATAATAATATATGTGTATCACATATTATATGATGATTACATATATAATGTGCTTATGTATGCATGTATATATATTCAGTTTATTCCTCAAGCCTCTTGAAGTAGACAGGGGAGGCATTTGTTATGTTAATATGATTAAGAATAATAAAACTGAAGCACAGAGAGATAAAAATAATTTGCTCAAGATTATGTAGCAAATAAATAGCAGGCAGAGCCAAGGCTAGAGCCATGATCTTGGGACCCCTAGCCCAGTATCAGTTGCACCCTCTTGATGGTATCTCAGTTTAACGGTGCCTGGGTATAGTTTATAAGTGTCTAGCTACGGGTCAGTAGACATCTGGATTTAGGAACCTCCAGTCAGACATCTCTGCAGAATGGAGTGGATTTGGACAACTGTGGATGTTCAGCTCATCACCACACTTAGGGGAGAGGCCCCAGTGTTAGGTGGTTTTGCTTTACAGCATGTGCCCACAGACATTACCCTATCCTCCAGCCTCCTGGCTGCTCCCTCCCATACTGTTGGCTCTGTCTTCTCCACTGCACCTCTTTGGAAAAGGCACATTTCATACATGAGACAGCAGAGTTACACTGCTCAGTTTATTCCATTCCTTTTCTGTTTGGTGGGGTGGTTGGATGGGCTGGGTTGGCTAGTGGTTGTGGTTTGCCTCATGGAGGGGAGGTTGTAGGCTTCCACAACAAAGCCAGATGGGACCCAAGAGTAGTGGGCTGGATTAGATACAGGTTCAAACTCAGCTGGCAGACTTGGGGACCTGGGTGAGAGTTTTGTGAGTTCTTCCAGGCTGGTGTTTTAGGTCCATGGTTCTGTCTCTGGGAGCATTTCAGGATGACCTGCAGCATTTTTTCAAAACAAAGATACTTGTTTGGGTGATGAAGAATTTTGGAAATAGGTAGTGGTGATGGTTATATAACATTGCAAATATAATTAATGCCACTGAATCATACACTTAAAAATGGCTAAAATGGGAAATTTTATGTTATATATATTTGATGATGATGATGATAATAATAATAATAAAGGATTCTAAAGGATTTTATCTGTTGAGAATTCTGTATACTCTTGGGGTGGATAATGGCTGGGAGGGAGTATGAATTAGTCTTTTAAAAAGACTTCCGGGATCCCTGGGTGGCGCAGCGGTTTAGCGCCTGCCTTCAGCCCAGGGTGCGATCCTGGAGACCCGGGATCGAATCCCACGTCAGGCTCCCGGGGCATGGAACCTGCTTCTCCCTCTGCCTGTGTCTCTGCCTCTCTCTCTCTCTCTCTCTCTGTGTGACTATCATAAATAAATAAAAATTAAAAAAAAATAAACTAAAATCATTAAGATCCCATAGTGGATCTTAAATTAAAAAAAAAAAAAAAAAGACTTCCTAGAAAAAATTAAAAACAAACAAACAACTTCCTAGGTAACTCTGATGTATCCTCCCTAGACTAAGAAGCTCAGTTTTAGACTCTAGGTTAGTAATATCCTCTCTTTCACCCAATATCCTCTCTGCCCAAGATTTCCTGTCCCCCTTCCCTTGGGTGCCCAGGGCTTTCCCCTCTGCTCTGTACACTTGGGCTATGACTAACAATTGGTGGGGGTCAGTTCTCAGTGATTCCTAAACCTATGCTCTCCCATCCACCTTTCTACCCATTCCACAACAACCAGGGGAGCTACGAGTCTGCTTTTCCTGAGTCAGCTAGTAGATCTGGTGAGATGAGGCTTCCTGTGGGTAGATGTGCCATGTTACCTGTGTTATGAGCTTATCTCAGGTCCTTCTCCCCCACAGACTTGCACACCACAGAGATGGGTGGTGTGACTTGGGTCTGGTAGAGTTGAGTCCGGCAGGGTTTCATGCTAGAGCCTAGCCAGAAACAGTCTCTATTCACTTGGTCCCCTCAATGTGACCCTTGCAGGTGGCTGGGGATTTTGATTACTAATTTCCTTCCTGATTCTGAAAATGCACATGAAATGAACAGAAATACCAAAGAAAGTGCTTAGAGCTACTTGGATGAAATTCGGCAAAGGAAGTTCTGCAAAACAGAGAACTGGATCAAACCAGCTGACGTTGCTTTAGTCACGAAACTTCAGGGGATTCTAAGTCAGCACTAGCAGAGGAACCTTCCAGAGATGGTACTGCCAGCCTGAGGGATAAGACTAGAAGGAGGATTTTTATTGTGTATCTCAGTGGATCTGGCAGTCCCCCCTCCTTAAAGGGTAGTTTGCCCCCTTAAAGCCTGCCAGAGTGACCCTAGGACCACAGGCCCAGTCTGCCTCCCAGGGCAGCATCCAGGGACTTTTCCTTTCTACCAGTTCCTGGCATTTGTGCTTAGGCTAGTAGGCCCTCTCTTGCCCATGATCTGTCTACCTGCCTTGTCAGCCCAGCCTCTTGGTCTGATGTCTTCGAGAGAGGTTTGCCTCAGCTGAGGCCTGAGAGAACGGCCTCCTAGAGTGGTTCTTGCAGTCTGGCTCTCTGCTGCCCCCACTTGTCTAGAACCAAGACTGACAGCAGCTGCATGAGTGTCCCCTGTGCCCTGATGGCAATCCAGTTCTTGGAAGAGGGCTCTTGGGATCACCTTCCCTCCAGCTTGCCTAACTTGAATTTGTTTTTAGTTTTTAAAAATTATTATTTTAAAGTAATCTCTACACCCAATGTGGGGCTCAAACTTACAGCCTTGAGATCAAGAGTTGGAGGCTCTACAACTGAGCAGCCAGGCACTTCTAGCCTGAAATTTTTAGTGAGGGAAGAATATAGTAATGTGACAGATGTTCATTGTCATCTTGATCATGTCTCTTGATCTCTGATTCATATGAGATCTGGCATCGCTTACTTCTCTTGACTCTTTCCTGTGTGACTTCTTGGTCTTTCTTTGAAAAGTCCTTTGCAGTTACTGTGCAAATTAACGCTTTTCAATGTGTTGAATATGTTATATTTTCCTTTGCCAATTTTGCTTCTGTGTATCCAACTCACCTAAAGAGAGTCGCATGAGGACAGGGCCTAGGCAGGACCTGTACAACCTTCCTGGTTCTCTTACTTGGAAGATCTTGGAACAGCACTCAGAGAACATTGCCTTCAATCAGGAAAGAAGCTGTTGGCTATGTCTTCTCAACCAGGATGAAGCCTCAGAATTATGTTGACGAAGGAGTGTGTTTTTTAAAATTTGAAAAGATTTTCTAGTTTTATTGAGAAATTGACATACATCACTGTCTAAGTTTAAGGCATGCAGCATGATGGTTTGATTTACTTATATTGTTTTTTTTTTTTTTTGATTTACTTATATTGTGAAGTGGTTATCACAGTAAGCTGCACTGTATTCTGTATCCATCATCTCATATAGCTACAATAAAATGAAAATTAGAAAACTCTTCTTAAACTGTCACATTGTCAACTATACTATAAAGATAAAACAAAACAAAGCAAAACAAACTTTGTCTTTGTGATGAGAACTCTTAAGATCCTCTCTCTTAACAACTTTGCTGGATATCATACAGCAGTGTTAGCTGCAGGCGTTATGTTGTACATTATATGCCTAGTACTTAATTGGAAGTTTGTACCTTTTGACCATCTTTCTCTAATTCCCCCTCCCAATACCTCTGGTAACCATAAATTTGGTTTCTTTTTCTAGGAGCTTTGCTTTTTTATTAGCTTCCATGTATAAGCGAGTTCATACCGTATTTGTTTTCTCTGACTTATTTTATTTAGCAGAATGCCTTCAAGGTCCATCCGTGTTTTTTGCAGATGGTAGGATTTCCTTACTTTTTATGGTTGAATAATATAGAGCCTTTTTGAAAATACATATTCCTAAGCCCTGCCTCTAGAGACTCAGGGTAGAATCTAAGATTCTGTGTTTCTTAAGCTCTCCAGATGATTTTTTTTTAAAGATTTTATTTATGAGAGACACAGAGAGAGGCAGAGGCATAGGCGTGGGGAGAAGCAGGCACCCCGTTGGGAGCCCGATGTGGGATCAATCCCAGGACCCTGGGATCGCACCTTGAGCCAAAGGCAGATGCTTAACCACTGAGCCACCCAGGTGTCCCATCTCCAGATGATTCTGATGTTTGCCTGGCAAAAGGTTTACTGTGTTCTTCATAGACATGCATGCAGACCCATTCATTCATTCATTTATCAAATATATGTATACCACAGTATACCAGGCAAGGGGCTTCTGGTGCTGGGGTGCCAGTGTAGGAAAGGAAGGACACATACATGAACATGGACTTGTCCATGCCATGGTGATGCAAAGGTCTGTAGCACAGGTAATTAGTATGAGCAATGTGGTTATTTTTCCAGAAGAGTTTGTGTTTTCCTCTCTGCAGATCCTCAGCACTCTTGTTAAAGGGATACGCAGACCTGTGACCTGCAAGATTCGCATCCTGCCTTCAGTAAGGATGATATGTTACATTTCAAGGTCCACTTTCTCTTGGGATGTTGATTTGGGGGTGGTGGATGATTCTCGAAGAGCTGAATTAGGTTTGGAGGAGAAAGCAGGGCTGAGCCTACTTTGGGAGCTGGCAGCTGTTTCGTGGGTAGCTTCAGTAACCACCCTGGGCTGTCTTCTTCCTCAGCTGGAAGATACCTTGAGCCTTGTGAAGCGGATAGAGAGGACTGGCATCGCTGCCGTCACAGTTCATGGGAGGTGAGTAGTTGCCTATCTAGTGACTGACTTGCAGAGAGATCCTCAGGCATCACCATACCCCAGGTGACAGCCAACTTTTCTACATATGCAGCCTGACTCTGCCTAGCTCTTTAACATCCTGTAAGTCCTGAGGGCAGTCACACCCTTTACAGGCTGGCGTTCCTTGTTTCATTCCCTGAGCACCTTACTGGTGGTAGACACTGCCCTGAGTTTAAAGACACAGACAGAAGGAGAGGAAGACTGAGTTTAAAGATACAAGAGGAAGGAGAAACGCCCATACCTTCAGGATGTGTAAATGGTTGAGATTGAGTGATAGGTTCAGAATTGTACCTTGCAGCCAGGAAGTGGTGGAATTAGAACTCTGACTCTGAATCTCATTTTATTTCCATTACGTTGAGCAATGGCTTCTCCCTTGAATGATCCCAGGCAGATGGCTGTTTTTTTTAAAGGCACTATCTCTTTTGTCTGCCCTTCTTGGATTTCCAGCTGTCACAATGACTGCTTGAAACAGCCCTTGTATCTGTAGCTAATGTGCTCTCTTCTGAGAGCTGTGGTGTTGCTGACAGCTACTTTTGGTTTCCCAGTCAGACTTGCCTCCTGTGTCTAGATATGCTTTTGTATATCCCAGGTCCACAGCCTTTGGCTAGAATGACCTCTCTTCTCTGAGTGTTGTTCCTTTCGGGTTCAGGGGTCTTGTAGGAACAGTCCACATTTTGCTGGTTGTGTCTATTACAGCATTTCAGAGAAGTGAATCCGTAACTCCAACATTTAAGAGAAAAGCAGAGCTGTGCGGGTCAAAGCCAGTAGGGGGCGGTGAAAGGCCACACACATGTACACACATGTTCCTCCCTGTCGCAGCAGGCTGTAGGCTCCTGGTTTGGGCTCCCAGCTCTGCTGCTTGTTGGCTGTGTATCCTTGGACAAATCACTTAACCTCTCTGAGCACCACATTCCCCATTTGGAAATTAATTGGGGAAATTTAATTGGAAATTTCTGCTTTATAGAGTTGTCTTGAGGCTTTTATGAGGTTGTGAATATTTAACCTTGGCACAATGCCTGGCATATGGTATTCTCTGAATAAACACAGCTATTCCTTTTTGCCAGTAGTTGGAAACACCAGGAAGACAGATTTGGGTGAGTTTGAAAAGGGGCCTTCTGGCCATCAAAGCTGTTGAGGATGGGCTAGACTGGCTGCTGGGGGTGTGAAGAGGTGGAGGTGGAAGAGGCTTGAGGTAGTGTGGTTCCTGACCCTTTTGTTGAGGAGTGTACCAGAAGGGATGTGCCCAGGCAAGACCTGTGCAAGGGTTGTCTGGTTGACCATCTCTTTTGCTCGTTCCTGGGCACGACTTAGATCAGTACTCATTTTGTATCCCTAAGACTCACTCATACACAAGAACTTCTTGCAATTGACCTTGGAAGGAGGGGCCCCAGGTTGTTGTCCTGCCTCCCCAGGGCACATTGTGACAACCATGATCTGTGGCCCATCCTGGCTGCTGGGTCTGCCCTGTGCCAGGTGCCTCTCCCCAGGATCAGCTGCCCAACTTGGCCTCAGCATAGGCAGCTGTGTGGGAGTGGCCAGACTGAGGGCAGCAGCTGTTCCCAGTCTCGTGGGGAGGGCAGGACCGGACAGTAGGGGCAGCATTCTTATAGCACTGTCCCTCATCTCTAGCAGAGGTGAAGGGAAGCCAGGGAAAGGCACTGTGACCTTGGGAGCCAGGCCACCCACACCAGCCGTCTGCAGCCATGCCTTACCTGCGGGCCTGCAAGAGCTGAACTTGCTTTCCCAACAGGGGCTTATGCTGCTTTTGTCCCTTCAAACAGAGGTCATGGAGAGACATCCTTTGCAGTCCAGAACACTGTGGTTCATGGCCACATGACTTTGCTGAGGTTCAGCAGGGAGGACAGTAGGGTTTGGCTAAGGTAAACCTGTTCGAACTGTGACATAGCCTCAGCCCTTGGCCCCATCTTTTTATCTCCAAGGAAGCGGGAGGAACGACCTCAGCACCCTGTCAGCTGTGAAGCCATTAAAGCCATTGCTGAAACCGTCTCCATTCCTGTCATAGCCAAGTAAGCCTCTCCTGTTTATCATTTACTGTTTTATGTCCACCTCACTCTGAGAGACTTGAGATAGCCTACAAAAAAGGACTGAGATAGCATTAAAAAATGACCTAAGGGAAAAGGAAAAAAGGGTGGGACAAAAAAATGAGGTTGGGCATGAGGCTGAAAAGTACCTGTTGAGTCCCCTAGCCTATGGTGAGTGGCTGGGGTTGGTGTGCAGCAGGCAGGGCATTCTGATGGATGGGTTGAGGTAAGGAGGGTTCAGGGAACAGGGAGAGTGAGAAGGTGGCCACTGAAGTAGGCCCAGGGGAAAGTGATGTCACACCCAGCGTTAGGTGTGCAGGGTGGAGGGTGAGTAGTCACAAGCCAGAGTGTATAGAGATATGGCTCAGGGGGCATAAGGCAGGTTACAATCCAAAGCATTCTGGGCAGCTATCGGACCAGGAACTGAAATGGGTAGTTGTGAGGTATCAATGACTAGCCCAGAGGCTTAGTAGTAAGACAGTGTCCAGTTGTCATTGGGGAGCTGGCCGTGTGGATCAGTCGGGAGTTCAGTGCAGCCTTGCACCTTAGGATGCACAGAGTCTGATGGCAGGATGGGAACAGAGAGGTTCCAAAGTCCCGAAGCCCTGATGAAAGGCATACCTGACTGGTGGGAAGGAGGGAGGGAAGTAAAGTCGGGGGTGTTAGCCAGGCCTGGTTGTCCCTAGGCCAAGAAGTTGTAGGAGTGGCTTAGAGAGGGTAGGGCTACTCAAGAGCCTGGATACCATTGCTGCTGCTGCCACCTGAGGGTCTTCCTCATAATACTTATAACGCTGTCTCTGGATTGAGATTGTCATTCAACTCCTAATGGAACAGATGCAAACAGAGCTGTTTCCAAGGAGGCCCTTGGGGCCTCAGAGTGGCAGGAAGGGAAATTGCAACCAAACTGGGCCTCCTTTCTTCATCTCTACTGTGTCTGTGGTTTTTGACCTACCCATTAGTCAGTATATAGGTGCCCCAGGCTAGGGGTTTTCCTGTGATCCCAGCATCTACTTACAGACCCATGTCTTCAGATTTGGGCTGGCTTTAGCCACTGTTTAGGATGAGGAGGAAGGAAAGTAAAAATCTCTGGGACATGGTAAGTGCAAGGCCTGGTTCCAGGCTTTTTTACTGTGTTATTTTATTTGGTGTTCCTGACCCCTTAGCGGGGTGTGTATTATGACCTCCAGGCTCTCAAAGTGCTCATAGCTAAAGGATTTGGCCCAAGCCACACAATTAATAAGTAGCAGTTCTGGGAGTTGTCATTTTCTGAAACTGCTGGTATGAGGGTGGGGACACCCCTTACTCCCCTATTGCCTTTCAGTGGAGGATCTCATGACCACATCCAAAAGTATTTGGACATAGAGGACTTTCGACAAGCTACAGCAGCCTCTTCAGTGATGGTTGCCCGAGCCGCCATGTGGAACCCATCCATCTTTCTCAAGGAGGGTTTGCGACCCCTGGAGGAAGTTATGCAGAAGTACATCCGATATGTACGTCTATGTGCTTTTTTCAAAAGAAACATTTCTTACTGTCTGCCACATTCCTGCAAAAAGTGCTTTGGGTGAGCCCCCAGCCCCCAGCAGCCCTGTTGTTCCTCTCCTTTTTTTTTTTTTTTTTTTTATTAGTTCTTGTAACGTAGCATTGGGTTTCCCTGACTGCAACGTGAAGACAGTGTGCTGGGGAGGCGTGCCCCTATCATTACCTCCTCCAAAAGCTTTCTAGGTGTGAGGGTCATAGTAAGGACCCCCGGATTCAGGATGCTACCAGGGCTCAAACATGTGATATCTTTCTCTTTCTCTCTCATTATGCCCCCCCCCCCCGCAACATATACATGTATGCACAATGACAGTGGGATCTGTGTCAGGAAGACATTCATGCCAATGGGTTGGCACTTGAGCAGCCATAGCCAGGAGGAGCCATTGTAACTGTTGTTGAGGACAGATTATCTCTGTAGAGACTTCTCTCTGGTCATGAGTCAGAATCACTTCTAAAACTCTTCTCTTGCTAATTCCCAGAAACCTTTAACCCTTGACTTAGGGACTAGCCTAACTTTAACCCTCTAATTAGGGACTGGCCTTTTCCTCTCACTGAGAATTTGATGGTAGTGCCAAAGGCATTTCCCTCTATAGGAACTTTCTGACCAGTTCATCTGCCCTGTGCATTAGGCACAATCCTGGAATTCTATGACTCTGATTAGCTGTACATGTCTGTAGGCAGAGATACTAGACTTCTAATTCTTCAGTGCATTGGGTCTGAGCAGACAGTCCAGCCCTCATCTTCTTCAATCCTGGAGCTCACACCTTCCTGGGAGAGTCAAGAGCTTCTTAGATCCTCAGACTGCCCATGCCCTCTTCAGTTGTGGCTGCCTGCCATGGCATGTGGGTATCCCCAAGACTGTGCAAGCTGGGGGTGGGGAGGCCCTGAGGCTTCTGTCCAAAAATGGGCGGTTTCTGCCCTAGAGCCTCCCCTGCTTGATGCTACAGCCCTCATCTCCTGGGTTCCTGGTGTCCTGTTGGGCAAGTTGGTGACCACCAAGGCTCCCCAGTACTCTGGGTCAGCCAGAGACAAGGAGGGCTTACTTTAGCCCAGGCCACCTGTGCTAGCTCTTGCAGCTGGCTGGTATGTCTGTAGCAGAGAAGATAGGCTCAGCGCTGATCCCTGGGTAAAAGGTGATATTATCATTCCTACTCAGTCTATCCTTTGGCAGCTCCTCAAGAGCTGTTGTCCTGGAGGAAGGGAGTGGCTTTCAAGCATAGGCAGGGCTGCTTCTGGACCAGCCAGGTGCCTTCTGTCCCAGACAAACTCAGTCAAGGCCTTGCCACTAGCTGGGGCTTACCAATGTATCTCTGCTTTGTCCTTAGCATGTCAGGGCACCTTTCCCAGGCACTGAAGATATAGGCCCAGTTGAAGATATTAGAAGAGTGTAGGCGGCAAGGGCTGGGATGGTGTTCTACAGGGCCAGGGCGCTCTTTTTTTTTTTTAAAGATTTATTTTTATTTATTTATAATAGACATAGAGAGAGAGGCAGAGACACAGGCAGAGGGAGAAGCAGGCTCCATGCTGGGAGCCCGACGCGGGACTTGATCCTGGGACTCCAGGATCGCGCCCTGGGCCAAAGGCAGGCGCGAAACCACTGAGCCACCCCGGGATCCTGGGCCAGGGCACTCTTTACCCACCGCTTTTCTGTCTGCCCCAGCCAGGCGGGCTTCTAGTGTGTATCCCTGTGTAGCCAGCCTGCCTCCCTAAGCCTGCATTTGTCAGGAGTCGTGGTAACAGCTGCACCACACGCTTGTGAGGTTTGTGAAGCTCAATGAGGTGACAAGTCATATGGGAATATGACTGGTGGATTGTGCTGTGCTTTCCCATGCAAGCATATATTGGAGACCGGTCATTTAAGATGTGGGAAAGGAAGGTATTCACTGTGTATAGAAATAGAAGAATCTCGCCCCTGTCCTGGTGCTGCTCCTGCTACATCAGAATTTGACTTGTTCCCCCTCCCTGCCCTGGAAGGGCAGCAGGTCCTCTGTAGTGGCCTGTGGTGGCTGCAGCAGGAGGGGCTCCCTACACACCTAGACTTCCTTCAGGCTGTCTAGTCGAGTGTGCTCCTAATCCTGATCTCGGCTATGACTCTAGAGCTTTGTACTGCTAACTAGAGGAGTAGATGGTCAAGATGGAAGTGGCTTTTCTCAGGGGCTCATATTACCTCAGCTGCAAGCACACCTCTCATGCCCCCTTAAAGCCCCTTTCTCTGCCATCAGGGCATAGCCTGGGCAGCAAGTAGACTCATGCTGGTTCTTCCCTCAGGCTGTACAGTATGAAAACCACTACACCAACACCAAGTACTGCTTGTGCCAGATGCTGCGAGAACAGTTGGAATCACCCCAGGGAAGGTTGCTCCATGCCGCCCAGTCTTCCCAGGAAATTTGGTGAGAGGGGCAATGGCTGTCCTTCATTCCTTGCAGACGTTGCCCGGACTTGACTATGAGCTCTAAGCTGACTATCAGGGACCAGAGATACAGCTTCTGGAAATGGATGTACAGGAGTGGGATGGTGGTACAGTTTCACCTCCCAGAATACGATACTTAACAAAGCTTTGGAGCTTTCCATCCCTGGACTGATCTCATAGCAGAATTTTGGGAACTGGAGTGCCAGTAGGATGGAGGAATGTGGGGGCTGGGCTTGGGAATTCCTGGGGAGCAAAGAGCTTTCACGGTAACAGATCTGTCACACATCAGGCCATCAAGATTCAATGGTCAGGAGAGTTGGGGTTGTAGTATCAAGCCCCTGGCCTGAGCCTGCTCCCACAACCCATTACTCTGCAGTCCGGAAGGCTACCTGCTGGTCCTCTACATTTGGTATAGCTCCAATTCAGGTGGTTGACTTTTGGGGCCCCTCACAGCCTGGCCTACTACCTGTCCCTGTGGCTCCCTATTTGTCCATATCCCCAGCTCCATACTTGTGCTCATACTGGGTCTTCTGCCTGAATGCTCTTTCCTCCTTGCTGTTTCCTCCTCCTCAAAGAAACTTTCCTAAACCACACTTGAGCCCACGCACCCATCCTCACGAATATTCTTCAGCCCTCCAAATGCTTTCTAGAAGGGCAAAGAGTTGCCAGAACTCTCTTCCTAACCCCAGGCTTGTGCTGTTGGTGCTGGCCCTACCCCATAGAGCCTAACCAGCTTGACGCGGGTGTCTTGTGAACTCAAGGGAAAGAATGTAACACTGTAGTTCTGGGTGGTACCTCAGTTTAGGCTAGGTCTAACTGCTTGTGTGCTTGTGGCTGGGGCAGGAAGTGGGGAACCACTTAGTGGTCGTGGCCTCTGTCTCTTCCTCCCTTGGGCCCACATGAGGATGAGGCTGTGTAAAACCCAGGTGCTTGTTCAGTGTAGGTCAGTTCACTTACTGTTGGCTGGGGACACTTGCTTGTATTTTCTTCTTTGGAAGAGAGGCTGGGCTTAGGTGGTAGAGGTGACCTTTCACTCAGCCTACTCTCTAGTGTCCACCCTCAGAGGCTCACATTCACTTTTTGCCAGTCCAGGCTGATCCCAGGGGTAGGTAGTGGCACCTTCTGATGGCTAGGTTTTGGTGGTGCTTGCATGCGTGTGCATGTGTGTGTGTGTGGAGGGGGGAGGGCAGAAGGCATATCTCATTGGTGAGTCCCTGGGCTCTTGCAGTAGTTTCCTGGATGCTGGCTCCACTAAGGGGTCTTTTCTGCTCTGCTTGTCCTTCCATAGTGAGGCCTTTGGCCTTGGTGCCTTCTACGAGGAGACGACACGAGAGCTAAATGCCCGGCGGGCTGAGCTCTTGGCTAGGACCCCAGAGGCTGCACGGGAGCCAGTTGAAGATACCTCAGGTGTCATTAAGATGGCTGTCAAGTTTGACCGGTAGGTCTCCAGCTGGGCCAGAGCCACTGCCCTCAACTGGCAGTGTACATGGTTGGCTTCTGTACATGGTTAATGCTAAGTTTAGGGACCCCAAGTCTTCTTGATTGGGATACTTATTCTTATTTTTCAGCATCTCCAAGAAGGCACTTTGAGGAAGATGGTCCCTGAAAGCCCAGGCAGCACTGTCAGGGATGTGCATGTTGTCCCACGATGACAAAACTTCACCTTTTCTTAGATCCACCCCATCCCACAACTCAGGGTGGGAGGGCTTGTCTCCTGTTCCTGAAAGTCTGTACATTTTTCCTGGTCCCAAACAGCTAGGTGCCTCCAAGGCATTGGGACCTTTGCCCTCATCTGGCTGTGCAACCTCTGCCCATACCCACTGGCCCATACCAGCCCTGTGGTACCCTTTCTAGTCAGAAGTAGCCCATGATGATTATTGCTCTCAGAGTGTGACTCAGCTTTGAGGGAGGTCCTTATCCTTGTCTTCTGCCATCTAGGATCTGAGCCTTTCCCAGGTCCCCAGGCCCATACCAGGAGCCAGTCTTGTCTAGCAAGGGCTTGGGAGGAGAGGACTATGGGCACAGCTGTAGGGCAGTCTGGGGAGAGCTTCTGGTGGGAAGTTGGAATATAGAGCCTTCTACCCTGTCACCCTGTCACAATCCAACTCTGACTCTGAAATAAGAGTACACTGAGTTCAAGGCAGAAACATCATCCTAATACTCAGGGGACATAATAAGGGTGGATACTGAGCTAGATCTGAGACCATCATGCAGCCACCCATGTTCCCAACCCCCACTCACTCCCTTCTGTCTTGTCTTGAGAGGCAAACTGAACTTTGTTTCCTTTTTTTTTTTTAAGTAGGTGCCACAGTGAGTGTGGAGCCCCATGGGGGCCTTGAACTCACAACCCTGAGATCAAGACATGAACTGAGATTGAGTCAGACATTTAACTAACTGAGCCACACAAGAGCCCCTGTACTGTCATTTCTGGCTGTGGAAGGCTGTTTTCTAGGCTAGAGTTCAGAGTGTTGGGAGTTCACTTCATATCCCAATTCCCTAAGCATGCTGAAGCCCATCTTCCTATTAGGTAGAATCCAGGCCACACACGACTGGTGGGACAGAAATGGGAGCTCAGGGGAATAAGTACAGGAGTTCTAAGACAACAGCCTGGTGGTGATGGTAGGTGAGCCTTACTCCTTTCCCTCCTTGCCCCAGGAGAGCATACTCACCCCAGATCACCCCCAAGATGTGCCTGCTGGAATGGTGCCGGAAGGAGAAGTTGGCGCAGCCTGTGTATGACACGGTGAGTTCCTAGCTGTGGCCTGCCCCGCATTCAGTTCTATAGTGCTCCCACTGTTGGTGCCATCACCCCCAACACACCCATAGTTCGTACCCTGAATTCCAGACTGCTTGACTGCAGCCTGGCTTTGCCCTCCAGGGGCATGCAGTGGTTGCTGGTGGCCGGACCAGTTGCTGATATGATAGTCCCTTCCCTATGACAGCGGGCCCGTTGTCTAATTCTGGCCACTTTCATAAACTGAACTTGAGACCTATGTAAGGGGCCACTGGGGCCAGTCTCTGCCAGTGGTGTTTCTTAAATAAGAGTGACTGCTCTGGAAAGGACTAGTTGGCTCACTTAGGAAGGATGCTCAAACCTAAGAGTTAGGCAGGCATGTTTTTAGACCAGGCTTCAGCCAATGGGGCACAGAATTGGGCCCCAGACTTGAGGCTCCTTGGTGGAAACTTTAAAACAGTCTTGCTTCACCTTCTTTGGTCTCTATGACCATGTGTTATTAAGGCTGCTCTGTCTCTTCTAGACTGGCCTTCAATCTCTGATCTCCAAGCTTACACCTTTCAGAACTTGTGTCCTCCTCTTCCAGAGTGACTTTTCCAGAATAAATCTGACTTCTGCCTCCTTGAAAAGTCCTCATCCTCTCCCTAGTGCCTTTTGGATCAAGTCCTAGCACCTCAGCACAGAGCACAAAGCTCCCTTTTTGCCTTTCTGCTTCATGTCTCATCCACTCAGCTCTTTGTCCAGCCCTATCACCTGGTCGCTCTGCCAAGTGTACCTTTTCTGCCCCATCCTTGTCCCCTCTCACCCCTTTGCCATCTGGTAATTCCTTCTCATTTTTGGTGACCTGGCCCATCCAGATGTCAGTAGGATCCGGATCCATAGTCACATGCAGCTCAGGGCTCTGATGGCCCTTTGCTTAGGTACATGATTGAACTCCTGACACACTGGAATGTCATTGCTTATGTCTCTGCCTTTCTTCCTTGGCAGATGCACCAGGCACTTCTGCTGGGGAGGAGCATGTGATATGGGTAGCTTTCATTTATCTTATGTGGAAAGTACTTCCCTTTTTCTGTCTTCCACGTGGTCCCTGCAGGTGAGCCCCAGGGCTCATTTCTTTTGCCCCCAAGGAGCCATCCCTGTTTCCTTTGCTCTCTTTGCACCAGGTTCAGCGCCCCCTGGATCGCCTCTTCTGCTCTGTTGTGACTGTTGCTGAGCAAAAGTACCAGTCCACCTTGTGGTGAGTTTCCTCATCATTGGGTTTGGGGCTTGGGATGAGGGGCCTGGCTGAGGAGGGTTTGGGGAGGATGGCATACCTGGCTAGTGGCATCCTGGGCGATGACCCCTTGCCTCAGTTTTGTCAGAATCTTTGGCAAGGGTGTATAAAGTCAGGCCTTCCCTGCTTCCAGTCCTGCAACCAGCCCGCCTGCCTACCTGCCTTATTGCCCCATGCCTTGTCTGCCCAGGGACAAGTCTAAGAAGTTGGCGGAGCAGGCTGCGGCCATCGTCTGTTTGCGGAGCCGCGGCCTCCCTGAGGGTCGGCTGGGTGAAGAGAACCCCTCCTGGCACAAGCGCAAGCGGGAGGCCCCTGACCAAGACCCTGGGGGTCCTGGAGCTCAGGAGCACGCAGTGCCTGGGGAGCTGTGCAAGAAGCTCTTTGTGGCCTTGGGAAGTGGTGAAGAGAGCCCTCTGGAAGGCTGGTGACCATTGTCCCTACCTTGGTCACTCACTTCAGAAGCCTGGCCATAAGATGTCTGTGGGTATGAACCAGATGCCACTGGACAATTCTCTGTTCCTGACAGGAGTTAGGAGGTCCTTACCTGGGCCATCAGCCTGGAGCACTGGCTAAAGGGTGCCTAAGGTGTATATCTCCTTTGGTGGGTTTGAGGAGCAAGGCCAAGTTCCCAGTGACTTCAGTATTTTCTTTGAAAACGGGAGCTTTTCATGTGGTACCCCCTCAACCTGACATTGCTACAGTGCAATAAAGATACCCCCACCCTTACCCATGGCTGGCTGCTCTAGCCCTGCGCATCTTCACACACATACTCATGGCCTGGCATATTTTTTTTTACTCCCACCCTTTATGCACAGCTGGAGCTTCCTAAAAATACCCCTACCCATCCTTCCTCTGGGTGGAAGTGGGGGATGAGGTATCACTTTAACGCTCGCAGGACTTGGGCTGAGCCAGGAAGGCCCAAGAAGCCCATTCTACTGATGGCAAACCTGAGGTACTGCCTATCAGTTGACTTTCATGATGAGAGGTATTATAGAATCTGGGGAACAATTAGGGTATCTGGTGCTCCAGTGAGGGACCATCTCAGGTGAGGGGGAGGTTCCTGGGCTTGACCCCCAGCTGGCTGGAGCTCAGACCTGATGAAGTGTCTGCTCCAGACGGGGAACATTGAGCGTATGTGTTGTTGATGCCAGCAGCTTGGGGCCCTGACAATTGCCCACCCACTCCACTGCCTGCCACCAGCCCCCACTATCCCTTGGGCCGGAAGGAAGTGGCAGATTCTCTTTAATTTCCTCTTGGCAGTGAGAAGCAAACAAACGGCTACCACATCTCCTGGGGCCTCCCCCTCTTACTGGGAGGGGCGTTCTGACCAAAGGTCCCTGCCCTGCACCACCCCCGCTTCCTCCACTGTAAACACACTACTTCTCCTCCCCTTTTCCAAGTTCTGTGGGGAGGGGCATTCCCCTCTAGGACAAGGCCGATTCTCCCTTAGGCCTAGGGTCTGGCCTCACGGCCATTTGGCAGCCCCTGGCCCTATGGCCTGAGTCAAAGTTCAGGCAGGTGAGGCCTCTCAGTCCTGGAGTTGCCCCTCCCTGCACACTTGTTCTGTATGCAGATAAGGATACCACACTACCAGCCGCCTCCCGCCTCCCGGAGCCCATTGCTGACCGACATTGGGCAAGTCACTTCTAGTTCTCTTTGGGCCTGAGGGACCTCCTCTGAGAGGGAGATCTGCTCTCTGCTTGCATGAGGCAGGCTGGAGGATAAATAGGCCTGTGATAGGGCACACTGTGTGGCTAACAGGGTCACTCCATGCTAGCTTCCCAGACTAATGCTCCAAGAGAAGGAGCTCTGCCCAGGAGACAGGCTGAGACTTGGTACAGTCTCAGCCATCAAGCTTTAGGCACAGTTTCTGATTTTTCTCACCAAAAAACCGTTTCAGTTAAAATGCTCCCTTTGTCTTTCTTCATACCCCAACTGGAACAGGGTGGACACCGAGGCCCCAGTAGACCCCCAGGCATCCTAAGCTTGTCAGGGGCTGTGGAAGGACCCTGTGGTGGGTCAAATACCAGTCTTAAGATCCACTTCTTCTGTAGGGTTGGGTGGTACCCTCAGGCCTCTTTCCCACCAACGTACTGTTCCTGGGGAAGCCCCTTCTCTGATGGGGTCGGTTTATTTCTGGGCTATGAGAAAGGAGAGGCAGGGGTGGAGGTCAGCTGTTAAGATGGGAGGCTGGTGTATGAAAACTTAGAGGGCCCAGGAAAAGCACCAGGGAGAGTGTCATTCACAGGGGAGCAGGTGAGGAGGGGCTTGTGTATGTTCCACGACTGAGGATACCTGGCAAAGATCCTGGCTGGGTATGCTGGCTCTCAAATGGTCTCACTTTAGCATACCTCAGTGATGCCTGCCCTGGTCTCAGAGTGACCTGCCTAAGACCTGGGACCAACTGGGAGGGCCCAGTCAGATCTGAAAGCTCTACACATTGTTCTCACCATGCCCACCTAAACTCAGGCCACTCTGATGCCCAAACCCCTCTCTGGGCTAGTGTCCATGACACTTATTCATCCATTCCAGCCACCTACACTGAGGACTTATTAGCTCATCACATTTTGGGGACACATGGTTTTGAGCCTGAGAGGTAGGGACAAGCAAAGCTGGAAAGGATGGCACATCTTCCAAAGGCCACAGCAAGAAGACTGGACTTTGTGCACAGAAGAGTGGGGAATCCCTGGTTCCTGCTCAAGACTCTTCCATGGCTCTCCACTGCCCTCTGGATCAAGTCCAAACCCCTTAGCCTAGTATCCGAGAACAAAGCGCTGACCCTGTCTTCTCAGCACCCTGTGCTGACTTCAGCAACCAACTCTCTTCAATTGTAGCTGGCCAGTATTACCTCTGCCCAGATTGGGAGCTGCTCAAGGGCAGTTCTTGTGTCTGCTATAGTCCCTCCTTGGCTTGAGAGTGGGGAGCGGCCACAAAAAAAGAATCCAACAAGCTCGTTGAATGGGATATGTGGCATGGAAAGAACTTTTCTAAACTCTGACTTTCCTCTAAGGTTCCCGTTTCCCCTAATGAACAAAAGGGGGCTGGGCTGGGCTGTGCCAGGCCAAGCTGTACCATCCCATGGCTCAGACACTACAGGAGAGTCTTTGACATTGGGGGCTCAGAGCCAGGCCTGTGGCAGCTGGTGAAAGTAATGGCTTTCCCCAAATCTCAGGCCTGGCTCACATTCACACAGGAGGGAGACGGGGTGTATAGGGACCCACACGGTCCTGTCCACTAGTCTGGAGTCCTATCTACTGTAGTGGTCCCTTGGCCTCCTGGTTTCACAGGGCTCTCAAAGGCTGGAGGCAGGTCAGATGGCCATCCCCTGCTATCCATCTAAAAGAGCTTTCGAGGGTGGCGCAGCGGTTTAGCGCCGCCTGCAGCCCAGGGTGTGATCCTGGAGACCTGGGATCGAGTCCCACATCAGGCTCCTTGCATGAAGCCTGCTTCTCCCTCTGCCTGTGTCTCTGCCTCTCTCTCTCTCTCTCTCTGTGTGTTTCTCGTGAATAAATAAATAAATCTTAAAAAAAAAAAAAAAAGAGCTTTCGAGCTGGCCTGAGGAAGAGCTGATAAGGGAGGTCCTGGCTGAGGAAAAGGGTTTGGAGAGAGTTCATGTGTGAGTGGGGCAGGCCTCAGTACCAGCCTGCAGAGCTCTTAGCCATGGCCGCCTTTCTTATGAAAGTGGTAACACTCTTCCCGCAGTCAGGGCCCACTGCTGCTCCAGCTCTGATCAATCCAGGTTCGAGTTCTCAGTTTCCTCCAGACCAGAAATCTTCCTAAGACCTAACCCCTTCTAAGTGTTCTCCAGGTGCACATTGGCTGGGAACACAGATGGATTGCGCGCGTGTGCGCGCGCACACGGTTGCATTTGGTGAACAGGTGAATTTTTCAAGCCATCTCCAGCTCCTGTGTGGTCCCTTCCCAGTGGTGTGGCTGACAGGTTCAGGGTCTCCCTCTTGCAGTCCCCCTAGGCTGCCTAGTTGAGCCCCTAGTTTGGAGGGCAGAAGGGCTAGATAAAGATCTATTTTCTCCATTCAGATGGTAACCTGGGAAGTATGGTGGGGGGGTAGGGGAGGGACTTAGCAGGGGGATGACAACACATCCTGAAATTGTTCATTAGGATGTTTCACCCACACAATACCATGTGCTCCATCTCTTTGACCTTTATTTTCTTCTGCTCCTAATCTCCTCCTCTCCCAGAATTCTAAATATGTAAATTCCTAGCTCTAAATCCTTCCATGGCTCCCTACTGCCCTCAGATAAAAAGTCTAGATACTTTGCAGTGGCCTATAGTACTATAGTACTCTGCCCACTCATCTGGCCTTACCTTTGGCTTCTGCTCACTGCAGGTACTTTTTGTTTTTGGAAATCTGTTTGCTGCCTGGAATCATCTTCCTCACCTCTTGGCCATCTTTCCAATTCCTACTTAGTCGTGTGGAGGCCCTGTAACCCCAAGGGATTGTGAACCTTGCTGTAGATCCTGGCACATCCCTAATCTTTTTGTGTAGTGATTGTAGACTTGATGGCCTCCTCTCCCCAACCCCTGAAGGGAGACTAATTTATCTCTGTGTCCCTAGGTTCAGCTCAGGTATGTGTACAGAGCACTGGGCAGGAAAGATTTTCTGACTTCAGGGCTGAATCAATCCAAGACAAACATCTCATCTGCCCTGGACATTACCTGTCCTCCTGACCCAAGGCCTAGTTAGGCCTTCCCTGCGGCTCCCTGGTAGCTCAAGTATCAGTCCATATATTGAGACCTTTCTGCAAAGCATTGGACTTTGTCCTCTTCACCTTTTTGTGGGTGAGTGCCTGGGCTCTTACACCTGCACCCAGGCCTCTGAGACCTAGTGCCCTGGGTTCTTACAGCAATTTGCTTCTAGAGATACTTTGCCCTGTGGGACCTGGAGTTAGGGAAGTAGGTCACTGCTACTTCTCCCAGCTCCCAATCCACGTTGCATCTTGAAGGAGCCCTAAGTAAACAAGCCAGGCTCAGCGTCCCCTGGCACGGCCGGCCTCCACCCCAGGCCCAGGAGGAGGCGTCCTGGGTCTCAAGGGAAGATAGGCCCGCTGGGGAGGGACCGAGAGCGAAAAACAGTTTTTCAGATACAGTGTCACTTCCTCTCCATTACCAACCACTCAGTTTGGGTAGCGGGCCCTCCTGCTTTCACGGATGTGCGCTGGGATGCTGAGATCATAAGCCCGTGAGTGGTGCGAGTTCAGGACAGGCTTTCTGGTTCAGTCGGCTTCGACTTCCAGCAACGGATCGACCTTGCCCGTGGGGCTTTGCCGAGGCCTCGAATGCGCCGGCTGTCCTCCAGGGAGCAGCTGCCAGCTCGGAGGGGCAGACAAAGGCGCAGCCTGCGGGCGCGGGCCCCGCCCCGAGGGGGTGGGTCTGCATTGTTGAGCTGAGACCCGGGACTCCTAACGCTGCGCAGGTCTCCTCCCGCTCAGCCCCAACCTAGCTGGAGCCTCGGCCCGGCCCTGCCTTCCCTAGACTCCGCCATTAGGGTCGGGGTGGCGGGATGGGCGAGTGAATGGCGTTGACGTAACCCTCTCCGGCCCCGACACATTCCTCCAGCCCAGCCATCAGAGTAACATTTCAGCCGCCCGTCACCGAACCCAGAACCCCACTCGACGTGAGCTCTGCCCAATAAGGAGAGGGATCTTCCATTGGCGGGCGGATTGGATTGCACTCAACCCTATTAGAGGGCCCTGGTTTTAGAAGTTGAGGAGAGAATAACCGCCGAACTACAACTCCCAAGAGGTAGTGGGGCTTCTCCGGCTCTCCGTCTGCACGTGACTTCCTTCTCCCCGAGAGGGAATCACGCGGTAGGCGGGTGATGGGGGCGGAGCCATTGGGCTGGCAGGCGCACCAGGGGCCTATAGGCAGCACGGTCCGATGGGCGCGCGGCCGGGGGCGGGGCTAGGCGTGCTACACGGCGCGGCAACGCGCTGGCGGCGGCGGCGGCGGCGGCGGCTGTTGGGGGGCGGGGAATATCGGCTGAGGCGACCGTGGCGGCTTAGGCACCAGCGACAGGCTGTGGCGGCGGCTCCTGGTGCGGCTCGGCGTGCGTCCAGCTCTCGAGTTTGGAAAGGAACGCTCGGTGTCACGGTCTCGCCCGGAAACTTCGCCGCGGAGCCGCGACCTCCTGGCCCGCGCGGCCCGGCATGAAGCGGCGCTGAAGAGCTGCTGCCGCCGCTGCCGCCGCTGCCGCCGCCTCCGTCGCCGCCGCCGCCAGAGGAGGAGCCGCTGCACCCCGGGCCACGCCGATGACTACTGCAAACTGTGGCGCCCACGACGAGCTCGACTTCAAACTCGTCTTTGGCGAGGACGGGGCGCCGGCGCCGCCGCCCTCGGGCTCGCGGCCTGCAGGTGGGTGCCGGGCCGGGCGGGACCGAGGACCGTCCCCTGCTCTCCTGGTTCGCTCGAGCTCGCCCCTTCCCTGGTCCCTGAGTTGTCCCGGGATTGGTAACGCCGTGTGTGTGTGAGTGTGTGTGTGTGTGTGTGCGCGCGCGTGCGCGTGCGGTGAGTGAAGGCGGATTTAAATCGCTGAAGAGGTGTGTGGGTCGCAGCGACGTGGAAGTAGCCGCGGGCTTGGCTGGGAGCGGACTAGGGGAACTCGACTCCGGGACGCCTGTGCCAGTGGACGCCTGCGGTTTGGAGGCCGAGGGTCCGGGCCGTTGCCCAAGTGGCGTCTGGTTGTCGCTGCTTTGCCAGCGTGGTGCGGAGAAAGCTGCCCCTGTGAAGTATAAGCGCACTTGGCTTGTCATCTAACCCAGGTTTTAAACTTTTTTTTTTTTTAATCTGAAGGGGGCACATTCTTGAGGTGTAGGAGTTCTCAAAGATTCTCGCACATGTCCGCTTAAATCTACTTTGTTAGGAGAGTAATGCCATCGCGCTAACACTTGTGCAAGTTTATGGCCCACATTTAATTCGAAGTGTAACTATAACGGGACTTGACTGAAAACTGGATTTCCTTTCTTGAGCAAAGTGTTTCGGAAGATTTAAAAAAAAAAAAGGTGAGGTGCCTTGTTCATAATTCTAGAAAGTTCTGGAAGTCAATTTTTATTTTAATCAAAAGCTCACCTCAGAAGATGTTTTAAAGGAGATTGTGAATTGCGAAGGTTGGGCACCATAATGCTTGGAGGTCAGACCAATCAGGAAACAGAAAACAGGATGGCTGGGGACTTCGAGCTCTCCTGTGACCTGGTTTGGAATACTCTGGTTTAAGTTCAGTTTCCCTATTGCATATGCAGGCGAACTTCAAAAGAGAGATGGATAAGACTAATTCCTATTTATTCTTTCTGGGTATTAGGTGAATTACTTCATGATCACATTGGTGTTCCTCGGACGACTAATTCTGTAGCTTTGCGTTGAAAAATATCTGAAAACATAACTCAAAAATATATCTGAACGTGAAGCTAAAGGATTTCTTTGTGGACTATTTTTAGTCTATGTATGTCGTCTTTTAAACATAGTAATCTGTAATAGTTAATTTGTTGCTTGCGTTTATTTCAATTCTACTGACGTTATTTGAGCACCCATTAGGTTGAAGATACTGTTAGGTACTTTGTAGTGTTGTGTTGCATGCAGAAAAGGACTGAGGCCCCTCAAGGAGCTTGGGAAATGGGGGGGGGGGGGGACAAATAATTAGGCTCCCAGGCAGACTGAAGGGTGGTGTGTTTGTTATAAGTAGAAATGGGAAAAGTGGCATTTGTGCAGAGAGTAGCGCTGAATTGTGTATTTAGATTATTGAGATTTAATGAGTTTTAGTGAGCATTTTTATTATAAAGAAAACCATTTGATGTCTGTAGGCTTTTATTTAGCACGGACTTGATTAGAGCATGTTATATACTAAATTCATGATCAATAAAGGAGTATCCTCACGTAAGTCGGAATTCCAAAATATTGGATAACATTTAAAAGCTATGAGAAGGGATCCCCGGGTGGCGCAGCGGTTTGGCGCCTGCCTTAGGCCCAGGGAGCGATCCTGGAGACCCGGGATCGAATCCCACGTTGGGCTCCCGGTGCATGGAGCCTGCTTCTCCCTCTGCCTATGTCTCTGCCTCTCTCTCTCTGTGTGTGACTATCATAAATAAATAAAAATTAAAAAAAATAAAGATTTACATTGATGTTTATGATACAAAAAAAATAAAAATAAAAAAAAAATAAAAGCTATGAGAACAGCATTTTAAGAAGTGATTTTTGCCGTAAAACCCCCAAAACCATTTTGGTATTAAAATGGGTTCCAAAGGAGGTAAGGTTTGAAACTTGACCTGTAACTGAAACTCCCAAATTTAAACTTGAGCAGTTGTATTTGAGAAAAAGTCAATTTTCTTTTTTTTTTTTAAAGTCAATTTTCTTAAAATGAGCAATTCAGTGGCATCTAGTGCATTGACGGTGTTGTGCAACCACTTCTATCTAGTTCCAAAACATTTTCATCACTCCAGAAGGAAACCTCAAACCTATTTAAGTAGTTGTTCCTCATTCTCCCTTGTCCCCTCCCACTCCCTGGCTGCCCAATCCCTAATCTGGGATTTGTGTGGATTTACCAATTCTGGATATTTCATGTAAATGGGATCATACAGATGTGAGCTTTTGTGTTTGGCTTCTTTCACTTAGCATAGTATGTCACGGTTCATCCATGTTGAATACATCATTTCTTCATTTGTTTCTATAGCTGAATAATATTCTTGTATATATACCCCAATTTATCCATTCCTCCTCTGACGGACATTTGGCTATTTCTTCTACCTTTGGTTATTGTGAATAGCATAGCAGGTGATTTAAAAGTTCTATTGAGAAGGTTATGTTATATATTCAAAATTATTTGTTCAGAAAATTAGTTTCCGTAAGCATGATAATGAGTGTAGTTGAAGGAACTAAGTGGATTAACTGACATGGCTTTAGGATGGTAGTAATATGCAGTGAAATAAACTACGAGAATAAAATAGCTTGATAGAATTAAGATCAGCATGGGATTATATCAGTGTGTTTACTTGTTTTTGGATTCTGTTTTACTGGGTTGAAGGTTCCATGAAGGCAGGGATAGTGTCTATATCTTATTCATAGTTGTATTATCAGTGCCTAGCACAGTACCTTTAACCTAAGAGGACACTGTTTGTTGAATTAATGAATATATACCGCTTATGTTTTGAGTCAATACTTATTTTTTTTGTGGTAGAGGAAGTTGGTGAGACTTGTTTCAGTTCTTTGACTTTTATTGGTCAGTCCCATAAGACAGCAGATCTTGGTAATTTGGGGCTGCAGGTTTTCCATCTCAAGAATTTGAGAGTGCTTGTATCACATGTACATTTTCATACAGAAGATTTTTGAAAGATATTTGGAGAAAGGGATAATGGATGGGAACTGAAGATAAGCTGAGAAGCTGAATTAATGTCCTAAGATCAAGCTTGTTCTAGTACAAATTAGATGTTTTGATACTTGATAATGTTGGATACATTTCTGACTGGGGTTTTTTTTTTTTTTTTTTTTTAAATTTATTTATGATAGTCACACACAGAGAGAGAGAGGCAGAGACACAGGCAGAGGGAGAAGCAGGCTCCATGCACCGGGAGCCCGACGTGGGACTCGATCCCGGGTCTCCAGGATCGCGCCCTGGGCCAAAGGCAGGCGCCAAACCGCTGCGCCACCCAGGGATCCCTATTTTTTTTTTTTAAAGATTTTATTTATTTATTAGAGAGAGAGAGAGAGCATGAGCGGGAGCGGGGTGGGGTGAGCAGCAAAGGGATAGGGAGAAGCCCACTCATCATTGAGCAGGGAGGCCGATCTGGGGCTCAATCTCAGGATCTGGGATCATGACCTGAGCTGAAGGCAGACAGGTGACTGAGCCACCTAGGTGCCTCATGACTGACTTTTTAAAAGATTATTGCTTAGCAAGGTGTTTTGAAATTTTTCCATTAAAGAAAATTTAAGATCCTGGAGTCCCTAGCTATAAGGACAGTGTTAGTTGTTCAGTTAAAACTGAATCAAACTATTTTTAAATTTTCTCTTAATACCTTGCTTCAAAATGAAGGTAAACTTCAATAGTAAATACAGTTTTAAATTGGTGTTTAATGTGTTTCACTAACACTATTTGCCATTATAAAGGGCAGCTTCTGGTGCTTTATTTGAGGGTACTGATTGTGTATCTCTAGTTTAGTTTGATGTTATAATAATCTTTTCAGATTTAAAGTTTCACTCTCAGGGTTGGTCCAGTATTAAATATTGACTTTTCAATTCTGAGTGAAGTCACTGGGAGAAGTGTGTGCTATATACTGACTACATAATATCTTTTCTACTGCAGCTTTTTAAGGGGGGAGAAATAGCTTAGATACCATATGTATTTTTTTTAAAGATTTTATTTATTTATTCATGAGAGACAGAGGGAGAAGCAGGCTCCCCGCAGGGAGCCTGATGTGGGACTCGATCCCAGGACCCCAGGATCACACCCTGAGCCAAAGGCAGATTTAACCACTGAGCCACCCAGGTGCCCCAATATGTATTTTTGTAAGAAATTAGCTAAAGGGTAAGATATGTGTATTTTTGTTGGATATCACTCAAATACATAGCATTTTCCTATGTAAAGTTGAGGAACTTTTCCTAGATGATTGTCAAAGTCCTAAATTTGTAGTGTTCTTACTTTGTTTAGTGCTTGAAAATCTGATTCATATGTTCTTTGTATTTACTGTCTCAGATAATTTTCTCACTTTTCTGTTTTTATTGATAATTTTTACTCAGAGTTCTTGTTTTACCTGTGTTAAGTGAGATAATGTATTTAAAAATGTATTTAAAGCTCTTAGCACAATTTTTGGTCCAGTAGTATTCATTAAGTGCTGATAGTTAATATTTTTATTTAAGATTTTATTTATTTATTCATGAGAGACACAGAGAGAGAGGCAGAGACATAAGCAGAGGGAGAAGCAGGCTCCCTTACAGAGGACACAAACTGAGGGAGGGGGAGAAGGAATAACACTCCCCACTGAGCAGGGAGCCAGATGTGGGCCTCGATCCCAGGACCCCAAGATCATGACCTTAGCCAAAGGCAGACGCTCAACCACTGAGCCACCCAGGTGCCCCGATAGTTAATATTTCTTAACACACACACGCACACTGATGTTAGGTTATTTTTTTATTTCCTCTTCTTTCCTAAAGCCTTTTCCCTATGCTAAACTAAAACACAGAGAGTGTAGGGGCAAATAGGAGATCCAGTTATTTAAATCTTGCTTAGAGAAGTTGGAATATTTGTCTTAGACATCTTTTTTTTAATCTATTTCTATTCTTTTCAATAGTAATCTTCATTCTTGTATTTTACCAAATAAAAGTACTGAAAGTCACTTGCTTTTATGTTTTCTACTTTCTGGAATTGACCTGTTACTTGGTATGGTGTGAAAGTTGGTTGATTTGCTAACCATACTAAGTATAATTGGATATTTAAATCAGTATGAAAAAAGGGAAGTTGCCTCTATGGTTTCCTGTAGAAATTTAATGGTGTATTTGTACAGCACATTAGATAGTGTATAGGCGGAGATGATTACTGCAGAGCCTTACTTTCATACCATAGGTCAGCGTTTTCTTTAGACTTGAATGCAGTGAGAGTATGTGGTGATTGAGTCACTGATAAACATTTCAGCATTTCACTTGGAAGAGTAATTTGATATTCTGTTTCTTTGACACTTCCTGATAGGGGTAGATGGTCCTGAGGGTATTAGCAGAATTTTGTGATGGAGGTTAATGAATAAATGTGTTGGGGAAAAATGGAAGAAAAATAAATTCTAAATAAATAAATAAATTAATTAATTAATTAATTCTCTGTCATATGTTGTGTTAAAACCTCATCAGTTAAAGAGCATGGCTACACCTGCGCTCTTAGGTTTTCCCATGTACCAATACAAAAGGAATATTTTGGCATATATTCTAAATTTAGTAGAGGTAATACAGTAGCAGTTATCCTACATGATATAAAAATTAAAACTTGAGTATTATATACATGGCCATGAAATTGTGCCTCTTGTAAGGCCTGTATCTGAAGCATTTTTAGGACATTTAAGGTATTAATTTAAGGTAAATTGTAGGGGATGGCTACAGTGGCTCAGTGGTTTAGCGCCTGCCTTTGGCCCAGGGTGTGATCCTGGAGTCCTGGGATTGGGTCCTATATCAGGCTCCCTGCATGGAGCCTGCTTCTCCCTGCCTGTATCTCTGCCTCTCTCTCTGTGTCTCTTATGAATAAATAAATAAAATCTTTTTTTTTTTTTTAAAGGTAAATTGTAGGATCAACTTATTATGACTTGCCTTTCTGTAAACTTTGCCAGTAATTACATGTATTTTTATTGAGGGCATATCCCAGGCTCTGCTTTTGAGTTTTGCTCTTTATTCTTTCAGTGAAGTGTGATCATACGGACATTTTTGGTAAGAAAACGTGAAATTTGTTTTTCTTCAGAGAAAGTAATAAAATACTGATACATAACATGGAAGCCTGCTAAACAAAGATAAATGCAGTTGTGTTACTGAGAGTGAAGTTTATTTTTTAATTTTTTTTGAGAGTGAAGTTTAATGCGTCCTTTATTTTCCTTTTAAGTAGTTGATTCTGTAAGGTGATGTTTTATTTTAAATAAGAGGTGGGGTTGAGGAAGCCATAATACAGTGAAGTCAGTTGCATTACTCTTAAGAGATAGGAAACCTGAGTAGGTTAAGCCTCATTTGATAGTAAGCTGCAGTTTGCTCACAGCAGTAACATAAATAAGGGAGGTGTTGTCTAAAGCTGTCCTGGTGGGTTAGGGGAGTAGACACAGCAGACTTGGCAAGAAGCCTGGCTTCTAAAACAAAATCCAAGTCATCAAATTTGCCCAGGCATGCCATATGAGGTTCAAGTAACAGTGGAATTTGAGGAGCGAGTTTGTTCATGGAGACTTAGAAGAGTCACAAGCAGGAGTAAGCTTTTTTAACAGCCAAAATTTTAACTCAAACATAGTATGGATCTGCATATATTTTAGGATTTCTGGTAATGTTTGTATAGTTATATTGCATGGCTCTCACTTGCTTGCCTGAATTCAGCAGACTTTAGAAGAGAGGAGCAATTGGACCTGTAACATTTAAGTTATGTTCTTTTTTTTTAAAATTTATTTATGATAGTCACAGAGAGAGAGAGAGAGAGAGAGAGAGAGAGAGAGGCAGAGACACAGGCAGAGGGAGAAGCAGGCTCCATGCACCGGGAGCCCAACGTGGAATTCGATCCCGGGTCTCCAGGATCGCACCCTGGGCCAAAGGCAGGCGCCCAACCACTGTGCCACCTAGGGATCCCCACATTTAAGTTATGTTCTATAAATTTTCTTTGAATTGCTACCTGAAATTGAATCATTGGGACAGTTATAGTTGTGTTGATATCCTGAGTGTAAGGGAACTATATATCTCTGAAAGCCAGAAAATCCCTGGTACATTGGAGAAGTAACTCTGAAGGCTCCACTGTCCTACAAAATGTAAAGTTTGGATATGTCTTATGCTAAAGAAGCAGGTGATAGTTTAAAAATTTTTTTTTAAGATTTTATTTATTTATTCATGAGAGAGAGAGAGAGAGAGAGAGAGAGAGAATGGCAGACCGAGAAGCAGGCTCCATGCAGGGAGCCTGACGTGGGACTCGATCCCGGGTCTCCAGGATCAGGCCCTGGGCTGAAGGCGGCGCTAAACCGTTGAGCCACCCAGCTGCCCGATAGTTTTAATTTTTTAAAAAAGATTTTATTTATTTATTTGAGAGAGCGAGCCAAAGAGAGCACAAGCCGAGGGGAGGGGCAGAGTCAGAAGCACCCCACTAAGCAGAGATCCTGATGCAGGGCTTCATCCCAGGACCCTGGGATCACGACCTGAGTTGAAGCCGGATGTTTAATTGGCTGAGCCACCCAGGTGCCCCAACAGTTTTAATTTTTTTAAATATATTTTCAGTGTCTTAAGATAATTATGTTTCTAAATTCTGTGGTAAATTTTTATCAGCTTTCCTGTTTATTTTATTTTATTTATTTATTTTTAAATTTTTATTTATTTATGATAGTCACACACAGAGAGAGAGAGAGAGACAGAGACATAGGCAGAAGGAGAAGCATGCTCCATGTACCAGGAGCCCGACGTGGGATTAGATCCCGGGTCTCCAGGATCGCGCCCTGGGCCAAAGGCAGGCGCTAAACCGCTGCGCCACCCAAGGATCCCTCCTGTTTATTTTAAATAGAAAATAGGATTAAATGAGCTTTGAAATTAATATTGATAACTTTTCAGGGATGCCTGGGTGGCTCAGCAGTTGAGCTTCTGCCTTCAGCCTAGGGTGTGATCTTGGGGACCCGGGATCAAGTCTCGCGTAGGGCTCCCTGCCTGGAGCCTGCTTCTCTCCCTGCCTGTGTCTCTGCCTCTCTCTCTCTGCATCTCTCATGAATAAATAAATAAAATCTTTAAAAAAAAACAAAACTTCTCAGTAATGTTAATTTGTATCATATGAAAAAACACATTTTTAAAAGATTTTATTTATTTGACACAGAGTGAGAGAAGCCCAAGCAGGGGGAATGGGAGAGGGAGATGGAGATGCAGGCTCCTTGTCCAGCCGGGAGGCAATGCAGGGCTGGATCCCAGAACCCTGGCCCAAGCAGAAGGCAGATGCTTAACCAACTGAGCCACCCAGGCACCTATGAAAAAATATTTCTAAAAGCATTTTTCCATCAAGGTAATCATTGGCCAGAACACTTCAATGGACAGTTTATAAGTTGTACTTACATGTAACTATTTTTCAGTATTGTTTTAAAAATAAAAAAGGTTGTTAAATAAGAGTGACATTCAGAAGTTGTTGAAGCTGGGCACGTGGTGGTTGCCGGTGGTTGAGCCATCTGCCTTTGGTTCAGGTCGTGATCCTGGGGTCCTAGGATTGAGTCCCACATCAGACTCCTCGCAGGGAGCCTGCTTCTCCCTCTGCCTATGTCTCTGCCTCTCTCTTTGTGTCTCTCATGAATAAATAAATAAAGTCTTACAAAAAAAAAAAAAGTTGTTGAAGCTAGGGACATCTGACTGGCTCAGTTGAAAGAGCATGTGACTCTTGGGACCCTGCGTGGCTCTGGTTGAGCGACTGCCTTTAGCTCAGGGAGTGATCCCAGGTTCTGGGGTAAAGTCCCACATTAGGCTCCCTGCAGGAAGCCTGCTTCTACCTCTGCCTATGTCCCTGTCTCTCTCTCTCTGTTTCTTTCATGAATAAATAAATAAAATCTTTTAAAAAAACCCCAAAAACTTGTGACTCTTGATCTTGGGGTTGTGAATTCAAGCCCTACCTTGGGTGTAGAGATTACTAAAAAAAATAACTAAACTTAAAAAAAAAATTGTTGGGGTTCCCTGGGTAGCTCAGTTGGTTAAGTATCTGCTTTTTTGGCTCAGGTCATGATCTTGCGGCCTGGGATTAAGCCTGGACTCTGCCTTCCTGCTCAGTGGGGAATCTGCTTCTCCCTCTACCCCTGCCTGCCCCCTCACCCTGTACACACACACTCTCTCAAATAAATACCTAAAATCTTTGAAAGAAAATGTTGAAGCTAGATAATGGGCATATGGGAATTCTTATTTTATATATATATATATATATACACACACACACACACACACACACATATATATATAAATTTTTTTTAAGATTTATTTATTCATGAGAGACACACAGAGTGGCAGAGACACAGGCTGAGAGAGAATCAGCCCCCCCCCCCCCCCCCCCCCGCAGGGAGCCCAATGCAGGATCCAGGATCACGCCCTGAGCCAAAGGTGAACGCTCAACTGCTGAGCCACCCAGGCATCCTGGAATTGTTATAATATTTTCTGTATTTTTTGTGTATGCTTAATTATTTTATTTTATTTTTTAAGATTTTATTTTTTTATTCATGAGAGACACAGAGAGAGAGAGAGAGAGAGAGAGGCAGAGACACAGGCAGAGAGAGAAGCAGGCTCCATGCAGGGAGCCCGATGCGAGACTTGATCCTAGGTCTCCAGGATCACACCCTGGGTTGAAGGTGGCGCTAAACCGCTGAGCCACCGGGCTGCCCTTATTTATTTATTTATTTAGGATTTATTTATGAGAGAGAGAGAGAGGCAGAGACACAGGCAGAGGGAGAAGCAGGCTCCATGCCGGGAGCCCGACCTGGGATTCCATCCCAGGACTCCAGGATTGCGCCCTGCGCCCTGGGCCAAAGGCAGGCGCTAAACGGCTGAGCCACCCAGGGATCCCCTATTTTTTCAAAAGCTTTTATTTATTTATTCATGAGAGACACAGAGAGAGAGGCAGAGACCTAGGCAGAGGGAAAAGCAGGGTCCTCGAAGGGAGCTCAATATGGGACTTAATCCAGGATCCCAGGATCACTCCCTGAGCCAAAGGCAGATGCTCAACCGCTGAGCCACACTGGTGTCCTGGTGTTTTTGCGTATGTTTTAAAATTTCCCTGAAAAAAAAAAAATTTCCCTGATAGAAAGTTTACAAAATAACATTCCAAAACTCTTCAAGTTTTTTAAGGTGCTACATTAGGATAGGAAAAATGTTTTATTTTTATTTTTTTAAAGATTTTATTTATTTATTCACAAGAGACACAGAGAGAGAGAAAGAGGCAGAGACACAGGCAAAGGGAGAAGCAGGCAGGGAGCCCGAAGTGGGACTTGATCCCTGATCCCGGGATCAGGCCCTGAGCCAAATGCCAAATGCTCAAGCCAAATCAGGCCTTGAGCAGATTCTCAACCGCTGAGCCACCCAGGTGTCCCAGGAACAATATATATATATATATATTTTTTAAAAATGTTTTAAAATAGCATTGTGAAGGGTGCCTGGATGGCTCAATCGGTTAAGCATCCAGAACTCAGGTCTGGCTCTGGGGTCCTGAGTTCAAGTTCTGCATTGGACTCCTTGCTGGACATGGAACCTACTTAAAACAACAACAACAAAATAAAACAGCATTATGCGGTTAATAGTATTTGCAGTTGCATGTAATTAAGAGAAAAGTGGCTTAGCTGGGCTCCTGTTTGGTTCAGGTCTTGATCTCCAATCTCTAGTGATGGGATCAGGCTCTGGGCTCAGTGGGGATTCTGCTTGTCTCCCTCTCTGCCCTCCCCCCTTGCATGCTTGGGCTCACTCAAATAAAAATCTTTAAAAAATAAAACCTGGTTTAGCAAGTAAACAGAATATGAAAATTAGTTATGGTATATCTGATTTACAAAACTCATTTCTCTATTTAATTAGTATTAAAGTGGGGGTGCCTGGGTGGCTCAGTTGGTTAAGCATCTGCCTTCAGCTCAGGTCATGATTCCAGAGTCCTGGATTGAGCTCTGCATTGGGCTCCTTGCTCAGGGAAAAGCCTGCTTCTCACTCTCCCTTATGTTCCCCCCTGCTTGTGCTTGCATTCTCTCTGTGTCAAATAAATAAATCAAATCTTAAAAAAAATAGTATTAGAGTGGGATGGTGAGGTGAGTTAATGTACATAAATAGAAAGTGAACTCATGATATATGCTTTTAAGTAGGTTTTTTTAGAGGTATCCGGATGGTTCAGTCTTTTAAGCATTGGACTTTTGGTTTCGGCTCAGATCATGATCTCATGGGTTGTGGGATTGAGCCCTGGAGACCTGCTTCAGACTGCTCAGCAGGGAGTCCACTCGAAGATTCTTTCCCTCTGCCCCCCCATATTCCCATGTTCTCTCTCAAGTAAATAAAGAAATCTTTTTTTAAAAGTAAGTATTTTAGGGGATCCCTGGGTGGCGCAGCGGTTTGGCGCCTGCCTTTGGCCCAGGGCGCGATCCTGGAGACCCGGGATCGAGTCCCACATCGGGCTTCCGGTGCATGGAGCCTGCTTCTCCCTCTGCCTGTGTCTCTGCCTCTCTCTCTCTCTCTCTCTCTCTCTGTGACTATCATAAATAAATAAATAAATAAAATTAAAAAAATATTAAAAAAAATAGTAAGTATTTTAAAGATTTTAAAAAGATTTTATCCATTTATTTAGAAAGAGAGCATATGTGGGAGAGGGGAGGATGGAGGGAAAGGGGGAAGAGAGCCTCCCGAGCAGACTCCCTCTCCAGTGAAGGGTGGAGCCTGAGGTGGGGCTCTATCCCACTAGCCCCAAGATCATGACCCCAACAGAAACCGAGAGTTGTTTGGGATGCCTGAGTGGCTCAGTGGTTGATCCTGTGCCTTCCGCTCCGGGTGTGATCCTGGAGTCCTGGGACCGAGTCACACAGTGGGCTCCCTGCATGGAGCCTGCTTCTCCATCTGCTTGTATCTCTCATGAATAAATAAATAAAATCTTTAAAAAATATTTCTAACTATAGGATCAGAAAAATTCACTTATTGCTTAGTAATTTAAGGGCTTGATGTTATTATTTCTATTATTATTATTATTTTCTTATTTAGGCTCCCCACCTAGTACAGAGCCTAGCTTGAACTCATGACTCTGAGATTAAGACCTGAGCTGCAAAAAAAAAAAAAAAAAAAAAATAGGAAGACCTGAACTGAGATCATGAATAGGTCACTTAACTGACAGCCACCCAGAAGCTCTGGGCTTGAAATTATTTTTGCAGATGTTAATGCTTTATTATATTGGTTGTATCCATCAGTCTAATATTTCTTAAGTATTGTCAATTCACTTGAGCTTTTAGATTTATGATGAAATGAAGCTAGAGAACTTGGTCTTAATTTTAAGACTAGTTTTTTGTTTATTTTTTATTTTTATTTTTTAAAGATTTTATTTATTCATGAGAGACAGAGAGAGAGAGGCAAAGACGTAGGCAGAGGGAGAAGGAGGCTCCCGGCAGGGAGCCCAATGCAGGACTCTGGGACCACGCCCTGAGCAGAAGGCAGATACCCAACCGCTGAGCCACCCAGGTGTTCCTTGTTTGTTTAGTTTTTTGTTTGTTTGTTTAGTTTTTAAAGTAGGCTCTGCACCCACTGTGGAGTCCAATATGGGGCTAGAACTTGGGATCCTGAAGTCAAGACCTGAGCTAAGATCAAGAGTCAGAGGCTTAACTGACTGAGCCACCCAGGTACTCCAAGCCTAATTTTTAATTCTACTATATAATTTATAGTGATTAACTTGCAAAATAATTGACATGTTAAATCTTTTGATTTGTAAACATTTCAGAGTAAACAAGCTCTGAAATTTATGTCTTATATCTTTTTTTTTTTTTTTAAGATTTTATTTATTAATGAGAGACACACAGAGAGAGGCAGAGATACAGGC
This sequence comes from Canis lupus familiaris, assembly GCF_011100685.1. Taxonomy (NCBI): domain Eukaryota; kingdom Metazoa; phylum Chordata; class Mammalia; order Carnivora; family Canidae; genus Canis; species Canis lupus. The sequence goes on along the minus strand of NC_049226.1, from coordinate 82,006,380 downwards.
AGATGGAGGAGAAGCAGGCCCCATGCAGGTACTCCAGGATCGCGCCCTGGGCCAAAGGCAGGTGCCAAACCGCTCAGCTACCCAGGCGTCCCCTATGTTTTATATCTTGACATTTGTGAGAGCATATTGAGTATTAAAGGAATTTAAGTATTAAACTTCTCCTTTATAAAAGGAAAGCCTTTGGGAAAAATATAGAAAGTTTCATCTAAAAGTTTTACTTTTTCTTTTTTTTTAATTGCAGAATAAGAGTTTTAAGGAAATTTGGTATTTCCTCTGCTATTAACACTTATGGTTTTCACCTCCTTTCAAGAAAAGTTCAATAAAAGTGACATTTAGGAAAAAAATGATATTCAGAAATTGTTGAAGCTAAATGATATGTGAGGACTTATTATTATACTAAACTGTTTGAAAACTTCCATAATACAAAGTTTTGAAACTTTTTTGAATATAATGCAATGTAAGAAATCTAGTTTATGTTTCAACATAGCACAAGCATACATATTTATTTTTTTATTTTTATTTAAAGATTTTATTTATTTATTCATGATAGAGAGAGGCAGAGATAGGCAGAGGGAGAAGCAGGCTCCATGCAGGGAGCAGGATGTGGGACTCGATTCCGGGTCTCCGGGATCAGGCCCTGGGCCAAAGGCAGGCATTAAACCGCTGAGCCACCCAGGGATCCCCAGCATACATATTTATTTATCTATTTATTTATTTATTTTTTTTAAGATTTTTTTTTTTTTTTAAATTTCACCAGTTTATTTTTTATTTTTTTTTTATTTTTATTTTTTTAATTTTTTTATTTATGATAGTCACAGAGAGAGGGAGAGAAAGAGAGACAGGCAGAGGGAGAAGCAGGCTCCATGCACCGGGAGCCCGATGTGGGATTCGATCCCGGGTCTCCAGGATCGCGCCCTGGGCCAAAGGCAGGCGCCAAACCGCTGCGCCACCCAGGGATCCCCCAGCATACATATTTATATACAGAAAACTGAGATAGAAGTTTCAGATCAAGCAGCATTTATACCTATTCTGTGACATTACCCTGACATTTTCTTTTTCATTATATTAGAAAATTGTTCAAGGGTGCCTGGGTGGCTTGGTCAGTTAAGCATCTGCCTTCAGCTCAGGTCATGAGCCCCAAATCCAGGGATTGAGCTTCACAAGGGAGGGGGTGGTCCCCTGCTCAGTAGGGAGCCTGCTTCTCCCTCTCCTTCTGCCTCCCAGTCTCCCTGCTTGTGCTTTCTCTGCCAAATAAATAATCTCAAAAAAAAAAAAATTGTTTTTAAGACCTTCAGTTTGAAAAACAGAGCTTTAGGAATGGTTTCAGGGGCACCTGGGTGGCTCAGTGTTTGAGCATCTGCCTTTGGCTCAGGTCATGATCTCCAGGTCCTGGGATTGAGTCCCTCATTGGGCTCCCTGCATGGAGCCTGCTTCTCCCTCTGCCTGTGTCTCTGCTTCCCCCCCCCCCCCCCATGAATAAATAAATAAAATCTTAAAAAAAAAAAGCTAATGGTTTCATAGTTCTGACATATTAAAACTGTTAGGTCTTTGAGGTGTTTTTATTATTCAGGCCATATTTCGTTGTCACTAGTTCTTTTTTTTTTTTTATATTTTATTTATTTATTCATGAGAGAGAGAGAGAGGCAGAGACACAAGCAGAGGGAGAAGCAGGCTCCATGCAGGGAGTCCAATGTGAGACTCGATCCCGGGACTCTGGGACCATACCCTGAATCCAAAGGCAGGTGCTCAACCACCGAGCCACCCAGGCATCCTAATCAGTAGTTATTCAATACATTTTTTAAAAATTATTTTTTATTGAATTACTTTATTGCTATCTTTTATTGGATTACTTTGTTGCTAAGTTTTGCCACTCTCTGAAAAGGGGTTTTATCACCTCCGTTTTCTCTGCTCTGTGACCAAACTCAAATCTTGGTCATCTCTTGTTTGGATTTATGAAATTTTCTCTTCATATTTTATTTCCCAAAAATCATTTTTGAAAGTCACAGCTAAGGGCATCTTTGATTCCTGCTCCCACATCTATACCTTGCCTTCTCACTGGTCTTTCTCATCATGCCCTACCTATTTTATTCCCTCAGTCTGTATGTTAATAACAAGTTTATCATCTTTAATTTTATTCATCTCTTCAGTCTCCATGTGTGAAACCTTTTGCTCTACCCATTTATTTAAACTGCCTCTGCCAACCACATGTCATTTCATAGTCTATCTTTTGTGAGTCAATTTATAAACACTATTTTGAGGTAGTACTGAGGTAGGTCTAGGTTCTAGATTTCCCATTTGTTGTGGTTGTGTTACATTGCTAAAAATCACAGAATAATTTTAGGCTAATTCAGTCCTTTTATTTTATAAGAGAGGAAATTAAGGTTCAAGTTTATTTGCCCAGAGTCACTTAACCAGTTAGTTGTAAGACGAAGACCCAGGACCTCTGACTCTTACTCTTTTTTTCTTATCTAGAAAGTTGTTTGATTTCTTCTTGAAAATTATAGAATTGTTTTTGCACAGCTTATAATTTTGATCATTTTTGTAATTGTTTTTCATTTGTGTTTTATTAGGTAAATACTTAATTTGAGTACCTGTTATGTGCAAGATATTTTTATGTATATTATCTCTAAGTTTTATGATAATTGGAAGAGGTAGATGTTATCTCCATTTTTTTAAAAAAGATTTACATATTTTAGAGAGCACTAGCAGGAGTGGGGATGGGGGGCAGAGGCAGAGGGAAAGGGAGAGAGAGAAAATCTCAAGCAGACTCCCTGCTGAACTGGGAACATCTGGAGGCCTGATCCCACAACCTTAAGATCATTACCCCAGCCTAAACCAAGAGCCAGATGCTTACTTAACCAACTGAGCCACCCAGGTACCCAGGTGTTAGTTCCATTTTCTATCTGAGGAAACAGATGCCAGGTTTGACCATCTATCTAGAAAGTGGAAGATACAGCATTTGAATCCTGTTTCTGTTTGTTTTGTTTTTTTAACCAGCTTGGGGCTCCAACTTGCCAACATGAGATCAAGAGTCACATGCTCTACCTACTGAGCCAGCCAGATGCCCCGAACCCTGTTTTTTTTTTGTTTGTTTTTGTTTTTTTTTTTTTTTTTTTTTTTTTTTTTTAATTTTTATTTATTTATGATAGTCACACAGAGAGAGAGAGAGAGAGAGAGAGAGAGAGAGGCAGAGACACAGGCAGAGGGAGAAGCAGGCTCCATGCACCGGGAGCCCGATGTGGGATTCGATCCTGGGTCTCCAGGATCGCGCCCTGGGCCAAAGGCAGGCGCCAAACCGCTGCGCCACCCAGGGATCCCTTGTTTGTTTTTGTTTTTAATTTAGGTTCTTTCTTTTATGCCTCTTGCCACTTGGACTTTTTAAGAGCAGAAATTTTCCTTTGGTGAAACCAAGATTCATGATAAGTACAAGGATTCAAATATATGTGGGCTAGGGCTTACAAGTAATGTGTGTTCTTGTGGCTAGATTTCTGCTTTTGGCTCAGAATGGCTGTTTTGAGGGATGATCCCTCTACTTCAGCCTGTACTAGAAAATTTTAAATGGTAGCAGTATTACAGCCAGACCAATAGAAGGTACTGCACTGTGCTAGGCCCAAATTTAGGTGTTAGGCCTCTTTTCTTTGCTTCCTTGTGGATCTGGAGGTTAAGAGGTCGTTTGTTCTAGGTTTTCAGTAATGAGGACTTGGCCTTTTTCTTTGGCAGCTCCCTCCCGAGGTGCCCTGATTAGGGTCTGATTTGTGACCTTTGCAGGCAGTTTTTCACTTACAATTTACAATTTAAAATTCAAAGCATTTTTCGATTTGTTGTCAAGATTGCTTTAAACCTAAATGAAGGAAAAGTTCAGAATTTTTTTTTAAAGATTTTATTATTTTTTATTTTAATTTTTTTTAAAGATTTAGATTTTATTTATTTATTCATGAGAGACACACAGAGAGAGGCAGAGACACAGGGAGAGGGAGAAGCAGGCTCCATGCAGGGAGCCCAAATGTGGGACTTGATCCTAGCACCTTGGGTTTCATACTCTGAGCTGAAGGCGAAATGCTCAAGCTCAACCGCTGAGCCACCCGGGTGCCCCAAGTTTAGAATTTTAAAAAATGTGAAATTACTAGTTAGAGCAGTTTTTTTGTTGTTTGTTTTAACATTTTGCTTTCACTTGTTCCAAAAGATACGTATGTCCTATTTATTTCTTTGGTTGAATTTAGATCCTAAGTAAAACTGATGTTTTGTTTAGTTTTGTTGTAGGGATTTTATTTGGGACGCCTGGGTGGCTCAGCGATTTAGCTCTGCCTTCTGCCCAGGACATGATCCTGGAGTCCCCGGATCAAGTCCCACATGGGGCCCCCTGAGGGAGCCTGCTCCTCCCTCTGCCTGTGTCTCTGCCTCTCTCTCCGTGTCTCTCATGAATAAATAAAATCTTTAAAAAAAAAAGATACTATTTAAAAATAATAAGATTTTATTTAAATATTTATTTGAGAGAGAGATAGAGATAGAGAGAGAGACAGAGAGAGTATGAGTAGGGAGAAGAGGGAGAAGCAGACTCCCTGCTAAGCAGGGAGCCCCACATGGGACTGGATTCCATGACTTCGGGATCATGACCTGAGCCGAAGGCAGATGCTTAACTGACTGAGCCACCCAGGCGCCCTTGATGTACTTTCTATAGCCAACTAACACTGATTCACAGTTTTTTCCTTGATATTGTGATCAGTTTGCCATCTGTCACCTACTCTGCCTTTTGGGCTTTCCCTTTGTTTCTCTTTGTTTACTACCTATTTGTTTTAACACACACAGTTGTCTTTGAGCTTTACCAGAACTCTCCTTTTCAGTACGTTTTTATTTACCTAATAAATGTTAACTGATCACTCTTATTGAAACTTCATATCATTTGATCACTATTTGAAAGAAATAGTAATACTTTAAATTTTCTAGTTTAAACATGTGCAAAATGGCTATATTTGGGGTTGATATATTTGGTAGGGGGAGGAAAAGAGATACAAACAGGGCTACACATGGCTCTTTTTAAGGGTGCAGAAGGACTGTTCCAGAAGCCTGTAGCAAACTTAACCACTCATTTCATTGACCAAAATTGGGTTACATTCCCTTTCCTAAATTAGTCACTCGTAAAGACTGAGGGAATTATTCTTAGCCAACCAGGCCCATCCCTTGGCCTGAGGAGGTGTTTGACTTCCCCTGAAACATGGCTGCATGAGAGAGGAGTAGATAGATACTTGTGAGAAAATATATCAAGGAGGAAGGAGAAAATTGGGGGGCAGGGAGAAGTTCAACCAAAGAATCCTCTACACTTACTATTCATAGTTTGTTAGCCGTTCAGGAACTTTAAAATGTAAATGCAGCTTTTACTATGCAGTTACTTTTTCTGGCATTTGCTTTTTTCTTGCTTTGTCAAAGTCCTTGGGGTGGATGTGGGAGCTTATATAAGTATGGAGAAAGAATCAAGTATGACTAATAGGTGCCTGTGAATTGTGGGTGGGCTTGGTGTTTGGTGATTGAAATATTTGGGACAGCGAATTCATGTTCTTGTGTGGTTCAAGTGGAATCGGATGGCCACGTAGGCATACAGAAACATAAAGACAGTCATCTAGTTAAGCCAATCGTGAGTTTTCAAAATAATGTCAAGTGTTTTATTTTACTCTTTAAGGCTAACCTGAAAGGAACCTAGAATTTATTGAATGGTAAAATAGAAGGATATGCACTGGGAAGACAGAAACTAGATGGGAGCATTGTATAAGATCTCAGAGTAACTGCAAGGGAGGGGAACTCAAGACCGTTAGCTGAATGTACAAAATCATTCAATCTTGTAATAAAATTTATTATATCAATATTACGTGTGAATGGTTCAGTTTATCGGAGTGGACATGTAAATAAATACAGCAATATCTATGTAATATAGGTACAGAGAAAGCCCTCTGAATGCATAAATGACAACTTTGAGAGGTCAGAAAAGTTACATGGAGCTGAATCCTGAGTGATTTTCCTAGATAGATAAAGGAAGAAGTATATTTTAGTTTCATCGATGACCACATCCAAAGACCCGAGTTAGAGAGAGTCCTTTAATTTGGAAAGATTGAATATCAGTCTATGGTATCCAGATTTGACCATAGGAGAGCTTATTATGCTATAATGAGGAATTTGGGTTTTAGAATGAAGATTGTAGGGAACCACTGAAGGATTTGTTTTTTTTTTTTTTTTTTTTTTTAAGATTTTATTTATTTATTCATGAGAGACGCACAGAGAGGGGCAGAGACACAGGTAGAGGGAGGAGCAGGCTCCCTGCAGGGAGCCCAATGTCGGACTGGATTCCCAGACTGATTCCCAGACCAGATCACGCCCTGAGCCAAAGGCAGATGCCCAGCCGCTGAGCCACCCAGGTGTCTCCCATTGAAGGATTTGAATCTGTAGGAATCCAGATCTATGGCTTAGATCACTGTGCTAGGTTGGATCATGGTTTAAGGCAGGAATTGGTGGAATAGGCCCCAGGGGATGGGGGTAGCAAATGTACCTGAGAAATGATAAGGGCAGAGGACTAAAGATGTCAAGGTGGGAATACAGCTGAGATAGATTTAGGGAAAAGAAATCAATAGGACCTGGTATCAGTTGAGTAAAAAGAGGAAGGAGGGTAGGGTTATTTCTGCTTTTCTAATTCAGGTCAGTTGTGATAGGAGAAGAAGCAGATTTGGGGATGGTGAGAAGGAAAGGTGATTCAGTTTAATAAAATGTTTCAGGCAGTGGGGAAAATCTGGGAGGCATATATATAATTTTACCAGAGTGATAAAGTGTGGAGAAGAGATTAAACCAAGTAAAAAGGGAGTTTGGGCTTCTAGAGGGGGAGATGACTAGGAAATGTATGATAAATAAGGGTTGTTTAGTAAGATTTGTTATGCAGATAAGAATACTTCCCTTCCTGGTACTGAAGGGAAGAACACTTACAAATGGAAATTTATGTCACTTACGAAGGAAAATTTATGCCCTGCTTTTAGGCAAAAAAGGAGAGGGCAGGGTTCTTCCTGTGTCTGCTGTTTTTTAGTTGCCTTCAGGCTCAAATTTTTATGCCAGAGTGGCATATTTTGGGATGATGTATTCTGATCTCCTTCAACAATAAATAGTACTTATTTAAAGTGTATACTCTGATAAGTTGGTTTTTTTATTTAATTTAATTTATTTTTGAGAGAGACACAAACACACATGCTGGGTGTAGGTGTGGGGAGAAGCAGGGGGAGAGGGACAGATTGTGCTGAGCATGGAGCCTGATGCCGGGCTTGATTCCACACCCAGATATCATGACCCAAGCTGAAACTAAGAGTTAGACACTCAACTAAGCCATCAAGGTGCCCCTAGTCTGATAAGTTCTGACACAAGTGTATCCATAGAACTTTTACCCTTATTCAAGATAGTGCATATATCTATCACCTCCAGAAGTTTCCTTATGTCCCTTTAATGGTCATTTCCTTCCACTCATCTCTCTTTTCACTTTCCTAGACAACCATTGAAGTCACTATAAAAATCATGTAAATGAAGCCATGGAGTATATACTTAGGGGCAAGGGGTTCTCACTCTTTTATTTTAATTTTTATTTTGAGAGAGAGCGCCGAGTGCCTGGGTGGCTTAGTGGTTGAGCATCTGCCTTTGGCTCAGATCGCAATCCTGGTGTCCTAGGATCGAGTCCCCAATTACGCTCCCAATGGGAGCTTTTTGTCTCTGCCTGTGTTTCTGCCTTTCTGTGTCTCTCATGAATAAATAAATAAAATCTTTTAAAAAGCACATGAGTGGAGGTTAGGGCAGAGGGAAAGGGAGAGAGAATCTCAAGCAGACTCCCTGCTGAGCAAGGATCTGGAACTGGGGTGACATGGGGCTTGATGTCAGGATCCTGAGATCACGACCTGAGTCAAAATCGACCTGAGTCAAAATCAAGAGTCAGATGCTTAACTAACTGAGCCACCCAGGCGCCCCTGGGTCTGACTCTTTTTTTTTTTTTTTAATTCATGAGAGACAGAGAGGCAGAGACATAGGCAGAAGGAGAAGCAGGCTCCCCGCAGGGAGACCTTTGGGGGACTTGATCCCAGAACTCTGGGATCATGCCCTGAACCTAAAGCAGATACTCAACCGCTGAGCTACCCAGGCCTCCTGGTCTGACTTCTTTTATTGGGCATTGTTACTTTTGAGATTCTTCCCTGTTTCTTTTTTTTTTTTTTTAAGATTTTATTTATTTAGTTATTCATGAGAGACACAGAGAGAGAGGCAGAGACACAGGCAGAGGGAGAAGCAGGCTCCATGCAGGGAGCCCAACATGGACCTCGATCCTGGGTCTCCAGGATCACACCCTGGATTGAAGGCGGCGCTAAACCGCTGAGCCACCTGGGCTGCCCAGAGATTCTTCTCTGTTAAAGAGTATATCAGTAGGGGTGCTTGGGTGGCTCAATTGGTTAAGCGTCTGCCTTTGGCTCAGGTTGTGATCCTGGGGTTCAGCCCCACATCGGACTCCCTCCTCAGCACAAAGTCTGCTTGTCTCTCTGCCCCTCCCCCTGCTCATACACATTTTCTCTGCCTCTGTGTCTCTCTTTCTTGCACATGCTTTCCCTCTCCCTCTCAAATTTTTTTAAAAAGTATATCAGTAGGTCATTTTTATTGAAAAGTAGTTGCCATTGTATACATATATATGACAATTTGTTTATCCATTCACCTCTTGATGTACGTTTGGATTGTTTCCAGGTTTGGGCTATTACAAATAAAGCTCCTAGAACATTCATGTATAAATATTTATGTGGACACATATTTCCTTTAGTCTTGGATAAATACCTAGGAACAGAATGGTTGGATTATATGATAGGTATAAGTTTAACTTTATGAGAGACTGCCAAACTGTTTTCCAAAGTGGATGTATCATTTTACATTCCTCTTAGTGGAAATGTACATTTGCACATCATCACCAACATTTGATATGGTCAGTCTTTTTAATTTTGAGTATTCTAATAGGTGTATAGTAGTATCTCCTTGTAGTTTTACTTTATAAAGAACTTGCTATTGAGCATCTTTCTGTATGCTTTTTTACCATCTGTATATCTTTTTTGGGTGAAATACCTGTTCAGGTTTTTGCCTGTTTAAAAAAACCTCAAATTTTGAAATAATTATAGATTCACAGAAAGTTGCAAAAAATATATAGAGAAATTCTGAGAGTCCTTCACTTAAGTTTCCCCTGGTAATATCTTGCATTTTTATAGTATGATATTAAGATCAGGAAAATGACATTAAGACAATTGATACAATCCACCAAACTTACTCAAATGTCACCAATTTTACATGCACTCCTTTATGTGTGTGTGTGTGGTTCTCTGCAATTTTATCACGTGTAGATTCATGTAACGACCACCATAATCAAGATACAGAACTGTTCCATTACCACAAAGTTCCATCACACTAACCCTTTTATAACCACACCTACTTCCCTCCTTCCTCCCCACCCCATTATCTAATTCCTGGCAACCACTAATCTATTCTCCATCTCCATAATTTTATTTCAAGAAAATGTTATATAAATTTAGTCATATAGTATTTAACCTTTTGAGTTTGGATTTTATCACTCAGTATAATTCTCAGGTGATCATTCCAAGTTGTTGCCTGTATTAAATAGTTTGTTCCTTTTAATTCTGAGAAGTAGTTCATGTATTAAAATTTGTTTAACCTTTTATCTATTGAAGAACACTTGGTTATTTCCAGTTATAGGCTATTATGAAAAAAGTTGCTATGAACATTTATTACAAGTTTTTGTTTGAATGTAAGTTTTCATTTCTCTCATTTAAATACCTAAGAGTGTATGTCTCCCAATCTCAAATGTATGAGTTCAGTTTTATAAGAAATTGCCAAATTTATACATTCCCACCAGCACGTGCTGCACAAATTACTGAGTTTCTCAGCATCTTAGACAGCATTTGGTATTATCACTATTTCTTATTTTTAGCCTTTCAGATTGGTATGTAATAGTGTTTCATTATGGTTCTTTTTTTTTTTTTTTTTTTCATTATGGTTCTAATTTATATATCCCTAATGACTAATACTATTAAGTATTTTTTTTTATCTTCTGTATCATATTTGGTCATGTGTCCATTTAAGTCTTTGCCTCTTTTATTTATTTTTTATTTATTTTATTTTATTTTATTTTATTTTATTTTATTTTATTTTATTTTATTTTATTTTTTGCCTCTTTTAAAATAGGATTGTTTTCTTATTGTTCAGTTTTGAGAGTTCTTTACTTTTTTTAGACACAAGTCCTTTATCCACTATATGCTTTCAGTTTCTCCCAATATATGTCTTGTCTTTTCAGTAACAATGGTTTGTAGAAGTTCTTAGTTTTAATAAAGTTTGATTTATCAGCTTATTAAGGATTGTGCTTTTGATGTTACATCTAAGAAATTTTTGCCTAACTTAAGTTCACCAGAATTTTCTCCTAGGTTTTCTTTCAGGGGTTTTATAGTTTTGGGTTTTACATTTAGATCTATTTTGAGTTAATTTCTTGTGTGTATGGTGTGAGTATGGGCTCAAGTTCATTGTTTTTTTACATATGGATTTCCAATTTTACCAGCCCCATTTGTTGAAAAGGCTATTCTTTTTCCCAGTGTTGCCTTTGCTCCTTTGTCAAAAATAAGTTCACCATATATATGTGAGTTTATTTTTGAACACTATGCCTGTCCTTTGTTGATACTACACTATCATGATAAGTTTCTTTATAATAACTCTTGAAATCAGTATCACTTTGCAGCTTGGTTCTTTTTTTTTTTAATTTTTAAAAAATTTTTATTTATTTATGATAGTCACAGAGAGAGAGAGAGAGGCGGAGAGACACAGGCAGAGGGAGAAGCAGGCTCCATGCACCAGGAGCCTGATGTGGGACTCGATCCCGGGTCTTCAGGATTGTGCCCTGGGCCAAAGGCAGGCGCCAAACCGCTGAGCCACCCAGGGATTCCCAGCTTGGTTCTTTTAAAAACTCTTTTGGATATTCTAAATCCTTTTGGCCCTCCCATATAAGTTTTGGAATCAGCTTGTCTATTTCAACTTCCTGGAATTTTTTTAAAAGTTTATTTGAGAGAGTGTGTGCACACACTGGGGGAAGGGCAGTGGGATGGAGAGAATATTAGGCAGTCTCCCTGCTGAGCATGGAGCTGGATGCAGCTACATCCCTCAACCTTAAGATCACAGCCTGAACTGAAAATCAGGAGTTGGATGCTTATCCAACTGAGCCACCCAGGTGCCCAAAAACCTACTGGAATTTTGCCTAGGATTGTGTTGAATCTTCTTTTTTTTTAAAAAAAGATTTTATTTATTCATAGAGACAGAGAGAGAGAGGCAGAGACACAGGCAGAGGGAGAAGCAGGCATCATACAGAGAGCCTGACGTGGGACTGGATCCAGGGTCTCCAGAATCACGCCCTGGGTTGTAGGCGGCGCTAAACCGCTGCGCCACCGGGGCTGCCTTTTTTTTTTTTTAAATAATCTCTACATCTGTGTCCAACATGGGGCTCAAACGCATGACCCCAAGATCAAGAGTCATATTCTCCACGAGCAGAGCCAGCCAGGCACTCCAGACTATGTTAAATCTATAGACCAGTTGTTTTGTGAGAACTGATACCAGTATTGAATCTTACCTGTGGATAAAATGTCTCTACTTATTTTTTTTTAATTTGTTATATATCATTATTGTTTTATTATATATTGCTATTATGTAATTTCTCTCAGCAATATTTTTTGGTTTTCAGTGTGTAGATCTTTCTATTGTAAATGCTTCTGTAAACCTTCAAACGCTAAAAGTTTGTGTGTGGACATGTTTTCCTTTCTTTTGGGTATATACCTGAGTGGAATTGCTGGATCATATGTTAATTCTATGTTTAACTTTTTGAGGAGCTGCCAAACTGTTTTCCACACTAGCCACACTATTTTATATTCTTATTAGCAGTGCACAAGAGTTCCAGTTTTTCTACATTTTCACTGATATTTGTTATTTTTTGTTTTTGGCCTCTCACTGTAGCTTTTTTTTTTTTTCTATAAAGATTTTATTTCTTTAATTCTGAGAGACACAGAGAGAAGGTAGAGACATAGGCAGAGGGAGAAGCAGGCTCCTCACAGGGAGCCCAATGTGGGACTCGATCCTGGAACCCCAGGATCACGCCCTGAGCCAAAGGCAGTTGCTCAACCACTGAGCCATCCAGGCGTCCCTCTCACTATGGTTTTAATACCATTTCCCTAATGACTTATGATGTTGAGCATCTCTACATGTGTTCACTGGCTGTTTGTATAGCTTCTTTGGAGAAATAAGTATGTAAGTCCTAAAAATAGTCCTATTTTAAAATTGAGTTGTCTTTTTGTTGTTTAGTTGGAAGAATTCTTTATATATTCCAGATGCTTTTTGGAGGTTATGGCCTCATAACATGTTATATACAGTACATTCTTTTTACAGTGGGTGCATTCCATCCAGGAACCCCCCCTCCAAACTCCTTGATTTTTTTTTCACTGCATACATTAAAGTTCATTCTCTGCGATGAACAGTTCTGTGGGTTTTGACAAATGCATAGTGTTATGTGTTCCTTACCCCATTAACATAGAGAAAAGTTGCTCATCTTAGGAATCCTCCCATGAGTCATTCCTTTGGTGTCTAATTTATTTCACAAATGTGCAAAATGTATTTAAGATTCATCCATGTTATTGTATGAATAAATAACTAGTTCCTTTTAATCCTATAAAGTATTCCATTATGAAAGTGCCAGAATTAGTTGTTTATTATTATTATTTTAAATATTTTATTCATTCATTTAACAGAGAGCAAGCACAAGCAGGAGGAGCAACAGGCAGAGTGTGAGGGAGAGGCAGGTGCCCCACAGAGCAGGGAGCCCCATGCAGGGCTCGATCCCAGGACCTTGAGATCATGACCTGAATCAAAGGCAGTAGCTTTACTAACTAAGCCACCCAGGCACCCCTAGAGTTAGTTTATACATTCAACTGTTGAAAGGCATCTTGTTTCTTTCTGATTTAGGCAATTATGAATGAATCTGCAGAGTTACACATGGTTTTTATGTGACCTTAAGTTTTTAGCTCACTTGATTTTCTCAGAGCATCATATTTTGGTTTCATTGATTTTTCTCTATTCTGTTTCATGTATTTTCTGCTTTCATGTCTTCATGGTTGTTTTTTCAAATAGAAGACTTTAAGAAGGAGGGGTGGTTAATATCTACTTCTTCAGTGAGATGGATGAAAGTGCAGGACTGTATTAAGAGTTGTTTTGGGGAAAAAAAAAAAAAGAGTTGTTTTGGTATATAGATGAGACCTGAAGCCAGATAACATTGAAAAATGAGGAAGTAGAGACAGTAAAAGAATATGACTCTTTCTAAAAATTTATTTTTTATTTTTTAATTTTTTAATTATTTTATTTTATTTTTTAGAGAGGGGGAAGGGCAGAAGGAGTTGGAGGGAATTTTTTTTAATAATAAATTTATTTTTTATTGGTGTTCAATTTGTCAACAAACAGAATAACACCCAGTGCTCATCCTGTCAAGTGCCCCCCTCAGTGCCTGTCATCCATTCACCCCCACCCCCTGCCCCTAGTTCATTTCTAAGAGTTAGGAGTCTTTATGTTCTGTCTCCCTTTCTGATATTCCCACACATTTCTTCTCCCTTCCTTTATAATTCCTTTCACTATTATTTATATTCCTCAAATGAATGAGAACATATAATGTTTGTCCTTCTCTGATTGACTTATTTCACTCAGCATAATACCCTCCAGTTCCATCCACGTTGAAGCAAATGGTGGGTATTTGTCATCTCTAATGGCTGAATAATATTCCATTGTATACATAAACCACATCTTCTTTATCCAATCATCTTTTGATGGACACCGAGGCTCCTTCCACAGCCTGGTATTGTGGATATTGCTGATATAAACATCAGGGTGCAGGTGTCCCGGCGTTTCATTGCATCTGTATCTTTGGGGTAAATCCCCAACAGTGCAATTGCTGGGTCATAGGGCAGGTCTATTTTTAACTCTTTGAGGAACATCCACACAGTTTTCCAGAGTGGCTGCACCAGTTCCCATTCCCACCAACAGTGTAAGAGGGTTCCCTTTTCTCCACATCCTCTCCAACATTTGTGGTTTCTTGCCTTGTTAATTTTCCCCATTCTCACTGGTGTGAGGTGGTATCTCATTGTGGTTTTGATTTGTATTTCCCTGATGGCAAGTGATGCAGAGCATTTTCTCATGTGCATGTTGGCCATGTCTGTCTTCCTCTGTGAGATTTCTGTTCATGTCTTTTGCTCATTTCATGATTGGATTGTTTCTTTGGTGTTTTTTTTTTTTTTTTTTAAAGATTTTATTTATTTATTCATGAGAGACACAGAGAGAGAGAGGCAGAGACACAGGCAGAGGGAGAAGCAGGCTCCATGCAGGGAGCCCGATGTGGGATTCGATCCCCGGACTCCAGGATCACGTCCTGGGCCAAAGGCGGGCGCCAAACCACTGAGCCACCCAGGGATCCCATGTTTCTTTGGTGTTGAGTTTCATAAGTTCTTTATAGATCTTGGAAACTAGCTCTCTATCTGATATGTCATTTGCAAATATCTTCTTCCATTCTGTAGGTTGTCTTTTAGTTTTGTTGACTGTATCCTTTGCTGTGCAAAAGTTTCTTCTCTTGATGAAGTCCCAATAGTTCATTTTTGCTTTTGTTTCTTTTGCCTTCCTGGATGTATCTTGCAAGAAGTTACTGTGGCTGAGTTCAAAAAGGGTGTTGCCTGTGTTCTCCTCTAGGATTTTGATGGACTCTTGTCTCACATTTAGATCTTTCATCCATTTTGAGTTTATCTTTGTGTATGGTGAAAGAGAGTGGTCTAGTTTCATTCTTCTGCATGTGGATGTCCAATTTTCCCAGCACCATTTATTGAAGAGACTGTCTTTTTTCCAATGGATAGTCTTTCCTCCTTTATCGAATATTAGTTGACCATAAAGTTCAGAGTCCACTTCTGGGTTCTCTATTCTGTTCCATTGATCTATGTGTCTGTTTTTGTGCCAGTACCACACTGTCTTGATGACCAGAGCTTTGTAGTACAACCTGAAATCTGGCATTGTGATGCCCCAGATATGGTTTTCTTTTTTAAAATTCCCCTGGCTACTCGGGGTCTTTTCTGATTCCACACAAATCTTAAAATAATTTGTTCTAACTCTCTGAAGAAAGTCCATGGTATTTTGATAGGGATTGCATTAAATGTGTAAATTGTCCTGGGTAACATTGACATTTTCACAGTATTAATTCTGCCAATCTATGAGCATGGAATATTTTTCCATCTCTTTGTGTCTTCCTCAATTTCTTTCAGAAGTGTTCTATAGTTTTTAGGGTATAGGTCCTTTACCTCTTTGGTTAGGTTTATTCCTAGGTATCTTATGCTTTTGGGTGCAATTGTAAATGGGATTGACTCCTTAATTTCTCTTTCTTCAGTCTCATTGTTCGTGTATAGAAATGCCACTGATTTCTGGGCATTGATTTAATTTGGGGAAGAGAGAGAGAGAAAACAGGGAAGAGGGAGAGAGTCTCAAGCAGACTCCGTGCTGAGCTCAGCCCGATGCATGGCTCAATCCCATGATCCTGAGATCACAGCGTGAGCCAAAACCAAGTTGCTGCTCAATGGACTGTGCCATCCAGGCACCCCAGGAGAGAAAGAATCTTAAGCAGGCTCCATGCCCAGTGTAGAGTCTAAAGCCCAGTGCAGAGCCTGTCACTGGGCTCAATCTCACCACCTTGAGATCATGGTCTAGGCCAGAATCAAGAGTCAGACCCTTATCTGACTGAGCCACTAAAGTCTCCCCTAAAAACATAGTTTTTAGAGCAAGGTTTCTCAGCTTTGGTACTCTTGACATTTTAGACTGGATAATTCTTTGGGGGAGTTGAGTTGTACTCAGGATCTCTGGCCCCTACTTGGTGTTTGCCAATAGTTACCCCTTCAGCTATCACAACCAAAAATGCCAGCAGAATTTTGGTAGGGATCCCCATGTATACAATGGAATATTATGGGGATCAGTATTGCCCTGGGGATCAGAATTGCCCCATCTTAAAACAGTACTTTCGATAAAGAAGAATGAAGACCCTTCTTCATCTAAAATAGAAGATCTCATCTCAGGGAGGCTTTTTAAAGGAAGTGACTGATTGAAGGAAGTAGCGGGTGACGAGAAGGGGAAAGTTGAAGCTATGAAAGAGAAGACCAGTGATGACTCTGGGGAATGGAATTTAGAGCATAGACGGAGAAGAGTAGATTTCTATGGGAGATGGGTCACTTTTTTTCTGGGAAAGGAAGAAATGAAAAGGGCAGTTATAGATATTTATAGAGATCATATATTTTTGAGGGTGGTATAGTGGGAGATAGTAGTTCTCTGCTGTTATTTGTGTTTATGCCAGTGTAGATGGTTGTTGTCCTTTTCCAACTGCCTCTGACCCCTTCCCCCATTCCTCCAGCAATATTTGACTACTTTTATGTACTAACAGAAAAACAGATGATTGGATTGATTCTGGGCTGAAATTTGCTAGGTGGAAGGTTGAAGAGTGAATGGAAATGAGCTGCCTGAAAGAAGGCAGTTGAAGTGACAGAATTTGAGATATAGTGTAGATAAGGTACTAAGTAAAGCCAGGAGATGAAAGATAGATTGAGAGAAAGGGGAAGGGTTAAGAAACTGTGAATCTAAACGAGATAACACAGTGGGTCTAATGGAGTAAGAGAAAGAGTGATGAATAGGTAGGGGTAGTAGTCAAAGATGGGAATTTTAAAAATTTAAAATTAAAGGAATCAAATGGGCCCAAGCAATGTCAAAGTCCAAGTTCCTGGAAATTGGATACTGAAGTGGGAATTGGATGTTGAAGGTGCCTAGGGTCAAGTAGAGTTGAGTTATAGAGGAAGCCTGTTTCAGATGCCAGTGACCCAGAGGACGTTAGATAATGGTAATAACAGATGGAAGTTGATGTAGCTGGATGGTATGGGCCTTCCAAAGACATGGTAAGAAATGTTGAAAAAGCTGGGAGAGATGTGTGGGAGTAGATGAGAGTGCTAGCTCTCTGGGATCCCAGAGTTCTGGGATCAGGTCCTGCTTCGGGCTCCCTGCAGGGACCCTGCTTCTTCCTCTGCCTATGTCTCTGCCTCTCTCTCTGTGTCTCTCATGAATAAATAAATAAAATCTTTTAAATAAATAAATAAATAAAATCTTTAAAAAAAAAAAAGTTTGAGAGATGAGGATGGAGAATCTCTTAAGAAATTGAGAACGGAGAGGAGTCTGGTGGGAGGTGCCATCCTTAGTAGCCTGATAGTAGTAAGGGATTAAGAAGAAATGGTATCTAAAAGAGAATGCTGGTTTGGGAAGAAATCAAAAGTCTATAGTGTAAGACATTGCTTTCTGAAATCACGGATTTCTTGTACACTCATTGGAAGCATAAGCGTTGGCATTCATATCACTGTGGTAAAGGACTTATCCATGTGGTTTATTAGATGACTACTTTGAAAGTTCTTATGCTTTTATTCTCTGATAATAGGCATTTTGAATAATGGATATCTATTGTTGACTTAAAAATTATAGTCAATAGTAACAGATTATTGAGAACCAGATTTGCTTCTGTTCTATTAAATATTTTATATATATATAATATATGTATAAATGTGTATGTATATATACATATATATACACATTTATTTGGTATATTATCCGATATGATACTAGATATTGATACAGATTATCTAGAATCCTCACAACATTTCAGTGTCAATAATATCCTCAATTTACTTGATGAGGTAATTGAAACTTGATAAGGTAATTAACGTGATGAAGGTAAGGCATCTATTAAGTAGTCTATTTGACTCCAACGTCAGTGTTCTCCATTGTGTTTTTTCTTTTGATCACTACCCACCTCTACCTTGGTGTTATTCTGCACTACTTTCTAAATATAATACACAATCCATTATTTGTCTAGTGTGGTCTTAGTGTAGTCTGTGTTAATGTTGGATCATAATTCAACCACGTTGTTATTTTCTCTCTGCCTTTTATTTTTATTTATTTTTTATTTTTAATATTTATTTTTCATGAGAGACACAGAAAGAGAGAGGGAGAGACACAGGCAGAGGGAGAAGCAGGCTCCATGCAGGGAGCCCGATGTGGGACTCGATCCCAGGACTCCAGGATCATGCCCTGGGCAGAAGGCAGGTGCTCAACCGCTGAGCCACCCAGGGAACCCCCCCTTTTTTTAATTATTATTATTTTTTCCCATAACTAGTTCATATTTTATTGGACTGTTGATTTCAGCACTTCTGTGATGTCAGGCTAACGTAGGACTAAAAGTTTAGTCGCGGGGATGAAGCCACCCACAAATTTGAGCAAACTTGAAACGTAGTTGGAATCAGGGAAAAGTCTGTTGAAGGGAAGTCCTTGGTTCCTAACAGTTCTAAAGATTTAATGATCCTTTAAGGATCAGTTTTATGGAAAAATTCGAAGTGTCCAGATGTCCTTTAGGCAGGAGCAACAGGCAGGACTGGAGGACGGTCTGCAGCACAGGCGGCTGGGCTGGAGAAGCCGCTTTCCTCAGACAAGGTCTCTCTGCCTTTTTTAAAAAAGATTTATTTATTTATTTTAGAGAATGAGGGAGGGGCAGAGGGAGAGGGAGAGAATCCCAGGCTGACTCCATGCTGAAGCTCAGAGCTTGGAGCCTGGTGCCCCATTTCGCCACACTGAGGTCATGACCTGAGCCAAAACCTGAAGTCGGATGGTTAGCCAATTGAGCCATCCAGGCGCCCCTGTTCTCTCTCCTTTTAAGTGGTTTTCAACAGCTTCTCATGGTAATTTAGAATTTTGTCCTCCATAGTAGTTGCCATTGCCATTATGTATTTAATACAAGTATTATACAAGGACTAATAATACTAATCCAATATAATATTTGGAAACATGAATATATATTTAATATTGTTATATTGTTTATTCATAAGTAAATTGAAAAGGATAAGCTCTAAATGTTGATATCTATGGGTCACTGTTTACAAAACAATAGTTTGTATACCTAATTGCTACCATGATTTCTTGCCCCATTGGTGAGAATGTCACATGCAGTGTATTCAAACAAAGGCTTCTTATTATAATCTAGGTAGATTTGAGTTTCTAATTGTTTTCTCCTTGTAGGCCACTATAATGGCAATTGTAGGAAAAAATTAAATTGTTCTGACTTTTTTTTTAACAAAATCATATTAGTATATATAGTTCTGTGTTCTCTTTGATGACTGTGAATTGACCTTACTTATTTTTTCCTACATTTGGATGTTAATCTGTGGTGGCAGTACCATTTCTTCACTATTGACTTCGTCCCTATAATCAAGCATAATAGTGCTAGGTCAGTGGTTGCCCAATGATTCTCCTGCTTTTTTCTTTTCGTATGAAAATTCCTTTGAACAATTTTTCATTATTATTAGATAGAACCTAAAGGTAGGGAATCCTTTACTTTTTTAAACTCTTAGGAGGACGCCTGGCTGACTCAGCGGTTGAGCGACGGCTTTCGGCTCAGGGCATTGGTCCTGGAGTTCCAGGATTGAGTCCCACCTCGGGCTCCCTGCGAGGAGTCTGCTTCTCCCTCTGCCTGTGTCTCTGCCTTCTCTCTGTGTGTCTCATGAATGAATAAAATAATAAAATCTTTGTCACTTGTGTTCAGAAATTTCATATGATGTGCATTAGTGTGGATCTGTTTTCATCCATTGTGCTTAATAGACCCTCAGTGATCCTTTATTTCTTCCTCTTCATTTTCTGTTCTCTTCTTCCGGAACTCAGAGTTTCAACTCTGAGACTCCTCGACAGATTCTAATATTCTTTCTCATTTCCTGTTTTTCTCTTTGCTTAACTCTTTGGATAATTTTTTCAACTTGATATTTCAGTTTTTCTTTGATCCTCTCATTCGTTATTTTAATTTCTAGGGGCTCTTATTTCATCTTTTTAACTTTTTTTTTAGAGCATGCTTGCACATGGGGTGGAGGGAGGGGCAGAGGGAGAGAAGAGAAGGAATCCATGCAGGAATCAATCTCACCACCTGAGATTGTGACCTGAGCTGAAATCAAGAGTTCAGCACTCAACTGATTGAGCTACCCAGGCACCCCTCATCTTTTTAAATGAGCGCATGTTCTTGTTTTTTCCTCTGAGGTTATTGAGGGCAACTTTTGTTTTTATTTTTGAGGTTTTCATCTTGCTGCATAGCCTTTTCCCTCTACTTCTCTTTTTGCTTCTTTCTTTTTGTTAATTTTTTAAAAAAGATTTTATTTATTAATGAGAGAGAGAGAGAGGGGCAGAGAGAGGCAGAGAGAGGCAGAGACACATGCAGGGAGCCTGACATGGGACTCAGTCCAGGGTCTCCAGGATCACACCCTGGGCTGAAGGCGACACTAAACCGCTGAGCCACCAGGGCTGCCCTTGCTTCTTTCTTTAATGGTGAAGCTTTTCTCAGATGTTTGATGATCTGTGGCTATCTGCTTATTTTTTAAAATGAGGCACCAAAATCTTAATGGCAGTTACGTGATCACAAGTGGCACTTGCTGGACGCCTGGGTGGCTCAGCTGTTGGGCGCCTGCCTTCTGCTTGGGTCGTGATCCCGGGATCCGGGATTGGGTCCCATATCGGGCTCCCAGCGGGGACCCTGCTTCTCCCTCTGCCGGTGTCTCTGCCTCTCTCTCTCTCTCTCTCTCTCTGTCTCTCTCATGAACAACAACAACAAAAAAAACAAGTGGCACTTGCTAACTTGTAGGCCTTGTTTTAGGAGTTTTACTGGGTTACCTTGTGATGTCATTAACTGTAGGTCTTTTCTCTTTGGCTAATCAGATTCCCAAAAGAAGAATCTCTTCTATTACCTGCAGAGTATAAGCACATATTACTGTGAACCAAAGGAGAGAAGAGTATTGGGGGTTTTAATGATTTAGAGAGACTTTAATATCGTCCACTCTGTTTTCAGTGTCGTGGTTCTCACTTACCCTGTTTTACCTCTTGAGAAAATTTCCAGTGTTCTACCTAGAGAGATGGTCATCCAGTAGTGCAAAGTGAGGCAGTGTGGGAAATTGGGAAGGTTAGTGACTCATTAAATTTTGTGCCATCTTGTTTTCATTTTTGCCTTCACCAAAAGTACCTGGTGGTTCATTTCTTGAGTTTTTGGAGTTCTTTACTGAAAAATTAGTTTTCAGTTTTCAGATGCTAAATCAGTTGCCATGTGTTCTGTATTGCACATTCTAAAAGTTTTGTTGCCATAGCTTTACCTTCTGTTCTTTTTGTTCTTGTGAGTTTACACCCTTAAAAAATATCTTTTACTATCATTTAGTGGAGTTTCAGTAAGGAATGGGCAAACATCTGTCTTCAGTCCTCTTTCTGGAAATTCTTTCAATTTGTTTTTGTTTTGATTGGGGTAAGATTTACATAACATGCAATTAATCATTTTAAAGTATACAATTAACTATTTAAAAATATATAATTCAGTGGTATTTAGTGTATTTATAATGTTGTGCAACCACCAACTCACTTTAATTTCAAAACTTTTTCATCACCCCTTAAAAACACCTCATACTCAATTAAGAAGTCACTCCCTATTTCCTTCTCTCTGCATCCTCTGATCATCTCTAGTCTGCTTTCTGTCTCTGTTATTTGCCTTTTCCAGATATATCATATAAAAGGCATCATATAATGTGTGATTTAAAAAAATTTTTTTTATTTATTTATGATAGTCACACAGAGAGAGAGAGCGAGGCAGAGACGTAGGCAGAGGGAGAAGCAGGCTCCATGCACCGGGAGCCTGACGTGGGATTCGATCCCAGGTCTCCAGGATCGTGCCCTGGGCCAAAGGCAGGCGCTAAACCACTGAGCCACCCAGGGATCCCTGATTTTTTTTTTATTATTATTTTTTTTTTTTGGTCTTCTTTCCCTTACCGTAATGTTTTCTAGGTTAATCCAGATTTCAGCATCTTTGAATACTTCGCTTCTTTTTATGGCTTCCATTGTTTCTATGCACCATAATTTCTTCTCCATTCATCTACTGATGGACATTTGGATTGTTTCTACCTTTTGGCTATTAATGAATAATGTTGCTGTAAACATTTGTGTGCAAGCTTCTATGAAGACAGTATATTTGCATTCTCTTGTGTATGTATATATATATCTAGAGGTGGGTTTGCTGGGTCTTAGCTAATTCTGTGTTTAACTTTTTGAGACACTGTCAAATTGTTTTTCCACAATGACTACACCATTTTACATTGCCATCACTAATATATGAGAATTCCCATTTCTCCACATCCTCATCAGTACTTGATTTTGTTGTTGTTGTTTGTTTGTTTTAAAGCCATCCTGGGATGCCTGGGTGGTTTAGCCAATTATACACCCAACTCATTGATTTTGGCTTATTAGGTCATGATCTCAGGGTTGTGAGATACAGCCGCATATCAGGCAATGCACTTATTAGAGATTCTCTCCCTTTGCCTACCCCCCACCCCAGCACATAAATAAATAAAATCTTGGGGGGAAAATGAAAGCCATTTTAGTGGGTATGAAGTGGTATCTCACTGTGGTTCTGATTTACATTTCTTTAATGACCAATATTGAACGTCTTCTTTTTCTCTTTTTTAGTTTTCTTTATTTTATTTTTTTTTTTTAAGATGTATTTATCCATTCAGAGAGAGCGAAGAGAGAGGCAGAGACACAGGCAGAGGGAGAAGCAGGCTCCATGCAGGAAGCCCGATGTGAGACTCGATCCCGGGTCTCCAGGAACACACCCCGGGCTGCAGGCGGCGCTAAACCGCTGCGCCACCGGGACTGCCCAGTTTTCTTTATATTTTATTTAAAAATTTATTTTTAGGGGCACGTGGATGGCTCAGTCTGTTAAATGTCTGCCTTCAGCTCAAGTCATGATCCCAGGATCAAGCCCTATATTGGGCCTGCCCCGTGGGGAATCTGCTTCTCCCTCTCCCTCTGTTACTCCCCCTGCTTGTGCTCTCTCTGCCATAAGAGAGAATAAAATCTTTAAAAATAAATGAAATAAATAAAATCTTAAAATTTTTAAATAAAATTTTATATCTATCTATCTATCTATCTATCTATCTATCTATCTATCTATTTTTAAAGTAGGCTCTATGCCCAGTGTGTGTCCTGACACGGCCTGAACCCATGACCCTGAGATCAAGGCCTAAGCCAAGATCAACAGTCAGTTGCTTAACCAACTGAGCTACCTAAGTGCTCCTTAAAAATCTTTTCTTGTGCTTGTTGGCAATTAGGATATCTAATTTGAAGAAATGTCCATCAGATCTTTTTCCCATTTTAAAAATTGGGTTGTGTTTTTGTTTTTGAACTCTAAGGATCCTTTATATATCTAGACACTCAAACTTTTATCAGATACATTATTTGCAAATATTTTTTTCCATTCTCTGGGTTGTCTTTTTTTCCTCTCTCAATTTTTAGATTGCTTTCTTTTTTTTCTTAAGATTTTATTTGTTTATTTTTAAAAAGATTTTATTTTTTTATTCATGAGAGACAGAGAGAGAGAGGCAGAGGAGACACAGGCGGAGGGAGAAGCAGGCTCCATGCAGAGAACCTGACGTGGGACTCAATCCAGGATCATGTCCTAGGCTGAAGGCGGCGATGAGCCACCCGGGCTACCGAAGATTTTATTTATTTATTCATGAGAGACACAGAAAGTGGGGGCGGGGGCAGAGACACAGGCACAGGGAGAAGCAGACTCTGCCTGGAGCCCGATGAGGGACTAGATCCCAGAACCCCAGGATCATGACCTGAGCCAAAGGCAGATGCTCAAACACTGAGCCACCCAGGTGTCCCTGATTGTTTTCTTTTTTAATATATGGGGGAAATTAACTTTCTGAAGGGAAAATGTCATTATTACAGGTAATCAGAGGGTCTTGTTGAGTGGCATTTTTCAAGAACTATTTTTGAATATTTAAAAATTTTTATTATTGAAGTATAGTTGACATACAATTTTATATTTATTTCAGGTGTACAACATAGTGATTCCACACTTCTTTGCATTACCTAATGTTCACCACTTAAGTGTAGTCATCATCTGTCACTAAACAGCATTATTATAGTATTATTCACTGTTTCCTGTGTTGTACTTTTCATCCCTGTGACCTATTTATTTTATTACTGGAAGTTTGTGCCTCTTAAACCCCTGCATCTATTTTGCCTATCCTCCCACTCTCTCCCTTCTGGCAATCACAAGTTTGTTTTCTGTATTCATGAGTCTGTTTCTTTTTTGTTGTTGTTGTTTTGCTTTCTAGATTTCACATATGACTGAAATCATAGTATTTGTCTTTCTCTTTTTTCACTGAGCATAATACTCTCTAGGTCCATGCATGTTGATGCAAGTGGCAAGATTCCTTCCTTCCTTCCTTCCTTCCTTCCTTCCTTCCTTCCTTCCTTCCTTCCTTCCTTCCTTCCTTCCTCCCTCCCTCCCTCCCTCCCTCCCTCCCTCCCTCTCTCTCTCTTTCTCTTTCTTTCTTTCTTTCTTTCTTTCTTTCTTTCTTTCTTTCTTTCTTTCTTTCTTTCTTCCTTCCTTCTTCCTTCCTTCCTTCCTTCCTTCCTTCCTTCCTTCCTTCCTTCCTTCCTTCCTTCCTTCCTTCCTTTTTCTTTCTTTTTTAAGATTTTATTCATATGAGAGAGAGAGAGAGAGAGAGAGGCAGAGACATAGGCAGAGGGAAAAGCAGGCTCCATGCAGGGAGCCCGATGTGGAACTTGATTCCAGGACTCTGGGATCACGCCCTGGGCCGAAGGCAGGTGCCAAACTGTGAGCCACCCAGGGATCCCCGATACCATTCTTTTTTATGGCTGAGTAAGAAATGTCCTTATTTTCTTTATAGTATCTTTTGATGCACAAAATTTAATTTTTATGAAGTCTGTTTCATCCAGTTTTTCTTCTTTTGTTCCTGCTTTAAATATCAAATCTAAGAATCTTATTGCCAAATCCAAGGTCATGAAGGTATACACCTGTGTTCTTCTAATAGTTTTATGGTGTTAGCTCTTATATTAAGGTCATTGATCTAGTTTGAGTTAATTTGTGTATGTAGTGTGAGGTGGGGTTCAACTTCATTCTTTATCTTTTTTTAAAAGATTTTACTTATTTGATAGAAGGAGAGCACAAGCATAGGGAGCAGTAGGCAGAGGGAGAGGGAGAAGCAGGCTTCTCACTGAGTGGGGAGCCCAATATGTGGGACTTGATCCCAGGACTTAAGCTGAAGGCAAGATGCTTAACCAGCTGAGCCACCCAGGTGCCCCTCAGCTTCATTCTTTTGTATGTGGTTATCCTATTCTCCCAGCACCATTTGTTGAAGGAACTGCTATTTTCCTATTTAATCATTTTATCATCTTTTTAAAAAATTAATTTTTTTGAATTATTATAATTTAATAATTATTTTTGGAGTCACTAATGTTGCATTAGTCTATATGTTTATCCTTACACCAATATCACACTGTTTTGGGAGTCTTCTTGCTTTTTCATTTTTATTGTTGTTCTGGCTGTTCTAGACCCCTTTCAGTTCCATATAAATTTGATGATTGGTCTCATTTCTGCAGAAAAAATCATTGAAATTTTGGTACAGATTGCATTGGCTAGATTGTTTTGTGGAATATTTCAGTGTTAACTGTATTAAATCCTCCAATCCATGAACGAGGGAATTCTTATCACTTACTTAGTTCTTTAATTTCTTTCAGCAATATTTTGTAGTTTTTAGGATGTAAGTCTTCTACCTCTTTGGTTAAATTTATTTCTAAGTATTCTTTTGGAGGCTATTGTAAATAGAATTATTTTCTTAATTTTTGTATTGTTCCTTTTGGTGTATAGAAGCACAACTGAATTTTATGTGTTGAAGTTCTACCTTCCACCTTTCCTTAATTTGTTTATTAGTTCTAATTGTGTTTTGTGCATTCTGTGGCATTTTCTATATATAGAATCATGCCATCTGCAAAGAGATAGTTTTACTTCTTCATTTCCAATTTGGATGCCTTTTATTTCTTTTTATTGCCTAATTGCTCTGGCTAGGACTTCCAGTACAATGTTGAATAGCTGTGGTGAAAGTGGCATCTTTGTCTTGTTTTTGATCTCAGGGAGAAAGCTTTCAATTTTTCACCAGTAAGTATGATGTTAGTTACTATGTTTTTATAAATCCCTTGATCGTTTTAAGGAAGTTCCCTTCTATTCCTGGTTTGCTGATTTTTTTTTTTTCTATCATGAGAGTATTGAATTCTGTCAAATGTTTTTCTCTGTCAATTCAGATCCTCCATTCTAGTACTATGGTAATTAATTTTCATATGTTGAATCACCCTTGCATTCCTGCCCTAAATTCCATTTGTTTATTTTTTTTAATATGCTGTTAAATTTGGTTTGCTAGTATTTTGTTGAGAATTTTTATGTCTGTAATCCTAAGGGATATAGTCTGTAGTATTCTTGTATCTTTGTCTTGCTTTGGCATCAGGGTAATACAGGCCTCTTGGAATGTTCTCTAAATGGTAGAATTTACCAGTGAAGCCATTTCGTTTTAGACTTTTTTAGTTGAGAGACTTTCTGGGTTCTGGTTGGATCTCTTTATTTGATACTGATCTGTTGAGATTTTCTCACTTCTTCTGAGTCATTTTTGGTAATTGGTGTGTTTGTAAGAATTTGCTTATTTCTTATCGATTGTCTAATTTGGTGGATTACAGTTGTTCACAGCATTATTATCATTGTATTCTCATACATATTTTTAGCAACACCAGTTATAATACATCCTAAGAGTCCATTTAGATTGTACTCAAGTAGGGACAACTGCGTGGCTCAGTGGTTGAGCGTCTGCCTTTGGCTCAGGATGTGAACCTGGAGTCGCAGGATCGAGACCCACATTGGACTCCTGCATGGAGCCTGCTTCTCCTGCCTGTGTCTCTGCCTCTCTCTGTCTCTCATGAATAAATAAATAAAATCTTAAAAAAAAAAAAAAAAGCTTGTACTCGACTATTGTATTCTCAACTTTTTCAAAAATATTCTTACCTGACATTGTTCCATGCAGACTATTCATAGAGGCTAATTCTTAGTCACTTTAAATTTCCCATTGAGGGACACCTGGGTGGCCCAGTGGTTGAGCATCTGCCTTTGGCTCTGGTTGTGATCCTGGGGTCCTGGGATCAAGTTCCGCAATCAGGCTCCCCATGGGGAGCCTGCTTCTCCCTCTGCCTATGTCTATGCTTCTCTGTGTGTGTGTGTCTCATAAATAAATAAATAAAATATTTAAAAATAAATTTCACATTGACTCTTTAAATAAATAGTAATTGAACATAATCTGTAACATCTTGTTACACATCAGGAGCCAAGGAAAACCACTTGAAACTGTTTGCCAAAAAAAAAAAAAAAAAGAAACTGTTTGCCTTGTTTTGTAATTGCCTATTGATGTTGTTAACAGTGTCCTCAATTTTTCCTCAATTTTTCAATCAACCATGCTTGCTGAAAAGCTAATACAGTTTATTTTTCTCTGAGCAAGTTTCTTCCCTTGCTGCAATCAAACAATTTAAATAAATCACCATTAGAAGATAGTTTTCTGTGCTTGGCTAACAAATGAGCCACTCAAAAACTTTCTTTGGTTGCAGCCTCATTTTTTATTCTTTTTTTTTTTTTTTTGCGAAGAAATCTTGCTATAAGGTATTGTTTTTTTCTAATTTTTCCTTTGTTTTCTTGTGAGTTGGGCTATTGTGACGAATTTACTGCGGAATTGCTGATGTATAGGGTATTCTTATAGCACAGCCATAATGTCATTGCATGGTAAACATGATACTTTGCCATGTAATTTGATAACAAAATTATCAGTGTGCCTTGGAAGTGTGACTTAGATTTGAAATCCACTTTTCTCTGGCCTGTTTTGACAGGTATGTACTTGTAAGCTTAAAACAATGTTGCAATATGTCAATATGCACTGCATGGGGAATGCTGTCCAGTAGTGCAACTTGTTAGGTAGCAGTGGAAGCACTTATCTCTCAAAGCTGCTCAGCTCTACCCTTGTATGAGAATAATCATAGACCATACATAAATGAATGAGCATGGATCTGTTCCAATAAAACTTTATCTGTGGACACCAGAATTTGAATTTCACATCATTTTGTGTCATGTAACAGTATTACCTGATTCTTTTTTTTCCAACCATTTGAATGATTGGAATTCTTAGCTTGTAGGCTATACAGAAACAAGTGGAGGCCAGGTTTGGCTCATGAGCTATATTTTGCCAACCTTTGTTCTACAGTTACAGATTACTGTATACCTGTGTGGAACCTCTTAGTGGCTGAATGAACACAGAGCAAATAAGTCTTGATCAAGTTTCTGAAGCACCATGAATTTGAGAATTGTAGAGTTGGAAATACCGACCTAGAATTATTTATCATAGAGAGGTTATAGTAGCCATTCACATCATTTCCAGAGCTTGGACTTTGGTGACACTTGGGAAGAAGATGTAGCAGCATTCTCCCAAATTTTGTATTCAGATCTCTGCAGTGCTTTAAGACATTTGACACAACCTTAACAAATACATTACTATAGACTTACTAAGCATTAGGGACTTACGATACTAGATATGTAGTAGTCAAAGTTATTCTCAAATATAATCGAGATCATGTCACTCTCCTTTTATTTATTTTTAAAGATTTTATTTATTTATTCATGAGACACACAGAGGCAGAGACATAGGCAGAGGGAGAAGCAGGCTCCATACAGGAAGCCTGTTACGGGACTTGATCCCAGGACTCCGGGACCATTTCCTGAGCCAAAGGCAGATGCTCAACCGCTGAGCCACCCAGGCGGTCCCTATCACTCTCCCTTTAAAACTCGTATAGTTTCCATTTTCCTTAGAATAAAAGTCACGCTTCTTACCATTATCCTTTTAGTTTTTGCTTTTCAGTTCTCCTGTTGTATTGTTGGCTTTAGCCATACATTAGGCTTTTCACTTCCTCAACGAAGCAAAGGTCTTATCTGACTCAGTGTTTAGTTGTATCATCCCCTTGTGTTGGAGCTGTCATCTTCTCTACCTGTGCCTGCCCATACTCACCCCCTTTTCATTGCTTGCTGGTTCTTATTCATCTTTCAGGTTTTAGCTTATATGCCACCTTCTCAAAAAGGCTATCCCTGTACTCTGTAAAGTAGGTTTCTTCTTTAGTCTCTGAAATTTCTACCACTTAGTAGTAGTTACAGTGTTTAATTTGTATTTTTGTCAATCTCCCCTGAGACTGTACATTTCATGAGGTCAGGGCCCATGCATGTATATTTACTTATTTGCTATTTATATACCTAGCATCTGGAACAGTTGTAGAAAATAGCAATGAAATTATAAATGCTGAATAAATGAGCTCTTGGTTTCTGGGATGCTACGTTCTTTTTTTTTTTTTTTTTTCCCCTCATTTCAATGACTGACCCTTCTTCCATTTTCTGTCTCCCCGATCCCTAAACTTTGAAATCTCCTATGCCTCGTTTGCCTGCTTTCTTCTCCATCTGCACTCCCTAATCCTCTGTTCTGGTCTTTTTTTTTTTTTTTTTTTTTTTAAGATTTTATTTATTTATTTGACAGCACAAGCAGAGTGAACTGGAGAAGGAGAAACAGACTCCCCGCTGACCAGGGAGCCCGATGTGGGGCTTGATCCTAGGACCCTGGGATCACGACCCTCACGACCTGAGCAGAAGGCAGACACCCAACCAACTAAGCCACCCAGGTGCCCCTGTTCTGGTCTTAATATCCTTAAGTATTATCTGTACATTAATGACTCCCAAATCTATGTGGTAAACCTGAGACTTTATAGAGCTATCTACTTGGTATCTCCACTTGAAAAGCTTACTGGCATCTCACATTCTATATGGATTTTTGATTTCCTATCTCCCAAATTTCTCTTTCTTCTTCATTTCAGTAATTAGAAATATTGTTCTTACAGTAGTCCAGGCCCCAAACCTTGGTATCATCCTGGACTCACCTCTGTTTCTTAAATCCAGTCCAAGTTCTGTGAGCTTTACCTTATCAAAAAAAAAAAAAAAAAACAAAGCAAAAAAACCCACCTCATTTCTTACTGCTTTTTCTACTTCTGTAACCTATCACGACCCAGGTCCTATACCTAGATTATTACAATAGTCTCTCTCTTTTCTTAAGATTTTATTTATTTGAGAGAGTGAGCAAGAGAGAGCAGGAGCAGGCACAGAGGGAGAGGGAGAAGCTGACTGCCCGCTGAGCAGAGAGCTCCACACGGGGCCTACCCCAGGACCCTGGGATCATGACCTGAGCTAAAGGCAGATGTTTAACCAACTGAGCCACCCAGGTACCCCTTACAATACTTTTTAAAATATATATCAGGTTATAATGTGTCAGATTATGACACTTCTTTGCTTAGAACCTTCCAGTGATTCTCATCTCATAATAAAAATCAGTTGTTCAATGGTCTATGAGGCCTTAGTTTTACTAGCCAGTGTCCCTCCACCCCCAGTCCTTGCTCCACACCCTCACTCAGTTCTTTTCCCATTGGCCTTCTTTCTTTTTCTCATAAAATCTAGAAATTCTCTGTCTTCAGGACTTTGCACTCACTATTTCCTCCACCTGCAGTGTTTTCCCCAAAGATTTCTATATCGCTCAGTTTCTCATATGCTTTTGGTAGCTCCTCATGTATTGGAGAAAATCCTTCCTTGACCCCCTTATCTAGTTTAACTTTGCTTCTCCCCTCACATCTCTTCTTCTTACCCTATTTTATTTTTCTTTATGGCAGATATTACTGCCAATTACATGTTATTGGTATTAATCTTAAAAACAAAACTGCCAGTTATTTTACCAGCAAAAATGTTTATTTGGAATAGGGAATTGTGATTTGAGACAAGCAAGCTATGGCAAAACAATAGGCAAATCCGAGAACAAAGGAGAGGAAAGCTCTTTTATGTAGGAAAGTGAGGGAGTTGGGTTGTTTTAATCAGAAAGCCCATTGGCGAGGCACCTGAGTGGCTCAGTGGTTGAGTGTCTGCCTTTTGCTTAGGGCATGATTCTGGAGTCCTGGGATCGATTCCCACATCACGTTCCCCATAGGGAGCCTGCTTCTCCCTCTGCCTAGGTCTCTGCCTCTCTCTCTGTGTCTTTCATGAATAAGTAAATAAAACCTTAAAAAAAAAGCCCATTGGCATTAATTGGAGCTCAAAGTGTGATGACTTTTCATTGGCTAAGTTGTGACAGTCTCTCAGTGGCTGGCTGTTGCCTGGGGGAGGAGAAAAACTTCTTCCTCCTCCTTGGGATGGTAAACTGCTGTTCCCCTGCTGGTTTCATTTCTTCCTGTTTGTTCAGCAATTGAGGAAGACTTGGAGGATGTGAGAGCTCCCCCTGCTGGCCTCCAGACTCCATTTAAAATGAAATTTCCTTTTATTAATTTTCACAGTAGAATGGAAGCTATATGAGGATGGGGATTTTGTTTTGTCTATTCTTGTGTTTTCAGTGTCTAGAACATGTCTGTTACATAGCAGCTACTCAAAAAATATTTTTAAACAAATTATCACAATGCTTCTGGTTTAGGACAGAATACATATTTGTGGTTGAAAAGTGAACACCATGGGGATCCCTGGGTGGTTCAGCGGTTTAGCACCTGCCTTTGGCCCAGGGCGCGATCCTGGAGTCCCGGGATTGAGTCCTATGTCGGGCTCCCGGCATGGAGCCTGCTTCTCCCACCTCCTGTGTCTCTGCCTCTCTCTCTCTCTCTCTCTCTCTCTCTCTCATAAATAAATAAATAAATCTTTAAAAAAAAGAAAAGTGAACACCACAAAGTGCTAACTTTTGCCACCCCAAAAGTGGCAAAATGGGAAAAACAGAAAGAAATGGATTTATCAGTGACTTTGTTGAACTGATGAAATAACCAGTTCTGGAACTGTCCTACTTTTAGACCTCTTGTCATGTTAGAAAATATCCTCCCTTCTTCAGCTACTTTCAGTTGGATTTTCTTTTTTTTGCAGCCTAGAAACATTGTATACCTTACAGAACCATTTTACTCCTAAATTATATTAAAATTGAAAATAATATCCTTGTTGGAGAAACTAAAGTAAAACTGATACTCATGCCCTTCCCATGTTGCATATTAAAACAAGTCTTTTGAAACAAATGTCTCTACATAGTAGAAGTGTTAAAAATGGATGCCCTATGATCTAGTAACTCCACCTTTAGGAATTTATTCTTGGAGAGGGATTCAAAAGAAGAGAAAAAGACGTATGTATAGAGATGTTCAGTGCTACATTATTTATAAAAACAACAAGTATGAGATGGTTGGGTGGCTCAGCAGTTGAGCATCGTCTGCCTTTGGCCCAGGGCATGATCCCGGGATCTGGGATTGAGTCCCACATCAGGCTCCTCGCAGGGAGCCTGCTTCTCCCTTGGCCTGTGTCTCTGCCTCTCTCTTTCTCTGTGTCTTTCATGAATAAATAAAACCTTTAAAAAAAAAAAGTAGGAAATAGCTATGATCACTGACCCTTGATGTTTTACGTGGCCTTGAAAATTGCTTAGGAACTTTTTTTAAGCCTCAATAAAATACAAAAAAACATACATACAATAAACAAACAAACCTAGGCCATTAGAAGTCAGTATAGTGGTTACTCTTGGTGGAGAGGTAATGACTTGAAAGCAAGCCAAAGGCGGGCTTTTGGCATTTGTTTTTCTTAAAGGATGCTTTTACAGGGGTGCCTGGGTAGCTCAGTTGGTTAAGCGTCTGCCTTTGTCTCAGGGTATGCTCTTAGGATCCTGGGATTGAGCCCTGTTTTGGACTCCCTGCTGAGCAGGGAGTTGCTTCTCACTCTCCCTTTGCCCCTCTACCCATTCTCTCTCTCTCTGTCTCTCAAATAAATAAACAAAATCTTTTTTTTTTTTTTAAGGATACCATTACAGAATATGTCTATTTGTGACAGTTTATCAAGCTGTATATAATGTCTGCTTTTGGGATCCCTGGGTGGCTCAGCGGTTGAGGGTCTGCCTTCAGCCCAGGGTGTAATCCTGGAGTCCTGGGATTGAGTCCCACATCAGGCTCCCTGCATGGAGCCTGCTTCTCTCTCTGCCTGTCTCTGCCCCCCTCTCTCTGTGTCTCTCATGAATAAATAAATAAAATCTTAAAAAAAATTTTTAAAATAATGTCTGCACTTTTATGATGTATCTTGTACTTCAATAAAAGGTTAGGAAAAAACCTCCAAAATATTATGTTCCACAGCTATTTGAAAAATATACTACTGTAGACCAAGATATATGTGAAAATGTTAAACATTAGTTAAGTGTTAGGTGATAACATTTGTTTATGATTTTCGTAGATAAGAAACAAATGTTTTTAACTTTTAAAAAAATTTGTGATAAAATATAGGTAATATTGTTTTCTTTTTATATTTTCATAACTACTTTATTGGGACATAATTCATATGCCATACAATTCACCCATTTAAAGCATACCATTCATTGGTTTTTAGTATATTTACAGAGTAGAGTAACCATCACTACAGTCAATATTAGAACATTTTCATCACTCCAGAAAGAAACCCAATACCCATTAGAAGTGACTCACCATTTTCCCCAAACCTCTTCTTTTTGTTTTTCTATTAATTTTTATTTGAGTATAGTTGACACACAATGTTAAATTAATTTCAGGTGTATAACATAGTGATTCAGTATCTCTGTACGTTATGCTGTGCTTACCACAAGTTCGTTATTTTTCTTAAGATTTTATTTATATGAGAGAGAGAGAGAGAGAATGCGAGAGCATGAGCAAGGGTGATGGGCTGAGCAGAGAGCCTGATGTGGGGCTTGATCTCAGGACCATGAGATTGTGACCTGAGCCGAAGGATGAAACTTAACTGACTGAGCCACACACCCCCCCCCCCCCACAAGGTGTTTATTTTTAAAAGCTTTTTTCTCCAGCTTCTGTCACTGTTAAGTACAGCTATTCTTCTTTGGATCTCTGACCTTCCTACTTGATTCAGTAAGTGACGTGAGGGGTGTACTTTTTATTTTATTTTATTTTATTTTATTTTATTTTATTTTATTTTTTTATTTTTTTAAGATTTTATTTATTTATTCATGAGAGACACAGATTGAGCGAGAGAGAGAGACAGAGACAGAGACAGAGACATAAGCAGAAGGAGAAGCAGGCTCCACACAGGGAGCCCAATGCGGGACTCAATCCTGGGACTCCAGGATCACACCCTGGGCCGAAGGCAGATGCTAAATTAAACCACCGAGCCACCCAGGCGTCCCAGGGGTGTACTTTTTAAAAAGCTGTTTCAGTTTATAAATACTTAAGAGTAAAAAAAAAAAAAAAAAAAAGTATAATATAACATATCCACCTTAAAATTTTTAAATGGAAAGACCGGGTAATTAACATGTGATGAGTTCTTGCTGAATATTAGTCATAATATTAGGTTGCTTACTTTAGAATGGTCCTGTGTGTTTCAGTTGATACTCTGGTCACCTTCTAACAGTTTTATAGAAAAAAAAACTGCCTCAGAAAACAGGTTCAAGCCGGTTAAATAACTTGTCTGCACCGCTACGCAGAGCCAGGGTTTAAACATGGGGGGAGGAGGTTGTTTTAATACATGTAAAAACTTTACTGAATGTGTTCACTAACCACAGAGCATCTTTGAAGTTTCAAAATCTAGGACTTAAGGAGATAGTGAAATTATGGATGCTGGTTAATAGCAGCAGCACTAGGAGTCTGAAGATATGTTATTTTCCAAGATTACTAATGTAATGAAATAATGTGATCTCCTTGAGTACTTTTGAGAAGAGGCTAAAGGTTTGTGCTTTTCTCTGTTCTACCTATGAACAGTTTTGTCTTTGGTTTCCCAATGATGATCTCTTTGAAGAAAGTGAAGGTGTTAACCAGCACCTTGTGCTAATGCTTTGAACTACTTTTTCTGTGCAAAGGGTAATAATCACTCCATTCTAAAAGTGAAGTTGCAAAATACCCTTATTGCTGCAGTTGCGCTCAAGTCATTTGGCAGGACAAACAAGTGTTAGATATTCCATCCAGCAAGGGTTGCATTTTAAAAGCTCTGCCCCTAAAAGGTTTACCTTAACAGTCAATCATAGGTTAAAAGCTCTAATCAGTTTTTTTTTTCTGGTTGAGGTAAAGGATCCAGTGGGGTCATGTGGCTCTTGTAACCTGGACTGCTGTGTCCAAAGATACGAATTCTTGATAGTATGATGTTGAGGGAAGAAGCAGCTACTGTTAATCATACAAATTTCTTGGAGTACCTGGGTGGCTCAGTTGGTTGAGCATCTGACTTTGACTTAGGTTTTGATCTTAGGGTCCTGGGATCAAGCCCTGCAGGTTCTGTGCTCGGTGGGGGCTTAAGATTCTCCCTCTCCTTCTCTCCCTCACCCCCTTCCCTGCCGCCATCCCCAGTCATGTGCACACAAGCTCTCTCTCTCTCCCTAAAAAAAATCCTTTAATGAAAAGATCTGGTACTGCTACACAGAAACTGAGGCCTTGGAGAGGCTAAATAATATGGCTAAGAGCTCACAGTTAATGGCAGAGGTGGACTAGAGTCTAGGTCTCCTCAGTTGAGTCTGTAATCGTTTTCATTAATAAACTTAGTATGTATGCTTATAACTAAAAATGTTTCAGATTCTCTTCTATCCTTTATTCTGTTTTAACTTGCAGACCCCAGATGAGGCTGAATTTATAGGATTATATCATTTTATAATTCTATAAATGTTTTTTAGAATTGTGGATATGATTCTTTTATAGAAGCATTTATTTTCAGATGTTTTCTGATTTTCATTTTAGAAAATGTGGAAATGAGAAAATTACATATATAGGTACAAATATAAATATGTAATAATTATGTATACTTGAAGAAATAATTAGATACACTTTTTAGAAAACACACGTTGAGGTGCCTGGCTGGCTCAGTCGGTAGAGCATGCAACTCAGGGTTGTGAGTTCAAGCCCTATGTTGGGTATAGAGATTACTTAAAAAAAAAAATTTTTTTTTTTTTAAACCCACACTGTTGGTGTAGGCAGAGAAGTGATTTGAATATAAACAAAACACACATACCACTCTTTAGTGGAGCTAATGATATACATTTTATGTCCTTTTTTCTCTCAAGATTATTATTTACTTTCTCATCTAATAATTTATACATCTAAATTTTCTAATTTCTTGTTTTGTTGATTTTTTTTCTTTTCTTTTTTTTCTTTCCCTCCATAGATCTTGAGCCAGATGATTGTGCATCCATTTACATCTTTAATGTAGATCCACCTCCATCTACCTTAAACTCACCACTTTGCTTACCACATCATGGATTACCGTCTCACTCTTCTGTTTTGTCATCATCGTTTCAGCTGCAGGGTCACAAAAACTATGAAGGAACTTGTGAGATTCCTGAATCTAAATACAGCCCATTAGGTGGTCCCAAACCCTTTGAGTGCCCAAGTATTCAAATTACATCCATCTCTCCTAACTGTCATCAAGAAATAGATGCTCATGAAGATGACCTACACATAAATGACCCAGAAAGGGAGTATTTGGAAAGGCCTTCTAGAGATCATCTCTATCTTCCTCTTGAGCCATCCTACCGGGAGTCTTCCCTTAGTCCTAGTCCTGCCAGCAGCATATCTTCTAGGAGCTGGTTTTCAGATGCATCTTCTTGTGAATCTCTTTCACACATTTATGATGATGTGGATTCAGAGTTGAATGAAGCTGCCGCCCGATTTACTCTCGGATCCCCTCTGACTTCTCCTGGTGGCTCGCCAGGAGGCTGCCCTGGAGAAGAGTCCTGGCATCAACAGTATGGACTTGGACACTCCTTGTCACCCAGACAATCTCCTTGCCACTCTCCTAGATCTAGTGTCACTGATGAGAATTGGCTGAGCCCCAGGCCAGCCTCAGGGCCATCATCAAGGCCTACTTCCCCCTGTGGGAAACGAAGGCACTCCAGCGCTGAGGTTTGTTATGCTGGGTCCCTTTCACCCCATCACTCACCTGTTCCTTCTCCTGGTCACTCCCCCAGGGGAAGTGTCACAGAAGATACCTGGCTTAATGCTTCTGTCCAGGGTGGATCAGGCCTTGGCCCTGCACTTTTTCCATTTCAGTGCTGTGTAGAGACTGATATCCCTCTGAAAACAAGGAAGACTTCTGAAGACCAAGCTGCTGTACTACCAGGAAAATTAGAATTCTGTTCAGATGACCAAGGGAATTTATCACCATCCCGGGAGACTTCAATAGATGATGGCCTTGGATCTCAATATCCTTTAAAGAAAGATTCATCTGGTGACCAATTTCTTTCAGTTCCTTCACCTTTTACCTGGAGCAAACCAAAGCCTGGCCACACCCCAATATTTCGGTGAGTTGATGGAAATGTCTGCTGGTCATTTTTCATGCTTATGGGTTATTGGCGGCATGTGACTACATTATCTATATGGAATGGTTTGACCGTTCCCTTCCCCTCCTTTTCCCCCAGTGTCTTCTGGTTAAATCAATTAAAGTCAACATGTGTTTTCCTTTGATTCTTAAAAGGGCCTTGGATAGACTGGGCTTAGCATTTATTTTTTTTTTAAGATTTTATTTATTTATTTATTCATGAGAGACACAGAGGGAGAAGCAGGCTCCATGCAGGGCGCCCGATGTGGGACTTGATCCTGGAACTCCAGGATCACACCCTGCAGTTGCTCAACCACTGAGCCACCCAGGCTTCCCTGGATTTAGCATTTTAAAAACATATGGATAATGAGTTGTAGATAATAATAAGTTACATTTAAGAATCCCTAGAAAGAATTTTCCTACCTAAAAAAGCTTCTTGTAAAAGATTGATTATAGTATGGGTTAAATTACTAATAAAATAAATTGCGAACAGGCTTTTTATATTTTTAAGAGTTTATTGTACAAATGAAATTTGTATACTGTGGCAAGTTTTTTTTTCATAATTTGCTTTTTATCTATATTTTGGCTTTATAAATTTGACTTTTTTATTAGTGTAGAGGAATTTTAACATTTTACATATTCAAATTTGTTGTCTGCTCTGTGGCTTTTGGATTTTGTGTTATATTTGAAAGCCTTACCCCAATCTAAACTAATTAAAAATAAACAAAAATCTAACTTGCAAATTTCTAGTAAATTTAATGTACAGACTAGTTTTATGATCTATGTATATAATGTTTTATATATATATTTGAATTTTGAGTCTAGCTGAGGACTGGAGTAGAGAACAGTGTAACAACTTTATTTTCCAAATGACTGATCACTTCCCACAATTCTATTTTATAGAATCAATCTAGTCTAATTGATTAGAAAAGACAGCTTTTATTATATATTAAAGTGACACATGGTGGAGTTGAGTTTATTTCATTTTTTTTTAAAGCCTTTTCATTAGTATTTAGGAAGATACAATGTGGAATTAGGGTTTTGAAGGTGCCTTTGAGCCTATCACACTGCTTCTGAAAATTGTCTTAATCTTTTTGGGGTTTGCTTTAGTCTGGGGAACAAGTGTAGAAACTAGCTGAGAGTTGAAATTGAGTTGTTTCAGACTAATAAAAATTAATACCTATGAGGTTCACAGTAGGTAGTAAAGCTAGGCTGAGGACATTCAAAGAAGTGATGAGGTAATTTAGAAATTTACAACTAAGAATGATAGCATTTCAGAGATGGAGGAGACCTTAAAAGACCAATTTCCCCAGTCACTAAGAAGGTTTTTTTTTTTTTTAAGTTTTGGTTTATTTTTTCATGAGAGACACAGAGGGGGGGAGAGAGAGAGAGAGAGAGAGAGAGAGAGAGAGAGAGAGGCAGAGACATAGGCAGAGGGAGAAGCAGGCTCCCTGCAGGAAGCCTGAGGTGGCACTTGATCCCGGAACTCTAGGATCATGCCCTAAGTCAAAGGCAGGTACTCAACTGCTGAGCCACCCAGGCATCTCAAGAAGACATTTTTAATATAAATCATTGTAGCCTTAGGTCTTTTGATATTAGACCTGTAGACATATGTTACCTTTTTTTTTTTTTTTTAAGATTTTTATTTATTAATGAGAGACACAGAGAGAGAGGCAGAGGGAGAAGCAGGCTCCATGCAGGAAGTCCGACGCTAAATCACTGAGCCACCCAGGCGTCCCAAGTTATTTCTTTTTTAAATTCCACATTTTCAATATTAATATCTGAATGAATCTGTGTCCCTTTAAGCGGTTTAAATTATCTTACTGATCAACTGATGTTTTCTCTGAAATAGACATTTAGAGTGCTGTATTGATAGGCCTTATAATTTTCAGCTGAGTATGTAGTGGAATTAAATTTGTGCCTCAAATTGCAGTATACCTTTGACTTAAGCAGTATTTCACAGAGACAGGGAAAAGAGCAATAGGGAGGAAGCAGGGAAGCAACATGTACAATAGATTAACTGCTATAGCTACACACCAGGGAGGGAGACATTTGTACTGGGAAATACAGGGATGTTTGTTTGGTTCCTTAGAGAGACACTGGTATATGTTCATGCAGGTTGATATCTTTGCCTTAAAAATGACATTATTCGGGACACCTGGGTGGCTCAGCAGTTAAGTGCCTGCCTTCAGCTCAGGTCATGATCCTGGAATCCCAGAATTGAGTCCCACATCGGGCTCCTGGCATGGAGCCTGCTTCTCCCTCTGCCTGTGTCTCTGCCTCTCTCTCTCTGTCTCTCATGAATAAATAAATAAAATCCTTTTTTTTATAAATTTCTTTTTTTTAAAAGATTTTATTATTTATTTAAAGATTTTATTTTGGGCTGTCCAAATAAAATCTTTAAAAAATAACATTATTCTTTTAATTCTTTTTATAATTATGTATACATAGTTGAGAATCAGTTATAGTTTTACAGAATGTTAGAATATGTCCTTTTATTTATTTATTTATTTAAAATATTTTATTTGTTTATTCATGAGAGACACAGAGAGAGAGAAAGAGGCAGGGACACAGGCAGAGGGAGAAGCAGGCTCCACGCAGGAAGTCCGATGCGGGACTCCATCCCGGGACCCTGGGGTCATGGCCTGAGCCAAAGGCAGACGCTGAACTGCTGAGCCACCCAGGCATCCCAGAATTTGTCCTTTTAAAAAAAAATAAAGGAAACAAAAAAGTAAATGAAATTGATTTTATTCTTAAGATTAAAGAATTATTTCTTATGTACCTGTCAAATCCAATGTTATCACTTACTAACTGAAGTTTTATTTTGCAATATTCAGCTTCAGAGATCACAGGAAGAAAATGTTGGGCGCTGGCAAAGAAGTGATTTGAATCATTGGTTGGCAATAATAGTATGATGAAATGTCTTTTTTGTGTGTGTTTTGTTTATAGCACATCTTCATTACCTCCACTAGACTGGCCTTTACCAACTCATTTTGGACAATGTGAACTGAAAATTGAAGTGCAACCTAAAACTCATCATCGAGCCCATTATGAAACTGAAGGTAGCCGAGGAGCAGTTAAAGCATCTACTGGAGGACATCCTGTTGTAAAGGTATGAGTTGGGATATGAGTTGGCTTTTGGAGACGTCCTACATCTGTTGATGATAAAGTCTATTCATTTAGGTACTACTGTGCCCAAAAAGAGAAAGTTCAAAGCTTACAAAAACCTCTGTTGAGGTTTTGTGTTCTTGATGGCAGCACTTCTATCTACATTGAAGGTTTTTTGTTGTTTTTGTTGTTGTTATTTGCTATGTTGAAAACCAGTCTTTTTTTTTTTTTTTTAAGATTTATTTACTTATTCATGAGAGACACAGGCAGAGGGAGAAGCAGGCTCCATTCAGGGAGCCTGATGTGGGATTTGATCCCGGGTCCCCAGGATCAGGCCCTGGGCTGAAGGCAGCGCTAAACCGCTGAGCCACCCAGGCTGCCCCAAAAACCAGTCTTTTGATTGTGGACTGACTCTCCAGCTTTGGAACTCTGGGTCAAGATTATAGTGGTCAAACAGTTATTTTTCTCATTAAAACAACACAAAACACAACTGTTTTATAATACATGCTCATTTAAAATCTAAATAATGCCAAAAAGTAGAATAAAGCAATAAATTACCCCAAATCTAAACCCCTCAGAAATAAGCAGTTAATATTTGATTAATATTCCAAATAATTCTCTGTGTATATTTAGTGAAAGACTGAGTGGATGACTAGAAAATAGAATGAAGTTTTTAAGGATAAGATTATATTGAGCATCTTTGTGATTAAAATACTGTTTATCGGATAGCTCGAGTGGCTCAGTGGTTTAGCGCTGCCTTCAGCCCAGGGCCTAATCCTGGGTCCCTGGGATCAAGTCCCACATCGGGCTCCCTGCATGGAGCCTGCTTCTCCCTCTGCCGTGTCTCTGCCTCTCTCTCTCTGTGTTTCTCATGAATAAATAGAAAAAATCTTTAAAAAAATAAAATAAAATAAAATATTGTTTATCTGAGTTTATTAGAAAATAAAACTAACGTGAAATCATAAAAATTGTGATAGTTGAGTGTGTGAAATATATTTAATATGTAAGTTTTGAATCATAATAGTTGAATATTAACTTTAATTTTATTTGAATAAAACATTTTAAAAAATGAAACAAGTAAAACTAAGAACTACCGAATCTTAGATATTGTTCTTCACTTTCAGGAGTCCTAAGAAGATCTAAGGTCAGAGATACTAAATAATTGAGAAATTAATCATTGTTTAAAAGATTTAGATGGTTTGAATTGACGCCCTTCTTTGAAAAATGAGATAATGTTTTTTTTTAAACTCCTTTTGCTCTCCCCCTCTGCTGTCTAAATTTTGTTGCTTATTTTTCCCTACTGATGTACCGCCATCTCCCCACCCTTGTACCTTACCACCCCCATTATTTAGCTTTAGTCCTATATCTAGTTGAATTCAATGATTACTACTAATTTTTACTTACTTTACTCTTAAGTGTTTTTGTTTGTGGGTGGTGGGATCAAGCCCTGTATTGGGCTCTGTGCTGAGTATAGAATCTACTTGTCCTTGTCCCTTTGCTCTTCCCCCTACTCATATACTCTCTCTCTTTTTCTCTGTTTTTTCTCTAAAATAAATATTTTAGGGGTACCTGGTGGCTCAGTGGTTGAGCATCTGCCTTGGGCTCAGGTCGTGATACCAGGTTCCTGGGATCGAGTCCCCCACGCGGCTCCCCACAGGGAGCCTGCTTCTCCCTCTGCCTATGTCTTTGCCTCTCTCTCTGTGTGTCTCATGAATAAATAAAATCTTTAAAAATAAATAAAATTAAAATAAATATTTTTAAAAATAACAAAAAGTAAAAGCTGATTCTTTGTTGGAGCTCTTCCCTAGCTCAGTAGAACATGTGACTCTTAG
Source organism: Canis lupus familiaris (assembly GCF_011100685.1). NCBI lineage: Eukaryota > Metazoa > Chordata > Mammalia > Carnivora > Canidae > Canis > Canis lupus. The sequence continues at coordinate 81,964,038 of NC_049226.1, read as the reverse complement.
TCTTGTGGTCATGAGTTCAAGCCCCCGTGGGTGTAGAGATTACTAAAAATTAAGAAACCCCACAACTCCCCCCAAAATAAACTAGTTCTCTGCTTAAGGGGAGATTAACACTTTGAGTATCATCAGTGTTTTGTATTTTCCTTGTTAGTGACTTACTTTTTTTTTTTTGTAACTGCTTCCTCGAAGAATTATATCAGTATACTTGAAATTACTGACTTAACTAGAGTATGTCTGGATATTGATGGTTCTTTGTCAGTCTGTTCCTAGTACCTGTAATGCTTCTTTTAATCTGAGATTCTTTTCTTCCTTCATGCAAGAAAACCTTTTTATATTATGTATCTGTATACATTTCTTCTTCATTTGTTTTGTCCTTTACTTTGGGGACTCCAATTACTATTCAGATGTTTACTTGTTTTTATCTCCCATGTCTTTGTGTTCTCTTCTTTGATTCCTTCAATGTCTTTTCTTATCATTTATTGTGATTTTTTTAAAGCCCTGCCCTGATGTTTGCACTGATGTTTTTGATATATTTGTCGCTCATGGTTTCTAATCTAGCTTTTTAAAAAAATTTATTTATTTATTTATTTATTTATTTATTTATTTATTTATTTATTTATTTATTTTAAAGATTTTATTTATTTGACAGAGAGTGAGTGAACACAAATGGGGAGTGGCAGACAGAGGGTGAGGAAGAAACAGGCTCTCTGCTGAGCAGAAAGCCTGACATGGGGCTCGATCCCAGGACCCTGGGATCAGGGCCTGAGCCAAAGGCAGACAGATACTCAACTGACTGAGCCGCCCAGGTGCCCCTTAATTTAGTTTTTAGATCTCCAGTTGTGTTTTGTACTTTAGTTTGCTTCTTTAGCTACATTTTCCACTTATTTCATATTTTATCATTATATTTGATTTCATGATTTATTGACCTTCCTAAATTTTGTAGTGTGGAACATTCACTGGCAATTAGTTTCTCAGTTGTGTGTGTGTGTGTGTGTGTGTTATATTGAGGGGGAGATTTTGTTTTCACTTTTTTTTTAAGGTGGGAGGGGCAGAAGGAGAGGGGCAGATGAAGAGAGAATCTTAGGAAGGCTCCATGCCCACCTCAGAGCCCAATGCAGGCCTCGATCTCACAAATAGGATCACCAAAAATAGGATCTTACAACCCTGAGATCATGACCTGAGTCAAAATCAAGAGTTGGACACTTAACTGACTGAGCCACCCGGGTACCCCTTCACTTTATTAAATTATTCAAATGTCTTGTATAGTTTGTTCCTTTTTTTTTATTAAATAAAAATTAAAAATGTATACTGTAATTGCCTAATTGCCATGCCTTTTATCCCCCATTTTGTTTGAGAACTTTGGTCTATAGCCTGAGGAAATTGGGTGGAAGAGGTACAGAATTAGCTTAAGATAGGCCTTGTTGAGTTTGGCTCAAGAGAGTAAACAGTATCACGTATGTATTATGGCCCACTCCCATTACTCTAGTATGTATCATATTTTCATGAGCTGTACTTGTTCCCTTAGTACAGCACAGAGTCCTGGAAGATGGTAAGCACTCCTGACCTTTTCTGCTTCTGCCAAAGGCCCTGGAGCAGAATGTGGTATCTTTTATTCTTGAGGGAAAGTTTTTCCTTGACTTTTTTCAGAGCTGACTACTTACACTTGTGATTTACTTTGCTGTAAATTAGTTAGCATTATATCAATATTTTATTTTATTTTCTCAATTTATTACTTTTATTCCATTAATTTACTTAGTAATGTTATTTGTTATTACTCTTCCTAGTGGATAAAGGTATGAACTAGTTAGCAGTTCTGCCACACAAATCAAAATCGTAATCTTATGTTTTGCATTTCTCATACTGCCCCTGCTACCACCACACACGCATATATTTAATTTTGTTAGGTATTGGGGGAAGATGATTGTGATACTACTTCATTCCATTGTTTTTATCCAAAAGTTTTCTCTTTCTAATAATCAGAGTAAAACAAGCATTGCACGATAAGAAGAGGTCATCTCAAATTGGAAATAAAATGTGCCTGATTCTGTGTACTGTACCACACTTGTATGGTACACTCTTCAGTTGTGTATGCCTACTTCTGAGACCTCATTTTTCCCACTAACAGAGGCAGCCCTTTCCCAGCAGCTAAGAAGACTATTTGTAGATTTCTCTGCTGTTCTGAGAATTTTGTAATACTCAGGAAAGGAAGGCATGATTTGCCATTCCAGACTGGTCTGACCCATCACACATTAGAGTGGCATGCTTGGTTCTCAGAAAAAGCCCTGATTTTGCTCTCTTTGTACTGTTTTTGTTTTGTTTTGTTTTAAACATTTTATTGCTGTGTAAGAATACATCACTAAAATACACAAGTCTTAACATGTACAGCACAGTGAATTTTTAGCACATGTGCACACACACAAAACTACCACAAAGGTTAAGATACAGAATAATTTTAAAAGATTTATTTAATTATTTATTTTAGTGTGGGAAGGGGCAGATGGAGCCATAAAGAGTCTTAAGAGGACTTGTGCTGGGATCCCTGGGTGGCGCAGCGGTTTGGCGCCTGCCTTTGGCCCAGGGCGCGATCCTGGAGACCCGGGATCGAATCCCGCGTCGGACTCCCGGTGCATGGAGCCTGCTTCTCCCTCTGCCTGTGTCTCTGCCTCTCTCTCTCTCTCTCTGTGTGACTATCATAAATAAATAAAAGTTAAAAAAAAAAAAAAAAAAGAGGACTTGTGCTGAACCTGGAGCCTGATACAAGGCTTGATTCTATGACTCTGAGATCATGACCTGAGCCGAAACCAAAAATAGGATACCCAACCAACTGTGCCACCTAGGCACCCCAACTTACAGATTTTAAGCACCTAGAAGACTCCCTTGTACCCTTCCTAATTTGTATCTCCCAATCAAAGGTAATCATGCTTCTGACTGCTTATCATCATAGATTCATCTTTTTATTCTTGAATTTCATATGTATAGAATCATACAGTATGTTTTATTTTCTGTCTGGCTTCAACATTACGACTGTGAGAGTCATCCACTTTGGGGGGATAGTTTTTCTTTTTCTTTGCAGTATAGTATTCCATTGCATGAATTAGCTGTAATTTCTTCATCTGTCTCCCTGTTCATAGACACTTGGTTTGTGATCACTTTCGGACTATTTTGAATAAAGATAGTATGTTCTTTTCTCTCTCTCTCTTTCTCTCTCTCTTTTTTTTTTACATATCTTTTTACTTTTAATTCCAGTATAGTTAACATACAGTGTTACATTAGTTTCAGATGTACTACACCTATATTTTGATAGACAAAAACATTCACTTTTTTTGCTATATATCCAAGAGTAGAATTGCTGGTATTTCAAAGTACCTATACCAATTTCTACTACTAACCAGCCATATATGAAGGTTTCAGTTACTTCACATCCTCATCAACACCAAAACTTTGGTTCCTGGTATTTTTTAAGCATTTCAGTAGTGTTGTAGAGGAATCATACTGGTTTTGATTTGTGGTTTCCTGGTGGCTAGTGATGTTGAACATCTTTTCATGTTTGTCAAACATTTGACTGTCGTCTTTTGTCCAGTGCCTGTTCATGTCTCTTGACTAGTTTTTAAATTGTCTCTTTTTCTTACTGATTTGTAGGAGTTTTTAATATTTTGCATGTAAGTTTTTTGTCAGAACAATGTGTTGCAAATAAAATTTCTTCTCGTCTTTTGCTTCCTTTTCCACTTTCTAATTGTGGAAGTTTTTAATTTTAATGAAGTCCAAGTTATTAGTCTTTTTTTATGGATAGTGCTTTTGTTTATTTTTTAACATTTTATTTGACAGTGCGCACACATGCACACGTGAGAGTAAGCACAAATGAACGGGGGGGGGGGCATGAGGAGGCAGAGCAGGAGAAGCAGGCTCCCCGCTGAGCAGGGAGCCCTACATGGGGCTTACTCCCAGGGCCCTGGGATCATGACCCAAGCTGAAGGCAGGTGCTTAACCAACTGAGGTGCTGACATGTGGCTGGGTGGTGCTTTTTTTTTTTTTTAAGATTTTATTTATTCATGAGAGACACAGAGAGAGAGGCAGAGGCATAGGCAGAGGGAGAAGCAGGCTCCATGCAGGGAGCCTGACATGGGACTCGATCCTGGGACTCCAGGATCATGCCCTGGGCCAAAGACAGGCACTCAACCGCTAAGCCACCCAGGGATCCCTGGGTGGTGCTTTTATATCCTGTTCAAAAATCTTTGTTTAGAGATGCCTGAATGGCTCAGTCATTAAGTGACTTCTCAATAATATTATTGACTCCAGTCCATGAAAATGGTCTATTCCTCCATTTATTTGGGTATTATTTAATTCCTCTTGGCAGTGTTTTGTAGTTTTCAAAGTAGACATTTTTATATCTTTTGTTATTTCCAGTGTTCACTGTTTTTTACACTATTTTTTATTCCATTTAATTTTTTGTTTATAGAATACAGAAATGCAGTTTATTTTTTTATGTTGACTTTATATTTCTTGACCTAATAGTTTATTTTAGCTTCTTTTGGGTTTTCTAAATAGTCAACTCATCTTTGAATAATGAGTTTTACTTCTTCTAATTTTTATACCTTTTCCCCCAAAATTTTTGTGGTAAAATACACATAACATAAAATTTACCATCTTAATTATTTTTACATATACAATTTAGTGGTATTTAGTGGTATTAAATGTACAACTTTGACCACCATCCATCTCTACAGCTCTTTTTATCTTGTACAACTGCAATTTTTATTTTATTTATTCATGAGAGACACAGAGAGAGAGAGAGGCAGAGACAGAAGCAGAGGGAGAACAGGCTCCATGCAGGGAGCCTGATGTGGAACTCAATCCCAGGACTCCAGGATCACTCCCTGAGCCAAAGCAGACCCTCAACTACTGAGCCACCCAGGCATCCCTATTTGTGCTTCTTCTAATCAGAAAAAAATCACTTTTTTGTGGTGCTTTTTAGTTTATAAAATGTTTTCTCATAGTTTATATTTAATATTCACAAAAGTTCTTTGAAAAGGGCAAGGCAGGGATCCCTGGGTGGCTCAGCGGTTTAGCGCCTGCGTTTGGCCCCCGGCCTGATCCTGGAGTCCTGGGATCGAGTCCCGCATCAGGCTCCCATCGTGGAGCCTACTTCTCCCTCTGCCTGTGTCTCTGCCTCTCTCTCTTTCTATGTCTATCATGAATAAATAAATAAAACCTTAAAAAAAAGGGCAAGGCAAGTACATTGTGCCAGAGATTTGAGATTACACGTGATATAATTGATGGAGATCTTAAACTTAGGTCTTTTGACTCTGCTGTTCTGGTTTCTGTTGTACCATATTGCCTCTTGTATTACAGATAAGTTATAATTTCATAGTGCTTTTCATTTTATTAACACTTTCACATTGTCTCATTTAATTCTCCAGATAAGCCTTTTTAGAAACCCTGAATTAAAGTCACGTGCTGTTTCTACTACCTTTATAATCCCTAGTAAAAATCTTAGACCTATTATGGCCATAGTACTTTACACAGAGTTAATACTAAGTAAACATTGATCACTGCTCTGAACGCTCATGAAAAGTAGCAGAATAAGAGCAAGAGAGAGTGCATGAGTTGGGGGAAGAGGGAAAGGGAGACAATCTTAAGCAGACTCTGTGCTGAATGCAGACACTGACACAGGGCTTAATCTCACAACCCTGAGGTCACTACTGAGCTGAACCAAGAGTTGGTTGCTTAACCGACTGTGCACCACCCAGGTGTCCCTGAAGTAAATAATCTTATTTGTTAATATGATCTGCAGCTATTTAATAGATTGAAGCCAGTCTGCTGCTATAGCTGGGAATTTGGGGGGGGGGGGGATCAGACATGTTTCCTTCTCCCATGAAGTTTACAGTTTGGTGAAGCTTGCAAATGAGATAATAACGATAAAGTAGGATGGAGGAAATTCATATCCTTAAGAAAGCAAATAGGTGAATGGGTTGAAATGGCATTACTTATTTGAGGAAGTTGATAGCTCATTAATAAACAATCATTAGCCAGAGAAAAGGTAGATATTAAGAAAGGAAAAATATTAAGCAGAGGGAAGAGTTTAGAACTGCACTATCCAATCCAGTAGTCACTAGCCGCATTTAAATTTAAATTAATCAAAATTAGGGATGCCTGGGTGGCTCAGTGGTTGAGCGTCTGCCTTTGGCTCAGGGCATGATCCTGGGGTTCGGATTCGAGTCCCACATTGGGCTCCCTGCATGGAGCCTGCTTCTCCCTCTGCCTATGTCTCTGCTTCTCTCTCTCTCTGTGTCTCTCATGAATAAATAAATAAAATCTTTTAAAAAATTAATCAAAATTAGAAATTCACTTCTTTAGATGCATTAACAGCATTTCAAGACTTGGTAGAAGTGTGACTAATGACTACATTGTCTTTTTTTTTTTTTTTTAAGAGATTCCCTCTCCGTCTGCCTCTTATGCTTGTGCTCTCTTTCTCTCCGTCAAATAAATAAAATCTTTTAAAAACAACAAATGAAAAAAAACTACATGTACATCTTATTGTACTGTGATCATTTTATTAAGGCATAGATATTTTGCATTTTAAAAATTAAGAGAGCCAGCGAAAAAAAAAAAAGCGAGCGAGTGTGCATTGGTGGGGGGCAGAGGGGAAAGGAGAAGCAGACTTCCTATACTGAGCAGGGAGCCTGACACAGGCCAATCCCAGGACCTAGAGATCATGACCTGAGCTGAAGGCAGATGCTTAACAGACTGAGTCACCCAGGCGCCCCAAGGCATGGACATTTTGAATGTTACCTCAAAAATTACTGAAATTTTAAAAATGGGGATTGTCGAGGCACCTGGATAGCTCATTCATTTGGCATCTGACTCTTGATTTTGGCTTGGGTCATGATCTCAGGCTTGTGGGATCAAGACCTGAGTTAGTCTCCATGCTCAGAGCAGAATCTGGTTGAGGTTCTCACTTTTCCCGTCCTTCTGCCCCTCCCCCTGCTTGCTCGCTCTCTCTGAAATAAATAAATAAATCTTTAAAAAATAAAAATGGGGATTATAGAAATTTTTCATATTTAGATTGTATTTCCTCATGCACCAAGATCCTTTTCCAGGTGATGATTGTTTATATGTTGTTACATGCACATTTTCAGTTTGAAGCAGTTTACTTATGGAAATTTAATTTTGTGTTTTTAGTATCTCTATAATGTGTTCTCATGTTTCTAATATATTCAGATTCCCTACCCCCAAGTAATTTAGCAGAACTGATAATAGAATTCCTCTTATTGAAGCTACTCTAGTTTGTCCTATAGTGACCTTCGGGCTTTAACACTCCAGCTTTAGTTAAATTAAGCAGGCACAGACCTTTGCTATGGAAACGATACAGAAACATAACAAACAACTTGGCTTACTTTCTTCTCCAAAGCGGAGGGTGGCCTGAAGAGAGGTATACTGATCCTAGAAGAAAATTTTTTGAGAGTAGTAGTAGCAGCAATAATTTGTTTATGGCCTACAACATAATGCTTATCTGAAAATGAAGTGGGAAGACAATCTAATTTATTTGACTCCTTAAAATCCCTAAGATACATAGGAGAAACTGTACTTTTCATATGCTATATAGTATACATATGCTTGGAGCAGATGCTGACTGAAGTACGTGTTATGAAATATATTCCCTTTGAAATCTTATATGCATGATTACCTTCCCCCATCACTGGTTTATTTTACTATCGAAGTATAAAGGACAGGTGGCTTATGTCTTTGCCAAGCGGGTATTAATGTGAGTCATCTAATATGACTAGGATACTTTGGTATATAGTACTTACTGGTACGTTATGTGATATTTGGGTAGCTTATTAGATGGCAATAAAATTTTTACTTGTATTTTCTATTTTAGACTTAACTATTTTTTGAACAGTCTACTTTAGTGGCTATTCTAATTTAAGTAATTCTGTTGACTAACCTCATGGTTCTTTTGCTCCACCAAATTGTACTCTTTACTCCAAAATTCATTCATTCAACAATGATCGAACAAGCATCTGTAATATGCTAAGTACTGTACTATGCTCTGGAGATAACTAGATGGACCCCTGTCCCTTTCACAATACTTAGAGGAGAGTGGCAAAATTGTTGCTATTTCTTCCTCTATGTAGATGAACATTTGGTTCCATGGAACAATTTGTTCAATTGGATTAAACATGAAAGAGCAACAGGTATAGCAGAAAGGAGTAGCTAATCACTTATTAACCATACGTTTCCAATTTTTTCTTTAGTTAATTTACCTAGGTTTTTTTTTTTTAATTCTGATTGTGTTGGCATTTTATTTTTCATGGATTTTTTTTTTAAGATTTTATTTATTTATTCATGAGACACACCCACACAAAGGCAGAGACATAGACAGAGGGAGGAGAAGGCTCCCAGAAGGAGCCCAATATGGGACTCAATCCTGGATCCCCCAGGAACAGGACCTGAACCGAAGGCAGACATTCAACTGCTGAGCCATCCAGGCGTCCCTCATGGATTATTTTCAATTTAATTAAAGCTATATAAAATTTATCAACTTATTCTATGAAAATATATAAAAGGAAATCACACCTGAAAATATTGAGGGGTGCCTGGCTGGCTTGGTCAACTCTTTGTTCGTTTTAAGATTTATTTATTTTAGGGAGAGAGAGTGTGCACAGGAGGGAGGGGCAGAGGGAGATGGAGAGATAGAATCTCAAGGAGAAACCCTGCTAAGCCCAGAGCCTGACACAGGTCTCAGTCCCACGACCTTGAGATCATGACCTGAGCCAAAATCAAGAGTTGGACACTTAACCAACTAAGCTACACAGGTGCCCTAGAGTGTGCAGTGCTTGATCATGGGGTTATAGGTTTGAGCCCCACATTAGGTGTAGAGATTACTTAAGTAAAATCTTTAAAAAAAAAAAGAGAATATTGATCGATTTCTTGACTATATAAGTATTTGCAGAGAACTGCAACTTCCAGTTTAATATAGTAAATTGAACACATGTGTTTTACTTTCATTAGAGTTTAGACAGCTGCAACTTAAGCCTGTTGGATAGAAAGAATCAATAAAAAATCATTTTACAGCAAAAAATCCTGGAAAGTCTCAGAAATTTGAGGCAATGAATATCTCTGAAAGTGGGATGTGAGCTGGATCTGGAAACAAAAGGATTGGTTGAAAGTCTATAAAAGAAGTAGTTAGACTTCCCAGATTTTTCTCTTATGTGGCATAGACACATGATAAATACTGTCTTACCCTGTGAGAATATTGCAGATTTACTTTTCAGAAGGAATGAAGTAGAGATTCAAGGTTCTAGAATTACTGAAGGCAGAGCTTGAGAATCTGTACAGAAAATGGAGCGGGTTAAGAGGGGTGGCATAATGAAAGTCTACATACTGAATAGGGAGACTGCTCACCCCTTTTCTCAACTCCTCAAATGCTTATTAACAAGTTTATTCTTCAGAGACAGGCGATTGAAAGATTTGATTTTTAGACAGACTGGTCAAGAGAAAATACCTGTGTGCCTCTTGACTTGGCAAATCTTCCAGACTAATGATCATATTCAACCCCACTCTTTAAAAAACAAAACAAAACAAATATTTTTTAATACTATTTTATTAACCTGCATGGATAAATTTAAGAATATCGAAACAATGCTATGATAGTATGAGAAAATAAATTTAAAAACTACATTATAACAGAATAATTGTGTTTCAAAATGAAAAGGCTTGATATTGACTGTAGAAGACAATGAAATAGTTAGATATTTGTACCTGCAGTATCACTGCAGGTGTTGCAGATATGAAGGCAGATACATGTTAATCAGCAACCTAAATTCCATTAGGGAGTAGCATTACTGGCAATGACATGATTTTCTGAAACGATGAACTCTTGGTAAAGTTTTCTTCGATTTATATGGTAGTTACATTCATTAAACGTATTAAAACTGCAATTTTTTTTATATATACTAAGGAGTTGGATTCTAAATTCATAAACTTTTCTATATATATATATAAATATATACAGGACATTCTGAAGTTCTATGCAACATAGGCTAGTTCTGTACTTGGAAGAACTAATTATCTCATGCATTGACAGGAATTTCAGTCTCTGGCCCCTTGTCATAAAATGCTTGTAATGTACCTCACTCATGTTGCCATGCTCATTCATTTATATATTGACTATGGCTGTTTTTGTTGTGCAAAGATGGCAGAGTAGTTAAGATAGAGAACATAGGTGGGGGACGCCTGGGTGGCTCAGTGGTTGAGCATTTGCCTTTGGCTCAGGGCGTGATCCTGGAGTCCCAGAATCTAGTTCCATATCGGGCTTCCTGCATGGAGCCTGCTTCTCCCTCTGCCTGTGCCTCTGCCTCTCTCTCTCTCTCTGTGTCTCTATGAATAAATAAATAAAATGTTTTTAAAAAATAAAGATTTTATTTATTCATGAGAGACAGAAAGAGAGAGAGAGAATAAGGCAGAGACATAGGCAGAGGGTGAAGCAGGCTCCATGCAGGGAGCCCAACGTGGGACTCGATCCCGGGTCTCCAGGATCACATCCCAGGCTGAAGGCAGGCGCCAAACCGCTGAGCCACCTGGGCTGCCCTAAATAAAATCTTTAAAAAAGAAAAAGAACATAGGTGATACGTCACTTCACACTTCACTTAGGACACTGCAAATCACAGTGTTGCAGTTAAAACTCGGTGTATTTCAAGTCCTCAGAGTATTGCTATACTGGAACTTTCATAGTGCATGCTTATGTCAAAACAAAAGAAAAATAGATTTCAAACGTCATCCTTTTAAGGCACAATAGATTGTATTATTTTGTTATCAAAATAGATAGCAAAGCATTGTGTTTATTGTTCAGTAACGTGGCTGGCTAAAAGAATATACATCTTATATAGCCTCACATTTCCAACTAGCTGTATCACTGTTGTTTTGAATATACTAAGACTAACGGTGAAAACATTACCCTCCCCCAAACTTGTTCTAAATCATTGACTTGTTTACTTTTTTTGCTAGTGATACCACCATTCTCTTGGATACTGAATCTCAGAACTTTTGTTTTTAAGAGGTTATTTATTTGAGAGAGAAAACATTAGTGACTAGGTGGGGGAGGGGCAGAGGAGAGAGCCAAGGAGAAGGAGACTCCCCACTGAGCAGGGAGGCCAATGGGGGGCTCCATCCTAAGACCCTGGGATCATGACCTGACCTGAAGGCAGACACTTAACTGAGCCGCCCAGGAGCCCCTGAATCTCAGAACTTACAGCTTCTTTTTTCCTTTCTCTTTATTATTCTATATATAGTCAGTTAAAAAAATCTCTTTATAAAGGGAAAGATTTATTGTATTCATCCCTTTCCATTTCTATTCTCTATTATGTTCTTACTTCTACTCTAAACTTTCAGTACACATGATGTTAGTACTTAGTGCTTCAGCCTCTTAGCTGATTTTCATGATTCTGTCTTTTCCCTCCTTCATAGAGCCTTCTTTGATTTTTATCATATGCATCCCAACATTCTTTTTTGTAGTGCCTTTTAAAGTCTTCACTAATTTCTTAAAGTTTAATACATGCCACTTTGTTCTTTATTTTTTGTCATCTATATAGTATTGGCTAAAGCAGTATCACTGCTATTCAATATGGATATTTCCCTAATAGATCCTCAGTTAAAAGAAGAAGGGGTAGAGGAGTGAACAAGACAGAGTTTCTGCCTTTTTGGAACTTTATGCTACTGAGGAAAACAGATAATAAATGTATAACACAGGGCAGCCCCGGTGGCTCAGCGGTTTAGTGCTGCGTTCAGCCCAGGGTGTGATCCTGGAGACCCAGGATCGAGTCCCACGTCGGGCTCCCTGCATGGAGCCTGCTTCTCCCTCTGCCTGTGTCCCTGCCTCTCTCTATGTCTCTCATGCATAAATAAATAAAATATTTTTTTTTAAATAAATAAATGTATAACACAGGGGATCCCTGGGTGGCTCAGCGGTTTAGCGCCTGCCTTTGGCCCAGGGCCAGATCCTGGAGTCCCGGGATCGAGTCCCACGTCAGGCTCCCAGCATGGAGCCTGCTTCTCCCTCCTCCTGTGTCCCTGCCTCTCTCTCTCTCTCTCTGTCTCTCATAAATCAATCAATCTTTAAAAAAAATGTATAACACATTTTTAAAAAAAGATTTTATTTATTCATGAGAGACACACAGAGAGAGGCAGAGACATAGAGGGAGAAGCAGGCTCCTCGCAGGCTCCTTGCAGGAAGCCCGATGTTGTCCTCGATCCCAGGACCCCGGGATCATGACCTGAGTCAAAGGCAGAAACTCAATCACTGAACCACCAAGTGCCCCTATAACACATTTTTTTAAAATTATTTATTTCTAGAGAGAGATTGTGCGTACATGCATGAGTTGGGTGAGGAGCAAAGGGAGCGGGAGGGAAAGAATCTCAGACTCCCTGCTGAGCACAGAGCCTGACATGGGGCTTGATCTCAAAACCCTGAGATCATGTCCTGAGCAGAAATCAATAATAGCACACTTAACCAACTGAGCCACTTAGGTGACCCTGTGACACACTTTTCATGGTGATCCATACTATAAAAAATAATGAAACAGGATAAGGGGATAGTGATAAGGTATTTTAGGTAAGGTGATCTTTTCTGAGGAGCTGACATTTGAGTATGGAACTGAAGGAGTGAGGTAATATGAAAATCAGAGAGAAGAATATTCCAGAGTGATAAAGTATTAAATGTGAAAGCCTTGAGGTTAGGAATGAGCTTAGGTGGTTCAGGCAACAAGGGCAGAATAATCAGAGCAGATTGGGGAAGGGAAAGGAGTAAGATATGGTAAGACAAGTTAGCTAGAGTTCAAATCGCTTAGGCCTTATAAATCATCACAGGGCATTTGGATTTAGTTGAATGTTGCAAGGAAGCCATTAGAGTTCTGAGCAGGAGGTGAAATTATCTAGTTAAAGTTTGTTCTGGCTCCCAGACAGTGAATAGGCTGTAAGGGAGCAAGAGTGAGAAGTTATAAGGCCATTGCAGTGGTCTAGGCTTTAACTGCTTTTCTGTAAATGTTACAGTACTGATAACCATCCTAAGTAAATTATATTACCCAATAATAGGCAGAAATCTTCATGTTGTTTCCTGGGGAGAGGATAATCAATGATGATGTTGCTTGGTTACAAATTCCACTATAAATCTGGGAATGGACAAGCAGGAGTGTAAAGTGTTCACCTGAAAGACCTCATAGTGGACTAAAACTCCTTCTACCACATTTGAACTCTGACTACATTATATACCTAGAATCATGGATGCAGACTAATAGCTAATATTTGTTTATCGCTGCCTACATGATAGCACTGTACTAGACACTTTATATTTGATATCATGTGTTAAGCTAATTTATAAGCCATAGTACAGAAACAGAATTTTTTTTAAAGAGTATTATAAAATCTGAGGCTTGGAAGTTTCGTGGTTTGGAGCATTGTCCAGCCATCCAGCCCAATACTGCCATAGGGAAAACATCACTGACACTGTGACTCATGTCCACAACTTGTTCTGACAGTGCTTGAGAGTGCCAGAAACTCCACTACTGCCTCGAAGAGCTAGATACCTCCACTATGTATACTTAAAAAATAGACTTTATGCAACCTCCAATATTTTGTCGCTCCCTTGCTGGTTTAATGGATTTCAACAGCTGTGGAACAAATCTTTCTCCCACTTGGTGGCTAAAAGTAGGAGTGGAGATTACCGAGAGAGATCTTTCTGAAGCTTGTGAAACAACCAAGTACAAGGATGCCACTATCTCAAAGCAGAGGTATCAGACTAAAGGTGTAACAAAACCCAGACATAGGGACGCCTGGGTGGCTCAATGTTTAAGCGTCTGCCTTCAGCCCAGGGAGTGATCCTGGAGACCCAGGATCGAGTCCCACGTCAGGCTCTCTGCATGGAGCCTACTTCTCCCTCTGCCTGTGTCTCTGCCTCTCTCTCTCTCTCTCTCTCTGTGTCTCTCATGAATAAAAAAAAAAAAAAAAAAAAAAAAAAAACTAACAAAGCATATCCAACTGCACGTTAAAACAATTATACAGCATTGCCTAGAGGAATTTATCCCCATAATGCAAAAGGTGCCCGAACATAGGAAAATCAGTTGAGATAATACACTGCATTAATAGAAGGGATAAAAAACCATGTGATCGTCTCAGTTGACACAGAAAAGGCATTTGACAAAATTTAACAGCCTTTCATTTAAACACACACACATACACAATCTAGGAAAGGGGGAAAATTCCTTACCACGAAAGGTCATTTAGGGAAAGCCTACAGCTAACATCATACTTAAGTAATGGTAAAAGACTAAAAGCTTTCTTCTCAAGATTAGGAACAAGGATGCTCAGTTTCACCACTGCTGTTCAAATTTGTACTAGAAGTTCTAGTCAGAACTATTAGACAATAAAAAGAAGTAAAATAAAAGGCATTTGAATTGGAAAGGAAGAGGAAAAACTGTATTCATAGATGTTCTTGTACATAGAAAATCTCAAATCATCCACAAGAAAGCTACTAGAGCTAATAAACAGAGTATTTCAGGGTGGAAGATCAACACATACAATCAATATTTGTGTTTCTGTATACCACTGTTGAGCAACCTAAAGAGGAAATTCTATTTATTTATTTATGTATGTATGTATGTATTTATTTATTTAGAGGAAATTTTAAAAGGCAGTTCCAGTAGTATCTAAAGGAATTAGGAATAAATTGAGCGAAGGAAGTGTCAAGATTTGTATGCTGAAAACGATAAAATATTGCTGAAAGAAAAATATAGATGGAAACATAAGATAAAAAATAAAATATAAGTATATGGAGAATAAAAAGATACCCATTTTTATAGATTGGAAAACTTAACATTGTTAAGCCATCAGTAGTATTCCAAAGCAATCTGTAGAGTCAGTGCTATACCTACCAAAATTCCAGCAGCCTTTTTTGCTGAATGAGACAGTGTATTTTCAGATTTTTTTTTTAAGATTTTATTTTTTCATGACAGCCATAGAGAGAGAGAGAGGCAGAGACACAGGCAGAGAGAGAAGCAGGCTCCATGCAGGGAGCCTGACGTGGGGACTCGATCCCGGGTCTCCAGGATCACACCCCTAAACCGTTGGGCCACCAGGGCTGCCTGTATTTTCAGATTTGTATGTAATTGCAGTAGGCCTCAAATGGGCAAAACAGTCCTGAAAAAGAAGAAGAAATTTGGAAGACTTACTCATCCTGACCTGTAACTTACTACAAAGCTACAGTATTTAAAACGCTGTAGTACTGGCATAAAAACAAACCAATGAAATAGAATTGAAAGCCCCCAAATGAACTCTTATGTATATGGTCAATTCATTTTCTGTAGGGGGCCAAGACTATTCAGTAGGGGAAAAGGACAGTCCTTTTCAACAAATAGTGCTGGGGAATTGGATATCTACATGCAAAATAATGTAGTTGGACTCTTACCTTACATCATAAACAAAAATAAACTAAAAATAGGGGATCCCTGAGTGGCTCGGCGGTTTAGCACCTGCCTTCGGCTCAGGTCGTGATCCTGGAGTCCCGGGATAGAGTCCCGCATTGGCCTCCCTGCATGGAGCCTGCTTCTCCCTCTGCCTCTGTCTCTGTCTATGTCTCTGCCTCTCTCTCTGTCTCTCATCAATAAAGAAATAAAATCTTTTTAAAAAAATAAAAAATAAACTAAAAATAGATTAAGGTCCTAAATTTAAGACCTAAGAGTATAAAACTCTTAGAAGAAAGCATCAAGGAAATTCTTCTTGACTTTGGATTTGGAAATGGGTTTCTCAAGTATGATACCAAAAGTACAGGCAACAAAAGACAAAATAGATAAATTGGATTCCATAAAAATTAAAAGCTTTTGTGCACAATACCAAGAAAGTGAAAAAACCTATAGAATGAGAGAGAATATTTGCAAATCATTTATTTGTAAGAGATTAATAGTTCAGATTATATAAAGAACTCTCAACTCAAAAGCAAAACAGATACACATGTACACCCAAATGTACCCCCAAAGAATGCTGATTTTTTTTTTTTTTTTTTTAGAATGCTGAATTTCTTTTTGCTTACTAAGCAGTCACTTAACTTGGTTAGAGTCAACCTGCAGAACCTTTCTCTTTCTGGTTGGTGGCAGTTTATAATCTCATTTCAGTTATGTTAACCTTACACTTCTTGGGATTTAACCTATTCGTGGATGGTTGCCAGGTCAACCAAAGGATCCGGCAAAGCTTACATGTATATTTTGGAGCTTCCCTTCTCTGGCCGTCTCCTTTCTTAGATTTCCCTCTTACTCTCCAGAGGCTGTGGTTGTCCTATATTTTCTCCTTAATTCTTCAGACCCTTCAGACCGTAGATTTTCTATAGGAGTTTAAGCATGGTCTGTGGCCTTCTCAGGTAAAAAGCCTTAATGAGAAACACATTTTTCCTTACTCGCTTCATAAATGTGTCAGTTTGCTTCCAGTAAGTGCTTTCTTTGGTTACCCTCCATGCTTTCAAGTCACTCTTTATGTTTCTTCCAGTTTGTAATTGTTATCTGCATGATAATAGGTCAGACAGGTGCTACTCTGCCATCAGATTGGGTAGGTGGAGTCTCCCTAAGTGCCAGGCTCTGTTTCTTTTATTTTCCTTCTTTTTTGTGGTTACTGTTTTTACCTCCAACACTTTCTTCAGCAATAATGAAGAATACCAGAGAAAGTCAAATAGCTCAGCCTGTTAAGTCAGTTGAAATTTTAAGTTGGTAACATACATAATAGGGTTTTGAGATTTTTCTTTTCTGCTAAAACAAACTGTCTCTGATTTTAAGAGCTTATTAGAGGAGCTTTCTGTAACCAGTCTTTTAAGTCTGGTCTGGATAGTTAATGTTGCATGGAGTACAGAATCAGCATTCATTTTGGTTTTTCACAGCATTCTACAAAGAAGGCTTTGCAAAATTGTTATTGTTCTAGCTATTTATACAAAAAAACAACCAAATCCTCATCTCTTTGTAACATATCCCAACATTCTATAATTCATAAACTAAAATTTGGAAGATTGTTCACTTATTACTTTTTCTTATTATCTTTTTGAAATAACATTTTATGTATCAATAATATATGTTATAGATATAATAGACTTACCATTGTAAGCTTATTGTAAGTACATGAATAATAAGTTGTATTTTTCCATTTTTTCTTCCTCCTTAGCTCCTGGGCTATAGTGAAAAGCCGATAAATCTACAGATGTTTATTGGAACAGCAGATGATCGATATTTACGACCTCACGCATTTTACCAGGTCCATCGAATCACTGGGAAGACTGTTGCTACTGCAAGTCAAGAGATAATAATTGCCAGCACAAAAGTTCTGGAAATTCCCCTTCTTCCTGAAAACAATATGTCAGCCAGGTATCTTGAAAAATACCTTCAAATGGATAGTTCTTTTTTTTTTTTTCTATAAAGCAACTTTCAGAAAAAATATATTTTTTTAATTCTTTTTTAGTACAGAAATGAAATATTCATTGTTCTAAATTAACTAATACTATGTAAGTAATCATAGTATATTTGCTAATAAGGTTAGGAGGAAATTTCCAGAAAAGAAATTCAATTTACCAAAAGTTTATGAACCATGTAATACCAGCCAAGCATTATGTTAAATGATAGAGAAAAATATATATGGACTTCTTGTAGTTGCTTGCAGTCTAGTAGAATAGACAATAAAGTAATAATTGCAGTACAATTATTATAATGTTAAATTTCCTTAAAGGACACTTTGACTCTATCTTCAGGTATACTGTTTGACTCGTTTCCAAACAAAATGAGGTGGCTAGCTTCGGAATGAGAATCCTTTAGAGTTTTGTTCAAGTTAGGATTATATGCAGGATATTATATGTTAGATTTTATGTTAGAAAATGCAGTTGCTTAAACATTAGATGCTTCGTTTGTTATTCCATAAAAAAAGGTACAGAGATAGGCATTTTAGGGCTAACACAACGGCTTCATAAGTCATTGGGGGGCCCCCTCTCTGTCTTTTCTTCCCTGCTATTTTAACACGCAACTTCTAGCCCCAAGATACAGGAACTCTAGCCATCACAACTGTAGTCCCAAAAGGAATAAGGAAGAAGGGATAAGAGGAAGGGTAAATGAAAACTTCCATCTGAGTTAGCCTCTTTATTTTTTAAGTAAGTTTGTGCCCTGTGTGGGGCTTAAAATCACAACCCTGAGGTCAAGTGTTGCATGCTCTACCATCTGAGCCAGCCAGGTACTCCCGAGTTAGCCACTTTATTTTTTTTTAAAGCTTGATTGATTGATTGATTTATGATAGACACAGAGAGAGAGAGAGAGAGGGAGAAGCAGGCGAGAGAGAGAGAGAGAGAGAGAGAGAGGCAGAGACACAGGCAGAGAGAGAAGCAGGCTCCATGCCAGGAGCCCGATGTGGGACTCGATCCCGGGACTCCAGGATCGCGCCCTGGGCCAAAGGCAGGCGCCAAACCGCTGAGCCACCCAGGGATCCCCGAGTTAGCCACTTTAAAGAGCTTGTTACAGAAACCTATGCAACACATCTCATTATTCATCCTTGTATATATACAAGAAACATCTGGGATTTTTGTTTTGTTTTGTTTTTACCTGAGTATATTACTACCTCTAACAACATAGGGACCTATTACCAAGAAAAAAAGAGGAAAAAGAAATTTATTTTTTTATTTTTATTATTTTTTTAAGATTTTATTTATTTATTCATCACAGAGAGAGAGAGAGGCAGAGACACAGGCAGAGGGAGAAGCAGGCTCCATGCAGGCCTGACATGGGACTCGATCTCGGGTCTCCAGGATCACAACGCATGCTGAAGGCGGCGCTAAACCGCTGAACCACCAGGGCTGCCCGGAAAAGGAAATTTAATTTTAATTTGTCACAACTAGGTGTTTGAAACTTACAGTCAGGTTTGTCACGATTGTTTCAAACTACGTTATGGACCTTTCTTAAAATGGCAGTAACATCTGTCCCAGGCTATTATTGTAATAACAGTTATATAAAATAAGATTTTGGTCTCTAGCTCTCTTCCTTTAAATTCATATTTAAATAACTTTTTGAGTGAACCGAATATACCCTTGAAGGCATAGCAATTTGTGATATAATTCTATCATTATAAAATAAGAATTGCCTTAAGAAATAACTTATCTTGGGGTGCCTGGGTGGCTCATTCAGTTTAGTGTCCAGTTCTTGATTTCAGCTTTGGTCATGGGATCGAGCCCCACATTGGACTCCACACACAGTGCAGAATTTGCTTGTCCTTTTTCCTCTGCGCCTCTCCATGTACACATGCTTTCTCTAAAATTAATAAAATCTTTTTAAAAAGGGGACGAGGAAAAGAAAGAATTTATGTGTTTACCTACTTCTTTTTTCTTATTACCTACTTCTTACCAGAAAAGACAAGTTAATATAAATTGAGATAAAACCTTATTTTTATCTACTTTGTTCACATAGACAGTACGCAAGAACCCAACTCAGTTCTCTGCCTCCAGACATCCTATTTGACACATTTTCAAATAAGGTGAGGTGGTCAATGAGAACTGAATGAGAATGCATGCATGTAGACTTCTTCCCTTTTATTCTGGAATATTACTTTTTCATTTGGCATCAAAAGCGTATGACTAAACAGTTGCAGTAGCTGCCAGGGTGAATTTAAAACAGTTTTGAATAGAGAATCTAGAAATGGCCCCTCAACTCTATGGTCAACTAATAAATTCGACAAAGCAGGAAAGACTATCCACTGGAAAAAAAGACAGTCTCTTCAATAAATGGTGCTGGGAAAATTGAACAGCCACATGCAAAAGAATGAAACTAGACCATTCTCTTACACCATACACAAAGATAAACTCAAAATGGATGAAAGATCTAAATGTGAGACAAGAATCCATCAAACTCCTAGAGGAGAACACAGGCAACACCCTTTTTGAACTCAGCCACAGTAACTTCTTGCAAGATACATCTATGAAGGCAAGGGAAACAAAAGCAAAAATGAATTATGGGACTTAATCAGGATAAAAAGCTTCTGCCCAGCAAAAGAAACAGTCAACAAAACTCAAAGACAACCTACAGAATGGGAGAAGATATTTGCAAATGACGTATCAGATAAAGGGCCTAGTACTCAAGATCTATAAAGAATTTATTAAACTCAACAGCAAAGAAAGAAACAATCCAATCATGAAATGGGCAAAAGACATGAACAGAAATCTCACAGAGGAAGACATAGACATGGCCAACAAGCACATGGGAAAATGCTCCTCATCACTAGCCATCAGGGAAATACAAATCAAAACCACAATGAGATACCAGCTCACACCAGTGAGAATGGGGAAAATTAACAGGACAGTAAACAACAAATGTTGGAGAGGATGTGGAGAGAGGGGAACCCTCTTGCACTGTTGGTGGGAATGTGAACTGGTGCAGCCACTCTGGAAAACTGTGTGGAGATTCCTCAAAGAGTTAAAAATAGAGCTGCCCTACGACCCAGCAATTGCACTGCTGGGGATTTACCCCAAAGATACAGATGCAGTGAAATGCCAGGACATCTGCACCCCAATGTTTATAGCAGCAACGTTCCCAATAGCCAAACTGTGGAAGGAGCCTCGGTGTCCATCAACAGATGAATGGATAAAGAAGCTGTGGTCTATGTATACAATGGAATATTCCTCAGCCATTAGAAATGACAAACACCCACCATTTGCTTCGATGTGGATGGAACTGGCAGGTATTATGCTGAGTGAAATAAGTCAATCGGAGAAGTACAAACATTATATAGTCTCATTCATTTGGGGAATATAAAAAATAGTGAAAGGGAATAAAGGGGAAAGGAGTGAAAATATCAGTGAGGATGACAGAACATGAGAGACTCCTAACTCTGGGAAACAAACAAGGGGTAGTGGAAAGCGAGGTGGGTGGGGGGACGGGGGGACTGGGTGACAGGCACTGAGGGGGGCACTTGACAGGATGAGCACCTGGGTATGCTATATGTTGGGAAATTGAACTCCAATAAAAAAATAAGAAAGAAACAACAGGTGTCTAATAAAAAGTATCTTGAATCTAAAAATAAAAATAAAACAGTTTTGAACCATCTTTTTTTAAGAACTCATAAAACTGATCCCTACAAGATAGTTTACAGGCCATGTTACCACATTCATTCTTCTGGATATTACAGGCACTAGACTTGAATCTAGTTAAATAGAAAGTTACCAGAAGCTTCTTATGCCTTTTAACTTTGAAGGATTAAGAAATATATGAATAACTTTACACCAAAAACAAAAAGAAAAAAAAAGAAATATATGAATAACTTCATAATCTGAAAAAACAGTATTAAAGTACTGTCTCTTAGGTTAGTCACATATACATACCCACAGAAACTTTTCAAGTTAAAGGGGAAAAGCTGGGGCAGCCCAGGTGGCTCAGTGGTTTAGCACCTGCCTTTGGCCCAGGGTGTGATCCTGGAGTCCTGGAATTGAGTCCCTTGTCAGGCTCCCTTCATGGAGCCTGCTTCTCCCTCTGCCTGTGTCTGCCTCTCTCTCTCTGTGTGTCTCTCATGAATAAATAAATAAAATCTTAAAAATAAATAAATAAAGGGGAAAAGCCGGTATTTCCTGATAACATGATAGATTTTGCTTTACCCAACAAGGAGAGACCTATAAAAACTTTATCACATTTATTTTTTTGCCTTGGCTTCCAGAAGTTCACAGTCAAGTTCAGTTATAGTAATTCTAGTAATTTGTATAACCCTAGATTTGGAATACATTTGCTGTTCCTTCTATTTAAATTTTTTTCTATTTTTCCTTGACCTTATTTGTATTTATATTGTAAAATCCCTCATCCTTTCTAAAAATAATGTATAAATCAATAAATTAAAGAAGAAAGTGTGGGTACCTGGGTGATTGAGTCGGCTGAGCATTTGCCTTGGGCTTGGGTCATGATCCCAAGGCCCTGGGATGGAGTCCCACCCATATCAGCCTCCCTGCTTAGCAGGGTGTCTGCTTCTCCTTCTGCCCTTCCCCCCTGCTCATGATCTCTTTCTCAAATAAAATTTAAAAAAAAATTAAAAGAGTATAGAAGTTTCTAAAATTTTCAAGAAATTGGGAAAGCTTCACATATCAAATAAGTAGCTAGGAGGGGTGCCTTGGTGACTCAGTTGGTTAAGCATCTAACTCTTGATTTTCGCTCAGTTCATGTTCTTGGTTGAGATTGAGGCCTGCGTCAGGCTCCATGCTCAGTGGGGTGTCTGCTTGAGATTCTCTTTCTCTCTTTCTCTCTGTCAAATAAATAAATCTTAAAAACAAAATAAAACAGAAGAACCAACTTGGAAGCTACCCAAACCTAAGGAAACTCTTCCATGTATCTTAGATAATAGAGTAGCTAATGATGAATGAGCCTTTTTTATGTAACAACTAATTATAAGGATAAGCTACAGTTACTGAATGTAGTGTAGTGTCACATAATGGTAGATAAAAAATTTATGAATGATAGATAAGACCATTGTTCAAAGTAATTTATGCATAAGTGAGTTATAGGTATGTATTCAATGACTCTAAAAGCAGTAAGATGGGAGAAGGTTGGTAGATAGTCCTCTTTGTTTTGCCTATTGTCTCACAGTCATGGTCATGTCAATACTATCTTGGATGTATAAGACCCTTTATTTAAGACCATTATACTAACCCATTGCTGTAAGCCACCCTACAAGGTACTTTAAATATAGGATGCCAGTATTCATTGCCTTATCCTATTTGTAACTCCTTGTTTTTAAAACTAGATGCATATGGATATGGCAGCTTTGTACTCTGATCTAAAATATAGTTATACTTGGGAGGTGCCTCGGTAGCTCAGATAGTTAAGCCTCCAACTTTTGATTTCTGCTCAGGTGATCTCAGGGTGGGGAGATCAAACCCCATGTCAGGCTACACCCTAAGCAGAGTCTTCTCTTATCAGTCTCCCTCTACACCCTCTCCCTGCTTGTGCTGCTCTCTCTCAAAAGAAAAAAAGAAAAAACTTAATAAAAACCCTGATATAAATAAAATATAGTCATACTTTTAAACAGAATTAATAGTTTTTATTTCTCTGTATATTTCTTACCCAAAGTTTTAAGATTGTCATTTTTCATATTCTTATTCCAAACTTCCGAACCTTCTTCTAGATACTTAGGTCTCTGATAAACTACCTTCCCAGGGGTCATGAGTGGCTCAGTCAGTAGAGCATGTGACTCTTGATCTCTTGATTCCAGGGTTCTGAGTTTGAGCCCCGTGATGAGGATAGAGTTTACAATGAATGAATGAACAAAAAAATAAAACTTCCCTCAAAACTCAATACAATGGATGATCTCTGGTATTTCCCCTTAAAGACTCACGTTGGCATATTAACATGAATAATCACTACCTGATATAATTTGATCAGTACTGCTTTGATCTAAAGTACAAGGTTTGGGTGCCTGGGTGGCTCAGTAGTTGAACCTCTGCCTTTGGCTCAGCTAGTGATCCCAGGGCCTGGGATCGAGTTCCGCATCAGGCTACTCACAGGGAGCCTGCTTCTCCCTCTGCCTATTTCTCTGCTTCTCTCTGTGTGTCTCATGAATAAATAAATAAAACCTTTAAGAAGAAATAAAATGCAGATGTTTAATATTAAATATAATTATTATCCATAAATGGCAAATACTTACTTTCAAAAGTGTTTCCTTTTTTTTGGAAATTTCTTCTCCTTTGTCTTTCTGAAAATGAAAATATTCATCCTTTTGGAATTCTTTCTTGTGCTTTACTGGTTTTTACCTTGATTACCTAGTTCTATAACACATACTGTCCTCATAGCAACTGGTGCAGCCTCCAGGCAGTGAACACTAGAGTTGGGACTGTTGGTAGATAAAGCAAAAGAATGAAAAGGAATACCATAAGAGAGAGTAAACTTTAACTAGAATGTTGATTATTGGGATGCTTGCGTGGCTCAGCGGTTGAGGGTCTGCCTTTGGCTCAGGGCATGATCCTGGAGTCCAGGGATCAAGTCCCACATTGGGCCTCTGTGTAGAGTCTGCTTCTCCCTGTGCCTGTGTCTCTGCCTCTCTCTCTTTGCGTCTCTTATGAATAAATAAAATCTTAAAAAAAAATGTTGTTTATTAGTTATCCTTTTTCATTCTTTCAAAATGTGACTACAAACATATATTGTAGATATGTCGTTTCTTACCCTGTGTGTGTCAAGCAGCCAGCCATACACAAGTCATAAATTTGGAAGATAATGAAATATTAGATCTTAAATGTCAAAAGTTTAGTTTTTTTTTTAAGATTTTATTTATTCATGAGAGAGAGACACACACACACAGAGGCAGAGACACAGGCAGAGGGAGGAGAAGCAGGCTCTGTGCAGGGAACCTGATGTGGGACTCGATCCCGGACTCCAGGATCATGCCCTGAGCCCAAGGAAGCCACCAAACTGCTGAGCCACCCAGGGATCCCCTCAAAACTTTAATCTTATATGTGCATACTTTAGAAATGAAAGAATCTTAGTCTGATGGATTGTTTTGACTAGCTAACGTCTCCAGAAAAGTCTAAATATCCTATTAAGTGACTGATTTGTAGTCCTACAAATGAATCTTTTCTGCCCTGGTTACTTATATAAAATTAAACGGTCTTTTAAAAAAAAACAAAAACAAAAACAAAAACGGTCTTTTTAGTGGTGCCTGGGTGGCTCGGTCAATTAAGTGTCTGTCTTCTGCTCAGGTCATGATCCCAGGGTCCTGAGATTGAGCCCCATATTGGGCTCCCTGCTCAGCAGGGAGTCTGCTTTTCCCTTTCCCTTTGCCTTTGTACCTGTCCCCCCTACCTGGTGCTCTTGCGCTCCTTTTCTCTCAAATAAATAAGTAAAAATTAAAAAAAACAAACAGCCTTTTTACTTTGTATTTCACTTAACCTAGTTCTGTAAAGCAAGCCACTCTAATATCTAATGGCCCAACATAATAACTGTTCTGGGCACCAGGGTGGCTGAGTCAGTTAAGTGTCTGCCTTCAGCTTTGGCCATAATCCTGAGGTCCTAGAATTGAGCCCCACATCGGGCTTCTTGTTTGGCGGGGAGCTTGTTTCTCCCTCTGCCTGCTGCTCCTTCTGCTTGTACTCTCTCTCTTTCTGTCAAATAAATAAAGTCTTTTAAAAATAAATAAATGAGGTTTACTTTATTAAAAAAAAAACCCACAAAGTAATAACTGTTCAATGTTTTCCTGATTCTTACGGTTGGCTGGACTCAGTTGGTCCATTCATGTGGTGTCGGCTAGGATTACTCCTGCTCCCGAATCCAGCTTGCTAGTTGGGACTTCATGGTGGCTCAGGGCTCCAAGAGAGCAAAAGTGGAAGTTGTGAGGCTTAAGTGTTGGCCTCATAATTTACACTGCATCAGTTAGTTAGTTACATTGTTTGTCAAAGCAAATCATAAGGCCAGCTTTCAAGGAGAAGGTACATAGGTACTCCACCTCTTAATAAGAGAAGCAATATTCAGGTACAGGAATGAGGAAGAATTATTAACAGCCATCTTTTTGGACAGTCTACCACACTTACTATTAAACATTTGTCATTCAAAACACTTATAATCTAAAAAAAACAAAACAAAAACAAAAAAACTTTTAATCTCAAAATAGGAGAAAATGCAATCATGTCTTTTTTTTTTTTTTCTTAAGTGGTCTCCATGCCCAACACAGGGCTTAAACTCATGACCCAGAGTGTAAGACCTGAGCTAAGATCAAGAGTTGGATGCTTAACCAGCTGAGCCACCCAGACCCCATACATCTTTCTTTTTTGACCTGATTTTAGGTAGTGATAGTTCTTCTATGCCAAGTTGACCTGAGTTGTTGAGGACCACTAAATATCAGTAAGCAAGCAAATAAAATTTGTGTATTTTTCTCCCTAGTATTGACTGTGCAGGTATTTTGAAACTCCGCAATTCAGATATAGAACTTCGAAAAGGAGAAACTGATATTGGCAGAAAGAATACAAGAGTACGTCTCGTGTTTCGTGTGCACATCCCACAGCCCAATGGAAAAGTCCTTTCTCTGCAGACAGCTTCGATACCTGTTGAGTGCTGTAAGTGAGCTTGTGGTGATGTTTTCAGATTTTGTTTATAATAGGCCATTTTCTGTTTTGCATATAATGTAATATTTGGATCACAAGTATAAACTGAGGCACAGAGACTAGATAGCTGATGTGATTTTCTTATATGGAAATAAGCTACGTGTTTAGGTGGGAGGAATACTGATCTTGGATTTATAAAATGGGTTCTCATGACAATTTGACCATAGGTAGCTGTGGGACTATAAACAACTTCTCTTGACCACAGTTTTCTTATCTGTAAATATCTGTAAATGAGGTAGTTGGGCTTGATGACACCTAAGGACCAACTGAAACTATAGTTCTTGGGCAGCCAGGGTAGCTCAGTGGTTTAGCCCTGCCTTCAGTCCGGGGTGTGATCCTGGAGACTTGGGATCAAGTCCCACATCGGGCTCCCTGTATGGAGCCTGCTTCTCCCTCTGCCTGTGTCTCTGCCTCTGTGTGTCTCTCATGAATAAATAAAATCTTAAAAAAAAGAAACTATAGTTCTCATATTAAGTATCCCTTGGTCACCTTTGTTTCGTTAAAATGTGAGCCTTCTTGTTAGAATATGCCTATCTCTGTAAACTGACTCCTCAGCTAAAGACTTAAAGGATTTTATTTTTTGGTTGGTTGGTTTTATCATTAATCTACTCAAAACATCAGATTGAGAAAGTGAATGCTTTTCCCCCTAATTTACAAAGGCAGGAAATGAGAACAGGCCCTAGAACCTGGTCCCTGCTCAAGTCCTGGAGAACTATGGACCTCTGGCAGGTTAGCTGTTAGGACTGAAATTTTGAGACTGCTGTTCAGATGTTTAGGGCATAGTCTTAGAAGTGTTCTAATCTCAGGGATCCCTGGGTGGCGCAGCGGTTTGGCGCCTGCCTTTGGCCCAGGGCGCGATCCTGGAGACCCGGGATCGAATCCCACATCGGGCTCCCGGTGCATGGAGCCTGCTTCTCCCTCTGCCTGTGTCTCTGCCTCTCTCTCTCTCTCTCTGTAACTATCATAAATAAATAAAAAAATTTAAAAAAAAAAATTTAAAAAAAAAAAAAAAAAAAAGAAGTGTTCTAATCTCATGTCTTAATTTTGTGTAGGAGGAAACAGGCACAAGTATCTGACGTACTCATTCAATCTTATTTGCTTCTTGGTGACAGAGCTGTGCCTAGAACATAGGTTTTCTTAGTGCTCTTTCAGTTATATCATTTTATTTCTGTCAAACACATGTATTAATATGAGGTCAAACCTACTATATTACCTTTCTGTGCTCCTTTTGCTGTTTGTTGAATTGGACTATTACTTTATTATTTCCCACTTGACCGTGGGTATCACTGAGAAAATCCATGGTAATAGAATTAACTGTAAAAGCAGTTTTGTATTAATTTTTAATAAACAATACAGACACATGCTACAAAATTCAAAAAGAATATAGAGTGGAAAGCAAATTACCAAGTTAACTGTTTCCCCTTCTTGGAAGCAGCTGTCATTACCAATGTTTTTATTATCATGCCAGACTATTCTATGCCTACATAAACATATATGTCTCTTTTTTAGCAAAGTTAATTTAAATAATTTAAGTTCATAGAGTAATTTGAATTTTTGAGATGAAGTTATTCTAAAATTATTTTCTTTTTTCTTTTAGTTTATTAAATTAATATGTGACTGTTGAGAATATAAAAATGCAGAGTGGTACAAAGTAGTATGAAAATCTTTTCGTAATATCACTAATCTCACAGAGTCACTATTAACCTTTCTTTGGACTTTCTTTTTTTGTCTTTACATATATATGTATGTATGTGTATATATATGTGTGTGTGTGTGTGTGTGTGTGTATATATATAAAATTTAGTTGAGCTTACCTGCTTTTTATGACTGCCATTTGTTGAACACATTTTTGCTGTTACTTTGAATGCTGTCATGGTGGCTAGTTTCCATCATAAATATCTAAAACTTGAATTAGTCTGCCTCTTAGGCCAGTCCGTGCTTGTTTTCATGCCCCTTCTCTGTGAGCCATTTTCTGAGATCTAGATTAGTGCTCAGTACTTTCTAAGTGGTAGTTAATCCTAAGTCCCAGACCTATCTCCTAAGAAAAGGGTCTGTTTTAACATTCTCTTTGAATGGGGCAGTGATCCCAATTCACATACATTTTGTGGCTTGGTATAAATATTTGGGACAGGGAAGAGCCATAGTGAACTGTGAATGTGTGCTTCCCAAAGGCATTCAAGTTTAAATTTCTTTAAAATATGTTCTAGCCAAACAAAACATAAGCTGACCTTCAAAGCCACCAATTTTCCACCCACGAAGTAGAACTAAAAGTAGACCTGTTTTCCAGCTGTGAAGAAGAGTGCATAATCCACACTTTGTTTTGTTTGTTTTGATCCAGAGAGAAACCTAATTAGGCATTGGGCAAGAAGAAACCCTTAGTGAACCTAAGCAATCATAAGAAGTATAATCTGTAGCTTAAAGCTCAGTTTAAAAAAAAAAGAAAAGAAAGAAAGAAAAAAAAGAAAACCCAGAAATAGGATCTCCACAAAATATAACAACTGGAAATCAGTCAGTATGAGAGAAAGGCAAAAAAAATACATATATATGAGAGAAAGGTGACCAAGGTCACTTTATAAAAGTTGAAATTTAAAGAATGACCCTAAGGCATTAAGAAAAATTATGTTCTCATACTTTGGGAAGGAAGAGTGTAGTACACTGTAGAAACATTTACTTCCATTTTTAAAAATTCAGGATGTACTTCAGTTACTTAGCAAATTGCCCAAAATGGAATCCTGTTGTCTCACGGTGGTGATGTAGATATTTTCTTGATGAAAGAGCTAATTCGCATTTGTCCTTTAGAAACTTGTCTTCTTTTAATTGTATGAAATATAATTATATGTTTGAATTAATTTGCTTTAGATTTACCAATTTTAACAGTTGTAGGAAAGAAATGTACTGAAGATATAAGCTAAAGGGAGAAAAGTGGATGAAATTAGTATTTTGGAGTCAATATGAAGTTGCAGGCATTGATTAATTTTTCTCTTTTGGTTTCTTTACAGTTGTGAGAAAATTATTTAGAAATCACACAAGTCTAATAAATCTGTTTTGTTTTCTAAATAATAGTGGATATTGCTACCATTATCTCAAACATTTAAAGCCCAAAGTTTGCTTCTCTTTATTTTTATTGTATAGTTTGAATTTGTCATTCATGTATGGAAGATTGTAAACTAATATTTTATCTCTTCTCAACTCTTAAAAAAAAAAAACAGCTCAGCGATCTGCTCAAGAACTTCCTCATATTGAGAAGTACAGTATCAACAGTTGTTCTGTAAATGGAGGTCATGAAATGATTGTGACTGGATCTAATTTTCTTCCAGAATCCAAAATCATTTTTCTTGAAAAAGGACAAGGTAAATAAGATTTGAGTTGATTGACCTCAAAATAAGGGGCAGAGGGCATAAAATGAATTACTCAGTTGTTTCATTAACATTAATCACAAAATAGTTTTCCTAAAGCTACAGACATCATTTACACAGTTTTTTTTTTTTGTAAGCCATACATTTCTTAAATTTTTATCTAAATGTTGAATTCTCATTAAAGATGTCTCAAAACTAGACGAACCCCCCAGTATTTCTACTCCTATACATACATATATTCAAGAGAATTGCCAATATGTTACATAGAAACTTAGATATAAATACTTATAAGAACGTTAGTCATCATAGCCAAAATAGATGAACAACCCAAATAATCATCAACTGTTACATGGATAAACAAATTGGGATCTATCCATACAGTGGGATATTTAGCCATAAAAAAACAATAAGGTACTGATACATAACACATGAATGAACCTTGAGAACATGGTAAGTGAAAGGGATCAGCATGCAGTGTCCAAAATCAGCATTCTATA
Organism: Canis lupus familiaris; assembly: GCF_011100685.1. Lineage (NCBI taxonomy): Eukaryota > Metazoa > Chordata > Mammalia > Carnivora > Canidae > Canis > Canis lupus. The sequence continues at coordinate 81,934,066 of NC_049226.1, read as the reverse complement.
GAGGCAGAAAGTGTATTAGCGGTTGCCTCAAGTTGGAGGGAGGTGTCAGTGGGGAGTGACTGCTAATTGGCATGGGGTTTCTGGAATTAGTGATGGTGATTGTACAGCTCTGTGAACATACTAAAGAACTTCTCACTTGTTACTTTAAAAGGGTGAATTTTATGTATTTTTTGCATAACTATATAAATTATTATATCTTCAATTTTGGAAATGTAGAAGAATCCTGTGACTATCAGGATGTTTGATTTAGCCCTTTTGAACATATTTAAAACATTTTTCTATCAAGCTCCTGGAGGACAAAAAGTAAAAAATAAAAAAAACAGTGCTTCCCCCATTTCACACAGTGTCCTAGGACCCTGTAGGGTGTTGGAGGTGTACCAACAAAACGAAACATTTTTCCATCAATATTCCTTCTCAGTTTTTTAAGCATTTTTTTTTTTTGCATTTTAAAAATTTAAATTCAGTGAATTAACATGTAATGTATTATTGATTTCAAAGGTAGAGCTCAGTGATTCATCAGTCTTATTTAACACCCAGTGCTCATTACATCACATGTTCTCAATGCCCATCACCCAGGTACTCCATCTGCCCTCCTGTCTCCCCTCCATTGAGCCTCAGTTTGTTTCCTATGATTAAAAGTCTCTTATGTTTTGTTTCCCTCTCTCACTTTCTTTGTCTTATTTTATTTTTTCCTCTCTTCCTCTGTTTTAAAATTGTGAAATACCTTTTTTATAAGAAGAAGATAACAGATATTTATATCTGTTACCCAGTTTAAGAAGTAGGACATTTATCTCTGAAGTTCCTCTTGAAACCCCTTTCCAGATGGATCCTATTCCTAAATCAGTTCATGCATTTCTTTATATAAAGTTTTATGTGTTTTCTCTGGTTTTGGACATGTTATAACATTGCATGTATTCTCCTGAAAATTGCTTTTTTCAGAGGTCAACAGTAATGTCTTAAGCTTGATCCATGTATGGCACCCCTGGGTGGCTCAGCTGTTGAGCGTCTGCCTTTGGCTCAGGGTGTGATCCTGGAGTCCTGGGATTGAGTCCCACATCGGGCTCCCTGCATGGAGCCTGCTTCTCCCTCTGCCTATGTCTCTGCCTCTCTCTCTCTGTCTCTCATGAATAAGTAAAATCTTAAAAAAAAAAAAAAAAAAAAAGATTGATCCATGTAACAAAAGATCTTTCATTTTTACTTCTATGTAGTTTCACTGTATAAACATGCCACAGTTTATTAACTGTTTTCTCACTGGATATTTGGGCTGTGTCTAGTTTTTGGCACTACCAAACAATAACAGTGCTGCTATAGTTCTTATCACCTGGTGGACATAGATAAGAATGTTGTAATTCTTAAATTTTGTTAATTTGGTAGATGTAAAATGGTATCTTGGACTTTGGATTTGAATTTGCCTGGTATTTATTGAGGATATTACAGGTCATTCACATATCCTTTTTTGTGTAGTATCTTCATGTTTTTGCCCATTTTTTTTTCCATTGAGTCAGTTTTCGTTTTCTTATTGCCTTATAGGATTCTTTCTGTGTTCTGGATATCAAAGTGATTTGGGGAAGTGCCTCATTTTTTCCTATTCCCCAAGTGTGTGTCATATAATTTCACCTTCCTTTGAACATGTAGCTGAGTTCATTTCTGAAACCTTCTGGGCAGAGGTTTTGTGGGACTCTTAATTTCTGCTATAATCCTATTTATGGGTACAGGGACCATTTAAGTTTATTTCTTCTTGAGGTAATTTTCTTGATTTATGTTTTTCCAGGTAAAAAGAAAAACCCTCAGTCTGTTTCTCCTTCACTCTCACAATGTTAACCACTGTCAAAACACTTTTTACACCACATGTGTGAGTTTCCCATATATCTACCAACTCGTTGACATGAACTGGGTGTTCTTAATTAAATTCAGTTCTGACAGTAACTGGAGTTAGCATAGACCCCACATGTTAAAGGCTCAGTCCCATAATACTGCCCCCCACTTCAAATGCTAATTGAAAGTGGAGGTGCCTAGGAGTCCACAACTTCTGCCTGACTTGGCTACAAATCAGAAGTTCCCATGACCCCTATCTTGGATTTGATCATTTGATAGAGCAGAACTCAGAGAAACACTTAACTTACGTTTACTAGTTGATAATATAACAACGGATATCATAAAGGATACAGATAAACATCCAAGTGGAAGAGATACATGGAGTAAGATATATATAGTGAGGGGTATGGAGCTTCTGTGTCCTCTGTGGACTTGCCCCTGTCCCAGCTCCTTTGATGTGTTTGGTGACCCAGAAGCTACCCAAACCCTTCAGTATTTGGAATTTTTATGGAGGCTTCACCACACAGGCTTGATTGATTATTCCATTTCCAGCCCCTCACCCCGGTCTGGGGAATGGAAGTAGGACTGAAAATTTCAAGCTTCTAATCATGGCTTGGTCTTTTTGGTGACCAGCCTCTATCCACGAGCCACCAGGAGTCCCTTCCTTAGAATAAGAGATAGTCCTATCACCCAGGAAATTCCAAGGGTTTTAAGACTTCTGTGTCAGAAACTGGAGTCAGAGATCAAATACAAGAACAAAAAGTACTCCTTGTGAGCTTCTTACCACTTTTTTAGGAGTTTTATGCCAGGAACCAGAGGTAGAAACCAATATATATTTTCCCTATTATTTCACAGTGGGATTTTATTTATTTCACCCAAGTTTTCAAATTTGTTGATATTAATCTGATTATAATACCGTGTTTCTGCATCTGGAATTCTATCCCTTTTAAAAAAATGTATTCCCGCTTTTATTTATTTGTACATCTCTGGTGTTTTAGTCAGTATTCCCAGAGTACTTTGGCTTTATTGATCTTTTCAGTTGTGTATTTGTTTCCTATTTCCCTAGTTTCTGTATTTTTTTTCCCCTTTTTTGGGGCTTAATATGTTTTTCTTTTTTAAAGATTTTATTCATGAGAGAGACACAGAGAGAGAGAGAGGGAGAGGGAGATAGAGGCAGAAACACAGGTAAAGGGAGAAGCAGGCTCCACACAGGGAGCCCGACATGGGACTTGATCCTGGGTCTCCAGGATCAGGCCCTGGGCCGAAGGCGGTACTAAACTGATGAGCCACCCGGGCTGCCCATGTTTCTTTTTCTTAATATCAGTGGTAATCTCATTCATTTTTCATCCTTTCATCTTTGTAAAACTTAAGTACTTAAGGCTATACATTACTTTCATTGCCTATCTCTTGTGATTTCAGTACCTGTTTTTCCACTTAGTATTTTTCTTGGAGTTTAAAATAAGTTTAAATTTTTTCATACTAAACTATTCCCGGGCAGCCCGGGTGGCCCAGCGATTTAGCACCACCTTCAGCCCGGGGTGTGATCCTGGGGCCCCGGGATTGAGTCCCCCGTCGGGCTCCCTGCATGGAGCCTGCTTCTCCCTCTGCCTGTGTCTGCCTCTCTGTGTGTCTGTCATGAATAAATAAATAAAATCTTTAAAAAAAATAAAAAAATTAAAATAAACTATTCCCTTTCCCTTGACTCTGTCATCCTCATAATGTATTTTATTTCTCTTTCATCATCCTCAAAAAAATTATCTTTCCCCTACCTTCATTTCCTTACCTCCTACTTATCTTTTGTATTCTACTATATTGAAATTATAACCTAAAATTTGGACAGTCAGCTATCCACTCTCCTTCTTGATACTGTTTTCTTTCTTGGCCTGTGTGATTTTATTTACCTTATTCTCGGCACATTTTTAACTGTCCTCATTCATCTTTTTTTATTATTATTATTATTAATTTTTCTGGCCCTTAAATATAGATGTTTCCCAAGGTTCTGTGGTTCAGCTTTTTCTTTTCATTATATTCCTTCATTCTAGGAAATCTCATCAACTAGCATATCTCTATCCATAGGCGCATTATTTTAAACTTCTAACATGTGCTTTAAAGTACCCACTAAAGGGCAGCCCCAGTGGCGCAGCGGTTTAGCGCCGCCTGCAGCCCAGGGTGTGATCCTGGAGACCCCGGGATCGAGTCCCACATCGGGCTCCCTGCATGGAGCCTGCTTCTCCCTCTGCCTGTGTCTCTGTCTCTCTCTCTAGCTGTGTCTCTATGAATAAATAAATAAAATCTTTAAAAAAAAAAAAAAAGTACCCACTAAATAGTGCATTAATGTCCCACTGATACTTAAAATATAAAAACATGTCAGACTTAACAAACCAGTTTATCTCACTGGGTCCCCCAACTTGATTTAATAATGTCACGTCTTCCTCTTCTTAGGCTGGAAACCATGTGTCTTTCTCCTTTAAAATACAGTTCCTTAAAAAAAAAAAAATACAGTTCCTTGAGCAGCCCCGGTGGCTCCGCAGTTTAGCACCGCCTTCAGCCTGGGGCATGATCCTGGAGACCTGGGATCAAGTCCCACATTGGGCTTCCTGCATGGAGCCTGCTTCTCCCTCTGCCTGTGTCTCTGCCTCTATCTGTGTCTCTCATGAATAAATAAATAAAATCTTAAGAAAAAACAAACTGTGAAACAGAACTGATACTCCTTGCAGACAGGGAGGCATGGGTCAGGATCAAAGGAGCTGGAAGGAATTTTTATTTTATTTTATTTTATTTTATTTTTATTTTATTTATTTTATATTTATTTTTTTATTTTTTTTATTTTTTAAGATTAAGTGCCACAGGGAGCCCGATGTGGCACTCGTTCCTGAACTGGGATCTCATCCTGAGCCAAAGAGATGCCCAACTGCCACCCAGGCATCTCAGCACAGTTTATTATTATTTTAAACATTTTATGTATTTATTCATGAGAGACACAGACAGAGAGCTGGAGACATAGGCAGAGGGAGAAGCAGGTTCCCTGCAGGGAGCCTGATGCCGGACTCAATCCCAGGACCCTAGGATCACGCCCTGAGCCAAAGGCAGACCCTCAACAACTGAGCCACTCAGGCATCCCTGTTTCACAATTTATTAATTCATCAATTATTTGTGAAACAACTGTTAAATGACAGACACTTATCTAGGCATTGGGAATATAATGGTGAATACAGTCTTCAAGTTGCTTGCTTTGATGGTCTACATTCTAGTGGAGAAGCAGACAATAAACATATAAACAAATCAGTAAGCAAAATAATTCCAGATAAAAGTACTATGAAGTAAGAGAGTAACATGATAGTAACTGAATATTGAACTATTTATATCAGCTGGTCGAGGAACGTCCTCAGCAGTCATATAAGCAAAACAAAAAATATAAGGAAGACTTAGTATCTCAAAGCTATCCCTTTCTATTATAAAAATTCATTTGCACCTGAATATAATAAATATGTATGTATGTATGGCAGTTTGATTATAGAATTCATTTAACCCAGAGCTTTATTTTTGAGACCTTTGATTTAAATGGAATCATGTTAAATGGTAGCAGTTATTGTTTCAGATGAGACTGCAGCTGCGAATATTTAAAGCCCATTCTGAAAGCACCATGAGTAATCCCTTCATAGTTTAGGCCCCTTAACATGGCATTTAGGTCACAGTCTATTGCCTTTCTTTCCAGCCTCATTTCTTACTGCTCCCTGCCCACCAACACAGCTGCTTATGGTTCCCTGTATCGTGTAATTTCCTTTCATCTTGGTTTTGCTCGTGCTGTCTCTTCTGCATAGACCACCCTTCCCCCGCCACATCACTTAAATTCTCCCTTATTTTTAAGCCTCAGTTCAAGAACCCAGGAAAGCTTCTTGTCTCATACTCTCACACTAAGACTAGGGTAAGGACCCTGACTTCTGTTCTCTTGGCACCTCCAGAGTTCACCTTTTTTAGTTATTGTAACCGCCACATTTTATTATAATGAACTGTTTATATTTGCCTTCATCCACAGACTGAAGGTAAGAGTATCCTATCTTCATTATCTCGGTAACCCAAAGTGCCTGGCACGTCAGGAATCAGCAAATGATTGTTGAACTGAGCTGTATTTCTGTGTAGGCATAGCATTTGAGTGTAGTATCTCTTTTGTGCGAGAGTAGCCATTATCTAGTTATTTATTGGACTGGAAAATGATAGTCACAGGTCAGAAGATGTTTGATTGAGTCTTTTTTGATATCTTCACAGACCAGATGAAGTCATGCTAGCTGTGAAGATACATGTATGGGTTAGTCAATGGGTGAATACCTGTGACTTACAAAAAGAATGCCTTAGAATACTCACATCAGACTGGAATGAGAGCTTTAGCAGTTGGGGTTCTCCCCAGATGAACAGTTCACTTAGGATGAAGAGACAGATAATGTGCTGGCCAGATCTTTGACACAAATCTGGAAAGCCTAGCAAATATATTCAAAGACATCAGTGTCTAAAAAGCTCTTAGCAAGCCAGGCAATCCAAGTCTACTAGGGAGAAATTAACCTAATAAGGGTTGGGAGGAAAACACATAAGTGCAGTGTAGGAGTTTGAACTTGGCAGTAGGAAATACAATGGATTGAGGGAAATTTGCTGACTATACACTGAGTGTAGGTCAGTGTGGTGCACTCACCATTCAGATGCAGCATCTTGACATAAGATGGCAGGAGCCTACATCACTGTAGGCTGATGGTAGGAGCCTACCATCTCTTCATTTCCCACCTGAGCTGTTCAGTTCTGGGCTTGGTACATTTGGAGAGATATGGTCACACTGGAGGATTGTTCAAAGAGTGGGCCGGAAGGCTAAAATACTGTGTAGGAGTTAGATGCAGAACTGAGGATACTAGCCAATAGAAGAGGAGACACATGTAAGCATAGCTATTTTTAAACATCTGGACTACTGTCCTGGAGAGAACCACTCAAGATGTTTTGGATTGGGGGGCTGCAAGGAGTAGTTCTTAAACCAGTGATGGGATACTATAAGGAGGCAGATTTTATCTATCATGAAGAGCTTTCCAGCAGCAATCACTGTCCAAAGATAAAATGGGTTACTTGGTGAGGAAATGAGTTTCCTTTTACCTAAGGTAGACAAATGGAAGTTGACTACCACTTGGTGAAGGTGCTCTCAGAAGGTTTTCAGACATCACTTAATAGAATAAACTGTGGGGTCTACTAACTCAGGCAGCCCAAGATATTTCTCCTCATTTTTTCTCATGGGTACTTATTTTCATAATGGAGGTCAGTGAGAAAAAGATTCCCTTTGCCAATAAGCTTGTGATACTAAATACATTAGATTTTGTTTATATATTTTCAGACTTAAATTATTTTTAACTGTAAATTGTTTCTTTCAATAGATGGACGACCTCAGTGGGAAGTAGAAGGGAAAATAATCAGGGAAAAATGTCAAGGGGTAAGAAATTTACTTTTATTTTTTTAGAAATATTTAAGACGCTTAATGAGAAAATTGGATAATGCTACCTGTTGTTGTAGATGAAGAGTCTTTTATCTATTGAGTGAAAGAAAAGTAAATTCAAACTTTTAAGAAGTTTGCACATGAGATAGGTATTTTCCTGGCACTAAAAGTTTAGGATCGGGATCCCTGGGTGGCGCAGCGGTTTGGCGCCTGCCTTTGGCCCAGGGCGTGATCCTGGAGCCCCGGGATCGAATCCCATGTCAGGCTCCTGGTGCATGGAGCCTGCTTCTCCCTCTGCCTGTGTCTCTGCCTCTCTCTCTCTCTCTCTCTCTCTCTCTCTCTGTGACTATCATAAATAAATAAAAATTTATTAAAAAAATAAAATAAAATAAAATAAAAGTTTAGGATAGATAAGCAATTGGTGTCTTTCCCTTTTATTAGAAGGTTCTTACTGATGTTATTATTTACATATTTCTCTGAATTCAGTGATGAAATAAAATAAATTCAATAAAGAACATTTAATGGGCAAAAATAAGGGGGAGAACAAACCCTCATGAGTTTGTGTATTTAGCATGATATTTGCATCTTTTCAGCATTAAGCCTTCCAGGAGTCAACACTAAATGGTGCAGTCCCTTCATCCTGGTTGGAATGGAGATAGAATCTTCTGTGGGGTAGAGAATAACACTTTGCACAGTGCTCTCTCGAATATCTGGAGACATTAGATTAAGAATTGCAGGGACGCCTAGGTGGCTCAGTGGTTGAGCACCTGCTTTTCCCATATCGGGCTCCCTGCATGGAGCCTGCTTCTCCCTCTGCCTCTGTCTCTGCCTCTCTCTGTGTCTCTCATGAATAAATAAAATCTTTAAAAAATGATTAAGGATTAGAATTGGTTTAGGACTAACAATTTTTCATTCTGCTTGTGTAAAATTATTTCTTATGTGGGAACAGATTATATATAATGCCAGTTTAGAACACTTTGAATATGAAATTTAAGATAAGAAGTCTAAACTATAATACAACTCAGGAAATAGGAAACCTGATAGAAAACCAGAATAGACTTCCACTTAAGATCAATAGTAACATGTAATATTCAGTAGTGCAGAGTATCTCACCACAAAGTATATATATGACTGTTTTTATTTCTGCTACAACTAGAAACCCAATTGGATGACAAAAAGGCAATTTCTCCTTACTGGTTTACTTTAAAGACTTTATCTCTGTTGAGATTAGAATTTTATAGAGTAAATCTCCAGATGATTTACATGACCAACTGATGTGCATAATGATCTATGATGGTAGATTTTGAATAGTTAAGACTCATGAGTTGTGCTGAATTTAGCAGGTGCGTGTTTCATTTGTAGTTCTGAGTGTAACACAGTCTTGCTTTCTATGCTCCTTAGGCTCACATTGTCCTTGAAGTTCCTCCATATCATAACCCAGCAGTTACAGCTGCAGTGCAGGTGCACTTTTATCTTTGCAATGGCAAAAGGAAGAAAAGCCAGTCTCAACGTTTTACTTACACGCCAGGTATGGGAAGTTGTGATGATTTACTATAGAGGTTGTTTTCATAATGAATAGAAACATAATGAATTCAGTGAAGCCTGTATGGAAATATTTAGGGTGGAGTGCTTATAACCAGTAAAAATCCCAACATATGCCTAATCTCTCAAGTTTGTGTTGACTTTAAATATTAGATGTGATATTAGTTGTTATTTTGTAGTTATTTATTACAAGGAAATTAAAAGATTGAATGTAGATTTTAAGTCTATTTTTCAGTAGCTGCCAGAAATCACCAGTAATACAGTTAAGGGCACATGTTTGTGAATATACGTGAACTCTGCTTATGTCCTTAGCACTGCAAGAAGGCAATGTGTTCATCTCAGCAATTTCCAACCATATGAAAAATCTCCCATGAGGTTTTCATTTGGCAAGTAGTGACTGTAGCATACTAAGGGCTGTGGGGGATATAAAATTGTTACTAGAGCTTCTGGTTTTATGGATGTACCCTAACAAAGGAGGCATCCATACTGCTTTCTGCAGTAGTTCAAATGCAGTAAATTTCCAGGTCTTGGTTGTGACACATAAATATTATATGCAGTAATCATGCTGATGTTTACATACTTGGAGAACAAATCTTTATAGAGGCCTTCTCTGTATTAAGCACTGTATTAATCACCAGAGCATAAGATAATAAAAAAATTCACAGTGAACTTTATTCTCCAAAACTTAATTCTTGCAAAAAGTTTTATTTTTAATTTTTTTAGGATTTTTTTATAGATTTTATTTATTTATTTTACAGAGAGAGCAAGCACAAGCAGGAGGAGAAGAGGGAGAAGCGGGCTCCCCACTGAGCAGGGAGACCGATGTAGGGCTTGATCCCAGAGCTCAGGATCATGACCTGAGCTGAAGGCACAAACTGAGCCACCAAGGTGCCTCAAAACTTTTCCTTTTTTTTTTTTTTTTTTTAAGATTTATTCATTTATTTCGGAGAGAGAGAGAGAGACACTCTCAAGCAGACTCCCCATTGAGCTCAGAGCTTGATGCGGAGCTTGATCCCACAACCCTGAGACCATGACTTGACCCAAAATCAGGAGTCGAATGCCCAACCGACTAAAGTACCCAGGCACCCCTTCTTACAAAAACTTTTAAATGGTTTATAATAAATGAAAAAAATAAACACTTAAATTTGAGAAGGTACTGGTTATTAATGGTCATTCATTTGTCATTCATATTCTTTGAAGCCTGACTGGATTTCACTTTTTGCCTCTAAAGGCCATTTATATTCCTGAATCTGAAAATTAATATTATTTGATCATGTTAATACATTACTTGGTAATAAAATATTTCAGACCATTTTCAGATAGAAAGATTTTGGTTAGCCATTTCAATATTAATTCAGTTAAGTATTTGAGGATGCCTACCAAGTGGGCAAAACCTATCTCAGTTCTTTTGTCATGGAAGTTTATCTAGTGGGATAAACAGAAGCTAATGAAATCATTAAATTAATTAATTACTAACAAATTTGTAATTAGAAACAAGGTGAGAACAACAGAGGAACCCTTGTGTAGGCTAATTGGTTGAGAAAAGGCTTTTATGTGAAAGTATATTATTATTATTATTTTTTTTGGTCAGAAAACAGCCAGGGGTTTTCACATTTTATTAGCTACAGCATAGACCCTTGAGCTGCCTCATTCCCTCCCTCCCACTCCCCCCCCATGGGGTCAGGCCATCCCAGAAGCCCCTGCCTTGGCTGCCTGGGCCCTCTGGAACTCCTGCTGCAGCTGAGCCAGGGTCTCCCTCTGTTGCTCTGACTGCCACTCAAGGTCCTGGAGCTGGGATTCGTATCGCTTAATTTCAGCTGTGATATAGTCCAGCCTCTTCCCCACTGTGGCACGAGCCTCTCCCAGCTCCTGTTTGACCAGCACAGGACCCAGAAGTTTAAAGACCACGTTGGATCCATCTAGCAGGGCCAGCTCCTCCTTCACGATATTATTTTCTGTTAGCTGCGCCTCAAGCTTCTGTCTCCCCGACATGGATTTACTCAAGTCCTTCTGTAGCTGCTGATATTTCTCCACTTCTCCCTGTAGCTTCTTCTGGATTAGCTCAGCCATGGCGGGGACGAAGGCCCGCGGGGAGTGGGAGCGGGCACTGGGTCTCACTCTGGGAGGTACCTAAACTCCCCTTTCTGGCCCGGCGTTCTTGCTTCACTCTATTATTTTTTTTTTTAATTAATGTATTTATTTATGATAGACGGGGGGGGGGGGGGGGCAGAGACACAGGCAGAGGGAGAAGCAGGCTCCATGCCGGGAGCCCGACGTGTGACTCAATCCCGGGACTCCAGGATCGCGCCCTGGGCCAGAGGCAGGCGCTAAACCGCTGAGCCACCCAGGGATCCCCCCTTTTTTTTTATATTATTTCTCTTTTTTTTTTTTTTTTTTTAAGATTTTATGTGAAAGTAATACTGGAGTTGATAACTTGAAAATAATAGTTTATGGACATATATATATCCATAGTGCCTATATATGTGTGTGTACGTACATACATACATATGGTACAATTGTAAGCTCTTTCTGTATATATTCTTTTAATCCTCATAATAGACCTATAAGGTAGGTTATTATCTTGTTTTATAGATGAAGAAATGGAGTAGCTAAGTAATATGCCTAGGGTCTCACAGCATTTAAATCTGAGAGCCAAACGTCATGCATAGGCAATCTGGTTCCAGAGTCTAGGCTCCTAACTGTTATGCTAGAGTACATCTCAGGTTTGTTCATTTATTTAGCAAACATGTAGAACATTTAGTGTGTTCTAGGTGGTATTCTCAGCAATTTATACATAATAACTAATTTATCTTCTCATAGTGCTATAAGATAGATAATATTGCCTTCCCTATTTTGCAAACAAGTGAATCAATGTCACACAGCTAATAAGTGACAGAAATAAGAGAACTTATTTCTGGCAGTCTGGCTGTAGAATCTATATTGTTAATAACTGTCTTAGAGAAAGTGAGGGAGAACATTCCAGATAAAGGCAGCAGCATATGCAAAGGTCTTGTGGTTGTTTGGATAATAGAGTATTAAAAGAATCTTGTCAACTAAGTGTCCAACTCTTGATTTTGGCTCAGGTCATGATCTCAGGGTCATAGGATCAAGCCCTTCATTGGGCTCTGTGCTCATGGTGGAATCTGCTTATTCCTCTTGCTCTGCTCCTCCTCTGACTCTCTCAGTGTCTCTCAAATAAATAAAATCTTGGGGGGGAAAAAGAAGAAGAAGGGCACATTGGTGGCTCAGTCAGTTAAGTGTCTGACTCTTGGATTTTGGCTCAAGTCATGATCTCAGGATTTTGAGATCAAGCCTTGTGTTGGGGTCTGTGCTGGGCATGGACTCTGCTTAAGATCCTCTCTCTCCCCTTCTCCCCCTTGCTCCTCTCTATCTTCTCTTAAAAAAAAAAAAAAGAGTTGTAAGAAATGAGCTTTAACAGAGAAGTGGCGTGATCAAATTTGTATTTTTTTTAAGACTTTATTTGAGAGAGAAAGAGCACAAGTGAGGTGGGGAGAGGGAGGATCAGAGGGAAAGGGAAGCAGACTCCTTGCTGAGCAGGGAGCCTGATGTGGGGCTGGATCCCAAGATCCTAGGATCATGACCTTGCTGAAGGTAGGTGCTTCATCGACTGAACCATCCAGGCACCCATCAAATTTGTATCTCAAAAACCATTTTCAGGGGCGCCTAGGTGACTCAATCAAGCATGTGGCTGTTGATTTGGGGTCGTGAGTTCTGTCCCCACATTGGGCATGGAGCCTGCTTTTAAAAAAATAATTTTCCCTACAATATATGAATGTATCAAATTAACATATTGTACACATTAAATTTTAGAGTTATATGTCAAATATATTCAATTAAAAGAAAGTTTAAAAACCATTTCCCCCCTATTTCTTCTGTCTTATAAGGTTTCAATGACCAGTTCAGTCTTTTCTCAAATTACTAACTGTGGAGAGTAAGATTTATATGGCAGAGACCCAAGAAGGTTAAAAAGGTGATTCACAGCATTAATGATAATAAAATTGAATGGGCTTTAGTTGGGAGAAGGAACAGGAGTGAAGGTATGGATGAACACGATGGATGTATATTAGGCAGGTTTGTACATTTAGTAGTGGAGAGTTTAGGAGTTTTCCATATGATAGGATCAACTTTTTTTCTTTAAAGAATAGCATGCAGGAACACCTGGGTGGCTCAACGGTTGAGCAACTGCCTTTGGCTCGGGGCATGATCCTGGGATACGGGTTCGCGTCCCACATATGGCTCCCTGCAGGGAGCCTACTTCTCCCTCTGCCTCTGCCTCTGTCTCTGTCTCTGTGTTTCTTATGAATAAATAAGTCTTAAAAAGATAAAGAATAGCATGCAGTCTTCTGTCTGAGCAGAGGGGGAGTGTGGGTGCTTTGGCAGTTTGAATAATGTGGACAAGTTTGAAATAGTCGAAAGGCGAGAATAGGGATGCCTGCAGTTGAATGTCTGCCTTCGGCCCAGGGCGTGGTCCCGGAGTTCCCGGATTGAGTCCCACATCAGGTTCCTGGCATGGAGCCTGCTTCTCCCTCTACCTGTGTCTCTGCCTCTCTCTCTCTGTGTCTCTCATGATTAATAAATAAAATCTTTAAAAAAGAAAGAAAGAAGGAGAGAGTAAGTTAACAAGGAAACATAATAGGATTCTAAGCATGACCAAAGGGCACCTTTGATGTTGATACTCATGAATTTATCAATATTAATTTGCTGTATAACTTTCTTAAGCAGCACTAAGATTCTTTAGGGTAGATAATAGGATAGGGTTCCTTTAGGGTGATACTTACTAAAAATATACAGTCTAAGAACGTTATCAAACGCTATGAAGATGTGAGAGTGTAGAATCTAACCTTGTAAGAAGGGAGAGGGCTTCTGGGATTGTTTAAAAATAAAAAAGCAATAGAAGAGGATCAGCAGGATCCCTGGGTGGCGCAGCGGTTTGGCGCCTGCCTTTGGCCCAGGGCGCAATCCTGGAGACCTGGGATCGAATCCCACATCAGGCTCCCTGCATGGAGCCTGCTTCTCCCTCTGCCTATGTCTCTGCCTCTCTCTCTCTGTCTCTCTCTGTGACTATCATAAATAAATAAAATTTAAAAAAATATTTAAAAATAACAAGAAGGGAGAGGGCTTCTGGGATTGTTTAAAAATAAAAAAGCAATAGAAGAGGATCAGCAGGATCCCTGGATGGCGCAGCGGTTTGGTGCCTGCCTTTGGCCCAGGGTGCGATCCTGGAGACCCGGGATCGAATCCCACGCCAGGCTCCCGGTGCATGGAGCCTGCTTCTCCCTCTGCCTATGTCTCTGCCTCTCTCTCTCTCTCTCTGTGACTATCATAAATAAATAAAAATTTATTTAAAAATAAAAGAAGAAGATCAGCAGATTACAGGTTTTCATTGTTACCATCATAGCGGTAGTAATTGAACAGGCAAACAGAAAGGAGAGAATATAATGCCTTTACATTATCAGCTCATGAGTTGGGCAGACAATATAAAGGCAGAACCCCAGAGGGCATTATATAGGAGAATGGAAATCAGTGAGGCCCCAGAGTGCAGAAAAAATACTGCATTCAACTACCGTCATCACTGGCCTTATGATTGACAATACAAATCAGGTGGGATACACAGAATAATAGATTCAAGAAGTGTTTGGGGGCACCTGGATGGCTCAGTCAGTTAGGCATCTGCCTTAGGCTCAGATCATGACCCTGGGATCCTGGGTTCCCCATGTTGGGCTCCTTGCTCATTGGGTATCCTGCTTCTTCCTCTTCTTCTGCCCCCTTCTCATGCTCTCACTATCTCTAATAAAAAAATGAAATCTTTAAGAAAAAAAAAAAAAAGAGGTCTTTGGGTAGTCCTTATTTTGGTTGATTACTATCTTTTTTTCTGTAGTATTTGGCTTTTTTTGTTTTGTTCTAAATGAAATTTTAAATAAAATTTTTATAAAAGTGAATACGTTACTATGAATTTATTTTTTTAAAAAGATAAGTTGAGGGCAGCCTGAGTGGCTCAGCGGTTTAGCGCCGCCTTCAGCCCAGGGCACGTGATCCTGGAGACCCAGGATCGAGTCCCACATTGAGCTTCCTGTATGGAGCCTGCTTCTCCCTCTGCCTGTGTCTCTGCCCCTCTCTCTCTCTCTGTGTGTCAAATAAATAAATAAATAAATAAACAAACAAACAAACAAGTTGAGGGACGCCTGGGTGTCTACCTTGGGCTCAGGGCATGGTCCTGTGGTCCCAGGATGGAGTTTCACATTGGGCTCCCTGCAGGGAGCCCGCTTCTCCCTCTGCCTGTGTCTCTGCCTCTCTCTGTGTCTCTCATGAATAAATAAATAAAATCTTAAAAAAAAAAAAAAGTTGAGGGGTGCCTCAGTTGGTTAGGTGTCCAACTCTTGGTTTCAACTAAGGTCATGATCTCAAGTTTCTGGGATTAGGACCTGCATTGGTTCTGCGCTCAGTGCAGAGTCTGCTTGTCCCTATCCCTCTGCACCTCCTCAGCTCATGTGCTTGCTCTCTCTCTCTCAAATAAATAAATAAAATCTTTGGAGGAAAAAAAAAGAGAGGAAAAGAGACAACTTGAAAAAATATTTTCAAGTACCCTAATTGTCCTCTGCTCTGAAACTCTCATTCTATCCTTCTAGATCCTTTTGTGATCCATTTATAATGTAACATTTTAAAATAAAAATAAGACCACAATATATATAGTATACTAGTTTTCTAACCTTAACATTTTTATTTTTTACTCATGAGCAGATAGTTTTACAGAATTTAAGTAGCTTCTTGTATTCTAGTGTGTGATACTTATATTAGAGTTTTGTTTGTCTGATTAATTTGTATGAATTATTTATATTAAAGATTTTTGCCTTTTATTTGTTGCGACAATTCTTTTTTAAATTTTAGTTATAAAAATCTTAGATATTCAGGGGCATCTGGGTGGCTCAGCTGGTTAAGTGTCTACTAAGTTGCTTGTTTTTTATTAAAGGGTTTGATAATTTGTTACCTTTTTGACAACCCTCCAGCAGTAGGAATCTGATCAATATCAATATCCAATCAAAGAATGATCAGTTGTAAATGGCTGTTTTGAGTTTTTTATTTTGTTTTAATTTTTATTATTGAAGTATAGTTGATATACAATGCTATGTTAGCTTCAGGTGTAATAACTTTTTTTAAATTAGAAATTATATTTAGCCTTCTTTGTCCCATAGTTAGTTTACTTTATAAATTGAAGAACATTCCCAGTATATGTGTAT
This sequence comes from Canis lupus familiaris, assembly GCF_011100685.1. Taxonomy (NCBI): domain Eukaryota; kingdom Metazoa; phylum Chordata; class Mammalia; order Carnivora; family Canidae; genus Canis; species Canis lupus. The sequence goes on along the minus strand of NC_049226.1, from coordinate 81,917,989 downwards.
GATTCACAAATTACCTAATCAGGAGCCCTTCCCAGTGGTGGTGCCTGAATTTCTACTCAGCCTCTAGCTTCAAAACTTCTGATGTGGGGGCACCTGGGTGGCTTGGTGGTTGAGTGTTTGCCTTTGGAAGCTCAGGCCATGATGCCAGAGTCCTGGGATGGAGTCCCACATCAGGCTCCACGGGAAACCTGATGTCTCTGTCTGTCTCTGCCTATGTCTCTACCTCTCTCTGTGTATCTCTCATGAATAAATAAAATCTTTACTTAAAAAAAAAAACAAAAAAAAAACTTGTGATGTGGGAACCCTTTCTTCCATCCCAGTATACCTGAAGCTTTTGAGGGAATATACCTCCCTTTGAAGCCTAGCAGTAGTTATTTGTACTGGAGGTACCATCTGAGCTCTGGTTTTGGAATAGTGGGGCTTTGGGGGACAACATTAGAATCAAACTTTCATGTATAATATATTATCTATGGGAAAGTATATTCTATGCTCTAAGTAGTTGACTGGACAGGCTTTTGGATTGTGGTTTTCCAGTCTCCCGTTGAGAGAGAGAGCCTGCCTTACAGTCAGGAGATCAGGTCTCAGTTCTGCCACAGAATGTACCCACTTATTAATCTCTATACAAGGAGGATATAAGTCTAAAAAGGCATGGTTTTCAAGTTATTTAAATTGTTTTACTCTTCAGATAAAGTGTTAGCCAAAAAGCCAATATATAAAAAGGGTGAAATCTAGTTTGGGTATTCTGGTTATACTGGAAGAGGAATCCAGAGAGCTTCTATTCTATGGATGCTACTCTTCCACATCCATTACTTGAAGAAGAGAAGAGAGGTTTCTTACGATTTGAAAACCAGTAGACCAGTAGATTTTTCCCCCCTGGATCCCTTTATCCATAACATTATAAACTTGAGAGTGACCATATTTAACACAAAAGGTAGAGTTAATCTATTTCTAAATCTAAAATTAGGTAATCTAATATTCAACTCATTCTAGATATTATAAGGTCTCTTTAACTGTATCTCCCTCTAAGTAAAAACAAACAATCATAGACCAGCCAAGAGGGCTTCTCAGTTTTGGTCAGGTTGGATTCTTAATCCCTATAGACAAAAAAATGATAGTTGATTTCGCAAAGTGGAAATATACTCAATTTAGCAAAGCAGAACTCTCAATCTGAGTGCACATAAAAAACAGGGATTGGATCATGCAAAAAAGGTGGATATGCTGTAGTTCTCAGTCCCTCTGTCTCCTTTTTAGATAACCAGCCACTTATGTAACCAGGGGCCTCACCTCCTCCATTCAGGACTAATTGAGAGATGAGAGGCTTTCTTAATATTCTCCCTCCTTTACATGAAAATGTCATTCTGGGTATGGCATTTACTGTGCCTTGGGACCAGAGTAGAAGCTAAAGTAGAAGAGGGAAATAGAATCCAGTAGTAGTACAGGTAGAAAGTTCTAATTGTGCCAGAGTCAAAAGAAAATTAAGTACATTAAGACATAAGAGAGGTCAGAGTTGTTGGGCACAGTGAACCATATTTGAAATACCTGGGCAATGGGTGACGGGCACTAAGAGCACTTGATGGGATGAGCACTGGGTATTATACTATATGTTGGTAAATTGAATCTAAATTTTAAAAAGGGAAAAACAAACACAGGAATACCTGGGCAAGAATGAGAAACTGGAGACAGGCCTGGTTTAGGAATGTTAGCATTGGGGCAGAAGCAATAAGAAGACTGGTGATATGCTTTCTCTCTGTTTTAAGGGTTGTCTTGTTAATTAAGGGTGTACTCATGTGTCACTTGGCAGATTTAGAGACTAACACAGGTGAATAATGAGCTCATTCTGTTCTTGCTAGGACACTAGAGAAAAGTGTCGGGATCCCTGGGTGGCTCAGCGGTTTGGCTCCTGCCTTTGGCCTAGGGTGTGATCCTGGAGTCCCGGGATCCAGTCCCACATCGGGCTCCTTGGATGGCGCCTGCTTCTCCCTCTGCCTGTGTCTCTGCCTCTCTCTGTATATGTGCCTCTCATGAATAAATAAATAAAATCTTTAAAAAAAAAAAAAAAGTAAGGAGTAAAATTTGACTTGGTCACATAAGTAGGTAGTAGTGTTTAAAAAAAAAAAGTGTCAAGTTCAGATGCACTCCCACACAAGTGCTCTGTTAATTACCTACTCTATAATAAATATAATATTAGGGCTATTTTAATTTTTACATACTTTCATATCCTCCAATTGAGACCATGCTTATGTGAAGAGACTTGGCAAGGTTTCAGTAGATGATCTGATGAGGGGGTGCCTTGGTGTCTCAGGTTAAGTGGCTCAGGTCAAGATCCTGGAGTCCTGGGATGGAGCTCCACTTCCAGCTCCCTACTTATCAGAGAGTCTGCTTGTCCCTCTGCCCTTCACCCTTGCTTGTGCTCTCTCTTTCTCTCTCAAATAATATCTTTAAAGAAAAATAGAAAATAAATAGTCAGATGAGGTTTCACTATGCTTTGGTTCTCATTGTTATTTTGACCTAGAATGAAGTATTTACGTTTTAGTGAAGATCTTGAAATTTTTAATGTTAGTTTAAGGTAGTGTAAACATGGAAGGAACAAAGAGATACAATTTCAAGAAAATTATTTTTATTTTTAAGATTTGATTTTAGAGAAATCGAGCAAGAGCAGGGGGGAGGGAGAGGGACAAGCAGACTGCAATGAGCGTGGGGCTCGATCCCAGGACCCTGAGATCACAACCTGAGCTGAAACCAAATTTTAGGATGGGTCTATTTCTGCAAAAAGAAAACATTGCTGGGGGCACCTGGGTGGCTCAGTGATTAAGTGTCTGCCTTTGGCTCAGGTCATGACCCTGGGGTCCAGGGAACGAGCTCCTCATCGAACTCCCTGTAGGGAACCTGCTTCTCCCTCTGCCTTTGTCTCTGCCTCTGTCTCTGTGCCTTTCAAGAATAAATAAATAAAATCCTTAAAAAAAAAATGGAATCAAGAGTCAGGATGTTCAGCCCAGGAAAATTATTTTTAGAGGAACTTTAGCACTTTAATAGGAGGATAAAGTAGATAATTTTTACAGAAGTGGACTGAAATATTTCCCAAGAGAAATGAAATCTGTTGTTTTGACACACAAAAAATTAACTGATGGTTTAGTTTTGATAAACATTAAAATAAGCAAAATGCATTCATTTCTACAAATTTGTTCTTTAGTATTATTTTTTGATTCTATTGTAAATGAAATCATTTTCTCAGTTTCCTTTTCAGATTGTTTATTGCTAGTTTATAGGAAGATAACTGATTTCTACATGCTGATTTTGTGTCCTACAGCTTTGTTGAATTAGTTTATTAGCTCAAACAGGTTTTTTGTACATTCCAGTACTTTTATTGGTCCTTCATATTTCTCATGCAATTTGTATCTGTTGGTGATTGAAGATCAGATGAGGTGCATGTAAAGATCATTGTAAACTAGAAGCTCTATGAAGATTAGATTAGATCTCTGGTATATGGTACAACATGAAAAATAGGTGACTGGTAGGTTACTGCTAAGGTACCACCAGAGGTCTCAAATTCAAGGTTTTTGGTCTTGTTTTTGTTTTTAAGATTTCATTTATTTATTTGAGAGAGAGAGAGCACGCAAGCAAGAGAGCACAAATGGGGAGCATCAGAGAGAAAGGAAGAACTAGATTCCCACTGAGCAGGGAGTCCAATCTAGGACTGATCTCAGGACTCTGAGATCATGTCCTGATCCAAAGGCAGCCACTTGGGATGTCTGGGTGACTCAGTGATTAAATGTTTGCCTTCCAGCTCAGGGCATGATCCTGGAGTCTCAGGATTGAGTCCCACATTGGGCTCCCTAAATGGAGCCTGCTTCTCCCTCTGCCTATGTCTCTGCCTCTCTCGTGTCTCTTGTGAATAAATAAATAATCAAAAAAAAAAAAAAAAGGGCAGCAACTTAACTGAGCCACCCAGGTGCTCCTTAAAATTCAAGGCTTTTACTAGGCCATAGAGTTTTGGAGGGTTTTATAAAATCATTTATTTAAAAAAAATCATTTATTTTTGAATATATAATATATATATATACCAGGTTGAAAACACTAAAAAAAATATAAAAACTTTCATAGAATAGAAAGTAAATCCATGGGGAATCCCTGGGTGGCTCAGCCATTTGGCGCCTGCTTTTAGCGCAGGGTGTGATCCTGGAGTCTCGGGATCGAGTCCCTCATCGGGCTCCCTTCATGAGCCTACTTCTCCCTCTACCTGTGTCTCTGCCTCTCTCTGTGTGTCTTTCATGAATGAATGAATGAATGAATGAATGAATGAATGAATGAATAAATAAATAAATAAATAAATGGTGAATCCGGGGCACCTGGGTGACTCAGTTAAGCCTTTGGTTAACCTGAGCCTTTGGTTCAGGTTGTGTTCCTGGGATCCAGGGATCAAGTCCCACATTGGGCTCCCTACAGGGAGCCTGCTTCTCCCTCTGCCTATGTCCCCCTCTCTCGTGTCTCCTATGAATAAATAAATGAAATCTTAAAAAAAAAAAAAAAAAGTAAATCTGGCTCCTGCTGTTATTTCCTAGTCACCTAGTTTCCATTTCCAGCAGTTACCAGTTTCATGACATCTTTCTGGAGATATCCATACCTATATAAGCAAAAACATGTGTACATGTATTATGCATTAGTATATATATACACACATGATACTTTATTTTTATTTATTTTAAGATTTTATTTATTCATGAGAGACACAGAGAGACAGGCAGAGACACAGGCAGAGGGAGAAGCAAGCTCCATGCAGGGAGCCCGACATGATACTTTATAAGAATTTTGATATGTATACATTGTTCTGCAACTCACTTTTTTTGTTATTTAGGAATGTTTTAGAGATCTTTCCACGTCACTTCATAAAGCTCTATGAAGTATTGTTTTTTTAACTTGAATACTTCTAGAGCAAGAACTCTACTCCCTGTTGTCTTTTGCTTATTGACTTCACCTATTTTATAGTATTTGACTTCTCTGAAGGCATTTGAACTTTTAACCCCTGGCTTGGATGCATCCTTATAGTTATGTAGCCTAGAATGAAGGCCTTTCATAATCATTGTATATATTATGTAATAATATTTGTTTTAATCATTTTCTTTTTAGTTTTGATGAAGCAAGAACACAAAGAAGAGGTTGACTTGTCTTCAGTTCCAGCATTGTCTGTGCCTCATCCTGCCCAAACTCAGAGGCCTTCCTCAGACACAGGACACCCACGTGATAGTGTACTGTCAACACAGAGAAGCTTGGTTTGTCCCGTCCAGCAAACATATGCATCCATGGTAACTTCATGTCATCTGCCACAGTTGCAGTGTAGGGATGAAAGTGCTGGTAAAGAACAGCAAATGATACCTTCTTCAATCATGCACCAGCCTTTTCAAGTCACACCAACACCTCCTGTGGGGTCTTCCTATCAGCCTATGCAAACTAATGTTGTGTACAACGGACCAACTTGTCTTCCAGTTAATGCTGCCTCTAGTCAAGAATTTGATCCGGTTTTGTTTCCACAGGATGCAACTCTTCCTACTTTAATAAATCTTGGCTGTCAACCGCCATCATCCATACCTTTTCATTCTTCAAATTCAGGCCCAACAGGACATCTTTTAGCTCATACACCTCACTCAGTGCAGACCCTGCCTCACCTGCAGTCATTGGGATACCATTGTTCGAACACAGGACAAAGATCTCTTTCTTCTCCAGGGACTGACCAGGTCACAGGCCAGCCTTCCCCTCAGTTACAACCCATTACATATGGTCCTTCACATTCAGGGTCTGCTACAACAGCTTCCCCAGCAGCCTCTCATCCCGTGGCTAGTTCACCACTTTCTGGGCCACCATCTCCTCAGCTACAGCCTATGCCTTACCAATCTCCTAGCTCAGGAACTGCCTCATCACCGTCTCTAACCACCAGAATGCATTCTGGACAGCACTCAACGCAAGCACAAAGTACAGGCCAGGGAGGTCTTTCTGCACCTTCATCCTTAATATGTCACAATTTGTGTGATCCAGCTTCATTTCCACCTGATGAGGCAACTGTGAACATTAAGCCTGAACCTGAAGAGCAGGAACCTAACTTTTCAACAATTGGTCTACAGGACATCACTTTAGATGATGGTAAGTTTATCTTTATGTTCTTGAAGCAATGAAGATTCGGAAACTTCCTTCTCTGATAGTCCTAAAAAGGTCACCATGGATTGCTTACTGGTATATGGCATGTGATTGGGCTTTTTTTTTTAAATGGTTGTTGTTACTAGAAATATGTTAATATAGTTTCATGCAGACATGAAAATCTATGCTTTAAAGTCTGTTTTACCACTAATACCTGTTGCAAAGGATGAGACCTTGAATGATAACCTATTACCCATTTGTAATGGAACTAAGGACATGAAATTGATTGGGCATCTTTTCTTTCAGAATGTATGATGAAGTCACAGTGCCTGGAGAATGGAATTCAATAAATATTGCTGAATGGCATCTGTTTGGAAGGCACAGAGTTTAGATGCTGGAAATACCAGGAATATGTTTAGATAGAATTCCTGTCCTTGAGGAGACTCACACAAGTAAAGAACTTGTTCCTCTGTGGCCCTGCCAGCTTGCTGAGTCAGATAGTGGTAATGGTACAAGACCAGACTGGTTGACTGTAGCTGGCACAGCTGTCGGCACCAAGATAAAAAGCTATTTATATAAATGTAGTAAGTTGGCAGATGGATCCCTGTTTTTAAATTAGAGAACAAACTCTGGAATATTAGTTATTTCAGTAATTGAAAATTCCCCAAGAAAGTATTTTCAGGTAATAATTTTAGAGTTTGTTCTTGGCTTTATCTTTTATATGGTAGTCAAATTTTGTCTAAATAGAAATTCAGTGAAAACTACCTGTAAGTGTTCAATATGAAAGTTGTAAAGACTCTAAAAACATGGATATAGAATTTTAATTCTCTGATTCTGTATTTTCTGTAGAGAATAGTGATTCTAAGTCAGCCATCTCTTTTACACATCTGGAGAAGCTGAATTTACTACTTAGTTGCAAAGCTGGTATTAAATCCCAAATACCAAGCATAAGGGGAAGGAAGGTAAATAAGGCATCCCCATTGCCCAGGGCTTCCACCAGATCAGTACCTGACTGACTACACAGTATAGTAGGCCTAAGTCACTTACAGTCAAGGTCTAAAAGAAGCACATTAGGAGATCATCAGAGAGATGGGACAGATTCCATTAGAAAGATTCAGTAGTGGGGCAACTGGCTGGCTTAGTTGGTAGAGCTTAGGACTCCTGACCTCAGGGTCATGAGTTTGAGCTCCACAGTGGACCTAGAACTTACTTTAAAAAAAAAAAAAGATTCTTCAAAACTTCCTTGAGGAGATGATATTTGAGCCAGATCTTAGAGTATGAGTATGTGTTTTCAGTAAATGAATATCAGAGGGCAAATCAGGCAACATAAGTAGAAAGAGAGCTGTGTCTGGGAAAGCACGATTCACCTTAATGGCTGGAGGGCAAATGACATAGTAAAAGATGGCTCTCAAAGCCACGACGGAATGTGCCAAGTCATTTGTGTGTAAACAGAAAGTACAGTTAGCCCTTGAACACCTTGAGAGTTAGGTACACCCACTCTCACTCAGTCAAAAAATTGACTTAAAACTGTCAGTTCCCCAAAAACTTAACTATTAATAGTCTACTGTTGGTTAGAAGCCTTACTGATAACATTAACAATCAATTAACACATTTTATATGTTATATGTATTTTATACTATATACTTACAGTAAAGTAAGCTAGAGAAAAGAAAATGGTTATTAAGAAAATCATAAGGAAGGGACACCTGAGTGGCTCAGTCCATTAAGCATCTGCTTTCAGCTCAGGTCATGATCTCAGGGTCCTGGAATTGAACCCAGCTTTGGGCTCCCTAATCAGTGGGGAATCTGCTTGTCCCTCTGTCTCTTCCTCTCCCACCCATCGTGTTCCTTCTCTCTCACAAATAAATAAAATTTAAAAAGATTTGAGAGAGAGAGTGTGTGTATGAGGTAGAGGGAGAGAATCTTTGTGTGGAGCCTGACAGAGGGCTCCATCCCACAGCCCATGAGATCATGACCTGAGCCAAAACCAAGAGTCAGGTGCTCAACCAACTGACCCACCCTGGTGCCCCAAAACCCATGTTATTCAGGAGTCAATTGTGTATGTGTAAACTGAAGCAACACCTACAATTTGCATAGTATTTTCCTATTCATTATTTCTTTTAATCCTTATTAATCCTATGTCTCTGAGATAGTGATCATTTAGAGAATTGGACTTTCTGAAGGTCACACAACTGGTAAGGAGCAGAGTTGAAACTGGAATCAGATCTTTTTAGTCTAATCTTTTTTCATGCAGTACTATATAGTTGCCTCCAGCAACAGCAGGCCATGGTGGTTAGAACTCTGTGCTAAAGGAGATCCCTTGAACTTTTAATTTTTTTCTTTAATTCATAGAGGAACATGTGTGCAGAACTTCACTGCATGAACACATGTTCACAACTGTATCTGATCTATCACAATTGTGTCGGGAGTACTTGAGGGCTCTGGTATTATGTCTTGCTATTCTCTTTTTGTACAGCTGGCATAAGTGTCACTGCCTACTTAATAATGGTGAACAACAGGTAAAGAGGAGACTTCTATTATACAAAACAAATTTAAAATAAGGCTTTTTCAAATATACATACTTTTAAAATGTTCCTTATTCATTCTTTTAGCAGTTTTAGACTATTCACTGTGCTTTTAAGGTTTATAATTAGAATTTTAATCCTGAGACAAAGAGCAAGACCTTGAGTGATAGATAACCTGCCACCCATTTGTGATGGAACTAAAGACACGAGATTTATTGAGCACACCTCAAAGTGTATTCCAGCTCACTTTCTTTCCAAATGAAGATTTTTTCCTCCTAAAAAGGGACCAGAGGTAGTGGAACTGCTTTTTCCAATTTATCAGTTTGATATTTTGGGGGCAACAAATTGGAACTTCTGGAAAGGTTTTATGAAAATTTTATTTTACCCTTTGAATATGTGAAAATATGTTGTCAAAACAAAGAATCTGGAAATATGAGGGCAGGTATAAAATTTTTTTCATATTTGTTCCATTCATTATAGAGGCCACACAGTCAAGAAAAGTTCCCAGATGGTAGCCCTACAGAAGATCTGTTGAGTCCTCTCATTGCCATTGGTTCTAGCAGTATTTAAAGGGGAAGGAACTAAAATGCACTCCTGGGCATCTTGGATTATTAGATGTATAATATTTGCCAGCTGACTCATTGATGATGTTATTTTGATTTGCCTTTAAAGGTAAAGTTCTAGGTACTTAATCCTACAATTTTGCAAAGTTTTAATACAAATTCACTAAAAAACAACAACATTTGAAACTTCATAGCATTTGAATGTTCCCTTTTGGTTAGCTTTAAAAGGAAGCCATAGGGGCACCTAGGTGGCTCAGTCCGTTAACCATCTGCCTCCAGCTCAGGTCATAATTTCAGGGTCCTAGGATCAAGCCCCATATCGGGCTCCCAGCTCAGTGGGGAGTCTGCTTCTCCCTCTTCCTCTGCCCCTCCCCACCCCTCATGCTCTTTCTCTCAGATAAATAAAATCTTTAAAAATAAAAATAAATGAAAGGAAGCCATAAAACACACCATAAATGATTAGAAGCACTTAGGTGAACTTTGCAGTTAGCCTAAGCTCAGGTTTTATTATTAACTTTTCTATATTGTGTTAAATATTAAGTACAAAGTAATTTCCACTCTACAACTGGAGGACACAATTATTTTAATTTGTGTTACACTAGTTAAATATATTTACCATCGGGGATCCCTGGGTGGCTCAGCGGTTTAACGCCTGCCTTTGTCCCAGGGCGTGATCCTGGAGTCCCGGGATCGAGTCCCACATCGGGCTCCCGGCATGGAGCCTGCTTCTCCCTCCTCCTGTGTCTCTGTCTCTCTTTCTCTCTATGTTTATCATAAATAAATAAATAAATCTTTAAAATATATATATATATTTATCATCTAGTCTTAAATTTTGTTAATCATATTTCTGTTTTAGGGCACCTGGGTGGCTCAGTTAAATGTCCAACTCTTGATTTCAGCTCAGGTCATGATCTCAGGCTCACGATATCAAGGCTGTGTCGTGCATCACGGTGGGTGTAGAGCCTGCTTAAGGTTCTCTCTCTCTCTCTTTCTCTCTCTCACCCCCCCTTCTCCCCCTCCTGTACTTGTGTTTTCTCTCTCTCTCACCTCCCTCTAGAAAAAATAATAAAATAAAAAAAATAAATTTTAAAATAAAAATACATGAAGATCACATTAAAGATTTTAAAAGATTAAAGATAAAATATTCTTTTTACTTTGCATTTTTAAATAGATAGAGTCAGTAATCATCCAATTATTACTTGACTCTTATTTTTAGAAATGTGGACATTAACACAGTTCAATGACATTTAACAGAGAAGATATTAGTGTACCTCACCTCAGAAATTGAAGACTTGGAAAAAAAAAAAAAAAAGAAATTGAAGACTTGGGACACCTAGGTGGCTCAGTGGTTGAGCATCTGCCTTGGCTCAGGTTGTGATCCCAGGGTCCCGGGACTTAAGTCCTACATCAGATTCCCCTCGGGAAGCCTGCTTCTCCCTCTGTCTGCATCTCTGCCTCTCTCTGTGTGTCTCTCATGAATAAATAAATAAAACCTTTAAAAAAAAAAAGTTGAAGACTTAACAGATGTTAGAAATACCTCTAATACAACTCCCTCAGGACACCTCGGTGGCTCAGAGGTTGAGCATCTGCCTTCGGCTCAGGATGTGATCCCAGATTTCCAAGATTGAATGCCACATCAGGCTCCCTGCGAGGAGCCTGCTTCTCCCTCTGCCTGGGTCTCTGCCTTCTCTCTGTGTGTCTCATGAATAAATAAAATCTTTAAAAAATAATAATAATACAACTCTCATTTTATAGGTGAATAATCTGAGTTTTACAGAGTCTGTGGTGTTCGTCCAGGGTAACACACAGTTAATAGCATATAAAGACTAAAAACCTGTCTCTTGGCTCCTAATTCAGTACTTCAGGTATTTTTCCTGTATCTGCAGTCATGTTTCTCATTGGTCTATGAAATGAGACTGCAGATGTAGAGCAATCGGAATATGTTGAAAAAAACTGCCATTTTCTCTGTAGAGCCTCTTTTGTCAGAGGGGCCAGGACAATCTTAAGATTATAGATTCCCAGGGATGCCTTGGATGGCTCAGTCAGTTATGCCTGACTGTTGATTTCAGCTCAAGTCCTGATCTCAGAATCATGAGATCAAGCCCCACGTTGGGCTTCCCGCTCAGTGGGGAGTCTGCTTCCTCTCTTCCTCTCCTCCTCCACTCTTACTCTGTTTCTCAAAAAAAAGATTCTCAGAAGTGTTTTTTTTTTAATTACTTTTGTTGTTGTTATTAACACACGTTTCCAACTTATTCTTTTTTAAGATTTTTAAAATTTATTCATGAGAGACACAGAGAGAGAGAGAGAGAGAGAAAGAGAGGCAGAGGGAGAAGTAGGCTCCATGAAGGAAGCCTGATGTGGGACTCAATCCCGGGTATCCAGGATCACATGCAGGGCTGAAGGCGGCGCTAAACAGCTGAGCCACCAGGGCTGCCCAATTCTCAGAAGTTTTAAAGGCTCTCTGGTCCATTCTCTTTCACCCTGGAGTTTATACTCTGGTATTTATTCCTCTGTGTGTCTTCCTCTTCACCTTCTTTGCAACATCTCAGGGCCTTTTTGAGTTCTCGTTGCCCATATTTTATGTGGGCTCTGATGCCTCTGGAATCATGTAGAACAAACCTAATCTTTCTTGTAATAGACCTTCACATTTATGAAATCTTGATCTCTTTCCCTTTCTTAAAAAACACTCTAGCGACTTCATCTGTCCCTCTCCCTCACCCACCTCTGCTCGACCTTGATGTTTTAGTTCCTTTTTGTAGTGCAGTATCTAGAAGGGCACACTCGTAGCCAGCTCAGAGTGGATTGGGACTGTTACCTTCCTTGTTCAGAAGGCTTTATTTTATCAATATGGTCTGAGGTCAGTGGATTTTCTTAGCTCCATCTTAATGTTAATTTAGTGAGTCATAAGTACTGCTAAATCACATCCTTTCTCTCCCCACTCCCTACCCCCTTGTTTTTTGCGTATGTTGTTTTTGGAATCCAACACTAAACTTTACAATTATCCTTGTTCAGTCTCCTTGGGGTGATTTTGGCCCCTCATATCAACCTTCCAAGCTAAGAACAGTCTGTTTCAGTGTAGTGTGGGTCTCTTCCCAAGGTGTATTCTTTGGGGGAATAACAACAGCAGAATACTGATTTTTACCAAGGGATGTTTTCTTTCAAGAAGTCCTCTTGGAAGGCTGTAATATCTCTTATCCAATTAGGGCATTATTCAAAGTTCTTTTGATACTTCTTATTTCTTTGCTATCTAGGTGTACCATTGCCCCCGCTTGAAAATTGTGCTCTCTACATCCATAAAATTATTGATAAGTTTTTACTTGTTACAGTTCCTATTCCTGGAATTGTAATTTTCCTAAACATTTCCATTCATTATAGTGTGTATGTCCCAGTCTTTGGACCAAACGATATACATTAAAACAGTACAGAAATATAGAAATTGTCACTGCTGTGTTTTAAGCATTTAATTAAGATTATAATATTGTTAAACTAGACTGCCTTTGACCTTTAAATATAGGCCATTTAATTTGTGACTGAGCTGAATCCATTTACAGCTTTCCATTAGAATCCCTCAATTCCCACTTGTCCTCTTTTGTTCACAAACTAACAGAGCTGCACTGCAGCCTTTCAGCAGAGAAGAGGGTACATGTTAAATATAGCCTGACCTGCTGCTATGGTGAAAACTGAAACTGCCACTTGCAGGCTCTGCGCAGTAACATGCCGATCCTGAATGTAGGGCAGTTACAAATTCGACTGTAAACAGGGACTCTAGACATGACCTCAGACGCTGAAGTGTCTCCTTTCAAGTAGCATGGGGATGATAAAAGACAAGATTCAGAATGAGGAAAGTAGGAGGCTGGTATGGAGGAGCAGAGGTAAATATTATTGTCAGTGTTGTGTTCTACCTGTTTGAATATTAGTTTTTTACTGGTGATTATTGTATTTAAATAAAACTAAATAAAGCCACATATAGTCAGTACTGAGAGTGGGTCACAAAGTATTTAATGACTTTAGGGAAATGAGGTGGAGGGAGACCAGTAGTGAACGTTCTCCTTTAACCGGGACTCTAGGTGGCTCATGAATGCTTTTCTGGAAAGCATCATGTAATATCCAGCATCAAACATTTATGAGAATAACTCCAGAAGCGGGAAATCCCCATAAATAATGCCCATGTAGGCTTTGGATAGTGGCTTATGCAGAACAGACCATGATGGGGATTCAGGACCTTAGACATAGTGTCTCTTGGGTATATGATAAGAAAGCTAAATTTTTAGACCCAGTGAAGCAACTGCAAGCATTTGAGAGAATTTTTTGGTTTTTTTTTTTGTTGTTTTTTAAATTTTTATTTATTTATGATAGTCACACACAGAGAGAGAGAGAGGCAGAGACACAGGCAGAGGGAGAAGCAGGCTCCATGCACCGGGAGCCCGACGTGGGATTCGATCCCAGGTCTCCAGGATCACGCCCTGGGCCAAAGGCAGGCGCCAAACCGCTGCGCCACCCAGGGATCCCGAGAGAATTTTTTATTTCTTACATCAAATGTATCTTTTATCTGCATAGACACAAATTAATTGTACTCCATTCAAACAAAAAAAAATGTTTGAATCAACTTGACAGTGAAATTTGTATATAAACTTGGGACGCCTGGGTGTTTCAGTGGTTGAGCATCTGCCTTTGGCTCAGGCTGGGATCCTGGGGTCCTGGGATCAAGTGCCGCATCAGGCTCCCCGGTCTGCCTATGTCTCTGCCTCTCTCTGTGTGTCTCTTATAAATAAAGATTATTTTTGTTTTAAAAAATTTGTACATAAACTTAGAAAAGCCTAAGAGAGGCTATGACTAATTAACTGGCATATGTCACAGCATATCAGAAGTCTTCAAAAGAGGGATCCCTGGGTGGCTCAGCGGTTTAGCGCCTGCCTTTGGCCCAGGGCACGATCCTGGAGTCCCAGGATCGAGTCCCACATCAGGCTCCCGGCATAGAGCCTGCTTCTCCCTCTGCCTGTGTCTCTGCCTCTCTCTCTCTCTCTCTATCATAAATAAATAAATCTTTAAAAAAAAAAAAGTCTTCAAAAGAAATTCACTTCAAAATATATTTAAAAATAATTAATGAGGGACACCTGGGGTGGCTCATCGGTTGAGCATCTGCCTTCAGCTCGGGGTGTGATTCCGGGATTCCGGGATCGAGTCCCACATCAGGCTCTTTGAGTGGAGCCTGCTTCTCCCTCTGCCTATGTCTCTGCCTTTCTCTCTCTGTGTCTCTCATGAATAAATAAATAAATAGAAATCTTTTCTTAAAAAAGTTTAATTAAAAAAAAAAAGTTTAATTTTGGGCAGCCCCGGTGGTGCAGCGGTTTAGTGCTGTCTGCAGCCCAGGGCGTGATCCTGGAGACCCTGGATCAAGTCCCACGTCACTCTCTGTATGGAGCCTGCTTCTCCCTCTGCCTATGTCTCTGCCTCTCTCTCTCTCTCTGCATCTCTATGAATAAATAAAATCTTTTTTTTTTTTTTGTAAAATTTTTATTTATTTATGATAGTCACACAGAGAGAGAGAGAGAGGCAGAGACATAGGCAGAGGGAGAAGCAGGCTCCATGCACCGGGAGCTCGACGTGGGATTCGATCCCGGGTCTCCAGGATCACGCCCTGGGCCAAAGGCAGGCGCTAAACTGCTGCGCCACCCAGGGATCCCGAGTTTTATTTTTCTATAAAAGATGTATAATATACGTCTTAATTTTCTTTCTTTTGTGGAGAGGCAAGAGTATTTCACAGCTCAGTGAGACAGGTGTTGTAAAAAGATGTTTGCAGTGAATTTTGGTGGGGAGGCCTGACCCTGGAGGAAGCTCTCAGCGGCTCCCGGCATGAAAGCTGAGCTGGAGGAAGCCGGCTGCACCAGAGCCATAAAGTGCAGTGGGTGAATGGGAATTCAGTGATGTATTTTAAGAAGTGTCTTTATGGTACTTGGCTAGACGGTGTTCAGAAAGGTGAGGACAGGCTGGCACGGAGGGAGGCTCCTCTTCTGGAGAAGGCCACGTGGACAGGGCTGACAACGGCGGGGCCGTTTTGCCTCCTTCCACTCGGTGGAGGTGCTCAGGTCCACCTTCGCCGCCATGGCCCGGGGGCCCAGGTGCATGCCCTGGCTCTCCTCTCCGCCCCACCTCCGGGGCCGTCCGCACCCAGGGTCGCGGGGAGGAACCGCACGCGCTGCTGTGGGTCCACGTGGCACCTGCCGAGGGGCTGGGCCAGGGGCGCAGGACACGGAGCACCTGCTCCTCCGCGCACAGCTGTGCCAGGCGGCCGGACACTTGGCTCTGCAGGGACAGGAGCGGGTGGCGTGGGGAGGTTCCCCGCCCACTTGGACTCTGTTTACGGTGCTGGGAGTCTCGCCCCGAACTGCTCGGGACCAAGCAGTGTGTGCTAGCAGCGACTGGCCTATTTCCATTCTTTTTATAGACACCCATGTATGTACGTATATATGATAAATTCTTAGAAGTGAGGTTGCTAGACTAGTATTTTTTAAGAAAGATTACCAGATATGTTTCATAAAAGTTGTACCAATTTATATTGCCACTGGCATTGTAAGAGAATATCTATTTCTCTCCTACCTTCACCAGTACATTCTACTATCAAACATCTTATTTGCCAGTGGAACAAGTGGAAAACAGCTTCTCACTATAAGTTTAGTTGACATTTCACCAAGGAGTAGGGTTGTGTACCTTTTTATAAAACTGCTTAAGAAAATCTTTGTCACATCTGTCATCTCTGTTGGTATTTACTTATTTTTCTATTAGATTATTGATCCTTTTCTTACCAATTTATAGAATATAGAAGCCTAACACATATAGAATATATGTGTTAAGTTCCTTAACTCATTGAGCAATGAGTTAAAAATTTTCACCAATCTAACATGAATTCATTCCATGAAGAATTTTTTTACTTTTATATAACTTTTTTTTTAAGATTTATTAATTTATTACAGAGAGCATGTGCGTGAATAAAGCAGGGAGGAGGGGCAGAGGAAGAGGGAGAGAATCCCAAGCAGACTCTCTACTGAGCACAGAGCTTGACAGAGGGCTCCATCTCAAGACCCCAAGATCATGACCTGAGCTGAAACAGAGTTGGACACCTAACCAACTGAGCCACCCAGGTGGCCCCTACATTTATAACTTCTGAAACATTTGTTTTGTCTCCCATAGAGAACTTCTATGATTTTTTAAGTCTTTATTTGATCAGGAATGTACTTTGGTGGAATGTATGAAGAATTGATCCAATTTTACTTTTTTCAGATGCCTACCCAGTTGTCCAAACATTATTTATTAGGAAATCATTTTTCTACTTGATTTAAAATGCCAGCTTTATCTTATACTTAACTTCCCTGTATATTTGGATCTCTCTCTCTGGACTTCTTACAAGAAGAAATTTTTAATTTTAAATCTTTAACCCAACTGTACTCATTGGTTTATTCAAACAGCATTTATCAAATGCCTGTTATATGCTAAGTACCATTATTGTAGGCCCTCAGTGGATAAAACAGATTCTTACCATCACAGAGCTTACATTCTAGTTGAGTGGGTCAGCAGTTGAGCCATCTGCCTTCAGCTCAGGGCGTGATCCCTTGGTCCAGGGATTGTGTCCCACATCAGCTCACTGCATGGAGCCTGCTTCTCCCTCTGCCTCTGCCTCTCTCTCATGAATAAATAAAATCTTTGGGGAAAAAAAGAAGAGACAGTAAACAATAAATACAATAAGTAAATTATAAAATGTTGGAAGTGCTTTGAAACAGAAAAAGAGCAAGCAAGGTAGAGAATATTTGGAGTGTTGTGAAGAGTAAAGTGGGGAGCAAATTGCAGTTTTGAGTAGAGCAATCTAAGTTTTGTTGATGAGGTAACATTTGATCAAAAACTTGAGGATGAAGGGCACCTGGGTGGCTTAGTCATTTGAGCGTCTGACTCGATTTCAGCTCAAGTCATGATCTTACGGGTGGTGAGATCAAGCCACATGTCAGGCTCCACACTCCACAGGGAGTCTGATTGTGCTTCACTCTCTCCCTCTCCCTCTCCCTCTCCCTCTGCCCTCTAGGCGCTCTCTCTCCAAAATAAATAAATCAATAAATCTTTAAAAAACAAAAAACATCTTGAAGATGAGGAAACTACCAGCGTGAATACCTGTGGGAAGAGTATTGCAGGCAAAAGTGACAACCAGAGGAAAGACCTTAAGGTGGAAGCATGCCTGGTTTCATTTAAGAGGAGCAGCAGTGAGGCTAATGTGCCTGGAACAAAAGGGATCTAGGGGGAAAGTAGTAGGAGATGAGGTCAAGGAAATAACAGGGAACCATAACATTTAGGGCAACAGTTCTCAAACTTTTTGGTTCCAAGACTCCTTTATAACCTTGAGTTAATTGAAGATCACCAAGAACTTATATTTATGTGGCACATATCTATTTTTTAAAAACAAGACACAGGCACACATTCCATTATAGCACTGAAGTCACCATCATGTAGCTCCACTAGAAAACTCCACCATAGGGCAGCCCAGGTGGCTCAGCGGTTTAGCAACGCCTTCAGTCCAGGGCGTGATCCTAGAGACCAGGTATCACATCCTTGTCAGGCTCCCTGCATGGAGCCTGCTTCTCCGTCTGCCTGTTTTTCTGCCTCTCTCTCTCTCTCTCTCTCTCTCATGTATAAATAAATAAAATCTTAAAAAAAAATTCTATAGATTAATGAGAGAATGATAGTGACAAAAGCAAAAAAAAAAAAAAAAACATTTTAGGATTATTCTTTTGACAGTCGTAGGCACTCTTAAAGGTTCTCTGGACAAAACCTCGTGTCCCTGATCATACTTTAAGAACTGCTATGTAGAGTTGTGTAGCCACTGTAAGGTTTGAACAGATGAGTCATGATCTGATTTAAGTTTTAGCTGGGCTGCTCTGGCTCCTGGTTATTAGAAAAAAGACTGTAGGGAAGTAAGGGCAGAAACAAGGAGACCAGGTAAGATGCAATTGTAGTAATCCAGGCCAGAAATGATTTAGACGAGGTAGTAGTGTATAGGAGCTTTGAAATGGTCTGATTTTGGATATATTTTAGAGGTTGAGCCAATAGCATTTCCCGGCAGATTTCATATAAGGTGTGTGAGAGAAAGAATTTAAAATTGGCACTAAGGTTTTTTTTTTGTTTCTTTCCTGAGAAACTAGAAAGATGAAATTGCCATCAGCTAAGATGGGGAAGGCTGTGGATAGAGTAGGTTTTAGAGAAAGATCAGGTGTTCAGTTTTGGATGTGTTGCATTTAAGATATTTGTTGAACACTGAAGTAGAGATATCAAGTAGTCATTTGGATGAATGAGTCTAGAGTTTGGAAGTGAGTTATAGACTGAAGATACAAATTTGAGAGTTGTTGGCTTGCATATGCTATTTAGTCATGAGACTAGATGAGGGCACTAAGTGATCAATTCATGTCCTGCTTTTATCAACTTAAATAATAATAATTGCATGTCTATAAAATGTTGCAGAGTGCCTGCACATACATTTCAGGAGACTCTACCTTCTTTGAGTAAGTAAGTAAACAGATTCACACAGATTAAGTGACTTCCCTTGGGTCACCAGTACTGTAAGTGATGAAACTAGGGATTCAAAGCCTTTATTTTCATCTACCCACCAGGTCATTGCCTTGTTTGTATAAACCAGAAATGTCTATATATATTGATTAGGTGGCTAAAGAAAGCAGCTTGGTCAAGTGGGGAAATTTTGCTTTCCTTTCCACAAACATATTTCAGGATCTGTAAATATTTAATTTGTTAAAACTTTAAGATAAAAGGAACAGATTTTGTTTTTTTGTTTTTTGTTTTTTTTTTTTTCTTTTAATTTATTTATGATAGGCACACAGTGAGAGAGAGAGAGGCAGAGACACAGGCAGAGGGAGAAGCAGGCTCCATGCACCGGGAGCCCGACGTGGGATTCGATCCCGGGTCTCCAGGATCGCGCCCTGGGTCAAAGGCAGGCGCCAAACCGCTGCGCCACCCAGGGATCCCAAAAGGAACAGATTTTGTATACAGATTTTTTTTTTTTTAAGATTTATTTATTTATTCATGAGAGAGAGAGAGAGGGAGGGAGGGAGGGAGAGACACAGGCAGAGGGAGAAGTAGGCTCCATGCTGGGAGGCGACATGGGACTCAATCCCGGGACTCCAGGATCGTGCCCTTGGCCAAAGGCAGGCGCCAAACCGCTGAGCCACCCAGAGATCCCCTATTACAGATTTTTTAAATTTTAAGATGGATTTACAAGGATCTGTCACGTCTTGCTTTAATGGTTAGCTGTAAAAACCTTAATTCAGTCATTTCATACAGGTATGAGAAAACCCAAAGTTTGTTTTTGGAATTTGTTTAATGTGGTAAAATGTACATACATAAAATATAGCATTTTAACCATTTTAAGTGTACAGGTCAGTGGCATTAAGCACATTCACATTATGTAACTGTCCCCACTATTTTGAGAACTTTTTCCTCAACCCAAATAATTTTGTATCCATTAAGCAGTAATTCCCCATTCTCTCTCCCTCCAGCCAGTAGTAATCTCTATTCTACTTTATGTATCTATGACTTTCCCTACTCAAGATATCTCATATAAATGGAATGATACAACTTTTGTCCTTTTTTGTCTGGCTTTACCTCACTTAACATAATGTTTTATCCAGGGTTCAGCCATGTTGCAAGCGTGTATCAGAATTTCTTTCCTTTTTATGGATGAATAATACTACATTATGTATATAGTCACATTTTGTTTACCCATTCATCTGGTGAAAAACACTTATTTGCTTCTGCCTTTTGACTTGTGAATAATGCTGCAATGACATTGGTGTGCAGGTATCAGAATCTGTTTTCAGTTCTGTTAGGTATCCTAGGAGTAGAATTGTTGGGTTATATGGAAATTCCTTGTTCAACTTTTTGAGAGACTGCCAGATTGGTATTTTTCCCATAGTGGCTGCAGCATTTTACATTTACAATGCATGAGGGTTCTAATTTCTCTGCTTCTTTGCCAACACTTGTTATTAATAATAGCCATCCTGAATGGATATGAAGTAGTATCGCATTGTGACGCTAATTTGCATTTCCCTGAGAACTAACGATGTTGGACACCTTTTCATGAGGTTATTGGTCATTTCTATTTCTTCTCTTGAAAAAGTCTTTACTTTTAAGATCTTTAGCCATTTTTTCATTATTTTTGTTGTTGAGTTGTAGGAGTTCTTTATATATTTTGAGTATTAATCTTTTATCAGACGTATTATTTATAAATATTTTTTCCAATTCTCTACATTCTCATTTCACTGTCTTGATAGTGTCCTATAATGTTTTAAATTTTGATGAGACCCTGTTAATCTGTTTTCTTTTATTGCTATTTATTTGGTTTTTAAAGATTTATTTATTTATGAGAGACACAGAGAGAGGCAGAGATACAGGCAGAGGGAGAAGCAGGCTCCTCACAAAGAGCCCAATGGGGGGCTCGATCCCGGATCCTGAGATCACACCCTGAGCTAAAGGGAGACGCTGAACCACTGAGCGACCCAGTCATCCCTTAGTGTTATATTTAAATCATCGCCTAATCCAAGGTCATGAAGATTTGCCCTATGTTTTCTTCTAAGAGTTTTGTAATTTTAGCTCTTCTGTTTAAGTCTCTGATCCATTTTGAGTTAACTTTGTATATGGTGTGAAGTAGGAGTCCAGTTTCCATTCTATTGCATATAGATATTCAGTTTTCCCTGTATTGTTGTTTAAGACTGCTTTTCCCCATTTAATGGTCTTAGAACCCTTGTTTGAAAGTGAATTGGCCATATATTTTGAGGGTTTGTTTCTGGGCTCTTTGTTCTGTTCCTTTGGTTTGTGTGTGTCTTTATACCTGTTCACACTGTAGCTTTGTGTAGTGAGTTTTGAAATCAGGAAATGTGACTCTTCTATCTTTGTTCTTGTTTTCAAAACTGTTTTTTTTTTTTTTAGTATGAAATTAGTTTTTATTTTTACCTCAAAATAAATGCTTAACATTTTTCCAAAACTGAAACTAAACGTGAACACTTAGAAGAGTGGAAGGAATGGAAGGAATACCTCCCAGAAAGCCAGTAAGGCAGACGTCGTGCCATGTGGTTCTTCCTGCAGGACTAGTATAGAACCCCTTTCCTCTTCTACTGTCAGTTGTCCTCACCAGGGTGCTGGCTGCAGGGGGTCCCCCCCAGACCCGCACAAACAAGGGATTTGAAAAGTGGGGGAAATCTCGCTTAAGACGTGAGATTCCATATGAGTTTCAGAATTGGTTTTAATGTATCAGTAAAAATCCAGTTGGGATTTTGCTAGGAATTACATTGAATCTGTACATTGCTTTGGATAGTATTGTCATCTTAACAATATTAAGTCTCCTGGGCACCTGGGTGGCTCAGGTCATGATCCCAGGGTCCTGGGATCAAGCCCCACGTTGGGCTCCCTGTTCAGTATGGAGCCTCTTCCTCCTGCTTGTGTGCACACATGTTTGCATGCTTTCTCTCTCTATTCCAAATAAATAAAATATTTAAAAAATTAGTAAGTCTCCCAGTCCATGAACAGGGGATGTTTTCCATTTATTTAGAAATCTTAATTTCTTTCAACAATGTTTAGTTTTCAACATACAAATCTTAAGCTTCCTTGGTAATTCCTAAATATTTTTATTCTTTTTGATGCTATTGTAAATGGTATTGATTTTTAAATTTCCTTCTTGGGGAGATCCCTGGGTAGCTCAGCGGTTTAGCATCTGCCTTCAGCAGAGGGCGTGATCCTAGAGTCCTGGGATTGAGTCCCACATCAGGCTCCCTGCATGTAGCCTGCTTCTCCCTCTGCCTGTATCTCTGCCTCTTTCTGTGTCTCTCTCTGTGTCTCTCATGAGTAAATAAATAAAATATTTTTTTTAAAAATTTCCTTCTAGGGGATCCCTGGGTGGCTCAGCGGTTTAGCGCCGCCTTCAGCCCAGGGTGTGACCCTGGAGTCCCGGGATGGAGTCCTGCGTTGGGCTCCCTGCATGGAGCCTGCTTCTCCCTCTGCCTGCGTCTCTCCTCTCTCTCTCTCTCTCTCTCTCTCTCTCTTATAAATAAATAAAATCTTTAAAAAAAAATTTCCTTCTTGGGTTGTTGATTGAAAGTATGTAGAATACAACTGGGGGCACCTGGGTGGCACAATCACTTGGACATCAGACTCTTGGTTTCAGCTAATGTTTTGATCTCAGGGTTGTGGGATCGATCTCTGATTCAGGCTCTGTGCTTAGCACATAGTCTGCTTGGGACTCTCCCTCTCCTACCCCTCCCCACCATTCTCTCTTTCTCTCTCAAATAAATAAATAAATTCTTTTTTTAAAAAAGAATACAGGGGCAGCCCGAGTGGCTCAGTGGTTTAGCGCCACCTTTGGCCCAGGGCGTGATCCTGGAGACCCGGGATCGGGTCCCACGTCAGGTTCCCTGCATGGAGCCTGCTTCTCCTTCTGCCTGTGTCTCTGCCTCTCTCAGTGTGTGTGTCTTTCATGAATAAATGAGTAAAATTAAAAAAAAAATAATATAAAAAATTAATAAAGGAATACAACTGAATATTGTGTGTTTATTTTTAAAAATTATTTATTTGAGGAAGAGCACAAGTGGGGAGAGGAGGAGAAAGGGACAAACAGACTCCACACTGAGCACAGAGTTTGATACCACGACCCCAAGATCAAAACCTGAGCACAAAGAGTCAGATGCTCAACCCACCCAGCCACCAAGGTGCCCCTGTGTGTTGATATTTTATAACTGCTGACTTAATTTATTACTGCTAACATTTTTTGTTATGTCAGTTTTTTTTTTAAGGTTTTATTTATTCATGAGAGACAGAGAGAGAGAGAGAGAGAGAGGCAGAGACATAGGCAGAGGGAGAAGCAGATTCCCCACACAAGGAGCCCGATGTGGGACTCAATTCCAGATCCCAGGATCAGGCCCTGAACCAAAGGCAGATGCTCAACCAGAACGCCACCCAGGCATCCCTGTATGTCAGTTCTTTCAAGCTTTCTGTAAAAAACAAAACAAAACAAAAAACAAACAGAAAGATGATTTTTGAACAGTGAAAATTTTACCTCTACCTTTACAATTTGGATGCCTTTTATTTCTTTTTTTTTTTTTAAGATTTATTTATTTATTCATGATAGATCTGGGGGTGGGCAGAGACACAGGCAGAGGGAGAAGCAGGCTCCATGCCAGGAGCCCGACGCAGGACTCGATCCCGGGACTCCAAGATCATGCCCTGGACCAAAGGCAGGCGCCAAACCGCTGAGCCACCCAGGGATCCCCTGCCTTTTATTTCTTTAGCTTAATTGCTCTGGCTAGAAATTTCAGGACCATGTTGAATTGAAGTGGCAAGAATGGACATCCTTATCATGTTCTTGATCTTAGTAGGAAAGCTTTCAGTCTTTCACCATTGAGTGTAATGTGGGTTTTTCATATATGGCCTTTATCATGTTAAGGAAATTCCCTTCTATTCCTAGTTTATTAGGTGTTTATGAAAGTGAATTGAATTTTGTCATATGCTGCTTCTGCATCATTGATCATGTAGTATTTTAATCTTTCATTCTAATCATTTCAATTACATTCATTGCTTTTCATATGCTGAACCATCTTGGCATTCTGAGAATAAATCTCACTTGGCCGTGATATATAATACTTTTAGTGTACTGCAGAATTTAGTTTTCTAGTATTTTTTGAGGATTTTTGCATCTGTCTTTACAGGGAATATTGTGTAGTTTTCTTGTAATGTCTTTGTCTGGCTTTGGTATCAGTAATGCTGGCCCTAGGATGGGTTAAGAAATATTCCCTCCTCTCTAATCTTTTGGATGAGTTTAAGAAAATATTGATATTGGGGCTCCTGGGTGGCTCATTTGGTTAAGCTTCTAACTCTTTATCTCAGCTCAGGTCTTAATTACAGGGTTGTGATATGCCCCACACTGGGGCTCTGAGAGGAGTCAGCTTGGGATTCTCTCCCTCTTCCCTTCCCTGCATATTCTCTCTCTCTCTCTCTCTCTCTCTCAAATAAATAAATCTTAAAGAAAGAATTGGTGTTAATTCTTCAGGTGTTTTGTCAAAGTTTTTGTGACAGAAATGAATCAGGTATTTTTTGAAGCTGTCAACAATGTTTCAAGGAACTAGAAAGATGTCTTGGGGACTGCATATTTCCATAGCATAATATGCAATTACCATTGCATAAATCTACTTGTAAAAGTCACTAGGGTCTGCTGGCCTCTTAGCTTTGTTCCTGGACTTCTTTCTTTCTTTTTACTTATGAATCACATGATCTATACTTTCGTGTCTGTTTTGGAAGATTCTGTTATGGAGATTGGGCATCCTCAGAAAGGAGACTTTTGACTGTATATTTAGTCTTTAAAATACTTCATATATACTGTAGTCCTTAAATCCTCTTTGAAAACTTGGTGATCTCAAATTAGTTATAAAAAAGCTTAGGGCAGAAAAATTTTTTCTGTAAGCACAAAGGATTTCTGGCTTTTGTGTTTTGTTTTGTTTGTTTTGATCCCTTAATGGAGATTGCATTTTGCACAGATTGGCTCCTCCTTTGTTTTACCTCCTTTATCAGCCTAAGACAAGGGTATTAATTATTGTTCACAGAGACTATATACAGATTCTTCTGTGCTAAGATAAAATAAGCATTCTTCTAGAATCTAAAAGGTTAAGTCCTTTTGTTTGAGGTTGAACAAGCACAGGCCAAAAATAATTCCTTTTAGGCTAAAGGAGGAGGCTTTGCATCATTGTGTTTGGGCTCTCTAATTAGGCATCTGAATGTGTTAGCCGTTATCACAAAACTGACCAATGATAACTCTTGAATACAGCGACTTTCAAACATTTTTGATAGCTCCCTACAATAAGCAAGTTTTATAGCATAACTTAGTATATAACAAATGAAAATATATATGCAACTAACATGAAGGTCTCAGAGGCCAATTCTTAACCTTTATTAAAGAAAATGCAGCCTGCTATCTTGTATTTTGTTCTATTTCTTTTTAAAAGATGCTGTTCCCAAGTTCCTAATTGATTTCATAACCTGCTAATAAATGTGGGCTTTAGTTTAAAAAGTATTCCTCCAATGACCCTCAGATTTACCTGTGCATATAGTTTTTTTTGGCTCCTACCCTTTAGACATTTTGATTCCATGGTCTGAAGTAGAACCCAGGAGTTCTGTTTTTATTAAGTATCCAGATAATTCTAAGGTAGCCATAGACAAGTATTTGGGAACGACTAATAGATCCAATCTAATAAACTATTAGATCTAAATAAACTATTTTGTTTAAAACTAAATCTGTCATATAAATTGCTGAAATCAGGGCACTTGGCTGGCTTAGTCGGTAGAGCACATGACTCTTGATCTTGGAGTCATGAGTTCCAGCCCCACATTAGGGGTAGAGTTTACTTTATTTAAAAAAGTAAATAAAAATAAAATTGCTGAAACCATCATTGTGACTTTAAAATTATTGTCCTTTTAATTTTTGGAAATAAATAAACTCTGGACTCCAATATTTGTATTATTTAATAAAATGTGGGGAGCCATTTTATGTAGTGATTGACAGATGAAGGATGATTAAATTCCTCTTGATAATAGAAAAAACAGGCTGGGCATGTAGTAGATTAAGTTACTCTCTGGTTTGTTCCATTCAGTAGTGATGTTGTCTTCTTTGACACAGACCAGTTTATGTCTGACTTGGAACACCAGCCATCAGGTTCAGCAGAGAAATGGCCTAACCACAGTGAGCTCTCATGTCCAGCTCCTTTCTGGAGAATCTAGAGGGTGAGTGTTGACTGAAATATGTCATTGTTTTTATACCCAAGTCTGGTATTGCATGCAGTGGCTGGATTTGCATGTGCTACAGAGGATGGGGCATACACGGGCAATCTTCTTGATAGGTCCACTCATTTTTTTTTGGAGCTACACTCTGACTACAAGACTCTGCTTTTTAAATCTAACCACATTCAGGTTTGTAGCCTTATAAAGTGCTTATAAATTTAATCTGGGTTTGAATAGAAGGGAAGTGTCTAACTGAATTTATTAAATCAAAATAGAGAAGCCCATCTATAAGAATTCTGTGACTTAGGGGAAAAAGAATTCTATGGGTTGGTGGCTGAGTAAACCTGGTTGCCAATCAGGTGTATAAAGCCTACTGATTTCTGGTCATGTACTCTATAAAGTTTTGATGTGAGGCAATATGAAATGGAAATAAAGCAGGAAATTTTATCCATTTGTTAGAGGCAACCTGGATTATTTACCCTTGAGCCTGCTTGCCTTGTAGGCCCATGTTTGTACTCTAGATAGTTCTTCAGAGACTCCATTTGGAAAGAATTCATAGAAATGAAGTCTGTGTGAGTGAGAGCCTGGGCCTCAGGCTTCTATACCGTAGTAACCCGCCAGGAACACTTCAGTCCCTCACGGTCATGCAGCTCCTTTTTTCAGAGACTCCGAAAGCCTTTTATGAACGTATGTGATAGAAATTGTAAATATACAAATTATAATTCTCAAAATGCCATTTGAATTTAGTTTTAATGAATTTAGATTTGGAAAAGGCTACCCAAATCTTTATATTTAGGATCCTAAAGCCTCCTCTTTAGACAAGGCACCAAAACACTGGCTTCTCCCAGAAGCTGAGCCTACCCTGGTCTCACTTAATTGTCTCCAGTCATGAGAGGAATAAAAAGAGAAACTAAATTCCTGCATCTCTCTAAGAAGAGTCATAACCTGGAGGGTTTTTTTTTTTTAATTGAAGTATAATTGACATACAATTTCCTTTCAGATGTGCATCACAGTAATTTGTTGTTTTTATATATTACAAAACGATCCCCGTGATAAGGCTAGTTACCATCTAGGACACCTGGTGGCTCAAGCGGTTGAGTGGCTGCCTTTGGTTTAGGGCGTGATCCCCGTCCCGGGATTGAGGGATTGAGTCCCACATCAGGCTCCCTGCAGAGAGCCTGCTTTTCCCTCTGCCTGTGTCTCTGCCTCTTTCTCTGTCTCTCATGAATAAATAAATTAAGTCTTAAAAAAAAAAAAAAGGCTGGTTACCATCTGTCACCATATAAAGTTATTACAATATTATTGACCATATTTCCTCTGCTTACATTACAACCCCATGGCTTATCTATTTTACAGCTGCAAAGTTTTTTCTCTTAGTTCCCTTTTACCTATTTTGACCACTTCCCCAACCTTCCTCCCTATAACCAGAAAGATTTAAATGAATTTCCTCATATTACGATGGAGCAGATCAGTTGAAGAAAGATTAAGTAAATCACCCTAATTATGTCACAACTGAGCCAAAATGAAAGTTTTATCTCTTCTAGAGTTTACCCCATAGCTCTTCCTATGTATGTAGCAACAAGTAAGTTGGTCACTAGTGATCTTGGTAAGAAATGTTTTTGTGGAATGAAGGGATCAATATATGACTAAGGAGTGAACAAGAGGTAAGAACAGAAACATGAACATAGAAACATGAAAGAGCAAGCAGTGTAGATAACTCCTTTAAGATGTTAAGCAATGAAAGAAAAAATTAGACATAGGGAGCTATGTGGGGTCTAGGATTTTTATTTGTTTGCTTGCTTGTTTAAGGTAGAAAGCCTTACCATACTTAGTAATGATAAGAAGGATCCAGGAGGGAAGGTGGGTAGATTGATTGAAGAGCTGAAAGAATGAAGAAAATTTTTGAAGCATGTCTTGAAGAGGCAAGTATATACAGGGTCCATAGCACAGGTGGTGAAATGAAACATGTGAGTTTATGGTTCTGGAGCTCAGGTTGGGTCCCCGGAGGTCAGATTTGGGAATGAGCATATATAGAAATGGACAAGATAATCCAGAGAATATGTACAGTGTGCAAAAAAACAAAAAGGGAAAAAGAAGGAATCTTTTTATAATCTTAAAATCCTTCTGAATCCAACATCTTCACACAAATTAAAAAGAAGTGGGTTCTGGCTTTTAATTTTTCATATTTTAGTTTTTGCTGATTTAAAATAAGGATACATGCTGATACTTGAATACACTTTTAGGTACCTGTGTACTGTTTACTCAGCTACAGATTTAATGTTTGTCTTTGAAGAATGTTTTGATTTACAACCTTTTTTAGAGGAAATATCTATATGACACTGACTATGGTATCATACATATAAGAGATTTCTTAAGAAGAAAGAAAAAATAAAATACATTAAAAAAAAAAGAAGAAAGAACACGTAATAACAAGACTGATTCCCTTGTTATTACGTGTGTGGTAAAAAAAAAACTATCATAATTTTCCTTTACGAGTAATAAAGCTAGTGTTAAAAAGTGAAGGATATCTTCTAATTTTTGTGCATACATTTTCACTTTGTTCTGTGGTTGAAAGCTGTGTAACATTTAGGATAAAATTTAAAATGACTTAATTAGGGCAGCCCAGGTGGCTCAGCAGTTTGGCGCCGCCTTCGGCCCAGGTCGTGATCCTGGAGACCTGGGATTGAGTCCCGCGTGGGCTCCCTACATGGGGCTTGCTCCTCCCTCTGCCTGTGTGTCTGCCTCTCTCTGTCTGTCTGTCTCTCATGAATAAATGAATAAAATCTTAAAAAAATAATAAAATGATTTAATTAAAAACTTGGCATGGTAGAGCTCAAGCTATCTTGGTTCTTGCTTAAAATACTTAAATATTCTTTCTGCGTTATCTTTATGGTGAGGAGTTTTTTTGTTGTTGTTTTGTTTTTTTTTTTTTAATTTATGATAGTCACAGAGGGTTGGGGGGGGCAGAGACATAGGCAGAGGGAGAAGCAGGCTCCATGCACCGGGAGCCCAACGTGGGATTTGATCCCGGGTCTCCAGGATCGTGCCCTGGGCCCAAGGCAGGCGCTAAACCGCTGCGCCACCCAGGGATCCCTATGGTGAGGAGTTTTATTCTGTTAATATAAGCTAGGTTACTCTAATGGAGATTCTAAAATACAGTGACTTAACCACATTGGAAATTTCTCTCACACTTCATAGTAATTCAGAGATCAGGATTCCTTTTATTTCATTGTTTCTCTGTTTCCTTAGTTATTGTCAAAGCAAGAGTCACCACTTTGATTTGAGACTTAGCCCAAAGCAAGAGGTAGGGGGGAAAGAAGGGAAGAGGTTATTGAGCTGGGTATGAGGAAGATGCACACATCACTTTTGTTCACATATCATTTGAAAAAAACAAATTTATATGGTCATACCTAACTACAAAAGGGAAGCTGGGAAATGTAGTTTATAGCTGAGTGGCCATGTGAATAGCTAAATTCAGTTACTAAGAATGAATTGGAAAATGGGACGCCTGAGTGGCTCAGTGGTTGAGTGCGCCTGCCTTTGGCTCAGGGCATGATTCCGGATTCCTGGGTTCAAGTCCCACAAAGTCCCACATCGGGCTCCCTGCATGGAGCCTGCTTCTCCCTCTGCCTATGTCTCTGCCTCTCTCTCTCTCTCTCTCTGTCTGATTCTCTCATAAATGAATAAATAAAATCTTTGAAAAAAAAAGAACTAAAAGTGTATCTTAGCAGAACTGTGTTATAGAATAATAAACCCATAAATATTAGATTTCTCAGGATGCCTAGGTGGCCCAGCAGTTGAGCGTCTGCCTTTGGCTCAGGGCATAATCCTGGAGTCCTGGGATCGAGTCCGAAGTCAGGCTCCCTGTAGGAGCTTGCCTCTCCCTCTGCCTGGGTCTCTGCCTCTCTCTGTCTCTCATGAATAAATAAAGAAAATCTTTTAAAAAATTAGATTTCTCATCCATTTAAAATCATTCCTTCTAAATTTCTCATGTTTTTCTTTTCAAGTGGAACTCAGAAAATAATTGCACACTTCGTTTATAAAAAAAAAATAACATTTCCATAAAATTGCTCACCAAAGAATGGATTATACCTTTAAGCTTTAGGTAGAGAGAAGGGAAGAAGAGATGGATTTGCCAAACCTGGATGAATGATCATTGCAGCTTCAAAATGAAATAATATATATAAATAGTCTAATTATACCCAGAAATCATTTACAAAAATTCTCAAGATGAAAAAAAAAAAAAAAAAAAAATTCTCAAGATGCTCAGATGCTAGTTAGAAAGGCCCTTTGGGCTTTTGCGCATATGACTATGTGCCTACCCCAGAGGCAGTGTCCTGGGTTACTCTGCCCCTCTCCACCTGGTGGTGAGATTTCATACCACACCAGGATTGTCACTTCCAGCTCTGAAACCTTTAAGCATTGGAAATAGCTCTAAATAAGAGACCTGTTGTTACAACACCTCATTCTTGTGTATAGAAGTAGCATTCCAGTAAACTGTTAATTTGGATAGCAATTTCTGGATAAAGAACTTGTTCTTATAGCAAATACTGCTGATGGCTCTGACTACTTCTGTTGTGGTGGCACAGGAGACCCAGGTGTTGGAGTAACTGGCAGCTGTCACAAGTGGGCCAAATGCTGTGACCTACATAAACTATTAACATGGGTGTTGAGGGCTGTTGACTCTTGTTTTAGGCTTTTAATTCACTTTACTCTTTTTAAGGGGGAATGATAAAATTGCATAATAGGGCTGTAAACTCTTTCTGCTCTTAATTAAATTGATGAAAGGGATCCCTGGGTGGCGCAGCGGTTTGGCGCCTGCCTTTGGCCCAGGGCGTGATCCTGGAGACCCGAGATCGAATCCCACGTCGGGCTCCCGGTGCATGGAGCCTGCTTCTCCCTCTGCCTGTGTCTCTGCCTCTCTCTCTCTCTCTCTCTCTCTCTGTGTGACTATCATAAATAAATAAAAATTAAAAAAAAAAATTGATGAAAAAACATAAAGCCACCTCAAACACCTTCTGGACTAGGGTTTAAATAAATGAATAAATTCAGTCATATATATTCAAAAGAAAGTAGAAAATGAAATTTGGTTTCCAAATTTACCAAGCTGTTGGTATTTTTAAGAAATAACAATGTCAAATCATTAAGATTTTTTAATCACTAAGTTGTACACCTGAAACTAATGTAAATATGTATCAATTATACTTAAAAAAAATACTGTGTTTATCAGTATTGTTAATAATTTACATCATAGGGGATCCCTGGGTGGCGCAGCGGTTTGGCGCCTGCCTTTGGCCCAGGGCGCGATCCTGGAACCCCGGATCGAATCCCACGTCGGGCTCCCGGTGCATGGAGCCTGCTTCTCCCTCTGCCTGTGTCTCTGCCTCTCTCTCTCTCTATGTGACTATCATAAATAAATAAAATTAAAAAAAATTTAAAAAAAAAAATAATTTACATCATAGATTTGTTTACCAGTAATAATTTTGACTTGCTTAAGTTGACGCTCAAATTTTGGCCAATTCTAACAGAAAGCTATTCCAGGAATCCAGAGGTAGGAATCTGAGCCCAAAGCTCCCAGCCTCAGGGAGAAGTGAGAGGCAGAGAAGAACAGCGGATTCTGTGCAATACTGTGCTCAAGTCATTGCTAAAGGGCGACAAAAGGACTGCCTTGTTCTAGTTCTGACTCCTTGTCCTAAAATTCATATTCAGCATTCACCTGTAGCAATTATTTGAGCATAATTTTTGTTGTTTTTCCAAGTACCCAAATTATATTAAAATATTCACTTGGCTAGTTATTGTATTCAGCATGCAGTAGGTACCAAGCATTAAGGGTTCAGTGGAAAACAAGATAGATAAGGTCCTTGCTCTACTGGAATTTAAATCTACTAATTTTTATGTATTTATGTAAATATGTATGTAAATCTAATTTTATGTACTAATATTCTGTATCAAAGTATATTTGAGTACAGTCAGCTTGAATGCTTCTTTGTGGAAAATCTTCTTGGCTTTATCATAGTCTGAAAATCCCAGTCAAGAACCTTCCAGCTTGCTGGAGCTAAGTGAGGTTAAGCCACAGGCAAAAGAACAACAGAACTTTGATAAGGGGGAACAGAAATAAAATAGCTTTGATCAAGCTTTTCTGTAAACATCACCTGGCTACCTCAGAAAATGATGTGTTTGTCCTTATCATCAAAGTGTACTTGTTAAGTGGGTGGATAGTGCTGGATATATACCCTCATCCTCAAGAAAACGTAAGAGGGATCCCTGGGTCGCACAGCGGTTTGGTGCCTGCCTTTGGCCCAGGGCGCGACCCTGGAGACCCAGGATCGAATCCCACATCAGGCTCCCGGTGCATGGAGCCTGCTTCTCCCTCTGCCTGTCTCTCTGCCTCTCTCTCTCTCTCTCTCTCTCTGTGACTATCATAAATAAATAAAAATAAAAAAAAAAAGAAAACATAAGATACAGGGAAAAAATACTCATGTGACTTTTGATGATGATAAAGCACCATTTCTCATCACTGTGTAGATGTAAAACTTGAAAATTGAGATAATTTAAGAAGGTGTGGTAAATGGCAGTTTGGAACATCTCCAAAGTTAACTGTCCTTTTTTGTTGTTGTTGTTGTTGTTAACTGTCCTTGGAAGGGATAAGCACTGGGAAAAGAGGACTGTCAGCTGGTACTCCCTTCTATATTTGGCTTGTTGCCACTGCTGGGAGACCTATCTAAAATAAACACTGTTAAAATAAATAAATAAAATAAAATAAACACTGTCAAAATCAAAATCAGATGTCATGCATTAGTCTTAATAACATTTTCTGGTCCTTTTCCTACCCTACCACCTTTCTGTATACCAATCCCAATAGTTTCCAAGTAATTATATTGAATTAGGATCCATTTATTCAGTCATCAAAAACTGATGTTTCTGGGCAGCCCAGGTGGCTCAGCGGTTTAGCACCGCCTTCGGCCCAGGGTGTAATCCTGGAGACCTGGGATGTAGTCCCACGTCGGGCCCCTGGCATGGAGCCTGCTTCTCCCTCTGCTGTGTCTCTGCCTCTCTCTCTCTCATCTCTCTCTGTGTCTCTCTCATGAATAAATAAAATCTTAAAAAAAAAACAACTCATGTTTCCTCATCAGTAAGGTCCTTGCCTTTTAAGAGCTCACAAACTATTTGAGAGACAGATGATGATGACCCGTACCAGTAATTCAATGTGGTGAGTTATGTGAGAGTTCACACACACAGATCATGGGCCATATTTGTGCTCCATCTTGGCATAAGACTAGCCCATAGACTATACATGGTGTCCACACTGAAAACTCTGTTCCTTGCTTGTTATGGGGCTTGGAATAACAGGTGCCAACGGCTGCCTTTTCTATTTCTGTCCCCTTTATACACTCTTCTCTGTCTCCCTTTCCTCACTCTCAACATACTCCCTCTCCCTCCCCAAGCATCACATTTGTCCAGGTCTTTCATATTTTCTTTGTCTGAAAGATTTCTCTGTTTCTCTACTCTTGGCCTCCAAGAAATGATGGGTGTTTGGAAATTAATTCCACCATTTACTAAGCAAATGATGTGAACTGCCAAAGCCTCAGTTAACTGACCTATAAAGTGGGTTAGTAGTTACCTTAACATGTTTTGAAGATGAAATAAGTTATAAAATTTCAGTTGTAAACTCTCATAGATGCTCAGTAAATATTTGTGAAGTGAATGTTAGTTCCTTCTTCTAGCCATCAGTATATGAATTTCAAGAATTTTTTTTGATTACCTAAACTATAAAGAGATATTAATTTAATACTTGAAGATTTTTTTTTAAGTGATTGATAGTGTCTCCTTTGCTCTGTGATCACATCACATTTCTAAGTTGTTGTTTTGTCTTGGCCTGTTTTCATTTATAACAGCTATATTGAGATATAATTCATTACTGTAAAATTCATCCTTGAAAATGTATCATTCAGTGGTTTTAGTATATTCACAGTTGTGCAACTATGACCATTATCTAATTTTATAAAACTTTGATCCCTCCAAAAAAAGAAAGAAAGAAAGAAAGAAAGAAAGAAAGAAAGAAAGAAAGAAAGAAAGAAAGAAAGAAAGAAACCCATACCTGTTAGCAGTCACTCCCACCATACTCCTGGTAATGAGGTGCGTGGTTAACCTGTTTGTGCTATTTTATACAAATGGAATCAAACCGTATATGATCTTTTGTGTCTGTTTTTTTTTTTTTTTTTTTGTTTTTTCACTTAGCATCATCTTTTCAAGGTTCATCCATGTTGTAGCATGTATTAGAACTTCATTCCTTCTTGTGGCTGAATAGTGTTCCACTGTATGGATAGCCCATATTTTGTTTATCCATTCATCACTTGGTAGACATCTGGGTTGTTTCCACTTTGGGACTGTTATGAATAGTGCTGCTGTGACCTTGTATTCGAGTACAAGTTTACGTGTGTTTTCAATTCTTTTGAGAATGTGCCTAGGAGTATAATCTTCAGTTGATAAAGAATTTTCATTTCAAAGCAAAGAATTCTCATGATGAGAGAACTTAAGGTTCTTACTGGGAGAATTTCTATACTGGTTACTTAAGACTGAAGTTTTCTGCATTGGACTTCACAAAGCATTATATGTTTACTGCTTGGCTTGTCATAGAAACCAACAAAAAAGCAAGAATCTTTTCTGAAAGGATGAGAAACAGTATAAATGCCCCCAACATAATAAAGGATACTTTTGTATTAGCATAAAGTAACAGAACAATTCCCAAATATTCTTTTATTCTCACCAAAGCATTTATTTTCACTCACTTTACATACAAAGTACTCTCCAGGAATCAGAAGGGGAAGACCCTCCTAAAGGGATGCAAATTAAGGAAAAGTTAGATTAAGGTAAACACATTTAAGAAGTATGCTATCTTCAGTTCTAGAGCTTTTTATTTTATTTTATTTTATTAAGATCTTTATTTATGATAGTCACAGAGAGAGAGAGAGAGAGAGAGATTGAGAGAGATTGAGAGATAGACATAGGCAGAGGGAGAAGCAGGCTCCATGCACCGGGAGCCCAACGTGGGATTCGATCCCGGGTCTCTAGGATCGCGCCCTGGGCCAAAGGCAGGCGCCAAACCGCTGCGCCACCCAGGGATCCCAAGCATGAGCTTTTTAGAGTGAGGGTAAGAATGTTTCCTGTTCCCTGAGCCATCTCCCTTCCCAACCCAAACTGAACTGAAAGGGAAAAGCAGGGGCTGGAATAACTTCTGGACTTAGGTCTCCATTCAGTTTAGGAGTAGGCTTTAAGCACTGCATTTACCTTTATAGAAAACTTCAGAAAGCGAAAAAATGTGTTTGAAATGGAACTTGCCTTTGAGCATCCTATGGTCAGTCACACACAGGTCACTAATCATTTTCCCTTTTCTTGTTTTTCAGTGAACGAGATAATTGGGAGAGACATGTCCCAGATTTCTGTTTCCCAAGGAACAGGGGCGAGCAGGGAGGCTCCCCTCCCAGGTCCCAATTCCCTGGATAGAGGAAGATCCGATGGGCTCTAACAGTGCTCGCTGCAGCCATGTGTCCACCACCATGGACTTCTCAGCATGTTTCTCTCCTTGGACCTTGGGTTTCCAATTCTGTGGCCTTCAGGACTGGCGCCAGGAGTTGGGATCACTGTATGTGGGGAAAGCAGCATTCCTCCACCTCAGGCCTTGGGTAGATTTTTGTAAAAGAACAGGAGCAGCATAGACTGAGCTTTGGGGAAATGAGCTTTGCTTTTTATATTTAAATAGGATACTTTTATATGATGGGTGCTTTGAGTGTGAATGCAGCAGGCTCTCCATTTCAGAGGTGCTGCTTTTGCAAGTGACCTGGTTGCTTAGCTGTGATTGGTGATTTGTACTCCTTTATGGTCATTTGAAGGACTCTTTAGCTTTGATGATATTTTTAAAGTAGTAACTTTTGATAAAACCTTCCAGAGGTAAACATGAAAAAAAAATTCTCCCAAGCCCACACCTATGCCTCAGAAACTCAGCATGCCCTAAAGCCTTTCATAGATTTATAGGAAATAAAGCCAAATGTAGCTCATACCTCTTATAAAAGTAAACTGTTAACGTGAGGAGACCATTCCAATCATTGAAGTGTTGGAATATAAAACGACATTCCAGAGCATAGCCTTTTTATAACTTTTTAGGTAATCTTCCTGCAGTCTCTCCATAATGACTCCATGTTGAAATTGCTTTTTTCCCTCAGGGCCTTGGATAAGATAGCGACACATAAGGTGACTTTGAAAGGTGGGTTTTTTAGCTTGATAGCTTTAATATCCTGCCATCCTGCAAACAAGTACGCTGTGGAGTGCTTTTCTTGTGTCCTCTGGTCCCAGACCTTTTCCGAATGGTAGTTTATCTGCATTTGGCTGCTCTATATCCTTTGAAGCCATAGCCTTATGACGGTTTAGGCAAATTTGCTGGTTCTAGCTCATCTCTAGAGGCCAGGCTGTGTCAGAAGCTAAGCACAAATAAGCTATGCTTCAAAAGAGGAGCAGGAAAAAAAAAAAAAGGAGCAGAGAAAATACAGGACTCCAGATGGGAAGCTTTTAAGGTTCACAGTGGCATGAAAGGCTTATCCCTCATTCTGTTTACAGCCTAAAATGTTTCTGGCCTACCTTGTCCCTTCTGCATGGCCTAAAACCAAGCCTTTTCCCCAAAAGGCTTTGAGGCAAACCCAAACATGAGGTAGCATCATAGACCTAACCCTCCACACCAAAGATGCCCTGGTGCTGCTGCTGGTGAGGCTGGTGCCCAACGCAGGGGCCAGTAAGAAACTCCAGCCTGCTGTCTACCAAAGGAGGTGCCCGAGTTGGGTGCTTTTTCCAAACTCTGCCCTTACCCATCCCATTAATGGGATTAGTACCTATTCCAAGGCTGGGGCCATTTCAAAGCACCTGAAGTTTGTAGAATGCTTGCACACAAAATCATGTAATTTCATTTATTCAGGAAGGAAATTCTTTTGAGTGCCTATATGTGCGACAGTGTGCTGAGCTGGTCAAAGGCTTGATGTTACTCCAGGGGATAATGAGTCCTAGATACCAGGACTCTATTGAGGTCAGCTGAGGCCTGGGCAGAGGGAGCCGGGTCACTGGCCACCACCTCTAGTCAGCCAGGTAGAAATGTTCACCTCCTACGGGATGAAGTATGGTCTTTTTATTTTTATGCCCTCTTCAAACCATGATGATTTAATTTTCCCCCTAAAACTAGTTAGAGAAAAATGTATATCCTTCAACAAATCACTCTAGTCCCTCTTGGAGCTGGGTGTTTTCATATTTTCTTTAAGTTTTGTGTCAGAGTGTGGATAGTGAGATTTGCTTCAGGGCCTGTAGTTGGTAGCCTACAGCTGCCTTTGGAGGGGTTGTGAGAGGCGGCCCCTGACAGGAAGCTCCAGACAGCTGGCCGGACTTGCCTCTACCCTCTTGCCCCTGGGGTAGCTGCCTCACATGGGTTTTTGCAAGACCCTTTGGGGGTTGCTTTGCTGCCTTCAGGAATAAAAGCCTCTATGATCCAGAGTTGCTATGCACCAAATTTCGATGCCTTTTAAATACCTTGATGCCTGTAGCACTAGAAATGCTTTCCTATTTAAAATAAAAGTTAAATTTTAAAATAGAGCTTTGTATACTATGTGGGCAGTCTTATATCATTTTGTAAAATCTTTGGTTTAAGAATCAATATTCTTTGGCTTTGTAGGTAAGTAAAGACTTTAAACTTTGTGCAACAGAAGTGGTGTTAAAGCACATATCCATTGGATTGTGTAAACTGACTTCTAGTAGCAACATTGAGCAACTCAGCATGCCCTGGCCCCTACCCCTACCCCAACCAACCTGTGCTGATTCTGGGTTGAGGAATGAGATAAGCAGCCTTTTGCTTACTAGAGATTCTCAGAGAAACATGGCTGAAAACATCTTGAAAGGGACCAGATGTCTTGTCTTCGGGTTTACGTTTGGTGCTGCTGCCTGTGCAACCCACCCCTGCCCGAGGCTAACCATTATAGAGCTCTGCTGGATCTGGCAGTGAAGCCCTGGGGTGGTGGTTCTTATTTGTTTGAGGACTTACTTATTTTACAGGGGGAGGGGCAAAGAGAGCCCCACAAGATCACCACCTGAGCTGAAACCAAGTGTAGGCTCAATCGACTGTGCCAACCAGGCGCCCTCTGGCCTTGAAGCCCTGTTTTTAATATTCAGTACAGATGGTTATCTTTAACACTCAGATGGGCTCAAGCTGAAACCTTATGTTTTTTAAAATGGGTGATGTTCAGTTAAGGAATTGGTTCTGAGTTATGTTTACAGCACTTGGAATTGTGTTTTCTTAGACATTTTGTATTTTAAAACCTTTTCTAGGAGTATAGTGCTCCTTACACAAATAACAAAGGGAAGAGTCAGCAATTCAGGTTCCTCAGTTACAGTGCTGAAATAATAAATGATGACAGGTTAACAGTGTCCTTGAAATCTGCCTGAGTTTTCCTCTGCCTGGGGCAAGGGTGGAGCCCCACACTCTGGGATCCAAAGCTAAGGGCACTTTGGCTTTTAAAAAATCCACCTGGTTAGGAACCTTTATTTTACGGAGAAGTAAGCAGAATTCCAAATTCTTTCCAAAGCTTCAATTATGTACCCTCTTAATGGGTGCAAAGGGCATTCCACGAAGTCTGCTGAGTTCAAGACCACTGGCCCGCCCAAGGTGTGCATGAAAAGTAGGCAGAAAGTCCCCTTTAAAATTCAAGTCTGAGTTTTTGTGTGAGGGCTTCCTGCCCTCTAGTGTCCTCTGGGGATACTGCAGTACAGTCCATCAAAACCAACTGTGATTTTGCCACCTGATATTCCTTGTGCCAAGCGGAGAGTTAGCATCCTCAGACCCATGGCACAATGTGGCCACTAAGGTCCAAGTATCCTCCTGGGGGCCGGGGCCAGCATTCTCTGTCTCCCTGCCCCCTACCAGAAGGGACAGGGGAAGGTAGAACGTTGGGATCTTTACTCAGAAGCTCCCAGGAGTCATACACTGAAGGCACCAGGGCTTACATTTTAAAAAGAAAACCAAGCCTGCTGTGGACATCAGCCCCACAGCCAAAACCAACCAAAGGCTCTCTTGCTGCTACTCAGGAGGCCTAGATCAGGCCATTGGGAGCAGGGTAACACCATTCCACCCCCAGCCCTGCATGCAGGGGTCCAGCCATCATCTTTGGGGTGAACAGACAGCAACAAGTGGGAGATGGACCTGGGGCTTGAGCTCCTCTAGGTGCTTTCTGAGAGCTTTGACAAGCCAGAAGCCACCTGATTGAGGATACTGATTCTCTGGACGCAAGAGAGACATGTTAGACATCAGCCAGCTCTTACCTCCTGGCTCCCTCACCTACAAACACACCCACTCTTTGGGGGCCTGTAGCACAGTGCGAGGCGGGTCACCAACAGGCACCAAACTGGTGTAGTCATCAGGGGCTAACTGTAGGAGGGAAAGAGATTTAGGGGAGGGAGCCCCTGGCTCAGCCACGTTCCCATGCCCTCCAGCCACACCTCACCTGATAGGCTTGGAAAACGCTGAGCAGATCCTTCATACCGGCTGTATATGGGACACCCTGCATACGGACCAGGGCTCCTGGCTGGGACAACACTGAGGTGGAAGCAGAGGCCAGGGCAGCAGGAGGTGTGGTGAGGTAGCCCACTGTGGTGGGGGACACTGGGGGGCTAGGATGGGAGAGGCAGGGATTTTAGGAGTGCAGTCCCACCTGCCTCTCTCCTGCCCTGGTCTCTGCCTTGTGCTTAGTTCAACTCCTCCTCCCTAAAACCTCAGTCTCTAGAGTCCGTCCTCTCCATTCCAATCTATAGATGGTATCCGCCAGGCCATACCTGTCACTCCCTTGACCATCTTAGAATAAGTCCCAGCTCTAACAGACCTTGGACTGTCTGGCCCAGAAAGGGGATCATGAGCCTCCCCCAAACCAGAATTGGGGCAAGACTGTGGAGTTTTCTTAAGCAGCTGGTACCTGGGGTAGTAAGCAGTATAGTTCATGTAGAGTTGAGTGGCTGGCCCTGGGTAGTAGGCAACAGGGGTGGGGGCAGCAGGCACCCTGGCAGCCGGGAGCAGTGCTGAAGAGGGATACAGAGCTGCCGTCTCAGCGGGAATGAGTGTTGGGGTGGCCTGGAAGGTGGCGTAGGTGGGTGGTGAGAGGCCTGGAGGCAGAAGTAGAGAGTGCATCTGCAGGGAGCCCAGCACTGCCCTGGGTGAGGCAGCCAGTAAAGTGTCTCCCTGTAGAAAGTGAAAGTTGTAACAGCTCGGCCCCCACACACCACCTTCCCCAGCCCCTGGGACACTCACAAGGCAGCTTGCAGGGTGGAGGGGACATGCCACTGCGGCCCAAGGTGCCCCCCATTAGCACGCGACTCATCTCCTCTGTGGAGCAGGGGACCACTTCCACATAGCGTTCCTTCATCACTTTCTTATGGCAACGCTGAGCAGCAGCTAGGGCCCGCTCTGCTGACGTCATCTGGATGAAAGCATCGCCAGATGGCCGGCCCTGCGCACATGGTGGTCTTGTAAAGGGTCTGTGATCTGTCACGTGCTAGAGCACCTGACCCGCAACCACAAACCCCTCTCTCACTATGGAGGTCTCCCCACTGGCACCAGCCCCACCTGCTGGTTGAGCACCATGTGCACACCGTGGGGCCGGATGTCGGCCGCTGCCTCCCCCAGAAAGCTCAGGATGTCTTCGATGGTGGCGGTGTAGGGCAGGCCCCGAAGGCGTACACAGTCTCTCCCAGTCCCAGCTGCCAGTGGGAAGGGGATGGGGAGCAGTGGAGCCGTGAGTGCGGGAAGGAGTGGGCTGGATGCGTAGCGGTTCAGGACCTGGTAAGGAAGGCAGCGACAGGCCGGTCACGCCACATAGGGCAGGGGTCCAAGGCATGGAAGGGGTACCCTGGAGAAGCACACGGTGGGTAGGGGGAGCCCTGGGTGCTCACCTGCTGCACCTCAGCTGCAGTGCTCCGGAAGAGTTCAATGTATCGCTTACCCAGTATGCCCTTGTGCCTGCGCAGGGCAGCCTGTGCCAGCTCCTCACAGGCAAAGAGGGCAAAGGCATCACCAGTGGGCCGGCCGTCAGGGTGGCGCACAAAGAGCAGCCCATCAGCACCCCCAGTCACCGGGCACTCTGGCCCCAGAAAGCCCAGCACGTCCGCTGGCCCGGCTGAGAAGGGCAGTCCCCGTAGCCGCAGGATCACTTGGTCTTCCCGTGACAGGAAACGAGCCACCTCTAGTGATGTGCCTTGGTGAGAGGCATGGGAGTCACCCACTGACCTCATCCGTGCCCTTCCAAACACCCACCTACGCCGGCACATGGGGAGCAGAAAGGCAGGGGGCGGTGGGCCAGTGGGACATGGACGGAGAACCAGGGGAGCCGCCGCTGCTGCTGGGAGCACACTCACCCCCCGCGATCTTGACAAACTCCTCTCCTGTTGCTTTATACACCTGTGGGGACAGCGGGGACAGCCCGTGTGTCTCCAGCCTGGCCGGCCTCGGCTCTGCCCTGCTGCTCCCCCGGCCCAAGGCCCACCTCAATATAGCGGACACCCATGTGGTGCTTGTGTCTCTGCAGCGCTAGGTCCCGCTGCTCGCTGTCCACAAAGCGGATGAGGGCCTCGCCGTTTCTGCGGCCCTGGGCGTTGAGGCAGAGTGCGACGCCGCCCCTGCCGAGCCAGTGCTGCGTTAGTGCCTCCCGGGCAGGCCTGCCCGCCGGAGCCCACCCATCCTGCCGTACCTACCTGGCAATGTTGAGCCCTTTGAAGAATCGAGCCACATCCTGGTCTGATGACTGCCAGGGCAACCCGCGGGCCCGCACCACGGTCTCACTGTCCACCACGTCGGCCTTGCTGCTGTGGGGGCGGGCACAGAGTCAGAGCTGCGCCCCCCACACGTGTCACCGCCCACCCCGGCCCCCACACTCACCAAGGACCTGTCTCATACTTCTGCTTTACCACCTCTGCCTTCGAAAACAATTGACCTGAGAGGATATGGCATGGGGGTCAGCAGGGTCTGGTGGAGGGGGTCTCCCCACCAAGCTCTGCAAAGAGAGGACAGTTGAGGGGGATAAGGCAGTGACAGAGGAGCTCCTACCTATGGTCTCTCACAGAAGGTAACAAATGGGGATGGGGACTTTGAGGGAGTAAGAGGCAGATGCCCAGTCCTAGAGCAGGTGACCGGTGCTGAGGCGAACCTTACCACTGGGCCCTTCGAGCAGGTGGAGGATGACCGCTACCATTGTCTTCACTTCCCAGACCCCAAAGTCATCCTCTGTGGCATCTGTCTCTAGCCCCAAGTCTATGAGCAGAGAAAGAACCGTGAGAAAATCCCAGCATGAGCACCAATCTTGGTCCTACCCAGGCCCAAGTCCCTTTGGGGGACACATGCAGAATCCCAGCAAACATGTTGGTTCTGATCCAGCTCCTGTATGTCCTTACAAGTCTCCAGCCCAGACCTATGTGGACACACGTCCGTATTCCAAACACACCCCAGCGCAGACACAGAAGCGTGTGTCCTCAGGACTTGGCAGATAGCGTAAACCCGCGTGTGTTTATATAACCCCCCAGGACGCACATACTCAAAAACAGCCTACAGCCTCCCCTCCACCCTAACCCCGCCGGGTCACAGATACCCTGTGCCATGGTGGCCACGGTGAGCTCCCTGGCAGGGCGGGCTCTTGGGTGCTGCACATGGAACTCTCTGCGGAGGTCGTAGAAGGAGAAGAAGGTGTCGGGGAGCACCAGGTTCTGGCGGCACATGGGAGTGGGCATGAATAGGGGGAACTGAGCTGCCCTGCCCACCCCCATGACAGGAGGTCCTGGGCACCCTACCCCGTTGTGCCCTCGGTGGCATACCTTCCTGGAGGCCTCAGGGTGCAGGACCTGTCGCAGCAGCTGCTGCCCATCAGTGCATAGCATGTAGGGGCCCCCGCCCAGCAGAGCCACATCCCCGCTCACCAGCTGTGAGAACTGGGGACAGAGAGTGGGGAGAGAGACAGACACAGACTCAGAGCTGGGCGGGCAAGAGGAAGGAGGAGGGAGGACACAGGCTACCAAGCTGGTTCAGCTAGATGTTCAGCTCTGCCCTGCCTGGGGAGGAGTTGGCCACAGTCCTTGGGCCTGGTCCTGTGTCCCTTTTCTCCCCCAGTCCACTGTCAGCTTCTCCAGGCCAAATGGGGGCAGTCACATTATCACCCAAGCCCCCATCACACACACTCCCAAGAGTCTGGAGTGGGGCCAGAGCAAACACCTGGTGGAGTGGGACAAGCAGGTGGGAAGGGGCGGGGCAAAGCAGGTTAAACCTGTCCCTGACCAGGCACCACCCTCAGACAGGTGGGGGAGGCCCAATCCTGCCTGAGGCCCAGCTGGCTCATGGTCAATGGCAGCCCCGCCTCTAGGTCTGACCAACCCATGGGCAGAGAAAATCCAAGGACAGAGCTCCACACCTGGACGCCAGGGGCAGTGCGAGCTTTGACCCACACCCTATCGACCGGCTGGCACGGAGTTGTTTGCTCACAGAGGGGGTGGCACTCCCCAAGCTGCCCAGCCCCCGCCCCCCACCCGGCCTTCCTTCCCAGCCAGAGGAGAGGGAGAAGCACTAAGCGCAGGCCCAGGGCAAGCCAACCCAGTGCTCCTCCAGCACACTCTCCAAGTACGGTGTAGCCTGGGAGCCCCTGGAACAGGATCAGGTTCAGCACCTCACCAGCGGAGAAC
This sequence comes from Canis lupus familiaris, assembly GCF_011100685.1. NCBI lineage: Eukaryota > Metazoa > Chordata > Mammalia > Carnivora > Canidae > Canis > Canis lupus. Next base: position 81,874,233 of record NC_049226.1, on the reverse strand, counting down.
CAGCGGAGTTGCTGGAAAAGGAAAGAATTTGTGCACGTAAAGCACTTAAAGCCCTTACGCTCGAGACCAGGCACAGGGTGAGTGCAGTTAGTGAAGATAAGAGAAAGAAAACAGCAGTGGGAACCGCCTCCCGCTGGAGCCAGGCCTGGGAGGCACCGGGCCTCTGCGCTCGGGAGGCAGGTAGCCTCCAGGCGGGGTCCGGACAGCGCCCACGCCTGGCCAGCCGGCCGGGGCAGGCCTAGACGAGCCGCTTACACCTGGCGGCGTCTGCCTCCCAGGCAGACCCCGCCCTACGCCCCCGCTCCCGCGTCGCCCAGGCCGCTGGGTGGGCCGAGGTCGCAGGCGGCGGGGACCGTGACCTATGGCCAAGGCTGGGCCCCTTCGGCCCTTTCAGCTTCCGACTGCTGGGCTGGGAGACCCGGCCAGGCGGGTTCCCAAAGGCGTCTCGGTCTCGGCCTCCCAGCCCCGCCGGCCCTGGGAGGGGTCTCGCGGCCTCCGTCCCGCCGCGTAAGTAGGAGTGGATCCCGGGAAGGCTGAGAAGCAGGGCGCCCCCAGGAAGGGCCGGCACACGCGGGAACCTCTGAAACTTTTAAACAACAGGAACCCGTCCTACCACCCAGGCCGATTGGTCGCAGCACACCAGGCCTCGCCCCCCGCCGCCGGTCCCGCCGGGCGATGTCCCCGCGGCCCGGCCGGGCCCCGACGCTCACCTGCTGCAGCACCTTGTCCAGCGGCTCGGCCCGCGCCAAGCTGTCGGCGCTCAGGCCGCTCGCCTCGCGGCACTGCGGACTCAGCGCCGCCGCCTCGGCGCGAACCAATGACTTGTGCAACGTCCCCACCTACGAGCGGCGGGGGGAGCCGATCAGCCACCGCTCCCCTCGGACCCTGAAGCCCGCGGGAGCCCCACCGCCCCTCCTCGCCGTACCTGCCGGCTCTGCGGCTCCACCACTTGCCAGACCAGGAGGATTAAGTCGGTCTCGTCGGAGCCCAGGTCCGGCCCCAACGCACCGGCCGTGGCCCCGAACAGCACGACCAGGGGTCCAGGCGCGGGGCGGGGGTCGGCGACCGAGTCCGAGGCGGGGTCCGGGCCGGGGGGCGGTGGCTGGGGAGGCGGCGGAGTCATGGCCGCAGAGGAAGGGGGCGCTCGGCCAGACACACGCGGACCGACGAGGCGCACGCACGCACCGGCCGACGGCAGACACCAATCAGCTTGGGCGGGACCCGGTGTGTCGGGGGCGGCACCTGCGGCCCGGCCGGCGCAGTGGGCGCCGCTGAGACCCGCCCGCGGCGCCCCGTGGGGCGGGGCGGCCACTGGCCCCCGCCCTCTCCGGGCGAGTTACCTGGCGGCCCCGCCGGCCACGTGACCCAGGCGGCCCCGGGAGCGCGGCGCAGGCGGCCGGCGCCCAGCGCCCAGCGCCCAGCCCAGAGCGCGCGCGCTCCCTCGCCGGCCCGGGTGCGCGCTCGCCGCCCAGACTCCCACTCGGTCCGTGGGCCGTGCCTGCCTCCTGGGGCGATCCCGCCGCCCTCTGCCCCTCCCCGCCGTGAGGCCTGCGCCCAGGGACCTTCTGCAGGGCGTAGGGGTCACATGGCATTTGTGAAAATCACCGGGAGCCATTCCAGGGCCAGTGGGGGTCCTGACGGCCGGTGTGGGGGCTGATGAAAGTCACCAAAGAGGGCGGTGAATTACCCGCTATCACCCACGGGCCGGGGGTGAGCGGAGGCTCTTACAGCCTTGGGATCGGGGGACCGAGGGGACGGGCAGGGCTTGTCCACACAAGTCAGCACCTGGCCTTAGCCTGGCTCTGGGGTGCGCAGGTGGGAGCGCCGTGCCCCAGCCCCGGGGAGCCCCTCGAGGCGGGCGGCGCCGGACGGCCGGGCCCGGGGGCTCACTCTGCCCCACGTGGAGACGGCTGCCCGTTTCCGTCGCCCTCCCCGCCCGACGACGGGCCTGCTGCCCGGAGACCGAGCGCCCGGGGGTGGGGGCCAGCGACCAGGGTGCGGCGTGCGCGCACGGGCCGCGGGTCCTCGTCGCTGCTCCCTCCGAGGCCGGCGACGCGATCAGGTCCGTCCCAACACCCTCTTGCCCCCTCGTGCTTGGGGAGCCTCCCTTCCGGCGCGTCTCCAGGCCGCCCCGGACTTCCCTACGTTCCCGCATTTATAGGATTGAGAAACGGAAGAATCTGGCGGGAGAAGGGACGTGGGGCTGCCAGGCCCGCGCGGACGCCGAGGCGGGAGCCGCACCTCGCGCTTTCGTTGGAGATGGGCGCCCTGGGGTGGAGGGGGCGCTTCCGAGGCCTTGCCCAGAGAGCCCACACTTCAGCGCGTCCCTACTCAACGGATAGAGACCGAGGTGCCCCGTACGGAAGCGACTCGCTGCGGCCCGCCGGGAGCGGGGAGCAACCTCCCAGCGGCGCGGGGCCCGGCGCCTCCTCCGCCCCTCTCGGGGCCGCCCACCCCGGCGCCCGCCCGCTGGTCCCCACCCGCCGGAGCGCTAGGCCAATCGGGCCGGCGGGAGCGGGAACGTCGCTCCTCGGGTCCGGCCCGGCTCTAGATAAGCCTGGAATGTCAAATATTTGTTCGGGGGGCGGGGCCCGCCGGGGAGCGAGGCTGCCCCCTGGCGGCGGGGAGCGCGCGTGCGCCTGGCGGAGTCGGCCTTCCGTCCTCGGCCGCAAGCGCCTTCGCCCCCTCGGCCTGCATCGCTCCCTGTCGGGCTCCCGTCGGGGCTCCAGCTTCCAGGGGACAGTCCTGGCGGCACCGCCTTGCCGGCGGAGCGCTCGATCTCGACCTCAGCCTTCCCGGAGCCCCCGTCCATTAAACCGTTAGGGCTTCACGCTAGGCCCTTCCCTATTCTTCCTTCAGCGTGGGTCTCGAGGCCAGGGCCTCAGGGAAGCCACCTTCTTGAGGTGACCTCTCCAGTGTGGCACCTCTGGCCGTCCTGGCAGTGTGGGCAACTCCCCTGAACCTCCTGCGCGCCTGTCTGCCTGCCCCCAGCCCGCATCACAATTCCCGATACTTTTTTTTAAAAAAAGATTTTATTTATTTATTCATGAGAGACACAGAGAGAGGCAGAGACACAGGCAGAGGGAGAAGCAGGCTCCACGCACCGGGAGCCCGACGCGGGACTCGATCCCAGGACTCCAGGATCACGCTCTGGGCCAAAGGCAGGTGCTAAACCGCTGCGCCACCCAGGGATCCCAATTTCCGATACTTGGACTCTTCTTGAAAGAATAAATTTTTAAAAATAAGGTTAGAAAAAAATAATAATAATAAGGTTAGAGCCCCTGCTTTGCTGACCTCCTTTACTCATCTTTAGATGAATCCTCCCGGATCACACCATGAATGCCAAACAATCCTCATTCCTTTTCCCCCAAAACTAAAGTAACTTCTACCACAGCAAATCATTGTCTCCGTTCACCACTCACACCGGGAACTCAGTTCCTGGAGGACAGGCTCATCCCCAGTGCCCTTCATGGTACCTGGCATGTAGTGCTTGATCCAGACTTCATGAACGAGTAGTTGTCTAAGCGCTTTGCTTTGCTTTGCGTTGTCAGCCTTTGGATATTTCACACTAGTAACCTTCCCTGGGGCTAAGGATCTTTCCTCTACTGAGCTTCCCTCCACCTGTCCCTTGCCCCAGTTAATCCCTGCTCTTCCAGATTTTCTCTCAAGGCACTTTCCTCTGTAGCAGGGGTCCTTAATGGAGTTTGAGATTTCTGTATTTCATTGGGAAACAGCCCTCATCCCAACCCAGCTACTAGGGTTCACAAACTGTCAAATGAATTGGAAATAATAACATACATGAAAGGGGTGAGCAAGGTTCCAAAGGTCCAGCCGGTAGCGTTCCCCAAAATGTAATCCAGGTACTTGAGGGAAAGGAACTTGGTTATGTGAGCCAGGCCACACACTCACAGAATCCCATCCTTACCTCAGCCCTTCGAGGCATTTCCACGAAGGCAACTGGCCCTCCAGCCGCCTACATGAAGGTTGGGGCAGACACAAGGTGGGGATCCTCACGTGGGGCCCGGAGTGTGGGTCTTGACCTACCGGGTATCGATGAGTGGTGTGAAAGCCCCCTCCTCTCCCTCCCAGGCCAGAACATATCCCACTGTGGGAGAGGATTCTACGTTGGGTGCCTTGTGGGATCCACTGCGGCGATCTGCACTCGCCGGCTCTGGCCCATCCACGCCCTGTGCGGCCCGGTGGCCCGGTGGGTGGCCCGCAAGTGATCGCCTTGCTGAACTCCTGGGCCTCGGGGCAGACCGCGCTCTGCTCCCCTCCCAGGTTCCCAGCTACGCGCCGTTGCCGAATTTCCACTGAGCACCCACCAGAGGGCGCACCGACCCTGTCGCCCGAACCAGGTGATGGGAGCTGGGAGAGGAAACTTGCACGGGAGAGTGCAAAGAGTGCAACCCCGGGCCAAGCTCCGGGACAGAAGTGAAAAGGGAAAGCCCTTGACACCGCCTTCCTCTGGTTTGAGCATCTTTGCGACTCCCGGCTACCTGAACCTAGGCCCAGTTCTTAAGCTTGGTTTTCAAGACCCTCAACCTCTCTTCCACTCCCACCCGCCCTGTGTCCCAGACACACTTACTGTGACCAGGTCTGCAGGCTGCTGCTCGTACTTAGCACATACCCTACCTGGAGCACCCACCCACCTACTCATCCCTTTGTTTTCCTGGCAAATTCGTATTTATTCTTCAAGACCCATCTCTAATAATTCTTCCACCACGTAACATTTGTTGATGCCTAAGCCTGTTCTGGGCCCCTTTTCTTTTTTCTTTCTTTCTTTCTTTTTTTTTTTTTTTATTTATGATAGTCATACAGAGAGAGAGAGAGAGGCAGAGACACAGGCAGAGGGAGAAGCAGGCTCCATGCACCGGGAGCCCGCCCTGGGACTCAATCCCGGGTCTCCAGGATCGTGCCCTGGGCCAAAAGCAGGTGCCAAACCGCTGCACCACCCAGGGATTGGGCCCCTTTTCTGTCATGATTTGGTCAGTGTTTGGCCTCTTGTGACCCCAGGGAGGCTCCCACAGCAGAGGAATAGGAGCCTGATGAGCTGTGAGCTTTAGGGAGAATCATTTGGCCTCCAAATAGGTTCAGCTCTGGCTACCAAACCAGCTCAGAAGCCATGGTCTTGATTAGGTTGCCCTAAACCCAGGCACCCACCTGGTCCAGACAGGGTAGCTTGGAATTTGTGTGAGCAAGAGGGAATGAATGCAAAGGGCCCAGGGTAACAGAGAAAGGGCAAAGGCTGTTGGCTGGATTCTCACCTGAGGAAGGTAGCACAACTGGCCTGGCTCCCTGGTCTCTGGACTTATTCCTACATCTGGTCTTTGCCCAGCATATTCTCCTCCACAGGAATATTATCCCTCTTTGCCCAGTGTTTTCCAGAATTCACAACCAGCCCTGTGAACCTCTCAGGCCTTTATCTCCTCCAGGCCTGACAGGCATCAGGACCATGTCCTAGAAATGGGAAGTGTTGGAGAATGGGGTATATGACTCAGTCACTCAATATATGTTAAGCACCTGCTGTGTGCCTGGGACTGTGCTGATGGGAGCCAGTAACCAAGAAGGCAGTTGTACCAGTAACAGGCAGGTGAAGGGTTCCTTCCATTGATTATATTCTAATGGGAGCCAGGTAGGGGCTGCTTCAGAGTCAATGGTCATGTCTGGGCTGAGGCCTAAAGGCAGAGCTCAGTTGAGTCCCCAAAAATGGGGGCTGCAAAATGATTCCAGTGCAACAAGTGCTGAAGTCCAGAGTGAGAATGAGATTGTCCTGTTTTAGGCAGTGAGGAAGCTGCAGAAGCTGGAGACCTGTGAGCTGAGGAAGAGGAGAAGTGAAAGTTGTGGGAAAAGGCCAGAGTCCCCTGCAGGGTCTTCTTTCACTATGAGTGAGATGCATATGATGCATGCAATAGAAGGGTTGTGAGTGGGGGTAAGTGGACAGTGATGGGCCCAGTTTAATGTCTGATGGGTCAGCCTGACACATGGAGAGCAACCCATAGGAATAAGGGTATAAATTGAGACATTAGCAAAGAGGCTACTATGGGGATGAAAGTAATTTGGCTTTGGGAAGGTAGAGCTGGCAAGACTTGGTGACCACTTGGTTGTAGGTCTGAGAATCAGGATAGTATCTAGAGTCCAGGATGAGCCCAGGCCAGCAGTCAGTAGGGGGTAGGGGTGTGTGGGGGGGTGGGAATCATGTGGATGACAAGGTCATTGTGAGAAGGGGGCATCCTTGCCTTCTGATTCCTCCCCTCTCCACAGTGTCAGCACAGGTCATTGCTGCTAGGTCTTGACATCCTCTCCCTGAAATCACTATGGTTCCTATCTGCAGGGCCTGGGGGGCTGGGGCACCCTATGAAGGGCCCATGGTCACCTGAGGTTACTTAGTTGATAAGACATTCAGTCTGGCCACAGTCCAAGGTAGCCCAGGCCATCCTGATGCCTACCCTCTTTCCACTTAACCCTTGACTGTGGCCCCTGCCTATCTCTAGTACTGGCAAAAGGATCTCTGTGGTTTTCCACTGTGGGCCTGCACTAGATTGGTCTTCAGCACCCCCTCTTCTGGGGCCCAGGTTGGAGATGAGGGAGAGGGGTTTTGGGCCCTTGCCAGGGCCGGAGGGAGATAGTTGGACCTTAGGAGAGTAGTGTACACCAACCACCAATGTGTTTCACTATAAGAACGCAGGAGGGGCAGGCCAAGATGGTGAGTTGATTCATCCAGGAGTACTCTGAAAGGCTAGTGAGGGTCAGCCATTGACCAAGAGGAAGGAAGGAAGGAAGGGAGGGAGGAAGGAAAGAAGGGGCTGGCTAGCGGTCTTAAGACCAGCCAGAGGATGATCAGGGTGTTGTCTGACCCTCTGGAGGAGGTGTGTGGAGGATCAAGACTTCCAGTCTCCAAACATACTGGTCTCCGTATCCTACAGCGACCCATGGTGCTGGTCCCATTGCCAGCTGTCAATACTGCCCATTCTGTTTGCTAATGATTCCTCCAGCAGAGAGTCTACGTGTCTTCTCTGGATCCCCAGTTTGAGTGGGGTGGGGATGGGAGGTGGACTCCAAGGTCACGAGGCCTGTCCTGCTCTGCTGGGCAATTTGCCGATGGGCCATGGCCGCAGGGTGGAGGTTCAAGCCCACCTCTCCGGGGCACCAGAACTGCTCGGTCTGGCGGGGGGGACTCCAACTACAACTTTGGGCCCGGAAGCCCTCTCACTTGGAGGCGAAACACGTTGACCTGGCCTCCAGGCGACAGACAGACGCACGGGGCCCCTGGACACGCTGCTTGAGCCCACGTGCCGTCAGGGGCAGGGCGTGAAGAATCGGTGTGGGGATTGCACAAAGGTCCGGGTCAGCTCCCGGTCCCCTAAGGCCAAATAACTCCAGGACTCACTTCTCCCCTCCCTCCCTTTGCTCTGGCCACGGTTCTCCAGCAGCGGCCCGCACTGGACTGAATCCGCGCTCGGCCCGACCCGTTCCAGACCCCAGGTCAGGGGCGAGCCAGGATTCGGACGTGAGGGCTGCGCAGCGTGGGGTCCGGGTGCACAGGGCTGGGCTGCGCATCCGGCAGCAGCGACCCGGCTCTGGCCGCTCCGGGACCGCCGAGACGCGCGGCTGAGCCCCGATCAATCGATGCGCTCGGCGCGCGGCGCGGTCCGAGCGGCGGGCCGGGGACCCGCAGGGGCGGGGCGGCGAGCTCCGACGGGGAGGGGCGGCCCGGGCGGCGACTCCCTATTGGCCGGCCGGCCGGGGAGGCGGGCCCTGATTGGCCCGGCCGCGTGGCCGAGTGCGGGCGGCGGGGTTAAGCGCGTCGCCGCCGCCCGGGCCTAGGCGCGAGCACGGAGCGCTGAATCCGCACCCGGGACCTGGAGCGGCGGCCTCCCGCCATGGGCCTTCGCCGCGGTCCCTGCCCTGCGGCGCTGCTCCCGGGGGGCTTCCTGTTCCTCCTGCTGCTGGCAGACCCGGCGCTCCTCGCTGGACGCCGCCCTCCGGTGGTGCTAGGTGAGCGCGTCCAGGCGGCGGGTCCGTTGGTTCGTGCGTCCGTCTGGACGGGATGCGGGCGGGGCTGCCGTCCAGGTCTGCATCTGCCCCCAGCGTGGGGTGGGGGAGCGTATGACTGTCAGTCTTGTCACCTGGGTCTGTCCGTCCGCCTCCACCTCGGCCGTGCTGGGCGCGGGTGTGGTCCGCCGCTGCCCGCTCGCCTTCCCTTGTGGATCGTGGGGTAGGTGCGAGGGCTGGGGCCGACTCTCCGGCTGTCCGCCTGTGCGCGTCGGCCCCAAGCTTTGCCTCGCCTTCTGCCCATTTTTTAGCTGGAGAACCCGAGGGCCTTTGGCCCCACTCCCGAGGGCCGGTGCCTGGCTGTGGGTGGGGGTGTTCTCGGAGTTGATCCCCAGGGTCCTCATTGTTGATTTGGGCATGGCTAGGAGTCTCTCTCTCTCTCTCTCTCTCTCGCTCTCGCTCTCTCTCTCTCTCGCCACCCTTCCAGCCCGTATGTTTCAAGAGACATTACCGAAAGGAAGCTTTTTGGGAAAAGAATGGCTCCCTTATCCCACCCTCAAACCTAGCCAGTGAGTGACCTTAGGCCTAAGGCAGGAGCGTAAGGGAACCTGAGGATGACTAAAGACAGGGGTTAGGGTTGGGACAATCGCTATGAACAGACGTCAAGAAACCTGCCTGTACTCATCCCTGCCACACCAATTTGGACTGGGCTATGTTGAGACTAAGTGACCTCCCCTGCCTATCCTCCCCTTGGTCCTGGCCCCTGCAACTATACAGGAGCCACACTATTTCCTTGTGGCGGTGGACAGGGGTGAGACTTCTGTCTTGGGGGGCCTTGGATGCTTCATTCAAGTATTGAGTTGGTGGCCAACCAGGATTCCCAAGGGCAGAGACATTTTAAGGTATATGCTACATACTGAATCTGCTACAGCATGACCCCTATGTTCGTTCGTTCTTTCTTTTTTTAAAGATTTTATTTATTTATTCATGAGACACACAGAGAGAGAGAGGCAGAGACAGAGGCACAGAGAGAAGCCGACTCCATTCAGGGAGCCGGATGTGGGACTCGATCCCCGGGCCCCAGGATCACGCCCTGGGCGCCCTGGGCCGAAGGCAGGCACTTAACTGCTGAGCCACTCAGGTGTGCCCCCTGTGTTCTTTCTAATGGGAGTTTTTAAATGGAGATGATGCAGGTCATAGAAGGGTAGGGTTGGTAGGCTGTGTGGTCTTAGGTGGGCCCCCACCAGGAGCTCTAAGCCAGGAAATACTCCAGGTTCAACATGGAATTTGGGCAGACATGGCCATGTGTTCCCTAAGCTTGCAGGGATCCCCAGAGATGAAATCTGTGTTGGGCAAGCACAGAGAGTCCACCAACCCAGTTAGGGAAGGCTTCCTGGAGTATGTGGTTAGAGCTGAGGCCAGGAGAGAGTTTCATGCAGAGGAAACTACATATGAGAGGGAAGGAAGTAAGCAGTCCAGGCTGTTTGGAATGGAGTTGGGGGAGGAGTGGATTGTGCAGAGCCCGTGACAGGTTGGGTCATCTAGACTTTATCCTGCAGGCCCACAGGAAGCCATGGGTAGGCCTAAGGAGTCTTGAGTATGAAGGGTGTGGCATTGGGAAATGTATGGTTCCTGATGCGGGTAGCCAACTGCACTCATTAACTCATTCAGTTCTTGGTTATCCTAGGTCACGGTGGAGGAGCCTCAAGCTCCACCCAGAGTCACAGAATCCTGATCTGCCTCGCTTCTCAGAGAGCGAAGCTGTTGGCATTAATCCTGAGAAACCCCATGGTGGGCGATGGAAGAGTTGTTGTTTCTGGGCCCAAAGCATAGACCTGACCTTGGCCATCAGAGGATCAGCATCCAAGGGTGACCAGCGTCTATGAGTGAGGCCCAAATTGGTGGTAGAGGAAGCAGAGACCAGAGAAGCAGAGACAGAAGAAGACCTTGGGCAGGAGGAGACTGTAGCAAGCCATTTCTACCCCTCTCAGCCTCGGTTTCCTCATCTGTAAAGTGGGCATAGTAAAGATATTCTCTCCTAGTGTTATTTGAGGTGAAAGGTACATAGATGTCCTAATTATAAGCAAAAAAGGGGCTTAGGAAGTGACCACTGCTATTTTTAGAGGTCACACAGCCTGTCCAGGACTAAGGGCATTCAAGCACAGCAAATCTGGTGACTTCCTCCTATAGCCATTTCCTCTTTGGTGGAGATAATGACCCAGGTCTCTGCACCATCGTGCTGAGGACTCCTCACTTCTGCATCTGTATTGTTAAGGGAGGTGAAGGTAGGTGCATACCTGCCTCCCATGGTTGCCCTGAGGACTTTGTGAGATGATGTACAGGGAGGGCATGCCCTCTTTAGATCTGGGTTCACAGAGCCCAGGCCGAGACCAGGAGAGCCAAGATCTGGATGTTCACTCAGTGGTCATGGATTCTAAATGGAAATGTGCTTGGAAGGTGTCAAGAGCATGGCTTGTGGAAGAAGGTGAGGCCTGGAAGGTCAATGGGAGTAAATACTCTGGGAAGGGACTTAATGTGGGGCTGTGAAACCATGGGGATGGGTTTAGGTGTCACAAGGTTCCCAGTGTTCTGTGCAGACCAGGCTCGGTGTAGCTGGTCTCTTAACCAGCTTGAACAGAGAGAAGGCGTCCTTGGGGCCTGGTCACACCCACCCCTACTGGGCTGTGGCTGGAATGGTGTGATGTTTCAGGGTAGCTGTTTCTGACACAGGGTCCAGGTGTGCCGAGAGGCGAGGGCCCTCCAGATGACCTGCTCTCTGGAATCTTACTGGGCTCTCATGAGGCTGGCAGGTGCTTCTGTTCATTGCCCCCCATCCACAAGCCTGTCCTTGAGTGCCTTCCCTGGATTCAGTTTTGGCTAGTTAAGTGGCCCAGTGCTTTGTCCTGTCTCCCACTCCTTCTTTGAGTGAACAAGGCCCTACCTACTCTGTAACCTGGGATGGCAGTGGGTAGAAGGCCTTTGGGTTCAAGCCTCAGAGGTCCCCAGGCTGTCAGATCCAGTGCCTCATGCATGCTCTGTGTCCGCCTGCAGTGCCTGGTGATTTGGGCAACCAGCTGGAGGCAAAGCTAGACAAGCCAACGGTTGTGCACTACCTCTGCTCCAAGAGGACGGAAAGCTACTTCACACTCTGGCTGAATCTCGAACTGCTGCTGCCTGTCATCATTGATTGCTGGATTGACAATATCAGGTGGGGGCTGGGGCACAGATGGGTGCTGCTCACCGACACAGCCTAAAAAATTCTCTAGAACTCATTTCTGTCTCATTCCTGCTTCAACAGGCCCCGAGGTCTTGCCTTTCTCATTTCCTCAGTCTGGCCTGCCCCACCTCTGCACTCTCCCAGATAGAACTTTCTTCCCTTTCCTGCAACTTTTGTCCCACCTTCTCCAATTTATGCCTTGTGCTTCACACCCTCTGCATGAATTCCTTTTTTTTTTTTTTTTTAAAGATTTTATCTTTAAGTAATCTCTTCACCTAATGTGGGACTCAAACTCACAACCTCGTGATAAGAGTCTTGTGCTCTCTGGACTGAGCCAGCCAGGCACCACCTTCCCTGTAGATGGTATGCTCTGGGCCTTATTCATATCCTCAGCATAGCCTCCACCTCTTCCCTGCCTCTGAGTTGGCCACTGGCCCCTGAGCTTCTTGTTCCTCCTGGGACATACCAGGTCTGCATATCTTTGTAGATGCAGTTCTTTCAGCCTGGAATCTATGTCTACACCCTTTGCCTGGTAAATTCCTTCCATTCACCCTTTAAAACCTGAGCCTGAGGGCACCTGGGTGGCTCACTGGTTGAGTGTCTGCCTTTGGCTCAGGTCGTGATCTGGGGTCCTGGGATCGAATCCCACATTGGGCTCCCCACAAGGAGCCTGCTTCTCCCTCTGCCTGTGTCTCTGCCTCTCATGAATAGATAAATAAAATCTTAAAAAACAAACAAACAGAAAACCCTGAGCCTGATCCTTCTGTCAAGTTTCCCTTTCCACTCCCCAGAGCTCTTAACCTTCCCCTCCTCCAGACCTGTTTCCTTTCATCCTTATCAGGTGCCAAACTTTGTTTCCAAGAATATTTCCCTGGTAAGACAATAATGTGTTGGGAATTACTGCTTATTTAATATAGGCACTGTCCATATCACATACTCTTTTTCATTTAGTCTTAGAGCAACCCTATGAAACAGGTGCTGTTTTCAACCCTGTTTACAGGTGGGGACATCTGGAAGCTCAAAAAGGTTACAGAGTTGCCCATGGCCATTCAGCTAGTAAGCGGCAGAACCAAGATTTAAGCCCAGAATTGTGTGACCCTGAGCTAAGACCCAGCTCCCTGAAGTCGGAGGTTGTATCTCTTTTATCTTTATAGCAGTAGAACCAGGAACACAATTGGTGCACAGTATATGTTTGAGCTGAACGGAGTATCACAAATCTTTTTTTTCCCCGGAGACATACTAGCTGGTTCTCCAGGTGCCTTGCCTTTCTATGTTGTTGATGACACCTGCTTTGTTGCCTTTTTCTTCTTCTGTATGTGATCAGAGTTATTTCTGGGCTGTTGATCTGCAATTCTATTTTTATACCGAGACATGGTCTCAGGTACTGCCAATAGAAGGGTCAGGCGATACTGAGAGGGGCTTGCCTACCTTCACTGGACATCTGACCTGTTTAGAGCTGCTTTGGCTTTCTAGAAAGTTTTCTATAATTTGCTGAGTGGCCATTGAGTTAATCTACAGATTGCCCTAGAGAAAATGGGCCCCCAGACCTAGTATTTAGGTCAATGTTGGGTATCTTGTCAGCTTTCTTTCGCTGATATTAGGGGGGTAAGACTCAGGACCACCAGGGATGGCAGGTGTAGCCTGTGTTTTCTTGGGCACATTTTCCTCCTTGGTATCAGGGAGACCAGAACAGAGTTCCTGGCCTACCACAAAGCTTTCCTCCTGTCTCCCACCACCCTGTCCCATTGTTTTTCCAGGCCTCGTCCATCCATCCACATAGCAGCCACAGGTGTTTAGGCTCTAAGGTGGGGGTTTCTCTGTTTGATTACGTGGCATGCTGCACGTATCCCCTCCTTTGCCCTGCGATGTGTTGTTGTGGGTGGCAAGAGCTGAATCTATGGAGATAGGGCAACGGGAGCCTGCAAGATTAGGCTGACTGCCTTTTGGGTCAAGTAATATGTTGATGGCAGAGCCAGGCCTGACACTTCCCTTTCACAATCCAAGACCTCAATTCTGAGGTGGATGACATGGAGAAGGAAATACTGCCTTGATGGGGGTTATTGGGTCAACTTTGAATGAGTCTTAGGGTTCTCAGACGGATATGGTTACTCTGATCTGTGCTTTATAAACTTGCTTTGTTACTTTTTAGTCTCCTCTATACTTCTTACCAAATATAAGGGTAGTAAGGGAATATGGCTCAGGAAACAGCGCAGTATTAGGACACACCAGGTTCAGTGTCACCTCTGGATCACCAGCTCAATATCCCCCCCACACCCACACCCGACAGGCTGGTCTACAACAGAACATCCCGGGCCACCCAGTTCCCAGATGGTGTGGATGTACGCGTGCCTGGCTTTGGAAAGACTTTCTCACTGGAGTTCCTGGACCCCAGCAAAAGTAGTGTGGGTATGTAGCCCTTCCTCATGCCCTCCAAGGGAATGGAGATGCAAGTTCTGCTATATTCCTAGAGTGGGAGGAATGCTGTTAGTTTGGAAGGATAGCCTGTAAACTGTCTCTAAGCAGTGTAGGCGTAGAGCCTTATAGCACTCCTTAGGATTTTTCTACAGTAGATATCACAGTCTCCTTGTTGGGTGTGGTGTGGGTGGCTGGCACTGGCTGTACTCTCTCTAATTCTCAGACATTTCTGTCTACAGGTTCCTATTTCCATACCATGGTAGAGAGCCTTGTGGACTGGGGCTATATACGGGGTGAGGATGTCCGGGGTGCCCCCTACGACTGGCGCCGAGCCCCAAGTAAGTGGTCACTCCTGCTTCCTCCCTGACGCCTTGGAGGTTGGGATGAGGAAGTCACAGCCACCATGGGCCCTGAAGGCATGTGTCCCCTGCCCCCAGGGCCCTTCTGTCCAGCTCAGCAGTCACAGCTGTCACCCCTGGTCAATCTGTCCGGTCTTTCCCCAGTCTTCACCCTAGGATTCCTGGGCCTCTGAGCCCTGGGGAGAGATAAAGAGGCTGAGGAGGGGAAGAGGAGCTTCTAGGTTTCCTCCCTTCCTGGAAAAGGAGGGGAAACCAGACCATTTCCACTTGGGTTTTAACATTTTCCCCACCCACTGAGTCCTGGAACTGGCCTAAAGAACATTTAGTGGTTCAGGCCCTAGGACCCTTCTTTCCTGACTGCTGCCTGGCTCTGGCCTACAGATGAAAACGGGCCCTACTTCCTGGCCCTCCGGGAGATGATCGAGGAGATGTACCAGCTGTATGGGGGACCTGTGGTGCTGGTTGCCCACAGCATGGGCAACATGTACACACTCTACTTTCTGCAGCGGCAGCCACAGGCCTGGAAGAACAAGTATATTCAAGCATTTGTGGCACTGGGTGCGCCCTGGGGTGGCGTGGCCAAGACTTTGCGTGTCCTGGCCTCAGGTAAGACCCTGCCTGAGCCAGTGTGGGGGACTGATGTCAGGGATGGTGCCCTCTTTCCTTCAGCAGTGTCCTCCTGGGCCCCCTTGTATCTCTTCTCTTGGATGAGGATCCTTCTTTCTCCAGAGTGGTACACTTTTCCAAACATCTCTTCTTCCAAAAGAGAACACTACTTAATTTCATCTCTCTAGCTGATGGTCTTGGTTATCTGTGTAAATTGGTTTACAGCGAGTACATGCAGTGGCACAACTGCTGGTCACACAGGTACTTGCATATGTGTGCACATACACTGTGCTCCAGCCTGGCTGGCCTAACTTGGTTTGATCCAGAGTTCTTTGGGGGAGCCTTCTCCCTTTTCTTTTTCTTTTCCTTTCCCTTTTCCTTTTTCTTTTTCTTCTTTTCTTTTTTTAAAGATTTTCTTTATTCATGAGAGACAGAGGCAGAGACATAGGCAGAGGGAGAAGCAGGCTCCCTACAGGGAGCCCGATGTGGGACTTGATCCCAGGATCACGCCCTGAGCTGAAGGCAGATGCTCAACTGCTGAGCCACCCACGCGTCCCGCCTTCTCCCTTTCTTCATGCCCACCTTAGCCCCACAGAAGGAAGGTTGGGCTACAGTTTCCTGTTTATGAGTTATACCTCCATCTGTGGCAGTGGGGAGCCTTTGTGGGTAATGCAGGGAGGAAGCAGGTGCAGATTTCTTTGGGCCTGCTTGCCTGGCATTGGGGAAGGCCATCTCCTTCCCCACTCCTCCCCAGTTCACCTGCCTCTTTATGACTGTGAGAGCCTGCCAGCTGTAGCCGTGGGGCTTTCCTTCCTCTGCTAGTCCTGGGGATGAGCCCATGGCCCCTTACTTTAGGAGCCTGGAGCCATGGCTATGCCAAGCATCTGAAGAGCTTCCTTCCTCCTATCATTAGCATTGCCTCACCTACTTGTTGGTCAACTGATAATCGCAGTCAGGTCAGACCTAGTGCCTCTCCCAGTAGTAGTAGACCCTGGATTGGCTGGACAGTGAATCCAGATCTAATGAGGACTCATTACAGCCACCTGGACCTAAAAAGACAGATGTGGGCACAACTACATTTGAGACAGCTGTGGTGGGGCTCAGAGCCTTCCTGTAAGTCCCCTTAGAGCTTTGCCTCAGATTCTGGGAAACTGTTCTGTTAGGCCCTGACAGGGGACTGGTGGACTAGCAAGGGGCTTCCCTTTCCTCAGGGGTCCTACCACCAGACCCCACAAGGCAGAGCTGAAGGTGTGTAAGTCAGTCAGAGCGGGGGCGGGGAGATGGGAGGCTGTGTCCTGAAGAGATCACAGGGCCCCTGTTTCCAAGTTCCAGCTCACTCCCCAGAGGCCTCACTGGCTGTGTTGTTGGAATTCCTGTGTGAGAAGGACTGTCGTTCAGCCTGCAGCCTCCCCTCCTGCCTTGTCTCCTGCAGGCCTGGCCGTCTGGGTCAGTGACAGGCAGATGAGTAGATGAGTAGAGTATGACCGGGGGTGACTGGCTGCAGGTCTGAGCCTAGGAAAAGAAAAATATTTTCAGGGACGCCTGGGTGGCTCAGTGGTTGAGTGTTTGCCTTCGGCTCAGGGTATGATCCCGGGGTCCCAGGATCGAGTCCCACATCAGGCTCCCTGTGACGAGCCTGCTTCTCCCTCTGCCTATGTCTCTGCCTTTCTTTCTCTGTGTCTCTAATGAATAAATAAATAAATCTTAAAAAACAAAACAAGACATTTTCATAACTTAGTGTAAGAAAAGAGAAAGAAGAATGTGTCTGGGCTGCCAACCTGCTGATTCACCTTCACGAAGGTCTGTGCCCACAAGCCTGGTGACGAGTGCTCAGGGGGTACCGTTTACACAGTGAATCACCTGTGGGTACGTGCTGCCCAAATCCCTGGTAACAAAATGCAGAAGGAAAGAAACCAGTCATGGTCGTGTGTTTCCCAGATATAGCAAACTTAAAGGGAACCATGGAAGTTACAGGATGATGACAGTGTAGCGCTGCGGGAGTGCTGACTGGGCCCCTGACTGGGGCCCAGCAGAGGGCCTGGCAGGACTGTGCTGCCCGGAGGCTTGCGTTCCTGAGCGCAGACTGAGCCAGCCCTCTCCCTGCAGGAGACAACAATCGGATCCCCGTCATTAGGCCCCTGAAGATCCGGGAGCAGCAGCGCTCAGCCGTCTCCACCAGCTGGCTGCTGCCTTATAACTACACCTGGTCACCTGAAAAGATCTTCGTGCATACGCCCACAGCCAACTACACGCTGCGGGACTATCACCAGTTCTTCCAGGATATTGGCTTCAAAGATGGATGGCTCATGCGGCAGGACACGGAGGGGCTGGTGGAAGCCATGGTGCCGCCCGGCGTGCCGCTGCACTGCCTCTATGGCACTGGTGTCCCCACGCCAGACTCCTTCTACTATGAGAGCTTCCCAGACCGTGATCCCAAAATCTGCTTTGGCGACGGTGACGGCACCGTGAACTTGCAGAGTGCCCTGCAGTGCCAGGCCTGGCGTGGCCACCAGGAGCACCAAGTGTCTTTGCAGGCACTGCCAGGCAGCGAGCACATAGAGATGCTGGCCAATGCCACTACCTTGGCCTATCTGAAACGTGTGCTCCTTGGGCCCTGATTCCTGTGCCAGGCGGGACTGGGGGATGGCCTGGCCACCGCTGTTTCTCTTGTCCTCTGGGGCTATCATGGCCCACGAGTTTAGCAGTTTGTGACTGACTGCCAAAGGTCCTCAGTCTTGGGTTGTGAAATGCCTGCCGTTGGGAGGTACTGTTTCTTACCCTTCCTTTGTGGGAGTGAGGAAGGAAGAAATAGTCTGGACTCACTTGAGGGATCCCTGCTGGGAAGAATGCTGCTGCTGCTGCTGCTGGAATTGCTGTGACCTCAGGACTGGCTCCACAGGCAAGGATTGGCTGGCATCTGGCCCCAATCCTGAACTCAGGGGCCTCTTTGTTCCTCACACCCCTGTGGCCTTTTCACACTCACCCACCAGGCCCTGGCCCCTCAGCCTTCCTGTGAGGGATATTACTGAGCTGTGTTCCCTGTCCCTAAAGGTCCCAGGGATGGGCCGGTCCCTATGGTGATCTTCCCATAAACTGGCCATAAACAGGTAGGCTTGCTACTGGCTGTGGGTGGCTGGAGCTGCTGGCTTCCCTAGGGCCTAGTTGCTGTGAGCCTGACTGTGGCTTTCTGGAGGCAGCCTGGTTCCTCCTGCAGGCAGGGGCGAGTTGTGTTCTCCATGGTTCCCAGGTCCTGGGGCATTCATTCCTACCTCCCTCACCTCTAAGAACAGCCTAGCTCAGGATTGAGCAGCAGATGGCCCTCCAGTTCTTGGGGACTCTGTCCCAGGAGCCTCGATTCCCTTGGACTCCTACCCACAGTATTGATGCTGGTTCCCTTTGCCCTGGGACTGTGGTTCAAGGATGAGAGCAGGGCCCAGTCCCATAGCCTTTTAGGGACTCATGAAGAAAAACTAAGGATGCAGCTGAGGCCATTCAGAACTACCCTGAATCCCACCACCACATTACCACTCTAGGGCTTTTCTAGCATCCGGGTGGGCTGGCACAGGGCTGAGAGGAGATGGGGCTCTTGTCCATCCTGCACAGCACCTACTCCCTCCAGGCAGCTCAGTGGTGTTTAGTCTGCAGACACTAGCCCAGAACCTTGAGTGGGCCCCCGAAAGAGCAGGGTGGCTTGGGGCTCCCCTGGTAGTTTTCTGTCTGTTCCAGAGGTGCTTCCCTGATCTTCCTATAATAGCAGGGATGGAGAGTCTGGATTTGCCTTGGTGGCAGTCATCTCCAAGTGGGCAACGGCTATAGGCCAAGACTTGAGTCTAGCCTATAGGATGGGACCCCAGAGCCAGAGTCTGGGGTTGTGCTGCTGGACTGGACTGTGCTGCTTTCCCACAGGGTTTCTGTGGAGCTGGATTTTCTCTGTTATGAACACACCCAGCATCTCTCCTTTCATTCCTGGATGGTGGGCTCTTCGTGGAGCTCTAAGCAGGCTGTACCTTGATTCTGGCAATAAAAATGTTCTGGATGCTGTAAAGTGCCCTGGCTGAGGGTCTGTTCTGAGCATAAGAGGAGGGAGGTAGCAGAGGGGCAAAGGGGCTAGAGAGGCAGGCAATCAGGGGCTAGACCGTTCCTAGGTCTAGCACCAAAGCATGGCTCCTGTGCACGTATTTGGGCTTCATCCTCCTGCCTGTTCTCCTGGAATCTATTTCCCCTCCAGGGACTAAGAACAAGGACCTGAAACATTTCCATTGGAATGTGACTTTTGCGTGGCTGGCAGATTCCACAAGCTGCCTCAGAGCTGGGGCAGAGGACAACGTGCAGGTTACCCTGGCTGGACTCTCCTTCCCAGCTTGTTTGTTTGTTTGCTTGCTTGCTTTCTTTTTTATTTATATACATATTTTTTCCTTCCCAGCCTTTTTTGTCCTCTCTCAGCTTTCAGGTGTCAGCATCTTTTGATCCTAGAGTTTTTTTGTTTGTTTGTCTTTTTAGATTTTTAAATTTTTATTTGTTTGTGAGAGACACAGAGAGACAGAGAGGCAGAGACACAGGCAGAGGGAGAAGCAGGCTCCATGCAGGGAGCCCGATGTGGGACTCGATCCCGGGACTCCAAGATCACACCCTGGACTGAAGACAGGTGCCAAACCACCAAGCCACCCAGGGATCCCCAGAGCCTAGAGTTTTTTGTAAGATACCACCCTTCTACTTTCTTTCTACGGTCTGGCTGCCCACCATCTGTCTCTCTCTCCGAGGACAGAGGCTGAGGGAGAAAGAGACACTAGGCTGAGAGAAGGATAGAGACCAAGATGGCCAAAGAAAGGGACCAAGACTGGGAACCAAGTGGAGATGGGTAAAAAGAGAAAGAAAGAGCCTAAGAGGGATCCCTGGGTGGCTCAGCAGTTTGGCATCTGCCTTTGGCCCAGGGTGCGATCCTGGAGTCCCGGAATCGAGTCCCACGTCAGGCTCCTGGCATGGAGCCTGTTTCTCCCTCTGCCTATGTCTCTGCTTCTCTCTCTCTCTCTCTATGTCTATCATGAATAAATAAAATGAAAGAAAGAAAGAAAGAAAAGGAAAGAGAAAAGAAAGAAAGAAAGAAAAGGAAAGAAAAGGAAAGGAAGGAAGAAAAAAGAAAAGAAAAGAAAGAAAAGAAAAGAAAAGAAAAGAAAAGAAAAGAAAAGAAAAAAGAAAAGAAAGAGCCTAAGAGGGACGCCTGGGTGGCTCAGCGATTGAGCATTTGCCTTTGGCTAATGGCGTGATCTCCCGGTCCAGGATCGATCGAGTCCCATATCGGGCTCCTTGCAGGGAGCCCCTGCCTCTCTCTGCCTGTGTCTCTCATGAAGAAATAAATAAAATCTTAAAAAAAAAAAAAAAAGTTCTGAGACAGGGAAGAGGTATAGGGATGGGGTTCATTCAGTTCAGCCTCCACAGAGCCAGGCCAGCCAGGGCTCTAGGCCTCAGTGCATCCTCGACCACAAGAGGGCGCTCCGATCCCTCTCACTGCACTAGTTGTTGGCCCAACCTGGAAGAAGGGTGACCCAGAGAGGGTGAGGATGCCTAGCCATACAAAGGTCCAGTTGCAATTGCTGATCTTGGTAAAAGGATAACAACACAAAAGGGTGCAAATCCTTACCTCCAGGTCCTGTCCAGCCTGAGTCTCAGCTCTGCCCTGCCACCCACCACCGTCCATGCCACTCCTTGTGGTGGCCTTACAGCTACCTACTCCTCCCTAGCCTATTTCAGCCCCACTGCCACCCTCAGTTTCATAGCTGCAGAGAGAGGGCAAGGAGTCACAGCAAGCTTTACCCCCAGCTGACTGGGGTTCAAATCTGAGCTCTACCAGTGGCCTGGGAGTCTCCTGACCTCCCTGAGCCTCAGCTTGCTCATCTAAGGAATGGAGCTGAATAAAGGTGCCCTGCAGAGTAGCCCTGAGGAACACAGATATTATTGGAGAACATCTGATTCAGTGCTTGGTGCATAGTGGGCTTCCATGATAGGTTGTTGCAACAGGTAGGAGACCGCAAAGCCAGAGATCTGGATGCTGGCAAGTCCTATATGCATTTGTCGGAAAGGTAGCTACCATTGAGTGACACAAGGGACTGCCTGGCCAGGGAGACAGAAGGAACTGATCCGGGGGCAAAGGGTCAGATTCTTTTTTTTTTTTTTTTTTTTTTTAATAATTTTTTTAAAAAAGATTTTATTAAAAAAATAAATAAAAAATAAAAAAATATTTTATTTGCTCATGAGAGACACACACAGAGAGAGAGAGGCAGAGACACAGCCCAACGTGGGACTCAATCCCGGGTCTCCAGGATCAGGCCCTGGGCTGAAGCTGGGCTGCCCCAAAGGGTCAGATTCTAACGACTCCTAACATTCACACTTAGGCAAGGTATTCCAAGCAGAGAGCCCAAGGAGGGGAGTACGGAGGAGGGCTCTTCAAGGATCATGGTCTCAGGTCTATAGGTAGGAGAATGAAAGGGTTTCAGGCAGAGGAGATAAAAAGTCGTTCCCCTGTGGGGATGGGTTCGAAGGAAGAGGGTGGGGACTGGGAGTCTAGCAGAGCTGGGGAGAAGAAAACCACGAGAAAACCTGCAGGGCTGTGGGGGGCAGGAGGAGGAAGCTCCAGGGTGCTGCTCGGCTCTGGCTGGTTTACTGGTGATGCGGAGCAGGGGGTCGGGTATGCTCTGTCTGGAGTTCAAGACGCCTGTCTGGGGGAAATGACTCCAGGTCTCAGGAGAGAGGCATGGCTGAGGTTGTAGACAGGAAGCCAAGGGGGAGGGCTTAGCCGTGAGGTGAGGGGACCAGAAGAGCCCCAGAGCTACCAGAGGAAAAGGCCCCTAGAAGGACAGGAGGGGGCAGCGGCAGGTACAGGAAGAGGGAGGACGGGAGGTTTCAGCTCCCCCAGAGGATGTCAGTGGGCCAGGCAAGAGGAGGACGGGAAAACGTCCTCAGGCCTGAGCCCGGGGTGGCGGGGTTGGCTACAGGAGCGCAACAGCGTCCAAGGGCCTGAGGAGGCCTCAGTGGCCGCGAGCTGGGCCGGGGCTGCGGGGCCCAGGTCCCGGGTCTGAGTCTTCCTAAGGCCGCGGCGGAGGGCGGAGGGCGGAGGGGCACGAGGCTGTGGGGCGCTCCGGGAGCCGCTCTAGGGCCCGGCCCGCCCCGCGGCGCTGTGCCGGCCACGCAGAGCCAGGGCGGCCGGGCCCGGTCGCCGGCACCAGCGCACGCGGAGGCGGGGACCGCACTCCCGGGCAGGCCGGGCGCTCCCCGAGGCCTCGGCGGCCCCGGGGGTCAGAAGCGCCGCCGCGAGGCGTCCTGTCCCGACGCGGGGCGCGCTGTCGCGATCCGGCGGCGCGTGACGTGGCGGGGGCGGGGCCTGAGCGGCTGCGGCGGCCGCGGCGCTCGAGCGGCGGAGCATCCTGTGGGCGCCCGGCGACTGCGAGGTAACGGGCCGCGGGCGGGCGCGCGGGGGCCGCGGGGCGGGCCGGGCCGGGGCCGCGTGCTGGGGGCCGCGCTCTCCGCGCCGCCGCCGCCGCCGCCCCCGAGTGCGGGTTGCGGGCCCGCCAAGCGGGGCGCGGGGCGCGGGGCGCGGGGCGGGCGGGCCGGGGGCACGTGAGGGACGCCGCGGCGAGGACGTGCGGAGGGTGACGCTGTGCGTGTAAGACGGAGCGCGAGCGTGAGCGTGGCCCGGGAGCGTGGGGAGCCCTGAGTGTGGGGCTGAGCGGGGGGGAGAGGCTACGTGTGTGAGCGTGAGAGACCCCCTGAGCCTGAGGGTGGCCCTGTGAGTGAGTGTGCAAGAAACACCGTGAGGGAGGTGACCCTGACAGTGCGGGAGAGACCTTGGTGTGAAGGAGACTCGGTGTGTGTGAAAGACAGCTGAAGGAGAGCGCGCGCGCGTGAGCCCCAGAGTCTGGGGGTGATTCCCCTGAGGGTGTGAGAGCCCGAGGGTGAGGGTGACTCCAGAAGTGTGGAAGAGGGGAGAGTGTGAAGGACACCGCAGTGATAGAGGCCCGGAGCGGAGTGCGATGCGGACCGAGTGCGAGACTGAAATACGGAGGCTGAGTGTGGTAAGAAAGAGGACCTGGGCCGTGGCCACTCGGCAAGTGAGGAAGACCGCGTGCAAGGCTGTGCACCAGGGTCGCAGCTTCCTAGGATGCTGCAGATGGTGGGCCGAGCCGCCGGCCTGCTGTGTTGGCACCAGGCCACCATGTGCTCCCGCCCTGATGGCTCCTTCTCGTGTCTTCATGTCCTGTCATGTTGTTTGATCATCTCATGTTATAAATGGAAGGAGAGATTTGTAAAACAGTCTGAGAATTCTTGACTAAGCGCTAAGCAAACAGTCCGGGTACCACATTGTGTAATGGGCGGTATAAATAGGAATCAATATTTAACAGATATTTTCGAGCACCTCTTGTGCGCCCTGGGCTGTGTGCTTGGTGACACAGTTCAAAAGAATCCAGTCTCTGCCCTTGATGGGGGGAAAAAAAGCACTGCCAGCAAATCTAGCTTGTGGTAGCAGAGCGCTCAGCCATCTGGTGCTTCTGCGAGAGCTGCTCCCTGATTTGAAGATCCGGGAGGAGCAGACTTTCTGAAAGTCTAGGGCTTCCTGAGCTCACTTTTGTCTCTCTTTGCGTGCTGTGAAGCCCTTTAGGAGGAAACCGCCCAGGCTGCCTCCCTTACTCAGGTGCCTTGGCTTGCTAATGACTTTTGCCCCCTAACTTCGGTCTCAGCCTGCCACTAAGTTCTTCTATTTGATTTCCCTCTCCTGACAAATATGCAGAAAACCACAAACCTGATTTTTTATCTTCCTTCTTCCCTGTCTGGCTGTGGACATATTTTTATTGCAGCCCAAGAGTAAATACCAGTTATGTGACTGATCTCTATGGCCCTTCTCGGTACAGGAAATTTCCTGACCTCCGTCCTGTGTGCTTCCTGCTGTAGCCTCCAGGATGTGGATACATTTCTACAAAAGTGACGCAAGTAGGGCTCAGAGGACCCGGGTCTCAGGGAGTAGCAGCTGTCTGGACATGCATGATTTGAGATGACCGGGCCGGGCTAGTTCTCTGACACGTGTAGGCTGGTTGCTTCAGTTACACTCCACCGTGAGAGTGACGGAACTTCTCAGTAACTGAGTGCTGCCCCTGCAAGGCCTGTGCAACTTAAAATTTTCCAAAGGGAAATCTCATCCTGCTGCTTACTAGGTTCATTTTTTGATAAGCTGCCTCTTACTCTTTGTTGCAGAGGTTAAATGGCCAAGCCAGACATGTGGAATTAGGCCTTGCTGTGGAGACTTCCATTTTCTTCTCAGTACCTGACCATTTGTGATGAGGCAGCTTATGAAAGTGTGATGTTTGCTTATTTCCTCACAGGTGAATATTATTGCTCTGTTCTCTATTAGATTTTGGATCTTTGTGATTTGTAAAGTTTCAGTTATTTGTGCACAGTATGAACAGGATACTAGTAATCAGACTGGCTCACATATAATGAACAATTACATAACACTATTTTGGTGTATTTATTAAATTATATCTTTTTCTAAAGAGTAATTGTGGCTTATAATTAAAGATACTTCCAATGAGGTTATTGAAAGGAAATTAACCAAAACAATAGAAAAGACTACGCATCACATACTGTTAAAAGTGAGGGTATTTATTCACTGTGATTGGGTACTGAATTTGATATTGAATTTCCTGGTATCTTAGGTAAAAAGATAAATGTAGAATTACATAAATTTTTCATTTGATAGGAATACTGTGTGTGTGTATATATATATATATATAGAGAGAGAGAGAGAGAGAGAGAGAAAGAGGGAGAGTTAAGCATTAAAAAATTGATGCCTATTCTGGAAAATATATAAAACTCAGAGAGATATAGAAAAGAAAGAATCCTCTAGGTTTTCACCATAGTAAAGATTTTAGTATTTTTCTCAACAGCATTTTCCCTCATAGTCATCAATTTTAAAAGAGCTTTTAGGGACACCTGGGTGGCTCAGTGGTTGTGATCCCAGGTCTGGGGATCGAGTCCCACATTGGGCTGCCAGCATGGAGCCTGCTTGTCCCTCTGCCTATGTCTTTGTCTCTCTCTCTATGTCTCTCATGAATAAATAAATAAAATATTTTAAAATAAATGAATAAAATAAAAGATTTTTAAAATCCAGCTTGTAAAATAAATAAATAAATAAATAAATAAATAAATAAATAAATAAATAAATACAGCTTGTAAAACATTTTTTGTAATTGAACTTTGAAAGATTCTTCTTTTCCCCTGAAAATTGCATATGATAGTTTTATGGTTAAATTTTCATGAGGCAGGATGCCTGGGTGGCTCAGCGCGTGATCTTGTGGTCCCAGGATCAAGTTCCGCATCCGGCTCCCTGCATAGAGCCTGCTTCTCCCTCTGCCTAGTCTCTGCTTCTCTCTGTGTATTTCTCATGAATAAATAAATAAAATATTTTTAAAAAATTTTTGTGAGGTAATTTTAGTAGTCTGATGAATTCCTTTACTATCTGCTGCAGAAGCCTGTAAAATAGGTTGAAAACTGCATTGTGTCCTTACAGGCAGAGTTTAACACTAGTCTTTTGTTTTTGGGTTTTTTTTTTTCTTCTAATATTTTATTTGTGTGTGTGTGTGTGTGTGTGAGAGAGAGAGAGAGAGAGAGAGAGCATGCATGCATAAGCAGGGGGAGAGGGAGAAGCTGGCTCTCCACTGAGCAGAGACCCAACTTGATGCTCCCTCCCAGGACCCTGGGATCACGATCTGAGCTGAAGGCAGATGCTCAGTGGACTGAGCCACCCAGGCATCCCTAACACTAGTTTTTCAAGACAGGAATTTATAGGGTACGCTGAATGATTTAATGGAAATTGTCTTCAACATGATTTTAAAGACTATGTGTGAGAAAGAGAGACTGAGAATGTGATATTGTGTGTGATCTTCACATACCAATTTCTCTTATCCAATGGATAAAAATTGAAGGCAGAAGGAAAGCGAGTTCGGAGAGGGTGATTTGGTAAGATTTTGTTGCATACTCTTTCACCCAAATACCAGGCTACTGAGCTGGAGTTAGTGACTTAGTTATGAGTTCCTTGATTTTTGTCCCATTGTTGCAGAAGGTTTGCAAATCTACTCTGTGGGGATAGGATAAACAGTGCATCTTATACAGATATGGACTGCCCTTCTGAGAATGTATGTAGATACTGTGGTGATTAATTAAACACAAATGAATTCAAAAGCATTTTTGGAGTCATAGTTGCTTTTTCTCATTTCCCCCCCCTTATTATCTGTTACCTAAAGAACAAGTGCTTTGACAAAATGATAGGAACCACTATCTCAGACTGAATTTTTTTAATGATCACTTACCTTCACTTAAGCCTTGTTTTGCTTATTGTGCTGGCGAGCAGGTGGCTCAAGGTGTTAGATTTTCAGTAGGGTTTGTTGTATATTTTCTCTCACAGATATTTTCTGCCATTTCTATAATTTTATTCATTGATCACTGACTGAGTACTGAGCCTGTGTTAGGCCTTGTACTGGGTGCTGTTAAAATAGATAAGCAATTCACAAACTAGTTGGGAGACTGAAGGTAAGTAAATGCAACCAAATGAGGTGGCTGCTAAGGCAGAAGTACGTATTAGAAATCTTATGGGCACAAGGAGATATATGGCGAAAGATGGCAGCCAAGCTTTTAGGGACAAGGTGGTAGCAGAAGAGCTTTGGAAGCAGAGGGCTCAGTATGAACAAAGATGAGATTGTCTGATGGACTCTGGAAACCCTGGACTACTCTAGGTTCTGGAAGCTGCAAGTATTCAGTGGCACGGGACCTTGGGTGGGACTGTGGGGGTGGGAATATGGGGTGGGGGTGGGACTGTGAGGGTAGGAGTGGGGTGGGAATATGGGGGAGGCGGTGGGGATGGGACTTGGGGGTAGGAGTGGGATGGGGGGGTGGGGTGGGAGACCTAGTGATAGAGCCCTGTTAAGAAGATTGGAATTGGTCTTAAAGGCCTTAGGCAAAAAAAAAAAAAAAAAAAAAGGCCTTAGGCAGCACCTGAGGGAGGGTTCCTGACAGTGCTTGGATACCAACTGAGGAGATAGGGTTGATACTCTGTTGTGAAACTCAAGGAGCCAAAGTAGTGTTTTTTTCTGCTAGAAGCCTGTCTCCCACCCGTGCCTGTCCAGCATCTCCTGTATGGAGACAAACCCTATTGCAGATGTCGGGTTTTTTTTTTTTTTCCCCACACTTGGAATTTTCACAGTTACTTAGGTAAGAGCTATGTTGGGACATACCATTTTCAGGTCTTCTAGATCTTGTTTTTAAAATTTTTTTTTCACACTCTACATGGGGCTTGAACTCATGACTCTGAGATTGAGAGTCTTATGTTCTACCAACTGAGCCAGTCAAGTCCCCCTAGATCTTGATGACTTTATGTCTACGTAATCTATTGATGACTGAGAGAGGTACTTTGAAGTCTCCAACTATAATTGTGGATTTGTGTATTTCTCTTTTCAGATCTATGGTACTGCTTTATGTGTTTTGAACCTATATTGTTGGAGGAAATACACATTTAGAATCATCTTCTTGGTGATTTGACCTCTTTATCATTATATAATGTCCCTCTTTATCTCTAGCAGTCTTTGTTATTCTGGAGTCTATATTCTCTGATGTTAATATAGCTACTCCAACTTTAGATTAGTTTTGCATGGTTTATTTTTTTTCCTATCTTTTATCTCTCTTTTATTTCTTTTATCTCTTACCTATAACTTATGTATGTTTATTTACTTATTTGTTTATTGGGTGTGGAGCCTAACATGGGGCTTGATCTCTCTCATGAATAAATAAATAAAATCTTTAAAATAAATAAATACATAAAACATTTATTTTTAAACATTTTTTATTTTTGTATTTTTAAAGATTTTATTTATTTATTTATTTATTTATTCATGACACACACACACACAGAGGCAGAGACATAGGCAGAGGGAGAAGCAGGCTCCTCACAGGGAGTCCGATGTGGAACTCGATCCTGGGACCCTGGGATTACCCCTGAGCCAAAGGCAGACAGACACTTAACCTCTGAGCCACCCAGGCGTCCCTCTATGCTGTACTTTTTAAATTTATTTTTTATTTTTAAAATTGTTTATGCTGTACTTTTTTTTTAAAAAGATTTTTATTTATTTATTTGAGAGAGAGAGAAGAGAGATAGGGGTGCATGAGAAGCAGAGGAGCAGAGGGAGAAGGACAGGCGACTCCTGCTGAACATGAACCCTACTCCTCTACTCAGGGCTCAATCCCACGACTCTGAGATCCTGACCTGAGCAGAAATCAAGAGTCAGACATTTATCTGACTGTACCACCCAGTGCCCCATGCTGTGCTTTCTATCTCTATGACTTACTTATTTTATGATTAGAAGTTTGTACATCTGAATCCTCTTTTACTTCTTTTGCTCATCCCTTCACCCCTCCCCCTCTGGCAACCATCCGTTTGTTTTAAATTTTTTTTTAATTTTTATTTATTTATGATAGTCACACACAGAGAGAGAGAGAGAGGCAGAGACACAGGCAGAGGGAGAAGCAGGCTCCATGCACCGAGAACCCGATGTGGGATTCGATCCCGGGTCTCCAGGATCGCGCCCTGGGCCAAAGGCAGGCGCCAAACCGCTGCGCCACCCAGGGATCCCCATCCGTTTGTTTTTTATGAGTCCGTTTCTTTTCTTTTTTTTTTTTTAAGGTTTTATTTATTCATCTTAAGAGACAGAGAGATGGGAGATGCCTGGGTGGCTCAGCAGTTAAGCGTCTGCCTTTGAAAATGATGAATGAATGAATGAATGAATGAATGAATGAATGAATGGACACCTGGGTGGCTCAGCAGTTGAGTGCCTGCAGTAGGCCCAGGGTGTGATCCTGGAGTCCTGGGATCTAGTCCCGCATACGGCTCCCTGCGAGGAGCCTGCTTCGCCCTCTGTGTCTGCCTCTTTCTGTGTGTCTCTTGTGAATAAATAAATAAAATCTTAAAAAAACAAAAACAGAGATAGTAGCATGGGGTGGGAGGCAGAGGCAGAGAGAGAGGGAGAAGCAGGTTCCCCACTGAGCAGGGTGCCCAATGTGGGGCTTGATCTAAGGACCCTGGGATCGTGACCTGAGCCAAAGGCAGATGTTTAACCTACTGAGCCACCCAGGCACCCCGAGTTTCTTTTTTGTTGTTCATTTGTTTCATTTTTTAGATAAGTGAAATTATGTGATACTTGTTTTTCTTTTCTTTTTTTTTTTTTTTGATACTTGTTTTTCTTAACCGAGTTTTTATTTAATGTAATACCTTCTAAGTTGCTGCCTACTTTTGGTTTGAGCATTTTTTTATGATTTATTTCCACTGTTGGTTTATTATTTATAACCCTTCTTTTTTTTAAGATTTTATTTCTTTATTCATGAGAGACACAGAGAGAGAGAGAGGCAGAGAGACACAGGCAGAGGGAGAAGCAGTATCCACGCAGGTAGCCCAACTTGGGACTCGATCCTGGGTCTCCAGGACCACACACCCTGGGCTGAAGGCAACGCTAAACCGCTGAACCACCTGGGCTCCCCTATAACCCTTCTTTTAATCTTTTTAGTTTAGTGTTTTTTTTTTTTAAAGTAACACTACATTTTTTCACATATAAGAAACTTACAACTGTATAACTCCCAGTTCTTCCTTGTTTGTGCTGTTGTCATACATTTTACTTTTTTTTTCTTAAGATTTTATTTATTTACTTGAGAGAGGGAGAGAGAAGGAGCATGAGCATGGAGAGGGTGAAGCAGATTCCCCACTGAATAGAGAGCCTGATGCAGGCAATCCCAGCACCCTGGGATGATGACCCTAGGCAGACACTTTACTGACTGAGCCACCCAGGCACCCCTCATACATTTTACTTTGATATATGCTACAAATCCACAATTCATTGCTACAATATTTACTTGAGGCAGTCAATTATATTCTAAAGCATGTAAAAAAAAACGTTTTTTTTCCCCAAAAAGTAATTTATTTATTTATTTATATATTTATTTATTTATTTTTATAAATTTTATTTTATTTTTTATTTTTTAATTTTTATTTATTTATGATAGTCACACACAGAGAGAGAGGCAGAGACACAGGCAGAGGGAGAAGCAGGCTCCATGCACCGGGACCCTGACGTGGGACCTGATCCCCGGTCTCCAGGATCGCGCCCTGGGCCAAAGGCAGGCGCTAAACCGCTGCGCCACCCAGGGATCCCTATTTTTTTAAATATTTACTTCAGACCATTTGATATTATTCTAGAACTCCTGGGGGCGCCATTCTATTTTTTTTTTTTCACTTTTTCCCACTTTGACTCTTAGGGTTTTCATCTCTCTGCTGAAATTTGACGTTTCTACTTGCTGTTCAACTTTTCTACTAGAGCATTTAATTTATTAATAATAGTTATTTTAAATTCCTTATCTGGTAGTTCCAATATCTGGGTCATCTCCATGTCTTATCCTGTTGATTACTTTGCTTCTTTCCTTTTTCTTTAAAGATTTTGTTTATTTGAGAGAGAGCAAGAGAGTACATGGGCAGGAGGAGAGACAGAGGGAGAGGAGAGAGAATCCTGAGCAGACTCCTTAACTGAGAGCAGAGCCTGACTCTGGGCTTGATCTCACAACCCTGAGATCACAACCCGAGCTGAAATCATGCGTTGGTTGCTTAACTACTGAGCCAAGCAGGTGCCCCTGATTACTTTGCTTCTGGATAATGAACATGCTTTTTTATGTATTGCTTATAATTTGTTACTGATTGCAAGATACAGGATTTAAAACAGTAGAGACTTACGTACATAGTATTTAGTATTTATTCTGGATACATCTCTTCTTTTGTTAGGTTTATTAGTGTGGGAGTTCCAGTTAGAAGATGAGTTAGGTTTGGGTTTTATTGTTGCCTTAGGTGCACACAGAGCTTCAAATTCCTCCAGTTTAGGATTGGTTTGCTGGAGGGAGGGTTTTTCTTCAGTGTTTACGCTTCACACTCAGCTCTAGGTCTTTCTTTTATTGCTGGGTGCTGGCTTACCTGGTGGTGGGAGCAGGGATTCTCTGTTATCTTGGTTTACCTCAGGGTTCAGCCCCTGTTTTTCTGGGTCTTGGGGGAGAGGGGTGTAGATCTTTCTGGTGATCTTGCCCTTGTCCCAGAGGTAGGACGCCTCTAATGGCCCGGATCAGAATTTCCTGTCTTTCCCCCAGGCATAAAGGGTTGTTTTATTTTTCTTTTACTCTGCCCCAGCTGCCTTGGGAGTGACAGAATTTGCCACCCTAACCCTGGTGGTGTACGATTTTTATTCTTTAGAGAAGGGACCAAGTGGACCTTTGCATTTTTCCCAGAGTAGTGATTGCTTTCCTTCTCCAGATTAGCACTACTGAGAGGCTCTGGCCTCTTGTCTAGTATTTTTTTTTCCTTTAAGATTTTATTTATTCATTCATAGAGACACACAGAGAGAGAGAGAGAGAGAGAGAGAGAGAGAGGCAGAGACACAGGCAGAGGGAGAAGCAGGCTCCATGCAGGGAGCCCGGCGTGGGCCTCCATCCCAGGTTTCCCAGATCATGCCCTGGGCTGCAGGCGGCGCTAAACCGCTGCGCCACCAGGGCTGCCCTTGTCTAGTATTTTTTATGAACATCCAATCCACTGAAGTCTGTGGAGAAAAATCTCTGAATGTTTAGGCTCTTGCTAACCCACACGAGACATTTAGTAATTCATTAAAAATTGTACCTGAGTTCTTCTTACTTACTTTTTTTTTTTTTTAAAGATTTTATTTATTCATTCATGAGACACAGAGAGAGAGAGAGACAGAGGCAGAGACACAGGTAGAGGGAGAAGCAGGCCCATGAAGGGAGCCCGACATGGGACTCGATCCCTGGTCTCCAGGATCCAGCCCTGGGCTGAAGGCAGGCGCTAAACTACTGAGCCACCGGGACTGCCCCTATTCTTACTTACTTGCTCATATCTTGGTCCCATCATTCTCCTTTTGCCACAGGTGAGCCAGAGCTTGCATCTCTCCACAGAGGTGCCTGTTTTTCCTTAAATTTCAGTCTAGTAGGTTGCCCTGTAACCTCAGCTCTCTGATGGCTTCAAGAAAAGTTGTGGTTTTGTAGATTATTTGTTTTTTTTTTTTCTTGTCATTGGAGTTGTAGTGATGCTCTTCCCAGCTTTCCACATCCTAAATGGAAGTTAGAAGTCAAGGCAATTCCATTTTATATGAATTTTATTTTCCAGTGAAATTAATTTACCTTTCTTTCCCTGTGATACTGTGATAAAAATACATATATTTGGTCTGCATCCACTGTTTCTAGACACAACTCCTATAATTTTCTGTTTTAAGAGCTATAAGGGCATTTTTTTGTTACAATATTTGCTTTTGTTCTCAATACCTGAAATAGCTCCAGGGCAATGAAATGGATTTCTCTTGTTATTTATATAACAAGCCCCTTTCCACCCACCTCTGAGTTTATGTTACTGAGGTGATTTTTGGGAAGTATCCAGATCTTCTAAGGATGGGGGCTCATTGCTAGAGGAACCAACCCTGTGATTAGGAGATTGGGACTTTCAGTCACAATCAGTTGTGCCTTTGTAATGAGGCCTTCATAAAAACCCCAAAAGACAGAGTTGGAGAGCTTTCAGGTTGGTGAACAAGTGGAGGTGCTGGGCAAGTGGCTTGGCTGGAGAAAGCATGAAAACCACACCCCTTCCTGAATACCTTGAACCCAAGGAGGGGGTAGTGGGACCCTCCAATTCCTAGCCAGTCAGTTGGAAGCATTTGGCATCTGAAGAGAGGGCAGGTTCCCCCCCACCCCCCCAGAGGGCAGTTTTGTGGGACTGAGCCCTTACCCTGGAGGATCTCCAGGTAGATAGTGTCAGTGATGACGTTTTGGAATATAGGTGAGATTTGGTGGGGTGAGGTCCGGAGACCACAACCAAGAAAGAAGTTTTTTTTTTTTTTAAAGATTTTATTTGGGATCCCTGGATGGCGCAGCGGTTTGGCGCCTGCCTTTGGCCCAGGGCGTGATCCTGGAGACCCGGGATCGAATCCCACGTCGGGCTCCCGGTGCATGGAGCCTGCTTCTCCCTCTGCCTGTGTCTCTGCCTCTCTCTCTCTCTGTGACTATCACAAATAAATAAATAAATACCTTAAAAAAAAAATTAAAAAAAAAAAAGATTTTATTTATTTATTCATGACAGAGAGAGAGAGAGAGAGAGAGGCAGAGACACAGAGGGAGAGAAGCAGGTTCCATACAGGGATCCTGACATGGTACTCGATCCTGGGTCTCCAGGATCACACCCCAGGCCGAAGGCGGCACCAAACCACTGGGCCACCGGGGCTGCCCAAGAAAGAATTTTTGAGACATCTTTGGTACAAAATGCTGGTTTTGTTAAAGCTCAGGGGACAGGACCCATGGACAGAAAGAGCTGCCCTGGAGTTTTGAAGAGCAGTTGATTATATACTTGGAGTTGGGGGAGGTAAGGAAAAGGGAAGTTTTCAAAATAAAATTTTTTTAAAGATTTTATTTGTTTATTCATGAGTGACACAGAGAGAGGCAGAAACAGGCAGAGGGAGAAGCAGGCTTCCCATGGGGAGCCTGATTCAGGACTCCTGATCCCAGGACCCTAGGGCCCTGGGATCACGACCTGAGCCAAAGGCAGAAGCTCCTGAGCCAAAGGCAGATGGTCAACCATTGAGCCACCAGGTGTCCCTCAAAAGAACTTTCACATGCTAAAAAGGACCTGAGATACTGGGGGCCTTGCCATTGTTAAGGTTGTTTTTTCCTCTAGTAAAGCATTAAGGTGAAGACAATTGGGAGCTTCCTTATACACGCCAGCCTAAAGTATTTGTCAATAGGCTGCAGGTTATAAGGACATTTAATTTTATCTACACTTCCTTGTGGAAGTTAGGTTATTGATAAGAATGCTTTTTTCTGTAAACCACTAAGACATTTATAATTTTACTTTTATTTTTATTTTTTTTTATGATAGTCACAGAGAGAGAGAGAGAGGCAGAGACACAGGCAGAGGGAGAAGCAGGCTCCATGCACCGGGAGCCTGATGTGGGATTCAATCCTGGGTCTCCAGGATCGCGCCCTGGGCCAAAGGCAGGCGCCAAACCGCTGCGCCACCCAGGGATCCCAGACATTTATAAATTGAGGGAGGCCCATGTGATGCAGGACTATAATCTTTATAAGTTAACCATTTGTTTTTTCTTCCCTTAGCTTTAGGGCAGCCAGGAGTGCTGAGCAATATCACGCATATCCCACTTTGGGGGATGGTTTGGGATGTCAGCTTGTGCTTTGTCCTCAGCTTGCCTTCTGCATCTTCTTCTTCTTCTTCTTTTTTTTTTTTTTTTTAAGATTTATTTATTTGTTTATGATAGAGAGAGAGAGAGAGAGAGAGAGAGAGGCAGAGACATAGGAGGAGGGAGAAGCAGGCTCCATGCCGGGAGCCCGACGCGGGACTCGATCCCGGGACTCCAGGATTGGGCCCTGGGCCAAAGGCAGGTGCTAAACCGCTGAGCCACCCAGGGATCCCCCTGCCTTCTGTATCTTCATCGTCAGAATTAAGTTAAATTGTCTGGTGTTGCAGAATTGCTTGATGTGTAGAAAACCCATACATCTGGTGTCAGAAGTCCAAAAAAATATATGGGAGCCTCAGCCACCTCTCCCCATCTAGCTAGGGTCTGATAGAATAGAGGGGAGGTTAAAGTGGTCACGGGGACCAGGTCTCTCTGCTTGACTCTGTGTTGAGCTGGGTGGAAAAATGCAGTCTAGATCTCTGCACCTGACTTATGTGAGAATATAGGTTCCTCTGCTATTTCCAAGTTTGTTTTCATAGTTGCTTTAGCTCACCTGACAGACACGTGAAAACAAGTATGTACCCACATGCCTGTGCTTGCCTAGGGAAACCTACCTGGCTTGGTGCCAGGAGGGAAAGGAAGAATGGTGTTGCCTTGAAGCCAGGTCTCATCTAAGCAGAGGTAGGCTGGCTCAACTCTGGGAGTAAGAAGGCCTAGTGCCCCAGAGGAGTTTTCTTAATTGATCTCCAGTCCAGACCCTGGCAGGGCACCGTGACAGGTAAGGCGGGAGTTTTGGATGGAACCATGGAGACTGAAGTTTTCCTTGAGAACTACTTACTCTTGAGTGGCTATGGTTCCCTTGCTCTGAGCTCCATGGGGTAAGGTTCTGGCACCTCTGTCTTTGTTGAGTAGATGAGAGGCTTCTGGGAAGATAATGTACTGATTTCATGCTTATCTCTGAAAGTTATCTCTGTGACCTTAAAAGACTGATTCCTGAGTGGGAATCATATGGCTTACAGAATTCCTTTATCCAGAAGATGAGGTGGGAGTAAGTAAGTGATCTGAATTCCTGATTATTGGGGCACAGGAATTGAGAGAGAGGACAAGCTCATGCTGAGTGCAAGATCAGAAAGGTGTTTGTCTTCTTCTGATAGACTCTGGGTTCTTCATGTATGTAGAAGTTGGTGTGGATTCCAACTTCTTTTAGTTCTCTGGACTGTCCTAACTCTAGACCAAAAGTAGTAGTGTGTGCCATCTCCCTACAGAATGCCTTCTAATGCCAGGTCTGTGGATAAGAGAAGCTATGTAGCTCTGATGAGGTGTCAAAATTTCTAGGTCCTATTCTGGGAGAATCTCTGTGCAACACTAAATGATAGTGAGCGGCATGCTGAGGAAGTAAACAAACTAATAGCAGTCAAGCCCCAGCTTAGGTTGCCCTCTGGATGTTCTTTCTCCATTAGGTCTTAATTATGTTCTTTCTCTTTTCTGGGTACTTTGGAAAAAGAGATGTGTTGAATGGGCAAGTAGCAATGTGGGAAGTAAGATTGATGTTGTAGATGCAACAATACACAGGTGTGATTTTCATGAAAACCCTTTCCTTGTTCTAGTCTTAGCATCTTCCTAGCCCTTTCTACCACCTGCTCATTTCTTTGCTGGACTGAGAGTAGCTACAGATTTCTCTGCATGTTGCTGGATACTGCAGAAATTCCTGTTTAGGTGCTTCTGGGTGGCTCAGCAGTTAAGCAACTGCCTTCGGCTCAGGGCGTGATTCTGGAGTCCCAGGATCGAGTCCCATGTCGGGCTCCCTGCATGGAACTTCGTCCACCCTCTGCCTGTGTCTCTGCCTCTCTCTCTCTCTCTGTGTCTCTCATGAATAAATAAATAAAATCTTAAAAAAAAAAAAAAGAAGTTCCTGTTTATGTTTGGGTAGAGGTAAGTGGTTGTGGGCAATGAGAGGCATATCAAGCTAGCTAGGGCTGTGAATCTGCTACTGGGAGTCTGGTCTTTGTAGGGCAGGTTTGTAGATTTTAAAATGGTAAGACCAGACCAAAACCTATACCTCAGGAAGAATCTGTGCTATAATAAATCTAATGACAACCTACTCTGGGTGTCAAGCCAGGTATCTCTTGTTGGAAGTTGCCATCAGCTAAACACTAACAGTTATCTTTCTTGGGAGTCCTAGGTGTCTGCCTGCCTCCATTTATTTCTCTATATCCTGTGGTGGAAATGGATATGAGCTCATTTTATTTAGGTCTGTGTGTAAGGCTTCCTGTTCATACATAAGAGGTTGGCTTTGGCTTTGCAGTTCAAAACCAGAGACTCACCAGCTCCTGCACTAGACTAACATACTTATTATATTCTTTGCCAGGCCACAGTAAACACAAGTGTGGAGGAAACATTTGCCATGGAAGCCAGGGAGCTGGAGAATCCCACACCAGCCTACCATCTCATTCCTGAGGCCAGCCAGCCCAGGGAGGAAGATGTCAGTGTGCAACCTCAACGGACTGCAGAAACTATGCAGCTAAAGAAGGAGATCTCGCTGTTGAATGGGGTCAGCCTGGTGGTGGGCAACATGATTGGCTCAGGAATCTTTGTCTCACCTAAGGGTGTGCTGGTATACACTGCCTCCTACGGGTTGTCTTTGGTCATATGGGCCATTGGTGGGCTTTTCTCCGTGTTTGGTGCCCTTT
This sequence comes from Canis lupus familiaris, assembly GCF_011100685.1. Taxonomy (NCBI): domain Eukaryota; kingdom Metazoa; phylum Chordata; class Mammalia; order Carnivora; family Canidae; genus Canis; species Canis lupus. Next base: position 81,837,644 of record NC_049226.1, on the reverse strand, counting down.
GCTATGCGGAGCTGGGAACCACCATTACCAAGTCTGGGGCCAGCTATGCTTATATTCTAGAGGCCTTCGGAGGCTTCATTGCATTCATCCGTCTATGGGCCTCCTTGCTAATTGTTGAGCCTACCAGTCAGGCCATCATTGCCATCACCTTCGCCAACTACATCATCCAGCCCTCGTTCCCAACCTGTGATCCCCCATACGTGGCCTGCCGTCTCCTCGCTGCTGCTTGCATATGTAAGTCTGGGGTTTAGTGGGGGCATATGTTTGAGGGTGTGGGTTCCTTTAATAATGCTAATGGTACCTGATATTTGAACACCATATTTTGCTGTTTTGGGGGAAAAGGGGCATCTTACCTTTTGAAGAAGTAATTTCACCAAAGTCATTTAACCCTGAGAGATAAGTCAGGAATGAGAGAAGTTTGAATCCCTTGTAGGGCTTTTGGTGCATGACATTCCTTTGACTCTTGACTGTTCCCAGAGTTCTGTTCCTGTCTATGTGACAGGTTGGTGCATGTCTTAAATTTGTCTTATCAGATGTTTTGATTGGAGTCAACAACACTAGTTGTAACTTAACCCAGAAAAAAACATCAGTGGTAAAGACTTTATTCTACTTCTCAAAAATAAATTATGTTGCCTCCTAGCTTTTTATTTTAAACCAGTTTAGAGGCTGAGGAAAGAGGCGTCTCTAGATTGTTGAGGTCCCAAGGTGTTATCCCTCAGCCCACAGGACTACAGTTTTCTGCCACTGCCACTCTTTGCAGCCTATTCTAAGCAGCAGGCACCACACCAAAATGGCTTTTTCTCATTGGTGTTTCAGATTTCTTTATACTGACTTTGTAAACAAGCTCTGCCTGTGGCCAGTGACAGGAAGGTGGCTTCTACCCCGTATTTGGGTTTCTGAGGACAGAACCTGAGAGATCCCAGTTGATCTCTCTTTATTTTCCTTTTTCTCTCATGAGGTGGTAAGGAGGGATTCTGTGTGAAATCGCTGAAAAGGAGAGAAGATTACTGTGAATTTACCTAGTCTCATAGAGCTAGTGTTTTAGCTGAGAAGTAGCCCAGAATTCCCTGTGTTCCTTACCACTGTGCTGCCAGAGGCACTTAATTATACTCTGTTCTTTCCATATCTCTGCTTGCAAAAGCTTTGGCAGTATATGTAGTTTATCCACAGTGTTAAAAATAGACCGAGAGTACCTTGGAGTTAGCAAAAAAGGATTGTACGGTAAACTGTGCCTCCTGACTTTAAGGAATTTGTTAAAAACAAATGTTAAAGGGGACTCCTCCACATAGAGCCCCAGGAGGAGGAAAGGTGGGTAGGTACTCAGTGGTATGCGTGGTAGGGTCTGGCCAGGGGACCTCTGGCTTGACTGAGTTCTCTAAAAAAAATAATTTTCTGATTATAAAATGTGTTCATTAGGGAGAAAATTACCCTCATAACACCCATAATCCACCACCAAAAGATGAGCACTTTTATAATTAAGTTGTGTCTTTATCTCTTTCTTTTATGGAATTGGTATTGTACTTTGCATATAATTTTATATTCTGCTTTTTAAATTTGGTATCTCATTTTTTTCCCTCTTTTTGTGGAATGTTCTTTAAAAGAAACATTTTTTAAAGTAGTATCATTTTATTATTATTATTATTATTATTATTATTACTTAAAGATAATACAGACATTACAGGCACTTTGAAAATGCAAAAAAAAAAAAAAAAAAAATAGAAAAAAGAAAAATCACCCATAATTTTAACTCCACAGAACTACTACTGCTGTTTGTGTGAAATACCTTCTAGTATTTTTTTCGGTGCTTATCTCAGTTTTTAAAGGTACTCTTGAGATCATTCTCTCTGTGATTTGTATAATGCTTAAAAATTTTAATATTTAATCCCTTTCATTAGATATTCTTAGAAAACATGGTTTAGGAACATGTAAGTAGTTTTCTTTGTATATAAAATTCAGAGTTTTTGCATCTTTTTTTTAGGGTAGAATTAATTATACAGGAGAAATACCTATGTCTAAAGAAATAAACTGTTTGAAGATTCTTCATCTATTACCCAGTTTCCTTCTAGAAGGTTTTGTGACTTTGTGCTCTTATCAGAGCACCAGGGAGTGCCTATGTGTATGGCCTTAGGGTGAATTCCAAGGGTAACTCAGTGAAAGGACACCTCTATATATAATTTTCCATGTACAGAAGACTTTTATTGGTAAATCTTTTTTCCTTTATGATTTTCCTCATTGTTTTTGTGCTTAGGAACCCCATTCCCAGGAACTGTTTGTTTTATTTATTTGTTTGTTTATTTGCTAGGAACTGCTCTTTTGATTGGAGGAGAGATCTTGCCTCTTAGAAGTACAGTCATGGTATCTGTAGCTTCTTTTATTCAAGTGTACTTTTACCCAGATCACTCACTATCAGAATTCCTTCAGGCCCCTATCCCAGAAGCCCAGGCTTTCCCCTAACGTGTACCTTCAGGTAGGAACTTGTCAGAGATGAGCTTAAGTCATAAAATGATGTCCCGTCCTAATGGACAAGACTGTGGGGTTCAGCTTACCTTCTAGGAACTTAGGGTGTAGAATTGTGTTGATGCATCATCAGACAAAGCTGGAATGTGCCGAAGGGAGTCTCTCTGGGCAGGGGTGGCAGTGAGAGCAGCTTGGTCTTTTTTTTTTTTTAAGATTTTATTTATTTATTCATGACAAACACACAGAGAGGCAGAGACACAGGCAGAGGGAGAAGCAGGCTCCACACAGGTAGCCTGTCTTAAGACTCAATCCCAGGTCTCCAGGATCACGCCCTGGGCTAAAGGCAGCGCTAAACCACTGAGCCCCCCGGGCTGCCCGCAGCTTGGTCTTAAGAGAAAAAAATTGGAAACGACCAAATAGATCATAATTAGGGGGAAAAATACAAAAATCTGCACTGATTCCATGCTGAAATTTAGGTAGGATAGGAGAATTAAGTTAGTCTTGAAATTAAGACATAAGAGGGGTCCAGGTTGTTATTTGGGAAACTGTCTACAGAAATTATAGCCATGCAAGCTAGGCAGTTAAAGTTCTATTCTAGAAGAAAGGGCACGACATTCTTCATATAACAACTGTAGGTCGGAGCTGCAAGCTGGTGGCTCATGGGCCAGACTTGACCCACAGATATATTTGTTTGGCCTAGTGTTGTAAGCAATTTTGAATTATTTGGCAACATTTGAAAATCAGGACCAGCATTTTCTGTTGTAAAATCAAAAGTTTGGCAACCTTGGACCCAAATTCCTTCCTGACACAATCAGCTGCCTTGCCTAGTGGTTGCTCCCTTTAAAGGAACATGCATTCTTTCGTCAATCACAGCCCTCTACTTCTTCTTGTGGGCTTTTTTTTTTAAATATGTAAAGCTATAGTCTTTTTGTTTTTTTTTTTAAGATTTTATTTATTTGAGAGCAAGAGTGAGAGAGAGGGAGCAAGGGGGAGGCAGAGGGAGAGCAAGAAGCAGACTCCCCACTGAGCAGGAAGCCTGGTGTGGGGCTCCATCCCAGGAACTTGAGATCATGACCTGAGCTGACGGCAGAAGCTTAACTGACTGAGCCACCCAGGCACCCCTCCCTCTTGTTTTATACCTAGTTGCTCACTCGCATTGCCTTTTTGGCCCTTGAAGGTATTGCTGTTTCAGATCCTGGCTTTTCAGCTGCCCCCCACCCTATTCCCAGGTTACACTGGCAGAGAGAGCCTAGCAACTTTCTTAGATTTCAGACTATCTTAGCTACTCATTTTCTGAGAGCGTGGTTTTCAACCGGAGGTGAGTTTGCCCACCAGGAGACATTTGGCAAAAGTCTGGAGACATTTTTGGTTGTCACACCTGCTGGGAAGGGGTGCTACTGGCATCCAGTGGGTAGAAACCAGGGGTGCTATTGAGCATCTTATAAAGTACAGGACAGCTTCACACAAAGAACGTCAATATTGCTGAAGTTGAGAAGCTCTAGCCTAAAGGTGCATTTTATTCATATATATTCCGGAGCGTGGTTCTATGGCGGGTGGGGCGTTTGGCTGCCTACTGGGCTCAGTGTGCTTAGAGGCTCTTATGGGACTGTCAGGGGAAATGACAGTTCTTGAGGTCCATAGGTCCCTTCTCTGGCCTGGTGACCAACAGTATTCTTGGTAACTCAGGTGAGCAGGAGTAGTAGATTTGATTGTGGAAGGGTGATTTTTCTGTCTTACATTGTTTATCTTTGTGGAGTCCGGCCTGTTGTGTAGGCTTACACACGTCATTAGAGAATGTTTGCCGTGAAGGTGTCCATATAGAAGTCATTCCGCATTGACACTGGTATCAAAGCAGAGGCTTGCTGACTGCTAAGTCTCCATTTCCCTCACCCCTCAGGATTTGTTTGGGAAGGCTGACAGTGATGAGGAACAGGAAGAGGAGGAATAGGAGGAGCAGGAACAGGAAGAGATGGGGGAGGGAGACTTCTGAGCGGGAGACTGAAGTGAAGAAACACTGATAGTGCCTGAATAGTTTTCTGTTGTCTCTTATTGTCTTGGACTCTGGCCTGGGCAGAGTTCTGAGAAGTAAACATATGCTCCCCTATTTTGGTCAGTTGTTATGGATCAACAGCTTTCGTGTTCTGAAGTGACATGCCTCAGAAGGACTGGGTCTTTACCATAGCCTCAAAGACCCGGGAGTCTACCCATGTATAGAGCTTGAATTGTTTGATAATAATACTAAATGTATATATTTGTGTAATTAAAAACAAGGAGGATTCTTAAAAAGGCATATACCTGACATATTCATATGCATCCCAAGAGGTAGCTCCAGATTCCAGGATTTCCATTTGGAAGGGTTTACCTTTCTTGGACTGTTATAGAACAATTTTCTCCTAATAGACTTGTAGATATCTCTCCCCTGCTTTTTTTTTTTCTTCCACCATGTTGCTGCTGTTGTTAAGGATTGCATTCCTCTGTCCTTGAGTGCCTCTTAGTAACATCCAGCTTGTTTTTGGGAGAAATTGGAAGGGTTCCTTCTTCTCCTCGTTGCTGTGGAAAAGGGAGCTGTGACTGTCAGCATAACTGGGACTGTAGCTGCAGATTGCCAAACGAGCTCCTCCTCATCAGAAAGAGAATATGAGGGGCATAGTTCTTAGAGTGCATGTATTACCCAGGATTAATTTGGATTTTAAGCACCTGAAAACCAAAAGCAGCATCGCTCAAATATACTGAAGTTTATTTCTCTCACATATTTAAGGTAGGCAGTGTGAGGCTGGTAGGATGACTTCAGAATTTTTCAGGGAGACAGGTTCCTTCCTTCTGCCTTACTGCTCTGCCATCCTCAGCGTGTGACTTTTAGCTGGTCGTCCAAGGTGGCTACTCAAGCCCCAGCTGTCAAGTCTGTACTGTGGCTGACAGGAAAGACAAAAAAAGGCAGGCTCTGTCCTTCAAAGAGACTTCCTGAGGCCTTTTTTATATGAAACTTTGCTTATATGCTGGGGCAAGAACTTACTTATTTGGCCATACCTGCCTGCAAGAAAGCCTGGTAAATGTCAGCTTAATTTTGGGCAATCCTGGGACGCCTGGATGGCTCAGTTGTTGGGCACCTGCCTTCGGCTCAGGTTGTGATCCCAGGATCCAAGATCTAGTCCTGAATCAGGCTTCCTGTGAGGAGACCTCTGCCTATGCCTTTGCCTCTCTCTCTCTCTCTCTCTCTCAATCTGTGTTTCTCATGAATAAATAAATGCATCTTTAAAAAAAAGTTTTGGGCAACCTAGACCCTAGCTAAAGTTTCTATTAGTAAGGAAAAATGGAAGAACAGATATTAAAAAATAACTAGCAGTTTTTGCCACAAAGCGACCTTGGGCATTTGTTTCTGCTTTAGGTGTGGATCTGCTATTTGAGTACTCCTTTCCCAGCAACAAGCCCCCAGAGCTTGAAGACCCTCACACAAACCCCACACTCATTGGTGCAGGCTTTCCAGCAAGGAGATGAGATCTAGAGAGGAGGGAAGGCTTGGATGTTGTCATTGTGGTAGTTTTATCTGAGCACCTGGCCTCCAGGCCCAGTCTTGTGCTTGGGCTCTGATGGACTCTATGGCACTAGATGGGGATGGGAATTTTGGGATGTTTGGAGGGGTGGGGATTAGATGGTGAAATGTTTCTTAATTAGAATCAGGAAAACATTCAGGGGACTTGGCTTCTGTTTGGTAGACTGTTGTCAGAGCTCTCTGTTCTCTGGCAGAGCTGAGAGTACAGTGAAGCAAGCAAGACTCCTGTGGCCAGCATTTAAGGGTGTATTCAACCTCAGGTTCTCCAAGTGGTCCTGAAAGTGAGTGCCTCCTTAAATTATGTGCCTTCCTTGCCTCACCCTGCTCCTGGCCTTGCTCCTTTGCACATTGTTTTAGATTAAATAGTTTAATTTTTACTGAGGAAGAAGCGTATGTGCATAGTAAAAAAGTCAGAGTATAAAATAGTATACAATGGAAAAAGTCTCTCTCCCTCTCCAGTGCTTTGGTCTTTTTCCCCAGAGGCAACCACTATGACAGGCTCTTTTGTATCTTTCTGACTGTCCTTCAGAATGGGCTCTGCAGGGACTTCTTGAGGAGCTGCCTTCTTTCACTTATTGGCAGTAGTCATTGAATTGCGCGCAATATTTACTCCTGTGCTGAGAGGAGCAAGTGTGTGTGTGTGTTTGGGGGGGTGGGGGGAGGTTGTAGCAGGATGGAGGGAAGGAGGGGTAGAAGTGAGAGGGAGAGGGAGTGCCTGTCAGTGGGGCTGAGGAGTAAGTCTGCTCCTCTTCTCCATCTCACATCCACATCTTGGTGCTACAAGGCAGAAGCATAGTGAGCATAGCCAGGGCATGGTGAGATAATCTCTTTCTTCATGTATATGTCCATCTTTTTGTCCCTCTCTCTTTTTGTCCCTTATGTCTCTTTATCTCTGTCTCTTGTCTCTTTGTCCTCTGTCTTTCGTGTATTTATCTTTCTCTGTTAGTCTTTTTCTCGCAGGCTGCACGCCCTCTCACTTCTGCTTTGCATAGTTCTGCTTCCTTCCTCTGTTTTCTTGTGGTTTTTGTTCCTCTATTACAAGGGTCTGAATGTGACTTTGACTTGCTATATTTCCCAACTCTGCTACTGTTAGGTAGATTCAGTCTTTTGGTACCCCAAACTATGTTCCTGGGAAAGGCAACTGAATAGGCTCAGCTTGGGTAATCAGCCATGATAGGCGAGGGGGAGCAATTTGAGGCAGATACCTCAAAATATCCTTACTGTATTGCACTGGGGTCTGTGGATTACTGGGCTATTAATCAGGTAATCCTTATGCTAGCTGTTCTAGGCTTAGCCCCACATAGCGAACTTTGATTTGCAGGGCAGCACCATGCATGCATTCCTTTGGCCTTTCTTCCCATATGACTTTTGCCTCCCACTCCCCATGACTGACTAGTGAGCATTTGTGTTACTTGCTAGCGTATTACAGAGTGAAATTTCTTAAAGTGTCATGGAGGTGTTTAGCCACCATGTTTATTTCCGTAGGCTCTTGGCTCTCCTGCCATTTGAGTAGAGGAATGTCAATTTTCTGATAGTTTCCTTGCTCTAGGGAATCGGTGATTAAGTGAAAAGTCATCACCATCTTGATTCCAACCAGAGTTTATCATTTCCCCTTTTTTCTTGGCAATAAGCTTAAGAAAACAATATGCTTGGGACACCTGGGTGGCTCAGTGGTTGAGTGTCTGCCTTCTGCTCAGGGTGCAATCCCAGGATTCAGGATCGAGTCCCATATCGGGCTCCTTGCGGGGAGCCTGCTTCTCTCTCTGTCTGTGTCTCTGCCTCTCTGTGTGTGTGTGTCTCTTGTGAATAAATAAATAAAATCTTTTTTATTTTAGAGACCTAGGCAGAGGGAGAAGCAGGCTCCAGTGCAAGGAGCCTGATGTGGGACTCAATCCCTGGAATCTGGGATCACGCCCTGAGCCAAAGGCAAATGCTCAACTGCTGAGCCACCCAGATGTCCCAATAAGTAAAATCTTAAAAAAAAAAGAAAAGAAAGGAAAAGAAAACAATATGATTTTGTTCCCCCCTCCCCAATAATTTGTGACTGTGCAAATGCCCAAGGGAGAGACCTTCTTGAGACAGGTGTCTACATGATCATAGCATGAGATACTAAGCTGTGCTGTGAAGTGGGAGTGCTATAGGGTTCAGGGAGGGAGAGCTCAGTGAGGGACTGGCTGGTATATTTGAAGAAGATTTTACAGAGGAAGTGGTGAGTGAGCTAGACCTTGAAAGCGAGAGTTGCTGTTGGCTGTGGCAGCTGGAAGAGTAAAGGACACTTCTTCTAAGTGTATATATGGCACCAGTAAGGAGAGAGTTTCTGGCTGAAGAAGAGAGCGCAAAATGGGTAGGGGTAGGTAGAGGTGGCTTGGAAGATCAGCCCCAAGGATTTGGTAATAATGTTTGGGGTTCACATAAAAGTTCTATTTTTGGAGGCTTGTGACAGTACTTAGCCACATCACTGTAGAACCCCTTGAGGCCTGTAGAACCCCTTGAGAACCCCTATTCTGTTCTTGTGTCCTCCTGGTAGGTCAGAGAAGTCCCTATTTAGCAGGGTAAGATGCTGGGACCCTCAGCACAGGGCTTGGATATCATTGAAGCCCACAAGGAGCTGGGCCCTAAAGCCGGCAGCACAGACAGGAGCCTAGGGAATGCCCAGGCAAGCTTACTTCTCCATGGACCTCAGTGAGAATTGGGAGGTTTGGATAGAAATGCAGAGGATGGTGGGGGAGGTTGCCTCTCTCAACCAGTTTCCTCATCTAAAAACAGGAATAGGGTTGTCTATATTTTGGGGTTGTGGGAATTAATTGAGAGGATGTATATGAAATTGTCAGGTACTTACACGTAAAACATTGTAATTCCTAGGTGACTTGCCACCTGCATTCAAATTCACCTCATTTGTTGATGGGCCTCTCTTGTGGCCATGGAAATGTTTTATGCCTTGGATGGTTTGGAACATTGGGAGTCTGAGTGGGAAAAAGTGGGTGAAGTCCATTATTCCTGGGCCTGGGGGCAATTTCCAAAAAATGATTCTGGCTGTTAGAATTTAAGAATGTGTTAATGCATGCGTTTGTATCTTTACTTGTCCACAGTGATGAGCGGATGGTGGATGTCCCTCCATTGCTTATTCTTCTGGTTCTGACTGATCTATTGGCCCCTTTGCTTTAGGCAGATAGGGCAGATGTGATGCTTTCTACAAGGTGAGATTGGGTCACATGCCCTCAGCTCAAGCCTGTCAGTGATGTTATGTTTTTCCTTCTAGGTCTGCTGACATTTGTGAACTGTGCTTATGTCAAGTGGGGCACACGTGTTCAGGACACATTCACTTATGCCAAGGTCCTAGCGCTCATTGCCATCATTGTCATGGGTCTCGTTAAACTGTGCCAGGGTAAGATGGGCCTGGGCTGGGAAGGAGGGTGGGTGACTCTGGGAGTTTGCATGGATTTCCTAAGGAGGACATAGGGAATCTTGGCTTTACTGATTAGCTCTTTTTATGTGTATCCTGGACTATCAGTGAGAGTGAGACATCTGTTCCTGAGCTTCTTGGGCCAGGCTGGCTTGGCCAACTGAACAGTCCCTCCCTAGGGCTGCTTTCCCTTTGTGGAGGCTGGGAACATTGCAAGAAGGCAGCTGGAAGCCTAGGAGTTTTTGAAACCTGGATCATGTATAATTGGGTCATAAGTGTAGTTGATGGGGATAGAGTGAGCCCTGCTCTTGCCCTGTTTTTGGTCTGTGACTGCCATGCAGTGAGTAGGAAGACCTGGCCATCCTTGAGAGGAATGGGAAGGAAGGTATGGAATGTAGAAATGAGTGGTTATTTTGCAGCCTTTACTTTTCATCTGAATTTGCTTCTATTTAACATTCGGTCTCAAAGTCAACTCTCAGGAAAATATTAAAATAGTATGAAGTTGGCACTGACTTTCCTGCATGTTGGCCTTAGGAAGCTTTTCATTCCTGAATCAAAGTAGACTGGCAATGAGGGTAGACAAGATTTCCCGAGCTCTTAGGGAAATCCCTAAGGTATTTTTGGCTAAGGGGATCTCAATCACTTACTTAACAACCTAGTTTTATAGATTGTCTCTAAACTCAGCCGTGTTTATATTTACTGGGGAGGGGGCTGAGGCTCCCCCATCTCAGATCCATTGGATTAAACACTGATTGGTTCGGGAGTTCAGAAAGCTCTGTTTTTAAGTGCCTTGAGTGATTCTTAGGCAGCTGGTCCAGTACCTTAGTGCACATGTACCAAGTTACTACAGCCAGCCACCTTGATGTCCATGAGTCTCAGGAACATCTTGGGGTCAAATTGGGTAGATAAGTTATCCTTATACCAAGATCTATGCCTGAGGAAACCACTCCTGTATATGATGACTGACACGGGACATAAAAACCTCTATTTTCCCTTCTCTTGCTGCATATCCAGCCCTTTTTGACACATTGAAGGACTAGGTCTACTTTTTGCAGGGGGTGACAGCAGGCTTCCTTAGAAGTCTGGATCTTGTTAAAAACCTCCAGTGTGTCCAAAAGGTCTCTCTGCTGGGCCAGGCAGGTGCTGCCTCCTCAGCTTTCTAGTGTATGGTCTCCAGAGGCCTCCAAGGAGAATGACTGGTGCCTAGGCTGTCTCCCTAAGGGAGGAAGTGGCCCAGGCCTACCCCTGGCCTAATGAGAGATAAGAAGACCCCAGTTCATACATAGCCTGTGATTTCCTGCCACATGTAATCACAGCTTCTGCAAGTAGAGCAACGGAGTTCTTTTCATGAGAATGGGAAAACTATTTGACCCAAATTGTGCATTGGTTTTGGCCACAAGAGATAGTTCCACAGGAAGGTCTAATTGTTAATTAAAAATGCTTCCTTTATGTGAAACAGGGTTCTTTCTAAAAAAAGGAGGAAGATCTCTGGCCTACTGTGAGGACACTGCAAATTTATTAGAGCTTTTCTGGAAATGGTATTATCACTTCAGAAGGCAACCAGGAATGCCTTTGTTTTTCTAAGATTGCATAGGTTTGTTAGAGGAATATGCACTTTCTTGACGGAGTGGGTGGGGTGATAAAGTATAGAGATGGCTGATGGTTGTTCTTTTGATGTTAAATTATGTTTTTTTTTCTTCCCTCTTCCCACTTGCTTTTCCTTTTTTTTCTTGACCCTCCTTTCTTTCCCCATCTTTGCTTCCTTTTTCTTACTGCCTCTCCCTGTTCCTCCTCTTCTCCTTATACCTACTATGTCTCTTTTCTTTCTTCTTCCTCTTTCTTCTCCCTGAACTCTTTCCCCTACTTACCTTTGTCCCCACAGGACACTCTGAGCACTTTCAAGACGCCTTTGAGGGTTCCTCCTGGGACATGGGAGACCTCTCTCTCGCCCTCTACTCTGCCCTCTTCTCTTACTCAGGTTGGGACACCCTTAATTTTGTAACAGAAGAAATCAAAAACCCAGAAAGGTAACGGTGGGATCACACTCTCACTTCCCAACTTGGCTGGAACTCCTCCTGCTCATAGTGGGCACACTTGCCTTCTTTCTTCCCCTTTCTCTTTCTCTCATCCTTTCTTCTCCCTACTCCTCCTTCTCTAGCTCGGAGGGATAAGGGGCTAGGTTGGGGATGAGTGAAGGAGGGAAAGCCCCTTGCTATTCACACTCAGGTTTACACTGGAGGATTCCCAAGGTCTTTGCTCAAGAAGAGGTCTTCCAGGACAGCCCCGGTGGCGCAGCCTGCAGCCTGGGGTGTGATCCTGGAGACCCAGGATCGAGTCCCACATCAGGCTCCTGCATGGAGCCTGCTTCTCCCTCTGCCTGTGTCTCTGCCTCTCTCTCTGTGTGTCTATGAATAAATAAATAAAATCTTAAAAAAAAAAAAAAAAGAAAAGAAGAGGTCTTCCATTTAGCAGTGGCTGATCCAGCGGGGGCTAAAGTGTTAGAACCTCATACTCTGGTGCTGACACTGAAGCCTGGGAAGCCAGAAGCTTATTTTGGGCAGCCAGGTCCCCAGCCTGGCTTCCAGTCCCTGGAGGACACTGCTCCTCCTTCAGTGGGACTCATGAGTCCTATTGTGGCAAGGATCAAATATTGATCCCCAGCTATCTTCACAGAGAAGGGTCTCTCTCTCTCTCTCTCTCGTTTCTTAGCAGAAAGGGGCATGGGATTCATACCCACCTTAGACAATGTGGGAAAGAGGAGCCTGCCTCAAAGACTTAGAGTCAGGGAACTGCTAAATTTCAGAAAAGTCCCTGGGTGAACTCTGACTCCAAAAAGAGTTGATTCTAGGTAGTCCTGTCTCACTTGTCCTGACAGAAATTTGCCCCTGGCCATTGGGATTTCTATGCCAATTGTGACGCTCATCTACATCCTGACCAATGTGGCCTATTACACAGTGCTGAGCATTTCAGATGTCCTTGACAGTGATGCTGTGGCTGTGGTGAGTCCCTATTTGCTTGTCATCTTATGATACTGTATGGCTCAATCTCTTTCTGCAGCCACTCCAGCTCTGAAGGGTGAGATGATGGGTCTAGGCCAGAGAGTGGGCTGCTCAGTAGTGATGGTGTTTGTCCTGAAAGCATAGGTATAGGAGGCTTATGAAATCCTGGTCTGTGCTGAGTGACTTCTGTGCTCTTTCCCTAGACATTTGCTGACCAGACATTTGGCATGTTCAGCTGGACCATTCCCATTGCCGTTGCCCTGTCCTGCTTTGGGGGCCTCAATGCATCTATCTTTGCTTCCTCAAGGTAATGTATTTCTGCTTTACCAATAACAGATTGCAATATTTAATCTTCTGAGGATATAGGTGAGCCCATAAGAGCCCTTCTTACCTCTTTTGGATGTATAGGGTGTGTATGTGTGTGTGTGTACACTTGTGTGCATGAGTATTTCGGCCTTTGTGCTGACATTTGTGTGCTTGAAGCTCACACTTCCATCTGAGGTGAGAACAGATTGGTTAGAAGTGGAGGGAAGGAAGGTTATAGCCTGGAGTAGAGACCCTGTCAGGGACCATACTCTAGGCTCCTTGTGGGTTATACTGTAGGCTCAGGACTCCTTCCTTTAAAAGATTATTAGTGATCACTTGCTGTATACCAGGTATTGGTACAGGGTGACCCTGCCCTTCACTTCACAGATATCACTGAAGCTGATAGGTAGGCTCTGCTCTCCTCTCTGTGTAGAGACTTACCTATAAGAGCATTTTTCCTTCCTGTTGTTTCAGAGAAAGGAGTAGTTCCGCTTTTCCAGGCTGACCCTGCTAGCTGGTTGGTCTCAGGGCTCCAGCACCATCCCTCTTCTTAGCACTTTGCTTCATCATTTGGCCCTTCTCTTTGGTGGATGTTCATTTGGGAAGCAGCTCTGCACAAGCTTCATCTCTGCTCAGTGAAGTCACAAAACAGCTTTTCTCATCTCTCTTCTTCCTTACTGGATACACTTCTTGAGGGAATGGTCTGCATTTTGACTGCCACTTATTGTTCTAGCCATTATACTTTGACTTCTGCTACCTAAAAAATATTCTTAAGTGTATTGGTGACTTCCTTCTTAGCCTGCTTTTAGTTCTTATTCTTATGGACTCCTATAGCAAGTGATGCTTACTACCCTCTACTTCTGAAACTACTCCTGTGACTCTGTGACACTCTGGTATTTGAAAGGAAGCCTTCTTTCCTGATTTCTCTTCCACTCACCCTATACACGTTGCTGTCCCTAGGGCTGGGAGTATAACAGGCATTCAGTAAATATTTTCTACATGAGGAACACCTGATAGCTCAGCGGTTGAGCGTCTGCCTTTGGCTCAGGGAGTGATCCTGGAGTCCCGGGATTGAGTCCCACATTGGGCTTCCTGCATGGAGCCTGCTTCTCCCTTTGCCTGTGTCTCTGCCTCTCTTTCTCTCTCTTGAATAAATAGATAAAATCTTGAAAAAAAAATATCTTCTGCATGAACAGGTAGAGGATGAATTAGTAAAAGAAATAATATTTTGTCCTATTTCTTTTCTTACTGGTTTTGACACCCCAGTCCAGGTACTTGGGGCCTCCCTACAGAGAGCAATAGAGCGATCAGTCCTGGAAAATAGTATGGTGTCCTCTTCCTTTACTTCAAGCTGATGTGGCCAAGGTTGCACTGAGTGTGACTCTTCACAAGTTACCCCACCCAAAGATGGTGTTTCCCATAACCTCACCCTTACTGATGCCCAAGATATTCTATTTTTTTAAATATTTTATTTATTTATTTATTTGACAGAGAGAGAGAGTGTGCACACAAGCAGGGGGTATGGGTAGGCAGAGGGAGAGGAGGGAGAGTAGGCTCCTTGCTGAGTAAGGATCTTGACATAGGGCTCGATCCCCAGACCCTGGGATCATGAGCTGAGCCAAAGGCAGATGCTTAACTAACTTAGCCACTCAGGCGCTGTGCCCAAGACATTCTAATTGGCTCTGCCAAACTTAAAATACTTACACAGTAGGTGCCTTTTAACCTCACTCAGCTATACTGTGGGATTGACAGTTTGGCACCCCAAACTGGGTTTTGAGGGTGGGGATAGAGGATTCAGAGAGTAAGAGTCTGGACATGAAGGGGACTGCAGTGATGTTGAGGTAATGCACAATTGTTTCTGTGTTAACTTCTCACTTTTTCTTTGTTGCCTATGTAGTTGTCTTTGGTTTTGTACTAGACACTTTTGTTGTACCTGCATAGTATCTCCTAGCATCCCCTCTACCCTATTTCTTCTCTACCTAGTACAGATTATTAACCTGTGTGAGCCAACTCCCACCATCTTGCCCTGTGACCTTTCCAGATGCTATCATCAACTCCTGTGGCTCCACCTAGATGGCTCACAAGTATCTAAATGCACTCCACTTATGCTTTGTCTTTAGTTGTGATATTATGTGTTGCCAGTTCTCCTTCCTTGACCTCTTTGTTTTTCCCTTGGTGTTCACCCTCTTCTCCCAGCTCACACATGTACACATGTGCACACACATAGACACACACTCAAAGGACCACCAAATTTTTTTTTTTTAAGAATGTATTTATTGGGATCCCTGGGTGGCGCAGCGGTTTGGCGCCTGCCTTTGGCCCAGGGCGCGATCCTGGAGACCCGGGATCGAATCCCACGTCGGGCTCCCGGTGCATGGAGCCTGCTTCTCCCTCTGCCTATGTCTCTGCCTCTCTCTCTCTCTCTCTCTCTCTCTGTGTGTGACTATCATAAAAAAAAAAAAAAAAAAAAAAAAAAGTCCAAATACCTTTAAAAAAAAAAAAAGAATGTATTTTTTTATTCATGAGAGACATGGAGAGACAGAGGCAGAGACACAGGCAGAGTGAGAAGCAGGCTCCATGCAGGGAGCCTAATGTGGGACTCGATCCTGGGACTCCAGGATCACGACCTGGGCCGAAGGAAGGTGCTCAACCGCTGAGCCACCCAGGTGTCCCAGGATCACCAAATTTGATTGAGGTGGTCATATCTCTCTTGTTCTCTCTTCAGCCACGGTGTCTACCCTCATTCAGGCCTCCTCTCTGATGGGATAGTTATCGCAAATTACTTTCTTTTTAGATTTATTTATTTGACAAGTGGGGGAGGAGCAGAGGAAGAGGGAGAGTCCCAAGCTGACTCTGCTGAGCATGGAGCATGACGTGGGGCTTGACCCCATAACCCTAAGATCATGACCTGAGCCCAAATCAAGAGTTGGAGGCTTAACCGACTGTGTTACTCAGGCACCCCACAGACTACTTTCTTATCTGGCCTTCTTTCTATACCCTAGCCTCTCCCTGCTTTAGTTGGCCTCCATGATGCCACCAGAGTCTCTGTCAAATCCTGTGAGGCCTTTACTTCAAAGCCACAACAGACTGTCAGTGTTTGTTCAGACTCCATAGCATGGCCTCATGTGTAGGTTATTCTCAGCTGTCTCCTCATGCACCTTATCCTGGGACTGTAGGCATTCTGGTACTGACCTCAGGAAGCTCACCCTCTTTCATTCCTTAAGCCTCTTTTGCCTTTGCCAATGGTGGTTTCCACCCACCTGCTCACCTTCTGGCAAACTCCAGTTCTTCTTCCCAGCCCAGATGTGGTCATCTCTTGTGAAGTTTTTTGTTCTCTCAGCCCACTGCCAAGCCTGTTGAGTGCTTTGTACTTCATGATGATGCTGACTACTCTAGATGGTAGTTCATTTCTCTCTTGCTTTGCTTCTCAATCAGTTGGGCTCTTTCCCTAAAGAGAGGAAACCTGGGTTATCTCTAAGCCCCTGGGCTTATCCTGGCCTATCATATATCAGGAGCTCAGGGAAGATATATAGAGAGCACAACAGAAGGCTGGCTGCCCTTCTTTAAAAAGCCATTGTGTTAAGTATGAAATCTGTGGGGTGTTAGAGTGGAGGTACCTCTGATGGAGTGGATTGGGGTGGCAGTGAGCGATGGCCGGGTGAGGCATCCATTGGGTGATGGTGGGTTTCATAGCTGAGGGGCTGGGGGGTGTCTGTGGCCAATAGTAGGGTAGGGCATTCCTGGATAATGTTGAAGTACAAATGGTTGGAAGTTGGAGACATCTATGGGTAAAGTTGAGGGGTGAAGGTGGGGGTTAGGCATGTATAGAGAATATGGGATGGTCCTGAGAGACTGCCTCCTAGCTCTAGAGCTCTGAGCGTAGTTTGTCCAAGTGAGGAGTGTGGCTACATGGCCAAATGAAAGGATCATCCTGACACTTCTTATCTTTCTAGGTTGTTCTTCGTGGGCTCCCGTGAGGGCCACCTCCCAGACCTTCTGTCCATGATCCACATTGAGCGTTTTACACCCATTCCTGCTTTACTGTTCAATGTAAGCTCTGCTGGGGGAGTGTGGAGAATTGTAGAATCTCTCCTGGCTTTATGAGAAGACTGTGGGTGGGGAGGTATACTAGGTTTTATTTTTTATTTTTTTATTTTTTTAAAGATTTTATTTATTTATTTCTGAGAATACACAGAGAGGAGAGAGAGAAGCAGAGACACAGGCAGAGGAAGAAGCAGGCACCATGCAGGGAGCCTGACGTGGGACTCGATCCTGGGTCTCCAGGATCAGGCCCTGGGCCAAAGGCAGTGCTAAACTGCTTGAGCCACCTGGGCTGCCCTATACTAGGTTTTTAAGCTACTTCCCATCCTCTCAGTGTTTCTTAAATTTTTTAAAAATATAAAACAGTTATATGAGGGAGGGCAAATGGTACAAAAAATATAAAATTATAAAATTTGTGGGATTATTTTTATTTTTGAAAGATTTTATTTATGTATTTATTTATTGTATGACTGGAAGAGGGGAAGAAGGAGAGAGAATCTTTTTTTTTTTTTTTAAAGATTTATTTATTTATTTATTCATGAGAAACACAGAGAGAGAGAGGCAGAGACACAGGCAGAGGGAGAAGCAGGCTCCATGCAAGGAGCCTGATGTGGGACTCGATCCCAGGTCTCCAGGATCACACCCTGGGCTGCAGGTGGCGCTAAACTGCTGCGCCACCGGGGCTGCCCAGGAGAGAGAATCAATCTTAAGCTGACTCTGCGCCGAGCACAGAGCTGGATGCAGGGCCCAATCTCATGTCCCTGAGATCAAGACTGAGCCAAAATCAAGAATTGGATGCTTAACTGACTGAGCCATGTAGGCACCCCTAATTTTTTTTTAAGTAGGCTCTAAGCCTAATGTGGGGCCAGAACTCATGATCCTGATATTAAGAGTCACACATTCCACCATCTGAGCCAGCCAGGTGCTCCTCCTGTTTTAAAAATTTTAATTAAATCATATTTAGAAAAGCCAGGGCAGTTGTATACAAACTACCTAGGGACTTCTATTCATGTTATACACTTTATAGATTTTTTTTTTTAAGATTTTAAGTAATCTCTATACCTAACATGGGGCTTGAACTTACAACCCTGATATCAAGAGTTGCACACTCCACTAGGTGAGCAGCCAGGTGCCTTTAGTTTTATATATAGTAGATGGTGCTTCATGTTCCAAGTGAATGATACATACCCCTTATAGTATCAGCAGCTCAACTCTTCCTCCCCATCAGCATCAAGCTTCATTATTTAGCTCTGTACTGAATTTCTTTTGATTTTTAAAGATTTTATTTATTCATGAGAGACAGAGAGAGGCAGAGACACAGGCAGAGGGGAAGCAGGCTCCATGCGGGGAGCCCGATATGGGACTCGATCCCAGGTCTCCAGGATCACGCCCCGGGCTGAAGGCAGACGCTCAACCGAGCCACTCAGCCATCCCCCCCCCCCGCCTTTTTTTTTAAAGATTTTATTTTGAGGATACTTTTTTTTTTTTTCTTTTGAGTATACTTTAGTTTCTTCTTACCCCTGGAATTTTCCTGGCAATTATCACATTTGTATTTTTATATTTGTTTTTGTGAACTTTGTTATTTTGTCAAAATAACAAGAATCCTTTCAGTATATTGATTGGGATACCATTGAATTTGTAAATTTAGGGGAGATGTGACATCTTTTAATCATCTACTGCCCCAGTTTCCCCGATACAGTCCCCCATCTCTCCCCAGAATGGGCCCTTTTAAAGTCCTTTGTTGATGATCTGGGTGAGAGAGGATGAGGTGGGGGAACTCCATATTCTGAAGTGAGTAAATCTGGGATCCCTGGGTGGCTCAGCGGTTTAGCGCCTGCCTTTGGCCCAGGGCGTGATCCTGGAGACCCGGGATTGAGTCCCACGTCGGGCTCCCGGTGCATGGAGCCTGCTTCTCCCTCTGCCTGTGTCTCTCATGGATAAATAAATAAAATCTTAAAAAAAAAAAAAAATGAAGTGAGTAAATCTGATCACGCCACTGCACTCTAGTCCCTTTGTCTCCTAGGACTCTGGTCCCACTGGGCAAACTCTGCCATATGTTTCTTAACAAGTATGGATCCATTTCGTCAGTCTGCATTTCTAAGACCCCAGGACAGTGAGGTGTTTCTGGAGGCATTTACTCTGTTTGTATGCCAGGTAGTTGGGACTCAGGAGTAATGGTCTCCAGAGGGTGGTGTGATTCATGTTGAGGTTGGTGCATCGAAGTGAGGAGGGCCTCACTCTCTGCTATCAAAAGGGGAAAGGAGTCTGGCTTGTTCTTGCAGTGCTTGCAAGAAGATGGGAGGCACTGTGTGTAGGAAGGGACCCCAACAGGAGAGGGAGAGATGCCACCTTGAAGGTTAATGCAGAGAACAGGCATATCTGATGCCAAGGGGTCACTGAAAAGAACTGGAGGTAACCTGGTAAGCTAACTCAGCAGTGAGTGACAGATCTGGTGCTGATGGCTGGGTTGTTGGTCTCTTGGGATGGCCGGGTGGTGACAATGCCCACTCCTCCTTCCCATCCTTTCCCCCTCCAGTGTACCATGACACTCATCTACCTCACTGTGGAAGATGTTTTCCTGCTCATCAACTACTTCAGCTTCAGCTACTGGTTCTTCGTGGGCCTGTCTGTTGCTGGACAGCTCTATCTTCGCTGGAAGGAGCCCGAGCGGCCCCGGCCTCTCAAGGTCAGTGACTCTGGACAGAGTAGGAGGGGTGGGCCATCTCCCCAAGGTGACTCTCTGTACCTTGTTCCCCAATAGCACTTTACCTAATAACTCATCTCCTTCCATTTCAGCTGAGCCTGTTTTTCCCCATCATGTTCTGCATATGCTCCTTGTTTCTGGTGATTGTGCCTCTGTTTGGTGACACCATTAATTCCCTTATTGGCATCGCGATTGCCCTCTCTGGGGTTCCTGTCTACTTCGTGGGTGTTTACCTACCTGAGTCCCAGAGGCCAGCCCTTATTCGGAATGTCCTGGGTGAGCTTCTTTGCCCATTACTCATGGCCTGTGTGGATATGTGTGTATGTGTACAGATGTGTGCAGAGGTGGGAGTGGTGGTTAACGGCTTCCCCTATACTAGTGATGTGCTGGAGACCATGAGACCTGGTTGCTCCACATGACTTCTCCCCTTTCGATCTTGACGTGAGCATTTTAGTTCTAACTTTAGAGTCCTATTTTAACCCCAAAGGGGTTAAAACACTCCCTTTGGAAAGTGCAATCCATATGGGAAGATGAGGAGTCATGCATCCTTTTCTGATTGGGCACAAAATGAAGGACAGTGAGGCTTGCTGGGGGGTGGGGGGCGGTAAGAGGCAAAACCTGGCATAGGATGCCCAAGGGACAGATGGGAGGGAGTCCAGATATGCTTTAATCAACTTTGGGGTATTCATACTGAGGTTGTAGCTGTCAGCTTGCTGACTTCTGTTCTCTATTTTCATTTAGCTGCTGTCACCAAAGTCACCCAGCAGCTTTGCTTTTGTGTCCTGACTGAGCTTGATGTAGCTGAAGAAAAAAAGGTTGAGAGGAAAGCTGACTAGAGGCCAGAGGTGATGTCCCTTGAGGCCTGGAAGGCCAGCCAGAGCCACCAAAGTCCAGATGACAAGACTGTGCAGGCCCAACCCTCTTTCTCTAAAGGAGCCTGTTGGCCCATATTATATAAGGGGGGCTCAGGGCTGATGGCCTGCTCTGATGGTTACTCTAACTGGTAAGCTATGGGAGGAGACTCAGGGTCTGAGACCAGCCTGAAGGTGAGAACTTTATAGAGGGTGGTGGTGGGGAGGGCTTGAAGTCAGGGGAATAGTTGTTTAGTTTTGTTCTTGGTGAACTTGGTATAGCTTACCAAACACTCAGCAAACTGTACTGGGGCAAGAGAAAGTGCTAGGTCAATAGCTGTGGCTGGTGGTTCTGAATTTGATATTTGAATCAGGAGCCTCTACAAAGGGGCTGCTTTATGGGAGCCCCTCTGATCAGGTCCAAGCACCTGACTTTAGAGGCCTGAAATGCTACCATTTCCTTCTCTGACTCAAAATCTTTCCCTGGGAAGATAGTGGTATTTCATTATTTATTGATATTATTTAATCCAGAATACCAGTTCTAACAGAGCATTGGTGTTCATTCATCTACAGGCTGCAATAGGCTGATTGTGTTTAAAAACTCAAAGTACCCCAAACTGAGTCCCTCTGCTCTTAGGAGGGGTCTCTGTGTGGTGGTGGGCCAGCCTCTGACCACAGATTTTTTTGCTTGGTTTTAACACAATCTTCTGTTGAGTCTTAGCTGCAAAGGTGAACTTCAAACATATATATATATATTTTTTTAAACTCATGTATTGGTTACACTTTAGTTAGTAAGTCACAGATTACACGTACCTGGCTCAAATCAGCAAGGACAAATGAAAAAATTCATGAGTCAGAAGTCTGGTAATACTATTTTGAAGGATAATCCTTTGTTTTACTTGAGACCTTAGGTCTTTGTCTTAGATGACAGAAGGTAGATCTCTGGTTTCTGGTATGAACTTTAAGAGGACATAAACTGTTTTAGAGTTCAAGTGTATTACCAGAATTCTCAGCTGTCAATGGCTTAGAGAACATCTCATGGACCCAAGCAACCAAATAGCTTGTTTCTCTCTGTAAGGGCTGGTTTGAGGGACTGCTGTGCAGACCCACACAAGCCCACTTTGGTGCTAGAAGTGGTCATTTTCCTTTTCCCAAAACCTCACACGAGACTGCATCCTCCTCTTCTGTCCCTGACACTGGGCTTTGTTTATACTCTGAACTGTCTTGGTGTGGATCATCAGGATAATGCATTCCTGTCCTGTCTGCCTCCCCTTGTGGGAGGTCTGGTGGGCCTGCAGTCTCAGGAAGAGCTTGGTACTTATGTGGACTTCTATTTTCTCTCTGTGGAGATCAGAGAAGACCTTGGGGGGAAAAACTACTTCAACCTCAATCTGGCTCCTCAGCAGACTGCATGAGTGGATGCAACTAATTCTGGTGCTCAGGGTGTACTTTAGCATCCAGGTCAGGCCAGAGCAGGTTTGGCCTAATGGATGTTCCCTCATGGGCAGCTATGGTTGCAGGGGACTGTACAGCTGTCCTGTGAAGCCTCCAGACATTGTCATCCTGGATCCAGAGGAACCTGCTGACTTGGCTAATCCCATGCCTGGACTTCTTATCCTTTCGTTTGAGAACTGGTCAGTGGTAAAGACAAAACTATGAGGCAAGCTGCCTTTCTAATCATCTTTTCCATCAAATGGCCTCCGTTGAAGCCTGGGGAGTAACTTTGGTCATACTTGCTCAATGAAGACAATTTAGGGAAGCATGATCACAGCTGCCTCCGGTTCAGGATACACATGGATGAGAAAATGGGGGGACATTCCTACTGTCACGGGTTGGGGATTTGTACAGCAAATTCCTTCCTGGCAATAGGGAGTCTTGTGCAAAGGCTGACTTGCCTAAACTATGTAAACATGACTCTTGTCTGAGCCAAGATGGCATCTATCCCAGGGATCCTCTGGAGCTAATCCTTTAAGCAGAGTATGCTTGTCTTGAGGATTCCTGACCCAGGTTTTAGCTATCTCCACTGAAGTAAATGACCAGCTAATCCCAGGAACTTGCTGCCCCCCAGTGGCTCCTGGGAGGAAGCATGGGCCTCACACCCCAAGTGCCCCAATGCAAGCTTAGTGAGCCATGTCATCCCCCTCTCATTACTGGATGGCAATCGCATTCTTCCCCTCTGTGCTGGATACAGTCTTTACCCAGGAACTGTTTTGTCGGAAGGAAGCCAGAGACGCCCTACAGCACTCAAGCTTCATGGTGGAATTAAATTTCTGCAAGGTCTTTGTTGTTTGTCTCCTTCAATCCTTCTCCTGGTGTGTTAATCCCCTTTTCAGTAGGTACAGTATGTGAAATTTTCAGTCCTTTAATGTTTGCAAACCTTAATGAGTACATAAACAGCAGTGAGCACATTAAAATGGCATGGAGTGGTTTTTAATCCTTTGTTTCTATGCCTACAGGAGACTAAGATGACTAGTATTAGACATATAAGTTGCTGCCTGTTACTTGCAATACTGAATTGTACCTTTGTGGATAGTCTGTTAGTTTTCTAGCCACAAGAGTAGAGCCTAAGTATGTGTACATACAGAACTTAACTACTCAAGTAGGTTTAACATGTAGATAGGAACTAATATAGGTGAAGACCTACAAAATGAACACAAAGTGAAAGGAAGAGTAGGGGCAGGATAGAAAAAGAGATGCTTCTAAGACGTGGGGAGACTTATCCCTGTGGATGTGATAGTGAGTCTTTGCCACACAGCAAGAAGGCACATTTTGAATCACAGGTTCGGTGTATTGTTTTTGTAGACTTGTGCTGTCCAGTATAGTAGTTACTAGCCACATGTAGCTAATAAAAATTTTGATTCTTCAGGTGCATTAATCATAGTTCAAGAGCTGAGACCCATGTGGCTAGTGCCTACCTCTGAACAGTGTAGATATAGAACATATTCATCTTTGAACAGAGTTCTGTGGGACAATATTACATTAGAAGAATAAATGCCAACTCTAAGACATTTGTGGTATGAAAAGAAGTAGGGTCAGGGTTTGCTTATAGGGAATTGAGGTTCTGGTAACAAAATTGGTCACTATTTTCAGTGAGTGCTGTGAAGAGTTAACATTTCTCATTGGAAAGCTAAGCTTAGTATGTTTTCCTTTACCTCACTTTCCTTAAAGTCCTTTGTGTCTAAGGGTAATTCTGAAACTTCTGTCTCACTAAGCCTCTCATTTTTGGTGGAGAGTGGAGACAGGAGAGAGGGAGTACAGTGGGAAAACATGTAAAGACATTCAGATTTGGGGTGCCTGGGTGGCTAAGTTGGTTAGGCATCTGACTTTGGCTTGGGTCATGATCCTGGAGTCAAGTCCCATATCCAGCTCCCTGCTTAGTGGAGAACCTGCTTCTCCCTCTGTCCCTACCCCCTCCTCATGCTCTTATTCATTCAAATATACATACATACATAGAATCTTGAAAAAAAAAAAAAAGGCATTCAGATTTAAAGTTTTTTTTTTTTTTAATTTTTTTTTATTTATTTATGATAGTCACAGAGACAGAGAGAGAGAGAGAGAGAGAGGCAGAGACACAGGCAGAGGGACAAGCAGGCTCCATGCACCGGGAGCCCGATGTGGGATTCGATCCGGGGTCTCCAGGATCGCGCCCTGGGCCAAAGGCAGGCGCCAAACCGCTGCACCACCCAGGGATCCCAGATTTAAAGTTTTTAAGTAGGGGTGCTGGGTGGTTCAGCTGGTTAGGTGGCTGACTCCTGACTTCAGCTAAGGTCATGGTTTCAGGGTCCTGGGATCCCCCTGCATTGAGCTGTGCTCGGTGGAGGGTCTGCTTGAGGCTCTCTTGCTTCTCTCCCTATGGGCCTTCCTCGTACTTATGTTCTAATAAATCTTAAAAAAAAAAAAAAAAAAAAAAAAGAGTTTTCCAGGAATTTCTTGCTCCCATATTTAAGTTTTACTAAACACAGAGTATCACACTCATACATCCTGTTCTCCCTGGCACTAGTGCCAAAGGAAGACAGCAGTCTTTACAAGCATTATCAGTCAGGAAGCAGGGAGGTAGAGACCCTATTAACTTAAAACCTCTCTCTCAGCGCCAGGCAGATCCTACTTCCTTCTCCAACGGCCCCCACTATCCAGTCTGTGCTGCTGTAAAGGACCCATTGTAGTCCTTCTGGATTCTACCAAAAGAAACAGACTTTTAGTGGAGGCAGTGGCCTGGTAGTATGGGAAAGCTAAATCTTAGTGCTGAGGGAAAGAGGAGCTTCTCTTCTACATATTGGCTTTAGGACAGGAAGAGAATGGGAAAATCCCCAGACTAGGAAGCTTCATTTTTATGGCATTTCCCCCGATCAGACTGTAGAGTCTTGAAGCAAAGGGGCCGTACTCTTACTGAAAAAGACAATCCTTCAGGGCACGTTTTCACTGGTAGGATGCTGCTATTGGACATGCTTTTTCCTTTTATGTTAATCTAGAAAACCCAAAGATGTTACCAGGGTGGATGAAACTACAGTCAGAGCCCTCAAGGGCACATGATTGAACTTCACAGATATCATAGGATCATCAGTCTGAATCCAGGTCATGGGGGCTGTCATAGCCAAACTCCTTCTGCACATCCAAAGGGTATTTGCTCCACATTTGTGGTCTGCTGTTGCCTCTTTCCTCTTCACTGAAGCTGTCATAGTCATCAGAGCCTAGAATGATAATAGGAATGGGTTCTAGATGTTTTGAGTTTCTAGATGACCACAGTAACCATTTCCCATCTCAAGAAGGTCTGGTTTTTTGTTCTCTATTCTAAAATACTTGATCAGTAAAGAGAATTTAGAATTAAAAAAAAAAAAAAATCCTGTTTCTACCACCTAAACCAAATCCCTCAACAATACTGGGAGTATTTTTTCATTTCTTTCCTAAGTATAGGATTTCTTTTTATATAATAGTTGTAATCATACTGTAAATATAATTTCACATCTGCCCCTATCCTTTTATCATATATATATGTGTATATATATGTATGTATATATGTAACATATATCATAGATACTTCCCTAATAGAATATTCCATAGTTTAATTAATTGTTCCTCCATTAACCAACAATAAATCCTTTTCGTTGGCACAAAGAACACAATCACTGAAGGAACTGTTTCACCAGAATATCTTTCCTTCCTTTCCCCCAGGTACCATGTCTGTGTTGCATCTTTCCCAAAACACTGTAAACCGATCAACTTCTTGAGAAGTTAAGTAAATGACACGTCAAAATCCTAGCCCTGCTCCTACTGGCAAACCTCTCCAACACCTTGACTGAAGCAGAAGAGACAATGAGCTATGATGTTTCCCTTAATCCCAACCACTGAAGTTAGTGCAATATTCTCTTGTTTTCTGGAGAGAGGATCAGGCTCGATGAGGTAAAGTAACTTCCCTAAGACCCACAGATAGGCAATGACAGAACTAAGGATTGGAACCTAGGCCTGACTGACATTAAAACCTCACCAGGGTCCTCTGGAAACACTAGTTCTTGGGGATCCTATAGCTCCAATGGCTTGTGGTTGAGCTGTTGGGAATTCAATGGCAGAGAAGGAAAGCCAGTAAAGATGTACATGTTAACTGCGCACACCTCAGTCTTGGATCTCAACAGGCCCCTCCCATCTAAGGCTGCTACTCATGTACCTCTGGACTCTTCATCTTCATCAGTGTTCTCCTCCTCTGGGTACTCATTACGCCAGTTATTCTCACTGTTCTCATCATCATCATCTTCATAAATATCTTCTGGCTGCTGGTCATCATTCACCTGCACATCTCAACACAAACATAAGCATAAGTCAACACCTCTAAGGCTGTACTGTAGGGGAGGCTATTAGCAGACCAATTTGGAGAAGTCACTTAAGAGCACAGTGTGGATAGGATGCCTGGGTGGCTCAGCAGTTGAGCATCTGCCTTTGGCTCAGGGCATGATCCTGTGGTCCTAAGATCGAGTCCCACTTTGGGCTCCCTACATGGAGCCTGCTTCTCCCTCTACCTCTATCTGTCTCTCTCCATTTCTCATGAATAAATCTTTAGAATTATTGTAAGAATAATGATGTTGGGGATCCCTGGGTGGCTGAGCAGTTGAGCGGTCTGCCTTCAGCCCACGGCATGATCCTGGAATCCAGGAATCAAGTCCCACATCAGGGTCCCTGCATGGAGCCTGTGTCTCTGCCTCCCTCTCTCTCTCTGTGTGTGTCTCTCATGAATAAATAAAATCTTGAAAAAAAAAAAATGATGTTAGGAGGTGTCTGGCTGGCTCAGTCTATAGAGCTGCAACTCTTGATCTTAGGGTTGTGAGTTCAAGCCCCACATTAGGTGTAGAGATTACTTAAAAAGTAAAGGGACGCCTGGGTGGCTCAGCCTTTGGCTCAGGGCATGATCCCAGGATCTGGGACTGAGTCCTGCATTGCACTCCTTGTGGGGAGCCTGCTTGTCCCTCTGCTTGTGTCTCTGCCTCTCTCTCTCTGTTTCTCATGAATAAAGAAATCTTAAAAAAAAAAAAAAAAAAAAAGTAAATAAAATTTAAAAAACCCCAAAATAATGATATAGGATATTAGCTTTCGGGATCCCTGGGTGGCGCAGCGGTTTGGCTCCTGCCTTTGGCCCAGGGCGCGATCCTGGAGACCCGGGATCGAATCCCACGTCGGGCTCCCGGTGCATGGAGCCTGCTTCTCCCTCTGCCTGTGTCTCTGCCTCTCTCTCTCTCTCTCTCTCTGTGGGACTATCATAAATAAATAAAAATTAAAAAAAAAAAAAAAAAAGGATATTAGCTTTCTTTTTCTTCTTCTTTTTTTTTTTAAAGATTATTTATTTATTCCTGTTGCCCGATGCTGGACTCGATCCCAGGTCTCCAGGACCACACCCTGGGCTGAAGATGGCGCCAAACCACTGTGCCACCCGGTTTGCCCAAGGATGTTCGCTTTCTTAATCCAAGGTTTCCCCTCCTTAAGATAGTTAAAAAAAAAAAAATCTTTTATTCCCATTTATGTTAAGAATTTTTGGTTTACTGTCCTTATTATAAGCCCCTATATGATTTCCCCCAAAAGTGGGTGTTATAAATGATAAAAATTATATTGCAAACTTTATAAAAGATCTATTAAAAGCAAAAATTATCAATGTAGATTGTCATTTCCAAAATTCCCTGCACTAAATCCAGTTCCAAGAAGGTATTTAGAATAAGTTTTTCCATTTAAGCAAGGACAAAAAGAGCCAAGAACAATCTTGAACACACTGGAGGCAATTTGGAACACAGGGAAGCAAAGCACCCTGACTAGAGAATTGCTTAGTCTACCTCATCCTCATGGGTCTCCTTACCAGGTCCCACTCCTGGCTATAAGGCTGCACAGAGAGGATGTTCTCAATCCATCCTGGAGTAGCCATCTCCAAATAGTAAATGTCATACACATAGTCATCCTTCTGTTCCTCCTGATGCCCGATTCTTGGTCCATCCTCAGATACAGTCAACCGCTCACGGATCAACTCTATGGAATTGCAGAGGATCACATCTGGGTCAGATGTCTGTAAAGAAATCAAAAGATAATATATACATGATCTGAACATTGGTGTTTCAAAAGGAGAAATCTAAGATTTGAGTGAGATTTTAAGTCTCTCTACAGTTGTCTATGTTAGATTCAAGATTCTTCTTTTAAAAAGATATTTTATTTGTTTGAGAGAGAGATAGAGACAGTGACAGAGATAGTGAGCGAGCACAAGCAGGGAAGAGAGGGAAAAGCAGGATCCCCGCTGAGCAGGGAGCATGCCGTAGGGGTTGATCCCAGGGCCTTGAGACCATCACCTGACAGGAAGGCAGATATTTAACTGACTGAGCCATCTGTGTGCCCCTAGATTCAAGATTCTTATCCCTATTTCCTACTAATCTCTTAATTAGCTATGAAATTAAAAAATCAATTATCTCTAAAATAATTGTATAGTTTTTCTTTTGTGATAGACTTAAGATAGCTCCCTGCTCTCTTGTGCTTGAACAACATAAGAGAGCACATGGAAAAACTGGCCTGAGAAGATCTCCATTAGGGATCTAGAGGCCCCCAGCAGCACCTCCATGGCTGATCTCTATATGGGTCTGCATTTGTGTGATATAAGGGTCTAAAAGCGATTCCTGGACTCTGATGACTACCACCACCTGGTTTGCCCACAATGATGTCTTTTCTTTAAAAAAGTATTTTATTTATTTATTTGAGAGAGAGAGAAAAAGCATGAACAAGGAGGAGGGGCAGAGGGACAGAGAAACAGATTCCTTGCTGAGCAGGGAACCCAACACAGGGTTTGATCCCAGGACCCTGATCACAACCTAAGCTGAAGACAGATACTCAATGTCTCTCATGAATAAATAAAATTTTTTTTAAAGATTTTATTTATTTATTCATAGAGACACAGAGAGAGAGAGAGAGAGAGGCAGAGGCACAGGCAGAGGGAGAAGCAGGCTCCATGCAGGGAGCCTGACGTGGGACTCGATCCAGGGTCCCCAGGATCAAATCCCGGACTGCAGGCAGTGCTAAACCACTGCGCCACCAGGGCTGCCCATAAATAAAATCTTAAAAAAACAAAACAAACAAAAAACAAAACAAAACAAAAAACAACCCTCAAATTTTGAGTCAAGATGCGTTAAAAAAAAAAAAAAAGATTTAATCAAGAGAGCCAGCAAGTGCATGTGTGAGCAGGCAAGAGCTGGAGGGAGAGGAAGAGAATATCAAGCAGACTCCCCCTCCAAACATGAAGCCCAGGGTGGGGGTGGGAGACTCAATCCCATGACACTGAGATCATGACCTGAGCCAAAAACAAGAGTCAGACTCAACCGAGCCACCCAGGCGCCCAATGATGTCCTACTTTTAATCACAAACCAGGAGTGGACTCTCCTATAATCCTCCTGTTAGAACAGCTCAAGATAGATTGACCCAGAATAGAATTGGCCCAGGGAAGATGTACTCCAGTGCCACAGGCTGTGTCATCCAGAGCAGCGCAGGTCAGTTTGGAAACCCAAGGGACATGCTGCAAATGACCCCTCTCAACAGGTTCATCAGAGGAGGCTATGTGGCTCAAACCAGACACCATACTTGGGGCGGGGGGTGGAAGGGGTGTGTTCCATAGCCGAGGGAGGAAGAAGGAATTAATTCTTCCTTGCTCCAAAGTTAAAAGGAACTAGAGATGTCAATTTTTGTGCATTCTTGACAAACTTCAAAGCTGTTCACAAGCAAAGTTGTGACTCCAATTCACAAGTTACCCACCTTAGTCCAGCAAATTAGGTAGCCATTAAAATATTTACAAAGACTGGCAAACAGAAAAATGCCAGACATAGAATTTTATACTCAGAAGACAACAAATTAATTTTATTCCAATTACCTTTGTGATGGGGGTAAAATGAGTGATTCCACCCCTTGTTACTTTCCCATATTTTTTCAAATTTTCTATAATGAATATTTTTATAAAAGAAAAGTTATTCTTTAGTCTATGTGTGCCTACCCATATTTTCAAGTATACAACATACAGCACAGTATAAACATATTTAATGTCTCGCCAGTCTTCATGGTTATTACTTTAATGGTGCAGGCAGTTGTGTATGTCAATTTCTCAGACATAATTTTTAGCCTCCATAAAGAATATTGCAATGAACATGTTGTTTCCTGCATTCGAAAAATAGAGATGAAATACCTACTTCAAAGGGTTCTGGTAAGGATCACGAGTTAAATTAAAAGAAAACATAACAAATACTTAGCATAGTACTTAATGTACAGCAATTACTCAGTAAATCAACAATAAGCTTTTGTTAATACCATAGCTGTTTGCTTCTGCTGAATTATTTCGCTAGCATAAATCCTGGAGGTAATAAGATCACTAGATAAAATAAACTGAACTTTTTCACTTCTTAAGATTTTCTATAAAATAGTACTTTATTTGCTTAAAATTTAAATGGTATCAAATTAATGAGAAATATATGTGGCAAAAATGCTGTCACTATTTTAAAATTTCTGTAGATACTTGTTTGGATGGCTTTAGGATCCAAACAATAAAAATAAATTTAAGTAGTTTTAGAATAGGCCTCAAGCTATTTTTAGGATTCCCGGTATGTAAAACCATGCTGTTTTCCAAAAGCCTTGCATCAATTTTAAGCACGACAATTGTGTACCATTTTGATCATGGCCTTGCCAGCAGTGCTATCAACAACCTTTCCCCTGAGAGTCTAGTAGGCATAAAACCCCAAATTTTCTTTCAG
Source organism: Canis lupus familiaris (assembly GCF_011100685.1). Lineage (NCBI taxonomy): Eukaryota > Metazoa > Chordata > Mammalia > Carnivora > Canidae > Canis > Canis lupus. The sequence continues at coordinate 81,807,089 of NC_049226.1, read as the reverse complement.
CTTAAATCCATTTTTAAAAAAATAATTACTGAGGGCAAACATTTTTGTAAAATCTGTGATTAATTCTACAGTTGTGGGGACACCTGGATAGCTCAGTGGTTGAGCATCTGCCTTTGGCTCAGGGTGTGATCTAGAAGTCCCCAGATCAAGTCCTGCACTGGGTTCCCCAAGGGAAGCCTGCTTCTCCCTCTGCCTATGTCTCTGCCTCTCTCTCTCTGTGTCTCTCATGAATAAATAAACTCTTTAAAAAAAAATTCTACAGTTGTGTTTTTGAACAGCTGTTTGAAAAGATAATCCTGAAAAAAAGGACAATAATTAATCTGGCTTACTTTTAATCACAAGCAATGTAAAGAATTCACAAGCAAAATTTGCTACTATACTTTGCCACACTGAATTTTAAAAACATCTGACCTTAGAGATTATCTATAAAATATGAGAAGCATTAAGTATTCTTTAATATTACACATAAGCCACATTAAAATACCTCCCATTAAGCAAAGAGCAACATTTTAGATGCAGGGAATTTTAATTGAATTGGCATAGTTAAGACCAAAAAGATAAAAGTGCACATTGCCAGCTTATCTTCAACCCGGGACTTTTAACAAGTTAACACAACTTGAAACACAGCTGAGTCTTGTTCTATGAAACAGTGAAGGGATTTCCTCATTATTTACATATATGTTAATATGACAAGTTATATGAATTTAAATACGAAACCAATCTCCTACAGGTTTAGAGATGGCATTTACCAACTCTGTGAAATGCTGAACATTACTGGGGTGCCTGGTTGGCTCAGTCAATGGAGCATATGACTCTTGATCTCTGAGTTGTGAGTTCAAGCCCATGTTGGGTGTAGAGATTACTTTAAAAAACTTTTAAAAAGCTGAACATTACTAATTAATTTTTTTAAAGATTTATTTATTCCTAAGAGAAGCAGACATAGGTACAGGGAGAAGCGGGCTCCCTGTGGGAGCTTTGGACCCAGGACCCTGGGATCATGATCTGAGCCAAAGGCAGACACTCAACCATTGAGCCACCCAGGTGCCCCTAATCAATTCTAATAAAATCTTTGGAGGGGGAAAAACAGTTTAGCACTTACTGAACAAGAATTACTATCAAAGTTCAAAAAACTGATCCTATTCATTTTTTTTAAAGACTATTTATTTATTCATGAGAGACACACAGAGAGAGGGAGAGACATAGGCAGAGAGAGAAGCAGGCTCCACGCAGGGAGCCTGATGAGGGACTCGATCCCAGGACTCCAGGATCACATACCCTGGGCTGAAGGCAGATACTCAACGACTGAGCCACCCAGATATCCCATGATTCTATTCATTTTTTAAAAAAGATTTTAATTTATTTGACACAGAGAGAGAGAGAGAGAGAGAGAACACAAGCAGGGGGAACAGGAGGCAGAGAGAGAGAGAAGCAGGCTCTCTGCTGAGCAGGGAGCCTGACGTGGGTCTTGATCCCAGGACCCTCTGATCCCACCTGAGCAGAAGGCAGATGCTTTAATTCACTGAAGCACCCAGGCACTCCAATCCTATTCATTTAACCACAAGCCAATCTTATTTAAATCCGGATTGTACAAAAGAAATATTCTATCAGCCATTCATGGTCTGAATTCTCGTGTATGAGATCAACTTAAATATGGTACACATAAAAAAAGACACTTTTGTTTTGTAATAAGTGGTAGCCAATTAATTACTCCTAACTAGCTTTTTCTGAGATAAGCTATCAAGTCTGCCCTTTCTCCTCTTTTTTATTTTTTTTTAATTTTTTTAATTTTTATTTTTTTTATTTTTATTTATTTATTTATGATAGTCACAGAGAGAGAGAGGAGAGAGAGGCAGAGACACAGGCAGAGGGAGAAGCAGGCTCCATGCACTGGGAGCCCGACGTGGGATCCGATCCCGGGTCTCCAGGATCGCGCCCTGGGCCAAAGGCAGGCGCTAAACCACTGCGCCACCCAGGGATCCCTTTTTTTTTTTTTTTTTTAAAGATCCCATCCATTTATTCATGAGAGAGAGAGAGAGAGAGAGAGAGAGAGAGAGAGAGAAGGGCAGAGACACAGGCAGAGGGAAAAGCAGGCTCCCCATGGGGAGCTCAATACGGGACTCGATCCCAGGACCCTGGGATCACGACCTGAGCCAAAAGCAGACGCTCAACCACAGAGCCACCCAGGAATCCCTCCCCTGTCTTCTTAATGTCAGCAAAAATTATTTTTGTTCCAGGGATGTACTTCTTGGGATCATCCAAATACTCCATCAATGTCTTCTCTCCCCAGGTAATGCCTTTGTTCTATTTATTTATTATGTACTTATTTGAGAGAGAGGGAGAGAGCGAGAGAGCTCATGCACAAGCTGGTGGAGAGGCAGAGGGAGAGGAACAAGCAGACTCCCCACTGAGCATGATCCAAGCAGGGCTGGATCCCAGGACCCCGTCCATGATCGTGTCCTGAGCCAGATGCTCAACTGGCCGAGCCACCTAGTGGCCCTGATATCTTCGTCCTTGTTGGCGTCCTTGTAAGAAAATCCAGGGGCCTGACCTATCTTTTTGCTCAAATAGATCATGGCGTTTTGGCCCAGTCTTGTGCTTGCCTTGCCTCTTTTCGACAGTATGGTAAAACTGGGCACACTTCTGAACAAAAATCTTGCCCTTCTCAACATTGCCCATTTTTTTTTTTTTAAAGATTTTATTTATTTATTCATGAGAGACAGAGAGGCAGAGGGAGAAGCAGGCTCCATTGCTGGGAGCCTGATGCAGGACTCCATCCCAGGTCTCCAGGGCCATGCCCTCGGCTGAAGACAGGCGCTAAACCGTTGAGCCACCCAGGGATCCCAACATTGCCCATTTTTAAATTGCTCTTCTGTTGCATGCAAAATGAAGGTGCCCGCTGGCAAGCCAGATGTCCCACTCTCATGTGCAAACATTTTCTTATGTATTTACAGTTTATATTCCATTTTTGGGAAAAATTTGTGTACACATGCTTCATCAGTTTACATACTAGTTTTTGTTATAAAATTAAACTAGTTATTTGATTCCACTGAATGCTGATTTACTTTTAAAAGGTATTTTACTTGTAACTCATGAATCAGTCTTCCATTCATTTTGGTAGAAGATGTGGCTATAGTCATCATGCCCAAATTGTTATCCAAGTATACTACCACTATGATTAAATATTTTTTGCTTGATATATTTTCAATTAAAATCAGTTTTTAAACTTCAAGAACTATTGAAAGAAGTGAAGGGTGATGTTAAAAAAAATGATTATTAAGAGAAGACAAACCTTAGGTTGAGAATTTTCTATTTCTATAGTCTTAATACAACGTAGTAGAGTTTGTTTTTTTTTTGGAACTGAGGTACAAAACAAATTTAGTAAATGTAACAACGGAAAGAACATTGGATTAAATGTGACAAGACTTGCATTCTACACTTGAATCTGCCTCAAACTTGATTCACTACCCAATACTAGTCCTTAACATCCCTTTGGTGAGTTTTTCCATCTGTTCTATCTTTACTGCTCAAAACCCTCCAGTAATTCCCCATCTCAAAGTGAAAGGCAGTATGTCCATACAAGTGCCTTCAGAGTCTAGCAGGAATCCTCTCCCAAATTCCTTATTATTCTTCCTCAGTTCACTGGGCTCCAGGCACACTGATCTTGAAAACACCAAACTGCTTTTCTCTCAGATATCCACAGTGCCTTGCCATTCACCTCCTTCAAGTTCTCACTCTGTCATTTTCTGAGACCTTTTCTGAAATGGAACCATTCTTTCCCTGCTCTCCTCACCCTCATACAGCCCCTATCACCATCTGACATTGAAGTTAACAGTGTTCTTTCTTCTACCTGAATGTTAAGTCCTCAAAGCTATATCCACAGAACCTAAGAACGTATGTGCCTGGCACATAGTGCGGATTCAGTAAATATTTGTTGAATAAATAACCTAATCTGTTAAACGAGGTTACCACGGCCGAGAGATCATCCATCAGTAAGGCGAAGCCGTGTGCCTCCTCTTACGTGTGCAGACTTAACGCCCAGACTCTTGGTCCGGCGAAGCCCAGCCCTCCCTCTCTTCCGGGCGGGTACTCACTTTGGAGGAGCCTCCGGTGGCGACAGCTTCTGGGTCGTCTTCTTCCTCGTGGACCAGGTCGAACAGCTGAAAGCTCGCGTCCTCGGCGGCTTCTGGGTTTCCCGGTGGGTCTTCGGACTCCAGGCCACCTGAGGGAATCCCTGAGGATCTGCGGCTAGAAATCACCCGGTAGCGACCCTCCTGCCGGTTCTCCCGAGCCGAAGCGCGGAGGTCGCGGCGGATACGCTGCTGGCTGCCCCGGGAAGGGCGCAGGGCGGCTCGAACGAGCGCCTGGACCGGCTCCTCCTGTAGGAGAGGTCGTAGGGGAGGGAAGCCGGCGTGAGCAGGTTCGTGCAGAAATCAGAGATACAATTTCGCCCCGGCAGCGCCCTAAGATCCCTTCAAACACTGGCTCCATCCCGCCCAATACCTGGGAGCGCACGGTGGCCACCAATTGGAAGACATTATTCTCCGGCCCTCTCTCAAGATCCTCGGGGACTGTCTTTTGGGCCGTCGACTCGACTGCGCTGCTCCGAAGGCGTTTGCAGGAGAGGACAAGGGCTTCGGCCGGCTCTGCGCTGCGCTTCCGCTTCACGCGAAGAACCGCGGTCCTGCCGGCCTCCATAGCGGCATTCGCGGAGCACTGTGGGAACGCGCGGGGTGCGACGGGAGAGCCTTCAAGTTCCGCTTCCGGGACTCGCTGCCGGCACGCTCGGCGGGCGCTGGGAGGTCCCGCCCCTTTTGCCAGCCTCGTCCAGGTGGAGGTGGCTGCGGAAGTGAACGCGACGGTTCCCGCGGAGGGTGAGGTCCTGGGCGTGTTGGGAAGGTGGGGTAGCAGAATCCCGGGGGCAGCCATCATCTATTTTGAGCCCACGGGCTCTGGCTGACGAACCTGGCGTGGACGTACTGGGCCGCCGTGGTGTGCGTCTCCTCCGGACTCTCCAGCAAGGCTCAGAGCTTCTGGGCTGGCAAGAGAACTGGGATACGGTTGGGCCCCGACTCTGCCATTCTGTCGGGTGACCCCCACGGGAACCTTGATTATAGTACTTGGCACCTCCTTTCAGCGAGAGACTCGAACCGCAATCATACGGCGCTCCAACCATCCCACGCTTAGCTGGGCCACGTTTCTTTTTTCAGGGAACTGCTAATGGGCTCGATTTCCCCAGGCACAGAGTTCTGAGTATTTGGGAATCAGTCCATTCACCACACCTTAGCCAGAGCGGCCTTGTAGAAGCATGTACCTGACGACATTTTTGTTCTTAAAACTCTTGAGTGGCTCCCAGGGCATGTAAAACAAAATCCAAACCTCTTTCCGAAGCCGGTATGGCCCAGTGTGATTTGCAGAAGCCCACCCATACTCGATTACTACTTGTGCTTAAAGTGCTTCAGTCACTTTTTTTTAAAAAATGTTTTTAAAATTAAATATTGACTAGGTAAGAAGTAATCATTATTAAAAATGGTGAGGCATAGGGACACCTGGGTGGGTCAGTGGTTGAGTGCCTGCCTTCAGCATGGGGCTTGATCATGGAGTCCCAGGATCGAGTCCCATATCAACCTCCCCGCATGGAGCCTGTTTCTCCCTCTGCCTGTGTCTCTGCCTCTCTCTCTCTCTCTGTGCCTTTCATGAATAAATAAATAAAATCTTTTTTAAAAATGGTAAGGCATAAGGAATGACAGTATCATAAACATCTTTAATCCCACCATCCATTTATAGAACGATGCTATTTTGAAGTCCCTTGTGTGGCCCTCCTTGAATCCAGCCTTTTCCCTTACCTCTTAAGAATAACCACTGTCCTCATTCCCTCATATACTTTTTAGTGTGATTCCTGAAGAATATGTTGTTTTTGTTTTGCATAATTATAAATTTATATTAATGTCCTATTGTATATGTTCTATGATTTGCTTATTTTTTGACTTAATATTTCTGGGATTATCCATGTTTGCTTATAGCTATGATATATTTGTTTAGATGAAGGTCTTCATAGTTTGAATGCTTTGTATTTTTCCTTAAACTAAACATTTAATATCCTGAGGCAGTATTGGCGGCACTCTTTTACCACAACCTCAGTCTGTTTCTCCTTTCCTTTTAGCCTCCGGTTTCCTCTGCTTTATTTCTCTCCTCACTTGCCTTTACCTTGAGGCTGCACCCAGATGCACCTGTGGGGCTCATTTGATTCTCCCACCCCTTGGAATCACTGAGGACTGCTGCAGTTTCCAGATAGCTTCATGAACTTACATATTACAGTTTTTGATGTTCTATGCTGAATGTAAAATCGAAACTCTTGCTGGAAAGATTAAAATACTGATTAATATTTTCAGTGGCTTTGACACAAGTGGCTATTTCTTGATTTTTTTTTTGTCTTAATTTTTTTTTTTTCTCTACAATTTGGGCATTATGGTGTGAATAGATTTCTGACGATTAGATCTGTCCACAAGAAGTAATCTGGCAAGGCTGCTTTTCTGTGCTAAAACTGAAGAGCTGACTGGCATCATGAAAGTCTTCTGCGGGCGGGCCAATCCGACCACGGGATCTGTGGAGTGGCTGGAGGAGGATGAGCACTATGATTACCACCAGGAGATTGCAAGGTAACAGGGCTGTGTTCACAGTTGGCTGCAGCTGGGTGAGGGCACTCAATCTCCAAGCGGGAGCCCTGGAATCGGATGGGAATGTGGAATAGGCATTACCCAGTGTTTCGGATCGGGGCAGATGTTGGTCACGAGCAGGTCTGCTTAGAGGTTTGTTTGGGAGTTAAGCAAAGTCATTTCAATGTGAAGAGTCAGATGTCATGTAACAGCTCGATATATGTAAAAATGTTATGTTTCCTCATATAATATCCTTAATTTAGAGTTGTTTGATGGGTGAGTGAAATACAATGTGTGGGGCAGAATATAAAGGCTCAAAAACATTACCTTTCTAAAGATTTTGGTCATTATTTTCAGAGTGATTTAGATGTTAAGCAGGGAGAAAACAGATTAGGTTGCATTTTGGAACATTTACTGAGAACAGTGTGGAAAGTAGGTTGGAGGAAGCAGAAACCATGTGAGTGATATACAACCGCACAGGTGAGGCAGTAGAGGTGGGGAGAGGAAGAGAGAGCTTTGAGGGAGCTTGAGTTTGGTAACTTATTGGATACAGTGAAGAAAGAGAAAATTCAAGAAGCACCCAGGATTTCTGGTTAGAGTGACAAGGTGGATGGAGCTGTTTTTCCCAAGAGGGAGAACACAGTGGAAATGGGTACTGCTGGGAAGAGGAAGGTGATGGAGAATAGGTGTCTGGGTTTGGACATCCAGGCTGAAGAGACCAGGGTCAGTGAGGGTGTGGAATGAGAAAGGTCTCCACCTGAAAAAGGAATCCTGGAATAGAGGAGGCAGGAGAACCAGGAGGAAATGGCTGGAAAGTGGAAAAGAGGAGAGTGTTTCAGGAAAAGGGAGTGTCCAGCTGGGACAGAAATCCTGGATGTTAGTGGTGGAGTGGTCTGGTAGTGCTTAGAGTATCTGTGGAGTAGTGGGGGAGATTGGGTGATGAGGCTGGGAAGATGGGGACCAGAAACATCTCTTGAAAGGCAGAACCAGATTTCAACTAAGCAATTGTAGGTGGGTTCACATGTAAAAGCCTTGTTGTGTCACTTTAAAAAAGAACAGTGTTCTTTTAGTACAGTGCTCTGCAAAGTGTAGAGTATGAACGGCCTATGTCGCAGTTGGCTGAGGCACCAGTTCAAGTATGTAGTTCTGGACTCCAGCCCAATTTTCTTGATCAGGATCTATTTCCTTGTGTCATGGGAATCTGCATTTAAAATAAGTTCTCCAGGGGCACTTGGGTGGCTCAGTCGGTTAAACATCTGCTTTTGGCTCAGGTCATGATCCCGGGGTCCTGGGCTTGAGCCTCGCATAGTCACTGGGCTCCCTGCTCAGTGGGGAGTCTGCTACTACTTCTTCCTCTGCCCCTTGCCCAGCTTATGCTCTAGCTGGCGCTCTCGCTCTCAACTGAACAAATAAAAAATCTTTAATAAAATAAAATAAGCCCTCGAAGCTACTTGGCTGGCTCAGTCAGTAGAGAAATGTGACTCTTGATTTCAGGGTCATGAGTTCAAGCCCCATTTTGGGTATGGGGCCTACTTTTATAAAAACAAATAGGGGATCCCTGGGTGGCGCAGCGGTTTGGCGCCTGCCTTTGGCCCAGGGCACGATCCTGAAGACCCGGGATCGAATCCCACATCAGGCTCCCGGTGCATGGAGCCTGCTTCTCCCTCTGCCTGTGTCTCTGCCTCTCTCTCTCTCTCTCTGTGACTATCATAAATAAATTAAAAAAATTAAAAAAAAAAAAAAAAAAAAAACAAATAAAAAAACTTCTCTAGTGATTAACGTTGACCTGAAGCTGGAAATCCTCTGTTTAGTGAGAGCCACTTAGCTCTTACTTGGAACTCAGCAAGCATCTTTGGACTGGGATTGCTGAGTTCTGGAGGTTTATCCTGACCCTGCCAGAAATTTTTCCAAGTTTGTGAATTAATGTGACAGAAAATAGGGAAAAGCAACTCTCTTCCCTTTAACAGCCTGTAGTTTGGTAAGCTCTTTGTTCTCCCTGATGACATAAGGGAAAGTTCTGGGCTTTAATAAATAAAGTTATTTATTCTCTCATGAATAAATAAATAAAATCTTTAAAAAAAAATGTGTGATGTATAACATGATCAATATTTTGGTGGCTATGGAATTACTGTGAGGGCTAACTACCAGAGCATTTTTTTTTTTTTTTTTTTTAATTTATCTATGAGAGACACAGAGAGAGAGGCAGAGACACAGGCAGAGGGAGAAGCAGGCTCCATGCAGGGAGCCTGACATGGGACTCGATCCTGGGTCTCCAGGATCATACCCTGGGCCGAAGGTGGCGCTAAACCGCCAAGCCACCCGGGCTGCCCTACCAGAGCATTTTAAGGCTGAAGTTATTTGCTGAAAATAAACATCTTTCTCTAAGATTTTTGTCCCTGCAGTACTGGAGAATGACAGCTTATAACTCCATTAAAATAGTTTAAAATGGACCTGGATTAGAGATGTAAAGTACAGCATAGGGAATATAGTTAATGATATTGTAATAATGTTATGTGGTGACTACACTTACTGTAGTGAGCATTGAGTATAGACTTGTCAAATCACTATGTTGTATACCTGAAACTGATGTAACATTGAATGTCAATTATTGTTCAGAAATAAATAAAAAATAAAATGGGCTGGCCTGGATGTTTGTCCATCTGATTTAGGAATGCATTATATATATGTATTTTAAAGATATTTATGTATTTATGTATGTATGTATGTATTTATTTAGATTTTATTCATTCATGAGAGACATAGAGAAAGAGAGGCAGAGACATAGGCAGAGGGAGAAGTAGGCTCCATGCAGGGAGCCTGATGTGGGACTCGATCCCAGTATCCAGGCATCATACACTGAGCCAAAGGCAGACGCTCAACCGCAGAGTCACCCCAGGTGTCCCAGGAATGCATTATATTATATATGTGATTGCTCTCATAAGTTGATGGATATCATTAGCAGAGATTTCTGACCTGTTTTTTTTTTTTTTTTTTTTTTTTTTTTTTAGATCATCCTATGCTGATATGCTGCATGACAAAGACAGAGTAAGTATAAAAGGAAACCATTATCTTGCTGTGGTGTTTGAAACCTTTAGTTATAAGGTTAAACATTCCCTCCAGAGGCATGTTGTTAGGATAATGCAGGGAGCCATTATGGTGTAATGGTTGGGCTATCTGTCAGGAGGCTGGGTCCTACTTCCAGCTCTACTATTTACCTGAGTGTGACCTTGGAAAGGACACGAGACCTCTGCAGATCTTATTTATAGGATTTGAAAGGAATGGGATATATTAGCTAATCTCCATAGTCCCTTCTAGATAAAACTTCCTCTTAATTACAGTTTGACCTTGTATAGTCCATTAGTAATTTTAAAATCAGATCTCTAGGGGCCACTCCAGACTACTTAGTAAAGCACATTTGGCTTCCATTGCACAGTGATATTTCATTTTTATTTTCCCTTTTCCCATTTTTGTTTCATCTCTGTTTTCTTTTCCTGTTTGGACTATGTTGTAGTTCTGGTTATGATAGCTAGCAACGCAAGTTTTTCTGGTCTACAAAGAATGGTTGTCTAGTCATTCTCATGTGGATGGCTTAGAAATGGGGAGGCTTGAAGGCCAAGAATGCAGGGCGAACTGAGCAGTGCAGAGCAGGAGAAGGATCAAGGCAAATGGTAGGGTTGGTTGTGAGGCTGTGTTGGTGGTAGTGTCTACCCTGGTTAACTGCTCAGGCTGCATACTTCTTGGCAACATCATGACAGAACAATCTCCTTAAGCATCATTAGTTTGTAGGCTACATCAAGGGGGGCTGGGTGCCTCCCTGATTTTCATCAAATATCTGAGTGCCTTTGTCGAGCTGTTGGAGAATTATAGAATGTGGAACAAACATTGTTCCTGGTTTTGACTCATTTTCTCTAGCTTAATGGTCTTGGCCGTTGCTGCCTTTTTTTTTTTTTTTTTTAAGATTTTATTTATTTGAGAAAGAGAGCACGCACACAAGCAGGGGGAAGGGGCAGAGGAGGAGAAGGAGAAGCAGACTCCCTGTGGGGCAGGGAGCCTGATGCGGGGCTTGATCCCAGGATTCTGATACCATGACCTGAGCCAGGCGCTTAACCCACTGGGCCACCCAGGCGCCCTGATGGTCTTGGCTTCTTAATGGATTCTTGTGAGCCTCTCTGATTTTAGTGTCATCTGCAAAGAGGATCCTTTTTACCTCAGCTTCCAGGGTGTTTGGACGAATGGCATTACCATCCATTCATTCGGCAGGCCAGAAAGATGGCACCCTTTTCCTCATCTGAGCCTGCAATCTGTCATCAAATCCTATGGGTCTTTCAACTCCACTGCCTGCTCAGACCTCGTTTATTAGTGTTGGCCTCTGTTTTTTTTTCTCTGCATAGCAGCCCAAGAGATCTTTCTGAAACGCCAATCTGTGTGTTTCCTCTACTTAAAACCCTGAGAGGGACACCTGGGTGGCTCAGCGGTTTAGTGCCTGCCTTTGGCCCAGGGCGTGATCCTGGAGTTCCAGGATCGAGTCCCACATCGGCCTCCCTGCATGGAGCCTGCTTCTCCCTCTGCTTGTGCCTCTGCCTCTCTCTGTGTGTGCCTCTCATGAATAAATAAATAAAATCTCTAAAAACAAAAACCCTGAGAACCCAGTTTAGCACTGTCCTCAGTGGTCTCTCACTGCTTTCAAAGTAAAATACAAATTCCTTGGAGGAATGTTCCCGACTGTTCGTTATTTACCACTTTAACTTCTGCTTCCCCTCCTCACCATTCTCTCCATGAGGAAATGGAGTCAGAATTTGCTGGTTAGTGGCACAGCCAAGGTAAACTAATTTCTCTGTACTTTTGCATGGTGCCTTACTTTTGTCGTTATTTAGAACACTTCTATTACCTCATAAAATTAGCTCCTGCCTGTTTGCAGTCCCTCCCAGTGCTAGCTCTCAGCCCTAGGCAATCACCGACCAGCTTTCTGTCACTGCAGTTTTGCCTTTCCTGGAAATTTCATGTAAATGAAATCATGTGAGAGATAGTCTTATGTGTTCTTCACATAAGAACACATAATGTTCTTCATCATGTTTTTGAGGTTCACTCATGTTGAATATGTCTTAGTATTCATCCCTTCCTATTGCTAAGTCACATTCAATTATATAGATTTTTCCATTATTTTATCCATTTATCAGCTGATGTATGTTTGGATTGTTTCCAGTTTGGGCTGTTGTAGCAATCCTGTGTATGAAAACTCACATGCAAGTCTGTGTGGACACATTTTCATCTCTTTTGGGTATATATCTATATGTGGAATTGCTGGGCCCATATGTTAAACATACATTTAATCCTGGTTTTAATTTCCATTTTTTTCTAATGACTAATGATGTCAAACATATTTCTATGCAGTTACTTGTCATTGGAATATCTCCTTTGGTGTAGTCTAGGGTTTTGTTTTTTTTTGTTTGTTTGTTTGTTTTTTAATTTTTATTTATTTATGATAGTTACAGAGAGAGAGAGAGGCAGAGACACAGGCAGAGGGAGAAGCAGGCTCCATGCACCGGGAGCCCGATGTGGGATTCGATCCCGGGTCTCCAGGATCGCGCCCTGGGCCAAAGGCAGGCGCCAAACCGCTGCGCCACCCAGGGATCCCCTAGTCTAGGGTTTTGAATGTAGATATGATTCTTGTTAGACACTGCCAAATTGCGTTTTAAGAGGGCTTCAGTTTCACTGGAGTAGCTTCAAAATTGGGTAATTAAAAAGCCTTAGCTAATTTAATGGGTGTCATTAATTGGAGGGTATGCTGACCCTGGTTTACTGTTGAGGATGGTGCTAACCAGGTTTCTCAGGTGATCAGCTCGTGGCTGTACTGAAACTCCCAGGCCAGGTCCCAGTTCTATTCTCCCTCTGTTATCCCACAGCCACACACAGAAAGCCACACATCTCCTGCTTAGGAGGGATGTACTTGTGTTTGGAAGGCAGCTGTGCTCCCCACTATACCACCAACTTCCTATAATATATTTGTTTGTTTTTTAAGATTTTAGATTCATTAGAGATTTTTAGATTTTAAGATTCATTAGAGACACATAGAGAGGTAGAGACACAGGCATATTTATTCATTAGAGACACAGAGAGAGGGGGGGAGAGAGAGAGAGAGAGAGAGAGAGACATAGACAGAGACACAGGCAGAGGGAGAAGCAGGCTCCGTGCAGGGAGCCTGATGCGGGACTCGATCCCGGGACTCCAGGCCCACGCCCTGGGCTGTGATTTTTCCTTAAAAAAAAAAAAAAGGGATCCCTGGGTGGCGCAGTGGTTTGGCGCCTGCCTTTGGCCCAGGGCGTGATCCTGGAGACCCGGGATCGAATCCCACTTCGGGCTCCCGGTGCATGGAGCCTGCTTCTCCCTCTGCCTGTGTCTCTGCTTCTCTCTCTCTCTGTGTGACTATCATAAATAAAAAATTAAAAAAAAAAAAGTTTAATTCTATAAAAAAAAAAAAGAGTTAAACTGAATATGGATTCTAGTTTGGAAATCACTTCCCATCAGAATTTTGACAATATCCATTTTTAAAAACTTTTTAATTTTTTACCTTTTTAAAAATGATTTAATTTTTAAGTAATTTCTACAACCAGCATGGAGATTGAACTCACAGCCCCAAGATCAAGAGTTGCATGCTCCACTGACTAAACCAGCAAGGTACCCCTATCCATTTTTTCTCTTCTTTTTTTTTTTTTTTGATTTAATTTATTTATTCATGAGAGATACAGAGAGAGAGAGGCAGAGAGAGAAGTAGGCTCCATGCAAGGAGCCCAACATGGGACTCCATCCTTGTTCTCCAGGACCACACCCCTGGCCAAAGCCGGGGTGCCAAACTGCTGGGCCACTGCGGCTGCCCTCCATTTTCTTTCTTTCTTTCTTTTTTTTTTTTTTAAAGATTTATTTATCTATTCATTCAGAGAGAGAGAGACAGGCAGAGAGAGAAGCAGGCTCCATGCAGGGAGCCCGAAGCAGGACTCGATCCGGGGTCTCCAGGATCACGCCTCAGGCTGCAGGTGGCGCCAAACCGCTGCACCACCGGGGCTGCCCTCCATTTTCTTTTAGAGTTCAGTGCTACTATTTTGAGGTCTGGTACCATTCTTTTTTGTTTGTTTAAGATTTTATTCATGAGAGACACACAGAGAGAGAAAGAGAGAGAGAAGCAGAGAGACACAGGCAGAGGGAGAAGCAGGCTCCATGCAGGGAGCCTGATGTGGGACTCGATCCCGGGTCTCCAGGATCAGGCCCTGGGCTGAAGGTGGCGCTAAACCCCTGGGCCACCCGGGCTGCCCAAGATCTGGTACCATTCTTATTCTTTGAAATCTATTTTATTGTGACAGACATACAGAAGAGTATAATATGTGTACGTATGGTTTAAAAAAGAATAGTAGTGGTACCTGGGTGGCTCAGTCAGTTCAAGCATCTGCCTTTGGCTTTTATCTCTTGTTTAAGAAATCTTTCCCTTTGCCCATGGTTTTTTTTTTTTTTTTTTAAGGTTTTATCTATTTATGAGAGACACAGAGAGAGAGAGAGAGACGCAGAGACACAGGCAGAGGGAGAAACAGGCTTCATGCAGGGAGCCCGACGTAGGACTCGATCCCGGGTCTCCAGGATCACGCCCCAGGCTGAAGGCGGCGCTAAACCGCTGAGCCACCCGGGCTGCCCCTTTGCCAATGTTTTAAAGGCTGTTGCTGATACATAAAATTTCACTTGGTTTTTATTAAGTTTACTTAGTGGCAGAAGTTGTCTGTAGGTATCTTGGGTTTTCATAGACATTCATGTGTGAATAACAACAACTTTCTTTCTTTCTAGATCTTATTTCACTTTTTCTTGCTCTAGTGTGTTGCATTGAATTTCCAGTATAAAGTCTACTTCGTCTGATTTTTTAAAAATTTGTTTACTGGGATGCCTGGGTGGCTCAGTGGTTAAGTGTCTGCCTTTCGCTCAGGGCATGATCCCGGGTCATGGGATCAAGTCCCGCATCTGGCTCCCCACAGGGAGCCTGCTTCTCCCTCTGCCCATGTCTCTGCCTCTCTCTCTCTGTGTCTCATGAGTAAATAAATAGAATCTTTAAAAAAAAAAAAAAAGGAATTTTATTTGCTAAGAAGTTGTTCATAGCCTTTTTTAAAAAAAGATTTTATTTGACACAGAGAGTGAGAGAGCACAAGCAGGGGGAGTGGCAGAGGGAGAAGCAGACTCCCCACTGAGCAGGGAGCCCAATGCAGGCCAATCCCAGAATTCTGGGAGCCTAAGGCAGATGCTTAACCAACTGAGCCACCCAGGCACCCCTGTTCATAATCTTTAATTTCTAATACCTGCCACATATATACTGATACCGTGTTCCAGCTCCCCATTTCCAGTTTTTGGTCACTACTTTTTCTCCCCCACTTTTTTTTTTTTTTTTTTTTTTTTGGACTTAGCAGAGGTTCGTTAATTTTATTAGATTTTTGAAATAATTTTTATTAAAAAGTCCTATAAAATCTCTATATTCCCTAGTTAGCTAATTTTTGTGTTTTATTATTTTTATTCATCTGCTGGTCTGGAGGTTATGTTGTAGTCCTCTTTTTAATTTTTTTGAGGTGGATGATTACTTTGTCTTTTGTCTTTTCTAATATATTTCTCTCCAAATATTGCTTTTAGCTATCCCCCGAATTTTGATATGTAATTTAAAAAAATTCAGTTACAGATAGTTTCTAATTCTTTTGATTTAGTCTTTTATCTGTGATTTTAGAATTTCTCAATGTTCAAAAATCTTTTTCTTTAGAATATTTATATTTTTGTTACTGAGATTTGTAACTTGATTGCACTTAGGTCAGAGAATATTGTCCTTTTGTTACCAGTCCTATGTTAGTTATGTATTGTTGCATAACAAATTATCCCAAAATTTAATGGCTGAGGAGAGTTACTATCTCCGTATTTCTGCGAGTTCGAAATCTGGCTTAGCTTCACTATGCACCTGGGCTGTGGGTCCCTGGCAGGCTGTGATCAAGGTGTCAGCCCGTTGGACCATCATTTTAAGGCTCAGTTCGGGGGCTGGGAATCGACTTCCAGGTGTTTTGGCCTCTTTTTTTTTTTTTTTTTAAATTTTTATTTATTTATGATAGTCACAGAGAGAGAGAGAGAGAGAGGCAGAGACACAGGCAGAGGGAGAAGCAGGCTCCATGCACCGGGAGCCCGACATGGGATTCGATCCCGGGTCTCCAGGATCGCGCCCTGGGCCAAAGGCAGGCGCTAAACCGCTGTGCCACCCAGGGATCCCTGTTTTGGCCTCTTAATGCTTCTTACTAACTTGCCAGCTCATTAGTGCACTAAAAGAGATTTGCAAGTATTTTCCCCATCATTATTAGTTATTTTTGACAGAAGAGTCAGGATACCTATTGAGCCAAACTGTTACAGTTGGAAAACGTATCTGTTTAAGCTACTAAGTACCTGAACTAAAAACAAAGAAATGATTTCCTGAGGAGGGGATTATTTTGTAGACAAGGAACCTGTGTGAATTAGAGTCCAGTAAGGAAGCCCTAGGCCAGGTTACTCTTTCAGCAGAGGGAATTGGTAACAGATGTGGGAGGCCTGGGACACAAGCGGGAAGGTTACCTCGTGGTAGTAATTGCGGAAAGCAGCCACGTTGCCTAGGACTGAGGAAACCCGAGAGAAGAGTGACATTCTTGAGCCCTGAAGTGTGGAGAAGAGGTCCTGTGGCTGGTGCTCAGCTCTCAGAGGGGCAGCTGCTTGAGTGCTGCTGCTGTCCAAGGGGCCCAAGGCGGCTGGTGAGGAAAGGAAGGAGATGAGTTGGCACTGGAGCCAGCCCCCACTTCAGGAGGACCCTGATGAAAGCAGCAACCATTTGGGAAAGCATGAATTTTCTCCCCACTGCCAGTTGCCACCCTCTAGTTTCCTTGTTCATACCGAATAGCTGGAAAAGGAGAATGTGGTTGGCAGAGCCCCAGCCCCTCTAAGCAGAGTACTGAAGAGAATTGGGTGTGGAGGGGAGGGGCAGTCGCCAAATAAAGGGCAAGAGGCTGACCCCATGCTCTTGGAGTCTCGCAGGACCTGCCTGACTCAGCTCCCAGTGCTGTTCGTTGAGGGGCCAGAAAGCCGTGGGATCATGACTTAACACTGTTGCTGCTAGCCATGACTCCCAGACTAAACAAAGAACTTTCCATTTATTTATAGTAACTGGTATGAAGTGACAGTGGTTTCTCTGTTTCTCTTAGAATATAAAATATTATCAAGGTATCCGGTCTGCTGTGAGCAGGATGAAGGCCAGAGGACAGAAGGCCTTGGTTCTTGACATTGGCACTGGCACAGGACTCTTGTCAATGATGGCGGTCACGGCAGGGGCTGACTTCTGCTATGCCATTGAGGTGAGCTATGCTCTTCACTCTGTGTCCTGTGTCTTATTTGGGAAGTCCCTCATGCACCTTGTCTATCCATTTGTTCGCAGACATTCAAGGAGTGTTCATTGTGCCCAAGCACAGGGCCAGGTTCTAGGATATGGAGATGAATCAGACACAGTTCCTTCTTTCAGGGACTTGTTTTCTCCTTGGAAAATAGCAGTTCTCAGTTTTGGCTGCATATCAGAATCACTAAGTAGCTTCAAAAAATACTGATGCCTAATTGCATCCTTCCCCTTTGTTTTAATTTAGTTGTTCTGGGATGGGACCTGGGCATTGGGAGTTTTGACTCTGCACTGAGGTTGAGATCTGTTAGCTTAAATGTCCCCACAAAGCTAGCTATCTTAGTATGTTTGTCAAGAATTGGGTGTTTACTAAAACATTAAAGATATGTTGTTTTTCTGATTAATGTAAATATTGCATTCCAGTCTAGGAAATATCATAAATGTAAAATAGTGTGTTAACTTAGTTAACCATTGTTAAAACTCTGATGTATGTTCTTCCCAGCTTTTGGGAAGAGGTGTTATTTATTTATTTATTTATTTATTTATTTATTTATTTATTTATTTATTTATGAGAGAGAGAGAGAGAGAGAGAGAGAGAGGCAGAGACACAGGAGGAGGGAGAAGTAGGCTCCATGCTGGGAGCCTGACGTGGGACTCGATCCCAGGACTCCAGGATCGCACCCTGGGCCAAAGGCAGGTGCTAAACCACTGGACCACCCAGGGATCCCCAAGGTGTCATATATTTAAACACTTTTCCTACAAAATTTGGTTTGTGTGGTGATTGAGTTGCAAATAACAAAGTCTCAAAATAACAGTGGCTTAAACAAGATAGAAGTTTTTTGCTTTCTCACGTAAGGTCTGAAGGTAGCACCCTGGAGTATTCATTCTATTCAGACTCTTTCCAGCATTCCTACAATGTGATGCTCATGATCTAGGAAGGTGGACATTTTAGGCTGAAGGAATACCATGTTATGTTGTCTAGACTCATGACTAATGGTGTCATGGTAGAAATCCAGAAAGATAGGTTGTAGCCAGACTATGGAGGACCCGAGTGCTACAATAAAGACTCCAAACTCCCATATCCTGAGTTAGTTCTTTTTTTTTTTTTTTTTTTAATTTTTATTTATTTATGATAAGCACACAGTGAGAGAGAGAGAGAGGCAGAGACATAGGCAGAGGGAGAAGCAGGCTCCATGCACCGGGAGCCCGATGTGGGATTCGATCCCGGGTCTCCAGGATCGCGCCCTGGGCCAAAGACAGGCGCTAAACCGCTGCGCCACACAGGGATCCCTCCTGAGTTAGTTCTTAACCTAAAGTAGGAATAGTGGGCTTCAGGTTTCCATGGAAGTCCTGAGAGTGAGGTGTGTATGTGTGTGTGCATGACTGTGCACTTGCCTGAGAACTTCATAAAAACATTGAGTCACTTCTTGGCCTTTTTGGGCGTCATGAAGATTTTAAAGCAGATGTGAAGACATCTGTTTTAGTATGATTGCCTTAGTTAGCCTTAAGTAAATTCTATTATCCTTACTTTACAGATGAAAAAACTAGGACCCACAGAGGTTAAAGACTTAATCTCACAATTAATAAATAGAACTAGGCCTGATCCCGGGTTGGCCTAGGTGGTTAAGCATTTGGCTGCTTCTCGGGTCATGATCCCCAGGTCCTGGGGATCGAGTCCCACATTGAGCTCCTTGCTCAGCGGGGATCCTGCTTTTTCTCTCTCTACCTGCCGTCCCCCTGCTTGTGTTCTCTCTTTCTCTGACAAATAAATAAAATCTAAAAAAAAAAAAAAAAAAAAAAAAAAAAAAGAACTAGACCTGGAGACTTGGTCTACAGTTTCTAATTGTGGTCACTCTACAATGGTAGCTTTGATGGGAGAATGTGTGATTGTCAAAGGAAAGAGTAGAATAAGGTGGGCAAACCTGAGAACCCATATCTCTGAGAGAAGAAGAGTGACCAGTAAAGTCAAGTTCAGACAGACATAAAAAGATCCCAGAGGGCAGAAGTGGAAGCCAAGAGGGGACAGATTGCATGGAAATCAGAGGAAAGAGGGAGTGGTCAGCAAGTGTGGATGTTCTAGAGCAGCAAAGTCCAATCACTTTCTGTGATGCTGAATATCTTTTATAGCTATGCTGATCAAAACCGTGGTCCCTAGCCACATATGGCTGCTTAGCACTTGCGGTCCAACTTGTAAGACTGGGGAACTGAGTTTTTAAATTTCATTCGGTTTTAATCAACTTAGATTTAAGTGTGTGTTGTCCCTTATATTAATGTGGGTAAGGAAGCTGACTGAGCTGGATGAGGACTGAGAGGAGGCTGTTGGGTTGATAGTAAGGAGGTGGCCTCCTTTAGATGGTATTTTCAGGGTAGTAGGATTGAGGAGTGGATGGAATATAAGAAATCATAGACATTGACTATAAACTTCTCTCTCTCTTTTTTTTAAAAGATTTTATTTATTTAAGTGAAAGACACAGAGAAACAGAGACATAGGCAGAGGGAAGAGCAGGCTCCATGCAGAAGCCCTATGTGGGACTCAATCCCAGAACTCTGGGATCACGATCTGAGCCAAAGTTGGATGTTCAATCACTGAGCTACCCAGGTGCCCCTAAACTTCTCTGTTAATACATTTGAAAAGTAAGGAATATTTTGGGAAGGTATATTAGGTGCAGTAATTTCTGTGGCAGATGCTTTGAAAATGAAGCATGGTCCTGCTTTTCTCACTTTTTTCCCCCTCCTTTTTAAGAGCAAGAATAACTTTCTCAGGAATCTCCAGCACACCTCTCCTTGTGGTATCATTGGCCAGAATACGGTTAAATACTGTTTAACTTACCTCATTGACCTGGCCTGAAAGATTCAGTTACCCATAGACCAGTCAGGTGCACATACCATTTGGAAGAAGGTCAGTCCCCCAAACTGACTGGAGGGGCAGGAGAATACACAGAATGATGTTGGGAAGTCAACTTCAGGGACCATTCCAGAAAGAAATGTTCTGGGTGAGATCTTGAGTTCTTGGTGGCTGAGGAGGAGACTGCGAATGTCAGAGCCTGAAGGGTCAGCAGAGGAAATGAGTGACAACGTCAAGAGGCAAGAGGGCCAAGGGGGTGACATGAACTTGTGATACTTTGGGATGGAGGCAAAGTGATGGGTGAGAACTGAGGGTGTGAGGCCCCCAAACTACATCTAAATACATCGAGATAGATCCTAGAAATAATTTGAAACAGATTGTGAAGATTTCTTTTCCTAGCTAAGCACGTATGTATTCTTTACAGAAGAATATAGCATTTCCCCTTGATTATAATAAAACTAATATGTGTTCATGGTAGAAAATATAGACAATGCAGAAAAGGACTTAGAAAAAATGGCAGTGTTGTTGTGACCAGTTTATCAGTTTGTTCTATTTCCACTCTGTGGGTGTGGCTGCATGTATATCTGTAATGTTTTATGTGCTGTTGTGGTTGGAGCTTTGCAGTCTAAATTGGGCAGGCTAGGGGTGCCTGGGTGGCTCAGTCAGTTAAGCATCTGCCTTTAGCTCAGGGTGTGATCCTGGAGTCCTGGGATCGAGTCCCACATCGGGCTCCCTGCTTGGAGCTTGCTTCTTCCTCTGTGACTCTGCCCCCCGCCCCCACTCTCTCTCATGAATAAATAAATAAAATCTTAAAAAAAATAAATAAATTAGGCAGGCTAGGAAGTAAGAATTGGAGGGACTTGTGTTTAGGGACATGTGAGAGGTTTAGGAAGACTTCTGGAGAAGAGGGGATATGTGCTGCCTTGGAAGGTAGGGTTTGCTTTGGCAGGTGGAAGTAGAGCAGAGAAGGCTCAGGCTTGCCTAGTGCACAGTGAGATCAGCGTGGCTACAACATCAGTCATGGGTGAGGGTAGGGTGGAGTGAGGGTGAATAAGGCTGGAGGAAGTAAGGGGGTTTGTATTATGGAGGGCCTCGAATACCATAAAAGACTAGCTGTATTCTGCTAGCAGCGGGGATTTGAGAGTTTTGAACTGATGCCTGTCCAACTTAACGACTAATACCATAACAGTCTCACTTTTCCTCTGGCAAGGACAGGACGCGTCCTGCCCCAGGTCCCAGGTTCATGGTTTTGTGAGGCACGTCCCCCTTCGACCTTCCTCTAATGTGGTACACTGCCACCTGCCATCCTTGTCGGGTAGTGCAGCCTCCTTGGGAAGCCCTGCT
Organism: Canis lupus familiaris; assembly: GCF_011100685.1. Classification (NCBI taxonomy): domain Eukaryota; kingdom Metazoa; phylum Chordata; class Mammalia; order Carnivora; family Canidae; genus Canis; species Canis lupus. Next base: position 81,785,833 of record NC_049226.1, on the reverse strand, counting down.
TCTCCAGTGTGTCTGGCATGTAAGGTTTAATTCCTGCAAGGTAAACCCAGCAGAATGTCTTCCATTTGTATTCATTTTCTTTTTTTTTTTTTTTTTTGTATTCATTTTCATAACACACATTTGGAGAATAAAATATTTAAGTTCCAAAGTTCGTTTATTTAGATCAGATCAGCCCAAAGGTATATTTTGCTGTATCATATACTAACAGAGGTACATTTTATATATATATATATATATTTTTTTTTTTAAAGATTTAGTTTATTCATAGAGACACACAGAGAGAGGGTCAGAGACACAGACAGAGGGAGAAGCAGGCTCCATGCAGGAAGCCTGAAGTGGGACTCAATCCTGGGTCTCCAGGATCACACCCCAGGCTGCAGGCGGCGCTAAACCACTATGCCACTGGGGCTGCCCTTATTTTTAAGATTTTATTCATGAGAGGCACAGGGAGAGAGGCAGAGGCATAGGCAGAGGAAGAAGCAGGCTCCCCATGGGACTCGATCCCAAGAACCTGGGATCACGACCTGAGCCAAAGGCAGATGCTCAACCACTGAGCCACCAAGGGATCCCAACATTTTATATATTTAGGAGAAAATTCTGTAGTGGAGATTTCTTTTAGCAAGACATATCTTGCTGGTCTTTTGTGTCAGGATGTTATTCAATTTATTGTTCATTTTTACTTGGGCTTTGGCTCTCATTTCTAGGTTTTTAAGCCTATGGCTGATGCTGCTGTGAAGATTGTAGAGAAAAATGGCTTCAGTGATAAAATTAAGATTATCAACAAGCATTCCACTGAGGTGACCGTAGGGCCAGGTAAGATTAACAAATAGTGTTTTTGAAAGCTTTACTTATTCTCGAAGGAGAGAAGAAAAGGTTTATTCTGATTACCTGGAATAAATGTTTTCAGGTAATCTCAGAAAAACGGAGTCTCTCTATGTGGTCCTAAGATAAGCACTTTGCTTCTTTGCTAGTTAAATCAGCAGTGAGTAAATCAGAGCTAATTATGTTCAACAGTGGTAGTACAAATGAAACTTCCTTTTGCTTTAAGCACGTTCAAATTCTTATGTGACCTAGCTCTCTGAGTTTTCAATTTCATCAGACGGAAATGAAACTAAGTAGATGACAGAAAGAGATTTGCTTAGTGCTGACATCCTACTATAGCATCCAATGTGATATTTGCCTGTATGGCACAATCCCTCCAGGTTTTGAGAATATTTTTTATAGTCTAGGCGTTTGAATCAGACTTCTAAAATGTTCACATGCCACTGATACCTGGGGAGCACAGTGGAAAGGTTTGCAAAAGAAACTTCTGGAATGTGGATATCATCACAGTTTTTAAAATGCAGTATTTTAGAAGGAAGCATGTATATAAGGTCAACATTTTTGTTACACTTAATTAAAAAAATGCTTTTAATGGAGAAACTGAAACATGCACAAAGAAGGGATTAGTGTCCCCTTTATTTTTGAAACATAATGCAAAAGAGTATAAAAATTATTATCCCACTTTCTAATCAGTGCTATTCAGATAAATTTTCATAAAATGAGTGCATCTGGGGTTACCTGGCTGGCTCAGTCGGTTAAGCATCTGCCTTCAACTCGGGTCATGATCCCAGGGTCCTGGGATCAAGCCCCCCAAGTCTGGTTCCCTATTTGTGGATAACTGTTTCTCCCTCCCCTCCATGTTCATGCTCTCTGGCTCTCTCTCTCTCTCTCTCTCTCTCTTTTTTTAAAGATTTTATTTACTTATTCATGAGAGACACAGGGAGAAGCAGGCTCCACGCACGGAGCCTGACATGGGACTTGATCCTGGGACCCCAGGATCACGCCCTGGGCCAAAGGCAGGTACTAAACCGCTGAGCCACCCAGGGATCCCCCCTCTCTCTTTTAAGTAAATCAAATCTTTTTTAAAAAGGCATCTCTCTTAAGTATATAGGTTCATGAGTTTGGACAAATGTAAACACACTTGGGACCTCTTTTGTAATCAAGATTGTAGAATGTCTTTATCATGTACAAAGAGATTCCTCATGATGCTTTACAGCTGGTTGCCTCCATATTGCTGACTGTAGACACCCACTGATCTGCTTTCTTCAATACATATTAGATCTCCCTTTTCTAGAATTTTGAATAAGTGAAATTATCCATGGGTACTCTTTTGTGCCTGCTTTCTTTTCTGTATTATAATGCTTTTGGGTTTCATCCACATACTGTGGATCAAGAGTTCGTTCTCTTCTGTTGCATTTGTGGGTGTATATCTTCATTCATCCCTTCAGCTACTGATGGACATGGATAGCTTCATGATTAGGTCTTTATTTATTTATTCATGAGAGACACAGAGAGAGAGGCAGAGTCACAGACAGAGGGAGAAGCAGACTCCACACAGGAAGCCCGATGTGGGACTCAACCCGGGAATCTAGAATCACGCCCTGAGCCACCCAGGCATCTCAGTTTTGATATCTTTATCTTCTTCCACTGTCCTTCCTTTTGGGTTTGTTCTATTGACTAATTTTTATCCTGGTTCTGGATTAAATTTTTCTTTTTCACATGTAATTTTTATTTGGATGCTGTGTATATTGGGAGTTTTGCATTGCTGAGAATCAGAGTTTATTGTCTTCCTTTAAAAACTTTGTTTGCCGGGTCACCTGAGTGGCTCAGTGGTTGAGTGCCTGCTTTTGGCTCAGGCAGGTCATGATCCTGGGGTCCTGGGATTGAGTCCTGCATCAGGCTCTCCCTCTGCCTATGTCTCTGCATCTCTCTCTCTCTGTCTCTCATGAATGAATGAATGAATGAATGAATGATCTTTAAAAAAGAAAAACTTTGCCATGTAGTTGGGCTACTGGCAAATCATTTTGATCTTCTCAGGGGTTGTGTTTTTTTGTTTGTTTTATTTTGTTTTTTTTTTTTTTTTTTTAAATTTTTATTTATTTATGATAGTCACAGAGAGAGAGAGAGAGAGAGAGGGGGGGGCAGAGACACAGGCAGAGGGAGAAGCAGGCTCCATGCACCGGGACCCTGATGTGGGATTCGATCCCGGGTCTCCAGGATCGCGCCCTGGGCCAAAGGCAGGCGCCAAACCGCTGCGCTACCCAGGGATCCCTGTTTGTTTTATTTTGTTTTATGAGATAGAATCCCAGGACGAAGCCTGATGTGGGACTCAGTCTCACAACCCTGAGATCATGACCTGAGCCAAAATCAAGAGTTGGATGCTTAACCTCCTGAGCCACCCTTTCAGGGCTTGTTTTTAAGTTTTGTTGGAACAGGGTTTGAATAGCTTTAAGTTGGGGCATTCTGCATCAGGCTGTGCTGGGTGTGGAGCTTGCTTAGGATTCTCTCTTTCTCTCCTTCTCTACCTCCCTCCCTCCCACTACCCTATTTGCCCCAACTCTCCAAAAAAAAAAAAAAAAAGCTTTAAGTCAGGGTTTGTTTGTTATTTTTTTAAAGATTTTATTTATTTAAGAGAGAAAGGGAGGGCACAGGGAAAGTGAAAGGGAGAAGCAGACTGCCCTCTGAGCAGAGAGTCCGATGTGGGGCCTTGATCCCAGGCCCCTGAGATCATGACCTGAGCTGAAGGCAGATGCTTAACTGGATGAGACCCCCAGGGGCCCCTTAAAGATTTTATTTTTGAAGATTTTTATTTTTTTCTCTTCACCCAAGATGGGCCTCAAACTCACAACCCCAAGATCAAGAGTTGCATGCTCCACTGACTGAGCCAGCCTAAGTGCCCCTAAGTGAGGGTTTCTCAACAGTGACATTGTTGACATTTTGGGCCTGGTAATTCTTTGTTGGAAGGAGCTGTTCTGTGTATTGTAGGATGTTTATTTCTGGCTTCTAACCAGTAGAAGCCAGTATAGCACCTAGTGCCCCCTTCCCCTCCATCATTTTGTGCCAACCAAAAATGTCTCCAGACATTGCCGAATGTCCTGGGGGTGAGGGCAAAATCACTCCCTGTTGAAAACCATTGTTCCAAGACTACATGGGTCATACTAGTACAGCATGGCTTTTCTGGGATCTCTGGGTGCTGGTTGATTGGAACTACTAGAATGTTTCCCAGTCCTCTGAGCTCTGGAAATTGGTTTCTATCTACATGGCATGGTCATCCTTTGTCTGGCTTTCTACAGTTTTGTCTTCTGTGTGTGTGAGTATATTCAACAAGAGGTTTCGTGGGAGCTCTGCAGATTTCTGAAGCCCCTTTTCTGTGTAACATCCTCTCTGGTACCCTCCCCTACAAATCCCAGCCACCTGCACTCCCTCAACTCCAGTTGCTATCACCTTATCTCAGCAAGACTGCTACATTCCACTTGGTCTCTTGCTCCCTATAGCAGCCTGGAAAGTACTTACTGGCAGAAAGCCAGAGCAGTTGTAGGGGTCACTCTATTTCTCTTCTTGGTGAACAAATTGCATTTCCTCTTGTTCAACATCTGAAAAAACTTGTTTCATGTATTTTTGGCTGGTTTTCTAGTTGATTACAATGAATGGGTAAGTCTGATCCCAGTTATATTATAGCTAACTTAGGGAGAAGCATTCCTCCCATCTAGTAGTGTGGCAGAGACCCAGGAGGCACTGGGGTAATCACTCTCCTCAGGCTCCCACTGTACCTTCTCCATTCACACTCAATATGCTAGATGCCTGGCTCTCAGGAGTGTTTGTTGAGATTCAGGTGATCATAAAGCTGTTTATTTGAAGCAAATTAGACAATCATTTAAGTTACATAATTGGCTTAATAATTATTCAGGAGGTAAAATTGGCAGGGCTTGGTGACAGTGTAGGGTGACAGAGAAGGAGGAATCAAGAATTCAGGGATCCCTGGGTGGCGCAGCGGTTTAGCGCCTGCCTTTGGCCCAGGGCGCGATCCTGGAGACCCGGGATCGAATCCCATGTCGGGCTCCTGGTGCATGGAGCCTGCTTCTCCCTCTGCCTGTGTCTCTGCCTCTCTCTCTCTCTCTCTCTCTGTGACTATCATAAATAAATAAATAAATAAATAAATAAATAAATAAATAAGAATTCAGCTAATGTTTGCTGACTATTCCTGGGTGCTAGATGTTGTTCTAGGCATTGGGGTAAAATGGTGAGCAGAGCAGGCGGGGGCCCTGCTCTCCTGGAGCTGGCAAATGATGCCCAGGTTTCAGGACTGTGTGATTGGTGGTGCCATCCACTGAGGCAGAGGCATCAGAGGAAGAAGCAGATATGTAGGGGTGAGGTACAGTTTGGGACAGAGTATTTCTGTTTGAGTTTGGCGTGATATCAGAGGGTGGGCTCTGTGCCAAGAAATAGATATTTCTTGTAAGTCTCCTTTCACGGCTTTCTGCCATTGAGCACAAGGGTACTCTAGAAAGTGGACAGTTTTTTACCTTTGCTGCCATAACCACACTACCTGGAGTAGATCTCATACCCTTGTTTTACAGCTGAGATGACTGATGATCAGCACTAAGAGTTCAAGGCTAGGCAGTGGGCTCCAGGCTCAGGTCTCCATGACTTAAGGTTCAACCTCTCTGTACTGCAGCCTCCTTTGAGTCTCCTCAATGCTTCTCTTTCCTTGTGTTATCCACTTGACTTGTTTTCTTTGTAGGGAAGATGAGTGGGCTTTGTCAGATTGGAATTTGTGCACCGTTAGGAGGATTTATTGTTAATTCTCTATGATGAATAGCCCCTTCCAAAGTTTATTTTATCTGTTGGCTCATTAATCAAAAAAATTTTTTTGAAGATTTTATTTATTCATGAGAGACATAGTGAGAGAGAGGCAGAGACATAGGCAGAGAGAGAAGCAGATTCCATACAGGGAGCCCGATGCAGGATTTTTTTTTTTTAATTTTTATTTATTTATGATAGAGAGAGAGACAGGCAGAGACATAGGCAGAGGGAGAAGCAGGCTCCATGCGCCCGACGTGGGATTCGATTCTGGGTCTCCAGGATCGCGCCCTGGGCCAAAGGCAGGCACCAAACCGCTGCGCCACCCAGGGATCCCTCCGATGCAGGATTTGATCCTGAGACCCCAGGATCATGCCCTAGGTGGAAGGCAGGTGCTCAACCGCTGAGCCACCCAGGCGTCCTGGCTCATTAAAAATTGTAATTGTAGAAGTAATATTACATTGCAGAAGTTCAGGAAACAGAGTCAGCCAAAAGACCTGCTCTCTTCTTACTATCCCAAAACAACTGTTATTTGGGAGGGTTGTTTGGTAGCAAGAAACTAGCTAAATTAGGGGGGTTTAGTGTAAGGAACTAGTGATGCTGAATCCTGGGTTTCATGGTATCACTGGAATTCTGCAGCCTCTCTTGCTTTGGTTTTCTCTCCCTTTGTGCAGCCTAGAATTATTTGAAGTACTGGAGTTCAGTTTTTGCATTTTTTTTTTAAGGATTTTATTTATTTGTTCATGAGAGGCAGAGACATAGGCAGACGCTCCCATGGGGAGCCTGATGCAGGACTCCATCCCAGGACCCTGGGATCACAACCTGAGCCAAAGGCACATGCTCAACCGCTGAACCACCCAGGCATCCCCAGTTTTTGCTTTTAAAATCATTTTTGGTAATACGTTAGTAGTTGAATTGTTAATTTGTAGCTCTCCAGTTGCTAATAAGAATGAAACATTTTCCAGATATTTGATTAATTTTTCTGTTTTGAATTGTCTATTTGTATTTTTGTCTGGTTTTATTCTTGAATGCTTTAGTTTTCTTATCAGTTCTGTGCGTCCCTTGCAATATTAAACATACAGAAAAATTGAAAGAGTGATATAGCAAATACCTGCATTCTCTTAACCAAGATTTACCAGTTGCTAATATTTTGATGTGTTATATGTATATCAAAATGGGTTTTTTGGTGAGCCATTAGAAAGTTAATTGCATGACATTTCTAGTTACTTGGATATATCTGTATGTGCTTTCAGTGTAATATTCTGTTAACCTTTTATCTTCCATGTATTTGCTGTAAATATTTTTTCTTATTGATTGTTTGCTTCTGGCTCTGTTTCCTTGTATTTCTCAGATGGTGACATGCCATGCCGTGCCAATATCCTGATCACGGAGCTGTTTGACACAGAACTGATTGGAGAGGGAGCACTGCCCTCCTATGAGCATGCGCACAGACACCTTGTGCAGGTACAGGTAACCAGGGCCTCCCCTAGGTACATTGTTGTGATCTCAGCTGGCTCACACAGGTCTGTTTGATGCCCCATGCTCTGCACAACCTGAACCCTCCATCCTTCTCTGTATACCCTAGGCTATGCTTGATTCTTGTGAGACTCTGATTCTCCTTAATTAGGACTTCCGGGTCTCTTATCAAGTCTTTGTAGGCTAGAGCTGAAAGGCAAGAAACTGTCTTCAGATTCAGTTCTCTTCAGCAAAGATTCTTTCAGTGTCACCTGTGTATAAAGTGTTCTAGCATCCAGGGAAAATTATAAGACAACCTTCTTGTTTCTTAGACCCATACTGGTCAGTGATGGTGTGGACCTGATGGGCCAATTAGAGAGGCAGACAGAAGCACCACTCATATATGTTTTCTGACTGGCAGATGAGGTCAGGGATCAGGAGATGAGGGCATATGTAGAGAGGCTGGAACTTGGAGAGGCACCGAGGAGAGGGAAAGGTATCCCAGGTAGTGGACCTGTTTTTTTGGTACGTCGTGGGAACATGTCCCAGGTCGGTTTCTGAGGTAATGGTGGAAAGTAGGGGAGAGGGTGGAAGGCCTTGAATGCCAAGCCATTCTAGGCAAAAGAATTTGGGTACTGATAATCTTTGACCGTTTTTTTAGGAAGGGAGAGGCATGCTGACAGTGTTCTTTAGGAGGTGTTGGTCTTGCTTTTTTATGGACGTAAACATCCCCAGAGGCAAAGGCCAGCGGGAAGATAAGAGTGTCTATTTCTTTTGCTGCCACCTGTCCTGTGGGCACCATCTAGGTGAGCCTGCAACTGTCCCAGACTAGGACCCTTTTTTTGGAGATTTTTGGTGTGCCCGGAGTGAAGAATGTGGGTCCTTCCAGAGCAACTGGGGCCACTTTCCATGTTACACGGTAAGCCTGAGATGGTGATTGTTCCGCAGATCCTCATACTGAGATGTCTCTTAGCCTCTAAAATGTAAAATCTTCTTCTAGTAACTTGGGTAGTAATTATTTCTGTTTCTCCACATTAAAACCATCAACTAGATGCATCCCTGAAATAGAGAACAAGGATATTTAAAATTACATTAGTGTTGGCTAATTGGTCTTTCTTTAATTCATCTAATAGTTAAGAAGATGTGCAGGCAGCTGTCCACAGTTTCCTTTCTCAGCTGGTCTGAGTAGCCATGTGTCCCTTGTCTGTTCTAATCATTGCCCCATCTGCCCACCTTGTGTCTGAGCTTGGAAGAATTATGGCTTTACACAAAAGCTTTCATTGCCTTGTCCCCTCTTCCTGCCTTATTGGAGGTCATGTAAACAGGATGCTGGCATGTCTGACAGGTAGTCCATGTAGTGATGAATGACCCCGTGATTGGTCTGAGAAGATAAATTTATTGAGCACCTTCATTTTGCCAGGCCCTTTTTTTGAGTGCCAGGAATATGAAGGTGAGCTCCCACACAGGCAGGTAGGTGAGCAAGTTATCACAGTATAGTTGGAGGTTATGCCCGGATGGTGGTCAGTGGGGTGAGAACCTGCCTGTTGTGGGAGGGGAAAATGGGGAGCATCAAGGAAGATGAAGCTTGAGCTAAGTGTCTTGAGGAGTAATCAAGTGTTGGCCTGGCATGTGAGAGTGTTTTCAATAGAGGAGATCAGCACAAAGATGGGAGGATGAGCTGGTATGGTGTGAGTTGTTGGCATTGTGGGTGGTGTGGGAGGTGGGGTTAGGGCTCAGTTTGGGGAGCTGGGCAGGACTAGACTGAGATGGGTCACTGTGTTGCAGAAGGCAGTATAGTATCACAGGGAAGGTTTTAAGCAGGGGATTGACATTGGATTCACTTAGGCAGGCATGTGGAGAGCATTTGGGGTGCAAGATCAGGGACAGGAAGACTGGTGAGAAGTGGTAGGAGTCATCCAGGCTCTGGAGTTGAGATGGGTCTCAGCTGAGACCAGAGAAATGGTCATGGAGAGGTAGACTTGCCGGGGAGGAAGGTGCTCAAGGACTTGGTAATTCCTTAGATGTGGAGGCATTGAGGATGATGCCAGGGTTTGGGGCTTGGGTGACTGGATTGGATGGTGGTGCTCCCTATTGAATGAGAAGGTGGGAGGAAGACCAGGCTTGGGAAGGAAGAGGAGAGGTAAAGATGATTTGTTTGGTTTAGACAGAGTTTGAGCTATCTGAGGGTCAGACAAATAGGACCAAGAGGCTTTTGGCTCCATGGTATTTGGTAAATGAAGATGGACTGAGGTCTGTCAGGGGAGAGTGTATGGAAAGAGAGAAAGGTGGGCCGGACCAGGACTCTGGGGGAGTCCTCTCTGTGAAGGGTGGGTAGCGGAACCACAGCCTTGTGAAGCAGCCAGAGGGAGAAAACCATAACTTCTCATCCAGAGCCATGCCTGGAGACATTTTTTGGGTCACAACTGAGAGGGGGATGCTATTGGCATATTGTGGATAGAGGCCAGGGACATTAATGAACAAAGTATGGTGTACAAAACAGCCCCACAGCAAAGGATCATCTGACCCAAGATGTCTCTAGTACTGAGGCATGGAAACCCCGTGCCTGTCATTTCCCTGCAGGAGTAGCTGTGATTATCCTCTTCATGGCTGGGACCAGGTGCCTGGTGTGCAGAGGCTGTTGGGTGAAAGGATGAGGTACGAGGGAAACTGGATGAGGCCCTGCGGCCAGAACCAAACGAGGACAGTGGTTGGCAGTGCCCTGTGAGGCCAGGATGTCAGGTTACCTGAGGGTGGACATTTATCCATCGGGCTGTGGATAAATAAAAAGATTCTGGTGTCTCGGTGAGAGTTGTGCTGAAGAGAAGCTCAGAGCCCAGTGCCAGAATCACTGTTTAGCAAGACTTGGACTCTTTCTTCAAAGTTGGTGTGGGAGTTAAGCAGCATGATGACAATTAAGGATTATTTTTGGAGTATTTAAGAGTGTCAGGTAGTTAGGAACTTATCTGACATAAATCATTTTAGGCATCATGTGTATTTTTGAAACCTGGTCCTTTTTTTTCTTCCTCAAGCACATAAGGCCAAAAACAGTTCACTGTCCTGACAGTGGTAAGGCATTAGATGCTACTAAGCCAACCTGATATTAAGGAACAAGCCTCTTTTGATCACTGAGAATTGCTGTGAGTTTATTTTATATATACTGGTTTATTTTTCTATACTTTTTTTTTTTTTTTTTTTAACATAGGAAAACTGTGAAGCAGTGCCTCACAGAGCAACTGTCTACGCTCAGCTGGTGGAGTCCAGGAGGATGTGGTCATGGAATAGGCTCTTTCCTGTCCATGTCCAGACCATCCATGGAGAGCAGGTCATAGTTCCGCCCTTGGAGCTGGAGAGGTGCCCTGGTGCACCCTCTGTCTATGACATTCAACTGAACCAGGTGTCATCCACTGACTTCACCGTCCTCAGTGATGTGCTTCCTATGTTCAGGTACCAAAGAGCCGCCCCAGGCCACGGTGCTTTGAGATATTTGGTGGAATTGGGGTCTTTAGAAGTTCTTTATGAGTGAAAAGGAAATCTAGCTGATGTCACCTGCTTCTGAAGGGAGGAGTCTGTTGCAAACAAGTCTCATTGCTGGTGATATCACCTTAAAAGCTAAAAAAACAGAGTGCATGAGCTTGAAATATGTTTAAGTTGCTGCATCTTCTTCCACAGTGTGGACTTTAGCAAGCAAGTCAGTAGCTCTGCAGCCTGCCACAGCCGGCAGTTTGAACCCCTGGCATCTGGCCGAGCTCAGGTGGTTCTCTCCTGGTGGGATATTGAAATGGACCCCGAGGGGAAGATCAAGTGCACTATGGCCCCCTTCTGGGCACACTCAGACCCAGAGGAGCTCCAGGTAAGAGGCGGGAGTTGAGCATGTTTTTATGTAAATCAGGAAACTTGTCCACTTTAGGTTGTGGAAAAGTAGCATGTTGAACCCTAAATTCACAGGAGTTTAGAGACAGAAGGACTGTGTCAGGATTAATGTCAGAGAAGGTTTTTTTTTTTTTTTTTTTAATTTACTTTAGAGAGAATAGGGAAAAAGGGGCAGAGAGAGGAGGAGAGCAGACTCCACACTGAGTGTGGAGCCTGACACAGGCAGTCTCACAACCCCAAGATCATGCTCTGAGCCGAAATCAAGAGTCGGATGCTCAGCTGACTGAACTACCGAGGTGCCCCTGTCAGAGAAGAGATACAAAACAAGAACAACAAAAAGACAAGGCTACCTATCCTAAGATACAAGACAGACCTCTCCGCTGAGTTCAGGCGCAGCACTAGCAGACATGGGGTCACGGGAAAGCTTTGGTGTGCTGGCTCTCCCTTGCACAGCCAATGTCAGAGCCTCTACACCTTGCCCCCAGGTAATCCCAGGATGCCTCAGATCAGCCTGGAATGGAGGACTACAGTTTGTCTACCTGTCATTTTCCATGACTTCAAAATTTTTCCAGCTTAATAGTGGGTGGAGGATATGAACTAGGAAAAGATGACTGTTTTAACATGTGAACAGTTGTTTGGCCTCACTTATAAGAGCACTGCAATTGTAAACTACAGTGAGATATTATTTTCCACCTGTTAGTGATAAAGTTCAGAAAGTTTGGTGATGTGCTCTGGGTGAAGCTGTGGGGGAAAAGTAGGCCAAAGAGCATCAGATCTTCCATGGAATGCAGGGAGGCTCAATCCATTACCATGGGAAGGGACACCACTTCTAGACATTTAGGCTCTGGGTAGATTGGCATATGCATATAATAGTGTGTCAGGATATTCACTGCAGCCCTGACTTAGTAAAAAAAAAAAAAAAAAAAAATAGCCTAGAATAACCTAGAGGCCACTAGTAGGGGACTAACTAAGTCTCTTGTGCTATATCCATTCAGAGGGTGAGGCAGATCCCTTAGCACTGATAGAGAGCAATCTCCAGGATGGTCATTAAGTGAAACAAAAGCAGCGGTGTGGAACAGTGTGTGGCACGACAACATTAGTATTTTTAAAGATGAGAATATATGCGTTCCCGAGTTTACGTGTGTGGTAGGTGTGTTTAAGAATATCTTTGGAAGGGGATCCCTGGGTGGCGCAGCGGTTTAGCGCCTGCCTTTGGCCCAGGGCGCGATCCTGGAGACCCAGGATCGAATCCCACGTCGGGCTCCCGGTGCATGGAGCCTGCTTCTCCCTCTGCTTCTCCCTCTACCTGTGTCTCTGCCTCTCTCTCTCTCTCTCTCTCTCTCTGACTATCATAAATAAAAAAAAATTAAAAAAAAAAGAATATCTTTGGAAGAAGTCACAGAAATTGGTAAAAGTGGTTGCTTCTGGGAAAGGGGCTGAAGGTTAGGGGTGGAAAGGAGACTTCTTTTTCACTCCACCCTTTTATATCTTTTGAATTTTAACTCATGTGCATGTGTTGTCTCCTTCCTCTACACACACTCAAAGGAGAGAAAGTGGGAAAGGTACTTCAGGGCTGAGGAGTCAAACTTTCCTTCTAATGAGGGAGCAGAAGGCAGACTGAGAACAAAACACAAGCTGACACTTCACAATCCCTCCCACCGCCCACCCCCAGGTGGGATATGTGTGACATTCCTCAGCACTCCTGGCTACCCTAAAGCTGAGGGAAGGAAAAATAAGTGGTTAACTAATAGAGATCACCGTCCTGCAGGATGAGAGTCTCCCTCTCATCCCTCTCCCACAAAGCGTCTTAGTGATTTACAAGAGGAAAGCATTCTTTTTTTTTTGTTTTTGAGGAAAGCATTCTTATCAATAAAAACATTTTTTTTTTAAAAAAACATTTTTATCACTAACCTAAATTCCAGAAAGAAACTCCCAGCTGTCTAATGTTAATGCTTTACTAGAGGGAAAAACAACCTCAACTTGGCAATGGAGAGGCCCCCAGTATCTTGTAGGCCCTTGTTAGCATATAGAAGTTCTTTTGAAACCTCTCTTTTTCCTTACCTCCCCCAACTCCCAAGTATATAATCAGCCACCCCTCACATCCCTAGTGCAGCAGCTCTTTCTGCCCACAGGTCCTGTCACCGTGCTCTAATAAAACCACCGTTTCACACCGAGGATGTCTCAAGAATTCTTTCTTGGCCATTGGCCTTGGACCTCACCAACATCACCAACATTTCCAAAAAAAAAAAAAAAAAGCATCACTTCTCTATGTGGGAGGCCTTGGGCACCATTCTCTCTGTATTCTGTTGTCCTTTTACTTGTTTGGGCCCTGGGTTTATCTTGATTGCTGGCCTGATTCTAGGTGTACACAGGATGACATCAGTGGGATGGCCTTCGCTGCTCCCCTGCTCTCCAAGTTACTGCTTAGGCCAAAGAGTCATGACTGCTGCAGGATTGCAGTTGGTTTCCCCCACCCCTGGGCATGTGAGGTCCCCCCATCTCCCCTCTACTCTCCAGTTGCCTGGCCCTCTTCAGGCTATGTGAGTATTTGGGGGCCAGAAGGGGTGATCAGAATTCACCCACAGAATTGAGATAGACACTGGGCTGCTTTCTTCCTCTGTCGGAGTGTGATGGACACAAATTAGCATAAGAATATAGAATGCTAATACTTCATTTACGTATCTTCACTGTGCTACTCTATATTTTCTCCTCCAATCTTCTTACAAGAGGTGCTGGGTAACCACATAATGCCCAAACTGAGACTGAGGCCAGACCCAGTGATTGGAGCAGGGCCTCATGTGCAAGCAGCAGTGCTGGATGTTTGTCCCAGGTCTCCTGTGAGGTGTGTATCCTTCGTTTACCAGCGGTGACTTAATGGATTGTTAGAAATTTGAAGAGCTACTAATGGATCTCCCTCATGACTTCACTAAACTGCTCGTGGGCTGAAATACATTCAGTCTCTCACCTTGGCCAGTAGGTTCTGTCAACAGCCCTTTAGGGTCAGGACCTAGGAGGACACAATGGTCAGGGAGTGTTATGGGAGCTCCGGAGGGGTTGGGGAAGACTTCTCTTGTCTTTGGGTCAATTTGCATAGTAAGCAATGAACAACAGGTTTCAGAGAGTCTATTTTTCCCTCCTTGTTAGTGTTTACTTTTTCTTTTCTTTTTTCTTTTTTTTTTTTTTTTAAAGATTTTATTTATTTATTCATGACAGACACAGAGAGAGAGAGAGGCAGAGACACAGGCAGAGGGAGAAGCAGGCTCCATGCAGGGAGCCCGATGTGGGACTCGATCCTGGGTCTCCAGGATCACACCCCGGGCCCCGGGCTGAAGGCAGCACTAAACCACTGGGCCACTGGGGATGCCCAGTGTTTACTTTTTCTACTGTGTCTAGTTATACCATTTTCTAGCTTTTATGTTCAAGTAGACATTTTAGATACCTGGGAATGTCATTCACCTGCCTTTCAGTTAAATTCAAATCTGGGTAGGGTGGAATGTGTTCCTGAGTAGCGGGTTGGTGTCAGCTCTGTTTGCATCTGCACCCAGTGGTGCTCTGGAGTCTCCCAGGGACCAAGTTTTTCTTAGTTCCTGCCGACGACAGAGAATGAGCAAGCACACACTTAATCAAAATTGAGCCAGGCACCTACTTTTTAGAATAGTTCTTTCTTTTTTAAAGAGAGGCTTAAAAAATGGAAAAATAACAAGAGGCTTAAGGATGATGAGAGTAATAAACCTCCTTATGTAAAACAAAAATGAATTCAAAGTTACTCGGGGTCCTATCACTGCAGAGAACGTCCTTCTTTTGATCTCTTTCCATATGCACAAGTATTGTCAGTGTCAATTCCTGTGTTTTTGTGCTGCATCGGTCTTCAGTTACCATTTTTAGTGCTGCTGATACTCTGTATAAAGGCCTGTAGGTCCATTTCTGAGCTGCCTGACATTTGGGTTGGTGCTGGTTTTAGTAAGGCTGTTCATATGTAGCTTTTATTCTTTGTTTTTTCTTAGCAAAGTATCCTGTGTGGGGGGTTTATAGTGTTGAAAAGGAACAACACAGCTTATTAAAGGTTGATTCTGTATCATCATAAAGTATGTTTCACAATTTAAAGTATTCCAGGCCTTTTAAAAACTATATTGTTTTAAACATGGGGCTTGAACTCACGACTCTGAGATCAGGACTGGAGCTGAGATCAAGAGTTGGAGGCTTAACGGACTGAGCCACCTAGGTGCCTCTAGAAACTATTTAATTCAAAAGAATAAACAGAACAAAACCTTTCTGTACTATTTTCCCCACTTTTTATTTTGAAAATTCTAAATCCAGAATAAATGAAAATAAACACTGATATGCCCTTTACCTAGAATTACCAGTTGTTAACATTTGCTTTCTCTCTCTGCCTCCATTTTCCCTCTCTTCTTCTCTTCATTGCATGTACACACACACACACGTGTGAGGTAGAGGTGTGCACATGAACACATGCACATGGGACAGAGACTGGAGACCCCCTCTCCTGAGCCCCTCTTGAATATTGCTGTCTTGGGCTACATTTATCCTTCTAAAGCCAGCAGTGTTCCAGCAAGCTTTCTGGCCATTAGCCTCTCTGACTTGAGAATTTTCTTTATTTCTTTGACAAGAGTAGGCATCTGTAGTCCATGGCCTGGTCTCCCTGCAAGTGGATTTTTTGGCTTGGATTTTGACTCTTGGATTAGAAATGTTGCTTTTTTGGAGGACAGCTGATTCTTTCTTCCCTTTTTCAGTGGCGGGACCACTGGATGCAGTGTGTGTACTTCCTGCCACAAGAAGAGCCCGTTGTCCAAGGCTCAAGCCTCTGCCTGGTAGCCCACCACGATGACTATTGTGTATGGTACAGCCTCCAGAGGACCAGGTATGCCCTGGATCTTAGTGTGGGTAGTGTGCACTGGGCTGGTGTCATTGTGCACTTATATAAGTTCACCTTAGAAACCCTGTAGAGGCTCAAGTGGGCAGGTTTGCGTCTGAACATAATAAAATAAGAGCAAAAGTTTGTGACTGAATGTGTTAGCATCCACTGTCATGTACTCAGAAGAGGCTGCCCCAGGTATAGAGCCCCCATTTGGAAGAGACGTAAATGAGAAATCTTGAAATGGGGGGCCCTCCAACCTGTAATGCCCATCTAAAGCCAGTTCCTAGACTCATGCCCTCTAGAGGATGTGCATATGCTCACGATGGCCCATCTGTTTTACCTGGGAAGACTCCTGTGCCATGCCTTCATGCCTGCCAGTTCCTAAAAGATCATGCTCATGATATATGTCTATCTGTTCATTTCCTGGCCCAGTGCTGAAAAGAATGGGGGAGTTTACCCAGCACGCCCTGTGTGCGACTGCCAAGCTCACCTGCTCTGGAACCGGCCTCGGTTTGGAGAGATCAATGATCAGGACAGAACTGATCAGTATGTCCAGGCCCTGAGAACGGTAAGTGTCCAGCCTCTCAGGTGGTTATAGGTAAGAAGGAGTTTGTCCCATGGACCCCAGCTCATTGCTTGCTTATAGTTCGTTGGTTTTGATTACTGTGCTCCCTAGTCTTCAGATGGCTTCTAGGTGGGCCCTCAGGTGATGAGGCAGGGAGGATGTTACTGGACTTTGTGAGGGCTTGTTCTCTGCTCTCCTGTGAGAGCCTCTGCCTGAGATCCTTACCCTGGCCCCTGCCTTTTGTTCTTCTAAACACTTGGCCTTTGTGGTCACTAGCAGTTCCTTGAGTGATCCCAGTAGACTCAGCCACCTGTTCTTCCTTTCATCTGCTGCCTCCTAATACTCTCAAAAATATATATCTGTTTTTTTAACTCTCCTGCCTGAAAACCTGTGTTCCCCGCTGCCTGTAGCAGGGGTCTCTCAGGCCAGGACAACACAGGGTTTGGAGGGGTGTCTCTTGGACCTCTTGGAATTGTATGCAGAAACGTGTGTACGTATGCGAATCGATGCATTTTTGCAGGAAGGAAGAGCCCAACTGTCTTAAGTTTCTCTCAGAGGGATCTGGGACATAAAAAATAATTCCTGTCTTTGGCAAATCACTCGACAGACCCACAACTGTCTGTGCTATGACCATAGATGGGGAGATGGCCTCCAGCAAGTGGGGCAGATCTTCAGTAGGGCCTTCTAGGACAGCTTGAGGAGAGCTTTCTCTGACAGTGAGGTCTGGGTGGAGAGAGGTGGGTGAGTGGATACATTGGAGAGAAGATCCAGCTGGGTGTTGAGTGGTTAGAATTGGATTAAAGGATCACAGAGTGAGTTGGTGGGGTCCGGGGAAGGGAAGCATTTCTGTTAGTTTGCCAACAAGAATTTCTTGACCTATTATAAGAAAACAGGAGTTGGGTGGTTCTTTTTCTGCAGATGCTGAAGCCAGACAGTGTGTGCCTGTGCGTCAGTGATGGCAGCCTGCTCTCCTTGCTGGCCCATCACCTTGGGGCAGAGCAGGTACTGGACATGCGCCATTCTGTCAGCTTCCTGAAGGTGGCTCCTTAGTTTGACTGTTACGTGGTCTGGGTACACAGTTCTGTGACTCAAGCTCTTTGCAAGCACAGCTGTCACGGGTGCGGGGGCTTTGGGGCTTATTGCTCTGTGTGCAGGCAGGAGCCAGGCTGTAGCTATCCCCATGTAGCTGCAGCTCTGGTGACGGAGTCTGTACCTTGCTAGGGTCAGTGCTGAAAGAGGGGGTGCTGTCCCTGTGGGTCATGAATACCGGTAGACCTGGTTGGGTGGTACCTTCTGCCCTGGAATGGTCTTGTTGGTGTTTAATCTTTAATTTCTTTTTCTATCAGTTGAATCTCCTACCACTAAGAGCATGGTATTCTCTTTAGGTGTTTACAATAGAGAGCTCAGCAGCTTCGCACAGACTGATGAAAAAAGTAAGTGGTGATTGTTGTTACCGAAATAACGAGGGGACCAGGCGAGCCTGCCTTCCCGAGTCTGGGATTGATTGCTGTGTTCTGTGTTGGCACTAAGGGAGCAAGTGAGAACTCCCACCTTGAGAGCTGGCTCAGAAGTGTTCCTGGGCTGTCAGTGGATAGCAGCAAACATTCAGACTCTGCTTTGTTTTTTTATGGCTTTTCTCCTCACTTCACATAAAGCTAACAAAACTAAAATCTTTGCAGTGATACAACTGAATTTATGATTTGTTTCTGGGACCCAGTGCCCAGGGAGTCACTGCTCACAAGCTGGCCTGACTGGTTAGTTCTGTGATGGTGTTTCTCCCCCGGCCAGTGATTGGTTTTGATTTCTTTCTCTCTGAAGGAAACTCCCAGAACTACAGTCCTATTGCTGAGTCCTGCTGTTATACCTGCCGGAGAAATTTCTTTTGCTGTTATAGCATTTTGTTAGTGCTCTCATCCTTGGTGCACAGGAAGCCCCTGGAGGAGAGAGTTTTCACAAAGCAGTTAAAAGTGGTGCTCTAGAACTATTTAACCAGAAAACTTCAAACAGACAAGGCAACTTTGAGATGTTTTTTTCTGGACAAAAACAATACTTTCTATTTTTTTTTCTTGTTAAGATTTTCAAGGCTAACCACCTGGAAGATAAAATTAATATAATAGAGAAACGGCCTGAGTTGTTAACATCTGCAGACTTGGAAGGTAAAAAGGTGAGTGGCGAGGGGCTGTGTATCTGCATGGACAGCATAGCACTGACCTGGCCTGAGCGCCCCCCTTCTCTTCTCCCAGCTGGCCCCACACCTCACCTGGCCCCCGTGAGGGTGTGGTGAGGCGTGGTGTAGATGCTTGCTGTGCAGATTCTTGCGTTGCTCTGAACTCCAGCTGATCTCTGCTCCTTCCGAGTGAGGGCACAATGGCTGTGGTGGGATGAATAGCAGCGTCCTGTCACCTCTCTGCCCTCCCCTTGCACAGTGCTCCAGCTCCATCTGCTCCCGTGTTTTCGTTCACCTTTGGCATTTCTGCTTCTTTCCTGCCACCGCTGAGATTGATCTGTCTCTCACAGCTGGTCTTCTGACCCCATCTCCCCTGGCCCTGTGTGCCTCTGAAACTACTTCTTAGTGACCCAAGAAACTAACTACAGTATTCCCACACATTTCCTCTCACCAGCCTCCTGGACCCTTATGACCCAGAGGCCTTCTTAACACATTTCTTTCTTTCTTTCTTTTTTTTTTTTTTTTCACATTTCTTTTTAGGTCCTTAAGAGACTGCTTTATTTTATTTTATTTTATTTTATTTTATTTTATTTTATTTTATTTTATTTTATTTTATTTTTATTTTTGTTTTTTTTTGAGACTGCTTTTTTTTTTAGGGGCACCTGGTGGCTTAGTCGGTTAAGCCTCTAACTCTTGGTTTCGGCTCAGGTTGTGATCTCAGGGTTGTGGGATCGAGCCCTGTGGAGCCCCACCCTCAGCAGAGAATCTCCTTAAGGTTCTCTCTCACCCCCGACACTCCCCCTGTATGTGCTTTCTCTCTCTCAAATCTTAAAAAAAAAAGAGAGAGAGAGAGACTAGTTTTCCAGTTTTTTGTCTTTCTAGCTGCTCCTTCTCAGCTTCTCGTGGGTTTCTTTTCCTTCGTTTGATCCTCTTGTGGCAATGTTCCTTGATGCTTTCTCCTTGGCTCTTCTCTCCTCTCTCTCTGTGGGCCCCTCTCTGGCTGGTCACATCCTTTCCTATAAGGGAATCTTTGGCTGCCAAAGCCGGGTCTGCAAATCTCTTATGTCCGAGTACTGGATAGCTTTCCTTGCATATCCTGCAAGCCCTTCAAGCTGGAACTGATCATCTTTCTTTGCCAACTTTTTTTTTTTTTTTTAAACAGTTTTACTGAGATGTAATTGACATACCATAAAGTTAACCCGTGTCAAGTGTCTAACTCAATGATTTTTAGTAAATTTTTTTTTTAAGATTTTATTCAGGGATGCCTGGTGACTCAGCAGTTGAGCCTCCCAGGTGCCCCTGATTTTTAGTAAATTTATAGAGTTGTACAACTATTTTACGTTTTTAGCTTTAGAGCATTTCTATCCCTAACCCCTAGCCCCAGGCAAGCACTGATTTGGTTTCTGTCTGTAAATTTGTTTTTCTTGGGCATTTTATGTAAGTGAAATAAAACAATACGTGGTCTTTAGTGTTGGGCTTCTTTCACTTGTCACACCTTTGAGATTCACCCATGTTGTAGAATGTGCCGGTATTTTGTTCATTTTTATTGCTGAATGGTATGCTGTGCCACATTTTGTTTATCCATTCACCTGTTGATGGAATTTGGATTGTTCCAAAAACTATTTTTGGCTATTATATACTGCTGCTGTGAACGTTTTCTTTTTTTAGTTTTAGAAGGGAACTGATACAGTTAGATTTTTTAAGTTTAGATTAATTTAAAAGCTTTACTTATTTAAGTAATCTTTGAGTCTGATGTGGGGCTCAAACTTACGGCCCCGAGATCAAGAGTCCCATGCTCTTCTGACTGAGCCAGCCAGGCGTGCCGCCATTGCTGCTTTGAGCATGGATATATAAGTCTTTGTGAGGATATATGTTTTTAATTTTCTTAGATGCTTAGACTTGGGATTGCTTAGTTGTGTGATGTTTTTTAACTTTTTAAGATACTGGTAAACTGTTGTCCAAAGCAACTATACCATTTACATTCTGACCAGTAACATGTATGAAAGTTCCAGTTTTTCTTATCTTTATCAACACTTGGTATTGTCTATCATTTTTATTAGAGTCATTTTAGCAGGTGTGTGATAATATCTCATAGTTTTGATTCGTTTTTGAGATGTAATTCACGTGCCATACAATTCACCCATTTACTTTGTGGAATTTAGTGATTTAGTACTTTCATAAGGCCATACAGTCATCACTATAATCTATTTTATTTTATTTTTTTTTAATTTTTTAAAGATTTTATTTATTTATTCATAGAGACACAGCTAGAGAGAGAGAGGCAAAGACACAGGCAGAGGGAGAAGCAGGCTCCATGCAAGGAGCCCGATGCGGGACTTGATCCTGGGTCTCCAGGATCACGCCCTGGGCTGCCGGCGGTGCTAAACCGCTGCGCCACCGGTGCTGCCCCTATAATCAGTTTTAGAACATTTTCATTGTCCAAAAAGAAAGCCTGTGCCCATTAGCAGTCACTTCCCATTTGTCTCCAATCCTCCCAGCCTCTGGGCAACCTCTGATGTACTTTTTGTTGATGTACAATTTATTGATTCTGAACATTTCACATAAATGGAATCATATGAAGTGTGAGGTCTGTTTGTGACTGGCTTCTTTCAAGGTTCATCCATGTTGTAGCGTAAGTTGGTACTACATTTCTGCTTACGACTTAATATTCCATTGCATGGATAGACCACATTTTGTTTATCTGTTGAACAGTTGCTGGACACTTGGGTTGTTTCCACTTTTTGGTTTTGACTGCCTGCTATCTAAATACTCAGTACAAGTTGAATTCTTTTTTCCTTCTCACAGATGAGAATTAAAAAGATACTCCAGGGATCCCTGGGTGGCGCAGCGGTTTGGCTCCTGCCTTTGGCCCAGGGCGCGATCCTGGAGACCTGGGATCGAATCCCACGTCGGGCTTCCGGTGCATGGAGCCTGCTTCTCCCTCTGCCTGTGTCTCTGCCTCTCTCTCTCTTTCTCTGTGACTATCATAAATAAAAAAAAAAAAAAAAAAAAAAAGATACTCCAGTTTTAGGGGCACCTGGGTGGCTCACTGGTTGAGTGTCTGCCTTTGGCTCAGGTCATGATCCTGGGGTCCTGGGATTGAGTAACACATCAGGTTCCCCACAGGTAGCCTGCTTCTCCCTCTGCCTGTGTCTCTGCATCTCTCATGAATAAATAAATAAAATCTTTTTTTTTTAAAGATTTATTTATTTATGATAGACATAGAGAGAGAGAGGCAGAGACACAGGCGGAGGGAGAAGCAGGCTCCATGCTGGGAGCCCGACACAGCACTCGATCCCGGGACTCCAGGATTGCGCCCTGGGCCAAAGGCAGGCGCTAAACTGCTGAGCCACCCAGGGATCCCCAATAAATAAAATCTTAAAAAAGAAAAAACATATTCTAGTTTTATAAGCCATTGATAATGGTGTACCAGCTAGACTCCAGGTCACTAGAGTGGTGACTAGAAGGGTAAGACCAGGCATTCTTGCCTTGTTCTGATGTTGCAGGGTAGGGGGTACTCAGGGCCAACCTTTTCTATCTTCAGTGTTTCCTTCTGCATCTTCCTTACCTCAGCCAGACACCTAGGTATCATTTGAGACTGGCCCCTCCCTTGATGCCCATCTGCTTGGGCCTAGCCCTGGGTCCCCTATCTCCTCAGCCTCTGCTGCATCTCCCAGTTCTTCCTTCTGTACACTCTCTACTCCTTGCTTGGACCATTGCTGTACTCACCCAAGTCCTAAGTCCTCTCCTATGCCCACGCTCCTTGCAGATGGTGTCTCCACATGCTTCATGGTTTCAGAGGGCCCTTTCTAAAACACACTCCTCATTTTGAGCCCCTGATTAAGGCATTTAGAGATCCCATCTTACCTCCAGGAAAGAGTCCAGTCCCTGTGGCCTGTCATCAGCTGCCTTTGGGTGACCTGGCTTCTCTCTACTTTTCTGGCCTTACTCTTTACCGACCCTGACCCATTTGCTCATGTAATAAGCTCCCGAAGGGCCTTGCTCTCACATCTTTACTTTTGTCCCTGCATCCCTCTGCTCAATTCCTGGTCCTTTGCTTTTCTGACTCCTATTCATGCATTAGTTAATTTACTCAGCAGACATTTGCTGAGCATCTGCTCGAGGCCAAGCACTTGGCAGGGTGCTGGGGATACTGTGCTGCCAATGTCCCCACTTTTGTGGTACGCAGAACCTAGTGAGGAAGACTGCTAGAGGAGTACTGATGACAGTTTGTCATGATAAAGCTTTGAGTGGGGATCTACCTACAGGATGCCATTCAGGAAGCTCTTCCCTCTAGGGTCCTTCCACATGTCCCTTCCTCACCTCTGTCTGCAGAGCTTACTGCGCTGCCAACCTTTTCTGTTCCCTCTTCCACTCTGCGCTCCTGTGGGCATGGCTTGTGTCTGCTTCTCATCTTTGTGTCCTTTAGGGCAGGTGTAGACCTGGCATACCCGTTGGTTGACTGAGTGAGTGAATGAATGCCTTTTTATTTCCATGTTTCCCATGAAACTTTTTTTTTTTAGATTTTATTTATTTATTTGAAAGAGCACTTGAGAGCATGAGCATGGGGAGGGGCAGAGGGAGAAGCAGACTGCCCTCTGAGCAGGGAGCCCGACAGAGGGGCTCAATCCCAGGACCCTGGGATCATGACCTGAGCTGAAGACAACACTTCACTGACTGAGCCACCCAGACGCCCCTTCCCATGAAACTTGTAACTTGTCCTTCACTCTTTAGCTGAATCATTCTGATACCTTGGTCCTGCTTCTTGTTCTGATTGCCAGGTATCTCTTCTCCTGGGCGAGCCGTTCTTCACCACTAGCCTGCTGCCATGGCACAACCTGTACTTCTGGTATGTGCGGACTGCTGTGGACCAGCATCTGGGACCTGGTGCAGTGGTGATGCCCCAGGCTGCCTCGCTGTATGCTGTGGTTGTGGAGTTCAGGGTAGGCCACCCAGAAGTTGTAGAAGGGGTGGGAGGCGGAGGTCCTTGTTTTCTTGCAGAGACCTCGAGTGCAGATAGAGCAATGTGAGTCTTAATGATATGAGCCTCTGCTTTTCTGTATCAGCTCACTGCAGGGTTGAATGGAAGAGGCTTGCCTTTGTACAAATGCAATAATTCGGCATACGAAATGGAAATGGCTGTGTGTTGTCATTTTACAATTATCCCTTATCAGAATAATTAAAAAACATAAATGAGTTTCAGAAGACATGCTGCGCAGCTCACTCTGCTCTTACTAAGAACTGGCGCTCTAGTTGTTAAAAGCATTTTGAGATGGAGAGTCAGCTTCTTTTGTAAGAAAAAATTGAAAAGCTTCATTTTAATTTTCTCATCAAAGCAGAACGAGTCACAAAGTCGTTTTGGGAAGGCATTTCTTCTTAAAAGGATTTTGAAGTGCTTTCAGCCTGAGAAGTAGAGTGAACCTCCTTTGATATTTCTTTGATAAGAGCTACTTTATCCATGGTAGCTCAGTGGCTCCATAGCTTATTTTCTGGGCATTTCTTCTGTATTGTTTATTTACTTAATGAGATTTCCACAGGACTTCTGGCTTTCGTGGCCCAGGAGGGAATGTGGGAATGAAGCTCATTCCCAGGCATATATCCTGGAAACAGGACATAAAATTGGCTGACCAGAATGCTCTTCTGGTCCTCTTCCTCCCATTGCCCTCATGCTCTGTTCATGGGTGCAGAGCCTCAGGAACTGGTTTACAGATTTCCCAAAGAAACCCCATCCCAGTGGCTCTGGTCAATTGTCCCCTGTGGGAGAGGACTTGGGGTCATGTGAGACTTTGCAGATTTGAGTGACCATCCCGGATCCTTGATACTTCTGAGCACCTTAGGATCTCTTCCAGGTGTGCAGGAAAAGCAACGTGTGCCTCAGATTTGGGACTGGGGTACTCCCAGCCCGACTTCAGTAGCCCTTCTTGCTCTTGTCACCACACTTCCATGTCTCTGGGTGGGTGTGGATGTCTGTGTGCTGTCCTACAGAACCTGTGATGTCCATCCCCAGCTGGGTGTCGACAAGGGCTGTGCCTTCCTCACAGGACCTGTGGCGGATCCGGAGTCCCTGTGGTGACTGCGAAGGCTTTGATGTGCACATCATGGATGACATGATTAAGGTAGGTGGGGTCATAGTTCCTACCTGCAGTGTCCCACCCACTCATTCCATGGTCCTTCTACTTGGCCTTTTCACAGTAGATGAACATGTAGATTCTGAGTCTGGCCCTGTTTCTTATCCCACCCATCACTTCTGCCACGTGGGCCATACCCTGCACCCTCTCATTGCTTGGCTTTATACGCTTTCCGGCCCCCCTTGTGTCACCTTCAGTCAGCGGTCCAGAGATCACCTGTGGGGCAGCCTTCCTGCCCAGCCCCCTTCTCAGCTAAAGACTAGTGTCCCCAGGCACTGAGATTCCTTGTCTCCCTCTAGACTGGGAGCGTCGTGTAGGGGTAATCTGGCTGCTATAGTGCTCAGTAGAAGTCACTGAATGGCTGAGTGTCCAAGTGTCAAGATTTTTTTTTTAAGATTTTATGTATTTATTCATGAGAGAGACACAGAGAGGCAGAGACACAAGCAGAGGGAGAAGCAGGCTCCATGCAGGGAGCCCGATGTGGGACTCGATCCCAGGACTCCAGGATCATGCTCTGGCCGAAGGCAGGTGCTCAACCGCTGAGCCACCCAGTGTCCCAGATGTTTTGTTTTTTAACCAGTGTAGACATTTGGTCCTCTGAATAGCTCATGAGACAGGCAGTGTCATCCCATTTTAAAAGGGAGAAGATGAGGCTTAGGTATAGTGATTCTCTGAGGAGACTGTGCATGGCTGCAGGGAGTGGAGAAAGCAGCTGGTCTGATCCAGGTGCCTGTGGTTTTTCTGTGAGGACCCACTACCCCATGTAACTATGGCAGTTACTCTGAGGGACCAGAGCCAAGTAGGTGAAGGACCATTGGCCTGGACCTTGGAGACTGGACATGAGCCCCTTATCCCCTAAGCCATCGGCTCTGTCTCTGTTTCTGCCCACCCCCACCTCCCTTTAACCTTCTCAGCGTGCCCTGGACTTCAGGGAGAGCAAGGAGGCCGAGCCCCACCCGCTGTGGGAGTACCCCTGCCGCAGCTTGTCTGAGCCTCAACACATCCTGACCTTCGATTTCCGGCAACTGGTCCCCCCGCACCCGCTCCGTGCTGAGGGCTCCATCAACCTGAGGAGGTGAGAACAGGTTCTGGGGTGCAGCAGGCGGGGGAAGGGTGGGTGGGGCCTGCTTTCTGTCTAGTTACCGCCCCAGTGGCTAAGCACTTACTTCAGCTTCTTACACGTGGATGGGATGGCCTCCCTGTCTGAGCCTTGCTCATCGTGGTCCAAAGTGGCCCTGAGTCTGTAGCAGGTCCCCACAGCCCTGGGTATGTGCAGGTGGAGAGAGTGAGCCAGAGTGGGCTTGGCGTATCTACCCATATCTGCAGCTCCCTTGGAGCTAAGCATCATGAGGATCATAGCTGTAGAGAAACCTGATTTTTTGGTTGCTATGGTTACCATTAGGCCATTTTCCCTGAACTCTGCTGGGAATTAAAGCAGGTTGGGAATTGGTGAGGGCTGCTCGTTTTGAGGCACAGTTGGTCCATCCAGCTCCAGCATCCTTCACAGGGAGGAGCTGCTGCTTTCCTGAGGAAACACCTCTGTCCCCTGGCTCTTCTGAGTGCTTGGCCAGGCTGCAGGGAACAAGTGGGCCTTTGGGTTGTGGTTCTTTTGCTCAGCATTTTGCTAAGTGGCCTATAGTCAGGTGATATTAGCAGCCTTCTGACTGGGCAGGAAGGAAAGATGGGAGGTTTCTGGCAAGCAGAGGGAAGCTGTGGCTATGCCTGCCCATCTCTTGTGTGGCTGTTTCTATTTGGCCCAACGTCCCCCACCCCCAGGCCTGGGAGGAGCCATGGGGCCGTCCTGTGGATGGAATACCACCTGACTCCGGACAGCACTGTCAGCACCGGCCTCCTGAAGCCTGCCGAGGACAAGGTAGTGCTGCGTACGTGAGTCCCAGAGCAGGTATTCCTGGCCTGTGCAGCTAGGTCGCAGCTCCTCCATGGCCTCGGCTCACCTGGCCGTGAGCAGCAGCTTCTCACTGCGAGTTTCCCAGGCTAGAGGCTGAGCAGGAGGGGGCTTGGGTGCCAGGAGCCCTCACTGCCTTCTTGTTCCTTTTACAGGGGGATTACTGTTGCTGGAACCCCCACTGCAAGCAGGCTGTGTACTTCTTCACCACACCAGACTGCAGAGCGTCGCTGAGTGGCTCCCGGACTGTCGGCTACACCGTGGAGTTCCACCCCCACACCGGAGACATCACCATGGATTTCACCCTGGCTGATGGGTGCTGACCCTCACTTGTTGAAAAATAAAGTGGCCCTAGGGCTCTGGGCTCTGAATGGCGTGGCTTTCTGGGAAGCAAAGTGAAGGCACCTCTCTTTTCAGGGCCCAGTTTGACCTCTGGGCTCTAAGGAACCTGCTTCCCTTTTTGCATTTTTGCACCACCAGCTCCTTGCTTCGGGTGTGATGGGCAGCATGAGCTGCTGACTGAATTGGGAGCTGAGCGGGGGCCAGGGAGCCACCCTGCCATGTTTCTGAAGTGATCAGAAAACTTAATGTGTCAGCGTCCCTCTGCTGTCCTGGAGTTGGCTGGGCTGGGCAGGTTGTGTGCTGCTCTCAGCCTCTCAGTGCTGTGGTGGGTGTGCTTCCCCTGTTGGAGCCAGCCCCACCTATCCTAAGGAACCTCTGGATCCTTCCTGCTTGGCTCCAGCTAGAGGCAGAGATGCAGATTGTGGCTAGGCCCTGGGCTTGAAAGACCCTAGCAGGACTGTCTTTCTCTATAGCGGGTAACATTGTCAAGGCACATCCATAAGCATCTGGCTTCGGTGTGCAGCCTCAGCAGATGACCAAGACTTGACACCTGCACATCAGGCTGCTGCTCAGGGGATAGGGAAGAGGTTGTCTCAGAGCATTTCCTGAGATGCAGACCCAGGAAACCAGCCACCAGGAGGAGGAGCCAGGAGGTAAAGCCTTTTCCAGTGTGCCCCCATTCTAGCAGAGGGACCTTCTGCCACCTTGAAGTGTGAGGCAGATGGGTGCGGTCGGTGTAGCCACCCCACCCTAGCCTTGCTTGTGCCAGGGGGAAGGCTAGAGTCCTGAGGAGGCCCAGCCTTCTCCCACTGAAGATGCCCTTTGCTCTTTATTTCTGCTTCCCCAGAGAACAAGGAGGTAGTAGGATCCCAGGTGGCCTGGTTTTCTGGTGGTTTGGGGCAGACTTGGCCTGTTCTCATGTGGATGGGGGGCGAGGCGGGAAATACGGGGCTCCCCCCCGCAGCCTAGCCCCAGCTTGCCACTCAAATAAGAGAACACCAGCCTTGAGCCTCACAGTTTTATTTTCTTGTTATCCATCCTTCTGTTCAGCACCAATAAAGGGAAAAAACACCTCTCTTTTCAAAATATTTTATCAGGTGTAAAGATTGTTTTTCTTCTAGGGAAGAATCGTCTGGATATACATTTGATAATATTTTTACCAAAACCTTAGGTGTGCTTAACCATATAAAACCCCTAATGTCCCATGAGGATACAATACAGAAAAAAATACAGAAATTAAAAAATTGTTTTTTTTTTCTTTTTTAAAACAGTATTTCTAAATCTCAGCAAGTTAATACAATAGTTAAAAAGCATCAAGGTTAATATCCATACTTAAAACTCAAGGTGGTTTGGACAAATGGAAATGACCGTTTCCTTCCGAAGCTGACCCCTGCCTCCTGGCTCCTCTGGAGGAAGCTGGGCCTGGGGCAGGCGTGGGGCCTCAGGTGGGGATTTGGATGACCCCTGTGTCCACCCCTCCTAGGCCTAGATGCCATAGAATCTGAGATCCTGGTAGTGTTTTCTTTCTTTTTTAAAAATCAAAATGTAAAAGTCTGGCTTGTGCATGGTCCTAGGAGTCCACAGCCTTGATGAAACGTATGGTTGGGCAGTGATGGCCTCAGTGCTGAGGCTGCGCCAGAGGGAAGTGCTATGGGAGGTGGGATGCAAGCTGGCCTGGCTCAGTTGCCAGAGCCAGGCTGGGCAGAGGCGACCTTGTTAGGACAGGAAATGACCGAGGCACAGGGAGGTATGACTTGCCTAAGGCCACCCTGTGAGTAGGGAGAGAAGCATGCGCCCCCTGTGCCGTGGCTCCCATAGCGCTGCCCTGGGAGGGAGGTGGCTCCTTGGTGGGTTGCAGGCTGTGCTGGAGTTGCTCTGCTTCAGGAACCCTGGCCTCTGTCTCCGCTGTTCTCCTGGACATAGCCTACTTGAAGCCTGGGGCCTTGGCTCAGTCCCAGTCCTCCAGGCGTCGAGTGTGTTCAGTTGGGCCCTGCCTGTGTGAGCAGATTCCTGGCTGCTCCTCTGACCCCACAAAGCCTAGCCAAAGCCCTGAAGGCCAGGCCCTTGGTGGAGAGGCACAGCAGAGAGCCCAAGTGGGATTGTGTGCTCAGTGGTAAGCAGCTCGTCCTGGCTCTGGATGCAGGGTGGGGCTGGGGGCTTAGTCAGTGAAGCCCTCAACCCAGACACTGCCCCGGACAAACCAAGGCTCCCGTGTGTCTGGTTCTCAGGAGTGTCCTCCCCCAGCACTGGGCCTGCCTCTGGCTGGCTGCTGGGCCCCTTCTTGCAGCTCAAGTGAGTGACAAGGCACAGTGTCAGCGAACCGGCACCAGGAGGCCTCTGGCAGAAGGGTCCTGGTACACTGCCCAGCTGAGCTGGCCTGAACCAGGTGGGCACAAGGTCAGGGTGCCACAAGGAGGGGAGACCAGTGGGGGTTGTCAAGGACAGTCTTCCAAGTTGGAGGGTCCTTGCACTGGGAAACAAAACCCTCCGTTGCGTGACTAGTGAGGGGGAGCATCCCCGGATGTGTTTAAAAAGGTGGACAGAGCAGTGCTGCCGTGGAGTGGGGAGCTGTGGACCTCACCTGTAGGCTCCGTTGTGTACTGCCCAGGTAGCTAGTGCTGGCCCTGGTCACATGGTGGCAGAGTGGGCATCTATGGGCCTGGCTGCCAGCCAGTACCACTGGCTGCCCCAGGCAAGCAGTGGCCCCTGGCTTTCACCCCCGTCCTCCACACTGGTGAGGGCGAGGGGACAGGCCGATCTGCACCTTGGCTTCCTGCCCCTTCATCCAGGGCCCCTGGGCTGCATTTCAGGATGGGCGGGGGAGGACCGAGCTATAGCCTCACCCAGAGGCAGGCAGACAGTTCCTGAGCTCAGCCAGGGAAAGCTTGGTCCCAAACCAGAGAGGTGTCCAGAAGCGAAATGGAATCAGGTGGAAGAGGATGCGTTGGTTTTGACAGAAGAGAAGCTATAAATCATTTGGAAAACCTGAAGCCCCCCCCCGCCCCTTTATGCCATGAGTTCCCCTTCTTCCTGTGAAAAAGTGATGCTCTCTCCTCAGATTCCCTTTGCCCACTTTGAAGTCTCTTGGGGGAATCTCTGGGGCCCTTGTTCGCTGGGAGAGGGGAGCCCGAACAGCGTTCTCCCTCATGGTTGGCGGACCCTCTAAACGAAGGGTGGTAACTTTTTCTGTTTTTCTTTTTAAAATGTGATCGCCCTTGAATGCAAGACCCTGGGAAGAGCCCGGGCTTGCTGGTAACTGGACACAGCCCTCACGGTCCCTGCTCGCTGGCCGTCGGGGCTGGAGGCGGGAACGCGCGGCTCTGTGCCCAGGAATGCTTCTTTGGCTGGTTCTGATTGTGTTTGGAGTTTGGCCTTGGGTGAGGCCCAAGTGAGGGGTCTGTGTGGCTACGGTGTGGCACGTGACATGCGGGCAGCGTGCATGCGAGGGTGCAGGCATGCGAGACAACATGGCAGCAGACAAAAATAATGAACCCTGGACGAAGCTTGAGAAAAGATACAAAGAGTACAGAAACCCGGTTCTCATACTAACCCCCGGGTTACAAACTAGGTTGTGCTGTAGATTTGTAGAAAATCACGTTTTGAAAGAATGGCACTGTTGGGCAGCTGCGGCTCCCAAGGCCGTCCTGACTCCTCTGTCCACGGTGAGTGCCCAGAGGTGCAGGGCAGCGCTGGTTCCAGCTCACCTGGGACTGACCGAGGCTCCCCCCCGGGTCCCTGCCCTCCTCCCCGGGCACCAGGGGTGCTCACTGGAGGGGACATGGCCAGAGAGGTGCTGCGGCTCAGAGGGCTGGCAGAGGGCCCCCTGCTTGGAATGACGTGGCTGGTCTATGCCTCCTCCTCCCCTGCAGACACCATCAGCCGCATGGCCACTGGAAGGTGGTCGGTCAGGCCAGACAGCTGGGTGATAAAACTGAACTCTTCCACCTCCTGTAGGGGAGAAGCATCCCGATTAGGTCCAGGGGATATCCTACAAAGGGGGGGCCTGGAGGTCAGGGGTGGGGCTGTGGGGTGGGGTCCAGAGCTGGCCAGGATCTTCCTGGACAGGGGCGGGGGCATTACATGGCCCCCAGGTTCTCCGGGATGGACTGATCTCGTTTTCAGAGGAGAGCTCAGTGCTGTTGAGGGGTGCAGGGCAAGGGTCCCCTATCTACAGGCATGGCCTGGGTCCCCAGCCCGCCCCAGACTCACGGCCTTCCAGTCCGGCCACAGCCCCTCCTCCGCGTACAGTATGTAGTCGATGCGCCTGCCGTTGCCTTTCAGCAGGTCCTTGCGTCCCTTCTGGCCTGCCCCAGGGCTCTTGCTGGTGGGGAAGGCCAGGTACTCCCTGCGGCCTTCCTCGCTCTCCAAGACCCTGCTCAACACACAGGAAAGCACAGGAAGCAAGGTGAGCCCCTTGCCCCATTCCCCGGTCCCCAGATCCTGAGTATGGAGCTATGTTCTCATCCTCAGTGAGACAGGCAGTTCAGACCAAACCCTTGTGTTTAAGATCTATTCGCTGTGGACCCAGCAAGGGACTGGGGTGGAGGCTGAGCTGTGTGACTCCAGAGTCTGTCCAGGAGTATCCCCTGTCCACCTCGGGCTTGGCTGTGGCTGAAACTTGGACACAGAATTGTCCAGAACCTGGAGCC
This sequence comes from Canis lupus familiaris, assembly GCF_011100685.1. Classification (NCBI taxonomy): domain Eukaryota; kingdom Metazoa; phylum Chordata; class Mammalia; order Carnivora; family Canidae; genus Canis; species Canis lupus. The sequence continues at coordinate 81,754,253 of NC_049226.1, read as the reverse complement.
GAGTTGGGGACAGAGGTGCTGAACGGGGCTGTACTTGGAGCCATTGGAGGGGCCTGTTTTGGGAAAGGGTCTTTGCAGGGACCCACTCCTGTGCCTTGTTTCAGGTCATCAGGGGGCTGGGGTTGCCAGGAGAGCACCCAGGCCCTAGACCGGGACTGGACTCTTGGGTCAGTCTATTTCCGAGCAGCTATGCCACCAGACCCCTGGGTTTGCCTCTGATACAAGGATGATTGCTGTGGGCCCCAGGACTTGGAGACCAGGCATCCTGAGAAAGGAACATGGAGGGCACCTGTAGAAAGAGCATGTGACTCTTGATCTTGATGTTGTGAGTTTGGGTCCCACATTGGGTGTAGAGATTACTCAAATAAATAAAACTTGGGGTTCTTGGGTGGCTCAGTTAAGTGCCTTTGGCTCAGGTCATGATCTCAGGGTCTTGGGATTGAGCCCCACGTTGGGCTCCCTGCTCAGTGAGGAGTCTGCTTCGTCCTCTCCCTCTGCCCCTCCCCCCATTTGTACACATGAGCACATGTGCCATCTCTCTCAAAGTCTTAAAAAAAATAAATAAAACTTAAAACAATGTGGGATATGACTGCCATCCCATTTCTTGGGGGAAGGAAAGTGATGTGGGTCAAGGTTCTACAGGGTGTGCAAGGCGCTCAAGTGGGGCGTTAACACCCTGAATTCAGGTCTTTTGACTTCCTGTCTGCTGTTCCCTTCCTGCCAGGTTTCCTCTGGAGCTGGAGCACCCATTGTGGAGAGCCTTCATGGGAGGCTTGCAGAGGGCAGGCACAGTCGCCAATAGACACCGCGCAGGCCTGCCAGGTCGGCTAATGCCTGGACAAATGGAAGGGGCGCCTGGACACACACAGCCAGCAAACATAGGTTTCTACAAGGTCTTTATCAGCCCTGAAATAAATACACTAATGACATGCAGAACATCATTACATCTCAGAAATATAATCCATTACTGTCCTTTGCCTTTGATAATTAATTCCAGCATCAATGATCTAAGAGTTACTGATAGTCATTTTTAAATCATCATCTCATAAAAAGATAATTTTCTCGGCATAGGATGATGTTTCAAATTTAGTCTATAATCTAATTAATTGGCTCAAATTAGCTGTGAGGAGCCACTGCCATGACTCTGTGCAGTCTCAGGCTGTGAGTTATAAATTGGTTCTGCTGCTGGCCTCTCAAATGTGCCCTTTATGGAAGTCTCATCAGGTTCAAGTATGAAGTTTGGCTGGGATGGAACTGTCTCTACTTTGAAAACAACTAGTTTGTGTTAGCTCTGCTTATATTTTAATTTGCCTAATTGGTAGCTACCAGCTGCCAGGCAGATGCCATACCCACAGCTCTTCCACAGGGATCCTGACAGCCCTCGGCCTCACCCTGGGAGCTGCTGGTCCCTTTCCTGTTCCCAGAAGGATCTCCACAGGATGGGGCTCAGGGCAGGCCAGGCTCTTCTAAAGTGAGCCTGGACTCTGGTGCCGAAGTAGGAAATGCCACTCAGGCCCCTTGTCCTGGTTGGAGGCTTCTCCTTGGTCAGACCAGCCCCTGGGGCAGAAGGGTGGTCTTGTCTCCAGCCACCCCAGCTTCAGTCCCTTGTGTTCCTTTGTCTGCCCAGCACAGCCCAGCTCTCCACAGGGCTCAGTGCTCATCGCAGCCCCAAGAACCACCCTCCCCTGCACCACAGTGGGAGCATGGATGCTGGCTGCTTACTTCTGCAGATTGTCAGGGGTGCACACTTCCTCGTCGTAGAGGTTGTCTGTGTCCAGCAGGGTACCTGGGAACAGGGAGGTGAGAGTGGTCTCTGTGGGCAGGGCCCAGCCAGCCTCCAGGAGCCCACCCCCCAAGGGCAGGAGGCACGAGTGAGGGCTTCCGGCCCCTGCCCTTTGCCATGGGACCTTGGGGCCAGGTCCTCAAATCTCTCTGGGATAGTGTTGGGTCTCAGCGTGCTGGGCTCAGGCCACAGTAGTGCCCCCCACCCCCAGCCCCATCAACCATGCCCCCAGCCCCAGCTCACCGATGGCCCAAGACTTCTCCTCTCCGGGCCCCAGGCGGCAGGGGTCCTTGTAATGTGTAAACAGGGAGTGCTGCTGCTCCAGCTTGTCGTCTGTGCACGGAAGGAGAGTGGGAATGCTGTGGGACTCAGAGCGTCTGCGGTGGAGGGCTGCCTGCCTCTGGTTCCAGTCAGTTACTCCCACTACGTACCACCAAGTCCCTGAGACCTGCCTCTGGGTGGGCTCTGTGGTCCCAGAGGAACCTGTGGTTCTTTTGTCACTGGCTTTCTGTGTCCTTGAGAATGCCTCCCCACAACCCTGGGTTGAGCTATCCTCCCGAGGACAGTGGTCACAGCCCCTCTTGGGCTCCAGGGGGCAGTGATCTTGAGCCTTCCCAGATCTGATAGCAAACCCTGCAGGGCGGTGGGCTGATGCTACCCCGGCAGGCACTCCTGCCTTCACAGACTTGGGTGCCCAGGTTCAGTGAGGGGTGACTTGCCCTGGATTCCAGTTCGTCCTGCCAACTCGTGGAGCCAGAGACCCGCCCCCCCACCCCCACCCCAGGAGGAAGGACAGGCATCAAGTGGGGCCTGCCTGGGTGGAACACCCTCTGGCAGCCTCCTCCTTGGTGTGCCGCCTCCCCACCCTGACTCAGCAGATCCCCAGAACACTAGCATTTGGAGCTGGTACCAGGTATAGACTCTGAGGGGACTGCAGGGCTCCAGTCGGGGCTGTGTGTTCCAGGGTAGGCACTGTTCTCCCCACCCCCCTGGAGCTGCCATCATTGTCAAAGGGTGATTTCCTGGTTGTGAACTCAGAGAAACAGCTGCCACCAGGTGAGGGCACCACCCTGTGCTCCAGGTGGGCCCTTCGGGTCTCCTGCCTTCACTGAGGGCTAAGCCTTAGCTCATAGACCCCATGTCCCACACTCATCTTTGGTTTCTCCTGGGGCTGGGACTAGTGTGGAAGGAGCCCAGGAGCCAGTGGACGGGTGGGGGGGCTGGAAGTGGGGGTTCCTCACATTAGCTTCTTGGGCCAAGGGAAGCTCAGAGCTGCCCAAACTCCCAGGAGGTCCCTGGGACCGGCATGATCATCAAATTAGTTATTTAAGTCAATTATTTTAAAGTTGACCTGTGATGGATTTTTAGTCTTTTAGACTAATGGTTAAAGGCATAATTGCCAGGGTTCAAATCCCAGTTCAACCACTTCCTGGCTGTGTGGCCTTGGCCTAATTACAGGCCTGTCTGGGTCTCTGCTTCCTCTCCCACCCCTGTAGATCAACACCCTGCTCACTCTCAGGGTTGTTCTGAGATTTAAATGAAACAGCCGGCCCACAAACAGCCTTTAGAATCGTGCCTGGTGCAAAGCAAGAGATGACGGAGGGCTTGGTGGGTAGAGCTAGCTGACTCGCCCATTGTCTGAGTTGCAGAGGCCCCGAGCCTTCTCTGTCAGAAGTTCATTTTTAGGGCATCTCTTTGTCTCCAGTCAGGAGGCCTCTGAGCTTTCTAGGCAGAGCGTGGGCTTTTCTCATTTTAGGATTTCTGGGGGGCAGAGAAATCATAGTCTTGCTAATATCTCACCCACATGCTCACGAGGAGCAGGAAGCTCTTCCAGCTGCATAACCCAAGCCTTTCCGGTTGTGACTGGAGCCCAGGCCCCGAGTGGGGAGGACCACCACTTCACCTGAGGAGCAGTTGTCAAAGTTAAGATCTCCGCAGATGACATCAAACGCCACCAGCTCCTCGGGGTTGGCTGTGCTGGACGAGGAGGTAGATTTTCGGAAATCAGCCAGCCAGTCCTGAAGCAGGTCCAGCTGCTCACACCGGATGGCACTGTCTTCTGTGGGGCAGAAGCATAGAGACCAGGTGGTGGAGCTGCCATCAGAACCCACCCCGGCACCTGTCCCAGCGCACAGGAGGCAGATCGCCCTCCCCATGGAAAGCACGGGCCACCAGATCCTACCTGGCAGGGCATGCAGGTGTGTGCAGGAGATGTACCCGACAATTCTTTGGTCCTGAGGTGTGCTTCCCACCTGCACCTGTTGTGGGGGAGGGGAGGTGTTGATGATGAAATCATTATTGCTCTGAGTACAAGCTCATCTCTGTCAGCTCCTGGCTAGCCTGGGCCCAGGAAGGAACAGCACATGTCATGCTTCTAGGACCTTCTGGTGCAGTGTGGGAAGCAGATGTATAAAGAAATACCAGCCTATGGTATGGTAAGTGCCACTAGCAATTCATGCAAAGCTTTATGGGAGGAAAGATGAAGTCACTGCTGATTTCCTCCCTGTAACCCTGCCATCTCCTGGTTACCAGAGTGTCCGTGTGGACGACCCTCACGTGCCAGCTCCTTAGTTCCTTGTCCACTCCTGTCTGATAGTTCTTTTCCTCTTCCCTCAGTCACAGCCTAGACCTGATCCCACCCCTCCAAAGTCCAAGTCAGGTTCCCCTCTGGGAGCAGCCCCGCTGCAGAGCCTTGACATCCTTCCTGACACTGTGAGAGGACCCTGCCCTCTGTTCTTTCCCCAGTCTCTGCCCCTGTGGCTTCATGAGAAGCCCCTTCATCTGCTTTTTTGGCAGTGTGGTTCCTGTTGGTTCCCCGATCTGGGATGATAGCTGTGGCCTGTGTCTCTACGGCACCCAAGTCATGGGCCTCTACCCAGAGCCCAGTTCTCCTTTCTCCGCAGCAGCCTCTGCAGGCCTTCATGCTGCACTGGCCCCGACCTCCGTCTTTGCCTGCTGCTCATCACTGGAGATAGACTCTGGGGGAGGGGTGGAGTAGGGCGGGATGGCTCCCCTGAGACTCCCTGCCCAAGTGCAGATGATCCTGGGGGCTGTCTCCACAGGCTGCTGTAACGACATCACAGACAACTCGAAACAGCACCCAGTGGTGACCCTGATGCCAGCCTGAGCCCTTGTCAAGGCTATGGTCATAGAAGTAAGGGAGGGCTGCCCAGCTGGCCACTCTCCCAGGCCCTCTGGTCATGGCACAGCTGCTAGAGGCCACAGTGGGAGAGTCCCCTCTCCCTGCCAGGCATTCTCCCTTGGATCATCGGTGGGTGCCTTTCCTCAGAGGTCTCTGGTTGGTTCCTTCTCTTTCTCTCTGGGCTTTCCTCCCACCTGATTCTCAGTAGTCTTCCTCGAACTTCTTTAATCCATTCCAGAATGGGTTTTCTGTAATGATGATATCCAGGACCCTGGGAACTCCCCAGGGAAGGTAACTGTAGAAGCCAGTTCTTGGCTGACGGATGTATATCTGCTGAACATGACCCTGCCCATCATCCAACTAAGAGTGGCCTGGACTTGCCACTACTGCCACATCATGGGCCCACAACTCTGGGATCTTTGGGAGGCTTCCAGCTTTCTTTGTGCTGCCAAAGTAAGGTTGGCATTATTCTCCTCCATACGGGTTTCCACATCATTAGGTATTCTTAGCTTTCTATAGCTCTTCATCTCCTTTCCTGACCTGGATGGATGCACATCTCTCCTTTCCCAGTCCCCGGTGGAATGAACATCTGGTTACTTGATAATGGGCAGGGCAGCCAGGATTTGGGGCTGTTTATCAACTCCCATGTTTTCCATTCACCCCTTGCCCACAATCCAGACCCCAGCCTCTCGGCCTTTCAGTACCGCCAGCCCCTGGAATGTCTCGGAAGTCACATACTATTGATGTGCTCTGTTGCAAAAACACAACACACTTTTAAAAACCAACAATGCCCCCAAAGGCCACACGATGGCGCTCTTGCCCCCTGCATTCATGGGGCAATGCAGTTCCCCCTCAATAATAAGACACTGAGCACTAGTGCTTGGTGCTTCATGGACACCGCCTTGCTAGAGCCTTAGGACAGGTCTCACGGAAGGCTATACTAAGATTATACCAGAATTGACTTGGAGTTACGAGGCTTGGTTGGCTGAGGCAGGTTCATGTCTGATATTTGCTGCCCCTAGTCCAGCTCCTCACCCTACTCCGCTTCCTCAACTCCTGGTGACTTGGCAGGCTTTTCACCCATTTGAGGGTCTTACTGTGTCAGTCAGCCCCTCACTCACTCAGCACTTGGGGTCCCTGCCCTCACGGAGGAGGTACTGCTTGGCCCTCCCTCTGCTCCGCAGGGGAACTGCCCAGAGGGAGGGAAGACACAGCAGCAAGGCCCTGGCAGCAAGTACCTCCGCCCCTCTCTCAACTTCCCAGCTCTCCGTGAGCCCAGTCAGCTGCCAGGATCCACTTCACTACTGCGTGCTTAGACGGATTGATTCTGCTCCGGCTTGAGTCCTCGGAGCTCCAGAGATTTGTGTTTCTCTTGCAAAAACAATCACACTGAGAGGCCTTTGCATCTTGGTGGGCGAAGACTGTCAACAGAGAAGGGGCCCAGACCCAGAATCAGGTTCTCCCACACGTGAGGCAGCAGCAATTCCAGTCCCTTCCTTCTCAGGATGCGACAGTAGCAGGAAGGCACATTTTCCTCAGGCATAGATGTGCCACAGAGTAAGTGGTGGGGGGAGGAGGAATGTAGATGGAGGGAGCATGGGCCTCCACCTGCAGTCACAACCCACGGCTGCTGTCTTCCAGGCCCCCAGCCCCTTGGGGACTGGCCTGTCTCCCAAAACCTCATTTATTTCACTCCTCCAGGCAGGAGAAACAGGCACGCTTTCACCAACAGATGAGCTGGGTCTGCTGTGTATATAGGGCCCAAATGGCCCATTTTAATTTCTGTCTGACCAGAGAGATAGGCAGCGAGATGCTGGGGACAAGGGCTGAGGAACCTACGGAGGGAAAGCTGGCTTGTGCCAGCTGTGCTCTAAAAGCTCCACAAGGGTGGTGTGGCCAAACCAGGGTGGGACCAGGACAAGGGGAGTGGGGCATGGATGCCCCTGGGGGGTGGGATGCTGGAGCAGAGCCCAGGGTAGGTGGAGTGGCCCAGTGGAAGGCTGGGCCTCTCCGTGGGGCAGCACAACATGGACAGCAGGAGTCAGACCTGGGACCTGAGGCAGATGGGGTGGGAAGGGGAAAGACAGCCCAAAACACAGGCAGATGGGGAGAAATGGCATCCTGGGCTATGATCATGCAGCTGGGGATGTAGAGTGGACCCAGACGTATTTGAAAAGTGAAATTAGGGGCAGTCCGGGTGGCTCAGCAGTTTAGCGCCACCTTCAGCCTGGGGTGTGATCCTGGAGACCCGGGATCGAGTCCCACGTTGGGCTCCCTGCATGGAGCCTGCTTCTCCCTCTGCCTGTCTCTCTCTATGTCTCTCATGAATAAATGAATAAGATCTTTTTAAAAAGAAAAAGAAGAAAGAAAGAAAGAAAGAAAGAAAGAAAGAAAGAAAGGAAGGAAGGAAGGAAGGAAGGAAGGAAGGAAGGAAGGAAGGAAGGAAGAAAGAAAGGAAGAAAGAAAGAAAGAAAGAAAGAAAGAAAAGTGAAATTAGGAGCCTGGATAGAGGGGAGGGGCTCAGGGCACAGGCAGGAGTCAAGGTGGGGATGGTGGAACCTGGCTGATGGGGATGGGCAGACAAGTGAACGAGGACTGTGTCCAGGAGGCAGCGGGACACAGAGCTGGGGGCTCAGGAGAGAGATGCGGGCTGGGACAAACGTGAGAACCGTCAGCACGTGTGGAAATGGAATCTGTGGAGTGACTTCCCTGGGGCGGTGTGTGGGGCTGGCCGTGGTGACCACTTGGAAATGAAGAGGCCTACCTACGTGGGGTCAGGTCGTCCTGCTATCAGGGCTGCCACCCCTTAGCTTGGGCTGAGAGCTGGGCAGAAGGCAGGAGGCCTGCCACGTGCTGCGAGACCTAAGAGGTGGGAGAGAAGTTGCAAACTGGGTTTTATGTGGAATATCTTGATTTTTTAAATGTTGGCCAACACAGGAAAAGTTTTACTGATGTGGACCAAATTAAACAAATCTGCAGACCAGTTTTAGGCTAAGGAGCTGAAGGAGCGTCAGCAGTTAAAGGCTGGGTAGGTGACCAGGACCCTGGAAGGAATGACCAGAGAGGTGAGAAGAAAGTCCACAGCAGAGGGACCCTCCAAAGAGACTATTGTGATCCTGGTGGGCATGGTGGTCAGGGTGCCAGACCCAGGAGGGAGATGAGGGTGTGGGCTGGGGGCGGGGGCAAAGGGGGGTCCCCAGCCACGAACCATCTGTGGTAAAGTGGGTGGAAGGAAGAAGGTACGTTCTCATCCTGAGCTTGACAACATATCCCCTCCTTCCCCAGAAAGTCACTCCAGCTGCTGAGACAAAAATATATCCGCGGAACAGAACATTGATGAACCATATGCCAAAATGAGGAGGTAAGAGGAGTTCATTCAATTTCAGCCTCTCAGGCTATGAATGGGGAGTCAAGGACCCCCAGCTCTGGGCCCGCAGAGTCACACATGAACCACTGAGCACTTGGAAGTGGAGTCTGGGTCCTGTAGCAACGGGCCAAACGTTGCTTCCCGAAACTCTGGAAACACTAAGAGTGGCTTTTGCTTAGGGAACAAAAAGCCAACACTCGGAGGGTGTCAGGCTCAGTAGAAGATAACGGGTAATGACCAAATTACCATGGTCTAAAAACTCCTCCAATTGCATCCAAATTAGCAGAAATAATTATGATTCACTTTAATTAGTGACTATGGAAGTGAAGCCTTGGGCTGTTGGGCAGAGTGCCTGGCACAGCAGCTGCATGACAGCCAGCAGGGAGGGGGCAGCTGGCCAAAGAGGCTGCAGGCCTTTGTGAGCCGGCGTTTGCCCCTTAACGGACTGGGGGCCCCTGCCTCCTCCTCTTCCCTTTATCTCTGCCACCACTGCTGCCCACCTTCACCACCGGCCAGGCACCACAAGAACCCTCCGGCCTCAAGCTCGCTCCCTACCCCATGAGGGTGTGCACCATGTTGCCCCCACTTCCAAATGAGGAGATAAAGGCTCAGAGATCTGAGGAACTTGCCCCCTTAAGAGCACCTGGCCAGGTTGGTCTGAGCCTGGACCCTCCACCCTTGTCTCTGAGCTGGGCGCCCACCCGTTCAGCTCCACGAAAGGCCTCGCCTGCCCCCCAGCACTCCAAGAGCCTAAGGACCCCTGGCTGCCACCCTCATCCCCTGGTGCCTCTACGACAGGCTGATGTGCGCCCCAAGGTCAGGGCCACGGCCTCCTACCTTGAGAAACAGCGCTCCTTTGGAGGCCAGGCCGTCGGAGCGCCGCCCGTTGGGGTAACAGTGATAGGCCACGTCCATGATTGGGTAGCGGCTGGCGAAGAAGAGGCCACTGTTGAGAAACTTGAAGCTGCAGCAGCCTTGGCAGCCGTACACCCCGACGTCATACAGAATGTACTCGAAGTAGCCGTGCAGCTGGTCTTTCAACTTGGCGGCTGCCCGCTTGTCAAACACCTCCTGCAGGCACAGGAAGTCCAGGTTGGCGGGGAAGAAAGCGGAGACCTCGTGGTCAAAGGCCTCGTCCGGGTGCCGCCTCCTGCGCGCGGCCGCCTTCTTCACCCCGGAGGCCTTGTAGGGGAACTTGCTGTTGGTGGCGCCAGGCTCCCCGCTGCCACCGCCGTCCGCCGCGGCCCGCGTCTTCACCAGGGACTCCCTGGAGGCCGAGGGGCTGCCCAGGCTCCCCGAGTCCCCGTCCCGCTGGCTGTGGTTGGGCGTCTGGCCCTGTGGGCTCCCGCCAGCCCCGTTCCTGGTCTGGCCCCCGGCGGCAGGGTCATCAGCTTCGGGGGGCCGGCCCCCCTCTTCACCTCCGATGCGCACAATGCAGGCGTCCTCAAGGCCAACCCCCTCGGCCGGGTCCCCGGAGGCCGGGCCGTTGGCAGCCTCTTCACTGGGGTGACGCCCGCCGTCCCCCTTGTATTCCACAGAGGCCGTCCTCTTAATGCTCCCAGGGACGGCCCGGGCCACGCCATCACTGCCCTGCGGTGACACCAGGCTGCTGAAGCTGGCCGCGCTGATGGAGGTGTTGGTGGGCGAGTCGATGTAGATTTTTATCTGGGGCCGACTGGCCCCGTTTCGGATTCTCTGTCCGATCTCTCTGGCCCGCGCTTGGGTGTTAAAAACGTTGTTGAGCCTGGCCAGCGAGTCAGGGAGGAGGCAGAGGTTGGCAGTGGCGAAGCAGAAGCTTTTGCCAGGGCCTGTACCCTTCCATTCACTGAGCAGCGCCGCCCCACTAGCCGAGCCCTGGTCCTCCAGCCGGGAGTAGATGTAGGGTCGGCGGGCAGACTGCAGTGGGGACCAGAGGAGGAACCCAACAAAGGCGAAGGGCAGCGAGGCAACCAGAAGGGCCAGGTAGATGGGCGTGAAGAGCACGGTGCAGAGCAGCTGGAGGTAGCACGGGTCGTCCGCCCGCTGGCGCTTCTCATAGGTGGTGGGTATGAAGGAGGCCACGAGCCGGTCCGCCAGCCAGTAGCATGGGAAGAGGAGAGCCCAGGACACGGCGTGCAGGGCGGACAGACAGCTATTGGGAAAGGGAGCCGTGTACAAAACCATCGCAGCTCACTGGGCGCCGCAGCCGGCCCTACTACATGGTGTCCGTGGCAGCGCGGGCACTTTCCTGTGAGGGGTGGGCGAGTGGGGGAGCAGGTGCAGGAGGGGTCACCTCCTGGTGAGATGCGTCTCTGGGTGGTCAGTGGTGAGTGTTGGCCAGCCAGTCATGGTTCACCTCAGTGGGCCATACTGGGCCTGCAGGGGAACCTGGAAGATAGAAAGTAAGTGGCTTGACTCATCCTTAATGGAGCAGGTGGGATGCTGGGGCCACTCCCTCCCTTCACCCTGTTCCTGTCTCCCCCATCAGAATTAGGAGTATTCTGTTTGCCTGTGTGTATTTGCTTTTCTTTTCTTTTTTTTTTTTCTATTTTATTTTATTTTAAAGGATTTATTTATTTATTCATGAGGTATACACAGAGAGAGGCAGAGACACAGGCAGAGGGAGAAGCAGGCTCCCTGCAGGGAACCTGAATAGAACTCCATCCCAGGACCCCAGGGATCATGACCTGAGCCAAAGGCAAATGCTCAACCACTGAGCCACCCAGGTGCCCTGTGTGTTTGGTTTTCTTGCAGTAACCAACTTGGTGACGTGACCCTCTCTAGCTGTCCATCTTGATCTTGTGACCTAATTGCTTAAAAACAGACCCTGGATTTTGGGAGCAGCCTAGCTTTGTGGGCATTTGGGAGGCAGCCTGGGGGATCCTGGAGGATGCCCAGGCCTAACACTGGCCTGAAGCAGCCAGAAGTGTTTTTGGAACAGGTAAGGGGTGACCCTGGTTCAGAAGAGCCACAAACAGAGCCACTTGTCACTGAGTATCCTTCAGGTCAGGACAGAGGGAGCAAATGGTGAGAAAAGGGGCCAGAGAGTCCCAGGGTTGGGGGGGAAATACAGCTGGCAAGACCCCGGAGAGAGGGGCTTTAGCCACAACCAGCTCTCACTGCACCCCATCCTCCATCATGAGACTACTCTTACACTCCCACTCCTGCTGTCCCCCCCAGAAATCCCCGACCAACGAGGATCTAGGTACTGCGGGGGCCTTACCAACTTTCTGGAATGATGGTCCCTGTGACTTTTGGAGAAGCGTCCTGGGGCTGTGAGGATCTGGCCCAAGCTTCTCCCCTAAGCCTGAGATCCAGCCCCAGTGCCCAGCTGAGGCCCATCGCTGGAGGACTGAGTCCACCCCAGGTTCCTGTCCCAGCCGGTGCCTGAGCCTCATTCCAGGCCCCAGGGCCCTGCCTAGCAGAGGCCCCCAGCTGCAGTTACAGCACTGAATGTAGAATTGATAAAAACAAGAGTCTGGAGTGTTTGCCCAACCTCCAGAGACCCGTCGTGATCATTCTGCAGTGAAGCTAGTATAAGCATAATCTAGAGTCTTTGTTACCAGATCTGCGGGGGGTTCATTTCCTGCTCACTGTCCCACTGACCCAGTCCAGCTTCTGCCCTGGTGCCATGGGGGTCTGTGCTCATGTTCCAGCCATCCTAGCCCCACTGCCTGTCTTCCTCCTGCCTCCCTGGCCCCTCCAGCCGGAACCCGGGTGCCACGTGGGTTTAGCCCCTGTGCTGGTCCATGACTGCATCATGCTTCACCCACTTTCTCGGCTTTCTCTCCATCAGGCCATCTTCCACACAGGGGCTGGAGGGATTTTATCTAATCTGACTGTCCGTCAGATACCCCAAACCCTCTAAAGCCTCTCTTGGCCCTTTCTGGGGTGTTTAGTCTCCTAGCCAGGCCAGCCGTGTCTGCAGCCCCACCTCCAACTGTGCCCTCTCCCACTCGGGGAGATGTGGCTTCCTGCCTGTGCCCTGCCCCTGCCCTAGCTCATCCCTTCGCTTCTAAGACTCAGCTCACAAATCACCTCCTCAGAGAGGCCTTCCCCACCCCCGGCCCCTCTTTGCCGGGTGGCTTAGGTATAGCCACTGGGGGCTCCTGGCCCCCATTGTACACAGCCTGGTCTCTGCAGCTCTAGGTCAAAAATGCTCATGGAACACGGCCACCTCCCCAGCAGACCAGGAGCTTCCCAAAAGAAGGGGTTGCACTGAGAGCTTGGTGGGTCCTGGGGCTGCAGCAACGGAGCTCAAGAAATGGGTGGGTGAATGGAGGTCGCTGTCTCCAGGCCTGAGGCGCACCTGTCACCTAAGGGCACCTCCATGGCTGTGTCTCCAGGGCTGATTTAGTGGGGATGGGGTGCTCGTCCCAGACCAGAGCTTAATGTCTAAGATGAACCTTAGCTGGTGTCGGTGTCTCGTTCTGGAGGATACATTTCACAAGGATTTTTCTTTCTTCAGGGGGAAATCCCTTTGAAGAAAACACTAGAAGGTTACAGTTTGGGGAAGCAGGTGTGTCTACTCAGACCACAGCTGTCTGGCCAGGAGCCACGGGAAACAGTTCCTTGCAGACAGCTTTGCACTGCACCTCGGCTTAATCTGGGAAATGCCATGCCATCTGCCTGGGGCACAGGGACCATGTGGCTTTGTCTGGTGCTGTAGTAGAAAGGCCTCTCACCCAGGTGTGGGCAATGAGGCTCACTGTCAAGGACGTTGGTGAGGCCAGAGGGCCAGCCACTGGGTCCCTCTCCCCTTCCCCATGGGGCAGGGGTTGAGGAAGCTGTTTCAGAGAGGATGGGAGGAGACCCCTGACATCTGCCTTGGAGTCCCAGACCAGACAGTGACCTTCACCACCTGCTCCACACCCAGCCCAAGTCCTGGTCTCTCTCTGAAGGCCAGGCTCTGTGTGAGGGCTGTCCTAACCTCAATGGCCTTGACTTTGGGGTCTGCTGATTCAGAGGTCTGTGAACTTAGGCAAGGCTCTGGGTCTGGGGCCCTGAGACCAATTTTATAATGACAGTGGCTGAAATTGGAGGGTTTGTTGCAGGCTTGCTGACCCTCTGTGCACATGATTTTTACCCCCCCAGCAGAGCTGTGTCACCACTGTGGCCCAGAGCTCATGGCTAAGTACTTAGAGGGACTAGTGGCTGTCCAGAGTCCTCCCATGCCTGCCATTTGACAGACTTACTTATTCTTTCTTTAAAATCCCAGCCATTTCATTTGAATTTAACCTGAAGTTGGGGTAACAGCCTACTGGTTCCATCCGTGCCGGTGGGTTTGGCTACCTTCGGCACAGCGGGCCTGCTCATGGCAGTGTGTGGAGGGCCAGCTTCAGACTGGCTGGAGTGAAAGCTATGGAAGAGGGCGCAGAGCTGCCTGCATCAACCAGAACTAGAGGAAGGAGTGGCAGGTCCTGGCCCTGCAGGTGGGGACAGTGGCTTGGGATGGTGTCTCCCAAGGCTCCAGCAGCCACTACAGCTGGCACCAAGGTGCTGGGGGTAGGGGTCTAGGCCAGACTTCTGGGGACCTCCAGACACCACCCCCAAGTGCATGGAGGGGGCCCACACCTAGGTCTTCTTAGCTCTTCCCTCCTCTCCCAGTGGCCCAAGATCACCGGCCCAGCCTGGCCAACACCATCTTCACCTGAGTGCCTATCCCACCCCATCACTGTCCCCCAGTCCTCCATCTCAGGCCAGAATGTGCCTGGTGCTCAGAAGAGCTGATTACACCTTCCCTTTGGTGGTCCATTATCTTGGAGGAGGAGACAACCCTAAGACAACCCCAACTCTTTGCCCAACCCCACCCCCGAGGGGTCCCTCTCACCCTCGAGGTGGATGCAAACTCTCTTCATCACAGGGCCCCTGAGAGAAATTGCCAAACCTTCTGTTCTCCCTGTGGCTCATCCCTCACACTGGCCGGGCAGGGCGGGGATCCCTCTTCAGCTGCCCTGTGTCCACCTCACCTCTGTGGTGGCTCCAGAGACCCTTCTGGGCAAGCTCCCTCCCAGCCCCGCCTGCAGTGGCAGTGAGTGGCCCGGCCTGACCTTTCTGCCTCTCCTGGGCTGGCCGTAGGAATGGTTTTGGTCTCCATTCAGGCCTCGGTGGGTGCGAGGCGGCTGGCAGCCCCGGGGCCACCACAGCGCTCCTCCAGGGTGTAGCAGAGCTGAGCATCCCAGCTCTTCGTGGCTGCCGGGCCCTCGTGCCCACGCCGCACCCGCCCGCCATCCCCAGGGCCCTGGGCAGAAGGCCCCCCAGCTGCTGCCCGCCCGCCCGCCCGCTCCCGCGCGGTCCCTGCATCTGTGCACGAGGCTGCTGACGCACTTGACACAGAGGGGATTGCTACCAATGGAGCCAGTTTCTAAAGCTCTGTGGTTAATTATTTTGTCTCAGTGAAATGAAAGGAGGATAAACAAACAACAACACATTAATTAGTCTGATCTGCACTTTCCCCGTGAAAGAGGGGAGTGGGGGCGAAACTCCAGAGGCTGGGAACTTCCCAGAGAGCTTTACAGTCCTCGGGGGGCACCCAGTCTGCACCTGTGGGCCCTTTGTCTTGTCTGTCCGCCCTCGGTGGGGCAGGACAGTGTGGGTGGCCCGGCCCAGGCTCAGCCTCCTGGCGAGGAACGCCCCACACCCCGTTCTCCATCTTTACCAAGCAGAGTCCACCATGGGCGTCTCTGATGGGGGTGACAGGTCCCTCAAAGCCACATGAGCTGTAGCCACTCGATCCCACACGCTGGATTGCCCTTTCAGTTTCTTTTTTAAAGTAATAGTCACTCCTGGGTTTCTCCCCATTATGAGTCCTGGCGTTGGCTTCCTGGTTGCTCAGGATGTCCCCTCCTCCCCCGCTTGCCCAGTGCCCCAGTCTCCAGAGCTGGGCTTGGGTCCCAGACACCCTCAGGTCCTCGTGGTCACTCCGGAGCCCTAGGATCAGTGTCGGAGGCTACCTAGGGCCCCAAGAGGGGGCTCCTGGGAGTCAAGCTGTCCTAGAAGTGGAGACCTCAGGCTGGCCCCCTCACTCCCTGCTGCACCGATGCTCAGCTTGCACTCAGGGGTCAGGCTCGCTGAGCCTATCTCATGATCTCTGACGTGGGGTCAGCAATACCTGCCTCCAGGGCTAATCAGGAGGACTTATCCCTCCCTACCTCCCCTCCTCTTCCTTGTGGGCCTCCTCAGCTGAGCTTGGCTCCTCTGTGTTCTGGCTGCTTACACCCTGATCTGTGGATTCAGTGGATTTTGAAGATGGGACAAGCTGGTTCTGCGCACTGTGCTGGGGGCAGTCTGAGCCCACCCACCAGTCCTCTAAGCTCCTAACTGCCCTTCAGATCCGCAGAGACCCATCCACCCTGTTGAGGCTCGAGCTGCCGGCCTTCATGGACATGTTCCTTTCCCCACAGCGAGGACCAGACTGGGCCTGACTGTGACGAGCAGCCCGGGCTGCAGGCCACGCTGGATAGAGGGAGCAGATCGGTTCACAGGCTGATCTACCTGGGAGGGCAACTTGCCCGGGGCAGTTCGGGACCCAGACAACTGTAAGTCCAGATGGGAGAGGAAGTGGTGGTCACAGGCTGGCCCGGGAGCTCATATATTGGCGACACCTGGCGAGGCATGGGGCGATGACAGAGAGAAGCTCCATACCAAAGTTTCTCCTGTGGGTTACTGGTATCTGTAGTGACTCGACCTGCAGCCACCACAGCACGGGGAAGGGGAGACTTGGACTGCTGCTCACAGGCCTAAGCCAAAGGTCCTCCCTCACACACCTCCCTGAGGGCTGGTTGCTGTCTCTTGGGGAGGGTGTCCACAGGACGCCTTGGTCAGGCCTGTCCTATTTGATGTTGAAGATGGCAGGGAGGTCCCCACCAGCCTGCTTGGGTAAGCTGCAGTGGACAGGCCCTCTGCTACTGGATACCACGTGAGCCTGGCACCAGGACACCCACCTCATGTCCCATCTCCCTGGGAAATGGACCTGGCGGGCATGCTGGTACATAAGACCTGCTGCACAGAGGATCAAAGGGTCCTAGGTGAGTGCTGACTTTGACTCTGAATTTCTCCTGCAGTGGGAAAGTGAGCAAGCCAGACCAGTTCTGCTGGCCAAGGCAAGCCCTGGCTCCTGTAAGGAAGCCTGAACCATCTTGAGAGATGTCTGAGCTTTGGAGAACTTTTGGGAAGTTGATGAGGGTCGGGAGTTGCCCCAGGCTGGGCAGAGGATGGAACCTGTCCCTCCTTCATAGCCCATCCCTCTGGTCCTCATGCCTGCTGAGCCTTCTCTTCCCAGCAGCTGGGCTGGGAATCCTGGAGCAGAGGGACCTCCTCCCATCCTCCCTGTGTCCACAGGCTCATGTCTAAACAGGCACTGGCCCAAGCCCCAGGTTTCTGCAGCAAAGACTGAGAGGATTGCTCCAATCCAATTACCCAAATGTGCTTGTATCCGCTGGTGGCGCCGGGATTGGGCCAGCCCATTTCTGCCTGGATGCCTGCCGCCTGGGGGTTGGCATAGCAACGGGAGCTCTGAGCTGCTGAAACTTAGAAGTCAACTGGTCACTAGGAGGACAGACTGAAGAGGATGCCTTTCTAATCCTT
Organism: Canis lupus familiaris; assembly: GCF_011100685.1. Lineage (NCBI taxonomy): Eukaryota > Metazoa > Chordata > Mammalia > Carnivora > Canidae > Canis > Canis lupus. Next base: position 81,737,396 of record NC_049226.1, on the reverse strand, counting down.
GAAAGTCACAGGAATGGAGTCTGGGGTCTGGCATGAACATGTGTGCTGTAGCAGCAGCTCCCAATGACCTAGGTATGCCAGGTAAATGCCCACTGACCCTTCTAGATCCAAAGCACCTGTTCCCTTATCTCTGAAGCCCTCCCCAACTTCTCCATCCCATCCATACCCTCCCTGCCCTGCACGCCCTCCAGCTGTCCCTCTAATCGGGCACGTGTCTATTTGCACGTCAGGCCCCCACCAGCAGCCCAGCAGTGCCTGATAGAGTCTCTGGCACCAGCACAGGCCCAAGTCCTAGCCTGCTCCACCCCTCTGGCGGTGGCAGACCCACTTTTGTCTGCCCCACTCCATCCCAAGGGGAGGGCAGTGAGCCACACTAGGTCCCTTGGCACCACCACCCCCCCGGCCCCAAGGTGAATGGTCATATGACCTAAACTTTCACTGGTGTTGTTACTGAACCCCATAGGAAAGAAGCCCGCATTTTCTCTGAGATGGAAGCATTAAGAGCCTGAAGCTTCTGGAGTCTTCCTTGAGAGTGAATCTAATTCAGAGGAAAACAGACCTTGGGGCTGGAAGGAGAGAGTCCTGGGGGCACTTGAGCTCCAGTTCTCCTGTGCCTGAAGACAACAACCCCAAGAGTTTCTAATCAGTGAGTTTGTGCATTACTCTTTTCTTTGCTCTAGTCAAAGTTGCATTTCTGTCACTTGCCACCAAAGGGATTCCACCTAATATATACCAGTGGCCCAATCTTTCTGAAGATTTGTCTTTGTCTCCTGGGCAAACTCCCCCACCCCGGCCTGTACACTGGACAAAGGGGGGCCTTTCTCCTGAGTCCCTGAAGGCCCTGTGAGACCGATGGCAGGAATCCGTGCCTATATGGCTTGAGCATCCCTCAGGAGATAGCAGTGCAGGTGTTACAAGCACAGAGTTGGTGTCAGATGTGCCAGGTTCAGGTCCTCCTGCTGGATATTGGGCAAGTTGTTTCACTGACTCTGAGCTGTAGTTTGCTCATCTGTTCTGCATACATGTGTGTGTCTCATGCATATACGCTATCTCAGGGTATGAACAACACTTAGAGCAGCACCTGCCACATCGCTAGTAATATTTTTGTTACTGTTGCTATTGTTAATTCCCTTGCTGCAGAGGCCCTCAGGATGGACCTGGAGTCCTCAAAGTTTCCTCCTTGTGTGAGTGGTTGCTGGACAAAGACGGTGCCCTGCTCTCCCAAACGAGGGGAAAGGATGGTACAGGGGAGGCAGGGGGCTCCATCTCCTGGCAGGACCGTCTGTTGGGGGCTGCTTATGCAAGCCCGAGTCACAGGCTTCTGCAGAAACCAGATGCAGGCAAAGGGGCCATAAAATTTTCAAAAAGATACTTTCTATGGGAGCTATTAATGCATCATGTGGTTTCTGAGAATAGGAACAGGCTGCAAGCAGCTCTGTGGCACTCCTTCAATCAGCCAGCCTCGGCATTTCCATGTCAGAACTCAGAAAGCCCAGATGAAGCTGATTCTTGCATGACTGGAAAGCAAATCTCAATCCACATTGGAGGTATATGTGCCAGGAGTGCTTGAATCAATTTAATATTTAAAACAGCGGTACTCCTGGGCTTAAGACCTTTTGTTGCAGTGATATGGGGCAGTTGCCCTGAGACCATGGACTCCATCATAGGATGGGGCTGTTTGGGGATCTGGCCACCCTACCCTTTCCTGTCTGCCATTCCAGAATCATCCATTGGTGACCAGAAAGGGGGCCATTGAGGAGAAGGCTGGATGGTGGCTGGCACCTAAATCCCCACCTGAGCTGTCCTGAGTGGCATCTTCTCTCATTCCCACATACCCCTGTATTACACTCAAGAACCTGCCTTCAGCCTATGTTTGCTTAGGTCTGCTGGAAGCTGAAGCCCACAGGGCTCCTTGGCAGTCCTGTGCCCTGATGGAGGCTGAGCCCAGGGTAGGGGGAGCCTGGGGGCAGGGCTTCCTCCTTGATGAAAATCGGATCTAACGTCACTAACATCATTCCAGGCTCTCCTCCATATGGGCACTGACAGGGCAGCTCCAGGGGAGGACTGGAGCAGGAAGTCGTAACTACCGAAGGGGAGGCTTTAAAACATCCTTAAGCGAGGTCCAGGTCAGGAGGCCACGTGTCAACCACTGAACATCTAGAATGGCACGGGCCTTCTGTCACCAGTCGTCTGAACCTGCCCAGTGCTGAGGTCTGTGCCTGAGCTGGTCCTCACACACGGACATGAGCAGGGGGTCCTGGAACGCCCCAGCAGGTCACGTCGCCTGCCTCAGGGGAGCTCTGTGGTGCCCACTGCGTGCCTGGTTGAGTGCCAGCATGCACACGCTTTCAGCTGGCCAGCCCCACCTCCACCCCGAGGAGAGGCCCTCCCCGGGCATGGAGGCCAGGAGGGATCTCACTCTTCTCGGGCTCTGCTACTGGGGCTGCTGTCCCCGCAAAGTCCCTGCTTCCCTGCTGATGTTAATGGTTCATGAGCTGAACAAGGCTTGGAACATCCTTTGCTTAAGAAGAAATGACAACATACTTTCTGTGGGAGTAGAACTTTAAATACAAGTCCACACAAATGGTAGGATTTCTGCAGACCCAGCATTCAGCTGCATTTCAAGTACAGCATTTCCTCCTGGAATGGATTGGCCGACTGAGCGGTGTGTAGGCATTTCAAGGCACCAAAGAACACAGAGGAAGACAACAAACCTTCCTAAAACAGAACAGACTTGCTAAAATTCTTCTGAAGGGAATCATTTCACATTCAGCCTAAAGTTTTCCGTGCAAAGAACATTTAACAAACCCAAGTCCTAGAGGAGAATTTATGCAGAGATTAAAAAGCAAATCGGTGTGAATGAGTAAATAAAATGAGGCGTCAGCATCTCGCCAGGCCTCTCTGCAGCCCTGGGCAGCTGGGCCCAAGGGCGGGGCTTCCTGGGCAGAGGCTGGGTCTCATTCACCAGCCAGCGCTCAGGCCCCTGTCCCGGGCCCTCTCAGAGGCTATGCTCCAGTCCTCCCTCGCACGCAGTACTACTGGAGCCCTTGGCTCTGACAGCACCAGCAAGAACTCCCTCCCCCTAAGAGAGGAAACCCCACTCAGGCTAAACCGAGGACTGCCTGCTTCGAGAGGGCTCCGACCTGCCTGTGGGATTTCAGAGCCTGCTCCAGAATGTATAACTGGGAGGGATTGGGGGCTGCCGGAGCCTGCTTCCCCCAAGAGTGAGATGTTGAGCTTCATTTGCCTCAGACTGAATCGGTCATTTGTCCACAGCAAAGGCTAGTGGGGTTAGAGATCATGGGGATCTCTAACTTGGATCCCCAGGGGTTCCCTCTAGTTGCTGCCACCAAACTTGCCTTCCAAGGGTCTTCTGCAGGTCTGGGTTCCCACTAGCTCCAGCCCCTCTGGTAGTGGTAGCTGTGCCTACACCTATTCTTGCCTGTTGAAGCCTGCACTTCTGAAAAGGGAAATGAGAACCCTTGGCTCTGGATATGGATTGCTGATGTAGACATGCTAGTATAGACAGGGACACGTCTCCATCTAGGAATGACTACTTAAAAGATAAGCACACTTTATCTTTGTGAACATCTGGGTAGATGTTTCCCTTTTCGTCTCTACCTCTGCCTCCCAGTCTAGGATAGGACTCTTGCTTCCCTTCCTCTGGGCCCCCAAGGGCTGGAGCCTGCTCTCCAGGCATGAGGCAGGATTGCTCTTCCAGGTCCTCTTGTAGCTGGGTGGAATCATGTGACCAGCTCTGTCTGACCAACTAGATGTGAGAGCAAGTGATATATGTCACTGCTGGGCCAGAGTACTTAACAGCAGAGTACTTAACTTCCAGAGTTCTCTCCTTTTGCCACATCTACCTGTAGTGTTCATGATGGTGGGTGCTCCAGCAGCCTGCATCCCAAAGTGAGGACACATGGGGCAGGGCCCCCACTAATCCACATGTCGTATGAGCAAGACAAAAAACTTTGATTTGGGGCAGCTGGGTGGCTTCTTTTTTTTTTTTAAGATTTTATTTATTTATTCATGAGAGATGCACAGAGAGAGAGGGAGAGAGAGGCAGAGACCCAGGCAGAGGGAGAAGTAGGCTCCATGCAGGGAGCCTGACGTGGGACTCCATCCCAGGACCCCAGGATCACGCCCTGGGCTGAAGGCGGCGCTAAACCGCTGAGCCACCCGGGCTGCCCTAGAGGAAGGCTTCTGATTCTTTCTTTCTTTCTTTCTTTTTCTGTCTTTTCTTTATTTCGTTACTTTCTTTCTTTCTTTCTTTCTGTAGTTCGGGGCTGCTATTAGCTTGCTTTCGGTGATTGCTAGGTCTTTATCGCCTTCCTTCAGTTCCTTCTGAAGGAAGGACGAAGGGAGGGGCGAGGAGGCTTGAGGCCTAGTATGCGGAGGGGGAGGGAGGGATGGCTGGCGGTCTTGTGGAGTGAGGGATTGGGTGAGGGGGGAGGCGAGGAGGGATAAGGTTCTTCTTGATTCGGCCTCCTTCTTTCCTTATCTTCTTCATTTCTTTCTTTCTTTCTTTCTTTCTTTCTTTCTTTCTTTCTTTCCTTCCTTCCTTCCTTCCTTCCTTCCTTCTTCTTTTTTTCTTTTTTTAAAGATGTTATTTATTTATTCCTGAGGGAGAGGGCGGGGCAGAGACGCAGGCAGAGGGAGAAGCAGGCCCCATGCAGGGAGCCCAATGTGGGACTCAATCCCAGGTCTCCAGGATCACGCCCTGGGCTGAAGGTGGCGCTAAACCGCTGAGCCACCAGGGCGTCCCTCTTTCTTTTTCGTGAGAGACACAGAGAGAGAGGCAGAGACACTGGCAGGGGGAGAAGTCGGCTCCCCACAGGAAGCCCGATGGGGGGACTCAATCCTAGGACCCTGGGATCACAAACTGAGCCAAAGGCCGACTCTCAGCCACTGAGCCACTGAGGCACCCCCTTCCTCCTTTCTTATTAAGATTTATTTAGTTATTTAGTTAGTTAGTTAGTTAGTTAGTTATTTGAAAGAAAGGGAGTGTGCACGAGTGGGAGGGGCAGAGGGAGATGGAGGGAGAGACAATCCCAAGCAGACTCGGAGCCGAGAGTGGAGCTCAATGTGGGGCTCGATCTCAGGATCCAAGCCAAAACTGAGAGACAGATGCTTACCCGACTATGCCACCCAGGGACCCCAGGCTTCTGATTTCTTTAATCCATTTACCAAAAACAAGCCTTACTGATCAACAGCCTTCAGTTTCTCAGGTACATAGCTAGATTGACCCTCCAGACCTGACTCTTTTCAAGAAAGATCTCCATTTTAAATGGCAATAATGATGTTTCTCTGCCCCAAATCCAGACCAAGTTGGGGACTCACTCCTTCCCATCCCCTCAGTGTATGGTTCTGAACAGTTGATTCCTGCGTAGGACCATGAGGCATCAGGGGAGCTAAGCCTGAATCTTTTAATTTCTAGTGGAAACTGGGTGCCTGGGTGGCTCAGTCAGTTAAACGCTGCCTTCGGCTCAGGTCATGATCCTGAGGTCCTAGGATTGAGTCCCACATTGGGCTCCCTGCTCAGCAAGGAGTCTGCTTCTCCCTTTGCCCCTCTCCCCTGCTCATACTCTCTCAAATAAATAAATAAAATCTTAAAAAAAATTTTTTTTTTTACTGGAAACCATTTCTGCTCAGAGAAGAGGCCACTGCTAGTGATATAAGTAGCAGAGTAAGTCCACACACATGGGGAAGTAGGTCCACTGGAAACTTCTGCCAAGGATCAGTGTTGGTTCCAGGGGCCAATCAAGGCCCACAGGCTTAGGAGGAGGGAGTGTCAGGACTCCACCGAGGTTGTGCAGATTGAGTTGGATGCAACAGCCTCTGATTAATGGTTGGGGGTCAGACATGGTCAGACTGTGCTGGCTGAGGGGTGCATGCCCAGGCTGTGAGGGGGGCGACTCGGGGGCTGGGGGCGCCTGGCATCCGGCTCCTATGAGTCAGACGCAGCACTCTGACTGCTTGGGGTATTTCACAGAGAGGTCCCAGGGATTTCTGGGGGCAGAACATTTGCTTTCTAGGTGTGTATATTTTAGTATGGGGGTGTCCTCCTAGAGGGCATGGAGACAGAAAAGGGGTAAGTGGTGGGTGGAGCGAGCTGCTGAGCAGCGAGCTGCGAGCAAGGGAGGGAGATAAAGCACAGAGTCTGGGAGAGCTGAAAGCAGGCCTGCGGGAGGCGGAGCCGCTCAGGAGGTCTTGCCGCTCGGCCACGCCCTGACCACAATGACCCACCGGGTCCCAGGAGGCGGGTGAGGAGCCACCGGGCAGGAGCAGCTGTGGAAAATGGGCCTGAAAGGAGGATCCAGCACATTCATTGACAGTTTGTCTTGAGCTGGGCTTGTTTAACTTAAATGCTTAGAACGTCTGAGTAGCTTCTCCCTACAGCACACAGATCAGGCTGGCCTCGATAATCCTTGGGCTCGGGGCAGGGGGAGCCTTGCCTCGCTGGCCGGCCCTGTGTCCTGCACTCTGGGAGGCCTGAGCGACCCCCTGGCTGGTTGAGGGTCCTAGCAGCGCTCCCCCCACCCCTTTGAGGCTTCCTGCACCCCCCTCACCGCTAGACAGAAGGTGGACAGGGTGTCTCACGAGGCTTTCTGGGAGAGTTGTGGAAAGAAAATAGCCAGAACAGAGGTCAGCACCAATGAGAAAACAGTCTATGCAGTTTCAACCTGATTGGCTTTTAAAAATAAGCCCAACAGGAGGCTTAAACTGCATGATCCTCATCTATCCTTTGGCTCTCTGCCCTTGGTCCTTGGGCCACCATCCTTCTTCCCTTCCTGGCCCTGGGGCTGCTTCTCCAAATCCGTTGCTGTCCGGTCCTCCCCTGCCCACCCTGAGGAGCTAGACCTTCCTCTGCCCCTTCTCTCCTTTTTTTTTTTTTTTTTAAAGATTTTATTTACTTATTCATGAGAGAGAGAGAGAGAGAGAGAGAGAGAGGCAGAGACACAGGCAGAAGGAGAAGCAGGCTCCATGTAGGGAGCCCGATGTGGGACTCGATCCCAGGACTCTGGGATCACGCCCTGAGCGGGAGGCGGCCACTCAACCGCTGAGCCCCCCAGGCACCCGTGCCCCTTCTCTCCTCTCGTGCCTGATCCCTCAGGGTCACCTGTTCCCAGGTGTCTCTCCTGATAGCTGACTTCTTCATCCACTGCCGCCCCACCAGCTCTGTCCCCTGAGTAGTCCCTGAAACTCTGGACATCCTCCATGCCCTGCTTCTTCCCATCAGCACCAGTTCTGCCTCCCTCACCCCTACTATCGGTTCCCACGGTTATGGCCAGATCAGGCCCCGCCCTGTCCCACTGAGACGCTGCACAGCCACCACCTGTCTCCTGGCAGCTGGCCTCCCCTCCTCTGGTCCACATGGCAGCTACTGGGATCTTTTTAAACTTTTCAACTACACAGTAGACCACACTACTCCCCTGTTAAACTTTTCAGTGGCCCCTGCTGACCCCAGGAAGACGCCCAAGCACCTGGCAGGGAAGGGCAGCATCCCGATCACTCTGCATTGCCTCAGACTTCTGAATTCCCAGGGGCCCTGTGTGGTTCCCCACCACAGCCTTCTAGACCTCCCTGCCTTTGCTGGGGCTGTTCCCTCCTGAGCCCTCCTCTGTGTGCTGGGATGAGGCCCCAGCAGGGGGCTCGGGGTTTGAAAGTCACAGTGCCCACCTCTTACTAAGCCCCAGCCAATCCCCTATTCTATGGCCCCAAAGATAACGAGAGGACCTTTGACCTGGCTGAAACAGGTCATTTCTCTCGACAGCTGGTGGTTTCTGTGCATTTATTGCTCATGTTTGCTGTCTGCACACCAGAAGGGGGACCAGCCCCCTACATCTTGAGATGTACCAAGCTAGAAACAGAACTGAGAGAGGAGCCTGAGCAATGGTGACACATTCTATTCCTCAAAGCAAAGGGAGGAAGAATCAGAGGTGGCCTTATGGATTGTCTCTGCAGACCAGGGACTCTGCTCTTGCGATGGACAACAGCAGCCCTGGAGCTGCTCACCACCCCCGCTCCACCTCCAGTCTCAGAGAATGCAGGTTTTGTTTTCTAACTCCGAGGCCTGCGTCCTCCTGCAAGTACTAGTATTTTATCCCATCACCAGACTCTAGCTGTGTTGGGGACATAGTAGGCAGATAATAGGAACCCCTGATGCCTGACAAGTGTCAGCAACCCCCTCTTCCACCCCACCTCCCGCCCAAATCTCTTTCCACCAGTTGTTTGACAGTGCTTGTTTCATAGCATCTTTACCGGCTCTGGGTTTTAAGCAATTAAAAAAAAAAATTTTTTTTTTCAAAATAGTTTAGTGGGTAATGATATCTGGTTGCATTTCCCAAGATCTTTAAATTGTATTCCTTCACTTTGGAGAAGTGCTGCCTCAAGTGTTCCCCGTGTATTGAAGGAGTTTGTGTTTTCTCCACCGATTTGGGTGGGTGAGACACACCCCTCCACGGGCATTGTACTCGGCTGGGGAGCTCCGGGTAGGAGGGGGGCCAGCCCCGACGGCTTACCCCAGCTGTGTTCCCAGACTTTTTAACCAAACAGCAGAACCTTTTCTTAGGCAATTCCACAGGCCCCTCCTTACAGACAACACGCCTGAGGGGCGGCCCGCACGGGCACTCGCCCCTCCAGAAGCCCCTGTCTTACCTGAGGAGGGGCCGCTGGGACCGTCTCTCTTCGTCTGAAGAGGGGGCGCCACCGCAGTCAGGACCTGAAAGGAGAAGAGCGGTTCACCGAGTGCCGGGAACTCAACCGACAGCTACCCAGCAGCCCAGAACAGGTGAGCCAGGTGCAAAGACCAAGGGGCCCCACCTGCGCCCGAGGCAGCGCCACACCCTCCACGTCGCCAAGGAGAGGGTGTGGACGCGGCTGTCCCCGCGAAGTGCAGCCGGAGGGGGCGGGGCGGGGGTTCGTGCGCAGACCTACACGGGCCTGGGGGGACGAGGGCTGACAGGTGAGGAGGACTGCGCCTGACGGTGGGAGGGAGGGCATCTCCACGTGGACAGCTGGCCGGGCCAGCGGGGACGTGCGGGGTGGCGGCGAGGGGCTGACCCAGAGCCCAGCCTCGCGGCCTCGGTTTGATCTGAGAGGGGGAAGCCAGAACAGTCGGAGCCTCCCCCAGGAGCTGTGTGTAATCTCGCAGAGATACGTGGGGGTGGGGAGAGCCGAACCCAGGCCTAGAGGAGGGACAGCGGGGTGGGGGAGGCAGGAGGAAGCCGCCCTGGGGGAGCGGAGGGGAGGGGAGGCTGGCCCGGGGAGCTCAGCAAACACCCGGCCACCTCAGCGGGTCTCTTTAGGGGACGGTGGGGAGCACACGTGCGGGTGGAGGCCTGGGACACGATGCGCGGGTTCCCTCCAGACAGGCGCCCCGGCGGGTTGGTGGGCGGGGCCTCGCGCCCTGGCCCCGCCCCGCCCGGGCTGGCCCCGCCCCTTCTCCAGGCCCCGCCCCACCCGGCCGCTCTCGGCCCGCGCCCCCGGGCTTCAGCTTCAGGCGCGCCTCTGGCTCCTTAGTCCCGCCTTCCAGCCCCAAGTCCGCCCTCGACTTTCCAGCCTCATCCTCCGCTGGAGGCCCGGCCTCCTGGCCTCAGGCCTGGGAAGTTCAGCCCCGCGCCCCGCCCGGCTCCGTGCGCTGCTCCCTGCTTGGCCCTGCACCTTTTGAAGCCAGTTCTGCTGCCAGACTCTCTTTACTACCGTCACATCTCCGAGGCAACCGTTGCTCCCCAGCGCTCCCCTGGACCAGCTCCCGTCATTTATATACACTTATTTTGCACATCACTCAAACTGTGTTTCAGAAGAATCTGAAAATTTAAGTCCTAGTCCCTCGGTCCACAAGCCAAAGATGTTGCAGAAGGGCTGGCAAGAGTGTTTCTTCACTTGGCAAATATCTGGCTCTCTCTTGCTTAGAAATCTATAGGGAGAAGCTCCAGGGAGACCTGAATTCTAGGGCTGGGTCTGCTACCTGTCTGAGCATCAGGTGCCCCCTTCCCTGTAACGCCGGGGGTCACTCCAGGGTCTTGGACAGCCACGAGCATGGGTACCTGATGTTGCCACATTAGAGTGGCAAGAAGGAAGCCACAGCCCCTAGGTCCTCTGTTCCCCTAGGGACCCTTTCTCCCCTGTGGACACCCTAACTTGTTTCCTCTGAGTTAACCACCTGGTAGGCATCCTTCCCCACCCAGAGCCTGGGGCGTCCAGATGCGGCCTGCTGTTCTGGCCTCCATGAGAGGTCCGGTCCCCTGTACCTGGCACGTCTGTCTCTTCACCCTCCGTAGGCTGATGACCTGCATGCACCTCTGTCCTTATCTTCTCTGTGGGCTGACCTGACCCTAGGCCACAGACTGGCAAACATCTAGAAGAGAACACGAAGGAGGCAGCCCTCTCCTGAGCCATCCCAGCCTCTGAGACTCTCAGGCCCCACTACCCTGGAGTGGGGAGGAGCTCACTCTTCATCCATCTCTCTGTGAGAAGCTTCTCGAGGAGACCCTTTGTGGTGAGACCTTCCCCAAACTGTCTCCCTCCAGCTACACAACCTCCCTCCCTCACCAAACTCTTCTAAAAAAATTCTCTGCACATTTTTTCAAAATAGAATTAAATGACAGCAACTGGCTATTTAGGGAGGGGCTCCCAAGGGGCAAATGGGATCTCTACAACCTTGAAATTACAGGACTTCTGTTTCCTCAAAAGAAAAGAAAAACACCTCAGATCATTGATATTCTCAGCCAGACTGTGTTTTGAAATATGCTCTCCTCTGTCCTTTCACCAACTACGGGCTTTCTGCCTCTTTGAAAATAAGATCACATCAAGTCAGGGATTAGAAATAGGAAAAATTCAATCAGAGCCTCCCTCGGGCCCGCTACACATCTCAATACACTCCCAGGCCAGCAGAATCAGCTCCCGCTACAACCCAGCTCAGCAGCATCATTCAAAACGCACCGGTAGGATATGGTGAAACAGAAGGACCTTTCATCCCCGAGTGAGCGAGGCCTGCAGGGCTGCTCTCCTAGCTCCGGAAGCTGGCGGTGCCTGGGCCAGTGGAGTCGGGGCCTCTTGCTTAAATAGGCAGTGGGGCAGGGCGGGCCTGGGGGGCGGGTGTGGAAAGTGGGCTGTTTACCCAGCACAGTGCGGCAGTGTCTAGGGATCCAGTAGTGGTCCTGAGCACGCGCCTGCCTGCTTGTCACCAGGAGCCTCAAGGCCGCAGGCCCCTGGACCACAGACCAGCACCTGGAGTGACCTCTGATGGACGTGCAGCCCCAAGTGAAACCATGTCCCTAGATGCTTGGTCCAGGTTCCAGGATGCCTCTACGTCCCCTGAGACACAGCCCAGTTAGCAGAACCAGCTGTGGAGCTGGATGGATCTGCTCCCTAGACCAGTAAGTGGTCTCAGGGCATCTCTCCAAGCCTCAGTTTCTACCTTATTTCTTTCTTTAATACTTTATTTATTTATTCATGAGAGACACACAGAGAGAGGCAGAGACACAGGCAGAAGGAGAAAAAGGTCCCTGTGGGGAGCCCAATGTGGGACTTGATCCCAGGGCCCCGGGATCATGACCTGAGCCAAAGGTAGATGCTCAACCACTGAGCCACCCAGATGCCTCCGTTTCTACCTTTTTCTGCAGTTTCTCCTCTCTTTCTGACTTCTTAGATCCAGAAATCATGTGTGCAAAGGGCCTGGCACCTTGGAGGTTGATTTAGTTATCCACATGCTAATGCTGGGGCCAGGTACTGTCAACAAGGTTCAAACCCAGAGATATTTGGAAACGTATGTAAAGTGACACAGTCCTCCAGCTGAGTGTCAGGGTCAGGTGTCATGCAGAGCTGTGACTAAGTTGGGTTGGCAGAAATCCCTTGGGCTGAGGGTGAGAAGCAGTTGCTGGGCTTGGGAAGGATCTTGACTGTACTCTGGTGAAGGAGTTACCCCTACACCTCCAATACCAAGGGAAGGGGAGAGGCATGGTTGGACAGGCTTGTCTGTGCATTGGTGGAGACCTTATTGGCTGGGTGCAGAAGAACCCCAGAGTCACTGCTAGGGATGGCTGGTGAGAATGGGATAATCAGACCCACAACTCAGCAGAGAAGTCTGCTAGAGCAGGATTTGGGAATTATTAGAGTGTAGGTTAAATCTTAGGAGTGGCTGAATTTTTGTCAGACCACTTATTTTTTCTTTTTCAACTGGTCCATTCTATATATTTTTTAAATATTTTATTTCCTTATTTGTCATAGAGAGAGAAAGAGAGAACATAAACAGGGGGAGAGGCGGGCAGAGGGAGAAGCAGGCTCCCCGCTGAGCAAGGACTCCATCCCAGGACTCCAGGATCATGGCCTGAGCTGAAGGCAGACATTTAACCAACTGAGCCACCCCAGGCATCCCTTCAGCCAGTCCATTCTAATTCCAATGTCTTGTTATATCAGCTTTTGTCTTTCATATTTTTGTAAAAAGTCAGACATTCCCTCTCTCTTTCTAAGTATAATTATGCATAAATCCTCCCCCATTTTTCAAATGAGTCTGTTTTCTTCTTACACAGAGTGAGTCTTACTTAGGACTGCCATGTGGTTAGGACACTCATGTGTGGTTCAAATGGCACATTTCTTCCTGAGAGTCATCTTGTCTTCACTATTTGTGATGTCAGTTCTCTTGTCATTCTTATCTGATTTCAAACGAACATATCTCCCTTCAGCTTGCCAGATCATTTATCATTCCAAATTGTAACTAGCAAATACTGATTTCTTTCTCTCAGGCTAACCTTGAAAGGCACGGTGTGCGTTCTTTATTTCTAGGCTGAGCTGTTTTTTTTTCATCTCTTGAAACTTTTCTTGTATTGTTTCTTTTCTGACATTTCCTTCATCGTGTGCCTCACCCCGTTTATCTTTCTGTCACCTGCTGTAGGGCTGTGACACCATTTCCCATTTCCCAGTGGGTTATTTGTACCTCTGATTGTCTTCTTTGTCTGCATTTCTGGTTTGACATGTCACTTTATAGCCCGGACATCACTGCTTTCTTTCTTTGCTCTTTTGTTTCAGTTATCCCGACTTCTACTGACAGACATGTTTCTTTTCTAGTGTCCACCATGGAATTACAGCTTTTTTGAGGGGCTTGGTGGTGGGGGTTCTGATCTATTCTATTAGTAATATTTTTTGGTCACATTTCTTTCACAGCAGCTATTACTCACTCCATCTCATTTGTTCCTGAAGCCTTTCAGATTCCACCATTTAAAAAACAAACTGATTGACATTTATTGAGGGCCCACTGTGTGCTGCTGCTGCTTTGTGTTTAGCACTTGTAGGAGCCTGCTGCTCTTCTAGGTTTGGTACAGCAGAATTCTGCAGGTAGAGCTGCTTTGAAGCAGGTTCTGTTAACTAAGATTTATTCCATTTGTTCCAAAAAAGACTTAAAATGTGTTCTATGTACAAGATAATAAGACTTTTTTTTTTTTTTTTAAAGCAGTGAGGGAATTAGAGCTAAGAGAAAATAAAGGTAGAAAAAGCAAGTAGAAACCGAGCACAGATCCAAAAGTAGTGTGCAGGGGGTGAGTGTCTCTGTTTTCTGATGGCGGCCTTGGTGGGCACAGACAGGCCATGTCTTACAACCAAGGCTTCTCCTTTTGATCTGTGTTGGTGGTGTTGACCCTTTGCTTTAAGTCTCTTGAAAGTCTGCAGCACAGAAGAAGCCCCCTAGGTGGGGAATACTTACTTAAAATTTTTTTCCCAATAGGGATGGAATTGGACAGAGACAGAGGCAAGATATACCCGTGATGGTGTGGGCTGGCTCTATGTAGACAGTAGGACAGCCACCTCCTGCTCTCTTACAAAAGTTGGTATTGATTGAACAACTAATCAGCTGTGTATTCCCTATGCTCTGAATCAGGTAGCTTCCCTGTTTTGGGGTGCCAAGTGTAATCTGGGAGTGGAAGGCTTCTCGGGGTCTCTCTGTTCCCACAGAACTCCAGAGTGGCCTCATTTCACACCTCTCAGGAAACAGTTTTCCAAGTGACAGATTGATTGGTGTATGGGTGGTTACCAAAAAAGAATCTATTTTATTAGCTATTTGTCTTTCAAAGTGAAATCGTTTTGTAAAACTTGATCTTGGGGTGCCTGGGTGGCTCAGGTCGTGGTCTCAGCTTTCTGGGATCCAGCCCCACTCCGCGGGGAGTCCACTTCTCCCTTCCTCTCTGTCCCTATCCTCAGCCCCACTCTCAAATAAATAAACAAAACCTTTTAAATAAATAAATAAATAAAAGTTGATCCAAATGTCAACATCCTGGGGTTTAAGAAGGTGCCCTCTGGCTTGGAGAAAAGATCTGCAGACCCTACAGGGGAAGAGCTCCATGTCAAGCCCTTGGGTGATAAGCCTGGGTTGTGCCACCCAGCCTCAGGCTCTCTGGGGAGGGCGGTACGAGGGGCAGCTGGGCACTAAAGGGGTGTTGTAAAAGCTCATCCTGATGCCTGAAATGATTTTTTTTTAAATATACCAAGGAAAAATGAAAATCTAGACATTTACACAGATGAGAGACAATGTACAGGAAATTTTGCTTCAACTTACTCATTTTTTTAGATTAAAAACAAGGAACTATATCAGATGATTAAATTAGTATTGGGGGGACACCTGCAGTTGGGCGCCTGCCTTTGGCCTGGGGCGTGATCCTGGAGACCCTGGATCAAGTCCCACATCGGGCTCCCTGCACGGAGCCTGCTTCTCCCTGCCTGTGTCTCTGCCTCTCTGTGTGTGTCTCTCATGAATAAATAAATAAAATCTTTAAAAAAAAAAAAAAAAGCATTTGGTTTTTCTGTTGGTGGCAGTTAAAGATGAGAGAAAGACAGAGAGGGAGTGAAAGCCATGGAGGAAAGGCGGAGGGGAGTTCTGCCCCTGGAAGCCTCGGGGGGCCCAGCCCCCATTAGCCGGGCAGCAGGCAGCGGGCAGAGGCTCTGCTCGGGCCTTCCCTCCGCCCCCCTGTCCCAACCAGAGTCGAGGCCAGTCACTTCCAGCCTGTGGTCCGTTTCCGGTCCCTGCTGCTCCTCTGCCCTCCGTCCCTGGGCTGCCTCACTTCTCGTCTTTTCAGCTGCACAGCTCCAGGCTCGCCTTCGGGCTGTCCCCCTGGCTCATGTCCAAGCTTGGGTCCCCAGCACAAGCCACTCTGAGGTCATCTGCCCCTTCATCTATCCAGCACTGGAGCTCCCTCCGTGCAACGAACAGATCCCTCTACCCAGCCTGGTCTGGGGGGGCCTTTGGTGCCGGCCCAGCCTCCCTCTGCCTCATTCCTGCCGCTCCTCCCCTCCCACTGGTTGGTTCTGATGGCTCCCACCCCTAGCTCTCGTCTTACCTGGAACGCACCACGCTCTTTCACGCCTGCGTGCCTTTGAACATGCTGTCCCCAGTGTCCGCGACACCCTCCCCGTTGGTCCACCTGGCACCCATCTTCTGCGGCTCAACTCTGCAGCTGCCAGCCCCCGTGCTTCAGTCGCACCCCCACCGGGCATCGGACTCGTAAGCCTAGGACCCCCTGAACCCCGAGCCCCGAGCCTGATCCCCGAAAGGCACTCGGGGAACCAAGGTTGGATTAACACCATGGCTTCTGGCCAGGCCAGAGTGTCAGTCATCAGAACGTTCGATTCCCTCTGTATGTACCAGGTGGCACAGCAAGGGCTGTGAGAAAACTTCACAGGTGTTTGAAGTAGGGCATCAGGTAGGCTGCTTTGTATAAAGGAAGATTCTGGAATCACATAGCGAGAGTGGCAGAGCCTAGACTCTGAGTAAGACTTGTCCGTGGCCCCATCCTGGCCAGTGTTTTGAGCCCACAGGGCTCCCTAATGCTCAGAAGGCACCCACAGGCAGGGGAGGAACCCCCCAGGAGTCTGGGAAGGCTGGTGGCCACCGCCTTTCCCTCTTTGTGGCCACCCTCTTGCGTCCCAGAGGGATTTGAGGTGGATGGTGCCACTATTTGCCCTTAACATCTGAGTGTGACTCGGTCTGTGGGTTGTTCTGTCTGGGCAGAGCTGGGGCGGCCGGGAAGGGAAAGCCAGCAGGAGCCAGGCAGCTACTGTTGGGGGTCCCTGGGTGTCAGAGGGCCATCCTGGCCAAGACTTATCATCTCTCATCAGGTCCTTCAGCCTGGTCTCCACCCTACATCCTCCACACAGAAGCCAGAGTCCTCTTTCTCCTTGCAAACCTGAGCACCTCCCAGCTGGAAACACCCCCAGGATGAAACCCATGTCCTAGGTCCACCACACCCTGCTGTGTCACTGCTCGCCAGTCTTATCCTCCCTCCTCGCGCCTCCACAGCTCTCCTGCTCCCTCCTGCTCCAGTCCCTGGTCTCTTTCAGGGCGGATGATCTTTCCTCACCCTGTCCCCCCACCATCCCGCGCTGGAACCCCTGCTGGCCTGGCTGGCTGCTCCTCCCCTTCAGGCCTGAGGGAGGCCTCCCCAGTCTCCCCTTAGTTTACTATCAGGGAATCTCGTAGGGAGCACCCTCTGCTCCAGTCCCTGCCTCTGAAGGTGTCACCTGTCAGACAGTCCTGGCCACCAGCATACAGACAAGGCTCTGGGGGGAAGAGTATGCCCCAGATGTGACCCTCCAAAGGGAGACATCAGACCTGGTTCTGGGCAGTTGGGGGCCTTATCGGAGGAGGGGGACTATCCAAGAGGCAGGCGGTTGTGTGGAACGTGCCTGAGCTCTGGCCACGTGGACGCTGCACTGAAGGCTCCCTTGCGGACGAGGGCCGGGGAGGGAGAATGGGGTCAAGGACAGAACCATGGGACGCATCCCATTTTAGCTTTGGTGAGGAAAGAGGAGCCAAAATGAACACTTGGGAGAAGGCGGAAGAACGCAGAAAACGTGGCTAAAATAGAGCTCTGTGTTTTTTTGTTTTTAATGTAGTTCTCGGATAATCTTACTTCTTTTCTTTTTCACTTAGAATAGCTGGAAAAGGAGGGCCCTATGTGGCAGGCCCTGGATGAGAAAACCATGTGTCAAAGCTGTTGCCGACTCCCTCATTCTATTTTTGCCTTCCTGACACTACCTCTTTGAGCCCCGACCAGGGATCCTGGTCTGAGGTGGCCAGCCCTCACTTCGTTCTCCAGAAACCACCAAAAAGCCAGCTATTCACTTCTCTTGACCAGAAATAAATAAATGCATTAGACAAATGTTCTCAGGCAACCTTGAGGGATGTGAACACAAAATTATCCCATGAATTATTTTTGTTTCCTTTCCTCAGTTGAAAGTTGGGTGGTTTTTTTGTTCCCATTAGTACATTGAAGTTGGACAGTAATTAATGTTCTTAAAATAGGACGCCCGTATTCCCAAGTTTAGAAAGAAAAACCACCGAGGAATGAAAGGACGTGGACATATGTGAAATGCCATTTCTATCAGCCACAGAATCTTTTATGAGCCTCGGTGGGGAGCGCCTGGCGAGTGGGATTTGTGGCGGAACACGCCGTGGCAGACCGTGTCTGTGGTTGCTTTTCATTCTGTTCCCAGCTCCAGGTCAAGGAAGCCTTTGACATCGTGGCCAGGAGCCGTGGGGGTTCACCAACCTCTAATTACAGTCCTTTTTTAAAAATATTGATGAACGGTCCCTCTGTTGATTCAATCGTTTTTAAACACCGAGGCTGTAGCGGTTGGCTCCGCGCAAGGGAACAGACTCTCCGGGCCTCTTCGGGCCACAGGGCCTCTTCCCGCACCTTGAGGCTCTGGGACTCTTTCAAACACCGAAGTAGGAAAACTGTCGCTCCGGGTAGGGATGGGGGAGGTCACTTCAGGATTCAAAATCAGGCTTGGCTAGGCTGCAGGGGGAGGCCCCGCTTTCCCCAGATGGGGGCTTTTGGCCTCTGCTGCTTCTAGACTGGCTTCAGGGTGGAGGTACGGAGTTTGGCAGAAGGGGCCACCATCCTACTCCCACTGCCCCACGGCCTGATGCCCCACTGCACATTTGGTCACCCTGTCCCTGACATGTCTGCCACCTGAGTTGGAGGGAATCAGTTCTAGTCCCATAGGGTCCAGAAGAGCTAAGTGCCATCCATCCCATCTTGGGCACACCCACACAGAAGGACCTTGCAGACCCAGCTCCCCCAGAGGCAACTGACTACAGTGTGAGGGTGGGTAGTGGTCCCCATTCTCCTGGGGGCTTGGAGCCCAATCAGCTACTTCATGCCCGCACTACCTGTCCACAATCAGGTATTGACATGGCTTCAGTAGTAACCTTGTCTAGAGAAGAGCACCTCATTATAAATGGGGAACGTCCGTGTTGCCCGTGATACCCCAAAGCTCCTGACTCCGTGGGGCTGAGGCCTAGTTCCTGAGGTCATCATACATCCCCACATTACAGCATAGCAGAGTGGCTACTATTGTCACCATTTTACAGATGAGGTGGCCAAGGCTCCAAGAGGAGTGCATGCTCCCCAAGATCACCATGGAGGAGGTGGGATTTGAATCCAGCTCTGCCTGACTCTGAAACCAGAGCTCTTCTCAATCCACTCTGCCACAGAGCCTCCTGGTCCTACTTCCTGCCTTTGGCAAGTGGCCTCTGGAAGGGGCACCCTCAAATACATGCCACGTGGCCCTGGGTGAGGGTGTCATGAACTCTGCAGAGGTGCCCACAGCCATGGTACTTCTTGTCAAATGCTTCCCAGCTCTGCCGGGGTACCCCCTTAATAGGGGGTTGTTGTTGACATGACCCATTTGGACTACAATTTTAAGAGGTAATTATGGATCAGCTTGGTGACCATCAGGCCCTTCTGCTACATCCTAGGAAATGGACCTAACCCTGTTACAGGGTAAATCAGATATAATCAGCTCCTAATTCAATATGGTGGCTCTAAAGCAACATTTATCAAGATTCAGAAGCTGGTCCAATGAGTTAGACAACAGTGGTGGTTGGATTAGACTCAGACAAGAGGAACCCATTTGCTGATAGTTTTATTTTATTTTATTTTTTTTTTCATTTGCTGATAGTTTTAAAAAGATTAGAAAGACAAAATTTTTCCAGTATTGCCCATTATTAGAGACACACATTCATGCATTCTAGACACAGACAAGGGCATCTTTCAGACTGGCCATGTGCACACCTTGGCCTCATCCTGCCATGGTTCATCCTTCAAGTCCTGACAAAAGTGCCCAGACACTTGGGACACCTTCCTGTTCAAAACTGAACCTGGGCGAAAAGCCAGCAGACGAGGCTGGCCATTCCTGCCCCTTCTGTGCCCGAGAATCCTAAAGCTCTCAGCTACAGAGCATAAGTATGTGGCAAACTTCTGACCGGCTCTGACTGGGATAGAATCTCTTCTAACTGGTGGTTAGGGAGTCACATAGGCCAAAGAATATTGGATGACTGATTGGATCTGTTACTTTTGCATTGGATGGAACTTTACGCCCCTACCTCCTTCCCGAATGCCAGCCAAGCTGACCGACCACAATCCCAGGCCCACACCAGGTACTTCTCTGCAAACTTACGGAGGCACTGGCCCCCAAGAGCCAACAACGGTCCATAGACTCCTACCCTGGCCTCCCTTAGCTCTGTGGGCCTGCCTCCCAGACCTCTGTGCAGGGCTTGACCCCCTTCACCCACACTAGGGCTGGCTAGTGACCTTCCCCTGACCCATCAAGTCCCCTCTTGGGCTCTTGCTCCCCCAGCTCCTCTCACAATCGCTAAGGCCTAAGCCTTATAATAAATTCCTTATTCCACCACATTTACAGTGATTCTGCCTCGATTGAACCCTGAGTGATAGGGCACCCACCTCTCCGGGTTGACCTCATTTCTCTCTCCTGGAAAACAGGGATGGTGTGAGACATGCCAGTTCCAGGAGCGGGGCCCGAGCCTGGGACAGACTCTGGAGTGTACATTTGTCATAATCTGCGGACAAGCTTTGGGCCAGAATCATGACTTGGTTGGGCTTTTCATCTTGACACCAGCTACAGGGGCCCCACACACCAGGACCCTCATGAGCTCAGTGGACACGTTTATGCTGGTGGCAGGTGATGTGGGGTGTCCTGCCAGTGGTCTGATCTGCTCTGTGGCACTGTGGATGCCATGACAGCGTGTTTAAGGCATTGCTGCTCTGGGCCTTTCCTGACGGGACACTGACGTCTCTGGCGGGAATGCAACCCCGCCTGGGACATCATTCTCCCGGGAAGTCAGTGTGTGCTGAGTTAGGAGGCTTCCAGGAGGCTGCTGAAAAGGCGAGAATGGCTCTTGGGACAGAGAAGCGCTCTGCTGACTTGCTAGTGAGGAGGCTTTTCTCCCGTAATGACGATGAGCTGGAGCGTGGATGTGTAGACGCTGGATCAGGGTGCCGCACCTCCTCTGGGCCCAGGTCTGGGCTCCCACTGTAATACCCTGTCCCCAGATGTCCACACGGCCCATCCTTCACTGCATTCAGCTGCCTGCTCAGATGCCACCCCCTCGGAATAGTCTGTGCCACCCTGCATGAACTAATGCCCCCGTCCGTCACCCTCTCTGCCCTCACCTTCTCCATTTTTCTTGCCAAAATATCATCACTTAACACATGATGCATTTCCATTTGTCTTCCTTCCTCTCCTAGAAGGTAGAGCTCCATGGAGGCAGTGCTCCTGTCTGTCCACTGCTGGATCCACGACACCCAGGACAGCACCGGGCTCATAGGAGACACCACTGCAATCTGCAGCAGCTCAGAACTGATCTTTGCCCACAGAAGCATCCTGATCTCACCTCTACCTCCGTCTTCATTTGTGCTGGAAAACACCAAAGACGGCACCCCCAGCCTGGAGGAAGACTGCTTCCTGGTGTCAGGAAGGCCGGTGTGATCAGAGAAGTACCAAACGTGAGTTCTCGACACCAGGGGTTTAGTCTTTTCTTCGTATCATTACTCTTGATCTTAGGATCTGTATCCATTTTGGAAGTGGATTTGGTGTGATTAAATTCTTTTCTAACCTAATCCTTTATGGAAAACAAAAGTTTTAAATGGAGTGAATTAGAATGGATTTGCTGATGTCTGATTGCTTGCATGATGATTCACCCCGGCTCATTTCAGAACCGGGGCTGGGCATCAGGCCCTGAAGAATATTCCACTGGATCTTGTAACGGAGGAGAGACTAGAAAAGCCGTGCAGGAGTCAGAGGGCCCACGGCCTCTGAGGCGCAGAGCTGTTGGAAAGCCCATGCACTTTATTTTGCAGGGAGCACCATCCCTCCTGGCAGGGCTACAGCATGGCTAGGATGGGGGGCAGCGTTACAACCCCTGGCCTGGGTTCTCTGTTTTCTCCTGGAGTTCTCAGGACCGCAGCTTAGAAAACGCAAGGATGGGTGCGCCGGAGGAGGGGCCGGCAGAGGACTTTCGGTAGCAAGATTGAGGGTCAAGCCGAGGTCTCTCAAGGAGGAGGATGAGGGGAGTCACCTGTGTCCCAGGCCCACCAGCCACTGAGGCACGAGCTCCCAGAGGCTGGTGTGTTTCCAGCTCAGCCCAGTACAGAACCTGGGGGTATCATGACAGCAGGAAACAACGTTTCCAAGAATATAAGATAGAAAAGAAAGCGGTCCACCCAAATTGGAAACAAAAAGGCACCGGTACTTGATGGGACGACTTTCGACCCAGAACCTGGTGGGAGACCCCGTTCATGGCAACACTAGAAGTGGGAAGCCGGGAGTTTCCTCTCTGTAACCCCAGGCTCCCGTGTGCAGGCTTGCCAGGCCCTGTGGGCTGAGCTGGGCTAGAACCTGGCTTTTACAGATATTTGGTAACTCTCAGAAAAAGAGATTTCGCTCTTCTGCTGATTTGATTTTTTAACTTTGGGGATTTATCACTTTTTAATCTCTAGCTTTTGGATGTAGACAGCAGGGTTTCTTCCTCCAAGACAGGTGTTTTGATGAGGGCTTGGGGTCATAGCCTTGGGACTCACGGCTACGTCTTCCGTCCTGCTGGCCCGGCCGGTGACGTTCCCACTCCTCTCTAGACTGCCTGGCCAGTCTTCACGGGAGGAGACACCCAGGATCATTCTGTCTGAGAGGTCTTAGGATCCATTCCCATCGTGAACCCAGCTACACTCAGATGAATGTGGAGGCTTGGGGTAAAACGCTGTGCCAGACGTAGTGCCACGAGGCTCATCTCACTCAATCCTCGACCAAGGCCTAGTCTGAGAAGCCCTCAGAGGTCACAACTTTTGCCCTTGGTCACAGCAAGACTGAGATCTGAAGCCCCATGGGTGTGTCGATAGAGCCTATGCTCTTAGCCAGCCTGTCACTCTTCCCATGGGGCCCATTTGATGATTCATTTCTTATTCTATACCCAGAGACAATGAGGCGGAAACCAGAAGAAAAGGGGGCTATTATGATATCACTATTTGCCGTTTACCTAAATTAGATCATAAATCACGGAGCTACTTGAAAAATATACATGTCAACCTCCTGAACATCTAGTTATCACTTGGTGCCGTTTGATGGTACGCATGGTATAATTAACGCTTTCGTATAGAAAATAAGATATTTTCTGTGAAATGGGAAAAGGAATGAGAAAGTGAGTTTCACCTGACCCTCCTCTTCCTTGGAGACAGAACGACGGACCCGTGGTGGTGGGCGGCTAGGGGCTTGGGCAGGCAGGTGGGTGGTAAACATTCCCAGCCGCTTCCAGTCCCCTCCAGCTCCCTCCAGCCCACAGGGTGCACTGGAGGGGGAAGCCTGTCACCTAAGTAGCAGCGGGCCCAGCTGAGTGATGCTGCCGAGCCCCAAATAACTCCGAGCCCATTCATCAGCCTCAGCATAATTGGGCATCTGCCACTGGCATCTCCAGATGTTTGCCTTGATCAGACATCGATGCAGTTCAGTGTTTTCATTGAGAGCCTCATAAAAAGCTCTAGCTGGTTGGGGACGCTTATTGTTCATTTTATTTGAGTTCCTTATCATGTGCAAAATGTTCCAGGCACCATTAGGAGACACAAAAGACTCAGAAAACACAGTTTCAGGGGGTGGAAGCTCAGCCTTGCGTGGAGGAGACACGGCCACTGAAATTTACAAACATTTGCTGAACACAATCAGCTGGTAGGATTGAAAGTGCTGCTAGCTCGCAGCAGCACATGGGGCGGGGCGGGGTGCGTGTGCGTGCCTGTGTGTGTGTGTGTGTGTGTGTGTGTGTGTGTGGCCGAGACTGAGGATTTAATGCTCGCCTGAGGGAATCTTCTAAAATCAGATGGATATTCCAGGCTGTTTGCTCATTAATGTGGTCTTCAAATGACTTTTCAGCGAAATCTTGGAGTGTGGGGACCCGACCTGGGGCAGAATGGGGCAGAAACCCAGCAAGGGATTAAAGGGGACCCGAATCTTGCTTGAGGTGAAACGTTTGAGGTGCAGGTCTAGGCACATTATAATGATTGCTTACCCATAAATGTATCTTGGCAAGATACATTGATTTGCACATAGGTTGCTAAGGGCCTTTAATGGAAAACAGACCATAGGCAATGAGAACTGTCCCCATCAATTTACCAAATTCATGTCTGAGCATCATGGAAGCTCGGAGAACTCTGCTCATAGGCATAAATGAAGTCCATCTTCCTTGGAAAAGGATAATTTAAGTGATCAATACCCTCTTTTGCAAGAATACTTTGAGACCATTCCTTCTAAAAAATTGTCTTCATTTTATTCTCTAATCAAAAAAGGATTTGTAGAGGTTTATAACAAAAGGTACGACAGTGAGGTTATTAAAATTGAAATGGGAAATCAGAACCCAGTCAGCAAAGAGAATACAAGTTCTCTAACTGTAATGGCCAACCTGACTTCTGTGACCAAGGTCTAAATTAAGCTCTGAGCTTCCTGGAATCCAAGGTGAGAAGGGCAACATAATTAATTAATTACATGGGTTGGACTACCGAAATGGATAAACTATGTCAATTCTTGACGAATTATTCGTAAATTTATAAAAAAGCAAGAGAGGCCGAGGAGACTTTTAGGGAAATGGGGGAATATTTTTTAAATATTTGGAAGGGAAAAGATGGGTTTTGACTTTTTTTTTTTTTTTTTTTTTTTTTTGAGAGGCACAGCTTGGGCAACAATGACAGACATGCCCACTAAGATCTGGGTGAAACTAGAATAAGCTCTGGTTCGATCAATTCATTGCTGAATGAATCACTTCGGACCAGGACCCAGGCAGGCAGCTTGTCCGGCCTGTCCTCAGGAAGAGGCTGTGTTCCTTCCATTTCTCAGCTCTGCCTAGACAGGGCCTGGTTTATTTTGCACCAAAGAGCTCAAACATGGCTTTGTCTCCCCTGGATTGAGAACTCCAGGGGGGCAAGGACACATTCCCTGCACCCCCTGGGTATCTGCCTGCTACAAGTAGCCACTAGACATTGGATAATAGCTCACTAACTAAAAATGGGAAAAGTATTCATAAAAGGGCAAATGCCTTTGGCAACATAGTGGGAGCATTTTCATAGCTCTCAGGGACAGCCATTGAATCTTCCAGTTGTCGGCCTTTGCCATGGAGAACTTCTGGATGAACCTGCTCAGAGGCAGATGGGCCGTTACAAAGCATTAGAGGTGTCGGTACAGTTGAGTTTCTGGACTTCATTTTAGAAGGATCTGCCGTGGCCCTGGTGATGGGGTGCTCGCTGGAGGGCTCTGCTTAGGCAGACTCGTGCAGATCTCACAAGGGCCTATTAGTAGGAAGGTGGGGGGTTTGGGGGGGGACCCTCGGTAACAATGCTGACCTGTCTCCAGCCGCACTCCCAGCAGGCTTTAGGGTGGGATTCGAGCAGTCACTGCATTTCACAGTTGGTTTGCAGTCACCTTTCATCCTCAATCACTCAGTGCAGATTCCTGTGCTGCTCTAAAGAGCCTTTGTGTTTCACCATTTTGTTTGAAAAATCCCTAGAGGGTTCATTTGGGTCCCAGCAGGGTTGCCTTTCCTGGGAAATGGAATCCTGGGCCTGGCAGGCAGGGCCTCCGGAGGTTCCCGAGGTCTGAGATGCAGGCCGAGGGGAAAGGCACTGGGCAGGGAGGGCAGAAGGCCGTGGCCTGGACATCAGGCCCTCAGGAGGACAGATGCATCTGCAAGCAAGACATCGCTTGTGGCGAAGGCAGGGTGTTTGGGTCCCTCTTGTCCTACCCCGCTGGGTCTGGGGGGCGGTAGTAGCCTCAAGAGCAGTGCTCTGAGCAGGGGCGCTGGCTCCGGCACAGCAGCCTGTCTCCTGCCTGGCTGGGAGGCTGTGGGTAGGTCAGGTTTCCCCTCCAGGCCTTGCTTTTCTTCATCTCTGAAGTGGAGACTTTTTTTTTTTAAAGATTTATTTATTTATTTATTCATGAGAGAGAGAGAGAGAGAAAGAGAGAGGCAGACACACAGGCAGAGGGAGAAGCAGGCTCCATGCAGGGAGCCCGACGCGGGACTGGATCCCAGGGCCCCAGGGTCGCACCCCGGGCCAAAGGCAGGCACCAAACCGCTGAGCCACCCAGGGATCCCCTGAAGTGGAGACTTAAATAGTACGTCAGTCACAGCACAGCAAGGTGTCCCCAAGATAACGTGCAACCCCAAGTCCTGTTGCAGTGTCTGGCTCAGAGCCCGCGCTGGGGGGGATTGTGGCTCCTGTGCTCATTACCCCGTCCTGGAGGCCGAGGGACCCGCCAGCTCTCTCCCCGGCATCTCGTGCCCCTGACATAGGCTTGACACCCCGGGAGAGGAGGCTGACCCACTCAGGTGCGCCTCGTGGCCTCCCTGACCCACCGGCGGAGATGGGGCATCCAGGAGTCCCACCTGTCCCCTGAGTGCTGTGGGAAGGGAGCCCTGGAAGGCCCTGGAGAGGGTCCCCCGCCCCCCAACCCCAGGTCAGGAGGCCTGGAGACAGCACTCAGGAGAGCTGTGGCTCAGTGCCGCACACACGTGCCCAAGTGCCCACGGGGGTTTTACAAACTGCCTACGCCGTGGGTATTATTTGGGGAAGCACAGGGCTCAGGGGGCAGCAGCTCCTAGGGGAGGGCTGGGGGGGAGGGCCTTGTCCTCCATAGACCTGGGACAGCCCCACCAACCTGAACACTGCTGGTGTTGTCACTGCAGATGCCACCCTGAGTCAGGCACAAATGAGGCTCGAATTCCCCTCCCCGCCCCACCACTGCCACCCCCAGCCTCAGCGGTAGGATTGTCCTTTATTTTTTTAGGATTATCCTTTATTTTTACTAAATCTGGCACCTGTGGTGGAGAAGCTACTGGATTTAAATCAGCCTGACTTTGGACACCTAAGTCTCCTAGAAAGCTGTGAGTGCCCGAGTAGTCCCGGCTGCAAATCCTCACTTCGCAGCAGGGTTCAATGGAGAGTCATTTTACCTGTTTCTCTGTCACCATGGATGGGTATCCTAGAGTAGATCTTGGTGGTTGTTGTTGTTGTTTAAAGATTTTATTTATTTATTTATTATTTATTGATGGAAGGAGGGAGAGAGAGAGAGCACATGCACACAAGAGCACAAGCAGGGAGCGGGAGAGGGAGAAGCAGGCTCCCCACTGAGCAGGGGACCTGATGATACCAGCCCATCCCAGCACCCTGGGATCATGACCTGAGCCGAAGGCAGATGCTTCACCCACTGAGCCACGCAGGCACCCTAGGATTTTTGGTTTTTAATTCAGAAGTTTCCCAGACATTGAGAGGGACTTATAGGCCAGAGGAAGGCTGCAACACTCCTGTTACAAGTAGTGTAGGTAAAATAGAGTGATAGAGGTACCTGGAGCTGGACAGGCCCTGGCCCCCATCCATGGAGAATTGAGGCAGAGTGAAGACTGCTAAGGGCAGGAGCATGGCACCCGAACGTCAGGCCGAAATTGGACTTTGCAGCAGGTGCCAGCAATTTCTAAGTGGGGAATCGGCTGGGCATCACTGTCCACCGTGGCAGAATGGGAAGTGGCTGCTGTTTGGCATAAAGGTGTGACGTTGGAGAAACCAGCAGGATGAGATCGTGTGGCTGTATTGCTCGGAGGCCAGAATGCCCCTGTGGGCACAGAAGAGGGCAGCATCCAGGCAGAGCAGGCCTGTGTGCAGCCCCTCGGGTGGTCAGACCCGGCGAGGCTCAGCCTGGTCCCGCCTTCCCGGGCCTCGGCCTGTCTTCCTGCCTGGACCACTTCAGTCCAGTGACAGAGACACACAAACACCTTGGGGACCTGGTATTCAGGCACCACTGCAGGGTCGGAGTGGGGAGCTCCAGGTATTCGGGTCACACTGCCTGGCCAGACAGGGGCTCAGAGCTGGGGTCAACACCCTCTACCATCTGCTGCCAAAGTGACCACTCCGGTTCAGGCTGGAAGCCTGGGTTTGTGGGACCCAGCCTGGCCCTTGTCTCTGTCAGGCATGAGTGGAGGAGTGGGGAGTAAGGGGTAGAAATGGGGAAGTGGGGAGTGGAGAAGGGATAGGCGACACACAGGCTGGGCTGTCCAGAGTTGAGGTTGGGCAGGTGGAAATGATGATGGATAATGAGCAAAGAAAATGGGGCCCATGCCCAGCAATGGAGGAACACAGCCAACACGTGCC
This sequence comes from Canis lupus familiaris, assembly GCF_011100685.1. Classification (NCBI taxonomy): domain Eukaryota; kingdom Metazoa; phylum Chordata; class Mammalia; order Carnivora; family Canidae; genus Canis; species Canis lupus. The sequence continues at coordinate 81,709,926 of NC_049226.1, read as the reverse complement.
GCACCCTCAAAACTAGCAAGCCCCGTGCTTTATCTTGGCTTTTGACCCTGTGAACGGAATTCCTACCGCTCTCCCAGGGGAAGTGGCTGTGAGGCCCTGGGGACCTCGGGCAGTGGGGCAGCCATCAGGGAGTGCTGAGGGTGGGAGTTGGGGCTAGGAATGGAAATCCAGGAGTCTGGATCATCGGGTTTGGAGACTGGGTGGCCAGGAGGCCAGGGTGCCTTGTGCAGAAATGAGGGTGTGGGGAAAGTAAGGTGTTTGGGGACATGATGCGTCTGAGAAGGTGGCAGGCAGCTGGGAACGTGGGCCTGGACCCGGGGGAGCCGCAGAGGCCGAAGGTAGGTAAGGGTCACTGGCATCCGGAGGTTTGTACGCAGCCAAGGTGCATTTGCTGAGGAGAGAAGCCAAAGACAGTCTCGTGGGGGAGGGGGCACCTAGAACCAGCAAGGAGGCAAGAAGGAGGAAAGAGGATGCTGGGAAAACGCAGCGCATGCAGGCTAGGGAGGCAGAGGCACTGGCCCTGGGCACACCTGTGCCGTCCGCCTTCCTGGGAAGCAGTAGGAAGGGGGGCACGGGGTACAGATTATGAGCAACGGGTGGGCGGCGCGGACGTGGCAGGTTTACCACCACGTTACCCCCAGGAGCCCGCTGAGACCCCTGAGCGCCCAGGGCCCCGGGCCTGGTGCCAGGATCCACGGCCATTCCTGGCCGCCAGACAGTGACCCGGGGCGCCGCCCGCAGCCACCAGGAGCCCCCCGGCCACAAGAGATCAAACCACTTAGCACCAAATACATGTGAAAGGTCAAGATCAGGAAGTTCGACAGATTTCCAGCCATATCTCCCTCCCCAAACGTAGCTGTGGATCTGGAAGTAAACAGAAAACATTTCTGCGCAAAACGGCCACCAGAGCGCCTCCAGTACTGGCCTGCTGCTTTGTCAGGAGGCACCCCGAAGCCCTCACTCAGGGCCAACCTGCTCTTACTTAGCACACAGTTCTGATAAGCATTGTTACCTGGTTTTAACCAAAAAAAAAAAAAAAAAAAAATCCAAATCAAGAGAAAAAGTACAACGTAAGTGGCTTAGAAAATCTCAGCTATGTGAGCTCATCACGTGAGGATCAGCCGGGACAGCATCCCGTTCCCACTCAGGACTGATATTCTGTCATTCATTCATTCATTTATAAAGATTTTATTTATTTATTCATGAGAGAAAGAAAAAGAGGCAGAGACACAGGCAGAGGAGAAGCAGGCTCCCCACAAGGAGCCTGATGTGGGACTCGATCCCGGACTCGGGATCACACCCTGAGTCAAAGGCAGATGCTCAACTGCTGGGCCACCCAGGCGTCCCTGTAGTTCTCATATTTAGTGAAGAGGATCCTCAAGTTATGAAGACATTGTGAAATAATGTTCTGTCTCCATTGCTCAAGAAGGCAGGGTAGTGTATGGGGCAGGAAGTTGTTCTTTAAAAAACTTTGGCTTGGGCAGCCCAGGTGGCGCAGCGGTTTAGCTGGATCGAGTCCCGCGTCAGGCTCTCTGCATGGTGCCTGCTTCTCCCACTGCCTGTGTCTTTGCGCCTCTCTCTCGCTCTCTGTGTGTGTGTGTCTCTATGAATAAATAAATAAATAATCTTAAAAAAAAAAAAAAAACAACTTTGGCTCTTGGGACACCGGGGTGGCTCAGTGGTTGAGCGTCTGCCTTTGGCCCAGGGCATGATCCCAGAGTCCTGGGATGGAGTCCCACGTTGGGGTCTCTGCATGGAGCCTGCTTCTCCCTCTGCCTGTGTCTCTGCCCCCCACCCACCCCCATCTCTCATGGATAAATACATAAAATCCTAAAAAAAAAAAAAAAGCTTTGGCTCTTGAAGAGGAAATGGAGCCACATTTATTGAGCATCTACTACAGACTGGCCAGCTTAAATCTGTTAACTTCCTAACAATCCTACAAGTAACTACAATCTTTATTATTTTACGGAAAAGAAAGTAGACTTAGCGGGCTGAAGTGATTTGCCCCCGCTCATGCCGTGAACGCTTTCTCGCTGCCCTCTACTTCCCTCCAGGTCCCCGCGAGCGCCTGTGGGGACCACCTGCTCTCTGGCAACAGGCAGCCTCCTGGGCCTGAGCTCCAGGATGCCCTCGGCGGAGCTGGTGATGCTCTGCTCTCCATCTGGCCAGTGTTCCTGGCCTGGCCTCCAAAGCTTCGGCTACTCTGGGGGCTGGGGGTGGGGGCCTAGCCCTCTTCCTACCCCTGAATCCAAGACAAAGACCCTTCTCCTCAGGTGTAGACCATGAATGGTGAAATCCTTGCAGCTGGAAGATAAATGGCTGCGGGAGCCCCATCACGAACGGGTAGTTTTGTGAGCCCTGTCCTGCAGGGGAAATTACTCCTGAAGGACTTTGGTGGTGACAGGCCCTGTTTTTCATTCTGTAATCATTCAGAAAAATACATCCATTTCAGTTTATTCAAAACAGTGGAAAATCATTGAGGTTTTTCCTGTGTAAAGGTCAAACTATAAAAAGATAAGTGGCCTCAGAGAAATCCAGGCTAGTCATGAAAACGTGGCAATGTATTAAAATGGATCCAAAAGAGGATTTAATCCTCCTCTGGAAACAGCTCATTATAATCCCCCCCTACTCTTCCCTATGTGTATTAAATTCCTGTTTTCAGGTTCAAGGACATGAGGTAAGTGACTTCCAATGGGTAGAACATGGACTGTACAGACCACGGTCCTGAATCAGAACCCCTGACCAGCTGCGACATGCCAAGTGTGAGAGTTGGAGCAGGAAATTCCTGGGCTGGGCCTCGGGTCCCTCACCTGCAGATTTGGGAAGCTCCCCCACTTCCACGCTCTCCTAGAGGTCTAGCGTGCTGCCTGACAGGGTCCAGGCGGGTGGATATTGAGAACCTTCCACTGTCCTGTCCATGACTTCCACCTGAGGGGACAGATGAGGCCTGGCTTGGCCTGCTGGCAATGGGGACCCTGAGCAGGGTCCTGCTGGACCTTGGCCTGGGGACAGATCCCTTGAGCTGGCCTCCTTCCCTGCCTCTGGCCATCGGATGTCCCCAGACTCTAATGGGGCTCTACCGAATGTGGACTTCGGTGACCTGGGAAGTCCTTGCAGCTGGGGAATAAACAAGTGTCTGTGAGATCTCCATCACGAAGACATTTTTATTTTATTTTTATTTATTTGATAGACAGAGTGCACATGCACAAGCTGGGAAATAGCAGAGGGAGGGAGAAGCAGGCTCCCCGCTGAGCAGGGTGCCCGACACAGGCTCAACCCCAGTACCCTGGGATCATGCTGAGCTGAAGTCAGATGCTCAACCAGCTGAGCCACCAGGTGCCCTGAGAATGACAGTTTTAAAAACACAGCCTGGACAGTAAAATCCTCACTTTCCTCTTTACTAATGAAGAACGTTAAGGTCCTTAGGAGTGCCTTTGGGAAGACAAGGAGCAGCTGTGTCTCCTCTTCTTCATTGAATGAGGCTCCGTCTATGCTCAGTTGTGTGCAGCCCTGCCTGCGGGGTAGGCCCAGCCTGGTCTCCCACGTCAGCCCACCCACTGGAGAGGAGGGAATTTGGGAGACGGAGTCAGGGTTCCTGGGGGTAGTCCCTGGGCCTGGGAAGACTCCTAGCCCCACAAATGGGAGCTGGCTTTTGTTTCCTGATATGTGTCCAAGTAGAACAGAAGGAAAGGCATGGGCGAAAATCTACAGGGGGGAGCGCCGGCTCCTGGGTCCGGCCCGCAGGACGTGGCAGGAGATGGAGGGGGCTGGCAGCAGCCAGATCCCGCAGACATCAGATCCAGTGAGTGACATGTCTCATTTGTATTCTACAAAGGTCACCCCGGCTGCAGGAGTGGAAGGGCTCAGAGGCAGCACAGCCGGGCAGGGGGTGGCCTCGGCCAACCAGAGACGTGGTAATGGGATACAGGAGACAACATATCTAGAAGACGGACTGGTGTGACACGGAGGGCGGGGGGAAAGGGGATCCTGGGAGGAGGTGTCTCCTGCCTGTGGCCTGGGCACTTGGGGGGATGCTGATGCCTCAGTAGACGAGCTGGGGTTGGGGTGGCACGGATTTGGGCATCTGTGAGGAGTCCGAGTTGGGCAGGTAGCCCCTGAGCTGATGGAGGGACGTCCAGGTGGCCCTGTCCATTGGAGCATGGGACACAAAAGTGCAGCTGAGGAGGGAGTCAAGTGTGAGAGGTGGATGAGGCCAGCACACTGGGAGCTGAGGGCAGAGAGTGGACGAGGTCCCACGGGGTGAGCTCAGGGTGAGGCCCAGAGGGCGCCAGGAAGGGAAGTTCCAGGAATCACTGGCATTCCAGTTCGAGGAAGCGGACCCCGTAGAGAAGCCTAAGGGGCCTCCGAGGGGCGTCTGGGAGGGCAGGGACCCAGGGGGACCCCAGGGTTGCTGGAGAGCTGTGTGAACCCGTGCACGCCCAGGGGCGCCCGGCCTGGTCAGCAGTGCTGAGGTTCTGCTGTGACTTCAGCCAGCGCGGCAGGTGTGAGCGTGGCTTGTTTTCCTGGATAGAAGGTTCAGGGCGGGCTTGGGGATTTCCAAGAGATCTGTCAGCGGAAACTTTATCCCACATCTTAACTTTCCCCCCTGCTAGGACCTTTTAACTGTAGGTAACCTGGAAAGTGTAACCACGGCTACTGTGTATCTAGTATTTTAATCTCGCCTAGAAACAATATTTCTAGCAGACGCTTGTTTTAAATGGCAAGAAGAGGTTCTATTTTACTATCCTGTATCCTCTTTAAATGAAGAGCCTCCTTTGAAAAGATCTACAAATTACCTGTACAGATCTTGGAGAGTCTACTTCTTCAGCTTTTTTCCCTTTTTAGGTCACAAGACACCCGTCTCAGACCATCAGGGATTTAATGTGACGTGTTCTGCTTTGCAAAGTAAAAGAGAGAGGGTAGCTTTTGGCTCAGAGACAGCAGCTGTGCCCCAAAATGTGTCCAACGGCCCGATTTAGTATCAGAGCTCTGGAGGAATTGATTAGCCATTAAGTTGGCTGTTTAGAGAGTTCATCGCATCACGTCCAAACCGACAATGTTGGCGCTGCCAGGCCCGGGAGAACCAAAGGGAGTCTGAACGGAGCCTGGGATCCCAGCTTCCGCGACGCTGTGCGACCTGGCCTCCGTTAAGGGAAGTGACAGGTTGCTGTCACCGCTGTGCCTGGTGAGCAGGCCTCTGCTGGCTGCGCCCTGCTGGGCCCAGGTCACGGGGCTGCTGCAATCTCACGCCCTCCTCCCCGCCGTCCCTGCCACTTGTCCCCTGCCCGCCGAGCTGTCCCAGGCCCGCGCTGCCCCCCGCCAGCCGCGGCGGCCTCCCCTGCGGGCCGTACCCGGCCTCCCGACCTCCCCTCCAGCGGGGCACTGGCAAACCCGCAGTCTGGGTCTGAGGCCACTGCTGTTTTCTCCGAACCTGCAGGCCTCCTCTTGCTGGCGCCACCCAACTGGTTCCCTGGGTCTGCGTCCTCCTTGTGTGCTTAGCAAACAGTTTACCTTGGCAGGTTCACCAGGAAGCAATAATGGTGCTAAAGCCAGGCGCCTGATGGACCTTTTACTTCTGAAGTTGTGTGTGTGCAGGTGGGTGTGCCCTAGGCGGCTGCTGAAGTTTCCAGGCCGAAGTTACCCTGCTGCCCTTGCTCACAGGGGCTCCCTCCCGGCTGCAGCCCTGTCGGCCTGGCTGTCAGAGCCCCCCCAGGGCTACCTTCCAAGGCCATGTTGGCCGGTCCTAGTGCCTGACTTGTCCAAGCCTCGCTGGGAGGCCCGTATCCTTGGAGGGTGCCTCAGCCCCCACGAGGGCTCTAGGGCTGGAGGGGCTCCTGGGTGGCTCAGTCCGTTAAACGTGTGACTTGTGATTTTTGGCTCAGGTCAGGGTCTCATGGGGTGTGAGTTTGAGCCCAGTGTCGGCTCCACGCTCACTGGGGAGTGTGCCTGAGATTTCCTCCCTCTGCCCCTCTTCCACTTGCTCACGTGCACACATTCTCTTTCATTCTCTCTCTCGCAAAAAAGGAGCTGTGTGGCTGGAAAGCTCCCCACGGATTGCTAGGGCTCTCCGTCACAGAGGCTGCCCCCACAGGCTCTTTGTCGTGCGTGCTGTGGGTCCTGGCTAGACCCCATCTTTGGGGCCGCCATGTCCATCCGCTAGATGTTCTCAGAGCTGCGTCCCTCCCTGGGAATCGCCTCACGCCGAGGGGAGCTGCCTCACTCAGGTTGAGGCCCCCTCCTGGAGGCTGGCCTGTGGTCAAAGATTGGTCGATGGAGAGAAGCACTGAGGCTGGACCCTTGGCCTCCACCTGGGGCATCTGAGGGACCATCTCAGCTCCTGAGTTCCTTGTAGAAATGCTGAGGCCTCATGCAACCACGGGCCGGGTCACTTGCTCTCTCTGCTTGATCCTGCCCTCTTCCTTTCCTTGAACTGACCATCGAATCTGCACACAGCTTTGGTTCCCCAGTCTAAGACAGCTGCCGTGGCTTAGCGGGGCTGGAGGGGTGGGGGGGTGGGAGGGGGGGTTGGGGGGTTGGGGAAAGAGGCTGGGTTGGCTCATGGCCCCTCCCTTCCCTCCTCCCCCCTCCCCCCCACCCCCGTGCCACCCTGGCCACCTGGGCTGCCAAGATGCCTCAATTGTTACACTCAAGTCTCCAAAAGACGTCACTTGGGAGGCATTTGTTTTTTGGACTTGAACTTAGGAAAAGCTGGGTCTTTGGTCTGTTTGATTCGTGATTATGCTACCAGCACCAGTAACTGGGGAAGAGGTTGGGCTTTCTTTGCTTTGGCTGCTAGGAAGCTCAGAGCCCGGTATAAGGTTCATGTGTTAGATGACACCCTGTTGCCTTCTGAGTCCCCTTGAAGCACCTGTCTCACCGTTGCTATTTGTGTTGTTTTGCTGTATCACCCAGCTCCCTCTGAGCTGCCTCAAAGTGTTTGGGATGAGGTGGGCTCTAAATGAGTAAACACAGGCAGCCAGCCATAGGGGTGTGTTGTCAGAGAGACCCGGCTGCCAGTTACCAGCTCTGGGACATTTGCCAAGTCACAACTTCCCTAAACCATAGTTTTTTTCAGCCAGGGAGTGGGCCTGATGCCTGCACCACAGAATTATTTTGAAGATACATACAGTAAGCACGTGGCTGGTGCATATCAAGGACTCAATAAATGGTACACACTAATAACAATATTTTTATAAAATCACATAGCTCTCATGAATCTGCCCTACCATGTGGTGGGTCGGAACTTCTTCCTTCCTGGCACAGGCTGGCTGTCAGCCAAGATGCATTTCTGGCCTGTTGGGTTTTATTTTCTTATGGGAAGAAGCTGCCCACCCAGAACCCTACACCTCACAGGAGACCGTACGGACCAGCAGAAGGACCAGTGGGGATGTTTGTTGATTGTTAATCCAGGCAGGTGGAGACACAATGAAAATGCCCATGACATAAACGAACACATACTTGGCTAGAGAAAAACGAAAACTAAAACTCTTTATGCAAATCAAGCCTTCAGAAAATAAAAAAAAGGTTGTAGACGAGGGATCGGTGATGAGTAATTTAACCAAGACGATGTAAATCTAGGCCTTTGGCTACTTTAAATATAACCATCTGATATAAAAAGAATTGCACTAAATTTTTTAAAGCTGAGATCTTGCCTAGAGTGAGAGACTCACTCTCCCAATAGGGCCATGTTCCCCAAAAGACAAGTGGGGAAGGCACAGAATAACATCCATGTTAGCTTCCCATCCCCCTCCAGGCAGCCTGGGAGGTGTTTATGCATTTCAGTGTGCAATAGCTCCTCATAGGCTATATGTTACCTTGCAAACCAGTTTAGAACCCATATTGGGACAGAAAAGCCCATTTCAAGTGGCAGGTGGCTTAGAAAAGCCTTTCTTTTGTCCATTTCTGAGGAGTGCATGCTCTTTGTGGGGAAGGACAGCCTGGAGGCAGGGTGGAGGGAAGGTGGCCTGGGGGCCAGCCTGGGCACTGAGCAGAGCAGGCCCTGTGTGGTCTCTAGGCCTGGGCCTCAGGAAAGGGGGTGAGGGACGCAGGAGTGAAGGGAGGCGAAGGGGCAAGAGTGAGTGTCTGGCCGGGCTGTGTAGTCCTGCAGAGGTGAGGGGTCCTAGGCCGCACCCTCAGGCTGCTTTAGGAGGACCAGGTGGGTCTCGGAGGAAGTGGCCTCAGAGCCCCTGTGGCGCCAGAGAGGCAGGAGGAGGCTTTCAGGTGGAGGCTCTTGCGCCCCTTGCAAGGATTTGCTGAGCACATTCATCAGCCTCAGGAGCCTTCCGCTGGGGGATCAGCTGGTGTAAGGAGGGCAGTTGGTGCTGGGGACAGAGACCTCCTGCTCTGCACGCCAAGGGTGGGCAGCCCCTTGTCTGTCCTGTAGCAAGTGGAGACAAAGACTGAGGAGGGGGGAGGGAGCCTGTGTCTTTGCCTCCTTTCTGGGCAGCTGTCGACCCTTCTCCCTGCAAATCTGTTGCCTACACTTTTCCTCACGTGTCCAGAGTGTTGATGGGTGAGAAACCCCACACACCTCACCTCTAGCTCCGTAACCGTTTCCTCCCTTCCTATGGAAGACAAAGGACAAGAGAAGACCAGAGACTGCCGCACCCCTTGCCTGACAGGGCACAGAAGCCTCTGGGTCATGTTCCCAAGCACAGGCTGGCCCATTTACCCTAGTTGGTGATGATGGTGATGGTGATGGTGATGGTGATGGCAATCATAATTAGGCACACAGTCTTGTTCCTAAAATGAGTATGACGGCTACACTGATAAAGGCGGTGTCTGAGAGTGGACGACAGACTAGATCTTGCCGCCAGGAGGCCCTGGGCCCCTATTCTGGCTCCGTTTCTCACTAGCTAAGGGAAACCTGAGGTCACTTCTTTATGCTGCTGCTTCTCGCTTGTCTATAATACGGGGCTCAGGGTAGCTAATTAGGAGAAAGCTTGCCATGGGGTAGTGTCCTTACAGCTATCTCTATTGTTATTACTATTCTTACTCTTGATCTCATTACCGTAGGCATGAGGCCTATTCACGTGCTGTCATTTGAATCTGGCCATCCTGTAAGGCAGGGGGTGCGATTATTACCATCCCACTGTGCAGATGAGGAAACTGAGGCTCAGAGAGGTTGATGGGCTTGCCCAAAGACACTCCGCCTGATACAGAGTCCGCACGCCCTTCCACCTGCCTCACCTTGGCAAGGCTGAACAGCCTCGGCACCAGGGATTAAAAAAGACACTTGCCCATTACCTGACAGTCCTCCCATTATCCCTGCTCAGTGGGGTGGGAGTTTTATCACCTCTCCTTAATGCACGGAGATAACAGCCAGGTGAGTTAAGTGGCTCCTGCACAGGCCTGCCTCCTCCAGCTAAGCTGCTTTTGAGCCGGCTGATCAGGACCGCTCTTCAAAATCGCAATTTAACTGCTCGCCTGCGTCCATTGTTCTACGCATGGAGGCAGCTGCCCACAGGCCACCCCACTTGGTGCTGTGGCGGTGATTAATAAGGACAGTCTGCGTTCATGTGAGGCCTCTCAGCTGAGGCCTCAGAGCACTTTGCAAGCATTAATTAAGCTTCATGGTGGTGGCTCAGGTAGGTGGGGGCCCTGGAGCCACTTTACATGTCTTTAGCTGATGCAGACCAAATCATTCCCCCAGCAAGCCATGGCCTTCATGTCTGCGGGGCCCCGGTGGGCATTCCTCATCTCTGGAGTTTGGCCAAAATCACTTGCGGAGAAAAGACCTCTTCACTTGTCTTTCCAGACCCCAAAATAAGAACTGGCCCTCAGAAGCCATTTCCCATTCAAGTTAGGACCAGGCCAATAGCTCTGTGGCTGGGCCCTACCCAGGGGCCAGCCATGGGGGTCCCCTAGGTTCACTAGGACCTAATGTGGCTCGGGTCAGCGCATCAGAGCTGACCACACCTGTACGTGGGGCTTGTGGGATGAGGCCTGTCCCTGCCCTACCATCTGCACAGTACTCCTGTCCGCTATCACTTATCTAATTCACTCCCATCTCTGGCTCTGCCCTCACACATCTGCCACCTGCCTCCTGGGGTTCTGACATCCTGGAGCTTATTGGGATTTGGGGAGAGACCGTATAACTGAGGGTAAAGAGCTTGGAGGTCCCCCCAGGGATAAGAGGGAATCACACAAGGGAAGACATGGTCAAATTTGTGTTCTGTGATTAAAATTCAGGGAGCTATGTGATATGAGGTGAGGGGCAGGGAGGCCGGAGGAGGCAAGGAGCCAGGGGAGCACGGATGGAGCTCCACTTGGCCAGGGCAGTGGGGTAGAGAGAAGGGGCTTGAGGGGCACTTAGAAGGGAGATGGCCAGGGCAGGGTGACTACCTGGAAGTGAGGATGAGGGAGAAGGAGGAAATCTAGACAAAGCTTCTGGCCAGCAGACCCACTCCACTGGGCGGGCATTTGTGCCCTCTGTGTCAGGCACTGGGCTTAGTGAGCTTGTGACCTACTTGGCAGTGTTAGTGCCAACCAGCTGCCCCAGAGACACCATGTCTGGTGGAATAACTGAGCCCAAACCCTAATTGCTTCCCTATAATTTCCCAGGCACTATCCTGTCTAGCTTGGCCAGGGGGTGAAGCCTCCTTTGCTGGGCCATGGACATTCCAAGGCACCACTGAGTTTGACCCACACAAGGGTCTGGAGGGTGGGGATTTGGTCCCCACTTGGCCGATGATACCAAGCCTCTGGGGTTAAGTGACCTGCCAGCGGTAGGCTGAAGAGAGGCCCCTGACAAAGGTCCATGCCCGAATCCCTAAAACCTGGGAAGAAAGGAAGTCTGCAGATTTGATTAAGTTGAGCGTTCTGAACTGGGGAGATTATCTTGGGTTATCCAGGTGGGCCCAGTGTGATCCCAGTAGCCCTTATAAGAGGGAGGCCGGAGCACCGGAGGCCAAAGGGGGGGATGGTGCAAGATAGAAGTGATAGACTTGGAACATGGAGGAATGACCACCAGCCCAGGACTTCAGACAACCCCCGGACGTTAGAAAAAGTGAGAGGAAATGGGGCTTCCAGAGGAACACCAACCCGGTGACCCTTTCATTTTAGCTCAGTAAAGTTGAACTCGGACTTCTGACATCCCGAACTGTAAGGTTACTACAGTTGAGTAGCTGTAAGGTAATCCTGGGCACCCTCCAACCACGGCAGAATTTGTCGGTAGGAGATACAATGTGTTCTGGGCAAAGGAAAAGGTTTGTTCTGATTCCGCAGAGGCCTCAGGGGTTTAGAGTCAACCTCTTTCTTTGGCCCAGACTGGGGAAGCCGTCCACCCTGGGCCTGATCATCCTTGGAGCTGTGATTGGGGTACGTGCTTGGGCAAGACGGAGGGAGGGCCCCCTGAAAGGGGCTGGAAGGCTGTGGGAGGCAGAGGGCAGCAAGGTGCCCGGAGGCGGGAAAGCCGCCTGTTGCTGTTGTCCCTGGAGTGTGAGCCGGGGCCGGGCGCTAGGGGTCTGCGGTGAGGGGACAACCAAGGGTGAGGCGTCCCTCGTCCTGCTGAGGGTTTCCGTTGCGCTGTTGCTGAAGATGTGCGGAGAAAGAGGAGGGAACCTCTCTCCTTAGCCACAGAGCTGAGGTGGCTGCAAATTGCCCCTGTGTGGTCTCAGCTTAATCCCCAGGGAGGGGGGGGGTCTGCCTCCTGGGGTGGGGGTGGGGGTGGGGGGCGCCCTGGCTCATTCCAGTGAAACCCCTTTCAGCTTAAAATGTGAGAAAAGAAACTGTTCCCTGAAAAGCCATTGTGTGTATATACAGTCCTGCCTTGGTTTACGGGATTTTAGTTGTGATTGTTGACATTCACACAGTCTTCAGGGGGCTTTTGGGTCATTTTCAAATTAGCCCGTGGATTTTTGGGTCATTTTCAAATTAGCCCGTGGATCTTCACAACATCTGAGGCGGATACTGGTGTCCTCCCATTTTGCATTTGAGGAATCTGAGGTTCAGAGAGATGATGTGTTTAGTTAGTTGTCAGCCAGGATTTTGACCCAGCTTTTCCCACCTCCTCCTGGCCTTCCTTATGACCCAAAGATCATCCTGTTCACCCTGGTTCTGTGACCTTGCTTGGTGAGGCTGAGGGCCTTTCCTGGCATACTGCAGGGAGTCCACCCGCAAATTCGGGTAGGTCTTTCTTCTGAGGGGTCTTTTTCCTGCATCCCAGACCTCTGCTTCAGGCCAGGATGTGGAGCCTTGGCCCACCGCATTGTTCACCCACTAGCCAGTATTTCCCAAACTTGATGCTCTTGCCGGCTCTGGGGGCTGCTCTGAGTATGGAAGAACAGACTGACACAGAAAGAGCAAGTCATGGAGGCTGATGTGGGTGGCTCTGGAGCCCAGCAGTGCCTCTGGGGGTGCTGCAGGAGCCATCGGGGTGATGCCAACCAGCAGAGCTGTGCTGGGACAGGGAGCATCTAGAGGCCTTAGGAGGGTGGGCAGCCCACACTGAGGGTGGACGTGGCCCAAAGTGAGCAGGTAAGAGGTTGAGGAGACCAAGGACCAAGGCTGGAACTGATGAGGGAGGACCTCTCCTATTCAAAAGAAGTAGGCTGCTTGGGGTAGAGGTAGCATGGACAGGAGCCCTGTATGTCAAGAAGGTCTTCTCTGGCCAGAAGGTTTGAAGATACCATGTGAAGTCGGTGGCCTGGTTTACCCCAGAGGAAAGGGAACGGGCCCAGCTTCCCCATATCCCCAAGATTGTCTTTGGCTCCTGAAGCATATGGCATGAGTGGGGCAGCAAACTCCACTGGATGCCATAGGAAGCAGGGAGGTCCCTAGGTAGGATCCAGAGTGGCTCTGCTGGCCTCTGGAGCAGATCTGGGATGGGGAGAAAGAAGGACAGAGGCAGAAAGGTAGAGGCCCCAAGGGAAGCATTCAGTCCTAAATTCTTCGGATTATTGTTAGAGCTGCAAGAAGTTGAAGATGGGTGAACCTAGAGCCTGGGAGGCTGGTGGACACTCAGGTCTGGCTAAGGCCCGGCCCAGGCTTGTGCTGAGTCGTGGGGATCTGGGGAATAAGGAGCTCTGCTGAGAGAGAGGGAGTTCTACACCACCCAGAAGGGAGGCACCTGGGTTTCCCAGTCCTCCTCTCCTGTGCTGTGCTGCAGGGAAGCTGGTCACACATGCCTCCCTGAGGTCAATGACATACTGTTGGCATAGAGCCTGGTATGTGAAGTGTGCTCAGAGGGGTGCCGAGTGAGGGAGATGGACCAAAAAGGGAACAGGGACCCCCGGTACTGACCATGGGCCAGGTTTTCCTCAAGGAAAGTAAACTTCAGAGAGTAGAACAAAGGGGAAACCAGAGTAAAGGCTCTATTCTAGACTATCTTATCTACTGCACTATTAATAATCCTGCCCCAGTTTTGCAAACTACGTAGCATAGTTCTAAATAGGATCTTTATATGATCAGCTATCCAGTCAACATGTTTGCTTAGCGTCTACTAAGGTTTCATGCAGAACCAGGCCCCATGAGTGCCAGACACAGGTGCACCCACAAGGAAATGAATGTTGATTCAATAACCTCATTTGATCTTTGACAACCCCATTCATTATGTCATTATGGGGATGGGGCCCTGGAAGAAGAAGAAACAAAGGGTGGTAAGCCGGCTGGCCAAGGTCGTGCTAACAACGAGTTCATGACCATACAAAGCAGTTCCTCTGGGTCTCCCGATGGTGACCCCGAGCTGACCCTGACTGGCCTAGCAGCTCCCCACTTACTGTTTGGGTCTTATAGAAGTGACTCATTGACAGGGGTTTCCAGTGGTAGCTACTAAATATCTGAGAGAGAGAGAGAGACAGAGAGACATGCTTCATGAAACTGTGAAGCAATGAAAAGCCCTTAACAATTGATTTAAAATCCATTTGGCAAGGCACTAGCACTAAAAATAGAAATATCCCCAAGAGGCCAAGGGGCTCGATCTCCACTCCTCATTGCTATTTCTGTCACTGTACTCATTTCCCAATCCTGACCATGTATGTGCATTTAATCTATCCCACGGATCCAGGCCTCAATCCCGTGCTGTTCGACAGGGGATTATCAATAACAATAACAAAACAAAACAACTTTTTTTTATCCATAACAAAAACAATAACTACATTTATGGGCTGCTGCTCTGCCAGGAACTTTACATTTGCCCCTTGAATCCTGCTATCAATCTACTTAGGTTGATAAGATTATCCCATCTTACAGATGAGGAGGCTGGAACATCCTAGGGACACTCAGCTCCTAGGTTTCAATCAGAGATTTAAGCTCAGGCCTTCGGATCTAAACAAAGATGGTCTTCTTACAGCTCTATGGTCATCAAACTTGTAGGTGACAGAGAAGAGCCTAGAAAAATAGTAAATTGGAATGCTTGAGTGGCTCAGTGCTTGAGTGTCTGCTTGTGGCTCAGGGCGTGATCCCAGTCCTGGGATGGAGTCCCACATCGGGCTCCTTGCGAGGAACCTGCTTCTCCCTCTGCCTGTGTCTCTGCCTCTCTCTGTGTGTCTCTCATGAATAAATAAAATCTTTAAAAGAGAGAGAGAGTGAGAGAGAGAGAGAAACGGTAAATGAGTTCAAGGAAGGAATCAGGACCCTGAAATATCTTGCAGCCCTGGGCAACACTGTTCACGAGAACTCTCTGCCATGATGGAAATGTTCTTTATCTGTGTCCGATATGGTAACCACTAGCCACACGTGACTATAGAGAACTTGACTACAGAGAACATGTGGCTAGTGTGACTGAGAAATGAGATTTTAAATTTTACTTAAATGACTTAGCCACATGTGGCTGGTGGCTACTGTGCTGGACCATACCAGACTTAGGGCTATGGGCAGAAGCCAACAGGATGACTCTGGGTCAGGATATGTACAACTCTTGCCTTTGAGTCAAAGAAACAGGACAGGGAGCCAAAAATAACTGGGGGACCCTGATACACCATGCGCTCGGGCCTCAGTGCGTGACGCCTCGGCAGTCACCTCTAAATGTGGGAGCTGAGATGTTAAATCAGACAAAGAGGGGCACCCAGGTGGCTCAGCGGTTGAGCATCTGCCTTTGGCTCAGGGCATGATCCGGGGTCCTGGGATTGAGTCCTGCATCAGGCTCCCCACAGGAAACCTGCTTCTCCTTCTGCCTATGCTCTGCCTCTCTCTCTGTGTGAGTCTCTCATCCATAAATAAATAAAATCTTTTTAAAAAATCAGACAAAGGAAGGAGAGAAGGTGTGGGTAGGGCAGAGGGGAGAGATGGGGCTTAGAGAGTGGGGACGGGTACAAGAGGGCTTCACTTGAGGACCCTGTCCCTAGTTCTCTCTGCAAAAACCCCAGAAATGCAAAGGAAAGAGGTCTTCATAGAAAGACCTCAATGCCAGCTAGTGGGCCTGCCCCAGAGGGAAGCACCTTCCTGTCCCCCTGCTGGATGCCCTTGACTTCCTGTCGGCGTATGACCACTTTGGTCTGCTTCCTACTTCTTGTTTGCCTTGGAGCATCCAAACAGCCTATGCCTCATCCTGGGAGCAGGGAAATAAACGTCACCGTGGAGACAAAATCACTTGACTCCACTTACAGTGGCTAACGGCCCATGATTTTCCAGCCTGAAGGCCCTTTTGCTTCTGTGAGCATTGCCCGAGAAGATTTGGCCGGTGGAAAAAGACTTTAGGAAGCTAAGGGCAATAAACTGTGATCAGAAAGACTACGGACAGATCCCCGACGGGGGCATTGGAAGCCACGGTTCGAATAGGACAGCCGCACAGATGCTTCAAACAGCTACTCTCCCTCTGCGATTGAAAGCTCCCTGCAGCCAACTCCCACCCACCCTGCAGACGCAGGTGCAGCGGCACAAGGGCTGAGACGGCTTGCTCCAGAGGGGGCTTCTTGCCTTGGGCTTTCAAAGGAGAGGGTGGGCTTACCCTCTTGTCCTCATACTGTCTTGAGTCTAGACTTCAAAGGGCAGGAGGTGGATAGCAGAACTGGTCACAGGGAGAAAGGGCCTTTCCAGGAATTCATGCTGTGAAGTGGGAGAGCTAATCCCTTCTTTTCTGTTCTGATTATGGACAGAGAAGAAAGGTAAGCTTGGGAGGTAGCAAGAGGCCATTCCTGTGGTCCCCACATCCTTGAGCCCTCCATCTGCACCTGAGCCTGGACTTGGGAGAAGAGGGGGTCAGATGTGGTCCCTGCCTAGAGGAGAAAGACAGACATGGTCACAGCATGGAGTGTGGACACAGCCCAGAGGAGGCCATGATCCAGCAGGTTCTTGATTCTGGGAACTACTGTACATCAAAAGTTCCAGCACCACCTCGGTGGCTATGGCTGGAGCAGGCCAACCTGGCTGAGCCAGGGAGGAATCTCAGTGGCATAACAAAACCTGGCTGCCCTGCGGAAGATGAGCCCTCTGTGAAGGCTGCGTATTAGGTGAGGCAGACGTGGGGGAGGGTCTTGGTCACTGCAGCAGGGTTATAAATCTGGAGTCGGTCTTGGCCTACCAGGAACTCGGAGGTAGGGCACATGGAAACCCTAAGGCTAGATTTCTGGTGACCTGGATTCAAATGTGGACAAAGTCAAGGCCTATCTGCTTTCCTGTCAGACACAGTGGGCTCAGCCCAGGCAATCTTGCCTGCCAGATCCCACACTCGGAGCAGGCCTCATTATAATAGGGGCTTCCAGAGTCAGGTGCCAGTCAGAGTGGTATGAGGGCTGGTCAGTGCTCTGTGCTCGAGCAGTGTCGTTCTGGAAAACAAGGAGGCCTCTGTGGCTGGTGACTGGGGAGCTTTGACTCCTCTGGCAACACTGGTGTAAGGCTGGGCCTCCTGAGAAGGACCTGGGGAGGTTGAAGGGAAACAGTGGTTTCTGCTCTCAACATGAGCTCAGGGCAGGGCAAAGGCACTTGAGGTACATGTGCTGGCCACAACAGGCTCTCCTTCCCTGGCCTGGAAGGGCAGGAGTGGGGCCCTGTGGCCCAGGGCTGCCACCAGCCTGCCTGCTCATCCTGGTCAGCAGCGAGTCTCTGTGAGCCTTCTGGGCTCTGCTGTGTCCAGCTCTTTTCCAAATAAGGGACTTGAGGACCAACGTAGGGAAACTGTTCTCTGGACTGAGCAGTGGGCCCTGTCTTAGGAGAGAGGAATGATGTCCAGGTCTGCAGTGAGGAAAGGAACTGAAAGTGGGGCCAGGCTTCCAGTTTGGGTGTAGAGGAGGTGACTCTCAAGGTCAACTTTGACTGGAGAGCAGCAGAAGCTGCCTAGCTCCTTCTCCCCGACCTGTTCCTCTCCCTTTCTCCTCTCTCATTCTTCCCAGGAATGCCTGAGAACATTTTCCAGAGAGAACACATATGTCTCCACAGAGCCCACCCCAGGGCCCTCTGAATATTTGGTACAGATGCTTTCTACTGCCTCCCCCGTCATGCTTTTTATCAACTGCAATGCCAGGGCCACGGGTTGCGATTCTGTGGTGAGAATCAATTTCATAGATGTCAATAAACTAAGAAGACGATTAATTCAGACTCTGAGGCTGAGCATGACAGCTATTTTGGGTCAAGTCCACATTTTGTTCCTGAATGGACTCTGGCTTCCGCATTCTTTCCTCAGTCCAGCTCCTCCGCCTTTGTTTTGAGTTCAGCGCACTGAGTTTGGCCATGTGCCCATGAGGAAGCCCTGGACTAATTTCCAGTTTTGGGGGCCTTTTCCCATCATCTCTTGCTCTTCATTGTAAAAGCCAAGCAACACAGAGAATTTAGAAACACATTGGGCAGAGTCCCTCCCCTCTCATAGCAACAGATACTCTTCGGCTTTTCCCTTCGATCTGGGTCCGTGTGTGTGATGGCTGGACAAGGACACTCGCTTTATGGTCTATTTATTCAGTTAATGTTAGATGTGTCTCCGTGTGGCCTTTGAGGCTTTGAGCGCATCATTTCCAGTGGCTGCAAAATGTCGTGTCAAGTGGATAGACATGCATTATTTAATCATTTGCCTTCTGTGCACATCATTGCTGGAAGCCAGGTCACCTGACCTGATTTTGGCTCATAATGCACATTTACTAGTCCCAGTGCAGGGAGGTGCAAAAGTGGGGCCAGAATTCAGATACATTTATTTATGAAACATTTATTAACTGTCCACTAAAGGCCAGGAACTATACCAGAGAGATGGTGGGGTTTTGAGGGGGGAGGAGGAGGTAAGAAAATGAGGCCCTAGGTACCCAATTGCTTGAGAGTCTGACTGGGGCCAGGAGACAGGTCTTTAGGTCTCACAGGATGAGGGGGTGTTAGGGCTTGTGAGCCCCAGGGAAGTTATGATATGCCTGGTTCTGAGAACCTAGGTTCTCAGATAATTGGGATGTGTCTTTTAGACACTGGTGAGTTCCCCTTTATTTGTCACTGATGATAAAGTAGTCAAGTTTGGGACTAACTTGCCTTATAAAACCAAAAAAGCAAAGATGCTAGGGGCTTTTCCTATTATCACTTCAATTTTAGTTATTTGCCTTCAGATGTTCTTCGAGTAAGAGGAGAAAGGATATGGAAATAAAGCTGTATGGCTGGAAACTATGGGAAATATAGGAGCTTTTCCAGAATGACTTGTGTCCATCATGTGTAGGACCAGAGGCCACAGAGGCTAAAAACCACTACTTGATAGGAGAATAACTGCTATGCTTACTGAGCTCCTGCTGCAAGACACACGGGACTAGGCACTTTATGTAGGGAACCGTGAGTTTCTTTACAACAATATTTTAAGGTAGGTATGACTGTCTTTCACTTTATTTATGGAGTTTGAAAATTAGGATAGTTAAGTGACTTGCTAGAGGCGACTTAGCACTACCTCTTCTCTAGAGCCAGGTGGCTGCGTAGTATCTTATGAAACCCTGTTTCCAAAGACTGGTCCCAGGCATGTTTGCCTTTCAAAACAAAATGGTAACTGGATAGCAACCCAGACCTAGAAACGCAAGAGAAATTATATGTAATAATTTTAGAAAGCTCTCTTAAAGTAATTTACTTCCCATTGAGAGTATATACTTAGAGCTGAGATTGATAAGAATATATGTTTAGGGTTAGTAGTTAAGTTTATTTTTGTCATTTTCAAAAGAAATTGTACCTTAAAATTAACATACCACATCAGTGGTATAAGAAACTGATCTCATCCTCAATCTTTTTGCTGGTAGATTAAAGACTTTGGGGTATTTACAGACTTTCTGTCCTGCCCTGAAAAGTCAGGAGGCCAGACCAGAAACTACTGCCCAGTAAATTTTAGTGGTAGAGCCAGGTCTGTCCGCTGAACCAGTAGCTGGATGTGTGTGATGGGCAGAAGAGATTTGAGGGATTTGAGGGAATGTGAGCATTCCAAGGGACAGGACAGTCTGGGCCTGCTTTTTGTTTTTGTTTTGTTTTTAAAGATTTTACTTATTTATGAGAGACACAGAGAGGAGGTAGACACAGGCAGAGGGAGAAGCTGGTTCCACTCAGGGAGCCCGATGTGGGACTCGATCCCAAGACCCCAGGATCACGCCCTGAGCCGAAGTCAGACCCTCAACTGCTGAGCCACTCAGGCGTCCCTGGGCCTGGTTTTTAAATTTGACTTTGTTGTTTTTCTTGATTACAGCCACAATTCTAATTCATAGCCCTGTACACCAGAGCTGTAGGTTCTGCTTTCAAATGGCATACGGGGCACTGTGCTCAAGATGATGATTTATCTAATTCTTTCTTGGAAACCTTCTTTTACCTCTGACTGCGGATGCCTTACATGCTCTCATCACTACCCCTTGGCATCCTTGCTTCCCATTCAATCCCTGTGCCCTATGTCACGTGCTCAGAGGGGCTTCACTGACAATTTCCTCTGCTGGCATGTCTATCATGCCTGCCCCACATTTATTCATTGACATCCAGTCTGCGGGCTGATGCACACCCTTGAAACTCTGGTGAATTTGGGGCTGGAGACGCATTCTTGAGTCCTTGGCATATAGAGGGGGCTGCATCCCTCTCCAAGAATAGGTGTGGTCATGAGAGGCATGGGTGGAGGGGAAAAGCAAGGAGACCAGGGTCTGTCTTGGGGGAAACCACAGTTGAACTGTCAGTGCAGGTTGGAAGGGTCATAAGGGCAAAGTAGACGAGATGGGAGCAGAGCTGGGAAAACACAGGTGCCCTAGGGTTTTGAGAAGGGAGTGAGTGACCAGATGGATCTAGAGGGGCCAAGATCCCCAGGCTGTGTGGGGCCTGCTGGGATTCCTGTCTGCTGTTCTTATTAATTTTACCCAAATCTTAAAAATCGTAAACCCTATACAATGGGGATGAGTCTAAAACTATTTTTTTTTCAGTTCACCTTTTTAAACTCATAGAATATTATATGATCATTAAAGAACGTTTGGAGGAAAAAGTGGAAAGAAATTTTAAATACCTAAATTCAAACCTTTCTAAACACACCACATGCCAACCTTTTGGTATATTTTCTTTCAGTGGCTTTTCAGCGGCATAGGGTTTTTAAAGTTGTGATTATATATAAAGCTGTACTCAACTTAACATTTATATCCCAAGTACCCATTTATGATGGTCTTTTAGAAACATCATTCACACTGGTACAGAGTTCAGCACTTGCCTTCAATCTTCAGAATATTACTCCTTTCTGTTGTTATGTATGTTTTGGCTACTAGATGTCAGATACTGAAGGTAGTATGTAAATTTATGTGCACGATTGTCTTCATCTCATATTTCCAACAGCAATGGGTTTTCCCTCAAGTGTCCTGATACTAAAATCGAGAGTGTACAAATGTTCAGAACAGTTATGCTTGCACAATTGCTCCTATGAATATAAAATTGCCCTTTTATCCTGCTTGGTGCTACTTATTACCTTAAATTGTGTTTTGTCTGATATAGCCACTCACGCTTTTGCTTTTGTTTGCATTTATCTGGTATAGCTTGGCCTACCCTGGTGTTGTTTAATTTTAGTTGAGTCTCTAGTATTATTTATTTATTTATTTATTTATTTATTTATTTATTTATTTATTTATTTATTTATTTTTTCTAGTATTTATTTAATCTGGGAGCCTTTGTCTTGTAACAAGGGAATATTAACTACTTAAATTTATTGTCAGATTCATTTTGGGTAGCCTCCTGTCATCTTGTTTTATGTTTTCTGCATTTCTTTTCTTTTCTGACTTTTGCACCAGAGTAGATGATTTCTTTTATCTTCTGCTGTGATTTAGGCAGGGAGACATCTTGTTTCTCACTCCACTGATCTGCATTCTATTGCCTCCAATGAATGTTTTGATTTGTCTCTGTGTTCAGTTTCTAAGCAGCTCTGCTTATCTCAGCCTGGCCCCTTCTCATCTCTTTTGGTGGAGGCGACATCCTCTGCAGAATGGTTTTAAAGGCCCTCTGTAGTTTTTTCTTTGCTCCCTCTGGGAAGGGAGTCCTGCATAGGTACTCAGTGGTGTTTCCTGCAAGTGAAGGGACCATCCAGGCCCCAGCCAAGGGGGAAGTGTGTTGGGTGATGGTGAGGGGGAGAGGCAGGAAGTGTCCTCCCCACTGCAGAAGCCCCAGGAAGAGGTGCCTGCTGACCCTTAGTGGTGAAAAGCAGCCTGAGCGCATGTAGCCCCAGCTGACAGGGATGAGCTCTCTGCAGAGAGGGTTCCAGGGTTAAGGGACCAGAGTGAGAGGGGATAGAGGACCGGAGTTGCCTGGGTCTTGGCTCTGGCCTGGGAAGGTGGTTCAGAGCCTGTCAGTCTTATGCATGCAATTTCCTGGGCACTTGAATTATTTGAAGAAAAAAAAAAAAAGGATTTTTAGACTTGTAAAAGGAATTTCAGCAAGGGCTTTTTCAGTGCTTCCATTTATCTACTCTCTTAACTAGGTGTTGCTCTAATGTATTGTATATTAAAACTCTCTCTATGGGGCAATTAAAACCTTTAAAACATTTGCTTAAATTTAACACTCTGGCATTTTTTTTTCATTTATGCAAGATAGTTGCTCCTCTGTATCCCCAACACAGAGGGGCCAGTTCTGGGGAGGGCATTGCCACACCTATAGACAGGGCAGTAGTGGGGGCTGGGAAATGGAGTGTGGGGTTGGCTGGGGAGGACAGCCTGCCAGGGTCGAAGAAGGTCTCCGGAGGGAGACACAGGCCAAGCAAAGCTTTGCTTTGCTTTCTTTTTTTTTCCTGGCTTTATTGAAATATTATTGACATATAACATCTAAGTTTTTTTTTTTTTAAGGATTTTATTTATTTATTCATTTCTGCTGGACGCTAAAGGCTGACCCCTTACAATGTCAAGTTCCTCTAGGGCTGACATCTCAGCTGATCCTCCGGAATCCCTTGGAACATTTCAGCCAGAATCAAGCGGGTCCAGACAAGCAGGTTCCCAGGAGGTCTTGGGGCTGGGACCAGTCCAGGCCTTGGCCACTGAGATCAAGGTCATCACCCTAATCTCCATGCTACTCCAGGCCCACATGGTCAGGAGAGCCACTACCAAGCCTTTGGAGGACCAGATGGGGAAACTGAGTTCTAGAGGTGTAGATGATACATCCAAGGTCACTCTACAGGCCAATCCCAATTCCCTTCAGTGTCCTGAAATATCACACTTCTATGTGTGCTGGTGTAAACCCTCTGACTTAGGCCTTAACATCTGGGTCAAGCTTAGGCACGTGTGTGTATTATCACCCCCTCACTGCCCCCCATCAGTCAGTCACTCCTCTGTGCCTCTAGTATGCTCTGGTCATCCCCCCATCATACCACTTATTTTGCTGCACAACAATTATCTGTGTTTGTCCTCCTTGCAGGAGGCAGTACCTAACGATGGAGACTTTGTGTTGCTCTTTGTGTATAGTAGACCTACATGAATTTTGTTAAATGAATGTTGATGAATTCATAATTCCACTCACATAGGTTACAGTGGTTTGGTCCAATTAAATGTGCAGTCCTTTTATGATCCATTAATGCAAGATTATGTTCTTCTGAAGGTTAACAAGTGAAGAACTATTTTGCTCAGCATATCATGCCCATGAGGAGGCTGCTTGGACCAACTGCTTCGTGATTGCTCCCTGTGGCCATATGCTCTAATTGCAGGCAAAAGTTCTCAAGAGTGGGTCTTTCAAATGAAGCATTTTCACTAGGTGTACCCAGCAAGTTTCTGCAATATACGAGCCTCTGCCTCCTTTACCTTCATGCTGCTACCTCAGATGCCACAGCTGGACCTGCTCAGATTTGAGGTGAGATGAAGTTGGCAGTAAAAGATCCCAGTTTGGCTCATCTGCTGGGCTACCTTATTCCAGAAGTATGAGGAAGCATCTGGAAGGGAACATCATGGGTGACCACATTCACTTGTACATTTCCTACAGTGCACTCCTTGTTCTGCTTTGGAATTGACTAACCCCATAAGGACAGGCACTAAGCCTCATTCACTTCCATCTCCCCGATGCCTGGCACAAGGCTTAGCACACAGTATGTCAAGCGCGTGAGCAAACTATGAACACTTGGTGAGCACCTACTATGTTCTAGGCCCCAAGCTGGGGGCTGATCACAGGAACATCTAATGATCAGGTAAATGGGACCTGGCTGGTAAAGATATTCTAAAGTAAGCACAGCTGTACTTTCCACTCTAAACATCCATACCTTCATTATTATGATTTCCCAATTTGATTTTATCCTTCAAAAGTCACCATTCCACCCTGTTGCGTCGAGTGTTTGACACATCAATTTTTACTGGGGTCAGTGGCCACAGGAGCCTTTAACATTCTATTACCAAGTGTTTGTCATTTCTTTTTAAATTTCTTTTTATTTATTTAAGATTTTATTTGATTATTCATGAGAGACACACACACAGAGAAAGAGGCAGAGACACAGGCAGAGGGAGAAGCAGGCTTCATGTAGGGAGTCTGACGTGGGACTCAATCCCGGGTCTCCAGGATCACGGCCTGGGCCAAAGGCAGGCGCTAAACTGCTGAGCCACCTGGGCTGCCGGTGTTTGTCATTTCTTATTAATGATATATTTAAAATCCCTAGGGACTTGTTCCTGGCTAACTTGTCAAGACCCCTGTGGCCTTGCTGACCTGTTTGTTTATCCTTCCAGAACTGTGGAGGGCATCACTTTCTAGAGAAAACATAGTATGGCATCATGATCTCTTTCATTTTCTATCATCTTGTACATCAAAACTCCTTTACTTATCAAGGCGCTCTCTCATGACTGTGGAAGTTCCCTCCCCATGGCCTCACACCCTTCACAGAACTGCAGGGGCCTCTAGGAAGAAATGCCACATCTGGGTCCCTCTCCCTTCCTGTCTTTGTTTTCCATTGTTATTAGAAGCATAGCCGTGGAGAGAAATCGGGTGGTCAGCAGCTACTGCAGCCATTAGAAAGGATAGACTTTTCTTCTAACCCCCTCTAAGGAGAATGGGGTTTGGTCTCTAATCTCTGCAGTTTGCAGAGAAATAAGCACAGCGAATTTACAATGGCAAATTCAGAAACATTTCATTTTGTGAAACAGCTCTCTACAAAGGAGGCAGGGGGCACTGGCTGACAGGTGCTGCATCCAAAAGGGACTACGGGATTTGCAATGACCCTGACACAGGCCCTCACAGCAGCCACCCTGGGAGGCTGCTACTCAGGCAGGGGTGTCACTGGGAAATCAGACCAAAATATAACACTGCCTGCTTCCCAGAGCACAGAGAAAAGGACTCAGCCCAGTGGGCAAGGCTTCTGCCTCCCCCCTACAAAAAGGCCTCCAAAGCTTTTTGCCTGAGTTTGAGCACTGCAGCTGTGCTTGGCATCTGTGTTCCTGGCAGCCCATGCTGCCTGCCACTCAACACAGGCAGCAATGCTGGTAGCAGACCTTCCACCCTTCTACTGCCTAGGGCTTTTGTGAAGATCAAGTGAAAGAAAAGGCTAGGCACATGGTTTGGAAAGCAGAGAGCAATGGTAGGAATGCTGGATTGTGGTGTTGTCTGGCCGCCGTCTCCTCAAACTGGCTTTGGGCATGCCTGGTCACCTGCTCCACACGGCAACCATATGCCCAAATTCAGTGAGCTGCCTCCAATTGGTGCCTTCAGATTTCACATCCCTTCTTTTGCCTATGAACTCTTTTGGTTTTCTAGCTTGTTAGCTTGACATCCAAGACTTTCCAAACATCTATTTCGTATTGAAAACCTCTTCTCCATTTCAGGGCCCCCAGCACACCTCATTGGTGTTCCCAGCCCTATTCATTTGATCATAGCTTTTCCCTGTCTTCCCTCTTTACTGTACTCACCCTTCAGAGCCTCTCCATATTGCACCCCTTCTTGAAGACCAAGCAGAAGACCTCTATACAGGCTAATCAATGAATCATCTTGCCCTCTTTCAAAATAACAGTTATTGGGTTCCTGCTGACCTTGAATCAGAGAGGACATTGGTCACAGTGGTCAAGAGAAGGTTTTACAGTCAAATTGCCTGGGTTGGGGTCCTGGTTCCACATCTTACTGCTTGTGTGACCTTGAGCAAGTTAAAGTATCTGAGCATTGCTTTCCTCAGCTATAACGTAGGATAATAGTGGTATCTCTTTTATACATATAAAGTGCTGAGCACATTGCCTGATGCACTGTAAGCATTCAATAAAAGAAAGTTAGTATTACCTTAAGAATTTTCTTATAAGTTGTCATGTAATGGCCATAGCAACCCAGGGAAAGTAGGTTTTATTGCCCCAGATGAGAAAAATGAGGCTAAAAAAGGTTAAAGCACTTGCCCACCACATTGGTGGTGAAACTGAGATTCAGATTCAGGTCTGTCTGACTGGGATCCATTGCTTTAGCCAAATGCCATAGCCAACCCGCCTTCATCAGGCCTCTTGGGCTTACTTTAGCCCTTGTTCCTTGGTTCACTCTGTACATTAACATCTCTCTTCTCCTCAGCCAGACCCTGGGCTCTTCCAGAACAAGGTTTTCCAAAATGTACCATTCTGCATTTGTTGAGTGAACAAGAGGGAATGGATGGGGGAAAATGCATTTTAAGATCAGAACTTATCCCAAGAGAACTTAGTACTGGTACTTAGGTCTCTGGAAGTCATGGGTCTCTCAACAGAACCAGGGTTGAGCCTGCCTGCAGGCTCTTCCCCACCTTAATCCTCCCATCATACTTTAACCCCAGACATCTGACTATGTTGTTCTCATCTGCCAAAATACGTTCAGGGATCTCCACACTTGCTGTATAACTAGTCTGAGTGTTTTCTCTAGAGTCCGATCTGCTTTGTCAACAGAAATCCTCATTCAGCTTAACATACATTTCTTTGGTCCAGAAAGCAAACTTTTGGAAGAAGAATAGATATTCAAGGATAGCAGTAATGTGCTGCCTCAGAGCTGTGCAGTGGGTGGACCCATGGCCTGCTCTAAGAGCCTAGAGAACATGGTTCTCTGGGGACTGTGGTTTCTAGATTTATGTCCCATTTATTTTTAAAGCAAAGCTGTGTGTAAAGTGCTCTAAACACTAAGGTCAGAATGTCAGAATTTGAGAAGAAGTATGATGGAGAACAATACCCATTTTGCTACTTGCTTTACCATCCCAGGAAAGAAACTTCGCATGTGTTAATAGGACAGAGAGAAGAGCATGAAAGATTGTGTAGGGTGCCCAAAGTTACTGAGAACCTACATTTTGGTGCAGACACACTTATCAGATGAAACTGTCCTTTCAACCTCCTGTTAAAGAATATCTGAAATTTCATTTCATGAAAGCTACCATTTTTGAGCACTTACTATGTACAAGGTGTTTTATTTGCATTATCTAATACAGTCCTTACCACAACCTGCAAGAGAGGTGGTGCTAGCTCCATTTTATAGAGAAAACTGGTACTTTTTTAAAAAACATTTTATTTTTAAGTAATCTTTATACCCCATGTGGGGCTTGAGCCCACAACCCTGAGATCAAAAGTCGTATACTCCACCAACTGAGCCAATCCATGTGCCCCTACAGTATCTTGATCAAGGCCAATGGGGAAAAAAAAAGGCCAATGGGTAGCAGAGTGGCTTTGACCTCACATGTGTCTGACTCCACCCAGGATCTTTCTCCTAGAGCATAAGGCTTATATTTCCCTAGGAATCTTGGAGTCAAAGAGACTTAGAGCTCTTGGGTCATCTGCTCTTAGTATACTTTGATCATCTTCTTCCTCAACTCATTTAGCAGAGGTCAAGACCTGGGCATAATGCAATTAGCTAATTTGTTTATCCATTGTATGCTTATGTAAATGGCTTGAAATTTTTCCTCCGTATCATTATCTGCCAGAAAATTGGGGCCACATCAAGGTAGTTCATGAGCTTATACTGAGCAAATATTTCCAGTCCTGTTTTAACTAGTAGTAAATCTTTTCCTTTATTTATCTGAAAATTGCTTGTTCTTCTGTTGCCTCTGCCTTGTAAGATTCCCTAAGCCCCTTCTGATAATAACAATAGTTAATATTGAGTACACACTATGTACTAGCCACTGTTCTAAGGGATTTGACTCAACCAAAGAGGTAGGCTCTGTTATTATCCTCATTTTACAGGTGAGGAAATAGAAGCACAGAGAGATCAATCAACTTGTTCAGGGTCACACAGCCCAAGTGGGAAAGCTACTATTCATCTCAGGTTGACTGATTATAGAACCTCCTTTGCTAAATGCCTTAGTTTGTAAAGAACATTTCCTCCTAAGTGGAAGCACTCTAGAACAGCATTATTCAGTAGAAATATGAGCTATAAATGCAAGCCACATATATAATTATAAATTTCCTAGTATACACATTAAGAAAGTAAAGGAAACAAATGAAATTAATTTTAATATATTTTATTTAAACCCAATATATCAAAAATATTACTTCAATCTACATTAACATTATTAATGATATACTTTATATTCTTTTTTCATACTAATTTTTCAAAATCTAGTGTATATTTTATACTTACAGTGCATCTCCATTTGGACTAGCCACATTTCAAGTGCTCAATAGCCGCATGTGGTTACTATCTTGGACAACAGGATATAAACAGGCATTCTTCTTTTTGTATTTCATCTATGATTTGTTTCTCTTATAATTTTAAGTTTTGCATTAAGATTAGATCAAAGAAGGCTATGTTAATGAAAATGTGCCCTTTGGATAATTTGGTGAACAGAGCATTACTTTGTACAATGGAGAGAAGAAGCTTTAGGAATTACTAAAACCTGGGTTCTAATCTCCATCTTCGCTACTCCAGGGGCTGTGTGTGGCCAGTGGCAACCCCAATTTCCCTCAGCCTCTTCGTGTTAAAAAAGAGATGATGGTTTGTGATTATTAAGGTTCTTTCCATTTCTAAAAACTTTATTTACAGCACACACCCTTGTCAGGGGTTCTGCCTCTGTTTCCACTTTCCATTCAAGATTCCTATATGACAGAGCTTACCCTAAGTTGGACTGTGTTCACTATGACCAGCTCTGTGCTTGGCACATTGCAGATACAGGAATATTCATTGGATGAATAAAAAGTCTTGAGACCCCTGGGTTTCCCAGTTTTTGCCAGAATAACTCTACCAGTCTTGTCAATTAATTACACTTTTATTTCCTTTCTCATATTGGCATAAAATCTTGATGATCTAAGTTTTCTGAAGGGTCATAGCCAGAATTAAAAACCATTTCCTGATCCTGTTGGCAAAGGAGACGGTGCTCAGCTGTAGGCATAGCTTCCTAGAGACCCCCACAAATAGCTTTCCTCTTAATACATGCTGTTCTGATGTTGAGGAGAGTTAATTAATGACTCTAAATAAGAAAACAATCAAATCTGTCTGCGGTCATATGAGTCAGAGCAGACCCAGATGGGGAGCCAGGTCCTTGGCCTCCAAGTGCCCTCGGGAACAGCAGTAGCAGCCTTGCTCCATGCATCAGAGTCTTGCAAGGCCCTAACCTAGAAGGGGAAAGAATTACTCAAAATGGATTGGAGACCCAGCCTGATTTGAGGCATTTTCTTAAAAGGTGAGGCCCCCTATCTGTGTGTTGTGCAGACTGAGATAGAGAGAGGAGAAAAAGCAAAAGTCCGTTCCTCTCTATTCTCTTCAGACACCTAAACAACAGCTACTGAATGGGGAGTTCTCAGGCATAGGCCCCTTGTGCATGTGGCAAGATTGGGGCAGTTGGCACTGCCACCCTGGGAGGACCAGAGGACATGTAGCTTGAAGCATATCAAACCCCAAACCTGCCTACCTTCAGGCATCCTGCAGCCACATATGAAGACAGAACAATGGTTATGATGACATAAAGGCAGAAATGTGATGCTTCCCTGAGATTAGCTGAGGCTTACAACAATGAAAACTTTTATTTTGGAGTTAGAGACTTTGCTGTAAAAATCTGAGAGTAGGAATATGGGGAAGGAACCCCTTAACAATATCCAAGTGTCCTCAGCATTGGAACTGGACAGTAGCAAATGAAGATAAGCCCTATTTCTTTGGTTCTGCATGTATTCTGTGAAATAATATCAGCCTCTTCATTTTCCAACTATTCTTGCAGATTATTAAAAATACATTTTGATGCCATATAGGCTTGGCTTCTTGTGAAATTGTTCCATTCTGGAAAGAAAACTCTGAAACACTGGCCATGAGGATCATTATACTCCCCTTTCTCCTCCTTGGTAATCAAGTACAGGTATCCTTTTCGCAGGATAATATGTAAAGTATTGTGGTAATATCCTTGATGCATTTGAAAGGACTCTTTATGGCTTATGTCTGAATCTTTGTTGGCCCCCAATCCATTCCTCTAAAATTTGGTTAGAATCTCATAGAGGACAGTTCAAAACTTCAATTTTGCTTCTACAATAGCAATAGGAAAAAATAGAGGTAAGAGCAACCTCTGCAGTTTAAGAGATCCAGATTGGAATCTAAACTCTTTTTCTTCTGATCTGTATAATCATGGGCAAGCCCCTTTCCTCTTAAAGCTTCATTTCCTCATCTTGAAAGTGGAAACTACCACTACCATCTACCTCATAGGACTGTGAGGATTAAATACATTCTTACATTTGAAAAGCCTGACTCAGAAATGTTTCCTCTTATTAGCTTGTAATTCTTTAAATAGGGTTTGCCAATGGGTTCATTTGAAGCGATGCGATAAAAGTCTTTATAGCTCTGTTGCCTCCTATTTCTTTCTATGATGATGAGCTTTAGGGAAATCCTCACAGAGGCCATGCTCGTCAGAGCTTGCTTCTACTCCATGCCCTAAATCCTGCCTTCCCACTACTGGGGCGGAAGCCGGTGCTCCAGAACCTCGGACAGCTCCACTCCCTTGTGACTGGCAGCCCAAAGGAACTGGAGAGATTTGGGGGATTTTCCCAGAAAGGCTGCATTAGTGTTTGGAATTAGGAATCCCAGGGGCTTCATTCTCATTCACAGCATGCATGCTATTTGCTTGCATCCTCAGATTCTTCAACATGACCAGTTCTCCTGGAGAAATTCTGAGGAGCCTCTCCTCTTCAGAAACCCGTTAACTACACCCATAAGATTTACTAAATCTTCACCCCCTTTCCTTCTCTCCTGTGAACTCCAAGGATTTTTTTGAGCCCAAGAACAGAAACACCACCCACATCTTCCTGTATCTGCTGATATTTAATTTGTTTGGCTTCTGTACAAGGATTAAACATTCTTGATTAACTTCAAGTGAAAGTAATAATGTATGAGCATGAAGAAAGGCTTTACAAGACAAAGAGATTCAGGTATGAATTAAAAGAAACATAAAATAATGTTATTGCCTGTAGGTGATGTTAAGCGCCATTCTCTAATCAGAACAAGCAGGTGGTTCAATTTATGAGATAATTTAGCTTTTCACTCTTCTAATACAGAACACAACACACATATGCAGTCACCTTCTGAACAGGCAAGGAAGAGATTAAGTCCTATTTTTACTTTGTGATACTGAGTCACATAGTTCAATGCAAATCACATGGATGCCAAAGTAAGAACAATACCAGGTATTTAAATACCTCCTTTCCTTTGAGGAGCTCTAAAGATTTTGTGTCTGTGTGAAATCCCTTCAGAGTAATTCTGGGAGAAGAGACACACGTCACCAGATGAGGATTTAAGACAGCATGTTTCATCCATCTCCCCTACTGCCATGATTTCACGATTAGGTCTGGAAGAGCCAGTGTTTGCCAGTTCTTTGCACTTAGTAATAGCCTCTTGATTTCTACATTTTCTGGGCCATATTGTCAACTAGTGAAAGAAAGCTTATCTTTGAAAATATGTTATTGACTAATTTAATGATGAGGAAGAGAGAAGGATAAAATGGAATAAGAAGGGGAGGTGGGAATCATAGTGGGTGAGGAAGAGATAAATAAGATACCTAAAACATCCTGAGCTTGATAAGATTTTTCCATGCATTTTCCTCATAAGCAGATTTGATGCCCACCCCCAACTGGACAGAAATGTGGACAAAGGCATTTTGGCCCTCTTCAAATACTTCTTCCTTTTTTTAAAAAAGAAAGATTTTATTTATTTATTTGACAGTGAGTGAGAAAGCACAAGCAGGGGGAGTTAGCAGAGGGAGAAATAGGATCCCTGCTGAGCAGCAATCCAGATACACGTGGGGCTCACTCCCAGGACCCTGGGATCATGATCTGGGCTGAAGGCAGACCTTTAACTAAGCCACCCAGGTGCCCCTTTAAATACTTCTATATGGGCAAGGACAGTGGCAGTTCCACTGCTTGAACTAGTTTGAAGGAAATGCTATTAAAAACATCAACCTAGGACTCCAAAGGCAGACAAGGAGCCCCCAAATAGAAGGGTTTGTGGTTTTTACCTAACAGGGCCCACACCCACCCGTAATCTCCACCCTACGGGAGAGTGTTAGTTGCAAAATTACTACTTTTCCCAGTAGAGGTCGCTGTGGGTACCGGCAGTGGATACTTGTTGAGACTGGACCAGGCAGGGCTGGGCTGGATGGTGGCTCCACTGCCTGGTAACTGCTCTTCCTATGGTTCCACTGACAGCAGTCTAACCCCTCATCCTATGGGAGGGGGGTCTGTGGTGGGGATTATCTCAAAGCTATACAACGCCTTTGCTGTAAAAGCACAATGAAACTGAGGTCACTTGCTGGAAATGGGCATGTCCGTGGGAGAGCTGTCATCCTCAGAGGTGTCCACTCACAGTAGTATCTCTGTCTCACTAGTGCCCTCTCTGTAGTATACCTGGTATTACTGAGAGGCTACCTGCCAATAACCAGCAACCTAGACCTTTGGCCCTTCCGGACATGAAAGCCAGACTGAAAAAATTTGCCTTGCCACAAAATCTTACACCCACATCATAAAGACTGTGCTGGTGAGTGCCTCAAGCCCCACCTGGAAGCCCACGTGGAGGGGTAGGGTGGAATTCTGGGCCTCAGGGGAGCCCATTACAGCAAGATAAGGTTTCTCGAAGATGGGAAAGGCAGGACAATGGTAAGGAATGTTAGGGTCAGACCTGAGACCCCAGAAAGGCTGAAGAGGGCTCCACATACTTGTAAGGTCCTATCTTCTAGGCCACACCCCTGCATGCAGGCTAGGCCGAAGGCAGCCTGAAGCTACCTTCACCCTGAGGACACACACTGAGACCTTAGGTTATTACGGTGGCTTTAGAGTGGAAGGGGCTACTACCCTGCCTCCACTCCTAGCATCTAAGGTCAGCAGTAAGTGGCTCCTCTTCTCACAACCACACACAGCCAGATTCACAAGCTCACCATGACACACATATGAACACTGGAGCACACACTGGCACATTCACCCAGTCATACATGTTCACACTCTGATCCATGCAAACACCTTCGGAACCCGGAATCAAACTTGACCTAACGTGGTTGATGGGGCACAGGGGCGTCCAGTCAGGATGGCCCTCCAGACACTGGCCCACTTAGGTCTCCTGTATCCTGGGACCCTCCCCTCCAGGCGGAGCCCCCCCCCGCCCCCCCCCCCCCGCCTGTCCGCGTCCTCGTGGTCACAGGTCTTGAATGTCTCCCAGAAGGGACCCTGATTACCATCGCACACACGGCATCCTGGGGTGCCGGGCCGGCGTAGGGGGTGATGTGCCGGAAAGAAGGGTGCGGGGCATAGTACCCAGCCAGGGCGCAGCCGCCTCCTCCCTCGGGATTTTCCATCCCGGCTCGCGCAGGCCCGAGAGGAGCGAGCGCGCTTTGTCTCCCGCCCGGCTCCTGGCATGTTTCCGCGGAAGCTCTCTCCGCGCCGCGCCCGGAGCCCCCCCTTCCCTGGCCGCGCCCCCCGCCCAGCGGGTGGCGCAGGCCCGCCAGTGCAACGACCGCCGCTTTGTCCTACGGAGGATGCTTGGGCCGAGCGCAAAAGCCGGGTTCCCGAAGCGGCCGCCGCGCGCCCTAGAAGCAGGTAGCCAGATCTAGGGCGCGCCTTGCATTTAGCCGAGCAGCCCCAAAGGTCTGGGGGCGCAGGGGGAGTCTCCCCCGAGCTTCGGAGTGCTAGAAAGGGGACCCGCCCCGTCCCGCCCGCACGTGCCCATCCTCGTCGGGCTCCCTGCAGCGGTGCAGAAGCCGGGTCGCGGGCGAGGCGGGACGGGGCGGGGCTGGGAGGGTCGTCTCGACTTTTGGCCCTTGGCCTGCATCCAGGTAGAGAGGGCCTGGGAGGTAAGGCTCAGGTAGGGAGAGGTAGGGAGGACTCCCTCCACGCCTCTTACTTTCCCCCACCGCACATCCACACCCAGCCCACTCGGACCATAGGCGAGGGGCCCTGAGCATGAGCATCGAGAACCCCGAGAATCCGCCAGTGCTCTCCTGTGCCGGCCACTTCAAGCACAGTGGAGAAGGTCTCCCAGCCTTAGCTCCTCACATCCCAACCCCCTCCCCCCAGTAACCTAGGCGGGTCCAAGTGGGAGGAGGAAGAGTCCCCTGTCTCCATCCCCATCCCGTTTCTCCTCTTCACAAAAACCTAGGCTTCAGGAAAGGGTGGCATGGAAAGGATCTGTCTGACATCCCAACAGCCCCTCCCCAATAAGCCCAGGAAGGTCTGAGCAGAGGAGGAAGAGCCCCTTGTTCTCACCCATCGTACCCAGACCCCCTTTGTAACCTCAAGCAGTACAGGTGTTGTGGGGAAGGGTCCGCCTGCCTCAGAACCTTTCATCCCGTAACACTCCCTCCCATCTTCAATAATCCAAGCAGCCTCGTTTTCAAGCACGGGGGTGGGGGAAGGCTCCAAGCTCCCCGACGCCCTCTCGGTAGAGATGGGGGGGGGGTCCCTCCAGCGCTTGCCCCTCACACTCTCACACTGCGCCTCCACCATAAAACAAAAACTAACCCAAGCAGCTCCGACTTCAGGCGCCGGGCCACAGGGAGGCCCTCGAGTCAATCAGCAGCTCTTCGGGACAGATGGTCTTGGGGGCGGTGAGGAGAGGTCCCATTAACTCCCCAGGCCCCCTCATATCTCAGTTCATTCCCTCCCCAATGAAACAAAAGCGAACCCAGCAGCACCGACCTCAAAGAGGAGGGAGGGCTGTCAGCGCTCGGCAGCGCAACCAGCTCCTCTGGGCTCCTCACTGCCCGGCTTTCCCGCGGTGGCTCTCGCGGCGGCGGCGGCGGCGGCGGCGGCGGCGGCGGCGGCGGCGGCGGTAGCGGCGGCGGCGGCGGCGGCGGCGGCGGCCACCGCAGCTCTCGCGTCCGGAGCCTCCCTCGGACTCAGCACCTGGAGCTGCGAACAGCTCCGCGCCTCATTCCGCTGACTCCGCCTCCCCTGCGCCGCCGTAGCCAATGGCGATCTTGGCCCCGCCCACGAGGCCGCCCATTGGGGGCGCCTACTCCGTTCTCTTCTGCCCAGCCTGCTGGTTTCTCGGGCTCTCCGTCAAGACCGCATCCCCCAGAGACTGCCGGAGTTTTTGCACAGCCTTCTGGAACTTGTAGTCCTTTAAGGACGCGGAGGGGGCTTATGCCGCAGGCAGGTAACCGAAGGTGGACTTCATTTCCCAGGGTGCATGGAGCAACCGAGGCGCTGAGGAGGGCGGGAGGAACTGTTTCCATAGCAAAGGCGGCTGGCTGGGGACTGCTGATGGAGAAATGGGGCAGGCCGCGGGACCGTCGGATTGTGCGTGACTTCGGGCAGCCTCTTGGGAGGGCGTTTCGATTTTTTTTTTCTTTTTTCTTCTCGATACCCATCACTGGACTTTGGGCCTCAGTTTTCCTATCTGAGAAGAAGGGCTTGGATCCGATCCGTCCTCCTGCCCGCGGTCCGCGGGCATGGGGCAAACCGAGGTCGAGCCCTTTGGTTTGCCGAGCAAAGGTGAGAGAGGACGGAGGAGACCTGTGGCTTCAGAGTGTGGCATTCTGAAGTTTATCCCTTTATTTTTGTCTCGATTTATCATGGAAGAGCGCTTTACTTCTAGTCATATCCCTTGAAGCAGGCCTTGTCCCCCGGTCTATCCCCTCCCAGACTGGCCTCCCTACACCACCCCCGATACCGCAACATTTCCCCCGGGGTCGCCAGAGGGCGCTACTCACGCTTCCGATTGCCTATGGAATTAAGCCCACACTCCTCTCAACGTTGCTCTAAAAGCCCTTCTGAATGTGGTGACCACCTCGTTCTTGCACCACTCCGAACTTCTTGGTAGCTGGGAAGCCTTAGCCACCCGTGTTCTCTCGCTACGGTGGTTCCCTCCACCCTTGCACTCGACTAACCGCTCGCCCTCTTCAAGCCCCAGCCTAGGCGTTGTCTCATCCGTGAAGCCTTCCTAGATGCCTGGCTGCATATTAGGTACCCCACCTTGTGTGTGTGAACCGCGCCCTCTACTTCCCCTATCTACTTGCGTGTTTGTGTATGTATCCATTTTCCACATTAGTTTGTAAGATTCACAGAACAGGGGCCATGTCTATATTATTAATACTTACAGTCCAGTGCCTATCGTGTCTGGCACGTAGTAGGTACTTCCTAGATATTTGTTGAGTTGAAAATGAACCGAACAGTAATTGAATTTTATTCACACCTCCATGTTCTTCCATTTCTTAAGGTTGCATATTTCCCATTGCTGGAAGCATTCAACCAGAAGGATGCCACGGCAGTGAGGAAATGTTTATGTCATTCATACAGTGGATTGGAATTTTGCCTGAATGCTTTGGGAGCCCTTACAATCCTATGACGCTAGGGATTGATAGATTCATGCCAATCATTCCTTGGAAGTCTTGTCAATTCTCCCCTAAATGTCATCAGTTCTTCATGTTCCTCTATTTCTAGCTGTTTGCCCTTCTCCTTTTTTGTGCCTAAATTCCCTGCCTCCCACTCCCTTTCTGGGAAAGATCTTCTGCCCCTGTCAGTTATGAAGTAATGACAGTCTGAGATCCCTGCCCTTCTTCAGTTCTCTGCTCAGCATCATAAGGCTCTGGTGCTGATGTCCCATCTTGATAGCTAATTTTTTTTTTTTCTGAATCTTTTCCACTCAGGGCTCTGGTGTTGGCCAGATGGTCCAATTAATCCCACACATGCTTCATATGTCACCCCATCCAGACTTTTGGGTGTATTTCAGCTAAAGCATTCTTGGGAGAATGCCTTAATATATGGGTATAATTAATTCATGGCCGAAGAAATAACCAGGGGGACTATTACCCTGAGCCTGATTCAAAGCAAAAAGACAGATCCTGAGAAAAAGAAACTGTCATCCTTGAGTTGATGACATCCACGAGGGAAGACTAGGATTGTTGAAGGAGTAAAATGGGTTGCATTGGGGGAAGCACTAACGGGACCTCTAAGAGGCATGGCAAAAGGGCTTTGATCCAGGCTAAACCCTGAGGGAAGATCACTAGAGCTAGGTAAACAGATGAGGCCTCATTACTGAAGATGAGAAAACTATAAGGAGGCGGGGGAAATGGGATTTGTGCTGACACAGAGTGTCTAATTCTGTAGAAGCAGTGAGAGTAGAGGTTGTCAGAAAAGCAGGTGGGGGAAGACTAGGCCACAGAGTGGGCATCAACAGAGCATTGGCAGAGTATCAACAGAAGGCTAGCAAAGAACTGCCTGTAGCCACAGCTGAAACTCTGAAGGTCAGCTTAGCACTTAAGGAGTAATGCTAGTTTTCAGGAAATTGTTGCAAATAGTGAAAAAGCCAGGGTACCATGATTCTTCCAGAAAGCAGGGATTAAAATAGCATTGGTCCAGCCAAGTAGGGTAAGGAAAGCCGGGTTCTAATTCTGACTTTGCCTCTGATTAGATGTGTGACCCTGGGCTGGACCTGATTCTTCAGTTGTAAAATGCTATATTGGTGTTAGGGAGTAGCTAATAAGATGGAGATATGGAATCCAAACCCATTTACTAGCTACGTGACCTTGAACAAACTACATTATCAGATCTGTAGTTTGCTTATTTGACAATGTTGTAATAGATAAGTGAGGTAGCTTATGTAAAGCACTTCACAAATATTAAGCACTTAACATATGCTATTCATCTTCGATTATCAGAAATTGTTTTGACTATGAATAAACAGGCATGAGGTAATGTCCTGAGTAGCCTGGGTTCAAATTTCCATTCTCTCTCTTATTAGTTGTATGGTTTTGCTTAGGCATATACTCAATACCTTTGTTTTATCTTTTTTTTTTTTTTTTAAAGGGTGGCCTTAGAGCAGAGAATGGAATTCTAGCTGCTTGGAAGCTAGAGTTATAAAGGATTCCAGGGAAACATTAAGCTAGCCTCCTACCTTGTTAAAGGGGAAGTAAAGGTCTCAGTGAAATTCCATACGTCTTCTAATTAAGTAATGAGGGGATTAACCAGAATGTTGCAGGGTTGAAGTGATTAACCAGGGCTGGGTGTTGCAGTGCCTAGTATACTAGGCTGAGGAATATAGCTTTATTCTAAAGATAATGAAGGTTTTTACGGAGACATGCGTTTTGTTTTTGTTTTTGTTTTTGTTTTTGTTTTTTTGAGACCTGCATTTTGAACAGTTCTAGGGCCTGTGTGGAGAATGGACAGGAGAAGATGAGGCTAGGATGTAGGTCAGAAGCTGCTGTAGTGATCCAGCACAGCATCTATGAAGATAGAAAAGAGGGGGCAGATCTGAGATGTATTACAAAGGTAAATATTCAAAGGACTTTGTGAGTGATGAGCTGAGTGCACAGAGGAGAGTGGTGAGTCAAGGATGATATCCAGGTGTCTGCCTTGGGAAATTTGGTGAATGGATGGTGCAACATTTCCCCGAGGTGAGGAAAAGTTAAGGAGCAGGTGGGTTTGAGGTGAGTAGGAGACATCCAGGTAAGATGTCCACTAAGTGACTTGGAGTTTGGCTTAGGAGAATGCTTTAATATTTAGGGATTCATGGCCAAAGAAAAAACAACCAGAGGGACTATTACCTTAAAACTAATTCAGACCAAAAAAAGCAGGTCCTGAGAACCTTTCATCTTTGAGAGATGAGAGATGTGATCCAGAAAAAGAATCTTAAGCTATCAAGTTATGAGCATATACATCATAATTGAAGCCATGGGAATAGATGAAATTCTTTACTAGAGAAGATCAAAGAGAAAACCAAAATCCCTTGGGAAATACTAATATAGATAACACTTGGGAATGGTTTTGAAGAGGAAGAGGGAGAAAACCAGAAAGAATGTAGAATTGAGAGACAATTTTGTTTTAAGTTGGGAGAGATTAGGACATTCAAAAATGCTGATGGGGAAAAGTCAGTAGAGGTATAGTTGAGGATGAATGCTTTGGGAGAAGGGTTGACGGGTGAACTGAAATCAGTTAGAGGGGTAGGAGGTGGTAGGGTTCAGAGTGAGTCTCAGGTAAGAGGAGGGCCCACTTTTCCTTTGATATGGAAAGGGAAAAAGGAAGGAAGAGTTGGAGATGCAAGTAGGTTGATAGTCAATAGGTAGGTGGTTGGGAGGTGGGCTCAGGAAATGGAGGCACTTCATACCTAATGGCCATTACTTCTCATGGGATATCAGAGGCAAGGGAATCTGCTCAGCATGAGGAAATGAGTTGGAATGGAAAGCTTGGAAAAAAAGAGTGAAAATGTTCAAGATAGCTGCTGTGGAAAATAGGAGAGAAAGCTAATAGCAACCGACAGGCACTGAAGAGCAGTGGTAAAGACCTGCTGAGCTTAGAGGTGATGGATTTGTAGGAGCAGTAATTTGCGGGGTTATTGGTTTTCTTCAGCATCCTATTAGTCCTGAGATATGCATGGAGGAGGCCCCTTGTGAGACTGATCCAGGTCTTGGCTTTGCTGGACAAGGGAGATAAGAAAGCAAGGAAGTTGGAAATGTTGACAAGAGAGTTAGAAATACTAGTCCACCAAGAGGAAAGAGGTGAAACCAGGATAGCGTGGGCAGATGAAAGGAATGGGATTCTCAGTGTAGCAGAAGATAGATATGATGGGTGGGAGGGCAGGGAGTGCAGTGCTGATCGGAGGTAGAGGAACTCTGGTCAAGGGCACTGGCTGGAGTGGACAGAGAAGATCATGAGAAGGTATTGAAGGCAATTTTGTAGGTCACTGGCAGGTCTTCCAGAAAGATGAAGGAGAGAGGAACCCCAGTAGCCCTTGTCGAACTGTTTAGTGAGTGGGAAGTTAACAGATGGTAAGGGAAATAGATAGGGTGCAAGATCTCTGACATGAGTGTCACAGAAACCAAGATGTTGGAGAGCTAAGAAGCCCTCTTACCCCCATAAAAGCCATGAGCTTTCTTAGCAGTATCATTTGAACATCATCTACACATGATCAGTTTTATACATACCTAAAACGCAGAATGTCTAGGAATAAACTTAACAAAACAAAAACCAATTCTAGATTTCATGGTGAAGTTGTATCAACCAAGTTCAATGTAGTGATTCCTGCAATTTATATTTTGGTATAGTTTGTAGATTTGAGTATGTGCATATCAACTAGAAAATGTGTTTAAGAATTTTGCAAATTTCATTTCTTAGCAACGATTTGTTTTCTCATTTTAGAACATAAATTAGAGAACTTGTGTTGATTTTTTTTTAAATGTAGAGTTTAGAGCTTAATTCATGCCTTTGAAATGCCATGAATTTGAAATGCAGCCATTTTCCTTTCTGCATCCTTGAAAAGGATTACAAGGATTTTATTAGTTTTTCAGATAATCTTGCCAGCACATACAGTCTTCCCACAAGGGTCTCCTATCAGTAATGTTGGGTTGTGATTGACGTGGTAGGAGTGTTGTATGTGAGCTTTGTAAGACAAGTCAAATAAGCAGCCAACTTCAGGATTTTCCAAACAGCAACTCAGTATACAATTATGGGAGTTGGCATAGAATATGAAATGTGCATCTAAATGTTTATTGAGAAAAATGATCTTCCTAATTTTTAAAGAAAAATGACAAAATCAGTTAATTGCATTGAGCAATCTTTGTCTTTAAAAAAAGCAGTTACTTAAAAATATTTTTGTATGGTTGATATGTCTTTGTAATGTTGGAGTAGGTTTGCTATTCCAGCCCCTGGGAACAGTGGGTGCTTAGAAAATATTTTGTAAATCAATTCATGAATGTTATGATAATCTGTTCATTGTTGAAAATTCTTCCTTTTATCCTAAACTCTCTCCTAAAATATCCTTGTAAAAGAATGATTCTTTTTAAACATGAGTCAAATCATATCACACCTCTGCTCAAACTCTTCTAGTGGCTTCTTTGTCTTGAGAGCCAACGCTGAAGTTCTTATGATGGCCCACAGGACCGTGTATACTCTGACTTCTGTAGCATCCATCTCTGCCTTGTCCCGTAGGCACCCCGTGCTTCAGCACATAGACCTCCGTGCTGTTCCTGAGTATACCACCTATACTCTGGCCTCAGGGCCTTTGCACTTGCTATTCCCTCTACTTGGAAGCTCTTTCCCTAAATATCCTTATGGGCATCCCATCTGCAATGGCAGTCTTTCCTCTTCTGGCACTCTCTATTCCCCCTTTCTGTTTTGTTTTCTTTTTCCAATAGCACTTATCACTATCTGACATATTAAACATTCTCATATGTGTTTATTTTCTGTCTCTCTCCCATCCTCACTCCTCCAGTAACCCACTATAATAAACTATCCATTAAGGTATAGACTGTCTACTTTTTTTTTTTTTACTGCTTATTCACAGCATATGGCACAGCACTTGACACATAATAGGTACTCAGTGAAACATGTTAAATGGATAAGAATAACACATCATCCCTAGTATATAATCCTAACATCTTTTTATTTTTCCACATTACAGTCTACATGTAGGACACACACACACACACACACACACACACACGTCTTTCATCTTCTAGAAATCATAGTTTAGATATAATTTTGAATGCTGCTTTTTTTAAACATAAAATATAATAAGGATTTTCTCTTGCTAAGATTGAGTTCATTTGTTCAGTTGTTCATTCACTCATTCATTCAACAAATATCTAATGAGCTGTTTTGTGTTCCAGGCAGAGCTGGATCTGTAGTGGTAAACAGGATGCAGGACTTGCCCTCTCTACCTTGGCTGTCCCGCTCTGCAAATGTGGCCAGACTAGAATGTTTAATCCAAGGTAAGTCTGGCAGGCCCAGAGGCCAAGACACTGTCCTGCCCATAAGTCTTTGCAGTGGTATGTCAGCAGCCTCTTCAGCTGGTTCATATGAAATTTAAGATTAACTGAGATTCTAAGACTATCTTTAAGTGACCTGTTGCCAAACTTAGTTCCTTATCTCACACTTCTGTAGTTGAATTTTTAACCTGAAAACAAGACTTTGCTTTTCTCTCTATTTTATATCAATATATTGATAGAGAAGCTGCACTGGTCACATTCCTTTTGTCTAAAATTGTCTAATAAGAGTCATTCTGGCAGCTTTATGTATTGGTGTGATGATTGAGTCGGACATTTGTCAGTCATTTTGGTTGCCTGGCAGCTAAGCCTCCTTCCTGTGCTTGAGGAATCCCTATGCCTCATCAGGTGGAATCATCTTCCTTTACAGCTAGGGCGTGGGCATAAGCTTGAGGCTCTGGCTCCTCCGGTCAGACAAGCCCCCTCCTCATGCCACACCTCACCGATTTTGTGTGTGTGTGTGTGTGTGTGTGTGTGTGTGTATTTTTTTATTGGAGTTCGATTTGCCCACATATAGTATAACACCCAATGCTCATCCGTCAAGTGCCCCCCTCAGTGCTTGTCCTCCCCAATTTTGAATTGGAAGCCAGGAACAGCAAAGGAGTAGGGTCTGCTTTGTAACCCTTTTAGTGATTTGATGGGTACAATCTCAGTTTCCAGTGACAGCAATTTTATGGGCAGCACCCAGTATGAAGGTGTCTGTGGTGTAGGTGGCAGGAATGGTAGTCCAGATTCAGTGGTCACAATGATGTCTTCTTAGACCACTGTTGAGTTGGGGTTAAAGGCATTGTTTCTGACTGTGTGCTTCCAAGCCTGATTTTCTACCTTCTTGGAGATTTTGTGAGCCATTTACTCTTTTAATTTATGTCCTTTTCTGTGCATGTCAGCCAAAGTTAGTAATTTTTGCTTACGACTAAAAATCCTAACCAATACATTCAGGATATGAAAAGTGTATTGGAAGTGCTAAGCACCACACACATACAATATATTGTTGTTTGGGACTTTGATTCTTAACTAGTAGGTGTGAGGGGTGTTAGGGGAGGTAGGCCTGAACTCTGTACCTGCTGAGAGTTCAGACAGGTCTAGGCATGCATGCCTGAAAAGCTGGCCAGTGGGAGGGTATAATGGCAGGAACTTGTGGGCTGAACACTGGCTCAACAGCTAAAGGCTGACCTCTGACTCAAAGGCAGCTGTTATGAGGATGGAAGCTGCCAGAGGGCCTGCTGGACACACATAAGTAGATTGGCTGCTTTCTCTCTCCTACCCTTGGACAGTTACCAAC
Organism: Canis lupus familiaris; assembly: GCF_011100685.1. Taxonomy (NCBI): domain Eukaryota; kingdom Metazoa; phylum Chordata; class Mammalia; order Carnivora; family Canidae; genus Canis; species Canis lupus. The sequence continues at coordinate 81,667,219 of NC_049226.1, read as the reverse complement.
AGCCAAGGCCAGGAGATGGGGCTAGACTGTTAAGCAGTTCTCTTGAGGTTGTGTAGCTGCCCTTGGGTGTCCTCATTGGGGTAGAAGAAGAAACCTGTCTGGATATGCTCCCCACCCCTGGAATCACAAGAGGGATATGAGTGGGTTGGTATTCTATCCCATACTGCCTTTAGGCTGCCATTCATCCCACTGAGCTATAGCTTGGCTTTCCAGCCCAGCCTAGTTGTGGCTTTCCAGAGTCCTGCCTTGCATACTGCCATCTGAACCTATCAGTCCTGGTGTCCCAGTATGGGGCTGAGGCTGGCACTTCTCTTGTGGTCAGTAACAGACCCTTGGGAGCTTTGTGACATTGAGATTAACCTACCTGGGGACTTTCTGCTGTGAACTCCAGAGGACCCCCAAATCAGCTCTGTTGGGTATGTGTATGGGGGGTGGTACTCCTGCCTTAGGGCATTCCCTGATCTGAGTATACAGTGAGCACTCATGCTGGCCTGATCTCTGCCATTGCCTATACCCTGGTGCACCTCCAGGGAAGACAAAGATCATGATGTCAAGGGTCATGTATTGGACCCGGACTATGGTCATATCTGAAATGTGGTAGCACTGAGCATTGTTCAGAGAAATCCTCGTAGGAAGCTGTAGGTCCCTCCTATAGCATCTGATTTTGTGATGTTAAAATCATAACCACCAATTTTAATCCTCTTGCCAAATGTGACTATATATAATATTATTTTCAAATCAAAACAAATAAAATAAAATCCACTATAAAAACAGCATAGAAAATAAGTTCTTAAACTTTATCATTTGATTTAGGTTGGCTTTCAATGCCAAAGTCACTCTGTGTCAAGTAGTACCCTGGCACTTTCTGTGCTTTCTTTTGCTAATCTTACCATAATTTCATGAACAAGGTACCATTTTAATTCCTATTTTACGGACAAGGAAGCTGAGGCCCATAGAGATTAGAGGATTAGCCCAAGGTCACACAGCCAGTAAGTGGAAGAGCTGGGTTAGCCATCTACTGTCAGAGCCTGAGAACCGCCCTTCCCTTAGCCCATTCCATTGTGGAACATCTATGGCTATTGAAATTTTTCCCCTCACATGGAGCTAAAAATCTGCTTCTTCCTAAGTTAGTACCACTTCTGTTTCTGCTTATGTCAGTAGCCCACCATGGCAACCCCTCATCTCCCAATCTTTTAGCTCAGTTCTCTTAGTCTAGTAATACCTGAGGGCACGTCAGCTTCTTCTGGGAACATCTGAACTAGTTTGTATTAGCCAAATCCTTAAGACAGTCATTTAGTAAGGTTATTATGGCTGGGAAGCTCTCTAATTTTCTGATTATTTTGACTCCAAAGATACTGGCATGCAGTCTTTCCCACTACTGGCAAGGTCATGGCAAGAAGGGGCAGCCCGGGTGGCTCAGTGGTTTGGCACCTGCTTTCGGCCCCGGTCATGATCCTGGAGACCCGGGATTGAGTCCCATGTCAGGCTCCCTGCATGGGGCCTGCTTCTTCCTCTGCTTGTGTCTCTGCCTCTTTCTCTGCATCTCTCTATGTCTCTCATGGATAAATAAATAAAATCTTAAAAAAAAAAAGGTTATGGCAAGAAATAGTGAACCTAGCCACAAGTCTTAAAAAAGGACTTGGGGGGCAGCCCCGGTGGCCCAGTGGTTTGGTACCGCCTGCAGCCTGGGGTGTGATCCTGGAGACCCGGGATTGAGTCCCGCGTCGGGCTCCCTGCATGGAGCCTGCTTCTCTTTCTGCCTGTGTCTCTGCCTCTCTCTCTGCGTCTATGAATAAATAAATAAAATCTTAAAAAAAAAAGGACTTGGTAGAAAGTTCTTCTCTAAGAAAAATGTTAGGAAAACAGTCTGAACAGTAGAAATAATATCAATATAGTGTTAAGGATTGTACTGCTGAATGGGAATCTTCTGTCCCCCTGCCTGGAAGCCAGGCTTCATGAGGGTGGCAATTTTTGCTAGTTTTGTTTTCTGTTTATATCTCCAGGTGCCTAGAATTGTGCCTGGACCATAGTAAATATTCAAATATTTGTTAAATGAATTAGTACAGTTCTACCTCTGGTGTCACTTCCTCGGGTTACTAAGTTGTTTTGGAGAATAATGTGATCTCCCAAGTGCATGGGTTTGAATATCTTTTTCCATTACCTCACCGGCAATTTTTCTAGTTTTGTTGTGATCTTGATTCATAAGAACGTAACCTTAGCCATATGTAAAGTACGTTGGATAAATAACTCTGCTTCAAAAACAATTTGGTTTGCTCTTGTAAACGTAAGTATAAACTGGAAATTGGTTCAGCCTGGCAAAGGGCAATATGCAGGAATTATTGGATTTCTACTTTCCTATCTTTTGGAAAAACATTCCGTGGCTTTTTGTCTTGAATGTTGAGCTTGAATTCAGAATGTGAATTCATTAAGAAAAAGCTAAGTGAGAGGATTGTTAGTCCTTATGTTTTTCTCTTTGTTTACATACAATAAATGTTCATTGTTAAAAATGAAAACATGGATAATAAAAATGATGAATATAGAAACTATTTATAGTTCTATCACTCAGAGGTGATCACTGTTACCATTTCTCTGTTTATATCAAATACTGAGGGGTGCCTGGGTGGCTCAGTCGGTTCAGTGTCTGCTTTACGGCTTAGGTCATGACCCGAGGATCGAGCCCCGTGTCGGGCTCCCTGCTCAGCAGGCAGCCTGCTTCTCCCTCTCCCTCTGCTTCTTCCCTCTGTTCGTGCTTTCTCTCTCAATCTCTTTCTCTCTCTCTTTCTCAAATAAATAAATCTTAAATAAATTTTTTTAAAAAATAGTGAAATTAGTTAACATGGTTATTGGTTCAGGGAAGGAGCCCCATTTTTCTGATGAGAAAGTGAATGTAGGAGATCTGGTTCCGGCCCAGGTCCACCTGTGCTAAGAGCAGCAACAGATGTGAGCCTCCAACAAGACACAGTTGACAAATGGATAGGGTCACCCCTGGTTCACATCCCAGAATCTGACCTTAGAAGATGACCCAAGAAGTAGCAGAAGGCCAGACTGGGAGGGAGTAAGGAAAACAACTTTGACCTGGCTGAACATCCCAGATGTGACAAATTTCGCCAAGTTTTCCTAGAAACGGGAGTGTCTTTTCCTCAGAATTGAATATAATCTTGGGAGAGTCTGCCTGGGGATAGCTCAAAAGTCAGAAACACGGACCGTGCAAGCAAGGCTCTGGGGACAATGAGGGTGATAAGCACGAGGACTCACTGGGTAATTGCCTGGTTTGTCTTCGACACCACTTTTCTTCTACATGGATTTTCTAGGGAGAGGCCTTGTCATTTCTGGTTTATGACTCACAGCAGGAAAAGGTGGACATGTGTGTGAAGTGGACCTGAGGTCATGTCCTTGGCATCTTCAAGCCGCCCTGTATGGGATTCCTGGGAGGTCTGGAGCATGGCCGTAATGACTTAGGATTTTCTTTAAAATTTTATACAAATTTTATATTTTCTTCCATATTTGTCTTACTATTAATATATATATATTTAAAGATTTTATTTATTTATTTGAGAGAGAGAGAGAAAGAGAAGGGGAGAGGACAGACGGAGAGGGAGAGAGGGAAAAGCAGGCGTCCTGCTGATCAGAGAGCCCAATGTGGAACTTGATCCCAGGACCTCGAGATCATGACCTGAGCCAAAGGCAGATGCTTAACTGACTGAGCCACCCATATGCCCATAAAATAATATTTTAAAAATCCTTAAATGAAATTGATGTTCCAGAGTGTTAGGTATATAAGCACTTTATGTAAATGTTGGCTGAATGAATAAATGTTGTTCACCTCAATATCCATAATATTCTTGCTCAGGTCGTAGCAAGTCTGAAAAGACATGATGGGACCACTGGGCTGGGAGGTAAAGAAATGAAAACTCAGACACCTGGGTGGCTCAGTTGGTCAAGTGTCTGCCTTTGGCACAGGTCATAATCCCAGGGTCCTGGGATTGAGCCCCACATCGGGTTCCCTGCTTAGTAGGGAGTCTGCTTCTCCCTCTATTGCTGCAGCTCCACCTACTTGTGCTCTCTCTCTCTCTCTCAAAAAAATAACATGTTTAAAATTAAAAAATTAAAAATAAAAGAAATTAATACTCTACTGGGTACCACCTATATGCCAGCTAAGGTGCCAGACCTACATAGTCTCAGTTTAATCCTCATGACCTTACAAGAATCCCTATATTATAGGCAAGTAAGTGGAGAATCAGAGAAGTTAGATAATTTCTCAAGATCTGGAATGGGTCAGAGCCAAAATGAAAATCCTGGTCTGTCTGGGCTTCTGCTGTCTCCATATACCATGCAGCCCCCTGAGGCCCATCAATTTCTTAGAAATTTCATGGGGAGTGTGGCCATTGCTGTGTCCTGGGGGCATTAAAGAAACTCCCCCTGCTCTGTCTTCTTGGACTGAAGGCCGAAAGTACAGGGCTCCCAGGACTTAACTATGGGCAGAAGAAGGCAGCACCTCTGGGGGCCTGGGGCACATCTCCTCATTCCTGAACAGGACAAATGGGAGTACCCTGGGATGCTCCATGCAGACAAGGGCCCACTTGCTATGTTATTTCAGGATAACAACCATTCAGGGTGGTGTTGGCATTTTTAGCTTGTTCAATCTTTTGAACTCTGTTCCTACTGTGTTATGGCTCAGGCTCAAGTTTCACTGTCTCCACTCATCCATGTGTTGAGTATCCCTGGTTGAGGGACCCACCACGGCTTTGTGGAACTCTCCAAAAGCACAAATTACAAGGTTGTAGATTATTCACAGATGTCCAGGGGGGTTGTTAACATGATTGTTCAGTGAGGGCATTGTGGTCCCTGGAGCAGATGTGGCCATTTCACCTTCCAGGGAGAGCCCATGGTGTCTTTCTTCTCCTTAGGTTAAGCTCAAGGCACCCTCTACTCTTTCTTCCAAAACTCTTTCCCTGAGGTACAGGGCAGGCAGGTGGATAGGGCACTTGAGCCCTGAGAGCTGGATTCCTTAAGGCAATTATAGGTGGTTGAAAAAAAAGTAAATATGGTGTGAACCCACTGTATATAGGTGAGAGAAGGAGCTGGAAGACATGTTCTTGCATATTCACTAGCTTCCAGTTCTCCTTTTACCTACCTGTAGTTTTACATTTTTCCAGCATGAACGTACATTGTTTTTCTCATAAGAAAAAAGGGAACTAAAAACAAATCCTATTGTTGAATATTTAAGTAATTCTGATTTTTATGAGTATAAACAGTGCAGAGTAGGAGTAACCAGCTGAAAATGAGTTTAAAATTATAAAGCACAAAAAGTCTATCTCTAAATTCTGAAAAATGGATAAAGTTGCTTGAAGATGTTTAAGAGGCTGATAAAACTGCTGCAGTCTTCAGCAGCATGATTTCTATTCAAAAAGCAATGACTAGACATAACAGGGTTCATCCTGCTTATCCAATAATAGTTCATCAAGTTGACCAAATTATTGCATTTTAGGAAATTGTAAACTTATCTTTCTAAGCACTTTCAGCACCAGTCACCTGCACAGAGGTGAGAAGTAAAGGTAAGAGTCTCAGCCTGTTGTCACCTCTGAGTTTGTGGGGTGGACATAAGGCCAAGAGATGTGGCATGTGCCCGTAGAGGCGTTTGACTCTGGTCACTGATGCAAAAGCAAGGTGGGGTGTGTGTTGCTACTTTGATGTTGAAAACATCAACTCCAGTCGTTTGAATGGCTTTTCTAATTACTATCTTTTAAGTTGCAACAGATTATTTTCTCTTCTATAAAACAAAACTGGAGGGCTGCCTGGCTGGCTCAGTCGATAGAGCATGCAATTCTTGATCTTAGGGTTATGAGTTCGAGCCCCATGTTGGGTGTAGAGATTACTTAAAAATAAAATATTTAAAGAAAAAAATAAATATAAGGGAAGGGAGAAAAAATGTGTGGGAAATATCAGAAAGGGAGACAGAACGTAAAGACTGCTAACTCTGGGAAACGAACTAGGGGTGGTAGAAGGGGAGGAGGGCGGGGGGTGGGAGTGAATGGGTGACGGGCACTGGGTGTTAATCTGTATGTTAGTAAATTGAACACCAATAAAAAATAAATTAAAAAAAAAAGAAAGAAAAAAATAAAAGAAAGAAAGAAACCTGGAAAAGTCTCTATTATCTGCCAACTCCAGCTGTTCCCAGAGCTGCTATCATCTACCCATCATTCTCCATGGCCTTAAGCCCCATGTCTAGCTGTACCCTCCCTGTCTACCCCAGCCTGGAATAATCCAGTCTCCCATCTTGTCTGAAGGACTTCAGAGCTGTTAAATTCTACTGGAACAAAAGAAAATTTGCACCACTGCAGAGATGTGGTTTCCAATTCAGCTAGCTCTTTACCACTCCTTTTATTCGTACCTGGCCAGACACTAATTCCACTCCCCTATGGTCGCTGTTTCCTGTTTGTCCAACTCTCCTCAAATTGTCCACCCCACCACTGTCTTTATCACCAGTGACCTCAACTTCTACTGCTTCAGGACAGTGAGGCCTATCAGGTTCTCAATTCCTCTCTTCCCTGCTTCTAAAAGGATCCACATGGCATTTCCAAGACAAATCCTTCTAGGTGCCCCCCTCCTATCCTCTCTTGCCTCTTCCAAAATCCAGTACAATAAATCACCCTCTTTCTCAGATTGTCTAATCCTTCCTCTGTGTCTGTTTCCTTTCCTTCACCTTGCAAGCATAATTCTTTCTCATTCTAGACATGTGTCCTTACCTTTACCTTCTCTTCCCAGGCAGTTTCCACCCCACACTTTATAAATAAACTTCTTGAAAGTAGCCCACATTTTGTGCCTCCATTTCCCCATCTTCTTTCATCCCCCACCAAGTTGGGTTCTACCCCCATCATCTTACCAAAATTGCCCTTGCTAAAGTCACCAGCAGCTTCTTAATTGTCGAGTTATTAAATGACATCGTTTCACCAGAACTGACCTTACCCCTGTGATATGTGATCAGTTTCTTTTTTTTTTTTTTTCTTTTGTGATCAGTTTCTATAACTCCCCCTTAACACTCTTGTTTCTTTGGCATTTCTTGTCCCTTAATGCTTTCTACCTGCTTCCACTGACCCCTCTTCATCTAACCAATCCTTCAATACTGGTATACCCTGAAATTCTGTCCTTGACTCAGCTTCTCAGCCTTTCTACCTCAGCTTCCTTCCATGAGCTTTTTAATGATAAGGGATTTGGGCTGTGGCCAGTGGCTGCCCAGCAGAGTTCTGTAGATCTGGAAACCATCGGGTCTCTTTGATCTCTAACACAGCACATAGCCTTGACACCAAGGAGTAAATTTCTAATGATGGAAATTTGCCATTGAACCCTTGGTGGATTGGATGAAGTAGGTCTTAGAGGTAACTGATATTCAACTATAAGAAGCCATTCCATTCCCTCATCCAGGATTTAGCCAACATGGGGGACATAGAGCTGACACACATGAAGGTTTTACGCCCAAAGAAGGTAATTTATTGTACTGCTTCATGTTATAGTCAAGAGTTTTCTTTGTTGACACATGTAGCTCTAATTATTCATCTTCGTTGTTCCAAAGTATTCCATCTTGTGGATATACTACTGTATCTACTCTCCTGATAAACATTAAGCTTATTCCTATTTTTAAAAAATATTTCCCACAATGATCTGTAGCACTCTCATACTGGTCCCCTGTGCATACGTGCAGAATTTCTCTAGAGTGTGTGTGCATCTGGGACTTGACAGTGGATGTGAAGTTGCTTCCCAAAGGTTGTGTCAATGTGTACTCCCACTGGCTTGCATAATAGTCCCCAACATTTGATACCAAAAGTAAAAATGAAAACCCCATCTGCCCCAATCTAGCCATTGACTTTTCTTTGCTCCCAGGCAGCTGCCTGCTGCTGGAACACCCTACATGGCCATGTGGATATGATACCAGACCCCAGTGTCTGCTTTCCAGCTTTGCCTGGGCTCTTTGTGCTTTTTGGCAGACTTCTTGCTTAAGCCCTACTGGGAGAAGTCCCCGTGCTCCACATTGAAGCTATTTCCACCTTTTCCAGGATTGGAACTTACTCCTATAAAGTGCCTGTTGCCAAGCTAGTTACATAATTTGTGGGAAGTGGGGCCCCTTGTTCAAAAAGCAGGAGAAAGCTTTTTTTGTTTTGTTTTGTTTTGCAGTTTCTCTCTCCCTTGTCTGTAGTGGTGTTTCTAATTCGGTGTTTAATGTTGCTCTTCCTCAGGCACAAGCGTTGTTCACAGTGCCTGGGGCCCTATGGTATAGTGTGACACACACACCCAACATGACCTTCCAGGGCTGATGCGGCCACTGGAGGAGGATGGTGGGTAGAGCAGAGAACCTGTCCCGGGGGGTGGCACTGGGGGAATCCAAGGTGCCTAGCTAGCCCTTGGTGTGTATTCTGTTGTCCCATCAGACTTTGTTTACAAAATATCAACTCAAAGATAAAATTATTGGGGACTTTGAGGTGGCCACAATTGAGCATTAAATCCTGAGTACAGGGCCCAGTACAACTGTACTGGTTGCTTGTCCATGGAGCCAGCCCCTCAGGCCACACCCCTCAGACCCAGATGCCAAGTTCTCCTTGCCTGCTATACTCCTGATTAGCTGGAGAACCCACTGTGACTGTATTGAGTTTTATTGACATGGGTGTCATGTTTTTGCAGAGAAATCCCCAAATTGTTAAGTTTGTGTCTGTTTGGAGCTTGCATTCTTCCTTTTGTCCTCAATGGCTTTAGCCACTTAACCTAATTCTTCTCTTGGTTCTCTTTGCTTTAATAATGTAAGAGTAAAAAAAAAAAAGAAAAAAAATAATGTAAGAGTATTTTTTGTTCACTATGGTTAAGCCTTTAGGTACCAAAATAATATCTAAAACTATTTGATGGAAAAGGATGGAAACTCCTTCTAGAGACTAAGCCAGCTGTGGCTCTATTTGGTTAATCCATTGTGTGGTTCTTTGTCTAATCTTATGAAATATAAAATCACCATGATAATCACCAGAAAAATAAGGGAATTTTGACTAACAAAACTATACTCCAACCGTAATAATGGTAAGGCATGATAAGAAATAGTGTAAAAGCTAGTTTTGAAATATTTCTGAACAAAATTGTTTTTAAAATTGTAAGACTATTTTCTTAACAAATATTGAGAATAAAAAAATAATTTCATATTTTGTTCAATACGAGTAGAAGGCACTTTCAAAGTGAACTAAAATTGGATTTGAGTCAGAATGGAAAATTTGAAGTTCTAGGATTTCCTGAGATTGCGTAGCTAAAGACTTTGTAGGAAAAATCCTGTGTGTGTGTGAATATTCTTGCTGTTTTAAAATATTGGCCCCCAAAAAGGCATTTCTAAAAATAAATTCCATGTCAATTTTGTTTCTTCTTTTTCTTCTCCTTCTTTTTATAAAAGATTTTATCTATTTGAGAGAGAGAGAGAGAGAAGGAGCACATGGTGCACAATGTGCAAGCAGGGAGAGGGGTGAGGGAGAGAGAATCTCAAGCAGCATCTGTATTGAGCATGGAGCCCAATTCCAGGCTTGATCTCAAGACCCTGAGATCATGATCTGAGCTGAAATCAAGAGTTGGACACTTAACTGACTGAGCCACACAGGAGCCCCTCTTCTTTTTATTTTAATTAATTAATTAAATAATTAATTAATTATTAAAAAATCTCTCTTCTTCTTTTTAAAAGTTATTTGGGCTAACATAATTTTTTGCTATTCCTAGCCACTGAAATTTTCTAAAATACTGGGGTCTGTACAGCTACTAGTAAAGTTTGCTTAAAAAAACAACAACAAAGGAAGCAGTAGGGAACACCCACATTCTTGTTTATTTATAATGTAGCTACACATTTTTGCAATCATTTATTAACTGATTCACCCAGAGCCTGGGGGGCAGATTCTGAATTTGTCTTACGATAAACAAAGAGCAGAGCAGCTGCTTGCCCTGCTTGAGGGGACATGGTGGTATGGTTACAAGGAAAGCAAGTTACATTTGTAGGGTGTTTGTTATGTGACACTTATTTAATACATATGCTTATTGAATCCTCACAACCCAGCCACTTGCAACTGGGGAAACTGAGGCACAGAGTAGGGCAGTCTCTTGGCCAGAAGCCACAGAGACTATCTGGTTCAAACTCCTCTCTCCCTCTCAAGAACAGCAGGAAGCCTGGTGGTACTTAGCCCTGTGGTCTGGGGGAAGAAACTGAATGTTCTCTGAGGGCACACATGTCTCTGGTCTGGGTTTCCTTTCTCTGTTCTCTTCCCAGCTAGCTGGCCTTGGTCACTCAGGGCCACATGGATAAAATAGGCTGCTTTCAAAGGAAGACTCTGAGTGCCCTGTGTTGGCTGAGTCTTCCATGAGCCACAGAGGCCTCAAGGGAGTTCATTTTCTCTGATGGGAGAAGATGAATGGCCTAGACAACCTTTACCCAGAGCTCAGCCCATGCAGGAAGAGCCACGCTCCACAGGCAGGACTCTCCCAGGTAGTCTGACACAGGGCAGAAGGGTTTTACAGATCCAGAACTGAGACCAGAGGAGAAGTGGTCTGCCTAGGATCTTGCAGCAAACTGTGGCAGAGCCTGGCTCAGTGCTGGGCTCCCCGCTGCCTTCACCCTGGTTAGCATGTGCCATAAAGCTACAGATGGCTGTAGACGGCATTTGTGGGAGTAGCGGGTGTTGGCATTGTGGTGCCATTCTCATTCATTTAGAGCCCATGCTCCTAGCCCATGCTGCTGAACCTCTGGCCCAAGGCTGGTGCAGGAGCTGCACTGCTAAGGCCAAGAGCAATGCATCAGGCCTTCAGGAGAGGCCCTGGTGTGGCCCATGAATTTCTTTACACCTTCTTGGTGCTCAGGCAGCCTTGGCCACTCGCCGAACCTGGCCAGGATTCACAAACACACACACACACACACACACACACACACCACATATACCCCCTCCCCCCCATATCTATTTCCTTTTGGCTGAGGTGTCAGCTGTTGCTTCCTGTATCTGGCCCCACCCTATCCTGTCCTGAGTTCTTTCTCCCTTCACTCAGGGATGGAGTTCTGAGCTGCTTCTGGCATCCCACCTGGTCAGCCCTGTTCTTGCTTCATGACCTCTCAGGGCTAATGCTACAGGGCTGAGGCTATGAGAACCTTGAGGCCAGGGGCCTCATCCATCTGAATGAGGCTGAATCCATAGTGCCAACATATAGTAAGTGCCCGATAAATATTTGAACAAGGACCTGAGTTCCTAATAGAAACGTAGGTGACCTCAGGGTCAGGGCCCTGATGCCCACTCCACCACCCCCCACCCTGTGCTGCACAGATGTACGTTTCTGTGTTGTACATGTTAAACACCAGGTATTGGGGTACTGAGCTAGATAGCAAAACCCCATGTCCTTCTTCACATGACTCTGCAGTTGGTCTTTTTCACACCCTCATTTCCCTGTATGCCAGCAAGGGATAAAAGATCTGTTATAACACAAGTGGGAAATGTGCTGTGCCAGTGTGAGCCCTGTGCAAGTGCTTGGTAAGGAGAGAGGTCTTGCAGTTTTGCCTTGCCAACTGGGGTGGCCATTCTGGGCACTTGATTTCAATGAAAATTCATCAGGAGAATTCGCTTGGTTACCTGGCCAGGTGGTGAGTTGTTTTCTGGAGTCTCCTGGTGAGAGATCTAGAAAGCAAGCTTTTCCCACTGTTTGGATGGCTGAGCTCAGTCAGAAATATCTGGGAGGCTGAGGAGTGCTCCCTAGTTCTGAGCCTAGAGAGACACTGGGCTGAGGGGAAAACACGGGGATGTGGGCCCGAGCCAGAGAACAGAGCAAGGCCTGTGGCATCCACGAAGGTCAGTGGGGGCATCGGTGGTGACCTAGAGAGAAAGTTCAGACTGTCTGCCATGCACAACCCTTTGTCCCTGCAGCCTGGCCCCTCTCAGCGTTGAGGTGAACTTTCTGAGGAAATGGAGCCACAGAAAAACCCGGAGGAGAGGACGACTCTCACTGGAAGAGTTGCCCTGCTTCTCAGGCATGCCTGAAAATCCACCTGCAGGCAGCTTCTGCAAACCAGATCATTTTATGAATGCCTGTGAGAGAATGTGTGATTTAAAGGAACACCCGGAACACCTGTCCATCAGGTGTCTAATTCCTTTGTCATTGTAATGTTGTGATATAATAAGAAATAAAAAAAAAAAGAAGAAGAAGAAAGAAAGAAAAGAAGTACATATTTGGTCTTTGTCACCGGTTCCTGGCACAGAGCTTCTAAAATCCTTGTAGCTTCCTGAGCGATAAAGGGAAGGGTATTTTTTGTTATTCATATAACAAAGGCTTATATAGCCCCTTGAAACCACATGTGAATTTATGCTGGTGAGGTGGCTTGAGGTGGGGGGATGGGAGCTGGTTTCTCATGTGATGAGAACCTTGGAACTTTCAGTACCCACTCTGGCCCCCACACCCAATCTCTGAGGAGGGGAAAGGGGTTGGGGGTTGACCTTAACACCAGTGACCAATGATTTAATCAGTTGTGCCTGTTCATGCATAAAATGTGTAAATAAAAGGGTTCAGAGAGCCTCTGGGTTGATGAACACATTGAGGTGCTAGGAAAGTGGTGCACCCAAAGAGGGCTTGGAAGCTCTGTACCCTTTCCCCATACCTTGCTTTGCACATCTCTTCCATTTGGTTATTCCCAAGTTGTAACCTTTACAGGACACTGGAAATAGTACGAAGTGTTTCCCTGAGTTCTGAGAGCCATAGAGCAAATGATTGAATGTGAAGAAGGACTCATGGGAACCCTTGATTTCCAGCCAAGTTGAACAGAAGTGTGAGTTACCTGGGCACCCACTACTTTTAGTTGGTGTCTGAAGTGGGGAAAATCTTGTGGACCTGAGCCCTCAACCTGTGGCATCTGCACTAACCCTGGGTAGTGTCAGAATCGCCTAATGTGACACTTTGGCATCCAAAGTATTATGAGTAGAGAAAACAGTTTTTCCTTTAGTCATGTGAGTAATAACCCCAACACATATGCCCATTTTATGGTTGTTGTTGTTTTTTTTTTTTTTTTTTAATCCAGCTTTCCTTTAGTGAGGCTAATGCTACCAAGGAAAGGCCACAGGGAGTAAGGGCAGGTCCCACATGTGGGCAGGCCTGACAACAGAGTGGAAGATTGCATTCTTAGCCTAGCTGAATGCCACAGAAATGAACTCCTTCATGTAGAGTCAAGTGTTTGGCCCTCAGGAGTCCGGCCCTCAAGAAACTTCAGTCAGGCCAGCATGGTAAAGATTGGAATCTGGGTTTAGCCAATTGGAGGAGTGCCTTGCACATAGCTTTGGCTTCCTGGCTCCAGAATTTCACGATCATTGTAGGTTATGTAATGACCATCTTGTCTGACAGCCTTGACCTGAATGGTGAGCCCTGGTAGTTCACTTCCTTCACGAGCCCCACGCATGGTTCAGCATCTCACCTCTGCCTTATCCAGTTCTGCAGCCATGTTGGGAGAATTCCCAGAGCAAATTGTTGCACATTCCACAAATGAGGCAGGAATGACAGTGGCCCACACGCTCCATGGTTGGGTAAATTCTTCCAGGAGCCCAGTGTGATCACCACTGGCCTCTTGCTGCTGTCCAAGGAGCCTGGTCCATCATTGTCATCTTCCTTCTCGACAGAAGACTTGACACAGAAGACACAGTTGGGAAACCTGGAATAAGTGAGGGACCTGGATGGCAGAGGAGACATAGATTTTGTGGACAAACTATACCCACACCCCACCAGGAGAGCAGAGGAGTAACTGGTCTTTACCAAGGGGCCAAGGGCTGACATCTTCTCCTGTCTCCTTTGAACAGCTTTATTGCAGTAAAACTGACGTAAACTGCATATATTGAATGCATACAATTTAATGAGTTTGACACATATCTCTCCTGTGAAACCATCACCACAGCCAAAACAAGGAATGTATTACTCACTCATTTCCCTGTGCCCCTTTGAAATTCTTCCTCCCTGCCCTTCCTGCCCTACTTGGCCAACCACTGATCAGCTGCCAGCAACTGTAGATCAGATTACATCTTCTAGAATTGTATATATGTGGAATCATACAGTATGTGCTCTTTTTTGGTCTGCCTTTCATAACATCATCATTTTAGGCTCCTTCCGTGTCATTGCATGCATAAATTGTTCCTATTTACTGCTGAGTAGTAGTCCATTGTGTGGATATATTGGGACTACTACACATATAGCTCCTATGAATGTTCATGTGCAAGTATTTGAGTAAATATATATATTTTTAATCTCTCTTGGGTAATTACCTAGAGTGGAATGGCTGGCTCATATGGCAGATGTATGTTTTAACTTTAAAAAACTGCCAAACTGTTTTCCAAAGTGGTTGAATCATTTTACATTGCTATCAGAAATTTCTGAGAGTTATAGTTGCTCCATATCCTTGACAACACTTGGTATGATCAGTCTTTCTAATTTTAGCCATTCTGGTGGGTGTGTAGTAGTATCTCATTATGGTATTAATTTACATATCCATAATAACTACTGATGTCGAGCATCTTTCCATGTGTTTACTTGCTATTTATATACTTCCTTGGATAAAGTATTTCTTCAAATGTTTTGTCCACCTTTAAAACTGGGTTGCTGGGATCCCTGGGTGGCGCAGCAGTTTGGCGCCTGCCTTTGGCCCAGGGCGCGATCCTGGAGACCCAGGATCGAATCCCACGTCGGGCTCCCGGTGCATGGAGCCTGCTTCTGTCTCTGCCTCTCTCTCTCTCTCTCTCTCTCTCTGTGTGTGAGTATCATAAATAAATAAAAATTAAAAAAAATAAAATAAAATAAAACTGGGTTGCTGGGATCCCTGGGTGGCGCAGCGGTTTGGCGCCTGCCTTTGGCCTAGGGCGCGATCCTGGAGACGGAGGATCGAATCCCACGTCGGGCTCCCGGTGCATGGAGCCTGCTTCTCCCTCTGCCTATGTCTCTGCCTCTCTCTCTCTCTGACTATCATAAATAAATAAAAAAAATTTTAAAAAAATAAAAAATAAAACTGGGTTGCTCATATTAATATAATATACAAAATAATTATAATTTAAATTATATTATACATTAAAATAGTATATGTTATATATTATAATTTATTACATCTTATCTAAAAATTATATATTATATATAAATATAAACTATCCACCAAAAGGCTTATATTTCAAATATATATCCAAATATGTTCTATTCCCCTTTGGAATTTATTGACAAGTTCTTTGATGAATTGTCTGAAGGTAACGCCATGTTGAAATATCAAGGAAGAGACTAAAGTTTATAGTTTGCTTATTGGTGGATATATAGTTTGCAAATATTTTCTCCTAGTCTGTGACTTACCTTTCCATTTTTGTAGCAGTGTATTTTGAAGTACTAAATCACAAGATTTTTAGGCCAATATATTGATTTTTATCCTTTGGAGCCTGTGCTTTTGTGTACAATGTAGGAAGTCTTTGCCAAATCTGAGGCCACAAAGAATTTCTCCTATATTTTCTTCTGGTCATTTTATAGTTTCAGTTCTTACATTTAAGTCATTGATCCACTTTGCTTTTTGTATCTGATGTGATTGAAGAGTCTAGGTTCATTTTCTTTCAGGATTCCTGGTGCTCTAGGTCAGTATTGTCTTCTCCCCACTACATTTCCATCTCCATGTCTTCATAAAGCCACCATCCTGTTCTCATCTCTGATGTCTCATAAGCTATTCAGCCTCTGACTTCCTGCTGTACACTCAAGCATTTGGTGGGTATAGCGTTCTGGATGCCCTGGAGTTTCCAACTGGCATTGATCAGGGAGGCAAAGAGCAGACACTATCCTTTTGAGGTCATTCCACTCTGATGGTTGTTTAGTTCTGGTGACAATTTGCCTTCCCTTACATCTGTCTCCTGCAGTGACAGCCAAAGGATCTGGAACTCCCCAGTGGGAGAGATAACTGCTCTTAGGGTTCTAAAAACCAACTGGAATCTCAACTAGCCTGACATCCTTGTTGGCACTTGGCAGAAACCCTTGTGTGTGGAAGGGAGGCAGCCTTGCTGAATGGGGCCAGCTGTTGCTGTTGTCTTTATACCACGAGTAGGCAAAGTGAAGTTTCATAACATTCAGTGACCTGCCCAAGGTCACCCAACTGGCTCAGCACAGAGTGCCTTAACCTCTGGGTCCAGAAAGGACCCAGACTCTCAGGCCAACAATTTCCACTCTCTCAAATGCTGCAAGTTGCATGTGGAACTTTCCTGCCAGGAAGACAAACTGCAGCCCTGTATTCTTTTATGGTTTCAAAGCAAAGCAACTTCAGTGAATGAAAGGTTTCAAAGGCATATTCAAGGTCTTGTGTGCAAGTGAAAGAACTAGGTGTGGGAGAAACTGGTTTTCCCTTTGTCACATGGATCTGGGCTTTATTTTTTCTTCTTTTATTGGGTCCAGAGGGAAGTGCTCCTGTAGGGTTCACATCACTGAGACTGTGGAAGAAAGAAAGTAGGGGCTGTCTGATGTGCATTCCCTCTGGTCCTGTATGCAGCAGGCCCTCCACAGTCTTACCGTCCACATGAAGACCCAAGTTTCTCAGCCTGGTATCTTCAGCCTGGCCCACCTCCAGCCTCAGCCCTTTTTACCTGGCCCTTTCATCTGGCCTCTGTCCATCCAGCCAGGCTGGTGGCCTCAGGGATATACACACCCTTTACCCGGTGTACGCTCTTCTCCTCGTCCCTCAGTTTTGTGTACATGAGTACCCCTGCACTTGGTCCCCCAAACACCAGCTTACATTTCAGTTTCTGTCAGCTTGATGGGCCTGCTCTTGCCCCAGCACCCTCAGAGTACTAAGCCTGTCTCTAAGGCTCAGTTTTGCAGAACCTCTTCCCCTATGGCCTGAAACTGGTAATTAGGCCTCATTCCACTCTGCATAGCTTTCCTATGTAACTTATCTCCTTACCCAGATTGTAAGCTTTTGGACATGGACAGGCCTGAACCTTCCTCATTCTATTGTATCTCCTCAGCACCTGGCATCATACCCACAGCACAAAATCTATACAGATTGCTTTGGTTTGATTTTCCTGGATCTGAGTCTTGGCAGGAAGGTGGTAGGTTTGCCGGCTGCAGCTTATAGTTTTCCTATGAATTCTGGGAAGAAATGGTGGCACAAAGATGCATACAACTGTCAAGGCCCAGCAAAAGACTGCTGTCTTTTGACCCAACAAAAGCAGCTTGAGCTTCATAGAAGCTGGTGTTCACTTCTGAAGGTGAGAGGAGTAAGAGGGTCCACTGAAGAGAAGTCCTAAACTCAGAACCAGCCCTTAAACCACCCAAGAGTATGCCTGCCCATAGAAACTTCTCTGTTGCTTCACACAGGGAGAGAGCATGTGGGTGGGATAATTCACAGCATGGGTATGAATGCTCTATATGACAAGCTTCAGGAGAATGTGCCCCATCCTCCGAGCTGTGCTGGTTGGGAAAGGATCTACTTGGGTGCAACTTCTACCTGTCTGCTTGAGCTGAATTTAAAAAATTCAAAAAATGTGCCCGCCATGCACCATAGAGGGTACTTCTGGGGATGACCAAGCATGGTCCCAGCCCCCAGTAAACTCACACCCTGGCAGGCAGGTGACACATGGGCACACTGAACATGATACAAGTCCTTGACAATCACTAAAGGCAGGAGTTCTTTCCTGAGGAGGAGACATTTAGGATGAAATTTCCAAAAGGATGGGGTTGGAGAAGGAAATTTCAGGAGGAGGTATTGGTGTGAGCAAAGGCAAGAGTTTGGATCATGCAGAGCATGTTCAGAGAACAGAACAGTGAACATTGGCTGAGTAGAGGCTGGGATGGGAGCTTGGGACCAGTCTGTATAAATCCTTGAAAACCAAGAGTCAGAAAATAGAATGGTGTTTGCCAGGGACTTGGGGAAGGGGGCAGTTGTCTTTTAACATACAGTTTCAGCTTTGTAAGATGAACAGGGTTTGGGAGATGAATGGTGGTGATAGTTATCCAACAATGTGAATCTACTTTAATGCCACAGTACTAAACACTTAAAAATGATAAGATCATATATTTTATGTGTATTTTACCACAATTGAAAAAAAAGAAAAACCTTGAAAGCCATCTTAATGCTTAAGGCCATGAGATCTCTGAGTCAGACAAGCAAACCCAGGTTTGTTGCTTTATAGTTAGGCCATCTGGGCAAGTTAGTTCATTTCTCAAAGCCTGTTTCCTCATCAATGAAACTGGGATGATGTTAAGACCAGCTTGTGGAGTAGCTGTGAGGAATAATAAATGAAGGTATTGCTGTGCCATGAAGTTGTTAATGCAGTATCTGAGTCTCTTGCCTCTGGGATCCTAGCACTGCTGTGGTTGCCCGGGAGGCCACCAGAAAGGGCAGGCTGTGAGGCCTGGTAGTGGTCAGACATCTAAAATGGGATCTGGGGGGGAGGGGCAAGATGGCGGAGGAGTAGGGTCTCCAAATCACCTGTCCCCACCAAATTACCTAGAAAACCTTCAAATTTTCCTGAAAATCTATGAATTCGGCCTGAGAATTAAAGAGAGAACACCTGGAATGCTACAGTGAGAAGAGTTCGCACTTCTACCAAGGTAGGAAGACGGGGGAAAAAGAAATAAAGAAACAAAAGGCATCCAAGGGGGAGGGGCCCCGCGAGGAGCCGGGCTGAGGCCGGGGGAGTGTCCCCAGGACAGGAGAGCCCCGTCCCGGAGAAGCAGGAGCTGCACCAACCTTCCCGGGTGGAGAGGGGCCCGCAGGGAGTTAGAGCAGGACCCCAGGAGGGCGGGGATGCCCTCGGGCTCCCTGGGACAGTAACAGAGCAACTGCGCGCCCAGGAGAGTGCGCCACACCCCAGAGCCGAGCTCCCTAAAAGACTGCAGCGCGCACGGCGGGACCCGAGCAGCTCGGAGGGGC
Source organism: Canis lupus familiaris (assembly GCF_011100685.1). NCBI lineage: Eukaryota > Metazoa > Chordata > Mammalia > Carnivora > Canidae > Canis > Canis lupus. The sequence continues at coordinate 81,648,312 of NC_049226.1, read as the reverse complement.
TCGGGCGGCGGCTCCGCGGAGGGGGCTGCGGGGCAGGAGCAGCTCGGAGGGGCTCGGGCGGCGGCTCCGCGGAGGCGGCTGCGGGGCAGGAGCAGCTCGGAGGGGCTCGGGCGGCGGCTCCGCGGAGGCGGCTGCGGGGCAGGAGCAGCTCGGAGGGGCTCGGGCGGCGGCTCCGCGGAGGCGGCTGCGCGGCCGGGAGCGCGAATCCAACAGCGCAGGCTCCGGAGCACAGGGCGCCGGGACACAGTCCAGGATCCGGCCTCCCCCCGGGACAGGCAGAGGCCGGGAGGGCCCAGGACAGTGAGGACGCTCCTGCCCCGAGCTGAGCAGATCAGCGGCCCCGCCCCGGAGCCTCCAGGCCCTGCAGACGGAGAGCTCTGGAGTTACTGCGGGAGCTGACTCCAGGGCTCCAGAGCTGGCTCCGCCACTGGGGTTGTTCCTCCAGGGGCCTCCCTGGGTAAACAACCCCCACTGAGCCCTGCACCAGGCAGGGGGCAGAGCAGCTCCCCCAAGTGCTAACACCTGAAAATCAGCACAACAGGCCCCTCCCCCAGAAGACCAGCTGGACGGACAAGTTCCCGGGGAAGCCAAGGGACTTAAAGTATACGGAATCAGAAGATACTCCCCCGTGTTTTGTTGTTGTTGTTGTTTTGTTTTGTTTCGGTTTGTTTTGCTTTTTGATTTGTTTCCTTCCCCCACCCTTTTTTTCCTTTCTTTTTCTTTCTCTTTTTCTTCTTTTTTTTTTCTTTTTTCTTTTTTCTCTTTCTCTTTTCTTTCCTTCTTTCTCTCCTCTCTTTTTCTCCTTTCCCCAATACAACTCGCTTTTGGCCACTCTGCACTGAGCAAAATGACTAGAAGGAAAACCTCACCTCAAAAGAAAGAATCAGAAACAGTCCTCTCTCCCACAGAGTTACAAAATCTGGATTACAATTCAATGTCAGAAAGCCAATTCAGAAGCACTATTATACAGCTACTGGTGGCTCTAGAAAAAAGCATAAAGGACTCAAGAGACTTCATGACTGCAGAATTTAGAGCTAATCAGGCAGAAATTAAAAATCAATTGAATGAGATGCAATTCAAACTAGAAGTCCTAACGACGAGGGTTAACGAGGTGGAAGAACGAGTGAGTGACATAGAAGACAAGTTGATGGCAAAAGAGGAAAAAAGAGACAAACAATTAAAAGACCATGAAGATAGATTAAGGGAAATAAACGACAGCCTGAGGAAGAAAAACCTACGTTTAATTGGTGTTCCCGAGGGCGCCGAAAGGGCCAGAGGGCCAGAATATGTATTTGAACAAATTCTAGCTAAAAACTTTCCTAATCTGGGAAGGGAAACAGGCATTCAGATCCAGGAAATAGAGAGAGGCCCCCCTAAAATCAATAAAAAACCGTTCAACACCTCAACATTTAATAGTGAAGCTTGCAAATTCCAAAGATAAAGAGAAGATCCTTAAAGCAGCAAGAGACAAGAAATCCCTGACTTTTATGGGGAGGAGTATTAGGGTAACAGCAGACCTCTCCACAGAGACCTGGCAGGCCAGAAAGGGCTGGCAGGATATATTCAGGGTCCTAAATGAGAAGAACATGCAACCAAGAATACTTTATCCAGCAAGGCTCTCATTCAAAATGGAAGGAGAGATAAAGAGCTTCCAAGACAGTCAGGAACTGAAAGAATATGTGACCTCCAAACCAGCTCTGCAAGAAATTTTAAGGGGGACTCTTAAAATTCCCCTTTAAGAAGAAGTTCAGTGGAACAATCCACAAAAACAAGCACTGAATAGATATTATGATGACACTAAACTCATATCTCTCAATAGTAACTCTGAATGTGAACGGGCTTAATGACCCCATCAAAAGGCACAGGGTTTCAGACTGGATAAAAAAGCAGGACCCATCTATTTGCTGTCTACAACAGACTCATTTTAGACAGAAGGACACCTACAGCCTGAAAATAAAAGGTTGGAGAACCATTTACCATTCGAATGGTCCTCAAAAGAAAGCAGGGGTAGCCATCCTTATATCAGATAAACTAAAATTTACCCCGAAGACTGTAGTGAGAGATGAAGAGGGACACTATATCATACTTAAAGGATCTATCCAACAAGAGGACTTAACAATCCTCAATATATATGCCCCGAATGTGGGAGCTGCCAAATATATAAATCAATTATTAACCAAAGTGAAGAAATACTTAGATAATAATACACTTATACTTGGTGACTTCAATCTAGCTCTTTTATACTCGATAGGTCTTCTAAGCGCAACATCTCCAAAGAAACGAGAGCTTTAAACGATACACTGGACCAGATGGATTTCACAGATATATACAGAACTTTACATCCAAACTCAACTGAATATACATTCTTCTCAAGTGCACATGGAACTTTCTCCAGAATAGACCACATACTGGGTCACAAATCGGGTCTGAACCGATACCAAAAGATTGGGATCGTCCCCTGCATATTCTCAGACCATAATGCCTTGAAATTAGAACTAAATCACAACAAGAAGTTTGGAAGGACCTCAAACACGTGGAGGTTAAGGACCATCCTGCTAAAAGATGAAAGGGTCAACCAGGAAATTAAGGAAGAATTAATAAGATTCGTGGAAACTAATGAGAATGAAGATACAACCATTCAAAATCTTTGGGATGCAGCAAAAGCAGTCCTAAGGGGGAAATACATCACAATACAAGCATCCATTCAAAAACTGGAGAGAACTCAAATACAAAAGCTAACCTTACACATAAAGGAGCTAGAGAAAAAACAGCAAATAGATCCTACACCCAGGAGAAGAAGAGAGTTAATAAAGATTCGAGCAGAACTCAACGAAATCGAGACCAAAAGAACTGTGGAACAGATCAACAGAACCAGGAGTTGGTTCTTTGAAAGAATTAATAAGATAAATAAACCATTAGCCAGCCTTATTAAAAAGAAGAGAGAGAATACTCAAATTAATAAAATCATGAATGAGAAAGGAGAGATCACTACCAACACCAAGGAAATACGAACAATTTTAAAATCATATTATGAACAGCTATAGGCCAATAAATTAGGCAATCTAGAAGAAATGGACGCATTCCTGGAAAGCCACAAACTACCAAAACTGGAAAAGGAAGAAATAGAAAACCTTAACAGGCCAATAACCAGGGAGGAAATTGAAGCAGTCATCAAAAACCTCCCAAGACACGAGAGTCCAGGACCAGATGGCTTCCCAGGGGAATTCTATCAAACGTTTAAAGAAGAAATCATACCTATTCTCCTAAAGCTGTTTGGAAAGATAGAAAGAGATGGAGTACTTCCAAATTTGTTCTATGAGGCCAGCATCACCTTAATTCCAAAACCAGACAAAGAGCCCACCAAAAAGGAGAATTACAGACCAATATCCCTGATGAACATGGATGCAAAAATTCTCAACAAGATACTGGCCAATAGGATCCAATAGTACATTAAGAAAATTATTCACCATGACCAAGTAGGATTTATCCCTGAGACACAAGGCTGGTTCAACACCCGTAAAACAATCAATGTGATTCATCATATCAGCAAGAGAAAAACCGAGAACCATATGATCTTCTCAATAGATGCAGAGAAAGCATTTGACAAAATACAGCATCCATTTCTGATCAAAACTCTTCAGATTGTAGGGATAGAGGGAACATTCCTCAACATCTTAAAAGCCATCTATGAAAAGCCCACAGCAAATATCATTCTCAATGGGGAAGCACTGGGAGCCTTTCCCCTAAGATCAGGAACAAGACAGGGATGTCCACTCTCACCACTGCTATTCAACATAGTACTGGAAGTCCTAGCCTCAGCAATCAGACAACAAAAAGACATTAAAGGCATTCAAATTGGCAAAGAAGAAGTCAAACTCTCCCTCTTCGCTGATGACATGATACTCTACATAGAAAACCCAAAAGTCTCCACCTCAAGATTGCTAGAACTCATACAGCAATTTGGTAGCATGGCAGGATACAAAATCAATGCCCAGAAATCAGTGGCATTTCTATACACTAACAATGAGACTGAAGAAAGAGAAATTAAGGAGTCAATCCCATTTACAATTGCACCCAAAAGCATAAGATACCTAGGAATAGACCTAACCAAAGATGAAAAGGATCTATACCCTAAAAACTATAGAACACTTCTGAAAGAAATTGAGGAAGACACAAAGAGATGGAAAAATATTCCATGCTCATGGATTGGCAGAATTAATATTGTGAAAATGTCAATGTTACCCAGGGCAATATACACGTTTAATGCAATCCCTATCAAAATACCATGGACTTTCTTCAGAGAGTTAGAACAAATTATTTTAAGATTTGTGTGGAATCAGAAAAGACCCCGAATAGCCAGGGGAATTTTAAAAAAGAAAACCAAAAAAAAAAAAAAAAAAAAAAAAAAAAAGGAAACCATATCTGGGGGCATCACAATGCCAGATTTCAGGTTGTACTACAAAGCTGTGGTCATCAAGACAGTGTGGTACTGGCACAAAAACAGACACATTGACACATAGATCAATGGAACAGATTAGAGAACCCAGAAGTGGACCCTGAACTTTATGGTCAACTAATATTCGATAAAGGAGGAAAGACTATCCATTGGAAGAAAGACAGTCTCTTCAATAAATGGTGCTGGGAAAATTGGACATCCACATGCAGAAGAATGAAACTAGACCACTCTCTTTCACCATACACAAAGATAAACTCAAAATGGATGAAAGATCTAAATGTGAGACAAGATTCCATCAAAATCCTAGAGGAGAACACAGGCAACACCCTTTTTGAACTCGGCCACAGTAACTTCTTGCAAGATACATCCACGAAGGCAAAAGAAACAAAAGCAAAAATGAACTATTGGGACTTCATCAAGAGAAGAAGCTTTTGCACAGCAAAGGATACAGTCAACAAAACTAAAAGACAACCTACAGAATGGGAGAAGATATTTGCAAATGACGTATCAGATAAAGGGCTAGTTTCCAAGATCTATAAAGAACTTATTAAACTCAACAGCAAAGAAACAAACAATGCAATCATGAAATGGGCGAAAGACATGAACAGAAATCTCACAGAGGAAGACATAGACATGGCCAACACGCACATGAGAAAATGCTCTGCATCACTTGCCATCAGGGAAATACAAATCAAAACCACAATGAGATACCACCTCACACCAGTGAGAATGGGGAAAATAACAAGGCAGGAAACCACAAATGTTGGAGAGGATGCGGAGAAAAGGGAACCCTCTTACACTGTTGGTGGGAATGTGAACTGGTGCAGCCGCTCTGGAAAACTGTGTGGAGGTTCCTCAAAGAGTTAAAAATAGACCTGCCCTATGACCCAGCAATTGCACTGTTGGGAATTTACCCCAAAGATACAGATGCAATGAAATGCCAGGACACCTGCACCCTGATGTTTCTAGCAGCAATGTCCACAATAGCCAAGCTGTGGAAGGAGCCTTGGTGTCCATCGAAAGATGAGTGGATAAAGAAGCTGTGGTTTATGTATACAATGGAATATTACTCAGCCATTAGAGATGACAAATACCCACCATTTGCTTCAACGTGGATGGAACTGGAGGGTATTATGCTGAGTGAAGTAAGTCAGTCGGAGAAGGACAAACATTATATGTTCTCATTCATTTGGGGAATATAAATAATAGTGAAAGGGAATATAAGGGAAGGGAGAAGAAATGTGTGGGAAATATCAGAAAGGGAGACAGAACGTAAAGACTCCTAACTCTGGGAAACGAACTAAGGGTGGTAGAAGGGGAGGAGGACGGGGGGTGGGAGTGAATGGGTGACAGGCACTGGGGGTTATTCTGTATGTTGGTAAATTGAACACCAATAAAAAATAAATTAAAAATAAAATAAAATAAAATGGGATCTGTGTCGGGAAGTAGTGAGGATGCCCTGGGATGGAGGGTGACTTTCCATAGCTATGTGGAGCGCTGAACAAGACCCAGGTCCATTACACACACACACACACACACACACACACACACAGGGGTGCGCACAATATGATGTTAAATCCGGGCAACCAGGACACCTGGGTGGCCCAGAGGTTGGGTGTCTGCCTTCAGCTCAGGGTGTGATCCTGGAGTCTGGGGATCGGGTCCCGCCAGGCTCCCTGCAGGGAGCCTGCTTCTCCCTCTGCCTAGGTCTCTACCTCTCTCTCTCTCTGTCTCTCATGAATAAATAAATAAAGTCTTAAAAAAAAAAAAATCCAGGCAGCCCGGATGGCTCAGCCATTTGGCACCGCTTTCAGGCCAGGGCATGATCCTGGAGACCCAGGATCGGTCCCATGTTGGGCTCCCTGCATGGAGCCTGCTTCTCCCTCTGCCTGTGTCTCTGCCTCTCTCTCTCTGTGTCTCTCATGAATAAATAAATAAAATCTTTAAAAAATATATGATGTTAAATCCATTATCCTATTTGATGGTTTCTGTTTTTCTCATCTTTTTTTGTGTTTCTCTTTTGGACTGATTTTTTAATTTTTTTTACTATTGTCTTTTTTCTCCTCTACCACTTAGAAGTTATATGCTGTGTTTCTTTTTCTTTTTCCTGTTAGTGGTTACCTAGAAATTACTGTACGCATACTTATCAAGATCTAAAGTTAGTTACCTTACCTTCCTCTTTGGTAGTGCAGAATCTTAAAACATCCTAACTCTATCCCCCCCATTATTGTTTTGTACTTTAATTCTGCTTTGTTTTGCTATAGCCTCCCAAGACCTTATCATCATTATTATTATAGTAAAAGCCAACGTTTGTTTGGCTTTATGCACATATTTACCACTTTTTTTTTGACTCTTCATATGCTCTTATATCCTAGATCTTCCATCTGGGATCATTTTCTCTCTGCACAACATACCTTCTTTACAATATTCTTTAATGAGAATTCCCCCATTGCATATTCTCTCAGTTTTTGTTTGTCTGAAAATATGTTTACTTTGTGCTCCCTCATGGAAGATGTTTTCACTGGATGAAGACTTCTGAGTTGTCAGGTCCCTTCCACCCCCAGCTTCTAACTGTTGCCATTACTAAATCAGCTGTTAGTGGAAGATATACTACTTTTTCTTTGCTTTTCTCTTGCTCTCTCTTCCTCTCTGTCCCTGTCTCTGCCATTTACTCTATGTGTTTAAGTGTATGTTTCTTTATTATCTTCTTCCTTTTTAAAATCTTGTTGAGGAGAGCCTGGGTGGTGCAGCTGGTTAAGCTTTGGGCTCTTAGTTTCAACTCTGGTCATGATCTCAGGGTCCTGGGATCCAGCCCCACATCGGGCTCTGTGCTCAGTGAGGAGTCAGTCTGCTTAAGAATCTCTCTCCCTTAAAGACTCCTAACTCTGGGAAACGAACTAGGGGTGGTGGAAGGGGAGGAGGGCGGGGGGTGGGGGTGAGTGGGTGACGGGCACTGAGGGGGACACTTGATGGGATGAGCACTGGGTGTTATTCTGTATGTTGGTAAATTGAACACCAATAAAAATTATTTTATTAAAAAAATAATAAAAAGTAAAAAGGCAAAAAAAAAAGAATCTCTCTCCCTCTCCTTCTGCCCCCCCTTCCCCACACTCCCTCTCGCTCTCTCTCAAATAAATAATAAATCGGGATCCCTGGGTGGCGCAGCGGTTTGGCGCCTGCCTTTGGCCCAGGGCGCGATCCTGGAGACCCGGCATCGAATCCCACATCGGGCTCCCGGTGCATGGAGCCTGCTTCTCCCTCTGCCTGTGTCTCTGCCTCTCTGCCTCTCTCTCTCTCTGTGACTATCATAAATAAATAAAAAAATTTAAAAAATAAAAATAAAAAAATAAATAATAAATCTTTAAAAAAATAAATAAAATCCTCCTTGAAATTCCTTGAGATTCTTAACGTCTGTGATTGGCATCTCTTATCAATTCTGGAAAATTCTCACCAGTGTTTCTTAAGAATTCCCTGTCTCCATTTTCTCTTCTCTTCCTAGAACTCCCACTAATCATAGGCCACTCTTCTCCATGTCTCTGAACTCTTCCTCTATATTTTTTATCTTTTTAAAAATACATATTTTTATAGCGGCATGCTCCTAAGTAGGCAAAAACGACCCAAATATCCATCAAGAGATGTATGGACAAATAAAAGTAGTAGTGTCTACACAATGCACTATTACCCAGCCATTGTAAGAGTGATGTACTGACACATGTTGTAACATGGATCAACTCTGAAAACTTTTATGCCAAATGAAAGAAACCAGATACAAAGGCCACATATTGTTTGACTTCATTTATATGAAACATCCAGAATAGTCAGATCCACAGTGAAAGTAGATCAGTAGTTGTGGGGGCCTGGGTGTAAGAGAGAGCAGGGAGTGACTACTAATGGGTATGGAGTTTCTTTTTGAGGTAGTGAAAATGTTCTTAAATTAGGTAGTGCTGATGGTTGCACAAGTCTGTTAATACGCTAAAACCTACTAAATTGGACACTTTAAAAGGATGAATTTTGCAGTATGCAGTACGTGGATTCCATATTTTCCATCTTTTGGTCTCCCTCTGCTCATTCCTCTTGCCTTCTTTTAATCCATCTGTCAGTTTGCAAATGGTCCCTTTAGTTAAGTTTAATCTTGCACTGCGTTTTAAAATTCCAATTATGCTATTTTTCATTTCTGGGAGTTCTGTTTGCTTCTTTCTCAGATCTGTTAGGTCGTTCTTTATAGTTTCCTATATTTTTTTTTGCAGATATTTCCAAGCTCGTCTTCTATTTCATTAAACATATTAAGTAGGGTTGCTTTATAATCTGTGCTTGGTAATTCCATCATCTGAAGGTGTAGGGTCATGCTTGCTGTTTGTTGTCTCTTCTGGTTCTTGTTTGTTGTTTCCTTGTGTGATTGGTTATTTCTGGGTTGTACCACTCAGTATACTGGAGAATTTAGTAATGGGTATTTGTTGAGGCCTGGGATGAAGATGCCTTCCCCCAGAGAATATTTATACATCCTTCGGCCAGGTGTCTCAGTATATTAGCAGTGCAGAAGTACTTTGAACTAAGTCCATGATTTGAGGTATCTTGAAGCACCCCAATGATGTGAAGTTGGCCTGCTCCTCTGCATGAAGATCAGCTTGTGGCCTAACTTCAAGACAGCCCCACCCCCTTCTTTTGCATTCCCTGGGTAGAAGGCCTTTTAGGGTGCCAGCTTAATCTGGGAAGATCTTCTGGTAGATTCCTCACCTGGGACAGGTCCTGAGTTTTGACATTTGTCCACATTGCCGCTCAAGGCCATTGAAATGGAGGTTCATATGTGCCTGTATCAGCAGACGCCTAGAGAACCAGAAGAACTCTGGTATTCTTTCCTTCTCTAGATTTTTGCCTCTTCTTTCGTTTTGACCTTATTCCTTTCTGCCTTGCCAGTTCATCAGTGTTCTCAGGAAGGCATTTTTCATGCTTTATCCAGCATTTTTGGTTGTTTTCAGCAACTGTATTCCCCCAAACAGAAATTGGCAGATCTTCTTATGCTATTTGACTTTGAATAGGTCACTTCCCTTCCCAGGAGAGGCACTGACCACCAGCTCCAGTGCTGGGGAGCATGAATTCTCTTGGGGAGTCTGGACTGCGACCTCAGTAGTATCTCCCGAAGTGCCACCATCAGGCTTGTGAGGGTGTTAGACTGCAGTTGTTTGGGGTGACTTGGTTTACAAGCTGAACCTCTGAGAAAAACTCTCCCCCTGGGTCTAGGAAGCCACTGGTGAGTGTCCATTCCCAGAGGAACTGGTTTCCTGGGGGCAAGGTGCCAGGAGTGTCCATCTCTACCCTGGGAAGCTGGAATAAGGGATTCCCCTGGGGGCTATACAGGCTCTTCCTAAAGTTAATTCTGACCTTTCTTCCCTATTCCATTACAGTCCCCCCACCTGGCCAGCCCAGCCAGTCCAGGTTACAGCAGCTCTCCCTGACACCAGAGAGTTTTAATGTGTTTCCAAGGTCATTGGCACTGTTTTCTGTGGATAACATTTTCTCTTTAATAAGAATTCCCAAAACTCAGAGGACACTGCAGTATCTTGTCCCCTTAGCCCTTTTGGTGTTGGTTAGGGAATCCCCTGTCCTTTCCTGAGCTTAACTCAGTCATTCCTATCCTTTGGCCCTTATACCAATTCCCTGGGAGGTGAGGTCAGGCCCAGCAGGCTGGACACATTCACTCTGACAGTGTGTATTACATAGTCCCTGCCCAGAGATACCTTTCTACATTTCAATTAGGTAGGGTGGACACCAGGTTGGAAATCATTGCATTGGCTATGGAGCAGCTCCGGTCTGGAAGAAAGAAAAGTTCTGTGACCCTAAATCATTATAGACTACATTATAGAATGCAACCACACCCTTATCAAATGTACTTTTTGCCATTTTGCCCATATATGTGTATAAAATAGCCCTTTAAATAAGCTCAAACAGCTAAAAAGAAAAGGTGCAGGCCCTTACAAAATGGAAAATGCGATTCAAATGCAGATAAAATGTATCAATTAAGGAGCCCTAGTCAGTCCCTGGGCTGCCACAGTTTATACCTTTAGAGAAAACAACCATCCTCCAAAGATTAGGCTACATCCTAATTATCCAGTGGGGATTTGGTGTGTCTTTGGAGAAACATTTCTAAGGGCTTTTAGCATGAGCTATCTCCAAGAAATTCCCTGCAGAGGCAGAGGGAGGAGAATTAGACCAGGGCCAAACAGGCACACATTCTTATATCAAAAGGCAAGCATCACTGCATTTTTTTTTTTAATCTGGGAATTTCTCTGGAATTCTTTGAATAGCAAAGTTTGTACTTCTTTTAAGCCACTTCTTATCTCATCATAAGATATTTCTCTGAGATTTGCTCATGTTTTCTTGGCCTGGGCTGTCCTTATGCCCTTTATCTGCCTGGCAAACTTGTTTATTACTCAGAGACTGTTCGAGCAGCCCCTGCCCACAAAGCCTTCCCTGACCCTTAATACTCCCAGTAGAAAGACCAGATCATCTAATTCTGCTGGAGAGTGAGATGTGAATGAGAATGACATGAACCAGGTGCTGTTCCCACTTTGCTCCCGGTACACCTGTTCTGGAACATTCTTTGATCAGTTCATATAGCACTCTGAATTGTGTTGTGCGGCGTCTGTGCTGTGAGACCTTTACCCTCCCCTCACTTTCCACATCCCCAAGCACCCTCACTGGACCTGGCTTTCAAGCTTTGAGGGTCAGTGAGTGTCTGAAAGCTGACTTCGAGCCTCCATCTGGTAGGTATTTCATTTCTCTTCCTTGAGATATCTAGTACAGGGACCCACATGCAGCAGGTACCCTAAAAATATTTGTGAAATGAAAGACAGGAAGTGAATTACAGACCCTTTGCAATGGAAGATACTGAGGTGCTGAGAGTCTTAGTAACTTTTCTAAGCTAGAGTGTGTGGGCTTTTTTTTTTTTTTTTAGATTAATACTCCCTTTTTATCAGCTAAAAAATTGCCAGGCAGCCCACAAAACAGGATTTGATTTAAGACTAACCCACAGAGTTAGTTGATGGTGCTGGGACCTGCTGGACCAGGCCATCATAGTATTTTTTAACCAAATGTCAAGAGCATTAAGAAGGTCTGGGCTGGAGATGCAAGGTGTGCAGCAACAGCTGTGGAACCTCCATGATGTGACTGCACATCTCCATCCTCAAACATTTGCAGAGTGATCACAACTGAGAGGGGACATAGCTGTAGATGGGCATTCCCAGGGCTCCAATATGTGCGCACAGTGACTGGGTGGGGGACAACAGGAGTTGGGGAGTGGATGGTCAACAGGATACCTGTTGACATGGCCATAGTGGTCCCAGATACCATGCTCATGGTGATGCCATTGCCTCTAAGTGGAGGGATGAGAGCAGGGTATACCATCGCCAGCATGCGGTTGGGCTGCAACACTGTGATATGGTGGATGGTGTGACTAGGCGGGGCATATGGTGTGTGTCCTACTTGCCTTGTGCATAGGGGCTCTGCTGGGGGTAGGCACTTCGCATAGGGTACATAGCAGTCTGCGAAGGGTTGGGGGAAGAGGAATATGGTGGCACTGCCCTGCTGGTGGGGGAACAGGATACTTTGTTGTTGTTTTAAGATTTTATTTATTTATTCATGAGAGACATACAGAGAGAGGCAAAGACATAGGCAGAGGGAGAAGCAGGCTCCCTACAGGGAGCCTGATATGGGTCTCGATCCTAGGACCCCAGAATCACACCCTGAGCTGAAGGCAGACACTCAACCACTGAGCCACCAGGCGTCTCAGACAGAACACTTTGTAAGGTATGCCAGGAGTGTAACCTGTTTGGGAGCTGCAGCTTTGTAGCCTATGGGGAACTCAGTTGGATAACTAATTCCTTTGGCATTTGCATAGGGAACCCCGGAAGAACCAGGGCTCTAAACAGGATTCATGATTTCAAAAACTGTCCACATGCTCCAGTCTGCACCCAGCTCTGCTTCCCTTGGGCCTCCAGTGGCTGGTCTGGGCCAAGTAAAGCACAGCCAGAGTTCCTCTGCCATACACCTACCCTGGCACCAAGCGACCCTGAGCTGCATGTCTGACCTTGGCACCACCTCTAAAGTATGTGGGCCTAAGAATGAGTTTGTAGGATCTTTCTTTGGGATGCCACCTTGAGAAACTTTCAAGTGATGTGACATTAGAAGGCCCATCTCCAAGGGAAGTGCCATGGGATACCTTCTAGGAGAGGCTGATCTTGTGTAAGCCCTTTGGTGGGAAACCTGTTACTAAACCAGCTTGGATGGAATCCAAGACCAATGGGCTCATGGCTGGTTCAGCTCAAGAGTAAATAATGGGATCAGCCCCAGTGGTATCACCTGCATTTTTGAAAGAAGTGTTTCATTTATGATCACCTGCCTGTGGCATCAGAAAATAGTTTGATGGTCATTGAACAAATGATGCATTTCTGCCTTGGGCCCAGGCTTGTTACCCTCTGGGCAGTGCCTCTGGCTCTTGGCTGTTCTTCCTCTCTGGTGTGCTTCAATGGTGCAGGGACTTTCAGCCCCTGGCACACACATGTGTCTCTAGTTACCAACCTAGAAGCTTGTGGGGGCATCATTTCTGGGTATTTATCCTCCCAGGTTTGATCCCTGAAGAATGATCTCCCTTGGTGGCCTTAGCCTTGGCATTGTTCCCTGATTAACCAGGAAAAGTGGGAGCTCTTTTCCACCTGTGTGGCCCAGCTCCCAATATAAAGACCAGTTCATTCTTAGGCTACAGCTGAATGGGAACACCAAGGCTACAGGGCTAGGTGGAGAAAGGGTCACCCTTATACAGTCATCCAGCCAGAGGCCTACCCAGGACCCCTGAAGCCATGGAAGAAGGGTAGGCCTGGACGGCTGGGCAGTTACCCAAGGCATCATGAGCTCAGAGGGTTCCCTTTGCAATAGTTCTTTCTCACTGTGTTCAGGAATCACTGAGGAGTCTGCTGTCCATTCCACTATCCAAGCTGCTGACTGTAGGTATAGTCTCTGAAGCCATTTTTCAGCAGATGTGGGGAATGCAGACAAACAGATGAGTATTGGAGCAGAGGCCTCAGTCCCCAACCCCATCCCTGCACCAAAGCTCCTCACATGGGGAAGCAGGGAGCCTACTTTACCGAACCCTACCTAGCTGAGGCTCTAGCTGAATCCTGATCAGTGCAGTTTCTTCAGAGCAGCCTGCCTCTCCTTGAAGGCTGTGCCTTCTGCCCTTCCTGACTCTTCCCAACCCTCAGATCCTGTTCTGGATCTCTCATACCCCACCCCATGCTAATCCACCCCACTTTCTTGGGCATATTGAATTCACTGAATAAAGCTTCATGGATGCCCATGGGCCTGACACAGACAAGACAGGGATGGATGTGATACTGTCCCTAGCCTCAAGGAGCCCCCAGTCTGCCCAAACAGATCCTAACAGCAAATTGGGCACTTGGCTGTGGAGCATAGAGAAAAGAGCTGTTCATAGTGACCTGCTAGCGTTGGGAAGGCTTCTGTGGAGAAGGCAGTTCTGAGCATGGCCTTGATGATAGAGTAGGAATTCTCTGGGTGGTTGAGGCAGGAGATGGACCTACTGGTGGAGGGGACAGCATGCACAAGTGTAAAATAGCGTGGCACATTCAGGGAGCCACAGCTGATTGATTACCACCCAGGAGAGACGTGAGAGATGAGGCAGGAGAGGGTGACCAGGCTGTTGGAAAGGCCTCATGGACCAAGTTGGGTGCTCATTGTAGCCTGAAGGCAACAGAAGACTGCAGTGAGAGTATGAGGGCACTCTGTTCTTTCTTTCCTTCTTCTTCCTCTTTTTTTTAATACCTTTATTAAGTTATAATTAGTATATATATATAAACTTTACTAAGTTGTATATAGTATTTATTAAGTTATATATAATATATATAAACTGAATGTACCTAAAGTGTACAATATGGTGAGTTTTAACATACATATACACCTGTGATACCACCACCATAATCCAGATAATGAATATACACCACTCTCAAAAGTTTCCTTGTGTCCCTTTATCATCTGTCCCTCCCACCCCCACTATCTGTAGGCAACCACCCATCTGCTGCTCTGTCACTACAGATTAGTTTTGCATTATCTGAATTTTTCATAAATGAACTCATTCAGTATGGAATATTTTTGTTTGTTCTCTTATCACTCAGCATACTTGTTTTGAGATTCATCCATGTTGTTGTATATATTAACAGTTAATTCCTTTTCATTGCTAAGTATTATTCTCTTGTATGGATAGACAATTTGTCTGCCTCTTCAGCTATTGAGGGCCATTTGGGTTGTTTCCAGTTTTGGCCTACTACAAATTAAGCTGCCATGGGTATGCAAGTGTTTGTGTGGATATGTGCTTTTATTTCTCTTGGGTAAGTATCTAGGAATAAAATGGTCATGTCATATGACAGATGTATGTTTAACTTTTAAAGAAATTGCTAGACTTGCCAAGTGTCTGCTTTATTTTATAATCCTATTGCGTTTTACATCTCCATACATACCTTTTTCTGACTGGCTACAAACTGTAGATGAACCTTCAGAACTGAGTCTCTGTTTGGATTTGCCCAGCTAGTTACTACAACTGAAGCCCTGAGACATGGACTTCTTGGGACCAGGAAAGGGAAGGAGGTGATCCTGGAAATCTTTCCCAAAGATGATGTCAGAGGCTTGGCATCACTTTGAGAGGCTTGTTTGTCATCGATACTGCCTCAGGAGCTCCAGGAATTGAGTAGCACCGAAGGATATAAACTAAGGGCATCTCTAGCTCAGAACTCGAGAAAATCCCTTTAGACCTAACAAGGCCACAGTCCCACAGATTAAAGCCCAAATTCCACAGAAATGAATTTTTGTGTAAATAAATGATTTCAGCATCTGTGGGGGCCCCAACCAGTTGTGGGAATGGCTGCGGTCTCTGATTCAGAGCCTGTTCCAGAGAGGTGGCATCCCAGATAGATAGAAGGAACCGTAAAACTGAGGGTTCCAGAGCCCTGGGGACATCTCAGGTGAAGGTTGCTAATCTAGGTACATTCCCCAGAAGTGGGAGCTGTGGAGCAGCATATAGGACTAGAAGGCAAGACCAATGGCCATGTCTTTCTGGCCACTGCTGGGGCCTGGCCTTTCTGGATGCTGAGATCTGTAGGGTGTGAGCCCCACCAGAGTTTTGAGTATGCTATTTATTCTTTCATATTCATTAGTGTATCTTTGGAACCAGAGATGACTCAGGCAAATTGGAGTCAGGTTGTGAAATCCTCCAGTCTCTGCCAGGTCTTTGGATGGATTTTATGGAAGGGGCACAAAATGGTGATTAGATCAGGCTTGTGATTTAGATAGGGGCCCTGGCAGCCAGTGTAGAGGACAGGCTCAAGTGTGGACAGGCTGTGGGCATGGAAGTCAAGCAGGTAGGGAGATCATTAGAAATAGGCGAGGGAAGATCTGAGTAGCCAGCAGCAGTGGGAGGACAGGACCTGGGACAGATGTGTAGTTGAGAAAGAGAAGAGTCAGCACTGCGCCACGGCTGCTAGCTCTATTCTTTCATGGCGCTAGTGACATCTCCTAGTTCCCACCAACCACTGATGGCATAAATAATAAATACACAGAGGGATGTTTGGAAGGATAGAAGGATGGCTGTGTGGCTCAGGAGTGAGCCAAGGTGTACATCTCTGTACCCATACTTCCATCACCCGCCTAAACTGCCATCCTTCACTGAGGTCAACATGGGGACTGCAGGTGTCCTCCTGGCTCAATAGAATGTCACTGACTCACATGTGACAGCTCTCAGCAGAGACTGACTCCAAGAGGCTCAGTTAGTCACCTGGGAACCAAGGGCACTGTGGTCCCTTCTTGCCCTGGATTCCTAAAGCAGCGGAGGACACCCCAAGACTAATGCTTTGAACCTCTAAGAAGGAAAGGCCTCAATTTCTCATGAAGACCTCCTCCTCAGGGGCAGGAGGAGAGAAGAGAAGCTAGAGCCTGGTAGGGAGGTCAAAGGTCTCAGCTTGATGCCTGTGAAGGAATTGGGTCTCAACTGTAATCACTAAGTGTTGATATCATGTGACCTTTGTCTGGTTAAGCACAGTGAGTATAGCACTGTTCTGGTACATTTGTGATTTTTACTGACCTGCTAAAAGCTCCATCCGCAGGGGCCTCAGAATGGTGTTCACCATAATCAGAGTTCACCCTCAAAATAGTATGCAGGGGCAGAGGAGGGGGATGGAGGGGTTCGGGGCAGGGGTCACTGGATTTGTGTGATGTGGAGGAAAGAGAGCTGGTGACATGTGGGAAAAGCCTAGAGTCCTGGATTCCAGTCCCCTGTGCCACCTCTCCTAAGCGACCACAAGAGAGAATCACTTCACCTGTCTGAGCCGATCTGGACTCTGATCACAGGTGCTGCAAGTCAGCATCTATGTCTGTGTTCTGTTGTCTTCAGTCTGGGCTCCAAGAGGGTCAAGGCACTGGGCATAGACCCTCTGAACTGGGTTTGGAAAGGTAGATCAAAGATGTTCACTCCTGCTTCTGCTCAGGCTGCAACTTGTTGGCAGTAGATGCCAAGTGTCGAAAGTGAGGGAAGGGCTAGGGGATCCCTGGGTGGCTCAGCGGTTTAGCACCTGCCTTTGGCCCAGGGCGTGGTCCTAGAGTCCCGGGATTGAGTCCCACATCAGGAACCCTGCGTGGAGCCCGCTTCTGTCTCTGCCTCTCTCTCTCTCTTTCTATGTCCCTCATAATGAATAAATAAATAAAATCAAAAAAAAAAAAAAGAAAGGGAAGAGCTAAAGTTCTAAGTTTGGGGCCCAGTCCTTTGCAGGAAGCCCAAATTCCACAGAATTTGACAAATTGCAGAGGTTTGATTTGGTCACAAGGAACACTATTATGTGAGGTCATTTGCTCCTGGCCTAGGGGCTGCTCACAAGTCTTTTGAGTCACCTGGAGTTTCAGTCTTAGTGTTTCAGAGCTGAGAAAGCACTGAGTGGCTTCCTCTCGACCCTTTGTTTGATGTAAGAGGAGCCAGAGGCCCAGAGAGGGTAGAGGAGCAGCTGAGGCCCTGGCCAGAAATGACCAAGCTTATCCACATGGGCTCTGAGGGCTCCTGAGGGACCTCAGTGCTTGGTGTTCTGGGCCACTGTACAGGAGGCACTCAGTGGTCACTGACTCGGAACAGCCTTGGCCCTGTTCCCTGCCCTGTGGCACTGCCAGCAAGGCCCTCCTGCCCTTGTCCGTTGAGAAAAGAAGAAAGCCTGCCTGGTCATGCCTACTTGGTGAATGGCCCTCCAGTCTGCCAGGCCACTGCAACAATAGCAGCAGCAGGAGTGGGGAAAGTGGTTCAGACACAGACAGTGGAGGTGAGGAGCCCAAGGGTGAGGAGGAGACAGCAGAGGCCTAGAACTAGAAGATAAGGTTTATAATGAGCGGGGCAGTGCCTGACACACAGAGAAGTTAGGCCAGTTGTTGTTATTCTCAGTCCAGGGCACTGGCCTGGATTTGATGATAAAAGCCAGAGCCAAGCCCCAAGTGGTGGTGCCAGCCTGAGAAATCCTGGGAAGGAGGCCTGGCGATGAGGTGTTTGGCCCCAGGCCAGATGGAACAGCTGGGCATCCCTAGACCCAGGGCATGAATTCCTGCCAATGACTAGGGAACTTTGAAACAGAGGGCACCCCGTAAATCTCCACAGCTCTGCCAGGAGTCCTACCCGGGGTGACTGCCTCAGGTGAGTGAGGAGGAATGCGGAAGATCTGGGTAGGGCATGGCTGGAGGAGGGAGGCTGTGATCTGTGTGCTGTATTTGTGCAGCAAACCCTCCCCCAGGCCTCCTGGTGCCACCTGGGAGCTGCAGGTGTGGCGTGTACAGTCCAGAGTGGCATGAGTCACCTACACTCTGTATCCTCTATGCCTTACCTTCTCAAGGGAGAAAAGATGCCCCTGGCTGCTTGCTCCATGATTGATGGAAAGGGAGGAACAAGTGGCCACAAAGAGGGGCCCTTGGCTCCCAGGCCTCCAACCCACAAGCATGGGTGACCTAGAGCTCATACATGGCTGGATTGGGGGATGGTGGGGGAAATGAGTGGGCTGGATGAGCCCCTGATGGTCTGATGTTCTGATGGTCCCTGAGCACTTCCAAAGTTAAACCTCAGATCCTTCAGATGTGAGCAGACATTCCCCCCTCCCTCCCCTCATGCCCTTATATCGCAGCAGTGCCCTTACACCTGGCTATTTGACCATATTTTCTTCCCTCTTCCAAACCTTCCCTGCTCCCTGACCCAGCTCAGTCCTCTGACTCCTGCCAGAAGCCTTTCCTGCTGTACCAGGCCTTGCCTTTATCTGTTCCCATCTCTATACCAGTCTCAGGTAGAGCAGGGGGCTGAGGTAGGAAGCATCCAGAGAAGGAGGGTAAGAGGAGAGCAAAACCCAGCCAGCTTATCTGTAACTGAGTAGGGGCCTGGAGAAGAGAACTACTGAGAAGGCCTGAGGAAGTGGTCCTCTCTCTGAAATCTGTACCAGCAGGGATAGACAAACAATGGGAGCCTTGGTCAGAGGGCCAGGCTGATAGGGACAGGCAAGTGTTTCACTGGGGGTAGTAGCTGGGGCTGTGATCAGTGGAAGAGATAGCAAAATAGAGGAAAGGCCAGAGAGGTCTGGGCCTTTCTGGATGGTGAGGCAAAGGCTGAGGCCCTACCACAGATAACCTCCCTTGAGATTCTTGGTAGCAGGAGCCGGGCAGTAGGCAGGGTGACAAGATCTGATCATGAGTCACTGGAGAGCCCATTTTGGGTGCAGAAGCAGACACCCCAACCCCCCTTGTGGAGCTCTCCTTATTAAATGGGGTAGTACTTCTTTGTGGCAGTTCTGGAGTGGCACTCATTGGAGGCAATCATAGCGCCTTTAGCATAGGCAGCTCCACCCCATCCTTTACTCTCCTTCCTGGTACCACAATTACACCTACACCTAGGAAGGGCCATTGTGGGTGGCTAGAGGTATTCTCAGCACCAGTTGTCACAGCCTGGCCCAAGTCATTACCTAGACAACCAGCCTATCACAGATGAGGAACTCAGCATGGTGGGATAGCAGACACCCATTCATTTTGAGCAAAATGGGGCTTCCAGCATAGCTCTGAGCATATGATCCTGAGCCTGCTCATATGAACCTGCCTTGGTCCTGAAAAGTCCTCATGCTATCCTGGGTTCTCCTAGCACTTCAGGGGAGCAGTGTCTGGATCTGAAGCCCTGGCTAGGCACAGGCCACGTGCCGTAGGTTTGACTGGCAATAAAATACACCAATTTAAAATCATATGTGAATTGCAGATTAAGACCACAAGGAGATACCACTACATAGAATTAGAATGGTAAAAAAAAAAAAAAAAAAAAAAAAAAACAACAACAACAAATAAAATCAACTCCTGGTCAGGATGGAAAGCAACTGGAACTCTTAGACATGGTTGGAAGGAATGCAAAATGGTGCAGCCACTTTGGAAAACCCTTTGGCATCTTCTTATAAAGTTAAGCATTCAGTGATGCCTGGGCGGCTCAGTGGTTAAGCATCTGCCTTTGGCTCAGAACGTGATCCTGGAATCCCGGGATTGAGTCCCACATCAAGCTCCCTGCGTGGAGCCTGCTTCTCCCTCTGCTTGTGTCTCTTCCTCTCTCATGAATAAAATCTTAAAAAAAAGTTAAGCATTCATTTACCATATGACCCAGAAATCCCAATCCTACATATCTACCCAAGAGAAATGAACTTACCTTTACACAAAAACCTGTATGCAACCACTTATAGTAGCCTTATTCGTATTTGTCCCAAACTGGAGATAATCCGAATGTCCTTCAACTGGCAAGTGGATAAACAAACTGTGATACATTCATACAGTGGGATACTCCTTGGCAGTGAAAAGGAAATCAAACTCTCAAATGTATGATATGATATGAGCAAAAATAGGGATCAGTCCCAAATGTGTTATGCTAAGTGAAAGAAGCCAGACTCAGAAAGCTCCATGATGTTATTCCAGTTACATTTTGGAAAAAGCAAACCTATAGGGACAGCAGACAGATCAGGAGTTGCTGGGGCCTTGGTGGAGGTAAAGGAAGAGGGGATCAACTACAAAGGAGTACAAGGGAACCTTTTGCGGTGAAGGAAATATTTTATATGTTGATTGTGGTGGTGATTACACAATTGTGCATTTATCAAAACTCATAGAACTATATACTGCAAAGGGTGGATTTTACTGTCTATAAATAATACTGCATTCAACCTAACTTATACACACAGGCACACATTAATCACAGCCACTGTTTCCAAGCACCTACTAGGCCCTGTGCCAGGGGCTCTGAGTGTTTTCTTCTGCGTCCACTCACTTACTCACTCAGCAAGCATTTATTGATGGCTCCACCAGGTGCATAGTACTAGTTACTCCTCCCTAACACCTTCAAGCCACATGGCTCCCTAAATTGTGTTGGTAAACTAGCAGGAAGATGTGGCCAAAGCCCAAACTTGGGGGCCTATAGGTTAGCTTGAAGGCTGAAGGCCCTCTGTGGGTACATTTCCCCGGGGAGAGGAACTCTGGTTTTTGTCACCCTCTCATGGGATTCTGCAACTCAGAAAGAGAGACCAAGGTGAGGGACAAATCATAAGGACCCGGGGGTGGGGGGGTGGTTTGCTTCCCTCTCTGAGGTGCTGGTCTTGTGCCAGCTGGCCAGGATATGCCCCTCACAGCTCTGAACACAGAGCCTGAACTGGGATGGAGAATTGGGGCTCCAGGCCCAGTTAGGACAGTTTTTTGTTTTGTTTTGTTTTGTTTTTTTGCTAGGTGGCTAGTTCTCTGCTTGGAAGCTATCTGTGCCCAGCTCAGATGGGAGTAATCCTGGCTTCTTTGGTAAGAATCCAAATGTGGGAACCCCCTGGATAAACCCAGCATATGGGGTATACAGTCATGGGATCACTATATGGCAGTAAAAATTAGCAAACCAGAGTTGCATATATCAACAAGGATCAATCTCAAAAATGTGGTGTGGAGAACAAATGACACGGTAGGCAATATATGACACAATTTAAATATTTAAAAATAGTTGAACACCTTGTATTTATATGTGCAGATTGTTTAAAGAGATCAAATTACATTTAAAAATGCTTTTTTCAAAAAAATAAAAAAATGCTTTTTTCTGTTTTATTGAGATAATTGACATACAGTACTATAGAAGTTTTAAAGTATATAGCATAATGACATGACTTACATATATTGTGAAATGATTATAACAGTAAGTTTATTTAACATCCATCATCTCAGATGAATACCAAAAAAAATATTTTTTTCCTTGTGATGAGAACTTTTATGACCAGCTCTCTTAGAAACTTTCAGATATACCATATGCCAGTGTTAACTATAGTCATCATGTACATTAAATATATTTTAAAGACGCAAAATTGTACCATATATTATTATGGTTATAAACTTAAAAATATAAAAGCATTAACAAGAAAGATGCATACTAGCTTCAGAACTGGATTAGTTCTGGGGAAGACATTACAAAAAAAACAAAAACAAATACAAATACGGCAAAAGGCTAACATTTAACAAATTGGAGATGTACAACTTAAGTCAAGGCAATGTGTTGCATATTGCTTTCAGTTGAAATGTTTCATAATTAAAAAATAAGCCAGATTGGGCAGCCCCAATGGCCCAGCAGTTTAGCGCTGCCTGCAGCCCAGGGTGTGATCCTGGAGACCTGGGATCGAGTCCCACATCGGGCTCCCTGCATGGAGCCTGCTTCTCCTTCTGCCTGGGTCTCTGCCTCTCTCTCTCTCTCTCTCTGTGTGTCTGTCATGAATAAATAAATAAAATCTTTTAAAAAACTATTAAAAAATAAGCCAGAGTGAACCTTGAAAACATTATACGAAGTGAAAGAAGTCAGACACCAAAGAACACATTTTGTATGGTTGCACTTACATGAGGTGTCTAGAGTAGAAATTTACACAGAAAAAGAATAGTGGTTACCAGGGGCGGGGGGGTGGGGGTGAAGAAGGATGGGAAGTTACTGTCTAATGAGTATAGAGTTTCAGTTTGGAAAGATGAAAATCTCCGGAGATAGATGGTGGCAATGGTTGCACCACAACATGAACGTACTGCATGCCACTGAACTGGACACCTAAAAATGTTACAGTGGTAAATTTTATCACAATAAAAATAAAATAAGCCCAAATAGGCAAAACTATATAGAGAGAAAGTAGATTAGTGGTTGCCTAGCGTTGGAGAGGATGCCAGGAAAATGGGGATCATGGGTAAGGAGGGCGGGGTTTCTGTTTGTGGTAGTGAAATGTGATAATGAAATGTTCTGAAATTGATTGTGATCATGGATGCGCAACTCTGCAAATATACTAGAAGCCATTAAATTGAATGCTTTCAATTAGTGAAGTCTGTATCTCAATTAATCTACTTAAAAAAAAAAAAAAAGCTAACAGGTACCTGGGTGGCTCAGTAGATTAAGTGTCTAACTCTTGATTTTAGCTCAGGTCATGATCTCAGGGTCGTGGAATCAAGCCCCGCATCAGGCTCCATGCTCAGCAAGGAGTCTGCTTGGAAATCTCTCTCTCCCTTGCCCTCTGCCTCTCCCCCTGTACTCATGTATCCCCTTCTCTCCTCAAATCAATCAATCAATCAATCAATCTTTAAAAAAAAAAAAGCCAAAAGAAGGGAAATCCTTCCTGTGTGAGTTACTCTAGTAGAAGCCAAGGTCTTTCTGGTCTGAACCTGGCTCTGACACAGGTTTCTTGGAGTCATCAGGAGCCTCCAAGCCTCCCCCAACCCGTATGACATAAGGAGGGAACCCTGTCAGCCTGGCTCCTGGGGCTGGAGCCATTGCTACATCCATGGGGTTCTAGGAAGGAAGCAGAGTCATAGCCTCTGCAGAATGAGGTTAATGAGAATCTACTCCAGACTCCAGGGGTTTTGAGCCTTAATTAATACTTGTGAGGCTCTCGGTGATTGTGAAATCAGAGGTTTTATAAATCTGTACAGCAGTGGCCTTATTAGTACTGGCTCATTACTCCAGAGAAGGAAGCCAACCTTCTTATCACTGACTTAGTTCCTTGGAAAGACTGGGCCCCGGGTATCCAAGCCACACTGAAGCTCCTCCTGCCCCCCCCCTTGTCTTCCTTTGTAGGCCACCCCTGGGGGCTGACTGGTCTGGATCAGTCTGGGGCTTCAGGATGCCCCCCTCCCTGTCCCGAGCACTGTGGCCAGGCTCCTGATAGACAAAGACCTTTGCTGCCTGGGGGTCCGAGGAGGGAAACTAGACATTTCCCCCACAGCAGTCTTGGTGATTTTCACTCTAGGCCTAAAGAAAGTGGAGCATTTCCTTTTCTATAAGTCTCAGGACTCTGATGAGAGCGCCTGACACCTTCCCAAGTGGTCATCCTTTCTGTATTTGATGTGCCTCCTAGGTAGGATTGATCACAGGCAGGCTCTGTGGGTCCCTGAGGGGAGGACTGACTCTGCTCTCCACCCAGAGCAGTCTAGGGGCATGGAACTATCCCATTTTGCCTTTGCTTGTGTCTTTTCTGCCTACTGGCTCCTTCCTGGTCCCCTCAGACACCCTCCCCCAGCAGGACTCTGTGGCATAGCGTCTTTCCTCCTTTGTTCTGGCACTGTCCGCTAGGATAGATCCTTAGATCACATCACCTCACACCAAACTCTGAGGCCCCTATTTATGCTAGGCATCTTGATGCCATGCAGAATCACCCCTACCTGGCAGAGCCTTGTTGCTCTTGGACTTTATATGGACTCATTTGTAACCACTGGGATGGTTCTCTGGCCAGAGAGGTGGTGATAAACAGAGGCACAGGCTGAGAGCCAGGATCTATGACCCCATGTGCCCTCAGCTCTGGGGCTGGTGACACTTGACTTTAGGGACCCTGTAAATCTATGAATTTGATGATCTGTAGTCCGGGTTACCTCCCTCAACCCAGGGACCCATAGCCCCCAGTGTCTGTTGACCCCGGGGCTGTGACCCTGGGCCGGCCAGTGGCATGTAGGCCTCTCTAACCAACCCGTTTGATGAGCCCTGTTAAGACCTGGCACATGGGGTGCCCAGCTGGCTCAATCGGTAGAGCTTGTACATCTTGATCTTGGGGTGATGTGTTCGAGCCCCATGTTGGGCATAGAGTTTAATATTTAAAAAATTAAAAATAAACAAATGAAAATAAATTTGT
This sequence comes from Canis lupus familiaris, assembly GCF_011100685.1. Taxonomy (NCBI): domain Eukaryota; kingdom Metazoa; phylum Chordata; class Mammalia; order Carnivora; family Canidae; genus Canis; species Canis lupus. Next base: position 81,623,649 of record NC_049226.1, on the reverse strand, counting down.
TAATGACAACAAAAAAAGACCTGGCACAGCTTTCCCCTACATTCAATCTTGTTTCTGAGGACTAATCCCTGCCCTCCACATTTGCCTAGATATGTTACATCCTTTTTTTTTTAATTTTTTTTTAATTTATTTATGATAGTCATACAGAGAGAGAGAGAGAGAGAGAGGCAGAGACACAGGCAGAGGAAGAAGCAGGCTCCATGCACCGGGAGCCCGACATGGGATTCGATCCTGGGTCTCCAGGATTGTGCCCTGGGCCAAAGGCAGGCGCCAAACCGCTGCACCACCCAGGGATCCCGATATGTTACATCCTGAAGGTACAACTTGTCACTCCTGCTGGATAGCTCTGAGGATTGTGAACATCATGTTCCATGTCAGCAGCCCCTCCCTTCCACTTGCCCTCTTGGCTTCCTGATGTACTCCAACATTGCCAGCCCTTAGCCAGGGCTGGCAGAGGTCTCTTCCACAGCCTTCTCACAGGATCAGTGTAGTATCACGGTTAGACCTATAGGCACTAGAGACACTTCTTGGGTTCAAACCCTGTCTCTACCTTTTACCTGCATGTGACCCTGGGCAAGTTGCCTAACCTCTCTGTGCATCATGTGTAAAATAAGGGCAACCATACTACTACTGCACAGGATTGTTGAGAGAATTAAATGAGATCATTGATGGGTAGTGCTGGGCCTGCCATACAGTAAATACCCAAGGAAGGTCAGTTGTCAATGATGCTGAACTTGCTGTGTCTGAATCTCCTTGAACCTCCATGGTCCTTATTTAAGAATATGTACTGTGTGTGTGTTTGGGGGCTAGAATATGTAGTGAGAGGGCACTGGGCATCTTGCTTAAGCCAACGTGACCCCCGTCTACAACCTGCCCCCAGGCCTGTCCCCAGCCTTTACCCCAGCCAAGGGAGCACTACCCACAATAGTTGGATGCTGAAACTCCCTCCCCAAAAGCTTTTCTGTGCAGCACATTCAGTAAGTGCCTCCCCGACCCTGCTGAGCACCTCCACCCAGCTGCCTCTGAGGGTCCAAGGTAGGACAGTGAGGCTGCTTAATGAGAGAGTACAGGCTTTTGCCTAATCGGACCATCCCAGAGAGCTTGGACAGGCCAGCTTATATTTATAGTTAAACTTCTCTGCCATTATGGGGCATCTCCAGTTTGGGAGCTCTTTTATTATGTTTTTTTTATGCCTTCTTCATGTGGATGAGCGGAAAAATAAATGAAAGGGAAAATCACAGTTTTGTGGTTAGGAAAAACTGCTGGGGCTGGGGCGGGTAGTGGTGGCAGGCTTTATGTTCATTGCCTTGATGGCACATCTAGGGTGTCCTGGGGCGTCAGCACAAGACATGACCTTTCCTGGGCGTGGTTATGGAGTGCTCATGAGGCAGGGTGCCCTTGGTTATGGGAACAGACTGGAGCTTGAATCCTGGCTTTGCCATTTCCTCCTTGGCAAACCTTGGGTAGGTCCTACCTCTTCAGGCCTCACCTGCCATACTTTTTAAATGGGATAACAAGCTGGCTCAACTTCCTGGTGGGCTAGAATGCACAGTCCCCTTGGAGATGACAAAGGGCAGCTTAGCAGCAAGAGCAGGAAAGGCTGGAGGCCCAATTCTGGCCTGCCCTAAGTGCACAAGATCCCTGTCCGCATGCCTTTTGGGATGCATAGAACTGCTACCCCTTCCCACTTTTGTGTTGTGACCACTCCGCTGGGAGCAGGGGAGTCCAGGGTGACCAGACCAGGATGAAAAGAGCAATCCTTTCTCGAATGGGGACTGTCCTGCAGCCCCTCATGGAGATGCAAGAGTTAACGTGGTCATAGTGGATCACCAAGTTGCAGTCACAGATCTCCTTGGCGCATAAATTCATTTTAGGAGGGTGGCCTGGCACTTCTCACTATGGAGCAAGGCCTGGCTTATTTTAAGCTGGGTGGAACAAAGGGCTCGGTGTCTCTATGGTTTGTGGTCTGTGCCCATGGCAAGGCTGTGGTGGGAGGGACACCAGGAGGCCCAGCTTTCAGCCTTCATCTGACCTACTGTGGGTCAGCATGCCTGCTGGGATGCCTATTCTCCACCCCAAAGGCCCAGCTTGACTCCCCTCAGGCTGTGTGGACAGGGAAGGTCCACCCATAGCTCCTACCTGAGGCACTGGAGCAGAGCAGGGCAGATACTAGGGATTGGCTGGATAGCCAAAGTCATGTCCAGAGGCTGTGGCTGGGTCAAAGTTACTCAGCTATGGTCTGTTCTGATCTTCAGTGGAGGGACTGGGACCATTTTGTGAGGTGGGAGAGCTGGGGCAGGGAGCAGGCAGGGGAGGGCTGAGGAGGGGCAGGAGGAGTGGGTGGGTATAGTACACAGCTGTTATACTTGAGCCAAACCACCTGGCTTTAAGCCCCAGCTCAGCCACTCACCAGATATCCAATGACCTTGGAAAATTACTGAACCTCTTTGTTCCTCCATTTACCCATTTATAAAATGGGGATAATGACAGTGACTTATACCAACAGCCACTGAGAGGGTTAAATGAGCGCAGTGTAAATCACTTAGAAATAAGCCTGGAACTTGACCAGTCCTCTGTGGCCGGTCCCTGCCCTGACCCTGCTCTGTCCCTTTGTGAGTAGATGACCAGACAGTCAGTCACCTGCGACCCTCTCCTCTCATAAAGGAGGAAGGGAAGGACTCTGGCCCCTAGGCCGGCAGTAAGGCCAGGGCAGGCTGCCAGCTGCTGTGGCTCCACCTGGTTAGGGCAGTGAGCATGTATAGAATTTGAGCCCATCTCTCCCCATAACTTCTTGGCCCACATTCTGCTGCTCAGGAAGGGACCTTGGCCAGGTTCTCAGCTTTCCTCCACAACTCTTGTCCTCGTTGTTCTTGTCAGTCTGCACTGTGTCTGGTGCCCTGCCGTGTTGTTCAGGACCCTCAGTGACTCTCTGACACTTTGGCTTTTCCTCTCAATGGCCCCTGGTGAGGGTGTATGCGGCTGCCCATTAACACACCCGATGTCCTTCATGGGAGCTGCTGCCCTCGCCGTCAGCAGCTATGTCTGTCAGTGGACTCAGGTATGTCTAGGCTAGTGCCCCCACCCCCAAAACACACCTGATTCCAGGCCAGGCTGTTTCACTACCCAGATGTGTGGCCTCCAACCAATCACTGGGCTTCTCTGAGCCAGGCTTCTCCCTGGCCATGTAGGGATGATGATTTCTATCTCAAGAGTCATTTGAGGATTGGGTGAGAGAACAAATGGAAATACCCTGCCTGGGGCCTGGCATGCAGTAGCTGCTCAGCTTCTCCCACAGACCTCAGTGACTCATTGGGTTGCAGGGGACCCTAGGACCAATATAGCATGCCTTCCCAGTTTCATTTCCTTCATTTCTTCACACACACACACACACACTCACCAGCCCTACCAACTTTGTCCTTGCTCTGGCCTCTTTGCACCTCTTTTCTGACCACTCAGCCATTCTCCACACTCAGAATGAACTTTAGGACACGTGAATCAGATTGTGGTGCTCCCTGCCTACAACCATCTATGGCTTCCCACTGTCTTCAGGGCAAGGTTCAAGTTACTTGACCAGACCCATGAGACTAGCATGATCCATCCCTGCCAGTTACTCATCACTGCTCCCACAACTGCCCCCAGAGTATTCCATATTCCACAAGTTGCTTGGAGTGACCTGTCCCTTGGACGTGCCTTGCGCTCTATATCTCCAACTTTCATGTCGGCAGTTTATGGAATGAGCTGGGTTTGGCTTCTGCAAACCTCCTCTCCCCCAACTCTCTGTAATGGAAAAACTCAGGTAGGCATGAAATCTTTTCCTGCCACCACTGCATAATCAAATATATATCCTACTCACACCTCTCCCTACCTCACCATGGGAAGCCTCCAGGGGGCACCGCAGGTTTCAGTGTGGCTATTTTCTTTCTTGCTCCAGCTCATCTTCCATTTGCTAGCCACTTTGTTGCCCCTGTCTTTGAGGTTGGTTAAGGTTGGAAAGTGAGGTGGAGAGAGAAACAAGAGGTCCCAGAAGGGCTTCTTTTCCCTGGAGCTAGGATCTGACATTCTGGTTTTCCCTGTGGCACATAGATAACTTCTAGATTTTTCCCAACTGGGCACTTTCATGAGTGCCTCAGAGATCCTTCTCCCCTCTTCTCACTAGGAACCCCCAATCACAGTTCTTTGGCATGGGGTTCCTCTTCCAAGTGGCTACCTACCTATGGCCCACCCCAACCTCTTTCCCTGCCTTCTCACCTGGAAGGATGCTCTCTTGGGCAGGATTCCTTTTTAATGACGTCTGTTGGTGGTTTGGGAGTGAGTGTGGAGCCCATGTATCTGTAAGCTGCTGTGAGAAGTTTGGGTGTTAACATTCTAAAAATGTGGAGGACCCACCAGACGGATTGTGAAGCAAGGGAGTGATATGATTGGTGTCTCCTGTGACAAGAGTCTTTTGTCTCCTGGCAAAAGACTATGGTGTTTTCTCTGGGATGGGAACTGCAGAAAACAGAGGAGCTGGCTGAAATGGTGGTGGGGCTGATGGACTGGCTACTGTTTTATATGTAAAGAGAAATGAAAGGAGAGGAGTCTAATGTTTTTGGATTGAGTAACTGGATAAACAGAGGTGCCAATCATCGAGAGGGGGAAGTCTGGGGTGAAGCTGCCTGAGAGGACCAGAAATCAAGGTTCATTCTTAGTCATGCAGTGTTTGAGATGCTTGTGAGATACCAAGTATAGCTATCCAGGGGGCAGATAGATAAATGTAAGACTTCCACCAATCCATATGGTGCCTTTGTGCAAATGAGAGAAGGACATCCTTTCCTTTAGGCAAATGTAGCCACCTACCAGGGCACATGGCGTGGTGAGCAGAGCACAGCTGGACTTCAGCCCTGTGAGTCACCTTGGCCATGCACCCTTGTGGTCCCAACAAACTATACAATTCTGCATGGTAGCCCTGGATGTGCAAGTCTGGAGCTCAGGGGGGCATCCAGGACTGGGGAAGAGCCTTTAGCTTGTAGGGTGCTTATTTGGACGCAGGGTAGGTTAGTGGCTCACCAGCCAAAGTAGGGAGGAAGGACCAGGGATGTGCCCAGGTAAGTGAAGAGACCTTCCTTGTCAGGGCCAAAGTTCTCCTTCACTTCCTGCAGATGAAAACCTTTTCCTTCCCTGCAGGGCTAAGTAGCTATGAGCCCTTTAGTTTTGCTTTCTCTGGATTCATCCTGAGGAGTGACACAAAGGTGGGGCTTCATTCTCTTTCCCCTTGCACTTTCCATCCTAAATGCAGGGATGTTAACCTCTGTCACCATGCTGATGACTGCAGTGCCCCCAGATGGGTTCTAAAGACAGATGAGCACCAGGTGGGGGAGGGACATTCAGAGTGTCCCTTGGCATCTCACAGAAGAGGAGCAGGAGTAGTCAGCCAGGTCACAAGGCTGAAGAAGCAAGCAGCCAAGTGTTCAATTGAGGGGTGATTGGCTCAGCCTGCTTTGATTCAAAACCCAGGGCCAATTCTTATCATCTGGGTGACCTCAGCTATAATACAGCATCTATCTCATAGGGCTATGATGAGAAATGATTGAGTTTTCTAATGTCAAGCACTTAGTACAGTACTTCAAATCGTAAGCACCCAGTATTAGCTTATATGGTGTGTATGAGGAAGGCCCTTCCTGAAGCCCCTGCTAGTTGCTGACCAAAGCAGGCAGCAGAGGAAATGGCCTTGCTGAGCTGGTAAAGATGGAGATGCTTTCTGCCTTCTCAAATTGGGTCCTTAAGAGGTCATATCCCCAAAGCCTTATGATAGTTGAGCTTGAGTCATGGCAACTGAACAGGGCCTCTCCCCTTTGCAAACACTTTCAGGGAAAGTGATTTCACAACTCATCAGACCTGGTCCAGCACTGCTTAGCTCCCACCCTCTCTATTTTTTTCCTGGGATTGTGCCTGAGTCCTGATCTCATGGTTGAGCACTTTTTAATCTTCAGAGTTAGGGAAGTAAACTCAGTGTGGGTCCCTTTGTTGCACCACCCTACACCTTCTCTTCAGCTTGCATGGGTCCTGATGAGTGCCTTAGACTCTCTGAGAAAATGTCTCCCAAATACAAAATACAAAATTAGTAAGATTCCTCATCTTTTAGGAAAGATCTTTTATAATTTAGTGGTTAAGTGAGCTCTGGAGTTGAATTTCCTGTCTCAGTGCTGCTTTTACTACGTACTGACTATGAGAACTTAAGTTACATGGCGTCTCTAAACCTCAGTTCTCTTATCTTTAAAATGGAAGCAGCAATGGTGGCTCTTCCATGAGGTTTTGAGAGGATTAAATGTGGGGTAACCAATTCGTCCCTGTTTGGGACTCTCTCATTTTCACATCGAAAGTGCTACTTCCAGGGAAACCCCTCAGTGGTTGACAAGCTAGGACAATTGGGCACCCCAGTAATGACATAATGCCCAGAAAGCAATTGGCTCAGTGCAGGAGGTTCATCCAGTTTCCATTGCTGTTGGCTGATACTATTGGTCTTTTCCCTAATTAATCGATCTGATTGGAATGTTGCCTGGGGGATATGGCGTCCAAGACTCTGTTCACTGTTCTGTCCTCCTCCACTCTAATGGCTTCCTGGGCATCCCTCCATCCTCCCTGGGGCCTCAGTTTGTTCACCCATCAAATAAAGGATATGAACCTGAGAATCACTGGGGATTCCTCCCACTAAAGCCTATGAGATTTATTCAGGGATGCCCTCCCAGTGCCTGGTAAGGAAGCCTTGAATATAGATGGTACCAGGCATGCATTTGTCTGCTTGACATGTCATTGAGCAAAGCCCACGCACATTCTAACAACACAGTCTGCCTCAGGAGAAATCTGAATTGGAAGTTTCATTTGCACCTTGATGGTGACGTTTTACCTACAGCTAGGGCTGATTTGACTCTTGGAAATCTTGACCTACGTGTTGGGGGGAAATGACAAGATAATTGATGTTCTTGTGTTTTCATGAGTTAGCAGTCAGCCCCGGGAATGAGTATGCCATCAAGAAGTGGAAATTTTCCCCCAGGAAAGCCTTTTCCTTGAGGGGATGCAAAGAGTTGCTTCTTCTCCTAGGCAGGTGGAATCTAGGTTTTAACCCCTCTTGGCGGGACCCACCTCAATAACCAGATCTCAAGTCAAGCCAAATGTCCCAGTTTATGGGACAGTTACGGGTATTTACGGGGTCCCCCAAGATCTGGGGTTGGTGAGTCCTTGAGAGCATAAGTCCTAGATTATCAACCTCCCTTAATTGTATATCCTAGTATAGTACTGGGCTCACAGAAGATGCTCAGTAATAGAGCTGCTTTACTTTATCATTCCTGGGCACTTTCCTGTTTGGGGCCTCTGCATATATCCTGTCGAGATGCCTGCAACAAGCTCAGATGAGAAGGAGAGCTGTTTTATTTTAGCTCTAACAAGGAGGGTGCTGCCTAGGTTGAACAGAGCTCCCTGGACTTTGCGATGTGTGCCCCTCTCAGATAATTTGATGATTGTCTAGTTAGGTCCTGGAGGATGAGGAGCAGTTGCCCCTGAAGAGAATAATTGGCTTAGGTAACTATCCTGGAAATGATTCATTTTGAGGCCAGAAATGAAGCTAGTCTCAGTACTGGAGGAGAGAGTGACTTCTTTTCTCTCTGGGGCTGCTTGAGAGGCCTCCAGATTCTGAGATACAGAGATGGGAGTTAATCATTCTGGTTTGCCTGGGACAGTCCCAATCTTAACACTGAAAGTTCTGCATCCCAGGAAACTCCTCAGTACCAGACTGAGACAGTTGGTCACCCTTCGTGGAGATGTCTGGGTGGTTCCAGCAGGGGACCAACTGCCCACATTGAGGCAAGAAATAGCAGGGGAGCTGATAATAGAGGCCCTACCAGACAGCTGCTATGGGTGGCACTTGTGGCAGCACTAACAAGTGCCCACAGTGGAGTCCATAGCAGTGGCCAAAGACAAACCATTTCTGAAGCAAATGATTTTAGAAGACCTGACATCTGGCAAAGAAGCTTTTCAGGATTGATCTCTTGGCTCCAAGAAAAAGAAGAAGCCAAGTGGGGCCTTAGATGTGCCCAAGGAGGCCAGCAGTGTTCAATGAGTGGCCATCTCAGGGTCACTGGCAACAGACAGCTTCATAGCCAAAGAGCTGCGATATGTGTCTAAAGCACAAGTAAGTTACCAGGAAACTCACAGATTTTCAGAAGGGTTCACTTAGATAGGGTGCTAAACCCAGCCAGAGGCTCGCAGGAGTTCATGCTCTGACATGAGGCATGGGAGAGAAGTTTCACCCTAACTTTGTTCTGAGCTGGTACAGTAGACTGAATAATGGCCTTCCCCTTTCCCCCAAAGGTATCCCTATCTTAATTCCAGAACCTGTGAATGTTAGCTTATATGGTAAAGGAGATTTTGAAAATGTGATTAAGTTAATGATCTTGAGATGGGCAGATTATCCTGGGTTATCTGGGTGGGTCCAGAAGTAATCACAAGTGTCTTTAGAAGAGGATGGGGAGGTCACAGAAGGAAGTTGGAAAGGTGATGTGATGTCAGAAGCAGAGGTTGGAATGATGTGCTTTGTAGCTGAGGAAGGAGCCACAAGCCAAGGAATACAGGTGGCCACTGGAAGCTGAGAAGGCAAGGATTTTTCCCTCAGGGCTTCTTAAAAGAACTAGCCATGCTGACACCTTGACCTGAACCCAGTGAAACTGATTTTGGACTTCTGACCTCCACATCCATAAGAGAATACATTTGTTTTAACCCCGAAGTTTGTGTTCATTTGTTATAGCAGCAATGTGAAGCAAATACTGCTGATGAGTTAAGAGTCACAGCATGGCCATGTGCTATTTCTCACACTTGTCTTCATAGTGCACCTCCTCACAGGGCTGAGAGAAGTGAAAGAACACAGAGATCCTTTTCAGGATTGACCGTCCTGAGGAATAGGCTGCTCAGAGTTTTAAAAGACCAGCACCTAGAACAGAACTTGAAACATGGTAGTTGCCAGAAAAAATTTGCAAAGTCAATAAATACTTTCAGTCTGGTAATTGAATTGGAATAGCTCCTGAAAGGAGAAGAAATGCCCACCAGGCATGACCTACATGGACTCTCATTGGAAACCATGGGTCCCAACCCTAAGAGTGCCCCTCTTCAGAGTCAAGGGCTTCAGGGAGTCTCACTGAATGAGTCAACTAAGGAAGGATTGCCAGGTAGTTTCAACCAAAACTTTGAACACACTTGAAAATTTCTCAACCAAGACACATTCTGCAACATGAGAAGATTACTAAAAGTCCCCATTGCATCTCATATTTCACATGGTGCCATGTGACTTTTATTTATTTATTTATATTTTTTTAAGTTTATTTTTTTAGTAATCTGTATGTCCCACGTATGGCTCAAACTCATGACCCCAAGGTCAAGAGTTGCATACTCTTCCAACCGAGCCAGCCAGCACCCCTGTTTCTGGAAAAATGGGAACTGACTTTAGGAAGCCATAGGAGGGGCAGCCCAGGTGGCCCAATGGTTTAGCACCCCCTTCAGCCTGGGGCGTGATCCTGGAGACCTGGGTTCGAGTCCCGTGTCAGGCTCCCTGCGTGGGGCCTGCTTCTCCCTCTGCCTGTGTCTCTGCCTCTCTCTTGTGTCTCTCATGAATAAATAAATAAAATCTTAAAATAAATAAATAAATAAATAAATAAATAAATAAATAAATAAATAAAATCTTTTTAAAAATTGCTTAAAAAAAAAAAAAAGGAAGCCATAGGACCCCTTCTTGGTGCCCTGACACCTGACTTGGGGCATCTGCTGGCTCTTGACATTGAACACACAAACACTCTGGAACTGAGCATAGAGATTAAAACGGTTTTCAAAAACTTGGTGGAACAGATTATTTGGCTGAAGATAAAAAAGTTATTCTTCCAGGCAGCCCAGGTGGCTCAGCGGTTTAGCACTGCCTTCAGCCCAGGCCTTGATCCTGGAGTCCCGGGATCAAGTCCTGCATCAGACTCCCTGCGTGGGGCCTGCTTCTCCCTCTGCCTGTGTCTCTGCCTCTCTCTCTCTCTCTCTCTCTCTGTCTCTATGAATAAATAAATAAAATATTTTTTTAAAAAGTTATTCTTCTTACTAAGAAGAGTTTTGAGGGAAACAACATTGTGTCCAAGGTACCAATTTCTTCATAAGGAAAATTAGGGAGGCACCCTTTCCTCTGAGCCTTAGCAGCTAAGGTGACAACATGCAGGTTTGGATTGGTTTGTCACACATCTCTAAAAGGAGTGTCCAGAATACCCAGCTGCTATGTGAGGGCACCTAGGGACTCATTTTGGCTGTTGAGAGAGAGGTCTGAGGTGATGCAGAGAGGGCAGCAAGGGGGATCCTCCAGCCTCTGGTGATGAAGTTCCCACTATTTTTGTTCTGGCTCTGTTGTGACCCTTGCCCACCAGGCTGGGTACCCACAGAGCTCAGACTACCTGTGCCTTATCCACTATTGAGCTCTGCAGTGCCCATTCCTGGATTTGGCAAAAGTAGATGTTCCATAAATGCTTCCAGAATTTCATTGAATTATTCCTGCAGCTTGGGTAGTGGATACTTACATGATAAGCCACATGGTTCTGCTGGGAAAAGCTCTTCTTTCTCCTGGCCTCCTCTGTGGAGGACGGCATATATCACTCTGGGCCCCAGGCCCCAACCAGCCAGCACCATTGATCCCAGAGCTGTCCTGGTCCATTGACTCACCCAGAGCCCCAGAGCCACCTGTGCCAAGCAAATGGGAAGTTGGCTTTCCTGTTTCTTCCTCTCTTTGCTCCCTTCTTTCCACTCATACTGGTGGATCATAGGGTTGACCAGCCAGTGTTCTAGGTGCTAGAGATATAAAACAGGCAAGGACCTTGCTTGGAAAGCTCTTTATTGAAATGCACAGAGAAAGAAGTTTATCTTTGCCTCCCAAAGAGATAAGCTGAGGAGACTTTATTATAAATTACCCAGAGAAATGGATGTTCACCATTTTGAGCCATCTGGCATCCATTTCTTCTTCCCTTTGTTTGTTTGTTTTTTTTCTTCTTCCCTTTGATGGTGTACTCCATATTTTATTTGAATGTCCATCCTTCCCCCATGCAGCCCCTGGACTTCCCACCCTCCGCAGCTGCACAGGCGGGCCTTGATAGAATGAAGCCAGTCAGCATATCCCATCCACCTGGCCCTAGCGATTGGCTAATGGTTGGACACCAGACACAATCCGGAACAACTGGACCAGAGGGATTTTTGATGGGTCCCTGGGAAGATGTTTTCTTGATCATCTGGAAAAAGACCCACACTCTTCAGGATGGTCAGAGTATGGACATAGTTTTGAAACAGCTTTGACCTCTTTATGGCCTTAAGGGTGGTTAGGCTGGGGATTAAGCCTGTATCCAGAGGCAGTCAGGCCTGAGAGAATCCCAGAGCAGTGGAGTCATTGCCCTGCCAGAACCTCCACTGGAGCTTCAGCCACCCCAGGACTCTGAGGTTATGTGAGCCAATCCACATTCTCTTCCTTGTTTGCATTAGTTTGTATTGGGGTTCTGTGTCCTGCAGCTGAGAACATACTAGCTGATCTTACTAATGAGGAATTTCAAATCTGGCTGCAAGGTCAAGACCAAGGCAGTCTGAGTATAGGGGAAAGAGGGCCAGGCACTGGTTAGTGATCCATTCAAGGATCAACAGCCTTGTACCCCTAGCTCAGGAGAAGTGGGAAGGAGGCCTGAATAAGGACAGAGGAGCCTAGGCAAGTGGGTGAGGAGAGGGCTAATTGTCCCTAGAGAGTCCCTTGCCTCAGCCTTGGCTGGCAGCTCCCTTAGTTTTAACTCCACCTGACTAGTAAATGCAGAGTGCAGTCCACTTAAAGAAATCAGAGCAGCTGCCACTTCAAAGCAGGAAAGATGTGTGTAGGTGGGTGGGGAGGAGGCGGATAATTATGCAGGGAAAATAGTTTTCTTGATATTCTTCTGGAAATGTACATGAAGCACAGGGAGCAGCAGGAGAGATGACAGGAAAGGGAAAATGTATTAGTAGAGGCTGTGCACTGTGCCTCTCCAAAGGCGCATAGGATGGAGTGTGCAGCACACTGCATGCTTATTTGACCACAGCACCCTTTTCTGGGGAGCATCCCCCATATATGGGACTTCATCCATGGGTGACTAAAGAATTTGTTGCGAGGGATTGAGTCCTCCTTTTGTGTGTGTGTTTGTACAACACACTCACTTCCTAAGGACCAGTGGGTCTGGGTGCCATTTGTATTTCACACCTGGACTTTTCATGTTCTAGGAAAGGTAAAGGGAACTTATGCCTAGCAAGAGAGAAAATTGCAGCGTTCTAGGGAGAGCTAGGAGCTCTATGTGCCATCTCTTTGCCTTCTTCGGGGTCTGCCCACAGATTCCATGTCCCCTGCATGCTTTGAGTGGCAGAGGGATAGCACCAAACTTTGAGAAGCAGCTCTGAATCTGTGAACGTTGGATGCCAGTAATTATCCAGCTGTGAGTAAGCTGAACATTTCTTAGGGCTATTTCTGTGTAATTATAAATATTTGAGGATATTAAACTCCCAGGTTACACATTGAGGGTGTTATTTGAGCAATGGCTGGCTGCAGAGTTGAAAATGCAAACATCCTTTCATTCTCCCCCCTGGAGCACTTAGAATATTTTATGGGATTCAAGAGAAAAAAAGTTTCAGTTGAGAAAAAACAAAAACAAAAAACCCAACAACATGGAAGCAAAGTCAGTTGCTAATATTTCTAAATAGCTCTAAATCAAAAAAGAGGAATGTGACCACTTTACTTAATTGTGGTGGGTTTTTGATGCATTTTCTCTATGGGTTAGGAAAGCAATTACCATCAAACAACCTACTTGTGCTTCCGTTGTGATAAAATGTTCCCTCTAATGGGGCTGACATGCCAAGCAGAGGGCCTTTTAAAGCACTTAATTCTCCCGAAGTGCTCACACGTGTGTGGCTCCTTGGCGTGCACTGGCTCCCTCTAAGGACTCTAAGGACTGTTGGGGTGCAGGGGGTTCTCAATAGGAGATAGGTCCTTTGAAGCAGCCGCTGAGGTCCAGGGCACGAGCAAGGTCTGTGTTGCCCTGGCTCTATCCAGTGCCCACATGAAGCCTTGGGAGCTGTCCAGCCTCCTACCCTCATACCCTTGGGCAACCTATCCTGTCCGTCCATCCCTTGACGTCTCCCATCTCTTCACCTGCTCCTCATCTGCATCCCACCCTCCCCTGGATAACAGGGGCCATGTGCCATAGACACATGCACAACCTGTCCTCCCATTGTCTGCTTTGAACCTGTCCTTTCTTGCCACAGCTTCCCCCACAGTCCCTGGGGGTTGCCACTCATCTCCAGACCCCCAGGGCTCCCGGAGACCATGGCTCCTGTGCCCTTGAACAAACCCCCCAGCCTTTGAGGCTCCTGCATGCTGTTCCCCTCTTCTCGGCCCTTGTTCTGGGCCCTGGCTCACCCTTTCCCCCCTCAAAGAACTGCCTTCTTCTTGGGTAACTTTAACAGGGTGTGAATGGCCCACGGCCCGGGGCCAGGTCACAAACTTTCTTGATGCCCTTCCACTTCCTGTCACATCCAGGTTGCCATGTCCAGACCTGACAGTCTTGGCCACTAGGTGACACCGTGGCCACACGGAGCACCCTGTGTCTCCCTCACCCTCGGCTCCTGCAGAGGCCTCTGCTCCCCAGCCCCGAGGATTCTGTGGCCTCATTGCTGGCAGGGACCCTGTGGCCATCCCCCTGCTTCCCTCTCAGGCCCCTGAACCCCATCATCTCCGTCGCTCAGCCCCCGTGCTGACACCCAAGGCCCCTTAGCCAGCCCGGGAGAGAATCCTGACCTAGCAGCCTCCCTCGCCCCTACCCTGCCTTGCCTTCCGTCCCTAAGGTCGCAGCGAGATGCCGAGATGCCGGTGAAGACCTGTTAACGGTGAAAGTTCTTTAAAGTGAAATAAGCAGACACCCCCCCCCCCCATGCGGGCAGCCGGCAGGGGCCGTCTTCTGAGACACCAGGGCAGCACCCCCGCTTGCTTCCCAGGGGCGCGGTGGGCGAGGCGGGCGGAGACCAAATTCAAAATCGGTTTGAAAGCTGGAGGTCCTCACACAAAGGTGGGGGTGCGCGGGTCCGATGCGATCGGGAGGCAGCGCTCCCCAGACGGCCCCCAGCCGCCCGCGCCGGGCCCTTTTCCAGCTCACCATCCTTGGATGAGGGAGCAGGAATAGGATCCGGGACAAAGGACCAACCCAGGTGGACCCAGATCGCGGCTCCCGCCAGAGCTGTCTGCCCAGACGTTCGCGGGCCCCGGACGCCCCCTGGAGGCTCTGCGGGCTGCGGGCTGCGGGCGCGAGGCCCAGACCCGGGAGGCTTGCTCCCACGTGGAACTTCCTGCTCTTCAGCTGGAAAAATTACCCCCATAAAAGTGGACAAAGGACAGGAACAGAAACATTTGAAATGAAATATAAATGCCCAATAAAAGTTTAATCTGACGTTTACATAGACAGGATCTGTTGCAAGCCATTACATGCATTGACTCCTTTAAATCTCTCAACAGCACTACTAGGGAGAGACAGAGTACTCCCATTCTGTGAATGAGTAAACTGAGGCACAGGACTTGCTCAAGCCCACACATAACGTGTCAGGGCTAGGATCTGACCCAGCAGCCTAACACCAGACTCTATGGCCTTACTTGCTCACTACATGAGACTGAGTCTCAACATATGAAAAATACACTCTGGCTAAAAAATAAAGTGTAAATTAAGACATTTCATTCAATAAATTTATTCTTCAAGTATTTACTGGATGGCTACTGTGAGCCAGGCCCTATTCAGGGTGCAGGGGAATGGATACCGAAACACACAAAACGCTAAACTTCTATTTCAGAGAGGAGAGACAGACAATAAATAAATATGAAACTAAAATGTACAGCAAGTAGGATAAGTGCTTGGGGAAAAATAGCAGGGTAAGGGGGAAAAGGAGAGCTATTTAAATCAGATGCTCAGATCCTTTTTTTTTTTTTGAGATGGTGACACTTGAGCAGAGACCTAAAGGAAGTGAGGGAGGGAGCCTTGTGACTATCTGTGGAGAGATTATTCAAGGGAGAGCAAGGTCCCTGAGGCCAGTACTGAATGCAATGTCTGCATAGTCATCAGGAGGTGGTGGGCTCCTATCTAGCTACTGCGGTCCATTGCCTGTGCCCAGAGCTGTGCTAGGTGTTTGAGGAGGAAATCTTGCTTGCTAACCATTCAGCAGGGGTGTTCACTCACTTCCCTGCTACTTGGCCCCATGTGACAATTGTCCCTTATGAGTCTCTGCAGAAGGTGGGATGATGTGGAAGTGGAAGGGAACGCCCCTACTAATGTTTGGGTGGGAATAACTGACCTAGATTTCAGGTCTCTGGGCTGAGATAGCAGCAAAATTTAGCCCTTTAAATGTGTTGAGAGAAGTTTCATTATTGGGGGGACCATCTAACCCTCCCCCAGACTCTGAGAGGGCAACTTGCACAGAGGCCTGAGGGAATCTGGATGAGTACACCTGCACCTCCCAATGAGCCCAGCAGGGTCCACATGCTCTTGCTTCTATATTCCCTTCCCAGGTCTTTCTGGTCTTTCTTCCTGACTAGATCTTGGAGGCACCTGGAACTTTCAGTGAGTGTCCCTTCAGTGAGCGTCCTGTCTGTTGGCCCAGGGTAGGAGGGCCAGGCTATGACTGTAATCTGCATGGTCTCCTTTCCTCCAGAGACAAAAGCCCAAGAGTAAGGGTGGAGGGAGACCAGGTAGTCCCAGAAGAGGCAAACCTGATTCTTTCCCAGTGCCTGCTACCTGCTTCTTGCTATGGCCAAAAGGTCATGCTTTTCCCTACTGGTTTGATCTAATTTCATCCGTTTGAGATTAGATAAATTACTCTCTAAAAATTGCTTATGGAGCACCTGGGTGCCACAGTTGGTTGAGCACCCAACTCTTGGTTTCGGCTCAGGTCATGATCTCAGAGTCCTGAAATCCATCCCTGAGTTGGGCTTCATGCCCAGCTCAGAGTCTGCTTGAGATTCTCTTTCCCTCTGTCCCACCCCACTGCATGTGCACGCACGCTCTCTCTATAACAGTAAATACATCTTAAAAAAAAAAAACCCTATAAAATTGCTTATGTTTTATATAGTGAACTGCTCTGTAGTTCAGTGTTGAAAAGCTTTTATTGATTCTTATGTCCACCTGGGCTCTTTCTGAGTCCTGCTGGGACCACCTTAAGAAGGTGTGAACTTGTTTTCAGAATGAGCATAAACCGAGGCAGAACCTGGAGCAGAAGGAGCTGAGAGTAAGGGCTGCTGTGGGGGCTGGCCAGTATCGCCATCTCCCTCCCAGAGTCACACAGTGTCTCTCTGAGCTCGCTCTCTTTTCTTCTCAACCAACGGCGACTCTGTCCTCCCTCCTTTCACTCTGAGTTCCCTTTCCCTGTCTCCTAATCTCTGTTTCCTGAGTTTCTGCTTTCTCATATCTGAACACGCCACTGAGCTGAACATCTCCTGACCTCTCTGTCTCCCCCTTCCAGCAACTGCACCAGCTACCAACCCCCTCATCCCTGGAGTTCTTCATTCATGTTCCCAAGACAGCTCATCTATTTTATGCCAGGGCATGTCGTATATCTCTGGACAGTCCCATCTGGGTTCAGTCACTGGGGGCAAATAGGGAGGTCATCAAGGGAGCCAGCACAGGGCTGTCCCTTCAGCCGGTGCTCAGGCTGATGCAGGCACCACTATTAGACTGTCTGCTACAGTTCCATTTCATTTTTAAATTCAGTTTACCCGTGCTTGTGTTTCAATTTTTCAGTTTTGTTGCTGTCTAGAGGTCTTTTAAGAGTCCTTAAAAATTCCGCAGGCACCCAGCCTGGTTCACTGCAGATGGTCCTACCCAGATGCTTGGCGGGGGGAGGGTCATTCATAGTTAAACAGGAAGTCCCTTCTTCCTCCCACTTTAGTCTCACCTTTCATCAAAAAAGGGAGGGGAGACCATATTTAATAAACACCATCCATTAGATTAGATCGACGGTCTCCAAATACTGCATTTCTTCCAGAAACAGTATCTCTTGCCCTCACAGAAGAGCATGTGGTCAAGAGGAAATTGAATAAAGTCCTTTAATCAGCCGCAGTAGTATTTGAATCATTTAATTTAGGATCTGACAACCACAAATTACTTTATTTTCCAGGCCAATTTTAGCTGACCAGGAGAGCTGGCCTAGTCCGACTCATACTTTAATAAATCACTCCCTTGCCTGAACGTGGGAAGTTTGGGGAAGAGATTTTTCTGAGGTTTTTCAAACATAATCAAAAACAATCCCCCATGCTGTGTGTGCCTGACATGAGTCCTTGGCCATGCTCCCTTTGCATGGCTTTGTGGCTGTCGAGTGAACCCTCCAGCTGAGAGAGCCAGGGACATGAAGCAGGGAGCTGTCACCTCTGCAGCCTGTGCTTTTTATTCCTGGCTCCAGGTTTTCATGGCTAGGAAAACAAGTCAAATCAAATTAGATGCCAGACACAAGCTGCTTATTGCAGCTCACCCTCTGCTGCTCAGACTTTTCAACACCTGCCCAAACCCCTTCACTTGAAAAAATGAAAGAGGAGCTTCTGACTCGAATAACACCAGTGGGACACCCCAGATGTGGCCTCTTCCAGAGTCACGTAAAATCACCTGTGAAGTCCCAGTGATTTCTCCTTCAGAACTAATCTAGCCAGATGCCTCCTCTGGCCCCCAGGCAGATGTAGCTGGGCTGAGAAAAACCCCTGGGGCTTCATTCTGTCCCTACTGCAAGCTACAGCCATGTGTCTGTATGAAGGTCTCGCTTTTAGGCCACTCTGCTTATGTTACTCATTTTTCTCCATTGATTCCAAGGAAACAAAGTAGCAAGTAGGAGGCTGGGGGGACAAGGCAGGATGACTGGCATTCTTGGGGGCATGTTGCATTCCTGGAGTTGTAGTACGGATAAGTAAGTGGGATTAAGAGAGGACGAATCTTGTGTGGGCCAGTGCATGCAGGGAATTTTAAATTTTAATGAAATTCAGTTAGGGTTTTTTTTGTTGTTTTGGTTTTGGTTTTGGTTTTTTGTTTTAGAGTTTCTGTCTTAGTCAAGGATATGTTGATGTGAAAATAGAACCATCAACAGCCAAGGTTACAATTGGGGGGGCATGTGCCTGCAGAGACCCAGGGAAATCCTGGGATGGGGCCAAATGTGGGAGCCCTCCAGGCCTCCTGGGAACTGTATGGTCACAGGCAGCATCTCCCTGGCAAAGACCCGGGACTGCTCACCGATCTTCTGGCTCTGGGAACCCCTCTCTTTGTAGATGGGCCATCGGTTCCTACTCCGCCTGTCCCATCAAAACTTCAAATCACACAAACATGGGTTCATCTGGTCATGACACTTAACCCAGTAGTTGGAGAGCCAATATCAAACAAGGAAACTCCCTCTGGCCTCTTTGTAGGGGGTTTCCAAGGACAGAGTGCCCCATGCGCCCTTGTCAAAGTCCTGGGCAGCCTTAGGGCCACTGTGCTAAATAGGTGTTTGTCAAGAGGCCCACCTGATACCTGTCTAAACAGCAGCTGCCCATACTTAAGAATAGGAGCAGAGATGGAGCTTTGGGGAAGGGCTGCTGAAGCCCCATTGTTACCACCACTGCCTGAACCCCCACCTGACTTCTCTAAAGAAACCTTGACTCTGCTGTTCACTCTTGTGTAACTTTGAAGCCCTTTCTTAATTTCTGATGCTCAAAAGTAAACAGGGATAAATAACAAGAGCACTGCCCTTCCAGGGCTGCTAAGAAAGTTAAACGAGATAAGAGTTCAGAAGCATAAACTATTTGGGAAATAAAAAAGATAATAGATCTTTGCAACGTAGATGCAACTGGAGATCCTGGAAAATGTAGATGAGTGTAGACCGGAAATATGATCTTGTTCTAGAAAGATGAATATGTTTCAAATCGACACAAGAGTGAAATACATTTCATTGAAGAAAAAAAAAATTTAAGTAATTTATGTGTAGCCCTATAAACATGACTCATAAAATTTAACTGGAAAATAGTTGGTCTTGCCCTTGGATGAAATTTAAGCTAAATCCCCATATGACCCCTTTTTTACCCTTTGGTCTGGCAGTAATTTTCTCTCTTCCTCCCACAGGCTTTCTTGATCAAGCTCTAAAATGACCCTGTGCTCGTTGTCTCATGTCAGCAGCCACCTCTGGTCTACTGGAAACATTCACTCATCTCTTGCCCTCATGATCTCTGGGCTTGTAGGCAGATTCCAATGTGGCTACCCTCCTAGCTGTACTGCAAAGACATCTGGCCAGCTTGTCACCTGCCATTAAGATTTCTCTGACATAAATTGCCCTAGTTCACCATATCCCTGAAGCTCCAATGACATGTATTGGGCCTTCTGAATGATCCCACAGAATCCCCTTTCCCAAAGCTTGAGGTGAAGAACAAGCATCCTTCACAGCCCCACCTCCCCAAATATGTCCACAGAGCCCAGCACACTCCAAATGCTCCAATAATGGCAGCCATCCCAGCCTTCTGACCCTGCCTCCCAGGGCCCCACCTCTCAGTGGCCACCTGGGCTTGACTGCCCCTTTCCTGAGCAGCTCTAAGCCCTAAGTCCCAAGGGCAAGCCCAAGTCCCTAAGTGACACAGTTATTGAGAGGACAAACTGATTCCACTCCGAGCCAAAATATTCCTTTCAGGTCTTTACCAACTGCCTCCAGGGGGAACAATCTCTCTACCTCTACATTATGAGGCTGGATGGGCAGGTGAGGAAGAGGAAGGTGTCCAGACAATCACAGTAATGTGATGGCTATGGCAGTGTCTGAGGCAAGCATCACATAACTCCCACATTGACTGCTGGAGTTTTGTCTCATTATGGACTCATTATTTTGTCTCATTATGGACTTTCTCAGAGAACTCAGGAGAGAAAAATTATAAGGCCCCTTGCTCAGTGTGACTAAAGGGACCTCAGGAAGTATGAGGCTAAGGCAAGATAAAAACCATGCCCCAGGAAACAGAAAGGAGGAGACTGGAGAGAGGAAGATAATGAGTATGGGGAGAAGGGGAGGACCCTGAAGTCAGGGATTGCCTGGGGAGAAATCTTGGGTCTGAGGATCAGCCCAGAAGCCCTGATGGAGGGCTCCATGCCCTCTTCTTGGAGTGGCCCAGGAGGAGACAGATGGTCTGGAAGGCCAGGAACATCCACACCAGTAAGCCTATCTCAGATGATTAAAAATGGCAGCAGATAAATTTAACTAAACATGAGTAATGGGGACACAAAGGGGAAGTGAAGAGAAATAGAATATTTTAGCAACATAAGGAAATGAGAAGAAAATGACTTTGCAATGAAATGTCAAACTTCTGTGCCTGGAGGAGATGTAATCTGGTCATTGCAGGCTCAGGGGAGCGGGGGAGTCTGTGGTTATTTCAAGCCAATTTTAATTCACTTTAATTTAATAACATATGGCCAAATTCCTTTGTGGCAGTGTCAGGGGATAGAAACAGGAGTCAGAGAGTTACCTGGGGTGTTTATTTTTGTTGTTTTACAAGGAGCTCTGTGTGTATTCATCCATCCATCCATCTGCCCCATTCATGCATTCAGAGAGTAAAGGTTAAAGTCTGAGGATTAGAAAAACAAAAGACAGCCCTGTCAGCTCCCACCCCCAGGATATCCTGGTCAGTTGGTGAACAGAAAGTTATGGTATAGGGCCACATTCTGGGTCTAACACTTGGTGTTCATTAGAAGTTTGTGAATTGAATGCATGATTGAAAGGGTGGTTCTGGGAAGGCACCAGAAAGGAGTGAACATCAAGCTGGGTTTTTTTGGATTTTTAAAAAGATTTTATTCATTTATCCGAGAGAGAAAGAGAGAATGATGGGGGTGGGGGGATGGGGCAGAGGGAGAAGCAGACTCCCCACTGAGGACAGCATGATGTAGGGCTCAATTCCAGGAACCCAAGATCATGACCTGAGCTGAAGGCAGACACTTAACCAACCAAGCCACCCAAGCACTCCTCAAGCTGAGTTTTGAAGAATAAGTAAGAGTCTGGGTCCTGGGTGGCTCAATGGTTGAGTGTCTGCCTTTGGTTCAGGTCATGATCTCAGAGTCCTAGGATCATATCCCACATCAGGCTCCCCACAGGGAGCCTGCTTCTCCCTCTGCCTATGTCTCTGCCTGTGTCTCTCATGAATAAGTAAATAAAAATCTTAAAAAAAAAAAAAAAAAAAAGAGTCCACCAGGTAGACAAGTAAGTTGTAAGCAACTCAGGAAGAAGAGACCACATGTAGCAAAGGAGTGCTGGTTACAGTCCTGGGGCTGGAGGAGATAGCCCAGGGAAAGGAGACAGAATAAGAAGAGGGTAAGGACAAGGAGGAGACACAGGACCAGTGGACTTCAGATGGAGAATAACTCTCTCAGAAAGGCAGCTTCTGAAGACCTAAAGCCTACCTTCCCTGAAATCTCTACTCCAGCCTAGATACCTACTCATCCTTCCAGCCTCAACTCAACATCATGTCCCCCAAGAAACATTTCTTTCTGATTCAGGTCGAAGTGAGTCCCTCTTCCCCTCCCAGGACACCCTGTGCCACCAACCCTGTCACTGCCATCCCACTCCCATATGGGGTTAGCTTGTCTATATGCCTGCCCATCTCCCAACTGAGGCTGCGATGCCCAGCTCTGGTGATACTCACCCACCCCCAATACTAGTGCCTCCCTAGAGTCTAGCCAGGCTGTCCCATCCATTCCATCCCAAGGATTGTCCATCCAGAGAAGTGGCCCTAGAAGCTAGGGTTGCTGGGAGGTGTGCCCGAGAGAAGGGTGTTTTAATTCACATTGTGTTGGACTTTTCTGCTCTTCTAGAGGGATTCTGGAGTGTCCTGAGTAAGAACCCTTTTTAAGCCCCCAGGAACCCGGCCTGAAGGGGTGGGTGGTTAGGACTACTGGGCCTGAGAGGCAAAGCCAGCCACACAAGCCTGGCCCCAGGGCAGAGAAGCTGAAATGGCTGAAAAAGTCAGATCAGGGCCTAGCAGTAGAGATACCCATAGGGAGCCATCTCCCTAAACAGAGCTGCCCCCAGTTCATTGCCAGAGGGAGATGACAAAACTGTAGGTGCCCTGGACGTCCTGGTTGCTAGGCGGCAATGGAGGCTACGCCAGCCTGCGGGTCACCATGGTAACCGCAGAGCCCCATTGAGCTGTTAGCCCCCTACACCACCATGGGGTGGGGGGCAGGAAATGCCCAAAGTGTGGCATCTGGAAAGCTAGTGGATGGGTGGCAGTCGGGTCTAGGCAAAGGCCCAGGCCAGGAGAAAAGACCCAGCTGACTTTCACTTCCATGTTTTCTTGCCTCCCTACAAGTCACACCTGCATGTTTGAGCCAGGCATAACAGTTGTAGGAGAAAAATAAAATGGAGCTTTGGATCAGCCAAACCAGATCTTTCATTTTACAGATGAAATAGAACCCAGAGAGGGAATGACACTTGTTGGGTGACCACACAACTTTAGTCCTGCAAATAGGGCTGAAGATATTTATTTTTTTTTAATTTTTTTTTATTTATTTATGATAGGCACACAGTGAGAGAGAGAGAGGCAGAGACACAGGCAGAGGGAGAAGCAGGCTCCATGCACCAGGAGCCCGATGTGGGATTCGATCCCGGGTCTCCAGGATCGCGCCCTGGGCCAAAGGCAGGCGCCAAACCGCTACGCCACCCAGGGATCCCAGGGCTGAAGATAAAATGGAAAAGAAGAAAATGATGCAAATGACCAAAGACCTAATCTAGAATGTGTTCTATTGTTTAAATTATCATTTTTAAATTTAAATTGTTTTAAACCCCAGGATTCATCTAAGTTAAAAAAAAAAACACCCAATGCCACATGTAACCTATGAATCTCCTTTAGCTGATCATATGAATCTTTTTCTTCTTGTACCATTTTCTTTTTTTCTCCAACTAACGTCTTTCCCTCTTTGGGCTTCTATTTCATCCTTAAAGTGAAGGAGCTGGCTTAGTTGACCTCAAAGCCCATTACTCTTTATAATAAAGCAAAGCCTTCATTTCATAAACTCAGCCAGGTTAAGGGGGCACATGTTTACTGGGCATGCAAGTGGGTAAGATTCTCTTGGGGCTACAGTCCACTTAGCAGTCAGATGTCTCTGCAACTGGGCCCCCGGCAGGCTCAGTCTAAGGACAGCCTAGCTTGGGCCCTTGGATTCATGTATCTGGTTGTAATGTTAGAGAACATTAGCCATGAACAAAAATTACCTTGTTGAGAATAATTGCAAGTTAATTAACTTGCAAGTTTATTTTAAAAACAAAAACTCATGGGTACCTGGGTGGTTCGGTCAGTTGAGCATCTACCTTTGGCTCACATCATGATTTCAGGGTCCTGGGAACAAGCCCCGCATCAGGTTCCCTGCTCAGCAGGCAGACTGCTTCTCCCTCTCCCTCTGTCATTCCCCCACATGTGCCCTCTGATTCTATCTTTCTGTCAAATAAATAAAATCTCAACAAACAAACTCAGAGGGGTCCCTGGGTAGCTCAGTTGGTGAAGTGTCCGACTCTTGATTTCAGCTCAGGCTATGATCTCAGGGTCATGAGATCTGGCTCGGTGACTGGCTCCATGCTGGGCATGGAGCCTGCTTAAAATTCTTTCTCTCCCTCTCCCATTGCCCCTCCTCTACCCCCCTAACAAACAAAAAAAAAAAAGAAAAAGAAAAAGAAAGACACAGTTCATCAAAAAGTATGATGTGAGAACAATCTTGTTTTAATTTCTAATCCCTCATCTTTTCTCTGCCCTCCTTCCATATCCTGTCTTTGGACCATTTTAGAACCACTTCTTGGTTTCTAAGCAGAGTCCCCTGTGTTTGACTGGGAAAGCCCTCAGATGCCATTCACGTCTTGGAGTGCCTGGTCTTCCCACACTCAGGGGATCCTGAAGACTCAGGATCCGTCTTCCTACACAACTAACCACATCCCAGTCATTGAACACCCTTGTCTCATATAACAGAGGTATCTATCTGGGGGAAAGCCCTTCCTTGAATAGACTTTTTCATTACGCCATGCCCATGAGGAGAGGGTGGGACCAGGCCACAGTGCTAGGCCAAAGGTGGGATGCTAGCATGCACCTGGGGCTCCACAGAGAAACAAAAGACTTGATAAACAAGGGGGCAAGTGACTGGGAGAGCAAGATGGCTAAGCCAGAAGCTAAAGTGAGGTCTTTTGGCGCCTGGCCCTTTGTGACCTTTGCAGGGACTACATTGCCCTTGAGGTGTCACCACTTGGATCCAGCCTGAGTCCATGCAGCTGGGATGGAGCAAGAGTCTGTGGGTCACTTCAGCTCAGTCCAGGGTAGCAGGAGACCACCAGGGAGGTTTGGTGAGGAAATCGGGGCAGTAGGGCTCAGAAAACGTGGGCCACATAAGTGTTAGGTGAAATTTTGTCGAAGTGAGAAGTATTCAAGAAGTGAGAGGCTTCAAGCTTGACGTGAGGGTAGTCGGCAGGGTCAATAAAGGTCTGGAAGCTGTCAAATTAATGTTCGTATTGTCAGGCAGCGGACTTTGCCAGAGTAGAGGGTCCCAGTGGCCAGCAGGTGGCGCTAGAGCCCAGCGCTCCGGGGACTGATGTCTGGACGTTCCAAACTGTAGCGGGTGTAGGTCTGATGCGAGAGGACCCGGCGCTGAGAACTGGCTTCCCCTCCTGTCTGACCCGGAGCTCGGCCTCAAATCTGGCAGTGGATGACTGAAGCTACGCAGCTTCCACTCGGCGTCTCAGTCGCGTGCTCCTGGCCTCAGAGTGCGTGGAAGACTGGGGACCCGAAGCCCGTTGGTCCAGATCGCCGGTTCTCTGGCTGAACAGAGTCGCATCTGGGCGAGCTACCTGCGTCAGGTCCCTTTTTTTTCTCACGAATTCTCATGGGAACCAGGAGGTGGAACATTTTATGAACTGGAACTTGGATATTCTTGTGTTGTGGGGTAGGCCCCAGGAAGAAGGCTTGAACCCACAGCGGGCCGAGTGAGGAATTGAAGGAAGGCCCAATCCAGGTGGATATTAAAGATAGAGCAGGTAACATGGAAGGCATTTGGCATTAACGACGGGCCTTTTCTCCTCTGCCCTGGTTGGCGCGAATCCCGCTGAATAGTGCATCACCGGCTTCCCCAACAGCGGGGAGGACTCCTGCCCCCCGTGTCGCGGGGTGTGAAGAGGCTTTGGAGCTCCCCTCGGGCACCCGGGGGCCCCTGCCAATCTTCCTGGGCAGGACCTCAACTGGACCTGTGAGGCGGTCTTTTCAGCCTCGGTTCTCCAAGTCCGGACCAGACGCCGAGACGGTTGTCATGGAGACCGGAGCGCGGGCGGGGAGAATGTCGCTCCTGGTTGGCTGCGAGGCTGGTTAGCGCCACGCCGGCCGCACAGCCTCAAAGGTGTGGACTGGTCTCGGGGAAACTGGCCGCTCAGCGGTCTTCGCCCTGTGGCCGGATGACATCAGCCTACCAGGACACCTGACCTCCGCCGCAGAGCCGCAGAGCCCGCAGGGTAGGGCCGCGCTTCCCCGGAGAGGAGGCTGCCGCTCCCCTCTCGGTGCCCTTGGCCTTCCCGGCCACAGCGCAGTCCCTGAACGGAAAGAAGGGGACCATGAAAAACGAAGCTCAACTTTGCCTCGTTTGGCAAAATCTTGCAGGTGAAAGCTGGCTTTCAGTGCTCCACCCACCACTCTTGTCATTTTTGCCCTCTGTGTATTCCTTACCAATTTTCCAGTGCATCAGTGCAATTAAAAACGTTTTAAAACGATTCCACCCAGGGTTCAAGTTGCTGAGCCACAGCGGCAGATACGCGAGTGCAGTTGTGAGTTCCCTGGAGGAAACCCACCAATACCTGATTGAGAGATCTGGCTCCGGTTCAACCACTTCCAACCTCCTCAGCTCCTTCCACATCGTTAGTTCCGCACCCTTGTTAGTATTGTGAGCCACACCCCCCTCCTCCCCTCCCCTCCCCTCCCAAACCGGAGCCTAAAGCCCCATTGTTTTCCAGCGTATCTACTCACTACACAATGAGAATTCAGGTTGCTCTCATTACACGCAGCCGGTTCTCTAACCCCCTTTCCCTTTCTCTGGAAGGCATTGGGGGTAATTTATGTGACCTCCCTTTTCCTGGGTGTTCTCGACGTTTGAGACCTTTTCTTTGGGAGTGGAGGTAGCACATTGCAATACCCCCTAGGCGGAGGGCTTGCATTCTGAGGAATTCTTTTCTTTCCCGTTTCTAGTTTCCTTAGAGGGCTTGCGAAAGAGGGGTGGTGTCGAGGCAACGGTTAATAGCAACAGGGCAAATTCAGCACCCGGATCCCTTTTGTAAGACCTGAGGGTGTCTAGCTCCAAATGGCTTTGTCTTTCTTCAGAATGCGGAAGAACTAAATCCTCAGCTGAATCGCGGTTACCAATTCTGGGACAACAGGAAAAGATTCTCTAATCCACTTGGAGTAATAAGTGACTCAAGTATCTTAGTCGTAGTAGGTGTGGTGTGGGGAATCAGTGTCCAAACCTTCAGTGGTGAGCCACAGGTGAATATGGCATAGGAGAGGCAACGGAAATAGCATCTTGTGATGAAGACGCAACGCTGCCCTTCTCCCTTCCCCGTCCTACTCCTGGAGCTGAAGTCAGTACTTGAAACATACCTTGTGGATATGTTTACGGTTTTATTGTTGGCCTCGTCCGCAGCAGTGCACACCAGCTCCCCGAGAGTAGGGTCTTTCCTTCCCCATCTACCGCTGAATCCGCCCTAGCAACATGCCCCTAGCACAGAAGAGATGCTCAGTGTCTATTATTGGAGATAATGGACACACGCGTGCCAACGCCACACGGCGGACCCCACCGCAGCCGCCCCAGCGTGGTGCAGCGACCCCCCAGGCCGCCTTCGCGGGACCCACCCGCGGGGGCCTCTGGGAAGTGTAGTCCGTCACGGCCCGGGAGTTGCGGGGCCGAGGCTCCGCGTGCGCAGGCGCACTTCCGGCTCTGCCCCGCCGCTGCGGCCATTGTCCGGCCCCGGTGCGGCTCAGGCCGCGGTGGGCCGTCCTTCCGCGCATCAGCGTTGGCGGGGACTGAACCTGCAGCGGGCGCAGGAGGAGCCGGCGGGAGCCCCGGCGGGCCCGAGGCCGCGAAATCCGGGGTCCCCAGGAGGCGGTAACTCCGCGTGCGCGGGTCGAGGCGGCACCTCCCACGGGTTTGGCTTGGGTCCGCCGGGCCGCGCCCACCCTCCTGCGGGCGGCCCTGGGCGTGGCCAGACGGCGGGGTCCGGGACGCGGCGAGCCCTTCCCCGCGGCGGGCGGGACGGCAGGCCCACGCGCGGCCCGCGCAGCTCGCAGCCCTGGCCGGGAGAAGCGGCTGAGGGGAGGAGGCGGGCGGGCGCGGCGGGAGGCCCGGCGGGTGCAGCCGGCGAGCGGGCCCTGTCCTCTCTCCCCAGCCGCAGCCTGGGAGCCGGCCCCGGCGAGGCAGGAATGGCCCCGAGGCCTCCGACGGCCGCGCCCCAGGTGAGCAGCGCGTTCCTCACTCCCCGGGGCGTGCTTACAGCAGTCATTGTTCTCCGCCGGTGCGACTGCCTTTCCTAGCTTGGTCATCCCTTCAGAGCCCCCCCAGCTGCGCGAAACCCAGCGAGTCCGAGCTGGGGGGGAGGGGCCGCCCTGGGGGGAGAGGGGACGGGGCGGTGAGGTTCTGCGGGAAGAGTTGAGTCAGCGTGTTGGGAAGTGTCACTGTTGAGAGTCCTGAGTGCCAGGCCAACTCCTTGAACTCCGTCAAGGACTGGAGAGGGTAGGGTGTCAGGATAGAGAACTATGGAGGAGGTGGTTAACTGTTAGTAAGGGAGATAGGGACCCCAGCCTCTGACGCAGGGGCCAGAAGACCGTTAAGGAGCCGAAAAAGTTTGGTCGGGATTTGGCTTGGAAGAGGGTGGAGATGGGCTTTCTTGGGCCAGGAGGGAAGCAAACAAACAAGACCCATACGAAAGAGGAATGACCTCTCCCATAGCTTTTCGTGTTCTTTTCTGCTTTAATAAAAGTATAATAGTGCACACCCCCAGATGTCCAGCCTTCAGCTTCATTAAGATGAAACTGATTTTTAAACTCATTTATTCTTGTAAGGGAGGAGGCATTTTCTAGAAGCATCACAACTCTGAGGTTATGCATTGATTTACGTAGAGTATATTGGTGAAAATAAAACAAGGTTCAGATGGTATTTTAATCCACACTCTCCTTAGAATGAAGGAAAGTCAAAGATTCTAGTTGCTAAGTGTGTGAGACTATCAAAACCAACCCAGGGGCACCTGCCTGGCACAGTCGGTCGAGCATGTGACTCTTGACCTCAGGGTTGTGAGTTTGAGCCCCACAGTGGATATAGAGATTACTTAAAAGTAAAATCTAAACAAACAAAAACATAAAAATACTGGCTAGTAATGTCCTATAAAAGCAGTTCACAGTGAATTAGGAGTGCCTGGATGGCCAAGGTGGTTAAGCATGGGACTCTTGATTTTGGCTCAGGTCATGATATCAGGGTCATGATATGGAGCAGGAGCCCCCACCCCCTCGTGTCCTCCGAGCTCAGTGGGAGTCTACTTGAGATTCTCTCTTGCTTTCCCTCTGCCCTTCCCCCTGCTCGTCCATGCACGCACGCGTGCTCTCTCTCAAATCTTTTTTAAAAAGCAACTTCTAGTAAGTTAAACACAGTATGTGTAATGCCTTTATATCTTTTACTTGTTGAATGTTTTTGTTTTATAAGCATAGGGAGTAAAACAAGTGACAATAATAGAACAAGACAGTTTGGTTTGAGGTGAGCCAGGGCAAATCACTGGTCATCAATGCCTGTCCATATAAAGTGCTTCCTCAGCAGGCTGTGAGAATCAGGGTCGCTTAACACACTTAACATCTCTTGGAGGCGATGATCCTGGGCGGGGGTAATAATCCTTTCCATTGGGGTCGCCTTTTTTTTTTTAATTTTTATTTATTTATGATAGTCAGAGAGAGAGAGAGAGAGAGAGGCAGAGACTCAGGCAGAGGGAGAAGCAGGCTCCATGCACCGGGAGCCCGATGTGGGATTCGATCCCGGGTCTCCAGGATCGCGCCCTGGGCCAAAGGCAGGCGCCAAACCGCTGCGCCACCCAGGGATCCCTGGGGGTCGCCTTTTTAATGGTGAAGTGGGTTTGTGTTCTGAGCAGTGAATTTTAGGCTGCTTTAAACTATACTTTCAAAGCTTTGTTGTCCCAGAACTCTAGTTCAGTTATATTCTCATGGAATGTCTTGACAGTCCACTTGGGTTACCTAACCCAGACTGCAGGTAATGACCCTGGAGGAAGGACAGAACAACTGACTCTACAGAGGGGGCTTTTTAGGCAGAAATTTCCCTTTGTAGGCGGTTCCCTATCTCTGAGTGTGGCCCTCTGGGGAATGCAAGAGATGAGTAATTGAGTCATGTGACTGCTTATCCTGGAGGTTAACAGTGAGGGAAGCCTCCTGCACAACAAGCATATAGCACAAGAGAGGTAGTGTTAGGTGTTGTTTCAGAGGTTCAGAGGCTGCTATGAAGACAGGAGAGAGGAAATTCCACCCGTGGGAAAAAGTCAGTGGAGATGTACTTTTGAATAGGAGCAGAGTCCAACAAGTGAAAATGAAGGGAGTGGAGATAGAGCTGATTGACTTTGTGGGTTAGGGGCATGTTCATGAAACTGCTGTCCTGTGTGACAGTGGGTGTGGGCTGCAGGCAGTGTGTAGAGGAAAATAGAAAGGAGTTTGGACTTTTTTCATTTTGGCCCTGGTAACCCTTTCATTCATTTACCAGCCTGTAGCCATTGAATCCCTGTGATTTGCAAAGACACTTTTCTAAGTGGTTGGGATACATTAGTGAACAAAATTTATAATTGTTTCTGCTTTCATGGGACTTAACATCCTATAGGGAGGAGACAGAAAAATGCAGTCAGTAACTTTTTTTTTTTTTTTTTAAGATTTTATTTAGGGCAGCCCGGGTGAATAAATCATGAGAGACAGAGAGAGGCAGAGACACAGGCAGAGGGAGAAGCAGGCTCCACGCAGGGAGCCCGACGTGGGACTCGATCCCGGGACTCCGGGATCAGGCCCTGGGCCGAAGGCGGAGCTAAACCGCTGAGCCACCCAGGGGTCCCCAACTTTTATAATATTCTAGAAGCTGACACTACAGGGGTGGGGGAGAAGGTAGAGAAAAGTAAAGGGGGATTGAGTGGGGGAGAGGGTGGGCTGTGGTAAGGATACAGCTTTTAAATAGCCTTCTTCTTAGTGAGATGGTGACATCTGGACAGACCAGAAGGAGGTTAGGGAGCCAGTGATGCAGAGGTCTAGAGAAGAGTGCTCTGAGCAGCAGGATGTGTGTGTCTGATGTGTTCAGGGAGCTGCAAGTGTTTGGTGTAGCTTGAGTCACTGTTGTTGCACAGGAAACTAAGATGGTTGCTTCTTAGTTTTAAAGATTACTGTGAATGACAAAGTGTAGGAGCAAGAGTCTGAAAGAGCTTCCGAGAAGAGGTGATTGGCTAGCGGTACCTTCCTCCAGCGTTTGGCTAACAAATACGTCCCTGAAATGGCTCCAAGCTGGAGGGGAATGGGAGCAGAGGGGTTACCTCGAAAATACTTCAGATCATAAATAGCTATATTTGTTTAAATCTTATGTATCTTTTTCTTCATTGTATGGGCACTGCATTTTTAGTTAGGAATTTTAAAAGGTGAAACCACCATAAAAGTAAGAAATGGGGAAAGTTTTGTAAGAAAAAAAGCTGCATATGGAGACTAGGTTTTCTTGAAGGGGAGGAAAAAACCAGGACCTGGTCTCCACTGACTCCAGATCCCAAGAGCTCTGTGGTTAGACCAGCATAGTGAACAGGCTCAACCAAAGCTAGCTCAGGTCTCCCCAACTCAGACAGGATGCTTCTGGACCCCCAGGGGCAGCCAGGCTACTTGTTGGACCAGGTCAGGATGTTTGCAGCCAGGAATGTTCAAGCTCCTTCTGTCCAGAGACACCCTTTCTTAGCCTCTGCTGAGCTGACTGGCGTTGAGCTCTAAGCCTTAGCCCATTCTTTCCCCCGGGTCAGGTTAGGTGCCTCGCTCATGCATCCTCACAGCTGTTTTGCACTACTTTTATTAAAATATATCTTATGAGGGGCAGCTGGTCCAAAATTAGGCCCCTTTGATTTTCTGTTCCTTCTCTTGCTCTTTTCTCTCAGTTTGCTGGCTTTCTTTCTTTTAAATAAATAAATAAAATCTTTAAAATATATGTATATATATATAATCAAAGCATGTGAGTTCTGTATAATATACTTTTTTTTAAAGATTATTTATTTATTTATTTATTCATGAGAGACAGAGAAGCAGAGCAGAAACAGAGGGAGAAGCAGGCTCCATGTGGGAGCTCAATGTGGGACTCGATCCCAGAACTCCAGGATCTCACACTGGGCCACAGGCAGGCAGGCGCCCAACCACTGAGCCACCCAGGCGTCCCTACTTTCTTTCTTTTTTAATAGGAAAAAGTAATTTGTGATCCCTCTTTAGCACCTCCGCATTTGTTGTGATGAATTGTCTTCTCTTCCTCCCTATGCATGTTTTCCCTTAAGTATTTCAAATTTCATATAATTTTTATGAGGATTTTTCTTTTGTTTAAAAAAGTACTTTTAATGGCTGTTTTATATTGGTTTGCATGAACAATCCAAAATTTACTTCTCATAGGTTTCTAAAATTTTTATGATTAAATAATATTAGGATAAGATTCTCTTGGTTAGGGATCCCTGGGTGGCGCAGCGGTTTAGCGCCTGCCTTTGGCCCAGGGCGCGATCCTGGAGACCCAGGATCGAATCCCACGTCGGGCTCCCGGTGCATGGAGCCTGCTTCTCCCTCTGCCTATGTCTCTGCCTCTCTCTCCCTCTCTCTCTCTCTCTCTCTCTCTCTGTGTGTGACTATCATAAATAAATTTTAAAAATTAAAAAAAAAAGATTCTCTTGGTTACAAATGATCTTTTTATTTGAAAATACAATTTCAAAAAATTATTTACATCTGTGTTCTTAAGTGAAATAGCCCTTAGAGTGAGAAAGATCTTTCAGTGGTTTGATGGCATGTTTATCCTTAACTTAGAGAAGTATTCAGATTGCTTTTCATTTTTTTCTGCCTTTTGAAAGAATTTACCTATAAAACATTTAGATCTAGGATTTTTATTTAATTAATTTTTAAAAAGATTTTATTTATTTATTCATGAGAGACACACAGAGAGGCAGAGTCATAGGTAGGTAGAGGGAGAAGCAGGTGCCTGGCAAGGAGCCTGATGTGTACTCAATTCCAGGACCCCAGGATCACTGAGCCACCAGGCGTCCCTAGATCTAGGATTTTTATAGAGAGGATGATTTGGGGACAATTTTCTTTATTTCTTCCTCAGTTATTAAGGTTTTTACTTTTTTGCATCAACACTGGTAATTTAAAATTTAAAAATTATCCACTTCATTAAGATTTTCTACATTTCTTAATACCTGCTATATATTTTACTGGTTTATTCCCTTTAAAGTCATTTATTTTGTTGTTGTTTCTTTTTAAGATTTTATTTTTAAATAATATCTACACCCAACATGGGGCTCCAACTCAGAACCCTGATGAGACCAAGATCGAGAGCTGCACACTGCACTGACTGAGCTAGCCAGGCACCCTAGTTGTTTCTTTTCGTATGCTAGATTTGTCAAAGGTTTTTCTGTTTGGCCGGTATTCAAGAGGAACTAGCTTTTGAATTTGGCTCTTAACAACATTATTTTTCTGTTTGCCCCTGCTTTTTATTTTCCAAAAATTTAATTCCTTTTATTTTTATTTTTTTTTTTTTTTTGATCCTCAAAACGACTCCTCATTTTCCTTCACTTAGAATGACCCAGACTCTGTATTCGTTCACTCAGCAGACATTTTTGGAATACTTTCTCTGTGCCAGGCTGTGGTTCTTATTAACAAGGGTCACATTTCATAAGTAGTCAGGGGAAGGCACCTGCTTCCTTTAGGATGGCAGTAGAGCTTCAGTGAGGAAATTTAGTGAGAAGATGCACATAAATGACCAAGCTTGGTGCCTGGCCTATGGTGAGTGTTCACTGAATGTTAGCTGTTGCTCTTTTATAATGAATCACCTGAGGAGTTTTAAAAAGTTGTTTGTCAGGGCCCTCCCTGCATGGGCAAGCTTTCTAAGTTGCTCCAGTGATTCTGGACAATTCCAACATGCTTGGCTTTGGAGATACTGAAATGAAAAGTTTGAGAAGGTGTTGAGAGAAAAAATGTGAATAAACAGCTGCAGCTCTAGGGACACTTGGCTGCCTCAGTCGGTAGAGCATGCAAGTCTTGCTCTCAGGGTCATGAGTTCAAGCCCACATTTGGGGGTAAAGATTACTTTAAAAAAATAAAATCTTAAAAAAAATAAAATAAAATCTTAAGAGCATATAGAGTTAAAAAAACAAACAGCTACAGCTTTGAAATGGAGATGTGGGCCAGATGCTGAAGGGGAGGCAGGGCAATGCAGGATCTGGAAAAGCTTCAGAAGGGAAGGGACCATTGATTTGCTTCTAGAAAGGTGACTAGGAATTTTTCCTGTTGAGCTGAGGGGAAAAACGTTCATGGTGGTCAGAATAAGATGTACAAAAGAAAGGAGCCTTGAAAGAGAATGATGTAATAAGGGCAAAAAGTCCATGTGGTAGACATACAAGGGCATATGGCAGAGGCAAAATTTGAGAGAGGATGTAGGTCTGTATTACTATAAACTTCCCTTTAGAACTGCTTTTGCTGTATCCCAAAGATTTTGGACTGTTGTGTTTTCTTTCTTTCTTTCTTTTTTTATTTTTATATTTATTTATTTATCTGAGAGAGAGAGAAAGAGCATGAGCAGTGGGGAGAGGAAGAAGCAGACTCCCCGCTGGAACTGGGAGCCTGACATGGGGCTCAATCCCAGGACCCTGGGACCATGACTTGAGCCGAAGGCAGACACTCAACCAAATGAGCCACCCAGATGCCCCGGACTATTGTGTTCATTTTCATTTGTCTCGTGTATTTTCTTATTTCCTCTTTGATTTCTTGGCTGACCCACTCACTGTTTCTTAGCATGTTATTTAACCTCCATATGTTTGTTTCTTCCAGATTTTTTCTTGTGGTTGATTTCTAGTTTCATTGCATTGTGGTTGAAAAGGATGCATGGTATGCCTTCATTCTTTTTGAATTTGTTCAGACTTGTTCTGTGGCCTAACATATGACTATCCTGGAGAATGTTCCATGTGCACTTGAAAAGAGTGTGTATTCTGCTGTTTTAGAATGGAATGTTCTGAATGTATCTGTTAGATCCATCTGGTCCAATGTCTCATTCAAAGCCACTGTTTCTAGTTGATTTTCTGTTTGGATAATCTATCCATTGATGTAAGTGAAGTGTTAAAGTTCCTTAGTATTGTATTACTCTTGATTGCTTCCTTTATGTTTTTTATGAGCTGCTTTTTGTATTTGGGTGTTCCCATTTTGGATACATAAATATTTATAATTGTTGTATCTTCTTGTTGGATTGTCTCCTTTATGATTATATAGTGTCCTTTTTTGTCTCTTTTTACAGTCTTTTGTTTTAAAGTCTATTTTGTCAAGTGTAAGTATTGCTACCCCAGCATTTTTTTCACTTCTATTTGCATGATAAGTGCTTTCCTATCTTTCCACTTTTAGACTGCATGTCTTTAGGTCTGGAATGAGTCTCTTGTAGGCAGCATATAGATGGGTCTTGATTTTTTCCTCCGTTCTGTCATCCAATGTCTTTTGATTGGAACATTTTGACAGTTTACAATCGAAGTAATTATTGATAAGTATGTACTTAATTGCCATTTTGTTACTAATTTTATGGTCCTTTTTGTAGTTCTTTTCTGTTCCTTTCTTCTCTTGCTCTCTTCTCTCACAATTTGCTGGCTTTTTTTAGATTCCTTTCTCTCCACCCGCCACCCCCCCCCCCCCCGCCTCTTTGCATATCTGTCATTGGTTTTTGATTTGTGGTTACCATTAGGTTTGTATATAGAATCTTATGCATGTAGCAGTCCATATTAAGTTGATAGTCACCAGAGTTTGAACCCATTCTTTACTCCTCTTCCCTCACATTTTAAGTATATGGTATCATTCTTTGCATCCTTTTATTTTGTGACTCCCTTGACTGATTTTTTTGCACATATACTAATTTTTTTTTCGCATACTGCCAGGTTTGTGGCACTGCTTTGGATGAACTCCCACCAAGGATATATAGGAGGGAGCAGGTCTGTGGGAGAACTAGAGGGTGGGGCACATAGTTACAGTAAGGTTCCTTGCTGGTCTGCTGTGGGAGGGAGACTGCAGCATCCTGGGAAAACTCCTGCTCAGGCTGGGATGTAAGGGGTGAGGCCACAGAAGAGCACTGGAGCAGGGTGTACTGTTAGCAAGCTAAGTGGAGAGTGTTGGCACTGCATTGGTTCCCACAGGTGTCCATGTATTGAGGATGAGGAGTGGGAGAGGGAATTGGTGCCTGCCAGCTCTTTTGTTCTTGAAGTCTCCGAAAGATCCCTGCCCCTCCAGCACATGCTCTGAGATTAGTAAATATATCTCCTACCCCTGTACCCCAGGTGTTTTTCAAACTGCTCCTTCTGTGATCTGCCCTCTGGGGCTCTTTGTTGTGCTGTCTCTTTAAGGGCAGGAAGTCAGTTTCCTATCACCCCTGTCTGGCTCTTTCAGAGCTGAACCCTCTGGTTTTTTTTTAAAGTTCCATGTGTTAAGTCCCACTTATTGTAGGAACTCTGAGAGTTAGGCCCTTCTGATTTTCAAAGCTGAATGTTACAAGGATTCATCTTCCTAGTTCAGGTCCCATGTGCCTGGGGTGCCTGGTGTGGGGGTCTACTTCTCTTCTCTCTCTGTACCCACATTGTTCCTCTCTCCTGCGTACAGTCCCACAGATCAGTTTGGCTCACCAGTCTTCACCTTTTCTACTCTCTTCATTGTGGCCTCTTCTCTACATTTCACTGTGGAGAATCTGTTTGCCAGCCTTCAAGTCATGTCCTAGGTTACTTGCATGTATGCAGGTGCTATCTAGGTGTATCAATAGGGTGAGGTGAGCCTAGGATCTTCCTATCCCATCACCTTACCCAAGAAAGAAAGATGATTCAATAGGAGAGTGGCTGAGGTGGAGATCTAGGACAATCTAGAATATTGTCCAAGAGAAATATAAACTACATATATAATTTAAAATTTTCTGGTAGTACAATGTAGAAAGAAATAGGTGAAATTAATCTTAGTAATACATATTATTTAACCCAATATAATTGAAATATTTCTACATGAATCAGTATTTTTTTATTTATTTATTTTTAAATGTTTTTTTTTTTTAAGATTTTATTTATTTATTCATGAGAGAGAGAGAGAGGCAGAGACACAGGCAGAGGGAGAAGCAGGCTCCATGCCGGGAGCCCGATGTGGGACTCGATCCCGGGACCTCAGAATCACACCCTGGGCCAAAGGCAGGCACTGAACCGTCGCGCCACTCAGGGATCCCCTGAATCAGTATTTTAAAATTATGAATGAACTGTTTTATTTATTTCTTTATTTTGGGGCTAAGTCTTTGAAATCCATTGTGGGGATCCCTGGGTGGCGCAGTGGTTTAGCGCCTGCTTTTGGCCCAGGGCGCGATCCTGGAGACCTGGGATCGAATCCCATGTCGGGCTCCCGGTGCATGGAGCCTGCTTCTCCCTCTGCCTATGTTTCTGCCTCTCTCTCTCTCTCTCTCTCTCTCTCTCTCTGTGTGTGTGTGTGTGACTATCATAAATAAATAAAAATAAAAATTAAAAAAAATGAAATCCAGTGTGTATTTTATACTTGCCACACATCCCATTTTGAATTAGCCCCATTATAAATGCTCATGTAGCATGAGCATGAGCACATGTAGTGACATGTTTCTGGTGGCTACCATATTAGCATAAATCTAGAAAGTTATTGCATGGCTTAATGGTATCATTGACGGGAGGATTTGAGCAGGATTTGAGAGATGAAGGGACTCTATGTAGGAGATGTTTTTTGAGGGTCTTGGTGATTCCAGGGCACAAAAGAAAAATGAAGAGGCAAGGTTTCCAGGTAGAATGCTATGGATAATAATGTCCTTAGGCTAAGTTGGGTGTGTGTGTGTGTGCGCGTGTGTGTGTGTATGTGTGTAAAGGCTAACAGTAAGAGTGTCTTCTCTCTGTACTTTATCATTAGATACGCTGTTAACCCAGTTTGCCAAGCTATTATTGGTCTGGTGTCAGGGAGCACTGACTACTTGAGTGAAAACCCCATACTGTGTCCTAATTGGGCAAACTAACTTTGGTCTTGGAGTAGTTTTTATAAATTTGATTGTTTTAACTTATAAGCTACCATTCTCTGGTTTTCAGCTTTGTAAAGATTCTAAGTTACAAAATTTTTTGAGTTAGAATTTGAGTGGATTTCTCCTCTAGAGTTGGCACATGTTAGAGTTGGAGGGGTATCTCTTTATATTTACAAGTGTGGTCCTATAGAGTTGGAAGTGTCCTTTGACCCTTCTGCTCTTAAAAAGCCTACATTTTCAGTTCAGGGAACCCAGATACAGATGTTATAGATGAGAAGATTGGACCAAGAGTCTGTGATTTATCCAAGGGATATTGCACATGATTAGTGTACCACTTTTTATGGGCCCAGGAAATTGAGTCTTCTCAACTTAGTATATGCTCTTTCTAGTTCTTTGGACTTTTTATGTCAACATGAAGAAGGTGAAATGATACTTGATACTTCATGATAACTGTTAATTTTTAAAAGGGATTGATAATGAGGTCCAGTTTTATCTGGAAGGAGGGTGAATGCTGTAGAGTTGAGCCCACTCAGAGTGGCTCACTCACACCAGGAGTCTCAGTACATTTTACCTATTTAATCTTGCAAGATCTTGATTGTCTTTTGTGTACCAAACTGGTTCTGACCTCTGGAGATTCAGAGGTGCCTGAGACAAGGTCTTAACCCTTTCCGAGTACAGTGAATAATAGGTAACAGACACTTCTGTCTTATGAGCATGCTGGAGAGGGCCCCAAGGAGGGGGTGGGGGGCAGAGGGTTGGGACGAGGCACTTGGCCCATACCTAATGTTAGGGGAGGAGCTCCAGAGGAGAGAACTTTACCAAGTCCTGGTGAGAGAATAAGTGTTACCTAGGCAGAGGAGGGAAGGCCAAGCATTTTTACAGAGACAAAAGAAATGTTTAGTTTCAAAGAGTTGTAACTCTTCTGTAAGCTGAATTACGGTGTACAAGGGAAGGAGAAGCCAGAACTGAGGCTGTGGAAGTAAGGTGGGGACCAGGCTATAAAGTTCTCTGAAGGTTGCATGAAGGAATCTAATTCTTAATTTCAAGAAAAACATTTTATTGAATATTCCTCAAACACCCACTATGTGCCAGGCCTGTTCTAGGCAATGAAGAGTCATAAAGAAAATAAATAATAGTCCCCGTTTCCTGGAGTTTACATTGTACTCTGCAAAACAGACTATAAACAAATGAAAATATGTGTCAGCTGCTAAGAACTATGAAAAAGAGAAGAGGGCAGCCCTGGTGGCTCAGCGGTTTAGTGCCGCCTTCAGTCCAGGGTCTGGTCCTTGAGACCCTGGATAGAGTCTCACGTCAGCCTCCCTGCATGGAGCCTGCTTCTCCCTCTGCCTGTGTCTCTGCCTTTCTGTCTCTATGAATAAATAAAAATCTTTTAAAAATAAATAAATAAATATTTTATTCATGAGAGACACAGAGAGATAGAGGCAGAGACACAGGCAGAGGGAGAAGCAGGCTCCATACAGGAAGCCTGACGTGGAACTCGATCCCAGGTCTCCAGGATCATACCCCAGGCTGCAGGTGGCGCTAAATCGCTGCGCCACTGGGGCTGCTGAATAAAATCTTAAAAAAAAAAAAAAAGAAAAAGAAAAAAGAAATCAGAGTGACAGTGCAGGGTGGGGGTGCTGTTTAATGCTGGGTAGCCAGGGAAGTTTGCCCTGATGAGGTAACATTTGAACAAAGAACTGAAGCAAGTGAATGGGGAGCCACATGCCCATCTGCAAGAAGAGGCTTCCAGGTCAAGGGAACAGTCAAAGCAAAGGCTCCAGAGCAGAAACATGCTTAGTGTGTTCCAGGAACCTGAAGGAGGGGCAGGGTAAGTGAAGGGGAGAGAGCAGTGGGTTAGAGATGAGGTTCAAGATGAAGTTAGGGAAATAGCTGGGGACCAGACTGGGGGAGGGGATGTGTAGGCCACTGTAAAGACTTTGGCTTTTACTTGGAATGAAGTGACATCCTGTTGGAGATTTTTAAGCAAAGGAGTGACTTGATCTGACAGGTTTTAACAGGATCACTCTGGTTCATATATGGAAGACAGACTTGGGAGCAAGACATGAGTGGATAAGGAGAGAGACAAGTTAGAAGTTGTAGCAATGGTCTGGGTAAGAGGTGTTGGTGGTCTGGCTTATAACATGATCAAAGAATTGCATCTTAGAAAACTGACTCTGATAGTGAGTAGGAAAGAGGGTTGATGGGACAAAGAGTAGAACAGAAACCAATTGTCCTGTTGAGGCAAGAAAAGATATTTGTTGAACTTGGACTAGATATTTGTTTACTGGTTAGGACATTCTTTACCACATGTGCAATCTATTTGAGGAAGCAGAAGAAAACCAGAAGACCATGTTTTAAACTGGGACCCCTGGCTAGCTCAGTCAGAAGAGCATATGACTCTTGATCTCGGGATCATGAGTTAAAAGCCCATACTGGGTGTAGAGATTACTTAGTTAATTAAAAAAAATAATAGGGGTACCTGGCTGGCTCAGTTGGAGGAGCCTGTGATTCTTGATCCCAGGCTTGTGAGTTCAAGCCCCGTGTTGGGTGTAAAGATTATTTAAATAAATATTTTAAAATAATAATAATAATAAATAAGAGGGACCAGTTGAGCAAAGGAATCCAGGTTGGCTGACAACCAAAGGGGCTGTATGTGTTTACCTGATAGAGTAGGCAATGGGGAGAAAGTGTTACTTCTTACAACCTAACTTAAAACGCCTGCCTTGACAACCCCTTTTTCCCTGATGGCCATGCCCAGCCCAATCTCAGCCTCTCTTTTCAAGCTTGGTAATCCCTGGATTGGATTCCCACTTTTCTTCTCCCATTCAGGTGGTACCACTGAATTACCACTTCAGGCCCAGTGCATAGCCTGCCTCAAGCTTCTCTCCCTTCCCTCATTTTCCCTGGTCTGAATGCCTGGGCACCTTGCTTTACCATGGATCATCTCATTATCATCCCAGGACCCTGAGATCATGACCTGAGCTGAAGGTAGTCACTTAACCGACTGAGCCACCCAAATTTATTTTGCTGAAAATTTTCTTCTGGTGTGATTTTCTTCTGGTTGGATGTGTCTGGTCCCAGATATCTTTTCCAGTTTTCCTGGTGCCTCTCTAACTGGCTAGTAACATCCCAAGTGTTTTCGAATGTGGCATGTGAATCTGTGCTATGGGATCCTTCAGCTATGCTCTGTTGCAGATGAGATGATTTGACTTCAGGCCTGGTCTTCCAGTCTGAAAAAAATCCAAAGTGCAAAAGTCCCCTGTTCCCTCCTACTGAAATTAACTGCTATAGTAGGAATGGGAAAATGAAAGAGAGATAAACTGTGCATGATTTGTTTTTGAAATTGGTCCTATAGCTGGGAGAGAAGACCCAAAATGAAGGAAAGGAAGAGTAAAAAGAAATGACAGGGATCCCTGGGTGGCGCAGCGGTTTAGCGCCTGCCTTTGGCCCAGGGCGCGATCCTGGAGACCCGGGATCGAATCCCATGTCGGGCTCCTGGTGGATGGAGCCTGCTTCTCCCTCTGCCTATGTCTCTGCCTCTCTCTCCCTCACTGTGTGCCTATCATAAATAAAAAAAAAAAAAATAAGATAAATAAATAAATAAATGAAATGAAATGACAGTGCAGACTGCAGAGCCAAAGTGTATGGCAAGTCTAGAATGAAGAAGCCACCAAATATTTTTTAAGCATCCACTCTGTGCTGGGCATATAACCCATCAGCATAGATAAAATCCCTGTTCTTGTGGAGCTCATGGTAGAGGGAAGAGAGAACCTAACAAGTCAGCTAATCTCAGATTATTGTTAGAAGTACGGTGTCCTTTTTACCTGAATCTGTTTGGTTCCTAAGTTCAAGTGGTAGGAATTTAGGTGAGAGAGATTACCATGGTAATGTGATGGAGGGTCAATTTGAGGGAGGTGCCAAGACAACTTTTCCTAGGGGGTGTGCTCGAGATGAGGCCTGGACAACTAGAAACTTCGTTTTCAACCATGTGGAGATCCTAGGGGAAGAGGGAGTAACAAGTATAAAGGCCTCAGGGTAGGAGGAAGCTAGATGTATTCAGGGATGAGCAAGAGCAGCCTGGCTAGAGTCCAATAAATGGTGGGGGATGTCTGAATCTTATCCTCAGTACAATGGAGTACTGTTGGTTTTAGGCAATGAATGTGTTATGATATAGCTGTATATGGAGTACTATGAAGCAGTTCAAAGGGATAAGGTGAAATCATATGTACCCCTATGGGAAGATCTCCAAGATACAGAGTTAAATGCAAAAAGCAAGTTGTAGAACAATATGTAAGGTATTTCACAAAACAAGACTGTGTATGTATGAATGAAACCTTGGAGAAGGGACTCTTGCATGTATCTGCCAAACTGTTAACAGTGTTGATGTCTAGGGAGCATAGTGGTATTGGGGGGGTGGGTGAAGGAAGGCTGCTATTTTTATTCCCTGCTATGTTGGGGTTTTGTAACAAAGGAGGTACATGGGCAGTGTGGAATTGCTGATTGTGTGACAAGGCTTGGCTTTATAGGAAAGCAAGATAGCTAAGTAGGAATATGAGATTAGAGAATATATGGCCCCTCCTGACTTTCCTGCCTGCCGTACTGGATTCTTTGCAAAAACAGTGCCCCCTCAGGATGTCAAACGTGTGCTCACTGTTTCTGATGACCCTACAGTATGTTCCCAGTATTGCCATGGGCACATTTGTGGTATTGATCCCTAGTTGAACAAGAATGTGATCCTCCAGGAATCAGTGACATTCAAAGATGTGGCTGTGGACTTCACCCAAGAAGAATGGCACCATGTGGATGCTGCTCAGAGGCTCTTGTACAGGGATGTGATGCTGGAGAACTATAGCCACCTGGTTTCTCTTGGTAAGGACCAATTCAGTATCTTGCCTACTGGCAAGTTTTCCTTTCTCAGGTGCTAAGGTGGTGGGGCTTATAGATCATGTGGCAGTGAGCAGGGTGTTCATGGTTAGTGCTTGTTCTTCTCTTTGGGACTCAGCTTTATGGTTTTCTGAGCCTGCTCTTTAGGTAAAGTTCTTTCTTTTGCAGAACTGGAAATTAGGTCATTTGATTTCATGACTCCTCAAGTTGCACCTTTTTTTCCCTTCAGAGTTCCTGAAGATCAAGGACTAGTACTGACTTGTAGGAGGGGTCTTTGTCCACTTGTACAAACAACCAATCTTGTGTATTTACCCATGAGCAGGATATCAAGTTTCCAAGCCAGAGGTGATCTTCAAATTGGAACAAGGAGAAGAGCCATGGATATCAGAGGGAGAAATCCAAAGACCTTGCTGTCCAGGTAAATGATGGGGGAGACAGGCATGCAGGAATCAATGTAGACATTACCACAGCTGAGGGAGGGGGTAGCACCTTCATGTTGGTGCCTTGGGAGCTCCTAGACCTGCAGAGGAGACTGAGCCATCTCCAGGTAACACCTCTATCTCCCTTCTCCAGTAGGGCATTCCTGCTGCTGACCAGTCTTAGAGGAAACCCAGCTGGGTTTTCTCCTCTGGTGTCCTCAGTCTCCCTTCATGATTAGAAATCCCTTTTCTTACTCATTCAGACATTAATTGAACTCCAGGGTCTTCTTGTCTTGTCTTGCTGCTTTTTATTGGCCCCAGACTTGTAGGAAGTACCATGGCTTTGATTCTCTGCCTTTTCATAACTTTCCTTCAGACTTCTTTCCCTGACCCTACAACACCTGTCTGGGGAGGAGTTACATCTTCCTTCCATTCTGTTTTCATGCCAGTTTGCTTCATTGCCTCTCTTTGGTTCCTGGAGTGTCATCCTTGCCTGGTTTCCTGGCTTACT
This sequence comes from Canis lupus familiaris, assembly GCF_011100685.1. NCBI lineage: Eukaryota > Metazoa > Chordata > Mammalia > Carnivora > Canidae > Canis > Canis lupus. The sequence goes on along the minus strand of NC_049226.1, from coordinate 81,580,468 downwards.
AAGTACCTCTTGGCTTTAGGTCTCTGACTTTGCTGGGTTTCCCCCCTAAGCAAATCTGCCTAAGGAGTCTGCTCTTCAGCTTCTTTACCCTCTTTCTTTCGGTATTACCACCTTAAAAGGGTACCTGCCCTCTGGTAGTTATAGCTCTTTATTCTATGCTTTCGACTCATAAATCATACTTACTTGTACCCTGGTCACTTTTGTCTCTTCTCACAAGACCCCTCCTTGTGGAAGTCCCATGCAATTAAATACCTAAAATCCAAATTAATCATTTTTCATCCCCACCCAGCACATTTTACTATATTACTCATTACCCATTTCTCCCCTACCCATTAGAAACCACTGGATCCCTAATCCCTCGGGCCAAACACCCCAGTCAGTTTAGACTTTTTCTTATAATTCAGATTATTTTCCTTCTACACTAGGCCCCATGTGGACATTACTGTAGTTCTCAGTTGAAGTTGCTCACTCTGTCTTTTCTTTTGTAACCCACATTGGATTTTTAAAATCATACCTTTTTTTTTGAGATATAATTTACGTACCACAAAATTCACCTTTTTAAAATGTACAATTTAGTAGTTTTTCAAATATTTACTGAGTTGTGCAACCATCACCAATATCTAACTACAGAACATTTCAACATTCAAAAAGAAACCCCATACCCATTAGCAGTCGTTTTCCATTCCCCACTACCCCTGCACCCATTAATCTTTTTATCTCAGTGGATTACCATTTCTGGGTATTTTATGTAAATAGAATCATAATATGTAGCCTTTTGTGACCAGCTTCTTTCACTTAGCATATTATTTTCAAGGTTCATTAATGTTGTAGCATGCAGTAGTACCTCCTTAGTTTTATTGCTGAGTAATATTCCATTGTATGGACATACCACATTCTGTTTATTATTTACTCATCACTTGGTGGACCATATTGGGTCTTAATGCTTTATCTTCATAAACCACCTACCTCTGACAAAACCTTGCTGTTACTCCTTGTACCTCATGATAGGAAACAGAAACTCCCCCTTGATTTAAAGGTCCCCTATCACACCTTCCAGTATTCTCTTTCTTTTCCTACTAAAACAAGCTCCACTTGAGTTGAACTTCTTTTTAATGTTTTCTGTAAGTAGTGTATACTTTCCCTAATTAGATAATGCTTTCTACCTATCCAAAGTTCTCTATTCCTTAAGTTCAAGGTGTCTATTCAATCTCTGAATATAATATGTATTAATATATTTATTTCTTCCTTCCTTGATCACAAATATACCATTTATATCATATTTGCTACACAAACAGATTTTAAAATATACCATCTGATGGTTTTCCTTTTTTATCAAAAGATTAAGTCTTGTTTCTAAGACTTCAGGCTCTTATAGAAAGAGTCTGTTGTATATCTATATATTCTATGTGTTGTAGAGCACATAGAAATCAGTAAGGAATTACCTGATTGTTTTGGAATGTGATTGAGGAAAGAACTTTCTTACTCATTTGTATCAACAAGCAATTCTTAAATATCCCTCTGGGAAGTATCCTAAAAGAAATACAAAGCATTTTCTGTCATTGGGAAATTGGAATGGAGTCTTGTTCCAGAATAAGGAATTTTGAGACAGATTTAGGGTCCCCTGGTTGTTGTTTTTTTTCCTCTCCTAATATTTTATTATGAATATTTTCAAATTTATGGAAAGTCGAAAAAATTATACTGTGAACACCATATACCTACCACCAAGATTCTGTAGTTGTCAAAATTTTATTATTATTATTTTTAAAGATTTTATTTATTTATTCGTAGAGATGCAGAGAGAGAGAGGCAGAGACACAGGCAGAGGGAGAAGCAGGCTCCATGCAGAGAGCCTGACGTGGGATTCGATCCAGGGTCTCCAGGATCACGCCCTGGGCTGCAGGCGGCGCTAAACCGCTGCGCCACCGGGGCTGCCCTCAAAATTTTATTATACTTGCTTTATCACATATTCTTCATCTATCCATCTATCAGTGTTTTTAAAAAATCTGTCTTTTTGATGCATTTCCAACTAAGTTGCCAACACAAATACATTTCCCCCCTTCATACTTCAGCTTACATATCATTAACCAGAGTTCAATATTTATGGTTTTTTTAAAGAAAAATATACATACAGTAAGATACACAGTTCTTCTAAGTACCACCAAATTGGTTTTGACAGATGCATTCACCCATCTAATCCAAATTCATTTCAGTATGGAATATCTCTATTACCCCAGATCCCTCCTTTCTCTTATTTTTTAAGTTACCATTTCTAGAACCTAGAAACTAATTAATTCTCTGCTATTAGTATTATAAGGTTAAACAGGGGTTTAGAGATCAATTTACTAGGCTGAGTAAAATCCTTTTTGGTTGAGAGAAGTGATTAGTTTAGAACCAGAACTCAAATAGGCTAAAACCACAGCCCTAATTGTAAAGGCAAGGATGATTTGCCTCCTGAAATACTACTTTATGTCAGCTTGTGAAGCATAGCCATTGGTCTCCAAGTATGTCAAAGAATAATTTCAGTTACATCAGTGGCTATGGATTTTCTCTGTCAGATTTGAAGAATTTGGAGCCTCAAAGGGGACTTTAAAGAAATTGTGAAATGGCTGTATTAGGAAAACAGATTTGAGGATGATTTGTAAAATGGACAGGAAGCATGGGAAGCAGATAGGATCTTGCAAGACAGACCATGATTTTATTTCATTTGTATCTGTGCCTAACCTTCTCATTCTCATTTATGCCCTTACTTCCTAACCAGCCCTCCTAGGTGGGCTTCTTCATTCTAGACTTGCCATACACTCTGGCTCTGCAGTCTGTACTGTCATTTCTTTTTACTCTTCCTTTCCTTCATTTTGGGTCTTCTCTCCCAGCTATAGGACCAATTTCAAAAACAAATCATGCACAGTTTATCTCTCTTTCATTTTCCCATTCCTACTATAGCAGTTAATTTCAGTAGGAGGGAACAGGGGACTTTTGCACTTTGGATTTTTTTCAGACTGGAAGACCAGGCCTGAAGTCAAATCATCTCATTTGCAACAGAGCATAGCTGAAGGATCCCGTAGCACAGATTCACATGCCACATTCGAAAACACTTGGGATGTTACTAGCCAGTTAGAGAGGCACCAGGAAAACTGGAAAAGATATCTGGGGCCAGACACATCCAACCAGAAGAAAATCACACCAGAAGAAAATTTTCAGCAAAATAAATTTGGTGAAAACTCTAGATTGAACACAGTCCTGGTTACACAACTGAACATTCCTTCAAGGCCTACTGAATGTGATGCACTTGGAAGCAACTTGGGACATAATCCAGACATACTTAATCAGAATAATATCCTTGCAAAAAAGAAACCTTATAAATGTGATAAATGTAGAAAAGCCTTTATTCATAGATCATCACTTACTAAACATGAGAAAACTCATAAAGGAGAGGGAGCTTTCCCTAATGGTACAGATCAGGGGATTTATCCTGGAAAGAAACACCATGAATGTAGTGACTGTGGGAAAACCTTCCTCTGGAAGACACAGCTTACTGAGCATCAGAGAATTCACACTGGGGAGAAGCCCTTTGAATGTAATGTTTGTGGGAAGGCCTTCAGGCATAGCTCGTCACTTGGTCAGCATGAGAATGCTCATACGGGAGAGAAACCTTACCAGTGCAGTCTCTGTGGAAAAGCCTTCCAGCGCAGCTCCTCCCTTGTTCAACACCAGAGAATTCACACTGGAGAAAAACCCTATCGATGCAATTTATGTGGAAGATCTTTTAGGCATGGCACATCCCTCACTCAGCATGAGGTCACACATAGTGGAGAGAAGCCTTTCCAGTGTAAGGAATGTGGGAAAGCCTTCAGTCGGTGTTCTTCCCTCGTCCAGCACGAACGGACTCATACAGGAGAGAAACCTTTTGAATGTAGCATATGTGGGCGGGCTTTTGGACAGAGTCCATCCCTTTACAAACATATGAGGATTCATAAGAGAGGCAAACCTTACCAAAGCAACACCTACAGCATAGATTTCAAGCACAGCTCATCTCTTACTCAAGATGAGAGCACTGTCACTGAAGTGAAATCCTATCATTGTAATGACTGTGGGGAAGACTTCAGTCACATTACTGACTTTACTGACCATCAGAGGATCCATGCCGGACAGAATCCCTATGAATGTGAGCAGAACTTTAATCAACAACCTATCTCTCATCCTGGAGAGAAACCCTATCAGTGTAATGTATGTGGGAAAGCTTTCAAAAGGAGTACAAGCTTTATAGAGCATCACAGAATCCACACTGGAGAGAAACCCTATGAATGTAATGAATGTGGAGAAGCCTTCAGTCGACGCTCATCACTTACTCAACATGAGAGGACCCACACTGGAGAGAAACCCTATGAATGTATTGACTGTGGGAAAGCCTTCAGTCAGAGTTCATCCCTCATTCAGCATGAGAGAACTCATACTGGGGAAAAACCCTATGAATGTAATGAATGTGGGCGAGCCTTTCGAAAGAAAACCAATCTGCATGATCATCAGAGAATTCATACTGGAGAAAAACCCTATGCTTGTAAGGAATGTGGGAAAAACTTCAGTAGAAGTTCAGCGCTAACTAAACACCAGAGAATTCATACACGAAATAAACTGTAGGAGCCCTGAAATTAAGGAATGTGCAGAAAACTTTAGTTCAAATATTGTTTATTCAGTGTCAGAGAATTCTTACCTGAGAGGAAGTTTAAGAATGTAATGGTGTGTGTGTGTGTGTGTGTGTGTGTGCACATTGTGTGTGAAGAAAGCCCTGTGCTAGTAGACAATGTTTTGTTTTTGTTTTTTAATAAATAGAAGCCACATTCTCAAATTGATTACAGACGTTTGTAAAAACAACTATAAACATATATATAACCAATTGGAAATGATATGCCTATGTATTGGACTTTATAAAGCTTTTGAATATGTATATGCAGGAGGAGATCATCAACTTGGAACAGTTTGACTTGTAACTCTGTGTTTACAGCCTTTTTTAATAAAACTCCTGCAGCAGTGACCAAAACTTAACTTTTTAGATTGTTTGACAACAGCATTCAAGTGCAGCTCTTACATTAAATTCACCATGGAAACCAATTCCACCTCCCGGAATTCACCATTCAAAGAATGAGATCAACTGGTCCAACCGCTTCATTGTACAGATGAAGAAACCAAAACCAAAGATGTGAAGTGGTTTGCACAGTGTGATACAGCTTATAATGGCAAAGCTGGGTGGAGAGTAGGTCTCCTGGATCTTTGGCCCTATGATCTAGCCACTCAAAAGGTATCTTAGAATTCAGAGGGCTTTAAAGTAAATTTTAAAATAAATTAAATACAAAAATTAATGAGCACTCGAGTTGGATACTCTGGGAATTCATAAAAGCAGAAGAGGCAGCAAAATACAGATTTGTCACAGACTTATTTAAAACAACTGGTTGGAAGCTTACGTACCAAAATGTTAACAAAAACTGAGTAGCTCAACTGCTGGTAACTTGTTTTCCTTTTTCAAGTGTAATATTTATACTTTGAATTAACATATCAGTTTCATAAACCTATTAGGTCCTCTTATTGTACTTTGTATGACACTCCCATGAGAAAGCACAGCTCCAAGCTTACCTAAATGGCTCAAAGGGAAAACAGCACAAAACTAAAGAGGAAAACTTTTCCCCAAATTAATTTTACTGTGGAGAAGTAGAAATGTAGTTACCCATTGTCATAAAGTCTAGTCTGTCTTTAAGTTATTAGAGAACCCATGTACTGATCCATTTTGTGTGCCAAGGAAATACTTCATCATAAGAAATTTAACTTTTTAAATTCTATGCTGCTCTTCCATCAGTAAAGCATGAGATAAGCATCAGTAGCCCACTCCCATCCCTAAGGTTCTTTCATGCCTCCCGTGGGCTTTCCTAAAGGAATCTCAAAGGTGCCAACAGTGGAGATAAATTTGGAAGCAACTGTGGACCTTGGCCCCTTTCACACAGGAGCCTCTCCTCTTAAGTAAATTTTCCCACCCTAACAAACCATGATAGGAATGATATGGGTGATGTTGATGGTAAACCTTTCCTATTCTTTGCATGCCAGGTAGCAGGATCCATCATCCTTGTCTCATCCTGGACAACAGGAGGAGGCTCCCAAATATTCTTCATAGAATATTTGCGTAGAATATTTCTTTGCATATTCTGCATAGAATTTTTCTTTGCAGAAAAAATGTGCATGGGGACTGAAATGTGATGTCTAGCCCAATGAGTCCATCACAAGATGGGGACCTGCCCTTCTAAGACCTTAACCATTCAAAAATACCTTGTTTGTGATGTTTTATGCTTAACGCACACACACAGTGCCAAGACCATGTTGCTGTCTGATTCATAGTTTGACAATGGGTAACTCTACACAAACCACCCACACACACACACATTGAGTGGCTTCCATGCTTATCAGGAACTTATTTGCTGCTGATTACTTGGGGATCCCCATAGTGGACTGTTTCTAAGAATGACATATTGTAACCAGTTGAGTGCTATCCTACTTTTATGGAAGTCTGTAAAGACTTAATTTCAGAAGACTCAAAACCACTGGTTTGTGTGTGGAACTTGGCCTAGATCCAACCAGTCTCTGAATCTCAACAAATGCACTGACAGAAGGAGCCCAAAATGTACATGGTATGTTGTGGGTTGTTTGAGGAGAGGATTCTGTAGTTCCACGCAACCAGGTACCACGCACTTACGAACACCCAGCTTTCTAGGCCACATGAAATGCATCCTTGTAACATCATTGTATTATTTCAATAAATAGCCTTCTTAGTTGAATGGGAGTCATTTTGTCTTTTTCAGTTTTCAGAACTTGGCTAAGATTAAAATATGGTGCGTCAAGGAAGAGGGATTAACTGCTAAACTCAGCATGGTCAGGTGAGTTAATACGAGCTACCATTTATTGAATGTGTACTACTGGAAAGAGATCATGTGAAATATGTCATAGCCATCATTTCATTTAATCCTTACAACTCCTAGTTCTAGGTCTTATGGTAGCTCTTGTCTCTGCCCAGCATTTTTTCCCTTTCTCTTATAACATTTCTGTTACAACACAGGAACACAAGTCAACAGCCCTGGGGCTCAGTGATAGTTTTAGGAGCAAGCTTGTGACCTAGTTGAGCCAGAGTCCTTTGCCAGATAATGTTCAAAATAGATTTGGCAGGGATATTTTAATTTTGTGTTGCTAGGCTGGAAAAGTGAAGGTCTAGAACTGCTTAAAGTGCAGTTAGTTCTTTATCAGAGGGGAGGTCTGTTTTAGAAGAGGATGCAGCTGACACGATGGTGTTCTCATTTCTAATCCTGGGGTCCTTGGACCTGACTCACTTTCTGAAACTCTTCCTGGGATTCAGTGGACTCCACACTGTCAGTCCAATTTACCCCTTTTTGATTAAGCCAATCTGTCAGATTTCTGTTGTTTGCATTAAAGAAACCTAATACATGTATCCTTGTTTTCTAATGGGGGTTGGGGTGGCCAGAGAGGTAAATTAATTCCCTTAAGGTAGTATTTCCCATGCAAATTCAGGTTTTGAACCCAGGACTGGCTACAAAGGCATAGCTTTTTATTTTATTTATTTTTTTTTTTTAAGATTTATCTATTTATTCATGAGAAACAGAGAGAGAGGCAGAGACACAGGCAGAGGGAGAAGCAGGCTCCATTCAGGGAGCCCGACGCGGGGCTGAAGGCGGCGCTAAACCGCTGAGCCACCGGGGCTTCCCAAAGGCATGGCTTTTTACCTCTAACTCTTGTCTCCAGAGCCCTGTTATGTTCAAGGAGCTGCATATAATGCAGCATTGTTTGGGGGAGGAGTAGATGAAAGGATACGGTGATAGGTTAGGTTGGAGACCAAGCAAAGACAAAATGGTAAAGGGCTTTGGAACACTTTCCCTGACTAGTAAATTAAATGACCTAAAATCACCCATAACCCTCATACCTTAATATATCAAGTTATTATTTATATTTGCCCATACTATGAGTAAGTCTTGTAGTTTTTTGAAAAGCACCATTTTTCATAAATATTTTTCATGTTACTATACAGTCCCAAGAGCTCCATAAGTCCCTTACTGTAGGGTCACATTTGGATTGGTTTTGGTATTGGTTTTTATAATAACATTGCTTTTATCTTTTGAAGATATAGATCTCAACTAAATTGATCACCCTCTTTTAAATTTTCATAGATTACTATTAATGTGCTTTATGTTACCACAGTTTGTATTTGTGATTATTTGGTTTTTCCCTCACACTAGGTTGTGAGTTACAGGAAAGCAGGGTCTATGTTTTGGTAACTTTTTTGTTCCCCTACTAATCACAATGCAGACACCTAGTAAGTATGTAATATAATCTTGCTAAGTGAGCAATGGAATGGAGATCTGTGGTTAGACAAAGGCTGGCTTATAAATGAAAAGGTGCTCAATCTTGAAATCAGAATTTTGCAAAAGAAGGCAATAAAATAATATTTCATACCCATTAGGCTGGCACAAATTTAGAAGTCTGGCAGGGGGAAAATGAGAACCTGTGTACACTGCTGACGAGAGGATAAATTGGTATAGTCATTTGGAAGAGTAATTTGGCAATATCCAGTAATAGTGAAGCTAGGCATACCTCATGGCCCAGCAATTCCACTTCTAGATATATATCCTAGATTAGAAATTCTCCTGTGTGAGCACAAAAACATGAGCAAGGATTGCCGCATTGTCTGAAATAGTAAAGACACGGACACAGCATAGATGTCTATCAGTAAGTGAAGGGGTTAATAAATTATTAATATATTGTGGCATATTCTTATAATTTAATGCAATATTAAGATGAAGGAACCAGAGCATCTTGCCAAAAATAAAAATAAAAACATTCTAGTTCTGCCTATACCACTCCTGTCCTCCACATGGCTAGATGTGGCTGCAGAAAAACAGCCACAGTGACTGGTCCCATTTTAAATTCCTGACTTCCAGCCTCAAGCATTTGTTTCCCTAGTCCAGTCATTGTCCCAGTCTACTAAGTTCCTAGCCTCCTGAACTATAATTCTACAGCTTCTCTCTTCTCAAGCTCCAGCATTTCACCCAGGCCTCACTCAGCTGGTGGCCTGGTTTCCTAGGTAACTGAGAAATGAAAGCAATCAGAAGATAACTACTATCACCTGTGTGCATCTTGTCTCTGTGTTCTTCCTTTCCTTCCTCTTCCTACGGGTGACACTTGGTTCTCTTATCTAAGGCCAACTTCTCTCCTCTTGTATTAGATCCTATCCTTAAACTAGGACATCGTTCTTAGAAGTGTCCTCAGCATCTTTTTTTCCCCCAGTCTACTGAATCTTTCCCAATGGTGTAGTTTTCTCATCTTAAATATATGTATTTGTAAATATATGTACTGCATCCCTCTCCACTTGCCACTCCCATTTCTTGTTTCACTTAAGAGGAATATTCCTAATCAGGTCTTTGTTTCTCTTCTGGCTGAAGGGCACTGGTCTTTTTCCAGTCATTTTATTTGACCTTTCAGCATTATTTGGTACAGTTCATCACTTCCTCACCCTTGACATTTTTTTCACTTGGCTTCTGGGTTATCACACTTTTCCTCGTACTTTATTGGTAGCTACTTCTTCCAGTTTTTTGTTTGTTTCTCCAGACATGAGAATTCTTCTAGGGCTCAATCTTTAGACTTCTCTTTTTCTATAGGCACTCTCATTGTGACTTTCATCCTGTCTCATGGCTTATATATCTACTTGCTGGCAACCTCAAAGTTTGTATCCTAGCCCAGGATTCCAGACTTACATAATTGACTGCTATGTGACATCTCTGCTGGATATCTAACATACTTTGAATTTAATGTGTCCAAAGATGAACTAATTCATAATCTGTCCCTCCCAGCCCTATCATAATCATGTTCTTTCCTCAGCCTTTCCTTTTGGGAAAAGATCCTACTTTTCCTGTTGCGCAGGTCCCAAACTGGGAAACCGTTCTTGATTCTTTTCTTTTGCACCCCACATCCAAGCTTCAGTAAGTCCCATCTGCTAACTATCAGGATGGATGCGGATGACCATTTTCTTGTTCCCTTTCCCACGCTAGCTCAAGTCATCATCATCAACCATCTCTGGCCCAAATATTTGCAACAGCCTCCTGATTGGTAGCTATCCTTCCATCCTTGCCTCCCTGTGGTTGCAGTTTAGCAGCTAGAATGATGCTATAATAATCTAAGATCGTGTCATTCGTCTGCTCAAAGTCCTCAAATAGGTTTCCATGTCACTGAATAAAAATGAAAGTAAAAGCTCTATGTAGTATTACTACCACCTACCACCTGGTATTATCTCTCTGACTCACCATGTCTTTCTTCTCACTGCTCTGGACCCACTGACCTCCCTTGCAGTAACACACAACAAGCTTCTATCTCAGAGTCTGTACTTTTGCTGTTCCCTTTTCTGGAGTCCATTTGCCCTACATGTCACATAATTTAGTCCATCATCTCCTGAAAATCTTTGCCCAAGATTTTTCTTAACAGCCCCTTTTTGACTACCCTGCCAAAATAGCATGCCTCTTCCTTGGCACACCCCATCCCCCTTCTCAGCTTCATTTTTTTCCATAATACTTCAAGCACCACCTAAATATTTTACTTGATTATTAAATGTCCTCCTCTAGAAGGTAAACTGAGAGTAGGGATTTGGAGGGGAGGAGGGAGGGTAAATTTCACTGAAGCATAACCTACAGAAAAGTGCACAAATAGTAAATGAACAGTTTGGTGATACAGGGCAGCAACATTTGTATCTTAGTGTTGTGTCCTCAGCACAGGAAATACTCAAATATGTAATAAATGGTTGCACTGGCTCTACCTGTATTACTAAGGCTAATGTTGAAAATAAGGGATACATAAAGTGTGATGTTATAACTTTAAAAATATTAAAACCCATTTTTAATAAACTCATATGAAGTAAAAGTAGGAAAGTATTAAAATACAGCTTCAGAGTGGTTTCCTCTGGAGCTACAGGGGAAAAGGGTAGGATGGAATAAAAGGAAGCTTAAACTGTCATTTTAAAAGCAAACATGGCAAAATATTAACATGTCAAAAGAGAATGTTGCATACATATTTGTCCTACATGTATCTCTGAATGTTTAAACTCTTTTACAGTTAAAATCTGTCTCCTTGCACTTATCGGGTCCCTCAACCCACAAAGCCACCTGTTTGGTTCCTCAGGGAAGGAGCCTGTTTGACCAGTACATCCAGCATGCCTGAAGGATTTAGGAGAAGGAAAATGGGCATTCATTTTCTCAAGGGTGAGAAGCTGATCTAAGCCTAAGAACAAAGAAAAGGGTCTTGGCACTGTCAAGACCAAGCAAAGTCATTGCCAGTCCCTATAAATGTCTCCTTAGGGACCAATTAGAAAGGGGGAAGAGCAAGGGAGCAGAGCAGAAGGCTTCCTGTAGTAGAAATAGAACCCAAGTGATTATTTGCAGTAGTTGGTGGAAGAAGAAAACTGATTTTTCCTAATAAATTTCAGTAAAAACCTTGTAACTTTGGAAAGGCACTTTTTTAAAAAGATTGATTGATTGATTGATTTATGAGAGGGAGAAAGAGGCAGAGACATAGGCAGAGATAGAAGCACGTTCCACTCAGGGAGCCTGATGTGGGACTCGATCCTAGGATCCAGGATCACGCCCTGAGCCAAAGGCAGACACTCAACCGCTGAACCACCCAGGCGTTCCTGAAAAACACTTTTGGACAGTTTTATGGATAAAGGAACTGAGAAATTTGGACCTAAAATATACATGGTATTTTATTGTGCTATGAACAGATAAGTATTCATTGTAATAATTATTGGGGTTTTTGTTTTACTGTATGTATTAAGAAACGCAATTAGCAATTGTTCTTGATGGTTAGTTAATGCTTGTTTTCAGAAGAGTTATCACGGGTACTTTGACAGGAACTTTTCTATTGGCTTGGAGTTGCTGATAAAACCCCAAAAGTAAAATCTCATGTTTTCCTGCATTTTAAAGGGTACCACAAGGCCTGGATGCCCTGTCCCACAGGAGTCTCTAGAAGGTGTAAGATTTACAGAATCTCTTGCTCTTGGGCCTCCACTGACATGTTAGCATATAACAAAGTTCAGATCCAGAGAGGAGGGGCCTTGTCCTGAGATGAGGCCTCTGCCCTCTTCACAGGAACTAGGAGACTCCGGCACCAAGAGAATAATAACGAGATATTAGGGGCATCTGAAATCACTAGAGCTTGGTGTGTCCATTCCAGCAAACAGACCCCCTTCTTGGGAGAGCTTGCCATGTACCCCTGAAGAGTGTATAAAGGAACCAAACACAGGCAGGGGCCTGAAAAGATCACAAGACGAGATTTCAGTAGATCTGAAGAGGGCGACCATATAATTGATGGTTGAAACCCAAACCAAGGCCCTCGAGAATGAATGGAGAGCTAACCAAACCAGAAGCCGGGGAAGGCGGGGGGGGGGGGGGGGGGGGGGGGGGGGGGGTGGTGGAGGTGTGCTCGAAAACCGGGACAAACCTTTTCTCTGCCTGAGGCTCCCAGAAAAGGGAGTTGGAGTGGGAGGAGCCACACCTAGGGCTGCATCCCAGGGACTGCTAGGCCAGGACCCACCTGGAGAGGGCTTAAAGGCGAAAGCTGCACAGGGCCCCAGAGAAAGGAGAGCGCCCCACTGTGAATGGACGCCGGGCACTGGGGTGAAGCCGAAGGCCGCTGCCACACAGCCGCGCATCTCTCCCGGTTGGGGCGGGGGGGGGGGGGGCTCCCGGCGTACCCGCGCGTCGGAGCGAGCAGGGCATGCGGCACCTGACGGTAACGTAGGAGTTTGGAGTTTTACAGCGGTCTAGAGTAAGTTTTATATCCGTAAGGAAGCGCAAACTTGCTTTCCCTGAGGTTCAGGGATCCCGATGGGGGGATACGAGAGCGTCGCGGGGTCAGAAGGCCTCTTAATGGTGACACCACGCCGGTTAGAAGGGTTTGCACCACCAAATTTCGAATTAATAACAGGAAGAGCTGGGCGTGCCCTCTAAAGCTGTGTCAAAGGAAGCCCACTTGCATCCCCCCACTTTACACGGCGCTGGGTGGGAAGCGCAGTCCGCTCGGGCGCGAACCTCGGGCCTCGGAGCGCCCGGGAGGCGTGGCGCGGCCGGAGACTACATTCCCCGAAGGCCTCCGCGGCGGCGCACTTCCGCCTCCGTAGCCGACGTCTTCCGGCGCTGACCCGGCGCTCGGCGCTCGGGGAGGGATTTTCTAGGTAAGTGGGGAAACTCTGGGTAACCGTATCTGATCTCTCTGAAGAAGTGTGGCTTTCCTTGAGGACGTGTGTTTGTACTCCCCTGAAACAAGGTCGTAAAACCGGGCAGCGTCTCCTCTTCCTCTCCTCCTTTCTACTCCCCCATTCTGGATAGGAACGGTCGTGCGCAGGCAGGCCAGAGGGAAGGTGATGAAGCCTCGAGTGAAGGCCACACTCCCAATAGTGGTGGTCTAGGTAATTGGGCCCACTCGCCCACGGAAAATAATCTGAGCTGGTTGAGATGTTGAGAAACGGCAGCCTTGCGGAGAGCTAACAAGAGTGTGGAGAAGCAGGACCCAGACTCTAGGGGAAGCAAGAGACGGAGTGCATACACCCATCACTTAGGCTGCTCTTGCCTGAAGAGACACCTGAGAATCCCAGCTTTAATGTTGGCGGACTTGAAGTATAAGGGGCGCAAGTGTAGGGACACCTGGGTGGCTCAATCGATTAAGCCTCCGACTCCGGTCATGTCCTTAGGGTTGTGCGATCAAGCCTCACATTAGGCTCTGTGCTGGGCATGGAGCCTGCTTAAGATTCTCTCTCTCATTCTCCCCCTGCCCCCTTCCTGCTCTCACTGCCTCTCTCACAACATAAGTATAAAAGTGCTGAAAACTTGGAGTCTGAATAATCACCCCACATTTGAGCAGAGAACCACAAATGAAGGTACCCTCAAGAAAATATTGAACTGGCATAGGCACTTCTCCCAAATTCAGGTTATCTTGGAGGTGTAAGGAGCCTTAACCTTCAGGATGGACCAGACTAGTGGTGTGCCCAGGCGTTGACCGAAGCAAATGAAAATACAATACCTTATAGAAATACTTTAAAGAAAGCTGTTGTCATCTCAAACATCCAAGTATTCACACACACACACACACCTTTTCTTAGTAACTTCCAGCACATTCTCAAAGATAACCAAATATTCAGGGAAGTAAGACATCATGAAACACATGCAGAAATAGCAGAAAACAAATACACAAAAGTTCCGGATTTGTCAGAGAAAGAATATAAAATTGCAATCTTTTGTATTTTTAAAGAGAGAAAATAAGCTAAAAATATCTACAAAACCAAGAAAGCTTAAGAAATTGACATATCAGATTTGGCGAAGTGACCAAACAACATTTAAAAATAGGTAATTAAAAATAAAAAACTGTCTAACAGCAAATCACACAAAAGAATTAATCATCTCTAATATAGGTAAGAAGAAATTGTCCAGAAACTGGTGGGCAGAGACAGTGAGATGAAGAGACAAGAGACAGAAGAGGCAGAAATAAGGCTAAGTAAAACACATGAAACCATTGGGCAGGAAAGCCCAACATAAGTTTAATCAGATTCCCAGGGGAAATAAAGAAAAACTATAAGAAATATTTGAAGAGTTAATGGCTAGGAGTTTTCCAGAACTGATGAAAGGACGTACCAAGCTACAGATTGAAGAAGCCCGATGAAACTCAAAGAGGATAAATAAAAATAAGTCCACAACTATATACATCATGGTGAAATAATAGAATGTAGAAGGTAAATAAAAATCTCAAAAGCAATTAGACAAAAAGGTCAATTAACTTCAGAGAAGTAACACCTGACTTCCCAATAGCATTAATGAAAGCTAAATAAATGAGGAATAACATCTTCATTGTTTTTAAAATATGTGCCTATCTAGAACTCTGTATAGCAAAAATCTTTCAGGAATGGAGACACAAGTCCCTTTTATACTACTAAAACCAGGAATTTCATCATGAGCAGACCCTAAGGAAAGGAAATTCTAAACGTATTTCACACAAAAGGAAAATAATCCCAGATGGATGGTTGGAGACACAAGAATAAAGCCCAAGGAAAGTGGTCAAATGTGAATAAGCTAAATGATTAACTGTATAAAACAGTAGTGTTATTTATGTCTTTAACATACAGAATTAAATCCAAGACAGTGATGCTTCCATTGCTAGCTATAACAGAATAGCTTGTTGTAAACTATTTTTACTAGAAATAGCTAGAAGAGCTGTATAAAATACAAATATATTTACTTGAAAGCACTGGAGAGCTCCCAAAGCAGCCAGGAATTGAGGATCCAAGATACCAAAGAGAAAGGAAGCTCACTGCGATAAGCCCACCATACTTCATGCCTCCTCTCCCAGAGGGACAGTTGACAGTACTTAGTCACATCGTTGTAAAATGTTTGAAAAACAAAAGACTAGAAAGCATTCAAAGCAGCAAAAGAGAAAAAGGCATTTTACCTTTGCAGAGAAAATACTGGAAGAATGGTCCAAACAAAATGCCACAGGTATCTAACAAGCTAATGGAGAGAACAAAATAAAAAATATTAATTCAGACAGTGAGAACATGTCAAAGGCCTCCTGAACACTCAAATGCCCCAAATCCAGGAATCACAGTGGGTAATTTGACTCTTATGGGAGGAGTCGTGGTGTCAGTAGAGGGATGAAGTTTCATCTTTGACCAGATGGTCAAAGGTTCTGGCTTGAACCAGAGGGTAATGGGCTGGATGCCAACCCTGGCCCAGAGAAATCCCAGGATATTACAGCCACAGACACCATGCCTCACCACCCCCAACCTAACCTAGAAGCAGTTCTACAGCTTCTGGAAAGGCATGGCTTTCACCTACCACGCTCCTGCCCAGAAATGGTCCCTGTGTCTACCCAGAGGTTGCCAAGTCAGTGGCATTTCCTGGTTCATGGACCCAATTCAGAGGTGAGGGTGACTTCACTGACTCAAAGAGCCAGCAACCCAGCAGAACTGCGGTGGTGAATCTGCCAAGAAGTTTGTGGCATTGGGGCCCTTCCGTGGGACAAAAATAGCTTCCATGCTGGGGAGTTTTATGAACTACCTGCAGGCCCTGCAGGATTCTGCACACCTTCCTCCACCTGCACAGTCTCTGTCCTCTGCCACTGAGGCCCTTGAAGAGACCTGTAGGGCTCAGAAGGAGGTGGTGACCTCTGTACTGCTGAGTCAGCAATGAGAGACCCAGGAGCTTGTGTAGGGGATGCCGTGCAGGGAAAGATGAGGAGTAAAAAGCTGGAGCTGGATAGAAAGAGGTTTAGGGGGATCAGAAGGAGAACAGAAAGGGATGGGGAGGGCAGCCTGAGTGGCTTAGTGGTTTAGCGCCACCTTCAGCCCAGGGTGTGATCCTGGAGACCTAGGATCGAGTCCCACGTTGGGCTCCCTGCATGGAGCCTGCTTCTCCCTCTGCCTGTGTCTCTGCCTCTCTCTCTCTCTGTCTCTCATGAATAAATGAATAAAATCTTTAAAAAAAGAAAGGGATGCGGAGAGGAGGACAAGGGACAGAGGGATGGGAGCCAGAAAAATACCCCCAGGGAACCCTTCCTGGGAGCTCTAGGTTGCTCAGTGAGGTGGGATCTTGCACAAGCTACAGGAATCCTTTCCTTCATGCCCACCCACCCCTACCTTTAGCCAGGCCAAATTAGCTGTCGGGAAGGGTATTCTGGGTCTTTTCCCCCTTTCAATTTATTTTCCAGTTTCACAACACAAACACTTTGACGGGTAGAGATTAAGGAATCACACCCCTGACATTGCCCAACCCACCTGGATGCCTCGACTTTATACTACATGTTACTTAAAGGAGAGATAATGGGTGGGAAGACTCTGTCCCCACACCAGGCATTTTACAGGCTCCTCTTTCTACTATGCGTCAAATACAAGTCAATGTTGTTACAGCTAGGGAAATATAATTTATTTTTTAAATACCACTGAATTCACAGGAGATTTGGTCATTGTGTAGTACAGTGGTTTTCAAATTTGAACATACATGAGAATATCTTAGAGCACTGGTTGAAACAGATTTCTGGGCCCCAGGCTGCTATTTTCTCATTCAGCAGGTTGGTTCCAAAGCATTAGCAGTTCTAAAAAGTTCCCAGATAATGCTGACGCTGCTGGTCCAAGGACTGCACTTTGAGTACTGCTAATCTGAGTTATAAGAAATACAGCTGCTTTTAGGGATGTTCTGTTTGTTTTGTTTTTGTTTTATTTTTTTCCAAACTCTCTCCTCTAGCTTATTCAAGACTCTTAGCCATTTTTTTCTAGCCTTATCCCTTCCTCAAATATGTCCAAACAACATTTCATGGAGGATATAAACCAGAATAGTAACAAGAATAGCAAGAATGAAAATGAAACTCCAGATTCTTTTTTAAGATTTTATTTATTTATTCATGAGAGACACACAGAGAGAGGCAGAGACATAGGCAGAGAGAGAAGCAGGCTCCATGCAAGGAGCTTGATGCAGGACTGGATCCCAAGATTGTGGGATCGCGCCCTGAGCAAAAGGCAGATGCTCAACTGCTGAGCCACCTAGGTGCCCCAAAACCCCAGATTCTTAAATACAGAGAACAAAAACTGGTGGTTGCCAGAGGGGAGGTGGTGGTAGGGATAGGCAAAATAGATGAAGAGGATTAAGAGGTACAAAGTTCCAGTTATAAAAATAAGTCAGGGAAATGATAAGTACAGCAAAAGGAATATAGTCTATAATATTGTCATAACGTCAAATGGTGACTACAGTAATCTCTGTGAGCACTGAATATTGTGTACACCTGAAACTAATAAAACATTGTAACATTGTCAATTATTTTTCAATAAAAAAATGATACTCAAAGTGTATACATTATGTACAGCTAAAGTGTATCAGTTATACCTTAATAAAGGGATGCAGGGGTTTTTTTGCGTGTTTTTTTTTTTTTTAATGAAAATAAAACCTTGTGCTCTTCATTTTTCTGCAGAATTTCTACAAGTATCTTGTTTGACCAGGTAAGCTGAAAAGAAATAGAAGTGTGTTGTTGGCAGAGAGGGGCAGTCCTGGGCTGGTCCTGAGAATATGCTCCAGCCCCAGCGGCAGTGACAGTACAGTACAGGCGCCCTCCTGGTGGGTGCTAGGCCTGGCTTCCTTTTTTTTTTTTTTTTTTTTTTTTTATGATAGTCACACACACACACACACACACACACACACACAGAGGCAGAGACATAGGCAGAGGGAGAAGCAAGCTCTATGCACCGGGAGCCCGACGTGGGATTCGATCCCGGGTCTCCAGGATCGCGCCCTGGGCCAAAGGCAGGCGCTAAACCGCTGCGCCACCCAAGGATCCCTAGGCCTCGTTTCCTGAGATGGCTCCTTTGCCCTAGGGTCTCACCCAAGTAAGAAAGGGGTGTATCTCTCACAACAAAGCAGCAGGCCTAAGTCTAGAGCCTTCCTAAGAAGTCCTGTGTGGCAGCAGGCTTGGGAAGCACCAGAAGGAGGGAGATGGTGAGGACCAGGTAGGGGGGCAGTGGGCTTTCCTAGGACTGGAGAAGAGAGCCTGAGAGCCCCACATGGCAGCTGCTTCACACAGGCCCAGGCTTGGCCGCAAGGAGTTAGTTGCATTTGTGGTCAAATGGCATTCTCTAAAAATCAGATTGAATCCCCAGATAATTTTATTAATTAAGAGTAAGAATTTTGGTATCCCTGGGTGGCTCAGTGGTTTAGCACCTGCCTTCAGCCCAGGGCATGATCCTGGAGTCCCAGGATCGAGTCCCACATCGGGATCCCTGCGTGGAGCCTCCTTCTCCCTCTGCCTGTGTCTCTGCCTCCCTCTTTCTCTCTCTCTGTCTCTCATGAATAAATAAATAAACCTTAAAAAAAAAAGAGTATGAATTTTAATTCATGTCTAACATGCTATACTCCTGAGTGACTCAGTGGGTTAAGCCACCTACTCTTGATTTGAGCTCAAGTCATGTTCTCAGGGTCTGTGCCGGGGGTGCAGCCTACTTTAGATTCTCTCCCTCTCCCTTGCCCCTCTCCAGCTCTCTAAATAAACAAACAAAAGCAAAAAAAAAAAAAAAAGGAAGAAAAAGAAGAAGAAGAAGGGGACCTGGGTGGTTCAATTGGTTAAAATGTCCAACTCTCCAACTCCTGATTTTGGCTTGGGTTAAGATTGCAGGGTCCTGAGTTTGAGCCCCAACATGGGGCTCTGTGCTCAATGCAGAGTCCGCTTGAGATTCCCTCCATCTACCCCTCACCTCACCACTAAAAAAATAAGTCTTAAAAAAAAAAGATAAAATGCTACCCTTTTCTGAATTTCTCAGGGGAATGGCAGTGCCCTCTTTTTACTTTTCTTCAAAGCAGATGTTCAGCTAAACCTTAAATTAGGGCTTACCAGTGTGTTACCCCTGCTGGCAGGTTGCAGTGACCCTGTTTGTATTTACTTAAGCTATCCTCTTCTCCCCTACAGGTGGTCAGTCGTTCAAGTATTTTTTTTTTCTGACTGATTTAAACCATTTTCCTTGTTGAGGATCTCATTTTCAGTAATATATTTCTTGGAAATAGATTTCGTCTTTGCAATTTTTTCAGTTTCGAGGTAATAGCATCATTTTGTCCTCCTTCATGCTGCACACTCAGATCTTAACTCAGGGCCCTCCACCTAGTATGTGCTTGGTAAAAATTTATGGACAGAGGTAATGGACAATTGTAAATCCACCTGATGCCCTCCTAGTCAATACTTTGCTCTCTTGAGTGACCTGGGACAAATTTCTTAATATTTTGTGTACCTCAATTTCCTCAACTGTAAAATGGGCACATTACTAGAACCTACCCCCTAGGGTTGTTGTTGACTAAATGAGTTAACATGTTGGACAGTGTGTGGCTCAAAGCACTGTAGATGTGTCTTGCCACTATTTTGTTGTAATTATCACATCATCATCATTAGAAGCAACTGTGTTGTAATGGGCACAGCATTGGACCTGAGTTAGAAAATGTGACAGTAGCTGTACAGTCTTTGTGCACTTCACCTCCCCTCCCTGCCACTCATTTTGTCCTTAAAATGGGGACTGCCATAGTCCCACGTATAAGGAAGAGCTGATGCTGTGAGGATTTAGTGAGTTAACATCTGTAAAGCACTTTGCACCAGGCTCGACTCCTAGTTGGTGTTCTTTAAGATGTCTGGTCCTGGAGGCCCTGGGTGCTGTGGTGGGTTGAGCTTCTGACTCTTGGTTTTGGATCAGGTGATGATCCTCGGATGGTGAGACCCAGCCCCACATGGGGCTCTGAGCTTAGGGAGGAGTCTGCTAAAGTTTCTCTCTCCCTCTCCCACTGCCACTCCCCACTCTCATTAAAGTGAATAAATAAATCTTTTTTAAAAAAAAGCAGTCCTAGGGCAAACAGGCTGGGATTGTTGGAGCGCTGGCCTTCGGCAGGGGGAGCTCTCCCCAGGAGTGCCCTGGTAGGGGCGAAGGCCGCAGGCCCTGCTCACCTTCGGGCGTGGGTGCCGCATACATTCGGGCGGCCACGAGGGGGCGGTGCCAGACTGCAGAGGGTGCCAGGGTGAGGCAGCGCCTAGACAAGCCAGCCTCGGGTGCCAGCCATCCTCTCCTTTTCTTCCTTCTCCAGTGTTTGGAATTTCAGAGCGTGGAAGGAGGTACCGGCCCTTGAGGCCTCTAACCCTGGCTCCTGCAACGGGAGTACTTGACAAGAAGGGAGATTGGCGTCGATGTCAGCTATGGTAAGACCTGCTAATCTAAGGTGCCCCCGTTGTAATAATGTAACCTAAGGGTGCCCAGCAACTCTGAGAGCAAAGGGTGTTTTATTTTTTCACAACTTCTTCTTTTGAAAGATTCCAAGCCAATAGAAATGTTTTTGGGGCACCTGGGTGGCTCAGTGGTTGAGCTTCTGGCCTTGGGCTGGAGTTGTCGGGGTCCTGGGATCCATTCCTGCATCAGGCTCCCCGCAGGGAACCTGCTTCTCCCTTTACCTATGTCTCAGCTTTTCTCTGTGTGTCTTATGAATAAATAAATAAATCTTTAAAATTGTGCAACAAAAAAAATAAATAAATAAAAAAATAAAATAAAATTGTGCAACAAACATCCTTGCAACTTTCATCTGTATTCTTGAATTGTCAATATGCTTTACCAAATTATTTATACACACCCATATATTTTATTCTTGGCTAAATTATGTGAGAGTTACTTGCAGACATTCTGATACTTTACCCCTAAATACTTAAGCCTGCATCTCCTAAGAACAAGGACAGCCACAATGCTATTATCACACCTAAGAAACTTCACATTGATATATTTAAATATATATGGTTCCATATTTAAACTTCCCTAATTGGTCCATTTATATTTTGTATAGCTGTAGTTTTGTTTTGTTTGTGATCCAGGATCCTGTCAGTGTTCATCTCATTTTTTCTTTCATGACATTTTTGAAGAGTCTAGAGAACTTGTAGAAGATTTCACAATCTGAATTTGTCCTTTTTATTCTTCAGGGTTAGATTCAGGTACATCACTTTTGTTAAAATACTACAGAGGCCTCGTTATCTATTTCCCATTACATCCTTATCAAGAAGCCCATCTTGTAGACTTGTACCATATTGGTAACACTAAGCTGGGTCACTGGGCTACATACGAATTTCCTATCCTTGCTTTTATCTCCCCACCAAAAGACAACCAGATCAACACACTATCAAAAGCAACAAACTAAATTCAGGATGTAAGGCAAATATCACAGTTTCTCTAACCATCTATGGAATGGAATGGGTGGGGAGGAGAAGGAAAGGCTGATTTATTTATTTATTTTATTTATTTATCTATCTTTAAAGATTTTATCTATTTATTTGACAGAGAGAGCACAAGGAAGGGGGAGTGACAGGCAGAGGGAGGGGGAGAAGCAGACACCCTACTGACTGAGCCCCCCAGGTTCCCCAAAAAGGCTGTTTTAGAATAAAAGATTTAAGAGTCATATATATGGCTACAAACATTGAATAGATCTTGTTTGAATCCTTTTTTAATTTACTTATTTGACAGTGGGAGACAGACAAGAGACAGAGAGAGAGAGCACAAGCAGGTGGAATGGCAGGCAGAGGGAGAGGGAGAAGCAGACTCCCTGCTGAGCAGGGAGTCCAACTCAGGACTTGATTCCGGGCCCTGAGGTCATGGCCTGAGTCAAAGGCAGATACCGAATCAACTGAGCCACCCAGGTACCCCAAAACACTTTTTTTTTTAAAGATTTTGTTTATTCATGAGAGAGAGAGAGAGAGAGAGGCAGAGACACAGTCAGAGGGAGAAGCAGGCTTCATGCAGGGAGCCTGACGTGGGACTCAATCCTGGGACTCCAGGATCAGGCCCTGGGCTGAAGGCAACGCTAAACCATTGAGCCACCCGGACTACCTGGCCCCAAAACACTTTAAATTGTAATATATTCACGCGATGGATTATACAGCAGCAAAAAATAGTGAAAAAAGATTTATCATGCTGGAAAAATCTCAGAAATAACGAGTGAAAAAAGTAAATTTAGAGTGATACAACTGATATACCAAAGATAACATTGCATATATATATCATATATATATGATATGATATATATATATATTATATATGATACATATATATGATATACTGGATTTCCTTTCTTCTCTTTTATTGTGTTAAAATACATATACAACTTGCCATCTTAACACTTTTTAAGCATATAGTTCAGTGGTATTAAATATATCCATTGTTGTATAGCCATTACAACACCCCATCCCCCATCCATCCTCACCCATCCCCTAGCTTCATAACTCTTTCACCCCATCCCCCATCCATCCGCACCCATCCCCTAGCTTCATAACTCTTTTCATCTTATAAATCTGAAACTCTATACCTATTAAGGAATAATTCCCTGTTTTCCCCTCTCCCCAGCCCCTGGCAACCACCATTATACTTTCTTTATGTTGACTACTCTAAATACTTCATACAAGTAGAATTATTCAGTATTTGTCTTTTTGTGACTGGCTTGTTTCACCTAGCATAATGCTTTCGGAATTCATCCACATTGTAGCATGTTACAGAATCTCCTTCATTTTTAAGGTCAAATAATATTCTATGGGATGTATATACCACATTTTGGAAATCCATTCATTGGTTGATGGATACTTGGCTTGCTTCCATGTTTTAACTATTGTAAATAATACTGCTATGAACACGGGGCTCTTCAAGACCCTGCTTTTCCCTTCTTTTAGGCATATACCCAGAAGTAGAATTGCTGGTCATATGCTAATTCTATTTTTTAATTTTTTGAGGAAACTCTATACTGTTTTTCAAAGAGGCTATATACCATTTTACGTTCTCACCAACAGTTTACAAGTGTTCCAAGTTCTCCATACCCTCACTAACACTTGTTGTTTTCTTTTCCTTTCTTTTCTTTTTTTTTTTTTTTAGGATTTATTTATTCAAGGAAGAGAGCAGGAGGAGGGGCAGTGGGAATGGGAGAGAGAATCCTCAAGAGACTCCCCACTGAGTCTGGAGCCTGATTCAGGGCTCAATTCCAGGGTCCTGGGATCATGAACTGAACCAAAATCAAGAGCTCCCCACTTAACCAACTGAACCACCCAAGCTCCCCAACACCTATTGTTTTCTGTCTTTTAATAGTAGCTATCCAAATGGATATGAAGTGGGGCCTCTTTGTAGTTTTGATTTGAATTTCCATAATGGTTAGTGATGTTAAGCATCTTATCATGTGCTTCTTGGCTGTTCACGCATCTTCTTTGGAAAAATGTCTGTTCAGATTCTTTGCCCATTTTGAGGCTGTTTGTTTTTTTGTTGTTGAGTTTTAGGAGTTTTCTATATATTCTGGATATTCATCTCTTATCAGAATCACTTATTTATTTCCTAAGAAAACAGTGCTAGAGACTGTTTATGGATACATGCATATAGAGTAAAAACATAAAGCCACATATAGGAAAGACCAACACTATTCAGTGAAGGTTAGGATAGGGAAAGGCACATAGGAAGCTTCCGTCATAGCTGTTGAATTTTCTCTTTTTTTTGAAAGATTGTAATGATTTATTCATAAGAGACATGAAGAGAGAGGCAGAGACACAGACAGAGGGGACAGGCATCCTGAGTTTTATTTCTTAGAGTCGATCATAAATGAGTGCTCATTATGTTATTATCTTTCCTTTCTTGTGTTCTCCTGAGATTATTTAACATATTAAAAAAAATAAAGTGGGATCCCTGGGTGGCGCAGCGGTTTGGCGCCTGCCTTTGGCCCAGGGCGCGATCCTGGAGACCCGGGATCGAATCCCACGTCGGGCTCCCTGCATGGAGCCTGCTTCTCCCTCTGCCTATGTCTCTGACTCTCTCTCTCTCTGTGTGACTATCATAAATAAAAAAAAATAAAAAAAAAATAAAGTATATAACAGGTCCCTTGGCTGGCATGCAACACTTGATCTCAGGGTTGTGAGTTCAAGCCCTGTGTTGGGTGTAGAGATTGCTTTAGAAAAATACATAAAATAGGGGATCCCTGGGTGGCTCAGCGGTTTGGCGCCTGTCTTTGGCCCAGGGCGTGATCCTGGAGTCCCGGGATTGAGTCCCACGTCAGGCTCTGGGCATGGAGCCTGCTTCTCCCTCCTCCTGTGTCTCTGCCTCTCTCTCTCTCTCTCTCTATGTCTATCATAAATAAATAAATTAATCTTAAAAAAAAAAGAAAATACATAAAATGTAGCTTCTTTTTTTTTTTTTTAAATGTAGCTTCTTAAAGAAAAAAAAAGACTTTAAAAAGAGAGCAAAAAAAGAGCAACTACTAGATTCAAAAAGCTTAACATAGGGGACCTGGGTGGCTCAGTGGTTGAGCATCTGCCTTTGGCTCAGGTCATGATCCTGGAGTCCTGGGATCGAGTCCTGCATCAGGACTCCCCATGGGGAGCCTGCTTCTCCCTCTGCCTGTGTCTTTGCCTCTCTCTCTATCTCTGTGTCTCTCATGAATAAATAAATAAAATCTTAAAAAAAAAAAACAAAACTTAACCTACATTATCTACTTTAATCCTCCCCTCGTTTCTCACATCATCTGTCACCACTCTGTCCGTGCACACTGCAGTCGTACTGACCTCCTTACTGCCTTTTTAAAGAGCTTGGCATTGTCCTGCCACAAGACCTTTGCACTTGCTGTCCCTTCTACCTGGAATACTCTTCCCCATGAAAAGCATGGTTTCCTCCTCACCTCCTTCAGGTCTTTGCTCAAAGAACACCTTTCCAGCAAAGCCTTCCTTGACTAGCCCATCTCCCTTCCCTTACCCTGCTCTACTTTTTCCTCATAGCAATTGTCAGCTTCTGACAGATCATATAATTTACTGACTTACTATCTTTACTGTCCGTCTCCCCTTACTAGTATGTAAACTCTGTAAGAGCAGGGATTTTTCTCTGCTTTATTCACTGTTGTATTCCCAACACCTCAAACAGCTCAGCACATAGTATAGCACTTAATAAAGATGTGCTGAATCAGTGATTGAATGTATTTGTTACCTATTACTGCATTACAAATGACCCCCAAAATTTAGCAGCTTAAGCCACATTCTCTCACATGGTTTCTGAGGGTCATGCATCTAGGAGCTGCTTAGCTGGGTGGTTCAAGCTCAAATGCCCCATGAGACCGTAGTCAAGCTGTTGGCCAGAGCTGTAGCAGTAGCAAGGCCTGGCTGGGGCCGTAGAACGTACTTCCAAGCTCACAAACATGGTTGTTGGCAGACCTCATTCCTCTCTGGCCGTTGGCTGGGAGTTTCTGTTCCTAACCCTGTGGGCCTCTCCACAGGGCTGCCTCTTTCATGGCAGCTGGCTTCCCCCAAAGGGGTGAGAGAGGGAAAAGAAAGAAAAGAGGAAGGTAGAGAGAGTAAAAATAAGGCAGGGAAGAGAAAGAAAGAAAAAGACAAAAGAGGAAGAGAGGGGATGGAAGCACTTGAGACAAAAGACACAGTCTTTTATTACCTGATCACAAAAGTGACATACTATCCATGGCAGAGAAAATAATGGTCCCCAAAGACGTCCAAGTCCTAATCCCTAGAACCTGTGAATATGTTACCTGATGTGGGGAAGGGATTTAGCAGATTAAGTTAAGGATTTAGTTGAAGTGGGGGAGATTATCCTGCATTGGCCACATGGGCCCAATATAATCACAGGGTCCTTATCAGGGAAAGAGGGAGGCAGGACAGTTGGTGACAAAAAAAGAGGTGGCAGTGGGAACAGTGGTTGGAGTGATGTACTATGAGGATGGAAGGAGGGACCACGAGCCAGGGAACTCAGGCCTCCTTCACAGGCTGGAAAAGATAAGGAAATAGATTCCCCCTGGGAACTTCCAGAAGGAACACAGCCCTGCTGACAACTTGGTTTTAGCCCAGTAAGACCCATGGCGATGTCTGACCTCCAGAATTGCAAGGCAGTAGCTTTGTGCTGTTTTAAGCCACTAAGCTTGTGGTGATTTTTTCCAGCAAGAAGAGGAAATGATTATAGCACCACTCCCGCCATATTGTACTGGTTAGAAGTGAATCAGCCCACATTCACAGAGTGTGAACACCAGAATACACGATTGTTGGGGGGCACTTTAGAGGCTGCTTACTATAAGGAATGAATTCTTTTTTTTTTTTTAAGATTTATTTATTTATTTATGATAGACATAGAAAGAGAGAGAGAGAGAGAGGCAGAGACACAGGAGGAGGGAGAAGCAGGCTCCATGCCAGGAGCCCAACGCGGGACTCGATCCCGGGATTACAGATAAGTAAACTGAGGCTCAGAAGAGTGAAGTAACTTGCCTGAGGTCGTATACCTAATGATGGTGGAGTGGGTTCATCTGATGCTCAGAATAAATTCCAAATCCTTTTGACAAATAGCTATGAGGGCCTATCCCATCTGGGCCCTGCCGGCCTCCCCAGTCTCCACAAACACAGTTCCTTGATTCCCACCAGAGGGGATTTTACACCTGCTGTTTCTTCTCCAAAATTGCTCTTCAGTGAGCTGGCTTTTTCTCACCTTCAGGTCTCAGTTCAAATACAAGTCTTCCCTGATAACAAAATAATTTTTCTCACCTCTTTTTACTTTATCTTTACTTCTTTTGTTTGTTTACTGTCTAACACCTGTTTGCATTATTCCCAGCCCTCATGAGGACAGGGATTTTGCCTGTTTTGTTCATTGCTGTTTCCCCAGCACTGGAAGGTAGTAGGTCCTCAGTAAGTCTTTGCTGAACGAATGAATGAGTGACTCCACAGGGAGGTGAAATAGATAATCTATTCAACTCACTTCTCGAGGCATCTTGAAATAAGAGTTCTTACCTGGCGAGCTTATAAAGATTAAAAGATAGAAATAAAAGAAGTCACAAGGCCTAGAGCCACAGGATATATATTTTTTTTTAATGAGAGTTTCAGTTCTCTGACCACCAACAGGCTGGACCTGGGGGTGTTCACGGGGCTCTGGGCTGAGAGTCCTTTGTCTCCAGAGAAGGCAGATCCTGGCAGGAGGGGTAAGCAATCCACCAGCACCACTATTTGGGTAATAACTAAGCCTTTTCTTCCCAGGCTGGTTCTGCTGGTCCCCACACCCATTCCCACAGGCTAAAATCTTCCCTACTTAGCCAGGAACTGGAGCTCTCTGAAGACTCTGCAGGTCAACTCTGGATTGAATGAGGCTTGTCAGAGAGAATTGATTAGGGAGGCTGGGTCCTTAAGATCTTGGACAAAGAACCTGTTTTCTCAATCTCTCTCCCTCTTTTTGGAGGGATAGGGGGACTTGAGTAAAGAGAGTTGAATTATCTCCGTTCACTCCCATAGTTGGTTTATGCAAGACTCCCCACCTCCTCTACTCTGTTTAATAAATATCTTTTAATTTGTATGTCCTCTCTCTGCCCCCTACTCACCCTCTCAAAAAAATTTTTTTTAAGATTTTATTTATTCATGAGAGACACAGAGAGGCAGAGACATAGGCAGAGGGAGAAGCAGGCTCCCTGCGGGGAGCCCTATGTGGGACTCGATCCCAGGATCCTAGGATTATGTCCTGAGCCAAAGGCAGACACTCAACCACCGAGCCATCCAGGTGCCCCTCAAAAAAAAAAAATTTTAGTTATATCATTTGTGGATTCACCCAAGTTTCTTTGAATTTATCTAGTTCAGGAGTCAATAAAGTTTTTTCTGTAAAGAGCTAGGTGTATATGTTCAAGGCTTTGTAAAACTCAGCTCTGCTGTGGTAGTGCAAGAGCAGTCACAGACCATAGATAAATGAACAAGCATGGCTGTCTTCTAATAAAACTTTGTGGATGCTGAAATTTGAATTTCATACAATTTTTATATGTCACAAAATATTTTTTAAAAAGATTTTATTCATGAAAGATGCAGAGAGAGAGGCAGAGACACAGGCAGAGGAAGAAGCAGGATCCCCGTGGAGCAGGGAGCCCAATGTGGGACTCAGTCCCAGGACCCCGGGATCACTACCTGAGCCAAAGGCAGATGCTCAACCACTGAGCCATCCAGGCATCCACAAAATATTCTTTTGATTTTTTTCCCCACCATTTAAAAACGTAATAATCATTCTTAGCTCTTGAGCCAAGCTGCACAAAAATAGATAAGTCAAAAAAAAAAAAATAGATGACAAGTCAAATTTTGGCCAGAGGCCTCTGTGCATTGACCCCTGGTCTATATCATTGTTTTGAATGCTGCATAATTATCTCATAGTTTCCCAAATATTCCATACTTTATATATCTATTTCCTTCGAGGGGCATTTGTTTACCTCCTACTCCCAGCTACCATAAACAACAGCTGTAAGGAGCTTTCTTGGTCATATGGGAAGATCCCTGGGATATTTACCTGGAATTGCTGGGTTTCAGGGTATTAGGCTACACTCTGCAGTAGTGTATGAGAGACCCATTTCCTCCACATCCTACTGACATGTGGTGTTTTCCAATTTTCTTTTTTTTTTTAATTTTTATTTATTTATTCATGAGAGACAGAGAGAGAGAGGCAGAGACACACGCAGAGGGAGAAGCAGGCTCCATGCAGGGAGGGAGCCTGATGTGGGACTCGATCCCGGGTCTCCAGGATCACACCCCAGGCTGCAGGCTGCGCTAAACCGCTGCGCCACCAGGGCTGCCCTGTTTTCCAATTTTCTAATGTTTGCCAGTCCGAATTGGTATGTCCTCCTTGTTTTGGCTTGGATTTCCCTACTAGCTAATGAATGTGAACATTCCTTTGTATACTAGCATCCATTCAAGTTATCTCTCTAAATTATCTATTCATGTTCTTTACCCATTTTACTATTAGATGTTTCTGACTTTTTCTTATTGGGAAGACTTCCTCTTCCTGGGCCTGTTTCCCCCTTTGCACCAGAGTTCCCTACAGGGCTCTTCTGATATGCAGTTTCCAGAACAGGCTCTTCATCCCTGTTTCTGAAATTTCATGTTTCAAATAATGAGAAATGGGCCTTGGGTTGGGTTTTTATGTGTATCATCTGATTTTAGAAATCGAATACTCAGGACTATATCTGAGACTTCTGGGTTTAGGGAGGTTGATTACTAGCCCAGGGCCACCCACAGGGATCCTGGGGTTGAGCAGATGCTGAAGCTGAGCCCCATTAGGAAGAGCTTAGACCACAAATCAGAATAAGATAGCAAACAGCACTTCTGGGTCAAATTGGAAATGTTTCTAAATGATAGGAGGCAAGACACTGGAGAGAATGAAGGTTTCTTTTTCTAGCTGGTGCAAGTGAAACTAGTTCTAAACCTTTCTGAAGGGCAGGTTGACAATTATGTGCCAGAAGCCTTCAACACCTGCATACCATTTGACTCAGCAAACTTCCTAGGAATTTGTCCTGAAGCAATAACTGGTGAAAGGCAAGGAGAAAATTGTTTAGTGGTTGGGGGGAAAAATCACTCCTAAAAATATCCCACTTTAGGAGATGAAATACTACATATGCTATCATAAGAAAGATATTCTCTCTTTTTTTTTTTTTAAGATTTTATTTATTTGACAGAGAGAGAGAGAGAGAGAGCAAGTGACCAAAAGCAGGTAGAGCTGCAGAGGGAGAGGGAGAAGCAGACTTGCTGATCAGGGAGCCTGATGCAGGGCTCAATCCCAAGACCCTGGGATCATGAACTGAGCTGAAAGGGGATACTCAACCAACTGAGCCACCCAGGCACCCCATTAAGAAAGATATTTTATAGGGGATGCCTGGGGGGCTCAGCAGTTGAGGTCTGCCTTTGGCTCAGGGTGTAATCCTGGAATCCCAGGATTGAGTTCCACATCAGGCTCCCTGCATGGAGCCCGCTTCTCCTTCTGTCTATGTCTTTGCCTCTCTCTGTGTGTGTGTCTCTCGTGAATAAATAAATAAAATCTTTATTAAAAAAAAGATATTCTATAGGATTTCTAATGCTACGGAAAAATTTTAATAATTCACTTAAGATGGGGGAAAAGATCCACATTATAAAATAGTGGATCCCGAATGATCTCCTTTTTGTAAGGAAAATACATATGTGAGTAAAAAATGCTGGGAAAATGCATTAATGTACTGGGGCCATGTACTGTTTTTAGTGATTTACAGCTTCACACTTAATTCTCACACAATTTGGGTAGGTGCTGTTGTTATTCCCATTAGTTAGTTTTCCAGGTGAAGAAACTGAGGTCAACAGAATGCCTAGGTGGCTCAATTGGTGAAGTGTCCGCCTTCAGCTCAAGTCATGATCTCAGGGTCCTGAGATTGAGCCCCACATCGGGCTCTCCACTCAGCAGCGAGTCTGCTTCTCCCTCTCCCTCTGTGATCTTTCTCGCTTTCATGCTCTAATAAATAAGTCAATGAAATCTTAAAAAAAGAAAGAAAAAGAAAGAAAAGAAAAGAAGAAAAGAAAAGAAAAGGAATAGGTCAAGAGAGGTGAAATGAACTGCCCAGAGTTACACAGATGATAAGTGATGAACCCAGGATTTGAACCCAGGCAGCTGGCTCCAGAGCCACCACAAAATATCCCCAAGGTTACCAGCATATTTGCTCCTGGGGAGTGAGACCAAAATGATGCCTATTTATCTTTGTTTCCTGATTTTTCTACAATTAATTTTTTAAGAGGATTCTCTACCCTACCCTCCTTGTAGTGGTTGAGGCCTTTGGAAATAACGCCAGGAGATGTTGGGGTAAGGAGCATTGTGGGGAAGAGAATCGGGAATAGGATGGAGCTTTGTTTACCTCAGATCCTACCCTAGCCCGAAACCCTCTCTCTTTTCATTCATATCAAGGAAATCAGAGGTCAGATATCAGCTCTACAAAGTCAGACCCGTTCCTCACCCCTCCTGAGCCCTAGATATGTCATAGGGAACCCAGATTTCTGGAGAAGCCTGCCTGTTCCCCCTCCCTTCCCAGCACCCTGAGTGAGGCATAAGGAGGAGAGCTCTGCTCAGTAGTGCTGGGAAGGGAAGGAATGAGAGCAGGGAGGGTGAGGTCCGGGGAGGAGTCTGCTCCTATCATCTCCTCTCCCCTGGGGCTTGGAGGGATGACTACCTAGGCTCTGAACGTAACTGTGGGAAGGTCTGTGCTGCAGTGAGTGCTGCAGAGGGAGTTTAAAGACCTGCATTCTGCTCACACATCACCTGTCAACAAGTCACTCCCTTCTTGAGCTTTGGCTTTCTCCAAGGTTGAAGCTATTAATGCCTGGCTGTTTGTGACAGTGCGAGGAAAGGTGCTTTGTGAGAGGATAAACAAACACGGGCTGCCCATGTCAGGTCAGCACACCACAGTGCACCTCCTTTTTCACAGCCTTATCACGATCTAATCCCCTACCCACACAGTTCACCCATTTAAAACGTACATTTCAGTGGATTTTAGTATATTCACAGAGTTGTAGTACCATCCCCACAGTTTTAGAACATTCTATCACCCCAAAGGAGAGCCTATGCTGTCACCCCCAGGCTCCTCACCCCCTCAGCCCTGGGCAACAGCTCCTATGCTGTCACTACAGGCATTTCCTCTCTGTGTGATCATACAGTGTGCCCTTTGTCCTTCACTTAGCATGTTTTCAAGGCTCATCCATGTCATAGCACATATAAAACTTATTCCTTTTTACAGCTGAACAATATTCCATTGCATGAATAGACCATATTTTGTTTCTCTGCTCATTAGTTGATGGACAAGTGTGTTTTTCTCCTACTTTTTGGCTGTTGCTAGTGGTGCAGCTTTACACCTTGATGTACACAATTTCTATGGACATGTTTTCATTTCTTTGGAGATAGGAATGGAGTTGCTCAAATAGTAATTATATCACATTTTGGAGATAGGAGTGACATTGATAAAATAGTAATTATATGTCACACTTTGAGACAACACCTGTTTTATACAGTCCAGGAACTAAGAAGGGTTCTTATATTTTTAAATGGCTGGGGGGAAATCAAAAGGAGAACGATACTTTGTAACATATGAAAATTACATAGACATCAAATTTCAATGACCACTAATAAAGTTTCATTGGACACCGCATCATTTCTTTGTGTGTCATCTGTGGTGCTTTTGAGCTACAATGGTAGAATTGAGTAAAGTGACAGGCTTGCAAAGCCTAAAATATTTACCATCTGGTCTTTTATAGAAAATATTTGCCAACCCCTAAACTATGGATTTGTGTTGTTATTATTAATTATTTATTGTTTGGTGGAGACAGCTGGGGTATGTACTGCCTTGATGGGAGCGGGACTCAGGTCGGCAGCCCCGCTCTGCCAGGAAAGGAATGAGAGCTCACGGCCCCATTTTCTGGACTGAGAAACCGAGTCCTGCAGGAGGGCTCAGACTCATGCAAGATGAGGAGGCAGTGAGGGCACCTTGTTCCTCCCCGCCAGTTAAGAAGACCAGCTGTGAATAATTCATGGTTGGCGTTTGCAGAGCACTCCATCTTTTCAGAGTACTTTGATCGTCATTAATTAGTCAGAACCTGGCTCCAGCTGTCGCCTATTAAAACACAAACAGAAGTGGCTTTGATGGCTCCATCTCTATTCCAAGGCTTTGCACCACAGATTATTTCTCTCTGCCCATTACCCATCACCTCTTAGAGACCTAGAACCCACTGAATTGGCCCCAAAATCTGGCTTCTTAAAGGAAAAATGGCAGTGCCAGGGTTGGAGCCCAACCCTCATAGATGGTGTCTTCTGAGAAGTCACATCCTCTCTCTGCCCCTCAGTGTCTTCATCAGGAAGATACAAGTAAAGATGCCTATCTCTGGGGTTGTTGTGGGGATTAACCAAGTTTGTACTTATAAAAGTGTTCTGAAAGGATCTCTTATACACTGCCAGTAGAAAGGTAAAATGGCACAGCCACTTTGGAAAATATTCTGAGGGTTCCTCAAATGATTAAATGTAGAGTCACTGAATGACCCAGCAATTCCACTCCTAGGTGTGTATTTGGGAGAAATGAAAAACCTGTACACAGATGTTTGAAGCAGCATTACTCAAAATAGCCAAAGAGTAGAAATGGCCCAAACGTCCATCAACTAAAGACAAATAAAATGTAATATATCCATAAAATGGAGTATTACTTAACCATAAAAAGTAATGAAGTTCAAGCAATAGATATGTGCCTCAAGGATGACAAACCCAAAAACAATGTTAAGTGAAAGAAGCCATGCATAAAAAGGCCATGTATGGTATGACTGCATTTATATGAAATTCCAGAATAGGCAAATCCACGAAGGAAATAGGTTAGTGATTATCAGGGGCTGGAGAGGAAATGAGAGTAACTGTAAATGGACGTGAGATTTCTGTGTGGGATGATGGAAATGTTCCAAAATTGATCATGGTCATGGTCACCCAACTAAGTGAATATATTAAGAACCAGCATGCTTCACATGGACAAATTTTATATGTAAAATATGTCTTTTTTTTAAAAAGATTTTATTTATTTATTTATTTATTTATTTATTTATTTATTTATTTATGAGAGACACAGAGAGAGGCAGAGACATAGGCAGAGGGAAAAGCAGGCTCCACGCAGGGAGCCCGATGTGGGACTCGATCCCAGGACCCGGGGATCACTACCTGAGCCGAAGGCAGATGCTCAATCACTGAGCCACCCAGGTGCCCCTATATGTAAAGTATATCTTAATTAATCTGTGGGTTTTTGTTTTTTTTTATTTTTTTTTTATTTTTATTTATTTATGATAGTCACACAGAGAGAGAGAGAGGCAGAGACACAGGCAGAGGGAGAAGCAGGCTCCATGCACCGGGAGCCGGACGTGGGATTCGATCCTGGGTCTCCAGGATCGCGCTCTGGGCCAAAGGCAGGCGCCAAACCGCTGCGCCACCCAGGGATCCCAATCTGTGGGTTTTTAAAAAGATTTTATTTATTTATCTGAGAGAGAGCATGAGAGAGATCACAAGTGAGGGGGAGGGGCAGAGGGAGAAGCCGACTTCCCACTGAGCAGGGAGCCTGATGCAAGACCCCATCCCAGGACCCTGAGATCATCATGAATTAGTCAGAACCTGTCTAGCCGAAGGCAGGCAGATGCTTAACTGACTGAGCCACCGAGACACCCCTAAAGCTGTGTTTTAAGAGGGCTCTGAAAACTGTAAAGCAATGAGCACAGTGATAGTCACCTGCCTCGTGGAGGATCTCGCCTAATGGATGGAGAGGTGAGTGTTCTGACCAGTCAGTTTAGGGCAGTTCTGAAGACTTTAGAAATCAGAGATGCCTGGATATCTTGCTATCTATGACCTAAGGCAAGTCACTTAACTCTCTGATCTTCAGGTTGCCCATCTGTAAAACTGAGACAATAATCTCTGCTTCGGGGATGGCAGGGTGTCAGTTAAGCATCCGACTCTTGATTAAAGCTCAGGTCTTGATCTCAGGGTCCTGAGTTCAAGCCTTATTTTGTTTTGTTTTGTTTTTTTAATTTTTTTTTTATTTATTTATGATAGTCACACACAGAGAGAGAGAGAGAGAGAGAGAGGCAGAGACACAGGCAGAGGGAGAAGCAGGCTCCATGCACCGGGAGCCTGACGTGGGACTCGATCCCGGGTCTCCAGGATCGCGCCCTGGGCCAAAGGCAGGCGCTAAACCACTGCGCCACCCAGGGATCCCCTCAAGCCCTATTTTGAACTCCACCCTAGGCATGGAGCCTACTTTAAAGAACAAAAAAAAAAAAAAAAAAAAAAAAAAAAAAGAATCTCTATCTCTTAGGACTTTTGTAACAATTAATATTGTAGGAACATGCTGAGCTTGGTAAATGCTGATTTGCACGTGGAGTTACTTGACATTCCCAGCTGCTCCCAGCTGCTTCAGGGAGCAAGTCCACACTCTTTCCATCCCCTCAGAACCTGCTGTTTCCCAGACTTGGCTGATCATAAAAGTTGTTTGTGGCATCTGTTAAAAATACAGATTTCAGGGCCGCCCCGGTGGCTCAGCGGTTTAGCACTGCCTTCAGCTTAGGGCCTGATCCTGGGGACCCGGGATCGAGTCCCACGTCGGGCTCCCTGCATGGAGCCTGCTTCTTCCTCTGCCTGTGTCTCTGCCTCTCTCTGTGTCTCTCATGAATAAATAAATAAAATCTTTAAAAATAAATAAGTAAATAAATAGTTGTGAACACTTTTTCTACATCATTGAAAGTTCTGCCCCAGCATTATATTTAATGATTTCAGAGTATCAAAAAAGTACACCATAATTTATCTATCAGCACTCTGTTGGACACATAGCTTGTTTTCCATTTTTCCATATTATAAATCATACTGCATGAACATCCTCTGAAGCAAGAAGCAGCACAGGGTAGCAGTTAAAGCACAAGCCTCAAAGCTACCTTACTGGATATGAATCCAGAATCTAACACCTGCTATGTGACTTTAGGCAAACTGCTTCATGGCCTGGTGCCTCAGTTTCCCCATATATAAAATGAAGGTGATGATAGTCATGATAATGGCACCCATGTTATTTTTTGTTCTAAGGATCCAAATGTGTTAATAGAAATATAGTGCTTAAAACATTACTTGGCACAAAGCAAATGCTCAGTAAGTGTTAGCCACTGTTAGGAGTCATTGGGAATATTTCCTAGAAGTAAAAAAAAAAAAAAAAAAAAATTAGGTTGACCCTAAAAGGCATTCAATTATTCCCTTTCTGTATGGTATCTGTTGGTAAAGTCACTGAGTGGGATTCGTGTCACAGTAGGATGAAGTGAGAAAGGCCCAGACTGGAGGGCACAGAAGTCTGCGCCCCACCCTTGGCTTGTTAGTGAAAGAGCTGCTGTGTGATCTTTGAAAAGTCCTTTGACGTCTCTGAGCTCTCATTTCCTCATATCTTTGAAGAACTAGGACTGACTTCAGCCTACGGTATAGTATAAAGTTAATTAGGCTGGCTTTGGGGGTCATGCAGAACTGAGTTTCAATTCTTACTCTGCCACTTACTCTCCTAAAACCCTTGGGTAAGTTATTCCATTTACTTAAACATAGCACTACTATATAATACTAATTTTTAAAGTATGTCTATATATGTTTTCATAGAAAAAGAATGGAAGGAACCTAAATTGAGGCACATTTTATAAAATAACTGGACTGTATAATAAGAAATGTCAAGGTCAAGATAGAAAAAGTCTGAGACACTATTCTCCTTTAAAGGACTTTAAAATGGGGATCCCTGGGTGGCGCAGCGGTTTAGCGCCTGCCTTTGGCCCAGGGCGCGATCCTGGAGACCCGGGATCGAGTCCCACATTGGGCTCCCGGTGCATGGGGCCTGCTTCTCCCTCTGCCTGTGTCTCTGCCTCTCTCTCTCTCATGAATAAATAAATAAAATCTTTAAAAAAAAAAAAAAAAAGGACTTTAAAATGATATGACAACTAAAAAAATAATAAAATAAAATAAAATAAAATAATATGACAACTACATGCAAATTAAGATCCCAGTTTAGATACTGGCCTGGGGAAAAATTATATATATAGAGAGAGAAAGCTGATTGATTTAAATATGGACTATAGATTATTACCGTTAATAATAGTACTGTTGCAATACTAAATGCCCTAAGTTTGCTAATTGGTCTGTGGTTATGGATGGGAATCTCTTAGGAAATTCACACTGAGGTATTTAGGGGTTAAAGGGCATGATGTCTCCTATTTAATCTCAGATTGTTTGGAAAAATGCACACACCCATATGAATATTTATACAGAAGGAGAAAATGATTAATGCATATGGTAAACAACCGGTTAATACAGATAGACGAGTTTCTGGGAGTTTATTGTGCTATTCTTGCAACTTTTCTGTAAGTTTGAAATTATACCAAAATTACAAATTACTAAAGAAGACAGGGAGGGGAAGACAGGCACATAAACTAATACTTCTGGGAATAGAACTAAAAAACAAAATTGGAGAAAGACAAGCTTTTTCAAATAGCCTTCTGAAAGTAATAAAATAGTGGCATGCTTTCCTGAAAGGAACAGAAAATGGAGGGCAGTATACCAAGCATGAGCTGTGTCCAGGTGGTAATATGACCCAGCGGTGACATGCACGACCTCTGGCCCTAGGTAGCTTGGATTGAATCCACACTGCTATTTACTAGACATGACACCCTGGGTGAGTTACATTCTCTGTGTCCCTTTTCCACCCCTCCCCTGTGCTGTGGGGATAGCCTACTCACGGGGGAGTCACATGAGTCACTGGAGTATAAAGCATTTGTGACAGTGTGGGCTCATGTCCTGAGACTTATGTAAATATCAGCCACTATGTCTGATTGGTGGGATTAGGGGTGAAATAGTCAATATCTTTTTTTATTGGGATATAATTGACATATAACATTATATTAGTTTCAGGTGTGCAACATAATGATTCAATATTTGTACATAGTGTGCAGTGATCACCAAAATAAGACCAGTTCACATCCATCACCATACGTAGTTACAATTTTTTCCTTGTGATGAGCACTTTTAAGATGTACTCCCTTAGCACCTTTCAAATATACAGTACAGTATTAACCATAGTTATCATGATGTTCATTACAGCCAAGACTTACCTACCTTATAACTGAAAGCCTGTATCTTTTGACTCTCTTCACTCATTTTGCCTGCCCCATCTCTGACTTCCACCTGTGTGTTCCCCATATGTACGAGTTCGTTTTTGTCATTTTTGTTTTTAGATTCCACGTATAAGTGAGATCACATGGTATTTGTCCTTCTCTGACTTATTTGATTTAGCATCATGCCCTCAGCGCATTTTTTAAACTCCTTAAAGTGAGCACACACTAATTTTGTAACCAGAGCAACAAAACATGAAATAAAAATATCATAAATAGGGACCCCTGGGTGGCGCAGCAGTTTGGCCTGTGCCTTTAGCCCAGGGCATGATCCTGGAGACCTGGGATCGAGTCCCACATCGAGCTCCCTGCATGGAGCCTGCTTTTCCCTCTGCCTGTGTCTCTGCTTCTCTCTCTCTGTCTCTCATGAATAAATAAATAAAATCTTTTTTAAAAAATCATGAATATTTTTTTAGAGGATGAGGGGAGATGCCTTCCCAATGGCTCTGCTTTTCCTTTTAGTCTTCCTTCTCTCTCTCTCCCCCCACTCTGATTGCCTTTCCCTCCCAGTCCCCTTCCCTCTGCCCACCAGATTGCATTCCTCACTTTTTTTCCCCAAAGAACTATAATTAAGCTCTTACTCTGTAATTGCCATGTCATGGTTCCCCATCTGAAATCACAGTCTTGCTTAGCCTGGTTTCCATCTCCTCAGCCTTGGGAAGCAGAGGTAGGATATGATCCCTGTTTGTTGAATATTTGCTCTGCATGCACTGGGAACACTGAGTGTGATCAGCTCCTTCCCTGCATAACTTTGTTTAAACTTTGAGGAAACTGAAGCTCGAGGACATAGAGCAAATCCCAAAGACCTTGCCAGTAGTTAATGGAGCTGGCATTCAAATCCAGTTTGATCTGGCCTCAAAACTAGGAAGTGAGATTCCTGCTACTTCAAGTAATGTGTGTATTCTGAACTCCCCACATGAGACACCAATGTCGAATGGTAGTTGGATCTCAAAACTGACCATCCTGACCCTTCCCTGTGTCCTCATCCTTCATAATATGACTTTGCAGTCCTCCATCTAAAATAAAAGGTGGAGTCTATTCTGCAGCCCTTGAATCTAGACCAGACTTGGAGTGCAGTGGAAGTGACAGTGTACCACATCTAGGCCCCAGAAAACCTTGCCTACTTCTGCTCTTTCTCTTGGCACACTGTCCCTTCCATGGAAACAGGCCCAGGCTAGACTGTTGGAGTATCGTGACCCAGTCACCCCTGCCACGTACCCAAAAGCCACGTACCCAAAAGCCATTATGTGAATGAGGCCATCCTAGACCTAACAGCCACCGGCAGCCTACTGGCTGCCTGTAGATACATGAATGGGCCTGGTAGAGATTAGGTGAGCCTGCTCAGCTCAGCAGAATTACCCTGCTGGCCCATAGAGTCATGAGCAATTGTTTCAAGCCATTGAGTTTTGGAGTGGTTTATTATACAGTAATAGCTAACCAATACAACACTTAGAGAAAGGACAGAGTGGGAGGTGGTTCCTCCAGTATTCCAGAGGAAAGAAGACACTTAGCAAACATCTATTTAATGGTTACTGTGTGCTGAGCATTTTAATTCAATCCTCACAACAACTTCATGGAGTAGGTCCTTCTATTGTCCTTAGTCTATATAATGTATTTTTTATTTTATTTTATTTTATTTTATTTTATTTTATTTTAGTAGGTCCATGCTCAATGTGGGGCTTGAATTCATGACCCTGAGATTAAGAGTTGCATGCTCTACCAACTGAGCCAGCCAAGTGCCCCTGTTGTCCTAACTCGATAAATGGGAAGACTGAGGCAGAGAGGTAAATAATTTGCTTAAGATCTCACAGCTAGTAAATGGCAGGCATTCAGTCAATTAACAAAATGTAGAAAGTATAAAGTAGAGTCCAGAAATCTGTCTTGTGAATCTACTGGAGGCAGAAGTTGGACTTTCAGAAACCTAACGATGGAGGGATACCTGAGGGCCTCAGTCGGTTAAGTGTCTGACTCTTGATCTCAGCTCAAGTCTTGACCTCAGGGTCATGAGTTCAAGCCCCACATTGAGCTCCACTCTGGGTGGGTAGCCTACTTAAAAAAAAAAAAAAAGAAAAGAAAAGAAAGAGACCCTCTTTCCCCACCCAGGGAAATGGGTTCTTTAAAGAGAGAATAATAATTCAATTTATAAATATTGTGTATTTATTAAACCTTATTTGTATTTATTAAATAAATCAAAATTGCCTCAGAGGCTAGTGAATGAGGAGCAGATGAGGGGGTGCAGAGTTAGATACTGTGTTAGTCAAGGTTCTTCAGAGAAATTGAACCAATAGGATGTGAATATACATAGAAAGAGATTTCTCTTAAGGAATTGGCTCACACAATAGCAAAGCCTTGGTGAGTCCAAAGTCTGGTGGAAGAACCAGTTGGCTGGAGACACAGGAAAGATTTGCAGTTCAAGTCCAAAGGCAGTCTGCTGGCAAACCAGGAGGAGCCAGTGTTGTGCATGAAATCCAAAGGTGGTCTGATAGCAGAATTTCCTCTTGCTCAGAGGAGATCAGCCATTTGTTTTATTCAGGCCTTTAACTGATGGGATGGGGGCCATCTAAATTATGGAGAGCAATCTGCTTTACTCAAAGTCCACTGATTTAAATGCAAAGCTCATCCAAAAACACTCTCACAGAAACACACAGAATTATGTTTGGCCAAATATCTGGGCACCATTGGCCTAGCCAAGTTAACTCATAAAATTAAC
This sequence comes from Canis lupus familiaris, assembly GCF_011100685.1. Lineage (NCBI taxonomy): Eukaryota > Metazoa > Chordata > Mammalia > Carnivora > Canidae > Canis > Canis lupus. The sequence goes on along the minus strand of NC_049226.1, from coordinate 81,539,670 downwards.
CATGACAGATGCCAAGAGAGGCTAATGACACTGGGAAGCAAAGTCAAAGCTAGCAGAGCAGTGACCTCTGGATTGGCAACATGGAGGTTGTTGTTTGCTACAATGATTCAATGCAACAGATAAGCCAAAGTTAGCCAGTGCGGAATGAAGAAAGGAGGAGAGAGGGAGTGATCTGTGGGCAGAAGCTCTTTTGTGAAGGGGAAGCATGCTAGAAGGCAGGAACTCAAGGGAAAAGTGGGGTTGAAGGAGGACTACTTAGTTGGCCTTTTCTTTTTCTTTTTTTTTAAGATTTTATTTATTTATTCATGAGAGACACAGAGAGAGAGGGAGGCAGAGACACAGGCAGAGGGAGAAGCAGGCTCCATGCAGGGAGCCCATGCGGGACTCGATCTGGGGTCTCCAGGATTAGGCCCTGGGCTGAAGGCGGCGCTAAACCGCTGAGCCACCCAGGCTGCCCTTAGTTGGCCTTTTCTAATGGAGATAAAAGAGTAGTGGGTGCTTCAAATTGTGGGTTTTGATCCTTTATCAGGTCAGTTCAGTGGGTGATGACCAGCACCTAAAAACGAAAGAGGGATGCCTAGGTGGCTCAGCCCTTGAGCTTGGCCCTCGCCTCAGGGCGTGATCCTGGGATCCGGGATCCGGGATTGAGTCCCACATCGGGTTCCCTATGGGGAGCCTGCTTCTCCCTCTGCCTGTGTCTCTGTCTCTCTATCTCTGTCTTTCATGAATAAATAAATAAGTCTTAAAAAAAATAAAAGGAATAGAACAAAAAGAAACAATAGAACACATCACACACAAGAGGAAGAAGCATTGTTTCGTGAGGCCTCTGTATCCTGACTTCTAACACCAGAGACTAGTTTTGCCTATACTTAGATTTATGTAAATGGAGTCATAATGCTATGTACCCTTCTGTATCTGGATTCTCTCACTCAGCATTAGGTCTGTGAGACTTATCCATATTACTGCACGTCCTTGTAGCCCATTCATCTCATTGCTGAGCACAGTTCCACTGAGTGACTGTATCAATTGATTTATCCATTCTACTGTTGATGCTCTTGAAGAGAATGCAGTCTTAGCAGTGGCCCAACAAATGAATGGAATAATGTGTGGCAGGTGCCCTTATCTGAGTCACTAGGCCCTGTTCACCTGAGGGTAAAGATAGAGTTGCCAGGATATGTGGGATACAGAATAGGGAGGATTTGGATGAGAGGGAATTGAGGACATGACCAGAAAGGTGAATGCTTCCGGAAGATGCTGTAGCTCCCTGGGATTACCTTTATCCTATCATTTACCACGTATTATAGAAAATGTCTGTTCATCTGTTTGACTTCCCACTAGGATGATGAAGACTAAGTCTTATTCATTGCTAAATCCCCATCCCTGAGCCACACCTCAGGCTGGCACACAGTGGGCTCTGGGGAACTGGCTAGGTTTGGGCCAATTTAGGAGAGCCTTCATTGCCAGGAGTTGGACTCAATACTCAAAGACAATAGGAGCCATAGAAAGTTTTTGAGCGTGAAGAGGTCACAATCTGAAGAGGATTTTAGAAAAATTAGCCTGAGCAGCAGCAGTGAGGAGCTGGATGCCTTGGAGAGGGGGAAATTGCAAGTGGGCTGGAAGGCAGGGGAGCTGGTTAAGAAGTTAAGAAGCTGTCACAGAAATGAATAAGGATCTGAATTAGGGTTGTGGAGGAGGGAAAAGAAAGGAAAGGGCCACATTGCTTTTTTCAAAATATGGAATACAATCTCATTTTTATAAAACCATGTATTATTTGTGTGTGCCTTTTCAAATATAATATATACTAAGAATCTTATGAATCTCTAAGCTTGACAATAGTCAAAGAGGCTTCTGGGGGAAACGGTGTTCTATGTGGGTGTATTTTTTTTTTTAAATAACCATGTATTATTTTTATCCTTACAAAAAACCCTGTGAGGGAGGATGTTGTCAGTTTCACTTTATAGGTAAAGAAACTAAGGCTCAGAGAGAGTTCCAATCACTAGCTCAAGGTCACACAACTAGTACTCTTACTACTCCAGTAAGCCTTCCCCAGAGATATTCAGAAGGAATAATCAAGGACCCTTCATGATTAATTGGATGAGGGAAAAGAGGAAGGGAAGAAGACATGAAGGGATTAAGAATAACGAGGACACTTTGAGCCTGACCAAGTGGAAAATAATGAGTAAGTCAGAAGGGAGTACTGGGTTACTGGGGGAAGGTTTAAGCCAAAGGAATGAATATCTAATTATAGGATTTGGTTTTAAAAAAAAAAAAAAAAAAGGAAAAGATGGGATGCCTGGATGGCTCAGTGGTTGAGCATCTGCCTTTGGCTCAGGTCCTGATCCTGGGATCCGGGATTGAGTCCCACTTGGGCTCCTTGTGGGGAGCCTGCTTCTCCCTCTGTCTTTCTTTCTCTCTCTCTCTCTCTCTCAAATAAGTAAACAAAATCTTTAAATTAAAAAAAAAAAAAGATGGAATTTCTCTAAGTTCAGATCAGAACTTAGAGAAAAACCCTAAGTATACTTCTTACTAGCTGGCCCTGCCACTGAGCACCTGAAGCCCCCTAGCAACTGGGCATTTTCAAGAGAAAATAAAAAAATTCAACCCCACACTTCCAGGCAAGTGGTGAGTTCCTCTGAGTACTTAGGTCCTTCTGCATCAGCAGCTTGTACTTTCTGTGGCTCTATGTGGCCTGATTGATTGACCAGGCTTAAAAAGCTTGCTGTTGAATTTAAGATCTCAGGCTTCCAGCCTCTATAGGTCATCAGCAAAGACCTAAAGGCCTGGCATGAACTCGAGGTTATTATTCACCCAAGAAGACATTATAAACCACAAGAACACAAACCCAGCAGGCAGGAATGGCCGCCCAGCTCACTGGGCACACTGTGTTCTCATCCATCCATCTAGCACGATTCATAATTAAATCTGCAGCAGCCAGGAAGCAAACTAGAATTTTGCGTAAACTGGTGCTGGGGAAGCACTTTGACTACAATTTAACTTCAGAGCTCTAGAGCTCCAGAACTTGAAATGCTTGTGACATTCTGAGGTGAGGCTATCCCTCCCTACCCTTCCCTGGGACCACGCTTTGTAGGGGGAGATGACCCAGAGGGGAAAAAAAAGTTGTTGGGTCACTGGGCATATTAGCTAGAATTCTCTAGAGAAACATAACCAATAGAACAAGGTTTCTCTCTCTCTCTCTCTCTTTTTTAATATTTATTTATTTACTTATGATAGAGAGAGAGAGAGAGGCAGAGACACAGGAGGAGGGAGGAGCAGGCTCCATGCCAGGAGCCCAACGTGGGACTCGATCCCGGGACTCCAGGATCGCGCCCTGGGCCAAAGGCAGGTGCCAAACCGCTGAGCCACCCAGGGATCCCCCCTTTTTTTTTTTTTTTTTTAAGTAAACTCCATGCTGGGCATGAAGCCCAATGCACGGCTTGAATTCAAGATCCTGAGATCAAGACCTGAGCTGAGCTCAAGAGTCAGATGTTTAACTGACTGAGTCGCTCAAGTGGCCCTAGAACGAGATTTATTATGAGGGATTGGCTCATGCATTTATGGAGCTAAGAAACCCCACAGTCAGCTCTCTGTGAACTGCGGCCCAGGAAAGCTGGTGATGTGGTTCCAGTTCTAACCCAATGGCCTGGGAAGTGTGAGAGAGGCAATGGTATAAGTCCCAGTTTGAGTCCAGAGGCCTGAGAACCAGGAGGGCAGATATCTGAAAGCAGGAGAAGATGGATGTCTCCAGCTTAAGCAGAAAGCAAATTCACCCTTTCTCTGTGTTTTGTTCTATTCAGGCTCTCAATGAATTCAATAATGTCCACCATTGGTGAGGACAGTCTTCTTTACTCAGTCTACTGATATAAATACTAATATCTTCCAGAAACACATTTAGAGACACATCTAGAAGTAATATTTGACCAGCTATGTGAGGGCTCAAGTTAACACAAAATTAACCATCAAACTAGTAAGGTTTAGGTTTGGAAAATTGTGGTATTGAAATGCCACATGCTCAGGCCCCATGTGTTTCTGGTTAAATATATTATGAAAAAAGAAAACCAGTATGTGGGCAAAGTACATGGAGAATTCACAAAAGGAAATCCAAAAGGTATGTAGCCATATTACACAACTCCAGAGGGGGAGCAGCATTCGCATTGGATTCTATTCACAGAGATGCACATTGTGATGGCTTATCAGAGAGGACACTCAACCTCTCCCATCATGAGGTAAATGCCCATTGAAACAATAAGGTACTGTTTTTCATGTGTTAGATTGGTAAAGTTCAAAGAGTTGTTACATTCTGTACTGCTGGGAGTGTAATATGATGTCACCTCTGGAGGACGTAGTACATTGGCTTTCTCCAACTGGCTCATTCCACCCTCTTCTAGTTGGAAATGTAGGAAAGCTAAATGCTACACTTCCCATGCTCCCTTGCAGTTAGCGTTCCATCCACATGAATGAGACTTCCTTCTGTGACTCCACATCCTTTTCAGCATTTGATATTATCAGCATTCTGCCTTCCTGTCATTCTCATGGGTGTGTAGTGTTATCTTGCTGTTTTATTTTTTTATTAATTTTTTTATTTATTTATGTTAGTCACACAGAGAGAGAGAGAGAGAGGCAGAGACACAGGCAGAGGGAGAAGCAGGCTCCATGCACCGGGAGCCCGATGTGGGACTCGATCCCCGGTCTTCAGGATCGCGCCCTGGGCCAAAGGCAGGCACCAAACCGCTGCGCCACCCAGGGATCCCTATCTTGTTGTTTTAATTTGCATTTCTGGGACGTGTGGGCGGTTCAGTCCATTAGGCATCTGCCTTGGTTGGGCTCAGGGCTTGATCATCAGGCAGTCTGCTTCTCCATCTCCCTCTGCTCTTCCCCCCACTTTCTCTCTCTCTCTCTCTCTCACACACACACACACACACACTCTCTCTCAAATAAATAAAATCTTTACAAAAAATTTTGCATTTTCCTGATGGCAGGATGTGAAGCATCTTTTAATATGCTTATTTCCCATCAGTATATCTTCTCAGGTCTTTTCTTGTTGAATTTTTGTATATTTTGGGTAAACAGTTCTTTATCAGATATGCCTTTTGCAAATACAGTCTGTGACTTGTCTTTTCATTTTCTTCAAGGACTTTTTCACAGAGCACAACTTTTTAATTTTAATGAAGTCTAGTTTATCAACTCTTTCTTTCATGGATCATGGCTTTGGTGTTCTATCTAGAAAGTCATTGCCAAACCCAAGGTCATTCAGATTTCCTCCTGTGTTATCTTCTATGAGGGTCTTACAGTTTTACATTTTACCCTTAGGTCTGTGATGCATTTTTAATTAATTCTGGTGAAAGGTATAAATAAAGCCTGTGTTTATATCCATTTTTATTTTTATTTTTTTACATATGGAGGTCCAATTGTCCCAGCACCAGTTGTTGCCTTTCCTTCTTTGGCAAAGATCAATGGACTATATTTATGTGGGTCTGTTTATGGGCTCTCTATTCTGTTCTATCGCTGTATTTGTCCATGCTTTTGCTGATATCACACTGTCTTGATTACTGTATTAAGTCTTAAAATCAGATAGTATCAATTCTCCAACTTTGGTCTTCTTCTTAAATATTGTCTTGACTCTTCTGGGTCTTTTTGGTGCAGGTTGGTTGGGTCTGAAACCCAGAGGGGCTCCTCCAGGACTAGCTAAAAGTTCTTGGCTTCACCCAGAATAGAAATCTAATCCAAGCCAAGAGGAAGTGAGAGCAGAAATTATTAAAGATATATAGAAAGGCCAGATAGGGCCAGAGTGTCCAGAAGACTCAGAAAGGAAAGAGCCTCGTCTTTGCTCTGGATCTGGAGTTTTTATTGAGGATTGTGGTCCAGTGATGTATCTTCTCAAGTATCTAGGAATGGTTAAATCAAAGTGTTTAGGTCTCCTCCATAAGCCACTTAGGCCCTGGAGCTGGGGGTCTTGTGAGTATGTGGTCTTGGAAAATGAGGACCTTGACCAGTCACTCCTTAAATGTTATCTCTTGTGCTGGAAGACTCCAAAGAAATCATTAGCTCCTTGACCTCTACAAGGAGGACATACATTATTTCTACCAACAGGCATGTGTAGAGCAGGGGTGTAGGTCCTAGCAAGAGTAGAGGCACCAAGAAAGCAGTCTTTGATGGGGCTCCTTCAGTTTCTCTGTCTCATTTTGCTCCTCCATATAAGCTTTAGAATCAGTTTGTCAGTATCCACAAGTATAACTTGCTGGGATTTTGATTGGGACTTCATTGAATCTATAGATCAAGTTGGGAAAAACTGACACCTTTGAAAATATTGAGTTTTCCTATCCAGGAACATGGAATATCTCTTCATTTATTTAGTTCTTTGATTTCTTTTATCAAAATGTTGTAGTTTTCTTTATACAGATCTTGTACATATTTTGCTAGATTTGTATCTAAGTATTTTATTTTGGGGAGTGCTAACTTAAATAGTATTATGTATTTAATTTCAAATTTTACCTGTTCATTGCCAATACATAGGAAAGCAAATATTATATATATATATATATATATATATATATATATCTTCTTCTATCTTTTACATATATATAATATATATATATAAACCTTATATCCTGAAGCCTTGCTATTAATCATGTAGTTCCAGGATGTTTTTTGTTGATTCTTTCTGATTTTCTGCTTAATCATGTCCTCTGTGAAGAAACACAGTTTTATTTCTCTCTTCCCAATCTGTACCCTTTTTATTTCCTTTTCTCATCTTATTGCATTAGTTAGGACTTCCAGTATGATGTTGAAAAGAAATAGTAGGAGGGGACATCTTGCCTTATTCATGATCTTAATGGTGAAGCTTTAAGTTTCTTACCACTAAGATGTTAGCTACAGGTGTCATTTTTTAAAAATATTTATTTATTCATGAGAGACAGACTGAGAGAGAAAGGCAGAGACATAGGCAGAGGGAGAAGCATGCTCCTTGCGGGAAGCCCGATGCAGGACTTGATCTCGGGACCCCAGGATCACGCCCTGAGCCAAAGGCAGGTGCCCAACCACTGAGCCACCCAGGTGTCCCGCCGCAGGTGTTTTGTAGATACTATTTATGCAGTTGAGGAAGTTCACCCCTATTTCTAGTTTACTGAGAATTTTTGTCATTAATGGATGTTGAATTTTGTCAAGTGCTTTTTATGCATTTATTTATTATTATTTTAAAGATTTTATTGATTTATTCATGACAGACACACAGAGAGAGACAGAGACACAGGCAGAGGGAGAAGCAGGCTCCATGCAGGGAGCCCGACGTGGGACTCAATCCCGAGACTCCAGGATCACGCCCTGGGCCAAAGGCAGGTGCTAAACTGCTGAGCCACCCAGGGATCCCCCTCTCTCTTTTTCTTAGTTAACCTGGCTATAGGCTTATTGATTTTATTGATCTTGAAAAAAAAAAAAAACAGCTTTTGCTTTTATTGATTTTCTTTTTAATTTCCTGTTTGCAATGTCATGATTTCTACTCTCATTTTTATTGTTTCTTTTCTTCTCTTTATTTTTTTTAAAGATTTTATTTGATTATTCATGAGAGACACAGAGAGAGAGAGGCAGAGACACAGGCAGAGGGAGAACCAGGCTCCCCTCAGGGAGCCTGATGTGGAGCTCGATCCCCAAACTCCAGGATCACACCCAGAGCAGAAAGCAGAGCCCAACCACTGAGCCATCCAGGCGTCCCTCTTCTCCTTATATTGGATTTAAAATTATCTTTTATTTTTCTAGGTTTTTTTTTTTAAGATTTTATTTATTCATTCAAGAGAGACACAGAGAGAGAGAGAGAGACAGAGACACAAGCAGAGGGAGAAGCAGGCTCCCCACGGAGAGCCTGATGTGGAACTCGATCCCGGATCCCAGGATCAGGACCTGAGCCAAAGGCAGACATTAAACTGCTGAGCCATCCAGGTGTACCTATTTTTCTAGTTTCTTAGGATGGAAGCTTAAATGATTGTTTTTTTTTATGATTGGTTTTAAATCTTTCTTCTTTTCTAATACATCATTCAATACTATAAATTTCCCTGTAAGCATTACTTTTGCTCCATCCCACAAATTTTGATAAGTTGTGTTTTCATTTAGTCAAAATATTTTAAATTTATCTTGAGATTTCTTCTTTGACTTCTCTTCTTCTTTGTTCTCTAGAAGTATGTTGTTTAATCCCCAAGTCTTGGAGACTTTTTCAGCTATCTCTTTGTTGCTGATATCTCATTTTAATTCCATATGGTCTGAAAGCAGACATAGTATGATTTCTATGCTTTTAAATTTGTTAAGGTGTGTTTTACAGTCCAGATGTAGCCCACTTTGATGAATGTTTCATGTGAGCTTAATAATGCTATAGACGTTGGATAGAGTGGTCTATAGATGTCCATTATACCAGTTGATGGATGGTGATGTTGAGTTCAGTTGTGTACTGACTGATTTTCTGACTGTTGGGTCTGTCCACTTCTGTTAGAGGAGTGTTGAAGTCCTCAACTATAATATTGGATTCATCTATTTCTCCCTGAAGTTTTATGAGTTATTGCCTCACATATTTTGATGCTGTTGTTAGACATCTATATGATAAGGATTGTTCTTTCTTCTTGAGGAAGTAACCCCTTTATCATTATGCAGTGCCTCTCTTTATACTTGAAAACTTTAAAAAAAAGAAAACTTTTTTTTAACAGTTATATTACTTTTATTATGCCAGTGTTGTGCACACATGTGTGCATATACACACATGCAACACATACATCACATGATTTAATCTTCACAACCACCCTTTAAGTTAGATTCCATCATTATCTGCAACTTATGAGAAAAATGAAACATAAAGTTGTTACTTGCCCAAAGTCACACAGTTAGAGAGTAATGGAGTCTGTCCCCAGATTCTCCAGTCTTAATCAATATATTAATGTTGCTTGTTCATAAAACCATGAATTTTTTTCTAAAATATATTCTTTAACATTTCTTGTAGTTCAGGTTTACTAGTGATGAATTCATTCTTCGTATATCTCAATATCTTTGTATATTTTTATTTTGCCTTCATTTTTTTCCAGGAATATTCAGTAGGTATAGAATTCTAGAATGCCAGCTTTTCTTGTGTGTTTATTTTCTCCAATACTTTTGTTTTGTTGTATTTCTTTCCTTCCAATATTTTATTTAAATTCAAGTTAGTGAACATATAGTATAGTATTGGTTTTAGGAGTAGAATTTAGTGATCATGGAGCACCTGGTTGGCTCAGTTGACTGGGAATCTCTTTTTTTTATTAATAGATTTATTTTTTATTGGTGTTCAATTTACCAACATACAGAATAACATCCAGTGCTCATCCCGTCAAGTGCCCCCCTCAGTGCCCGTCACCCATTCACCCCCACCCCCCGCCCTCCTCCCCTTCCACCACCCCTAGTTCGTGTCCCAGAGTTAGGAGTCTTTATGTTCTGTCTCCCTTTCTGATATTTCCCACACATCTTCTCCCTTCCCTTATATTCCCTTTCACTATTATTTATATTCCCCAAATGAATGAGAACATACACTGTTTGTCCTTCTCCAATTGACTTACTTCACTCAGAATAATACCCTCCAGTTCCATCCACATCGAAGCAAATGGTGGGTATTTGTCATTTCTAATGGCTGAGTAATATTCCATTGTATACATAAACCACATCTTCTTTATCCATTCATCTTTCGATGGACACCGAGGCTCCTTCCACAGTTTGGCTATTGTGGACATTGCTGCTAGAAACATCGGGGTGCAGGTGTCCCAGCGTTTCATTGCATCTGTATCTTTGGGATAAATCCCCAACAGTGCAATTGCTGGGTCGTAGGGCAGGTCTATTTTTAACTCTTTGAGGAACCTCCACACAGTTTTCCAGAGTGGCTGCACCAGTTCACATTCCCACCAACAGTGTAAGAGGGTTCCCTTTTCTCCGCATCCTCTCCAACATTTGTGGTTTCCTGTCTTGTTAATTTTCCCCATTCTCACTGGTGTGAGGTGGTATCTCATTGTGGTTTTGATTTGTATTTCCCTGATGGCAAGTGATGCAGAGCATTTTCTCATGTGCGTGTTGGCCATGTCTATGTCTTCCTCTGTGAGATTTCTGTTCATGTCTTTTGCCCATTTCATGATTGGATTGTTTGTTTCTTTGCTGTTGAGTTTAATAAGTTCTTTATAGATCTTGGAAACTAGCCCTTTATCTGATACGTCATTTGCAAATATCTTCTCCCATTCTGTAGGTTGTCTTTGAGTTTTGTTGACTGTATCCTTTGCTGTGCAAAAGCTTCTTCTCTTTGGAACTATTGGATGAAGTCCCAATAGTTCATTTTTGCTTTTGTTTCTTTTGCCTTCTTGGATGTATCTTGCAAGAAGTTACTGTGGCCGAGTTCAAAAAGGGTGTTGCCTGTGTTCTCCTCTAGGATTTTGATGGAATCTTGTCTCACATTTAGATCTTTCATCCATTTTGAGTTTATCTTTGTGTATGGTGAAAGAGAGTGGTCTAGTTTCATTCTTCTGCATGTGGATGTCCAATTTTCCCAGCACCATTTATTGAAGAGACTTTCTTCCAATGGATAGTCTTTCCTCCTTTATCGAATATTAGTTGACCATAAAGTTCATCTGACTCTTAATTTTGGCTTAGGTCATGATCTCAAGGTCATGGGATTGAGCCCTGCATTGGGCTCCATGCTCAATGTGGAGTCTGCTAAGATTCTCCTCCTTCCTCACCCTCCCCTCGCTCACGCTCATGCACACTCTGTAAATAAATAAATAAAATCTTAAAAATTTAGTGATTTATCACTTACTTATAACACCCAGTGCTCATCACAAAACATACTTCCTTAGTGTCCGTCACCCATTTAGTCCATCCCCCCCACTCTTCTCCCCTCCATCAACCCTCAGTGTGTTCTCTATAGTTAACAGTCTCTTATGGTTTGCCTCCCTCTCAGTTTTTATCTTGTTTTCTTTTTCCTTCTCTTCTACTGTGTTCATCTGTTTTGTTTCTTAAATTTCACATATGAGTGAAATCATACGGTATTTGTCTTGATTGATTTATTTCACTTAGCATAATACATTCCAGTTCCATTCACATCATTGCAAATGGCAAGATTTCCTTCTTTTGATGGCTGAGTAATATTCTGCTGTGTATATATACCACTTCTTTTTCCATTCATCAGTCGATGGACATTTGGGCTCTTTCCATAATTTGGCTATTGTTGATAGTGCTGCTATAAACATTGGGGTGCACATTCCCCTTTGAATGAGTATTTTTTGTATCCTTTGGATAAATACCTAGTAGTATAATTGCTGGGTCATAAAGTAGTTCTATTTTAACTTTTTTACAAATCTCCATACTGTCTTCCAGAGTGGATACACCATCCCTGAATATTTTTTTTTTGCTCTGAAGTCTACTCTGTCTTAAGTTAATATAGCTACTCTTTCTTTTAATTAGTATTAGCATAGTACATATTTCCCCATCCATGTACTTTTTTTTAATGTTTTTTTAAAAAAATATTTTATTTATTTGAGAAAGAGAGTAAGTGAGAGAGAGGAGGAGCAGGAGGAGGGGGCAGAGGGAGAAGCAGATTTTCCACTGAGCAGGGAGCCTGACAGTGTGGGGCTCAATCCCTCAGATCATGATCTAAGCTGAAGACAGATACTTAATGGACTGAGCCACCGAGGCACCCCAGCCATCCATTTACTTTTAATTTATATATGTCTTTATATTTAAAGGAGGGTTCCCATAGATGATATATAGAGTTGGATCTTGTTTTATGATACTCTCCAACAATCTGACTTTTAATTGGTACATTTAGCCCATTGATGTTCCAAGTAATTATTGATATAGTTGGAGTAATCTGCCATATTTGCTACTGTTTTGTATTTGCTCTCTTTGTCCTTTTTTTTTTTTAAGATTTTATTTATTTATTCATGATAGACACAGAGAGAGAGAAGCAGAGACACAGGCAGAGGGAGAAGCAGGCTCCATGTAGGAAGCCCGACATAGGACTCAATCCCGGGATCTCGGGATCACGCCCTGGGCCAAAGGCAGCGCCAAACCACTGGGCCACTGGGGCTGCCCGCTCTCTTTGTTCTTTGTTCTTATTTTTGTCTTCCACTCTTTTTCGGTCTTTGTGGATTTTATTGAGCATTTTATATAATTTCATTTTCTCCCCTTTCTTGGCATATTATTTTTTTAAAAGATTTAATTTATTTATTCATGAGAGACACAAAGAGAGAGAGAGAGAGACAGAGGCAGAGGCAGAGGGAGAAGCAGGCTCCATGCAGGGAGCCGGATGTGGGACTCAATCCACAGACTCTAAGATCACCCCCTGGGCCGAAGGCAGGCGCTAAACCCCTGAGCCACCCAGGGATCCCCTTTTCTTGGCATATTAGTTTACTTTTTTTTAGTAGTTGCCCTTGAGTTTGTAATACACATTTATACCTAATCCAAGTTGACCTTCATATAACACCATACTGCTTTATAGGTTGTACAAATACCTTATAATAATGACAATATTTTTTAAAAAATCACTAGTCTTATTTTTTACTAAATTTTAGGTAGTTGATATACAATGTATTGGGTTTTATTTTATTTAATTTTATTTATATATTGGTATTGGTTTTTTTTTTTTTAATTTTATTTATATATTTGACTGAGAAAGAGAGCACAAGCAGGGGGAGCAGCAGGCAGAGGGAGAGAGAGAAGCAGGATTCCTGCTGAGTAAGGACCCCAATGCCGAGTTCTATCCCAGGACCCTGGGATCATGACCTGAGCCGAAGGCAGACATTTAACTGACTAAACCACTCAGGTGCCCTGCAATATTGGTTTCTAGAGTAGAATTCAGTGATTCATCACTTACATACAACATCCAGTGCTCATCATAACAAGTGCCCTCTTTTTTTTTTTTTTTTTAAAGATTTTATTTATTTATTCACGAGAGACACAGAGAGAGAGGCAGAGACACAGGCAGAGGGAGAAGCAGACTCCATGCAGGGAGCCCGATGTAGGACTCAATCTCAGGACTCAAGGATCACGCCCTGGGCCAAACAGAGACTCTCAACCTCTGAGCCACCCAGGTGTCCCAAGTGCCCTCCTTAATACCCATCACCCATTTAGCCCAGCCCCCATAACAAAATAATCTTAATTCTCTCTCTTGTTCCTTGTATCATTGATGTTATTTATTTGGCATATACATAAACATACACAAATAGGGCAGCCCTGGTGGCTCAGCAGTTTAGCACCGCCTTCAGCCCAGGGCATGATCCTGGAGACCCGGGGTCGAGTCCCACGTCGGGCTCCTGCATGGAGCCTGCCTCTCCCTCTGCCTCTCTCTCTCTCTGTCTCTCATGAATAAATAAATAAATTCTTAAAACACACACACACAAATACATTGTTGCTATTTATTATTTTGAACAAACTCTCATCTGTAGATCAATTAAGAATAAGAAAAAGAGAGGCACCTGGGTGGCTCAGTGGTTGAGCATCTGTCTGCCTTTGGCTCAGGTCGTGATCCTGGGGTCCAGGGATTGAGTCCTGCATCAGGCTCCCTGCAGAGAGCCTGCTTCTCTTTGTGCCTAAGTCTCTTCCTCTCTTTGTGTGTCTCTCATGAATAAATAAAATCTTAAAAAAAAAAAAAAAAGAATAGGTAAAAGAAACTGATGTAAATAGGCTGTAATATGGCAGGTAGGTGTTGGGAGAGAAGTGTTCTATATTTTACATTCACTTATTCCTTCTTTGATGCTCTTTCTTTCTTTATGTAGATCTGGGCTTCTAATCTATATAATTTTCCTTCTTTTAAAATATATTTTCCTAATAGATTTTTATTTATTTATTTATTTGTTTGTTTATTTATTTATTTATTTAACAGATAGCACATGAGCTGGAGGGAAGGGGAGGGTAGAGGAGGAGAGAGTGGGAGAGAGAAAATCCCAAGTAGACTCTGCTGAGCACAGAGCCCAACACAGGGCTCAGCCTCATGATCCCAAGATCATGACCCAGTCTAAAACCAAGAGTCAAATGCTTAACTGACTGAGGCACCCATGCACCTTTATGTTTTCTTTTAGATTTAGAAGTTTCTACTGAAATGTCTTCAAGCTCAGAGAGTCTTTTCTCAGCTGTGTCCAGTCTACTAATAAGCCGTCAAAGGCACTCCTCAGGGATCCCTGGGTGGCGCAGCGGTTTGGCACCTGCTTTTGGCCCAGGGCGCGATCCTGGAAACCCGGGATCGAATCCCATGTCAGGCTCCCGGTGCATGGAGCCTGCTTCTCCCTCTGCCTGTGTCTCTGCCTCTTTCTCTGTGTGACTATCATAAATAAATTTAAAAATTAAAAAAAAAAAAGGCATTCCTCATTTCTTCATTTCTGCTACAGTGTTTTTGATCTCTAACATTTCTTTTTGGTTCTTTCTTAGAATTTCTAGCTCTCTGCTTATGTCATCTCTTTTTGCATGCTGTTTACTTTTCCATTAAAGTTGTTAGCATATTAATTTTAGTTGTGACAAATTCCTGGCCTGATACTTCCAACATCCATGCCATATCTGAGTCTGGTTCTTTTTCTTTAAGACTTTCTTTCTTTCTTTCTTTCTTTCTTTCTTTCTTTCTTTCTTTCTTTCTTTCTTTCTTTCTTTCTTTCTTTCTTTTCTTTTCTTTTCTTTTCTTTCTTTCTTTTTCTTTCTTTCTTTCTTATAGAGAAAGCAAGAAAGAGAGCACAAACAAGGGAGCAGCAGAGAGAGGGAGAAGGAGTCTCCCTGCTCAGCTTTTCCCAATGTGGGGCTTGATCCCAGGGCCTGGGACCCTGACCTGAACCAAAGGCAGATGTCTAACCAACTGAGCCATCCAGGCACCCCTTTGAGTCTGGTTCCGATGCTTGCTCTGTCTCTTCAACTTATATTTTTGCCTTTTAGTGTAATTTTTTTTTTTTTTTTTTTTTTTTTTTTTTTTTTTGTAGCTGGACATGTCCTCTGGCAAAGCTGAGGAGTTTGTACTCTGTAAAAAGAACTGACGTAAAAATAGGCTGTAATATGGCAGGTGGGTGTTGGGAGAGAAGTGTTCTATAGTTCTGTGATTAGATCTTAGTCTTTTTGTGAACCTGTGCCTCTGGACTACAAACTTCACACATCTCAGTTGCTTCCGTCCTATAGTTGGGACATGATGGCTAGGGTGGACTGAAGTTGGCTATTTCCCTTCTTCTACATGGAAAGCTAGATCAGCTGGAGTTGTATATTTTTTTATCATAATACTTTCTAAAAAAATAAAATTATGCTCATGCCCCCCTTAATTCCGAGAGTCCTGGAGACTCCTTTTCTTTGCTCTTATTTTCCTCTCTTTCTGTCTTCACCATAAGAATTAACTCAGGAGCTTTAGTAGGCTTGTGGTGGGAGCTGACCTATTTTGACAAAATTTCTTTCTCCTGGAAATTTTGGTGAAATGAGAAAGAAGGGGATCCCTGGGTGGCGCAGCGGTTTAGCGCCTGCCTTTGGCCCAGGGCGTGATCCTGGAGACCTGGGATCGAATCCCATGTCGGGCTCCCGGTGCATGGAGCCTGCTTCTCCCTCTGCCTGTGTCTCTGCCTCTCTCTCTCTGTGTGACTATCATAAATAAATTAAAAATTAAAAAAAAAAAAAGAAGAAATGAGAAAGAGGTCTCAACAAATTCCCTGGCACTGGTTTGTGAAAGGAGAGCATATTAGTTAGGCTTTTTTGGACAGCAAGGAAGAATCCTGCCTGCTCAGATGTCCTTGTGGGATTGATGAGGGTTTATTACCAGGACAGATGGGGAGGTGTGGAATAGCCAGAAACTACTCCCTTGGCTGGGGCAATCCACAGGCAGCATGGAGAACTGAGGTCCACCTCAGCTTTGCCAGCTGCCCTGAGCACAGCTGCCCTGCTTCCTTTTTCGGTATTTGTGCTTCCTGGGGGAGCCAGTGAGGCTGCCCCTTTTCTCTTCAGCCACATCTAGTTCTGAGAGGATCTCAGCTCACTGTCTCAGCTGTTGTTGTGTCTCATGACTCCACCACTTAGGTCATGGCTGATTGAAGGGAGGGTAGACAACAGATGCAAGGAGACACCAACTCTCAGGCCAGGCTGAACCAATCAAGCTCCCTGTCCTAAAAATTTAGGACCCAGAGATGAAGTCAGTTAGTGTGCACGAAAGGAAAGGCCAGGTAGTGTTGGAGCTATGGAGGCCATGTTGGGTCAGGTGAGGTCAAGGGAAGGGCCACCAAGAGGAGAGACAGAAATGGTAGTGCCTGGTGACTCTGACAGCACAACCTTGGTTCCTGACTTTCTGGTTCTGTTTCCTAATAGCCAGCCTTATCATCTTCTTTCCCTGGATGCCCCAGAGTAAACCTCTCTTTATTTGAGCTGACTTTGACTCTCATTTCATTAGATCATACAGCTTCTTCCCCTCTTTATGACAGATATCTACAGACACAGGGTCACTCCTCATTCCCTGAAGGTTTTAATTTCTGGATCACTGGCCTGCTCTCTGATACCAAGAATCATAATTTTTAGGCATTCTATTGTCAACAAAGAGGATGACCTTTGAAAATATGCTCAATGAAAGGAGCCAGGCCGAAAACACCACATATTATAAGATTCCATTGATATGAAATACCAAGAGATAAATCCATAGAGACAGAAATCGGATTACTGTTTGCCTAGGGCTGGGGATGTGGATAAATAGGGACTGATGGTAAAGGGTATGGGTTTCTTTTAAGAGTAATGAAATTTTTAAAATTGATTTTAGTGATGAATGTGCAACTCTGTAAATATACTAAAAGCCAGTAAATTATATACTTTCAGCAGGTGAATAATATGGTATGTGAAGTATATCTCAATAAAGCTATTTAGAAAAATCTTTCAGTTTCTTAATCTCTCTTCTCTCAATAAACTTGTCCTACCTCAGCTCAGCCATGGTTTCCTTCCATCTTCAAAGCCAACAATGGTTGATTGAGTCTTCTTCAAATGGCATCACATCTCCTTCTCTTTTTAAAAAAAATTTTAAAGGATTTTATTTATTTGACAGAGAGAGAGAGAAAGAGAGCACAAGCAGGGGGAGTAGCAGGCAGAGGGAGAGGGAGAAGCAGGCTTCCCCTTGAGCAGAGGGCCTGATGTGGGTCTCGATCCCAGGACCCCAAGATCATGGCCTGAGCTGAAGGCAGACATTGAACCAACCGAGTCACCCAGGTGCCCCATCTTCTTCTCTATCTCTGCTCCTTACTCTTCCACAAATAAGGACCCTTGTGATTACATTAGGCAGACCAGATAATTCGGGATAATCTTGCCTTCTCAATATCCTCAATTTAATCACATCTACAAAGTCTCTTCTGCCTTGAAAGGTAACATATTGTGTTCACAGGTTCCAGGGATTAGAATATGAAAATTTGGGGGGCAGGGGAGAGCTACTATCCCATCTACCACAAGTGTTTGCCAAAAAACTAATGAAACTTGAGTTCAGGCCCACTAACACAAACTTCTCCTAAGACCTAGGCAAGGGCCTTAGCAGTGTGTTCATGTGGTCATATGTTTTAAAAAATTTACAAAGATAAGATATTTTAACTATAATTGGTGATTATCCAATTTATCTATCCCTTTCTCTTTTTTTTAAGATTTATTTATTTATTTATGATAGACACAGAGAGAGAGAGAGAGACAGAGACATAGGAGGAGGGAGAAGCAGGCTCCATGTCAGGAGCCTGACGCGGGACTCGATCCCGGGACTCCAGGATCGCGCCCTGGGCCAAAGGCAGGCGCCAAACCGCTGAGCCACCCAGGGATCCCCTATATCACTTTCCATTCTGATTTTCCTTCACTTATACTTTCCCTTCTGTAGAGTAGCATTGGCAAAGACCTGGGCATTTTTGGAATTTAGTCAGTAAGAGGAAGTTGAATTAGGGATACATTTAGTTTGAATTTAGTGAGATATGTTTATATGGTTTGTAGTAACTTCCATGTATACTTAAATTATTGCTAGCTTTCCTGGTGTAGTAATGGTTTCAGAAATACCATTGCTACCCAATGTTGTGCGCTGAAGTTGCAAGCCCAAAGATCCTATTGCAACGTGAACAAATCCTATGGCACCCACATCAAAAGTGTATGGTGGTGGAGAGACAAGATTTCAAATGTAGAAAAGCAGAAATTAGTCTACGGAAAATTCTTCCATTAATCAGATATATAAAATGGTAAACAGACAATTCAGTTTTCATCACTGTGTAGCGGAAACAGAAGTGCTTTTCCTATCAAGAATATAGTCTGTAAAAAAATAAATAAATAAAAAAATATATATATATATATAGTCTGTAATGCATTACATAGTAGATCATTTGCAAAGATGTTCACAATAATTCTTCACATCATTTCACAAACGCCTTTTACAATATGACATTGTTGCTCTTCCCATTAAGCTGTGGAGCCTGTCCCCACCTCTTGAATCTCGGGTGGCCATGTGACTTGCTTTGACCAACAGAATGTAGAAGTGGAGCAGGAGTTTCAAGCCCAGACTTCAAGGAGCCATGCCGCTTCTGTTCTTGGCCTTTGCTATATAAAGAAGCTCTTCCAGGGCTCCTGGGTGGCACAGTCAGTTAAGTGACCAGCTCTTGGTTTTGGCTTAGGTCGTGATCTCAGGGTTGTGAGATCAATAGCCAAAAAGTAGAAACAACCCAAATGTCCATCAACTGATGAATGGAAAAACAAAATGTGGTGTATCGATACAATGGAATATTACTTGAAAATAAAAAGAGGGGATCCCTGGGTGGCTCAGCGATTTGGCTCCTGCCTTCGGCCCAGGGCGTGATCCTGGAGTCCTGGGATCAAGTCCCACAATGGGCTTCCTGCATGGAGCCTGCTTCTCTTCTGTGTCTCTGCCTCTCTGTGTGTGTGTGTGCCTTTCATGAATAAATAAATAAAATCTTAAAAAAAAAAAAAGAAAAGAAAAAGGAATAAGAAAGTACTGGTATATGCTACAACATGGATAAGTCGATCATACATAAAGTATGATTCCATTTAGATGAAATATCCAGAAAAGGCAAATCCATATTCTGCAGATCGGTTGCCTGGTGGTGAGAAGTTTGGGAGGAAGTGAAGACTACTAATGGATAAAGAGCTTCTGGGTGTATTTTTGGGGGTGATGAACATATTCTAAAATTGATTATGGTGATGGTTGTTCAAGTCTGTGAATATACAGAAAATTGTGCACTTTAAATTGGGAAATTTTATGGTAGATTAATTGCATCATAAATAAAGCTATTATTTCTTAAAAGCTGAAAAAGAAAAGCACACCACAGTTTCCCTAAGGGTCTGTTACTGCAGAACACCTCATGTGAGCATGTATCACAGCCTGACACTGAGACCAATCAGACCACAAATGACCCCAGCCAATCACGCTTGGCAATGCTCGGTCATGCTCTGGTCACACGGAGCTGTCAGTACTTAATACTGGTCATGGGAGCTTGGGCTGACAAAGTTAATTATGCATAGCATGTATAGCAGTGGCTAAGGGCATAGGCTCTGCAATGAGACAAACCTGAATTTGAACCTTGAATCTGTCTTACGACCAATGGCGAGTTAGCCTCTCTTGGCCTTAGTTTCATTTTCTGTAAATTAGAGATGATAATACCTACCCCACAGGGAGGATAAGGGGATTAAATGAAATACTGCTAGAACAATTAGCACAGTGCCTACACCTGGCTAAAGGATCAGTCAATGATAGCTAACATCATTTTTAATAATGTATATAATAAATCATGGAGCACAGTGCCTGGCTTATAGGAAGTGTTCAGAACATGAAATGATAAAAGTTATACTTTTCGCCAGAAAAATTTTTATGAGACAGAATAAACTTTACAGACAAGGACAGAGAATTTGAATCTGCTGCTTAAAGACCAAAGTAGGTGACTTTGGAAAGCTGCTACGTGCTCTGCACCTGACTTTCATCAGGCTCCTCTTGACAAATACACAGCCCAAAGCACTGGGCTCTGCCCTGGAGCCTCTTGGCCACCCCCACCAATCACTAATGAGCAAATCCAAGCTTCCGGAAGCTCTAAGAGAACATTCCAACTAAGAAACTGGAGTTTTTGATGAGGACCCAGAACAGGAAATGACATTGACCCTCCAAAGCATAATCTAAGACAGGGAGCTAGAAAAGGAACTCAGAATAGAAAATAATTGCAATTGGTTGTCCCAGGAATGAAGAGGCATTTCAACAACAGAAAATCTATAAATGTAATACACCACATGGTATTAACATGGTATGGTTAAAGGAGAAAAATGTGATCATCTCAATAACTGCAGGAAAAAGTAGGCGATAAAATTCAATAATCATTTATGATTAAACATTAGTAAACCCGAATTAAAGAGAAATTTTTGTGTCTGATAATACACATATCAAACAGCATACATAAAGATGAAATGATAGAACTATTTCCAAACTAGGAACAAGGCAGGGATGCTGGCTATTATTCTTATTATTTGATATTATCATGGTAGCCAATTGATTTTCTTTTCTTTTTTTTTTTTAAGGTTGCCTCTTTTGTTAATTTTTTGTTTATTTATTTATGATAGTCACACAGAGAGAGAGAGAGGCAGAGACACAGGCAGAGGGAGAAGCAGGCTCCATGCACCGGGAGCCCGATGTGGGATTCGATCCCGGGTCTCCAGGATCACGCCCTGGGCCAAAGGCAGGCGCCAAACCGCTGCGCCACCCAGGGATCCCGCCAATTGATTTTCAACAGTGATCCCAAGACTACCCACTAGGGAAAGAACAGTTTTTTTCAGCAAACCGTATTGGATATCCAAAGGAATGATGCTGGACATTCCTTTGGATATCCATATTTAAAAATGAATTAAACTGTATCACCATACCTCACACCATATTTAAGAATTAACGATAACTGTGTCAAAGACCTTCATGTAGGGACGCCTGGGTGGTTCAGCAGTTGAGTGTCTGCCTTTGGCTCAGGGCGTGATCTCGGAGTCCAGAGACTGAGTCCCACATTGAGCTCCCTGTGTAGAGCCTGCTTCTCCCTCTGCCTGTGTCTCTGCCTCTCTTTCTGTGTGTCTCTCATGAATAAATAAAATCTTAAAAAAAAAAAAGACTTTCATATAAATGCTAAAATATAAAACTTACATATTTTTAAAGATTTTACTTATTTATTTGAAATAGAGAGAGAGAGCACAAGCAGGGAAGAGGGAGAAGCAGGCTCCCCACCAAGAAGGGAGTCTGACATGGGGCTCCATCCCAGGACCCTGGGATCATGCCCTAAGCTGAAGGCAGATTCCCAACCAACTGAGCTGCTCAGGCACCCCTAAAACTATAAAACTTTTAGAAGAAAACATAGGTGTAAATTTTCATAACCTGGGATTAGGTAATGATTTCTTGGATATGACACTAAAAGCATGAGCAATCAAAGAAAAAGTAGATATATTGGACTTTATCAAAATAAAAACGTGTTTTATTTTTTAAAGGTTTTATTTATTTATTCATGAGAGACCGAGAGAGAGAGAGGCAGAGACAGGCAGAGGGAGAAGCAGGCTCCATGCAGGAAGCCGGATGTGGGACTTGATCCCGGAACTCTGGGATCACGCCCCAAGCCAAAGGCAGACACTGAACCTCTGAGCCACCCAGGAGTCCCAAAACTTGTGTGTTTTAAAGGACGCTATTGAGAAAGAGAAAAGACAACCCACAGAATGGGACAAAAATATTTGGACATCATATATTTGACTAGTCTACTATCTGGAATATATAAAGAACTCTTACAACTCAACAATAAGAAGACAACCCATTTTAAAAGTGGACAAAGGATTTCAGTATACTTTTCTCCAAGGAAGGCATGCAAATAGCCAATAAGAACACTAAAAAAATTCTCGACATCATTGGGCATTAGAGAAATGCAAATCAAAATCAGCGATGAAATAGCACTTTACACCCACTAGAATGGCTATACTTTTTTAAAATGGAAAGAAGCAAGTGTTGGCAAAGATTTGGAGAAATTAGAAACCACATGAATTTGTTGATAGAAATGTAAAATGGTTCAGCCACTGTGGAAACTAGTATGGTACTTCCTTGAAAAGTTAAACATAGAATTACCATATGACCCAACTCTAAAATATATATACCAGAGAACTGAGAATGTGTGTTTGTACAAAAAGTTGTGCGTGAATGTTCACAGCAGTATTATTCATAGGAGCTGAAAAGTAGAAACAACATAAATATCCATCAGCTGATGAATGGATAAACAGAAAGTGGTTAATCAATACAGTGGAATATTATTCAGCCATTAAAAAGGAATGAGGTACTGATACATGCCACCATGTGCATGAACCTTGAAAACATTATGCTAAGTTTAAAAGCCAGATACAAAACACTATGTATTGTATGATTCCATTTATATGAAATGTTCAAAATAGTTAAATCTGGGCAGCCCTGGTGGCTCAGCGGTTTGGCGCTGCCTTCAGCCCAGGGCCTGATTCTGGAGACCCGGGATCGAGTCCCACATCAGGCTCCCTGTAGGGAGCCTGCTTCTCCCTCTGCCTGTGTCTCTGCCTCGCTCTTTAAAAGTTTTAAAATCTTTAAAAACAAAAAACAAAACAAAAAAAAGTCAAATCTACAGGTGTTTGCCAGGGGCTGAGGAGGAGAGAAATGGAGATTGATTACTGAGTTAGGGGTTCTTTTTGGGTTAATGAAAATGTTCTGGAGTTAAATAAGAATGATGGTTGCACAGCCTAAAAGCTCTTGAATTCACCCCTTTAAGATGATTAATTTTATGGCCTGTGAATTATATTGCAATAAAAAAAAACTGAGTAATTAAAAAACCCAAGTTGGAAAATTCAGTTCCAGCAATTCTACTTCTTGGTACACACTTTAGAGACACACACTTCCTTTACACCAGAGGTGTATACAAGGATGAGTACTTTAGTAGATTTAAGATGGCCACAAATTCTTTGCATTCCCTCTCATCAAAGATGGGGTCTATTTTCCAGCCCTTTGAATCAGAGCTGGTCTTGTGATTTTCTTGAACAGAAAGAATGCAGCAGAAGTGGCTGTTGCCAAGAACTTACAGCTTCTGCTCTCACTCTCTTGGAACATTTCCACCACCTTCTGAAGAAGTCCAGCTGGAAAGAGAAGGCCAAAAATCCCAACTGAAGCTCCAGATTGAGGCCATCATAGGCCAATTAGCCAAGCTGCCTGCTGACCACAGCTACTGAGCGAGTCCAGGTAAGATCAGAAGAAGCATTTGTCACCCCACAGAATCATGAGAAATAGCCGTTATTGTTTTAACCCACTATGTTTTGGGGATGGTTCGTTACCCAGCAATAGCTAATTGATACAATACTGGGGCCACTTGCCTGAAAGATCAAAACTTGGGAAGCAACCCAAAGGCAGGCTGGATGGTACAGTGGGTAAGAGCTTGAACTTTCATCCTAGAATTGGGCCCCAAACCACACCCTACCACTTACCAGCTGTGTTAATGATGAGAAATTTTATTTATCCTTATTTCGTCCTAGGTGAAGAATTCAAGGGGTTGATATACAGAGTGGACTTGAGATCCTTTCTGGTAGAGAGGAACGCTATTAAGTTTTGGCCACCAACAAAATGTGGTCCATGTATGTGCTGGAGGTGGTAAAGGAGTAAATCATATATATCAAATTGGACAGTTCTTAACAATAAGATTGTACAGAAAAAGCAAGTTGTCAGGCTATTATGATTATGTAAAAGTATTTTTTATTTTTATTTTTTTTAATTTTTATTTATTTATGATAGTCACACAGAGAGAGAGAGAGAGAGAGAGAGGCAGAGACACAGGGAGAGGGAGAAGCAGGCTCCATGCACCGGGAGCCCGACGTGGGATTCGATCCCGGGTCTCCAGGATCGTGCCCTGGGCCAAAGGCAGGCGCTAAACCGCTGCGCCACCCAGGGATCCCAAAAGTATTTTTTAAATGTAAGGAGGAGCACATAAACCACCTCAGAGTGTTTGCCTCTTTGAAGGTAAAGATGGGAATGGATTTCTAAGTAGAAATCAAGTATTTTTGCTTTAATCACAATATTATTATTTCTTATTATACAAAAAGGACACTAGTTGCATCATTTTGGGAGAAAACGAACACTGAAACTCCAGCATTGGTTAATTTGGTTTGGTGGGAATGTTTTCATCTTCCTCATCCCTCAAATTCCTGTAATTAATTTAATTACAATGGTTCCAAATTCTTCCTTCCTGCATGTAGCGTGGGGGGCTAGCCTTCTCCAGCCAGCCCTGACACCTGTCTCATCACAGGCAGGCTCAGCAGGGTATGCACAGCACCTGGTACTGCTCTCCAGGGCCCCCCAGCTTGGGCCCACCCATGCCCACAGCTGGCTGTATTCTTGCCAGAGTTTCAGATCTCAGGCTTTGATCTTCAACGTGCTTGAAGAATATCAATTCATTAGGTTCACCTGACTGAATATAAGGGGTTTCTCAATCCTCCAACTCCTCTGCAGAGGGCCCTGACACCCTCCTAAAAGCAGCTGAGGGTAAGCCGTGGGGAAGAGTGTTTGTACAGAAGGTGTCTGGAAAAGGCAACACAACAGAGACACATGCCAGAGGCGATATCCTTCCGTGGCAGATGCCAAATGGAGGATTTTATCAGGCTCTTTAAATTTTTAAAGACTTATTGGTGATGTTTTGTCTTGCTGTCCCTGTTTTAGTGAATTGGTTCTGGCGTCCTTAACTATTGTGTATGAGGGTGTGAGAGCAAAGACCTACAAAATGTGCAGATTAGCAGGTGGGGGCCTGGGCTCTGGGACTCAGGAGACCTGCTCCTGGATTCTCCTGTTTGGACCCTTCTCACTTCTCAGGCCAGGGTGTTACACCCAAAGGGAGATCCTGAAGTTGTTCTTTCTGATTTTCATTGATAAGTTCTGGGTTAGACACTCTGGAAAATTGGAGTTTGGATAAGACTGGTTTTTGTTTTTGTAAGATTGTATTTTTAAGTAATCTCTACACCCAATGTGGGACTCAAACTCACAAGCCCGGGATCAAGTGTCACATGCTCTACCAACTGAGCCAGCCAGGAGCCCCGGATAAGACGGGTTTTTAACTCACAAATAACACATGCTCTGTGTAGAAAACTAAAAAAAAAAAAAAAAAAAAAAAAAAAAACACATATAAATAAACCAAAAAAGAAGAGACAGAGTACCTATCATGTACTAGCACTGTGCTAGGACCAGGGATATCATGAGCAGCAAACTGTTAATTCCATGAGGACACAC
Organism: Canis lupus familiaris; assembly: GCF_011100685.1. Classification (NCBI taxonomy): domain Eukaryota; kingdom Metazoa; phylum Chordata; class Mammalia; order Carnivora; family Canidae; genus Canis; species Canis lupus. The sequence continues at coordinate 81,514,433 of NC_049226.1, read as the reverse complement.
CCTTTGTTATGTTTAAAGGCTGACACTGGACTCCCAGGGTGTGATCCTGGAGGCCTGGGATCGAGTCCCACATCGGGCTCCCTGCATGGAGCCTGCTTCTCTCTCTGCCTGTGTCTCTGCCCCTCTCTCTGTGTCTCTCATGAATAAATAAAATCTTTTTAAAACAATTTATTTCTCAATTTTTTTGATATAATACAATCTATTTCTCAATTTAAAAAAAAAAAGAAATGTTCTAAGAACTATTTCTCAGAGTATAGTCCTGGTATTAGATGGTTTTAAATCACATAGACCGGGACTCCTGGGTGGCTCGGTGGTTGAGCATCTGCCTTCGGCCCAGGGCACGATCCTGGAGACCCAGGATTGAATCCCACGTTGGGCTCCCAGTGCATGGAGCCTGCTTCTCCCTCTGCCTGTGTCTCTGCCTCACTCTGAGAGAGAATAAATAAAATCTTAAAAAATAAATAAATTACATAGACAAAAAAAAAATTCCCTGGAATTCTCTTTCAGTCCTTCAAGGAGAAAGTCTCACTTTGATGTTGATATGTCTTCAATGTCTAACACTTACTGATTTCCCTTTTTAAACAGAACCAGTCCTAGGCTCAGCCCCCAGCCGGCAATAATACCCAGCTGAAATGGATATATGACATGTTTTACATTTTTTTCTTTTTTTTATGAAGTAAATTCTACACTGAATGTGGGGTTCGAACTCACAACCCCAAGATTAAGAGCTGCATGCTCCACTGACTGAGCCAGTCACCCTCATATTGTTTAATTTTCTTTGAACTGATTTTTTATTTATGGCAAGTGTGTATTGGTTTCTCATGTGATGTTGTAATATTGCTTTTTTAGAATAAAGGCTTCAAGCAAATTTAAATTAAAAGTGAGGGCAGCCCCAGTGGCTCAGCGGTTTGGCACCTGCCTTCGGCCCAGGGTGTGATCCTGGAGACCTGGAATCGAGTTCCACATCGGGCTCCTTGCATAGAGCCTGCTTCTCCCTCTACCTGTGTCTCTGCCTCTCTTTCTCTCTGTGTCTCTCATGAATAAATAAATAAAATCTTTAAAAAAAAAGAAAAAAATAGAAGTGAGTTGATTTTTAAAATTTATTTATTTATTTATTTAGTGATGTCCGGGGCAGGAGTTGGGGCAAGAGAGAGAATCTCAAGCAGATCTGTGCTGAATGGGAAGCCCAACTCGGGGCTCAATCTCAGGACCCCAAGATCATGACCTGAGCTGAAATAAGAAGTCGGCGCTTAACCAGCTGAGCTATCCAGGCAACCCTGAAAGTGAATTAATTTTAAGACTAATTTTAAGTGTAGAGCACCCGTGGTGTAAGGATGGGGCAGAAATAAAGATGATTCTTCAATGACTAAAGTTTGGAGAACATTGTTCTAGTAAATTCTATCTAGAAATAAAGTAAACCCTCACTTGACTCCACACACATCTGTAGCTACACCCTCGATGAAGGAAAACTTGTAAAGAATTGTCTATCCATGCTTCCTCACCTCTAATTTACTCTTCTGTCTAATCTAATCTCGTTTCTGGGTTGATTTTCCAGTGAAACTTTGCTCCCAAAGACCTCGAGCAGCCAAATTCAATGGACATCTCTCTGACCACATTGTTCACGGCCTCCCAGCAGCCTTGACCCAGCTGATGATTTCGTCTTTTCTGAAACTCTTTCATTTTTGGACTTCAGTCGTCTGGTTTTCCTTTCACTTTTCTTAGTGCCTCCTCCTCTGCCCAGTCTTCAAATACCAGAGCACATCAGGGCTAATCCAATGTGTTTAAGTATCATCTGTTTGGAGATACCCACTATGGTATCTCCAACCAAGCCCGTGGTTCATGGTGAACTCAACATCTGTGTCTGGCTAGCTCCAACTTCACAATCCAGATGGAACTCTTGATTCCTCCTGCACCTGATTCTATTTCCATAAGTAGCACCATCTCCTCCTTTCCTTCATCCTCAAAATCAATCTATCATCAAGTCTTGTTGACTTCACCCCAAAGTTCTATCAAGAATCTGACCACTCGGGATCCCTGGGTGGCGCAGCGGTTTGGCGCCTGCCTTTGGCCCAGGGCGCGATCCTGGAGACCCGGGATCGAATCCCACATCGGGCTCCGGGTGCATGGAGCCTGCTTCTCCCTCTGCCTGTCTCTCTTTCTCTCCCTCTCTCTGTGACTATCATAAATAAAAAAATTTTTTAAAAAATTTATTTTAAAAAAAAAAGAATCTGACCACTCTACTCCATCTTCCCCTATGGTCCCAGGCAAGCTCATCATCTCTTTTCTGGACCCAGCACCAGCCTCCTCTCTTGTCCCTTACTTTTATTCCTCCTGCCCACAGTTCATTCACACAGCAGCTAGAAGGATTATTACAAAATATAAATCAGTCTATGTTCCTCCTCTGCTTAAAATTCTTTAGTAGCTTTCTTTTTTTTTCTGGAATAAAGGACCACTTTCTATGACTGCAGAGCCCTATGTGATCTGGTTCTCACCTATTTCTCTAATCTTACCTCATTTCTCTCTCGCTGACTCCTTCTGCTTCAGCCACATTGACTTTTTTGTTTCTGGTGTCTAGAAGTTACTTACCTCAGGACCTTTGTACATGCTGTTCCTTCTGCCTGAAATACTTTCTCCCCACTTTTCCATGATTGGCTCCTTTTCAACCCTCAGGCCTTAGCTTCAGTGTTGCTTCCTCAGAACATCTGACCATTCTATCAAAAATGGGCTTCCCCAGAGACTATCTTGTTACTTTATTTCCATTTTAGCACCTTTAATAGTCTGTAATTATCTTGTTTGTTTACTTATCTACTTTTTTAAATTATAAACTCCATGAAAGTAAGGACCTTGTTTATTTGATTTACTGCTGCATGCCCAATGCCCAAAATAGCATCTGACATGTGTTTGGCCCTCAATATTTCTTGAATATAATGGAGAGGTAAGAGGTGATTAGACCTGGTGGAATCTTGACAGAGCACAGTGGGGAGGCCTTTGGGGATCTTAATCAGAGAAACAAAGTGATCAGACATGGCAGGGTTTTTTTTCTTTAAAGATTTATTTATTTAAATTAACCACTCAGGAAATGAGATGTTGGCTGGGATGCGGAGAAAGGGGAACACTCTTACATTGTTGGTGGAATGGAGGCTGCAAAAAAAAACAGTTAATTTTTTGAGGAACCGGGGATGCCTGGGTGGCTCAGCGGTTGGGCATTTGCCTTCGGCTCAGGGCATGTTCCTGGTCTGGGGATCAAGTCCTGCATCAGGCTCCCTGCGAGAAGCCTGCTTCTCCCTCTGCCTGTGTCTCTGCCTCTCTCTCTGCATCTCTCATAAATAAATAAACAAACAAACAAATAAAATCTTTTAAAAAAAATTGAGGAACCCTATCACCCAGCAATTGCACTACCAGGGATTTACCCCAAGATACAAATGATCTGTGATCCGAAGGGGCACCAGCACCCCAATGTTTATAGCAGCAATGTCCACAATAGCTAAACTATGGAAAGAGCCCAGATGTCCATCAACAGATGAATGGATAAATAAGATCTGGTACACACACACACACACACACACACACACGGTGGAATGCTACTCAGCCATCAAAAATGCAATCTTGCCATTTGCAATGACATGGATGGAACTAGAGGATATTAGCTAAGGGAAATAAGTCAATCAGAGAAAGACAATTATCATATGATTTCACTCATATGTGGAATTTAAGAAACAAAACAGAGTATCACAGGGGAAAAAGGAAAAAAAAATAAAACAAGATTAAATCAGAGAGGGAAACAAACCATAAGAGACTCTTAACCATAGGATGCAAACTGAGGGTCGCTGGAGGGGTGGGGGTAACCAGGTGATGTAATGAGCACTACGTGTTAGATTAGACCGATGAATCACTGCCTTCTACCTCTGAAACCAATAATATATTATATGTTAATTAATTTAAGTTTAAAAAAGATTATTTTAGAGGTTGAGGGTGATGCCGAAGAAGAGGGAGAGGGAGAAGGAGGAAGCAGACTCCCTGATGAGCACAGAGCCTGATGCAGGGCTCAATCTCACTATCCTGAGATCATGACCTGAGCTGAAATCAAGTGTCAGATGCTTAACTGACTGAGCCACGCAGGTGCCCCCAAGACTTGGCAGTTTTAAATGATCAGTCTGACAGTAGTGCAGGAAACACGTTGGAGGGAGACTACGGAAGGCTATTGCAGTCATCCAGGAGAGAGATGATAGAATAAGGTGCACAAAGCATTCAGCAGTTAATGATATGGAATAAGGGTGAGTTACTACCCGCAATGAAGCAGGCAAGTAAGGGATGCTTGAACTAATGAGTAGGTAAAGTTCAGAGTCCAGAGATAGATTTGTGTATCCTCTGGAATTTTTGAGCTTCCTCCAGTGAATGCTAGAATTTCTTACCCGTATCAAGTTATTTGAGCTGAAGTCTGATAGTTTATCCTCCATTCGTATTTGCATCCTCCTACTTGTGTTCCTCCTTATTACCATGAGCTGGGAGGGAGAATTTCAAGGAGCGAGCTCTAACACTTCTCATTAGCTGTGTGACCTGGTAAGTCACCCAGTCTCTCTGAACTCAGTTTCTTCTTCTCCTTCTCCTTCTCCTTCTCCTTCTCCTTCTCCTTCTCCTTCTTCTTCTTCTTCTTCTTCTAGATTTTGTTTATTTATTCATGAGAGACACAAAGAGAGAGGCAGAGACACAGGCAGAGGGAGAAGCAGGCTCCCTGTGGGGAGCTCAGTGCAGGACTCAATCCCAGGACCCAAGGATCACAACCTGAGCCAAAGGCAGACTTTCCACCACTGAGCCACCCAGGTGCCCCTCAGTTTCATCTTCTGTAAAATGAGGATGCTGATATCTATTCTGTCCATTGCAGGGATCAGGGAATAACTGTACAAAAAATGTTTTCAAAATGCAAGAAAAAGTATTACTATAATGTCATTCAATAAATATTTATTAAGTAGCTCCTGAGTGCCAGCCACTCTTGGTACTGGGAGTATACCAATAGAGTGCAGGGCGGAGACAAAAATCGAGCCCTTATGGGGTTGGTTTTTTAGAGGTCCATTTAGATTCTGGGATTTTTGGATTTTGATCATAGTTTCCAAATTGTCAGATAACCTTAGACCCCTGTTAAAAAGTATAGACTCTTGGTCTAACCACAGTCTTGGTCAGAATGGGGAAGGTAGAATGGAGGAAGGATTCATGAACTCTTCAAAATTATTCAGAAAGGACTGATGATAAGAGATTAAATGGATTAAACTGCCTCTTTTTTTTTCTTTTTCAAATTCTGATCAACTGCTCAGCAATCCTGCACATATGTCTGTTCATACAGAGTTTTCCAAAACATTCCTAATAATAAGTGGCTTCAGATGGCTCCTAGGGAAAACAAGTCCAAACATTAGAACCAGCCACGTGACCTTGAAGGAGCAGAGAGCAGAAGTGCTGTCCTCGGCGGTGTTTTTGTCTGCCATGGAGCTTGCTGTGCAACCGTGGGCAGGTCACTTTCCTGTTCTGGATCTAGGTGTCCTCATCACCAAAACAAGGTCACGGTTTCCTGACTACCAGTTCACGGAGGAGTGCTGGGTTTGTTGCTTCAAAATCACCTGGGAAGGGATCCCTGGATGGCGCAGCGGTTTGGCGCCTGCCTTTGGCCCAGGGCGCGATCCTGGAGACCTGGGATCGAATCCCACATCAGGCTCCCGGTGCATGGAGCCTGCTTCTCCCTCTGCCTGTGTCTCTGACCCTCTCTCTCTCTGTGACTATCATAAATAAATAAAAATTTAAAAAAAATCAAAATCACCTGGGAAGCTTTTAAATATCCAGATTCCTGGGCCCTGTGGACCAGCGAATATGATTCAGTAGAGCTAGGATTGCATCCATCACCTTCTCTATTTTTAATTAGCTTTCTGGGAAATTTTTGATATGCATCCAGATTTGGGATGTTACTTAGGGTAGGTCAAACTCTCTGTGTCTCAGTTTTGTAAAATGTAAATGTAAAATGTAATCTGTCAAATGTGATCCTCAGATGGTGGATTTGAGTAAGTTAATTTCTATAATGAGCTGAGAACACTGGCCCATACTGGGTACCATGGAAGTTTTAACTCTTCCATCCAATCAAGAAGACAAAACCACCGTGAGTCTTTAAAGCAGAGGAACCGAATGCAGACATGATGGAGAGGCTGAGAAGTCAAATAGGGGACAGGGATGCAACCTATAGATTAGGCAGAAAGATGTCATCCACTACCTAGCAGGAAACGAGAAGGAAAAGGTGGTGTTACTGGAGCCCAGATTCTGGATCCACAGAATGGACCTACAGCTGGAGCTATAGACAAGACACAGCCATTGCCAAGACACTGCTGCAGGAGAATGAACACCCTGGCTGGTTGTCCCACCCTCCAGTCTCCCACTAGTGCTTCCTACTGGCTGACCCCAGCAGGAAGTCCTCTCTCAAGTGAGCTGGGGAAACCTCATCTGCAGGTCACCCATGCCCCTCAGGGAAAGGATGAAGAATGGCTTTGAGAACAGATTATTATTATTTTGTCGTTGTTATTGTTACTATTATTATTTTCTTTAAGTCTCTTTTGGCCATACAGATCTTAAAGTTTCTAGACCTTAGCCAACCACTCGGATCTTCGGGGCTTTGTGAGTGCTTATTGATTAATTGATTCTATGCACTCAGTGTACACACATACATAAATGCTTGGCCTCTGATCTCTGGAAACTGACAGCTCAGGTCTTGGCAAAAATTTACTGATGCTGAAGGCCGCACAGCCCCTCCCAAGACTTAAGGAAAGGGAAGGTATATGAATCCGGTTTCCTGCTGGGGATCAGTAGCCTAAGCACTTTGCAGGCTTCAGAAGTGATACATGGGAGGAGCTGGCCAGTGACATCACCAGACCAAAAGGAAGGTCCCAGAAAAATCAAGAACAAATATAAAGAAGCAAGACCATGGAATCATTTGTGCAGAGCACTGGGCAGTGGAGGAGAGGGACAGGAAATAGGGCCTCACCTAGTTTTAAGACTACTTCCTAGAAAAATCTGCAAAACACCAACTTGTCTTTGGGACACATCCCCTAAGTGTGCTGTGTGGGAGTGGAGATGTAGGAATTTTGCTACCAAAAATGGGCAGAAAAGCTCTTCCTAAATGTTTCCAGGAGGACCCAAAATTTAACCTTGAACCAGGGGCAAATATGTTTATCTTAAGAGGTTTTTTTAAGAGAAAGGACTGGATATTGTGGAATTCTTCCTAATATACCAAAGACCTGCTTCACAGATTCATTCTTTCAGCAAATATTGATGGATAACGGTTTGGCAGCTAGTTCAGTGAGCTTTGGAGTGAGGCAAAACTGGGTTACACTATGGCTTTGCCTCTGCCTAGCTCTGGGGTCTTGGGCAAGGGACTTTACCCCAATTTCCTCATCCGTGAAAGGGAATAATATGAACTACCGTGTAGAGCTGTGAGGATTGGAATGAGTTCATGCATGAAAGTAATTAGTACAGAGTCTGAATCCAGTGTGTGCTCAGGTAGTTCATTTTATTATGACTCGTACTATTTGTAGGATACTTCTCAAAACACTTAACCCTATATTAGCTCATTGGATCTCACCTCAGCTCTGTGAGGTGGGTCAGGCAACCCACACTGGTTTTGCTTCTACTATGCATCTAGCACCCTGTCAGATGTTTGTCAGTTACATCCTGTTGATTTCATCCATTCAGTATGTATTTGATATTTTATGCTAGGCTGTTCTGTGCATTTAGGCTACAACAGTGAAGAAAGACAAAAACCCTTATCTTTCATAGAGGATATACTCCATGAGGGAAGAGGGACAATAAACACAGTTTAACAAACACTTAGGTTTATCATGTTCTAAGGTGTTTTATAGGGATGCCCAGGTGGCTCAGTGGTTGAGTATCCGCCTTTGGTCCAGGGTGTGATCCTGGAGACCCGGGATCAAGTCCCATTAAGGCTCCCTGTGAGGAGCCTGCTTCTCCCTCTGCCTGTGTCTCTGTCTCTCATGAATAAATAAAATCTTTAAAAAAAAATAAAGTGTTTTATAAGTAGTGGCTCATAATCTATGAGGAAGGTGTTATTTTGCTTATCTCATTCTATAGATCAGCATACTGGAGCACAAGGGAGTTGGAAGTCACTTGCCTAAGATCTCATAGATCAGGAGAGCTGGATTCAGGATTTAAAGCCAGACAGTATGACTTTGGAGTCCTTGCTTTTTTTTTTTTTTTTTTTTTTAAGATTTTTAATTTATTTACTTGTGAGAGAAGTGGAGCAAGCACGAGCAAGGGGAGGAGCAGAGGGAGAAGGAGAAGCAAACTCCCCACTGAGCAGGGAGCCCAACACAGTGTCCATCCCAGGACCCTGAGATCATAACCTGAGACAAAGTCAGTTGCTTAATCAACTGAGCCACCCAGGTGCCCCCTGCCCTTTTTTAAAGTAGGCTCCACACCAAGCATGGAGTCTAATGCAGGGCATGAACTCATGATCCTGAGATCAAGACCTGAGCTGAGGGGCACTTGGGTGGCTCAGTCAGTTAAGTGTTTGCCTTTGGCTCAGGTCAAGATCTCAGGGTTGGGCTCCCTGCTCAGTGGGGAGTCTGCTTCTCCCTCTCCCTCTGCCACTCCCCCTGCTTGTGTTCCCTCTCTCTCTCTCTCTCAAATAAATAAATAAATAAATAAATAAATAAATAAATAAATAAATAAAATCTGAGCTGAAATCAAGAGTCGGATGCTTAACTGATTGAGCCCCCCCAGGCACCCCTGGAGTCCTTGCTCTTAATCATTACTGTGTGTTGCCTCTCAGAGGAAAAAATATATATGTACTAATAAATCAGGGTATGATAAGTGCTATGAAAAAATAAAGCAAGGTAAAGGGCAAAAAAAGGCAAATGCTCTCTAAGGAGTGACACCTGAGCAGAGACCTGAAGGCATGAGGAAGAGAAGCAGGTGAACATCTTTGGGAAGGATGACCCAATAGAGGGAAGCACAGCTGCAAAGGCTGGAGACAGGCCACACCTGGTGTGTTCTGAGAAGCACAAGGGAGGTGAGTGCTGGAAAAGCAGAGTGAGCATGTATAAGATGAGTCAGGGAGCGAAAGACACCTCAGGTGGGAAGGATGCTATTGCCTTTTGCTGAGATGGACAAATTGTAAGAGGAGCAGGTTTGTAGGAGCAGGTCAGGAGTTCAGTTAGGGATAACAGGAACAACTAGCTGCAGAGGGCTTTGAGGGATTAAATAACTCACCCTAGGTCATCCGGGAAGTCGTCTTTAGAGGCAAGCTTCAGACCCTTGTCTGCCAACCCTAACTTCAGTACCACACAGGCCTTTTCCTGGGTGGGTGCCGTGGGGAATCTGCAGAAGTTATAATCTGACAGTACTAATCCCTGATCCCAAGGAGCTTCCAAGGAGGGAGAAAAGAGGTGCTGGAGAGTAAGGGAGAAAGACAGAGTAACAATGCCACAGATTCCACACCACCGTAAAGAGCATGAGTTTATTTTTTTAAGAGATTTTATTTATTTACTTGGGAGACTGAGTGAGAGAGCATGAGTTGAGGTGGGGGCAGAGGAAGAGGGAGAAACAGACTCTCTGCTGAGCAGGGTGCCCGATGCCGGGCTCGATCCTGGGACCCCAGGATCATGACCTGAACAGAAGGCAGATGCTTAACTGACTGAGCCACCCAGGCGCCCCAGGAACATGAGTTTAAATGGGAAGTGCAGACAAGAAGCACAGAAAAAGTGCTTCTGTTTTTTTAATCAGGGAAAAGTTTCCTTTTCTTGCATTTCTTTTTCTTTGCTCTCTCATTTTGTGCACTTCTTTTTGAAAAAGCAAAGAGTGAGGTTGCCTGGGTGGCTCAGTCAGTTCAACATCTGACTCTTGGTTTCAGCTTGGGTCGTGGGGTCAAGCCCTTTGTTGGGCTTCACACTTGATGTGAAGTCTGCTTGGGTTTCTCTCTCCCTCTCCTTCTCCCTCTGCCCCTCCCCTTCGCCCACACTCTCTAAATAAATAAATAATATCTTTAAGAAAGAAAAAAAGAAAGAGCGAGCAAAGAGTGAAAGACTTAAAAAAAAGAGTGAGGGATCCCTGGGTGGCGCAGCGGTTTAGTGCCTGCCTTTGGCCCAGGGCGCGATCCTGGACACCCGGGATCGAATCCCAAGTCGGGCTCCCGGTGCATGGAGCCTGCTTCTCCCTCTGCCTATGTCTCTGCCTCTCTCTCTCTCTCTCTCTCTCTCTCTCTGTGTGACTATCATAAATAAATAATTAATTAAAAAAAAAAAAGAGTGAAAGACTCTTGGCTCTGTGTGGAGGGTGTCAGGGACAGTACAAACATCTCAGTGTTGACGGCCCAGCTCTGTCTGACATGGGAAAGCCCCAGAGGCTCAGGGTGCTACGTAGGCAAGTCTTTCCCCACAGATTGCCCCCAGTATTGATGCTTTCCCATCATGACAAACGCATATTCCCAGGCCAGACCTCTCTCCTGAACTGACGTCTCCAACTACAGCTTCCTCAATATGCCGCTACCAGGCATCTCTAAATACAACCCAATTTGAAGTCCTGATCTTCCCCCAATCCCAAACTTGTTCTACCTGCAATGAGATGCCAAGAAGCTCACCCTGCGGCAAGGATTCATGTGACTTACTAAGGAAGGGTTCCCAGGAGGAACAGTGAAAGAAGTGGGAGAAATAAGATAGAGAAGGCAAGAAGGGGAACACCTGGTTGGCTCAGTCGGAAGAGCATGCAACTCTTGATCTCATGATTGGGGGTTTGGGCCTCATGTTGGGTGTAGAGATTACTAAAAAGAATAAAAAATAAAAAACAATAAGATAATTTAAAAATAATAATAATAATAAAGAAGGGGCACCTGGGTGGCTCAATCGATAAAGCATCTGACTCTGGATCTCAGTTCAGGTCTTGATCTTAGGGTCTTGAGATCAAGTCCCGAGTTGGGCTCCATGTCCATTTTAAAAGAGCAAGGGTAAAATAAATAAATAAATAAAATAAAATAAAATAAAAAATAATAAAAAAAATAAAATAAAATAAAATAAAATAAAATAAAATAAAATAAAATAAAATAAAATAGCAAGGGTGTTATTTCGGGCCCAGTCTCCGCAGGGTAGTTTCAGCCTGACCCCCAGAGGAATGCTGGATGTAATTACCTCTGGGCAATTGGCAGGGGTAAAGGGGGCTGGGCTTCCCTATTACAGTATCAGTTGGTCACTGGCTAAGGGCTGGGAAGTGAGCCCCTGGGCACTTCCTTGCAAGGCCAAAGGGACCCCAATAGCAGATGAGCAGATCTCTGAAGAGAGTCACATGTGCAGGCTACTAGAAGCATCAGCACACAGAAGCCAAGAAGGGGGAGCTCAGAAACCATCAAAGGGACCCCAGGGAGGATCTGAGCAGTACCCTGACAGTGTCTACCATACACACCTTCCCAAACTCAAGAAATGGCACTGCTCTCCTCCTGGTTGCTCAGGCCCCAAACGCTGGAGTAATCCTTGACCTGCTCTTTCTCTCATGCCCATATCCAATCTTTTGGTCAGTCTTACTGTTGGCAATATCTTTATTTTTAAAAAAATTTTTTTAAAGTAATCTTTATGCCCAACTTGGGACTCTGTCTCTCAACCCCTAAATCAAGAGTCTCATGTTCTACTGACTGAGCCAGCCAGGCACACTCTGGCAATTGCTTTAAAATAAACCCAGAATATAATCACTTTTTTAAAGTAACTTTAAAAATCGTGGTAAAATTCATATGACATACAGTTCAGTGGCATTAAGTATATTCACGTTGCTGTTCAACCATCACCACCATCCATCCACAGAATTCTTTTCATCATACAAAACTGAAACTCTGTACCTGATGAACATTTTGTTTATTCACTTACCTATGGATGGACACTTGGACTGCTCCTGCCTCTTGGTTATTGCAAATAATGCTGCTATGAACATGGATGTTCAAATATCTGTTCGAGCCCCTTCTCTCAATTCTTTTGAGTATGTACCCAGAAGTGGAATTGCTAAATTATATGGAAATTCTATTTTTAATTTTTTTAGTAACTGCCATGTTGTTTTCCAAAGTGGCTGCACCATTTTTCATTCCCAGCAGTGCACAACTGTTCCAATTTCTCAACATCCTTGCCAACACATTATTTTCTGCTTTTTTAAAAAATATTTGTTTATTTGAGATAGAGAGAACATGAGGGGGGTGAGAAGGGAGAAGGAGAGGGAGAAGCAGACTCTCCACTGAGCAAGGAAACTACCTGCCTCAACTCTGACTCCATCCCAGGACCCAGAGATCATGACCTGAGCTGAAGGCAGACAGGCAGACATGTAATCAACTGAGCCACCCAGGCACCCCTCTGGGTTCTTTTCAATTTGATAATTTTTATCCCTTCTATGATCTCCACCCTAAACCAAGCTGTTTAATTTCTGCCTGATGTTTGCAGTAGGATCCCAGTTGACCTCCCTGCCTCTACTTCCATTCCCTGTGGTCTCAATGCCACTCCTCTGCTCACAGTCTCCAATGTCTTCCTTCCCTCCCACTCAGCAGAAGGCCAAGTTCTTACAATGGCCTATGATGCTCTGCAAGATTTGTTCCTCAACCTCCCAGCTCTGACTCATTTCCTACTTGTCACTCTACCCCAGCCATTCTGGCTTTTTTTTTTTTTTTTTTTTTTTCTGTTCCAAGTAATCTACTGCCTCGGGGCCTTTGCCTGGGTTTGTCTGCCTGGAATGCTCTTCCTTCATATCCTGGGTGTGACTTGCTTCTTCATTTCTTTCAGGTATTGTCCAAATGCCCATTTCTCAGAGAGGCCTCTTGGCATCACCCATTGTGCACCCACCCCTCATCCGTTTTCTGCCTTTCTCCCTCCTGCCTCATGACTGGAGAGAATGACCCCTCCACACTGTGCCAACTGAGCTTTCTTGCCCTCAGGCTTCTGGGTGGGTTTGGCCCACCAGGAGATGAATGGCAAAAGGAGGAAGATGCTGAAGATTTCCTGCATCTTACCTGCTCTTGGCATTGAGCGAGTGGCAGGACATCGACTGCATTTGGGAGAGGTAGTCCTTCCTCCACTCTCCAGCTGCCTGCCAACTCCCAAGTATCAATGACATCATTTCCTCCCTTGGCTCTTCATTCCTCAAAGTTCTAAGGCCTCTCTCTTATTGGTCCCTGGAGCCTCAACATCCCTTTTGATTCTCTGAACCCTGCCCATTCCTTTAGTCCCTTCACTGAGACTTGAACCACCCAATCTGGAGTCTGTCTCTTGTTGGACCTGACTGAAACACCTTCCAGATCACATTCTGTATAGTCTCCAACCCTACCTTCTGTCGCATGTGGTTTTTTTTCTTCCTTCCTTCCTTCCTTTCTTCCTTCTTTCCTTCCTTCCTTCTTTTTCTTCCCCTCCTTCCTCTCTCTTTCTTTCTGTCTTTTTGCCCATTGCAGGGCTTGAACTCACAGCCCTGAGATAGAGTCCCAGGCTCCACCAACTGAGCCAGCCAGGCGCCCCTACCTTCCATCTCAGGAACTGGCACTTCCTATTTCACCCTTCTTCATCTACACAGTACATATGATCTTTTTTTTTTTTTTTAAGATCATTCATTCATTCATTGGAGACAGAGAGAGAGGCAGAGACATAGGCAGAGGGAGAAGCAGGCTCCCTGCGGGGGGCCCGATGCGGGATTCCATCCCAGGAGCCCGGGATCACGCTCTGAGCCCAAGGCAGATGCGCGACTGAGCCACCCAGGTGCCCCCAGCAGGTATTATCTAACACACATTTACTTCTTTGGTTATTTTCCTCAACCCCCCACCCCCACCTCTCCAGGCTGCAGATTTGTAACAAACAGTTTGCTCAGTGTTGCATCTCCAGTGCTCGGCAGATAGCAGGCTACCGGCGAGGATTTGCTGAGTGAATGCAAGGCATGGCCCAGGGGCCAGGGGGAGGAGCGCGGCCCCAGCTGCCGCCGCAGCGCTGACTCTCCACCTCTCCGCCTCTCCGCCCGCCCCGCCCGCCAGGCTGAGCGCCCGGGACGCAGGCGGAAATGAGCGCGCGGAACGGCCCTCCAGCCGCTGTTTACTTGACGGGGGCCTGCGTCCCGGGGCTCGTCTGCGGTTAACGGTCCGCTTAATGGCTTCATCTGGTTCCGGGCGGGCGCAGCGGCATCTGCGGGCCGAGGAGAGGCGGAGCCGCTGGTGCCACCCGGGGCCTCCCCGCCGCGGTGCGCCCCGCGGGTATCCACCCTGTCCTCCCGCGGGGAAGGCGACCCCCGCGGCGCAGCTGCCAGGCTTTTCCCGCGCGGCGTCCGCGCCCGCCCCAGCCGCTGGGCCCACGCGCGGAGCCCGGGCTCTCCCGGATACTCGATGCCAACGGCTTGCTTTTACATCAGCTGCGAAATTCAAGGGTCACATTTCTTAGGGTGGGGAATGTGACGGTGCTAAGGACAGACACCACTCCCCGGGCGGGGGACAAATTAGACCCCAAAGCAATAGTACCAAGCAATGTTTGGGCACGTGCTCTGTGCTGGGTACTGAAGTTAGCGTTTTGAATGTATTAATTAATTCTTGTTTCTTTGTATTGATTCATTTCATCCTAACCTGGGTGGCTCAGTGGTTGAGCCTCTGCCTTCGGCTCGGGTCATGATCCCCGGGGTCCTGGGATTGAGTCCCCCATCAGGCCCCTGGCAGGGAGCCTGCTTCTCCCCCTGTCTCTGTCTCTACCTCTCTCTGTGTGTCTCTTATGAATAAATAAACTAAATCCTAATGTATCAAAACTTTAGAGGGCAGATGTCCCATTCATTTAATGTATGTAGAACTGAGCCTCAAAGAAGTTATTTCACTTGCCCTAGTACTAATCACGGTGCAACACAGGTTCAAACACTGGCATTAGGGCACCAGAGCCAAAGCTTGGCTGGAGAGAGGACTATCGTGGTCGCAGCACAACCCTCCTCCTAGCCATAGGGCCTAGTGGTTGGAAAGACAGCAGGCCACGGGTTAGTCCTGGAGGGCCAAGGAATCTATAGTTGCAATCTTCAAACCCCTGAATCTGAGCTGGGGAGGAGGAAGGAGAGGGAAGAGGAGGTGTTAGCCTGGGTTCTCAGGGCAGCGGGAAAGTGGAGAGACCTCAGGGAGCGCAACGTTGGGAAAGCTCAGCCAGGTGGGGAGACAGTGCAGCAGGGTGGAGGGATTGAGTCTCAGGAGGGTTTCTGTGTCCGGGCTCCACTTGTGTGTCCCGTAGAGGAAAGCACTTCAGGTCTAAAGTAGAGGGATGAACTCCAGCTCATCCACGTTTCTTTCAAGGGGGGGGGGGGGGGGGGGGCGGCAGGGTTAGGAGAGCTGCTTATGTGGGAGGCTCACTGGAAGGCCGCTTGCATGGCAAGTGCAGTTTTCACTTAGATTCTATTCAATATTTCAGACGAATGAAACAGCCGAGGTTTTTTAAATGTCTATTTTTTTAAGTATTTGCCTTTTACATGAAATTGAGAAAGTGTCATATTTAGTGGGGAAGGGGGTCCCCGGAGATACTGGGGCTGATAACCGCCCCTCTATCTCGCCCCCTTTGGCGCCAGGGCAGCCTCAGAACTCCGGGGCCTCCTCTCCTAGCCTCCATTTATTGGGCTGGGCCACGGAGGTAACGAGGTTCCGCAAGTTGCAGCAAAGCCTGTAACGCGGGCTCTCTGCGCCTCACCGCCAGGTTTAAACCCCACTTAGTGTCTTCAGGGCGGGCTGGCGTGGGAGACGGAGAAAGAGGCAGGGGGCACCCCCACCCCCGGAGCCGGTTGTGGGGCGGACACACCCGGCCTCCATCAAAGCTTTGGACAACAGAATGCCTCGGGGGAGTATGAATGGGGCGCCTCTTGTTTGCAGTCGGGTTCAGATGCGTCTCCATTTTTTTCCCCACTGCAGCCTCAAGGCACAAAAACACTTTTCTTTGCGTGCTGCGGAGGCTGAGAAGCGGGGTGGTGTTTTGTTTGGTTTTTTGTCTTGCGTTTCTCCCCTAGATCCCAGAATCTGTGAGACAGAGCCTGGGTTCCCGCTGGGAGAAGTCGAGCGCCGGCCGCACGGAAGCGTGTACGGGGGCGCGGCCCCACCTGCGAGGGGGCGGGCCCGGGCGGCGTCGGGCCAATCAGCGCCCACCTGCGCTCACCTGGCCCCCGCCCGCTGCCTCCCGCGGCCCGCGGCGCTCAGAGGGATCCCCGAGGCTCCGCGAAGCACCGGCCGGCCGTCGCGGCAGCTTCTTCGTCCTTCATCCCGCAGCCATGGGGCTCCCGAAGGGGCTCCTCGCGTCCCTGCTGCGCCTCGCCCTGCTGCTCCAGGTACGCGGCGCCCGGCCCCGGCCGGCCCGGGCGTTCCGGCTGGGCGGGGTCCGCACGCGGCGGCGGCGTCGAGCCGAGCGGTGCGCGGGGCTGCTCGCGGCCGGGGCGGCATCTGGCTAGGGGCGCGCGGAGCGGGACACGCCTGCGAGCCACCCCCTCTGCCCCTTCCCTCAGGCGCAGGTTTGCTGGCTGCCCTGCGTGGCCTCCGGGCCGGGCGGCGCGGGCGGCGGGAAGGCTGACGTGACGCTGGAGGCGCGAGGCGCGGAGCTGGGGCCCGGCCAGGCTCGGAGGACAGGTAGGACCTTCTAGGACCTTCCCGGAGGTGCCTGGAGCACCGGCGGGCCGGGGGCTCACGTGGTCGCGCGAGGGGCGCCTCGGGCCGGGGCTCGGGTGCGGGGGATGGAGAGCGGCGCCCCCCGACCTCCGGCTGCGCCCGGCCCGGCCGGGGCGGCTCACCTAGACCTCCCCCGGGGTGCGGGGCGGTGCGCTCGGCCAGCCCGGACCTGGGCAGCTGGCCCCCGCCCGCCCCGCCCGGGAATGCGGCGGCCGCATTCCTCCCCCAGCCCCCGCGCAGGTGTGCGGGTGAGCCGTGCCCCGGGCAGCCCCCCGCGCCCCTCTCGGGCCCCCTTTGTGTCCCGCGCTTTGTGTCTCCGACAGACAGACCGGGTCTGTTTCTCTTCTTCGCGCTCCCCTCCCCCGCCCCCCTTCTTCCCCGGCAGCTGGAATGCACTCTTAACCCTGCCCTCCCCGGAGGGCCTGCGCCCCTCCGCCTGCCTGGAAACTGGGTCTGGCACACCTGGGCCGGGGCCGTCGCCCTCGGGGATACTCCTGCCCCCCGCCCCGCCCGCAGTCTTGGACTGGAATGTTGGGGGAGGGGGGCTCCCAAGCCCGAGGTCTTGAGCTGAGGCCAGGGTGGATGGGAGATCAAAGCGCATTTTTGATCACCCAATTTACTTGGCCCTACCCCACCCCCCACAAGTTCAAAAACTTGAGGACTGGGAGTCCCTTTGGTGCGGACAACCAGGGTGTTGTGAGACCCAGGCAGCTGCCGGCTGGTGGGAGCCTCTTTCCCTCCGGCCAAGACAGGACAGTGTGTGTGTGTGTGTGTGTGTGTGTGTGTGTGTGTGTGTGGTGTGGGGGGGTGGGATACTCCACCGATCAAACCAAGTTCTTAAACAGAGGTGTAACCCAGGATCCTTGGGTGGGGTTCAGGGGATCCCTAACCTATGAAAGTGTTTAAGAACTTGCATGTGCATCTTCCTGGGGAGGGGGATCTACAGTTTACCTGGCCTTCAAAACAGTTAAGAACCTTTGCCACTTAGCATTTTTCTAATGCCTTCATCAGCATACCTCTCACCCCAGGTACAAATTACCTGTTTGAATGGAGAAGTGCCAAGGCCTAGGGGACAGAATGGCTCTCCTTTGTTTCTCTAGAAGAGGACTGAGGTCTGGAGTCCGTAGGAGCCTTTTCCCCCCCCTTCTTTTTCCGAATAACCCTGCAGATTGACAAAACTATTAACACCCAGGCTAGGCCAGGCTCCTTCAACTCTTGGCTGTAGGGAGCCAAGCAGAGGCATTAAGAGGCCATGCCTCATAAACTTTAAATTCTTGCACATGGGTTTATTACTGACTGGCTAACAAACTGCAGCTCAGCCAACCTGTAAAAATGTTAACTTGGGCAGGGCCCCAAATCCAATTCCGGCTCCCTGAGGAAGCTTTATTGCTAACCAGACCTCTGCCAAATCTGTACTCCCTCCCCGTCATTGTCAAGTTCTCTGACTACAATCTCAAGGCTTTTGAGTGTTGACTGTGCCTTATCTTTCTTACTGAAGCAAGAAATACCAGATTAACTGTCACTTCACTAAACTCCAGGTTGTTGAGGGGAAGCCGTGATCAGGTTTTCGATTTCATGGTCCAGTTGGCGAGTGTTTCCTGGTGACGTCAGGCATTTTAAAACTTTTGAGAAAATTCTGCTTTCTTGGATGTCTGGTTTATGATTGTGAAAACGGTGGGTTCATGCCAGGAGCACACCTGGGTTATAAAACAAAGGGTTGGTTAACGTGCTTAGCTAACTCCGAGCCTCCCTGCAACATGACTGGTTCTTAGAGTAGTTTTCCTGTGAAATAATTAGGCTGCTGCCACCTTTTTTTTAAGCAAGATTCTGGGGCGAGTTGGTCCCAATAAATTGAGACACTCCCAACAAAAAATATTGATATTTTTCTCCTTGACTCTAAGCTGCTGACATCTTTCTCTACCTCCCCAGTTTTCTGTTTTCAGTGCATAGGATGGATCCAGCCACGTTGAAAGGGTTATCCTGAGGGTACATACAAACTCTCAAGTTTGGCCAAGCAGACAAGTTTCTTTATTGCTAAGGAACAATTGCCCCTGTTGTTCGCCCCTGGGTTATGAATATCATAGGTGTCTATGAAGTTGAGCTCAAAGAAATGATCTGATATAATTAATACCTTGTTTGCATGTGCACTTTACTCTTCAAAGCACTTCCACAACTCTGAGCTTGCTTTGTCCTCCTGACACTCTCTTGAAGCTGGTAAGGTACCTATTAAACAGCTTGAGTTCTTAATCTTAGAGTTGGAACTTCAGAGAGCCTGTAACCCCAGCCCTGCTGGAGGTTTCAAAGGTGGAGACACAGAAGCAGCTTAATGGGTTCAATTTGCTAGCCTGAACATTTCAGGAGCGTCCTTGAGGGTCACAAACATGATTTTTGCCTTTAGGTTTAGTCCCAGGCAGGACCTGATACTTCACAGGATGCCCAGTAGGTATTTGCATGAATCATGACCATCTCGTGAAGGTCTGCCTGCTTTGCAGATGAAACCTGAGTGGTTGTGGCTTCACCAAAGTCATTACTACGGTGACCAGCTGAGACTTGAATGAAATTTGTGACTCCTAAGTTCCGTGGCAATTTTTACTACCAGAAAGTGGGAGGTTGAGGGGCGTCTGGGTGGCTCGGTTGGTTAAACATCTGCCTTCATTCCGCTCAGGTCATGATCCTGGAGTCCCTGGATCCAGCCCTGTGTGGGCTCCCTGCTCATCTTTCTCATCAGGGAGCCTGCTTCTCCCTCTGCCCCTCCCCCTGCTTGTACTCTCTCTGCTTTCTCACTCTTTCTCAAATAAATAAAAATAAAATCTTAAAAAAAAAAAAAAAAGTGGGAGGTGGAGGAAATGAAGTGGAGTGTTGGAGCACCAGATCCCACAGACACCAATAACAACCTCTGCCCTAAGAGCAATTAGTCATTTGTTCATTCTTATCAGAAGGTTTTCCAGAAACATTCCTGTAGGGAAACTGGCTTAGATACAGTCTCTGTGTCCTAGTGATGAGGCTTGGGTCAAGTGAAGCTGGGCTTGCCTGGACCAAGAGCAAGAGGTTAATCTGGAGGGAGGTACTGCTGGAATGTTCCCCCCCTACCCCAACCCCACAGTCTGAGAGGGTGCCTTCAAGTGTGGTCTGGAAGCAAAGACAAAGGAGAGGTGGGAGGAAGGAATTTGCGTGGTATTAGTTAGTACAGTGATTAAAAGCAATTGACCTAACTTGGTCTATACATCCTAAAGGACAAACAGTTGAGAGAAGCACCTTAATTGCACTAAAAGAAATCCAGTACTTCATTATGGCTCCTCAGCAGGTTCAGCTCACCCTTAGTCAGTGTTTGAGTAAGATTAAAGGTAACCCACATTAGCTTCGGTAGGAAACTGCAAAGTTCAGTCATGAATCTGACTGAGCATGAATTAACTTCAAGATGATCTTGCTTATTTCAACTTGTGTAAAAATTACCTTTTGTATTAGAGCCTCCATTCTGGGCCATGCCCTCTATTTATATTTTATTCTTTCAAGATACATACATTTAACATCTGTATGTGTCAGGCAGTGTTCTAGAGAACTGCAGCTAAAGTAATGGACAAAAAGTTCCTGCCTTTGGGGAGCTTATAGTCTAATATTTTTTTTTTATAGTCTAATATTTTTTATGCTTATGATCACCTTGTGAAGCAGGTGGTAGTAACTCTTTTTTGCTGTAAAAGGAGGTAAGCAACTTGGCATAAGGTCAAGGCAATCAGCAGTGAGGCCAGGATTTTATTTTATTTATTTTTAAAATTTTTATTTTTTTTTTAAGTAATCTCTACACCTAACATGGGGCTCGAACCTATGACCTCAAGATCAAGAGCCCTATGCTCTACTCACTGAGCCTCCCAGTAACCCCAAGGTTTTAAATCTGGGGGGATTCCATAGTAAATCTGCCTCAGTAAGGAATATTTGGGAACTGGGGCTTTGAGCCTGGCTGGCTGCCTTCCTTGCTCAGCAGCTGGCTAAGGTTGGTTGCTGAAGCCTGTTGCACATCACTGTTAGCTTGTGCCTGGGGAGCAGGTCCCAAACCT
This sequence comes from Canis lupus familiaris, assembly GCF_011100685.1. Lineage (NCBI taxonomy): Eukaryota > Metazoa > Chordata > Mammalia > Carnivora > Canidae > Canis > Canis lupus. Next base: position 81,493,727 of record NC_049226.1, on the reverse strand, counting down.
CTAGTCTCTTTTCCCACCTCCTCACATGGCACTCTGTTCCTAGGTTACCCAGTGCAGGGTGCCCTCAACCTCCCTGCTGTGGGGTAAGGAAGGCATTGCTTACGATGAGCAGTGAATTTCTAGGGCTGCAAACTATAGCTCTGCACAGCATTTGAAAGATGATGAGGGGAATGAGGGAGAGGAGGGCCTCCCCTGCCCAGATCACTTGAGGCTTTGGTTCTGAGGCTGAACTGTCTCCATTCAGAGAACCACTGTATTGAAGAATAACAAATGTAGAGGAAAGTGCCCAAATGATAAGTGTACAGCTCAGTGAACATCACAGATGTAATACACTCACGTATCTGTACCTAGATCAAGAAACAGCATTACCAGGACACCTACGTGGCTCAGCCAGTAAGCATCTGACTCTTGATCTCAGCTCAGGTCTTGCTCTCAGGATTATGAGTTCAAGCCCCATGTTGGGCTCCACGCTGAGTGTGAAGCCTACATGAAAAGGGAAATGGGTAGCAGGGTGGCTCAGTTGGTTGGGCATCTGCCTTTGGCTCAGGTCTTGATCCTAGGGTCCTTGGATCAAGCCCCACATCAGGCTCTCTGCTCAGCCCCTCACCCCATTTGTACATTGTCTCTCTCTCACTCTCTTGCGCTCTCAAATAAATAAATAAAATCTTAAAATAGCATTAGCAGCACCTCAGATGCCTCTTCCTTCCCATTCTCTACCCTCTCCAGCTGGAGAAGCACTATCTTGACTTCTAATACCATAGATTAATTTGCCTGTATTTGAATTTTATATAAAAGAATCATACAGGAGCACCTTGGTGGCTCAGTGGTTGAGTGGCTGCCTTGGCTCTGGTCATGATCCCAGGTTCCTGGCATCGAGTCCCACATCAGACTCTCCTGCAGGGAACCTGCTTCTCTCTCTGCCTGTGTCTTTTCCTCTCTCTGTGTGTCCCTCATGAAGAAATAAAATCTTAAAAAAAAAAAAAAAAAAAGAATCCTATGAAATATTCTCTTGGGTTGCTATACCATGTTAGATTCTTCTATAGTTCTGGAGATACTTGCAGGTGATTATTAGTGTCCTATCATATCCCATTTTGTGATGATTGGTGCTTCTACTGTTGATAGGTATTTGACGAGTTTCAGGTTTTTGGCTATTAAGACTAGTGCTGCTGTGAACGTGATTGTTCCAGTCTTTTGATGAAAAGTCTTGGTGTACACTATCTGTTAGGTACGTACCTGGGAGCAAAGCTGCTGGGTTAACTGAGGATTGCCTGAGGATCTCAGTACTGTGACTGTGTACTGAGATGACAGCTTTTCTCTGCCTTGAAGTCACCAAGTCTCTTGTGGGTTCTCCTATCCCCTTCCTCCAACAGTGTCCTCGCTGGACCCATCAATTCTGGATTCTTGATTTTTCCCTTGGTCCTATCCTAAGAGGCAGCAAGTCTTTATTTGTTTTTGGTCACATCCTTTGCATTGGGGGAGAAATCCTTCCCTTTATTTGTCCTTAGCCGATGCTTGTTATTTTCCCCCAAAATAGAAAGGGAATCTGGAAGTGGACCTGAATTTCTTAGGTGAGGTTTTCTTCCCGGGTAAATTTAATCCTGGACAGTACAGTGTATGAGTGGGGAGCAGCAGCCTCGAATAGGCAAGGTGGTCAAGTCCAGCTCCTCCCTCATTATGGAGACAATGAGGTATCTGAGACCCAAGGACAAGTTGATTGGTCATTCAGCCAACAAATGTCTGAGTACCTACTGGGTGTTAGACATTCAGAGATGACAAAGACTCATTAATGTCCCTGAACCCCACGATTAGAGGAGGAAGCAATCAGCCACTAGGCAGTTTTAATTATGAATCTGACATTTGGGATCCCTGGGTGGCTCAGCAGTTTAGCACCTGCCTTCGGCCCAGGGCGTGATACTGGAGACCTGGGATCGAGTCCCACATCGGGATCCCAGCATGGAGCCTGCTTCTCCCTCTGCCTGTGTCTCTGTGTCTCTGCCTCTCTCTCTCTCTCTCTCTCTCTCTCTCTCTCTCTCTGTCTCCATGAATAAGTAAATAAAATCTTTAAAAACAACAAAAAGAATCTGAGATTCAACAAATATTTATTCAGTTACCTACTAAGTGCCAGATACTACTGTTCTAGGTGTATAGTTACATTAGTGAGCAAAACATGCCTAAAACACAGGCTTCATGGGCCATTTACCTGCTAGTGGAGGAAGACAGAAAAATAAGCCCTATATATAATAAGTGTATATATACTATGCAGTATATATGGTATAATATATATTATGTTTTATATGTACATACAATAGATAACATATGTTGTACATACATATGATCCAACAGGAGGTGGGGGAGATAAATATGGAGGCACGTAGGAAGGGCTGCTGACATGTTCTCAGGAAGACTTGAAGGAAGTGATGTCCAAGTGGAAGGCTGTGGAAGATTATGCAAGGGAGTTGGGGCAGGAGAGTTCCTGGCAAGGGAACAGTATGGGGGCCAGGCCCTTCAACATATTTAGTCTGGCTGGACCATGGAGTGTAAGGTGGGAAGAGGCAAGAAGAGGAGTAGGGAGGGTCCAGTCCAGCTGGAGTTTGTCCCACCCCATCAGAGAGGCGGGAAGGTGTTTGGGAGAGGCAGGTGTGGCTGAGATCCCAGTTATGCCTCCTGGAGACCAGCGTCCTCTGGAACCAGGACCCTGGGCCCCAGCTCTAGCGTCCCTTCTTGCCTCCCCTTCCCGGCTTTCCCCAGACCCAAACCCAATTCCATTTAGTTACCTGTCGTTGCCAGGCAGCGGGGCCTTCCAAACAAACAAACAAACAAACAAACAAAAACAACAAAAAAAAGGCAACCTAAATACCACTTACTGAGAGCTTACTGAGTTCTAGAGACTACAGTATGTACTTTATGTAATAAGCCCTTTTAATCCTCCTCAAAGCCCAGGGGGGCCGGGGTGGGGGGGTTGGGGGGTGCTTGGTGGTGTGGAATTGGCTTCATTTAACCGGATAGGAAACCTAGGCTTGTAACTGTGTAACCTCTCCAAGATCACCCCGCTAGTAAATTGTGGAGTTAGGATTTGAACCCAGGTTGGTCTCCCTAAGGGGGAGATGCTCCGCACTCTCCTAAGCGTGGGAGAGGGCGGAGGCTGCGAGCCCTCTGGCCACAGCCAAGCTAGAAGAAGATCGGAAATAGTTAATTCCTGACCCAAGGGCTTGGAATTCCTGTTCCCTCCACAGGCCTCTCTGGTAATCACCAGGAGCTGGAGCTGGAGCTGGGGGGAGGGGGCACCGCTCTCCAGGACCCCTGGCCCCCTCTTGAGGACGTGGGGGGTCTAGGGCTGGCTCAGATCCCAGGCCCGATAGCTCCACGGACAGCCCTCAGCGGGAGGCTGCCCCCGGCTCGCTATCTCGCCTCCCCGCCTCCCTCCCCTCGCCGTGGTGGGTCACCGGAAGGGCAGTGGTCGGCAAGTCCCTCGAGGCCTATGGGAGCCGTGATGGTGCTGAACTTCCGGGGTGCTGGGATGCTGTGGCTCTCAGGAAACCAGAAGCCTACCCTGGAAAGAGAGCCAGACGCCTTCCTTTCCCCTCACCCCACCTTTGAACTCACGACTCTGACTCTTTGGCTGTCTGACGTCTGACGTCTGAGGAGAGGGCTCAGAGCCAGGGCCCCGAGCCAGGAGGTGGGCGAGCTTCTTCCCCCTCAGGAGAGCGTCCTAAGCCACACGGAACCCCCGGGAGGGCGAGGTCTGTCCTCCGCAGGACCCCAGGGCCTCTCAAGGGCTGGGTGGGGAGAGCGGGCCAAGGAGGCACAATCCTTTTCCCTCACAATCTCAAGACCCCAGTTTTTGCTTGACACATAAGTAAGAGGAGTTCAGTGCTCCAGCTCTCTTGCCAGGAAACGTAAACCTTCGTCGGAGGCTACAAGTAGGTTGGTTGGCCCAGAGTTCTGATCTCAGGGTCTCACGTCCGCTTTAGCAGCCCTTGGCTCCCCTGGAGTTCACTGTGCAGGAGTGCGTACGTCCTTTCCTGAGAAGATGCCTCCTCCTGATTTGGAAAACCTAGCATATTCCTCACCGTCTCCCCAAGCCCCCCAGTTCCTCGGAGTCTCGTCAGGTTCAGCAGACAGCCCGAGCCTGGCAGCAGGTATCTGTGCCCGGGAAATGGGGTCCTGGGCCCGGTTCCTCATCCCGAACCATGTGGCCTGAGACAGGCTACTCCGCTCCCAGCTCCTCGGCCTTGAGCCCTGACTGTCCTGTGTGTGAGAAGCGGCTCTGTGTCCCTGGAGCTAGGAGAGGGGGGATCGTTGGCTGGTCACAAACAGGGCAGGCCCGGGGCGCTCGGCTACTCTGCTGGGGTCTAGCTCCAGGCTGGCTGCCGCCTCGCCACGAGTCCCAGCTTGTCGTAGCCGCAGGCAGAGAGAAGAGCTGCTTGTGGGCTCCTCGTACACAAGCCAGAACAAGATGCCAGGCCCACACCCTGCCCTCTCCTCGTGGAGTCGGCCTCAGCCGGGGCTTCCCATCAGGACTGCGTGACCTGCTATCTTCTTGTCTTTTATGGTCTTTTTCCGCTTCCAGAATGCTCTTGCATTCCCCAGCTGGGACTCAACCACACTCCCAACTGGTTTACTGGTCTTTTCTCCTTGACTCAGTAGTTTGCAAACTTAGCTGAATATCAGAATTGCTTAGGGAGGTGTGCCTGACTGGCTCAGGTAGTGAAGGGTCCGTCTCTTGGTTTTGGCTCACGTCATGACCTCACGGTCCTTAGATTGAGCCCCATGTCAGGTTCCACACTCAGCAGGGAATCTGCTTTAAGATTCTCTCTCCCTCTGCCCCTCCCTTACCGCCCCCCCACATATGCACTCATGCTCAGCGCTCTCTCTCTCTTCTCCCCTCTAAAATAGCAGGCGCTAACCGCTGAGCCACCCAGGGATCCCCTAAAATAAATAAATCTTTTTTAAAAATTGCTAGGGTGCTTTTGATTTTTATCACATCCCCCTCCATATGTACTATTTATATTTTTATAGAGTTGGGCTTGTTCGTTGGAATTTTACATTAATACATGAATATATGTTTACTGTTAAGAGCATGTTTTTCTTTTTTTTTTAATTTTATTTATTTAAAAAAGACACAGAGTGTGCGCGAGAGAGGCAGAGACACAGGCAGAGGGAGAAGCAGGCTCCATGCAGAGAGCCTGACGTGGGACTTGATCCCGGATCTCCAAGATCACAGCCTGGGCTGAGGCGGCGCTAAACCGCTGAGATACCCAGGCTGCCCAAGAGCATGTTTTTCAATAAAATATGCAGCACTTGGTATGTGACAGGTACAGCTCTTAGCATTTTATGTGTCTTAGCATGTGTAATCACCATAACATCCCTTGGAGTAGGTAGTATTATTATCCCCATTTTACAGATGAGGAAACTGAGACCAGAGGGGTTAAGTAACTTGCCAAAGATCACACAACTGGTAAACAGCAGAGCCTGGATTCAAATCTTAGCAGCCTAAGCTTTAATCACTGAACTCTGCTGCCTCTCAATAGAAATAAATCAGAAACAAATAGATGAAAGTTCTTCTCTTCCTCAGTTTTCCTGCCTAAGGATAAGCACATCCAGTGGTTTAATGTGAATCCTTGTGGACTTTTTTTTCTTTATGAGAAGCTTATGTGTGCATTCGGGGATTTTTATTTATTTATAAGATTTTATTTATTTATCCATGAGAGATAGAGGCAGAGGGAGAAGCAGGCTCCCCTCAGGAAGCCCAATGTGGGACTCAATCCCAGGACCCTGGGATCATGCCTTGAGCCAAAGGCAGCTGCTCAACTGACGGGCTACCCAGGCATCTCTATTCAGGAATTTTTAAAACAAGAATTGGGCTCTATCAAGCCTATAAACACTGTAACTTGATTTTTTAACTCTCTTGAATCACGGGCATCTTCCTGCATATTGTTAAATAGACATCTATCTTGTCTTTAACGGCTCCATAGTCTTCTCTGTGAAGGATATACCAGGATTTATGTAGCTAACCCCTTGTTTTATCTTTTACAGATGTGGAAGTGGGGAGGAGTTTAACATAAAAATTGTAAAGTGTTTGGATTTTCAAGAAACCTAACTATCAGAAATCACCTTATTAGGAAAGACTGTTGTAGAAGGATGATCACATGAATTGTTCATTTTAACCGAATTCAGATAAATTAAGCTTTTATGTTTGAATAATACCTTTAAGATGACAGGCTTTGCAATAAGCTTAATAAGAGTACTATGCCATTTAAAGCCATTAGTAAAAAAATAATAATAAATAAAATAAAAGCCATTAGTTTTGGGGCACCTGGGTGGCTCAGTCGACTAAGTGCCAGACTCTTGGTTTCAGCTCATGATCTCAGAGTTGTGAATACCGGCCCCTTGTGGACTGGACTCCCCGCTCAGTGGGGTATCTGCTTCCCTTCCCCTACGTGCAATGCTCTCTCTCTGTCTCTCTCTTTCAAATAAATAAATCTTAAAAAGAATAATAAAAACCATTAGTTTTCACACTAACCATTGTTTGAGGACTTAATTATTTGAATGTTTCAGAAGCATTTGAAGTCATCAAAATTTTTAAAATGTAAACTGCTTAACAGAAGCTGTCAAGTTTCTTAGCACTTGCATTATTTTCCTTGGATGTTGAGAATTTAAAAGAATTTGCTTCTGTCAAAGCAAAAAATGAATTTTTTCTCATTTTTCTTTAGATTTCAGATTGTTAGCAAAATTTTATTTACTTATTTATTTATTTATTTATTCATTCATTCATTCATGAAACAGAGAGAGAGAGAGAGACAGAGACACAGGCAGAGGGAGAAGCAGGCTCCATACAGGGAGCCTGACGTGGGACTCGATCCCAGGACCCCAGGATCACACCCTGGGCTGAAGGCGGCGCTAAACCGCTGAGCCACCAGGGCTGCCCTGATTTCTGTTCTTAAAGAAAATACTTACTCATGATCTTATTTTCTCCCAAGAGGTGCTATGAGCTTTTTCTTAAACCTAAATATTGCTGTAATAAATTATGTTGTATAGGGCAGTGGCATGATGTAAAAGATGCATTCTTGAAAATCTCAAATAATTCATAACTTCCATGATTGAAGACTTAGGTTCTCTTGTGATGTATGTCAAGAGTATGTGTGTGGGGCAGGGAATCTAGAGGGGTACTTGTAATTCACTAGTGTCTCTGATTGTGAAATTATGTGACTTTATACTATTTGGGAGATTTGCATTTCTTCAGACTTTGCATACAAAGTGTGGCTCGAATATTTACGGTACCGTTTCAAATTTCTACAATTGAAATCATAAAGTACAGCTATGTTGTAACGTGCAGAATTCCTGAGCCGTAGTTCCATAGTGCCTGGGTTAAATCTATTTGTCCATTTAACTAGCTGTGAAAACTTGGGTAAGGTGCTTCACCTGTATGCCTCAGTTTCCTTATCTGTAAAATAGGGATAATTATGGGGGTCACACAAGGCTCTAGTATGGATTAAATGAATTAGTACACGAAAAAGCATTTAGTAAATAAATAAGTGTTTAGGTGTTAGCAGTGGTAATAATTAGCCTTATTGTCACAACTGGAATAGTTTACATATTTCTTTAGAATGCATTCCTGGAAGCAAAATTGCTGGGTCAAAGAACTTTCCTAGTTCACTCAATGTTATTGAACACCTACTTTGTATCAGCCACTGAGCTAAGTGTTGAGATATGGTGATAAGCAAATTCTAACATAGTCTTTGCCTGTGGGCATTTTTGAAAGTTGTAAGGGAGATAGGCAATTAGATAATAGCAAGTAAACATATAATTATGCTTGTAATGAATTATATGGCAGGAAGTTACATAGAGCTTCCCTGAGAAACTTGCTTTGTGATCTGAAAGATGTTAGGAGTTAACTGGGTAAGCTGGAGTACGAATGTAGGGAGACCCTGTTCTAGATGGGGTGGGAGGGCAGCACATGCAAAGGTCCTGTGGTGAAGGGGTTATACTGCATTTAAGAGTAGCACTTATATGACTAGACAGTGGAGACAGGGAATTGAGCACGTTTAAGATTTTGTTTTTTGTTTTGTTTTTTTTTAATAAGATTTTGTTTTTTATCCTAAGAACAGTGGCACACCATTGATGAGTTTCAAATAAGAAATTGATCTCATTTCACTTTCTCAAATGTATCATCTGTTGCATTTTAAAAGATCCTTTTTTAAATGGAGATTTTTACACTCATTTAAACTAAATATGTTGTATTTACTAGAGCAATGTCGGTAGAGATGAAGAGGCATGAATCTTGGTGATTGACTGGGAAGGGGTTTCTGAAAGAGAAATGGTCATGGAAGATGATGCTACCTCACCATTGCCAGGCACTGTGCAAAGTATTAACTCATATAACTGTGGTAGATATTATTAATATCATTCCATTTTATAGGTGAGGAAACAAACTTGCCCAAAGTTGGAGGTGGAGCCAAAATTTGAGCCCAGGTACTCTAGACTCAGACTCTGAGACCCAGATTTTGGGTTTGAGTAAGTAGCTGAGTACATGATATATCTTTCTCTGGGAGACCATGGGAAAGGACCATATTTGAGCAAAGAGTAAAAGATCATGGATTTGGGACAGCCCCGGTCGTGCAGCGGTTTAGCGCCACCTGCAGCCCGGGGTTTGATCCTGGGGACCGTGGATCGAGTCCCACGTTGGGCTCCCTGCATGGAGCCTGCTTCTCCCTCTGCCTCTCTCTCTCTCTCTGTGTGTGTGTGTGTGTGTGTGTGTGTCTATGAATGAATAAATAAAATCTTAAAAAAAAATCATGGATTTGCTTTTTTACATATTGATTTCAAGATGCCCTTAAAACATCCAGGGAGGGGATCCCTGGGTGGTGCAGCGGTTTGGCGCCTGCCTTTGGCCCGGGGCGTGATCCTGGATCCAGGATCGAATCCCACGTCTGGCTCCCGGTGCATGGAGCCTGCTTCTCCGTCTGCCTATGTCTCTGCTTCTCTCTCTCTCTGTGTGACTATCATAAATTAAAAAAAAAAAAAAAAAAAAAAAAAAAAAACATCCAGGGAGAAATACTGAATAAACAGATATATGTGCTGTTGAGAGGAAGGATCTGGACATTTGAAATCTTGATAATGTCTTTTGAAGTACCTTCAAAAGCCTTTCCAATTTACCTATTTTGAGAAATAAATGAGACAATTAGTCAAAACCAGTAAACTGCCTCCCTGAGATTACCTCCAGAAACTGATTCAGAAGAAGTGATGGGTGGGCTGGAGGTAGGGAATTTTTTTTTTTTTTGAGTCCTCCAGGTGAATCATTCAGCTTTGTTTGGGAACCAGTGCTTTTACCTACCAGACCATTCACTGCTATTCCAGATAACTCAGGGTGGTCACTAGGATCTCTGTTCTGGTACGGGACTGGAGGGTGGGAATCAGTAAGCCAGGCAGCACACCCCATGATAAACCTTGAGTCAGCCCTATTCCAAACTCCCAGGGTGCTGTGCAGAACAGCTGAGCGTGGGTTTTTCTCTGAGGTCAGTGAGGAAGAGCCCTGCTCCCATGGGTAAGGAGGAACCTGAATAATGCAGCTCTTTGCCAAAAGTTTTCAACAGAGAGACAACAAGAAATTCCCAAGAAAGAATTGCTTTCTCCTCAACAACATGGGGTTATCATACAACTTTTCTAGTAAGGGGAGGAGGGGACCTCAACATCTCATTCTGATAGCAAGTCAAATCATGTTTAACTGCAGAAAAACTGGAAAATAAGCAAAATGGAAGCCCACCATCTATAAAGTAAGCTTGTCGTTTCATTTCTTTATTTTTTTTTAAGATTTTATTTATTGTAGCACCTGGGTGGCTCAGTCGGTTAAGCATCTGCCTTTGTCTCAGGTCATGATCCTGAAGTCCCAGTATAGTCCCACATCTGGCTCCCTGCTCCGTGGGGAGTCTGCTTCTTTCTCTGCCTCTCCCCTCCCCCACTAACTCTCTCCTCTCTCAAATAGATAATTTAAAAAAAAAAAGATTTTGTTTATGGGGCACCTGGGTGGCTCAGTGGTTGAGTGTCTGTCTTTGGCTCAGGTCGTGATCTTGAGATCCTGGGATCGAGTCCCACTCTAGGCTCCCCGCAGGAAGCCTGCTTCTCCCTCTGCCTGTGTCTCTGCCTCTCTCTGTGTCTCTCCTGATTAAATAAAGATTTTATTTATTTATCTGTGAAAGAGAGCAGGAGCAGGAAGGAGGGGCAGGGGGAGAGGGAGCAGCAGACTCCTCCCTAAGCAGAGAGCCCATGGGGAACTCAATCCCAGGATCCTGGGATCATGACTGGAACTGAAGTCAGCTGCTTAACTGACTGAGCCACCCAGGCACCCACCTTTATTGTTTCAAATGAACATTTTCAACGGATCTTTCAGGACCATTTCTCTAACCAAGTGTGCCTTGACCTCTGATCTGAGGGAGAAGGCCAGAGTTCCAAGGCTTCACTGCCCCACAGCTCATCCTCCAGTCCTGCTCTTCTGACAATCCAGCTTCATCTTCTACTTTGGGGGGCAGGAGAAGACTTCCATGCCTAAGGCCTCTAAAGCTTCCGTGGACCCCCTCTGTTGGAAGATCCAGGTCCAGGGTGAGTGGTGCTTTGAGGGGGACCATCTGTCAGGTGTAGCAACATTCTGCCAGGGTCATGCGGTCATCCAGGAGCTGGTTGTCTGTGTAAAGCCACTGCTGCACCAATGGCCTCTTTAGAATGCCTTCCACCAAGCGCCTCACCTCCAGCCCGGTGCCTAACCCCTCGGCGCACCCGAAAATGGTGATCGTGTGGTGATGAATCACCATGAACACCTCCGTGGCAGTGAGTCGGCTAGCTCTGCTCTCAGCTTTTGGAAAAAAGAGTCTGGGTCCTCTGAGGACAGCTATGGAGCCGCCTCAAGCACTTTATCTTCTGGCAAGGCACTGGGTGCCTTCCAGGTCAGTGAAGCCCTTGGCTTCTCAGCATGCCTTGCGGACTCTACCCGGCCCCAGCATCCTTCGCCCCCATTCCCTCACCCTGTTGAGTGCCTTAGACTAGTCTTGCTGCCCCTCCACCATCTCGGGTTTCTTTTGCTTCTGGGATCATTGGTTCTAGGGAGAGCTAGGCTACCTATCCTGGTGTCAAGGCTCAGCCCCAGTCTCTTTCTGTCTTTTCTCTCCACATCCCCCCCTCTTTTACAAGTATAAAAATATTAATATTTTATGTTTTAATTGTCTATATATGACTATTTTGTGGGATACCTGACTGGCTCAGTCAGAAGAGGATGCAACTCTTGATCTTGGGGTTGTGAGCTCAGCCCCTTGCTGGCTGTAGAGATTACTAAAAATAAATAAACTCTTATAAATAAGTGGCTTTTTGTGACCTGGGTTTTTTTTTTATTCCCCTTCAGCAGAACACTTTTTTTTTGTTTTGTTTTGTTTTTTAATTCATTTAAGTAATCTTTACACACAAGGGTTGGGCTCATACTCATGACCCTGAGATCAAGAGTTGCATGCTCTTCCAACTGAGCTAGCCAGGTACTCCTATAGGTTTCTTTTATGACATTTAATGCAGTAGATGAAACATTTGAGTGACAGTAGCACACATCATTATTCTGTTGAAAGTTAAGTTATTGTGACCTTTTTTTTTTTTACCTTTTTTTTTAACAATTTCAGCAGCAGTTATGAATATCCTTCTAGTTATTTGTATTTTAGTGAACTTTTTTCCTATATGTAGTTTTACTCAGGAAAATGCCAGAATCTTCTTTTAAGGTAGTCCTGCATACTTAGCCAATGCATCTTGTTATCCCAGCCCCTTAACAGAAGGTGGTGATAGCTATGAGCACCCATTTGTTTGCTTTATGAGCTAGATGTATCCTAAGCCAAGCCAGGTTGGAGACTTGACGATCTCTAATACTTTATAAGTGATCATACTCTTCCTTTCTATTTTAAATGCCCAAAGATCAGCTGGGAAACTGGCCAAGGTTGGTCACTTGAAGGACATTTTATTCCCAGAGAGATAGGTGGTTTTATTTCGTCAGAACATCCAGTAAAGTTGGACAATGAGACAATATAGCATCTTTATGTCGTGGCTGAGAAGACAAGCTTCTGACCTTCAAGAGTGTTCCCTTGGCAGTTTGGAGGTGTATAGGCAATTCCAACCCTAAGAGCAGGACTGGAATGAATTCTCAGCTCAGTATCGATCAGGTCTTATACGTCTACTTAAAAAGCATTCTTTTTTTCAATAGCTCTTGTACCCCAGGGACTTGACTCTTCCCACCCAACTTTTATAGCAGTGCCAGTTCGCAATCTGAGGCCAGGCTTGGCAGGATGATCTTTAGAAAGGAGCTTTGAGCACAGGCCAGGGACTCCTGGTTCCATAGGATGTCTTTCTATCTAGTGCAGATACACAGAGCTCTGATTGTTATTTCTCCAGGGGGGAGTCTCAAGTTACTAACTGCCTTCCCCAGCAATATTCTAGGAATCATGTGCTAGGCTCAGTGCTGAAAGCTATCAATTCATATTGATACAAATACCTAACTCTCCATCAGGTTCATTGGCTTTATGATTCAGAATCTCTTGAGTCTAAAGTAGTTAAGTGATTTTAAGGTCCCAGGTAGATGCAAAAGAACTATGTTCAGGTGTTTTCCAGTCTTAAGAGCTGAACTATTAACCCATGTGTTCATCAGTGCTCATCAACATACCCCAGAAAAAGGTTGATTCAAGCCCATTCATGCCCTCATGATTTGGCCAAGATGTGTGGCTTTGTGGAGCTAGGCTACAGTCAGGAATGGGAATCGGCTTACTTCACTAGCTGTTAGAAGGTGGGGTAGAAGGGGATGAATGATGGTGAGACCTGGTTTCAGTCAATTTCATTTTGAAACCAGTAGTACAAGCCAGTGGTGCCAGGAAGTATCAGGGAGGAAGTTGTAATGATCTGCCCCAGGGCTTACCATTTGCCAGCCTCTCTGTGACTCATGGCTTGCAGGAAGAACTCATGTTCCTACTGGTGCCTCAGCAAGTTTCCCTGGGCAATTTAGCTTGTCTGTGAGGTTGTCATCCTCTGCCTCCCCCAGTAAACCATGGGGCACCCCTACAAAACCGTCATCTCCAAATGCAGACTGAGCCAGGTCCCTAGTAGGCTCTTTGGTCCTATGTAGGTCTTTCTTGCTTCAGGGCTTCATCCCTCAGGTAAAACATTTGGCTGCGGCTAATCCCTTACCCACTTTAAGAAATGGTTTCTCTTTGGTGTAGGGAGAGACCCAGAGTTAGAATCAGAAACCTGGGCAGCCCGGGTGGCTCAGCGGTTTAGCACCGCCTTCAGCCCAGGACGTAATCCTGGAGACCTGGGATGGAATCCCACGTCGGGTTCCCTGCATGGAGCCTGCTTCTCCCTCTGCTTGTGTTTCTGCCTCTCTCTCTCTCTCTCTCTCTTTCTCTTTCTCCCTCTTTCTCTCTCTCATGAATAAGTAAATAAAATCTTTTTAAAAAATCAGAAACCTTAAATTCGTTGTAAATAGATGAGAGGAGCCTTTTACTGAAGGCTTGCTGTGAGCTAGACATAGTACACAGTGCACACAAGCGTTGTCTTATTTAATCCTCCAAATAATCTTATAAGTAGTATTATTTCCGTTTTCAGATGCGGAAACAGCTTCCATATGCTCACACATGGATTTGAGCCCAGGTCTTGTGGGCTTTAAATCCTATGCTCTTCATCATTTATGGGACTTTAGGATTGAAATCTGGTCCTACTGCTTCCTACTTGTGGGGCCTCACCTACTTTACTTACCTCTCTGAAGCTGCTTCCTGAGGCACTTCAATTCCAGGCAGCCTCTTGTTTTCTGAATTGTCAGAATGGGGGCAGTAATATTCACCTTACAGGTTATTTTCTAAGGATTTGGATAGCAAAACACTTAGCTGGGTGTCTCAGGCAGAGTGGGTTGAAGCTTGTTCCTGCCTGCCTGACTCCTGCCCCTTGGTTGTGCTCTGTATCCAACTGAATGCCGGTTGGAGCTGATGGGGCCAGGCCCTCTGATGCAATGGGAGTATGCAACCTGAGTGTGAGGCACGTACACTTGGGGTACATGACTATTGACTTCTCCTTGATTGTTGGCACTGTCCTAACAATAGATGAGTAGCCCAACTACAAATATTTGGAGCCATATGATAATGGGAATAGACCAGCAACAGGACACTTAAGTGTACTGTACATTTGCGAGGTGGGGCAGATTTTGTAGAAAACAGAGGGTTTCTGGGTTCCTGACATCTTTTAGAGTTTGGAGGATTAAGGCTTCTGGTGGGGGTGGGGGGAATGTCAATCCATTAGCATCTAGCTGGATAACCTGATAGAAGAGGATGGGAGAGCTCATAGTCTCTTGTTAAGGGAAACAGCTAACAGGCTTACCTGGCCACCCCTCTGCTAGCTGAAGATCTTCCCTTAGGAAGAAGGCTGTTTTGAGAATGGGAAACGAGACTGATGATTTCTTTTTTTTTTTTTAAGATTTATTTATTTTAGAGAGCACAAGTGGGAAAGGTGGAGGGAGAAGGAATAAGACTCTCAAGCAGATTCCCTGCTGGGTGTGGAGCCCCAAGAGAGGCTTGATCTCACAACCCTGAGATCACTGCCTGAGCTGAAACCAAGAATCAGACAGTTAACTGACTGCGCCACCCAGGAGCCCCAGGACTGTTCATTTTTTTAATCAGTATTTGAAAAGCTAATGTATTCATGCAGGTCAGAATTTAGAAGGGTATTGGGATGCCTGGGTGGCTCAGCAGTTGAGCATCTGCCTTCAGCATAATCTTAAAAAAAAAAAAATTTAGAAGGGTATTCAGTAAAAAGAAAAATCTCATCCCTTCTCCCTACCTGTTGGTTTTTCTGCCTGTAAGCCCATTTTTGGGGGGTCACCTTCCAGAGGTATTTTTCAAATACAGTTAAAAATGCAAATGTATTTTTGCCTGGGTGGCTCAGTGGTTGAGCATTTGCCTTCAGCTCAGGCGTGATCCCAGGGTCCTGGGATCAAGTCCCACATCGGGCTCCCCACAGGGAACTTGCTTCTCCCTCTGCCTCTCTGTGTCTCTCATGAATAAATAAATAAATAAAATCTTAAAAAAAAAAAAAACCTAAATTGTTGTTTCCATCTAATGTTGAGGGATCTTTGTATGCATCCTTAACATACCTTTAAGGAATGCTGAATCACCTAAGGAGTTTTAGGTATTCCCTTTAAGCTTTTCTTAACTCTTATTAAGGAACAAGTGTGTTTGGTCCTTCCACTCTTCAATAACTCTTAATAGCATGTATCTCTCCTTTCAAACCAAGAGAAAGCAGGCCTCAGGCACAAAAGTTCAACAAACAATAGATGGTGGGGCCCAGAGAATTCAAGTTCCTTATACCAGATCCCCTGAGCAAGTTAATGTCATTGCCTACAGCTGTCTCTGTGTCCACTAACTGCATCCAAGGCAGACCCTGACATAATGCATTCTCTTAGTCCTTTACTTATATTCTCATTTATCAACCCTGTAAGAGTGATACTGTTATTTTCCCCACTCTAGTGCTTTCCCCCAAACATCACACTGCCTCACCGGGCATCTAAAAATCAGACTCCATTATTTTAACTGATGGAGAAGGAGAACAGGTAGTGGGAGGTGGGGAAGAGATAAGGAAAGAAACTCTCAGGTGTATCTAAAAGACACTCAAGAAGGATAATGGTTAAGAAAATGACTCAGGGGATCCCTGGGTGGCGCAGCGGTTTGGCGCCTGCCTTTGGCCCAGGGCGCGATCCTGAAGACCCGGGATCGAATCCCACGTCGGGCTCCCGGTGCATAGAGCCTGCTTCTCCCTCTGCCTGTGTCTCTGCCTCTCTCTCTCTCTCTGTATGACTATCATAAATAAATAAATTAAAAAAAAAAAAAAAAGAAGCATTTAAAAAAAAAAAAAAAAAAAAAAAAAAAAAAAAAAAAAAAAGAAAATGACTCAGGCCATTCTAGCTCCTATGTAACTTCAGTGAATTCATTTAACCCCTGGTCACATACTAGAAAATGGACTTTAACTCTACTCCATAGGGTGCTTGATGAAGATTAAGTAAGAAGGCATTTAAGTGTCGTCTGTTAGTATTAATTCAGGAGGGGAAGAATTCCTGATTCCTGAGAATGGAGCAGGCTGTATTAGTTTGCCGGGCTGCTATAACAAAGTTACCCAGACTTAGGAGCTTAAACAACGAAAAGTAATGTGTGGGTAAGGTTGGTTTTGTGTGAGGCCTCTCGCCTTGGCTCATGGCTGGCTGTCCTCTCTTCCCTCTGTAACTGTGTCCAGACTCCCTCCTCTTATACGACCACTAGTCATGTTGGCTTGAGCCCTACCCTAATGACATCATTTTAGCTTTGGCACATCTCTAAAGGCTCTGTCTCCATGTACAGTCCTGAGGGTTAGAACTTCAACATATGAGTTTGGTGGGGAGAATGAGGCAATTCATGTGAAGAGAAGAATCTGACAGAAAATTCAAAAAAATAAGTTGTTGGTATCACCAGTCATTGGAAAGGTTCATTTCCTTTCAGTCTTTTGAAATGTGCATAGTTGCATATCTTATATAGGCCTTTCTACGTTCCGCTGACTTTCACTTCATGGCATAAGAACTTCCCTAGATAACTTAAAAACTCTACTATAAATATCATTTTGCATAGTTGGATAAATAATCCATGGAGTAAGCATTCCACAGATTATTTAACTGTTGCCCTATATTACGGTGATGTAACCGTTGTCATATATCATTCCTGGTCCTTTTAGTTCTAGGCCAAAGCAAGATGCCTGAGAAGATGAGACTCTAGGGCACCTGGGTGGCTCAGTCGGTTAAGCGTCTGCCTTTGGCTCAGGTCATGATGGGATCAAGCCCCACATCGGGTTCCTTGCTTGGTGGGGAACCTGCTTCTCTCTCTCCCTCTGCCTGCTGCCCCTGCCTGTGCACACGCGCACGTGCGCTCTCTCAAATTATTTTTTTTTTCGCTCTCTCAAATTAAATAAATAAATTAGATAGATAGATAGATAGATAGATAGATAGATAGATAGATAGATAGATAAAATCCTAAAAGAAGAGGAGACCCTAAAGCTCTCTGCAGGAGGCAAAGGGCAGGGTCACCCTGGGAGTCTTGCTTCCTCTAGGACCCTCTGGAGCTGACTCAGACCTAGATTCCTCTCTTCCCTCCTACTGGCCAAGCATGTCACAGCCCTCCACTCTTTAGTAGGGACCTTGGCAAGGGAGCACCTGGTTTCTAAGTATCTTCTCTTTATCACAGGCACATTTCCAGGCTTCTGCCACCAGAGTCTGCCTCTCTGTGAACTCTTGGGTTCTAGGGAGCTGGCAACGGGCTCTGTGGAGCTGAGGGCAGCTCTGCTGTACGCCTTTCAGCCTCCCTTCCTTGCCACTTCCATTCACTGAGCCCTCTTCCCAAAGATGACCAGCATCTTAACTTCATTCACCTTGGTTAGCAGTGCCTGTTCTTGAACCTCTCACGTCGATGTGCTCACACCTGTGTCCTCTTAGATCTGGCTTCTGTCATTCAGCAGTAGGTTTGTAAGATTCATCCGTGTCATCTGTCCTTGTGGTTGATTCATTTCATTATGTGAATAACCGTGGTGTTTCTGTCCTTTCTGCCCTGATGGACCTTTGGGCAGTTTCCAGCTTTTCACCATTAGGAACGGTGCTGCTGTGAACATTATAACACATGCCTTCGGGGGAGTGTGTATGTGCTTGTTGGGTCTCTACTGCAAAGTGGAATTGCTGGGTCCTGGGGAATGTGTATATTTAGCCTTGGTAAATACTACCCAACAGTTTTCCAAAATGACTATTCCGTTTTGCACTCCCACATCAGACTTCTGCTGTTTTTTCTTAGTGAAGTAAAATATATGCATAACATAAAGTTGACCATTTTAACCATTTTAAAGTAAATAATTCAGTGGTGTTTTTTAGATTTAATTTTATTTATTCATTAGAGACACACAGAGAGAGGTAGAAACACAGGCAGAGGGAGAAGCAGGCTCCTCACAGGAAGCCTGATGTGGACTTGACCCCGGGGCCCAGGGATCACGCCCTGAACCGAAGGCAGATGCTCAAACTCTGAGCCACCCAGGCATCCCTTTAATTCAGTGGTGTTAAAGCACATTCACGGTGTGATACAACCAGCATCATAATCCATCTCCAGAACTTTTTCATCATCCCAAACAGAAGCTTTGTACCCATTGGACAGTAGCACCCCACTTACCCCTGTCTAGAGCCCCTGGTAACCTCAAATCTACTTCCTTTCTCTATTAACTATTCTAAGTACCTCGTATACACGAAATCCTACAGTATTTGTCCTTTTGTGACTGGCTGATTTCACTTACCATGATGTTTGCAAGGTTCATCCATATTGTAGTATGTGCCATAATTGCGTGACTTTTGAAAGCTGAGGAGTATTCTGTTGCAAGGATATACCGCATTGTGTTTATGGACACTTGGGTTGTTTGCACCTTTCAGCTACTGTGAAAAATGACACTATGGAAATTAGTGTGCAAGTATCTGTGTGTGCTCCTCCTTCCAGTTCTTTGGGATGTATACCTAGAAATAGAACTGCTGGATCATACAGTAGTGCTCTTTACCTTTTGAGGAGCCACCAAACTTTTTCACACAGCAGCTGTACCATTTCATATTCCCTATGCCAGAGTGGTTCAATTTCTGGCCAGCACTTATCTCTCCCCCTGATTTTTAAGAAATAGATTTCTGGGCAGCCCGGGTGGCTCAGCGGTTTAGCACCATCTTCAGCCCCTGGCGTGATCCTAGAGACCCGGGATCGAGTCCCGCGTCGGGCTTCCCCCGTGGAGCCTGTTTCTCCCTCTGCCTGTGTCTCTGCCTCTCTCTGTGTGTCTCTCATGAATAAATAAATAAATAAAATCTTTTTTAAAAAATAGTTTTCCTAGTAGGTATGAAGTGGTATCACATTGTGACTTTGATTTGCATTTCCCTGATGACTAATGATTCTGAGCATCTTTTCATATACTTATTGGCCACTTGTAGATCTTTTTTTTTTTTTTTTTTTGACAGATATCTTTTCAGGTCCTTATTTTTTAAAATTTATTTATAATTAGAATGTTTGGTTTTGAAATTCTGTTTTTAGGAGTTTTTATATTCTAGATATTTTTCATTTGGAATTCTACTTTTTATTTTAAGATTTTATTTATTTATTCATGAGAGAGAGACACAGAGAGAGGCAGAGACACAGGCAATGGAAGAAGCAGACTCCC
Source organism: Canis lupus familiaris (assembly GCF_011100685.1). NCBI lineage: Eukaryota > Metazoa > Chordata > Mammalia > Carnivora > Canidae > Canis > Canis lupus. Next base: position 81,474,479 of record NC_049226.1, on the reverse strand, counting down.
TGCAAGGAGCCCGATGTGGGACTCAATCCCGGCCCCAGGATCACACTTTGAGTAAGAAGGCAGATGCTCAACTGCTGAGCGACCCAGGTGTCCCTAGAATTCTACTTTTTTATTTTATTTTATTTTATTTTATTTTATTTTATTTTATTTTATTTTATTATTTTATTTTTTTATTTTATTTTATTTATGAGGGACACAGGGAGAGAGAGGCAGAGACACAGGCAGAGGGAGAAGCAGACTCCATGCAGGGAGCCCTACACGGGACTCGATCCCGGGTCTCCAGGATCAGGCCCTGGGCTGAAGGCGGCACTAAACCGCTCAGCCACCCAGGCTGCCCAAATTCTACTTTTTTTTTTTTTAAGATTTTATTTATTCATGAGAGACAGAGAGAGAGAGAGAGAGAGAGAGAGAGAGAGAGAGAGAGAGAGAGGCAGAGACACAGGCAGAGGGAGAAGCAGGCTCTATGCAGGGGGCCTGATGTGGGACTCGATCCGGGACCGTGGGATCATGCCCTGAGCCGAAGGCAGATGCTCAACCGCTGAGCCACCCAGGCGTCCCAAATTCTACTTTTTTAAGGGTGTCTGGATGGCTCAGTAAAGTGTCTGACTTGAGGATGCCTGGGTGGCTCAGTGGTTGAGGGTCTGCTTTTAGCTCAGGGTGTGATCCCGGGGTACTGGGATCGAGTCCCTCATCGGGCTCCCTGCATGGAGCCTGCTTCTCCCTCTGCTTCTGTCTCTTCCTCTCTCTGTGTGTGTCTCTCATGAGTTTAAAAAAAAAAAAAAGTGTCCGACTTGGTTTTGGCCTAGGTCATGATCTCAGGGTTATGAATTCAACCTTGCACCCAGTGATTTATTTAAAAATCAAATCTTAAACAAAACAACAAAAAACCCACAAGTCATCTATCCTTTCTTATTTGAAGGAAGAAATTTTTTTTAAGTAATCTCTACACCCAATATGGGGCTTGCACTCACAACCCCGAGATCAAGAGTTGCATGCTCTACCTCCTGAGCCAGCCAGGTGCCCCAAGAAATGATTTTTTTAAAGATCTTATTTATTTATTTGAGAGAGAGAGAGTGCATGAGAGACAGTACAAGCAGGGGGAGGAGCAGAGGGAGAGGGAGAAGCAGGGCTTGATCCTGGGACTCCAGGATCATGACCTGAGCTGGAGGCAGACGCTTAACCAACTGAGCCATCCAGGCACCCAGGAATGATTTTTTCATTTCTTATTTATTTTTTAAAAGATTATTTTAGGAATCCCTGGATGGCTCAGCGGTTTAGCGCCTGCCTTCGGCCTAGGGCATGGTCCTGAAGTCCCGGGATCGAGTCCCACATCGGGCTCCCTGCATGGAGCCTGCTTCTCCCTTTGCCTGTGTCTCTGCCTCTCTGTGTGTGTGTGTCTCTCATGAATAAATAAATAAAATTTTTTAAAAAAGATTTTTTAAATTTATTCATGAGAGACACAGAGTGAGAGGCAGAGACACAGGCAGAGGGAGAAGTAGGCTCCAAGCAGGGACCCCGATGTGGGACTCTACCCCAGCACCCCAGGATCACGCCCTGGGCCAAAGGCAGATGCTCAGCTGCTGAGCCACCCAGGCATCCCCCAGGAATGATTTTTTTAAACAATCGTCATCATAGAGGAAGAAGGGAGTGGTGACAGCAGGAAGAAGAAAAGATTAACCAATCATCATCTGAGACTAAAGGATAATTTTTCAAAAAAGGACAGTTTTTTTCCTGTGGCACTGTCCCAGTGGGCCAGGTTGTGCTAGAACCTAGTGAAACAGTGTACACCAGTGTCTGGGCCAGCATTAGGGAACCACACGGACAGAGCATGATGCTGAGGGGCCCAGGTGGGCCCTCAGGTCCCCTCTTTTCATGCTTTGGCCACAAGCAAGGGTGGGTAAGAACATGCTCTAGAGAATACTTTGGAATAAGGCCCATCTGGCTTCTGAACCTCAGTTTTCTTATCTTTCCGAAGGAGCTAATTACCTACCTTGGTTGTTAAGGTAGTTGTAAGGATGGAATGGGCATGGTCTTTAGCTTCCTGAATAGTAGTTATCACCTCAGAGTGCTTCTTTAAAGGGTGGCTAAGCAGGGGGAGGGGAGGGATTCAGAGGAACAGCTAGAGGTTGTCCAGAATGATCTGTGTGGGCAGCCATGTAGCAGGATGCATATTGCATGTAGGTAGACTCCTAGTCTTCTGAAATGGTGACAGTCTCCTGCCTCCAAGTATGACTTTGGGTTAACCTGTGTCTCATGAGACCACCTGGGGCCGATGTGCTGAATGACTATGATCTTGATTCTTTGGTGTCAGGAGCAGATAAGGGCTTGGCCCACAAACCACAAACCTTTGGTCTTCCTCTTGAGACCAAAGTTGGAAGCCCCATCTGAAACTCCTATTTGATCACAATGGAGACCAAAGCCAGGTCTCTGGAACAGCCCTTGATCATGTCAGAGGGCTGTTGTCAGGTGTTGCTTCCCCTGATGTAACTTCCAGAAGCCCCCTCCTTCCTAATACCGTCTTTCTTCCTTCCCCACAGTGATTTGCATGGACTGCCCTGGGCAAGAGTCAGCCCTGCTTAGCACTGATAGTGATTTCGCTGTGCTGAATGATAGAACAGTCCAGGTAAGATACCACGTGCACTGGCAAGGTGGAAGAAACATCTTCTCCATGCATGCTCAGCTTGCTGCTGGCCGGGACGTCCTGGTTGCTGTAGCCATGGCGAACCACATAGCCCCTTCAGAGGAGGCCGTGCTAGCCGTCAGCTGCCCACAGCTTGCAACACCCCGATAGAGGCGCTAAAGAGTCAGGCCCGTGGCGCAAGGAACTGCCTTGGGTGCAATCACCCAGGGCCCTTGGCCCCTCGGATTCCCTTCCCACCTCCGTTTCCTTCTTTTCTTTATCATCTGGCTAAACCCAGGGGGAAAGTGATTCCAACGTGGGGCTGCCAATCCCATGAGCCTCTGGGAAGACAGACCTGAGGCATTTTGTTCTTTTAATTTTTTGAATAACTAATATAGCCACATGGTTCAAAAATTTGAAAATATTAAAAAGTTACACAATGAGGAGTGCCCGGGTGGCTCAGTCAGTTGAGCACCTGCCTTGGACTCTGGTCATGATCTCGAGGTCCTGAGATTGAGACCCGCGTGGGGCTCACTGCTCAGCGAACCTTCTCCCTCTCCCTCTCCCCCCTCCACCCTCCCCAGTCCATACTCTCTCTCCAAAAAAGAAAAAGAAAAAAAAAATTGAAAAAATGTACACAGCAAATAACCTCCCTTTGTTTCTCTGCATGTACCTAATGCCCTGTCCTAGACACAGATAACCACTGTTCCCAGGTTTTTTTCCTCCTAAAGTTTATTTATATATTCTATATTTATATTAAACATATTATATATTTTTATGTATTTATACATAAAGAGATACACAATTACTCTTTTTCCTCCTGTCTTTTATGCAAAAGCTAGTGTACTATTCACGTGTCTGCACCTTCTTTCTGCACTTAAAAATAGATGAGCTTACTGTCTCCTTCTGACAGATAACCCTACCTTTAATTTCTTTTGTATATCTCCCCACATTTTGTTTATATACGAGCCACTGTGAATACATGGTCTTATTTTCCTACCCTTTCACACCAAAGATGGTACATATTGACTCCATTAATTTGTTAAATAAAATACCTTGTTCTTTTTCATTTAATAGTATATATCCAAGATCTTCCCGTACCAGCACATAGACTTCCTCATTCCTCATTTTTAGTGCTGTATGGCACTTCCACTAGATGGAAGTATTAGGATGTATTTGATTGGTTCTCTATAAATGAACACTTAGGATTATTTTCAATTTGTCTTTTGCAGTAAACCCATTTAGGTCTCTCTCCTCACTCTTAACTTCTGTAAGTGAGAGGATGTCGGGTGTCTGCATGTCTGGGTTAAGCGGTCCCCTCTCCTTGCAGGAAAGGAAAGCACTGAAGATCTTCCCATTCGACCGTGTCTTGCGAAGACAAAAGAGAGAATGGGTGGTTCCACCGATCTCTGTCTCTGAGAATGGCAAGGGCCCCTTCCCCCAGAGGCTGAATCAGGTACAACTGCACCTTCTCCTGTGGAGTCCTTGCTGGCCGCAGGGACCTTCATTGAAAAGCCCGCTGATAGGGTTTCTTGCTCCTTAGAGCCTCCGCCATGGGAGCGGATTTGGATAAGGCAGTGCCTCTCCACCACCCCTCCCCACCTCTGTCGCCATCGTGAGATAGTTGAGACTTTGTCAACTGACATTTTCTTTTGCTTCTAGCTCAAATCTAATAAGGACAGAGGCACCAAGATTTTCTACAGCATCACAGGGCCCGGTGCAGACAGCCCCCCCGAGGGTATCTTCACCATAGAGAAGGAAACAGGCTGGTTGCTGTTGAATAAGCCACTGGACCGAGAGAAGATTGCAAAGTATGAGGCAAGTAATCTGCAGCATCTGCCAAGAAGCAGGGCCCCATGGCCAGGTGGGGAGGGCGGGGCCAGGCTGACCCCACACCTGTGCACCCACAGCTCTATGGCCACGCCGTATCAGAGAACGGTGCCTCAGTGGAAGACCCCATGAACATCTCCATCATTGTCACAGACCAGAACGATCACAAGCCCAAGTTCACCCAGGATGTTTTCAGAGGGAGCGTCTTGGAAGGGGTACTGCCTGGTAAGAGGACGGGGGAGGGGACAGCTGGAGGGAGAGGTTCCCTGGGCTCAGACAGCCTTGGGTCAACTTCTGGAACCATCTAGAGGTCTGACCAGACCCCTACAGGCTGGAAGAACCCTCCATACCTGATTTCCTCGGTTCTGTATTAGATCACCTGGGATCATCTTAAATATTCAGAGTCTCCCACTCCATCCCAAGATCCCTGAATAAGAATGATCCTAGAGGGATCCCTGGGTGGCGCAGTGGTTTAGCGCCTGCCTTTGGCCCAGGGCACGATCCTGGAGACCCGGGATCGAATCCCACGTCGGGCTCCCGGTGCATGGAGCCTGCTTCTCCCTCTGCCTATGTCTCTGCCTCTCTCTCTCTCTCTCTCTGTGTGACTATCATAAATAAATTAAAAAAAAAAATTAAAAAAAAAAAAAAAAAAAAAAGAATGATCCTAGAGTATGGCCTGGAATCTGTGTATTTAAAAATTTCCCAGAAGCTTCAGATGATCAGCCATGTTTGAGAACCACTAGCTTTGGAGCTACAAAGATCTAGATTTGAATCTTGATTTGCCTCTTTACTTGTGACCTCTTTTGCTGTAACCCTGGGCAAGTTCTTTACTTCTGAGCCTCAATCCTCACATCTGAAAATGGGAACAATGGGGGCACCTGGGTGGCAGTTGAGTGTCCAACCCTTGATTTCAGCTCAGGTCATGATCTGAGGGTCCTGGGATCGGGCCCTGCATCAGGCTCTGCACTCAGCATGGAGTCTGCTTATCCCTCTCCCTCCCTCTGCTCCTCCCCCCACTTGCGCTCGCTCTCTCTCTCTCTCAAATAAATAAATAAATAAATAAATAAAACCATTTTTTAAAAAAGAAAGAAAATGGAAACAATGTGACCTGCAAAGAATTGTCAAGATTAAGATATAATACATAATGACCTCAAAGACAGATGCTACTGGGGAGGAGTTCTCTTCCTTCCTTTCTGAGTTGTGGAGAATTCAAGAAGTGTGAGTTGGCTAGATTGCCAATATAGAAATCCCCCAAAGAAAAACAGTACCTTAAATGAGATGGAACCTCATTTTATCCTTATAATAGGAAGCCTACAGGTGGACAATCAAGGCTTGAATGGTGCTTCACAGTGTGGGGGACCTAGGCCCCTTCTCTCTAGTTGCTCTGCTATTTGGGCTTTATTTCCAAGATTACCTCGTGGTTGCTGCTAGAGCTCCAGTGGTTGCACCTGGAAGTGGTGGGTGAGGAGAATAAGCCCCATCCTCAAAAAAGCACGTTCCCCAAAGTTGTATATACCATTTGTCAGAATTTAGTCTCAAAGACATAGCTAACTAACTGCAAGAAGGGATGGGAAATAGTCTTCGTTCCAGACAGGACTGTGCTCAGCTTAAAATGGTTATGAGGATTTTGTTTCCAAGAAAGACATGAAGAATGGAAAATGAACACCAAGTATCAATCTGCCACAAAGTGGAATAAGGGTCCAAGCTAATGGGCAGAGTGGAGCCTCTCAGTGTTCTGAAAAGTGGGCGAGGCTGGAATTGGAGCTAAGAGGGAAGGGTGCTCGTTCATTCATTCCTTCTCCCCTCTAGGCACTTCTGTGATGCAGGTGACAGCCACAGATGAGGACGATGCCATCAACACCTATAATGGGGTGGTTGCTTACTCTATCCATAGCCAGGAGCCAAAGGACCCACATGACCTCATGTTCACTGTCCATCGGAGCACGGGCACCATCAGTGTCATCTCCAGTGGCCTGGACCGGGAGGTGAGTGGCTCTCAGGGAAAGTGCTGCCTACCCAGCTCAGGCTGGAGCCTGACGCTCAAGAGTAGAACCCCCATCCGTGCCCCAAAGCCCAAGGCAGAGCAGTGAGTATGCAGGTCAACTGGGAATGGCTGCTGCTTGCTGTGTTCCCATGTTGACGTCCCACAGCTCTCTAGAGCCAATGGCGTGGTGCCAAATGATCTCGTTAAGGCTGAGGAGCCAGCTGTAAAATGCAGGCATTTGATATTTTCTGTAGGTTTTCTCATTTCCTCTCGGAATGGCTCACTTAGCATGCACATTTCCCAGATTTGTCCCTTGTGTGCTACAAAGTCGAATTAGCTCCATGGATATTGGAGTTGCCTACTGTTTCCTAATTAATACTGTTGCCCAAATCCCCACTCAAAGCTCCCATTCTGCATCACCCCAGGGCCAGGGGGCAATGCCCAGACGGGACTCCACCCCCGGTTGGCCCAGGAGAACTATTTGGGTCTGCATTCCTGCCGCCCCCCCGCCCCACCCCTGCCTCTGTTCTTTCCTGCAGTGGGTAAGCAGTGGGCCAGGGATTTAAGAGAACACTGGGAGGTGGGGGACATACTCCCCTTCCCTCCACAGCCATCCATCCAGGGCTATGCCTCTGGGAGCCCAGGCTGAGGGACCCCTCAACCTTAACCTCCTTTCGTCCCCAGAGAGTCCCTGAGTACACGCTGACCATCCAGGCGACAGACATGGATGGGGATGGTTCTACCACCACTGCAGTGGCCATAGTGGAAATTCTCGATGCTAATGACAATGCTCCCATGTTTGATCCTCAGAAGGTAAATGTGCTTTCAATCCTTCTTCCCTCAGCAGGTGATAGAGGACTGAAGTTTTCCTTTTTTTTTTTTTTTTTTTCTGTCCAAGGTTTTCCTTTCTAATGAAATTCTGAAAGCAGCTCACATTGCTTGCTATCCTGTCCCACCACTTCCTAGTGTGTGACCAGAGGCAGATTTAACCTCTTTGTGCCCCGATTTCCTAATCTGTGAGGTAGAAACCATATTACCTACTGCATTGTTCTGAGTTTTCTTTTTTTTTTTTTTTAAGATTTTATTTAGGGATCCCTGGGTGGCGCAGCAGTTTGGCACCTGCCTTTGGCCCAGGGCGCGATCCTGGAGACCGGGATCGAGTCCCACGTCAGGCTCCCGGTGCATGGAGCCTGCTACTCCCTCTGCCTGTGTCTCTGCCTCTCTTTCTCTCTCTATGTGACTATCATAAATAAATTTTTAAAAAAATAAAAAAAAAAAAGATTTTATTTATTGGGATCCCTGGGTGGCACAGCGGTTTGGCGCCTGCCTTTGGCCCAGGGCGCGATCCTGGAGACCCGGGATCGAATCCCACGTCGGGCTCCCGGTGCATGGAGCCTGCTTCTCCCTCTGCCTGTGTCTCTGCCTCTCTCTCTCTGTGTGTGTGACTATCATAAATAAATAAAAATTTTTAAAAAAAGAAAAAAGGGAAAAAAATATTTTATTTATTTATTTGAGAGAGAGGCATGAGAGAGTGCAAAAAGAGAGTAGCAGGCAGAGGGAGAGGGAGAAACAGGCTCCCCACTGAGCTGGGAGCCCGAGGTAGGGCTCAATCCCAGGATGTTGGGATCATCTGAGCAGAAGGCAGACGCTTAACCAGCTGAGCCGCCCAGGTGCCCCTCTTCTGAGTTTTAAATGGAATAATCTCTTCACAGTTCATAACAATCCCTGGTACATAAGAGCTCAATATGAAAATCCTTGTCGAGGGGCGCCTGGCTAGCCGAGCTTAGTCATCGGAGCACATGACTCTTGATCTTGGTGTCATGAGTTCAAGCCTCACACTGGGAGTAGACTTTACTGAAAGAGAGAGACAAAGAAAGAAAATCCTTGTCGATATGAAGACTTACAATTTGCCTCACCATACTTGCCCACCTTCACCTAGTGAATGCCTTGTATACCTCCAGTGACAGAGGACTCTGTGCCAATCGGGATGACACCCACCCCCCTTCCATCTTTAGATAACTCTGGCTACTAAATATTATTTAGGCTTGATTAAAAATTTGTTCTGAGCAACTGAATTCCCATTGTTTGCCACCTGTTCCAGAACTTCCAAAAAAAGTTCCTAATCAGTGCCACACAGCAGTCAGGCACCTAGTCTTTCTCACCACCTTCTTCATACCTTTCTGACCTCAGCTGGATGGGTGGGCTATGCATGGCAGGGTTTAGGGCACGCAGACCAGTGAGATGACTGGGGTATTTTGCCCTTGGATGTAGGAAAGGTAGGTTCAAGATCCCTGTGGTCTGTCCCAGCAGCTGATACTTGGAACTATGTGCATGTGTGTGCCCTGAAACCCTGATATATGGGTTGGGCGGTCCCAGAAAGAGTGAGTGGCATGGAGCTCCCCTGGAATTGCATGGAGGATCCATAGCTGGTGAAGAGTGGAACAGTCTCAGGGTGGGTAGAGAGCCCTCTGCTCTGACTATGCTGTGCTTCCCACACCAACAGTACGAGGCCCGTGTACCCGAGAACATGGTGGGCCATGAGGTGCAGAGGCTGACAGTGAGTGACCTGGATGCCCCCAACTCACCGGCCTGGCACGCCACCTACCGCATCTTGGAAGGTGATGACGGGAACCATTTTAGCATCACCACCCACCCAGAGAGCAACCAGGGCATCCTGACGACCAGAACGGTGAGTCGGTTTGGGCTTTAGACAAGGGCCACCCCTGGGTTAGTCAGGTCTTCAGCCTCCAGTACAAGGAGGTATACCACCTGCCTTGTGACACCTGCTCTGGAACATTCACCAGAATTCACAGGGAGTGTACCAGGCTTCTGACACTTTCCCATCCCTCTTGTGTTAGGGAATGAATTTGTTCAAAGTAAGTCTTACCAAGGGACTCAATTCATAAAAGAGGTCAGAATCCCAGATGTGATTGAGGCACATTAGTGGAGCCTCTCCTCCCAAATCCTGGTGTCCATGGCTGCCCCCAATTGGTCTTCTCACACAGAAAGTCTCTGTTTTAGTGGAATTCTTACTAGTTTTACATTTTATCCATAATACATATGTAGGTTTTTGCACAGTAAAATGTTTTAAGTTACTTAATAGTTAGATATGGTTGCCTCTTAAAAAGTCATTCAATAAAATTGATGCTTTAAGAAAATGGGCTTGATCTTTCTTTGATTTCGTTTACCTCCTGGTTTATTTTGAAGAATGGCCTAGTTTGAGAAGCAGGGTCTTATATAATACTTTTTTTATTTTAAAGATTTCATTTATTTATTTGAGAGATGAAGAGAGAAAGCAAGACAGATCCGGAGAAAGGGGAGGGGCCGATGGAGAGGGAGAAGCAGACTCTGTGCTGAGCAGGGAGCCTGACATGGGGCTCATCCCAGGACCCTGAGATCATGACATCATGACCTGAGCTGAAGGCAGATGCTTAACCCACTGAGCCACCCAGGCGCCCCTTATATAATACGTTTATCACTATCCTCTTCTTGCACCCAAAACTTTGTAATGCCCTTTTTATATTGTGAAATAAATTTCATTTATAATATAACTTATCCAATTTACACAATTTCTAGAAATGTAGAATTCTCTGAAATAAAGGAGGATTTTACAGGAAAAGTTACTGATAATAAGATAGTATTAGTACATATAGAACATATAGAACATAGTACATATAGAACGATGTAAAACTTGGGTGCATACGAGAAAACATAATGACATGGTCAGTTACTTGCATCTCTCTGTAGAAACGTCCAAATGCAGTGGATGCTGCGTGTCACTTGGGTGGCTCATGCATACCACAAGTCATACTGATGTCTTTACAGAGTAGCAAAAAAACAGCTTTCAGGGAAAAGCCTGAACAAATCAAATGGCAAGCTCCCCTCAGAAGTTGCACTCCTAGAAAGGTCACTATATATTAAAACCACACCAAAAACTTAGTTTATATGTGAAACATGTAACTATAAACAGATGTTTCACACCCATGCATATGTGAATGTCCGAGGGGATATTGGCAAGTCCCGTGGCCTGTGGGGACAGGTCTTTGTGTCCCTGCCCTAGCCTAGAAATGCCAACAGCGTCCCCAGTCATTATGACAACCGGAAAGGCCTCCGAAAGTTTCTACAACAACCCCTACAAGGCCACCGCCCCATTGGAAAGCAGTTCTAGGGCTTCCTGGTCTAGGTTTGGTCTGAGAGGCCCCATCAGCCACTCAGAAAGTGCAGGAGGCTGGGGTGCCCAGGAGGCTCAGACAGTTAAGCGTCTGACTCTTGGTTTCAGCTCAGGCCACGATCTCAAGGTCGGGAGACCAAGCCCTGCGTCGGGCTCGGCCCTGGAGCCTGCTTAAGATTCTCTCTCTCCCTCCCTCTGCCCCTGTACTCCCTCAAAAAAAAAAAAAAAAAAAGTTCAGGAGGCTTTATGCAAAGGACAGCATTTCTATTTGAAAGATTTATTTATTTTAGAGAGGGTGGGGAGAGGCAGAGGGAAAGGGAGAAAGAGAGAAACTGAAGCACGCTCAGCCCCAGCCTGGAGCATGATGCGGGCCTCCACGTGGGGCTCGGTCACAACTCCTGAAACCAAGAGTCAAACACTTAACTGACTGCACCCCCCAGACGCCCCAGAAAGGACAGCATTGTTGATGTTGGGAGCCTCGAACCCCTCCCTGTTGCTCCTTTCTTTCTGCCATCATAGCACTGCAATGGGTCCTCCTCACAAATTGGCAACTCAGATCCTCCCTCTCCTTCTCTCTCAGGGCTTGGACTTCGAGGCCAAAAACCAGCACATTCTGTACATCGAAGTGACCAATGAGGCTCCTTTTGTGGTGAAACTCCCGACCTCCACGGCCACCGTGGTAGTCCATGTGGAGGATGTGAATGAGGCACCTGTGTTTGTCCCACCCTCCAGAGTCGTCGAGGTCCAGGAGGGCATCGCTATCGGGGAGACTGTCTGCACCTACATTGCACAGGATCCCGACAAGGGGGGTCAGAAGATCAGGTACACGGGAGCTGGGCTCGGATGCATCCAAAAGCAGTAGTAGTATTGGATGGGCTATTTAGTATGGTCTGCATTTGTTCTAATTACCATAAAGATTGCTAAATATACTGAACATCGCCCCTACACAGGGCCTTCCCTTCCTACCGTCCCCGGGGCTGAAGACTCTGAACAGAGATCCAGGGGGGCAGGTATACCCCCTCCCCCTCATGTGTCCCTGCTGGGCCATCTCCCTGCTGCTCAGGCTCCCATTTAGGGGTGAGGTGCATTTTTCATGTGATTCCGCTTAGGAGCCCTGAGTCCCATGACACCATCTGCCAGTTGGAATGAGTAGGCTTTGAATGACAACCAGAATTCTAAGTATTCTAGGTATGACTCTTCTCAACTTTTCCATTCCAGCTACCACATCCTGAGAGACCCAGCTGGGTGGCTAGCAATGGACCCAGACAGTGGGCGGGTCACAGCCACAGGGGTCTTAGACCGTGAGGATGAACAGTTCGTGAAGAACAATGTCTACGAAGTCATGGTCTTGGCCACAGATGATGGTGAGAACTTCCTCCAAACGCCTCCACTTGGGTACCTTTGGAACCCATGACATAACACATCCCCTCCACAGACATAGCATGGGTACCAGCAAACCTATCTGAAGGGTCAAGGAAGACTTTCAGAGGAGATTTCTAAAGACTAGGATTGGCTGGCTATGGTTTCCCTAAGATCCAGGTGTTAGGAGAAGGATTTCTTTCGGCCCACGTGTGTAGTTCACTGAGCCCTGAATTGGCCAGTTTCCTAAACCTTGTAATTTGATTGAAAGGGGCTGCCGGGAAAGGGCCATGATTGATTAGTGATGTCACACTGTGACAGAGTTGGGAGTTGTGATGTGATTTGACATCTCTGCTTGACACAGTGAAGCAAGGCCTGGAAACAGGTGAGAAGTCCCAGCAGGACTGTGAAGGGTGACATCCTTAAAGCTCATCAGCAAACATTGCATCAGTCCTGGGGTGGCCAATAGGTTTCCCTTTGTGATAGATTGGTAGTGGCCATATGGATGAAGTGGCTGTAACTGTCCTATGATCAGTTAGGAATATCTGCTATCAGAATGATGGCATGATTGCCATGGACTTGCCATCACTGGTTTGACCTATGATGAGACTAGGGCGGGACATGGAGGGTCTTGAAAAGTTGCAGCTGGGCAGTGAACAGGAACCTCCCTGAGGCTGACTGGGTAGGTCATAGAGCTCAACATTCATCACCTCCACCATGGGCAGATGCTGAAAAGGGATCTATGTGTCATTATGAACAGGGAGCCCTCCCACCACTGGCACTGGGACCCTCCTGCTAACACTTATGGATGTCAATGACCATGGCCCAGTCCCTGAGCCCCGTTGGATCACCATCTGCAACCAAAGTCCTGTGCCCCAAATGCTGAACATCACGGACAAGGACCTGTCCCCCCACACCTCCCCTTTCCAGGCCCAGCTCACACATGACTCGGACATCTACTGGACTGCAGAGGTCAATGAGAAAGGTAACTGAGTGGTGGGTGGTAGGTGGGTGTGTGCCCCATATGAGGACCCTGTCCATGTTATGGTCTGCGTTTGAAAGTCAACCAAATGCTAGTTATTAACTTAGTTTAAGCCTTCAAGAATGCTCTAGCCCAACCACCTTTCTGTACAGTTCGAAAAACTGAGGTGGGGGGTGGGGAATATGGACCAGGATGTGTGAGGTATCACATAATGAAGGAGCCAGGACTCCTGCAGTGATAATAGCTCACATGCCGTGAGCATGCTTATTATGTGCGAGACAGCACTTCGGACGCTTCATAGATGAGGTTACTCAATTCTCACAGAAACCCACATCTATGTGCGTATGCGCCGTTTACAGGTGAGAAACCAGGCTTACAGAAAGTTCAGAAGGTGAAAGATCTTGGCAGAGGCATTACAGCTAGAAAATGACGCCACCAGATTTTGAATCCAGGCACTCTGATTTACCGTTGGTGCGCTGCTGCCTACCATTTATTGATCCCTGATATTACACAAGATGCTCGCCCTTCCTTCCTTCCTTCCTTTCTTTCTTCCTTCCTTCCTTCCTTCCTTCCTTCCTTCCTTCCATCCATCCATCCATCCTTATTTTATTTATTTTAAAGATGTTATTTATTTATTCATGAGAGAGAGAGAGAGAGAGAGAGGCAGAGACACAGGCAGGGAGAAGCAGGCTCCATGCAGGGAGCCCGATGTAGGACTTGATCCCGGGCCTCCAGGATCAGGCCCTGGGCCAAAGGCAGGTGCTAAACCGCTGAGCCACCCAGGGATCCCCTCTTTCTTTAATTTTCTACCACCCTCTGTGGTCAATGTTTTTATCCACATTTACAGATGACAATGAGGCTCAGAGGGGTTAAGTAGCATGTCCAACGGCACAGTGTGTGTGAGTATGGAGCAGAAGTTGAAGCCACAGTCCCAGGCCGTCACGCACCTGCTTCCATCTACTTCCCTATCCTTTCTCTTTCCCATCCTGCCCTGGCAAGGGGTTTAATGGTGTCAAGTGAATGAGGACCCAGGATATGTGAAAAATCCAGCCCCAAATGCCATTAAGGCCCCTGGAGTGAGTGACACTGTTGACTTTGGTTTGAAATGTCCCCCCCACTTCCTCTTGGGGTTGGGGTGCACCAGGAGGAAAATAGGGAACCAGTGCACACAGATTCTGCCCAGAAGGAACCAAATGCCCAATGTCTAGTACTGCACTGAGCACAGCCCAGAAAGCACTCAGGAGACATGCTGCAGACACCCACATTGTGTCAATTTTATGATTATTGTGATTTGAGTATATAATGTCGGGCACCTTGTCTTTAACAAGCCCAAGTTGGTCTCCTGTCACCCCCTTGTGGCCTAGAAGCCATTTTTTCTCCTCCCTGATCTTAGCGTTTACAGACAATGGACTCTGGAACCGGGATGCCTTGGTTCCAGACCCAGTTCCTCTGTTTACTAGCTCTGTGATTATGGGCAAGTTCCTGAACTGCACTGATCACCAGTTATCCCTATCTGTAGAATGGTGCCAATAATTGTACCTACTTCCATCTAGTTCCTGTGAAGATAAAGTAGGTGATTATGCGAGAGGCTTCTTGTCTGGTACATCAGTGCTCAATAGATGTGAACAGCCACCTTTACTAGCACTCTTCCCCAGCGGCAATCACAGATCTGGCTCGGTCAAGTGTGAACATTATGGCCAAAGCCTAGTACCAACACCTGGTTATAGTATTGATACCTGGTTCTTGGGGAGTTCTTTGCTTGTTTTGTTTTTTTAAGATTTATTTGAGAGGGAGGAGGGAGGGAGAGAGAGAAGGAATATGAACCGGGGAGGGGCAAGGGAGAGGAACAAGCAGACACCTTGCTAACTTGGGGGACCCAATGTGGGGCTCAATCCCAGGACCCCATGATCATGACCTGAGCTGAAGGCAGACACTTAACCAACTGAGCCACTCAGGTGCTCCTGGTTCTTGTGGGCGGGTGGTTATTTTTTTAACTTTTTGTATTTGAGAGAGCGAGCAAGCCAGAGAGCACAAGCAGGGGGAAGGGCAAAGGGAGAGGGAGAAGGAGGCTCCTGTCTGAGCAGGGAACTTGATTCAGAGCTTGATCCCAGGACCCAGGGATAATGACCCGAGAGCCAAAGGCAGACACTTCAGGTCTCAGCCACCCAGATGCCCCTGGTTCTTGTTTTTTTAATTTAGTTTTTCTATCTGACCATGTCCTTGTTGTCAGGGGAGTTAACCCAAATTCTACTCCTGTGTGACCTCAGTCTGGTTACTTAGCCTCCCTAAGCTTCAATTTCTGCATTTGTAAAATGAGGCTAATAGTGCCTCCTCTTAAAGTGTCAGTGAAGATAGAGTAGAGCCTTGTACCCAGTTAGTGTCCCCTTAGTTACCAGCACCACCATCATCACAGTCACCTGAGAAATCCTCCCTCCAGCATGGGGACATGATGGTGGTAGGAATGTTTTGATGAAATACCCCACATTGACCTCCATGACTTTGGTGGACTAAATATTCAGCCTGCAGAGCTCCCTGTCTACCTTCCATTACTGTACAGGAACATAGCAAATTCTCCCTTCTGGCTTTTGTGCTAAGAGGAGCCCAATGTATATGCAGGATCTTTGAACAAAAAGTTGCTTAAAGTCCGTGCTGAAGGGACGGCTGGGTGGCTCAGCGGTTGAGCGTCTGCCTTTGTCTTGGGGCATGATCCTGGTCCCGGGATCGGGTCCCACATCTGGTTCCCTGTGAGGAGCCTGCTACTCTCTCTGCCTGTGTCTGTGCCTCTCTCTGTGTATCTCTCATGAATAAATAAATAAATAAATCTTAAAAAGAAAAAAATCCATGCTGAAATACACTGGCAACCCTGAGGGTGGGTGAGCTAGAAAGGTGGGGTGGTTTTTGGTTGCCCCAGTGATTGGGGACACTCCTGGCATTTAATGACAAGAATCTGTAATGCTTGGGAGAGTCCTGCATGATGAGAAATCACACTGCAAAGGCTAATAGCTCCTTCCATGAGAAGTCTAAACTGAAGGCCTTTCTTCTGAGAGACCCCTGACCCTATATTTCTCACCCACAACCTAGCCCTCTTCCCCATTCTAGTATGGCCACACCTTGTGCAGCCTCACGGAGGCTTGGCTTCTGCTTTGTGTCCAACCTGCCACTCGCTCAAAGCCTTTGAAGGCCAGTTAGCACCATGTCCACTGCAGCCTCGTAGCCAGCACCCCTGAACTTGTGTGCATCGTGAATGCTGTGACAGCACAGTTTGGAAGCCTCTCTGATCTGCCTGACAATCCCAGTTATATCACCAAGTCCTGTGCATTTGGATTTGTTCATAATTGATGTTCTCAGGGTGCCTGGGTGGTGTAATCGGTTGAGCATCCAACCCCAGGTTGTGTTCCTGGGGCCATGGGATCGGGCACTGTGTCAGGTTCTGCGGTCAGCGTGGAGCCTGCTGGAGACCCTCACCCTCTGCCCCTCCCTCCTGCACTCACACATGCGCTCTCTCGTGCTCTCTCTCAAATAAATAAATCTTTTAAAAAAATTGATAATTTCACAGAAATACCAGTGTTTCAAATAATGAAGTTCCATCAGACCGTTGAGACATAAACATATTTGCTATTACTGTAAATGCTATAATAATAAATGGTAGTGAACTTTCAAATAGGAAAACAAGTGGTCAGTTACTGTGAATATTAAAAGATGGGGTTAGTTATCTCCAGGAACGATATATTTCAATGTGTTCTTTTTGAGAACAGTCAAGCAGCTAAAGTTGCTGAGAACTCTTGGCCCTGCCTGCCATGACTTTTTTAAAAACTTCATTATCTTAAAAATGCTGTGACTATTGATTTGATTTTAAGAAAATAAAATGATGGGGCAACCCAGGTTGCTCAGCGGTTAGCGCCACCTTTGGCCCAAGGCGTGATCCTGGGGTCCCAGGGTTGAGTCCCACATCGGGCTCCCTTCATGGAGCCTGCTCCTCCCTCTGCCTATGTCTCTGCTTCTCTCTGTGTGTCTCTCATGAATAAATAAATAAAATCTGAAAAAAAAAAAAAAAAAGAAAATGATGAATTTATTTTGTTATCCCAATAATCCTTTCCATGATAGTGAACTTGGCTTTGGCCAAACATTAATCTTTAACACTTGGCGTAAGTGTGCTTTGGGGGCATTTCTCACTAATTGCCCAGATGGAGAGGCAGTCTCCTTAACTCCGACAGGATATGCTCAGTTCCACTGTGGCCTCCCGGGTAAATGTCATCTGTCTGCTCCAGGAAACACAGTTGCCTTGTCCCTGAAGAAGTTCCTGAAGCAAGACACATATGATGTGCACCTTTCCCTGGCTGACCATGGCAACAAGGAACAGCTGACAGTAATCAAAGCCACCGTGTGTGACTGCCACGGCCACGTGGAGACCTGCCCCCACCGCTGGAAGTGGGGCTTCCTCCTCCCGCTTCTGGGGGCTGTCCTGGCTCTGCTGCGTGAGTACCGGAGCCCTCCCCCCTGTAAGGATGGGGTAGTTAAAAGATCCAATTCTACCCTGACCTGCTGGGATGAAGGCATCCCCAACATCACACATCAGTTCCTGGTACTCGTAGTTCCTGAGTGTCATTCAGGTGATGGATGTTTATGGAGCTTCTGGTATGTGCCAGGCTTTGGGGATACAGTGGTGAACCAACAGACTCAGCCCTGCTGTCATGTCATCTAGAGGCTGGAGCAGTAATTCTGAAAGTGTGGTCTCCAGACCAACAACAGCATCAGCAGGATCAGGAACTTGTTAGAAAGGCCAGTTCTCAGGCCCACTCCTGACCCACTGATTCAGAAACTTAGGGGTAAGACCCAGGAATCTGTGTTTTAAGAAGCCCTCCAGGGTTCTGATTCATGCTAGAGTTTGAGAGTCCTTGGTCTAGTGGGCAGAAGTGTTTAGTTACAAACCGAGTTCTTTATCTAAAGATAGAACCTGTCACATTTACTTTTTTCCACTCTCTGAATTGGTCCTTACACAGAAACACGTTTAATCAAATATGAATTCGGGACACCTGGGTGGCTGAGCAGTTGAGCATCTGCCTTCGGCCTAGAGTGGGATCCTCAAGTCCCAGGATCAAGTCCCACGTCGGACTCCTGCATGGAGCCTGCTTCTCCCTCTGCCTGTGTCTCTGCCTCTCTCTCTCTCTGTCTCTCATGAATAAATAAATAAAATCTTAAAAAAAAAAAAAAAAAAAAGACTGGAAAGAGGTGAGGAAGCAAATCATGCAGATATCTCAGGAACAGCAAGAACAAAGGTCCTGAGGCAGCACTGTGCTTGGTGTGCAGAAGTGACAAATGGCTGGAGTGGAAAAAACAAAAGGGACAAAAGTAGGAAATGAAGTCAGAGAGGTGATGGCTGTGCTGGGGCATCATGTTGGGCCTTGTAGGCTATTACAAGGATCTGGATGAAATGAGAAGTCATCAGAGGGTTTAGAGCAAACCAGTGATGTGATCTGACTTGATTTTTTATAGGATTCTACTAAACAGACTGGTAAGGGTGGAGACAGGGAGACTGTTAAGGAGCTATTGCCATAATCTAGGGATAAGATGGTGAGAGATGGTCCTATTTCAAGGCAGAATCAGTTCGGGTTCATAAGTGGTATCAGGAAAAGAGCCATCAATGTTTCTAAGACCTGAACAAGTAGAAACTGGAGTTTCCATTAACCAGTTTGGAAAAGATCATGGGAAGAGAATTGCCAGGCAGTCCGAATGGAGATACCAGTAGGCAGATATATAAGCTTTGTTGCAGGGATCCCTGGGTGGCGCAGCGGTTTAGCGCCTGCCTTTGGCCCAAGGCGCGATCCTGGAGACCTGGGATCGAATCCCATGTCGGGCGCCTGGTGCATGGAGCCTGCTTCTCCCTCTGCCTGTGTCTCTGCCTCTCTCTCTCTCTCTCTCTGTGACTATCATAAATAAATAAAAATTAAAAAAAATAAAAAAAAAAAGCTTTGTTGCAGGTGAAAAGTCCAGTTCACCTCCCCCCTTTCCTCCAGATTCAATGGGGAGGAAAAGAGGAGAAAAAGATTGCTGCAAAGCCTCCATAGGCTGTGCATTCTGACAACCCGTAGACTCCCCAAGAAGGCTAGGTCTGTTTTCTCTGGCCAGTGATAGACATCAGTTCTGTAAACAGGCCAAAAAAGTGGTAAAGGTAAATAGTGGTTGTATTCTCTCCTACTGAACAGCCACAGAGAGAGCCCTGGAGTCCCTTCTTTATATGGGATTAACTGAAGGTGGTTCTGGCATTAGGGAGAACAGCCAGGCATCAGTTGTCCACTACCCCCATGTCCAAATAGGCTGTCAGCCTTTCAAACCATAGCACTAAAGGCCAGTCCTCTTGAAATACTAAAACCGTATTTTACCTGTATTCAAATTACTACACCTTATCAGACTTGCACGGTCTTGCTTTCCACTGAAAGTCTGTGGTTAATTTAGGTGTCACTTGGGGACTGAAAAAGCAGACGTTGAAAAGTAACATCTGCTAGGAGATTCCCATCCCCCAGAGAATTTCCTTGAGGACCTTTATCACCGATGAGAGGAGACTGGCAATAAATGATACAGAATTACTCAGGGGGACGAAGTCAGGTTGCTGCTAGCTAGGAGGAGGCGATAGTAGGCCAAGGCATGAAGGAGGAGAGCCGTGTGTGTGTGTGTGTGTGTGTGTGTGTGTGTGTATGCGCGTGCGCACAGTGTTCCAGGTGAGGAAAGCCCAGATGAAGATCCTGAAGCAGGGTGTATCTGAGGGACTCCAAGGAGGCCAGTGTGACTAACCCCATGCAGGCATGTGCATATGTGTGTGGAGACAGGCAGAGGCCAATCCCATACACTTGGATAAGGATTAGGGGTTTTCCTAGGTGCAGGGGAGCCACTGAAAGTATTTTAAGGGATCCCTGGGTGGCTCAGCGGTTTGGCGCCTGCCTTTGGCCCAGGGCGTGATCCTGGAGACCCGGGATCGAGTCCCACATCAGGCTCCTGGCATGGAGCCTGCTTCTCCCTCTGCCTGTGTGTCTCCTCTCTCTATGTCTATTGTGAATAAATAAATAAAATATTTTAAAAAAAGAAAGAAAGAAAAAAGTATTTTAAGCCCTGGCTACTGAGTAAGGGGGTCTAAACTTGGGTGAGGCTCTGAGGGCTTGGGGGTACTGGCCAGCTGTGTGTGTGTGACGGGTGAACATTTAATTTACCCTCCCTGACTTTTTCAGTCCTCCTGCTGGTGCTCCTCTTGTTGGTGAGGAGGAAGAGGAAGGTGAAGGAGCCCCTTCTGCTCCCGGAAGACGATACCCGTGACAATGTTTTCTACTACGGCGAAGAGGGAGGTGGTGAGGAGGACCAGGTAAGGTATAAGGAGGTCTAGGGGTCGGGAGATGGGTGCCCCTAAGGCCACTGGTGGATGTGGCTGAGTCAACTAACTAACCACATCAGCTACTTTGACCAGACTCTGGCCTAACGTGCCAATTTTCATGTAGGATTGACTACCAACTCTCCTCTTCTGAGAGGATATCTGGTCCAGTGCTATAGTCCCTTTGACGCCAGCCAAGATGGCCTTGAGGCTATGCTTGATTTCTGAGGAGGGGCTGTGGAAACGAGGGGTTTCGGAAATGTCTGGCAAAGATTGTCTTCTAAGACCTACCCGTGAACCAGAAACCCACGTGGCAGGGGAGTGGGCTGAAACCTAAACTGTGGGGGGCTGCCTTCTCAGTCCCATGTTCTACTTCACCTCCATGAAGGACTATGACATCACCCAACTCCACCGGGGTCTGGAGGCCCGGCCTGAGGTGGTTCTCCGCAACGATGTGGCACCAACCTTCATCCCCACACCCATGTACCGTCCACGTCCAGCCAACCCAGATGAGATTGGGAACTTCATCATCGAGGTGAGGCCTAGGGGGCCAGCCTGGCACAGCCCTTTATTCAAGCACCAGCAGCATGGGATAAAGAGCAAGGGCTTGGAGTCTGGGCTCCTTCCACCAGCTGTATGACTTCTGGCATATTTGAGTAACTTCTGGGTTTCTGTTTTCTCCTCCATAAAATCCTAAGGGGCAGAATGGTTAGCAATATGTTAGGAATAATTTATTCATTTATTCAACAAATAGAACAATTGTTAGAAAAATGTGCAGCCAGACTAAGTTTGAATTTTTAAAGGTCCCAGGTGACCCCAACATGGAGCAGAGTTGGGGACCCTCTGTTATAGATTGCCTTTTTTTTTTTTTTTTTTTAATTTGAGAAAGATCATAAGCTGGGGTGGGGTGGGGTGGGGGTGGCGCGGGGTTGGCAGAGGAAGGAGAAGCAGATTCCCCACTGAGCACACAGCTCTATGAAGCCTCATCCCAGGACCTCAAAATCATGGCCTGAACTGAAGTCAGATGCTTAACCGACTGAGCCACCCGGGCGCCCTGTTATATGTTATTTTTAGGATTGCATCAGTAAGCACCTGGAGCTGCAGTTCCCAAACATTGGAATCTCCTGTGGAACTTTAAAAATTACTGATGTCTATGACTCCCTGCAGAGATTGTAATTTAATTGATCAGATGTGGCCAGGGCTTCGGAATTTTTAAAAAATTCCCAAGTAGGAATCCCTGGGTGGCTCAGCGGTTTAGTGCCTGCCTTCAGCCCAGGGCGTGATCCTAGAGTCCCAGGATCAAGTCCCACATCGGGCTCCCTGCATGGAGCCTGCTTCTCCCTCTGCCTGTGTCTCTGTGCCCCTCTCTCTCTCTCATGAATTAATTAATTAATTAAATATTCCCAAGTAATTTAAGTCTAGGAACCACTGGCCTGCTGGCATGTAGCATTTATTAGGTAATGATAGTGATTTTTTTTTTAAGATTTTATTTATTTCTTCATAAGACACACAGAGAGAGGCAGAGACACAGGCAGAGGGAGAAGCAGGCTCTTCGAGGGGAGCCTGATGCGGGACTCGATCCTAGGATCCCAAGATCACAACCTGAGCCGAAGGCAGATGCTCAACCACTGAGCCACCCAGGCATCCCGATGATAGTGATTATTGATAATAGCTGAGTGTTTCCAGTGTTTTTAACTCCCATCACATGTTTGATTTATCTGAGATATTTTGAAAAATAGCAATGCCTGGAATCCAGGGATTCATTTGTTTTTTAAGCTCTGATTTTTTTTTTTTCCAAACCTCCCCAAGCTTAAAATCAAATATTCAGCCAGGGTTGTGAGAACAACTGAACTAGGTATATAGCAGGTATATGATAGAAGTCTATCACAGGCTGGTATCTCATTAGCAATAAATGGAGATTTTCTTTTCTCTTTTTTCTTAAGACCCAACATGGGCCTTGAACACAGACCCCGAGATCAAGAGTCGTATGCTCTACAGACTGAGCCAGCCAGACGCCCCATAAATGGAGGTTCTTAATACAAGGAAGGATAGGCTGATGGAATTTTTTTTTTAATAGGTTTCATTTATCTATTCATGAGAGACACAGAGAGAGAGAGAGACAGGCAGAGACAGGCAGAGGGAGAAGCAGGCCTCATGCCGGGAGCCCGATGTGGGACTCGATCCCGGGTCTCCAGGATCACGCCCTGGGCCGAAGGCAGGCGCTAAACCGCTGTGCCACCTGGGCTGCCCAGTCTCCCATTTTAAAGACAAGACCAAAACAACACATAGAGGTTAAGGCGTTTGCCCCACTTCACAAACCTAGGGTGTGAAGTCCAAGCTCTGACTCCAGCTGTCTGATTTCAGAGTCCCTGCTCTTGACCCCTGGCCCGGTGCACGGAGCCCTTACCGTACGCTGGGCTCAGGGCTCAGTGGTTTTGTGTGTAATTTCATTTCACCTTTCAAAACTCTAACGGAGGGAAGAGGTATCTTCACAGATGAGGAAACGCGGGCTCAGCAGGGCGAACTCCCTCGCCCGAGCTCTCGCAGCTGCTGAGCCGAGCGCTGCTCCTAACCACCTGCTCTTGTCTCCGCAGAACCTGAAGGCGGCCAACACGGACCCCACGGCCCCGCCCTATGACTCCCTATTGGTGTTTGATTACGAGGGGAGCGGCTCCGACGCTGCCTCCCTGAGCTCCCTCACCTCCTCGGCCTCTGACCAGGACCAAGACTATGACTATCTGAACGAGTGGGGCAGCCGCTTCAAGAAGCTGGCGGACATGTACGGGGGTGGCCAGGATGACTAGACAGGACCAGGGGCTAACAGTCAGCTGCGGTGGCATCTCCAAGGAGCCTCAATCCTCCCTCAGCAGGGGACTTGGGAGCTTGTCAAGAAGTGGCCTTAGCGACTTGGAGAGAGGCCCTCAAATCTCACATTAAGGGTTGGTTTCTAAGCCTTTCAGAATGGAGGCACATGGGCGCTTTGATTTCACCTCTGGAAACCTCTCCGCCTGGGCCAGGCTTGCCTCCAAGGCCAAATTTCTGGGAGCCTATCACCTGCCATAAAATGCCCGGACCGACTCTGACCACCCCACGCCCCCCAGTGATGATGTTCTCTCTGGAATGGACCCTTCTCCTTCTTCTTAGAATGAGGCCTCTTATTGCAACCTGGATTTTTTTTTTTTTTTTTTTTTTTTTTTTTAATGCTGTCTTCAAAACATTAGAGGCGGGTCCTCAGCCGTCCCCTGGATTGCTCAGAAACCCGGGCCTGAGCTGCTCGGCTCACATGCCTTCATGCATTTCTCTCTCCTCTCCGGACAACAGGCCTCCTGTCAGAATGAATTCCTGCGTTTTTATACTAAGCGCGACTATGTTGTCCTTTATTTTTTATTTTCCCTGTTGAGTGCTGTAGATAAAGAGTGATGACAATTGTGTAAATGTACTACGACTTTTTTTATTAAAGGAATTTTTCCCAGAGGTGTGTGGGGAGTGAACTACTTTTTTATCGTAGTTTTATTGCCCTGAGAATCATCACATACTAAGCCATTCACCCACGACACTCTCCACTTCAATGGCTTTTTTTCTTAAAGAATTTATTAATCAGGAGAGACAGAGGCAGAGACACAGGCAGAGGGAGAAGCAGGCTCCATGCAGGGAGCCCAACGTGGGACTTGATCCCGGGTCTCCAGCATCAGGCTCTGGGCCGAAGGCACCCCTGAGCCACCTGGGCTGCCCCAAGGGAATACTTTTTAACTCTGCTGGCTTCACCCTGCTTCTTCTCCATGGTAGAGGAAACTCAGGAGTCATACGCTTGCTCAGGTGTGCCTGATGACGGTAAACCTACCCTTCTCTCTACAATTTTTTTTTTTTTAACGTAATCTCTACACTCAGTGTGGTGCTCAGACTCATAACCCTGACTTCCAGTCAGGCTCTTCCAACTGAGCCAGCCAGTGCCCCTCTCTCTGCAAATTCTGAGCTCCCCTTCTGTGTGGGAGAACAATTAACCCTCTTCTCCCTGGGCTGAGCCCCACCAGAGCTACAGGCACCGTCTTTTCTGGAACAGTGGCAGCTCTTGCATAGTGCAGCATGGAAAGATTTCCTCGTCTGTGTGGTAGGCTCTATATGGAAAGGCAGGGAGGGGTCTGATTCTGCTCTTCCTGGCAAGTTAAATTTAACCTCTACTTGCCTCACATTTTTCATTATGAAATGGGGAGTTTTTGTGGAGATCAAATGACTTAATATCTGGCACATAAGTTCTATTTGTGTTCACTGGTAACAGCTACCACTTATTTAATACTTTCTAGGGCCAAATAACTTTATTTCCTTCAAACAAATCCTCACAACCACTCTCGGAGGGGATTTTCCTCCTTTAAAGAATGGCCTCATTGTATTTCTTTTTTTTAAGTGACACCTGATCATCATCAAAATCAAGCCAGACAGAAAATGAGAGAAGTCACCCAGGATGTCCGTGAAATTGGAACGGTCCTAACAACACGCAGATGCAGGGATGAGGATGAAGAGAGAGCAGGGAAAGAACAATAATTCCATGTGTGCCTTTGTTAAAGTGAAGTGGAACATTTTCTTTGCAATGAACCAAAAGAAAAGAATGTGAAGTGAAGCCAAAGGGTTTGCTGAACTTGAAATAAAAGTCTTCTTCCCGCAAGAGTGACTAACACTCTAAAGCATTGCTACTCCAATGCAGCTCCTAGCCGGGCAGCATCAGCATTAGCGGCCGAATCAGAGAGCCTGCAGGTGGGGCCCTGAAATGTGCTTTCATAGGCCTCCAGGCAATTCTAACACACTGTCAAGTTTGGGACCAAAGCTCTGAAGGAGGAGGCAGGGGGTGTCCTGAAATCAAAGGGGAACTAAGTTGAGTGAGAAACCCTTCCCACCTCTCCTTGGTCCACAGCACTCCATAGCACCTTAGCCTGTAGGTCAAGGCCATCTCCCGCCTCACCCTCCAGCTGCAGCTTCTGGCTCCGGGGGCCTCTG
Source organism: Canis lupus familiaris (assembly GCF_011100685.1). NCBI lineage: Eukaryota > Metazoa > Chordata > Mammalia > Carnivora > Canidae > Canis > Canis lupus. The sequence continues at coordinate 81,449,187 of NC_049226.1, read as the reverse complement.
ATTTCCCTCCACCAGAGTCCTGCTGCTCTTGCCGATAAGGTGAGAGGATTAGGTGTCTCAGCCAGCAAACACCTGCTGCCTGTTATCTTCAACTCCTCTCTGAAAAGCCTGAATAAAGCCTGAAACCCTATCTTCAGCCAAGACTAATAATAAAACCAAACAGCCCCTGTGCAGGCTGGCCTTCCTCCCCTGAGATTTTTGGAGGGCATTGAGGAGGAAAAGTGGCCTCTTCCAGCCAAGCCTGGGCTCTGTGGAGGGATCTAGATTCCCCTGGCAATGGAACGAGGCACCATACTCTGAGTGATTTGGGGGGAAAAAAATCTGGGCTCTGTGATGGGGATGGATGTTACTCTGGGCATGCTTCTCCTCTGCAAAATGGGATTTTAGGACTGTGGTCTTTAGGACCTATAATAAGTCAGCACATGGTCAGTTACCCATGCTAACCACTCCAGAGTTTAGCCCCCATAAATAACCAGTGTGGCTGGCCATACCAGGGGGGACTGGGTGAATGAGTTTAAATACCTGGAATGTTAATCTTTGATATTTTGTGGTGTGAAAATTTGGTATGCATCCTTCCGATCTATACACATACACGTTTCACATACACGTTGCAGTATACATTTCATAACAAGGCCTCGGAGACTGCCTCACCGTCTGCGACATACCCAGTTGGGATATGTTAGCATTTATTTAATAAGTTCACCACCATCCATGGACATTGAGGATTCTAATCTTTTGACCTTAACCATGTTGAAGAAAAAAAAAAAAATGTTGAAATAAACTCCCTGGAGCATCCAGCTCTGCAAATGCTTCAAAGCCAGTCCTCCAATGACCAGGGATGGGTGAGAGGGGTCCTCATGGCCTTGTTTGGGATCAAGGCTGCCCGCTTCCATGTGGAGGGGTCAGTCAAGCTGACAGCTTCCTGCTGGAAGGACCCCTCATGCTCATTCTGTTAAGTGACCCCCCCCCCCAGACTTAACAGCCAAAGTCACAGATCCCTAGTCCAATAAAAAAAAAAAGAAATTGTGAGGGACCCTGGCTGGCTCAGTCATTGGGGCTTAAGATTCTTGATCTTGGGATCATGAGTTTGAGCCCATGTTTGGCATATAGATCACTAAAAGAAATAAACTTAAAAATTTTTTTTATCAAATTGCTGGAGGAAGGGGTCAGGTGGCCAAGAGACCTGGCTCTTTGGCTTCCTCTTCTTAGTGTTTCTCCTTAAGCCCCAAACCACAGCACTTTGAAAATTGCCCTCAATTCACCCCTGTTGTTTTTCAGATGGAAAGATAGTTTGCAAAGCAGGCACTCCCCAACATCCGCTCAGCAGGGCTGAGATGGGCAGAGCCTGAGCTTCCCTTCACACATTTTCCCTTGCTGCTGACCTGAGCTGGGGGGCTGCAGATAGGACCCACTTCCCCGGGTGAACTTTGTCTAGGCCCTTGGGGAGCCTGAGGGAAACGACTGTCATCCTTGGAAGGTGGGCAAGTAACTGAGGTCTCAATGCACAGCCTCTTGTGCTTAACCCTAGGCCCACACAGGGACGCCGCAAGATCCAGGCAGGGAAATGCTGAGGGATGGCCAATCAGGAGGGGGTCCCGAGGTCGGCTGGCCTGCCACTAAACGGGTGGGGACAGTCACTAAGGAAAGCCCCCTTTACAGTCCGTACCCCGTATGGCCAGTTCCAGACTCACTGGGGAACTCCACAGAGCCAACTCCTTTTTAGCTAAAGGTAGAGCTACTTTCCACCAAGAACCATTGGTCCCGGACACAGGTTCAATCCTAGCACTTCCAGTGTACGATCACCTTAACTCACTTAACCTTTCTGTGCCTCACTTTTCTCATCTGCAAAATGGAGGAGTAAATGAGTTAATATGTTTTTTAAAGATTTTATTTATTTATTCATGAGAGACACAGAGAGAGGCAGAGGGAGAAGCAGGCTCCCTGGGGAGGAGCCTGATGCGCCTCGATCCCAGGACCGCGGGATCCCCCAAACCGAAGGCCGACCCTCAACCTCTGAGCCATCCAGGGGCCCCAAGTTTAGTATGTGCAGAGTGTTGAGCAAGAGTGCCCGGCGTGCGGAGCTGCGGAAGTGCGCTCTGCTGCGTGATGGCCCGCGGCTGGGCCGAGACCGCCCCTGGGTCTCCGCCGCTCGCGCTGCCTGCAGGAAGCGGCTCCCGGGCCTTCCCCAGGCGCCCGGCAGAGGGCGCTACCGGCCGGCGGGCGGGCGGGGCGCGGGGTGAGGGCCTGCAGGCGTGGCAGCCGCCCGCGGCTCGGGAGCAAGCTTTGGTGCTTCCCCTTTTACTTATTTTTTTTTTTTTTAAGATTATTTATTTATTCGTGAGGGACACAGAGAGAGAGAGGCAGAGACACAGGCAGAGGGAGAAGCAGGCTCCATGCACTGGGAGCCCGACGTGGGACTCGATCCCAGGTCTCCAGGATCGCGCCCTGGGCCAAAGGCAGCCGCCCCCCCGCTGGGCCACCCAGGGATCCCGATGCTTCCCCTTTTAAAAGGAAATTGAAAAAAATAAATAAAAATAAAAGGAAATTGAGGGCACCTGGGGGGGGCGGTGCTCAGCGGTGGAGCCGCTGCCTTTGGCTCCAGCCGGCCCTGATCCCCGGGTCCTGGGATGAGTCCAGCATCGGGCTCGGGGAGTGGGGGGGGGGGGGGGGGGGGGGGGGGGGGGAACCTACTTCACCCTCTGCCCGTGTCTCTGCCTCTCTATGTCTCTCATGAATAAAGAAATACAATCCTTAAAATAAATCAATAAATATAAATAAATAAGTAATTAATAAATAAGGAAAGGGAGGGTAAAGAAAGTAAAGGCCGTGCACAGACCAGAGATAACTCAGACATTTTGCTGTACGGGTCTCCTTGATGCCCAAGTACGAGCTCTGGTCGTTCCGTGGGGCCTGCAACTCTTGATCTTGGGGTTGTGACGTTGATCCCTACCTTGAGTATAGAGATTATGAAAAATAAAATCTTTAAAAAAGAAAAATTGCAGATATAATGGGGGTGTGGGGGCAGGCAGGTGGTGGGAGAGGGTCTTCATACATGGCCTAGCCCCTCACACAAGGCAGAGTTAACCCCAACTGACCCTGAGACTCTGAGGCTCTGACACAAAAAAGCCACAACACTCCCAGCCACTTCTGGGGTCCCCTAGAGTATGGGGCATCACCCCAGGGCTTTTTTATTCATTTAACAATTTACCAAGCATGTGTGTGTGCCAGGCACTGTTCTAGGTGCCAGAGATACAGAAATGCAGAAAATAATCAAAATCTCAGTCCTGATATATTGGAAGCTCTGGACAAAATTGTGTGGAGGGCCAACATAGCATATGAGTTGAGTAAACTGTTAAGTGAAAGATATTCTATCAGGCAGCCCTGGTGGCGCAGTGGTTTAGCGCCGCCTGCAGCCCAGGGTGTGATCCTGGAGACCTGGGATCGGGTCCCACATCGGGCTCCCTGCATGGAGCCTGCTTCTCTCTCTGCCTGGGTCTCTGCCTCTCTTTCTAGCTGTGTCTCTATGAATAAATAAACTTAAAAAAGAAAAAAAAAAAAAAGATATTCTATCTTCCTACTAGAACAAGCCTGTCTTCACAGCAATCTGGAAGGCCAGGTTTTAATCTGGATCTTCAGATATCTAGTGTACTGGGCCAGAATGTGACTCATGGCCAGAGTTAGCCCTCATCCCAGGAGCAATGGTCAATCCATTTTTCTACCCACCCCAGGCTCAATTCCACGCCGTGAGGTTCCTGTGGGTACAACCCAGCCCATGCACCCAAACTTCATCCACTGATACCCATAGGCAGCCTTCCATCCCCTGGGCCTAGGAATATACACCTGGATTATGCTGGCTGCCCTCTGCACAGCTCTGGGGTGGCCTGGGGCCGTTTGAGCAGGGAATGATCTAGAGAGCAAGAAGGGAGATCCAGGTTCTAGCAGTCACAACTCCTTGGCTTCAGGGGAAAGGCAGGGGGGTCAGAGCAGGGCCTTCAAAAGCACAGAGCAGAGGCCCTTCTTGCCCAGTCTAAGGGTGATCCTGCTAACATTCAATGGGAGACAGGCCATAAACAAATCAGTAAAATACATGGTACAGTGAGATGTGAAGCTACAGAAGAAGATGAAGCTGGGAGAGGGTGCAGGAAGGACAGGGCTGGGTGCGGGGCTCAGCTCTAGTAGTCAGAGAAGGCCTCCCTGAGAAGGTGACATCTGAGCAAAGGCTGGAGGATACTAGAGAGCGAGTATGCAGGTATGCTTGGATAAAAGGAATAAGTGCAAAGGCCCTGAGGCAGGAGCGTGCTTGGTGCGATTCAGCAGGGAGGCCAGTGTGACTCAGAGCAGAGGAAGAGCAAGAGTACACTGGGAGATGAGGTCAGACGGGTAAGAAGGGGGGCCGGGTCGAGTCCAGGAAGCCCTGGGAAAAGGCCTGACACAGCAACCTGGGTTCTGTTCCGAAGCTGGCGAAACCTGATTCCCCCTGCTGCTTCCCCCCACGGAGGAGGCACGGCCGGGACCTGTCCAGGCGTGCGGGCAGCTGCAGAGCTGGCGGGCAGGAGCTGCAGGATTCCTCTCCTTGGCGGGGCGGGGGCGGGGAGCCTGGTGGGAAAGGGCCCCCAGAGTCAGTGGGCCGAAGTCCTGGTGAAGAGGGCAGCCCCTAGAGGCCCCAGGCTGAGTGTGACTCACCTTCGCGCCCCCCCAACCCCAGTTTGCTGAGGCGCCCCTCTTGAAGGGCTGGGAGGAGACCGGTGGGGGGGGGTGGGGGGGGTGACACTCAGAAAGGCCGCGTCCCCATCCCTTGCCGTGCCCAGCAGGCAGCCGGTGGAGCTCCCGGGCGCTGGCGCTGGGCCCCACCCACCGTGCCCCGCAGCCGCCCCAGGCAGGGCCAGTCCCCCAGGCGGTGTGTGTCACCGGGTGTCACCCCTGCCCTGACGGCTGAGGCACTGTTGGAAGAACACATAAACGATGACAGGAAGCATGACCACTGGAGCTCCTCTGAATGAGGCCCCTGCTGTGTGCTGGGCAATATGCTAGATTTTTCTTTTTTTTTTTTTTTGATTTTATTTATTCATGAGAGAGCGGGAGAGAGGCAGAGACACAGGCAGAGAGAAGCAGGCCCCATGCAGGGAGCCCGATGCGGGACTCTGGGGTCATGCCCCGGGCCGAAGGCAGACGCTCCACAGCTGAGCCGCCCAGGCGCCCCAATATGCGAGATTTCACTCCAAAAGCGGAGTTATAAAATGTCCACAAGATCCAGTCCCTTTGCCTCTGGGACCTCATCTCCTGCTGCTCTGGTTCTTCACTCACTGGTGTTCCACCTGTATCGGTCTCCTGCTCGGCTTGAAGCCCTAGAAGCCCTAGGCCCGCTCCCACCTCGGGGTCTGAGTTTGCTGCACCCTCTGGCTGACCTGCGTTCCTCCAGGCATCTCAGGGCTCCCTCACCTCCTCCAGCGTCCCCCAAATGTCAACCAGGGGGCACCCGGGTGGCTCAATCGGTGAAGTGGCTGCCTTCGCCTGAGGCCCTGATTCCAGGGTCCTGGGAGGGAGCCCAATACGGCTCCTGCTCAGCTGCCTCTCCCTCTGCCCCTGCCTGCTGCTCCTCCTGCTTGCACACTCACAATCTCTCCCTGTCAGATAAATAAATAAAATCTTAAAAAAACAGAAACTAAGAACTCCTAACCAAAAAACCAAAAACAAACAAACAAAAAAAAAAAACAACAACAACTAACACAGCAGATCTTGGATCCCCTTTAAAAAAAAAAAAAAAAGAAAAAGAAAAGAAAAAGAAAAAATAAAAATAAAAATAAAAATAAAATACAAAAGAAAAGTCAACCTGTCAGCAATCCTATCCCTGGATAGAACTGGCACCATACTGCAGCTTTTACCTATTGCCCCATTTAGTTTTTCTCCTCCTCCCACCCTTTGAAGATTAGCTCGGGCTTACGAAGGGACTTAACGTCCCTCCTCTGCTGCTGCAGCCTCAACCCACAGAACAGTGACAGGATTACAGTGGGTACGCAGTAAATATTTGTTAAATAAAAGAACTTTACAACTCTCCAAGGCAGGGGGCGCCTGGCTGGCTCAGCAGTTGAGCGCCTGCTTTCGGCCCAGGGCCTGATCCCAGGGTCCCGAGATCGAGTCCCACGTCGGGCTCCTGCATGGAGCCTGCTTCTCCAAGGCAGGTTTTATAAACTCCTCTCTGGGAACGGAGAAGCCGAGGCCCCGGGAGGCCGCAGGTCCCCCGTGGTCAGGCGCAGGCGGAAAGCCCCGGAGTTGAGGGGGTCCAGGCCCGCAGGCGGGCGGCACCTGCTCCACCCGCGACGGCGCTCCGGGGAGGCTGTGATCACACCGAGGCGGAGAGCCGCACGGATGGGAGAGAAAGCTGGTCTGTCCCTTCTGACCACGCTGCTGTTTCCCGGGAGCCGGGCTTCCTGCCTGCGCAGGGCTGCGGGGTGACTTCAGGCCGAACGAGGCAGGGACTGAAGCATGAGATGACCCTAAGTCACAAGAAAGAAAGGCATTCCGTTTTCAGTGCTCCTGCTTGCATCAAGGAGAGTCCTCCTTTTTGTGCGTGGCAAGTCCAACAACTTAAGACGTACATTTCTCTCTCTCTCTCTTTTTTTTTTTTAAGATTTTATTTATTTATTCATGAGACACACAGAGAGAAGGAGGCAGAGACACAGGCAGAGGGAGAAGCAGGTTCCACGCAGGGAGCCCGACGTGGGACTCGATCCCAGGACCCCAGGATCACGCCCTGAGCCCAAGGCAGGCGCCCAGCCGCTGAGCCCCCCAGGGGTCCCGAATCTCTCTGTTCCTTAAGAAGAGGATGATGTGAGTACATTCCTTGCCACGTTGCTGCAACAATCAAATAAGTTAATGGAGGTAACACACTTAGAACAGCACGTGGCTCATAGCAAATACTCAATAAATGTCAATCCTCATAGTTTTTGTTAACTCTAGGGTGGGCTGGAAACAAAAGGAGAGGTTGGAATCAAGGATGCTGATTAAAATGCTGTCACCCCTGTGCCTCAGTTTCCTATCTGAAGCCCCTGCTCCCTGGGCGTCCTCCTTTCCAGCTCCGTGAGGTGTGGGAGCCCACGGAGTACTGGAAAGATCAACCACTAGAACTTGGTGCCTGCCTCATCATTCAGCAGATTTTTATTGAGCCTCTACTGAGTGCCAGGCCCTGGGGATATGTGGAAAAACAACTCCACCCCACGTCTCTTACATAAATAAGCTCTAGCCTGAGCGGGAAGAGATGAGGAGGAACCAGGCAGTCACAATGCGGGCTGATCTTAGCTTGACCTGGTGTGGAGTCAGGGAGGGCTTCCTGGAAGAGGCAGTACCCAGGCTGATACTTGAGGGCTGTGTAGAAGTTTGTCAGGGGCTGGAGGAGATAGAGAGGAGCAGTGTGTGCTCAGCAGGGGCAGGGGCATGACCAAATTGGTGTTCTGGAATGATCCCTCTAGGGACACATGGGTGGCTCAGCAGTCGGGCACCTCTGCCTTCAGCCCAGGGTGTGGTCCTGAGGTCTCGGGATCGAGTCCCACATCAAGCTCCCCACAGGGAGCCTGCTCCTCCCTCTGCCTGTGTCTCTGCCTCTTTCTCTGTGTCTCTCTTGAATAAATAAATAAAATGAAAAAATAAATAAATAGGTAGAATGATCCCTCTAACATGTGACCTAGGTAGACTTGCATATATGCAAAATTCCAGATGGATGAGGCCACTTACTGTTGTTCCATTGTCTGTAAGAGCAAAAGATTGGTAATAACCCTTCGTCTGTCCGTGGTGGCGGCAGGGCGGCCACTTAAATAAACTCTGCCACACTCGCAGCACGGGATGGATATTCTGCAACTTAAGCAAAGAAGAAGGAAGCTCTTTTTTGCACTAACGTGGAAAGATTTCTAAGGTCTCTTGCCAAGTGAAAAAGCAAGTTGGGGGGACGCCCGGCTGGGTCAGAGGTTGAGCGTCTGCCTTTGGCCCAGGGTGTGATCCTGGAGACTCAGGATCGAGTCCCGCATCGGGCTCCCTGCATGGAGCCTGCTTCTCCCTCTGCCTGTGTCTCTGCCTCTCCCTCTCCTCTGTGTGTGTCTGTCATGAATAAATAAATAAAATCTTAAAAAAAAAAAAAGCAAGCTGCAGAACAATGTGGAAAGTGTACTACTTTTTGTGTAAAAAAAAAAAAAAGAGGAAAATGAGACTGAGAAATTCTGTAATACAATAGCATAGCCACCCAATAGAATGATCTGTGATGATGGAAATGTTCTATATTTGCGCCGACCAACACTGAAGCCACTCACCACATGTGGCATTTGAAATGTGTGACTGAGGAACTGAAATTTTTTTCATTTAATTAGCTTAATTTTACGTTTGAATCTAAATAGCCATGGGTAGAGGTGCGCCTGGCTAGCTCAGCCAGAAGAGTATGCAACTCTTGATCTTGGGATCGTGAGTTCCATGTTTGTGGTCGCCTCATGTTTGTGGGGGTAGAGATTACTTAAAAATAAATAAATAAATAAATAAATAAATAAATAAATAAATAAATAAATAAACAAACAAACAAACTTTAAAAAGCCACATGTGGAAAGGGGAATTTACCAGCTCAGAAGACAGTGCTGTCACCCAAGTAGGGGTAATGGTAGGTAGAACAAGAGTGTAGACAGAAGTGAGTAGATTCAGGGGTATTTAGGAGGATGGGATGGCTGATCGGATGTGGGTTGATCAGTGAGTGAAAGGATAGAGTTATAAGGACACATAGTTGGCTCAGTCTTTAGAGCACGTGACTCTCGATTTTGAGTTTGTCAATTCAAGACCCACATTGGGGGTAGATTTTACTCAAAAAATAAAAAATAAAAAAAGGAGTTACAGACTAGATGTTCAATTTCTGTCCTGGGTGGCTGTTCGATAATGGTGCCACTTTCTGAAATGAAGACAGAAAGAGCACAGGTTGGAGAAGAGCAGTGATGGGTTTGGTTTTGGACATGCCTGCATTTTGAACATTTTGAGGTGCCTCTGGGACATGGGAATGCAGATGCTCAGGTACAGTAAAGTTCCAGCCTCGTGTTTGCACACCTCTACCTGTGGCTATTTAGATTTCATGACTAAATAAGTAAAATCTTTAAAAATGAATGAATGAATGAATGAATGAATGAATAAGAAATAAAAATAAAATGGGAATAAGAAAGATAGGCAAACACCAGAATTTTGAACTCAGGACTTCCTAAACCTGAGGTCCTTATGCTGCCCACTTCTGGGCCCAATGCAGCATTTTCCCTCCCCTGGCATTTCTCACTCCCTCTGCTGTTGGCCCTTGGCCAGTGTCCCCTCCTTCTCTCCTCCGGATACCTCTCCACCCTTCTCCACCCTTCCATCCCTACTTTCCTTCCATCCCCATGTCTCAATGGAAATGAAGTCAAGATTGTTGTTTTTTTTTTTTTTAAGATTTTATTTATTTATACATGAGAGACACAGAGAAAGGGAGGCAGAGAAGCAGGCTCCACGCAGGGAGCCCGACGTGGGACTCCATACCGGGTCTCCAGGATCAGGCCCTGGGCTAAAGGGGGCGCTAAACCGCTGAGCCACCCAGCTGCCCTCAAGATTGTTTTTGATGAAAAAAAAAAAAGAAAAAAAAAGATTGTTTTTGATGGAATGTACTTTATGATCCTTGAAAAATATTTTAAATGTAGAATCTCATGTATCGTTTCCATTAAGGAAAAAACAATAAAATCAAGTCATTTCATTCTTAGAGGTCACTTTTTTTTTAATTTCCCCTAGTAATTCAGTTGACCCTCAATTAAAGAAGAAAAGTTCCCCTAATCCTAATCAACAAGTATATCAGGTTGCACTTGCTCCTGCTGGCTGGGGTCAGAAGCAAGTTTATTTTTCCCGGGGTATTAGACATCTTGACTCATGAATCACCAGGGAATAGCTTCAGGTTTTTAATTTCAAGTGTTTCAAATGGCTGCTTACAGATACTCTTCCGTCTTCTCTGTGCCCACCAGATTTCTTGCTGAGACAATTTGGGGTTTTGCTGCCTCCGAAGGACTACCCCTCCCCCCATTTGTGCCAGAGTGACCTTTCCAGAACATAGATCTTGTCTTGTCCCTTCTCTGCTTAAGCACTTCTGTTCCGTTCCCATGACCTACTAGATGAAGTCCAAGTAGCATGTCATGTGAAGCCCTCCAAAAACCCTGGCCTACATTGACCTTACAGCTTTAATTCCTGCCCACTCATAACCTCTCCCCAGGTACAAGCCCCATTAGCCACACTGAACAGTTCACCCTTCCGGAACATAGCCTTTCCTAGTGCCTCTCCTTTGCTTGTGCTGTTCTACCTGGGAGTCTTCCCTTCTCACCCCATTGCTCCCTGAATCTGATAAACTCTTGCAAGCATTTCCCCCTGCAAAGCCTTCCTTATTACCCTAGTAGAGTCAGAATTAGCTGCTCCCTTGACTTTCTACTCTTTATTCTAGCAGAGCTCATGAGACTCTCTTTTTTTTTTTTTTTTTTTTTTAGTTTTTATTTATTTATTCATGAGAGACACAGAGAGAGGCAGAGACACAGGCAGAGGGAGAAGCAGGCCCCATGCAGGAGCCCAACGGGGGACTCGATCCCGATCCCGGGACTCCAGGATCAGGCCCTGGGCTGAAGGCAGACGTTCAACCACTGAGCCACCCAGGCGTCCCGAGACTCGAACTCTTAAGCGTTTTGTGTCCATCTCCCTATTTTGGTCTTAGGCTCACCGAGCACCTCTGCCTTAACATCCCCAGGCCACACTTTTTTTTTTTTTTTTGATTTTTTTTTTTTTTTTTTTTTTTTTTAGGTAATCTCTACACCCACCATGGGGCTCAGATTTACACCCCCAAGATCAGGAGTCACAGGAAGTCTCCCTCCTTACGAGTGTTTCCTTAGCGTCTGCATTAATGACTCATCACCCTAGATTATAAATGCTTCTGTATGTGTCTATCTCCTCCACCTGTCCGAGGACACCTGAGGGCGGGGACTGTGGGTCTAGCCCAGGGCAGGTACCTGGTGATAGCTAATGATTAGAGAGCACTTTCAGCATGCCCACTGTGTTTTGAGCACTTTACATATAGTCACACATTTAAGGAACAGGTTTTTTTTAAGTAAACTCTACCCCCAACATGGGGCTCAAACCCATGACCCAGAGATCAAGAGTACGTGCTCTACTGTTCGAGCCAGCCAGGTGCCCCTGTATACCAATTCACTTAAATGCCAGAACAACCCCATGAGGTGGGTATCATTAGCTCCATTTTCCAGAAGAGCAAACTGAAGCCAGAGAGATTCTACACTTGCCCAAAGTCACACAGCCAGGAAGCAGAGGAACAAGGATTTTAATCCAGGCCATCTGGCTCCAGGGCCATCTCCTACCCACTGCATGATACTCATTGCATAAGTGAGTGGACGGAAGTGGAGTTGATGCTGAGGAGCCCGGCACACCCTGGATTCCTGCTCCTCTTCCCCCAGGAGACCTAGACCCATGCCAGACTGCAGGGAGTTGCCCACATGCGAGGCCAAGATCTGTACTAATAAAGCGTTCTTGGTGAATAGCATTTTAATAAAGACTTGTTGTTTTCCTCTGCCAGACAGGCCACCCCATTTCCTGCCACCCCACAGGGAGGTCCTGGGAATGGTTAACATTGCTTTGCTGTTGAATAACCTCTGGAGTAGCTTTAGTAACAAAAGAACTCTCGGCACAAGCCTCCTGCCAAACTTTTAAAGACAATCCCCTCTCTCCTTGTTGGTAGGCCCAATAGATGGCTCAAAGTCCTGAAATATGGCTTATCTTTGTCTCAGTAACTCAAGGGGAGTTACCCTTGGAGAAATTGATCCAGACCTACCATATGATTCATCAAAGGTGTGTATATGAAGAGGTTCCTCATAACATTGTTTATAAGAAGAAACACTGGAAAAAACTCTAGGTAGGTCAGGGGCAGCCCCGGGGGTCTCAGCGGTTTAGCACCTGCCATCGGCCCAGGGCATGATCCTGGAGACCCCGGGTCAAGTCCCACATCAGGCTCCCTGCATGGAGCTTGCTTCTCCCTCTGCCTGTGTCTCTGCCTCTCTCTCTCTCTCTCTCTGTCTCTGTCTCTCATGAATAAATAAATAAAATCTTGAAAAAAGAAAAGTTGCCTTGGGGGTGGCGGGTAGGGAACAGAGTGGCTGGGGGATCAGAGAGGAAGAGTTATTTTTTTATTTTTATTTTTAAAGATTTTATTTATTTATTCATGAGAGAGAGAGAGGCAGAGACACAGGGAGAGGGAGAAGCAGGCTCCATGCAGGGAGCCCGACGTGGGACTCGATCCCAGGACCCCAGGATCACGCCCTGAGCTGAAGGCAAACGCTCAACCGCTGAACTGCCCAAGCGTCCCAACTTTTTCTATTTTTAGAATTTTTTTTTTTTTAAGATTCATCCATTTATTTGTAAGAGACACACAGAGAGAAAGAGACAGGCAGAGACATAGGCAGAGAGAGAAGCAGGCTCCCCACAGGGAGCCCCATGCAGACTCGATTCTGAAACCTGGGATCACAACCTGAGCTGTAGACAGGCGCCAAACAGCTGAGCCGCCCAGGGATCCCCCTAGATTTGTTTTTTTAAGTAATCTCTATACCCAACGTAGGGCTTGAACTCACAACCCCAAGAGCCACAGTCACATACTCCACCAACTGGACTCAGCCAGGCATCCCAGGAAGAGTTACTTTTTAATTTTTATTATTAGTATTTTCTAAAGTTTATTTATTTATTTACTTATTTTAGAAATCTCTATGCCGGGCAGCCTGGGTGGCTCAGCGGTTTAGTGCCACCTTCAGCCCAGGGTGTGATCCTGGAGTCCCGGGATCGAGTTCCGCATTGGGCTCCCTGCATGGAGCCTGTTTTTCCCTCTGTCTGTGTCTCTGCCTCTCTTTGTGTGTCTCTCATGAATAAATAAATAAAATCTTTAAAAAAAAAAAAAAGAAAGAAAGAAATCTCTATGCCCACTGTGGGGCTCAGACTAATAACCCCAAGATAAAGCGTCGCATGCTCTGCTGACTGAGCCAGCCAGGCGCTCCTGTTCATTTGTTTTTAATTCTCCATCCAGCCCAAGGAATAGAACATAAAATACTGTATGTCTACCTGTGGGAACCCTCTCCCTCCAATGTGCCCCATCCCTCCAGTGATGATCACTCTTCTGATACTTCCTTTTTTTTTTTTTTTTAAGATTCTATTTATTTATTTATTCATGAGAGACACACAGAGAGAGAGGCAGAGACGCAGGCAGAGGGAGAAGCAGGCTCCACGCAAGGAGCCCGATGTGGGACTTGATCCCAGGTCCTGGGATCACGACCTAAGTCAAAGGCAGCCATCCAACCACTGAGCCACCCAGGCCCAAAAATAAAATCTTTAAAAAAGAAAAAGAAAGGACCTTGCCTTTTACTTAGTTCACTTGTATTGTTTTTTTGTTTTTTCCCTGACCTTAATTCAATCCTGCCGTGGCTCCTCCCTGCTCTGAGGACCCAGTCTGCTGCTGCACCCAGGGTTCTCCTTTCCTGCCTGTTGGGTCTAGCCTCCTGCCTCTGCCTCCTCCAGCCAGACTGAACTACTTGAAAATGCTGAGCCCTCTTTTCTGGGCTTCTGCCCAGGTGGTGACTTCTGACACTGGCTATCTCAACTTAGACATCACTTCCCCCAGGAAGCCTTCTCTGAGCCACTTGTGCCCTCCCATCATGGGACTTGTTAATCTTGAATCATTATCACCAGGGCTGGTCTCCAACGGATATGGCTATTCTAGTTGCTAAGATACTATATTGAAACGTTTCCATATCAGGGCATCCGGGTGGCTCAGTCGGTCGAGTGTCTGCCTTGGGCACAGGTCATGATCCCAGGGTCCTAGGATGGAGCCCCAGGTCAGGCTCCCTACTCAGCTGGAGAGCCTGCTTCTCCTCTCCCTCTGCTGTTCCCCTTGCTTGTGCTGGCTCTCTCTCGTCAAATAAATAAATAAATAAAATCTTTTAAAAAATGCTTCCATATCATTGGTCCCTGAGTCCTTCAAATACTCCCACACCCACGTGCTCCCCACACTCAAGTACTCTCCCATTCCCCCCCCAGACTTCCCTGCTGTCCAGTAATCAAAAGGGTAAATAAAGGGCCTGGGGACCCTGCTCTGGTGTTAAGAGATGGTGTTGATTTCGAGGGGCCTGGTGCCCAGGTTCTACCAGTTGTTGAATATTATTAATGTCATTTTTTTAAAGATTTTATTTATTTATTCATGAGAGACACAGAGAGAGAGAGAGAGAGAGAGGCAGAGACACAGGTAGAGAGAAGCAGGCTCCCCGCAGGGAGCCCAACGTGGGGCTGGATCCCTGGACTCCGGGATCACGCCCTGGGCTGAAGGGAGGTGCTCAACCGCTGAGCCACCCAGGCGTTCCCTATTAATGTCATTCTTGATTATTGCCCTGGGTTATAAATACCTGGTTCCCTTGTCTATTTATTCCATCAGAGTGAAAACTCCTTGATGGCAGGAAGGCACTCCTCTCACCAGCAAGGCACTTGGCACATGCTTGGCACCCAGTGAGTGGTTACCAAATGAATGAGTGGACATTCATTTGGTAAATTTGAAAAGTTGCAGAGTCACCCTGGACAATTATGGGCCCCTCACTCTCAGTCTGGACTCTGTAGTTCCTTCCTGCCATGGAGACTTTGCTCTTTGCCCAGGTTTTATCACTCTGCTTGTCTCTACCCCTGCAGGAGCTTCCTTCCACCTGCCCCCGCCTGGCTGGGCTTCACCTTCCCTTCCTACAGAGCTTGAACTCCTTGCTGAGAAGTGCTGACCCTGGCAGACGAAGACGATCCCTTTCCTTCATGAACCCATGAATAGACAAGCACACATGTGCACGCACACACAAGCAAACACATGCATGCACAGAAGTGCACAGTCAACGTGCTCCCTGGCTGCGGTACGGTGCCTAACCCAGCCTGGTGTAGCCCGGACTTCTCTGGTTTTAACACTGAGGCTCTGATACTCCAGGAATCCCCTCTATCTGGGGCAGAGATGGCCTCTCTCGCACTCGGTTGGTTGGGTCGGGTCGTTCTTCATGTACAGTGGAGGGGTGATGGTCTTCAGGAGGGACTTCCTTGTTGCTGGTGCTGAGCCCAGGCCCTGGCCCATGGTGGGTTTTCCTCAGCTCTGCCACTTGCTAGCCATGGAAAATCACCTCACCTCTTGGAGTCCTCAAGAGGCGACAGGATAGGATCTTCCTCTCAGAGGAGCATGAGTCAGTAACACTAAAAGTGCCTGGTAGGGGGATCCCTGGGTGGCTCAGTGGTTTGGCACCTGCCTTTGGCCCAGGGCGTGATCCTGGGGTCCCGGGATTGAATCCCATGTCGGGCTCCCTGCATGGAGCCTGCTTCTGCCTCAGCCTGTGTCTCTGACTCTCTCTCTCTGTGTGTGTCTCTTGTGGATAAATAAATAAAATCTTAAAAAAAAAAAAAAAGTGCCTGGTAGTAGCACCTGGAACACTCTGAGTATTATATAAATGAGAGCCATTGTTGTTATAATTATATATGTGTGTATGAAAAGTTTCTAGATTTTTCCATTTGTGAAACAAACCAAAACAGTAGGAGGTATAGGACTACACAAGTCACCCCTCTGCTAAGCTTGCTTTTAGCAAAACTCTCCTCCCAACTTACGAAAGAACAGCTTTATCCTGATAAAATTCATAAACCACTTAATTCACCCATTTAAAGTATTCAGTTCAGTGGGTTTTAGTGTGTTCCCAAGGTTGTGTGATCACGACCACAATCTAAGTTTAGAACAGATGCCTCTCTCTCTAAAAGAAGTCCCATCCCCATTAGTAGTCACTCCCAATGTCCCTCTTACCCCCCAGTCCTGCCCAGTCCTAGGCAACCACTAATCTATTCTATTCTCTGTCTCTGTGGATATGCCTATTCGGGACATTTCATAAAAATGGACTCATACACTACGTGGCCTTTTGTGTCTGGCTTCTTTCGCTTAGCATGTCATGTTCCCAAGGTTCATCCAGGTTGTTGACCAGTAGTGTGCATCAGAGCTCCATTCCTTTTCATAGTCAACCCCCCACCACCCTCCTTCAATCCATTTTAGATATATCTAGAAAGGGTTCAACACTTAGCATCACCAGAACGAGTTTGCACTTGTAGAGCAGAGACTAAATGCTTTTTAAATTTTGCTATCTCTGTTTCTGTCTTATTCATTATATCTCACATTTCCTCTTGCCTTTTCTTACCGCTTTTTAACTTTAAAAAATTTTTTTTCTAGATTTTATTTTTAAGTAACCTTTACACTCAGTGTGAGGCACTTACAACCCTGAGATCAAGAGTCCCACACTCCCTTGGGGTATCTGGGTAGCTCATTTGGTTAAGCATGTGACTTGATTTTGGTTCAGGTCATGATCTCAGGGTCATGGGATCCAGCCCCACATCTGGCTCCAAGCTCAGCAGGGAGTCTGCTTGAGATCCTTTCTCTCCTCCCTCTGCTCCACTACCCCTAAACATGCATTATATTACTATGTTTTATTTTTAAATCTTTAAATTTAAAATTTCTTTCTCTCTAAAATAAATCTTTAAAAAAATAAATTTTACCTGTTTATTTCTCTCTCTTTCTCTCTCTCTAAAATAAATCTTTAAAAAAATAAATTTTACCTGTTTATTTGACACAGAGAGAGAAGGCACAAACAGGGGGAGGGGCAGAGGGAGAGGGAGAAGCAAGCTCCCCACGGAGCAAGGAGCCCAACACAGGACTCCATCCCAGGGCCCTAAGATCATGACCTGAGCTGAAAGGCAGATGCTCAACCAGGAGCCCCTAAATAAATAAATCTTTTTTTTTTTTTTAAGATTTTATTTATTTATTCATGAGAGACAGAGAGAGAGGCAGAGACACAGGCAGAGGGAGAAGCAGGCTCCACACAGAGAACCCGATGTGGGACTCCATCCCTGGACTCCAGGATCATGCCCAGGGCCAAAGGCAGGTGTTAAACCGCTGAGCCACCAGGGATTCCAATAAATCTTTTTAAAAAAGGAGAAAAGTGTTGTATGCTCCAGCAATTGAGCCCTCCAGGCATCCCTTACATTTTCTTTATCTTTTAAAGGATAATATTTGAAAAATTTTAGGAGAATAAATATATTGCATATACATTATAAACCATAGTAATATGGGATCCCTGGGTGGCTCAGTGGTTGGGCATCTGCCTTCGGCTCAGGGCGTGATCCTGGGGGACTGGGATTGAGTCCCGCATCAGGCTCCCTGCACGGAGCCTGCTTCTCTTCCCTCTGCCTGTGTCTCTGCCTCTGTGTGTGTGTGTGTGTGTGTGTGTGTGTGTGTCTTGTGGATAAATAAATAAAATATTTTTAAAAATTAAAAAATAGGGATCCCTGGGTGGCGCAGCGGTTTGGCGCCTGCCTTTGGCCCAGGGCGCAATCCTGGAGACGCAGGATCGAATCCCATATCAGGCTCCCGGTGCATGGAGCCTGCTTCTCCCTCTGCCTGTGTCTCTGCCTCTCTCTCTCTCTCTGTGACTATCATAAGTAAATAAATTAAAAAAAAAATTAAAAAAAAATTTAAAAAATAAAACATAGTAATATAATGAGTAGAAGCTGGGGATGGCTCAGTCATTTTAGCATCACACTCTTGATCTCAGCTCAGGTGTTGATCTTAGGGTTATAATTTCAAAATCTTAAGAAAGAAAAGAAAGAAAGAAAGAAAGAAAGAAAGAAAGAAAGAAAGAAAGAAAGAAAGAAAGAAAGGAAGGAAGGAAGGAAGGAAGGAAGAAAGAAAGGAAGGAAGAAAGAAATATCTGTTGGATGAGGTTCTGGTGTCCTCACCAAACTTCTCAGCTTCCCTCTCAAGCAATTCTCAATTTCCCCCCCAATTTTTAATAGTCACATATTATTCATAATATTTACATTTTGTTCTGTGACTATAATTTTTTTGAAGATTTCATTTGTTCATAAGAGGCACAGAGAGAGAGGCAGAGACGCAGGCAGAGGGAGAAGTAGGCTCCATGCAGGGAGCCCGACGCAGGACTAGATCCTGGGACCGGGGGATCCACCCTGAGCCGAAGGCAGACACCCAACTACTGCACCACCCAGGCGTCCCATGTTCTGTGACCATAATCAGGTCTTCTGTGCTTTGTCTGGAAGTTGAATCTAAAAACTGAAAAGCAATATGCAACATCATGATTCTGCAAGCGTCAGTCAGTGAGAACCCTGGCTCTCACGAGCATGAAATGTGAACCTGGTCAGTGACATGATTTCCAATCTCAAGAAGCTCAAAGTCATAGTTTTTAGAGGCAGAAGCAAGAACTTCCGGGCCAACTGAGTCATTTTACAGACTGGATTTTGTTGGCAGAGGCTGGAGGGTGAACTTTGTCTCAAGTGAAGGGAGGAGGAGGAGGGGCTTTCGGTCTCCATCTTGGTGAAGGTGGCCTTGGCTCTGGGGGCAGGGGTGGGGTCTTCTCTGCTCTTGGGAGACAGGAACCCCATGGGGCGGGGTGGGGTAGCCCGACTGTGATTCTGGCACCTTATCTGTGATTCTTGAGGAGATGCCAGGTATAAAGATACCTGTGCAAACAGAGGGCACCCGGCCAGCCCCAGAGCTCCCCCTCTTTCCGCAGGCCTAGGAGAGGCAGAGAGGCTGGAGGTGGCCTGCCACCCACGGCCTGTACTCTGGAAAAACCCTGAGCACCATGAAGTGTGGAAATAATATTAGTTAATGTTCATTTAGCACTTCCCGTGTGCCACGTTCATTTAGATTCTTTTACCTGTTTCTCACAGCTACCCAACAAGGTAGGTGCTCCTGTTATCCCTGTTTTGGTACAGATGAGGACATTGAGGACCAAAGGGAGTTTAAGTGACTCATTCAAAGGCCTACCACTAGCCGGTGGAAGAGCAGGATTCAGATTCAGGCAGTGAGCACCCATGTCCATGCTGGGGACCATTTTGCCATAGTGCTCTTGGAACTGGAGCGCCAGCCCCAAGCCCACCTCCGCTATGACCAGGCTTCTGAGCCTCACTCACCTCCTCTGGAAAATGGGGATGGTACGTTCTTCTGTAGGCAGGTTGGAGAACCACAAGCACCCCCCAACCCCTCGGGCCTGCCGCTCTGGCTTCAGCTCTCATCATTCCCCCCTACCCCATCCCTTGATGTACTGAAGCTCCAGCATGGCTGAACAGTCAACAGCATGACCTATGCTCTTACCACCTTCTCTGGGTTACCCTGGGGTCTGGAATTTCAGGTGAACCCAGCGAGATCATTGCTCGCTAAATTAAGCAAGGTTTGCCTCTCAGTTCAAATGGTAACGGTAAATAAAGGCCTGCCCTGGCCTTAGCAGTATAGCATGGGGATTAAGAGGCTTTGGAGACCGGTGGTCCTGGATTCAAATTCCAGTTCTATTACCTTTACTGTGTAACCCTGGACAAATCTTGTTACTACTGTGGGCCTCTGCTTCCAAATGGGTAAAATGGACGTAACGATAGTACTCAGAGGAATGTATGAGGACCAACGAGAGAAAGTGTATAAGGCACGATGAGCTCCAAAACATGGTAGCTATCTTTTTTAAAATCATACTATATATTGCAATTACATTGAGCACAATTCCTGGTTCATGGTTAGCATTCAATACATAAATGGATAAATGTTTACCTGTCTGCATCCCTCATTACCTATGAGCTTCTTTTTTTTTTTTTTTTTTAAAGATTTTATTCATTTATTCATGAGACACACACACACACAGAGAGGCAGGGACACAGGCAGAGGGAGAAGCAGGCTCCATGCAGGGAGCCCGACACAGGACTCGATCCCGGGTCTCCAGGATCACACCCTGGGTGGAAGGCAGATGCTAAACTGCTAAGCTACCCAGGGATCCCTGCCTATGAGCTTCTAAAGGGCAGGAAATATTTCTTTAAAACTTTGCTTACTGGGCACCTGGGTGGCTCAGTCGGTCTGTCGTCTGCCTTCAGCTCAGGCCATGATGGAGCCCTGTGTCCAGCTCTCCGCTCAGCAGGGAGACTGCTTCTCCCTCTCCCTCTCCCTCTCCCTCTGTTCCTCTGCCACCTTGTGTGTGTTCTGTCTCTCCCTTTCTAGTAAATAAATAAAATATTTAAAAAATAAAAACAAGTAAATAAAAATAAAACTTTGATTATTATTTTTTTTCTCAGTTCAACTTAATAGAAACAATGAAAGATTGAAAGTGGAGCCCCACTGGACACCTCAGTTGGCCTGCGCCATAGCACAGCTCAGGCCATTCTCTCCAGGGGAAGAAAGGTTGGCGTCCCCAGCCCCTGCTGGAAAGGCCTGTCCTGTCCCATACCACATCTGCGCTGAGTCTGAAGCCTTGTGTTTTAAGCATGACAGCAGTAGCAAGGAGATTTTGTTTTCACGGCCACCCACTGCAGCCCAGCCCTAAAATGGCCCAGTACTCGCTTGTGCTAAGAGAAATATTTTTTGCTCTTCTGGACACAAGGCTTGATGGTATCACTGCCAGGCTTCCAGCCAGGTGGGTGCCCTTCCTCATGTTCATCAGTGAACTGGGAGGCCTAAACTAGCCTCAGCGTCTCATCCATAGAGCAGCTGACAGGAAGGTCATTCACGGTGATCTGCCAAAGGATATTTTTCTCATCAACAATAAAGAGGCCCCTGAACGAGATGCCTTCATCAGCCTTTAAGATTCCATAGTCCTAAAAAGAGAGAGAGAGAGAGAGAGAGAGAGAAAAGACCGTAATTCTGAGCGATGCTACACCTGGGGGCTGACACCAAGGGAATGTTCATGGGTCCCAGTCCTTCTTCTTTCTTGGGTGTGTTGATCCATGCCAAGTGATAGAAATGAGAATCCACAGAAGCACCAATCACTTGGTGAGCTTCTTTTTTTTTTTTTTTTTAAAGACTTTATTCATTTATTCATGAGAGATACAGAGAGAGAGAAAGAGAGAGAGAGAGAGAGGCAGAGACACAGGCAGAGGGAGAAGCAGGCTCCCTGCCAGGAACCAGATGCAGGACTTGATCCTGAATTCCGGGATCAGGCCCTGGGCCAAAGGCAGACACTCAACTGCGGAGCCACCCAGGTGCCCCGACTTGGTGAGTTTCTTAAATTCTTCTGTCCTGTCCCTGAAAGCAGTGGTCTCTGTGGGGCGCACAAAGGTTAAATCAAGAGGGTAAAAAAAGAACACAATGTGTTTGCCTTTGTAGTCAGGTGGTGTGATGTCTTTGAACTGGCCACTTGGCATAATAGCCATAGTGTGCTTTGAAGCTGGGGACAGGGGCACCTGGGTGGCTCAGCAGTTGAGGGTTGAGCATCTGCCTTTGGCTCAGGTCTGCCTTTGGCTCAGGTTGTGATCCCGGAGTCCTGGGATCAAGTCCCACATCGGGCCCCTGCATGGAGCCTGCTTCTTCCTCTGCCTGTGTCTCTGCCTCTCTCTGTGTGTCCCTCATGAATAAATAAATAATAATCTTAAAAAAAAAAAGTTGGGGACAGGATGCCCAATTTTGGCATTTCCTGAGTACATCTTGCTCTGGACATCTCTGAGACAGGACACACACCAAAGACCCTCAGGAAGAAGGTGCTTTATTTATTTATTTATCTATCTATATTTTATTTGCCTTATTAAATAAAATAAAATTTTTAAAGATTTTATTCTTTTTTTTAAAAAAGATTTTTATTCATTTATTCACGAGAGACAGAGAGAGGGAGAGAAGGAAGGCAGAGACACAGGCAGAGAGAGAAGCAGGCTCCATGCAGGGAGCCCGACGCGGGACTCGATCCCGGGCCTCCAGGATCATGCCCTGGACTGCAGGCGGCGCTAAACCGCTGAGCCACCGGGGCTGCCCTGCCTTATTTATTTTAAATAAATTCTACACCACATATGGGGCTTTGAACTCACAACCCTGAGATCAAGAGTTGCATGCTCTGCTGACTGAGCCAGCTAGGAGCCCATAGGGCAGGAAACATACTTTATTTTTGTGTCCACAGTGCTTGTCCACAGTGCTGAGCATAGCACCTAGCACATGGGAGTGCTTAATAAATATTTGTTGCTTGCCCTAATGAGCTCATGGATCTGGTCAGCCGTCACATATCGTGCTAAAATGACAAAGTAAAAGGCTGATAGAGAAGTTGATAATGGGGAATCAGCTGACTAACTGAATCTTAGTATTCTCTCTCTCTTTTTTTTAAGATGTTATTTATTTTTTTGACAGAGAGAGAGAGCACGGGGGCGGGGGGAGGGGGGCAGCGGCAGAGTGAGAGGGAGAAGCAGACTCCTCCCTGAGCAGGGAGCCCCCAATGCAGGGCTTGATCCTAGGATGCTGGGATCGTGACCTGAGCTGAAGGCAAACGCTTAACCAAGTGAGGCACCCAGGGGCCCCTGAATCTTAGTATTCTAATAAAGCCAACCAGACAACTTCTTGCTTCCTGATATGACATTATGGGAAGTATTCAGTACCTCACACAACATATTTTTGTCTAAAAAACTGAATCTGAATCAAATCAAGCCTCTAGATGTGAGGACCATATAGGATAGAGGGATGTGTTACATGACACTTGTGAGGATGCATTCAACCAAATACAAAACATAAGACGTCCAACAAGACGGGGGCGCCTGGGTGGCTCAGTTGGTTAGGCGTCTGCCTTCGGCTCAAGTCATGATCCCAGGGTCTTGGAATCAAGTCCTGCATTGGGCTCTCTGCTTAGCAGGGAGCCTGCTTCTCCTTCTCCCTCTGCCTGCAGCTCCCCCTGCTTGTGCCACTTTAATGGTGGATACACTTCATTATACATTTATTCAAACCCTGAGGATTTTAATGTAGACTTTGGGTGATGATGAAGTGTCAGGAAGATTTACCAATTGTAACAAATGTACCACTCTGGGGGGATGCTGCGGGGGGGGGGGGCGGTTATGGATGTGTAGCGGGCAAAGGGTAATTGGGAAATCTCTGTACGTTCCTCTCAAATCTGCTGTGAACATAAAACTGCTCTAAAAAATAGTCTTAATTTAAAAAAAATGCAGGGGTGAAGAGACAATATTTAGTACAATTGCAAAGTTGACAAATTACAAGAATTGCAAAAAATAATTATTGGAGCTAGATGATAGCTACATGGTGTTTCATTCTACTCTACATGGTATGCAGTATACTATTTTCTTTGTGTTTGAAAGAAAAATGTTTTCTGCAGACGTGAGTGGTTGAGCTCCAAGGGGCGGCACCCCTCTCAGTTACCAGTTACCGTTATTTTCACAGGCAGCTGAAGCTGGGTATCCAGCTCCCTCCCCTGGGTGCTGGCGGGCAGCCCTGGGCAGAGGTTTCAGGAGCCCCCAGGAGCAGCTCATACAGAGCGTGCTCTCCCCACCATCGGGAGCTTGATCGCCTGCAATCCCTAGCAATTTCGATTTCCCTGGGATTCCTCTCCAGCCAGGCGGGGGTTAAGCTCCTCTCAGAGAGGCTTGGGGCCCTCTGAGTACCATCATAACCACCCCTTTACCAGGAGATGAAAGGGAGGAGACTGCCCAGGTTGTTAATCATTAGCCAGCCTCTTTTCAGACCAGTGGCCAGGACACCCAGGCAACGAAAGTTCATCAGAGGCACACCCTGCAATAAGGAAATCTGCCGTTCTCATCCCAGTGATGGACGCTTGGTTAGCACCAGGGACTAGGGCTGTCATCCACTGGGAGAGGCACCCAAAAGGCCTCTGGTCAACCTTCATTTTTGCTGTAGATAACCTAAAATTCTACTGTTAACACTGGACTGGCCCCCAGAGACCTCTAATCTCAAGATCTTGATTCTTCTTCCCCTCAGTTGAGAAGCTAATGAATGCGGTGGCCCCTATCTCCTTCACTGACAGGGTTGCATAGAATCTCAGGGGCACAGGTACCTCCCAGAACCCATCCACAGACACCACCTTAAGAACCCTGGGCAGAGCTTACCAGATCCAAATGTCTCATTCCTTTGAAAGAAGCCCACCTAGAGCCCTCTTTAAAATGCAAATAACCCCTGTGAAGTTGAAAAGACTAACATGCCTGTCCTGTCCCCGCACCACCCCCACAGGAGATTGCCTAAGAGATTTTAAGGGTAGGGTGGGGAAAGCAGAGCCTGGGAGTGGGGAGGCTGCATAGGGCTCACAGTTTGGTCTAGAACTTGGAAGGGAATGTATTGAGCCAAGAGTTCTAATAGCTAACTCTATAGAGTGCTTACAAGAATCTTGCGAATTAAGTGCTAGCAGCATCCCCATTTTATGGATGAGGAAACTGAGACTGGAAAGGATCAAGTGACATGCTCCCCAGCTAGTGGCAGAGGGGAATGTGAAGCCTCCAGCAACTTGAGATCAAAGGCCATCAGCAGTATAGCCCATCAGCTCCTTTGATCCTCACAAAGGGGAATCGTCTCTAAAAAAAAATTATTTATTTAGTCATGAGAGACACAGAGAGAGGCAGAGGGAGGAGAAGCAGGCTCCATGCAGGAGCCCGAAGCAGAACTCCAGAATCACTTCCTGAGCCGAAGGCAGACGCCCAACCACTGAGCCGCCTAGGCATCCCGAGGAACCTTTTCTTTAAAAAAATAGATTTATATACTTATGGGGGGGAGGGGGCAGAAGGAGCAGGAGAGAGAGAGTCCCAAGCAGACTGTGCTAAGTGAGGAGATCCATGAGGGGTGTGACCTCACAAACCCTGAGATCATGACCTGAGTTGAAACCAATGGCGGGATGGCTAACTGATGGGCCGGAGGCACCCAGGTGCCCCTGAGGGAATCTTTTTTTTTTTTTTAAAGATTTTATTTATTTATTCATGAGAAACAGAGAGAGAGAGAGAGAGAGAGAGAGGCAGAGACATAGGCAGAGGGAGGAGCAGGCTCCATGCAGGGAGCCCGATGTGGGACTTTATCCTGGGACCCCAGGATCATGCCCTGGGCCAAAGGCAGACACTAAACCGCTGAGCCACCTGGGCATCCCTAAGGAAATATTTTTTTTTAAAATAATTTATTTATGATAGTCACACTCACACACACACAGAGAGAGAGAGAGAGAGGCAGAGACACAGGCAGAGGGAGAAGCAGCCTCCATCCACTGGGAGCCCGACGTGGGATTCGATCCCGGGTCTCCAGGATCGCGCCCTGGGCCAAAGGCAGGCGCCAAACCGCTGCGCCACCCAGGGATCCCCAGGAAATATTTTTTGATGGAAGAGGAACTGAGGGCCATAGTCACTCAGTGCTTCACCTCCAACCCTTGAGTGTTCCCACCTCACTCTGGACAGTTGAGAGCGGCAGCCCTTCACTAGTGTCCCCTAGAGCTTGAAGGACTTTCTGAGAAATCTGGAGAGAGTGTCATGCCAATCTGTTTTCACTGCCCCTAATTGTTTTCTAAAATCCTTTTTATTGAATTATCAGAGTGTAATGGAAGAGTCGATGAGAGTCGCTTTGGAGTTACAAGGCCAGGCCTTGCTGGGTGGAGAAAAGCAAAGCCCTAAAGGCTCCCTGGGCTGAGCAATGGTATAAAATATGTATTTTTACATAACTGGGAGAAAGAAAATAAACGTACAAGCTGCCCCATGGGGGAAACGCCTCTTTCTGTATTTCCATTATCTTGTTTAATGCACATTCGGTCAGGAGCCTCAGTGGGAAAGGAAATACTGGAGCCCTTTCCCTATGAGCCTCCTAGTGGGTTAAGAGGCAGAGAGAGCCAAAATTCAGAAATCCAAATGGCCTGGGCGTGTACTTAGAAACCCATTAAAACTGAGGGGCCAGGGGTGGCTGCATGGCTTAGTCCGTTAAGCGTCTGCCTTTGGGTCAGGTCATGATCACGGGGTCCTGGAATCCAGTCACGCATTGGGCTCCCCACTTAGTGGGGAGCCTGCTTCCCCGTCTCCCTCTGCTGCTCTGCCTGCTTGTGCTCTTTCTTTCTTTTTTAAGATTTTATTTATTTATGAGAGACACAGAGAGAGGCAGAGACACAGGCAGGGGGAGAAGCAGGCTCCCTGCAGGGAGCCCGATGTGGGACTTGATCCTGGGACCCCAGGATCACAACCTGAGTAGAAGGCAGACACTCAACCACTGAGCCACCCAGGCGCCCTGTATTCTCTCTTTCTGTCAAATAAATAAATAAAATCTAAAAAACAAAACAAAACCAAATCAGAAGGGACAGGTGGGGAAACCTATTAAACCTGAGGGGACAGGGTGGGAGGGGGGACAGGCTGATTCAAAACAGCGTCTTGGTTTTCTTTTTCTTTTCTTTTCTTTTTTTTTTTTTGGCGTCTTGGTTTTCAACAAGCGTCTCCTCTCCTCTGGCTTGAGAAAGTAGCCCTCAGGGAGCTCAGAACCCCCCTCAGCTCTGGGTGAAGTATTCTAAACTCGGCCTTCCCCGTGAGGAAGGGGGCAAGGAGGGGGTCCTTTCCAAAGAACAACCACCACACCAACATTTACTGAGCGGGTGCTACCAAGTGCCAAGTATTCTGTTCAGTGATTTTCTTGCATAGCTTCCATCAACCCATTTATACAGATAAGAGCACTTAGCTGCCCAAGGTCATGCAGCTGGTGAGCAGCTTACTTCACACAGTGTTTTGCAGTTCCCACCATGCGTGGGGGATGAAGGGAAACAGCGTCCTTGTCAGGGTAGCCAAACTGCCCAGATGCAGCTGGCCCCTGGCCGTCAGACACAGAAGCTATCTGACCTAACATTTGCCTGTCTATTCCTTTTTTTTTTTTTTTTTGACTCTAAAATTATTTTACTAAGGACAGAATTCTCTAGGGAAGGCGGTGATGGCAATAGTGTAGTGTTAGGAGCCCCAATCTGGGGATCAGAGATTTTAGGCTCTAATCTTGGCTTTGATACTGACTTGCTATGGGACATTGAAACTTATCTGCTAATAACAGGTTTGGATGATCTTTAAAGGGTCTTTTCCACCAAGGACAGGTGGAAAGCCATAGCTCCAGCTCCCAGACGATCTTGGGTTTACATGAGATGAAGCTAATAGAAGAGTCCTGGAATCAGAGGGAGGTGGGTTCCGGTCCTCCACCACCTCCACCTGGCCTCCAATTTATAGGTCAGTTGCCTGGCTAATGAATCAGGAATAGTAACAGCTCTTTGGGGGCACCTGGGGGGCTCAGTGGTTGAACCTCTGCCTTTGACTCGGGTCATGATCCCAGGGTCCTGGGATTGAGTCCCACATGGGGCTCCCTGCAGGGAGCCTGCTTCTCCCTCTGCCTGTGTCTGGGCTTCTGTCATGAATAAGTAAACAAAATATTTAAAAAAAGAAAAAAACAGCTCTTGGTTTGTTTTGAGACGGTCAATGTTACTGTTACCATCCTTCACATCGTTACAGAGCTTTTATGGCACAGGAAACATTGGTCTTATTAATTGTAGGGCAACCTCATAACAACATAGGGAGGGGGTTGGTGATTATTCCCATTTGGAAGGTGGAGAAACTGAGGCTTTGAAAGATGAGTCCTACTCAGTGGTTTGATTTGCACTCACAATCTCTGGAGACCTGCAGTTAGAAAGACAAAACTCCAGGCAGCTGGGTGGCTCAGTCGGTTAAGTGACCCACTCTCTTCCGGTCTGCTCAGGTGGTGATCTCAGGATCATGAGATAGAGCCCCGCCTCGGTGCTTGACTCAGAGCCTGCTTGAGACTCTCTCCCTCTCCTCCTGCCCCTCCGCACTGCTCTCTCCCTCTCCACCTCCAAAATAAATCACTCTTTTAAAGAGAGGGAGAGCGTGCTGGTGGGGCGCCTGGCTGCCTCACTTGGTAGAAGGAGCGACTCTTATTCTCTGCGTCAGGAGTTCAAGCCCCACCAGGAGTGCTGGGCCTACTTTTTTTTTTTTTTAAAGATTTTATTTATTTATTCATGAGACACAGAGAGAGAGAGGCAGAGACATAGACAGGAGGAGCCCGATGGGACTGGATCCCTGGAGCCCAGGAGCACGACCCTGAGCGGAAGGCAGACAGACGCTCAACCGCTGAGCAAACCAGGCGGCCGAGAGTTGGGCCTACTTAAAAAAAAAAAAAAAAAAAAAAAAGACAAAACTAGTTAAAGAGTTAAAGTCGTCTCCGTCCGGAGTGTTCGTGAGCCTCCGGGTGCCGGGGGAGCTGCTGTCCCCCACCCGCGCTCTAGAAACTGCGGGGGGCGGGGCCGGGCGCCGAGGCGGCGGGGCCGCGCCGCTCATTGGCCGCCCGCCGCAGGTGCAGCCGCAGCCAATCAGCGGCGCGGGGGGCGGGGCCTCGCGGCTCACCTGGCGGCCGGACGCGGCCCCGCTCAGTGGCGTCGGGCGCTGCGGGCACCTGTGATTCGCGGAAGTCCTGCCGCCTCGCGCCGCCTCGCGCCGCCTCGCGCCGCCTCGCGCCGCCTCGCGCCCGGCTCTCGACCCCCGCCCGCCATGGGCCCTCGGTACGGCGGCGCCCCCGCGCTCCTGCTCCCGCTGCTGCTGCTGCTGCAGGTACGTCGCGTCTTCGGGCTCTGCGGGGGCCGCCTCCCGCCCGCCGCGCCCCCTTCCCCTCTCTCTCTCGTCCGGCCTCCGCTCTGCCGTCGCCCCCTCCTCTTCCCAGAAAGTTGAGTTTCCAGAGAGGCCTGGAAGCTGCGCGGCGCTCTGGGCTCCACCGAGGCGGGAGTGGGGGCGGCGGGGAGCCGGCGCGGCCGGGCGGCGGGGTGGGGTGGGGTGGGGTGGGGTGCAGAGGAGGGGAGCGCCGTGCGGGTCAGGGGGAGCCGGGAGTGGGGGCGAGCGGCGGGGTGGGGTGGGGTGCAGAGGAGGGGAGCCCCGTGCGGGTCAGGGGGAGCCGGGAGTGGGGGCGAGCGGCGGGGTGGGGTGGGGTGCAGAGGAGGGGAGCCCCGTGCGGGTCAGGGGGAGCCGGGAGTGGGGGCGAGCGGCGGGGTGGGGTGGGGTGCAGAGGAGGGGAGCCCCGGCGCGGGTCGGGGGGAGCCAGGTGTGGGGGGCGAGCAGCGGGGTGGGGTGGGGTGCAGAGGAGGGGAGCGCCGGCGCGGGTCGGGGGGAGCCAGGTGTGGGGGGCGAGCAGCGGAGTGGGGTGGGGTGCAGAGGAGGGGAGCCCCGTGCGGGTCGGGAGGAGCCAGGAGTGGGGGCGAAAGGAAGGGGAAATCCGTGGAAGTAAAAGCACCTGCCGTGTAGGAGAAAGCGAGGTAAGCGGGTGGGGAGGCGGCCCTGCGCTGGCAGAGGCTCGGGAGGTGTCGGGGCGCTGGTGCCCGCGAGGAGCCAGGCTGCGCAGGGGGGCGTCCCCGGGAGAAGGGAAGCGAAGTGGGGAAGAGCGAGGACGCCTCCGGTGGAATTAAAGAGGAGACGGGAAGGAAAGGGAAGGACGTGACCCGGCAGCCCCTCTCCCCGGAGGCCCTGGGGGCTTGGCCGCAGCAGGTTTCGGAGGGAAAGGGTTTGGTGCGGCCGCCTGCCCCGGGGGTTGGGGGTGGGGGTGAGGGTGAGGGTGAGGGTGGGTCCCACCCACGACGCCGACGCCGGGAGCGAGGGAGGGGCAGCGCCGTTGGTTTCGGTCTGGGCAGGAGGGGACGCCCCCCCCCCCCCCGCCCCAGGTCACCCCGGTTTCATGCCTCCTGCCCTCCTCCAGGTCTCATCGGGGCTCTGCCAAGAGCCGGAGCCCTGCCGCCCTGGCTTTGGCGCTGACAGCTACACGTTCACCGTGCCCCGGCGACACTTGGAGAGAGGCCGTGTCCTGGGCAGGGGTGAGTCTCGAGCTGAGTGGGGTGGGAGCAGGAAGGGTCTGAGAAATTGCACTGCCACACCCCTGAGAAAGCCCCTTTTTCCTGGTTCAGATGATGACCCTTTGGAGTTTACCCAGCCGGAGGTACCCAAGCTTCTAGGCTGGGTGAGGGATACCCTTGCATGGCCCTGTTGGGGAGGGGGCCTTTACTTGGAGGCCTTCCCTGCGCCTAGAGGGACAGTCTGTCACTTGAGACCGCAGACACCTGATGTATCGAAGGCGCGGGGAGGGACACCACAGTAATTCCCATTTTGCAGCTCAGGAAATGGAGGCTTGGAGGGTGGAGTCCCTGCGCCCAAGGTCAGGGAGCAGCGTCCGTGGCAGGCCCAGGTGCCCAAGTGCATCATCTCAGTGATGAAGTGCCCTCTCCGTTACCAGGTTGTGGCATTTGCACAAAGAGGTGAAAACATTTAGGTACAGGTACTATTCCCCCTGAGGAATAATGTTTTTGTTTTATTTTTTTAAAGCCTGATAGCTTTGACTCGGAATGAAAAGGCACACTATATATTTCGGGGTGGTATCGTTGTGATCATCAGGATTCTAGAGTTTGCTTTAGTTCACTTCACTGTGCCCGTGCCCCAGGAGTGAGAGAGCAGGGAAAGCTTCTGGTTTCATTGATTCCCAGATGCTTATTTCTTACCCAACAACTTCTCCTTCCTCTTGATTTTAGTTGATTGGGTGAGTATGGTAACTATAAAACACTTTTTAAAATGAGAACTCACCCATAATTCCCAGAGGAAATTCACTGCATTTATTCTTCCAGTCTTTGGCCGCGTGAAAACTGTAGCAATCACACTGTTGTGTGAAAATTGTTTGAATTTTGGAAGCTGTTCCAACAGTGGGCGGCATTTTTTTTCCTTCACAGAAACTGCAGCTTCATTGATTAAACATATTTGCTTTTCTGAGGCCTGTGTTGTGTGGAGGTTTCTATTGAGTCAGAAAAGAAGTGTTTGACTTTCGCAGTGGGTCCACCATTAGTCAGTGGTTGATACTCTGCACCCTGGTGCTGGGCACCCAGGAATGAATGGAGACACAGGGACACTCCAGTCCCCTGTTGGTCTATCACATAAGAGCAGATTATGGAGAATGTTCCAGGACCCACTCAGAGGCCACTGTGGGACATAAGCATTTAGGTGCCAAAGAATGTGGGTGGCCTGCGATGTTTTGTTGGGTATCAGTGGGCAGTGAGGACTGGCTTCTTGGAGAAGGCAAAGTTGACCCAGCCTTGAAGATTGAGGCGGGGGTTAGAAACCCGGAGTGTGAGTGCTTGTCTGTATATGGGGGTGTTCCAAGACCAGCGCAGGACACTTTATTTTCCAGCACCAAGTATTTCGTAGCTCTAAGTGTGGGGTAGTCTAATTGCCCCTGCACTTGCCTCACGCCCCCCCAACCTCCCACACCCCACCAAGTTGTTGGTCTGACTGACCAATATATGGTTATTACATAATATAAATATTACCATTATTATTAATAGAGGCACCTATTCCGTTTTGAACCAGACTCTGGGGGCAAGTGCTTCCTTTTACCTCATTTAATATTCGCAGGAGCTTTATGAAGGTCCAGGCGCTGTTGTTACTGCCGTTTTGCAGGTGAGGAAAGCTGAACCGTGAAGCAGTTGAGTAATCTGTTCAGAGATGCGCAGCTGGTCTTCCTCCGCTTCTCTCCTCTTCTCAGTAATCTCAAAAAAAGAGAGACGGTGGCTGGAGAATTAGTGTCCATTAGTGAAGTACCTGTGGTCTTACGTGTGTGCCTGAGAGAGCAGAGAGGTTGATGTGGCACGACCCCAGGAGAGGAGGCGGTGGCGACAGAGATGGGTCAGGCCAGGTGGGAAGAGCAGGACGTCTGCAGCTGGTGTTCTTGGTGATGGCGGCCACCTCTGCAAGCTGCTCCCGCCGTTGGTCTCAGTTTCTTTTTTTCTTTCTTTTCTTTTTGTTTTAAATATTTTATTTATTTATTCATGAGACACACAGAGAGAGGCAGAGACATAGGCAGAGGGAGAATGAGGCTCCCTGCAGGGAGCCCGATGTGGGACTCGATCCTGGGACTCCAGAATCACGCCCTGAGCTGAAGGCAGACGCTCAACTGCTGAGCCACCCAGGCGTCCCGGTTTCAGTTTCTTTATATCCAAGACCCACCCCATTCAACCAATTTTCTGACATCTCACTGTTTTGGGCACTTCTAACCAATCCAGTGTAGAAGTGCCCTTCTGGTAAACTCACACATGTGACCTCAGAGAACTGGCTTTGTGATTTTAAAAAGGCAGCCAGGATTTAGGGTGGTGGCCTTACTCTTGGGACAGCCTAAGGAAAGTGACATGAGGACCAGGTTTAAAGCACTGACTCCACGAACACTGCTCCATGGAAGTTTGAAAACGAGGAACTTGTTACTTTTTGTCTGCCATTGGCCATAGAGTGTCACAAATAGGGTTTGACCAAACTCAGGGGACCCTGGGGGTGGTTTGCTGGGGTGAATGTTGTACTCTATGGGATGGTTGACCCCATAGTCTCAGTCTTGTATTTATTTCATTGGTTTCTCTCCAGGTTCTAGAATGGAGAATGTTTTAAAAAACGAACTGGTTCTCTAGAGTTTCTGATTATTTTTTCTTTTTCCAACACAAGCCGGTTTAAGAAACCCAGGCTATTGGACAGTTTGGGGCCTAAGAAGTGTCAGAGTGCCCTCAGCTTTAAGATGATCGAGGTGTGGGAGGGGAAAAGCAGGCAGGGTTTTAAACTGATGGCTTTCTTGCTTTGTTTCCTCCACCACCTGGCTTTGGGCAAACAGGGTTTATGTTTTGGGTTGAGCTCTGGCTCCTTGATGGATTGACCTAGCTCACAAGCATCCACTTGTGTACATTAAATACATCCATTTCCCCTTCCTAAAAGATGTGCTGAGAGGTGGTAGAAACAGTGTGCAGACCTCCTAATTAAACTGGGCTGGAAAAAAAAAAAAAGAAAAATAAATAGAGAAACCTGCTCTGATAGCTCCCTTACATCATCAGATTCCCTCTCCCCCGCCCCTCAAACTCACTTCCCCATTACTCATCTGTGGCGAGGCTTGATGCGAGCTCACTGAGGAAGGAGACCTGGATTCTCCTGTCCTTGCCTTTGTCTGGGAGAAGTGGCGGCTTCCCACATACTTCCTAGGTAAGGAAGTCTGGCTCCTGATCCCCCAGGCCCCCGCCCCCGGGGGCCTGCCTGTTTGCTCTCCGGGGCTTAATATTGGGCGAGTCTTTTCTTCCAAAATGCTCACCTTGGTGTCTGTTACACACTCCCTCCCAGGCGTAGCCCCAGATAAGCCAGACGCTGAAGCAATCAGCTCTCCCATCTCCCAGGAGCTGCCAAAACCCTAAAATCCCCAAGAGGCACTGTCACAGTTGACACTTTCTGGGTTTCCACTCTGCCTCAACTCCCATCTCCTTTCAGGGCTTTAGGCTTTCAAGGAGGGGAATGAAGTCTCTGGCTGGTCAGTGATAGTTCGCACACCTGAAAGATCCAGGTTTGGGGCCCCTGGGTGGCTCCGTCGGTTATGTGTCTGACTTATGATGAGGTCATGATCTCAGGCTCCTGGGATCGAGCCCTGCGTAGGACTCTGTGCTCCTCAAGGAGTCTGCTTGTTCGTCTACCCCTCCCTCCACTGTGTGTGCACACTCTCACTCTCTCAAATAAAATCTTAAAAAAAAAAAAAAAAAAAATCCCGGTTTGCCTTCCAGCGCCTAGCCGTGTGACCTTGGGTAAATCACTTTATTTCAATGAACTTCAGTCCCCACCTGTGAATTGGGGGTGTGTGTGCAATAATACTCAGCGATTTGTTGTGAGACGTAAATGTGCATGTTTGTTTATTTGGCTAGGCGGTAAGCAGGAGTGCCAGCCCTGGGCTAGACTCTGGGGTTACGGTGATGAACGTAAGCCCGCAGGTGCGGGCTGAACGGAAAGCAAGTGAGATGATGTAAAGAAACAGCAAAGATTTATAAGATGGTGCCTCATATTTCTTAGGGACCGAGTAGGCACTCAGAAATTTTAAACAAGTGAGGGATCCCTGGGTGGCGCAGTGGTTTGGCGCCTGCCTTTGGCCCAGGGCATGATCCTGGAGACCCGGGATCGAATCCCACGTCGGGCTCCCGGTGCATGGAGCCTGCTTCTCCCTCTGCCTGTGTCTCTGCCTCTCTCTCTCTCTCTCTGTGACTATCATAAATAAATAAAAATTAAAAAAAAAATTAAAAAAAAAAAAAAAGAAATTTTAAACAAGTGAATGACTGAATTAATATTTATTACCCTTCATACATTCTAATTTTCCCCCCTCTTAACTCTTTGGCCTCAGGCCAGCCCTAGATGTTGATCGAAATGGATTGGTTTATTATTATTTTTTATTTTTGTTTAAATTTTTATTTATTTATGATAGTCACACAGAGAGAGAGAGAGGCAGAGACATAGGCAGAGGGAGAAGCAGGCTCCATGCACCGGGAGCCCGACGTGCGATTCGATCCCGGGTCTCCAGGATCGCGCCCTGGGCCAAAGGCAGGCGCTAAACCGCTGCGCCACCCAGGGATCCCCGAAATGGATTGGTTTAGAGGGGAGTCTGAACTCTCTAAGACTTGTGTGAGGGCTGCACGCCCAATCATGGTTTCTGGAAGTTGGTCTACCTGGATAAGTGTCCCGGGGATACAGTGTGCGGAGTGCTTCCCTCTGAGAGCCAGAGGCAGGAGCCCTCAAAACTGAATCTGGAAGGGGAAAAGGCAGTCATTTTTAAGTGTTTTTCATCTTTGGTCAGTTAAATTCTTTTTTTTTTTTTTTTGGTCAGTTAAATTCTTGTGGTGGCTTTTCTTTCTCTCTTTTTTTGCTAATTTAAGTAAATTTACCTTTCTTACATCCCAGCTCGCATGCTTGCTGCTTTTGGGAGGGCTTTAGCCTCTTTTTTACACATTTCCTCTTCCCTTTCCTTCCTCTTATCTGCCTCCAATCCTCCATATACCACCCCATGCCCCCCCCCACCCGTGGCTCTGGAGGCACATTTCCTCATTTACAAAGTTCTTGAGTCAGGCTGCCTAGATTGAAACCCAGGGAATGCCCCTTGCCAGCTGAAGGAATGTTGGCCAAGGACTTTACCCTCTATCTAAGCCTTAGTTTTCTCATCTGTGAAATGGGCATAATAGTACCAGGTGCTAAATGAATATTAAATATTAAAGCCCCTGGAGTATTTGGTGCCTTCTGAGTCTCTCTACTGTGTGTTTTACCTTTGGTTCAAACGTTAGCCCTGCTCTCCCTCCCACCCAGTAAACCAGCCAAACCAGTTTCCTCACTCTCCCTGCTTCTGTGTTAAAGCAAACACTGCTCTGCAAACAGTGACTCGACCAAAGTGCCCTTTGCTAGGAAAGGCAATTCGGTGGTGTTTTCTTGCTTGCACTGTGTAGTGTACCTGGGTGGGGCTGCCTGTGGACCGGCTCAGGAATATTGTTTGCAGTTGGTGTGGGAGGAGTGGGGCAGGGAGCAGCTGGGGATGAAAATCAAGATGACCTTGAACTTGTCAGCTTTTTTTTTTTTTTTAAGTGAGAGAGGGCAAAAGCATGATGGGGAGAGAAGGAGAGGGAGAAGTAAACTCCCTGCCTAACAGGGAGCCCGATGCAGATTCAGGCTCATGTGGGCTCTATCCCAGGATCATGACCTGAGCCGAAGGCAGATGTTGAACCACTGAGTCACCCAGGCATCCCTTCTGTTTAGTTTTGAAAATTATTTCATGGGGTACCTGGCTGGTTCAGTGGGTAGACCATGTGGTTCTTGATCTCATGACCCTGAGATCAAGAGTTGCATGTTCCACCCATTGAGCCAGCCAGGTGCCCTGGGTTTTCTCTCTATATATTTCTTTCCCCCTTTATATTCTTTTAGTGGACAAATCATTCACTTGGTTAATGTGCAAAAGTCTCCCTATCACCCCGACCCAGGCAGTGTCAGAGGTGGGGCTACAGTCCTGTACTTTTATCTTCCAAAACCCATGCTTTCATTGTGCCCCTCTTGTGCCTTGTGGCCAAACTGCATCTCCAGTGGGACCTAAGTCACCTGAGGGTAAGGACTTCCCTCCTTCCTCTTGGGAAAGGTGTCTTTATTATACCTTTTGTATCTCACTTATTTTAACTGTGATGCTGGAATTCAGCTTCTTTTGTTTTCGGAGGGCTGCTTGTCTTTGATGTGTGGGCAGTTTCCAGCCTGATTCCCTTTTAACTCCACTTTGAAATGAATGTTCGTGGAAGTGCATTTCTTTTCCTTTATGTCTGCAACTTTGGTCCCTGGAAATGCAATTCAGTCAATTCAGTTGGCATTTGGAATTATGGGTTGGGAGGGAAAGTGTCCTAATCTGACTGAGGTTCAACTCAGGCCTGACCTCTCAGGAGACCCAGATAATTCTATTCCCGCTAATCCTCTGAAAACTCCACCACACATTGGACTAGGACTTTTTCAAGGTGTGAGAGAGGTCTGGGCCCAGATCCCTGTGAGCTCAGGTGTTCCTGCTGGGACCTAATGGAGCCTGTCTGGAAGGGTTGAACATGTTCACCATGAGCAAATCATAAACAGTGGCCAGCACAGGACCCTGTGGGATAATTGGCCAAGGCCTAGATAATAATTAGTGGGCTTTGTAATTAGGAAAGCTTGTAACAAGCCGAAAGCCTTTCAGATTTATGGTACCTGGGCAAGTTGAAGGTTAGGGAGAACACCTGTTTCTGTGGTTTGGCATCAATGTGCTCATACACCTCCTCTGTTCCCAGAAGAACTTTCCCGAAAGAAGTGTTAGTGTCTTCACTTAAGGTATTGCAACAGCCTCCTTTCTAGTCGCCTTGTCTCCTCTGCCCCTCCCCCCAATTTTTCTCTCTATCCAGCCAGCTGGATGAGCTGAGCTAGCCAAGAATGATGGTTTTTATTTTTATTTTTCTTAAAGATTTATTCATGAGAGACACAGAGAGAGAGGCAGAGACACAGGCAGAGGGAGAAGCAGGCTCCATTCAGAGAGCCCGATGCGGGACTCGATCCCAGGTCTCCAGGATCATGCCCTAGGCCGAAGGCAGATACTCAACTGCTGAACCACCCAGGCATCCCAGGAGTGATGGTTTTTATTTTATTTTTATTATATTTTTATTTTTTTTTAAGATTTTATTTATTCATGATAGATAGAGGCAGAGACACAGGCAGAGGGAGAAGCAGGCTCCATGCAGGGAACCCGACATGGGACTCAATCCCTGGTCTCCAGGATCGCACCCTGGGTCAAAGGCAGGTGCCAAACCGCTGAGCCACCCAAGGATCCCTGAGTGATGGTTTTTAAAGTTGAAGTTAGTACAAATAATGAATAGTATGTTCTACACCTGAAACTAATAAAACGTATGCCAATTATACCTCAATTTTAAAAAGTTAAATTAAAAATCAAAATCCATCAGTGGCTCCCCATTTCACACAGAATGTAAGTCAAAGTCCTTTCTGTGACTTGCAAGGCTCCTGTGATCTGCCCCCGCCCCTTGCCTCTTGTCATTTCTTCTTGACTGTATCTAGAACGTACCAGGCACACTTCTACCTCAGGGCCTTTGCACTGGCTATTACTGCTGTCCATGATACTTTTCTCTGATATCTGCATGCCTCACTCATTTTATTTTTTTATTTTTAAGTAAGCTCTATGTACAATGTGGAGCTTGAACTCATGACCCCGAGATCAAGAGTTGCTTGCTCTACTGACTGAGCTAGCCAGGTACCTCACAGCTATCTCATTTAGGTCCAACTTTTTGCTCACATGTCACCCTCTCAGTGAAGCCTTTCTTGAAACCCCTATTTGAAATAGTTACCCCTTCTCCTAGCACTCCCCTTCCTCCTTCTTTGCTTTATTTTCTTCTGTAGCACTTTTCATCATCTAGGATACTATATATTTCAGTTATTTCTCCTGTCCATTTTCTGTCCCCTCCCAGTAGAACAGAAGCTCCAGAGGCCACAGAATTTCATCTGGTTAAGTTCAGGCTGTATTGCATCCAGAATAGTTAGTGCCTGGTACATATTAGGTACTCAGTGAGTATTTGTTGAATGAATAAATGAGGTTTCAGAGTGTTAAGTATAGATCTATACATTTTTTGCGTGTTTAGAAACTATTCCAAGGTGTTTTTGGTTTTAAAGAAAATATAGAACTTTGTCAGTATAAGCCATAGAAAGACATGAGGAGGGGACATTCCCAGGGCATGTGTCTCTGCTTGGCTCTCCTCAGCTTCCCTGAACCCTGCACACCCCTGGTGTAACCTTACCTAATTGTCTTGTCACAAAACAGCTTGCAATCTAGAGTCTAAAGGTCAGGGGAGCTATTTCTGCCCCACACTTCTTGGTGTAAGGAAGCACCAGATCAAAATCTAAACAGAGATCCGAGCCGAGCCGGCCGGGGCCATCTGTTTGGTTTCCTATTGTCTGGGTAACACCTTCCTTGAGTGAGACTCCCAGATGCACCCAACACCTTCTCCCTGGGTATCTGCAGTATCCTTTGGGGCCATTAATTGTTTAAGACCTGGTATCCATTTTTCCGGTTCTTGGCAACGCACAGAAGCCTGGAAGGAACTTGTGAGATGCAAAAAAAACCAAAAAACAAAAAAACCTCCCCAAGACAAAAATCGAAAGCCATCTTAATTAGCTCATGGCCAAGATACAAGTCTCACAACTCCAAAATCCATCTGATGAGTAAATATTGAGAAGGTATTGTAGGGCAGTGTCTTAGAAATCATTATGTAAGATATATTGTCACCCTGCTTTCAGGAGGGTAACTGTCTAATGCCCAGTTGCCAGATCTAGCAAATAAAAATACAGGATGCCCAGTTATATTTGAATTTCAGATAAACAGTGACTAATTTTTTTATTAGTACGTCCCATGCAATATTTGAGACATACTTACCAAAAAAATTATTTCATCCTCTATTCTCATAAACAACATTGCACTGACAAGCAGTTACTCTGTGTCTAGATCTTCCAGATGCTGTCTCTCTCTCTCTCTTTTAAATCTCAACAACCAGTGAGAAGCAACAGTTGTAGCTCTGAGACGCTAAGATAGTGCAAGTCCTGGAGACAAGAAAGAGGAGAGCCTGGCTGGGTGTCGTGGTGCCTCTTGGACTCCAGAGCACAGCAGCGCCTGTGCTCTTTACAGCTTGAAAGGGCAACTAGCCAGATGGTCTGTGACCGGCCAGGTGAGGAGAGTGGGGGTGATTCCTGCTCTGAAGCTCTCAGGGGGAGAGAAGTCCTTCCAGATGATGAGCCTCAGTCTGATCAGTGAACAAATTTGTGTTGAGCACCTGCCAACACTAGTACTGTGTTGAGCTACGGAGGATCTAATGGACCAAAGCACAAAAATCCTTGCCTTTCTGCAGCTTCCCTTCTAATCAGAGGAGACAGGAGACAGCATGGTGATCCGTGGAAGGAGAAAAGTACAGGAGGAAAGGGACAGAACTGTGAGCGTTGGAGTGGAGGGGCTTGGGGGAATCCTTACTAAACGACATTTATATGAAGACCCCAGGAAGTGAAGTGCTTAATAGATGTTAGGATTGGACTAGGTCTTTGAGGGAGCTGAGCTTCCCACATTCTTTTAAGTCCATATTGGTCCATATTGGTGCCATTTGAAGACAATTCTGTTAAAGAGGCCTGGGTGGCTCAGCAGTTGAGCGTCTGCCTTCGGCTCAGGACATGATCTCAGGGTCCTGGGATCGAGTCCCGCATCCAGCTCCTTGCAGGGAGCCTGCTTCTCCCTCTGCCTGTGTTGTGTCTGCTCTCTCTCTCTCTCTCTGTCTCTGTCTCTCATGAATAAATAAGTAAAATCTTAAAAAAAAAAAAATTTAAGACAATTCTATTAAAAAAAAATGCTGTTCTCTTTAAAGGTACATACTCCCAGTTGTGAAAATAAGTAAGACACAGGATCCACTGTACAGCACAGGGAATATAGTTAATAGTAGCTAACAACCTTATATGGTGACAGATGGTAGTTAGGTTTATCTGGTGATCTCTTTGTAGCCTGTATAAATGTAAATCACTATGTAGTACCCCTGAAATTAATACATTGTATGTCTGAAATTAATATATTGTATATCAGCTACACCTCAGAGGGGGGAAAAAAAGCCTAATCTCTGGGCAGGTATTTTTCTAGAGGAATAATCCCGAGGGCTAATTGTCCCTGCATCTCCTTTAAAGGGTATCCGGTTTACACCAGGGTCTAAGGTGCTTTCCAAGGCTCCCGCTGGAGAAGAATAGGCTTCTAAATCTGCTTTGCTTAAGCTCCTCAGGCAAGAGGGCTGGGATGGCCCTGAAGGCATCGAGGCCCTGGGGGTGGGCTACGCGCCTACCGGTGTCCCAAGACCTTAGTCAGAAGCATGCAGCTCTGACTGCGCCCTGGTCTCCCTCGGATTCCTCCTCTCCTGTGTGGGAGGGCGGGAAAAGGGAACCTGATGACCGAGTTGTGGTGGGAAAGTCTTGCATTTTCTGTAACGTCACCCCCTGAGTCAGCCTGGGGCCAGGAGCCTGGGCGGACTGTAGCTTGGGCCTGGTTGCTCGGTGGGTGAGCCACCCCGCCTCTGGCCAGGTTATCAGGATCCGGGCTGAATCCACTTGGACCCTCACCCTAGGACCCTCACCCTAGGACGGCACAGTCCTAAATCCCGGGACACTGGCCCTGGGAGCGCTCTCCTCCTAGCAGGAAGACGGGCGTTTTGCAGAAATGACAGGGCTCTGCAGCTGCTGGGTGAAGTTCACGTGGCCCGCTTCATTACCGCCTCGGCTCCTGGGCTTGTAATGACTAAACTTTCTGGAGAATTAGAATTTGGGGGTGTACTTCCCGTACCTTCTGACTTCAGTCTGCAGGGATAAAGAAATGCTCTTGCATGCCTTCCAGATGGGTGTTTCAGAGCTTGTCATTAGTCTTTGATTGGGCAACTTTCATGTAAATTGCGCTGATTTTTCTTTGGACTTTGGTTATAATTTCTCTCTTTTCTTTTTTTCCTTCCTCCTTTCTGCTAATCCTCTCACCTGAACCGAGGGAGTACTTAAAAACTTTGGGAATTAAATATCTGGGAGGTGGTTTAGCCGAGGAAACTGAACTTCACTTACCAGGTGTGAGGTTGCACTCCCGGCTTCAGCAGAGATCTGACGTCAAGGTTGTGGCTTGAATCTTCAGCATTTATTTCTCTTTTATCCTTTGAAATGAAGGAAAGTCTCCTTGAGCCCCCTCCGGGAGTAAAGCTGATTTGGCGAAGGCAGTATGAAAAACAGGATTGTCTAGGTTCAACTTCTGATTCAACTCTTGGTTGCCATGTGACCTTGGGCAAGTTACTCAACCTTTCTGTGCCTCAGTCGTCTCACCTAAAAAAGGGGTTAGAATCGCAGCTCCTGCCTCACAGGGTTGAGGGAGGAGGATTCTGTGAGTTACCACATCTAAAGCACTTTCAGTGCCTGGCCTCTAACAAACATTTTGAACTATTGAGTTTTTCTTATTAGATGTTTCTCTGCTTTAGATTTGTGTCAAGGGGGTGGAAAAAATGTATAAATATTAGAGACCAAAGGAGCCAGACAGAAGATATTAAGGATGAGGAAGGGCTACATCCCCTTGCCTCTTTGCACCTTGACCTCCTTCTGGCTAAGATACTCTCCAGCCAATATCATTTGAGTGCAAATTGTCTACAAGTCAGGCACTGCCAACCAGATACACCATCATTAAGCTACTTGCTTATGGTCACGCCTGTTGGTTCACCCATCGTATGAGCTTGACATGACTCTTCCTCTGCTTTTTATGGAGGAGGGAACTGAGACTCAGTGACTTGCCCAAGACCAAGTTAAGAAATGGCAGACAGTGATATGAATTCTGATCTGCTATCCCAAAGCTTAGGTCACAACCTCAGTACTACCTGTACCTGGCTGGTGCTTTCTCTGTGAATTCCCAACTGCTCAGTCCCTTTCAAAATTACTATTACTACTTAATGTATTTTCCCACTGTTCCTTGAATTATGTATGTATAGATCCTTTTTTTTTTTTTTAAGATTTTATTCATTTATTCATGAAAGACACAGAGAGAGGCAGAGACACAGGCAGAGGGAGAAGCAGGCTCCATGCAGGGAGCCCGATGTGGGACTCGATCCCGGGACTCCAGGATCATGCCCTAAGCCGAAGGTAGCCCTGAGCCGAAGGCAGACGCTCAACCCTTGAGCCACCCAGCCACCCAGGCGTCCTGTATGAATAGATCCTAATGCCACCAGCAGCAGCAGGAGTAGTACTGCAGAGAAAGAGAGAATCCGAAGCATACTCCCCGCTGAGCATGGAGCCTGATGGGGGCTCTATCCCATGACCCTGAGATCATCCTGAGCCAAAACCGAGAGTCAGAAGCTCACTGAGCCACCCAGGTGCCCTCTTCTTCTTTTTTTAAAGATTGATAGATAGATAGATTGATTGATGAGAGAGACAGAGATA
Source organism: Canis lupus familiaris (assembly GCF_011100685.1). NCBI lineage: Eukaryota > Metazoa > Chordata > Mammalia > Carnivora > Canidae > Canis > Canis lupus. The sequence continues at coordinate 81,407,019 of NC_049226.1, read as the reverse complement.
GTAGGCAGAGGGAGAAGCAGGCTTCCTATGGGGAGACTGATGCAGGGACTCCATCCCAGGACCTCAGGATCATGACCTGAGCCAAAGGCAGACACTCAACCACTGAGCCATCCAGGTGCCCCTAAAGATTTTTATTTTTAAGTAATCTCTATACCCAACACAGTGCTCGAACTCACAACCCTGAGATTAAGAGTTGCATGCTCTACCGACTGAGCCAGCCAGGCACCCCCAAGAATCGAGTTTCTTAGTTTATACATGAATTGGCTGGTTCCAGGAGATTAGATGAATGGGCCAGTCACGCAGCTGGTAGGTGTCAGAATAGTAATATTGTTAGACTACACTGCACTAACTATGGCAGCCATGTATCGATTGAGTATTCAACGGTTGATGCAAAACTTTGTTTTTTTCCTCCCTACCCTAACCTTTGAGGTAGGGAGTATCACAGTTCCATTTTCAGATAATAAAACGGAAGCCTCCAGAGGCAACTGACCGACCGAGATCACATAGCTAGGGGCACATCTCTAGGCCTGGCCTGCTGTTACCCTTACCTGCATTCAGCTCCATTTTTGGGAATATCTGCTGCATTCCAGATTCTACACTTTGGCCTAGAAAGGAGCCTCAAGGTCCCAATGCAGCTTTCAAAGTCCTTTCACCAGTTTCAGCCCTTGGGGTAAATGAAGCTTCAAGATCCCCTCCCCCTTTGGAAGCCCAGCAGGAAAGGGGTGTTCCTGGTGCCCTTGGGCTGCCATTTAAATCTGAATGGTGAAGTGTGGCCAGAGACAAAAGTTTGCAAGCCACCATTTCAGAGTTTCTTAGGCTCCTTTTATTACTGTATTTTCCTTTTTTAAACTTCTACTTCAAGTCTCTTAATCACGCGGGGGTTTTAAACCTGTTAACTGTGTGAACACCACTCCTTCCTGATCTCCACGCCAGGCAGGATCAGATGGAAAGTATTTTGTTTTTTAAAACCTTAAAGGTAGTAGTGGATAGGGATTATTTTTTTGAGGTGAGGGAGTAGTCTTAACCCTCTGGAGGTTGAAACTGACTGACAGATGGAAGGAGGCGCCTGGGGGTGGGGTAAGGAGCCGGGGTTGGGGTATACATGAAATCACCAGTAGGGTATTGGTGCTGCGTGCTCTGTGTGGGGCTCATTACCCTGTTTCCTCTACTTTGGGACATGTTTGAAATTCCCCATTATAAAGCTTAAATTCTACAAGGAAAACCTGAATAATCTATAATATGAAATTTAAACACCTTCCAAAATTTCCTCCCCTTCTGAGGTGGCTGCTGTTAATGATTTGGTGTATATCCTCCCAGACATGTATTTAAACACTTAACAGCACATGTGTGTCCATATTTGTGGGTTTTCTTTCTTTCTCTCTTTCTTTCTTTCTTTCTTTCTTTCTTTCTTTCTTTCTTTCTTTCTTTCTTTCTTTCTTTCTCTCTTTCTTTCTCTCTCTCTCTCTCTCTCTCTCCCTCCCTCCCTCCCTCCCTCCCTCCCTTCCTTCCTTCCTTCCTTCCTTTTCTTTCTAAGATTTTATTTATCTATTGAGAAAGACAGAGAGAGAGAGTGCATGCGCGCGAGAGAGGCAGAGACACAGGCAGAGGAAGAAGCAGGCTCCATGCAGGGAGCTCGATGCGGGACTTGATCCCGGGTCTCCAGGATCACGCCCTGGGCCAAAGGCAGGCGCTTAACCACTGAGCCACCCAGGTGTCCCTGGTTTTTCTTCTTTTAAACTGGAGTTTTCCATAAATGGAAATATGAATTGTTCTACAAAATGTAATCATCTCCTGTCTGTCCTTTATAATATGTCCTGGAAAGTTTTCCACATCAGCTGGTGAACTTTTCCTCCTCATTTTCTTCACCCAGAGGAAAGTGTTTTTAATATCTTTTTTTTTTTGTTTTGTTTTTAATATCTTAGAAGCTGACCAAGTTCCCCTCAGTACAGTGATTGAGGGCCTACTATGTGCTTTGTGTCAGCCGCAAGGTTTCTCCTATCCTGTGGGGTTTGGCCATCCGTCCATGAGTGTCGGAAAATGCTGAGATGCCAGGTTTTCAGACAATGGGCGCATTCAGAATCCAGGTGGGGTGAGACCTGTGTGGGCTGGAGCAGCTGGCGAAGCTGTGGTGGGGAGTCAGGTGGAGCTGGGGCAGCATTGTTGGGTAGCATATGAGCAGGAAGGTGGGGAGGATTCTGATGTTGGCTAGGGTGGCGGGGGTACCATTAGCTAAGGCGGTTGTGGAGGGATCTTCCCAAGCACATTCTGGGTGTTAGGAACATGAGGAAGGGGATGTTTGGGTGGTATCTCAGCTGACATGAAACTGAGTTTCCAGCTCTGGAGTCCACACTAGAAGCGTGGGGGCTGCGAGGAAACTCCCCCTTGGCTTTTCCAGCCTGGCCTCTGAGCTGATGAGCCTAACATGGCCATAGAAGGATAGTAATGTGGCTGCCGCTGGCTGGCTGGTTGGGTGGGGCCCCGTTGGCAGAGACCCAGGCAAGCTTGGAGAACAGGAGTAACAGGTTCTCCTCCCTCTGCCAGCCCTGGGGCCAGTGGACCAAGTCACTCCTGGGCTCTGCTGGAGCCGTCTGGAGTGAGCCACAGAGAATGAGAAATGAACCACGCCATCCACATGGCCCCCAGAAAAGCCAACATGGTCTGGCCTGGGGGTATCAGATCCAGGGCGTCCACCTACCTGTCCCGCAGCCACCTGAATGCTTATCCAAGGTCTACTCCTCTCCCCCCAGCCTTGCTTCCAGGTGCTCATCTCCACAACTGGTACCACCCATCCTATCTATCAAGTTGTGCATTATTCATTCATTTGCTTATTCATTCATTCAGTAAGTAATGAATAAGAGCTATTATGTGCTCTGTTCTAGGACTGGGGATCCAGCAGAGAACCAGCCATGTACAAACCACCCAGGTGGAGTTCCTAGTCTAGTATGTTGGTGGGAACAGGCAGTAAACATAATACACATATAAAGCATTTAGGGTGTTGGGGTGGCAACAAATGTTAAAGAAAAGTGAATCTGAGTGAGTAATTGTTGGGAAGCAGTTGAGATGGTTTGAGAAGGCCTCACCTAAGGAGGGACATTTAAGCTAAGATCCAAGAGAGGTGAAGGATCAGGCTATGTGGGGAAGGGTGTTCTAGGTCAAGGGAACAGCAGGTCAGACACCTTGAAGTAGAGTAGAAGAGCAAGAAGGCCGATGTGCATGGATTTGAGCGACCAAGCTGGAGGGGGTGCTAGGAGGGCAGAGGCAGATGGTCCAGGGTAGAGGGCCTTGGGATGACTTTAACTCCGGGCTCCTCTCTCTCTCCAGTGCAGACCCCCTCTCAGATCTTATCTCTTTGCCTTATCTCTTCCCTTCTCTATTCCAGACAGTGGAATGCTCCTAAGTAGTTGTTTGATGAAAGGCTCTTCAGTGGGAGAGTATTATGCCCATGGTTCATAGCTTGAACCCTGGCCCCTGACTGCTCAAGTTCAAGACCCTCCAGGGTAACGTAAGGTCGATGGATTCACATTTTGAATGGTGATGCTGGTCTATCTGCCGAGTAGCCAGACTGTGTCCCTTCTACCAGCAGCACTTCACCGTGCTTTCTCCCTGGCTAACTCCTTTCTCAGGTCCAACCCAGTTAGTGCTTCCTTCAGGAAGCCTTCCCTGAACTTTGGTCCTGCCCTCAAGGCGTTGCTCAGGACATCTCCCCCCAGCCCCTTCTCAGATTGAGATCCCCTGAGTTCTCTCTTCCCTTCCCGGTAGGCCGGATGACCCATGAAGTATCCCCAGCGTGGCACCTAGAATGTAGTTGGCGCTCAAATAGTGTTTGATGAGAGGCTGTTCACTGGGGAGAATTAGGCTGAGGGTCCCTGGAGCCCAGGTGACCTATATCCATCTGTTGAGGACATTGTGAAAGGTGGTGGGGGGGAGCTGTGGGAGATGGCGGGGAGGGAGTGCATTATAATGTAGAAGTCAGATTTCTAGACCTCTTATTTTTACAATTGTATTTTGCTTTTCCTCTTCTGAAAAACAACAACCCACTTTCAGCTGAGCTTAAATATGATCCTGATCCCTCCGTCCATTCTTTTAAATAATGGGAAATTTTTAAAGTTTTATCCACCCCCCCCCCATGGCTGTTTGCTTCCTAAAGATAAGTCAGATGTAAAAAGCATCTGAAAATATTCAATTTCTTGATTTTTACATTGAAGGAAAATTACAGTGATAGCTACTACTTTTTAGAGTGTTTCGCACCCGCCAGCCACTTAACTCAAACAAAACTTGGTCACTCTTCAACCTGCCAAGGCTGCCCGCTGCCAGGCACCCTTGGGAAGTCAGTGCTCGAGGTGAACATCACCACCCCCTGTGCAGAATTTCCATTTTAGAGGGGGGAGAGACGACACACTGAGTAAGTACAATGTTAGATGGAAGTTGGGGGGAAAAAGACCTGAGTATAAAGCAGCATGGGGTGGGTGAGCTAGGGGTCTTGGGAGTGGGGGTTGCTCCTGTAATCCCATCTTTGCCATCCCCAACCTTGGTGTTTTCGGCCCCTTATGATTACAAAGATGGCAGGTTTAGAGGGAAACGACTGGCAATCCCTACCGTGAGTACGTAGGATAGTTGAGGAAGTGGCTGGGACCGTGAGCAAAGGAGAGAGACCCCTGGAAGTGGAGGAGGGAAGTGAGTCCTGGAGGGGGAAATGTCACAGGCTCCTCTCCCCACTCCTTGGAATGTGGGTACCCTGAATGCTCTGCAATTTGAAATGCTGATTAGTTGATTAGCAATTGTTTACCGGTCTTCAGCTGTTATTCTGGGACAAAATTCTCAGTCTTTATTTGGCTTCAAAACCACCCTTGTAACTAATTAAAAATGTAGACTCCTGGGCCCCAACCCCCAGAGATCCCCATTGATACTTCTGGGGGAGGTCCGGGAATCTAAGCCCACCCTGCTCCTGGATCAAGGTCCTGGGATTGCACTTCAAAGGAACCTGATCCACACCTTCCGCTTCCGAACCTGGGCCCACCCAGACAGCTTCAAGTGCAGATTGGAGGGGCCTCCCCACCAGAGATCCAGAGTCAAGAGGTCTGAGGGGAACTGAGGCATTTATTTCATTTTTTATTTTATTTTATTATTATTTTTTTAAGATTTTAAAAAAATTTTATTCATTCATGAGAGAGATAGAGGCAGAGACACAGGCAGAGGGAGAAGCAGGCTCCCTGCAGGGAGCCCGACCTGGGACTTGATCCCAGGTCTCCAGGATCACACCCTGGGCCGCAGACGACGCTCAACCACTGAGCCACCCAGGAGTCTGTTATTTTGTATTTTTTAAAGAATTTATTTATTCATGAGAGACCCAGAGAGAGGCAGAGACCCAGGCAGGGGGAGAAGCAGGCTGCCTGCGGGGATCCTGGTGCGGGACTCTGACCCCGGGGTCACAACCTGAGCCAAAGGCAGATGCTCAACCACTGAGCCACCCCCAGGTGGGCATTTAAAAACCCACTGGGGCATTTAAAAACCACACTCTCTTTGGATGATTCTTGATTGGACTTGGTTGGACCGGGGAATCCACGAACCTACCCTAAAGTAAACAAGATGAATGTGTGTGTGGAAGTGACCTCGCGGCCGTCTTTGGGTTCAGTGTGTCCACAGCTTTCGACAGACCTTGAGGTGTCCATCTCCCCCTGAAGGGTGCTGAAGGGTGGCTCTGTGCCCCAGAGCCAGTCCCAAGTGGAGCCAACCCCGGGGTCTTACTGAGTCAGAGGGGAAGAGAAATTGCGTTGAGCACTGTAAACGTTCGCTATTTTCTTGGAGGAGCAGATATGAGCAAACTATGCAGGACGTGGGATGGAGTGACCAAAACCCGTCGGAGGAAGAATCTATTGTATGCGGAGGGGAGAGTTGGGCGGCCAGCTGGGCTTATTCTCTCCCTCCTCTCCTCCCTCTCCCCCTGCCTTCCTGCATCATTCGTTCCTGCATTCAGGTAGTCACTGGGCGGCTGCTGGCTCAGGACCCTCCGTGACCCGGACTCCAGCCCAGGAAGGGTCTCCCCGATCCTTCGGACTAGTGGATGACTTGATAGATTAGCTTACTGGGTTTGGGACCGGGGCCTTAGCAGTTGCCCAGCCACCATTAAGATGCATCGCCAAGCCCTGCTGCTGTCCTGGAAAAACTGGCATGAAACTCAAGCGTAGCAGAAAACAGATCCAACATGGAGATAAGGCAGCTGCAGTTTCAGTTTTAAGGTTGGGCCAAGTAAGAATTTTAGGGACTTTCCTTGCTGTGAACAGGGAGTACAGGTGCTTTTCTACTTTGGAGGGGGGGGGGGCTGAGGGGGATTTGGTTATGAGTAATCTACCTGGAGTTTGATAACAGATCCAGCGAATGTGTAAGGCATTTCAGAAATGTGATTCTAAATGCACTCTTGATATTTTAGAGGGCAATTAATCATGAACCCAAAGACTCATGGGTTATTAAAAAGGTATGCCCTAAAACAGGTGACTTAACCTCCTTTTTTTAAAAAAAAAAAGGTATTTCTGGACATGTCATGGCTTTCAGATACTTAACACTTTTAAAGATTTATTTTTCTCTCATGAGGAATTTCCCTGTTAAAGTTGGATCTGGTTTCTCCTTATATTTTGTACCTTGTTCTCAGCAAATTGTCCTCAGTATAAGTGTGAAATAATGAAGACCATTATCAAGAACCTTTCTTTCTTTCTCTCTCTCTTTTTTTTTTAAGATTTTATTTATCTATTCGTGAGAGAGAGAGAGAGGCAGAGGGAGAAGCAGGCTTCTCACGGGGAGCCCAATGGGGCCTCCATCCCAGGACCCCAGGATCACAGCCTGCATCAAAGGCAGATGGTCAGCCACTGAATCACACAGGCATCCCATCTTCTGCCCATTATTTTGGGGTAGTCCCAGTAATTTTGCTTTTGCTTCCCATATCAAAGGAGACATACCTAGAAAAATGTTTCTTGAGGGGGTGCCTGGGTGGCTCAGTGGTGGAGTGTTTGCCTTTGGCTCAGGTTGTGATCCCTGGGTCCTGGGCTCGAGTTCCGCATTAAGATCCCTGAAAAGAGCCCACTTCTCCCTCTGCCTATGTCTCTGCCTCTCTATGTGTCTCTAATGAATAAATAGAAAAATGTTTCTACAGCTGATGTCAAACAGATTACCGCCTTTATTTTCTTCTAGGAATTTTGTGGTTTCAAGTCTTACATTTTGGTCTCTAATCTGTTTTGAGTTTATTATTTTTGTGTAGGACGTAAGAAAGTAGTCCAGTTTCATTCTTTTGCAGGTAGCTGGCCAGTTTCCCTAGCACCATTTAAGGAAACTTTCCTTTTCCCATTGTATATTCATGCTTCCTTTGTTGTGGATTAATTGACCATAAAATTGTGGGTTTATTTCTGGGCTCTCTGTTTTTTTTGTGCCAGTACCATACTTTTCTGATTACTACAGCTTTGTAGTATATCTTGAAATCTGGGATTGTGGTACCTCCAGTTTTATTCTTCTTTTTTTCAAGATTGCTTTGGCTATTTGGGGTCTTTTGTGGTTACAAGTTTTAGGACTGTCTTGGCCACAGTTAGGTTTTCTTCACCTTTGACTAAGGATCAGTAGTTTCAGAGTTGGAGGGGCTCCTGGGGGCCACTTAGTCCAGTCCTTTCTCTGGCCTAGATGGTCAGGCTAAGCTTCCTATCTGCTGGCCTGAGAGTCTTGCTCACCACCGCCAGGTGTGTGCTCCAGGGAGCTCTGCCTCCCATCCTAAAAATGTTACCTTCTGGACCCGGGCCTACTTTCCATGGATGCCATCCCTGGCCAGGCCCCCTCTGCCTACATCCTCCCCCTGGGACTGGAAGGACCCCAGATGTAAGGATTTGGGTCTCTTTTCTGTTCTACCCTGACCCCCAGCCCCTAACACAGCATTCAGCACTTAGTAGGCACTCAAGTAATGCTTATAGATGGATGACTGACTCTGCATCTACTCTCAGGTGGACATCAGTCAATCCATGTTTATTCTGGGCCTGCCTTTTGCTGATACTGGGGTACTGCAGAAAGGGCAACAACCAGGCCCATGTCTTCAGGGACCTTTACTTCTAGTGTCTTTTTTTTTTTTTAGTTTTTATTTATTTATTATTTATTTATTTAAGATTTTATTTATGTATTCATAAGAGACAGAGAGAGAGAAAGAGAGAGAGAGAGAGAGAGAGAGAGAGAGGCAGAGACACAGGCAGAAGGAGAAGAAGGCTCCACGCAGGGAGCCCGACATGGGACTCAATCCGGGGTTTCCAGGATCAGGCCCTGGGCTGAAGGCAGCGTTAAACCTCTGAGCCACCCTGGCTGCCCAGATTTTATTTATTTATTCATGAGAAACAGAGAGAGGCAAAGGCATAGGCAGAGGGAGAAGCAGGCTCCCAGTGGAGAGCCCTAAGTGGGACTCAATCCCATGACCCCAGGGTCACAACCTGAGCCAAAGGCAGATGCTCAACCACTGAGCCACCCAGGTAGCCCCAGTTGTAGAGTCTAAATAGACATTAAGCATGTCAATAAATAGAGATTCCTGGAATGGCACATTCTATGAAGGAAATGAAGCAGAGAAATGGATAAGAGACTAACTATAGTGGGGCGGGGGCATAATATAGCTAAGACTGGGTCAGGCAAATTGTCACAAGGGAACATGTGTTATGTGTAGTGCTGTAAGGGAGGATGCCATGACAAGAACTGTTGGAAGCAGAGGAAATAGCTAGGACCAGGAGCCCAAGACTGCAGAGCACAGTTTACTGGGGAAAGAAGAGGCCTGTCTGGCAAGGGCCTGCTGGATGTGGTGTGGTAATAGTGGGGAGATCCCCCTGGAGGGGTAGACAGAGACCAGATCTTGTTTCTGGGTCAGATGGTCTCTTCATTCATTCATATTTATTTATTTATTTCTAAAGATATTATTTATTTTGAGAGAGCAAAAGTGAGGGGAGGGAGAGGGAGAAGAGACTCTTCCCACCCCATCCCATCCCCCCACCCCCAGCAGGGAGCCTGACGTTGGGCTTGATTCTAAGATCTCGGGGATCATGACTCGAGCTGAAGGCCAATGCCCAACCAACTGAACACCCGAGTTCTCCCATTCATATTTAAATATATATTTAAAAAAATATATTTAAATTCTATGTTGCACATGGTAAGATTTCATTCTTTTTTTTTATTTTTGTTTATTTAATTTTTTTTAAAGATTTATTTATTTATTCACAAGAAACACAGAGAGAGAGACATAGGCAGAGGGAGAAGCAGGCCCCATGCAGGGAGCCTGATGTGGGACTTGATCCCGGGTCTCCAGGATCAGGCCCTGGGCAAAGGCAGCGCTAAACTGCTGAGCCACCCGGGCTGCCCACCCCCCCCCCCTTTTTTTTTTTTTAAATAATCTGTATACACAACATGAGGCTTGAACTCACAACCCTGAGTTCTGGAGTCCTTTGCTCTTCCAACCAAGCTAGCCAGATGCCCCAATATTTCATTCTTTTTTTTTTTATGGCTGAATAAATATAGTCTCTTGTGGAAGACAGATAAATACCACTGTGTCAGCTTCTATCCAGATGAAGTGATTGAACCATTCCATTCAACTGATGTATCCTTCTGGTTAATCATGGAAACTTTGTCCTCAATTGGAGGAGCCTCTATTTCTTAAGGAAATGATGTGCAAGAGACCAGAACATTAAGTTTATTCAGTGAATATGGCTAGCTAAGTACGGGCTATGTGTCGGAGAGGATTTGGGATGGATGGTTGATGAAAATTACTTTGTACCTGCTGTATCCTGCTTCTCAATTCCAGCTAAATCCAACCTCCCCTGGCTGCTGGATATATGTATGGTTTCTTGCTCCAGCTCTGTTTCCAGTAGCATGTGAGTTTCCTATGGGCCCTGGAATAGCAGCTCAGGGTCTCTGAACTGATCTGATATCTGAGCCTGTGCTAAGGGCTTTACATGGATTAGCTTGTTGAGTCATCTCACCCCTTTAGGAAACAGGAACCATTGGATCCTTGCTCTGCAGGTGAGGAAGGTGTGGTGGGAGGAAGTATTTGTTGAGTGATAGAGCCTGGGCTTGAATTTAGTCATCTGACCTCTCACCTGGGACTCTAGGATACCTGTCTCACAGGTGACCTTGTACTGCCACATGATGGCTGAGAGTTTATATCCTGGACTCCTTGCAGACAGGGTCATTGCCTTTATGACTCTTACCCTCCTCCGGCCAGTCATGGAAGAGAAGGGCTCCATTAGTTCTTTGAAGTCTCATCTCTAATTTACGGTTTGATAGTTGCCACCCCTCCCAGCCTCTTGGGAGAGAAAGATCTCTTTAATTAGTCCACCGAGATTAATAAACCATAGACCTTTCAAGGAAAGGGAACAGTACGTGTTTCCTGAGCATCTTTTATGTACCAGGCTCTGCATTCAGAGTGAGAGACCATTGTTTGCCAACATTTATTGAGGACTTAACAGTGTGCCCAGCACTGGACTCCCCTCTCCATGCATGTATCCTTTTTTTATTCCTCTTTTTTTAAAAGTTTATTGAAATCTACACCCAGTGAAGGGCTCAAACTCACAACTCTGAGATCAAGAGCCGCATGCTCCTCCTGAGCCAGCCCTGTGTGGGAGTCTTCTGCAGATCTTGCCACAGAGAAGTAGCAGCTGCAGTTACTACTACATTGTAACCAGACAAAGGCCTTCCTGAAAACCACCACACTAAACACCCAGTAAAAACCACAGGGTTTATGGGAAATGGCTAGGGGCACAGCACTCAAAAACTTCGTTGTAATACGTTAAAAAAAAAAAAACAAAAAAAAAACAAAAAAAACGTGTGTGTGTAGGTCTGGTGGGGCTGCATCTTGTGAGTTCTTGTGGAAGGAAGATAATCTGCAGTCGATGGAAAGTGGTAACAGCAGATGTGGATGGGTGTGGCTGGAAGATCTGTGTGTGTTTTGTGCATTCCTACCCCTCAGCAGAGTATACTGCTCTGTTTTCACCTAGTGTTTCTCCCAGACAAAATTACACACATGAGCAAACTTGAAATTTGAGTTATGCTCAAATTGTTCCCTATTAAGTCATTCATGTTGGAACACATTTGCATTTTTGAAGCAAGTATAATAGAATTGACTGTATATTCTCTATGTTGCAGTGAAGTAAACTGAGTCTTGGAGAAGTAAGGTGACTGGCCTAGGGTTATGCAGCTAGAAGATGGCAGAGCTGGGATTTAAGCTCAAGTCTGCATCGATGCTTAACCTCTGTCCCACAGGGCTTTTCCTGTTCTCGTTCAAGGGAAGCAACTCTCTTGGCAGAGTTGGCCAAGAGCAGCAGAGACTCTCAGACCTGTTTAAGGAGCAAGAATAGTCTTTGGCAAATAGCCAGGAGCTAGGAACATTCAGGAGTGGATATTTTTGGTTTTGTTTTTTTTAAAAGATTTTATTTATTTATTCATAAGAGACAGAGAGAGAGAGAGAGAGAGAGAGACACATAGGTAGAGGGAGAAGCAGGCTCCATGCAGGGAGCCTGACACGGGACTCGATCCCGGGACTCCAGGATCACGCCCTGGGCCCCGAGGCAGGCACTCAACTGCTGAGCCACCCAGGCGCCCCCAGGAGTGGATGTTTTAAAATGTTTAATGATGACCAGTACAGCACAGACCCTTTGCAATCAAAGTGGATGCCTGGCATTTATTGTTCAAACAAATAGTGAGATCCTGAGCAGCCTCTGGAGGGAGGACATGGGGGAGGCCTCCAGGAGGCTCAGGACAGAGGCTTCTTACCTACGGACGGGGGTGGCCTTTGCAGCTTGTCAGCCATGGGTGCAGGCGTGTCAGCACATCCTAGCAGAACATCAGTCCTGATTATATCCTCAGTAACCTGGTCAGTTAGTTTGGTTTGTTCCTCCTCTAGATCCTTTCCCCACTCCCAGAACTTTAATTATGGAAAACTTAGAGCATACATAATAGTTGAGAAATAGTACAGCAAACACGAGTACTTCTCATTTTTACCATCGGCACCGTCGTGCTTACCCTTAGGTGTGTTTGCTCTGTGAGCCATGTGAGAGTATGTCAGGCTTCTCACCACTGCACAGTTTAGCCTGCGTCTGCTAAGAGTAAGGACAGCCTCCTTTTGAACTGCAACTGAAAATCACCATTGTCTCGACAAAGAAAATTTGCAGTCTTCTCTAACAGCCACACCATATTCACAATATTCCCAAATCTCCCAGGAATGTCTTTTTTTTAAATTACAGAATCTTGCATGCAGGCCATTGAAAATGTTGGCTTCTGTGATCACAGTGTATGCAGTAGGGAATGTGAGAAGAAATGAAGGCATTTTCCCTTCATTCAGAGCCTCTGGCCTCCTTTTGTTCTCCCACTTTGGGAATAAGACTTAAAGCATCTGTGGGATGCAAGGAGAGGATGGAAGTTTGTTTCTTCTTCTTCTTCTTCTTCTTCTTCTTCTTCTTCCTTCCTTCCTTCCTTTCTTCCTTCTTCCTTCTTCCTTCTTCCTTCTTCTTCCTTCTTCTTCCTCTCTCTCTTCTTCTTCTCTCTTCTTTCTTTTTCCCTTCTTCTTCTTCTTCTCTCTTCTCTTTCTCTTCTTCCTTCTTCTTCCTTCTTCTCTTCCTTCTTCCTTCTTCTTCTTCTCTTCTTCTTCCTGTCTCTTCCTCTCTTCGTTCCTTCTCTTCTTCCTTCTTTCCTCTGTTCTTTCCTTCCTTCTTCGCGCTCCCTTCTTTCTGTCTTCTTCTTTTCTTCTTCTTCCTTCTCTTTCGTCTGCTTCCTTCCGCTTCGTTCCGTCTCTTCTTCGGTCCTTTCCTCCGTCTTCTTCCTCTTACTTCTTTCTTCCTTCTGTTCTTCTTCTTCTTTCCTCCTTCCGTTCTTACTTTTCTTTGTTCAATTCTGTTTCATTCCATATTGTATCTTCTGATCTTCGCTTCCGCTCTTCTTCTATTCTTGCCTTCTTTAACTCTTCTTTTGGCATCTCTTGAAGTCTACTTGTTTCTGTCTGATTTTTAGTATATACCTTTCCTTATATTTGAACCTAGTCGCTGTCTGTTCCCTTCCTAGTAGTATCCTCATCTTGCGAGTGATCTTCTATCGCCTTGCGATCTCTTCTCGACAGGAAATGTTTCCTTCTTATCGGTGTCTGCGGTTAAGGTCGCTTTACTATTCTTCCTCTGCATGAGTGTGTCTTCTTTACCTCTGTTTGGGTGTTGCCGTTTTCCTCGTAGTTCTGTCGTTTGTATGTCACCTATCGTTGTCCTCGGTGGGGTCGTGTGCCCCCGTCCGGTTCGTTTGTCGTTATCCTAGGATCCTCTTCCTTCCTGTATCCTTTGCGGTCTTCCGTAAGGGTTGTGTACTATCGTTCTTCCATTTCACTTCCACAGTTCTGCCTTCTTGGCAACTCCGAGGAAATCCTAGGAATGTCTATCTAGTTCAAGTAGTGGCTGGTATCTTCCCCATGTCTTCCCTGACTTCAATTTCCTGTCCCCTGGTGTCCTGTCTGTCATCTTATTATTTCTGTCGCTATTCTGCGGCAGTGTGAATTACCAATCCATTCTTTGGGCTTAGATCTCAGGTATACGGGTTATTTTCATGAGTACTTCTTATTCCTAAATATTCATAGTGATTCTGACTAGGAGGTCGTATTAAAAGAGAGCCTATCGTCCTTCTTCTTCACTTTGAGTCCTCAATTGGTGTGCCTAAGAGGGTTCCTTGAGAGATTTCCAGAATTTATTACGGGTGGCGCAGATTCTTGGGGTCGATTAGGCTCAGCATTGGGGTTCGCTTCATGCTGAACGGTGCGTACTCTCTGCTGTTCAGCGGTTCTGTTCGGCTGGTTGATGGGTGGTTCGCGTTGGTTGGTCTTTACGTCTTCCACTTTTCTTTTGCTGGTATATCGGGCGGAGGGTTACAAATTTCCAAGGGTACTTCACCGAGTGGATTAAACTGGTCACTGTCCAGTTTCTGTTTGGATGTCTAGTCTACTCTGTTCCTTTTACGTGATAAATTCGTCTCTGTATCCATTTCTTCCTTCTTCGTCCTTTTTGCTCTTCTCCGTTATCTTGCCTCTCGTGTTCTTATCTTACTCTTTTTCTTCTTCCGCTTCTCTTTCTCTCCTTCTTCTTTCTTCCAGATTTATTTATATGTTCATGAGAGACACAGAGAGAGAGAGAGAGAGAGAGAGAGAGAGAGAGAGAGGCAGAGACACAGGCAGAGGGACAAGCAAAGGCTCCCTGCAGGGAGGCGGATCCCGGAATTCCGGGATCACATTCTGAGCTGAAGGCAGACACTCAATCACTGAACCACCTAGGCATCCCGAAGTTTCTGTTCTTGTGTTTATAAGCACATGAGTTTCATGTAAGCTGTATCCATGTACACACCAGCCGCACATGGAATTCAAGTTTGTAATTTAAAAAGACATATTTCTTTCCCCTGTAATAAAGCATGGCTGGCATTTTTAGATCTGAAGCTTTTGTTTTTTTTTGTTTTTTATAAAGATTTTATTTATTCATGAGAGACGGAGAGAAGCAGAGACACCGGCAGAGGGAGAAGCAGGCTCCATGCAGGGAGCCTGATGTGGGACTCGATCCCGGGACCCCAGGATCACAGCCTGGCCTGAGCCATCCAGGGATCTTGAGATCTGAAGCCTTTTTTTTTTTTTTATTAAAAATTTTTTAAAAAAATTATTATTATTTTTTAGATCTGAAGCTTTTGAAGTAAAAAGAGCTGGTAGTGTCAGCATGTGCCTTTCAAAAGGAATAACAGGGGATCCCTGGGTGGCGCAGGGATCCCTGGGTGGCGCAGCGGTTTGGCGCCTGCCTTTGGCCCAGGGCACGATCCTGGAGACCCGGGATCGAATCCCACGTCGGGCTCCCGGTGCATGGAGCCTGCTTCTCCCTCTGCCTCTCTCTCTCTCTCTCTCTTTCTGTGTGTGTGATGTGACTATTATGAATAAATAAAAACAAACAAACAAACAAAAGGAATAACAGGTTATATTTTAATAGGCCCTAAAGTTAGACCTCAAGGTCAAGACAGTGTAAGTTCAGTGTGAGCATTTTCCAGAGCATTCATTCACTATACTTGAGTGTTTAACATTAGCCGAGCACTGCTTTTCCACTTTTTATCTTCCACAAACCTCCAAAAGGGGAGGAATTTAGCAGTGAAAGTTCTAAGCTGCCCAAATACAGTTACTTTCAATTTCTTTTAATGGAGTGGCGGGTAACAAGGACAGTTCATATACTTTTGCTATTTTGAATAAGCATGCTGTCTATGAACATGGATGATAAAGGGCTTAGCACGGTGCCTGATGTGCACTGAGTTCAGCCTGAGCCACCGGCCAGGGCACTCATGTGTGCATTGACTCCTTTAAGCTTGAAATGGCACTGTAATGTTTTACATAGTAAAGTCTCATTTTGTCTGCAACTTTGAAAGAATAGGAATCCTTCACCCCTACTTTTACAGGAAAACTCAGCATGTTTTGAGTTATGCACCATTTTTAGCAGAACAACCTGTGCATAAAATCCCAGTCCGACAGGCTTGTATGTGAGCTAGGGTGCTGATCTTTTGCCTTCTGCACTTTCTCATCTAATCCTCAATACAGGTTTCAGATTTAGAGATCACCATGAGACCCATCTCCCAGATGAGGAAACAGTAGCCTGGGGGCGGCAAATGACTTAACTTGAACCTGGAGGTCTGGGTGGTAGAGCTGAAACCTTACCTGGGTGTTTGTGACTTCCAGGTTGCCACTTGTTATCATCAGGTGGCCCCCACCTCCCAGGGATAGCCCTGTCATAAATGCAATGCTGGTATATATTATATAAGCCTTATATCATGAGCTGGTTAAGAGAAAGCTAGAATCACAATGGGTTCGTATAAGGTGTGGTGTTCAGGCATTCTGGCAATGTGCTTCCTATCTGTGGAAGGCCTACTGGTCAAAAGCTCTGAGGCCAAAAAAAAAAAAAAAAAAAAAAAAAAAAAGAGCTCTGAGGCCAGACTGTGCTCAAATTCCAGTTTGATGTTAGTAACTTAATAAGCTGTGGGATGTGAGCAAGTTACTCAACCCCTCTGCACCTCATTTTCCCCACCTGTCAAATGGAGATAATAATAGCACTGTTATTGTTACTGTGAAAGTTAAATGTGTAATATAATGAGCCCGGTACATAGTGTGTGCTGTAGAAAGTGTCCGTGGTAGAAGCAATAGTAGTAGTTACTGTTAAACCACCACCAAGTGCTTCAGCCTGGGTTGTCTTCAGAGCAACCTTGTGTTTGTGAGGCTGTGATTTTCTAGGAGAGGTGACCTGTTTCCTTAAAAGATCATTAGCAAAACCACAAGATAGCACTTCCCACTCACTAGGGTGGCTATCATTTGAAAAACAGAGGGATGCCCTGGCTAGCTCAGTTGGTGGGACATGTGATTCTAGAGTTGGGATTGTGAGTTTAAGAGTTCAAGCCCCATAGTGGGTGTAGAAGTTATTTAAAAATAAAATCTTTTGGGATGCCTGGGTGGCTCAGCAGTTGAGCGTCTGCCTTTGGCCCAGGGTGTGATCCTGGAGTCCCAGGATCGAGTCCTACATTGGGCTCCCTGCATGGAGCCTGCTTCTCCCTCTGCCTGTGTCTCTGCTTCTCTCTGTGTCTCTCATGAATAAATAAATAAAATCTTTTTAAAACAAATCTAAAAAAAAAAAAAACAACAACAACAAACCACAAAACAGAAAAAGACAACTGTTAGCAAGAATGTAGAGGAATTACAATGTTTGTACCCTACTCGTGGGAATGTAAAATTGTGGAAAACAGTGTGGCATTTCCTCAAAAAGCTGAGCATAATTACTATACGAGCTAGCAGTTTCACTCCTAGGTATATATCCAAGAGATTTGAAAACATGTTCACCTGAAAACTTGTACATGAATGTTCATAACATTATTCATAGTAAAAACAAAACAGAAACCAACCCAGATGTTCATCAGCTGGTGAATGGATAAGCAAAATGTGATCCATCCATACAATGGAAGTCTTCAGCCATAAAAAAAGAACAGAGCACTGATGCCTGGTTCAACGTGGATAAAGGGATGGACCTTGAAACAGGCTAAGTGGAAGAAGGCAGACACAAAAAGCTCCATAATATGTTATTCCATTTATACAAAATGTCCAGAATAGGCCAGTTCATCTGGGAAGGGAATAGAGGAGTGGCTGCCAGGAGTTTGGGGGGGGGCAAAGAGAGGGATTGGGACCTGCTGATGGGTGCAGTTTACTTTTTGGGGTGATGGAAGTGTTCTGGAATTAGATTGTAGTGGTCTCAGGCTGCACACACAACAGAGATAATAGCTTAAAAAACATCGAAATTATATACTTTGAATTGGTGAATTTTATGTTATGTGAATTATATCTCAACTTTTAAAAATGCCGAAGGGGAAAGATAAGATCATTAATTAATGAAACAGTTCCTGTTTCATTCCATAAGGCCCCATCCCCCAAAGAAACCTTGGTTTGCAGGCTTCTCATAAACAGAAGGGATTCTGGGAAACCACAACCACATACCTGCCGAAGGAAATGAACACCCAAGATAAGTTTGATGTATAATCAAAAAGCAGGCAGGGTCTCCAGATGAGCCTAATAAGCTAATGGCTTAAAAGGGTGTTTAAAATGGCATCCTGGCTGGTCTGAACTCCTGCCCAGTCAGCAGAAGTGGAGCATTAAGAATGAGAAGGGAAAGTATTTAAAGCTGGAGACAAAAAAAAAAAAAAATAAATAAAAAAATAAAGCTGGCGACAATGGCATGTGTTCGCCTTGTACAGGGCTTGATAATCCGCAGGTCTACCATGGAGTTGATGGAGATAAGGAGGTTTTTCTTTTCCTGGCTCCTCTGGCATGCTTCCTTTCTGTCCGAAGGCAAGAAGTTCTCTGCGAATTAACATCCAAAAGTTGCACTCTTACGTAAGCAATGAAGTCCTTTGGGGATGGCCAGGTGGCCTCTCCAGTTTTTTTTTTTTTTTTTTTTTTGCCTCTCCAGTTTTGCCAGGGCCAGAGAGCCCCATTACCAGCTAGGTGTTGAGCGAGCCAGCTTTATTTACAGCTCTTAGAGTTAGTTCCTGTGCTGTTGAAATTCCCCGAAGATGAAATTCCCCAAAGATCTCCTCTAACTGGGCCTTGTCAGATGTCAACACTCTGCCTGCCCCATCAGCACTTAGCCTTCTACTTGGAGTGCCAGCTTTAATGAGATGCCCCAGTGGCTTGTCTGGGAAACAAACAGCTCCTATCTGGAACCTGACACTCCCATTTCCTGACCTTGTGCAGGAAGTGAAAGGATAGAACCAGGGAGGAGACTTGACAGAACAGATCAGAAGGGTAGGACAAAATGGCTTTGGGGTCGAGTTGGCCTGAGTTCAGTTCTCATCTTTGCCTGTTTGCTAGCTGTGTGACCGTAGGCAAGTCACTTCACCTCTGTGAGTCTTGGCTTATTTACCTGTAAAATGGCACCACAGTACCTACCTTCTAGGATTGCGATGATTGAGAATCTGTATGGTGCTGGGTCACCTGGGTTGCTCAGTTGGTTAAGCATCTGCCTTCAGCTCCGGTCATGATCTCAGGGTCTGGGATGGAGCCCCACATTGGGCTCCATGCTCAGTGGGGACTCTGCCCCGAACTCAGCTTATGCTTGCTCTCAAATAAATAGAATCTTTAAAAAAAAATCTGTACAGTGCTTGTGATAGGGTTAATACTTGAGTGCTTAACTAGTAACCATAGGCATGAAATCGTTATGATAATAGACTGTTTTAGCCTACTTGCAAAGACTCATGAAGTTAAGATGGATACTCCTGGCTCATGAGCATCTTTGTCTCCCTTACACTGGAGCTGACCCCAAATCCCTTAGTGTCTAAAACTGGGGATTCAAAGCCCCAGTTCAAAGCCCCAGTTGCTGGCCACTCCCAGGCTCCTCCATGGTCTCTGGAAAGTATGTTCACCTCTGTTGGATTACTGTTCAGGGTTTACTTGCTCTCGGATTGGTTTTGGGGCCATCTAGGCCATAGGATCTGACCAATGTTTGGGGAAGACAGAGGCACCATTTATTCACTTGACAAATGTTTATTGAGTTCCTACTAAATGTTTGGCAATGTCGTACATGTAGAGATACAGTAATAAACAGCATTTCAGGGGCAAGCAAAACTCCTGTCCTCATAGAACTTATCCTCTATGGGAGGATATTAGGTAAATAATAAGTAAATAAGTCTTATTTAATAAAGATTTATTTACTTATTAAGTAAGTAAATAAATATATAATGAGGTGGCAAATGCTATGAAGGAAAAATAAAGCAGAGAAGCATAAGGAAGAAATGAATACTAGAGGCAGTAGAGTGCTATTTTAGCTAGAATGTTCAGGGCCTGCGTTGAAAGTAACCTTTACCTTAACCATTGAGTGGAGGAAAAGAGGGAGGGAGCCATGAGAAGGATGGTCATCTGGGCAGGGGGAAGAGCAAATCTGATAACTTGCGCAGGAGCATATCTAGCATGTTGGCTTGGAGCAGAATGATTGAGGTCAAGGTAGTCAGAGAAGTAGTGGGGGTCTGACAATAGGGAGTTGGGCTTTTATTTGGAGGAGAATTGGGAATCTTTGGAAGGCTGTGAGTAGATCACAGGCAGACTGTGATCTGACTGGTTGTAATAGGCTGTTGTGTAAAGCAGAGGCAGTAGGGACCAGAATTAGGAAGACTCTTAGGAGGCTACTTCACTGGTCTGGGCATCATAACTGAGTCTATGGGGAAATGGGGTCGACTAGCTGCCTCCATGTTCTTTTCTCACCCCTTATTTTGATCCTCCTGCCCCAACCCCTCACCTGTGCTGTTTTTATCATTCATAGCACTCAAAGCATGCCAGCAGAAGGTTTGGAGTTATTTCTCTGTTAGTGTTGCAAGGGTTGGGGTTGGGGAGGCATTGGAGACAGCCAGTCATTGTGGCCTTGGTTGAACCTCTTCATGCTCTCTCATTCTCCCTCCCAACATCTCATACCCCCAGTATGTCTCTAGGCCAGAGCTCCATTCTGAGGATCTCTGGCCCCTTCAGGAAAGTATCAAAGGCCATAGAGCCTGCTGCTGGTAGTTCCAGGGGCTCACTCCTTCCCTGGGGCCCATTCACAGACCCAGAACCTTGACTCCATTCAGAGGTGGTCACTGCTATGTTCTCAGAATTGGGTGGAGCAGAGGACAACAGTAATGGGAAATGGCCTTTTATAGGCATGGCTATGTTTCCCAGGTGGCCACACTGCTCCCTGTGTTACCTGACTTCCATCTAAAATGTGGGAAAGGATTGATCTTCCCAAGTTGAGGTCTTGCCTGCAGGCAAGGGGCCACCACACCCAAAAGCAGGAGTAGGTCCTGAGGGGAATGGATGCGGCCTGAGGGAGGCACTGGTGGGATTATTTGAGTTTACTGGGAGGGCTGGTGGTGGCCCTGCTTCACCTGTAGGGTGGCTCCAGAGGTGGCTGCAGAACTTCCAGGTCCATGTATTTATACTGTGGCAACAGCACAGCAAAGCTCACAGGGTCAACTATGTAGGAGACTGAGCGTTAGATGAGAATTCAGATCTTCCCAACAGATGTGTGTGTGCGCAGGGTGTATAGGGACTATTTTTTTCTAAAATCAAGGAAACTAAGACTCAGGGGTTAATGTTCCTGAAGTCCTGCATAGTTGAGGTTAGAATCCAGGTCTCTTTGGACTCCAGGCTTATGCACCAAACCCCAGTGCTGCATGGAGGCTGCTCCTGCTGAAGCCATTTGTGCTCGAGCGGCTGAGGGGCACTTGGGAGGCTGGCAGCCCAGTTCTGCTTGGGCTGGCTCTTAGCATAAGACATTTCCTTCTCTTCTCAAGTGATCTCACTCTTTCTACTCTCCTGCTGGCCCTTACCGTGCCCTTTGATGCCACTGTCACCGACACTTCTGGAAGGAGTCAGCCCTGCACATCCTGAGGACACACTATCTTTTCTCCCAGCCCATCCCTCACTCTGTAGAGGGCATGACTTTTGGAAAGAAAGGCACATTCAGCATTGAGCTCATTAGAAGTACCCCGAGAATGTACTTCTCCAACCACAGATGGAATTGGACAGAACAGGACCAGATAGCTTCTCATATCCCAAGTGTCTTGTTTCTGATAATGCAGCTGAGGTCTGCATCCAGGGTTTTGGGAAGCCTGGATGCAAGGCTTGCCCGTCAAAGTTAGTCAACTAAACAGCATCCCTCCTTCAGTTTTACTCTTTCATTAAAGAAAAGAAAAATGTCAGTTTTTGTGAAGTTAGGAAGCAAATGTGAACCGGTTAAAATGGTGCAAAAGGATCTAAAAGGGAGTCTCCCACCTGTACACCCCCCACCCCACCCCCAGCAGTCTGCTCTGGAGATTCCTAAAGATGTTCTAAGTGAATTCTCCAGCCTATTTTGCTTTTTTTTTTTTTTTTTTTTAAGATTTTATTTATTTATTCATGAGAGAGAGAGGGGCAGAGACACACAGGCAGAGGGAGAAGCAGGCTTCATGCAGGGAGCCTGATGTGTGGGACTCGATCCCGGGCCTCCAGGACCACACCTTAGGCTGAAGGCAGGCGCTAAACCTCTGAGCCATCCAGGGATCCCCTTGCTTTTTGTTTTTATTTAAAGACAGATTCCTCCCGTTATTATGCATAGATTTACCTGATTCTTTTTAATGACTATCTTATTCTTTGTGATTTCTGCATGCCTCTTGCTCATTTAATCTACCCTCTCTTGGTGCTGTTTCTGTCTCAGGGCCCCTCTCACCACACCTGCAGTGACTCTGCAAGGATGTCTGTCCTTGTTCACATGTGTGAGTCCCCCTGTGGGATGAGGCTGTGGACGCGGGTTCAAGAATGTAAAATCTGCAAACATGGTCAGAATGGCCTCCACGAGAGGCATACTGGTTCTACTTGCCATGATGTCCAAGAAGAAAGCCCTCGAGTTCACATCTTTGATGATGAAGTCCAGACTGTGTGTTACTGATGAGAAAACTAACCCAGGGAGAGAATGAAGGGACTTGTATGAGTGCTCCTCTTCCTGACAAACCCCCTACTTCCCGAGAATCTAGTCCCCTGACTTGGCATCCAGCATTCTTCCCAGACCACCTGACTAGAGCCCTCCTCTGCAGCACCCCTTCCTTCTCTGGTCATGTGTGGGTCATCCATCCCCTTCTTTCCCACTGCCCATGTGGACCCCTCCCTATGGCTTTGCTGAGATTCTCAGAGGGGTTCTGGTCCCCTGGAGACAAGTCCTCTGAGCACTTGCAAAAATATAAATTCTTCTCCTAAAAAAATTTATATATGTTGCCTTATAATTCTTCTTTTTCTTTTTTATGGATGAATAATATGTTCACATGGCTTTAAAATCAACCAATATAAAAAGTATACACATTGAAAAGTTGCATTCCCACTCTGTCCTATTTTGGTCTAATTCCTCATTCTTATAATCTTGCTTATTGGTTTCTTTCAAAGTTTCTGTATGCAAACATAAGCAAATATGAATATATATTCTTTTAAAAAATATATTTTTAAAAAATATTTATTCATGAGAGAGACACACACACAAAGAGAGGCAGAGACACAGGCAGAGGGAGAAGCAGGCTCCATGCAGGGAGCCTGATGTGGGACTCGATCCCAGGACTCCAGGATCACACCCTGGGCCAAAGGCAGGTGCTAAACCATTGAACCACCCAGGGATCCCTGAATATATATTCTTATTCTTGCACTGCTTTGCACCTTTTTCACCCAGTAATATGTCTTAAAGTTCATTTCATTGTAGTGCATAAAGAGCTTTCTTGTTTTATAACCACAATAATATTTCACTGGAAATTGAGAAAATTCTATGGTTTATTTAATCCTCTATTAATAGCTGGTTGAGTTGTCTCTATTTGCTACTACAAACAATGCGTTGGTGAATAGCCTTGTACATTAGGTCATGTTGCATGTGTACAACATTCCAATTTTGATCACATTGGAAAATGGGAAGAGGCTGCATAAAAGTTCCATGGAGTCTTGAAAGAGTTGCAACCAGGAAAATGAAAATATTGGGAGCTGCCATGGGGGTAAATGCCCCAGGTCCTTGTGTGGTAGCAGCAACCATACAGCTGCATCTTGTAGGATGTGGCCTGTGGCTGTACTGCGGCTTATGGCAAAGTCCACATCTGGAGCTACTGGGCTGGTCTTCATCATGTCCTTTTCATTAATTCATTTATTTTTTACTTTTTTGAAACTCTTGAAGTGAGCACCCCAGTCTGAGATATTTCTGCTTTTTCCTGGCACTTGGAGGGATACAGAATTGGTTCTGGAGTTTATTTCTCAGGGGCCTATGCAAAGGCACCCATGGGGGCTGAGCAGTTACCTTTAGAGCCAATTGAGTAGATTTAGTAAACGCTCTTGGAATCTACGGCCTTTTGCATCAATGCTTATTTGTTCTGATAATGAAAAATGATGCTAGCATCTATTAAAAAAGAGAAAGCCTCCTCTTGTAAGCTTTATTGGACAAGCGAGCACTTGTTTCGGAGTCATCTGCAAACGCATGTGACCTAGAGACTGTGGGAAATGCCTAACTTCTGCAACTTTGGCTTCCAGCTGTTCTTTGGAGCCCTTTTAGGAGTTGTGTTGCAAATGTCAGAGTCAGAAGGCCGGTGCTTTTCTAGCACAACCCACATTTGGAAAAGGTGCAAGCCTTCTCTGTGAAAGAGGTTTCCAGTCCTTGTTCCTTAGTTTACTGAATGATTCCACATTCCAAACTCCACAGCAGATTTCCATGTTTCCAACAGCCAGAGTCAGCACATTTCTGTGTCACTCAGGCCTTGGGAATGCTGCCCCAGTTGGGCATGTATATCCTTTTTTTTTTTTTTTTTTAAGATTTTATTTATTTATTCATGAGAGACACACAGAGGCAGAGACATAGCAGAGGGTGAAGCAGGCTTCCTGCGGGGAGCCCTATACGGGACCCCGATCCCAGGACCCTGGGATTACTGCCCTGAGCTGAAGGCAGATGTTCAACCACTGAGCCACGCAGGTGCCCCGGGCATGCATTTCCATCTGCGTTGTGTTCTTTACAGAGCCCAAGTCTGGTGTTAGCAGTCTACCTGTATGTTCCGCGTGGATCTGCATCGGTCTCACGTTGCTCTGCTGCCCCTGGAGCTTCTCTCCTTCCTCAAGGCAGAGCAGGTTTCGTCTACTGGCTAAGGCAGTGGTGACTGGAACTGGGTGTGAATTCCGCTTCAGAGACTGACTAGCTCTGTGACCTTGAGCAAATGACAGAAGCTCTTCTGGGCCTCCATCAGCATTGAGGGATTAGAGAACCCCACCTGCTTTATAGCAGCCTAGGAGTCAAGGTTTGTCAGGTGCTCAGCACGATACCTGCACATAATCACTGTCGTTATATTGGGTATTTACTCTTCTAATTATAAAGAATTATTTGTGGCTTCTCTTTTCCCTCCCCACTTCTTCATAACTCAGACTGTGGCAGTATTGGGTGCATGGATTGGGTCTTGTTTTGAACTATATGGGACTTTGACTCAAAGGAGACCCAAGTAACTTATTTTTGTTACAGGATCATCCAAATGTAATTTACATACCACACAATTTACCCACTGCAAGTGTACAGGGAGATAATTTTTATAAATGTACCCAGCTGTGTGGTATCACCACAATCCACTTTTAGAATGTTTTCTTCAACCCAGGATTTATTTTATTTTATTTTTTTAAAACAAAATGCCTTTAGGAAACATGAAGAAAAGTTGGGAGGGGCCACAACATCACTGGGGGGCAGTAGGAACTAACTAATTTCCAGCCTGCCCCTTCCTTCTGGGAACACCTCACACAAGTTCCCAAGTTCCAAACCACCGCCCCTCAGGAACTTAGGGGTAAAAGGAGGCATCATGGCCTCCCAGACCCTTTGTAACTCAAGACCAGGGTGTCCCCAACTGTATCCGCCCCTCCCACTGATCAGTTTTATCTCTTGTTTTCTAGAATGTTTTTTTTTAAGATTTTATTTATTTATTCATGAGAGACACACACACAGAGAGAGAGAGAGAGAGAGAGAGAGGCAGAGACACAGGCAGAGGGAGAAGCAGGC
Source organism: Canis lupus familiaris (assembly GCF_011100685.1). Classification (NCBI taxonomy): domain Eukaryota; kingdom Metazoa; phylum Chordata; class Mammalia; order Carnivora; family Canidae; genus Canis; species Canis lupus. Next base: position 81,381,937 of record NC_049226.1, on the reverse strand, counting down.
CCCATGCAGGGAGCCCGACTCCAGGATCACACCGCTGAGCCACCAGGGCTGCCCTAGAATTTTCATATAAATAAGAAGGTACTCTTTAGTGCACTTAAAAAACAACAACAACAACAACAAAAAACTCAGGCCTGAGCCATTCCCCAAGCTAACTGAATCCAGATCTCCAGGGCTGGCAGTATTTTCCAGTCTTTGGTCTTTTTCTTTCACTGAGTATAATGCTTTTAAGGTTCATTGATGCTCTTGCCCTCAGTAGTGTGTCATTCCCATCTGTGGCAGAGTAGTAATATCTATCCTAATAACTGCATAGGTTAATATTTTTTTAATGGATAAATGGAGAAAAAGAAGAAAATTAGGAAAGAAGGTTCTTCTTTTTTTTTTATTAAGATTTTATTTGGCAGAGAAAAAGGGAGCACAAGCGGGGGGGGGGGGCAGGCAAGGTGAGAGGGAGAAGCAATCTCCCCGTGGAGTAGAGAGCCCTACATAGGGCTCAGTCCCAGGACCCTGGGATCATGCTTGAGCCAAAGGCAGACATTTAACCAACTGAACCACCCAGATGCCTCAAGAAAGAAGATTCTTAAAAATACAGTAGTGCCCATCCCTAATTTTTTTTTTTTTAGTTTTTCTTTATCTCCACCCAACATGGGGCTTGAACTCATGACCCCAAGATCGAGTTGCACACTCTTCTGACTAAGCCAGCCAGGCACCCTTACACCCTGACTAAACACACACACACACACACACACACACACACACACACACACACAACCAACCAACCAGGCTATCAAAGAATTGCAGAAGGGGGACATAAATGAATCACAAGAGGGATGTAGGCCAGAATCTGAGGAACGCATTCATTGCAAGCATAGACAGTATCTTCTCTGGATGAGACCGTGAGGGCTTTGTGCTTTTGGCTTTGTCCGTTTTTTTTTTTTTGTTTGTTTGTTTGTTTTGTTTTTTAATTAAAAGTTTTTATTGAGATAAACTTCTTAGATCATATATTACACCCATTTAAAGTGTAGTGTTGGGTTAAAAAAAGTAAAATGTAGGATTCAGTGGCTTTTCAATATATTTACAGTTGTGCAATCACACCATTTTAAAGCATTTTCGTCATCCCCAAAAGAAATCTCTCACCCCGTGGCTGTCACCCCTCAGCTCTGCTCACCCCGACACCTCCAGTCTTAGGCAGGTCCTAATTGATTTTTGGTCTATAGCTTTACTGATTCCGGGCATTGCGTATAAATTGAACCATACAAAACAGTCTTATATGACTAATTTCTCAGTGAAAGGTTTTCAAGGTTCATTCGTGGTGTAGCATGTATCTGCAGTCCATTTCTTTTTATTGCTGAATAATGTCATATGGATAGACTACATTTGACCCATTCATCAATTGAGGGACATTTGGGTTGTTGCCACTTTTTGTCTGTTATGAATAATGCAGCGGTGTCATCTGTATTTTGTTACTTCCTCTGATGGATAGAAGATGCTACTTTTTTTTTTTTTTTTTAAGGTGCTACTTTTTAAATTAAAAACCAAAAACTAGGGATCCCTGGGTGGTGCAGCGGTTTGGCGCCTGCCTTTGGCCCAGGGCGCGATCCTGGAGACCCGGGATCGAATCCCACATCGGGCTCCCGGTGCATGGAGCCTGCTTCTCCCTCTGCCTGTGTCTCTGCCTCTCTCTCTCTCTCTCTCTCTCTCTCTCTCTCTGTGACTATCATAAAAAAAAAAAAAAAAAAAAAAAAACCCAAACTAGGATTTGGGGAGGGGATAGATGTGGGTAACAGCACCCTGATAAAAAGTGAGGAGGGGCTCCTGGATGACTGAGTTGGTTAAGCATTCAACTTGTTTTTTTTTTTTTTTTTAAGAATTTATTTATCCATGACAGAGAGGAGAGGAGAGAGAGCGTGAGCAACAGGCAGAGGGAGAAGCAGGCTCCATGCAGGGAGCCTGATGTGGGACTCAATCCTAGGATTTCAGAATCCCGCCCTGAGCCAAAGGCAGGCACTAAACCCCTGAGCTACCCAGGGGTCCCAGCATTCAGGTCATGATCCTCAGGGTTGTGGGATCGAGCCCTGTGTTGTGCCATATAGAGTCTGCTTTTCCTTCTCCATCTGCACCTCCCTCTGCTTGTTCTCTCTCTCTCTCTGTCTCTGAAATAAATGAATAAAATGTTAAGAAAGTGAGGAAATGTGAAATGTGTATGTTTTTCCCATCACATTAGCATCCAGTAGTCCACAGGTTGTGGAGGCTATGTGAGAGTTAAGACTGTGGTCCTGGGGGCAGCCCGGGTGGCTCAGCGGTTTAGTGCCGCCTTCAGCCCAGGGTGTGATCCTGGAGACCTGGGATCGAGTCCCACGTCAGGCACCGTGCATGGAGCCTGCTTCTCCCTCTCCCTGTGTCTCTGCTTCTCTCTCTCTCTGTCCCGCATGAATAAATAAATAAAATCTTAAAAAAAAAAAAAAAAGACTGTGGTCCTGGGGTTCAACTAGACCAATATTTGCTGTGTGATCCTGGGAGAGTCACTTAATATCTCTAAGCCTTGACTGATGTCATTGGAAGAGGATCCTTCTCATATTGGTTGTTGTGATAATAAAAAGTGCTTATTCTAATGCTTGCCTTGCACAAAGGGAGCCCTCACTGGGTGCTCTAAGCACCTGGTGAAGACTTAAGGTGTATGCCCACGCCTGAGTATTTTTAAAAGCATCACAGGAATCTGTGTAGGACATGTTAGACCCTGGTTGGAGACGATGTTAGAGATACTTTGGTCAAGGTATTTTATTGCATGAGTGGACAACTAGAACCAGCGGAGCCCTTCCTATGGCCTGGCCCCTTCCCCAGGCCTGTCACTGCCTTTACCTGTGAGGGGTCAGCAGGAGCTAGAGGCAGGAGGGATTCAGCTGCTTTGGAATTCAGAACAGGGGGCCCTCCCTGGCCTCAGGGAAACCAACAGAAAGGAAAAGTGGGCAGTTACTGTGGTGTGAGAGGGAGCCTTTCCTTTCTAATCAATAAGCAAACAGTTCCTGGAGTTGCCCAAGCTGGCCGCAGGAATGTATCCTGGCCTGCAGCCCTGTGGGAATGATCAGCGCCTCTGTATTTAGGCAGGTGGGTTGGGTGTTTGTGTACTTAACATGCAGCCAGAAGCTGGGACCGTAAAACTCCAATTTAATATGGAAGCCAGAGCACCCCCCACCTCAGTTCTCTTTGTTCTTTTTGATAAAACCAAACAAGGTTCCCTCCCTAAGTCAGGGAAGAAGTCCCAGCTCCACCTCTGCAACAGGCAAGGTGCCAGCTTCTGTTAGAGTGAAGTTCAGTGTTGGCTCACTTCCCCTCCTTAAATGAATTGAAATGAGATTCCTTGCTGGTTAGTGTCCATCCTGGGACATTGAAGCCAAGCCCTCTGTCCCAGACTTGAGCCACAAAGCAGCCCCAGCTTCCCCAGCTGAACCCCTGGAGCCCCCATGAAGACCGGAATATTGAGATTAAACTGAGTGAGGTTTTATCCTTGGGTGCTGGCTCATTTCTGAACTCTCCAGTGGAAGGCAAAAACAAAAGATTTAAAACTGAGTTCTTTTTTTTAAAAATTTAAATATTTAATTTATTCATGAGAGACACAGAGAGAAAGAGGCAGACACTTAGGCAGAGGGAGAAGCAGGCTTCTCACAGGGAGCCCGATGTGGGACTCGATCCCAGGACCCTGAGCCAAGGCAGATGCTCAACCACTGAGCCAACCGGGCATCCCAAAAACGGAGTTCTTTTCTGGCCTTGATAACAAAAGGGCAGGGGGAATGGAGGGGCCCTCTGGCCCTTCTGGACTCAAGGAGCAGGAGGCGATGCCACTCTTGGTTAGGCCATGACATCATTGTCATCGCACTAGAAAGGCAGCCCCGGCAGGGCAGGGCCTGCGTCCTGTTGTGTTCGTGGCTGGGTGTTCAGTACTAGGACAGGAGCTGAGTGATAGGTGTATAGGGCTTGAGCAGGCCCTGGAACTGTCCCCCACACTGCCACAGGGCTCACTGCCTTGCTTTGGCATGCAGCCAGAAAACCGGAACAGTCTCTTCAAATGCCCCTTCTTGAGGTGTCCCTAAATGCCCTCTGTTAAATTGTGTCCCCCCCCGCCCCCCCTCGCTCTGCATCAAGCCTTAGAACTCCCTGACCTGCTGCTTTTTCTGTATTAGCACTTTGCATTCCTGACCCTTAGTTGTTAATGATCTCTTCCTCCCTGGAATGGAAGTCCTCTGAGGGCAAGGACCTTACTAGTGCTGTACTTGCCAGGCCTTAGAATGATGCCTGGCCAAGAATAAGGGCTCTGGAACTAGTTGTGGAACAAAGAATCCTTGAAACAATCACTCAAAGGAGATGAGGACGTCTCCCTGTCTCCCTTTCCGGAATACAGAGGCAGATGCTCAAGGAAGGTCAAAGTACAACTTGTTACTGGGATTTGAACTTGACTTGGTTTAACCCCTTCACACAAATGTGCAGCCATAAAAGTATTTGCACTGGCTTTTTACTAACTCCAGAAGTGCCATTTATGACATTTTTTAGTGTGCTGATCAATCAACATCCGGGATGTTTGCTCTCTGAGAAATAATGGACCATTAGCCCAAGCAGAAACATGACTGGGAGCAAACATCCACTGCCAGAGAGACCTAGACAGCCATGCCTAACCTTAAAACAAAGTGGGGTGGGGGGGATCAACGATGGTGAGTCATGCCTTTAACCTTGCCAGCTCCCCTTGGGAGAGGCCTGGGCTAAGTGTTCCTTGATCTGTAACCTCAGTGTTTTCTGTGCACACTGATGCCCTGCTCCCCACCAGTCTGTTGTGTGTGTTTTGTTTTTTATGATTTTATTATTAGTAAGTAATCTCTACACCCAGTGTGGAGCTCAAGTTTACACCGTCAAGATCAAGAGTTTCATGCTTTATGGTCTAAGCCAGCTGGGCACCCCATACCTCGATCTGTTTTGATGGAAACACTTGAAGGAGAGTGCTCCTCACTTCCTACCCAGCTGGGTTCATTGTTGACATCTGTTTTTAGGGTGTTCATTACATGCAAAGACTTTTTTATTATTTTTATACAATTTGGGTTCATTTATTTTGTTTCAAGTTTTTATTGAAATTGTATTAGTTAACATATAGTAATGTTGGTTTCAGGAGTAGAATTTAGTGATTCATCTCTTACATTAAACACCCAGTGCTCATCACAGCAGGTACCCTCCTTAATACCCACCAGCCATCTACCCCATCCCCCCACCTACTGCCCCTGCAGCAGCTCTCAGTTCTCTATAGTTAATAGTCTTTTATGGCTTGCCTCCTTCTCTCTTTTTTCCCCCCACTTCCCCCATGTTTATCTGTTTCATTTCTTAAATTCCACAGAAGAGAGGCACCTGGGTGGCTCAGTTGGTTAAACATCTGCCTTCAGCTCAGGTCATGATCCCGGGATCCTGGGATTGAGCCACATATCGGGCTTTCTGCTCACCTGGGAGTCTGCTGCTCCTTCTCCCTCTGCTGCTTCTCCTGCTTGGGTTCTCTCTCTCAAATAATTTATTTTTTTGTTTAAGATTTTATTTCTTTGATTTACAGATGATTCATAGATGAGTGAAATCATACGGTATTTGTCTTTCTCTGACTAATTTCACCTAGTGTAATACACTCTCGCTCCACCACTGTCATTGCAAGTGACAAAATTTCATTGTTTTTGATGGCTGAGTAATATCCGGGTGTTTGTGTGTATGTGTGTGTGTATAAACTATACCCCATATCTGAAACCACTTATAATTTGTTCTGGCAAGACATAATGGGAGGCTGGGAGAAAGAATGCGGTAGACTTCGTGAAAGTAAACTTCTCGTCCCTGAGATCCCTTGGGAGCTGCCTATCAACATGGGAGATTGGGCGGGGTGCGGGCTCCCCAGCCGACAGTGCTCCTGGAGCACATCACCCAGATTTTGTGGACACCAGCTGCAAGTCATGCTGTCTACCAGGAATATAAGCTGCTTATCTTCCTCCAGAAAATGTTTGGGGTTTAAGGAGACTGACGAGAGGAACTTTGACTTACTTTAGCTTATGTAATGTGGTGATCTACAGCGGAACATTCTTGGATCTGAAATTTAAAACTTCCTCTTTCACTTGGCTATCTCACTGTCCCTGTGTTTTTCTGTGGCCCTGGGACTGTAACAGCTTTCCCTCAAGGAGAGTGAGGGGATAATGCGGGCGTGTCAGGTGAAGATGGAGACGGGACACGTCGCGGTTACCATCGTAGGGACTCCACCTGTCCTGTGGGAGCTTAACCCTACGGTATCCATTCAGCTAGGAACTAGTTGACAGACGACTTGGATATTAAGGTGGTTAACTCCTGACAGAGGCCCAGACCTCTACATGTCTCTGTGGCTTGGCCAGTTCTCTCTGCTGAGACATCGGAGCCTCAATTTCCTCATTTATAATCAGTTTCCTCATTTATTAGGCTGCTTAATTCCTACCACCCAGGGCCAGCATATCCCGTACAGCTATTAGGTTGTGATGTTAGGTTGCTAGTTGGTAGCAAATGGACACCTATAGAAGTATCTATATACTTGCCCAGGCTAAAAACACCCATCTTCCTGGTACAACTTGAATCTCAACATCCCCAGAGTGTGAACAACTTGGAGATCTGATCATCCTTTTCTTCTTATTTTTTAAAATATCTTATTTATTTGAGAAAGAGAGGGGGAGAGTGCATGAGCAATGGGGAGGGGCAGAGAGAGAGGGAGAAACAGACTAGCCCAACGTGGGGCTCAATCCCTGGACCCTAAGGTCATGACCTGAGCTGAAGGCAGATGCTTAACTGACTGAGCCACCTAGATGCTCGATGCTCATTTTTTAAACATGATTTTTTTTTCCCCTGAGCATGAGTTCTCAGTAAACTCATAATTTTGAGTAATTTCATTGACACTCATCAAAGGGAGATGTTCCAGAATCACCGAGTGCCATCAAAGAAAATGGAAGCTAGAAAGAAATTTTATAGACAGTGGTATCCATGGAGAATTTGGGCTTTGTGGTTGGAATTAGAAATACCACGCCTACCCAGGAAAAAACAAAACAAAACAACTCCTGCCCAGCTAAGCGATTAGTCTGTCTCTCCAGGATTCCTTTTGGCCATCAAGTTAAACCTTCTGTCTTTTATCTTCGGTATGTAAGTCAGAAACCAGAGTCCTTGGTTTGGGGTACGCAGTGGTGACATGACCCCCAGGAGCCTCAGAAGGCTCTCTGATCTTGTTGTGTGTGTGACTTTTTCTTCTTAAGCTGAGTGGTTGAGTTCACATGGTCCTTGAAATAAATCTAAATGCAGGGTTCTCTGGTGTTAGCTGTGGGAAATGTGTTCCAATGAGAGAGAAACAATCCATAATGCGTGCCTTTGTGTGTCGAGTGGGGCAAACACTGCTTTCAAGTAGTTGCTGCTAAGAGACTGGGTTATCCCACTAGTTACCAAATAACTCAACTATGGTTAGCTGGCTTTGATTGTCGGTCCCTGTTCTTAAATCCCAACATCTCCCAGAAATATATGAAGGCTTTGAGACTGTCTGGTTTCTACCCACTCACATTCCAGCTGTGGGGCTTGGCGGGGGCGGAAGTAGAAAGGGAATCCTTAGAGCAGGACTGTTTGAGCCACAACAGCAATTCCAAGCAAGGAAAGGATTTAATTTTTATCTTGAGCTTAAGTCATTTCTGCAAAGTGAGTTAGCAAATAGGGCTCTTATAGGATGAATAACGCGGGAGAATCACGATGTGTTAAATAGACTTTTAGGGGCACCTGGGTGGCTTAGTCGGCTAAACATCTGCCTTCGGCTTAGGTCATGATCTCGGGGCCCTGGGATCAGGTCCTGTGGCTGTGAGTTCCCTGCTCCGTGGGGAGTCTGCTTTTCTCTCCCCCTCTGCCCCTCTCCCCTCTTGGGTTCTCTCTTTCTCAAATAAATAAAATCTTTTAAAAATGTATAAAAAAGGGATCCCTGGGTGGCGCAGCGGTTTGGCGCCTGCCTTTGGCCCAGGGCGCGATCCTGGAGACCCGGGATCGAATCCCACATCAGGCTCCCGGTGCATGGAGCCTGCTTCTCCCTCTGCCTATGTCTCTGCCTCTCTCTCTCTCTCTCTCTGTGACTATCATAAATAAATAAAAATTAAAAAAAAATGTATAAAAAAAATTTTCCCCTTAATATTCCTTTTTATTATTGCTGGGAAGCTTATCCCCATTTTGCAGATGGAAACAGAGGTGAAGAGCACTCACCTTGGAGCCAGACAGGCCAGTCCCTCCACGCACAAGCATACAAGTTAGGACAGAGAAAGTGGAGGTGGCTGGAGGAATTAAATTGGAATGCTGGACATAAAGAACTTGGTGCAAGGGTCTGGCTTGTAGAGAGTGGTGTGAGGCACAGTAGTTAGGAGCCAGAACTCTCAGACTGCCTGGGTTCTAGTCCCAGCTCTGCACCTTATGAGCTGCCTCAGTTTCCCCACATGTAAAAATGGGGCACTGGTAGTAACAACTTCATAGAGTTCTGGGGTGAAGTGAGTTAATAATATTTTTAAAGTGCTCAGAGTGGAGCCTGGCACATGTTGTTCTACAAATGTTTAAATAAGGTTACGGGAACAGTAGGCAAAAGGTATCTGCTATTAGTTGAGGCTGTGGTTGGTGATGGTGATGATATTATTGTAGTGAAAAGATTTTCACACCTAGAGATGGCCACTTGGGTTCTTGGCTCTTGTCTCTGGGATTGGTTTCTGGACCTAGTGACCAAATGACAGGTTTTAGGAAAGGCAGTTATCCTGACTTAATACTTAATCCCATGCTGGTTTTATTTTTGTTTAATTTTTTTATTGTGAGACGTTCAAATATACCCAGTCTCCATGTGCTAGTCCTCCTTTCAATACTTTGCTGTTCCTGTTGGACTCCCCTGTGCTGGCAGTAGTGGTCATTGTGGCTCTGAGACACTGCCCAGCCTTTTTCAGGGGTGCAGCAAGCTTCCGGGAACAGGAGATTCCCTCATCTTTCCTATAATTTCTGGTTTATCAGCCCCAGAGGATCATATTGCATAGAAAGGTAATGGGCCTTAATGAGCACCTGGAAATTCAGGTTGGGCTCCTCACACTTCTTTGTCACTTCTTAAAGGGTGGGGCTTAGCCATCATTAAGACAAGATGCCCCAAAGTTACTTGCAAAACTATTTTCCATTTTTTAGGCTGCCACCCTTGGCAAGTCCAGTCCTGCCTGTCCCAACTTTCACTGCCCAGATTTGGGCCAGCTGGGGAAAGGAATTAATTTGGTATGATAAATGGGGGCAGCATTTGCTCCCTGTTTATGTGACAATCCTCCAAATACAGTCCGATTACCCCATTACTTCTGCTGGAATGGGTTTTGGGGGGAGGGTTATTTGAAACACATCTTGTTTTTACTAGTTTGAGATGGAATTCCTACGTCAGACCTAAAAGGCACTATCTGCCCATCCCTCAAGGACGGCATTTCTTCTTGCATCTCTTGTCATTTTCGGTTCATCTGTTCGCTTAGCAAATACTTGGCTTCTGCTTGTCTACCCAAATGCACAGAAATAATAATTATCATTTTCTACTCACATTGCTCTTCCACTTTCAAAATTTGATCACATTCACTGTCTTTGTTAATCTTCACAAAAATGCAGATGAGGTAGGCTCCGTCCGTGGCTATATCCTTCATGTCCCAGTAGGGGCAACAGGCCCAGAGAGGTTAAACATGTTGTTTAAGGCCACTCAGCAGGAGCGAGGTGGAATCTGGGTTATTATCTGACCACAGACTCTGAGACCAGCCTTTGCCTCTTGTCCCTCTTCTTGTGTTTATTACAGCCTTCCTCTGCTCACCCCACTCCCACCCCGTAAAGTTTGGGAAGTGAGTTATAAAACCGGCATAAGAGGTGAGGAGGGTAGGGATGGAGGCATGGTTTTGATTTTTGTTTTTACAAACAGGGAGGAGAGAGTGTTTGTTGGGTGGGTGATTGTTTGAAGGACCCAGCTCCCTTCGTATGAACTATCTCTGGCTAAATCTCAACTCCAGGTTACTGTACAAGGTGGCACCATATTTCCCTGGATTGTAGCTAGGAGGCAAAACTGTCCTTAAAACAACAAGGCCGGGATCCCTGGGTGGCGCAGCGGTTTAGCGCCTGCCTTTGGCCCAGGGCGTGTTCCTGGAGACCCGGGATCGAATCCCACATCGGGCTCCTCATGCATGGAGCCTGCTTCTCCTTCTGCCTGTGTCTCTGCCTCTCTCTCTCTCTCTGTGTGACTATCATAAATAAATAAAAATTAAAAACAACAACAACAACAACAAGGCCTTCACAGGGTCTCTTCAGGGCAGGGAAACTTAATCATGAGACAAAGTAATTCAGATTAAGGGCCGGTCCTAGCTCTGTCCCTCACTAGTTACCAGATGCTAGGCAAATTTCTTAAGTTCTCCAAGCCTTAGTCTTCAAAAGGGGACCATCTGCGGGCTGCTCACCCTCCCACCCCAGTCATGGTTACTTTCTCTGGCCAGGGTGGGACAGTTGACTTCAGAAACATTTGCAGGGGTGTCCCCTGGTGGAAAAGAATGAAAACTGCAGCCCAGGAATTGAGGATGGCTTTGGGGATTTCTGGCAGAGACCTGATCCTCATGAACATAGAGGTGTCTAGCCAGGGAAAATAGGTTCAAGAACAGGAATTTTTATAAAATTCCTTGGACAAAAATTTTATAAAACCACTTGGACAAAGTAGAAATTCCATTGGAGAAATGAAAGGCAAGTATTTGAAAAGGATGAAAACAGGCTGCCTTGAGAGTTTCCCATAATTAACTGTTCTTCAATTGGCTGTTCCCTCTGCCTCATAGGCTCTTGAGCCAGGTTTCTGGAAGACTTGATCCTTCAGGTCTTAGCTCTGCCACCCCCACCTAGGTTGGCCTGCTCTCACCATCCAGTATGAGTTACACTTTTCTGAATCACCCCCTTTCCCCAGCAATTAAAAAAATTATTAAAACGTAGGCTCCACGCCCAGCATAGAGCCCAATGTGGGGCTTGAATTCATGACCTTGAGATCAAGACCTGAGCTTGGGAGGAGGGGTGCTGGGTGACTCAGTCAAACATCCAACTCTTGATTTTTGTCTCAGGTCATGATCACAGGGTCCTGAGATCCTGCCCTGCACTGGGCTCCCATGTGTCAGCGTGGAGTCTGCTTATCCCTCTCCCTCTGCTTCTTCCCCAACTCACTCTCTCCCTCTCTTTCTCATATAAATATATAAAATCTCAAAAAAAAATAAGCTGAGCTGAGATCAAGAGTCAGATGCTCAACCAACCGAGCCACCCAGGGGCCCTCACCTCCTATCACTCTTGTATCACCCTTTTTAATTCCTTTGTATCTAGTACTTGTCACTACCTGAAATTATTGGTTTCTATATTTGTCCATGTTTTCTACAACAGTGTAAGCTCAGTGAGAGCAGGTGCATTGTCTGTCGTCTTTACAAGTTTATCCTTAGAGCTCAGCACAGTTTCTGGCATATTGCTTGGTGAAAAACCTGTAGAACAAGTCCTTTGGGATTCTGATGTTTAGTGTAGACTTTTTTTTTTTTTTTTTTTTTAACCACAATACCTCCAGCTTTGGGTGTTGGTAGTTTTTAACTTTTAATACCTCAGTAGCTATATAGTTGGAAGTAGAGTTTCAAAGTCATTGATCATAACATTCCTCTATCCAAGTAGTCCTTCTCTGTTTTTTTGCATTTATCTTGCCGCCCTGTGTGATCAATTATCTCCCCTAACCGAAAATAATCAGTCAGATTGCAAGCAGGCATTACCTCTGTATGCCTCAGATAATAAGTCTATAACCAGTCAGGAAGTATTTACAATTATCAGTGTCTTTTGTGGAATACTCATGAGAATTGAGTAAATGATTAAGCAAAGCCACATTTGTTTTTAAAGATTTTTTTCCAAGATTTTATTTATTTAGAGGGAGAGTGTACATATGGGTGTTTTAGCAATGGGAGGGGCAGAGGGAGAGAGCATCTCAAGCAGACTGTGCTGAGCGGGGAGCCTGGTGTGGGGCTCGATTTCATGACCCTGAGATCATGACCTGAGTTGAAATCAAGAGTTGGATGCTTAAGTGTGTCACCCAGGAGCCCCTGTTTTTAAAATTTTTATTGAACAAACTTTAATATAGTGCTGATGATGGACCAGGCATTGTTCTACGTATCTTAAAACAGCCATAGTAGATAGCTGCTCTTGTTGGCTTCATTCTACAGTTGGGTAGACGGAGGCACAGACTGAGGCACCGGGAGATTAAGTAATTTGCCCAAGGTCACAGAGCTGGGCCTTGAACCCAGATAGTCTCTTCCAGAGCCCACACTCTTAACCATCGTGCCAGGTGCCTCATTATCTGCCACTGTTAGTTGAAATAAATGTAAACTGTTACTTGAATGTAGACTCTCCACAGCGTCTGCCTGTACCTTACAGTCTCTAAGTTTTGGACTTAGTAAGGACTCTTATTAGTTATCTTGGTGGTCTGTTTTCATATTGTCAACAGCCAGCTAAAGGAGAGGCCCTTTTTTGGCTTTTGAAAAGAAGTTTCTTTCTTTCTTTCTTTCTTTCTTTCTTTCTTTCTTTCTTTCTTTCTTTCTTTCTTTCTTTCTTTCTTTCTTTTTTTTAAGAAGTTACTTTCTAGGCAGGTTTCTGTTTGCACTTTACAAGTAGATATGAAAAAAATCAGACCACAATGGACAGTCCCTCTATAATTACGAAGAACATAATGATAATATTGACTACTTGCATATCTTTCCATTCTGTCACCAGTCTGTGTCTTGTTTTGCTTGTGCTTGTTTTGTATGAGTCAAGTTTTTGGTGGATGAATCAATCTTACTTTTTAATGCTCTTGTCTTTAATCTGCCCCATTTCCTAATTAGTGTGATTTATCCCCTACAGTGAGTTTTGAAGGATGCACCGGTCTACCTAGGACAGCCTATGTTTCTGATGACACCCGATTCAAAGTGGGCACAGATGGTGTGATTACAGTCAAGCGGCCTCTACAACTTCATAAACCAGAGATAAGTTTTCTTGTCCATGCCTGGGACTCCAGCCGCAGGAAGCTCTCCACCAGAGTTAGGCTGAAGGCAGCGACGCACCACCACCACCACCATCATGTATGTTGGAGTCTTTCTTGGAAGTTCACTATTGTTTTAAGTCTGTTGCCTAATCTGAGTTCTCTACCCTTGGCACCTTTTACATTTGGGGCTGGATAGTTTTTGTTTTTGTGTGTGTGTTTAGCAGCCTCCCTGACTTTAGCCCACTAGACAGATACCAGAAGCCCTCTCCTAGTTGTCACAACCAAAAGTGTCTCCAGACATGGCCAATACCCCCCTGGGCAGGGGGTGTGGAATCACCCCTCGTTGAAAACCATTGGTCTAACTGAACTAATTCTCGCTGGGAATTTTTTTTGTGTGTTTGGGTGGGGAACAATCAGGTAAAATGATAGCAAGGTGTTAATATTATTTCTGTGGATAATATAGAATAGTGGGTGAGAGCATGGACACTGTCTAGGATTGAATCATAGTCCTGCCGCTTGCTACCTGAGTAGCCGTGGGAAAGTTCACTTAGCCTGTCTATGCTTGAAATTCCTTGTCTGTAATGTGAAGGAAATAATGACTGCATGAATTAACACATGTGAAATGCTGCAACTGAAGTAGGCATACAGTAAGTACTCAGTAATTGTTGACTTTTTCTTGAAGGAAGAATGAATAAGAGATCAATTCTCTGATCACTTTATTTTACTCTTTTAATTAGTATTTTATAAAGACTTTATTTTGAGAGCATGAGTAGAGGGGAGGGGAGGGGCAGAGGGAGAGGGAGAAGTAGACTGCCCATTTCTTTTTTTTTTTTTTCCCCCATTTTGTTTTACTCTTTGTGTTTCTAGTGGGGAGGGTTTTGGGAAGAGAAGAGAAGAATCATTGGGAAGGCTTTGTTCCATTGGACTGTAATCTGCACAAGATCCTTCCACATTGTATCTGTAGCACCTGGCCCACAGTCTGGCTCCCTCCAGGAGCCCTGTAAATATTGAATGGACAGGTGGGTGGATTGGCCACAAACGAAAGGATATATGTTTGCCCAGTTCTTAGCAAGAATGTTTCTGAGTATTGTTACCCAAGTCAGACACCTTTGCTAGTTTCTAAATTGCTCTCATGGTGCTTCCTATCAAAATGTCTCCTGGAGGCCATTCTAGTTGGATCCTGGTACTGCCTTAAAAGTATGGAACATGTTGGAAGTACCAAGGCCTTTCAGGCTGGCTCCTGTTTTTCTCCCCAAAGATTGTTGAGATTCCAGGAAGTTAATAGTCCTTGATAGATGTATTATTCTTTTCTCCCTGATGTAATTGGGCAGATCAGAAAAATGAAGAGCTTAGTAGCAGTGTATTAACATAACTCCCTAACTCAGGTCTCCAACGGACTCCGTCATTCATGTAAGTTCAGCATGGTGAGTTCTTGCTGGGCAACTGTGTGTGTGAAAGGCTTTTATGATCAAAAGACAACTTTTGTTTTGTTTTTTAAAGATTTTACTTATTTATTCATGAGAGACACACAGAGACACACAGAGAGAGAGAGAGAGAGAGAGAGAGAGAGAGAGGCAGAGACACAGGCGAGGGAGAAGCAGGCTCCATGCAGGGGGCCCGATGTGGGACTCGATCCCGGGACTCCAGGATCACACCCTGGGCCGAAGGCAGGCGCTAAACCGCTGAGCCACCCAGGCGTCCCAAAAGACAAGTTTTGAGCTTGATTTTTATATATACATATATATATATATATATTTCCTTCCTACTTCTGCCAATTTTGCCTTTGCCTCCATTTTTTGTTGTATCATGATTAAGTTCAAATATATATGACAGAAAACCATGAATAACAGTGGTTTATGCAAAATAGAGTATTTCTCTGTCAAGTTAAAGAAATTCAAGGGTAAATGGCCAATCTGGAGGCCCCACAGTCACTAGGAGCCCAGCTTTCTCCTTTCCTTCCCATTCTGCCATCCTCAGCACATGGCTTCTGTCCTCAAGGGTACCTCATGATCCGAAATGGCTGCTGGAGCTCTGTAATCAAATCTTCATTCTAGATGATAAGGAGAAAGAAAGCAGAAAAATGCATTACTCAGCTGTCTGCCTGGCTTTTAAAAGAAGCTTTTGTGGAATGCATTTTTAAAGGATTAAAGATACTTTATTAAGGTAATCTCTATACCCAGCGTATAGAGAACTTAGAACTCAGATCTAAAAAAAAAGAACTCAGATCTAGAGTCATATGCTTTTCTGATTGAGCTAACCAGGTGCCCCCTTTGTGGAATTTTTAAATAATGCTTACCTCTCACTGGTTACAACTTGACCTCATGCCATACTTAGCTGTAAGTGCAGTAGAAAATCTGCTCTTTTACTTAAACACAGTGCTGGATACAAAACAGATATATGGAGAGAGACAGCTACTTTAGGGGTTTTTTTTTGTCTTTAAAAAGAAAGAAGAATGGATATTGAGTGGTATGTGGCAACACTGCCATAGCTGTATTCTAAGTGCTTTATCTGTAATACTAGTATCTCATTTAATCCTTCTAATGTTATCCCAATTTTTGGTTCTTAGGGAACTGTGGAACAGAAAAAATAATCTGCCCAAGAGTAGGAAGTGCCATAGTGAGAATTCACAGCTAAATAGCCTGGTTTTATGGCCTGTCCTTGGCTCAGGAGGGACTACTTCTCTAGAATATTAATAATCCAAGGATGCAGAGAGAGAAAAAGTGTGTGGGCATAACCAGTATGTAGAAATGTAATACTGGGATCCCTGGGTGGCGCAGCGGTTTGGCGCCTGCCTTTGGCCCAGGGCGCGATCCTGGAGACCCGGGATCGAATCCCACGTCGGGCTCCCGGTGCATGGAGCCTGCTTCTCCCTCTGCCTGTGTCTCTGCCTCTCTCTCTCTCTGTGACTATCATAAATAAATAAAAATTAAAAAAAGAAATGTAATACTAGGAAGGATGCTGCGATGATAATCTGTTTTTTTTTTAAATTATTATTATTATTTTATTTAAATACAAGAGACACCGAGAGGGAGAGGAAGAGGGAGAGAAAGAAGCAGGCTTCCTGCAGGGAGCCTGATGTGGGACTCGATCCCAGGAACCTGGGATCATGACCTGAACCAGAGGCAGACACCCAACCTTTTTTTTTTTTTTTTAAGATTTTATTTATTTATTCATGATACACCTAGAGAGAGAGAGAGGGGCAGAGACACAGGCGAGGGAGAAGCAGGCTCCGTGCAGGGAGCCCGATGCGGGACTCGATCCTGGGACTCCAGGATCGTGCCCTGGGCCAAAGGCAGACACTAAACCGCTGAGCTACCCAGGGATCCCAGACTCCCAACCATTAAGCCAGCTGGCGTCCGATGATATCTGGTCTTCTATCTTGTGCATTTTGGATCAAATTTGAGAAGCCAGGAAATAGCACTTGAATCACCTTTGGAAAATGGTGATCAATGATTATGTGGGGTGTGGGAGATGGAACTGTCCTCTGGAACTTTCATGCCTTACCGCTAATCACTTTAAAGCACTTAGCAATTTGGAGGATATTTTTCTTCCATCTTCAACTATCTTATTTCCCTGTGTGTGCATAAAGTTGTCTTTATCACACGTGAAAATTGTTCAATATAAGTCTCAGAGGATATATTTGGTTCCCATCCCAACAGCTTCTGTTAGAACAAATGGAAACCAAATAGATAAAATAACACAATGAGATTAAAGAATTTGTATTGATCACAAGTAGTTCTTAGTACCAATTCCATAAACTTAACTCATCTTCACTAAGAGCTCCACTTTGGGGACCTATACCCCTAGGAAAAACATAAGAGAAAATTGAAATGCTTGAATATCCAATTGTTGGATAAACTCTGATAATAAATCAGCAGTGTCATGTTTCATTAAAACCGACAGGTATCATATATTTAGGCTTGTGATAACTTGCAAAAGAATACTAAACCCTCAAACATGTAATTGTGTATGCATAATGATTACTTGAACTCTGGACATTAGAAGGATCAAAAGAGAACACAGTCTTTATTATGTGGCAGAGAGGTTCATTGGGTTGTGTTTTGTTACTAAGTTAAAATTGTTGACTGTCCTCAAGAAGGTTGGGGATGCTGGCTAGGTAGGTGGGACTATTTGGCCTGTATGTGTCTGTATGTATCTGTCCTGAATTATCTGATTTTGTTCTTCATCTTCTTTCTTTTTAGGATGCTCCCTCTAAAACCCAGACAGAGGTGCTCACATTTCCCAGTTCCCAGCATGGACTCAGAAGACAGAAGAGAGACTGGGTTATCCCTCCTATCAGCTGCCCGGAAAACGAGAAAGGCCCATTTCCTAAAAACCTGGTTCAGGTAGAGAAGGAGGTTCTCTATTTCTCTGGGAGCAGTTTGAGAGAGAAGGACCTAAGAGAAAAAGAGGGAAAGCCCCAATGTCAGGATCATTTCTTGATAATTCTGTTTCTTTCTCTTTGATCTTCAGATCAAGTCTAACAGGGACAAAGAAATCAAGGTTTTCTACAGCATCACTGGCCAAGGAGCTGACGCACCTCCTGTTGGTGTGTTTATTATTGAAAGAGAAACAGGATGGCTGAAGGTGACTGAGCCTCTGGATAGAGAACAAATTGCTAAGTACATTGTGAGTATCTCTCAGAAGCCTGCTAATAATCGGGTTGTATCCTTCCAAAATTTTTTTGTTCTCAAAGACCAAAAAATAAAGACCCCTCGAAGCCCCCCCCCCCCCCAAAAAAAAAAAAAACCCATGTTGGATCCCTAGATCAGATGTTCTGGACACATGAGGCTTAATTTGATACCTGTTGACAAGGGGGGAATGACAGAAGAATTGGAAAAAATGGGGAGGGGGGTTGATTTTTTTTTTTTTTCCCATCAGGAATAAAGAGAGAAGAGACCTTATGATCATATGTGTTTTTAATTTTTTTTAAAGATTTATTTATTTATTCATGAGAGACAGAGAGGAGGAGACCTAGGCAGAGGGAGAAACAGGCTCCCCACAGGGAGCCCGATGTGGGACTCCATCCCAGGACCCCAGGATCATGACCTGAGCCAAAGGCAGATGCTCAACTGCTGAGCCACCCAGGCATCCCCATACATGAGTTTAGACCCAAGATACCAACTTAACTTATTCTTGGGGCTAAAAGTCCCTGCCCCAAAGGAAGAGGCCAGTTATGATATTGGGAAGCAAAAGCCATTCCTGGGCCTTGGTAGCAATGTGAACCTAGAAAGCTGGAGGGTAATGTATTGAGGCTAAATGCAGAAAACTCTGGGAGAGACACTAAATTGGAGCAACCAGAGCAAATTTTACCCTGCTGGGGAACAAGGGTGTTTTAGGCTCCCTCCCTCTCTTGTGTCTTAGGCCTGGCTCCCTATCCTCCTGTGGGAAATGGGAGCTCTGACCTGCTGGGGTGTTCTATGTCCATGAATCTTTACATATCATGACCTCAATCAGTGTCATGACATCACTGAAGCAGCAGCACTTGTGGGGGGAAGTTCTCTTCTGGGGGTGTCCATCCTTGGCTCTTAGAGAGTAGGAGGGAGTGGAGTACAGGCCTGCTAGAGTTCGAGCCACACGACTTCTCCCATTTTTTCCTCCTTGTTGGGGCCCAAGTAACTCTCGCTTGGCTCTTACAGCTCTACTCTCATGCCGTATCTTCTAATGGGAATGCGGTTGAAGACCCAATGGAGATCGTGATCACGGTGACAGATCAGAATGACAACAAGCCCGAGTTCACCCAGGCAGTCTTCCAAGGATCTGTCACGGAAGGTGCCCTTCCAGGTATGGTCTATAACGAGTAGCTGAATACTCAGAAAGACACTTAAATTCTTTGGACCTCAAAGTGTCGGGGCTTGTGTTTGGCATCAGGCTCTTCATAGGGACAGAACTTCTTTGGAAGCCTCTGTGTGTGTGTGTGTGTGTGTGTGTGTGTGTGTGTGTGTGTGTATGAGAGAGAGAGAGAGGGATCCCTGGGTGGCTCAGTGGTTTGGCGCCTGCCTTTGGCCCAGGGCGCGATCCTGGAGTCCCAGGATCGAGTCCCGCGTCAGGCTCTGGGCATGGAGCCTGCTTCTCCCTCCTGTGTCTCTGCCTTTCTCTCTCTCTCTCTCTATCATAAATAAATAAAATCTTTTAATAAAAAAAAAAAAAAAGAGAGAGAGAGAGAGAGAAACATCCTTTCTACAGAAGTGTGTATTATAAAATAGGAGCAGTTTGAAAATCTCACCCACCTCCTCCCCCTAGAAAAGAGGAACCTTCCCTGATTTAGAAACAGATCCTTGCCATTCCTGGCCATATTCTTTTCTCACCTCTATAAAGGTAACCACTGTCCTGACTTTTGTGGTAATCATTCCTTTGCTTTCCTTGATCTTTTTCATCATGTGTCTACCTACCTCTGTATATCTTGTTTGTTTTGCATGTTTTCTAGCTTTACATACATGGAATCCCACTCTACATGTATTTCCATGATGTGCTTCTCTCATTCAGCTTTATGTACATAACATTCTTCATGTTGGCACCCATAGCAATCTAAAAGGTCATTCATTTTCATTGCCGTGTAGTATTCAATATTTTTGTATTTATATAAAACACTTTGTTCCCCTGTTGATGGAAATTGGGTTTGAGTTTCTTGCTGTTAGAAATAGTGTTCTCAGAGCATTATTTAACATATTTCCTGATGCATGCACACAAGACTTTGGGGAATATCCGTAGTAGTGGGTTGCTCAATTGTAGGGTATGTGTCCATTCATTGTGACTACATGGTAACAAACTGTTTTCCAAACTGGTTGAACCACTTTACACTTCCACCAGCAATATATATCCTGGAATTGTTAGACTTTAGCTTTGTTGAGTGTGCAGTTGTATCTCTGTACAGTTGCATTTCTCAGATTTATTAATGGGCTAATGAGCATTTTCTATGTTTGCTGGCCATTTGGGTTTCTTCTTGATGGCTTGTCTCTTCAAGTCTTTTTGCTCCTTTCTTCCCTTGGGCTCTTTGTCCTTTTCCTGTGGATCCCTAAGGAATTTTGTTGATGGCACGGGCGCTAGTCTTTTTGCAGACACATGTGCTGTAGGTATTCTCTGCTGCCTTCAAGGCCATGATCTCAAATGACCATTCTGTCTGGTGAAGCTGTGCCTGAGGAGCCAGTTGTGGATATTGGTGGGATTTTTCCTATTTTTCACCTCATCCACTCAGTATGAGAAACATGGCACAGTGTTTTAAATTTTTTTTTTTTTTTTTTTTTACAGTGTTTTAATTTAAGGTTATTTATTCTACATACTCCAGCCCCCATCCAGAATATCTATTGGAAAAGCTGAGTCCCTGGAACACTACTCATTGGGTGGAATGCTTTCTTTCTCCCCTACTACCACTTTGGTAAAAATTTTGGGAATGAGAGAATGGAGAAGCCATGACATGGTACTGTCCCTGGTACTCCTCCTTGAACACTCTGGACAGAATTGAACTGAGCAGTGCTGACTGGAATCCAAAGTGCAGCTCAACTGATTTGTCTCCTTTTGCACTTGCAGGCACCTCTGTGATGCAGGTGACAGCCACAGATGCGGATGATGATGTGAATACCTACAACGCTGCCATCGCTTACAGCATCCTCACACAAGACCCCCTCCTGCCTAGCAGCATGATGTTCACTATCAACAAGGACACAGGAGTCATCAGCGTGCTCACCACTGGGCTGGACCGAGAGGTCAGAGGTCAAGAGCATCTATAGGGTGTTGAGGGCAAATAAACATCAGCTAAATCACACTAACAATGCAAAACTCTGCCGAGGCCAGTGCTACTTACTATGTTTATCGTCTGAGCATTGCATCTAAGCATCACTCTAGAGGATTTGTACCTAGAAGGCCGGCTGATGTTGAAGCAAATGATCAAATAAGGTGTTTCCATGCGCTGGGCTGGGCTTGATGGTGCCGTTGGTCCTGACACCAATGTGTTTGATCTCTGCAGGGTGTCCCCATGTACACCTTGGTGGTTCAGGCTGCTGACCTGCAAGGCGAAGGCTTAACTACAACTGCAACAGCTGTGATCACAGTCACTGACATCAATGATAACCCCCCCATCTTCAACCCAACCACGGTAATTCTATAACCCCTTGGACAGTTTCCAAAGAAAGGTCCTCTGTTGTTTTATGGCTGCTCATGGGCAAACCTTTTGAAAATTTTCCCCAGAATAGTGAACTTTAAGAAGCAAACAGATTGGGATGGCAGTTGTCTCTGTCATCCTCAGCATGGGCTCTGTTGACATAGGTTTGTGAAGTTGTAAATGTCACCTAGGAGTGCCTGGCTGGTTCAGTCAGTGGAGCGTGTGACTCTTGATCATGGGGTTCTGAGTTCAAGCCCCACGTTGGGTATAGAGATGACTTTAAAAAAACCACTTGTTGATCTCGTGTCTTAATGTTGTGCATCTTGGTAACAAATCCTACCCGGTTTTATTTATTCATTGAACAAATATTTTCTAAGTTTATAACAACAGGAACTGTATTACACACTGGAGATTTTATCACAAACAAGACAGACAAAGGTTCTATTCTCAGTGGAGTTGACAGCCTAACCTAGAGAGGTTTGACAACTTGTACAAATTAATATGTACAATTGTATTAAATGCAGATGAGAAGAAGGTACTGAAAGCCACATGAAAGAACCTTATATCTTAATACATTAGCTAGAAATAAGCTCAGTGGTTAGTAACAGAGACTTGACTCTTGTGCTTAAACAAGTAGGGCAAACTTTTCCTTGTGTCACAAAAAGCCTAGAGCTAGAGTATCTACACTGTCAATGGAACCTCCTTTGTCTTGCTGCCCCACCATCGTTGGTGGATGGCTCCCATCCTCAGTGTCCCGTTGTGGCCCTAGATGGCTGAGCTCCAGCTATCTCTGTGCTTCATTCAGAAAGGAGACCCGCGCATGAAGAGCAAAAGGCATTGCTGTTAAACAGTCCTCTTCTGTGCAGACCCATCCCGCAACTTTCATTTACCTCCTATTAGCAGCTGCTGTCTTTGAAGATGACTGGAAATAAAATATTCTGTCTGGGCACATTGCTGCCCCCAACAGTATAGTTCGTGAAGAAGGGGTGAGTGGGTGTTTAGTAGGCAATTAGCAGTCTGCCACCTAATGTAGGCATTGTGAGTACAAGAAGGCTTCACAAAGACCATAACATTTACAAGAAGACTTGGAAGGAGATTGTCAAATGGGGAACAGGGGACAATGGAAGTGTTCTAGGCATAGGGATCACCATATGCAAAATGCCCTGAATCAGGCAGCCTGGGTGGCTCAGTGGTTTAGTGCTGCCTTTGGCCCAGGGCCTGATCCCAGGGACCTGGGATCAAGTCCCACGTCAGGCTCCCTGCATAGAGCCTGCTTCTCCCTCTGCCTGTGTCTCTGCACCACCTCCCCTTCCCCCTCCGTATCTCTTTTGAATAAGTAAATAAAATCTTAAAAAAAAAAAAAAGCCCTGAATCAATAAAAAAGTTTTTAAGAACTGAAGAATAGGGAATGCCGAGTGGTTCAGCGGTTAAGTGTCTGCCTTTGACTCAGGGCATGATCCTGGAGTCCCAAGATCGAATCCCTCATCAGGCTCCCGGCATGGAGCCTGCTTCTCCCTCTCCCTCTGCCTGTGTCGGGGCCTCTTTCTCTTGTCTCTCATGAATAAATAAATAAAATCTTTAAATTAAAAAAAAATGAACTGAAGAATAGTCTGTGTAGTGAACCATATGAGATCAGGTCCTATAGGACCTTGTAGTTGGAGGTTAGAATTTTAGAATTTATCCTGGGTGCAAGGGGATGTCATCAAGGGTTTTAAGCAGAGGACTGTACTGACCAGACTTTGATGAAAATTATTGGTACCATTGGGAATGATGGGAGAGGAGGGGAGTAGTGGATAAGCCACAATGTGGAATTTGTTGAAGATCAAAGCAACTGGGCCAAAGTGTGCTGAGGGGCTCAGGTAGCCCTTGAAAGACTAACTCAGGTAGTCTTGAAGGCTGTTGCAATTTGAATGATCTTGGCTGTTCCACCAATAGGAAATAGAGGCCCAACTGGTGGAGTGGGCACTTCTCCAAGACTCTGCTCTTTGGATCTTGGGCTCAGAAAGGACTCCTTTAGCCCTCTTGGATATGGCTCCTCTATTAGTTGTCAAGATGTCCTAAGTGACTCATCTTCTCCTTTGCTCTGTAGTACCAGGGACGGGTGCCTGAGAACAAGGCTAACGTCGAAATCGCTGTACTCAAAGTGACGGATGCTGATGTCCCCGATACCCCGGCCTGGAGGGCTGTGTACACCATATTGAACAATAACAATGATCAATTTGTTGTCACCACAGACCCAGTAACTAACGACGGCATTTTGAAAACAACTAAGGTTTGTACGGTGCCTGGCAAGATGCAGGTATTGACATCTCAGCTAGCTGCCCACTGCCTTGTCCCCTGGTGTCTTCTCAGAAGTAGATCAACATGGCATTGGCAGGCTGGGGGTGGGCAGCTTTCCCAGGTTCTGGTGGACCATTTGGGGTTTGCAACTACTCTTCAGGCACATGTGAGAAGCTCCTACGCAGCCCCCTGAAATTGAGGAGAAAGAAAGTACCATCGGTTTTAAAAGGCTTTCTCCCTGAAACATTTGTCTACCCCCATATCCATTTTGCAAATGAGAGGAAAAATGGTTTACTGGTCTCTGCCATTTTGCCGGATTATTTTAGAAGTGGGACACATGACTTTGAAACCTGAAAATTTAAGAAGTTGGGTGACCTTCTTGTTGAGGTTACTAACAGCAGATCACTGAATTTGCCCCCAAACTTAGACTTCCTATTGAGCAAGTGAGCAAAGCCATTCATTTCTGCATCACTCACTACATAACCTTATTTCCCACCCAATATTTGATGTCACCATTTTCTATGCTACAAATGAAAGATAGAAGCTAGGAAAATGAGCCCCCGCCAAACACACTCATTCACAAATGTTCCCGGTGTACTCCTTACAGCGACTCTATTTAGTATTTCCTTTTCCTATGTATTTGGATGTGGAAACAGACCCACAGGGCTAGGAAATGGCCCACCCTGGCTTTGTTTGACCTTTTTGCCGCCTCATTGGAACCGCGTGTTGTCACTAAACTTAACTGAGGTTAGTGAGTTGGACAAGCAGGGTCTTCTGTCCATCTGCTATCACAGAGACAACACGTCGCATAAGATATGAACATTCTTACTGGTCTTGGATAATAAATGACTTCCAGTATGAGCATTTCTTACTGGGTTTTGCTGTGTGAGGTTTCATGTAGTTCGTTTTTATTCTTCTGCTAGGGTTCTCATCTTGAATGTGGTTGCTTGTTAGCTTTTGAAAAACATCCATGGCCGGGCCTCCCTCTCAGAAATTACGATTTACTGGATTAGGGTGCAAGCCTCCCTTTTCTTCTCTAGTTCTTAAGTTAATTCTTCCTAGCACAGCTAGGTTTGAGAACCACAAGATATTGTTAACCAACGACAATAGTTAAGGATTTAATCTTTTTTTTTTTTTTCCTAAGCTAACATAAAATAGGTTCTTTTAACTCATTTCTGTTCTCTTTAGGGCTTGGATTTTGAGGACAAGCAGCAGTATGTCTTGTACGTGACTGTGGTGAACGTGACCCCGTTTGAGGTCATCCTCTCCACCTCCACAGCCACTGTCACTGTGGACGTGGAAGATGTGAATGAAGCCCCCATCTTCATCCCTTGCCCAAAGGTAGTGTCAATCCCTGAAGACTTTGGTGTGGGCCAGGAAATCACATCCTACACCGCCGAGGATCCAGATACATATATGGAACAGAGGATAACGTAAGTAGGGAGATTTTTCAACAGACTAGCAGGAACTGGGGAGTTGTGTGTGTATGTGTATAAAATACTTAGTTCTTAGTATTTTATCATCGTTGGTCTGTGCAAGACCCTTCTCTTGTTTGGCTTGCCTTTTTTTTTTTTTTTTTTAAACTCCCATTCCCCACACCTTTTCCATTCCCTCCACAGCCAGCCATTCTACTGTGTTGCTTCTCGAAGTTCATGCAGTGTAGCTGAAGGGTGGTTTTCAATTACATACGAGGTGTTGTATTATAAGAAGCTCACTATTTCTTCTCCTTTTAAACTGGAAGGCACCTCTGTAATCTAAATCATACCCATGTGCAAACACATGTGCAAACCAAGAGCAACACCCCATGACCATGTAAGACAGAGAAGGTCCTTAATCTTTTGAGGGCTGGATTTGAGTAGGAAAAAACTATTTGAGCAAGCACAAATCCAAACATGAAACCTGTGTCTTGTGATTTGTAACGTGATTTCCCGGGAGAACAGAGCTTGTCCAATGTGCCCACTTCTTCTTCTCAGAGAAGTTCCTGCCTGTTCACATCTACTTTAGAGGAAACTGTAATACTGAACTATTTATAAAAAACATTCTACAAATCTGGAGTAGCATCTTGCTTACTAATTGAGTATATTCTTGTTTTGGGATGTGTTTGTGTTTTAGCATTAGTACTTTTGACTTGTGAAACTTCCAACTTCAAAAAGAGTTTAAGTGGGGCACCTAGGTGGCTCAGCAGTTGAGCATCTGCCTTCAGCTGTAGGGCATGATCCTGGGATCTGGGATCAAGTCCCACATTAGTCTCCTTGCATGGAGACTGCTTCTCCTCCCTCTGCCTGCGTCTCTGCCTCTCTTTCTGTGTCTTTCATGAATAAATAAATCTTAAAAAAAAAAAACAAAAGTTTAAGTGGGACTTCAGCTTTTAAGATTATTCTGGGAATTTTTTATGCTGATTCTGTCCTGAGCAAAAGAGCTCTTGAATACCTTTAGACCACATATGTGCCCTGTACAGGAGAACTATATAAAGGGTGCAGGTAGTGAGCTTAAGCCTGCTAGAATTGAATGATTAGGTCAGGGATGATGGGGAATTTTTAAATGGAGGCTGATAACCTCCAAGCCTTTTGATTGTTTTCAACATATTTTTTTTTTTTAATTTTTTAATTTATTTGAGAGAGGGAGAGAACATGAGCAGGAATGGGAGTTGGGGTGGGAGATGTGTGGGAGTGAGGGAGAGGAAGAAACAGGCTCCCTGCTGAGCAAGGAGCCCTGATGTGAGCCCCAATCCCATGACCCTGATATCATGACCTCAGCTAAAGGCAGATGCTTAAGCAACTGAATCACCTAGGTACCCCTAGTTTTTAACATTTACTAAAAAAACAAAAGGCAGGGACAACACAACATGACATGATGTGCCACTTGATGTGATTCAGTAGCATGCACAGAGTACACTAAGGAAATTTTTTTTTTGGAGGAAACAAAAGTTGGGACAGAATGTAGTCAAGTGTTAGGATCTGATTTCGAAGAAATGCAGAGAATGAAGAAACTTAAATGCCACAGGAAGCAGTCAGCCAAATACAGAATGTGGAAACTATATGACAAATGGTACTGTTTCTTCAAGACATGAATGAATGGCAAAAGGGTGGGGGGGCTGCTGTCGATTAAGAGAGTACTGAGAGGAAAATGAACCAATTGTAATGTGTAGACTACACTTACATATGGACTCAACAATCCAACTATAAAAACACCTTTGAGTCAATTAGAGATACTTGAACATGGATGTGGCATTAAAATGACATTAAGTAACTATTGTTATTTTTGCAGGATGTGTTAGTGGCATTCTGTTTTTTTTTTTTTTTTTTTTTTAACCTTTTCTATATAAGATACGTGCTAAGGTATTTACAGGAGAAACCTTTTGATGTCTGAGATTTGCTTTAAAATTCTCTGAAGTTTGGGAACCTGGGTGGCTCAGTGACTCTTGATCTTGGGGTTGTGAGTTTGAACCCCATGTTGGGTATAGAGATTTCTTAAAAATAAAATATGAACTAAGTTAAATACTCTCATTTCATGCATATATTCAATGTACTGCTCATAATCCAAGGATTCTTACTGTGGTCCAAAATATAAGGGCTAGTAAAGTGTGTGTGTGTGTGTGTGTGTGTGTGTGTGTGTGTTCCAAGTCCCAAGAAGGCTTTGTTAAATGCAGAGGGGAGTGGGTGAGTCCTTCCTAGCTGTTGCTTTCCTCATGGCTGCCAGGACATTGTTCAGCTCCTTTTCCTCTTGGTGCAAAGATCTCCCCACCTTTTCTTTTTTCTTTTCTCTTCAGATTTTATGTATTTACTTGTGAGACACATACAGGCAGAAATGGAGGCAGAGGGAGAAGCAGGCTCCATGCAGGAAGCCCGATGTGGGACTCGATCCCTGATCTCCAGGACCACGCCCCGGGCTGAAGGCAGTTGCTAAACTGCTGAGCCACCCAGGCGTCCCGTAAGATGTGTTTATAATGAAATTCGAAAAGTATAGTGGAAGGGGCTCCTGGATGGCTCAGTCGTTTAAGCATCTGCCTTTATTTATTTATTTTTTTTTTAAATTTTTATTTATTTATGATAGTCACAGAGGGAGAGAGAGAGAGAGGCAGAGACACAGGCAGAGGGAGAAGCAGGCTCCATGCACCGGGAGCCCGATGTGGGATTCGATCCTGGGTCTCCAGGATCGCGCCCTAGGCCGAAGGCAGGCGCCAAACCGCTGCGCCACCTAGGGATCCCAGCATCTGCCTTTAGCTCAGGTTTTGATCCTTGGGTCCTGGGATCAGGCCCCATGTGGGCCTCCCTGTTCGGCGGGGAAGTCTGTTTCTCCTGCTCCTCACCCTGCTTATTCTGTCTTTTCACTGTTCTCTCAAATAAATAAATAAAGTTTCTTTTAGAAAAAAGGAAAAGTATAGTGGAAAACCACAAACAATACTGTAGGGTTTTTGTTCAGTGATGAAACCTTGGATTTTTTGGGTTGATGTCTTTGCCTGCAGTAGTGAAATGAGTAGTTCAGAGCTTCTTCCTTTGGGAAGCTGGTCTGAAAGAGTCTACTTTTGAAAACACATAGAGATCATAGTATCTGTTGCTTACTGCAGGAATTATCCACGGATCCTAAATCTAATGAATGACAGCTAGTTGGTGAACAGCATATTGGCAACATTTTCTCCCCTTAGGTCATAGATTAATTACCAAAAGTAAAAAGGTACCTTGACTATAAAGAGATCTGGTTGCCTGTCCCTTACCCCAGTGATCAGAGTTAACCTCACCAAGAACAGATGTCTTGTGCCTCCTAATGTGATTGATACACTGAGGACACATGTCACCTATGCAGTGTTCTTCTTCCCCTTCCCTCGCATAATCTACTTAGGGAATAATCAGACCAACTCAAATTGAGGGGCTTTCTCTAAGATAACTGGCCTACATTTTTCTTTTTCTTTCTTTTTTTCAAGATTTATTTATTTTAGAGAGAAAGAGCTGCAGGAAGGAGCAGAGAGGGAGGGAAGGGAGAGAGAGAGAGAGAGAGAGAGAGAGAGAGAGAGACTGAGAGACTCAAGCCAAATGTGTGCTGAGTACAGAGCCTGATGTGAGGCTTGATCTCATGACCTGAGCTGAAACCAAAAGTTGGGCACTTAACAAACTGTACAATCACATCCAGTGGCACATCATGTCATGTTGTGTTGTCCCTGCCTTTTGTTTTTCCAAAAAGTGTTGAGAAAGAAAAGAAAGGCTAAGGAATAATTCCATGTTAGGGAAACATGATGTTTAAATGTCACGCATGAATGGATCCTGGATATGGGCAGGGATGTTCTGGAGGACAGTTTTGGGGAAATTGACAATTTAATTATGTGCCATATATTAAATAATAGTATTATATCAAAGTTAAATTTCCTGAAATTAAATCAGATGGTGTTATATATATAAATGCCTCTGTTCTTAGGGGATAATACACTGAAGTATTTATGAATAAAAGAACATAATGTCTGCCATTTATTCTCAAATGATGAATTCAACAGTGGGTAAATCCAGGTGAAGGGGACATGGATGGTCATGCTTTCCTGTACATGGAATAGTTCAACAAAAAGGAACCTTAGCGTTCTTCACCTACATGCTGTTTACTGTTCTAAGCCAGAGCTTGTGCCTTTTCAGGTATCGGATTTGGAGGGATGCTGCCGGTTGGCTGGAGGTTAATCCAGAATCTGGTGCCATTTTCACTCGGGCTGAGCTGGACAGAGAGGATTTTGAGCACGTGAAGAATAGCACGTATGAAGCCCTCATTATAGCCATTGACAACGGTAAGGGTGCCCTTAGCATTTGGCCTTTGCTGCCTCACTCTCCTGGCTAGTTTGCTTTCTTGCCCCCACCCTTCTTTTAGAGGCAAGAATTCATTCTTTTTCTTGTTTTATGAAACAAAAGTATATGATTTTCAAAAGTACAAATAGGTGGAGCAGAGGTTCTTTTTACCATTCCATCTTTATACCTGAACCCACTCCTTCCCCACAGGAGCCAGACTGCCTGGATCTGGATCCTAGGATGAAAGCTTAGGTCCCTCACTTCCTTGTTCTGACAAAATGATAATACCCCATCTGAATTTTTCTTAAAAGATTCTATTGGGACGCCTGGGTGGCTTAGTGGTTGAGCACCTGCCTTCGGCCCAGGGCGTGATCCTGGAGTCCCAGGATCGAGTTCCGTGTTGGGCTCCCTACATGGAATCAGCTTCTCCCTCTGCCTGTTTCTGTCTGTGTCTCTCATGAATAAATAAAAATTTTTAAAATTTTATTTATTTACTTATTTGAGAGAGAGTGCACGAGCAGGGTGAAGGGGTGGTGGAGGAGGGAGAAGCAGACTTCCCACTGAGCAGGGAGCCTGATGTGGGGCTCAACCCCAGGACCCTGGAATCATGACCTGAGCCCAAGGCAGATGCTTAACCGACTGAGCCACCTGGGCGCCCCCCATCTGGATTTTTAATGAGTTCATTTATATAAATGTGCCCTAGAAGAGTGCCTGCTACACAGTGTATGCTCTACAAGGACTACCATCATTTTTATCTTTATCATTAGGAGTGAATCGTGGCTCCTTCCAGACTGTTTCCATGTATTTGATTACATTTATATGCATATAGAAATATAGTATTATGAAGCCACTATCTCCTTTATAGCCTGGTTTTGTTTTTATTACAAAAACCATTAAAATTTAATTTATTTGGTATTCTTATTATTTACAATATGTCTTTTTTTTTTTTTTTTAAGATTTATTTATTGGGATCCCTGGGTGGCGCAGTGGTTTAGCGCCTGCCTTTGGCCCAGGGCGCGATCCTGGAGACCCGGGATCGAATCCCACGTCGGGCTCCCGGTGCATGGAGCCTGCTTCTCCCTCTGCCTGTGTCTCTGCCTCTCTCTCTCACTGTGTGCCTATCATAAATAAATAAAAAAAATTTAAAAAAAATAAAAAATAAGATTTATTTATTCATGATAGAGAGAGAGAGACAGGAGGAGGGAGAAGCAGGCTCCATGCCGGGAGCCCGACGTGGGACTCCATCCCGGGACTCCAGGATCACGCCCTGGGCCAAAGGCAGGCGCTAAACCGCTGAGCCACCCAGGGATCCCCCTACAATATGTCTTTAAGACAGATCTACTTTGACACCTTATAAATCTGAAAATATTATCTTGGATGTAGCATCAATGACTCATTCACATCTTAAAGAGCACTGGGGTGGTTTCCACTTGTTCATTATTTCCATGAGTTTTATAAGTAAATGTCCCTGTCCTTGCCTTTATGTGCAAGTATATCCCTCAGCTAGATATTTAGAAACCATGTGGGAACTGTTCAAACCTGCTCTCTTCCTAGGATTGTGATAGATTCTCTTTCTCTTACCAACTCCCCAACTTCTGGAGGTAGTAACTCCAGGCTTGACGATCTGAAAACACAGCAGGGCAGGTAAGGCCATGATGGAGCTGGACAGGTGGCTGTTGAATGATGCAGCCTCCATCACATTGTGAATGTCCTTGGATAAGTCTGGCCTGTCGGTTAGAATCTGAAGCGTGCTCCTGCAGCTGTAATTTGAAAGCAGGTTAAAAGCAGAGAGCAAGGCAAATAAGGCCATGATGGGGTCTCAGTCACAGAATGCTTTTGCCTGAAGGGAAAGCTAGCCCCTGGCTTCAGCCACACCGGGTGGCTGTCTCTGGCTGCATGGGAACGCTCCAGCTTGGCCTGGAAATAAGTGGAGGAGATGTCACTTGAACATAGGTTGGTGCCTTTACTTTCTGTAAAGGAAGGGCCAAGGGAGTATTTTAGTTTTGTAGACCCATGTGGTCTTGATTGCCTTTGCACCCGAGCAGCAGCCATAGAGGGGTGCCTGGGTGGCTCAATTGGTTAATTGCTTTCAGCTCAGGTCATGTTCTCGGGGTTCTGGGATAGAGCCTTGTGTCGGGCTTCCTGCTGCTGGGGAGCCTGCTTTTCTCTTTCCTTCCCTCTCATACTCTCCCTTGCTCTTTCTCTCTCTCTCTTAAATAGATAACATTAAAAAAAAAAAAAAAAAAAAGGCAGCCAGACAATCTGTAAAAGGGGAATGAGCACAGCTGTGTTCCTAAATTGCTCTGAAAGTATTAGTTTGCTGACCCCTGACCTGATAATAATGACTAAGGTATGGTGGTGTCGAATTGTCATAAATAAATATATTTATTTTTAAATTTTTAAAAAAGATTTTAGGGGATCCCTGGGTGGCTCGGCAGTTTAGTGCCTGCCTTCGGCCCAGGGCGTGATCCTGGAGTCCTGGGATTGAGTCCCACATTGGGCTCCCTGCATGGAGCCTGCTTCTCCCTCTGCCTTGTTTCTTTCTCTGTCTCTGTCTCTGTCTCTGATGAATAAATAAATAAAATCTTAAAAAAAAAAAAAAGAAAAAAGCTCAACCCTTTGATAATGACCTTAAAGCCAAAGAAGTTCTGAAAAGGGAGAACTGGTAGGGGGGCAATGAGGAATTCTTAGAATGGTTAAAGTTTAATAGATGCATAAAGGTATGTGTAGAAGAGGGATGAGGATGTCCTTGGTATGAGAATAATTTGAATAATAATTAAAGTGGTGCCAGAGAGCAGCCCAATCTAAAGTGAAGATGACCTGGGATGGGGAGGGCTTCTGGTGATGGAGCCCTGAAGAGCCAAGCCAAGATTGGGATTTGGTCTGAGGGAGGCAGTAAAGCTTCATGAATGAATGTTTCTGAGCTATGGTATTTCCTTTTTTTTTTCCTTAGGTTCTCCAGTTGCTACTGGAACGGGAACTCTTCTACTGGTCCTCTCTGATGTGAATGACAATGGCCCCATTCCAGAACCTCGAAATATGGACTTCTGCCAGAAAAACCCACAGCCTCATGTCATCAACATCATTGATCCAGATCTTCCCCCCAACACATCTCCCTTCACAGCAGAACTAACACACGGCGCAAGTGTCAACTGGACCATCGAGTACAATGACCCAGGTGGGAATTGGAGTCTTACTTCAGAAACGTTGACCCCATGCTTTCCCTGCTTCCAACACCGTCCCCTTCTGAAATTCCCTTCTCAGCTCCCAGATGTCACCGCTTTTGTTTGATGTTTGTTTATTTGCCCCTTCTGCTTTCCAGGCATTCCACCAAATGTCCCTTTCCTTTCTGGTATCTGACTTGCAACATACTGCCCAGTAATCTGCAGCCCAAACAGTTCCTTTTTCTTTACCCCAGTATTTATTCTAGAATGAGATTTTTTTTTCTCCCCTTGTCCCATCATTTATTTTTGTTGGTTCCTCCAGCTCGTGAATCTCTAATTTTGAAGCCAAAGAAAACTTTAGAGTTGGGTGACTACAAAATAAATCTCAAGCTCACAGATAACCAGAACAAGGACCAGGTGACCACCCTAGATGTGTTTGTGTGCGACTGCGAAGGTGTCGTCAACAGCTGCAAGAGGACGGCGCCTTACGCCGAAGCAGGCTTGCAGGTTCCTGCCATCTTGGGCATTCTCGGAGGAATCCTCGCTCTACTAAGTATGTATGCTTGGCAAGTGTTGCAGCCTTTGGCTTCTAAAATAGGGGATCTTTATCCCTTACTGAACAGTTCAGAGATAAGTTGGCCAAGACTGGAAGGCAGCCTTACTCCATTAAATTTTAGCAGGAGCCCAGTCCTTCTGTTTTGTTCTTTCAGTCCCTCACAGCAGTTCTTCTCATGCTCAAATACCTACAAATCACCTGCATTAGGGTTCTTTTTTTTTTTTTTTTTTTTTTTTTTCCTTTTACCTGCATGAGAATTCAGATCCGGTGATCTGGGAGGTCTGGGGTGGGGGCCTCAGATTCCACATTTGTAACCAGCGCCCAGGGGGTGCAGATGTTGCTGGTCGTTGGGCCAACTTGGAACAGCAAGGCCTTGCAGCACTATCCTCACCTGAGCCCATGTACAAGCTGGTTCCTATGGTTGATGAAGACACAGAGAAGGCTTGATTGGACTGTGGAGGGCAAAGAGGAGGCCAACATGGCTGGAATAGAAGAAAGTTCTTAGAGGGAACAGTGGGACCAGCTTGGGATTTTGTTTTTGTTTTGTTTTTTAAGATTTTATTTATTTATTCATGAGAGACACACAGAGGCAGAGACACAGGCAGAGGGAGAAGCAGGCTCTGTAGGGAGCCTGGGATCCCTGGATCACAACTCAAGCCAAAGGCAGATGCCCAACCACTGAGTCACCCAGGCATCCCAGGAGGTTGGGTACTTCTAAGAAATTTTTTCTCCAAGTCTTGTTTCAATGCAATACTACTTCAGTAGTGTATCCTATAGAGATACTTGGGGGGCACAAACGCCTATAAAGAAAACACACTGAAGTTTAATACATTTTTCATTCATAAGAAATAGCTTTAAAAAATTTTAACAATTAGTTATTAATCACATGTATCCTCGAAATATCCCAAGGTCACATGAAAACTTTGGAAACCAGATTTTAGAGCTTGCTTACATGATTTTTGTCTTAAGAGAAAATAAGGAATATACAAGCTATCATATGATCTCTGTCACACTTCTTGGAACTGATTAAAAATAATTACGTATCTGTCAATCACATTTAGGCTGACCCAACCCTCCTCACAGACCTTCAGTGGTTCCAATTCAGAATCAAAGCCAAAGTCCTCCCAATAGTTACCACATTCCTGCCACCCCTCTGAACTCCTTTTCACTTTCCCCCTCACTAACCCTGCTAGGCCATGCTCATCTCCCCTCTTCTTAATCATGCCAATTATGCTCCTGCCTCAGGGCCTTTCCCCCTACCATTTCTTCTGCCCTAGAGCATTTTAGCTCAGGTTCTGGGAAATGACTGTTTGGTTTAAGTCCAGTTAAAGACTACACTTGAATTCCCATTTAATTGGCTACTGTGTTACACTGCATATATTAACTTCAAGTTATGTGAGCATCACCATGTGGGTTGTCTGACAGCCCTCTGCCTGGTGGGCAAGGCAGTGCTGCTCTGTGATAGCTGCATTTTATGGCCTTCTTGACCTGTGGCTCTCCTCATTCTCTCTTCACCACACCAGTCCTGATTCTGCTGCTTCTGCTATTTGTTCGGAGGAGAAGGGTGGTCAAAGAGCCCTTACTTCCCCCAGAAGATGACACCCGGGACAATGTTTATTACTATGATGAAGAAGGAGGTGGAGAGGAGGATCAGGTATGTTTTCTAAACAGTGATAAAAAGCTAAATTGCCATCTCTTTATTTGGAAGAAGCGATGATTAGAAGAAGGTAGACATTTGAAATAGCATGTTCTGTTCGGCGCCCAGATGAACAAACAGAGGCAAAGGGCAGTTAAGCAACTTAGCCAGTCACACAGGTAGGAAGCAGTAGAACCAGGTGTCTGATTCCAGAGCTTAGCCTCCTCATCGATGTCCTCAGGACACAAACTTCAAATTATCTTTAACATAAAGCAACTACTCTGTTGTAATATTTTGTTTCCCTTGAGCTTTTAGGTATGCCAAACGTTTTTTCCCCACTTTTTGTGGATGTTAAATCTTTAGCCCTTTATAGATGGTCTTGCCTTAGCCTGGAGTTTTCAATTTTTTTAAATAATCTCTGAGCCCAACATGGGGCTTAAACTTGTGACTCCAAGATCAAGAGTTGGTTGCTCTATTGACTGAGCCAGCCAGAAGCCTTTTGAAGAATTTTTGAAAGTGTTTAGAAAGGGAACTTCAGGCCCCATCTCAGAGTTCTACTTTTGGCTCCGGCCATGCATGAGTGTGTTTGCTGAACTCGTCTGGAAGAACAGTTGCTGATTAGAATTTCAGTGCCTGGTGTATGCAGCATATTAGGGTACAGAGCAGTGTCCATCGGGGTTAACTGCTGATCTCAGCTGGTGCCTTAGTCTATGTGGGCTGCTATATAGGATACCACAGACAGGTTGCTTAAAAACCACAGAAATTTTTCTCAGTTCTGAAGATTTGGTGTTTTCGGGGAGGGGGGCTGCTTCCTGGTTCGCAGGCAGCCATAATGTCACGTGTACTTCAACAAGGCAGAAGGGGAGCTCTAGGGTGTCTTTTATCAGGGCACCAATCCTATTCCCAAGGGCTCCGTATACCATCCTGACTTCATGACCTCCCAGAAGTCGCACCTCCAAATAGCACCACATTGGGGGTTAGGCTTCAACGTGTGAATTTTTTGAGGGACACAGACATTCAGTCTATGGCAGCTAGGCTCACAAGAATCTGTAGATTGACTGGGATTTATCCAATAAGGTACACAGTCTACATCCACACCCAGAGTTATTCCTCAGAATCTTTTTATGCTGTATTTTATTCTAGTGATATTTTGAAAACTCTCAGGTTGAAAGCTCTCATTTCCGATTATATTGGCACATGCTTATAACTATCATTCAGTTGACAGGACATGATCTGATATATCCAAATATAGCCCTGGACTTTTTTTTGTTGTTGTTGTTTTGTTTTGTTTTGTTTTGTTTTGTTTTGTTTTTTAACTCTTTGCTCTATTTTTATCTTTTTCTCCAAAGGACTTTGACTTGAGCCAGTTGCACAGGGGCCTGGATGCTCGGCCTGAAGTGACTCGCAATGATGTGGCCCCAACCCTCCTGAGTGTGCCCCAGTATCGGCCCCGCCCTGCCAATCCTGATGAAATTGGAAACTTTATTGATGAAGTAAGTTAGCAAAGTCAAAAGCTATGGTGCAACTCATCTCTAAAGTCAGGAGCATCCCAATGATAGATAGATAGATAGATAGATAGATAGATAGATAGATAGATAGGAGCAGTTGTATTGAAAGTGAGGAGAAAGTGTTTAGATTCTTTGCTTTACCGTGTTTTCTCCTTGCCTGATCCCTGAATGCTATTTTTTGTTTGAGTCTC
This sequence comes from Canis lupus familiaris, assembly GCF_011100685.1. Classification (NCBI taxonomy): domain Eukaryota; kingdom Metazoa; phylum Chordata; class Mammalia; order Carnivora; family Canidae; genus Canis; species Canis lupus. Next base: position 81,345,691 of record NC_049226.1, on the reverse strand, counting down.
ATCAGAATTTCAGAACTAAAAGCACTTCAAATTGTTCCTAGTGAATTTGCAGTATCCATATGGCAAAACCAAGAATTGCTTGTAAGGATTTAGTAGAACTAGAAATGAAACTAAAGAGATTCAAAGTAGATCCAATTTGTTTTCACTAATGAGTCTTCTTGCCCCTGCATCCCACTGCTGGTTGGGAAGTGATAGTAAGTGTGTATCACAGGTCTACCTAAGGCCCAGGAAAATGGCATCAATTTGTAGATGTCAGAAATACATTCAGCTATAAACTCTCAAAGCTTTTAAACAGATAGGAGTAGATTAACCCCATGAATCCTTGTTCCCATGCTTGTTGCCACATAATCACAAGATGCCTGCTACACTTTCAGGCTTTGGGTCTGTATTCTAGTCAAGAAGGAGTAGGAAGGGCGGAGCAGAGGCCAAAGAATCTTTGTTCTAAAAAAAAAGAAGAAGAAGAAGAAGAAGAATCTTTGTTCTAGCAAAGTGTTAATGCAAGTAGGGAATTCATCCCATATGTTACTGGCCAGAACTGTCACAAGATTGTCCTTATCTGCAAGGGAGAATGAGAAATAAGGCATTAAGTTAATTAGCTTAGGGTAAGATGAGGACAAATTAGGGGTCAAGATGAGCAAAGAACCAAGTAAGATAATAGTCCAGCAGGATCTATTTCCTTAAACAATGTTCCCTGATCACTTGCACAGTTACTGAATGATTTTTAGGCCTTGTCTGGATGGTCCAGTGGCTCTCAGTGAGTCTTCCTGGTAGAGGCTGGTTTTGCTTTAGTTTCCTATGGTAGTTGTCACCAGGGACTACACAAAGCACACCAGTGTTGGAAGTGACCAGGCCACATTGATTTTAGCCACTGGATCTTCTAGAAAGCTGGGATTAGAAAGGTCCAGTTAAAACCTTCCTCTTAGGGGATCCCTGGGTGGCGCAGCGGTTTGGCGCCTGCCTTTGGCCCAGGGCGCGATCCTGGAGACCCGGGATCGAGTCCCACGTTGGGCTCCCAGTGCATGGAGCCTGCTTCTCCCTCTGCCTGTGTCTCTGCCTGTGTGTGTGTGTGTGTGTGTGTGTGTGTGTGTGTGTGTGTGACTATCATAAATAGATAGATAGATAGATAGATAGATAGATAGATAGATAGATAGATAGATTTAAAAAAAAAGAACTTCCTCTTAGGGGATCCTTGGGTGGCTCAGCAGTTTAGCGCCTGCCTTCAGCCCAGGGTGTGGTCCTGGAGTCTCGGGATCAAGTCCCACATCGGACTCCCTGCGTGGAGCCTGCTTCTCCTTCTGTCTGTGTCTCTGCCTCCCTCTCTCTCTCTGTCTCTCATGAATACATAAATAAAATCTTTTAAAAAAACAAAACAAAGCAAAAAACCTCCCTCTTAGGTAAATCTGAATTCAGGTCCTTTCCTCCATTCACATTCATTTGTGTATCGTCACATCTGATAGTAGCTTTTTTTTTTTTTTAACTTATAATATTAATGTCATTACATTACTTACAAAATAATGTTATAATAATTTTATTATGAATAAATATATAATAAATTTGTAAAATGTACATAAAGAAAAAAAATGCAATCCTTCCTTACTGCCTCCAACTCTATTCTCTAGAGTTAACCATTAACAGTTTGGCATTCATCTTTCCAGACCTTTCCAGGTGGCGATGCTGTATGGACCAGTATGACTATCCTCATTGTTTTCAGCCTCTGTCAATCCCGACTGGCTTGTTTCTCTCCTGCCTACATATAATTTATCATTAGTTTAGGGGAAACATTCTGCGTATTTACCCATAATGTTTTCTTTTCATCAAACAACATATTGTTTATCCTCCTTGCCAGTTTGTATAAATTTACCTTATTGGTGCGGATTGCTCCCTGTGTTCTCTAGGATGGTTGTTGCGTTATTGTGCATTACATGCTGCTGCTTGAGGCACCTAGAGAAGGCATCTTGCCTGACAGGTGTGTGATTCCTTTCATTAAAGGATCCTACTATCTTCTTTCTTCTTTAGAACCTGAAGGCAGCGGACACTGACCCTACTGCTCCTCCTTATGACTCTCTGCTCGTGTTTGACTATGAAGGAAGCGGTTCTGAAGCTGCTAGTCTGAGCTCCTTGAACTCCTCAGAGTCAGACCAAGACCAGGACTATGACTACCTGAATGAATGGGGCAATCGCTTCAAGAAGCTGGCGGACATGTATGGAGGTGGCGAGGACGACTAGGGGACTTGAGACAAATGAAGATGAGTCCTTATACCATGTGGTAGAAAATGCGGAGGTGACTGTTTTCAGCTCCCTTCATCTGAGAGGAATTTCTGGAGAAGAGAAAATGCACAGTGATATATAGTTAGGATAGTTAGGATTTCTACTTTATAGATCTAATCTGTGTGTTTGTTAGAACGATTTTGACCTATTCTTTGAAGCTTTTTTTTCTTTCTTTCATCATTCTTTAAATGGTGATGCTGTCCAAAAGACCCCCCACATGTTTATATTTCAAAAGAATAGCTAAAGCCTCCAGAAGGTTCTGCTAGCAATTTGCAGATTGCCTTATTGACTTGTCTCATTTTTTTAAAGGAAGGTAGGGCTAAACTACCCTATTGTGTTTGTGTGTGTGTGTGTGTATGTGTAATTATTTTTAATTTGTGTTCTTTTTTCTCCTATCACTGCACTGGTGTCCCGTGTTCTAATAACCACTCTTAACTCCTTCTGAACTTACATTGCCTCAGACAGGAGTTCTCTGCTGCAGAAATTATTGGGCCCTTTCAGGATAAGAGACTTGGTCTTAGTTTGATGGTAGTGTGACTGGGTATTATGGACTCGTAAGGACTTTAGTGGTTCTCCTTTTTTATTTCCTAAGTACATAAATTGAAATTCATATCCATCCACTGACTTGTTCTGCATTAAGTGTGTTTGTCATGTGGACGTCATTATTGGGCTACTTTGGTTCTGAACAAGGAGCATTGACCAGAAAAGGTGGTGAATTTTCAGGTGCCACTCAACTTCTAATGTTCACTTATCACTCAAACAGAAGAGTGATCTATTCTGACGTTTAGCGTAGTGCCTGCAGTGCTGCAGCCAAAGATTGAAGGCGGATTGTCAAAGCCAAGGGCAACATGAAAAATGGACTTGGAGGTGGCAGGCGGGATGGGTCATTGAGCCTGGCGTTTTAGCAAACTGATGCTGAGGATAACTGAGGTGGCTCTACCTCTAGTCCTGAAAATTCTGAAGAATGGAAGAATCCCGACAAGTGTGTCCTATCGCGATCCTTAGGTCACAGTTTGTACCTGAGGCCAAGAATCCCCAGGTGCCTGCTTTTGTTAATGTCTACCGAAAATGCAGCCTGATCTGGACTCAGGTGCCCCAATTCTAAGTGTGCATAGAAAACTGACAATATTAGGAAATTCTTTTTCCCCCCTTAGGAGCAGGAAGAAAATATGACCCTAAAGGGTTTTGGCAAAGGGAAGGTGGGGAGAGCTTTGACTTGGATTTTTTTTAAATTGAAATGTGAACTTCAAGGAACTTTTGACAACCATGGGAAATAATTTTATCTTAAATTGCTTTACTGTCTGTCAGCTGTTTTTCAAAGAAAAAAAAAATCATCCCTGCAATCACTTCTTGGAATTGTCTTGATTTTTCAGCAATTTAAACTCTAATTTAGTCCTGTATAGAGAATGTTAATGTAGTTTTGAGTGTATATGTGTGTGGGTACGGATAATTTTGTATTTTCTTTAGGTCTGGAAAAGGAAAACAATTTAAGCTGCGAAAATTCTTAAATATTCATTTTTATAAATTTTATTAAAGAATTTTGTTAAACCATTGTCAAACACTTGTTTTATATGATTATACTACAATTCTAGGCAAGACCAGTGATAGTTGAGCTCATTCAAAACATGGGGAAGGAAACTTCATATTGAAATGACTCCTCCAGAACTTTGTGTCCTTTTATTGTGGGCAGAATGCAGGAAACTGCATTTAAAAGGTCACTTTATTTGAAAAATAACTATCCATGTGGTATATGGAGAAACCATTAAAATTCTCTTATTATTGGAAAAATTGTGGGTGACACTGAGGGACCAAAAAAAGTTGAGCTTCAGACAGTATTCAGTGGGTCAGCCAAATTGGTGTAGTTCAGGGGTCCACCGTCAAAAATGACCCTAGCCTCTCCCCAGGGGACATTGGGCAATTTCTGGAGATACTTTGATTGTTGCGACTGAGGAGGTGCTACTGGCATCAAGTCCAGGCCAGGGATGCTGCTAAACATCCGACAACAAAGGACCACCACGCTCAAGATGTCAGTAGTGCTGCTAAGAAAACCTGTTCTGTGACTTGACTTTGTTGGAGGGGTATAATATTGTTTGTGTGTGTGTGTGTGTGTGTGTGTGTGTGTGTGTGTGTGTAATTTTTAAATGGGGGTGAAATATATATATATAGATCTTACTTGACTTACAATGTGGTTATATCCCAATAAACCATCATAAGTTAAGAATATTTCAAGGGCAGCCCAGGTGGCTCAGCGGTTTAGTGCCTGCCTTTGGGATCGAGTCCCACATCAGGCTCCCTGCATGGAGCCTGCTTCTCCCTCTGCCTGTGTCTCTGCCTCTCTCTCTCTCTCTCTCTCTCTCTCTCATATAAATAAATAAAATATTAAAAAAAGAATATTTCAAAAATGCATTTAATATGCCTAATCCACCAGACATGATAACCTAATCCACTTTTTTTTTTTTTTTTAAGATTTTATTTGAGAGAGAAAGCACAAGTTGTGGGGAGGGGCAGGTAGAGAGGGGAAGGATGTGGGGCTTGATTTTGGGATCATGACCTGAGCCACCCAGGCACCCCTAGCCTAATCCACTTTCAATGTGCTCAGAACAATTACCTACAGTTGAGTGAAAGCATCTCACACAAAACCTGTTTTGTAATAGTGTTGAATAGCTCCGACAGTGAGAAACAGAATGGTTGTAAGTGTATCAATTGTTTACCTTCCAGATCACAGGACTGACAAGCTGTGGCTGCCACTGCCCAGCATCATGAGGGAGTCTGACCATATTTTGCTAGCCCAGGAAAAGATCAAAATTTGAAGTATGGTTTCTACTGAATGTGTGTTACTTTCAAGGGTACAATTCAGTGCTATTAAGTACATTCAAAATGTATAACCATGTTTCCAGAACCTCTGCATCATCCCAAATTCTAAAACCATAGGTGATAAGTCCCTGTTCCCTCCTCTCCCAGCCCCAGTTACCTCCATTCTACTTTTTATCTTCATGAATTTCACTCTGCTAGGTATTTCATATTAGTAGTGTCATGTAATAAGTGTCCTCTTAATTTTGGCTTGTTTCACCTGGCTTCATGTTTCCCGGTGTCCTCTGTATTGCAGCCTGTGCCAGGACTGCATTCCTTCTTATAGCAGACCATTGTTTCATTGTGTCTATGTACACCAAATGTTATTTATCCATTCATCTTGGGTAGTTTCTACCTTGAGGCTATTGTGAATGATGCTGCAGTGAAACTGGCATACAAAAACTTTTCAGGAAAATAAATAATGTTGGTAAATTGAACACCAAAAAAAAATAATAATGTTGGTAAATTGAATACCAAAAAAAAAAAAAATAATAATAATAATAATAATGTTGGTAAATTGAACACCAAAAAAAAAAAAACAAAAACATTTACAGGGATGCCTGGTGGGTCAGTGGTTGAGCGTTTGCCTTTGGCTCAGGGCGTGACCCGGAGTCCCAGGATCAAGTCCCACATTGGGCTTCCTGCATGAAGCCCACTTCTCCCTCTGCCTGTGTCTCTGCCTCTGTGTGTGTGTGTCTCTCTCGTTAATAAATAAATAAATAAAATCTTAAAACTTTTTTTTTTCAATTCTGGCTATCTACCCAGGAGTAGACTTACTGGTGATATTGGTAATTCTAAGTATAGTTTGAAAGGCTGCCAATATATAAACCTAGATTGGGTCCAGGAGTGAAAATTTAAAATCCATGACTTTTTTTTTTCTAATTGGGCAAGTTTTATTTTTTAGATTTTGAGAGAGTGATCATGAGCCATGTTCGTCTTCATGGGAACATAGTTGACCTAGAGAATTTTATTAGGAGATAGATGATGAATTTGGGGATAAAGTGTTATGTCTGGAAATCAACTTAAAAATGGTTCAACAAAGTATGTCGAGCGGTAGCACAAAGGCAAATGACAAAATGCTCACAGTGACAATCTGGTAAAGGTTATGTAAGTGTTCAGGTACTATCTTGATTTTTCTTCAGGTTTAAAGTATTTCAAAATTAAAAGTTGGGGAGAAATCAGGAAGCCAGAAATAAACCCTTGCATAGATGGTCAAATGATATTCTATAAAGATGCTAAGATCATTCAGTGAGAAAATGACAGGTTTTGTTTTTCCTATAATACAAAGATGATTGTTTATATCTTTTTGAGTATAGTTGACATGATGCTACATTAGCTTTAGGTGTACAACTTAGTGATTTGGCAAGTTGACACGTTATGCTATGTTCACCACAAGCATAGCGGCCATTTGTCCTGTTCTATCGCTATTTCAATATCCCTATTTTCCTCATGCTCTGCCAAAAGGACAGTGTTTTCAACAAATGGTGCTGAGAACATTGGGTGTCCACATGCATAAGAATGAAATTAGAGGGGGATCCCTGGGTGGCTCAGCGGTTTGGCACCTGCCTTTGGCCCAGGGCGTGATCCTGTAGTCCTGGGATCGAGTCCCGCGTCAGGCTCCCAGCATGGAGCCTGCTTCTCCCTCCTCCTGTGTCTCTGCCTCTTTCTCTCTCTCTCTCTCCCTCTCTCTCTCTCTCTCCCTCTCTCCCTCTCTCCCTCTCTCTCTATGTCTATCATAAATAATTAAATAAATCTTAAAAAAAAGAATGAAATTAGATGTACCGTTACACTATATACAAGAAATAAAATGGATCAAAGACTCAAAATCGAAGGGCTAAAACTAAAACTCAGGAGAAAATAGTCATCATGACACTGGATTTGGCATTATGTTGTGTGTATTTTACCACAATAAAAATGGCCCAGGAGAAATAAAATACCATGAGGACAAATAAAGATAAAATGGTTCTATAGACAATAAAATTAATCTGTTTACAAAGTAACTACCATGGGTAGAGGGCTACAGCAGTCAGAAAATGTAACTTGTGAGAAAAACTACAGAGAAGGTAGTTTTGCATCTGTTTACCCCGTGGCTGCTGCTGTGGATTTAGTGAGTCCAACAGAACAACCAAAGTGGTGTGAGCAGATCCAAAGTGGTGTTCTGTGAAGGCTTCTGTTGGCAGGGAAGATGAGTTGGCTTGGAGATGGTACCTGACACAGTAGATAACCCTCTGGAAGTTGAAATAAAGGATCTAGAATATACCCCTGTGAAGAAGTTTTTCTCTAGATTCCCCTTATCTGTCTAAAAGCAGAGCCCCCTCAACAAATTCAGCGATCATAAATCCCTTTCCAAGGAGTTCCATAAGCATGGAGGATTGGCTTCTACTACCAGAGATTAGAAATTGGCACCCCAGGGTAAGAAATCACCTAAACAGGAGCACCTGGGTGGCTCAGTGGGTTGCATGTCTGACTCTTGGTTTCGGCTCAGCTCATGATCTCAAGCTTGTGAGATCGAGCCCTGTGTTGGGCTCTGCACTCAGCATGGAGTCTGCTTGAGATGTTCTCTTTCCTTTCAATCTGCCCACCCCCTACTCATGTGTGTGCATGCTCTCTCTCAAAACAAGGAAAACCTTATCTAACAAAATGTCACCTATCTATTAAAAAAAAAAAAATCCTATCTCTGGGGTGCCTGGGTTAAGTGGGTTTAGTGTCTGCCTTCAGCTTGGGTCATGATCTCACTGTCCTGGGATCAAGTCCTGCATCTGGCTCCCTGTTCAGCGGGGAGTCTGCTGCTCCCTCTCCCTCTGTGCTCTCTTTCTCAAATCTTTTTTTTTTTTTTTTTTAAATCCCATCTCCTATCTCATTTCTTTTCTCAAAATTATTTGTTTCTCCATACGTGCCTTTCTCTATTAAGATGGACTATAAGCCCCAAATTCCTTTTTTTTTTTTTTTTTAAGATTTATTTATTCATGAGAGAGACAGAGAGGCAGACATAGGCAGAGGGAGAAGCAGGCTCCCCACAAGGAGCCTGTTGTGGGACTCGATCCCAGACTCGGGGGGGATCATGCCCTGAGCTGAAGGCAGACACTCAACTGCTGAGCCACCCAGGCGTCCCTAAGCCCCAAATTCTAACCACCTTTCTAAGTCATATTTTTCTGTGAACTCCATTGGATCTGAATAAAAATCTTTCTTTCTCTCACGAATCTGTCTCTTGTCAGTTTAATTCACAGGCCTCCCTATTCAAAATCTAAGAGGACAGAGATAAGTTCTTCCTCTCCTATAAATATCTGATTGATGCTAAAGAGAAAAGCTTTCCTTTAAAATAAGTGAAAATTGGGGTTCAGATTTTACCTAAAATCTTACATTTTAAAAATGCCCTAAAAAATAAAATAAATGAAAAATTAATGAGCTTCAGGCACCCCTTCTTTGTGGAGTGATGAGGATCATTGCAGTGAGTAAGGTTTTGACAAGAATTGGGTAAGAGTTTGGGGGCAGTTATGGAAAATGGGCCTTTTTAAAAAGCCCCACAAAGATTTATATAAGCCACTCCAGTTATTACCGTGGCTTTAGAAGATATGTACCCAGGGATCCCTGGGTGGCGCAGCAGTTTGGCGCCTGCCTTTGGCCTAGGGCGTGATCCTGGAGACCCGGGATCGAATCCCACGTCGGGCTCCCGGTGCATGGAGCCTGCTTCTCCCTCTGCCTGTGTCTCTGCCCACCCCCCCCCTCTCTCTGTGACTATCATAAATAAATAAAAATTAAAAAAAAAAGATATGTACCCAGAAGAACTCTTAATTTGCTTTTTTACTGGTCTTTACTGGGAATTATGTTTCTATAAAACAGCCATTGATGGCTGTTGGGTGTCATTAGGCCTGCTAGTTTTCTGGGTTGAGGCAAAGCATGCCCCAGCCAGCTTGGATGCGATGTTCTGCTGCTGTCTCTCACGTCCCTGATAATGGGCTCCTAGTTGCTCGACTTCAAATCCGTGGAATAGTTTCCATGAATACAGACCTCTGTGTGTGTGTCTTGAACATCCCCGTATGGTTCATTGCAAGGGAAGCAGCAGCCTCTCATTAGCTCTTGTGCATATTGGTTGTGATGGATATTTAACAGCACATGCGAGGGAGTCTCCCAGCTGTACTTAAGTGTTTTAACAGAGCCACACAGAGCAAACCGAGGAAGGGGCTGCCAGACCAGAATTCAGTTCTATAAACTAAGATCCTGTAAGTGTAAATACCGGATTCTAAGGAAGTAGAGTAATTAAAAGCCAATTTTAATAATTTTTTAGGGCAAGAGAAGCTTGAGAATGCTTCCTTTTTTTCAGATGCAGAGCCTATTTATAACCTTATAAACCCTAAGCACTCCTCCAACATCCTTTCATATGTATTAAGATGCATCCAATATTCTATATGGGATGAATTTTTTTGCTGGAAAAAACTTTTAGGGTCTTTATAACACTGCTTTTGAAATTAGCTGTGTCATTTTGTGGTATCTGAGCCTTTAGAGCCCAAATGATAAGATCTGGTGCCATAATGTTTTGGGATAAAGGATTCTCACCTCTGGGGCTCCTCTTACCATCTTTTGTAAATCCCACACCATTACAACCCTTAGACTTGGCCGGTAGGGTCCCTACCCTGGGTCTTCTGCTCTACAGGCCCTACCTGGCCTCCTCCACGATGCATATCTTTATGGACAAGGAATACACCAGTCTTAGGGAACTGCCCAACCCAAATCCTCACCTTCCTCTCAGACCTCACTCCAAGTTCTGGGACTCTGGAATTTCCTTTCCAACCATCCCCAGTCTGCTTCCAGTGCTATGTGGGCCTCTTCACTGGGTCTGCCTTCTGGAAGGTGAACCATGCTCCCTGTGTATGTACCCCCACCCTAGGGGGATAAGTAGTAGTTTTTTAGGGGTGTACGCATATCTAGGCTGTGGTGTCCACATGTGTGAATGCAGGATGGAGACACTAGTGGTAAGAAAAAGGAGTCAGGCCAGAGGTGGGAAGTTGGTTTCCCTGTGCTGGCACATTCAATATGGAACTCTAAGGCCAAGTCTGACAATTTTCAACTCAAACCTGGTATATTTTTCAAAGTAGGAGAATAGAAGATATTTTATTTAATAGTCTATTTGTTTGATTTACACTTTGAAATACTTAGGCATATGGTATGAAGGCCTCCACCTGTGTTTCTACTCCAGTGCCCAGAAATCTTAGGGGTAGGCCTTTCCCACAAAATGCTTTACACCCACTTCGCTAAATGTTTAGTATCTTGAAATGTCTTAAACTTTTGGGTTTTGTTTGGGGGCTTTTTAAATTTAATTTTATTTATTTATTCATGAGAGACACACAGAGAGGCAGAGACACAGGCAGAGGGAGAAGCAGGCTCCCTGAGAGGAGCCCCATGCCAGACTTGATCCCAGGACCCCAGGATCATGACCCGAGCCAAAGGCAGATGCCCAACCACAGAGCCACCCAGGCACCCCATTAGGGTTTTTTTGTTGTTGTTGCTGTTTGTTTGTTTTGGTGGCCTTTACAGGGAGACCTCAAATTTTTTATTCTCCAAAATGAACTTGGATACATACATAGCTGAAGAAAAACTATCTTCTGCCAAAGTCTTCAGTGGGATATACAACACAATAAAAAGAGTTGTGGTAATTTCATAGGTCATTAATTTCCCCTTCAAAAATGTTTTTCCAATTTAAAGACATTGTGGTAGAATTTTATTTGAGGAAGAGATGGAGAATAAGATAATGGTACAATTTTTTATTTTTTTAAATATTTTTAAAATTTATTCATGAGAGACAGACAGAGAGAGAGAGAGAGGCAGAGACACAGACAGAGGGAGAAGCAGGCTCCATGGAAGGAGCCCAATGTGGGACTCGATCCCGGGACTCCGGAATCATGCCCTGAGCTGAAGGCAGATGCTCAATTGCTGAGCCACCCAGGGATCCCTGGTACAATTGTTTAAAGCATCCCCTCTTTGGCATACATTGCTAAATATTTAAGAACAATATCACTTTAACTCTCTACAATAGCTTTGTAAAAATAGATCTGTTATCTCCTCACTTTATTTTTTAAAAAGATTTATTTTTATTTATTTATTTATGATAGACCTAGAGAGAGAGAGAGAGACAGGCAGAGACACAGGCAGAGGGAGAAGCAGGCTCCACGCCCGGGAGCCGGATGTGGGACTCGATCCTGGCACCCCAGGATCTCTGAGCCACCCAGGGATCCCTTATCTCCTCACTTTAGAGAGGAGGAAATACTTGATGGATTTGGGCTGGAGCCTGACATCCTGGGAGTGACTAAGAGGGGCCTGAGAAAGGAGTGTAAAAAACCAGCTTCTTTCTCCAGTGGTAGGGGCTGGCAGTGGATCACATCCTACTTCCTAAGACTTCTAACAGCTAAATGCTGAAGGGAAGTCAACAGTAGTGAATTCAAGCTAGCTCAGGGGATCTCAAGGAGAAGCAGGACAGCTTGCTTGGAAGCAATTTCAGAAAGTGGGTGGTGACGGTGGTTGAGAATGATATAAGAGATTATTGCTTTTTAGTGAAGGGAGAGGCAGGCACACTAAAGGTCTTGTTTTCAGAAGTACTCTCCTACATTTGTAGTATGGCTTTTAGACAAAAGTTTAGAATGTCCCACCGGGAGGGGCTCTTGTGTGGCTCAGTTGGTTGAGTGTCTGGGTCTGGTCCTGTTTCAGGGTAGTGGGATCCAGCTCCATGTAGTGATCTCAGGATTTGTAGTATTGGTCCTGAATGGGGCTCTGTGCTCAGCTGAGATTCTGCTTGAGATTCTCTTCCTTTCTCTCTCCTCCTGCCCCTCCCTTCACTGCTGTCTCTCTCAAATGAGTAAGTCTTTTTAAAAAGGCCCACAAAGATTTATAGAAGTGAAAATCTGTCTCTGATGGTTTGATTCTCAAAGGAATGCTGTTTTACATATTAAGGTTATTGGGGAGGGGACATGATTTTAATATACAGAGAATTTTTTAAGAATGTAAATGGAGCAAAGATTTAAAATTTTTTGGGAACTGTAATTAGTCTATTTCAAATATTGTATCACCAAGAGCAATATTTGTAGCTATTCAAAATGGATGTGGGGCAGCCCGGGGGAGCTCTGTGGTTTAGTGCCGCCTTCCGCCCAGGGCGTGATCCTGGAGACCCGGGATCGAGTCCCACGTCGGGCTCCCTGCATAGAGCCTGCTTCTCCCTCTGCCTGTGTCTCTGCCTCTCTCTCTCTCTGCATGAAAAAATAAATAAAACTTTTAAAACAAAACAAAACAAAACAAGATGGATGTGTTTCTGTTTGGGATTATTTTCATTTTTTTCAAGTAGACTCCATGCCCTTAAACTCAGGACTCTCCTGTGCTACCAACTGAGCCAGCTATGCACCCTCAGTACTTGATTTTAAATATCACTCATAAAGAAATTCAACGATATTCAGTTGAACATTGCTTTATGTATCCAAACTTCATTACAAGTAGGCACAGCATCTGTTTACTTCGCTATGCCTTCTAGCGCTTCCATACACAAATTATTTTCATAGTGATACACATTATCTCATGATAAACTACTGCAACCCTGTTCCTTCTTCTTTAATCATATTGAATTTCTGAAATTGTGTGTGTAGGCAGGTGGTGTTAGCTGTCTCTCGCCAGTCCCCCCCCCCCCCCCCCCCCCCCCCCGCCCCGCGCCGGGGAGTAAAAGGTGCCTGAGAAAATATTCATAGTAGAATCATCCCCCCAAATAGGCCCCGCCCCTCGCAGCGGGCCCCGCCCCCCAGCGCCTTCCGCCACATTCAATATGGCGGCGATGCCGGCCCGCCGGGGCGCTTGAGCCGGTCGCCAGTGGCGCATTCCACTCCAGTCATGGCGGCCCCCCGACCCGCCGCGGGCCGCGAGGCTCTGGAAACGTGCAGCTTGGAGAGCATTCTGGAGGCGCTGAAGCTGCTGCTGAGCCCGGGAGGTGAGAGGACGGATCTCGGCGCCGGGCAGCCCTCGGGACTCCCTGGGCCGCCAGTCTTCCCGGGCTGCCTTGCCTTCCGTAGAGTGTGCCCCTCAGGCCCTCCCTGGGATCCCCGATCCTGAGGCCGCCACGCCCCGCTCCCGGGGGCTTTGGGCATTGTCTGTGCAGCCTCCTTTTTACTTGAGGAAACCGAAGCTCAAGGAGGGGGTGGGATCCGCTGAATACTGACGGAACCCACGTCTCTCGAGCGCTTCCCTCGTGCCAGGCACCCGGTAGTAGCCCTGGCCGCACGGCTCCCTGCAGCCCTTCCGGCCCCGCGCTGAGGTAGGGACTGCGGCAGCTGCCCGAAGGCGAGGCACTGGAGACGCGGAGAGCCGGGTCCAGCCTCCTATGGGCGCAGGGCCCCCTGTGGACGCCGGAGATTGTACAGAAAAAGGAAGCAGTGGCGTTCGAGCTGGCTGTGGGGAGAAGATTTAGGGACGGATTCAGTCACTTGTCCTCTTTCGGGATGCGTTGACAGAATCTCCCGCTGTAGAACCTGAAGGGACCTCGGGTGAGCCTGGCACTCTTCCTTTGACCCCCGAGGACACGGACACGTAGGGCTCCCTGAAGAGATTACCCTGCCCCCAGATCACGAGGTCAAGTTAGGGGCAGGTCACGGTCCATTCTCAAACCAAGGCAGACTGTGCCATCCGGAGCTTCTGAGGTGGTCTGACGCTTTGAGAAAGGCCACCAGCAGTACGACCGTGTATGTGCAGGAAGGGGTTTGTGTGGACTGAGCCAGGTAAGATACATGAAGGGCCTTGAGGTGATGTTCCGCGTCTCAGATGTTGAGATAACTCCCCCAAATGCAAAAACTCCCCCAAACATGGTCCTGGGAGAAATGAAAGGAAGTCATTTATAACAGTAGTTGAGTCCCTACTGAGTATCAGGCCCAGGAGTATGCTGTTGACATGTATATTATTTAGTCCTCAACAAGCCCATGAGATAGGTAGTACTCGTATTCCATTTTACAGATGAAGAACCAAAGTTCAGGTACATTGGAAATTGGTACGATGTCAGTCTAGTAAGTGGTAGAGCCAGGATATTTTTTAATTTTTACTTTTTAAGTAGACTCTGTGCCCAAGGTGGAGCTTGAACTCACCACCTCAAAATCAAGTGTGCCATGCTCTACCCACTTAGCCAGACACACCATAGCCAGGATGTATAATTAATATATACAGTGTTACATTAGTTTCAGGTGTACAATATAGTGATTCGACAATTCCATATGACACCTGGTGCCTGTCACAACAACTGTACTCTTTTTTTTTTTTTTAAGGAATTTATTTATTTATTCATGAGAGACACAGAGAGAGAGAGGCAGAGACACAGGCAGAGGGAGAAGCAGGCTCCATGCAGGGACTCAATCCAGGTCTCCAGGATCACACCCTGGGCTGAAGGCGTGATAAACCGGCGAGCCAACAACTGTACTCCTTAATCCCCATCACTTATCTCACCCATCCCTCCACCCACCTCCCCTCCCCTCTGGTGACCATCAGTTTGTTCTTGTTAGCTAAGAGTCTGTTGGTTTCTCTCTTTCTCCTTAGCTTGTGTTGTTTGTTTCTTAAATTCCACATATGAGTGAAATCTTTGTCTTTCTCTGATTGACTTATTTTGTTTAGCATTATGCTCTAGCTCCATCCATGTTGTTGCACATGGCAAAATTTCATTCTTTTTTATGGCTGAATAATACACAGACACACACACACACATTCCACATCTTCTTTATCCATTCATCTATTGATAATGAATGGGCTGCTTCCATAATTTGGCTATTGTAAATAATGCTGCAATAAACATAGGGGTGCATATATCCTTTTGAATTAGTGTTTTTGTATTCTTTGGGTAAATACCCAGTAGTGTGATTACCAGATTGTAGGGTAGTTCTATTTTTAATGTTTTGAGGAAACTTTATACTGTTTAGCTCTACAGTGGCTGTACCAGTTTGCATTTCTACCAACAGTGCATGAGAGTTCCTTTCTCTCCGCATCCTCATCAATACTTGTTCTTTCTTGTGTTTTTTATTTTAGCCATTGTGGCAGGTGTGAAGTGATATCTCATTGTAGTTTTGATTTGCATTTCCCTGATGATGAATGATGTTGAATATCTTTTCTTTTTTTTTTTTTTAAAGATTTTATTTATTTATTTGTCAGAGAGAGAGAGAGAGGGAGCAAGCGTGTATGCACAAGCAGGGGTAGCAACAGGCCAAGGGAGAAGCAGGCTCCCTGCTGAGCAAGGAGCCTGATGCCGTACTGGATCCCAGGACCCCTAGATCATGACCTGAGCCAAAGGCAGACGTTTAACTGACTGAGCCACACAGGCTTCCCTGTTGAGTGTCTTCATGTGTCTGTTGGCCATCTGGATGTCTTTTTTTTTTTTTTTTTTTAAGTTTATTTAATTTTTTTAGTGATCTTTACACCCAATGTGGGGCTCAAACTCCTATCCTCAAGATCAGGAGTGATTCAGCACTTGCTCTTCTAACTGAGCCATCCAGGCACCCCTGGATGTTTTTTGAGAAATGTTTGTTCATGTCTTCTGCCCATTTTTATTTATTTTTTAAAAATATTTTACTTATTTATTCATGAGAGAGAGAAAGAGAGGCAGAGACACAGGCAGAGCAGAGGGAGAAGCAGGCTCCATGCAGGGAACCCGACATGGGACTCGATTCAGATTCCAGGTCTCCAGGATCACGCCCTGGGCGGAAGGCGTGCTAAGTGCTAAACCACTGAGCCACCCAGGCTGCCCTGCCCATTTTTAAATTGGATTGTTTTTTTGCATGTTGAGTTGTATCAGTTCTTTATATATTTTGGATACTTTTTTTTTTTTGATAGAGTTAGGATTTGAGCTCAGGTGCCTTCCACTATCGGATGGTAACTATATACTTTCCCCCAATGAAGAAATAAACTGTAAAATATAGTTTTAACTTGCTAATTGAGAGGTCACTTGTCTAGCAACTCAATCTAGGAATGCCTGAGAACAAGGTTAAATGAGCAAAATATCTGGAAGTAATAATTTGTCACAAAGCACATTTATAAAAGACCCTCTCTATATCTTGAAGAATATGTGGTGGAGTTATGTACATGTACTTATTTAACATACAGGAATTCAAGCATTCCTACTTGAAAAAGAATATGTACTGTGGTAAAATAAGATTTTGCACATATAGCCTTTTATATATTGTGTGCATCTCCTTGCTGTTTTCTTTTATCATATCAGCTGCTGAGGGAATTAAAAAAACACCTCTGCATCATGAGTATTCTTTTTTTTTTTTAAAGATTTTATTTATTTATTCATGAGAGACACAGAAAGAGAGAGAGAGAAGCAGGCTCCATGCAGGGAGCTGGATGTGGCACTTGATCCTGGGTCTCCTGGTCCAGGCCACAGGCCAAAGGCAGCACTAAACCGCTGAGCCACCCAGGCTGCCCCATCATGAGTATTCAGATGTCTCTGATGGACTGAGGGTATTGAGGTGTCAGGATGACATTACTGGTTAGGATTATATCCAGCTAGATTAAACTTTTTTAAAAAGATTTTATTTATTTATTTGACAGAGAGATTGAGAACAGAAGCAGGGAGCGGCGGGGAGAGAATCAGTCTCCCCGCTGAGCAGGGAGCCCAGTGAGGGGCCCCGGGATCATGACCTGAGCCAAAGGCAGACACTTAACCAATGGAGCTCCCCAGGCACACCTGGATTAAAATATTTTTGATTTATCTTTAAATTGACTCATTTTGAGGTAATATTCACTGGGAGTCATCTGTATAAAGTAGTCTGGCCTTACTGCTAATGTAGAAACAAAATTACATAAAAATTTGTGCTCCCAAGTATCTTGTCTGGGGAGATGGTACTATGCATATAGACCAAGAGATATTCAACATGGTGGAATAATGCTATTGGTGAAAGGATCATACATATAGGAATTGCCTAGAGGAGGAATTTTCAGGGTTGGAGCTGTGAAAGTCTCCAAGGGGAAGAGGAATTCAGTCTTGGTGGGAATTACATAGAAAGGAAGGAAGATGCCAATGGTCTTTCACTTTGGAGCCATGGAATGTTCTGCTGCATTTAGCATTTTCTCTTCCTCTACTTTCCATTTCTATTCTCAATCATGGGACAAATAATAGTATCTCCACCTCTGTTGTTAAGAAATGAGTTAAGCAGAACTTGAAAGGGGCTTGGCAACTTAAAAAAAAAAAGATTTATTATTTTGAGTTGAGCACAGAGCCCGACACAGGGCTCAATCCTACAACCCTGAGATGATGATATGACCCAAAATCCAGAGTCAGACACTTAACCAACTGAGCCACCCAGCTGCCCCAGTGGTTTGTCAATTTTAGTGAAATTTTGTTTGTAAGAAATAGACTATCTCCACAACAGTTTTCCTAACTATAATTTTCTATACTAAATATAGATTCACTGAACTCTGTCATTAAATTTGAATTTCATTGTAGAGAATGGGCTGGAAATTTTGATAATTTTTAAATAATGAAGCTGTACCACACTTATTCTTGCATGCCATATTGCTTTGCACTTTGAACATAATAAAAAGTACCACACAAACTATGAAATCTGCTTTTAAATGTCACAAAGAATAGGCATTTAAATTGGTGATTGGGAAAAATAAATCATGCTGTCCATAAGGGTGACATTCCCCAAAGTGGGATAGGGATGATTTTAGGTGGTACATAGAGTAACATTTTGAGGCTGCATAGTGTAGTGATCAAGAGCCAGCTTATCAGGAAGAATGGCATTGTTTTTATTTTTGCAAATCTCTTTAGTGTCTGGTGTATTAAGGACAGCTGGATTTTCATATTTGCTTCTCTGTTCAGTCTGTCATGATAGGTTGTTTTGATTGAAATAGATGAAGAAAATCTAGACTCAGATATTTAGTTGGAAAAGGAAGAACTCAGTTGCCTTTTCAGATAATTGTGTATATTTTTTCATACTGTACTGAAACTGAACAAGAGGTAATTTCCTAAAGGTTAGTTGCCGTATGGAATCTGAACTTTTCAGTTGGTACACTCGTGAGAGAATGAGACTGTAAAAGGCAAATAATGGCCTAGTGTTAATATGAAAATAGTTTTGAACTTGCAGACTTCCTGACGATCTGAAACCCCCCAAAACAGAAATCCCTATACCCCATTTTGAAAACAGCTTTAGGGGATGCCTTTGTTATTTTCAAGTAAGTTTTATTATTTACCACCAGTAGAGGGCAGAGAAGACTACTTTATTAAGGGCTCTTGAAAAACAGCTAATAGCTTTTGTTGTAAATCACTTTCTTTGTGTTGATGTTTGGGTTAAAGATCTTATAAAGTCGCAGGAAGTCATAGAGGTTGTTTAGTGATCTTAATGTTAGTGGTGACAAATTAGGAGAGCACTCCTTTCCCTTTTAGGTATATATTAACTAAAGGAACCCGATATGCTAGTGAATCAGAACCCTTGCCCTGGACAGTCTTAAAGAAGTACTGAAAAATTCTTACTCTTCTGATTCCTATTATTCTTTTTAAAAAAATATTTTATTTATTTATTCATGAGAGATACATGGAGAGAGGCAGAGACATAGGCAGAGGGAGAAGCAGGCTTCCTACAGGGAGCCCGATGTGGGACTGGATCCCAGATCAGGATCATGCCTGGAGCCAAAACCGCTGAGCCACCCAGGCATCTTGGCGTGACTGTGTTCCAATCAAACTTTATGGAAAAGGTGGTGGGTCAGATTTGACCTGCAGATTGTATTGTGACAACCTTGGACATAAAGTGCAGAATTATTAGGTTCATTTGTATGTTTTTTATTGTTAGGAATTATTTTTAAAAGTTTTTTATTTAATTTTTTTAACTATGAAAAACATATATGGAAAAGAAAAAGAAAAACATATACAGGGTTACAAAACAAACTTTAAAACTGGATAAATTTGTCCCTAACTCCTACCCACTATTCTTTTCTCTCTGTAGATAACACATTTTGCTTTTTTTTTTTTTTTTTAAGATTTTATTTATTTATTCATGAGAGAGAGAGAGAGAGAGAGAGGCAGAGACACAGGCAGAGGGAGAAGCAGGCTCCACGCCGGAGCCCCATGCGGGACTCGATCCCGGGACCCCAGGATCGCGCCCTGGGCCAAAGGCAGGTGCGAAACTGCTGAGCCACCCAGGGATCCCCCCATATTTTGCTTTTACTTGTTCTTTCACTGCCTTTTTGACAATAGAAGCAAGTAATGTATTTTATATTTGGTCCCTTTCTTACACAAAAGGTGGCATATTCCTTTATACCTTACTTTTAATATATTTTTTTAAAGATTTTATTTATTTATTCATGATAGTCACACAGAGAGAGACAGAGAGGCAGAGACACAGGCAGAAGGAGAAGCAGGCTCCATGCACCGGGAGCCCGATGTGGGATTCGATCCCGGGTCTCCAGGATCGCGCCCTGGGCCAAAGGTAGGCACCAAACCGCTGCGCCACTCAGGGATCCCTACTTTTAATATTTAATATGTCTTAGAGATAACTACATAGCTACATAGTGGTTCACAGCAATTTTCTTTTTTTTTTTTTTTTTTTTTTTTTTTTTTTTTTTTTTTTATTTATTTATGATAGTCACAGAACGAGAGAGAGAGAGAGGCAGAGACACAGGCAGAGGGAGAAGCAGGCTCCATGCACCAGGGAGCCCGACGTGGGATTCGATCCCGGGTCTCCAGGATCACGCCCTGGGCCAAAGGCAGGCGCCAAACCGCTGCGCCACCCAGGGATCCCTCACAGCAATTTTCTTTTACAAGCATGCCATTATATGGATATACTATTGTTTATTCCATACGTTCTCTTTTAATGGACATTTGGGTTGTCTGAGGTCTTTTTTTGGTACAAGAAGCACTACAATGAATAGTCTTGGGTATATGTCATTTTGCATTTTTGCCTGTGTATTTATCTATAGGAAAGATTCCTAAAAGGGGGGATTGCTGGGCCAAACGTTAAATACGTATGTAATTTTGCTAGATTTTGCCAAATTGCTCTCTTCAGGAATGTTACCATTTTAGTTTCTTCCAGCAGTGTATGACAGTGCATGATTTCCCAAAACCTTGCCACATAATGTGTTATAAAACTTTTGGATTTTAGCCAGTTGATAAATGGAAAGTGCTATTTCAGTATAGTTTTAATTTACTCTTCTGTTATGAGCAAGGTTGATCATATTTTCATGTTTCAAAGTCATTTGCATTTCTTTTTCGCTAAACTGTTCATATCTTTTGCTTATATAGTGTTCATACTCTGTTCACTTTAGAGTATGTTTAACGAGCATATTCTAAGTAACTTTTTTGTTGTTGTTAAATAACATTTAATGGAACTTTTTTTTTTTTTTTAAGTAATCTCTCCATCTAGTGTGGGACTCGAACTCTTGACCCTGAGATCAAGTCAGATAACTGTTCTGACTGAGCAGCCAGGTGCCCTGCAACATAACTTAATGGCTGCAGATATTCCATTATTCATTCATTTAGCAACTACCTATTTTGAACAATACTGTATTATCAGACAGGCCTTGTTCCAGGCAAGGAGAATATGGCAGTGAACAAGACAGAGCAACATCCCTGTCCTCAAGCAGCTTTTATTCAAGTTGGCAAAGAGGCAATAAATAATAAAGTAAATCTTACACTTACATATTATATGTTAGATACAGGTAGATGGTTATTTACTCATCTAATCTGTTACTGAATATATATTTCTCATTTTATGCTATTATAAGTTATGTACTGTTGAGCACTCTTTTAGTTACTCCATTTTAATCCTTTCTTTTGTTTCTTAGGTGTTTTTATTTATTTTTTAAGATTCTATTTATTTATTTGAGATCGAGAGAGAGCACAAGCAGGAGGAGGGGCAGAGGGAAAGGGAGAGGCAGACTCTCCACTGAGCAGGGAGCCCAGTGCGGGGCTTGATCCCAGGACCCTGGCAACATGACCTGAGCAGAAGGCAGATGCTTAACCTACTGAGCCATGTAGGTACCCCTCTTAGAAGGTGTTTTAATTTTAATTTTGAAGTCTGTTACTACTTATATCCATTTACATTTTCAACATTTTGTTATGGTTTTATAACCATAACACTCCATTTTGCATTGTATATTTTTTTAAGATTTTATCTATTTATTCATGAGAGATACAGACAGAGAGAGGCAGAGAGAGAAGCAGGCTCCATGCAGGGAGCCCAATGTGGGACTCAATCCCAGGACTTCAGGATTATGCTGTGGGCGGAAGGCAGGCGCTAAACCGCTGAGCCACCCAGGGATCCCCGCACTGTATTTTTATTTATTTTTATTTTTTTTTTATTTTTTATTTTTTTAAAATTATTTATTTATTTACTATAGTCACACAAAGAGAGAGAGAGAGAGACAGAGACATAGGCAGAGGGAGAAGCAGGTTCCATGCACCGGGAGCCCGACGTGGGATTCGATCCCGGATCTCCAGGATCGCGCCCTGGGCCAAAGGCAGGTGCTAAACCGCTGCGCCACCCAGGGATCCCCCCCGCATTGTATTTTTAATAGTTATCCTGGAATTACAATATACGTCCTTAATTTTTCACAGTCTACTTAGAATTAATATTGTTACTGCTTCACATAAGGGTTAAAGAACCTCAAGAACTTTGCAACTATAAGGGTCATTTTATAACTCCCACTTGGGCATTATGCTATGAGTTTCATGTTTATTATATCTATTGTAGTTATAAATCCCAATACCATTTTATAAATTTTGCCTCAGACACACACACACATATATATGTATTTGAAGAAATTAAGAAAAAAAATCTTTTATATTTACCTGAATATTTACATTTCTGATGCTTTTCATTTCTTCCTAAAGATCCCAGTTTCCATCTAGTATTATTTTCCTTCAGCTTGAAGAATTTCCTTTACCATTTGTTTGTAGTTCAGGTCTGCTGATAGTTCTCTTGGTTTTCAATGATCTGAAATGTCTTTATTTCACTTTGATTTTTTTTTAAAGATTTCATTTATTTATTCATGAGATACACAAAGAGAGAGAGAGAGGCAGAGGGAGAAGCAGATTCCATGAAGGGAGCCCGATGTGGGACTCAATCTCAGGACTCCAGGATCATGCCCTGAGCTGAAGGCAGGCATTCAACCACTGAGCCACCCAGGCATCCCTTCTCTTTGATTTTTGAAAGCTATTTTTACTAGATCTAGAATTCTGAGTTGGCATTTTGTTTCTTACTCTTTTTTAAGAGAGTGTGTGCAGGAGCAGTGGTGGAGGGATAGTAGGAAAGAGAGAGAGGGAATCTTTTTTTTTTTTTTTTAAGATTTATTTATTTATTCATGAGAGACACACAGAGAGGCAGAGACACAGGCAGAGGGAGAAGGAGGCTCTACGCAGGGAGCCCGATGTGGGACTCGATCCCAGGTGCCCAGGATCAGGCCTGGGCCGAAGGTGGCGCTAAACCACTGAGCCACCCAGGCTGCCCCCCCCCCCTTTTTAAAAATATTTTATTTATTTAACTGAGGAAGCGGTGGGAGGGGCAGAGGGAGAGGGACAAGCAGACTGCATCCTGAGCATGGAGCCAGATGAGGGGCTTGATCGTATGACCCTGAGATCACGACCTGAGCTGAAACCAAGAATCTGTCACTTAACTGACAGAGGCACCCAGCGTCCCAGGAGAGAGAATCTTAAGCAGATTCCACACCCAGAGAGCCCGACTTGCAGCTCCATCTCCCAACCCTGAGATTATGAGCTTGCGATCATGACCTGAGTCGAAATCAAGAGTCTGATGCTTAACCACCTGAGTCATCTAGGTACCCCTCTTCTATCAGTATTTTAAGATGTTTTTCTACCATCTCTTAGGAGTCATTGTTGGTAAGTTTATAGTCATTCACAGCATCATCCCTCATAGATAGTGCCTCATACTTTTCTGGCTGCTTCCAAGATTTTCTTTTTCTCTCTGGTTTTAACGATGACTATAATAATGCCTACTTGTGATTTTCTTTTTACTTATCTTAATACTTAGAGGACCATCATGGGCTGGGCCTACAGATTTCATAGTTATTAGCTTATAGATGGCTTTTAAAGACATGGACCTGGAGAAGATCCTTGAGGAGGAAAGTGCAGAATTCAGGAGAAGCCCTGGAAAACGTAGCAGCAACCTGGTAGAGAAGGAGTTGGCAGTGGAGGCAATAGAGGGATGGCCCTTGAGGTGTCTCAGAAGCCAAGAGATGAGCGTGTTTCAAGAAGGCAGTTGTCAACTCCTCAGCTACTGCTATGAGCATGTAAGTGCTCCTTCACCAGTAGAGGGCAGGAAAGACCATTTTAGGAAGGGTCAGGGTGGGGGGGGGGGGAGATTGAAAATAGATGTTTTGTGGGAAAGAGGTGATTAAATGAACCCCTCTGAATCTTAGGCTGTAATTTGTGACCTCCCTTACTAGAATGTAAGCCCTATGAGGGAAGAGACTTTTTTTGTTTAGTGCTTTATCCCTGGCACCTGGAACAGTTAGAATGCATTTTCTGTGGTAAGTATTCCGCCTTTTATTTTTCTGTTCTGGCTACAATTTGAGCCCAGGAAGATGACTAGACAAGGTCTCTGCCCTCTGAGCATGTGAGGAATAGAAACAAACTAGATGAAGTATAATGTGTTTAGGTTCTGCCGTTCTAACCACATCCCAGAGTGCTTTGGGAAGATAGAAAGCATGGTCTCGAATTCTGCTTAGGCTCGGGTGGTGCAACTGGGGGGAGGCTTTCCAGGGGCAGTGACATCTGGGCCGGGTCCTAGAGAATGAGCTGGAGTGGCCAAGGCATTCCACATAGAGAAAAGTAGTTTGTTTCCCATGTATGTAATCTTTTTTTTTTTTTTTCCTTCAAAAGGATCGGATTCCGGTTCACTACTCATCACAAAACATGATGTCCTGTTGGCTACTTTAAACTCTAACCTGTCTGCTTTGGAGGACAAATTGCTGAAGGATCCTCACTGGGAAAAACTGAAACTCCTAAGGGATGAAATGGCTAATAAGGCAGAAAGGCCTCAAAACTCTGTGGATGTCACCTGGAATTTTACCTCTCAAACCTTATTGTTGCTATTGTGCTTGAAGGAAACCATGATCCACCTTGCAGCCAGTTTCAATCCGGGTAAACCCAACCCGAGGACTCCAGAAGCTGCTCCTGCCCTGAGCCCAGATACACTTAGTATCTCACAGCAGAAGACTGTCCAGTCAGCCTTGCAGTTTGTAGTCACCTTGGGTGTCTGCCCCTATCTCATGCCCGGAGTTGGAGTCCCTTTGAGATGCAGAACTGAGTTTGGGGCCGTTGTTCAGGATGTGGTATGTCTTGATGCTCCTCCTCATGCAGCCCGGAGACTGTACACCAGCTGCAAGCTTCTTCTAAATGTTGCACATCACACATCTCTGGGGAGCTTGATTTTCAGCCGCCATTTTGGGGATGTTGCTGCCGGTCTGTGCCAGCTCGGATTCTGCCCAAACAAGGGAAGGTCACAAAAACCTGAGGAAGAGGTAAACACATGCTGAATGTGCACGTGTCTGTGTGAATGTGTGTATATTTGTGTGTGTTTATAAAAGACAACTCTTAGTTTTTTGGAAAGGGGCTGTTGGAAAGACCTAGAATTCCTGTTGAATGCCAAAACATATGCAGTGGATAAATGAATCTTTTTAGAAGGCTGGAGTTTCATTTATTAGATGCTAGTCCTTAGCATACCTAGAGACTCTGTTTCACCTGTTTCTTTTTTTATTTATTTATTTATTTATTTATTTATTTATTTATTTATTTATTTATTTATTTATATTTTTGAAGATTTTTTTTTTTAGAGATTTTATTTATTCATGAGAGACAGAGACAGAGAGAGAGGCAGAGACACAGGCAGAGGGAGAAGCAGGCTCCATCCGATGTGGGACTTGATCCTGGGTCTCCAGAATCATGCCCTGGACTGAAGGCGGCGCTAAACCACTGAGCCACCCGGGCTGCCCTGTTTCTTTTTATTTTCTGACAACTGTTGCAGGCTATGTCTTTAAGTCTCTGTTTCTTTCTTTCTTTTTTTTTTTCCTTTTGCCTCTGTTTCTTTTTTAATAAAATGTGTATAATGATACCTGCCTTGGAAAGTGGTTGTGAGGATTAAGGATAATGTGGGTAAAGTACCTAGCCCAATCCCCAGTAGTGCTTATCAAAAAGTAATTACTACTAATATTAGTATTAAACTATTCATCTCTCCTTCATTAAGGTCTTGGGAAGATTAAATGAAATGAAGAATGTAAAGCACTGAGTACACTGCATAATTCAATCAGTGTTCCTTGTTATTATTAGCTGTTGGGGTATGCGCCTGTTTTTTTGCTGACATGGTAAGGATTTGAGTACCTGGATTGTAAAGGTGCCGTGGAGGTTACAGAAGCATTAGACATTAACCGAGTAGACAAGACTCTTAAGTAGAACATAGCAGGGACCAGTGCCCCTCCCATGAGAAGACCACCAGCATCAGTGTAGGAGCCTAGCCAGAGGAAGCTGTTGAGATATGAATTTATCAAAGGTCAGTGTGGCTCAGATGCAGGGAAAATCCTTAACCCCTGGAGCCAGATTCATAATGCCTACCCACCTCATTTCTTTGTCACCCTCCAAACTAGTCTTCTCTGTTTGTTTCCTTTTCTGTTCTCTCTCTTGCATATGTTCACAAATAGTTGTCTAAAAGTTGCTATCAGGCAGTCCAGATGGTTCAGCAGTTTAGCGCCGCCTTCGGCCCAGGGCATGATCCTGGAGACCTGGGATCCAGTCCCGTGTCGGGCTCCCTGCATAGAGCCTGTTTCTCCCTCTGCCTGTGTCTCTGCCTCTCTCTCTCTCTGTCTCTCGTAAATAAATAAATAAAATCTTTAAAAAATAAATAAATAAAAGTTGCTATCATCTGAGCAGTAACATGAAATTATGAGCTCCCTCCATGGCTTCATGTTTCGGGGAGCAGTGCACTGTGCTCTTCACTACAGGGTATGAGTCTGTACATTTCTATCAGTGCCTACTGCCACCACATCTCTCAGATAGGGGTTCTGGATTGACAGGTCTTGTTACTATGACTTAAACAGTGCCCCAGAGTATCTAGAAGGAAGGAGAAAAGGGAAGCACACAGAAAGGACCAAGGAGGGAGATAAGAGAAGTTGCCAAAAGGGGAAACACAGCGGGTGTATGTTTTGAAGCTGAGCAAAGCCCCAGTGTTAGGAGCTCTTAGCAGTGCCTATGCTTCATGTTGCTAAATGGTAATGGGCATGACCCTAACTGCTTTACTGAGTAACCAAAGGGGGACAGTACTGGTGAGGCTCAGGGGAACTCAACAAATAGCACCCCTCTTTGCTGCCCAACTTCTGAATGAATTAAAAGCTAACCCAGTAAAGTGAGATGAGAACTCGGAATGTCACTTCTATTACTCCTAAGTGCAAAGTCAAGTATATGACTTAATTGATGGAGACAGCTGGGCTTTTTAACAGTGCATTCCAGAGTTAGACACCCTTACTGCTCATCCAGTTGTAAGGAGTATGGGGAAACCGCAGCACCTTCTGCTCCGCCATGGCAGGGGATAGGCCTCTGTAAAGTCCATGGCAAGGAAGAGCAGAGCAGAATGTGCACTTACTCCCAAGACATAAAAGGAGCTGAGTTGTACATGTCAACACTCACCAATAAGTAAGTATATTCCAAACTCACCAATAAGGTAAGTGCCTATGTGATCTCCTGCCCAGAGTGAGCAAAGGGATGGAGAAGGGGCTAGGAGCATTTTAGTATTATTACTTCCTCCATGTGGAAGGGAGCCAGAAAGAGAAAGAAGCCTGCCCTCCTGTCCTCTCATAAGTGTTTTTATACAGTATTGTAAACATTACCTTCTATTGCCTGCTAAAGCCAATACATGTTTCTTTTAGGTTTTAACAGAAGAGGAAAGAACCCTATCTAGGGAGGCCTTGAGAGACATCTTGGATCAAGCATATCAACCGTTAGCAGTCCGAGAATTACTCATTCTCCAGGGAGGACCACCCCAGGTATTTAGGCCTGAGGACTCTTGTGGGTGAATCATTAATGATCATGTGCAGAATGTTGTCTTCTCCTGGGAAATGTGATAATCTAGTTGAGTCTTATTTCATCCTTTATTTATTTTATTTTATTTTTTTAAAAATTTTTATTTATTTATGATAGTCACACACAGAGAGAGAGAGAGAGAGAGAGAGAGGCAGAGACATAGGCAGAGGGAGAAGCAGGCTCCATGCACTGGGAGCCCGACGTGGGATTCGATCCCAGGTCTCCAGGATCGCGCCCTGGGCCAAAGGCAGGCGCCAAACCGCTGCGCCACCCAGGGATCCCTTATTTCATCCTTTAGATCACTAAATGATATTTGTAAAACAGTTACAATGGTCCTTGGGATAATTTTTTTTATAAAGATTTTATTTTTAAGTAGTCTCGACATCCAGTGTGGGGCTAGAAACTACACCCCCAAGATCAAAAGTCAAATGCTCTACCAGTGAGCCAGCCAGGTACCCTGACTGTCAGGATAATTTCTGTTGTTGTTGTTAGATACACAACTTTATTTATTTATTTATTTATATTTATTTATTTATTTATTTATTTAGATTTTATTTATTCATCAGAGACATAGGAAGAGAGAGGCAGAGACACAGGCAGAGGGAGAAGCAGGCTCCATGCAGGGAGCCTGACGTGGGACTCGACCCCGGGTCTCCAGGATCAGGCCTGAGGCTGAAGGTGGTGCTAAACCGCTGAGCCACCCGGGCTGCCCTTTATTCTTATTTAATAGCAAAAAATCACAAGTGATCAGAATTATGCATTAGGATAATTTTTAAGGATTTTTCTATTAATGGAATGATGATGACTTTCCCCAAGAATATGGCCGTTTTATTTATTTATTTAAAATTTTTGCTTATTTAAAAAATTTAACTGGAATATGGCAATTTCATTTAAAATATATTTTATTCATTCTGAAACCAGAGCTATATATATATATATATATATATATATACACACTAAAATTTGATTGTTTGATGATACATTCTTCTGGCAGAAGTACTTGGACATTTTATTCTTTGAATGGAGTCTATATAATCAAGAACTTAACATTAGGGCTATTGTTGGGACTATTTTATCTCCTTTGTTTGAAAAACATAAGAGTATATATTCTGCTAGGTGTAAGATAGTTCCTTTTTTCCTTAAAAATAATGATTTATCTGAAATGTTTTAATTTAATGATGGAGTTACCTATCTGCTTAAATATCTATGTTTAGTTATGGGTATAGAGTAAAGAGTGAGGGGCCAGAGGCATTAGTGGTAGGTCAGGAACAAGGACCAGCTGAAATTGGGTATAAAGATACCTTGTAGATGAAGTCATTTTCATCTCATCCCTAGAATATTACTGTAGCCTCCCACTGGGCTCCCCTGGCCTCACACTGCTTTTCTGGATGACTCCACAGTTTGCCAGATTAAATCAAATGTATTATAAGAACATGGTAAAAAGCAGAGGCTCTGGACATCAACATATTAGGATTCAACCCCAGTGTGCAGTTATGTGGATTAGTAAACCTTTCTATCTCTCAGTTTCCTTAATGATAGGATAGTAGCTCCTTGCAAGTCCATTTTGAGATCATTTGGGAGTTATTTATCACAGTGCTGGCAAATCATAACCCCTTCCATAAGTGGTGATTATTAGTCTTCCTTAAATGAAAGAGGGCCTAGTTAGGATTAAATGTTTCTGTCACTAATTTTTATTTATTTTATTTTTAAATTTTTATTTATTTTTAAAGATTTTATTTATTTATCCATGAGAGACATATATATATAGAGAGAGAGAGAGGCAGAGACATAGTCAGAGAGAGAAGCAGGCTCCATGCAGGGAGCCCAATGCGGAACTCGATCCCGGGACCCCAGGATCATGCCTTGGGGTGAAGGCAGATGCTCAACCGCTGAGCCACCCAGGCATCCCTGTCACTAATTATTATGTTCACGTAGTTATGTATCATGATTGACAGCAACATAGTTCAGGTCTAGATCCCAAACAGAGACCCCAGGTCTCTGTTTTATTCATGGTGGTTCCACAGAGCTCTCAGAAAGGAACACTTGAAGAAATTTAAGTATTTTTTTAAACTGCTGTGCCACAAGGAGTCAGAGTAGCTGAGACCATGGAGGCAAGGAACAGCTGCCCTCTTACTGTCACAAATTGTACTCTTAGTGATGAATAACTTTCATAGGACTCTTATATGGAAGCTAGATTTGATTGGAAGGGCTGCATTCAGAGATTGGTTACATTAACTTTGTGTTTCTAAAATCTATATTTCATTCACCTATGTGTTTGGCTATTTCTGGGTTTGAAATTTCACTTGATATTTCACTTGAAGTTTCATGGTATTTCTACTTTCTCATAGGTGATACTAAAGGAAGTTTCTTTGTGGAAAAAAATGCTGTTCTTTTTTTTAATTTTTAAAAAAGATTTTATTTATTTATTTGAGAGAGGGAGAGAGCAGGAGAGCATGAGCATTGGAGAGGGAGAAGCAGGCTGCTCATCCAGCAAGGAGCCCGATACAGGGCTTGATCCCAGGACCCTGGGATCGTGATCTGAGCCAATGGCAGCCGCTTAACCAACTGAGCCACCTGGGTACCCCCAAATGCTGCTCTTCTGAAGTCTGTTTATCATACTGTTACTTGTCAGTATGACTCAGTATATATTTCTATATTTTAATGATTTCTACATATCCTATCTATTTTACTGACACTGAATTCATACCTTTTACTTCCTTTTTTAGTCCTGCATGGATGAGAAGACACAAGTTAGGTGTCGGGCCCCTGCCTGGCTTCGGCGTCTATGTGGACAGCTGCTCTCTGAAAGGTTGATGAGACCCAGTGGTGTTCAGGCAGTAGTCCGGGGCATTTTGGAAGGAGCAGGTGGTAAGAAATAAAATGTTTCTGTTACTTTGGTATCCAGTTTCCTCTGATGCAGGGTGAATTATTGGTCTTTAGCACTTGACTGTAAAACCTGATTGTGAATTATCTCTGCCTTTGTGGAGATTGAGGAGGTTCAATTTGGAGATTAAACCTTAATGAGCTTCTTTTACAGAAACTAATTTTCTTGCCATTTTTCTAAAACAGACGATTTTTCTAAAATAATCTGCTTATGTTGTTGAATAATATTCTTGGCTGTTTCAAATAACTTATAATATCAGAGGAGAACATTGCCCAGAACGTTTAAGTAAAACTCTCAAGAAAGGGCAGCCCTAGTAGCTCAGCGGTTTAGCACTGCCTTCAGCCCAGGGTGTGATCCTGGAGACCCGGGATTGAGTCCCACATCAGGCTCCCTGCATGGAGCCTGCTTCTCCCTCTGCCTGTGTCTCTGCCTCTCTCTCTCTCTCTCTCTCTCTGTGTGCCTCTAATGAATAAATAAATACAAATATTAAGAAAAAAAAACCTCAAGAAAGTGTGAAATTCCCCAGGGGAAAGGGCTTTGTGCCAGGGCACTAGGAGTACTTCACTTCAGGACTTAATATACAAAACACTTCTCTGAAGCTGGAGAGACCTTAGAGATGCACACTTCAGAATGAAATTGTGGATTCATTTCCTCAATTATATTCTCTAAGTCCACAGGAATAGAAAAATGTTGATTATCATGCTAAGCATGGTAGTCATTTTTAATTTACATTTTTAAATTTTTTTCAACAAAATTATTCTTGTGCATAAAGAGTCAAATTGGTGTATAAGGCTTACGGAGAAAAATAGTCCTTGGCCCCATTCCAGTCCATCTCCCTTACCCAGAAGCAAGCACTTTGACCTCTTTTAGCAGGTTTCTTCTGGTATTTACCTCTAAGGCATTTACAGAACCTTTAAAATTTTTTTCATTTTAGGCAGCATTTATCATCTTCTCACCACATGTGGAAGAGGATTTTGCTCTCTTTTAGAACTCTATCACCACTCCCCTCAGACATACTCCATCTCCTAAATAGTCATGTCCTAATTTTGGTTAGGTTAATAGTCAGTGTTCATGTTCTTCTAACAGTATAATTATTATTTACAGCTGGGTTGTATAGTATGCCATGACTACTTTTCTTTTTACATAACTTTTGTACTTCTTGCAGTTAATAACCACTTGTTTGCTAGGTTTTTTATGTACCTCTCACTAATCTCTTCTCAGATTCTCTCACAGTTTAAGTCTCCTTTCAAATACACCCAATATTCTATTGCTTTGGTCTTCTTGGAGACATCTCTGTCTGAGTCTTCTCTAATCTGGACTAGTTATCTCTTGGACAGCAAACCTCCTGGGATCTCCCTTCACTTTTATCCTGGTGATTCCTTTGCCTTTCTTCTGTGTTTAGTCCCTTATCTCCCATATCCCATGCACATTCATTTCCTATTGCTGCTGTAACAAATTACCACACACTTAGTGCTTCTTGATGGAAATGATATTTATACTGGGCCCTGAAGGCTGAGTAGGACTTTTTTAGCTGACAGTGAGAGAAGACTAACACATAGGCAAAGAGAATAGCATGTATGAAGGAACAGACATAGAGAAAGCATAGTGTTTTTGAAGAAGTTTCAGTGTGGGTAAAGCAGTGATGGCAGAGTGTGGTGTTCAAGATTTTGAACTTTATTCTGAGGGTAATGAGAAACCATGGAAGGTTTTAAGAAGGAGAGAAGTTGGATCAAATCTACATTTTATTTATTTATTTTTAAAGATTTTAAAAATTTATTTAATCATGAGAGATACATAGAGGGAGAGACAGAGACACAGGCAGAGAGAGAAGCAGGCTCCATGCAGGGAGCCTGATGTGGGACTTGATCCTGGGACCCCAGGATCACGCTCTGGGCTGAAGGCAGACGCTCAATCGCTGAGGCAGACGCTCAGTCGCAAAGAGAATAGCATGTATGAAGGAACAGACATAGAAAAAGCATAGTGTTTTTGAAGAAGTTTCAGTGTGGGTAAAGCAGTGATGGCAGAGTGTGGTGTTCAAGATTTTGAACTTTATTCTGAGGGTAATGAGAAACCATGGAAGGTTTTAAGAAGGAGAGAAGTTGGATCAAATCTACATTTTATTTATTTATTTTTAAAGATTTTAAAAATTTATTTAATCATGAGAGATACATAGAGGGAGAGACAGAGACACAGGCAGAGAGAGAAGCAGGCTCCATGCAGGGAGCCTGATGTGGGACTTGATCCTGGGACCCCAGGATCACGCTCTGGGCTGAAGGCAGCCACTCAATCGCTGTCCCAAAACCTACATTTTAGAAATACCTATCTGGATGTATTGTGAAGAATGGGTTGGGTAAGAGCAGAGGCAGGGAGATCAGTTAAGCAGTCAACTGAGAGGTCTCAGTGGCTTGGATCAGTGCAGTGGCCGTAGAAATGGAGAAAAAGGAATGACTTGCAAGAGGTTTTTAAGAGGTAGCATTCCGGGGACACCTGGATGGCTCAGTTGGTTAGGCATCCCACTCTTGATTTCAGCTCTGGTTATGATCTCAGGGTCATGGGATTGGGCCCTGCGTCCAGTTCTGTGCTCAGTGTGGAGTCTGCTTCAGGTTCTTTCTCCCTCTCCCTCTGCTCTTCCCCCTGCTTGAGCATGCTCTCTCTCTCTCTTTCTCTTAACTAAGTAAACTTTTTTTTTTTTTTTTTTTTTTAAAGAGCTAGCGTTGCCAGAACTTAATGAAGGGCTGGATATGTGGGGAGGGAAGAGGAGAGACAAGAATCAATCTTGATTTTCCATTTCTAGTGTGGTAAATGTACCTTGGTCCTATCAGACAAATGTGAAGTCAACATGGTTGATAGATTTGGTCTAAAGTGACTCTGATGTTTCCTCCCTAGTTCTGCTGGCCTTTGCTTCTAGGGCTAATAAAATGAAAAATTATCAGTTACTTGAGAGAAGTTGCTACATGCAAATAGGTCCTTGCAAATCTTTTTCTGAAGAAAAGTTAGAGTTCATCCAAGGTCATGCAAATTAGAGAGCTGCTGTAAGACGCTTAGAGCCCTATTTTTTGCTATGAGCTTTTTCCCCCTCTACTTATGCATGTATATATTTTTTTGTTATCTATTTAAATCTTGTTTCTTCTCAAAACTGATTTGAGGCAATTTATATTTACTCACACATTTGCCATTTCTGGTGTTCTTCATTTCTTTGTGTAAATCCAAATTTTAATTCAAATTTCCTTCTGCCTGAAGAACTTCAGCATTTCTTATAGTACAGGTCTGCTGGCTGTGAATTCCTTTAGCTTTTGTTTATCTGAAAAAGTCTTTATTTTACCTTCCTTTTTTTTAATATATTTTATTTATTTATTCATGAGAGACACAGAAAGAGAGAGAGGGGCAGAGACATGGGCAGAGGGAGAAGCAGGCTCCACGCAGGGAGCCCGATGTGGGACTCAATCCCGGGAAGCCAGGATCACGCCGTGGGCCGAAGGCAGGCACCAAACCGCTGAGCTACCCAGGGACCCCTCACCTTGCTTTTCAAAAATATTTTTGCCGTCATTTTTGTCTTTGTTCCCCTACATGTGATAGATCTTTCTTTTTCTGGTTACTTTTAAGCATTTTCTCCTTGTCACTGGTTTTTAGAAGTTGATTATGATATTCCTTGGTGTGGGTGATATTCTTCTTTTTCTCTGCTTAACATTTCTTGAGCTTGTTAGAGCTGAGTTTTATAGTTTTTATCATATTTGGAAATTGTTTAGACATTGTCTTCAAAATTTTTTCTATCCTCTCTTCTCTCTAAAACTGTTTTTAAAAAAAATTTGAGCCCCAATGTGGGGCTTGAACTCACAATGCCTGAGATCAAGAGTTGAATGCTCTACCCACTGAGCCAGCGAGGTACCCCTCTTCTCTCTTTTTGGAATTTGAATTACACCTAATATTATGCTTAATGTTGTCCTATAAGTTACTGATGCTCTGTGTTTTTTTGTTTGGTTTTGTTTTGTTTCTCAGTCTTTCTGTGTTTCATTTTGGGTGATTTCTTTTGCTATGTGTTCAGGTTTATTGATTTTTTTCTTCTGCAGTGTTTAATCTGCTGTTAATCCCATCCAGTGTATTTTTCATTACAGATTTTTTTTTTTTTTAAAGAGAGAGAGAGAGAGAGAGAGAGCACAAGTGGAGGGGAGGGGCAAAGAGAAAGGGAGAAGCAGACTCCCTGCTGAGCCAGGCGTCCCTAGAGTAACCTTTAATCTGAGGTAATTTGGCCCCACTTCTAAGCCAATAGCATTCTGAGATTTTACTTAATGCCCTGTGTATATATTAGGAGGCCTTTCCATGCAAGCTAGTGGGAACACAACCTGTTTCCAGCCCTTGTGAACTTTAGGGACTTTTTCCCCTACTTCTTTCTGGTGGTTCTTGCCTCAGCCTTGTTTTTGTTTGTTTGTTTGTTTTGTGGGTTTTTTGTTTGTTTATTTGCACATATACACAGGTTATATACTATACTAAAGATTTGAATGAGGACACCTCTGCAGATCTCTGGAGCTCTCTCTTTACATACCTCTTTTCTGGTATTTTACTCTGAAAATTCTAGTTGCCTTAACCTCCCTGAACTCTGAACCATGTTTCTTTTTTTTTTTTTTAAAGATTTTATTTATTTATTCATGAGACACAGAGACAGAGAGAGGCAGAGACCCAGGAAGAGGGAGAAGCAGGCTCCATGTAGGGAGCCCGATGTGGGACTCGATCCTGGGACTCCAGGATTAGGCCCTGGGCTGAAGGCAGGCGCTAAACCGCTGAGCCACCTGGGCTGCCCTGAACCATGTTTCTTTAACTGAACAAGATGCCAGGCTTTGTTTGGGTTCCCCTTTGATGTGTTGTGGCCTCCAAGCTCTCTCTAAGCAGTAGGCTAGGGCATTCATGGAGTTCACCTTGTTTGCTTTTTTTTGTCTCAGAGGTCATTGTCCTGGGCTACTTGTCCAGTGTCTAAAAACTATTGTTTATAAAGTTTGTCCAGTTTTCCAGTGATTTAAAGAAGTAAGGTAAATCTGATACCTGTTACTGTATAGCTTTGGTTTAAGGCAGTTTAAATGACATGATGAATATAAAGAGACATAATAATAATAATAACAACAATAATAATAATAAAAGTAATAGACACTGAGAAGCAGCTAGTATTCAACCTCTGTCAATAATAACATTACAATGAATAAGTGCTCTTTTTTCCTCTGAACTTCCAGAAACCAACATGGAAAGTGCCAAGGGGTAGATTATCTTATTAAAGAAAAAACCAATTTTTAGTAGAGAAGAACACTTTTGCAGAAATTTTAAGGACTGTATGGGGGAACTAGTAGGAGTTTTTGACCTCTCTGTCCATCACTGACAGCTGGGGCCGCTGGCGGTAGTGACGCTGAGGCAGCGGCTGCTGATTGGAAGAAGTGTGACTTGATTGCAAAGATTTTGGCCTCTTGTCCCCAGCAGTCTCTTTCACCAGAGGATTACTACAGGGATATCTGCCCCCAGGTAAACACTTGTGTTTCTTCTCACTGTGTGAGGATTATCTGCTTATTCACAGAAAGGAGACTCTAATGCTTCTCTAAGGTGGAGGTAAAAGCAATATAATAGGTTTTTCTGTTTGGTGACAGGCCTTGTTAATAAGTGAATAAACACCTATGGAAGAGACCCACCTAATTGTTATGTTTAAGAATGCCTCCCTATTGTCAAATGAGTAGCCCAGCTTGCTCTTTTTTAATCTTTTATTTATTCATTTATTTTTTTTTTAATTTTTATTTATTTATGATAGTCACAGGGAGAGAGAGAGAGAGAGAGAGGCAGAGACACAGGCAGAAGGAGAAGCAGGCTCCATGCACCGGGAGCCCGACGTGGGACTCGACCCCGGGTCTCCGGGATCGCGCCCTGGGCCAAAGGCAGGCGCTAAACCGCTGCACCACCCAGGGATCCCTTTTTTTTTTTAAATTTTATTTATTTATTCATGAGAGACAGAGGGAGGTAGAGACACAGGCAGAGAGAGAAGCAGGCTCCATACGGGCAGCCCAATGTGGCTCAATCCAGGGACTCCAGGATCAGGCCCTGGGCTGAAGGTGGCGCTAAACTGCTGAGCCACCCAGGCTGCCCATGAGCTACCTGGGCTGCCCCCCCAGCTTGCTCTTAAGAGCTGGAATAAGAAACTAAAATTTCATCTTGTTCATTATCTTTTCTGTGTGTTTTTAATTAGTTAAAAAAAAGCAGGTATTAAGTAAACAAGGTAAATTAACATGGTATTCAACTTAAAAAGCACAGAAGAGTAAACAGAAAAATAAATCTTCATCTCATTTGGTTTCTAGTCCCTCAGAAGTAGTCACTGTTGGGATCCCTGGGTGGTGCAGCGGTTTGGCGCCTGCCTTTGGCCCTGGCCCGGGGCGCGATCCTGGAGACCCGAGATCGAATCCCATGTCGGGCTCCCAGTGCATGGAGCCTGCTTCTCCCTCTGCCTGTGTCTCTGCCTCTCTCTCTCTCTCTCTGTGTGTGACTATCATAAATAAATAAAAATTAAAAAAAAAAGTAGTCACTGTTACTAATTTCTTATTTATTGTCTGGCAATATTCTGTATATTAATGTGTATCCAATTATATATGTATCTGTATATATATTCCAATTTTTATCCAAGTAATAATGTATACACACACTGTTTTTCATTTTGCTTCTTTAACTTAACAGTGTATCTTGGAGATCATTTCATCTAGAATCATTTCATATAGTTACCTCATTCTTTTCATAGCTATGTAGTATTTCACCATATTAATCTACCATAATTTATTTAACTAGCTTTCTGTTAATGGGCATAAGTTGTTTCCATTCTTTTGCTACTACAAATCATGCTGCAGTTAATGTCTATAAATATTTATTTATTTATTTATTTATTTATTTATTTATTTATTTATTTATTTATTTAAAGATTCTATTTATTTATTCACGAGAGACACAGAGAGAGAAAGAGGCAGAGACACAGGCAGAGGGAGAAGCAGGCTCCATGCAGGGAGCCCTATGTGGGACTCCATACCAGGTCTCCAGGATCACGCCCTGGGCTGAAGGCGGGACTAAACCGCTGAGCCACCCGGCTGCCCAATTTTTATTTTTTTAAGAGAAGGAGAGAGTAGGGTTGAGGCAGAGGGAGAGAGAGAGAATCCTTTTTTAAAAAAAAAGATTTTGGGATCCCTGGGTGGCGCAGCGGTTTAGCGCCTGCCTTTGGCCCAGGGCGTGATCCTGGAGATCCGGGATCGAATCCCATGTCAGGCTCCCGGTGCATGGAGCCTGCTTCTCTCTCTGCCTGTGTCTCTGCCTCTCTCTCTCTCACTGTGTGCCTATCATAAATAAATAAAAATTAAAAAAAAAAGATTTTATTTGTTTATTAGAGAGAACACACAAGCAGGGGGTGAGGGAGAGGGAGAGTATCTTTCAAGCAGACTCCATGCTGAGCGTGGAGCCCCACATGAGGCTCAGTCCTATGATCCTGTGATCATGACCTGAGCTGAAGTCCACAGTCGGATGCTTAACTGACTGAGCCTCCCTGGCACTCCAATCTCCATGCAAGTTTTTACACGTGCAAGTATTACCATAGGAAAAATTCTTAGAATTGAAATGATCCATTTAAAGGTTGTGTGCATTTAAATTTTTGATTGATATTATTCATATTATTTATTTATTTTCCCATACCTTTGCTTACACCATGTGTTACAAGACTTTTCTTTTTTTTTGCTAATGTAATACATGGAAAATACGGAAGGAGTTTTCTTAACCAGTATTCCCCAGGCATTTAGATGTAAGACACACCCTTTGGAGTAGAGTCCAAAGAAGGTCATTCAGTTGTTATGCTTATCATCAGAGTTCTCATGGATAGGCATGCATGGAAATAAAATATCACAATGCAAAGACGTTATGTTGAAAATACTACACATAAATCGTTCTACAGGACAAAGTTGGCATTTGCGATGATGAGTACATATTTTCTGAATCTAATAGCTATAGTTTTGCTTCTTAACAAATTGATTAAATCAAGTCACATGTTTTAGTCTCTCTGGAGCAGTGTCAAAGGTCACATAGTTTTGGACAGAAGATACTTCTGTTTGCAGAAAAATGCAAGAGTCACTTTTAAGTCAGGAACAAATGCACTTCTCTGTTGGTTGCTTATACTTTGGTGAACCAGTCACAGGCACTGGAGAACTATATTTATCTTTGAGAATAAAATAGACTCCTTTGTGGGATAGTTCAGGCATGACAGGTTCTTTATTTTATTTTTTTTTAATATTTTATTTATTTATTCATAGAGACATAGAGAGAGAGAGAGAGAGTGAGTCAGAGACACAGGCAGAGGGAGAAGCAGGCTCCATGTAGGGAGCCTGAGGTGGGACTCGATCCGGGGTCTCCAGGATCACGCCCTGGGCTGTAGGCGGTGCTAAACCGCTGCACCACTGGGGCTGCCCAGGGTTCTTTAGGCCCTAAATATATTTATATGCCTTGATTCAGATATTTCATTTGGTGGCACTATTTATAATAGCAAAAAATTCTTTTATTTAGGGTTTGTTTTTTTTTTAAGATTTTATTTAATTATTCATGAGAGACAGAGAAAGAGAGACAGAGACACAGGCAGAGGGAGAAGCAGGCTCCATACAGGGAGCCTGACGCAGGACTTGAACCTGGGACCCCAGGATCACAACCTGAGCTGAAGGCGGCACTAAACTACTGAGCCACCCAGGCTGCCCTTTTTTTTTAGGTTTTTAATTTAATTTAATTTTTTAAAAGATTTTATTTATTTATTCATAGAGATGCAGAGAGAGAGAGAGGCAGAGACACAGGCAGAGGGAGAAGCAGGCTCCACACAGAGAGCCAGATGTGGGACTCGATCCAGGGTCTCCAGGATCATGCCCTTGGCTGCAGGCGGCGCTAAACCGCTGCGCCACCAGGGCTGCCCTAGGTTTTTAATTTTAATTCTAGTGTAGTTAACATACTGTGTTATATTAGTTTTAGTTGTACATAATA
This sequence comes from Canis lupus familiaris, assembly GCF_011100685.1. Lineage (NCBI taxonomy): Eukaryota > Metazoa > Chordata > Mammalia > Carnivora > Canidae > Canis > Canis lupus. The sequence continues at coordinate 81,306,647 of NC_049226.1, read as the reverse complement.
GCAAAATTTTGAGAGAAAACTGAATGTCTGGATATTAGGGAATAATTTAATAAGTTCTTACATACAGCTTAGGTATAATATTTTTGAGGAATTTATAACAATCTGAGCAGATTTCAGCAGTATGTAAAAATGAATATTAAGTGTGGTCTCAAAAAAATTATATGGAAATATACTGGAAAAAGTATATCAAAAATGTTGTAGTGCTTTGGGATGATTTTTCTTCTTAAAACTTTATTTTGCAAATTTTCTCCAATGAACATGTATTTTATAAATTTGATAGCATTATTTGATAAGAGCATAGCTTGATTCATACACCCTCTGATACTGGGTTGTTAAATTAAAAAAAAATTCTGTTGGATCAGTATTATTGCAGTAAGTTTTTTATTTTTTATTTTTTAATTAAAAAAATTTTTTTAATATATATTTTTTAATCTAAAGACTTTAGTCCTTTCTCTAGTTAATGCACTGTTCCTTGCACAGTCTTGTATTTACCTCATGTACTTTTCCTTGTAGATTCTAGATTTATTTCACTTTCAAGATAAATTGACAGTACGACAGTTTCAAAGAGTTGCCACCACTACTTTTATAACGATGTCAAGAGAACGCCCACAATTGGCTTCAAAGTATTTGCTTCAGCCACTGCTAACTCCTCTCCATCGATGTTTAAATACAGCAGGTAAAGAAGGAAGTCTGGTGATTGGGTATCCTTCTCAAGCATCTTCTTCAGTGTCTCAGATTTAAATGATGTAAGTCTGTAGCATTGCAGTGATTTTAGTTTTGCTGTCTTTTGCCCCCAACTTTTTATTTTGAAAAATCCACCTCACAGAAGTTCCAGGGAGAGTACATTAAACCACTTTTATACACCTTACCCGGATTGACCATTTTGGCCATATTCACTTTATCTTTCTCTTTTTATAGGTGTACATTTTTCTGAAGCACTTGAGACTTAGCTGTAGGCATCATCTAATATACAGACTTGATTCAGGGTGCCTGACTGGCTTAGCTGGAAAAGCATGCAACTCTTGATCCTGGGGTCATGAGTTTGAGTCCCATGTTGAGCATAGAGATTACTTAAAAATACATAAAGTTAAAAAAATAATGTGCACACTTGATTCAAATTTCTCAAATTTTTTCAAGAATTTTCTCTGTAATATTTTTTATTATACTTATTTATTTAGATTTGTTTTATTTATTTGAAAGAGAGAGAGATCACGAGCAGGGCGAGGAACAGAGGGAGAAACAGATTCCACTGAGCCAGGAGTCCAATGTGGGGCTTGATCCCAGGACACTGGAATCATGACATGAACCTAAGGCAGGCACTTAACCAACTTAGCTACCCAGGCATCCCTGTAGCTGTTTTTTAAAATCAAGAATCCAGCCAAGAATCATGCATTTCACTTACTGGCTTTATCTTTTTAGTTTGCATTAATGTAGAGTAGTTCCCTGTGTTGTGCCCAAGATTGCAAATCCGAGAAACCACCAAGGAGCCGACACCGATGCAAACACACGAGGGTTTATTTACAAGCTCGAGCTTGGATCCAAGTATACCTGACACAGCGGAGCAGGGACTTGGACCCCGAGACTAAGAGGAGTAGCAGCTTTATAGGGGCCATTGGCCAATGGGATTGTAACATACGCAGAAAGTTGCACAGTCATGTCCGTCTGCACGCAGGTGGCTGATTGAATTACATTTTACCCTATAGTATCCATTTGAACTGGCCTATTACTTTGGTCAGAATTGGCACGCACTTTGGTGGGCACAGGGCGGGGATTACATTGTTATGAGCCGATTTCTGATTAGGGTGTGCCCATCAGCTTGACTAGGGTGGGGCAGCGCCTTAAGCAATAAGCAGGTCATGTGGGGGTGATACAGGAGGTGGCCGGTGCAGCACAAAATGGAGTTAGTCCTGCTCTGCTTGTCCAGGGGTAGGGGATTTTTGTTATATTTCCTGGGTCCCACACCCTAGTCTTTTGTTTTTCACAATGACATTTTTTTTTCCAGATGAATACACTTTCTTTATTGAGGGTGACAAGCCAAAACAAAACTCCAAAACTCCAAACGTGTAAAAACCCAGGATGCTAGAAATACAGACTCAATTCATTTGAATAGAAGCTCATCCAGACTGCAGTCACAAACCCTAGTGAGATGCATGTGAGTGCTAAGACAGGGACAGGGGGACAGGAGTGAGGCCAAGAGAAAGGGTGGGAAGGGGACTCCATAGGCTTCAAAAGGATCACCTTCACAGTGCTACCTCCACCTTCCCAGTGACTGAAGACCTACTAGGCCCAATCTTTTGACCCCCTATCTTGGAGAGGGCTTTGAAGGCCAGTCCCAAATGGTTCTGCCCTTCCTTGTGCTATCCTTGTTTGCTGAGGCTTCGAGCCTCACTCTTCTCCTCTATACTCTTTTCTGTGATGAGTAGCAGGTTAGGGTACTATGAGCCACAGTGTGAGGCTGAGGGATAGGAGAGGCAGAGTAGAGTCAGGGTGAAGAGAGAAGAGTTATTCCAGGATCCTTCTTCTACATGAATCCCAAACTGTGCATCCCCCCACACTGTGCCTCTTATATCCACTCAGATCTGAGAAAGTACACTATAGGCGTAAGCAATTGTCCTGGAGACCTGCTGTGAGTCGGAGAAGGGGATGGGCTCTCTAGCCTGCACTTGGTGGAGCTGCCTGGTGAGAGTTGATGGCAGCAGCAGCTTCTTTCAGCGGGTCAGGCTGTTGTTCAGCGCAACCAAGCAGGAGCATGCTGTACTGCCTTGCCAGATCCATGTACTTGTGCTGCTCCACGCCCCGGGAATCCACAGCAGACAAGTCAGTGATGTTGCTGGCTGTCTGAGCAAGGATGGGGGGAGAGCAGGGCCTGCTTATCTGTGTAAGCAGGCTGTGGTAGTTGGGCTTAGCTCCAGTGAGGGCTTCGAAAGGGGGGCCAGGCCACTAGGTCCAGCAGCAGCTGCCGGTCCTCTCTGTCCTGGTTCAGGTCCTTGTTCTCCCAGCCTTAGCAGCACTCCATGGTGGGGTTCAGGCCGGGTACCCAGGCCACATTGAGGATGGATGGCATCTGTCCTCATGATATTTTTGAAGAGCCTTGATTATAAAATGTTCTGTAATTTGTATGTCTAATTGTTTCCTCATGATTAGATACAGATGAAACATTTCAGCAGCAATACTACATAGGATGACAATATTTTTTCTTAGTCTCCATCAGATTAGGGGAGCTTTTATAAAGAGGAGCTTTTCTTGGGCAGCCTGGGTGGCTCAGTGGTTTGGCGCCTGCCTTTGGCCCGGGGTGTGATCCTGGAGACTCGGGATTGAGTCCCGTGTCGGGCTCCCTACATGGAGCCTGCTTCTCCTTCTGCCTGTGTCTCTGCCTCTCTCTCTCTGTGTGTCTCTCAGAATGAATAAATAAAATTTTAAAAAAAGAAAAAGAAAAAAAGAGTTTTTCTTTCTCCTTACCTCATCACCCCTCCTATTTTTTTTTTTTAAAGATTTTATTTATTTATTCATGGTAGACACACAGAGAGAGGGAGAGAGAGAGAGAGGCAGAGGCACAGGCAGAGGGAGAAGCAGGCTCCATGCCAGGAGCCTGATGCAGGACTCGATCCCGGGACTCCAGGATTGCGCCCTGGGCCAAAGGCAGGCGCCAAACCGCTGAGCCACCCAGGGATCGCACCCCGCCCCACCCCCCGCTCCTATTTTTTTAAGATAAAAAAAAATTAAGTACAGTCTACCCCCTGAGCATGAGGCTCTCTACCTCACCACCCCAAGGTAAATTTTATTTATTTAAAAGATTTTATATATTTATTTATTTGTTTGAGAGAGAGAAAGAACATGAGCAGGAGGGAGAGGGAGAGACAGGCTCCTTAGCTGAGCAGGGAGCCTGCCATGGGGCTTGATGTCATGACCTGAGCCGAAGGCAGACACTTAACTGATTGAGCCACCCAGACACCCCTAAAGATTTTTATTTTTAAGTAATTTTTGCACCTAACCTGGGACTTGAATTCACAACCCCAAGATCAAAAGTCTCATGCTCTGTTGACTGAGCCAGTTGAGCCCCTTGAAGTATTCTTTCTGTTGGACTTCAGTATTAGGGCCTAAGATTCTTATATATCTAATTTCATGTACTAAGACTAATACCTCATTACTAATTTATTTATTCTCTTGTCTGTAACTGATGAGGTGTTCTAGTCTGCGGCAGTGGTTCTTATAGTGTGGTCCTAGGGCCAGCAGCATCGGCATCACCTTGGGAATTTATCAGAAATACAACTTTAGGGGAGCCTGGGTAGCTCAGCGGTTTAGCGCCACCTTCAGTCCAGGGCCTGATCCTGGAGACCCAGGATCGAGTCCTATGTCGGGTTCCCTGCATGGAGCCTGCTTCTCCCTCTGCCTGTGTCTCTGCCTGCCTCTCTCTCTCTGTGTGTGTCTCTCATGAGTAAATAAATTTAAAAAATCTTAAAAAAAAGAAAAAAAAAAGGATTGTAGCAGCTTTGCATATATTTTTAAAAAAAGAATACAACTTTATTATTATTTATTAGAAATATAAATGGGTTCTCCCCAGACCTACTAAATCATAAGTGCTGGTGTGGGTCCCAACAATCTGTGTTTAATAGACCCTTCTGGGTAATTCAAATGAGTGTTCAAGTTTGAGCCCTGGTCTAAAAGCACTATTCTTGGGAGGCCTAGATTCAGTCCATTTGTTGATCAATTATTTTCATCCTGGACCTTGTTCATTCATTTTAGGAATATTTATTGGACATCTGTTTGCCAGGCCTTTCTTCATGTGTTAGGTTATATTTATAACACCAACTGCATGTTTTGCATTGATAATCTATGGATAACAAAAAAGGACTATCTAATAGTCGGACTGGTTTTAGATAGATAGCCCATCATTGCCACTGGAAAAACAATCCAAAAAGATAGGCTTTCTCACTTCATTTTTCATATTGTATCACATTTTTAAGACTATGTGACAATAATGATGAATTATCATATTTTATCAATTCTAAGGTACACATGCTTTTCACATAAAAAACTTTAATTTTGGAAATATTTTTCACATTTTAACAACTCTGATATCAAGATGCATCTCACAATTATTGTTGTTTCCCAGGCAGCAATCATGGCATTGTCTGTGCCTGCAAATGAGCATTAAAACTTGTAGAATGGGGCTGCCGGGTGACTTAGCAGTTTAGCACTGCCTTCAGCCCAGGGCGTGATCCTGGAGACCTGAGATCGAGTCCCAGTTGGGCTCCCTGCATGGAGCCTGTTTCTCCCTCTGCCTGTGTCTCTGCCTCTCTCTCTTCTCTCTCTCTCTCTCTCTCTCTCTGTGTCTCTCATGAATAAATATATAAAAAATCTTAAAAAAAAAAAAACTTGTAGAATGGACATCAGCAACTTAGAAAAAAAAACCATGAAGACAATAGTAGAGTGGTGACATACACAAAGATAAACTCAAAATGGATGAAAGATCTAAATGTGAGACAAGATTCCATCAAAATCCTAGAGAAGAACACAGGCAACACCCTTTTTGAACTCGGCCATAGTAACTTCTTGCAAGATACATCCACAAAGGCAAAAGAAACAAAAGCAAAAATGAACTATTGGGACTTCATCAAGATAAGAAGCTTTTGCACAGCAAAGGAGACAGTCAACAAAACTCAAAGACAACCTACAGAATGGGAGAAGATATTTGCAAATGACATATCAGATAAAGGGCTAGTTTCCAAGATCTATAAAGAACTTATTAAACTCAACACCAAAGAAACAAACAATCCAATCATGAAATGGGCAAAAGACATGAACAGAAATCTCACAGAGGAAGACATAGACATGGCCAACATGCATATGAGAAAATGCTCTGCATCACTTGCCATCAGGGAAATACAAATCAAAACTACAATGAGATACCACCTCACACCAGTGAGAATGGGGCAAATTAACAAGGCAGGAAACAACAAATGTTGGAGAGGATGCGGAGAAAAGGGAACCCTCCTACACTGTTGGTGGGAATGTGAACTGGTGCAGCCACTCTGGAAAACTGTGTGGAGGTTCCTCAAACAGTTAAAAATATACCTGCCCTACGACCCAGCAATTGCACTGTTGGGGATTTACCCCAAAGATACAAATGCAATGAAACGCCGGGACACCTGCACCCCGATGTTTCTAGCAGCAATGGCCACTATAGCCAAACTGTGGAAGGAGCCTCGGTGTCCAACGAAAGATGAGTGGATAAAGAAGATGTGGTTTATGTATACAATGGAATATTACTCAGCCATTAGAAATGACAAATACCCACCATTTGCTTCAACGTGGATGGAACTGGAGGGTATTATGCTGAGTGAAGTAAGTCAGTCGGAGAAGGACAAACATTATATGTTCTCATTCATTTGGGGAATATAAATAATAGTGAAAGGGAAAATAAGGGAAGGGAGAAGAAATGTGTGGGAAATATCAGAAAGGGAGACAGAACGTAAAGACTGCTAACTCTGGGAAACGAACTAGGGGTGGTAGAAGGGGAGGAGGGCGGGGGGTGGGAGTGAATGGGTGACGGGCACTGGGTGTTATTCTGTATGTTAGTAAATTGAACACCAATAAAAAAAAAATAGTAGAGTGGTGAACTCTTTTTTTTTTGTTTGTTTGTTTTTTGTTTTTTGTTTTTTATTTATGATAGGCACGCAGTGAGAGAGAGAGAGAGAGGCAGAGACACAGGCAGAGGGAGAAGCAGGCTCCATGCACCGGGAGCCCGACGTGGGATTCGATCCCGGGTCTCCAGGATCGTGCCCTGGGCCAAAGGCAGGCGCCAAACCGCTGCACCACCCAGGGATCCCTAGAGTGGTGAACTCTTAAGAAATATCACATCACCTGCACTCTTGGTGGCACAGAGGATAATATATTGTGGCAAAATATGGATATCAGTAATAGTGCTGAAGTGTTTTAGAAGAGTTGGACTCCCTTGTGAAGTTTTAAGAAATCCTTGTTTTGGGATCCCTGAGTGGCGCAGCGGTTTGGCGCCTGCCTTTGGCCCAGGGCGTGATCCTGGAGACCCGGGATTGAATCCCACGTCGGGCTCCCGGTGCATGGAGCCTGCTTCTCCCTCTGCCTGTGTCTCTGCCTCTCTCTCTCTCTCTGTAACTATCATAAATAAATAAAAATTTAAAAAAAATAAAAAAAATAAAAAGATTAAAAAAAAAGAACTCTCTTAATACTTTTTTTTATTAAGTGTTTTATTTTTATTTTTTTTATTTATTTTTTATTTTTATTTATTTATTTATTTTTTGTTAAGTGTTTTAATCTTCATTCCAGTTTAGTTAGCATACAGTGTTATATTAGTTTGGGATGTCCAATATAGTGATTTAACAATTCTATGTTTTATTCAGTGCTCATCATAATAAATGTTCTTTAATCCCCATCACCTATTATCACCTATTCCACTTTTTCCCTGATCCACTTCCCCTCTTTTAATATTTTCTTAAAAACTCTATTAAGAATTTTTTTAAGGGGATCCCTGGGTGGCTCAGGGTTTAGCACCTGCCTTCGGCCCAGGGCGTGATCCTGGAGTCCCAGGATCGGGTCCCACATCAGGCTCCATGCAGGGAGCCTGCTTCCCCCTCTGCCTGTGTCTCTGCCTCTCTCTGTGTGTCTCTCATGAATAAATAAAATCGTTTTTAAAAAGGGCATTTAAAAAAAGATTTTATTTATTTATTTATTTAAAAGATTTTATTTATTTATTCATGAGGGACACAGAGCGAGAGAGGCAGAGACAGGCAGAAGGAGAAGCAGGCTCCCTGCAGGGAGCCTGACGTGGGACTCAATCCCAGGTCTCCAGGATCAGGCCCTGGGCTGAAGGTAGCACCAAACCACCAAGTCACCTGGGCTGCCCTAAGGTTTTATTTATTTATTTATTTATTTATTTATTTATTTATTTATTTATTTATTTATTTATAATTATTTTTTATTTGTTCTTATTTTTTTAAAAGATTTTACCTCTATTCATGATAGGCATAGAAAGAGAGAGATGGGGGCAGAGACACAGGCAGAGGGAGAAGCAGGCTCCATCCTGGGAGCCTGACATGGGACTTGATCCCAGGACTTCAGGATCATGTCCTGGGCCAAAGGCAGGCGCTAAACCACTGAGCCACCCAGGGATCCCCAAGATTTTATTTTTAAGTAATCTGTACACCCGATATGGGGCTCAAACTCAGAATCCTGAGATAAAGAGTCTGATGCTCCACAGATTGAGCCAGACTGGCACCCTATTTTAAAACTTTTTTTCTGGGGTACCTGAGTGCTCAGTGGTTGTGTCTGCCTTCAGTTCAGGTCCTGATGCTGGGGTCCTGGATCAGATCCCACATTGGGCTCCCTGCGCAGAGCCTGCTTCTTCGTCTGCCTGTGTCTCTGCCTCTCTCTCTGTGTCTCTCATGAATAAACTAATAAAATCTTAAAAAAACAACCACTTTTTTTTTTTTCAAAGATTTGACTTGTCTATTCCTAGGACCCTGGGATCTTGACTTGAGCCAAAGGCAGAGACGCTCAACCATTGAGCCGCTGAGGCGTCCCAGTTTTAAAAGGGAAATTTTTAAACACATCTGTAGAGAAAAGTTTAATAAATTATTTTCTACCAGTCACCTCAACATAACCATTGACTCTGTCGTTTTCACTTAATCCAATCCCCAATTTTTCAATCCTTCAATATACAAGTAAAATTTTAAGTCATAATGTATCATAGGTTACTTGTTTTTTCTTTTTTAGTGATACATAAAATAATAATGAGTGTTTATAATCATTAGCATCATAGATTTCATGAAATTTTATATTTGATGTTGTACATTAGTAACCATGTCAAGTCTGTAATTTTAGCTGTTACTTAGAGAACTCTCTTTCTAGTAAAATTTTCTTTCTTGAGTCCTGAGTTCTATTCAATGAGGTACTAAGTATGGGTTATTTTGTTTTTTGTTCTCTAGAGATTCCAGAGAGTGACATGGTGCCAGGGATCATTTTGGTGACAGAAGAAGAACTTAATAGATGTATTGAGGATGTATATAAGGTTGGTAATTTGAGTCACTAATGTTTTTAGCTAATATTTATACTTAGTCTTTTAAAATAGTTTTGCCTTTTTAATTAGTACTTCAAGAACTAGAATGACTAATCTTGAATTCCAAATGATTAATATTTTTTTCACTTTGAAACTGGAAACTATAAGCTCTTAGTATAAAAAAACTGTTACATTTTGAAACTGTCAATTTCATCATTTACTCTGAATGTTAAACAGCTTAGATTCTCTAACTGGCACATACTACTGATGAAAGCATGTCTTTTGAAGATACATTTGAAATGCAATAGGTTTTCAAAACTGTATGATAGTATTGAATCTACTTTATTTTTTTATTTATTTATTTTTTTAAATTTTTATTTATTTATGATAGTCACAGAGAGAGAGAGAGAGAGAGGGAGAGGCAGAGACACAGGCAGAGGGAGAAGCAGGCTCCATGCACCGGGAGCCCGATGTGGGATTCGATCCCGGGTCTCCAGGATCGCGCCCTGGGCCAAAGGCAGGCGCCAAACCGCTGCGCCACCCAGGGATCCCTTGAATCTACTTTATATCTTTTTGATAGTAATCATGCCATCATTAAAAGTCTGAATAAATGAATCTTGCAAATGACTACCTAAATATGTTACTGAAAATGAAAAAAAAAGTATGTTCTCTATGATTATAGTCTTATAACTATATATGAAACATATATTTTTAGACAAAAAATGAAATCCATTGTGTTAGGGCCAGATGAAAATATTCTTCTTTTTTTTAATTTTTTTTTTAATTTCAGATTTTTATTGTCTTATAAAATTACATGTATAAGTGAATATATTCTCACTACGACAGTTTCTTTTTTTTTTTTCTTAAGATTTTTATTTATTTATTTATTCATGAGAGACACACACAGAGAGGCAGAGACACAGGCAGTGAGAGAAGCAGGCTCCATGCAGGGAGCCCCACTTGGGACTCAATCCTGGGTCTCCAGGGTCACACCCTGGGCTGAAGGCAGGCGCTAAACCACTGAGCCACCCAGGAATCCTGAAAATATTCTTTAAAGTTTAGTTCAATAAATTTATAATAGTATTTTACTATTAAAAATATCCACACTAGTAAACAGCTTTTAAAATTACATTCCATGTAAGGGATCCCTGGGTGGCGCAGCGGTTTAGCGCCTGCCTTTGGCCCAGGGCACGATCCTGGAGACCCGGGATCGAATCCCACGTCGGGCTCCCGGTGCATGGAGCCTGCTTCTCCCTCTGCCTGTGTCTCTGCCTCTCTCTCTCTCTCTCTCTGTGTGTGACTATCATAAATAGATTAAAAATAAAATAAAATAAAATAAAATTACATTCCATGTAAAAAGGTACATGTGCTTTGGAAAATAGTTTGGCAGTTCCTTAAAAAGTTAAACATGGAATTATTACTATGACATAGTAATTCCACTCTTAGGTATATACCCAAGAGAAATGGAAACATATTCAGACACAAACCTGTGGATAGATGTTCATCACAGCATTATTCATAATAGCCAAAATGTGGGTACAGCCCAAATGTCCATCAACTGATAAATGGATAAGTAAATGTGATACATCCATATAATGGAATATTTTTTAGTCATAAAAAGGAATGAAGTATGGACACATGCCGGAACACAGGACAAACATTTAAAAATAACAATTTTTAAATTAAAAAAAAAGCCAGAAACAAAAAACCACACATTTTTTTTTTTTTAAAAACCACACATTGTATGATTCCATTTACATGGAATATTCAGAATAGGCAAATTCATAGACAAAAAGTAGATTATAGGTTGCTAGGGCCTGGAAATAGGGAATTAGAAAGGCTGTTGGGGGTCCCTGGGTGGCTTAGCAGTTTAGCACCTGCCTTCGGCCCAGGGCGCGATCCTGGAGTCCTGGGATTGAGTCCCGCGTCGGGCTCCCTGCATGGAGCCTGCTTCTCCCTCTGCCTGTGTCTCTGCCTCTCTCTCTCTCTCTCTCTCTCTCTCTCTGTGTCTCTCATGAATAAATAAATAAAATCTTAAAAAAAAAAGAAAGGCTGTTAATAGGGATGGAGTTTCTTTTTAAAGATTTATTTATTTATTTATGATAGACATAGAGAGAGAGAGAGAGAGAGGCAGAGACACAGGAGGAGAGAGAAGCAGGCTCCATGCTGGGAGCCCGATGCGGGACTCAATCCCAGGACTCCAGGATCGCGCCCTGGGCCGAAGGCAGGCGCTAAACCACTGAGCCACCCAGGGATCCTCCGGGATGGAGTTTCTTTTTGAGATAAGGAGAATTTTCTGGAATTACAACTAGTGAGTTGAACATCTTTTTGTGTTCTTGGCTCATTCGTATTTTCCCTTCTGTACATTGCCTATTCATATATTTTGCCCATTTGAAAAATTGGGTTATTTGCCTCTTCAAAATTTTTTTAGAATAAATCTTTTTTTATAAAACTGCTTTATTGAGATTATACTTTAAAGACCATAAAATAATACTTTAAATGTACAAGTTAATGATTTTTGGTAAGTTTACAGAGTTGTGAAACTATTGCTACAATACAATTTTAGAACATTTCCATTACTCCAAAAAGATCTCTATGCCAAACAGTCCTTCTTGTTCCTACCCTCAGCCCCAGGCAACCCTTAATCTGCTTTCTACCTCTATATAGATTTGCCTTTTGTGGCTGTTTCATGGGAGGGAACCATGCAACATGTGATCTTTTGTGGCTGGCTTTTCTCTCTTAGCATAATGGTATGTGTTTAAGTAATCTCTATGCCCAACATGGAGCTTGAACTCATGACCTTGAGATCAAGAGTCCGATGCTCTACCAACTGAGCCAGCCAGGTGCCCTTCTCTTAGCATAATGTTTTTCAGGTTTACCCAGGTTGTTGCATATATCAATATTTTGTCTCTTTTAATTGCTAAGTAATATTCATTATATGTATATATCACATTTTGTTTATTCATCAGTTGATGGACATTTGGCTGTAGAGGAAATCTTTCTTTTTAAAAACAGCTTTAAATGTCCATCAACTGATGAATGGATAAAGAAGACATTGTAAGTATACACAATGATATTACTCAACCATCAAAAAGAGTGAAATCTTGGGGCAGCCTGGGTGGTTCAGCGGTTTGGAGACCCAGGATCGAGTCCCATGTCAGGCTCTCTGCATGGAACCTGCCTCTCCCTCTGTCTGTGTCTCTGCCTCTCTCTCTCTCTTTCTCTCTCTCTCTGTGTGTCTCTCATGAATGAATGAATGAATAAATAAATAAATAAATAAATAAATAAATAAATCTTTAAAAAAAAAGAGAAATCTTGCCATTTGCAATAATGTGGTTACAGCTAGAGTGTATTATGCTAAATGAAATAAGTAGTCAGAAAAGACAAATATCCTATGATCTCACTCATAGGTGGAAATTAAGAAAGAAGTGGCGCAGCGGTTTAGCGCCTGCCTTTGGCCCGGGGCGTGATCCTGGAGACCCGGGATCGAATCCCACGTCGGGCTCCCGGTGCATGGAGCCTGCTTCTCCCTCTGCCTATGTCTCTGCTTCTCTCTCTCTCTCTGTGTGACTATCATAAATAAAAAAAAAAAAAAAAAAAAAAAAAAAAATTAAAAAAAAAAAAAAAAAAAAAAAAGAAAACAGATGAACATATGGGAAAGGAGAAAAGGAAAAAAGAGGGAAACAAACCATTAGAGACTCTTAACAATAGAGAACAAACTGAGGGTTGATGGAGGGAGGTGGGGGATGGGCTAGATGGGTGATGGGTATTAAAGATGGCACTTGTTACGGTAAGTACTGGGTATTGAGTTGAAGTGATGAAACTGAATTCTGTTCCAGAAACCAATATTGTACTGTATATTAACTAAAATTTAAATTAAAAAACCCCAGCTTCATGAGATACAATTCACATACTGTACAGTTTACCTATTTAAATGTGCAAATTGGTGCACCTGGGTGGTTCAGTCAGTTAAGTGTCCAACTCTTGATTTCAGCTCAGGTCACGATCTCAGGGTTGTGAGACTGAGCCGTGTACTGGGCTCTGCACACAGTGGGGAACCTGTTTGAGATTCTCTCTCATCCTGCTGCCTACTCTGTAATCTCTCTGTCTCTCAAATAAATAAATCTTAAAAAAAAAAAAAAGTGTGCAGATCAATGGCATTTTATTACATTCACAGGTTTGTGCAGCCATCATCACAATTGATTTTAGGATACTTTATTACCCAAAAAGAAACCTCACACATACTATCAAAGCCCTCCACCACTCTTCCCTCCACTCTTCTTACCACCCTACCCCTCTACCCAGATTAGAGCCACTAATCTGCTTTCTCTTTCTATAGATTTGCCTATTCTGGATGTTGCATAAAAATGGAATTATAAAATATGTGTTTTTTTTGTGATTGTGACTCTTTTACCTAGCATGATGTTTTTCAGGTTCATATTGTATCAAGCAGGGCTTCATTCTTTTCTTTTCTTTTTTTTTTTTTTAAGATTTTATTTATTTATTCACAAGAGACACACAGAGAGAGGCAGAGAAATAGAGGGAGAAGCAGGCTCCTCACAGGGAGCCTGATGTGGAATTCTATCCCAGGACCAGGATCATGCCTTGAGCCAAAGGCAGATGCTCAACCAATGAGCCACCCAGGGGTCCCATTTAAAAAAAAGTTTTTTTTAGGGCAGCCCGGGTGGCTCAGAGGTTTAACGCTGCCTTCAGCCCAGGGCCTGATCCTGGAGACCCAAGATTGAGTCCCACGTCGGGCTCCCTGCATGGAGCCTGCTTCTCCCTCTGCCTGTGTCTCTGCCTCTCTCTCTCTCTCTCTTTCTTCTCTGTGTATTCTCATGAATAAGTAAATAAAATCTTTAAAAAATAAATTTTTTTTAAAGATTTTATTTATTTATTTGAGAGAGAGAGCATGCACAAGCAGCAGCAGGGGGAGGGGCAGAGGGAGAGAGAGAAGCAGGCTCCCAGGTGAGCAAGGAACCCCATGTGGGGCTTGATCTCAGGGTCCTGGGGTCTTGACCTGAGCGGAAGGCAGACGCTTAACTAAGCCACCCAAGCACCCCATATTTTTTTTTTATTTTTAAGTAATCTCTATACTCAATATGGCTTGAACTCACAACCCTGAGATCAAGAGTTGTATGCTCTACTGACTAAGCCAGCCAGGTACCCCAACATTTTATTACTTTTTATTGCTGAATACTATCCTTTTGTAGATATAGACTGTATTTTGTAATTCATCCTTTCATGGATATTTGGGTTGCTTTTACATTTTGGCTGTTAGGATCAGTGCCGCTATAGACATTCGTGTACAAGTCTTTGTGTATATATATGTCTTCATTTATGTTGGGTGTACTGCTAGGTCTTACATTAACTCTGTTTAACCATTTGAAGAACTGCCAAAGTGACTGTACCATTTTACATTCCCTCTAGCAGTGTATGAGAATGTAGAGTAAATCTTAAGTTATATTCTTTCAGGGCAGCCCAGGTGGCTCAGTGGTTTAGCACCACCTTTGGCCCAGGGCGTGATCCTGGAGACCTGGGATTGAGTCCTGTGTAGGGCTCCCTGCGTGGAGCCTGCTTCTCCCTCTGCCTGTGTCTCTGCCTCTCTCTCTCTCTCTCTATGTGCCTCTCATGAATAAATAAATAAAATCTTTAAAAAAAAAGTTATATTCTTTCAGGTAAGAAGGCAAATACTTTTGTTTTAAACTTTATGTATGATATTAATAATTTGTAGATATAAAACGCATGCTGAAAAATTCAGAACTCATCCTCTACAACACTCAGCTTTTTGCTAAAGTAAGATGTTTACTACACTTTCATTTAATTTGCTATTTAAAAAAAAAGATATTGGGGTACCTCAGTGGCTCAGTCTGCTGAGCATCTGCCTTCTGCTCAGGTCATAATCTCAGGGTCCTGGGATCGAGCCCCATGTTGGGCTCCCTGCTTGGTGTGGAGTGTGCTTCTCCTTCTGCCTGCCGCTCCCCTTGCTTGTGCTTTCCCTGCCTTCTCTCTGTCAAATAAATAAATAAAATCTTAAAAAAGAGAGAGAGAGAGAGGCACAATACCTCTCTACTCTACCTTTAGAGGGTAGACCTGGCATACAAATATAGAATTAAGGGGATCCCTGGATGGGTCAGCGGTTTGGTGCCTGCCTTTGGCCCAGGGCGTGATCCTGGAGACGGGGGATCGAGTCCCGCATCGGGCTCCCTGCGTGGAGCCTGCTTATCCCTCTGCCTGTGTCTCTGCCTCTCTCTCTCTCTCTCTCTCTCTCTCTGTGTGTGTGTGTCTCCCATGAATGAATAAATAAATAATATTTAAAAAATATAGAATTAAGTTGCTTATAGATAAAATATGATATGGTGACTTAGTGAATATAATGCTATTTTTGGTTTTTTTTTTTTTTTAATTTTTTTTTTTTTTAATTTTTATTTATTTATGATAGTCACAGAGAGAGAGAGAGAGAGGCAGAGACATAGGCAGAGGGAGAAGCAGGCTCCATGCACCGGGAGCCTGATGTGGGATTCGATCCCGGGTCTCCAGGATCGCGCCCTGGGCCAAAGGCAGGCGCCAAACCGCTGCGCCACCCAGGGATCCCTTTTTGGTTTTTTTTAATGCCTTATTTAGAGACTTATGAAAAAAAGTTTTTATATTCTGTTCTCTAATATTCATAGGCAAGGTCGTTTTAGATTATAGGAAGAAGAAACTATATAAAGCAGTCTAGAAAGCAAATGTTCTGATTTAGAGAACAGGGCCCAGCTAACTTTCAGAAAGGTTATCTTCAGTCACATACCATCTAAGGAATATCGTGATGAAAAAATTGTTAAATGGTTGGGTGTGGAATAGCAGAAAAACTTGAAAGTGGCGTCAAGGATAGAACTAAATGTGACTAAACTTTGATAAAAAATCCTCATAGTATTTCTGGGAAGTAAAAAAAAAATTGCTTTTCGAGGAAAAAGAAAGCAAAACAACTTCTTTCTGGCAAGTGAATTAGCCTCCAAAAAATGGAGAGATCCAGAAATAGTGAATCCTATTGTTCCTATTCCTGTCCCCCAAAGCAGGGAAGAGGGGGGGGCCTAATTTGGTGAACAGTTTGGTGAATTTAAAACCTCCTGGAAAGGCAAGCAAAATGTTAGTTTGCTATAAACACTTGATGATGAACAAAAGATTGGGACTGTTATGAAAGCAGGAAGGGGTGTAGAAGGGTAATTATTTTCCCTACAAGGTTTTGGCAGCTCAGCTGCAGTGGGAAAACAGAGGAAATGTGTATGTTGGAGGAAAATGCTAAACACTGTGTAAAGTTTAACAACAAAGGATGTGTTGTCTTTATTAACTTTCTGCTAATACTCAATTACAGAGCACAGCTCCAAGGCAGGAAATAAGGAAAACATCTGGGACAGTTGAATCGATCCGACAAGTCACTGGGTAGCAAGAGGATACAAGAGGGTGTTTAATTTTAGAGCAGCATTTGGGAACATTTCCAGCTCTGGTTTTCTTTCTCTCTTCTCTTCTTTTCTTTTTAACAGATTTATTGGTATATAATTCACGTACCACACAATTCACACATTTAAAGCATTCAGCTCAGTGCTTTTAGTATATTCACAGTGTTGTGCAACTATCACCACAGATCTGATCTGAGAATATTATTGTCCGCCTGACCCAGAGTAGCTTTAGGTAACCACTGAAATATATTTTCCATCTCTATAGATTTTCCCATTCTGGATATTTCATATAAATGCACTCATGTAACACATGGTCTTCTTTAGTTGCCTTTTCACCAGCAGAATATATATTTTTAAAGATTTTATTTATTTATTCATCAGAGACACAAATTGAGAGAGAGGCAGAGACATAGGCAGAGGGAGAAGCAGGCTCCATGCAGGGAGCCCAATGTGGAACTTGATCCTGGGACCCCAGCATCATGACCTGAGCCGAAGTCAGACACTCAACCACTGAGCCACCAGGAGTCCCCCCAGCAGAATATTTTTAAGATTCATCCATGCTGTTGCATGAAGCAGTACTTAATTCCTTTTAATTCCAAGTGTATTCTATTATATGGATATACCACATTTTGTCAGTTGGTGGAAATGTGTGTTGTTTCCACATTTTGGCTTTTGTGAACAATGCTGCTAATAGATATTCAAGTACAAGTTTTTGTGTGGACATATGTTTTCACTTCTCTTGGTCTATATAGCTGGGAGTGAAATTGCTGGATCATATGATAGTGCTATGTTCAACTTTTTGAGGCACTGTCAGACTGTTTTCCAAAGTGGCAGCACCACTTTGCGTTCCCACCAGCAGACTATGAGAATTCCAGTTTATCCTCTCTGGCCAACACTACCACTGCCATGACCTCTTTTCTTTCTCCTCCTCCTCCTCTTGCTCTCCTTCTCTTCCGTTATTATAGCCTTACTGGTGAGAATGAAGTAGTATCTTATTGTGATTTTTGACTCACATTTCCCTAATGGCTAATGATCTTGAACAGCCCCTTGTGTGCTTACTGGCTATTTGCATGTCTTCCTTGGTGAAATTTCTATTAAGATCCTTTGTTTCAGCTCAGGTCATGATCCCAGGGTTCTGGGATTGAGTCCGATGTCGGGTCCCAGCTCAGTGAAGAGTCTGCTTCTCCCTCTCCCTCTGTTCCCCCACCCCTCATGCTGGTCTCTGTCTCTCTCACTCTCTCTCAATTAAATAAATAAAATCTTAATTTTTTTTTTTTTTTAAAGAAGGGGCACTTGAGTAGCTCAGTCAGTTTAGCGTCTGTCTTTGGCTCGGGTCATGATCCCAAGGCCCTGGGATGGAGCCCTGCATCAGACTCCCAGCTCAGCGTGAGTCTGGTTCTCCCTTTGCCCCTCCTTCTGCTCATGTTTTTGTTTTGTTTTATTTTTATTTTTATTTTTTTATTATTTTTTTTAAAGATTTTTAAAATTTTTTATTAATGATAGTCACAAAGAGAGAGAGGCAGAGACACAGGCAGAGGGAGAAGCAGGCTCCATGCACCGGGAGCCCGACGTGGGATTCGATCCCGGGTCTCCAGGATCGCGCCCTGGGCCAAAGGCAGGCGCCAAACCGCTGTGCCACCCAGGGATCCCTGTTTTGTTTTATTTTTTTTTTTTATTTTATTTATTTTTATTTTTTTTTAATTTTTATTTATTTATGATAGTCACAGAGAGAGAAAGAGAGAGAGGCAGAGACATAGGCAGAGGGAGAAGCAGGCTCCATGCACCGGAAGCCCGATGTGGGATTTGATCCCGGGTCTCCAGGATCACGCCCTGGGCCAAAGGCAGGCGCCAAACCGCTGCACCACCCAGGGATCCCTGTTTTATTTTTAAAAGGATCCTTTGCCCATTTTTAAGTTGGGTTATCTTTTTTTTCTTTCTTTTACCATGGGTGGGTTGAGGGGATGAGATTCACCCTCACCAGCAGCTCTCCTCAAAGAAATCTTCATCAATCTCCTCTTGGTCTCCACACGTTTGATCCTTCTCTACCTTTTTTCTGAATGGGAAGTTTTTTTTAGTCCTACTCTCATCTTAGTCTGGTATCTTATGTTGGGGTTTTAAGTCTATTTTATCTTGGTGCCTCATTTGACATTTCCAATTGAATATCCTGGGTTACCTGTATCACAATAGCGTCTATCTGGCTGCCATCTCACCTAACTGCAGAGCCTCTTATTCCTCAAAGCCAATTTCCTTTTTACTGAATACACAATCCAGATCAGACTATTTTTCTGGTTAAGACTGTAGTGGAATTAGAAGTAACAAATTAGAAATTAGGAGTAGGCAGCTGGCTCAGTCAGGAGAGCATGCAATCCTTAATTTTGGAGGTTTTTTTTTTTTAAGATTTTATTTATTTATTCATGAGAGACACACACACACACACACAGAGAGAGGCAGAGACACAGGCAGAGGGAGAAGCAGGCCCCCTGCAAGGAGCCCAATACGGGACTCATCCTGGATTCCGAGATCGTGCCCTGAGCTGAATCAACTGCTGAGCCACCCAGGTGTCCCAATCTTGGAGTTTTGAGTTCGAGCCCCATGTTGGGTTATAGAGATTACTTAAAAATAAAATCTTGGGGCTCCTGGATGGCTTAGTTGGTTAAGCATCTGTCTTTGGCTCAGGTCATGATCCGGAGGTCCTGGGATTGAGCCCTGAATTGGGCTCCCTGCTCAGTGGGAAGTCTGCTTCTCCCTCTCCTTCTGCTGCTCCCCCCCCACCACCCATATTCACTCTCTCTCTCTCAAATAAATAAAAAATCTTTAAAAATTTAATAATACATGAATAAATTAATAAAGTCTTAAAAAATAAGTTAGTTAAACTGACTAAGGCATACTACGGGAGAATGCCAGCAGAGAAGAGCAAGAAAGGAGACAGAAGTACCCCCCAAAAGGGCAGAATAATTTGAAAAGCAAAGTATGTGGCGACTGGTATGTTCAGTATACTTATTTAAGAAGGCAAGGATTGCATATAATCCATTTTTTAAAATTGCTTCTGAAAGAGGTAAAATAAAAATACATTTTGGTATTTAAGGAAATAAACCCTCGGCTTACTGAATGAAAATGTGGCAGGAGAAATTATAAGAGAAGGCCTTTTGATGCTTGCATCCTTCACATACAGCACAGAATGGAGCATTGTGTCTCTAGTGGGCTAGGTAGAAAGTTCTCAACAATACAGGTATACACATATATGCTCATTGAATTGAACTGAAAATTTGGCATAGCCACTTGTACTTTAGTGCAAATAATTTTAGTCATTTCTATGTGTGTGCCTTATGTCTGGTAAAGTTATCTAAGTTGAGAAGGGGATTTGCAGCTCAAATAACTTTTAGTCCAATGGCTTCCTATTCTGTCTCCCTCTGATTCTGAATGTCTGGGGCCCTGTCCCTAGAATACTTTTTTTTTTTGGTACTCCTTGGTATGAGAGGGATAAATGGTTTTTCTTTGCCTAGAGAGGTAAAGAGAGACCTAGGCTGCATAGGGATTGGTTCTGGCTAGGGCAGGATGAAAGAATTATAATTCTTTACAATTTGGACATTTTCATGCTCTTAAGAGAACTGGCCAGAATCTGATACTAGGTAGGACTGGGAGAGTTGGGGGGATGCTTCCTTTTAGTATTTCTCACAATACTTGCTGAGACTCCCTAAAGGCAGAAGAAATTTTAGGGTAGGAGAGGCTGGAAGGTACCTAATTAGTTTATATTCTTCATTCTCATTTCCATTTTATCTCTCTGTTTCTAGATTCAGGGAATCCTGACTTTAATTATCCAAGTCTTTTTTTGGCCATTTAATCATAGCAAATTTCTTTTTTTTTTTTTTCATAGCAAATTTCTAATTAAAGTTACTCTCGCGGATCGGCCAATTGATTCCTCTTTCTAAATTTTTAATTGTTTTTATAGAGTAAATTGGAATAATGGAATCTTAGAGCTTGAAGGAAATTTAGAAATAATTTCTTTTTTTGTTTTTGAATAGACTGTTTTTTTCCGGGCAGTTTTATGTTCACATAACAATCAAGCAGAGAGTTTTTCCATATATTTCCTGCCACCACATGTGCACAACTTCTCCCACTGTTAACATTTCACATCAGAGTATGACATTTGTTACAGTTGGTGAGCCTCCACTGACACACCTGTTTCATCCAAAGTCCATGAGTTATATTAGGGTTCATTGTTGGTGTGGTACATTCTTTGGATTTGACAAACTAATCCCTCATTTTGCAGTAAAGGAAACAAAATCCAAAAGATTGTGAAGTAACTTGTCCCAAATCATACTAGTGAATGCCAGATCTGGTCTGGGAACCAATCCTTTTGTCTCTTCTCTTTGACTCTGTGTTAAGATAATATTTGCATATGGTACACATTTAAGAAGTACAAAAGGCTTTGCAGTAAAAAATTAGTCTTCTCCCACCTATAGCTCTTCCTCAAAGGCAGTTATTCTTTCTGGATGTTTCCAATTCTAATTGAACTGTGACCTTGAATAACATGTAAAGGACTAAAAGAAGTGTCTTTGGGGTCCCTATGTGGCTCAGTCTGTTAAGTGTCAGACTCTTGGATTCAGCTCAGGTCATGACTCAGAGTTGTGAGATCGAACCCCACATCAGGCTCTGCACATAGTGGGGAGTCTGCTTGAGATTCTTTCTCTATCTCCCTCTTCTTCTCTTCCCTCCCCAAAATAAATAAATCTTTTTTTTTTAAAAAGGTATCCTTCAAAGCTGTGAGAGATTCACGTGTTAGATGGTACATTCAGATTCTGTGGTATAGTGTAGTGAAAAGCACCTGGCCTTTTTTTTTTTTTTTTTTTTAAATGGGGACATGACCCTTTTTTTTTTTTAATTTTTTTTATTTATTTATGATAGTCACAGAGAGAGAAAGAGAGGCAGAGACACAGGCAGAGGGAGAAGCAGGCTCCATGCACCAGGAGCCCGATGTGGGATTTGATCCCGGGTCTCCAGGATCACGCCCTGAGCCAAAGGCAGGCGCCAAACCGCTGCGCCACCCAGGGATCCCGCACCTGGCCTTTTGAATCAAATAGACCTAGGTTGGAATCGGGCTCAAGGGTTGACTATCCATGTTACTTTTTTTTTTTTTTTTTAAGATTTTATTTATTTATTCATGAGAGACATAGGCAGAGACACGGGGAGAGAGAGAAGCAGGCTCCCTGTGGGGAGCCCGATGTGGGACTCGATCCCAGGACCCCGGGATCACACCCTGAGCTGAAGGCAGACGCTCAGCCACTAAGCCACCCAGGCGTCCCTATCCATCTTACTTTAGATAACAGTATTTATTTAACACTTGAGTTGCAGGGATGAAACAGAGTAACTTTCGATAGGTTCATTGTATACTTTAGCAAATAATTTGTGCTTAAAAAACTGTCAGTTCTCTTTTGGTTCAAGGAAACTTTTTAAAAAAGATTATTTTATATAACACACTCTGAAAGCATGCACAATGCAGAATAATGTATTAGGTAACTTGCCTTGTTCTCTTGCTTCTCACAAGTCTTAATTAAACTCAGTAATTGCATTAGAAGTTCTGGAACGTTACTATCAAAAGGATCAATGTGATATTTTAGAAGGCAGCATTTGACTAGTTTAATCTTTAACAGGGTGAAAAATCAAGTTACAGCCTGTACTGAATTTCACTGTTAGGACTCAGCTTGATTCATGTTTATATTTCCACACGTATATATCCTTGTAGAAGATAAGGCCATAAAGCAAGGAGACCGTTCCATTTACAATCACATCAGCAGGTATTTAGGAATAAGTGTAACATTTGCACAGGACTGTATATTTTAAGAAAAATATCTTAACATAAATTATCTTAACTGGTACCTATGCAAAAAGCTTAACACTTGCATTATGAATGAGGAAGCTGAATCCTAGGGAGGTTTAAATGTCTTACCCATGTTCACTCACATAATATGTGATTTTGGGCAATCATGTAGGTGTCAGAAACAAAATTCATACCCGTTTCCTGACTCCTGACTTGCTGGTGCTCTTTCAACTTTGCAGTGGTCCCTTAGGGATGTGCTTAACAATGTGATGGAAGTCTAGTAAATGAGAAGTGGAGTGTGTGAGGACTGCTTTTTGTTTTGCTCTGAATCAGAAACAGATGTTTATTCTTAATACTTCTGGCCATTTGACTCCTCTGGGTTTTTCCTTTCCTTTTTAATTTAAGTTTATAGTCAGTCCTTCCAGAGAAATTGAGTCCTTTAAATATCGAAGATAGGTTCTGAATAAGCCAATACACTAAAAGCAAACTTCCTATTGTTCAGTATGCTCTCCCTTCCATAGCTGAAGTTCTGTGATTCTTCAGCTCATTAACATTGATGGAATAGCTTCTAGCTATAGCTTTAAAAAAAAGAAAAGAAAAGAAAATACAGAGAACATTGTAATTCCTCTACAAAAATAGAGCTTTTGAGAACATAAAAAACATTCAATGTACTTTATTCATTCTTTCTTTGATTCAGTTAATCAGTCATATACACACACACAAATTTTGCCAAGTACATATAGAATGCCATATAGTCTGCTAGGTTTACAAACACAGAAATGATTAAGAGCCAGTTGCTGCCTTCAGGGAGCTCCCAGTCAAGCAACAAAGAGTTACCAGTAGTACGTGATCTGTTGTTAAGAGTACCCAGAAACATGTCTCTATTACTTGTTAAGAGTAGTCTTTAAGCTCAGATGAGGGGTTATAAGACTTAACCACAGACATTTCTTCTCATGGCTGGATCTGTGGTAGAAAGCCAAGATGCTTTCAGAAAGGAATGTGGAAATCCCCAAGCTGCCAGTGGGGTCGTTGGTACCCGTCTGTTTCCTCGAGTGATCTGTTCTGAGTCATTATGATTTTAATAAATCCATACTCCTTCTTATTTTGCTCCTCAGCCCTGTCCTATGTATTTATACCAGAAAAGCCACAGGTAGACATGGAAGTTCATCTTTTCTTCAAAGCACCATTTCACTTACTCTCAGAGAGGTTTTTTTACACCAAAGAATTGAAAGGGTACCTTGAAAGTCTGTGTCTCCCTTCCCTGCTTCAGTTTTCCTATCTCTTGGTGTTGTGTTGGGGGATCCCTAGTTCCAGCAGATACCTCAAGTAACCAGAAGGAATGTGATTCTTTCAACTGAACAGGATTTCATCTTTAAAGTGCTAACTTCAGAACTGATAGGGCAAGGGAAAGCATGTGGGGAGGGTTAGAAATTTTTACAACTTTGTCAAGTTTCAGTGTTTCAGAATTTTTTGGGTGGTGGAGAATTGGCTCATGTTTTTATTATTTTTATTTTTAAAAAATTATTTATTTATTTATTTATTTATTTATTTATTTATTTATGAGAGACACAGAGAGAGAGAGAGAGAGAGGCAGAGACACAGGCAGAGGGAGAAGCAGGCTCTATGCAGGGAGCCCGATGTGGGACTAGATCCTAGGTCTCCAGGATAAGGTCCTGGGCTGAAGGCAGTGCTAAACCGCTGAGCCACCCGGGCTGCCCAGCTCATGTTTTTATTTTTTTTTCTTTTTCTAAGTTTTATTTATTTATGATAGTCACAGAGAGAGAGAGAGAGGCAGGGACATAGGCAGAGGGAGAAGCAGGCTCCATGCACCAGGAGCCTGACGTGGGATTCGATCCCGGGTCTCCAGGATCACGCCCTGGGCCAAAGGCAGGTGCCAAACCGCTGCGCCACCCAGGGATCCCCCAGCTCATGTTTTTAAACTAACTTTACCTCTTAATGGCTAAGGTACCAGAAAGATACAGAAGGAAGAAAGCAAATTTGTACTCAAGTCAGAGGATAATAGATGAGATACCAAAGAGTCCTTAAAGCTTGATTAATCTGACCTTCCTATTCTCTAGATAAGGAAACGGAGACTCAGAGAAGTCAGTTGATTTGTGTTAAGTCCCACAACTGGTCAGTGGGAAATAACCCTATGTGAAACATACTCCACTGTCACACTGCTGAGAAAATGGAATTTCCACAGGTCAAAATAATATATAAAGTATGGGATTGTGGTTCTGAACTTGAACTCTCATCCCACTGTGCCTCTAGGTGAACAGAAAAGAACCCCAACTAGGAGACTACACATAAGCACAGTCCAAGGAACTCCCACAACACCCATGTCAGGGCACAGATGCAGGGTAGTAGGGTCCTCTTCACTGTGGGGCAGGAACAGTTTACTATTGTGCTTCCTCAGTTGGTACTGTCACCAACCTAATGTGGAGGGGACTGGAAGGAATTGGCCCCAACAATTTCTTCCATATATAGTATGACTTCATTAGAAGAGCTATTGTTTTTGTTTTTGTTTTTTCCTAGAGCATTTGGTCATTGTCAGTGCTGTTGGCAAGAGATCACAGTGTGACATTGGCTGAATCAATGCAGCCTCCTTTATCCCTTGATGAGTCACTGAACTGCAGGTATATGTCAATGATCTGGGGAGTCCATGTGAATTGGGAAGTAACCAGATGCCACTTTGGGAATGTACATAGAGGGTAATGTTGGATGTGAGGTGCAGACCAAATGTTAACCTGCATATGAGTTGAGTGCTTGGCAAAAGATTGGAAGGAGGGCACTGTCCTTGGAAAGGCCTGGCCATAGTATGACCCTGGAGATCTACTTACTGGAAGACTTAGGAGGAAGGGGAGGTGGTGCAGAAGCTGCTGTCCGTGGTGCCGCTCAGGAACTCTTTCCCTACTTTGCAGAGGTAGCAGGCCTAGAGGTACTAATAGCCCAACAAGCTGGGGCCTATTGATTCAGAGGGAAGATGGCTGGGATAAAGTTGATATGGGTTAGGGACTGAAGCAATGAAAAAATGCACATAGGAGGTAAGTATTAGGAGGCCATGGAGTACATGCTTTATTCTTTTTAAAATTGTGGTAAAATACACATGACATAAAATTTACTATTTTAACTATTTCAAGTATACCATTCACTGACATTAAGTCCATTTGCAGTGTCACACAGTTATTGTCACTGTTTAGTTCCAGAACTCGTTCATCACCCCAAGTGGAAATGCCATACCCATTAATGAACCAGTTTCCATTTTCCCTTCATCCCACCCCTGTACAACTACTCATCTGCTCTCCATCTTTATGGATTGTGCATGGATTTTATGTCAGGCAGATTTGAGTTCACCCTGGCTCTGCCATTTACTAACAGAGTACGTTGGTTCAACTCACTTGGCTTCTCTGTCCTGTTTTCCATATTTTTAGAATGGGAATAAAAATACTTAACCTGTAGGACTCTTGTGAGGATTGATTATTAAATGTTTAGCTGAATAACCTTGTTGATTCTTGAGTAGACATTGCTATAAACGTTAGTTGTTTGCTTCATAAAAATGGTAACAGTGTCGTTCCTTTAAGTTGTATATTTCTGTCACAACTGCTTATTCACCAAGCATTCAAGTAACACAACTTAATCATCTATCACAATAGGTGCTGAAATAGAGAAATAGGCTAGTTGAAGAAGGGAGAGATAACTGTATATTTATGGGCTGATTATATCTTAGAAGCTCTAGTGCTATTGGAATTTAGAGGAGAAGAGTCATTAATGTTGGTTAGATGCTTATTAAATATTTGAACTAGTGAATGAATGGATGAACAGTTGTACAGTCAATGGAAAAGGTAGAACTTTCAAATGGCCCATCCAAAACTTTTGAAAAATAAATATCCTTCCATCAAGGAGGTTTTGTTTTGTTTTTTTTTAAATCTTATTTATTTATTCATGAGAGACACAGAGAGGGAGAGAGAGAGAGAGAGGCAGAGACACAGGCAGAGGGAGAAGCAGGCTCCATGCAGGGAGCCCAACGTGGGACTTGATCCCAGGTCTCTAGGATCAGGCCCTGGGCTGAAGGCGGCGCTAAACCGCTGAGCCACCTGGGCTGCCCCATCAAGGAAGTTTAAAATGGAGATATCTTTGGGCTCAGGACAAAGAGAAATTTATTATTGTCTTGGAAAGGAGGTGACAACTTCTATGTGTCAAGCAGAGGCCATTCAAGTTCTTTGAGACATCACAGAGAAAACTCATTGATCAATTGTTCTTAATACAAAAGCAGTACTTGTTCCTTCAGAAAAGTATAACAAGAGAACTTAAAAATGGGAAGAATTTATCAGTAACAATATCCTGAGAAATGGGCTTGATTGAATTCATGTTAAAGTTTGAGGTGCTTTGGCCCAGTAAAGCCAGTAAATAATGGAGATTTAACTCCATTTGGTTTTGGTTTTTTGTACAAAAGATGCTGGTAAGGAAGGATGGCTCCACAGGGATTACTTCTGGGAACACAGACTACAGAGCCAAACAATGGGCCCTTACGTTAGTTATCTGGGGGAATCTCTCTCTCTCTCTCTCTCTCTCTTTTTTTTTTTTTACCACTTGTAATTGGTGATATCATAATTAGGCCTGCATATTGCTTGTGAGCACTGCCATACAAGTCACCTCATTTAGCTGGGCTTATGGAGATTAGATCATGCACAGGAAGCTGGCTCCTTGGTTATCAGGCTCCACAGAGGAGCTGGGAGGTTTAAGGAGTGTGAAAAATTAGGATTGATTTAAAGGGACAGGCTCTCTGGAAAAGCATGGAGAGTTTTCCAGCTTGTGCCTCTATGACCTTTAGTATTACATAAACAGCACTGATTTCTACTTAAGTTAAACACATTTTAATTAATAATTAAAACCTGATAGTATAGACACAGATAATGATGATGAAAGGAGAAAGATGAGGAAGTGACAGTTAATTTTTTTTTAAAGATTTTATTTATTTATTCGTGAGAGACGGAGAGAGAGAGAGAGAGAGGTGGAGACACAGGCAGAGGGAGAAGCAGGCTCCATGCAGGGAGTCTGATGTGGGATTCGATCCCGGGGCTCCAGGATCATGCCCTGGGCTGAAGGCAGGCACTAAACCACTGAGCCACCCAGGGATCCCCTGATTATTTTTTTTTAAGATTTTATTTATTTATTTTAGAGAGAGAGAGTGCATTGTTGCACATGCGAGCATGCAAGTGGGGGAAGGGAGAGAGAGAGAGAGAGATTGAGAGAGAGAGAGAGAGAAAATCAGAGAATCTCAAGCGGATTCCATACTAAGCGCAGAGCCCAACAGGGCTTGATAGCACAGAGCCCGACAGGGGTTGATCTCATGACGGTGAGATCATGACCTGGGCCAAAATCAAGAGTTGGTGGCTTAACCTACTGAGCCATCTAGGCGCCTCATGATTACATTCTTAATATGTGTTACAGGAACTATGCTAGCATTTTTATCTTCCAGGTACTATATTAGATTCTTCTTCTTCTTTCTTCTTTCTTCTTCTTTCTTCTTTCTTCTTTCTTCTTTCTTCTTTCTTCTTCTTCTCAGACTTTATTTATTCATGAGAGACAGAGAGAGAGAGAGGCAAAGACATAGGCAGAGGGAGAAGCAGGCTCCTTGCAGGGAGCTCGTTGTGGGACTTGATCCCAGTATCCCAGGATCATGCCCTGGGCCGAAGGCAGGCACTCAACTGCTGAGCCACCCAGGCGTCCCTATATTAGATTCTTTATAAACAGTTGGCTTATTAAAATTATGACGGTCTCCTATGGAAAAAAAGTTATAACAATCACCCATGGTCAAGTCTTAGCCCTCTTTTATTTATTTATAAATTTTTGTTTATTTGAGTAATCTCTACACCATTGTGGGGCTAGAATTCACAATCCCATGCTCTTCCAACTGAGCCAGCCAGGTGCCCCAGCCTCAGCTCTGTTTCAAAGGATGAGGAAAAGGAAACTTACAGAGGCCCTTATAAAGAATATTGAAAAAATAGCATTTTGCTCCTCTTAATTCTTTAAATTCCCTGCCTTGAATTATTATTATTATAATTGGTTTACTTGTTTTATTCTTCTTGGTAGATCACAGCAATTGAGAGAGAACAACTCTCATTTTTATACTCACTACAATGCCTAGGACAATGCCTAAATTCCAGTGGGTATTCACATAAAGCTCATTGAATCCATGTGTGTTATCCTTTTTAAAGGCCAACTAGAATGTGTAACGTAATTACTGTAATTACCGTTAACAAAAATTGGCATCCTTACACATTTAACCCTGTAAATCCATTGCAGAGCTAGATGCACGTTATAATTTCTTTTAACATTTTTTATGAACTGGAGAGAATAGGACATGCCCACATGGCAGTTATATCTTAAGAGTGACAAATCTAGAGCAAGCTTTGTTTTTGTTTTTCAAACCTAGTTTTAAGTTTTTCTATTTGGCATTAATTGTCTGTTAGTTCCTGAGAGCAGAGCCTTCAGTAATTAGAGAATTATTGTAGAGATGAGTGATGGCAGATTAGCCGGAGATACGAAGGTCATCGAAAGCAGGAAAGGAAGGGGTCAGGACATGGGTTAATTTACTCATTTTCCCCAGTATTTCTTCAGGCTGCACACACCAAAGGGTGCTGTTCCAGTTCAGGCTCCCTGTGTTTTGGCCTGTCTGACAATCTCAAATAGTTTTCTTAGCCTTAGAGCTAAAATTGTTCGGTTTAGGACTAAAGTGTTACTTAAGATAAGACTCTCTGTGCTGCTAATAGATATATGGTATTTGATTCCAATTTCTCTGGCTTTGCACCCATTGGTACCTCACATCATTTTCTTTTCCCTAGGTATACGTGGTCGGGAATGACCCTGTGACAGTTTTAGTGGATTCCCTGCTTCCAGTCCTGGGAGTGCTCTTTTCTCTCTACAGTTTTACCAAGCAAAGTGTGTCTCACATAAGGTAAACAGTCTAGAGAACCTTATTTATTTATAAATAGTGAAATCTATATTGAATGATGTTCTTATTCTTATAAAACTTAATGCCACTTTGTAATTTTTTTTCTTTCAAAATCAGTAAAACATTTGGGGATCCTCTTACTCTGCTCATCTGAGAAAGAAAGAAAGCTTTTCCTTTTAAAAAAGATTTTATTTATTTCCTGGAGAGGAAGAGCACAAGCCGGCGGAGCAGCAGAGGGAGAGAGAGAAGCAGGCCCCCTCCTCCAGCAGGGAGCCTGATAGGGGGATCGACAGGAGGACCCTGGGATCAGGACCTGAGCGGAAGGCAGATGCTTAACTGACAGCCACCCAGGCGCCCCGAAAGAGAGCTTCTCAGGTTGCAGGGGATTGAATGTAATTTTTAGAATGGCTTTCCTCAGCCTCAGTCCTAGACGTCAGAGACAAAATCCTTGTTTACGTGTGTAAACATGTCCCTGTTTGATCAGTGAGAAATACTGGAATTACATGTCTAGGGAGGAGGAAATGGAGAATGGATCATAACAACCTTGTGGGGAGTAAGAAGTCAAGTTGGGGAAATCTGGATCTGAATGTGGCACCCTGTAATTTAGACTTGGATTTGACGTGAGTGCTGCACAGTGTTGTTTGGAATGAAGGGATTTCTTAATCATCCTGAAAATAATCTTTTGTATTGGGATTTAGGTTGGCTTCATTTTGTATCAGCTCCATTTTCATAGATACTTATGTTATTTCTTCCTCCTTATATGAGTTTATATCCTTTTTAAAGTCCTAGAAAATTCTGATTTTTAGTGTTTAGAAATCCCCCACATGTGATCAGACATATAGTAATAGTACCCTCTTCATAGGGTTATTATAAAGACTGACTATAAAGTGTTGAGCACTCTCCCTGGATAATCACAAACTCAGTAAATGACAGCTATCCTCATCATTGTTAAGTGGTGAGGGAAAGCTCACATACTACCTTGGACTCTAACCTTTGGTCAACACATTATTGTAGCCCACAGCAACAGAGCAGAGAACACAGAGGAAGATGGAGACTATAACTACGTGAAAGAACTTCAAAGAAGTTCAAAGAACTGTCCATATAATGACTTTGAGTTTTGAAACCCAAATCCTCAGAGCACTATCATGTTCTCATCAGAGACTGAGAAGGAAGAAGCAAACGTTTATTCCACCCTGATCCTAGTTGACTGGTACAGATAAAAGGGGCTGAGGAATCACCCAGAATTTGTGGGTATGCTCTTTCTTGGTCACCAGCTCTTGTTCCCATTGATAGATGGTTTTATCAGTGTAAACTTTCTTTTATGGTATCTAATCCAAAGGCAATGGTACACTTGGAAATATTTAAAAAAACAAAAATAAAAATCATGGATCTTATCAGAGTTGCTTCTAGAGCCAAAGATTAGTCAGTCACTCACTGAATTTCAGGATATTAGATATATTCTGAGATTCACAGGAAGCATAGTTTCCAGTCCTGCACTTCAGTAGTACTAGGTGGTTGTGCCAGCATTTAGAATGCAGTGGAACCTGACAGTCTTCCTGTCTTTTTTTATGTTAGCTTGTTAGATGTGTAGAGTAAGATGACAAGCTCATTTATAACTGCTTTTTCTGCCAGGTCACTTTGCCAAGAGATCTTATTATGGATTCTGGGGAAGCTAGAGAGGAAGAAGGCAATTGCCAGCCTGAAAGGATTTGCAGGATTGGACAAATCTGCGTCCTCCCTTCATTCTTTGTGTCAACTTAGAGCTGCCACTCAAGGTGGCATAATTGTTACCATCAAAGAGGCCATTTGGTGAGTCCACCCACCCTTTACCCTCGCTCTTGGGATAGAATTGCACCCAGAAGGCCCTTCCCTGACTTGTCCACTAAGGGGCGCTGATAGAACAGGACCTAGAACTTCAAGCAGCCGAGGTGCTGCTATTTATAATCTCTAAATGAAATGTGAGCTCCTTAAATAATCCTGCAGGTTTTTTCCCCAGATGCTAGCTAATAGTAGATGCCATTTGCTGGAGCCTTGCAGCTCTGCATCACAAGTGCACTTACTTTGCAAGTCTTTGCCAGAGAATCAGAATAAAGGGTAGTCACATGTTTACCCTCAGCACCATAACCATCCAGTTCTCTTTCTGAATCTCCAAATGGTATATGTCTGTTCAGAGTCAGACTTATTCTTAAATGAAATTGTCTGATAGCTTTTATGTTAATTTTTTTGATGGGGGTTTCTTTCTCCTGGAGAGCAATTGGAAGGTACTTAATAAATATTAGTGGAATGGATAATTTATTTCTCTCACATTTCACAAATATATTTTAAGTTATTTCCTTTTTTGGGTGATATGTATAGATATTATGACCTCAGAATGTAAGTTCCTGTCGACCAGAGTCCCATACAGTTCTTAACTGCTGACAGATACTCAGATTTTTTTTTTTTTTAAAGATTGGATTTGTTTATTTATTCATGAGAGACACAGAGGGAGAGAGAGAAAGAGGCAGAGACACAGGTAGAGGGAGAAGCAGGCTCCATGCAGGGAGGATGTGGGACAATCCCGGGTCTCCAGGATCACACCCCAGGCTGAAGGCCGCGCTAAACCATTAAGCCACCTGGGCTGCTGGATATTCAGATTTTTATGTCTCATTCAAAGTGTGGCTGTTTATTAAAGTGTTAAATTTAATTTTTTATTCATGGTTAACTTAGTAAAGTTATAAAACACTCTATCAATAGGATGGACTTGAGAAAAATGGAAAACATACATTGATTGCAAGCAGAATTCTCAGTACAAATGCAAGCTACCAATTTCTTTTTATTTATTAATTTATTAATTTATTAATTTATTAATTAATTTATTTATTTATGATAGTCACACAGAGAGAGAGAGAGAGAGGCAGAGACATAGGCAGAGGGAGAAGCAGGTTCCATGCACCAGGAGCCCGACGTGGGATTCGATCCTGGGTCTCCAGGATCGTGCCCTGGGCCAAAGGCAGGTGCTAAACCGCTGCGCCACCCAGGGATCCCAAGCTACCAATTTCTTGAGAGTTGTTGAGCACTAGTAGGTTTTGTGGTTGTAACTATGCTCCTGAACTGAAAGAATTTAAAATTTAATGTGTTTATTTTAAGAACACTTTGGAATAGTTTAGTCTGAGATCAATCTAGTGAGTGTATAGGGAATTTTTTTTTTTGGGGGGGAATTTTATAGTTATAGTTTATAAGTTAAATCTTATCAGTATTAAAATTAATAGCTATTGTAACTGGTCTCTAGTGTACATCTTAGTGTATATCAGAATCAACAGTTCTTATTGAAACTATAGTTTCTCTTCATGGTAGAAGAAACATGAATAGGCAGTTATTGAATGAATCTCCATCTAATGCTGGAAGCAATGGACTCTTAACTCAGGGTTTCTACATAGACTTCTAGGTGTCCATAGTCCCTTTGAAATTATATACAAGAAATTTTTATGCACAAAGCTGATTTTTTTTTTAAAATAGGGTCCATAGTTTTCATTTGATACTTAAGATACTCCGTATCTCCGAAAAGTTGACATGCACTACATCAGAGAAGTGTGTGTGTGTGACTGATTTTATCTTTCATTCTAAAGATCTTGCTCCTGGTGCCAGTCCCCTAAAGGCAAGTCAGTCTCACCACTTACCCTTTCCCCTATCATTCTGTCCAGGAGCCCTAGTTATCAATAAAAAGTTTGTTTAAAGAAACACTAAGAGACACCTGGGTGGCTCAGTGGTTGAGCGTCTGCCTTTGGCTAAGGGCGTGATCCCAGAATCCTGGGATGGAGTCCCAAATCCGGCTCCCTGCAAGAAGCCTGCTTCTCCCTCTGCCTATGTCTCCGCCTCTCTCTCTGTGTCTCTTATGAATAAATAAATAAACTATTTTTTTAAAAATAAAGAAACACTAAAAGAGCAGCTTAGGTTTCATGATCTCTGGATCCAGAATTTTTTTTTTTCTGGACCCAGATGTAACTATAGTATTTGAAACTGAGTCTTTATCCTTGAAATTTTAAGAATGAATGAAATAGAATTTCATAAGGTAATTATTGTCATGTCTTTTTATTTTATTTATTTTTAAAGATTTTATTTATTTATTTGAGGGAGAGAGCAAGCAGAAGTGGAGGGGAGAGGGAGAGGGAGAAGCAGGCTCCCTGTTGAGCAGGGAGCCCAAAGTGGGGCTTGATCCCAGGACTCCAGGATCAAGGCCTGAGCCAAAGGCAGACACTTAACTGACTGAGCCATCCAGGTTCCCCTGTCATGTCTTTTTTAAAAAGTATTTGAATATAGTATTTCATTTTGACAGGGCGGTTCACAGAAGCTTAGAAGTGACTCTTAGCCATTTCAGTTTTTTTGTCTAATATAAAATGTGGTGTAGATAACATGACTAATCTGAAGGATGCTGGGAGATTCTGGGATAATGGAAGAAGTGATCTTAAGCTTAGTTAATAGGTTACCCATTCTACTAGAGGAGTATAAAGCCCACATCATTAGTGAACTGGCAAATTGGGGCTTACTGCCCAATGGAATGGCCAAATCAATTCTATTTCCTAATTGTATTTTTCAGTGATATGAAACAACATCTGTCATTTTTTTCTCAGTTTAGTCTGAAAACTTTTGTTTCCTTCTTTAATCACAAGAGCACATACCTTCTTTGTATAATGCAAAAAAGCATAAAGAGGAAAACAAAAGACAACTGCTATCCTAGTCACTGTTTGCATTTTTTTAGTGTTTTGTCTTCTAGTCCATCTGTGTTTATTTACATGATACAGTATAATAATATTGTATCTTGGCTTTTTCACTTATCCTGCAAATTAAAATTAAAACCCTTAGCACCTCATGAGAAGTTTCTTAAAACTTTTTTGCAGACATCGTAGCATTGCTTTTAATAATGTAGCCGTATTTTATTACCTGAAAATTTGGCTTACTCAGTTTTCCGAGTCTTTCTGCATTTTCATATTTCATCTCGTTAGTTCTTATTAGTTGAGACTGACTGCATGTTCTCCTGTAAGGATAGTATCTTTTTCTGCTGCCCATAACCCTTCAGGGGCTCATCAAAAAAAAGTCCAGCTTTCTTTGAATGGCATTCAAGGCCCCCCTGTAATCTGACCTTGCTTTGCTGACTTCTTTTTCTCAGAATATCTGCATACAACCTATACTTTAATTCCTCCTTGCTATTTCAGTTTATTGAAATAGTGGTAATTCTTTAACATCCATCTTCCTTCAAAAGCCACTTCCTTCATGAGTCTTTTCCCCACTGAGCAAATGACTATATACGACATCTTACCCTACCTTCTGAGAATAAATGCTTTTTTAGCATGGAGCATCAGGAAAATAATTTAAACAAATTTTTGAGATCTTTCTAATGCTTTACTGTATGAAAATACCATGTGTAACTTTGGAAGATTATTATGGAGTTTCAAAAATAATATCTCTGGGTGACACTGCCAAGATAAATCTTACTTCATGTTGCAGTGATGAAGATGAAGATGAAGCCCTGTACCAGAAGGTGTCCTCAGAGCAATGTCGGGTAGAGCATCTCGGGGACTTGTTATCCCACTGCCAAGAGTGTGGTTTGGCAGGTGACTTCTTCATCTTCTGCTTGAAGGTAAGAACTACATATATGATAAGGGCATGGTCAGCTTTATTTCAGGATACAACCAGGATCCCCTTTGAATTTTCAGGGCAGTCATAATTTTAGCTCCTAAAATTAAGGTCCTAATCTTAGAGAGAAATAATCACAGGATGTAAGAGTAATTTATTTGTTAGTAGCCTTTGGGTTGGTAAAAAGAAAAAAAGCAGTACACATATGATTGGACTGTTTTCCGAGGTGATCTGCCCTGAACTTTTAGAGATGACCAAAGTAGAACTCTTGATCTATGAAA
Source organism: Canis lupus familiaris (assembly GCF_011100685.1). Taxonomy (NCBI): domain Eukaryota; kingdom Metazoa; phylum Chordata; class Mammalia; order Carnivora; family Canidae; genus Canis; species Canis lupus. The sequence goes on along the minus strand of NC_049226.1, from coordinate 81,271,510 downwards.
GGGTTAATCTTTGCTCTGTGTTGACAGTAAGTACTCTTTTGAAGTTAATAGCAGGTTTTGCAGTTATGGAGTAATCCTTTATCCTTTCTGACTGTTGTTTTGTCAGGTATTTGGAAAGCAGATTTAGCAGTTCTGCCTTTCTCGTTTCATTTTGTAACCACCTGAAACCTTTTCCGGGTCTGTTTCTTAGTGTTGGTGATTGTGCTTCCTCTTGCTCTAATCTCTGACAGCAACTTGTACCTCATACTGTACTCCTTATTTGCATTGTTGGAGACTGTCAACGGGGTGATCTCTGATTTTCTGTCCTCCAGCTCTGCCTTCTACTTTATTTTCCCTAAAATAAAGTGTCTGTTCTAAGAGAATGTCTGTGGAGTTTGAGGTTGGAGTGGCTAGAGGGGAATACAAGGAGAGAATCAGGGCTAACATTTCTAGAACTTGAAATAGGGGCCATTTTTTGATGCTTTTCTCACCTCTTGTGTTCACTTTTCTTTCTTTCTTTCTTTCTTTCTTTCTTTCTTTCTTTCTTTCTTTCTTTCTTTCTTTCTTTCTTTCTCTCTCTCTCTCTCTCTCTTTCTTTCTTTCTTTTCTTCTTCTTTTTTTTTTTTTTAAAGATTTATTTATTTATTTGAGAGAGAGAGAACACAAATGGAAGGGCCAGAGGGAGAGAAAATCTCAAGCAGATTCTGTGCTGAGCATGGAGCCCAGTGTGTGGCTCGATCTCACAATCCTGAGGTCGCAGCCCTGAGACCACAACCTAAGCTGAAACCAAGAGTTGGATGCTTAATTGACTGGGCCACCCAGGCACCCCTTCCTGTGTTCACATTCTATCCCCTTACTTAGTCACCCATTGTAAATAACATTACAAGAAAATGTGCTCTTAATCAGAGAATTTTAAAAATTATTTTAAAAAGCAAAAAATCAGGGGATCCCTGGGTGGTTCAGCGGTTTAGCGCCTACCTTCGGCACAGGGCATGATCCCGGCACAGGTCCCGGGATTGAGTCCCGTGTCGGGCTCCCTGCATGGAGCCTGCTTCTCCCTCTGCCTGTGTCTTTGCCTCTCTCCTCTCTCTCTCTGTCTCTCATGAATAAATAAATAAAATCTTAAAAAAAAAATCAGAGGCGCCTGGGTGGCTCAGTTGGTTAAGTAACCGACTTGATTTTGGCTCAGGTTGTGATCTCAGGGTCATGGGATCGAGCCCTGTGTCAGGCTCTGCCCCGTGAGTGGAGCCTGTTTGAGATTCTCTCTCTTCCTCTCCTTCTGCCCTTCCCCTCTCACCCCCACCCCCCACTTGCACACACCGCACACTCTCTCTAAAATAAAGAATAAATAAATTCTTTAAAAAAACAAAAACAAACAATCAAAGGACTTTGCTTAAACCCAAGGTTTTTGCACCTTGGGTACTATTGGCATTTTGGGCTGGGTAATTTTTTGTTGAGAGGCCAGGGGCTTCCTGTGCTTCCTTGTAGGATGTTTAGTAGCATCCCTGACCTCTACCACTAGATGCCTATATCACTCCCCAATTATGAAACCAAGAATGTCCTAAGACATAGTTAACTGTCCCCTGCAGAGCAGAAATTACCAGGCCCTGTTGGGAACCGTTGCTCTAAACTGTCACTTACTTTGGTAAAATATTAATTGTTAAGGAACTTAAGGTTTTCTCTTCCCAAGGAAATTTACAATGTGAAGTGTAGGGAAAAAGCCTACAAAACCCACAGTAATGAATTATCTATTAGTAGAGATTTAGTTTTAAGTATCGTAGGGAAAAAGCTGCTGAAAGCATTTAATAGTCTCTAAAAAAGGGTTTGGAAATGTTAGATGGCCTGAGGTCTCAGTTCAGCAGGGCTAGTGGTAGAGATCATGAAAAATGCTGATAATGTAAGTAGTTTGTCAAGCTAGTTCTCTTTATGTATGTACGCTTTTTACTATGAAGTTTTAAATGTTCATATATGTATACCATAAAATACATATCATTCTACAGCTTCCATTTTTCACTAAGCACTGTTTTTGAGGTCTTTCTGTTGACATCCACATAGATCTAGTTTATTTCAACTGCTACAGTATAATAAATACAGTTTATTCATTCTCTTATTGCTAGACATTTGTCTCCAAATTTTGGCTATTATAAATAATGCTGCAGCAAACACTTAGACTAGTTCTTTACAAATACATTTCAAACAGAGTTTTCTCACTATTGTGGAAGCCCTTAGTTCTACAGCCTTTTTCCTCACTTTTTCTTTTCTCCCATGCTGGTAGGAGTTGACGCATATGGCCATGGAAGATGAAGCAGAGTTAAAAACAAAGCCCTTCTCCAGCAAAAGCCTCTTGGAGTTAGAGCAGCACCAAACTCTTGTGGAAGGCCAGGAGCAGAAGGTGCTCATCCTACATCTCTTGGCTGTTCTGTGCGAGAGGATGTCTGAGCAGATTTTCACAAACATCACTCAGGTCAGTGGCTGCCACATTCCAGATCCCAAGCTGGTAGTATTCATCTATTTTGGTTTCTTTATATGATTTCCAAAAAATGTTTTAAAAAAGTTACTGAGTGTATGGCTCGGTAATACCTGCCTCAGTGTTACCTGGAACGCTCCTTGAACATGCAGATTACTGAGCCCATGACAACCAATGGAATCAACACTTTTGGAGGTCCTGCCAGCTGGCATGTTAAACAAGCTTCTGAGGTGATTCTCATGCACAGAAAACTTTGACAATTGTAGATATTTATGTATTATATTACAGGGTCTTTGGCTTTTGGGGCAAATACGATTGTCTGAGTCTTTTTTCAAAATATGGATGCCCAGCCACTTGTAGAGATTCTGATTTAGCATGTCTGCATTAGCATCTAGGGATCTGTATTTTTTTAAGCCCATGGATGATTCTAATATGTATCAAAAGTTGAGCATGATAAGAAAACTTAAATTTGAAAAAATCGCTGATGATAAAAATACCTATTATTTCTACAGCCTATTTCTACAATAGCCTGTGAAGTTTTAAGATGTTTTTAAAAATGTTTGAAGGGATCAGTGCCTGAATTTTGTTGGCTCAGACATTATAATTATTTTATTTATTTTTTGAAATATTTTATTTATTCATGAAAGACGGAGAGAGAGAGGCAGAGACATAGGCAGACTTAGAAGCAGGCTCCCTGCAGGGGAGTCCGATACGGGACTTGATCCTAGGACCCGGGGATCACAGCCCAAGCCGAAGGCAGAGGCTCAACCGCTGAGCCACCCTGGTGCCCTTGAACATTATATTTATCAACTATTTATTTATTTAAAATAAAGATTTTATTTTTATTTATTTGATAGAGAGCACAAACAGAAGGAATGGCAGGCAGAAGGAAAGGAAGAAGTGGGCTCCCCACTGAGCAGGGAGCCTGACTCAGCTTGATCCCAGAACCCTGAGATCATGACCTGAGCTGAAGATAGACACTTTACCAACTGAGCCACCCAGGCACCTCATTACTAGCGTTTTGAAAAATAGGAAATTAAAGGGGAGCCTGGCTGACTCAGTCAGTAGAGGATGTGACTCTTGATCTCAAGGTCTTGAGTTCAGGCCACACATAGGGCATAGGGCCTACTTAAAAAGAAAAAAAATGTAAAAACCCACAGGAAATAGGAGTAATAAAGTGTAGGCAATGCAGTCACCATATTTTATTGTTATTACCAGAATTAGGTGTTGCTTGGCTGGTGAACAGTCAGTTGTAAGATGGTATGATTGTCACGCTTAAATCTGATTCTTCAGCTCTTTGTATCGCCCTCATTGTCATCTGCCTTCTGGTGTTGCTAAGCAGCGTTTCAGTCTAGCTCCCGCTGAGAAAATTTGCAGCTGTGTGTCAGCTCCAACTTACCGTGCCTGTTTAATGAGAATTATGTTCATGATTTCTTTCCTAGCTTCTTATTCCTTCAGTTCACTGACCCTGTGTTACACAGTAGGGTGATTTGTTTCTCCTGTGTTTATATCCGTTCCCTAAAGACTTTTTCACCCAGACCTTATGTCTTTGTCTCAAGATGGTAGTTGGAAGGGAAAATGGCCTAAAAACTATATGACCTGAGCTTTTGCACTTAGCTCCCTTTGTTCCTAATTAAGGAACAATGGTTTTAGGCTGACGGAGAAGTGACTTGTCCCATTAAATTATCCTTCAGTTAAGGTTAAAATGTCTAGATGAAAGAACCACAAAAAAAATATTAAATGTCATTTAGTAGTTTTACTGCTAGTGATAATTTTAGTAATTATTTTGAAATACACACACATATGGGTAAGTTATAAATAATACATGTTACAAGTAATTTTGTTAATATCATTAGGAACCAAGATTTTCAGTATAAGAAAAAAAGTTATGAATATAAAATCAAAGAACCTGAGTAGAATTCCTATAATATTGAATTTCAATTGGAAGTAGTCATATGAGGGGCGCCTAGGTGGCTCAGTCAGTTGAGCATTTGCCTTCCTTTTGGCTCAGGACATGGGCTCGAGCCCCACTTTGGTTTCCCTGCTTGGTGGGAAGCCTGCTTCTCCCTCCTTCCCACTTGTGCTTTCTCTCTCTCTTTCTCAAATAAATTTAAAAAAAAAAAGAAGTACTCGTATGAACTCACAATTTTTTCTTTTTAAAAAATAGATATTCCCAGGACACCTGGGTGGCTCAGTGGTTGAGCATCTGCCTTTGGCTCAGGGTGTGATCCTGGGGTCCTAGGATCAAGTCTCGCATCAGGCTCTCCACAGGGAGCCTGCTTCTCCCTCTGCCTGTGTCTCTGCCTCTCTCTGTGTCTCTCATGAATAAATAAATAAAAGCTTAAAAAAATAGATATTCCCTTGCTCATTCCAATGTCTGTGCCAAGAAGCTGTAACAACCCAGCAGCAATAAGCGTTTTTAGTGCCAGACTGTAGTTTCTAAATATCATGTCCTGCTGAAAGAACACAAAAGTCATTGGAGTAAAGGTTCATTCAAGGTCTAGGGCAGGAATTGTACACTGTAAGCCTCAGGATATCTTCTTGTGCCTAAATAAAAGGAAGATGCTTGAGATTAATGAAGTCATGTCAGTAGCACTCAGGAGCCAACTTGAAAGATCTCCCATTGGCCACAAATAGGGCATTTCAGCATTAAAAAGGATAGTGCAGGGATCCTTGGGTGGCACAGCGGTTTGGCGCCTGCCTTTGTCCCAGGGCGCGATCCTGGAGACCCAGGATCGAATCCCACATCGGGCTCCCGGTGCATGGAGCCTGCTTCTCCCTCTGCCTGTGTCTCTGCCTCTCTCTCTCTCTCTCTGTGACTATCATGAATAAATAAATAAAATCTTTAAAAAAAAAAAAAAAAAAAAGGATAGTGCATGTAGTGGATCGAGATACATCAAAGTTATGAAAGCCTAAGCCACCCCTTCCCAAAAATCACTTTTGGGCATCTCTTGAAGTTGCCAGGGCATCAACTCATTATTTTGTAAATTGATAAATGAAAGAAAAGAATATAAAACATTTATCTTACCTTTTTCTGTCTGCCCTGTATTTCAGTATACTCAAATGGTGAAGGAAAAATTTTCTTTATATAAGAATTGCAGCTTAAATATTAAAAAAGAGACCTACAAATGTATATATTTTGCATTCCCCTAATGAAATAATGAATCTAGGTGACAATATCTGATAAAACTATTAGGGGTACTGTATAATGAATGTAATTAGGCCAAACATATCCAAATCAACTGATCCCCCCCCCCCCAGCATTTTATTATGAAAACTTTCAAATTTGAAAGAATTTTATAGTGAATACCTGTGTACCTACTACCTAGATTCTACTATTAGGATTTTATTTGCTTTATCACATATTTCTCTGTGTTTCCATATGTCTGTCCATTTAATTTAATTTTTGGTGGAGGGATCCCTGGGTGGCGCAGCGGTTTGGCACTTGCCTTTGGCTCAGGGCGCCATCCTGGAGACCCGGGATTGAATCCCATGTCGGGCTCCCGGTGCATGGAGCCTGCTTCTCCCTCTGCCTGTGTCTCTGCCTCTCTCTCTCTCTCTGTGTGACTATCGTAAATAAATTAAAAAATTAAAAAAAATGCATATATTAAAAAAATTTTTTTTGGTGGATTCCAAGGTTAATGTATGTATATGTTACCCTAAATATTTTCAGCCTGGAATGATTGATCGCAACATCACCAAAAGTAGACAAGCAGACATATGTGACTCCTTAACGTAATGTAATAGGAAGTACGTAGCACCACCTAGGAAGGACTCTTACCCCAAAAATAAACAAAACCCCACAAACAAGCAAAAAACAGAAAAAGTCCATAAAATATGAATCTAATCAAAGAAATTCAAGGTACAGGAGCAAGTTAATGCCATGAGGAAGCAAGATCAGTCAGTTTCATAATGTGAGACATTCTACAGTACAAATGACTGAGTTTCTTTATAAAGTAAATGGTATAAGAAAGGAGCAGAGCTTCTGTAGCTTAGGAGAGACTTAAGAGACATATCAACCAAATGCAATGTGTGGATTCTCATTCAAACATACTAATTGTGTACGAGAGGACATTTTTACAACAGTCATAGGCCAAATAATAGAAGGTATAAGGAATTTTTATTGAGTTTAATCATGGTATGGTAGTTGTGTGTGTGTGTGTGTGTGTAAGGTTTTTAAGTAATCTCTCCATTCAACATGGGGCTCGAACTTACAATCACAAGATCAAGAGTCACATGGTCTACTGACAGCCAGGCAGGTGTCCCTGGTATGATAGTTCTGTTAAGAAAAATTTCCTTGTTGGGATCCCTGGGTGGTGCAGCGGTTTGGCGCCTGCCTTTGGCCCAGGGCGCGATCCTGGAGACTCGGGATCGGGTCCCACGTCAGGCTCCTGGTGCATGGAGCCTGCTTCTCCCTCTGCCTGTGTCTCTGCCTCTCTCTCTCTCTCTCTCTCTCTCTCACTGCGTGCCTATCATAAATAAAAAAAATAAAAAAAATAAAAAAAAAAGAAAAATTTCCTTGTTAGAAATGTATATTGAAGCATTTATGGACTAAAGATTAAAAATTTAATAAAATGTATTGGCAGATAATGTATGAGAAGATATACAGTGGAATGAGCCATTCAGTGGTCTATATATGGATACCAACTCTCCAGTTTCTAATATGTATCAAAGGCCCACTAAGTGGCAGGTACTCTTCTAGGTATCAGGGACATAGCAGTGTACAACAAACATCTCTGTCCTCATGGGATTACATTCACATGGGAGATAGACAATAAACAAGTAAGCAGAAGAACAAGGTGTGTTAGATGGTAATAAGTACCAGAGAGAAAAATCAAACAAAGAGAATTTAAAGACAGTGTGGTAGGTAGGGTGGTCATGAAGAACTTCACTGAGAAAATGGCCTTTTTAAAAATGTTTTGGGAGAGAGTGAGCATGTGTGCATATGGATAGGGTAGGGGTAGAGGCAGGGGACAGGAAGAGAGAGAATCTTAAGCAGGCTCCATGCCCAGCACAGAGCCTAACACAAGGGCTCAATCTCACAACCCTGAGATCAGGACATGAGCCAAAATCAAGAGTAGGACGTTTAACTGACTGAGCCACCCAGGCGCCCCAACAGAATGGCTTATGAGCAAAGATCTGGAAGCAGGGAAGGAGGGAGCTGCAGAGATACCTTGGGGAAGAGTGCGCCAGCTAAGAGAGAGCGTGTCTCAGGTGTGGAGGGCTCAGCAAGAAGGCTAGTGTTAATGGAGTAGAATGAGCAAGATTTCCTTTTTCCTGCCCTTTCAGAAAATTGCCACACTTTGCACCTTTCTATATTTAGATCGCTGTACTTGGCAGAGAAGTGGTTTATATGATTTTTTCTTATATATTAAGAACGCTTTTAACGTAAGTAACGCATGTTCATTGTAGAAACATTTAAACATAAAAGAAAAAAAAAAAGAAGAAAAAAAAAAGAAAAAAAAAATAAAAAAAAAATAAAAATAAACATAAAAGAAGTATATGGTTTAAAAAGTATGGACTTCTGATTAAAGATAGTATATTGGGGCAGCCTGGGTGGCTCAGTGGTTTAGCGCCGCCTTCAGCCCAGGGTATGATCCTGGAGACCCGGGATTGAGTCCCATGTTGGGCTCCCTGCGTGGAGCCTGCTTCTCCCTCTCCCTCTGCCTGTGTCTCTGCTTCTCTCTCTCTCTGTGTCTCTCATGAATAAATAAATAAAATCTTAAAAAAAAGAAGATAGTATATTGAACACTTGAGTTTATCTGCTCCTTCTGGAAACCATAGGGGCCAACAGAGCAGGAGACAAGAAACAGCAGATAAAAGAGAATAACAACATTTGAAAACTGGAAAGTAATGGCTGATCTAGCAACTCTGAAAACAGAAAGCTATGTGCCTGCATGGGAGAAGCAAAGCACTATACCTCAGTGAGGCTGTTCAAACTTTATTTTGAAAAGGAAAAAAAAAAAATGTTCTCATTGCAGAACACTGGAGGGACTGGATGGTAGATCAACTGTAAAGATGAAGGTGAGTTTAGAGCTTAAAATAGGTTGAAAGGCTCTGCAAGCTTTGGTAGACCCCTTGATTCCTTCCTCAGATTTGTACAAACACCTCCCTCCCCAGCAGTAGCTGGGAGGCATATTCTTGACAGTGGTTGAACTTAGGTGGCAGAAACAAACTAAAAAACCTTCTAGAGGATCAGGTTGCTGTCTACAGACTCAGTAGTGAGGCCTCGGCCACTTCCATGCGTCTGCCAGAATGTTGGCAGCAGGTTTATACATCCCCGTAGGAAGAGAGGGAGGATTTAGGGAGTTAATATCTATAATGTGTTCAGAAGGGAACCTGGTAAATAGTAAATGTTTAATGTTATTAATAAGCAGCTAACCCATAAAAGTGGTTGCCAATGTAGAACCCCAATCAGACAGGAAGAATGCGGTAGAGCACTGTTTTTCATTATAAACTTTCAGGAATATTTGGCTTTTTAGATTATGTAACTTTACAGATATGTTTAAGTAAAAGTCTCTCTCTCCTCTCCACAACCTATATAAATTCTAGAACATGCTTTAGTTACATACCTATCCTTGTGGCTGGAAGCCCGACCAGTCACAGGAAGTGAGTAGTCGCGAGGAGGAGCTGTTGTCCAGATGGGTATAGTGGTTTTGTTGTGACAAGAAGAAAAAAGCTTGAGGGAAAGGGCACTTTATGGATGACAATAACAGCTGGCTATCAGACCACAGTTAACAGCTCCCAGGTGTTTTGTTTTTTGTTTTTTGCCTTTTTTTCTACATACATACAAACAGTTTCTTTCTTAACAAAATAGGATCATATTACTTGTTTTGCAGCATCTAAATATGTGTGTGTGTATATATATATTCTGAATAATATATATTATGTATATATACACATAATGTATATAATGTATATGTATAATGTATATAATGTATATTATATATATATATATTCTGAAGAGGGACTTAGAAAAAGTGGAAAGGCTAGATAGTTCTTTTCCAGCAATTTAACAAAACATTTGTGCTGAAATAGAAGCTTCCTCAAATCAAGGGGTGCTTTAAAAAACTCTTTGGAGGCAAAATAGGTGGCCCGAGATGGTAAATGTAGCATTTTCTCTAGAAAGGCCAGTGTCCTTAACTTCTAATCAAAGTTTTAGGCTTGAGAGGGTGGTGAAAATTGCCATAACCAGCATTGTTCATTTCAGTAAGTGGAACTTTTAATAACCTTTCTAGTTTCCTGCCTCGCTCCAAAGACAAGTGTTAACAAGCCATTCTCCTGACTTTAAGCTTGCAATAAAGACTCTAGCATAGCATGTGATTTGCCCAGAGAATTAAACATGCAAGCTTGCATGGTATTTAGAGGCTTATTATGACCTATCTCAGCTGTACTACTTTCAAAATGATTTTTCCCTTTTCAGCCATTAATCCTAAATATGCGTGCATGTGTGCATGCTTGCACGTGTGTACCTGCGCATGCACGGATGTGTGCATTTGTTTTTATTCAAAGATATTTCTACTTAAGGTGATTAATACAAGTGCAGTCAAAATGATGCTGACCAAATTAATTCCATTTAAAGCTTAGTTGTTAGCCAAATGCTATATAAAATCTTATATATGAATAATCTTAATCCTTTAAAAATATTTGGTACTTAAAAAAATGACTGGATCATTTGTACAGATTGTTTGAGGACTCAGTTCTAGATAAAATTAAGTGCCTCTTCGCCTATTCTTTGCTTACTGGAATCAGATGGTCATAACTGGATTGGAGCAGGGGAGTCCTTGAGGAGGAAGCCTCATTAGGAGAAGCAGATCTGGGGCACCTGGGTGGCTCAGTGGTTGAGTGTCTGCCTTTGGCTCAGGTCATGATCCTGGGGTCCTGGAATGGAGTCCCACAACAAGCTCCCTGTAGGGAGCCTGTTCCTCCCTCTGCCTATGTCTCTGCTTCTCTCTGTTTCTCTCATGAATGAATAAATAAAATCTTAAAAAAAAAAAAAAAAGGAGAAACAGATCTAGGACCATCTAAGATAATCAGCAAGTATCAAATCATTTTTCATTTTAATTTCCTGTCAAAATTCATGAAAAATCAAGGAAGTTGGATTAATATATTAAAATATTTGGGCTGATCTTAAAAATAAAATATTTGGGAAGGTATAAATGAGGTTTCTCATTTATTATTAACTGCATGGCTTTGACTAGCTTACAGATTCTTCATCAAAAAATAAGGACAGGGACACCTGGGTGGCTCAGCAGTTGAGTGCCTGCCTTCGTCCCAGGTGTGATCCCACGGTCCTGGGATCGGGTCTCACATCGAGCTTCCTGCATGGAGCCTGCTTCTCTCTCTGCTTGTGTCTCTGCCCCTCTCTCTCTGTGTTTTTCATGAATAAATAAATAAAATCTTTAAAAAAAAAAAATGAGGACAAAGAGTACCTGCTGGCTCAGTTGGTAGACCAGCAACTCTTGATTGTGAGGTCATGAATTTGACCCCCACATTGGGAATAGAGTTTATTTTAAACAAAAAGGGGGTACCTGGGTAGCTCAGTCAGTTAGGTGGTTGCTTTTGGCTCAGATCATGGTCTCAGGGCCCTGGGATCCAGCCCCATATCAGGTTCCCTGTTCAGTGGAGAGTCTGCTTCTCTCTGTCCCTCTCCCTGTTCATATTCTCTCTCTCTCTCTCTCTTTCTCTCAAATAAACATATAAAATCTTGAAAAAAAAATGAGGCACTGACCCTCTAGAGTTGACATGAGATGTGGGCCTGTACATAAGACACTGAGTACCATGCCTGTTCTGGTAGATTCTTGCCTTCATGATGTTGATGAGGAAGGAGGTAAGGATGTAGACATAACATATAAAGAGAATGTTGAGATTCTTTTTCTTATTCCTCACTGATACTACATTCTGTTTCTGTCATAGGTTGTAGACTTTGTAGCAGCAACACTACAGCGAGCATGTGCAAGCGTGGCCCACCAGGCAGAGAATCCTGTGGAATCGCAGACACTGAGCATGTCCATGGGGCTGGTGGCTGTCATGCTGGGAGGAGCTGTTCAGGTGAGTTGCCAATATGAGCCAAAGTTGGTTGGAAGGAGGAGAGAAGAGAGAAACTTGTTGCTTCTCTTTTCACCCTTGTGAGAAATCAGAATGGATGTTGTGCTTAGGAGAACTAGAATAATAAACAAGTCAGGCTGTTAATGAGAATTCTCTCCAAAGTAGAGGATGAGAAAATTGTACCACTTCCACCTTGTCACCTGTGTAGACTTCACTTTCAGAAGGTCAGGGGTCTTTCTGAGCTGACACAACATTGATTTGGAAATACTTGGCACACTGTTTTGCATCTTTGGTGAATACTAGCTTCTCTATCCGTTACTCTAAGGGCTCTTCAAAGCTCAGCCCTTGTCCCTTCTGCTGTAGTGGGGGCAAACCTGTATAAACTGCTGATTAATTAGGATTCTGTCTGTTTTGAATAGTTTTCTTTTAGCACAGGATCCATTGTTTAATCCGTATCATATAGCATGTTAAAGCTTTGTGTCCAGTGCATGTATCTTTTTTTTTTTTAGATTTATTTATTTGAGAGGGAGAGAGAGAGAGAGAGACACCACAAGCAGGAAGGGCAGAGGGAAAAGGAGAGAATCTCAAGCAGACCCCACACTGAGTGTGGAGACCAATGCAGAGCTCTATTCCAGGACCCTGAGACCATGACCTGAGCTAAAACCAAGAGTTGGACACTTAACTGACTGTATCACCCAGGTGTCCTGAATACATATATCTTCTACATACTTATAATTTTTAAGAATTTAAAAAATACTCAAAAAATATTTATTTCTTACTGCTGTGTGCCAGTGAAGGGTCTGGGAATATTGTCATGGACAAAGCAAACATGGTCCTTATCCTCATGAAGTTTACTGCTAGCGAAGGAGTCAGACATTAAGTATTCAAAAAATATACTTCAAATTGAATGCAGTGCCTGAAAAGAGAAGAAGAAGGTACCAAGAGAACATCTAACCTAGGTTGGGAAGGTTTCTACTGAGGAAATGTAAGTTTAAGATAAGACTTGAATGGTGAATAGGAGTTTGGGGGTGTATGTGGTACAGGTGGAGGCAACTCTTTCAGTTAAAGACAATATAAAAAAAATAAAACTAAAAAAATAAAAAAAATAAAAAAATGAAGACAATATCATGTTCAAAGGCCAGGAAGCAAGAAAGAGTTCGGTGTACTTAAATACTGATGGAAGGCCCATGTAGCTGAGCTGTAGATACCAAGAGGCAGAGGTGTGCCAGACAAGGAGAGAGGTGGGCATGTGTGTATGTTAGGAAACTACAAGAAAGCAGAATAAGCTTAGTGCAAGTATAATGAAATTGGATCCAAAATCAGACTGGTTAGAACTCTTAGCGATGAGCGGGGAACCCTCTAGGAATGGATTTTTTAATTTGAAGATTCAAATTTGATACTGATTTGCGATATATTAGAATTTGCCTCCTTTTACCCTGTCCTTAAAAGGAAAAGGAATTTGTTTTAAAAGATTTTATTTACTTATTTAACAGAGGGAGAGCACAATCACAGGGGGTGGAGCAGAGGGAGAGGGAAAAGCAGACTCCCTGCTGAGCAGGGACCCTCCCCCCACCAATGTGGGACTTGATCCCAGGATGCTGGGATCATGACCTGAGAAGAAGGCGCGTGCTTAAGCGACTGAGCCACCCAGGCATCCCAAGGAAAAGAAATTTTATTTGGGCCTCTTGTTAATGTGAATCCATTTCTTGGTAGATTTACTTAGCACTCCAAATTTTTTATTTTCTAAGTAGTTTGAAGAAATCATTTTTCATTCAGTTTCTAAAGTCCTATTATATCACTGCCATTGGAATTGTCAAGGAGGTATTCACCAAAGGAATAATTTTTCTTAAGTTATATTGTTACTGAATTTAGTTGGCCTGATTGGTTTTTGTTTTTCTGGTTGAGTATTAAAAATAGTCTTTGTTTCTGTAAGTTGAGAGTGTGTTTTTTTTCTTTTCTCTTATTTAACACCTATAATTTTATGCCACACCCCAAATGGAAAGTAGAACACAAGTATTTCCATTTCCCCTTCTATAAGCCTGTTGTTGGGGGGATTGGCTATGTAAATTAGTCATGTTTTAAGAGAGATTCACCTGAGTGATGCAAATATATATCCCTTACCTGTCCCTGCCCTTCCATGAGCCATCCTGACTCACTGATTACATCCTGGATTCCTCTGACTTTGCATTTAGTTAAGTGAACATAAACACGCCACTTTTGCCCTAGATCTACTAATTTTTTTCTGTTTGATTCATGAATTCATAAGGGGTTTCTATAGTAATGCTGAGCTTTCCATCTTTGTATTAGAAAAAAAGTCATGATTCTTAATTATGTTTTCAGACAGTCATCATGAGGCTTAGGGCTTTTATTTCAGAGTCTAGATTATACTATACCTACCCCCAATTAGAGTTCATCGTTGTTTTAGCTAATGGAACAGAGTCTAACAACATTGCAACCTTTCTTTCCTTTCTAATGTATGTAATTAAGGTGATTATTAGAATACAGTATCTGGGAAGAGGAGTTAATTTGGAGAAAGTGTAGGTCTAAGACTGCTAACAAGATAAGTGTTATTCCAAACTCATTTTCTAAATTTCAGGGTTGCTTATCAGTAAAAGTGTGATGCTGGTAACTTCCCTGGCCCCCTAGGAAGCAGTTTCTTGATAATGTTGCAGGACCCATTAGGTCCCCTAAAGTGCTGCTGCCATGGAGCTGATCTGAGCTTTGAGGCTCAGGGTGGTGGGGCTGGGACTCAAACCCAAATTCTGAGATCTCATACTGCATTTTCTGAGAACATCATGGAGTAAACCCATTCAAGAAATCTTTATTATATGCCTCTTTGCCCACATGGAGTTCACCTTCTAGTGGCTGTGATTAATCCAACGAATTCTTAATTTTTTAAAAGAAGATTCATATTTCTGTATCTCATATGTGTTTTTATATGTTGCTCATTATAAAATAGGCTGTACTGTGCACTGACTTAGAATAAGAATACCACTTGTAGGGATCCCTGGGTGGCGCAGCGGTTTGGTGCCTGCCTTTGGCCCAGGGCGCTATCCCGGAGATCTGGGATCGAATCCCACGTCGGGCTCCTGGTGCATGGAGCCTGCTTCTCCCTCTGCCTATGTCTCTGCCTCTCTCTCTCTCTCTCTCTGTGTGTGTGTGACTATCATAAAAAAAAAAAAAAAAAGAATACCACTTGTAAATAAATTCAGTGACATTATAAGTAAGAACTGGACATATAAACAACTCAGCTAAATATCTGAAGAAACATAGATGATATATAGAAATGAGAATACAAAGAATAAACCTAAGTATTTGTTGGAACTAGGGATTTTTAGGCAGCATTTTATTGTTGGAAGAGGCCCTTGGAGTCCTCCAAAAAAGTGATTCTCACTGGGCAGGATAAGGCATAATGAGAATTTGTATGCTCCTTAGGTGAGCCTTGCAGAGGCTCATGTGGGACTTTTTCAGTGTACACATGCCCTCCTCTGGCTGTCAACTTGGTTCTCATATGCTTACCTTAGCAGGCATCCTCCCTCCCACCACTCACTACCCTCAATTCCTTCCCTACCAGTCCAACCTCCAGTTCTTAAATTTGAAAACTTGCAGAAATTCAGAACAATTCTCTATCTAACTGGTTCATTCCTGATGCCCTGAAAGAAGTCATAGACATAGCTGACATAGCTCTGCATGTTCCATTCCTAAAGTATACCAGAGACTCTGGAAGAGGCACAGCCAGATAAAGAAATCTGTCACTCACTTGTGGGCTTCAAGCCTCAGGGCTTTCCACACAGAATTCTGAAGTCTGGATATGAAATCTCTGCTGAGTAGCAGTGACAGGAGTAGAAATGAGGGCTTTGTGGTTAATTCTTAATTTTGATATGGCCCTTGGTAACCCTTGAAAAATAATTAATAATTACTTAGTGGTTCCATTTTCATGTTTATCAATTAAGTGAATATTACTTTGTACCTCAAAAATTTTTTGAACATTTATGAACAAAATAGTTGGTATCTGCAGTCTTGGGCTTTACTGATTATTCTCACAGTGGGACATCTATAGGCTTACAAAGCTGAAAGAATGCATAACTTTAATCTTAAGCCTTATAAACTATTTGATTCAGAATCTACCTATGTGCCTATTATGATTAAAGAAGTTACCCAATTGAATAAGATGATTCCACAATGCCTAGGAAGTTTGAAAACTGGAAGAAAATATAGTTTTTTTTTTATTAATAGACTATTTTTTTAAAAAGATTTTATTTATTTATTCATGAGAGACACACAGAGAGAGTGAGAGGGTGGGGGAGAGACACAGGCAGAGGGAGAAGCAGGCTCCATGCAGGGAACCCAACACAGGACTGTATCCCCAGTCTCCAGAATCATGCCCTGGGCTGAAGGCGGCGCTAAACTGCTGAGCCACCCAGGGATCCCCTAATAGACTGTTTTTAAGAGCAGTTTTTGGTGCACAGCAAAATTGAGCAGGAGGTACAGAGATTTCCTATGCATCTCCTGCCCCACAGAGCACAGCCTCCCATACTGGCAACATTCTGCATAGGAGTGATGCATTTGTTACTGTCAGTGATCCTACATTGACACACCATGTGTGTGTGATCACTCACAGTCTACAGTTTACATTATGGTGGTTCACGCATGGTACTGTAACCTCTATGGGTTCTGACAAATGTGTAATGAGTATGTAGCTATCATTATAATATCCCACAGAATAGTTTCACTTCCCTTAAAATTCTTTGTGCTTTGCCTATTCATCTGTCCCGTCAAACCCTTGGCAACCACTGATCTTCTTACTGTTTCCACAGTTTTGTCTTTTCCGGAATATAACTTAGTTGGGAGTATATACTACATAGCATTTCCATACTGACTGCTTTCACTTAGTAATATGCTTTTAAGCTTCTTTCATGTCTTTCAGGTTTGATGGCTCATTTCTTTTTAGTGCTGAATAGTATTCCGAGGTCTGGATGTACCACAGTCTTTTTATCTGTTCACCTACTGAAGGACATCTTGGTTGCCTCCAAGTTTTGGCAATTATGAATAAAGCTGCTATAAACATCTATGTGTAGGTTTTTGTATGGACATAAGTTTTCAAGTCATTTGGGTAAATACCAAGGAGCTCAGTTGCTGGAGCATATGGTAAAAGTATGTTTAGCTTTGTAAGAAACTGCCAAACTGCCTTGCAAAAGTGGCTGTGCCATTTTGCATTCCCACCAACAATGAATGAGAGTTCCTCTTGCTTCACATCCTTACCAGCATGTGGTGTTGTCAGTTTTGGATTTAAGTCATTTTAAGAGGTGTGTAATGGTATCTTGTTTTACTTTGTAATTCCCTGATGACATGTGATAT
The DNA here is from genome assembly GCF_011100685.1 of Canis lupus familiaris. Lineage (NCBI taxonomy): Eukaryota > Metazoa > Chordata > Mammalia > Carnivora > Canidae > Canis > Canis lupus. Next base: position 81,254,658 of record NC_049226.1, on the reverse strand, counting down.
TGAGCATCTCTTTATATGCTGTATATCTAATATATCTTCTTTGGAGAGGAGTCTGTTAAGATCTTTTGCCCATTTGTAAATTGAGTTGTTTGGTTTTTTACTCCTGAGTTCTAAGAGTTCTTTGTGTATTTTGGATAACTATCTTTTATTGATGAGTTTTTTGCAAATATTTCCTCCTTAGTCTGTGGCTTGTCTTCTTTCTCTTAGCTTTATCTTTTACAGAGTAAAAGTTTAAAAATTTTAAAATTTTAATGTGAGCAGGCCTGGTGGCTCAGCGGTTTAGCGCTGCCTTCAGCTCAGGGCGTGATCCTGGAGACCTGGGATCGAGTCCCACGTCGGGCTCCCTGCATGGAGCCTGCTTCTCCCTATCCCTGTGTTTCTGTCTCTCATGAATGAATGAATAAATAAATAAATAAATAAATAAATAAAATCTTTTTAAAAAATAAAAAAAATAAAATTTTAATGTAATCTCATTTATCAGTTATTTCTTTCATGGATTTTTTTTTTTAATCTAAAAAAGTCAGTGCTATACCCAAAGTCATCTAGATTTTTTCTTATGTTGTCTTGTAGGAATTTTATAGTTTTGCATTTTACATTTAAGTCTATGATCCATTTGAGTTAATTTTTGTGATAGTGTAAAGTCTGTGTCTAAATAATCTTTTGGCAGCTCTTTCTGCCCACAGATCCTGCCCTTGTACTATAATAAAAACACCTTTTTGCACTGGAAAAAAAAATCTTTTTCCACATGAGTGTCTAGTCATTCAAGCACTATTTGTTGAAAAGTCTGCCTTTTCTCCATTGTATTAACTTTGCTCCTTTGTCAGAGATCAGTTGATTATACTGGAATCACTGTGTTGGACACATGAAACTAATGTAACAGTGTGTGTCAATTATACTTCCATTAAAAAAATTTAAAAGATCTGTTGACTATATATAGGTCTCTTTCTGGGTTCTCTATTTTGTTCCATTGGTCTATTTATCTTTTTTTTTTTTTTTTTAAGAAGAAACTAGTGTATATAGTAGAAATGAAAAAGAGGCCATACACTGTAGCTATAAGTAGATATTCCCATTTCAGATGCTTAAAGAAAAAATAAATGTCCATAATACTACAGAAGCAATGAATGAAGTCTAGAGTAATGATAACACAAACTAAATATCTATTACTATCTAATACTAAAATATCTTTCCCAGTTCCACAGATTCCTCATATAATTGGCCCTTTACTTAGATAACATGTATTCTCTTCTCCCTTTAAGATATAGTAATATTGGAACGGTCACTTGTACACATGCAGATAAGTCAGCATATGTTGCAAAGCTAGAAATTTTACCTTCTGTCTATTTTGCATTGTTCCTAATTGTTTAAAAAAAGAAATCTGGGGACACCTGGGTGGCTGAGCAGTTGAGCATCTGCCTTTGGCTCAGGTTGTGATCTGGGTGGGGTCTTGGGATTGAGTCCTGCATCTTGCTCCCCGCAGGGAGCCTACTTCTCCTTCTACCTATATTTCTGCCTCTCTCTCCCTGTCTCTCATGAATAAATAAATAAAATCTTAAAAAAAAAAAATCTGAGGGCAATGTATGGTGAAATTCTACAGGTACAAACCTGACATGAACCTCAGGTTTTTATGTACTTGGAAGGAAAGTGTTGGGGAAAATAAACAGTAATAGTTCTGTGGATGTAGAGTTTAAATGAGAATGTTATATAGGTCCTACAAAAGTGGTTGGTTGGTTGGTTGGTTGGATAATGAAGTGAGAGAATGAGCAAGTAGTAAATACCCTGCTTTGTTCTTAAAAGGATTTAAGACCTGTAAGGTTTTCAGATGTCAGGAACTAATGAAGCCTCATATGATGATATTCCTAGTGTTTTCAAACAGAAAAGGATTATCACTGATTCTTGCTTCTCTACTGACTGCACATGCACTTTTCCTAGTAAGGCATATGGCATTATAGCACAAAGCTTCTGGAGAGAATAAAACCTTCTGTAATTTTTACTCTCACTTTCTAGGAGAAATCCTCTTTTGCCAGTTATTGTCCCAATCCTTTCCAAACCTATGATGGCCTTGAATGCTGACCAGCCTCTTTAGAAAATGTAGTTAAGAACTGCTTTATTTGTTCAGTAGAGACTTTGTAGGGTATTAGGTAAGAGTGTGGACTCTGGGATGCCTGGGTAGCTCAGCCAGGTAAGCATCCGCCTTTGGCTCAGATCACGGTCCAGGGTTCTGGGATTGAGCCCTACACTGGGCTTTCTTCTCTGTGGGGAGTCGGCTTCTCCTTCCCACTCTGACTGCTACTCCCCCTGCTTATGCTCTCTCTGTCAAATAAATAAAAAACTTTATTAAAAAGTAAGACTGTGGACTCTGGAACCATACTTACTGAATTCATATCTTACCATCTTCCAGTCGCGTGACTATGTATATGTTATTTAACTGTTCTTTGTCTCAGTTTCTCCTGTTTAGAATGTAGATAATAACATAGGAATATGAATATGTGTGTTTTTGTCTGTCATATTTCTTTTTAAGACACGTAGTGCTTACTATGTGTCAGGTGCTAAGTACTTTGCTAATATTAACTCATCTTTTTATAGTAGAAGGTACATAGAGGCCAAAAATACAATAATGCAATAAAAAGGATAATAAAAGTAAAAAAATAATCATCTTGAAAAGAATTTCACCATATGACTGCATATTAAAATCTGATATGATAAGAATAACTGTAGAGACAGTCTAATAGGTAAGTGGGGTACAAAAAAGGATGTAAAAAGGCTATTTACAGAAAAAGAAATGCAGACAGCCAATAAACATGAAAGGATATTTAATAGCCCTGGTAGGTAGTCTGGCTAATGCAAATTAAAACCATAAGATAACCATGTTTTTCCCACCAGGTTGTAAAAATTAAGTATAATCATATGCATCACTGGTGTATTTTTAACTCAGAAAAGTACCTGCACAGGGTATTTAATAAGTGTTAGCTATAATTATTCAACAATACAGAGTGCTAGACTATGCTGATTACACCATGAATAAGATATGCACCCTGACCTTCTTACTCAGAATGTTTCTTAGTGTTCAGGCATTATTAACATCTGCTATATTCACTTTGGTTTGGCATTTTTCATTTTATTTTGTAGTTGAAGTCATGTGATTTTGCTGTCCTGAAGCAATTGCTGCCTTTATTGGAGAAAGTCTCCAAGGTGCACCCTGACCCTGTCATCCAAGAACTTGCTGTCGATCTTCGCATCACCATCTCTACCCATGGAGCCTTCTCCACTGAGGCTGTCAGTGAGGCTGCCCAAAGTACCCTGAACAAAAAGGATGCAGAAGGAAAAATAGAAGAGCGGCAGCAAACCAGTCAAAGTTATGCTGATGAGTCTCACCTCAAACAACAGCAAAGCCATGAGAAATCCAAAGAAACAACCCTGAAGTCTCCTACTCCACTCATTCCTCAAGAGGTTAGTGAGCCCAGAATGACTACGAACCAGAAATCTGGAAGCATCACCACAGACCAGCTCCAAGAGGTTCTTTTATCAGCTTATGATCCTCAAATCCCAACCCGGGCTGCTGCTCTGCGAACTCTTTCCTGCTGGATAGAGCAGAAAGAAGCAAAAGTCCTTGAAATGCAAGAGAAGCTTCTCAAGGTGAGTAGAACACACTGGAAAAACATATGCATACAGAGTGGGGCAGTTTTCCAGGAGCCCTGACTATGTATCAAGCATGGCCCTGGACTACCCCTAGGGAAACTGTAATTGTTCTGAGGAGGCAAGACTTAGACACAGGAAAGACTTAGATCACCACCTGAGACCACTCAGTTGAGCATGAACAGAAAAAGAAAGGGGCGGATTCCCAAGAAGCCACCTATTTTTTCTGGGCCCCTTTTATTTGTTTGTTTGTTTATTTATTTAACTTATTTTTTAATTTTTTTTAAAAGATTTTATTTATTCATGAGAGACACAGAGAGAGAGAGACAGAGACACAGGCAGAGAGAGACGCAGGCTCCATGCAGAGAGCCTGATGTGGGACTCGATCCCGGAACTCCAGGATCACGCCCTGGGCTGAAGGCAGGCGCTCAGCTGCTGAGCCACCCAGGCGTCCTTCTGGGCCCCTTTTAATAGGGGAATTGTGCAGAACTGGGCCCTCCCCCCATCCCCCAACCTCCACCTTCTCCCCCCATCACAGTGAAGAAGCTGTTCCTTACATTGGAGATGTATGTGGGAGAAAAATGTATGCTTAGTTGAGGATCTTTTCAGTTTTGTGTGAATTTTCCTGACCTCAGTATGGATTAGAGATTAAGAGCAAAGGATCTAGAGACTACAAATCAAATCCCAGGCCAGTTTCTTGGATAAGTCATTTACATTTTCTTTTTTTTTAAAGATCTTACTTATTTATCTGAGAGAGAGAGAGAGAATGCGCATGTATGCACATGAGTAGGTGTGGGGCAGGGAGAGAGGGAGAAGCAAGCTCTCAGCCAAGCAGGGAGCCAGACATGAGACTCTATCATCATGACCTGAGCCAAAGTCAGACAGAGCCACCCAGGTCCCTTAAGTCATTTAAATTTTCTGAGCCTCAATTTCTACATCTGCAAAGTGGTACATACCAATAGGACTCACTTTATGTTGCAACATTTAGGGGAACACCTGGCTGGCTCAGTCTGTATAGCATGCAACTTTTGATCTCAAGGTTGTGGGTTTGAACCCCACTTTGGGTGTAGAGATTACTTAAAAATGAAATATTAAAAAAAAAAGAAAGATGTAAAATAAAATGGTTCATGTAGGAGCATCTGGCTGGCTCAGTTGGTAAAACAGGCAACTACTGATCTCGAGTTTGTGAGTTCAAGCCCCACATTGGGTGTAGAGCTTAGTTTAACAAACAAACAACTAAAAAAATAAAAGAGACTTTAGAGGGAATGAATGCAGCCCTGCTGATACCTTGTAAAAAAAAACTAGTTATATGTAAAGCACTAGTTATAGTGCCAGGCACATAATGAGCATCTAATAAAAAGCTCACTGTCATTGTTATCATCTTTTTCATATACTTTATTTTTTTAAAGATTTTATTTATTTGAGAGAGAGAGAATGTGATTGGAGGGGGAGCAGAGGGAGAGGGAGAAACTGGCTCCCCACTGAGCAGGGAGCTCGACTCAGGGGCTTGATCCCAGGATCCCAAGATCACTACCTGAGCTGAAGACAGATACTTAACTGACTGAGCCACATAGCTGTTCCTCTTTCATGTACTTCAGCCATTAGATTAAGAGTTATAATTCTGATTAAAAACATTTATCTATGGTCACTAAAGTATTAGAACCAATGGTATAATAATAATAACTGCTGTTGGAGCACCTGTGAAGCAGCTGATTCTTGGTTTTGGATCAGGTCATGATCTAAGGGTCATGAGATTGAGCCCTGAATCGGGCTCTGTGCTCAGTGCAGAGTCTGCTTGAGTTCCTACTTCTCCCTCTGTCCCCCTACCTTTTTCTCAAATAAGTTAACAGTAATAATAAAAATAATAACTGTTGTTTATTGAGCCAGATAATTGACATTATCTCCAGTTCTCATAATAGCTGCAGTATTGGTATTATCCCCATTTTATAGATGAGAAAACCAAGGCCAGAAATATGCCAAGGATTTGTTGCCATTGAAATATTCATAAAAACCTCATTATATATCTCCTTTGAGTAATCATCAAAAATATCCCATCATACAACTGTTTATTTTTTTTTAAGATTTTATTTATTTGGGAGAGTGTGTGCGCGCGTGTGCGTACACACACACACACACACACACACACACACACGAGCAAGGGGGAAGGGCAGAGAAAGCTCCCTCACTGAGCAGGAAGCCTGACATGGGGCTCTATCCTAGGACCCTGAGATCATGACCTGAGCTGAAGGCAGATCCTTAACTGACTGAGCCACCCAGGCGCCCCCATACAACTGTTTAGATGGTGAATGCTATGAACGTCTTTGGAATTTTCTTTAACTTATTTAACCTTCATCTTCTGTCCATGATCGATCAGGTCCTGTCAATTATTTTTCCAAGAAGTTTCTCAAATATGTATCTCTTCCTATTTTTTCCCATGGCCACTACCCTGGATTAAGCTTCCTTTATTTACATGACCCTCACTCCTTCCAATCTGGCCTTCTTTCCAGTTTAACTAATCTAGGCTCTCTGTAGCATGGTGCAGATGTGGAGACCGGCAGCATCAAGTTGGTATCAAGAATCACTGTGCCAGCAAATGATGCATCGCCGTATATGGAACAGACATCCCGTCCCCCCCACCAGATACCAAGCAAGAAGAATATGGGCGCATGGCCACTCCTGTTCTCTGGCCCTCATATTAGGGCCTAAATTTAATATGTTGCTGTCATAGCTTCTAGATAAGCAGTGTCCTCTGCAGTTGACATACCCTGGTTTGTTCCTAAATTGTGAGATAATCTGTTGAAAATAATTCATTACTAATGTCAGTTGAAGTGCCAAAATTTGCAAAAGGTTTTAAAAAAATAAATTAGAATAGATTCAAGGTTATCCCAGTAACATCTCTGTCACTTGCATTTCCATATACTTTCTGAGTGGAAGAGAAAAGGACCAAATTATAGCAAATATGCTGTCAATTGGACATAACCCCAAACTTGGCATCGTGTGTGTCATGACTGGTAGTCTTTCATGATACACATGAGAATGTTGTCCACCATGGGTAGTATACGTGGAGAAAATGTTCAGAATTTTTTCCCCAGATTTTGGTTTCCATGCCTACTTCTGGTATATACTTAGCCACTTCAAGAAGTATCTCCCCCTAACTTGCTGCCCTCCTTTAGCTATTGTAAAAATAGGACTTCAAACATATATACTGTTTTCTCTACAAAATTCTGAAGTCAGACCAATGTCTAGCTAAGACAAGAAGAAAAGCATTTATTCTTTTGAGGCTGCTGTAAGGGTCTCCTGCTTGCTCTTTGCAAATCATAGCGCTGCTCTATTTTGTGGTTCCAGATATTCTTGGAGAACTTGGAGCATGAAGATACCTTCGTATATCTGTCTGCTATTCAGGGTAAGTTAGTCCTGGTTAAAGGACTTTGAGTCTGTGAACCAAAGATTGTAGCATGTGTGTTTGCACAAAATCTCTAAAGTCATCAAGCCATCAGACTGTTGGTCATTTTGTCCATCTTCCTGCCTCCTAGTGAGGACTCAATTTACATCATAATAATAATATTCCTGGATGGTTCCCTAAAGATTCCAATAGAATTTCAGTGTCTGATAATGATGAGGAGGTCTTTATTATCCTATAGATCACAACCCATTTCTTCTCACTCAAGGAGGTAAAAAATGTCTCACACATAAACTCTCATTACCTTAACCTTTTATGTACTTGACTACTGCTAGTATGTACCCTTGCTTTCCCTTTAAACTAAAAAAATCTGAGTATATAATATTTTTTCATCGAAATGTTTTTCGCAATAATTTTATTTCTTTTTTGTGATTTTTTTGTTACTGTTCTCCCGGTCTCCATTAATTTGTGGATTCCAAATCTGCAGAGAAATATCACAAACAGGGATGTAGAGAGTAGGCACCCTTCCTAAAGGAGGAGAATCAGACATGATGAGAAAGTCAGTTATCTCACAACTTCTCTTGGCTCTACCCAAAGAATGTAATTGTCAAGAGCTAGGACTCTGGGATGGACCACCTGGGTGTACCTCCATTCCTCTGCTGCTCAGCTGTATGGGTTTTGACAAATTACTTAATCTCTCTGGGCTTCAATTTCCTATCTGTAAAAAGGGAGCTAAATAGAAATGTAAAATGGTACAACTACTTTGGAAAACAGCCTGACAGTTCATCAAAAAGATAAGCTTAGGGTTACCACTTGACGCAGCAATTCCACTTCTTGGTATAATACTCAGAAAGATTGAAGACATATGTCCATGCAGAAACTTATATACCTGAATGTTCATAGCTGCACTGTTCATATTAGCCAAAAGGTGGAAACAGCACAAATATAAACAAACTGTATTTTATACATACAGTGGATTATTACTTAGTCTTTATAAAAATAAAATACTGAAACATGTCATGGCAGGGATGAGCCTTGAAAACATTATAAGTGAAAGAAGCCAGTCACAAAAGACCACAAATTGTATGGTTCCTTTATTTATTTACTTAGTATGTATGTATGTATTTATTTATTTTTAAGATTTTATTTATTTATTCATGAGAGACACAGAGAGAGAGAGAGAGGCAGAGACACAGGCAGAAGAGAGAAGCAGGCTCCATGCAGGGAGCCTGATGCAGGCTGGATCCCAGGACCCTGGGATCACAACCTGAGACAAAGGCAGATGCTCAACCACTGAGCTGCCTATATGGTTCCTTTATATGAAATATGCAGAATGGGGAAATATATGGAGACAGAAACTAGGTAAGAAGTTGCCTAGGGCTGTTGGGAAAGGGGAAAGTATTGGGAGCTAATAGCTGGGGTAAGGATTGCTTTTTGGGATGATGAAAACATTCTAAAATTGATTGTGGTGATCATTGAATAACTCTGTCAATATTATAAGAACCATTGAATTGTATACTTTAAATTGGCGACTTTTATGATATGTGAATTATATCTCAATAAACTGTTACCAAAAAAATTAAAATTTTATAAGAGGGGAAGGGTTAAAACTGTCAGAGTTTAAGCAGATATGATGATAAAATGTAATGTGGTAGATAAGATCCTGGAACAGAAAAGAGGCATTTGGGAAAAACAAAGATAATCTGAGTAAATTATGGACTTTAGTTGATAGTAAAATGTCATTCTTAGTTCATTAATTGTGACGAATGTACCATGCTAATGTGAAAGTTGATAATAGAGGCAACTGGGTGTAGAAAATATGAGAACTTTCTGTGCTATGTTCTGAATAATTCTGTAAATCTGAAACTATCTTAAAAAGTCTACTTTATAGAGGTTAATATTAGAATTAAATGAGTTAATACCTTGAAAGTGCCTAGTGCAGGAGCACTCTGGTCCAACTCTTGATTTCAGCTCATGTTATGACCTCAGAGTCATGAGATTGAGTCCAGTGTCGAACTTCACGCTCAGCATGGAGTCTGCTTGATATTCTCTTTTCCTCTCCCTCTACCCTCCTCCTGCTCTCACACGCTCTCTCTGAAATAAAGAAAATCTTTTTTTAAAAAAAGTACTTAGCACACAGTGTTCAAATAAGGTTAGTTGTTATGAATTTAGTGTTATCATCATCATCATCATCACCATTATATTACTACTGCTTCTACTGTTAGATTGCTAGATAATGTGGTGATACATGTTACTTCTCAGGTCTGAAGTTTGAGTAGGCAGGTTCTATCAGGTAGTTATTGCTATGTAACAAACTACCTCAACCTCAATACTTCAAGCACCAATCATTTATTATCACTCACGCATCTGTAGACCCATGGAATTGAGCTGATGCAGGCTGGGTTTGGCTAGACAGTTCTGCTTTGCCCTGCAGCTCTGTGGGCTGGCTGTGGCAGCTCTGCTGCACTTGTTCCTGGTCATCACTAGCCCAGTGGCCTACTAGAGTGTTTTGTGGTGATGGCAGAAGTGTAAGAGAATAAGAATAAACTCCAGAGGCTTCTTCAGGCCTAAGTTTGAAACTAGCATCTTATCACTTCTGTCTCATTCTGTTGGCTGAAATAAGCCAATGTGGCAGAGCCCAAAAGTCAAGAAGTAGAGAAATAGACTCTTTTTCTTTAGTGGGACAGACTGCCAGGTCATAGAACAAAGGGCATGAATGCAGGGAAAAGTGAAGAATTAAAGCCAGTAATAGCAGTCCTTCACACTGATGTGTTCTGTTTATCTGCAAAAGGCAAGGTCCTCTGTGAGCACAAGGCATGCTTGGATCTTTATTGGCTACTTCTTTCTTGGTATAATTTTTGTATGCTCTGAACAGATCTGGCAGTTAAAGCTTAAGAGAGAGTGCAGAGGGGATAGCATACAGTGATAATGGCCAGAGCCTTGGAATTCATTCTTTATTCAGCAGACATTTATCGTGCACCTACTATATACTTAAAAACACTTCAACAGTTACTTGTCATGCCCAGGTTAAAAAGCAAAAAGAAAATTCCTCAAAGGAGACAAAATGACCACCCAAAGTGGTAAAAGGACAACTAGTTGAGAGCAGAAGCTGAAAGAGTAGGGTTTTGTTCTGTTTTTAAATTTTATCTATTTGAGAGAGAGAGCACATCCAAAAGAGAGCACACAAGCAGGGTAAGGGGCAGAGGGAGAAGCAAACTTTTGATGAGCCTAGAGCTAGATATAGGACTTGATCCCTGGATTGTGAGATCATGACCTGAACCAAAAGCAGACGCTTAACTGACTGAGCCACCCAGGTGCCCAAGAGTAGGTTTCAAGAAATTAACTACCTTCAGGTGAATGGGCAGAGGCCTGGAATTAAGATATGCCTGGGGCTCAGGAAGTCACATGACAATAAATGGTACTTATGGAAGCAAAATAAATTGGTGAAGCAAGAACCTCAAATGCCTGGTACTTTTCTCGAGAAACTCTAATACTGTTATGCTAAGGAGATGTTTCTTATTGATTTTTTTTTTTTTAGGACGGTTTTTGGAGAAGAGGTGGTATGTCATTCTCCTATGGCAACATTACTGTTTGGAATAAGCTCCTTAGCTGATTAACCCGTTGAGCTCATTAGCCTCTAGGGTCTACTATAAAAATCACAACTGTTGGTTTTATGTTTGTTTTTAGTAATTTTAATTGGTGTGCTAATCAGTTAGTAGTTAATTTGGCAATGAAGAACATGGGGGGTAGAGGTGTAATTTCTGTTCTCAGGTCCCCACAATGGACAAGTTTGAATTAATTGATGTTTTGGTGTTTGTAACATGCACTTAAAGGCCAAGGCCTTAGGTGAATTTCCCATTATGAAAGGAAAGAGCTGGATTTTCCCACCTGAATTGCCAGTGTCCTTTGCCCAGGCGTAAAGCATGCCAAGAACCAGGCCATTTTGGACTCCCAGTCAGACAAGGCCAGCCTACTTATAAATGTTCTGCAGTAGAATGGGTGTTTGGCTGTGGTTTGAGTAGCATTTAGTTGTATGTGTGTGTGTATGTGCATGCATGTGTGCATGTGTCTCTGTTTAAAATTTTCCTTTCTAGGCTGTCTAAATATCTCCATGTGAAAATTACAGCATATCTTTTGCTTAATTTGTTTGATAAGCTGTATTTTGTAATTTCTCATCAACTTTGCAGTCTACCGGCAGAGAAGAGAGGAATTAAATAAATTAATTCATTCAACAGTTCCTTATTGATACCTGATGTAAGAATTTATGGTGTGTATATTATCTGTCCATCATAGCCATCTGAGAACTAAATTCCTTGTGAGTTAAATTTTAGTTTTATGAAAGACAGCCTGCATCTCTCTTAGTCCTACTGAGAAAGTGATGGTTGATTTAGTTCTTGCAGCGGTTTCTCCCAAGTGGGTGGGTACTCAGTAGCAAGTTCTTCAGGCGGAGAATTATATACCAAGTTCCTGTGTTCCAGTTACAAATCAGAGTTCATAATTAAAAGGCCTAATCTTAGATTATGGCCATTAAGTGTCTTTCCCTTTTAGACTCCTTTTGTATTATTTTTTTCATTCTTTATTATATCATTATTATTGTTACACAAATTAATGCATTTTCATAGTTCTAAAAAATTTGAGAAGGAAGTATATAAAGTAAAAAGTAGAAGTCCTCTTTTCCAAAATAGGAGTTAAACTATGTCCTTGGGGGTCCCATAATGTATATCAGATGTTTGAGATATTTTTCACATTTCAGTTTTGAAATAGATATTCAATAACAAATATGATAAATAAGTATTCTTCTAGTAAGATATTATAGTCAGGTTATTTATTATACTGTGGATCTGCTCGTGTATCCTCTCAGTCACTTTCAATTATTTAAAAGACATTTTGAAAGCAACACCAGAGACAGAAGCATTTCAGGGATCCAAGTGATCCCCATCAATGTCAGAAGGATCCTTGGATAAAACTACCAGACTCATTGAAAAAGAGAGAAAACCCCAAAAAACCCTAGGCTCTGAGCCAAGCATATGAGGTGAAAGTATACTTATGTGTGTGCAGTAAGGAAAACCTAGACATCTTGACGTGCCCAAACAGATCTTACTAACTCTCCTATCCTCTTTCTCTTCAGAGAAGAGTTTTCATTTCTGGCAAAAGAGCCAAGGGGTGGGAAGGCAAAAGGCCCGGAAGGGGGAAAGGTGGATAGAAGGTGAAATTGTTTTTACAGAGTTTCAAACTAAGCAGGATTACAAGTTTTAACTTGTCAGAAGCTGAACTCCCTATCTCATTCTCAGATTTCTACCTCAAATAAAGTAAGTTGAGAAACCATTAGCTGGAAATAGTTCTATCCCTTGAAGGACCATCTAATTGGGTCTGGCACTGAAATTCAGAATGCAGTGCTGTGAAGTTTATCATCTCCATTTATGTCCTTGAAATGGGAAGATTACTTTTACGTCCTGACCTGGTTTTTGTACTACCTAATTAGCGGGTGTGCATTTAAAATAATGTCTCTCACATCTGCTATCTTGGTAAATGGTTGAAGTAGTTAGAGGTAGAAGATTATCCCTATTTTTTAGACTTTTTATTTGGGATTTAATTTATACCTAAATTCCCCAATTTAAAATGTTCAATTCTGTGTTTTAATATATTTAGAGTTGTGCAACTATCACTACTATCTAATTTTATAACTTTTTTACCATCTCAAAAAGAAACTCCATATCCAGTATTAGTGAATTTCCATTCCCACTATTCCTTACCCCTGGGAACACTAAACTACTTTTAGTCTCTATACATTTTGCCTATTTGAGATGTTCCCTGTAAATAGCGTCATACAATGTTTGGTCTTGTGTCTGGCTCCTTTCACTTAGTATAATGTTCTTGAGGTTCATCCATGTTGTAGCATGAATTGGTACTTATTCCTTTTTATGGCTGAATAATGTCCCACTGTATAGATTAACCACATTTTGTCTGTCCATTCATAAGTTGATGTCATATTTGAGTTGTTTTTACTTTTAAGTTACGATGATGAATAACACTATTGTGAACATTTATGTACAAGTTTTTGGACATATGTTTTCATTTCTCCTGAGTTTATGCCTAGGATTAGAATTGCTGAGTCATATAGTAACTGTTTAACCTTTTGGGGAACTGCCAAACTGTTTTCCAACGTGGCTGTACCATTTTACTTTCCCATTAGCAATGTAGGGGGATTCCAATTTTTCTAAATCCTCACCAGTACTTACTATTGTCTTTTTTATTACAGCCATCTTAGTGGGTGAGAAGTGGTATCTCACTGTGATTCTGATTTGCATTTCCCTAATGACTGATGATGTTGAGCATCTTTTCTTGAGCTCCTTGCCACGTCCTTACCTTCTTTGGAAAAATGTTTAGATTCTTTGCTCATTTTTAATTTACATATTTTGTCTTTTTATTGAGTTGTAAGAGTTCTTTATATATTTTGGAAACAGGTTCTTTATTATGTATGTTAATTACAGATATTTTCTGCCATTCCATGGATTGTCTTTTCTCTTAATAATGATGTATTTGAAGGACAAAACTTTTTACTTTCAATAAAGTCTAACCAATATTTCTCATTATTGATTGCACTTTTGGTGTCATATGTAAGAAATCACTGCCTAACCCTGGCTAATGAAGATTTACTTTCATATTTTCTTACATGAATTTTATAGTTTTCACAATTACACTTAGGTCCATGATCCATTTTGAGTTAATTTTGCGATGTGAAGAGAGAGATTCCTGTTTCATAGTTAAACATTCTGAGACTTAGATAATGGAAGTCTTTCTTCTAATAGGACAGTAGCAACCAACTTGAACCTTGTTCATGGCTTCCAAATCTTTTTTTCTCTCCAATACACTTGATTACTTCTTTAGAACTTTCCAAATTATGGTAGAAATTGACTCGATTGTTGTGCGTTTAAGATTAAAAACATATGATTATCAGTAATATTTATTAAAATTGAATAATTCCTAATTATCTAGAAAGTTTTGACTCTAAACAATCCCAAAATATAATAAAAGCAGATATGATAATCCTTTTATAAATGAATAATTGACTTTCCTACAGTCACAGAAGTTGGGAGGGTGGTGGAGACCCATTTTTTTGGGAATCCCAGTTCACTGTACCTTCTCTCTTTTTTTTTCCACTTTACCTTCTCTTACTGCAGCCCTAGTGATATATATATATATATATATATAGCCTTCTCTCTCTCCCTCCAGTTATAGATTGCATTTTAAAGTCCAGAACACTTGAGTCTTACATTAGCCTTATTTTTCAAATATCTATCCAGTAGTTTTCTCTATTAACTGAAAATTGAAACATTCAGATTTGCATCAGAGTATTTAGTAGTTTAGTACTTTTACCTGTAAGTAAAAGAAGATGAACTGGCGACTTCGAGGTTAGTTATTTTCACTGCCCAAGATTGTCGTGGATAATTGCCATGTAAGAGAAATGGCAGTAAATATTATAGAAGTTACTACTTACTAAGGGCCTGTACTGTGCCAGTCACAGCAACCTTGCAAGTTAGGTATTAGCCCTATGTACAGATGAAGGAACTGAGGCTCAAAACCATTAAGAAACCAGCCCAGAGTAATGTCGATACTGTTAGCATCAGAATTTGAGTCTTAACTCTCTCTGGTTCTGAAGAGGATGCTCCTGCAATAGGGAAAAATAATTAATCCTAGTGCACACATTGTTCTTGTTCTCAGGCACAAGGGCTGAGTTCCTAGGTGGTCTTACATATAGGAGAACTAGGCTTGCCAGTGGGAAACGGTTTCACTATAAATCAACCCTTTCTATAACTTAATAATATGCTGATCTCATGTTTGCTTGATTTGTGTATATGAGTGTGGTGTGTTTGTGTTGGGGGGGGTTATTCATTTGGCAATGTGTGCGGTATTATTTTTTAAGCAATCTTTATGTGTATCTTTGAAATTCATCTTCCATTAGTGGAATCTGAGTGTGTGACTCACACTGCCTGCCTTTCTTCCTGCTGATGATCATGATTGTTTCAGCAATGTATCAGCAGAGATTGTGGGTCAGGTAAATGCATAGCTTTCTATACAGAACTTTTGGTATTTGTTGCCTTTCTGATTACAATAAGTGACATTTAAAAATAACGTACTTTAAAATGATATGAATGATGAGGCTCTGGAGAAACGGAAACCTCATACACTGCTGGTGGAAACTGTAAAATAGTGCAGCTGCTCTGGATAGCAGTCTGGCAGCTCTCAAAAAGTCAAACATAGTTACCATATGACCCACCAATTCCACTTCGAGATACATACCCAAGAGAAATGAAAACACATGTCCATACAAAAGCTTATATATGAATGCTCATAGCAGCATTATTCATAATAGCCAAAAAGTAAAGACAGCCTAAATATTCATCACCTGATGAATGGATAAATAAAATGTGGTATATCTTACACCATGAAATATTATTTAGCAATAAAAAGGAATAAAGTACTGATTCATTCTACAAAATGGATGAACTTTGAAAACATGGTAAGTGAAGGAAGCCAGACACAAAAGGCCACATATCGTATGATTCCATTTATGTGAAATGTCCAGAATAGGCAAACCCACAGAGATAGAAAGTAAAGTAGTGTTGCCAGAGGATGGGAGGAGAGGGTTGTGGTGGGAGTGGCTGATAATAGATATGAGTGATGAAAATGTTCTGAAATTAGATATTGGTGATTATTGCACAACCTTGTCAATATACTAAAAAACCACTGAATTCTGCAATTCTAAAAATACAGTAATAAACTGAGCAGCCTGGGTGGCTCAGCATTTTAGCGCTGCCTTCAGTCCAAGGTGTGATCCTGAGACCTGGGATCGAGTCCCACATCGGGCTCCCTGTGTGGAGCCTGCTTCTCCCTCTGTGTGTGTTTCTGCCTCTCTCTCTCTGTGTGTCTCTCATGAATGAATAAATAGAATCTTAAAAAAAAAATACAATAATAAACTTAAAAAATTCAGGACAGTAGTTTTTCATGGAGCCCCTAGGACTCTGAGGGGTGGACAGACAGTATTGAGATGTGTGGAGCTACAGTGAGGGAGTCAAGATTGAAAGAAAAGCAGAGGCAGAAGAATGAGCAAGAATAGGGCAAGTGTAGAGGAAGATAAGCCCTTCAAGTTGTTAGTGGAACAAAATGAGCATGAAAGGGAGGAGTGGGATTGGACTGGAGTGCAGAAGCTGTTGGAATGCCAAAGCAAGGCATCCAAGCTGTTCTGTTTGGGTTCTAGGGAGTCTTTAAAGGCTTGCCATTGTTGCCAGCCTGCCAGTAATGTCTTGGTGATGGGCTTCCTGGATTGTCATGCTATTATCATGCTTGTTATAGTTATTACTTACACTTCCTTTGTTCTTATTTTCACCCCAGATTTATTGAGTGCCAGTACATATCAGATGTAGCTTATATAATCTCATTTACTCTTCACCACACTGTGAGAGTCATATCTTCATCTCCCCGTTTTTCAGACAGAGAAATTGAAGTTCCAAGCTATTACCTGTAAAACGACAACCAGTGAGAGATGGAGACTGGAATCAACTCCAGAGCCAAGTTCTACCTCTGTATTTCCCTCCTCTCTCCATTCCATTTTCTCACCATTCTTAAATTATCATGACCTTGCTCTCACAGTGAATCAAACCCTGGAACCAGTGGCTTTTGACATTTTCAGCTAAGCATGTAAATACTTCTTAATTTCTTGGTTTCCAGGGCTCCTTTACCTCCTATTCATGTCAACCTGCAGTCATAAGAGATACAGTGGGATACTCAGTTGTTTTCAATGTCTACTTCACCAGCCATTAAGAAGGTGTAAGTACCTTCTCTACAGAATAGCTATTGAAATTTTGCTTGGGAGCCACCCTGTAGTTAGCAAAGTTGGAATTTGAAGGTGAGTTCAGGAAGATAAACTAGTGAGAGAACTCATAAGTAAAATAGCAAGTTCCTCCTTAGACTTATGCTTAAGTATGATATTAGCTTGACTATCTGAAGGAATCCATCTGTTCTGGAACTGCTCTGAGGTAGCGGCGAAAGGGGTGCCCTGTCCTTGCTTTTCTTTCTGAAACTAAACAGCAAGCAGCCTGTGGGCCCCTTTATTCCAAATATAAATTAAAATTCCTAATCTCACCAGAAGTGATTAAGATGATCCTTGAAACTGTTCACACACTTAATAAGCCCAATTATATTTTTTATTAACCCTGACATAGTTCCTTTTGTTGCTGAGTCATAAGTTTAACATTTTTAACTAATTGAAGCATCATTTTCTCCTTCTTCAGTCATGTCAAGATCTTGGGCAGTGCACTTGGGAAAAGTGCACTTAAATGGTGTCCATACAGTTTTGGCAACTCATCATTAGATTCTTACATTAGATCTTTGTGCTTGGTTTCGTGACATTGTGGTGTCTCTCATGTCCCTGAAGAAGTTGGAAGATTGGGGATGAATTGAGCCTCAGGGAATGGATCACAGGCATTGAGCTACCAAAGACCTAATTAGGTCATCCCTCCTGTCCACCTGCCAGGGCATGATTGCTAAAGTTTTCTTTCTTAGGGGAAGTCTGTTTTTGGAAGCAGGTTTGCACTTGATGTCCAACTTTTATTTTCCATTATTGGTAACCTTGCTTTAGATAAGGGCAGAAAGAATTATAAAATATCTTTGGCGATTGACTTTTTTTCTTAATGGCTTAAAATGTTTATTCATTCATCCCTAAAGATTTATCAAGCATCTCCTGTGGGCACCGTGTTCAGTATGTTGCTAAGAAAAAGTCATTCCCTGCCTTTATGGAATTTACATTTGATGGAGGGGAGGAGATGGTGGGAGGCAAGTAGTAACCCAGTAATCACATGAACAAATGTGAAATGTGACTTTGACAGGTGCTATAGAGAAAGAGTACACAGTGGTATGAGATCCTGTTTTAGGAACATTTTCCTGATAGAGAGGGGAAGGATCAAGTGACCCATAAGCTGAGATCTGGCAGATTAATATGTATGAATCTAACAAAGAAGGAAGGGAAGAATTCCCCAGACTGAGGGGACAGCAAAGGTGCAGTGTTGTGGCTCGGAGGAGCCTGCACACAGTCAGGACCACATGAATGCCTATATTGTATAGGACCCTAGGGTCAGGGCACCTGGGTGGCTCAGTGGTGTTGGTGTCTGCCTTTGGCTCAGGACGTGATCCATGTCCCAGGATCAAGTCTTACATCGGGCTCTCTGCAGGGAGCCTGCTTCTCCGTCTGCCTATGTCTCTGCCTCTCTTTGTGTGTCTCTCATGAATAAATAAATAAAAATCTTTTTTTTTTTTTTTTTTTTTTTTTTTTTTAAAAAAGGACCCTAGGATCAGTGAAAAAGAGGGTAGGCTGTGTGGACTCAGACCACCAGTCAACCCCACTCTAACTAGAGGGCTCTGCTTTTTTCCCTTTCGTTGAGTCTCCTTTAAAGATATCATGTGAAAACAAGATTCTGTTGCTTGTAAAACAACAGCAAATCTCTATCTCTACCAATCTCCAAAGTCAGTTTCAACACAGAGCCCTTAACCATTATGAAAAACATCCTAATTACAGATGAAAAAGGTAAAACCATATGAAGTGAATTGTGGTCAGTGGTTTTCAAATAATTTTTTTAGCAGTGGAATCTATTTTTGAAATGAGATCCAATAAGAAGGTGTCAAAAACCCAAATGATTTTTATTTTCTTCTTCATGCCCTTTTACATTTTTCACATTTTATAAGTATGAACATTTATTGCTTTTATAATCAGAAGGTAATGTTTTTAAATTATGTGGCTGTTTAGGAAAACTGAGTTGTTTCATGATAACAAGGCTCACGGACTAGTGCAGATTGAAACAGATGGCTCTCTCTGTTGTAGTACCCCCTGTTGACCTTTTCACAACTAGGGATTACCAAGGCACAGGGTGACCATGGCTTTTTCATCGTGAAATTGTATGATGACAGCAAAACCTTACTGACAAACAGATGTTTTTCCCAAGTGAAGCTTTTCTTAATGAAATGGTTGCTTGGAAACCAGACCATAATAATATTTTTTCTATATTTAGTTTATAAAGAGATTCAGTTTGCAAAATTATTAAGTCAGAGAATACTAACCAGATAAAATTGAACATGTTCATTATTTCTTATCTTGCAATTCAACAGTCAAATGGTTAAATTAGCAGCAAAATTTCATATGGATGTGTCTATCCAGATGCTATTCATAACAAGGACATACAAGGAAAATGACAGCTCATGGAGCCACCCTGCTTTGCTCTTAACTGTGATTCTCTAGTGGCACAGCATGCTTGATCTTTCAGCAGTATGTTTTAGGAACTGTGACATATAACACTTACTAGGTTGCTGAAAGGATCAGTTAGGTCAGTGGGCCAAAAATTGTAAAATATGAAAATAACCTCAAGGTTAGCACAGTGAGACAGCAGTTTAAAGGAGGGGCTCAGGAGTGAAGATGCTTTTTTAGGATAACAGAATTTATAAGTGAAAAATATATGCTGACCATTACAAATAACAAAGAAACCTCAACATGTACCATATTTGTCAGGTGAATTAAGACATTAAGTCTTATATTCAAACCAGGCAAAACCTAGAAGAAAGTATATTTCTGTCTTCCATTTCTGGTAATGATGAGACAGCTCTGCTGAAAACAATCATTGTGTAGGGTAACATTTATTTATTATTTATTTATTTTAATATTATTTATTCATCAGAGATACACACGGGGCGGGGGGGAGGTGCAGAGACACAGGCAGAGGGAAGAGAAGCAGGCTTCATGCAAGGAGCCCGATGTGGGACTTGATCCCAGGACTCCGGGATCATGCCCTGACCCAAAGGCAGACACTCAACCACTGAGCCACCCAGGCATCCCATAGGGTAACATATTTAAAATATTTAAAAAGCATTAAAGAACCAACAAGAAAGCAGAGACTCACCAAACCAACATCTTAAGAAAAAGCCAGAATCCTGAAAGGTAAACTGAGTGTAAGAACCTTCACTTTCCCTGAGGGCATTTGAAGAAATTAAGCTGTGAGTTTCTAGGCTTTTTTTAAATAAAGATTTATTTATTCATTATATATATATATATATATATATATATATATATTTAGAGAGAGAGAGAGAGAGGGAGAGAGGCAGAGACACAGGAGGAGGGAGAAGCAGGCTCCATGCTGGGAGCCCGACATGGGACTCGATCCCGGGACTCCAGGATCCTGCCCTGGGCCAAAGGCAGGCGCCAAACTGCTGAACCACCTAGGGATCCCCAGTTTCTAGGCTTTGAAGGAGAGTTGCAGAGACGAAAGCCCAAATCCAACTTCTAATAGAAGACCTCCAGCTTTAAGCTTAGACCCCAAATAAATACACCTTCAGGTGGATCAGAAGGGCGTGAAAGGGCATTGTCTTGGCACTGAGCAGGGCAGGAGGAAGTAAGGAAGGAAAACCTGTCCCTGAAAGGTTATAATCACTGAGTGAACCACCTTCTCTGCAGATTTATATTATTGGGATTCAGGAAATTTCAAGCAGAGAAAAAAAAATTTTCAAGCAGGAAATTAGAGTTTAAAGTTTCTTTTTTTTTTTTTTTTTTTTTTTTTTTTGAGAAAGAGAATGTGGGGAGGTGTTGGGGTAGGGGCAATGGGAGAAGGAGAGAAAATCTTAAGCAGGCTTCACATCCAGTGCAGAGCCTGCCATGGGGCTCAATCTCATGACCCTGAGATCTTGCCTTGAGCAGAAATCAAGAGTCAGTTGCTTAACCAATTGAGCCACCCAGGCACCCCTAGAGTTTGAAGTTTCTGTAGTGGTAATATGTATGGATATCTTGTAGAAACAAAAGTGTATCTCCTATGAAGGAAGGCACCTTCATCCTAGACCCAAAGAACCCCCTAACAATTTCTACTTTTTATTTTTTAATTTTTTAGTAATAAAATTTTTTTATTGTGGTAATATATGTAACATAAATTTTGCCATTTTTACCATATATATCCACAATGTTGTGTCATAGCTGTTTACAAAGCTTTTTTCTTTTAGGGTTTATTTGTTTATTTGAGAGAGAGAGAGAGAGAGCACATGCACATACATGAGCAGGGCAAGGAGTAGAGGGAGAGAGAAAATGCCAAGCAGACTCCCTGCTGAGCACAGAGCCTGATGTGGGGCTTGATCCCCCCAACTCCAAGATCATGACCCCAGTGGAAACCAAAAGTAGATGCTTAACCAACTCAGCCACCTGGGTTGTTCCTCTAAAACATTTTCATCATCCTAAACACAAATTTTGTAACCATTAAGCAGCAACTCTCCATTCTCTCCTCCCATAATAATTACTTTACATTTCTTTATGAACAATAACAAATACATAGTCACAAAATGCCCATGCACAAGGAAACAAGATTCCAGAAGATTTTATTTTATTTATTTATTTAAAGATTTTATTTATTTATTTATTTATTTGAGAGTGAGAGAGAGAGCAGAAGCAGAAGCAGAAGCAGAAGGTGCAGAGGGGGTGCAGAGGGGCAGAGGGAGAGGGAGAAGCAGACTCCCTTCTGAGCAGGGAGCCTGATGTGGGGCTCTATCCGAAGATCCCAGGATCATGACAAGCTGAAGGCAGATGCTTAAGCAACTGAGCTACCAAAGCACCCAGAAGATTTTAGATATTAGAATCGTCACACACAAATTATGAAGTAGCCAGGTATAGTAGTATATTCAAAGAAATGCAAGACAAGCTTGAAAATATCTTCAGGGGAACCCTGGGTGGCACAGTGGTTTAACGCCTGCCTTTGGCCCAGGGCGCGATCCTGGAGACCTGGGATCGAATCCCACGTCAGGCTCCCGGTGCATGGAGCCTGCTTCTCCCTCTGCCTATGTCTCTGCCTCTCTCTCTCTCTCTCTCTCTCTCTCTGTGACTATCATAAATAAATAAATAAATAAATAAATAAATAAATAAATTAAATAAATAAAAGAAAATATCTTCAGGGATAGGAAACAACCAAAACTGGTGCAGCAGATTTGGAAAAAAACAAATAGAATGTCCAAAAAGTAAAATTAGCTCTGAGTTGCAGAGCCTGGTGCCTATTGTAGCATGGCTCACTTATCCCTTCTCCAGAAAGTCCCACCTACCCCTGCACCACAGCCTTTTTTGACTCCTCCCTCCCTATGCTCTCATTATTCCCCAACTTGCAATATCAACAGTCTTGTATTTGTCTCTTTCTCTAGACAGGCACTGTTCTATTATATTTGTATGACTTAGTAACAGTATCTGGCACATAGTATGCATTCTATTAATAAGTAAATTCATGAAAGAATTCTTTCCATTGCCTTTATTTAAAGATGTTTTCCTGCCTTTATTTAAAGATGTTATGATTTATGCCATAGCTGCAGAGTACTTCTGTATAATCTTATATAACCAATTTGGGTTTGGCTTTCTTGTTTTGTTTTGTTTTGTTTTGTTTTGTTTTTACTCTTTTTTTTTTTTTTAAGTTTTGTTTTGTTTTGTTTTTTGAGTAATCTCTACACCCAACTTGGGGCTCTAACTCACAACCCTGAGATCAAGAGTCGTATCCTCCATGACCACCTCTCATCTCCTAACTGAAGTAAAATTTGAAAGAGATCCTTTCTGTTTCAACCATTAGAAGCAATAACACTACTTACTATTGAAGTGTTCAGTGTTATCATTGGACCACCTCAAATTACCTAGTATAAAAGCTGTATCATCTGGGACAATGAACTCCTCCCATCCTGCTTTAAAAAAGAAAGCTGTTAAAATAAAATGAAGTTGTCCACAATGAAAACTGTGTGTGTGTGTGTGTGTGTGTGTGTGAGAGAGAGAGAGAGAGAGTGTGTGTGTGTGTGTGTGTGTGTGTGATTCAAGGAGTGGTGTATGAATGAGAAGGCACTAAAATGTTTGTATTGTTTTCAGGTGATTTTTTTTTAAAACTACTTAACTGAGTTATAATTCATAAACCAATACAATATGCACTTTTTAAGTGTAAGATTAACTATATTTGTTAGTATATTAACAGAGTTGGGCATCTATCACCACAATTTTACAACATCTTCATTATATTAGAGAGTCTCTCCTCTTAACTCTTCAATGTTCCCCTACCTCCCAAAGGTGATTTTTATTTTACTTTCTTCTTTAGCTTTTCTCTAGTATTTGCATCTTTTACAGTGACCATGTATTATTTATACTATCAGGGGGAAGAAAACAGTCAAGTTCTTTTTGATTGTGCAAGCAAGTTTTTTTAAAGGTTTCTCTTTTCCCCTCTATTTATGGGTGCCCTACTTAGCACAGGGATTTTAACCTGAGGGCTGTGTGGACTCCTAGAGGGTCCATGGCTAGGTTTATCGGCAGAGTGTATGTGGATATATGTGCCTTTATCAGGGGAAAACAGGCCCTTTGGGTGAAACTTATACTAGCTCTGCCCGGTTTCCGTATGAAACTATAGTTTAAGTCCTACACATCACAGTTACTGATTTAACAACAGTCACTTTCTAAGCAAGTCCTAGCCTGGAGTGCCTATCACAGAGATTTGCTTAATCATATCATCAGGATTCGTGCTAGGCTTAACTCGGGGGAAAAAAAGGAGCATTTCATTGAAGTCTGTGTCTTGTCTGTGTCACTGCTTGGTGCCCAAAGCACAGAGCAGGTCTCCTAGCCCTGAGACACTAGAGAACGTGAAAGATCAGCCCTGTCTTGTTCGAGCTTCAGGCCAGGTGACAACTCCCCGGGGAGGCTTTGGCTCCTTCATAACGAATGAGAGCCTGACACATCAGTCAGCTCTGCTGATTCTGCAGCTTCTTTTTGGGTATGCTTGAGGTGAAATGCCAGTAGGAAACTTTGGAAAAAATGAGTCTGCAGATTAGGTAGTACTCCTCCTACCAGGACCACCCATCTTGGGATCTTTAGGAGATGTAAAGAGTTTTATTTTCTTACCAAGATTCAGCTAAAAGAGAACCACTCCCTATTTTATGGGAAATCAGAAGTCCCTCTTTTCTTTTTACCAGTAAATGTTTTGATATCATGAAGAGAATGTTGATGTCCTCTTTGACTCTTGGAAAGCTACATAAATAGAATTAAATGAATGACATCCTGCTCCTTTATTTCTAACCCTGGAACAACTGAAATGTGGGTTTCTTTGAATGTGTAGGGCAGCGATTACCCTGAAAGCAGAGGTAAATGCTGTCTTCCCATTCTTCCTTCCTCACTTCTGCATCCAGGCAGCCTTGTTCGAATTTCTGCACATACAACAGAACCTGTGATGGTGGCGGCAGTCTCGAGGCTCCATTTTCCTCAGCATTCTTCCTTGCCCCTTCGTCTCTATCACGCACTGGTATTTGAGACAGGCAGTCCTGAGAAGGTGGATTCTAAGCTTTTGGGGGCTGTTTTGGATTTTGTTTATTTGGGGAGGGTAGTAGAACCAGAGATTTAGGGGGCTTGCAGTATCAAATAGAGTGGAGGTGTTTGAGGATCATTTGTTAAACACTGAAACTCGTGAAAATTCAAGTTCTCAATTTCCTTCTGTATGGCTCCTCTGTTACCACTAATGTCAGCAACATCTCAAGGCAGACTCATTTGTGAATTTCATTAGCATCACTCATCTCCTTTTGTGAAATGCTAAATAAAGATATCGAGTAGGAATGAAGTGGTCCCTACAAAGCCCAGCTAGACCCAGTAAAGAATTCTGGCCTATCTCTTAGGGATGCGATGTGCAGAGCAGCTCTCCTCCCTC
Source organism: Canis lupus familiaris (assembly GCF_011100685.1). Taxonomy (NCBI): domain Eukaryota; kingdom Metazoa; phylum Chordata; class Mammalia; order Carnivora; family Canidae; genus Canis; species Canis lupus. The sequence continues at coordinate 81,229,899 of NC_049226.1, read as the reverse complement.
TGACCTTGGAGTTCAATCAAAAGTAAAGTTTATGGAGTGAGGCTGAGAACATATACTTGAAAATTTAAGGTTTGCTATCTTTGGAGTTAAGATCTGCAAAGCTACTGTTATTCGAAGAGTTACTTTGTCCTTGGCATTGCTGCCCGGGTGGCCACAGTGTAGCCGATTGCAGGTTTGCAATTCTGCTCTGCTGTGTGCCAGATATCTTGGATCATATTTTTCACCCATCTGTTTTTCAACTTCTCCGTTTGTAAAATTAGGAATATTAACAATAATACCTAACTTCAAAGGTTTGTTGGGAGCATTAAATGGCTGAATGCATGTAAAAGAGCTCAGAATGCCCTGGCATGTTGAAAACATTCAGCAAATGTTAAATGTTACTGTCTTTGCTGTTAGGTTTTGTTTATTGTAATAACATTTTGTGATCCAAAGCACTTCCAACAAGTGGAGTTAACTAGGAGCAAATGTAGATTATTCATTCCTTTTCATATTTCCCCTCCAAAACGGGAAGAAGAAAACAATTTAAGTAAATAGATTGTCCTTGTTTTAGTGTCTGGATATATTATTATTATTTTTTAAAGATTATTTATTTGCAAGAGAGAGAGGGAACATGGGGATTAGAGGAGAGAGGGCGAAGGAGTCTTAAGCAGACTCTGCACCGAGCCCGATGTGCGATCCCACAGCCCTGAGATCATGAACCTGAGCCAAAACCAAGAGTCGGACACTTTAACTGACCACACCATCCAGGTGCCCCTCGAATATATGACTTGGGTCCTGACTTAAAGAGATGGACTCAAAAAAAAAAAAGAGAGAGAGAGAGAGAGATGGACTCTAGGTATGGTTCTTACAAAGCTTTAGCTGTTAACTGTGCCAGTTTATTATTCTAACCCTGTTTTTTCTTCAGGCCTGGTTAACACTCACTCACACAGAGTCTTTATAAATTTGTTGGGGCTTGCCCACACTTAGCATAGCTTTGGAGCTGTAGAGAAACTTAACAATAATTTGGCATCTAGACGCTGTCATTTACTCTAATTACAAAGACAGACCAGCCATCCAGTTGAATTCCTCACACTTCCTTGATTTAATAACCAACTTCCCCAGTTTGTGCAACTTCCTGAATTCTTGGAGCTGAAATTATTGTTGGCTTTCATCATAATGAGAGGTCTCAGATGTAACAGCCGAAGCACCCTGCTAAAGGAGGGATATTTCCCTTTTTGTCAAGTTTTTGCTGTTTGTATCTTTGTGTCATAGAGCTGCAAGAGAGGACAGGCATAGATCAGTGATGATCTTTTTGTAATCAGAGGGAAATTTTTCCTATGCCTGACCTCTTCTCTAACCCATCATTGTTCTTCCACTGAATTTCCTCTATAGGTTTAACATGCCTTTTATCTTCTATCTAGTTTTTAAAACAAACTTACTTTTATTAATTACTTTGAGCGTAGTTTGTAATGAGTCAAAAAGCTTATCCGCTGCCCTGCCTCTTCCCCTTCACAGTTCCAGTCCCCAGAGATAACCATTCCTTTCCTACCCCTTTTTAAGTAGTTTCTTCTAGCGGTTACTTTCTTATTTATAAATAAAATGCTCACACATATTTCTCTCTTTTTCCTTTTTTCCTTTTTTTGGGGGAGGGGCTACATTGAATATTTAATTTTACTGTCATATATTTTTGTGGTTGTAATATCTTGATTTCATATAAGCCATATTTTAAATGCATCATGCCCATATTCAGAGGGATGTATATTTGGAATCCCTGACAGTGGAACTTACAAAAAGTTTAAAAACAATGAAAGGGGGATGTCCTCTTCCAGACAACTTTTCTCCCCTCCCTGAACTTCAGTGATATATTTAACAAGATAACAGAGGAATATTGCATTCTTGCTTGAAATCTAAAGTCATCTGCGCCTCCACCCATGCTTAGAATCTTAATTTCTGATTGTCTATCAGCAATCCTTGCTATTTATACCTGGCAACTTCTTGTCCATGAATTCTTGCATGGAAAAGTGTTCCATGGAACTGTTGAAAACCCTCTGAAAAGATTCACTGTATCTGTTAATGGTCAGAAAACAAGCTCCTCATGGAAGATGCCATGGTTGGTTTTCTGGGGCACCAGTGGGAAAATCTGAAGTGGGCAATGTCTTTTTTTTTTCCTTTTAAAGATTTTATTGGGCAGCGCCAGTGGCGCAGCGGTTTGGCGCCGCCTACAGCCCGGGGCATGATCCTGGAGACCCACACATCTTGAAAGATTTCAGGAGGAAGAGAAGACAAACATTTGTGGTCATTCTACAACAGTTGATTATAAATTCTTTTTACTCTTGCCTCTAAAAGAGGCTTTTTTAGTTTAAAAGACCATGCCCCTTATCACAGACCTTTTTAACTTATATTTCTTAAATTTATATTTGATAGATATCACATTACATGGTTCAAAGTTCAAAAGGTACAAAAAGATACAGAATAAAAACTCTCTTCTTCTCTCATATCTTTCCCATTTCCCTCCCCAGAAACAACCAAAATCACGAGTTTCTCTTGTATCCTTCCAGAAAATTTTTAGAAAGATTGTATTAATTTATTTGACAGGGATCCCTGGGTGGCGCAGCGGTTTGGCGCCTGCCTTTGGCCCAGGGCGCGATCCTGGAGACCCAGGATCGAATCCCACATCGGGCTCCCGGTGCATGGAGCCTGCTTCTCCCTCTGCCTGTGTCTCTGCCTCTCTCTCTCTCTGTAACTATCATAAATAAATAAAAATTAAAAAAAAAATTTATTTGACATAGAGTGAACAAGAACAAGCCGGAGGAGTGGCAGGCAGAGGAAGAAGGGGAGGCCGACTTTAGACTTTGAGCAGGGAATCCTGGGATCATGACATGAGCTGAAGGCAGACACTTAACTGAGTAAGCCACCCAGATGCCCCCTTCCAGAAATATTTTATGAGTGTGTTTCCCTTTTGTACAGAAATGGTTGAATTCTATATACACTGCACTTTGTTCTGCATTTTGCTTTTTATCTAACAGTAGATCTTAGAATTTATTCCATAATAGTTCTTAAAAAGCTTTTTTATTTTTTTAATGGATACTGCATCCTGTTATATGACTGACCACAACTTAATCAGTCCTCTATTGATGAATGTTTGTTTCCAGTCTTTTCTTTACCAGTAGTACTACAGTGATGATTTTGTACATAAGTAATTTTCTACTGTGCTAGTGTATTTGCTAGGATAAATGCCTAGAGTTTCTGGCTTAACACAGAACTTAGAATTTTAGACATAGTATATATTTTTTAAAGATTTTATTTATTTATTCATGAGAGAGACAGAGAAGGAGAGGCAGAGACATAGGCAGAGGGAGAAGCAGGCTCCATGCAGGAGCCCGACGTGGGACTCAATCCCTGGTCTCCAGGATCATGCCCTGAGCCAAAGGCAGACGCCCAACCACTGAGCCACCCAGGCGTCCTGTCCCGTATAGTATATTTTCTTACACATGTAAGACAGATTCTGTGAAAAAAGAAATACTTGACATTTTTCCCCATTCAGGTGAGAAATCCTTTTCTCTCTGTCCACCCTCCTCACCCTACAGGGGCAACCAAAACAGATTTGAGTACAAAAGGAAGCTGATACTTTGCACTGGATTTCCCTTTATATAAGATGTGCTATATTATCTTCTCCCTTTTTCTTCTATTCTAGAAACCTAAAAGAGTAGATCTGAAATGGCTTTTACAGTGTTTTTAATAACTTTTGGGGATATAACTCACATACCATACAATTCATTCATTTAAGGTGTATGATACAGTGGTTTTAGTATATTCACAGAATGAATACCCATTACCACAATCAATTTTAGAAAGTTTTCATTGCTCCAGTAAGAAATTCCGCATCCATTAGCAGTCCCTCCCTATTCCCCCTGTCTCCTACAGCCCTAGGTAACCACTAAATCTACTTTCTCTCTTCTGCCTTGCCTTGTCTGGGCATTTCATGTAAATGGAGTCACACAATATGTGAGGTGTTGTGTTTTTTACAGTTTTTTTGTCAGCAGAAATACCTGAGAGGTTTGAGGGAATAGGTGGTTTTCCAAGTAGCTGTGGGTATTTTGGGAGGTAGGTTGTTATCTGCCCAGGAGAATGAGGCTGAGGTTAGTTTTAAAGTGGAGATTGGCTTAGCAGTTTCTTGGGATAGAGTCAGTCAGCAAAGACATTTAAGTTAAACTATCTTTCCTACAACGCAAGAGTGTTGTGTAAGGTAAGACTATACCTAGGCTTCTTTTACTGCTGGAGGTCTGCAGAATCACTGAATACCTTGCTGAGGAATCATCGTGAAGTCAACACCGTTGGGATTAGAACACATTTCTGGCTTTGCAGGGAAAGTCTTTTGGAGAGACAAATGGTTATTTTACAGAGTTGACTGTCTCCGTTTTATTGCATAATGTGCTTTTAACAATATTTTTTCAGTTGAGTTAATTTGTCTATATCCTATGCTTTCCCTGAAAATACAGATCAGAATGTTTTCATGAACCCTGGTCATTTTAGGTTCACCTTTACCTTCCTTCTATGTAACTTATCTATTAAACCACATCTTGAAATATGTAGTCATTTTCCTGCGATCAGAGCAGAAGCAGGTATTTATCACACAGTCATTTGGTTCTTATTGCCAAAGGGATTGATGTGTCATGTTTTCTTGAAGCCTGGGCTGACCCAGAAATTACCCCATTTTTCAATTACAAAGGAATTATCAGGCGTGAGGGGCAAGGGGTCATGTGAAGGTTATGGTCTCGCTTCCTCAGTTGTCAAAATTCAGAGAACTTTTCAAGTAAGAAACAAAAACAGCCACATGAAATTTCACCTCTTTAGTTGTTTAGCAGTCTTGACCATCATTTATGATTCTCTTCACTGCTTAGTGTAAGAGTAAGGAGGGAGCTGCCCTAGGGATTTATAAACTCCTAGGTGGCAGCTGTATCCTAGAAGGTAAAACTCAAATAGTCAGAGGGCCATTTGGCAGCAGTGTGGAAAAGGCCAGCAAGAAGATAAACAATTGCTAACGTGGGACTGTGGGAAGCAAGGAAACTGGGCTTTGCTATTAAGCAACCTTTTAATGCAAGAGTGGAAGAATTTAAAGCTCCCTAGTGGAGTTAAAAGTTTGGCATTATTAGGAAAAGTACGTAAGTAAATAAATAAAAATTTCAATCTTTTTTTAATCTGAAGAAGGGTGTGTTAGGATTCCTTTGAATGAAAAAAAAATCAAACAAACTGGCATACACATAAAAGGATATTTATTGATTTACGTATGCAGAGAGTCTAGTGGGTGGAAGTACATTTGGATTCAGAGTCTCAAAACATGACATCAGCTCTCTTCCTTTTTTCCTTCCCTCTCTTGGCTTGACCCTCTTCTGTGTTGGCTTTTTTTGCGTGGGCTTTCTCCACATAGAGGCCACAGGCAACTCCAGGCTAATAACTTCAACAGGAAGAAAGAGCTTATCTTTCCCAGTACTTTCAATGTGGGCTCCAGAATTGAGTTTCATTGCCCATTCCTGAGCCCATCATTGTGTGGGCATGGGATGGAATGTCCTAACTGGCCAGCCTGGGATATGAGTTTATATATGGAAGGGGAGAAAGTGAGTAGTTAGCTCCACTCAAACCACATAGACTAAGGCTGGGAAAGGGATAGTTTCCAAAGGACCACCAGGTTTTGTTACCAGAGTAGATGCTTTGTGCAACCAAAATATATCTTTAATTCCACCTTGGACCTCCAAAAACTTCCCCATCATTTTGCAGAAGATAACTAACTACAAATGCAGTGTCATATTGTGCCAACAGGGAAACTGCCTGATTCAGGTTCTGCCACAGCCTGAACCTTCCTTAAGAGCAGAGCTTCTGCTCGTAGAAAATTGGAGGCCACATAAATGAAGATGTGGTTTAGGATGACATGCAGGGACTTCCCAGACTTTTTGGAAGCAATGAAAAGATAAGGGTGGGGAAGGCAAAAATAGAGGCAGACAGGTGCAGCCTTCAGCAGGTGTACTGCCTTTGTGTATATCTGATTTATAAAAGAATGGAATATCACAACCTATAACATAGAAAATAGGGGCACCTGGGTGGCTCAGTCAGTTAAGCAGCCGACTCTTGATATAAGCTCAAGTCATGATCTCAGGGTCTTGGGATCCAGCCCTGTGTCTGGCTCCGTGCTCAGTGCGGTGTCTGCTTCGGGATTTTTTCTTGCCCTCTGCTTCTCTCTCTCAAATAAATAAATAAGTCTTAAAAGAAAAAAGTATGTAGATTTTGCATAAATATCAGATTTAAATGGGAGATTGGAAAAGAAATAAATAGATTGGTAAACTCAGATGAAAAATGAAGATTTCTTAAGCATTTTTTTAAAAGATTTTATTTATTTATTCATAGAGAGAGAGAGAGAAAGAGAGAGGCAGAGACACAGGCAGAGGGAGAAGCAGACTCCATGCAGAGAGCCCGATGTGGGACTCGATCTAGGGTCTCCAGGATCACACCCTGGGCTGCAGGCGGCACTAAACCGCTGTGCCACTGGGCTGCCTTTCTTAAGCATTTCTATTACTCCTTCCCTATCTTCTTTTTCTTAATTCCTGAAATTTATATCAAGACTGTATCTTTGAACTCTTTTATCAGTTCATTCATTGAACAAATAGTTGCTGAGCACTTGCTGTGTCCTGGCACTCTTCTAGGATTGAGGCTACAGCAGAGAGCAACAAAAAAAATCCTTGACTTTATAACGTTTACACTCTAAGGAGGGGAGCAGTCAATAAATAAACCAATACTGTATATAACATGTGCTAAGAAGAAAAATAAAGCAGGGTGAGAGAGATAAAGAGTAGTAGGGGAAGGAGGCTGCCATTTGTATGTGGTAAGTGTAATATTTGAGCAAAGACATGATAGGGCTTGGGGGGAAGCCATAAGGGTACCTTACCTGGAGGAGGAGCAGCCTAGGCAAGGGGATGTCAGGGGAAGACTATGGGCCTGAAGCAGCTTGGTCTATTCGGATAACAGTGAGGAGGCCAGAGTTGCAGGACAGTGAGCAAGGGAGAATATATGGTAAAAGAGGAGGTCAGAGAGTAAGCAAAGGTAGTTGGGATTGAGGTTGCTCATAAGCAGGGGAGAAGGGGAAACCATTGAGGGCTTTGGGCAGAATGATGGGGCCTGACTTGTTTTAACCAGATGGTTCCAGCTGCAGTGAGGTTATCAGGTAAAAGCAGAGAGACCAATTGGGGAAAAAAAGAAAAGCAGCATGCCACAAATGAGAGACCAGCGTAGTTGAGGTAGAGGTGGTAAAAAGAAGCTTTCTCCTCCTGAATGTATTTTGAAACCTGTATTTCTTTCCTTTGTTTTTCTTTTCTTCTTCCTTAATATTCTTTAGAAGTGTGTGACATTTTCCTCCCAAGTAACAGAACTCAAAACTTGTTTATATAGTTTTGAGACCAGGGGCTTTATTTCTAATCCTATCTTAGAGCATATCTCCCCTCCTCTTTCCACCCCTGTGAAGTTTGCTCCCTGCGGGGTGGGGCTCAGATAATGATTACACATCTAGGAGGTACTGGCATGATGGCAGAAGGGACCATCGAGTACTGTAGTCCCCACTTATCCACAGTTTTGCTTTCCACGGTTTCAGTTATCTGAGGTCACCTGTGATCTGGAAGCAGATAATCCTCCTTCTGACTAATCATCAGAATGTCAGTCGTAACCTAACATTGTGTCACAACCACTATGTTATCTAGTGGTTCAGCTCATCATGTAGGCATTTTGTTATCTCATATAATCACAAGAAGAAGGGTGTATAGAATACAATAAGTATTTTGAGACAGAGGGAGAGAGACCTCATTCACATAACACATTACAGTATGTTGTTATAACTATGTTATGTTCTATTTTATTATTAGTTATTGTTGTTAATCTCTTACTATGCCTAATTTATAAATTGAACCTTATCATAGGTAGGTATGTATAGGTAGAAACATAGAATATAGAGTGTTTGGAACTCTCTGCAGTTTCAGCCTCCCACAGGGGGGTTTGGAACGAATTCCCTACAGATAAGCTGGGGAGGACTACTAATGTACTTGAAATATGGACTCAGGAGCAGGACCTTCCCGGTTTCTGATCAGGGAACTCAGCTTCTAAGCACAGGTCTCCTACTGCTCATGCCCAGAATGCTCTGAAGATATTTCCTTGTGGAAATTACTCTCCTCGTTGCCAGTCGTACAGAGAATACTCACGTTGGAACAGAGAACTGCAGCAAAGACAGGAAGCGCTGCTGTGTTTCGGGCTGATATGTTGGCAGGAATGATACTAGTCAAAGAACCTTAGAGTCTCAGACTTGGAGGGCTCCCCAGAGGGTATTTAATCCTGTCTTCTCCTGCTGCTGTGTGAATCTCTGCCACAATGTGTAATCATCTAGCCTCTGCTTTAAGACTCTAGAGTCCATAAATCATAGAATGTCAGGGCTGGAAGTGATCTTAGAGATCATATAGGACTGAGACTAGAAGAATCCAGGAGACTGAACTTTCAGACTCATGTTCTTTGCACTCACTGTGTTATCATTCCATATAAAGGGCAGCCTTTCTGGTAGAGTCACAGAGGTGGATTTAAGTGTCTCAGTGTTCATCCCATCTCAGGCTGTCTGGGTTTATTTGCTTTACATTTTCAAATCATAATGAATCCTTTCTTTTTATTTTTCACCCTAGGGGTTGCCCTACTCTCAGATGCATACCCTGAGAAAATCTTGCTTGGCCTATTGGCTCAGTATGACAGTGATAAAGACAAGCACACACCGGAAACCAGAATGAAAGTTGGAGAAGTCCTGATGCGAATTGTCAGAGCATTAGGTGAGTTTTCCATCGTCTGGAAAAAGGTGGGAGGCACTTTGGAACCAAAGTCTGCATACCTTGGAGATTTCTTATGCCAACACTGAGGACAGTTTCAGGGCTGAGATGAACTACCTCCTGTTCAAGGATTTAGCAAATGTCCACACGCCCACTAAGAGATTGGCAGCAATGTTGCCTATTTTCCTACCACCGCTTGGACTCCTCTCCTGAGCTATGTTGGGACCTGATTTTCATTGGAGTTGGAATGAGAAGTTTCACACTTGCTGAGCAGCAGCAAGCATAAAAAGAAGAGGAATGTCAGACAGGGAAGGAATAGCTCTAGCTCTTGTTTGGCTACTGTGTGCCAGGTCGTCCGCATATATAATCTCATCTTATTTTCCAAAAAAAATCCTATCTAGAGAGGCTATTGTTAGACCCAGTTTATAGGTGAGGAAATTGTGGTGCAGAGACCTTCAGTAGTTTGTCCAAGACTCATTCAGCTGATAAGTAAAGTGGTGCTAAGAATTGAGCCCATGAACTCAAAGGAAGGTGCTCCAGACTACATAGGCTGAGAGTAGTAAGTAAGATCTCTTGAGTCACAGTGCCTATATTGAAATCCCAAACTGCCGTTTATTGGCCGTGTGACCATGGGAACATTTCTTAAACTCTTAGTGCCTCAGTGTCCTAGTATATAAAGTGAAGCTATTAATAGCACTTACCTCGTAGGGCTAGCATAAGGATTAAGTAAGGTAACATTTAGAATAGTGTCTGGCACACAATATAAGCTCAATACATTTTCATTGTTGCTAAGAAGAAAGATTGCTTTCTTATTTTTAATTTTTTAAAGATTTTATTTATTTATTTGAGAGAGCACAAACATGGGGCAGGGAGGAGGGGACAGAGAAAGAGAGCGAGAGAAGCAGACTCCCTGTTGTGCATGGAGCCCGATATGGGACTTGATCCCAGGACCCTGAGGTCATGACCTGAGCTGAAGGCAGATGCCCAAATGACTGAGCCACCCAGAAGCCCCAAAAGACAAGAAATACTTTATTTAAAGTATGCTCTTTTTAAAGAAAAGAAATACTTTATTATTTATTCTTTATTGAGTGCCCTTATGGGACTAGAAGATGAGACACTGGGGAGTAAGGACAAAGAAAACAGTTGTTCACTCTAAAGATAGGGGTTAAATTAAGATAAATTAACAAATTTCTCCATAAGTCAGTAAGTATTTTTATTTATTTATTTATTTATTTTTTATTTATTTTTTATTTTTTATTTTTTTAGTTTATGATAGTCACACAGAGAGAGAGAGAGAGAGAGAGAGAGAGAGAGAGGCAGAGACATAGGCAGAGGGAGAAGCAGGCTCCATGCACCGGGAGCCCGATATGGGATTCGATCCCGGGTCTCCAGGATCGCGCCCTGGGCCAAAGGCAGGCGCCAAACCGCTGCGCCACCCAGGGATCCCAGTAAGTATTTTTATATCAAGCTATATAACATGGAATTGGAAGGGCTTTCTTTAACTTGCATTATATAAACTTAGCCATGGACTGCTACATTGAATATAGACAGCTTGAAGCTGTCATACTCCACTGAGTATGGACCAGTGTTATAGAGTATCCATTCAGCAACTCCATCATGTGTCCACTAGGATGTGATCTAAGGCATAAAAAGAAGTGATCTCTGGGATCCCTGGGTGGCTCAGCGGTTTAGCACTGCCTTTAGCCCAGGGCCTGATCCTGGAGACCCTGGATCAAGTTCCACATCGGGCTCCCTGCATGGAGCCTGCTTCTCCCTCTGCCTGTGTCTCTGCCTCTCTCTCTACCTGTGTCTCTCATGAATAAATAAAATCTTAAAAAAAAAAAAATGAATGAAATCTTAAAAAAAAAAGAAGTGATCTCAGCTTCAATTTGACTAATTTGTCTGTGAGCTTGTAAATTTTACCCAATAGGGAAGATTTTGGAAAACAAACAAGCTTTTTGCCCCTTGCTTCGAGAAATCACACTGAATTCTTCTTTCACCAACACTCAAAGATTTACGAAGATTCTACATAACCATGCATTATTTCTTCAGATATAGCCCTGAATTTTCCTAATTTCTGGGTGTCCCTTGTGACTAAAAAAGAGGACCTAGATGTCCAACCACTTAAATCTTTTTGTTAGTGATATAAGAATATCATGAAAATGATTTTTTTTAATGTTTTCTACTCTTTAAAGAAAGACTAACTCTCTGTATTTGCCTTGTCCTAAATATGCGTCTGAAAACATACCAGACAAGTACACCATTAGAAGAAATCATTCTCTCACAGGAGGTATGAATGTTAAGCTTAAAGTATCACAGGGTCAAGTGCAACTTCTGATTTCTATTTGCTTGTATCATTAGGATTATCAAAGCCAAGAAGGAATGTATGCCATACATAGACTCTATCATTATAACTTCTGGTAAACCTCTACCATTGGGACAGTGAACACCGAAAATACACATTTTTCAGTCTCTCGTGGCTAGGGCTTAGGGGTGGAGATGAAGGACCAGGTTGAGTGGGAGAGAGTCCTAAGTGGGAAGTTGAGTAGGAAGGAGTCCTTACTCCTTCTTACATGTTCCTATAATTAGCCCAATTTCCAAAACAGCCTTTGGCATTTCATTTTTTTTTTTTAATTTTTATTTATTTATGATAGTCACAGAGAGAGAGAGAGAGAGGCAGAGACACAGGCAGAGGGAGAAGCAGGCTCCATGCCGGGAGCCCAACGTGGGATTCGATCCCGGGTCTCCAGGATCACGCCCTGGGCCAAAGGCAGGCGCCAAACCTCTGCACCACCCAGGGATCCCACCTTTGGCATTTCAAAGCAAACTCCATCAATTCTCAAAGTTCTCATGTTTCTGTAGCCTACTTTTCCAAGTATCCAACCATAGACATTGCCTTAGCTTTAACTGCTAATGTCTAATTCACATTACCAACTTGTTCAAGTGCGTAGATGAGGTGACTTGTTGAAATCCTTAAAGTGAAATTAAAGCCTGTTTTTACAACATAGCCAGTATTCTTAGTTTATTAGTGATATGGAAATCCTTGGGAACAACCACTCTGTAAGACTTCACTAGAAAGTACCCTAGTTTCATTGGCCCACACCTTGCTCTCTCCCTACCCCCAACTTTTCTTGGCAGCTGGGGAGTTCCACAGAACAAGGCCCACAGGTGGGAGCGGATGCAGGACACTGCTGCTTCCTCTTGGCATCATGTCTAGTTCCCTAACTCTGCCTACTTGTCTTCCTGCCACTAGACAGTGGTGAAAATCAGGAGTTTTTTTCCTTTCCATTTTTAAAAACTGAGGTATCATATACACACAGTAAAGTATATAAAGTATACTCACATCAAAACTTCTAGTAACCTGTAAAGTTTCCTTTCATCCCTTCCTAGAGGTAAGCCCTATTCTAGCTTGTTATCACCATTAGTTTCTTTTGATTGTTCTTGAACTTCATTTTAATGAAATTAAATCTCCACATTTCTGGTATGTTAATAGATCTAGACACTTAGGTAAATTCAGGTCAGATCTGGGGGTAAGAATACTTCATAGGCATGATATATACTCTATTTCCTGTTATATCACAATAGGAGGCACATAATGTCTGGTTATCTCATTTTACTGACGGTGAGATTGATTAATGGTGTTTCCAGTCAGGTACATCTGTTATAAACTTCCCCATCAACCTTCCTGCTCGTGGGGGGTTTTTTGTTGTTTTTTGTTTTTGTTTTGTTTGGTTTTTTTGACAGAGCACAAGCAGGGGGAGCAGCAGAGAGAGAGAGAGAGAATAACAGCTTGCTGCCAAGCAGTGAACCTGATGCAGGGCTCTATCCTAGGACCCTAGGGTCATGACCTGAGCCTAAGGCAGACGCTTAACCAGCTGAGCCACACTGGTGCCCCCCTGCTTGTGGTTTTAAGTAACCACTGATAGCCGGAGCCTAGATCCGTTATTTCATAGGGGTTCTATTTTTTACACATTAAGAAACAGGTACAGAGGGATGCTTGGGTGGCTTGACAGTTGAGCATCTGCCTTCAGCTCAGGGCGTGATCCTGGGGTCCTGGGATTGAGTCCCACGTTGGGCTCCCTGCATGGAGCCTGCTTCTCCCTCTGCCTGTGTCTCTGCCTCTCTCTCTCTCTGTCTCTCATAAATGAAAGAAAGAAAGAAAGAAAAGAAAGAAAGAAAGGAAAGAAAGAGAGAAAAGAAAGAAAGAAAAAGAGAAAGAAAGAAAGAAAGAGAGAGAAAGAAAGAGAGAGAGAGAAAGAGAGAGAGAGAAAGAAAGAAAGAAAGAAAGAAAGAAAGAAAGAAAGAAAGAAAGAAAGAAGAAAAAGAAACAGAGATGGTTACTATCTTGCCTAATGTCACACAGCTAATTAATGGTGGATACAGAATTTGAACCCAGACAGTCTGACTCCAGACCTAGTCTCTTACCCAAAACACCATTGTGCCCTGAACATTCTCCCATGTCATTAAGCATCTTTTTCCTGTCATTAACATGGACATTGTCCACATCCTCTATAATTTTTAATGATTGCATGATATATTATTTGAATGTACCATAATTTTTTCAGCTGACCAACTTACAGGTTGTTCCAAGCTTTTGCTATTATGAATTACATTAAGATGAATATTCTTGGGACGCCTGGGTGGCTCAGCAGTTAAACGTCTGCCTTTGGCTCAGAGCTTGATCCCGGGATCCGGGATCGAGTCCCTCATCGGGCTCCCTGCAGGGAGCCTGCTTCTTCCTCTGCCTGTGTCTCTGCCTCTCTCTGTGTGTCTCTCGTGAATAAATAAAATCTTAAAAAAAAAAAGATGAATATTCTTATAGCTAAACCTTTGTGCAGATTGTCTTCCAGGGAGATTGTGCCCATTTGTTTGTTTATTTGTTTAAAATTTTAATTTGAGTATAGTTGACATACAATGTTACATTAGTTTCCAGTGTACAACTTAGTGATTTGACAAGTTTATACATTATACTGTGCTCACTACAAGTGTAGCTACCATCTGTCACCATATAACACTATTACAATATCATCGACTGTATTCCTTATGCTGTGCCTTTTGTTCTTGTGATTTACTCATTCCATAACTGGAAATCTGTACCTACCACTCTCCTTCCCCCATTTTGCCCATCCCCCTGAGATTGTGCCAGTCTGTATTTCAGTGTTTGAGAATGTTTGTCTGTACCTTCATTGGTACTTATATAATATATGCTATATATTACCTTTTTTTTTAATCAAAGACATGTATAAAGAAATACTATCTTGTTTTTATTTACATTAATTCAGTTGATAAGATTAAACATTTTTCATATATTTGTTGGCTAAGTTGTGTGTATGTGAGAGTGTGTGTGTGTTTGTGTGTGAATTGTCTGTTCCTGTTCTTTCTCCATTTTTCTGTCAGGGTATAGATTTTGTTATTTGATTTATAAAAGCTTTATCTATTTAAAAATCATGAACCACTAAAATTTATGTTGTGACTATTTTCTTTGGGTCATTTACATTTTAGTTTTGTTCATATTTTCTGTTTCTGTTCATATTTTGTTTTTTAAACATGCAAAAGTTTTTTTAAATTTTGATATATACAAATATATCTATTTCTGTATGGTTTCTCATATAGAAAGGATTTTCAAACTAAGATTATATAAATATTAATATATATTTTTTAATTTCTACTTTTCAATGTAGAAAATATTGTGGAAAAAATTTTGGTTTAGTTTCTTTTATTTAAGGAACTATTTGATTTTTTATTATACTTTTAGAAATTTAATCTTAACACATTGCTAAATTACCAATTACTCCAAATGTTTCTCCATATGTTTCCTCGTATATGGCCCAATGTCAATGTTGACAATAACCTGGGGACCATTATATGTCATTACATTTTTTAAAAACCTCTTTTAAAAATATAGCATTAAGTTACTGTGCCCACGATAATGAATTGGTAATTAGGACATTACTTGAAAAGTAGAATTAAAGCAAAGGGGATTAAATACACATGTGAGGGTATTTCCTTCTGAGACTGCCTTGAGCATTATTCCGGATCTAATGTAGACTACACAGCTTTCTCACATATGCCAGATGCAATATCTGCTTTCTCTTCAGCAGGGCTGAACAAACATTACCCCATTCTTCTTTGTTCTATAGATTAGTGATTCTCAAATGGGAGTAGGGGAAAAAAAATTTTCCCCCCTAGGAGACATTGGCAATGTGAAAATGTCTGGAGACATTTTTAATTACTACAACTGGGGGCATAGGGATATTACTGGCACTTAATGGGTATAAACCAGGGATGCATCTAAATATCCAACAGTGTACAGGACAGCCCCCTATAATGAGGAATGATCTGACCTAGAATGTCATTAAGGCCCCCTGTTGACACACCCTGCTGTAGAGCTCATGTGGATCATTCTATTTCTGCTTTATAATATTACTCATATGTGTTAGTTAAATCCATGACAGCCACATACAATTACACAGGTTGTTCACAGCCATAAAAATTCCAAAAGGCATTATTATATGAATGGTATACCCTGGAGTTGTACAGTACTCAACCTGTGCAGTCATCCTAGTGGCCTTGACTAAATTCTAGGCTATCTCCTGACTGTTACATTTTAGATTGCCACCTCACTGGGAGAGTTTGAAAAAGTCATTTATTCCTTTCTGTAATACGTTTATACAACCTTTTGGATGTGAGAGCTTCTGGATATGGTTAATCTTCTCTATTTTATACCAGTCTTATGAGCATAATTTTTAGTGATATCTTTTCTGATGTCTACTGAATTTGGGAGTTGTCCTTCTTAAAGTCTATGGCCACCTTTGAGGTGATTATATGTGCCTCCTACCCTTTCTTGCCTTCCTTTGTGGACCATAATAAGAACTCAAGTATATTTTTAAATTACTCCTTATATTTAGGGAAGATATTATATACTTTGCCAATATTTATTTCATATTCTAAGGAAAAAGATAAAAAATAGATGAAATTGCCTTTTATTGGTATGTGGCTCTTATTTGAATCCAAAGGTGGATCAGAAGTCCTTGATGGAAAAAGAATTTCTACCTCTTCCTATAGTAATATCCAAACATTCTCTGAATTGTAATTTAATTTCCTGCTTTTGTCAACTCCTAAATCATATAAATTCCTGGGTTATTTGGTAGCTCTTCCTAATGCTCAAAGTTGTATATGTGTGTGTGTATTTATCTTGAGTATAATTTTTTTTTCCTTAATCTTGGGTGGGTAGGGATATCCATGTAGTTCAGTTCAGAAGCATTTTTTTAAAATTTTATGTATTTATTTGAGATAGAGAGTGAGAGAGAGCACAAGCAGGGAAAGAGGCAGAGGGAGAGAGAGAAGAAGCCTCCCCCACTGAGCAGGGAGCCCGATGTGGGGCTCGATCCCAGGACCCCGGGATCATTACATGAACCTGAGCCAAAGGCAGCTGCTTAACTGACAGAGCCGCCCAGGTGCCCCTCAGAAACATTTTTTGATTAGCTACTGAATGGCATGTTCTGTACCTGGGACTGGAAATAGGAACATGAAAAGCCACAGTCTCTTCCTGCAAGGAGCTTATCATTTGGAAGGAGAGAATGACTCAGACACACATCATCTCTGTAAGGTGACCTGCACGTGAAGGGTATTGTGGGAGCACAGGGGAAATGATGGTCTTTGTCCTTTCTCTTCTTGAGATCCTGCAGTCAAATGTGGCAGTGTGCTACAGGGCTACATCCATTCCTCATGCTTATCAGCACAGCAGGTCAGTTTTTGAAAAATAGCCTTTGTCTGATGGTTTTCAGAGATTTTCAACTCACAGCATAGGTCTGAATTAAGGTAAAAAGGTAGGTTGGACATGTGAATAATTGGGTAGTCTGGGAGTTGAGCATTTACAGATTTCGGCAGCAATAAACAACAGTCAGGGATTAGAGTTTTCATATCCTAAGAGGAAAGATTTTCATCAAAATTCAGAGGATCAAATGAAATGCTTCTTGCCAAATCTGCCTAGATTAGCATGAATGTAGTACAATTTAACAAATATTTATATTAATGTAAATTGGAAATACTAACCTGGCTAGATTTGAAGGTTGAAGCCAAGACTGAATTTTTTTTCTCATTTTCCTTCTCTTTTTCTTCCTCATGTTAATTTTTTTGAGAGGTATAACTTTAAAATCTATCTATAGACCTTTCTCCTCCTAATTGTATCAGTAACACAGTCATTTTAGACAAGTGTATTTTTTTTAAGTATTTATTTAATCATTCATGAGCCACAGAGAGAGAGAGAGAGACACAGGCCGAGAGAGAAGCAGGCTCCATGCAGGGAGCCCAACATGGGACCCAATCCTGGGTCTCCAGGATCACGCCCTGGGCTGAAGGCGGCGCTAAACCGCCGAGCCACCCGGGCTGCCCTAGACAAGTGTATTGAAAAATATTTAAAAGAAAAAAAAAAAGAAAGAAAAATATTTAAAAGTATAAAAAAAAGAAAGTGATCACTGATAGTTTCACTGTTCAGAAATAACCACTTTGTTTGCATTTTGAGGTTCCCTTCTAGTTGCTTTTTCTTCCTCATAACTGTAATTATACCATATGTATACTGTTTTCTTTCATTTAATATGACTTCTAGGCACTTTTCTATGTCATTAAATATTTTTTGAAAACACAAGATTTATTGGTTGTATTATAATTAGTAACTTGAATTTATAATAATTTTACTTAATTATCTTTTAGAAAGATATTGTTTAATTAGGTTGTTTCCAATTCAGTTCCTTACTTGATGAGGAACTTTATGAGGATTATGAGGTGTGCTATTAATTATTCTGTGACAAAAAAAAAAAATTTATTCTGTGACATAAATTCTTTTGGTAAATCATTAATTCTTTCCTTAGGATTGGTTCCTACCAGATAAATTACAAGGTCCACATATATGCATGCACTTAAGGCTCTTGAAATCGAGTGCTCATTTGTCCTCCAGAAATGTGTACTCTTGTCAGCTGTAAATGACACTGCTAAGGTCGCACAGAGAAAACTTTTTCTGTGGCTTTAGACCAGACTTCTGAGCCTGACCAGCCATTTCCAAAATGTGTATCTTTGCTTCCAGAATGAATGGAGGAACCTGTCAGAGATGGTTGGTCTGTGGGTGGGTGAGGAGAAAGATGAGAGGGTAGGAAGGATTGACTGCAGATAGAAGGGTAGGTGCATGACTCAGTCTGAGCCCACTGCTGCTCCAGGAGAGCAACTCAGATCTGGTAGTGTCATCATGATATACAAAGAAGAGTACTCAATTATTTTTAGAGGCGAAACTTGCTAGTTTTCTAATCAGCAAGCTCAGACAAGTTCCAGTTTACTCTAGGTCAGAAACTTCCAAAAATGAGAGCAAAAATAGAAAGCCATATTCATATTGCTCCATCTGAAGCATTTTACCTTCAATGAACTCTGTAGGAAAGATCAGGAATTAATATTTGGAATAAGGAATTGGGGGGAAAGAACAAAATTACATGTCTCTATTGGTGTATGCTATGGCAAGTAGAATGTCACCCAGGAATACTGGGACAAAGCAGCTTATACATCTAGGTTAAAAGGCACCTTTTCTCAAATTACTCTATATTCGAAGAAAAGGGTGGGTCCTGGGTGTGAAGGTGTATTTCTAACTCTTAAAGCCCGTAAAACACCCTTATTTAATAAGCTCTGTCAACTTTTCCATAACCTGCTTAATTTTTAAGTTTTAGTTCAGCACTTTGGCACTTCAAAGTTCATCCAAGTGGTGAGCAACCGGTGCATGATCCCATCCAGCTCCAGGATGAAGTTCATAATCTACTTTAGAAAACCTGTCACCTTCTGCTTTGACAACCATCTTCTTCTGGCCAGTTGTAGAAGATAAAGGAAAATGGGCTAGTTGGATTTGTCTAGTAGGCTACCCTGATTTCTAGTTGGCTTGGCCTGGGAATTAAGATGAGCGGAGGAGCTTTTAAATGGCTATAATATTCTAGAGTATGGATGTACCACAGTTTACATCATTTATTTATTATTTTTTAAAGATTTTATTTATTTATTTGTGAGAGATACACAGAGAGAGCCAGAGACATAGGCAGAGGGAGAAGCAGGCTCCTCGCAGGGAGCTAGATGCAGGACTCCATCCCAGAACCCCACGATCACAACCTGAGCCAAAGGCAGATGCTCAACCACTGAGCGGCCCAGGTGTCCCTGGTTTACACCGTTTATTCAATCATTCCTCTGTGGCTGGACCATCAGTTTTTCTGTTTTGTATTTCCTATGGCATACAGCACTGCAATATAAATTCTCATATATGTGTGCCAAGAGAAATATATATTAATATGTATATATGCATATTCCATATATATGTGCATACTGAAGTCCTGGGCCTTTATTCCTGTAAGATTGATATTTGCCTAAGTGGAATCATTGACTCAAAAGCTGTTTATATTTTAAATTGTTTATATGCTGACAGATTACTTCCTAAAATCATGGGTGAGATAGGGCTTTTTGGACCCCCTGCTATGTCTGTTGTCAGAGAAAAATATCTTTTGAAAATTGTGTTTTTCAAAGGGAACAGACTAAGAAAGTTCTTTCTGTGTGTGTTATTTTGTATGTCTTCATTGCGATGGGAAAAAAGTCTTGTGGTTTTTTAAAAAATATTTTATTTATTCACAAGAGACACACAGAGAGAGGCAGAGACACAGGCAGAGGGAAAAGCAGGCTCCACGCAGAGAGCCCAATGTGGGGCTCGATCCCAGGACTCCAGGATCACGCCCCGGGCTGAAGGCAGGCGCCAAACCTCTGAGCCACCCAGTGATCCCCAAAAAGTCTTGTTTTCAGCAAGATGTTATTAATACATTTTGGTATTAAGTAATTTACAAGACTAGTCAAGGAATGACAAATCAGCCGTACAAGTATCTTACTCAACAAAATTTGTTTAAAGGTGCAGCATTATATCATTCACTTCAAGAAGCATTCTAGTTAGGCAGTTTCCAGAAATATTTTAACTTTTAATTTACTGATTAAAAATTTAACTTTATGGGCTTTTCCTTTTCAAATATTTTATTTATTTATGAGAGATACACAGAGAGAAAGAGAGAGAGAGGCAGAGACACAGGCAGAGGGAGAAGCAGGCTCCATGCAAGGAGCCCGACACAGGACTCGATCCCAAGTCTCCAAGATCAGGCCCTGGGCTGAAGCTGGCACTAAACCGCTGAGCCACCTGGGCTGCCTGGCCTTTTCTTTTCTAATAAATGTTTTGGTTTTCTTCTGTGTCATAGATAATCCTAGATTTTAATGGCTTGAAACAACTATTCAGTTGTCTAAAACTCTGTGATACGTATATCCGTGGCAGGGACAGCTTATCTCTGCTTCACATGGTGTTGCCTTGGCTTGGCTGGTGGTTCTGCTGTGTGTGGTGTAGCCTGGGCTCTCCCAAAAGGTTGCAACTTAGCTGGAATCCTGACTGGGGCAGTTTACTGCTCTTCCACATGACTTTTTCACTGTCCCTGCATGTGGACACTCAACATTTGGTAATCTAGGTCAAACTCCTTTTCAGCATGGTGAAAGGTTTCCCAGAGAACAAAAGCAGAAGCTACTATGCCTATTAAAAGCTGAACCTAGGGGTGCGTGGGTGGCTCAGTCCACTAAGCCAAAGGTCCTGGGATCGAGCCCTCCATCAGGCTCCCCGCTGAGGTTCTCGCTCTCCCCCTGCAGCTCACCCTGCTTGTGCTCTCTCACTCTCGTTCTCAAATAAATAAACAAGATCTTTAAAAAAAAGAGCTAAACCTAGAACTGGCTTAGTCTGACTTCTGCCACATTCTCAAAGTAAGTCACAAATCCAGCCCAGGTTCAGGTGGAGGGGAAGTAGCCTCTAATTTTTTATGAGAGAAATAGCAGTATGTTCAAGGATGGTGTGTTGGCAGCCATATCTGTATACTAACTCCACACTACCAAAAGTAGTGCATGCTTATGACTACAAGCCTAACAATACAAATATATAAAGGAATATCAGTCTCTTCCAAATATTAGTGACATTTACTATTCTTACCTCCCAAGGTAAACAATAGTAATAATTTGATATACATTGTCATACATTTCCTTATGCTCCTACAGATGTATGTAAACATATATGGGCTTTTCCCCTTTATAAAAACAAATTTGAATACTTTTACTATTACTCTATTATTACATGCCATCAATCTGTAATTTGTTTTCTTTGAAATCAACTTCAAAGGGTGAAATGCACACTTTTCAGTGCATTTCAGTGTGCATTTCAGCGTGGTTTGATATAAATCCATGTAATCATCACAACAGTTGAAGTATAGAACATTTTTATCACCTCAAAAAGTTCCTTTTTGCCCAAATTATCTCCCATTCCAAACCCCACCCAGGAAACCACTGATGAATTCTGTTACCATAGATTAATTAGATCTGTCTTTTCTAGAGTTTCATGTAAATGGAATTATGCATTGTGTATACCCTTTTGTGTCCGATTTCTTTTGCTCAGCATAGTATTTTTGAGATTCATCTGTGTTGGTGTGTCTGTCAGTAGTTCACTGCTCTTTATTGCTAAGTGGTATTACTTTATATGAATATACTGCAATTTGTTTACACACTTCTGTTGATGAACATTCTGGTACAAGGCTCTGTGTGAATGTATGTATATTTTTTTCTCTTGGTTAAGTACTTAAGAATTGGAGTTGCTGGATCATGCAGTCTATGTATAAGGAACTTGCCAAACTGTTTTCCAAAGTAGTCATACCATTTTATGTTATGACTAGCAATATATGAAAGTTCCAGTTGCTCCATATCATTGCCAACACTTTGTATCAATTTTTTAAAAAAATTTTAGCCATTTTAGTGGATCTGTGGTGGTATCACATTGTGGTTTTTAATTTCTTTGATGACTAATTATGTTGAGCACGTGTCTTTTTATGCGCTTGTTTTCTACTCCTATAACTCTTTTGTGAAGTAACTCTCCAGATCTTTTTCCATTTTTAATTGTATTATTTCTTTTTGTTGAGTTGTAAGAGTCCTTTATATGGAGAAGATATAAGCCCTTTGTCAGATACATGTATTTTGCAAGTATTTTCTTCCAGTCTTTCCTTAGTGGTGTCTTTTGAAAAGCAGACATCAATTTTGGGGTTAAAATAATATTTATTATAATATTAAGTAAATATGCAAAAACATAAAATTAGGTTATATTAGCTAGCTCATTTACAGCTTTAAAAACAAATAAATTTAAAATTTTAATGCCAACAAAAAATTAAATTTATGACAATAGGGTGCCTGGGTGGCTCAGTGGTTGAGCATCTGCCTTTGCTCAAGTCATGATCCCAGAGTCCTTCTCCCTCTGCCTATGTCTCTGCATCAAGCTCCCTACAGGGAGCCTGCTTCTTCCTCTGCCTATGTCTCTGCTTCTCTCTGTGTGTCCCTCATGAATAAATAAATAAAATCTTTTTAAAAAATTGACAGTATTTTTTTATTGACATTTTATTTTTTTAATGTGATATATCACATTTTGCAAAACTTAAATCACTGCCTACAATGTGAACATTCTGATGTTATAGTGGAGAATTTTTTGAGATTAGCATGCCCAAATTATTATGTGATGTAAGTTAAACCCTTACTCCCATGTATTCCTTCTCTATAAACTATTACAAAACCCTTGGGTTCTGAAGTAAGACTAGCTGCATTCAAATCCCTGAGTTTTGAGTGTCTGGCCATAAGCAAGCCAACAAGCCATCTCTGTGCCTCAGTTTTCTCATCTGTAAGATGATCATCATAATAACAACTTACTTGATAGAGCTCTTGTGAGGCTTACAGGAATTAATAAGGGTAAAGTGCCAGGTATACATAGTAAGCACTCAGTGCTAATTAGTACCTTTTATTACCTCAAGCTCTAAGTAGTAACTCTGCAGGAACTGAAGCCTCAGACCAATAGGAACACCAGACAGTAGTGGGTAGAATTTCAACTTGCTCAGAAAAACAAGAACTGAACCCAAACCAGACTTCTGGCATATAGCTGGGAACCAGGTTTATACTACTCGCTACACATATAAGAATGAAAGCTGCTGTTACCACGGGGAACAAGCTTTTCTCTTGGAGGATCAACAAAGACACACTTACCCCCAGACCCTGCTCACTGGTGAAATTACTTCTAGTAATTTCCCAAGGATGAAGGTCTACATCATCAGTTTCTTCTTCCTATTGAATTATTCCCATTTACAAATAAACATTACTTAAAATATATATTTTTTAAAGATTCTATTAATTTATTCATGAGAGACACAGAGAGAGAGGCAGAGACATAGGCAGAGGGAGAAGCAGGCTCCCTGCTGGGAGCCCGATGTGGGACTTGATCCCGGGACCTGAGGATCACGACCCAAGCCAAAGGCAGACGTCTGCTTAACCACCGAGCCACCCAGGTGTCCCTTAAAATATTTTTAAACAAATAAAACACTTCTCTGAACTTCTCCTAACTATTGTTCTCTGGTCTCTGTCACAGTAAAACTCTTAGAAAAAGTTGTCTGGATTTGCTTGCTATACTTCCTCCTACACCATTTTCTTCTCAAGTCACTCCAGTGGAGCTTTACATCCTCAGCATTCTCTTGTTAACCAAAATACTGAAAAAGCCATTGACCTCTTCTTCATCCTTATATTACTTAACCACCCAATACCATTTGATGTGTTAGACCACTGCTTCCTTTCTGAAATACCTTCTTCTCCAGGCCTCCCAGACAGTAGAGTTGCCTGATTCTCCTCTTACTTCATGGCTATTCTTCAGTCTTTCTTGCTGGCTCATCCTCCACTACTGATCTCCAAAGGTCAGAATCTCCTAGAGCTCTGTCCTTGATCCTGTCCTCTTTTCCACACACACAGTGCTGCTTAATAGCTGCTCAATCTAGCTAGAGGTTTATTGATTCTATTAACTTTTTTTTTCACAAAGAACCAGCCTTTAATTAATTTTCTGTATTGTTTTTTTGGTTGTCTATTTTATTGGTTTTCTGTCCTATCTTTAATGTTTCTTTCAATATTAGTTATCTATTACTATAAAACAAATTACCTCAAAACTTACCAGATTAAAACAGCATTTACTGGGGTACCTGGGTGGCTCAGTGATTGAGTGTCTGCCATTGGCTTGGGTTGTGATCCCGGGGTCCTGGGATGGAGTCCCATATCAGGCTCCCAGGGAGCCTGCTTCTCCCTTCTGCCTATGTCTCTGCCTCTCTTTCTCTGTGTCTCTCATGAATAGATAAAATATTTTTTAAAAAACATGCAATCATTTATCTCACAGTTTCTGTAATATAGGAATCCACCCATGGCTTAACTGGGTGTCTCCATCTCAAAGACTGTCACAAAGCTGCAGTCAAGGTGTTGGCTGGGCTGTGGTCTCATCTAAAGAATAAACTGAGGACAGAGCCATTTTTAGGTTCACTCACATGGTTGGTAGGATTCAGTTATTGGTGAGTCACTGGAATGAAGGCCTCAGTTCTTTGCCTACTGTTGACCTGCAACCTCCCTCAGTTCTTTGCCATATGGGCCTCTAAAGAGGTTGCATACAGCATGGCAGTTAGCTTTCACCAGATTGAGCAAGCAGGAGAGCAACAGAGGGTAAGCAAGATGGAAGTGTTAGTCATTTTGTAACCTAATCTCAGAATTGACATCCCATCCCATCACTTTTGTCACAATCTGTTACAAGCAAGTCACTAGGTTTAGCCCCAATTCAAGAGGAGGGAATTATACAAGGCAGGAATATTAGGAGATGGGTAGTATAGGGTACCATTTTAGAGGTTGCCTATAACACCTTCCTTCTATGAACTTTTGGTTTAACTTGTTTGCCTTTCTAGTTTCTTAAGGTAGAAGCTTATTTAGATCACTGATTGTGGACCTTTCTTTTTTTTTTTTCCTAAAGTAAGTATTAAAAACTACAAGTTATTCCATAAGAACTACTTAGCTGCATTCCTTAAATTTTGATGTTTTCATTTTTATTCATTTCAAAATATTTTGTAATTTTGCATGTGATCTCTCTTTCTACCAAGGATTACTCAAAAGTGTGATGTTTGTTTAAACTTCAGACATTTACTGGGCGCCTGGGTGGCTCTGTCAGTTAAGTATCTGACTCTTGGTTTTGGCTCAAGGTCCTGGGATCGAGCCCCACATCAGGCTCCCTGCTAAGTGAGGAATCTGCTTATTCCCCTTCCCTCTGCCTCTCCCCTCCCCTGTTGACGCTTATCCTTTCTCTGTCTCTCAAATAAAGAAAAAAAAAAAAAAACCTTCAGATATTTACTGATTTTCCAAGTAGCTTTCCATTATTGCTTTCTGAGTTCTTTGTAGTCAAAGAACATATTGTATATTATTTTTGTTATTTTAAGTGTATTGAGACTTATTTATGGCCCAGGATATGGCCTCTCTAGGTGAATGTTCCATGTGCACTTGGAAGTGTATTCTATAAATATCAATTATATCAAGTTGGTTGATATTTTATTGACATTTTCAGTATCCTTACTGATTTCCTGTGTACCTGTACTATCAACTACTGAGAAAGGAATTTGAAATCTCCAACTCTAATTGTAGATATGTCTTATTTCTAATTCTGTTAATTTTTGCCTTATCCATTTTGAACCTCTGTTACTGCATGCATGCATGCAGTTAGAATTGTTGTCTTCTTCGTGAATTAACCCCTCTCTCCTTGTAGTGTATTCCTTGTTCCAAAGTCTACTTTCTGTGATGTTAATATAGCCATTTCACTTTCTTTTTTTTTTTTTTTTTATCTTTTTCTATTCTTTATCTCTTAACCAGTTTATGTCTTTATATTTGAAGTGGGTTTTTGTAGACACCATATTGTTGGATCTTACTTGCTTGCTTGTTTTTTGGATCTTGCCTTTTTTTTTTTTTTTTTTTTTTTTTACTCATTTGAAGTCTTTTAATTTTAGTCTTTTAAATTGTTCAGATTGTTTATATTTAAAATAATTTTTGATATGGTTGAGTTTAAATCTATCATCCTGCTATTTGTCTCATCTGTTCTTTTTTTTTTTTTAATTTTTTTTTTATTTATTTATGATAGTTACAGAGAGAGAGAGAGGCAGAGACACAGGCAGAGGGAGAAGCAGGCTCCATGCACCGGGAGCCCGATGTGGGATTCGATCCTGGGTCTCCAGGATCGCGCCCTGGGCCAAAGGCAGGCGCCAAACCGCTGCGCCACCCAGGGATCCCTGTCTCATCTGTTCTTTGCTCTCTTTTCCCTCTTTTTCTTATTTCTTTTGGATTGATCAAGTATATTTTATCATTCTTAATCTCCACTCTTGGCTTATTCACTGTACTACTTCTTTAAGTTTTCATTCCTCGTTCTAGAACTGCAGTTACAATGTATGCTAGAATTTTTTGCTAATGTCCTCAGGCTCTGCTCCTTACTCCCCCCCCCCCCGCCCCCCCGCATCTTTTCTCTTACCTTCAATTGATCCATCTTCAGGTTCAGGAATTCTTTTCTTTGATATCCTGTGAATTTAGCCCAACCAGTGAATTTTTTGTTTTAGGTATTTTTAATTTCTAGAACTTCAAATTTGGGTTCTTTTATTCTGCATTTAGTTCCTTTTATACTTTCTTTTTCTCCATTGAGAATTCCTATCTTTTCATTTATTATGTTTTCTTTTACCTCCTTGGGCATAATTATAGTAGCCACTTTAAAATCTATTTTGATAATTAAAATATCTGTATTATTTCAGTATGGTCTTCTGTTGATTATCTTTATTCTTGAGAATGGGTTATATTTTTGTATAACAGCTAATTTTGGATTATGTCCTAGACATTATGGGTATTTTTTAAAAGATATTTATTTATTTATTCATTCATTCATTCATTCATTCATTCATTCATGAGATACACAGAGAGAGAGACAGAGACAGAGACACAGGCAGAGAGAGAAGCAGGCTCCATGCAGGGAGCCCTATGCGGGACTGATACCCATTCTCCAGGATCATGCCCTGGGCTGAAGGCGGCGCTAAACCGCTGAGCCACCCAGGCTGCCCGACATTATGGGTATTATGTTGGGGCAGCTATGGGTTCTTTCGTAGTCCACCAAACCCTGTTAAATTTTTGTTTTACAGGCAGTTAACTTAGACTCAAACTGCAGACTTTGTTTTTGCCTGTGATGAGTTCAGATCTCTGTTTAGTTCCTTTAACCTTACCTGCAAGCTGCTGTGAGTCTAGTCTACACATGCTGAATTTCAGTACATTCCCTGAGGTCAAAGAGAGGCAGAGAGAGTCTATATTCACTGACCTGAATCCTCACCTTACTCATATATCTGTGCCCTGCATGCTTGCCACTTTAGGAGTAAATAAAATTAAAAGAAAAGAAATCAGGGGTCCTTGGCTCGCTCAGTTTGTAGAATATGTGACTGTTGACCTTAGGGTTTTAAATTTGAGCCCCATGTTGGGTACACAGTTTACTTAAAAATAGATAAACAAATAAGGGGTGCCTAGGTGGTTCAGTCAGTTGAGCAGCCAATTCTTGATTTTTGGCTCAGGTCATGATTTCCCAGGGTTTTAAGATCAAGCACTGTGTCAGGCTCCATTCTCAGCAGGGAGTTTGCTTGAGATCTTCTCTCTCTCTTTCCCTCTGCACCTCCACTTCTCATTCATTCTCTCTCTCTCTCTCTCTCTCTAAAAAATAAATAAAAGCTTTTTAAAGATAAATAAATAAAAATAAAATTAATTAATTCTCATTCATCTTCAAACTTAGACCAGGTTCCATGGCCTGACTTAGTTCAAGAAGCTGAGATCATAAAGACCTGCTTGTGCTATGTTAGGGGATTTGGACTTATGTTGATCTTACGTGGAAGCCATGGAAAGATTTTAAGGAGGGAAGAATTAGTCATAATTACATTTTAGCAAAATTACTTTGGCTGTTCTGTGAAGGATAAGAGTGGAACAAGACTAGAAGCAAGGAGACCTGCTTAGAATATTGTTGGGTCAATCTGGGCAAGATAATTGATGGTGGATACCCAACTATGGGTTACATATGAGAAAGGAGAAGAAAAGATATGCCCAGATAGGAAAGAAAGCATGAGAACAGAACAAAAGTGGAAGGGATGTGGTATGAATGGAGAGCTGTCTTCCTACTGTTAATCGTGTTTGGTGTCTTGGGGAAGTCAGGCTAGATAGGGAGGAGTTGGGCTTGATGTGATGGGCATTTGGTAATCACTATACATTTGTAAGAAAAGAGACAACATGAGAGACATGCAGGTGTGGTTGGCAGGGGCATGAAAGATGGATGAAGAGAGAAGAGCCTGGAGCCAGAGAGCTCTCTCGGAGGCTGTTGTTGGTATTCCTTGGCACAAAGAGACGAGCATTTTGATTAGAGAGATGTCTGTGAGAATGGTAAGAAAAGGTAGATTTTTAAAAGATTTTATTTATTTGAGAGAGAAAGAGCATGAGCAGGGGAAGAGGGAGAGGGGGAGGGAGAGAATCTCAAGTAGACTTCACACTAAGCATAGATCTTGATATGGGGCTCGATCTCACGACCTAGTGATCATGAGTGAGCTGAAACCAAGAGTCAGAGGCTTAACCAACTGAGTTACCCAGAGATGCCCCCAAAACATAGATATTATAGGCAATTCAGAGGAAAAAATGAGACTCATTTTTTTTTTAACATTTAGTGGAGATGGGAGTTATAATCCACCCAGCAGCCATTCTTCTCATAGAAATGTTGAGAGAGGGGATCCCTGGGTGGCTCAGCGGTTTAGTGCCTGCCTTCAGCCCACAGCATAATCCTGGAGTCCTGAGATTGAGTCCCACATCAGGCTCCCTGCATGGAGCCTGCTTCTCCCTCTGCCTGTGTCTCTGCCTCTCTCTCTCTGTATCTCTCATGAATAAATAAATAAAATATTTTTTAAAAATGTTGAGAGACTCAAATGGTATAATATATATGCTATTCCTTACAATTATTTGAGTGTCATTACAGAGATATACTCACTACTGTATTAATTCCGTAGTGAGATTACCAGATACCAAGTAGAGAGGTGGGACCATTGATGGTGGCAGCCATTGGGCAGATAAATAAAGACTTTGACATATAGACTTAACCTTGGAATACATTTTAATTTTTGTGCACAAGTTACATTATCTCTCTGTTACTTATCTGTATAATGGAGATAATTATAGTAACTACCTGATAAGGTAGTAATGAAAGATCATATATGTAAAGTGTTCAGAACCAGTGTCTTTCATGGTAAGGAGTGAATAAATGTTGGTTGCTATTATCTTCTGGTTATTTTTGAATGAGTACATCATATTCCTTCATTTCCCAAGGCCAACCCTGAGAAAGGAGCCCTTCAGACAAGTAAAATAGATGGTCATCCTATGTTATTCCAGCATACAAATTATAGTTGAGGACTTATTCCATGCCAGGTTCTCTGTTAATCACTTTATGTGCATGCTCTCACATAATGCTTGAAGTGGCCCAACAAGGTGATTCTTCTTAATATTATTGCCTTTTTATAGAAAAGGTAACAGATTCAGTAGAGTTAGTGACTTCCCCTCATCATGCTGGTAGTTAGTGCTAGATCTAAGACCTTACCACTGTCATAAATAAATTGTTGTTAGCTTTAATCAAAACTTTTATTTTAATTTATATGGGGACTATAAAAGCCAAATTATACTGTGAAATTAGAAACCAGCTGCCAGATATTGGCATGAACTCTTAGAAGCAGAGTATACATTGATGATTTGTAGTAGGAACAGGGAATTAATTTCTGTAACAAAAAAAATCATGGGACTTTTATGTTGGGAAACTTGGGGGTCAATAAACTATACCCTTTGGACCAAATCCAGCCTGTTGCCTATTTTTGCACAGCTTATAAGCAAGAATGATTTTCACGTGTTTAAATGGGAGGAATGCATGGCTGGCTCAGTCAATAGAGTATGCATCTCTTGATCTTGGGGTTGTAAGTTCAAGCCCCACATTGGCTGTAAAGATTACTTAAAAAATAATAATAAAATCTAAATGGTTGATGGGAGGAAGCAAAAGAAATTATAATCCTTAGTGATATAATAAGAATATGAAATGCAAATTTCAGTGTCCCTAAATAAAGTTATTTGAACTAGTCATGCTTATTTGCTTATAAATAGTAGTCTGTAGCTACTTTTATACCACAACAGCAAAGTTGAGTAGTTACACAGAAATTGTATGGCCTTCAAAGTCTTACTCTTTGACTCTTTACAGAAAAAGTTTGCTGACCTCTATTCTAAGGTAACCATTATTCCAGTACATAAATCTGTTTCTTTGACAGCCTTTCACTACTTGCTTTTCAGTGGAGTCTCTTTGGAAGTGACTCACCTTTCCAGATCATTAGGTCCTTTTCCTCCCCAGATCAAGCTTTGTATTCTACTTTAAACAGCAGAAATATTACCTTTTGTATTTACTTCTCTTTAAATATATTTAAGTAGATAGTGCATTTCTTTTCTGAAAATCACCAACTGTGAGAATCATTGGCTCAGAAGGTACAAGATGCCATTGGCAAGGGTCCTTTCTTCAAAGATAACAATATGAACTAAACTTGAATGCTCCAGCATTTTCTTGTGCTATTTTTATTTTCAGTGTCTTCATACTTTTGTCTTCTCATCTCACTCCCCTATTCCTATTTAAAGCAAATTAAGGCATTAATTTGGATCCTTCAGTATGTATGTGAAAGGATACAGGACAGAGAAGCACCTGATTCTCTCATTTTTTTGCAAATCTTGAAATAGATTCTTGCATTCATTTTGACTTATGGACTTACAAGAGAGTACGCCCAACAATCTAAATGAAATATAATATTCCCTTTAGAAAGAAATTGTAACTTAATTTTCCTTTTGTTTGACCTGATTTCGTAGCACTTGAAGAATGTTCTCTTAATAATTTAAACATGTAGTTATATTCTCAGGCTACAGGCTTCCTGATTTGTGTTTGTCAATATTATGAGGCTAACTAACACTTGGGCATGCTTTAACGAGTTTGAACATTTATGTAGCAAATTAAATTAATTAAGTCAGTGGAATGGTCTTAATACTTTCATCATCACAGAATTGTAAAGAGCGTCTCCATTTAAAATATCAAGTTTTTTTCTTCTTTCATCTTTTAGAATAATTTACCATAAACCTGGAACTATTCCTTCCTCATGATCACATTTCTGTGCTTTACTTTGTTAATTTTGCTCTTCAAGAAAATTCCACCACATTTCTGAAGTCTGTTACTGTCTCAAGCATACTTTTCAAGAGAACTACCCTATTTGTCTTGTCAGTAACACACATGGGTAGAGTCAGTTATTGCAGATTGTGCAGGCAGGATGACTTTGTGTAAACTGATAGCTTATACACTGATTAAACCAATCTTGAAGTTCAATGAGCTGATGAAATGGAATGAGTAATCTGGTTAATACGTAACTATAGAAGTCTTGGCATCCCCTATTTCAAACTTTCTTTGTTTCTGTGTTACTTTAGTTCACCGAGTTGCCAAAAATCCATTGGTACAAAGCATTTCCTGTGCATTGTTTTACTTTGTCCAAAAGATAATTATCTATGGTTCTTACTTGCACATCACTCTGTCATTTGAAGACAAGGGAAAAAAACGTCCTTGGGCAAGTCGAAGTGTTAGGTAGGATCTCTATTTCTCCTCCCTTTGCCTTCACTTAATTCTTTTTCCCTTCTTCTCTCCCATTTAAAACTCTTCTCTACGGGTCCCTACTCAGGCTCGACCATCCCTAGAAAGTAATCAAATTTCAGAAATTATCTCACCATCAGATCTTTCTTGTTCCTTCCCAACTTGTAAAAACGAGGTGGCAGGTATATTAATATTTGCTAAGGAATGGATAGCAGCCTCCTATTGTGCTGCTTTTCTTGGGATTATTTTGCATTTTTAATAAGAAGGCCATATAGTTCAAAGAAATAAAGTTCTAATTATTAGGTAGACTCAGAGGCAGTACAGTTTGCTAACAGAAGAACTGTTTGGAGGAGCACCTGGGTGGCTCAGTGGTTGAGTGTCTGTCTTTGGCTCAGGTAGTCAGTCATCCTGGACTCCCGGGATTGAATCCCGCATCGGGCTCCCTGTGGGGAGCCTGCTTCTCCCTCTGCCTATGTCTCTGCCTCTCTGTGTGTCTTTCATGAATAAATAAATAAAATTTTTTTTAAAAGAAGAAGAAGACCTGTTTGGAGACAGGAAGTTTCTCTGTCTCTTTAAAACATACCTGGGAGGTCATTTGCACCAACAACAGCCCCACTGGCAGGTTTGTTTTAATTTAATTTAATAACTTGTCCCACAGGGGGCTTCCTCTGGTTACATCTAAGCCTATCAAAGTCTGTGTACATACAATTTACATGTAAACTATCCCTGCTTATGTGGGCTCTGTGATGAGGTACAATGAAACTAGACCCAGGAAAGGGAGGGCAAAGAACCCCGGAAATCTTTGCTAACCTACTCATAGCTCAGGGTCACATCTTGGTTACATTACCTTAAAAAGGTAACAGTATGAATGAAGAACCAAAAGCAGCAGATCAACAATTAGCCTTAGGGAGAAATGTGGGTCCTGACATGTAGACACTGGTAGAGGGAAATCTATTAAGGGACTACCCAGCATTCTTGCCCAATGACTACTGTGACCTGCCTCCCTGGCAAGCCCTATCAAGACTAGACGGTGGCTTTGGCTCCAGCACTCTGCAGTGCCCTAATATGTGCATCAGGTTTAGGGGTTCAGCAGCTTTCACAAAGCCATTTGTCAGTCATCTCCTACTGTTAGGAAATCGGAAGTGTTCAGTTCTTTCCCCCTTGAAAGTGGTAAAGAGGAGGGGAATTTTTTGGTTCTTCTCTGGAGGCTAGAATTAATAGGATTCCCGCCCTTACACAAGACAATAAAGTGACAATTCTGGTGTTTGCCCATGGACCAGAAGAACTTACTCTTATTACACCCTTTTGCATATGCCTTGTTTTAAGAACTAAGTCCCTGGATTCCCTTCTGCTTCTAGTTTATAAGGTTAAACAGGGAAAGAGGAAAATTGCAAGGACTGAAATGTCACAGATGCGGGGAATCAGTTGGCCACATTTATGTCCTTTGTTTCAGAACGGAAGTTCCTGCTGAACTTACTGGAGAGCCAAGTAAATGTCCTGATGGCAGTAGAAAAAACCTTCTACCTAGAGGCCACAGCCTCATCTTGAAAATTTGTCTGTCCTACAGTAGCTATGTGACCTCAGATCAGCCTGTTCAAAGCAATTGTTGTTAATAGATCAGAATTTACCTATGAGTTTTTTAATGATGAATTTCATAAAAAATTAATCACCTTTAAATTATTTAATTCTCTAAATGGCTTTTGAAGAGGAAATCCTGCCCGTCGGGATCTGCCATGTTAATCGAATCTCCTTCTGACCTTGACAAAAATTATAATCTCTGTTGACTCTGGTCCACACATAGCAATAACTTGTATGCATGAGGTGTTATAAGAAACTGGTAGTTCAGGGATCCCTGGGTGGCTTGGCGGTTTAGTGCCTGCCTTCTGCCCAGGGCGCGATCCTGGAGTCCCGGGATCAGGTCCCACGTCAGGCTCCCTGCGTGGAGCCTGCTTCTCCCTCTGCCTGTGTCTCTGCCTCTCTCTCTCACTCTGTGTCTCTCATGAATAAATAAATAAATAAAATCTTTAAAAAAAAAAAAAAAAAGAAGAAGAAAGAAAGAAACTGGTAGTTCTTCTGTATTTCTTTCCATAGTAAAGTAGAGTTCTAGATTCTGAAATGCAGAAAAAATTAGTAGATATTAAGAACAACATAATAGGGTGCATGAACAGAATTAGATTTATGTTTTGTCTGCTGTTTCTTCATTGGCTGATCAGCAGCAATATTACTGTGAGGGCACGTGGCTATCTATGGTGTTTCCCCTAAGGATCACTTGGGTTCCAGAATAAATGGCAGTTCAAGATGGAAGGAAAGTAATTTCTCTGTATCCTTTTTCAGTAACTAGTGAAATTAAGTATGTATTTATCATTTAACTGTTTTGCACCTTTCCTTTTTTTCCCTCCCCAATATGTCTAGTATAAAACTCAAAGTACAGAAAGTACCATCTTGGTGAGTAGAAGAGCATACTTGAACTGGTTGGATTACAGAGGAGATTTAAACACTGTAATTGAGATCTGGGAGCTTGCAAAGATAAGATTAAGATTGAAAGATATGCAAAGAAAGAACAGTTCCCTATCTCCACTTGTGTCTGGTTTTAACAGGGGAGGGAAATAAAGAGCAGAAGAGATTTGATTTAGACAAAATAGAAAGTCTGGAGCACAAATGTGTTTAAATATTTGCAGGAGATCTTATCCCTGGGTTAATGTTTGTCAAATGGGTTTGGCACAGCCATACCTAGAGTTGGGATATTGGACCAAATGGCTAACTATATATAAGGACCTCTCGGTTTAAATCTTCAGTATTTTGCTTGCCTTTTCTCTTTTAAGAGACTTTAGAATTACACCAAGTATTTTTTTTTTAAAGCAAGAAACAAAAACCTGATGCAGTGAAAGTTAATTTAGGTTTTTAAAAATGTCACCCCTTAAATGCCAGCTCTGAAGTAGCAAAGACTGAAATTGTATTGTCACCATCTTTCACTAACAAGGAAGCAAAGATCTGGCAAAAGTAATGCCATTCACAAAGAGAGAGAAAGCTCTGGGTTCTGCTTGACCGGTGGTCAAGGACAGGATCTGGTTCCTCTAGTGGGCATATCATCAAAGAATCCGGATCTCCTGCCTCCTGTTTGAGGGGAGCAGCCATTGTGATTTGTCTGTGGAATTCACCCCAAGCATTTGGTCTCTGAGCTTTTAGAAGGCAGAATTGTGTTTTACATCAGATTCTGCTTATATATACCTCTTCTCTTCTAGTACATGAAGATTTTTGTGTAAGTTACTTATTTTTCCAGTTTTATTGTAAAATAGATTCTCTTGTTCTCCTACCCCTCGTACTTTCAAAATTTGTTCTTTAAAAAAAAGCAGCTCTGGGATGCCTGGATGGCTCAGCAGTTAGGCTCTACTTTCAGCTCAGGGCATGATCCTGGCATCCTAGGATCGAGTCTCACGTTGGGCTCCCTGCATGGAGTCTGCCACTCTCTCTGCCTATGTCTCTGCCTCTCTGTCTCTCTCTCTCCGTGTCTCTTATGAATAAATAAATAAAATCTTTTTTAAATAAATAAAGCAGCTTTATTGAGGTATAATTCATACACCATACAATTTACCCATTTACAGTATACAGTTCAGATTTTTTGTGTGTGTTTACAAGGTTGTGAACCATCACCACAATCAATTTTAGGACATTTCATTACCCCAAAAGAAGTTCTGTACCAATTACCAGTCAGGCAACCATAAATGTACTTTCTGTGTCTAAGAATTTACTGATTGTGGTCATTTCCATTTTCGTAAAGGAAATCATACATGTGTGTTTTTTTGTGTGTGTGACTGTGTTCTTTCACTTAATATTTTCAGAGTTCATCTAGGATGCAGTAAGTATCAGTGCCTCATTCCCTTCTGCTGACAAATAATATTCCACTGAATGTATATACCATATTTTAGAATCAGCTCTACTGGGTGACTGTAACACACGGCATGCTGCTAGGTGAATATGACCAAATATAGGCAGGGTCCCATCATAGGGGGCATGGAGTTAAGGATTTGAACAATGGGGAACTGATAATCCAAAAATAGTTCAGCCACCTTGAAAGCCATTTTGGCGGTTTCATATAAAACTAATAAACATTCTTACCATATAATCCAGCAATCATGCTCCTTAATATTTGACCAAATGAGTTGAAGATGTATAACTGCACAAAAACTTGCCTGTGTATGTTAATAGCAGTTAATTCATAATTGCCGAGACTTGGAAGCAACCAAGATGTCCTTCGGTAGGTGATTGAATAAATAGATTGTGGTATAGCAGGCAATGGTAGCAGGCAATGGAATTTTTTCAACATGTAAAAGAAATGAGCTGTCAAGCCGTGAAAAGACATGGAGAAACCCTAAAAGCCTATTATTAAAGGAAAGAAGCCAAGTCTACCAACCATAATATTGTTGGAACCATAGGACATTCTGGAAAATGCAAAACTATGGAGACCGTTAAGATCAGTGATTGCCAGGGGTTAGCCCAGAGTGAGAGACGAACAGGCAGGGCACAGAGGATTTGGGGCCAGTGAAACTGTTCTGTATGATACTATAATGCAGGAGACGTGTCCTTATATGTTTGTCAAACCATGCGGTGTACAACAGCAGAGTGAACCTTAATGTAAATTACGGGCTTTGGCTGATAATGATGTGCTGATACAGGTCTATCACTTGAAACAATTGTATGGTTCTGGTGCGGGATGTTGCTAGTGGGGGAGTCTGGGGAAAGAGAGGGGAAGGAATATACAAGAATTCTGTGCTTCCTGCCTAATTTTGCTGTGAACCTCTAACTGATCTAAAAGATAAAGTCTGTTAAAAAAAAAAAAAAAAAAAAAAAGGAAAGAAAGAAAGCATTATCAGGGGTGCCTGCCTGGCTCCTTCAGGTGTGCATGCAACTGTTGATCTCAGGGTCGTGAGTTCAAGCCCCATGTTGGGTGTGGAACCCACTTAAAAAAAAAAAAAGCATTATCAGTTTACCATTGTTCAAATCTTTAACTTTCATGTCCTCCATGATTGGACCTTGGGGATTTCTAATCATCTTTACATTTTAGTGCACCCTTTGTTAGAGTTACCTGGTATAGTTGCTACTTTCTGATTATGCCATCCATTTTATTCTCTCTATCCCCACCACCACCTTGCTTCCGTGACTCTGCAGACATAGTTCCATCTGCCAGGAATACTCTTCCTGCTGTGCCAATGAAAATCCTCACCATCCTTCAAGATTCGATTTAGACACCACCTCCTCTATGAAGTCTTCCCTGAAGAAACTAAATCTCACCTGCCCTGTTGCTCTTGTGCCACTTGGTACCTGTAGCTTCCCAGAATTAAGAACAAAATCGGGGACACCTGGGTGGCTCAGGCAGTTAAGCATCTGACTTTTAATCTCAGCTCAGGGATCCCTGGGTGGCGCAGCGGTTTAGTGCCTGCCCTTGGCCCAGGGCGTGATCCTGGAGACCCGGGATCGAGTCCCACATCGGGCTCCCAGTGCATGGAGCCTGCTTCTCATTCTCTCTCTGTGACTATCATAAAAAAAAAAAAAAAAATCTCAGGGTCATGAGTTCAAGCCCCATGTTGGGCTCAATGCTGGGCATGGAGCCTACTTTAAAAAAATTTTTTTTTAATTAAAAAATAAAAAGTAAAAAAAATTACTGGAAATACGAATAAAATCTCCATCTCCGTCTCTAGTGTCCTATGGAATCCCTTGCCCATATTAGTACATATTAAATATTTTCATTAAGTTGCTTAGTTGGAAGGGCATTTCTCAAACTGAAGCTTGGAGATTAAATTCTGATATATTTCAGAGGTTTGTGAATTCTTTGAAAAAAAATTTTTTAATGTTGCATTTTCATTTTAATGATGATTATGAATCATCTGAATTCACATTATAATCAGGTCGCACTGTACAATTTCAGTGCCCATGTTTGTGTTTGAGAAACATTGTACTAAAACATTACTCAGAATGCATATAAACTTCTGATTACAGAGGAGTGCTGGCTGTAAGTGATCATTCAATCTTTGAAAAATATAACTTGTACTCAGCAACACCTTAACCAGCAGGATGGAATAATTCTTACTTCCTTCCTATTGGTAGATAGAATAGAGTACTTAGGAATGGCTTTATCTATGTTCATTTCTGTGCCTCCAAAAGTTTTTTTAATTAAAAGAAAATGATAGAAGGGAGGAAAGAAAGAAGGAATAGAGGAGGAGTCCCCAGACATTTATAATGGAGTTTTAATAGGCCGGTATAAGAATTTGGCCAAGGGTGGCATTTTCTTTCTCGGTTTTTATCAATTTCACTTTTAGGACCTATTTCAGTTAACTAGGGGAATGGTTGAGCCCTTGAAATCAGTAGGTCCCTGGCTCTAGAAGAGATTGTGTTAATTCAAATTTAATAGTGTCCTTTCACTATGATTTAAGTATCTCTTTTTGCAACTCAGCTCTTCTGTGAAAGAAGACGGGATCTGATAAATGAATCTACAAGTGTGGACTTGAAAATTCCATTGAAAAACCTGATAAAAATCTTCCAAATCCTAATATATTAAAATAATCTTTTCACATAGATGATAATTGATACAAGTAAGTCATAGGCAGGTTAAAAATATTTTCATCTCTCTTTCACTATGCACTTGACTTTTCACCTTCCACAGCAACTCATTTTTATCGGGTTTGTTCAAACAAATCTAGATCCTTTGTTTGCTTCTGTGAACACACAGCTGTGTGCTTCTCAGTAAGGTTGATTATTGCTGATTTCCTGAGAATATGGAGATGCAAATAGCCAGGTGTTGTCATCATCATTGCACAAAGTTGAAGTCATTAGAGCTGAACCAAGATAAACCTCTCTGACTAGCATGTACTTGAATAAATTTCTAAAAGTGAGCTTGGATTTACTGTGTCCATTTCCCAGAAGCGTTAAGAAATGGGTGAGGAAAAGATGATGGTCTCTCTAACTTCAGTCCTCATGGGTATCCTTAGTCTAATTATTGTACTCCATGGTGAGTACTTTCTGAATATGGGGATGAGGAAATTCAGAAATCAATACCATTTTTTTGTAAAAGCCATATAACATGCATATTTTAAGGGGACGACCTAATAGGATGGTAATGAATGTTTGCTCTTGTCAGGGGGCAAGTATATGCTATCTTAAAGACAAAAGTGAATTAGCATTTTGGAATCTTTTAGTTCAAACAAGTTTCAGTTGAAGCAACAAGAACATCTCATCTGGATAAAGAATAAAACACACACACACACACAAAACAAACAAACAAACATAAAACCCCTACCCAATCCCTCTTGGATGGGATAGTTGAGGTTTTGTTGCTTAATCAGAAACTACAGAATAGTAGCAGGTATCTCAGAGCCTAAGGTTTTAGTTCATAATGAAATGAGTTAATCAATAGTTGCAAAATATAATCAGCATATAACCTCTTCTCATGAACCAGTACTGTTAATAGTTACTCACCTGTTTTTGTTTTTCTTTTTTAATAGGTTGGCAGATGTATAAGGATAACTTAGCTCTTTGGGAAAGTCATATATATATATATATATATATACTATGTTTTTGTCCCAATTAAAATTGCAATTAGAAGAAAGAAAATGATTGGGTTTAATTTTTTTCTTTTGTTATAAAATTGATTTTCAGCCCTTCAAAAAAAGCTTCCACTGTCTTAAGTTTCTTTGTTTTGGCAAATCTAACTTTTCTGGCTTTGAAATTAATAGACAACTAACTGACATAGAAATGCTCTACAATTTTTTTAAGTTTATTTAATTTTTTTAGTAATCTCTGCACCCAACATGGGGCTTGAACTCACCACCCCAAGATCAAGAGTTGCATGCTCTTCCAACTGAGCCAACCAGGTGCCCCAAAGTGCTCTATAATTTTAAAGAACATCCCAGTTTTCATATTATATGTTAGAATGCTTTTGGCTACAGATAACAGAAACTCCCAACTCAACTGGCTTCAACAGTGAGGAATGAATCATTGCACATAACAAGAAGTCCTGGACTGGTTAATGTTTTGGCTTCATGATATCATTCAAGACCCATATCACATTCATTTTCCTGCTCTTCCAACCTCAGTTATTGACTTCATCCTCTGGTCCCTCATGGTTTCAGGTTGGCTGCAGTAACTCTAAGGTATCATATCCTTATCATAGCAGAGGTAAAATGTCTTCCAGCAGATTTTGCCTTGCACCTCATTGTTCAGACTAGATCACATGCCCATATGTAAACCAATTAAGGCAAGCCGATGTGTTTACCATGATTCACTTAGACCACTGAAGACCTTAGCCTTAATCACATGGGTGATGATTGGGGCCAGGGGCTTGGTGGATACATGAACAAAATTAGAGTGCTGTTTGCAAGGAAGAATGAGAGAATGCCAATGAGATGTGCGTGAAAAAATGTGACATATAGGGATCGCTAAAGCTAAAATTAAGAACCCTTTATGTAGGATCTTGAAATTCTCTGCCTGTGTCAAATTGCAGCTATGGAAGCTATATTCTCTGACTACATGCATTCATTTTATTCTACATAGAAATCTGGTCAGGACTGATCCCCAACCTAGAGGCTAGGATCCAATAAAGTCTTGAGAAACTAGCCACATGGCATGGTAGGAGTTAAAGGGAGGGAGGGTTAGTCAGAGGCAAGCAGTAGCCCCAAGGAAATGGGAGCAGAGATGTAAATCCATGAAGACCAGGATTGAGTAAGGGTGTGACAAATCTAGGCTGTATATGTGAGCTCTACGGGAGATCAGATTGGAAAGAACATGATGCCAGGGCACTTTGAGAAATGCAGAGTGGATACAGTGTTCTAGCTCTTCGAGTCCCAAACTGACAACATAGAAGCATGTGGGCCCAGAGCCCACTGACTAGGTACAGTGCAGGGCTCTTGAAATGCTAACCTTCCTTCTGGCTGGCTCCTCTTGGTTCTTAGGTGCTTTTGGGGATGGGATTGGTGGAGCATGCAGTTAAATGGATGCTCATTTTCCAAGTAGTAATGAAGCTCAGGTAGGGCAGGAATTTATATACATGAAACATTAAATTGTGGTTTTGTTAATGTAGTGGTATGTCCTTTAATGGCGAGTCAGGATAAGAAACAACTCTATGGTATCTACACTGAATATCAAACTTCTGTTGTCCACTTACTCTTCACTGTCCCCCAGGGTCTTCATGACTTGTTCCTTCAGGTTTTCCCCTCTGAGAGCCTTTCCCTGAGCCCTCAACTGGCTCTCAATCTCCTCCCCTAATCCCCACACACCTTCCTTATTTTTCCTCATAGCCCTTTATGCTGCAGGAAAATTTATTTACTGTCTATTGTCTTTCTCCTTCACTAGAAGTAGGCTTCATGAAGATGGGACCTTTATTTTCTTGCCCATGTTTCGTTATCTCCAGACTGAGAACATACTCAATTAAGATTTGCTGACTGGGTGCCTCGCTGGCCCAGTCAGTAGGGCATGTGACCCTTGATCTTGGGGTCATGAGTTCTATCTCCACATTGGGGGCAGAGTTTACTAAAAACAAAACAAGAAAAACACTTTAAAAAAACAGGGTAAGGGATCCCTGGGTGGCGCAGCGGTTTGGCGCCTGCCTTTGGCCCAGGGCGCGATCCTGGAGACCCGGGATTGAATCCCACATCGGGCTCCCGGTGCATGGAGCCTGCTTCTCCCTCTGCCTGTGTCTCTGCCTCTCTCTCTCTCTCTGTAACTATCGTAAATAAATAAAAATTAAAAAAAAAAAAAAAAAAAAAACAGGGTAAGACTGGCTGGGTGAATGAATGAGATTCCTCTTGCTGTTCTTCCTAAAATTTTTCTCAACAAATTGATGTTCCTTTTTTTTAATTGGATAATGAGAATTATGTTTTTTCTGTTTCCATTTTTGTCTTAGCTACCAGGAATTGATAAGCTGAATTTTGGTTTCATTTGCAGTAACCATCCTTAGTTTCAGATATCTGCACTCCCTCACTTACTATAGAACTTTTGAAAATATTTATTTCAATGATGCACAATTCAATGTTATTTATTATAAGTTGCCTCAAATCCTATACGGAAGTAAACAAGGATTAAATACTAATAAATGCTGACTGATTGACTGAAGGATAACAGGGAAAAGTCAAAAAAGGACACCAGGCTTTTGAGTCTGGATGGGTAAGAATACTGGAGCTGTTATTAATAGAAATAAGAACCAGGGGTGCCTGGGTGGCTCAGTTGGTTAAGCATCTGCCTTTGGCTGAGGTCATGATCTGGGGGTCCTGGGATTGAGTCCTGCATTGGGGTCCCTGCTCAGCAGAAAGTCTGCTTTTCCCTCTCCCTCTGCCTGCTGCTCCCCTTGCTTGTGCTGTCTGTCAAATGAATAAATTAAAAAATCTTATTAAAAGATTATCTTATTAATCTTCTTAAAAAAGAAATAGGAACCAAATCAAAACACTACACATAAAAATGTCTTTCTCTGTCACCATGTTGGGCATATCTCACTCCATTGTCACTTGGTTGGTTATTGCCCTCTTCCCCAATAGGTTTCAAATGCCATGAAGGGAGTGACTGTGTCCTTTCTAGTTCATGATTGGATCCCCAGGTCTAGGATAGTGCCTAGCACATAGCACCTTTTCTTTACCATTCATTTTTACCTCTAAATCCCTATGTTGGTAAACATTCACTTGTTTGTCATCTGCTCTTATCTTTTCAACCTGCAATTTCCCCTCCTTAGGGATTTCCAGATGGTTCCTTCCTTCCCAACAAGGAGACTTCATTCTTTTAAGGCAACAGCCTCCTTCCAGGGATAGTAAATGTGTGCTTCTTCCTTGCTAGTCTGCTGAATTTCATTCCCCTGGTGACTAAACCCAAGGTGACTCATCAACTCATAGATTCTTTTTTTTTTTTTTTTTTTTTTTTTTAGATTTTATTTATTTATTCATGAGAGAGAGAGAGAGAGGCAGAGACACAGGCAGAGGGAGAAGCAGGATCCATTCAGGGAGCCCAACGCAGGACTCGATCCTGGGTCCTCAGAATTAGGCTCTGGGCTGAAGGCGGTGCTAAACCGCCAAGCCACCCAGGCTGCCCCAACTCATAGATTCTTAACAACTGGAAGGGGCCAGAGAGCTTGGTCTTGTCTAAGTGTCTTATCTCTAGCTGGTCCAGAGAGGTGAAGCAGATTGCCCAAAGTCACACTGCTAATTGGTAATAGAGCCAAAACTAGAACAAATCTCTCTCTCTCTCTCTCTGTCTCTCTCTGTCTCCCTCTCTCTCTCTCTCTCTCTCCTCTCTCAGGAGATTATTTATTTGAGAGAGTGCAAGCAGGTGGAGGGGTACAGGGAGAGGGAGAGAATCTCAAGTAGACTTCCCACTATGTGCAGGGCCTGACCCAGGGCTTGATCTCATGATCCTGAGGTCATGACTTGAGCTGAAGTCAAGAGTCAAAGGCCTAGCTGACTGAGCCACCCAGGTGCCCCAAGAGCACACATCTCTTAACTCTCATCCTATAGAACACACAAGTTCCCTCCTAACTCCAGAAAGGAAAAGTACTAGAACAAAAGTAGAAACGTATGTTTTCCTCTTAGTTGGAAATTTAAATATAATATTAGTATATCATAGGAGTTAAGTGCAAACTACCAAACTTTGACCTTGGGTGTATTTACTCTGTGAACAAGTTATTTAAACCTTCTCTTCTACTATATCCTATCATTTTTCTGTACATTTGTATATTTCATATATATATTTAAATCTGTACATTTGGCTTATTAATAGTGAGAGAAGTTGCATGTGTGCATCTTAGATACACAAATGGAATGATACTGGTTCTATTAGTTCCTTTTGCTTTAATAGTATCTTAAGGGACCTTTCTGTATTAGTGCATATAATTCTGTCATGTTCTTTTTTTTTTAATAAATTTCTTTTTTCTTTTTCTTTTTTTTTAATTTTTATTTATTTATGATAGTCACACACACACAGAGAGAGAAAGAGAGAGAGAGAGGCAGAGACATAGGCAGAGAGAGAAGCAGGCTCCATGCACCGGGAGCCCGACGTGGAATTCGATCCTGGATCTCCAGGATGGCGCCCTGGGCCAAAGGCAGGCGCCAAACCGCTGTGCCACCCAGGGATCCCCTAAATTTATTTTTTTATTGGTGTTCAATTTACCAACATACAGAATAACACCCAGTGCTCGTCCCGTCAAGTGCCCACCTCAGTGCCCGTCACCCATTCACTCCCACCCCCCACCCTCCTCCCCTTCCACCACCCCTAGTTTGTTTCCCAGAGTTAGGAGTCTTTATGTTCTGTCTCCCTTTCTGATATTTCCCACACATTTCTTCTCCCTTCCCTTATATTCCCTTTCACTATTATTTATATTCCCCAAATGAATGAGAACATATAATGTTTGTCCTTCTCCGATTGACTTACTTCACTCAGCATAGTAATACCCTCCAGTTCCATCCATGTTGAAACAAATGGTGGGTATTTGTCATCTCTATGGCTGAGTAATATTCCATTGTATACATAAACCACATCTTCTTTATCCATTCATCTTTTGATGGACACCGAGGCTCCTTCCACAGCTTGACTATTGTGGACATTGCTGCTAGAAACATCGGGGTGCAGGTGTCCCGGCGTTTCACTGCATCTGTATCTTTGGGGTAAATCCCCAACAGTGCAATTGCTGGGTCGTAGGGCAGGTCTATTTTTAACTCTTTGAGGAACCTCCACACAGTTTTCCAGAGCGGCTGCACCAGTTCACATTCCCACCAACAGTGTAAGAGGGTTCCCTTTTCTCCGCATCCTCTCCAACATTTGTGGTTTCCTGCCTTGTTGATTTTCCCCATTCTCACTGGTGTGAGGTGGTATCTCATTGTGGTTTTGATTTGTATTTCCCTGATGGCAAGTGATGCAGAGCATTTTCTCATGTGCATGTTGGCCATGTCTATG
Organism: Canis lupus familiaris; assembly: GCF_011100685.1. Lineage (NCBI taxonomy): Eukaryota > Metazoa > Chordata > Mammalia > Carnivora > Canidae > Canis > Canis lupus. The sequence continues at coordinate 81,185,538 of NC_049226.1, read as the reverse complement.
TCTTCCTCTGTGAGATTTCTCTTCATGTCTTTTGCCCATTTCATGATTGGATTGTTTGTTTCTTTGGTGTTGAGTTCAATAAGTTCTTTATAGATCTTGGAAACTAGCCCTTTATCTGATACGTCATTTGCAAATATCTTCTCCCATTCTGTAGGTTGTCTTTTAGTTTTGTTGACTGTATCCTTTGCTGTGCAAAAGCTTCTTATCTTGATGAAGTCCCAATAGTTCACTTTTGCTTTTGTTTCTTTTGCCTTCCTGGATGTATCTTGCAAGAAGTTACTGTGGCTGAGTTCAAAAAGGGTGTTGTCTGTGTTCTCCTCTAGGATTTTGGTGGACTCTTGTCTCACATTTAGATCTTTCATCCATTTTGAGTTTATCTTTGTATATGGTGAAAGAGAGTGGTCTAGTTTCATTCTTCTGCATGTGGATGTCCAATTTTCCCAGCACCATTTATTGAAGAGACTCTTTCTTCCAATGGATAGTCTTTCCTCCTTTATCGAATATTAGTTGACCATAAAGTTCAGGGTCCACTTCTGGGTTCTCTATTCTGTTCCATTGATCTATGTGTCTGTTTTTGTGCCAGTACCACACTGTCTTGATGACCACAGCTTTGTAGTACAACCTGAAATCTGGCATTGTGATGCCCCCAGATATGGTTTTCTTTTTTAAAATTCCCCTGGCTATTCGGGGTCTTTTCTGATTCCACACAAATCTTAAAATAATTTGTTCTAACTCTCTGAAGAAAGTCCATGGTATTTTGATAAGGATTGCATTAAACGTGTAAATTGCCCTGGGTAACATTGACATTTTCACAATATTAATTCTGCCAATCCATGAGCATGGAATATTTTTCCATCTCTTTGTGTCTTCCTCAATTTCTTTCAGAAGTGTTCTATAGTTTTTAGGGTATAGATCCTTTCCCTCTTTGGTTAGGTTTATTCCTAGGTATCTTATGCTTTAGGGTGCAATTGTAAATGGGATTGACTCCTTAATTTCTCTTTCTTCAGTCTCATTGTTAGTGTATAGAAATGCCACTGATTTCTGGGCATTGATTTTGTATCCTGCCATGCTACCAAACTGCTGTATGAGTTCTAGCAATCTTGGGGTGGAGGCTTTTGGGTTTTCTATGTAGAGTATCATGTCATCGGCAAAGAGGGAGAGTTTGACTTCTTCTTTGCCAATTTGAATGCCTCCGTCGTGTTCTTTTTAATGACTGCAAGGTATTCCATAATATATATGTTTATGTAACCACTTCCATATTAATTAATTTTTTCTAATTTTTCACTACTACAGTTCTACAGTAAAAGCTTCATGCAGATATCCTTGTGCCATATATGTGGCTACCTCTTTAGGATTGATATTCAGAAATGCAAATAGTAGGTCTGAGAGTAGGCACAAAGGCTCCTCTTTTCTATTCTGAAAATAGGCTACAGCTGAGTTACTTAGTTTCTGCAATATGTGTTAATGTTAACCGGGCAGGGGGTGAGTCTTTTGACTGCCCATAGTATATTAGGAACTGGGAGCATTATAGAAAAATTACTCCTTCATCTTTATCTCATATTGTATGGAAAATGCATTGTGTTCCTAACATCGAGGGAAAACAAAACAAACTGCCTCCTCCTCTCTGCTCCAAAGTGACTGAGATTTGTGAAACTAAGTGCTCCAAGCAACATCTGCTTGATTCTATGATGGCATTTGGGCATTTACCACACAGTACTGTAATTGTTGGTACTTACCTGTTTGTACCCACCTCCTAAACTTGGGCTTCTTAGAGGGTAAAGATTATGTTTATGTTTTTTATCCCTAGGTAACATTAGCATGATAACTAGCACATAATTTTGTTTTGTTGAATAAATTAATGAATTCCATTCAACCGTAGCATTTGTTGTGTACCTGGCACATACAAAGGTTACTAAGAACTGATGGAACCGAAGATCTACCCTCAAGGAGTTTATAGTCTAAATATATATGAATATGAATGAGAGAGGCTGTAAACATGTAGGAATCAAGGCATTAGTGACACTTGTGATTTAAGCCAAAGTGACTTAAGTTCAAAGAACTGTGAGACTTCCCAGGAGGACTAATTAAGGCCAATTGAAGGTTTTGTAAAGCTGAGCCTGATAGGACAAGTTGGTAGTGTTTTTTATGATTTGTCATGTTAATGATTAAGAATAGGTGACTTTAAGCAATGCTTCAAGAACCATTTTGTTACGATCTCTTGTGTAGCTTTAGGACTACAAGAAGGCTAAAGGTGGAGTGTTATAGTTGGGTTCTGGAACTAAAACCTCAGAAACTAGATCAAGACCAAACAGCTTTAGCTCCTGGCATTCCTGCGGAGGAAGAAGTTGTTTCCGTATATAAAATGACAATTCTGAATGTCTCGGTGTGCTATTTCTCCTTTCTTCAAATAAAAACTTCTCTTGACTCCTCCTTCCTTGACCAGATACCACTCCATTTCCTTGATATGCTTTGCTGAAAAGCTCATTAAGTAATCTTTCTGTCTGCAATTCTTCCATTCTCTTAGAGCCACTTCTGTTGTGCTCTTACCCCTACCAGGCCATCGAAACCATTCTCATCAAGGTCAACAGTGACCTCATTGTCACTCAGTCTAATGGGCAATTATTAGTTTTCTTCCTACATGACATTGAATATTCTAACAGAGCATGACTTCTAATGGTTATGCAAGTACTTTGAAAAGTATAAAACAAGGCAGCCTGGGTGGCTCAGCAGTTTAGTGCTGCCTTCAGCCCAGGGCCTGATCCTGGAGTCCCAGGATCCAGTCCCATGTTGGGCTCCCTGCATGAAGCCTGCTTCTCCCTCTGCCTGTGTCTCTGCTTCTGTCTGTCTCTCATGAATAAATAAATAAATATAAAATCTTTTTAAAAAAAAAGTATAAAACACCATACAATATACCATGATAGTATCCTTATCCCTTCTTTAAGAACTTGAAATTTTATTTTTATTTTTTATTTATTTTTTTAAAGATTTTATTTATTTATTCATAGAGACAGAAAGAGAGAGGCAGAGACACAGGCAGAGGGAGAAGCAGGCTCCATGCAGAGAGCCTGACGTGGGACTCGATCCCAGGTCTCCAGGATCACACCCTGGGCTGCAGGCGGCGCTAAACCGCTGCACCACTGGGGCTACCCGAAATTTTATTTTTAAAGATTTATATCTCTTTTTTTCCCCACAGGGGACATGGTCTCAAAATACAGAGAACCTTTGATCCACACCTTCCTGAGGGGAGCAAGAGATCCAGATAGTGCTCACAGGGCCAGCAGCTTATCGAACCTTGGAGAACTATGCCAGAGGCTGGACTTCCTGCTGGGCTCTGTGATTCATGAGGTACTACATGTTGATTCTTCTTTCTAAAGTTTGTTTTTCCTTGGCACTATGATATAGCTGGGGATTGGGAGTCAGATCTGTGATTTTTTTCCAGATCAGATACATCATTGAACCTCCCTTGGCCTCACTAGTCTTGTATATATACCGGAAGTTATATTCATAAGAACTTTTTTTATTGCAAGTGATAGGAAGTCACCTTAATTTACCTTATGCATTAAAAGAGGATTTATTATAAAGATTCCAAGATAGCTAACAGAGTTGAAGACACCTTGAGCAAGAGCAGGGACCTTACCCTGGGCCTGTGGGCCATCTGTGAGTTTCATCTCTGTTCACAGGAAAATCTCAGGCAAATATTCTCAATGGCCCATTTTGATCAGAGGTGCCCTGTAATTCAGGGGGATGAAACTATTTACCTGAAAAGACTAATTAAGTGCCATGTTTTGTTCACCACTTTACACCCAGTACCTGATACATAGTAGGTAAAGCAGCCAAAATGATAGCCACTGGACACTCATGGTTTTACAGTTTCTGAGTTGATAAAATGTGCATCTTGCTGTTGTCCTCTATGAACACCTCCCTTTAGCCTCTTGAATTTTATCTTTGCACTTGTGTTTCTTTAGTCATCAATACATTAACGTATATCTTAATTACCTACTATGTGCTAGGCACTCTACTATTTAAAGATTATGCTGGACAGAAAAAGACTAGTTTTTATTTTTTTAATTTTTTGAGAGGAGGAGCAGAGAGAGAAGGAGAAGCAGACTCTCCTCTGAGCAGGGAGCCTAACGTGGGGCTCAATCCGAGTACCCCAGGATCATGACCTGAGCCAAAGGCAGCCACTTAACCGACTGAGCCACCCAAGCATGAGAGAAAAAGATTTGTCAATATGTGATCAGGAGTCTTTATTACTGATGACTTGGCTGTCCTAAATCTTTATTTGGAAGAAGACGGCTTGCAAATTATAAATATATAAATAAACCATAGTTTGTATATATATATATTCTTTTATTTGTGAGAGATCAGATTTCTCTTAGAGGACAAGAACTTACAAAACTGTAATAATTCTGGTTTCCTTTACAGTATTCAGTATGCTAAGGCTGACCATATTGAATAGCAAATATTAAAAAGTTCCTAGAGAGAAGGAATTTTCTTTGATGTCTGTCTGATGATTGTGTCTTATGAATAAGCAGAGAAATATACTCATGGATATATGCATACACTTGAATTTATGGCATTTCCTGATTCCTGAACTTTATAGGCTTTGTTTTATTGATAATAAAGGCTACTCATGTCCTTAAATTCCAACTTTGGATTTTTAAGAAATTTATCCGCCAGTCATTTCCTCTCCTTTAACTCTTCCATGAGGGGCACACCCCAATGCCAACTGTTTTTATCTTTTTTTTCCTTAAGTTTTTATTTCAATTCCAGTTAGTTAACATACAGTGTAATATTAGTTTCAGGTATAGAATTTAGTGATTCAGCACTCAGACACAATACCTGGTGTTCATCACAGCAAGTATCCTCCTTAATCCCCATCACCTATTTATGTATCTTTTTTTTAAATTTATGTATCTTTTTAAAATAACTTAGAAATAATAATTATTACCAACTTCAAACCTTAGAGTGCTCTAATATAAGTGAACTGTTAGGTACCTGACCTTTGGTGGTCTTGGATAGCACTTAGCAAATCCCTTGTCCTTTAGTATGTGAACTCATAACACTTAAGAGAAGGCATTTGCAGGTCTATTTCATTATATTGTCTAAAGATTTCAGCTTATGATAACTTTTCTGGGTCAAATATTGAAGTGGTTCCTACATTCTTTTCTGTTTACTTGGTCTCTTCACATGACTCAATCTAACCTGTGATCTGAACCAAACCAAAATATTGTTGTATTTTGTCTTTGTAGAGCAAGTGTAGGGGTGGGAGGACAGGCAGAAGGAGAAGAAGAGAGAGAATCTTAAGCAGGCTCCATGCCCACCAAGGAGCCTGACACGGGACTCCATCTCACCACCCTAAGATCATGACCTGAGCTGAAATCAAGAGTCAGATGCTTAACCAACTTAGCCAGCCAGGTGCCCCTAAATATTATTTTTAATAACAGCTTTATTGAGATGGAAGTCACATACCATACAAGTCTCCTATTTAAAGGGTACAATTTAACAGCTTTTAGTTTATTCACTGAGTTGTACAAGCATCACAACATTTTTTTTTTTTTTTTTTTTTGCATCACAACATTTTTAAAGCATAGCTGTAATAGAATAAAAACTCATCCCAGATCTCCAGGTGAATCACCTCAGGTTTGACAGGATTCCATACATTTTCTAAAACCAGTGACTCCAAACAATACCCGAACCTCATGATCTTCTATGAACCAAAAAACAGCCCTAGACTCTTTTTCCCTTTTTCTCTCTTAAGAAACTGTAGCATCCTGGTGGTGTATGATTTCCTATCAGGGCATTAGAGAAATTTCTTGGCTTGATAGATTAGAAAAATTGAGCTAAAGCAGGGTTTATAACATCCAAGAAGTGTCCTCTCTCTGGAGACTCACCTTACCTGTGGAAAGAGAATGAAATTTCCCAATGCACTGGGGGATGGGAATTAGTGAGGACCTATCTCCACCACCTAGTTACCTATGTTCACTTGAACACACAATTTAGACTCTGAACTCCGGTTTCTGACTTACAAAATGGGATTAAAGGGGTGTCTGGTTGGCTCAGCAGTAGAGCTTGTGACTCTTGATCTCAGGGTCCTTAGTTCAAGCCCTGCGGGGATGGGGAGGGTAGAGATTACTAAGAAAAAAGAGGGGAGATTAAAATACCTACCTTGCCGGATTGCCACCAGGATCTAAAGATAATGTAAATGTGGAAAATAAGAAAAGGTAGAGGAGGATAGGGTGGCCAGCATTGTAGTGTTAGGTGGAGTGGAGGTTACAAATGTTAAATAAAGTATTCAAGGTAAACCTCATTGCAAAGGTGACATTTGAGTAAAGATTTTTTTTTTTTTTTTGAGTAAAGATTTTTTTATTAAGATTTTTCTTTGACGCCTGGGTAGCTCAGCAGTTGAGCGTCTGCCTTTGGCTCAGGGCATGATCCCAGATTCCTGGGATTGAGTCCCACATCGGGCTCCTTGCAAGAAGCCTGCTTCTCCTCCCTCTGCCTGTGTCACTGCCTCTCTTTCTGTGTCTCTCATAAATTTAAAAAAAGTGGGGGGGATCCCTGGGTGGCTCAGCAGTTTAGCGCCTGCCTTCAGCCCAGGGCACGATCCTGGAGTCCCGGGATCAAATCTCACATCAGGCTCCCTGCATGGAGCCCGCTTCTCCCTCTACCTATGTCTCTGCCTCTCTCTCTCTCTCTGTATCTCTCATGAATAAATAAATAAAATCTTAAAAAAAAAAAAAAGTTTTCTTTAAGGAGCATTTTGGTCATTTGAAGGTCAGCGATGACAGTGATGAGGATGGCAGCAAGGAAATGAGAGAACAGGGGTAACCCATGTTCCTCAGATGTTCCCAGTCATACATTTACTGAACACCTGCAGTGTGCCAAGCCCTTTGTAGGGGGCCAAGGTCACAAGACCCAAGCACTACTCTTGTCATTGTGGTTTTTGTATTAATAGAGACCACATCTCTTGGGGCCTGGTGAAATCAGAAATCAGAGGACCCCATGCATTCCAGATACCATAGCATCTCACCATCTCTCAGTTCCCTGGAGAGAAGATGGACCTCCTGGATATTGCCAAAATACCACCTTGCCTTCTAGGCATGGGTAACCTGGTGGAAGACACAGACATTAATGGCTACAAATACTGTCCTTTGCAGTAGTGCTGTAGGAGCACATTTTAGGAGCCCCTCAGTCAGGTTTGAGTGTTGACAGAGATGTGCTAGAGGAAGAGACCCTTGGACCTGAATCTTTAGAACAAATAGAATTGGGTAGTCCAAGAAGGCATTTCAGCAGAGGGGATAGCTTGTGCAAAGGCACTGTGCTGTAGGACACCCTGGCATATTTGAAGAACTGTAGGAAGATCCAAAAGGCTGGAGTGAAGGGATGGGGACAGGAGGTTAGTTGGTGGCAGAACAGATGCAAGAGAGGTGGGCAGGGGCTACATCATGAGGGGGTCTTAGCTTTACAGCTTTCTGGCTCACAGCAAGAATCTTGGATTGCTTATTTAAGCCTTCAGAAATGAAGTGTGAATAGGCAGTAGGATGTTTGCTTACCATGGGTGCTAACACAAAAAGAGAGCCCTTCCTTTTGTTTCTACATTAAAATCCATGTGAGGAGCTGCTAGTCTGTGGGCCCTACCTGGCCAGCCCCTTGTCCAGTGACCCTGCCCCACTTCTTAAGATCTAGACTCCCTGAAACATGAATCCCAGGTGTGTTTGTGATCACTAATAAACTGTGAGCCCAACGAGGGCAGAACTAATCTTTATTTACCTATGGATACGTTCTAGCACCTATCACAGTGCTTTGGCAGATAGTGGGTTCTCTGTTTGTTCACTGATATTGAATGAAGAGGAGAGTAAGGCTTATTTGGGAAGACTTGTTCCTATATGTTTTAAAAATAGTAATAATAGCAAGCACATAATAGAGTACCTTGTATATGTCAACTGATCCAGTTCACAAAGGAAACTAAGGCACAGAGAAATTAAATAAGTTGCCAAGGTCATGTAGGTAGGAAGTGGAGGGCTGGGATTTGAATGTAGGTGGGTAGTTCTAGCACCCATGCTCTTAACCATGCTCCAGGTTGTCTCCCAATAAATGTTTTCAGTTCATTTATAAGATTGTTTTTGTGCCAAAAAAAAAATTGCTTTTGTGCCTTGAAAAAGAACAGTATTGCCATATAAGTAAAGCTACTGACAGGAAGGGTCATGCAGCTCCATTGCTTTTGGCAGTGAAACTTCAGAAAGCAATATATTCCCTCTGATTTGAAAAACCAGGTGTTTCCATCCAACATAATTTCTGTCTTTTCTTTTTAGATGTTCCTTCTTATGTAGCATCCCACGCTTGCCATGTCATTAGTGCCAAACCAGCTGCCTTGGGTGGACTACAAGTTTGAACATGGTTGGACACCTGACAGCCTTAGTATTTCAGCCATTGAGCCCTCTTGTAGTCATACTGCTCTTATCTATTCACATGGAAAAAGTGGGATATTGGGCATGGCTCTTAAGTAGTTCTTCATTTATTTTGTTTATACATTTGATGGATATTTATTGAGCACTTACTCTATGCCAGTTATGGGCCTATCATCTAGCTATGTGCTAGATGGTAGGGCTCCAGCTGTGAACACAGCAAAGTTCCTTTCCTTATGCAGCTGCCATTCAAGAAAGGAGAGGTGGATAACCAACAAGGAAGTAAACAAATATGTCCTATGTCAGATGGATTAAGAGCTAAGGAAATTAATCTAGTAAGATAAGGGGCACAAGGGGAGCTTGCTCTGGTAGGTGAACTTGGATGAACAGGAAAGGCTTCACTGAGGAGTGACATTTGAGATAAGACCAGAAGGAAGCAAGGGACTGATCTAGAGAGATAACCTGGGGAGAGAGCATTCTAGGTGCAGGGAGCAACAAGTACAGAGGCCCTGAGGCAGGTGCATGCTTGACATGCTACTGAATAGCAAGTCCAGTGTGTCAGAGAGGTGGTGGCCATTTAAGTGGGGCCTTTTAAGGGCTTTGGCTTTTAGTTTGAGTGAGTTGGAAAGCCAAAGCAGAAGAAGGAAATTATCTAACTTTTTTTTTTCTTTTTGAGAGAGAGAGTGCATGCACAGAGTAGGGAGAGGAAGAGAGAGAGTCCCAAGCAGACTCCCCACTGAGTGCAGAACCCTACACTGGGCTCAATCCCACAACCCTGAGATTATGACCTGAGCCAAAATCAATAGATGCTTAATCGACAGAACTACCCAGGTGTCCCATGTAATTTGTTTTGATATAGAATTGAAAAAACTAGCCACCATAGTCTCTTCTAACATGATCTGATCTGAGAGATCATTGCTGTAGCTGTTGGGCCTCTGAAGAAAGCTGTCCTACCTGTTGGGTGGTCCATATTTGGGCACTGTCTCTATTGTGACGGAGTTTGCCAGTCGAGAAGAATATAAAGGATAGGATCAACCCTTCAGTCTCTGTACTGGAAATTCAGGTTCTTCCTCTCTGTTGATGTCAAGATTTAACCTGTTTGAAGAGCATATTATTTTCCCCTATTCCCCCTTATTCTTGTTAAGAGCTTTGTTGCTTGAAACGAAATCGTGATTGGCATTTTCATCTTTATCTCTTTATCTCTGCCACAGAAAGTTCTGTGGAAAGTAAATATGATTTAAAGGAACCACGGTGAGAGGCCCATCCTCAGTTCATCAAGTAAGATGTGCCCAAGGTGAGAAATCCATGGGGCAATCCACTTTAAATGTAGTGCCCAGAATTCCATAAACCTGAGCTTTAGGGTCTGATGCAAAGCCATCACCTCCAACCCCACTAAATTACCAGTCTTGCCATGATTGGTGCAGTTGCCTAAGTGCAGTTTGAGGATAAGGGGACCCCTGAGAGGAGGACTCCAGTGCATGTCCTGGAAACCATGGGGAAGCTGAGGTAGCCACCATGGTTCTCCTTCTTGGCAGGTTAAGTGAGCAAGCTGAGCATGTATGAATTGGAGACTATACTGCTTTTGTTCTTAAGGTTTCTTAGTTTACAAAATAGAAGGACAGATGATTTCTTTTAGGATAAGTGAGCAGACCAACTGAAATGTTAATAAAGAATGCTCTAGGAGAAGGGATGAAGATGCAGTCAGGAAATTGAAGTCATGCTTTCATGATACATACCTCAGCTCTGGTACTTTCTCTCCTAGAATTTCCCAAAGTTGGTTTGTGGCAATCATGCCCTTTGTAATATCTTTATTTACATGGTTCTGATCTTGCTTGATATGTGCCGGTTATTTAAAGAGTGACATTTATCCATATTTCTGTTGGTTCCAAACGTTAAATTGCTTAAGCTGATTTTTAGTACTTCCAGAATAATCATCCTCCTCTTTGTAGGTCTCTCAGAAGTGGATATAAGTATTTTAGCCAGGGAAGAGGAAGCCTTCCACAGTGTTGTTTATTAGAATAGGTGCACTGACCCTGAAGGCAGGCAACATGAAGATCACATAGGATGGATTTCGCCCTCTGGGAGGACTTAGAATGGAAATATTACACCAATTCATAAATTAGTAAAGACCTTACATCATCTATTTGCCAAGCCTTTTAGAGGTTGAAGGCAACATTAAGTGTCTCCTTGGGGTTGAAGGTAAGAGAGACTATGGGAACAACTTGTTTGGATTGGGCAGATGGAAGAGAGCAGCCATGTATCCTCCCTCCCTGCTTCGAGGGTTTGACGAGCGGTCTGCCCCAGTGGCCTGCAGGAGACCAACATTGTAAGCTGGTTATGGGAGCTTGGCCTGAACAGAGGCCTTTCTTGTCTCTAGATGATATCTGCAAGAACATAGTAAAATTCTCATACTTTAAAAACATTTTGCAAAATTGGCCATCATACATTTCATAGGAGATGGGCCTTGTGACAGAGGTGTTGAGGAAGGCTCGTGAACACTCTTCTGTTTACGGGCCTCTTCCTGACTATCCCGGATGGCTGATTGCAGATGGGCTGAGTCGTGTCTGGTGCATAAGTCACTAACAGCCTGTAGTAAGCAGGAGGCAAGGCTTGTAATAACCAGCTCCTCTCCCCATCGTACCTTCAAAGTGGCACAACGATTCAAGCATTGGCCTTGCAGGGGAAACCCTTTACCAGCCAGGATTCTTCTGTCTATCCCAATTGTGGAATTGATGCCCCACAGCCAGGGCCAGACCCACTGAGAGCTGAGGCCCAAGCATGGCCTGCTCAGCATAATGTGGGAGATCAGAGGTGGCAAAGCTGGACACCAGCATGGTTCTAGGCCAGGAAGCCCTTGGTCCACCAAACTGGAAACCTAGGACCCAAACTAAACCTGGGAAGAGGCAGGCAAAAGGTTTGGGAACATCTGCACATTATGTGACCCCAGGCTGGTTTTTGTGCTTTAGTTACCAGACTGAATAAGCTAAACCTCATGTGTCAAGAGGGACTCAGGCCTAGCTCTAACTTGTCTCTCTGATTTCAGCTCTTACCTTGTAAATACTAAGCCTGCAAGTGGAGGTAGCTATTATATTGTTACCTGTTTGGAGATCGCCCAAGGAATTCCTCCTAGGATTGAATTGCTTTTACCGTTAATGCCAGAGGCATAGAAGCCACCAATGCCCTTGGGTCAGGGTGTCCTAGGTCAAAAAGGAGAAGCAGCTTGCTGGATTTTATTGAGAAACAGCCCCCAAAGAGTTGAGCGTTTCTGGGATTTCCCTTCACTTGCAAGATGCAAGATTGTCTAATAGATGTACAACTTGATTAAGTGCCAGTACATCACAGATGCAATTATATTTAAGAACAAGCTACTTCTTCTAATCTCTCTGCCATCACTGATTAATTAGACTCTTTGAACTATGCCCAACTGTTTGAAAGCTGTGAAAAATACAACCTGCATAGTTAAAATTTCTGCACAAGCCTATTTCCTCGTTTGTGCCTGTATTCCTTTTTAAACCTTTTTAAAAACCATTCTTTAAACATAATATGTATTTATACATGTTTCCAAACACACAATCTGGCTATTTTCTTATCATGGTTCGAAATCTTTCCATGATTGGCCAAGAAATACACTCACACACTAAATGAAATGTCAAAGTATGTGAGAGACCAGTTGAATAACACCTTCAGGTTGTCGATGCCGTTGGTTACACGTTCAAGATTTTTTTGTTTTTAATTTTTAAATCTTGCATGAATGCCTCAGAGAGATTTTTTGCTTTTTTGTGGTATCTCTCTACTGAGGTTTTAAAATATTTTTGCACTTACCAGGAGTAGGGCAGGGGCAGAGTGGTAACAGGGTATGGAAACGTTCTTATACATAATTATTAGCTATATATCTGGCACAATGCTGTGCAAGTAATTTCTAGTCTTTTTTGTCATAGAGCTGTCTTTCAAAGTAAATAAGCACTGAAAGACCTATTCCATACATGAAAAAGCCCAGGGAGACTCTGAAATTGGCCCCGGTGACTGACATGGTCGGGTATGTTAGATTTGCAGGACTGGGACATCTGGGCATGCTGAAGATCAGTCTATTTATGTATCTCTCTATCCCTGAGCTATAACTTTCATCAGTGGCTCGTTGATGTTCATGTGGGGCTCAAGGCCTGCTCAGCTAAATCTCCACGGTCCTCACTCCCTAGAAGCCACTTATGTTTTGGGCCATCTTTCCTTTCCTTCCTTCTATTTAGTGTCCCCAAAGTAACATTTCTACCCATTTTTCAGGAAATATTTGAATTCGACCATACCTTTTATTATATACACACATCCCTTCTGACTCCCTAATCTTCCTCCTGAATTCTAAACCCAATTTTGCCCTTTTCCAGAAAAGCCAAACTAAATCAAGATCACCAGTGCTAGATCTCTCCCTTTTTATTGAGAATGAGGAAACTATCCACCCCTCTCTAAGCCCGATTGTTCACAATGAACGTGTAGAAAGTGGAACACAGTTGAAAAGCTTTCAGTAATTGTGCAACCCTGATTTTTATTGACTTTTTCTCTTACCCTCCTAGGTAACAGCTTGCCTGATTGCTGTGGCTAAAACAGACTCTGAAGTTCAAGTGCGCAGAGCTGCCATCCATGTGATTGTGCTGCTGCTTCGGGGCCTCAGCCAGAAAGCTACTGAGGTAAGTCTGTTTCTGATCATTTGCAGCTTCCCTGCTTTTTTGGTTTTTATCTGTTTATCAGTCTTCCTTTCACCAAGGAAGCCTCAGATCTTTTCCCTGGATGGACTCATGCAAATGAATCCATCCACAGAGGTTTTATTTTGTTGCAAGAATACTGTTTGCAACTTTAGTAAGAGTCCCTATTTCCTCTGTAATAGGCAAACTACACTCTAACTGCTGTAGGAAAACCAGAGCACAGGTTTATAGGTTTGAGACTCTGAGTCCTGGCATTCTTCTCAGAGGTACCAGTTTCAGGTACCCTCAGAGGGTAGCCTGAACTTTAGTGACTTGTCTTCTTGACTCATTTCGTTGTTCATGCCGAATTACTAAAGGACCTCATCTGAAACATGTTTCCTTTCTAGCTGTAAATTCAATCCATGAGATTTTAGTTGATGCATAAATTAAACTTTTTTCCTCTTCCAAGTGAGTCTGGCTGCATTTCTCCCCAGTGTATGGCTAATACAAGAAGAAAGTATATATATCCATATGTGTGCTAAGAACGAGTGACCTCTAAATTAATTTTCCTCTTGATTTTAATGGAATCACATTCCCAGTTGAGTTTATAGAGAGAGCTTACATTAATAATTCACTCCCTGGCATCCATAATGCTCATGGAACATCAGTATTTAACTATGTGTCAGTGAAGCTATTAGAAGAATGTTTGTTTTGTCAGACCTACAGGCTTTTATTCATGATAGAATTTTGTCATATCAAGTTCCTGACACCATTTTTGTACAAGCATAGACTCATTAGTTATCACCTAGTTAGTGGTGGGGACACACAGATCACAACTCAATAATGCAGATTAATTAAATAAATTGCTGTCAGGTACACACTGCCCTTGATGAGAATCTGCTCTGCAAGAAAGTGTTTTTCATCCATCCTCAAGATCTACACAACTCTTGGGGTACCTGGGTGGCTCAGTTGGTTAAATGTCTGACTCTTGATATCAGCTCAGGTCTTGATCTCAAGGTCTTGATTTCAGGATTGTTAGTTCAACCCTGCATTGGGCTCCATTCTGGGTGTAGAGACTACTTAAAAAAAGAAAAAAAATCTACAAAACTCTTGACAAATAACCATCGTTATGACAATTGTTAACAATAGGGGAAACTAGATGAGGGGCATACAGGAATTCTCTGTGCTGTCTTTGCAACTTATCTGTAAATCTAAAACTATTTCAAAATAAAATCTTAGTTTATTATTTTTTTTTTTTAATTTTTATTTATTTATGATAGTCACATAGAGAGAGAGAGGCAGAGACACAGGCAGAGGGAGAAGCAGGCTCCATGCACCGGGTGCCTGACGTGGGATTCGATCCGGGGTCTCCAGGATCGCGCCCTGGGCCAAAGGCAGGCGCCAAACCGCTGCGCCACCCAGGGATCCCTAAAATCTTAGTTTAAAATATGAGTTATGGGCACCCCCAGTGGCGCAGCGGTTTAGCGCCGCCTGCAGCCCAGGGTCTGATCCTGGAGACCCGGGATCGAGTCCCGCGTCGGGCTCCCTGCATGGAGCCTGCTTCTCCCTCTACCTGTCTCTGCCTCTCAGTCTCTCTCTCTCTCTGAATAAATAAATAAATAAAAACTTATAAAATATGAGTTATAACACTATTAAAGTAAATCTATAAAACCCTGTAAGTGAGCTGTGGCAATCAGCACATCCTGGTGCTCCTCACTCCTATTTCTTGTGGCTAGCACAGCCCTCATGGGCTATAGGCTGTGCCTGGCTGATGGCTGGTCCTGCCCTGCTCTGGGCACTGCAGCACTGGGTGCTCCACACTGCTGTGCCGGGCAGCATGGGGTAAGACGCGGCCATTGTACACCAAGATCACAGGATGAGGGAGTAATGGGTTCAGGTGGCGCTACTGGCTGTGCCCCTGCTTGCAGTCTATCTGCATATCTCCCCCTCCCCAGCTTTCTCTTCTTTTCACTCATGGAAGTTCTCAGGCAAATTTTTCACCTATAAGCGACTGCACGTCTTCTACCAAGGCTCGGTGTGTGTGGTTGGAAGTCCTGAGATGTGCTTTTACAGGGGTTTTCAACTTCCAGCTGTGAGTGGTACAAGATTTGGGAAGGTCTGAGCCTGATGTTTTATTCAGTGATAGCCCTTGATTTCTTGGGCTTTACCTTCTGTTCCGTATTTTGAGCAGGCCAGCATTGTGGAGGCACTTTTGCAGCATCTGGAGATCCAGAACCATAAGATCCACCTTTTGTCTCATGATTACAGAGATATTGCTCAGGAGGTGCTTTAAATAGGTTCCAGCAGAACTGATCTGGTCAGCTTACCATAAAAAGTCTCTGTGTCAAATGGAGGT
Organism: Canis lupus familiaris; assembly: GCF_011100685.1. NCBI lineage: Eukaryota > Metazoa > Chordata > Mammalia > Carnivora > Canidae > Canis > Canis lupus. The sequence goes on along the minus strand of NC_049226.1, from coordinate 81,170,101 downwards.
ATTTTTCCTAAGACTTACCATCCTCTCCTTCTCCAAAAGCTTCTCAAAAATGGAGGCGAAAGCCATCCTCACACAATTGATGAATTTCTTTGTATTCTCCTGAGATCTCATCCTAGTCTTTGGTCTGTACACACAATGCTCTGAGAGTGAGGTTGTGGGACACGTGGGCAGGGATACCCAACAATGACGGAACTTAGTTACCATTAGCCTCTTACACTACATCAACCAGATAAAGAAATTTAGAAGACACTGAGAGCTCTTGCTTCTATAACTATTACTATTCATTTTATCTGTGGGCCATTGGATTCCATGAATCTTTCTGCAGAGTTTTTGAAGCTATATAGGGAAACATTCTGGACAGCCCGGGTGGCTCAGTGGTTTAACGCCGCCTTCAGCCCAGGGCATGGTCCTGGAGACCCGGGACCGAGTCCCACGTCAGGCTCCCTGCGTGGAGCCTGCTTCTCCTTCTGCCTGTGTCTTTGCCTCTCTCTCTGTGTCTCTCATGAATAAATAAATAAAATCTTTAAAAAAACAAAGAAAGGAAAACATTCCGATTCTGGATGACCACATTAGCCACTATCCATAGCTAGAGGATCCCATGAGCTTTTTGAATACATATATGGGCTTCATCAGTTCCTTCTGAGCTGGAAAGAGTAGTTTCCCTCTGTTACCTCCCCTACTCCCTTAGCTGTTGTGTATTCCACTTAGGAAGAAATGCCCCAAAGAGGTCCTGGCCACCAAACATTATTCCCTCACAAAAGTCCACCTGACTCACATCGGTAGTCAGCATGTAGTTAAAAGCCCGCAGAAGCTCTGGCTAAGGATGACCTAACAGTCCACCTCCCATTCTTCTGAGTGAGTGTATGGACTTGCCTCTGATTTTGTGCTATTTGGAAACTCTGATGAGCACTACATCTCACAGATATAGACAGAAGATATTCTTAAAAGTCTTTTTAATACTTCTATGGACTCTTCTGAATTATTTAGAAATATTGATTTCTGACCCATCCTTGATAGGAATGCTATGGTGAAGAATGAGGAGAGGGTGTCTCCTTACCTGTCCTTGAATGGCTTTAAGGGTACATGTTGTTTAAAGTTCTCTAAGTAGCACAGTTTGAAGTGAGAGTGAGTCTCCCTTGTCATAACTTTGGATTTTGTTTCATCAGCTGCTTTTAATTATAGACATTTTGTTAAAATAGGTTTGGGTTTGAATAATGCAGTATTTCTAAGTATACTTTAAGACTATGATTTATCTACACATATTATATATATATATATATTTATAAGGATACTAAACCAGCAGATACTCTGCCAGAGTAGTGAACCTTTTAAACATGTTTAATTTCTGAATAAATTGAATTAAATCCGAACTATTTACAGATTTTCCTAAAATCACAAGGATATTAAAGACCAGTAGCATTGGTGCCAGGGATTTACTGTTAATTATTAGCTAATTCTTTTTATTTTATTTTTTTAAATTTTTGTTCATTTATGATAGTCACAGAGAGAGAGAGAGAGAGAGAGGCAGAGACACAGGCAGAGGGAGAAGCAGGCTCCATGCACCGGGAGCCCGACGTGGGATTAGTTAATTCTAACAGCAAATAACAATCTGACTCTTCATACCTCAGTGATTAGAGTCATGTCCCTCCTTTTTTTAATTTAATTTAATTTTTATTTTTATTTTTTTAAAGAAGCATGTCCCTCCTGAGCTGGAGGGGAGGGGATCGTTGTATAGTCCAAGTTACCATGCTAAATATACATTGATTCCTTTTATGACAAGTGTTTAACTTCTCATTGGTTGTCCCAGAGAGGCTTCCTCTTGTAGCATGGTAATTCCTGTACTTTACAGATAGGAAAGTTCCAGAAACTTTAAGAACAAATACTGAAAGGCCTATAAGCAAATGGTGCTGAATATTTTTTTTCTTCCTTTTTTTTTTTTCTTTTCTTTTCTTTTAAAATGAGAGGTTTTTTTTTAATGCTGGAAGTTCAATGAGGAGCTTGAACTCACAACCTTGAGATCAAGACCTGAGCTGAGATCAAGAGTTGAACACTTAACCAACTGGGCTACACAGGCACCCTACTGAATTTTTTTTAAGCCAGTTTCAATTGTCAGTCAAAACAGGATAATTAAGTGATTATTTTAATTTTTTTATTAGCAACTTCAGGTATAACAGTTGAAACTGGAATAAGTGTTTATTTTCTATAAATAAAAATGGATTTTGGGACACCTGGGTGGCCCAGCAGTTGAGTGTCTGCCTTCGGCTCAGGGCATGATCCCTGGGCTCTGGGGTCGAGTCCCACATCAGGCTCCCTGCATGGAGGCTGCTTCTCTCGCTGCCTATGTCTCTGCCTCTGTGTGTCTCTCATGAATAAATAGGTAGAATCTTTTTTTTTTTTTTTTTTTTATGATAGTCATACAGAGAGAGAGAGAGAGAGAGGGGGGCAGAGACATAGGCAGAGGGAGAAGCAGGCTCCATGCACCGGGAGCCTGACGTGGGATTCAATCCCGGGTCTCCAGGATCACGCCCTGGGCCAAAGGCAGGCGCCAAACCACTGCGCCACCCAGGGATCCCAGGTAGAATCTTTAACAAAGAAATTAATTTTGAAAAAAAGTGGCAGAAACCCTTTCTAAGTGCACACACTTACAGAGGAGTGAGAGTGTGAGAGAGTGTGTTTTTGTGTGTGTGAGAAGCACAGCAAAATACCTGGTTAGTAAAGTGAGAGAAGAAATAGAAACTCTACCCAGATTTCTCACATCTGTGTGTAGCCAATGAAAGCAACACTCTTGGTCTCACCAGTGCTAAAATAATTTGTGGCCATGGAAGATTATTGTCACTTTCAAAAAGCCATGTGAATGGAAAACCTCTCCTGTTCTCCAAACCAGCTCTATCCTGCACTCACGGAAATTTATAAATTGTGCTTACTCAGTGAATAAAGAAAAGGAAATGGGATGGGATGAATGTATGATTCCTCTTCCTGGTGCATCCTTAAGGCCAGGTGCGTTAAATCTTGTAATCGTAGGTGTGATTATAATCAGGGGCATTTTAATGAGAAACGGAGATCACCACAAAGCTTTCAATCTAGTATTTATCTTTTCTGCTGTTTTGCCCCCAGGAACAGCTGAAATGAAAATGCCACTTTGTTGATGAAGTTGTGTGTGTGTGTGTGTGTGTGTGTGTTTCCCTTCTAATCACTATTTCTGAAGTTACAGAGTGCCAAAAGATAATGCCAGGTTTCAGTGAATTTTCTCTTGCTGGTAGATGTGCCTGCCAAGGACCTCTGTGGTTCTGGCAGCTTGGAAAGGAGGCAGAGAGTCCAGTAAGAGATGGGGCTTCAGAAGATCAGAAGATAGATTTAGATCAGAGAGGGAAGACATCACCACCCCCACTCATTTGCAAGTAGCCAGAGTCTTGTGCAGTCAACACAATACCTGTACTGGAGGGAGATAATGCATTCACTTTCTTACTGAAAAACTTGTTTTCTCTGCTCAGCCTTGTTTTGACCGGTTAACTGTTGATTTATTCCCATTATAGCCTGAAGCCCAGGAGAAGCTGAAGGAACTCCCTTTTAACCTATTCTACCTTACTTTTACTGAAAATTAAATTTACTAGGTGTACCCAGTGGAGGAGGTAGGTTTAGACCTGTGCCTTCTAGTGTTGGCCTCAGAGTTAAGAACAGCCTTCCTTTTTTTCCCCAAAGATTTTATTTATTTATTTATTCATGAAAGACACACACACAAAAAAAAAAAAAAAAAAAAGAAAGAAAGAAAGAAAGAAAGAAAGAAAGAAAGAAAAAAGAAAAAAAGAAAGAAAGACACACACACATACAGAGAGGCAGAGACACAGGCAGAGGGAGAAGCAGGCTCCATGCCGGGAACCCGACATGGGACTCAATCCCGGGTCTCCAGGATCAGGCCCTGGGCCGAAGGTAGCACTAAACCTCTGAGCCACCTGGGCTGCCCAAGAACAGCCTTCCCTAACGTGGAGGGGGTAAATGGAACAACAGAATGAAAAAACTGTGCCTAACTCTCCAGGTCTTCCCAGGTCTTTGCAAAGTGACTTGTTTATTTTAAATATTATAAATGTTTAGAACATCGATTTTCATAAAATGCTTCCAAAGACAATAATTGGGGCAGTCAGGGCTGAGTAATAGCCTACCAGACAAGCCCTCCTTCAGATAACAGGTATAAATTCTGGGCATAATATAGTAAGCAGCTGCCTTGAGACACTGGAAAGTGCTCAACTGCAGGCAGATTCTTATGGGGAGTCCGTGGTCAGAAGAGAGGCACCGTACAGGGTGAGTTTCCATTTTTTTGGCTTTTAACTTAAGGACAAGTCTATTTGGGAATGAATGCAATGCAAAAGGGGCACTGGTGGAAATATCACAAGTCTTTCTAACCTGGGGAACCAGAACACTGACTCTGGGGAAACCACAGCTTCAGGACAGAGAAGGGAAATCCTGGAGTAGATAGATCCAGAGAAAGGCATCCCAACTTCTGGCTGCCTACATGTAGAACTGACCCCTGAACCAAGCAAGATAAGTACCTGCTTTAAAATAAGAAGAAGCAGAAGAACAAAATCTCGGGTCTTAATAATTTAACATTCATAATATCCAGGATATAGTCCAAAGTAACTCAATATATGAAAAACCAGGAAAATGGAAATATTCTCAATAGAAAAGAAAATCAGCTGAGACCAACCCCAAGACAATCCTGATGTTGGGATTTTAAAGCAGCTATTATAATAGAAGTAGAAGAGAGGGATGCTTGGGTGGCTCAGTGGTTGAGCACCTGCCTTTAGCGCAGGGTGTGATCCTGGAGTCCCACATGGGGCTCCCTGCATGGAGCCTGCTTCTCCCTCTGCCTATGTCTCTGCCTCTCTCTCTCTGTGTCTCTCATGAATAAATAAATAAAGTCTTTTAAAAAAATGAAGAAGTAGGGATCCCTGGGTGGCGCAGCGGTTTAGCGCCTGCCTTTGGCCCAGGGCGCGATCCTGGAGACCCGGGATCGAATCCCATGTCGGGCTCCCGGTGCATGGAGCCTGCTTCTCCCTCTGCCTGTGTCTCTGCCTCTCTCTCTCTCTCTCTCTCCTCTGTGACTATCATGAATAAATAAATAAAATCTTTAAAAAAAAAATAAAATAAAATAAAAAAAAAATAAAATAAAAAAATGAAGAAGTATACCTACAATTAATAAAAACTTAAAAATTTCAGTAAATATTATATGATTGATGAATCACTGAACTCTATCTCTGAAACTAATAATACACGATATGTTGAGTTTAAATTTTATTTTTAATTCTAAAATTTAAAAACTAAAAAAAAAAAAAAACTCAGCAAAGAAAAAGAAATAATTTTAAAAATAAAGCCAAGTGGATGTTTAGTACTGAAACTACAATACTTGACATTATTTTTAATCACTGAGTGGGATTAAAAGCAGAATGGAGATGACCAAGGAAAGACTAAAAGAATTTGAAGATAGAACAATAGAGATGATAGAATGTGAAGAAGAGAGAGGAAAAAAAAGATTTTAAAAGTAAGCGATCTTGGGACACCTGGGGGGCCCAGTGGTTAAGTGTCTGCCTTCAGCTCAGGATATGATCCTGGAGTCCAGGATCGAGTCCCACATCGGGCTTCCTGCATGGAGCCTGCTTCTCCCTCTGCCTATGTCTCTGTCTCTGTCTCTCTCTCTCTCTGTCTCTCATGAATAAATAAATAAAATCTTAAAAAAAATACAAAGTAAGTGATCTGGAGTGACCAGAGGCTCTCAGAAACCTAAACCTGTATTTCCCCTAGGAGCCATGGTTCAATATTCACTAATTCAGTGTTCATAGCAACTTTATAGAACATAACTATCATGAATAATGAGAATTGGCTGTTTATATAATAGGAAAAAAAAGTTGATGATCTTAAAAAAAGGTGTGAGTGATTTGGGACTGACTGTAGTTCTAGAATGATTTGGATAACTACTACTATAGTCCTCTACATAGTTTACAGAAAGCTGACTTCTTAGAAGCAGTGTGAAGTACTTGAGAACTTTGTACGTGGGTTTTCAGTGAATAAATGTGACAGCATTTTGTGTGATTCTTGATCTGGGGGTTGTGAGTTCAAGCCCCACAGTGAGAATAGAGATTACTGAAAAATAAAATCATTCATTCATTCATTCATTCATTCATTTAAGAGATAGACTCTTTCTGAGAAAGCAGAGGAGGGGCAGAGGGAGAGGAAGAGAATCCTAAGCAGACTCTCCACCGAGTGCAGAGCCTGACCCAGGGCTCTGATCCCACAACCCTGTGATCATGACCTGAGCAGAGACCAAGAGTTGGAGGCTTAACCAACAGAGCCACCAGGCACCTCTGAAAATTTTGTTTTTATTTTTCAGGGGCATCTGGGTGGCTCTGTCAGTTAAGCCTTTAACTCTTGATCTCAGCTCAGGTATTTATCTCAGGGTTGTGAGTTTAAGTCCCACATTGGACTCCATGCTGGGCCAATGTGGAGCCTACTTTAAAAAAAGAAAGAAAGAAAAGGAAAAGAAAGTCTTTTTTTAAAAAGTGCCAGTATTTTATATTAAAACTTTCTCCCTTGCTTTTTAATATTAAAAGGTACTTCCTTGAGCATAGCTTTTCTTCTTTCTAATCACTAATTTTAGGGGTAAAAAAAAACAAAAACTATACTCTGTCTAGTAGGAAAGAAGTAGTAGGCTTTAGAAATCATTCCTTTGAGGTGATCAACAAGTCTTAACACCAGGTCCTGTCTTCAAAAATAAGCAAACCCTGGGGATGCCTGAGTGGCTCAGCAGTTAAGCGTCTGCTTTCAACCCAGGGCATGATCCTGGAGTCCCAGGATCAAGTCCCATATCGGCCTCCCCACATGGAGCCTGCTTCTCCCTCTCTGCCCGTGTCTCTGCCTCTCTCTCTCTCTCTCATGAATAAACAAATAAAATATTTAAAAAATAAAAAAATAAGCAAAACCCTGGAAGCATCTTCAGGGGGAAGAGTTTGGGATTAATATTAACTGATGGCTGAGTCAGATTCTGAGCCAAACCCAGGCCTCCCTCCAGGAATAATTTTTTTTTTAATGTCCAACATTTATAATATGAGGGCCAGGGCTTTCTCCCCAACTCAAATTTTCGATTGGCTTGTGAGGCCAATAGGGATACTTCTTCTTGTCTAATTTGGTTTCTGGGAAGACTTCATTCAGGTCCTCAATGGTCATCTGATCAAATGGAATTATGTTCTTCATCTTCTCCAGCTCTTTTTCATATTCTTCAATCCTGGCCTTTGAGAGAGACAAAAACTCAGCACAGCTTTTCACATCTTTTTCTCAGCATCCACCTGGACAGTGTATTTATCCTCTGATACAGGAACCTTCAGGGCATTAAACTTCTTCTCAAAGTCATCTACCAAGCCAGCCTTTGCCACATTGGCCTTATAGTAAGCCCAGTCAATAGCAAGTGGTTTCTCAGGAAGAGTAGCCAGCCTGGAGGTAAGCATCTCATTCCAGAATTTCAAGGAGTTGGCAATGGCCTTCTGGTTTCAGGGTATGATCTCCCCAAAAGCTACCCAGTCAATGGTTTTTAGAGCAAGTTTTCGCCCAACCATCTTGAGATCCTTCACCAACCCCGGCAGCCCACAGTCCACAGCAGCAAGGGCTCCCTCCAGGAATGATTTTGAATTCCTTCTTTGAGTCCAGTGATGGACTCTGATGACAGAAGCCTCTTCCTGATAACATTATGAATAGTGGTTTCACTAACATTTGTGTATCTGGAGGGTACTCTCCTCATTCTCTGTCAGAGAGAAAGCAAATCCTGGCTTAAAAAAAAGAAATGGGGATCCCTGGGTGGCGCAGCGGTTTAGCGCCTGCCTTTGGCCCAGGGCGCGATCCTGGAGACCCGGGATCGAATCCCACGTCGGGCTCCCGGTGCATGGAGCCTGCTTCTCCCTCTGCCTGTGTCTCTGCCTCTCTCTCTCTCTCTCTCTCTCTCTCACTGTGTGCCTATCATAAATAAATTAAATTAAAAAAAATTTGTAAAAAAAAAAAAAAAAAAGAAATGGCTTGTGTATGATGTTAGGCTTTTTTGGTTACAGCAATTATCTGTGGTCTTTCCAAAAGATTGAGTGTGTGAGTCTAAGGTTCATTTTGTTTCCTTTCTGCCCAGGCCGAGAACTGGGATCCTCAGAGGGCATGACACTTAATCTCTGACACAGCACAAATGGCAAGTTATAAGTAAATGGACACACAGAATGGAAACTTTCCTTCCTTTTATTGGTTTTGTTCTATCCCGAAAGTTATTTTGACAACATTTAGTGTGGTTTTTGTGTTATGAGTACAATAAATGGGCCCAGTGTCCTTCCCAGAGCCAGTTTCACACATTGCTCTTTTTAACAGCTTGAAGGCTCTGTGTGAGGAGTAAATGAAAAGAACATTTATATAAACATGACTAGGCTCCAGGTAATAATTATTCCCCTATAAACTTTGAGAAAGTCCTTGGGAGAGAGAGCCCTTCCAGGACCAAAATTAAAGAGGCTCTTCCCTTCCTGGGAGCGTAAAGCTCCAACCAGATGACCAAGGCAGCAGTTCTGTTGATCATCTGCTACTGGCCAGGGCCTGGGTGTGTACATTATTGATATTATTCATAAAAGACATTTAAGAAGAATTCAGCATTTGTTGGAGACTGTTCACAGTGTCGAGAGAGAGAGAGGCTTAGAGGGACTTTCAAATAAGTCCTAGATTTATAAATGGTCTCTTCTGCCCAAACACTTCCTGCTTTTCTCTCAGTGTCGATGCTGCCACTCTGTATCAGTCTTAGAAGAAAGGATCCACTTGGGCTCCATAGTAGTTTCCTGGGGCTGCCTAACAAAGTACCACTGACAATAGAACTTTACTGTCTCCTAGTTCTGGAGGCTAGAAGTCCAAACTCAAAAATGTTGACAGGGTCGTGCACCCTCTGAAACCCGTAGGAAAGTACTTCCTTGCCTCTCACAATCTTCCTGTGCTTAGCCGACAGTGTTTGGTGTGTATTGGCTTACAGCCACGTAGCTCCAGACTCTGAGTTTGTCATCACATGTGTTCTCCCTGTGTGTCTCTGTCTCCATGTGGCTTTCTTCTTATAAGGACACCAGTCATGCTAGAGTAGGGGTCCCCTTACTCTGGTATGACTTTAGCTAGTCATATCACAATCACCTTTTGAGGTCGTGGGGGTTAGTACCTCACTGTATCTTTCAAGAGGGGGGGACACACAACTCAACCCATAATGGGCCCCTAAAATTCCATAGTCCTCTCTCTCTTATGCTTAGGCTTCTCCACCTGTTCATTATTGCTGCATCCTGAGAAGCCTGATCTGTGTGGGGTGTCTCTTCTTTCTCACAGTCTTCCTTTCTTTCTCTCTCCTGTAAGTGTCTATACCACATACTCTAGCTTCAGAAAGACAAGAGAAGCAGTGTTTCTGACTTGCTTACCTTGAAAGAACTTAATTCTGACACTTGAGTAGAGAGAATAAGGAGGCAACAAAGAGTAATTTTTTGGACTCTTGGACTTGGTGCAAGTTCTGGTCTTGGTGCAAATCTCTTAACCTCTCTGAATCTCATTTGCACATCAGTCCTGTCCACCTGACATGAATATAGCAAGAATTAGATGAGATAACATGTGAAACTCTCTAAACCGTAAAGTATTGTAAATATAGAAGATGACAGTGATAATGATTATTTCTCATCATCAGTACTGGTGGGATTGTTATGACTACAACCACCTCTACCATCTTATCCTTAGATTTACTGGAGTTTTGAATGATTTTTTTTTAAACCCACCAAAGATCATTTTATATTCAATCTGAATGAATAGGCAATTTATTTCATGGCTGGAACTTTTAGAACCTTACACTTTATCATGCCAGACTCACACCATCAGTCATCTCAGGTTTTAGAAGACAGACTTTATTACATGGAATCCAGCCTTCCGACTCTATGCAAGGATCTCATGATTACATATGCCACCTCATTCTTCCTTATGAATACCAAATGGACTGGAAAACGTAGAAGAACCTAGATACTTTGTAGTTAGTGAACCAGAGGACTTACCTGTGTTCAGGTATGATTTGACATCCAACAGTATTATTTACTCCCTTTCTTCCCTATCACTATGAAGCAGTGGATATAGTACCACAAATCATAATAACGCTATCTACTTTCATAAAGCAGACACTGAGCTAGGTGCATTAACTGGATTTTCTCACTTGATTCTCTCAGGAATGCTGAGGGTTAGGTGGTGGTGTCCCCATTTTATAGATAACTAAAAGAAGGCCCTCAGAGGTTAAGCAAACTGCTCAAGATCACACTGCTAGTAAGTGGCATAGCTGGTTTAAACCCAAGCTGTGCCTCTCTAAAACCTGTGCTCTACCTGGCTCTACTGTTCCTTAACTTTATCGAACTGCTTATTTTTTAAAGAAAGAGCAAATGGGGAACCTGACTGGTTCAATCAGTAGAGCATGGAATGTGAGTGTGAGTCCTATGTTGCGTGTAGAGTTTACTAAAAAAAAATAGCAGTGCCTGGGTAGCTCAGTCATTTGAGTGTCCAGCCCTTGATTTCGGCTCAGGTCACTATCTCAAGGTCATGAGGTGGAGCCCCATGTTAGACTCTGCGTTCAGTGGGGAGTCGGCTTGAGGTTCTCTCCCTCTCCCTCTGGCCCTCCCCTCTCTGGCGTGCATGCTCTCTCTCTCTTTTCAAATAAATAAATAAATATTTTTTAAAAAATAAAGTAAAATAGAAAGAAAGAACAAATAAAGATTATTTTAAAGCAAATAATTACACCAGGAGCAGATGAAAATATCCATTAAGCAATCGCCAGCTTCTTTCCCATGCTGAGAATATTTAAAGTAACATTTTAGTTAATCAAGTGGAGACTTGTACCAAGTTCCAGTTCCTGTTCAGCCATCTATTTTTTCTGTAAATAGCAAACTTCTCATCTCTTCTCTGTGGCAAGGGGTTGCCAAAAAAACTGTGATGATTTTTTACACCTGTTATATATATTTAGAAGCTCGCCTTACTCTGTTAAAGCCCAATATAATTTGCTGTCTTTTCCTTCCTAAGACCCAGTCAGACCAGAAGCACAACTTCTCAAACGTTCATTCCCACACGTTAACAACCAAATGTTTAGTCATTAATGAATGCCTGTTTTTCCAAGGCTCTCTATCATCTGTCAAATACAAGATTTGTACATGAGGTAGCAACTCAGAAGTCATACCCTTAAACCACTGAGTTAAAGAGGGTTTACAACTAGGTAACCCTGGATAGTATCCGGGACATTTTTCAGGGCTGTATTTGTCCCAGGATCTGAGCCAGCAGCTGAGAGAGCAGAGCTAGAAGGTGTTGGGAAAGGAGTGATGCCAGGCTGGAGTCAGAGCCAACCTAAAGGAAGTTGAAGGAAAGAAAGGCAAGGCCAGGTCCAAGCAGATGAAGATACTCCTGCCAGGCTGCTGCTGCTGACCTAAAGGGAGGTAAATAAGTGTGCTGTGTTCATTGATAGCACAGTAGCCCCACTCCCCCTCGTCTTGTATTTTTTTCCTCATGTAATTTCTTAAATTGTGGTATAACTTATATCTATAAAAGTTGCCCTTTTTAAAAAGATTTTATTTATTTATTCATGAGAAACACACAGAGAGAGAGAGAGAGATGCAGAGACACAGGCAGAGGGAGAAGCAGGCTCCATGTAGGGAGCCCAACGTGGGACTCAATCCCAGGACTCCAGGATCACACCCTGGGCCAAAGGCGGCACTAAACCGCTGAGCCACTCGGGCTGCCCAAAATTTGCCCTTTTTAATGTGCAATTCAGGGGCACCTGACTGACTCAGTCAGAAGAGCGTGCAACTCTTGATCTCAGCATCGTGAGTTCAAGCCCCACACGGTATAGAGATTACTTAAAAATAAATAAATAAGGTGCTTCTGGGCAGCTCAGTTGGTTAAGTGTCTGACTTTGGCTCAGGTCATCATCTTAGGGTTCTTGGACTAAGTAAGCCCTGCATCATGCTCCACACTCAGTGGGGAATCTGCTTGTCCCTCTGCTTTTCCCCCTGCTTGTGTGTGTGTGTGTGTGTGTGCATTGTGCACATGCGCTGTGTCTCTCTTTCAAATAAATAAAATCTTTAAAAATGAAAAATAAAGTATTTTAAAGTGAGCAATTTAGGGTTTTTAGTATATTCATAAAATTGCTCAACCACCACTGTTACAGAGCATTTTCATTACCTCCAAAAAGAAGCCCTATAGCTAGGATCAGTTGGTCACTCCCCTCCATTCCCTACCTTCCCCTACTCTAGCCACCACAAATCCACTTACTATGGATTTGCCTTTTCTTTCTTTTTTTTTTTTTTTTGGATTTGCCTTTTCTAGGCATTTCATATAAAAGAGATCACGTAATATGTGGCCTTTTGCGTCTGACTCCATTCACTTATCATAATGCATTCAAAGTTCATCCATATTGTAGCCCTGTATTGGGATTGCATAACTTTTTATGGATGAATAATATTCCATTGTGTGAGTATACCACATTTGTTTATCCATTCATCAATTGATGGACATTTGGGTTATTTCCAGTAAGTGGCATAGCTGCCATGAACATTTGTGTACACCTTATTGTGCAAACGTAGGTTTTCTTTTTTTTTTTTTTTAAAGATTTTATTTATTCATGAGAGACACAGAAAGAGAGGCAGAGACATAGGTAGAGGGAGAAACAGGCTCCTCACAGGGAGCCTGATGTGGGACTCAATCCTAGGACCCCAGTATCACGATCTGAGCTGAAGGCAGATGCTCAACCACTGAGCCACCCAGATGCCCCAAAACATGTTTTCATTCTCATGGGTATATGTCTACGAGTGGAATTGCTAGGTCATACAGTGATTCTACATTTAACTTTTTGAGGAACTGCCAGATGTTTTCCAGCTATGTCATTTCTCATTCTCACCAGCAATGTGTGAGGGTTCCAAACGCCCCACATTCTCATTAATATGTGTTATTGTCTATGGTTTACTTAGGATTATCGCCATCATAGTGGGTGTGAAGTGGTGTAGTTTAAATTTGCATTTCCCTGATGGCTCAAGATGTTGTGCATTGTTTCATGAGCTTCTAAGCCATTTATATATCTTTGGAGAAATGTCTATTCAGAATCTTTGCCCATTTTTTAAATTGGATTACTTGTCTTTTTATTATTAATGTATTTGCTTTTTAATTTTGATTTTTAAATCCAAAACTGTTATTCACTGTTTCTACAAAACTTAATTAAAAGATCCATAGCCTCATCCTCCTTTTTTACCTCCATTTTCACTTCCCATCAGCAACTATTTTCAATTTGATTATCCATTTCTTTAAATGTTTACTTCCATATTTCTAAATAGCACACGTATACTGCCGTTTCTTGATTTTTCAACACACTTATCGACTTCCTGCTAGATCTGATACGTGAAAGTGGGACTGCCTCAGTGATTATGTTCCTAAGGTGGAGAACACTGCCCTGCAGTGAGATGGTACACAGCATCATAGTAACTTAGACTTAGAATGTAGACTCTAGAGCAGGAATGTCTATGACTACATCCCAGCTTTACCCTTTACTGGCAGTGAGATCCTGCACAAGTAAGCTGACGTCTGTGTGCCTCAATTTCCTCATCTGTAAAATGGGGATAATAATAGTACCACTTTATAGAGTTGTTTTTAAAATTAAATGACCTTTGTTTGTTTGTTTGTTTTTTAAGATTTTATTTATTTATCCATGAGAGACACAGAGGGGGACAGAGAGAGGTAGAGACACAGACAGAGGGAGAAGCAGGCCCCATGCAGGGAGCCTGATGGAAGGACTTGATCCCGGATCTCCAGGATCACACCCCGTGCTGAAGGCGGGGCTAAACCACTGAGCCACCCAGGCTGCCCAACCTTAGTTATATAAAGCATTTAGACTCAGTACATTCTGTGTATTAGTTATTATTTAGTATGTATTAGTTATTATTAACATGCTCCCCACAAACATACATTCTCCTTCCTCATTTTTTCTATATAGTTACATTACAGTTTTTGCTCTATCAGCATTTAGTGTTTAAATTATCATGACTGTAACTGTTATCCACAGCTGAGCCATATAATAGACTGATTACAGTTCCTTTCTTGTATGAATTTTGGCTTGGCTTTCTCTGAAGTTAATAAATGTCTCAGGTTTACATCTGTTATTTGTCTGTGAATCCATTACCAATTTATCCCCCATGCTAAATGTTCATAAATATCTTGAAAGGTTCACACATATCAAATACTCTAACAGTTTCATCTTCTGAGAGATATCTCCTACACCGTTTCACTCACTTCCTCTTTATCTGGACTAGTTACTTTCTAAGCTTACTGCAAATTTAAGGACACAGCACTTAAAAGTTAATGATGCTCTGTGTGCATGGGTAATACTTATGGACTGGTGAACTTTATAAAAGGAGATGATCTGGCCAAGTCATTTCATCAAGAGGCTTCCTTTCATTGGTAGAATCCAAGACACTTTTGAAGTCTTTTCTTTGGGGCTGGTCAGAGAAGAATCATCTGGTCTCCTACCGAGGAAGTGAGCCTGGCTTCCAGGGTTCTGGAAGATGAGTGGAAGAAGGAGGATGGCAATCTCACCATTTAGTATGTAGACTTTCACTTAATCCTTCTGTTAATCCTCATCCTTATCAGCACCTGATGTCCATCTATCCAGAGTCTCTCTGGTTGGATCCTCTGAAGGGTAAAACTCCAAGCTTCTGCTGTGGTTGGGGAAGAGCAGTCACCGAGGATAGAGTAGAAGGCATCAGGCCACCTAATTATTACTCAAACTTCCAATAGAAGGTGACTTCTATTCACCTCCATTTTAAGAGCTATGACCCATCAACTCCAGAACTTTATTGAGTTTCTGTAGTACACTAGGCTTACTTCTGGATTTAGTGAATCAGTTTATCATCTAAACTAAGATACTTCTGAGGATGAATGAGGACACTTAACTATATACATGCACCAATCGTAAAACTTATTAACCTGGGCAAATCAGGATTGTGACCCTAGAATTCATCCAGCTCTTTCTAGCATCTAAACTTTTGTTGCTGTTGCCTTGTTAGTGCTTTTTGTTCTCATAATTTAAGGCCATTTTGTATCCTTTCACTATCATGTTAGTGGGGTTCCAGGAAAGAACAGTAGTGTGCACATATGTTCAGTCCATCAGCTTTCGGATGGCAGCCTCCATTCTTCTTTATGGACAAAGAAAGCTGGTTTGGTGGAGACATGTGATTATAGACAGAACTTTTTCAGCTTTAAGCAACAGACACCTAGACTGAACTAGCTAAGCAAAGAGAACTTTTTAGCCTACCAAATCCAAAGAAGGGCTGGACAGTCATATTGTGGGGAAAGCTGGTATGGAACTGGTTATCAGTGACTCCTAGAGTCAGGAATTGAAATGCTCCATTTCTTGTCTCTGCTTCTTCTGTATTTCACCTTTATTATTTTGCACTGAAGTCCAGTTTTCCTTTATGACCACTGACAGTGGCCTGTTGTTGCTCTTACATCCAACACTCAGATTCCCTTCCTGGCTCCAAATGTAGAAGCTCCAGGGAAGAAACTTAATGTTTCAGCAAAGATCAGATACCCCATCCCCCAAATCAACCAACTTGGCTGGGCCAGGTAGGGTATGTGGAAATGCTATTTGTGTAAAACCACATTAGCCTTCCCTATACTCATCGGTGAGGGAAGAGGTGGGGATCAGTGCCTAGGAGCAGGGGATAGTCCCATAAATTTTCTCAACAGTAACTTGGCCAAATCTATATGACAGTAGTGATGGATTTGAGAAATGAAGCTGGAAAAGATTACAACTCAGTACCTTACTGTGACTGTTAAAATATCAATGTTCAACCTTTTCTAGTGATAACGTAAGTGACAGTTTAGAAGCCCTGACATTTAAGACTGCTCCCTTCCTGCCTTTCTGCATAATCATTTACATAGATCTACATATGTTAGAACTTGGTTTTTCTTCCTCTTCTGTATCAGACTTACACTATTTTATTTTCTGTAGGATAGCCTAGTTCCTTACCCTTCTTATCTGATCTAAAAAGGCCAAGAAGAAAGTATTATCATTCAAACTCAGAATTTTAGAATGTTGGGGCACCTGAGTGGCTCAGTGGTTGAGCATCTGCCTTCCGCTCAGGATGTGATCCCCGGATCCTGGGATGAGTCCCTAATCGGGCTCTCCACAGGGAGCCTGCTTCTCCCTCTGCCTATGTCTCTGCTTCTCTCTGTGTGTCTCTCATGAATAAATTAAAAAATCTTAAAAAAAAAAAAAGTTTACAGAGCTTCTCCAGAAGCTCTTTAAAAAAAAGAAGAAGAAGAATTTTAGAATGTTAAAGGTGAAAGAGGCCTTTGAGACTATTTAACTTGTATTTCACAAAAATTTCCCTTGGCTTATTAACCTTATGAGTTGTTCCTCTAACATAAGATTTTCATGGTCAAGTAAGTGTGGAAAATGCTGCATACGACTATGTATTTTCCTCTTGGCTATTAGGTACATATTAACCTATTAAAGGGTCTGAGAAGGCCTGCAGCAAAGAAAACTAACAGTTTCCTCAACTCAATTTATTGAGGAACCCTTTCTTCATTATAAGCATGCCAAGTAATAATGTTCCGTGGAACAGACTTTGGGAAATAATCCAACTGTCTTATTTTATGAATGAGGAAATAAAGTCCATGAAGAGACAGTGGTTATAAGTTTCCAGAGCTAATGCCAGGAAGAACTAGTACTCATTTCCAGTTGTTGCTAGTAGCTTACATAGTGCTAATAAAAGAATAGCATCTCCTCTTCTTCCTTTTACTTAATTCACTCATTCACCTGGAACAAGGTTCATCTTATTCTCCACGATGTCTTGGGTGACATCATAAAGGGAGTACAAGTTAAGCACCAGATTTGGAAATATCTACCGTCAGCTTCCTTTCTCTATATCAGACATAACACATTTTTTTAAGAAAAATTGTATTTAAATTCAATTAATTAACATATAGTATATTTTTGGTTTCAGAGGTAGAGGTCAGTGATGTATCATTCTTATATAACACCCAGTGCTCATTACATCACGTGCCCTCTTTAATGCCCATCACCCAGATCCCCCACCCAACCATCCCCCTCCCCTCCAGCGACCTTCAGTTTGTTTCCTATGATTAAGAGACTCTTAAGGTTTGTCTCCCTCTCTGATTTTGTCGTTTTATTTTTTCCTCTCTTCCTCTATGATCCTGTTTTCCAACACACTTTTATTATAACAAATTATTATAACAGGTATTTCGGTGTTTCCCCTTTATTCTCCTGAAATGAAATGTATAGCTGTATAGCTTAACCTACGTGTACATTTTTTAAAACATTATAATGTCCTAACTTTAATGTAAAGAAGAAATAAAAAGATAGTCGTTTATACTAGAATAACATAATTTTAATACATAAATGTCTAGCTAGCTCTAAGATATAATGAACTATTTGTTTGTTCTTATATGTAGAATCATCACAAATGTAACACCTACAAATAGAAAATCATACAGATATCTTAGATTAGCAGCTCAGAAGTATATTGGGGAGCTTGATTGTCCAAAAGAGTAAACTACTCTGTATAAAATTCTAAACAAATGAAAATATTATCTTTTCTTAGTTTATATGGTAGTTGCAATCCTGAAAAATTCAGTATATATTGAAAATATATACTTGGAGCAATTGCCCTATGATAGCACTTATATCTAAGTGCTTTACATTAATTAATTCACTTCATCTTCATTATCCATTGAGGTATGATTAATATCCCCATTTTACACATGAAGAAACTAAGCCAGAGAAGGTAAGTCACTTCTCCAACAACTAGTAAGTGGCAGAGCAATAGTAGATGAACCCTGGCAGCATGGCTCCAGGACTCAGTGTTCTCTGAAGGACTGAGACCAAGCCATGTGGGCATTTTCTGCACACATCATGGCTAACAGAAGGCTGCTTCAGATCCTGGAAACCTGATACCCAAAAAGAAAACAGGCCAGACTACCTCCTGACAGCTTGTTTACTGTCTGCCCTGGAGAAGGATGGAACAGCTAGAGGAGAGTGTTTGGGGCTGGCCTTGGCCCCAGGTGCCCTGACCTCCCAGGACCCGCCTGAGTGAACTCTTCGGGGAGCAGACAGGAAACAAGCCTTGCTTCCTTGCACTCTACCTCACGTTCCACTACCTCTTGCCAAAAGTTCAGGCCAAGTGCACAGACTACACCATCCATCAACTTCCCGTGATATACACAGAACTGAGATCACCAGGGAGCAGACCCAACATGCTTAGGGCTAGTGGGCTGGGAAGTGAGGCTTCTGGGACTTTCCTTCTGCCCCACAGCCTGATCAGAATCGTTTCTTCCTCTGAGAGTCACGTGGGCCTCGGGTTGTGATCAGAAGTGGGTTGCCCACTTTTCTCTGCTCCATCCTCTGAAAGGGTAGAGTCCTGACTCAGTGTACCTTGGGGTGACGTAAAATGACAAGATTGATGCTCTGGGGTCTGTCCCAGCTCATTACTCATCACCCCACGGTTTGTTTGCTCTTATAGCAACTTGGCTCTAAATAAATTGCATGTTCTCGGAGGTTTAGTATTTAATAATAATATAACATTTATCAAGGGCTTATTGTATGCCAGGCAAAGCACCAAGGTTTTCACATTTACGAGCTCATGGAATCCTCCTAACAACCCTGTGAAATAAATATTTAGCTTATTAACTCTATTTACAGTTAAGAAAATTGAGGTCCAAAATGTTTTACATTTAAATGCACAGGTCAGGGACACCTGGGTGGCTCAGCGGTTGAGCGTCTGCCTTTGACTCAGGGCGTTATCCCAGGGTCCCAGGATCGAGTCCCACATCGGGCTCCCTGCATGGAGCCTGCTTCTCCTTCTGCCTGTGTCTGCCTCTCTCTGTGTGTGTCTCTCATGAATAAATAAATAAAATCTTAAAAAATAAATAAATAAATGCACAGGTTAAACCAGCAGGAAGTAGAACTGAGTGCAGACCCAGGCTGCCTTACTGCCCCCTTGGCTGTTGAGACAGAACTAATAAGAACCGGCCTGAGATGATACAGGAAAGGGTGAACTGTTACAGGTACATTGGGACGAACTCTTGTTCTTAGGACTTTTGTTTCCTTAACCCTGCACTTTGTTCCACTCTAATTCTCTAGAGTCGACAGGTACGTGGTCAGTCAGCATGGCAAGGAAACTGCAGCTGGAGAGGTCTTTTCAAATGCAGAGCTGCTGAAGTCCAGTCCTCAGCTCACATTTTTACCCTGGCCCGTGAGATAAAGCCCAGGCTCCTTCACGTGACACACAAGGCCCTTTATGCTCTGGATCCTCCCCGCACCCTCCCCCCCCAACTTTTCTATTTCTTCCCTTTCCATCCTTCTCCTTAGATGCCCTGACAACCTCATGCCAGCCCCAGATCATCTGCATACTGCTTTTTGCCTCCACATCTTAGTCCCTACTATTTCTTTTTTTATTATCATTAAAGATTTTATTTATTTATTTGAGAGAGCACGTGCAGGGGGAAAAGGCAAAGGGAGAGGGAGAAGCAGGCTCCCCGCTGAGCAGTCTCTACTATTTCTTATGCCTCGAATGCTTTCTTTTCCCCTCACCTGTCCATCTGATAAGCTTGTATTCATCCTTTAGGACTGTACTTAAATTTTACACTTTGTGAAAAGTCTTTCCTGATTGCTTAGGTAAAATTAGTAATCACAGGGCACCTGGGTGGCACAGTTGGTTAAATGGCCAGACTCTTAGTTTTGGGTCGTGAGATGGCGCCTGGGCAGGCTCTTCACTCAGCAAGGAGTCTGCTTAAGACTCTGTCCCTCTGCCCCACTCCCACACACACTCTCTCTCTCTCAAGTAAATAAATAAATATTTTTTAAAGGTTAGTAATCACTTCTCTAGGCTCTGCAGTACTTTACATATCAGCTCTGGACTAGAGTAGATATTGGAATGATTTGTTCATGTCTGATGTCAATAGGGGACTGCAAACCCCTGAACACACCAGTCCCCCCTTTTTTTTTTTAATTGTGGTAAAAGATACATAAGACAGAATTGACCATCTTAACCCTTTTTAAGTGTACAGTTCAGTAGCTTTAAATATATTCACACTGTTGTGCAACCAGCACTGCCACCCATCCATTGGAACTCTTTTCATCTTTCGAAACAAACTGCACCCATTAAACCCTAACTATTTCTCCTCCCTCAGCCCTTGGCAACCACCATTCTCTCTGTCTCTGTATTTGACTACCCATTCCATTCACTTTCCTCTTCCCAAATCTTACACATTGCTTTGCACAAAATAAGTGCTTGATGCATATTTGTTGAGTGCATGAAATATTTTCCTCAAGAGGCATGGAACACATCTCTTACATCTCTTTCCACCTGCCTTTATGATAAATAGATTCCTAGATCTTAACCTGGAAATCCCAGAATTCCAAAGTCCAGGTTTCCCCAAGAATAGAAGTTGTACAAACAAGTTCTTGCTAGGAGGGAATTTTGCCTCCATTTACAGAGAAACGCCTACTGTTTTCTTCGCAGCTGGGTTGCAGACATGCTGTCCCCAGATAGGCAAGGAGAAGGTCCTGAGGCAGAGTGACAGGATAGGATATTGATGTGCAGCCAGAACGTTCTGCATTTCAGAACTTGGCTTCTTTCTACACACACACACACACACACACACACACACACCATAGATATACGCTATACAGCAGTGTGTGTGTGTGTGTGTGTGTATCTGTCAATGTCAAAATTTTAACACATGTATTTCCTTTAATTCCAGAAGTTTCTGCCATCATTCCAGCTAACCCAGCAATGGAGGCAGCTGCATTTATTTTATCCTTTCGTTTTCTTAAAGAAAACCTGTTGGTAGCTTCTAACTTTCTCTGTCTTCAGAATCGCACTTCATATATACTTTTAAGAACAAATTTTTTAAATATTTTGGAAAAAAGATGCGGTGCCAATTTGTGGATCAAAATTATTTTGATGGGCACCTGGCTGGCTCAGTCAGTGGAGTGTAAGACTCTTGATCTTGGGGTTGTAGGTTCAAGCCCCACGCTGGGTGTAGAGATGACTTATTTTTTCTAAGGTTTTATTTATTTATTTGAGAGTGTATGTGTGTGTGTGTGTGTGTGTGTGAGAGAGAGAGAGAGAGAGAGAGAGAGAAAGCAAGCACAAGAGGAAGGAGGGGCAGAGGGAGTGGAAGAAGCAGACTCCTCGTGGAGCAGGGAGCCCAACGCAGGACTCAATCCCAGGACCCTGAGATCATGGCCTGAGCCCAAGGCAGATGATTAACTGACTGAGCCATCCAGGCGGCTCTGTAGGGATTACTTTAAAAATAAAATCTTAAAAAAAAAGATTATTTTGACCCCATCCCCTTTCTGGAAAATAAAAACCCGATTGTTGATAGTTAAGAAAATTCCAAGAAGTGTAATAGGTTATATCCAAATCACGTCACCCCTGTTCCTGGCACTTAGATTTTTCCCAGGCAGTGTTATTACTTTCAAAACTGTGGCATAACTCTTAGTCTCCTACCCAGTGTTTTTTCCTAACCTCCCACACTACTGCATCCTGGCTGCTTATTAGAGTCACCTGGGGAGCATAAAAACTGTAAAAATAAATTAAAACATTTTTTTAAAAAGCCCTGAGTTCCAACCCCTATGATTCTGATTCTTAGGTGTGAGGTGGGGGCCCAGGCCTATTACACATTGTCCAGGGGATTGTAATATGCAGCAGGATGGAGAACCACTACCTAGAATGACGGTGTTGCTCAAAGTCTGGGCTCTGTAGCCATACTTTGGTGTGGGTGGCCGGGTTCCTTTTTCTGGTCTAGTCCGTGCCACGTACATATTAATACATAATGTAAATCCTGCCAGGGTCTCTGATGTGTCAGTGACTGGTTTTCTCCGGCCTTTGGTCTGATTGTATGACCTTTTTGTTCCTGAAGCATCTTGCCCAGAGCCTAGTATTCCACTGAGCAGATGCCCTCAGGAGACTGAGCTTACCTTCCCATCTGGGCAACTCAAGCTAGACCTGAAGCTGTGTGACCTGGGTGAGCCTGGAGTGGTGCAGGATGCCCTAAAGCAAACGTTTAGGTGCCCTAAACGAAACCCAAACATTATGGTCAGCCAGGAGCCCAGTTATAGCTCCCCCTCCTCCCTGTCCGACTCCATCCAGATAAACAGTGTTGATGGTGTGGGGAAAAGGTCACATTTTCTCCACAGCTTCCTCTTGCATATTGGATTTCCTAGTAATTGCACATGTTTAAAAGCAAGGTTTTCAGAGCTAGACTTCACAGATGCAGGTTTGAATTCTAGCTGTGTCCTTGAGCAAATCACCGAAACCACTCTAAATCACCTTTCCTTAATTGGTTTGGTTTGTTTGTTTGTTTTTAAAGATTTTATTTATTTATTTATGAGAGACTACAGAGAGAGCCAGAGACTTAGGCAGAGGGAGTAGCAGGCTCCCTGCAGGGAGCCCGATGTGGGACTTGATCCTAGGACCCCGGGATCACACCCTGAGCCAAAGGCAGATGCTCAACCACTGAGCCACCCAGGTGTCCCTGTTTGTATGTAAGTAGGCGCCACGCCCAGTGTGGGTGGGGTTTGAACCCATGACCCTGAGATCAGGACCTGAGCTGAAATCAAGGCCCGAGCTGAAATCAAGAGCCGAATGCTCAACCAACTGAGCCACCAGGCGCCGTCCCGCTACCCCGTAACTTGTAAACTGGGCCTAATAACACCTACCTCATAGGATTAAATGAGATGATGTGTGCGAAGAGCTTATTAACACAGCGACTGAAACGTAGTAAACAGTAAACGTCGTGAGCCTTTTGCAGGAACCATCTAATCCCCCGTGGGAGGCGTTAGGCCAGGAGGCGCCAGGAGGCGCCAGGAGGGAATAGGCCTGGACTCCTCCGGCAGGATGTCTGCGTGGGGAGCCTCCGAGGCCAGGAAAGTGGAGCCCTTTCCCCACCTGAGGTCACAGAGTACAGTTTAAAAGCTGGGATTGGAATCACCTTTTAAGGACAAAGCTCCCGATCTCCTCTCCTCTCCCACAAGCCGCAGCCCGCTGCCTTTGCACACACTCCGGCCATTTTTCCTGTCTTCTTTGTTCTATTTCCGTGCGTGTGGGGGTGAAGGAAAGCTGCTGCCTTCCTCGGGTTGCTATTTAAAGACTCTGAAAGACGGCGCCACGGTTGCTCCTAGCGCCACAGCAGTGCGGCTCCTGGCCCCCGGCGGCCAGCTGGCTGCGGCGCCCGCTGCTCTCGGCCCGCGGAGCCTCGGTGGAGCCTTGGTGGGCCTTGGTGGGCAGGCCTCAGCCTCGGCTCGCCCGGAGCACGCGCCTAGGTGTCCTGTAGGTAAGTGCGGTCACCTGCTTGCTGCGTAGGCCTCCTGAGCTGTCCCCCCTGCCGGGGGTCAGCCGTAGTGGCCGTCTGGATCTTTGTCCCTAAACTGCCAACCTGTCTGTGTTCCTGTAGCATTTCTGGCACTTGACCAGTTAAAATTTTTCTCCCCGTTCTTCCATGAAAACCACGTGGGATACTCCCCTCATCCGCTCTGCACTCGAGACACCCTCCCTATTTAACAGCCAGACACAATCCAGAAAGGGTAAAAATGCCATGTATCGCTAGGTCTAGCAGAGAAAAAATACTTTGGAAACAAAAAGGGTTTTGAAAAGGATTGATAATAATGCTACCCTGGACTTCAGCATGTTTGAGATTCTCTGTCAGGCACAGATAGAAATCTCTTAGATATTAGTAATCCTGTCGTTCTTTGCCGACTCTCCCATCGCCCAGCCTTTCTATTTGAATCAGCCTAATTTCTATTTCATACTCCCATCAAAGTGAAGGTTTGGGTTTTATCAGCAAAGCATTTATTTTTCTTCAGGCCACAGCTCCCTGAATGAGGCCCAAACTGTCTCCCTCCATTCTGCTCCTCCAATTTGTTTCCTGCCCATTATCTTAGAGAGGCTGCTCCTGCCTGCTTGCCCAGCAAGTTCCTTCTGCTGCCCCCAGCCCCGTGGAATAGCACAGTGTTCCCAGCTGCCAGGGACCGGCTCTGGCCCTGATTCTGCACCGAATCTCTTTACCCCCTCACACCTTTTCTTCTAATTCCTCTCTGTTTATTCATAGTCTTCCTATCTTTTTTTTTTTTTTTTTTTTGCCTCTCCTCTTTCTCTTTCATTTTCAGAGCCATGCCTTTCCCCTCATCTTCTTAGCCCCGTGGTGGTAAACCCAATTATTTCAATGTTGGAGTAATAATAGCAACAATACCTTGAGTTATATATCCCCTGGATTATCATAGCAGAGTACTCTCCCATGCATTATCTGTTTTGATCCCACAATCAACCTGTAGGGTAGGCAGTGTGCTTTATGCTTCCCACTTTGGCAGAGGGAAAATAACCACTTCGAGAGGCAGAAATAGCGTAGTATTAATAAAGAACATTGGTTCCAGGTGAGGCTGCCAGGATTTGAATCCTGGCTCTGCCTATTACTAGCACTGTGGCCTAGGGCAAACTGGAATAATAATGGTACCTCTCTCATTGTGGTGTTGTGAGGATTAAGTGAGTTACTGTAGATAAAATGCCTAGAACCTACCTGGCACATAACAGGTTTTATGTTAGGATTAGCTATTGTTATTATATATATTCATTCATTTATTTGTCAAAAATGTACTACACGCCAGAGCTACCACATGCCAGGCTCTGTCCTAGGCCTCACTGATAGAAGAGTAACAAGAAGGGCACAGAGATTACCGTAGGAGTGGGGGAGACTGACAAACCAACCCCCACTTATCTAGCACTCATCATATGCAAGTCTTTGTGCTTGGATCTTTATAGACATTAACTCTCATTCTTACAACAACCTTAGAAGGTGGCAGTATTATCCCCGTTTTACAGATGAGATCACTGGTGTTCTTTTTTTTTTAATTTTTAAAAATATTTTATTTATTTATTCATGAGAGACACAGAAAGAGGCAGAGGGAGAAGCAGGCTCCATGCAGTGAGCCCGACATGGGACTCGATCCTGGGTCTCTAGGATCACGCCCTGGGCTGCAGACAGCACTAAACCACTGCACCACGGGGGCTGCCCCTGAGATCACTGGTGTTCTGAGAGCTGAAGTCATTTGCTCAAGATTCCCTGGCTAGGGATAGGGAACACCATTATTTGCCACACCCGATTCACCTGCCACCAGGCCATTAGATTCAGCTCTGTGTGTCTGTCTCCCTGCTCTGGAGGTGAGCTCCTGAAGGACGGGCACAGGTCCTCCTTACCCAGAATGCTTAGCAGAGCCTCCTGCACAGGGTTTGGGAAAAGGTGGCTGCATTGTACTCTGTTGATCCTTGACCCTACACTTAGTCCCATCTATTCACTCTCATTGCCCTCAGCCACCAAGTCATACACTGTTCTTAACATGGAGGCTCAGTGGTCAAAATGAGGACCCTTAGTAGATGGCCTGTGGCCTCCTGACAGATTCATACTACACCAAATGCTCTATTCCAGCATGTTGTAAACAGAAACAGTAAGATTCTGGGGGCTCCTTCTGGGCCCCAATCTAGAGAATCTTTTTTGCCTGCCAGGCCAGTTTCCACCACTAACTCCAGTCTCCACCACCCCACCCCACCCCCATTCTCCTGTCTGCCCCTACCTTCTATCTCAATGTCTAACTTCCCTGTTTCTGTCCTTGTGCCCAATTATTTATTAGCCACAAAGAAGTCACAACTGGTCGGTGATAGGATTGGACAGAATTGAGCTTTCTTTCTCATCTTTTTTTTGCCTTGTGTTGGTTCTATGGGAAGATTTTTCTGAGAACAGCTAGGGTATCCTAGCATTTAACTTATCCTTTTATATTTAGCAACCCATTTTTCCCTTAAATATGAAGAAATTATAGATGGAAAATCCTCTGCTAGATAGCCTCTTTCAATAGTTATTTCTGTAAATGTCTTACTTGTGACCATTTGTGTTGTGTCTTATTGATCCCACATGATCACAAAAGGATAGTAGTTTCATCCACCTAAGTTCTACTTGTAAAATCACCTTGATAAATGATTTTTAAAATATTAAAATAGGGCTGTCTGGCTGGCTCAGTTGGAAGCATAAGAGCACACAACTCTTTTTTTTTTTTTTTTAGGATTTTATTTATTTATTCATAAGAGACAGAGAGAGACTCAGAGACATAGGAAAAGGGAGAAATAGGCTCCCTGCAGGGAGCCTGATGCGGGACTCAGTCCCAGGACCCCAGGATCAAGCCCTGAGCCAAAGGCAGACGCTCAACCACTTAACCACCACCCAGGCGTCCCAAGAGTATGCAACTCTTGATCTTGGGTCTTGAGTTTGAGCCCCACATTGTGTGTAGAGACTACTTAAAAATAAATAAAAGAAACTTTTAAAAATACTAAAAAAAATATTTGAAAACTAAATGAATCTACTAATTACTAAATGTCTTTACTAATGGAGCTTGTGTCAGGTAGTTTTTAACTAAAGACTTTTTTTCCTCTTTCAGTATTCTGTGTTTCGGTTATATTGCTTTTACAATCTGTGGTTATGTTGCTTTTATAATCAAATAAATACATTTAGGAATTAGAAAGAAGAAAGATATTTGCCATTTATTCTTTTGGTCTCAACTCAAAGATAAAACAACTGCTTCTAGGATGTTCCAGGTCAAGCTCATTGAAAGAACCAAACACTGTTTTCCTGCTTTTCCATTGAAAGTGCACCTGTGTGCCCAAGGCAGTCTTTTGCTCACAGCATTTCCTTATTAATATGCCCTGCCTCATGTGCTCTTTTCTTCTTAGAAAGGAAAAAGAAAAATTGTCTTTATTTTCAGATGACATGGCTTTGTATGTAGAAATTCCTAAAGACTCAGCCAAATTTTGGTTGGATCTAAATCAATAATCAAAGTTACAGGATACAGGGATGCCTGGGTGGCTCAGCCGTTTGGCGCCTGCCTTTGACCCGGGGCCTGATCCCGGGGTTCCAGGATCGAGTTCCGCACTGGGCTCCCTGCAGGGAGACTGCTTCTCCCTCTGCCTGTGTCTCTGCCTCTCTCTCTCTCTCTCTGTGTGTGTGTGTGTGTGTGTGTATGTCTCTCATGAATAAATAAATAAAATCTTTGAAAAAAGTTATAGGATACAAAATTAACATACAAAATCAATAATGTTTCTATATACTAACAACGAATTTTCTGAAAAATAAACTCATCCCATTTAGAATGGCATCAAAAACGATAAAATACTTAGGAATAAAGTTAACTAAGGAGATGAAACATCTCTACCCTGAAAAATGTAAGATACTAATGCAAGAAATCAAAGATGACAGAAATAAGTGGAAAGATATCCCACCTTTGTGGACTGGAAAAATTAATATTGCTAAAATGTCAATACTACCAAATGCCATCTATAGAATCAATTCAGTCCCTCTCAAGAGTCCAATGGCATTTTTAAGGGTACTCCTATTTTTAAATTTAAATTCAATTAATTAACATATTATTAGTTTCAGAGGTAGAGGTCAGTGATTCATCCGTCTTATATAACACCCAGTGCTCATTACATCACGTGCTGTCCTTAATGTCCATCACCCAGTTACCCCTTCCCTCCAGCAATCCTGTTTTTTTGTTTTGTTTTTTTTAAAGATTTCATTTATTTATTCATGAGAGACACAGAGAGAAAGAGAGGCAGAGACACTGGCAGAGGGAGAAGCAGGCTCCATGCAGGAAGCCTGACGTGGGACTCGATCCTGGGTCCCCAGGATCAGGTCCTGGGCTGAAGGCAGCACCAAACCACTGAGCCACCCGGGCTGCTCCAGCAATCCTGTTTGTTTCCTATGATTAAGAGTCTCTTATAGTTTGTCTCCCTCTCTGATTTCATCTTTTTTCTCTCTCTTCCCTATGATTCTGTTTTGTTTCTTAAATTCCACATATGAGTGAGATCATATAATTGTCTTTCTCTCATTGACCTATTTCCCTGAGCACAATACCCTCTAGTTCCATTAGTTCTATCCACGTCATTGCAAATGGCAAAATTTCTTTTTTTTTTTTTTTTGGCTGATTAGTATTCCACTGTATATGTATACCACATCTTCTTTATCCATTCATTTATTGGTGGACCGATGGCTCTTTCTGTAGTTTGGTTATTGTGGACATTGCTGCTGTGAAAATTAGGGTGTGGGTGCCCCTTCACATTACTACAGTTGGCTCTTCGGGGTAAATACCTAGTAGTGCAATTACGGGGTGGTAGGGTAGCTCTATTTTCAACTTTCTGAGGATCCTCCATACTGTTTTCCAGAGTGGCTGCACCAGCTTTCATTCCTCATCTGGTTTTTTCTAAGCCGTTTCTTTCTTTTTTTTTTTTTTTTTTTTTAAGATTTTATTTATTCATGAGAGACAAAGAGAGAGAGGCAGAGACATAGGCAGAGGGAGAAACAGGCTCCCTGCAGGGAGCCCAATGCAAGACTTGATCCCCAGGCCTCAGGACCAGACCTGAGTGGAAGGCAGACACTCAACCACTGAGCCACCCAGGTGTCCTTTCTAAGCCGGTTCTAACCCTAAAGACTGGCAGTGTTCCTGAAGCATCAGCCTTGTGTGCTTCAAGGAAAGGAACTGGCGCCTGGAGAGGAAGGGGGAGGAGAGGAGAGGAAGAGAGAGAGAGAGCCTGTGTGTGTGTGTGTGTGTGTGTGTGTGTGTGTGTGTTGTAGAGGCCACTTGTAGGCAACAGACTTGAGCAGTGGATACCTAAGGTAAAAGGGCCCACAGTGACCACTGGGTTGAATGCAAGCAGGCTATTAGACAATCCACTTCAAAATATCCATAAGCGCGAGGTGGCCAGTGGGCTACCTACAACCCAGCGTAGGTACCATAAAAGGAAAATTTCATATGTTCCCGTACCTCCTCTCTTCTCTCCTCAACTACAGCCTCCTACCACTGCCTCCTAGCAGCAGTCTCTGCTTTGCTGTCCTGCCCATTTCTTCCTTGCAGTTTATTCGATAAACTTCTATCTCCTTTGTTCTACCTTGGGTGAATTCTTTCACCACCTGCATGCGGGCCTTCACCCAATTGGGACCCACCGTGTGTGTGTGTGCATGTGCATGCGTGCATGCATGTGTTTTTGTATGTGTGTGTTGCCTGCAAGCTCTAAATTCTTTTAAGACAACACCTGAACCCCACCCCTTTCCAAAGAGTTTTCAGACTAAGAATCTGTGTACTGCTTTAAGATACCCCTGGCCTAAGAGCTTCTCAGGTGATGAAAATGTTTCTTTCAACCACCAGCTACAAAAAGCTAAGCCAGATCTCCTCTGGATAAGATGCACCCACCACACACACCTGTGTCCCCTTTGCATTTCCCTAGAGTCGTTGGGCCTCCATGCGGAGGGTGGGGAATGAAGAGCAGGTGTTGTTGAACTCTTAATGAAAGGTTTCCTCCGTGGGATTGCCTATATCCTGCCCACCACAGTGGCTCCTGTGAGTAACTTTACCTTTGAACTCTCCTTGTCTTCAACCCGTGATCCGTGGGATTTGGTGACAATCCCCGGCTGTCAGGAAGCTTTGATCCTTGGGGAGTCCAGAGGAAGTCCTGTGATGTGTGGGATCCCCAGTGTTACAGGGATTGGGAAGAAGCCTTTCCAAGGTGGGTTGCTAAGATATACCCATTAATTAAGGAGCCTTTGCCTAACACTCAGTTACCCAAAAAAGGAGATCCGGTAACTGATAACAAGGAACTCAGTGCCCCTCGAGCATGAAGTGGTGTTTGCACAAGCATTGTTGTTATTTTAAGGACACACAGTGCCAAAGGGAGAATTCCTACCCACACCAGGAAGGAGCAGAGTACCTTAGCAGAACAGAATGCCTTAGAACCTCTCTTTTTAACAAGTAAAAGCTAACCTTATTTTGAGTGTTAGGAGGCTCTAGCAAAAATTCTCAAAGATATTTCTGAGTAGGTGAAAGATTCCTCTAGAAGAAGAAGAAAAAAGATGACCTTGTAATAAACAGTGGGAACCCTAGAATTTCTATGTAAGAGACACTTCAGGCTGAAAGCCATTGGAAGGAGTGTCAGGAGACTTGTCTTTAAACTATGTTCACATAATAAGCAGGCCAGGTTTGCTTAGAATCTGCATTTATTGGAGGTGGCTTGAGGCTGAGGGTACTTGCTAAAGCTTCCCCAAGCCATTCCATGGTGCTACCCTTTGTTTACAAATAAAAGTCAGAGTGAAGCCCCTATCATATGGTAGGCAAATCTTCTCCCTCTACCCACCTTCACAGGCAGAAATCCCTTCCTTTGCTTCCACAGAAGTGTGGAGCTTACCACTTTGAGAGGAGATCATACTCTCTAGTGTGTGTGTCTGCCTCCCCGCTAGGCAGTAGCTGCCAGAGGGTAGGGTTTGTGCATTATTCATGCTTTTATCACCAGCACACTGCCTGGGCACGAAGTAGGCCCTTAATAATGATTATTGGATGAGTGAGTAATCATGAGGCAGTAGCTCTGGGGAGTCATCCTCTTTCGGGAATCATCTCTCCTTTTTACACTGCTAGCCTTGAGGAAAGAGAGAGAGGTTACCAAAGGGCAGTGGGGACAGCCCCCCCTCCCCTGCCTAGTCATCATCAGATGCGCTTGTGCTAGGAGACCCACTCCTATTACATCTCAGCAGCTCCCTGAGAAAACCTGGAAATAGCTGCCCCATATATGGGACAGCATCTCTATAAGGTTTACCCAGAGTATTCAGGCACTTTATGTGGGGGCACTGGACAAGGAGCATTGAGAGTTACCTGCAGGGTCAACTGCATAGTATGTGGGGCCCAGTGCAGAATGAAAATGTGGGATCCCTGGTTCAAAAAAATAAGGAAAACATGCTGTTAATGGTATATAAAGTTTTTTTCCTTTCTTTGACAATTTTTCTCTCCCTCGACTTGTCGTGTGTTTATTATTTGCTATTAATGTTGTTCTAAGTAGAGAAAATTTTAAATGTGAAATTATTAGCATGAATTTTACAGTTCATTTTTATACTGTGCAAAGACAGTTGTAAATGCAGATATAAGATCATTTAACTCACGGGGCACCTGGGTGGTTGAGCATCTGACTCTTGGTTTCGGCTCAGGTCATGATCTCAGGGTCATGAGATTGAGCCCTGCGTTGGGCTCCACACTCAGCACAGAATCTACTTGGGATTCTTTCCCCCTTCCTCTCCCTCCCCCTCTGTTCCTTCCCCCTCACCCATCCACCCCTGCTCCAGTGTGCGCATGCACTTTCTCTCTCTCAAATAAATAAATAAATAGAACCTTTGAAAAAAAGCATTTAACTCATATGTGGAATCACCAAAATTATGCAAATTGTATTCTGTAGTTTATACATGCATATGTATTTCCTTTTTAGCAGAACAGTGAAACTGCACAAAGCTAGCTCAACTACTTTTATTTCACTTCTTAATATGTGCACATTCTGCTAATAGTCTTTACCTTCAGTTTACTGGTGAATAAGAAAGGACTGAAAGGAACAAGAACTGCATATTGTCCTATTGATGAAATCATCAATTTCAGAATAAATGGTTGGCTAAACATAAAGGATATTATGGGGTACCTTACTAATCCATGTTTCTTAGAAAGCCATTGCCTTCTTTCTGCATTGGAAGCAAGTTCTGGTTGGAATGGAAAGTACGGCCTCTCTGGGCTGTCAGTGCTTCCATTTGTTCAGTTGTGAATATAACAAATATGCTGCCCTTTTACTGGCTTTGTCTTGCTGAAACCCCACACGTTGTAGGCCCATCAGAATTCTGTGCTCATGCAGCATGGAATCACTTGCAAAGAATGGTGGACAAATGTGTTGGGCATATTGTGTTCCCCTGTGCTTCATTTACAAAATACACATCCAAAGATAAAATTATTAAGAATTTTAAGACAACAATAGCAGATCATTGAACCTAGCATGCGGCCCTTCTTGACTGGGGGACCTACTGTAACTACACAGGTCACACACCCATGTAGCAAGCCTGGTTGTTTGGCATTTCTTAGAATTTTTAGTTTTTACCAAGTGACAAACTGGCCAGCAGTAACATGCATACATGCCTTCTTTCATTCATAAATTTTTTAGGTCTCTGCCATGTGCCAATCACTATATGAGGCATTGGGACAACACCAGAATGAACAGGGCAAGATACGGCTTCAGTGTCAACAGTATATGTGATCCAGTGAGGAAAACATAATTTTAATTACACAATAAATATTTAAATTACAACTATGATATAAGTTACAAACAGAACTACAGGCAGAGTAAAAAGACTTACCTAGATGAGTTAGATTCCTGAGGAAGGGGTATTTTAGGCTGTGGGTGAGTAGGCGTTGCTGGGTGAAGAGGAAGCAAAATAGTCTTCCAGGATGAGGGAACAGCATATGCAAAGGCCTTGCACTGGGAAGGAGCTTTGCTCAAAGAAAGAAAGAAAGCCCACCCCACCAGCACACCTGGTACACAGGGAACAAGAGGGAGACTAACGAGTGGCCTGGGAGCTTGTTTTATATGCCCCTTCTCCCCTACATTCTTTCTTTTTTTTTTTTTAATTTATTTATTTATGATAGTCACAGAGAGAGAGAGAGAGAGAGAGAGAGAAAGGCAGAGACATAGGCAGAGGGAGAAGCAGGCTCCATGCACCGGGAGCCCGACGTGGGATTCGATCCCGGGTCTCCAGGATCGCGCCCTGGGCCAAAGGCAGGCACTAAACCGCTGCGCCACCCAGGGATCCCTACATTCTTCTTTCTACTCCCCATCACCCATGCTCTTAAAGAATATCAATGTATGGGGCAGCCCAGGTGGCTCAGCGGTTTAGCGCCGCCTTCAGCTCAGGGCGTGATCCTAGAGACCCGGGATCGAGTCCCATGTCAGGCTCCTGGCATGAAGCCTGCTTCTCCGTCTGCCTGTGTCTCTGCCTCTCTCTCTCTTTCTCTCTCTCTCTCTCTCTTTGTGTGTCCCTCATGAATAAATAAATAAATAATTTTAAAAAAGAATATCAATGTATGGAAAAAGTTCTTTCTCTCTTCTTTAGCAAGTCCAAGATATGTGATGCTACACAGTTAGCATATTTTTGTGGAAAACTTAGGGGACTTCAAGCCCAGAGCATGTACAATTGACCCTTGAATGATGCAACGGTTAGGGATGCCCACACCCCACCCCCACCCTGGTGCAGTCAGAACTCCTCATGTAGCTTTTGACTCCCCAGAGACATAATTACTGATAGCTGACTGTTGACCAGAAGCCTTACTGATAATGTAAACAGTCTATTAATATATATTCTATATGTCATATATATTATATACTGTCTCCTTACAGTAAAGTACATTAGAATAAAGAAAAAGTAAGAAAATGATAATGAAGAGAAGATATATTTACAGTTACTGTATCAAAAATATCACATATAAATAGACCCACATAGTTCAGACTGTACTCATTACAGTACATTTCCTATCATTTCTGTTCACCATCTCCAATTCACTTTCTTTTTCCTAAAATGTGACCTCTGTTTCCTATAACCTCTCTTTATACTCTTTCTGTGCTCTGTTAGGACACTTATTGTATTTTGTTTTGTATTCTTTATTTATGTGTATGACTTATCTTCCCTATCAGACAGTAAACCTTTAAAGTCAGGTTCTATACCTCTTCCACCTGTTAAATGGTGTTATGGAAAACCTTTGCCTAGTAGTTAATTCAGTCAAGCAAAAAGCTCATTTATTCTGTAGTAGGTAATATATTCATAAAATACAATATTAAAAAGTACAAGAGTACATAATTCCCTCATATCCCTCTCCAGTTACCTTCCCTAGAGACAACCAGGTGTTTTCTTTTTTGAAAGATTTTATTTATTTATTCATAAGAGACACAGAGAGAGAAGCAGAGACATAGGCGGAGGGAGAAGCAGGCTCCCTACTTCTCAAGCCCAATGTGGGACCTGATCCCTGGACCCCAGGATCATAACCCAAGCCAAAGGCAGATGCTCAACCACTACCCAGGTGCCCCAGCAGCCAGTTTTTTAATATATATATTTTAAAGACCGTCCATATTTAGAGCACATAGGCTACTATATATATTTATTACATGGTTTCTATGAAAAGCCACAAAAGTGAAAAAATGGATGAATGTCTACATGCTCCTATTCCATTTTTTCTGATCTTTCTCCATTTTTGGAAATTACACATTGGCATAAACTTCAGGATACAGCCAATGCTTGACATTCCAAGGTACTGAGAGGAGTGCCTGGTTGGTTCAGTCAGTAGAGCATGTGACTCTTACTCTCAGGGTCATGATTTCAAGCCCCATGAGGCCTACATTTATAAGTCAATCAATCAATGCATGAATCCTTAAAAAATAAAGTGGTGAGAAAAAATTTTAAAGACCATTTAAACCAATTATTGTCAGAGATGCTTGCATGTAGTGAAATAAACCCAACTCGATGCATGTCAGGTGGCATTATTAATAAATAAAGACAATACAGCATAGGATAGTGGTTAATATTATAGGCCCTCTTCTAAGCAAAATACAAAATCCAGAAACCATAAAGGAAAAATTGATAAATTTAGCTACATCAAAAATGCAGATTTCTCTACTGGAAAAAAATTTCACAAAGCCAACTATGACAAACAATATTTGCAACTTATAAATGATAGACCTTTTTTTATATACAAAGAGCTCTTACAAATCAGTATGGTAAATTTCAGTTACACTTAGGAGAAAAATATATAGTTTATGTATTTATTAGAAATATGCAAATTTAAAACAGCCCTATGCTATTTTTCACTTGGTGGATAAGCAGAGATAAACAATTTACAGTACGTATGTAGCAGTGATGAGAATATAGTGTCACATAGAATTGTAAATTATTGCAACTCTCTGGCCACATCTATCAAAATTTTGTATGTGTATTACCTTTTGACCCAGCGATTCCATTTCTAGATATTTGTCCTGTAGATACACTTGTTCGTGTCTGCAATGACTTAGGGAGTAGAGTGTTTATTGCAGCAGTATATGCAATATCAAAAGATTTTTTTAAAATGAGTTTCATTGGCAGATAAATAAATTGTGTGGCATTAGCCCTATGCAGCCAATTTTTTTAAAAAGTATTTCTGGGGGATGCCTGGGTGGCTCAGCGGTTGAGCATCTGCCTTCACGCTCAGGGTGTGATCCCAGAGTTCTGGGATCGAATCCCACATCGGGCTCCTTGCAGGGAGCCTGCTTCTTCCTCTGCCTGTGTCTCTGCCTCTCTCGGTGTGTGTCTGTCATGAATAAACAAATAAAACATTTAAAAAAAAAGTATTTCTGTGTGTACCAATTATACAAAAGATCTTCAAAATAGAGTAAGTCAGTTGGAATGATGGCACATAACAGCATAAAATATAATTCTGTGGATTTAAAAAGGGGGGGAGAGGCACATACATGTATATGCTTACAAACATAGAGAACATTTCTCACCATTAAGTGTGATATCCTCTGAGAAAGGAGACTAAGAGTCTGGAGTAGAAGAGAGACTTTTTTTTTTAAGTAGGCTTTACGTCCAGTGTGGAGTCCAGTGTGGGGCTTGAACTCATGACCCTGAAATCAGGACCTGAGCTAAGATCAATAGTTGGACCCTTCACCGACTGAGGCACCCAGGCACCCCCGAGACTTCTTTTTTAATATATACTTTTTTGTACTGTATTACCTTTTCAATAAAAATAAATAAGAGAGACGCCTGGATGGCTCAGCAGTTGAACCACCTGCCTTCCGCCCAGGGCGTGATCCTGGAGTCCCAGGATCGAGTCCCGCATCGGGCTCCTGTGTGGAGCCTACTTCTCTCTCTGTCTATGTATCTGCCTCTCTCTCTGTGTGTCTCATGAATAAATAAATAAGATCTTTAAAAAAATAGGGGATCCCTGGGTGGCTCAGCAGTTTAGCACCTGCCTTCGGCCCGGGGCGTGATGCTGGGGTCCTGGGATCGAGTCCCATGTCGGGCTCCCTGCCTGGAGCCTGCTTCTCCCTCTGCCTCTGCCTGTGTCTGTCTCTCATCTCTCATGAATAAATAAAATAAAGTCTTAAAAAAAAAAAAAAAAGATCTTTAAAAAAATAAATAAGGGATCCCTGGGTGGCTCAGCGGTTTAGCGCCTGCCTTTGGCCCAGGGCGTGATCCTGGAGTTCTGGGATTGTGTCCCACATTGGGCTCCCTGCATGGCGCCTGCTTCTCCCTCTGCCTGTCTCTGCCTCTCTCTCTTTGTGTCTTTCATGAATAAATAAATGAATGAATGAATGAATGAATAAATAAATAAATAAATAAATAAATAAATAAATAAATAAATAAAATCTTTTAAAAATAAATAAAAATAAATAAGGACTTTGGCTCTGGATGTTTAAAATCTGGCTCCCCCATTTTTTCCCTGTGTAATCTTGGGATGTTATATAACCCTCTGGTCTATGTTCTCATCTCATTAAAATGGGGCTAATAACTATATGACTGGCATAAGAATTGGATAATATATGAAAAATACCTAATATGGTACCTGATCCAAAAATAGTAGTTTTTGAGGCAAAGAGCCCTAGACCAGAAGAAATTTCACAAGAAGCCACAGATAAGTCACGTGACCCCCTACAACCTGGTGTCTTCAGTCTCCAGTTTGGCCAGCTGATCCCTGAGGCCTCTTACTCTGAGTTTCCCTGTTCTTTTGAAACCTGTTTCCTGCTAAAAGTTGTAACTCCAGAGCCAGGTGGATTTTGGAGGAAATTAGGAGCTCCTGGGAGTAGGTGCTTTGGCACCCTCCCAGTTCCATACCAGAGCCTAAGATGAGAGCATCAGACGTGAAAGATGGGTGCGGCTCTATCTTACAGAGCCCTCCCTTGTTTCCTGTTGCGACGTTGCAATTGAAAAAATATATATATAGTGACTTAAGGAAGGGCATGGAGATGGAACTGGGGTGGAAAATTTTTAAAG
Source organism: Canis lupus familiaris (assembly GCF_011100685.1). Lineage (NCBI taxonomy): Eukaryota > Metazoa > Chordata > Mammalia > Carnivora > Canidae > Canis > Canis lupus. The sequence goes on along the minus strand of NC_049226.1, from coordinate 81,133,129 downwards.
CAGTGGCAGGGAAAGGCATGCTTGCTGAAGAGATAGGTAGCCTTCTGAGTCTCCTAATAAGATAGATTTCAGCAGACAGGTGTCCACAGAGGGTTCTGTGGGAGCTGGAGAGGAAGATGCTGGTAATTATGCTCTAGGAGTAACCCTATCTGGCACTAGGATCTCTCTGTGGTCCTGAGGTCTGTGCCATGCTTTGGGACTGAAGGAAGGGGCCTAGGATCTATACTTTGGCCTGGGGATAAAGGAGTAGTAGACCCCGTGGCTGGTATAGTTTGGTGTCAAGGGTCATGAGAAACCCAAAAGGAAGTCTATCTCAGTACAGCTACCCCTCCTTCCATCTGAGAAAGTCATTCAGAATCTTCTTCAGGGAGCCTGTGAGTTTCATCACAGAACTTTTCAGGCTGAAGAAGGTGGATGGGTTTTTCTGAGAAATTTTGGCACAGCAGACACATAATCATGACAGTGTCTCTCTCATACAGGTGCTGAGGGATGTCCTCAAGGATCTCTACCACCTGCTGAAACACGTGGTGCATTTGGAGCCTGATGACGTGGCCAGGCTCCATGCCCAGCTGGCCCTTGAAGAACTGGATGAGATTATGAGAAATTTCCTCTTCCCACCACAGAAGCTGGAGAAAAAGATTGTGGTCCTGCCATAGACCTGGTTCAAAGGCCATCAAGGAGGCAGAGGATCAAGCAGGCAGAGGACCAAGCAGGCAGAGCGATGCCCAAACCTTCCAGCAGGTGGTCCCACCGCCTCTTTGGTGCTGGCAATATGGCTGACCCTGGATGGCTTTGGGTCTCTGGTCACTTGTGTCTTCAGGCTGACCTTTCTAAAGCATCTATTTAGCCATCCTGCGTCCAGCCTGAAGCTTATGTTATTAGAAGAAAAAAGATGACAAATCTCACTTATCTGCACATTTTTCACTGTCCTGTAGCATTTAGAGAAGGAAGTCTACTTGATGGGAGTATATTTTTTAACTCAGCTGGTAGAATTTGACTAATTGACCGTTCTTTTATTGTGACTTGAGCTGAAGAGGTTGACCACCCTCCTGCGTGGCACATGTGCACATACCTTCCATGGTGAGATGATTCTTCCTTGTGCTAATGAGCAGACAGAGCTGGTCATCCTTGGCCCCTCGTGAGGCATATCAGAGTACGGAGATGCATCTGGAGGGAGGAAGGGGAAGCAAACTTACCAGAACATGCAAAATGGAATAAAATCATTTTGGCTAGAAAGAATAACGCTCTGAATCTGGTCTTCTCCTATTGAGATGGAAAGCTGTGGCACTGAGGAGGATTTGATCTCTGGAAAAGAGAGTCAAGCTGGTTGAATCTTCCAGAGATGAAGGGTAAGCCCTGTGTTTGTCCTCCTGGGTCATTTTCTTAGCTCCCTCTGCTGCTACTATTTTCATTAAGTCGCCCTGATTATAGGACAGAAGAGCCACAAACACCTCAGATGAGAGAGTTCTCTGCTCCTTTAGGGAGGAATGGTAGACAATGGGTTAATGGAATGAGCACTGAAAAGTGTGTAGTATAATGGTAACCTGATGCTAAGTTTATTGAAATCCTATCATATATAGCACCATGGGCTCCTCTTTCTTTATAGTTTGGCCTCTGAATTTTGATTGCAGCTAAAAGAGAGGACAGAGGGGTGCCTCAGTGGCTCAGTTGGTTAAGCATCTGCCTTTGGCTCAGATCATGATCTCAGGGTCCTGGGATGGAGCCCTGTATCAGGCTCCATGCTCAGTGGGCAGTCTTCTCTCTCTGCCCCTCCTCCTCCTCGTTCTCTCTCTCTCTCTCTCTCTCTCTCTCTCATTCTCTCTCTCTCAAATAAATAAATAAATAAAGTCTTCTAAAAGAGAGAGAAAGAGGTCAAAAAATAGAAATAGGCTGACTGCCTCAGACAAGCCTTCCCTGTTGTCAACTCTTTTACAAGGCTAACACAGCTGCTTGACCAATCCTCAGCATTGCAGGGTTAGGTACAGAATTCTGTCTCCACTCTCTGGGGTAACCAGGCCTAGGGCAACAAAACACAATTTCCCAAAACTCACAGGTACCCAAAGGAGCTATGTACAAGCATGCCTATTTGCCAATTAACAACAGGATGTTTGTCTCTGGCCGGATTACAGATGTGGTTCTTAGCTTAGAACCTTTGTGGTGGGCATTCCTTCCAAGTGGCCTTCTTACAGACACCTATGGATCACAAGTTAGCTTAGTAAGCAAAGATTTAGCACAAAGGCAATTAGATGTTTTTAAGAAACATTATCATTTAGGTAGGGTAGCTAGATTTGTTTCCATTCTCCAAATCAAAATGTCTAGAAAATCAGGATCAGGGCTTTCAAATCAGAGAAGAATCTCCTTTGAATCAGCTGGATGTGCCCTAAAAGTTCTTGTTTCTTGGCCTTCCTTTTTTTTTTTTCTTGGCCTTCCTTTAACCAGACTCCATACAATATACTTCAGATCGTCAGATTGGATATATTAAATGATTGGGTTAACTTACAACTTCGTTTGCATTAAACACATCCCCTTCTGAAGATATGTCCTACTGGATCACCTTGATTAGACTGAGAAACTCTAGTCTCAAAACCTATTTTCTCTGGAGTACTTGGGTGGCCCTGTCAGTTGGGCCTTCAGCTCAAGTCATGATCCCAGGGTCCTAAGATCAAGCTCCATGTAGGGCACCCTGCTCATCAGGGAGTTTGCTTCTCCCTCTCCCTCTGCCCCTTCCCCTTGCTGGTGCTCACTCTCTTTTTAAAAAGATTTTACTTATTTATTTGAGAGAGGGGAAGAGCCAGTGCAACCGCTGGGCCACCGGGGCTGCCCAATTGCCAATTAATTTGAATTATTTGGCAAGTGGCTAATACCATCTGTTCTTTCTTGATTCTGATGGATTCCATTTAAGAGAGTAACTTTTTCTGACCTTATTACCAAATTCAAGGGAAAGACACTATAATGTAATCCTCCTAAATGTGACCAAAATATTAAAAGTTTCCAAATTTATATTTATAAGTATATTTTATTGTATATTTTTATACATTTATACACATATATGTATAATAATTTCTATCCATCCTTGGGAAAAAACATGAGAATTAAGAACTTCAGGATAAGGGCACCTGGCTGGCTCAGTCAGAGGAGCAATGACTCTTAATCTCAGGGTAATGAGTTTGAGCCCCATGTTGACTGTAGAGATTACTAAAAAAATAAGTAAACTTAAAGAAGTTAAGGATAATAAAAACACAAAACTTAAAAAAAAAAAAAAAAGAAAGAGGCACGTGGCAGGCAGGTGGCAGGAACAATAGTGATGCCTCTGTCCCCAGGGCACATGAGGGTGTCTGGTTCCATGTAATCTGTAATAGCAATGTCCTTGCTTCTATCTCTGCCCTTCCTCCAGGCCACCGTCTCTCTGTTGCTCTTCCAGTCTGCTCCCTTATCTGTCACTGAACTTCCCGTGGCCTCTCACCTTTGGTCCCTTTCATTGACCAGCAGTCTGTCACCCAGACTCCCCTGGATCATCCACATGGTCCATTACTTGGCCTTATCCCACCTTCTCTCCCTTCTTTCCCTCCCTGGTTTCTTCCTCCTGTTTCCAGGCCAGCTGTCTACAGCTCCTTGACCTACAGAGGAAGGCCCTATAGCAAGAGACATGCAGGGGCCCAAAACCCTGGCTGCAGCCAAACTCCAGGTCTACTGCCTGAGCATCAACTGTTTTTGTTCAGGTGACATCCTGGACATTCTTTAGAGTCTCTGCCCTGTGGTTCTTCCTGGGCAAGTCCTCTGTTCCTTCCTTCTACAAGTCCTCTGTTACTTAATCAGAAATCTCCTGACCTTCACTTTGCTCCTTACCATCTCTCCACGCACATATGTGTCCGTACTTCCCAATACTTTCCTTTCTTCACCTCTCTCCTCCATTCCTTTACCTTTCCTGTAGTTCTGCTCACCCATAGGTATATAGGCCGAGGAGCCAGGGGGCTGGAGGTTAGCAAAGCAAATCACAGCATCAGTGACAGCCATTTATCGAGCACCTACAATGTACAGATGCTGTACCAGGCACAGAGAATGCAGCAGTGAGCAAAGCAGACTGAACCCCTACCCTCAGGGGCGGCTTACATTATAAGGGATGGAGAAGGGCAATAAATAAGATAAACAGTAAAGTAGACAGAAGGTCAAGTGAAGTTAAATGCTATGGAGAAAAATTAAGTCAGGAAAATGGATGCAGAGCTACTGAGGATGGGAGCTGTAGGCGTAGATCAGTTGCTTAGAGAAATCCCCCCCACCGCCTCAAGAAGTTGATATTTGAGTAAAGGTCAGAAGAAGATGAGGGAGTGACCATGAAGATATTTGAGGGAAGAGCATTCCGGACAGAGGGAATGGCAGGTGCACAGGCCCAGAGCTGAGAGCGTGTCTGGCAGGTTTGAGGACAGGCCAGAAGGCCGGTGTGGCTACAGCAGAGTGAGCGAGAGGAACAGGGACCTCTCCGAGCAAGGCAGGCAGCCATACACCTCTTTCTACCTGAAGCCCCCCTCAGCTTATTTTTGTAAAGTACTTTGAGACCAAATGGATGAATGCTGTAAAATGGGAAATGCATATAGCCCAAAGGAGTTTTGTACACAGTCTTTTTAAAAAAAAAAATTTATTTATTCATGAGAGACACAGAGAGGCAGAGACACAGGCAGGGGGAGAAGCAGGCTCTATGCAGGGAGCCCGATGTGGGCCTCGATTCCGGGACTCCGGGATCACACCCCAAGCCAAAGGCAGATGCTCAACCTCTGAGCCACCCAGGCGTCCCTGTACCCAGTTTTCTTTCTCTTGGTCAGGATGAAGGGAGAAGCCCCATCTCTTCCCCAACCCCTTCTCTGGGAAACAAATGTGTTGATCTGCCCTCATGAACCCCCGACCCTCACCCCCTGTCTGTGAGCTGGTGAGCAAATGGAGCCTTGCCTGCCACCTGCCTGTGATTCACAGGGCGCTTTGCTGTGGTGGATGGATGGCTAAGACATCTGAAAGCGGATCAGTTGGGAGGAATAAGTTGGAGGATGATTCATCTGACCTGTACAAAACCAGATTGGCTTCTGTAGTTTCTCTGCACGGAAATCCAGACTCTCAGCCAGAATGTCCATGGTCAGGGAGAGGGTGGGTGAGGGGAGCTGAGTGCCAGGTAGGCTGGGCGCCATGACCGCTCTTCCCTGACCAGGCCTGACCTGTGAGAGTCTGGCTGTGTCCTCCAGCAAGTTCTGCAGCCACAGACATTCTGCAGTCACATGCAGCCGGCTCACTGCACTGCGCACGTCTGCCTTGCATGCACCACTCAGCTTGGAACTGAGATGCTGCTGGGGGCTGGGGAGCTGTCTTCTAGGGAACCTGCTGTGGCACTCTTCCCTGCTGGCAGGGCTCACGGCTGCCTGCTGGCAAGAGAGGAGGGAGTGTAGACCCCCCGCCGTCAGCCCTGGAAGCGGCTGTGCCTACTTACTTGAAGGGTCATCCACTTTGTCCCTCTCATCAGTTCTCCCTACTGCCTCAGGAGCTCTGTACCGCCAGGAGGGCTCAGGGACTGTCCTCACTGCCCACGAACCTCTGTCATCCCTGCTGGGCAGAGAATAGGGAGATCAGTTGCTCTGTGTTCCCTTTCGTTTGGAAAGTCATTTCTGCATCCACAACCTTGTCTGATTCTCCCAACAACCTGGTAGTACAGGGAGGTGAGCTATTGTTATCTTCCTTTGGTGGGATGTGGCCCCAAGTCTCCTGGGTCTCAGGCGGACTCTTGAACATCTGTTAAATACCATATACCCTCTCTCCCGCCAGCCCCCCCCCCCAAATGAGTATAGAGCACAGTTTGGGAAGAAAACTCAGGGGTTCATATATCCAGGTGAGCCTCAGCACGTGTGTCCCATGAAGATAGAGTTTGATTTCCGCTGACATGCTGAGGGACACCTGCCACGACCCCTGTGCTTGCCCTGTGCCACCTCTGAGGATGCTGAGCAGTGATAGAGCCCTCAAGTAAGGCTACCTGGCTGCTTCTGTGTGTGTGTGTGTGTGTGTGTGTGTGTGTGTGTGTGTGTGTTCTGACTACATATGTCACATAAACTCTTACAAAATTTAATGCATATGTAACAAAAAAAGAAAAATATCCACAATTTCACCTCCACTCCTACCCCAGGATTATCACTGGCATTTTTGTGTATGCCCCTTCAGATCTTTCTTACCTTCACACTTTTCTCAAATGAATACGTACATGTATTACTGCTTCCAAAAATCCAAATAGGATTGAACCATAAATAGTGTCCCACATATTTTTTTCTTAATTATATATCTCGGAGACACTCTCCTGTTCGTGCTCACAGCTCCCTCTCCTTTGCGATGGGCCATGTCTTCTGTGGTATAGGTGAGCTACAGCTGGTTTAAGTATTTGTTTCTTGATGGTCCATTGAGTTGTTTATAATTTCCAATGGTTCTTTGGGGATTCTCAACATAACTCTATGCATACTGAAGTGTTTCTATAGGATAGGTCCCAAGAGGTCTAAATATTGGATCACGGTGTTTTGAACATTTTTACTTTTTTTTAAGATGTTGTTTTTAAGTAATCCCTAAACTTAACGTGGGACTTGAACTCACAACCCCAAGATCAAGAATCACATGCTCTGTTGACTGAGCCAGCCAGCCACCCAGCTATGAACATTTTTAAGCGTTAGTATCAAAATGTCCACCAAAAAGTGTGTGCTGATCTACATTCCCGTACCCTCAGTTGACATTGCTTCAATACCCATGAAATAGAGGTTGAGCCTTCACCAGCAAAATGTTGACACCTTTCTCTCAAAATAATTCAAGGACTGGGCAATCTCCAGGGGCTGGAGTTCTCCATATACCAAAACCACCAATGAGGGTGCAATAACACACTTTGGAAGTACACTCACCAGCTTATTAGTACTCATCCTGGAGAGAAATCCTGAGCCCGAGCAGGTCTACCAGAAAGGATTCTTACCAGGGACACCTGGCTGGCTCAGCCAGTAAAGCACATGCCTCTCGTTCTAGAGGTTGGGTGTACAACCTACTAAAAGACAAAAACAATTTTTATCAGACTCTCAGTTCTGAGACTGTGCCCTGGGTATTAGGGTATACCCTCTCAAGAGGTTTGGAGTGTCCCTAGGATAAGGACCATGGTTCCCAAACCAGACTCAGGACATAGAGCCTGATGGCCCCTCAAAATATCAAGTTCATCTTATAACACCCAGAGTCAATGATGCTGTAGCTCTACATCATTGAACATAATACTTAACACTATAAAGAGCTTATTGTACTCTTCTGTGTGTTTGAGGTCTATACATCCAGTACATCCTCCCACTTGGCCTGTGAGGTAGGTATTATTATTATCCCTGTTTTACAGATGAGAAAAGTGAGGTGCCCAAGAGGCTAATTATTTGTTGCAGATTACATACCTGTGATAAGTAGCTAAACCAGTATTTGGACCCAGGCAGTCTGGCTCCCAAAACTAGACTTGTAACCACTGTGCTTTGCTTTGCTACCTAATAGTGTATTTCCAAATAGTGAGAAGGTGGGGGAAGGGTGTTCTTAATATAAGTGAGGCCAGGAAAGTGGTCCCTGCTTGTTTTAAGGGGACCACCTATGTCAAGTTACAGGACACTACTACTCCAAGTAGTGTCCTCAGACACCAAAACCCAGCCTCAGAACTTGTTTGATGTCTTGTGTTTAACCTCGTTGTCTGCCCAGCAGCTAGAGATGAGATCTGCTAAAACTCGCCAGCCCTCCTGCTCTTACACCTTAACAGCTTTCATAAATCGCTTATTTAAAGGCTTGTTCTTCACTCTGGGGATGACACCCAAGACTGCCTTCCTGAGAGCAGAGGAGGCAGAGAGCCATGTTGTGAGTGTGTGCAACACAGAAAATGTAGAAAGTCTTCCCGTACAATCCAATCAGAGCCAGGAAATGTCCCCTTTGAAGATTGGCTGTTGTTTTGGTTTGGTTTTTTTAGCCTTTCATCTCCTGGAAGCAGGGTTCTGGTTCTCAGATTTCATTTTCAGAATGATTACTATGGATCATTTTAAACGGTTATCTATTGCACCTATATTTCTTGCTATTAGTCATTGATAGCTCTATCCCATACCATCCCTTGAGAGAAAAACGAGACTGGAATTAACAGCCCTCTTTTGCAGAAGGGAAAAATAAGGTCCAGAGATGAAAGGTTTTGCAAACGAAAAAAGACAGAAGAAGAGGAGGTGTGAGTGCTCAAGGGCAGAGAAACTTGTTCCTCTATTCACTAGTTCTGAGGCTTAGCCAGTGAGCCAGCACCATCCTCCACCCCAGAGCAGCTGCGGGTGAGAGCAGTGGGTGTCAGCAGAGGGCAGTTTGCAGGGAGCTGCCGAGTTGCAGGAGCGCCCTCTCTGCTGGGGAACCGGGAAAAGCGGCGGGGCCTTTAAGTAGTTTATTAAATGATGTAAGATTTAATCTTCGCTGTCTGCCTTGGAGCTGAAGCCTGCTCAGAACGGTGCCTGGGTGGGGCTTTTCTGATGTGCAGTCCTGGTCATCACACGTCAAGGTAGCCTGGTGCTGCGGAGAACAAAACCACCTGCTCCACACTTCCAGAGTCTCTAGAACTTGAACAAATGTCTCTGTCCTCTCCCACCCCAACGTATAACACACACCTTTATCAGACCACGCACCACTTTCAAAACTTCAAATCCTATGGTGACCGTATTAATCCTAGGGACGGGCCAACCTGAAATTAGGCTGTCTTCACTGAAAGAATGGTAGTACTGATGCTTCAGAGAGCTGGGGGTGGGGTGGGGTGAGTTCCCCTCCCCAGCCCAAACTTCCCCCCAAAACTTTGAGCATCAGAGTTGGAGGCTCTTGCATCAGCCACATGGGTATTTCTCCATGACCAACGCCAAGACCAAGGGAGAGAGATGGTCATGGGGACTCCATGCACCACCAAAAGAGAGCAGCTTGGACCTGTTACCCTAACCTACCCTTGGAGTAGGAAAAGCCCCCAAAATGCAGAAGTTCTTTTGTTTATAAACTGAAAGCTAATCCAAGTCAGGTTTTGGCAGCTCTGTCCTTCCATTGACAAGGGCTGGCTAGTTTCCCCTACCCCCAGTTCTCCTAGAAAAGGCAGGCAGTACCTTTGCCAACAAAAAAACTGTCAATCCAATTCCAGGTATATTGCAGAGATGTAGGGACTGATCCTGCCCATCTGGTCCTGTTCTCCTCTGTGTTTCTCCCTGGCTCTCCCTCTTAATTTCCAGTTCAAATCAGTGCCCTTTCTCCTTTTCCTTTTTTACTTCTGGCTTATTAGCTCATTAGCTCATTGTTCATTTTTTAAGATCAGTTCATTCAAACAGGTGTGGCAGAGGAAAATGGAAGACACTTCTATACCCTGGAGCTCATCTCCAGGATTGGCTGGCTCTCCGCTGTCCTGGTGCCAGAAATGCACTTGCAAATCTCAGCTGAGGAGAATCCTTAGGATCTGTTCTCAACCTTGGATATATAATAGAATCACCTAGGGAATTAAAAAAAAAAAATCAAGCCTAGGGCTCACCCCCAGTGATTTTAATTGATCTGGGATAGGGTCCAGGCATTAGTGTTTTTTAAAAAGCTCCAAGGTTTTAAAAGTCTAATGTGCAGCAGCCAGATGCCAAAACCACTACTGCATTAGTTTACCCAGTGAGAAAAGAGTGTGTGTGTGTGTGTGTGTGTGTGTGTGTGTTTAGGGAGGGTTCTTAGCAAAAAAAAAAAAAAAAAAAAAATCTGATAGTAGGCCATACTTCATGGGGGAAAGTCCTTCCCCACAAAGGAATTGATGCATACTGCCCCCACTCTTGGCTCTTCTCTAATTGCTTTTATGGAGGATCCAGCTTTGGGCTTCCTCTGTGACAGTGACTAATGATGTATTTCATCAAGAAAGAGGGGACACCTGGGTGGTTCAGTGCTTGAGCGGCTGCCTTTGGCCCAGGGCGTGATCCTGGAGTCCCGGGATCGAGTCCCACATCAGGCTCCCTGCATGGAGCCTGCTTCTCCCTCTGCCTGTGTCTCTGCCTCTCTCTGTGTGTGTCTCTCATGAATAAATAAATAAAGTCTTTAAAAAGAAAGAGGACATTAAAAAAATAAAATTAATTTAAAAAAGAAAGAGGACATAAAGCAGAAGTGCCAGCACATTTAAATACATTGACGTTGTAGATGTTATTGTAACAAGAGCCAAATGAATTTGGAACAAGGTTACCTTAAGCTATCTGTTCCCCTCCTGCTGATACAGCAGCTGGGACACTAGGATGGTAGACTGGGATTGTGTTCTACTAAAGTCCGGAAAGCAGATGTGTGCTTGTCCAATGAGCAAGAATGCATGTGTCCACTTTGGGTATAGTGAATTATGTGCACATGTGGGTGTAGACAGGCAGGTGGGTACTTGCTTGAGGGGTAGTTTACAATACCCAGAGGAGAACCCCCTCCCTGGGGCTTCCTCCAGCCTCCATGCGATGGTGCTGACATTGTCATTCTTGGATATACTTTTTTTTTTTTTTTTTTTTCAGTAAAAGCATTCTCTCAGAATGCTCATATGTGCACCTCCCTCCCTTACCCAGGATCCCCATGGTCCTGGATGAGGGCATGTATGGGAGCTGACACCAGCTTGGATGTGCCAAGGGCTATGTTGCCAGGAGGAGGACTTCTTTCACTCAAAGGTGCTGGATGAGGTAGCACAGCTATGCATACTCCCTCCTTCTCTGCTAAATTCTCTCAAAGGATCAGTGAGAAGGATTTAAACAAAGCAAATTACTCAAGTTTTGACTACTACTAATCCTATCTATATCCTGGCCCTCCCAACTTGAGTGCTTTTTTTTTTTTCACACCCAGTGTGGGGCTCGAACTCACAACACCAAGATCAAGAGTTAGGGAGGGGTGCCTGGGTGGCTCAGTTGGCTAAGGTCCACCTTCGGCCCAGATCATGATCCTAGGGTCCTGGAATGGAGCCCCACATCAGGCTCTCTGCTCAGCGGGGAGTCTGCTTCTCCCTCTGCCCTTCCCTCAGTCCTTCCCCCTGCTCATGGGCTTGTGCTCCCCGATTGCTCTCAAATAAATATGTGCTACTGGCTGAGCCAGCCAGATGCCCCTTTACTGCTTTCTTTGTAAAGGGTTTCCAAACCCTTTTCACCTGAACTCATGTATGATATAGACTGTACCCCCACCTAGCCCCAGCTTAGAAGGAAATTCTATAAATTCAGGATTTATATCATTTAAAAATACCTTTTTGTTACCAAATTATTATACTTATTAATAGAAAATTTGGAGACTACCGAGAAAAAAGCAAAGAGAGAAAAATCTATTGTTCCACTACCCAAACCTGATCCTAATATCTGGGTGAACTTCCCTCTTGCCTTTTAATTTATAGGACTTAAAAGAAGACAAGAATGTAAATGTATTCATTCATACAAAACAATTTTGTATCCTGCCTTTTTTTACTTAACGTTGCACGATAAGCATTTGGGTATATTCCTATGTTCTTTTCATGAACATAATTTCTAGTAGCTGTACAATATCCTAACAAGAAGGAGATTATGGTTGAAAATCACCTTTATATATTTTTTTTTTTTCTGCATTCACCTAAAAGAGGAGAGAAAGGGAAAATGGCTGGGAAGAGCTTTTGCTGCTCAGGATTCCAAGGAAAGCATCTCCAGATCTGGTTTGATATTCGGTTATCGTTCTGGTGTGCCCTCCTAATCCTGACCTTCAAGCCAGCATAAAAGAACCTGGCCCCTTGGTCGGGGCTGACTGCTCTGCCGCCAGCAGAGCAGAGGCCCCTTAATTTGAAATGAAAACGATTTTCCCATCCCAGGAGAGAGAGACAGAGAGAGAGAGAGAGAGAGAGAGAGGCTGGAGTTAAAATCCCCCATTGTAGCTGCAGGACAGAAGAGTCCTTACACCTGCTTCTTCAAACATAGCACCTAGGAAGGGTACTGATTACAGAGTACTTGGCGTAAGAGGGGCAAGCCATGAAAGGTAACTTTGTCGGCTGGTAGCCGCCAGGCTGTAGCCAAGGCACACGGTTTCCACTTTGAATTATGTATTAACCGGTTGCAGATGAAGCTGCCTTGAGGAGGACGCCCCGTTTAGTCAGCTGGGGGACATAACCTGCTATTCGGTGGAGGCCAGTTTAAATTCACCTTGATTAGCTTCAAGAGCTTTGGGTTGTGGTCAGCCCAGGGAAGTTGCTGGGACGGAGCCTGGGGGTGGCCTGGCTGCCGGCCCCTTGCTGTTGCTGCTGCGGGGGAGCACTGCAGCGGGAGGTCGGCGTGGGGGGCGCCTGCAGGGGGGGGCGCACTCACCGGGAGGCCAGGCCAGGCAGCAGGGGGTCAGGGCTTCCAGCCCCAGCCCAGGGAGGTGGAGTGCCTGCCTCCCCTGCTGCATGGTGTGGGCGCGCTTCACAGGTCTGAAAATCACAGGAAGGCGAAATCTTTGTGGAACCGTCAGCTGCAGGGACCCCAGACCCTCCAAAGTTGGAGAATGGCCCTCTCAACCCTCCAGGCCGCAGACGCCCTTCTCTTGATTGTTCCTCCGCTTGGACCCTCACTTGTGCCCAAGCGAGTGACACCACCTGCCTTCGGCTCCACTTCCTGAGGCCAGGGCAGCGCCAACCATGGGGGCACGACCCCCCCACCCCATGCCCCGCACCACTTTGCTCTGGTTATGGGCTTGTTAACAGGCCCCTACACCTGTTCCCGTGCCTGACCACCCCTCACCGCCGACCCAAACCATAGCTCAGCTGTCCCCAGACAATACTTGTAACTTATTCCCACCTTGCTTGGACTTCTTCAATCGTTCCCCATCATTACCAGATGAAATCCAAACTCCTTATTCGGTCATTCAAGGCTTCCAGAATGCCCTCAGCATCCTCTCCCTAAGTTGCTAAAATTCATCAAGCACTCCTTTTTTTTTTTTTTTTTAAGATTTTACTTATTCATGAGAGGCAGAGGCATAGACGGAGAAGCAGATGCTCCTGGGGGACCCCCATGTGGGATTCAATCCTACGACCCCCAGGATCAAGACCTGAGCCAAAGGCAGACGCTCACAGCTGAGCCACCCAGGTGTCCCTCGTCAGGTGCTCCTTATAGCAGGTACCGTTGGAAGTGCTGCAGTGTAAATATTTTTTAAGATTTTAGTTTGTTTAAGTGATCCCTACACCCAACTTGGGGGTCCACCCACCCGGCGCAGAGATCAAGAGTCACATGCTCCACCGACAGAGCCAGCCACCCCGTCACTGTAAGTTTCTAGTTTCATCCAGGCCTCTCTTCGTCATTCTTCAAACACACCTCATCCACTCCTCTACCTACTCTTTGTTTTGTTTTGTTTTTCATTTTAAAGATTGATTGATTTATTTGAGAGAAAGAGTGTATGTGTGTGTGTTAGTTGGGGGAGGGGCAGAGAGAGAATCTCAAGCAAACTCCTCTCTGAGCACAGAGCCCAATTTTGGGTTCTCTGTGTGGGGCTTGATCTCACGATGCCGGGGAGATCAGGACCTGAGCCGAAACCAGGAGTCGGGCGCTCAACTGACTGAGCCACCCAGGCATCCTGACCTGCTCTTGTTCTTAAGCTCTTCTTCCCACCTAGAATGTTCTTGTCTTTCTACTTAGCCTAAGTTCTCCATGAAATTCTGCTCAGCCCATTCCAGCTCACAGAGCTCTCTTTCCTAAAATCCTCAAACTCTTCTAGTTGGATTCTCTCATCAGCATCTAATTGTTTTTGTAGTTTTATGGTTTTATTAACACAAATATGACACGCACATAAGCTGTCTATTCATTTTCTTCGCTACGCAGCCTGGCACTGGGATTAGTGACTCTGATGGCCAGCTGGGCTGCTCTTTCCACAATGGCTTTGCGGTTCTTGGAGGATACATTGTGAGCAATCTCTGCACAATAAGATTTGTTGCACGTCAGCAGCACTTCAAGCTCCTTGACGTTGTGGACCAGGAACTTCCGGAAGCCACTGGGCAGCATGTGCTTTGTTTTCTTGTTGCTCCCGTAACCAATGTTGGGCATCAAGATCTGGCCCTTGAATCTTCTGCGTACCCTATTGTCAATGCCTCTGGGTTTCCGCCAGTTGCGCTTAATTTTGACATATCGGTCTGACTGTGCCGGATGAACTTCTTGGTCCCCTTTTTAGCGATCTTGGGGTTCACCAGAGGTCTGAGGGCAGCCATGATGCCCAGCAACCGATGGCTGCCACCTCCGCCTCAGCATCTAATTATAAAGTGCCTTGAATGGTGACAACTTTTCAAGTGTATCGGTCTTCAAAATGGATAACTGTCCAGGTGGCAGGGACCAGCCTGAGACTTCTTGGCGCCAAAGCATCATCCCCTTCTCAGAGCTGGTCTTCAGCATCTGTTAAATGAATGTTGAAACGCAGCACGCATTTTCTACTACTGAGCAGGAATAGGGAGGCTTATCCTCCGGAACCCATGTAAGAGCCAATTCAGCAACATCTGAATTCACATTTTTAAGTGGGTATGGGATTAGTCCTATTCTTAAATCCCCAGTGGTAAGCAGAGATAAGCGTGAGCTTTATTGTATCAGCCCCTTAAAGATTCCCCTTCCCTCCTCCCCTTGAAGAGATGAATGCAAATAGGGCACCGCAAACTGGATGTTAATTACGGGCAAATCCTCCCTGGCACGGGCTCCCTACAAAGGTAAGGACTCTCCTTGCTGCCTGATAACATAGGGTCGCTGGCCCTGCAGATCAGAAAAAGAGAATTGGCTTCTGGGGGAAGCCGTCAGGGGGCCAACCCAGTTGGTATGGGCAGAGCATTTACTGTTCTCATGACGTTGCATCGAGGCTTGCTGTTCATTTCGGAGTTTTTAATTGACTAGCCCACCACCTATAGAACTCCCTGGAGCCAACTGAGTGAGGTAGGCGATAAGCCCATGGGACAAAGCCTTAGAAATTAACTAGGCATGAGACGATCCTAGAACGGCCCCGGGAAAACTTGCTCCCAGAGAAGTCATGCTGCTGGTGTGTCGAGGGCACACGGGATCTTTCCAAACAGGCTGCTCCATCCTTCAGCTTCTAAACACGTCACTTACAGGCGGCTGGTTGGCTGTGTATGACTCACAGACCCATTTTGCCTGGCCTGTAGACTGTTCTTTTTTTTGTTTTTTCAATATTTGAATTAGTTGCCAATACTTAAAAATTAGGAGATTTCATATAAAAATCTGTATTTCTTGGGCACCTGGGCAGCTCAGTTGGTTAAGTATATGACTTGACTTTGGCTCTAGGTCATGATCCCCGGGTCCTGGGACCAAACTCCTCATTGTCCAGCTCCCTGCTCAGTGGGGAGTCGGCTTTCTCCCCTTCCCTCTGCCCCTCCCCATGCCCCTGAGCACTTGCACTGTCTCTCAAATAAATAAATAAATAAATAAATAAATAAATAAATAAATAAATAAATCTTTTTAAAAAATCTGGATTTCTGATTTATCTTGACAACACAGCACCTGTGCCATTCTTCCAGGGACATCTTCAAATGGGACGTTCACTCCCACCAGGCTGATTCACTCATTTTTGTCCCCATTTGGCCCCTGCTTGTTTTCCCTGATCTAAAATGTTGCAGATTGCAAATTCGGGTAGGAGGTAGGGTCGGATAGCTCTTCCAGTGTCGGGCAACTCCAGGCTCTGTAAAGATGCCCCTAGATGTGGAGAGATGGCCCAGGGCTCTAGGGAGTCCATAAAGGTTTTGAGACAAGGCATTCTTCATTGACACTGATCTTGAATTTCCAGTCACCGAGCATCGCATCCTGGAGGAATGAGCTTGTAGAATCCAGAACACTGGCAAACAGATGCCCTGCTCTGGTTGAGGATGACTGGAGCTAACTTTCACTGAGCACCTGCTCTCAGCCAGTCTCTTCAATTCTTGTAACAACCCTGTCAAATACTCAGTCCCATTTCTGGGAGGAAGACTGACTATGAGGTTAGTGCCACACAGCTGGTGTCAGAACTGACTCCGAAGCATTCCTCTCAACCAAAGACTTCTCTCTCCACCTGTGCATTATTAGCTCTTCTTAGGGCCTCAAGTTCAAAACATATTCTCATTGTAGAGCCAATGCTGGTTTTTAAAAACACACACACAAAAAAGGACGCCTGGGCGGCTCAGCGGTTGGGCGGCTCAGCGGTTGAGCGTCTGCCTTCAGCTCAGGGCGTGATCCTGGGGTCCTGGGATTGAGTCCCCACATCAGGCTCCCTGAGTGGAGCCTGCTCCTCTTTCTGTGTCTCTCCTGAATAAATAAACAAAATCTTTTAAAAATGCATTAAAAAACACACAGAAAAGAATACTTAAATCGTGTAGCATATCAGTGATGATTTTTCTAAAGGCAACGTGTGAAATGATTTGATTTCTGTAATGCAAGGTGGGAATGGGTGGAGTAGAGTCTTTCCCCGGGGTCTTTGTTTGCCTGGGGGACCCAGCAGTGAACTCTGTGGCCTAGAGTGACTGAGCCTGGCCCGGCAAGTCCCAGAGCCCCTAAGATTTCTGAGAGGCAACTCGAGTTCCTATAAATTTGTTGCAGCTTGGGAAGAAGTGATGGAAATTACCTCAGGTGTGTTCGGAGGACATGTAAATTCATTTTTTACTAGTCTTTAATTATATCTCTTCAAGGTTTTCCCAGATTTAGAAATCGGGTTCCAATTCAACTGGTTCTAACTTCTTCTGCTTACAACTCCCCACCTTCCCTTGGACCCCATCCAAGTCCAGCACCAGCTTTTAGGGACCTGGAAACCACTGGCTATAAGGTCAGTTGGGAATTCAGAAGGAGGTTATGGATGTCGGAAAAAAAGGTGCAAAAAAAAAAGGGGAGGAGGAATGGGTTTTGGCTTTAAGACACCGGAACTTCCAAGGTTCCTGCAAAACCATTTGGAGCTTTTGCAAACCCTTAAAGTCATCAGCGCCCCACTGCGGAATCCAAAGCTAAGCTTGTCACAATTGTTAACACCTTCTTTGAACAGTCTTTTTGTATTTGACAATTATACTCTTCTGCGCTTTTTTTTTTTTTTTTTTTTTTTGCCGGCAGGAAGGTTCTGCTGTCTCGGTTTTAGGGAGCACCCTCTACAGCGAACAGCCCTCCGCGTGCCGCAGTCTGGGGGAGCTTCCCACCGCCGCGGCCGTTTTGCAGAGTGAGTAGATTTCGGGGTCTGAAAGCCGGGCGCGGGGGGGGGGGGGAACGGCGAATCAACCGCTCCGGAAGCCCCGGGGTCACCCCGAAAGTTAGGGCCGCTTCGGGTTCCGCGGGAGCACCGCGACGTCCCCCCGGCGGCGGCCGGCCGAGCCCCACCTGCCGGCGCAGGGCCCGCACCCGGAGCCGCGTGCACGCGGCCGCCCCGTCCGCCGAGCGCCCGCCGCGTGCGGCTCCCTCCGACCGGCCAGCCGGGGTGCTCCTGGCGGCCCTCGGGGGCGGGGGGCCCTCCCGCTCTTCCCAACTTTCCGGGCCCCGGGGCCGGAGGAGGGCGCCTCCCCGGCGGGGGCGCGCCCGCTACTTAAGGCGGTCGGCGGGGCGGGCGCTCGCCAGTCGGGGCGCGGCGGGGCGCGGGGCGCGGGGCGCGGCGGCGGCGGCGGCGCGGGAGGAGGGGCATGGAGCGGCCGCGGGCCTGCTGAGCTCCGGAGCGCGGCGGCGGCGGCACGGTGAGCGCGGGCCCGGCCAGCCGGCCACGGCCAGGGGCGCGCCGCGCGGGGGCTGCGGGGCTGCGGGGCTGCGGGGCTGCGGGGCTCCCGGGGGCCGCGCGTCGCGGCCGCGGCGCCGGGCGGGCGGGGGGCTGCGGGGGGCTGCGGGGTCCCCGGCTCCCGGCCGCCGTGCCCGCAGCCCCCTCCCCGCTGACCCCTCCTCCCTTTCTTCCCGCAGCCTCTCCTCCCTTCCTCCCTCGCGGCGTGTTTTGTGAGCGGATTAGGGGGCGGCCGGCGGTGCGGGGCGCCAGGCTGGGCCGACCCCCTCCCCCGCCCGGGGCGCGCACCTGTCGGCCCCAGATGCGGGCGCCGGGCCCTGCGGGTGTGCGGCCCGGCCTCGCCGCGCGGCCGGCTGGGGTGGGGGCGGCCGGAGCCCCCGCCCCGCGCGCAAGTTTGCGTCCCGCCGCGTGCGGGGCTCCAAGCGGGGCACACCTGTCAGCTGCAGAGGCTGCCCGCTGGCGGCCCCGCAAAGTTTCGGGCGAGGGCTGGCGGCGTGCGTCCCCGGCTGGGGGTGCCCCGCCCGTCACCCGAGGGAGGCGCCTTAGGGGTCGCCCCAGCCCAGTGCCCTTGAAGCCGGGGCGCCCCGGCCTGCGGGGACCGAGCCGGCGGGGAGAGGGGGCGTCGGCTCGCGGGCAGGGCGCCTCTGCGGGGCCGCGGCGGCTCCCGGCGGCTCCCGGCGGCTCCCGGGGTCCGTGCCCGGCGGGGCGGGGGCGCCGGGGTCGGGCGTCCCACGCGGGTGCGCGGCGGGGGTCCTGGGGCGGGGAGGAGGGGCCGGCGACACGGGCTGCGCCTTTGTCTGCGCGCTCACCGTGCCAAGGTAGCGGGGCCCGGGAGCCGAGCGCGCGCGGCCCGGCGGGTCCCCGCCGTGTTCCGGTCCTTCCCGCGGAGTCGTGGGAAACCGGCACGTGGGTGTGGCCGGCGCCGCCTTTGCCGGAGGCGAGGCGAGGCGCGGGCGCGGGCGAGAAGCCTGGCGAGTGCCTTCCGGGCTGCGAGGACCTGGCGGGCACCGCCTCCGGCGCTGCACCGAGGCGGGCTCCGCCCGGGCCTCTCGGGGCGCAGGTGGGCAGCGGAGGCCGGCGGAGCCCCCGCGGCACAGGTCTAGAGGGGGCGGGGCGGGGGCGCCCCCGGAGGGGGTGAGGGCCCGGGGCCCCTGGGCCGCAGGCGCATGGGGGGGCTACCAGGGACGGCGGGGAGCCCTGCGGAGGAAGCAGGCTCCCAGGAAGGGGGCAGAGCGCCTGGAGGCCCAGCTTCCCGAGGAGGCGAGGCTGCCAGCAGCACCCTCCGGACCCGGGGACCCGGCTGGTGCCTGACCCTCCGACTTGGGCGGTGACTGCGTGGTCCTCACCCGCTCTGTGGCAGGTGGGGGGGGGGGGGGGGGCGGGACGGGCACTGCTCCCCTGGCAAGAAGGTGCATTTGTGTTGGAGTGGGGCTTAGGGGCCGCTTCCAGTAAGACCTGGAGTGGGAGCAAGCTGGGAAGCGGACCCCGTTGTCTGTAGAGGGTGGGTGGGTGGGGTTGGAAATGGGATTCTCCAGATGGGGCAGGTGGCAAAGAGAGGAGGTGGGGGAGAAGGCCTGGGTCAGAGGGGAGCGGGGAGCTGTCCTCATCAGCCCCTCCCCTCCTCCCGAATCAGCCTTCCTACTTGGGGGTCCTTCAGGGCAGGAAATGCTTCTAATTTCAGGGAAATTATTTGCCTGAGACCTAGGAGCAAGAAACCATTAGAATCACCCCCCCACCCCCAGGAGGACACCGAGTCTCCCCAACAACTCGGGCAAGGTCAGGCAGCCGAGGTGGGAGAGCCGTGTCTCGTGGAGCACAGGTCTTCTGGTGCTAAGCTCTTTTCATTAAAACACAGATGTTCCCAGCAGGGCCGGTGCTGGGAGCCCTGACTTAGTGCAGATGAAACCCGCACGCAGCATTCCCAGGAGGGGCAGGGGTGGCGAAGCACCGAGGTGCCCTGCGGGCACTAGGACCGAGTGGATGGGGCTTCTCGGGCACCCCCCTCCCGGGCTGCTGCAGTGGTGGCTGCAGTTCCTCCAGCACCCGGCCTGCTGGCTTTCCAGGAGAGCTGTCCACACCCCGGCTGTCATTTCCTCTTTTTTTTCCTTGTCTGCTTTTCCCAGTTGCTTTCCCTTTCTTTCCTGCCTCTCAAGGAAATGAGAAAAAGGTGAGAAAGCCAAGAACACAGGGAAACTTTCTCTTACTGCTTTTGCTGTTTCAAGACAGAGAAGTTACACCCCCCACACACACACCATCTCCTTACGTTTCCTGCGGTTTCTCATCTTTTATTCCCCCACTTTCTTCGTGGGCCTCATTGGTGGCCGTGCTTTACTCCCCTTCCTTCTGTGCAGCGCCCTAGCGGGTACAGGGCAAGGGGACGCTCTTGGCCCCTGGCTGCCTCCCGGGTCCTCCTCCTCTCTCCCCTCCCCTGCCCCTCCATGTGCTCAGAGCTGCCTCGGGCCTCAAGCTCACCCCTACTGAAGCTTGTCTAAAAGAGCTTTGGGTTTAGGCAGATCTGGGACCGCCATCCACCAGGTGGGGATCACATAGCTCTTTCTGGCTTTGGTTTGTCTGACGATAATAAATGCTACTCAAAATGCTTGACCTGTGTAACCCACTTAATCCTCAAAGATGCTACAAGGTTAGGGCTGCAGTTCACGTTTCCCACGTGAATTAACTAAGGGGCAGAACATAGTCACACAGATAGTAGGTGGCAGAGCTGGGATTTGAACCCCAACAGTCTGGCTTCTGAGTCTCCAAACAGTCCTTGTCACGCTTGGTCACTGGCAGCGGTTTCTATCAGTGGGTCATGCCCCCTCCCCAACCTCCCCACCCCCGCCTGAAAATGCTGCCTCCTGCCTGACTCCACACCTCCCTCCTCCCCCCACCAGATGCCGGTGCAGCTGACGACAGCCCTGCGTGTGGTGGGCACCAGCCTGTTTGCCCTGGCAGTGCTGGGTGGCATCCTGGCAGCTTATGTGACAGGCTACCAGTTCATTCACACGGAAAAGCACTACCTGTCCTTTGGCCTGTACGGTGCCATCCTGGGCCTGCACCTGCTCATCCAGAGCCTGTTTGCCTTCCTGGAGCACCGGCGGATGCGGCGGGCAGGCCGGCCACTGAAATTACCGGCCCCATCGCGGCGCTCGGTGGCCCTCTGCATCGCTGCATACCAGGAGGACCCTGACTATCTGCGCAAGTGCCTGCGCTCAGCCCAGCGCATCGCCTTCCCCGACCTCAAGGTGGTCATGGTGGTGGATGGCAATCGCCAGGAGGACGCCTACATGCTGGACATCTTCCACGAGGTGCTAGGTGGCACTGAGCAAGCTGGCTTCTTTGTGTGGCGCAGCAACTTCCATGAGGCGGGGGAGGGTGAGACGGAGGCCAGCCTGCAGGAGGGCATGGACCGTGTGCGGGATGTGGTGCGAACCAGCACCTTTTCATGCATCATGCAGAAGTGGGGAGGGAAGCGAGAGGTCATGTACACGGCTTTCAAGGCTCTTGGCGATTCAGTGGACTACATCCAGGTAAGGGTGCCTTTACCAGGGACGCGTAGACGGGTGGATGTGTCCCGCCAGCTGGACATACCATGCAGGAATTTGGGGTCCAGTCTTGTGTATATCTTTCTCTGAACTTCAGAAGGCAGCAAGGCAACTGCTGCTCTGAACAGCAGTCCCGGGGTTAGAAAGACCTGGGATGGATCCTGGCTCTTCTGTGACTTAGCTCTGTGACTTTGGGCAGGTCCCTGGTATGATATCCCAATACTCCTGAGAGCTAACAGGTGTGTGGCATTTAATTCGTACCACACACCAATGTAGTTGTTTTATACATATTAGTTTATGTATTTATTTGACAGAGCGCGAGAGCACAAGCAGGGGAAGTGGCAGGCACAGGGAGAGGGAGCTGCCCAGAGCCGGGAGCCTGATGTGGGGCTCGATCCCAGGACTCTGGGATCGTGACCTGAGCCAAAGGCAGACACTCAACCGACTGAGCCACCCCAGGCACCGCCCATATTAGTTCTTTTAATCCTCAAAATATTCCTAGAGGATAAGTCCTGTTATTATTTCCTCCTAGGTGACCTGAAGCACTGAGAGGTAAAGTAACTGGCCTCCTGTCACACAGCAGTAAGGTGCAGAGATAGGGTGTGAGCCTAGGCGGTCTGTCCGCGGCCTGCCCGGACCCACTGTGCTGTACTGCCTCACCATTGGTAACATGGGGATAAGCTTCTCCATGAGGAGGTGTGGCGAAGAGCAAAAGAAATCCTGCTCCAAAGCACCCAACCATTGTTTTAGTTATGGGCCAGAGGGCTCTACTCTACCCAGTGTCAAATTTGTGTCTGTGAGGTAGAGAAACACCTCAGTGACTCCTCCCCCAGCTTAGTTCTGCAGCAGTCTTGGCAGGACCAGGACCCTGAACAGGTCTGCCCAGCTTTAAGTCAAAAAGGTCATTGACACCAGGCTGGAAATTTTATGAGGTTGACACAGTTAACATAGTTCCCAATTTTCAAAGAACAAAACCTAGAAATAACTGATTAAAAGCTCACTTACTTCAGTACCAAGGAGAAACTGTACACAGAACCCCAGATTTTTTTTTTTAGATTTAAAAAAAAATTATTTATTCATGAGACACACAGAGAGAGAGAAAGGCAGAGAGAGAAGCAGGCCCCATGCAGGGAGCCCGACGTGGGACTCGATCCCGGGTCTCTAGGATCACACCCTGGGCCAAAGGCAGGTGCTAAACCGCTGGGCTACCCAGGGATCCCCAGAACCCCAGATCTCTGGTCATGCATCCACACCGTCCATTTCTCTCTGCACATGCCAGAGGGTTTTGCCTACCACTTGCATGAAGAGCGGCTATTGTCGTAGCCCACCTGTGTACCAGCTCAGTCTGGCTGAGAGCACGTGGGGGATGCCAATGTTGAAATGTTCTGTGCCCACCTCCAAGTGGCTTGCCACAGACGTTGTAGTTGGCTTTTTTGAGAGTTGCATCCTCAAACGAAAGGGTACGTTGACCTTTTTCTGCCTTCCTAGGCCCAAGGACCTCCTCAGCCTTGTAGGGAGGGATGTTGAGGCATTTGATGCCACAGCTCATCTAAGGTCAAGAAACCTCTAAAGCTTTCCTGGACACTTGGAAGGCACGGGAAAAGCCCTTGAGCCCCTGGCACATGCTCAAGCCACAGGGACTTTGTCTTCTCCTTTAAAGCACAGAATTCCCCACAACTTGCCACACATCTTCCTTTACCGATCATTTCCTGTGTCTTCCTTCTGGTGGATCAGCAAATAGGCTCACACACCTGAGCCAGCCTTCCTTGTTACGGCTCCGGGCTGGCTCACTGCCTGCGGCAGCCTGGGCTTCAGTCACGTTTGGTGGATTTCCGCCTGTCTCCAACTGCCCTGCGGTGGGTGTGTCGCTCCCTCTGAGGGAGACGGCCCTGCTTCAGCCAGTGGGGAAACCCAGGCAGCCACAGAGCTCTAAGTTCCCTACCCCTGCTGTGTTCGAAAGACATTCCTGGAATGAAGGAAGCTAAGCGGCATGAAGAATGGGTTAGGGTCAGGTCAGAAGTAGCCCTGAGACTGGCAGCACCGGACAGCCTGGCCCGTAAGCTGAAGAGGCTCTCCAGGGCCCTTCTCCCAAGGTGTGTTGGTGGGCAGGTAGGAGGGAACAGGTGTGATGGATCCCCCTCAATCTTTTGCTGCTTGTTTATGGCCACCAGGTCTCTCAGCATGGCGAGAGAAAATCTGGCAGGGTTGAGGTGTGGGGGGGCAGCCCCCTACCTGCAAGCATTAGCAACTCTAGTAAAAGGATTTTAGGCTTTTGCAGAGCAAGGTTTAGGCTCATCTGCGGGTACTGTTCTTTGCTCTGTTGTTCTGCCAGTGGTTATCTGGGTTTTCTGTATCACCTCTGTTACTTTCTAGAAACCAGACCAGTCAGCCACCAGGGTAAGTGTTCATAGTTAAGGTTCAACCAATAATGGAGCCACCTGTTAGAATCAGACCATGAAGCTCCCTAGGGAAGGCGGGCAAGTGAGCAGGATTTGATCGAGGCTCTGGCTGGAGGTGGCTATTGCCAGCCTCCGTGCTCATCCAGAGTAAATCCAAGTAAATCTTGGTCTAAGAAAAAAAAAAAAAAAAAATCTTGGTCTAAGGTCCCAGAGGCCAGCTCCTGCTGCCGAGTAGAATCCAGATGAGAGCAGCTCTTAGACTTACTTAGAGACTTGGCTAAAGGAGCACAGAAGGGGGGAGCCACCTGGGGGAGGGGAGGTAGCCTGTGCCGGGGTAGACTCATCCTCCAGGTTGTCCGAGAGACCAGAGGCGGAAACTGGGAAGCCCACGTTAATCTAGCAGAGCACTTCAGGCAGTAGTCCCGGGCAAGTCAGTTCTTGGCCTCCTGTGGAGCATCTGCCACGGGGTCTAGCCACTGTACCTGACCTCTGATTTCAGCGGGTACCACCTTTCCCCCCAGGGACTCCAGGGAAACGTGTTGAGGCCATTTTTGTGGAGCCTGGCTCTACAGGGGCTAAGAACTTGCTGGGTGCTAAGCATTTCTCCCTTTCTAGGCCTGACACCGAATCTCCAAGGTTTCGCTCTCAGCCCAGTGGCTGTTAAGCCTCGTCTCTAAACTGTTTTCCTTACTTTTTGTTATTTACCTCACCTTTTCTATTTAGCACAGACCTCTTTGCTAGTGTCTGGAAGTGAATCCTATGAAAGGTGGTCGTGTCCCAGAAGCAGTGAGCAGCGTGTGGTGTACAAAGGCCCAAGGTCAAAGTAGGCTGACCATGCACTCCCTCTACAGGTTTGTGACTCTGACACTGTGCTGGATCCAGCCTGCACCATTGAGATGCTTCGAGTCCTGGAGGAGGACCCCCAAGTAGGGGGAGTTGGAGGAGATGTCCAAGTAAGAAATAACCAGGGATTCCTGGGGGTGGGTCGGGGGTGGGGCCTAGACTCTTTCTGCCTCCTAATCCAATGGATATACCTGGGAAATAAGCATCTTGACTAGTATTTTGGAGGGGTGTATGTGTGTGCATGCGTGCGCGCGCTGGGGTGAGGGGTTCTTCTTTGATAGTTTTCACTAGTATCAAAGTACTCACCTGCTACCCAATCCCTTTTCTGGGCTTTTTCAACCTGAGGAAAGAGAAAATCACTAAACAGGTATACAGTAGACGGTCCATGCTGCTGGGAGGGGCTCAGTATTCTGAGACTACTGATCACAGAGGGTGCTTCTTTTTGGGGTGGTGGTGCAGCAAGCACCTCCAAAGCTGGATGCTTGAAAAACACTTGCTCTTAAGGAAGCTGCACGGGATGGTAAGAATGAAGCAATATGGCAAGATTAAGGGGCCAGATCTTCTTCCAGTGGGTACCGCTGCTAACACATCAGGTCTTCCTGAGAAGCGTTCCAACTGCAGAAGGGTAAGGATAGATGGCTGGGGTGATGCTGTGCATCCTTCTTAAGCTCTCTCTACCACCACCACAGGTTGTTTGTGGAGCTCGAAGGTGGCTTTTGCTGCTAGACCTTCCCTAGGACAGTCAGTGCAGACGACAGTGAGGTGCTGGGGAGAGGGACTGGTTTTCCAGCTCTGGCCAGGTTAGGACTGACAGGAATTTGAGCAATGGGCTACAGAACTCAGGGTAAGGAGGCCTCACGCCCTCGCATGACTCCTGGGACTCCAGTCCTCAGGTGAGGAGGTCCAGCATCTCCGATTCCCTTGCAGATCCTCAACAAGTATGACTCGTGGATCTCCTTCCTGAGCAGTGTGCGGTACTGGATGGCCTTCAATGTGGAGCGGGCCTGCCAGTCCTACTTTGGCTGTGTGCAGTGTATTAGTGGGCCTCTGGGCATGTACCGCAACAGCCTCCTCCAGCAATTCCTGGAGGACTGGTACCATCAGAAGTTCCTAGGCAGCAAGTGCAGCTTTGGAGATGACCGCCACCTCACCAACCGAGTCCTGAGCCTCGGCTACCGGACTAAGTATACAGCACGCTCCAAGTGCCTCACAGAGACTCCCACCAAGTATCTCCGGTGGCTCAACCAGCAGACCCGCTGGAGCAAGTCTTACTTCCGAGAGTGGCTCTACAACTCTCTGTGGTTCCACAAGCACCACCTCTGGATGACCTACGAATCGGTGGTCACAGGTTTCTTCCCCTTCTTCCTCATTGCCACGGTCATACAGCTTTTCTACCGAGGCCGCATCTGGAATATTCTCCTCTTCCTGCTGACGGTGCAGCTGGTGGGCATCATCAAGGCTACCTATGCCTGCTTCCTTCGGGGCAACGCAGAAATGATCTTCATGTCCCTCTATTCCCTTCTCTATATGTCCAGTCTCCTGCCAGCCAAGATATTTGCCATCGCTACCATCAATAAGTCTGGCTGGGGCACTTCTGGCCGAAAAACCATCGTGGTGAACTTCATTGGCCTCATCCCTGTGTCCATCTGGGTGGCAGTCCTTCTAGGGGGGCTGGCCTATACAGCTTATTGCCAGGATCTGTTCAGTGAGACGGAGTTAGCCTTCCTGGTGTCTGGGGCCATCCTGTACGGCTGCTACTGGGTGGCCCTCCTCATGTTGTATCTGGCCATAATCGCCCGGCGATGTGGGAAGAAGCCAGAGCAGTATAGCTTAGCTTTTGCTGAGGTGTGACATGGCCCCCAAGCAGAGTGGGAAAAGTGCAATGGGCAAGGGAGGGAAGGGGAATGGAAGAGAAAAGATGGGGTGGGAGGGAGGAGGGAGTCTTGTTTTTGTTTCTTAATGGTCCAAAGGACAAGTCTGAAGTGCAAAGAACGGTGACTGTACTTATATGGTCTAGGGCAGTTCTGCTATCAGAGGCAACACCAATTCCAGCTCGGGGCAGAGACTTGTTTTCATGCCGCCCATCTGCTTGCCTCTGCATGCATGGTGGCCTCTGGGAAAGATTCCACTTCCTCCCCCAGGATCCAAAGGGAACCCAGAAGTGTGCTAAACCAGTAAGTTCCAATCAGTGGCAACTTCTGATAGGTAAGTGACAGCCTGTGGGGAGGGGTTCTCTTAGACCATCTGAACACAATCAGAGATGGTGGGAGAACTTCCGAGAGATCTGGACCAGTTAGTAATGTGTCCCCCACCCCCACCCCCAAATCTAGCTATCAATGCAATAAGATTGTGCCTGAGATACAAAGGCCCAGAAGCCTGATCTTTGGGCATCAGAAAACAGGGTCCAGGAATGGTGCTTTTTTATGTGACATACTCCATTCCACATCTCAACATCCCAAGGATGAGCCAAACTAGCAGGGAGTTAGCACTGAACTGCTTTTAAGTGTATGTGTATATATATATATATGTTAAAAATTAGTTTGCCAGCAGGAGCAAAGATGGGTGGTGGTGCTAAAGGCCATGGGCTATCTGGAAGCCTTGGGCCGAATGTATCTCACCTGGAAACTGTCCAACATCTAGATGCGCCTGTCTGTGATCTCTGCTGGGGAGAGGAAATGTTTCGGTCATCTACCAGGAAGATTAAACCCCAACACACACAGAAAGGAAGTGAGGGCTCAGGTACTTCACCATGTATACCCCTGAATTCCTCTCTCACACTGCTCTGAATCTAAGACCGCCTCCTCATCTTCTTCGAGGTGATGCAGTCACCTCTTCCACTCTTTCTCATTAGGTAAGTTTTGCAAGGTGCAACTGAGGCAGAGCCTGGGCTCTCCTAGGCCCCTCTGCAGTAGGCAACCCTGCCCTCATCAGGTGAGGGGACAATGATTAGGAGCCTCTGACCAAATTAACCACAATCTTGGAACTGCTCGGACAGATTCCTTAGCAGCTGGCTAAGGGTGCAGGACTTGCAGGCTACAGTTCTTGACAATCATCGCCAATGAAAAGTTTTTCAAGGTTCCCTACGTGAAGCCTCACATCCAATCTGGTCAGCTTTGAGACCACCCATTCTCAGCAGCTTCTCCAGGGAATTCTTACAGCCAAGTTATGGATAGTCATTATCGCACCTGCTTGCTACTTTGCAGAAAACAAACTCAGAGATGGAACTGGTTCCTAAATCCTAAGGTTCTTCCTTTCTCACTCATGCCCCTTGAAGCTTTGATTTTTCTTCTGCTTTGGGGGGGGGGGGGGTGAGGAAAAGGCATTTTTCTAGAGATTTACAATCGAGACTATTCTCAGCTCATGGGTTTGAACCCTGGGATCTTGACTAAGCCTTTGATTTGGGGGTTGCTTACTTGCACGTGTGCCTGTTCTTTCTCCAAATGCCCATTCCCAGCAGGGCCTGCTAACCCCTCAGAACCAGCACTAAGGGAGACCGTGGTTGAGGGGGCAAGCCTCTAGTGTGCCCAGGTGCTTCCTGCCAAGGAACAAAGTGTGCTCTGAGCCAGACTGGCAAACCCTGGTGCTTTCTCCCATCTCCCATGAACACGAGGGTTTTCCAGGCGCAGCCAACACTGCTGCATCACACAGACCTCAAGCTTCTGATAAGACCGCTGGTTGGTGCTGGGCCCAGCCCATGAAGGTTGGGAAGAGGCAGCAGGCATTTGTTAAAGGCAGCTGTTCCAGGCTCTTCCGTGTTTTTGCTGGCCAAATAAAGTATTTTGAGCACCACAATAGAGGAAAACCGGTCAGCCAAATGCAGAGCTCAGACTTCACTAAGGGCTTTTCTTCAGCTTTTACTTGAACGTTAACATAGAATAGATACCTGGATGGAGAACTCCTGGTTGTCCTACTGCCCGCTCTGCCTTGCACTGTGGTTATCAACTTTGCTGACATCAAATGTAGGCAGGTACAAGTAGTAGGCTCACAACGTTTGACCTCGACTGGTTTTTCTAAGTTATTTTGTACATTTTTCAGCAGCGAAACCAAACTGGGTCTTCAGCTTTATCCCCATTTCTTATACGGGAAGAGCCTTTATACAACTGGACACATTTTGGTTTTTCCTCATTGAGAATTTTAACCCTTTTGTATTCTTTCTACAATAATTTGTAAACATATTTATTTTTACTTTTTTTTTTTTTTTTTTTTTTTACTTTTCAGGCTGAATATTTTATACTGCACTTATTTGTCAAAATAAAGATTCTCACATAATGCTGGTTATCTCTTAAAATGCTTCCTCCT
Source organism: Canis lupus familiaris (assembly GCF_011100685.1). Lineage (NCBI taxonomy): Eukaryota > Metazoa > Chordata > Mammalia > Carnivora > Canidae > Canis > Canis lupus. Next base: position 81,104,343 of record NC_049226.1, on the reverse strand, counting down.
TGTACTTAAGCTGGGTTTATTCTAGTTTCAAGAGAGGTCCTTGGGCTAGAAACAATTTTGTCATGATAGCTGGCAGTGGGATGCCTGGGTGGCTCAGTGATTGAGCATCTGCCTTTGGCTCAGGTCATGATCCTGGGGTCCTGGGATTGAGCCCCATATCAGGCTCTCTGCAGGGAGCCTGCCTCTCCCTCTACCTATGCCCCTCTGTGTGTCTCATGAATTAAAAAAAAATCTTTAAAAAAATAGTTGGTAGTGGAAGTCCAACAGGGTAAGTGGTCACAGCTGCCTCTGGACCTAGGGAATACAGCAGGCCCACCTTGTTGATGTGCACACCTCTGGTGGCTTAACTTTTATTGTTGAAGATGGGCAAGATCTCTGGTGAAATCACTGGCAAATGAAGGAGTCCTAGCTCAGCTAAAAGTCAACACTTGCTTCCTCGAGTGACAGCATTTTACCTGGCAGATAATGAAACAACGAAAAGCAGTGGGTAAAATTCCTTTCCTGTGGGAAGAGAGAATAAAATGGAGTGACATCGGCAGCCCTCTCATCCCATTTATTAAAGAAACGGTAAGAAAAGATACAATGCAGGAAAAACACCAACCATCCTTTCACGTCAGGCTGAACGAAGCACAGTGATTTCTCCCCTTAATCCCCCCACCCCCACCCCAATATTCCCATATTCCCATCCACGTCAGTTTAAATTTTGAGGTTCTCTGATCGGGAGTACTAGTGGAGAGGGAGTTAGATGAGCAGTGGAGCCTTGATTCTGGCCTCCTCTAAGTCCCAGGAGAAGGAAGCTGCAGGCCCAGTCAGTCAAGCAGAACGTGTATCTGGTGGGTCTCTGAAGTGGTTGCCCACCTCCCTGTTCTGTGTTCAAGCCCCCAGGGAAAGGTATGGCAGTAGAGGATGACCAGGTCCAAGCTGCCCAGGTCAGAGCTGCTGAAGCATGGTCCGTTCACCAGCACATTTCTAGAGAGCAGTGAGCTGATTCTCCAGTGGTGAGCAGGGGACTACATATGAATTGGGACCTGCAGGCCAATGTATCCCTGAGGAAAAGTCCACACGAACAATTCAAGAAACTAGTAAGAAACAAGGGGCAGAAAGCTGTGGGACAAAAGCACAGCAGGCTTCTGGAGGACCGGTGATCCTTTATCTCAAAGTCAGGATCATTCCCACCTGCTGTAGTCCGTCTCCCACAAATAACATTTCACCTTCAGTCAAGAAAGAAGCAGAGGAAAAAGATGGCTCATCTGAACTTGAGCCCCAGCTAGGTACTTCGGACTGTAGCTCCACATCTACCCTTTTACTTAAAACACAGCCCCGCCCAGAACCACGGTACTTGAAAACCAAAATGGTCCTGGAAAGAAAAAGGTGTTTAAGGGGGTAACATTCCATTTGGGTACATTGTAGCCATTGGGCCCCCTGGTCTGGGGAAAGCAGCTGGGTTTGTGCCAGGGAGGCTCCCCACTCTAGGAAATGGGACCAAAGTCTTGCTTACAGGGCCATTCATCCTTGGAAAGGAAGCTGGGTTTAGACCCAGGGTCCCACTTGGCCTTGCAAAAGGAGCTGGGTTGATACCCACAGGGCCTGCTGGAGAAGAGCCCAGGGGCCCAGGAGCTGACCTAGGGAAAGTAACCTGACCAGGGCCTAATGGGCCAGTAGACCTTGGGAAGGCAGCAGGGCTTGGACCCTGCAAGCCACTGGCCCTTGGGAAGTTAGCTGGGTTGGGGCCTAGTGGCCCAGAAGTTCTTGGGAAAATTGCTGGACTTGAGCCCTGGAGGCCAGCAGACCTCTGGAAGGTAGCTGGATTTGAAGCCAATGTGCCAGAAGACTGAGAGAAGGCAGCAGGATTGAGCCCTCCTGAACCTGTCCCCCGTGGAAAGGGATTAGCATTTACCCCCATGGGCCCAGCTGGCCTTGAAAAATGAGCTGAATTGGGACCTATGGGGCCGGGAGCCCTGGACATGGGAGATGGATTTGGCCCTGGAAGGCCAATTCCCCGAGAGCCAGGACCCGAGTTTGGGCCTATGGGGCCAGGTACTCTTGCCATAGAGGATGGGCTTGTGCCCATGTTTCCAGAAGCCTGTGAGAAAGCAGCTGAATTTGCTCCTAAAAGACCTGCTGCTCTTAAAATAGGGGCAAGATCTAGGCCTTGAGGTCCTGCCATTCTTAAGTTAAGACCAGATCCTGTGCCCAGAAGGCCACCCGCTCTGGTATCCACATTAGGACCTGGGCCCAGGCCACCTGCCCTGGGGTTGGGCCCAAGGCCTGGGCCCAGGCCACCTGCCCTGGGGTTGGGCCCAAGACCCGGGCCTGGGCCTGGAAACATACCCGACCTCGGAGCAGGGTTTGTACCAACGAAGCCTGATCTCAGGTTAGAACTTGGTCCTGGTCCCAAGCCAACCGGCCTAGGATTAGGAGGACCGTTACCAGAAGTCAAGAGGACACCTGTTCTCATGTTGGGCCCAGAACCAGGGCCCATAGGGCCACCACTTCTGGGGTCAGGACCTGTTCCTAGGAGACCACCTGCCCTTGGGTTCGACATAGGACCTGGCCCTGGGAGACCCCCTAACCTGGGGTTAGTCAGAGGCCCTGGGCCTGGAAGAGCCCCTGCCCTAGGGTTCAGAGATGGGCCTGGGCCTGGGCCCAAGAGGCCACCAGGCCTTGGGAAAGAAACTGCACCAGCGCCAGTGGGATTCATCCCTCTCGGAAAAGAAGCCATGCCTGGGTCACGAGCACCAGCAGGGAAAGGTGCTGGATTTGAAGCCAATGAGCCTGATGAAGATGGAAAAGGCGATGGGTTCCTTGGAAATGGGGCCAGATTTCCACCAAGAGAACCAGTTGCCATAAGAAAGGGATCAGAATTCATGCCCAGTGGGTGGCCTGTGTTCAAAACAGGACCCCCCTGTGGTCCCAGGGAACCGTCGAGCCGTCCTCGAGGTGGCAACTGAGCACGAGTCCAAGGAGTTGGCCGCTCTCTAGGGAAAATCCGGGGTTCTTTCATACTTTCTTGGGGACGTTGGTGATAATGGGCTTGGGGCGAGTTTTGAAAAGGATCTTGTTTTTGATGAGTGCTGTCACCAGGTACTGAGTGCCAGTCTTGCAGCCAAGCTCATCACAGTCCTGCTCCCCAGGAGTGTGTTTGACAAGGACAGCAAAAGGTTTCTCCAGATGGATGATTTTTCCATACAGGATATGATGTCCCACGATCAGCACAGGGATTCCCTTTGGCAGAATAAGAATGAAATGCCTGAGGTTCAGGGCAAGGTAGTAACATGCAGGGGCCTTCTAGAGATGCTCTTGGCAAGCAATGCTGGCACCTCCACTCCCTGGTACGGCTCTACTGCTGTTGAAGAGCCACACCAGACAACCACCCTCGTGCCCTTTTTACTCTTTCTAGCCCCAAGAGAATTTCCACTTTTGGGGACTGTTGACTTTTCCAGATTCCCCAAAATTAAACTTCCCTGCTGCTGCAGGGGTTGGGGGAGCACAAGCAGATAGCTTAGATTAGCTAGACCTCGCATAACAAACCTGAGGGCAGTCCTCACTCTGGGTCCTGGGAGCACCACCTTGGTGTAGCTTGCTTTCCTGAGGCATTAGGCAGGGAAAGAAAGGTCCCCTCACCTCAGTGGTGTAATGTAGGTCTCCCAGGAGGTTTCCAGCTAATCCAGTGCTGTAGCGAGCCTCGATCTCCCCCTGTAGCTCCATCAGCACCCATTCTGCCAGGCCTCCAGCCCCAGCACTGCAAGCAAAGGGCTGGCGGTTACAATATTTTTGAGGGGTGAAGGCTGAATAGTGTCCTACACCACCATTCAAGGCCCAAAGGAACTCTTTGTTGAGCACACAAGTTTTTGGGAAATTAGGCAGTGCTAGGCACTGAACTACAGATGAAATGCAAGGATATGTGCAAGACGCACCTGAGGACCCTGATGCTTCCAGGAAAATGTCAAACCTATATAACCCTACTAATTCAAACTAAACAAAAAAGTGTCAAAATGTACTCACCTGGAAATAACAATTTGCACCATGAGCCTTCCGTCTTTAAAAAGCAACTGAAAGCAAGCTGTAGAGGAAAAAAAAATTTAGGATAATAGTAACAACAGCTAACATTTACCATGTACTATGTGTGAGGCATTTTTCTAAGTGCCTTAAGACAGATTTTCGTTTCCCTAACAATGGTATAAGCTGCAAATATTTTTGAACTGACACTGTATGTACGTTGCTTAAGATCACCAAGATTTAACAGTAATATAGAAAGTTAACAGGTGTTATAATTATGCTCAAGGTCATGTACTTACTAGTCAAAGAGCCAGAATTTGAACCCAAAACATATAATAGCGCCCACACTGCTGACCACTATGCTAACCTGCCTTTCTCAAGAATGTTCTTTTTTCTATCCTGCATATTTCTAAAAAAACAAAATTAACTTAGATTTTACTTTTCCCTTTGGTGATGTTATAAAATATAAACCTCATGTCTAACACTTTGGTTGTATTTCAAGATTCAAAGGACCGCCTCTAACAAAAGCCAAGAAACAAAAAAGACCTTCAGGTAACTTTAGTGAATGAATGGTAAGCGGATTTTTAACGTGACTTTCAATACGTGCTTTACCATCTACTTGGAAAGACCCTGACAATCAACTTTCATTTTATGCAACAGTACCACCTGGTGGCAAGTTTGGGGTACTCTAGAAGAATGGATTAAAATATTTTTTGCCTGAAACAACTGGCTTCATTAGTCTTTCTCGGAAAGATAGATTCATGGGGAACTGAGGGGGTGGGGGATCAAAACTACACATTCTGTATAAGTCCTTCCAATGAATCAATGGAACTTAGGGGAAAGTTATTAGTCCAGTGTTTATCAACTGTAGTACTGTATGTTAATAGATACAATTGTGCTCAAGCTTAGCAAACATTGGATTCAAACATTAAACAGGGTTTTTCATTGGTGTTAACCTTCACTTTGGATCTCCAGGGGAAAGTACATTGCCAAGAACCTTACAGGACAGCTCTGTTTTTGAGCACTAAATATACTCTAGGAACATAAGGTCAGTCAATTCACCGGTCTTCAAATTCAACTATAAACAATAGCTAACTTTTTTTTTTTTAAACTATGAATCAGATGCTGTACACGCCTAAGAACCTAGGTCACTTGTCTTTATCTACACTCCTAATCAATGCACTTCCAAAGGAGAAAACCAAGTACTAGTGAGAATGAAAGGCATCAAAGCATCAGGTGGCACAGCATACATGGAAGAGCTGGTCAGAAGGGCAATCAAGAAAGCATCTGTAAGTCAGACCATCTGCAGCAGCACCACAACTGGTGCTGCTTGAGAACAAATACACAAGGCTTAGGAACCAACTAAACCAAAAGCACTGTTAAAATTCTTCTAAGGTTTCTTGAAGTAGAAAGGATTACAATTTAAAATCAGAAGACTTAAAGTCAGGTTCCAGCCTGCAAGTGCAGAACTCTTCACCATGTCATCATACACAAGTCACTTAATGACCATGGGGCTAGTACCTCAATTATCTGACTCATTAAACTACTGTGAAGACCACATATATGCAAAAATGCTTTAAAGACAGCTATTTCTTTTAGAGAATGGAAAATATACATCAGTATTTCCACACTATAATTTTGACTATAATTTGGAGAATGGTGGGTATATTTTAGCCATGAATCAAAAAAGACTCAATAACTAGAAGTCAAAGAGTTTCTAAAGGTTAATAAATGCATACAGATTAAAGTGTTCTTATAACTAAGCTTTTGATGACTGATAATACACTCTATGTTCCTTGATAGATGTAATTATAGGAATATATAGGTGGTTTCTGAGAAGCGATTAAGTGTTCACAGAGATACTCGAGTTCTAGGAAGGCCATGGCAGGGAAGGAAATCAATCTTTAAGGCCTTTGGAAACATGTTTGAGATGAATACCTATGGACCATTTAAGGGAGATGCAGTAGTATTTTCAGTGCATTCCACATTTCCTGAACAGCCTCCTGGTAGAAAAGGAATTTGTAACAGTGGCCCAAGTGGGTAAAAGGAAAACATGCCTGATAGCTGGGTCAGAAAAGCTATACCTGCATACTAATCCCCAGCGCTTGTGAGTACACAGCTTTACCAACTTATACAGTAGGCCCTGCCTTAGTTTACCTCTCAATACTGGCAAACACCTACCAATACTCCTGAAAATAAAAATTCTGTGGCCTACAGCTTCACCATTCTGCTGCTATACCTAGTCGACTGGTAAAAGCTTGTGCTAGTCCTACTGGGATGCTGCAGATGTGAACACAAATGAAGTTCACACCCACTTAATTCACACCAAGAGTCTAGTCCACAGGAACCTGTAGATTGGCCTGGCTATGTTTACCTACATAGGAGTGTATTTACTAAATTAGTAAGAAGTGCAGAAGGCATTCCTTAAGCAAATTTTAAAATTCTACTTTAGGGGCGTTTGGGTGGCATAGTCAGTTAAGTGTCCAACTCAGGTCGTGATCTCAGGGTTGTGAGATTAAGCCCCACATGAGGCTCCATGTTCAGCACGGTATCTGAGATTCTCTTCCTCTCCCCCCACCCCCAACTCATGTGTGCTCGCTCTCAAATCTTTAAATTTCTATTTTAATGCCTTAAAATAGGCAATCACCTGAATTTAATTATTCCTTTCCTTACTCCTTGAGATTACTATTCTAGACAACTGTTCTCAGGGCTAGAGTAGGCAGGTATACCTGGGCACATCATTGAGGACACACCTGATGGAGCCAACAGGGACTGTGTATCACACTTAATGTGGAGTTGACTAAAAAGGATCTGACAACATGCAGCCCAACCTGTCCCTATACCCTTGACAGTAGGCAGGTAGTAGGAAAATGAAGCAGTGAGGCAGTACAATACAAATCATGTCCTATCAACTATAACAAATGTAACATTATGATAAATACTTTCTGTACAACAAATTTTCTAAGTCTTCAGTCTCAGCTAATTCCAACAATGAAGTAGAACAATTTCTACGTTTGTTCTAAGATATTGCTTATGTAGAAATTGCAGATTAAAAACATTTGAAGACACAGCCTGAAAAATACACTCTAAAAGGAGTCCATGGAAGAGCCTGCCTGGCATCTCTCTCTGAGTCTTGAGTTTAATCCCAGATTGGGTGAAGACCATCTTATTTATCTCTAGTTAAGAATAATAATTCTAAATTGATAATGTGTGTAACTGTAGAGCCAAGGAAAAATTTCTCTGATATTACTTTTTGAAAAACATTTAATTGACTGTACTTCACAGTGGAGTCTCATAGGCCACACTGGAGTATGGACCTGGAACAATGGCAAAGTGGGGGGAAAAACCAAACCTCTTTCTCCCGAATTTCAACCCCTCCACCCCCATAGCTCAAAAATGGGGAAATTTTTTTCTGCTTAATTTTTCTGGGCTTTCACATCACTTAACAATATAGTTTTGTATTCCTAACTTAGTAACTTTAGCTTTCTAAAGGAAACACTTTTTTAAAGCACTTTATACATTCTAATTAACACTGGATATTTTCTTTCTTTCTTTTTCTTTTTTAGAGCCTTTTTCTGGGGCTTCAAAATGTCTAGAAATGGTTTGCCCCAGGTCATCCTGTCTTAAGACATGGATCCAGTCTGGAGATCCTAGGTAAAGTCACACTAATACTTCTCAGGACAGTGGTCCAGGTAACTTCAAGACCCCTGAACAAACTATAGCGCAGCAAAGAAACCAGTATTCTTAATACCAATCCAGAGCCACAGTGGAGCCCTACACAAAATTCAGAAGAGTTAACTGGAACAGTATCAGTCTGGGCACTTCATAAATACCTTATTTAACTGTGGTTTGACTTCTATCCCTATTTTGAATGTAGTTACAATTAAAGTCATTATCAAACACCTGAAAATCAGAGTGCAAATACAACTTAAGAAGAAAAATCCAGGCAAAGCATTATAATACAAAAAGCTTCATTTCTCCCATAGCTAAACTTTTGTGGACACTTATTGGATTTTCTCATTTCATCGTGAGAACCACGTTAACGATGTAAGCACTCTTATTCCCATTTTACAAATGAGGAAACATGCTTAAAAGAAACTCAAAAGTAACTGGGCACAGCTCTTAAGTGATAGAGGTGAGATGTGACCCCTTAATCCCTTCACTATATGGCCTCTCCAGCAGTCCTCTCCCACAGCTCCTGGCATACAGTACCTATGCATAACTTCTGACTGCTTTACAAATATTGGCCTTTCTCATTTCTACAAAATGGCAAGTGAGTAACCTACACAACTACAGTCAAAGTACCTATTACATCTCTGGGGTAGCCAGTCAAAAACAAACCTTTTTATCATATTCAATTAGTGAGATTTAGATTTTTTGAAATCCCTAGAGATCTACTCAATGTCACCTCCAGAATTCAATACTAGTATAAGACAAAATGAGCCAAGAAAAGAGGACATTCTTTTGTCACTGTTTTAATCTTGAACAAAATTGAAGTCTTATAATTTACTTTACAAACTGTTAAATGTTTAAGACTACTAATGTCTTACAGAAAACAGAATGAATGAGCAATGATCTTCAATAATGGTTAACTGTCCCCAAAATAGAATGTGGAAGAAAGTATAGCATGGATCCAAATAAACAGAACATACAGCTTTTCTCTGAACAAGGGAACTTAATAGTAATGACAAATAATTAAATTTTACTAAAGCTCACTAGTATTTTATAAATTTTCATTACAACCTTTCATCTTCTATTTTAAGATAGAGAATAAAGGCTTTAATTTTACAGTTCTTAATATAAAAAATTCAATTTTTTATTTAAAAAAATTAAATACAGGACACAAAATGTTTTCAAATTGCCAGACCAACACTTAGCATTTACTGAACTTTTATTCATTCCCAGAGACTGTTGTTTTGGAATGCAACGAGTACTCAAAGTAATCAGACCTGGATTTCTGTCACTTATCCTATGTGTGACACGGGAATAATCTAACCTTTTAGGTTTGTTTCTCCACCAATAAACTGAGCGTAAGAATGAACCTATCTCAAATGGTTGTGAAAATTTAATGAGGTTATGAATGTAAAGTCCTCAGCACAGTGCCTAAAATATGGTAAGCTTTTAGGGTCAAACTATGTATTATCTCTGGGGAACTTGACATTTTCTTACTATATGTCCAACAGAATGACTTAATGCTATATTATTAACGTTTATAGTGGACTAAAACATCCTACAAAAGCAGGAGGTTATCAGAGTAAAACTCAGCTTACATAATGGGAGAACGATTCAAACAGGACAGTCAAGGTTCACCGAACTGCTTCAAGAATTAAGCTCTGAAAGGTTTTTTTTTTTCCCTCTTTTCTCTAAAGACCACTACTTCTCTATGTGCCTTTCCACCAAATGAACAATTCAGGAAGTTTTCATATACAAATGAACACAGATTATTTTTATTAGCAGTGTTATTGTGGTTTGTGACTGAAGGGGATGATCTTAAGTTTCAAAGGGAAAATCTTATCTCCTGACAGGCTTATGTCATTAAGCACTAAAATGGTTTCTAAAGGAGAACCTTGCTTCCCTCCCAAAAGGGGCTATGGAGGGTAGGTGGAAATGAATGCTTCCAAACTTTTCATTAGTGAAGAGTGTGTTCAAAAACATGTGTGGATACTATGCATACACGTGGTACTTTCCCATCACATTTTAGGATTCCCATGATGGGGGGGAATCAATTACTGGTATTTGCAGACAATGGGTGGAAAAGATGGCTTCAGTCGATCTGAGTTACTCCAGTTTTCTCCATCTTCTGCTACTCTGCAGCCTCATCTCAACTCTCTTCCCCATCTTACAGCTGTGACCCCCTATCTTCCCCAAAGCCCCGCCTCTCTAGCCCTGCTGGAGGTCTCACACTACCCTGTATTCTCCTCCCACCGGCCCCCATCTTCACCCTCTGCCCCGGCCCCCTCCCATCCCTCCAGTTGGAGCTACAAACACTTCCTATGTCTAGTCCCGCCCACTTTCTGGGACTTCTCAATCCGCTTCCCCTCTCTTCCCCACCCCCTCCGAATCACCCCCAGAATTTCGCTGGGACTTCCTACCAACCTATTTAACCCTTTCTGCTCCCTCCCAAGGAAACTATCCTTTAAACTGCATTCCTCCACACCTCTCGCTGGAGTAATCTTCCAAACCGTCCACCCTCCTCCCAAAGATCACTGTTTAAACGTTGTTCTTCTACCACCCTCATTCTCCAAATCGTTCCCTGCTCCCTCCCTCTTCAACCTCAAGTACTTCGCCCCTCCAGAACCCCACCCCGCTCTTTAGTCTCTCACTCCACCCACAAAAGAACCTGGATCGCTCGTCCTCCTAACCACCCTCCCGATTGTCTCTCCCAGCGGCTTCCCCCCGCGACTTGAAACGTCCCTTCGAACAAACCTCAGAGCCCTATCCCCCACCCGCCTCCCACCCAGTCCCCCTTCTGATGTTCCCGCTACTTCCTGGGTTCCAGGTCTACCCCGCTCCCGCAAGCCTCGCGTGCTGGACTCCCTCCCGACCCGGGGAAGAGCCCCTTTCCGCACGTACCTCGAGGTTCCGGCCCGCGCCGCCCCCTTCTCCGTCCTCCGCCCGCGCTCGGCCACCCTTTCCGCCCTTCTCTCGCTCCGCCCCGCTCGCTCCCTTCCTTCCCTCCGCCTTCCGTCTATACACCGCTCCCTTCCCCCACAATTCCTGGCCCCCCCGCCCCGGGGGCCCCAGGGGCTCGCCCCCACCTCTGCGTGGTTCTCCTCTCTCCCCTCCCCCTTCCCGGCCGCCCCTCCCCCTCCCCCGCCCGCCGCTCCCCGCCCCTCGGCTCGCCATTCTTCTCCTCGAGCCGAACGCCCCACCCGGCCCCAGCTCCCTAGCTGCCCACTCCCTCGCCCCCTCGCCCCCGGCCCCGGCTCAGCCCTCGCTCCCCGCGGCCTCCCGCGCCCCCCGCCCGCGGCCTGACCTGCAATGGCGGCCGCCGAGCGCGGCGCCGCGCGGCCAACGGGCGACAACCGAACCTCCCGCCGCCGTCGCCGCCGCCGCGAGCACTGCCTGCGCACTTCCGGCCTTGCGCCGCGAGCACTTCCGGGGCAGAGCACGCGAGCGCGCGCGCACGTGGGGCCGCGGCAGAGAGAGGCGAGCCCCCGTCCGTCGGTGAGTTGGGGAAGGGGTACGAGAGGACTTCGGCGGGGTGCTGCCTGCCCCCGGTGACGCCGGTGGAGCTCGCGGTTCTTGGGCCGAGGCCGGGGGGGGGGGGGGCGGCTACTCCGTAGATGCCCGGCGGAGTGGCAGCGCGCGCTTCCGACGCCCCCTCAGCCGGGCCGGGCCGGGCCGGGCGCGCCTGCCCTGCCCGCAGGTTCCAAACCCTGAGGGACGACGCGTGACGGGCGAGCCGGAGCCGGCCGCTCTCCTCGCGGAAGGTGTAGGCTTGTGGCGTGGGGAGGCGACGGTGACAGGCGCCCGGCTGAGTCCCGTCGCTTCCTTCCCTTGAGGAGCGCTTGGTTCTGCCTGCCCGGTCAGCCTCCCTGGCGCTACCTCAGAGGGTCTGTAATTTGCGAACTTAGCGTGCTGTGAAGTTAGGGAGAGGTGTTCGCGAAAATGCAGACTCCTAGTCTCCCCCTCCCCCCCTTCTCTCCACAACCGAGAGACTGGAATTCTGGAGCTGTGGAGTAGGACCCAGAATCCTGAGTTTTTCAAAGCCTTTTATCCAGATGATTTTAATGGCAGGAGTTCTGCGCACCTGACTCTGAGAGGCTGATTTAGGTTGCCAGTATTTCTTGCTTCTTGAGTGTTGGGAGGGGGGGTTAGCCTCCTCTTCACAACTCCCGCCCCCCACCCCCGCCAGAAACCTCGCACAGAAAATAGAAAGGGGTACCTTAGTTTCTGCCTCGAATGCAGCTGGTTTGCACGATGTGCTTCCTTCCCTTCGGTGCACACACCGGATTACAGAATGAGGTTACGTTCACTCTTACCTCTCTTTCCCAGAGTACTTTCTTCAGGTAATTGGCAGGATTGTTAGGAGTCTGGGGCATGCTCTTCATGTATGTTGATGTTCTCATTTTTAGCTGAAGCATCCCGAGCTTCTGGAGATGGTTTCATAGCTCCTTGCTTGGGGTGTGAAAGCATCATTAACTAGATATTTAGAAGGGAACCTCCGTGAGACACAGTTGGACTCTTCCATCCAGGACAGTGATGATAGGTAGTACACGTGACATACTGCTGTTGACAAGAAGAAACAATACATGTGACATACTGTTGTTAACGTTTAACAATAATGGCTCTTTTTCCCCCCCCCCTCCCAGGAATGGGTGAATTTAAGGTCCATCGAGTACGTTTCTTTAATTATGTTCCATCAGGGATCCGCTGCGTGGCTTACAATAACCAGTCAAACAGATTGGCTGTTTCTCGAACAGATGGCACTGTGGAAATTTATAACTTGTCAGCAAACTACTTTCAGGAGAAAGTAAGTCATTTGGAAGCCTGATTTGGTGTTGCTGAGTTAATTTTCTTAAGTTCAATTCTGCATCTTGTATTCCAAGAGATCAAAAGAAAAGTGACTCTGGAGTTGTTTAGAACTATTTAACTTGTATAGCAAATACGCAGTTTCTTGTCTGGGCTCAGAGTTTTGTTTTGTTTTTGTCTTAAGATTTTATTTATTCATGACAAACACACAGAGGCAGAGACACAGGCAGAGGGAGAAGCAGGCTCCCTGCAGGGAGCCCTGTGTGGGACTCCATCCCGGGGCCCCAGGATCACGCCCTGGGTGGAAGGCAGGCGCTAACCTGAGCCACTCGGGGGTCCCTGGGCTCAAAGTTTTGATCTGTGTAGTGTCATAAAGATACTAACTACGAGTTGTGGTGGCTCACTGCCATTTGACAACTGAAGGTTGCTGGATCTTTTGGTCACAACAAAAAGGGAAACTGTCAAGATCATTACTTTATATCAGTTTTTGCACCACTGCAACTTTGTAAGGTGGCGTTTCCTGCTGGGATTGTCCATACCCATTTCATTTTCAGCTTAGAAAAAAACCAAAACATCTTAATAGCAAACTTTCTGGTAGAATGCCTGAGTGGCTCAGTGGTTAAGCCTCTGCCTTTAGCTCAGGTCAAGATCCTGGAGTCCTGGGATCAGGGTCCCGTGTTAGGGTCCCCCGCAGGGGAACATGCTTCTCCCTCTGCCTATGTCTCTTATGAATAAATAAATGAAATCTTAAAAAAAAAAATCCAACTTTCTGGTGACATGATGGTAGGAAGATGGATTTCTAAGTTCATCTATCTGAGAGAATGTAGACTTAAATGCCTGTATTTGAAAGTAAAAAAGGAAAATACTATTTGGGTGTATACAGAGGGCAATTGCAGCAGCATATTTTTCAAAGGCACTGATTACTGATTCAAGGTGCAACAAAATAATTCACACTTATTGTGTTATGGGTCCTAGACACTGAATGGATGCCTGTGGATGGATAGATGGTTAAATGAATGAATTCAGTGTTTAGCAGCCTAGAATTTGAAATTTAGGCACCTTGCGATTATTTCTAAACGAGTGGCAAGTATAAGGCATTATAACAAGTGTCAGAAGCCCAGCCTTGAAGGAGCTCAACGTCCAGTGGGGGAAATATGACTATACAATTTCCAAACAGGTAAATTTTATGATAAAGCTAAGCACAGACATAGAATCTTAGTAAAGAGTTGCCTTACTCTGATGATGTGGGTTTAGGAATTGGGGAAAGGGATGACTTAGTTGACCCCTGAAGAACTAAAAGAGTTAAAAAAAATTGCTCATTACCACAAATATGTCACATTTTGTACTATGAAAAATGTGCTGTGGCACATGTTTATTACATTCTGTGATATTTCTTGTTTTTTATGACAGTTGTAATTATATAATAATTTGTATATTTGTTTAATGTTTTTCTTCCCTACTGAACTTCAAATTTTAGGAAGGGGCCATGTCAGTGATGATGTTTTTTGTTGTTTTGTTGTTGTTGTTTTTAGTATTTTATTTATTCATGAGAGACAAAGAGAAAGAGAGAGAGAGGCAGAGACACAGGCAGAGGGAGAAGCAGGCCCCATGCAGGGAGCCCGATGTGGGATTCGATCCTGGGTCTCCAGGATCATGCCCTGAGCTGAAGGCGGCGCCAAACCGCTGAGCTACTGGGGCTGCCCGTCAGTGATGTTGATAACTGTGTTCCCAGCATTTAGCAAGAGCCTACTACATAGCCTCTCCTGAGTTAAGATAGGATTCATGAATATTTCAGCCATTCTTTTACTGAGTATCCCTTATTTTCTGTTCTCGTTTCTCCTTTTCTCTTTTTCATTTTTTAAAGATTGGATTATTTATCTGTTCATGAGAGACACAGAGACAAAGACACAGGCAGTGGGAGTAGACAAAGACATAGGCAGTAGGAGAAATAGGCTCCCTGTGAAGAGCCTGATTTGGGACTGTCTCCGGGATCAGGACCTGAGCCAAAGGCAGACACTCAACCACTGAGTCACCCAGGCATCCCTTATCTCTTCTTTTATCAACAATAATTGGTTCAGTCTAGTCTTTTTTTCCTCCATAGTCCCTCCCCTAATATTGTTAATCATTGTCAGAGCAAGAAAAAATTTTGTCCGTTAGAGTGAAAAGAGTAGGGACTAAGAATAAGAATTAAAATATTCTCTTCACATTTGCCTTTGGCACTTTGAGCAAGCTGCTTAACCCACAAGTACTTATGTCATTTCAAGTTCAGAGAGGAAAAATTGTAGCTACTCAGTCCCTTTCATGCTGAGAAGGTTTAAGAATAAAATGCATTGATATATATGAAAACTTTTTAAGTGTTAAGAAAACACTTAGAAATCTGAGACTTAAAAAAAAAAAATGAAAGAAATCTGAGACTTGGGTGCCTGGGTGGCTCAGTTGATTGAATGTCTGCCTTCTGCTTGGGTCATGATCCTGGGCTCCTAGGATGGAGTCCCACATCAGGCTCCCCACTCAGCAAGGAGTCTGCTTTTCCCTCTCCCTCTGCCCCTCCCCCCCCCGCTTGTGTATAATCTCTCATGTTCTCTTTCTCTCTCAAAGAAAATCTTTAAAAAAAAATCCGAGACTTGAATGAAACACTGAACTACATCGTTTATTTTATTTGTAAAAGTTTTTATATGTTTATTTATTTTGATTTATAATCTCTACACTGTGGGGCTCAGACTTACAGCTCAGAGATCAAGAGTCACATGGTCTTCTGAATGAGCCAGCCAAGTGCCTCCATTTCTTTTATTTAGAAAAAAAAAACCTTTTTAAAAAAAGATTTATTTATTTATTTATTTATTTATTTATTTATTTATTTATTTATTTATTTATGGGGGGGGGGGAGAAGCAGGCTCCATGCAGGGAGCCTGATGTGGGATGCGATCCCAGGACTCCCAAGGATCACGCCCTAGGCTGAAGGCAGGCACTAAACTGCTGAGCCACCCAGGGATTCCCCTCCAAAATAAACTTTTTATAGGTAAAATTGACACTATAAACAGCATGTACTTAAAGTATATACATTGATAACTTTGACATGCATAAACCTTTGAAACTATCACCCAATTAAGATAGATTTATTTATTTTTAAGTTTTTAATTTTATTTCTTCGTGAGAGACACAGAGAAAGAGGCAGAGACATAAGTAGAGGGAGAAGCAGGCTCCCTGCGAGGAGCCTGATGTGGGACTCAATCCCAGGACCCCGGAACTCCGATCTGAGCCAAAGGCAGACGCTCACCCACTGAGCCACCCAGGTGCCCTTATTTACTTTTTTTTTTTAATTTGGATATATCAAATACAATTAGGTATAGACTTTCTAGTGAAAAGGTTTTGCTGAACAAGTCCTAGGGAAAAAACAACTGTATAGATAACTAAAATTTTAATCTAGAAAATGAAAATATTAATAAACATCTTCTGGTAAAATAAAATCCTACACAGTTATTTCTAGGGAAGTGTTTTAATTTTTACCATGTTTTCTGTGACCACACAGTGCTGCTAGCTGGTAAATTCATGGTGGGTTGACGAGTTATGGTATTTCTGTAGTTTTTTCCAGGTCATGAATCTCGGGCTACGGAAGCTCTGTGTTGGGCAAAAGGACAGCGACTCTTTAGTGCTGGACTCAATGGAGAGATTATCGAGTATGATCTGCAGGCATTAAACATCAAGTACACCATGGACGCCTTTGGAGGACCCATTTGGAGCATGGCTGTCAGTCCTCACGGCTCTCAGCTTTTGGTTAGTAAGCAACTATTGGTAATTTGAAGACTTTATTTTTAAGTAATCTCCATACCCAACGTGGAGCTCAAACTCATGAGCCCGAGATCAAGAGTCACACACTACCAACTGAGCCAGCCAGGCACCCCAACTGCTAATAATTTAAAACAAGATTTCTCTTGTGCTCACTCACTTCTTCTGTGTTCACAGGAGGGTAAAGTTAAATTTTATTATGACATGTAGCAACTCCGATCTGAGGTTAATTCCAGCAACCCCAATAAAAGATTGGAGTTGATATTGGGGATTAAAAATCACTTGTCCTGGGATCACTTGTCCCACATCAGGCTCCCTGCATGGAGCCTGCGTCTCTCTCTGCCTGTGTCTCTGCCTCTTTCTCGCTGTGTCTCTCATGAATAAAGAAATAAAATCTTTAAAAAATAAATAAAAATAGAAATAAAAATAAAAACCACTTGTACTTTTGCATCCTTTCTGCTGCTACTTTGAACCTTTTATTCATTTATGAAATGAGAGGGTTAGTTTGGTTCAGTATTTCTCAAACTGTACTTTGGAATTGGAAGATGTAGAGACTTTTTTGTTGTATTGTGCTTTATGTTTTATGGTAAATATCATTTCAGAATATGGCATGTTAACGTGAAATCCTCCTGAAGATTCACAACACACTAATGTTCGTTAAAAGTTCTAGGAGGTTCTTCCACAAGTTAACTTATGCAACTATGCTCTACTACAGTGTTTCTCAAAAATTCTGTGCGGACTAAGAAGACAACCTACCCCCCGGGCCAACCTCCACACACACACACACACACTGTTATCCTTAAAATGGATATTTCCAGATACTGCATTTTTTCGGAAAAGTCTATGATTCTTGTTTGATTTGCACTAATTTATACAGTATCTTGTATAGTTAATGGGTATTTTATTTAGGCCATGGGTCTCTAGCAGATAGGTGCTGTAAAATCCTACTTCTATTCCATGTCCTGTACAGGAATTGGGCCACTAATTAGCCTGTTTTCTGACTAGGACATGAAGCCTGCCAAAAATATACTGTCAATTCCTTGATACCAGTAAGCTTTTTCTTCTCTCACATACTGTTTTTCTCTCACAGCAAGTGACAGCTTTACAAAAGAAATATTTGTATTTGTAAAAGCATATATTTAGTTCTACAAAATGCTTGTCTTCTCTATTTACTTTTTCTCTAATAGGTCGGCTGTGAAGATGGATCTGTGAAGCTATTTCAAATCACTCCAGACAAAATTCAGTTTGAAAGAAATTTTGATCGACAGAAAAGTAAGGATCATTTTTTGGTGGGGCCATGAGTAACCTTAACTACAAGTAATTTTGTGTGCCACTGGGGTTAGGTTGTTTTCCCATGGTTCCAGGTAATGTTTTATCTGCATGCCAATTTTTTTTTTAAGATTTTATTTATTCATGAGAGACACACAGAGAGA
This sequence comes from Canis lupus familiaris, assembly GCF_011100685.1. Classification (NCBI taxonomy): domain Eukaryota; kingdom Metazoa; phylum Chordata; class Mammalia; order Carnivora; family Canidae; genus Canis; species Canis lupus. The sequence continues at coordinate 81,086,650 of NC_049226.1, read as the reverse complement.
GAGGCAGAGACACAGGCAGAGGGAGAAGCAGGCTCCAGCCTGACGCGGGATCCCTGGTCTCCAGGATCACGCCCCGGGCTGAAGGCGGTGCTAAAACACTGAGCCACCCTGGCTGCCCTTTGCATGCCAATTTTATGAGTGTAGGGTATGTGCTTGAAGCCATCCTTCACTCAGGCTTTGTCTATCCTGTAGCATATAGTTGTGATTGCTTTCGAATTAGAAAAACTAGAAATATGCAGGAAAGCAAGTGTTTCTGTATAAGTCACTTTGTTATATTCTTTTTGAAGTTTTAACACGGTGCGTAAAGTCTTAAAACTAGAATTTTAAAACAATTTCCCATGTTCCACTTGGACCAGTTGACACTGATATCTAGAGCAGGGGTTAGCAGACCTTTTCTGTAAAGATAGCAGGTAGGAAATATTGTAATTTTTGCAGGCCATGCTTTCTGTCAACTCTCTTGTCCAATAAAAGTAAGTAGCCATAGATAATAAACAAATGGGTATGACTGTGCTTTGGTAAAATTTTATTTATAAAAAAAAAAATTGGTGGGCCTGATTTGGCCCTTTGGGCCATAGCTTGCTGACCCTTCTAGAAAACAGTACCTGTCCCATGTATTCTGTGTCCATTAGTAATATTAATTATCTGCTAGTCAGATTCCTTTTGTTTTGAATATCTTTTGTATATTCTTTTATTTATTTTCTCAGTAATTCATTCATTCATTCATTCATTTGTAAAGATTTTATTTTTATGTAATCTCCACCACCTATCACAGGGCTTACACCTACAGCACCAAGATCAAGAGTCTCATATTCCACCAACTGAGCCACCTAGGCTTAGGTGTTTTATTTATTTGTTTATGAGAGCTCAAGTAGAGCGAAGGGAAGAAGGAGAGAGAATCTCAAGTGGACTCCCCACCAAGCATGGAGCCTGACATGGGACTGGATCTCATGACCCCCAGATTATTACCTGAGCCAAAATCAAAAGTCTGACACTCAACAAACAGACCCACCCACATGCCCCTTGGGTGTTCCTTTTTAATTACAAAAATGATAAAATGCTTAGTCAAAACTTGTGTGTTTAGCCAAATGTGAAAGAGAAGATTATCTCATTCCGCTCTGTGGACAACATTTTAGAAGTAATCTTCTAGACTTTTTGCATATTCATATAGACAAATACACAGGAGTGCTTGTGCTTATTTTCTCACTTGGTATATTACAACTAATCTTCCATGTCAATCATGGCTGTTTGCATGGCATTCCATTTTATGGTGTTCTGTAATTTATTTAACCAAACTCCTCCTATTGATGGATATTTATTTATTTATGATTTTATTTATTTATTCGTTCATTCATGAGAGACAGAGAGAGAGAGGCAGACACAGGCAGAAGCAGAGGGAGAAGCAAGCTCCATGCAGGGAGCCTGATGTGGGACTCGATCCTGGGGTCTCCAGGATCACGCCTGGGCTGAACGCAGACACTTAACTGCTGAGCCACCCAGGTGTCCCTGTTGATATTTAAAAAAAATTTTTTTACTACTATAATCAGGGTAGCAATGAATATTCCAGTATATATATTTTTGAATACTCCTACATGTATTTCTCCTTGATTAATTCCCAGTGGAATTGCTGAGCCAAATATGCACATTTAAATTTTGTTAGGTTACTAACATCACCCTCAAAAAGCTGTATTTTTCTTTACACTCTTACTATTTCTACGTTATTAAAATAATATTAAATACTTGATTATGGATTCCAGGACAGAGGAGTTCCTCATCTGTTATAAAACAGTTCTTCACCAGAGTGTAGTAGATGATAGTTAAGATTGCAAAACACTAGACCTGTAGATAATTATCAAAGGAGAACTCAGTTACCCTTTACTGTATAATTATGTGTATCTCCCTTTCTTTTTTGTTGTACAACTCCCAAGGTCGCATCCTGAGTCTCAGCTGGCATCCCTCTGGCACCCACATTGCAGCTGGCTCCATAGACTACATTAGTGTGTTTGATGTCAAATCAGGTGACTGTTTTCTAAGTTCATTTGGGATGTGTGTCTTGTTTGTCAGATTCACAATGGTGGTTTCCAAAAGCTTGAGCCTTTGTTCTTTCAATGAGTTTAGGGCCTAATCTCTCAGTAACCTTCTGAGATGCTTGCCACAAATTTCACTCCTTTATTGGATTGCTTCTGCTGCTTTTGGGGGAATCCTGGGTCTTCAGTGAGATGCATATGTTTTATCTAGTAAGAATTCATATGAAAGTTCACCCTTAAATAAAATTTAAAAAAAGAAAAAAAGTTCACCCTCGAGCAATATAATATTTACAACAAATGACCAGTTAGAATAACTATTTAATATATACCGGACCTTGGTAAAAGTAGATGTCTCTCTTTGAGAAGCATAAGGTCTTGGTAGCATAATTGGTGAGGTATGAGATCAGAAAGGTAGAGAACCATCTCCTTTTCTCTATTCTTGGCATACAGAATTGGCTTATGGAATCCTTCAGTGATGAGACTGACTTCGACTTGTTAGGTGGGCCCCTCTATACTCCCATCTAAGATGGGAAGTAAAACAGGTCAGGTTTGTCTCGTTTTTCTTTTCTTTTTTTTAAGATTTTGTTTATTTATTCATGAGAGACACAGAGAAAGAGACATAGGCAGAGGGAGAAGCAGGCTCCCAATGGGGAGCCTGATGTAGGACTCGATCCCAGGACCGTGAGATCACAGCCTGAACCAAAGGCAGATGCTCAACCACTGAGCCACCCAGGTGCCCTTTGTCTAGTTTTTCCTTTCTTCCATGCTTAAATTTTTTCTTATCTGTTACACATGCATAGTCAAAGAACTCCTTGAGGCTTGTTACAAAGAAGCAGATTGCCCCTCTCTCCCTTCTCACTCCTCAGAGGCAGCCATCTATAACTCTTAGCTAATTCTTTTGATGTTTACCTCCACCTATGTACATGTATACATACACATATGTGTTATGTTTTGTCTCACTGATATATCCTCAAATTCTTCCAGTTGTATAAATTAGGTTCAGATTTGATTTTCTTTCTACCACCTTTATCTTCTTGAAAGATTCTCCCCCCAGAGCCTTCTGACCTCCAATCTAGTATACCAATTTTTGGGCCTGTTGTACCTCTCTGTAGGTTTTGAACCTTGATTTCTCAGTCATTCCATGGATCTCCTTTACTCCTCTCTCAGGTGGAATCCCCAGTTACCATTCACTTCCTGATTTATCCTTTTGTTTGGTGGATCATTAGAAGGTTCATGAGCTAGCTCAGAAATTATTTTTCCTTAGAATTTTGAAGGGAATTGGCTCCATTGTCTTCCAGCTTTGAATATTACTATAGACTCTGATGCCATGCTGGGAGAAGATCTTTTGTATAGGTTTTTTTGGTCTGTTTTTCCAAGGAGCTGTTAGGATCTTTCCTTTATTCTTACTGTTCTGAAATGTAACAATTAGGTTTCTTGATGTGTGGATCCATTAACATCAGTCATATTAGATACTTGGTAGATTATTTTAATCAAAAACCATTTTTCAGTTTTGAGGGACATTTTTTTTTCTTAAGATTTCTTTCTTTCTTTCTTTCTTTCTTTCTTTCTTTCTTTCTTTCTTTCTTTTTCTTTCTTTTTTCTTTTCTTTCTTTTCTTTTCTTTTTTCTTTTTTTTCTTTCTTCTGTAGAGAGCACAGTGGGGAGGGGCGAGGGAGAGGGAGAAAGAGTCAGTTCCAAGCAGACTCCTGATGCAGGGCTCAATCCCAAGACCTGAGCCAAAACCAAGAGTCAAAGACGTTTAACTGACTACATCATCCAAGTGTTCTCAGTTATGGGGAAAATTCTTATAATTATTTGGTTAACAAACAAAAAAATTATTTTGTAAATAAGTTTCTCTTCATTTTCTTTCTGAAATTTTACTATTTTGTTGTTGGCTCTTTAATTTTTTTTATCTCTTTCCCCCTCTCTTATTTTTCATCTCTTTGACTTTTTCTGCTTCCTGGAAGTTTATTTTTATTTATTTATTTAGATTTTATTTTAAGTATTTGGTACCCCCAAGTGTGGGACTCGAGCTCACAGACCCAAGATCAAGAATCACATGCTCCACCAACTGAGACAGCTAGGTACCCCTTGTCTTTATCTTTAAATCCTGTTACTGAGTTTTTCATTTCTGCCATTTCCAAAGGTTTTTTTGTTTGTTTCCTGAGTGTTCTTTTTTATAGCATTTTTTTGTTTCATTATATACTGACTTCTCTTTCTAAGGTTATTCGAGATAGTATTTGTCAAATATTCTTCACCCTTGCTCTGTTTTTTTCCTGGTATATTTTTCTGATAGTTTCTCTGGCTTCTGCCTTTCACATTCAGGCTTTGCCTTTTACATTCAGGCTTTGCTCACAAAAGCTCAGGCTTTTGTCTGGTAATTCCTTTCCTGACCACATGTGTGGAGCTTATTGCTCATGAGCTTCACTGAAGAATGATCTGGCTGGAGTCTTAGTTTGGGGAACCTCCAAAGACATTGGCTTTTTATATCTTTTTTCTTAGGCTGGTCATATTTCCCAGAAATGTTTTTTATTTTCTTGCCTGTGATAGTCTGGTTATTGGTATTCTGGGAAGAAAATGGGTGTTCTCAACATTCAGTTAATAAATTTTCGCTTTATCTTTTTTCCATATAGTAATCCCACCCTTAGTTGTGCCTGATATTAGAGAATGACTCTCCATTCTTGTTTGAAGTGAAGTTTAGGGAGTTGCCTGGCTTTTTAGTTAGGGAATAGTTATCTGGAGGATCTATAAGTTTCTAAAACTTTGAACCAATTTCTCTTTTTAGTTCCATTTTCACTTCTGTTTCCAGAGTTTTTGGGGTCACCACAGTTGCTGAATCTTCTGAGGATTTCATGGTATAAATCAAGTGGCTTCCTGGCTCCCCCCCCCCCGCCCCCCCGTTGACTTGGGTCTTAATTTCAGGGCTCTGCTCTGTCAGTTACTACTTTATGTTTGCTTTTTAATTCCCAAAATTTTGTCATTTGTTGTCCTCTCTCCATTTCTTGGTATTTTAGAAAAGAGCCAAGTGTCATGAACATTGCTTTTAGGCGGTTTTAAGTAAAGTCTCAAATGCCTCCTTTCCATTTCACCTCCTCTCCTCCACCCCCCCCCCCCCCCCAAATTTCTGTCTCTAACCGTCCTTCCCCTTTCCCTCCCAAAGTCTACAGGTAACCATTTTTGTGTTTTGAGACTGAGTCCACCATAACTAATATTTACTGGCTGTTTGTGATCTGTGCTCAGGCAGCTAACAGGTGCGTTTTGAAGACAAAAGAAGTAAGTACCATTCAAATTTGGGCTTTTCTTATTTTTCAGGGAGCACTGTTCAGAAAATGCTGGTGGATAGGCAATATATGGGTGTGTCTAAGCGGAAGTGTATCATATGGGGAGTGGCCTTCTTGTCTGATGGCACTGTCATAAGTGTGGACTCTGCTGGGAAGGTGCAGTTCTGGGACTCAGCTACTGGGACACTTGTGAAGAACCACCTCATCGCAAATGCTGATGTGCAGTCCATTGCTGTATCTGATGTGAGTATGGTCTCTATTTTGAGCAGTCTTATACAAACAACCTGGGGGATGAATACAGAAGGCCGGGTCAATGATGGGGCATAAACAATGTTCCTTCATACTCAGTATTTTATGGAGGAAGATGAGTTTAGGAAAGTGCATTTGAAACACACATAGTTTCTTTGAACCCTCTTACTCTCCTAACAACTAGTTAGAGAATATAGAGATTTTCTTCAGACACTCACCACCGCCAGTTAATCTAGTCTGATTTAGATAGGCCACAAGTACACTAGAAGAATCTATTTTATTTTTAAGATTTTCTTTATTTAGTAAATGAGGGCAGCCTGGGTGGCTCAGTGGTTTAGCGCCGCCTTTGGCCCGGGGTGTGACCCTGGAGACCCGGGATTGAGTCCCAATCGGGCTCCCTGCATGGAGCCTACTTCTCCCTCTGTCTGTGTCTCTGCCTCTCTCTCTCTCTCTCTCTCTGTGTCTCTCATGAATAAATAAATAAAATCTTAAAAAAATATATTTTCTTTATTTATTCATGAGAAACAGAGAGGCAGGCTCCCCACAGGGAGCCCAATGCAGGACTCCATCCCTGAACCCAGGATCGTGCCCTGAGCCAAAGGCAGCCACCCAGGCGCCCCATTCTAAAAGAATCTTGGGAAGTGCTATTTTCTTCTTTTTATAACTCTTCTGCTTCCTATGTTGGGAAATTAGGAAATAACTTTATAGTGATTTTAAAAATACTAAATTTCTTCTATTTGAGTACGATTTAAGCAGACTTGTGTTGAACAAGTGTGCCTCTTCCCTTTTGGTAAAATGATTTTTTATTTTTTTATTTTTTTTTAAGATTTTTAAGATTACCAGGCATCCCTGGCAAAATGAATTCTTCATTAGAAACCTTTAGGTAGGGGCAGCCCGGGTGGCTTAGCAGTTTAGCACCTGCCTTCAGCCCAGGGCCTGATCCTGGAGCCCCAGGATCGAGTCCCATGTCGAGCTCCCTGCGTGGAGCCTGCTTCTCCCTCTGCCTGCGTCTCTGCCCCTCTCTCTCCTCTCTCTCTCTCTCTCTCTCTCTATTTCATAAATAAAATATATTAAATAAGAAAGTTAGAAAAGAAACCTTTGGGTATTTTGGTACACCTGAGTAGCTCAGCAGATGACTTTGGTTCAGGTTTTGATCTTGGGGTCTTGGGATTGGCCCAAGTCAGGCTCCTCACTCAGCAGAGAGTCTGCTTCTTCCTCTCTCTCCCTCTGTCCCTCCCCAACTCATGCTCTGATAACTAAATAACATTTTTAAAAAAAGAGGGGGGCCACCTGGGTGGTTCAGCAATTGAATGTCTGCCTTTGGCTCAGGGCATTATTCTGGGGTCCAGGATTGAGACCCACATCAGGCTCCTTGTGGGGAGTCTGCTTCTCCCTCTGCCTAGGTCTCTGCCTCCCTCTCTCTCTTTCTCACTCTTTCTGTATCTCATAAATAGGTAAATACAATTTTTTTTTTTTTTTTTTTTTATGATAGTCACACAGAGAGAGAGAGGCAGAGACCTAGGCAGAGGGAGAAGCAGGCTCCATGCACCGGGAGCCCGATATGGGATTCGATCCCGGGTCTCCAGGATTGCGCCCTGGGCCAAAGGCAGGCGCTAAACCGCTGCGCCACCCAGGGATCCCTACAATCTTTTTTTTTAAAAAAAGAATCCTTTGGGTATTTTAGCATTGGAGCATAGGAAGTGACTTTGAGATTTGCTGACTAGATCCTTTATTCTTTGTGTTTCTTAGTTTGAGACTTGTTTGCTATCTTAAGTGTGGACATGCAATTTCTAGTGTAGAGATCACTCATGCCTGATTTTCTTGCCTGTAAGTTTTCTGTTCCACTGAACAGGTTTCCTATGAGAACAATTTGATGGTTATTAAAGCCCTGTGAAACATTTAGATGTTATGTGTAACTGTAAGAAGAATAACTTGAAATGAGTGGGAGAAATTTCCTTTTCTTTTTTTTTTTTTTTAAAGATTTTATTTATTTATTCATGAGAGACACAGAGAGAGGCAGAGACACAGGCAGGGGGAGAAGCAGGCTCCATGCAGGGAGTCCGATATGAGACTTGATCCCAGGACTCTGGGATCACACCCTGAGCCAAAGCAGACGCTCAACTGCTGAACCACCCAGGCGTCCCCCGTCTTTTTTTTTTTTTTTTTTTTTTTAAGATGTTATTTAGTTACCAGAGCATGAGTTGGGGAGGGACAGAAGGGGAGAGAGAGAGGAAGAAGAAGCAGACTCTCTGCTGAGTGAGGAGCCCGACTTGGGCCAATCCCAAGACCCCAAGATCATAACCTGAACCAAAGTCAGACGCTTAACCAACTTAGCCACCTAGGCACCTCAAGAAATTTTCCTTTTAAAATAGAGTTTTGAGGGCAGCCCGCCCGGGTGGTTCAGTGGTTTAGCGCTGCCTTCAGCCCAGGGTGTGATCCTGGAGACCAGGGATCCAATCCCTCGTCAGGCTCAATGAATGGAGCCTGCTTCTCCCTCTGCCTTGTGTCTCTGCTTCTCTTTCTCTCTGTGTCTCTAATAAATAAATAAAATATTTAAAATAAAAGAGTTTTGAAAAGGTGAGGCAGGTTTTATATTACTTAAAATTTTTAATAGTATCTGTATTTATAGTTTTGTTTACATATATATTCATAATATCTGAAAAGATTAAAAACATTAATGGTAAGTTTTAGGAAAGTTGGAGTGGGCAGGCAGGAGGCAGGCTTAATTTGTACTGTGTACTATTCTATATTGTCTGATTTTCTACCATGTGCCCATAATTAATGCATTGCATTGAATCTTAGATACATATGATTGTGAGACATGCCGTAATTTTGTTATCATGGAAAAGAAGAAACCCTGCCAATTAAACTATGGCAGTGCTTTTTTTTATAATAGTTGTATAATACAAACTATTATAAATTGATACATTGTTTCAGCTTTTTATTTATTCATGATAGTCACACAGAGAGAGACAGAGAGGCAGAGACACAGGCAGAGGGAGAAGCAGGCTCCATGCACCGGGAGCCCGACGTGGGATTCGATCCCGGGTCTCCAGGATCGCGCCCTGGGCCAAAGGCAGGCGCCAAACCGCTGCGCCACCCAGAGATCCCTGTTTCAACTTTTTAAAAGAAACTTATTTTTAGTAATTTTTTTTAAGATTTTATTTATTTATTCATGAGAGACGCACACAGAGAAAGGCAGAGACACAGGCAAAGGGAGAAGCAGCCTCCATGCGGGAAACCTGATGTGGGACTCGATCCCAGGTCTCCAGGATCACACCCCGGGCTGAGGGCAGATGCTTAACTGCTGAGCCACCCAGGCATCCCTATTTTTAGTAATTTAAAAAAAAAATATTTTATATATTCATGAAAGGCACAGAGAGAGAGGCAGAGACACAAGCAGAGGGAGAAGCAGGCTCCATGCAGGGAGCCCAACATGGGACTCAATCCCCAGGACCATGCCCCGGGCTGAAGGTGGCGCTAAATCGCTGAGTCACCCTGGCTGCCCTCACTCTGTCTTAAGTAAATAAATTTCGGGCAGCCCCAGTGGCCCAAAATTTACATTTTGCTTATTAGGGAGACTTTTACTTATTAGAGACTCTTAAACATTAATTTTTGTTCTGTCACTTTTGTGCATATGTAACAAGGAAAGTATTAGTGAAATAAGTGAGTAAGGTATTCCTAAAACATCTTCACATGCACGGATGGACTGTAACTTACCTTTTAACTTGGTCCTCGGAGTCCATATTTCCCACACTTGCCTCCCAGCCTCCATAGTATTAGTAGTAGTTGCTCCTCTGTAGTCTCAAGATTTTTTTCCAGGTTTTTGACAACCATTCTGCAAGTTGTATTTATTTGGGCTTTGTTGTTTCATTGTTTTTAAGTAGGCTCCACACCCAACGTGGGGCTTGAACTCAAAACCCTGAGATCAAGAGTTGCATCTACTGACTGAGCCAGCCAGGTACCCCCATTCTGCAACTTTGATGTTTGCTCTTTACCTGAAGATGTCATACATGTGCAGGTTGACAGCTAGAAGATATCTTGGTTTCAGAGATGTTTAAATGTGGGCAAATGTATGCCTGAGAGTCAGTGAATTGTGTACTTGTTATTTTTAAGGGGAAAAATGTATTTGTACAAATTGCAACCCTCAGAATGCTTATCACACACACTACACTAGGGCAGATTTGGGTTTGAATCTCAGCTGCAGCACTTAATAGCTACTACCTTCCTTGGGCAGGCTATTTCTTTCTAAACCTCAGTTTCTTCTGTGAAAACAGTGTACTAGTAATACTTCATAGAGTTTGGGGAGGATTAAATAGGTAGTGCATGAAAGGTGCTAAGTGCAGTATCTGGCACAGAGTGAGTGTGGTATTGGCATTATTTTCATATCTCTTGAAATTGATCCTAATTTGAAGGGTTTTCTCCACTACACTCTTTTGCCAGAAGAGCTGATTATTTTTAGCTGTCTTTTTAATGGATTTTCATTGACTGAAGAGTGAATAGTGGCAAATACTCAGTCCTTTGATCGTTTTAGATGTCTTGCACCCTTATCAAGTAGGTGAGTACTGATACCTGCAGGGAGTCATAGGGAACATTTGCTTTCATTTAGAGGTCAGTCTTTAGATTGTTTTTCTGTGTGAAACAGTCACTCTGTGATTAAATTAGGACACTTTCCCCTCTCCCTTTCCAGGTCAGCTTTCCCCTTGCTTTGTTCCATCTGTGCCCTAAGAGAGCCCTTTTCTTTCATTTCTTCTATGATCTACCTCCAGGAAAGATGATATGGAGTAAGTTAGTGTTGCCTTCTTTATCCCTCTCTGTAGGTGGGATTTTGTGCAAACTGCCCCACCTTTTTTTTTTTTTTTTTTTTTTTTTTTTTTGGGTAGATGAACTGTTTAGTTGGAGATGGGGAACAGTCTGTGAGCTCCTAAGTTGCTCAGTATCTCCACTTTTGCTTGGGATAATGGTTTTCTTTTCTTTTTTTTTTAATATTTTATTTATTTATTCATGAGAGACACACAGAGAGAAGCAGAGACATAGGCGGAGGGAGAAGCAGGCTTCATGCAGGGAGCCTGACGTGGGACTCGATCAGGGGTTTCCAGGATCATACTCTGAGCCACCTGGGCTGCCCAGGATAATGGTTTTCAAATAGTAATCTTACAGGAAGTGAGAGGCTGGTCTGGGCTACCTTATATGCTGACCTTCAGATAAGCTTTCCTTCCTTCTCACCATCATGTGCCTACAAGTTACCTCAAAGAGAACTGGCATAAGGTTGAGGTGGTATGGTGTGCCCAGAGCAAAGGCTTTTGAAGTTCCAGTTTCCTTACCTGTGTGAAGAGCTATTAAATGATTAGGGGGAAAAAAGATAAAAAATCATTCATACGAACATGAAGTGGGGGATCCCCTGGGTGGCTTACCGGTTGAGCGTCTGCCTTTGGCTCAAGGTGTGGTCCTGGAGTTCCGGGATCAAGTCCCACATTGGGCTCCCTGCATGGAGCCTGCTTCTTCCGCTGCCTATGTCTCTGCCTCTCTGTGTCTCTCATGATAAATACATAAAATATTAAAAAAAAAAAAACATGAAGTGGAAATGTCACAGATTTTCTGTAATTCATTAACTAATGAGGAAACCAGTAAGATATTATAAGCAGTTCAAAGGACAATTTAACAAACAGTCCCATAAGGTCATCAGGAATGCTGAAATGAATTTACTTAAAATTCTTGCAAGACTCAGTGTCCACAGGGCAATTAATAGCTACATTCCACCAGGCAAGATTATTTTGCATTACTCTCATTATTACAGTTTTTACAAAGTTGTAAAATAGCTCTGAGACAGTCTCAGGGCTCACTAGATAAGGATACCAGTACTTTTTATATACATTTCAAAGTCATTCACAGTTTCACCTTGATAGGTAGGTCAAGTGATACTTAATTTTGCAAGTTACTCCTTTTTTGTTTTGTTTTGTTTTGTTTTGGTTTGGTTTTTTTTGCAAGTTACTCCTATATAGTTTTTAGAATAGTAAATGTGTAGTTGGTGGCAGTTCCATGTTTATACATGTTTAGACATTTCATTTCTCTTAACTGGCTGACCTAATCTTCATTCTGTTTGTTTACCTGCTGATCCAGGTTCCTGGCTTTTCTCACTATCTTATCAAACATCCATCATATCTTCTTTTTTTCCTCCAGCCCAAAGTTATATGTATTTTTATTTTTTAGTTAATTAATTAATTAATTAATGAGAGGGGGGCGTGGGGGAGCAGAGGCACAGGAAGAAGGAGAAGCAGGCTCCATGCCAGGAGCGTGACGTGGGACTTGATCCCGGGACTCCAGGATGACACCCTGGGGCCAAAGGCAGGCGCCAAACCGCTGAGCCACCCAGGGATCCCAAGTTATATGTATTTTTAAAAGCTGGTTAAGATTTTTGAGAATATAAAGGAAATTTTTTTATAAAGGATTTTTTTTTAATTACAGATTAAAAAAATAATAAAATAAAATCATGGATACACCAAGACCATTTACTTGCTTTATTTAAAAGATGATTTATTTTAGAGAAGGAAAGAGTGAGAGCTGGGGGGAGGGACATAGGGAGAGAGAATCCTCAGGAAGACTCCCCACTGAGTACAGAGCTCAATATGGGGCTCTATCCAAGGATCCTGAGATCGGACACTAAACTGAATGAGCCACTGAGGCACCCCAGACACACTAAGACCTTTTAAAACTAACAGAAAAAATAAATAAATATTAAAAAAATAAATAAAACTAACAGAAGTCACAGTGCTCAACATACTGGTAAGAGAGAGCCTTATACTGAGGACCAGGGAACCTGGTCTTTGTGTGACACTGACGAGGCCGCTTCTCTCCAGGTGCCCCAGGAATTTCAGGGTTTTCTAAACTTTACTCTTTTGACTACAATTTTCTGATTTTTCCCAGTAGTTTACTGGGGTTTTTGTGTGTTTTTGTATATGTGTTATGTGTTGGGCTTTTTTTTTTTTTTTTTAAATTCATGACCCTGAGATTAAGACCTGAGCTGAGGATCAGGAGTCAGAGACTTAACCAAATGAGCCACCCAGGCATCCCGACTTTACTTTTTTTTTTTTTTTTTTAAGATTTTTTTTTTTTTTTAATTATTCATGAGAGAGAGGAAGGAGGCTCCCTGTGGGGAATCCAGTGTGGGACTCTATCCCAGGATCCTGGGATCACGACCTGAGCTAAAGGCAGACACTCAAGCACTGAGCCATCCAGGTGCCCCTAATCATTTTTGTTTGAAGATTGATTGAGGGCATCCCGGGTGGCTCAGTGGTTTAGCGCCGCCTTCAGCCCAGGGCCTGATCCTGGAGACCCGGGGTAGAGTCCCACGTCGGGCTCCCTGCATGGAGCCTGCTTCTCCCTCTGCCTGTATCTCTGCCTCTCTCTCTCTCTATATATATATATGTGTGTATATATATATATATATATATATATATATATATATATATATCATGAATAAATAAAATCTTAAAAAAAAATTGGTTTTTGAGAGAGGGAGAGCATGCGTGTGTGAGCAGGGGGAGGGGCAGAGGGAGAGAGAAGGAGGAAGCAGATACGCAGCTGAGCACAGAGCCCTCATGGAACTCGATCCCACGACCCTGAGATGAGGACCTGAGCAGAAAATCAAGAGATGGGCACTCAACCAACTGAGCCACCCAGTCACCCCCACTTTAACCATTTTTAAGTACATTTCAGTGGCATTAAGTACATTTGTGGTGTTGTGCAACCATCACCTCTTTCCATCTTCAGAACTTTTTCATCACACAGAAATTACTGGTTAGGGACACCTGGGTGGCTCAGTGGTTGAGCATCTGCCTTCGGCTCAGGACATGATCCTGGAGTTCCAGGATCAAGTCCCACATCAGGCTCCTATGTGGAGCCTGCTTCTCCCTCTGCTGATGCCTCTGCCTCTCTGCTTCTCTCATGAATAAATAAATAAAATCCTTAAAAAGAAAAAAAACTATTGGTTATACAATAATACCTTATTTCTCCCAGCCCCTAATAATCTTTATTCTTTTCTCTGTCCTTATCAATTTGCTGTTCTAGGTACCCCATATAAGTGGAATCATATAATATTTGTCCTTTTCTGAGTTATTACTTACCATAATGTTTTCGAAGTTCATCTTGGGTCACCCTGGTGGCCCTGCGGTTTAGTGCCGTCTTCGGCCCGGGGTGTGATCCTGGGGACCCGGGATCAAGTCCCATGTTGGGCTCCCTGCATGGAGCCTGCTTCTCCCTCTGCCTGTGTCTCTGCCCCCCCCCCCTCACTGTGTCTGTCATGAATAAATCAATAAAATCTTATTTTAAAGAAGTTCATCCATATTAGACTATTAGAATTTTGTCCCTTTTTAAAGCTGAATAGTATTTTATCATATATGTATATATACACACACGTACATACATATATACATACACATGCATATTGCATTATGTTTATTCATCTCGATGGACGTTTGGGTTTTCATCTTTTTGGCTTTTGTGAATAATGCTGCTATGACATCGATGTACATATATATGAGTCCCTGTTCACAAATCTTCTGAGTGTGTGTGTGTGTGTGTGTGTGTATATATATATATATATATATATATATATTTTTTTTTTTTTTTTTTTTAAGATTTTGTTCATCCATTTATGAGAGACACAGAGAGAGAGGCAGAGACAACAGGCAGAGAGAGAAGCAGGCTCTATCCAGGGAGCCCGATGTGGGACTCGATCCCAAGTCTCCAGGATCATGCCCTGGGCCAAAGGCAAACACTAAACCGCTGAGCCACCTAGGCGTCCCTTTTGTTGCTTTTCTAGTAGCAACTAGTTTGTGTATTTGAAAGCACTATAACAGCTTGAGGTACATACTGTTAATTTTGTCAGTAGGGAGCATATCACCTATGTGTAAGCTTGCTCTTCTGATGGAATTGTCACTTTCTGGAGGAAAAAGACCCCATAACCTACCTTCCAATTCTGGGTGTAGGTTTTCCCCTAGGCTGTGCAGACAGAAAACCTCAGGGAATATTTTTCAAACTGGGCCCTGTTTTGCTTAAATGTACCTCCCTAATGATTTAATTTCTCAGCAAGAAGACAGTTTCGTGGTGGGCACAGCCGAGGGGACAGTATTCCATTTTCAGCTGGTCTCTGTGACTTCCAACAGCAGTGAGAAGCAGTGGGTGCGGACAAAGCCATTCCAGCATCATACACATGACGTTCGAGCCGTGGCCCACAGCCCGACAGCATTGATATCTGGAGGTAGGTTGCACTCTCTGCCAGGCTGCTGCTTTACCCAGGCCATGCAGGACTTTTTCTAATTCTGATGCCTTCTCCCTACCCCCGCTCTGCTCTTCCTGCCCTAGGCACAGACACACACTTAGTCATTCGTCCTCTCATGGAGAAGGTGGAGGTTAAGAATTATGATGCTGCTCTCCGAAAAATCACTTTTCCTCATGTAAGTATCACTCCCTAGCCCCCACTCTCCATCTCTCCCATTAGCCTGAGTACAGCTCACACTTCCTGGGCAAATCTGTAGGACTTGTGTCATTACTTACCTTCTTTGTTTTTCCCTCTATTTTTGAGGTAAGCCTCTCACAAAGACATTTACAGGAACCAAGAGATTTATAGCACTCCTACTTCACTTTCTGGGGTCATCATTCCCTTTTCCAGATAGTTGTGGTTTATGGGGAGTTTATTTGTTTTTAAGACTGGACTCTTGTTATTCTGGGTGAGAGCAGGAAAATCAAGACTTCCAGTGTTCCTTCCTAGGTAAAAGGACATTTTCTTTCCCAAGCTAGAAACTCTTCTCCCTACTACTTGCTTCTACATTCCACTCAACCAGCAAATGTTACTGAGTCTACCTCTTCATTGTTTTGTGAATCTAGTCATTTCTCTTTGTCTACATTGCCATTATCCTAGTTTGAATCAGTGTCTTTTCTCATCTGGACTCCCTTGTTAAATGGTCTCCTTTTATTTACATTTGTGTCAATTCTGGCCTATTATTGATCCTCTCAAATAGCTCATCATTCCATGCTTAAAAGCCGTTGGTGGTCCCTGTTGCCTTCAGGAATAAACCTAATTCCTTACCATGGCTTATGAAATCTGCCTTGGTCTGGCCATGGTCCTTCAGCATCTTCTCAGATTAGTGTGCTGAAAGACTTTATTCCCTCTGAGGCTCTCTGGACTTTGAGCTGTTTTACATGCCTATCACTTTGCCTGGAGCATCCTGCCTTACCTTTTTTTGCTTGATTAGTCTTCACTAATAAGCCTCATCTGGGCTCCTGTCTTTATCCCCAGGAGCCTAGATTAGATATCTTTTCTACTTCTTTTCATTACATACTGTGCTCAGCTCTGTTAAAATTCTTTATTATATATGTATATTTTAATATATGTATATTTTTTAAGAGTTTATTTATTCATGAGAGAGAGAGGTAGAGACACAGGCAGAGGGAGGAGAAGCAGGCTTCATGCAAGGAGCCCAATGCGGGACTCGATCGCGGGAATCTGGGATCATGCCCTGAGCCAAGGGCAAACGCTCAACCGCTGAGCCACCCAGGCATCCCTAGCTCTGTTAAAATTCTTGACACACTTAGTGCAGTGCCTGATTAATTATTTGTCAGCCCTTTTAGACTACAAGCTTGACGCCAATAGCTATGTTTTTATTTACCGTTAGGTTCTTAGTCCCAGGATAGTGCTGGCATATGGTAGTACTTAGAAAATTTTTAACAAGTACATGGATTTCAACAGTAAAAATGTGCTAGGGTATTGCTACTGTATCTAGTACTGAGGCAATAGAATACCTTGGCTTATTTATCACTTTTAAATTTTTGGTACAGCGACGTCTCATTTCCTGTTCAAAAAAGAGGCAGCTTCTCCTTTTCCAGTTTACTCATCACTTGGAACTTTGGCGACTGGGATCTACAGTTGCAACAGGTACAATGAGAGTTTACTTTTCCAATAAGAAAACTGGAGAGAGAAGTAGAAAATTAGAATTGCAGTTGAAATTTTGCTTGTGGAAAAATGGAAGTAGATTTTTCTGTGTCTTTGGCAGCTTATGGGCAGAGCAAAAGAGTTCTTCAGTGTTAGAATCATTAGCAGGATAATGATTCTATGTTAAAAGTTGATGATTCTATAAGGTACACTGTAAGGCATAGTGGAGGTAAAGGTTATAGAATCAGTTTGCCCCATCTTGACTGGGATCAAAACAAGCTGCTGAATATGATAAGGGTTAATGTTGGGGAGTGACAGTCCTACAGTGAAAAAGAAGGTCACGTTGATCTTACTAGGGTGATAGCCTTAGTGGCCTTGTGTATGACCTGTTCTGGAAGTGTTTGGGCTCTGTTGTTTTATAGTAGGTGAGAGGTTTTTGCTTTAGATTCCAAAATGAGCAAATGAAGTTGTAGTCAAAGCCACACAAACCCCACTTCCACCTACCTGCATGCCTGGCTGTGGGTTGTAGCTTCAGAGAATTAATGATATACCTACCATAGGCCACATCCAAGGCACCCAAATAGAAGCTAAGAAAGTACTCAGTGCTTTCTGCCTCCTATAAGCCCAGAAAACTGTGGGTTTACTAAGTCAGACATTTTTCTGATTTCCTAGTGGTTAGCGATTCCATTCTACTCAGGAGTGACTTTTTAGTTAAAAAAAAAAAAAAGTACAAATGATCTTTCTTTGAGAAGGAAAACCTCAGGGAAATTTCTTGTTCCAGGAAAGAATGGGGATACCCTTCCACTTTCTAAAAATGCAGATCATTTGCTGCACCTCAAGACAAAGGTAAGGAAGTTTAATGGTGTGTTCAGGCTCTGAAATCCAGAACATTTTTCTTATTCTGAATTTTGAGGGTTATTTAGTTGGTACCACAAACTGTAAACTCTTAAATGATTTGAATGAAGTACTATGTCAACAGAACTAGGTAAGTTAGGCATTCAGAATTTATTGGATGAATGAATAAAGGAAATTGTTTTTCTTTCTTTTGGTATTATTATATAAATAATTTGCATATTTTTAAAAAATTAAAATGGTACAGGCAGCTCAATCGGTTGATTTTGACTCAGAGATCTTAGTTGTGAGATGGGGCCCTACATCAGGGTCCACGCTGAGTGAGGAGTCTGCTTAAGATTCTCACTCTTCCTCCGCCCCCCTCACACATGCTCTCTCTAAAAAAAATAAAAATTAAAATAATAAAATGGTACAAGAGTACAATGAAAAAGCCTCCTTCTTGGGACACCTGGGGGTGGCTCAGCAGTTGAGCACCTGCCTTCAGCCCAGGGTGTGATCCTGGAGACCCAGGATCGAGTCCCACATCAGGCTCCCTGCATGGGGACTGCTTCTGTCTCTGCCTGTGTCTCTGCCTCTCTTTCTCTGTGTCTCTCATGAATAAATAAATAAAATCTTTAAAAGAAAGCCTCCTTCTTACCCCAAATCCCAGTCCCACTCTTCAGAGATAATCACTGCCAATAGTTTCTTGTACATCCTTCCAGAAAAGATTTCTACCCATATGTGCATGTGTATGTCATTTCTTTCCACAGTGATGAGAATACAATATTCAAAATGTTTTGTAAGTTCCTTTTAAATGTCTTTTTTTTTTTTTAAGTTTTTACTTTTTTTTTTAGTAATCTCAACACCCATCGTGGGGCTTGACCTCACAACCCTGAGATCGAGAGTCACATTCTCTTCCGATTGAGCCAGCTAGGCACCCCTAAATGTCTTTATTTTAATTTCATAAATATTTGTGAATACATTCTTACTGGAAAGAATTCAAACAGTATTTGTAGTTTATAGCCTTGACTACCTCTTTAATTCTAGTCCACTCTCCCAGAATAATTATTATTATATAATAACAGTATTGATTCACTATATGTCCTTCCAGATCTTTTTTATGTGACACAGATGTGTGTATTAGTACATACATTTAGATATTTTGTGTTTTTTAATTATATAAATGTTACATTAAACTTCTTTATTTTGCAGATTTTTTTATTTATTATTTCATGGGGAGCTTTGAGGCAGGTATCATAAACAAAACCCAGAAAATCAGTTTTCTAAGCCACCTGGCCTCCAAAGCTTTACTGCATCAAATGCCTTTCTTCTCCGGTTTCTAAAGTTAGAGTTTAGTATGAAGCTATCTTTAAAGTACATGATGGGCAGAGATCAGTTCTTAGTATTCATAGACCTCTGTTCTTGGTTTTGGAAATCAAGCCACACCATTTAGGTGCTGTACCTCTGAAATAATCATAGCATATCAGTGTCAGGATTATGTGTAGGTGTTTGTGCGTATATCCGGAGTAGCAATAGCTTGAGGATTCATGTCACAGGAACCTTATCATGTGAAGTTTTTCTGGTTATTCATCTTGATTCCAAACATTGCCAGGGTCCAGAAAACATTATTTGCAGCTGTATCTCCCCGTGTGGAAGTTGGATAGCCTATTCTACAACTTCTCGTTTTTTTCTTTATCGGTTGAATTATGAACATGACAACATAAGCCTCCAAAGGGTAAGTAATAACACAATGTCTGGTTAAACAATAAGAAATTTCATAAGTGATTTTTATGTGAAGTGGAATGTACTGGATATGAATCTTTGCTCAGTAAAAAGCTATTTGGAGGCAGCTGTTATAAAACTGTCTTACTTCCATTTTGAATCAATTTTATTTTTGGAGGAGTAGGGAAATGCCAGAAAGTGACACTAAAGGTTAGGCTTTTGAAGAGATGAAAGTGGGGGATGGATAGGTTACAATAGGCATGTCAGTGTTCCAGGTTCTTGCTCAGTTGGCTTTCTTAGGTACGGGAAGCATTAATGTCATTTAAGCCTGGCTGTGATTATTTTTGATGGATTCTAGGTCTGTCTTCTCTGTCTTACTGGTTTTTTCCTACTGGTTCACCCCAAGGTTTCCAAAATGCCAGCATTCCTTCGCTCTGCCCTTCAGATTTTGTTTTCTGAAGATTCAGCTAAGCTCTTTGTGGCATCAAATCAAGGGTCTCTACATATTATTCGCCTGTTGGAAGGAAGCTTCAAGCACCTGCATACTTTTCAGCCTCAGTCAGGTGGGAACTTGGTAACTGGACAAAGGAGAGAGTTGTCAGTCTCTGTGTATCTTTTTCTCCCCCCTTTTTAAACATCACTCATTGTTGGGATTCCCTAATGCTCTTCTCAGCCCTGCAAATACTCACATGTTTGCAATTTAAAGTAGGAGGAGATATCTGGCACGTGAAAACGCTTGACGAGATCTGAAATGTTCCTTACACCTACTCTTTTCTCACTGGGTTTTTGATTCCTTATTTGGGGCCAGAAGTTTCATCACCCTTCCTAGAGTTTTGTTAGCAGAGCAAGAAGAAAGTTAAAATCCTCTGTAATCCTGACATCCAGAAACAACTGCCATTAATATTTTTGTGTATTTCTGACATGTTTGTACAGAGGTATTTTTTAGACTTTTTTTGTTTTTATTTTATTTTTTTAATAAAGGTTTATTATTTTTTTAAAGATTTTATTTATTCATGAGAGACAGAAAGGCAAAGACATAGGTACAGGAAGAAGCAGGCTCCCTGCAAGGAATCTGATGTGGGACTTGATCCCAGGCCCAGGGATCATGCCCTGAGCCAAAGGCAGATGCTCAACCACTGAGCCACCCAGGTGTCCCTATTTTATAATTTATTTGAGGGAGAAGAGAGAGCATGATCAGGAGGGGCAGAGGGAGAGGGAGAGAGAATCTTAAGCCCACTGTGCTAAGCACAGAGCCCAATGATGTGTGGAGTTCAATCTCTTGATCCTTAGATCATGGCATAAGTCCAAGAGTCAGAGGCTTAACCAACTGCACCCCCCAGATACCCCTGGTGGTTGTTTTGCTTTATTTTTGTGGCTTTTTGTTTTAAGATCTTATTTATTTAAGAAAGAGAGGGAGAGGGACAAACGGACTCCCTGCCAGAGGCGGAGCCTGATGTAGCTGGATCCCAGGATCCAGAGACTTTGACCTGAACCAAAGTCAGACACTTAATCGACTGAGCCACCCAGGCATCCCCCAACTTGTTTTTTTTTAATAAAGATGAACTTAAACATGCAGTTTTATTTCCTGTCATATAAAGTTCACGATTGAATTTCTCATGTTCTTGAGAGCATGAGTATGCATGACTGAGAAACTGTATAGATAACTATTGCTCAGTTTATGGTTGAGAACTTGCTTAGACTCCATCAGCCTGGAAAATCAACTCTTTTAACTTAAACTCTATCACTGTTCATAAGCTGCTCCAGAAGCATACAGGAAAAGAAACCCACAGGTTAAGAGTCAGATAAAATAAGCGGCAATGTGTATTGAGTACATGTTGTTATTAAAAAATGTAGACTCTGTTTTGCATTTAGCACCCCTTAAAATTAGGCTCTGTGTTATAGATATCACATTATTTGTTCCTTCTGTTTTATCTCTTATCCTCTTACGGTCAAGCTGGTTTCTTCAGAGCCACCAAGCCGCTATTCCAGTCCTTTTCACTTAGTTCACTTTGTTCTCTATCCTTTGCTGCCCACTCACCCATCCTTCAGCACCTGTTTTATTTCTTATTATAAAGCTTTTTCAGGACGCCTGGGTGGCTCAGCGGTTGAGCCTTTGGCTCAGGGCATGATCCCAGAGTTCCGGGATCGAGTCCCACATCAGGCTCCCTGTGAGGTGCCTGCTTCTCCCTCTGCCTCTGCCTTCTTTCTGTGTCTTTCATGAATAAATAAATAAAATCTTGAAAGAAGGAAGGAAAGGGAAGGGAAAAGGGAAAAGGGAAGGCAGCCCAGGTGGCTCAGCGGTTTAGTGCCTCCTTCAGCCCAGGGCATGATCCCAGAGACCCAGGATCGAGTCCCACATCGGGCTCCCTGCATGGAGCCTGCTTCTCCCTCTGCCTGTGTCTCTGTGCGCCCCCCCCCCCAACAAACAAACAAACAAACAAACAAATAAATCTTTTAGAAAGAAAGAAATCTTAAAAAAAACTTACTGGCTTTTGTTATCATCTTCGCGCCCCCCCCCCCCCCATAAATATAAATAAATAAATAAATAGTGTTTTAGGAAGAAAGAAATCTTAAAAAAAAAAAAAAAAAACATACTGGCTTTTGTTATCTTCAGGCCAAAGCTGGCTATGAACAGTGAATTCAGAAGACTTAACTGTTACTCTGTCTGCACAGGGACAGTGGAGTCCATGTGTCTTTTGGCAGTAAGTCCAGATGGGAATTGGCTGGCTGCATCAGGTACCAGTGCTGGAGTCCATGTGTACAACATAAAAAATCTGAAGGTGAGCACGGTTTAAGGAGCAGGAAACAGAAGGATGTTAGCTCTGCAGTTACAAGACTCAAGGCAGATTGGTATGCCCTAGAAAATTACTAGGCTTTTTTTTTTTAAGCTAAGAATTTTTCCTGTTTTATTTGTTTGGAGCTCAAAAACTAATCTGCAATATTAAAATCAGTTAGTGGGAACGGTGAAAGTACTCTTGTACAGAAGTTTGAAATTAAGGATTTATGGATAATGAATTCACATCCAGATTATTTCTATATTATGAAGAGGAGAATTCGAATTTACCCAGATGAATACTTGCAGGTAGTAACAATTTCCTATTAATAGATTGCCTTGTAATCTCAAGGTATTTTTTTTCCTTTTTTTTAATTTAAATTCAATTTGCCAACATACAGTCTAACATCCAGTGCTCATCCTATCAAGTACCCTCAAGATATTTTTTAATTAAATAGAAATTAGAGGAATAGCAGGAAAATACTTTCACTAATTAGTAATGATCTTGTCCACACTTGAATTAAAATAACCCCGTAGAAGTTTTCATCTTCATAAAAATTATATAAGTACCCCAAACTGGCATTAAGCATCAAATGTTTATAGAACAATACCAAACTGTACCATTGAATGAGTTTGCCTGCTAACTGCATTACTTAATCTTGATGACCTTGTGGCAGGAGCACGTACTGCTCTTTGAACTTTGCCTGGCATTTAAGAGTGCACATGTCTTGCAACTGTATATACATGTCCATGTCTAGGCATTAGTTTCTTTTTTATCTAGTGTAGAGCTATAGATTCCTTGTTCAATGACATATTTATGAGCAATTCATACAGATAGAGGGATGGTAGCAAAAGCTTTACTCTGAAGTTTTCTGCAAATGCAGTCAGTTTTGTAAGCAGTTACATGTGGTTTTGTGTTTGCTTGTTTTAATGAAATTTAGGTTTATTTGGAGATACTGCCTGATGTTTTGGGGAGCTTCCATAGAACTTTTTTTTGAGTTCTAAGGAACATTATTTAAAACCACAGACCTAGAGCATCCAGCCTTCCCTGAGGGAAGGTATGTAGAATTGTCTTTTGTATCTGTTATTTGTTCCAGCTTCACTGCACAGTACCTTCCTATAATTTCCCTGTGACTGCTCTGGCCATCGCCCCCAATACCAACAACCTTGTCATCGCTCATTCTGACCAGCAGGTAAGAGATTCCAATGTTTTCTAATTCCTTTCTGTTGGATAGTAACTAAAAAGCTAATGACAATTTTGGAGGAGCCTTTGTTTGAATGTAGTGGAAGATACACAGGTAGTTTTCTCTTCTGCAAAGTAAAGCTTCCATGTATCTAGCTTGGGTATTTATAGGCCAGTAATATCCTTTGGCTTGATGGGCACAATGGAATGATGAAGCTCTGAGATTATAGAGTAAAAGGAAGGATTTTGAAGTACTCATTTTATTGGTTATTTTAATTTTTTTTTTTTTTTTTTTTTAAGATTGTTTTACTTCTTTCTGAGAGAGAGCAGAGCTAGCAAGAGAGAACATAAGTGGTGGAGGGGGAGGGAGAGGCAGACTCCCCTGCTAAGCAGGGAGCCCAATGCAGAGCTCGATCCCAGGACCTAGAGATCTGAGCCAAAGGCAGACGTTTAACTAACTGAGCCATCTCAGTGCCCCTCGTTATTTTAGACTAGAGATGATATGGACCCAGGTGTTAGACTGGATATGGGATGGAATAAGACCTTGAAGTTGGGAGTGACTAAAAAAATCATGAAATTTGCCTTCACTTTGGCAGATACAGAAATTAGGCCATTGCAAAGAGTAGCCAAAATGAGTGCATAGCCTACTGCTTTTTTCTATACCAAATTGTAAGAAAATCTTTAAAATAACTGAGTTATAGCTATTGTGAAATGGAATACATTGTGAAATGATCAGTACTTGACGATGATCCTGATCTGTAAAATGGGCATAATACCTCTCTCATTGAGCTGTTGGAAAAATAAAGTATGGTCTGAGTAGCACATATAAGTAGATTGCTGGGCAACTGATGCTTGCTACTTTAATAGTTTTTACACTCACGTGTGTGTGTGTGTGTGTGTGTGTTCAATCCACAAAATGAAACCTTTCATTTCAGTTTCGTGAGTTTGTGACCTTGTTCAGTAACCGAAAGATTAGTGAAGCCACATCCTTGTCTCTTTTTTTTTTTTAAAGATAGATTTATTTATTTATTTATTTATTTATTTTATTTATTTATGAGAGAGAGAGAGCCCGACGCGGGACTCGATCCTGGGACTCGGACTCCAGGATCACACCCTGGGCCAAAGGCAGGGGCTAAACTGCTGAGCCACCCAGGGATCCCCCACATGCTTGTCTTTATCACACATAATGTCCACCTGATGCCTTTTTCTGGCAGTTGGTCCCTTAGGTGCTTTAAATCTAGTAGGAAATTTTTTTGTACTTGTTAGGTTAACAAAAATCAGTACAGTTGATAATGCACAATGCTGTGAGGATACAGGAAATACCACTTCATACACTGTATATATTAGTATGGCCCCTTTAGAGGACACTTTGAGATGCATTTTTAAAAATTAAATACACATAATCTTTGAATCAGAAGTTCCAATTTTAAGAGTTCTTCCTGGGATGCCTGGTGGTGCAGTTAGTTAAACATCTGACTCTTGGTTTTGGCTCAAGTCTCGATCTCAAGGTTGTGAGATAGAGCCCTGCCTCAGACTCCATACTCAGCGTGGAGTCTTCTTAGGGTTCTTTCTTCCTTGTGCACTCACATGCTTGGGCGCGCGGGCGCACTTGCACTCTCTCTCTCTCTCTCTCTCTCAATCTTTTTTTTTTTTTATGATAGTCACACAGAGAGAGAGAGAGAGGCAGAGACATAGGCAGAGGGAGAAGCAGGCTCCATGCACTGGGAGCCTGATGTGGGATTCGATCCCGGATCCCAATCAGTCAATTTTTTTTTTTTTAATTTTTATTTATTTATGATAGGCACACAGTGAGAGAGAGAGAGGCAGAGACATAGGCAGAGGGAGAAGCAGGCTCCGTGCAGGGAGCCCGATGTGGGATTCGATCCCGGATCTCCAGGATCGCGCCCTGGGCCAAAGGCAGGCGCCAAACCGCTGCGCCACCCAGGGATCCCACCAATCAGTCAATTTTTAAGAAGAAAGAAAAAGTTATTCCTATAGATCTATGCCTTCAGTAGTACAAAAAAGACAGATAATCAGTGCAGCTTTGTAACAGTAAAAGATTGGAAATAGTGTAAATGTCCATTAAACAAATTAGATAAGTAAATCATGATACGTCCAAAAAGTGAATACATTGGGATCCCTAGGTGGCTCAGCTGTTGAGCGTGTGCCTTCAGCCCAGGGTGTGATCCTGGGGTCCCGGGATCGAGTCCCTCATCGGGTTCCCTGCGTGGACCCTGCTTGTCTCTCTGCCTATGTCTCTGCCTCTCTTTCTCTGTGTCTTTCATGAATAAATAAATAGAAAATATTTTTTTTCAAAATATGAATACATGGGGCAGCCCCGGTGGCGCTGCCTGCAGCCTGGGGTGTGATCCTGGAGATCTGGGATCAAGTCCCACGTCCGGCTCCCTGCATGGAGCCTGCTTCTCCCTCTGCCTGTGTTTCTGCCTCTCTCTGTGTGTGTCTATGAATAAATAAATAAAATCTTTAAAAAAAATTTTTAAAAAAATGTGAATACATTATGTGTGAGAGGAGCAAGAGTGATGGATATATAGCTGTAGTTATTGATACTGACATGGCTCAGTCTCCATGATATAATGCTAAATAAAAAATACAACATGCAGAATAGCATGTATTGTATGCATAAAAGATCTGAAAAGATGTAAATAGGCTCCTCTTGTTTTGGGAAGGAGAGGTGTCAAGATGACAGGGTGAATTTCACTGTAAACCTTTCTGGTTTAATTGTTTAGTGTCCTGTAATTAATTAATTAATTAACTTTTTTTTTTTTTTTTTTTTTTTTACTTTAAAAACAGAAAGGGGATCCCTGGGTGGCTCAGTGGTTTAATGCCTACCTTCAGCCTAGGGCATGACCCTGGAGACCCGGGATCAAGTCCCACATTGGGCTCCCTGCATGGAGCCTGCTTCTTCCTCTGCCTATGTCTCTGCCTCTCTCTCTCTGTGTCTCTCATGAATAAATAAATAAAGTCTTAAAAAAAAAAAACCAGTAGGCATAAGGCTGAATATGATGCAGTTAGGGTTTGTATAGATACTTTCTGGTTAGGAATCAGGGATACCTTCTAGTTTTTCTGGGTGTCAGCCTGCATTTCTTGTGTATCCTATCCTTCTTTAGGTATTTGAGTACAGTATCCCAGACAAACAGTATACAGAGTGGAGCCGGACCATCCAGAAGCAGGGGTTTCATTACCTTTGGCTCCAAAGGGACACTCCCATCACACATATCAGTTTTCATCCCAAGAGACCAATGCACATCCTTCTCCATGATGCCTACATGTTCTGCATCATTGACAAGTCATTGGTAAGTTCCTCACTGCTACCACTTGTGCTGACACTGACTTTTCTGTACTTAGGAATTTTCAAGTTCTAAAACCAAGAGAAAGGAGAATCAGAATAAAATTTCCTGACCTATTCTTTGGAGAGAGGAACTTTTGTTTTGCAGATTTCCTCATTTTCACTCCCAGGCCCCATGAGGCTCCCAGGGTAGGGGCAGGCATTTGTGTACTGTTTTTTGCTGACTTAAGCATTCTCTGCTTTTCCTGTAAACATATAAACCTAAGTACGAAAGTGATTAGATGAGTATTCAGAAGGTAACTCTCATGGGGAAGACTGTTGATTTGGCTGAATTACTTCTATCTCTGCACCCTGGGGTGGCTAAATAACACAATTTTATTAAAGGAGACACAGGCTGAGGTTTTGACCACTTTTGCCCCTTGCCTGAAAATGCTGGAATAGTATCTATAAGCTTGAAGAATTGGTCATAATGTCTTGAAAAAAGTCCAGCCAGGAAAATTTCATTCTTCATGGCTGTGATTTTAGAGGGGTTGTGAACATTTTTTTCATTTCCAGATTCCAGCCTCTGCTAGCTGCTGTTTTGATTCACCCCAATTTACATGCCTTCTCTGGACCGCTACTTTGTTTCCTAGGAGCAGTAATAGCTGTGGCCTTGCCTATAATGTACCCTGGGCTTAGATTACAACCAACACACTGTATTTTGGTATATCTGTGCAGGTGGGGGTGGGAAGGAACTGAGAGGAAAGTAGCAGATGGCCTTAAAGGAGGTGTGCATGATGTGTCACTGCAACACATCTCCCAGACCCTCTGTCCTCTGGGCGTGGGAAACGAAGCTGGCTGACAAGTGCCTTCTGCAGAATGAGTGATACAGGAAGGGCCCCTCCCACTCACTTTCCTCATTGTAACTCAGCCCAGGCAGGTCCATATTTTTTGTCAAGCATGGGTGATAAGTCCATCAGTTCCTCATGCTGGGCAGAGCTATTTCCCAAGGAAGTCAGAGATGAAATATCACTTGTTTGGCCAGAGGCCATCTCTCAAAGTGTCAGTGACATCAGTGGGGGTGGTTTGTATTTCGGTTTTGGCCTGGGGAGAACTTTAATCACTTTGCCTGTCTGGTGATCTGGTTGGGAGAAGAGTCTAGAAAGCAGAGCCTGCGTGCGCTAAGCTTCTGCACGTGCCAATTTGTTCCATCTCACAAAGTGTTACAAGACTGGCCAGAAGCTCTGGCTGGTCCCTTTGGTCTTGCTGGACTAGAGAGTACCATGCTCTTTGCTTCATGCTCCCACCCTCTTGCAGTACAGCTGGAAATGTGACTACAGCTTTTCCTGAAGTAATGGGAGTCAAGGAGGTAGTAAATGTCTCATATGATGTTCAAGGGTAGTGTTTGCCTGAAAAATCACTATAGTCCTTTGTTCTGGAGAAGCCTAATAAAAATAATGATTTAAACAGTATGCCTTTGTCTTTTTAGCCTCTTCCAAATGACAAAACCTTATTCTACAATCCACTTCCTCCCACGAACGAATCAGATGTTATCAGGAGGCGTACCGCCCATGCCTTTAAAATTTCTAAGATATATAAGGTAAAACATCTTGCATTATATTCTAGATGGTTGGTTCCTTGTGATATTATCAAAATGTAATCTCCACAGTAGGCAGACAAGAGCACCTTTTATGTGCAGAGAGCCTGGTTTGTAAAGTCAAGTACCTTTCTGAGGATGTTTGTCCCTTATGTTTGCATTTCATTATTCACACCTCAACATATGAGAGGTATGCACATAATACTTAACCAGAATGAAATACATACCTAGTGAGAAATCATGGTGGCGCTCAGGTGGTGTCTTTGTGTTAAAGCTGGCTTTAAATGTGACTTCTAAATGGAGAATTTTCCACCAGATAAATTTCAACAAGTGGAAGTCATTGGATTTATTGTGACTTCCCATTCTGGGCTAAGCCTTTCCACTATATATGAAACAAATATTCATTAAGCTTATGATACTGTAGCTGTTTTGTGCCAATTTCGAAGTTCCGCACTCATGCTTCTCAGATTAGAGTTCCTTGGGTGTCCTGGAACATTTCCTCAGGGGTTTGCAAGAATATTTTTTAAAGAGGGACATCTGTAAATTATTTAAGTATGATTAGTTTCTTAATGCATTTGTGACTTGCTGTTTGCCAAGAATTCAGGCTCCAGAAGTTAACGTTGATCCCTAAGAAGTTAGAGAATAAATGTTCTGAATAGAAAAACATGAAAAATCTTGTTGAAATCTTTTATTTGTGAACTCAGAAGTTCCCAACCTTGAGGTGCCTGTCTGGTTCAGTCAGAAGAACATGCGACTCTTGATCTCAGGATCATGCCCCACATTGGGCACAGTGATTACTAAAAAAATAAACTTAAAATAAAAGGTTCCTAACCTTGGGGGACCTGGTTGGCTCAGTCAGTAGAGCATATATTACTATTGATTTCAAGGTTGTGAGTTTGAGCCCCACATTAGGTGTAGAGATTATTTTTAAAATTTTTTAGGTAGGCTCCATGCCCAGCATGAAGCACAACATGGAGACTGAACTCACAACCCTGAGATAAAAGAGTCAGACACTCAACTGACTCAGCCATCCAGTTGCCCTAAGATTAAGATTAAGATAGATAGATTAGATAGATTGATTGATTAGATAGATAAAATAGTTTTCAAAAAAAATTCCAACCTGATGAACCATTTTGAGTCCTAGGACAGGAAGGGTCCTCAGAAATTTTGATTCCTCCAGCCTTGAACTGTGCTGACTGTTTAGCTCTAGTTAGTCTGTTTAGGACTGGCCCTGGAGCCTAACTCCTGGTAGAGTCATTATCATCTCTCCACAGCCTTTGCTCTTCATGGATCTTTTGGATGAAAGAACCCTGGTAGCAGTAGAACGGCCCCTGGATGACATCATCGCTCAACTTCCACCACCCATCAAAAAGAAGAAATTTGGGACCTAAAATAGGGCACTGTCTGTGTCCTTCCTTGAACTGTCTACCCTGTTTGTTTTCACAAATCATGATAATAAAACAAAGTTATTCTTTAGGACGAGTCATTATGAATGTTTTCCAGAATAATGAACAGTAATTTCCCTTCATTGACTCCAGTGAATGGAAACTCCAAGATATTTGTAGTTGGGATAATGTTCTGAGCAGCTACACATTCATCCAACTTTTTCAGGGTCCTGCTCTTTAGACCACAATCTCAGGGAAAAAAAGATGGTACTTACCTTCTCTTCCCTAACACATGCCTGAGGCTTCAGAGGGCTGGTGACCTTCACTGTCTGCCAGCCTCCTGCCTGCAGCCAATGCAGAGGCTGGGGGGGATCTGCCCTACATTGCCCTAGAGGTCAGCGGAACTAGGCTTGTTTACTCAAGATAGCTTAACGACCAATAGTGGTAATCAGCCTGTGTTTCAGAGAAGAATTTTAACTGCAATGCTCCATCTCAAAAATTGATGCCTTTCGCCTCTGGCAGTCAGACTATTTATTTTATTTAAAGGGAAAAAAAATCCAGCTTTGAGTGATCAATCTCATTAATCACCTTTCACCTGATAAATAAATATAGTAACATATATAATATATATATTTAATATGTTATATATTACATTAATGTATAAATAGCATATACACATATATACGTGCCCATTTCAAAGATGAAAAAAACACTGGGCAGGGATTTTGTCAATAGTAGTAGATGCGACGCCTGGATGGCTCAGTAGTTTAGCCCCTGCCTTTGGCTCAAGGCATGATCCTGGAGTCCCAGGATCGAGTCCCACATTGGGCTCCCTGCATGGAGTCTGCTGCTCCCTCTGCCTGTGTGTCTCTGTTTCTCTCTGTCTCTCTCTCTCTCTCTGTGTCTCTCATGGATAAATAAAAAAAAAATTTTAAATAAAAAATAGGCAGCCCGGGTGGCTCAGCGGTTTAGTGCCACCTTCTGCCCAGGGCCTGATCCTGGAGACCCGGGATCGAGTCCCACGTTGGGTTCCCTGCATGGGCCTGCTTCTCCCTCTGCCTGTGTCTCTGCCTCTCTCTCTGTCTCTCTCATGAAAAAATAAATAAAATCTGGGATCCCTGGGTGGCTCAGCGGTTTAGTGCCTGCCTTTGGCCCAGGGTGTGATCCTGGGGTCCCAGGATTGAGTCCCACATCAGGCTCTGCATGGAGCCTGCTTCTCCCTCTGCCTGTATCTCTCTGTCTCTCATAAATAAATAAAATCTTTTTAAAAAATAATAATAAATTTAAAAAATATTTTAAAAAAATAAAAAATAGGAGTAGAGGTCAGAACCAGAAAGCCTACCATATACATTATTCCCATGGGTGTTATCAACTGACTAGTTTTAATGTAATCTTTTAAATTAGAAGATGAAGAACCTCTAGTGAACCTGAACCGAGCAGATCAATTTCTTTCCCATCTCAATGAATGTATTATGTTGCATGCTTGTGGAAACCCAGTATGTGTGGTTTTGTTTGTTTGGGGGATGAAGGGCCATGGTATAAGCAGAGAAGGATATGGGTTCTGGTGACATGAGTAAAATGCTAGCAAAAAAAATTTTTTTGCTAAGATGAACCCCATCCTCCAGTCTGGAAAGGGTAAATAAGTGAGAATTTAAAGTAGATACATGGGAAGAGAATTAACAGAGGTAATAGAGAAAGACCAAAACTATAACAGAAAGGACAGCCTGTTTCAGGTTTGCTAAGCAGGAACAGATAAAACAAGGTTTATAATGGATTCCGCTTCTCTCCTTTGCCTCTTTAGTTTCTTCTACAGTGATAGGAGTTATTTTTTAACAAGAGAAAATCACCTTTAATAGCATATATACAGGGAATCCACAGAGACATGGACAGTCCCATAATAGAAGTACTTTAAACCAATAACTGCAACTTTTTGGGCCCTCTGGTTTTTTTGTTTGTTTTTAAGATTTGATTCATTCATGAGAGACAAACAGAGGCAGAGACACAGGCAGAGGGAGAAGCAGGCTCCACACAGGGAGCCCGACGTGGGACTCGATCCCGGGGCCCCAGGATCACGCCCTGAGCCGAAGGCAGACGCTCAACCACTGAGCTACCCAGGTGTTCCATGGGCAAAATAATTTTCCTCTCTTCTTACTTGAATCAATTAGTGAGGCATATTCTCCCGGTCTACATTAGTCTGGACTATTACAACCTTACAGTGGACTATACGATCCTGCCCTTGCTAAGAAATGTTTTAGGTAATGTGGTTGAAACCAAAGTTCAGGTCACTGATCTTCATTGAATATGACCAGAGGGAGGCTAGGGTGTCTTAAATATTAACTCACTTGCTTTTTCACTGTCTGTAGAACTATAAATTCAGAATCTTTATTAACTGGAGTCTAGTTTTAAGACTTGATTTACTTAACCTTAAACATACTCTGAAACCTTGTGGATTACGGAGGGTATAATTCTGACAGAAAAGGCTCACAGGTCATGAGTGAAGAAGTAAGTTATCAAAGTAGAAAAGCATTCCTTTGCAACATTTCCAGCCAGTGATTTGGATTTCCATAAATGGTATGGGAAGTAAGATCTTTGGGCCTTGAAATTCTTCCTAAGTAGAAAGGAACTTTGAATACAAATGAAGCAGAAACTGATTGGGGCGAGTTAGAGAAATTGGGGGAAGGGAAGGCAAAACAGTATAAAATAAGAGAAACACTTCAGTGCATGTGTTCCAGGGTGATTGTACTTTCAGGGATCTGTGTAACTTAAAAGCAGTCTGTTTCTATTCTGGGCATTTTGCAGTCTCCATGGTTCCTACTTGGATTTTTTTTTTTATATTTTTTTTTATTTATTCATGAGACACACACAAAGCACAAAGGCAGGTTCCATGCAGGGAGCCCGACGTGGTACTCGATCCTGGGACTCCGGGATCAGGCCCTGGGCTGAAGGCGGCGCTAAACCGCTGAGCCACCCGGGCTGCCCTCCTACTCGGATTCTACAGAAAAATTTTGATCTGAGACTACCTAGGAAAGGGCTTTTTTGCTAACTTGACTCAAGTGCTTTAAAAATTCACTTTTCGGGGATCCCTGGGTGGCTCAGCGGTTTGGCGCCTGCCTTTGGCCAGGGCCTGATCCTGGAGTCCCAGGATCGAGTCCTGCGTCGGGCTCCCGGCATGGAGCCTGCTTCTCCCTCTGCTTGTGTCTCTGCCTCTCTCTCTCTGTCTATCATGAATAAATAAATAAAATCTTTAAAAAAAATTTCACTTTTCTCATATAATAGTTGATAATCTGATCTCTGAATGGATAATGTACTCTCTACCCTGGAGATTACAACAAATTAGAGAGAAACTAAAATCTTGGAATATTGGAAGCAAGAGACCTAACCTGGTGTTTGGGAGTTTTTTTTAAGTTTTTTTTTTTTTTTTTTTAATTTATTTGAGAGAACAAGAGAGCATGAGCACAAGCAATGGGGAGAGGGAGAAACAGACTCTCAACTGAGCAAGGAGTCTAAAGCGGGGCTTGATCCCAGGACCCTGAGATCGTGACCAAAAGCATCCACCAAAAGCACACACTTAACCAACTGAGCCACCTACGAGCCCACTTGGTGGGTTTTTAGGCTTTTTTTTTTTTAAGCATCAAAACTTTCTTCAAATGGAACATTATTTTGAACCATAATATATGATACAGGTAAAGGTGGAGCTGTTCCGACTGTTGTTAGGGTTGGAGTGGAGGAAACAGATTTATGAAAGAAACCGTGTGCTTCTGGCCTCATTTTATACTTGTGGAAATGGAGACCAAGAGGGGATGTTATTCTTCCTATGGTCACACAACAGGTCCTGAGAGGCCAAGGTGTCATTCTTTTTTTTTTTAAGATTTTATTTATTTACTTGTTTGTTTGTTTATTTATGAGAGACAGAGAGGCAGAGAGACACGCAGAGGGAGAAGCAGGCTCCATGCAGGGAGCCCAATGTGGGGCTCGATCCCGGGTCTCCAGGATCAGGCCCTGGGCCTAAGGCGGAGCTAAACCGTTGAGCCACCCGGGCCGCCCAAAGGTGGCATTCTTAGAGTTGTTTCCCTTAGTGTCTCTTGGTCATAGGGACCCAGTTGTAAATCTGACTAGCAGGCATGATACACCAAAGATTTTCCATCTCACAGGCTGCAGCAAAGGTGTTTAAGCATTTCTTGCTTTGGATGAACACTTGATTTAGCTATAATACTGCCTTCTTTGGACAGTCTTGTGTGTAAATCAGTGTTTTAATGAACAGTCTAGTACATCGTGGGGTAGCGCTCTAAGGGGAGTAGAGTTTGGGAAGTAGAACTCCTGATCTCATACAGTGTGCATTTTCTTTCACTTTTCACTTGCTTTTTGTGGAGTGGCTATATTTCTAACCACAGTGTTTGAAAGTACTCATTTCCTTATACTCTTGCCAGTGTAGTGATAGACATTAGTTGTAACCCATCTAATGGGTGAAAAATAATATCTCATTTTGCATTTGTCTGTTTACTAAAGATATTGTTCATTTTTTAATGTGTTTTGGTTGCTGAGCTAATTGTAAATTGAATATTCATAACCTCTTCCTTTTTCCCTAATGTGTTGTTTTCTTCTTTCACAGTCTAAGGTATTTTAAGATACAGATTAGCACTGTCCAATAAACTATCTGTGGTGGTGGAAGTGTTCTGTATCTGTGCTGTACAGTAAGATGGTTACTAGCCACATGTGGCTGTTGAACCTTAAAATATAGCTGGTGCAACAAAGGAAGCGGAATTTTAAATTGTATTTGATTTTAATTTAAATAGCTGCATGTGGCTAGTGACTTTCATATATGGATAACAAAGATATAGATAGTAAGGCTTAGCTTTGTGTCAGTCCTTTGTCTTCAGGAAGTTATAGGACTTAATACTCAACATGTATTTACTGTCTGCTAGATGCTGTGCGCCAACAACAGGTGAAAGATGATCTCCGCTCTCAAGAACCTCACAGCCTAGTTGGGGAAAAAAGTAAATCAATGATGCTGCATTAGAGATGAGCACAGACAAGGGGCATCTAACCAGCAGAGTTAGCAGTTGCAATTGGGTGGTGATGATCCAGGGGAAAAGGAGAAGAAGAGGCACCCCGAGATCATTCTCAGTACAAAGGCCGGAAGCATGGAGAGCATAGCCTGTCCCAGGGATTGCCGGGAGTTGCACTTGATTGAAACAGTGTATATTGGGAATGGAGGAAAATAAGGCCGAAATGGCAGGCAAAGACTACCTACCAAAGGACTAAGGGCATGCATGCATGTCTCATTTAGGAAAACTTGCCGCTGCAGAATGACAGCTGCCCTCACTTGTGGTAACTAAAAACCTGTGAGGTTCCCAGAAAAGGTAAGAGTAAAGCAGTTTCTACAGAGGAAAGCTAATCAGTTCGGAAAAGTGTGGAAAAGGGACCAACGAGTGGCTCAGTGGTTAAGCTATTGCCTTCGGCTCAAGGCGTGACCCTGGAGTCCCAGGATCAAGTCCTACATCAGACTCCTCAGGGAGCCTGCTTCTCCCTCTGCCTATGTCTCTGCCTCTCTCTGTGTGTCTCTCATGAATAAGTAAATAAAATCTTTAAAAAATAGTGTGGAAAAGATAAGTAAACTTGGGTAAGGAAACTTTAAGCCGACAGGTAGTGACAAATAAGACCAGGTAGGCATGGACCTTGAGGTCTGTGGTTAGGAATTTTCATTCATGAGGCACCTGGGTGGCTCAGTGGTTGAGTGTCCCCCCTCAGCTCAGGTTGTGATCCTGGGGCCCTGGGATAGAGTCCCGCATCAGGCTCTCTGGGGAGCCTGCTTCTCCCTCTGCCAATGTCTCTACCTCTCTCTCTCTCTGTGTGTCTCTCATGAATAAATAAGTCAAACCTTAAAAAAAAAAATTGTATTCATTGGAAAACAGTTATCTACTCAGATTGGAAGGAGCGATACAGTTAAAATGCCCACTGGTATGTGTAAGGGGCAGAGGAGACTAGCAGGGAGGCAAAACAACAACAAACAAGGCTGTTGTGTAGGTTTTTAATGTGGGGTCTATATGTGACCGTTAAGTTTGCCATAACAGTATCACAGTCCAGGGGGGCTTAAATAACGGTTATTTTCTCACAGTTCTGGAGGCTAGAAGTCTGACATCAAGGGACGGGGGCACCTGGGTGGCTCAGTGGTTGAGCATCTGCCTTCAGCTCAGGTCATGATCCCGGGGTCCTGGGATTGAGTCCTGTATCAGGCTTTCCACAGGGAGCTTGCTTCTTCTCCCTCTGCATGTCTCTGCCTCTCTTTTGTTTGTCTCTCATGAATAAATAAATAAAATATTTTTAAAAAGTTATTAAACACCAATGAAAAATAAAAAAATAAAAATAATTTCAAAAGTAAAAAAATTAAAAAAATAAAAAACTTATTAACAGCATTGGTTTCTTCTAAGGCCTCTCCTCTTGGCTTCTAGATAACCATCTTTTTCCGGTGTCTTCACTTGGACTTCCCTATGTGTGTGTATTTGTGTTTTATCATCCTCCTCTGATAAGGGCAAGTTATATTGGAATAGAGCCTACCCTAATGACCTCATTTTAACTTAATTACTTCTTTATCTTAATTTTTAAAAAGATTTTATTTATTTTAGAGTGTGCATGCACAAGGGAGCGGAAGGAAGAGCAGAGGGAGAGGGAGGAGGAAAGAATCTCAAGCAGATGCTGCACTGAGTCAGAACCCCATGTGGGGCTCGATCTCATAACCCTGAGATCATGACCTGAACCAAAACCAAGGGTCCAACGCTTAACCAACTGAGCCACCCAGGTGTCCCTTAATTACATCTATAAAGACTCTTCCACAGGTTGTTTAAGATTCAGTCTCTCCCTCTCCCTCTGAATACCCGCCCCCCATATACTCTCCCTCTAAAACAATCACAAAAAAAACCCTATCTCCAAATACACTCACATTCTGAGGCACTGTGGGTTAGATTTCAACCTATACGTTTTGAGGGGACACAATTCAGCCGTAAGAGTCCATGGAAGGGCTTTAGGGGCTTTGCGAGCCCCTAAACTGGAATACTGTACGTTGCCTAAGTGAGCATTCGTCTGAGACGTGTCCACAGCATGCAACCGATTCTCAGAGGGGTCTGTGATCCCTCCAATGGCCTATTGCATTAAGTGACTCAGGAGGGAGTTAAAGCTATGGGGAGAAGGCCTAAAAACACCACGTGCATCAATAAACATGGTTTGAGGGGCACCTGGGTGGTTGAGTCGGTTAAGCATCTGCCTTCGGCTCAGGTCATGATCCCAAGGTTCTGGGATCAAGCCCCACCTGGGGCTCCCTGCTCAGCAGGGAGTCTGTTTCTCCCTCTGCCACTCCCCCGCTTGTGTTTGCTCTTGCACTCTCTTGCTCTCTCTCTCTCTCTCTGTCAAATAAATAAACATGATTTGGGGTTCAATGGCCCATGAAAGAAGAGAGATGAAGCTAACTACGAGACTCCCAAGTCCTATGGTGAGGCACTGAAAATTCTGTTGGAACTGATAATGAGGGAAAGAGGATTTTTATTTGGGGACCTTATCTGAATTTCATAGCAAATTGTGTGATTTCCATGACTGTCAATAAAAAACACTGGTGATTTTCCATAACTAAGTGGATTCAGTGAAACTAACCTTCTGCTTAGTATGTCCTTGCTAATATTTTCCTAAAAAGAAAGTCACAGAGCTACAAAACTGTCGCCAGCTGCTTCTCATTAAGAATGTGGTTAGCAGATGTGGGTTTTCATAGTCGTAACGCATGAGATAGTTAATCCATTTTTGTGGGTTTCAAATAAATAGTGATTTATCTTGGCGGGATGAATTTTAAAATGTGCTTGCATCAGCTAAAGGATGTATTCACCTTTCCCTCTTGGACTTCATGTTTGCGCTGGAAAGAAAAATACGGTTTAGGATATTTCTCCTGGAAGGCAAAGGAGTACTGCCCTTTGAAAGGGACAATTGATCTCACTGTCTTCTATCTGGGGAAGAGTCATGCATGGATAAATATTCAAAGTTGGATGTCGGATTGGTTATCTTACAAGCTTCACTCTTCCTTTGGTCTCTTTAGTGGTAATTGAGCAGCTCTCATTTTTTGTTCCTCTGGCATCAGGCCGCCTTTGTGGTGGTGACCTTCAGGCTTGCTAAGGGCTGCAATTTTGCCCGGGGCCCTCCTTCCTTATGAAATTACACAACACTCAAACCTTGGAACGAACCCCAGATCCACTAATTCTTTCCTTTGATGGACTCTTGGCAATATGTACTCCCTTTCAGCCAAAACGTAGCTTTATACAAGATCTGTTCGTCACCGAAATTAATTTGGCCATTTGCCTTTTAAGCCTGGAACGGAGCAGTATTAATGAGAGACTCATTCCTAGATAAAGCATAGACTCTAAGCTTGAGAATCTGTACCAAAGGTTTTTCTGTTGCTGCTGCTGAAGGTCAACACGTAATAATAACGGCAGCAGGTACTTGTAATGGAACTCTTTCAGGGTGGCAGGTACAGTGTTGCTGAACATTGCACATATGGCATCCTGGTCAGTACTCACAACCACCCTTAGAGGTAGATCTGAATTTTTCTGAATAAGACATTGAGGCCCCGACCTCAGCCCCTCGCCCATTGTCATACAGTATATAGTAAGTAACCAGACTACAATTCAAATCCTGTGCTCTTAATTACCAGGCTATATTATACATCTACTATGAGGGAGAAGGGGGGAAAGTGACCATTGGGTTTTGAGAGAACATAGAATCAGAGCCTAAGTCATCAAATTGTAGGAAACTATGGAACTGAGAGAGCTAATCCAACCCCCTAATTTTAAAGGAGTAAAAAAATTGGAAAAAAAAAAAAAAAAAAGAAAAAAAAAATTGGGACACCAAGGTGGCTCAATTGGTTGGTTGTCCCAACTCTTGGTTTCTGCTCAGGTCATGATCTCATGGTGCTGAGATCAATTCCTCCACCAAGGATCTGAGCTCAGCCAGGAGTCTGCTCTAGAATCTCTGTCTCTCCCTCTCACCCACATTTGCAGACTCTCTCTCCCTCAAATGAATAAATCAATCTTTAAAAAAAAAATAAATACATCTTTAAAAAAAATAAAAAATAAAAAATAAATAAAATAAAAAATAAAGTAGCCGTGATCCCTTCCCTGTTCTGAGAAACAATAAGAAAATAGCTTGAGGGATCCCTGGGTGGCGCAGCGGTTTGGCGCCTGCCTTTGGCCCAGGGCGCGATCCTGGAGACCCCGGATCGAATCCCACGTCGGGCTCCCGGTGCATGGAGCCTGCTTCTCCCTCTGCCTGTGTCTCTGCCTCTCTCTCTCTCTCTCTCTCTCTCTCTCTCTGACTATCATAAATAAATAAAAAATTTTTAAAAAAAAAGGCAATCAGAGAGATAATCCTTTAAAAAAAAAAAAGAAAATAGCTTGAGCAGAGAATACATACTGAAAGGTGAGAGGAATGAAAGGTTATTAGGAATTATCTCAGCCATTTTCTTTTTTGGAGGTAGATAAAATAACATGCCTGTTTAGAGAATTATCTAGGCTAGTCTCTCTGTCCCTAAGAAACCATGGTAACAGATGTGTACGCTTTTTATTTCAGATTTCATTATCCACAGTACATAGATTTCCACTGACTACTTGAGATTTCCTAGATGGTAATTTTCACTCTGCAAGGAACCAGTAACCTTCAGAGGGATTATGTGAAATGACTACAGCACAGGAGGCACTGAATTTCAATTAATCACATGTTTAATGAGTTCCTTCTCAGCAAGGCAATATTTTTGGAATAGTGGGGATTGAAAAGGAGTCAATGGGTGGTCCTTGCCCTCCTGTATTTTATAACCTACTTAGGCAAAACAGGCAGGCAAAGAATAAAGTTGTTCAAAGGAAAAATCCCAGCATATTGGGTAGACAGGGAAACCGAGGATGAGATCTTGCCATGTGGGAAAGTAGTTGAGAGGAGCAGGAGGTGTTTGGATGGCCTCATCGGGGAACACCAACTAGAGGAACATGGTTAATCTGAACACAGTGATGGGAGAGGACATTGAAAATTAAATTCTGATGGAGGACCAAAACAGCTCAATAAATTGGGAATTTTTCAGGGATATATTTTAAAATAATTTTTTAAGTAAAAACTCCCAAGTAACCCAAATAGCAATCTCCATTACCTTCTCTCCTCCTAGAATTAAATATTTTATCACATAACTTACTATCTTATTTTTTTTTAAACTTACTATCTTATATAAGTGCCCCTACTATTTAGTTGGAAGATCTATGACTTCCTCCAACTCTGTTGACCAAAAGGTCTTGATACTTTTGGGAAGAATTTCCAGCACTTCCCTTTTGCTAACAAAGGTGTTGTCGAGTGCCCAACCTCTGGATGATCGTGGACGTAAAAGTGTTCAAAATAATGCTTATACTCCAAGGAATCAGCTGCCAAGTATTCTTTAATAAGCAGAAATTTCACATACCTCAGGCCTCTGGGGGCTCACGGCTCAGCTGGAGCAAAGCCAGAAATGTCTGTGACTGCAAATGCACTTGGGCACATTGGGACCTGCTGGAACAGGGAACTGGCCCCATTGCAATTGATTTAGGAGAGGATAGGAGGGTTGAGCTTCTGCTGACATTTGCAGCTTGGAAAATCCTGCTCCACTAATTGCAAAGAAGATTCTGCTGTAATGATTTTTTTGGTAAGAACTTTTCTCATTTTCAATTGTTTCTTCATTTGGGCTCTGGGTACTTTCCAGTCTCCATTTTTATTGTTTTAACTCCTAGTATAGGAGGCTCTTTGAATGTTCCTGCCCACACATGAATGTGCATTCACAGAGAAGTGCATGGACATGGCTCACAAGCTTCAACATGTACTTCATGAGCAAGCAGGTATACAGACCCTTTTATGGGAACTGGTGCACATTCCCTCTGCTTGCAGCCCCGCTCCCCACAAGTGAAAACATGGGGATTTCACTCTTACTGCCAAAGGAAAATTAGATGGCATGTTTTTTTTTTTTTTTAAGGTTTTATTTATTCATGAGAGATAGAGAGGCAGAGAGAGAGAGATAGGCCGAGAGAGAAGCAGGCTCCCTGAGGGGAGCCTAATGTGGGACTCGATCCCAGGATTCTGGGATCATGACCCGAGCCAAAGGCAGATGCTCAACCACTGAGCCACCCAGGCACCCCGGATCCTCATTTTTGAGGTCTGGAGTGTATAGTAAAGCCCTAGACCAGGAGGCTGGAAGACCTGAGTTTTTTTCCTTCCTCATTGTGGACTTTAGGATAGACTCTTTGGTAGTCTGGGCCTCAGTTTCCTCAGCTCTCCCAGCCCATGAAGCTGGAAGTGGGTGGATTGCAACACTCATGCCTTTGGATAGAAGCCACCACAGGTTCTGTGGTGTGCATATGATTTCTGGGGATACCCCTCAGCATTTGCCCCAACAGCAGGCCATGACCTCCAGGATGAGAAAGATCTACAAATCCAAGTCCAGGGATCCCTGGGTGGCGCAGCGGTTTGGCGCCTGCCTTTGGCCCAGGGCGCGATCCTGGAGACCCGGGATCGAATCCCACGTCAGGCTCCCAGTGCATGGAGCCTGCTCCTCCCTCTGCCTGTGTCTCTGCCTCTCTCTCTCTCTCTCTGTGACTATCAT
Organism: Canis lupus familiaris; assembly: GCF_011100685.1. Classification (NCBI taxonomy): domain Eukaryota; kingdom Metazoa; phylum Chordata; class Mammalia; order Carnivora; family Canidae; genus Canis; species Canis lupus. The sequence continues at coordinate 81,045,749 of NC_049226.1, read as the reverse complement.
AAAAAAAAAAAAATCAAATCCAAGTCCAAACTCTTCCATATTTGATTATATGAGGGTTTTCACACTCCTTTCCACCTCCACAGACCCTGTGCTCTGCTCACATTGAATTCTTGCATCCTCCTAGGTAACCATCGTTCTGTAAATATCTTTGAGGCCTCCCTATTGTGGCTGCAGGGCTGAAGAAGAAATGGTCCCCTCTCTCACTCCCGGGAAGTAAACAGGTGATTACAAAGCAGAGTAACAAATGCTGTATTCATGTCTCTGGACCTTTGCTTATGCAATTCTCTCTGCTCCACCTACTCAGCTTCCAGTGTCACCTCTGTGAAGCTGACCCCAGGCCCAACCAGATGTTTCTTTTACTGGCTCTCAGGGTGTTTTCTACATGTCACTTAACCACATCGTATCACCCGGGGTTGGTTGGTTCTCCTTTCTCCTCCCCCACTAGACCGCCAGCTCTTAACTGTGGTATGTTTTATGCAGCTCATCTCCAGACATCAAAAGGAGCTCGGGGCTGAGCGCTCAGTAAATACATCATGAACCAACCGAGGCAAGAGTAAACGTGCAACCAAGTCTTGCAGGCTTGCAAAGTGCTCTTTTTTTTTTTTCCTCTTTTTAAAAATTTTATGTATTTACTCCTAAGACACAGAGAGAGACAAACACACAGGCCGAGGGAGAAGCAGGCTCCCCGCGGGGAACCCGAAGCGAGACCCGATTCCAGGACCAGGTATGAGGACAGATGGAGAGATGCTCAACCAGTGAGCCGCCCGGGCGGCCCAGCAAAGCGCTTCTGAAGCTGATTCTACTCTCCCTGTGGCGGCTGCTCCCGTGAGCTGCGCGGCTGAGGTCAGGCAGGGCTTTCGGGGGTGGCCTCCGGAGGCGAACGCGGGGAGAAGAGCGGCCGGAGCCCCGCGCGTCGGTCCAGCGAGCTTCAGGCACCGCGTCAGCGCCCGAGTCCGCCTCCCGGAAGCCGCCCCGCCCGCCGGCCCCGCCCGCCGGCCCCGCCCCGCCCGCCGGCCCCGCCCCGGCCGGTGGGCGTGGCGCCTCATGAATAATGAAACGCCGCGGGGGGAGCGGCCGGCCCCGCCCCCTCGGGCGGGAAGGGGGAAGCGCCGAGGCTGCCCGACTGGAATGAGGGTATCTGCGGCGGCCGCGGCGGCGGGAGCGGGGCCGGCCATGGCGGTGTGGACGCGGGCCACCAAAGCGGGGCTGGTGGAGCTGCTCCTGCGGGAGCGCTGGGTCCGGGTGGTGGCCGAGCTCAGCGGGGAGAGCCTCAGCCTCACGGGCGACGCTGCGGCGGCCGAGCCCGAGGCGGCCCTGGGGCCGGCGGCGGCCGCCTTCAACGGCCTCCCGAACGGCGGCGGCGCCGGCGACTCGCTGCCCGGGAGCCCCAGCCGCGGCCTGGGGCCCCCGAGCCCGCCCGCGCCTCCGCGGGGCCCGGCGGGCGAGGCGGGCGCGTCGCCGCCCGTGCGCCGGGTGCGGGTAGTGAAGCAGGAGGCGGGCGGCCTGGGCATCAGCATCAAGGGCGGCCGCGAGAACCGGATGCCGATCCTCATCTCCAAGATCTTCCCGGGGCTGGCGGCCGACCAGAGCCGGGCGCTGCGGCTGGGCGACGCCATCCTGTCGGTGAACGGCACCGACCTGCGCCAGGCCACCCACGACCAGGCCGTGCAGGCGCTGAAGCGCGCGGGCAAGGAGGTGCTGCTGGAGGGTGAGCGGGGCCGGCGGGCGGCGCGGGGCGGGCGGCGGGCGGCGCGGGGCGGGGCGGGGCGGGCGGCGCGCACTCGGTCCCTGCCCTCCGGCCCCTTCGCGGGGAGCCCGTTCCCTCCCCCTCCGCGTCCTCCGCTTCCCCGCGCCGTTCCCCGGCTCCCCCCGGACCCCGCTTCCTGGGGCTTTGCGTGTGGAAAAGCTGATGCTCCTTGCAAGGAAAAGTTGGCTTGCAGTCCCCAGGCGGGACTCGGTTGAGATTTAGTACAAAGCCCCGGCGCTTGAAGCCCCGCCTCTGCAGGATAAGCTGACACTAAGGACCGGAGGGGGCCCGGAGGGGGCTCGGAGGGGGCTCGCCGGGGCCGCGGAGGGCTCCGTGTGCCTCCCGAGAGGTGCCGGGGTGGCGCCTTCTGCTCACAGCTGGCTCTCCCCCGCGACGGGGTCTGTTTAAAAAAAAAAAACAAAAAAAAAACAACCCACCCCCACCGACGCCAGGGGTGAGCTTGGGCAAATCAAACTGCTGGTTAATTTATAGGGATTTAACCCATCATTGGCCCCGCTCGACAGTAACCAAAAGAGATCATAGCACTTGGTCGAAGCAGAGAGCTGAAACAGCAAGTTTCGGTGGCTAATGAGCCTTGTTTAACAGTCGAGGCTCACGTGTTTGAACATTTACTGCCAGCGAGAGTTTTTGCCCCTTTTGCAAGAGACTAGTGCCAGCTTCCTACCCTCCAGAGACTTGCTGCTGCAAGGCTTTAAATGAAGCCTGAAATGGTACATCTCAAGATATGTTTGAACAGCCACTATTATTTTTTACTTTAAGTACGTACGTGATCCGTAACCTGGATCTGTTGTGATGAATTTATGGAAGGCAAGAGTAAATCTCATTTCCGTGAAAGTGCTCGCGCTTGTTGGAGGTGACCGAGTGTTTTAAGTGTGATCGGAAAAGCCAGTTGCTTACTTCAGAGATTTGTGAGCAGTTGCCTTTCTCTCACTGGTGATTCAGTCATTCGAGGAGCAGGCATTTATTACTGGATGTATAGAAGAGGATGTAAAGCATAATGGTTCTCTTTTTGGTCCCTAGTTGGGGACGTGATGGAAAAATGCAAAACGACTTTAAGTTAAGTGATTATGTAATGCAAACTATATATAAATGCCAAGGGAATGCAAAGTTAGGAAGTAGTGGCAATCGGGATTAGTCAGGGAGGCCTTTTTCAAGGAGCTGAATCCTGAGCCAGGTCTCTAAGGAAGTAATGGACATAGACAGAGATGAGTCAGGAGGGTATTCCTGGCAGAGGAAGAGCAGAAGGGAATGGGTGGGGAAGAAGGGTAGGCAGAGACCAGTCATGAAACTGAGAGGTCAGAAGTCCAGCTTGGCAGAGTGATTTTTCACTTTTTTTCCAAATCGGGTTGTAAATATTTGGAAAAATGTTAGTTTGTTTGCATGTGCTCTGAGTGTGAAATTCCAGTGTCCCATCTCTATGATAATCCTATTTATAAGTCTTATTTATATCTCATGGGTGGGGCCAGACACTGCTCCGAAATTAGTGTTAATAAATGGAGCAAAATTATAGACTGTGGCATAGGCAGTGAGTATATAAAAAAAATTGTAACCAGGGACACCTGGGTGGCTCAGCTGTTGAGTGTCTGCCTTTGGCTCAGGGCATGATCCTGGGGTCCTGGGATCGAGTCCCACATCGGGCTCCTTGCCTGGAGCCTGCTTCTCCCTCTGTCAGTGTCTCTGCCTCTCTCTCCGTGTCTCTCATAAATAAGTAAATAAATCTTAAAAAAAAAATTGTAACCTTAAATGTGCACCTTGAAGTTGGTCTAGCTAAGCATTTGGTTATAAATTCTTAGAACCAGAATATTGAAGTAGTACTATTTATGTAGTACTAGGCGGTAATGGGCAGACATTTCAGCTCTTTGCATGCTATATTTTTTAACAACCCAGTTTCTTGTTTAGCTATATTTTGAACCTGGTATTCATACCAATTAAATGAAGATCATCTGGTAAATGTTTCCCAGTATTCATTAGTCTAAAATAGGCCACTTGGGCTTTTAGGAGGAGGCTTTGCAAATAGCAGCATAATAACATATTTATTGAGTGCCTTTTTACCTAACACACAGGTTCTATTTTATTTTCCTATTTTTGTAAATGACAAGCAGTTTTTGTCCTTAAATGTGTGGGGAAATATGAAATTACACTTTTTAAAAAAATATATTTTATTTATTTATTCATGGGAGAGAGGGAGAGAGGCAGGCAGATACACAGGCAGAGGAAGAAGCAGGCTCCATGCAGGGGGCCCGACATGGGACTCGATTCCGGGTCTCCAGGATCAGGTCCTGGGCTAAAGGTGGCGCTAAACTGCTGAGCCACCTGGGCTGCCCGAAATGACACTTTCAAGCCAAAGAGATAAAAATAAAATAAAATAACTTAGAATATGTGATAACAGTGACTTAGTTGAACTAGTCAAACGTTATTTTAAAATCAAGAGCTGGTGTTCCATCCAGGTAGACCACTGCTAAAAGATAGATTTTATGCTTAGCCCTTAAAGTTTTGGAACCTCCATTAGATGTCTCAGAACTTGAAAAGCTGCCCTAGTAGCACAGTGATGCTCTTTTGTGATGTGGGCAGGGAATTTCAGGCATGCCCTGGCCACCCCCAAGCAAAAGAAAGCAGTAGTCTCTGGTTGCTTGTGGTTAGGGAACTGAGCTAAAGGGTTTCTTTTTATCTCATGAATTTGTTGGGATTATTCGTTCATACAGCAAATGTTTACTCAACTCTACCATGTGCTAGAGGCACTTGAAGATACCTGGTTCCTGCCTTCAGGAAGTTTGGAGTTGAGATAAGAGAGAGATGAGAAATAACTATAACAAAGGGCTAAAAGTGATTTTATAATAGAACTCTGGAGAGGACACGGCACAAAGGAAGGAGAGATCTATAGAGATCTTGGTTCCCTGCCCCGCGTTGGTGGGGTCAGAGGTTGAGGATGCCTGGGAAAAGGTTGAAGGAGAAGTTGAAGCTTCCCCTAAGACACAGCTGCCACCAGTAAATACACACAAATGAGAGACAGTAGGAAGTTATTTTGCCCAGTGAGGGTAAGTACAAATGAGGACTTTGTGGTCAGACAGACGTGGGTCTGTTTCTGGCTAGTGGTTTGTAACCCCTAGGCAAGTTACTCAACCTGGCTAAGCTTTAGTTTCCTCATCTGAAAAACCAGGATGGTAATGATATCTCCCTCAAAGGTTGTTACTCATTTGACGGTTTGTGACCTGGGTGCTATCTTAGGGACTGGGAATACTACAGTAAAGGACAGTAACAAAAACCAAGGTCTGAATGAGGAAGGTTAGACAGGGTGGGTCATGAAGGTTATGCTGCGAGATTACACAAGCACTCAGAATAGGATAACAAGTTGTTAAAAGCCAAGATGCATTTTGCTTGAAAAGAAATATGTGATAAGAATGAGGATTGCTTTAGGTGAACAGATTAAAAATGAATTTGCATTTCCTGGTTGCAAACACCTTTTTCTAATCCCGTTCTCATGTTTTTCTGTAATCTCCTGTATAGGCCAACTTTTATATTGTTAAATTTGCGTTTAGTTTCCCATCCCTCTCATTTTTCCTCTTCACATTTACCACTCAAAACCTTACCCTTGATTTTAGTCAGAAGGCTGAGAAGTGGTTTTACCACTCAGACCTTAAAACTTGGTATTCACTATGTGCTTATAGTTTGGGCTAGTGACTGTTGTTAGCATTGATATTAAGATATGCTATGTAGAGATACTCAGATTGTAAGCATAAAGGGATGATTACTCACCTATCAAGTATTGTGTATTAAATTTACTGAATCATGAGTGCTAAAAATAGTCTAATTAGAAACCTTCTAGAATTTATATTTTTAGGGCTGTGAAATTAACTAAATGAACACAAATTAGGCTGTACATCAAAAAATGTTCCAGAAGAGATTAGGGAAAACAGTATTAAGTATCCAGCTTAAGGTTTGATATTTGAGAAAAGATTTTTTAAAGCAGTTCTTATTGGAATATTATATGAAAATTGTATTTTATTGCCTAAATATAGTTCCAGAAGTTTTGTTATCAAATCTCCTGAAAAGAAGATGGTTAAGTGTATAGAGAAGTGGATTGGCATGAAATTTTAACTTGAAAATGGAAAATGATTTTTGTATCCAGAATGGCTTGAGATTTTGAGTGTTATATATAATATGGTTCTTTTGTGCATGTTAGGGGACATGTAACATATTTTTGACATTATTAGGCTGCTAATTTAAAGAAGCTAGTCTGAATTCCTACATTGCCACTTTCTTCCTTGTTTGTTGGGCAAGGAAAACATTTTACATTTTCTTTGAGACTTTGCATGTATATTCATTAATTTATCTTTTGAAGAACATCTAAATTATCAGGAAGTTTGTGTTTCTCTGTTCCTTTCTTTTTGTTTAACTAGCCTCGTCATGTTTCACTTGAATGATAAGATGTGTTTATATGATAAGCTAATTTTGTCTTTGTAACCAGATTATTTCTCATAGAGTCTCCTCATGCTAAAATATGTTCTCCAAATTATTATCAAAATATGAGAAGCTTATTGATTCTAATATAGAGTGGTTATGAAAATTCTAAGAACATTTTTAAAAACCAATACCAGGGATCCCTGGGTGGCGCAGCATTTTAGCGCCTGCCTTTGGCCCAGGGCGTGATCCTCGAGACCCCGGATCAAATCCCACGTCGGGCTCCCGGTGCATGGAGCCTGCTTCTCCCTCTGCCTATGTCTCTGCCTCTCTCTCGCTCTCTCTGTGTGACTATCATAAATAAATAAAAATTAAAAAAAAAACAATACCAGGTTTTACTTTGGATCTTAACTGATAACTCAGTAACTTCAATATCTTACCTGCTGTGTAATTCTTCCGGGATAAAGGTAACTTTATTTGGTGATCAAATGTGTGTCTTTTGTACATAAGGAATGAAGTGCATCCTGTGGCTGTGGAAGTGTTCCGCCGTTGTTCCTGGCTAGATTTACATTCTATCCTAACTAACTGACAGCGTATAATGCCGCTTACTTGCATTTTCCACTAAATAGCATTACTTTTTTTTCAGCATTTTAAAATTATCTCTGCATTTTTATCTGTATATTCTTGTTTGACCTTTCCACAGTCCTTGGAGATGATGGGCTGTTTATCTTTGTTTTACAACGATTACACTATAGCTCATTAAAGTTAGGTGAGTTACTAAAGGTCTCAGAATTTCTCTTGATTTTTAGAGGAAAATGTTAATGTTCTTTGGGCATAAGGAAAAGCCTTACCTGGAATTTTTAAAGTTGTAAAGTCTTATCTTCCAAATGAGGAATTAATGACCAGAGAGGGTTAAGTGGCATGTTTGAGGTCAACTAGCTAATTAGTGGTGGAATTTGGACTAAAACCCAGATCATTGCTTTCTCTCTTATACTATGCTACCTACAATCAGTTACTCAGGTCTCAGCCTCTCCTGTGTATCATCATGTTGCATTGAGTTGTGAAAGATCAGCGTGCAAGATAAGTTGAAGTTGAGTCTTTGGCCTCAAAGAACTTAAACTAAAATTGGGGAGAGAAAACTACCACATGGAGAGTAAGTGATCAAATGTGTAGTACTCTCTTCAAGAGTTCTGTGAAGGGAATGATCAGTTGTGGCGGGAAAGGGTAGAGTGTGACATCATGGGAAAAGGATTATTAGATCTGAGGCTTGAGAGACAGGTTGCTTCTCAGTAGATGGAAGACCTTCCAAGTTGAGGGGGTAACCTGTACTAAGGCCAAAATGAGCATGACATATGATAGGAAGTGAGGAGAATAGGAATGGACTTGGAAGAAAATAAGGTTGGGTAGATAAATTAGAGCCAGATTATGCAAGGCCTTGAAAGCCAGCCAGAGGAATTTGGACCTTTTTCATTCTGTCAGTCAACATTTATTAAGTACCTATTGCAAACAAGGTGTTGTAGTAGATGCCGGGAATTAAAAATTGGGAGTAATCCTTGCCCTTTAGGCTAGTAAGGAAACAGTTATAATAGGTTGTGATAAATGCTTTAAAAGAGGTGAGAACATGGTGCACTTGAAACAGTGATAGAAGTGCAAAGGAGATAGTACATCAAGGTAAGAAAGTGACAAGTAGTTGGTGTGTTGAGAGAAGTTAATCATGGTAAGTTATAGGAAATGTGTACCCAAAAGTATGCTGGGAAGGTGGGCAGAGGCCAGAGATCATCAAGGGCCTTGTAGGCAGTGCAAGCAGTCATCTTTAAGTGGGGTCTATTTTTACTTTTCAACCTGAAAAAAGAACTTGAGCTTTATTAATAGTTAATATATGGGTGACACTGGTTCTTTCAGTCTTACTGCTATTATCATATTGTGACTTACTGTAGTTTACTTGAGCCTGGTTGAGTGGATATACATTATATTGTGTGATTTTAACTAAATTAGTCTTCACAAAATAAACAAGTTGGCTTAAAGATTTGCACAAAGAAACCATGAATTGAAGGTAATTATTACAAACAATAACAAAAAGGTAAAGCTGACATTTCTTCTAGTAGGAGCAGTTTGTCACATTTTAAGGTAATCTTCTCTGTCAAAAAGTCAGCCTAAAAAGTGAAATTACCAAGAACACTATTTGAAATGTGGATTAGCACATTATTATTATTAATGAATTTGGCCCTAAGAGTATATTGTAGTTTGAGCCATATAGTAGGTAAGGATAGTATGATTTCATGAGGAATATGTTATTGTGTTAATTTAATCTTTATGCCATTCTCTTGATCCCTATATTTTTTTGATATTTAATAATATATATGCATTAATGAATATTCACAGATTGAGACTGTAGGATTCACATTTTGCCTGATGGGTGTGTGCTGTCAAAAGTTTTAGTCATGGGAGCCACCCAGGCTAATTTAAGTGCTTTAAATGAGTGTTTTAAAAGAGGGAGTGATGTCTTAGGAAGTTCAGAAGGGCAGATGGATTGTAGGAGTTCAAGACATGACGTAAGGGCAAGCAGGACACTGTTGCAACACCATAAAGATAGTGAGACTGGATGGGACAATGTGAAGCTAAGAAATATTAAGAAGATAGAAACATCAGGTATAAATGATCAGTTTGGGGGTTGAGGGAAAGAGAAAAGTAGAGGATAACTTTTAGATTTCTGGCCTGGGAAACCAGATAACTATGAAGCCAAGAGTAACAGGGGAAGTACTGTGTTTTGGGTGAGGATAAGAAGTTTGGTTTGGGGCATGTTGAATAAGAATTACCTGTGTGACATCCTGGTGCAAAGGTCCAATAGCTGGTCTGAAGTGTGGTCCATAATCAAGAGAAATGTGAGAACAAAGATTTATGAGCTATCAGGGTAGAGGTGGTCATTGATGCCACGAGTGTAGATGTAATCATCAAGGGAGAGTGCAAATTAAAAAGAGAAGTAGAACCAGGATGGAATCCTGCAGAACCCATATATTTTTTTTTTTAAAGATTTTATTTATTCATGAGAGACACAGAGAGAGAAGCAGAGACACAGGCAGGAGAGAGAAGCAGGATCCATACAGGAAGTCCGATGCGGGACTCGATCCCAGGACTCAGGGATCACACCCTGAGCCAAAGGCGGACACTCAACCGCTGAGCCACCCAGGTGTCCTGAGCCCATACATTTGAAACAGGAGTGCAGGAAGAGGAATATGGAAAGAAATGGTCCAAGAGGTAGGGAGAGAGCCTAGAAAAAATGTTGCAGTGGAAGTCAGCAAGGCAAGAATTCTAAAAAGGAGAATGTAATCAGCATCTTCAGATACTACAGAAGCCAAGAAAGTCAAGAACTAAAAAGTCCATTGAACTCGATAGAGAACCAGATCATTAGAGTTCTCATAAGAGCAATTTTAGCAGAGTGACAGGATCAAGAGGCAGTGAGTAGACCATGCTTTTTAAAAGTTTCTTAGATAGGATGGCTGGATGGCTCGGTGGTTGAGCATCCACCTTTGGCTCAGGTTGTGATCCGGGGGTCCTGGAATTGAGTCCTGCATTAGGCTCCCTGTAGGGAGCCTGCTTCTTCTGCCTATGTCTCTGCCTCTCTGTGTGTCTGTCATGAATTTAAAAGAAAAAAAGTCTCTAAAAGTTTCTCAGAAAAAGAAGAAGCATTGATGGTAACTACAGTTAAATGAAGTGTCAAGGGAAGGTTTTACTTTTGTAGTTGGCTGTTTTTTATTTTGTCTTAAGAGAGGAAGAATTGGGGCATATTTGTAAAGCAAGGAGAAAAGGCCAACAGACAAGGGAAGAGGTTGAAGAGATAGAAGGGGTGGGGAACTGATGCAATCTGTTTTTGAGCCAGGAAGTGACATGATGGGAACAGAATTTTGGATTGGCAGCAGTGGATGCACTGGATACAATGTGAAGAGGAAAGACCAAAGGTAGAAAAAACTACAGCTGTTGTAATGAAAGCAGCCCATACAGAGGTGATAAACATTGAAGGTGGCGTTGGTGGTAGCACTGGGAGTAGAACAGAAGACGCCATTCAAAAAACATAGTAAAGCAGGTGATTTTTGCCAGGAGTCAGCAGAATCCACTGAGGACCTTTTTCAACCTTGATAGCCTCCTTCTGACTGCTTGAGCACCCGAAGATTCAACACTTGTAAAGAACCTCTGGGCAGTGAGCCTCTGTTGCGGGCACAGGCATGTGATCCCTTAGAGACATTGGGTGGAAAAATGGAAAACTAAGAGCCACTGTTTTAAAAGAGGAAATGACAGGCCTTGGGGGCAGATTGGATGTAATCTATTACATCCAATGAGGTTTCTATCCAGGGATAATAGGAGAATAGTTGTTACCAGTGGGAAAATGTGCAATACTTGGGAGGAAATTAAGCTTATACTATTCAGCTTTGTTATAAAGCACTTGGGTGATACAACTCTGCTAGCTCTGGGGACTGAGAAGAAAAATTTTAGTTTATTTATTTATTTATTTATAAAGATTTTATTTATTTATTCATGAGAGACACAGAGAGAGAGAGAGAGAGAGAGAGAGAGGCAGAGACATAGGCAGAGGGAGAGGAGAAGCAGGCTCCATGTAGGAAGCCCGATGTGGGACTCGATCCCGGGACTCCGGGATCACGCTCTGAGCATAAGGCAGACGCTCAACCGCTGAGCCATCCAGACATCCCAAAATTTTAGTTTATAAACATTACATCTAGTCACATAGCATAAGAGCATATTCTTCCTTTAAAAGGTTTTTCCCTGGATTACAGAAAGGAGCTTTGGCTTTGGAGAAATGACTGCATGTTCTAGTGTGTTTAATGTTTTGTGTCTGGAGAAATACAGTTGATTTGGTTATTTTTATTTTTATTTAGTTACTTTATATGAGTGCAATTGCAAGGAAAATACATTGATTCTTGCAGACAATTTGTGTTTGATTTAAGTTTAAAAAACACAATTCAAGGGATGCCTGGGTGGTTCAGTGATTGAGAGTCTGCCTTCGGCTCACGTCCTGATCCTAGAGTCTTGGGATTGAGTCCTGGATCCGGCTCTGTGCCTCTGCCTATGTCTCTGCCTCTCTCTGTATGTCTCTCATGAATAAATAATAAAAATCTTAAAAAAAAAAAACAACTCATGAAATAGTTTTGTATATGAACAAAGTGCCAGTGATTATGGTGTTTAGTAGATTTTGCCTTTTGGAGGGGTGCCTGGTGGCTCAGTCGGTGAAGCGTCTGCCTTAGGCTCATGTTATGATCCCAGGGTCAATCCCTGCTGCTCCCCCTGCTTGTGCTCTCTCATTCGCTCTGTCAAACAAATAAATAAAATCTTAAAAAAAAAAAAAAAAAGATTTTCCTTTTGGAAAAAATAAAAGAGTTATATAAATCAAACTTGGTTTGTTTCTGTGACTTGGCTCCTAAGACATTACTAGAATTCTCTGACATATAACCAGTTAAGAATAATCTGTTATGTATATAACATGTTACACTTCATACTAGGGAAGTGGGAAGCTTGGATTTTGAAAGAGACTCAGAAAAATCATAGACTTATTAGTAAAGTGAGTTGATCAACAAAAAAAATATTTTAAAGTTTTTATTTACTTATTTGAGAGAGAGCACAAGTGGGCAGGGGAAGAGCAGAGGGAGAAGTAGGATCCCTGCTGAGCAGAGAAGAGGGGCCTCAATTTTAGGACCCTGAGATCATGACCTGAGCCGAAGGCAGATATTTTTTTTTTTTTTATGTTTATTTTATTTTATTTTTTTTATTGGTGTTCAATTTACTAACGTAGAGAATAACACCCAGTGCCCGTCACCCATTCACTCCCACCCCCCGCCCTCCTCCCCTTCTACCACCCCTAGTTCGTTTCCCAGAGTTAGCAGTCTTTACGTTCTGTCTCCCTTTCTGATATTTCCCACACATTTCTTCTCCCTTCCGAAGGCAGATATTTAACTGACTGAGCCACCCAGGTGCCCAACAAAAGCTTCTTTTTAAAAAATGAAAGTATATTGAGACGCCTGGGTGGTTCAGTGGTTGAGCATCTGCCTCAGTGCATGATCCTGGGATCGAGTTCTGCATCAGGCTCCCTGGAAGGAGCCTGCTTCTCCCTCTGCCTATGTCTCTGCCTCTCTCTCTCTCTGTGTCTCTCAAAAATAAATAAAATCTTAAAAAAAAAAAAAAAAGAGAGTGTGTTAAAAAAATGAAAGTATATGTGCCTTATTTATGTGCTTTTAGTTTTAAAGCACAGAAGCCAATTTAAGCTAGCTCAGATAAAATGGTGGCAGTATTGTAAAGATACAGACAAGTCTCAGGATTCCAAGAAAAGCTAAGGAGCCAGGCCTCAGTGATGTGAGGAACCAAGGTAGTGCTGAGGACCACTGTTGCCTCACTCCCTCTCACGACGTCCCATCTCAGAGCTTCTGTTTCTCTCTGAGAATATCTTTTGCAAAAGCTTTGTTTTAGTCTTTTTATAGCCTCATTTTAAAAGTATTTAACTCTTAATCTATGTAGAATTTATTTTGACATATCGTCTGCAGTAGAGATTTAACTTTATTTTTCCAAATAGTTAACGGTCTTAGCATTCTTTGTCAAATAATGCTGTTGCATGTGTTGTCTTGATAGTTTGTTGGGGGCTGCCTGGAGTGCCATGTAGGGAAAGATTCCAAAGCCATATCTGGATCTAAAAGGAAAGCATGCTCTACTTGATTAGTGATGTCTGCAATGAGTGTGCCTGCACAGGTGAGGTACACATGCTATGTATCTGCCACCATAAGAATGACCTGTCTTTTCCTCATTGATTTGAAATGCACTTTTTTATATAATTACTTTTTTTATTTGCACTCTGATTCTGGGTTTTCTATTATATTCCTTCCATTTGAGTGTTTTGTAACATACTGAACTGTGTGCTGTACCTTTAACTTTTTTTTTTTTTTAAGATTGTATTTATTTATTCATGAGAGACAGAGAGGCAGAGACAAAGGCAGAGGGAGAAGTAGGCTCCCTGCAGGGAGCCTGATGCACAACATGATCCCAGAGATCATGACCTGAGCCAAAGGCAGATGCTCAACTGCTGAGCCACCCAGGCATCTCTACCTTTAACATTTAATATCTGATGATTCAAATGGGCTATACCAGTCAAGAAAAATTTGAAAAATAACAATAACAATTGCAGGGTGACATAAGTATAAGAATATAGTTCTCCAGATAAATTTTGGAATGATTTAATAATTTAAAAAATTCTTTGTGATTTTGGTTAAAGTTGTATTAAATTCATAAATTAATTTGAAGAAAACTAATGTCTTTGTAATATCTCTTTCCCAATCATTCTGCAAGAAGTAATAGATCTCACTCATCCATGTTCCAATCATGTGGCAAGGAGTATGGGATGTTTTGGTTGGCCAGGCCCAGATCAGAACTCCCCTTGGAGCCAGGGAATAGGGCAGGGGCTCCAAATGGGAAGTAGGGATTTCTCAAAGGACAATAAAGGTGGTATTACCAAAAGAAGGAAGAATGAATTCTAGGCAGACATAAACAACAGACATCCACTATGACATTCTAGAAACATCAGAAGATGGTATTAAAGATTAAATGAGAAATTACTGTATTAAGAGATTTAGAAACTTTATAGACAGGTATAAAAGGGAAGTAGGAAGAATAGACTTGGGTACAGGCGAGCTAGTTGGAACTTTTCAAAAACTCTTGACACTCCAAAGTGAATAATAAATTATTCCCAGCATTTATTTGAATGGCATTTTGAACATTACTTTTTTTTTTTTTAATATATTTTATTTATTTATTTATTCAGAGAGAGAGGCAGAGGGAGAAGCAGGCTCTATGCCGGGAGCCGGACGTGGGACTCGATCCTTGGTCTCTAGGATCATACCCCGAGGTTGCAGGCGGCGCTAAACCGCTGCACCACCGGGGCTGCCCTGAACATTACTTTTGTATGAATTTTAAGCAACTTCAAAAATATGCTTTATGATTATTTTATAACTAGAACAACAAAAATATACAGAACTTAGGGGCAGGCCTTGAAGTTAGAGATAGATTGGGATAGAGAAAAATCTTTGTCTATCAAAATAGTCATGTATGATTTTTTTAATTTTTAAAACAATTTTACTTATTTGAGAGCATGCACATATAACGAGCAGAGGGGAGAGGAAAAGGGAAAGGGAGAAGCTGGTTCTCCACTGAGCAGGGAGCCTGACTTGGCGTTCACAATGCTGGGATCTTGACCAGAGCCAAAATCAGATGCTTAACCAACTGAGCCACCCAGGCGCCCCTGTACAATTTTTTTTAGTAAGAATTATTTTGGTTGCAGAAACCCAAACCAAACTAAGCAGAAGTGGAATGTATCGCCTCATATAGTTCTTAAGACTGGGGGTGGATCTAGGTTTGGGTCCAGAGAGATCCAAAGGCTCAAATTATCTTGGCTGCAACATCTCCTGCTGTGGAGAGTCTAATTCTGTATAGTCAGCTAAAATGGCATTGGCAGTTCTAGGAATATATTGCCATAACTTAATAACTCCAGTTAAAAAAAGAAACATTTTTCTTCTAGCACCCATATAACAATTTCTTGGAAGGACTCTGATTAGCTCTGCTTTGTCTACCTCTTCAAACCATCACTATTTCCAAGATGATAGAGACTGTGATCTAGGCCTGGGTCATGAACGAGCCCATCCCTGGTATATCAAAATTGGCAACCTCATCTAACTGTGAAATGCTGAACAGGGTGGTTTCTAGGCAGACTTGCCTCCATTGTTACAATGCAGACATTGAAGCTATAGAGTTTACTTAAAAAAAAAAAAAAAAAAATCTGTATGCCTAATGTAGAGCTCGAACTCATGATCTCTGAGATCAAGTCACATGCTCTACTGACTGAGCCAGCCAGATGCCCCAAAATATTTTATAGGTAAATTGTAAATTTTAAAAAATCAAAATACAAAATAAAAAAATCTTGAAACAATAGAAATAATAATGATGTTATTGAGAGCTTACTCTGCTAAGTTCTTTACTTGCATTATCACAATTTATTCTTTTAACATCCCTGTGAGGCAGATATAATCAATGTGAAGAAATTGAGACCTGGAGAGATTAAATAATTTGTCCATGGTTACAGTACTTGGGTGATAGAGGCTAGGTAATTATTCAGATTTATCAGACTCCACACCTCTTGGTTATTTATCATTATGATAGACTCCTTCTTTGATGGATCTATTTAGGTTAAGAAGCTAGCAAATCTAAAGACCATCAGGATTTATTGTTATGATTGGCTTAATGTATGGGAAACTGTGCTCTGAATTCTGTTGTTGCATCTGTCTGAGGTTTTTGTTAATGTCTCCTCATCTGTGTCTAGGATTTTTCATGCTGGCACAAATAGCTGTATGAGAGTAATCAGCTCATATGAATGTCCACAACCTGCTAGGCACTCCGGGATAGATGGAGAGAAAATATGAGCCTCTCAGGCCCTACTTTTTTTTTTTTTTAATTCATTTGACAGACAGTACAAGAGGGGAGCATCAGGCAGAGGGAGAGGGAGAAGCAGATTCCCCATGGAGCAAGGAGACCAGTGCAAGGCTCAATCCCAGGACCCTAGGATCAAGACCCGACCTTAAGGCAGACGCTTAACTGACCGAGCCACCCAGGCGCCCCTAAGTTACATTATTTCATACATTACAAGCGGTAGACAAATGCTGAAAGAACTTGAATAAGGGGACACCTGGGTGGCTCAGTGGTTGAGCATCTGTCTTTGGCTCAGGGCGTGATCTGGGCGTTCCAGGATGGAGTCCCACATTGGGCTCCCTGCTCAGTGGGGAGTCTGCTTTTTCCTCTCACTCTCTTTTTCTCTTTCAAATAAATAAATTAAATCTTAAAAAAAAAAAAAAAAAAGCCAGGGGCACCTGGATGGCTCAGTGGTTGAGTGTCCACCTTTGGCTCAGGGCATGATCCCGGGTCCTGGGATCCAGTGGTTGAGCATCTGTCTTTGGCTCAGGGCGTGATCTGGGCGTTCCAGGATGGAGTCCCACATTGGGCTCCCTGCTCAGTGGGGAGTCTGCTTTTTCCTCTCACTCTCTTTTTCTCTCTCAAATAAATAAATTAAATCTTAAAAAAAAAAAAAAAAAAAAAAAAAAAGCCAGGGGCACCTGGATGGCTCAGTGGTTGAGTGTCCACCTTTGGCTCAGGGCATGATCCCAGGTCCTGGGATCCAGTCCCACAGGGAACTTGCTTCGCCCTCTGCCTGTGTCTCTGCCTCTCTGTCTCTCATGAATAAATAAATAAAATCTTAAAAAAGAAAGAACTTGGAATAAGGATGCAACTGATGTTAAGAATATGTTTTGGGTCAGGTGAAAGACGGAGTGAGGGTGGGAGGTACTGAAAAATCAACTGAAAAACGGCATGTCCAAAGGCAGGAACGAGCAAGTGATGCTCAATCCAGCAAACACACTTGATGAAATAGCTGATTTTCAGGATTCTGAAGCCCTGACTTTTTAATAATTTTCATGTGTTATTAGCAAAAACAAACTGATACCTTAGGTATTCCTGTAACAATTGTATTCATTGCCTGCTAAGTGCTTTGTAATGCAAAAGTCAGTTTTCTTTTATAATTTCAGCCAAACTTTTTCTGGTAGCTCTTCCATTTTTAGTATATTACTATGTTATTTTACTTTTGAAAAACATCAATTTTAGCAAAGTAGCATTCTCCAAACTGTATCCACCTTTACAAATAAATGTTTGCTCAAATGAAACACAAGGTTTCGCTGAACACTAAGTATCTTGAGTTTACCTCCTTATTCTGCTGTAATTGTTGGCCAGGAAAGGTATTTAAATTGTTAGCTGTTTTCATTGAGATAAGGGCTGTCTACATTTTAAAAAATCACTAGTAATCTATACTACATTTTAGAGTACTAAGGATAAATACTTGGCATTAGTACTTTCAAAGATTTTTTTAAATTTAAAGTAAGCTCTGTGCCAAACGTGGGGCTCAAACTCACGACCCCAAGATCAAGAATCACATATTCCACCGACTGAGCCAACCAGATGCCACACTTCAAAGATTAGTTACATCCTAGGATAAAACTGAATTTGTTTTTCAATGAACACAAAGTAAAAGTAATTGAAAAATTTAAGCTGGCTCTGGACAGATAGAAAGTTTGCAGAAAGATAACAAAAAAGGGCTAAAATGAATTTCTGAAAATCACGACTCACCACAGATGTTTTTATATTGATCTGCTTTGTCCACTTACAGTGTAATAGAGTTTTTTGTACTTCTTAATTTCATTTCAAGATACAGAGTAATGACAGTATTCACAAGATTACTTTATGGCATTGGTACTGGAAAATAAAGAAATAAAAGAATTTTAAAAGCTGCTAAGCTAGTTTTTAGCAGCCAGGTCTGGCAGATTTGTAAATATATTTGTATGTATTTGTACATATATTTTCATATATACATTTTGACAAGAAAAATGTTCTCCTTGCATGTTTTTTCCTCTGATTCTCTCTAGGGAGTTTGTGGTTGAGAGAAAGATCTGGTCTGCTCTTACTCCTCTACCACCAACCAGTTTCCTCCCATTTTTATTTTCTTTTTATTGTTCATATTCTCTTTTATTTCTTTTGTGCTTGGGTCTCAAAAGAACTCTTTGGAATCCTTAAAACATATCCAATCCTTGGAATGTGGTATTTACAGAAACTCCCTGAGTTTTCTGGTACCAAAAATGCTTTGGCTCCAAACCTAAGCATTAGAAGACAAGATACTTGAGAGAACAATAAAGCAAAGCCTTTCTGATGGCCATTAACTCTCTGTGTGACCTTGGAAAAAATAATTTCAGCATTACAAGACTTATATTTCTATCTATTAAAAATAGGATGCGGGGATCCCTGGGTGGCGCAGCGGTTTAGCGCCTGCCTTTGGCCCAGGGCGCGATCCTGGAGACCCGGGATCGAATCCCACGTCAGGCTCCCGGTGCATGGAGCCTGCTTCTCCCTCTGCCTGTGTCTCTGCTTCTCTCTCTCTCTCTCTCTCTCTCTGTGACTATCGTAAATAAATAAAAATTAAAAAAAAATAGGATGCCTTCTAGTTCTCATATTTTATCACTCTAAATGTAAGATAGAAAATGAAGGGCCGCCCTGGTGGCTCAGTGGTTTAGCGCCGCGTTCGGCCCAGGGCCTGATCCTGGAGACCCTGGATCGAGTCCCACATCAGGCTCCCTGCATGGAGCCTGCTTCTCCCTCTGCCTGTGTCTCTGCCTCTCTCTCTCTGTGTGTGTGTGTGTGTGTGTGTGTCATGAATAAATAAATAAAATCTTAAAAAAAAAAAGAAAATGAAGAGTTGTAAACTGACTATATTACAAATACATGGATTGTCAGAGAAGTGAAATATAATCAAAATATTTTTAACACTAAAAATATTCTAAATGTAATTTAATCTCTTTTTGATCATTCAGATGGAACCTCAGGATTTGTAATATCTTATTGTGAACTTTATTGTTGTGATGGAGATACATAAAAGTGCCAGATAAGAGAATGTATGTTGTAGATTTGCACATAAATCAGCTTTTGCTCTTCCATCTTTCATTATAACTAGTAACTAATCTTCTTTAGACCAACACAGACAGCATTTATAAAGCTGTCTTTTTTAAGAGAAAAGAATCACTTAGGGAAGAAGAAGGAATATTGAGTGATCTAGATTGCAGTTAATTTTGCCACTGGTTATTGTGTAACTTGAGGTTTTGTCATTGTTCTTTAGTGAATGAGGCAAGACTCTCTTAATGAATATTGCAAAGAAAGGCCAAATTCTAGGACTTAGATGCCAAGTGAATCCTTTCTCTTTACCCTTTTTAGTCTGAAAAATTAAGAGAAAGGGGGAAATTATTTGCGTAAATATTGTATTTGCGTTGGCCATTGTTGTCAAGGAAATTTACTCATAATGATTTAGATGTTTGGAATATTTTGACAAGATAAGAAATCAACTTCTTCTTTTTTTTTTTTAATGTTATTTATTTATTCATGAAAGATACAGAGAGACAGAGAGGTAGAGACATAGGCAGAGGGAGAAGCAGGCTCCATGCCGGGAGCCTGATGCGGGACTCGATCCTGGGACTCCAAGATCATGCCCTGAGCCAAAGGCAGGCGCTTAACCGCTGAGCCACCCAGAAGTCCCAGGAATCAACTTCCTTTGCAAAAAGTTTAATGTATTCTCTGTTAGCTTTAACACACTGGTATGAAATTATTTTTATGCCAGGCATTCTGCTTCTGTAGACTGTGTTCTTGGCACCTAGCAAAACAGCAGTCACATCAGTGGTATAATTTATGTTTGCTAAGTAAAAGAAGGATGAAATATACAGAGCATCAAATCTCAAGTATAAAAAGGTTATTTATTTTTTTTTAATTTAAATATTTATTTATTTATGATAGATTGGGGGGGGGAGCAGGGGCACAGGAGGAGGGAGAAGCAGGTTCCATGCCAGGAGCGTGACGTGGGACTTGATACCAGGATCCAGGATCGCGCCCTGAGTCAAAGGCAGGGGCTAAACCACTGAGCCACCCAGGGATCCCCTAAAAAGGTTATTTAAAACACTTAGCGGGGATCCCTGGGTGGCAGAGTGGTTTAGCGCCTGCCTTTGGCCCAGGGCGCGATCCTGGAGACCGTGGATCGAGTCCCACGTCGGGCTCCCGGTGCATGGAGCCTGCTTCTCCCTCTGCCTGTGTCTCTGCCTCTCTCTCTCTGTGACTATCATAAAAAAAATTTTTTTTTTCAACACCTAGGGGCCCCTGGGTGGCTCAGCCAGTTAAACAACTGACCCTTGGTTTCAGCTCAGGTCATGATTTCATGGATCTTCAAATCAAGCCCCACAGACCACTCCACGCTAAGCAGGGAGTTGGCTTAAAGAGTCTCTCCCTCTTCCCCTCCCCCACTCTCATGCATGCACTCGTGTCACCTCCTCTCTCAAATAGATCGCTAAAAATAAGGGCACCTGGGTAGCTCAGTGGTTGAGCATCTGCTTTTGGCTCAGGTCATGATCCCCAGGGTCCAGGGACTGAGTCTCACATCAGGCTCCCACACAGGGAGCCTGCTTCTCCCTCTGCCTAAGTCTCTGCATCTCTCTCTGTCTCTTATGAATAGATAAATAAAATCTTTAAAAAAAAATCTTTAAAAATAAGTAAATACATAAATAAAATACACGTGGCCTAAAAATGCTATTGCAATGCAGTTTATTTTTTAGGTCCTTGGAATTGATGTACAAGAAAAATAATGAATTTGTTATACACCAATTTAGGGTACAATTACTACAAGGGCACCAGGAGGATGAATGGAGTGAAAGAGAGGTTCATGGGGGCTTTTTGTTAGGAAGTAAATAAAGCTGAATAAATATGACAGAATGTGAAGATTGATAAAGTTGAGTTATATGAGTGTTCATTGTGTTGTTCTCTTTATTTTTTTAGTGTATTTTAAATATTTCACAGGTTTTCAAATTCAGATGAAATAAAAAGCTGTCCAATTTTTCTTTGTGCTGAATTACTTGTCACTTGGATTAACTGACTCTTTAACGTTTTTGAAAAATAAAGTATAATTAACATACAATAATATGTTCTTAGGTGTTCAATGAGTTGTGACAATTGTATATACCCATGTAGCCACTATATAAGCTATTGAACATTTCCATCACTCCTAGAAGGTTCCCTCATTGTCCTTTCCAGTCAAGTTCTCTTCCCGTTCCCACCTCCAGGCAATACTTTCTGATTTCTTTCACCATAAATCAGTTTTGTTCTTGAAATTTATATAGGAATGGAGCCACATAATAGGTACTGTTTTGCACAAGGCTTCATTCACTTATCATAATGCTTTTGAGATTCATAGTTTTTACCTTTATCAGTTCTTTTTTTTTTTTTTTTTTTTTTTCCAGTAAACTCTAAGCCCAATGTGGGACTCCAACTTATCACACCAAGAAGATTAAGAGTCATGTGCTCTACTGACTGAGCCAGAGCCAGCCAGGTGCCCCAGAGTTCACTGTTTTTTTTTGTTGTTTTTTTGTTTTTTTGGTTTTTTTTTTTTTTAACTTAACCTTGAGCCTTTACTTATTTATTTAAAGGTTTTATTTATTTGTTTTTTTTTTTTTAAGAAAATTTATTTTTTTTATTTTTTTTTTTTAATTTTTTATGATAGGCACACAGTGAGAGAGAGAGAGAGGCAGAGACACAGGCAGAGGGAGAAGCAGGCTCCATGCACCGGGAGCCCGACGTGGGATTCGATCCCGGGTCTCCAGGATCACGCCCCGGGCCAAAGGCAGGCGCTAAACCGCTGCGCCACCCAGGGATCCCGGTTTTATTTATTTGAAATAGCACAAGTTGGGGGGGGGAGCAGAAAGAGGGAGAAGTAAGCTCCCCACTGAGCAGGGAGCTGGATGTGGGGCTCAGTCCCAGGACCCTGGGATCATGAACTGAGCTGAAGGCAAGCACTTAACTGACTGAGCCAGCCACCCAGGTACTCCGAGTTCATTATTTTTCTAATGTCGATTAATATTTCATTGTATAAGTATTCCATAATTTTTTTAAGTTTCTTATTTATTTACATAATGTCTACACCCAATATGGGGCTCAAACTCTTGACTCCAAGATCAAGATCATTGTTCCCTAAGCCAACCAGGCACCCCCATAATTTTCTTTTAATAATTTGAATTGATTTTGATTTCTGGATGACTACTATGAAAATTCTTGTTCAATTTTTGTGTGCGTGTGAGTGAATGTAAATATATGTGTTTTCATTTCTCTCGGATATGTACTTAAATATAGAATTGCTGATTCATAGGTAGATGCATGTTCAACTTTATAAGAAACTAAGAAATAATCTCCTATAGAGTAAATGTACCATCTGACATGATGTATGAGAGTTCCAATTGGTTCTTGTCCTTGCTGACATTAAGTGTTACTTATTATTTTAGCCTTTGTAGTAGATGTGAAGTGGTATTTCTTTTAAAGATTTTATTTATTTATTCATGAAAGACACAGAGGGAGAGAGGCAGAGACACAGGCAGAGAAGCAGGCTCCATGCAGGGAGCCTGACGTGACACAGGCAGAGAAGCAGGCTCCATGCAGGGAGCCTGACGTGGGACTCGATCCCAGGACTCCAGGATCACGCCCTGGGCCGAAGGCAGGCACTAAACCGCTGAGCCACCCCAGGGATCCTGTGAAATGGTATTTTGTTGTTTTTAATTTCCATTTTCCTGGTGAATAAAGAAAAGGTACCTTTCCATGTGTTTATTGACCATTCATAGATTTTAAAAAGCATTTAAGTTTACCTATTCTTTTTATTGGGTTGCTTATCTTTTTATTGTTGAACAACCCTGTATGTTCTGGATACAAGTCTGTTGTCAGATGTGTAGTGAATACTTTTCCTAACCTGTAGCTCGTCTACTCATTTCCTTAATGGTGGATTTAGCTGAACTGAAATTTTTTCCTTCATGGTTAGTGTTGTGTGTCCAGTCCAAGAAATCTTTGCCTACTTTTTTTTTTAAGATTTTATTTATTTATTCATGAGGCACGCACAGAAAGAGGCAGAGATATATAGGCAGAGGGAGAAGCAGGCTCCCTGTGGGGAGCCCAATGCAGGGCTCGATCCCAGGACACCAGGATCACACCCCGAGCCAAAGGCAGACCTGCTCAACCACTGAGCTTCCCAGGTGCCCCTCTTTGCCTTCTTCTGTATTTTTTTCTACAAGTTTTATGGTGTTATTTCAAGTTTAGACCTATAATCCATCTTTCTAAAAAAATATTTATTTATTTATTTATTTTAGAGAGAGAGAAGGAGCTGGTGTCAGGGCAGAGGGAGATAGAGAGGGGAAGCTGACTCCCCACTGAGCAAGGAGTCTGACCTGAGTCTCTATCTCATGACCCCAAGATCATGACCCGAGCTGAAACCAGGAGTCCCACGCTTAACCGACTGAGCCACCGAGTTGCCTCATGATCCATCTTAAAATACTTTTTTTGTATTGACTATGTTTCTTTGCTATTACTTTGTCCTCACCTGACTGACGGCTCTTCTACCCTAAAGATCCTCATTATTTCATTTTGTAGGGTAATGGCAGAAGACTGCTGTGTAACTTTTATCACTTTACTAAACACTGCTGACCTATTCATTTATATCTGTTCCCTCTTCAGTGATGTCTCACTAAAATATCAGATAAATGGAATCTTCTCTCTCTGTTTTATTATAATGACTCCCCATCACACTTTCAGGGCCACCACAGGTCTGGTTTTGGCACAGAATATTCAGGAAAGCCAAAGGAAAAAAGCATCCTGGCCTAGAAGTTGCCACTTGGGATAATGAAGTCTTATGTGATTATTTAAAGGATTTTGATGCCTCCTTTTCAGTATCTTGTATGGCATTAGCATTGTAATGGTATTAGTGGCACGCATTAATAAATGGGGTGGGGGGGAGTGCACTGAACCAAAAGTTGCAGTCTTATAACTTGTAAGATTCCCTCAGATGCAGGTCTGTACTTAAAATGCAGGCTAACTTATTTTTGCCATGTTGATCTGCTGAATGGATAGTGGGAGGATGTTGCAAAATAGAAAGGATTAAGGAGGCATGGAGATAAAATCCTTTAATACTGCTTGGTAAGGTATTCATTTTATCCATTTGAAGAAATCTAAAATTATTATGAAAGGAATGTATTTTTATTTTTATTTTTTAGAAGATTTTATTTATTCATGAGAGACGCACACAGAGAGAGACAGAGACATAGGCAGAGGGAGAAGCAAGCTCCATGCAGGGAACTTGATGTGGGACTCGATCCCCGGACTCCAGGATCATGCCCTGGGCCGAAGGCAGATGCTCAACCGCTGAGCTACCCAGACGTCCTGAAAGGAATGTATTTTTAAGTTGGTATTGGGGACTGTTGGCAAATCATTGGGTATTAACCAGTTTATGAACAAAGTTCAGCCGAAAGATATGTTAACCCTGTTAGATTGTGTTTATTGTCAACAACAACACAATGCATCCTCTTCCACCTCCCAAAAAACTCCCCTGAGAAACTCTTCTCAGATTTTCAGGAAAAAGTTTAAACATTTATTTTGGATTTCTTAGTTGGAAGATAATAATCTTGAGTTTGATTAAAACATTTTCTTTTTTTTTTCATGTTTTTTAAGTTTTATTTTTCACATTTAAGTTCTTAAGGCACTTGGAATTTATTTGGTATAAATTGTTTCGAAGTTTTTTTCTTACCTTTGGTTAAAACCTTTTCTGTGAGCAATCAACTCTTTTTATAGATTTATTTATTAGAGCATGCGTGCTCAGGTTGGGGAGAGGGAGAGGGAGAGAGAAATTCAAGCAAACTTTGTGCTGAGCACAGAGCCCACTCCAGTCTGGATCTCACCACCCTGAGATCATGACCTGATCCCAAACCAAAGGAAGAATCAGATGCTTAACCAACTGTGCCACCTAGGTGCCCCAACCAACTCTTAGTTATTCTTGTGAGATTGATCAATTTTGCTACTTGTTTTCCTAGAATATTTCATCTCAGTCGAGTTTACTTGTCCTCCCTGTTTTCTGAGTGGAGAGTGAATTGCCACAATCTGCTGCATTTTTTTCTGAGAAGGAAGATGAATTTTAATATTTGGGCAAATTATAATTAGAGAGGTAAAGCTACAGCTACAAAATAACAAATCGTGAAGATTTAAATTATTTTTAAAATATCCACTATTGTGGACTGTTTCTTTATCCTTTCCACTAGTGAGAATGGTAGAATTAAAGTCTTGACCCCGGTAGAATTCCATTTTTTTTTTTTAAGATTTTATTTATTTATTCATGAGAGACACACACAGAGAGAGAGAGAGAGGCAGAGACACAGGCAGAGGGAGAAGCAGGCTCCACGCAGGGAACCCAACGTGGGACTCCATCCCAGGTCTCCAGGATCACACCCTGGGCTGAAGGCAGCGCTAAACTGCTGAGCCACCCAGGCTGCCCAGAATTCCATTTCTTACATGTTTTTTAACTTGCCAGCAGTTCATGCATATATTTTCCATGACATTGTCCCTGAAGCATCTCCTCAGCAGGAGTGAGCTGTTCATGAACCAGTGTAGGCACAGACTGAGAGCTATAATCAAGGCAAGAGGAGAGAATGAGTGGCCTATTATGATCCAGGAAGGTGATGAGAACAGGCCAGGCTGCCTCTCTTCCTAGGCAAAATAAAGTGCTGTTGAGCAGAATATATCCAAGTGAATCTGTGTTGATGATCCTGTTATATCGTAGAACATTGGCTTTGGAGCCAAGCAGGCCTAGTGTTCTGTATGATGTCAGGAAAATAACTTTAATCCACAGTTTCTTTCTCAGTCAAATGATTGTGAAGGTTATGTAAAGTTTTTTTTTTTTTTTATATGAAGTACCTAGCAGATAATAATGTTCAAAAAATGTTAATCTTGGGGTGCCTGGGTGGCTCAGTTGGTTGAGCATCTGCCTCTGGCTCAGGTCATGATCTCAGGGTCCTGGGGATTGGGCCCCGCATTGGGCTCCTTGCTCAGTGAGGAGCCTGCTTCTCTCTCTCTCTCTCTGTCCCTCTCTGCCTATTCTCTCTATAAGTAAATAAATAATTTCTTTTTAAAAAAAGTTAATCTCACATCCTTTGTATACTTCATATCTAGTTGGAAAATTGTTTCAGAATCCCTTTCTGCCTGTCTGGAGAAACTGGTGCTAGCCAGTTTAGTAGCAGGTCAATGGAGAAACAGGAGCTGATAGACCTTGATTCGTCTCTTTTTTGTACACCCAATGTTTAGGTCATCTGCTCCTATAATTTCAGCTATTACCTGAGTCTCTTTAATGTTTAGCTACATTGTATTGTTCCCAGCCTTTCTGTGATCCCTCACCAGCATATCACATTTAACCAGGTAAACTTTTTTTGCATCCACATATTATATAATCAAGGGGATGCAGCCTCTGGCCCTGTCTCCCTGTTCTTTGGCTAGGAGCCTTTATCACTGTTCTTGTCCTCCCAGTTTTCAGTCAAGGCTAATGAAGAAACCAGCAGTGGGGTGCCTGGGTGGCTCAGTTGGTTGAGTGGTGAACTCTTATTTTGTCTCAGGTCATGATCTCTCTGGATCATGGAATTGAGCCCTGCATTAGGCTCCATACTCAGCATGAATATGGTCTGCTTGAATCCCCCCCCTCATTTGATTCCCCCCTGCTTGCCTGCACTCTCTCTCTCTCAAATATTTTTAAAAAGAAGAAAGCAGGAGTAACTCCTCACATCTCCCCAGTTAGTAAGCATTATTCTTTTTAAAAGATTTATTTATTTATTCATGAGAGACAGAGACAGAGAGAGACAGAGGCCGAGGGAGAAGCAGGCTCCCTCTATCCCAGGACCCTGGAATCACAACCTGAACCAAAGGCACATGCTCAACCACTGAGCCACCCAGGCATCCCAGTAAGCATTATTTTGAACAAACAAAATTCCTATCTTTTTTTTTTTTTAAAGATTGTATTTACTTATTCGTGAGAAACACACAGAGAGAGGGAGAGAGGCAGAGACACAGAAAGAGGGAGAAGCTGCCTCCATGCAGGGAGCCAGACGCGGGACTCGATCCTGGGACTCCAGGATCAGGCCCTGGGCTGAAGGTGGCACTAAACTGCTGAGCCACCTGGGCTGCCCCAAAATTCCTATCTTTAAGGAGCTTATAACAAGGTAATATGATGTTTGCTATTCATACCAAAAGCAGGTCATGAATTATATGCACTTTTTAAAAATAATTTTGTTTTAAAAAGTAATGTTAACCTTTTGATTTTAAAAAAATATATTTGTTTATTCATGAGAGACACAGAGAAAGAGGCAGAGACACAGGCAGAAGGAGAAGCAGGCTCCATTCAGGGAGCCGGATGTAGGACTCAATCCCAGGACTGCAGGATCACACTCTGGACTGAAGGTAGATGCTCAACCACTGAGCCACCCAGGCAGCCCGCCATTTCTTTTCCATTTAAAATAGCTTCCTTAGGGCAACCCAGGTGGCTCAGCGGTTTAGGGCTGCCTTCCGCCCAGGGCGTGATCCTGGAGACCCAGGATCGAGTTCCGCATCAGGCCCTCTGCATGAAGCCTGCTTCTCCCTCTGCCTGTGTCTCTGCCTTTCTCTCTCTGTGTGTGTTTCTCATGAATAAATAAATAAATAAAATCTTTTTTTTTTTTTTAAGATTTTATTTATTTATTCATGATAGTCACAGAGAGAGAGAGAGGCAGACACAGGCAGAGGGAGAAGTAGGCTCCATGCAGGGAGCCCGACATGGGACTCGATCCCGGGTCTCCAGGACCGGGCCCGGGCCAAAGGCAGGCGCCAAACTGCTGCGCCACCCAGGGATCCCATAAATAAAATCTTAAAAAAAAAAAAAAAAAAAAAGCTTCCTTAAATCCTCTCCTTCCCTTTTTTGTTACAGTAGGAATCTGTTATTTATTGAACACCTCTCCTGAATAGTCTTGTAAGCTAGAGACTGAAGAGGACTGTCCTTTGTTTAGACTATGAGGAAGCAGAAGTGGATGCATAGTACTGCTGCTCTGCTGTGTTTGCTTCCATAGGGTCTCTAGGAGCACCAGAAATTTCCCACTGGGCACCAGATTCATTGGATTGTATGCCATCAAGTCTTATTCCATATATGGAGTTTTATTGCTCTTCAAAAGAAAAACATGTTGAGACAGTAGTTTTTAAGAAGTCAGACTTTGCCACAATTCCTTTTAGACCTAATACCTCAGGCCTTTCCTAGCATAGATTTAAAATTCTTTCAGAAGCCCAAATTCTTTATAGGGACAGATGATTGATTAATTTTGGTCTGTGGAAAGAAAGGATCTAAAGTTAGTGCATTGCCCACAAACTAAATGAACGGACTGCTGATTTAAGCTTTGGGAAACTTAAAACGCATTTAAGAATATCTCGCCTTAAACTGAAGCCAGATATTTTCAGCTGATGTACCAGCATAAGGAAATCTACAGCATAGGCCCCTTCAATAATCCATCTCAGTTGAATAGTCAGTCTGTGGCTTAAGCAAGTATTTTTCCACTCTCCAGTTCACCACATCTTTCTTGGCATCAAGTTACCTTTCTGCTTAATTCAAATCGTTAGCTTAACTGTTGGGCTGAATTCAGTTATGGAAGTAGTAATGGAAATTATTCAGTGATGTTACTGCTGTGTCGTTCACATATGGTCATAGTATTTATATACTGATGATCTTGTTTTTTGTTTCCCTAGAGTTATGCTTTAAATTGGCGATGTAGAGAGGAACCTGCAAAAGGAGAATCTGCATATGCATGACCCTATTTACTCTCAAGGGAAGAAAGAAATAATTAAGTAATTTCTCTGTAAAGGCCCTCAATTCCATCCCAGGGTTGAGGTTGTTACTGGAATTCACATTTCACAAATACTTCTTATGACTCCTCATAAGGCAGGGAGGAAGCCCTACAATTTTATCTTCTTTCCTTTCCCCTCTTGCCATTTGATCCTTGGGTGTGTGTTTTGGCATCTGGTTTGATGGGTATGACTCATGGCTTTTTTTTCTTTTTTTTTTTTTTTTTTAAGATTTAATTCAAATTTCAGTTAGTTAACATAAAATGTTATATTAGTTTCAAGTGTACAATATAGTGATTCAGTACTTCCATACATCACTCAGTGTTCATGACAAGTGCATTCCTTAATCCCCATGACTTAACCCATCCCCCTACCCACTTGCCCTCTGGTAACCATCAGTTTATTCCCTATAATTAAGAGTCTGCTTCTTGGGACACCGTGGTGGCTCCATGGTTGAGTGTCTGCCTTGGCTCAGGTGGTGGTCCCAGGGTCCTGGGATCAAGTCCCACTTCGGGCTCCCCATAGGGAGCCTGCCTCTCCCTCTGCTTATGTCTCTACCTTTCTCTATGCCTCTCATGAAAAATAAATAAAAATATTTTTTTTAAAAAAAGAGTCTACTTCTTGGTTTGTCTCTCTTATTTTTTTCCCCTTTGCTTGTTTCTTAAATTCTACATATGAGTGAAATCATATGGTATTTGTCTTTCTCTGACTTATTTTGCTTACCCTTATCCTCTATTCCATCCCTGTTGTTGCAAATGGCAAGATTTCGTTCTTTTTTATGGCTGAGTAATATTCCATTATATGAATATACCACATCTTATCCTTACCACCTATCAATCTATGGACCCTTAGGCTGCTTCCATAACTTGGCTACTGTAAATAATACTACTATAAACGTAGAGGTGCATGTATCCTTTTGAATCAGTGGGCTTTTATTTGGATAATATTATCTTTCCCATTTCCTCTTCCCTGGATCTAGCATTTCCAAGCTACTTCTTTCATAGTTCACACATATCCCCTAGTTGATCCCAAACACAATTTTAAGGTTCTGGTAACTAGATGAGTTTGAGAAAGGAAAAGTGGGATAAGTAACTTTTCCTCAAATAAAACTTAAGTTTCTAATAATGCTTCTTTTTTAAAAAAATTTTTTTTAATATTTATTTATGATAGTCACAGAGAGAGAGAGAGAGGCAGAGACATAGGCAGAGGGAGAAGCAGGCTCCATGCACCGGGAGCCTGATGTGGGATTCGATCCTGGGTCTCCAGGATCGCTCCCTGGGCCAAAGGCAGGCGCCAAACCGCTGTGCCACCCAGGGATCCCCCCTCTAATAATGCTTCTAAAAAATACTAACATGCAACCCATGTGTTGTGAAAAAGAATCTATCATATATCTATGAAATCCTGTCTTTCTATTCAGGTCCTATATCCACAGTTAAGCATATGACAAAGTGTTAACGAATATGAGAAGCCACTCTGAGCTCCTACTTTTAAACTTTTGTGGTTTTTTTTCTTTTTTTTTTTTTTTTAAGATTTTTATTTATTTATTCATGAGTGACAGAGAGGCAGAGACACAGGCAGAGGGAGAAGCAGGCTCCACACAGGGAGCCCAATGCGGGACTCCATCCCCGGACTCCAGGATCATGTCCTGGGCCAAAAGCAGGCACTAAACCGCTGAGCCACCCAGGCGTCCCTAAACTTTTGTTTAACAGTCATTACTCATCTCTCCAGTCAATATACTATTTGGGAAGGATGTAGGTAATTAATCTCCAATCTCCCTACAGGAAAATACCTTCTGTATGCATTTTTAAATAAGGAATTTGGAAAAAAAAAAAAAAAGGAATTTGCTACATTTTATTCTTGCAGAATATGAAAGGAATTTTACATAGTACAGTAACTATGCATCTACCTATGTTGATAGAACAAAATAGTTTATTCCTAAAGAGATGAAACTATTTGATAAATTTATAAGCTTCCACACTATAGCCATAGTTACTGATTAGGTTTGTTTGTTTTGCCCTCAGTTGCCCTATATTTTTCCTTACTTTTGGCCCATGGGATACCACATTTTAGGTTATTTTGTCACCTGAAACTAATCAGTTTAGGTTCTATTTTTTAAAGATTATTTGAGAGAGAGTATGTGTGGGTGGGGGTACTGGCAGGGGAAGAGGGAGAGAGAATCCTCAAGCAGACCCCCTGTTGAGTGCGGAGCCCACCCAGGCAGCCTACTATAGGGCTCAATCCCAGGATCCTGATGAGATCATGACCTGAGTCAAATCAAGAATTGGTCATTTAATGGACTAAGCCACCCAGGTGACCTAGTCTAGGTTCTATTTTAATGGGAGTTCAAACTGACAATGTTTTGAGGTCAGATCTTACCTTAGTGAAGTGAAAAATAAAGGGAAAAAATAATTTATATTAGGGTTATACTAGGTGGATAGTGCTGTACCTGGATCCGGTCTTACTGTTTGTTTTTTTTCCTTGGCTACATGGGATCTCATTCGCTTGGGTAAAATATTAGCACTAGAGACGTTCCCTTTGAACCTTAGTTTATTTGTCTGGATATGAAATATCTGACAAAACAAATTAATACTACTACTTTGAAGAGAATGGGTAGTAATTATAATAGCTAACATTTTTTTGAGCATTTACAGTGTTCTGGACACTGTTCTAAGTGCTTTACATCCTTTAATTGATTAGGGACCATTGTTTTCTTCACTTTAAGGGTAAGTTACTTGAAGCATTGAGATATGCCCAAGTATGAATGGCAAGTAAGTCGAGCCCAGGCCATATGGCTCCCGAACCTACAGTCTTACTACTGTGCTAATTATGATTGGAATTCATCCCAAATGTTGATCATGAGATAGCTATATAACTAGGAAAATGTACAGCTTTAGGGGACAAAACATTAAAAGTTTAGCAAGATAGTTATGTACACAGCAAAAATCTGGAAATCTCTGTTCTTCTAACTTCCTCAGTTTTTGGTAAATTTGACATTTTCATTTTAATTATTTAATTTTTTAAAAAAACTTTATCACAAAATAATCAAGTACTTTTAAGAATTCAGTCAATAGGGGAACCCTGGGTGGCGCAGCGGTTTAGCGCCTGCCTTTGGCCCAGGGCGTGATCCTGGAGACCCAGGATCGAATCCCACGTCGGGCTCCCGGTGCATGGAGCCTGCTTCTCCCTCTGCCTGTGTCTCTGCCTCTCTCTCTCTCTCTCTGTGTGACTGTCATAAATAAATAAAAAATTAAAAAAAAAAAAAAGAATTCAGTCAATAGGAGAGTATATAAATTAAAGATTCCCCTTTCCCCAGGTTTTTTTCTGGCTATACAGTTTACTTTGGATCATTTTATAGGGTAAGAGAATTTATTATCATATCTTATACATCCATTATATATTATAATAGTGGTAGGCATTTTGTGTTCTCACAGTGATCATTTAGGGAGGCTTCAGAGAGCCATCTCATCTACTATGTTATGTGCCTCTGTGATATCAAAATGTTTACAGAGTGCCCAATTCCTTTTGTGACTTAAAAAAAAATAGGGATAAATTTGTTTTAAAGCAAGGAAAGAAAAAGAAATTTTATGTTTATTGGACTGAGGCTTTGGGTAAAATTCCAGGATACTTTGGAAGGAAACAACTTTTGTTTTCTTAAGTACATGCCCAGTAGTTTTGTGTGTTTATATTTAAGGTGGCTTATTTAACCATTTCAAGTGTAAAGATCCTAATGATATTTAATCATTCATTAACTATCCTTCAATATAAGCTTGAAATAAAAATGAAACTAATACTGCTAAAGTGTATTGAAGAGGTTTTCCCATGTGGCTTCTGTTGAGGTGGTTTGTTTTATTTGGATTTGTAGATGAAGGCTAAAGCCAAATTTGGAATAACCTGCTTAGCTGTCTTTGGAGTGCATAGAGATGATTCCTTTACCTGATTCTATGTTATTACTTGAAGGTAGGAACACAGTAGTATACATCTTATGGTGTCCTGCTCACAACTCATGTGATGTGTTTGATGCGTGAGTGAGATCTACGTTGTTTCCCTTAATTCAGTTCTTTGAAAATAGACATTTATGGGCACCTGGGTGGCTCACTGGTTGAGCGTCTGCCTTTGGCTCAGGTTGTAATCTCAGCATCCTGGGATCGGGTCCTGCATCGAGTTTCCCGTGGGGAGCTTGCTTCTCCCTCTGCATAGCTATGTCTTTGCCTCTCTCTGTGTCTCTCATGAATACATAAATAAAATCTTTTTTATGCGTTCACGTGTACGGTGTGCAATGGCAGGTCAGGAATGGAGTTTTTTTTAAAGATTTTATTTATGTATTCATGAGACACAGGCAGAGGGAGAAGCAGGCTCCATGCAGGGAGCCCGACGTGGGACTGGATCCCGGGACTCCAGGACCACGCCCCAGGCCAAAGGCGGGTGCTAAACCGCTGAGCCACCCAGGGATCCCTAAATAAAATATAAAAAAAAATAGACATTTACCCATTATCTTAGGAAGTTTGTAATCTGTGTTTTGGTAGTGATCTCAAACTCATATGAGGTGGAAATCTTTTTGTAGTTTTGAGGGCACTTGTTTCCTTTTGTACGTTTAAACCTTGGTAGCTCTCTAAGGAGGAATAATCCATGGGGCGCCTGGGTGGCCGAATGGGTTCGGCATCTGCCTTCAGCTCAGGTCCCTGGGATCCTGGGATTGAGCCCCATGTGGGGCTCTCCATTCAGCAGGAGTTGGCTTCTCCCTCTCTCTCTAGCCTCTCTCCCTCTAGCTCTCAAGTAAATAAATAAAAATCTTAAAATAAGGAGGAATAATCCATAACAGCCAAGACTGCTTTTCATGGTGCCTGATAACTCTTAACTGAATATCACCCATCCTTCAAAAGCAGATTACTGCTTTCCACCTTGAACCCTACACTCTATCCTTTCCTACCTACTTATGTTTCTCTGAATGTCTCATGTTCCTCTTTGCCGCTTTGCTGTAACCCCAGCCAGACTGCCTCAGGCAGTTTATCTTTCAAAGATGGAAGTCTATGTGAAACTTTTCCTGACTGACTCCATCCTCTCCTCTCCCTTCAAAGTGAAGCACTCTTTCAAGTTATGTTTTCTTACTTTGTACATTTTATATATGTTTCTATAATAGTCCTTAATTATTTGTTCATTGGTAAGATATAGGAGTACTGGTTACGTGCTTGATCTTTTCTTTCCATCTTTGCTATTTAATGGCAATTGGCAAGTTTTTTTGTTTTTTACCTTCTCTAAGACCTTGGTTTCCACTTGTAGAATGGAAGTAATGTACCTATCTCATAGGGTGTTATGAGATTATATGAAATTATACACATAAAACATAACTTTTTGGCACACGCAACATGAAATGAGTAGTGAGGATGGTGACTACATATTTGTATCTTTATATTTTGAGTTTCTTGACATGGAATGTGTTCTATTCAGCTTATGTTGTGGTATTTTTTTATAAAGATTTTTTTAAAATAATTTTTTTATTTATTCATGAGAGACACAGAGAGAGAGAGAGAGGCGGAGACACAGGCAGGGGAAGAGGCAGGCTCCATGCAGGGAGCCCAGTGTGGGACTCGATCCTGGGTCTCCAGGATCACACTCTGGGCTGAAGGCAGATGCTCAACCTCTGAGCCACCCAGGCGTCCCATGTTGTAGTATTTTAAGTTTGATCTGGAAATGCATATTTAATGGGGAAATGTCCAGTACCATAGAGCTTTACATCTATTTCTTCTTTTTTTTAAGATTTTATTTATTTACTGATGAGAGTCACACAGAGAGAGAAAGAGGCAGAGACACAGGCAGAGGGAGAAGCAGGCTCCATGCAGGGAGCCCGATGTGGGACACGATCCTGGGTCTCCAGGATTACGCCCTGGGCTGAAGGCAGCTGTAAACCGCTGGGCCACCGGGGCTGCCCAAGATTTTTTTTTTTTTATGGCTGAGTAATATTCTATTGTGTGTATGTGTATACATACTCTATATATGTTTATATACACACATACTATACACACACACACACCACGTCTTCTTTATCTCTTCATCAATCAGTGTACATTTGAGCTGTTTCCATAATGTGGCTACATTTCTGCTATAGACATCAGGGTGTACGTATCCCTTTGAATTAGTACTTTTGTATTCTTATAGTTCTTATTTTCAACCCACATAAAAAAAGGAGATATTTCCTATTAAAGAACCCATTATGTTTCATATGTATGCTTTCCTAATCATTCCAGGCATCCTCTTTGCATTGTTGCTGAGATAGTATTTTTTTTTTAAGATTTTATTTACTTATTCATGACAGACACACAGGGAGGCAGAGACACAGGCAGAGGGAGAAGCAGGCTCCATGCAGGGAGCCCGACGTGAGAGTTGATCCTGGGTCTCCAAGATCTGGCCCTGGGGTGAAGGCGGCGCTAAACCGCTGAGCCACATGGGCTGCCCCGAGATAGTATTCTTTTCACACTTTTCTACTTTTGAGATTTCCACCAACAGAAAATTAAAAACATTATTGTAAAATTAGAAAACTGAGGCATTTGTACAGGTTGGTATGTACGGTATCAAACATTTTATTCACTCACTGAACATTTCAGCAGAATAATCCCAAGTTTAAGAATAATGCCAACAGGGCAGTCCCGGTGGCTCAGCAGTTTAGCGCCGCCTTCAGCCCAGGGCATGATCCTGGAGACCTGGGATTGAGTCCCATGTCGGGCTCCCTGCATGGAGCCTGTTTCTCCCTCTGCCTGTGTCTCTGCCTCTCTGTGTCTCTCATGAATACATAAATAAAATTTATATATATAAAAAAAGAATGCCAACAATTTTCTCCACTGTTAAGAGGCTAGTATTACCACTTGAATTTCAGCTTTATTTTGCTCTATGTCCTTTGTGTGACAGGCTTATATATTTAAGAACAGTGGTCCTGAGAGGACCCTTTTTTCCG
Organism: Canis lupus familiaris; assembly: GCF_011100685.1. Taxonomy (NCBI): domain Eukaryota; kingdom Metazoa; phylum Chordata; class Mammalia; order Carnivora; family Canidae; genus Canis; species Canis lupus. Next base: position 81,010,317 of record NC_049226.1, on the reverse strand, counting down.
GGAGCACTGGCCACCTTTGTGAGCTTTATCTCATTAACCCTCACAGTAGTTGTCTGGTGTGTACGGGTCAGACTCAGAAAGGCACAGTGGTTTATTTCTGAATTATCACCACATGTAATCCATTATGCTATATGTTAATGTCCTTGGGAAGAGGTCTTAGCCAGGTTTGTACACTAATTCATTTAATAAGCACTTTGAGCACCTGCTTTTTGCCATGTACCATGCTAATTTCTGAACCTGGTGAAAATGATTGTCAAGGTCTGCATTAGGTAATAACAGTAATATCTCAAACTGGTATGGCTTCTACAATTTCTAAAATCCTTTTCCATACTTTAATTCATTTAATCTTCACAATAACCCTCTAAGGGCAGGCTTTACATATAAACTTCAATCTAAAGAAATGTAATTAAGACACTTATGTGAACATCACCAATTCTGAAGGAATGAACATTGAAGCACAATCTTTTCAAAAAGTAATAACTTTCTTTTTTTTAATTTTTATTTTTTTTAGTAATAACTTTCTTTTGAAAAATTGTATTCTTGGGGTACCTGGCTGGCTCTTTAGATAGAACATGCAACTCTTGTTCACAGGATCGTGAGATCAAGACCCACATTGTGCATGGAGTCTACTTAAAAAAAAAAAAGATACAAATGAAAAATTGTATTCTTTTTTTTCAATAAATATTTTATTTATTTATTCATGAGAGACACAGAGAGAGAGAGAGGCAGGCAGAGACACAGGCAAAGGAGCCTGACGTGGAACTCGATCCCAGGTCTCCAGGATGAAGCCCTGGGCTGAAGGTGGCGCTAAACCCCTGAGCCACCCGGGCTGCCCCCAAAATTGTATTCTTATCTCAGGCTTTTTGTTTAGTTTTAGCTTGGCTAGGGCCACTGCGGCACTATTCTAACTACCCTCCCTATGCCATTGCTGCCATGGCCATGACAAGGAAGGAGACAGTGGCTCTGACTCTTCTAGCCCGTCTGTGCTTCTGATGGCTGAGAAAGCACCATTTGTTTTCAGAATAGGTATGTTAATAAGTTAAATATCAGTCTCTATTTTTTTTAAGTCTTATGTCTGATGTAGAAAAGGTGAGTCACAACAAGGTGAAAGGACTGTGGCCTGAGTTTTAAAAATATGTTAATGGTAAAGTAGTAATAAAATACACCCTTCTGCCAGCCAGGTATGATTTTACACTATTTAAAAAACCAAACTGAAAGTTGAGGATGAACTCTGGAGAAGAGGACATGGATTTTTAGCCATGGTTTTGCCTCATTGACTGACTTGGAGGAAGTTTTCTTATTTTCTTTAAGTCTCATTTTTCTTAGGGTTTCTGTTTCATAGCTTTAAAAATGAACAGATTGGATTGAATTAACACTAAGGTGTCTTCTAGCCCTAAAATTTTGTAAGCCATCTATTTTTAGATTAGTATTTGTTCCCAGGACACTCTGGATGAGTGTGTGTGTGTGTGTGTGTGTGTGTGTGTGTGAGAGAGAGAGAGAGAGAGAGAGAGAGAAAGAGAAAGAGAGAGAGTCTGGGTGTGTGTAGGGGGCCAAACATAATACACTTTAAATTAATAGCTATGTCATTAATCTCTAAATATGGTGATTTATTTTGGCTATATTGAGCATACTTCTGTAATTCATGTACTTACTACACTGATGAATCTTTCTCCTTTCCTGAAATAATCTCTAGGAGAGAGAGGGAAGGATTTAGCATGCATAAAGATAAATATAATCTCAAGATAAGCACTCTTACTGATTATAGAAGCTAATAATAAACACAGATTGGCTGTCAATCGCAAGGGCAAACCCTCACATGTCCAAAGCCACTCTACAATATTACCTTAATGGAATTTTGGAATTAAATGTAGATACCTCTGGAATGATGGTATTTTTCAGTTTTGTCATTATTCTCACACCTCAAATTTACTCTGGCTTCTTAACAATGAAGTAAAAGTAGGTGGGGGGAATGGGAAGATGTTGGTCAAAGGCTACATACTTCCAATTATAGGATGAATAAATTTTGGGGTTCTATTATTCAGTATGACAACTATAGTTAACAATACTGTATTACATACTTGAAAGTTGCTAAGAGAGTAGACCTTAGATTTTCTCACCATACAAATATTCTAATTATGTGAAGTAATGGATGTGTTAACTAACCCTATGTGGTATTCAGTTTCTAATCATTTGAGTCATTTTGTAGAATGTCCATCAATTTGGATTCCTGCTTTATCATGAATAGGCTGAGCTTATGTGTTGTTAGCAAGAATGCAGACAAGTAATATTTTCTTTTTGGTATATATGGGAGCATAGGGTATATGACATCAATATGTCTCAATAGTAGTATTATAAATCTTGACTACTGTCAGATTTCTCCACATAACATTATTGTTTTCCTTTTGTAATTAATACATATCTTGGGGTAGATTCATTGAGACTGAAAATATCCTGTTACTCTTTAAGACTTCAACTTTACTCTTAAACTTTTCACTAATTCATCCGTGGGTCTTGCCTGCAACACTTATTACTGTAGTGGCCTAATGATGATTTTTGATTTCTTTCATTCCTTTGACACTTATTATTAATTGAAATTGTTCGATAAAGGCTGTCCCTACTACCCCATTTATTTATTCAACTTATTTATTTATTCAATTATTTATTTATATCAATATGGACTGAGGGGTATTTTTATTTTATAGATTATAATTCCATGCCACTATTATTTATTTTGAGGCTCAAATGTTCCAGCTTTTGTTTTCATTACCTTTTAATTACAACAATAAAAAATTATCAGTAAATACAGTTATTTGGGGGATCCCTGGGTGGCGCAGCGGTTTGGCGCCTGCCTTTGGCCCGGGGCGTGATCCTGGAGACGAGGGATCGAATCCCACGTCGGGCTTCCGGTGCATGGAGCCTGCTTCTCCCTCTGCCTGTGTCTCTGCCTCTCTCTCTCTCTCTCTCTCTCTCTGTGACTATCACGAATAAATAAATAAAATCTTTTAAAAAAAATACAGTTATTTGATGTGGATTGAGCAATGTATTGGACAATAGCTCAACATTCACCAGCTGATTTCTATGAAGTCTAACAATTCTCCATCTACAATGGACTCCTTGGCTATTTGTTACATAAGAATGAGGAGGAGGGAATCCCTGGGTGGCTCAGCGGTTTGGCACCTGCCTTTGGCCCAGGGCGCGATCCTGGGGTCCTGGGATCGAGTCTCGCGTCAGGCTCCTGGCATGGAGCCTGCTTCTCCCTCCTCCTGTGTCTCTGCCTCTCTTTCTCTCTCTATGTCTATCATAAATAAATAAATAAATAAATCTTTAAAAAAAACAATGAGGAGGAAAAGAACATGAACACATCTTTGTCTTTTCTCCTCTTCCTGAACTCAGTTAATTCTGCCAGTTTGTTCAGAAAATCCCTAATGACAACAAAAGCTTGGCAGTTACAGATAGCAGTTCTTTTTGTAGCAGTTCTTTTTGTACAATAAAAAAAAAATTACAAAGTGTTTAAAGATATGGAAACTTGGATGGCATCCTTCTTCCCCAGTGGTAACTCTGCCTGGATGTGCAGGATGGAGTGCTTGCTGACCCCTCCAACACAGCTATTGTGCTTGGTTAATATTGTGTTTCCGTCTATAGTTATCACTTAGGTGCTGATCTAAACAAACCATCCGGTGTGTCCAGGACACATCCACTTAGCAACAAAAGTACGGATAAGGATTTCCTTGAGCTTAAACAGCTAGAATTTTTTTCTTTTTTTTGGTTTGGTCCAGTAGGAAAACCCTTCTTTATTAGTATTTTTATTAACATTTTTCAGTTATTTCATTTTATTTGCTTTTGTTACATCCAGTTGTTTTTTTTTTTTTTTTTTTTTCATAATTTCCATTTTATTGGGATGCCTGCGTGGCTCAGCAGTTAAGTGTCTGCCTTCGGGTCAGATGGTGATCCTGAGGTCCCGGGATTGAGTCCCACATTGGGCTCCCTGCATGGACCTGCTTCTCCCTCTGCCTATGTCTCTGCCTCTCTCTCTGCATGTCTCTTACACATAAATAAATAAAATCTTTTTAAAAAATCACTTTATTAATTGGTCTTTGGAGGGGTACATGTTTTCTTTTTCTTCCTCAACTAAACAATGTGAGGAGAAAAATCTATAACAGATGTTTTAAATATCCTACATACTTTATACACAAGAGAAGTTCTTTTTTTTTTTTAAGATGTATTTATTTATTCATGAGAGACACAGAGAGAGAGAGAGAGAGAGAGAGAGAGGCAGAGACATAGGCAGAGGGAGAGCAGGCTCCCCACAAGAAACCCCATGTGGGACTTGATCCTGGATTCTGGATCCAGGGATCATGCCCTGAGCCAAAAGCAGACAATCAACCGCTGAGCCACTCAGGTGTCCCAAGGGAAGTTCTTTGTTGATGAAAAGGGGGAAATGTGGTTTTTAAGAATAAAAAAAAAATTGTTTCCAATCATTAATGTTAGAAATAGATAAAAGCTAATTTAGTTTATTGAAGCAAGGATTTTCTTTGCTTATAAAGGAATGTTTTAAATCCATTATTGACCTCTCACAATAGGATTAAATTTTTATGTCACTGCAAGAGCTAATTGTGCACCCATAAGCCATGTGTTTAAGTTGATAAGAGTTTAAGGAGAATTTGGTTCTAATGGCAGATTATTAGTTCTAGTAGCAAATTTAGCTGAGGAGAACCTCAACAAAGATCATACATACAGAATGTATGTGATAACTTCCAGGGTCCTGGGATTGAGCCCCAAGTGGGGCTCCCTGCTTGGCAGAGGAGCTTGCTTACCCCGTCCCCCACAGCCCTCCCACTGCTCAGGCTCTCTGTCTCAAATAAATAAATAAATAGATAGATAGATAGATAGATAGATAGATAGATAGATAGATAGATAAATAAATATCTTTTGAAAAAGAAAAGTAGGGCAGCCCAGGTGGCTCAGCGGTTTAGCGCCACCTTCAGCCCGGGCTGTGATACTGGAGACCTGGGATCAAGTCCCATGTCCGGTTCCCTGCATGGAGCCTGCTTCTTCTTCTGCCTATGTCTCTGCTTCTCTCTCTCTCTCTCTCTCTCTCTCTCTTTGTCTCTCATGAATAAATAAATAAAATCTTTAAAAAATAGGAAATAAAAAAGGATAAGTACATGAATTTTGCCCCATGAATGTCCAAAGGAATGTGTTCAGGGCCTTTAAATAACTCTGGAGGAAATGCAACACGGTTCTGAAGAGTGACTAGAAGGAAAAGACAAAAGAACCATGGAATAGATAAACACTGTAAAAGGGATGTATTGTAATTACGGTTGACTTTTATGGTGTCTTGAGTTGAATACCTTCTGTGTACCTTGGTCAGGTGGAAAAGATGAGCAAAACAAACTGACATATGACAAGTGCCATAATAGCAATGTGATGTGTTATGGGAATATAAATGAGGAAGGCTATGTGCTGTCAAAATTGGTCTTTTTGTGAAAGGGAAGACAAAGAACAATTAACTTGCTGTTTTCTGGAGGTATCTTCATTACAATCTGCAGATATTCATTTTTTTAAAAGATTTTATTTATTCATTAGAGAGACAGAGAGAGAGCAGCAGAGACATAGGCAGAGGGAGAAGCAGGCTCCATGCAGGGAACCTGATGTGGGACTTGATCCTGGGACTCCGGAATCATGCCCTGGGCCAAAGACAGGTGCTCAACCACTGAGCCATCCAGGCTTCCCAGAATCTGCAGATATTCATTAAAGAATTAGCATTAAAGTTGCATAGTAATCCCACTTATAGATCATTTTTGTTCAATGCCTACTATTTTCCAGGCTCTCCAAACAGTTTACTTTTATTTTATTACTTAATCTTACTTAATCCCCTCAGTAAAATTGACGTTAGGGTTAATATTAGAATATTATGGATTAGAAATTGAAATTGAGGGCATCCTGGGTGGCTCAGCGGTTTAGCGCCGACTTTGGCCCAGGGCGTGATCCTGGAGTCCTGGGATCAAGTCCCACATCAGGCTCCCTGTATGGAGCCTGCTTCTCCCTCTGCCTGTGTCTCTGCCTCTCTCTCTCTCTCTGTGTCTCTCATGAATAAATAAATAAAATCTTAAAAAAAAAAAGAAATTGAAATTGAGAAGTGAAATTATTTGTCCAAATCACAAAGTTTGTAATTGGCAGAACTTAAATTCAAATGTGATCAGTTCAAACTCAAATCTTAGATTCTGTCCACTAAACTATACTCTCTCCTAAGTGTATTGTATTAATTGTACACACAAACGTGCACACTAATATTCAGTATTTATAGTGCTCAAGCCCTGGCCTAGGTACCTCTCATACATTATCTCACTTAATACCTACAATGTCCTTTTAGGACATCATATTTTATGTTTAAAAGTGAGCAAACTGAGGCCCAGAGGTTAATTATGTGCTTTAACCTCACAAAAGGCAAATGTAATCTCAAGATTTGAACTGAGAGTATTTGACTTCAAAGTTTGTTGCTCTGCTTTTCTACTTTAATGATTTTATAAAAATGTTCCAAAGGGGATCAGTTGTAGGTTAATGCAATTGCATGATAAGGTGTGAACTATGGATCTAAGACAATTCCATACTGATACTCCCATTTTTTTCAACATTTATTGAATGTGACTTTACCCCCATTGTTGTCTTGTTTCTGCTATTGGATCTATTTCTGAAAATACTTTTCTAATCTGTTTTTTTTTTTTTAAGATTTTATTTATTTATTCACGATAGACAGAGAGAGAGAGAGAGAGAGAGAGAGGCAGACACAGGCAGAGGGAGAAACAGGCTCCACGCAGGGAGCCGGCTTGGGACTCGATCCTGGGTCTCCAGGATCCTGCCCTGGGCCAAAGGCAGTTGCCAAACCACTGCACCCCCTAGGGATCCCCTCTAATCTGTTTTTATTAACTGACAGCATGTGATTAGAAGTTAACTTTAGAGACTCCTGATGGCTCAGTGGTTGAGCATCTGCCTTTAGCTCAGGGTATGATCTGGAGTTTATATATATATATATATATATATATATATATATATATATATATATATATAACTTTTTAAGTATAAAACAGAACTTGCTTCTGGCACTTAGGAACTCCGAATACCCTTAGTTTTAAACTGTATGAGTCATCTTGTATTTTTTAAAAATATGGTAGAGTTCATTTTCTCCCAAAAAAAATCCCCTCGTCTCCACTTTAATATTTCAGCAGGAGACTAAGGAGCAATATAAGTTATTGCTAACTAGCCTGTTTCTTCTTATGCAAATTGCCTTTCTCATTGCCTCTGTTTCAGTGGAAATGAAATGAAATAAAGTCCTATGTTTCTATTTTTTCTAATCCTGTAGGTGGTCAAGACTTTTCTACTGTTGACAGCAGTCCTATCTGCTTTGTATGTTTTGAAGCAAGCAAAAGGGTCTGAAACAGATTGGAATGTTGTTTCACAAAAAGTAATACTTTTTTTTTTTTTTTTTAATCAGGGGAGGGAGAAGAACTAAAAGTAGAAATGACTTAAATCAAGAGATATTACATAGAAAGTAAACATAAATCTCAGTACCAAAAGGCAAAGAAGAATATGTAATTGAAAGTAATTTTTCAGATACAGTGTCTCCCAGGTTGGAATTAGTTATATAAAGGATTTTAAACATACATACTTACTGTATGGCACTTTCCACGAGGAAGTTTGCTGGTAGCTATCTTCCTTACAAAAACATTTAAAAATGCGAACCTAAGATATGTAAAACTTTTTTTTTTTTATAAAAAGTTGAAAAGCTTGCATATTCTTTTCCAATTTGAGGAAACATTCCAAAGAAAACCACTTTTTAAATTCACTTAAAAATATTTACTTTATAAATGACCCACAACTAGTTTTATCATAAGATTAGTAGTTAAAGAAGACTACCGAGGAGAAATTATACAGTAAACAGTCCAAAGACCCAAATTAATTCAACCTATTTTTTTGTTCTATGTTTATATATATAAAAGTGTGAAAGCTAATACTTTTGTATAAACGTAATAGATATCCATGTTTGAATTTGATTGAGGCCTAAAAAATATATCTTCTTCTGCCAGCTTGCATAAATTTATTATAAAAGGCCATAATTTTAAAACCCTGAAATTTTAACTGCTGGACACAAATTTCAGAGTTACCTTATTTCTGGCTTATTTGGACTCATTCCATTGTAGCTCAGAGGTTCCAAGAGAAACTTGAGTTCTCCTTGTCATTCCAATAGTAATTTGAAATCCTTGAAAAAGATAGATCTACTTTTATTGAGTTGAAAAGGCCTTGGACTGAAATGGAGAAGGAAGGATGGATAATGAAATGAATTGAAAATCTCAGAACCAATAGAAACTACAGTTATTTTTTTCAACCAGAAAATATCAAAGTCACATCTTATAAGCACATGTACTGCTGCTGATGACATGCTTGGGTTCTTGGGAAATTTCTCCTCATGACTGGCAAGAACAAATGAGCTAACTTTACAGGTTTTTTTTTTTTTTTAAGATTTTTAAAATTTTTATTTATTCATGAGAAACACACAGAGAGAGAGAGAGAGAGAGAGAGAGAGAGGCAGATACACAGGCAGAGGGAGAAGCAGGCTCCATGCAGGGAGCCGGATGTGGGACTCAACCCCAGGACTCCAGGACCACGCCCTGGGCCAAAGGCAGGTGCCATACTGCTGAGCCACCCAGGGATCCCTAACTTTACAGGGTTATATGATAAGGCAATAATGGGAAAATAAATATGACTTTGGAAATGATGGTACAGCAAATCTGAAGACTTATAACTCAAATTTGTATTAGATCTGAAGTTCAGATGATCATCAGGTAATTCCTCACTGATACAACCTCACAAATCACCTCCCCCATGTCTTCAGACAAAGAAAATCTAAAGAGACATGGATTTCCTGCTTTTAAAGAGAAGAAAATATTAACATCCTGCATTTGTTGAAGCAGGAGATCAAGATACAGTAGGCATATATACATACCATTTTTCACCTATTAAAATAGCAAAGACTGGGGCTGTTGGGTGGCTTAGTCAGTTGAGCGTCTGCATTCACCTCTGGTCATGATCCTGGAGTCCTGGAATCCAGCCCTGCATTGGGCTCCCTGCTCAGCTGGGAGCCTGCTTCTCCCTCTTCCTCTGCTCCTCCTCCCTACTCACATGCTCACTTTCTCTTTTATGAATAAATAAAATCTTAAAAATTTAGAATAGCCAAGATTATTTTCAGTAAAATTACTGCACTTTTACCAGTGTACTGATATAGATATGCTCAGACACTCCTGGTGGGAGTGTAAAATGGTACAAGGCTTTTGGAGAGCAATTTGCAGTATGAACCTTAAATACTCCTTTGACCCAGTAATTTCTCTCCTGAAAAATATGTTCACCATATAGCATTATGTAAAACAAGTGCCCAGTAATTAGGGAATGCCAAATAAATTATGGTAAATACACAGTGGAATGATCTACAGCTATTTATATATTATTTTCTTATAATAGCTATTTTTATTTATTTTTTTTTAAGACTTTATTTATTCATAGAAAGAGAGAGAGAGAGAGAGGTGCAGACACAGGCAGAGAGAGAAGCAGGCACTATGCAGAGAGCCTGACATGGGACTCGATCCAGGGTCTCCAGGATCAGGCCCTGGGCTGCAGGAGATGCTAAACCGCTGCGCCACCGGGGCTGCCCTATAGCTATTTTTAAATGATGTTTATGAAGAGTTCGTATGAAATGGGAAAATATATTACTGTATTAAGGAATAAAAAGTCTGGAAGGAAATGTGGTAGAAATAGAAATTTTTATATTTATCTTCATTTTCTTTTCAATATTTTCCAGTTTGATTACCTGAGGGGAATGAGGCCAGCAGAAGGTAAAAGGGTGGTTTTAGAGAAGAGAATGGGGAATTACTGTTTAATGGGGACAGAGTTTCAGTTTGGGAAGATGAAAAAATTTTGGAGATGGATGGTGGTGGTGGTTGTACAACAGTGTAAAATGTACTTGATGCCACTGAACTGTACATGTTAAAAAACCAACTTTATGTTGGTAAACTTTATGTTATGTTTATTTTACTACATTTATTTTATTTTATTTTGTTTACATTTTTTTTTAAGGCCAATCCAACAATAAGGGTGATCCAGAACCGCGTCGGCAGTGGGAATTGAGACTAGATTAGAGAAAAATTTCAGAGTCGGAATGAGACAGTTTGGGACTTGATAGATGTAACGGTTAGGGAGAAGAGGAGCCTGCAAAAGTTAGAGAAGGGATTCCCAGAGCTTGATGGGGCATCAGAATGACCTGGGAAACCTTAACTGAAACAGATTTTTATTTATTTATTTTTTATTGAGTATAGTTGACATACAATGTTAACATTAGTTTAAGGTGTACAACAGTAATTTGACAAGTTTATACATTATACTATGGTCACCACAAGTGTAGCTATCATATGGCATCATACAGTGGTTTTACCATCTCACTGACTGTATATATTCTATGCTGTAACTTTTATTCCCATGACTTACTCATTATATAACTAGAAGCCTGCTTCTGCCACTCCCCTTCACCCATTTTGGGTATCACTCCATTCCGTTACCCTCTGGCAACCATCAGTCTCTTCCCAGTATTTATAGATCTGATTCTGCTTTTTGTTTATTTATTCATTTGTTTTGTTGTTTTAGATTCTACATATAGGTAAAATCATATGGTATTTGTCTTTCTCTGTCTGACTTATTTCACTTAGCATAATACCCTCTAAGTCCATCTAGGTTGTTCCAAATAGCAAGATCTCATCCCCCTTTTTTTTTGTGGCTGAATAATGTTCCATTGTGCACATATACCACGTTTTCTTTATCAATTCATTTATCAATTGACATTTGGGTTGCTTCCGTTGGCTATTGTAAGTAATGTTGCACTAAACATGGAACTGCATATATCTTTTCAAATTAGTGTTTTTAGTGTTTTAGTTTTCTTTGGGTAAATGCTCAGTAGTGGAATTATTGAATCATATGGTATTTCTATTTTTAATTTTTTGAGGAACTTCCATATTATTTTCTACAGTAGCTGTACTAATTTACATTACCTCCAGTGGTGCATGAGGGTTCCTTTATCTCCAAGTCCTCACCAACACTTGTTATCTCTTGTCTTTTTGATTCTAGCCATCCTGATGGTGTAAGGTATTATCTCATTGTGGTTTTGATTTGCATTTTCCTGATGACTAGTAATGTTGAGCATCTTTTCATATGTCTGTTGGCCATATCAATTGAAAATATCTTCTCCCACTCAGTAGGTTGCCCTTTCATTTTGTTGATTGTTTCCTTTGTTGTGCAAACCCTTTTTATTTTGGTGTAATCCCAATAGTTTATTTTTGCTTTTGTTTCCCTTGCCTTAGGAGACATAGCTAGAAAAATGGTGCGACTGCTTATGTTCTCTTCTAGGAGTTTTATAGTTTCAGGTCTCACACTTAGGTCTTTAATCCAAAATAAAATACATTTATGAAAAACAAAACAAAATAAAATACAGATTATTAGACTTTACAATAAACTTTCTATACTACTGGTTTGGATACCATTTGGCTAGAAGGATGCTGATGCTAAAGCTAACAATGAAAACACAGGAGAGGATTAAGGATAATGAAGATTAGTTCATGGTTGGATAGGTGATTTTGAAGGGTTGGGACAGCACCTAAGTGAAAAGAATTTGAGACCAACAACAGATACTGGTTCTGGAGATCTATGTTAAATTTAGGAATCTAGTGTAAGTTGTTAGGGATAAGAGGATAAAGTGAGAAGAAAGTACTAAAATTGGAGTCTTGGGGAGCAGCTACATTGCAGGTCTAGGAGGAAAAACAAGACTAGAAAATTCAGGGACAGAAAGGAGGAATAAAAAACAGTTGATGGAGTACATTGTTAGATGTTGGAATGGGCAAGAATAAGGACTGAGTAATTTGGACTGGGTGAGTAAGAAAACATTAGTGACTCCTTAGAATGCGGCTTTATTCAGAAGTTAAGGAGCAAAAGGAGAAAATAGAAACAGCAAGCATAAACTTTTTTTTCCCCCCAAAAAAATGTGGTAAAGAGAGGAAGGAACCAAGTTGGGTTCTTGAAAAGCATGGCTTTTTCAGTTTGGGTAAACTTGGTACTGTTTTCAGCCAGTATTTCTTTTTTTTTTTTTTAAGATTTTTTATTTATTTATTCATATAGAGACAGACAGAGAGAGAGAGAGAGAGGCAGAGACACAGGCAGAGGGAGAAGCAAGCTCCATGCAGAGAGCCTGACATGGGACTCAATCCTGGGTCTCCAGGATCACACCCTGGGCTGCAGGCGGGGCTAAACCGCTGCGCCAGAGGGGCTGCCCTCAGCCAGTATTTCTATGCAGTACTTATGTCTTGGGGAGTCTCCTTGTCTCTTTTGCTGCTCATTCTCTTCTTCCTAGCCCTTGAATAGTGCAATGTCCTTTTCCTCATTTATATTCACTCCCTTGGTGATCATACTGGAAGTCTCCATTTGCCCCCTCTAGGTGCACTCCTCCTTTTGTACCTGCTTTCTTTCTCGGAGGCTGACCTGCACAAACTACATCAACAAGCTTCTTTACCCTTTGGCTTTTGTTGAGTTTGGCTAATGTAGAATCCCAATAGGACACTGGAGGGAAAGTAGGAGGAAAGTGAAATTGGAGCATTTATCCCCTGGCTCCCAAACTGGCTGAATTGACGGAAGGTCACTGCTCCACTTGAGTCAGCCCCCTATAAGACTGCCCTGGGTCTGGTAACCACTTCCTCTCCTGGTCCCTTCAGGCCTAGGTGTGTAAACAGGATAGATATCACACTCTGTTTTCCCTGACATCTTGCCCACACCTTTATAAATTGTCTCTTTATTAATCCTGTGCCATTCATTTGCTCCTGGGACCTTGACTGATACAGTGATCTTTTCTAGTCTCGTGGCTTTAAATGTCAGCCACATGCCAATTGCTCCCAAATTTACAGCTCCAGTTTCAACCTGTTTCCAGACTGCAGATTCACGTATCTGGCTGCCAGCTCAATTTGGTTGTTTAATATAGGTCTCAAATGACTGATCTTTCTTTCTTTCTTCCTTTTTTTTTTTTTTAAAGATTTTATTTATTTATTCATGAGAGAGACACAGAGAGGCACAGAGACACAGGCAGAGGGAGAAGCAGGCTCCATGCAGGGAGCCTGATGTAGGATTCGATCCTGGGACTCTGGGATCATGCCCTGAGCTGAAAGCAGATGCTTAACCGCTGAGTCTTCCTAAACTTGTTGATATCAGTTGCTGAGGGCCAAAATCTCAAAATCATCCTCAATTTCTCCCTTTTTTCATCCCCCCGCCCTGCCCCGCCCCCATCCTATCTGTCAGAATATCTGAGTAGGTCTGTCTCTAGTAGAGAATCTCACCACTTCTCACCACACCACCTTTGCTCCTGCCACCCTGGTCTCACCACCATAATCTTTGGCTTCTGATAATTGGTCTTCCTACTTTTACCTTTGCTCTCTTTCACTCTATTTTTGGTATAGTAGTGAGAATGATTAAAATACAAGTTAGATCATGTTGCTCCTCTGCTTAAAACTTCTCTGTCTTACCACTTCAAGATAAAAGCCAAAAGTCCTTACCTTGACCTAAAAGTCCCTACCTACATGATCTGCCCCCGACCCCCATTGTCTCTGTGACCCCATTTTCTACTCTTTCCTTTTTGATTACCCTGTACTAGGCACATTGGCTTTCCTGACTGCTTTAATACTCTTCTCCTTGTCTGGAATGCTACTCCCAGATGTCCTTATGACTGACTCCCCCACCTCCTAATATAAGTCTTTGTTCAAAAGTCTTAATGAGGCTTACCCTAACTTCCTTATATAAAATTGCAAATTGACCTCCCCCTTGTGGCACTCCTGATCTGCCTTCTTTTACTGTTTTTTTTCATAACACTTAACATTGTATAACCTATTATATAATTTACTTACTTTTTCTTATCTTTTAATTATCATGCAGTAACATTGCCACCCCCTGCCCCCGCTCTGATGGTGTACAGTTCTATGTGTTTTAACACATGTATAAATTATTGTGACCATCACCACAATCCTTATACAGGACAGTTCCATGCTCCGAAGAATTAATCACATCTTCCCTATTCCCAACCCTGGCAACCACTGATCTGCTCTTAATCATATATTTTTGTCTTTTCAATAATGGGATCATGTGAGTATGTAACCTTTCACCACTGGCTTCTTTTACTCAGTATGATGCCTTTGAGATTCCTCGAAGTTGCTAAGTGTTATCAGTAGTTGATTACTTTTATCACCAGGTAGTATTCTATTCTGTGGCTGTACTGCAATTTATTTAGTCACCCATTGAAGGAAATTTGGGTTGTTTCCACTTACAAATAAAGCTGCTAAGAACATTTGCGTACAAGCTTTTTTTTTTTTTAAAGACTTTATTTATTTATTTGACAGAAAGAGAGTGGTAGCAGAGGGAGAGGGAGAAGCAGACTCCCCACTGAGCAGGGATCTCCCTACGCAGGGCTCCATCCCAGGACTGGGGACCATGACCTAAGCCGCAGGCAGTAGCTTAACTGACTTAGCCACCCAGGCACTGGTTCATGGACTTATTATTCTAAGTTCCTAAAGCAGTTCCTGGCACATACCAGGAACTCCGTAGATTAGTGAATTGCAGTATCATTTTTAATGGAAAAATATAGGGGTGCCTGGGTGGCAGAGTTGATTGGGTGCCCTATTTGGTTTCCACTGGGGTTGTAATCTCCAGCTGGAGCCCAGCCTCAGGTTCCACGCTCCACGAGGAGTTTGCTTAAGACTCTTCCTCTGCTTCTCCCCCCTGCACATACTCTCTTTCTCTCAAATAAATAATTAAATCTTAAAAATAAGATAAAATGGAAAGGTATAGTAAAACCATAATCACTCTGAATACATTCAGGGTGTACATTGCCAATCCCTAGACTGAGCAGTCTACTCAAACCCCAAATGACAGGATACTTGAGCTGAAAGACACCTGCAAGTTGAGAATGTAAAAGACTTTTTACTGAAAGTAAAGTATTCCTTTTTAATGTTTCTGGTGGCCATCTATCAAATTCCTGATTTGGAGGAGGAGCTTAGGATGAGGTTGTGGAGAAACTTTAGGAGAATACTTTAACAGTGATGTCACCATAACTCATTTGTGAGTGAAAAGACAGCCAGCTCTTCCACCCTCAGGATAACCCAGAGACAAATTTGTTTGCAAAACCTGGGGAAGATAATGGCACATTGTCAGATCCACTAGTTTCTTTCTTTTCTTTTTTTTTTTAAAGATTTATTTATTTATTTATTTATTCAGAGAGAGCGAAAGAGAGGCAGAGACACAGGCAGAGAGAGAAGCAGGCTCCATGCAGGGAGCCCGACGCGGGACTCGATCCCGGGTCTCCATGATCACACCCCAGGCTGCAGGCGGCGCTAAACCGCTGCGCCACCGGGGCTGCCCTGATCCGTTAGTTTCACTTAAACTCACAGTAAAGGTCACCAGATTAGGTAAGAAAAATATAAGTGTTAGAGATAAAGAGGAAAACTGCGATGCCTGGGTGGCTCAGCAGTTGAGGGTTGAGTGTCTGCCTTTGGCTCAGGGTGTGATCCTGGGTTGGGGGATCGAGTCCCGCATCAGGTTCCCTGCAAGGAGCCTGCTTCTTCCTCTGCCTAGGTCTCTGCCTCTCTCTCTGTGTGTCTCTCATTAATAAATAAGTGAAATCTTTTTAAAAGGGGGAGGAGAGATAAAGAGGAAAATACTTATTATATGAAAGGTTGATGTTTGGAAGGGAAGGGGATTGATTTATTGGAATACTTGTGTTGACAACCATAAGTTGTGTCTGCACTATGAAGTATCTTTTCATAGCCACATAGGATGACATTCAGGTCAAAATCAGATGCTGCCTAATGCCCCAAACCAGGATCACAGAGTACCTCATTAAAATACATGGACCCCCTGTAAATCTGTTCATTAGAGTTGGAATTCAGTAAGAATCAATTGGATATTGGATCCCATCCAGTGCATTATAGTTTTTGAAGGCTCAATAAGATTTCATTTTAAGGTGTTCCATGTTTAAAGTTTGAGCAAAGTTTCAGAATAAATTTTGTTTCTTAAGAGTTTTTTTGTGGGAGGATCCCTGGGTGGCTCAGCGGTTTGGTGTCTGCCGTTGGCCCAGGGCACGATCCTGGAGTGCCGGGATCGAGTCCCGCCTCGGGCTCCTGGCATGGAGCCTGCTTCTCCCTCCTCCTGTGTCTCTGCCTCTCTCTCTCTCTCTGCCTGTGTCTATCATAAATAAATAAATAAATAAATAAATAAATAAATAAATAAATAAATAATCTTTTTTAAAAAAGGGTTTTTTTTTGGTATAAGTTATATGGACTCATAAGAATTTCAAATATACAAAACTATATAAAGAAAAGAAGACAGGGATCCCTGGGTGGCGCAGCGGTTTGGCGCCTGCCTTTGGCCCGGGGCGCGATCCTGGAGACCTGGGATCGAATCCCACATCGGGCTCCCAGCATGGAGCCTGCTTCTCCCTCTGCCTGTGTCTCTGCCTCTCTCTCTCTCTCTCTGTGTGACTATCATAAATAAATAAATAAAATCTTTAAAAAAAAAAAAAAAGAAGACAATCCTACACCTATACATAAGCACTATTGACTATTGATATTTTGATGAAAACCCTTCCAGACCTCCTTCCAGGTGTGTGTATAGTATATGTATATGTTTTCATCACTCTGATGAAAGGGTTATAGTGATGCTCTTAGGGTGAGGGGAAGCCTCTTTCATTTTCAGTAAGAGTGATCATGATCAGTACATAGGGGAAAGGAAATTGACTTCAGCATCTAAAACATTGCAAACATCAGCGTTTAAACATTTTGAGGATGATTTACACAACTATCAGGAAAAATTAAGTAATTATGAAGTATATTATGAGTACTAAGTCAACCTGAATGCCATATAGGGGTATAGAGTCTTTACCTTTCCTGCCAGGGATCCAGGTGAGAGTACTATGGTAACCGGAGAGGTCTAATTATAGGACTTAAACAGAACACTGTTAACTTTCCACCTCTCCCATATCTCAGGTAAATTAGAAACAGATGTATATTCAGTTCTTCAGCTATTATGGATGGCTAGTTAGATTGGGATATGAGCCAGTTGTCATCAACTTGAGTGAAACCACTGCTCTTTCATGAGGCCATGAAATAGGCTGTGTACATATGTCTGTTTTATTTAAATATATGTGCAGTTATCAGTTTAGTGATGCTACTATGTGACTGAATGAACTTCTAAGTAGACCATGAGGGGTCCTTTTTTGCCACTATAATATGCAAGAGTAATCTTTTAGAATGCCTTTAATTTCCTCTGGTTGGTAGCCCAATAGTTGGTATACTGCCTTAAATGTTCAAAAAGCAAGTCTCTGCCATTGGCTGTGACTAGAAACTTAGGAATTTCTGCTAAAGTTCTTGTGATCTAATCCTCTCTTGAAAGCACAAAACTAAAGCATGTAATTGAAATGCCTGAGTCAGCCGCTCAAGGGATATATAGGCTGCACCCTTGCTTATTTTTCTAGGATGAAAAAAATCTCCTTGGTGACTTGAGGCAGCTAGCTTTTACCTTTTTTTTTTTTAAGATTTTATTTATTTATTCATGAAAGACACAGAGAGAGAGAGGCAGAGACATAAACAGAGGAGAAGCAGGCTTTCTGCAAGGAGCCCAACGTGGAACTTGATCCAAGACCCTGGGATCATGCCCTAAGCCAAAGGCAGATGCTCAACCACAGAGCCACCCAGGCATCCCTAGCTTTTCCCTTCTCAACCTAGAAATGCATGTATCACAACTGTGCATAGGAAGCAAACACACATACACAAACACATAAACTATATCTAAAAGTTGGCATTAGCATTATTATATTTTCTAGGATTATGCTTAATTTCAACAGATCTTGTTTTATAACTTATAAGGAAATAATTTCACCTTTCTACTGATTGCTGTTAAAAATTTTTAACGTTTGGGACACCTGGGTGGCTCAGTGGTTGAGCATCAGCCTTTGGCTCAGGTTGTGATCCTGGAGTTCTGGGATCGAGTCTTGCATCAGGCTCCCTGCAGGCAGCCAGCTTCTCCCTCTGCCTGTTTCTGCCTCTCTCTGTGTGTCTCATGAAAAACTAAATTAAAAAAAAAAAATTAAAAAAAAATTCTAACTATTTAATTTAGGGAAGGAAAAAAAAAAGGCACATGGGACTCCTGACTGGGTCATTCGGAAGAGCATGTGACTCTTGATTTCAGGGTCATGAGTTCGAGCCCCACATCGGGTATAGAGATTACTTAAGTAATTAAATAAAAAGAAAAGAAAGGCATGTACTATTTATTGAATTTTTAAAAAATTTATATTTATTTATGATAGTCACACATACAGAGAGAGAGTCAGAGACATAGGCAGAGGGAAAAGCAGGCTCCATGCACCGGGAGCCCGACGTGGGATTTGATCCCGGGTCTCCAGGATCACGCCCTGGGCCAAAGGCAGGCGCCAAACCGCTGCGCCACCCAGGGATCCCTTGAATTTTTAGTATATGCCTGAAGCTTTTACTTGTTTAGTGTTACTAAACACTAGTAGGTTATAAAGATGAAAACCTCTTAACAGTCAAGTAACTGAGTAGAAAATACAATTGGTATTTGAACCAAATCTTTCTGAGTCCAAAGGACTATATGTCACCACATCATGCTGTAGAATGAGCTACAGAATGCTGGGCTTATATTATCAATATTAAGGGATCCCTGGGTGGCGCAGCGGTTTGGCACCTGCCTTTGGCCCAGGGCGCGATCCTGGAGACCCGGGATCGAATCCCACGTCGGGCTCCCTGGTGCATGGAGCCTGCTTCTCCCTCTACCTGTGTCTCTGCCTCTCTCTCTCTCTCTCTGTGACTATCATAAATAAATAAAAAAATTTAAAAAAAAATCTTTAAAAAAAAATATTATCAATATTAAGTAAAAACAAGATGCAAAACAGTAAGCACTATATACTACCATTATGTGAAGTGTATGTCTATATATATATGCATATATATGTACATGTGTATGTTTATTTTTACATATGTTTAGCATATCTAGGATATATCTGAAAGACCATATAATGGTTGTCTCCAGGGATGAGTTTTGGGCTGCTAGAAATCTAGATGTTTTATTATAAAATCTTTTATAAAAAAAAGTAAATAAAAATATTTTTTTTTGGTAAGATTTTATTTATTTATTCATGAGAGACACAGAGAGAGACAGAGACATAGGCAGAGGCAGAAACAGGCTCCCTGCGAGGAGTGTGATGTGGGACTCGATCCCAGGACCCTGGGATCATGCCCTGAGCAAAGGTAGAGGCTCAACCACTGAGCCACCCAGGCATCCTGTAAATAAAAATCTTAAGATCTTTTCTATTTTTTGAATTTTGTCTTATATGCATGTATTAGTTATTCAAAAAAGAAACAGTATTTTAAAGACTTAACTGTGTTTTTAGAAACATCTGATAATTTTTTAGATTTAGAAATCTATTTGTTAGTAAAGTTTCATTGGCTTGTAAAGCTTTTTTTAAAGAAAGTTTTATTTATTTAAGAGAGAGAGAGAGCACATGCATAGGGGGAGGGACAGAAACAAAGGGAGAGAATCTCCAGCAAACAACCCCCTGAATGTGGAGCCTGATGTGGGGCTCCATCCCATGACCCTGAGATTTATTACCTGAGCTGAAATCAAGAGTCATCCATTTAACTGATTGAGCCAGCCAGGCACCCCGGCTTGTAAAGCTTCCAGTGCTGTGGAATGTTAATACTGACTATTATGATATTGATAAACCTTGACAATGATCATATCTTTCTAGTTTTTAATTCCCATGATACTACTGTAATGACCTACCCCATTAGAATTTGAGAGGGGAGTAGAATACTGATCTAATATAACATGATAGCAGGGTTAATGATGACTATGTCTGCATTCAACCATTTACATTTTTAATGACATTTAAAATTTTAATAATCCTCAGTTTGTCTGGTTTTTGAAACGAGAACACCATGCCTCAAATGACAGCAGTTGCTAGTCATGACCAGGGTCAAAGAAGTATTTAATGAGTCTTAAAATTGAACTTAAAGAAGTTTGCCATCTAGTAAAAGCTATGTTTTAATTTGGGGCTACCATTAATCAAAATACCTTACCTTGAATACACTTTATTTTTGTATTCGTTTTCAAATCTATAATGATGTGTTAATATAGCTGTCTCCCTTAATAGATTGGCCATTCTTTGAGGGTGGGATCCATGCTTAATTTGTTTTTAGTGGATAGACTAATTACTGGCAGTTGATAGGTAGCTAAAAATACTGATTGAGTTGAATTGAATTGAACTGAACTAGAAATATTTAGCTTAGTCAGGGAAAGAGAGAAATAATCAGTTTTTAGATAATTAAGTTGTTCTCACGTGAGAGATGTAAGTTTTTTTCTGTATGGCTTCAGTAGACTGCAAACCAGTTTGTGGAAGTTTCAAGAATTTCTAAATGTTGAGTTGTCTAAAATTAAGTGACACTGTCTCAGGAGGTACTGAATCTGTCACCAGGAGATTTATTCATGGCTGGTCAACTATGGAAATAATCCAAGTATTTATTTATTTGTTTGTTTGTTGTTGTTTTGGCAACTTGGGAAATTTTAAAATACTTTTCTTTTTTAAAGATTTTTATTGGGATCCCTGGGTGGCGCAGCGGTTTGGCGCCTGCCTTTGGGCCAGGGCGCGATCCTGGAGACCCGGGATCGAATCCCACATCAGGCTCCCGGTGCATGGAGCCTGCTTCTCCCTCTGCCTGTGTCTCTGCCTCTCTCTCTCTGACTATCATAAATAAATAAAAAATTTAAAAAAAAAAAAAAAAAAAAAAAAAAAAAAAAAATAAAGATTTTTATTTGTTTGAGAGAGACAGAGAGAACATGAGCAGGGGGAGAGAGATTGGGACAAGCAGACCGCCCACTGAACACGGAGCCCAGTGTAGGGTTCCATGTGGGGCTCAATCCCAGGACCCTGAGATTACAACCTGAGCCAAAGGCAGACACTTAACTAACTGAGCCACCCAGGCGTCTCCATTTGTTTCTTTAACTCATTTTCAAACATATATTGAGCACACACTGTACTATGTGTTGGATACTAAGACTGAATCCATCATAAGTCCTGCCCTCAAAGAACTCAGACCCAGCAGGTGGATGGAAGTATTAGCAAAGGATACAACCCAGGGTGCTGAGAGGTTGTGACAGAGGTGTGTTGGTAATACCCTGGGGAGAGTTGACAGGAAAGGTTGCTGAAGAGGTAACTCTGAAGTAGAGTTGACCAGGCAGAGAAAGAGGAATCCTAAGCAGAAGGAAAAATACATGCAAAAGCTCAGAAGTTAAACTTTTTAGAATATAGTAGTGGCATTTCGTTTGGATTATATAGCCTTTAAGATATTCTCCAATCCTAAAATGCTGTGTGCTGGCTCTTTAACTTAGTGTCTTTTTTTACTGACCAACAGATATTAAATGTATGTGTGTATTTCAGTTGTCATTGTTCATAGGAAGCAAAAACAGTAACCTTCTTCTTTGATTTTTGTTTGTAGTCAAGTTCATCCGAGAAGTAACACCATATATCAAGAAACCATCATTAGTATCAGATCTACCTTGGGAAGGTGCATCTCCGCAGTCACCAAGCTTTAGTGGCAGTGAGGACTCTGGTTCTCCAAAACACCAGAACAGCACCAAGGACAGGAAGGTCATCCCTCTCAAAATGTGCTTTGCTGCTAGAAACCTAAGCATGCCGGATCTGGAAAACAGGTGAGCTGTACCTAAAGGGAGAATATCGTACTCACAGCTTTACAAACTTAGGGACATGTTGCAATATTACTCATGCATATTATTAATAATATGACTGTTGACAACATTATGCAGAGGAAAACATCAGCCTAAGATGAGAGAATAATTTTGGGGGTTCCATATATATCTTTTTTTTAAAAAGATTTTATTTCTTTATTCATAAGAGAGATAGAGAAAGAGGCAGAGACATAGGCAGAAGGAGAAGCAGGCTCTCTGTGGGGAGCCCGATGCGGGACTCGATCCTGGGATCATGACCTGAGTCAAAGGCAGACGCTCAACCACTGAGCCACTGAGGTGACCCTGGAGTTCCATATTTAAATTACTTTACACATACATGTACATATACATATATGGAAAAATTTGGGACAAACACACAGGAAACTTCATGGTGGTTCCTCCAGGGAGTAAAATAAGATTAGAAGGGTAGGGCAGCCCAGGTGGCTCAGCGGTTTAGCTCCACCTTCAGCTCAGGGCGTGATCATGGAGACCCGGGATCGAGTCCCACATCTGGCTCCCTGCATGAAGCCTGCTTCTCCCTCTGCCTGTCTCTGCCTCTCTCTTTCTCTCCCTGTGTCACTCATGAATGAATGAATGAATGAATGAATCAATCAATCAATCAATCAAATAGATTAGAAGGGTAGAGGGACTTCTCTTAATTTCACACTTTTCTGGAGTATTAGTACTTTTCTCACTCTGAATTTAATTCATAATTTTAAAAACCTTGTTAAATTGTAAATATCTCCTCAGATGGAAACTCCTTATATTGTGGATAATGTAGAGTCTGAGATCTGATTATAGATATGGCTGCCTCAGCTAGCAATGTGACCCTGGCAACTTGACATCTCTTGACTTGAGTGTCCTTATTTGTAAATAGAGAGAGTTGATTTTGAATAATTTCTAGTGTCCCTTGCATAGTTCTATAACCATTCAGGTTCTGTGACTTTGTCTTCAGTGATTCTGTGAGGTGATACTGGTAAACCTAGTGTTCGGTTAGAGATTAGGGGGAAAAAAGAGACAGAGAAACTTATCCAAAGACCTAGTTAAGCACCAGACTTTATATAATGTACTTTCAGTTTTATGGTCTCTTCTGATCTGAATGTATAGCCAAATACCCAATCAGGATGGGATGGATACAAGAAGACAGCAGGAAGCTCAGTGACCTTGGGCATTTTTTTGAAGATTTTTTATTTATTTGAAAGATAGAGAATGCATGAACAGGGGAAGCCAGGAGCCTGATGAGGGACCCAATCCCAGGACCCCAGGGTCATGACCCAAGCTGAAGGCAGATGCTTAATGAGCCACCCAGGTGCCCCAACATTGGGGATTTTAGACCATGGGGACATTAAAAGTCCTGCTCTGTAATATATATTGTGTGTGGCATACTGGAAAGAGTTGAGCTCTGCAATCAGATAAACCTTCTTGTGGAAATCAGACAATCATGATTAGGGTGACCTGCTGAAAGGCTCTGAGCAAATCCTTTCACCTCCATAAACCACCATATCCTCATTTGTTTTTTTTTTAAAAAAGAATAATAATACTTAACTCAGTGTGCAGATTAAATGAGACAATAATAGGAACCCTTTGCACAGAGCCAGGTTCATTGTAGGTTCTTAAGAAAGAGTGACTTGCAATTAGTTAAGCATCTCCCTTCGGCTTGGGTCATGATCCTGGGGCCTGGGTTGAGCTCCAGGTTGGGCTCCCCACTCAGCGGGGAGCCTGCTTTTCCCTCTCTCGTTGCCCCTGCCCCTTGTTTGTGCTTTCTCTCTTGCTTGCTCTCTTTCAAATAAATAAATTTTTTTAAAAAGTTTTTTTTTTAAAGATTTTTATTTTATTTATTCATGAGAGACACAGAGAGAGTGAGAGAGACAGAGATACAGGCAGAGGGAGAAGCAGGCTCCATGCAGGAAGTCTGATGCGGGACTCGATCCCAGGACTCCAGGATCACGCCCTGGGCCAAAGGCAGGTGCTAAACTGCTGAGCCACCCAGGGATCCCCCCCAAAAAAATATTTTTTAAAGCGTAGCTTGAAGAAGTCTTAACTGCCAATTATGTTTACACATTTTGAAAATTATGTTCTGATATATTTGTATTGATCTTGTTTTCTTTCTTTTACAAGTTCAAGACATTATGGAAATTGTTTCAAGTTACATATAGATTTATTCATGAAAGATTGTGTGCATGTTAAATTATATCTAAATACAACAGAGCTTGGTCTTTAAAGAATTGCTTTTTTTTCATTAAGTAAGAATTTAATTTGCAAAGTAATCACTTCTAACTTTTAGATCAAAATTATTTTTTTTCTTCAAATGAAATGCATTTTTGGAGAGCTTTTGGTTAATTATGAACTTAAAAAAATTAGGAAAAAAAAATAAGGACCACAAAGAAGGAACTAGAATAGAGAAACAATGTGATAAAGAACAAACAGCAACTAAATTTGTCAACTGGTTGTCAGGCTGAGGAATTTTTTCAGGCTAAGTCTCTTCATTATAAATCATTTCTGAGAATGAGAATAGGTATCTCTTGTCGTAGTCTGTTGTGACTGCTGTAACAAAATATCATAGACTGGGTGGCTTATAAACAACAGAAATTGATTTTTCACAGTCCAAGAATAGGAAGGATAGAAGTCCAAGATGAGGTGCCAGCAGAATCCGTGTCTGGTGAGGGCCGGCTTCCTGATTCATAGATGGCTATCTTCTTGCTGTGTCCTCACATAGCGGAAGAGTCTAGAGAGCTCTCTGGGGTCTCTCTCTCTCTCTCTCTCTTTTTTTAAAGATTGATTGATTGATTGATTGATTGATTGATTTATTCACGAGAGACACAGACTGAGAGAGAGGCAGAGACACAGGTAGAGGGAGAAGCAGGCTCTTCGGAGGGAGCCCGATGTGGAACTCGATTCCGGATTCCGGGATCACGACCTGAGCCAAAGGCAGGTGCCCAACTGCTGAGCCACCCAGGCGTCCCTGGGGTCTCTTTTATAAGAGCGCTTATTTCTGCCCTCATGACCTAATCACCTCCCAAAGGCTCCATGTCCTAATATCACATCGAGGGTTAGGATTTTAACATATGGATTCAATGGGGCAGGACACAGTCTGTAGCACCTGTAGCGCTGCTGATATGGTGAGGTATTAGAGAAAAAGGCAAAGTGTTACAAAGTTTTTGCAGAACTCTGAGGTTGTGGGAGGAGGAAGGTGATGTGACTTGGCTGTATTATTGAAGATTGTGCTACTTTATCTTCTACTTAGACATCTTTTAGAGCTCAGTACCTTTGGCCTTTATTAAAGGCCAGGATCACGGGGTTGCACTCTCTGTAGGATACATACTAAATGCTAAAGACATTTGGTGCATGATCAGGTTTGAAATAGATCTTCAGAACCAATCGGAGACAGAAGTTTGGGTTACGAGATTTGTATCACATCTTGCTCTTCGATAAGAGAGGGTCAGGGACGTGTGAGTGGCTCAGCGGTTGAGCGTCTGCCTTCAGCCCAGGGCGTGATCCTGGAATCCCGGGATCAGTCGCGCATTCGGCTCCCTGCATGGAGCCTGCTTCTCCCTCTGCCTGTGTCTCTGCCTCTTTCCCTGTGTCTCTTGTGAATAAATAAATAAAATCTTTAAATAAAATCTTTAAATAAATAAATAAAATCTTTAGAAAAAAAATAAGAGAGGGTCAGTTTCCTGGACCATGGTATACTAAATGAGGAAAGGTCTTAGAAGATTCAGGCTATTGTAGATTCTCAATCTTAATGCTACAAAGTAATTTGTTTCTCATTTTACTTGAAATGCTAAGATTTATAGATAATTTGCTTTTTGTAAAATATAAATTGTAAGAGAATCAAAGTTATTTCTTTATCACTCCTCCTTGCATTCCAGTGTGCTTTCTGGAGAAAAAGAAAAGCAGTAGAATTAGTGCCTGGCAAAATTATGCAGAACTTCAGTTATGTCCATAGGAGTGGGAACATCTATATGTCTTAGGAGAAAAAAATGTTCAGAACCCATTAGCTAGTCAGATAGAAGTTAGATGATGAGCTTTGAAACTTTGGCCAAGCTATTTCTTTTCTGTAAGCCTTGGTTTCCTCCTGTACAAAATGAAAGCTTATATGCAGATTAAATAAGAGGATGATTGCAAAATTGGCATAGTAAGCTTTCACTATACTATGATTTCATGTGCCATTTGTGTCCTATGACCTTAAATAAATCCCTTAATTTCTCTGTCCTATTTTCTCTGTTTGTAAAATGGACATAATAATGTTTGCTCAACTAGAGTCTTTTAGAACTACTTCAAGGATAAATAAGATAATATCTAGAAAATCACTTGGAGCTCTTTGATCCTTAAATTTATCTCAGCTCTGTCTCAGGAAGATGTCATGACAAGTAACACAGCTGCAACATTTAAAGCCATGGAAAAAAACAATCCATTGCAGGAACAGTAAAAATAAGTTTTGTTAGGACATCTGTGAGCAAAACATTTATCAAGTTGCAGCTTTATATAACTGACCATATTTCTATTTGGAAATTTTAATCTTCAACATAGTCTCTTGTAAAACTCAGAGCAAGAAATAGGCCTAAATGTTCCCTAATGTGGAAAATACTTATTCTGTTCTTTAAGCCGTTGGTGGGCATGTGGTTTCCCAACATTCTTTACTTTTTTCCTAACGTTTTATTGTAAAAGATCTTCCACGTAAAGCAAGGTCAAAAGAATTCTATAGTCAACATTCATTTTCTCACCACCTAGAGTCAACCGTGAACATTTTACTATACCTGCTTTTTTTTTTTTTTTAAGATTTTATTTATTTATTCATGAGAGACAGAGAGAGAGAGAGGCAGAGACACAGGCAGAGGGAGAAGCAGGCTCCATGCAGGGAGCCCGATGTGGAACTCGATCCCGGGTCTCCAAGATCAGGCCCTGGGCTGAAGGCTGCACTAAACCACTGAGCCACCCGGGCTGCCCCTATACCTGCCTTTTTTTTTTTTTTTTTTAAGGTTTATTTATTTATTATGATAGGCATAGAGAGAGAGAGGCAGAGATACAGGAGGAGGGAGAAGCAGGCTCCATGCCGGGAGCCTGACGTGGGACTCGATCCCGGGACTCCAGGACCACGCCCTGGGCCAAAGGCAGGCGCCAAACCGCTGAACCACCCAGGGATCCCCTATACCTGCTTTTTTAAAAATTTATTTTAATTTTTATTTTTAAAAATATTTTATGTATTTATTCATGAGAGACCGAGAGAGAGAGGCAGAGACCCAGGCAGAGGGAAGAGCAGGCTCCATGCAGGGAGCCTGATGTGGAATTCGATCCCAGAACCCTGGAATCACTACTTGAGCCAAAGGCAGACACTCAACCACTGAGCCACCCAGGCGTCCCTACTATACCTGTTTTAGCACAAGTTGACCCATTTGTCTATCTGTCACTCCATTTTAATTTTTCTTGATACTTTTCAGAGTGAATTGCAGACATTAATATATTTCCGTTTAAATAAGCATGCATATAAATAAGTATGCATATAAATAAGTAGATTAAGCATGCATATAAATAAGTAGATTTTGGTGTTTCACTGTAGTTTTTTTTTTCTTTTGAGGAAATATTTACAGATAATAAAATGCACAAATCATACACTTTGACAAATGCATACAGTTATGTAACACAAGCCTATCAAGATGTAGAACAAAAAAAAAAAAAAAAAAGATGTAGAACATTACCATCACCCTGGAAAGTTTTCTTGTGCCCCTTCTCAGTCAATTCCCTCTCTCACCTTCAAAGGCTATTACTGTTCTGACTTTCTACTACAGATTAGTTTTAACTATTCTGAAACTTCATATGAATGCAATCATAGATACTATTTTGAGGTAGAATTCTTTTACTCAGCATAAGGTTTTTGAGATTCATTTATCTTTTTTTTTTTTTTAAGATTTATTTATTCATGAGAGACACACAGAGAGAGAGAGGCAGAGAGACACAGGCAGAGGGAGAAGCAGGCTCCATGCAGGGAGCCCCACGTGGGACTTAATCCCAGGTCTCCAGGATCACACCCCGGGCTGAAGGCGCCACTAAACCGCTAGGCCACTGGGGCTGCCTGAGATTCATTTATCTTACTGCATATATCAGTAGTTATTTCTCTTTTATTGCTGAATGATACTGTGTTATATGAATATATCACAATTCAGTTATGTGTTTTTGCATTGATGGAAACTATTTTTAGTTTTTTATCTTTTTTTTTTTTAAGATTTTATTTATTTATTCATAGAGACACAGAGAGAGAATGAGAGGCAAAGACACAGGCAGAGGGAGAAGCAGGCTCCATGCAGAGAGCCTGATGTGGGACTTGATCCAGGGTCTCTAGGATCACCCACGCGGGCTGCAGGCGGCACTAAACCGCTGCGCCTCCGGGGCTGCCCTATTTTTAGTTTAGAGTTAATAAAGTTACTATTAATATTTTTGTAGAACCCTTTGTAGGCATACATTTTCATTTTTCTTTGGTAAAGTCTTAGGTGTAGAATTGCTGGGTAAAATAGTTTAGTTTTCTGGGGCGCTTATGTGGCTCAGTGGGTTAAGCGTCCAACTCTTGATTTCAGTCCAGGTCATGATCTCAGGGTCATAGGATTGAGCCCCGAGTTGGGCTCCTTGCTCAGTGGGAGTCTGTTGGAGATTCTTTCTTTCCCTTTCCACTCCTCACCATCCTGCTCTCTCAAATAAATAAATAAATCCCTTAAATAAAAGTTTCGTTTTCTAAATGCCAGTCTTTTTTCCAAAGTGATTGTGCCATTTAAATGAATACTGTTATTAATAAGTTAAATACACCAGCAGCGCATGAGAGATTGCGTTGTTCCACATCCTCACCAACATTGGTGGTGTCTTTTTAATATTAACTACTCCAGTGGAAAGTAGTAGAATCTCTTTGTGAATCATCTTTCATCTTGATATAAGGGTTTCACTTTTTTTTTTTTTAAAGATTTTATTTATTTATTCATGAGAGACACAGAGAGAGAGAAGCAGAGACACAGGCAGAGGGAGAAGCAGGCTCCAGGCTGGGAACCCGATATGGGACTCGATCCCCGGTTCCCAGGATCACGACCCCGGGCTGAAGGCCACGCCAAACCGCTGAGCCACCCAGGCTGCCCAGGGTTTTACTTTCTAAACCAAAAATTTACTTGACCTGAGAGGGAAACATCTTTTTTTCTGTTTTACTACTTTGATCTAGTTTCAGTGTCTAGAGCTGAAAAAAAGTGCTGACCATCAGAATAAGTAAGGAGGAGGAGGAAGTTTGTTCTCTTCTTCCAACTTGAGTTTTCAAGACTTCACTAGGCATTCTCATAGTTCTAAGCTGTTCATTGTGGGAAGTGAAAGCTAATTAAGTAATGATGAAGTCCAGAGAAAGAACATGCGCCCATTCCTTCACAAATAGCACTGTGGGCAGTGTGGAGTTTAGCAATGACAAGGTGTTCTTAAGTGCTGCTTTCCAGAAATATAAATGTTAATTTGAGCTGGTTCACAAAGTCTTGGTCATCCTCATATTGGCTATTTCTCATTTAAAAGGTAAATTTTGGCTTTCTGAAATATTAAAACAATATGATTATTATTAAATATATAAGATATGTCGAAGACAACTAAAAGGAGAAACAGGCTAGACTTACAGAATCCTGTTTCGGTGTACCTAAACATTAATTTGATTCATCTGATCAAAATGTGCTTGTATTTCTCAGGAAATCCTCAGTGGTTTGACTAGTGGCCAAAACTCTTCACATTGTAGCTGTCTCCTCCTCTCTCCCATGGGCCCAAACAATTACTGGCAGACTGCCTTCAGATTTTTATTAGCAGAGTTTTCATTTGAATTTTTCTTTTAGAACAGCACTAGACTTTCTGAAATACTTTGCCCCCTTTATCAGTTGTGGGGCTCCTTCTCCAAAGGCAAAGTCTTCTGGATCCTAGAATCATCACTCCTGTTTTAGAGTTTCTTTTCAGTGTCTTATAAATTAATATTCTATTTCACAGTCCCTTCTTAAGAAACTTAAATTTCTCTTTCATGAAAAATTGGTGCTCCTGCCTTGTGAACTAATTTACTGTCAATTTTCATCGTTTTCTAGCCTAGAGGTCCTGTTGTCTTATCCTATTTAATCAGGTTTAGTTTTATTTTATAACAGATTTATTTTCCATTCTTCTGGTTATTAATAACTAGGATCTTTGACATCAAGATTTTCAGAGTTTAGACTGTGTCAAAGGAGTCTGAGAGACTGTCCCAGAAACTGTATGAAGTGTAAAGGCATTTTCAGAAGGTGGAACGTTTTGTGCCTAGAGAAGGATGAACAGATTCCTATCTTTAGTACTAAGTAGGTCAGTAGGAGGAGTGAAAGAAATTTTTCATCATGGTTTTGCGACTGAACTTTTTAGCATGTGTTTAAAGGATGTTAAGCTGGTTATAGTGGCCAAAGCAACCCAGTGGAAATAAATAGCCCCAAACAACTAGCTTGATATGGGGACTGAATTCAGGATATCACTGGCTCTTTTCAGTTTAGTGGGATAAGGGTGGATATGAATCTTTTGCTGGGTTGAGGGTGGAGCAGTCACTGAGTGCTGGGTGTGGGGAATGCTGGAACAGACTTGCAGCCAGCTTCTCTATTTTAGCTATGTGCTTTACTCCCACTCCCAGAGTTAACTCATGCTCTAATTCCCCATCCTATTCAGGATTCTGCAACATGGATTGACTGGGATTTCACTCCTCACTTTTCTTAGGTCTGCTAAGTCATTTAACTCCTCTGTCTGCTTGCCAGCTTCCATAATTTTGTTGTAGTTCCCCCTCCCCCGGCTGATCCTCTTCCCCCAAATAAATAAATAAATAAAATCTGAAAAAAATAAAAAACATAAAAATGGGCAACAGATCTGTACACCTTAGCAAAGAAGAAATACAGATGGCAAATAATAATATGAAAGATGCTCAACATCACATGTCATTAGGGAATTACAAATTAAAACAATGAGATACCACTACACTTATTAGAATGGCCAAAATCCAGAACACCAACAGCACCAAATGCTGGAGAGGAATGCAGAACGATAGGAACTCCTATTCATTGTTGGTGGGAATGAAGAATGGTACAGCAACTTTGGAAAACAGTTTGGCAGTTTCTTACAAAGCTAAACATAGTCTTAACATATGACCTACTACTTGTGCTCGTTATTTACCCAAAGAAGTTGAAAACTTAATGTTCACACAAAGACCTGCACACCAGTGTTTATAGAAGCTTCATTCAGAATTGCCTAAACTTGAAAGCAGGCAAGAAGTCTTTCAATAGGTGAATGGATAAAAAAAATTGTGTGGTACATCCAGACAATAAAATATTAATCAGCAATAAAAAGAAATGGGCTCTCAAGGACGAAAGACATGGAGAAACCTTAAATGCATATTTCTAAGTGAAAGCAGCCAGTCTGAAAAAGTGACATACTGTATGATTCCATGGAGACAGTAAAATGATTAGTGGTTACCAGAAGTCAGGGCCAGGGCCTGAATGATGGAGGACCAATAGGTAGAGCACAAGGATTTTTAGAGCAGTGAAATTATTACTCTGTAGAATACAGTAATGGTAGATCTATGGCATACTTTTGTCAAAACTTGGAATATACAATACAAAGAGTGAACTGGGATTTTAGTTAATAATATTGTATCATTATTGGCTGGCTCATCAGTTG
Source organism: Canis lupus familiaris (assembly GCF_011100685.1). Classification (NCBI taxonomy): domain Eukaryota; kingdom Metazoa; phylum Chordata; class Mammalia; order Carnivora; family Canidae; genus Canis; species Canis lupus. The sequence goes on along the minus strand of NC_049226.1, from coordinate 80,978,757 downwards.
TAACAAATGGACCACACTAATGCAAGATGTGAATAATAGGGTATATTGTGGAGAGGCAGGGAGGGGTGGTGTTTCAGAGTTCTCTGTACTTCTTACTCAGTGTTTTACATAAACCTAATACTGCTGAAAGAAAAAGTCCATTACATTTTACAAAAATCGCTTTTGGGGTGCCTGAGTGGCTCAGTCAGTTAAGCATCTGCCTTCGGCTCAGGTCATAGTCTCAGAGTTCTGGACCGAGTCCCATATTGGGCTCCCTGCTCATCAAGGAGTCTCCTTCTCCCTCTGTCCCTCCTCTTGCTTGTGCTCTCTTTCTCTGTCTCTCTGTCTCTCTCTCTCTCTCTCTCTCTCGCTGTCTCCCTCCCTTGCTCTCTCAAATAAATAAATAAAATATATTTTTTTAAAAAGCCCCTTTAAGTGTTTATAGTGGGATTTTATTTTATTTTATTAAAGATTTTATTTATGTATTCATGGGAGACACAGAAAGAGAGAGAAGCAGAGACACAGGCAGAGGGAGAAGCAGGCTCTATGCAGGGAGCCCGACATGGGACTTGATCCTGGGCCTCCAGGATCACACCCTGGGCTGAAGGCGGTGCCAAAGCACTAAGCCACCGGGGCTGCCCTATAGTGGGATTTTAGGAAGGAGTTGACTAAATGTGTGTGCTCAGTTGCTATGTTTTATAGGGAGCTCTAGAAATACTGGAAATGCTTTTTCTTCCTAAGATTAGTATAAGTAAGGCGCCTGGGTGGCTCAGTCAGTAGAGCATCTGCCTTTGCCTCAGGTCATGATCCCTGCGTCCTGTGATTGAGCCTCTAGTTGGGCTCTGCTCTCTCTCTCTCCCCCTCTCAAATAAATAAATAAAATCTTTAAAAAAATAGTATAAGCAATAGAGAAAATATACAACAACTTGCTTTGAGTTTGCAGTCACACATTATCTAATAATCCAGCATTGAATTTTATAGATAACTTGTCATTGAGTAACTTTATTTTTTTTTTTAAGATTTTATTTATTTATTCATGAGAGACACAGAAAGAGAGGCAAAGAACCAGGCAGAGGGAGGAGAAGCAGGCTCCATGCAAGGAGCCTGATGTGGGACTCAATCCTGGGAATCCAGGATCACTCCCTGAGTCAAAGGCAGATGCCCAATCACTGAGCCACCCAGGCATCCCCATTAAGTAACTTTAAAATAAGTTTGACTACTTTAATAATAATTTGAGCAGTTTTTCTGGATATTACAATTATTAACTCATCAAAAGAATTAGAAATGATTCTGCCTTTTAGTGCAATATTTTATTGTGTTATTGAGTGTAATATACTGCTTTAAATCTTCCCATAACAAATGTATAGCTATTTTTCTTCTAGAAAATATAACCAGTTTTGTAGCCAATAAATACCTTAAGAATTTTTGTTCATGACAACAAAAATTAATATAGTGAAAAATAACATCAGAAAGAATAGATGTGATAAAATAACATTGAGGGAAAAAAATAAAGGTTAATATGAATAAGCTATTTGTTTCTCTTCCTGTTTCTACTTTTTTTTGTTTGTTTGTTTGTTTTTGTTTTTGTTTTTTTGCCTGTTTCTACTTTTGGTGGGCTTTTAGGATGGAGGAATTCCTTCTGCCTAGAAGTCTATCCTACTGGTGAACTCTCTGGTTTTATCCTTCTTTGGGTCCAATTAAATCTCCCCAGGCCATATCTTTATCTACTGTAATCCATCTTGCATCCCACCACAAGGTTATTTCTAATTAATTTATATTACAGTTTTTAATTGTGGTAAAATACCCATAACATAAAATTTACCATCTCAACCATTTTTAAGTGTATAATTAAGTGGTAGTAAGTATATTTGTACAACAATCTCCAAAAATTTTTAGTCTTGCAAAACTAAAATTCCATACCCATTTCAGAACAACTCCCTATTCTCCCCTCCTCCCAACCCCTGGCAACTACCATTCTAATTTTTATTTCTACGAGTTTGACTACTCTAGATACTTCATATATGTGAACTCATACAATATTTCTCTTTTAGTGACTGGCTTATTTCACTGAACATAATGTCCTCAAGGTCACCCATGTTGTAGCATGTACCAGAATTTTCTTCCTTTTTAAGGCTGCATAATATTCCCTTCTTTGTATAATACCACATTTTAAAATCCATTCCATTGGTGGATATTTAGGTGGTTTTTACCGTTTTTTTTTTTTTTTTTTTTAAGAGAGAGAGGGGCGGGGTGGGGGTAGAGAATCTTAAGCAGATTTTGCACCCAGCACAGAAAAACAAAACAAAAGCAAATAGCTTATGACTTGCTATCTAAAGATTTTTTTTCTTAATAATATGAGCTTTCTAGTATGGGCTCAAGTTTTGACTGTTCCCAGATCTTATTTTATGTTGTGACTCTTTTCTAGAATTTTTTGGCCTTTTGGCCATTGCCTTAGAACTTTGAAGGCATATAAAGCATAGATAGACTAGTGGCTAGCCTTTCAGATAGCTAGGTGACTAACTCCAGTGAGAGGAAGGGGACTAGGTAGGTGAGTCGGTAAGTATGAGGTAGATGTGTTTATAACCTGTTTCAGAGTGTGACACTAGCTGGGTAAGTGTGCCTTGGAGGTGTAGAGGCCTCCATTGCAGTCCTGCTTTTTGCCCCTACCATCTTGCCTCTTTTAGACAAGAAATTCATAGTAGTTATCACAGTCCTTTATAGGAGCATGTATTGTAATCTGTAATTGTATTAATTGTTAAATTTTTGCCGTCTTCATTAGACGGATCATTGGATCTATAGATCAATAGATCCAATGAAGGCAGAGATTATTTTTTTTCTATCTTTTTTCACCACTGTATCTCCATTGTTAGTGTCTCAAAAAATAGCTGGCATATAGTGGGTTCTCAATAAATACTTATTTAAGAAAGGATAGTCTAATGACAGTTGAGATGACAATGTGTATTTGCCATATTAAGTGTGGCAAATTGAAATACATTCCCTTTGTGATCACAAAGGGTTTAGAAATGTGGCAAAAGAGAGGGGCACAAGCTTCAAGGCAGGCATGCTAGTATCCAAGTAAGCTACTTATCTTCTAAAGTAGTATAGGATCGCATGACAGTACTTCAAGGCAGCAAAAACTGTCTTCAGAAAGATGAAAGAATAAAAAGATCTGTACCCAGTCAGTGGCAGTTTTTCAGTTTTTAGCCTACCATGAAAAACACTCCTAAGAGCTTTATCTTTTGTCCATTTTGAAAGATAGATATGTTCACTGTTAGAACACAGAAGTGTATACATCTATTTCATTTATTTATTTGACTTTTTAAACTCATCTTGGCAAAAATTTTGACCAAAACAGAAAACAGTACCCAATAAATTGCTTTCTAAGAAATGTGTTCGATGTATTTGTAGAGAAATTTATCAAATTCCTAAAGGTGACTTTTGAAGTTTGGATTGTTCTCAGTGGGGCATTAACAAATAACAGGCCTAGAGTTAAAGATCTCTTAACTCTTTTTCTCCTATGACTCAGTGGGTGATTTAACCATGTAATTTTACCCAGGCCCTAAAAGCAAGTTTCAGATTTTCATAAAAAGTCCTATTCTTCAGTTATTTTCTCTTTTCTCTATTCCGCATAGTGGAAATTTCAGTTCACTATTTGGCAGTTAGATTTATTTACCTAGCAATATCTTATACCAGAATTTTCTAAGTATTTAAAAAAATATATCAGTTCCTTCTTTACAGTGTGCATATGACATTCAACAAGCATGCTTTCCATTTCTTTGACATGGAAATTAAAGCAAAGCAAGGTGTTTTACCATAGCCCATACAATAGGTTCCTTCATTTTAGGTCATTACATTAACACACTGAAACAGCAGACCCAGCAGTTAGTCTTTCTGATGATTATCTTTCCATATGTGGTTTTCTGTGAAATTGGGCCCGAAGGAATTAAGAGAAAGTATCTCTATTCTGGAATGTAAAATTAAAATAGATTTCCAGTTACATATGTTACACTCTGGCAGGTTTGATAACTTCTGATCTAGCTTTTTTTTTTTTTTCTTTTTCCACACAGATTGATAGAACTACATTCTCCTGATAGCAGAAACACGTTGATCCTGCGCTGCAAGGATACAGCCACAGCACACTCCTGGTTCGTAGCTATCCACACCAACATAATGGCTCTCCTCCCACAGGTGTTGGCTGAACTCAATGCCATGCTTGGTGCAACCAGTACAGCAGGAGGCAGCAAGGAGGTCAAGCACATTGCCTGGCTGGCAGAACAGGTAGGTTGAGAGGCAGGGCAGGGTCTCACTGGGTCACCATTCAGGGCCAAGGTGGTTCCCGCATTTCATATACCTGTAATCTTTATCATGCAGTCAGGTCCTGGATATCTAGCTTGCAGATCTTTTGTTTGTTGATCTTGTGTTTCTCCTCCCTACCATTTAGTTATTTGTTGCTGATTATTACCTCCATCAGAAGAACTGACTGTCATGATAATCATCATCACAAGATAACTAAAAAGAGATTCTTATTACCATCTCTTTCCTTAATGACAGAGGATAATTTTCATGATTTTAGAATAGGATCAGCAAACTTTTTCTGCCATGGGCCAGATAGTGTCACAACTACTTGACTCTGCAGTTGGAACAAGAAAACAGTGGTAGACAGTATGAAAATGGAGAGGTGTGGCTGTGTTTCAATAAAACTTTATTTATAAAAACAGGTACAAGGCTGCATTTGGCCCATAGGTCATAGTTTCACAACCCCTGTTCTAGTCTATTGCCAGAGATTCAGGGACAGAAAGCTTATTCCCTTGTTCTGGGAAAAGTATAAAATACGCAAAATATTTTACAAGCCATTAGCCAAATGTATGGTTGTCTTCCACAATTGAAAAATGAAAAAAGGACATTGGGTAAAAGGAAAGGAAGAACTTAATCCAAATTAGTTTGAATCCCATTTTGACTAAAGGGAGACTTTGAGTATACATGATGTTATGGTACATCCTTTTTCTTTTGGGTCCTTGACGGTCAGCTCGGGCACCAGGAGTTGAAAAAAGAAGACTGGACTGAGGGTTCTAAAATGAGTGTTTTAAGTAGTAGTTCTGGTTTCCACTGCTTTTAGAGCTTTTTAAAAGTTCCTTCATCTCTTTGAATCCTGGTTCCCTAATGTGTGTCCAAAGGGGCTGGGATTATGTCAGTATCAGCACAGGAATATATTGTTCTCTTGTTTTTATTTTGTTTTAACTAGTTTGTGAGGTCTGCTCTCCACCCTCCCCTCCCCCATGTCCCACCTCAACACAGTTCTGATTTGATAAATCTGTGGTGGGGCCTAGCAATCTTGTTTGGTAACTCACCAGGAAATTGTGTAGACCAACACTGGACTCTACTAATCTGTTTTTTCTTTTGAGCTCTGAAATTTTATAAATGTTTCAAATAATAATTATGCTAAGTTAGAACACAGAATTAGCATTGTGATAATTTCTAAGACGCATAATTAGGATAATTAAGCAGGGATCCCTGGGTGGCGCAGCAGTTTGGCGCCTGCCTTTGGCCCAGGGCACGATCTTGGAGACCCGGGATCGAATCCCACATCGGACTCCCGGTGCATGGAGCCTGCTTCTCCCTCTGCCTGTGTCTCTGCCTCTCTCTCTCTCTCTGTGTGTGACTATCATAAATAAATAAAAATTTATTAAAAAAAAAAAGGATAATTAAGCAGAGAAGAAACTAATGAGAATCATGGTATAAGTACCTATGATTTTGAAAGTTTTAGTATGTTAGTTAAATTTATCATTGTTTCTAAATGTTTTAAGTTTTTTATTTTAATTCCAGTATAGTTAACATACAGTATATATTAGTTTCAGATATACAATTAGTTTCAGGTAATTCGGCAATTCTACACATTCCACAGTGCTCATCATGGTAAGTCTACTCTTTAAACCCCATCACCTGTATCACCATCCCCCCATCCACCTCCTTTCAGATAACTATCAGTTTGTTCTCTATAGTTAAGAGTCTGTTTCTTGGAAAATTAATAATGATTCTTCTTAAATTATTCCAAAAAATAGAAAAGGAAGGAAAACTTCCAAATTTATCCTGTAAGACCAACATTACCCTGATACCAAAACCAGATAAAGATATCACTAAAAAAGAGAATGTTAGGCCCAACATACTTAATGAGCATAGATGAAAAATTCTCAGCAAAATACTACCAAACCAAATTCAACAATACATTTAAAAATATCATCACAATATAGTGGGATTTATTCCTGGGTTACAAGGATGGTTTGATATTCACAAATCAATCAATGTCATACATCACATCAATAAGAGAAAGGGTAAGAACCATAAAATCACATCAATAGATGCAGAAGAAAGCATTTGACAAAAAAAAGACAAAAAAAAAAAAAAAAAAAAAAGAAAGCATTTGACAAAGTATGACACTGATTCATGATAAAATCCCTTGACAAAGTAGGTTTAGAGGGAACATATCTCAAAATAATCAAGACCGTATATGAAAAACCCACAGCGAACATCATACTCAATGAATGTCCACTCTCATCACTTTTATTTAACATAGTACTAGAAGTCCTAGCCACAGCAATCAGACAACAAAAAGAAATAAAAGAGATCTGAATTGGTAGGGAAGAAGTAAAACTCACTATTTGCAGATGACAGGATACTCTATATAGAAAACCTAAAAGAGGGCAGCCTGAGTGGCTCAGTGGTTTAGCGCAGCCTACAGTCCAGGGCATGATCCTGGAGTCCCAGGATAGAGTCCCACTTCGGGCTCCCCGCATAGAGCCTGCTTCTCCCTCTGCCCATGTCTCTGCCTCTCTTTCTCTCTCTGTCTCTCATGAATAAATAAATTAAAAATCTTAAAAAAACAAAAAACAAAACCTAAAAGACTCTATCAAAAAACTGCTAGAATGGATAAATGAATTCAGTAAAATCTGCAGGATACAAAATCAGTGTGCAGAAATCTGTTGCATTTCTATACCCTAAAAATGAAGCAGCAGAAAGAGAAATTAAGAAAAAAATCTCATTTACACTTGCACCCAAAATAATAAGATATCTAGGAACAAACCTAACCAAAAAGGTGAAAGACCTATACTCAGAAAATGATAAAACACTGATGAAAGAGATTGAAGATGACACAAAGAAATAGAAAGGCATACCATGCTCCTGGATTGGGAGAACAAATATTCTTAAAATATCTACACTACCGAAAACAATCTACATGTTTAAGCACTCCCTATCAAAATACCAACAGCATTTTTCACTAGAACAAAGAATATTAAATTTGTATAGAACTGCAAAAGACCCCAGATAGCCAAAACAATCTTGAAAAAGAAAGATGAAGCTAGAGGCTTCACAATTTTAGACTTCAAGTTATATTACAAAGCTGTAGTAATCAAAACAGTATGGTACTGACACAAAAATAGACATAGATTATTGAAACAGAATAGAAAATCCAGAAGTAAACCCACAATACATAATCAGTCTTCAACAAAGGAGAAAAGAATATCCAGTGGGAAAAAGAATGTGTCTACAACAAACAGTGCTGAGAAAACTAGACAGCTACATGCAATAGAGTGAAACTGAACCACTTTTTTACATAATACACAAAAATAAATTAAAAATTGATTAAATACCTAAATGTGATACCTGAAACCATAAAAGTCCTAGAAGAGAGCACAGGAAGTAACTTCTCTGACATCGACTATAGCAACATCTTTCTAGATATGTCTTTCCCAAGGCAAGGGAAATAAAAGCAAACATAAACTATTAGGACTTCATCAGAATAAAAAACTTCTGCACAGTGAAGGAAGCAGTCAACAAAACTAAAAGGCAGCCTATTGAATGGGAGAAGATACTGCAAATGACATTCGATAAAGGGTTGGCCAAAATACATAAAGAACTTCAAAAAAAAATAATCCAATTTAAAAATGGACAGAAGACACGAACAGACATTTCTTCAAAGAATACATCCAAAATCCAACAGACACATGAAGAAATGCTCAGCATAACTTTTCATCAGGGAAATGCAAATCAAAACTACAATGAAATATCTCATACTGTCAGAATGGCTAAAGTAAAAAAACACAAGAAACAACAAGTGTTGGTGAGGATGTGTAGATACAGGAACACTTGTGCACTGTTGGTGGGAATGCAAACTGGTGCAGCCACTATGGAAAATAGTATGTAGATTCTTCATATAGTTAAAAATAGAACTACCTTATGATCCAGCAATTGCACTACTGGGTATTTACCCAAGAATACAAGAACACTAATCCAAAAGGTTACATGTACCCCGATGTTTATAGCAACATTATTTACAATAGCCAAGATAAGGAAATAGCCCAAGTGTCCAATGACTGATGAATAAAGAAGATGCGGTATATATACACAATAGAATATTATTCAGCCATAATATTCAGCCATAAAAAATGAAATCTTGACATTTGCAATGACATACACGGGGCTAAACAGTAAATAAGTCAGTCAGAAAAATACCATATGATTTCACTTATATGTAGAATTTAAGAAACAAAACAAAGGGAAAATATGAAAAACAGATCAAGAAACAGACATAGAGAGCAAACTGAAGATTACCAGAGGGAGATGGGTGGAGGGATTGGTTGAATACATGATGGAGATTTAAGGAGGACACTTACCGTAATGAGTACCAGGTGATGTATTGAAATGTTGAATCATATTGTACACCTGAAATTAATATAACACTATGTTAACTTACTGGAACTAAAATAAAATCTTAAAAAATAAGATGTACTTTTTATCCTCAAAAAAAAGTTTTTCTCCTGGTACAACAGTGCCTCTTTTTTTCCTTGTATGTATATATAAATCTCTTCCTCCTCCTCCTCTTCTTCTTCGTCATCATCTTCTTCTCCTCTTTCTTCTCTTTCTTCTTCTTCACCTTGTTTGCCTTTTCCTTCTTCTCCTCCTTCTTTTCCTCCTCCTCCTCCTCCTTCTAAATAATGCTGCTATACGCATGGAGATGCATACATATATCCCTTCAAATTAGTATTTTTGTATTCTTCTGGTAAATACCCAGTAGTTTGATTACTGGATTTTAGGGCAGCTCTATTTTTAATTTTTTGAGGAGCCTCCATATTATTTTCCACAGTGAATGCACCAGTTTGCGTCCTCACCAACAGTGTAAGAGGGTTCTTTTCTTTCTATATCCTTGCAAACACTGTTGTTTCTTACTTATATTTTCTGATTGTAGTTATTCTGACAAGTGTGAGGTGATATCTCACTATAGTTTCAGTTTGCATTTTTCTGATGATGAGTGATATTGAGCATCTTTTTTTGTGTCTATTGGTGATCTGGATGTCTTTGGAGAAATATGTGTTCATGTCTTCTGAAGCAGCAGTTACTATATTTAGATATCGATAATTTAGAGAGTAGGGATATTTCTATACCTGAAGGATAAGATAAATCCCCAGAAGAGCTGAGTTCAAGGGGGTGTTTTAGTTATCTATTGCTACATGACAAATGACTCCCAAACTTAGTGGCCTTAAAATAACAAATATTTACCTCACATAGTTTCTGAAGAAAGAAATATGGCAGCAGTATAGCTGGATGGTTCGGGCTTGGGATCCCTCATGAAGTTGCAGCAGTCAGGCTATCAGCCAGGGGGCAGTCATGGGAGGGCTTGACTGAGGTTGGGAGGGCCACTTCCAGCATGATCCATTCACATGGCTGTTGGCAGGAGGCCTTAGTTTCTTGCCATGGAGGCCTTTGGTACAGGGCTGCCTGAGGGTCCTTAAGACATGGCTACTGGTTTTCCCCAGAGTGAGTGATCTGAGAGAAAGAGCAAAATAGAAGCCATAGTCCCTTTCATAGTCTGTTCTGCTATATTCTTTTCATTAGCCTGAGTTAAGTTTACTCTACACCTAAGGGCTCTACCTCTTAAAAGAAGAGTAGTAAAGACTTTGTGGACATATTTTGAAAGAACCACAAAAGGGGATATGCATTTGTAATTTTGATAAATATTGCCAAATTACCTTCCATCGGGGATCCCTGTGTGGCGCAGCAGTTTAGCGCCTGCCTTCGGCCCAGGGCACCATCCTGGAGACCCGGGATCGAATCCCACGTCAGGCTCCCGGTGCATGGAGCCTGCTTCTCCCTCTGCCTATGTCTCTGCCTCTCTCTCTCTCTCTCTCTCTGTGACTATCATAAATAAATAAAAAATTTTAAAAAAATTACCTTCCATCAAGGTTGAACTTATTTGCTTATTTATAAGATTTTATTTATTTTATTTATTTATTCATGAGAGACACACACATAGAGATAAAAATTTTTATTAATTCGTTCATGAGAGACATAGAGAAACAGAGACATAGGCAGAAGGAGAAGCAGGCTCCCCATGGGGAGCCTGATGCAGGAGTTGATCCCAGCACACTGGGATCACAACCTAAGCCAAAAGTAGACATTCAACCACTGAACCACCCAGGCACCAGAGAGTTGTTAGACTTTTATTTTTTTTTTAATTTTATTTATTTATTCACAATAGACAGAGAGAGAGGCAGAGACACAGGCAGAGGGAGAAGCAGGCTCCATGCAGGGAGCCTGACGCGGGACTCGATCCTGGGACTTCAGGATCGCGCCCTGGGCCAAAGACAGGTGCTAAACCGCTGACCCACCCAGGGATCCCAACTTGTTAGACATTTAAAGAGAAATTAATTTGGTTTGTGTTCCATAAAGACAAGTAGAAAGGAGGAAAACAAGGCCACCAATTCATCACAATGTCTTTTATGGACCATATTTATGTGGTGTTTCTTCCAATCAATTTTGAGCTCTTGGAAGATGGGAACAATTTTTTCCCAAATCTTTACTGCCCCCAGAGATGTTAGCCTAATGCTATATATATAGTAGATGCTCAGTAATTTTTTTTGTGTATGTCTGTATATATTCATACAAAAAACAAACAAATCACTAATTATAAAATATTTTTCAAGAATACAAGTTCAGGGATGCCTGGGTGGCTCAGCGGTTAAGTGTCTGCCTTCCATCTCAGGGCGTGATGCTGGAGTCCTGAGGATCGAGTCCCACATCGGGCTTCCTGCATGGAGCCTGCTTCTCCCTCTGCCTATGTCTCTGCTTCTCTCTCTGTGTGTCTCTCATGAATGAATTAATAAAATCTTTTAAAAAATAATAATTCTCAAAATGTGTAAATACTCAAGTTAGGACCATAAACATTAAATCAGCATTAGTGGAGTGGTTTATTTAGTTTTTGCTCTCTATTTTCTATCATAATAACACAATTAAGGACAGAAGTATATCACTTGTCAAAAAGATTGATTTATAGGTTTAGGATTTAGGGAATGAATAGTAACTGTTAATTTTTCATCTTTAGTGTTATTCAACTCTATTAAAAATAAAATTTGGAGAAGGCTGTTGTTTAGCTAGGTGTGTGCATGTGTGGGTGTTGAAACACAAGCAAACCAGAACCCTAACATTAGTATCCCTTTTTTCTCTGGCCAAATACTTACTAGTGGAGCCCCAAGGCTGCTTGTACCGATACCACAACCAAAAACACATGCTATATATAGCAGGCAGCATTTTGACTACACTGAAAGCAAACAGTGTCCTTATAACTTGAGGCAAATAGACAAACAGAATGATTTAAAATGACGTTTCACTTTACTGCAATGGTACATAGAAGAGAGAAAAGAAGTTCTCTAAAAACTAGGGACTCAAAAGGGCCAAAGAATAAACACTTTTTAAAAATTGTTAGTTGAGGGATCCCTGGGTGGCGCAGCGGTTTGGCGCCTGCCTTTGGCCCAGGGCGCGATCCTGGAGACCCGGGATCGAATCCCACATCGGGCTCCCGGTGCATGGAGCCTGCTTCTCCCTCTGCCTGTGTCTCTGCCTCTCTCTCTCTCTGTGTGTGACTGTCATAAATAAATTAAAAAAAAAAATCTTTAAAAAAATAAAATAAAAAAAAATAAAAATTGTTAGTTGAACAAAAAGTTCTCTATCTTGAAATTAGATATTATTTCTATTGGTATTACCAGTTTTCCTCTATTGCCTAAAATATCTTCTTTATCTTTCTAAATGTCTCTAAAATACATTTAATTTAGGTTTTCTAGGACATCTGGGTGGCTCAGCGGTTAAACGTCTGCCTTTGGCTCAGGGTGTGATCCTGGAGTCCTGGGATCGAATCCCACATAGGGCTTCCTGCATGGAGCCTGCTTTTCCCTCTGCCTGTGTCTCTGCCTGTCTCTCTCTCTCTGTGTGTCTCTCATGAATAAATAAATAAAATCTCTTTTAAAAAAATTAGGTTTTCCAAATGTATATGCTCTGATCTAGCCTTCAAAATCTCTCTTATAACTTAGGGGAAAATTAATTTTTTAAAAAATATTTTATTTATTTATTCATGACAGACACAGAGAGAGACAGGCAGAGACACAGACAGAGGAAGAAGCAGGCTCCATGCAGGGAGCCCGATGTGGGACGTGATCCTGGGACTCCAGGATCATGCCCTGAGCTGAAGGCAGACACTTAACCTCTGAACCTCTCAGGCATCCTGGGAAATAATCAATTTTAAAAGTCAGATTGCTAGGGCACCTGGGTGGCTCAGTCAGTTAAGCGTCCTTGCTCTTGATTTTGGCTGAGGTATGATCTCAGGGTTGTGAGATTGAGCCCTGCATTGGGCTCTGTGCTGGGCATGGAGCCTGCTTAGGATTCTCTCTCCTACTCCTTCTATCCCTCTCCTCCCGCTACCCCCTCTCTCCCTATCTTTAAGGAAAAGAAACTGAGATTGCCATTTTAAACTCTTGGGAAGATAGATTTTGCATTATAGTGGTCCCCCTTATGCACTGGGGATACGTTTCAAGACCCCCAGTGGATACCTGAAACCACAGATAGTACTGAATGTTATATACACACTATATTTTTTCCTATTCATACATACATATAATAAAATTTAATTTATAAATTGGGCAAAGTAAGAGATTAGCAATAGCTAATAATAAAATAGAACAATTATAACAATAACTGTAATAAAAGTTATATGAATGTGGTCTCTTTCTCAAATATCTTATTGTACTATATTAGTGATTTCTGTGATGATGTGAGATGAAGTGAGGTTAATGGCGTAGGCACTGTGTCGGAGTGTTAGGCTATGATTGACTTTCTCACCACACATCAGAAGGAAGATCATCTGCTTCAGGACAGTAGTTGACTGTGGGTTACTCAAACCATGAAAAGCAACCATGAATAAGGGAAGACTACCTTATCTTCCCTATTGAAATATCATTTATAACAATTTCAGAGACAAAGACTTAGAAATCCCTTTGGGTTGTCTGTGACACAAAAATGTAAGAATCTAAAAAAATATCTGGAAATTTTCCCTCCAGATATTATAGAGTTACCCAGAGACTAAATATAGAATCTTAGAAAACTTGGATTCACTGATAAGAAAAGCTGAATTATTTCTGCCATGTCTTGCTGCATTCTCAGAGTTAGGTCATCAGCACATACAAGAATATAAGTCACTTCACTGGCTAGAATTCATCCCTATTTTGTGGAATCAGTTTGTGGCTCTAACTACGAGGGGAAAGTTCTGGCAGTAGGTATTATAACACAGAACCAAACCACTCAGGTCACTTTTCAGATTATAGATACATTCTTAGGGTGCTCTGACATTTCCAAATGACCTTCAGAAGTCATTAAGGAAAAGAAAGTAAGAAGTAGTATTAAGAGAATTCTGTGAGTAAGTGATTCATCATTTTGATTTCTCCTTGAAGCCATCAGTGATAGCTGAAGCATCTATGTTTTTTTTGTTTTAGGATCCATGTTAAAGTAACACTATTGTTAAGCATTCCCTGTTTGTTATTTCAATGGGGGGAAATGTTTTGATATACTGGGGCAGCATACGCTTCTGCTTTCTGGCTTTGGATCCTTGACAATATGGATAAAGAGTGGTTGTTTTCCTAACTTTTAAATCCTCACAGAGGTAAGTGAACTTTATGCAGGTAAATGCAATGGTACATTTGAAACAGAAACAGAAACATCCTAAAGTGTAATGGGGAACTCTATAAAAACAGAGTCCTATCATTAGATTTTGTCTCTCACTCACTCTGGGAAAGCTTTTCCAGCTTACACACTCCACCTCACACCTCCCATTGGAGAATCCTAGCCAGTGGAATGGAACCTGATGGGATGTTTCCTGTTCTTCAAGCCTGTTAGGATCAAGGAACAAAATGGAGACCCACTGTGTTAGACCATCACTGAAAGGACTTTTACACTGCGTATCATTATAATTAGTTCTGCTTTCTGGATTTTACCATTGTAACAGGCAAAACTAGATGGTGGAAGACAACAATGGAGACCTGTCCTCATGGCTGTGACTGAGAAGGATTTGCTGCTTTATGACTGTATGCCGTGGACAAGGGATGCCTGGGCATCACCATGTCATAGCTACCCTCTTGTTGCCACGAGGTAAGTCTAAAGACAAAAAAAATAAAATAGCTATCCTACTCTAAATCTACCAAAAAATTTGAAAGTGAATTCTATTATCTTAGGTACCTAAAATAGCATTTAAGTAGCTGATATAGTTGGTTGAAGACAAAAACGTTTCTTTTACAACCTTATTGATTATTTTGCAGCTCCTAGCTCAGTAAGTGTTTTCTGCCACTAGCATTTTTTAAGTTGTTGAAACAACTTCCTAACTGTTCCCTTCAAGTCTTGCTTAGTCATAAAGATAAATAGTAGGATTTTTTTTTTCCTTTACTTTATTGACTGTGACTAGAAAACCACTGAAATTGGGGTAGCCTTTTGACTGAGTGATGAAATCACTTAAACCAGAATGCGGTACTGTGGATAAACCACACAAGTCAGCCAAAATATTCTTCAATTCTCTTTCTAGTATAAGAACACATAATTTTGACGCCAGCAAATAAACATTGATTTGACCTGAAGCAACAGGATGTTTCTATCATGCCAGATGCAGAGAGTTGGAAGGGAAAAGAATAGAGATATGTAGATTTTTGGGCCAAGATGTCTTAAGGGGTAACTAGAAACTAGTGAAACCAGAGAACACATTCACATTCAACTTTATTTGGTCTTAAAAGAGAATCTGGTTTTGAAATAATTCAAAAGCTATATATTAAAAAGGAGCTCCATAGAAAAATATTTGGTAGCAAAAAAAAGCTACATAATAAAACCATCTGGTATGTCCTCCAGGGAACAGTGTGGGGGGGTGGGAGTGGTGATGGGGGTTCCTGCTTTGAGTAGACAGAGTCATTTGAGGAAGAGTATTCTTTATTTATTTTTTTAAGAGTATTCTTTAAATTACGGCAAGACGTTCATGTTATATAGGATTTCCTTCAACTTTCCAAGTTCTCCTACATATGTCATTTTTTTCTTATAAAAATATAATTCTGGGATCCCTGGGTGGCGCAGCGGTTTGGCACCTGCCTTTGGCCCAGGGCACGATCCTGGAGACCCGGGATCGAATCCCACTTCGGGCTCCCGGTGCATGGAGCCTGCTTCTCCCTCTGCCTGTGTCTCTGCCTCTCTCTCTATCTGTGTGACTATCATAAAAAAAAAAATATATATATATATATATATATATATAATTCTCACATAGCTTTTAGGAATTTCTCTGTAAATTAGAGCTGGAGCACCTAGATCACAGAATAGAGATAAAGGATTTGTTGAGCCTCAGAATTAGGGAGATGCACCCTCATTAATTCTTTGTGGACGTAAGAGTTCTGCATAAAGACTGAATTTAGCCATCAGTTCTCTGGTTTTGTTTTGTTTTGTTTCCCTCCTGGATTTTTTTTTAATACCCACTAAATTATAACCTCTTTGAGGTCAGGACCTTGATTTAGTCATCTCAGCCCTCCCATAGTGCTTTGCATATATATGGTGGGCCTTCAGTAAATCTTAGTTGAGTCCAATGTATTACTTAAATTATAGTTTCTCAGTCATAGTTACATTTGGAGCATGACAGGAATCCTATGAAAACATGTGGACAGGGGATCCCTGGGAGGCTCAGCGGTTTGGCACCTGCCTTTGGCCCAGGGCGCGATCCTGGAGTCCCGGGATCAAGTCCCACGTGGGGCTCCCGGCATGGAGCCTGCTTCTCCCTCCTCCTGTGTCTCTGCCTCTTTCTCTCTCTCTCTGTGTCTATCATAAATAAAAATAAATAAATAAATCTTAAAAAAAAAAGAAAACGTGGACATATCTCAGTAGTTATAATTACAACTATTAAATTTATATTTCCCAAAGATTTAGAGTTTATGAATATGACTGTGGATACCTCTTAAGTTTAAATTTTATGGAAGAAGCTTATACTCCAGTTATGATCATAGAATGCAAGGAGGGTAGCTTTATCCTTAGACATTTTCTTAATTGTGTGTCATTGGAAAGATGAAGTAGAAATCTGTGACATCCTATAGATGAGCCTTTGATACTAGAAAGTACAAGCCTATAAAACAAATTATTTCTGGCCATTGACTAGACTGGGCCTCGATCACCAAAGCACTTTGGTATTAAAGAAGGAAATGGGGTGGTTCTGTGTATACTATCAGTGTGGCATTGATTTGCAAATAGGGAAAAGATATAAATAAGATTTAAGAGCTAAAAGTATAAAACTCTTAGAAGAAGATACAGAAGTATATCTTCATGACCTTAGCTTGGGCAGAGTCTTCTTGGATAGGACACCAAAAGCACAAGCAACAAGAGAAAAAAATAAATCAGTTGGGCTTCATTAAAATTAAAAACTTTTATGCTTCAAATGTCACCATCAAGAGAGTAAAAAGACAAAAAAGATGGGGATCCCTGGGTGGCGCAGCGGTTTAGCGCCTGCCTTTGGCCCAGGGTGCGATCCTGGAGACCCGGGATCGAATCCCACGTCGGGCTCCCGGTGCATGGCGCCTGCTTCTCCCTCTGCCTGTGTCTCTGCCTGTCTCTCTCTCTCTCTCTGTGACTATCATAAATAAATAAAAATTAAAAAAAAAAAAAGAAAAAAGAAAAAGAAAGTGAAAAGACAACCCACAGAATGAGAGAAAATATTTGCAAATCATTTATCTAATTTGGGACTCGTATCTACAAAATATACAAAAAACCCTTACAACTCAATAATAAAAAGGTTAACTACCCATTTAAAAAATGAGGAAAGAGGTACGCCTGGGTGGCTCAATGGTTGGGCATCTGCCTTCGGGTCAGGGTGTGATCCCAGAGTCCCGGGATCGGGTCCCACGAGGCTGCTTCTCCTTCTGCCTATGTCTCTGCCTCTCTCTCTCTGTGTGTCTCTCATGAATAAATAAATAAAATCTTTAAAAATAAATAAATAAAAATGAGGAAAGGATCTAAAAAAACATTTGTCTAAGGAAAATATACAAAAGACCAATAAACACATGAAAAGATACTCAACATAATTAGCCATGAAGGAAATGGAAATTGAAACTACAATGAGATACCACTTCCCACCCACAACAATGGCTATAATTAAAAAGACAGATAATAACAATTGTAGACTAGGATGTGGAGAAAATGTAACCCTCATATACTGCTGATGGGAATGTAAAATGGTGTGTTTGATGTGAAAAAACAATGTGGCACTTCCTCAAGTCTACACAAAGAGTCACCATATGACCTAGCAATTCCTCTCCTAGGTTGTATACCCAAAAGAAATGAAAACTTTGGTTCACACAAAAACTTTTACATGAGGGGTGCCTGGGTGGCTCAGTGATTGAGCATCTGACTCTTGATCTCAGCTCAGGCCTGGATCTCAGGGCCCTAAGTCCAAGCCCCAGGTTGGGCTCCACACTGGGCATGGAGCTTACTTAAAAAAAAAAAAAAACTTATACACAAATATTCCCAATAACATTATTCATAATACCCAAACAATGGAAACAACACAAGTGTCCATCAATTGATAAAAGTGGTATGTCCATAAAATGAAATATTATTCAGCAATAAAGAATGTTTTCTGGTATACTCTGCAATGTGGATGAACCTTGAAAACATATTAAGTGAAAATAGCCAAACACAAAACACCACATATTATATGATTTAGTTTATATGAAATGTCCAGAATAGGCAAATCTATAGAAACAGAAAGTAAGTTGGTCATTGCCAGGGTTGTAGGTGAGGTGGATGGGGAAAAATAGACAGTAATGGCTAATGGAAATTGGATTTCTTTTTAGGGTAATGAAAGTTTTCTAAAATTGAATGTGGTGATTGTTGCACAATTCTGAGTGTACTAACATCATTAATTATATCTTAGTAAAGCTGATATAATTAAAACAACCCGTTCCACCAAAAAACCCTGAAGATTTAATAGAAGATAATAAGACCAATCCTTAATAAATTGCATTTGAGTCCCGATTTTGCCTCTGATCGTAGGTAATTGACAGCATGTTACTTAACCTTTCTGTGCTGTGCAATTTTAATTTCTTTAGTGAATCTTAATGAGATAGGGTGTGAGTATTAGATGAGTTAATACTTGTAAAATGCTACAATGGTACTTGACACATTTTAAGTGCTCGAGTAAGTATTAGCTGCTTTAATTGTAATTATTATTTATTAAGTGAAAATCTGTCAAAGAGGAATTCTATGTAAAAAGTATAATTGGGGATCCCTGGGTGGCTCAGTGGTTTGGCACCTGCCTTTGACCCAGGGAGTGATTCTGGAGTCCCAGGATCGAGTCCCATGTTGGGCTCCCTGCATGGAGCCTGCTTCTCCCTCTGCCTGTGTCTCTGCCTCTCTCTCTCTCTCTCTCTCTCTGTCTATCATGAATGGATAAATAAAATCTTAAAAAAAAGTATAATTGGTTTGATTTGGCCATTGTTAAAAGAGTTGCTTAGCTCTACCCAATAGTTTCTATAAATAGTGAAAGTTTCCTGTTAAATGTGAGGAATTCAAATGTATTATTTGGATCAACCTAGACATGCAAATTGAACTTGGCCATAAATTAAATGGGTGGAGCCTGTAGCTCCCTGAACATGTTGTTTCTTAATAAGTTTAATTAATGTAACAGCAGAGATTCTTTATTCCTTGTTCTGGAAGCACCAGTGGATTAGAGCAAAGATGACAGGCAGATGAGAGGTTTATTTTTTCCATGTGGCCTTGTCAGCCAGGTGGAATTGGTTGACGTCACTACAAGATTGAACCAAATGGGGCTTAATCATCCTCTGCCTCCCAGAGTGGGTAGAGTTTGGCCACCAAGAGAAACCAACGGATGAAACCAGACTGGGAGGTATTCCACAGAGAGAAGCAAGGCCAGAAAGTGGTATGTTTATGGCTCTTTAGTGTGGGTGAAAGAGGGTTTGAGATTTATGAGTAATGAGAAAGGGCTGAATATTCACTTTCATTAATCCAACTTCTGATACTTTGGAACATGTTCTTTTTTTTTTTTTTTGGAACATGTTCTTATGAGTGGATGAGCCAAAGAAAAAACGATAGTATAAACACATAGGGAAGGAAGAGAAATCAAGGACCTTCGTTACCCACAGAAGTTGGTAGTCCTTGATAAAATAAGAGTTGATTGTAGTTCAAAAAGCAAAGAATGTTGTTAGGGCAATATAAATTAACATCATTTACTGGCTTGCACATTTACAGATTCTTAGAAACCAAGATGTGTGTGTGTGTGTGTGTGTGTGTGTACATACTCTTAATAGTGGGTATTTTCATGCTGGTGAGGAATAAGTAAAATGTGAGAGTGATAAATGGAGAAGATTTTTTTATTTAATTTTTAAATTTTTTATTTTACATACTTCTTGAGATGAAGGCCAGATACATGACACAGGTAGAAAAACACATCGGTTGTAAAGGTGCTATGGATTTTGTAGGATGTACATTTTGTAGTCTTTTCCTATAAACGCTCTTTGACTGAAAGAGAAAAAGATCCAAGGAAAGTGTGGCTACTTTACAATCTGGAAAATTGAGTGGTGGTGTGCTTTTGGGATTTAGGGGGCAGAAGCTGCTAAAACGCCTTTGCATGAGCTCATCTGGCCTCCCCACCAAAGGGGGCCTTTTGGCAGTGTGCTCTCACCGACTGCTGCTCAGCAAGAGTCCAGCAGCTGGTTTGAATTAGACTTCCTCTGCCAAATATTTCATAATCAAAACCTGTAGGAAAAACTCTCCTAGACTATATTTTTTAATGGCTGACGTGGGATTAGCAATCAAACTGAATATGGTAGAAGCCACCCTGTCACTTTGCCCA
Organism: Canis lupus familiaris; assembly: GCF_011100685.1. Taxonomy (NCBI): domain Eukaryota; kingdom Metazoa; phylum Chordata; class Mammalia; order Carnivora; family Canidae; genus Canis; species Canis lupus. The sequence continues at coordinate 80,958,581 of NC_049226.1, read as the reverse complement.
TGCTCCGTCTTACTCGGGTCACATGTGGGATAATTTTGAGACTTAACTCTTGCTGAGATAACTCATGTTTAATTGGCAGGTTGGTTCTATAGGAATCAGCCCAGGGAGGCAATTCTCAAAGCATACTTTCTTGGACCTCTGAGAGGATCTCCTCTTCAGGGGGTCTGTGAGTTTGAAACTATTTTCATAGTAATACTAAGATGTTATTTGCGTTTTTTTCCCCTATTGACATTTGTTGGTAAAATTGCTGGTGCCTTAGCATGAATCAAGGTAGTTGATTCCATACGAAACTGTATGGACTTAGGAAGGGGCAGAGCGGAATGCCAGGTTAACCTCAAAATGTCTTTATTGGAGCAGGAAATATTATTAGTTTTATTTAATCTTAAACCTTGAGTGACATTCATCTTCTTAAAATTCTGTAAGATGAGGTGGGAAATACTCCAGCACTTCTGAGTATTGAAGCATGATGGTTGTCTCAAAGAAAAAGACGTGTGGTTGAGTTGCTAGTTGAACTAGCTGTGTTTTTTCATGGACCACTCTTTTTTTTTTTTTTTTTTCTTAAAGATTTTACTTATTTATTCATGAGAGACACAGAGAGAGAGAGAGGCAGAGACACAGGCTGAGGGAAGAGAAGCAGGCTCCATGCAGGAAGCCCCATGCGGGACTTGATCTGGGGAATCTGGGATCACACCTTGGGCCGAAGGCAGGCGGTAAACCACTGAGCCACCCAGGCGCCTCTTGGACCACCATTTTTTACTTGAAAAAACACCTTCTGGAGAGTGGCTGGGAACATGTAGAATAGGAGGACCCTGAGCTCACTTCATCCCACAGATACACACCACTGGATAACACATCAGCATAAATAGTCCAGAAAAAGACCCAAAGGCTGGTAGAAGAAACTCCTCTACTTAAGGGAGAGAAGAAGCTGCATTGAAGAGGGTGGGAAGGGCAGAGACAGGGGCGGGTGCTAAAGGGCCCCCAACAGTCAGCAGGAGGGAGGGAGCCACAGGGCAGGAAACAGACTATCACATCAGGAAACCTGCAGAGGGAAGACAAACACCCCCCCCCCCCCAACATTTGGCTTTTGGCTTTGAAAACAAGAGGGGCCAAATTTCATGAGTTCTTAAGACCAGTGTGGGACGTAAAGCCTGGAATTTAAAAAATCAGTGGGCTCAGCTCTGGGAGAGCCTCAATGGTGTTAGGAAGCTGAGTCCCCACCCTTTAAGAGACAGCACAAGAAACAGCCCAAGGAGATCCAGTGTAGAAGCAGCAGCTTGAAAAACACCTCGGTCCTACAGGAGGGAGAGTTATTTACTTATCTCAGAGCAGGTCCCAGAGAAGCAGGGATTGCAGGAAGACCCCACCAGGAACAAAGGAGCTTGCAGGCACTATTTCCCTCCCATGCCCCTCAACGGAAACACAGGGCCACCAGCCCTCATGACCTAACTTGTTTACACCAGGCCACCCCTCCACTCTGTGCTTTGGAGGATCCACTCTCTCCAGTCACCCTTGCCTCAGTCCCAGCCTTGTGGGTCCCCTCCCCTAGAACACCTACATAAACCTCAACAACACATCTCCTGACCTGTGCATTTTACAGGGCCTCAGTTCTGGTGGCAGCTGTTGGTCACCTCCCAGGGAGGTTGCCCGCACTTTGGTAAACCTGCATCCTACGCCTGCGCAGGCTTGGAGTGGCCCCTTCTGGCCCCGGTATCTGCAGTGGCTACACATCCCCTATGAAGGAGGACTGGCACCTTCTTAAATGTGTGTGCCCCACCTATCACTTTCAAGAGCAAAAGACATAGCTGACTTTTCTATCACAGAGAAACAGGCACAGAGGGGCACTTGGGTGACTCAGTTAAGCATCTGCCTTTAGCTCAGATCATGATCCTGGTATCCTGAGATCAAGCTACGTGTGGAGTTCAGCGGGGAGTCTGCTTCTCTCTCTAAAGAAGAGAGTAGATAAAAACTACTAAAACAACCACAAAACAAGTAACAACCATAAACACATATATATCAGTGATTACTTTGAATGTAGGGGCTCCTGGGTGGCTCAGTCCGATGGACATCTGGCTCTTGATTTCAGCTTGGGTTGTGATCTCAGGGTCATGAGATTGCACCCTGTATCAGGCTGGGGGTGGGGCCTGCTTGAGATTTTTCTCTCCCTCTGCCCCTACCCTCCCCTCAGCCTCTCACACATGCTCTTCCTCTCTCAACTAACTAACTAACTTTGAACATAAAAGGACTAAATGCCCTGTTCCAAAGACCTAGGGTCACAGAATGAGTAAGAAAACAAGACCCATCTATGTGCTGCCTACAAGAGATTCATTTTAGACCTAAAGATATCTGCAGGTTGAAAGTGAGGGGATGGAGAAACATTTGTCATGCAAATGGTGTCAAAATAAAGCCAGGGTAGCAATACTTACATTGTGCAAAATAGACTTTACAACAAAGACTGTAACAAGAGACCAAGAATAATACTACATGCTAAAAAAGAGGAGGATCCAACAAGATACGACAATTCTCTCTCCCTCTCCCTCAGCCCTTCCCCTCCTCTTTCTCTCTCTCTCTAAAATAACTACATTTAAAAAAAAAATAAGTGAAGTATACATGTGGAAAAATGATGAGAAAAGCAATTTTTCTTAAGGTCATTAAATTTCAACATTTTGTGTCATGACATCCATTTAATATAGTTTAATTCATTAACTTCTTCCAAAAATATTTTCTCTATATGTAAGAAATTCTAAGTGGATCAGTACAGCAAAACGTACATGCTACTTCATTTATACTTCATTATATTTATTTATTTATAGGAAAGCACTCTCAATGTTTTTCATACAGGATTTTTGAAAACTTGGATGAGGATTGTACCTCAGAGAAATAAATAAAATGGCTTGTTCGTAGCTTCATTCATTGTAGGCTGTATATCAATAATATTTTTCTAAAAATTTTTTGGTTCCAGCCTTTACTCCTCTAATGGTAATTTGAGCAAAAGGGCTTCATGAATAAATAAATAGTAAAGGGCTGTCATGAATAAATAGAGTCTTTTTAAAAAAAGATATAGATGAATTCTCTTATCTCCTGCATTTTTAAAAAATATTTATTTGTTGTTTGTTTTAAAGGGAGTAGGTCAAAGGGAGAGAATGATAAGCAGACTCTTTTTTTTAATTTTTTTTTTAAGATTTTATTTATTCATTCATGAGAGACACAGAGAGGAGAGAGAGAGGCAGAGACACAGGCAGAGGGAGAGGCAGGCTCCATGCAGGGAGCCCGACGCAGGACTTGATCCCGGGTCTCCAGGATCACGCCCTGGGCGGAAGGCAGGTGCTAAACCGCTGAGCCACCCAGGGATCCCTGATAAACAGACTCTTGGTTGAGCCTGGAGCCCAACACAGGGCTCAATACCATTATCCTGAGATCATAACCTGAGCCAAAATTAAGAGTCAGATGCTCAACTGACTGAGCCATCCAGGTGCTCCTTCCTCTTTTTTTTTTTAGCAGCTGTACTGAGGTAACTCGTATACCATACAATTCACCCACTTAAAGTGTAGCATTTAATGGTTTTTAGTGTGTTCACAGAGTTGTGTGACCATCACCACAATCAATATTAGGACACTTTCATCAACCTAAAATGGAATTCCTTACCTATCAGCAGTCTTCCAGCCCTCAGGAACCAGGAATCTAAATCTGTCTCTATAGTTTTGCCTGTTCTGGACTTTTCTTTTTTTTTCTTTCTTTCTTTCTTTCTTTCTTTCTTTCTTTCTTTCTTTCTTTCTTTCTTTCTTTCTTTCTTTCTTTCTTTCTTCTTTCTTTCTTTTTTTTAGATCTTATTTGTATATTCATGAGAGACACAGAGGCAGAGACATAGACAGAGGGAAAAGCAGGCTCCCTGTAGGGAGCCCAATGCCGGACTCAATCCCAGGAACCCAGGGTCATGACCTGAGCCAAAGGCAGATGCTCAACCACTGAGTAACCCAGGTGTCCCTATTCTGAACATTTCATATAAATGGAATCATATGGAGCCTTTAATGTCTGGTTTCTTTTCCCATAGCATCATGTTTTCTTTTTTTTTTTTAAAGATTTTATTTATTCATTCGTGAGAGAGAGAGAGCAAGAGAGAGAGGAAGAGACACAGGTAGAGGGAGAAGCAGGCTCCATGCAGAGAGCCCGACCTGGGATCAAGACCCACGTCTCCAGGATCAGGCCCTGGGCTAAGCGTAGTGCTAAACCGCTGAGCCACCCGGGCTGCCCCAGCATCATGTTTTCAAGGTTGATCCATGTTGTAGCATGTGTCTCAACTTCATTTCTTTTGATGGCTGAATAATATTCCATTGTATGGATATACCACATTTATCATTTGATGGCCATTTGACTTATTTTCACTTTTTGACTCTTATGAATAACACTGCTCTATAATATTCACGTACAAGTTTTTGTGTGAACATATGTTTGTTTTAGGGCGTATATATCTAGGAATAGGATTGCTGGGTCATCTGGAGCTCTATGTTTAACCTTTTTTTGAGAAGGTACCAGGCTGGTTAGTATAGTCATTCCATCATTTGAAATTCTCACCAGCAGTGTATGAGTTTTTCATTTTCTTAAGTCTCGTTTTAAGTTGTGTTTCCCTAATAGCTAATGATGTTGAACATCATTTCATGTGCTTATTGGCCATTTGTATATTTTCTTTGGAGAAATATCTATTCACATCCTTGATCTTCTAATTGGGTTGCCTTTTTATTATTGAGTTGTAAGAGTTTATATATTTTGTAGATAAATGCCTTATGAAATAAATGATTTGCGGGGATCCCTGGGTGGTGCAGCGGTTTGGCGCGTGCCTTTGGCCCAGGGCGCGATCCTGGAGACCTGGGATTGAATCCCACATCAGGCTCCCGGTGCATGGAGCCTGCTTCTCCCTCTGCCTATGTCTCTGCCTCTCTCTCTCTCTCTGTGACTATCATAAATAAATAAAAAAAATTAAAAAAAAAACTTTAAATGATTTGCAAATATTTTTCCTGTTTTGTGGGTTGTCTTTTCACTTTCTTGTTGGCAGTGTCATTTGAAGCACAAATTTTTTTAATTTTGATGAAGTCCAGTTTATCAATTTTCTCTTGCATTTTTGTGTCATATCTAAGAAGGCTTTCCCTAATCTAAGGTCACAGAAATTTACTCCTCTGTGCTCTTCTAAAAGTTTTATACTTTGAGTCTCACATTTACTCTTTTATCCCTATGAAGTCAATTTTTGTGTAGTATGAATTAGTGATCAAACATCACTCCTTTGGGAATATCCAGTTATCACAGTACCATTTTTTAAAAAGACTGTTCTTTCTCCATTGAACTGTCTTGGCAAAAATCATTTGGTCATAATGAAGGGTTTTTTTCTGGACTCTCAATTTTATACCTTTGTGGTAAGTTTTGAAATCAGAAGTATGAATCCTCCAGTTTTTTTCTTTTCAAAATTATTTGGGTGATTGTGATTCCCTTGCATTTTCATATGGATTTAGGATCAGCTTGTCAATTTCTAGAAAAAAAAAAAAGAAAGAAAGAAAGGGATCCCTGGGTGGCTCAGAGGTTTAGCGCCTGCCTTCAGCCCAGGACGTGATCCTGGGGTCCCGGGATCGAGTCCCACATCAGGCTCCCTGCGTAGAGCCTGCTTCTCCCTCTGCCTGTGTCTCTGCCTATCTCATTCTCTCTCTCTCTCTCTCTCTCTCTCTCTCTCTCTCATGAATAAATAAATAAAAATCCAAAAAAAAAAAGACGGATGACATTTGGTAGAGATTGCCTTGAGTCTGTAGATCAATTTAGGGAATATCGCCATCTTAAAAAATATTGTCTTCCAGTCAATGATACAGAATATCTTTCTACTTATTTGGGCCTTTAATTTATTTCAGCAATGTTTTGTAGTTTCCTCAGTATAAGTTTTATACTTCTTTTGCTAAATGTATTCCAAAGTATTTTTTTACTTTGATCTATCATAAATGGATTTTTTTCTTAATTTCCTTTTTAGATTGCTCACTCCTACTGTATACAATCAATTGTATACAATTGTATGCAATACAAAACCTTGAGGGTTTTTTTGTTTGTTTGTTTTGTTTTGTTTTTAGAGAGAGAGATAGAGAGTGGGGCAGAGGAGCAGAGGAAGAGGATGAGAGAGAATCTTAAACAGACTTCATGCCCAGCATGGAGCCCAAAGCAGAGCTCCATCTCACAACCCTGAGATCATGACCTGAGCTGAAATCTAGAGTCGGACACTTAACCAGCTGAGCTACCTAGGTGCCCAATACATTGATTTTTTTTTAAAGATTTTATTTATTCACGAGAGATACAAAGAATGAGATAGAGGCAGAGACACAGGCAGAGGGAGAAGCAGGTTCCATGAAGGGAGCCCATGAGGGACTCGATCCCGGGACTCCAAGATCATGCCCTGGGCCGAAAGCAGGCGCTAAACTGCTGAGCCACCCAGGGATCCCCTCAATACATTGATTTTTATATCTTGATCTGCTTTCTTGCTCAACTCGTTTTTTAATCTAATTGGTTTTTAGTGGATTCCTTAGGACTTTCTATGTACAAGATCATGTCATCTTCAAATAAGAGGTAGTTGTACTACGTTCTTTTCTGGGTGCCTTTTATTTCATTTTCTGGCCTAATTGCTCTGGCTAAAATATCCACTATGATGTTGAATATAAGTGGCATAAACAGACATCCTTGTCTTTTTCATTAAGTATGGTGTTAGCTATGGGTTTTTCATAGATGCCTATTATCAGGTTGAAGATATGTGGAGTGTTTTCCTCATGAAAGGGTATGGGATTTGTTGAATGCTTTTTCCACGTCTAATATTATGATCATGTGAGTTTGTCCTTTACCTGTTTATATGATGTATTACCATATTGATTTTGGGATGTTCAATCTTGCACTTTTAGGATAAATCTTCTTTGGTCATACTAGATTCAGTTTGCTAGTATTTTGATGAGGAGTTTTGTGTCTTAAATTCATAACTGATATTGGTCTGTATTTTTGTGAGATGTCTTTGGTTTTGGTATTGGGATATTACTGGCCTCATAAAATGAGTTTGAAGATGTTCCCACTTTTTCTGCTTTTTTGAAGACTTTATGAAGATTTAGCTTTTTTTTTTTTTTTTTTTAATATTTGGTAGAACTCACCAACAAAGCCATCTGGGCTTGAGATTTTCTTTGTGGGAAGTTTTTCACTGTTAGTTAAAGGGATTTTTAATTTATTTTATTTTAGTTTTTAAAGATTTTATTTATTTATTCATGAGAAATGCACAGAGAGAAAGGCAAAGACAATCAATTAATGTAATCCATCATATCAACAAGCTAAACAAGAAAAGTCATATGAATGAATGTATCAAGAGATACAGAAAAGGCATTTGACAAAATCTAACACCCATTCATGATAAAAAAGTAAACTAGGAATAGAGGGGAACATTCTCTACTTGATAAAGACTATCTACAGGGACACCTGGGTGGCTCAGTGGTTGAGTGTCTCCCTTTGGCCCAGGGCATAATCCTAGTCCCGGGATTGAGTTCCCTATCAGGCTTCCTGTGAGGAGCCTGCTTCTCCCTCTATCTGTATCTCTGCCTCTCTCTCTCTCTGTGTCTCTCATGAATAAATAAATAAAATCTTTAAAAAAAAGAAAAAGGGGACCCCTGGGTGGCGCAGCAGTTTAGCGCCTGCCTTTGGCCCAGGGCGCGATCCTGGAGACCCGGGATCGAATCCCACGTCAGGCTCCCAGTGTATGAAGCCTGCTTTTCCTCTGCCTATGTCTCTGCCTCTCTCTCTCTCTGTGTGTGACTATCATAAATAAATAAAAAGAAAAAAAAAAAAAGAAAAAAAGAAAAAGGCTTATCTACAAAAAAAATCTATTGCTAACATCATGACTTTTTTTTTTTAAGATTTTATTTATTTATTTATACGAGAGACATACAGAGAGAGGCAGAGACCTTGGCAGAGAGAGGAGCAGGTTCCCCGTGAGGACCCCAATTCAGGACTCAATCGCAACCCCTGCATCATGACCCGAGCCAAAAGCAGATGTTCAACCACTGAGCCACCTTAGTGCCCCTAACATCATGCTTAATAGTGAGAAACACAAAGCTTTCCCATCCATCCCAAGGCAAGGATGTCCTTGCTAATATAATCCTTGCTAATATAATAAGTTAAGAAAAGGAAGTAAAAGGTATACAGATAAGTGGTTGCCAGGAGGAGAGAGGAAATGAATAAGCAGAGCAAAGAGAGTTTTTAGGGCATTGAAAATACTCTGTATATTATAATGATGGATATATGTCATTACACCTTTGTCCAAACCTCTAGAACGTACACCACCAAGAGTGACCCCTAAAGTAAACTATGGACTTTGAGTGCTTATGATGTGTCAGTGTAGGTTCATTCTTGGTAGAAAAAAGAAGTACCATGTACTGAATGATGTTGATAACAGGGGAGGCTGTTCGTGTGTGAGGGCTTACCACTTCCTAATCCAGGTTGAACCTCTTTTTGATATGCATAGCCTTTTCAGAGCATAAAAAAGTCAGTGGAAAATTGGGCCTTAGCTCATCCAGCCCAGTGTTCTGCCTGTGGCATGAGGGGTCACTTTATGGGAAAACAGAATGGTATCTACTTCAAAGACTATAATATTGGGATCCCTGGTTGGCGCAGTGGTTTGGTGCCTGCCTTTGGCCCAGGGCGCAATCCTGGAGACCCAGGATCGAATCCCACGTCGGGCTCCCGGTGCGTGGAGCCTGCTTCTCCATCTGCTTATGTCTCTGCCTCTCTCTCTCTCTCTCCGTGTGTGACTATCATAAATAAATAAAAATTTTTTAAAAAGACTATAATATTGTTTTGAAATGTACTTTTCCAAAAACTGCAGGTAGTTTTTATAACTTTCAGCTTATTGATCGGTATAAATTAATGACACTTTCCTCTACTAGTACATTAATTACTTTTGATCTTTGCTTGTTTGTGGTCCTAGGTTGGTTCATTCTGGCTCTGGATGTCGATCACCCTCACTTGGATCTGACCTTACATTTGCTACCAGGACAGGCTCTCGGCAGGGCATTGAGATGCATCTCTTCAGGGTGGAGACACATCGGGATCTATCAACCTGGACCAGGATACTTGTTCAGGGTTGCCATGCTGCTGCTGAACTAATTAAGGAAGTCTCTCTAGGTATAGATCCTCACATACGATTTCTAATAGTAATTAAATGGAATTATTATACTTTTATTTTTTATTTATTTTTATTTTTTGTTATACTTTTATTTTATTTTATTTTAAACAGCTTTATTTTTTTTAATTTTTATTTACTTATGATAGTCACATAGAGAGAGAGAGAGAGAGGCAGAGACATAGGCAGAGGGAGAAGCAGGCTCCACGCACCGGGAGCCCAACGTGGGATTCAATCCTGGGTCTCCAGGATCGCGCCCTGGGCCAAAGGCAGGCGCTAAACCGCTGCGCCACCCAGGGATCCCTATACTTTGTTTTAAAGTAAAAACCAAGTGTGCCTGGGTGGCTTAGTTGATTGAGCCTCCAATTCTTGATTTCGGTTCAGGTCATGATCTTAGGGTTGTGACATTGAGCCCTGCGTTGGACTCCACGCTGGGTATGGAGCCTGTTTGGGATTATCTCTCAACCTCTCCCTCTGCCCCTCTTGCTTGTGCTCACTCTCTCTCTCAAATAAATAAGTAAATAAATCTTTTTAAAAAACCCATAAAAACATTTATCATATGGGCCAGACTCAAAAATATTCTAAAATATGGCAGCTTAAAATTATATCATGGTGGGAAGAAACCTGTTTTTTTATGTTTCAGTAGTAAAGTTTTCCTAAGCCTTGTATATGGCTCCTTCATAACACCGTGTGTACAACATGGCAGTTGTGCTATTCATCGTTTTAATCTGTATGTGATAATGTAAGGTCTCATTTACTTAAGTACTAGATGCACTAACCCTCCAGTTCAGAAGATTTGGAGACTAAGATATGGATTGACACCCTTAAAATATGGGCGTCTGGCAAGGCTTCTGGCTATAGAAAAATAAGGAATTTTGAGTAGGAGTTTGTCTTCAGAAGTTTGAAAATGTGTGCCCAGTACTCACTGAAATAAGCATCTAAAGGAAAGAAGCCTGGTTGTCTTTTCATTGTTGCAGCGCCCTCTTGTGGCTAGTCTATGTGGTTTCCTTTGTATGTATTTGTGTGTATGTACCTGTATGTATGTATAGATATTTCCGGATTGCTTTCCATTAAACAAAATACTTACTTATTTATTTATTTATTTATTTATTTATTTATTCATTCATTCATTCATTCATTCATTCATTCATTCATGAGAGATAGAGAGAGGAGCAGAGACACAGGCAGAGGGAGAAGCAGGCTCCATGGAGGGAACCTGACCTGGGACTTGATCCCCGGTCCCCAGGATCATCCCTGGGCCAAAGGCAGGCGCTAAACCACCGAGTCGGGATGCCTGGGTAGTTCAGTAGTTGGGCGTCTGCCTTTGGCCCAGGGCGTGATCCTGAGTCACTGGGTCGAGTCCCACATCGGGCTCCCTGCGTGGAGCCCGCTTCTCCTTCTCCATCTGGCTGTGTCTCTGCCTCTGTCTCTCTCTGTGTGTCTCTCGCTAATAAATAAATAAAATCTTTAAAAAAAATAAACCGCTGAGTCACCTGGGCGTACCTGCTTTCCATTTTAGCAAGAACAAAAAATAGTCAACATGGAGATGCAGAGTTTCTAGTTTGAATTAATTTGATTATCTTGGTTCCAAGTTAGTTTACTTAATTTTCTCCTGTTTTAAAAAACACAATTTCAGGATCCCTGGGTGGCGCAGCGGTTTAGCGCCTGCCTTTGGCCCAGGGCGCGATCCTGGAGACCCGGGATCGAATCCCACGTCAGGTTCCCAGTGCATGGAGCCTGCTTCTCCCTCTGTCTGTGTCTCTGCCTCTCTCTCTCTCTCTCTCTCTCTCTGTGACTATCATAAAAAAATAAAAATAAAAAATAAAAACACAATTTCATAGAATTTTATAAAAAGAGAAAATTTTCAAGGGAAATTCAATTTTCAAGAAAATTCTTTCAAGGGAAGAATGTTTTGTAATTTATCTTTCTTTCCATTGCTTTTGGAAAGTGAGGGATCTCTATGGCTTTAGAACTGCATAGACAGCATTTCTATGGGTCATCTTCTAACACTGGCAGAAGGATAATTTTTTAAATGTTGTCAAAATGACATAATTCTTCAACTCTTCAGTACTTGCTTGATATTTTCCTTACAACCACAATGATGATTCAAGCAGTGACACTAATGGCTAGTAAGACCCCACCTTGGATTTTGACCAAAGCCACCATAACCACACTGTCTTTCTCACTTGTGTGTCTCTTGCCCATTTTCTCTATGGAGTGGTTGGTCACCACATTTTAGGGCTCTGGTTTTTGTCTTGGCCATAGAATGTGCTTTCTGGGTTGTGTCCTCAATGTGAAGGTCTAAAATGGTCTGTGTTCCTTTGGGGAGTCCAAAACACTCAGCCCTTTATAGGCATCTGGGATCACCATATCTTCTTTAAGAATCCAGAGAGAGGGGCACCTGAGTGGCTTAGTCTGTTGGGCATCTGCCTTTGGGTCAGGTCATGATCTCAGGATCCTAGGATCGGCCCCACGTGGGGCTCCCTGCTCAGTGGGGAGTCTGCTTCTCTCTTGCCCTCTGCCCCTCTCCCAGCTTGTTCTGTCTCCCAAATAAATAAATAAAGTCTTTAAAAAAAATCCAGAGATATGTTTCCCAAAACAAAGAATGAAACTTGGATTTTTAATGTTTTTTAGTTTCATGTTTCTTTGGTGTCTGGCAGCTAAACTTCTGGCAAGAAACAAAAATCTGTCCAGTCCCTGGCTCAAGTTGTTTCAATACAGATGGCCTGAGGAAAAAGAGAATAAGTATTGGTTGGGTCCTTATACTTTAAAACAGACAAAAGAAAAAAAATAAAACACAAAAGAAACACATTTTATGGCAGGTATGAACTTTTTAATTTTTTTAAGACTTTATTTATTTATTTATTTATTTATTTGTTTATTTGAGAGTGAGAGAATGAGCAGGGGGTAGTGAGTAGAAGGAGAGGGAGAAGCAGGCAACCTGCTGAGCAGGGACTCCAACATGGGCTTGATCCCAGGACCTGGGATCATGACCTGATCTGATAGCAGATATTTAACTGACTAAGCCACCCAGGTGCTCCAAACTTCTTTATTCTCATTTACAAATACATGTACACTGTCTTAATATTGCCTTGGTAATACTTGCATTTCCGCAATTTAGGTCAACTGGTGTACTTACTAATCACTTACTTTGTATTTAGAACTGCGCCACATGGAGATCTCTGGGTGGCTCAGAGGTTTAGTGCCTGCCTTCAGCCCAGGCGTGATCCTGGAGTCCTGGGATCGAGTCCCACATCAGGCTCCCTGCTGTGTGGAGCCTGCTTCTCCCTCTGCCTGTGTCTCTGCCTCTCTCTCTTTCTCTCTCTGTGTGTCTCTCATGAATAAATAAATAAAATCTTTTAAAAAAAAAAGGAAAAAAAAAAAAAAAAAGAACTGTGCCACATGTATTAAACTGGCCAAAGGTAAACTGCTGTGACGAGAACCAGAATTCCTTTAAAATGTGTTTGTATGTATGTGCATGCATGCACCTAATCTATCATGTCTTAATATGTGTATGCTTACTGTGCATATCCACATTTGCATGCATACACACATTCAATAAGCAAGTTATCCTTCAGATGCATGTTACTGCTTTGTGTTAAATTGTTGGGAAATTCAGAGAGGTTTATTTAAACTATAACTATTGCACATTATACTACATGTTCAGATATCCATGGCCTAAAGAATGTCAGGAAGTTGACAAGAAAAAATCAGTTAAGCCCTGTTTCTCTGTCTCTTGTGTGTTTTAATTATGGTTTACTCATTTGTTTCTTTTTTTGTACAGTTTACTCATTTAGGAAAATTTCAGTGACTACCTATAGGATTTTGCTAGTGAATGTAGTATATGAACTTCATAATGTTCATTTAGATCTAAACCTTTATTAGATTACGGTAGAATTGGGACACCTAGGTGGCTCAATGGTTGGGTGCCTGCCTTTGGCTCAGGTTGTGATCCTAGGATCCGGGATCAAGTTCTGCATTGGGCTCCCTGTGGGGAGCCTGCTTCTCCCTCTGCCTGTGTCTCTGCCTCTCTCTCTCAGTCTGTGTCTCATGAATAAATAAATAAATCTTTATTTTTTTTTTTAATTTTTAAAGTTTTTTTTAAATTTTTTATTTATTTATGATAGTCACACACACAGAGAGAGAGAGGCAGAGACACAGGCAGAGGGAGAAGCAGGCTCCATGCACCGGGAGCCCGACGTGGGATTTGATCCCGGGTCTTCAGGATCGTGCCCTGGGCCAAAGGCAGGCGCTAAACCGCTGCGCCACCCAGGGATCCCTAAATAAATCTTTAAAAAAAAAAAAAGATTACAGTAGAATTGATCAATGATCCTTCTGATACACAAGGACTTTTTCCTTTTGGCAAATATGAACCTCAAGATCACTAGGCAGAGAATGCATTTAATTCCCTCAGGTATATACAACCATTTTCCATTTGTCACAGGAATTCAAAATATGAAAATACATATATGTATATAATTGTTTGAACTTTAAGTATGCTTTTACTTAATTATTTTTTAGACATTTTATTTATTTATTCATGAGAGACAGACAGAAGCAGAGACATAGGCAGAGGGAGAATCAGGCTCCTCACAGGGAGCCTTATGCAAGACTCAATCCCAAGACCCCAGGATCACACCCTGAGCCAAAGGCAGACGCTCCACCGCTGAGCCACCTAGGCGTCCCTAAGTATGCTTTTATTATTTATTTATTTATTTATTTTAATTTTTAAAAAAAATTCAGAATTTTTTTTTGAAAGATTTTATTTATTTATTCATGAGAGACACACACACACAGAGAGAGAGAAAGGCAGAGACACGGGCAGAGGGAGAAGCAGGCTCCATGCATGATCCTGGGTCTCCAGGATCAGGCCCCGGGCTGAAGGTGGCGCTAAACTGCTGAGCCACTGCGGCTGCCCCCTAAGTATGCTTTTAAAGGCTAATTTTATTATACCAATTACTCAAACTATTACAATTTTTTTTTAACTATTACAATTTTTAAATCAAACAAGAACTTTATGAAGATACTCTGCATTTCTGTAATTTTGGTGTCATAAAGACTAAGAAGTAGTAGTAGATACAGGAAGAGTTGCATTAGTAAATATGTAGAAGATCCGCAAGAGGAGAAAAAAATGAGCATTTAAAGTATTTTTAGTATTAGCGTATATGATGAGAGAGTTTGCTTTTACAGTGTTGTCAATTTTGTAAAATTGTCTTGAATTTTTATTCATCTACTGGCCAAATATGGATTGAGTGTATACTTTGTACTTTAACTGGCTATACTAAAATAGGTACAGTAGGAACACCTGGGTGGCTCTGTAGTTGAGCATCTGCCTTTGGTTCAGGGCATGATCCTGGTCCGGGGATCAAGTCCCACATTGGGCTCCCCCTGGGGAGCCTGCTTCTCCTTCTGCCTATGTCTCTGCCTGTCTCTGTGTGTCTCTCATGAATAAGTAAATAAAATCTTAAAAAAAAAAAAAAAAAGAAAAAGTTACGGTAGGCATAAGCCCTGCCTTTTAAGTAAGAAGGACAGAAGCAGAAAGAATAAGTACTTCTCAGAGTTGTTATAAGTCATAAGTGGAATTCCTGTTTCCTCTGACCCTAACACACACACACTTCTTTTTTTTTTTTTTTTTTTTTTAGATTTTATTTATTTAATCATGAGAGACACAGAGAGAGAGGCGGAGACATAGGCAGAGGGAGAAGCAGGCTCCATGCAAGGGAGCCAACGTGAGACTCGATCCCAGGTCTCCAGGCTCACACCCTGAGCTGACGGCAGCACTAAACTGCCGAGCCACCAGGCTGCCCAACACACACATTTCTAATGCAAGTTTTATTACCTCCATTTTTAAGATGAAAGAACTGGGGTTAATGTGGTGAAGGCTTGAATTGGATCTTTTCTGAATCCAAAATCAGTGCCTTCAGCCCCTGATTTTCCCCCTCTAAGTGACTCATTCTTATGTCCAGATTAAACTCTTGGAGGATATATACAGTATCAGTTTCTCTCGATTCATTAAATCAACAAATACTTATTGAGTATTTTATTACTTACGAAGTGCTGTGCTTTGTATGTAATAAGAGAAAAAAATAAATAAGACCTACTTCATGCCTTTGATCAAATAGGTAAAACAAAGGAACATAGTGCCATATTCTTTGTAACCCTGGGCGTGATCAGCCCATTGATTCTACTTGATAGACTGGCATTTTTCATGTGCAGTAACAGAGAATTTTGCTCCAGCCTTTCTCTGAGAGAGTCCTGGGCAATCAGGCCATATTGAACTTACAAAGCCCATTCCCTTCTGTTTTTTTTCTGGAAGACTTAGAAGAGCCCAAGGTGGCACAGTCCTGCAGCTACTGAAGGAAGAGTTTTGCTGGAAATACTGGAACCTTCCAGGGCCTCATACCAAGTAACTGACCCCAGAGCAGCAGAAACAGGATTTGACATTAGGGTCTTTGTCCTTCATGATACACTGGCAATCTCCAGTAGTCTTTCATTTAAAAAGACACACAGTAAAAAAAATTAAAAATTAAAAAATGAAATAAAATAAAAAGACAAAGTAGAAACCATAGGATGTATTTACCAGTATTCATCTTGATGTAACACAATAAATTTATTAATGAACCTTTTCTCCTCTTTGCCTTATTAAATTTTTTACTATTGGAAAACTGCTTAGAAAGTTATCTTTAATGTATGTCATTGTACTCAGCAATATCCCATAGTTTGAAAAAGCCAGCATCTCTCCCACTTAGCAGATTGTGAGGTAGTAGCCAGAGTGCTAGAAGGAAAACTAGGTGGGTGGGGACCATAAGCATCAGGGAAACCATAGGACGAAGGAAAGAAATGGCCAGCAGGGTTAAATGTATCAGTGAGGATCGTTTAGGCTTAATTTAACAGAAAATCCCCTTTAAAACTAGATTAAACATTAAAGAAGTATAGTATCTACATAAAAGAAAGAGCAAGAATAAAAGGTGAGAGGTGGTTTTCCCTTCCCAGTTGTATTTCTTTTTAATCCGATTGAGCCAGTTTGGCTCATGTCTCTACTTTGAACCAACAATAGTCACCAGGGGAAAGCCAAGCTCTGATTGGCTCAGGGGCGATCTATCTACCCTTGAATTTGAAATCACCCTTCTTTGAAACACATGAGGAAAGAGTAGAAACCTGATTAAAATTGGGGTTTGACTGTAAAAGAAGAATGGAGAAATAGAAACTGGGTATACATCTGACAGTGAGTACTTAAAAATATCAAGACAAGAACTGGTTGGATTCAGCAACATGTAGATGATTATTGGTGTCCTTGGGGGAAAGATGCTTCATGAGGGCAGTGGCAGACTGCAAGAGGGCTGAGGATTGAATGGGAAGTGAAACATGGATAAACTCATTAAAAACAGCTCCTTTTGGGCAGCCCGGGTGGCTCAGCAGTTTAATGCTGCCTTCAGCCCAGGGTGTGATCCTGGAGACCAGGGATTGAGTCCCACGTCAGGCTCCTGCATGGAGCCTGCTTCTCCCTCTGCCTGTGTCTCTCTCTCTCTGTCTCTCATGAATAAATAAATAAAATAAAATTAAAAAAACAGCTCCTTTTTTTTTTGTTAAGATCTTATTTACTTATTCATGAAAAACAGAGAGAGGCAGAGGGAGAAGTAGGCTCCCCACGGGGAGCCCCATGTGGGACTCAAGCCTGGGGACTCCTGGATCACGTCCTGAACTGAAGGCAGACTTTCAACCGCTGAGCCACCCAGGCATCCCAAAAAACAGCTCCTTTAAAAAGAAAGAGAGAGGCTCCTGACAGGCTCAGTTGATAGAGCATGGGACTCCTGATCTTGGGGTTGTAAGTCTGAACCCACACTGCATATAGAGAGTACTTAAAAATAAAATATTTTTTAAGATTTTATTTATTTATTCATGATAGTCACACACAGAGAGAGAGAGAGAGAGAGGCAGAGACACAGGCAGAGGGAGAAGCAGGCTCTATGCAGGGAGCCCGATGTGGGATTCAATCCCGGGTCTCCAGGATCGCGCCTTGGGCCAAGGGCAGGTGCTAAACCGCTGCGCCACCCAGGGATCCCAAAAATAAAATCTTTTAAAAGAGAGAAGAAAGGTGAGGGGTTGAGTAATGGCATTTCTTCTAATAATGAGAGGTTTGAACATTTAAAATGTTAATGGGAGAGATCTAGTTTAAAGGGAAATGTTGAAGGGCTCCTGGGTGGCTCAGTTGGTTGCTTGCCTGACTTTTATTTTTAAGGTTTTAATCATTTGAGAGAGAAAGAGCGCACAAGTTAGGAATGGCAGAGGAGGGGGAGAAGCAAACATGCCTTTGATCAGGGAGTCCAACATAGGGCTCAATCCTAGGACCCTGGAATCATGACCTGAGCCAAAGGCAGACACTTAACTAAGCCACCCAGGCACCCTGAGCAGCTGACTCTTTTTTTTTTTTTTTTTTAAGATTTTATTTACTTATTCATGAGAGACACAGAGAGAGAGAGAGAGAGAGAGAGGCAGAGACACAGGCAGAGGGAGAAGCAGGCTCCATGCAGGGAGCCCACTGAGGGACTCGATCCTGAGACTCCAGAATCATACCCTGGGCTGAAGGCAGATACTCAACCGCTGAGCCACCCAGGTGTCCCTGCAGCTCACTCTTGATTTCAGCTCAGGTCATGATATCAGGGTTGTGAGATTGAGCTCCGTGATGGGTTCCATGCTGGGTGCAGAGTCTGCTTAAGATTCTCTATCTCTCTGCAAAAAAAAAAGAAAAAAAGATTCTCTCTCTCCTCCTCCTTCTGCCCCTCCCCCCTGCATGGACCCATTCTTTCTCTCTTAAAAAAAAAAATTGAGTGTAATGATCGAACCTTAAATGTGAAGTCAGAGAATTTTCTAATGGGCGTTATTAATGATACAGAGAGATTCTCCTCAGAGAACTTGGTTCAGAATGATTGAGCATGGATGAGAGTACATGTGGTAAACTGGAGATTCCTTGTTTTAGGTGGTTAGTGTGCGCATAGCCTTCCCCATACCATCTCTCACCCCATCCCTGATCACTACCTTGTCCCTGACCCCTATTCCAGGTTGTGGGTGGGTGATGAAGTAGGTCTCAGGGTTGAGATGAACGTAGAGAATTGATGAGAGTATCTGTTGAACGTATTACTTGGTAATAAAATTTTCCAAAATTTGAAACTGAAATTTTCAGTTTCCAAAATTCCAAATTTTCTAAATTTGAATCTGTTGAACGTATTACTTGGTAATAAAATTTTCCAAAAACCCTGAAAGTTTGGGATGCCTGGGTGGCTCAATGGTTGAGCATCTGCCTTCAGCTCAGGGTGTGATCCCGGGGTCCTGGGATCGAGTCCCATGTCAGGCTCCCTGCATGGAGCCTGCTTCTCCCTCTGCCTGTGTCTTTGCCTCTCTTTCCGTCTCTGTGTGTCTCTCGTGAATAAATAAAATAAAATCTTAAAAAAAAAAAAACAACCCTGAAAGTTTGAGATTTTTAGAGGAGTTAAAATGTCACAATTAACTAATTCTGGTGTATAGTATTCACTCAACAAAGTGTCCACTGTTATGCTTGTCATTGTTACTTAAGCCCCAGCAAATTAGTGCCTCCAATTAAGCGTTTTTTCAGTTTCCCAGTTAGTCTACCCCCTTCCTCTATCTTCCCAGTGTCTTGTCCATCTCCCTAGTATAGGACTTAGTTCATTCTTCCGTATTCATATTTCCTTTTCTTTCTCTCTCACTAGTCTGAATAAGATGTATCTGTTATTTAGCTCTGTATCTCACAGCACCTAACACATAATATAACATGTAGCTATGTATCTGGCACATAATAAGTGCTCTAAACAATGACTTCTTGGGGTGCTGGCGTGGCTCACTTGGTTGAGCATCTGACTCTTGGTTTCAGCTCAAGTCATGATCCCAGGATGTTGAGACTGAGCCCCAATTTGGGCTCTGAGCTCAACAGGGAGTCTGCTTGACATTCTTTGTCTTCCTTTCCCTATGTCCCTCCACCGACTCTTTCTCTAAAATAAATAAATCTTAAAAAAAAAAAAAAACCCACAATGATTTCTCCAGTGTAGTTTGTGATGACCAATCTGTCATCCTTACTGCCCTATGAAAGCAAAGAATTTAAAAAATAGCAATAAATGATTTAATGGACAAACAAACCAGCAAACTAACACATAATTCACAACTTTACTAGACTGTTAAGTCTTCATGTAGTTTTCTAATTATTCTGGGTCTAGGCTTATGAAGTCGCTTCCCCTAACTTGAGCTCTTAACACCATAAACCCACATTGTACCCTCCAAAAGGAACACAAAGCCCCCATTGCTGGGCACTAGATGTTTCTCTTCCTCCCTTGATTACCTCAAAAACTGTGGTATTTTTTCTGTTTCTTAAACTTTAGTATTTGATGTTCTGTGATTGTTCTTGAATGCTGCTGTTGTGTCTTTTTATATTTCTGACAACAGCTCTGTTAAGCAAAATCAGCACATTACCTTTTTTACTGACTTACCTATAAATTGAGTTGCATAGTGGATTTACAGCCCATAAAAGGATTTTAGTTGAATCAGGATGGTTGTAATAAGCCACTGGGAACAGCTCAAAGCTTCACTAAGTCCTAGATCCTGTCCCATCAGAGTAGGGCCACTTATCACAGCTGCCTGCCCTCCAGGCACTCACACACACACTCACATATTTGTTAAATCAGTCAGAGGCTTTTTGCTCTTTAGTGCACTACTCCTGACACCATCTGAGGATGAGAGGTGCCAGGTACTTAATCACCATTGCTTCACTATGTTTACCTACCATTTAGGGAGAAACCACTAAACTAAGAACTATTAGGCACAGTATTGTTATGACCAATTTATATTTTCAAAATTATCTGGTATTAATTATAATTTTAAATTAAAACAAACTCACTTCTAAACCCAAACATATTCGGTGTAACGTCCTTCCTTTCAAATTTGAAATGATCATAAACAATATTCTGTTTTTCTTTTTCAAAATTTGAGATCGAGTCTGTGGGGCTTGATCTCAGGACCCTGGGATCATGACCTGGGCTGAAAGCAGACACTTAACCAACTGAGCCACCCAGGTGCCCCAGTTTTTTCTTAAGTAACATGCAGACACTACATTTGCTTTCCTTTCCTTCCCTCATGGGGGGAAACAATCCTAAACAGAACCTTTAGGAAACTTCTTTTTATGCTGTTAATGACTTGGCTTTGCTAGTTGCAGTCACCTGATCTGGCCCCACTAGCGACACACCTGGAGGCAGAAATACTCACCCACCTGCGTGGCGCCTTCTCTAGCCAGTGCGTCAAGAACAGATCCTTGTTCTTTGAGCTTTTCTTTTCTGGACTAGAACTGACCCCTCTCTTCTAATCAGATTTCACTATCCTAGACTATGCCAAGGCTTCAGGGATGTTGATAGAATAAAATTCTCATGAAAACTGTATCCTGGTTGCTTTGATTAGAATCTGTTCTTCCTCCAAACCCTTAGCTATTTATTCGGAGATCATTGCATTGAATTACTTTCTACAAGTAGTTTTATCCATGTTTCGCCCCTGAGGTTTTTTTTCCTGAGGATAACTAATATTCGAAGTCTTTTGTCCAAAATCCTCTTCTTTAAGTTGTGCTGAGAAGGGACACTGCCAATATTTGTCTGTTCTTCTTTCTTATTCCTTATTTTTAAACACAGATCTGTCTTAACTAATTGAATGTTTTTGCAAGTGGAGTAAAAGAATACCCTGATTGGTCTGGGTAGGAGGACTCACTTATTTGGAAGCTACTTTTTGTGACCGAGCATAGTGTGACTCTGATCCTTTATTGAAGTTCATCTTTCCAAGGGCTGAGTTAATTTCCAGGTCTCAGAGGACCTTATACTTGTAGCTCCGATACTAACAAAACTGCTCACATGTTATTGAAACAGAAACTTCACCAATCTTGACAGAAGGCATGTGTCGTCTTGATTAAAGTTTTTTTTCCCCTATCAATTCAGATCAATCCTTTGAATTTTATCTTTGACAGGACTGACATTGGCTAACTATAGCCACTACCTTCAATAATGAACATTATCTTCATCCTCTTCACCAATACCAACCAAACCATGTTACTACCCCTAAAAGGCATCTCTGCCTTTTCTCGTTTGTTTTTTTTTCTTCTTGCTCACTGAAAACCTTTCTGTATTGCCTATCCAGTCTGACCTATTCTTTAGGGCTTGTCTGAAGTCCCAACTCCTCCAGGAAACTTTTCCTTGATTTTGGCCTTATTCGTTCTAGTGTTTTAGTCATGTTCTATACATTCTACCTAATACAGTTAGGAATTTCATGTTTATGCCTATTCATTTATGAAGTCCTTGAGAGCAGGGACCGTGCCTGTTACTTCTGCACACACGGTCTACTGCCAGGCCCAATGTTTAATAGATACTCACTGAATCAAACTGAATCAGATCAGGTGTCATAGAAAAAGATACTTTTTTTCTCGCCTCAATCAAGATGTTGATCCAAGCAACCAAAACAAAACTTACTTTAAGGAGTTCTAAATCAGGTAGGTATCACATATTCTCAAGTAAAGATTCTTTTTCCTTTAAGTCAGAAGCATCCTTTTCCACTTGATAACTAAAGTAGTAACTTTATCAATGATGGATTTTCCTTGTCTTCAACAGGCTGCACACTAAATGGCCAAGAGGTAAGATTGACTGTCCACTATGAAAATGGGTTCACCATCTCCAAGGAAAATGGAGGTTCCAGCAGCATATTGTACCGCTACCCCTTTGAAAGGCTGAAAATGTCTGCTGATGATGGCATCAGAAATCTGTACCTGGATTTTGGTGGTCCTGAGGGAGAACTGGTAAGGGTGTTTCTGAAAAGTATGTTTAATAGGTATTATCTTTCTTTCTCATTGTTTCTTACCTTCTATATAGAAAATTATGGATTGATAGTCCATCTGGAGTCAGGAGATTGTTCTTCAGATTTCAAGATGTATTGGATTCTGGTTTCGGGTTTGTGTGTACACGTGTGTTTTTCTTTTACCCACGCTAGGAAATCATTCCTTTTTTTTTTCTTTTAAAGATTTTATTGATTGGGGCAGCCTAGGTGGCTCAGCGGTTTGGTGCCGCCTTCGGCCCAGGGCCTGATCCTGGGGTTCTGGGATCGAGTCCCACGTCAGACTCCCTGTGTGGAGCCTGCTTCTCCCTCTGCCTATGTCTCTGCCTATCTCTGTGTGTGTGTGTGTCTCATGAATAAATAAATAAAATCTTTTAAAAATGTAGAATATCTCATCCAAATGTGTTTATTTTGTTTCTGTTTATGAAAGCTTCTGTGTGTGGTAGTGATAATTCATGTGCTTTCTCCACAGACCATGGACCTGCACTCTTGTCCGAAGCCCATCGTATTTGTGTTGCACACATTCTTGTCAGCCAAAGTCACTCGCATGGGACTGCTCGTATGAGCAGCAAAAAATCAGAAAAGAGTCTTGAATGTCACAAGAAGTATTTCCACCTCAAAAAAAAAAAAAAAAAAAAAACACAAAAAGCACAAAAAGCAAGCTCTTTGCTCTCTCCTCCAGCACAGTGCCTTGACAAGAACCTGCAGATCACTGCTGAACAGTAACCGTGTTTAAAGAAGAGCCTGCCTTTCACAAGCTACCTTTGCCAGAAATTCTAGGACTCTAATAAGCTCCAAACTGAAGCTGTTGATTTATTGCCTCGTTTCCCAATGTGGTTTCTAAGTCACTAGGTTTATTTCCCCTGTGAAGAAGGATGGTTCGTTGTGGGGTTTTTTGGGGGACATAATCAAATATCCATGAGTTGTTTTTGTTTCTTCTTGCAGGATTTGTTTCAAGCTTAGCCTTGGTGTCTGGCTTAGTTCAACCATCTCTTCCCACATGCTAGTTGACAGCCGCCTGTGCTTCTTGGCCATTCCAAATAGGCTGTACATTCTGTCAAAGGCTACTGTCACTTAATCCTTCCACCTTTCGAAGTCCTCGAATTGCACACCAAAGCATTCTCCCATCTGTCTTGGCTCTCGTGCATCTCACCCTGGTCATCATCACCTTTCCAACACACCACAAGCTTTGTCACTCATCAGTGCTAACATTAGGACTTAAAATTTGTGAAATTTTATTAGTGTTGCCTTCCACTCCCTTTCTAGTGGTGACCAAGTTGGAAACCACTGATCTGAAAGAAGAGGTTTGCTTGCTTTAGATTTTTCTGATTTATCTTTGGTAGGAGCCAGGGGATGATAAGATTTCTTTTAAAAGAAAATCCTCATTTTAGCCTAAGCCATTTTTTATTGCTTACCAAATGTGCCTTTGGTTAGGGTTAGTGGAGCTTTATTAGTCACTATTTGAATAACTGGATATCACTGCCATTCCAGGGAGATCATCCATCTTAGTTTTGAAGAATAGACTTTGAGATGAATTTCCTTAGTAGTGTCTTTTCTAGTGGGCAGATCTCATTGAGGAAGATAAATCCTGGAGAGCCCACTAGCTTAAAGAGTAGGCTCTGCCTGTAAAGCCAGCTCTTCAGCACAAACATCATATTGAGCTGTTTTGGGCTTTGTGAGCCCATGCAGGATCCTGGCCCTGGTCCTCTCCCTTTGTGGCAGCAGAGTGGCATGGACAGGCAGCTGCTAACTCAGTGATGTTGGCATAGTAATGCATTCTGCAGTGGGCAGGGTGACGAGACCATGGAACAGTTTCCTGGGTTTTGCTAAGCATTGCCAGATGTCATCATTAGGACTTAGTACCAGTAAGATTGCTGATTTTGTAGTATTAAAGAATCACGCTCAGCTTGTTTTTCCTGATAATGAGGGAGGTATATATCTGAAAACATTTAAAATAGTATAATAGCTGTATAAGATGTCAAGATTACCACAGCCCCCAGATCTGAAAGAAAAGGTTATATTGACTTGGATGTTCTCTGAAGGAAAGTCTAGGAACAGTTCTCACGAGATTTACCAGGAGTGCCATAAAGAAGATGTGAGCATTCTGGAGAGTGGAGGAGAGGGTAGCACTCCAAATAGGAAAAACCCACAACCATAAATGCAAAACATGAGCTATTTGGTGTGAGTCCAGACTGACCTAGGTGGAACATCTTAAAGAGCAGATTCATGAGGAGAGAGTTAGTGAATTAGACAATGTAACCCCATTGTCTCCCCTCTGCCTGTCGGTCAGTCCTCCTTGTACATGAGATTAACCACATGTAGAGGCCAGGGAGAGAGAACTGTTCTTCCCCCAGCTACAGTTCTAGAAATGTTATTTGATCCACCTAAAACTGGAAATTGAAATCTAGAGTATGTCTTTCAAGAACTTTATCTTTTAGGGATTTATAAACCTATGTTTGGTTCCATGTGAAGTAAATTTGCAAGGGAACAAAAAAATAGAATCTTGAAGGTCCAGCTATGATTTCTGGAAGCAGAATTTCAACACATAATACCCTCAGATAAGGGAGCTTAGACACTCTTTGCCATGAAAGCATTATTAACCTGAAAAGTTGCACATGCAGCCACAGACTGCAGCAAAGCCATTTGTTTGGGGTTTTTTGTTGTTGGTGGTGGTGTGAAAGGCTAAGCCACTGAGAATATTTTCAGGGGGAACTTCTAAGCCCTGGTGCTCATAAATTCTATGAAAAAGGTCTCTAAAAAAGATGTGATGAAGATGTGAGCAGGAGAAGGTAAGGCGTGTGAGCCATTTTGACTCATTTTGTTCAAGCTTGAACTGTCACATATAACACCAAGGTCCATAGGGTTTTTTTTGTTTTGTTTTGTTTTTTAATCTTTGGAGTCTTAATGTGAAATAAAAATATGTGGGAGGTTTCCTTTGACCACTAGCACCCCTGACAGCAAGAGCCCTTAAGCTGCTTTTTTAACATCAGCAGCTTTCCAATCATCATCATGGATGACCAGGTTGTTCTTCAGTTAAGTGTGTTTGTGGAATTTTCAAACCACAAATGAAGTGCTTTTTATGAATGGGACAGCCTAGATAAATAGGTATTTTGTATTAAGATGCCAAAATATGGCAAAATATTTTCAAATGGTAACTAAAAATGGGCATTTTTGGTATTTCACATATTTTATAGAACAGCTTAACTTGTCATTTCTTTTTCATTTTGAATTGGGAATATTGTTGGGAATGTTGTGGGCTTCCATGTGTAGAATGGAAACTGCAGAGTAGTGTCCACCTCATCCCAATGGACCCGCTTCCTGTGCTCTCAACTAACCCCAGACCTGGGGCTTAGACATCTTCTCCATATTCCACACAGATGTGTCTACCAGTAGCCAATTGGCATGTGAAAATTCTTCCTCACTCCCTAAATTTCTCATTTTGCTCTCCAAAAAAAGAAAGAAAGAAAAGGCTCAGTTATTTCTTTTCTGAAAAAGGTAAGCCCTTTCCTGAAGTTATCAAACAAACCTTATCTGAAAATTAGTTTCTAAGATCTTATATGAAGAAATACTTTAATGTATGTTTATACAGTATTTATTAGATAGTTATAACTGTAAACTCACCTATCTAGTAGACAGTTTCAGGTTAAATATTGGAACATGCACAAGCAATCAAAAATATTACATTAAATGTCATTCATCTATTTTAAAGCCATGTTTTAGCACTTTTTAGGCTAGGTAAAGTCTGATAGTGCCTGCTTTTATCAGCTGTACCCTCACAACTTTATTGTGGAACATTATTAGATGGCAGGAGAGGTTGAATTATTTATTTTTTATATTTTTATAAGTGGAAAAATCTAACCAACAAATGATTAAAGTTGTCTCTGATTATTTTCCTAATTTATCTTCCTAAGTAGAATGGCAACAAAGCTTTTTTCAGCTGATTAAATGCACTTAGCTAATAAACCAAAATTTATTCTTTTTTTTAAATTTAGCTGTGTGGAATCTGGACAAGATTATGTTTCTCCCAGAAAAAGTTTTCATTGTAAATGATTTTGATGGACAGAAGTGTGACCACTTTTGAGAAAAGGTTGTGATGGATTTTTTTTTTAATTTTGTGAGAACCTCCAGGTCTTCTTGTTTAATTTATATGCATGTGGATATATTTGTATGTTTTCAAAAACATAGAAGAATCTCCATATTTTTAAATGCAAATTATATTGTAAGCTGCTATGCAAATTCTATTAAAAGCCCTACCTACTTAAAAGTTAAACATTTTTGAAGCTTTCAGGGAAGACCTGTAGACTTAAGCACTTTCTCTGCTTTTTTGTGTCTTATCTTGGACATTTACGCTGAACTTTGTTCTTATTATTTTCACTGGTTATAAGCTATTGATTGTACATAATATTGAAATTATCCAAATATCCAGCATACATTTCATTGTCACTGCCATCCACCATTGACACCATGAATGAATGGCTGGTTAGAAAGCCAAAGGTCATCTTTTTTCGATTGCTAATGAAGAAGTAAAATGCCAGATCTCTTTGGTCTCAAAGCAGATTGCTCTGGTCAGATCAAATAAGGAAAAGAGACTTCTTTAAATTTGGGACTTTGCTTAAACTTTAAGTTGAATTTGACCATAATCATATTCATTCTTTTTGTATGTATATCTCCATCAGGTCTATAATGTACCAGGTAGTATTATATTATATTCTGTCTTGAGTTTGAAAATCTCTTTCAGTTAAATTTGTTATTGTGGCTTTTTTTTCCCTCTTGAAGATGAAAGCAGAGGAATCTGCCATTTGCTACTGTTCTGTTTCTCAAGATTGCTTGGTAATCTAGAATTCTTTTGACTTTCTACATAGCGTCTTCAAAGATTGACAGTAGCAGTCTCTCCCCTGCCGCCTTTTTTAAAACTGTCTCCTTCCCTGTGCTGGGTATATAGACAATAAATGTGTGATAACAGACAGTTATAAAATAATTATGTTATATATCAGGATTATGTGTTTTTGAGCAACATAGCTACTCCTATCATGTAATGATAAGTGAAATTTATGCTAGAAATAGACTACTTAGTGGCAGATTTGAAACCATTTCTCTTTAAAGAAAAATCTGGCAAATTCTATCAAAGCATAGAATTTTTAGTTAAAATAAAGTACCAAAAATAGGTTCATAGAGCACACCTGTACATCTGTTGTCTTTTTTTGATACTAGCTAAACTACCAACTGAAAGAACAGTTGTTATGTATTAACAAAATACTTTTATAAGATTTCTTCTTTTGTTTCAAAACTGATAAACTTGAGCTTAATCTCCTGCCACCTCTTCTTCTTCCCACTTCAGGTGACTGAACCAAAGCACATTTAAGTTTTAAAAGTGATTCTGCATTTGATGTGATTCATAAATAATGCCATTTGCAAATGACTCCTTGTTCTCTAATGAAGGTTTGATTATATTCAACAAAAATCTACCATCTGAACTGTAATCCTTGAATTGCTCCAAAATAGATTGGTTGAAACCAAAAAGCTATTAATAGAGAAATGATACTTTATTGTATTGTTAGATTAGCTACTCTGGTAGATTTCTAGTACCTTTACTCAGTCCTCTTGTTATCCTACCTCCATGCTGTTGACACGCTTTATTTTAGTTTCTGAGTCCCTCTTTATCCTAGTCACATTTTATACCCTTGGAACTTGAGTGCTCTATCACCTCTTCCAAAGTGATAGAGAAGTCTCTCAGGAATACAGAAAAAGGTTCTTTGGGGGCCTGGAGGAATTCTGAAACTGCAAGGCTAATGAATGACATACTAATTCAAGTATTGTTTCATCTAATAAGCATTTATTAGGCACTCCCAAGGGTCCAGAAGAAAGTTCCTGCCCTCAAGTAGCACATAATCCATTATTTCTCAGTTACACCATGCCATATATCAATCAAGCAGCCGTTAAATAATTAAGCACTTAATACCTTTACCAAAATACATCTGTAGTTCTCCTGTGGCTAACTGGAAAATGTTTAAAATGATGCTCAGTCTTTGGTTCATGCTAATGTGAAAGAACTCCAAGTACATTTAAGTAGGTCATTCTTTTTATTATGCTTAATTTTCTTAATGCAAAATTAGACTTTAGTGGGGTGCCTGACTGGCTCAGTTGGCGGAGCAGGTGACTCAGTCTCGGGGTTGTGAGTTTGAGCCTCACATTGGGTCTACAGATTACCTAAAAATAAAAATCTTAAAGAAAAAATAATTAGACTTTAGTTTGGAAGGAAACATGTAGAATATCCCTAGGAATAAATCACACCAATAACAAAACTTAAGCTCTGTTCCCAAAATAGATCAACAGGAAAATCTTTTTTAAAAACTGCTCAAAAAAAAAAAAAAAACTGCTCCTTTTAACTATAAATAGCAAAGCTGAGTGTATATTTACAAGTTGTGCTGATCCATGCACTTCCACACTTAATCCTTTACACCTCATTGGCTGAAAAGTCCTTATACATGGTAAAAGGAATATTTGTAATGATGTGTCAAAATGCAGATATTTTAAACCTAGCAAAATTTCACTTATTCTAGAACACATTGACACTCAAACTCAATAAAAAGGACACCTAAAGGAAACAAGAGAGGCTAATTGAATTTTTCCATAATTTTCATACAGTGACAGTCCCCTTCCATCCACCATACCTTCTTCCATTTTTGACCAGGGTCAGCTTTTAAGGCAGCTTCCTTCGTCATACCCAGAAAGTACCTCAGTCACCTGTGATTGGAATCGCACAGGGAACAGAGTCTCATGGGCTCACTCCCCTTTGTTTTCAAGCGTCCTGGAGTAGTGCAGCACAAATTAGGTCATGCCTATGATGTGTTGGCCTTTACACCTACCCTTTGACAATCAGGTGCTAATGATTATGTTATTGGAACCAGCACATAAGTATTGTCGTGTAAGTGTCTGCTCCTCCTAGGTCGGCAGAAGTGCTTTTCTCCTGTCTTAGTCCTGTTCTAGAGGGTGTCTGTCCCATGTTCCACTTCTGTTTTGTGAATTACTAGAATATGGGGAAGAGGAAGTAATTTCAACTAAGTTTTGGGTTTGGCACAATCATCAGTCTCCATGATATTCTTCACACCTGTGGCAAGTCTATCCTTATTACAAGAATCAATTTTACTTTTGTATTTTTTTCCCAGCTTAAGACTCCAGTATTATGTTTACAGTCTGTTGGATGTGTTCAGCATGGTAAGACCTTGGTGCCCAAAGAATTTGTTTCCCTTTTGGTACCAGACCCAAGGTCTTCTAGAAGATAATGTGGCAAACCACTACCTATGAAGGCCTATATTGGCTAATCTGTGCAAATTCTGATTATACTCCCTTGTATGTATTTTGTTCCACACAACAAGTATTAGGTTTTAGAAAGCTAGAATAATACTTCTACAAAAGAATTAAAAGTATGTGACATTCTGGTTTTTCTTCTTTTTAGAACCTTGTTATTTAAACAAGACTTCTTTTTAAGTGTTGTTTAAATTTAGTTATCAAATCCTCTGGTATCACCAGACTACCAAATCAAAACTTATGGCATAAAACAGGGCAGTATTTGTGTTCTTAATAATTAAAAAAAAAAGCTTTATGTGTACTCTATAAATATAAATGCATAGACAACACTTCCCCTTGAGTTGCACATCAACATATAGCATTGTACATTACAATGACAATTTGTAACTTAAGGGTATTATATATATAAATACATATACCTTTGTAACCTTTATACTGTAAATAAAAAAATGCTTTTAGACTTGTATTTTTTCTTTTCTTTTTATGTTAAAATGTTTTCAAACCTACAGGAAAATTTCAAGAGCAGTACAAGGATCTCCTACACCCTCTTCACTCTGATTTCCCAGTTGTTAGCATTTTACATTTGTTCTGGTATCCTCTCTTGCCTTCCTCTGACATTATGCTCTATCTATCTCACTTAAATCCTCAGTGTGTACCTCCCAAACACAACAAGACTCTCCTGCATTGCCACCGTTCCACCCTTCCCACCAGGTAGTCAACACCGGCACACCACTATCTCCACCACCACCACCACCCAAACCACAGACCACATTTACCTGGTGCCAGTTGTCCCAGCAGCGTCTCCTTTTCCTTTCTGGCGCAGGATCCTATCCAGTACCACAAGTGCCAGTTGGTTGTCATGTCTCATCAGTCTCTTCTGGTGCAGCAGATTTAGGGCAATCCAAACTCTTAAAAACCTAGTTTTGTTTCTAGTTCCACCACTGACTTTCACTGATAGGAACTTAATCATTGGATCAAACTGAGCTTTATTATACTCTGAGTCACACAGAGGAGTGGAGATGGTTTCTTAGGAGTCATAAGAGGAATCATCAGCTCTCCATTTATTTGGGCATCAGTCACTCAATGTGCACGAGATTTTGCCCTGGCCCTACCTCTCCAAACTGTTACTCACTTGAACTTGGTTTTTATTCCTAGTCTTGGCCCCCACCCTCCTGACAAGGATTCCTTAACAAAATTGTTAAGAACCCACTCCTTGGGGCAGCCCAGGTGGCTCAGCGGTTTAGCACCGCCTTTGGCCCAGGGCCTGATCCTGGAGACCAGGGATCGAGTCCTGCATCGGGCTCCCTGCACGGAGCCTGCTTCTCCCTCTGCCTGTGTCTCTGCCTCTCTCTCTCTCTCTCTGTCTCTCATGAATAAAAAAATAAAATCTTAAAAAAAAAAAGGAAGAACCCACTCTTGGTACCTGGGTGGCTCAGTCAGTTAGGCATCAGCCTTTGGCTTGGGTTGTGATCCCAGGGTCCTGGGATCAAGCCCTGCACTGGGCTCCCTGCTCAGCAATGGTTCTACTTCTCCCTCTGCCCCTGATTTGTGTTCTCTCCATCTCAAAATAAGTAAAATCTAAAAACAAAACAAAACAAACAAACAAACAAAAAAACCCACTCCTTGGCATGAGCCCTAGAATGCTGGTGTTTGTGAAGTCTGATTTTACTAGATTGTATTGGCTAAACAGAGTTGACTCATTTGTCCAAGCTCAGGTTTACAAGTGCCACCCTGTTAGCATCAGCCCAATCCAATCTGTGAAAGTGCTATGCCAGAAAGAACAAATGGAACTGTGTATTTGCAAGTCAATGACTTTCTACCTGAAGTGTGGGAGCTCTAATGTGTGGGAGCTGAGAATCTGATTTCTGCCCTAGTAAGAAAGTTAGAATATGAAGTTCTCAATCTGATTCAAATTTATGAAGCCTAAACATGCTGTATGTACCAGTACAAAAATGATATTTAGTGCCTTTATTTCCCCTCTCCCTCCTCCACTGACTCCTCCATCCCCAGCAATGGCAACACCACTGTAGAACTGAGGGGTTCTCAGAGTTTGTTTTCAAGCTACCCTCCAAAGAGAAAGTCAATAATGGGTGACCAAATGAGATGGGGAGGGGGTCCCCATTTCCTGCCATCAGAAGCAGCTGCTCACCACTGAGCTTCCCTCCAGGAGGGGGAGCGTCCCCTGGGAAGCTGTGCTTTGTCAGTAGGGTCAGTGTCTCTGTACTGCAGGCTCCTGAAAGAAGCTAAGCAAGAGTCGTAAGAAAGCTGAATAAGCAGAACAAAGAGAAGGTGAACACAGCCAGTGGATCTCAAGCCCAGCCCTGGCTATGTGCTAAGTTGTGCCCCACCAAATTTATAGGCTAAGCCCAACCCCCCACATCTCAGAAGGTGACTACATTTGGAGATAGGCAAACACAAGATGCAACTGGGGGCAGCCCGGTTGGCTCAGCGGTTTAGTGCCGCCTTCAGCCCAGGGCCTGATCCTGGAGACCCGGGATCGAGTCCTGTGTCAGGCTCTCTGCATGGAGCCTGCTTCTCCCTTTGCCTGTGTCTCTGGTGCTTGTCTCTCATAAATAAATAAGACCTTTATTTTTTTTTTAATTTTTTTATTTATGATAGTCACAGAGAGAGAAAGAGAGAGAGACACAGGCAGAAGGAGAAGCAGGCTCCATGCACCAAGAGCCCGACGTGGGACTCGATCCCACGTCGGGTCTCCAGGATCGCGCCCTGGGCCAAAGGCAGGCGCCAACCTGCTGTGCCACCCAGGGATCCCAAGACCTTTAAAAAAAAAAAAAAAAGAGGCAATTTGGTTAAAATGAGGCCGTTAGAGTGGGACCTCATCCAATCTGGCTGGTGTCCATAAAAAAAAAAAAAAAAAAAAAGGAAACTTAAGGGTGCCTGAGTGGCTCACTCCGTTAAGCATCTGCCTTTGACTCAAGTCATGATCCCAGGGTCCTGGGATCTAGCCCCTCATCTCCCTGCTCAAAGAGGAGCCTGCTTCTCCCTCTCCTTCTGCCACTCCCTCTGCTTGTGCTCATGCATGCATGTGCTTTCTCTATCAAATAAAGTCTTAAAATAAAAAAAGGAACTTGGACAGAGATAAGGGATGGACACTTATCTCTTATCCAAGAGATAAGCTTGGACACTGCATGTGCATACAGGAAAGACCCTGTGAGGACACAGCAAAATACAGCCATCCGAAAGCCAATGAAAGAGGCCCTAACCCTGCTAACAACTTGATCTTGGACTTGGAGCCTCCAGAACTATGGAGATAATTTCTCTTGTGTAAGCCCCCCAGTCTGTGGTATCCTGTGATGGCAGCCCTAGCTGACTAAACACACGGCCTTCCACTTTAATTCTGTCTCCCAATTCATACAGCCCATTCAGTGTGTGGATTTAGTGCTCTTAACTCCGCCTCACTCTCATCCACCAGTAGGGTCCCTGTCTTTAATTTGCTCACTTACTACTTCTTAATGAACTCATTATTAATACTTCTAGCATATATTGAGTGAGTCCCTATCAAGCCTTGGAAAAGACTCAGCCCTGCCCTCTTGATGTAGGACAGTGCCTATGCCAAGTGCAAAACAGCAAATACAAGCCTCCCCACCCCACACAGCTCTGTCAGTGTCTGCCTCTGCCTATCTGAGCCTTATTCCGGTTTCTTAAATTCCACTAATGGTCTCCATAGGGCCGCAAGACCTTTATACAGACTGTTTCATCAACCTGGAGTGTTCTTAATCCTGCCTCATCCCTCAAACCTCTTCTTGAGTGGGAGCCTTTGCTGACCACCTATCTTGGGCATGTTGACTGTTAGACCCTCACATAGTACATGGATTTTCACACATAGGCTTCCACACGCTTATTATATCATCTTTCCTGATGAACATCATTTTTTTAAAGATTTTATTTATTTATTCATGAGAGACACACACAGAGAGAGGCAGAGACACAGGCAGAGGAAGAAGCAGGCTCCATTCAGGGAGCGCGACGCGGGACTCCAGGATCACACCCTGGGCTGAAGGTGGCGCTAAACCACTGAGCCACCAGGGTTGCCCGAACATCATTTTTCTTCTCAAACTGTAGGCTGCCCTAGAGCTGTTTTGATCATTGCATCATCCCCAGAAACTAGCACAGATGCACTATACTGAAGTTCACTAGGCTGAAGCCCCCAGCCCCAGCCCTGGAAGTATAAGGAAACCACTTCCCTGGGGCACCTGGCTATCTCAGTGGGTAGAACATGACTTTTGGCTCAGTCGGTTGGGCATCTGTCTTTGGCTCGGCTTGTGATCCCAGGGTTCTGGGATCAAATCCCACATTGGGCTTCCTGCTCAGTTGGAAGTTGGCTTCTCCCTCTACCTCTGCCTGTCCCCCTGCTTGTGCTCTTTCTCTGTGTCAAATAAATAAAATCCTTAAAAAAAAAAAAAAAAAAAGACAGAGAGAGAGAGAGAGAGAGGCAGAGACACAGGCAGAGGGAGAAGCAGGTTCCCTGCAAGGAGCCTGACGTGGGACTGGATCCTGGAGACCCAAGATCCTGGGTCAGAAGGCGGTGCCAAACCGCTGAACCACCCAGGCTGCCCTAATAAATAAAGTCTTAAAAAAAGAAAAAGAACTCTTGATCTTGGGGCTGTAAGTTCAAGCCCCATGTTGGGTGGAGAGGCTACTTAAAAAAAAATTAAAAAATTAAAAAAAAAGAAAAGAAAGAAAACCACTTTCTTAAAGAGAAAAGTAGAAGGATCAATATTAAAAAACAAGAGCTAACTTTAGACAGAACCACTAGCGTCATAATAATAGTTAACAGAGGAGGTGCCTGGGTGGTTCAGCCAGTTAAGTATCTGACTCTTGATTACTGCTCGGGTCATGATCTCTGTGTCCTGAGATCAGCCCCACTTCTGGCTCTGCGCTGCTCAGGGTCAGCTTGAGATTCCCTCTCTCCGTCGGCCCCTCTCCCAGCTCGTGCTCTCTGTCTCTCAAAACAATAAATTACCGGAGACTGAGTCCCCAGTGTGGGATACGCTGTTGACGTTAACCAGCTAGCTCATTTATTCCCCTGAAAAGCCTGACAAAGTAGACACTAATTATTAGTTTAACCCTATTAGGGGTCAGAAACCCAAAGTTCTAGGAAGTTAGGTTTACTGTGCAAGAAAAACTGTCCTACAGGCGGTATTTTACTAGAAACGGGGTCTCGGGCTTGGGGTTTCTAGCCTCCCGGCCCCTGGCCTCGCCCCGCCCCCGCCCCGCAGGCCCCGCCCCTTCAGGCCCCGCCCCGCCCCGCCGCCGCGGGGGGCGGAGCCTGCAGTGCCAGCCGTGGCCGCCGGGGGGCAGCCGCGCGGCTCAGGCCCGACCGCTCTGGGCCGCTCTCCTCGCTCGCCCTGCGACTCGGCTCCGGCTGCGAGCGGACGCCCTGCCCGCGCCCAGCGCCCACCGCCGGGCTCCGCGCCCCCGACCCAGCCGCTCGGCTCCCCGGGGCCGGACCGAGGCCGCAAGCAGCGCCGCGGGGTGTGGGGCCGACCCAGGAGATGAAATGACAACGTCAACCCTCCAGGTACCTCGGGTCGGCCCGGCTGGGTCTCCGGAAGCCGGAGGAGGCGCGGCGCGGCCTGCGGGGCGGCGGGGCGGGCGGGCGGGCGGGCGGCCTGCTCGGAGCCCCGGGCCCGCGGCCTCGCCCCCGCCCCGCCGCCGCCTCCCGCTCCCACGCGCCCGGGCCGCGGGCTGCCCCCGCCGGGAGTCCCGCCCAGTCCCCTCCGCGCGGCGGGGCCGGCCCAGCCCGGAGGCCGCCGGGTGCCGCGGCGGGGATCAGCGTCCTGGGGCGGGCGGGCGCCGCCCGGGACCCTCGGCCGCGCAGTCGGGCCGCCTCCCGCGGCCTCGCGTTCCTCCGTGCGGCCGGCGACCCCTCCTGCATCCCCCGGCTCTCGCCCGGCGCTGGGGTGGCGCCCCCTGCGAGCACGACCGACGCGTCCCGAGGTGCGGCCGCAGACCTGGGCTTCGGGCTCCCTCTGCCCCTCGCTCGCCCTCGCCCTCGCCCTCGCCCGTGACCTTGGGCCAGCCTCGGGATCTCGGCACGGCAGCTGTCCTGTCAGCGGAGTGGGGCGGCACCTGTCGGGCACCTGTCGGGCACCTGTCGGGCACCGGGTTGCTGTGACGGGGGCCCTGGGCTGAGTGCTCCGGTAAAGCGTTCTTAACACGGTGCCCAGCGTACAGCCTGCGAAGGAGGCGGGCGAGGCTTCGCGGAGGAGCGGGCATTTGGCCGGGCCCAGAGCGACCCGCGGCCTTCGGACGCCTGAGGGGGAGGAAGAAGTGGGACGGAGGCCGGAGCGAACCGGGCCCCCCGGCGGGCCTCCGCCGCGAGTGCTCCCCTCTTCCGGGCCTTCCTTGACTCGGCCCGCAGACCCACCTGCCCAGTTTTCCCTGTGAGCTAGGAATGTCTTCACGTTGCTAGTAAAAGCTTCGTTAAGGGATCCCTGTGACGCTTAGTCAGTGAAGCCTCCGACTCTTGATTTTGCCGCAAGTCATGATCTCAGGGTTGTGAGATCCGGCCCCGCACTGCTCCACGCTCAGCAGCGAGTCTGTGTGGAGATTCTCTCCTTCTCCCTCTGCCCTTCCCACTCACATCTCTCTCTCTCTGTAAAATAAATAATCTTCTATTCCTCTAGTTTCTGTCCCTATGGATTTGCCTATTATGGGCATTTTATTCATTCACTCATTCGTTGGCTTATTCATTTATTTGTTAAAAGATTTATTTAAAAAATAAATATTTATTTTTTTATTTTAGAGCGGGGAGAGACAGAGGGAAAGAGAACCTCAAGCAGACTCCTCGCTAAGCACAGAGCCCACTCCAGGCTCGATCCCATGACCCCAAGCACACCAAACGAGCAGAAACCAAGAGGCCAATGCTCAACTGACTGTGCCACCCAGGGGCCCCTATTCTGGGCATTTTAAATAAGTGGAATCATACAATATGTGGTCCTTTGTGACTGGCTCCTCTCACTTAACATAATGTGGTAGGTTTTCATGTTTTTAAAAGGCTGGGAAAAGATATTTCATGACACGTGAAAATCATGAATTTCAAATTTCAGCATCTATAAATAAAGTTTTATTGGAACACATTCCTGCTCCTTCATTTACTTTCTATGGCTGCTTTTGTGCTACAGAGGCGTAGTTGAGGAGTTGCTACAGAGATTGTATGGCCAGGAAAGTCTAACCTATTTACCATCTGGTCCTTTACCGTTTGCCAGCTCTTCTGTTAGCACATCTTCCTTACCCTTGTCCTTCATGCTCATCCCTGCCATATGTGTTACTAGAGATGCTGCAGGCTGGCAGTTTTATTCATCACCTCACCCTTGTGTTACACATAATTCTTCAACTTGCAGCTCAGGCCTCTTGCCGGTGAAACATTGTATGCACTTGCCAAAAAGATCTAATGTGCTCTTAGGTGCATTAATTAATAAAGTATCTGGAAGGGAGGGGGGCAGAGTGTACCTTGAGTATTGTCTGAGCCCTGCTTTCAAAAGGACAGACCCTAGCAGGAAGGCATATAGAGTGAAAAAGTCCAAGGAACCGGGCATGTTTGTTCTGGAGGAGAGAAGCCACAAGGGACAGGAGAATTGGTTTCATTGTCTTATCTGAAGAGACATTATTGAGGGAGAGTAGACCAGAGAAGCTTGTTTGAGCTAATCATTGAAGTTTCTGGGCTCCTGGCCATCCTGTATTTGTAGGTAACAGAGGTAGCTGCGCTTGAAAATAGTAGCCAACACTTTTTCACCTTTCCTACCCTCATCAACCTGGTGAGTTCATTTATCATCAGCCTGGCCTAACCTACTCCTGTTAGTTTCGTAGAGCTAGCTGTCCTTCTGAGACCTCTTGCTGTCAGATGAGGAAGGGCTGCACAGATGCCTGAGCCCTGCCAAGAGCTCGTCAGAAGGTTTATTGTTTGCTGTGGACGGAACTGTGTGTATACATTGGGATCTGCCGGCCTGGTGTCTAGTGCTGATCAGCTTGAGGAGGATAATTTTGGTAATGCTTCCTGGGTTGGTGAAGCAATGGTTTCTAAAACTGGGTATGTAGGTGTGGGGCAGCTGCCTGAAAGATCCAGCATGCTTTTGAGTTCAGTCTAGAGCACAGACCTATAGGATTTGTGAGATTCACAAAGATATGCTCACCCAGTTCTTGGAAGATTCCATAGGATTACTCTCTTCAATTAGCACATATATGTCTCTGGAGTAAGCAAACCCTTTCCTCCCTCCCTCCCTCCCTCCCTCCCTTCCAGAGAGCGCATATGTGCCAGTGGGGGGAGGGACAGAGGGAGAGGATCTTCAAGCAGACTCCACACTGAGCCTGGAGCCTGATGTGGGGCTTGATCTCCTGACCCATGACCTGAGCCGAGACCAAGAGTTGGACACTTAGCTGACTGGCCAGGCTTGCCAGCAAGCGCTTTTCTTACTAGAGCTACTGGTATACTGACCCATGTGTCTAAGCATCCCTTCCTTAAGTAGCAAGTTTAGGAAAACCATCTTCTCTTTTCACCACAGAGAAGCAGGTTGGGCCAGTAGGAGGTCGAGATCCCTTTGGTCAGTCTCTTAGAAGGGCTGGCTCTTCTCTGGCCTTTATGCCGAGCAGCACAACAATCAGTTGGTTCTGGTGTTTCCCCTTTTCCAGGCAGTGGCCCCACGGCCACTTTTCTTTCCCTTGAGGCAAGGAACAGAAAGTGGATTCTCCCCTTGAGCCTTAATCTGAGATATTTGGTCAGGTTTCCACGTGCTGAGATCCAGAGCGAAACTGAGAAGGAGCTTGCTTTTAACCGGATGAGTGTATTGTGAAGAGGGCTGCTGTCTTTTAAAGCTCCATTTCAAGGCCTTTGTAGTTGACGTTGGAAAACAGACCGACATAATGGTGGGCGACTAACAGATCTGCAGGGTTCCTGCTGCCCTGGGACCCCAAGGGCTTTTTGGGTCTCTTGGGAAGCACTGAGGTATTTGCTCTGCCTTTCCAGAAAGCCATTGATCTGGTGACAAAAGCCACAGAAGAGGATAAAGCCAAGAATTACGAGGAGGCACTCCGGCTCTACCAGCATGCCGTGGAGTATTTCCTACACGCTATCAAATGTGAGTCACACGCAGGGCCCTCCGTGGCCGTAGAGCCCCTGCCAGGGCAGGGTAGGTACACTCTCTCCAATTCCCCTTTTGCAGATGAGGCACACAGCGACAAGGCCAAGGAGAGCATTCGAGCCAAGTGCATGCAGTACCTAGATCGGGCCGAGAAGCTGAAGGATTATTTACGAAACAAAGAGAAGCATGGCAAGAAGCCAGTGAAAGAAAATCAGAGTGAGAGCAAGGGGTGAGTATGGAGGAGTGGAGGGCCCGGCTGGGACCAGAGACCCCACGAGCATGTGTCCTTTGTAGGAGTCGCTGCCATTCTTGGTGCTAATGCGGCCTTCCTTTGGGAGAATAACACTCGTACCGGGGATGATGCCCCAGCTGCCTCTGTCGGGCACTGTGCACACTATTTCCTTGGATGGGATCTTGTTGGATCCACACAGGAGAGCTGTGAGTGAAATGTGAGCCAGCAGGGAGGTTGCAAGCCTTGGATTCCACAGTCGGGCTCTGAGGGTATATCCTAGTGCTGCCACTTCCTAGCCATGTGACCATGGACAAGTGCCATGACCCCCTGTGCGTCCAGGCCCCTCATCTGTAGAAGAAAGATAACGCGCCTTCCCACCCAGCGTTGCTCTAAGGAGCAAGAGATGGTGCGGGTAAAGCCCTGAGGGTAAAGTGTGGCGTGCAGTAACGAGGCAGTATGTGTCAGCTGCTGCTGTGATCAGAGTTACTGTCTTCATGTGACAGATGAGGCAACAGACTCAAGTTCAGAGATGGCCCAGGTCACAGAGCTGCACTTGATGGAGTCTGGTCCCACACCCAGGGCTTCTGTTTCCGACTCCAAAGGCAGTGTTTGCTCTGCAGCCTCTCTCCTCACATTTGTGGTTTGCCTACCACACAGATGCCAGGGAGCCAACGGTGTCCTGGAGGCGAAGGGGAGGGTCCCAGGCAGGAGGGTCGTGGATGGAGCAGGAGAGGCGGGTGTGTGCCACCCCACCAGTGGTGGGAGGCTCTGCTCCCGGGTTGACAGGGCTCCCCAGAGAGGGAGACATACCCTGGGAAGGGACAAGGAATAGGCAGGAGGTTAACATCTCTGAGAGGGCCAGAAGAGTTTTAAGGATGGCAAATCGCTTGTCCCATTAGAGGTTGGCCCTGGGGGGAGACCAGTGACTATGTTCCCTTCCTTGGTGCCCCTCTTTAGTCTTATACTTCACCTCTTCTCTGAATCACAGCCACTTGATATCTGGTTGTGAGTCTGTGTGAGAGGCCAGTGACAGCTCCGGTTGCTTGCCCAGCTGTTCCTGAAGTCCAGCCAAAGTACATGTCCCCCATTAGCCTTCTAGAGAGGGCACACATCTCCATTCTTACTACCTTTTACCTTTTTTTTTTTTTTTTTAAGATTTTATTTATTTGACACAGAGAGCACAAGCAGGGGGGAGAGGCAGAGGAAGAGGGAGAAGCAGACTCCCCGCTGAGCAGGGAGCCTGATGCAGGGCTTGATCTCAGGACCCTGGGATCATGACCCGAGCCAAAGGCTGACGCTCAACCGACTGAGCCCCTCAGGCACCCCTATTCTTACAACCTTAATGAAGAAACAAGGGTGGGTGATGCAGGTGTTTCCTGGAGGATGTGGACGTGAGTGTTGTGCTCTCAGAACCTCCTTGTCAGCTGCCTCTTGCTTTAGCATGTCATCTTCTGTCTCCTTTCCCAGCAGTGATAGTGACAGTGAAGGGGACAACCCAGAGAAAAAGAAATTGCAAGAACAACTGATGGGTAAGCGGCCCGAGGCCCCGCGGCAATGGGAGGGAGAGATGTGGTGAGGGCCCCCCGGAGGGTCAGCTCAGACCTATCAGTTGGGCTCCAGGTCAAAGGCTCTACTTGCCTCTTGCAGGTGCTGTTGTGATAGAGAAGCCCAACATTCGGTGGAATGATGTGGCTGGGCTGGAGGGGGCCAAGGAAGCCCTCAAAGAAGCTGTCATTTTGCCAATTAAATTCCCACACTTGTTCACAGGTAAGGGTTGAGCTGCTTTCAGCCCAGATGTGAAAACAGCAGGCTTCCGAGGAAGCCAGCTCAGGGCTCCCCCTCTGAAGGTGACCCGGAACAGGTGGCCACTCAGCTCTTTGCCCTCAGTGGGCACTCGGGCAGGAGAGGCCTCAGGGCCGATCATCACAGTCATCTGCTCTGTGCTTCTCTCTGGTGTCAGACACCTCTGCGACTAGAACTTTGACTTGACTGTCCCAGTGGGTGAGTAGGGTCAGTGCCAGCTGGCGTCACTTTGCAGGGTCTTGGGGGTCTTGAGCCCAGGGCTAGGAGCCGGTTCTCAGTGGGTAATTCAGTTCCCTTTATTTTTGCTGCCAGGATCGGTTGTCTTGTAGAACCTTTCTCTTCTGGTCGTACTTATAGTAAATAAGTGCCTTTGGCTTTTTTCTCTTCCCTTTCCCCAGTTAGGAGGAAGCTCACCTCCGATTATTCTTTGTTGTAGGCAAGCGTACGCCTTGGCGAGGGATACTGCTCTTCGGACCCCCTGGCACAGGGAAATCCTACCTGGCCAAAGCAGTGGCCACGGAGGCCAACAACTCCACCTTCTTCTCTGTGTCCTCCTCGGACCTGATGTCTAAGTGGTTGGGGGAGAGTGAGAAGTAAGTCAGCTGCCACACCTTGCTTCCCTGCCCTTGAGCCACCGCCCAGAGGAACTGCTGCTGGGTGTCGGGGGAAGCGGCCAGCAGAGGGGAATGATGCCAGCTTCCCCGGGTGGGACGCTGTCCCGACAAAGACTGCTGAGACTGAATGGGAATGTGGGAGAGACGTCTTCGTACAGGAAAGGGAAAGGCAGTCACGATCTTTGGGTATCAGGCAGGTGTCCTCTATTGGGGACTTCGTGTGGTTTAGTTATTTTCCACACCGACTCCCATTTTGCAGAGGATGACATTGAGGCTGAGTAAAGGGGGATGTGACTTGTCCTAAATCCAGAGCTTATGAGTGGGGCTGCCGCCAAGGTGGGCTGCTTCTCGTGGCACAGTGCTGCCGGCGGATTTGTGATGCCCGCTTCCTTGGAAATCCAGGCATGACTAGAGTCTTGACCTGTCTGTGGGAAGGGCAGGAGAAGCAGTGACTGGGCCCCTGGCTGGGGTGGGTGTGGGTGTGGGTGTCCTGATCCCGGCCCCCCTTGTCACCTTCACAGGCTAGTCAAGAACCTGTTTGAGCTGGCCAGGCAGCACAAGCCCTCCATCATCTTCATCGATGAGGTGGATTCCCTCTGCGGGTCCCGCAATGAAAATGAGAGTGAGGCCGCCCGAAGGATCAAAACGGAGTTCTTGGTTCAGATGCAGGGTGCGTGCCGGTGCTGGCTGCCCTCCCGGCTCGCGGTCCTCCCAGAGCCAGCCGGGCTCCATTATGTAGCTGCAGCTGGAGGGGATGGGCCGTGGGGCGGAGGGAAGAGGTCAGAGAAGCAGTTCTCGGCTCCCTCTCCACAGGCCTTTGCCCCCCAGCCCCTGCCCTTCCCGAGGCGGCCAGGGCTTCAGAGAAGGCTCTTGGCCCAGCAAAGCTGGTTGTTGCTGGTGGCACAGCGATGGCCCCAGAGCAGAACACACAAAGCCCCTGAGGTGCTTCCTACAGCTGCTCCCTAATCCTGGCAGGTGTTCTGAGTCAGCGTCTGTTTCCCTTTCTCCACAGGGGTGGGGAATAACAACGATGGGACTCTGGTTCTTGGTGCCACAAACATCCCATGGGTGTTGGATTCAGCCATTAGAAGGAGGTGAGTCTTCCCCAGTAGGAGCCAGGGGCTGAGGTCTTTCTCCAGCCATAGTCAACCTGCTGCTGGCAGTGGTGCAGCCTGACTCCGTTTCCCTGGAGGCTTCTTCATATCTGCATGGTGAGCAGAGCCCTGAGTGAGGCAGCTTCTGGAGGGCCCCAGAGCCCCTCTCCATGAAGACTTATACCGTCTCTTTTCAAGTCCCGCCATGTGCTTGGCTCTCTAGGTTTGAAAAGAGGATTTACATCCCACTGCCCGAGGAGGCTGCCCGTGCCCAGATGTTCCGGTTGCATCTGGGGAGCACTCCCCACAATCTCACGGATGCCAACATCCATGAGCTGGCCCGGAAGACGGAAGGCTACTCAGGTGCCGACATCAGCATCATTGTGCGGGACTCCCTCATGCAGCCTGTCAGAAAAGTTCAGTCAGCAACACACTTCAAAAAGGTGAGTGCGGAGGCACCCGGGGGCTCAGTTGGTTAAGCATTCAACTTTTTTTTTTTTTAAGATTTTACTTATTTATTCATGAGAGACAGAGAGAGAGATAGAGAGGCAGAGACACAGGCAGAGGGAGAAGCAGGCCCCACGCAGGGAGCCCGACATGGGACTTGATCCCGGGTCTCCAGGACCACGCCCTGGGCTGAAGGCGGCGCTAAAGCGCTGAGCCACCCGGGCTGCCCAGCATTCAACTCTTGATCTCAGCATGGGTCTTGATCTCAGGGTTGTGAGTTCAGGTCCCACGTTGGGCTCCACACCTGGTGAGTGGGCCAGCAAGGAGTTGCTTAAAAAGTGTCACAGGAATGGGGAGATCAGCTTTCTTTGCCAGTTCCTTGGCTGCTCAGGTGACATGTTTGGTCTCCTGGAGAACCAAGGATAAGTACAAGGGAGCCCTCTGGTTTGCACCTGCTCTCTCCTTCCTTGTAGTTCTTTTGCTCAAATATGTCCATCTTGGATTGTGTGAAGCCAGAGGACATGGCACTGTGCCACTCACCCCTGCCACCTTCACAGTCAGCGCTGTGCTGTCATGTGGGGACCCCACTCAGTGTCTGAAGAGTGGTGGGTATAGAATCACCCTCTCTAAGGTGGAACTCCTCTCACACCTCGTATCTCTGTCGAATGTCTGCAGAGGGTCCTATTATGTGCCTTGTGCTGTTCTAGGACCCGGAGAGACATTTGTGACCACAGCAGACAAAAGTCCCTGACCTCTAGGAGCCTCATCTCTAGTTGAAAAGATACTCATTTCTTTCTTTCTTTCTTTTTTTTTTAAGATACTCATTTCTGAGAGAGCAATGAGGGGGATGACAGCAGGGGATGGAGTCTGGTGTCTCTGAAGTTTGGAGTTGGGTGGGCAGGTTGTATTCTTTAAAGAAAAAAAAAAAAAAGATTTAAGAGAATGAGAATTCCAGGGAGACAACCCACTGAGCATGACATAAGGCTTCATCTCACGACCCTGAGATCATGACCTGAGCCCAGATCAAGAGTTGGATGCTTAACCGTCCAACTTGGCTGAGCCACCAGGTGCACTGGGGAAAGTTGTATTTTTTTTTTTAATCTCATATTCTTTTTTTTTTTTTTTTTTTAAAGATTTTATTTATTTATTCATGATAGTCACAGAGAGAGAGAGAGAGGCAGAGACACAGGCAGAGGGAGAAGCACGCTCCATGCACCGGGAGCCCGATGTGGGATTCGATCCCGGGTCTCCAGGATCGCGCCCTGGGCCAAAGGCAGGCGCCAAACCGCTGTGCCACCCAGGGATCCCTCATATTCTTTTTTTTAAAAAAAATATTTATTCATGAGAAACAGAGAGAGAGGCAGAGACACAGGCAGAGGGAGGAGCAGGCTCCACTCAGGGAGCCCAACGCAGGATTCGATCCCGGGTCTCCAGGATCACACCCCGGGCGGAAGGCAGCGCCAAACCGCTGAACCACCCAGGCTGCCCTTAATCTCATATCCTTTCTACCTTCTGCCCCACCCCTACCTTTAAGAGAGAAAGTTGAGAACTGGAATGGGGGGCAGCAGGGAGGGGCAGAGGCAGAGGGAGAGAACCCACGCAGGCTCCATGCCTGTTGTGGAGCCTAACACGGGGCTTGATCTCACGGCCCTGAGATCATGACCTTA
The DNA here is from genome assembly GCF_011100685.1 of Canis lupus familiaris. Lineage (NCBI taxonomy): Eukaryota > Metazoa > Chordata > Mammalia > Carnivora > Canidae > Canis > Canis lupus. Next base: position 80,914,276 of record NC_049226.1, on the reverse strand, counting down.
GCTGAAATCAAGAGTCGGGTGCTTAACCCACTAAGCCACCCAGGCGTCCCAAGGCAGGTTGTATCTTAAGGGATAAGCCACCGCAGGGGATGTTTGAGTCAAGAGTTGAAGGAAGTGAGGGAATTAGCTTTGGGATATTTGGGAGGATGTTACCAGTAAAGCAGACTGTGGTTAGAAAAACATTTTTGGCGTCACTGCATTTGTGGTGAGATTGGATGGAGTTAATGAGGAAGGGGAAGCTATCGACATTTTGGGCCACAAATTGAGATTCTAGAGAACAGTGCCTAGAATAGCATGCTAATCACAAACCTCTGAAATCCCGCTTTGAGCTGCTTTGACTACCGGCCCGAGAGTTCTGCAGGATTCATTCTCTTCTCAGAGTGATGACCTAGAAAGCCAGGCATGCATTCATACCCTACCACGACCTTCTCTTCAGGACTCAGAAGTCTGAGGATCCTGTCCCTTCCCCAAGCACTGAGGTGCAACCCCTCCAGTCAGATTCCTGGTTGATTTCAGGTCTGTGGCCCTTCCCGCACCAACCCTAGCGTTATGATCGATGACCTCCTGACCCCATGCTCACCAGGGGACCCGGGGGCCATGGAGATGACTTGGATGGATGTCCCCGGTGACAAACTCCTAGAGCCTGTGGTTTGCATGGTAAGTGGCTGGTTGGGAGAAGGACTGCACAGAACCCAGAAAAACTGGGGTCTTGGGTCTAAAAATAAAAATAGGCTTCTCCCCTTCTTCGTCCTGGGCTGTTGTGGCTCCTCTGAAACAGGGAATGGCCTTTGGGGCTCTGGATAGCTGGGACTCCTGCCATTAGACTCAGTGGGGGCCCAGGATGAAGGCCGCAGCACGAGCATTTATTTTCTTCAGCGAGAGTAAAGGCCAGCTGGTGCGACTACATCATTCCATGGGTTTGGCTTGTGAGTGGCCATGGAGGCAGCGAGCATCTGTTGGCAGTTTGTTTCAATGCCGTTGCATAGGGAGCCTAATGGGACTGGGCTTGCCCCTCCTCATCCTGGTTTTGCTGAGGGTCTTGCCTGCCGTGTGTGGCAGGTGTCTGCCGATGTGGCGGGTGTGCAATCAGAATGAGCTTCTCCCAGCAGTTAAGAGATGAGGGGAGCTTGGATTCTTTCAGATGAGAAGTAGGCCTGTTCAGACGACATGAGCTGCCTTAGGAGGGAAGAGCGGTCCTGTCACGGGAGACATTCAGGCAGGAGCCAGGCAATCAGAGGAGCTTTGCATTTGGGGCTGGGAATGACCACGAATGCAGGCCTCTTCCTGCAACACCACATGGGACTGCGACACAAGGAGGCCTAGAGCCCTGCCTAGAGCCCTGGCTGCTCCTCAGCTCGTGCCCTTGTCTTTGCAGTCGGACATGCTCCGGTCTCTGGCCACCACTCGGCCCACCGTGAATGCAGATGACCTCTTGAAAGTGAAGAAATTCTCAGAGGACTTTGGACAGGAGAGTTAAAAATTTCTTCACTTGGTGATGGTGAAGGTGGGAGGTAGATTGGGGTAATAAATCCACGGCACTCCCCAGGTCAGTGGCCAGACAGGGCACTGGGGCTCATCTTAACGTCACTACAGCGTCCCCTCTGCTGTCTGGCCGCCAGCCGGGGAGCATAAAAGAAGGGCCTCCCTGGCCACAAAGACACAGAAGCACATTCGGCACTGGGTGGAATACTGGTTCTTCCTACTTCCTCCTCCTCCTCCTCCTCTTCTGGATGCTCACCAACTCCTTGTCCTGCCCCTGTTTTTTGTTTTGTTTTTTAAACCTTTCTTTGTTCCCCTAAATTAATGCTGCTTGGATTTTTGTCTTGTTTATAAATAAAATTAAAATCTCCCAGAAGCATCAAGGAGTAGGAGCAGCCCGCACTGTGGGGTTGTTGCCGACCTTCAGAACGGCTTGCCAGGCCCATCCACCTGTTCCTTCTAACCCGGGTTTTACTCTTTGTGAACACTATGACTGACGCCCTGGGTCGCCAGCCCAAGCCCTGCCTGTAAAGGCCAAGAGTAAAACCAAGCTATTCCCAACCTCCCAGGTCAGCATCCTGGGCTCTGTGTCCTCCCTGCGAGAGGAAAGATGGGTTTTGTGAGCACAGAGCTGTGGAGATCAGAATGAGTGAAGGCAGTCAGGTGGGTTTCACTGCTGCCTTTTCTTCCCTCTGAATGTGAGAACACCGAACCCCGCCACTGCTCCTGGCTCTCTGCCCTGGAAATGGGCTAATAAATCCTTTTCCCTCTTGAGCCACTTGAGTGATCTCATCTTTGGTTATTCTCTGGGGCTCCCTGAAGGCCATACTTGCTTCCATTAGAAAGACCCCCTGGTTCTCTCTCTGCACCCTCCATCAGAGGAGGAGGGTATTGCCACCTACTGCAGTTCCCAGGCCTGACCTCCAGTCAGGTTGGCAGACCCCGACTACCCCTCCCCCCAAGCCTTGTAAATGTGGCACCTGGACAGTTCTTCCTGCCGACTGGGCCTGTGGGCCGGATGTGGCCTGTAGCTGTTTGGTTTGGTCTGTTGGCAACACTGAAAAGTCAAGAATTGATGTAAAAATTATCTGGCTTCTGGGAGATTAGGTGGTGCTGGGCCTGTGTCCCCGTGAGGCATCCAGTCAGCCACAGCCTAGCAGGGGCTTCCCTGCTCAGAAGCAGAACAGGCTCTCCGGCTCACGCATCCCCACGTGGTCAGCTTCCCTCTTTCGGGTTGCCTGCCTAGCCCCTATGGCCATTAGAATTTTTGACTCCTTGAGACCCTTCCAAGGCTCTAGAGTTGGCAGCCCTAGAAATGCTGTTTGAGTAGCAGACTTGATCCTTGACTGCTTGCATATGAATACACAAAAGGCCTGGCATCCGGTTGGTACAGCTCCCCTCCCCTTCCAAAAGCCAATATTATTGCTCTATGTTTTATTAAAACCCAAATTGTCCAGAACTGATGATGTGGCCAACTCTTAGATCTTGGTAGCTTTGCACTGTGGTGTTTCTGATTTGGTTAGGAATGGGTGCTGAATTCAGGCAACTTTTGCTGGGTTCTTTGAAGGGTCGGGCCCAAGTGCTCCTCTCCAGGGTGGAGGCATTAGCCCTGCCTCAGTACCAGGTGCCTCGGCAAGCCTGGCCTCCAGGTGACACCTGCGTAGCAACTGTGGCTAGCATCTTGGGCACGCAGGCGTCCCATGGCTCTCGCTTTAGTTAGGTGCTCTCAGCCACTAATTACTATTTAAACACCGGATTAGAAGTTGGCATAGGACACTGTCCCACTCGTACTATTTCATTTTAGTCACTTGTGCTTTCTTATTCTACCTCCAGTCACCTTTACTTGAATCAGGTCGTCGCTTGCTTTATTTTTAAAATCTTCCTTTCTACTGCTTAGACACCTTGACAAGTCACAGGAGTTAACAGAAACTGGAGCTGCTGTGGTTCGTCTTCATGGCTCTGGTCACGGCTGTTACCGATGTCATGCCTCTCCATTCCTCTCTCCACCACCAGTGACAGGAGGCAGGGCGATGAATGTCCTCTTCACACGTGAGGCTGAAGTAACCTCAGACTGATGTGTGCCCTCACCATCTGTGTTAAACATGGCTCGTAGGTGCAGAGGAATTTCCTGCCCTAAGTGCTAACCCTGAAATTCACTCTTCCCTACTTGGGAATTATGTCCTAAGCCTTCTGTCTCCCTTGGCTTTCACTTTGGTAGTTGACTTCTAAACTCTCCTTAGCTCAAGATGCTGACTTGTGCGGTGTGGTTATTGTGGCTGATACATCTCCCTGGGGTGGGCAAGGTTTTATTAGAAACGCAGATTTGTTGCCTTGAGCTATACATGTAGTATTTAGTTGGACAAATCCTTCCTCCTAGATGGATTTGGTTACACTAGTAAACCTCACATTGTCAGCAATAGAGTTTCAGGCTTTCTCCAAGGTCTACCCTGAACAACCACATACCCTTGGGCCCCAGGTCAGGAAGCTGCAGGCAAATGTTACTGATATACTTTACAAAGGCATCAGTAAGGACAGTTAACCTCAGAGCACTCTGAGGAAGCATCAGAATATTCTGATGCCACCCTGCAGGAGCTTCTGAACATTGTCCAAGGTCCTGGAATTCTAATTTTCATAAGGATCGATGCTTTTTTAGTCTAAATGAGTTTTCTACAGACCTTTCCCAGTGGCCGAGTATCCAACCTCACCTTGGAGCAGTGCTGGCTCCTGTTCCTTTCCAAAGTTTAATGCAAAGAGAGCCAGTTCCCTTTTACTTGACCTCATAGGCCTCCAGATGTGTCCTATTTAGAGAAAGCCATACTGGGTTTGTTTAGTTAACCACTGTTTAAAACAAGTATTTTCCTAAACAACTTACTGAACTTTCTACATGGCTACTAGAACTTGGAGGACTTTGGTAAGAATACCTGTGTTGCAAAACAACAGAAAAATGAGGCAAGACCAGTATCTAGACAAATTTCCTCACCTCTTGCAAAGCTCTGACAGTATCTTTTTTTTTTTTTTTTAAAGATTTTATTTATTTATTCATGAGAGACAGAGAGAGGCAGAGACACAGGCAGAGAGAGAGGCAGGCTCCATACAGGGCACCTGATGTGGGACTCGATCCCGGGTCTCCAGGATCAGACCCTGGGCTAAAGGCAGCGCTAAACCGCTGAGCCACCCGGGGCTGCCCGCTCTGACAGTATCTTAAGGCTAATCATTGGTCAGCATGCTGCTAATTTATTTTTCCAAAATAAGTGTAGTGACCAGGAAGCACAAGTTTTGCTTTGTTTCTAATTGTGATAGGAAGAGGTTCACTGTTCCTCAACTCTCATCCCTCCCCTAGCCCTGATCCATGACCTCTGCCAAAAGAATGAGCCAAATCAAATAGCAGCTGCCCAAGAGATCTCTGCAGGAAAATCGTCTCCAAATCTGTTAAAGGCAGAAGGTGGAGACCAAAACTGTGAGCCTGTAAAATGTGTGGGTACTCATTTGCGTTAATATTATTATTAAACACTTCTATGAACTGTGGCCATTCTCTTCTGTTTCACTTACACAAGCAAACTATTGTCCAAAGCAAAGGACTCTGCAGGTAAGACACACAAGCCCTTTGTAAAAATAAAAACTCAGTGAAGATGGTCAACCATAGTCTTAAGTTGCATTTTTAAACAAAAGTCAGCTATTTTTGGACTATGTCATTACAAATCTTGGCTTTGGGGTAGATTATACAGGCTATGAAATCATGTCTACTAAGAGTGGTTATTTATCTGCCCCACTTATTACCATACAAAATCATTGGGAAATGTCTGCTCTTTGGGGGGGTTCATTTTCTTCTCAAGTTGAAAGCATTATTTTGTCCGTGGCTGATTTCAAGGCAAACATTTTTGATCTATTCCTCCAGCTTGGTGTGGCAATGTATTGTTTTCTGTCAGAGCCAAGCCAATATAAGTTGATATCAGGCAAGCCATGCCCAGCTCAAAGCCCAAGTGTTTATGTTTTGGTTTCCAGAATCTTCAGATGCAGCAGGAAAATTTTAATCATTCACCTCCATCCAGTGGATGTTTGTAAATGTCTTGCTGTCCATTTTGTCAATGAACAGGCAGCCCTGCAAGTGGTCCATCTCGTGCTGGATGATACGGGCTGCCCATCCGCTCGCCTGCCACACCACCTGCTCCCCTTTGGGGTCCAGCCCTGCAAAGTAAGTTACAGCCTGGGTAAGGATATGCTTAACTGGGTCATTTTTAATTTCCTTACCTTTTCCCTGCCTCTGGCTGTTCCTGTTCACAAGAGGCAACATCAGAAAGGAACGTAGACAGCAGCCCCTGTCCTTCCCAGAAAAGATGCCTCAAGTCTGCCCACTACCAAGCACTCCATGCGGTTCTAATGCTGACAGGTTGCAGGACTTACTAATGGGTCTGAGGTGAGAAAGGGTCTTCCTAAGGTGCTTCATTTCTCAACAGTCCTCCCATTTCTGAAGTCCTGCTGATTTACTTCAGTTTCTCAAAGTATTTCAACTTGGTACAGTGGAAGATAAAGGGATACCGTTTACTTTCTGACCTGGACCAAGCGGCTTACTCAAGAGGAACAATCCTCTCAACTGCGGCAACAAATCCCATTCCACAAAACATCCTGTGGTGTGACAAACCAGGAATGGCTTATCACCCTGGGCCAGGCAAGGCTGGGCCCCACTTCCGCCCTTCCACCAAGAGGGATCCAAATGGTTAAACAGTAAATGTGCGTGAGACAGCAAGTGAGAGGGCACAGGGCAGGGGACCTGGTGGCAGGTAACATCGAAACTAGCCCACGTTCCCAGCCCAAGCTACACGCCACAGACGAGCTGGCTCTGCTGTCCCCAGCCTCCATCCCCATAGGTCAGTCGTGAGTCACATCCACTCCAGGAGCCTGCACTTCCACAGGTCTGCACCTTAACCGGAGCTTTCCGAAAACTTGCCCGAGACCCGAGGTCGCCGCCTCCGTGGGCTGGGGTAGAGGTGCACGCGTTTGCCCAGCCACCCCAAGGCCACCGCCACTACCCCCCTCTTCCCCGGCACCTGAGATCTGCACGGCCTGGAAGCGGGGTACGCAGGCCAGGAAGCCGGCGACGCTCTCGCAGCCCTCAGGGAAGGTGACCCGGCGGCTGTCCAGCACCCGCAGGCTGGGGTTCACCACCACGCGCAGGGGGAAGGGCTCCATCTGGCGGGTCTCGCGGAGGCGCGGCGCGCAGGCGCGGAAGAGCGCCTCGGGGAACTCGAAGGCCAGCACCTGCAGCGGCACCCCGAGCTGGGGGGCGCTCAGGCCCACGCAGTGCCGGCGCCGCATCACCTGGACCAGCCTCTGCACCAGCCGCTGCAGTTGGGGGCCCGCCAGCTGCGCCGGCTCCACCGGGGCCGCCACGGTCCGCAGCGCCGGGTCCCCGACCTGGCACACGTGTGGGTACGGCGGCTCGGGCGCGCCCCGCACCAGGCGGCGCACGTAGCGCCAGTACGACCGCTGGCGCGCCGGACCCTCGAGGCCGTCCCGGGCGGGCGCGGAGCTGCAGGCCCGGCCGCCGCCGCGCGCCGCTCCCCAGGCCCACGGCGGGGCCCGCGCCCGCAGCAGCCCCAGCAGCAGCCCGGGCCCCATCGCAGACGCCCGGCCGCCGCCGCGGCCCTCCCCGGCCCCCGTAGGCCGGCGCTCCCGCCGCGGGGGACGCCGGGACGCGCAGATCGCGCGCGCCTTCCGGGACGCCGAGCGCAGCCCGCCTCCGTGACGTCACAGCCTCATTGCGAATTCCGTTTTTTTTTTTTTTTAAGATTTTATTTATTTATTCACGACAGATGGAGAGAGGCAGAGACACAAGCAGAGGGAGAAGCAGGCTCCATGCAGGGAGCCCGACGTGGGACTCGATCCTGGGTCTCCAGGATCACACCCTGGGCCGAAGGCAGCGCTAAACCGCTGAGCAGAATTCGGTTTCTTACTGTATAATCAGCCACGTGTAGGCGGGACCCAGAGGTTCCCCCTCTCATTCGTTGTCAGCCTCCCCTCGGGGCTGTCCCGTGCCCCGCGAGTCCCGCCTCACCTCCCCGCGGACGCCGCGGGGGGCTGGGGCGCGGGTGAGGTGTCCCCGTCAGGCGCCTCCGCCGAGCCCGCGGGCTCCTGCGCACCGTCAGGGTGACCGCACCCTGCGGCCGTGGCCTCCGGGCCCAGGCCCGACTCGGCGGGGGGCGCCGGCACCAGCTCCTTGTCCTCCAGACAGAGGACCAGCTCTCTCTTCGGCAGGAGGAAGGCCAGAGGCTCCTGGACTGCGGCGAGGTTCACGTGTCCAAGGTTTCCGTACTTGGAGAGCTGAGCGGGTGGAACGCCTAACCCGGGGGGCAGAGAAAGTGAAACAGAATAACGTTTCAGTAAATTTAAATGCCGATGTGTCCCAGGGAAAAATGTGATGGACACAATTTCAATATATTCCATACAGTAAACACGCGAGACTGAAGGTAATCCGGAACAGCACAGTGGAGGGTGGCCTCCCTGAGCCTGTATGACTGTGTGTGTGACCCAGTGACTGCCCTGCTGGGAGCTCTGTACCCCCGCCCTGGCTTGGAGAGGTGGCACAGGGAAGGGAAGGCAGACTGGGAAAAAGCTTTTTAAAACACCTTCTCTGGACATTTCATATAAATAGAATCATACAACATGTGGTTCTTTTGTGCTTCCTCCACTTAGCCAGATACACACCGTGTTGTATTATTTCATCGATACGAAATGTCCAGAAAAGGCAAATCTGTTGTAACAGAAAGCACATTAGTGGTCCCCAGGGGCTAAGAGTGGGCCTTGGAGAGTGACTACACGGGGCGGGAGGGAGCTTTCTGGGGTGATGGAAATGTTCTAAAATTGGATGGTGGTAATGCTGTATATCGCTCTATAATTTCTAAAAAACAATTTTACAAATTGGATGAATTGGGCAGCCCCGGAGGCTCAGCGGTTTAGCGCCATCTACATCTCAGGGCGTGATCCTGGAGACCCGGGATCGAGTCCCACGTCAGGCTCCCTGCATGGGGCCTGCTTCTCCCTCTGCCTGTGTCTCTGCCTCTCTCTCTCTCTCCTGTGTATTCTCATGAATAAATAAATAAAATCTTAAAAAAAAAAAAAAAACAAATTGGGTGAATTATTTAGTATGTGAATTATATCAATAAAAGTAGTTTTAAAAGCTCTTTCCCCTCCTTTCTCTTACCTAAGGTCTGTGCTATTTGAGCTGGTGGAAAAAGGACTTGGAGACAGCGATTTAAATAAGGAACAAGGTCTTCCAGGAAGACAGTGCAGAACTGGACAAAGAGCTCCTGCTCCCCGGTGCTGAAAGCAGCCTCTTCTGCCCGGTGAAAGGCCAGGATCACTTTGGTTACCTAGAAGATGGAGGCACCATGAGGAAAGTCACACCAAACAGTACCCTGCATTACTGTCTTGTTTAGATTTAGAACTGTGGCCGCTCCCCACAACTCTGTCACTTGTCTGGTGTGTTTCTGACCCAAACCCAACTTGTTCCATTACTGGCGCACTTATCAGTTCCTGTGCAAGAGCAGCAAGAGTTTCTTGATTCCTACATGATCTGGACCAGAACTATACTGGATCCAGAAAAATGAAGCAAAACTATAAAAGGTTTCTCCTGAGTAAGGCCTCTGAGGTTCCAGGAAGCTAGACTGTTAGAAAATTATAAAAGAACACAGAAAAGAAGTTCCCATGATGGGGGACATACAAATTACAGAGCAATCTAACTGACATTATAGATGGATATCCTAGTGACAGAGTTAAGAACACAGACCCTCTCAGGGGGTATGCTACACTTCCTGGTTCAAGTCCTGGCTGTGCCACTTGGTTCTGTGACTTGCAAGTGATTAAACACTTCATGCCCTCTGTTCCTCAGTTTCCTTATCTATAGAGTGGGGCCTGCAACAGGATCTAATCTTAGGGTTGCGAGGATCAAGTCTTAATAGGTATAAAGTATGATGAACACAACCTGGCGTGGAGTAAATTCTATATAAGTTATTATATATATATATATATATATATATATATATAATATAAATTACCAATCCCTGAATTTCAATGACTACAAAGTTTCAATGCTCATGCTTTCTTCCTCTTACAGGAGGCTATTAACAGATTTTTGGTTTTTGGTTTTTTTTTTTTTGAGTAACACAAGTGGGAAAGTTTATTAAAGCAAAAAGTACACTCTTGAGATATGAGAGCGACCAAGCTCAAGAGAAAGAGATCTGGGCCCAGAAAGATTTTATATAACCACGTCACAACTGCCACCTGGCTGACGGCAATTATAAGATACCATAAGTTGTAAGAAGCATCCCAATATCTAAAGGTTTAAATATGTAAAAATGTGCACGATATCATTAGTTGTATTTCTTAGGTCTGTAGAATCCTAAGATGGTTCTTATGACTCCCATCCCCTTGCATCCACTCCTTTGTGTAATCCCTTCCCTTGATTAGAGGCAGAATGTGTAGCTTGTTTCTAACTCATATAAAATCCAAAGGTGAAGGATTTTGCAGATGTAATTAAAGCCCCTAATCAGTTGACTTTGAATTAATCAAGGGATATCCTTGGACCCAACTTAATCAGATGAGCTTCTTAAAAAAAGGGTTAAGGACTTCCCTAAAAGAAGAGACTCACACAGGAGAACTGTTCTCCATTGGCGTTTAAGAACGCCACTGGCGTTCTCCATTGGCGTGAGGTGACTTCTAAGACCTGAGGGCCTTAAACCTACAACAGCAAAGAACAGAAACTTGCCAACGTGAATGAGCTTGAAAGGGGACCCCAAGCTTCAGATGAGACTGCAGCCTGGCCAACACTTTGACTGTAACCTTGTGAGATCGTAAGCAGAGGAACCAGGACTCCCAATCCAAAGAAACTAGAAGATGATAAATGTATGTGTATGTTGTTTTAGGCTGCTATGTTTGTGGGAGTTTGTTATGTAGCAGTAGAAAACTAATACACTACTGAATCATTATTACAGGTGAGCCACTTCATGAATTGTTCTAGGTCCCATGATGGGGGACTAACCAGAGCTTCTCAATCAGAAAAATCTCCAAAACCCCACTAAGCCTCAGTCTGCAACCACCTATCACATGGACTGGCTTATTTTTTGCTAAAGTCTGGCCACCTGTTACCAAAGAAAGCCCCAACAGAGAGCCAGCAGTATGTGCTCACCTTGGCAAGGGCATCCTCCAGGACCCTCGTCACATCCTGTGCCAGGGCCACAGGGCAGCAGAGGCGCAGATCATTGAAGGCAACCAGAATATTGTTGAGGAAGCAGGCAAGGGGTGGGAAGTCTAAGAGCACCATGGGTGGCTGCAGGGTCCCCGGCTGAGTGACTGGCACGGCAGCAGGCAGGTTACTGCTGCCCAGGATGGCGGGAGCGGAGATGAGGGTGTAGGAATTCATTTCATCCTGGAACTTCTCCACTGCCTCCTGAATTGCCTTCTGAAAAGTGCTGATGGCTACCCGCTGGAAAACAGGAGCCAACTGGCCCCGGAAATCAACCCCCACCCGGCTGAAGGACAGCCCAAAGTACATGCACTGACCCAGCAGAGAGTCTAGACGACCACCTATCCCCCTGTGAAGGTCGGTCTCCAGCACCTGCAGGAATTGTGACACTCTCTGTAGCACCCAGCCATAGAAGATGGCACTCTCATCCACAGTGTGCTCGCTTGAGACAGGGGGCAACAATGGGTCCTCGTCTGAGAATATGGCACGGTACTGAGTGATGATATCGAACAGATGGACACGGCAGGCCTCAATGGTTTTTGTGATGTGGAAATAGGGATCATCATTGGGGATGGCAGTCAGGATGGAACGGAGCCAAGCATCTCGGGCCTGAAGAAACTTCACCCTCAACTCAGCCTCTGTGAAGATATCCATGCACCGCAGGAAGCCAATGACACGGAGGCAGGCAGGGAGCTGGATGTTGGTCCTTAGTTGCTGGATCAGCTGGCTCAGCATCAGCTGCATGGACTGGCGCACTTCGTTCACAATGCCCTGACAATATAGGGGCTCAGTCACACCACACTGGGAAAGACACTTCCGAGACCCCAGTCCACTACTACCCTGAATAGTGATCAGCATGCCCACTGCTTTCTGGATACATGAAGACATAGCTGATGTTACAGGCTAACCAACAAAGATCTCATCTGCTGTGGCCAGCTGGAATTATTCACTGTGGCCTACAGGCCGTTTGGTTCTCCTCCCTCACCTGCTCCCCAATACTGTCCTCTTGCTCACTGCAATCCAGTCGCACTGCCTGTCTTTATTTTTCTTTCCTTTCTTTTCTTTCTATCTTTGTATTCCTTAAACACTCCCAACTTGTTCCCTCCTCAGTCTGCTATACTTGTTCCTTTCACTTTCTGGTTTGCTTTTTCCCCACATCTTCGTATGGGCAGCTCCCTCTCATCTGGGTCTCATCTCTCCAGCAGAACCTTTCCTGACCGCTCTACCTGGGGTACCTCACCCTAGTCTTCTACCCATTCCCTAGTTTATTTTCTTTAGACACTTACCATTATCTGAAAGGATCATATTATTTATTTATCAAATGTCAGTTTACATTCATGAAAGCTGGGGCCTTGTCTGCTTTTGTCTCATTGTCTCCCCAGCACCTAGGTCAGTGTCTGGCAGGTGATTACTACTTATCACTTGCATGAATGAATCATGTTCAAGCCTGCCTGGCTGGCAGAAACCAATATGAAACATGCAAAGTTTCCCTAAATTTTCCGCCTGAAGGTTCAGTGATGACCACAGAATTACTGATTATAAGAACATGAGTTCCAGTCCTCTGGGGGCAGTCTGGCTACCTGGATGACAGGGATGGAGGAGTACTTCCTTTCCAGTCGGCGTACATAGGCCGCGAGCTCCAGGGCCTCTTCATAATAGCTGTTCCGGACACAGGTATCCATTAGCTGAGGAATCTCCAGGATTTCCAGGATTTCTGTGTGCCGGTTTAGAGTCAGGGTGTTCATCCGGCGGTTGGAGCTGATCTCCTCAGCCTCTTTCACAAAGTTTCTAGTAAACAAGAGAATATTGGTCGCTCACTGCTCTACATCCAAAACTTAGCTACAATTACCAAGCATTTACGGTGAACTATGATTTAATCTTCACACCAAACCTGTGATGTAAGTACTATTTATTACCCTTGAGGCAATTTTAATCCCAGAGAGGCTAGGCAGCTTGTCCCAGATCACACAACTAACAATAAAAATATGTGAACCCAGATCTGCCACTTAACTGGCAGTGGCAAGGTACTCAGGCTCTCTGAACTTTTTCCTCATTGGTCAAATAGTACTAGCACCCACCTCATAAGGATGGGAGGATTAAATAAGATGATGTATATAGCATCAGCCGCCGGGCTGGGGGCGCGGGCGCGGGCGCGGGCCTGGGGAGCCACCGCAAGGCCGCTAGGGAGGCCGGCAGCCGACTTCCGCTTTAACACAGAACCTGACGCACAGTAAATGTTAATCTTAGCTACTTTTTTTGTGATCACTAACCAGCTCAGAAGCTACAACCTTACCCTCAAGTTCCCTCAGTCTCTTAGGCTGCTGTTCAACTTTTATTTCCAGTCTTCACTTCTCCGTAATTGCAGAGACCTGCTTTATGAGGCCCCCCCACCTATTCTGGAGGAAATATCCAAGGACTCAAAACTTGAACTTTTATCCTTAAAGGCTGAAAAGCAGAATTAATGATAACAGGCTAAGGATCTAGAGAGGCAGAATGTGGCTTTAAAAGGAGAGACTTCGGGGATCCCTGGGTGGCTCAGCGGTTTAGCGCCCGCCTTCAGCCCAGGGTGTGATCCTGGAGACCAGGGATCGGGTCCCACGTCGGGCTCCCTGCGTGGAGCCTGCTTCTCCCTCCTCCTGTCTCTGCCTGTGTGTGTGTGTGTGTGTGTGTCTCATGAATAAATAAATAAAATCTAAATAAATAAGTAAAAGGAGAGACTTTTTGATAATTGCTACTGCTCCAAGTGGAAAGACTTTGTGGTCAGCCTTCCATCCGTGAAGCTCTGGGCCGGCCTGCGTGTGGACTACGGCAGGGACGTGCAAGGTCAGCTACGTCCGGCCCAGTGGAGGTGCTTTGCGCGGCTTCTCTCGTACGAGGGTCACAGGCAGAGGGAGAAGCAGGCTCCCTGCAGGAAGCCCGATGTGGGACTCGATCCCGGGTCTCCAGGATCGCACCCCAGGCTGCAGGCGGCGCCAAACCGCTGCGCCACCGGGGCTGCCCCCGACTTGGAAGCTTACCAGCCGTGCCCCTAGACGATCCCTCGGCTGTCCCAACGTCCTCATACACGAAATGGGCATAACAGCACCTACCTCGAAAGCAGGCGCGCGGTTTAAAGGAATTTTTTAAACGCTCGGAGGAGAGCCCGACCCAGGGGAAGCGCTAGGGGAGCGTCGGCTACTCCAGTGGCTACAAGCCCCGAGGGCCGGGCCCGCCGCACCTGCAGCTCTGCTGGAAGCTGGGCAGGCGGCCGAGCAGGCGGCCGAGGGACGACTCCACGTCGCCGAAGAGGCGGTGGATGCGCTCGGTGCACTCGGCGCCGCGGATGAAGGTCTTGTAGTTGGCGAAGGCCAGGTCGCGCGTCTGCTGCAGCAGCTGCGCTCGCTCCTCCGCCAGGCGCTCGGGCTCGCGCCTCAGCCGCTCCAGCCCCGAGCCGCTCAACTCCCGGAGGTAGCGGCCCACGTCGGGGCGCTCCCGCCACTGGGCCTCGGGGAAGCGGTCCCGGAACAGCGACGCCAGGAGCCCCTCATCCTCCACCTCCCCGAGAGCCGCTGCGGCGGCCGAGGCCGTGGCGGGCGAAGCGACCGTGGCCGGCGCCGCCATCTTCCGGCAGCAGCGTCACTTCCCCTCCGGCCCAGCGGGGGCGCTGGCTCGGAGCCTGGGGCCGGAAGCCGCCCGGGGGCCGCGTCCGCCCGGCTCTCCTCCCCGGCGGGCCGGCGGGCGGGGGGCGCGGCGCGGGGAGCCACGGCCGGGCCGCCAGGGGGGCCGGCGGCCGACTTCCGCTTCCGGCCCCGGGGCCCGCGGATCCGGCGCTGCGACCCGGCGGCAACATGCGGCCTCTGACTGAAGAGGAGACCCGCGTGATGTTTGAGAAGATGGCGAAATAGTAAGAGCGCGCGGAGGGGAAGGGGAATGCGTGCGTGGCCGGGAAGGGCGTGGGGGAGCGGGGCGCTGACCGCAGGGCCCCGTTTGCCTTCAGCATCGGCGAGAACCTCCAGCTGCTGGTGGACAGGCCGGACGGCACCTACTGTTTCAGGCTGCACAACGACCGGGTGTACTACGTGAGGTGAGGCGGCGCCGCCGGGCGCAGCGGGCCGGGAGGACGCGCCCCCCGCCGCCCTCGTCGACGCCTCCTTCCCCCTCACCCCTTCAGTGAGAAGATCCTGAAGTTGGCCGCCAACATCTCCGGGGACAAGCTGGTGTCGCTGGGGACCTGCTTCGGGAAATTCACCAAGAGTCACAGATTCCGGTTGCACATCACAGCCCTGGATTACCTCGCACCCTATGCCAAGGTGTGTGGGGTGGCACCGCGTCGGCCCTGGGGAGGAAGGAGTCCGCCCTGGGGGCCTCGTCGGAAGGCAGGTCCTCGGGCAGCTTTCCGCCGCGGGCGCCGACGGTGCGCGGGTCGGTGTCGGCAAGTGAAGGGGTTGCAGGGCTTGCTGCGTGCGGCTGGGACGCCGTGAGGCCGCCTCGCTGCAGTTGCGGCCCGCGGAGGAGGAACGCCGGGGCAGACGGCTCTCAAGAAAAGCAGATCCGTGTCTTTGGCGAGAGCCTGGTGGGATCCGGAAAAAGAGCTCGTAACTAATCCGTGAGTCGTAGAGTTGAAGAACCGCCTGGCAGGTCTGATGAGGGAGTGAACCATTTGAGATGACCCGACCATCCCTCTTTCTTCTCCTAAGATGCTTTCAAGAAATCAGTCCCAAATTCAGCAGCTGGCTTATCTGCAGGGATACAACAGTTAGCTTTCTAAGGTCTCTTGGATTTAATTGTTTTGTTTTGTTTTGTTTTGTTTTGTTAGTATAAAGTGTGGATAAAGCCTGGAGCAGAGCAGTCTTTCCTGTATGGGAACCATGTGTTGAAATCGGGACTGGGTCGAATCACTGAAAATACTTGCCAGTACCAGGGAGTGGTGGTGTACTCCATGGCAGACGTCCCTTTGGTGAGTAGAGATGGTAGCTGTTATAAAAACCGAGCATCTTTTTAATCAAGAAGGATGTATATTCAATCTGTGCGCTTCAGAGACTAAATTCTCAGCACCTTTCGAATTTCTATATATTTTTGATCATTTCTTGATTATTTCTATCCCTCAATGCGTGCCTTTTGAATGACTCGAGTGAATCAGTGTCTCTTCTTTTGAATCCCAGGGTTTTGGGGTGGCAGCAAAGTCTACACAAGACTGCAGGAAAGTAGACCCCATGGCGATTGTGGTATTTCATCAAGCAGACATTGGGGAATATGTGCGGCATGAAGAGACATTGACTTAAAACGAAATCATCGCAAGGACTTATGGCTGTGTGGAAGGGCCTAGCTTTGTTTCCTGTGTCTGTGTAGGCTCCATCATCATGTTGAATTTTGTCAACACTGTGACTTCTTCAGGGACTTCTTAGTTTAATATTCTCACTATTACGGACGATGCAGGTTGGATTCTTATGCGGAAATGGCTCAAAAATAGTGTTTCAGATCTTTGTGACTAAAAAGAATACTGTGTTTTATATTTGAATCGGAGGGCTGCTTGTTTTGAGTAACAGGTTCTAAGTCATTCGAACTGAGGACAAGAATAGCCAGCTTATTGTTATCTGTGATAACACTATTTTCCAAACTCCTAAGACCACAATAGATTTTCATTATTTTTTAATACCATGAAAGTTAGATACTGCCATATTAGAATGGTAGGTCACATGTGAGATTTTACAAATGAAATTTGGATAAAGTAATTTAATTTTTTCTGCTAATTTTCTATATAGTAGATGCTGTGTGGTGTGCAAGAAAACCTTGGATTCAAACCCCAGTTCTGACACCTACCAGCTGTATGACTTTGGAGGCATCATTAAACCTTGATAAGCTTATTTTTTTTCTTTCAAAAAACAGCTTTAACCATCTACCTAAGAATGGTTTTTAGAATTACAAATCATGTTTGTAAAGCACTTAGCCCGGTGCCTGGCTCATGTTACATATTAAATGGAAAGAATTATTTTTATATTGCATATACTGGGTATTTCTGTTACTAAGGATAGGATCTCGTGAGTATAGTTTGATTATATATCTTGGTTCTTATTCTTTTTCTTAGATGTTTATGGTCCCAGGCTAATGTTATTTTCATCACCGTGATTTCTTAAAATGTGATTTCCCTTACAAACCTTTATTTACCTGACTGGACTAGACAGAAAGTGCTAATCAGACACTGAAATAATTCAGCTTCTCTATCCTTGCCCATGCCTGCCAAAATTATTTTTGAAATTATTAAAATGTTTTTTAAAAATTGAAAAATTCTACCAAGTTTTAAGAAACTGCCTGTATTTAAAACATTTCTTTAAATACATTGCTTTTTTTCCTGCTTAAATTCCAAAGGTGACATCTCTAAAAATAAAATTTTCAAATACAAAAAAAAAAACACCCATGTTTTTGTATGCAACATGTAAACTGAGATTTATGTTTTTGTCCCATTTTTTTTTTCAACTCTTCTCCCTCCCAAGGTTCTGTGTTAACCCTCTAGATAGACTTAGTAAAGGTTAAGGGACTGCTGCGTGAAGAATAGTATTTTGATGGTAGCATTTAGTACACACTAGTAATAGCTAATATCAAAAGTTGCACATTTATTATTTTAAATATTTTTTTTTCTTTATTTATTTATGATAGTCACAGAGAGAGAGAGAGGCAGAGACACAGGCAGAGGGAGAAGCAGGCTCCATGCACCAGGAGCCCGACGTGGGATTCGATCCCGGGTCTCCAGGATCGCGCCCTGGGCCAAAGGCAGGCGCCAAACCGCTGCGCCGCCCAGGGATCCCCTACATTTATTATTTTATTGCCATTTTGAGGCAAATTGGAGAGGAAAGGAAAGTAATAGACTAAGATGTTCTAACAAGATAAATTGATTTTTTTTCCAATAACTTTATAAAGCTCATTTGACTGAAGCTTTGACAAAGCTTCTGCCCCAGAAGAAAAGAGCTAGGGTGCTGTAGTCATTGTGGCTTAGCATCTTGGCTTTTTTGTGTCTGTAGTCTTTGGGACATTGAAGAGACGCTTTAAGAAATACAGCTGCAGGATTCCAGAAAGAACAATAACAAGGCTCTGAGCTGTTGACCACCAGTTCACATAGTTATAGTTTGATTGGAGAAGGAAAAAGTCAGCCATTTTCCTCATGCGCGCAAAGTTGTAGTATCGCCACATGTGAAAGATATTGTTCTGCACCTTCCATGTACTCTCCTGTGGTACAGAAAATGAGATTTTTAAAAAATATTTTATTTATTTATTAGAGACAGAGAGAGAGGCAGAGGGAGAAGCAGGCTCCATACAGGGAGCCTGACGTGGGACTTGATCCTGGGCCTCCAGGATCAGACCCTGTGCTGGAGACGGCGCTAAACCGCTGAGCCACCTGGGCTGCCCAGAAAATGAAATTTTTTAAAAAAGATTTTATTTATTCATTCATGATAGAGAGAGAGAGAGAGAGGCAGAGACACAGGCAGAGGGAGAGGGAGAAGCAGGCTCCATGCAGGAAGCCTGACACGGGACTCGATCCTGGGACTCCAGGATCATGCCCTGGGCCAAAGGCAGGTGCTGAACCACCGAGCCACCCAGGGATCCCCATGAAAATTTTTTTTAAAGATTATTTATTTATTCATGAGAGACACAGGGATAGAGAGAGGTAGAGACACAGGCAGAGGGAGAAGCAGACTCCATGCAGGGAGCCTGACATGGGACTCGATCCCAGGTCTCCAGGATCAGGCCCTGGGCTGAAGGCGGTGCTAAACCAACCGGCTGAGCCACCTGGGCTGCTCCAGAAAATGAAAAAAAAAAAAAAAACAAAAAAAAAAACCTCCTCCTTGTCTCCCAACTAGTCTCACCTGGGTGCTCACAAGCACTAATATAAGTTATCTGATAGTTGAGTATCTTACTCATAATTTTATGATATGTAATAAGTTGGTTATTGTAGTTGTTAGTAAAGCTGGTTTTGCTGTATATGAAAAAAGGTCTTGACTTTAGTTTAAAAAGACATGATTTTATAATGAAAAATTTCAGTGCTGAAACCAGAAAGCTCTTACCAGAGTATTTCTAGATTTAGACACGTACTCCGTACATCGTTGCCATTCCAGTGATGTCTTCTGTTCTTTGTGTATGGTAGAAGATGAGGGCCTGCAAGCTTCTTATTAAAGGACCAGATAGTCAATATATTAGGCTTTGCAGGCAAGGAGTCTCTGTTGCAACTACCAAACTCTGCTACTGTTAGCACAAAAGCAGTCATGTGTAACTGTCAAATGAGCAGAGCTGTGTTTCAGTGAAACTTCACTTACAGAAACAAACAATGGGCTTTTGTGCATTGAAAAATACTCTTGAGAAAGTGAAAAGATATTCCACAGAATGGAGAAAATGTCTGTAAATCAGTTACCTGATAAGAGACATATCCAGAATATATAAAAAACTTACAACTCAATAAAAAGACAACCCAATTTAAAAATGAGTAAAGGTTTTGAAGAGTTCTCCAAAGATCTACGAATGGTCAAAAAACATAAGACGCAAAAAAAACAAAACAAACAAAAAAAAAAACGCTCAATGTCCTTAGCCATTAGGGAGACCATTCAAAACCGCAAAGTACAACTCCACAGCCAGTAGGATGGCTGTAATAAAAGAGACAGTGGTGACATGTTGGCGAAAATGTAGAGAAATTGAAACCATCAGATACTGCTGGTGGGGGGATCCCTGGGTGACTCAGCAGTTTGGCGCCTGCCTTTGGCCTAGGGCGCAATCCTGGGGTCCCGGGATGGAGTCCCGCATCAGGCTCCCGGCATGGAGCCTGCTTCTCCCTCTGCCTGTGTCTCTGCCTCTCTGTGTGTGTGTGTCTATCATAAATAAATAAATCTTAAAAAAAAAAAAAAAATGCCGGTGGGAGTATAAAATGGGTTTAGCCACTGGGAAACAGCAGTTACAGTTAAAACAGATACTATGACCCACCAGATTATACCACTTCTTGGTCTACATGTTCACACAAAAACTTCATGGGTATGTGTTATTCATAATAGCCAAAAAGTGGACAACCCAAATGTCTACCAGCTCATGAATGGATAAGCAAAATGTGGTATAGTCCTAGAAGAGAATATTAATTATCCATAAAAGAAAATGAAATACTAATAGATGCTACAATATGGATCAACCTTGACAAGACCAAGTGGAAGGAGCCAGAAACAAAGGCCACATTGTATGATTTCACTTGTACAATGTACAGAATAGGCAAATTTATAGAAACAAAGTTAATTAGTGAAGGATTGCTCAGGACTAGGGGGGTGGGGGAAGGAAGAATGACTAATGGGTATGGAGTTCTTTGGGGGTAATGAAACTATTCTAGAATTAGATGCTAGCAATAGTTGCAAGACCTTGGGAATATACTAAAAACCACAGAATTGCACATTTTAAAATGGTGAATTCTATGTTAATCAGGCAGTGTGCCAGATGTGGTTTGTGTGCCATAGTTTGCCAACGTCTGTTATAAAACAAGTGAGGAATTTGAAGAGCTCCAAGTTCCAAAAGGCTTTAGATCCCCATGCCTATTTGGTTTCTCCCCAAATGAGCCTTCACTCAGATATTACGGATTTCCAAGGGTGTTTCCACAGATGTTTCTCCCATAAAATAGTTACCTCAATTGCATCCAGAGTATCATTCAGTCGCTTTCTTTCATTCTTCTGTTTGTGGTCCATTTCAGGCCCCTCATAGAAGACTCCAAAATTGAGGTACACTTGCACAGAACCAAAGTGATTTTGCTGATTTTTTAGACAAAGCTGATAAAAACCTGTAGGAATCCCTAGATCATTACTAAATCTCCAGCCTTTGTTGATCTACCACCCTCTAGATTTCCCTGGAGATACTTGTTTACCCGTATTAAAGGTACTACTGTTGTACCTTCTTTTTACTTAGGAAATACAAAGATCCAGTTTTTGATGTGGAAGACCTTAAATGATCTTCCATGAAACTTATTTTACTAAGTATGTTACAATATTGTTTTGCTAAATAGTAGTAACTTAGTTCTATAAATTAGTAAGTTTGTAAATAAATTTAAGCAAGTTAGTTCTATACTAGGTTAGAAACGATGTTTTCTCCAGGTTTTTCAACTTATGTTTCTCACATCTCTTATTGAAGCTCTTCTGCTTAGCGAAATGAGTTGAAATTAAGAGCATGGTGTTTGCCTGCTTCTTGTACGTCATTAGAGCTGGGGGATGCCATCTTGAATTTGAAATGAGAAAAAAATGATGTGAAAAGCTATCCTGCCGGAGTAATTTCTACAAGGTGGTTGGTACAGGAACTGATGGTTTAGGATATGTACGAGTGCTGGCTCTTAACTGGGGTTGCTACCTGTGTGTGTGTGGGAGTGGGGCAGAGTGGGATTAGAAAGGTTTGGCCCCATATTTGATTGTCGAAATGATTGGAAGGCACTACTGGCATGAAGGGGCCAAAGATGCTAAGTATCCTAGAGTGCTGAATATTCTGTGCTACACAATGAAGGATTGTTTTATGCCCTGGTTGAGAAACATTGTTTTTTTTCGGTACACCTGGTTCCTGGTTGGTAGAGAGGGCAATTAAAACTACCCCGTGCTGGGGACATCTGGGTGGCTCAACTGGTTAAGGATTTGCCTTCGGCTTGGGGCATGATCCTGGAGTCCCGCTGCGCTGCGGGCTCCCTGCTCAGTGGAGAGTCTGCTTCTCCCTTTCCTTCAGCCCCTCCCCTAGCTTGTGCTCTGTCTTGGGGGAACGGGGCGTCGGACCAAACAAAACTGACCCATGCTGTCCAAGGTGGGGACAGACTCCATCTGGCTATAGAAATTTCCTGTGACTGGAGAAGTGCTTTGTTGTAGAGGTGTAGGTATTTTCATGGCTATGCATTTCCTTTCATTCTGAGTCTGCTGTTTAGTAACTGGCTCAAGTATTCTGATAACTAGAAATGCTATCCTGTGAATACATTTGTCAATTGGAATTCTATATTATAAGTGGGTCTGTTTTGGTGACTTTCTCATAACCTGATCACTTGGAGACAATAAGATAAAAATTGAGCTTCTGGACCCTGGAGACCCTGCCCCAATCTGCCAGTAGACTGCCTGCTGCTTAATGTCCTCTGCCACCAGCAATCTCCAGGAAATGTTGAAGGCTGGTTTTTGGTGTTCAAGGCTGTTTAGTCCCCCTACCATTTGATCATCCCTGTGTGAAAAAGCCAGAGCTTTTACATCTCAGGTACTTCAGTAATTTCAGTACTTTCCTCATTCTTGACCCAGTTTCAAAGAAACTTAATGACTATTACAGTAGCTGTGGTGATGAAAACAGACCTGTCTCTTTGGTAGAGAAGTTAATCTGGCCCCGAACATTCTGAGAGGAGTCTATGAGGAAACCCTGTGGCGTATGTGCAGTGGCAGCAACATGCCGGTCATGTGACATTCCCACTGTCCGCTGCACCTGCCAAGACACATTAAAGGGGGAGAAAAGCCCCTGTTGCATCACCAGGAAGCTAACTGGTAAGACTGACATTCTTGATCATCAGCACAGTGCTTCTCCATCAGAGATGGTACCGCCCAGTTCTCTCTGGGAATTTGGATTGAGACAACAGAGGTGCTGGGTGGAGGGGAGATAGCAATCCTGAACATTCTATGTTAAAAACAGTACTGCAAGACAAACTGCCCAAAATGCCAGGAACACTCCTGTTAAGACCTGTCTCAGAATGTACATCTTGTGTGTATGGATCGATATGTATGTCTTTGGCTATAGAATTCTTGATTGCACCTGCTTGGTTTTGACGTCTTGGTGGAGTCCCAGACCTGGGCTTACTTGCTACTTGACAGCAAATAAATCAGGCATTCAGTAGGCACTTGTCCCCAAGCTGGGTCTTGATAAGCCCAGGCTACAGTGAGCTGACGAGTAGCTACTGTTCTTATAAATTCAGAAATAAGAAATTTCTCTAATAAGCTAACTTACAATACGCTTTGACTTACAGTGGAGTGGAACAAGATCAATATAGTCTATTACTATGTAAACAAACTTTAGAAAGCTAAAAGTTTTCTAAGATAACAAAGGAAATGAACAACTGCTGACTCTACTGCTGAGTCCACCATCCTTGGGCACTGTGGCGAAAGACAAACAGATGGATAAATGTACTTGGCCTGGAAACAGGCAACTTGAAAACATTTACATTTCTGAAGAAAAAGAGAAACCCTGAGCCAGTGATTCTTTAGTAAAGCAGAAGGGTAAATGTTGCTTCCCCAATCCCATACACTGAAATCTCAGGGTCTGTTGCCAAAGGCCATGTTAAGTTTTCATTTGACTTTGTACCATATCCACATTGTTTCAGTATTTAAAAAAAAAATAGATTCTCTCCCCTCTCATCTCCAAATCTGAGTTAATATATGATCACCTTTCCAGGAAGAGGCAGTCTGTTTGTCCCATGGCTTTGAGCACACCTTCATTGCCCCAGAAGTCAAGCCATATGTTCTAGTGATTATT
Organism: Canis lupus familiaris; assembly: GCF_011100685.1. Lineage (NCBI taxonomy): Eukaryota > Metazoa > Chordata > Mammalia > Carnivora > Canidae > Canis > Canis lupus. The sequence continues at coordinate 80,891,091 of NC_049226.1, read as the reverse complement.
CATCCAAAAAGTTTCCATCTGAATGCAGGTCCATTTCATTATGAGGTAGGGCATCACAGCATAAGACAACCAGAATCTTGTATTTGAATAAAACCTGACCCACTTTTACAAAAGGAAACAAGCAAAAAAACAAGCCCCCAGTATGGCCAGAGGAGCCCATGTACTCACCTCATAACTGAAATAGAAATAGCCAGTCTGGCGGGCAAATTGCCAGAAGCATTCTGTGCCTCCTGGAGGGATCATGATGGCAAAGTCAGATCTATCCGCTCCATCAAAAAGCAGCTGGTCCCCAGAGCCACTGAGGGGTTCTGTCTTCTGGCTCCTAGCAGAAGTCACTAGGTTCAAAACTACCAGTCCAGCTCCAAAAAGCAAGGGGAACATGCTGTTTTCTGGAGACTCCTCTGCAGGTGAACTGTTTGCAGTCTAGTGAAACCAAGTAGTCTGGACAATTGCTAGGGTAATTATTAACGTATAAGTCACACTTCGGCCAATTTCAGGGCCACACATGGATATTCTCATGCTTGGCTCACAGGAAGAGCTTTCGTTTTTACCTCAAAAACTCAGTGGCTTCCCAAACGTACCTCATGGGTGCTAGAGAGGATCTACTTCAGAAGAGGCACTTCTGTCATTCCTGTGTCAGTTCTTCCTTCTTGGGAATAAACATTGGGTAAGTTTATTTACAACCATCTGAATATTCGGACGTTTGCCTGGAGATTTGTTTCCCCTATTCACATCAAGTTGCTAGATGATACCTATTGCTCTGATAAGACATGTGGGACAAAACTATTTCAACAAAATTTTTTCTGCACAGTGCTAGATCTTAGCAAAAAGCACAGCACAGAAGTGTGTGCAAAAATTTTAATGGACAAATAAAATGAGCAAGAGGCAGCGGTCAAACTCCTCCACTGATAATCCTCATTCTACTTTTCCTCTAAAAACACACTTAAAGACTATATTGTTCAAACCCTCAATCCTTCCCCTTTTATTTATGACTTCTTCACTCACAGCAGCAAAAAGGCTCATTGAACACCGACTTCATGGCTGGCTTTAAGCTAAGAGATTTACTTGCTTCCTATGTGTTCTCACAACAGCACTGGGAGGGAGGTACCATCATCTACTGCCTTAGAGCTAAGGAAATGAACATCCAGAGATTCCGATGGCTAGCTCACTGTCCCAGAGGCATAGCTGGTGCAGCTAGGGCCCCCAGTGAATCTCACATTCTACCCTACCAGGACAGTGTTTCTGTCCACCTCTGAGCGCTGACAATGCCTAAATGTTTTTATTTCAGCCATAATCTTAAAAAAACAAAAACAGCATTAGCACCTCTTAACCAAGTCAGAATTCATTGCATTGATTCCCGAGTGGTTATACCTTAACTGTTACAAGCTACTACGCAAAGACGACTTTATAATTGTGTTCAGTTCTAGCGAAGGCCATGTGACATCATAGTACTCTGCAGGCACAGTGGCTCTACAACAGTCTTGCTAAGGTGAGGGTGGGAGAGACTAGGATCACTTCTCAATGCATAGGCACCCCCCGCACCCCCATCCACATCCTATCACTGCTACAGTCTTAACATTACCCATGTCATGAGCAGTGACTTAGATTCAGCAAAACAATCATCAGTTCACAGTACATTTTATAGTTCTATAAAAGCTGTAGGCATAGTTTTATGTTGGCACACATTTCAGGAATACTATAATAAAAATATCCCTGAAGTTATGTTAACAAGTATTAATGGACTTACACATTTCTCAATTTGAGAAACACTGGGAAGGATAGATATCCTGCTTCCCTAAATGTATCACTTCCCTAAATGTAACATCACTCTTCTACTTAGAGAGCATGGTCTAGTAATATGAGAGTGGAGGAGATAAAAGCTTCTGGATCCTAACCCCATTTAGAGGAAGACCACAACAAGTTGCAATCAGATCAAGAGAGATCTGGGTCTCACTTTTTCACTGTAACTTCATTTGGGGTTAACTGGTGGAAAAACAGTAGTACCAAATCCCAAAACATGTAAATAGATAATAAAGCTGTACAAAGTTTCTAACTTGTAGCTACAGGATGAATTTTAAAACTGTAGCATTTCTTTACACTTTGCCTTTCACTCACTCAAAAGTGAGAGAGGGGGAATTTTGTCCCAAAAATGTTATATGAAGGGAAGGACAAATCCAATACAGTCTGACATCAGCTTCTTGTAACATAGTAAACATGGTTCAGCAAAGCTTGTTCAACATTTTGCTACCTCATACATGCTGTGCTGGAATTAAATAGCTACTTAACATTTGAGAGAAGCAAGACTTTAATGAAGAATGCTACAAGTTATGGACAATAATTAGTTCTCATATTTTAAAAAAAGATTACAGAAAACACCTTACTGAAATTTTTTGTTTTGTTTTGTGTATGTGTGTGTGTGTGTGTTTTGTGCCAAAAAGACAAGTCTTTAAGGATGTCTGAGAGAGACAGCAAGCACAACACAGTACAAAAGGAGAAGGGAATGTTGAGTTTTAGAGCAAGACACTAACATGGCACAATTAGGGAATCAGGCGGAAGCAACCCTTTCACAAAGAATGGAATTAAGCATTTATATTCAGTCAGGATTTTTTTAAGCTTTAAAAGTTCGGCATAAGGAAAGGAACTGGGCAGAGGAGGTAGGGGAAAGGGCTAAGCTTATCTACAATCACTGTTTTACAAAAAAACACACTGGTTCAACCACAGGAGAGGTGGAGGTTAAACCTGCCTACGTAGCCCAGCAAATATTAAGAGCAAATGCCAAGGCTGTCAGGTGTAGATATTGATGTTACAACTGGCTAAACAGTTTTTAAAAGAGACTCTGATTCCACCAGGACTGGTCTCTCATCAGCCTGGATTCATGACAGATGAAGTTCCTTTGCATTTGCATCAGAAGGCTGAAGCTTTATCTGGAACAAGTTCACTCCAAATAATGCTCATGTTGCTGGTTTTAATAGGTCAGAATTGTAAGTGGCTCCTAACAGACTCCACCATTTCCTAGGAGAAGGTTCTACTGATTACCAGGGATTTAAATTCAAGCAAACCACTAAAGAAGGGAAATACTAATGATATTCTGGCACTGTACAAGCTATGTGCCTGTCATCTCTGCCAAGGACATGGGGTGGACTTGGCTTTGTTTCTCAGCTCCATGATCTTCAACAGCGATGAAGTAGAACTGGGACCTCCCCCATGTTGGAGGAGGATGCCCAAAATTCTCAGCCCAGCCCAGCTTCTGAAAGAAACAACAGACTATCAAGGGCTATTATTAGGAACCATGCTCCTGTGAATTCTGTGGAAATGAAAGCCTGTTTCAGTTCATGCCGAGTTTTTTCATGGTCCGCCAGCGATCCTTAATCATCACAGCTGTTCGGTTAACAAATGGGTAATTTTTGGAAATGGCAGCCCAGTTTCCTTCCCCGTATTTCTGCACTCCAGCCTTGACCCACTCGCTTTCTTCTACAGTCCACTTCTGCAAAAGAAGACCAAAATATTCATCATAACCTGTCTCTCCAACTTATTCATATTTTCATACAGTGAAGAGGTAAGCTCAAGAATCCTAGGACAATTAATCTGAACCCAAAAGAAGGGTGTATATTTTTAAAACAAGACAGAGATAAGTTAACATTGTAGATTTAGACATTTAATAATTTTCAATGTCCTGCCTTTCATCCTCAACTAATAATCACTTCGCATTCAAAACTTCAAATGTATGCTGTTCACGGTCAGGAAAATGTTGTCAGATTTCTGTCCTAGAATTTTCTTCCAGAAAATAACTACTACTTTAACTTAGTTTGGATTATGTGAAAATTGCAAAAGACCTTTTTACAGGTGCATGGGTAACCTATGCTACGAGATGTGCATACTTATTTTATCTCTGTTCTACCCACATAACCAGAAAAGGTCAGAAAAAGTAATTTTAAATTACCTGCTTTTTTGTTATACTGGTTGTGCTCTCTTCATCTGGTGCTGCTGGAAAACATTAAAAGTAGACTCATTTCAGAGTTAACCTTTCTCTGCACAAATCACAAGAAAGAGACATCAAATGATCCTAAAGGGAAAACTTGACTGAAATTTCCAAACATTGAGAGAAGAAAAGATATCATTAAAGGGTAATTTGTTTTTGTCCTTGTTGGCAAGATATCAATCATTTCAGCTAATGACAATCTGAACCAAAGCAAATGTTTAATAAATAGACATTCAATAAATATTGGTTAGTGATGGATTTCAGGCTCTTTAATAAAACCTACATGATTTTCTAAAATTACTGAGGGACTGTGGCTTTTAAAACCCTACAAGTTTCTGGAACATTAATGTGATAGTAACATGCATCTATAATTCAGCTAGTGTCAAGGACCAAGGAGAATGTCCTAGCTTACCCCTGAACTTGAAACAGTTCATCCTCTTCCAACCATGTCATCTACAGGTGCTTCTTAAAGAATGCAGGGTTTAGGGGCACCAACCCCCACCGTGTAGTCAAAAATCCATGCTGAGTGCCCAAAAACTTAATAGCCTACTGTTCACCAGAAACACTACCAATAACATATAGTCAACACATATTTTGCATGTTAAATGTATTATATACTATATTATAATAAAGTGAGCTAGAGAAAAAGTTAAGAAAATCACAAAAAAGTAAATTCTAAGAATATATTTAGTATTTACCGTATTTATTTTTTAAAAACGCATGTAAATGGACCTGTGTAGTTCAAATCTGTATTGTTGAGGGTTAACTGTATTATATACTCCTATGTGCATAATTTTTTGCTTTATAATCCCTTGCTAACTACTGCTTTGAAATAATTGTACTGTTTTATACCAGAATTTTCAAATCTCTGACCATTTTATGTAAGTAAAATGTGGTTCAATTCCTTAAACAAAAGAAGAGGATAGTAATTGTTGCTCCCTCCTCAGAGACCATAGATCTGTTCAAGTTCCAACCTCTCACTATATGGTAAGACATGAGGCCTCAAAAAAATGCACCAACATTTTTTTAAGGGCCAGAGGAAGGTATACTAGTATAAAAGACATGCAACCGGAAGTCAACGAGAGCTGTTAAAAAGCTGCAAGAAAAGGCCAAGTTGCATAAACATAAAACTTGGTCGAGTGTCTGCTTCAGCAGATGCTACTGTCCTAGCAGTGCTTCCTAAACAATGAAGGTGGCTTAGGAAGAGGGACACTTACAGGAGATTACTCACTTTTAAATTATGAAGTATTTCATACGATAGTGGAAGCAGATTTTAAAGCTGACAAATTTGGACTGCACTGTATGTGGATGTTTTCTAGCACTTTTTTTATCCTATTGATTTTTTAAATAGTCTTTGCCATTTTATTGGTTTTTCTGTTACTTCCCCAATTTCCTGAGTGATCCTGATCTTGCCAACTACGTTTGTGCCAATGAAGGTACTTTTTATGGAAAACCCTTTCGGACTGGCAGAGGTTTAAAGTTGTTGCTGTGTCGGGCAGCCTGGGTGGCTCAGTGGTTTAGCGCCGCCTTCAGCCCAGGGCCTGATCCTGGGGACCCGGGATTGAGTCCTATGTTGGGCTCCCTGCATGGAGCCTGCTTCTCCCTCTGCCTGTCTCTGCCTCTCTCTCTCTCTCTAAGAATAAATAAATAAAATCTTAAAAAAAAAAAAAAGTTGTTGCTGTGTCACCAGAGTCTTCAGAATCTCCAAGATTATGTTTTAGCACTTAGATATTTCCATTAGAATGCAAAGTATGTGGTGGGAGAGATTCTACTGCAAATGCTATGAACTTTAGTATTAATTATGGAAAAAGTAAAGTTTCTTATTTTAGAAAAAATTATATATTGAAACTGGTAAGAGATTTTTTACTTAAACAAGAAGTGCAGGGAATGACCACATCTACCTTTTCTAACTAAAGACTTTAGGAAGAACATCAGTTACAATACAGGATTTATTAAAAAAAAACCATGGTTTTTCTTTCTTTTTTTTTTTTTTTTAGGAATTCTCTTTAAGTATAAAGTGCTGCTTTGACAGTCTCCATTGTTTAATAGGAAAGGGTGTAAAACTGAGTCCTCATGAATCACAATAAGGAACTTAGTGGACTTTTACTAGATCGGAGACAAGCAGTTTCTGGAACATTAATGTGATAATAACACACATCTGTTAATTCAGCTAGTGTCAAGGACCAAGGAGAATGTCTTAGCTTACCCCGAACTTGAAACAGTTCATCCTCTTCCACCCATGTCTCTTTTTCTTCAGCCCCATTAGAGCTGTTCCACTTGCCTTTGGGTACTCTGAGGGGAGATCAACAAGAGGACAAGATGTAAAACAAATTCATTGGGGTCATCCCATATTCTGTCCTTGGCTCTCTCACGGCCTGTACTCCTCCCTGTTCTGCTGTGACCACAGTTGAGATTCACTTACACACCACTCCCAAATCCTGACCTGGCCAGACATCTCCAGGTTATCGTCCTACAGGCTGCAGGCTCATCCCTCAAACTGAGCAGTGAATACATCACTATCCCCCTCAAAATCTGTTCATTTTCCTGTTTTTGTTTATTTGGTTTTGACTCTAATTTTGAAGGTCTCAGTATTCTTCTAACCTGGGATGAGAAAACTGCACCTAGCCCTTCAAAGACATGCCCAGTCCTATCTCTGGACTGCACTCTCATCCTTCGCCATTCCTCTTGTCCAAGCAGTACCTGGCACCAGTATTACACTAGTTTCTTGACTGGAGTCTCTGTCCCTAGCCACTTCCCAAACCACCTGAATATCAGTCTAAAATACCTCATCCCCTCTCTGTTCCATGATCACTTCTCACTGCCTCAACTGAAGCCTGTATGGGTCAATCAAGATTATCCAGTCTGGCTCCAGTCAGTTTCTTGCTACCAAAGCCTTCTCTGTCCAACTGTGCCCCAAAAACCACATTGGCACAAACAGCAGAGCCACGCCTTCTGTTCCTCTTTTCCTTCTGTAAGCTCTGTAGTTTCCTCACTACAGTTCCTTCTGCTTGGGATTCCCTTTCCTCTCAAGTAAAATTCTACCCATTTTTTTGAGGCCTAATTCTTAATGAAGCCTGCCCTAAGTCCTGGCCCCCAACACACACAAAAAGCCCCCACTCCTCTGCCTTTGTGGGCGTGCTTCCACTTTATTAAACAGCCATTTTATAACATACCCCCTAATCATAAGCACCTTGCAGGCAAGGGCTGTATCTTTATCTCTCTACCCCAAACAACTAGCACAGGAACACATATCCTAACAGGAGTTGGAGAAATATGTGCTAAAGTAAGAACAGGATTATCAAAAAAGCTGCAAATAAATTATATCATTGAAGATCAGAGTAGTAAGCAAGTAAGAATCCTTCCTGTGAACATGAAATGTTAAGCACTTCAGTGTGACCAAAAGAAGTCCCAAAACTAAAAAGGAAACCCAAACCTGAATTATTGAATAAATTAAAACTGCAGTCAGTCTTCTCTGATCACCTTTAACTGTGTCTGATTAATATTACAACTGCCCTGGGAACAGAACACCACACAGACCTCACCTCAGAACTGTAACATCTGTTACAAAACAACATGGAAAGTATCTGAATTAAATTTTAAAGAATTTGTATAGATCAAATGACCTGTGAAACTTAACTAAGAGTAGACAAACCTCAGTCTCCTTCCCCTACTATACACAGAAATTTATTTTTAAATTTCTGGCTGGCTAGGTGTTTTTCAAATGAGTAATGAAAGCTTACTTACAAAGTATAGACTTGAAAAAAATTCCTTGAGTTCCACGAGTTTTCTGTGAAATTACTTAACATGGCTGAGACACATGGCGAACCATCTAGTTTCCTTTATGTTTAAATTGGATCATATCCCCCAAAATGTTATTTCTGAGAACAATTTACTTGAGACAAGTGGAAACATTACATGAGGTTTTTCCTTTTCAGGATACTAACTAGTTATGTTAACTACTATTTATAAATTAGGATTATAGTTTAAGTTTTCTACCTGCTTATCCCCATGCTGGGTTAACACTGATTTTAACTCTGGGTCTGTCAGCATATCTGCTCATTCTTCCTGCAGACGATCTGCACGGATCACTCTGAAAACCTCCTGTTCCTCCTTTGAACTCAGCATTTATTTTGAGCAAATGTCTGATACGACCTAACTTCTGCTGTGGAAGAGACGGAGATCTGGGTCCTCATCTCACTGCTGGTTCTGCGGTCCTGGGGAAGTCAGGTCACTTCCTGGTCCTTACGGCCTTTTGGTAAAGTTAGAAACTGATGAGCAATGAATGGGCTAGAGGAGGGCTGTCTGGTCTCAGTGGGTCGGTAAGCTACAGCCTGTGGCTGCTGGTTTTTGTACAATCTTTGAACTAAGAATGGTTTTTACATTTTCAAAGGGTTTTAAAACACACACACACACACACACACACACACACACACACACACAAAATAAGCAACAGAGACACAAGTTGTCCAGAAAACCTAAAATGTTAACCCTTTGCTGGCCTTTTATAGATTGGATATGACCCTTTAAGTTGCAAGAGCCAAAGATTTATTTTGTTAGTAAATATCTAATAAGCACTTGTCCTGTGCCAAGTGCCACAGACATATACAAAAACTTAGCTGTTGTGACTCTGCCCTCCTAGTGATATACCCTAGTCCTGCTTTTGATTCCACCAGCCCAGCTTCCCCTAGGTCCTGACTACCTAACTGGTAGCAGTCTCCAGCCACTGCTCTTGTCTCCTTTGCCTCCGTGCTTTTTCAAAAGCCATCGATGGTAACTCATCAGGCCCTCAGATTAGCTGTATTAGAATTATTTTGGAGCACGGTTAGAAAAGCAGATTACAGACCCATCCCCTAGCCCTTCTAAATCAGTACTCAGGGACCTGGAATTATGTATTTTATTAAACATTCCACAGGTAACTGTGATACCAAGCCCAGCTTAAGAACCTCTGCCTGATATAGGAACTCAAGACCTGGCCCATCTACCCATCCAGACATTTCTCCCTCTTCATCCTCTCTGTGCATTACACTCTCCTGCCATACAGGGTACATGACATTTTCTGGAGCACACTAGGCTTTCCTATGACTTTATATAAGAGGTTCCTGTGGCCTAGGCCCCCGCCCCCCAATATGCTTGATGACCTCCTACTCATCCTTCAAGGTCAGCTCAACATTTGCTCCACTGGAAGACTTACTCCACCCACAACTTTGCTGAGCAGGCTCAATTCTTCTTCCCTGGAGCTCCCAGGGTAAATGCAATTCCTTTACAGCCAGGCTTTTCCTGTAAAGGGCCAGATAGTATCTTCAGATTTGCAGGCCTTACTGGCTATGTTCCAATTACTCAACTCAGTGTAGCATCAAAAGTAGCCACAGACAATACATACATGATGTTTGTGGCTGAGTTCCAATAAAACTTTATTTACAAAAACAGGTACCAGGTGGATTTGGCCCAGAGGCTGTGGTTTGCCAACCTCTGCTTTAGAGTACCCATCATACTTCATGCCCTTGACACACAAGAGAGGTGGATAGGTCTAAACCTTCATGAATCCCTCCATTTATAAAACCACCATAACCATGCACTCTCTCTAGTTTCCTCATCTGTTCGTGGGAATAATATCGGCACTTTATAGGACTGTTGCAAGGAATAAAGGAGATCGTCTATCAAATGAGCATAAAATGTGTTGAGCTCCATTTGCTTGCCCGGCCAATGACTCACTCACTTCAGATGCAGGTAGTGGTATAAACAGTGCAGATTTGTGCCTGAGCATTATTATCATTTAGATGTCACAGCTTCTCTGGGCACCTAGCACATGCATGTCAGAGCATAGGTCACCAAATAACTACAAAAGAGCAGTGGTAGAAATGGCAATGGCCTTGGGAGACCAATGAGGTGACCAGCAGGGTGACCACGGGAGATTCATGGAGGCAGAATTTTAAGAGGCACCTTGGTGTATGTGGTGTATAGGCTACGGACTTTTGAGTCAAGACCAAACAGGATTAAAAATCCCAAAGCCCGGTGGCTCAGTCGGTTGAGTGAGTCTCAGGATCTTGAATTCAGGCCCCACATTCAGGTTCCACCCAGTGTGGAGCCTACTTTAAAAAAAAAAAAAAAGTCCCAAAGCCCAACTTTGCCACTTTTAAGCTTTGTGACTTCAGGCAAGTCAATAACTTCTCTAAACCTTCCTCATCTATAAAAATGGGGTTAATATACCAGTCACAGAATGAGGATTCTAGTGATTCAGTAAAATAATATGTGAAAAGTGCTTGGCCCATAGAAAGTACTTAATCAATATCAGCATCTCTTCCCTTTGAAGGATGGATGGGATTCTCACAAGCAATGATGGAGGAATGATAGTCCAACTGTGGGGAATAAGAGGAAGCAAGAAGAGTACAGTAGTAGAAACAGAGTGGGTTCCAGAGAACAAGCAAACCAGTTTGCTTGGAGGAAGGATCCATAAGAGGGCACAAAGGGTAGCAAAGCTTGAAAGCCAGGTTAGGAGTCATGATGGGGAGCAAAATAAAAGCAGTTTAACTGCTGCCCCACAGAACCTAGCAGAATGTGAGAGATTAGTAGATATTTACTGAATTTGCCAAGTCTTAATTGCTCAAAGAAGGTGCAAAACTATAAATATTCATAAATCATTTTTAAGGATTAAAGTCTAAAGTGGCCCAATTCAAACAAATTGCTTTTAACAGAGAAGACTGATATTTAGTAGTCAGGGCACTCAGAAGTTTGCTAAAAATGAAAGCAGCGATGAGTAGGAGGCTCTGAAACCCTTCCATCCTCACTCACGCCTAGTGCAATGCCTGGAAGCCCACAGTTGGGGCTTCAGAATTGGCAGGAATGGCTATGTCGTCACTCCCCACTCCCAAGTCACATTCTAGAAGTCTAAGAAAGCCTTGGTGGTGAATAACTGAGCTGAAAGTTACTTCATTCACGGAAGCAATACCAAGCCCAACCAGGACCACCAACCAGCCCCAAAACTGCTACAAAGGTCTTCATACTTGGGATTCTTCTCCCCAGGGAGGGGTTGGTTGAGAACGGTGGGCTTGGATGGTGATGCTGGGACGACCTCCTGGGAGGAGTCAAGACTTGCACTTGGCTCAGTACTCTGGCTGTCCTCCTCCAAAACCAATCTGCTTATTGTCATGCGCTTGTTCTTGGGCTGCAGTTCAGAGCCACCCTCACCCTCAGCAGGGGCTGAACTTTCATTTTCATCTTTTCTTGGTCTCTTGTTTTTGAGGGCTGGTGATGGCATGGACACTTGATTAGGAAGTACCAGATCTTTCTGGTCCAGTTTTGAGAAGGCTGCCTCAGAATCTTGTGCACTGGACAGAGTCTTGAAAGCTGCTTTCAAGGTCATAATTCCAATGGTGGTTGGAGTACTCCGTAACTGCCTACACACAAAGCAAATATACAAAGATCAGTCTCACCATTATAGATGCTCATCCAAATACCACTTCTCCAAAGTGTAAAGCTTCAAAGGAGACAGAGGACTCTTCAAGTGGAGGACTCTTCATTTTAAAAAATAAAAGGGGGGGATCCCTGGGTGGCTCAGCGGTTTAGCGCCTGCCTTTGGCCCAGGGCGTGATCCTGGAGTCCCGGGATCGAGTCCCGCATTGGGCTCCTGGCATGGAGCCTGCTTCTCCCTCCTCCTGTGTCTCTGCCTCTCTCTCTCTCTCTCTCTCTCTCTCTCTCTACTTCTATCATAAATAAATAAATAAATCTTAAAAAATAAATAAATAAAAGAGGGACACCTGGGTGGCTCAGTCAGTGGAGCATCTGACTTTACCTTGGGTCACGATCTCAGGGTTCTGGGATCGAGCCCCACATCTGCCCCTCTCCCTGCTCATGCTCCCCTCTCTCTCAAATAAATATATAAGATCTTAAAAAGAAAAAAACTTTAAAAAAATTGCTCAGAACAACTTTATTTTTTTTTATTTATTTTTTTTTTTAAGATTTTTTTTTTTAAAGATTTTATTTATTCATGAGAGACACACGGAGAGAGGCAGAGGCAGAGACACAGGCAGAGGGAGAGGGAGAAGCAGGCTCCATGCAGGGAGCCCGATGTGGGACTCGATCCCGGGACTTCAGGATCACGCCCTGGGCCAAAGGTGGCGCCAAACCCCTGAGCCACCGGGGCTGCCCTCAGAACAACTTTATAAAGCTTCCCTTTATAAGCATAAATAGAGGCTTTAAAAATGATATATAAGTTGAACTCTGTGGAGTTTAAACTCCAAGTGAGAGAACCTTTTTTTTTTTTTTAATTTTTTTAAATTTTTATTTATTTATGATAGTTACAGAGAGAGAGAGAGAGGCAGTGACACAGGCAGAGGGAGAAGCAGGCTCCATGCACCAGGAGCCCGATGTGGGATTCGATCCCGGGTCTCCAGGATCGCGCCCTGGGCCAAAGGCAGGCGCCAAACCGCTGCGCCACCCAGGGATCCCCAAGTGAGAGAACCTTAAAGGACTCGGGGCCAATGACACTTTCCCTCCAAGAGACTTTGTTAGCGGGTGGGCTAAACTCCTTGTGTCCGCATGAACTAAAGCAATCTTTTCCACTAAGTAAGAACTCTGTGTAGTGCCTAATAGCTACGAGTCTGAGCAACTGACAATCCAGCAATCTCACCTTGCTGTCTAGTCCAACACTCATGTGAGAGAAGGAAAAGACTGGTTCCCATTCTGCTTCCTTTCTCCTATAATACACTTAGGAGACTTTTGAGAATTCTCCAAGTTAGAAGTGTGCCACACAGTCTTGAAACAGTGAGAAACTGCCTTTTCATAAAAAGTAAGTTAATCTATCATTTGGAATAATTAGTATAGTTTAAACAAAAACTATTAGGAGAGGGCAAACTGGCAGCCTACAAGCCAAACTCAGCTGGCAGAAAGGTCTTGTTGCCTAACCTATGTTTTGTTTTCAATTGGACTAATTGCCAACATTCAAAAACTGAGAAAGCTTAAAAAAAAAAAAAAAAACACAGATGTCTCACACAAAAGTTTGAACCAAAGTTTGGGCATCCTTGGACATTCCCACATAGCAATAATCACATGAGGCTGAAAAGCATGCCCTCTCTGGTTCACGTTCACATGCTCTGAATTGTATTATTCTATACTCATGCCTGTACATTTCCTACTGGGCCCCCAATGGCATCTAAACTTGTGATCCCTGCTTTAACAACTTGTCTTGGGAGTTTGATTCACAAGTCTAAACACTGCATTAAGAGATCACGTATACCCACAAAGAAGTACTGCACAGATATGGGCAAGACAAGGATAGGAGAACAGAGAAGCAAAGAACCTTTGAGGAATAGACAGTCAGGAACTTCTATCAGGGATATGACATCCTGTCATCAAGATTCTCATTTTCCTGGGGCATGCTCTGTAACTCCCAAAGTACCTGGACAAGTAACCCAGTAACATTTCAGTACCAGGAGGAACCAACAGATTCTGCTCTAAGGAGACCGCTTCCAACAGAGCTACCCTTGTGTTTCACCAAAGATCGCAAAAGGGCACCCCTCTCACCTTACAGGTTCTTTGAGTGGCTTTTGCACAGGCTCTGGTGCTGGCTGTTTATCTTCCTTCACTGTACTTGAGGCAGCAGTCTCGGATTTCAAAGCCTTTCTGGCCATCTGGGAAAAGAAGGATGTCATCAGGAAGAGGAAGCCACAGAATTTCATTCTCTTCTTTCACCAAGAACATACATACTCAACATGCAAACATGTTCACTTACAAATCCAATCTAGGCATGAAGTAGAGGAGGACAGAGAAAGGAAGAGAACTCACAAGAATGATCTCAAATGTCTTGCTTTTTCTCTCCTCAAAACATGGCTCAGTTTTTTATACTAAAGGAGAATTCAAGCAGTGCTAACCATCTTGACACTGCAAGAATTCTTTAATCTTTTGACAACAAATAAGTACATGATTGTACTTTGTACTTCCTTTTCTATTCTTCCGATCACATTCCTAATCTAGTTTCTGAATGCCAAATATACCTCTGCGGTCATGAGTAAAGTCAGACTTTTTTTTCAAACTGAGGATAACAAATGTTTCTATTATGTCTCAGTTTGTGTCTGAAATTTTTTGTAACTGTATTTCCATAACCACCTTTTGCCTATTAACTCTGAAAATCCTTACTAATACCACATAAAGCTCTGAGTGGGCCAATCTTGCTTTAACTCCAACTGCTCATCTGTCTCCCTCTGACTGAAATGTTATACATCTCTAATCAGTCCAGTATCATTCTGTTTCAGGTATGTGTATCTGGGGATGCCTGGATGGCTTAGAGGTTGGGCGTCTGCCTTTGGCTCAGGTCCTGATCCCGGAATCCGGGATCAAGTTCCACATCAGGCTCCTTGCATGGAGCCTGCTTCTCCCTCTGCCTATGTCTCTGCCTCTGTCTCTGTGTCTCTCATGAATAAATAAATAAAATATTAAAAAAAAAAGATATGTGTATCTGTAACAAGTGATGTCTTTAGAACTGAGAATTCTCTCCCCCCACAGAAAGAGTAGCAGGTTATTTTCCACTTATCTGAAATACAAAAGAAAGGATGGGGGCAGCCCCGGTGGCGCAGCGGTTTAGCGCCACCTGCAGCCCAGGGTGTGATCCTGGAGACCCTGGATCGAGTCCCACGTCAGGCTCTCTGCACGGAGCCTGCTTCTCCCTCTGCCTGTGTCTCTGCCTCTCTCTCTCTCTCTTTGTGTCTCTATGAATAAATAAATAAAATCTTAAAAAAAAGAAAAGAAAAGAAAAGAAAAGAAAGGATGGTAGGCCAGGCTCAAGTATCCTGATACTTGCTCCATCCTGATATTTGCTTCCTGAATATCCCAAACTATCTGCTTTGCAGATAATTTGACATCTGACAAATGACTGCTAAGGTCATTGACACTATCCTAATCTGGGCCTGGCAGATCTGCTGTTATGAGCGAAGATATTTTTTTCTTTTTTTTTTTTAGGATTTTATTTTTAAGTCATCTCTACACCTAATGTGGAGCTCGAACTCCCAACCCCAAGATCAAGAGTTGCATGCTCCACCGACTGAGCCAGTCAGCCATTCTCTAAATGTTGATGAATAAAAATAAAAACACAAACAACAAACCTCATTCAATTTTCCAATACCACAGCCCAACCTCTAGAAGACCAGGTTCTAATTCTTCCATATGCTGTCCTGAGCCTCAGTACTGCCATTCTTTGTTTATCACTTTGATCCAATTAAAGAATATCTTCATTTGGCTTCTTGTGCCTTATTATACTTCTAGTCACATTTTTTTCCTCCAGTTATTCCTTTTTCCTGTTAACAACCCCATCATACCCTGTCTGCCAAACTATTCTTCCTCCCAAACTGACCTCAAATTTCAGCTCCTTTGGGAATCACCATTAATTGTAAGTGTTCCCTTATTTTAGCCATACAGATTAAGCACATGTAGGAGGTATAAATGGGAAGGGGAACCAGGTATGTTCCATTTGCCTCTGTCAGGATCTCTGCTTCCGTATATTTAAGGCATTTAATTAAGAAACATAGTACATATAATTCAAAGTCTTTTAGCTCTTTCCACTTCTAAAATGAGCTGTCCTCTTCTAATTGCCTGCACATCCTCAAGGCCACATCATGGTTATGGGAAGAGAAGGCCAAGGCCCACCGTGAGGAGGTAGGGCTCTGCATCATCCAGGTGACTCTCCAGGAAACGCAGCATCTTCTGTTGGAAGGTCTCGTAGGAAAAGTTCTGGATAACAGGGTGGGCCAAGTTCTTCTCACGGATAATGTTCAGGAGATCATTTCTCAGCTTCTATACAATGGACCGATATTTGCAACATAAGAAAGGAGAACTCCAGTAAAAATTCAATGATGGGGAGTTGAGACACTATCAGAACTTTCATAATCTATTAAAGGCAATCACTGGTACATATATAGGAAGGGGAGCCTAACAAAGAACAGGTCAATAATTATGGATTAGCTGCAGTGGGTACTACATAGCTGTTAAAAAAAGATGAGAACTTAGGATCTAAAGTACCCTTCGACGTTTACATAAAAATGTTTAAACTTAAGAAAAAAAGGATGAAGAATCTCCTTATGTGGTAATATAGAAAAATCTTTAAGATATGTTAAGAAAGCAATTTAAGAAATGTTCAAATTACTGTGTAGAATATGCTCACATGTGCATATGGAAGAGCTGGAAGAATGGATATACGTGTGTCTCTATACACACACACACACACACATACACACACACATTTGTTTGCTTGCATATGCACAGAGCATCTCTAAAGGATAAAAGAAAAAAAACACTGGTCGTCTATGAAGAGAGGAATGAGGGCTGAGTTTAGAGATGAGCTAAGCTCTTTTGTTGTACCTTCTGAATTTTATTTCATACATATTATTACCTTTTCAAAAAACTAAAATTTACATTTATAAAGGAAAAAAAAAAAGAGCAGGGCACTAACAGAGCTTTTGACACCAGAAAATAGAGGAATTAAGCCCTCACCAAGGCATATTCTCAAGTCTGCAGGATCAGCATTTACATAAATACGGTTAGAAGTGTTCCAGAACTTGATAGTTTAATACTTGGTGCTGATCACTTAAATAATGTTCTGTCACAAACCTGACAGAAATGGGCAAGAAAATAATTTACACCAATTTATATAATGAAAAACAAATTTTGGAAAGCCAATCTCACAGTAAGCAATCCCAGATATAAAAGACAACATGCTAAAGGTGCCGATTATTTAGATAACATTCCTGACAAAGAACCATTTCCCTGTCCCCCCACAACAAACAATGAGATGGATTTATATCATGGGAGTAAAAATGCATCAAATTTACCTGAGTTGTGGGGTCCTTGGACATATGTTTTTTCAAAATTTTTGAAGCCTTTTCAAATTCTTTGTTTTTGATACAAATAATGACAGCCTACAAAAGGGGGGAAAAAAAACTTTTTTTTTTTAAAACTGTTGTAATAATGACAGGTATAATCAGAGTATCAGATACTAAAATAAACTACTAAAAAGTAAAAGTGAGTCTTATATACCCAAGAACTTTTTCACATTCTGTCAAATTCCTGTACTTAAAAACTAACAATCACTGCTCAGGCATCATGAACAACAGTAAGCACTCTTCTTTCATTGAGTAGAGTAGTAGATTTTCAACATTACGCTGGATTTTTTAAAAAATAGCTGATCAAACAAAATCTGATCCTCCGGATTAGAGACCATTTACCCAATTTGAATAGGGCCTCCTAAGGAAAGGCAAAATGGACAGGAGTCATCCCAGGTCCTCAGAACAACTGAATCTGTTCTTTTTGGATGCAAAAGCTTTGATATAATGGTGGGACAGAGCGGGGAGGATACACTGGGGGAGGGGGAGAAGCCATCTGCTGACCACTGAGTTCTGTGAGTTCCATTCAGGAAAGGCCTGAGGCCATTTCTGTAGGACAACCAACACAGTCTCTCACTATCCTAAACCCCAGCTGGCAACTCCAATTCAAGTGTGCAGAGAATTACTGAGGTAAACAAATACAGGGCATCCATAGGTAGCACACCAGGGCAAAATTCCAGTTAGGATGAATAAGTCTTCCTAAGCCACAGAGAAAAAGAGTCCTTTAGTAAAGAAACACTTCAAGAAAAAAAAATAGAGAGACAAAATAACAGGGATCAATAATTTTAAGGGATATTTTAAAAATATAGTTGTCATTTTTTAAAAAATTAGAAAAGCCAGGGAAAACTTTGGAGCACTTGGAGTTATCTAACAGGATAAAATGGCTACCCTAAATCCCATCTCAAAGAGAGGTAAAAGAAACATCATACACATAAAAGGGAAGGAAAACTGGTCTATAGCTATTTTCAGTCTTCATTTGAGGGAAGAACTGAAGAAATAGAGACCAAGAGAAGGAGGATAGCAAAGGGATTCAGTATTAATCTCTGGTGACTTTGTCTTCAACATGCAAAAGAAACTGGTGTCAAATGCTCTTCAATAGCAGGCACAACCGTAAATTCTTGCTGCCCAGGGAAGGTACAAAATAGGTCTTTTCATTTTAGTCAGACGACCACGTTCACTTTTACATCATTTTCAGCAGAATAACTGTACAGACTATACTTACTTTCTTGAAGAATTCAAAGGTTTTACTTTGTATAAAATCATTTAGGTCCTATTATGTTTTTAAATTTTATTAAACATGTATAGAGTAAAATGGGCTTTTTGGGGGAGGTGTAGTGTTAATACATGTACTGACTCCAGCACATGTAACCAGCACAATGAGGACACAAACACCATAGATCCAAAAACCTCCCTTGTGTTACCCTTCTGTAGTCACCTCTCCCCCATCCCCAACCCTTGGCAACCAATGATCTTTGCACTGTGCCATCTCTTCAACAATGTCATATAAATGGAATCCTACAGCATGCGGCACTTATTTTTTAGAGGATGTAACCCTGAGATGCTTCTTTCCCTCTGTATAAATGCCTTTGAGATCCATCTATGTTGTTGCCTTATCTGCAGTTCTTTCTTATGGCTGAGCAGTATGCCATTATATGAACGTATAGTAGTCCTCCCCCCTTTCCTATACATACCCACCTATGATAAAGTTTAATTTATAAATTAGGCACAGTAGATTAACAACAAACTAGAACTAATGTTAACATACTGTAATAAAAGTTATATGAATGTATTTAACTGTTCTGTATTCACTCACTCTTCTTGTGATGTGAGATGGTAAGATGTCTGTGATGAGGTGAAGTGAGGCGAACAGCATAGTAGGCTCTACTGACCTACTAGTAGTAGGTCTAGTACTAGCCTAGTAGCCCTAGGCTACTACTGACCTGTCTACTGACAGTATGCCAGGAGGATCATCTGCTTCCCGACCACAGTTGACTGTGGGTAACTGAAACCAGAGTAAAACTATGGGTGGGTGGGGTGCTACTGTACTACTTTTACCCATTCACCTGCTGAAGGACATTTGGGCTGTCTGCAATTTTTGATTAGGAAGAGATGTTTAATTGTTCACGTACAGGTTTGGGGGTAAACAGAATATTTCTCTAAGGTAAAGACCCACAAGTGGGATTGCTGGGTCATATGGAAAATGTCTATTTAACTTTATATAGGAAATGGCTAAACTGTTTTCCTGAGTGGCTATACCATTTTGCACTCCCACTGGCAATGTATGAGTTCCAGTTGCTCCACATCATTAGCACTCATTAGTGTATTTTTAAAAGTTTAGCCACTCTAATAGTAGGTCCTAGTATTCATTGTGATTTTATTTTTTTATTTTTTAAAAAATTTTATTTATTGATTTTTTTAAAAGATTTTATTTATTCATGAGAGAGAGAGAGAGAGAGAGAGAGAGAGAGGCAGAGACACAGGCAGAGGGGGAAGCAGGCTCCATGCAGGGAGCCCGATACGGGACTCGATCCCGGGACTCCAGGATCACGCCCTGGGCCAAAGGCAGGCGCTGAACCGCTGAGCCACCCAGGGATCCCCTCATTGTGATCTTATTTATTTATTTATTTATTTATTTATTTATTTTTTTTTATTTATGATAGTCACAGAGAGAAAGAGAGAGGGAGAGACATAGGCAGAGGGAGAAGCAGGCTCTATGCACCGAGAGCCCGATGTGGGATTCGATCCTGGGTCTCCAGGATCGCGCCCCGGGCCAAAGGCAGGCGCTTAACCGCTGCGCCACCCAGGGATCCCTCATTGTGATTTTTTTTTTTTTTTTTTTTTTTTATTTATGACAGATACAGAGAGAGAGAGAGGCAGAGACACAGGCAGAGGGAGAAGCAGGCTCCATGCACCGGGAGCCCGACGTGGGATTCGATCCCGGGTCTCCAGGATCACGCCCTGGGCCAAAGGCAGGCGCCAAACCGCTGCGCCACCCAGGGATCCCCCTCATTGTGATTTTAATAGGTATTTCTTAATAGACTAAATTATGTTGAACATCTTGTCATGTGTTTATGTGCCATTTGTATATTCTCATTGGTGGGGCTTTTGCCCATTTTTAAAATAGCACTGTTTTTGTTTTTTTTTTTTTTGAGTTCTTTATGTATTTTGGACACAAGTCCTTTGTCAGATATGTGCAAATATTTCCTCCTAGTCTATACCTTGTCTTTATTCTCTTAACAGTGTCTTTCTGAACAAAAGTTTTAAATTTTGAGTAAGTCCAATTTACCCATATTTCCATGTAACAAAATTTCCTCTTATGGATGTTTTTAGTGTCATAACTAAGAACTTTTTGCCTAAGTCCAGGACATAAAGTTTTTCTTTCACCTTCTTCTCTAAGTTTTACAGCTTTACATTTCATATTTAGATTAATAATCCACTTTAAGTTTTGTGAGTTTTTGTGAGGTCAAGGTTCATTTTTTGTGTATGGACATCCAATTGTTTCCATACCATTTATTGAAGACTATTCTTTTTCTATTGAATACCTTTTCCATTGCATTGCATTCACATTTTTGTCAAAAATTAATGTCCAAATTTGTGTAGGCCTATTTCTATACTCTTGTCTTCTGTTTCATTAATCTTTTTTTTTTTTTAATTTTTATTTATTTATGATAGTCACACACACATAGAGAGAGAGAGAGAGAGGCAGAGACACAGGCAGAGGGAGAAGCAGGCCCCATGCACCGGGAGCCCGACGTGGGACTCAATCCCAGGTCTCCAGGATCGCGCCCTGGGCCAAAGGCAGGCGCCAAACCACTGCGCCACCCAGGGATCCCATGTTTCATTAATCTTTATATATGGTCATGAGTATCTTTTTTTTTTTATAAAGATTTATTTATTTATTTATGATAGACATAGAGAGAGGCAGGCAGAGACACAGGAGGAGGGAGAAGCAGGCTCCATACTGGGAGCGTGATGTGGGACTCGATCCTGGGACTCCAGAATCGCGCCCTGGGCCAAAGGCAGGCGCTAAACCGCTGAGCCACCCAGGGATCCCCTGGTCATGAGTATCTTTAGAGTAATTCTTAAAATTGGGTAGGGAGCCCTTCAACTTTGTTCTTGTTTTACAAAATTGTTTGGGTTATTTTTATTCCTTTGTTTCACCATTTGTATTTTATTTTATTTATTTAAAAAGATTTTATTTATTCATGACAGACACACAGAGAGGCAGAGGCACAGGCAGAGGGAGAAGCAGGCTCCATGCAGGGAGCCTGACGTGGGACTCAATGCCGGGTCCCCAGGATCACGCCCTGGGCTGAAGGTGGTGCTAAACTGCTGAGCCACCCAGGCTGCCCAACCATATGTATTTTAGAATCAGTCTATGTCTTCAGAAAAATCCTGTTGATTGGAGAAGGAAAATCATTATATGGTTTCACTCATACGGGGAATGTAAGAAATAGTGAAAGGGATTATAGGGGAAAGGAGGGAAAATGAGTGGGAAAAATTAGGGTGACAAAACACGAGAGACTCCTAACTCTGGGAAACGAACAAGGGGTAGTGGAAGGGGAGGCAGGTGGGGGTATGGGGTACCTGGGTGACAGGCACTGAGGAGGGTACTTGATGGGATGAGCACTGGGTGTCATACTATATGCTGGCAAAACTTCAATAAAAAATTTTTTTGAAAAGAAAAGAAATCCTGTTGAGATTGTGATTGGAATTATATTAAATCTACAGATCAGAAGGAGAGAACTGACCTTTTAACTATATTGTCTTCTAGTCCACAAACATGGTGCGCCTTTCCTTTTATTAGGTCTTACTTTCTTTCATCAGCATTTTGTTTTTCCACATACAGACACTGCACATGTTTTGCTAAACTTATACTTAAGTATTTTTTTCTTCTTTTTTGAAGCTATTGTAAGTGGCACTATTTTGGTAATTTCATTTCAAGTCATTCACTGCTACTATATATTGGAAATATCAATAACTTTGTGTGTTGACTTTGTATTCTCCAATCTTACTAAAATTACTTATAGATTTTTTAGTACACTGTATGGGATTTTCCATATAGACAGTCATATCATCTACAAATAGGGACATTTTTTTCCCCTTCCTTTCTAGCCTCTTGCCTTTTCTTCTTCTTGATTTCCTATACTGGCCAAGTCTTCTAGTATGACATGGAATGGAAGTGGTGAGAATGGACCTCCTTGCCTTGTTTTGGATCTTCAGTACAAAACATTCTATCCTCCACTATCAAGTATGTTAGCTGTAGGTTTTCTGTAGATGTCTTTTATCAGATTGAGAAAGTTCTATTCATAATTTGCTGAGTGTTTATCATGAACTAATGTAGAATTCTGTTAAATGCCTTTCCCGCATTAATTGATGGATAATACGTTTTATTCTTCTTTAAACTAATAGAGGGAAGGATTCTTTTTCAAATTTCAAACCAGCCTTGCATTCCTGGGGTTTAGTTTCCCCACTGTGCCTCATACTGCATATGCATCCAGGACTAAGTGGCACGATTTACAGTAAAAACAAAAATAAAACTTTTGCTCTAAGTTCTGGGAGGGTCACAGCTCCATTGCTAAAGAGAATGGGTTCTCTTTTTTTTTTTTTTTTTTTTTTTAGATTTTATTTATTTATTTGACAGAGAGAGAGAGAGAGAGAATACTAGCAGGGGGATCAGTAGAGGGAAATGGAGAAACAGGCTTCTAGCTGAGCAGGGAGCCTGATGGAGGGCTCAATCCCAGGACCCTGGGATCATGACTTAAGCTGAAGGCAGACACTTAGCTGAATGAGCCCCCCAGGCCCCCTGGATTCTCTTTAGTTCTAGTGCCATTGGGCCATTGTTGCTACAACTGGAGTATTGCCTGGTGCCAGGAGAGGAAAGAAGGAAGGAAAGAAATCCTGGGATTTCTCCCACCTCCCTCTTAGATCCCTTTCTTGCTCCTCAGGCCAGAGAAAGCCTTTCTTGGAGTTCTTTCTGTTCCCACCTGGAGTGCATTTCTAGGTTTCGGAGGAACCTTCAAGTCCAGGCTGGATGACACCAAAGAAGAAAAAAATGGTATATTAATCATCACCAGTTTGGTGGATCTTCAAATTCTGGTCTTCTTCCCCATCTGCTTACTACCATTTACATTTATGAATCCTCACACAGCTGCTCCACACGTTCTGTCTAGGATTTATATTTGATTAAGAAGGACAGAAGAGAGTATGTTCACTCTGTCTTTTCCAGAATTAGAACCAGGTCCTACTATATTTCATTTGTGAAATAAGGAAATGTGAATGCTTTCAAATTCTAAATTAAAAGTCTGCCTCCAACATTTGTGCTGAGCTTATCTTTTAAAACTATTTTTAATTTCCTGGAAAGCTTTTTTTTTTTTCCCCAAGAGATGAACTATTGCTTTTTTTTTTTTTCTTTTTTTCTTTTTTTTTTTTTCTTTATTTATGATAGTCACACAGAGAGAGAGAGAGGCAGAGACATAGGCAGAGGGAAAAGCAGGCTCCATGCACAGGGAGCCCGACATGGGATTCAATCCCGGGTCTCCAGGATCGTGCCCTGGGCCAAAGGCAGGCACTAAACCGGTGCGCCACCCAGAAATCCCTTTTTTTTTTTTCATTTGAGAGTTTTAAGAAAGAAGTATAATTTCTTCTCTTATACATCTGTTAAGATTCTTAAGGTGTAAGCAATAGCAGTGGTCTCTGGCTAAATTAAACAAAAAGGAAATTCCAAGCATTGATTTTCAATAGAGGTGAAATAGGTCTGTTGGGGGGGGGGGGAACAGCAGAAAGCACATAGAAAACCAAAACTCACAGAAGGAAAGGCTAAAGAAGCAAACTCAGAAAGACATCAGGCTGTTATGGGAAGCAGAAATGCTAAAAAAAACTCTGACAAAGCTTTTTATTTTAAGAATTAAGGTACTTAGAGACTGTTTTATGTACCCAGGCCCCCTAAATAGGATAAAGTCCCAAAAGAAAAGAGGTGCTGTTACCAAGGGTGCAGGAGAGAATGATGAACAGCAATAAGTAACAAATAAATGCCTTTCTGATAATATGCCACACATGTTACTGTTCTCTAAGGAACCTGAGGAATTTTTCAGTTATAAAGAGAAAACCAATTTAGCCTCAATATCATCAACAGCTTACAGAGTAAGTTCTCAAAAGTTTTTAGTCTCAGGATTCCTTCATACTTCTAAATGTTAATGAGGACCCCAAATAACTTTTGTTTATGTGCATTATATCACCATATTAGAAATTTAAAACTGAGGGTAGCCCAAGCGGCTCAGCGGTTTAGCACCGCCTTCAGCCCAGGGTGTGATCCTGGAGACCTGGGATTGAGTCCCCCGCAGGGAGCCTGCTTCTCCCTCTGCTTATGTCTCTGCCTCTCTCTCTTTGTCTCTCATGAATAAATAAAATCTTAAAAAAAAAAATTAAAACAGAAAACTTTAAAATATTTATTAATTCATTAAAAAATAACAAACTCATTGGAGGTTAATGTAAAAAACATTTTTATGAAAAATTACTATATTTTCTAAGACAAAAGTTTAATGAGAAGGCTGGTCTTATTTTACGTTTTTGCAAATCTCCTTAATATTTGGCCTAATAGAACAAAGTTGGATTCTCATATCTGCTTCCCCATTCATATTGATGTGATGTGTTGTTATGGTTAAAGTATATTAAAAAATCCAGCCTCACACAGATATGAAGTTGGAAAAAGGAAGAGTATTTTGATAAACCTTTCAGAAAATTGTGGATGTTCCTTTGACTCTACACCGAACTTGGGCAAGGAAACTTTCCATCATCAGTTACATTAAAATCTTTTAGTCTAGGGATGCCTGGGTGGCTCAGGGGTTAAGCATCTGCCTTTGGCTCAGGGTGTGATCCTGGAGTCCTGGGATCAAGTCCCACATCAGGCTCCCTGAATGGAGCCTGCTTCTCTCTCTGCCTGTGTCTCTGCCTGTGTCTCTTGAGTCTCTCATGAATAAATAAATAAAATCTTAAAAAAAAAAAAAACTTGCATTGTAAACGGATCTTTTACCCATGAATGATTTTGTAATATAGTGCATTGGCCATTTAGAAAATATTTATTTACTGAGTTACGTAGATCTTCCAAATATTGGCACATTCATTAAAAAATATTTTTTAAATCACAATTGTTAATAACCACCATCAATCTTATCAAAAAATTCTAAGTATTGGGAAGCTGTCAAGCACAATTCAAGTTTGCCAGAATTTGAATTTTCACTTGAAAGCTTGAGTTTTATCATTGGCAACAAATACTACCAATTGTTTTATTTGAAGTGACAAGTTCCCATTGCTCTTCTGCAAGAAAATGACTGCCAAATGCCCATGCCTAAATAACAAGATTTGTCAGTTCAAGTAAAAAAAAGGTGTTCCATTAAAAAAGCAACTAGGAAAAAAAAAAAAAAAAAAAAGCAACTAGATCAGCATGCAACTCAAACCATCAAACAAGTGACTTCCTGAAGACAACCATCATGTTTGTTATGTGGCAGAAATGCTTCAGGCAAACCTCCTACTTTCTCTCACAATACTGAAAAGATGTTTGCTCAAAGGTCTAGATTTAATAAAATTAATTTTACTGCTTTATCAAAGACATTCTTAATTGAAACTGGCTTTTATTAATTTTTTAACTGCAAGTCTGTGGCAATGAAGACTACAATGACTAGCAAGAACACGTTTCCACTTCCTTGGTCATGTTAAGGCACCAACAATTCTACCCATCGTTACTTTTGCACCATTAGTTCCAAGTCAATGCACTGAAAATCAACTAATGTTTTGGCACTGTTATGAAAATAGTTTTGATTCCTGAAGGAGTCCCAAAGACTTGCAGAAATCCCTACACCATAAGATCAAAAGTTCTAACTTAACAACTTACTTGATAAACTTTAACAAAAGCTTAACAGACTTTTAAATGAACTGTTGTAACACACTGTACAAAGCTTAAAATATCTCATGGTATTTTCCCAGAGATGACCATTAACAGTTTCTATGACTCTAAATGAAAAAAAAAAAAAAAAATTGGAAGAAACAAGTAATACAGTATCATTTAATAACTAAGAGTTTAAGGTAATTGTAGCCAGCCTCTAGATGGTCCCCAAAGATCCCCACCCCACTACATAGTCACATTCCATGCACTAATCCATAGTTGGTCTGGTCTGTGTGACCAACAGCATGTGGCAGGAGTAATGACACTTCTGAAATTAGGTTATAAAAGACTGGAGCTTCTGTCTTGGGCTTTTGGTCTTCTGGATCATTTACTCTAGGGGAAGCAAGCTATCATGTTGTAAGCACCTCTGTGGAGAGGCAAGGAGCTGAAGACTCCAACCAACAGCCTGCAAGGAAGTATGTCCTGCTAACAACTACATGAGTGAGCATGGGAACAGATCCTTCAGCCCTAGTTGAGTCTTGAGATGATTGCAACCCTAGCAGACAACTTGACTACATTCTCATGAGAGACCTCCAGCCAGAATCATCAGCTGAAACACTATCAGATTCCTGACAAATAAGAGATGGTATATACTGGTTTAAGCCGCTAGATTTGGGGGTACTTTGGTACCCAGCAGTAACAGTAATAGAGTAAGTATATAACAAGAAATCTGGTACGTGTTGTAAAATGGAAAAGCAGAAGGGGGTCAACATAAGAGAACAGTTGACGATTTTAAGAGAATTTAGAGAATTCAGACTTTGCTAACAAATTTTTCATAAGGAAAGGACCCCAAATGAGATCTATAAACTTAATAATAAAATAACAAATATACAGATGAAATCCCACAAAGACTCTTCCAGAAAAGGGGACAGAGACAAATCTATTGCTCTTGTGTTCTGAAGGAGTTGCACTTCTGAATCAGCTACCTACTTAACAGGAATTACATGAATTACTTTGAAATGGTACCACTTCTTCCCTGCCCAATTTTTTTCAAGATTTTATTTTTATGTAATCTCTAAACCCAACGAGGGGCTCAAACTCACAACACAGAGATCAAGACTCACATGCTCTACCAACTGAGCCAGCCAAGCGCCCCATGATACCATTTCTCCCCACTCAAAAGATCCTTAGCTATTCTGAAAGTAGGTACAGATTTCTCCTCCTTTGCTAGTATGTCTTTCCTGGCATTTTCCCTCCAACACAAACCTGACCTACCTATACTAAAAATCTATTCTTGGAATTATTCCTCTTTGGAATTTGGATTATCTGAGCATTCTTTCCAAGACCAAAAGTAGTTCCTGCCCAAGGTCCTTAACTGAATTAATATCTGCACCTCACACATACTGGCTGTTTTTCTTCTAACAGGGTACCCAAGTACCCAGCACATAGCTAAGGGAAAAAAAAGTCTTCCTTGCTAAGCAAAGTTTCATCTTCCCAACACCACGTCAGATCCCATCTTTTTAGGAGGTGCTCTTTTCTTACCAGTTTCCTTACTTTCCACCACCAAGGCAAGGCTGAGCTGCTCATCTTCAGTCCCCAACTCTACATCTGCTTCCACACCCTTGGTTATTGAAGAAGAAAAAGCTTTTTCTGACTGGTTCCCACTGCCAGTCATGTTTTAAATAAAAATAAGTGCTTCTATGTGAAGCTACGTGAGCTACACACAGTCCAAATTCCTAGACGCTCCAGTAGCTTTTTCCTTGTCAAGAACACTGGCTGTTCCAGCCTTCTACCATTACTGTCTTTCTAACTGGCTGATTATTCAAAGGGAATGTTCCTCCTCGAAGTCTACCCCACATTTCCCAAGACCCCAAGCATCCTCTTTGGCTTACTATAAACAAGGATGACCAAAACCTAGGCCACTTGCTTCTAGCCCTTTAACAATGCCCTTGAATAGTGTAATAACCTCCAAAATATCAGTCTTCAGTGCCAACCCATTTCCTGTGTATTGTGGCCTCTCTTGCCAAGGCCACAAGGAAGACAACCAAAATCACAAAAGCAGGGTACCTGCCATTAACACTTTCCAAGCCTGGCCTGGGAAGGGGTCAGTTGAAGAGATTTAACATCTGTGTGTGTGTCTATGTTTGAGTGTGCTCACTTGCTCTTGCCATCCCCACACAGAAAAGATAAGTACCGTATCCTCAAAGACATCTGATTTTTGTCAAAAGAAAAAAGAAGTAAAAATAGAGCCTTACAGCCTCCTTGACCAGTTTTCTACTGGATTCGACCACTGCCTCTGTCAGTGTAAATTCCGTTTTAATCATCTCCAGCACATTGATAGCTGATTCCAGCGGTGTGAGCTCAGCCTCCATATCAAAAGAACAGTCTAGGACAAAGAGCACAGTTTTCACTGTAAGCTATTTTATAAGGAGCAGAAACGTCATGTCCAAAAATACGTGTTTATCCGAAAAGACACCTGTAAATATAGTAAGATTTGCATTTAATTTGCTAACATGCTGGCTACAAACTTATAAAGACGTTAAGAGTTCAAATTCAAACTAATGAATTTGCAGTGACTATTGTTTAGTAATTTCCAAAACAGGTAAAAAAAAAAAATTTTTTTTTTTTTACACATGCATTTGCATCTCAAATTTCAGGATACGCACATCCTTCTCAGATACAAACGATCAGAAACTGGAGACCATTTTTGCTAAACAGGTTTTAAGTTCAATTTAAAAACAAAACAAAACCAAAAAAACAACTTCTACTGTGGGGGAAAATTTGGCCTTAACATAACTCACTAGATCGCAGCAAAGTTGGGGCAAGCAAGAAACAGGTGGGAGGAAATAAAACATAGAAAAGCAGCTACGAGAACCTTAACTGGAGAAAACTAGACTGAGAAAAAGACCACTGTGATGGGAACATAACTAGTGCACCGTAACCCCGCATCCGTCAGTTCTGGCCGTAAGTTGGAAAACAACAATGTAACCCTAAAAAAAGCCAGAGAAGAACAGAAAAAATCGCCGTACCTAAATTCTCTCCTTCTTCGATGCGCGACAGACACTGCATAACCCGCAGCAGCCGGGACACGGTGTGCTCCTTCCCCAAGGGCCTGACGAGCAAAGCTGGGGAGAAGACAGCGTTGGCTCGGCGACCCCAGCGCCGACCCCGAGCCCCACAGCGCCCCTTCCCCGGCCAGCCTCCGTCCCCAGGTCCGGCCCTCACCCTGCATGATGTCCCGGATCTGCCTGAAGTCCCCGTACCGGCTACCCCGAAAGGCCCGCAGCGCCTCGTGGAAGTAGAACTTGAGCACCCAGCGGTTGACCGCCTCCTCCAGCCGCGCCTCCCCCGCGCCCCGCTCCGTGGCGCCCCCCAGCCCCGGCTCCTGGCGCCCCCGCCGAGCCCGCCCGCCGCTGCGGGACGCCCGCCGGCCTGCCGCCCGCCCGCTGCCGTCGCTGCTCCCGCCTCCTCCCGCCATCGCGTCCGATCGCCGCGCGCCCTCCCCGCCTTCCCGGCCGGGCCGCTTCTTCGACTGTGACGCCTCCGGGTCACGTACGACGCCCGGGCCGGAAACGGGGCTTGCCGTCCCGGTTCCCGCGGCCATTACACGGACGGTGCTCCTCGCCGCCCGCGGGCTTCTGGGAGGGAAAAGACCGTGCGTCCCTCACACCGTCTCGGACCCCGTAGTTCCCAGGGTGCAGGCCGCAATGCTTGCTGGGGCTTGAAGTCCAAGCCGTCCAGGCGGGTGCAGCCGCCGGGTTGGCGGCCGCGTGTCACCCTGGCTCCGAAATTACGGGACAGCTGTGAGCTATTGGGACTACGTGCAAGATAATTGACTACGTGCAATTAAAACGTGCAGCTTGTTAAATACAAAATCGTGAACTATAACACACATTTTATAGAAGAAAGGTTATGAAGCATTTACATTTTTAAACAATATTTTATTTATTTTATTATTTTATTTTATTTTATTATTTTATTTTATTATTTTTTAACAAATGATGTAAAGCAAAGGCCAGTGTAAACTCAATCGAGGTCAAGAAGTGGGTTATGAAGCACGGGACGCCTGGGTGGCTCAGCGGTTGAGCGTCTATCTTTGGCCCAGGGCATGATCCTGGTCAGGGATCGAGTCCCGCATGGGGCTCCCTGCAGCAGCCTGCTTCTCCCCTTGCCTGTGTCTCTGCCTCTCTCTCTGTGTCTCTCATGAATAGGTAAATAAAATAAAATAAAAAGAAATAGATTATGACCGGCATCCCAGAGACCTCTAGACATATAAGACATACAATTTTTTTAAGTTACAAAAATACCACGTTAGAAAAAAAAAATAAGCAAAAAAGGACTAACATTTAAATCACCCATAATGTCACAGGAAAGAAGAAATTGACGCGCAGCTTTATAGGCTTCCAATGTCTTTCCCATACCTAACTGTGTAAAAACGGTGTTATACTATATATGTTTTATATTATCCTCTTTCATTTAACATATAATGAACATCTTTCCATCCCACTAAATATTTTTTTCCATAGTATCTTTAGCAACTACATAGTATTCTAATACATGGGTGAACCAAAGCTTTCATTTAAGCCCCTACTATAAGATGTTTAGGTTATTTCAAATTTTTCTAATTTTAAACAATCTCAATATTAGAAACATACTTTTAACATTATAGTTGCACAGATATACAATTCTTTCCTTAGGGTCATTTCCTTAAAGTGGAATTAGTGAGTCAATGGATACGCAGTAGAACACACACCAAATATTTCACTTGTTACTCTTTGGCTGTTCCCTTTTGCTTTTAAACAAGATGCGCGACATGATTTTAAAGCCTGAAGAGGTTGCCTATTTGCCACCGAAATTTTGTGCTCACTTGTGCGTAGATGCACAACTTCTGTTATTTCCTTCTCACCTGCTACTCGATTGGCCTGGAGCCTCCATCTTGTCCATTCTAGCCCAAGTCCCAAGCCTCATTTAAGAGGATTTCAATCTTTCTTGACTTTCTGGGTTGGGTTAAATGCCCCTGTTGCTCTCTCCTTAGCATCTCCTATTTCCACGTTCCTGAAACACATTATCTAGAGTTAGCTCCTTTGTCTGCTTGTCCACCCTACATCCTGGAACCTAGCCCAGGGCCTGGCATATTTCTTGACGGAGTTGACCAGGGACATGAGCAAGGCTTTTGATACACATCGAAAAACCATACCACCGGCAAACTATATTTACTGAATTAGGAACATTCTTTTTTTTTTTTTGAATAGGAACATTCTTGAGGCTGCTTCCTATTTCTTATGTATTCGTGTCATGATTTTCTGGTTGCAGAACAACTGACTACATAATTTTATGACCGCACAGGATCCTTTTCCTGAGTTCTTTTCTCCCTTTCTGTCTTTGTAGATGAGCCTGGACAGGACTTCAAAAAAAAAAAAAAAATCATGGTCCCTTGCTCCTTTTCCAGGTTCTCTTCTTGTCCAACTTCAGTTCGAAATCTACTTTCAGCCCTCACCTTGCTGGACAAATTCCTGAACCTTACTTTTTTCTTGTCCTTCCTACCTTCCTTCCTTCCTTCCTTCCTTCCTTCCTTCTTTTTGCATTTCTGTGATGGTTTGCCACATAGACCTTGGAAAATCCATTCCCCATTCTTTCATTGAGCACATCATTGTCCATATCTTTTGCAGGCGGGAGAATAAACATTCAGAGGGCTGAGTGGACCTGGAGTCAGTGTAGAAAGGAAGTGGGGACACAGGATGTGAGTCACTTACAGGTGTCTTTGATGCTTTTGGAATTCACCACCCAGTACCTGGACCAAAAAAAAGAATCTCCATTGTGGTGAGTGGTGTGCCCCCTCTCTGCGAGGCCCAAGAACTACCTGGTTGAACTTAGAAGGGTCTTCTTCCTCCCCCATTGGATTAGAACCAGCAAAGACTCAGTATGAGACTACTCCAGAACAACTCAGGAGGGCAAGTGGCAGCATCTCTGAGGTTGTGAAATCATAAGCTAGACCCTTGAATTCGACATAGACCTGATCTGTATAATATCCTGGTCTTTCAAAATCTCTATGTTGTGGACATTTCAGAATAGAAGGAGGCCTCTCAGTTTGACAGATCTTTGGTGATTTTGGCTGCTTTGCCATCCCAGCCTGCCTGCCTAAACCAGGAGCCAAATTACCTGCCTCACATTCTGACTCCTCCACTTGTTAGCCATGTAAGCTTGAACTAAAATTACTCAACCATCAGGGCGCCTGGGTGGTTGTCAGTTGAGCATCTGACTCTTGACTTTGGCTCAGGTCATGCATGATTTGAGGGTGGTGGCACCAAGACCCGCATGCGGCTCCAAGCTCACTGTGAAGTCTGCTTGTCCCTCTCCCTCTGCTCTTCCCCCACTCCAGTGCTTGCTCTCTCTCTCTCTCTCTCTCTCTCTCAAATAAGGAAATAAATAAGTAGAAATTACTGAACCACCTTATCTGTCAATCACAAATAACAGAGGGGCCTCATGGGGATTGTATGAACATTAAGTGAGTTACTATTTCTAATGTTCTTCATGGTGAGCTTGGCTTGTTGTATGGGCTCAGTAAGTATAAGCTGTTTTTATTAACTCATCTAGTATCTGTCTGAAAAGTTTCTTCCTCATTTTTCCTTTTTTTTTTAAAAATTAAGGTGTAACTTTACATAAAATGCATAAATATTAAGTGTAAAGCTTGTTGAATTTTCTCCTCATTTTTCAAAGTCCCACCATCATATGGTTGTCCCAACATCACTCTCTTCTTTACTGACCACAAATACCCCAACTCTGATTTAGGATTCTGCTATTGAGGAACTTCAGTGCTTCCTGCCCTCCCTCTGGACACCAGCAGGAGGCAGAGTGGTATAGGTGAAAAGCCACAGTCAGCAAGTTAATGATTAACAGACTTTTCCTGGTCTAATTAATAATTTACTGGCTTGGGTAAGAACTTAACCTCTAGGAGTCTTGTTTCCTCCACCTGCTAAAGAGTACAGACTACCAAATGGATACTTCATAGGGTTGTAGTGAAGATGAAATGAGATAAGTCTGTAAACAATGCCTGATACATGTTAATTAAATTAGCAAGGCTAGAAAAAAATGATAATACTCAATGTCAGGGAGGGAGCTGTGAAACAAGCATTTCAGCCAGTGCTGGTGCAAGTGTAAATCTATGAAACCTTTCCTGGGAGCAATTCAAGAAAACAAAACAAAACAAAAATAGCAAGAGCCATACAACTTCCATTGTTTAGAAAATTATTATATGAAAATAATTATAAATGAGCACCAAGATTTAAATGCAAGAATTTTCATCAAAGCATTACTTATAGTGTATATTATTTTTTTTTAATTTTTTATTTATTTATGATAGTCACACAGAGAGAGAGAGAGAGAGGCAGAGACACAGGCAGAGGGAGAAGCAGGCTCCATGCACCGGGAGCCTGACGTGGGATTCGATCCGGGGTCTCCAGGATCGCGCCCTGGGCCAAAGGCAGACGCCAAACCGCTGCGCCACCCAGGGATCCCTATAGTGTATATTAGAACTAGAAAGATTATTAAATAAGTCATGACGTGTTCATAGTAAGGAATTTTATTCTGTGATAAAAATTATGCACCTCCCATAAAAAATGAACAAATAAATAATTATGTACCCAAAGATTACTTCATGCTCAAGATAAAATAGGATAAGCCTGACAAGTTCCTATCTGGAACAGGACATTTTTAATCTTATACTATATGTGAAATTTTGGGGGTAGTACACTGTGAGGTAATAGAAAATGTATATATTGGTCTCTGCCCCCTGTCCCTGGCACAGAGCTTTTAAAATTCTGGCAATTTCTTAAGCGATAAGAGCACTAGGAGTATCTCTTGTTCTAAAAAGATAACTCTGGGTGGGTTCCCAGGTGACTCCTAGATGGGAGGTAGTCACCAGAAAGACCCAGCCATGATTAGAAACTTGGACTTTTCCACTCCTCCCTCATTCTCTTGAGAAGGGAGAAAGTCTAAAAATGGAGTTAATGATCTTTCATGCCTACATGATTAAGCCTCCACAAAATCCTAATAGTATGGGGTTCAGAGAGCTTCTAGGTTAGTGAACACATCCATGCAATTAGAGAGTGATGTACTTCAACTCCACCAAGACAGAAGCTCCTGTGCTGGGGACCCTCCCAGACCTTGCCCTATGTGTGTCTTCAGCTGGATGTTCATGTCTATTCTTAGTTATATCCTTTAATACACTGGTAAACATAGGTTAAGTGTCTTCCTGAGTTCTGTGAGCCACTCTAAGCAAATTGATGGAAACGGGGGGGGGGGGGGTCATGGCAACCTCTGATTTGTAGCCATGTTGGGCAGAAGTTGTGTGTAATGGGGTTAAATTGTAGAACATCCAGCTGGTGTCATAAAGAATTGCTTGGTGTGGGGAAAAAAACCCCACACATTTGGTGACCACAAGTGTCAGAAGTAAAGCATTTCATGTAAAAGTAAAGGAGAAACACACAGGAGGGGAAAACCAACTAACGTTTTGAAAATATTAATAACTATGAACTTTTAAAAACATGCTTTTGAAATACACATGCACACATCACTCATCAAGCCTGTTGTTACTTGAATATTATTGCTCAGGACAAAACGTAAGCAAGTTTTTAGGTAAAGAATAATGAGTCATATAAAGAAAAGCATGATGTAAACGCAGGTGGCCTGTGGATATACCAAAAAGTCATTAAGGTGACATGCAAGTGCTAGAAGTGTGGGAAGCACTGTTCCAGCATCTGCAAGCTGGAGAACAGCAACAGGGCATGAAGCCCAGCATGGAGAGAAGGTTCTTCATGCTTTTTCTTTTCTTTTCTTTTCTTTTCTTTTCTTTTCTTTTCTTTTCTTTTCTTTTCTTTTCTTTTCTTTCTTTTCTTTTCTTTTCTTTCTTTTCTTTTTCTTTTCTTTTCTTTTCTTTCTTTTCCTTTCTTTTCTTTTCTTTTCTTTTTTTTAAGATTTTATTTATTTGCTCACGAGAGACACACACACAGAGAGGCAGAGACACAGGCAGAGGGAGAAGCAGGCTCCATGCAGGGAGCCCAACGTGCGACTCGATCCTGGGACTCCAGGATCATGCCCTGGGCCAGAGGCTCAACTGCTGAGCCACCCAGGCGTCCCTTCTTCAGGCTTTTTGACTCTGCACATGGAATGTCTGTGTTAAGAACACACATAGGAGGTGGGGGGATTGGGTGACGGGCATTATGGAGGGCACATGATGAGATGAGCACAGGGTGTCATACTATATGTTGGCAAATTGAATTTAAATAAAATTTTTTAAAAAAGAACACACACAGTTGGTTCTCCCCAATCTCACAGATGAACGTTCTCTTGTGGTCAGCAGTGAGAGTTACAGAAATCTGATAAAGGAGGGCTTTGGGGAGAGAGCAGGGGCCAACCTAGTTGGAAGGCTAAGTGAGGGCACTGTCTTGAAGCCAAGTGCATCAAGCATTGGATGTTAGTTTGAGAAAGCATCAGTTGTCTGTAGCAGAGAATGAAAGGACTGATGAAATAATGGAAGCCTTAAACTACAAAGCTGAGCCAACCATTGGCATCACCTCTCCCACCCTTGGGACCTTATTTATTATGCCAGTCAAAGATGCACATATGGTCTTGTTCTCCATGGGCATTTGCTCTACATTCACTGAGGCTTTGTGAGTTGAAGCTCAGTTGGTTCTAAGGCCACAACTATAGATAAAACACTAGTCTTGCCCTGAAGGTCTAGATATAAGACCAACGTGTAAAAATGACACTGTATTTTAATTTTGAGCAATGGTAATATATTACTTCTATAAGCTGCCCCCAACCCTCACCCGGCAAATAAATCTTCCCAAAATGGTTTTATTTAGGCCAAAGTGATAAGGAATAAATTAGGATTGTATGGAGCAGTTGAAAGAATCTAGGCTGGGAGTCAGACATATCTGGGTCAGAATTCCATCTCCACACATTCTAAACTGGTGGCCTTCAAACTAGAATTACACACATCCCTAAGCATGAAGGCTTTTCAAGGGGGATCAACGTTTATGTGTTGTCTTTCTTAAAAACTGATGTGTTGCCTTTCTTAAAACTGTATACACCAATGTCAGATATCCTGTCAGTTTCCCTTCCCACCTTGCAGAAGATAAGGCACACCATCCAGCATCTCACTCTGGTGTATATTATGAGGTTAAAAACCAAATTTGGATACAAATACAAGCATAGTTAAGATTAGTTAAGAGGTGCCTGGGTGGCTCAACCGCTTAAGCATTAAGCGTCTGCCTTTGGCTCAGGTCATGATCCCGAAGTCCTGGGACTGAGCCCCACACTGGGGCTTCCTGCTCAGCAGGGAGTCTGCTTCTCTCTCCCCCTCTGCTTCTCCCTCCCTGCTCATGTTCTTTTTTTTTTTTTCACTCTCCCTCAAATAAAGTCTTAAAAAAAAAACTAATTAAGGTACCATTAACTACTCCCTTATTAATTCATTGAGAGATTTTTTTTTTAAAGTAGGCTCCATGTCTAATGCCTAATGCAGGACTTGAACTCACAGCCCTGAGATCAAGACCTGAACTGATATTAAAAGTCAGCCACTTGGGATCCCTGGGTGGCGCAGCGGTTTGGCGCCTGCCTTTGGCCCAGGGTGCGATCCTGGAGACCCGGGATCGATTCCCACGTCGGGCTCCCGGTGCATGGAGCCTGCTTCTCCCTCTGCCTGTGTCTCTGCCTCTCTCTCTCTCTCTCTCTCTCTGTATGACTATCATAAATAAATAATAAAAAATTAAAAAAAATTTTATTAAAATGTTTGGCTGTTCAAGAAGGGCCTGTCCATATTTTTTAAAATTTTTGAATAAATGATGGTGGATGTCAAATAATTATGGTACTTATATTTCATTGGGTGTATTTATGGTGATGATATCATAGTTTTATTTTTGAATGTTAAGATCTGTAATGTGCCAGAAAGTATGTCTCTTGCATCTAGTTAAATGCATGCTGAATCATCCCAGAATGTTCCCTCATGCCCTTTTCAAGACACTCCCCATCTACCAACTGCTGTTTGGATTTTAAGGATCTTGGTTTTGTCTGTTTCTGATTTTCATAAAGACTGAATCATATAGTAGGTACTTTTGTGTCTAGCTGCATTTGCATAACACTGTTTTTGAGATTCACTCATGTCATTCCTTTTCATTGCTGAGTAGTGTTCCATTATATGAAAATCTACATATTATTTGGACACCTGGGTGGCTCAGTGGTTGAGCCTCTGCCTCTGGCCCAGGGTGTGATCCTGGAGACCCAGGATCGAGGCCCACGTTGGGCTCCCTGCATGGAGCCTGCTTCTCTCTCTGCCTGTGTCTCTGCCTCTCTCTCTGTGTCTCTCATGAGTAAATAAATAAAATCTTAAAAAAAAAAAAGAAAATCTACAAAGCATTTATTCATTCTCCATAGATATTTGAGTTGTTTCCTATTTAGGGCAGTTACAAATAAGGCTGCAATGAGCATTATTGTTCAGGTAAAAAAAAAAGTAAATAAGATGGAAACTTAGATGTGAATTTTAAAATATGGAAGGACCTCAAAAAATATGAAAGGAGATATACATTCTTAGGCAGTGGTTTCTTGTCTTTTTAATTGCAAACTACATTAGACCTTTCAACAATGCAGAAGCTAGAGAAGCTGACCCCCATGCAATTGAAAATCCGCATATAACTTTTGACTCTCCCAAAACTTCACTACTAAAAGCCTGCTGTTGACCAGAAGCTTTACTGATATAAAATAAGCAGTTGAGCAACACATATTTTGTATGTTATGCATATTACATTCTGTGTTCTTACAATAAAATGAACTAGAGAAACAAAAATGATATTAAGAAAACAGTAAGAGGGACACCTGGGTGGCTCAGCGGTTGAGCGTCTGCCTTTGGCCCAGGGCGTGATCCTGGGGTCCCGGGATCAAGTCCCACATCAGGCTCCCTGCATGGAGCCTGCTTCTCCTCTGTCTGCCTGTATCTCTGCCTCTCTCTCTCTGTGTCTCTCATGAATAAGTAAATTTTTAAAAAGATAAGAAAAAAGAAATCCATGAGAGAAAATTATAAGGAAAAATATTAAGTGTTTATCTGTGTGTAAGTGGACCTGCATGTTCAAAGCACCAGTGGTGCTTAAGGGGCAACTGTATAACATTTATAAAAACTGTTGTTGTTTTTTTAAAGATTTTATTTATTTACTCACAGACAGAGAGAGAGGGGCAGAGACACAGACAGAGGGAGAAGCAGGGTCCATGGAGGGAGCCCGATGTGGGACTCGATACCGGGTATCCAGGATCACACCCCAGGCTGCAGGTGGCGCCAAACCGCTGCGCCACCGGGGCTGCCCTAAAAACTGTTTTTCAAAGTAGTTGCACCATTGTATACTGCTGCCTTAGCCTAGTATTGCAACAAGTTGATGAGCATATAGTTATATTTTCTGCAATTATCTTCTCTTACTCTGTAGTTTATCTGTGAATCTCTCTAAGTAATGTTACAATGTGTAACTTTAGTGTCACTGAATCATTATCTATCATTCTTTTCCTTTGTCTTGAGGGCTGTTAGTGGCTTCTTTAATAAATCCTTTCCTATTCAGAAGTCAAGAAGATATTTTCATATATTCCAAAAAGCTGTAGATTTTTGCCTTTCACATTTGTGTTTTATCCAGCTGGTTGTGATGTTATGTATGGCATAAAGTAGAGACCAATTTCATTATTTCCCCATATGGGTGTCTAGTTATTTGAGTACCATTTATTTTATTTTTTAAAAATATTTCATTTATTTATTTGAGAGAGAAAGCATGAGAGAGAGAGTAAGCAGGGAGAGGGGTAGAGGGCGAGGGAGAAGCGGAGTCTCTGCTGAGCAGGGAGCCAGGTGCAGGACTTGATCCAGGATGCTGGGATCGTGAGCTGAGCCGGAGGCACACACTTAACTCACTGGGCTACCCAGAAGCCCTGCACCATTTATTATAAAGATCTTTTCCTGTTCTCTGTAGTGCCTCTGTTAAAAATTAAGGGACCATAGATGTGTGTGTGTGTTTTTAAGGATACACAATTTTTCAAAATTATTTGATGAGATATGCAAGCAAAAAGAACATGAAGATCAATCTACTTAACAAGTTGTGTGGCCTTTATCTGGTTATTTAACTTCTCTGAGTTCCCTCCACTGTTGGGAGAATCAAGTGGACTCCTGCCATAAGGTGCTTAGAAGTTCTGCTCCAGGAAGCCTCGGGGAGCAGTAGATGTAGTTTGGTTTTTTGTTTTTTGTATTTTTTTCTTCTGTTGTTATATTTTAACTGCCACAGAGTATATGAAAACAACACCTGCTCAGGGCAGGAACTGCCAGGGAAAGAGCCCAGCGGACGTGACATTTGGGTGGGTCGTGAATGACGGTGGAATCTGTCATCTTTTTTTATGACTGCCATCTGTTGGCTGTCCATGGCGCATTTCCCACGTGCATTGCCTCTGCATGATATTTTATCTGGCTTAGAAGGGCCCACAGGGAAAGGACTGTGCCACACCCCACACCTCGGCTTGTGGTGACCCCCGGGAGCATCTGCCTAAGAAGACCTAGAAGTTCTGCTCCATGTTTGTTAGACACACACACACACACACACACACACACACACACACACACACACATATGTCAATGAGGGCAGGGCTGGGCCTTTTTAAAATTCCTGCTACTGTAGTACTGCAGGATTCCCGAGTTTCACCCACACAGTGCTCCCTCTCCAAACCCCAGCCACCGGCCAGCACGTACAACAACAAACCCGCCCATTCGCCCCCAGCACCACCACCCATGGCAGTGGTGAAATCCCTACCACACCCCCTGCACAACCCTGCCTGTGGTTGAGAGACCATACAGTCTTGCACACAGTAGGCACTCGATAAGCATCAGGTGAATAGCAAGTGAGTTACCACATGAAGATTGGGATTAGGAGCACATTCCTATCTGCTGCAGTGGAGCAAGGCATGGGTAGATTATGCGGCTACTGCCAGTTCTGAGTGTGCGTGGGAATCATAGTGGGGAGTGGGGCTTTGAATATTCCTGCCTGCCCCCCCTCAATTAGAACTAAGTTAGAACAGAGAAAAGGGCCATTTTTCATTAATTCTCTGGGAGCTTCTGGTTTTGATGCCCAGCCAGATATGGAAATGATAGAATTACTAAACATCTGGATCCATGTTTTATCAAAAATCCTCATTTGGCAGGATTCGTCAAAACTTAAAATTCACATGTCCTTGAACCTGCACTTCCTCTTAGACTTTATCCAATGCCCCAAAATACAGGCACAAGGATATTCAGGGCAGCATTTTAAAACAGAGAAATACTTAAAACTAGGAAAATGTTCATTCATTTATGATGCAAAAATTTTTTAAAGATTTATTTATTTATTTATTCATGAGAAACAGAGAGAGAGAGAGAGGCAGAGACACAGGCAGAGGGAGGAGCAGGCTCCATGGAGGGAGCCTGATGTGAGACTTGATCCCAGGACTCCAGGATCACACCCTGGGCCAAAGGCAGGCTCTAAACCCCTGAGCGACCCAGGCGTCCCAGAAACAAATTTTATTGGGACAGCAGTAACAACAACAAAACAGTAAATTCCCTGCTCTTAGAGAGACATACATTTTAATCTATCAAAAAAGGACTGAAGAAATAATTTATTACACCCAAGCAATGAAGTATTATATTCCCATCAGAAAGAATGAGGTTGTTACTATACTGCTTTGAAAAGATGTTTCATACAGAAGCACCTGGGGGCGCCTGGGGGCACCTGGCTGGCTCAGCTGTAAGAGCATTCAACTCTTGATCTCCTGGTAGAGTTCAAGCCCCAGGTTGGGCACACAGATTACTTTTTTAAAAAAATGTTCAAGACATATTTCTAAAAAAATTTAGGAAGCTTTTGAATATATTACTATTC
This sequence comes from Canis lupus familiaris, assembly GCF_011100685.1. Classification (NCBI taxonomy): domain Eukaryota; kingdom Metazoa; phylum Chordata; class Mammalia; order Carnivora; family Canidae; genus Canis; species Canis lupus. Next base: position 80,850,444 of record NC_049226.1, on the reverse strand, counting down.
AAAATAAAGAAAAGAAGAGAAAACTAAGCTACAAAACACGGCATATAGCATTTTCCTATTTCTTAAACAAATTGGGACATGGGTGGTGCAGTCCATTAATCATAGGACTCAATTTCAGCTTAGGTCGTGATTTCAGGGTCATGTGATGGAGCCCTGCACAGGCGTGGGGGGGGAGGCATGGAGCCTCCTTAAGATTCTCTCTCCCTCTCTCTTTGCCCCACCCCTCCTACACCTGCACACACGCACACTCTCTCTGTCTCAAGTAAAGAAATTAACGAATCTTTAAAAAGTATTTATATATATAAATACATATACATATTTGTAAATATATACAAATATAGAAGTAAAAAAAATATGGAAGAATGTTAATAAAATTGTTAATGACAGTTATCACTGGGAAGGAGGGCAAGTTTTATTTTTTCTTCATATCCTTTTATGCTATTTAAACTTACTAACTTAAGGAAGTATTACTTTTTATAATTTTTTTGACTTAAAAAATCCAATGTAACCTTGAAAACCTGTGAGATTTTAAATTTTCAGCAGGGGGCAGCAGTGATTCTCAAATATCTCTGACGTCAGCACAAAATTGAGGATTAGGATTTTCAATTCCAAGCCCAAATACTGTATTTGAATCACCAGATTAAAAAGAGAACAAGAGGCAATAACCACAGAAAGCTTAAAACGCTGTAAGAATTGCTGTGACAAAACATTGTCTAGATGGTTCTTTATCAACATTTGTGTAAACTTTCCTCTGGAGGGTGCAGTTTTCTCATCCATTAAGATCAGAAGGTTTGATGAGATAATCTTAAAAGGGCTCTCTTCAGCTCTAACATTCAATGGCTTTGCGAATATAAATCAGTATGAGGAAGAAACAAGCCCCAGTGCCCTCTGAAATTAATTGGCTTATCAAAGAATCTGTTTTACGACCCTTAGCTGATCAGGATGAAATATTACCAGTTTATCTTTAGAGTAGATCAAAGAATACTTTTTTAGGGGGTAGTGGGGAGGATGTTGGTATTTATTCAATTCACTGATGGAGAAAAAGGAGAAGTCTCCCGCTCTATAAATGTTTAGCATGTGTATAAAGGTCATAGGCCTGGTGTTTAGAAATTACACACAGGCTTACTGAGGAATCTTCACTGGGTTGGCCAAATTAAACAGCAGACAGTTGTAGAGGAATAAACACAAGTTAACATTTAACCCCAGCAAGTCCCTGTTTGCTGCTCCATCTTTCTCAAAAGGAGGAGACCAAGAGAGTCAGCAGGCTGCTGGCTACGCTGGCAAGACCCTGGGCTCCTCTGAGAGCCCACCCATCTACCACTTTTATCAAGTACATATTTTTTATTAAAGAATAATTGAAATGCACTATCATATTAGTTTCAAGTATATACCATAGTGATCCCATATTTATACACATTACAAAATGATCACCACAATAAATCTAGTTACCATCTGTCAGCATATAAAGTTGTTACAATGCTATGACTATATTCACTATGCTGTACATTATATCCCCATGTCTTATTTATTTTATGACTGTAAGTTTGTACTTATTCTTCTTCCTTTTTTTTTTCTTTCTTTTCTTTTTTTTTTTTTTTTTAAGTTCAAAACAGGGCTTGAACTCAAGACTGTGAGACCTAAACTGATATCCAGAGTGGGGGACTTGGGACACCTGGATGGCTCAGTGGTTGAGCGTCTGCCTTTGGCTCAGGCTATGATCCTGAGGTCCAGGATGGAGTCCCGCATTGGGCTCCCTGCAGGGAGCTTGCTTCTCCCTCTGCCTGTGTCTCTGCCCCCTCTGTGTGTCTCTCATGAATAAATAAAATCTTAAAAAAAAAAAAAAAGGAGTGGGGGACTTAACTGCCGGAGCCTACCCAAGCACCCCTGGAAGTTTGTGCTTCTTAATCTCCTTCATCTATTTCATTCATTCTCACGCCCTTACCCCTGGGGCAACAATCAGTTTGTTCTTGTATATAGGAATCTGTTTCTGATTTGTTTAGTCTGTTCATTTGTTTTGACTTCTGGACTCCACATATAAGTGAAATCATGTAATATTTGTCTTTCTCTAACTTTGCTTGGCATAATACTCTCCAGATCCACAAGTGTTGTCCCAAATGGCAAGATTTCATTCTTTTTGTGGCCGAGTAATATTCTATTGTATGTGTGTAGCGCATCTTACCTATCCAGTCATCTATCAATGGACATTTAAGTTGCTTCCAAATCTTGGCTATTGTATACAATGCTGCAATGAATATAAGAGTGCATATGCCTTTTCAAATTACTATTTTTATTTTCTTTGGATAAATAACTAGAAATGTGATTGCTAGATTGTACTGTAGTTCTATTTTTATTTTGAGGAAGCCCCATACTGTTTTCCACAGTGGCTGCACTAATACATTCCCACCAACAGTGCATAAGGGCTCCTTTTTTTTCTAAACCTTGGCTAACATTTAATATTTCTTTTTTTTAAAGATTTTATGTATTTATTCACAAGAGACACACACACAGAGAGGCAGAGGGAGAAGCAGGCTCCATGCAGGGAGTCCGATGTGGGACTCGATCCCCAGTCTCCAGGATCACCCCCTGGGCCAAAGGCAGGTGCTAAACTGCTGAGCCCGCTAGGGATTCCTGGTGATTTCTTATTATGGTTTTAATTTGCATTTCCCTGATGATTAGTGATATTGAACATCTTTTCATGTGCCTTTACACACACAAACAATATATAATTGTTAAATTTATTTATTGAGAGAGAGAGCAGGAGGAGGAGCAGAGGGAGAGGGACAAGCAGACTCCACGCTGAGCACCGAGCCCCACACAGGGCTCGATCCCAAGACCCTGAGATCGTGACCTGAGCTGAAATGAAGAGTCAGATGCTCAACCAACTGAGACACCCAGGTGCTGTCACACATACATATTTTTAAGCATCTGAATCATAAATCTTTCCGTTATTTCTTCACAACCTAAGAGCTATGCTCCTTTTACAGATAACCCTTTATAAATTATAAAGCTTTTTTCTTTTAGCATTTGCCTAAAGTTACACCACTAATAAGTGGCTGTAACTATCTGGCTCCAAGACGCTAACACTATATGAAATGAGAGGACTCATATCATCAACTTGTGATCCAGAAGCTGTGAATATCTGCAAGAGTAATTGTGGATAAGTATATAAAGTGAGTGGCTGTTCTGTTATGAAGCTCTGTCCAGCTCACATGTATTTAGCACTCACTATGCTGCTACTCTTTGTCACGTAATGGGAATGAGAGAGTCAAAAAATGAATTAGAATTGATCACCACATTTAAGAAACTTCAAGTTAGAGGAGTGAAGAGCCAATGAGTAATCAAACATAACCTGTGGGAAAAAAATAGGAGAGAAGAAATCAAGGCAGCATAGCAGGATGGCTAAATCTATGGGCTGCAGAGTCCAGTCCTTAGCTGGGACCTCTTAAGCCAGTTTCCTTATCGTAAAATGGGAATGGTAATAGCCTCTAATATAAGTAATTGTTGTGAGAGATAAATAATAAAAAGCATTATTAAATGGCTTAGCCTAGGACCTAGCAGGTGGAAAGATTTGTTAGAATGTTAGTTAATAATATTGTTTGGGGGCGTCCAGGTGGCTCAGTCAGTTAGGTGTCTGCCTTAGGCTCACGTTATGATCTCAGGGTCCTGGGATAGAGCCCCACATTGGACTCTCTGCTTGGTGGGGAGTCTGCTTCTCCCTCTCCCTCTGCCTGCCTCCACCTGCTTGTGTTCTTTATCTCTTTCTCTCTGTCAAGTGAATAAATAAAATCTTTAAAGAAAATAATATTGTCTGATAAAGCTTAAGCAAAGTAAGAATCACACATATTACCACATTTCTGAGATGTCAATGCTGCTTTCTCAAATTATTCTGAAGCTCCCAGCACCAAGCGACCCCATTTCCTTGAGATTTATTCTTCGCCCTGACATGGTTATCTTGTGATCCTGCTAGAATGTCTCCAGGAAAGAATGATGTGGTAAAGGGGCCCCAGATCCCATGCACCAGGGGCTTGGGCTTTTTCTCAGGGAAGGGGAACTGGGACGAGGAGGAGCCCTTGTGACAGGCAAATCAAGACAAATCAACTTGGGTGTTCGTTAGAAAATTTCTGGGTTCCACTCCCTGAGATTTTCATCAATTTGCTCCAAATTGAATTTCAAAATACACTTTATTAATATTTCAATGTAATTGTAATCATGGGATGGGTTTCACATGATTTTATCCTGCAATCAACTCCCTTCCCAATCAGATTATTTCTTTTCTACTAAACACTGACCCACCTCCTTCCTTGTCAGTCAAGGACATTGCTTTGATATGCTACAGTGACTGTCCTGTTTAAGCCCTGAATCTTGGCATGACACATATGAGTTCTTTCATCTGAAACTCTCTGCCTTCTGACTGCAGTAGGCAAGCTAACACTTCTCTCCTCCAAAACCTACTGAAAACTCACCTCCTTCTGGAAGCCTTCCCTGTTGAGTTCTTTACTTTTGCATTCTGTTGTGTGTCATAGGTGCAGTTGGGACCGTTGAAACGCAACCAGGGAAGTGTTCTTAGTCTTAGTCATGTATGTGTAAGTTCTGGTTCTTTCCATTGGGGGCAGCATGGACTTTGTGGAGAGAGTAGGCACTCTGGAATCTGGCATGAATCTGGCACCACTCCGGAGTTCTCAAATTCATTCTGGCTGTCCTTTGTCACCTTGAGACTGCTGCTGCTTTAATCTCGTGGGTTGTCTGTCGTCTTCCATTCTAGCTTCTTCAGGCAGGCACCTGTCCTTTCCCTGCTCCCCTTTAGTTCTTTCCAAGAATGGACAGAAGGCTCCTTTAACTTCCAAAAGCACAACTAAGTTCATACCATGAGTCCCACCATTTACTGTAATGTCCTCATCTGTCAAATGGGGCTAATTATAGGGCCTTCCTCACCGAATTCTTGTAAGAATGAAATGAGATCAGGCATGTTTACCGGATGTGGCACATGGCAAGTCATGACAGATACTTCAGACTGGTTCTCTCAAAACCCATTCCAACCCCTTTCTTCCTTGCTTTCTGAACTGCAGGGAATAGAAAGCTAACACTTATTACATTTCTCAAACACTCTTGCAGCTCTGATTCTGTTTGTGATTTAGATGCCGTTATGTGTGAGACTTTAGAACTGTGAATTCTGTGGATGGAGAGGCAGGTGTGAAGCATCCATTTTGCTGGTGCTGGTCATGGCAAAGGCAACATGAAACTAGAGCCAGCAGCTGTTGGTGGCAGCTTAGCAATTCTGAATCTTCTGGATGGTGGCAGAGGCTGCGGCTTGCTTGTCAACCCAGTTCTGCAGTATAATTTTGGAAGTCATTCCTGGATGTTTAGCCTACAGTGTATTGTTAACTTTCTTAATGTTTCTGTGAGCTGGCCATACCCTTCAATTTAAAAAAAAAAAAGATTTTATTTATTCATTTGACACACAGAGAGAGATAGCATGAGCAATGGGAGGGGCAGAGAGAGAGAGGAAGAAGCAGACTCCATGCTGAGCCGGGAGCCTGAGGCAGTGCTGGGATCATGCCCTGAGCTGAAGGCAGACTCTTAACCCACAGAGCCACCCAGGCACCCCTAGCCATATCCTTCAATAAATCTCTTTGTGCTTAAGTTAACAAGAGTGAAACTTGTTCTCTGCAACCAAGACAGCTGACCAATACATAGGTATTCAATGAATGTTAGCTGTCACTTTTATTTTAAAACTTTGTTGAAGGCTTGGTGGTAAAGCAAATTATCACATTTCACGAATAAAAATTTAAAACTAGCTACGAGGTAAGACCATGTAAAATGATTTTTAGAGTAGCACTGTCCCATAGAGCTTTCTTTAATGAGGGAAGTGTTCTATATTTGAACCCACTATGGTAGCCACTAGTTACATGGGGCGACTGAGCACTTGAAATGTGGTTACCATGACTGAGGAACTGAACTTTTAATTTTATTTCATTTAAATCCACTTAAATTTAAAATTAAATAACCATATGTGGTTGGTGGCTACCATGTTGGAAAACATAGTCCTCGAAAGTCTCAACCTGACTCTTACAGCTCTCTCCTTCTCTAGCCAAGAAACGTCTTCAGTCAGTTCTTCCTCAATCTCCAGCTTCCAGCTACATCTTAATACTCTACAGAGATGCAACATGCCCATGACAATGACAACTTTTATATGGTAAGTTTAGGGTTTCATTGTCTCCAGTCTTCATTCTAGGATTGCATAGTGGCTTTTTAGTTGCACAATCCAAAAGTTCACTGAAACATTTTTGCTGAAATGCAGTCTGTCTTGAAAGGCAAATCTCACCCTTCACTTAAAGAAGGAAACCCATTTATTGTATTTTTAAAAATATGCATTTCCCATCATTTCTAGTGTTAAGTTTCCAAAAACATCAGGGTCCTATATCAGTTAGACAAGTAATTCTCACACTTTGCTGTGTGTTACAATCAGTGTGATAAAGTTTTTATTTGCCAGCCACACTCAGGGCCAATTAAATTAACATCATGGAAAATGATGAAAGAGAACCAAAAGTTTATCTGCAACACTCTGATTTTTTAAAAAAGAAGAGTGTATTCCTATACTAACTAGCAATTAAAAATCAATAAAAATATAGGAAAGAATGGGCAGCCCGGGTGGCTCAGCAGTTTAGAACTGCCTTCTGCCCAGGGCGTGATCCTGGAGTCCCGGGATTGAGTCCCGCGTCCGGCTTCCTGCATGGAGCCTGCTTCTCCTTCAGCCTGCATCTCTGCCTCTCTCTCTCTCTGTGTCTCTCATTAATAAATAAATAAAATATTTTTAAAAATAAGAAAAATAATGGTATGATTTTGAAAGAATTTATTGAGTTAAGATAAATATAGACTTAATATTCAAAGTTAAGCTTTTTAAAATCATTTTTGGTTTTTGTTTGTTTTTTTAAAGACTTTATTTCTTTGATAGACAGCGAAAGAGAGTACATGCACGAGTGGGGGAGGAACAGGGGGAGAGGGAGAGAATCTCAAGTAGATGAGGCAGGGCTCAAACTCACCACCATGACCTGAGCTGAAACCAAGGGTCAGATGCTTAATCGCTTAATCGACTGAGCCACCCAGATGCCCCTGTTTGTTTGTTTGTTTTTTAAATATTTTATTTATTTATTCATGAAAGACACAGAGAGAGAGAGAGAGACAGAGACATAGGCAGAGGGAGAAGCAGGCTCCATGCAGGAAGCCCGACGTGGGACTCGACCCCGGGACCCCAGGATCATGCCCTGTGCCAAAGGCAGACACTAAACCACTGAGCCACCCAGGGATCCCCCCTGTTTGTTGTTTTGAAAGATTTTATTTTATTTTATTTTATTTTTAAAAGATTTTATTTTTTTATTCATGAGAGACACACAGAGAGAGGCAGAGACATAGGCAGAGGGAGAAGCAGGCTCCCTGAGGGGAGCCTTATGTGAGACTCAATCCCAGGACTCCAGGATCACACCCTGAGCGAAAGGCAGGTGCTCAACCACTGAGCCACAGGAGTCCCTAAAGATTTTATATTTAGATCATCTCTACATCCATAGTGGGGCTTTAACCAACAACCCCGAGATCAAGAGTCATAAGCTCCAATGACTAAGCCAGCAGGGTGCCCCTTTTTTTATCATTTTGGTTGACTAGAGGCCACAAAGAAATCACAAAGCCACTTTCCAACAACTCTGCGAAGCTTCTGGAACACAAACATTCACAAAGAATGCAGATTTTAGTCAAGCTTCTCTCCCAAATTGGCATTTTCACATATTATATGAACAAACCCCAATAACAACCATAAACATTATATAGACCTTCCTTCCCATATCACCAAACAATTGAACATCCCGAGGGAAGCTAGAAAAAAAAAATATAATAGGTGTCCACGTTCAGTGTCAGATGGTCTCTTTATTGTGCTCCCCCCCCCCACCCCTTCGCAGATGTTCCCTATGAATGAACTTGGCTCTGTGCTATTCATCCCAGAGTGGGATGGTCCCAAAAAGTTTGAAGAGAGGAACTCATACTTCCTGAAATGATTCCCTTTCGACATTAATTCAAATTTAGGAAGGAGCTGCCTAAGCTTTTTATAAATACCCAAGAAACATATGTGACTCAAGACTGATTTTGTTTCCTTCTGTCCTCTCAGTGCCTCTTTTATCTTACTGAAGCGATGCTATGACTAGGTTCAGGACTGCAGTGAGTGACAGCTGGGAGCCAGCCCTTTCCTCCTGCACTGATTAAAATGCCCTGAAGCATTTCCCACAACTTCAGGACCCAGGTGCTTGGCAATTTTGCCAAATATTTCTTCCAACTTCATGAAGCTATTGTAATTATATCCGTTAATTCTGGATTAGATAACACATTCAATCATTTATAAATTAGGAAGATACCCAGAGCAGAAGGTGATGTGTTCTTTTGCCTGCATCCTCCCCAGCTGCCCTGCTCCCTTCCTCAGTGCTACCAGTTTCTGGTGTATCTTCTCTGAGAGAGGGATTTGATGCAGCTTTAAAAGAACATATTTATGGGGCACAAGGCTGGCTCAGTCAGTGGATCATGTGGCTCTTGATCTTGGGGTCTTGAGTTCAAGCCCCACATTGGGTGTAGAGATGACTTAAAAATAAAATCTATTTTTTTTTCAAAATATTTTGTTTGCTAGAGACAGAGAAAGAGAGAGAGAGCACGAGTGCCCAGGTAGACGGAGTGGCAGTCAGAGAAAGAGAGAGAAGCAGACCCTCCGCTGAGCATGGAGCCCAACGCAGGGCTCTATCCCAGGACTCTGGGATCATGACTTGAGCCGAAGGCAGATGCTTAACCGACTGAGCCACCCAGGTCCCCAAAAATAAAATCTTAAAAAAATAAAATAATACATTTATGCTTTCTTCTCCCCCTTTTATTCTTCTGTTTTACATTAGTGATAGCACACTATACAAATACATTTTTCAGTTGTTTAGTTTTTCTCCCACCCCTGCCACTAAACTGGAAGCTCCATGAAAGAAGGGATTTTATTCTTTTTTTTTTTTAAGACTGTTTTTTTAAGGTAAACTCTACACCCAGCGCGGGACTCCAACTCACAAATTCCTGCAAATCCAACAGAAAAACACCATACAGATTGGAACTGTTGGAACAATACAGATGATGTATTATAGAAAGAAGTGCACACAAAAAAGTACAAATTGTATGATCCTATTACTGTAATGATAAGTCAAGGACAAACAAGTCGAATCTATGGTGATAGAAATCAGAATAGCAGCTGCTTGAGGTTGGGGACATTGACTGGATAAGGCGCACTAGGGAACTTTCTGAAGATATGGAAAAGTTTGAATCTTGATTTGGGTATCAGTTAGTGTTTGCAGTTATCAAAGCTCACTGGCCTATACACAAAAATGTTAGCATTTTATTTTATGTAAAATATACCTCAATTTTGAAAACTTGAGAGAACTGGGCTCTGGGAGCATAATGTGTTACTCTCTGTAGATTCCAGTCACACTGCCCTTTTTTAAATTCCCCAAACACACTGACCTTTCCCACCCAACAGCTTGCATATATGCTGTTCCCACTGCCTGGAACATTTTTTCTTTCCTTTTACCAACCCACAACTACACCCATTCTCTCTCTTTCTCTCATACACACACACACACACACACACACACACACACACACACCCTTATCTTTTTATAATTCACTGTGTCAAAATACATATAGCATAGCAAGTGGCTGGAATGATTCCATACTGATATAACTTCTTTGAACTATTTTGCAAAACTCAGATATAAGAAGTTGCATATTTCTCAATTTTGAGGGGACTCAAATGCAACTCTTTCTCTACCTTTCTGGGTGGAGGTGGGTGATAATAATCCCAATCATTTTTGGCCACACAGCCCACTTGGCCTCCTGAGATTAGAGAAATACCTGGAGCTTAGGACATTCAGAAAAATTGGAGAAGGACCTTTGGTCCAGGTGATGGTTGATGGGATGCTTACTGTTCTGTGTGGTTTACTCAAAATTGGAAGGCTCAGACTCAGAATCAGGCCCAATCAACAGGATCCCAAAACCTAGGAGGTGCTGAGCCCTGAGTCTTCCTGGGGTCACCAGCCCCACCTCCATTCCTGCCGCCTTGGGGCTCTGTGTGGCATTGGGGTGGGAGTCCCTGTCATTCTAGAACTTGCTCTCCCTTCATCCTCCCAGTGGATTTGCACTTTAAAAAACGTCCTGTGGAGAACGGGTGGGAGGAGGCTGGAGGGGATTTGGGGAGACCTGTTGAAGCTGCTAAGTCCCCAGGTTGGACTCAGCCTCAGCTCCCATTAAATACGAAATGGGAAACCTGGGAAAGGCGAAAGAAATGTATTTTTTTCCAAGCTTCTAAGAGGTTTGCAAACAATTGGAGTAATTAAAAGTTCTCAGAAGTAGCCGATGGTGCCCTTTTCACCGAGGGAATGTGGGCCAAGCATGATATATTAAAAGAGAGGGAGCTGCTCTATTGAAGTTAAAAATAATCTTCTGTCACATGGCTAATTTGTTGGAATGCAGCAATTAAAGGGCTGTGGGCAGAGGGAGAGCTGGAAGCAGCTGGGGAGCTCACAGGCAGAGTGCACGCCCTGGGGGACTATGTTTGCAGAGAGAGACAACAGTGCTACAGCTGACTTAGGGCACCTTATCAGAAAACCCACAAAAGGGGCAGGAAGAAGGAAAAGTGGGGTCAAGTTCAGAGCTGTGACCCTTGAGCTTATCTGACAGTGAAGGGATGGGTCAGGACTTGTCACCTGTGCTCCCAGGATGCTGATTCACTCAGCAAGGATGAAGGCTTTCCAGTTCCCCCTGCACTTTGAAAATGCATGCCTTTGAATTCATTTCAAAGGAATACATAACCCGAAGGAGCCCTTTGATCCTAAATCCATGGGAAAACCAATCTATATGGTCTTGAGGGGAAAAGCGCAGGCCAGCCATACAAATCTTAGTTTGGGGAGCTGGGAATTTCTTTTATGTTCTTGAAAATTTTTGAAATTTTTTTTGGAATTTTGGAGTTGAAAGAGATTAAGTTTATGTAATATAGTATCTGAATTTTTCAGGAGAGACAACAGACTCAGGCTGATTTACTCAAGGTCACTCAAACAGCAAGTGCCAGAACCTCGATTATAACCCAGGATCTTAGCTAAAGAGGAGGGGTGTGGTGGTTAGGAAGTGTAGGATTCAGACTGCCCTGACATGGGAGCTGGCTCCACTGGCTGTAGAGCTGTGGGACGCTCTTGTGAATGCCTACTCCCTCTCAGTCTCAGTGTTTCCATCTGCAAAATGGGAATAATGATAGCCCACCACCCAGAATGGTTATAATGCATGGAAAATGTTCAGTGTAACATCTAGCCTAGAGTAAATGCTTAATAAAATGTTAGCTCTTACATCTCAGAGCTTTTTCTACACCACCCTGTATCAAATTCCTAGTGCCTTGCCCCCATCTGGTTTGGGTAGGTTTGTCTCTCTCTCTCCTTTCCACCTGCAACTCTCTTGGATTATATGGAAAAAGAAAAAGGGGGCGTCTGGGTGACTGAATGGGTTACATGGCTGCATTCGCCTCAGGTCGTGATCCCAGAGTCCTGGGACCCAGCCCTGCATCAGGTTCCCTGCTCAGCCGGAAGCCTGCTTCTCGCTCTCCCTCTGCTGCCGCTCCCCCTGCTTGTGCTCTCTCTGTCTGTGTCAAATAAATAAATAAAATCTTTAAAAATAATAAAGAAAAGAAAAAAATAATAAAGAAAAGAAAAAGAGGATTAGTCGCTTTCTCCTCGCATTTCCTACATTCTAACACACCCATGCTACTTGTCATCTCTCAAGCTATGGGCCCTCCAGGTTGTGCTCCCAGTATGGTTCTCAAGTTGCTGCTAAGCAGAAATGGTGCCAGCATGAAGAAGCAAATATTGCTGCCACAAATTCAGTTATCAGCTGTATCTGAATCTTTTAGAATACTTCATCAATTTTCAAATGTATAAGGGGCACCACTAACAGAAAGGACTCTTAACGTCCCATGGAGGTTTGGGCTTTAGAGTCTGACCACCTCTGGAAAGAGGAGGCCAAGTTCTATGTGGGCACATGTGTTGCAAGAACAGAAACTTACCTCACACACTAGCTTGAGGAGAAAAAAAAAAAGGAAATTATGTGGCTCGTTTATGTTTAGGTTTCATTTACGACTGGCTTCAAGGGTTTAATGATATCCTGAGGGCACCTTTCCATTTTGTTGGGCTCTATTCTTGAGACTCCATTAGTCAGACAAAATAGCCGTGGACAGCCTCAAGCTTTACTTTTCTTCAGTTTAGTATTCTTCGGATAAAGAAGGGGTATTGGTGCACCTGGATGGCTCAGTGGTTGAGCGTCTGCCTTTGGCTCAGGTCCCGATCCCTGGGTCCTGGGATAGAGTCTTGCATCAGGCTCCCCACAGGGAGGTTACTCCTCCCTCTGCCTATGTCTCTCATGAATAAATAAATAAATAAAATCTTAAAAAAAAAAAAAAAAAAAGAATGGGTCTTCCCCCCTACCCTTTCTTAGTTCTCTTTCCCTGTTTGGTTGTTTTAAATCAAGTGCCCATTCCTGAAACAACAGGGCCAGGGGCAATGAGCTTCTCTGGTTGGATGGACTGGATCACATGCCTCACCTGAAAGCAAGGGGAGGTGGAGCCTACTGATGGACAGTATAGCCTCGCATAGAGTAGGATAGGAACCGTTCCTTAGACAAAAAGCAGGGTTCTAGAAGAAAAGCAAAGAAGGCATATACAAGCTACTAATATCAAAGTCCAGCACGTATGTGCACTTTTCTGAGGTGGTGGTTTACAGCTTGCTTCATATCCTCAAAGTATTCTATAATCCAAGAAACACTAAGGACTTCTGTAGAGGAAAATACTTCCTTCCCTCTCTAGATATTTCCTTCCTGTAGAGGGTTATCAACACTAATGCTCTAGGCTCCTCTTTTCCCCTTTCGCCTTCTACACGTAGGGAAGGAAGAACATTAGGAGAAACTGGGCATGAGTTGCCAGTGCCTCCTCCCGGGCTCTCAGGACCAGGCCACGAGGCTGGGAAGGAGCACAGGTTCTGGTCTCACTCCACACAGGGACGGCAGCCTAGTCCACTGCTGCCTGGGATTAGTAGGAAAGTCTGCTTAATTAGGAAACAAGGGAGCCTATTGGGCTCACGTCCTGAGCCACACTCTCCAACCCGATGTGTAGCCATATTAGAAGATAATCCACTTTCTGACTACCTAGACCCCTAATGGACCCGGGGCCTGAGTGGGGAGGAGGCCTGCTGTCCCTTGAGGCCCCTTCTCAAAAGTCAGCAACAGCCACCAGTTTAGAACATCAGGGACCCATAGATTCATCTCACTTCTCACCCTGACGACATAGGTCCCCGCGGAGGAGCTGGTTGCCTTGGGAATGGACAGAGACCATGGAGCTCTAGGAGCAGGCTCTGCGATTTACAACAGATTTACAACATCAGGTGAGAGGAACTGAGGTTATTTCATGTGGAGGGGGGAAAAAAACCAAAGGAGGGATGACTTAATAGTGATTTAATAGTGGCCTTCAGCAGAACCATGCGGAGGGTGAGGCATCACTGGTATTTTTCCACAGTCTGACCCTGACCCTGATCATAGTCCCACTTGTGTCCTTCTCTGCCCACCTCTTGGAAAATGAATTGTTCCACTTCCACAAAGAGATGCAGGAGGTTGGGGCACACAGACCAACTTAAATAGAACAATAATTTGTTACTATTTCTTCTTAATCACAAAAGTAATACACAATATGTGAAAAGAACTAAAAAGATGCAGACAGGGATAAAGATGAAAATGAAAATCCACTCCAAGCCCTCAACCCCGAGATAGCTGTTGTCAGCATTTTGGTCTATTATGGTCTATTGTCCAGCTTTTCTTTCTTTTTTTTTTCTATATATATATTTTAGGAGTATTCTTTAGTTTTTAAAAAATATATAAAGATATTTCAAATAAAATAGAAATGTGTACGGGCAGCCCCAGTGGCTCAGCGGTTTAACGCCGCTTTCTGCCCAGGGCCTGATCCTGGAGACCCAGGATCGAGTCCCATGTCGGGCTCCCTGCATGGAGCCTGCTTCTTCCTCTGCCTGTTTCTCTCTCTCTCTGTCTCTAATAAAAAAAAATTAGAAAAAAAATAGAAAAGTGTAATATAAAAGATGAAAATAGTGCACTCTGCAATTTCTCTTAATATTATGATCTATGTGTACTATTAAATTGAATATTTTTTGTTGTTACCAGTTCCTCTTCTCTCTCTGGCCTTAGGAGTGATTGACATTGATGGCACTCATTTGAGAGGAAAGTACTGATAATTGTGACACCCAATTTAGAGTTGGGGAACTAAGGTTCTCAGACTTACCCACACCCACATCTAATGCTTGCCAGATTCCTTGGAGACTGGGACAATTTCCTATTAAAATAGGCAACATTGTTAAGAAAAGGAGGCAAAAAAAGTGGCTTCCATAAGTCAGGACTCTTGGCCTTCCTTCTCTATCAGAAGTATACATCGCATCCACCCTTAACTACTTTGGCCTCCCTAGCGCCAAGATTTTGATTCTGGGAACATGTAACTGCAAGTGAACAAAGAGTCAAGGGAAAGTTCTTTATCAGCAGGAGAATTATTTTATTCAATGTGTTTCCTTACATGAGTTGGACAATAAAGGGAAAGAATGAGAAGAAATAAAAGGCCAGTTACTCAGGCCACTTTTAATGAATCACCCCCCAGTGTCATTACCCATCCCCAGGCAGGAAAAGCTTGAGTTTTTCCATGCCAAGAAAAACAGAGGGCAGGAAGAAACAAATTACGACCTTGTTTGTGTTTTGTGTCTCAACTATTTGATTTATAGGCCTTGATCCAGTGATTACGGATGAAAGAAAATATCCCAGTGTCCCAAACCTAACCTGAACTTAACCATGGGTGGGTCTCACGTCCGCGGCTCAAAGTTAGCATGAAGCTAAAACGCTTTCAGAATAACATTTCGGGGTTAGGGGCTGCCTGTAGGCATTCTTAATCCAGTGGCAAGGCCAAATTCCTTTCCCACACTCCAGTTTCAGAAAACTCTGTTTAGAAACTTAACCCTTTCTCCCTCATTCGGAAGCTGGGTATTTATCTATTCAACAGATGGTTAGTAAATACCTACTGTGTGCAAAGATACTGGGGCTACCATGGTGGGCATACAGATCAATCAATACATAAGTCAGAAGAATGTGTATAGCCATGAGTTCTATGGACAAAAAGAAAACAGAATGACATATTAGAATGGGTAGCCACTTAATGATGAGGTGGCTCATAAATTTCCCTGAGGGATTGACATTTGACTTGAGTTTAGAGAGATAAAATCTGATTTGACATCGGGATGGGAGACCATTCCAGGTAGAAGGAATATCCCCTAAGGTAGACTCATGGCTGGCATGTAGAAAATAAACCATCTCAACTCAAAAGAAATTCTTGGGGATGCCTGGGTGGCTCAGCGGTTGGGTGTCTGCCTTCACCTCAGGGCGTGATCCCGCAGTCTGGGGATCGAGTCCCACAATGGGCTCCCTGAATGGAGCCTGCTTCTCCCTCTGCCTATGTCTCTGCCTCTCTCTCTGTGTGTCTCTCGTGAATAAATAAATAAAATATTAAAAAAAAGAAATTCTTGGCTATTAGGATTATTTTTCAGGAATTGATCTAGATAGAAAGTTGATAAATTCCTTTCTGAAGCTTAACTATATACATGTTCAGCGTCACCTGTAAGAAGAGAAATAAAAATCAAAACTACAGTGTGATAGCATTTTTTTAAATGCCAGATTGCTATAATTCAAAAAGTTTGATGACACCCTCTGTGGGGCTGTGAGGAAGCTGTCACTTACATGCATCGCCAGTGAAAATATAAATTAATGCAATTGTTAACCCTACAAATGCATATACTTTTGACCTGGAAGTCCTAGTTCTTTCTTTTATGGGTGGACAATGATGTAAGACTGAGGTTATTAATTACAGCATTTGAAAGGACTGGAAACCCAAATTTCCCAGTGGGAGACTAGTTAAGTTTTGAAACATTCATATCAAACAATGAATATTAACTATGGAAAACTATCCAACTGTATAAACAAATGAGGAAGCTCTCTGTATTACAGTCTAAACATCTCCAAGATATCATTAAGTAAAAAATGCAAGACACAGAACTGAGCTATTTTTTACATAAAAGTGAGTAAACTAAGCATAAATATTTATTAGCATTTGCAGAGAGAAACTCAGGACGGATACACACAGAAATTATTATTATTATTTTTAAAGATTTTATGTATACATTCATGAGAGACAGAGAGAGAGAGGCAGAGACACAGACAGAGGGAGAAGCAGGCTCCACGCAGGGAGCCCGATGTGGGACTTGATCCCAGGACTCCAGGATCACGCCTTGAGCCGAAGGCAGACGCTCAACTGCTGAGCCACCCAGGAGTCCCTAGATTGTTTCTATCAAAAAGAACCACTTACATTGTAAAAAACTTCAACATTTGAACATCTTTTTTCATTGGCTCCACATTTGGGAATTATTACATTTTATAAATGTATATTTTATATACATTTTATATTTTTTAAAAATATTTCTCCTCCCTTTCTTCCTGCCCTTCTTCAAACACTAATCCAAACTTCTCACATTGTATCTAAGTTCTGTCCATTTTTTCTACCATAGCTTCATTGAGATGTAACTCACATACTAGGCAATTCACCTACTGAAAATGTATAATTCAGGATATAGGCAAGATGGCAGAAGAGTAGGGGTCCTCAACTCCCCTGGCCCCACAAACTTACCTAGATAACTTTCAAAACATCCTGAACACCTATGAATTCGACCTGAGATTTAAAGAGAGAACAGCTGGAATGCTACAGAGAGAAAAGTTTTCACTTCTAATAAGGTAGGAAGGTGAAAATGTACAATTCAGTATCTTTTAGTACAGGCACAGGGATGTGCAACCACCATGAAAACTAATTTTGGAACATTTTCACTCCCCACCCTGTTAGCAGTCATTACCCTCCCCCCTTTGCCCCCAATCCTCTCAGTGCAACCACTAAATCTAATTTCTGTCTCTCTAAAAACATGACCCTTCTGGAGATTTCACATAAACTAAATCATACAGTATGCAGCCAGTTGTGACTGGCTTCTTTCACTTAGCATGATGTTTTCAAGGTACATCCATTAGCATGTTTTGTTTTTTTTTTTAAGATTTTATTTATTCATGAGAGACACAGAGAGAGAGAGAGGCACAGACATAGGCAGAGGGAGAAGCAGGCCTCATGCCGGAGCCCTATGTGGGACTCGATCCCGGGTCTCCAGGATCACCTCCGGTGCTGAAGGGGGCGCTAAACCGCTGAGCCACCCAGGCTGCCCTAGCATGTTGTTTTGACTGCTGAATAATTACCCACTGTCAGGACATAGCATACTATATTTATCCATTCATCAGTTGATGGAGTTTGGGATTATTTCCACTTTTTGGCTATTATGAACAGTGCTGTTATAAACATTTGTAAGCAAGTTTTTGTATGGACACATAGTTTTCATTTTTCTTGGGTATATACCTAGAAATGGAATTGCTAAGTCATAGGGTCACCCTACGTGTAACTTTGTGAGGAAGTGCCAGACTGTTTTCCACAGTAGATGCTCCATTTTACATTCACCCTAGCAGTAGTGTAGGAGAGTGTTCCAGTTTCTGTGAGTACTCACCAACACTTGTTATTGTCTGTCTTTTTTTTTTCTTTTCTTTTTAATGATGGCCATCCTAGTGACGTGGGGCTCGATCCTGGGACTCCAGGATCACGCTGAAGGCAGGTGCTCCACCACTGAGCCACCCAGGCATCCCACGTCTTCTATTCTTGAATGCATTTTAGGACTCTTTGTTTTATTGGTCTGTTGATTACACACATTATTGGTGAGACTTTATAAAAGCAGGCATTCTCACACCTTGTTGGTGGGGATGTAAATCAATACATCCATACGAAGGGTAATTTGCTTATGTTTATATACACATTAATATAAATGGACACATATATATTTATACACACACGTCTATGTTTTTGAAACACATGAAGTACTTATTACCTGTTAAGAGTAAACTAAGAAACACCAGAAGGGAAAAAAAGTGAGTGTTCTGAAACCAGGAAAACCAACCCCAGTAGAAACCGTCCTGTTTAACAGCTATTTATGCAATGATAGTTTCTCTCATTTCTCGAAATGAAACTGGGCTGGCTGTTGGGGGTTGGGCCCCACCGGCATGAGACTGAATGGGATGGTCCAGGGGGAAGCTCCAGAAGAGTCCACCCAACAGGCCAGGGATGTCTGGCTGACCTGAGGATTGGAAAAACTCTAAGATGCTTGCAACCAAACCCTCCCTGAGGCCATACCCTGAAGGATATAGGCTTCTAACTTTGCATCAACTTCCTGAAGCTTCCTTGCACTGGATGACCTAGGCCTGGCCCTAGGAAGGGAAGGAGAGTGTTGGACTGTGAAGGCTGTAAGAGTTTGTCTTCCTTCTGGCAGGAGAAGGGAATAGGTTGCCAGGGGATATAGTACTCTGAGAAGGGCAAGAGCAGATTTGAGGCTACTTCGTTGTATTCTGTTCGCGGAACAGGAAAGGGGATCTCTTCCCCCTCAAAAAGGTATGAGAACACAGGAGTTGTGTTTGCTGTCTGCAAAAGATGACACAGAATCCTTGTTTCTTGCTCTAGTCTCATGGAGCATGCACAGTGTTTTCCTTGACTGTTTCCTTTTCCAATTCCACTCTTTATACAAAAACAGTAGAATGAGTTTGCAAGGTAAACAACAACTTCCCTGCAGCAGATTCTCACACACTGATCTCACTGTGGGTTTTTTTTTTTTTTTTAGATTTATTCATTTATTTGAGAGAGAGGGAGAGATAGTGATAGAGGTAGCATGAATGGGGAGGAGAGGGAAGAGCAGGCTCCCCACTGAGCAGGGAGCCCAACTCCGGGCTCCATCCCAGGACTCTGGGATCCTGATCTGAGCTAAAGGCAGATGCTTAACCAACTGAACGATCCAGGTGCTCCCTGATCACACTCTCATCTGAGATAAATTTCAGAGCATGCTCCTGGACGGCTGGGGGGAGATTTTCTAATAAAGGAAACCCCCAAAATAAAATGTTAATGTAAAAATGTTTTATAGGGTGGGGCGCCTGGCTGGTTCAGTCAGTAGGGCATGTGACTCTTGATCTCAGAGTTGTGAGTTTAAGCCTCATATTGGGCAAGGAGGCTACCTAAAAAAAAAAAGAAAGAAAAAGAGAGAGAGAAAGAAAGAAAGAAAGAAAGAAAGAAAGAAAGAAAGAAAGAAAGAAAGAAAGAAAGGAAGAAAGAAAGAAAAAGTTCTATATAGTAGGTGCCATCTTTCTCTAAGTTTCTTTAGGAGGTGGGTCTCATTTATAGCATCTAGAAATAATAACTCCAAAATATCCAGCATTTCCTGAGGACACTTTGTGGCAGGCCCTGTGCAGAGTTTTGTACAATACTCATGTTGACACAGTACTTAGCTGTAGTTATTCAGTAAATATTCATCAAATAGCTTGGTAAAAATATCAAAGGCATTCAAGAATAGAAAATTATAGCTAATATTCCTCATGAATATAGATGCAAAGATCTTTTAAAAATACTAGCAAATTAAATCCAACAATATATTAAAAAGGCTGTATTGTAACCAAGTGAAGTTGATCCCAGGGAGGCAAAGAGGGTTAAGTTTTTTTTTTTAATTTTTATTTATTTATGATAGTCACACAGAGAGAGAGAGAGAGAGGCAGAGACACAGGTAGAGGGAGAAGCAGGCTCCATGCACCGGGAGCCCGACGTGGGATTCGATCCCGGGTCTCCAGGATCGCACCCTGGGCCAAAGGCAGGCGCTAAACCACTGCACCACCCAGGGATCCCAAGGGTTAAGTTTTTCAAAACCATCCAAAGTAATTCACCATATTAACAGACTACAGGAGAAAAATCCTATGATCATCCCAAAAGATGCAGAAAAAAATATTTGACAGGATTCAATATTCTTTTATGATAAAAAAAATAGGAAACTAGAAACACAGGGAAATTCTGCTTTGTATCTGATAAAGGGCATCAACTGAAAAAATCTATAGACAACATCATATTTAATCATGAAAGACTGAATACTTTCCTTCTAAGTTTGGGAACAAGGCAAGGATGCTCATTTCATCGTTTTTACTTAATGTTGTACTAGAAGTCCCAGCCAGAAAATAAGGCAAGAAAAAAAAGAAAAAGCACACAGATTAGAAAGGCGGAAGTAAATTGTCTTTATTAGTAGACAACATGATAGCTACATAGGTTATTCTAAGTATACTAAACATCCACTAGAATTCTAGGTGAATTTAGCAGGGTCATAGGACACTTAAGTCAGTGTACAAAATCAATTCTATTTCTCTATTATAGCTGCAAACAACTGAAAACTGAAATAGCTCCACTTATAATAGCATAAAAATCATAAAATATTTAGGACTAAACTTAACAAAAGATGCAAAGGACCTTCATGCTGAAAACTGCAAATTAAAATAAGATTCAAATAAATGGAGCAGTACACCATATTTGTGGATTATGAGAGTCAGGGTTGTTAAGATGTTTATTCTCTATAAATTAGTCTGCAAGCATTTATAGAAATTAACAGGCTGACTTAAAAATTATCTTTTTGATTCTGGGATAATCTTAGATTTACAAAAGAGTTCCAAAAATAGTACAGAGGGTTCTTCTATACCCCTCACCCAGTTTCCCATAATATTTACATCTTACATTTACTATAGTACTTTTGTCAAAACTAAGAAATCAACACTGGAACATTACTATTACTTTTTCTGGATTTCACTGTTTTTTCTCTAATGTCCTTTTTTTGTTGTTGTAGGAGCCAGTCCTGGATATGACATTGCATTTAGTTGTCATATGTCCTTAGTCCACCTGGGTCTGTGACAATTTCTAAGTGTTTCCTTGTTTTGTTTGCTTTTAATAAGTTTGACAGTTTTGAGGAATACTGGTCAGGTATTTTGTAGAATGTACCTCAATTTGGGTTTGTCTCATGTTTTTCTCATGCTTCCACTGGGATCAAGAGTTTTTGGGAAGACTACATAGTGATGAAGTGCTCTCTTTATCACATACCATGCTATCAACATGACTTATCACTGGTGACATTAACTTTGCTTACTTGGTTCAACAAGCTGATTTTAAAATTTATGTGGAACCACAAAAGATCTAAAATAGCAGAAATAATTTTGAAAAATAAGAGCAAAGGTGAAGGATTTACATTGACTGACTTCAAGCTTTACTACAAAGCTAGGGTAGACAAGACAGTGTGGACTTGGCCTTAGAATAGACAAAACACTGAACAGAATAGAAAGTTCAGAAAAAGACCCACACTGGTATGGAAAATCCATTTTCAAGAAAAACATGAAGATAATTCATTGGGGAATTATGTTTGCATCAAATGGTATTGGTACAATTGGGTATCCACCTGGAAAAAAAGAGATCAAGAAAGCTACCTAATATTAACCAAGTTTGTAAGTGGCAGGGATGGGGATTCCCAGTTAGACTTTCTGGCTAACACGCAGTAATGGTGAATATGAATTTAATAATCATACAGTTAGGCCACATTATTTTTCCGAATCAAATTCAATCTGAGGTCATACTTTTTTTTCTTTCTTTCTTTCTTTCTTTCTTTCTTTCTTTCTTTCTTTCTTTCTTTCTTTCTTTCTTTCATATTTATTATAGTCACACACAGAGAGAGAGAGAGAGGCAGAGACACAGGCAGAGGGAGAAGCAGGCTCCATGCACCGGGAGCCCGATGTGGGACTCAATCCCGGGTCTCCAGGATCGCGCCCTGGGCCAAAGGCAGGCGCCAAATCGCTGCGCCACCCAGGGATCCCCCGAGGTCATACTTTTATTTATTTTTTATATTTTTAAGGATTTTATTTGAGAGAGAGAGAGATCATGAGCAAGTGGGGAAGGGCAGAGGGAGAAGCAGAATCCCCGCTGAGCGGAGACCCCAATGTGGGACTCGATTCCAGGACCCCTGGATCATAATCACAAAATTATGCAAACATAATTCCCCAATGAATTATCTTCATGTTTTTCTTGAAACAGGCGGATGCTTAACCGTCTGAGCCATCCAGGTGTCCAGAGGTCATACTTTTAAACAATGTAAATGTTTTAAAGTAGAAGAAAAACTGAAGAAATGTACCTGATTCAAGGAAACTAAGGAGACATAAGTAAATGCAATGTGTGATCCTGGATTTGTATGAATGTTGAATTCCTTGAATTTGAAAATCATACTGGGTGGGGGGGCACCGGGGTGGAGAGGGCATCTGGGTGGCTCACCAGTTAAGCATTTGCTTTTGGCTCAGATCGTGATCCCGGAGTCCTGGGATCAAGTACCACATCGGGCTCCCCCCGAGGGGAGCCTGCTTCTCCCTCTGCCTGTGTCTCTGCCTCTCTCTCTCCCTCTCTGTGTCTCCCATGAATAAATAAATAAAATTAAAAAAAAAAGAAGAAAATCATACTGGGGTTATGTAAGACTATGTTCTTGTTCTTAGGAAATACGGAATTATTTGAAGGTGAAGGTCACGATGTCTGCAACCTGTTCTGAAATGGTCTAACATTATTCACAACAGCAATAATAAATATATATGGAAGAAATCAAATATGGAAAAATAGTCACAGTTAGTAATCTATGTTAAAAGTATATGGAAGTTCATTGTATTATTCTTTCACTGAACCTGTTTGAAATTCTAAAAAAAAAAAAAAAGGAATTTAAATATTAAAAAAAACAAGTTAGAAAATAAATAAAATCTTAAAAAAAAAAAAAAAAACAAGTTAGTGTGATCCTAATTCCATTTGGCACGATGATGAAAAATTCAGTCTTACTCATTTATGGGAGCAGTTCGCTCCTCCTCAGGGGTTTTACATAGTGCAAAACATTCAGGAAGGGCACTCTAGCCTTCAGGCCACATGGCTCACTTCCCAAAAGCTCTGTTGTAGAGCTGATAGATTCTGCACTGGGTCTCAAGTAGTCTGCTAGCTGGGAGCCCTGCACAGAAGGTCTGATCTCCCTGTGTACAGTACGTAGCCCTTTCCCTCTGATGGCCTCTTGCCTCCCCTGCTCCCCTTCCTCTCCAACTCTGTCCCTTTGAGGAAACTTGTGGGTTTCCTGTTGCTGTTACTGGAGGAATCCCAAACCACTTTTTTTCTTCCCAGTCTCAGAAAACCTGCTTTTGATATTATGGTACTCCAAATATATTTCTCTAACCTTTCCCTTTGTTGAGAAGTTCTTTTACACTACCATCTTAGGGTCTTTACAAACACTATTGGACTCGGTTTCCTAAAGGTGGAGATAGTAAAGGAAATGCTATGTAATTTTACTAATTTATTGTATAAGAGATAAAGACATATCTGCTTCAGAAAAAGTTCAGCATTTCCCAAAATTGTCTACAGATCACTTGCATCAGAGTCATCACAAATACTTGTTAAAAATGTTCATTTCTGGGTTTATATCCAGACCCACTGGGCCTAAATCTCTGGAGGTGGGGCTGGGAATCTGCATTTTTGTTGTTGTTGTTGTTGTTGTTGTTGTTAAAACAATGTTTTATTATGTCTCAGGATTCTGTGGGTTGCCTGGGCAGTTCTGCTGAGTAAGCCCGGGCTCACTCAGTGTTCCACACTCAGCTGAAAGTTGATGAAGGGGTGGGCTCAGTCTAGAGTTTAAATGGTGGGTCCTTAATCCCAGGCTTCTTCACAGCATCTTGATCTCGGTCTAATGTGGTGAAGACAGAAACTTCAAGGCCTCTTGAGGTCTGAACTCCGTATCTTGCACAGCAACACTTCCGCCACAATCTATTGGTCAGAGTAAGTAATAAGTAAGCCAAGATTCAAGGTGAGGAAGAGACTCTCATGTTTGGACAGGAAGGAATCTGTATTTTTCAAGACTTTTATTTATTTATTTGAGAGAGTGAGTGAGGACAAGCGGGGGGAGGAGCTGAGTGAGAAGGAGCAGCAGACTCCCCACTGGAGCCAGGACCCTGGGATCAAGACCTGAGCCAAAGGCAGAGGCTTAACTGACTGAGCCACTCAGGCTCCTGGGGATCTGTATTTTTAAAACAGCCTCCTCGGGTGACACATGCACACTGGGGTTAAGTGTGAACTATTCATTTAACAAATATGTGTTCCTATTACATTCGAAATGAATCTCTATTTCTTGAACTTAAATTTATATATATGTGAATGTTTTTGTTTCAGAAGGCTTTTTTTCTTTTTGAAGATTTTATTTATTCATTCATGAGAGACATACAGAAGCAGAGACACAGGCAGAGGGAGAAGTAGGGACTGGATCCCAGGACCTGGGAACACGACCTGAGCCAAAGGTAGACACACTCAACCACCGAGCCACCCACCAGGCACCCCCAGAAGGCTTATTTCTTATGTTTCCTATCTCAGTACTTGTGACACAGTAAATGTTCAGTAAATATCTCTGAAATGAATGTAAATATTTGAATCTAGCTTGTGGAAGATCCTAACAATCGTATGGGATTTCTCGGAAGAAACTGAGATTTTTATTGTTGTGGTGGTTGTCAGGGTTTTCTCTAGTAATTTCAGTCTCATTTGGGATGTAAGATCTGGGAAGTTAAGATTTACAGATACAGGGGGTTTCCTGAAATAGTAATACCTTAGGTGCTGCAGGAGGTGGGAACCCCTGGAGCCTGGAACTGTAGGAGTTTTTGAAAAAAATTCAGGAGGAGCTTGAAAGTGAGTAGGCTTTGGGAGGAAGGGGTTGGTGGACCTGGTACGATCGCAGAAGTGGTTTTATAACCAGCAGATCTAGGAGTCAGTGGCTGGTACACGAGTCTTTTTTTTTTTTTTTTAATTTTTATTTATTTATGATAGTCACACACACACACAGAGAGAGAGAGAGAGAGAGAGAGAGAGGCAGAGACACAGGCAGAGGGAGAAGCAGGCTCCATGCACCGGGAGCCCGACGTGGGACTCGATCCCGGGTCTCCAGGATCGTGCCCTGGGCCAAAGGCAGGCGCCAAACCGCTGCGCCACCCAGGGATCCCTGGTACACGAGTCTTAACAAAAGGAACGGTGGAGGACGTTAGTAAGAGGTTGGGGATGGATTGTGGCAAGTCTTGGAGAGTGACAGGATGAAAGGCACATTACATGTCATGGGTCACTTGTAATGGCAGTTAAAGGTGAGGAGCTGACCCTGCACATCAACCGAGCTTGGAATTCCAAAATGCGGGGACCTCTAGCTGGGAACAGCGGAGGTGGATCTTCTTGGGACACACAGAAACGAAAATAGCACAACGATGTTCCGATCACCAGGTAATCCGTTTAAAAATCAGATCCCCTTGCCCAACTTCAAGGTATAACTGACGTCTACCAAAATCAGAGTCGTAGTAGCGGCAGAAACTTGGGAAACTTGGGATACCACCTGTCCGTGACCTTAGGTGACCCCCCTTTCCTAGCACCGGGGTCATGCAGGTGCCGACCACTGTGTGCCAAGCGCTGTGCATTTACACTCTCTCATTTCATCGACTAAACAAGGCTATCTCGCCTTTTACTGCTGAGGAAAAGGAGACTGGGATGGGGATCGCCTGGTCACAGCCTGAAGGTTGCAAAAAAAAAAAAAAAAAAAATCAAATCAAATCAAATCAAATCAAATCAAATCAAAAGATGTAAGCCCGGGCTGGGATGCGGGCTGCACAGGAGGTGCGGGAACAGCAGGTCGCGGCGAAAGGAAGGGAGGCGAAGGGAAACGGAGCAAGGGAGACCCCGAGACAAGGGCCCCGCTCCCCGGGCTCCCCGCGCCCCGCAGGCCCGCGCGCTGGGCGAAAGGAGGCCTTCCGTTACGTAACACCCGCCACCCCGGGTCCACCAGGCGGCTTTCCAAAATCGCGATACCTCGTTGGCGAGATTGGAGGGATAGAAGATCCTGATTGGGTAGTTGGACCTCGAACCAGGCCGACGCCGCAAGGAGCGGCCGAGGGGTGGGCGGGACTTGAAGCTGAGTCCGTGCTTCATTGGCGAAGAGAAAACCGGACCAGGAACTCTCCGGAATCGCGATTGGCTGTTGCCAGGAGCCCCGACGGCCGGGGGAGCCCGGGTTACGGAAGCCGGGCAGGGCTGAGCGCCAGGGCCCCCGGGAGGAAGTTACCCTCGGAAACGCGGAGAGCGGCGGCGGAGAGCGGCATCCCCGGCCCCATGGCGACGGAGGCGGCCAGCGGCAGCGATGGGAACGGGCAGGGGGGCGAGGCCGCCGTCACCTACTACCGATTGGAGGAGGTGGCGAAGCGCAACTCCCTGAAGGAGATCTGGCTGGTGATCCACGGGCGAGTCTACGATGTCACCGATTTCCTTAAAGAGGTGGGGCCCGGGAGGTGGACGGCCCCTGGGAGCGGCGCCGGTGAGGGGTGGTCCCGACCCGAGGAGCTGCGGGCGAGGAGGAGGGAAGTCCGGCCTGGCTGCGGGCCAGGGGCGTGCGAAAGGGCCGCAGCTCCCGCGGACCGACGGCGAGGGGCCTTGGTTCTGCATGCATTTCTAGCCGGCGCTAAATTCCAGAGGCTTCAGTAAATGTCATGTGTTGCATATCACATATCGAGTACTGGGCCGTGCGCGAGCCCAGACCGCGGAGCCAGCATCATCCCCATTTTACAGAAAGGGAAACTGAGCCTCAGAGATGGAGGACTCTCAAGGTCACACGTTTAACAGCCTGTAACCATCCCAGGCTAGGTCCGAAGGGCTCTGAGCCTGTGCTCTTCCCACTGCGCCCTCTGAAGTAATTCATTTCTGGTTTTCTTGAAAAGACCCTGAGACCTTTCTTTCTTTCTTTCTTTCTCTTTCTTTCTTTCTTTCTTTCTTTCTTTCTTTCTTTCTTTCTTTCTTTCTTTCTTTCTTTCTTTCTTTCTTTCTTTCTTTTCTTTCTTTCTTTCTTTCTTTCCTTTTCTTTTCTTTTTCTTTCCTTTCTTTCCTTTCTTTCCTTTCTTTCTTTTTACTCCTTCATTATGCTGCCTTTATCTTCTATTAATTGGAGTTGACCTTGAGGCCAGAAGGTCATGAGTTAACTTTTCTGGCGGTTGACTCCTCTTTGTTAAATCTTCAAGCCTGTTGCATTGTGCAACTTCTTGAGACCGTGGTGCACTGAGTGATTTTTTTTTTTTTTAATTTAAGGAAGCAGGATAGACTTTTGTCTAACTTTATTGACGTGTACGTACATACGAAAATTGTGAGCATTTAAAATGTACAATTTATTGAATTTGGACAAATCTATTCCTGTAATCACAATCCCAGTTAAGACAGACCATTTCCATCACCCAGGAAAGTTCCCTCTTACTCCTAGACAGACAGTCCACCCACCCAGCTCCTGAGACTTTGTGGTACTTACATGTATTCACATTAACATATATCAATTTTGAGTGTGTATCATTTTGAGTAATAGATTAATAATCTTGTAGTAAATTCCTTGGGAGTTCCTGTGCAATGTAACCTTGTACCTGAGAAAAAACTTAATTTACGTTAGTTATTTCTATGAATCAAATGTACCAGTAAAATATTTTTTCTACGTTCTGATTCGTAAATCTATAAAAAGTTTTGAAATGTAAAGTTTTCCCAAAAGGACATTGTTTTTAATAAATCATCATCATGGCCAGGAAACATCTTAGAGTTTAGTGTCTTGTATGGCTTTTTATGCTTTTAAAAGGCACCTTAAAACTATTTCCCCATTTATTTCATCCTTGGATAACTAGTTGAGAGTGACTTGGATGTAGTGATTAACAGAATGAGAAACAGGTTCACAGAGATTTTGGCTGGGCAATTGATGAGTAGCAGAATCTGGTTTAGATTCCTTGATTTCTCTTATGTACAGAGCATTTCTTCAGAATTCTAGCCTTAGTTTAGTCCTTTGGCGTATGCCCCATTTTAAGTTAAAATTGTGGGTTGTAGCCTGTTAAAGCATAGTTCATAATGGTAGGTAATAATGTTTTTGTGCTTCCATTGCCCCCAAATTTCTTCTTGACTGATTTAGAATACATAATCAACTTGGAAGGAACACTCAGTGCCTGGAGTGGACCCTTAGTTCAGGTTTGAGTAGTGGTTGCTAAGGGAGGTTCACACTCGCAGGTGTGCCAGAGCTGCCCGCGAAGCCAGCGCCACAGATGTTTATCTGCCCTTAGCTCTTCTTACCTGTTCTGTCGTCTCTGTTCCGATTTTCTAGTTCATCCCAAGCCCATTCCTTCATTCATTTGCTCGTTCAAATAATTATCAAGTGCCTGTTGACGTGTCAGATACTGCTCTAGGTGCTTAGGATACACAGTGGAGAGCTGTATTTATGCCCTCATGGAAACTAGTCTCCAGGGAGTGGACAATAAGCAGAGTAACTGTAAAATATGCTATTTTAGGAAGCGATAGGTTCTAAAAAGAAAAATAAAGCAGAGAAGAGCACTGTGGATGTCTATAGGAGTGAGGGTGTAAGGGTAAAGGGTTGAAATTTTAGATATGATGGCCAGAGTTGGTTTTATTAAGATGACTAGAGGACACCTGGGTGGCTCAGTGGTTGAGCATCTGCCTTTGGCTCAGGTCGTGATCCTGGGGTTCCAGGATCGAGTCCCGCAGCAGGCTCCCTGCATGGAGCCTGCTTCTCCCTCTGCCTGTGTCTCTGTGTGTCTCATGAGTAAATACATAAAGTCTTAAAAAAAAAAAAGAAGAAGAAGAAGACAAGAATAAACACCAGAAGGAAGTTAAAGGAGCTAGCCATGTGGATATTTGAAGGAAGAGCATTCCTGGCTGAGAGGGCAAGTTCAAAGGCCTTGAGGTAGGAGTGTGTCTGGTGTTGTTTGAGGACAGTGAGGGAGGCCACAGTGGCTGGATGGGAGGAGATGAGGTCTGCTTGATCAGGTGAGGACAGATACACAGCTTTGTAGGCTTTAGGAAGGATTTTGACTTTTGGAATAGGAACCCACGCTGGAGCAGGGGAGTCATGATGTGACTTAATGGTTTAATTGTATCACAAAGGAAAAATTGAGGAGCCCAGATAGGAGGCTGCTGTAATTGGGCAAGAGGTCGTAGTGGCTTGGACCAGGCTTGGCAGTGAGGGGTGCTAAGAAGTATCAGGTTTTGGATGTGTGGGCTTTTTTTTTTTTTTTTTTTTTTTTAAGATTCATTTATTTTGGCAGGTGTGGGCAGGGGGATGGCAAGGGGAGAGAGAAAGAGAGTCTTAGCAGAACACCATGTGGGATTCTATCTCAAAACCCTGAAAATCATGACCTGAGCCGAAACCAAGAGTTTGTCACTTAACTGGGCCATCCAGGCACCCCGGGAAGTGTTTTGGTGGTAGAGCCAATAGGATTTGATGATGCATTGGATTTGAGGAGTGACAGAAGAAGTCAAAGATGGCACCAAGGGTTTTGACTTGCTATTACACAGGATGGGAAGACCCATCCAAAAAAAAAAAAAAAAAAGGAAAAAGGGACATCTAGGTGGCTCAGCAGTTGAGCACCTGCCTTCAGCATAATCCCGGAGTCCTGGGATCGAGTCCCACATCGGTCTCCCTTCAAGGAGCCTGCTTCTCCCTCTGCCTGTGTCTCCGCCTCTCTCTCTTTCTCTGTGTCTCTCATGAATAAATAAATAAATAAATAAAAATCTTAAGAAAAAAGAGATGGGAAGACCCATCTTCTCATTCTTCTTTTTTACCATCTGAAATCACTTTTAGGTTCCTCTGTAGACAGGAGTTCCTAATCTGAAAATCTTGTCTGTAAGTTGCTTTTTTTTTTTTTTTTTAATAACTATGGATATAATGTTATTCTGGAGTTTGAATGTGATAGTTTTGAATTGGTAATGTAATTGAATTATTTATCTTTCCCCTAACATTAATTTTGCGTTTTTGAATTAGTGATATTAGTTTAATTTATTGAAATCATGAACGATAAACCAAAACCTTGGCAACATTTTTAAAAAATATTTTATTTATTTATTCATAGAGACAGAGAGAGGCGGGGGGAGGGGCAGAGACACAGGCAAAGGGAGAAGCAGGCACCATGCTGAGAGCCTGACATGGGACTCGACCAGGGTCTCCAGGGTCACGCCCTGGGCTGTAGGCAGCACTAAACCGCTGCGCCACTGGGGCTGCCCACCTTGCAAAATCTTAAAAAAAAAATGATTATACTATCTTATGACATAGACTAGAAAATATCCAAGTACAGCTCCCTTAGCAAGGATATGTATGATTTTGTGAACCTTTGTTTCAGTTAATAGCCTTATTTTTTTACTGTGTATCACAGGTGAGAGAAATTTGGAAGCCACCATCTTATGTATAAATAACATTTTTGAAAAGAATAACTTTTTTTATTCTCCCCTTTGTGGGGATTGATCTCACAACCCTGAGGTCAAGAGTCACATGCTCTTCTGACTGAGCCAGCCAGGCGACCCAGGAGATCTACTTTAGTAAGAGTGATCTGGAAAGCTTCTGTGAGATGACTTTTTTTTTTTTTTTTTTTTTTTTTTTTTTTTTTTTTTTTTTTTTTTTTTTTTTTTTTTAATTCTTTTTTTTTTTTTTTTTTAATTTATTTATGATAGTCACAGAGAGAGAGAGAGAGAGGCGCAGAGACACAGGCAGAGGGAGAAGCAGGCTCCGTGCACCGGGAGCCCGACGTGGGGTTCGATCCCGGGTCTCCAGGATCGTGCCCTGGGCCAAAGGCAGGCGCCAAACCGCTGCGCCACCCAGGGATCCCTGTGAGATGACTTTTAATTGAGCTAAGAAGGAACTAGCTTCGGAAGACTAGAGAAAAGAGCTTTCTGACGGCATTGGCAGAGTCAAGCAAGAGTTTGGCCTATTAGTATGATTGAAAGCAGCTGTGGCTGTAGGATAGCCAATGAAGGTCAAGAATGGCCAGAGAGCTTGGTGGGAGCCAGGCCAGGCAAGACAGAGTAGGTCATATAGATTTGATTCCTAATGTATTAGAAAACCAATGAAGCCTTTTAAGATGGAAGTGACATTAGGGCAGCCCTGGTGGCTCAGCGGTTTAGCGCTGCCTTCAGCCCAGGGCGGGATTCTGGAGACCTGGGATCGAGTCCCACATCAGGCTCCTCATAGGGAGCCTGCTTCTGTCTCTGCCATTCTCTCTCTATGTCTCTCATGAATAAATCAATAAAATCTCAAAAAAAAAAAAAAAAAAAGATGGAAGTGACATGAAAGCACTTTACTTTTCCAGTGGATTACTTTGGCCAAGAACTTGAGGATAAGTTGGAGGGAAAAGCAATACAGAATGGAAGAAAGTAAAACTTTCCATCCCAAGAATTTGTTTGATCTTCCACATCTTCTGGCATATACCAATATATACAAATATGTACAAATAAATATGGGAGTAGAATCATAGTATTCCTTTTTTTTAAAAAAAAAAGTTTATTTATTTATTTTTAGTAATATTTACATGCAATGTGGAGCTCAAACTCATGACTCTGAAATCACAAGTGGCAGGCTCCTCTGACTGAGCCAGCCAGGCATCTTGATCAGAGTATTCCTTAACTGAATTATAGTATCTTTTCATTGGTTTGTTTCAGTAGTACAAATAGTATTTACTGGGTGCTTATTATTCTGAGTGCTTGACTAAGTTCTCTTAACTTCTAACAACTCATCCTTTGAAAGAAAAAAAAGACTATTTCAGCAGAGTGTGCAGAGGGAAGGGGAGAGAATCTCAAGCAGACTTCTCACTCAGCAGGGGGCCCAATGTGGAGATTGACCCCATACCCTGAGACCATGACCTGAGCCGAAATCAAGAGTCGGACACTCAATTGACTGAGCCGCCCAAGTGCCTCTATTTCTAGTACTATAGAACAACAATATCACTTTCTTGTGTCTTTTCACATATCTGACACTTATCTTTGTTTTTTTCTATGTATCAGCAGTTTGTTTCGATTGCTTTTTATTTAATTTTAATTTTATATATTTATTTCATTGTATGATTGAACTGAAATTTATCTGTTCACCTGTCCATTGCCATTTGGGTTGTTTCCATTTTCTGGCAATTATGAATAAACCTGCTGTGAATGTTCATGTACAAATCTTTGTGTGACTTATGTTTTCATTAAGGTTAAATACCTAGGAGTAAGATTTCTAGGTCATACTTCCTTTTTCACTTTCTAAGCAATGTTAGGCCTTTTCTCAAAGTGTCTGTATCATTTTACACTACCACCAGCAGTGTATGAGTTTTCCACTTTCTCCACACTCTCACTGACATGGTATCTTTCATTGTACCTTTAACCATTCTAATGGATGTGTGCTTGTGTATGAATTATGGTTTTAACTTCTATTTCTTTGATTACCATTGATACTGAGTATCATCATGGTGTGATTGGCCATTTGTATGGATTTTTGTAAAGTGTCTGTTCTATCTTGGCCCATTTATAATTGAGGGATAACATTCCTGATACATTTTGATGCAACTCCTTTCAGATACAGTTCACCCTTGAATAACAGGTTTGAACTGCACAGGTCCATTTACACATGGATTTTTTTCAACAGAGTATTTTTCTTCCTTATGATCTTACTTTTTTTTTTCTTCTTTAAGTTAGGCTCCACGCCCAACATGGGGCTTGAACTTATGACCCTGAGATCAGTAGTCACATGCTCTACCAACTGAACCAGCCAGGCATCCCATGATCTTCTTAATAACATTTTCTTTTCTCTAGCTTACTTTATTGTAGGAACAGTATATCATATATATATGTGTGTGTGTGTGTGTGTGTGTATGTGTATGTAACATCCAAAATACGTGTTAACTGACTTTTATTGGTAAGGCTTCTAGTAAACAGGAGGCTAATAGTAAAGTATTTGGGGACTCCAAAATTATATAGATTTTTCAGCTGTGTTTAGAGAATAGAGTTTGATGGCACCTCAACCCCTGTATTGTTTAAGCGTCAATCTATGTATCGTGACTTTTTTCTCCCTGTCTGTATTTTGCCTTTTCATTTTCTTAATAGTGAGTTGTTTTTTTTTTTAAGATTTTATTTACTTATTTAGAGAGAGATTGCGCATGCATGAGCATGAGTGGAGGGAGGGGCAGAGGGAGAGGGAGAGAGAATCACAAGCAGACTCCACGCTGAGCACAATGCCCAACTTGGGGCTCATTCCCATGACGCTGGTTCAGGACCCAAGCTGAAATTAAGAGTTGGCAGCTTAACTGACTAAGCTACACAG
This sequence comes from Canis lupus familiaris, assembly GCF_011100685.1. NCBI lineage: Eukaryota > Metazoa > Chordata > Mammalia > Carnivora > Canidae > Canis > Canis lupus. The sequence goes on along the minus strand of NC_049226.1, from coordinate 80,817,199 downwards.
GTGCCCCACTTTATTGTGTTTTTTAAAGAAAATTTGGTTCTTTGTATAGATGAAATATAATTTTAATGTCTGGGTACTGGCTTTGGGGTCCAAATGTCAATTTTCCACTATACCATCTAACAGTTGTATAGCCTTGGGCAAATAGCTCTGTAAAGACCCTTTCCCATCTGTAAAATAGAGATAATAGTACCTACTCCACAAAGTTGTTGTGACGATTAATATAGATAACATGTAAAGACTCACGTTACCTGGCATAAAGAGCTCAGTAAGTGTTAGGGGCCATTCATTGATTGAGGTTATTTTTATTCATAATAAAATTTATTTGTTCCCTGCAGCATCTTTTGAGTGCTTAAGTGGCAGATACTCTGAAGATGTAAAGGTAAATTAGACGTCTTGGACATGTGAGGGAGAATGAAATCTGTGTACAACTAATTGTCATGCAAGAAAGACAGAATGCAGGCTCTGTTTGATATCAGGGTACTGAAGGCACCCCTGAAAGCTTCAGATAACAACAATTCTTATTGGATTTCTTCAAGGCTGGTGAAAAGAAACTGTAGTTTGTCATCTAGATTGTAAAATTAACAAATCTATGGGAAGACTGCTTTCTTTCCTTGAGTAGTTGCAAGTGGTTAGTCTCAGGGAAGGCTAGAAATAAAATGAGGCAAAATTTAACCTCCCGTACTGTCTGGGTGAGTTGCTCTGATGAACAAATTGACTTTCGTTTATTCATTTTGCATGTGGGCATGGGTGTGGCATATATACCAGACAGGGAGAGAGGGCACGAGACAGGGAAGGAGGGCAGAGTGAGCTCTCTCTAGATCTCACTATGTTCCAGGCATACTGTGTTCTAGAATGCACCCATGAAAAAGACAAGCATGGTCACTATTCTTGTGGAGCTTATAGACTAGCAGGTAAATGAAGACATCAAATCTATAATGGCAGTCGTGATAAATGAATGCTGTGAAGGTACCTAAGGAATTGTGAAAATCTATAGCAGTGGGATTTACTCTGGTGGGGATAATTTATGTTTGGATCTGCAGACCTGCAGTTTGATCCTGGGCAGTGGTGACTGCCAAAGTTATACCCTTTCTGGCAGCCATCGAGTTATCCTCTTCTAGAGGACACCTCTACCTTACTAGGCTCTGTCTAATCTGAAGGCGAATGAACACCTGTGGACCTGCACCATCTCCTCCTGTTCTCCACTCAGGTCTGTCATCTTTCTCTGCCCTGTCAGACTATTTTTTGAAAGTTGTTTTTGTCCTCTAGAATTTCAGCCTCCATATCTCTTGTTGATGTGGTAACCTGCCAATCTAATTGGCTAGAGGTCCTCCTTTGCATCACCCAGCTTAATTTTGCAGCTTCCAAAATCTTAATGATTCTAGATTTTATTTTCTAAGTCAAGTGGTCTTTAGCATTTCCCTATTGTTACATTTTTATTACATCATTATGGGATTTCCACCCAGAGAATTTGTGAGATTTTTTTTCCCATCAAGATTTTTATTCCATAACTGTCATTCTTTGCATTCTCTTCTTTTTTGCCATCTGACTCCTATCATTTGCCTAAAATTAGTAATCTGGAAGTATATTTTCTATTACTAATTTGTCTTCTCTCTTTTCTGTATTAAAATATAAAATTTTCTTTTTTTGTTAAGTTTTTAAAAAAATGTTATTTAAACTCAATTTGCCAACATATAGTATAACACCCAGTGCTCATCTCATCATGTGCCCTCCTTAAGCCTGTCTTCTTTTCGATACTACTTTGTCAATAAATTTACGGAAGAGCCAAAAGTCTTCCTCCCTATCACATATTCTTTGGACAGATGAACTAACTGAAATCCTTCACCAGAGGACATTACAAAATTCCCTTTGTATCTTTGAAGTATTTCACTTGATTATTGCTGGACTGAGAGAAATGAATGGATCACAGTCATTGTTTCATCCCTCCTGAAAGTTTGTGATCTTGGTTGAAGTGTGGTTTATTTAAAACATTTTATTTGTTAATGTTGTGTAACTGCTTACATAATAAAAGCTGGGACAAGATCCATTAGTCTTAAAACACAAAGGCCTTCCAAGTCAAAATAAATTTTTGGTAAGTTCACATGAGATTTAAAAGCCAAGCAGGTTCTAGAAAAAGTGGGAAATATGCCTCGCCTTGTATTAGATTTACTGAATGAAAATAGGGAGAAATTTTTTTTTAATTTTTTTTTTAATTTTTTTTATTTTTTTTATTTATGATAGTCAGAGAGAGAGAGAGAGAGGCAGAGACACAGGCAGAGGGAGAAGCAGGCTCCATGTACCGGGAGCCCGACGTGGGATTTGATCCCGGGTCTCCAGGATCGCGCCCTGGGCCAAAGGCAGGCGCCAAATCATTGCGCCACCCAGGGATCCCGAAAATAGGGAGAAATTTATGATTGTTCAATAGATTTGAATAGTGTAGACCCCCAATCTAGATTATTCAGGTTAACCTCTGAAACTTTTTGGGTCTCTTTTTTTTTTTTTTTGCTGTGATTCAGACAAAAATAAATTTTTGGCTAATAGTAATTTCAGGTATATAATAAACTCAGCTCTTTTTTTATTGTGATAAAATATATATAACAAAATTTGCCATTTAATCAGTTGTACAGTTCACAGTGTTGTGCAACCAACCAATACTGATATCAGTTTCTAAAACTTTTTCATTACCCAAAGCAGAACTCTGTAACCACTAGGCAATAACTACCCCCTCATCACTTCCTCTGATGACTTCCGTTTTTTAAAAATATTTTTAATTTGTCTATTCAAGAGAGACACAGACAGAGAGGCAGAGATATAGGCAGAGGAAGAAGAAGGTGCCCTGCGGGGGGTCTGATGCAGGACTCGATCCCAGGACCCTGGGATCATGACCTGCACCAAAGGCAGACACTCAACCATTGAGCCACCCAGGTGCCCCACTCTGATAACTTCTAATTTACCTTGTGTCTCTAGAACTGCTTAATTCTAGGTACCTCAAATAGATGGAATCGTATAATATTTGTCCTTTGGTGTCTGGCTTCTTTTGCTTCATGTTTTGGTTTTTAAAATTTTTATTGTGGTAAAATATGCATAACATAAAATTGATTATTTTAACTGTATTTGATTGTACAGTTTGGCGGCATTAAGCATATTCATGTGATTGTGTGACTATCACCTGCATTTATCTCCAGAATTTTTTTGTCATACCCAAGTGAAACTCTACCTATTAAACAATAACTCCATTGCTTCTCCTCCCAGTTCCTGGTAATCACTTGGATTTTTCTGTCTCTAGGGATTTGACTATTCTAGGTATCACATATAAATTGAATAATTAAATATTTGCCCTTTTGTATCTAGCTTGTTTCACCTAGTATAATGTCTTCAAGTTTCATCCATGTAGATATATCAGAATTTCCTTCCTTTTAAGGCTGAATAATATTCCATTATATGTATATATACTGTATTTTGTTTGTCCATTCAGCGGTTAATCAATGAATACTTGGATTGTTTCCATCTTTTGGCTATTTGTGAACAACACTGCAGTGAATATTGGCATACATTATCTACTTGAGTGCTTGTTTTTGGTTCATTTGGGTATATGCCTAGGAGTGGAATTGCTCAATCATATGGCTGTTCTGCGCTTTTTGTGGAAACCCTAAATGGTTTTCCACAGGAGCATTTTACATTTCCACCAGTAGTGGATGAAAGTTCCAATTTTCCCACACTGTTTCCAGCACTTAATATTTTTTCACTTGTAGCCATCCTAGCCAGATGTAAAGTGGTATCTCATTTTGGTTTGATTTGCGTTTCCCTAGTGTCTAATGATGTTCTTGTACTTACTGGTCCTCTGTGTAAGTTCTTTCCCATTTTTCCCAATTGAATTGTTTGTCTTTTTACTTTTAAGTTGTATTTCTTTATATATTCTGGATATCAGTCCTTTATTAGATATTTGATTTGCAAATATTTTCTCCCATTCTGTAGCTTATCATTTCACTTTTTTGATAATGTCCTTTTTAAAAAAGATTTTATTTATTTGAGAGAGAAAGAGAAGGATCAGGGAGGAGAGGGAGAGGGAGAAGCTGAAGCAGACTCCTCCCTGAGTAGGGAGTCTAACACACGACTCAATCCCAGAACCCTGGGGTCACAACCTGAGCAGAAGGCAGACACTTACCTGACTGAGCCACCCAGGTGCCCTGATAATGTCTTTGATGTACAGAAGTTTTTAAATTTGAAAGAGTTAAGTCCCTCCTTATCAGTAATTACTTTAAATGGAAATGGATTAAATTCCTTTAAGAAAAAAAGATTTGATTATTTATTTTAGAGCAAGTGTGTATGCATGTGCACGAGGGGTGGAAGGGAGGGGCAGAGGGAAAGGGAAGGAAAGACTCTCAAGAAGACTCCCCCACTGACTGCAGAGCCCAATGTGGGGCTCTATCTCAGGACCCTGAGATCATAACCTGAGCCAAAACTAAGAGTTGCATGTTCAATCAATGGAGCCATCCAGGGGCCCCTAAATGGATTAGATTCTTAAAAGACAGAGATTGGCAGAATGGATAAAAATACAGGATCCAACAATATGCTGTCTATAGGAGACTCACTTTAGTTGTTTTTTTACAGAAGACCCGCTTTAGATCCAAAAACACTGATAGGTTGAAAGTGAAAGAATGGAAAAAGGGACGCCTGGGTGGCTCAGCGGTTTAGTGCCTGCCTTTGGCCCAGGGCATGATCCTGGAGTCCGAGGATTGAGTCCCGTGTCGGGCTCCCTGCATGGAGCCTGCTTCTCCCTCTCCCTCTCCCTCTGCCTCTGCCTATGTCTCTGCCTCTCTCTCTCTCTCTCTCATGAATAAATAAGTAAATAATTTTTTTTAAAAAAAAGAAAGAATGGAAAAAGATATTTCACATGAATAGTAACCAGAAGAGAGCAGTGGTGGCTATGTTAATATCAGAGGAAGGAGACTTTAAATTAAAAAAAAAATGTTACTCTCCCTCCTCGCCGATGACATGATACTCTACATAGAAAAAAAAATGTTAATGTACATAGAGTTTTGTTTTAAAATTGAAAAGTGGTCTGGAGATGAATGTTGCTGGTGGTTGCACCATTTTATATGGCTGAGAATCCACAAGGGTTCTAACGTCTCCACATCCTTGTCAGCACTTGTTACTTTCTGGGTTTTATTGTTGTTGTTGTTTTGTTTGTTTTTATAATAACGTAGTGGGTGTGAGGTGGGATCTCATTGTGTTTTTTTTTTTTTAAATTTTTTATTTATTTATGATAGTCACAGAGAGGGAGAGAGAGAGAGAGAGAGAGACAGGCAGAGGGAGAAGCAGGCTCCATGCACTGGGAGCCCGATGTGGGATTCGATCCCGGGTCTCTGGGATCATGCCCTGGGCCAAAGGCAGGCGCCAAACCGCTGCGCCACCCAGGGATCCCTCATTGTGTTTTGATTTGCATTTCCCCTGTGACTACTGATGTTGAGCGTCTTTTCCTATACTTGCTGGTCATCTGTAGATCATCTTCAGAGAAATGTCTAAGTCCTTTGCCTATTTTCTAATCAGGTTATTTGATGTTTTTGTTGTTGTATTTTAGGAGTTCTTTTATATCTTGGGTATTAACCCCTTATGATATTTACATATCTTTTCTCTCATTCTGTAGGTTGTTTTTTGTTTGGTGATTGTGTCCTTTGGTGCATAAAAATTTTTAAGTCTGATGTACTCCCATTTGTCAATTTTTACTTTTGTTGTCTATGCTTTTGTCACATCCAAGAAAGCATTATCCAATCTAATGTACTAAAAATTTCTTCTAGGAGTTTTAATAGTTTTGGGGCTATGTTTAGATCTTTAGTCCATTTTCAGATAATTCCTGTCTATGAGATAAAAAAAGGGTCCATCTTCATTTTTTCGTATGTGGATATACAGTTTTCCCAGCATTATTTATTCAGTTGACTGCCCTTTCCCTATTGTCAGTGGTCCTGACATCCCTTGTTGAAGATAATTTGACTATATATACAAGGGTAGTTGTTTTTGGAACTTATTTTCCCACTAATTATAAACTGCTGAGATTTAGTCATATGACGTCACTCTAGTAAATGAACACATTTGGATAACCACCGTCTAGAACTTTATAGCACGCTGGAACCTTTCCTTCTGCCTTTTCCTAATCACTGCTTTCTTCTTTATTCCGAGGTACCCACTCTATTGACTTCCAATGCTTATGTGGTTTTATGTCTGTTGTCTTTTGTTTGCCGTTTATATTCTTTCATGTTGTGGATATTGCAGTGGTTCTTTTTCATTACTGATTAGGATTCTACTGTAGAATTATATCTTAATTTATTTATACTCTGCTAATGGTCATTGGGTTTTCTTTTTTCTTAAAAATTTTTTTAAAGATTTTTATTTAGTTGAGAGAGAGTATGTGAGCAGGGATAGGGGCAGAGGAAGAGGGAGAGAATCTCAAGCAGACTCCCTGCTGAGTCTGTAGCCCAATGTGGGGCTCCCTCTCACAACCCTGAGATCATGACCTGAGCCAAAATCAGGGGTAAGACATGTAACTGACTGCACCACCCAGCACCCCAGGCATTGGGTTTTCAAGTAGGGTCATAACAAATGATGCTGCTATGATCATTTGTGTGTGTATATAAGTACATATATCTATATACATTTTTGGGGGGTATATACTTAGGGAATTCAATTTGATTTTTTTTTTTTTTAAGATTTTATTTACTTGAGAGACAGAGTAAGAGAGAGCACACTCCCCACTGAGTGGGGAGCCTGACACAGGGCTTCATCCCTGGACCCTGAGATTATGACCTGAGCCAAAGACAGATGCTTAACTGAGCCACCCAGGTGCCCCTCAATTTGATTTTTTAATTGAAAAATTTGTTGAAATAATTGTAGATTCGTATGTACTTGTAAAAAAATAATAGATCCCTTGTACCTTTTACCCATTTCCCCCAATGGTAACATTTTGCAAAACCATATTACAGGGACACCTGGGTGGCTCAGTCAGTTAAGTATCTACCCTTCTGAAACTCAGGTCACAATCCTGGGGTCCTGGGATTAAGCCCCATGTCAGGCTCCCTATACAACCACTCCCTCTGCTCCTGTGCTCTCAAAGAAAGAAAGAAAGTCTTAAAAAAAAAAAAAAAAGCCATAGTACAATACCACAACCAGGATTTTGACGTTAATTGGATCCACAGATCTTATTCTGACCTCCTCAGTTTTACTTCTATAAAACTGATTTGTCTTTTAAAGAAAAAACAATGTGGTTTAATTTATAGAGTTGAGTCACTCACTTTTGATTACAGTACTCAACATGCAAATTACATTTACCTCTTGATACAGAAGTGGCACCCTGCCACTTCCCTAGGACATTTAACCCAGATGATTATTCCTGGGCAACTTTTTTCTATGTATCTGCCAGCAATTGCCCTCTCCACCTTCTTATAATGGTATGTAAACTCTTTTCCAGAATAACTGGCTCTTTAGTACAGTTGAGTCACCATATTACAGTACAGAGCTGTTGATTTTTTCAGTTGACTTGATGTATTCTGAACTGCATGTGAAGAATATCCCATTAGTTAGCCTATAGGTGATCATTCTTTAAGGCATTTGAGAATCCAGCAGTGTGTAAGGTCACCGATTTTCCCTGGACAGTTTTAAGAGACATAGAAGGTTTGTTAAGTCTATCCTAACACTGAGTATTCACTCTGAAAAATAACTTATTTGAAGGAAATTTCGATACATTTGCTCTTTATGTCATACTGTAGGTTCAAAATAAACAATACAGAGATATTTGTTTTGCTTATACATAGTAAATTTTTATTAATAAAAATTATTACTTTTGTTAAGGAAATTGTTAAAACACCAGCACATAAATTAGCTGTAAAAATATAGGGCATTTGGATCCGAAGAAACAGGAGTTTACTTTGGCTTAGATGTCAGGCTAATTGTACATATTATAATTGGCAATGTTACTTCCAAAGATTGAATTTTTGCTAAGTTTTTATATATTATTACAGGCTTGAGTTTCCCCTTGCTCTGCCTTTTATTTCTATTGTCAACCAGAAGGAAATTTTTAAACATTTTAAAAATAGTTCTTTCCCTGTAAGTCACCCTGAACACAATCATTTCCTCCACTTTCAAACATGAAGGGGAACCTGGCTCAGACAAGAATGATCCTTGCTGCACGTCCACAAGCTCACGTGTTCTCCTTTTTATTCTGAGAGGCCCAGTTCAAACATCTTACAAGATTAAGGGCTACACTGTGTTCCCAACAGAGCTAATCCCTGCTTCAATATATGGAGATCTATAATTCTTTTTTGAACATCCCTTCAAAGTGGAGATCTTTGGCCATGAGCTCTTTGACATCATCAAGTGTTCACTGGTGACCCATTGGCTCCAGAACCTTCCACTTTGCTTTGAAGGCTTTGTTGCAGTCTGTGGACATGGCCATGGCTGCTCTAGTCATCTGCCTGGATTACTCTTGATTGGTCATTGGCTTTCTCTTGACCCAAAATGAGAGAATAAATGCTCCGAAGCCCAAATACATAGATGTACCAGGATGTAAAATTCACCAGGACACAGCTAATGAGAGTTGTTGAATTCCTTGCTATAGCATATGCTTAAAACAAGGTCAGTGGAAATAGGACTCTGGTTGTAACAAAGCCTGAGCATGTTATGTTTATCCATTCACTAGTAAGAATCAGGGAAGACATTTGTTAAATTCCCTTTCATCATGTCTATAAGCATAGTGGGATCAGTCATAAGAGAAGGTAATACTGTTTTTCTTTTAGTTCTTTTTTTGTTTTGTTGTTTGTTTTTTGTTTTTTGAAAATCCAGCCTTTGGATTGTCGGAAGTAGTATTTTCATGTCAAGGACTGTTTGGGACTATAATTTCCATTTTCCTGAGGACTGTGCTTTGAATTAGGACTTCAGCTGTCAAATACTTGCCCCTGGGTGAGCTGTTTGTCACTCTACAGCAGGATGGACACAGTGGTGAATCATGCCCACAGAGAGCATGATGATGAACAGGGCAGGACAACCCAGAGACTCACATTGGAGTTAAGTTGCAGCTCTTGCCATCTTTTTTTTTTTTTTTTTTTTTTTAAGATTTTATTTTATTTCTTTAGAGAGAGAATTGTGGAAGGACAGAGGGGGAGAGAATCTTAAGCAGGCTTTATGCTCAGTGTGGAACTGGAATGGGGAGATCTTACAACCCTGAGATTGTGACTTGAGCTGAAATCAAGAGTCAGATGCTTAACTGAGCCACCCAGGAGCCTCTAAAGATTTTATTTTTATTTTTATTTATTTTTTAAAAAGAATTTATTTATTCATGAGAGGCACAACGAGAGAGGCAGAGACACAGCCAGAGGGAGAGGCAGGCTTTTCGCAGGAAGCCTGATGGAAGATAGCATCTGAAGTTCCATCCTGGAACTTCGGGATCACACACTGAGCGGAAGGCAGATGCTCAACCACTGAGCCACCCAGGCCTCCCAAGATTTTATTTTTATGTAATCTCCACATCCAACATGGAGCTTGAATTCACAACCCTGAGATCAAGAGTTGCATGCTCTACTGACTGAGCCAGCCCGGAGTTCCTCCCGCATTCTTTATTGAGAGCCAGCCTAGTCAGGGTCACGGGCCAGGCCCTCAGCCTGGGCATTACCTTTGCCTAGGACTGGCCCTGGCTGTGCTGTCCTCAGGCATAGTGTGCTGCCTTCAGCTGGGCTGCCATTTCATTTTATATTTTATTTTTTAAAGATTTTATTTATTTATTCATGAGAGACACAGGCAGAGGGAGAAGCAGGCTCTGTGCAGCCCGATGTGGGACTCGATCCCGGGACCCCAGGACCACGCACTGGGCCGAAGGCAGGCACTAAACCGCTGAGCCACCCAGGGATCTCCTTATTTTATTTTTTTAGAGATTTTATTTATTTGAAAGAGAGAAAGTGTGTGAGAAGGGAGTTGAGAGGGCAAAGGGAGAGAATCTCAAGCAGACTCCCTCTTCATACAGGGCTTGAACTCACAACCCTAAGATCACAACCTGAGCCAAAGTCAAGAGTTGGCGCTTAATGGACTGAGCCACCTGGGCACCCCAAGTGTGGCACTTTCTTATTTATTTATAAGTGGTGAGAGATGGGTAGTTGTAGAAAGAGCAGTGAAGAAGTCATAAATTCAACCATTTCCTGAAATATCTCAAGCTGTTAAGAGATTTTGTTATCCTTTTGCTCTGAAAGGCAACATAATAGTTGGGACGTATCATAAGGAAAAACCATCGTCCATAGTTGAGGTATATATAGAGCACATAGGGACACAATTCCAAAGCTTACCATGGCTGAGAGAGCTCAGTTGGAATGACAGATGAGTGGTGGGAAACAGCCACAAGAAAGGAAAGGAAAGGAGAGGGGAGGGGAGGGGAGGGGAGGGGAGAAGAGAAGAGAAGAGAAGAGAAGAGAAGAGAAGAGAAGAGAAGAGAAGAGAAGAGAAGAGAAGAGAAGAGAAGAGAAGAGAAGAGAAGAGAAGAGAAGAGAAGAAAAAAAAGAAAAAAGAAAACAGCCACCATTTGAAAACAGCATGTTTAAGTACTAGAAGGAGAGACCCACTCACTGGGCAAAGATCTTTTAGGAGAGAAATATAGAAGTTATCCTTGTCCTCAGGGAGCCTCATAGGCAAGTTTCCGTTGAATTCACCTTTAAAATAAGGATGGGGGGATCCCTGGGTGGCGCAGCGGTTTGGCGCCTGCCTTTGGCCCAGGGCGCGATCCTGGAGACCCAGGATCGAATCCCACATCAGGCTCCCGGTGCATGGAGCCTGCTTCTCCCTCTGCCTATGTCTCTGCCTCTCTCTCTCTCTCTGTGACTATCATAAATAAATAAAAAAAAATTAAAAAAAAAAAATAAAATAAAATAAGGATGGGGGCACCTGGGTGGCTCGCTCAGTTGGTTAAGCTTCTGACTGTTGGTTTTGGCTCAGGTCATGACTTCATGGTTGTGAGATCGAGCTCTGCGTTGTTAGCAAGGAGTTTGCTTCAGAAGCTGTCTCCCTTTCTCCTTCCCCCTCTGTCCCTCTCCCTGCTTGCTCCCCCCAGTAAACAACTTCTATTTAAAATAAGGATGATAATATTATTCGTGCTTAAAAGATTGTTATAAAAAGTAACTCCTTAAAAGGATTACTTGATATTTTAAAAATACAGATTTGGATATGTCATAAAATGTAAATTCTCAGTTTGCTCATTGTAAGTAAATATTCATTGAATGTTTAAGTCAGAGACTGTGATAAAGGTAATTTTAAAATCTTTTCTCAGTAGGTAGTACTTTACTTGGTAACACTATTTCAAGAGGGTCTGCAGTGAAAAATGTTCCTTCTGCCTTATGTCTCCCAGCCCTCAGGTCCTTTTCATTGTTTTCAGAGAGAATTTATGCGTGTGTATTACACATCTATGTATCTGCTTTTAAGTCACAGGTGGTAGCATATTATATAAGTTACACCTTTCTCCTCTCTTCTGGAGTACAAAATATTTCATATCCTTATCTCATTTGATACAATAGTAGTTAAGATAGGAACTTCCTGTTACCTCCATTTTACAAACAAGGAAGAGAAGTTACCTCTTAGTTTCTTAGTAACTTGCCCAGGGTCATATAGTTTGTCAGTTATAGATGTAATCTACTTCCTAGGTATAGAGGCGGTTATTTTGGTACCACTTACTTAACTTTTTATTTTGAAACCATTTCCAACTTAGAAGTTGCAAGAATAGAATAAACAATTCCATCTATTCTTTGACCAGAGTCTCCATCCGGGTTTCTGTAGCCTTCTCGATGATGTTGCCAAAGAGAGTCAAGCCAGGAGCACACATTGTTCCCAGTTGTCCTGTCTTGCTAGCCTCCTTCAACCTAGAACTGTTCTTCAGTCTTTCCTTAGCTTTTGTGACCTTGATTTCTTGGGTGAGCATAGGCCAGTCATTTTTGCTGAATCTCCCTTTGCTATTGTCCTAGATTTCCTCACAATTACATGAAGAATATACATTTTTTGTATGAATATCACATATTATGTTCTTCCCATTGCATCCCGTCAGGTGGCATACAATGTCAGTTTGTCCCATGGCTCCCATTAAAGGAAGAAAAGAGAAAAAAGGAGCAGAAGAGGGGAAAATAACTTCTATTAGTTTGCTTTTCAGAGGACCCTGTGTTCAGCAAATACCTTTTCTTTGTAGCATCCTGGAGGAGAAGAGGTCCTGCTGGAACAAGCTGGTGCAGATGCGAGTGAAAGCTTTGAAGATGTAGGCCACTCCTCTGATGCCAGAGAAATGCTAAAGCAGTACTATATTGGTGATGTGCATCCGGTAAGGACCAACTGAACGAGGCGTGCTGAACAGCCACAGAACACAACAAGGGGGAATGCAGTATTAAAATGGAAATTCATTCAACCCAGCCATCAGGCTACATATCCTCCCAATCATTTTGCCTGATTTGCTCTGCTGAGATACAGCTTCTTGTGTGGAAAGCAACACCGGTAGTATCAGAAATGTGAAGGGAAATGGTTTTGGGAATTTTTTAAAATTGATTTTTGTAATACAATTACATCTTGGGCTAAAATGATGATCTGGTTGTTCTTGAAAGTTCCTTGCTACAGGTGGTAACTATAGACAGGAGACCCTGATAGGCTCAGAGTTGGGGGTGGGGGAGCATCTATCCTTCTACAGACCTTGACGTCTTTCAGAGAATTCTCTATTCCCAGAATGTAGTCTCACCGTCTAAGGTTAGAAACAAGCACATAGTGCACCGAGTGAGAATTCGTTTGGATATGACTTAGAATATTATTTGTTTTCCTTTTTTAACAGGATGACCTTAAACCTGAAAGTGGTAGCAAGGTAAGAAGTCACTTGTTTCTCTTGGTGTTTCAAGTGTTTATATTTCTATTTACTCAAATTGAAAGGCTTTTTAAAAAATTATCTTAACAACAGAAGTGTTTACTTTTCCTCCAAGCAAAAATCCTATTTTTCAGGAATTTGACTCAGTGCCATCTTAGGGAAAAAAAATAGCTAAGTCTTGAACAGTAGGAAGCATTTTGTTTGTGCTTCTATTTGCTTGAAGAAAAAAAAAAGCCATGCCTTGTATGGTTTTGAAAGAAATTAGTTTATGGGTTGAGTTGTAGAAAAAGTATTTCTTATTCTTACATTAAATAGTGCAGGTGATAATAATTCTGTGTTGGAAAAATAATTGGAAAGTTGATTTTCACTTAAAAAGCTCAGGAGTTACAGATTGAAGTAATTGATTAGAATGGCCTTTCTGCCCCTTTTACCCAGATTTAATCCTTTTATCATATGGGCTCAAATAGGCCTGTACCCATTTTACTTACTCAGTGATACAGCAAAAACCAGTGATACCAGTGATACAGCAAAAAAAAAAAAAAAAAAGATTAAATATTTGAAAACCTTAACATGTACCGCATAACATACCAGGAACAAAATAGGAAACCCTTTTAGCTTCCCACAAGTGGGGCTGTTCCTTTCCGTTATTACTTCCTGCTTTTCTTGACTTCCGCCTTCAGAGAGCTGTCAGGTTACCCTTTCACTTCAAGGGACAGCAGTTTAGTTGCTACCAGAGCTTCATGGTAGCAGCTTTTCCTCCTTTGAGCATCTTGCTTCTCTTTCCTCACTGAGCTGGAATCACAAACATGTTTGATACGGCAGGTAAAGTCTGCCCAGACACAGAATTCTTTTGACTCGAGATTGCTTGACAGTGTCTGCCGTCTGTTGCTCTGCAATCCAGAGTGTTTGTGGAAATTATCTCTTCCATCTTGCTCCACTCTGCTACTCTGATTTGTTGAATTGTTCCTGAAGCGGGGGATGAAATGATTCCTTTAAATGCTTCATGAACACTGTGGGTCTGTCTTCCCTCTCTGGCACGTGTAACAAAGGTAAAGTTTGAGCTGCATGTGGCCTTGCTGAGTATATCAAACATGTGGAAAACATTGGTCTCAGTTAAAGTAAACATTGAATTCAAGGGATATTCCCATTTGTACAAGTGATATACCTAGTATCTAGGAGTCATAACCTACAACAATCATGAAAGCACCTTTATTAAAATAATAGGAAAAAATTTTGGAATTATAATTGTCTAAAAGTCTACAATTGCTTCTTGTTGCTATTTTTCTTCCTTGGTAGTTGAATATATGGTGAGGACCATTCTTAGGAATGGAGAGCGGAGTTTTTCAAATTCTGTCCCTTGAGCCACCTGTGTTGGAATCCCTGGGCTGTTTCCGAAATGTCTGTTTCCTAGGCTTCCACTACTACTGATTCATAATCTCTGGAGGTGGGATTTGGGAATATGCTTTTGACGCAACCCAGGTAGCCATGCGCCAGACTTTTTGCTAAATGATGTGCCCATCTTTTCATTGGAAAACTTGGAAAACTTTAATTCTCTTCTGTAGAAAGCACTGTCTACCCTGTAGACCAAAGAATGAGTTAGAGATGTCTCAGCTAAATGAAATCTGTTGAGTCTTGGACTTTTGGTAAGAAATTCAGAAAAAGAAACTCTTTTAACTCACTGAATTCTTTTTTTTTTTTTTTTTTTTAATCTATTTATGATAGTCACAGAGAGAGAGAGAGAGGCAGAGACACAGGCAGAGGGAGAAGCAGGCTCCATGCACCGGGAGCCCGATGTGGGATTCGATCCCGGGTCTCCAGGATCGTGCCCCGGGCCAAAGGCAGGCGCCAAACCGCTGCGCCACCCAGGGATCCCTAACTCACTAAATTCTGCATTAATTTAGACGTTTTCAAATATAGTTTGGTGTGCCTGGTATAAACTAAAGGCAGGGGATCCCTGGGTGGCGCAGCGGTTTGGCGCCTGCCTTTGGCCCAGGGCGCGATCCTGGAGACCCGGGATCGAATCCCACGTCGGGCTCCCAGTGCATGGAGCCTGCTTCTCCCTCTGCCTGTGTCTCTGCCCCCCCCCCCCTCTGTCTCTCTCTGTGTGTGACTATCGTAAATAAATAAAAATTTAAAAAGATTAAAAAAAAAACTAAAGGCAGTATATTCAGAACTGTTGTCCGCCTGTCTGTTGTACCCAGAGGACAGTCTTTATTAAGTAGAGAGTACATTATAGAGTGTTTCCAGTCACACTGCTGTACTTAAGGCATATCAGGCAAGGAAAACCTTTGGGAAAAATTTCAAGGCCATCCACATAGGTTTTCATAAAGCTAGATTCCAACCTGATTTCAGTTCCAGGAAGAAAGTCCTGGTTCCTCAGACTTATTTCTTACAAAGATTTTAAATAAGTACTTCTGTATCTGTGATGTAGCTGTCTCTTTTCTTAATTTTTCTTCACTCACCATGAAGCATGTGGAAAAATTGGATGTAAAAATTCATTTCATTAATACTTGCTTTTGGCTAAGGCTTCCTAAACCTCTACAAAGAAGTGTGTATTTTTTTTTAAGCCTAATTAAGAGGTATCTTCTGCCTCAGGGGACAGTTTTCATTTCCCTTCCCTTCTCCCTTCTTTCATTTCTCCACTTCTCTCCTCCCCCGACAATTTCCCATCTCTTCCCTGCCTGCAAGGACACCCCTCCCCGCAAAATTTAAAAAAAAAAAGAAAAAAGCCATCCAGAATCTGCTGTTGGAGACTCTAAATCAGGAGCATTTCCCCAGTTTTTTTGCAACTACCTTTCATACTGCTTCTGCTACAACATCTAAATAATTGATAATCACCCATTGTTTTCTTGTTCGACTGATAATGCCTGAGGCCCAAGGCCCTGAAATATTACAAAACTAAAAAGTACAAGCGTAGAAACTATAGATCTGGCCACAGATGTTTTTTCTCACCTCTTCAGTCCTAGCTAACGGTCTAGAATTAAAAACCTTTTTGTCTCAGTGAATCTCTTCCTCCCTGCAATAGTCGCCATACTGAGAAACATCAGGCTTCCATTCCTACTTAACATTTTTTTGGTCTGCTTTGCATTGTGGAAACTCCCCTTAGAAACACTTGGTATTTCCTGTGCCATTTTGCCTGCCCGTCTGCTGTACTGTGAGTAACCTAGATCCATTTGTTGTCCCCGAGGTCTCTCCCTTGATGGTGGGTTCACCTGTAGGTTAACTGAGCTGCTGGCAGTTGAGATGAGGTACACATGCATGCTAACCTAATAAAAGTAGTCAGTACCGTTTCATTCATTTCTTCAACAGATATTATCTAGGTAGTAATTCAGCTGCTTAAAATATCATTACAATGAATAGACTCAGTAACCTGACCATTATCCCATTAAAATTTTTTTAAAGAATTTATTTATTTATTTGAGATAGAGCAAGAGAGAGCGAGCGTGAATTGTGAGGGAGGGCAGAGGGAGAGGGAGAACTGGATTCCCCCCTGAGCAGGGAGCCTGACATGGAGTTCCATTCCAGGACCCTGGAATCATGACCTGAGCTCAACCACTGAGCCACCCAGGTGCCCCCCATTTAAATTTTTGAATGGGTAATACATGATGGCAAAAAATTGAAATAGTGCAAAAAAGTATACTTTTATATATGTAATTTTATATAAGTAACATGCATATTATTTATATGATTATATAATATAAATATAATATATACTGATATAAAAATAATATATAAAATAAATTATATATAAATCATATATAAAATGTATAAGTATATATAACTATATATATTTTTTATTATACATATAAAATGACTTCCTTCCATCTCCAACTCTCAGTCTCCCAGTTCCCCCTCCCCAGAGGTAACCAGCTACCATTTTCTTGTTTATTCTTCTCAAGAGATTCTGTGCATTCATAAATATAAATAGGTGGACAGACATATTGATCCATTGATAGGCCAATCAACCATCCCTTCCTTAAAAAATCACAATACTGTTCTGTGCCTTGTTTATTTTTACTTAAAAATTTCATCATAGGGGGATCCCCGGGTGGCGCAGCGGTTTGGCGCCTGCCTTTGGCCCAGGGCGCGATCCTGGAGACCCAGGATCGAATCCCACATCGGGCTCCCGGTGCATGGAGCCTGCTTCTCCCTCTGCCTATGTCTCTGCCTCTCTCTCTTTCTGTGACTATCATAAATTAAAAAAAAAAAAAAATTTAAAAAAAATTTCATCATAATGATTGTTCTTTTTTTCTACAAGAAACCCGATTAATTTTTTTCAAATCTTTATTTAAATTTGAATTACTTACCATACAGTGCAATTAGTGATTGTTCTTTTTTTTTTTTATGATAGTCACACACAGAGAGAGAGAGAGAGAGAGAGAGAGAGAGAGAGGCAGAGACACAGGCAGAGGGAGAAGCAGGTTCCATGCACCAGGAGCCCGACGTGGGACTCGATCCCGGGTCTCCAGGATCGCACCCTGGGCCAAAGGCAGGCGCCAAACCGCTGCGCCACCCAGGGATCCCCAGTGATTGTTCTTTAACAGTATTCCATAGACAAGAATTTTGATGAGATGTCATTGCTGTACGTAACAGGATTTGATATGTTTTTTTTTATATGTTTTTTATTTTTTTAAATATTTTATTTATTTATTCATAGACACAGAGAGAGAGAGGCAGAGACACAAGCAGAGGGAGAAGTAGGCTCCATGCGGGGAACCCAATGTGGGACTCGATCCCTGGTCCCCAGGATCACACCTCAGGCTGCAGGCGGCGCCAAACCGCTGCACCACCGGGGCTGCCCTGATGTGTTTTTTAAAAACAAATAAGAGGGATCCCTGGGTGGCGCAGCGGTTTGGCGCCTGCCTTTGGCCCGGGGTGCGATCCTGGAGACCCGGGATCGAGTCCCACGTCGGGCTCCCGGTGCATGGAGCCTGCTTCTCCCTCTGCCTGTGTCTCTGCCTCTCTGTCTCTTTCTGTGTGACTATCATAAATTAAAAAAAACAAACAAAAAACAAATAAGATTGTGGAGCACCTAGGTGGCTTATTTAATTGAGCATCTACCTTCAGTTTGGGGTCCAGTCGTGGTCCCAGGGTCCTGGGATGGAGCCCTGCATCTGGCTCTCTGCTAAGTGGGGAGTCTGCTTCTATCTCTCTCTGCCTGCTGCCCCCCACCCCGTTCTTTCTGTTACTTGCTCTCTCTCTCTCAAGTAAATACACAAAATCTTTAAAAATAAATAAATAAAAACCAAATAAGATCGTCTCCGTAAACGCTTAGCATGTTATTTAAACTTCATATTTTAACTTAAAAATTTTAACTTTTGGGTATCCCTGGGTGGCTCAGCAGTTTAGCACCTGCCTTCGGCCCAGGGCATGGTCCTGGAGTCCTGGGATTAAGTCCCACATTGGGCTCCCTGCATGGAGCCTGCTTCTCTCTCTGCCTGTGTCTCTGCCTCTCTCTCTCTTTCTGTCTGTCATGAATGAATAAATAAAATCTTTAAAAATAAATAAATAATAAAAATTTTAACTTTTGAAATCTAGTAAATTCCATGTATGTTAGAAGCAATCTATAAGTTGCATTTAAAAGCAAATACAGGCATCCCGGGTGGCTCAGCCATTTAGCACCGCCTTCAGTCCAGGACATGGTTCTGGAGACCCAGGATCAAGTCTCAGGATGGGCTCCCTGCATGGAGCCTGTTTCTCCCTCTGTCTGTGTCTCTGCCTCTCTTCTCTCTCTCTCTCTGTCTCTCATGAATAAATAAAATCTTTAAAAAAATAAAAGCCAATACATTTTTTTCTTACTGATGCTACCGACTTTTGTTATACAACAATTTTCTGGTACACATATATAACATTCAGCTTACCTTCTGTTTTATGGGAGAGAAACTAAAAAGAATACATTGTTTATAATTATGTAATATAATTACTTAGTTGCATCATACCAAAAATTTCCTTCAAAGTATTGTTTAATATTCCTGTCATACATAAAACCTAGTTTATTTAAGTTTGGAATGGTTATGTAGATGCCCTTTAGATGAGTAGTAATTGCTCTTTAACCAAATAATTTTGCATGGTTGATTCATTGTTCCTGATTTTGTTTAACATTTCATTTTTGAAACATTAATATTTTGAAATAAAGCATAGAATGTAATGGCAAAATCCCTCTTGAAAAACAAAATGCCCATTGCTGAGGCATTTCAAGGATTAATGTTCTCTCATAATGCTTTATTTAGAAATAGTATGTAGTTTTGCAAAAGGTGTTAGAAGGATAAGGTAACATCTTTTTCAAATCAGCCTTCTAGTGTTAGAACAAGTTTTTCACTCCTTGGTCCCAATGGAAATTACTCTGAATATTGAATTTTTTTCTTCAGTGATATTTTAAATATGATATCACAGTGGGTTCTCAAGAGAGTTGTATAGAAATTTGTCTTAAAGGGTGTTTTTCATCTTTGAATTTTCCCTTTATATGCAGGGAAATATTTTTCACTTGACTGGGCTGCCTCTAGGGATGATATGTACTTTACAATACAGTAAGTGTTAATACTTAGGAGCTTCTTGAAAAGGCTGTCCTCAAGATCCATACATGGCCATGTCCTAGTTGGGACTATAAAATGTTAAAATCATGTATTTCAATCATGTATTTCAAATATTTCAATCATGTATTTCAATTTTTAAGTCAAACTTTTTAGATTTTAAGAAATTAATGCTGAAAAAAAAAGAAATTAATGCTGAAATTCATATTGTGACAGTTCATGCCATAAAGTCCATTGTGTTACGAGAGAAAAATCCTTTCTAATAGAGTTTGAAACCAAAAGTTCCAGAGTTGTTTTTCATAAGTTACTGGCCACATAGAAACCAAAGTGTTCTAAATAAAAAGCTGCAAAAACTGTTGGACCACCCAAATACTCATTAGCTTCACCAAAGTTGTCATGTGGCTAAAAATCTACTTTTTCCAACTCTAAATACTTGGAATCCTCTTGGAATAGCAAGCATCTAATTTAGGAATTAAAACATAAGCCCCCTCCCCCCTCTCCCCCCGCCAAATCTCCTTCTACACCTTACAATAGATTTCCCTTCTGTTTAAACCTGTTTAGGCTGAAGATTCACTTTAAAAATGCCCTATCTGTATAATTTAATGCATTATAATAATAATTCTGGTGCATTGTTTCCTATGTGAATGTCCTGATGACAGAGTACACTATTCCTTAGCCTATGTTTGTCATGTTTTTTAAAAAACGGTTTTCATAGTGAAACCATGCCCACTGACCCCCAAATCCCTTCCTATACATTTGCCAATTACTATATTTCTCTGTCATTCTCTTAACCATATCAAAGAGAGTCCACACAGTACAGTGCCTCTTGGAATAATGTCTAGAAGACCATATCTCTGTATACCAGGTGCAAGATAGAAAACTCTACATATGGGTAAGCGTTCTTCCAGTCTTTCCAAACATGGAAAATAGCGTTTCCTTCTCTTTAACCTTTAGAAGGCTGCTATTACAGATTTTGCTAAAATGCCCTTGGGTCAGAAAATTGTGTTGAGTTAATTAAATATGGCTTTAGAACGAGAGTTTATCTGAGCCTTTCATTTGTATAAATGAGGGAATTGATTTAGCGTTGAACTTGAAAACAATAGACAGTTTCACTTAATGAGCAGCTTAATAAAAAGGCAACTCATATTATGAAATATTTTCTTTTATCCTACAGAGTCCATGTTTCGTGTATGTATGAATGTATATATGTATTTATTTATTTGATGAAGGAATTGAGCCTTAATGAACTTTGAACCTAAGAAACCAATTTATTCAAGCAGTTCATTTTTGTTAATTTTGAGCTAAAATCGCAATTAGACTTAAAACAATTAGTTGTTTGGAAGTGTATTCCAGAAACATGCATATTAATTACTTGGTAAGGCTTTTGGTAGAAGAACTCTGGATTTGATCTGCTCTCTTATAACTAAAATCATATAGTATTGCAATTACAGCTTTCCATGCCAAAGATTGAGCAGTTCCTGTTCTCCTGACCAAAAATCTTGCATGTAAATTAAAATGTGGACAAGGATATAACCAGCCAGATATGCCTGAACACACAAAGGAGTAGGTTAAAGTCAATCATAAACTGTAGGAATTTCACTTAAGCATCCATTAGATTGAGCACAGAGCTTTGGAGTGGAAATGGGAATTGGGGAGCTGAGCATAGAGAGAACAGCAGAGTGGGGGTGAATGAAGGTTTTGTGTTAACAAAACCTTCTTTTTAGTTTTGTTAAATTAAAAATAACTTACTTGGCTTATTTCCAAACTTGGCTGAGGTACTTGGCTTCTAAGAGCAGTGCCTTAAACAACTCTTTCATTATGGTTGATTAAAAATGGAGTTGCTGTAGTTTGGCATTTACTTGGCTGTCAGTGTCCTAAAGAGAGGGTCCACTTTTTTCTCTTCTCTTTCCTTCAGCGGTAGGGAAGTTGGCCTTTTTGCCTCTAGGGCTGAAATGATCTTAAAACAGGAATTGAGGTACTTACTTTAAAAAAAAAAAAACTATATTTAATTTTTTTTTATTGCTTATTAGAAACTCTTACAGTTGGAGCATATTTTGATCTCTCTGGTCTTTCTCTCTTTCTTTTCTCAGTTGCTTCCTGCATTGTTCACTTCAGTTGTTTCCTGAGGTTCACTCCAGTTAGCACACATCCCAGGTTTTAAGTTGTAAAAGAGGCTAGAGTTTTGAAATCTAGAGAATCTAGTTATATGAACTTTGGCTTTTACTATGATTACAGATTAAACATAATACATATATTAGTCCATAATGCTTTCATGTAAGCCTTTCAAATTATCTCTGTTTTTAAAATACTGACTGTACTTTTTTTGTTCTAAAATCATTGGTATATATGTGGATAAGGCATAAAAGATCATGGATATTTTTTTGATGGAATTCAGTTATTTCATGGCTACTGTAGTGGGATCTTTTAAAAGACAATGTTAGAAATTAATCTGATACCCATACTACCATAACTACGACAATGATCACCTTTCAAATTTATAAAACATTTGCTGTATTTCTCAAAGATTGACTTGTGACACATTTTAATTAACCGGACTCATGATATTCTAGTAGAAATGTCCTGGGTAGCAGTAATCATCAATGTCACGAAGAAGTATAGTAGTATTTTAATGTGGTTTATCTGAAACTTTTTATTAAAAGTTTTATTTGCCTGTGGGCTAATGTCTTTTGAGTTTAGGGCATGTATTCATTTGCATGGCAGTGTTTCGGATATATGAAATTAAAACTCATTTCACAACCTCTATCTAGACCAGTATGTAGGGTTTTTGGAAATTCTTGAAAATTGTGGGTTTTTTTTTTTTTAGATATATGCCATTTTATTTATTTATTTATTTATGATAGTCACAGAGAGAGAGAGAGAGAGAGAGAGAGAGAGAGGCAGAGACAAAAGCAGGCTCCACGCACCAGGAGCCCGACATGGGATTCGATCCTGGGTCTCCAGGATCGCGCCCTGGGCCAAAGGCAGGCGCTAAACCGCTGCGCCACCCAGGGATCCCTGAAAATTGTGGTTTAACAGAGTTGTTATTCGTGTTCACACCTTTACATACTTCTCTATAATGACAAAGAGGATAATTTTGGGCAGCAGTAACCTATGCTAATGGGTTTGTCCTCTGGCAGTAAGTTAGCAGGCCTTTTGTGTATCTAGCTTAATTAATGGACTCAAGAACTTCATTTAATATTTACTTAAATTGGATTTGAAAAAAAATTTTTTTAACAACAAGCCCAAGTAATTTTATTATATAAATTAACCCATTTATTATAGGCTAGGAATGTTTCAAATGGCAGAGCCTCTACTGGTCTTTCAACTCCTTCAGTCTTCTGATGGCAGACTTTACTGTGACAGCAGAAGTGGTGTTGTAGGTCCAGGCACCACCGGCCATGGTCTTCATGCAGGAGCCACAGTGCCAGATGCCCACTGCTCGCCTTTTCATCTTGGTCTTGCCACAGAAGGAGCAGGTGTACTTGGCGTGCTGGCTAATCTCAATCTTCTTCACCATCTTCCTGAGGGAAGCCCCATATCGGGTCCCGTATTTACCCACAATTCCTACCTTCTTGGTGCATTTGGCCATGTCACCCCCAGCCAGGTCCTAGCCCAGAGAGCTGGATTTGAAAATTTTAATAACAGCTTTATAAGATAAAATTCACAAACCATCCAATTTACCTATTTAAGATATGCCAGTCAGGGGGGTTTAGTATATTCATAGAAATGTGCCACCATAATCACAATTTTGGAACATTTTCATCACTCCAGAAAGAAACCCCATACCATTAGTAGCCATGCCCTTTCCCTCCACATATTCTTCTCCTGCTGCCCTGACAGCCCTAGGAAACCACAGATCCTCTAGATTTGCCTGTGCCGAACCTTTCTTACAAATGGATTTCTATCGTATTTGTATAACATGATGTGTTTTATACCTAACTCCTTTCACTTAGCATAAATGTCTTCAAGGTTCATCCATGTTGAAGCATGGATCAGTAGTTCATTACTTTTTATTGCCAAAATTTTGTTTTTAAGGTTATTTTGGAATTTTTCCCCCTTAATTTCATTCCTCCCGTTTCATTGTTAAATAAGCCCTAGGGTTTCTAATCATAATTATGATTTCAGAGACTAAACCAGTTCATTTTTATAAGCCACAAAACAATTGTCTGCATGCTCTAGAGCATTTCACAGTTGATCTGTTTGTCACAAGTTTTTTATTTTTTTTAAGTATATTTTTTCAGAAAATACAGTCTTTGCTACTGCCAGTGGCAAGCCCAGCTGAACCAGGCATACTGTTGTGACTCCAGTTAGTTCATTTCAATATAGTCTATATTAACAGCATTTTTTTTCATCTAAGAAAGTTTAGGCCATTTTTCTATGCTTTCCTTACCTGTTCTTCAGTAGGGAGTTACCAGTATGTTATCAGAAATAGAATCCTTGGTCCTCCCAGTACATTAGATTCATAAATGTCAAATTGCATGCACAATGAAGTTGTGTTATTAGTTGCAGAGTTTATATAGACATTTAGGAAGATTTATGTGATTCTATTAATCTTCTTTGTTTTTGTTGGTAACTTTGAATATGTGTCTTCTTTAGGACCCTTCGAAAGATGCCACGTGCAAAAGGTTAGTATACCCTTAATGGACTTCCTTATGCTCAACATAATGTCTGGCTAGAGACTCTTCTGTAAATATACATGTATAACATAACTTAAGAGTACAGTTTGAGGGGCGCCTGGGTGGCTCAGTGGTCGAGCATCTGCCTTCATCTTAGGGCGTGTGATCCTGGGGTCCTGGGATCGAGTCCTACATTGAGCTCATCACAAGGAGCCTGCTTCTCTCTCTGCTTATGTCTCTGCCTCTCTCTCTCTGTTTCTCATGAATACATAAATAAAAAATATTTTTAAAAAGTACAGTTTGACTTGGGAATAAGAAGTACAGCATGGGGAATACAGTCAAGGGTATTTTCAGTGTTGTATGGTGACATATGGTAACTACACTTGCAGTGAGCAAAGCATAAGTATAAACTTATTAAATTACTGTGTTGTACACCTAAAATGAATGCAATATTGTGTTACAAGTATATGTTAGCTATATCTCAATTTTTAAAAAGTACAGTTTAACAATTAATTTTAGAGGGGCCAAATTTACTGCAAATTCAGTAGTTCCTTACTATTAGCAAAATTAAGTTTTGGCAGTTGCAGTCATTTTGAGTAATCTCAAAAGTTCATGTCTTACATAATTTTTAAGTCATGTTGTAACAAATTGGAGTCATGTTGGGTGAATGGCCAATGCATGGACAAGTAACTACTGTGAAGTCAAGCTCTGTAGCTCAGCCCAGCTCTGCATCTTTCACTTAAAACTTAATCTCATTTAATCCTCACAACCATCTAAGGGGGGGGGTGCTATTATTGCATTTTATAGAAAGGAAAAAATATGTATTGCATGTGTATTTAGGGATTTTTTTTTTCAAAGGTATACTTACAAATAGCCCTTGCCATGGTTTTCATAATACAGTAGTATGAACTCTGAAAGGTATACATTTGCCATCGCTTAAAGGTACTTGAGATAACTCTGGAATCCGTGGCTTGTAAAAAATCTTTATAGAGATTTTATAGAACTCTTTTATCTTTCTGAGATCCTACTTAAAGTGTTTCAGAGAGAGAGAGAAAACGTGATGATTTTTCCCCCCCAAAAGTATTCCCTCTTTTTTATTTGAGGTGTAGGACAGAGAATTTAAAATATTTAAACTTATTAATAAGTTGACTTTCCTTAATATTAAGGTCTTATGCTCAGCCAAATACTCCATAAAGAAATTGAAAACATGAGCCATAAACTTGCACTGGGCTTAGGCTACACATAACACTCATTAAGAATTATGCAGGGGCGCCTGGGTGTCTCAGTCAGTTAAGCATCTGACTTGGTTTTAGCTTAGGCCATGATCTCATGTGTCATGAGATCGAACCTTGCATCAGGCTCTACATTCAACAGGGAGTCTGCTTGAGATTCTCTCCCTCTGCCCATCCCCCTACTCATGTACTTTTGCTCGCTCTCTCTCTCTCTGAAATAAATAAATGCATCTTCAAAAAAAGAATTATGCAGAATACATATTCCTACAAATCAGTTAAAAATAATTTTGTAGAATATGGGAAAAAGACTTAAGCACTTCGCAGAAGAGGAAACCCAAATATAGGCACATGAAACAAAGGTTTGATTTCATTTGTTATCAGAGAGGTGCAAATTAAAATCATAAGGTAGGGTCTCCAGGTGGCTCAGTTGATTAAGTGTCCACCTCTTGGTTTCTGCTCAGGTTATGGCCTCAGAGTCATGAGATTGAGCCCCATATCAGCTCCACGCTCAGTACAGACTCTGCTTGAGATTCTTTCCTTCTCCTTCTGTTCCTGCTTGAGTTCACACACACTCTCTCTCAAATAAATAAATAAAATCTTTAAAAATAATAAAATAAAATCATAAAGTATATTTCACAGCTACAAGATTAGCAAAAATTAAAAATTCTACAAATAAGAGGAGTTTTTGAGGAAGTGAACCACCAAGGTTCTTAGGCCCTCTTAGGGTACCATAAGTGGGTACAATCACTTTGGAAAAGTAAATTTGACAATATGAATAATTTTTTATCCAGAAATTCCCATTTCTAGGGATATATACTTGAGAGAAATGAGTGCTCAGGTATACCAGGAAACATATACTAGAATGTTCATAACAGCGTTATTTAAGATAGTGAAATCTTGTAAACAACCCAAATAACCATTCCTTAATAAAATGAGTGAATCCAATCAATAAATTAATAAATTAATAAACTAATAAAAAATTTAAAATGAATCCATTCTGGTATATCATAAAATTCTGGTGTATTCATAAAGTGGAATACTACAAAGCAGTAAAGACAAATGAGTCACAACTGCATGCAGTAACGTGAGCAGATCTCCAAGAGACGTTCTGTCTCGTGGCCAGGAAGTTTCTGTTGAACCTAAAATTCTTTTGGTGCAGCGTAAATCCATTTCCTCTGCTTCTGTCCCAGTGACAAGTATTATAGAGGATTGTATGAGGACTGGTGCTCGACCATTCTCAGTCTTTTGTACTGAAGAATTTCTTTTTGGAGTTTTCTTAAGGACGTTACCTTCAAGCTCTTTTGTCTCTTGTGGTTGTTCTCCAAGATAATCTGAATTGATTACCTTTATGGGGACGTTACTTCACAGTTCCCATGTGCAGTATTGCTGTTGTACACGCCAATTTGCTTGCTTTCTTTTTCTTTACACAAAGCTACTTGGCTGACATTCTAAACTTCTCTGGAACAGCTTTCTGCCATACTTAAATGTACAAAGTGCTAGGCATGTTTAGGCAAGGAGAATCACTTTTGTTATTGAACCTTAGCTGGTTTTATTGGCTTCACAACCTTTTAATACTAAGGCTGGACATGTCTTAGTAGAAGGGCATGCAGGTCATTTGGATCATGGAGAAATTACACTTTAAGACCACCAGTGCTAAGGAGCTTTATTAGGGAAGAATTATTGTTGGTTTTTTAAAGATTTTATTTATTTATTTAAGAGAGAGAGAGAGAGAGTGAGTGTGCACACAGAGTGAGAGGGAGATGCAGGCTTCCCACTGAGCAGGGAGCCCAGTGCGGGGCTCGATCCCAGGACCCCAGGATCATGACCAGAGCCAGAGGCAGACGCTTTACCGACTAAATCACCCAGGCGCCCCAGGGAAGAATTGTTTTAAGAAGAGGGACAACTTATTCCAAAATTTCCAAGGAAAGTCTCTTATAGGAAGGACTTCTCAAGCCAACTGCCATTTATTTAACTTTATTTAACTTTTTTTTTTTTTTAAGATTTATTTATTTGTTTTCGAGCAGGAGGAAGAGGGAGAGAGATAATCTCAAGCAGGCTCAATTAGGGCTCGATCCCACGACCCCTAGATCATGACCTGGGCCAAAACTAAGTCAGTTGCTTAACCGACAGAGTTACTCAGGCACCCCAATTTTTCTTAAGCCACCTGCCATTTATTTCACTTTTCAATGTGTTCAGTGTCGATATATATCCTTGTTAGTGTCCAAACTTAACTAGAGATTAAGAGGATGGATCTGGGATCAGACTGGTTTACTCCCTTTGCTTTGTGATTTTGTGTGTGATGCTTGTATTCTCTACGTATATGAGAGTAATAGTAGCAACTATTTCATAGGGTTGTTGTGAGGATTAAATTTAGAAAATCTACATGAGACAGATGTAACATTGCCAATAGTTGTATTTGATGATATTGTTTCTAAATTTATAATTATATCTATAAAACGGTGGCTTTTTTCTTGCTTCAGAATGTCAGTTGTAGAATATATAAAAACAAAGCACAAAGAGGAAAAATTGAAGCCATCCACAATCTTGTAACCCAAAAATAACCACTACTTGTCTTTGTAAAAACATATAAAGAGGTGTGTACATATGTGTATATTTTTAGTGTCATACTATATATTGTTTTTTATTCTTTTAAAAATTAGTATCATGCCAATCCAAATTTTTATTTTTTTCCTGCTACTTGGGTGATAAAAGCAGTTAAACTTCCCAAAGTAAATCAAAACTCTTTGCTTATAAGAAATATTAAAATGTACATGTTGAAAGGTAGCAAATGTTTGGTATCAGGTGTTCATGGCTTCTTTGCTTTCCCCCCACTTCTAGTTGCTGGTCGTATTGGATTTTGCCCATCATAGGTGCCATTGTCTTAGGTTTCCTGTACCGTTACTACACGTCGGAAAGCAAATCATCCTGAGGAGACTGGAAGTTGGAAAGCATATCCATTGGGAGTGTGAGCTAGAGACTTGTTTGGAGGCCGAGCGATGCCCTCTTCTTGAATCCTGCCGAGTATGTGCTTCCCCTTTGGAGCCCAAATGGTTGGCCGGACATCCACCCCAGACCTGGGGCCAGAGCCCTTCACTTCCCAGAGCCTTATTCCCAAAGCACCTGCTCATTGTTCTGTGTCCCTGCCAGTGGCCCCTCTCTCTGCTGGCTTCCACCAGCCCCTTTGCGTTTCCCAACTTTGTTTTATAATTACAATCCCAGATGTCCTAGTGACATTGCCCTTTGGTAAAAATGCCTGCTTTTCAATTCTTTGAATGCACATTCGACATTCTTAACAGGGCAACACACTCTGGTTTTGAAGCTTTCCTTTTTTCATTTTCCTTTGAAGTAAATATATATATGTATATATATATTTAGTTCTGACTTAATTCTATTATTTATCATAAGGGTCTTAATTAATGAAGTAAAATTGCACACCTATGACTTAAAACACAACTGCCAAATGATCTTGTTCCTTGTTTATGTTTGTTAGAACTAGGAAGGGCCATGAACTTCTGTCCTCCCTGCTAATAAGTTCATGGAGCAGATAGCCCTTGTCATCGCCCAAGTCCGCCAAGTGGTGCTGGACAGAACCATGCTCCCCTTGTATTTCTTGGGAGTAGAGAGAGAGAGAGAAGGAGGGGGAGAGAGATGAATTGGGGTAATAGGGTGAACTCCTAGTCCTCTTTCTTTTGCAAAATATTGAAGACACTACTTTAGGACGGGAGTTTAGGAAGAGCACCAAAGACTTCATTCTTTTTTTTTTTTCTCTCTCTCTTTCCTGAAGATGTCATGCTCTGCTTTGGTGTGGCACCACTTTCTAGCCATCTTCTTTCTATTCCCTCCACTTGTCTTTCATTGGTGAGGGACAAATTTATAATTCTATCTGTAGAACTTTACCAGGGGTTTTTCCTGCTTTTTTATTTATTGCTTAGTGAATTTTTTCTTGCTTATAAAAGCAAGAGAGCCCAGCTTGATCAAAGACACAGTATTTGATCTTCTGTTAGCCCCAGTAAAATAACTTCCACAGTCAAGTGGCATTCGAAAGGGGGAGAGCATGACAACAGAATGTTTTCTATTTCATCCGTATTTTACCTCCATGGTTCTAATTTGTGGTTTTGCTGTTTTTCCATTGGTGGGGGTGGGAACCCAAAACCAACTAGTAGTTTTGTTCCTTGGATGAATGTTTAATCGAAGAGTAGGTCATTATTTAGAATTATGTTAGTGTTTCTTCTTAGTTCAGGAATTTCTCTGGCTTGACTTCACCTCTTTTTCTCTGTGGAAGCACCTGAGGAGACAGCATATGGGCTGTTTTTTGCCAACACAACTGTGGTGATTTTTCTCCCCATCTTTTAAGGAATCCCAGTTTGCTTCTGAGCCATTGTTCTATGCAGCAAGGAGCAGTTTGGTTCTAGAAGGTCCATGGGCACTGCTCAGTATCTCCTCTCTGCAGCAGCCCTCCCCCCGCCAGCTTGCCACGGCGTTGACAAGACAGGAAAGTGCCCTGCAAAGCAGCGTCCGCCCATGGAAACTATTTTTAAAAAGGTTCAGCACAGGTCCTGCAGTAGAGTGAATTCAGAATTCATCAAAATAATATTAACCTTATATTTGAACACTCGGACATGATATTATGGAGAAATTGTAGGGGATTTTTTGGCAGACTTTTATATATCAGGGATATGGGAATAGTCAAACTTTTATCTTTAGAAAATATTTTGTATCAGATGCCACTTTTAGACAATATATTGAAAAGAAACTTTGGTTATTATGTAAGAAAAGTGGTGTGACTATGATGCTCCTCCCACTTGAAGACATAAGGAAGGGTTGCTTTGAATAAGAATTGGGATATAATTGCTATAATAATTAAGCTGCATGATTACATGGGCCACATTGGGGTAGAAATGAAGAACAAAGGAGTATTGAGGACCTGGAAGGGGAACATTCAGGCTGAAACTAAGCCAGCATATAACTTGGATCAATTAAAAGTATGTTGGCAGTCTCCAAAATTAAATGAAAAACATCTGGCTTATAAGAAATGTTAAAGAGTGATAGTCTTAAGTAAAATTGGTGGTTTTTTAAAAAAAATATTTTTAAGGTAAACACCAACACAAAAGGTATCTTTTTCTATTTAAAATTGCTTGTCTTTTCCTGTTTATATCTGGACTTGTTTTTACTTAGAGCCAGAGGAAAAGATTTTCAGACTTTGTCTCTACCATCCATGAAATCCGTCCAATACCCAGGGCTTCTTTTGATCTACTACTGATGTCACTTTGTATTATAAAAACCACTTTGGAGTCCATTTACTGCTATTCTGCTGCCTGCACGAACAGCCAGGCAAAAGGTAGAGCTGGTGTGTGAATTTGCAGAGATTTTTGTAAACAGTAAAGTAACAAAGTATGTTAGCCAAGTCCATCAAAAAGGACTTATTTTAAGAGGTAGACTCAAATTCTCGTAACAGTCTCAACTTTGGTAGGTCATGAAAACCCCCTTGGAGAGCAAGTGGAGCCAGTCCCCATTCGCCCCTGAGAGTTGGTCTCTGGGGTGGTGGGTTGTTTGTTCCCAAGGAGAACTAGCTGCTGCCGTACACCACACTGTACACATGATGGCTGGAGATCACAAAGGAGAGGAGGGAAAATGTGTGCCGCCCAAATGGGGATATTAGTACCAGGTCTCCAAAATTTCCTAGCGCTGCCCCTTGGTCACTGGTTTTGGTTTCTAAATACCTCCACGTTTGTAAAGACAAGAAGGTGGTAGGGACAAAGTTGATACTGTGTTTAATTCTTATGTAACCTCTTAAACAGAAACAAAAATCCATTGGAACCTATAATTTGAGCCTGTAAAGTTCTTTTAGCAGTTGCCATAAACGCATGTGTTGTTAGACAAGAGCATTGTTGAGTTTATACTCATTTAGTTCCGATGTGAAGCAATGAGAAAGGCTTTATACTTATAGGCCAGGTATATCATTACTTATGGTATCTCATGCTTCAGGTCACAAGCGATACCTATCTGATTAAATTCCATTTAGGAGATTGAAATGCAGAAATATTAATGTTCATTACTTCCTTCCCTGGGAGAAATAGATTCAAACGTGTCTTGTCTCAACAAGAGATTGACTTTTTTTTTGGACTTTTTTTTTTTTTTTAAACCATCTCATTCTGTTGCCAGATATCACAAGAGTAATGGGGAGTTTAGTTCACATTTGGCTGTTGTTCTCTGAAAGGGCCTGGTTTGGAATTTGTGGGGGTGATTTCAGAGGGAGGTTCCAGAAAGCAGAGAGGTATTTGTCAAGTTACCTACCCAATATCTAGCATCTTACTCATAAGGTTTAGGAGCTGCTCTTCTGTACCTATAGTCTACATGTGCTCGTTGGGCAAAATATTATGACTATTTAACCTCCTTTCTTTTTTACTTCACCCTCAACTGTGAACGAGTAATATTAACATTCCTTTTTGTGTATTCAATAATGGAGTTTGTTTACCTATTTTATTTCAGCATATTTGGAACAAAGATCTTTGTCTCTTTCTGCTGGAATGTGCACACAGTGAATGTTTGTTAGAACTACACACAATAAAGATACTGTTTTCCTTTTCTTGCCCTGACTACAGTTATTAATTTTTTTTTTAAAGCAGAAGTGTTGGCTCTGTAATCCTAGGGTGTTCTGGAAGAAAAGAAATTGAGAAGCATGAAAGTCACCTGTATCTGTGCTAATGTTGTATTTGGTGTAAGTTTATGGAGAGTTTTGTGGTTCTTTAGTACTCCTTCTGCTGCTCTTTCTTTGAAGTTAGTTGCTCAGTTGAGAATCACAGGAGGCAAAAATCAAGACTTTGGTTGTATTAATGGACATGAAGTGGCAACCAAGTAGACCAATTGGGAGTTCTGTTTTTACTGAAACCATCTGGTAAGGAGAAGCCAGTACAAGGTAATAATATTTTGTTATCTGCAATGCCAGTCTTCAAATGCTTGTTTTTCTTGGACATAGCTAAACTGTTGGGGGAAAATTAAACACTGAGATTGAAGTTCTAGCGACTGCGTTAATTAAACAAGGGAAATAAACAATTTTTGTAATTACTTTTAAAACCTACTGATAGCCTTCTAACATTACTAAAGAGATATCGTTCATTAGGGCTTGGTTATTTCACTGTCACATGAATTACAGGAAAGGATAGTCCCATTCTTACTACTAATGTTTGAATCTAATGTTTAATCTCCAGTCCTAATAATTCATATGACTACACTCTTCATGATACTGAGTATTTGGCAGGTGCTTGAGAAATCCTGGTTTTTTTCCTGAAAGCCTAAGGCAGAAGATTGCGATTCCAGTTATGTAAATTTAAGGTAAGAAATACCCACACAGTCTATTAAACTGTTGGTAATTGCAGATATTTTTGGTAACCTAACATTAATTTACTTAAAAGATACCTGTACTGGTCCTTGTATTGAAAGGACAAGTCAACTTAATCACATATATTCCAGCATTTAAAAAAATTAATTTTTAAAGACTTTTTAAAAAGTAATCTCTACAACCAATGTGGGGCTTGAATTCACAACCCCAAGACCAACAGTTGCATGTTCCACCAACTGAGCCAGCCGGGTGCTCCTAAAAAACTTAATTCTTTTATAACGCATCCAGGAAAGACTAGACTTGCTTTCAGATGAAACATGAGGATACAGCTATAATACTATTTATTTATGTGCCACCTGCTATGTGCCATGCAGTACCTTTGATAGCATATCTGATCCTTACCCTTATAAGCATCCTTACACAGTAGATGGAGGTATCTAAATTTTACCAACAACTTGCCTGAGGCCACATAGCTAAGATGAGATCTAGAGTTTAGATCCAAATCTAGTCCTAGACTCTCTATTTCCTCTACTGATGGTTCTAAAAACCAAGCTTCGGGGATCCCTGGGTGGCTCAGCGGTTTAGCGCCTGCCTTCGGCCCAGGGCGTGATCCTGGAGTCCCAGGATTGAGTCCTGCGTTGGGCTCCCTGTGTGGAGCCTGCTTCTCCCTCTGCCTGTGTCTCTGCCTCTCTCTCTCACTCTCTCTCTCTCTCTGTGTCTCATGAATAAATAAATAAATAAATCTTAAAAAAAAAAAAAAAAAAAACAAGCTTCAACTGTACAAGAATTAATGTGCTCAGTGTATCTACTACTAATTCTCATATATAGGTGCTTCTGTGTATGGTCAATGAAATGGGATCAATAATAATCATTTTCTCTGAATTAGTAGATTACTAAAAAATAGCCACTGTCTTAGGAGTCCCTAAAAAAATCTTGGTTGTTGGGATCCCTGGGTGGCGCAGTGGTTTAGCGCCTGCCTTTGGCCCAGGGCACGATCCTGGAGACCCAGGATCGAATCCCATGTCGGGCTCCCGGTGCATGGAGCCTGCTTCTCCCTCTGCCTGTGTCTCTGCCTCTCTCTCTCTCTGACTATCACAAATTAAAAAAAAAAAAAAAAAAAAAAAAAAAAATCTTGGTTGTTGAAGAGATGTTGTTTCACTTGAAACAGCTTGTTCAAAATGATCCTTGCATCCCTTGCAAAAAAGTCTCTTGAAAACATTAATGAGAATTTGGATTTGAACTACATTATTAGATACAATTTTTTTTTTTATGATAGTCACACAGAGAGAGAGAAAGAGGCAGAGACACAGGCAGAGGGAGAAGCAGGCTCCATGCACCGGGAGCCCAACGTGGGATTCGATCCCGGGTCTCCAGGACCGCGCCCTGGGCCAAAGGCAGGCGCCAAACCGCTGCGCCACCCAGGGATCCCATTAGATACAATTTTTTTAAAAAAGATTTATTCATTTTAGAGAGAGGGAGAACTTGCATGAATGAGCAGGGGGAGGGGCAGAGAGAAAGAATCCTGAAGCAGACTCCTTGCTGAGTGCAGAGCCCAATGCAGGGCTTACTCTCATGACCCTGAGATCATGACCTGAGCCAAAACCAAGAGTCAGGGGATCCCCGGGTGGCTCAGTGGTTTAGCGCCTGCCTTTGGCCCAGGGCCTGATCCTGGGGATCCAGGATCGAGTCCCACGTTGGGCTCCCTGCATGGAGCCTGCTTCTCCCTCTGCCTGTGTCCCTCTCTCTCTCTCTCTCTCTCTCTGTCTCATGAATAAATTAAATCTTTAAAAAAAAAAATTAAAAATAAAAAAATATCAAAACCAAGAGTCAGATGCCCAACCAACTGAGCCATCCAGGTGCTTCTAAATTTATATTATTTATTTATTTATATTTATTTTTTTAAGATTTTATTTATTTATTCATGAGAGACACACAGAGAGAGGCAGAGACATAGGAAGAGGGAGGAAAAGCAGGCTCCATGGAGAGAGCCCAATACGGGACTCGATCCTGGGACTCTGAGATCACGCCCTGAGCCAAAGGCAGATGCTCAACTGCAGAGCCACCCAGGCGTCCCTAAATTTATATTTTTTAAATGAGAATTGGTAATTGGTTGGCTGGAACTTAGCATCTTTGGAACCTATCTCTACAAATCATGTGGACATCTGAGCAATGGAAATCCTGTACTTTATGCCAGTACCTTATGGTTTGGACATTGTTATTTCCAGGTTTTGAGATTGTTACACCATGAAAGGATGATTCAAGTTTATGTATGATTAAAAGAAGCACAACATAAAGTAAATAACAAATGCTGTTTGTAATGGGTGTGATATGGCATTTTTTTATTGGTGCCAGTCTCAAAGCTGTTTCCTCTTGTTTGCTCCTGGTCCTCATCTCTATCACTGAAACACTGATATTCACTTTAAAACCACATGGCCTGGGAAAGAGAAACACAAAGAAACCCAGGTGCTTGAATTTCACTTTTCCTTAGTGAAGATTACCTTTGTTTGTTTTGTTTTGTTTTGTTTTTTTTACCTTGCTTCCTCATCTGAGTTTTTCAGAAAGAGGAAGCTGTGTTACCTTACAGAGCAACAGGATGGTGTCCACAGTAAAAATGAAGCTTCTCACAAATCTGCCCCCAGAGACAACTACCCAAGAAAGAACAAATAAAGAAATGGGACGCTACACCCTGAACAGCACAAGAGCATAAGCTTTCCAAACTCCCAATCTGACCTCCCTTTTTCCCCTGAATCCTTTAAAAAATCTCTTGAGTTTTTCCTTAAGTCTTATCCTAACCCCTGCCCTGCCCTTCATTGAACCACTTTGCCTTGTGTTTTATAAGTTAACACCTCAGCTCTGCTTCTTTTCACTTTAAAGTAGCGTGGTACAAAAATGTACCCTTTAGTCCGTCCTAGAAAATGTTTGGAAGAAATAAAGCCAATTTGTTTATGATCTGGACCATCCATGTAAACTAGTGGAGTTCTGTTTGAACATCTTTGTTGGCTTTCATTTAAGGCTACGTTCTACCTCTGGACCTTTCACATATGAGTCAGTAAATTTGTTTTTTTGTCTTAAGCTCGTTCAAATTTGGTTTCTGAGACCCATATACTGACCACTATGGCCTCTGCAATCCATCTAACCGTAAATGCCTGCCTTGGTAATGTCTGTAAGGATTCGGCCTCTCCCAAGTATACCCTAGTTATCATAGGCCAGAAACTCACCTTTTGTTCTGTGCTAAATATCTTTGGAAAGAAGAAATATTATTCACTTTAAAAAGATACACAGATTCTCCCCCCCCCCCACAAAGATTCCATTTATTTATTAGAGAGAGCACCAGTAGGGGGAGGAGCAGAAAGAGAAGGAGAAGCAGACTCCCTGCTGAGTGGAGCCCCACTCAATCCCAGGACCCCAAGATCATGACTGGAGCCAAAATCAGATGCCTCATGAACAGCCACCTACATGCCTCTCTTTTTATTCCTTTTTTTAAGGTAGGCTCCATGCCCACTATGGAGCCCAATGCCAGACTTGAACTCACAACCCTAAGGTCAAGACCTGAGCTGAGTTCAAGAGTCAGATGCTTTATGGACTGAGCCACCAAGGCACCTCAATTATTTTTTTTCATAGAATAAGGTAAACCTATATAAGCTAATATAGGTGGAAGGGAACCTATTTGTTATGAATCAGTTATGAATATCTGATGGAACTCAAGTGTAGGAAGCATAGTTGGACTTCAGGAGGAACTAGGACTAGAAATCAGAAGATCAGTAGCAACCAAGGTGGCTATAATAATTTCCAGTCCAAATGTCTAATGGAAATTAATTCCTATAAATGAGAACATAGTTGGCCAGGTAATACCACAGTGTCTGCTTCTGGTCCCATCAAGGGCCTGGGGACCCAGGTTTGAATGGGAGGGAGATCATATGGGAAGCAGTTACCCAAGGCAGATGCTACAATCACACACTGTGTGTGTACATGTGTATTCAAGTGTCTTCAGTAATGGACTGTGAGCTCTGAAGGAAAGGTCTTCTGTCTTCTGCATTTCTCAGGGTGCCTCGCGTTAAGCTGGGCGATAAGGAAGGCTAAGCTAAGTAGATTCATTATGATTTATCACGCTGTGTCTGAATGAACAACCATAGCCGGATTTGCTGAAGAACTATCTAGGACTCCCAAGTAGAATTTTGAGATGAATCCTAATGTTGCCCACATCACTAATAACCAAAAACCCCATTCACCTATGCATGCCCACAAACCATCCTGTTTTCTCTGTAAATAGATTGAGCTGCCAATATTTATTGGTTTTGTATAAATATTTTAAGTTTTATTTTTTAGAACAGTTTTAAGTTTACAGAAAAACTATGCACATAATACAGAGTTCTCATAAAGTGGGCACCTGTTGTCCCCTATGAACAGCTTATGATACATTTTTACAATTAAAGTCCATACTTTATTTGTATTTCCTCACCTTTTACATAGTGCCTTTTTAAAAAAAAAAATCTTCAGAATAGCACATCACATTTAGTCATCATGTTTTCTTTGGCTCCTCTTGACTGTGACAATTTCACAGACTCTAGTTTTTTGATGACCTTGATAATTTTGAGTACTGATTAGGTACATTGTAGGATGCCATCTGTTGGAACTCGATATTTTTTTTCAGTGTTTTTAAGATTTTATTTTTTTGAGAGAATGAGCATGAGCCAGGAGGAGAGGGAGAAGCAAACTCTTCACTAAACAGGGAGCCTGATGTGGGGCTCTATCCCAGGATCTGAACTAGAGGCAGATGTTCAACTGATTGAGCCACCCAGGTGCCTTGGAACTTGATATTTTTCTTATTATAGACAGAGGTTGTAGGGTTGCAGGCAGGGGATGGGGGCAGTGGAAGGAAGGCTACAGAGGTAAAATGCCATTTTTATCACAAGGGGGGTATACTATCAATATGACTTATGACCATTGATGTTGACCTCAATGGACTGAGGTAGTGTTTATTAGGTTTCTTTATTATAAAGTTATTCTTTTTTTTTAAAGATTTTTTTTTATTTTTATTTATTCATGAGAGATAGAGAGAGAGAGGCAGAGACACAGGCAGAGGGAGAAACAGGCTCCCTGTGGGGAACCCAATGTAGGACTTGATCCTGGGACTCCAGGATCATGCCCTAGGCCAAAGGCAGGTGCTAAACCGCTGAGCCACCCAGGCGTCCCTAAATTTCTTTTTTAAGACAGGGCACAAGCAGTGGAGGGGCAGAGGGAGAGAATCTTAACCAAACCCCCTGCTGAACACAGAAACCAACACAGGGCTCGATCTCACAACCCTGAGATCCTGATCTCAACCAAAATCAAGAGTCTGATGATCAACTGACTGAGCCACCCAGATGCCCTTAGATTGTTTTGTAAAAATTTTATTTATTTACTTATTTTATTTTTTAAAAGTTTATTTAAGTAATGTCTACACCCAACGGGGGCTCAGACTCACAACCCTGAGATCAGGAGTTGCATGCTATACTGACTGAGTCAGCCAGGTTCCCCTTTAAATTATTTTTTGATCACCCTAAAAAACTGGGGTTCTGATTGAACATGGTAGTTTGAATAAACTTGTTCATCTCTGCTCCCTTCCAAAAGCCACACGAATAATGAGAGTAAGGAATAAAGAATGATATAAATCCACGAAGACAAAGTGAATGAGAGAGTACACTTCAGCTGATGAAAGATCTCAAGCCATTTTTGGAAGGTGGAAGACCAACAAACTTAGAAGAGTATAGAAAACAATCTAAATGCCTACAGGAGGAAAAGCCAATAGGAATGAAGTCACACCACAGATCCCTAAAAAACTCATAAATGGGAAGCACTGTTTACCTGTGAGGGTAGAAGTTGTATAGCAGCCTTGAAAACTGAGTTTAACTACTGCACCCCCCCACCCCCGCCTCTGCCACACACACATAGACATCCTCTGTCAAACCTAGCCTGCACAGTGAGGCAGCTGTTTCTCCATCTGACGAAAGTTAGAGGTCTAATCCTGGGCAAAGTTGAACCTGAAAGAACCCTGACGTAATATTACAAGACAAAGCTGAGGGCGGTAGCAAGTATGGAGCGGAAAGTGGGGATTAAGTGGAAGCTCATACAAATTGCTAAGACCTCCTCCACCCACACCCCTTGGCTCCTAGAATACAGTTAAGATTCCTCCCTGGAGAAACTCACCAATTCAAGAGAAGATCTACAGATGGTGACGTTTGGTGGCTTCCACATGTTCACCCTGCAGTGAAATCCTTCAATCAACAAGCTTTGCTGATGCAAAGCATCTGAAAAGATTTATAGTGCCTTGCTTAACAGTTGAATATGAGTGGAGAGCCAAGGACTATCAACCATTTTTGGAAAGCCTTAACATAATAGAGACCAAAACAAATAGAGAAAAAGTCAGAGGAAGAGATAAGGCAGGAGAAAAGCAGCTCCCCTCCCCCCAAAAAAACAACCCCTGATAACGTCATGGATACATCCATGAAGACAACATGGATATCTATATCCATGAAGACAAACATAGAATGCTATTTAAAAAGGGACATTAAGAGAATAAGAATTCTAAAAATTACAAACTTGAGGCTACCAATGAATGCTAAAGCCAGTAGACAAAGGCTTAAGAAGAAATCCGATATTTACCCAGCCACAAAGTATCTCTTTCAAAGCATTTACTAATCACAAAGAGAAAAGCAGTAATTTTACAGTGAAGAAAGCTGGCAGACACCACCAGCAATAAATAACATCACGTATCCTTGAAATGATGTATTGAGAAGGGCACATCACCTCTACTGGATTCCCCAAATTTGTAACCTCAATCTAAACATGAGAAAATAATCAGACCCAAATTGGAGGACAGTCTACCAAACCACTGACCAGTATTCAAAAGTTGTCAAGGTTGTGAAAGACAAGAACTGTCACCGATTGGGGGAAGGGAAGGTGATGAAGGAGGAAGGACAGCTAAATGCAGTGTGGGATCCTGGATTGGGTCCTGGAACAGAAAAAGATAATGTTCTTTTTCCTTGTTACCAGTGGAAAAACTGGTGACATTCAAATAAAGTCTATACTTAATAGCACTTTTACAATGTTGATTGTTCAGTTTTGATAATTGCACTTTGGTTATGCAAGATATTAACATTAGAGTAAGCTTTTATGAAGTTTATTTGGGAACTCTGTACAATTTTTGCAAATCTTTGTAAGCCTAAAATTATTTCAAAGTAAAAGATTTTTGTTTGGTTGAGTTTTTGTTTTTGTTTTTGTTTTAGTGAGAGCAGAAATAAAAAGGGAAGCAATAGCAGGGTTGGAAAATAAAAAGAAAGAAATCCTCCCACAAGATAGAACAGAAAGGAAAAGATTGAAAATGAGAGGTTTATACAAAGAGGTACCCTATCTCAATAGACAATCTGGAAATGAACAATGAAGACATTATCACAGAAATAATGCAAGAAAACATCCCAGAACTAATGATTATGGTTTTTGAGCTGGAAAGGACGTCTGAATGCTCGGAAGAATAAAAAAAGGACTCCCACTCTGATCATTGTGGAATTTTAGAATAGAAGGGATAAGGATAAAGTCCAAAACACAGACCATGGTAACACTTTGGATCATCTTGAAATCACTGTGAAACATTAAGAAATGCTAATATCCGGTCCTGCCACAGATCAATGAAAACAGAATCTCTGTTTTGAGGGAGCAGGATTCTTTATTTATTTATTTTTTTAAAGGGAACCTGATTCTTGATGACAGTTGAGAACCACTCTCCTGAAAGCTTCCAAAGAGGGGGGGAAAAATCACTTAAAAAGAATCAGGAAACCGGGATCCCTGGGTGGCGCAGCGGTTTGGCGCCTGCCTTTGGCCCAGGGCGCGATCCTGGAGACCCGGGATCGAATCCCACATCGGGCTCCCGGTGCATGGAGCCTGCTTCTCCCTCTGCCTGTGCCTCAGCCTCTCTCTCTCTCTCTGTGACTATCATAAATAAATAAAAAAAAAAAAAAAAAAAAAAAGAATCAGGAAACCGGTATCGGTGAACAGCAGCACCGTAGATGAGAACACAGTGCAACAGTGCTTTCTAAAGGAATATGTCTTCTAACCTAGAATTCAGGATGCTTATGAAATCTTTTGTTTGTGAGAAGAATGATCACCCTTAAGTTTATGCAGAGGTTTGGGCTCTTTCTTAAGACTTTTTAAAAAAGTAGGTGCACCCAGTCATCTTCTGTATTTGCTATGCATATTTCTTCCAAGCCTTTCTCAAACACATTCTTTATTCAAGAACTGCTAATTTTTCAATATCTTATATGACTTGACCCAATACTACCTATCACATTTGGTTACCTAGATACCCTGCTCTCAGCCAGCCACTCCCCATCTTCTACTTCCACTTGCCCTTTTCTCAC
Source organism: Canis lupus familiaris (assembly GCF_011100685.1). Lineage (NCBI taxonomy): Eukaryota > Metazoa > Chordata > Mammalia > Carnivora > Canidae > Canis > Canis lupus. The sequence goes on along the minus strand of NC_049226.1, from coordinate 80,776,233 downwards.
CTTTTATATCCTTGAAAGTTCTTCTCCATGAGCCAGAATATCCACCTCCCACCCCATTCCTAAGGCTAAATGCAATTGAGTTTTGATTCCTGTTAACTGGTCTGGGTTGCCAGTAGCACTGAATTCGGGCTGGAGCTCAGTGGAAAGTGGAGCCACACTGGCTTTGATTCGCAATGCCTGCCGAAGGTACAAAGAGTGGCAGTGGATGGGCAGCACATTTGCCACGTTGGCCTAGCTGAATCCTACCCAGGCTGCGGTCAAATGCTAGGTCTCATTTTCCCCATGAAACCTCATTTTACTCACATCCACTGACTTCTCCTTTCTTTTTTTTTTTAAATTAATTTATTTTAGTTTTTTTAAAAAAAATTTTATTTGTTTATTCATGAGAGACACACAGAGAGAGGCAGAGACACAGGCAGAGGGGAGAAGCAGGCTCCATGCAGGGAGCCTGATGTGGGACTCGATCCTGTGTCTCCAGGGTCACACCTTGGGCCAAAGGCAGCGCTAAACTGCTGAGCCACCCAGGGATCCCCTGACTTCTCCTTTCTTAGAGTGCCTATCACATGCATGACCATTTTATTCTTTGGTGCCAGACTAGTTCCTGTGTTCCTCTTCTCAACTAGACTGTAGTGTCCTTGAGGCTGGGGATTGGGCAGCACACTTAGTCACTTCCCAGCCTAATGCAAAGTTCTATGTTCTACACATAGTAGGTGCTCAGAATCCATCTGCTTGGTTGGATAGTCGCCCCACCTCCCCTTATCCGTGGTTTCTCTTTTTTGCGATTTCAGTGACCCAAGGTCACCTGTGGTCAGGAAGCAGATGATCCTGCTTCTGAGGTATGGTCAGAAGGTCAGTCATAACCTAACATTCTCACAATGACTGTCATCCCCCTCACTTTGTCTCATCATGTAGGCATTTTATCATCTCACATCATCACAAGAAGAAGATGAGTGTGTGGGTATGTAAAGTACAGTAAGATATTTTGAGAGAGAGACCACATTCCCAATAACTTTTATTACAGTTTATTGTTAAAATTGCTTTTTTAAATTATTAGTTATTGTTGTTAGTCTCTTATAGTGCCTAATTTATAGATTAAACTATATCATACATGTGTATGTATAGGAAAATCACATAGGATTTGGTATTATCTGCAGTTTCAAGCATCCTCTGGGGATCTTGAAACTTAGTTGTCAAGAAGAGGGAACTACTGTACAGTGAAGTAGAATATGTGCCCTCTGCTGGCATGGCAGAAAAGAGTATTTTTTAAATCTCTACAACCTTGATCTGACCTTTGTAGAGCAAATTAATGGGCTTCTTTGTATCATTTGGGATCCTCCTTAGAAGATCTGTATTTTCTAATTGTCTATGGGGTCTTGGCATCGTGAAGTATTCAACTTATTTCAAAAAGTCCTAGCCCAGGAGCATCTGGGAGGCTCAGTTGGTTAGTGTTGGACTCTTGGTTTCGGATCAGGTCATGATCTAAGAGTTGTCAGATTGAGCCCCACCTTGGGCTCTGCACTTAGTGAGGAGTCTGCTTGGGATTTTCTTCCTCAACCTCTATCCCTCCCCCACTTGCATGAGCGTGCATGCGTGCTCTCTCACTTGCTCTTAAATAAATAAATAAATAAATAAATAAATAAATAAATAAATCTTTTTTTTTTTTTTTTTAAAGGCCTAACCAACACCAAAAGGCAAACTGAGGTAGTTTGGGATTATAAATAAAAGACACACTCCCAGTTGACGTACAAAGGAATAGTAAACGTATATACCTCATGTTATTCTTGAGAAAGAACTGAAATTCTAACAAGAACAAACATTCGAACATCCAGGGGTTATTGTAAGGTTGTTGGATAATAGAACACATTTAAAATGATGGATGATCATAGGATTTTATATTTTCACTTTAGTAAAAAAGAGAATACAGTTTCTGAAACCGGGGCGGGGGGTGTTAGGCCTGTTGAGATCAAGTGCACTTGATGTACTTTCTCATATTAGAATGTGCATTTAGGGATTCCTGGTGGCTCAGTGGTTTGGCGCCTGCCTTCAGCTCAGGGCGTGATCCTGGAGTCCCTGGATCGAGTCCCACATCGGGCTCCCTGCATGGAACCTGCTTCTCCCTCTGCCTGTGTCTCTGCCTCTCTCTCTCTATCATGAATAAATAAATAATCTTGAAAAAAAAGAATATTAGTTTTGTAGTATGTATTTTTCTGAAGGATGTGTTGGAATTTTTACTCTTCAGTTGGAGTTGCCCTGAAGAACCAAGAAAGAAAGAAAGTGTTCATTCTTTCTTGGTGCTGGGAATAGTATCAGTTGTGTATTTATCCACTATGAATGATTATTTATTTATTTATTTATTTGGGAGAGAGTGAGAGAGAGCATGAGCTGAGGGAGAGGCAGATGGAGAGGAAGAGGAAGACTCCCCAAAGAGCAGGGAGCCTGATGTGGGGCTAGATCCCAGGACCCCAGGATCATGCCCTGAGCCAAAGGAAGACGCCTAACCGACTGAGTCACCCAGGCATCCCACAGGAATGATTATTTAAATACCCTTTGTTTTCTTTACATAATGTGAAATTATTGGTGCACATATACTTACATATATAAAATTTACATATATATCCAGTGTAATACCTTATCTTTGAAACCTATCTGCTATTTGTCATATTGTATACATACACACACATTTTACCATTTAACAGAAAGAATATGACTATTGTACATCATGATTATGATTGTTTCTCACTGGCATATAGCTTGCTTACCCGGATCTTCTTTGATGATAAATTCCACCACAGGTATTCACTAGTATTCAAATAATACGTGACTAGCACAGTGATAAAAGAAATGTAAACATGTTACATTTTCAACTACTTTATGCAGATGAATATTAATACATATATATATGTATGACTCATAATATTTATTTTAAAATTGGGATTTGGGTGGCACCTGGGTGGCTCAGTGGTTGAGCATCTCATCAGTCTTTGGTTCAGGTCATGATCCCGGGGTCCTGGGATTGAGTCCCACATCTGCCTGCATCTCTCTGCCTCTCTGTGTCTCTCATGAATAAATAAAATCTTTTTTAAAAATATAAATAACATAGGGATTTTAACATTGAGGATATTCAAACTTCTAGGGGGACTAAATGGCAGGTGGGTATTATCAAGGTCACTGAAAGAACTGGAGTCCTTTGAGGAGCCGTGACTCACACACCTGGTAGCATTTAAATAGCCTTTCCATGTGTGCTGCTTGCCATCATGTGATTTGTAAAGAAGTAGGATTTGTCCTAAGTGTATACTGAAACATTATGTCTTGTGATCAACATAACTGGTAACAGACACTATCCCGGTAACTTTTAAAATGATGTTTATGACTCAGTGCCCAAACAGGCAATTCTGAGAGGAAGGATCACTGACGTTCAGAGGAGAGAGGGCAGGAGCTGCTGTGTTTATCTTGCCACGGTCAATTTATTTTTTCCTCACAGAGAGCTACTTACCTGTAACCTTGAATCTCCAACAGTACCTTCAGCCACAAACCTCCACTCTTTATAACCTTTGTTACCATTTTGTACTATAAAGCAGGTTTATAGATGAGTCAAGTCTGACATTTTCCATTAGTTCTACATGGCATTCCATAGGAAGCGTTGGAGTGGACCTCCATCCCATCCTATGTGGTAAGTCTAGAGGAATTGGGCAATCCTGTCTCCTGGCCTGATTCGTTGCACATGTGTCCGCATCCTCACCAGCTTCTTCTCTGGAAGAAGCTTCCGCTCGGAAGAGTCACAGAAAGTACTGTTGTCCTGCTACCGGCAGACACCACGATGGCCGAGTGGAGAGATGAAAAGAACATGGGGCTTTGTTGACTTGAGCCTCTGATTCAATTAACCCTGAAGCTCCCTCTGCCCTAGGACTTCATTTATGTGGAGATCATAAATTTTCTCATTGTGTAAGCTGTTTGAGCTGAGGTTTCTATTACTTGCAGCTGGAAGCATCCTCACTGATGAACTGTTCTTAAGAATGACTCATGGAGAAACAATTCTCCCAGCTTCTGATTAACTTTGCCCTCCAGAAATAATTGTCTGGGCCATCGGATACATAAAATATATGGAGGTAGTGAGATTAAAATTATTGTGGTTACATTTAGGGAGAGGGCTGGGATAGTGACCAGAAAGGGGTTCTGAGAGGGGCTTCTGGAATGCTAGTGTTTTCTTGATCCAGGTAGTGGTTATATGGGTGTGTGTACTTTAAGATAAATTCATCAAACTAGATATTTGTGATTTTCTGACTTGTGTGTCTTTCTGTTGTACTTCAATTTAAAAACTTTACTAAAGGGGTACCTGGGTGGCTCAGTCGGTTAAGCATCTGCCTTCAGCTTTGGTCATGATCCCGGGGTCCTGGGACGGAGCCCCATGTCAGGCTCCCCTCTGTGAGGGGAGCCTGCTTCTCCCTTTCTCTCTCTCTCTCTGCAGCTCCCTCTGCTTATGCATTCTTTCTCTCTCTCTCTCTTTTCCTCCCTCCTTTCTGTCAAATAAATAAATCTTTATTACGAAAAGTTTACTAAAAAACATTATATTATAACCCAAACAAGCTATATCTTGACTGGAAGGATATGAATGGCATACTGTGGTCATTTTATTAGGCAATCAAAATAAGCTGGAGACACATTTTCTTTCATAAACTTCCAGAAGCTCACCATAAGGACCTCCTGTCGCTAGCACGTGGCCAACCCACTCTAATCTCAGCCAAAATGTTTTCCTTTTTGGTTCAGATGGGAGAGCCTCAAAGCCTTGCAAATGAAGGACTTCATTGTTTTTAGAATTCAGTCACAATGAATATGAAAAACCCAAATAAAAACTAACAGATTAGAGGCAGTCCATGAAGGGCTTTGTCAAGCCGCATTCTCAGAGAGGCCTTTTATTTTATTTATTTATTTTTAAAGATTTTATTTATTTATTCATAGAGACAGAGAGAGAGAGGCAGAGACACAGGCAGAGGGAGAAGCAGGCTCCATACAGAGAGCCCCACATGGGACTTGATCCCAGGTCTCCAGGATCACGCCCTCGGCTGCAGGCGGTGCCAAACCGCTGAGCCACCAGGGCTTCCCTCTTTTATTTTTATTATTTGTTAATTTTAATTTTAATTAAATTAATTAACATATAATGTATTATTGGTTTCAGAGGTAGAGGTCAGTGATTCATTGGTCTTATATAACACCCAGTGTTCATTACATCACATGCCCTCCTCAATGCCCATCACCCAGATCCCTCATCCCCCACCCACCTCCCCTCGAGCGACCCTCAGTTTGTTTCCTGTGATTAAGAGTCTCTTATGGTTTGTCTCCCTCTCTGATTTTGTCTTGTTTTATTTTTTCTCAGAGAAGCCTTTTAGTTACAGGGGAGTCCATTCCATGGAAACCACCGAGTTTATCGAGACCTCTAGTGCATGAAGGAAGAGATGTAACATGCTTCATCAGGTGTTTTTTTTTTTTTTTTTTTAATTTTATTTTATTTTTTATTTTTTTTTGGTGGAAGATGAACATATGGGCTTTGGGGACCCAATTAGCTGGAAAAGGACTTGACTCCTCTAGAAGCAAACTAGCTAAGGAAGGTTACCATAAATCATAGGTTGGATGGAAAGTAGAATTGAACATGAGACAGCAAGAGTCTGGGAATACCAATCTTCATGAGAGGATTTGAAGAGGAATCTCATTGTGAAACTAAGTGGGAAGTATGGTTGGTTGATGATCAGGCCTTGGTATTCAAATTCCTGAGAGAAGAGAGTCCTGTGCTGTTTGAGCAGCCACATCGATCCACAGAACTAGAAGCACAAAAAGAATGTGGAGGCAATATGTTCCACCTAACTTCAGGGTGCTCGCACATCATTATAACCTCATTACCATCTTGTGAGGGAGGTGAGTTACATCTGATCCTAGGAGAGACAGTGACTAAGAGAAGGCTCTCAAGTCACCAACACCTGGGTTTGATTCCTGTCTCTGACTTACTAGTGTTATGCAATCCACTTAGCCTCCGTTGGTGGTTCTCCACTCCAGGGGACATCTGGCAATGTAGAGATTGTATTTTTAAGATTTTATTTATTTACTTGAGATGGGGAGCATGAGAGCACAGAGGGAGAGAGAGAAGCAGACTCTCCACTGAGCAGGGACCCTAAGATCATGACCTGAGCCGAAGGCAGACAACCGACTGAGCCACCGGGCACCCCACATGGAGATATTTTTTGATTGTCACCACTAGAGGAGTATCGTTAGTATCCAGTGGGCAGAGGCCATACTGCATCCTACAGTGCACAGGACAGCCCCCTACCACAAAGAATTGTTCAGTCCAAAATGTCAGTGGTGCCATGATTGAGAAACTGGGTCCTATCTGATTCTCAATCTCTATCTGTAAGATGAGGATATTGACATCATCTCATTGGGTTGTTACAAGGGGTTACAAGGAGTAGATTACATAAGAGTTGACATTGGATTATCTGTTCTTCCACTATTTCTTCCCCCTGTTTGAGGAGCTGTCCTCGCAGGACTCTACATCTCTTGGAATTCGATTTCCATGGGCTGACTGCCAACAACCATAGTCCCATTTAGTTTCATGATGTTTGTCCCTAGCAGGCATTTTGCATAGTGGGATTCTGCCCCTTTGCCACAGTTGACTGGGTCAGGGGTGGATCCTGGATCCAAAAGAAAGCAGTAAGAATTCTCTCTTCGGGAAGCTTTGTAATTTGCACTGAGATTTGGGTCTGGCCCGTGTCTTGGAGAAGATAAAAACCTGAGAGTTGTGGGTGGTCAGTTCCTCACAGGTGGGCTGGGGTACAGTTTATAACAAAAGAGAGGAATGCAACATTTATGGAGAGAAGGGCGGCCCGAGAGACTGAGTTGCCAGAGTCTGTCCTCTGGCTGCACCATCCCTTAGGTTCTATAGACTATTTCTACACCTTTGTAAGACTTTCTGCTTAACTTGGCTTCAGTTATATGTTTCTTATGGGCAAGGGACACAGTAAGATATGTGGATAACATATGTGGCAGCACTTAGCATAGTGCTTAGGAATAGTAAGCCCTAAATAAGTGGCTGTTATTATCATCCCATATTAGAGAGAAAAAAGTTGAGGCAGAGAGATTAAATAATTTGTCTCGTGTCCCACAGCCCTTGAAGAGGAAAGCTGATCTGGAATCCTGATCTCCTGACATCTCGACTGAGGTTCTGCTCTCTCTCTTGCGTGTGCACTCTCTCTCTCTCTCTCTCTCTAAACATATATAAATATATATAAAACTTTCAGAATAGTGCATAGGTAGGTGAGTACCTGTGTACAGTTGAAAATAACTCAAAGTGAACCTCAGTGCATCTCACCCAGGACAGGAACCACATAGCTGGCTCAGCTCAGAGGACCTTCCTGTGCCTCTCCCTGCCATGTCTCCCGCCAGAGGTAACCAATATCCTGTTTTTTGTTGAAATGGTTTTTAATAGTTTTTCCACCTACATACACATCCCTAAACTATATAATTTAGTTTTATTTGTTTTGGAAATTTATATAAGTGAAACTGTACATATTCTTTTGTAACGTTTTTCTACATCGTGAGGTTCCTCTGTGCCGTTATGCATAGCTGTAATCCATTTATTTCTTTCTTCCACAATATATTTGTCCAAGCTACTGGCAATGAGCATTAGGTTTATTTCCAATTTTCAGCCAATGATTTTACTATTAGCATTCTAGGTTGAGTGTCCTGGTGCATGTGTGCAAGAATGTCTCCTGGGTGCATACTTGCAGTGGACGTATGGTGTTTGAGACTCCCTTTGCTCCACATCCGTGTCAGTTGGGTTCTTCTCCATGCAGTTTTTTTAAAAGATGTTTTTATTTATTTGAGGGAGAGAAAGAATGAGAGATCACAGCGAGAGAGGGAGAGGGTGAAGCAGACTTGCCGCTGAGCAGGGAGCCCAATGCAGAGCTCGATCCCAGGAACCTGGGATGAGGACCTCAGGTGGGGGCAGATGCTTAATCTACTGGGCCAGTCAGGTGCCCTTCTTTCCTCAAAAACTTAAACATAGGGTTACTGTGTGCCCCAGAAATTCCACTCCTAGGTATCTCCCCAAGAGAACTGAAAACCTAGGTTTACACAAAAACTTGGACATGAGTATTTATAGCAGCAGTATTCATAATAGCCAAAAGGTAGAAACCTCCGTAAAGGCCCATCACCTGATACGTGGACACACAAGATGTGGTCTGTCCTATGACGGGATAGATTGTTCAGCGTAAAAAGGAATGAAATCCCCCCCCCTACATGTTGACAACACGACGCTAACTGAAGGAAGCAGACACGGAAAACCACATGTCACAGAATTCCGCTTATATGAAGTATCCAGAACAGGTAAGTTGAGAGAGAAAGAGAAAGTAGACCGCGGTTGCCAGGGGCTGGGGGAGAGAGGAACAGGAAGTGACCCTAATGGGGACAGGGTTTCTTTTTGAAGTGATGAGAAAATGCTTTGGAATTAGTGGTGAGGATCTCACAAGCTGGTGAATAAACTAAAAACCGCTGAGTTATATCCACTGGAAGGGTGAGTTTTGTGGCTACGGGTCATAGCTTAATACATACATAAATGAAAACGCCGTAGCCTTATGCACTTACTCATTCAAAACTCACCTATTAAGTACCTGGGGTATGGCAGGCGGGGGAGGCCCCGGTCAGTGAGTTGGCTGTGGCCCCTGTACCCGTCAGAACCACCGTCAGGTAACAGGTGGCACATTTAGGACTCGGCACCGAGGAGGCACCGAGGAGCGTTTCACGAAGGGGCGCTTGTAGAACTGTGGGCGGGACGAAGAGGTCCCGGGGCGAAGTGAGGTCGGGGTCCAGGGTCGGCACAGCCCGCAGCGCCCCCTGCGGCCCCCGCCCGGGCCCGGGGACAGGGGGAGGGCGGGGGGGGGGGGCGCCTGGGCTGCACAGACCCCGCAGGTCAGCCTCCTCGGGCCGGGGCCAGGGCAGGAGCCCGGCGAGCGACCGTGGAGAAGCAAAGAGAGACTCTCGGTCTTTCCTCAAGGACCTGACATTTGGAGTGGAGAGACATGCGGAAAAATAGAAGTCACAGGCTCTGAGGAGCAAACAGGCTGACGCGAGGAGAGCACTTGGTGCGTGGGGGTGCGTGGGGGTGTGGGGGGATGACGCCACTGGAGCTGGTGCCCGGCGGCGCGTGTTTCCAGGGAGGAGGAGGAGCTGCTGTTGCGCGGGCCCGGGGGTGCGCCCCAGGGCAGGGAGGTGCTGTGAACCGGGAAGGGGGAGCCTGGCGGAGAATCGGTGTTGGGGGGCATCAGGAGCCCCCCTGGGGTGCATTAAGGATGGGACAGACACATGCAGACTCGGGAAAGCACAGCTCGGTGCGGGCGTGAGTCCGTGGGACCCCTCGGCAGGCAGCCGGGCCCTCTCCGGGGGTCGCGCCCGGTGCTGGCCCCCCCGGGCCCCAGGCCTGCCCGCCTGCCCCCGGGGCCCACGTGCCCCCTTCGCAAAGGCGAGAAGGGCCAGGGGAAGGGGGTCCTCTCCGCACAGCCCGCGGCCCCGTCGCCTCGAAGAGGTGGTAACCAGGGTGGCCCCGGGTAGGCCCGCCTGCGCCTGCCCTGCCGGGGAGGGGAGAGCAGGCCCAGGATCCTCGCGGGGGAACCGAGGCCGCGCCTAGCACCCTCCTCCGCACCTGGTGGGTCTCGGGGCCCCAGGCCGAGCTGAGCCCACCCTCGGGCGCCGCCAGCCCGCGCGGCTGGGCGCATCCGCGTATTTTCTTCCACCGAGGTCTCTCCCCCCTGGCTCCGGGCCCGGCCGGTTGCCCACAGACTGGAAAACAAAGGCTCGCGGCCTTCCCTGGAGACCTGGGCTTAAGGGATGGGCCTCGAGCAGGCTGGGCGGATGCTCTGTTGATTTTTTTTCCAAGTGCAGAGAATGTGACAGCCAATTCCTGTTGGAAATGGCCGTTGTTTTCTTTGGAGCACAAAGCACTTTTCCTTTCTCGTGATCGTTCCAGTTCAGGTCATGTTTAGGATGGAGATGATTCTTTAACCTAATTGTGTGCCTTCTTGATCCGTGCCTCCGAAACTCTGGGGGCATAGATCCTACTGCAACCCCGGTAGAAACCATAGACAGTCTCCCTAAAACACACACACACGCGCACACACACACACACGCACACACACACTCGTCCCCAATTTAACATTTAATATTAACCCTCGCAGGTTAGGATCCCTTGGGTTAGGAGGGTGAGTCCTTCCTACTCCCCCCACCTCCCCTCCGCCCCTGCTTTCTGTTCAGTCTGGATCTTAAAATTCCCTTTCTTGAGCACTACTCAGGGGCCTGCATTTCTTGCCCGGCTCCTGCCTGAATTAATCCCATGTGTCCAGCTGCTGAGGAGCAGGGGCCTTTGCGAGCTTTGAACTGCCTCTGGCAGGAAGGCTCCAGGCCGTGGTGCTCTAGTTTTTCAAGCAGCAGAATATTCCCCTGGGATTTGTAAAACTTTTGTCTCCTCCGTGCTTCGTTATTAAGGAGGGGGCCAGACAGCAAGAGTCTCTGCAGAATCTGGACGAGGTGGCACAGCTTTGGATGAGACTAGGGAGACAGGCGTTGTCTGGTTTTGCTGAATTCCAGAAGCCAGTCACTTTGCCAAAATTGCCAAAAATAAAGGACTGTCTAGACACTTACATATTAGGAGCTCTCCTATGAAGAGAGACCATCCTGAAGATCATTGATTTATGCTTCAAGGGCGAGACAAAAGGGTTCATTTATGTAACAGCCTCGGAGGGCGCGTGCTGCGTGCCAGATGGTGGTCTAGGCGCCCCCCGGGGGTAGGATGCGGGCCCACGGGGAATGAGAGGGACCAGCCCTCGGAGGGTTTTAGGTGGTGACGCGTGCAAGGGTGAAAAGAAGTCCGTCCAAGTGATGGATGTGACGGAGGCGCTGCCATGATCTCAGCAGGTGGCTCTGGCGCTGAAGCCTGAATCTGGGAAAGGAAGCACCCTCGGGAGGGGAGCTCCAGGTGCAGGAGCAGCTGCTGCACCGCCTCGAGGCTGCACCGCGCAGGGAGAGAGAAGCGCCCGTGGCTGGCGCCGCCCACGGTCCCGAGTGGGTGCGGGGGGTGGGGTGGGGCGAGGGTCTAGGCCGCGGTCCCGAGTGGGTGCGGAGGGGGCGCCGAGGGTCCGGCGGCACCTGCTGTGACCCCAGGAGCAGGTTAACTGGGCTCCTGGAGCGGCGCGCTTAGAGAGAGCAAGAGGGAAGCGGCGGCCACGCTAGGCCGATTCGGGGTGCAGGTGAGTGGGGGTGGGGTTCGGGCCTCTGGGGGCGCTAGTGGTCGGTGGGATGGAGGGGCCTGTTTTCCAGGTGAGCACCGTGGGGCGTGGGCGTTAGGATGCTCAGCAGTGAGGACCCCAGGAGCCTCCCGTCACTCCCTTGCCAGCGCCAAGGTTCGGGCGCTCTGGCCAGTCAGGGCTGCCTGGTCACCCCCTTCCAGGAAAAACAGTAACACAGACAGATCCTCCCGTAGAGAAGTTGCTTGGCTGTTCTAGTCTCTGCAGACTGTTAATCTCCTTGGCAGGCAAGAGGAGGGAAGGAGAGCTGATATGTAGTAAGTGCCAACTGCATACCTTGATCTGTGCAATCTCACAGTAACCCTGCAAGGCTTTGGTTGTTAGCCTTTTCTTTTTCTTTCTTTTCTTTTCTTTTCTTTTTTCTTCTCTTTTCTTTTAGGGAGGGGGGGGGCGGGAGGAGGAAGGAGAGGGAGGGAAGGAAGGGAGAGGGAGGAGGAAGGAGAGACGGCCATACTTATTATTTATTTATTTCTTCTTTTTATTTCATTTATTTTATTTATTTTATTTAGTATTTTAATTTTTTTCCTTAATACTTATATCTATTATCTTAAGAGTTATTTATTATGTATTATTTATTTTTGTATTCTTTATTATTTAGTTATTGATTCACTAATTAATAAGTACCACCTTGATTATATCTTCTTACTTACATAAATACATGAATTTAGTTCTTCATGTTATTATTCTTTCTGTTCGGTCTTTTCTTTTCTTTCTTTCTTGATTATGTCATATTTCAGTTCAATTCCTAGTATATTATTTAATAAGTTTTTTCGTTATATTACTGCCTTATTTCTTAATTAATTCCTGATGATTAAGTACATTCATAATTCACTTTCGGTCTCGTCTATTCATGCATCACTCAACGAAATTTTATTATTTGTCTTAGTTGCTTCTCGTTTGTCGTATTGATTTTCTATTTCTTTTATTTATTTCTTTATTTTCTTACTTGAGGGAAGGAAGGAAGGAGCGAGAGGAGGAAGGGGGGGAGGGAGGAGGGAGGAGGGCGGGAGGGACGGAAGGGGAGGAGGAGGGAGGGGGGAAGGAAAGGGAGGGAGGGGGGAATGAAGGAAAGACATAACGAAACTAGGGCGGAGGCGGGGAGGGGGGAGGGGGGCGGGGGAGAGGGAGTGAACTTGACGGAAGGAGGGAGGTAGGGGTGGGGGGGGGGGGGGGGGCGGAGGCGGGGGAAGTCATGGACGGAGCTAGGGAATGGTATGTGCTGGGTCGGTCTTATGCCTACCTCCGGTTCGTTTTTTTCTGTCGGTTCTTTCTTCTTCTTTCTTTCTTTCTTTTTCTTTTCTTTTCTTTTTTTTTCTTTTTCTTTTTCTTTTTCTTTTTCTTTTTCTTTTTCTTTTTCTTTTTCTTTTTCTTTTTCTTTTTCTTTTCTTTCTCTTCCAAAACAAGTTCACAGAGGTTAGGTTGCATTGCCCAAGGTCACACAGCTAAGGAGGGACAGAGCTGGTATCCAAACCCAGGTCTGTCTGTCTCTAGTTCTTTCCCCATCAGCCCTGGCCAGCAAGACCAGGTGAGCACACTGAGAAACCTGAATAACCCTGAGATCCCCCCAGGGCTTTTAGCTACTCCTTGGTTGAAAACTGGTTTCTGTTGGGGGTGTCTGCTGACTTTTCCAGACCATGGAGTGTGTTGAGTGCAGTGATGTTTAAGAAGAGTGTTTTAAGACAGTCCCTGATGGTCAGAAGATTGAATGATGCCAGAGAATCTAATGAAGAAAGAAGTTTGGGTCTTGAGACAAACAGGCTCATTAGCAGTAAATCAATTTGGATGAAATCAATTAGGGCTAACTGGAAGGTAGAACCTACACTATCCCTCTTGACCCTTTTGAAATGAGAGACTGCTGGTGGTTACCCATGTATCACAGAGGCACGACAGGGCCAAAGACACTAATGACAAAGGAATTCTGTGCTGTAAATCCTGCCTCTGCTGTTCTGTGGCCAGTTGCTTGGACTCTGGAGGGTGCTGGAGGGCTCCAAGTTTTCCAGCAAGGTCCTGGGCCTGGGCCTCCAGCAGCTTCAGGACTGTGTGTGTCACCTAAGACTCCCGTGGATCTCAGGCCTTTCAGAGCAACTAGAACCATCTGGGCCTCACAGGTTCCCTGCCCAGGACAGTGCCAGAGAAAGGCTGTCCCAGAGCCTGCACATAGGAAGAGCCCACCCGTCACGCCCGGGGTTACACCCAGGGTTACAAAGAGCAACATGACACTGTGACCTTCTCTTTGGTGCCTACCAGGCTGCAAGCTCCACGGAGGGAGGACCGTGTCTTCTTTCCATCTCTTATTACTTCTGTGGTGCTTGAGTGAATTAACCGAAGCTGACTGACAGATATTGTCTGTAGCCTCCAGGATTTGACATTTCAGCCAGAGTTACAAGCGCATAAAGAGGAAACCAAGGCATTAAGAACGGTATGTTTTGGAATCAGATGGAACCAGATTCCAGCCGAGGTAGTGAAGCCTTGGTTTCCTCATCTGTGGACTGAGGTGATGAGACAATTAGAGAGTGGCTGGAAGGGTTAAATGAGATGATGCACGTTAAGTGCTTAGCACGTAGTGACCATCAGGAGTAAGTACTTAGCACTTCTACAATCACCACCAATGTGTTGCATGGTCCTTCATGTTTCAACGGGAACTTTTACATTTTTTTTTGAACTTTTACATTTTTTGACAGTGACCCACACCACAACCTTATAATGTGTGCATATGTATCTTTAAATGTAGCCGAAATGTAAATTTTGTGAAATAATATCTTTACTGTGTGTGATGAATCCTGTTTGTATTCTATTCAGTTTTGTTGAAAAAAATCCTGAAGGGAAAAAGGGGAACTTTTTGGGGTGATGGACAGGTTCTATATTTTGATGAGAGGGATGGCGTCTTTGCCAAAAATCATTGAACTCTACATTAAAATGGTTGCATCTTACTGCATGTCAGTTAGAGCTCAACAGATTTGCAATTCCCTAAATCAATTTTTTATTGAGAGCACTGAATCCTAACCACTAGGCCACCAGGGATAAATTAAGGGAAGCCCGATGCGGGACTCAATTCCAGGACCCTGGGATCACATCCTGAGCTGAAGTCAGCCACTTTGAGCCACCCAGGTGCCCCTAGCAGGGCTTTCAAAAGAGACATCGAGTTCTAGCAAGGGCCATCTGGAGGGGTGAGTGGAAGAAGTCCTGGAGTTTTAGAAGCCCTTTTTCTAGCTCTTATTAATAGGAAGGGAGGTAGGACTTTGGTGGTATCTAAGGAATGAGTGCACACCAGCCCTTTCTTATCATGTATGATTGTCTATAACAGACCCAAATCTGGAAGGATTCTCAATAATTTGCCAATAACCTTTAGGGAAAGGAATTTCACTGCCTGATATTTTTACAATTGTATGCTACTAAAAAGATGTATTTTAAATTTATTTTAAATCTTTTTTTAAATAGGTGACATATTCACATAGAAAATATTCCCATTCTTGTCCTCATCTGCGGAGACACCCACTCCCTATGCTATAGGTACGTAATGTTTCTAATTTCTTATGTATCCTTCCAGAATTTTTTATGCATATATACTTAAATATATGTATATATAATTTAATTAAATATATATTTATACATTTATGTATATATTTTATAGATATATGTATATATATTTAATTAATATATATTTAATTAAATTTAATTATATATACGTATATTTAAGTATATATAAGTAAATATATACATATATAGATGTATAAATACATATATACACACACATATATATATATTTTTTAGAAAGAAAGTATGTGTGAGCAGGGGGTTGGGAGGGGCACAGAGGGAGAGGGAGAGAGATAGAATCTTAAGTAGGCTCCACACTGAGTGCAGAGCCTTACATGAGGCTTAATTTCATGATCCTGAGCTCATGACCTGGGTCAAAACCAAGAATTGGACACATAGCCGACTAAGCCACTCAGCTGCCCCTGGGAGCAGCAGGCAGAGTAAGAGGGAGAAGCATGCTCCTCGCTGAGCAAGGAGCCCAATGTGGGGCTCGATCCCAGGACCCTGGGATCATGATCTAAGCTCAAGTCAGATGCTTAACCAACTGAGCTACCCAGATGCCCCTAAATATTCATTTTTAAAAAAAAGATTTTATTTATTTATTCGTGAGAGACACACAGAGAGAGGCAGAGACACAGGAAGAGGGAGAAGCAGGCTCCATGCAGGGAGCCCTACGTGGGACTCGATCACGGGACTCCGGGATCATGCCCTGGGCTGAAGGCAGGTGCTCAACTGCTGAGCCACCCAGGCATCCCCCTAAAGATTCTTCATATAACTTTTTTGAGTTCCATCTCTAGAAAGGAAATTTGAATTCAAACCAATGACTAGACAGACATAAGGGCTCTGGAGATTTCCCATAATCAAACATCCATAGGTAGCTAGTGGAAATGAGGTATAGCCCTCTAAAGGGAAGAGAGCTTTTAAACATAATAAATGTAAAACAGTCATTGATAGATGCTCATTATAAAGGGTCCAAGAAAAAAAAATAAAGGGGCCAAGTCATTCAATAAGAAGGAAAATTACCCCAAATTTCTCCACCCAAAAATAAAAATAATTAACATCAATTGAACATTATTCTGGACTGGTGATGTCCGGTAGAACTTTCTGTGATGATGGAAATGTTTTTGAACTATTGCAGTAACCATTAGTTATATATGTCTATTGAGTGCTTGAAATGAGGCTAGTGAAGTTGAGGACCTGAACTATTTATTTTATTTTAATTAATTTTAACTTAAATATACATAGCCATGTGCATCTAGTGCCTGCTGTAATGGACAGCACAGTTCTATACTCTGTTCAGTGCGTACGTGTGAGTGGAAAGATGGAAAGAAAGGCTGGGGAAGCAGGACACCTTGGCATTGCCCAAACACATAAGCGTGATTACTAATTGATCTAGTAATTCTACTTCCAGAATCATCTTTAAAAAAATGGTATGTCTTTCTTCAAAATCTAGCTCTGAGAGTGTTTATTAATGAAAAACTGGAATGAATGTTGCAGGAAAATATTTACTGCCATGGAAATATGATCACATATCTTCCCTGAGTGAAAGGCAGGTTACAAAGCAAGATGATTTCATTAAAATATAAGTAGCCTAGAAAGTATATTTCAAACTGCTTGGTACATGGTAGGCACTCGACACATATTTTTATATGGATGAGTGTACGTTAAATAAGAGTTAGCACTGGGTGGTGAAATTATGAGTGACTTTATATGTTCTTCTGCTTCCTTATTATATTTTCTAATCTTTCTATGGTGAGCACATAAGAAAAGAGCGTTTACTAAAGGGAGGCATCTGGCTGGCTCAGTCTGAAGAGCATGTGACTCTTGATCTCGGGGTCATAAGTTTGGGTGTAAAGATTACTAAAAAAAATAACAATAATAATTAAAAAAATATTTACTGAATTCAGAAGTATAGCTGCTAGGTCATGATATTTCAGAGTTGGAAGGAACTTTGGATACAAGGGCGCCTACGGCGAGTTAAGGACAGAAACTCGGGTTTCCCGACTACACACAAACATCTTCTAGAGCCAAGTTGAAAAGGTTGCTGGATTGTGTCCTGTTCTGGGTTATCCTGGCCAGGACAAACTCTCTCAGTGTGGCAATTCAGGAGTGGATTTCAAGGGGAAAAAAAACAAAGAGTATTAATGCTCCTCAACAAGATATAAACATCACAAGAAAATCTCTCTGTAACAAACCATGGGCGTTATAATCTTTACTGTGTCTGGGCCTGCCTCCCCCTGGGATTGTGTCCTGTGTTGTGACTCCATCAAGACACCCTCCAGGACTTCCTGTCCAGCCAGCATCGGGGGAGAGAAGGTTCTATCCTCAACCAGGAAGTCTCCTGGTTGTCCCCATGTTTTGACTCTTCTTCAAAGCTTATCCTTTTTCAAAATTATTGATGGAATCACTGAGTCTCTCCCTTAGATGTCCTTTCTTGTTATTAGGCCTGCGGTATTGGCATTCATGCTCAACTTTGAAACTTTTTTATATGAAATGCATTTTGTTATACAAAATGATTATTACTACCCCAGGGCTGTTAGGTCTGTGACTCAGTCCACGTTATCTCAATCCATTTTTTTCTGAGTACCAACTAGGTCCAATGCACTGGTAGATGCAGGAAAGTACAAAAGTACAAAAGTATCAAAGAGAAATGAGAACATATACCCACAAAAAGAGTACCACAAAAATGTTCACAGCAGCTTTGTGTGCAATAGCCAAGATTGGTAACAACCCAAAGGCCCACCTACAGGAGAACGGATAAATAAATTGTGACATATGCATTTACTGCTCAGCAATAAAAATATGGACAAAGGACTTGAGTAGACATTTCTCAAAAGAAGATATGTAAATGGCCAAGAGCACACAGAAAGATGCTCAACATCACTAATCATCGGGGAAATGAAAGTCAAAACCATAGTAAGATACCACCTCACACCCATCAGGATGGCTACTGTCAAAAAATCCTAGAAAATTAAAATGTTGGCAAGGATGTGGAGAAATCTGAACCCCAGTACCCTGCTGGTGGGAAGGTGAAATGATACGGCTGCTATGGAAAACAATACGGCGATTTCTCGATTACTTCAGTTCACAATGGTAACTCAACTGTCTGTTGATGGATGAGCATATAAATAAAATGTGGGGACGCCTAGGTGGCTCAGCAGTTGAGCATCTGCCTTCGGCTCAGGGCCTGATCCCAGGATCCGGGATCGAGTCCCACCTCGGGCTCCTTGTGGGGAGCCTGCTTCTCCCTCTGCCTGTGTCTCTGCCTCTCTCTCTGTGTCTCTCGTGAAGAGATAAATAAAATATTTTTTAAAATGTGGTATACACATACAGTAGGATATTAGTCAGCCTTAAAAAGGCTGACACATGGATGAAAACTTGAGGACATTATGATAAGTGAAATAAGCCAGTCACGAAAAGGTAAATACAGTATAATTCCAGGTCTAAATGAGGTATCTAAAGTATTAAGGGGGCACGCCTGGGTGGCTCAGTGGTTGAGCATCTGTCTTTGGCTCAGGGGTGATCCCAGAGTCTGGGGATCGAGTCCTGCATCAGGCTCTCTGCTGCATGGAGCCTGCTTCTCCCTCTTCCTATGTCTCTGCCTCTCTCTGTGTGTCTCTCATGAAAAAATAAATAAAATCATTAAAAAATAAAAAAAAAAATAAAGTAGCCAGGGGGCGCCTGGCTGGCTTAATCGGTAGAGCGTACAACTCTTGATCTCCAGGTTGTGAGTTCAAGCCCCATGTAGGGTGTAGGGATTACTTTAAAAAAAAAAAAAAAAAAAAAAACTTCAAAAAATAAATAAAGGAGTCAAATTCATAGAAACACAAAGTAGAATAGTGGTTACCCAGGGGTGGGAGAGAGGGGAAAAAGTTGTTTATGAGTTTAGAGTTTCAGTTTTGCAAGATGAAGACATTCAGGAGATCTATTGCACAACAGTGTGAATATACTTAATACTACTGACTGTACACTGAAGGATGGTTAAGATGGTAAATTTAATGTGTCTTTTTTAAAAACATAATTTAAAAAACTGTCAGGGTCATCAAAACAGGGAAAGTCTGAGAAACTGTCACAGCCAAGAGGAGCCTAAAGAGACAAGATGGCTAAATGTAATATCGTGTCCTGGATGGGACAAAAAGACATTAGATAAGCTGAGGAAATCTGAATAAACTATGAACTTCAGTGAATAATGACATATCAGCACTGATGCATTAATTGTGACAAACACATCACACTAACGTAAGATGTTAACAAAAAGGGAAACTGGGCCTAGGGTATATGGAAACTCTTTTTTTTTTCTTCTTTTTTTGGTACCTCTTGACCACCTTCATCCATTCTACCAACCCCACCTCTGGCAACCACCAATCTGTTTTCTGTATCTATGAGTTTGGTGTTTGTTTGTTTTTAATTTTTATTTATTTTTAAAGTAATTTCTACAGCCAAATATGGGGCTCAAATGCACAACTCTGAGATCAAGGGATGCATACTCTACCGACTGAGCCAGCCAGGTGCCCCCGTTTCTTTCATTTTTTAGATTCCACATATGAGTGAGATCATACGTTATTTGTCTTTATTTCATGAAGAAATAGAAAATCTGAAAGACCGATTATTAGTAAAGAGATTGAATCAGCAATCAAAATCCTCCAACAAACAAAAGTCCAGGACTAGATAACTTCACCGGTGAATACTACCAAACATTTACAGAATTAATTAAAGAATTAATACCAATCCTTCTGAGACCCCTCCAGAAAACAAAAGAGGAGGGAGCACTTCCAAACTGATTTTATGAGGCCAATATTACCCTGATACCAAAACCAGACAAGGATGACACAAGAAGAGAAAAATCCTCAACAAAATATTAGCAAACCAAATCGGACAATACGTTAAAGTGGGATTTATTTCTGGGATGCAAGGATGATTCCACATACGCAAATCCATCAGTATGATGCACCACACTAACAAGATGAAGGATAAAAATTATAGGATCATCTAAATAAATGCAGAAAAGGCATTTAATAAAATTCAACATCATTTCTGATAAAAAAAAACTCTCGACCAAGTGAGTATAGAGGGACCCTGCCTTAACATAATAAAGGCCAAATGTTTACTCAGCCATCAAAAAGAAGGAAGGCTTGCCATTTGCAACGACATGGTTGGAGCTAGAGAGTGTAATGCCAAGTGAAATAAGTCAGTCAGAGAAAGACAAATACCATATGATTTCACTCATATGTGGAATTTTAGAAACAAAACAAACAAGCAAAGGGAGAAAAGGAAGAGAGACAAACCAAGAAACAGACTCTTAACTATAACTGCCGAGAGCAAACTGATGGTTACCAGTGGGGAGGTGGGTGGAAGGATGGGGGAAATAGAGATGGGGATTAAGGAGTACGCTTGTTGTGATGAGCTCCACGTGATTAAAATCAAGTGCCTTGAGGGGAGCCTGGTTGGCTGAAAGAGTCTGCTTTCAGCTCAGGTCATGATTTTGGGGTCCTGGAATCCCCGCTTAGCAGGGAGCCTGCTTCTCCCTCTGCCTCTGCCTCTCCCCCCACTTGTGTTCAATTTCTTTCTCTCTTTCTCAAATAAATAAAACTCTTAAAAAAAAAAAAAACTTAGGGGAACCTGGGTAGCTCAGTCTGTTAGGAGTCTGCCTTTGGCTCAGGTCATGATCCCGGGGTTCTGGGATGGAGCCCTGCATTGTGCTCCCCGCTCAGCGGGCAACCTGATTCTTCCTCTCTTCCCTGCTCATGCTCTCGCTTACTTTCTCTGACACTATCTCTGTCTCTCTCTCTCTCAAATAAATAAATACAATCTTTAAAAATAAATAAATAAAACCTAAACAACAACAACAAAAGGCTTTCTTTATTTTTTATTTATGATAGTCGCAGAGAGAGAGAGAGAGAGGGGCAGAGACACAGGCAGAGACACAGGCAGAGGGAGAAGCAGGCTCCATGCACCGGGAGCCCGATGTGGGACTCGATCCCGGGTCTCCAGGATCGCGCCCTGGGCCAAAGGCAGGCGCTAAACCGCTGTGCCACCCAGGGATCCCCAAAAGGCTATCTGTAGCAAGCCCACAGCTAACATCATCCTCCACAGTGACAGCTAAAAGCTTTTCCTCTAAGCTCCTCGGGACGAGACAGGATGCCCACTCTCCCCATTGTTCTTCAATATGGCATTCAAAGTCCCAGCCAGAGTATTTAGGAAAGTTTTTGTATCATCCTCATAATTTTTCTGTGAATCTGGAACCATTCTACAAAATAAGGTCTGTTAAAAAAAGGGGGGGTATCCCTGGGTGGCTCAGCGGTTCAGCACCTGCCTTTAGCTCAGGGCGTGATTCTGGAGTCCCGGGATCGAGTCCCGCGTGGGGCTCCCTGCATGGAGCCTGTTTCTCTCTCTCTCTCTCTCTCTCTCTCTCTGTGTGTCTCTCATGAATAAATAAATAAACTCTTTTAAAAAATAATAATAATTGAGGTCCTGCCCTGGAGGAATGTGGTGGCTGGGGCATGAAATAGGAGTTGGTCTCCTGGGTTCAAGCCCTGGCTGCACTGTGGCCTGGCTGGGGGCCCTGGAGAGAGTGAGGTCACCCTTTGCCGTGGGACAATGTCTTTTTTTTTTTTTTTTTGGAAAGCTGGGGGTAATGCTAGGACCTACCTCGTGGGGGGGGGGGGTTCTGAAGACTCCACCCAAAGTGCTCAGCACCCCCTGGCCCCTTGGCCGCCGCAGGCACCTCGGCCGCGGGGAGCAAGCATCTGCGGGCCGGCAGGCAGCCTGGATTCAAATTCTGTTCCCCCGGCGGCTATTTATAAACCTGTGGGCCAGTCCCCCGCACGCAGCCTCCCTTTCCTCGGCTATAAAAAGGGCTGATGCCGCCCGCCCCGGGGTGGTTGGGAGGACGGCAGGCGCCGGGCGGGGGAGGGGGGGGGAGGGCCGGAGGGGGCGCCGCGGGGGGGGCCTCCAAGGACCCCCCCCAGCCCCCCGGGCCCCGGCCGAGCGGAGCCTCCCCGGCCTGCCCCTGTTCTTTCCCAGCCCCGCTCAGCCCTCGCCTGCCCGCACCCCGGCCCACCCCGGCCTCGGCCTGCCCCGGGCCTGCCCCGAGCGCGTCCCCCTTGATCCCCGCGGTCCTGAGCGCAGCACAAAGCAGGGGCGCGCCCCACACAGGCCTGGGGGAGCTGGGATTTCAGGGCGCCGGCAGGCACGGGCACGCTTCGCCCTCTGGACCCCCCCTGGCTCCCCAGCTCTCTACCATCAGAGCTTCACTGCTTTGGCTTAAGCCAAATTGGGAGCCTGCACTTGGTAAAAAAAATGCAACTTTCTGTAATCAGAATCCTAGCAGAAAATAGGAGGCACACTCCAAAGGGCTCAGCTGAATATTGAAATAAAAAAACAAGGGCCGCCTGGGTGGCTCAGCGGTTGGGCGCCTGCCTTTGGCTGAGGGTCCAGGATCGAGTCCCCCATCGGGCTCCCTGCATGGGGCCTGCTCCTCCCTCTGCCTCTCTCTCTCTCTCTCTCTCTCTCTCTCTCTCTCTCTCTCAGTGTGTGTGTGTCTCTCATTAATAAATAAAGTCTTTAAAAAATTGCTTTAAAAATAAAAAAAAAAATAAAAGAGGACGGTTAGTGGCAGGACTGTTTACAGTGAAGTGGGCAGGATGGAGGCAGCCAGCAGGGCTGGTGAGGTGCTGTGGGCTGTGACGGCAGGCAGCGGGCAGCACCCTAGGGTGGGAGGCTCAAGGGAGCCCGTGAGAGCTGAGCTGTGGAGCATGTCGCCTGCAGAGAGGCAGCCCCTGGTCGGGGCTGCGAGGCTGCAGCGGGCTCTCCTCCTGCCCTCAGATCTCTGGGCAGTGCCCAGCACTGGCCCGCCACCCCCCAGCCCTGCCCTGCAAGTCAGGGGGTGAGGGAGGTGAGCTTCCCAGGGACAGAGGGGGACAGACACTGGATCTGTGCTGAGGGTAGAGGAGCCAATGGAGGAAATAAACCTTCAGAAGTGATGTGCTTTAGTCCTTCTCCATCACAGGCGGTTCAGCATAAATGGTGGCATCAGATCCCTTAAGAAGACGGAGGGTAAGAGACCAGGGGCCTAGAGATTAAGAAAGAAAAGAATATCATTAGCAGGGAATGGGTACCTCCCCCAACTGAGAAAGACAAACCTTGCCTGTTCCCCGTGATAGTTCTAGAATTTCTGTATGTCCATACACTGCTCCTAAGGATGGTCATCTGGATGGATGGGAAATGGCCTGTTGAGCAATCACCAGCTTTACTCAGGTTGGAGGAAGTAGGGGTGGTGCTGAGGAGGATTATGGGGCATTAAGTCTCTCCCCCACCCAGGCCTCCCTTCAGCTCCTGAGCAAACCTTTGTCATGGGGGGACTGCTGGGAGCCTCACATGATGGGACTACAGTGAGCAATGATCCATTGATCACCTGGGGGAGGTGACCTGGGAAGGAGCCCCCTCACCAGGCCCAGCCTAGGACCAGTGGGCCAGCTGTGGGAAGTGCAGGGATTTGGTGGTCTTCAAATCTGGATCTGGGCGGGAAGACGAAGGGGATCAGTGGCTAAGGGTGTGTGAGGGACCGCAGAGGGAGCGCAGAGGTAGGGGAAGGGAGCCCTAGTGTGGAATGGGGCTCCTTTGGGGCTAAGAAGGGTCAAGGATTAAGGACCTCAGCATTCCAGGTAGGATCCAGAAAGCAGGAGCCCGGGTGTCACCGGCTAACTTTGGGAATAGAAGAGCTCAGGCCACACCCCATGCCTGCTGATCCTGATTTGCATTTTCACAGATCTCTGTGTGCTTCTCCTGTTTCCCATAGTTGGAGAAACCCTGATCTAGCCCGCCCTGCTCAGGTGAGCCTGCTGCTCTTCTCCCCTAGTGTATCTGAGCTCTTTTCTCTCAGGGCTTTTTCACTCGGAAAGTCACTCAACAAACACTGAATGACTAATCCGTGCCCAGCACTGGGAATACAGAAATTCCCAGCAGATGGAAGCAAGTAGGAAACTGCAATCCAGTGTGGGAAATGCCATAATAAGGATGCTATGTGTCGGGTGCAGGAGGAGCCCCGACCTATGGTGGGGGTGTGGCCAGGGAATGCTGCTGGGAGCTGTGGCCCTCCACCCTGCTCCTGATGTGGGCTCTACTCATTCAGCCCGACCCTCCTTCTCTGCCTCTTTCACTGTGTGTTCAGTTTCAGTTCATTATCTAAGTAGTGCTGCTCTATTTTCTCCCGTTCTACCCCCTAGTAGGCCCTAAATTCTAATTGTGAGAAGATGAACCAGTGAATGGATGCTATGGTACAGATCAGAAGCAGGCCAGGTGGCCGTGAGACTCACTCCACTTGTCCATCAGCCTGCTATGCAGACCCCCTTACCCATCTCCCCCTGTCCATATATGGTTTTTGAAATGTGAACGTTTATTTCCTCAATTATGGGTTTTCAGAACGAGCACATAAAGCATGCTAGGAAGCCTTGCATAGAAAGTGGTTACAGGGACGCCTGGGTTGCTCAGCAGTTGGGTTTCTGCCTTTGGCCCAGGGCATGATCCTGGAGTCCCGGGATTGAGTCCTGCATCAGGGTCCCTGGGTGGAGCCTGCTTCTCCCTCTGCCTCTCTCTCTCTCTGTGTCTCTCATGAAGAAATAAATAAAATCTTTAAAAAAAAAAAAAAAAGTGGTTAAAAGCACAGATGCAAGTGCTTCATTATTTACTAGGTCAGTGACTTTAGGCATGTTTCTATATTTCTCTTGCCTGTTTTCCCACCTGCCAAATGTGGATAATAGGAGTACTACCCTCATAGGGTTACTGAGGGGTGTGGTGGGGGGTCACATGAGTTATCTGTAAAGCACCTGGGACAGTGCCTGGCACTTGGTGAGTGCCATGAAAGTGTTTGCTATTCATTTTTTTAAAAATATTTTATTTATTTATTTGAGAGAGAGAGACTGAAATAGCGAGAGGGAGCAAGAGCAAGGAGAAAAGGGAGAAGCAGGCTCCTCACTGAGCAGAGAGCCTGACATGGGGTTCAATCCCAGGACCCCAAGATTATGACCTGAGCTGAAGGCAGATGCTTACCCCACCAAGCACCCAGGTGCCCCAGTGTTTGCTATTCATGAGAACTGGGCCTGTGTTTCATTTGCCTGGTCTCAGGTAATCAGGAAAGCCAAAAACATCCTCTGTGAAAGGCAAACAGTGGGAGGCTGGTCTTTCCCACATGCACATCAGAGAGTCTGAGCTGGAGGAGAAAGATCTTTGTCCCCAGCAGGTGGTGGCTGGGCTGTAGACTTGCCGGAGCATCACAGTCTGGTAACTACTTTCATGGGGACTAGAAAGACCTTCTTCTCAGGTCGTTCTCATCAGGGCTCTGTGATTGACTCTCTTGTCAGGGATCTCCCCGACCTCCTCCTCTTTGAAGCCCCCAGGGCTGGTGGCCTTTCTACTTCCTCTCACTGCTAATTGAAAGTCAGGCAGTTGGGTCTGGCAGGCAGATGGTGATACCCAGGCTTGGCTGGCATTGAAACTAATTTGTAGAGTTCATATGTTCATATTTAGTGAACTCTGAAGGCCAAAGGGCCACTTGGGCATCCTCTGGGCTCCGATCGGATCTGTTTCTTCTAAGTCAGGGGAGCTCCTGGCTGCCTCCTACTCATCTAGTGGAACAGGAATTGGAACACACATCTTGACATCTGAGCCTGAGCCATGTCACATGGAGGTTTCTGACTAGGGACCAGTTCAGAGACATGTGGCCAATCTGTGGCTCTGGTATGTTCTTGGAAACTTGGGGGATTTTGTATCATGGCTTTCTGGCCACTGCCCCTGATGTGGAGGAAACAAGAGGTTTTTGTCTTCCAGCCCACAGCCCAAATGAGCAGAAGGATGCTCTCAGCCTAGGAGAGCAAGAGGGCACGTGAGCCCTTGCCCAGCCGGGACCTTAGAGGAGCTGTTGAAGTGGCTGGCGGACAAGGGGTGTGGGGGGGGGGGGGGGTAGTGAGCTGAAACTATCGCTTTCGGGGACTGGCTGTGGGGTCACAGTACAATTATACAGGTTTAGTAATGTTGGAGTTTTTGTTGTTGTTGTTTTTGAAGATTTTCTTTTTAAGTAATCTCTACACTCAGTATAGGGCTCCAACTCACAACCCTGAGATCAAGAGTTGAATGCTCCACTGAGTCAGGCAGCCAGACGCCCCTGGAGTTTTTATTAACTGCCAGGAGATGTTGTCAACTGAGACAGTTGTCACCTCCAGCACTTGGCACACAGCATTGGCTTGGTCATGTGGGTAATAAGCACCTGGCTGACCTTGACTCCTTCCATTAACCATTCCGTGAAGGAGCTGTGACACCAGAGTCCTTTACAGAAGGCTCTCAGAAGTTTCCTTTTTCTCTTTAAAACCTTCTTATTTCAAAATAATTTCAATTTCACAGAAAAGTTGCAAACATAGTATACCCTTCACTCAGATTTACTCTTCACATTTTCCTGAATGTGCTTGCTGTGTGTGTGTGTGTGTGTGTGTGTGTTTGCACATATGTATATGCAGGATATTTTTCTGAAGCACTGAAAACTAAGTTGTGGACAAATTTACCCCATAATACTTCAATGTGTATTTCCTAAGAGCAAATATGTTTTATTGCATAACCACAATATAATTATAAAATTCTGAATCAAATCATGAACATAGTATCGATTCAATACTATTATCTAATTTACAATTTGTATTCCAATTTCACCAATTTCCAGTAATGTATTTTCCAACCATTTTCCCCCCCATTTAGGATCTAACACAGGATAAGCATTACCTTTGGCTGTCAGGTGACTAAAAGTCTCTAGATTTGTTCCTTAATCTTTCTTTATGTTTCATGTCCTCTGGAATTTTCTAAATGAAAATCAGCCTAAGAGCATTCTTTAGGCAGTGCTTTCTCTAAATGCTAGCTTAAAAATTAAAAAAAAAAAAAAAAGTCCTTTTCAGTTCTTGCTATTGAAGCCTCAAGACAGGTGGATTTGACAACAATCTATTTTGGTCATGCCTGGCCATTTTTGGCGTATCCATCTACACTAGTCTCAAATGATGCTAGGATTTGCTCTTGGGTACACAGTAGATGCTTAATAGGTACCTGCCAATTTGCCAGGAGGGAATGTGGATTTGACCACTGGATCAAATAACCCAAATAACATTCCGGGAGGATTTTGCTGATGCAGAATTGGGAGACAAAAGGTTGGCTCTTCCAGAGGTGAATACCAGGGGCAATAATGCAAGGACAGCAGGCAGGCTGGGAGTTCTTCATCTTTCTATTACATAGTGCGCTTAGCTTCCCCTTCTCCTCACATTCCCCAGCAGGAGAGTTATCAAACTCACCCAGTGGAGGGAGTGAGACACGGTGCTGTCACGGTCCTCCAAACTATGACCTATACTTTTTGACCTCTTGCCTAGGATTTGTAACTTTGGATCATCTCCGCAGGAACAACAGGGGATAGAGCTTTGAAGTCAAGCTGTTTGCAGTAGCCAGCCTCCAAGGTGTCTCCAGCCTCCCTCCTCTGGTGTCTTCCCCGGGTCCCCCTTGCTTATCCCCACCCACCTGCATGAATCAGGGCTGGCCCACGTGAACCATAGAATTTGGTGAAAGTGACAGTCCCTGACTTCTGAGGCTAAATCGTAAAAGATAATGCAGCTTCAGCCTTGTTCTCTTGGTTAGCTTGTCTTAGAGGCTACTTTGAGGATACTCAGGCATTCCCGTGGGGAAGCGCGTGTGGAGAGAGACTGAGGCCCAGCCAATAGCCAGCACTAACTTGCCAGCTGTGAGTGAGACATCCTAGAAATGGATCCCCCAGCTGCAGCCAAGTCTTGAGAGGACTTCCACATTGACCAGCATCCGACTGCAACCTCATGAAACACCTGGAGCCAGATGCTCCTATTCAAGTTACTCCCAAATTCCAGACCCACAGCAACTGTGAGAGATAGTAAACAACGAGTGTTATTTTAAGTCCTGGAGCTTTGGGGTAATTTTCCATGCAGGAATAGATAATTGTCACATCATTCCATTGAAAGCTATTAAGGTGCATATGACCCAGCAATTCCGTTTCTAGATATATGCCCAAGAGAACTGAAAACATATATCCAACAGAAACTTGTGCCCCGTGTTCACTGCAGCATTATTCACAATAGCCAAATAGTGGAAGGAACCCAACTGTTCATCATCTGATGAATGGATACATGTAAATGTATATCTACACAATGGAATATTATTCAGCCATAAAAAGGAATGAAGTAGGGATACATGCTACAACATGGATCAACCTTCAAAACATCAGGCTAAGTGAAAGAAGCCGCTCACAAAAGACCATGTAAGGATTAGTTTATATGAAATGTTCACATTAGGCAAATCTATGGAGCTGGAGAGTCAATTGGTGGTTGAGAGGTAACTGTTAATGGGTACAAGATATCTTTTTGGGGTGAAGAAAATGTTCTAAAATTGATTGTGGTGATGGTCGCACAACTCTGAATATACTCAGAGCCATTGAATTGCACACTTTAAATGGGTGGGTTGTATGGTATGTGAATTATAGCTCAACAAAGCTGTGACAAAATGATAAAGAGACAGACTCTAAAGGGGACTTCAGAGGAGTTTTGTTCCTGTTCTAAGATATTAGTGTCTCTTTACTGGGTTCTTGGGAAAGGTCCTGAGAGACTCACCTGGCTAGAAGGTGGGAAAGAACAGTTGGAACTGAAAACGAGGAACAAAGGAGATGGTCTGCTAAAATAAAGAATAATTCTAAACTTCCAAGTGCCAGATAGTCAGAATTACGAATTATAATCCTGACAAGATTAGACTTCGGGGAGGAAATTAATAATAGAACCTGAATTTCTTCATTAAGTCCCGGTGGGAATGTGATGTTTCCACCCTTGAAAAATGACAGTCAACCATTGTCAAGTGCAGGTTCCTCCTCCACCTGCTGGAACTTTAGCTGAGATGTTCAGCCCATTTTTTTTTTTAATCAACCCAGATCACTGATGTTTTAGTCCAGAATGGCTATTCTGAACTTTTTTTTTTAAGTGCTCTCTCTCTTAAATAAGAAAAAAAAAATCTTAAAAAAACAAAGGAGCAAGCAATTAAGATATTTTAAATGACATGATATTTAAGCTAAATTTGTAGCACCTTTTTACAGATGAGGAAAGTGAGACCCAGGAACTTTTTTTTTTTTTTAAGATTTTTATTTATTTATTCATGAGAGATTCAGAGAGAGAGAGAGAGAGGCAAAGACATAGATAGAGAAGCGGGCTCCCTGCGGGGACTCAATCCCAGGACCCTGGGATCACAACCTGAGCCAAAGGCGGATGCTCAACCACTGAGCCCCCCAGCTGCCCCTCAGGGACATTTTATGACTTGCTCAAATCGCTATGGGTAATACATGTCATACCTGGGATTCACAATCTAGAGTTCTCACTGTTATTCTATGTTGCCTCTCCTGACATGCAATGGGACAGAGTAAAAGGGATTCAGTATTTTATGAATGGCACCCATGCTGACCACACTCCACCAATAAGTATCAGAGCTGCCATGAATACATAATACATTAACGTGCATTATAACCATGTAACAAAATATACTCAAATTCTTATATTTTTCAGCCTTAATTCTTAGTCTCTTATGTTCAAGTGAAGAAATTTAAGATCATTTTAACTGATGAATTTTTATCCCGGGATCTAGAAATCTGTTAGAACTCCTGTTTATGAAACTGCTGAATGAACTGTGCCAGGAGTTTACACAAATCCCTCCTTTGGCTGTTATTAGTGTTGTCGGTAAGCTTTTTACATTTATATATCGAAAAAATGCCTTCTCATCATCAAGTACGTAGGGGGATTTCTTTTGATGGGCTGGAGGAGTGGCAGGGGAGATTCAAAGGGGTTCTGAAGGATGTTCAGGACTGGTACTAGGGTAAGGCGAGTACAAAATTTAAGGGAGCGCTAAAAACCACAGTAATCAAGAGAAACCATTTTAATGGAATATATTTTAAAATCAAGACGAATGCAAGAAGGTCCCTGATGAACAAAACACCGACATTTGAAGTAAAGGCAGGGCCCAGCGTGGGTGGGACCAGGCAGGAGATGGCAAGTGTTGTGAATTACACAAGAGTGGAGTCACACCGTCTTATTTAAAATTTCAGGATTTTATCAGAGAGTTTTCTCACGTTATTTTTTTAAGAAAAATATTGCAATCAAATATTATTTATTTTGATTTCTGAGATTTTTGGCGCCTTCTTCAATCTTACACTTGAAGTGAGTGCCCCTCCTGGCTGGCCCCAGCCCTAGCCCTGCACAGGGGCACAGATCTTTCCCAGGGAAAGCTGGAAAGAAGTTCCCATACCATGTGCCCCAGAAATGCCTGACTTTGGTTAGCCGAGCAACACAGGTCTCAGGAAAAGTTCTTTCCCAAGTATCACTGGTAGTGAGAGGAAGCTTTTATCAACCCTCTCTGTTTTGACACGTTAACCTGTTTATGGGGCATATCTGGCAGCCTCCGGCTGGTGAGCAACTTCCCAGGTGGAGTCCTGGAGTCAGCTGACCCCACAGACCAATGGGAAGGGAACCTTTCTGCTGAGTCTGTACATTCTCCAGCTGAAAAGTAAGATTTCTGAAAAGTCCTAATGAAGGCCCAGAGGACTGAAAGTACACATTACACACTTAATAATACTTGTCAAGTTGAGTTAAACTTGTCTTTTGTGTAACGTCCTCAAATGCTCCATGTTTCTGAGGTTCCTTTTCCTCTGACATCTAAATGAGAATCTTTGGAGGCATGTGCATCATTGCATAAACTTTGGGGTGCTCCCACATTGAGAGGGGGATAGTTTGCATCATCTCTGTTCTCAATTTCTGCTGCTGTGATTTTCTATCTCTGCCGGACTTCTTGCCCTCTAGCTGGGATCCTCTCTGGGGGAAGCTTTTTGCCCTGACAAACACTTTTCTATCCGTGCTCCCCAAGGCACCAGTAACTAGGCTTTTGGTGAAGTTGACTTCTCCTGAACTCTTGTGGGAGACAGAGAGGGGCACTACAGCATAGTCCTGGACAGGAAACCATTTAAAATTAAATAAAAACAGTTATGGATAAACAAGATCGAAGAGAACTCATAGACAATGGATCTGCACTATAAGAAATGCTAAAGGAAGTTTTTTTAAAGCAAAAGGAAATGATACCAGGTAGAAATTTGGATCTTCAGGCAGAAAGAAGAGCACCAGAAATAGTATATATAAGAATAAACATAAGAAATTCCCATGGGACGCCTGAGTGGCTCAGCGGTTAAGCACCTGCCTTCGGCCCAGGGCGTGATCCTGGGGTCCTGGGATCAAGTCCTGCATCGGCTCCCTGTGTGGAGCCTGCTCCTCCCTCTGCCTGTGTCTCTGCCTCTCTCTGTGTGTCTCTCATGACTAAATAAATAAAATATTAAAAAAAATACCACTTTCCTCTCCATTTCTTAAGATACTTATGAATGTCTAAAGCAAACATTTTAACATTGTATTGTGAGGTTTATAACTTATGTACATGTAACACTTAATACATATTTTGCATGAAGTGGCATAAATATTAATTCCAAATAGACTGTGAAATATTAAGGATATATATATAATTTCTACAGTGACTATTTCTTAAAAATACAAAGAAATATAACAAAAAAGCTAATTGATAGGTTAGACTAGATTCTAAAAAATTCAATTAACCCAAAAAGAAGGCAAGAGAGGAGGAACAGAGGAACAAAAAAACAAGGGATAAAGAAAAAAAGTAAAATGGTAGGCCAACATTCAATCATATCAGTGATTACAGTAAAGGTTATTAATCTGAAACACTTCAATTAAAAAGCAGAATCTGGGAGCGCCTGTGTGGCTCATTTGGTTAAACATCTGCCTTCTACTCAGGTCAGCATCCCAGGGTCCTGGGGATTGAGCCCCCATCGCATTGGCTTCTCCCTCTCCCTCTGCTGCTCCCCCTGCTTGTGCTCTCTCGCTCTCAAAATAAATAAATAAAATGTTAAAAAAAATATATGTGTATATATAATCTTTAAAAATAAAAAAGCAGAGTCTCTCAGAATAGATAAAAATCCATGGCCTAACAGTATGGCCTATGAGAGACACACAAGAGAGATTGATAGGAAGTAGATGGGAAAAGATACTCCGCATGCACACTGTAGCATACAGACAGTAAATATAACAAAGTTGAAGTAGCTAAATTCATATCAAATGAAGTAGATTTTAAGATGGAGACTATCCTTAGCGATAAAAAACAAAAAAGAAACCTTATAATAATAAATATCACCAGGAGGGTATAATAAGCATACACAATAGAAACATAAAGGAAAGAATTGAATAAAAACAGAATGACAGAATTAAAGGGAGAAATACACAAATTCACTATTATAGTTGGACATTTTAAACCACTCTCTCAACAGCTAGACACAAAAAATCAATAAAGACATAAAAGATTTGAACAACACTTTCAACCACCTTGTCTAGTTAATATTTACAGAATCCACCAGAATACACATTACTTTCAAATTCAAGTGCCCCTGATATATTCTCCAACATAGTTCATATTCTGGGTGATAAAACAAATCCCAGTAAGTTTAAAAGGGCTAAAATCAGAGTATATTACCTGACCACCATGGAGTTAAGTTACACATCAAGAACTCCATATGTAGAAAACCCTGAATGCTTGGAAATTAAACAGCACAGTTCTACATAACAAGTAGTCTAAGAAATCTCAGAGAATATTAGGAAATATGTTGAACTGAGTGATTATAAAAATAAAACAGGGATCCCTGGGTGGCGCAGCGGTTTGGCGCCTGCCTTTGGCCCAGGGCGCGATCCTGGAGACCCGGGATCGAATCCCACATCAGGCTCCGGTTCATGGAGCCTGCTTCTCCCTCTGCCTGTGTCTCTGCTTCTCTCTCTCTCTCTCTGTGACTATCATAAATAAATTTAAAAAAAAAATTTAAAAAAATAAAAATAAAAATAAAACATACCAAACTTTGCAAGATAAAACT
Source organism: Canis lupus familiaris (assembly GCF_011100685.1). Taxonomy (NCBI): domain Eukaryota; kingdom Metazoa; phylum Chordata; class Mammalia; order Carnivora; family Canidae; genus Canis; species Canis lupus. The sequence goes on along the minus strand of NC_049226.1, from coordinate 80,743,362 downwards.
AAGTAGTTCTTAGAGACGTATTTATAGCCGTAAAACCTCATATTGGAAGAAAAAGCCCATTTTCACTTTCAGAAGCTAGAAAAAGAAGAGCAAAGTGAACCCAATGTAAATGATAGGAAGGATATAATAAAGAGTAGAACAGAAATTATAAAATAGAAGGCAGATAAACAATAAATTTAACAAAGCCAAAAGTTGGTTATTTGAAAAGGTAAAATTAATTAACCCTAACCACTGAGCAACCCAGGTGCCCCTAAAAAGGCTATCAAACGAATGTCATAAACAACTTTATGCCAATAAATTAGACAATGTAGATGAAATGGACACATTGAAAACCACATCATACCAAAACTGACGTAAGATAAAATAGAAAATCTGAATGTCCCTTTTGCTAGCAAGTAAATTGAATCCATTATCAAGAACCTTCCTGAAGGGATCCCTGGGTGGTGCAGCGGTTTAGCGCCTGCCTTTGACCCAGGGCGCAATCCTGGAGACCCGGGATCCAATCCCATATCGGGCTCCCGGTGCATGGAGCCTGCTTCTCCCTCTGCCTATGTCTCTGCCTCTTTCTCTCTCTCTCTGTGTGACTATCATAAATAAAAATTCAGAAAACAAACAAACAAAACCTTCCTGCAAAGGAAACTCAGGATTCAGCAGACCTACTGGCAAAGTCAATCAAATATTTAAGAAAAATATTACCAATGATACAAAAACTCTTTCAGAAAATAGAGAAGAGAGGAATGCCTTCCATTTTGTGTTTTTGAGGCCGGGGTCCCTGATCCCAAAACTTGAAAGGCATTAACAGGGAAAAAAGAGGGGCACCTGGGTGGCTCAGTGGTTGAGCATCCACCTTTGGCTCAGGTCGTGATCCTGGGATCCAGTCTTGCATTGGACTCCCTGCAGGGAGCCTGCTTTTCTCTCTGCCCATGTCTCTGTCTCTCTCTGTGTCTCTCATGAATAAATAAATAAAATCTAAAAAAAAAAAATCAAGGAAAAAAGAAAGAGAGAGGGAGAGGGGGAAGGGAGGGAGGAAGGAAGGAAGTTAAAAACCAGTATCTCATGAACACAGATACAAAAATTCCTAACAAAATGTTAGCACGTAAAATCTGGCAAAATATAAAAAGGATAACTCATCATCACCTGTGGGGTTTATCTCAGGAATGCAAAGCTGGTTTAACATTGGAAAATCATTGTAATGTACCATATTAACAGAAAAAGGAAAAAAAAAAAAGGATAATCTCAGGTAGAAGAAAACAAGACACTTTCTGACATCATTTTTTTGTTTTGTTTTGTTTTCATTTTTTGACATCTATTCATGACAAAAATCCTCAGCAAATTAGGAATAGAAAAGAACTTCCTTAATGTGAAAAAAGGTTATCTGTGAAATTCTAGAGCTAACATCATATATAATGGTGAAATAATGAATACTTTCCCCTTAAGCTTATGAACAAGGCAAATATACTCTCATGTTTTGTATTCAGCATTGTATTGCAAATCCTAGTCAGTGCAATAACACAAGACATAAAAATTGGAAAGTAAGAAGTAAAACTTCTATTTGAGGATGACATGATTGTTTATATAGAAATACTAAGAAGGGCGCCTGGTTGGCTCAGTTGGTAGAGCATACAACTCTTGATCTTAGGGTTGGTTGTAAGTTTGAGGTCCACTTTGGGTATAGAAATTACTTTAAAAAGATAAAATCTTAAAAAAAAAGAAATACTAAGATATCTACAACAGAACTAATAAACGGAATCAGCAACTTTACAGGATGCAGGGTTATTATTTTAAAAATCAATTGTAATTTTGTATGCCAGCAGCAAACAATTGGAAAAATGAAATTAAAAAAAAAAAAACAACCAATTCCACTTACTATGCTATCAAAAAACATAAAATGCTCAGGGATGATTTTAACAAAAGACATGTCCTGTATACTGAAAACTGCCAATCATTGCTGAAAGAAATTCAAGAAGACCTGCTTAATGGGGAAATGTACCATGGCATAGCTTGGAAGACTCAGTAGTGTTAGTTTGTCAATTCCACCCATATTGATATGAAGAGTCAACAAAATCTCCATAATCCTAGCCAACTATGACTTCTTCTTCTTCTTTTTCTGTAAGATTCATTTCTTCGAGAGAGAGAGAGAGAGAGGATGAGCAAGGGGAGGGGCAGATGGAAAGAGGAAGCAGACTCCTTGCTGACTGGGAAGCCCAAAAAGGGGCTAGATCCCACGACCCCAAGATCATGATCTGAGGGAAACCAAGCTTACTGACTGAGCCACCCAGGCACCCCAGCCAACTTCTTTTTTATTTTTTATTATTTGTTTTGTTTTGTTTTTGCCAACTTCTTTTTTAAATGACAAATTGATTCTAGAGTTTATGTGGAGGACCTGGAGTATCCAAAGCAATTCTGAAAGGAAAAAAAAAAAAAAAAAAGAATGGTTAGGACTCATGTTACTTCAAGTTTATGGTAAAGCTACAAAAATCAAGACAGTGGGATTCTATCATAAGGCTCAAAGGTTAATGGAACAGAATAGAGTTCAGAAATTCACTTCAATGGTCATTTAATTTTTGACAGTCGTACCCAAACAATCTAAAAAGGGAGAGTCTTTGCAGCAAATGATGCTGGAACAACTGGATGCTGGATCCACAAGAAGAAGAAAAAAACCACACAAACAACTTCAACTGTTATCTTGTACTATATACAAAAATTATATGAGATGGATGATACAGCTAAGTGTAGAAACTAAAATTATAAAACTTCTACAAGAAAACCTAGGACAACATCTTCATGACTTGATGATAAAGATTTTTTATTTTTAGACATTCAGTAAAATAAATAGGCAGGCCATAAGACTGGGAGACATTATTTGTAAAGAAAGCATTTATCTGACAAAGGATTAACATTTAGGACTTAGAACCAATTCTTTCAAGAGCAAAAGAAACAAACAACCCAATAAGAAATGGCTAAAATTTGAACAGATGCTTCACAAAGGAAGATAGATGAATGGCCAATGAGCCCTTGAAAACATGCTCACTATCATTAATTATCAGAAAAAAATGCAAATTAAAACCAAATTAAAACAAGGTCCTGCTTCCATCCCCACCAGAATAACCTAAAATTAAAAAGACTGACAACACCAAATGTTAGCAAGGGCAGTGAACAATATTAACTTTCCTATTTTTTTAGTGGGAGTGTAAAAATCACATTACCACTTTGAAATAAAGGTCTCGCAGTTTCGTACGAAACTAAACACACCCCTGTGACCCAGCAATTTTGGTTTTAGGTATTTACCCAAGAGAAATGAAGGCATATGGCATATGTCTGCAAAAGTCTAGTATGAGAATTGTGATAGCATTTTTCTGTATAAAGTCCCAAACTAGAAACATCCCAGATGTCAGTCAACGGGAGGAGGTATAAACAAATTGTGGTATATTCATGCAATGAATGGGAAAAAACTACTTATTCATGCAACACCATGAATGAACTTCAAAAATATTATGCCGAGTGAAAGAAGCCTTAGACAAAAGAGTACATACTATATGATTACATTTACATGAAGTCCTAAAGCAAGCAGAACTTGTCAATGGTGAAAAAAAAAAAAAAGAATATTGTGGTTGCAGCGGGGAGATTGACTGAAGGGGCACCAGGGAAACTTCTGGATGATAATAATATTTTATACTTTGATAGAGGTTTGGGTTATACAGACATATACATTTCAGAAACTCATTGAATAATGCTGTTGACATGAATGCATTTCACTTTGTATCAACTTTCCCTCAGAGAATAAATAGTTAAGTTTTGGTCAGTGACAGGTATACTGAAATGTTTTGGGGTGAAATGTAATGAAAGTGCACCCTACGCTGAAATGCATCAAAGGGGGAGGAAAAAGATGGCTTTATCGATGGGTAAAGCAATGGATACTGATAAAATACGTATAGTACAATATTAAAGTTTTTAGTAAAATATAGAATATATTGTATAAATTAGAATATAAATTTATATTCTAATTAGAATAAGTAATTTAGAATATAAATTGATATATTTATTGGGAGGCAAACGTGTCCCAATACGTCTGTAGCAGCTCTATTTGTAATGGCCCCCAAATGGAAACAACTTCTATGCCTATCAAGAGCAGAAGGGGGACGCCTGGGTGGCTCAGTGGTTGAACGTTTGCCTGTGGCTCAGGGCATCATCCTGGGGTCCTAGGATCAAGTCCCACATTGAGCTCCCTGTGAGGAGCTTATGTCTCTGCTTCTTTCTCATGAATAAATAAATAAAATCTTTAAAAAAAAGAGAGCAGAAGGGATAAATCAATAGCATTATCATCCTATAATAGAATAGTCTACAGCAATGAGCTATAAGCCGGACGACTGTATGCAGACCCTCACAAACACAGTGGGAAATGAACGAAGTCAGATGCTAAAAGGCACAGCTGGTTTGTAGAATGTACAAAAACAGGCAAAACTAGTCCATGCTGTTCGGAGTCAGGATAGTAATTGGCCTGGGGTGGAGTCCTGATCGGAAGGGAACAGGACGGGGGCTCCCGGGTGCCTGACTTGAGTGTGGCTATTGTGGGTGTGTGAGAAGTCCCCCTGTGGTGCACATCTCCCCCTGTATCTATTATTACTTCAAGAAAAAGTTCAGAGATGTTAGTGTTAGAGCTCACCGCTCTTAAAACCCGTTCCTCGGCCTAGCCTCACCTCTGGGAATCCTGTGCCAGGCATCTTCCTCCCATCTCTCTTCTATTTCCCAGGCTCTGACATGCCTGTCTTCCTTACCTGCCAGAGAAAAACTCAGTGCAGAGGAATTTCGTTCTCAACCCCTTCCCTACTCTGGGCTCCAGGATGGAGCCAACTGGAAAAGGCTCACTGATGACTGATTTTATCTAAATCAAGGAGCCACGCAGCCCCGCAGCCCTAAGATAAATTCCTTTGCTTCCTGACAACAATTGCTGCAGGCAGTGTTTAAGAGCAAAATTTGTTTTCCCTCTACCTTGGTGTCTGCATCTTCCCCTCTACCACCTTGTTTATCCCTTCCGTCCTCTTCTCTTGAAAGTGCTGGTGGCAACTGAACTCCCTTCGCCAGATCTGGGAAGCATGACTTGCCTTGGAGATTGTTCTGGTGCTTCTGCTCAGGACCAAGGTTCCTTTGGCGGGTAAGTCAAGCCCCGGACTCCAGCAAAGTCGGGTGTAGAGGTGTGGTGGTCGGGGGTGGAGGGTGGGGGTGGGGAAGGAGAGGCTGGAGGGCAGGGTGGACAGCGTGCAGAACAACACTGGAAACCAATCCTTGTTCCTAACCTTGCCATCGGTTAAGAAATCTGGATTGAATACACATCTAAACAAAACAAGAGAACTATTTAATTAAGCATTTCTTTCTTTCTTTCTTTTTTTTTTTTTTTTTTTTTTTTTTTGGTTGATTTTTTGGGGAAAAATGAATGGGTTGATTTTTCAGTCTTGGTGCTTGACCAATCAGAAGCATCTGACACAACTGATCTCTCTTCCTTGAAACACTTATGGGTTGCTTCTCACCTCCTTATCTGTTCCTTCTTAGTTTCCAGTTGGTTCCTCCTCATCTTATTTTTTTTAAAGATATATTTATTTATTTATGAGAGAGAGAGAGCTGGGGGAGGGGGAGAGAAGCAGATTCCCTGCTGAGCAGGGAGCCTAACTCAAGACTCGATCCCAGGACCCTGAGATCATGACCTGAGCTAAAATCAAGAGTTCAACAGACTGAGCCACCCAGGCGCCACCCTCCTCATTTTTTTGACCTCTAAATGTTAGAGTGCCCCGGGCATGGTCCTTAGACCTCACCTCTTTAGCTACTTGACTCTCTGGGTAATTTCACTCAATGTTGGGGCTTAATAAATACCATCCACACCCTAATGACTTCTATATTTGTGTTTCCAGCTAGATCGCTCCCCTGAACTCCACAAATGTTTGTTTAGCCACCTACTCGCTTAGATCTTGAATTAGGCATCTCAAACTTATCATATCCAATACTGAGCTCCTGATATCCCTCCTTCAAACCTGTCCCTCCACCCTTATCTCAATAAATCTTCCCTCTTCAGAGGCTCAGGCCAAAAGCTTGGGTGTCACTCCTGACTCCTCTCTTTCTCTCACTTCCCATCGTCAATGTGTCAGGAAGTCCTACTGGTGTAACTTCAAAATACATCCAGAATCTACTGCTGTCACCACTGCCCTCCATCCAAGCCTCCATCATTTCTCACTTGGCTTATTAATAGCCTCTCAACCTTAGCCCCATTAGCCTACTCTCAACACGACCACCAGAGAGGCACTATTAGAATGCCAAGTCTGCTCAAAACCCTCTGGTGGCCCCCCAATTCACTCACAATGAGCGCCAACACCCTGACAATGACCCGCAAGGCTCTGGGGTCCAGCCTCTTCTCCTTGCCTCTCTCACCTCATGTATAACTGCTCTTCCCCTACTTGTTCTATTCCAACCACATTGGCTTCCGAGTCATTCCTTGAACAAACCAGGCACACTCCTGCCTCTGTGCCTTTACGGTTACCCTTCCATTTCAAATGCCCTTTCCTCACACGGCTCACTCACATCTCTAAATCTTAAACCTGGTTCTATTCTCTCAGTAAGGCCTGCCCTTACCACCCTGCCTAAACTTGTAAACTTCTTCAGAAATTCTCGATCTCCTTTCTCTGTCTTATTTCTCTTTTTTATACGTACTGTCACCTACTGTATATATAGTTTCATATATTTATATCCTTTTTTTTTTTTAGAGTAAGCTCTGTGCCCAATATGGGGCTCGAACACATGACCCCAAGATCAAGAGTCACTTGTTCTACCAACTGAGCCAGCCAGGTGACCTCTATATTCTTTAGTATCTGTCCTCCTTCCCTCCATTAATATGTAGAGTCCATGAAGGCAGGATTTTTATCTGTTTTGTTCACTGCCGAGTCTCCTAGAACAGTCCTGGCATATAGAGGTGTTTATTTATTTATTTTTTGAGGTGTTTAATATTTCTTGCATGAATGAATGACTATTTCAGAACGGCCTGAGAGGTGCTAACAGGTAAGAGGAAGTAAGTCAGATTAGAGAAGGCCAGAGAGGGCTGCAGATATCTGGAAGCGGATGGAATTTCCTTCCATCTTTGGAGAATGGGTAGTCTTCAGGAAGATGAGAACAAATAGAGAACTATGGGCATAGTGCTAAAGAGCACTGGTTTGGGAGTCAGCTGGCTTGGGTCCAAATCCTAGCTTAGTCACTTACTAAGTACAGACAAACTAGTCTACTCCTCTGGGTCCCAGTTTCTATGTCTGAAATACAGAGATTCTTCTCTGGGTCTCAGTTTCTATACCTAAGAGATTATCATTGCTTCTTCCTCATAGGATTGTTTGGGTTGTTTTGGAATCTAATGAAATAACATATAAATAATGTTTAGCAAGGGCAGGGTACTTAGGAAGACTTTGTTCAAAAAGTGCTACTTATTGTGTAGAGTTTAGAGTACCTAGGAGCTAAGACTTGATGTCAGGGGCATTGTAGAGTGTCTCAGGCAACAGAGAAGTGGAAAGAGTTGGGTTTGAGATTTAGGTACAAGAGGAACAGCCCTTCGTGTTGCAATAGATTCTCTCTCAGAATGCTCAGTCCCTGGACTCAACAGGAGGGGTTGGACCTAATTCCTGTCCTAGGTTAGTGAAGATGGCGCAGCTTACAAGCAAAAATGGGGATCAGGATTAGGCACAAATATGGCAAAAGGCCGCTGCTGGGGGTACCAAACAGCTCCCAGCTGCCCGTCGCTGATGCAATCAGAGCAGAGAGAAGTGATTCACTCTGCTCCTGTCATCGAACTCAGGATTTTGGCCAAGTGCAGGTTTTGGGGTTGGTTGGTGGATTATTTTTTCCCTTCCTGAGTTGAAAGAGTAACTTTGTGTTTCAAAAGGCACTTTCTTTATGCAGAAAAATTCTGTGGTGAGGGCTTGCTGGGCTCAGTGTGGGATGAACCACCTTTGCTTATGTCTGGGGGAGAGAATGAAATCTAGTGCCCCTATTTTTTTTTTTCCCTCCCACCCAGTAAAGATGCAGAGCTGAAAGGTGTCTTTCAGAAGGGCCTGGAGACAAGGGGGCTGACTTGTAGGTAAGAGGACACCGTACAGGAGGCCAAAGAAGTGGCTTCTTGTTTGTTAGCATAGGTTTGTGGCAAGGAGGTCTGTGAAGCCCTCCCCCAGAGTACCCAGGATTAAACAGAACAAATAAAACCTCTATTTGTTCATCTCTACCCTGGATTTAGATGGTGCTTTATGGCCAGGGTTATTGGGATCAGCTGAAACCCAGGCTGATGTTTATTCCCAGGACTGCAAAGGGAGACAAATACGTCTCTGTCCTTCCATTTTCCAGGCCAAGAGGGCAGGAGACACTTTGAATCAGGCAGGCGGGCAGTGAAGAATTATTTTTTAGGTGTCCACTGTGTCCCCACTGCAGAGCCACCTGAATATAAATAGAAAAAGGACAGAATTCCAGCTCCAGCCCTCAAGGAATACAAAATCCAGCTTACAGGAGGAGGCCTGACGGGCCAAATTCAAGAGAAGCTGCTAACTAACAGCAGCGTGAGGTAGTGAGAATCAATCTTACAAGAGGGAAGAGAGGAGGGAGATGAGTGGGAGTTGGGTGGGGGGCTCTTGGAGCAAGTTCCTAAGACAGTGAGCAACTTGGCGACAGAAGGCCTACGTGTTTCATTCTCGGCTGTAGCCTGGCACTTAGCATAATGCCTACTACAGACACAGAGTGGGCATTCAATAGATATTTGAGGAATGAATGCAGGGGGAGGGGGATGCCATTAAGGATAACTAGGTGAAGAGGGAGGAGGGCATTCCAGCATGAGGAAAGGCTCAGAGAAATGGTCGGATGTCTCAGTGAGACTGGTTTAACCACAGCGAAGGGTGTGTAGTGGGGAGTAGTGGGAAATGAGGTTAGGTATGGGGCCGGATGGGGGCGGCTGGAGAACCAGGCCGAGAAATTCACAGATGAATAGTCCTTCATTCCTTCATCAAGCTTCTACTGAGCGTGGACCGTTTGCTGGGCAAGGGAAAGTAGTGTGGATATAAAGGTAAACTGAAAGGTCTTCCATCTGTTGGGAGAGGAGGAATGTCTGCACCATTATTTTAACCCCGACAGTCATGGAATGGGTGAAATATTTGGACATTCTAGTCACAGTTTGGTTGCAAGAAATTCAGGCCATGTCAGTCTTGCTCAATGCAACTGGGACTCTGTTAAAAGGTAGATTAGACATCCAGGCTAGAAGGTGGACCTCAGCAGGGACAGGAGGGGGCTCACCCTGGTGGACAGGGCGGGTTCTCCTCCCTTCCCGTCTCCCTCGGCATTGCCTCATGGATGGTTTCCCACCTCTGTCCCTTTACGTAAGTTACATTCTCCTGCTTCCCTCTCTTACTAGAATTTTACCTGGTGTAAGTTTGACACCCTAACCCCACAACACCCTCCTGCTCTGGGGCCATCTTCCTCTGCTCCCTGAGCTGATTAGGTCAGAATATTGAGGAACCAGAAACTGATTGGCCGAGGCCAGCTTATGGATGGGAACTCGTGGGTCAGGTGATCACTCAGAAACAATCAGCTGTGGTCGGAAGGCGCATCATGTACCAAGAACTGCAGATAAATGACAATTCCAAAATAGGAGTACGGACTGGTGGGGGTACTGATAGACAAGCCTAACTCCTGCTGGTTAACAATGTGGGGAGCAGATGAATTCATCCAGTGGGAGTGGTAGAGGGAGAAGGCTATCAGACATAAACAGAGCCTGACATTTTTTCTTTTTAAGATCTTATTTATTTGAGAGAGAAAGAGAGGGAGAAGCAGGCTCCCCGTGAGCTGGGAGCCGACGTGGGGCTCGATCCCAGGGCCCTGGGATCATGACCTGAGCCAAATGCAGACGCTTAAGGACTGAGCCACTTAGGTGCCCCAAGCAGAACCTGATTTAAAGGTCTGATTTAGTCCTGGGGGGAAAAAAAGACTTCCCAGCTGAGGAGGAAAGCAGTATTTTAAAGCAGTTAGACTGGCTGTAGCCCATAGGAGGAACTGGAAAAGTCAGAAACTGAAGGGACTCAGAGCATCAAGAAAACTTTTGCCCGGGGACACCTGGGTGGCTCAGTCAGTAAAGCGTCCAACTTTAGTAGTCTCAGCGCTGGCCTTGATCTCACGGTTGGGAGTGCAAGCCCCACATTGGGCTCTGTGCTTGGTATGGAGCCTACTGCAAGGAAGAAAAGAAAAGAAAAGAGAGAGAGAGAGAGAGAAAACAAGAAACCTATTGCCAGATCTGGAATGGAGCAGTTTCGAGATAAGGATTAAAAAAAAAAGTAACCTGAACTTTTTCTTTTAGGGCAGAGTCTGCTTCTCATTTATTGCTATAACCCTGTCCTCATTGTTAGAGAAGAAATTCACTACACGTTTGTCAGAATGAATTGAATTCTTCTAAAACCCAGACAGACACCCGAATATGCTGCTATTTGTACTCTGTTGGAGACAGAGCCAGGACCAGCAACACAAGACCAAACAAAAAAATCAAAATATGATTTTTCTGATTCCTGATGCCGGACTCGGGTCACTGAATGCAGGCTTGGTGAGAAGCAGAAATGCAGCTGGAGCCTGGGCCAAGCCGCCTGGCAGAGGCCAGATGAACAGATAGCTCTGTGCCCAGTGGCTCAGAGGCAGATCAAAGCCGGCTTCCCCAGCACAGGCAGCAAGCATGGCAGGAATCTGGGGGACCTCTCACCCAGTCCCCCACCCATGCTCACAGATGGAAAGCCGCACCATTAGCGGTCACACCTCTGAGCACTGCCAGCACACAGGCCTCTGTGACAGATCTTTTATAGTCCAGCGTGTGGCTCTCTCAGGTAGGCAGCCATCCAAGTGATCCATAGGATTTCTGGCCAGACCACCTGCCGTCAGCGTAGGTCGGCCACGTGACAGGTTGCCTAACTACTTGTCTCAGTTTCCTCATTTGTAGAACAGGGATAATAAACTCTCTTAGAGGGTCGATGAGAAGATTCCATGAGATACTATCTGCAAAGCAATTAAAACAGTGCCTGGCACATTGCAAACAATCATGATTGCTGTAATTGGTTCCAAAAATCTAAACTGCAGAGAAGAGCTTTCCAGCCTGGAGGGCCCCGGAGCTCATTGCAAACCGCATAACCCACCTCTCGGTGGCTATGACTTGGCCCTGCCTGACACCCATCCCTCCTTTTTTCTGGAAACAGATCCCTGATTGGTCTAGGAACAGCCATAGAAACTAAGCCAGGGGGCAGCCCCTGGTGGCTCGGAGGTTTAGCGCTGCCTTCAGCCCAGGGCATGATCCTGGGATGAGTCCCACGTTGGGCTCCCTGCATGGGGCCTGCTTCTCCCTCTGCCTATGTCTCTGCCTCTCTCTCTCTCTCTCTCTCTCTCTCTCTGTGTCTCTCATGAATAAATAAATAAAACCTTAAAAAAAAAAAAAAAGAAAAAGAAACTAAGCCAGGCCAATCAGAATTCTTCCCTAGGATTTTTCTAACTGGATCTCCCAACCGGTAGAAAAGAGAATACCACCACTAGTCACCACCCACCCTTTTCCCCTCTTTTGGGGTTCAAATAGTAAAAATGTGAGCCCAGAGCTGCTTTTGCTCCTTCTTTCCTTCATGTGCAGGAGCTGGCCTGAGAGAATAAAGCTGATTTGCAAAGAGAAGCTGGAACAAAGTCCTGGCTGGGGCAGAGCCCAAGCTTCTGAATCCAGTTGACCCTGGATCCAGGCATCCATTCCAACCAGTCTGCATTAGATTACAGAACCCTTTAAATCAGTCTGTTCTCTCTCTCTCTCTCTCTCTCACTCATCCCCCCACTCCCCCTTCACCCTCTCCCATTCTGTCTTCCTCCTTAAACTGCTTTTGATTACATTTCTGTTACTTGCAACTAGAATTTCTGCTTGAGGGTCAATTCAGGAGAGAAATATCTTTTTTTGTTTTTTAAGATTTTATTTATTTATTCATGAGACAGAGACAGAGACATAGGCAGAGAGAGGAGCAGACTTCCCACAGGGAGCCTGATGCAGGACTTGATCCCAGGATCCCAGGATCACCAGAGCTGAAGGTAAATGCCCAACCACTGAGCCACCCAGGCATCCCAGAAAATATTTTCTTTTTACATTAAAAAAAAGACAATCCTTTAAGATTTATGTCAAAATAATGTAGATCCTTAGTCTACATTACTTTGTTTTTAAATAAAGAGCATCAGTGAGGGGCGCCTGGGTGGCTCAGTCAGTTAAGTGTCTACCTTCAGCTCAAATCATGATCTCAGGGTCTTGGGATCAAGTCCTACGGCGGGCTCCCTACTCAGCGGGGAGTCTCCTTCCCCCTTTCCCTCTGTCCCTCCTCCTCGATTATTCTCTCTCATGCTCACTCTTTCTCTCTCTCAAATAAATAAAATCTTAAGGAAAAAAAAAAAGAATATCAATGAGAAAATTGATGGTGCTTTATAGCCATTAAAGGTTCCTATCTTGGGGGGTACCTGGGTGGCCCAGTCAGTTAAGCGTCTGCCTTCAGCTCAGGTCATAACCTCAGGGTTCTGGTATCAAGCCCCATGTGGAGTCTTTCATTGGGCTCTGTGCTCAGTGGGGAGTCTGCTTCTCCCTCCCCCTCTCTCTCCCTCTCTGTCTCTATCAAATAAGTAAATAAAATCTTTAAAAAAGGTTCTTGGGACACTTAGATGACTCAGTGGTTGAGTGTCTGCCTTTGGCTCAGGTTGTGATCCTGGGGTCCTAGGATCGAGTCCCACATCTGGCTCCCTGCAGGGAGCCTGCTTCTCCCTCTGCCTCTGTCTCTACCGCTCTCTGTGTGTCTCTCATGAATAAATAAATAAAATATTAAAAAAAAGATTTTTATCTTGGACCATTTGAAAAGGAGCAACCTAGGGGTAACTATTTATTTATTTATGATTTTATCTATTTATTTGAGAGCAAGAGAGAGCATGCACAGGCAGGGGAGGGGCAGAGGGAGAGGGAGAAGCAGGCTTCCCGCTGAGCAGGGAGCCCAATACAGGGCTTGATCCCAGGACCCTGAGAAATGATCTGAGCCAAGATCAGATACTTGACCAACTGAACCACCCAGGCACCCCTAGGGGCAACTTTTTAAATATTCATCATAAATTTTTAAGCTCCTAGAGGTTAGAGTGAATTTGCACCAAGGTTTGCAGACTCCAGTTCTATAGTTACTATCCATGAGTGAGGTGGATGGGTGTGTGTAAGACCAGAGGCAGTGATGGGGATTGTGGCAAAGTGGCGAGCGCTTGGCCCCTCTGAGAGAAGTTGCTACCACTCGGCCCCAGCCAATTGTTTTTATGTGCAGATGTGGGCATAGAACTGTCCTATTCTATAGGTTTTAAGGGATTCTAGGCATTTGGAATGTTTAATGTGAAATTCTAAACTTTGAGCATTGGCTGTGAATTTGATTTTTTAAAAAATGGGTGTGTAGGTAGGGTGACCAACTATCTGGGCGTGCCTAGGACTAAGGAGTTTTCTGGGATGTGGAACGTCTATTACAAATCGGGACAAGTTGGTCGCCCTATGTGTAGGCCAGAAGGAACTCACGTGAGATTTCTGGCTTGCACCCTCGCGCTTCACCTGCAAACAATCCAGGAGGTGGCTGAGCAGGGAACATATGTGCCCCAGATCCCCATCCCCACAGCCCACTTTGAAGAGATTTGCAAGCCCCTACAGTGAGTGTGAGGCAGAGTCCGTCTCTTCTATGGCCCAATGGAACCTTCCCTCAGCTCCCTGTGTGGGCCTGGCCTTACGTGATCAGTAAAATTCAGGCTTCTCCTTGTGACGTCCGGCAGCCCCTCCATGGCTGTAAAATCTCATCTCTGTCTTTAAAAAAAAGGGGTGGTGGTGCCCGAGTGGCTCAGTTGGTTAAGCAACTGCCTTAGGCTCGGGTCATAGTCCCGGAGTCCTGGGATTGGGCCCCGAGTCTGGCTCCCTGCTCGATGGGGGGGAACCTGCTTTACCAACTCCTCTGTCATTCAACTCCCACCTCGTTCTCTCTCTCTGTCTCAGGTAAATAAATAAAATCTTAAGAACAAACTCTCATCTCTGCTTGGAGAGGGCAGGCCCTTCTAGGCAGCCAGGAGTTTAAGGGTTTTTTCCCTTAATCCCTCTTCCTTCGGCTGGAAGGCTACGTTTCCAATTACATTCCATACAGTGAACTTAGACCCGGTCTGCTCTTATGAACATGGAGACCGAAGGCACGGGCTAGGGAGGGGACTCGCCTGAAGCACACAGCGCATTGGTGGTCGAGACTCACACACCTCTGGCCTCTTGCTTGCTAGCTTGGGGAAAGGGAAGGGCCAACATTTGCTGACTGCCTCCCCGGGGCTGGGACCCATGCTGGGCATGCAGCAGCCTTCCTAATGTCCAACCAAATCCCGAGGGAAGGACTGGAGTCCCAGGCCCGTGCCCTTTCCAGGCCACCACCCTGCCAATCCAGGCGTGCCAGGAGGGCGTTTGGAATTGCCAGGTTGTCATTGCACAAAGGGAGGGGTGTACAGCTCAGAATAGAGTGAAATAATAAGGGTCAGTAATAGGCTCCCTCTGCATGATGTTCACCAGGTGTGAGTGGCTCTGTGGGTGGGTTACAAGGAGAGAGAGGTCCACCCCCTCATGAAATCGTTCTCTGATGAGATGATGCATGTTAAGTGAACTATAAACTTTTAAGAGCACATTCCATACCTACTCATAAACATTAGGAATCATTCCCTTTGGGAAAGCTAATCTTCTTGAGGCAACAGACTGTACTACCAGCCTAGAGGGGGCCCCACTAGGATTTCCTCTCAACCAGAAGACTGAATTCTTGGAAGGGAGCCAAAATTAGAAAGAAAGCGAGGTTTGTATTTTCTTTGTGGCTTTAGCCCTTGCACCTAGATGTCTCTGACCCCTTTTAACAGAGTGGCAGAAAGCCAGCATTACACCAAAGTTGGAAGTTTATAAGATCTGAGTTCAAATCCCGTCTCTGCCATTTATCTGATGGGTAACCTAGGAGACAGGTTACTGAAACAATCAGGCCCTCAGATTTCCCCTCTGAGAATGAGCTGGCAAGATCAGGCTGCGGGGCTATTGTAAGGATTTTTTTTTTTAAGATTTTATTTATGTATTCATGAGAGATACGGGGAGAGAGGCAGAGACACAGGCAGAGGGAGAACCAGGTTCCAAGCAGGAAGCAGACTCAATCCTGGAACGGGGGTCGTGCCCTGAGCCAAAGGCAGACGCCCAACCACTAAGCCCCCCCAGACGTCCCACTATTGTAAGGATTAAAAATGAGATGATGCACACTCTCCATATGATCCCATAGTCCCACTCCTACATATTGATCAATGAGAAATGAAAATATATGTTCACAAGAAAACCTGTATACGAATTTCTATAGAAATTCTATGGATACTTGTCCCAAAGTGCTAACAACCAGAATGTCCTTCAGCTGATGAATGGATAAGCCAACTGTGGTATATCCATACAGTGGGATACGAGTCTGCTCAGTGAAAGAAGTTAGACACACACAAAAATTATAGATTGCCCAATCCATTTACATGACATTCTGGAAAAGGCAAAACTATTAGGACGGGGAACATATCAGTGGTATCTAGGGGCTGGGGCCAGGGGGCAGATGGGGTTGCAAGGGGCAGGAGGTGGGGGTAGAGGATGGCTAGAGGGGGGCATGAGAGAATTTGTTCTGTACCTTGGTTATGGTAGTGGCTACAGGATTGCATGCATTTGTCAAAAGTCACAGAGCCATCCACTAAAAAGGGCGAATTTTACTGTATGTAAGTTACGTCTCCTGAAAGCTGATTTAAAAAAAGAAAAAAAAAAAAAAAACATGTGAAAACAAAGAAAAGTGTGCAAGTCATCAGTTCTTCCTGGGAAGAAAATATCTATGAATTCCTTTTCCCTGAAGTTTTGGTAGCAATGTGTTCTCTCCAGCATTTTTACTTTTGGGAAAAGAGCCTGCAACTTTTGTAGAGAAAGAAGGGCGGCAGGGTGTGTGTCTGCGTGTATTTGTATTTATTTGTAAATATAGAAAGAAACTCTGAAAAGATACACGAGAAACTAAGAACAGCAGTAACTATGGGGGTGCGGTAGGAGCTGGGCAGACGGGGACCCCGTAGGAGGAAGACTTAAAAATAACTTCTCTGTGTGTGTGTAATACATTCACATGGTTCAAAAATTATATAATAATATTATATATAATGTTGATTATAACCATTATATAATTTTTGAGCCATGTGAATGTATTACGCATAGAAACATTAAATTATTTTTTAAAAAATCAGAAAGATTTACAAGACACAGAATGCCTGCTGCCTAGGCATGACTCTCCCCTGGTGGAATCTGTGAGGGGGTGGCGTTCTGCGGCAGCGCAGGCGCATTGCTTACTTGGCCTTGCCCCACCTGCCCTGCTAATACACCCGAGGCAAGACTTGGCTCCTTGAGTAGGTGGGCTCCTGTTCTCAGGAGGGAGCAGAACTGTGAACACCCTCCTTCTCCTCTCCCTGTGTGCCTCCCACTGGCTTAAATGCCTTGTAGGCTTTCAACCCTCCCTGTGGAGTAGGATTTCCAAGAGTTGGAAATCCCGAAGATTTGCTAGAGTTGCTCCCTGAAGGTGTCGGGATAGGCCTGAAGTCATACTTGGGTGTGAACGTCTGCTATCAGACTCCCACTCTTTCCCAGACACAGGTTTTGGAAGGCCACCAGACCCCCTCTATTTGGGGTGTGCGGCCCACTCCGAGGCCCTGGGGCACCTGAAATATGGGCAGTGGGAAGACACCAGTTAAATACTTGTCAGTCCTGTCCGGAGCAGACCGAGGTGAGAACTCTAGGAAAAGACCGAGCCCTGGGAGCCCGCTGCGCTTCAGAGGCCCAGCTTGGGAGTCCAGCTTGAACTGAAAGCTCATCTCGCTGTCTACCCGGCTGTGAGCCCTTGGCCAAGTGTGGAACCCTTCTGTGCCTCAGTTTCCTCATTTTGGAAGTGAGAATACTAATGCCACCTGTGTTGAAGGGGTGGCTATGCAGGTGAAAGGAGATGATGTGTCCCTCACAGGTGTGTCCACCGTGAGAGACGCACCTTGGGCGCCTTAGCACCCAGGCACCCTCCTCGCCAGGCCTGCCAGGGCCAACCCAAGGCCACGCGCGCGGTGCAGGGGAAAGGGTGACAGACACGGGAGCAGCGACGTGGAACAATACCGAGAATGAAAGCAGGGTGGTGGGGCTGACTCACTGGATGACTCACTTCCTTGCCCAGGGATGTTCTGAGCATCCACCGAGCCGCTCCTCACACTCCGCACACCCTCTGTTCCCTTTTTGCGGGGAAGGCCCAGAGAAGATGGCCCTGGCCCCATGGAGAGTGGGAAGCAGGGCATCAGACCTTCCCCGTCCACCCAGGACCCAGGGAGAGGGCGGCCGGCTAGAAAATCCTTTTCCGTCTTACAAAATACGATGGATTTTGAGAAAGAACAGTTTTTGCCCTAGAATACAGGAGAGACTCTAGACTCATTTTGCCCTTTCCTAGATTATCACAGGGATATCTGCGCCCCGTAGAACATTAGGGACACACAGAAGAGTGTAAGGAAGCTGAGAAAGTCACCCATAATCCTGCCATTTAGATTCAGTCGTAGCCATGAGTTTGGTATTTTTCCATTCTGTTTTTTTTTTCTCTGCATTTTTTTTTCATCATACAGTCAAGTTTATATTGTTTATATCAGCACTATCGAAGAGAAATATGTGAATCACAAATGTGAGCCACACAAGTCATCTTAAATGTTTTGGTAGCCTCCTTAAAGGGAACACGAACACAAAGAGGTAAAATGACTTTTAACATTATATTTTATTTCACACCGTAGACCCAAACTATAATCGTTTCCTCATATGCTCACTATTGAAATTATTTTTTAAGTTAATTATTTTTGGTAACCTCTACACCCAATGTGGGGCTGGAACTTGTGACCCTGAGATCAAGAGGTGCACGCTCCATGGATTGAGCCAGCCAGGCATCCTTCACTACTAAAATTATTAATGAGATACTTTAAAATCTCTTTAAGTCTTTGAAATCTTTCTTTTTCTGCACTCTAGCGTGTCTCAATTCAGACTAGCCACATGGGGCTACTGGTTACTGTCCTAGACAGCACAGTTCTATACAATTTCCACCTTAATTTTGTTCTTGTTTAAATTATACCCTAAGGGGGCACCTGGGTGGGTCAGTTGGTTAAGCATCTGCCTTCGGTTCAGGTCACGTTGTGATCCTGGGGTCCTGGGGTTGAGCCCTGCGTCAGGCTCCCTGGTCAGAGGGTGAGTCTGCTTCTCATTCCCCCCCTCCCTCTGTGATCTCTCTTGCTGTTTCTCAAATAAATAAAATATTTACAAAAATAAATTGTATCCTAGGTATTTCCTCACATCATAAAACATCTTTTTTTTTTTCATAAAATACCTTTTGACAAAAATAACATTTAAGGGTTGGAATAACATGTATTTACTACCTAATTCCAAAGGTAATATCTTTATTTCTGTTTTGTTTTTGTTTTGTGTCTCCTCACTCAGGGACAATCTATGTTAGCCATCTGATATAATTACTTCTAGACTGTTTTCTCGGCAGATATTCAGATTGAGCAAAAATTGGACGCATACAATATGTTCTGTTTTATAAACCACTCTTTTCACTTCATGATACATTGTGAACATACAAACAGTGAAAACGACAGCGTCACCTTTGAGCCTCTGCAGGGAGCCAGGCATGTTCAGACACCTGCTCTCATCTCTGTCGTGGGACGGGGAGTATTTCCATCCTCAGTTCTCAAAAGTGGAAATGGGGGCTCAGCAAACTAAAGTGATTTTCAGTATTGCAAAGTTGGAATTTAATCCAGATCTTCTGATTTCATCTCCAGAGCCTTTCATTTCACCATATGGACTCCTTCTGCAGGGAGACAGGCAGGGGACCCAAGACATGCCAAAGAAGCAATTTACAAATTAACTTTTGGAGTAGAATCCTCAGTAAACTGGAACCATCTCTACACAGGGGTTTGCCTAATAACCTCCATAATCACCCAGGCACGTCCTCTTCCCCTTGGATGGGATGCCCATGGAGCTGCCACCTTCTTGTGGGACATCCTTCCCCCACCAAATTTCTTCTTCTCTGTAGCTTCTAAGAAAGAATCCTGAGAGTCTCTGTAAGTCTGCGTCTTGTCCTCAGCACTACTGACCCAGGGCAGGTGGGGGGGGCGGGCTACTCTGTGCCTTTTGGGTGTTTAGGGGCATTCCTGACCTTTGCCCACAGATGCCATTGGCACTGCCACCACCACCACTGCCAGTGGTGACAACCAAAAGTGTTTGCAGACATTTCCAGTTGTCCTTGGGGGTGAGGGGGCATGAATATGGCCCCTTTTTGAGAACCATTGCTCTAAGTATTAACAGATGGAAGAGTCTTTCCTAAACCAGTCATTGGGTATAACCCGGAATACAGATGAGGCAATCACTTCCCACACAGCCTGCCATCCTCACAAAGAGAGGAATCCTTTCTCTCCCACAATGAGTCTCCAGTATCTGTATCTAGTAGGCACTCAACAAATGTGTGTGTGATAAAGGATGCTGGTGATATTTTATCGTGTGGTACACTATATTAGGCTTTTCGGGACTGAGCTAAATGCACCTAATACATGTCCCACATGATCGTACCCTTTACAAATCCTTTTCTCCTGGAATTCTATGCCTTTCTGATTCTGATATTCAGTCTGTTATTTTCTTATGCCAGAGAGAATGATATGCATTCTTAGGATTTATGTTCCTGACTATCATATTACACTTGGATTGTGCCCATATGCCCGATGCTAGACTGACAAATATTTCTAGGAGGCAAATAAACAATTTTTAACACATGCATCAGATGCCATCTTTTAAGCATACCATTGTCAGCTGTTTTTCTAATTGGGGACATTTATATTGTCTCCAAATTTTCTCATTTTAAATAACACCATAGTGAACATCTTTGGGTCTATATCTCTGCTTTACATTTTTTTAAATTAAAAAAAAATCAATACTCCAACTGCAAAATACAAAAGAACAAATCCCTTCCTATTCAGCACACAGACTCCTTTTGTTGAGTTTTACATCTGGAAACCCGTTCTCCGTTTCAGAAAACAAATCGCCAACATTAACTGAACTAATAAAATTCCATTAAATTCAGCTCTGTTTGGCTTCCATCTTTGTGACTATAGAGTCGTGGTTTTATTTTATTAATTTTATTTGTTTATTCATGAGAGACAGAGAGAGAGAGAGAGAGAGAGAGGCAGAGACACAGGCAGAGGGAGAAGCAGGCTCCATGCAGGGAGCCTGACGTGGGACTCGATCCTGGATCTCCAGAATCACACCCTGGGCCGAAGGTGGCGCTAAACTGGTGAGCCACTGGAGTCATGGTTTTATAGACAAACTTGTATGTCATCTTAACTTTTTTTTTTTTTTTAATTTTTTTTTATTTATTTATGGTAGTCACAGAGAGAGAGAGAGAGAGAGAGGCAGAGACATAGGCAGAGGGAGAAGCAGAGGGAGAAGCAGGCTCCATGCACCGGGAGCCTGACGTGGGATTCGATCCTGGGTCTCCAGGATCGCGCCCTGGGCCAAAGGCAGGCGCCAAACCGCTGCGCCACCCAGGGATCCCTCATCTTAACTTTTGAGTCTTAATTTCCTCCTCCGTTAAATGGGAGTAATAATGGTAGGAGCTTCAGAGAGTTTTTCATGGATTAAGCAAGATAATGCATGCAGAGTTCTTGGCACCTATTAAAAACAATTTAAAAAGGGTATAGTAAAATTTTTTTTAACCGATTTATTTATTTTTGAGAGAGAGAGCACGAGCAAGGGTGCTTCAGAGGAAGAAGGAGGTTCCCTGCTGAGCAGGGAGCTCCAGGTGGAGCTCGATCCCAGGACCCTGGGATCATGACCTGAGCTGAAGGCAGATGCTTAAATGACAGCCACCCAGGTGTCCCCCCCCCCCCCGCCCCAATATAGTAAAATGTTAATAGTAGAACCTAAGTGGTAGGTATATGAGTTCCCTATGAAATCCTTTCAACTTGTGTACATGTTTGAAGGTTTTTATGATAAGGTGCTAGGAAAGACAACTTTATAAATAAAAGTCAGTCGTTATTACAATTGTTTACTAAAGAGAGAGCAAACCTCAGGGAAAGTCAGGTCCAACGTAGACCCATTATACCAAGCTGGAGGTGTGGAGTCTGTTCCTTGGGTGCCACCGCAAATGTATTCAGCTCTTCCTTGAGTGTAGGAAAATATGGCCAGAATTTGAGTGAGTGCTGGAAAGGACTGTTGGTTTTTATTTTACCATCTGGTCTCAGAATATAAACCACAGCGTGGGGATAGCATATGCTGTAGAAGTGATATTTTTTTCCAAGTTTAAGAGATTAAAATATATATATAATTTGTTTGCAAAGTTACTTTGAAACATTAAAAAAAGCATCTGTTTCAGAGGCAAAGACATCTGGATTAGAATATTTTGTCAAAAAAAAAAGAAGAATCTTTTGTCAGCTGCTTTGTGGTTGTGTGACATTCGGTCAAGCCACCTCTCCCCGTTGGGCCTCTGTTTCTTCACCTGTGAAATGGGGACGATGGGAGCGCATCCCTTGCAGAGAGATGAGAGGAGGAAGTGAGAGCGGCCAAGTGCTATAGGCCTTGACACAGGGAAGGGCTGATACTCAGCGTAGTTTCTGCCTTTCTAAGGGGTACCATGGTTTGTTTTGCCAGGGACTTATTAAAAAACGCTGCTTTGCTAATGTAACCAGAGGTGAGTTTTCGGTTGGGGAGGTCACCCAGGGCTCAGAATCCTGAACTACCCACAGGCCAGTGTTGAAAAACTGAGCATATTGTTATTCAGTTTCCTCCTATTCAGAGCCCCGGCACGTGGTGACTAGCTTTATGATTCACCGAGATCCCTCCCAGAAATTTCACTTTGACCTTAAATGTGTGAAAATTCCATTCCTGGCAAGTGAAGCACATTGCTTTGGGGAAGGGAGCTGAACATATTTTGTGTTTTGAATCCTGCTATTGGTTCACATCTGAGGACCCAAAATATGTGCCATCATCTGCAGACTACGGGTTCACTCTAACAAATTCTGAAATGCCCTGCCCATGTGTTGCCTGATATTTCAGAATACACCCCTTTTCCCATCCTTCACCACAGGCAATGCAAAACACACCCCAAATTACACTCACTATATCCTACAACATTCGCGGCCATGACCAGCATCACCATCCTGCTGGCATAGGAGAGAGGGAAAGACGAGGCCGGTGCTAGGCCATATGGAGCCCACTGCCAGGTAAAGGGGTCTCCACGCTCCAGCCAGACGCAAGGCCTTGTCAGATCGTGTGCCTGGCAGCACAGAGCAGGCCTGGACTCTCCTCCCAAGCTGCATGTCCTGCAGGGCACAGCCTTGCGGACTCTGCGAACAGCGTGGAGTTGGGAGGTACGTGGTCTGCTTCATCTCTAGTCCAAGACATTTACCAGGGACCCTGAGCCAATTACTTACCCCCTCTGAGCCTCTGTTTTCTCATTTGACCATAATGCCAATTTCATATGATTATTTGAAGGGTTAAATGAGCTAGGATATTTTAAAACTATGTATGTTTAAATAAACATAAAAGGAAATGCCTGGAGAGACACTGAGCTATTAAAAGTGGTTCGAATTTGGGATCCCTGGGTGGCGCAGCGGTTTGGCGCCTGCCTTTGGCCCAGGGCGCGATCCTGGAGACCCGGGATCGAATCCCACGTCGGGCTCCCGGTGCATGGAGCCTGCTTCTCTCTCTGCCTGTGTCTCTGCCTCTCTCTCTCTCACTGTGTGCCTATCATAAATAAAAAAAAAAAAAAAAAAAAGTGGTTCGAATTTAGGGGCAGAATTACAAGACCCCTCTTTTTGTTGATGTTGCTATTTATTTATTTATTTATTTATTTATTTATTTATTATTTTTTCAAGTCAGCTCCATGCTGGGCAACACAGGGCTTAAAATCACAACCCTGAGATCAAGACCTGAGCTGAGATCAAGAGTTGGACGCTTAACCGACTGAGCCAGCCGGGTGCCCCTATTTATTGCTTTATTACTTTATAAATAACAATAGTATTTGGGGATGATTTACGATTTAGAGAAGAGACGCAAGAATAGTACAGAGATGTACTTATATTCCTTACCCAGTTTCCCCTCTTGTTAACATCTTGTATGATCACGGAACATTTGTCAGAACTAAGAAACCTATATTAGCACATTACTACTATTACTGTGGATTTTATTCAGACTTCACAGGTTTTTCCACTAATATCCTTTTTCCATTTTGGGATCCTGCACCCCCTTTGCATTTACTTCTATCACTTTTGAATTTATATATATTTATATACTTACATAATAAATATATATTTCCCTATGTATTTGAAAATAGCAAAAGACTATACATATTATATTATTATATATTTTTATTTCAAAAAAAATTTTTTTATTTTATTTATCTCACAGAGAGAGAGGCAGAGACATAGGCAGAGGGAGAAGCAGGCTCCATGCAGGGAGCCTGATGTGGGACTTGATCCCAGGACTCTGGGATCACGCCCTGAGCTGAAGGCAGATGCTCAACTGCTGAGCCACCCAGGCATCCCTATTATATATTTTTATATATCATATATCACAATACATATTATATTATATATATATTTAATATTTTGTTTATTTATTCATGAGAGACACACAGAGAGAGGCAGAGACACAGGCAGAGGGAGGAGAAGCAGCCTCCATGTAGGGAGCCCGATCCGGGACTCAATCCTGGGACCCCAGGATCACGCCCTGAGCCAAAGGCAAACACTCAACCACTGAGTCACCCGGGAGTCCCCATAACACATTCAATTATATATTCTTTTGTTGTTCCTGAATGTAAGGGAAAGAGGAGATTAAGAGATTTGAGAATACTGGCAATGAATATCTGTTTAACTTTGAGCCAGACACTTTCCCCGGTAGGCCTTAGTTTTCTTATCTATAAAATGGACAGGTTGGGTAAATGATTGCTAAGTCCCCTCTCACAGTCCAGGCCCACTCTTTTCTAGATGAGAAAAAAAATGAAGAAGTTAAAGTAAACACAATTCTCAAAATATTAAAATAGATTCCTTAGCTCCAAGGAGTCCCTTTCGGCCTCATTAAGGAAAGGAATGATTAAAGACCTGATTACATCTTCCAACGGGGGACTCCCAACTACTCCCTCCTCCCAGGGGGAGGGAGGTATTGGTCATCTTACAAGTCTTTTCCATTTCTCTCTACTAGGATTCATTTTTGTTGTAATGGAGTAGAGCAGAGGGAGATTTTGTCAAAATTCTTGGACAAAGAGAAACATAAATCCTGATTCTCATTTTGCTTTATTACTTAGGCACTTCCAGATCTCTGATGAAGAAGACAGGACCTGTAGCTGATCTCCACTTTTTTTTTTTTTTTTACCAGCTGGTTTAGTCTTAAGTTCATGGCAACCTGCCCAAGCTGTGCCAGTTGAGTGAACTTTAGTCAGTAGGTGCTGAAATGGATAATTATGCATCAAAACCCAGCTTATCTTACCTCTCCTAGAGAAACCTGACATCTCTGGACTTGAATATCTGACTTCTTTTGTCCCAGACCATTGGCATAGATTTATTTATTCAGACCGTGTCCATAGCAGCCAAGTTCTGTCCATGTTTGGCTAACAGAGCAGACAATACTGTCACATCCCAGGGAAGCACTCCTCATCTGCCCCTTAAAGTTTAGGTCAGGCTCCTGGTAAATACTTTCAAAGCAGCCCACCTGTCCCCAGCACAGCAGTCAGCACACTTACTATAATTTAAATAATTTGTTATATTTTGATTAATGTGTCTCTTTCCCTGTGGTGCTCAAGGGGGGCAATTTTGTTCCTCTGTGGACATTTGGCAATGTCTGAAGACATTTTTGGTTTCCACACTGGAGGATGGGTACTGCTGGTCTTTAGTATGCAGAGGCCAGGAGGCTGTTAAAAATCCTGTGATACACAAAAGAGCTCCCACAACAAAGAATTAGGCATCAAAATGTCCATAGTGTTGAGAACCCTGCTGTGGATTACGAGTTCCATGAGGACAGGTACTTTGTTTTGTTCACCACCAGCTGTAGACCTCACACAGGGTCTGCCATAAAAAAGCCATTCAGTGGACAATTGATGACTGACACTTATCTAGTCTGTCCTCTGGGGCTGGGATAGCATCCAGTTGAACTTTGTTTCCCAACGGCTGAACCCAAGGCTTAATATGTAGTGATTAAATTACTATGAATGAATGAATTTATCCATCCATCTATCCATCCATTCATCTATTCCTGAATGACCCAAATGAGCCCTCATGCCAGGGACACTTCAGCAGTGGTCTTTTGACACCTGTTTTGGTTATACTATTACCCAGCTATGTAATTTTATGAATTTGGCATTTATCTTTTTTTTAGACCAGCATTATCCAGTAGAACTTCTGCACTTATGGAAATTATACATATCTGTGCAGTTCAGGACAGTAGCCACTAGCCACATGTGGCTACTGAACCCTTGAAATGTGGCTACTGTTATTTTACTTAATTTAAATTTCAAAAGTGGGGTATCTGAGTGGCTTAGTGGTTGAGTGTCTGTTGGCCTTCAGCTCAGGTCGTGATCCCCAGGTCCTGGGATTGGGTCCCAAATCAGGCTTCCTGCATGGAGCCTGCTTGTCCCTCTGCCTAAGTCTCTGCCTCTTTCTGTGTGTCTCTCATGAATAAATAAATAAAAATCTTAAAAAAAAAATTTCAATAGCTACATGTGCCTACTAGCTACTGTATTGGATGACACAGATTTAAACATTCTAGATGATTTTTATATTCAGTATCATATCATAGATCATATATTCTGTACCCACATAAAGACAGTATTGTTAAATGGATTTTTTAAAAAATATTTTATTTATTTATTCATGAGAGACACAGAGAGAGAGAGAGAGAGAGAGAGAAAGAGGCAGAAAAAAAAAAAAAAAAAGAAAGAGGCAGAGACACAGGCAGAGGGAGAAGCAGGCTCCACTCAGGGAGCCTGATGTGGGATTCGATTCCGGGACTCCAGGATCACGCCCTGGGGCTGAAGGCAGGCACTAAACCTCTGAGCCACCCAGAGATCCCCTGTTAGATGGATTTTTATATAAATATATTTTTCACACATTTCTGCAACTTGGCCCTTTGAGTCACTCTGGTTTTTTTTTTTTTTTTACCTCTATCCACTTAGATCTAGCTCAGTCCTTTTATCTACTAGTAGCATAGTGCCTCATGGTATGACTATTTTATGTTTTATTAGCCATTTTCCTATTAATCGTTTCTTTCTTTCTTCCTTTTTTCTGTTACAAACAATGCTGCAATGAACATCTTTGAATGTCTCCTCAGGCCTCTCCTTTGTAGCTCTCAAGAACGGAATTGCTGGGTCACAGTGTTTGCAAAATTTTATTACTTCCTGCTAAAATTATGCCCCAGTTTTCTCACCTGTAAAAATGAGAGGGATTCAGTGATTTCTGAGGTTTTTCTCTCCCAGCTCTAGAACCTAATCATTCTGAGCCAACAGAGTGAGAGGCAGACTTCACATTTTTGGCAGTGATCTGGTATATACTGTGCTCAGTCAGATGCAGCGGAAACAGGTAATATCCAGGGTCATATGTTCCCAGTTGTTCTCTCTCTGGGTCCCTGGGAAGAGAAAGCTCCATAAAACACCAGATCAAATTTTCTTTTAATCCTCTAAGTAATGAAGTGGATAAAAGTTTCTGACAGTGGAAAACTCCGATTATTCAATTACATTAAAATAAATCTGTCACTAGATTTGGAAACTCAAGCTTTGCTTGCTCAGATAGCTACAAAAGTAAAAAGGTTTCCATGCTATGCACAATTTTTCTAACTTCCCCCATGTGATTGTGATTTAGAGTCATTTTACCCACTCACACCTGCTGTTACCCAATTGTTAATATCAATGCAATGAGTGATAAAACAGATCGTAAGAGGAACCCACTCTAATCTCAGTAAATACCTCATTTCTACTAATTTTCAATGTGTCTATTGTCTCTGAGCAGTAACCACAATTCAGGATATCAGAATACATGCACATGCAGGCACATATATATTCTAGCCCTTTGAAATTACAGAAACAATACTACTGACATCTTGTCCCTGACTCATGTCTGCATGATTCCAAGCTCATGAGAGGGATTTAAGCCACTTATCTGAGTGGGGAATTTTTTTATGTCAATATGGGCTTTTCCATCACCTATTTAGTTTGTAGATACTTGATAGTAGGGAGTAGGTTAATAAGAATATATATAGGCTGCCTGGGTGGCTCAGCGGTTAAGAATCTGTGTTCAGCTCAGGTCGTGATCCCGGGGTTCCAGGATTGAGTTCCACATTGGGCTCCCTCTGTGGAGCCTGCTTCTCCCTCCACCTATGTTTCTGCCTCTCTGTGTCTCTCATTAATAAATAAATAAATAATTTAAAAATAAATAAGAATATATATAAAAATGCATAATATAGCTGTGTAGATTCTAAAGTGACACTAACATCTGCCCCATTAGGATTAAGTTTGCTAAAAACAAAACTTTAAACAAAAAATGATTTGGTGGTTTCCCCTCCCTTATAGATTTGCTTATTACAAAAACTTTGGAAATTATAGAAAAGCAGAAGGAAGAATAAAAGGATGCATCACTATTACTTTTCTTCCCATTTTTTTCTTTAGAAATCCTTTTCTAGTGTGAGAAGTTTCAAAATACAGAAAAGTACAAAGAATAACAACAGCCAAACACCCATATTCTCACCATTAACTCACAAATCACCGTTTCTTTCAACTGTCCTTGGGGGTTCTGTATGCCAAACACCATAAGCCAAGGCAATGACAAGCGATTGATAGGGAGGAGATATTTGCAGCACGTATAAACAACAACGGATTTGTATCCAGGATATATGAAAGACTAACACAAGACAAACAACCCAAATGAAAAAGTGGCCAAAGGAAATGAACAGAAGAGACACTTGAATGGCCAATAAATATCTGAAAAGGTGTTCAAACTTGCTAGTAACAGGAAAATGCAAATCTAAGCAGTGATACACATGTATGTAGTACAAGTGTAAAAACAAGCAAGGGATGATGCTCTCCGACTTCAGGACAATGGTTACTATGGGAAGGGAAAAAGGGAGAAAGGATGGTTAATGAGACTTCAGTACTATGTATATATCTTTCTAAAAAACATGAAAAAACACACGGAAGTGTTGAATGTGTTCTTTGGGTGATGGATATATGGCATCTATTTCCCATATTTTTGAAATGTTTCCTATTTTAAGATAAAAGAAAAAACTTCACCTTGAACTGACTTATGTGAATGTAAAATTTTGTAAGATATCACTTTATGAAATTCTTTTCATTAATTTCAAGTACTGTGTTTATTTCATTTATTGATTTTGTGTTTTGATCAAGACTGCCTGGAATAGTTTGTATATTACAAAGCTTAGAGATGTTGGTCACTGTACCTTAATTATTCCCTAGGGCCTAGAGTCTAGGCTTTTAGACTTTGCTTAATAGAGGTTGACTTTTCCTTTAGAAAAAAAACAAACTTGGGCATGGATTTAGATGAACTTGACATTAATATCTTGGTGTATCAGTTAGAACTCAGTAAGGTTATAAATAACTGAAAAATCATCTCAACCAGGCTTAACATAGAATATCACTTGGTCATTGAAGAGCTCTTGGTTGCATGGGAGCTGGTCAGGCTTCAGGTAACAATGGATCCAGGATCTCCAAGGATTCCCACATTCTAGTTATTCAGTATTACACCTAATGTTGCAATAAACATGTCATCGCATGCTTATACATGTGACTGAGAGGTTTTCAAATCTAGAAGTGGAATTGCTAGGTCAAGAGTATAGACACTTCCAACTTCACCAGATATTGCCAAATTTCTACTCAAAGTGAGGGTTTTTAAAATTTTGTTTTGTTTTTTGTTTTGTCACTTTATACTTCCATAAGCACCAGCAGCATATGAAAGTTCTCATTTCCTTTCCTTTTGTTCTTATTACACTTAGAGTTTTAAGATCTTAAAATTTTTCTACTCTTCAGCCAGGTGATCAAGGTCATTAACAGTCATAAATCATCTTGATAGTATGGGCTCTTGATATGATGTGATAAAAATGACACTTTATGATCTTCCTCCCAAAATCCTATTGCCCCAGTCTAGTTGCAAAAATGAAAAAACAAAAACAAAACAAACTAGCAACAACAACAACAACAAAAAATCAGACAAATCTATTAGAAGTGTATCTTATAATGTAACTATCCAGTATCCTCAAAACTGTCAAGGCCATCAAAACTAAGGACGGTCTGAGAAAATGTTACAGCCAAGAGGAGCCTAAGGAGCACATATGACGAAACGTAAAGTAGTATCCCAGATGGGATCCTGGAATATAAAAAGGGTATTAGGTAAGCTAAGGAAACCTGGATAAATTGTGGACTTTAATTAATAATGATGTATCAGTATTTGTACATTAATTGTAACAAATGTACCAGGGAGCACGTGGGTGGCTCAGTCTTTTAAGCATCTGCCTTCTGCTCAGGTCATGATCCCAGAGTTCTGGAATCAAACCCCACATCGGGCTCCCTGCTCAGTGGGGAGCCTGCTTCTCCCTCTGCCTACCTCCTCCCTCTTGTGCTCTTTCACTCTATCTCTCTATCTCAAATAAATAAAATCTTTTAAAAATATATACTGCACTGATATAAGTCATTAATATTCAGGGGACCTGGGCATGAGGTATATGGAAATGATATTCTTTTCTCAAATTTTCTGTAAATCTGAAACTTTTCTAAAATATAAACTCTATTAAATTTTTTTCTACTCCTAATGGTATCTCCTTGTTGTTTTAATTTTCATTACCCCAATTACTGGTGAGGTTGAGCATTTTTTCATGTTTATTAACCTTCCAGAATTCTCTTTGATGAATTTCTTGTCCACCTTTGCTTATTTTAAAAATTGTGGTTTTTAAAAAATAAATAAATAAATAAAAAAAATTGTGGTTTTTATTTTTTTTAAGATTTATTTATTTATTTATTTATTTATTTATTTATGATAGACGTAGAGAGAGAGAGAGAGAGAGAGAGAGAGGCAGAGACACAGGAGGAGGGAGAAGCAGGCTCCATGCCGGGAGCCTGACGTGGGACTCCATCTCGGGACTCCAGGATCCCGCCCTGAGCCAAAGGCAGGCGCCAAACCGCTGTGCCACCCAGGGATCTTCTTAAAAATTGTGGTTTTAAAAAATGATTTGTCAGAATTTATTTATATGCAGTATATTAGTCTTCGGCTGGGTTACCTAGTAATCTTTTTGTTGTGTTGAGTTATAAACATCCTTAATATGTAGGTATCCTTTGATATTTTCTATAGTATATTATTATATGATATTAATTTGGTCTGGCAGATATTCTTCAATTTTAATGTAATCAAATGCTTTTCTTTACTCCTCATACTTCTGAGTCTTGTTTAGAAAATCTTTCCCTATTCTGTCATAAAACTATTCTGTTTTCTTCTAACAACTTTCCACATTACTTTTTACCTTTAAAATTTATAATCCACTCTGAATTTATTTTTTATCTGGTATAAGGTGAAGAACTAATTTATTTTAATTTTTTGTATAAGTAGCTAAATGTTCCAACACCATTGATTAAATTTTCCCACTTTTCCACTGATTTATAATGCAATTTCTATTTTATGTCAAGTTTCCATATGTAGTTAAGCTGTTTCTGTGCTATCTTTTCCTTTAATCTTTTGTGTACTTCTATACAAATGTTGAATTGTTTTTAAAAATATGGATTTATGATTAATATTTCTTAACTAACCTGGTAGGTCAAGTCAGACCTGGTAGGTCCTCCTTATTTTTTCTGCAAAATAATCTTTGTTATTTTGGGGCTATTTGTTCTTTCGTATGAAATTTAGGATCAGTTTATGAAGACCAATACAATGTTCTTTGGAATTTTTATTGGGATTACAATGTGTTTATAGATTAACTGACATAGAATAATGAATTTATAGACCAATATAGACCAACTACAGATTTTGAGTCCTTCTATCCACGAACATAGTATAGTTTCCATTTATGTAAGTGGCCTTTTATATCCTTCAGTAATGTTTTCTTAATTTCTCCTTAAGAGTCTTGTCCATCTTTTGTCTGTTTATTCATAGCTGTCTCAGTTTTTGTTGCTTTCCTAATTGCATTTTTTATTATTAACAACACTGTTAATTTTTGGATGTTGTCTTTACCAGTGAGTTGCTCAACTATTTTAATGTTTTCCTTGGACTTATTATGTAGACAACCATTTCAACTGCAAGTAAAAAAAATTTTCTCTCTTATTTTCCAATCCTTATCCCTCTTATTTATTTTTTCTAATTGCATTGGCTCGGATCTCTAGGATAATGTTTAATAGCAGCATGCAGAGGAAAGCATCCTTGTCTTGTTTCTTGTTTTAAAATGCTTCTATTTTTATTTTTTTCACCATTAACTATGATGCTTGTTGTGGATTTGCTGTCAGTTTTTGGTGGATAGCTGCCTCCCATTAACTGTCCTATTCTTCTTACTGTAATAGAACCTCAGATTTGTAGTTGATCATATAGCTGCATACTACATTTCTCAGGATCCCTTGCAGTTAGGAGATAGGGTTGTTTTTAAGCTTTGGCTACTAAGACATAATTAGAGGTGGTCCATGTCTTTTTTTTTTTTTTTTTAAGAATTACTTATTTATTTGAGAGAGAGAGCAAGTGGGAAGGAGGAACAGAGAGAGAGTGCAAGAGAAACCCAATCAGACTCCACACTGAGCATAGAGCCCAGCATGGGGCTTGATCTCCTGACCCTGAGATTATGATTTGAGCCAAAACCAGGAATCAGGCACTGAGCCCAGAGGTGCTCCTAGAGGTGGTGGTCGATGTCTAAAGGGAAGGAGAATGCTCTGCCCTTTCCTTTTCCTATTATTTTCTGTTAATGGTATATGTTCTAGATAGCTTAAACAATAACATGACTGATTGAGATAACCATAATCTTTCTCTTATACAAGGTTCTTTCTCTTCGTCTATAACATTTCTTTATCTTGTGATTTGTTTCTTTTTTTTTAACTTTTTATTTTAAATAGGCTCCACACCCAATGTGGGGTTCAAACTCATGACCCTGAGTTCAAGAGTTGCATGCTCTGTCAACTGAGCCAGCTAGGAACCCCTCCTATGATTTGTTTCTATCCACGAAAGGAAGATTGATTTTATTCTTCTAAAACATAGATTAGATGTTTTACCTAATTATAAATATTTTTGAAAGCTGAATGAGAATAAACTGATTAAGAGACACAGAAAGAACCCTAAGTGCTTTTGCCTTGGGATGAATTTCTTTAAATTGATTTGCCCATGCAATTATAAACTTTAAAAAAAGAAAAAGAAAAAGTAAGACAAAGAAGAAAGCCTACTTATTCTTTATACATTAAAACATTTATTTGAAGTGATTTATTATGAATAGGGAAAATTTTTAAAGCAAATCTATAAAGTAAAGCTCCGTCAATTATGGTAACAATTACCAGCAACATTTGTTTTACAATGTTACACTTTACAAAGCAATTTCTCACAATTTAGCTCATTTTCTCTCTAAGATACACCAAAGAGGTATATCATTGCTATTCACAGATATACCTCTGTGAATGACAAAGGCACTATTATAAAGCCATTTTGCAGAGGAAGAGGTTGAGGTTTCAGAGTGATTAGATTTATTCATTTATTAAGTGGCAGAGAGGAGATTCAGAATAAAATATTCTGCTTTTTTCACTTGCATTGGTACATTTTGAGCTCCACCAAATCAGATAATGCCAGCCCTCTACCAGTGTAGATAGAAAAATCATTAATTACGGTGCCAAATTTTCTCAATTAAATTTTTCTGTGATATATTTTTCTTTAAAGGCTGCCTCATGCCTCTTTGTACTAGATGCTGCAATAGGATGGTATCTGATGTAGCATGAAGTTATATGTCTTGTGCTTTTACGTTTCCCTACTGGCATTTCTGCAATGTTCTGTAGAGACCTCAGATTCCCAGGTGTTGTGCCACTGGAATATATTTTAAAATCGTTGCATTATGTTATGCTGAGTAAGCCCTGGAACCTGCAAGCAAAACACATTTTCGGTCCCAAAACGAGGCTAAAGAGCCACTATGGCCTTGCATCACTCTCTTCCATTTCATTCATCTTTTCTCCTTACTGCTCATCAAAAGTAAAATTTCCTAAGGGGTACATTGAGAGGAAATAATTAAGAAAAGGCTATAAACACAGATTAGCTACAAGGATGTTCAACTCAGTGGTATTTACAAAAGTTTTCAAAAAAGGAAATAAACTAAATGTCAAAAATAGTTCACTGACTAGTAAGCTAAGATGTATTTTATAGTGGAATGCCCCTCTGCCATCACACATTATTATTTTCTTTTAAGATTGATTGATTGATTGATGAGAGACAGGCAGAGACATAGGCAGAGGGAGAAGCAGGCCCTCCAAGGGGAGCCCCATGCAGGACTCAATCCCAGGACCCCGGGATCATGCCCCAGCCAAAGACAGATGCTCAACCATTGAGCCACCCAAGCACCCCTGCCAGCAAACATTATTACGAGTATTTGCTAATGTGGGGGTGACTGATTTGGCTCAGGTGCTGATCTCAGGGTCGTGGGATCAATCCCTAGGTCCAGCTCCCTGCTCAGTGAGGAACCTACTTTCCTTCTCCCTCTGCCCCTCTCCCCACCTCATGCGTGCGCTCTCTCTCTCTCTCTCTCAAAGAAGTAAATCTTTTAAAAAAACATTTACTGATGTGTATTGTTGTTCACAGTTACATCAACAACACAGGATAACAATATACACAGTGTAGCCAATTTTTTATATGTAAGATAAATATACATTTAAAAAAATTCCCAAAGGATAGATACTAAATGATCTTTTCCATGTGGTGTTTTATCAGTTTTTGAATAGTTCTTATTCACTATCCTCTTATTTATATTTTCAGCTATTATTTTTAGTGTTTATAATGAACACATCGCTTTTGCAGTATAAAACCCCCAGATAAATTTTATTAAAAAAGAAAACTCACTCAGGCCTTTATAAACACTGACAAACATGTTACTTGCTGTGTTCTGTCAACCTGGAGAGCAAAGGAAGAGGAAATGGCTTGTACCGAATTTAATTCAAATAAGAATTTCCTGAAGGTAAGATCTTTAATGAGTTAAAAGGAGAAGGGGCCTCGGCGAAACAGTTAAGTGAAGGGAGGTGGTCAGGCGCTGACTCCTGCAGAGAGCTGAATATGCAAGGGTGGAGTGGATTTAGAGGCAGAAAATAAAAGGCTTTCTAAACCTGGCTTCCTAGGGTACAAATTGCCTTGGCCATAACTCTGGGATGCAGTCACTTAGCAAGCATGCACTGAGGATAGAGTTCTTTTTTTTTTTTTTTTTTGAGGATAGAGTTCTGA
Organism: Canis lupus familiaris; assembly: GCF_011100685.1. NCBI lineage: Eukaryota > Metazoa > Chordata > Mammalia > Carnivora > Canidae > Canis > Canis lupus. The sequence continues at coordinate 80,708,796 of NC_049226.1, read as the reverse complement.
AGAGAGAAAATAAATAGAAATTCAGATTTCAATTGTTCATTCATTCGTTCAATTGTTCAACCATTCTCGACTGTTGACTACACAGCCAGCATTGTGCTAAGTGTCCAACTCTGCTCTTTACTAGTTTACAATTTACTTGGAGAGAGAAAAGATGAGGATATGAAATCATCCAAGAAGCACTGGAAATGAGAAAGAAAAAAACAGGCAACTTTAGTTCCATTAAAGATAGTTGGGATTAGTGAGAAGAGGCTTCCTGAAGATTGGAATTTGCAAGTTTAAGAAAGTTTCAGGGATGAAATAGTAAATGTGAAGCGCTTTTGATTAATAACCTGATATCCCATATGTATGTATTGTCATTTCATGTCTTCATTGTCATGTCACTTCTTTAAAATGGGAGATTTGGGATCCCTGGGTGGCGCAGCGGTTTGGCACCTGCCTTTGGCCCAGGGCACGATCCTGGAGACCTGGGGTCGAATCCCACGTCAGGCTCGCTGCATGGAGCCTGCTTCTCCCTCTGCCTGTGTCTCTGCCTCTCTCTCTCTCTCTCTCTGGGTGACTAAAATAAATAAATAAATAAATAAATAAATAAATAAATAAATAAATAAATAATTTAAAATGGGAGATTTAAAAAATGTGCTTCCTTTCCAGAAAACATTTAGCTCTTTTCCATTAAGAAAGGATTAGGTAGGGGCAGCCAGTGGCTCAGCGGTTTAGCACCTGCCTTTGGCCCAGGGCATGATCCTGGAGACCTGGGATCAAGTCCCACATTGGGCTCCCTGTGTAGAGCCTGCTTCTCCCTCTGCCTGTGTCTCTGCCCCTCACTGTGTCTCTCATGAATAAATAAATAAATAAAATAAATCTTTAAAAAAAAAGAAAGGATTAGGTAAAACAAAATGATTAGAATTACAAAATTTCAGAGAGGGAAGTTACCTTTTGCTATTATGTAGTCTGCAGTAGATACTGTAATTGTCTACCCAACATCTCTTCTCCCCTTGTTCCTTGCCAACTGATGCCCAGTTGGGTTCAGAGCATCAATGTACACATATTAAAAACCCCACACATTTCCCAGCCTTTCAGATGGAGTGACCATGTGACAGAGTCCTGGCCAATGACATGTAAATAGAAGCCTTTGTGAGGATCTTCCAGGGGCCAGAGTTGACCCTTTTGTGCTTTCCTCTTCTTCCCTTCTTTTTCTTCTAAAATATTTTATTTATTTGAGAGACAGAGAGAGCACAAGCAGGGGGAGGGACAGAGGAAGAGGAAGAAGCAGACCCCCCGTTGAGCAGGAAGCCCAACATGGGGCTCAATCCCAGGACCCTGAGATCATGACCTGAGCAGAAGGCAGATGCCCAACTGACTGAGCCACCTAGGTACCCCTTTTCCCTTCGTTCTTCCTCTCAACCTAAAATACAAACAGGATGCTTAGATGTGACATCTCCTAAGTATGAGAACGAGGGCTGTCTTGAAAGCCTGTGTGCCTGATGGCATTGTGGGACTGTGAGATTAGCCTGGATTGCCTAATCCAGGCTTCTGTATGAGAAAAATAAAACCTCTAAGCCACTGGTGTTTGTTGCTAGCAGCCGAATACAATGCCTGCCTGATATATAATCTAACCCACTTATTTCACAGAGAGGAGACAAAGGTTCAAGAAAGTTCCATAAACCTGGGCAGGTTGTATCAAGTTTAGATTTTCTTACTTTGAAGGAACCGAAAACCCAATCCCAAACCTCTTTCTTTCTTTTTAAGATTTTATTTATTAGAGAGAAAGAGAGAGAGAGAGCACGAGCAAGGGGAGGGGGGTAGAGGGAGAAGGAGAAGCACACTCCCCACTGAGCAGGAAGCTCAATGCCGGGCTTGATCCCAAGACTCTGAGATCATGACCTGAGCCAAAGGCAGGTGCTTAATGGACTGAGCCACCCAGGACCCCCAGTCCCAAACCTCTTAAACAAGAAAAAAAGAAAAATCATTTCAGATCATTGAAGTCAGGTGGCCTCCTCCAGAGACTCGGATGATTTTTTTTTTTTAGATTCTGGGTTTTCTTTCTCTCCATCTTTTGGCAATGCCTCCTCTGCTCCCTCCACTCCACATAGGCTCTTATCCTCTTTGTGACAAGGGGAAGCCTTATCTCACCCAGGATTAAGTTCAGAGGGAAAGAAAGAACTATTCCCTAAAGGAAAGTCACAGTTTTCAGGTAGGACTACCTGGGTAACCTGGGTTGCTCGGTCAGTTAGGCGTCTGCCTTCAGCTGTGGTCATGGTCCCAATATCCTGGGATTGAGCTCTGAGTTGAGTCAGGCTCTGTTAAGTGGGGAGCCCGATTCTCTGTCTCCCTCTATCTGCTGCTCCCCCTGCTTGTGCTCTCTCTCTCTGTCAAATAAATGAGTGGAATCTTTTATTTATTTTTTATTGTTAAGATTTATTTATCCATGAGAGACCTAGAGAAAGAAGCAGAGACACAGGCAGAGGGAGAAGCAGGCTCCATGCAGGGAGCCTGACGTGGGACTCGATCCCGGGTCTCCAGGATCACGCCCTGAGCCGAAGGCAGACACTCAACCACTGAGCCACCCAGGTGTCCAGGGAAGAATCTTAAAAAAAAAAAAAAAGAAGAGTAGGACTACCTGCTGAGCATTCCAGAATTGAACATCCTAGTTGCCTCAGTGCCTAGATCTAGGACTTAGGATTCCTGTTTCCAGGTCACTTCACTTCCTACTTCACCAAGTAGCCTCTGATTCAACATAAATAGGTAGATGCAACGTCCATGAGAAAAACAGAGATTTCCTTGGATCATGTACATGATTATATACTCCTTTGGTAGCTGTTGACCAGCAAGGTATGTAAATACTGTAGAGAAAATACCCCATCTATCCAGAAGAAATAAGAATTTACTGGGTGTCATTTTTTTTTTTTTAATTTTTTAAAGATTTTAAAGAGTGAGAGCAAGAGTGAGAGAGCGTGAGCAGGGTGGAGAAGCAGAGGGAGAGGAAGAAGCAGACTCCCCACTGAGCAGGGAGCCCGACCCGGGGCTTGGGCCCAGGATCCTGGGATATGACCTGAGCTGAAGGTACACGCTTAACCCGCTGCACCACCCGGGCGTCTCTGGGCATCACATTCAGAGATGGCCCTTAGCCCTGTAGACCAAGTTGGATTTGGGGCTTGGGATGACCTGCTCATGAACTGTGATACAGATTACATTTTCCTCTTTGTTTCTGGACAGAAGCCGACTAGAGCAGCTCTGCATAGGCTCTTTTCTCGTGTTTTTCTCTTGCTGAATGTTTCTTTCTGAATTTCCCTTTATCATATTCCTCCTGCACCCAAAGAAGGTACTGATTTAATAACTGCAAAGGGCAGGGGTGCTTGGCTGGATCAGCTGGGAGAACATGCAGCTCTTGATCTCGGGGTGGTGAGTTTGAGCCCCACTTTAAGCGTAGAGATTACTTAAATAAATAAACTAAAATAACTAACTATAATGGGCAGACCAGCTACTTGTTCCATGTGATTCTAGTTCAGATGGTCAGGGATGAGTTCAGAGTTCCCTCTGTCAATTTTGTACCTGGTTTTTAAATGCTTTGGTCCTCAGTCCAGGCCTTACAGAATCAACCTCAGGTCCCTTATTACCCAAGACTTCCATGAATGGAAGGTTTGCAAATTGATCCTCTTTAAAGACATTATGACTGCTTTTTAACTCTACAAGCCTTTTTTTTCTTTTTTGGAAGAATTGTTGGCCTTTAGGATTCCTGAAATTCTTCCATATGCAGTTACTATGAAAATAAGCATTTAAAGGATTATATATTAATGCTCAAGTATATTTGGAGTGAATACCATGAACGCTTGCTCATGTAGATTTGTTTCTTATCAATTTACTCTTTCCCTGAGTTTCAGCATGTTATGTTTACTTGGATTTTCTACTGGTAAACACTAAATCTAGGATAATTTCTTTTCTGGTTAGAGTTTTTGCTGCTCCACGTAACAAAGTATAAAGTCTCTTCGGTGTTTCATGTTTAAATGGTGTTTGCTTCTCTGTTAAGTGTTTTTTTTTTTTTTTTTTTAGCACGTTAAGCAGTTGGACTCCAACAATGAAGAATCTGTTGGCGGATGTTTCAAACTTCTCTCACTATCTCCTTTTTTTTTTTTTTTTTTTTAGTATTTTCATATTTTTCTCTCTCACTCTCAACATTTAAGCAATTTCTGAGTTCTTTGGCTTCTACTTCCATAATGTCTTGCACATACAACTTTTCAGCCTTGACACTTCAGGGCCTCATTGGCCTCCCTTTTCTAGGCTCATGGGCTCTCTTTCTAGGCTTTCAGCTGCCAATTTATTCTCCACTCTGCTATCTCTGTTACTTTCTTAAAATACAGCTCTGGTCAGGTCATCTCCCTCCTTCAAAACCTTCAATAGCTCCCCAGTGCTTATAGGATAAAGAACAAAATCCTTATTTGTGGCCCCTCACCTCTATCCTTGTCTTTTTTCTTTAAAGGTTTTATTTATTTATTCATGAGAGACACACAGAGAGAGGCAGAGACATAGGCAGAGGGAGAGAAGCAAGTTCCCTGATGGAGGACTGGATCCCAGGACTCTGGGATCACAACCTGAGCCAAAGGCAGATGCTCAACCACTGAGCCACCCAGGAGCCCCTCTATCCTTGTCTTAACTTTCCAGTTTCTTCTTTCATTCTATTAATCTCCATACCAGATGTCAAATTCCTAGTATAATATCAACAAATGGCATATTAGAGAGTTTGTTTCATTCTGTGTGGGTGCTAAAGTAATGTGCTCAAAGTCAGTTATGTTATTTAAGGCAAGGATGTGTTTGTTTGTTTGTTTGTTTGTGTTTTTGACCTTGTCAGAGACTATACAACTTAGTGTTCATAATATATTAGAGAGAGATCCATGAACTGGAATTCATTGTTTTGATCCTTCTACCAACATTTTGGATGAAATGCTCTTGGAAGGGTTCAGGATGAATTCACAGATGTAAAATCTGAGCTGGACTCTGAAAGATAAACAGGATTTTTGTGGGTAGAGAAGCTGAATGAATACATAAATGAATATTGTTTCTAAGCCTCATGTTTTATAATTAGGTTCTAACAGATGTGGGTAGAGCCCTTGCATGCCTCTTCCCATGTTTGGAGCAGTCCTCATTTCCTTATTCAGCTGAAACAAATTCTTCTCAGGTGGAACATGTTATTTCTAAAGTCAGTCTAGTTTATCCAATAACTTCTACTTAGCCCTTCAGTTCTGGGCTTAGTTGTGGATGACCAATTCAACTATTTTATCATTACGTCCTTAACCTAAGTATTTAGCCATTATCCTCAGCAAAGCTGAAAAAAGACACTCAATGTTTCTTTGACTATCCACTGACAAAGTCCAATGAAGCCCAGGTATTTCTTGGAATATTTGTATCAACACATAATAACTGTGATGTTTCACAATGTAAACATTTGTATGTCAGGACTTTGCCCTGCAACTGTCTAGCCTCTCTTAACCACTGTAGGAAATTGTGGTTGGAGTGAAGAGAAATCAGCTGTGGGGGGATAGTGGGCGGAGAAGAAAGTGATGTGTGTTAGATGGCATTCCTTCCTCTTCCCCTCTATCAGCTTACTAATAAAGCAAAAATAACTGATTTCTTGTACCTGTACAAAACTCTAGCATAGCATCCATCACAGTGTGTGTGTTTGTTTAAAGGTCATCTCCCACATCAGGCCGAGAGTTGGCTTCTTATATTCATCTTTGCAAAATCTTTGTATTTCCTGCACCTACCTTAGTTCCTAGAGCCCTTTTGTGGAAAGAGGGAAGAATGGATTTGCTTCACATAGAGGAATGCTTTTTCATCTTCTCTGTGTTGTGGATTTTGTTTTTGTTTTGCTCAGAAATCTTACAAAGGTTAAAGACTTTCATCCTATGTAGTTTTTGAAATAATTTTTTTTAAGATATTATTTTTTAGTAATCTCTACACCCAACTAGGGCTCAAACTCACAACCCCGATATCAAGAGTCTCATGCAGGGTGCCTGGGTGGTTCAGTTGGTTAAGCTCCAACTCTTGATTTTGTCTCAGGTCATGATTTTAGGGTGCTAAGACTGAGCCCTGCATCAGGCTCTGTGCCCAGTGTGGAGTCTGCTTGTCCGTCTCTCTCTGCTCTTCCCCCTACTCTCTCCCTCTCTCAAATAAATAAGATCTTTAAAAAAGGATTTATTTATTTATTTAAGAGAGTGAGAGCACGGAGTGAGGGGCAGAGGGAGAGGGAGAGAGAGGACCTCAAGCAGACTCCCTGCTGAGCACAGATCCTGGCACAGGGCTGGATCCAATGACCCTAGATCACAACCTAAGCCAAAACCAAGAGTCAGATTGGATGCTTAGCCGAGCTACCTAGGTGCCCCTGTAAAAACCATTCATACTCGTGGACAAACTAATATCATAGCTGAGGTGGGCTACTAGATTATTCATATTATGATTAGGTGTGGAAAGAGTATCTTAGCAAATGTGATAGTGTCAAAGCCAATATGGATGAGGACTTGAATGCAGTTTGCATAAATCCAGTCTGCTTACTGTTGGGATGACCTCGAGATATTTTCTTTCCTTTCTTGGTTTAATGGGCTCAGGGGTTTCTATCTTCCCATTAAGATTTCTCCTACCTCATCTATCCTTTGATTTTTCTCTGGCATTTATCTCTTTTTGCCACTGTTCACCAGGTTCTCCCAGTTCAAGATGATTGTTCTCTCTCTCAGGACTTGCAATTATTCTAGATCTTGAGAGACTGAACTGGTCTCTGTAAGATTTCAGATGACATCTCTGACTCAGACCCAGTCATAAAGTACAGAAGTATTTCATCAAAGTGAATTAGATGAAAAAAAAAAGTGAATTAGATGACTGATTATCAGATTTCGGCAGTGAAAGATGTAAGGAGTGAGAATGTTCTAAATCCAATGGCAAAACTAAAAAAACTAATTTCGCCTTCAGAAATATTTGCTAGAACATGTTCTAAGGGTGAAAATTGACACATAATCATAATCAAATAAGGCTTTGTTTACAATTTCAGCACAAATGTAGTCATTGCCATTTCCCACCCCTATCAATTCTCCATTATTATTAAGGAGTGCTCCCAAGGTGGAGCAAAGAAAATTTTCAGTCTAAGCCTTTTTTTCTTTTGGTCCATGACTTGAATTGCTCTGGAAATTTTCCTTTCAGATTTTGTGTTTGTTTAGCAGGTTCTTTACAGTATACATGTGACCAAAATTATTTTAACAGCCTTAATTGTATTACAATGACAAAGATTATCTTGTGACAACACATTCCTCTGTTCTGTATGAGTTTATTTAATTCCTTTTCAGTGGTTGATATTTGAACCTCTTTCATTTAGAGTAGATCCAGCAACACAATTCACTAAGTGCCTAAACAGGTCCAGGAGGGGTTAAAGAACACACTACCAATATAAAAACTGACATTCTATTGCATAATCTATACAACCTTGTAGTTGAATCTGGGTTCTTGTGAAATTTTAATCAAGTAACTTGGGAATGTGATATGATGATTGGGAAGCAATATAAAGGAATTCTACAAACTACTAAATCTGCTTTACGTTTTGCCCCATAATCCTATTGTAATTTTTAATGAGAGGAAATTTCCAAATTTTACATGCTTAAAGCTTTACCTTTTATTGTGCACGAAGTTTTATGAAGGTGTATACTTGGGTGATGGGTGGCTTTTGAAATATAACAAGAGAGTCTTTCAACCATTGAATAAAAGGGGAAGCACAGAGACACTAATGACTACAGAGGGAAATATCCTTGGGACTGGCGGTAACTTATAATTTACTAAAGACATAATCAGATAGTTATTTTTGGTAACCCCAAATATCATGCGGGTTATATCATATTTTGTGATTAGAGCAGAGCAAACATGTTTGTTTTTAGTCACTGCAATTTTAAGGATAATATGAAATCTAGGTCTCTGCTGTTGCAAAGATGAAAACCATCCATCTAAACAGTTTTTCAGGGATGCCTCGGTGGCTCAGTGGTTGAGGATCTGCCTTCAGCACAGGTCATGATCCCAGGGTCCTGGTAACGAATCCCAGAAGCAGGAAGCCTGCTTCTCCCTCTGCCTATGTGTCTGCCTCTCTCTTTGTGTCTTTCATGAATAAACAAGTAAGATCTTAAAAAAAATAAAGTTTTTCAAAAAAATGCATTTCTGTAAAAGGAAATGAGAAGGACACTGACTTTTCAAATATCCATGAGATATAATTACTGGTTGATGCAATCAAACGATGGGGGTGGGGGGATTTGAGCCCAAAGAATCCATCTAGGAGAATTCACAGTCTAGGTCAATTCACACTTGGGGGGGCTCCCCCTCTTAACTCCATTTACCAAATCAGGGGAAATCTGATTAACATAAACAACAAAGCACTCATACTGGGGGAAAAGGGCAGAAAAGTGTTGAGGGAAAGGGGAAGGAAGAGGCCTTGCCAATTCTTGACTTGCTAATGAGGGTCAGAACAGTACTGGGGATTTCCTATACCCTAAGTTTGTTGAATGATTTCATAGGTCTGGGGAAAAGGGATATGTTCAGAGTGATATATCCAACTCTTCAGTATTGGGGTTCTGCATGGTAAATTACAATTTCCTCTCCTCACATCTTCTATTGACTAATGGAGGAGTGGGAAAGGTCTCCAATAGGTGTTTGCTCCAATTCAAATGCTTTGGCCCAGGCCTTAGCCTGTTGGGCAATTTGGGTTTGAATCTTCCTCTCTCAAATGAGTGGGGTTCTTACCACTTATGAAGGGACTTCCCTTGGGACTTGTTGCAACAGCAGACAGTGGCAATGGAGATTTGACAGTAGTTTCCTGTTCTGCTTTGCCATATTGGGGTGGCTCTGAAAATCATTCTTACCTCTGACAGGAAGAAAATGTTCACAGTGTTGATTCATTACTGCACAGAATGCAATGAAGATAATTGGGCAACCTGAATCAGATGTTCAGATGGAAAGATAGGAGACTGATGACACAAGTTTAAATTCTAGGTCTGCAGGTAAAGCTTTGCAAAGAGCCCCACCCAGAGACACCTGCACTGGGCCCTCCTTTGCTGAGAGTTTTCCCCCATCTCCAGGAGTCCAGATGAATTACCCAAATCCCTGTGGAAAAGGCTCTAAAAATTGTGTATATATGTATGTCACACAAACACACACACACAAACACACACACAAAAGAGTAATTTTTATGATTTGTAACTATTTTTGTAGATAAAATAACAAAACCCAAACCAAATCTAATAACTTTAAAACGTTGCCCAGTGATTGCTGGCATCAGTATTCCACACAAGATTAAAATTATTTCCCAAGATGCATACCCTGCAATTGATATTTTAATAACTTGATTAAAATTTTCTCAGAAGTCTATTAGAGTCAGGAAACGGTCTGCGGTGTAGGTGAGGATTTTCAGTTTTTGCAACGGAAACTTTTGGCCCCATGAACAGAATAGCAAAAACTCAATTAAATGTGTTTTTCCTCCATCCTTGCCTAATCCAAAGGTAAAAAAAATGAAACTGGTCTGGAAGAGTGATGTTTAGGTTTGCTTTTTATTTTTTTTAATTTTTTCGTTTTTCCTCTAGAACAGCCAGGTGGATTCATACGATCCAATTTTTAAATAGCCTCTTATCTCCTACCCCGATGAAACTCGGCCACCCAGCACAATCAGAAAGTTGTGTTTTTGTTTTGTTTTGCATTTGCAGCCTCGACAGGATGGGGGAGGGGAGGCAAACAAGGGGGAGGGCGAAGGACGGAGAAGGTACTTTAATTAAAAACAAGCAATAACTCGAGGATTTTAGATGCGGTCTGTCATTTCCTAATCAAGAAGCGAATTTGGTCGTCCTCCGGCCCACTCGAGGAGGCCGTCCAGGGAGAGCCGCGCGGGGCCGGAGGCCGTCCCGGGCGCGCGACTCCGCCCCCAGCGAGCCCCCGAGCCAGCGCGCCCCGCCGGCCGGCCCTGGGGTCCCCGTCTTCTCCCCGCAGCCCTCGCGGCTCCCGGGGGGCCGCCTCCTCCGGCGCTCAGCTCGGCGCTGGGCCGGCCGCCACCAGGTCGGCGCAAATACCTCTTCCCTCCCCGGGGCCCCAGGCGCGGACACCTCCCTGCCTCCCTCCCTGCTGGCGGGGCCCTTTCCCGGCTGGGAAACAGCAGCCGCGGCCGCGGCGGCAGGAAGCGAAGCCCTTGTTGATGCTGTTCCGTGGCGCGTCTCCCCGCCCTCCGGCGGCCGCCCTCGCTCTTCCAGGCTGCGGGGCGCCCCCCTCCGCGCCTGCGCAGTGCCCCGCGGGGGGCGGGGCTCGGATTCCTGTCAGCGGCGGCGGCGGTGGCGGCGACCGTCAGTTTTCGCTGAGGAGAAGCACGAAACGGACCCGTTGGCTCTCCCCCCCTCCCTGTCCCCGCCCTGAGCCCCCCTCCTGGCTCGCCGGGAACCAGCCCCCGTGGAGTTTTCCCCTCCGCCTCGCTGCCGTTTCCTCGGTCCTCGGCCCGGTGGAAGTCCCTGCCCTCGAGGAGGAGGCAGCCGCAGCCGCCCTCGCGTCGCCGCCCCCGGATCGGTGCCCGCGGTCCCGGAGAGGAGGTGCCGCCGCCACCGCCGCTCCCCCGCCCTCCCGCTGCCCTCGGGCCGGGCTGGGTCGAGCTGCGATGCCCTCGGACTTCATCTCCTTGCTCAGCGCGGACCTAGACCTGGAATCGCCCAAGTCCCTGTACTCGCGAGGTGAGTCAGGCTGGGGGCTGGGGCGTGGGGGCGGGGAGGCGCGGCCCGCGGAGCCCGGGGGGTCCCCGGCGGGGGCGGGGGGCCCCGGGCGGCTCGGGGCCTGCGGGGGGGGCGGGGAGAGGCCGGCGGGTCGGGCGGTGGCGGAGTGGCGGCCCCTCCCCCGCGGAGCCGGCGGCCCCGGGTCTCTGCGGCACGCGCCGCTCCGAGCCCCCCCGCCGCCCGCCGCCCGCCGCCCGCCGCCCGCGGGCCCGGCCCCGCCACACAGTCGGAGCTGCCGGCCCGGCCCCCCCCCCCCCGCTCGGGGACCCCCCCCGCTCCCCCCCGGGCCGCGGCCCCTCTCGCCAGGACCCTCCGGCGCCGCAAAGTTGCCCCCGCACGCGCGGCGCGGCCCGAGGCCGGTTCCGAGGGCAGGGGCACCATTCCCCCCCCCTCCGGGTTGTTTGCGCGGCGGCGTCCTACCCCCCGCTCCCTCGGGCCTAGTCCACTCCCTCCCGGTGTTGGGACGGCCCCCCTCGACCAGGCGTTCTCCCTTTCCTCGTCATCTTCTTGCTGGAAAGGGCCCGAATTTTCTGTTTTCTGTTTTTTTTTTTTTTTTTTTTTTTTTTTTTTTCCCTTCCTACCTCTGTGGCCTTCTCATGACTTACACCTCTGTCTTTTACAAAAGATAGGGGTGCTCGCTCGCTCTCGCTCTCTCTCTCTCTCTCTGGATCTAGTTTTATTCCTCTCCTGTCCCAGGGGTACCGGCTCGGGCACTGACGCTGTCCTTTGAGAATTTTCTCTTTGGTTGCCGTGTTCCAGGGCTCGTTGCAGGAATGGGGCACCCTTAACAGGAGATTTCACATTTTCTATAAACTCTTTCGGCGAAGGCCTAAAGGGGATTCCCGGGATCCACGATATTAGCACTCGAGTCGATCTCTACGGGGTTTAAATTCCTATGCTGGGCACCGCAAGAATGTGTTAGAACAGGTTTCCCCCGTTGCAAGGGGCACCAAACCAAAATGCTCCCGCTGCACTCTTCACCACTTTTTTTTTTTTTTAAACCACCGGGAGGGGCAAAAGACAAAACTGGGTTATTAGCTATTCATTTCACCATATTAAAAAATATATATGTGTGCCGTTGTGAACCTCCTTCCTGAGAAATCCAGCATTTCTTCGGTTTTGGTGTGATGTATCCATCCGCTGACTCCCCCCCCCCCCCCGCCCCCCCGGGGGTACTTACTTGAGCGTCACGTCAGTAAACGTAAATTGTTTAAGTGAATCGGAGTGAGATGGTTCACCCTGGAAGGTACTGGACTTTACAGACTGACGATTGGGTTTGTACAGAGAGTCCTACTTAGTAACCGTGGCCATTGTCTGTTGCTCTGATGACTTTAGTTGGCAGTCACAAATCCCGTAGGATGTTTTTCAGGCAGCGTACCTGAAGTAGTTTGGAAATATTGTAGTTTAGAGCGTCAGAAGAAAAAGATGCTATCAAGCGATGATTCTTAGAAGAGGGCTAATGTGGTATTACAATTGGGTGCTAAAAATAGGCAAGACATTAACACCATTTGTGCAGTAATCATCAGATAATTTTCCATGAAACAAATGCTTTATGAAAAATCTAAGTTTAGCATAGAGACCAATGTAGAGGCAATTCAGCCTTCTTTTGGAGAGTATATTCACAGATAGGAGCTTTAGCTCTTAAAAATACATGGCAGTTATGTAAGAGATGTATGCTACCCTTGCCTTTTTTCTTTTTCAAGTCATTCAGCATAAAAAGTACTTAATGCTTTTTGTGTTTTTCAGATTCTCTGAAGTTACACCCATCACAGAATTTTCATAGAGCTGGACTATTGGAAGGTCAGCAAAGTACCATTTTAAAGCATATTGTGTGAGTATGCAAAGGCTTTCTCTGAAATGGAGTTTAAGTGAGAAAGTGTGAAACTTTGCAAACTCATACAATGTAATTTTCTCCTAAAGAGCCTGATCCTTCTTTTAGAGCAGCTGAATGTTTCAGTGGATTTTGTTGCTGTGTTTGATGTGCTTGTTAGCTTATTGTATCTGCTTTGAGAAGCTTTGAACCCCGCCCCACCCCACAAAATCATTAAAAATTATGTGTTGGGTGTTCTACTTTGGAATTCCAGATCTTAATTCTAGCTTTTTATAAACTGAATATGAAAAGGCTCAAATATTATGATCATGAATACAACTGAAAGAGTGACACCAAACACATACTTAGTTTGAAAATTCAGAATTTAGGATTTTTATATATTGAGCATTTCAAAACAGCATGTTAATTATTTATTACAAAAGCGATGTTATTATTGTTGAATTATTTTTAAGGATAAGAAAAGCCAAGTGACAGAGATGATGCCTGAACTATGCTTAGAAAAAGAGAGTTTGAGAAAGTTCTGGAAATGTTAATAGAAGGTGTAGAATTTAAACAGCTCATAATTACTTTAGAAAACGTTATATTGAAAAAATGGGAAAACTTTGTTGTTTTTAGCATTTTAAGACAAAAAATACCTTTTTTTTGTATTTTCATAGGGTTTTTAAAATAAATTTTTTTAGTTTATTTATTTATTTATTTATTTATTTATTTTTTAAGTAATCTCTACACCCAGTGTGGGGTTCAGACTCACCACTCCTTGGATCAAGAGTTGCATGCTTTTCTGACTGAGCCAGCTGGGGGTGGGGTGGGGTGGGGTGGGGGTGTCCCTGTGCTTTGAGGTTTTTGAGGTGGTTTTACATATATCCTCTTTGAATTTTGTAATCCTGCAGTTGGACAGCAAGGAATTTATTTTCCCATTATAGAGATGAGTAACCTGAGGCTGAAATTAATAAAAGTCACACGATAGCAGAAATAATGCTTTTTGTGTTTTAGCTGGAATTCTATATCCAGAGCCAAGCTGTCACTGTAAAATATATATGTAACCAGTAACTTAAACATTTTGTGGTCCACTTAAAAAAAGCTCTAAATATTTAAGTTTGATTTTAGATGCTTGCCTTCCATATGGTAGTCTGACATAGTGCTGGGGAAGAGTTGGTTTTGTAATTGAGCTTGAGTTTGAATACTAATTTAGTTATTAATAAACTCTGTGGCCTTGGGCAGGTGATTTCACCTCTCTAAACTTTAATATTCTTTCTATAAAAATGTATATAATTTCTTAAATTTAGTGAGGTAATATGTATGAAAATGCCTAGTGTAGTGTCTGGCTTAATAAATGTTGGTCTTTTCCTTTAGTTATCAGCTAACTTGTTTTAACTATAATATAGAACATATAAAATGTTTTCTAACTATTGATTGTATTTATACTTATCAGAAGCCCATTGACAGATATTAGTATAAAAATCAACTACAATTTGAGGCAAGAAATTTTATGTTTCTTGGTGAAGCAGATTTCCGTTTTTTATTCATATTGTTCCATTTGTGACTGTGCTGTAGATTTATATTTGTCTCTACAAAGCCATCCATTTTCTGGGCAGCAGACCAGAGAGTATCATAATCGTAGAGATTATCAGGGAGGAGAAAGGGGGGAAAAAGTGTTAATTATATCTGGAAATATTTTTAACAAGTCAGGGGAAATGCAGACAGCCATTTAATATGTTTATTTACATGTATGTGCTTCAATACTTTAATTATTAAATTTTTATTTTGGATGAGAGGATAATTTTTTTGAAGCGATACCATCCTTTCATAGGTTATATATGTTGTGAAATGTATCAATATCAGCTATCATTTTCTGTCTTTGATACAGAGAGTCATAAGAAAGTTTGTGTAATGAAAGTATTTAATATATGCAGTCTACTTCTGTTTTAATCTTTTATTATGGACATTTTAAAGAACATACAATAGTAGAGAATGAAATAATGAGCCCTCATATGCCTATCACCAAGTTTTTAACAATTCTCAGTGCATGCCTAATCTTGTTTCTTTTATACTCTCCCTTTCCCCAAGCAGTATTATTTTATTTTTTAAGATTTATTTATTTATATATCTAAGAGAGAGAGTGTGAGTGGGCACACAGAGGGAGAGGGAGATGCAGACTCCCCACTGAGCAGGGAGCCCATGGGGCTAGATCCCAGGACGATGGGATCGTGACCTGAGCCCAAGCAGAGGCTTAACTGACTGAGCCACCCAGGTGCCCCATGCTGTATTATTTTAAAACAAATATCAGACATCAAGTCATTTCATATATACATACTTTTATATTGTAGTGATACTTCCTTATTACTTGTTTTTAAAAGATATTATTTATTTATTCATAAGAGACACTGAGAGAGAGGCAGAGACACAGGCAGAGAGAGAAGCATTCTCCCCACGGGGATCCCCATGCAGGATCCCAGGAACCTGAGTGGCTCATGGTTGAGCATCTGCCTTTGGCTCCGGTCGTGATCCTGGGGTCCTGAGATAGAGTCTTGCATCAGGCTCTCTGTAGGGAAACTGCTTCTTCTCTGCCTGTGTCTGTGCCTCTCTGTGTCTCTCATGAATAAATAAATAAAATCTTAAAAAAAAAAATACCGTAATTTATTTTTATTTTTTTATTTTTTTTAAACATTTTTTTTTTAATTTTTATTTATTTATGATAGTCACAGAGATTGAGAGAGAGAGAGAGAGGCAGAGACACAGGCAGAGGGAGAAGCAGGCTCCATGCACCGGGAGCCCGATGTGGGATTCGATCCCGGGTCTCCAGGATCGCGCCCTAGGCCAAAGGCAGGCGCCAAACCGCTGCGCCACCTAGGGATCCCAAAATACCGTAATTTAGAGGTGCCTGGGTGGCTCAGTCAGTTAAGTGTCTGCCTTCTGCTTGGGTCACAATCTCAGGGTCCTGGGACCGAGCCACATGTCAGGTTCTGCTCAGCAGGGAGTCTAATTCTCCTCCATCTTTCCTTCCCCCCATGCTCATGTGCACTCTCTCTCAAATAACTAAATAAAATCTAAAAAAAAAAAAAAAAAAAATACAGCATTTAATCCAGGAAATACATATTCTGATTTATTTCAGTAGTCTCCTCTTCCTGACCTCTTTTTAAGATACACTTCTGCTGGAGGCTACTGCTTCTAGTTATAATGTACCTTGTAATCTGTGTGAAAATTGTAGGTCATACATCAAACTTGGGTTCAAATCCTTGTTTCAGCATTTGTGCTTGACCTTGGCTTACTCACTTATCTTTTGTGCTTCAATTTTCTCATCTTTAAATGAAGGCAATCGTATTATCTTCATCATGGGTTGCTGTGAAGAGTATTTGAGGCAAATTCATGTGTAAGCATTTAACCTAGCACATAGTGTTCAATAAATATTAGCTAAATAATTCTAAACAACAACCACTTACTTGGCATTTACTGTGTGTCAAGAACTTTATAAATATGAACTCACTGAATTCTCTTAACTCTTCAAGATGGTTATTATTATCCAGTTTTACAGATGAGGGTGCTAAGGCATGAGAAGGTTCAGTAACTCACCCAGAGTCACACAGCTGGTAAATTGTAGCCGAGATTTCAACACCGGTATTCTCACTGTAGTCTCTGCTCCTAACTATTATACTATACGGACTTCCTGTGTTATGTAAGTATTTTCTAATCATATATATGCATACTTTCTGTCAGTAGTCTAGATTTCCATTGACTAGTAAATCCAACCCTGAGTAAGGACAATTTAATTACTATCCTATAATTTGTCAAATTTTTATAGAATATATTTTTTCCAATTTTAAATTCTCTCTTTAGGAAAACCAGGTTGGAAAACTTGCAGTTTAGTGTTATTGACCTTTAAAAATAGATTCAAGGGATACTTGGGTGGCTCAGTCATTTAAGCATCTGCCTTTGGCTTAGGTCATAATCTCTCAATTCTGGGATCCAGCCCTGCATCAGTTGCTCTGCAGAGCGGAGAGTCTGCTTCTCCCTTTCTCTCTCCCTCTCCCTCTCAGTCCCCATCTGTGATCTCTCTTGTTCTCACTCTCTCAAATAAATAAAATCTTAAAAAAAATTAAAAGTAGATTCAAAATCTCAAAATCTCTTCAATTGAATTTGCTTTTTTCCTACATATCAATCTGGTTCTTCCTGTTACTATGTGTGTGTGTGTGTGTGTGTATATATATATATGTAAATGTATGTGTATATGTATGTATATATATTATTAAAAATAGCAAATTCATTTTTTTAATTGCGGCATAGTTGATGTAAAACATTACAGTTTCAGAGTGTAATGATTCATTATATGTGTATATTGGAAAGTGACCACCACAATAAGTCTAATTAACATCTGTCACCATATGTAGTTCTGCTACTACCTTTTTTTTTAAGTTTTTTTTTTTTTTTTAAGACTTTATTTATTCATGAGAGGCAGAGAGAGAGAGAGAGGCAGAGACACAGGCAGAGGGAGAAGCAGGCTCCATGCAGGGAGCCTGATGTGGGACTCGATCCTGGGTCTCCAGGATCACACCCTGGGCCAAAGGCGGGCACTAAACCACTGGGCCACTGGGGCTGCCCCTGCTACTACCTTTTTATTTATCATGGTGATTGTCTGACAATGGAAAAAGGGCCAAGGTATTTTTTTTTTTTTTTTTAAGATTTTACTTATTTATTCATGAGAGACTCAGAGAGAAAGAGAGGCAGAGACACAGGCAGAGGGAGAAGCAGGCTCCATGCAGGGAGCCTGATGCGGGACTCGATCCCAGGTCTCCAGGATCACGCCCTGGGCCAAAGGCAGGCCCTAAACCGCTGAGCCACCCAGGGATCCCAGGGTCAAGGTGTTTAATGCAGTAATACATAGCCATAAAATAATGTTTCTGATGACCCCATAATTACACGTGAAACTCTTAATGAAATAAGTAAATAAAAGAGATACTGTTGGAATTATGCTAAAAATAACTCACATAGAAAAAGTCCTGTACAGATGTATATACTATAAGATTTTACTTTTGATTCTTTTTTTTTTTTTTTTTTTAAGATTTTATTTATTTATTCATGAGAGAGAGAGAGGCAGAGACACAGGCAGAGGGAGAAGCAGGCGCCACGCAGGGAGCTGGACGTGGGACTCGATCCTGGGACTCCAGGATCACGCCCTGGGCCAAAAGCAGACGCTCAACCGCTGAGCCACCCAGGCGTCCCTGATTCTTTTTTTGCATTTTCCCTGCCTTCTTTTTTTTTTTTTTTTTCTGCCTTCTTTAAAGAAGATATTTTATATAGATTTAAAAAAATAAAATTAAAAAAAAAATAAAAAAAAAAAATAAAATAAATAAAAAAATAAAATTGTTTATGGCTAGTGTGTTCAAAAAACTTGAAGGCTAGGAATCTTTGGAGTGCCTCAAGGAAAAATTCAAATATGGAGGAAAAGTTGTTGTTTCTTATATTTTCTGCATTGAAAAATGTTGATTTTGGCATGTATGGTTTTCCATGTAGAAAACTGGTAAAAAAATTTTTTTTGAAAACTGATAAAAATTAAACTAAGTAAATGAGTACAAGTAAGAGGGCATTCTGAAAATGTAGATATACGAATGTAGAAAATCAGGTAAAACAGGAAAAAAACATAAATTGGAAAAAATAGAGTAATAAAAACCATGGATTAAATTTTAAAATGTTTTAAAAGCAAGAGTTAAGAGATTACATGATGGACCAAATTGGTTAAATAAGAGCTAACTACCAATGTGAGGTAGTCTTAATATGAATTAAATATTTCAAACTGGAAGATTTTTAAAAGAAAGTATGAAGTAATACAATGACTTAGGGACAATAAACTACTTCTTTTTTTTCTTATTGCTGTCAAACTATTTGATATGTTACTTTTGCATAATTATACTTTATAGTTTACAAAATGAAAATCCTAACAGAGTAGCAGTATTTTCCTGACTTTCTGGAGTATTTCTGAATTGCCATTAAGCCTGATTTATTTCTCTTCCTAGGGCTGATGTTAGTAAGGTAGTTAAACCATTAACTCTTAAATGATGAAATGTGTGAATAGTTATCTTGATGGAAAGGATTTTTTGAAAATATTTAACGTTAAAAATAATCTGTTGGATTCTTTTCTTGTTTAGTGTCAATTTTGTTTTAAAGATTTATTTAATTTATTTATTCATGATAGACAGAGAGAGAGAGAGAGGCAGAGACACAGAGGGACTCCATGCAGGGAAGCCCGACGCGGGACTCGATCCCCGGACACCAGGATTGCGCCTTGGGCCAAAGGCAGGCGCTAAACCGCTGAGCCACCCAGGGATCCCAATTGTTTAGTGTCTATTAATCTCTATAGATCTTTATCTCGTAAACTAAAAATATCATTATGGGAATAATTATGGAAGTGAAGTTCAAACATTATAAAAGTCATACATACTGAGTTCATCTTCACTTCTTGGTACTAGAATCCATCTCTCTGATTTCCTACCATTTGTTTTTGTGTCTCTTTCTAAACTCTGTTTTTGTTATATTCATCAGTATTAGCATTCTGTTGCTTATTACAGTAAGAGGATAGAAATTCATATTTAATCAGATGGTTCTTGGCTGCTCTTAACACACTCTTGACTGTACCATAATTATTCCAGGAGTCTCCTAAAACTTGAAAGTAATAGTACAGAAAAACATCTTACTGTAATTAATAATATATATAAATACATATAATTAATAATATATATTTAAAAAGTGGTTACTTTTTATTAGAAAAAATTGACTTGTTATATTGTTCACAAAGAATAATAGGTAATTAGAGAAAAATAGAAGATCAGATTACTCTGAGACATCATTTGGACCTGATTGTGTAGTAAGAGAAGGCAGTCCTGTTAGTCCTAAGGTATAAGACATTCTCCAATAGAAATGTTGCTTGTTAACTTCTGTTATTGTCTTATTGCAAGGATTTTATTTCAAATTCCATAGAAGAGATTTATGTGTCTTTTATTTGCTATTGTCTTAATAAAAATTAAGGTTAAAATAACAAAGTATATAATATACTAATTACAAACATGTCCCTAAGTGAAAAGGTAGAAATTTTCTTTATGGACAAACTACAGATAATGATTTTAGCTTCCAAATATAAATAAAACCAGGTGTTGTGATAAATGATCTGTATATATATATATATTTTTTAATGATCTGTATTTTTGATGATTTGAACTAAAGATGTGCTGTGTGGAAATTTTTAGTTATTTTTACTTATTCTTAACTATTGAAATATAAAATTTTTTCTCTTTTTATTTATTTTATTTATTCATGAGAGACGGGGAGAGAGAGAGAGAGAAAGAGAGAGGCAGAGAGAGAAGCAGGCTCCACACTGGGAGCCCGATGCAGGACTCGATTCTGGGACTCCAAGATCATCCCCTGAGCCAAAGGCAGGCACTCAACCACTGAGCCATCTGGGCATCCATCTCTTTTCTTTTTAATATTTATTTGACAAATAGGTGATGATAATTACTGTTGGCCAGCCATAAATATTCATCTATGTCTTTCCCATTCAGAAATGTTAGTCTTTTAGTAAATTTGGTATTGGTTGTTTTTTAGGGGGGTGTATTGAAGGTCAGACAAGAACAGAAAAGTTTCTAAGAGTGACCTAAGTTGTTGATTCTCTTATCTTTATAAATTTAGTTCAGTGTGGTGTTTTAGTTTTAAGAAATCTACTTACAGTAATATTTGTGGGACATGTTAAAAGAAACAGTGTTGATAAAGAAAAAATAATACGTTTGGTGCTAGTAGTAATTGAAAACATTTTTTTGAATTTTATTTATTTATTCATGAGAGACACACAGAGAGAGAGAGGCAGAGACACAGGCAGAGGGAGAAGCAGGCTCCATTGAGGGAGCCGGACGTGGGACTTGATCCCGGGTCTCCAGGATCACGCCCTGGGCTGAAGGTGGCGCTAAACCACTGAGCCACCCGGGCTTCCCTGAAAACATTTTTTGAGCGATTTATGTGTGCCAGAATTTTACAGATATTTTTCACAGTCCTCAGAAAAATTTTATGAGATAGTATCCGTATCTGTATTTCATAAATGAGCAAACTGAGGTACAGAGGGATTCACTGATTTTCCCAAGGTCGCATAGCTAATCCAGAAGGCTGGGATTTGAAACTTCACTATTTTACTTATCCTGACTCTCTTTAGTATAAACATTTGATAATTGGTATTTACACTTTGGTCCCTACTAAAATTACACCACTGTTCGGATGGTGTAAAAAGAGTGCTTTGTGTAGGATTCTTCAACTAAACAGCTTTAGTTGAGAGAGTAAGAGAGAAATTTCTATAAGCCACACATAAAAATCCGTGAAGACTATAATGATGACCCTTTGAGGGAATACTTTAACGCTCAAAACTAGCAAATCATTGCCTGGTTTTGGGACTGTTAAGGTCGAACCACCCCTGTTTTGACAGATGATGGTACTCAGAAGTGAGAAGTAGGGAAAGGGTAAGTAGAGCATTACTTAAGGAGAATTACTTGAGAAATAGAGGATGCCGTGTGACTCGTAATTTCTTTGGCAGTAGTTTTATGGAAGCATGGAATCGTTGCACCTTCTTTCTGCTGAAATATTTCTTGTTTTTTTTTCTGCTGAAATATTTCAGAACCTAACTAAATTTGAATGGAGATGAATAACAGAAAAAACAGTGTAATAGAGCCTCAAGAGTCCTGTGCTTGCTATGATGGGTCATTGTTCATGAACTTCCTGAAAAGTCTGTGTTAGGCATTAGAAAATATGGATTTTAATTCTAGTTTGGTTTTGAGACCCTGTGGAAAATCATACAAGCATTCCTTTTCTTCAGTAGAGGCATTAATAGCAGTTTGCTTACCTAAGAGTTAAGAGGAAGAACAACTGACACAAAGAGGACCAAACTATAAAATGTATGAGTAGTGATATTTTGTGTAAGGCTCTATTAATTTACTTTGGTTCTTTGTACTGTCTCTTTTTATTTTTTTTATTTTATTTTTTACTGTCCTTTTTGAAAAAGTCTTTTACTCTTGTCTCCATTTTCTCATGGTACTTTGTACATTTTGCTTGTTAGTTTTACGGTTATTATTTGTATCCCTTCTTTCCCTTCTTTTTTAAAAATAACAAACCATCTTTAAATAGAGGTACAGAGGTTCACCAATTTTGAGTATTCCATGAATATTTAACAAGTGTATACATTTGTATAATCACAGATAATAATACAGAACATTTCAGTCACCCTATCAAGCTACCTCTTGCTCTCTTGGCAGTTCGCCCACTGCAGCCCCTCAGGCAACTACTCCTCTGTTTTTCTTTATAATGGATGAGTTTTGTCTTTTTAAGAATTTCGTATACATGGATTTATACGTTATATACCCTTTTTTCTTTAGCTTTTGTTTGTTCAACCACCATAACATTCTAAAACAAAATTATTTTTTTAAAGGTCATACAAGTAATAGACTTTTTATGTATACATTCCTATATTCTATAATGTAGCCAAGTGTAGTTTTCTAGGGATGACTTTTCATGTTTATATGTAAGTATAGGTTGCTTAGTCATAATATTTATATTTATTCATTAACTCAAAATGAATTTACATGTGGATCCTGGACACCTATAGTTTATAGCTCAGTAGAAGAGATTATATGTGAATAAACAATGATAACAGTGTTTTAAAGAGTTTCACAATTCAATCTAGATTAGAGAATGAAATTAATATGGTTGACTTTTAACTTTTATTTGCTAATAGGAAAATACTTTTGTGCACGTGGTACCAGAGCATATAGTTTGCCTCTGTACTTGACAATTGTAAATTGAAGTTTAGAACTTCAAAATTTCTTTGTAAAAAGTAGTTTAAGTCTTGAGAGGGTTATACAGTTGAAGTACATAGGGGGGGTATGTACTTTATTTTCTCTGATTATAGGTTAAGTGCATAGGTCAAAACAGAATATGAGCTTTCTGTCACATGTAAGTGAGTACTATCTTGTTCTTAACTATATTGTAAGCACTAATTTTGAATAAAATTTAAGTCTGCCCAGTAATCATTTATATTATGTACCATACTGCTAGTTTGGACCTTATACATTAAAATATTTTTGTTGGCAACATAATGGAACAATTAAATCTTTGTTGAAGGGGGCCTCATTATACAACCTTAAATATTTGTTTGAATTAAAGTTTTCATTACATTTGTTGAAGTAAGTTGCTAAAATGCCTTGTGTTTAAAGTGTATAACAGCAATGAAGCACCCAAACATAGGTTTAAGCTAACAAGTAGCTATTCTTCACGCTAAAGTTGTAATTAGAAGTCTTAAAGATCGTGTACTATCTCTTTTTTTCCAGTTTTAAATACCAACTTGTTGGGTTTTCAGTCTGAAATGAAGATTTTACTTGAAAAAATATCACTGTAAAATGGAATTAACGATAATAAATTAATGTTCACAAGTGTAATCATTCAGTTTATAAGCAACTAGGTGATAAGCAGTTATAAGGATTTTTTTTTTAGATTTTATTTTTATTTTTTTATTTTTATTTTTTTATGATAGTCACACAGAGAGAGAGAGAGAGGCAGAGACACAGGCAGAGGGAGAAGCAGGCTCCATGCACCGGGAGCCCGACGTGGGATTCGATCCCGGGTCTCCAGGACCGCGCCCTGGGCCAAAGGCAGGCGCCAAACCGCTGCGCCACCCAGGGATCCCCAGTTATAAGGATTTTAGAAATACTATAAATTAAAAATTTACTTGTTTTTTTAAAATTGTATTTTGAACTCCCAACTTTTTTTTTTAACTGTTAAATCATATTCTTTAGAGTATTAGGCTAGAGTAAATGAAGGGAAAATATAAACATAGAGCTTGAATTTTATAATTATTTTTTAATAACATTTCATTTTCTTAGTTTATTTTTATTTTTTAAAGATTTATTTATTTATTCATGATAGAGAGAGAGACAGAGAGACAGAGACAGAGACACAAGATGAGGGAGAAGCAGGCTCCATGATAGGAGCCTGATGTGGGACTTGATCCTGGGACTCCAGGATCGCGCCCTGGGCCAAAGGCAGGTGCTAAACCGCTGAGCCACCCAGGGATCCCCCTTCTTAGTTTATTTTTACCTGAATAACAGATGCTTTGGATAAAATGACTACTTAATTCCTTTATTTTTTTTTTAAAGATTTTATTTATTTATTCACGAGAGGAACAGAGAGGCAGAGATACAGGCAGAGGAAGAAACAGCCTCCCTACTGGGAGCCCAATGTGGGACTCAATCCCAGGACCCCGGAATCATGACCTGAGCCAAAGGCAGATGCTCAACCACTGAGCAACCCAGGTGCCCCTACTTAATTCCTTTAATAAGCTCATTTGCTTTTTTGTTTTTAAATATTTATTTATTCATGAGAGACAGAGAGAGAGAGAGAGAGAGAGAGAGAGAGGCAGAGACACAGGCAGGGGGAGAAGCAGGCTCCATGCAGGGAGCCCAATGTGGGACTCGATGCTGGGTCTCCAGGATCATACCCTGGGCCAAAGGTGGCGCTAAACCACTCAGCCACCCGGGCTACCCGCTTTTTTGTTTTTAAACTGGGTAATGAAGTAGTTGAAGAACAGAATGTCACTGGTTAGCTAACTTACTAATCTATTATAGTAAACACAAATGGTACATTTATAGTATAAAAGTAAAACTAAGTAAAAACTAAAAAATAGCTTTCCTGAAAACATTTTTCAATGAACTTAATAAGAATGGATAGAATCAATATGAAAAATTCTGCCCAGAAGAAATTCAGTACATACTTAATTGAGAACAAATGAACAGAAGAGTTGAAGTTGCATATGAAGAAGTGCTTTTCTTGGGATTTTAAAAATGGTAAAGATAATGATTAGAAAAATCAGAGTTCTACGTATTTATCAGTCTTGTTAATAAAAACCCAATTTCAAAAGCATGCATTACTTAATAGCTGTCTGATTTTAGGCAAGTTACTTAACCTTTCTGTGACTGAGTTCTATAAATTGGGGAAAATAGATTCATAGATTTATTATGAAGATTAGATGAGTTATATCTAAAGTACTTGGAATAGTACTTGGCACACGGTAAGCACTATATAAGTATTTGTTAAACAAATAAAGTAAAAATTCATATCTATAAATAAATTACTTGACAAACATATTTACCCAAAATGTAACAAGGAACCAGGAGTTTATTAGCATAAGCTTCTGAACACCCAAATCAGATGTTGCTAAATTTATATACTAAGGTTTAGGTATTCATAGCACAGTGTGGTACAGAATTTAAATATATAAATTTAATCATATTGCTTGCTTTAAAATCCTTTAATAAAGATAACAAAATTCTTAAAGACCTGGCTCCTGATTATCTTTTTTTTTTTTAAATTGAGATAATTTGTTACATTAACCATTTTAAAGTGTATATAATTCAGTGAGTTTAGTGCATTCAAGATATTGTGCAACCAGCACCAGTATATAATTCTGGAACATTTTTACCCTCTTGAAAAGAAACCCTTTATTTACTTAGCCAGTCACTCCTCAGTTCAACCTACCCTAAAAGCAGCCCTCTTCTACTTTTTGTCTCTGGATTTGCCTATTCTAGACATTTCCTATAAAAGAAATCATATATGGTCTTTGGTGACTTCTTTGTGTCACTTAGCATAATGTTTTCAAGGTTCATCCATTTTATAGCATCTATTAGTAATTCATTCCTTTTTATGGAAGAATATTTCTGACTTTTTTTTTTTTTAAGAGTTTATTTATTCATGAGAGAGATAGACAGAGACATAGGCAGAGGGAGAAGCGGGCTCCCTCCAGGGACCCTGTTGTGGGACTTGATCCCAGGACCCGGGATCATGACGAGCCAAAGGCAGATGCTCAACTACTGAGCTATACAGGTGCCCCTATTTTTGACTCTTCATCCATTCATTTGTTCACGGACATGTGGGTTTTTTTTAGCTATTATGAACAGTGTTGCTATGAACATTGTGTACAAGTTTTTATGTGTACAGATTTTTTTCTTTTTTTAAAAATTGTATTTATTTATTCATGAGAGACCCAGAGAGAGAGGCAGAGACATAGGCAGAGGGAGAAGCAGGCCCCCTGCAAGGAACCTAGTGCGGGACTCCATCCCAGGACCCCGGGGTCACGACCTGCACCAAAGGCAGATGCTCAACCACACGACCTGCACCAAAGGCAGATGCTCAACCACGGAGCCACCAGGTGCCCCCAGATTTTTTTTCTTGGAGCATATACCCAGGAGTGGAATTGCTAGATCATACATTAATTCTATTTAAAAATTTTTGAGGAATTGCCAAACTGCTTTTCACAGTGACTGCATCGTTTTACATTTTCAGCAGCAATGTGTAAGGGTTCTTATTTCTTCATATCCTTATCAATATCCTTATCAACACTTGTTATTATCTCTTTTTGATTATAGATGTCCTAATGGGTATGAAGTCCCTTATGGTTTTGATTTAATTTCTCTCATGACTAATATCGTTGAGCATCTTTTCATGTGTTTATTAACCATTAGTATTTCTTCTTTGGAGAAATGTCTACACAGAGCTTTTGCTCATTTTTCAATTGAATTATTTGTCTTCTTATTGTTGAGTTGTAAGAGTTCTTTATTTATTTTTAATTTTTATTTATTTATGATAGTCACAGAGAGAGAGAGAGGCGGAGACATAGGCAGAGGGAGAAGCAGGCTCCATGCACCGGGAGCCCGACGTGGGATTCGATCCCGGGTCTCCAGGATCGCGCCCTGGGCCAAAGGCAGGCGCCAAACCACTGTGCCACCCAGGGATCCCGTAAGAGTTCTTTATATAGGGGTGACTGGTGGCTCAGTCAGTTAAGCATCTGCCTTTGGCTCAGGTCATGGTCCTGAAGTCAGGCTGGATCGAGCCCGGTGTCAGGCTCCCTCCTCTGCTCCTCCCTGCACCCACCCCTCCATACCCTTTATCTCTCTTTTTTTGTTTATTTTCTCAAATAAATAAAATCTTAAAAAAGAGTTCTTTATATATTCTGTATACAAGTCCCTTGTCATGTGATTCGCAGAAGTTTTTTCCCATTCTGTGGGTTGTCTTTTTACTTGCTGGATAATGTCTTTTGATGCACAAACATTTTATTAAATTTTAAGTCTACTTTATCCGTTCTACTCATGGTTTGTGTCATATTTAAGAAACTTTTGTCCAACTTAAAGTTACACAGATTTGCACCTATATTTTTTCCTGAGAGTGTGATAGTATTGGGTCTTACATTTTGATTTTTGATCCATTTTGAGTTAATTTATTTCTGGAGTCTCAGTTCTTTTCCATTCATCTTTCTCTCCTTATGTCAGCACCATACTGTCTTGGATACTGTAACTTTGAAATAAATTTTAAAATTGAGACGGGTGAGTCTTCCAATTTTGTTCTTTTATGAGATTATTTTGACTATTCAGAGTCCCTCAAATTTCCATTCGAATTTTATTTTTTTTATTTTTTATTTTTTTCCATTCGAATTTTAAGATTAGCATCTCAACTTCTGCAAAAGAATGAACTGTGATTTTAATAGGGATTGCATTGTATCTATTTTGAGGAGTATTGTTTGTGAAATATTGCCATCTTAATAATATTAAACCTACTTGTCTATGAACATGGGATATTTTTCCTTTTATTTAGATCTTTACTTTTTTTCTTTTCTTTTTTTTTTTTTTTTAATTTTTTTATTTATTTATGATAGTTACAGAGAGAGAGAGAGAGGCAGAGACACAGGCAGAGGGAGAAGCAGGCTCCATGCACCGGGAGCCCGACGTGGGACTCGATCCCGGGTCTCCAGGATCGCGCCCTGGGCCAAAGGCAGGCGCCAAACCGCTGCGCCACCCAGGGATCCCTCTTTACTTTTTTTCAACAGTGTTTTGTACTTTTTGGAGTATAAATTTTACACATCTTTTAAACATTTATTTTTAAGTATTCTTTTACTCATTATTTTTAAGTGTTAGTAAAATTATGAAAATGATTTGAGGAATGGTCTCTTAAAACTAGGAGACCTTTAATATTGAAATACTAGATTATATATGTATTCCAAAAAACCCAAATCATGATGTCTGAGAGGATTGTGTTCTAGTCATATACAACCATGTTGAAAACTTCAATTGTAATAACAATTGCATTAGAATTACAACAGATAGAAAACTAGGCCTTTATAGAATTGGAGCTATTGAATCTGTAAAGACAAAATCTTAGATAATAAAGATGAAAATGGAGGTAAATTTGTTTTTTAAACCCAGAATACTCAAATAAGAAAGTTCTCTTGAAGCTTGACTGGAACACCTTTAGGACAAAATGTAGGACTATGTAGTATAGTGAGTAAAAGTTTTCTTAGGGGAACTTTTACAATGTTACAACTGAAAAAAAAAAAAAAAGAATCTAGAATGGTTAGTTAAATTAATAGATAATTAGGATGGCCATCATGGATAATTGAGAAAGCTAGAGATGGGATCTTAATTTTATGGCAAAGAAACTGTGTGGTGCTTTTATCAGAAAATACAGTTTTTCTCAACAATGCTTTTTTTTTCTCTACGTTTGGGTTATTTTTTGGGTGGTGAGTTTTAATAAAAAAAAAGTTTCTAAAATTTTGTGCCCCACAGAACAGAATAACCAGTTAATACGAAGTGATTTTATAGAACTGGAAGTAGACCTCAGCTCTACATAACGTAGCTTTTTCAACTCGTATTGGAATAGGTTTCCCGGGGGATCCCTGGGTGGCGCAGCGGTTTGGCGCCTGCCTTTGGCCCAGGGCGCGATCCTGGAGACCCGGGATCGAATCCCACGTCGGGCTCCCGGTGCATGGAGCCTGCTTCTCCCTCTGCCTGTGTCTCTGCCTCTCTCTCTCTCTCTCTGTGACTATCATAAATAAATAAAAATTAAAAAATAAAAAAAGGAATAGGTTTCCCGGGATTTTTTTTAAAAAGATTTCATTTATTTATTTTAGAGAGAGAGAATATGAGTGGGGAGGGGTCGAGGGGTAGGGATAAAGAATCTGAAGCCGAAGCCAACTCTGTACTGACCATGGAGCCTGATGTGAGGCTCCATCCCACAGACATGAGATCATGTCCTGAGCTGCTGAAAGTAAGAGATGGACACTCAACCAAGTGAGCCTCCCAGGCGCCCTAGTTTTCCTGGGATTTTAGTAGAGTGAAGTGGATTATGTATATAGGCATATGTGAGATCACTTCTGTCAAACCTTGGTCCCCAACAACTATTTAATTAATCTTGTAATTTTTAACTGTCATGTACTAGGAGCAAACTTCACTTTAAATATAAGTGAATGAGAAGTAAGACAATATTATTTATAGACAGATTTTATTTTATTTTTTTTTTAAGATTTTATTTTTATTATTTATTCATGAGAGACAGAGGGAGAGAGAGAGGCAGAGACACAGGCAGAGGGAGAAACAGGCTCCATGCAGGAAACCCAACATGGGACTCGATCCCGAGACCCCAGGATCACACCTTGGACTGAAGGTGGCGCTAAACCGCTGAGCCACCCAGGCTGCCCCTATAGACAGATTTTAAAACACATTATGTGTATATCTTTTATGTGCAGAAACATTGCTTAGAAATTTTTTTAGCCTTTAATTTCTGCAGGGTCCTAGGAGTGATGTAGCATCTAAAACACTGATTTGGGACTACCATACTTGTATTATTGATTTCGTTGGTGTAATACCACTACTTTTGGAATAGTTGTGTAAAGGATGCTTTTTAAACATTTTTTCCCCCTGCTAGGTATTAATCAGTGCATTATTGAATTCTTAAATCCAGAAGAGTTGTTTTGTTTATTTGGTTGTTTTTTTTTCATTTCACTCCTATGATACTCCCTTTTTTTTTAAATTGAGATATAATTGACATATAACATTGTATTAATTTTAGGTGTATAGCAAAATGATTTGATATATGTGTGTATTGGGAATGATTATATGACAATAAGTTTATTTAACATCCATCACCACACAGTTACCTTTTTTCTTGTGATGACAACTTTTAATCTTACTCTCTTAGCAGCTTAAAAAAATTTTTTTAAGTTTTTTTTTTTAAGATTGTATTTATTTATTTGAGAGAGCACAAGCAAGGGAAGCAACGGGCAGAAGGATAGGGAGAAGCAGGCTCCCTACTGAGCAGGGAGCCCAATGAGGGGCTTGATCCTAGGATCCAGTGAGCATGACCTGAGCTGAAGGCAGATGTTTAACCAACTGAGCCACCCAGGCTCCACTCTTAGCAACTTTCAAATGACAATACAGTGTTGGTAACCATAGTCACTATACTATACGTCATATCCCTAGAACTTATTTATCTTATAAACTGAAATTTTGTTTTTTTGTTTGTTTTTTTATTTTTTTGTTTTTTTGGTTAAACTGAAATTTTGTACCATTGACCACCTTCACCTGTTCCACCCACCACCTGCAACTTCTGGCAACTGTCAGTCTGTTTTCTGTAGTTCTCTGTATCTCTGAGTTCGGGGTTTTTGTTTTATATTATTTTCTTTTGTTTTAAATAATATGTTTAAGTGAGATCATACAGTATTTGTCTTTCTCTGTCTTCATTTAGTGTAATGTTCTCAACGATGCTTTTGTTCTCAAGCTCTAGTCATGTCACATATGGCAAGATTTCCTTTTTTATGGCTGGGTAATATCCCTGTTCACATGCATGTGTGCATGTGTGTGTCACATTTTCTTTACCCACTTATCCATCAATGAACATTTAAGTTGTTTCTAGTCTTGACTTAATATATATAATGTTTCAGTGAACATGGGGGTGCAGGCATCTTTTCAAGGTAATGATTTCATTTTCTTTAGATAAATATCCAGAAATGAAATTGCTGGATCACATGGTATTTCTATTTTAATTTTCTTTTCTTTTTTTTTTTAAGATTTTATTTATTTATTCATGAGAGACATAGAGAGAGGCAGAGACACAGGCAGAGGGAGAAGCAGGCTCCACGCAGGGAGCCCGATGCGGGACCCAGTCCCGGGACTGCAGGATCATACCCTGGGCCCAAGGCAGATGCTTAACTGCTGAGCCACCCAGGCGTCCCTGTTTTAATTTTCTTTTAAAAAAGATTTTATTTATTTATTGATGAGAGACAGAGAGAAGCAGTTTCCCTGCAAGGAGCCCGATGTGGGACTTGATCCCAGATCCCAGGATCATGCCCTGAGCCAAAGTTAGATGCTCAACCACTGAGCCACCCAGGTGTCCCATCTATTTTAATTTTTTGAGGAACCTGTGTACTGCTTTGCATTATGGATGCACCTGATTGACATTTTTGAGCACAGAAATTTATTCTATTTAAATAAAAATGTGTTCTTTAAATGAGAGAAACACTTAGATGATTGGCTATAGACAAACACAGTATGAAGAGAGTCTACTCCATTTTATTGATTGGAACAATTATTTATATTTACTTTAATAGCAGAATACTGCTTGTGCTATTAAACATATTTAAATTTTACTTAACATACTGACTTTAATAGCTCTTCTGTAAATACTGCTAAATGTATAAATGTTTTACTATAAAAGCACAGATAGAATAAAATGTATACAATTTCAGTAAAAACATGAATAGATTTTCAGCATCATTAGTCATTAAGGAAATGCAAATTTATTTATTTATTTTTTTAATTTTTATTTATTTATGATAGTCACAGAGAGACAGAGAGAGAGAGAGAGAGGCAGAGACATAGGCAGAGGGAGAAGCAGGCTCCATGCACCGGGAGCCCGATGTGGGATTCGATCCCGGGTCTCCAGGATCGTGCCCTGGGCCAAAGGCAGGCGCCAAACCACTGCGCCACCCAGGGATCCCAGGAAATGCAAATTTATTTATTTTTTATTTTTTTATTTTTTTTAATATTTTTTATTTATTTATGGTAGTCACAGAGAGAGAGAGAGAGAGAGAGGCAGAGACATAGGCAGAGGGAGAAGCAGGCTCCATGCTCCAGGAGCCCGACGTGGGATTCGATCCCGGGTCTCCAGGATCGTGCCCTGGGCCAAAGGCAGGCGCCAAACCGCTGCGCCACCCAGGGATCCCAGGAAATGCAAATTTAAACCACGATGAGATACTACTTTATTCCCACTAGGATGGCTATAATCAAAAGACAGATAATAGCAGGTGTGGGAAGGATGTGGACAAATCACCTCATATACTACTGGTGGAAATGTAAAGTGGTGTGGCCACTTTAGAAAATAATCTGGCAATTCCTTAAAAAATTAAAAGTAGAGTTACCGTATAATCCAGCAGTCTCATTTCTAAATGAGGTTTCATTTCAACAGAAATGAAACCATCTGTACACACAGAGACTTGTACATAAATGTCCATAGGAGCATAATTCTTAATAACCAAAATGTGGAAACAACCCAGATGTTCATCAACTGATAGATGGATGGATAAAGAAAGTATATATCCATTTAATGGAATAATATTCGGCATAAAAAGGAATGCATTACTGATACATGCTATAACATGGAAGAATTTTGAAAATGTGCTAAGTGAAAGAAGCCAATCACAAAACATCACATACTGTATGATTCCATTTATATAAAATATACAGCATACATAGATCTATAGGGACAGAAGGTAGATTAGTGGTTCCTAGGGGTGGGATTTGAGCATAGGGAATGATAAGAGTTTGGGGTGTTTTTTGGAATGGTGATAAAAATGTTCTAAAATTGATTGTGGTAAAAAAAATTGTGGTGACGGTTGTACAACTTTGTGAATATACTAAAAACTGTGCATCAAGAGATGAATGGATAAAGTGTGGTATTGTACAGATAATAGAATATTATTCACCCTTAAAAAGAAATGAAATTTGATACATCTTACAACATGAATGAACTTCAAAAACATGTGTTAAGTGAAATAAGCCAGATACAAAAGGACAAATATTGTATGATTTCATGAAGTATCTAGAATAGAGACAGAAGGTAAATTGTGCTCACTAAGGGCTATGGTAAGAGGCTAATGGAGAGTTATTGTTTAATGGGTATACAGTTTATATTTGATATGATGAAGTTCTGGAAATGAGTAGTAGTGATAGTTGTAGAAAATTGTGAATGAACTTAATGCCATTGAATTGTATACTAAAAAATGCGGTGGTAAGGATCCCCTGAGTGGCTCAGTCAGTTGAATGTCTGACTTTTAATTTTGGCTCAGGTCATGGTCTTCATCATGGGATCAAGCCCTGAATTGGACTCCACACATAGTGAGGAGTCTGCTGCTTCTCTTCATCTCCCTCTCCATCTATCTCTCCCCACTGCTGGCAGCCATGTGGATTCTCTGTCTCTGTTTCTCTGTCTAAAGTAAATAATTCTTTTAAAAAATGATGTGGTAGATTTTATGTTACATATATTTTACCACAAAGATAAATATATATATATTAAAAAGCAGAAAAAAGTAATTTTAAGAGTCTGAGATATACTTTTTTGATGCAGTTACTGAGATAGGTAATTGTGTGATGGCACATGAAAGAGAGACTGTTTTTCCCATTTAACAGAATATATTTTAGTTGTTTAAATCATTTATGGTTTTTGTACTTCTGTTTTCATAAAATGTGAATTTTTCTTGCATTCTGTAGGGGACCCAAAATCTTTTTTTTTTTTTTTTAAGATTTTATTTATTCATGAGAGACACAGAAAGAGAGAATCAGAGACACAGGCAGAGGGAGAAACAGGCTCCATGCAGGGAGCCCGATGTGGGACTTGATACTCCAGGATTACGACCTGAGCCAAAGGCGGATGTGCTTAACCCTTGAGCCACCCAGGTGTCCCAAGACCCAAAATCTTTAGCTTTAAATGTGAATGGAATGACCTGGACCTCACTGATTGTGCTACATCTTGAATGACCAAAAACAAAATTTTGATGAGCCAGTCTAGACCACAGATGACTGAAAAATTCATGAAGTAGACAAAATAATTTAGATTGAAAAAATTTTTTTACTATTAATATGCATGGTTGATTCATTTTGTTGATTTCTGGAAAGCAAATGTTTATATTTAATAGTAGCAAGTGGATTGCAGTTTTCCAATAAATGTCACAGAATTGTGGCAGAGAGCCAGGAAGAAGAAAAGCTGCATTAGTGAAGTGAGACACACTTCTGTAGCTATGGAAACTATAAACCCTACTAAGTCTCAAAAAGGTATTCTCTTTGTATTTGTACTATTAATTAGACTTTAGTAGAGGTTAATGAGGACCCTAGATAACTGCTAGATTAAATATAGGTATAATTGTATTTGTCGGAGGCCTGGGTAAGAGGCATTTGTTGGGTAGTTTAGTATTTATTTTGTATGAACATTAAAATACTTAATTTCCTTTTCTTTAATTTGGTTTATTATTAGTTCTTAACTATGAAGATACTTTCTATTTGAAGATGTTTTCTTAGATTATTGCCATAGTTCAAGTTTTAATTTAAGAATAAATGAGAGAATATGAACATCATTCAATTAAGTAAGTTAATCTTGGCCAGTATTTGTGTTTACTGATAAATGTATATTGTGTTTACTGATAAATGTATATGTGCACAAGTTGATTTTATGAATAAAGAATGTTTTAGGTATAAATTTGTCACTTTGGTAATTCATAATAATTTTTGTAAAATGGTCCTTTTACTAGCAGGAACTTCTTGATGGATACACTGACTGACCTATAGGCTTATATTTCCCCTAGTTACAGAAAGTAATTTACTCTGAAGAAAATTTAAGATTAGATTTGTAATCCAGGTTGCCTATATTCATTTGATCGAATTATAATGGACTGCTTGTGGTGGCAAGCTTCCAGAGGGAGATGGTGTCAAATTCTAAAAATAGAAAGGTAAACTAGAACTGAAAGATAGCTACTGAGTAATTGTGTTTTTACTATACTTGTTTGTGTGTAAATCCAAAAGTGTGTTTTTCCTTAAATTTAGATGTGTTTTGTTCTCTTATACATTTATACTAGGAAGTCTTTTGCAGAAATAACAACTCCAACCAGCATGAAAGCCAATTGTATTTTGGAATATCCCTTATCAAATAGACTTAGAAGTGAAATTTAGCAGTCCTTTATTATATGAGCAAAATGAA
Source organism: Canis lupus familiaris (assembly GCF_011100685.1). NCBI lineage: Eukaryota > Metazoa > Chordata > Mammalia > Carnivora > Canidae > Canis > Canis lupus. Next base: position 80,674,119 of record NC_049226.1, on the reverse strand, counting down.
ATAGAAAAAGTGAACTATGAGAAGTAAACTCTTTTGGAAATATCATTTTAGGGTGGACCCTATAATATTGCTCACAAGAGAAAACCTATCCATTTGGAAATGCCACATTAGAGGAAAATTGGCAGAGAAAAAATACTAGGCCTTCTTCCGTTAAGAATTATTTGAATATTCACCACTATCTAGTTCTTTTTTTTTTTTTTCTTTCAAGATTTGATTTATTTATTCATGAGAAACACAGAGAGAGGCAGAGACACAGAGGGAGAAGCAGGCTCTTCGTAGGGAGCCTGATGCGGATCTCAATCCCCAGACCCTGATTCAGTGAGCCGAAGGCAGATGCTCAACCACTGAGCCACCCAGGTGTCCCTCCACTATCTAGTTCTTGAACAAAGATAGACCAGAGCATTATATGGAAGGTCCTTTTCATTGTGTTTGACCTCTCCTTTTCCTATTTCCTTTTTAGTAGGATGATGTTCATCTACTTGATTATTGATTATATATATATTTTTTTAAATCTTTATTTTTTTTTCATTTATTTATGATAGTCACACAGAGAGAGAGAGAGAGAGAGAGGCAGAGACACAGGCAGAGGGAGAAGCAGGCTCCATGCACCGGGAGCCTGACGTGGGATTCGATGCCGGGTCTCCAGGATCGCGCCCTGGGCCAAAGGCAGGCGCTAAACCGCTGCGCCACCCAGGGATCCCTATTGATTATATTTTGCAGAGATAATGGATTGTAGTAAACATAGCTCTTTATAAAGGGACTGGATGGTGTATCCTGTGAGAAAAATACCATATTCATGATCCAAATGTGGATGTGCTTTATCTTGTCCAAGTGGCACATCCACATCTGGATCGTTGAAATCCTTAAACAATCAATTGAGAAATTCAGAGGATGACATTTAATAAAAGTCAGAGTTAAAAAAGGGGTGCCTGTGCGGCTCAGTTGGTTGAGTGTCTGACTTTTTGTTTCTGCCCTGGTCATGATCTCACGGGTCGTGGGATTGAGCCCTGTGGCAGACTCTGCACTCAGCAGAGAGTGTGCTTGAAGATTCTCTCCCTCTGCCTCTCCCTCCACTAGCACGCTATCTCTCAAATGAATAAATTGTTGAAAAAATAAGAGTAAAATAGGTTTTATCAGTTAAAATAGCTAGGAATAGACCATAAAAAGCAATATCCCTAATTTTGGGATTTAAAAGTGCATAGAAGTGCAGGTTGCAGAGTCTGTATCAGGATGCTTCAGATCACTTCTTTGAGTCTTTAGAGTAAGGCTCTTGAATTCTCCATTTCTAGGAATTAAAAGAGAAGTCTCTCTCTCTTTCTTTCTCGCAGCAGTAAGTTATTTTCCTTGATAATTTGTTTTGTTACTTTATCTGTTCTCTGTATATTTTGTCTTCCATCGCAAGTGATTCTTGGACACTCCAGGTATCTAAAAAGATCCTTCTTGGGCTTTTGTACATCTACTAAGTACAGATTTAAATGAGTGCTAAGTGTTAGGTGATTAATTATGACGATTCTGAATCAACCAATAAATTGATGAGTCTTGTTTTAGGCAGTTAGGCTATAGTATACAAAGGAAACAAAATAGTTTCAGACACAGAGAGGCAGAGACCCAGGCAGAGGGAGGAGCAAGGCTCCCTGCAAGGATCCCCATGAGGGACTCCATCCTGGAGCCCAGGATTCCGCCTTTAGCCAAAGGCAGAAACTCAACTGCTGAGCCACCCAGGCGTCCCTCCTAATAAGTTTAGATTTGAGCATTTATTTAAAAAAACGTGTTAGGAAAAGTTCAGGATTTTTCAGGGAGAGGTATTTCACAATACAGAACAATACTATTTCTTCTTTGTATTGTTAAAATTCAGTTGAATTTCAAAATTAAATTTTGGAAAATGTTCATTCATAGTTTCAGTCTCAGGTTAGAAAATTATATAGAGGGCAGCCCGGTGGCCCAGCGGTTTAGTGCCGCCTTCAGCTGGGGACGTGATCCTGGAGACCCGGGATCGAGTCCCACATTGGGGCTCCCTGCATGGAGCCTGCTTCTCTCTTTGCCTGTGTCTCTGCCTTTCTTTCTCTCTCTCTCTGTATCTGTTGTGAATAGATAAATAAAATCTTTAAAAAAAAGAAAATTATAAGGAGAAAATAAATTCTAAGTGGTTTAACAAATTTATAATTTAATGTTCTGTAACTTGTGTTCTGTATCTATATATTTTTCTGGCTTTTCTTTCCCTCTTAGCCTGACAGGATAAGGTTTGTCCCATATAATTGTTTTTTTCATTTTGTTAAACATATTTTTTATGTTGATGGCTATCTTTGAGCTAAGGGTAAAAAGACATTGAGTCTCTCATTGCCTCAAAGGTGAATTGTTTTGTAACAACTAGTTTGAGGTTTCCATTGTTTTAAATACTGTAGACCTGTAATATTCTATTACTAAATATAAATAAATGAATTAAACATCAGAGTCTTAGAATTTTATTTTAACTGTACAAGTTTATAAAATGTGAATTTTACTGAGTTCTTTTATCTTTCTAGAAGATGTTATAGTGAAACATCTAAGAAGCAAATTGGCAATGGCATTTCCCATTGAAATAATTTTAATTCACCTCTAGTACTATAGCACAGTGGCATTTTTAACAAAGTGGTTTTGAGAATTTAGATAAAAAAGGTGTAATCCCCAAACTGGTGGATATGTAGAATAGGGTGAGTAAGGAAAGTGAATAAAGGAAGGAAATGGTAAATTCAATTTTTAAGTTTATTAGTATAAAAAAATGTCATTTTTTGTACAGTATTAGCGTATAAGATTATCAGATTTTTTTTAATCACAAAAACTTGTATTTTAACCTGTTTTCATGTTAGAACTTTTTTCCGGATACTATTTTCAGCTGTAACTGTTAGTGGGCTGAAGATATCTCCTAGTTCATTAATCTGTTAGCACTTGACTACTTTAATAGATTCAGGAAAATCTGCTACTCTTTAGTCGAAATGGTTAAGATTTGCAGTTGGAACTTTTCTGCTTCTAGTATATCTTCCAATTTTGATTTTTTTAAAGATTTTATTTATTTATTCATGATAGACATAGAGAGAAAGAGAGAGAGAGAGAGGCAGAGACACAGGCAGAGGGAGAAGCAGGCTCCATGCCGGAGGCCGATGTGGGACTTGATCCCGGGACTCCAGGATTGCACCCTGGGCCAAAGGCAGGCGCTAAACCACTGAGCCACCCAGGGATCCCCCAATTTTGATTTTGTTTTGAGAAAAGTTTAACTTTAATAGACTGACTAATGTCATAATAAATAACAAGAGGATTATTTACATTGTAAAAGAGTGGTCAGGTGGATGGCTTATGCCAGTGTTGTATTATACTTTGCATGTAGCTTTATAGAGCACTTTGATACACAGAATTTCATTTAATCTTTTTGACAACTGGAAGGTATTGTTATCCCTGTCTTGTGTATAATAAAACCCAGGGGTTACTTGGCTGGGTCGGTTGGTGGGGTATGGAACTCTTGATCTTGGGGTTAATTTTAGCCTCACATTGAGTGTAGAGATCTCTTAAAAATAAAATCTTTAAAAATATAAAATAAAACCAAAACCCCAAATGACAGAGACTTGCCTAAGACACTGTTCATCATTAGAAGAGCTAGGTTAAAACAAAAAGCATTCTGACTTCTGTTCTATTCCTTTTTTCTGTAACCTCAGCCATGACCATTTATTTACTTACTACAGAAACAATGATAAAAGACAAAATGTGATTCCCATCCTGATTGGGCTTATCTTCTAGTTGGGAAGACCAACTAAGAAATACTTAATTAAAAATAACATTCTGGGAGGCGCCTGGGTGGCTCAGTTGGAGCATCTGACTCTTGGTTTTGGCTGGGGTCATGAAGAGGGGGTGTGGTATGGTGGGGAGATCGGACTCTGTGCTTAGCAGGGAGTTTGCTTGGGATTCCTCCCTCTGCCCCAACTGGCGTGTGTGTACATGTGTGTGTACTCTCCCTTTCTCTCTCAAATAAATAAATAAATCTTTAAAAAAAGAGAAATTCTGGGCAGCCCAGGTGGCTCAACGGTTTAGCGCCACCTTCAGCCCAGGGCCTGATCCTGGAGACCAGGGGATCGAGTCTCACATCGGGCTCTCTTCATGGAGCCTGCTTCCCTCTCTGCCTGCATCTCTGCCTCTCTCTGTGTGTGTGTCTCATGAATGAATAAATAAAATCTTAAAAAAAAGTAGATTTCTGAGTGCTCTGAAAAGGGAAGTACAGGGCAGCCCTGGTGGCGCAGCGGTTTGGTGCCGCCTGCAGCCTGGGGTGTGATCCTGGAGACCCAGGATCAAGTCCCACATTGGGCTCCCTGCATGGAGCCTGCTTCCCCCTCTCCCTGTGTCTCTTCCTCTCTCTCTCTCTCTCTGTGTGTCTATGAATTAAAAAAAAGGGAAGTACAGATTGATGAGGTGGGGCTTGGGAAGGTGCTGATATGCCAGGGAATTAATCAGGAAGGGCTTTTTTTTTTTTTTTTTTTTTTTTTAGATTTTATTTATTCATTCATGATGGCGGGGGCAGAGACACAGGCAGAGGGAGAAGCAAGCTCCATGCAGGGAGCCCGACACGGGACTCGATCCCGGGACTCCAGGATCATGCCCTGGACCAAAGGCAGGCTCTAAACCGCTGAGCCACCCAGGGATCCCCAGGAAGGGCTTTTGATTGAAGGTGATATCCAGACTCAGTATTGAAATCATAAAAATCAGTAAGGTAAAGGTGAAGGGGCTGTGTTGGAGGAAATTGTTCCAGGTAGGGGGAGAGTATGATGGTGGAAGATTCATATGTCATATAATTGAAGGAAATTCAGTATGGTTGGGTCTTATAGTTAGAGATTGGATGGCAGCCCGCGTGGCTCAGCGGGTTAGTGCCTGCCTTCAGCCCAGGGCCTGATCCTGGAGACCCAGGATCGAGTCCCACATCGGGCTCCTTGCATGGAGCCTGCTTCTCTCTCTGCCTGTGCCTCTGCTTCTCTCTCTCTCTGTCTCTCAGAGTAAATAAATAAAATCTTAAAAAAAAAAAAAAAGCAAAACTTAGAGATTGGAGAAGGGAATGTTAAGGGGGGGGGGAGGTATAGCTGTGAAAGATGTGGTAAACCAAGGCTGGCTGTGATAACATTCTGAATTTAGTAGCACCAGGGATGTAGGGAAGAGTATCACCAGTATCATGAAAACCTGAATAAATGTGATAGAAATATTGTAGTCAGGCAGTATTATATACGGTTATTACGTATGTCTTGTCTTTGTACGGTAAAGGGCACATAATCTTAACAGTTGGAAACATAACTTTGCACTATTCACTGGTGAACTCTGAAAGATCAGCTTTTGCTGTCATATTCTTTTGCTACCATTTCTAGCCTGGCTTCCCTACTTTGGTGTGTCTAGGTTAATCTTCCTTTAACATATTCTTTTTTTTTTTTTTTTTTAAGAGAAGGAGTAGAAGGACAGAAGGAGGGGCAGAAAGAGAGGGAGAGAGAATCTTAAGCAGGCTGTCTGCTGGACATAGAGTTGATCGTAGCCAATCCCACAACCTTGAGACCATGACCCAAGCCAAAACCAAGAGTCAGATGCACAACCTACTCAGCTACCCAGGCACTTCCTGAATTAGGTTTTAAATAGATTATTCAGGCTATGGTATAGATAATAAGCTGAGTAAAATAAATAGGAAATGAGTTGAGAGGCAGTTGCATTAGTCTAGGTGAGACAGTTAGACCAAGATGGTAGTAGAAGAGGTAGCAAGAAGTGGTAGAATTGTAGATGTATTTCACAGAAAGAGCAAACAAGATTTGTGTCTACATTGGGTGTGAAGTGTGAGAGAAAAAGATGAGTGAAAGATGATACCAGAATTTTATAACCGAGCAACTAGAAGAATGGAGTTCTCATTTAATGAGATGCAAAGACTCTAGTGGATGAGTAGGTGAGAGAAAGTAAGTCATGAGATTGGTTTTAGGTAAATTAAGGATAAAGAGTCTTGTAAGTGTCCAAATGGAGATGTTAAGTCTTAAACTGGAGGCAAACATTGATAGTCACCACGTTATGGGAATCATTGGAGTTATTGTTGAAGTTGGAATTAATAATTAGAGTAAGAAAGAAGAATGCTGAGGGTTCATTTCCCAGCGAAAACAAAACAAAACAAAACATTTAAGGGGCATGAAAAAAGGAGTGTACTACAGAGGAGTAAATGAGGGAAGAAAAGGAACAGAAGATAGTGGAGAGAGGAATTTCCAGAAAGCAGAGGCAGTCATTAGTGTCAGAAGTTAAGTCAGGAGTTTTTTGATAACAGAAGTTTTTTTTTTTAATTAATTAATTTATTTATTTATGAGAGAGAGAGGGGCAGAGACACAGGGAGAAGCAGGCTCCATGCCCGGAGCCCGATGCAGGACTCGATCCCGGGACTCCAGGATCGCGCCCTGGGCCAAAGGCAGGCGTGAAACCGCTGAGCCACCCAGGGATCCCCGATAACAGAGAAGTTTTACTGGAGTAGTGGGGACAGCAGCCAAATATAAGTAGCTGATTAACGTGAGTAGTGAAAATAGGGACAGCTAATGAAGACAGCTTGTGTTGTGCTAAGTGTGATCGTGAAGAGAAGGGGAGGTGGAAGCTTCAAAGAGATGAATAGGAATAGGAATCCTGTGGAGTGAAGAAATTGAAGATAAAATTATTAATAGAAAGTTTTGGAGGAACAAAGAAGAAAAGGGGATCTAATATACAGTGTTGTTTCTCTTGAGCCTTAAGGGACAGAAGTAAGGATAATTTGTAACTGGAAGAGGAAATATGGGAAGTTCATGTCCTGTAGCCTGTTTTCTCTCTGGAGAAATAGTCGTTTGCCAGGAATGATAGAAAATAGGGTAGTGGCTTTAAAAGAATAATTATGAGGAATGGAGGGGAAAACGGAGAAGGAATACTAAGGGGAAAAAAGTTTCCCTGAGCTACGTTGAGGAAGATCATGAGTTCATAGTGGTACTGGTCCATGTGTTTTCATTTTTTCCATCAAAACTTAGAAGCTATGGTTCAGGAATGTTGAAGATGAATGGTTAGGATCAGTATGATAGAAAACCCTGAGGACAGGGTGCAGGAAGTTTTCTTCAAGACACAATCTTATGTTTTCCCTGAAGTTGTACCCCATTGGGCTTTTTCTTTTTCATTTTGTACAGGGAAAACCTGCTAACACACTGCCTTATGTTTAATCTGTTAAAATACACACGCACACACGTTGAATTTTAAATGTGCAAAAGTACAAAATAAGGACAAATCACATGAAAGCTTGCTGTGTCTAGATATAGTTATTAATATGTTGGTGATTATTTCAGACATCTCTCTTTGTGTACATATCTATTTATTAATAGATTTCTGCATAAATGGGATTATAGTATATCCTGTTTTCTTATCTGCTTACAGATAATATTAAATATAGATCTGTTTTGCTATTATTGCAGAATATTCCATGGTTGAAATAACAAAATATATGTAAATTAGCCAATCCTTTGATCGTGGGCCACTATTTTATTTTTTACCTGTTACAAACATCGCTGTGATGAACACAGTGCATACTTTTTTTTTCTGTACTATTATGGATATTTCCTGTGAGTAGTAACAACTAACACTTATGTAGTATTTTCTCTATGGTGAGTAGTGTTAAATTACTATTTAGTGAAATTACTATTTAGTAGTGTTAAATTTTCTCTATGGTGAGTAGTGTTAAATTACTATTAAGTGCTATTAATAAATAGCACTTAAATTTGTCTTACATTTCTAAATTTCTTTTGCTGTTAAATTTCAAGGTGAATCCTTCAGATTTGCATCTTTTAGTTGGATCTTGAGAATGTAGTAACTAAATAAAAACACCTGTATATAATTGGGTAAGACCACACTCAAATATATAGTGTTGCGATTAAGTGCTTAGGCTTTGGAGCCACAGCAGATTTAGATTCAAAAATCCTTGCTCTGCTGTTTACTTTGGTTATAGGTCTCTAAATTTCAGCTTTCAGTTTTTTAAACGAAAGACATAGTTCCTGGGACACCTGGGGGTGGCTCAGTGGTTGAGTGTCTGTCTGCCTTTGGCTCAGGGCATGATCCCAATGTCCCCGCAGGGAGCTGCTTCTCTTTCTGTGTCTCTCATGAATAAATAAATAAAATCTTAAAAAAAAAAAAGACATAGGCCTAAGACCCATTTTTTTCACTAAGAGGATTTTTAAGCTAAGATGAAATAAAATTTATTTTAAAAAATTTTAAACTAATTAAAATCCTTTAGGGTGCAGTTTAATGTTATTTTCCTTTTCTAAGTTAAGGAAATGTAGAGAAATCTTGGTTATCATCTTTTGTTTAATAAGTGTTCATTAATGAAATTTATGCTATTATTATAAATCATGTACTCAAAGAATAGTTAATACTAGAAGAAAATGCCCATGATGGATAATAAATTAAAAAGGAAAGAAGACATAAAATAATGATCCCAGTTTTATTTAAAAACAATAAGACTAGTAGGAAATTAACTAAAATGTTAGAATGGTGATCTCTGAAAATTGAGATTTGAAGTGACTTTATTTTCTCTCTCAAATAAAATCTTTAAAAAACAAAACCATGAAAATGTTAAAATAAGAATCACCATGTATTAGAAAAAAATTTTTTTTTTAAATTTTGTTTATTTATCATGAGAGACAGAGAGAGAGAGGCAGAGACACAGGCAGAGGGAGAAGCAGGCTCCATGCAGGGAGCCCGATGTGGGGCTCGATCCCAGGACTCCAGGATCATGCCTTGGGCCGAAGGCAGGCGCTAAACCACTGAGCCACCCAGGGATCCCCTGTATTAGAACTTTGTAACTGGGACGTCTGGGTGGCTCAGGGCGTAATCCAAGAGTCTCAGGATCAAGTCCCACATTGGGCTTCCTGCATGGAACCTGCTTCTCCCTCTGCCTGTGTCTCTGCCTCTCTCTCTCTCTGTCTCTCATGAATAAATAAATAAAATCTTAAAAACACAACAACTTTGTAACTGAAAGCTTTATAATATCATCTTTTAATTCTTCCTCACAGATTTTAATTTTCAGTGTTCATATTTATTGCAACCCTGTAGTTGCTGTCAACCATCTGATTTCTCCCTCTGCCTCTCTCTCTCTCTCTCTCTCTCTCTCTGGATCTCTCATGAATAAATAAAATCTTTAAAAAAAATTGTACTTACTAGAGAAAATAAATGTCCTTACGGTAGTGTAATCCTATAAAAATGCCCTGGAAAAAAGTTTTATTTAGTTACTGTTTTTTTTTTTTTTTTTTTTTTTAAGATTTTATTTATTTATTCATGAGAGACACAGAGAGAGGCGGAGACATAGACAGAGGGAGAAGCAGGCTCCTTGCAGGGAGCCTGATGCAGGACTTAGTCCCGGGACCAGGATCACGCCCTGAGCTGAAGGCAGACACTCAGCTGCTGAACCACACAAGAGTCCCATTATTTAGTTATTGTTGTATTAATTTAAGCATTTTCACCGTCCAGTTGTTCCTTAACCCTTTGTTAGCATGGAAGCATTCTCTAGGAAATTCAGTTATATTTCACAGTTGTCAAACCTAATGGCATTTTAAATTTTTATTTAACTATTATTTTATTAAAATTTTTTTTTCCTAATGGCATTTTTTAAATTAAGTCTCTTCTATATGTCCTCTTTTGGATCTTCAAGCCTTTCATTATTCCTGGCTATTTCCCTTATGCCATCCAACATACACAATTTCTTCTTCCACACAAAATAAAATAAAGCCTTTATTTGGTCCTGTATCTGTAAGTTTTTTCCCTTCTCTTTGGAAAGACTTTGTGAAATAGTAGTCTATATTTCTGCTTACACTGCATTTACTTCCTCACTTCCATTTGGTCTTCAATTCTTTTGCCTTCTGGCTTCTCTCACCATTACTCCCTTGATATTTCTTTGGCAAAAGTATCAAGAAATTCCTTTTGCCACATTAAATAAATACATTCTTCCAAATTTTTCCTTACTTGAACTGAATGAGGCATTTTCATTTTTGGCTGTCCACTCCCAAGACTGTTCCTTTTTTTGACACTGTACTGTTCAGGCTCTCCTCTGACTGTAACTTCTTGCCTGGCTTCTTTTCTTATTCTGATCCTTCTGCCTTTTATTGTTTATATAGTCTGTCAGTTATCTTATACATTGCCACAGCTTCTGTTTTCTTGCTCATTCATGCACTCATCAAATGATGCCTGTTTGTGCCAGGCACTGTGCTGTTGCTGAGAGTGAGGACTGACACAGCCACTGTCCTCAAGATGTGAATAGTCTAATAGGAAATACATGTAGATTAACTGTTCCACTGTTGTGGAACAGTGTATAATAAATTTTTTGGTAAAGGAAATTCATAGGAGGGATACTTAGCTGAGACTAGAGAGGTCAGGAAGAGCTTTTTGGGAAGAAGTAACAGTTGAAAGAGTCTTTGGGAGGTCAGGGTTTCGGGCAGAAGCAATAGCATTTGCAAAGAAATAAAAGTAAGGGAGTGTTTGGCTAAAGAATTGAAAATCATTGTATCTTGAGAGTGTAGAGGGAAAGAGGAGAATGGGGAGGGGATAAGGTTGAAGGGTTATAAAGTAGGCACTCATTAATATTCATTCCATAAATAGTTGGTGCTCTGTGTGTTACTTTTAACCGTACTTTCACATAAGTATACATTTTCAAAAAAGATTTTATCTTTAAGTAATCTCTAAACCTAACATGAGGCTTGAATTTACGACTCCAATATCAAAAGCTGTATGCTTCACCAACTGAGCCAACCAGGCACCACAACATAAGTATTCATTTTAAAACCCTAGTTTTCACTCCTGCTGCTATGAACAATCATAACTAGGTTTTAGAGGCTGAGTCTGTGATAATTGATTACAGTTATAGACTGGTGTTATCATGGGTTTGTACTGGTTATATTACTAGATCTGACTTAGAATGTTCCAAGACTTTTTTTTTTATTGATTATTCAAGATTTTGGCCTTCTGTCTCGGATTTTAAGTTATAATCATTGTCATTAATGTGTAATCTATTCTTAATCTCTAAATGTTTAATATATGTGGCTTTATTCTAACTAGATTTTCAGGTCTTTGAGGGCATAGAATACTGTGTCTAATTTCTTTTACATCTTTGTGTTAGAGCACAAAGAGTCTATTTATATATGTCTGTATATGCAGAGTTTATATGCTTACAAGATTAACACTCATTTTTTTTAACCTTAAAGGGCTTAACTCAATGTCTTTTACATGAGGCACATACACTTTTCAAATATTTACTTAAGTAACCTGAAACATATTCAAATTTGTTGAAGGTTGTCAAGTAGAACATGGTGATATATTAGTTCTTCCTTTCTAAGCAAAGAACATACTGATATGGGTTAAAATAAAATAGCATAACTTCTTTTAGTGAGGATAGAGTAATACGGATTAGACTTAACCTCCTGCCTGAAGCATCTAAAAGAGAGAGAAAATATATGAAACACGGGTTTTCTTTATATCTAACATCAGACCGTGAAAGACAGTGACAGGAAAGGGGGGAGTGGAGGGCAAATGAGATGAGCCCTGTGAGTCCCCTGACTTACTCTGTGAAGATAGTTTCTAGGCTGTGGTGGTGCAGAAAGGGGCAATCCAGATAGAGCCCAGTGGTCTCCCTGAATTGAGGAGGTAAAGCTAGGAGTCTGGGAAAACCCAGATAGCTACAGTTCTCAGAGCAGAGTACTGGAAAGGAGGGAAATGCACATGGAATTCTGAAGATCAGGAGAGGATCTCCTTTAAGTATTCATTTGAGTAATGATCATTACATGCATGGATGAAAACTACCTAAGACTGAGGAAAAAAGTGAAAGGATTAGAAAGAAAGAACAGTGCTCAGCACTGACAGAGTGCTAGATATAATGCCCATTTGTACCAGTGAGAGTAGAAAAACCTCTTAATTCAGGGGACATTAGTGTTAAGAAAGGTCTTTAGTAGTAAAGAAAACTGAACCCTGGACTAAACATGCTCTGGTCATGCCTGACAAAGCTTAAAAAAGAAAGAACTGAAAGGATCAAACTGTTTCCAGGTGGCTTAATCATATCCCCAAAGCTTAAGAATATTTATAGGAATGTAAAAACATTCAGCACACAGCAAGGTAAAGTTCTCAGAGTCTGGCTTCCAATCAGAAATCACCATGTAGGGGCAGCCCAGGTGGTTCAGCGGTTTAGTGCCTGCCTTCAGCTCAGGGCGTGATCCTGGAGACCCAGCAATGAGTCCCACATCGGGCTCCCTGCATGGAGCCTGCTTCTCCCTCTGCCTGTGTCTCTGCCTCTCTCTGTGTGTGTCTCATGAATAAATAACTAAAATCTTAAAAAAAAAAAAAATCACCATGTACTCTAAAAGTTTATGTTATTCTATCAAAAATCACTAGTCATGGAAAGAAGCAAAAAATTGTAATACATAGAAAAATCAGTAAGTCAAAACTGATTCAGAAATGACTAGTGGCTTCTGTTGTTTGCATTCATTGACATTTCCAGGTTATTGGCTTAACACCCACGAGGTAAAAAGAAAACCCAGTAATCCACTGCTAACCTGGGTCCCATGATCCAGAGCTGATCTGCCTTCTTTCTTCCACTTTTCAGTCTTTTTTATGTGTTCTTTTAAAAATGTATGTAAAATCTAAGATTTTTAGCTGAACTTGCAGGTATAGGGAAAACTGTGTCTACTCTATCTTTCCAATAGAGAATGTCTCTGAGACTTTTATTTTTGGAGTGAAAACAAACATTCCTTGCTGAATCAATTGGATATGCATATGGAAAACAATGAACTTTTACTTCAGACTCGTAATGCAATAAAACCAATTCCCGCTGGGTATAAATATGAAAGGTAAAGCAAAAAGACTTCTGGAAGAAAACACAGTAGAATATCTTTATGTCCTTGGGGTATGCAAGGATTTCTTAAATAGAATATAAAAATCATTAACCGTAAATGAAAAAATTGATAGACTGAACTTCATTAAAATTAAGAACTTCTGTTCATTAAAGATACTATTAAGAGGGTGGAAAGGCAAGGCACATATGGGACAAGATATTTACAATATGTATATTTGACATAAGATTTGTATCTAGAATATGTAACAAACTTGTGCAAATTAATATTTTTACAAAAGGGCAACCTCAGGGAGCCTGGGTGGCTTAGTCAGGAGTCTAATTCTTTTTTTTTTTTTAATCTATTTTATTTATTTATTTTTTCAGGCTTCTGATTCTTGATTTCAGCTAAGGTCATGATCCTCAGGGTCATAGGATTGAGTTGTGTTGTGTTCAGCAAGGAGTCTGCTTGAATTTCTATCAGCCCCACCCCATTCGTGCTTGGGCTTCATCTCTCTCTCTCTCTCTCTCTCTCTCAAAAAGACCCCCCCCCAAAACAAAAAAGAAAAACAAGAATAACCCAATTAAAATATGAGTAAAAGACTTGGGCTTGAACAGCAAAAGAAGATAAGCATTTATAAAGTTGTTCAAAAACTTAGTTACCAAATTAAAACCAGTGTGATATCACTCCATCTCTGTGAGATGGCTTATAAAAAATTATAAAAACATTTTTATTATGACTGAATTTGTGGCGTAGCCAGAACTTCATACATGGATGATGAGAATGTATTAATGCAACCTTCTGGGGAAACTAGCAGTATCTACTAAAGTTCAGTATAAATACACCTTTTGACTCAGCAGTTTTATCTCTGTATCCAAGGGAAGTACATATATGTGCATGTGAGAATATTGATGGCAGTATTTTTATAATAGGTAGAAACTATAAACAGCTCCATTGTTTAACACCAGAATAGATTAATTGTAGAATATTCAAAAGACAGAAAAATATATAGATGAACTGCTATAGCAGTGTCAATAAACTGAACAGACAATGCTGAGTGAACGAAGCTAGGCACAAAAGGATATATCCTATATGATTCTTTTATTATATAAAGTTCAAAAATGGGCAAAACTATAATCTATGGTGATAGAAGTTAGAAGATTTGTTAGTTCTTGGGCTGGTACCTGAGAAGAAGCATAAAGGATGCTTAATCAACTGGGTGGTAATTATTATGTGTGTGTGTTCACTTCTTTAAATTCTTCAATCTCAAGACATAAGTTATGTATACTTCACTGTAAGTGTATATTATGCTTTAATAAAAAGTTAAAACACTGAAAAACAATCTATTCTGAAATTAAAACCTATGAGGCAGTAATAATTAACTTGTTTTATTTATGTATACTTTACAGTCAAAGCACTTTTCACATATATCAGTACTGTGATTATAAACATAAAAGTACTTTATAAATTCTAAAGATTTTATTTATTTATTCATGAGAGACACACAGAGAGAGAAGCAGAGACACAGGCAGAGGGAGAAGCAGGCGCCATGCAGGGAACCCAATGTGGGACTCAATCCTGGGTCTCCAGGATCACGCCCTGGGTCAAAAGTGGCTCCAAACCGCTGAGCCACCTGGGCTGCCCTGTAAATTCTAAATTGTAATGTTATCAGACATAATTTTTTAAAGATTTTATTTATTTATTTGAGAGAGAGAGCAGAAGGCAGGGGGAGGACAGAAGGAGAAGCAGACTTCCCCGGTGAGCAGGAGCCTGGCGCAGGACCAGATCCCAGGACCCCAGGACCATGACCTGAGCTTCAGGCAGGTGCTTAACCAACTGAGCTGCCAGGTATCCCTTTCAGACATAATTTATTTTTAGAACAATATTCTAGAGCTATTTCTCTACTTGTTTCTGTTTATGGACCACATCGTGGCATAAAATAATGCATAAGCTTACCCTTTCATTTGCTGTTGTAAAATGACAACTGAAAATCATTTTCAGGGCAGCCCCAGTGGCTCAGCGGTTTAGCGCCACCTTCAGCCCAGGGTGTGATCCTGGAGACCTGGGATTGAGTCCCACGTCCGGCTCCCTGCATGGAGCCTGCTTCTCCCTCTGCCTGTATCTCTGCCTCTCTCTCTCTCTCTCTCTCTCTCCTTTCTGTGTATTCTCATGAATAAATAAATAAAATCTTAAAAAAGAAAATCGTTATCAGAATTAATAAAAATAATGGCTTTGTTGATCAGTAAAGTGACATTTAGTTACTACATCAAAATCAAGCTATTCTTTTTTTTTTTTGCAAGAAACAAAGTATTAAACTTTCATGTTATAATAAATGTTACTTGTATTTAGAGAATCCAGGAAGTAGATGATCTAGAAGAGGACTGTGTGCTGTCAAAATTTTACTCATTGAGAATCTTTGGGTTTTGCCCATAAGAGATAATTCTAAATAATATCTCTCAGGTTTAAAATAACAGGAACTGTGCTAATTCGCTTTATTATTGTAGGTATTGTCCAAGTCTTCATGTATCAAATATCTAAAATTATCTACTGCGATGTGAAATAGCAATTGTCATTTTAGTCAGGAATGACAGACAACACTCCTTTTTGATATGTAAATGTAATTGTTTCCTCTTCACAAGTTTGAAATTTAATCTGCAGAGAATGGTTCTTTTTTTTTTTTTTTAAGATTTTTATTTATTCATTCACGAGGGACACACAGAGAGAGAGAGAGAGAGAGAGAGGCAGAGACACAGGCAGAGGGAGAAGCAGGCCCCATGCAGGGAGCCCGACATGGGACTTGATCCCAGGGCTCCAGGATCAGGCCCTGGGCTGAAGGCAGCGCTAAACCGCTGAGCCACCCAGGGATCCCCTGGTTCAGCTCTTTGTTACTGTTCCTTTCTACTGTTTAGGGGGAGGGGGAAATGGCAAAACTCATGCCTGAACATTTGAGGCTAAATTTCATGCTTAAAAGTAATGACTCTTTGCCAGAACCATTATGGAATTCTATAAAAAATATGCATTCTGTGATCCTGCCTATTGTAAACCCTTATTCAGTAGGTCTGTGGTGGAATCCCAGGGCATCTTCATTCAGGGAAAGAAAATACATATTTCAAATGCAATTCTGATATGCATTGTTGATTACCACTTCTTAAATTAAGAGGCAGAAGTAATGAACTTGCTCGTTTATTTCCACTAATGGTAGATAAATATTTTTGATCTCTAAATAGTCAGCTTACTTCTAAAAGTTTTGAGGTTTGCATATTCTGTTTGTTGATAATCTGTGTGTGGAGAAGAGAGAAAAAAGTGAGCTTGTTGATTTATTTAGTATTGGCTTGAGGGAAGAAAAAAAATTCATGTTACATGAACAGAAAAGAACAAATTTGATAGGAAATTAGTTTTTTATATCACTGAAAATGAAGACCCTAAAATATGAAAAGTAATTTTTGTTTGTTCATTAAGAAAATGGTAGTTTAGGGATCCCTGGGTGGCTCAGTGGTTTAGCGCCTGCCTTTGGCCCAGGACGTGATCCTGGTGTCCCGGGATCGAGTCCCACATCAGGCTCTCTGCATGGAGCCTGCTTCTCCTTCTGCCTGTGTCTCTGTGCCTCTCTCTCTCTCTCTCTCTCTCTCTATGTCTATCATGAATAAATAAATAAAATCTTAAAAAAAAAAAAAGAAAATGGTAGTTTAGGTGATGATAGAGTGGAAGCCAGAAGATGGAATATGGGGAAATAGTTCGGAGTAGAAAATACTGCAGAAAAATGACATTAAAGTATTAGAACATCCTGGTAGTGATAACAAGGAAAATAAGATAGATTTTGTTTGTTTTGTTTTTGCTCATTGAGATTATGAGGATGGAAACAAGATTTAATATTTTATAATTGGGTAGAATCAATCAAGATAGATGATTTGCTTATGATTCACAATATTCATTTGTTCATTCTAATTGTATACACAGGAATACTGGGAAAAGAATTTATCTTTCAGCCAGCTATTCTCCTATTCAGGATCCAGCTTCAACCAGTCTTGGCTATGCTAATAAAGTCATAACTTAATAGGAATATAATTTCTTTTCTGTAAAAAAAAAAAGTTATGCTGAATACTTTCACTGCTTCTACCTCTAAAATTCTATGCTTTTTTATGTGAATTTTTGGTTAATCTCATAAAACTACATTCATATCATTCTTGGCTAGCCCTCTTTTTTTTTTTTTAATATTTTATTTATTCATGATAGACACAAAGAGAGAGAGAAGCAGGCTCCATGCAGGGAGCCAGACGTGGGACTCGATCCCGGGAATCCAGGATCACACCCTGGGCTGAAGGCAGGAGCTAAACCGCTGAGCCACCCAGGGATTTCCCTTGGCTAGCCCTCTTTACCTTTAATCTCTTTTTTCTTTTTTTTTTCCACACATAACATCTATGTCTTGGTACTGATTCGATTGGTTATTCATGTACTTGCAGTCTACCTCACTGGATGGTAAGCTGTTTGAAAACAGAGATACAGGTCACTTTAATGTCCGCACCTGTAAACACAAAATGGATTAATGGTGACAAAATTAGGTTTCTCTTTTAGAAAAGAAACTTCTGAACTACCTTGTAATGCAAGGTCTATCCAATTAGAAATAACACTGAAGTTAGGGGCTCCTGGGTGGCTCAGTTGGGTTGAGTGTCTGTCTTCTGCTCTGGTCCTGGGATCAAGCCCAGAATGGTCTCCCTACTCAGTGGAGAGTCTGCTTCTCCCTCTGCCCCTCCCACTGCTCATTCTGTCTCTCAAATAAATAAATAAAATCTTAAAAAAAAAAAAAAGGAACACTGAAGTTAAGAACTCTTGTGTTATTGTGCCTGGCACATAATTGGCACTTCAGAACTGTGCTTAAAAAAGAAAATACTGCGTTTAATACATGAATGAATGAACAAATCATTTATTTATTAACTGTCTTTTCAAGATTAAAAACAATATAGATATATATTCTACTTTTCAATGATAGATTATTATATATGTTGATGAGTGCATGGTTATTTTAGCTTAAAAAAGGAATGACTATAAAATATGTTATATAATATGGTTAATTGTCAGACAGTGGAAGAGATCTTCATTCAGTATTGGCTTGTGAACATTCAGCTAAATTTTAAGGTATGTACATTACAGTGTATGGCTCTGATAAGCACCCACTAGGCTGCAGATAATTTCTTTACGTTCCTTGGATTCTGCATCTGGATATCTCTTCTCTCTTTTCGCCTCTCTATTAATGTTTTCTTCACTCTGTTTGGGCTCTGAAACCCTGTCCTACCCACTTCCTCCACTGTCTCAATAGATACCTTCCTCACCCCACTAGGCTTCTGACACTCAGCCCTGGGTCCTGCTCATACCTTTCTTTGACTCTGTCTAAACTCCACGGTTCTTAAAGCTCTAATGAAAAAAATATTCTTATAAGATCTTTGAAATTGCAAACAAATAAATATTTTACTCAATAGTTTATGTCATAGATATGGCATTGAGGGACGCCTGGGTGGCTCAGCGGTTTAGTGCCTGCCTTCTGCCCAGGGCATGATCCTGGAGTCCCAGGATTGAGTCCTGTATCAGGCTCCCTGCGTGGAGCCTGCTTCTCCCTCTGCCTCTGTCTCTGCCTCTTTCTCTCTTTCTCTCTGTGTCTCTCATGAATAAATAAATAAAATCTTTAAAAAAAAAAAGAAAGATATGACATTGAAAGTCTCCTTCTAGGACAGACTTAAGTAATATTCAGAAAATAATACAAGTAAATTCAGAATGTTAGGTAACCAGGAAGGTTAGTCGAATAGTATATTCCATTCTATATTTCATAAATGTTTGTAAGTTAATTTGAAATAATTGTAAAATTATTTTTTATTTTTAAAATATATTTATTATTTATTGTTTTAGGTGAAAAGTAATACCTACTAGAAAAAATAAATCATGTATTATATTAAAATGGTTATGGAATTCAAATTAGTTTTCTTATTTCCCAAATTGTTACTATTTATGCTGCTCTATATTACTTAAAATATCTTAGAACACTAGATTGTTTTAGGAAAACAATAAAAAAATATACTCAGGAAGAAGTGATATGATTAAGTAAATATGTGATAGAAAACTACTAATTGACTTAGATGACAAAAATTTGTTAAAAAAGAATATCACCTACTAGTTAATTCTTGGACTTCATAATCTTTTAGAAACCAAATATCCAGTAGACCTGCAGCCAGTACATTTTTCCAGTGGAGATGCCAAGTATGATGACTGTCAAGCCTGAAGTGTTTTTAACAGAATGAATGCTGTCTCTCTTGAATGCAGAACTATGTTGGCACTGTGGAGGTGCCAGGCATTTTGTTTTAGAATGTCTGACATGAAACCATAGCCTTGGGATTGACTGGCTTATTGAGACAGTTAATAGAGAGATGGAAGAGTAAAGCAATTAGTTCCCAAACCATTTGCAAGGATTTTTTGAAAGTCTTTTAACTATTTCAGGTGCTATGCTAGCTTCATATTTAGAGTGTAAAAAAATAAGTAAAACTTGATTTTTAAGTGGATTTTTCAGTATTCTAGTGTTTGCATCTGATATCAGGGAGCATTCATTATTTGAATAACTGGTGTCTGTGCTGTATTATTAGTTTACTTTTTGTTAAATTTTAAAGCATTCCCAGAACAAAGTATTATCCTTTTTTTTTAAGATTTTGTTTCTGTTTATATATTCATGAGAAACACAGAGGGGGGGAGCAGAGACACAGGCAAAGGGAGAAGCGGGCTCCATGCAGGGAGCCCAATGTGGGACTTGATCCCGGGACTCCAGGATCACGTCCGGGGCCCAAGGCAGGCGGCACAACTGCTGAGCCACCCAGGCGTCCCAGTATCATCCTTTTTACCACACATATTTCCAGTTATAGTTGCTTGTTTGACAGTTAAATAGAAACATCTTATTTCCAGAGCTTTCCTCCCATATTTTTATCATTCATCTCTGCATGCAGTTAAATCTGTAGTATTGATTGTGTATTTTTTTCTATTTCATTACCTGAAAGTAAATAAAGTCTTCAGAAAAGTCATAAAGTAAGTGGGCTGACAAGTTTGGTCTTTACTTTTTGACCCTAAATCAATTGAACATTGAATATTAGCTATCAGGTCAAAAGGGTGAGGTAAGGATACAAATTCCAACAAAAGAATGATGACTTACATAATTGTTTTTAGCAGATCATCTTATTTAAGCCTTATAGCAATTCTGTGAGGCTAGACACTATCCATGCATAATCTTAATTTTTTTGTATTTATTGTTTTCTTATATATTTTAGGAAAATAACATCTGTGAGCTCACTGTCTAGCCCAACTTATTTCTGTTCCTCCTTTGTCCTGTCTCCTTTCTCCCCATCAAAGGAACCCATTGTCCTAATAAACTTTATATTTATCATTGCTTTCTTTTGTATCACATTTTTCATTTTTTACTATTGCACAGTCTTCAAATTCTTTTTTTTTTTTTAAGATTTTATTTGAGAGAGAAAGTGAGTGAGTGCATGAGCAGGGGGGAAGGGGCAGAGAGAGAGTAGGAGAAGCAGGGCCCCAATGTGGGGCTCCATCCCAGGACCCTGGGATCATGACTTGTGCCAAAGGCTGAAGCTTAACTGACACAGCCACCCAGATGCCCCAGTCTTCAGATTCTTTATTGGTAAAACCTGCCTCCCAGGATTGTTTTGAAATTAAGTTAAAAATCTATACAGTGCCTTTGCATAGTGCCTGACCCATCCCCAAATGCTTGGTAAATGGTAGTTGTATTAATCTTATTTTGCTGAACATGCCTTTTCTCAGCTATTTCCTATATTTTATCACCCTGGACCCTTCTAGGGGAAAGTGAGAGAGTATGGGGGTTTGAAGTCTTTTTACCTTTCCTTGGGACTGAGCAACTTACACAATGAAGCAATAGAGAATGAGGTTTGGATTATCAGTGGTTTGGGAACAGAGTTCGCAATTGAGAGGAAAAAAAATAAGCTGCACTATTAAGTTACCAATTTTTGCCTTTTCTTTCACTGCATTGTACTCTAGGATTTCTGTCTACTTTGAGTTTGACGCAGTATAGGAAAACTCCTCGTAACCACTGTTGAAGAATAAAACTACATTGACCCAGAAAATAATCAGTGACATAAATGGATCAATTAGAGTTTACTCTGAATGACCAAACAAACAAACCAGCCAGTTAGCCCATTTTTACATTGTTCACCTTCCCACCCAAATTGGGAAGTATTGGTTTGCTTTCAGTATCTGAAAATAATTTCATTACTCCATTTCTTCCTTCCCCCTAATGGCCCTAGGCTCTACAGTATGGCACCAACAGAAGATAAATTCTTGATCATCTGAGCTTGTTTCCCTTTCTGCCTAATATCCTTTTTCATATACTTATGTTAATAATTTCTGTTAACATTTATTATATCACACCTGCCCTAATTCTACTACAGGGATATTTAAGCAGTACACTTGCTTGGGATTTTGGTCAACTAAAATGCATAATGAACCAGCAAGTGAGTTGATTAAACATTACTACATAAATTATTAGCAGTGTTAATAGAAAAAATAGGTAAGACAGCAGTCACTTCAATCCTGGCTGACCAGGGAAAGAATTCCTTAGAAAACTAGAATTTTAAAGATTTCCTTAGAAAACAGTGCCTGGCTGGCTTAGTTGGTGGAGCATGTGACTCTTGATCTTGGGGTTGTGAGTTCAAGCTCCATGTTAGGTATAGAGGTTCTTTAAAATAAAGGGGGTGTGTGCCTGAGTGGCTCCGTTGATTGATTATCCAACTCTTTTTTTTTTTTTAAAGATTTTATTTAGTTATTCATGAGAGACACAAAGAGACAGGCAGAGGGAGAGGCAGGCTCCATGCGGGGAGACAGATGTGGGACTCAGTCCCGGGTCTCCAGGATCACGCCCTGGGCTGAAGGCAGGCGCTAAACTGCTGAGCCACCCAGGGATCCCGATTATCCAACTCTTGATCTTGGTTCAGATCTTGATCTCACAGTTATGAGTTCAAGCCCCAAGTTGGGTTCTGCACTGGGCGTGGAGCCTACTTAAAATAATAAAAATAAAAATAAAATAGAAAAGTGAAATTATTTCTCAATTTAAAAAAAAAGAGAGTGCCTTTCATTACATTGTACAAGAACAATTTTTATCAGCTGTTACATTAATCCTAACTAAATTTCACTTTATTCCTCTGGGCAGATATTCCAGCCTTGCATGATCTGTTATGAATTACAACACATAATATATCCTTCTTAAGCCTATGACATTTGCAATATCTTTAAGATACTGATGTAGTAACCACCTCCCTCCAGGTTTGTTGTTTTTTTTTTAAGATTTTATTTATTTATTCATGATAGACACAGAGAGGCAGAGACACTGACAGAGCGGGAAGCAGGCTCCCAGCAAGGAGCCCAATGCAGGACTGGATCCCGACCCCAGGATCATGCCCTGAGCCAAAGGCAGATGCTCAACTGCTGAGCCATCCAGATGTCCCTCTTTCCAGGTTGAACCCATACTTTTTTGGGTGCTGTTGCTTTAGTTACCTGTTTTATAAAGTCTGCATTTCTTCATCTAGGTTATGAGAACTTTTAAAGATTTTCCTCAGAATTTTACTGAATGTAGGATAACTATACCTGTTGGCATTTTCCTGGCCCTCCGATAGAAGACCCTTAAAAAGTAAATTAGTGTGCATCTTGGCCTTCATAATTTCACTTTTCATAAATAGAAGCTATATAAAGAGAGATTTTTATCCATAAGGTTTATTAGGAACAATGAGAGATGTACTTTGCTCTTGTACATTTTCATTTGTACTTGTTCTCATCCTTTTTTTTTCTTTTTTTAGAAAACAGCTTTACTGATATAAATTTACATATCATAAAATTCACCCATTTAAAGTGTACAGATTCAGTAGTTAGTTTATTTACAGAGTTGTGTAATCATTACCATAATCCAATTTTGGATCGTTTTACCATCCCAAAAAGAAAACTAGTGACCATTCCCTCTCCCTTTAAAAAAAAAAAATTTAGAAGTGATTTTACTTTTGTTTTCTAATGAAGTCTTTCCTTAAGAAACTGCCTTTCCATTATGGATTTCCTGGTCTCCTTCATATTCCTTGTTTATAAACCTGGAATTTCATTCCTTCCTTATCTATCTAATTGGTTTAAAAGATAACACAAGAAAAATAGATATATCTTAACATGAGGTGATTAGTACAAGCTTAGGACTTTTTTTTTTTCTTCTATTTTTCAATTTCATGGATTTTAAATTACCTACGATCTTGTTCAGAAGTTCTTTCATTGGGCAGTAGATACTGTAAAACCGTAATTTGGATTGAATTTAGGAGTAAATTAGAATAGTATTAACAACATAATTTATATTTCTTTATATTTCTTTAATCTTTTTTTTTCCTTTAATCTTTTTAATGTCTTAAGGGAAGCAGATTTAAGAATAAGGCCAGTATATGTGATTGGGTCCTACAGTTATAGCTTGAGAAGAGTTTCTTTGAGATAATGGGTAAAAGAAAAATTTTAATGAGGATTTAAGTCTTGGATTGTTTGAAGTAGCAGAGCCAACCCAGTTATGTCTGAAATCAGAGCCTATGATGGTAATGACTATATTAACTGCTTCTTCGCTTGGGTAGATATGATAAAACTTCTGACATCTTTGATTTCCAAACGCTTGAGTCAGTTAATCAGAAAATACCTTTGATGAAGGAATGAGTCCATGCTTCCTATTCCTACACCTTCTACTTGACCTTGCATGTTAGTTTGTTTTGGGGGGGTAGGCTGTGGGGACGGTTAAGATTTAAGTTCTATATTTAGTTACGTTCTTTTTTTTTTTTTAAATACCTAAGATATTTTTATT
This sequence comes from Canis lupus familiaris, assembly GCF_011100685.1. Taxonomy (NCBI): domain Eukaryota; kingdom Metazoa; phylum Chordata; class Mammalia; order Carnivora; family Canidae; genus Canis; species Canis lupus. The sequence goes on along the minus strand of NC_049226.1, from coordinate 80,650,398 downwards.
TGTGAGTCAATACCTCTTTTGCACACTTTTTTTTTTTTTAAGATTTTATCTATTTATTCATGAGAGACACAGAGAGAGAGAGAGAGAGAGAGAGAGAGAGAGAGAGAGGCAGAGACACAGGCAGAGGGAGAAGCAGGCTCCACGCAGGGAGCCCAACATGGGGCTTGATCCCGGGATTCCAGGATCAGGCCCTGGGCCCAAGGCAGATGCTCAACCACTGAGCCACCCAGGGATCCCCCTATTTAGTTACTTTCCAATGTATTTTTATTAACATTGCTTTTATACTTCTAGTATAGATTAAATTTTATATACTTTGGGAAAGGTAGAGTGTTTCAGCCCACAGGGTTTGTTTTGTTTTGATGTATTTATTTTAATAATTAAAGAAGTAGAGAAGGAGAACTAGTGAAGTGCTATTAATGATGGCCTATTACTAGGACATTTTTTTTCCTTGACATAAATGTATTTTGGTAGATCCTTTCACTTTTCATCTAAGCTATTTTTATTTTCATATTTCCTTTTGGTTTGTTTGGACAAAAGGACTTGAGTGTGCTTCTCTTATGTATAAGGAAGAAATACAATTGTTTTAAAATCAATATTAGATGTTACTGGCATTTCTGTTTTAATTAAGTTCTCCAAGTGTTAGGTAGTAGAGTTTTTCAAAAGAAAACTTTCAGTTGGTTCTGTACTATGAATGGAGATCATTTAATGATAAAACTTCTAATTTTATCTTTCCTTCAGGACACTCTTCCTTATCCCTGCCCACATTAAAATTGGTGTACCTAATTCAGACTTTAATTGGAAAGATCAATTTATGCATTCAGTAATCAGTAACTAAAAATATTGTTTTTATCAAGAATAAAATATCTTATAGTGCTACCTTTGTTTTTTTAATCTCATGCAAATAATTAATAATCTTTTTTATTTGTTGGAATGTTGAGTTTCTTGGAATACTAGGCAAGTCTCTTAAACCTTGTGTCTCACTTCTTTTGAAAATGAGCATATGATTCTAAGTGGTCTTTTGAAGTTTCTTCCAACATTGATTCTACTACCCCTACAGGATGTTTTGAGAATTATTTGTGCCCCAAACCATACATTAATAACTATAAAAGAATTTTAAATTAGTAGAGATAAATGTAATTTTATGGACAGTGATTATAAAGTACATTAAAAAGAAAAGTATTCTTTAGTCTGAGATACAAAAGTAATCATAGTTTAGTTAGGCTTTTATCCTTTCTGATTTAAGAGTATCCTATACTTGTGACTTTCTAGAGTTTGGAGTTAGCTCAGAATAAAAGAACAATATTTCCTTGAGCTATGACTAGCACTCCTTGTTTAGCTTTTTTGGGAGGGGAAAAATACATTATGATAATGAATTAAAATATTCACTAAAAGGTGTTGGTTAGAAGAGCAGGGCTAGACTAATGGTTTCATTGGAGAAGCCAAATAAACCTGATAAGATATAGTAAATTGCACTCATTATTACAAAGGAAGATATTGGACCATTTTGTTATTTGACATTTCTTACATTTTTTCTAATTTTATCCAGTTCTAAAATTTAGTAACTTTAGAGACCATCTTAAATATAAAGGATAAAGCCAAGAAGAAAAGAGGGGACAAAATTAATGGAGAATTCATTCTTCAGTTCAGTAAAATTGCATAATAAAAGAAAAATATTTGCTAATAATTCATTACCACAGTAATTATATGGAGTTTTTGTGTGAGTGTGTGCATAATATAGTTCTCCTCCTACGTGAAAGTACTTATTAATTTCATGCTCATATATTAGGTTATTGACTTATATTCTTTTAAAACTTTTTTCTTAAAATATAAAAATAAAAAAAAATAAAAATAAAACTTTTTTCTTGAGCAGCCTGGGTGGCTCAGTGGTTTAGCGCTGCCTTCAGCCCAGGGTCTGATCCTGGAGACCTGGGATCTAGTCCCTCGTCAGGCTCCCTGCATAGAAACTGCTTCTCCCTTTGCCTGTCTCTCTCTCTCATGAATAAATAAATAACATCTTTAAAATTAAAAAATAAAATAAAAATTTTTTCTTCTTTCTCCAACAGAATCTGTCTATGATCTTCTCCCAAAGGAGTTACAGTTACCTCCATCTAGAGAAACATCTGTAGCATCAATGAGTCAGACAAGTGGTGGTGAGGCAGGCTCGCCTCCTCCAGCTGTAGTTGCTGCTGGTATGCATTTCATTTTACTTTTTTAAAGAAAACTAGTGTATTATCTGGCCAACATGAACAGTGCTGGCAAAGTTCATATCAAAAAGAGTGTGATTTGAGGGTTTGTTTTAGAAGGTTTAAAAATACTTTTAACCTTAAAATATTTCAATATACATTTCTTGATACAATTCTTATTTCTTAAAATTTCATATTGGCACATGTGTCAGTGCCATTTCTTTTCTAGGAGCTTACCTTCAGCTATGGAAACAACAAGCTCTTTTATTGACTACACATAAAAAAATTACATGCCAAGCTATGAATAGAAAATTAGCATTTGAATCTCAATTTAAAAATTCTTTTTAAAAATTTGCTGAAAGAGAAAAATACTTTATTTTGTATAATCTGAAAAAAGACTCAAGCACTCAAGTCTCTTTTCCGTTTATAGAATGTTACTGTAACTTTTTCCCTATATTTGAAAACGTCACTTCAGACTTGTTTTAAATTCAGTTGAAAGTAATGGAAGATTTGAATGTATTATTTATATAAGGCCATTTTGTAATGTCAATTAAAAAGTATAGAAAATAATGTTTTAAATGTATCAAGTTTATTTTTATTCAGCTCTCAAATCATACACTTTATATAAAATTGGTTCCATTTTTTAATGAACCAGAATAAAGGATTGATGGACAAGCCAATAGAAAAAAACCTTGATTATTGATAAATTAATGAGTGCTTTTAATAATATTAGATTGCCCAACTGTATTTCTTTTTTTAGTTGGGTTTTATAGACTGCTAAGTGTGTTTGGTTTAAAAAAAAAAAAAGGGGGAAAAAAAAGGGAAAAATTATATATATGTGTGTGTGTGTGTGTGTACACACACACACACACACAGACTCTGAAATTTTATCCTTCTAAGTAGAGGTTTCTTATCCAATGATACCTCGCATCTTTTAAGTGGTACTTAAAATCCATCACAGCACTGTTTTCAGTAAATTCATTTCATTTCTAAAAGAACAGTGAAGCGGAAGGTTATGGTTTAAATAAGGATTTGGTACTGTAATAGAACTTGATATATTTTTCTTGTATGCATTAACCAGTGTACCATTAACCTTGTGTACAAATCTTTTCCCTAAGCTATATACTGCAGTGCGCAGCCTTCCTGGTTGAGGGCAGGAAAACTTAAACATAGCAAAGAAACTTATCAGCCCTGCTCACTGTTCATGTGTTGCCAGACATTTTCTAACAGATTCTGTGGATTTAATTGTGAACTTTTTAGTTATCCAATTGGTAAGATGACCTGGTTTTACTTTATATCCACTGGATTCTAAAATGTCCTTGATTATTTTTTCTGGAATTTAAAATTTTACATATTGCTTAAAAATTGTATCAGATGATAAAATATTTTTGAAAAAAAATTGTAATGAAATATTTCACTTTAAATCCACAAGTAGAAATTGACTAACTGATTTCTTTTGTATCTTTTGAGATTATTTTTTATAGACTTGTTGAATCTATATAGAACTAAAAGTCTGTTTCTTCTGTGCTTTTTAACATCTGTTGACAGTAGATCCAGTTCCTTTTAAAAGCTGAAAAAATGTCAGGTTTGGAAAAGAACACTTCCTTTTAAATAATACCAAAGTCAATTACAAGTTTTTATATATAGGTATTAAAAGTTCTTGAATTTGAGTCCCTCATAAAATGTTGATCCTCCCTCCTTCCCCCTATATAGTTGAGAAAATCTTCTCTAGATAAATTAGATTGAAAGACATGAGTTGAAAAATCATGAAAATAAGAGTTAACCAAAGGAAATATTCTGAAGTAATAAATTCTTATTAGAGGGAGAAGTTATTGATATTGTAAAGAAGGTGAAAAGAGAATGAGGAGATAACATGGACTGTTTTCTTATATTCACATACAGAAAGTTTCTATGGTCTAAAACCAAGTCATTTGTAATTTTTTTTTACATAAATTTACTTTTAGTAACCAATATAATCTTATTCAAGGATTCTGTCTTATTGGTAGAATAATCTTCGTTATATAACATTATAGGTAAGAGAGTTTAAATTACAGAATAATTGTAGGGAAATCAGTTAGTATATGTCATTATGGAGTTGCTTTTTTATTTGACATGAATATCTTTAGTGACATAACTGTCAAAGAGAAAGATTTGGAGTAGATTACCAGTTTACTCAGTGTTTCCTGGCCAAAAGATTTGATGTCTAAGGAAAGACACATTAATTTAGACTTCTTTGAGTTTTATTTTTAATTTGCTGTTTAAATATGAAATGCATAAAAATGATGATTCTTGATGTAGTTAATTCTTCAGAGTTTTGAAGGAGCCGGATTGGCTGCTATCAGGTATGAGGGCCTGGTGGGAACAGACTTCTAGTTCTGCTATAAAGGTTTGTGTTTCACAAGTTCTAAATCAATTTAAATTTTGAAATTAAGAGGCTGGGCATATAGGTATTCATGTACATTCTTTATTACTTAATTATTGAAAATGTGTTTCTCAGATTCGCCAATCTAGATTTTTTTCCCTTTACTTATTATTGAGGGAATGAGTAAACATAATGCTGCTAATCCACAATCCAGAATATTGGGTAAAAGAGTATCTCTCAAACCTTCTCTGCCTCTACACTATTCACACTTTCATTCCCATCAGTAACATCTTTTTATTGGGTAAGTTCCAGGGCTGAGGCTGGGAGAAAAAGGGCTTACTTCTACACAACTCCTCCTCTCTCCATGTGTCAAGTGTCAAAATCTGGGAATCTAGCTGAGAATCAACAGTCTGAAATTTGTACTCCTCATTTTTTAGTATCGTGCTGCCAAAGCAAGCACTGTACTCCTCACTTTTGTAAAATCTCTGCTTTTGTCCCATTAGAAAGGTAATTAAGAGTTTGAGGGTTAAGAAAGAGGTAGTAAGTTTGAGGTTCAATATGTGAATAAGTTGTAGAAATACAGATTTTCTGAACAGTATTGTAGGTTCTCAGCAGTTAAGACAGGGGCCGTTTTCCTGACACAAAATAGTCATCCAGATGAATTAATAGCATTTTCGGCAAGATAAGGAATTGCTCAAGAAATGCAAACTGTGGGGCAGCCCTGGTGGTTCAGCGGTTTAGTGCCGCCTTCGGCCCAGGGCATGATCCTGGAGACCCGGGATCGAGTCCCACGTCGGGCTCCCTGCATGGAGCCTGCTTCTCCCTCTGCCTGTGTCTCTGCCTCTGTCTCTCTCACAAATAAATAAATAAAATATTTTTTAAAAATAAAATAAAAATAGAAAACTGTGAAAGAATTATTTTTGTTTGTTTTTGTGGGGGTGGAATCCTGTACTATAGGTTTTAAAGAACTAAAATGCAGGTATTATTTAGAACTAAAACAGTTGTACCAGACTGTGGGGAGTTTTTGCAAAGACTTATGGCAGCCATTTTTCTTAAATAACAGCTTTATTGGTAAATAACTCCTATATCAATCAAGTATTTTTTAATCTCTTCATATGTTTAGTTTTTAATTCTTAGATTTACTTAATTTAACTAAAATAGGAAGTTTTCCATTAGAAGTGAACAGTACACTTAATCCTCATTTTAAAAAGTCAGTTTATTTTCTTATTCCATTCTAAACTCTTTGTCTTCATATGGGATATGGCATTATGTTGTTAGTTTATATCAAAATATGACTTTGCTAAAGTAACTATTTCATTTTCTTTAAAATTTTTATTCTAATTCTTGAGGTAAACAATGAATTAATCAAACCATAAGTTTTATAATTCAGCCAGAGAATCTTAAGAATAACTAGTGATTCTTTGTTATTTGTTTTCATAAAATTATTAATTTACTTTCAATAATTATATATTAATACTTTTTAAATAAATAATACAGTTTCAGGATACTAATACTTTGTAGCACTTTTTAATTTGTATAGGTGTACACACAGATTAAGCATGTGTAATAGAAATACCTGTTGAATATCTCCACTAGTTAGGTCATCAGAGGTTTTTAAAGGTTGTAATTTTAGTTAATGACTTTATATAAGGTGATCTATATAATATGCTTTTTTGTTAGAAGGAAGAGACTTATTAAATAGTGCTTTGAATTTTACAAATGCTACAGCAGTTAATAATCGCCAAGTACTTAACAGATACCTTCTATACTGAAATAGCATAATTGAGTGCTATTTATATTAGAGGAGAGGATGCTAGAGAGCTAAATTAATGTCCTATAATCAAAGAGCAGCTATACTTTAATTTTAGATATCTTAATCATCTAATAAAATAGGAATTTCTAAACATACATAACAGCAATACAAAATATGAGTTGAAGAAAATGTAAGTTGCCATTTTTAGTTCCTACTATAGGAATTGTGCTAGGCAATTTGCATATCATCATATTTCAGTCCTAGGTACAAGATACTTCTCTTCTTTCCCGATGAGGTCTCAGTTCTTTTCTTCTTGCCATTTTACTTCAGGGAATTGTGTGCCTCTATTTTACTTAGATAACTGCAGTTCCTGGACTAAGCAGCGTGTAGGATATTGAGTTGTAAAAGCCATACGCCCCTTATTTCTGCAAGTTTCAGGATCTACAAATGAGAATATGATTTCTAGAAGAATATTAAGTTTTAATAACAGTGATTCACAGCAACAGAATTATGCATTTGATTGAATTTATTGTAACTTACTTACAGTTATGTAATTTGTATTTTCTTCAGCTGAATAAATTTTGAGGAGCAAATTTGCCTTTGATTGCTGTCCTAAGTTAACTTGGTAAACATATTTCAGAATTTTGGCCATTTATGTAGTATACTATTCCAAAAATTTATACCCAAAGCTCATTAGCAGGAATGGTGATTCACCTATATATTGATGTTGTGAGCTAAAATGTTATTTGATCTTGGTTATTCTATATGGCCATTTCAACTTTTTCTAGAAAGTTAGAGCACTTCCAGAAGGAAATCAGATCTTAGTTACAAATATGTTGCAAGTAGGTGTAAAAACTCTATTCCTCATTGTCTTTTAACTGAAATTATATTGTAAATCTAAAGTATACATTTCTATATTTCTATATGTATAAATGTATACATTTAGATTTATGTTAACATCTGCATTACTAAAATGAAAAGCATAAGCAAACTTGGGACATAATGGTGAATTCAGAAACAAGAATTCTGGAGGCTGTTTTATAAATTTTCATTGACAAAAAGTACATATAGCCTGTTGATTTATCCTTTTAATGCTTATCTTTACCTCTTGATAATTTTTAGCAACAACTCTATAAATACTGTGATTTATTCTGTTTCTGATAGAAAAAGCATATTTTTATATTACCTGAGTGTGTAGAGTAGCATTTTTTTTATTTTTATTTTTTTTAGAGTAGCATTTTAAAACTGCTCAATGATTTCAACCTTCAATAGACAAAATACATGCAAAAAATAGGCAGATCTATTTTAATGTATTTTATACAATTTAATATTAATAAGTTAATAGAAGTGGGCTTACTTTCTTACATCATCAATAAGATTGATAATATCATAAGTAAAAGGTGTCACCATGCCAATTGCCGTAAGTAATTGTTTTATAACAGTTGTATATATAATATCAATAAAGTTGTATAAATAGTACTCCAGCTGGGCAGGAGTAAGGAGAATGGATTAGGGTAGGGCACAACAAAAGATTTCAGCTGTTTCTGTTAATTATTTTCTCTTAAAAATAAAATCATGTAGTATTTGTTAAAATATGAGCAGAGGAAACAGTATTAGTTTTGAATATTTCATGATTTAAAAAACACCATGTAGTAGATGATTAAGTCAAAATATTCAGTGAACTATGCTGTTAAAAAGTAATAAAGGTATGAGATATGTTAGATCCTTGATTATTTTTGGCGTGAGAGTACATTACCTTTTTATCAATAAATGCAAGTAGATATCCATCCAGTGGTATTTATTTAGCCCACTGAGCTAAAATTCATTTCCTGCGTCATCCCTTCATGAAAAGTTGTTATTGTCAATTAAATTAAATAGAAAATAACTGAGAAAGCACCTCAAAGTGCCAGGCCTGTACAGGCATAATCTAGATAATAACACGCACACACACACACACACACACACGTTATAGTTTTACTTCTATTTATTTATTTCTCCCACACATGAAAAATAATAAAATTAATACGGGTTTTGGAATCATTAGGATCTAATTTGCATCTTATTGCTATCATATCATTTCTATCATACAGACATAATTTTGTAGAAGTTAAAAAATTTGTAATATTGCCCCTATCACTACACAGCTAATACCAGCTTCTTATGGTTATTACAAAGATAAATATGTAAAACACTTAACATTACCAGAGAATTAATGATCATTCAGTAAACATTGACTTTCCTCCTACGTTTCTCCTTTCATTTGTAAAGTTTAAACAAATAGATCTTAATCTTATAAAAATAAGTTTTTAACCTTATTTTGCTTCTTTCTTTCCATTCTCACCCAGTCTCTTTTTATACCTTATTTTGAAATTTTGCCTGTTAGTCGAGATAGAGCCACTCATGAGCCATGGTATTTACATTCTGACTTATTCTTTCATGTTGACACTCTCTCAATATGAACCCTTGTATATAAAAGAGACATTGATAGAAGATGATGAGTCATAGGGAGAACAGACATTTCTCAAAGGGAGATTCTAAAAGGTGACTATTAGGGATTCTAGTTCCTAGAATTCTCTTCCCACCTTTTTTAAATGAACTGATACATTTGTGTGATCAGCTGTCAGAATTTCTAATAGAACAATGTATAATTTACCTTATGTTTTTTGCATAGACACTTTTGCTTGTGGATCTAATATCCACTCTAACCCAGACCCAGGTGTAAAACCTGATTAATTAAATTACAGATTTTAACAATACAAATACTTTCTTCCCCCTTTTTGGTCTCCTCTAAAAAAAAGAAAAAAAAATGAAGACATTGGACTTAGAGTTGGCAGGAGTACCTTTATTATTTAATCTAAATATGTTAAAGTGTATTATGTGATAATGCATCGAGGTGACCTTCAAATAGCATCCTTCAGAACTGTTTTTCTCTAATTCTTACCTAAATTAATATAGTGACAATCTCTGTTTTTGTCTTCACATAATATTCCCTTTCAAATAGTAAAATAGTTGAATAGTTGTTTGGTTTTTTTTTTTTTTTTTTTAGCCTGTACTTCTTGGGGTCTTTGACAGTGTAATAAATATAGTATCAGCTAGTATAATTATTCCCTTTTAGTTTAATCTTTTTGAGGTAAAGGATTCTTTTTAGGCTTTAGTCTCTTCACTCAGTATTGACCAGTGATGTTATCCAGTAGTACTTAAATCACCGGATGGTAAAAAAGCATCTTTCTTTTCCAACAGGAAAGGATTTAAAACCAAATTGCATAATATATACCTAGTATGTATTTTACACTGTGCTTAGATATTTAGGGTTGAATGGGACAGAAGATATGTTTAAACATTGCTATAAATGTCAGGACACTTAACAAATTTTGTAAGCATTTTATTTTTCAGGAAACATTCTTTAATGAATACTCTGTGAATAGGGGCACCTGGGTGGCTCAGTCGGTTAAGCATCTGACTCTTGATTCAGCTCAGGTCATAATCCTCAAGAGTTGTGAGATTGAGCCCCATATTGGGCTCTGCGCTGGGTGTGGAGCCTGCCCTTAAGGTTTTCTCTTTCTCCCTCTCCTCCTTCCTGCATTCTGACAAGGTAAAAAATAATTATTTTAGGAGAATTTAGATTAAAAATGGGAGAATAATTATTGTGTAGTATTAGAACTCTAATTGGCAATTTGATGGACTGGGGAAGAAAAAGATGGCTTCCAATAAATCAGTAACCTTTCAGCTTCAGCAACAGTGCTAATTATTTTTTAAAATAGAGCCTCTAGATCAAACGTTTTATGTACAATAGCATATCTAATTTAAAAGTGAAAATTGCTACTTTTTTGAGGAGTATGAGGAAGTAGGCCTGAGAAATGAAAAGATTCTTTTGCTGCTAAAATACAGGTATTTCTTACTTCTTGAGTGTTTTGGTTTCCCTTTTACTTCAAGGGAATTTGGGTAAAAGTACAGCCTGAAAAACACCTGAGAGAGACCATTCTGGCTTATGGATTAGATTGCATTAGTAAACAGGAGAACAAATTGGTGAATATGAGTTAACAAAAAGTTTGGATAAGAAATTTTTCCACATGCATTTATTTGGATGTTGATAATTTAATTTTTTAAAGTTTGTTTTCAAACATTGCTTATTGTGGCATGTTAACTTATGTGGGTGGGGAAAGTACAAATGGAAATTGAAATTGTTAAAAGTGTAAATTAAATGATCAATCCTACAATTTTTTTTTTTTTTTTTTTTTTTTTTGTTCTTGGTAAAGTAATCTGGATTGCTTATTTTATATGCTGGGATGCTAGTTGTTTTTTCTATTAATACACTTAACTTGCATTCTAGCTTCGCCATTCAGAGACAGGCATCGTGTGGTGGGTTGTGTGACAGTGTCTGTCAATAGTGAAGACAAATAGTGCCAGAGACACTTAACCCATCCAATCTCACCCAGGGTATAGGTCGGTCTCGTTTTCAGACTTCTTCATAAGTCTTTTTTTTCTTTCTTTCTTTCTTCCTTCCTTCCTTTCTTTTTTTGTTTCTAAATAGTGGATTGATACTGATTGAAACTAAAAACTTTTTGTAAAGTTTTAAACTTTACATTAATACTATGAGAAGAAGAAGAAGAAAAGTAGAAAATGAAGGTTGGCATGTAAGGTGTTGACAAAGCAGGTTTGCAGCCACTTTGTGTGTTCTAGATTTTTCAATCCCTTAGCAACATGAATGTTGGCCTTACAATTTTTTTCTCTCAATATCTTTCTTCTTTGATCTAAAATGATGTCCTTGTATCTGGTGACTTTTATCAGGCAAGATGTTTAGATTTGAAGTCATTGTTACCAGAAAGAAAATGAAATGCTTTAAAAGGATAACTGAGGTTGAACAATAAGTGTTTTAGAATGGAAATGTTTCCAAATACCTGGATTGGTTTTTAAGATTATTTTCTGAACAGTCAATGGTTTACTCCTTCTCCGTTCCACTATTGGTTCACTTAAGCACACCTGCAAAATTTTATGGCTTTGTTTTAATGACTTTGTTAGGAAGCTTAAATGATTTTGCACTGATGTTGAAAGTTTTAAAATATATGTGCTTATTTAAATGCTAGAAATCACAATTTTATCATAGAAGCTCAGTTAAATGCTATTTTGCCACACATTTTAAATTAGTGATAGGTTTTTGTTTCTTTTAGGGACTTAAAGAATGTTTTAAATTCAAATAATAATACTTAATAATACTTAGAAATTCTAGGATATCCATGTAGGCAATATCTGCCACTCTATCACCACTACTTTGAATATTTATAGTGAACTTTAATGATTCCATCAGTTCTTAAAAGAATATAATATACAACTTATGTTCGCTATCATTACTGGCAGTCTAGTAATTGGCTACTGCTAATAATAGAATTGTTAGGCTTAGACATAGAACACTATAAATATGATACTTCCTTTCACTTACATATTTTAGAATTATCTATTCTTTTGAAATTATAAGTCTTCATTAGTAAATGTAGAAATGGTTTTCCCTTTGGTTCGCCATGCTCTCTAGTCACAAAAGTGTTACGGAAAAATAGAATTCCTTTAGGTTCAAAGATAATTTTTTCATAAAAGAAAAAAATGAAAAATTTATTCATGTGTTACTTATGTAAGAGAATTTTAAGAAAATTTTAAGAAAAATTTAAAACTTTACAGAGCATTGGTATGGGATTTAAAAGAACAAATTATAAAGGTATGAAATAGAAATAACATTGCAACTATTCTGCTTAGTGAGAAGAAAATAAAAGCAGTTATTAGAACATTTTTATTTGGAGTTTGTGTACTTTTAATATGCAGCAATAAAATGTAATCTGTACATTCCTAATGGATAAAAGTGGGGACTTAAAACCAAAAAAGGGGGTTAGCATATTTTGTTCATAACAACTTAAAAATAAAAAAGAATATATAGATGAGGCAGGATTACATTAGCATTTTAGTTCTATAGAAAGTCATTTAAAGCTGTTTCTTGATATTAATGATATAGTCACTGAAAGGTTTTTGTAGATATTTTAAGTGCATTTATAATATTCCCAGTAATGTTCTTTATGCTTTTCTGGGATTGCTTGGGAATGAGAAATTTGTATTTAGAAATCAAAAATGTTTTTCATATAATTTAATGCATTTTTAATAAATAATGTTTTATTCTTAGTAAATTTATGGATTAATACACAAATAGATAATATGGCTTATATATATTTCAAGAAAGGAAGTTATTAGTATACTCTGTAGAAATAGCAAGTAGTTACCTCTAAACTCTTAAGGTACTTCTAAACCCTTCCCTGTATCAGATAATGCTATTATAGTCATACATATTTTAAGCACTTGGAGTAGTAAATCCTTTTTTTATACCTGACATGTTCATCATGGGCACATTGTTACATTTATTGGTCAATATAACTTTAATATAATTCAACATATATATCAAATATTGGCTTCCAATAAATCAGTTTAATAAAAAATTAAAATTTTTACTATATGCAAGGTACTGTATTAGATGTTGAGAGGGTCTAAGAAAGATCTAAAAAGGGGCCCATAGTTCTTCACCACCTCATTTGGCATTATTATTACACTTAGATGATGTCTTGCTAACCAGAATGTAACATCTTTATGCAAAGGATTTTATACACTATTATTGTCATTATCAACGTAAAAATAATATTGTTGTAAAGAGTTTTATAATTTAAAAAATTGTCTTATTATAGTCTTAAAATGAATAGAATCTTTTGTAATTTAGGCTCAAACTGAGATAGGCTTTAAAAAGTAATACTTTTTAATTAAAGGATGCTTACTGCTGTCTTCTGACAGAGTTTATGTTTTCAGTTTCATAGTTTTGTGCTAATGAACTTTTTTATTTAATAAGTATATCCAGGAAACTGCAGGTAAAATATAAAAATTGTATGTTAGGTGTCCAAGGAAAATGTATAGAATATTTTAATTTATGTAGGGTATGAGATCACAGTTTGGCATACCTGTCCCAGAACAGACATTTATGTATGATTATATCAATTGGGTTTTATAACATGATTACTTTGGTAAGATTTGCAAGATAAAATCATATATACCTGTAAGAGCAATACCAGGCTATGTCTTGCATATTAAATTCATAAATATCAAGTAACTTGCTTTTGAGTTCATGATCGCTTTCCACCAGTACTTTCCATCTGTCATGGACAGGGATCCCTGAGATGTTCATATTCTGCATTCTCATTTGCATGATATTTAGATTCAGAAAGAATGGGTGGGGGAAAGCCGCTTCATAGAAATACACATTCACACAGCATTCATGCTGCATGTTTTGTGTGTTCCACTGCAAATACTGCATGCTGCATACTTTTATTTCTCTGAAGATGAAGAACATAGGCTTATACACACACAAAAATTTAGTTTCATTTTGCCAATAGTTGGAACAGATGGAGGAATGTTATAATAAGTTTTCTATTTTTTAAAAATGATTTTTATAGTATTTAAAAAAAAAAGAGGAAAAAACTTGTTATTTAAACCCAAAGTGGCTACAAATCAGCTCCTAAACTGTCACTGACATTAGCATCTAGATTTTGTAGTTTTTACAAATCTTTTAAAATATTTATTTACTAAGAAAACATTGCATTAATGCATGATATGAAATTGATAAATTTTTCTTTAAATTGGAATGCAGTTTAAAGTGACTGAATTTTCCAATTTCAGCTACTGCATTTGACAAGGACACAAAGTGGAAAATGGAACTGGTATCATCTTAATTGCTCTAGGTTCTTTGACTTATGATAGTTGGGGAAAATATTTCCACATGGCATTATGTAGATCACATCATTAATGGCTAATATAATTACTATGCTCTTCAGCTTTGACAGCAGTGATGAAAAATTATGGGTGAATTTAGCTCTTTTAATTGATTTAAGTGTTCTGGTATGTTTTTAATTTAAAAATAGATCTTTGGCACTTGGCTTTTGATTATCTGAACATTGACATTCTTACATTTCACTCTTTACATTAGAGTTGATAAGAATGTTGCAATTCCAATGACTGCACATTACATTTTTAAGTTTTATCCTACCACTTTAACACAGTGGCACACTTGGCTATAGATAAAAACTAATTTTAGATTTAAACATATCTTTTATCTCTGTCACGTTACCAATTTTTAAGTTTGGTGTATGGGATTATGAGTCTCTCCATATCTTATACAAGATCAAATGGCATTTCTAAAATTTTAGAACTGACAACTTCCAACCTTAGCATTATTAGTGTGCCTCTGAGTTCGTGCTGTTTAATGGTTAAAGTAGTATTATTTTTCAACAAGCTGTTCTGCTGGTTGCCACATGTTTTGAAAGATACACTTAAATCTTTCTTGCTAGGTATAATAACTAAATGGCCTTATAAAAGACCTTTTTATAGAAACTAATTCTAGTGCTTCCCCAGCACTAGAATTTTTTATTTAACTCTTTTTTGTTAGACTTCAGTCAATAAAAGTTACTATTACTTATATTAAGAAATTCCCTTAAAATCAAGTAGGCTCATTAAAGAGAGAGGAAATAGATAGTGGTAACCAATTGCTGAGTGTGTAATCAAGTACTTTGTAAGAGAAATCCATCCAATAATCAGTCTTAACCCAGCTTTCATTCTGCCATAAAGGATGGATTTATTTACTCTAGAGATTATAGTTTTGAACTGCTATTTCTAACTTCTGGATACCCTCTGTGGTTAACTTCCTTATCTTCCACAGCCTAGCATATTCCAAATCGAACTTTATCACTTTTATTCTAGATTTTACAACAATCATAGTGACGGTACCAGTTCCATTTTGCCTCCAATTCAGTTGATTATATATTTTTTCTATTTATTTCTCATTTTATAATTGATATCTGGAATAATCAGCAGCTCTTTTCTCATTTATTTTCTCATATTTTTATTCCAGGATTTGCCTCTGAAGCAGGGAGTGTCTGCATTAAAAATGACCTGTAGTTCTCTGCTTCATAGGTTAGAAACTTATTTTAATATTTTGTGGCTAAGCACAGTCCCACTTTTCAAATTCTATAATGGATTATTTAATTGGCATTGAATGTGGACCACAAGCATATATTTCATATTGGGGTTTTATTATCTTAAATGATTAAAATTCAACAGAACATCCAGCTGAGGCAATAAAAGCTTTATTCTTGCTTTACAGCTTAAAACATTAAATTAGATTTTTAAAAATCTATCAATTATAACAAGTAAAATATTGCTGTTTGGGCATTTTTTAAAATTGCGTTTTTTAGGCCTTATATTGCTTGAAGCATTTATATTCTAAAACTTAACCAAATTCCAACTATTCATTTTGGGGAAAAACAATCAGTTCACGAATCACATTTTCAATGGGACTGCTAGCCAGCATAGGTGAAAACATGTATAGTGTATTTACTCTTAAATTGTACACCGCAGATGCTTCTTCAGCTCCCTCCTCTTCCTCCATGGGCGGTGCTTGCAGCTCCTTTACCACCTCTTCCAGCCCTACCATTTATTCTACCTCAGTCACCGACAGCAAGGCTATGCAAGTGGAGAGCTGCTCCTCAGCCTTGGGGGTAAGTAACAGAGGGGTAAGTGAAAAGCAGTTAACCAGTAACACAGTTCAGCAGCATCCATCAACACCGAAGAGGCACACAGTCTTGTACATCTCACCACCACCTGAGGACTTGCTGGATAACAGTCGGATGTCCTGCCAGGATGAGGGGTGTGGATTGGAATCAGAGCAGAGCTGCAGTATGTGGATGGAGGATTCCCCCTCCAACTTCAGTAACATGAGCACCAGTTCCTACAATGATAACACTGAGGTACCTCGTAAATCACGAAAACGAAATCCAAAGCAGAGGCCGGGGGTCAAACGACGAGATTGTGAAGAATCTAATATGGATATATTTGATGCCGACAGTGCCAAAGCACCTCACTATGTGCTTTCTCAGCTTACCACGGACAACAAAGGCAACTCAAAAGCAGGAAATGGGTTGGTATTCACATTTTTTAAAGTTCTATCACCATTATGCAAAACAAAACAAAAAATAAATAAATCATTCCCCAGTTTTTGTAATTGCTCAGCTCAAGTGTGCATATAAAGCAAAGATACTGAATTTATCATAGAAATACATGAAAGTTCTAACTTAAAATTACCAAGTTTCACTAGAGAAAAACATATTATTAATAGATTTTAGCAATAGGTATTTTATTATGGGTATGATTCAGTAGTAGAAAATAATCTGTTTTGAAATGACTTTTAAATTACAAATGGATTTGTATTTTAAAAGGATTTAAAAATATTTTTACTCAGAGAAATAACTACAATGTAATGGCTATAGTTAACTCAAAACGTTCGAAAAGGGCTAGTTTGTGTTCTTTCATGTTGTCTCCCCATATAGATCAACCCATTTCCATTTCTATGAGGATTTTAGACTTTTTCTTTTTGCTTTTGATTGAAAACAAGAAAAAACTAAATTGACGGTTTGATTCTCATCATTTATTCATGTACTTTTTAAGCTTTTTCTTTGATACATTGTGCTGACATTAAAGAAGAATAAATATATCACTAATTTTTTTATCTGTGATTCTGGGTTAATGTATTGGAAGATGATAGAACACGACCATGGTACACATTTGAATTTTCATTCATCTCCGCCAGTTCACAGCACTTACTGTAAACATATCTGTAAATAAATATATCTCCATGGCTATAGGAGAGAATATTTATTGCTATAATACAGAATACTATGAATTATTTTTAATTTTGTAATTCCTTTAGTACTTTTATTATATTTAATTGCTTTTTAAATTAGATTTTTCTGTAGTGCATTCAACATAACTTGATAAAATGTAACTCATTGGATTTTGAGAGGTTTTTTTTTGGGTGGCAGATTATGGTCCTTTAGTTGACCCAGAACCTCCTACAATTTCAGGTTGTTACAAAGGCTGTTGGAGAAGCTTTTGGTTGGTTTACTACTCGATGACATCATTCATTTCTTTTAAGTTAGAAATTTGGTTGAACATTCTAGAGAATATTTTTAATGTATATTAAGCTTGTTCTTAAATATTCTCCCCATATTACATTTTTAAAGTAATATCTATCATTTAGGCATAATTATTCTATACTGTTTTTCTTTTCTTCTCTCAATTAGAACTCCTTTGGGGTGATGTAGTTAAATAAAAATACACATTTAAATGTTTTTTTTTTTTTCTTTTTAGAAAGTCCAGATTAGGAAATTATCTTTAAAAAAAAAAAAAAAAAAAAACAGTAAGATACACCCTTTCGTAAATTCTTGCTATTAGCAAAGTCAATTCTAGAACATATTTGTAGAAGTAGTACCTAGAGAATAATGCTCTGAAACATGATAGCACTGATTTAAAAGACTTGTGTATATAAGTATGTGTTTATTTGGGCTTCAATGCAAAAAAAATTTTTTTAAGTTCCGGAAGAGAGATTTTCATTTTTATACTGAAATAAATGTTAAAGGTCCAAATGAAGAACAAATAAAATTTTGACATAGGATTAGTCAACACATATGATTTGCAGTTCCTATTAAAGAGGTATCTTGACCTACATCTTTTCTGCTTCTGCTTTTGTATGATAGATATATCTTAGAAATGATTTGAGGTTACCCAGGGAAAGTATAATAACATTTGTCAAGACAAAAATCTCTCATGAAATAATTCATGGAACAGAAACTCATCAAGCAGCAGAAGAAATGTCCAGCTTCTTAGGTAATGGAAAAATATTTGACACTAGCAAATAGAAATGATGGAAGAAGTTTTAATTTTGAATTTATAGAAACTATATCGAGGAGAGGATAAAATCTCGTAAATATTTAGAAAAATAGGCTTTTCAAAGCAGTTAATTAAGAAGATCTCAAGCCAAAGTGCTATATTCTTCAACAAGAAAGGTATTAGAAACATGAAAGAAGGGCACTTATGTGGCTCAGTGGGTTAAGCGTCTGTCTTCAGGTCATGATCCTAAGGTCTTGGGATCAAACTCCATGTTGGGCTCCCTGCTCAGTGGGGAGCCTGCTTCTCCCTCTCCCTCTGCCTGCTGCTCCCTCTGCTTGTACTTTCTCTGTCTCTCAAATAAATAAAATCTTTTTAAATAGAAAGAAATTTAGAAATCTTTTGAGAGAGAGGATATATATAGTCTTAGATCTATTAGGTCATAAATTTATAATTTACAAATGCTAAATTATAGGAAATATACTCTCAAATATGTTGCATATTGATCTTCAAGATGGAAATAGCATTTTTGTATAATTAAATGTTATATAAAAGAGCTTATTAAGAAAACAAAATCATTTGAAAAGGAACTACTCAGTCCTGGGATGCCTGGGTGGCTCAGCGGTTAAGTGTCTGTCTTCCGCTCAGGGCGTGATCCTGGAGTCCTGGCAGCGAGTCCCACATCGGGCTCCCTGCATGGAGCCTGCTTCCCCCTCTGCCTGTGTCTCTGCCTCTCTCTGTGTGTGTCTCTCATGAATAAATAAATGAAATCTTTAAAAGAAAAAAAACAACTACTCAGTGTTTAAACATTTCTCACCATGTCATTTTTAAATTCAACTAAATGTTCTGAGAATCAGTAGCCCTAAATCTCTTCTAGATATTCCTTGAAATTAAGATATGATGTCATCTGATATGAAACCTTTTTTAGGCATTTTGTTGTGAAAATTATTTTTTGTGACATAGACAACCAGAAGGATATTTAACTCCTGGGTGGCTCAGTGGTTGAGTGTCTGCCTTTGGCTCAGGTCATGATCCCGGGGTCCTGGGATTGAGTCCCACATCAGGCTCCCCAGAGGAGCCTGCTTCTCCCTCTGCCTATGTCTCTACCTCTCTCTCTGTGTCTCTCATGAATAAGTAAAGATCTTTAAAAAACAACAACAAAAAGACTTCTGAATAGAGTATGCTAAAACAGTGGATTTACCTTTTAGATGTCATTTAAAAGTAAAATCCCATACAGTTAACTGCTACTCTCTTGTTTGTTCTTAAGCCATCATGCCTTGAAAAATTAGTAATTTCATTGACTACTTTTCTAAAATTAGTTGACATTTTCTTTGTTTTATGTGTTTTACGTGTCTAAAGATCTAAATATATATGTATAGATGTTTACATTTAAGCCTTAGAGAATAAAGATAGTTCTGGGGCTTATAAAAGTATCATTTCAGAAGTTGTTTAGTTACATTGAACTATTCTTCTTTAAGAATGTGTATACTTGTCAACTCACTCAGCAGTCTTCGTCCTGAATGAGATATCTTGTTTTACTGAAAATAGTGTTCATCTGTTTATCCTCATAAATATTAGCTTGGCTAGCATAAGTGAATACAAAAACTGTATCTTGCCAAATTCATTGATATATGCTAAACTTTCCTTATATTTCAAACTGTTGCCTTTTCTATTATAAAATTAATAGATACTAATTACAAACATTTGGAAAAATGCAGAAAAATAGAGGAAAATAAATAATCCATAATCTAGTCACTCAGTACAAGTACTGTTAGCATTTTGCTGAATTTTCTTTTCAATGAATATTTGGGGGGAGGTGTTTTTACATAGTTTCTGTGAAGTGAATATTTTTGTTTTGATTTTAAAATAAGTTACAAATGATAAAATTGTAGGTTTTCATAAGTAAGAGCAAATTTTTGGAGAGCACGTTGTATTGAAAGGAGATGTTTGAATTTCTACCCAGAATGATGAAAGGGAAAATAGGATTTATTGCCTGTTGTTCCAGTTTCAACTCTTTGATTCATAGAATTTATTCTTCTAGGGCCTTTTAAATGACTTAAACAGGTAATCGTTGACTTACGTATGTCAAACTTACATGAATGGCATTCCTTGGACAGTTAGGATCCAGTCTTTCTCATCTTACTGTTATAGGTGTTCTTTTTTTCGTCTCTTTCCTTTCTTTGTTCCTTTCTCTTTTCTATTTGCCTTCAAATAATGACTAATTTCTCAGCACCTGTGGTTTCAGGAATTGTGCTAGGTTTTGGGAATATGAAGATGTAGGGCACATCGTTAGGTCTCAGAACTCCCCCACTTACCTTGTCAGTCTTACTGCATTCCTTGGCATTCCTTCATTTCTCCATTCTTCTGTCCCTTTCCTAGCCATGAGGTTCATCCTAGTCCCTGGTTCCATTGAGCATATAGCATTTCCTTGTTTTGTTTTGGTAATAGAGACAACAACTTGGTTAGAGATGGAGGGTTAAACAGTAGGGCCAGATTTAAGGCTTCTTAGCCACCATTGCTCTTCTTTTTTTTTTTTTTTTAATTTATTTTTTATTGGTGTTCAATTTACTAACATACAGAATAACCCCCAGTGCCTGTCACCCATTCACTCCCACCCCCCGCCCTTCTCCCCTTCCACCACCCCTAGTTCGTTTCCCAGAGTTAGCAGTCTTTACGTTCTGTCTCCCTTTCTGATATTTCCCACACATTTCTTCTCCCTTCCCTTATATTCCCTTTCACTATTATTTATATTCCCCAAATGAATGAGAACATATAATGTTTGTCCTTCACCGACTGACTGACTTCACTCAGCATAATACCCTCCAGTTCCATCCACGTTGAAGCAAATGGTGGGTATTTGTCATTTCTAATAGCTGAGTAATATTCCATTGTATACATAAACCACATCTTCTTTATCCATTCATCTTTCGTTGGACACCGAGGCTCCTTCCACAGTTTGGCTATCGTGGCCATTGCTGCTATAAACATCGGGGTGCGGGTGTCCCGGCGTTTCATTGCATTTGTATCTTTGGGGTAAATCCCCAACAGTGCAATTGCTGGGTCGTAGGGCAGGTCTATTTTTAACTGTTTGAGGAACCTCCACACAGTTTTCCAGAGTGGCTGCACCAGTTCACATTCCCACCAACAGTGTAAGAGGGTTCCCTTTTCTCCGCATGCTCTCCAACATTTGTTGTTTCCTGCCTTGTTAATTTTCCCCATTCTCACTGGTGTGAGGTGGTATCTCATTGTGGTTTTGATTTGTATTTCCCTGATGGCAAGTGATGCAGAGCATTTTCTCATGTGCGTGTTGGCCATGTCTATGTCTTCCTCTGTGAGATTTCTGTTCATGTCTTTTGCCCATTTCATGATTGGATTGTTTGTTTCTTTGGTGTTGAGTCACCATTGCTCTTCTTTGTTTGAAGTCATAATGTTCCTCCTGGGACCTGTTTGCTTTTGGAGTTTTTTGTCCATAGTCCTCTATTGTCTCCTATATTTTCAGTGTGAGTTCTACAAAAAGCATTATAGGGCATGACTTTTATTTATTGTATTTTTATGATTTAATCTATTCATTTAAGTGGGGGAAGGGGAGGGGGAGAAGGAGAGAATCTCAGGCAGATTCCCCACTGAGCCCAGAACCCAGCGCAGAGCTCAGTCTCATGACCCTGAGATCATAACCTGAGCCAAAAACCAAGAGCCCAGTGCTTAACCAACTAAGCTACCCAGGAGCACCTGACTCTTTTCTAAAACGTACTGGATGGCTCAGTTGATTACCTGCTTTTAGCTCAGGTCATGATCCCGGGGTCCTGGGATCGAACTGTGCATCAGGCTCCCCACTCCCAGGTCAGCGGGGAGTCTGCTTCTCCCTCTCTCTCTGTCCCTCCCCCTGCTTATGTTCTCTCTCACTCACGGTCTCAAATGAACAAAAATCTTTTAAAAAATTTATGTGCGTGGATAATTTTATTTTATTTTATTTTTTAATTTTTATTTATTTATGATAGTCACAGAGAGAGAGAGAGAGAGAGAGAGAGGGGTAGAGACATAGGCTGAGGGAGAAGCAGGCTCCATGCACCAGGAGCCCAACGTGGGATTCGATCCCGGGTCTCCAGGATCGTGCCCTGGGCCAAAGGCAGGCGCCAAACCGCTGCGCCACCCAGGGATCCCTGTGCGTGGATAATTTTAAATCTGTTAAAACTAGTAGTATTGTTTTATATTTATTTTATCACATATTTGCAGTGCTTCAGGTTAAATATGTTGGCCTAAAGTCCTAACGACCATTTGAAATATTTTTCTTTGGATGCTCCACATAGCAAATGCGTTATAAACATTAGAAACACAATGTTTTTTATTAAAGATTTTATTTATTCATAAAAGACGAGAGAGAGGCAGAGACATAGGCACAGGGAGAAGCTGGCTCCATACAGGGAGCCCGACATGGGATTCGATCCTGGGACTCCGGGATCACACCGTGGGCCAAAGGCAGACGCTCAACCACTGAGCCACCCAGGTGCCCCTAGAAATACAATTTTAAAAAATAGATTGCCTGTGTGTAAAGCCCAGATTATAAAGATTTTATATGCTAAGGATTTTAGTTACTTAATCACAAATAAAAATACAATGAAAAATTACACTTCTAAGAAAGATTATTTAGAATAAATCTAAACTTCCAATAAAAATTGGGGCACTGATTTTTTATTACTTTTTCAAAAAAAAAATCTTATACTGAGAAAGATATCCAAAAGAATATGTATGCCTCTTGTACTTTAGATGTTTTATTAAGGTCTTTTGCTTGTTTCTTTTTGCTACCCCCACTTTTCTTTTGCTTTGGAAGTCTGATTAGAAAATGACAGTAATTAATCTTGTAGCCTTAAAATTTGTTTTGACTACAGTACATTGTGAAAGGTTATAATGACATCAGCTATTCTCTTACCTGTTATTCCTGGCTTACTACATTCAGTCTGTCCTCCCTTCTTTCTACCACTCATATGCATTTTTTATTTTTGCATTGTATAGTTAAGTTTTATTATGGAATTTTAAGAGATACTTTACTTATGAAATGTATCTTCCCTTAGGCTGTAAATTGTCAATAAGATAATCATTGGTTTTTAATGTTACTGCCTATTGTTTCTTCATCTTAGATGACTTTTGTAGAAAAAAAACCTTTTTTGATACTTTTTCCATGTTGTGCTTTGACTTTCCAGAACATTGGAAAACCAAAAAGGAAGTGGAGTAAAGAAGAGCCCTATGTTGTGTGGACAGTATCCTGTTAAAAGTGAGGGAAAGGAACTGAAGATAGTTGTACAGCCTGAAACCCAGCACCGAGCTCGGTACCTGACTGAGGGTAGCCGTGGCTCAGTAAAGGACAGGACACAACAAGGCTTTCCTACAGTAAAGGTACTGATTTTATTTAGCAATATACAAAGAATTTTCTCCAGTTTTGTTTTTAACGAGCAAAAGCTGCCTACAATAGAATGATAGAATTACTAGCTATATATAGTAGAAATTAAGGCAAAAGTCTAACTGAAGCCTATATTGTTACTTTGATATCATTTAAATTTTAGCTTAGATGAAAGAGGAAGTGAGAGAGTATTCTGATAAATATCTGGAAACCATGAATTATGTTCCCCTTATATTTGACATTGGTATCAACCTGATACTTAATTCTTCCCAAATTTAATATTTAAGAAGAAATTTTAAAGTGAATTCAAGGGATGCCTGGGTGGCTCAGCAGTTGAACATCTGCCTTGGCTCAGATCGTGATCCTGGAGTCTCAGGATTGAATCCCACATCGGCTCCCTGCATGGAGCCTGCTTCTCCCTCTACCTGTGTCTCTGCCTCTCTCTCTGTGTGTCTCTCATGAATAAATAAACAAAACCATAAAAAAAAAATAAAGTGAATTCAAAAAATATTGTAGAAATTATTATGAACTTGGAAAATAAGATTTTTGAGATGGCTAAAGGAATCACAACTATTCATCTCAGAAAAGAATTGGTTGATAAATAGTTTAAGTCTTCACTTTAAGAAATAGGATATCAACTGAAACTTCATTTTTTCAGAATTTAGAAGGAAAAAGGGGGCTTAAATTTCAGCATCTGGGAAACTTTGTTAGAAAGAATATTTCTCTTTGAAGACAAACCAAAAAAGAGTGGATGGGAGATGTTTAGTAAGTGTTCCTACCCCTTATAAAACATTAAACATGATGACTTTTGGCTAGTCTGTGGTAAATTCTTGTAAAATACAGTTTATGGGGATCCCTGGGTGGCGCAGCGGTTTGGCGCCTGCCTTTGGCCCAAGGCGCGATCCTGGAGACCCGGGATCGAATCCCACGTCGGGCTCCCGGTGCATGGAGCCTGCTTCTCCCTCTGCCTATGTCTCTGCCTCTCTCTCTCTCTCTCTCTCTCTCTCTCTCTCTCTCTCTGTGACTATCATAAAAAAAAAAATACAGTTTATGAAAATGTGTTAGTTGAACAGTATTCAGTTGGACTGCCTTTCATTTTAAATTTTAATGAAATAATGGTAGAATCTTAGGATCAGGAAACCTATCCATGGCTATTTCTAAGGTTGGGTTAATAGCCTCGTGTACAACATCATTCCTATCCCTCTGCTACTTACCATACCAGTTCATCTTCAATCCCCCAAATTCAGGACAAATAATAGGTAAATAAGAAATTTCAGTTGTGCTTTTTGTAAATATTTGTCTAACCAGATGGATTGATAGTTTGGGCAATATTTTTAACCCAGTTCTGACTTTAAGTTATGCTTTGTTTAAGTACTCTCTGGTCAGAAATATTATTAGATTAATTGCCTGTGATAGGGAGTGAATTGACAGATCTCAGAAGTTTATTTATTCATTCATTCAACAAGTATGCATCCCTTTATGTGCCAGACACTGTTCCAAATACTGCTAATAGTTTGGGTAGATTGGTTATTTGTCTGCTTATTTCCCTCATTTTTTTTAAGATTTTATTTATTTATTAGAGAGAGAGAGAGAGAGAGAGGCAGAGGGAGAAGCAGGCTCCATGCAGGGAGCCTGACGCAGAACTCGATCCCAGGTCTTCAGGATCACGCCCTGGGCTGAAGGTGGCACTAAACCACTAAGCCACCGGGGCTGCCCCTGCTTCCCTCATTTTGATATCTTTTCACAGAGATACAGCTATACTGGGTTAGTATTAGAAAAGATTAGATTAGCTGTACTGGTTAGTATTTAGAAAAGATGTATGAATTTTTTAATGCACTTTGGTGTACATTGTACAAGTTATTTTGTGATTTCAGGCATTTTATATTAGAAGCTTCAGTGTTTAACTGTAAACCTGAACAAAAATCTGCATTGGAATTGTTTATTCCCAAATGCTGTTTTAAATATTTATTTATTCTTCAGCATACAAATTAAAATTTATGAAGGCTTGTTAGAGACCTGTTAGGACCCACAGATCCTGGGTTGAACTAACAGTTTTTCAGACCATTATGTTTTGGTCCAGTATTTCATGATGTTATGTATGCGTATACTCCATTTCCCTATTATTTAAACAGTTGCACTTCAAACACTTTTCTATTTAAATAGCTTTAAAAGAGAAAAATTCAGTATATGTACTCTTTTGATGATGATGCTAGCGATGCCACTAACACAGTTTAGTGAATTTTCCACCAGTGGTGGTGGTATATTTTGAGAAACCTGCATGCTTTGGCAGTCTATAAATTTATAAATACCTAAAGGACTGTGTATTCATTTGCATCTGGTTGTACAAGTTAATTATAAATGATAATTTATCATTAAACATAAATTTTAATCAAAGTATGATTATTACAGAATTAAAACTTATGATTTCCTGCAGAAACTTAGCCAACTCTCCTTTTTTTTTTTTTTTTTTTTAATTTATTTATGATAGTCACAGAGAGAGAGAGAGAGGGAGAGACACAGGCAGAGAGAGAAGCAGGCTCCATGCACCGGGAGCCCGACGTGGGATTCGATCCCGGGTCTCCAGGATGGCGCCCTGGGCCAAAGGCAGGCGCCAAACCGCTGCGCCACCCAGGGATCCCCCAATTCTCCTTTTTTATGAAAATAATGTACTTTTATTCTTCTTAAGGATTTAAATTATTTATTGTTGTCTAGTTATAAATATAGAACTTGGTCTTAAGTGTTTGATTTGACAATTAGATTATTTGAAAGGCTAATTAGTGTTTATATTCCATGTTATCTCATTCCAGCTGGAAGGCCATAATGAGCCAGTAGTGTTGCAGGTGTTTGTGGGCAATGACTCTGGTCGAGTGAAACCACATGGATTTTATCAGGCCTGTAGGGTAACTGGGCGAAATACAACTCCCTGTAAAGAAGTGGACATTGAAGGCACTACTGTTATAGAAGTTGGTCTTGATCCAAGCAACAACATGACACTGGCGTAAGTACTTAGGAAACAGTTTTTCAGTATATATTACACCTTTACAGTGGCATCAAAAAAATTTTAGTTTCTAATGTAAAAAAGGAAGATTTTGAGTATTTTATTAAAATATTTTAAACATTACAAGTACAAAAATAGATTATTACAGAATGGTAATGGGTTAAAATGAACTCTTTTTGCCCTTTGCATTGGAATTCCCGTGATGAAAGGCAAGGAAATAAAAGCCAGGTGGAATGCTAGCTTTTTTGAAAATAATATGGACTTACTTGGGTTAATAAAAGTAACATTAAAAAATAAAAATGACAGACGATTAGATTTGCTTTCCTAAATTGTGCTCATAGTGTTTATATTAGAAACTCTTTGACAGAGACCATTCATGGTACCTTGACCCATCTTGATGTGAAAAAGCATATTGCTGTTCTAAATTCACCTTCTGTTTTTATTTTCCTTTTTTAAAAAGGAATGTTCTGGGGCTTTTTCATCTTATGGATTTTCATTGCCTAAAACCTATTGGAAGTGTTAATGATTTAAATTAAAAACTTTTTCCCTTTGGGATCCCTGGGTGGCGCAGCAGTTTAGCGCCTGCCTTTGGCCCAGGGTGCGATCCTGGAGACACGGGATCGAATCCCACGTCGGGCTCCCGGTGCATGGAGCCTGCTTCTCCCTCTGCCTATGTCTCTGCCTCTCTCTCTCTCTCTCTGTGTGACTATCATAAATAAAAAAAAATTTAAAAAAAAAAAAAAAAAAAAAAACTTTTTCCCCTTAAGGATTTTATTAAGGTCCTTTAATCCTAAAGTTGAACCATAAAAACAGCAAATATATTGAAAAGGGGTAAACTTATGTTGTAATTATTTGTATTGGATAGCTAAGACATTTCTCTATTTTCAATTCCCTTTTGAAAGCCATTTTGAATAGGTTAGTAAGAGGTTAATTAGAAAGGGAAATTTTGAAGAATATTTAATAAAGGCTTATTTTTTAACTTTTGAAAATTATAAAAATAAGTGTATATAGAGGAAGAAAGGAAAAGTTATTTATTACAAAAATAGTGCTTATTCATTATAAGTTGAAAATACAGAAAAATAAAAAACAAAAAGAAAAATGAATAATAATAAAAAGCTAAAAACATACCAAACGCCAACGTCCCAGAAATAACCACTATTTTGATATGTGTCTTTCCATCCTTTTTTTTTTTTTTTTTTTTGGATAACATTGAAATAATACTGTACCCACTGTTTTGTAACCTTACTTTCACTTACCATCAGCATTTTCCATATAGTAAGTATTACTTTAAAAGCATATAATTTAATGGCTGTATAGTGTTCTGTTCTTTTTTTTTTTTTTTTTTTGTTCTGTTCTTTTTGGGGATAGTTGCTAGTTTTGTTTGCTTGTTTTTAGGTAAAATTCTTTCCCTCTATTTTAATATCTGAATTAGCTGCAGAGAGGATACATTTATTTTTTTTAAATGGCTGTTGGGGTGCCTGACTAGCTCTTGATCTCAGGGTCGTGAATTTGAGCCCCACATTCTGTGTAGAGCATACTTTAAAAAAAATTAAAATTTAAAAACGGCGGAAGTATTTCTTGTAAACCATTACTTGTGTTCAGGTTTTGAAATAGTGATTTTACTTTACTATTTTTTCCATTAGCATTATAAATGAAAAGTTGACAAGATTAAGAATTATGAATATTCAGAATTCACCCTTCTGTACTTTTTAAATTTGGAAACTTATGATTGTATTACATATTCAAAAAACTAATAATTAGCAATTTTTTTTAAAGAAACTTATTTTGGGGGGCACCTGGGTGGCTCAGTCAGTTAAACATCTGACTCTTGATTTCAGCTCAGGTCATGATCTCAGGGTTGTGAGATTGAGCCCCTGTCAGGCTACCCACTGGGTGTAGAACCTGCTTAAGATTCTCTCTTCCTCTGTTGTTCCCCCTCTTAAAAAAAAAAAAAAAAATTATTTGGTTAAGAATATTGTACTATTTATACAACAGAAAATATCAGTTAATGTCTTTTTTTCTGTGCTAGGGTGGACTGTGTAGGAATATTGAAATTGAGGAATGCTGATGTTGAAGCCAGAATAGGAATTGCTGGTTCCAAGAAAAAAAGCACTCGTGCCAGATTGGTTTTTAGAGTTAACATCACAAGGAAAGATGGCTCCACTTTGACACTGCAAACACCCTCTTCTCCGATTTTATGTAGTAAGTAAGAAAATATATATTGATTTTTTTCATTTTCTGTTAATTTTCAGACATCTCTAAATTTGTGATCATGCAAAACTTGAAACATTTTATTATTTTTAAAGATTTTATTTATTTATTTATTTATTTATTTATTTATTTATTTATTTATTTATTTTTTATTTATTTATGAGAGACACACAGAGAGGTGGGGGGGGGGCAGAGAAGCAGGCTCCATGCAGGGAGCCTGATGTGTGACTCGATCTCGGGACTCCCTGGGGTGAAGGCAGGTGCTAAACCACTGAGCCACCCAGGGATCCCAAAACTTGAAACATTTTAAAAGCTATAGTCAGATTTTTTTAGTCTAAAGGTGGATAAATAAAATTCTAAAGGTGGTAACATTTTGTAGTTCCCTATTATCATCCTGAACTGATTTTAAAAGTAATTTGAGGTGACGCCTGGCTGGCTCAGTCACTAGAGCATGCGACTCTTGATCTCAGAGTTGTGAATTCAAACCCCCCAAATTAGGTGTGTAGCCTAGTTTAAAATTTTTTTTTTATTAAAAAAAATGTACTTTAGGACAGCCTGGGTGGCTCAGCAGTTTAGCGCCGCCTTCAGCCCAGGGCATGATCCTGGAGACCCAGGATTGAGTCCTACATCGGGCTCCCTGCCTGGGGCCTGCTTCTCCCTCTGCCTGTGTCTCTACCTTTCTCTCTGTGTGTCTCTCATTAATAAATAAATAAAATCTTTAAAAAAATGTACTTTAGGGGCACCTGGGTGGCCCTTGGTTAAGCTTCCAACTTGGTATCAGCTCAGGTCTTGATTTCAGGTTCATGAGTCAAAGTCCTGCCATTGGGCTCCATGCTGGGCATGGAGCCTTCTTAAAGAAAAGAAAAAGTACCCTGAATGATTTATGAAGTAAATTGGAAAGCCAAAGAATTGATAAGTTGCTTTAATCCTAAGTCTGTTTTCTATTAGAATGTAAGAAATACTAAGATAAGCAGAACTTTGAGAATATATAGCAGTCGGAGTTCTGATTACAAATTATAGCATTAAATTATAGTGTTGGGAAGTGAGAAATGAAATTCTTATTTTGCTAATCTTGGCATGGAAAGTAAATGAATGACGTGTGTGTGTGTGTGTGTGTTTGTGTGTTTAGATTCAATCATATATTCTAGTTTCCCTATAAGGAATATTATTACAAATAATAAATAGGAAAAATTTTCCCTTAAGTATCACTTCAGAAAATTTTCATTGTGGGAACCCCCGGTGGCTCAGTGGTTTAGTCTCGCCTTCAACCCAGGGCACGATCCTGGAGTCCTGGGATGGGGTCCCACATGGGGCTCCCTGCATGGAGCCTGCTTCTCTCTCTGCCTGTGTCTCTGTCTCTGTCTCTCTCTCTCTCTCTGTCTCTCATGAATAAATAAATAAAATATATTTTAAAAAAAGAAAATTTTCATTGATTGTAATTTTCTTGGGCATTGTGTTTTTATAATTTATACCTGAATTCAGAAGAGCAGAAGAGACTCAGATCCATCCATTCAGTTGACTCTCCTTTGGGTTGTTTTGGATATTACAACCACTACTCCTAGGACAGTTACAAAACCTTTGTTAATGTATTTTAGTTTTGTCGAATTGTTTTATCCTTTGTAATTCTTATTTTTCCCTTTCTTTTAATTCATCTCAGAAATGACTATATAACCGTACTTTAAGCTTATCAAACACCGAATTTTTTTTAAGTACTAATGTATCTTTCTCATCTCAAGAGAGTTCAGTTGGGGGATCCCTGGGTGGCGCAGCTGTTTGGTGCCTGTCTGGTGCCTGTCTTTGGCCCAGGGCGCGATCCTGGAGACCCAGGATCGAATCCCACGTCGGGCTCCCTGCATGGAGCCTGCTTCTCGCTCTGCCTGTGTCTTTGCCTCTCTCTCTCTCTCTCTGTGACTATCATGAATAAATAAAATCTTAAAAAAAAAAAATTCTTTAAAAAAAAAGTTCAGTTGGATTTCTCTATTTTTCATTATTATGACAAATTTCTGTTGATACTGGTATTTCCTTGGGCCATTTCCGTGTGATGTACAGTTATAAATAGACTGCTTTTAGAGATCGTAGATTCCATTTCCATTCTGTTGCATTTAGATAGGCACAAAATAAATAATCTGTAGATGGTTTATTGAATTCTAAAGCTTTTTTTTCCTTTTTTTAAGATTTTACTTATTTATTCATGAGAGACACCGAGAGAGGCAGAGACAGAGGTGGAGGGAGAAACCGACTCCCCTAAGGGAGCCCATTGAGGAACTATATTCTCGGACCCCGGATCATGCCCTGAGCTAAAGGCAGATGCTCAGCCACTGAGCCACCCAAACGTCCCTAAAGCTTTTCTAATTGGGGTGCTCCAATTCTGGATTTACTATAATTCACAATATGTCCCAGCTTGAATCTTACTAGGATGAATTTCCAATTTTAGTGGTATATTTGCACTTCTTTTTTAAAGTGATCTAATACTTTGAGCATGACTGTAGCCACTCTCTGAAGCCCAGAGCCAGGAGATGGCTAGATAATTCAGATTATACTGCTTCAGCAGAAACCGAGAAATCGTTGCCAACTTTAATTATTTGTTCTTTCGTTAGTGTGTTAATCATTTCTTCATTTTATTTTTCATTAAGGTATTATTGAAGTATAAATATAACTGGCTAAAGATTGTAGAAAATACAAAAGAACTAGAAAACATAATTTTCTGAACTATTTCACCTGCAATTATTATCATTTCTTAATTATCACTATTAATGGTAATATTGTCCACAAGGCAAAGAAGTATATCTCTCTGGGAGGTGATGTGTGGGGTGGATTTAATGGCCCTAAGAAGCAGCACCACACAGTGGAAAGGATATACACCAGTGATAAAAGTTAGCATGTTTTGAGCTCTGACTATATGCTGGGATTTTGTTAAACACTTTATAAGCATTGTATCATTCAGTCCTCTCTGTTACCAGATATGGATTTCATTCTACAGTTGATGAAACTGATATTTAAAGAGATTAAATAACTCCCTCAAGGTCACATAGCTAGTAAATCTTAAGACCAGGATTTAGAGCCTTTGCTTTTAACCACTATGCTACATTGCCGTTATAATCAATTAAAATTGCAGTGCTGATGCCAAGTTTAAAAAATTCATTTCATCCTAGCCATCGCCTCTGGATGGTTACAGAAAGAGATTATGTTAGTGAACTGTTTCCTCTACCTAGGAGGTTTATATTATGTAATTTAGACTTCTTATGAATTAAGAAAAGAGATCTGAGTTCATATTGCGGGATTTTACTTGAATTACCTATATTGTCCCTTCCTTTTTTTTTGTAGAAGTCATTTATTACGGAGGTATTGGATATTTTTTTATTCCTTTAGTTGACTATTTGTCACTTTCTTTTTGCTTAGAGAGACTAGATTAGATAAACATGAGCAGTACTTTTTTTGAAAGAAAGGAGTACCTAAAAGGATATAGTCTTGCCATTTGTGACAACATAGATGAATCTACAGGGTATTATGCTGAGTTAAAAAAGTCAGAGAAAGTACCATATGATTTCACTTACATGTAGCATCTAAAAACAAAACATGTGAATAAACAAAAAGAATAAGACCTATAAATACAGAGAACAAATTGATGTGGTAGCCAGGTGGCTGGGGGATGAGCAAGATGGATAAAAGGGAGGGGAAGATCCAGGATTTCAGTTACAGAATGAAATCAAATAAAAGATACAGCATAGGGGAATATAGTCAGTAGTGTTATAATAGTGTTGCATGATGACAGATAGTAGCTATACTCATGGTGAGCATAGCATAAGGTAAAGAGTTGTTAAATCATTATATTGTACACTAATGTAACATTGAATATATGTCAATTAATATTTAAATTAAAAAATCACTTGCAAGAAGAACATACTTTTAATTTGCTATAAACATACTATCACGTATGTTTACGTGATAGTTTTCATATTTATTAATGTTCACTGAATTTCATGCAAACAGGGTTTTTTTTTCTTAAACTATATAACTAGCTTAAAATATTTCTAATAGTAATTTCTATGAATATCAATTAGAGCTAATCTTAGGGCAAGAGTCTAAGCCTCCTTTTTCTTTTTAATTTTTTTTTTTATTTATGATAGTCACACACAGAGAGAGAGAGAGAGAGAGAGGCAGAGACACAGGCAGAGGGAGAAGCAGGCTCCATGCACCGGGAGCCCGACGTGGGATTCGATCCCGGGTCTCCAGGATTGCGCCATGGGCCAAAGGCAGGCGCCAAACCGCTGCGCCACCCAGGGATCCCCTCTAAGCCTCCTTTTTTAAAATTTTTTTAAGTATTTCTACCCCCAACTTGGGGCTTGAAGTTACGACCTGAAATCAAGAGTCTCATGCTCTTCTAACAGAGCCAGACAGATACCCCTTAGCCTCCTGATCTGTACATTCCTAATGGTTCAGTGACTTGTTTTTTTTTTGAAGACCTATCATCTTATGTAATGAATGTCATCATTCTATGTTCAGAATATAATTTTACTTGATCTTCATGGGTTTTCTTTCTTTTTTTTTTTTTTTAAGATTTTATTAATTTATTCATGAGAGACACACAGAGAGAGGCAGAGACATAGGCAGAGGGAGGAGAAGCAGGCTCCATGCAGGGAGCCTCATCCGTGACTCAATCCCAGGATCTGGGATCACGCCCTGAGCCAAAGGCACATGCTCAACCACTGAGCCACCCAGGTGTCCCAAGTTTTCATTAAATATGTTGCCCAGCAGTGTGTAGATTGGTCAGTCTTTTTAAACTGACAACAAAATGAAATATTTTAAATTTTTTTATTACTTTTTAATTATTTTTATTAAAATAATAGATATACAGGAAAAGGTATTAACTTCAATATTACTTTTTATAGTATTTTTTTTATCCTTGTTATACTGTATGGTTTATAAAGCACTTTCATGTATGCTGAGGTCTTACTTAGAAAGTTAATAAATACATGTTTCCCTTGTATTTAGAATTAGACACATAGGAGTTAGAGAAATTGAGATGATAATACTAACTTGACTTACTAATAAAACTGTTTGCAAAAGGACTTTTTCATTGCATGGTAGGATATATCTATCAACCCAGCGAGAGCAACCTTCCACAATTGGAGGCCTCTTATCAACTGGCACAGACCATCTAAAATGTATGTTTTATGCATGTAGGCAGTTGCAGAAGAGGTAGGCAAGAAGACTAAGCTAACCATGCCCAAGTGCTGGTTCCCACTTCTCTGTAGTTAAAAAATTCCTCCTCTCTAGTATTAATCTTTTTTTTTTTTTTAAGATTTTATGTATTTATTTGTGAGAGAGAGAGAGAGAGAGAGAGAGAGGCAGAGACACAGGCAGAGGGAAAAGCAGGCCCCATGCAGGGAGCCTGATGTGGGACTCGATCCCAGGTCTCCAGGATCATGCCCTGGGCTGAAGGCGACACTAAACTGCTGAGCCACCCAAGCTGCCCTCTGGTATTAATCTAATGGAGTTTCCTATTAATAGTAGTACTATGTTATCCCATTTGATCTTGACAAAATTCTGTGTTATTAATAAAATAGAAGTGATTAGTTTCACTTTTTATGTAATAGGGACAAAACTGTTCAGTGTAGGAAATGGTAGGTAAGAGATAATCTGATGTTTTTGTAGTTGGTTGTTTTGGGCTGATACCTACTATAGAATATAGGAAAGATTTTATTTATTTGATTTTTTTTTAGAAGTATGTTTTTTTTTTTTTTAAGATTTATTTATTTTATTCAGAGAGAGAGACTGAGACACAGGCAGAGGCAGAAGCAGGCTCCATGCAGGGAGCCCGACATGGGACTCCATCCCAGGTCTGCAGGATCACACCCCAGGCTGCAGGCGGCGCCAAACCGCTGCGCCACTGGGGCTGCCCAGAAAGATTTTATTTTAATCAACCGTAACGTAATAGTGGATATACTTCTTAAATTGTATAGATTATTTTTTTTTATTTTATTTTTTTTTTATTTATTGATAGTCACACAGAGAGAGAGAGAGAGGCAGAGACATAGGCAGAGGGAGAAGCAGGCTCCATGCACCGGGAGCCTGACGTGGGATTCGATCCCAGGTCTCCAGGATCCCGCCCTGGGCCAAAGGCAGGCGCTAAACCACTGCGCCACCCAGGGATCCCTTAAATTGTATAGATTATAATTAGGGTATTGGCATATGGCATTTATATCTTAAATTTACATACAATTTAGGTTCATGCTTTCTGTCCCAGAGTAGACAGTTTCTTTTTTCTTTTATAATGGCTTACTGAGATATAATTTACATACCATGCAGTTAAGCCTTTTATTTATTTATTTATTTTTTTAAAGAAAATTTTTTTTATTTATTCATGAGAAACAGAGAGACAGAAGACAGGCAGAGGGAAAAGCAGGCTCCATGCAGGGAGCCTGACACGGAACTCGATCCTGGGTCTCCAGGATCAGGCCCCGGGCTGAAGGCGGCACTAAACCACTGAGCCACGCAGGCTGCCCACAGTTAAGCCTTTTAATGTGTACAGTTTAATCATATTCACAAAGTTGTATGACCATCACCATTACCTAATTTTAGAACTTTTTAAAAAGATTTTATTTATTTATTTATTTATTTATTTATTTATTTATTTATTTATTTATTTATTTATTTAACAGAGAAAGAAGGAGAGAGAGTATAAGCAGGGGGAGCGGCAGGCAGAGGGAGAGGGAGAAGTAGGTTCCCCACTGAGCAAAGTACCCAATGCAGGGCCTGATTCTAGGACTCCAGGCTCTTGACCGGAGTCAAAGGCAGATGGTTAGCTGACTGAGCCACCCAGGCACCCTTTTAGAACATTTTTATCACCACCAAAAAGAAACCTCCTATACTTCTTAGGAGTCACTCACCATTCCCCTGTTACCCTAGACCCTGGAAACCACTCTTCTACATTCTGTCTCTATGGATTCACTTATTCTGAACATTTCATATAAATGGGATCATCCAGTATGTGGCCTTTTTATCTGGTTTCTTTCTCTTAGCATGTTTTCAAGGTTCATTGATAATGTAGCACATACCAGGTACTTCATTCCTTTTTATGGCTGAATGGTATTCCATTATTGGATATACCACAATTTGTCTATCCATTCATCCACTCATGGGCATAGGGGTTGTTACCAACTTTTGGTTATGAATAACGCTTCTGTGAACATATATGTACAGGTTTTTGTGTGGGTATGTAGTTTCATTTCTCTTGAGTATATACCTTGGAGTAGGTAGAATTCCTGGATCATATAGTAGACAGTTTCTTGTTTAACATTTCTTTGAAATCCATTTATGACTCACAGGATACGGTTTAAAAAAAAAATTTCTCTGTACTGCTACTCCCTGTTTTAACATTTTTCTGAAAATATCAAAAGGAACTGAACTCCCTGGATTTTATCATCATTTTATCTCTGTTCCCCAGTAATTTTGACTAATTTTTCTTTTTTTAAGATTTTATTTATTCATGAGAGACACGGAGAGAGAGGCAGAGACACAAGCAGAGGGAGAAGCAGGCTCCTCACAGAGAGCCCAATGTGGGACTCAGTCCTGGACCCTGGGATCACGCCCTGAGTCAAAGTTGTTCTTATTGGGGTTACAATTTACTCCATAGAAACAGTACTGTATTCTAACAAAATACTGCCTTATTTCCATTCAGTCAGTCATTTTATTCAATATAAATGTGTTGCTTCTCAACCTTGGCTGTTAGAGTCTTCTGTGGTGCATTTAAAATTAAAAACAAACAAACAAACAAACACTTATTTAAATCAGAATCTCCAAAGGTTTGGGGAAAACTTCATAGCTAATTAAAGGGATAGTTAAAACATACCCAATTCTGGAAATAAAGATGTGATAGCTTAAGGAACTTACTCTAGCAGGCTAGAGAAAAAAAAAAACAGATAAGTAAGTTTCCTATTATAAAATGATATAAAGACTATAGCAGATGTGTGAATAGGGTACAGGAGAAACATTAGAAAAAAAGAACATCTTGTTTTGGAGATGGTAAAACTTGTGCTGTGTGTTGAAGGACAAATAGAAGCAAAC
Organism: Canis lupus familiaris; assembly: GCF_011100685.1. NCBI lineage: Eukaryota > Metazoa > Chordata > Mammalia > Carnivora > Canidae > Canis > Canis lupus. Next base: position 80,613,693 of record NC_049226.1, on the reverse strand, counting down.
CAGGCAGAACAGGGTTTAGATGAAGGTCATTGTAGGCAAAGGTAAGGGTGTATAAATACACTCAATGAAAGCATATGCTTCTTTCAAGGGAATTAAAAAGAGGTTGAGGGGTGCCTGGGTAGCTTAGTTAGTTAAGTGTCCAACTCTTGATTTCAGCTCAGGTTATGATTTCAGGGTCGTGAGATTGAGCCCCTAGTCAGGCTTGGCGCTGGGCATGAAGCCTACTTAAGATTCTTTCTCTGCCTCTCAAAAAAAAAAAAAAAAAAAAAAAAGAAAGAAAGAAAGAAAAAGATACTATGAAGAAGTGGTAAGATTTGAAGCTACTAGACCCTGGCAAGATCTGTTTTATAGAGACATGTGTGTTGAGCTAAATAATTTGAATTTTAACCTGACTACTTTAGGGAGCCTGAGGGTTGCACTTAGCCTTTGGAGTAGGGATATGAGGGAAAAGGAAAAGTAAACATATAAATAAGACACAGTGAAGCAAAGGGCCTCCAAAGTCTTTTTATTTAAAAAATTAATAATAAGAATGTTTCATTACAGGTTCCTGGTTTATGTTTATTTCCATGAATATAACCTTTTTGACATGTTTGAGCAATTGGAATAGAGAGAGAGGTGAAAAGGAAATAGGTTAGTAAGAAGGGTTAGAATTGGAATGGGAGATAAAAGGAAACAGGAAGATGAGAGGAGGTAAAAGAGGAAGAGGGGCCAAAAGGGTGATAGAGGTAGAAGGGAGGAGAGGAAACAGACACTTGATCTTCGAGCTAGAGACACTCCATGGAAAGAAGGCCTATTGCCAGTATTTATGTGCTTTGTGACATTGAAAAAAGAAGTCCTGCTTTTACTTGTTTAACAATGACTACTGGACCTATTCTCTGTTTTTGTTTGTTTTTAAGGGGATGAAAGAATTATTCCCTTTTATATTGTTTATATTATTTGGTGATACTATAGCAAATTAAAAATATCAATTTTCATATTTTTTAGTATCTACCCTTCTATGCTAATTTTTAAAAATATAGCAAAATTAATTTTAGCTTTCTTCACCATAACGTGTATTGGATTAAATCGGACTGAATTTAACAAGTTTCTAACTCCGTTATTTCTGTGTATCCCACAACTTTAGGAAAAGGATCGTAACATTGAGTAAACTTTCCTTCTCTTCACAGACATTTTTAAAAAGCTTACTAATTCTTTTGGCACAATGAAATATTTGCTCTGTTATTTTTCAGTATTCAGACATTCATTAATTTTTTTCAGCTTTATTTTTGAAGCTAGTATTTGAAAAGCATCTAGAAGCACATTGTTTTTATAATACCAGAAAAGTGGCTGCTTTTTTTGTGTTACAATTTTTTAAGCAATGTGATCACTTTCAAGAGCTGGCTTACTAATTACTTAAAGATAAAAATAAAATAGTTAATGCTTATAGTGACTTTAGTTCTGTTTGGTATGGTGTCTAGCTCTTCGGTAACCATTAAACTTTTTAATAGAAAAGACCTTTTAAGATCAAAAGTTAAAAGTTAAATTATCTTGAACAGTAACAGACTAGTTCTTTGTATAAGTAAATACAAATATATAGAAGATATATACACAGTGTACCTTTCAGAAGGGCCTCATTTGGCCAATATACCCTTAATACATAAAAGGAAAAAAATGAGATAGGAAAAAAATAAGTTTTGATAAGCATCAGTGAAGTGGAATTTCCACATAGTATTTGAAAATGGGGAGAAAGGTTATATACATACTTTCCATTCATTTGAATATAATATATTCATATAAATTTTCGCCTCTTATTATTTTCTAATCAAAATAATATTTCCTGGGGTACATGGTTGGCTCAGACCTTGGAGAATAATGACTCTTGATTCAAGGTTGTGTGTTCAAGGCCCATGTTGTGTATAGAGATTACTTAAAAATAAAAAAATCTTTAAAAAATTTACTGTTTTTCTTGAATGTCCTTTAATTTTTTTTTTAAAGATTTTATTTATTTATTCATGAGAGACACAGAGAGAGAGAGGCAGAGGGAGAAGCAGGCCCTATGCAGGGAGCCTGATGTGGGACTCAATCCTGGGACTCCAGGATCACACCCTGAGCCAAAGGCAGACGCTCAACCACTGAGCCACCCAGGCATCCCATTGAATGTCCTTTTAAAACAAATATCTAGTTCCAGTGTTACTCTAAAAAGCTATAAATTAGTTAATTTAATTCTTCATGGGGATCCCTGGGTGGTTCAGAGGTTTAGTGCCTGCCTTTGGCCCAGGGAGTGATCCTGGAGTCCCAGGACTGAGTCCCGCGTTGGGCTCCCTGCATGGGGCCAGCTTCTCCCTCTACCTGTGTCTCTGCCTCTCCTTCTCTCTGTGTCTCTCATGAATAAATAAATAAAATCTTAAAAAAAAAAAAAAGTTAATTCTTCATTTAAAAAGGGCATATAGGGGATGCCTGGGTGGCTCAGTGGCATGATCCCGGAATCCTGGGATCAAGTCCCATATCGGGTTCCCTGCAAGGAGCCTGCTTCTCCCTCTGCGTATGTCTCTGCCTCTCTCTGTATCTCATGAATAAATAAATAAAATCTTAAGCATATAATTGCTAGTATTTGGCCAATAACTGTTTGTGTTTTCTTCATACATTAACCCTCTGGGTTTTAACCAGTGTATATGGTTATACATTCACACTTTCTTTTAAACTCTTAGACGTTGCTGCAAGTGTCATTTTCTGTTTGAATATTTAATGAAAGTACCTGGGTGGCTCAGTGGTTGAATGTCTGCCTTTGGCTCAGATTGTGATCCCGGAGTCCTGGGATTGAGTCTGGCATCAGGCTCCCCGCAGGAGAGAGCGTGTTTCTCCCCCTGTCTCTGCCTCTTTCTGTGTGTGTCTCATGAATAAATAAATAAATATTAAATAAGGACAGGATACTTGTTAGTATCAGAAAATAAGGCTAAATGATGCAGTAACAACAACAACAAAACTCAGTGGCATTCAACAACAGTTCTATTTCTCCCTCATTTTATGATCGTATTGGCTGTGGTTTTGAAGCAGGTCCATTCCCTTCACTTTAGGATTCAGGCTGAAGAAGCTGCTCTTATCTGGGACATTGCCATTTTTGTAGTAGAGCGGAAGAAGGAAATAGTGAAACCATGTGAGGTTCTAAAAGCCTTTTCCTTGGAACTGGCACATTATTTCAGTTCACATTTCATTATACAAACAAGTCACATGGCCAGTCCTGATATGTGCATGGAACTTGTATACTATATTCACTTCTTGAATATTTATACTGTTTATCAGCATATTAAATACTTAGAGAAATCCTTTTGTTTATTTAGCTTTGCTTTAACCCAGTATTTCTCAGATTTACTTGACTTAGAAACCTGTTTTGCTAAGGAATACTTATTAGATTTTCTTAAGGAAATCCTGGCATGAGAAAAGTTGGTAGGCTGATTATAATATATTCATTAGATTTGTGCCCTCAGTACTTTACAGCTTCTTTGTTTATTTTAGTAGTGGTTACTTTGTCTTGTAATTGGAAAACTAGTGCATTTTATTTTTTGAGCTCAGGTCATCCTAGTTCAGGGAGATCCCCTTGTAGAAAAAACTATTCAGATTTGGAGTCGGTCTGTTTTTAGGTGTTCTTTTGGTGTGGGGCCTCTGAGTCCTGGGTGTAGATTCTGAAAGTAGCCCTCACCACCACCCAGAGGCACATATTGCTTCAGAAGTCTCGTAATGGCAAAAGCATAGCTGGCATTTTTGAGGTTAGGACTGTGGGACAAGCTTGTTTTTATTTTTTTTTATTTTATTTATTTATTTTTTTGACAAGCTTGTTTTTAAATAGAATTCTTAAAAAATATTACGACAAATACAATTAAGTGCATTTTTTTAAGATTATTCATAGAGACACAGAGAGAGAGAGAGAGAGAGAGAGAGGCAGAGACACAGGCAGAGGGAGAAGCAGGCTCCATGCAGGAAGCCTGACGTGGGACTCAATCCCGGATCTCCAGGATAGGATCACACCCCGGGCTGCAAGCGGCGCTAAACCACTGAGCCACCGGGGCTGCCCAACTAAGTGCATATTTTAAAACCTATTCATCAATCACATAATGATAAAACAAAGATGACATATAATAAAACCCCATCTTAGACATTAATCTATCCCTACAAAATCTCATCAGAATTATTAAAAATTAATACATTAATACATTAATAAAAATACAGAATTATTAAAAACTAATTCCTGGGTTTTTCTTGTTAGGGTGAAAGTTAAGCTGCAGGGTAAAGGAAGTCCAATTCAGAGGTCCACAAAGACAACTTCTAGAACTGGATAATTGAGTCGATTTTAGAAAAGAAATAAGTGTTGGTGGTTCTTTTTATGGAATGCTTATGTGTACCCACAGCTCAGCCAGCAGGAGTGCCAGAAATCTTAAAGAAAAGCTTGCATAGCTGTTCAGTGAAAGGAGAGGAAGAAGTATTTTTAATCGGCAAGAACTTTCTGAAAGGAACTAAAGTTATTTTCCAAGAAAATGTTTCTGGTAAGTAGGCATAATACTGGTATGGAAAATGTCGCATGTTCTACTTTGTTATAAAGATACAATAATAGCTACAAAGTAAAAAGAGTTTCAGAATTTTAGTAAATTACTGTTTTTATTTCAATCAGATGAAAACTCTTGGAAGTCAGAAGCTGAAATTGACATGGAATTATTTCATCAGGTATAATTTAACCCTTTTTGTAGTTTAATTATTTACTCTTTGAGAAATTTAGTTTTGTTCTGAAATTTTCCTGATCAACAGATTAAATTTCTTCTTTATGTAGAATTCATACAAATCATATAAAAGTTTCTTTCTTGAGAATTTCTCTAACTGAAATGGAATTATTCCACTGATGCTAAAAATGACAGTTACCTATTTTTAAAAGTTAGAAGCATTAATAAATTATCATTGTTAATAAATGAAACCTTTCTTTCCTGGTATTTGTTTGTTCTGAGGATTTGGATTATCCAGATTTACTATTTAGTTAAATCAAAGGAAAACTTATTTATCGAGTACCTGCTATGTGTAGGTGTTCTATGTTTGTTAGTTACTTTTTCGCAGAGGCACTGTTTGTTACACTTAAAGGGTCTGTAGGACCTCACCATACGTTATTTTCTAAATGACAAGTAAAAAGAGCTTGAAAACAGGGTAAAAAACTGGCTTATGAATTAGAATGTGGAACAAATAGTATTACACTTACAGAAGTTGAGACTATCAGAAGAGAAGGACAAATTAATGAACAAATCAGATAGAAGGCATATGCAGAATAACACATATACGTATAGGTCATGAAGAGAGGAACAAACTTACATGTAAAATACCCAAAGCCTAAAATTTACCAGAGGAGAAGAAAAGGAGTAGAAAATAGCACATGAAAGCAAATAGGAGAGATGGAAGAGGAAAAAATTAGAGATTGGCTAATTTAGCAAAAAAGTTTGTAACTTTTAAAGTTTTTTTTATTGCTTTGTATTTTTTTTAATAAAATCTAAAATATATATCCACTATAATACATTGCCAAACTCAAAGCTAAGGGCACAGTGTTCTCTGATACTGCCCTCACTTCAGATACTAGGCACAAGTTCAGGAGTCTCCTGACCACTTTCATTTTTGAACAGTAGGCTTCAGATTTAGAGGTTCCCACTCCCTACTCAGATTTGCTAGAATAACTCACAAAATTCAGGAAGCACTATATTTAATTTCAGTTTTATTAAAGCAAAAGGACACAAATCAGAACCAGCCAGAGGGTAAAGACCCATAGAGCAAGGTCTGGGAAGGTCCCGAAGGTGAAGCCTCTGTTGTCCTCAGGATGCCTTACACTCTCAGCACATCCATGTGTGACAATACACAGAGTATTATCAATCAGGAAGCTCATCCAAGCCATTGTACCCAGAGTTTTTGTTAGGGCTCAGTCACATATTGCCCATGCAGCTAACCTTTAGTGTTCAGTTGCATCAGAGCTTGAAACTAATATGACATATTCCAAAGTCCCCTTCGTAAATCACATTGTTGGATGTGTTAATCCAGTGGCAAAAGTCCCAAATCAGAGATACCCCTATCAAGCAGAAATTAAAGGTCTTAGAGATTACTTTTCAGTAGCCAAGGGCAAAAACTAAATCTTACTTTGGGTTGAGTTAATTCTTCACAAAATAGTATCCTATAATAAGTGGAGCTTCTTATACACCTAGATAAATGCTATGTAGAAAGTTTTCCTCTGGCTTTATGCTACTACTACATGCTGTCAAAAAGAGATAGTGGGACTTAACAGTCATTTGTTTGTCACATATACCTTTGGGCAATATGTCTTAACTGAAGTTCTAGCACTTACTTTATCACTAATACGTAAATTTTTACTAGATTATATGAGAGATTCCTTCTAACTCTGACATTTTATGATTTCTTATATAACTTATATGATCAGACCATTCACACTCCCCATGAACTACAGTGGCTTCCTTTCAAGGACTCCCAGAGGTTAGGAACAATATATTTTGAGTCTTCTGTGTTCCTCATAATATTAAGCACTTAACATATAAAAAAAAAAAAAACCTGTCAGTTCATTTTATTCACTTTGAAGAAAATGAGGACCCTGGGGTCTGAGGTTCCTTATTTTTTCTGAGGGGACTTAAAACCCTGATTTCAACCAGGCTCTTACATGCCTGTAGTTTTGGTCCTGACTAAAGCTTAACTTATCTGTGCAGTACTTCTATGTGTTCTATAAACATTTTGTTTTTTGATGAGTTGGTTAGATTAATGTAAATTCCTTTCTAATAATATTCTATTATAATTTCTCTTCCTTACCTTATGATATAGTTTATAGATAAGAAAACTAGTTCTGGAGACTGAGAAACTTGCCCTATAAATTGTACAAAATATTAAGATAGCTGCAACAAATTATAGTCTTAACTTGCTGATTCATATAGAACTTAAGAAGTGTTAAGAAGTTAAGTCTTTTGTGAAGTCTTTTCTCCTCCTCCTCCTCTTCCTCATCTTTCACCTTCCTCTTCTTCTCCCCCTCTTCTTCCTCTAACTCCTCTCCCTCTTCCTCTTCCTTCCTTCTTTCCGTCCTTCCTTTTTTTACTTCTTTACCTTTGAGGCATGGGGTAGTTAATATTCTTAAAACACTTTTTTTCAGGGTAGTTATACCAGCTACAATAGATTAAAGAAGAATAATCATAAAAATAAGACATGGTGGAATGGAAAGGAATTAATGTCCTTATTTGGTGACTTTATCTAGAGGTCCTGGGGTTTTTTCAAGCAAGTATGTATAACAAACTAAAACATAATATGATCTTTCATTAATTCTATGGTTCTTTTCATTTTTAAATTTTTATCTTTTTCAGAGAGCTTTCTGTCTTTTTTTTCCTAAGAGACTTTCTGGGAAGTGTTTTAGAATTGGATCACAATGGAGATATAAAGAATTGATCCAACAGATTATATTAAAGAAAAAGAAAAAAAACCAAAACATTTAGGGGTGCCTGGCTGGCTCAGTTGGTGGAGCATGTGACTCTATCTGGGGGTTGTGGGTTTGAGCTTCTGTGTAGAGATTACTTTTAAAAAAAAATCTGTTTGAAAAAATAAACATTTAGAGGAAAGAGTACTCAGAAAACAAGAGAAAAGAAATTTTAGTCTATACAGAAAAGCTGAAAGGACCTCTGTAGTATTAAAAAATGAACAAAAGATGGTATAGTAGAAAAGACCATTTAAAGATAACTTTGCAAGTTGCAGTTATGAGTAATTGTGATAACTTCGTTTGCAACCCCAAAAATTAACTCATCAGTCGTTAAGCTTTTTTATTATTTAGAAATTTAAAAAATAATAAATTAAAAATAATATAAGTTTAAAAGTTGAGAGGTCCTGGCTGGTTCAGTTGAAGGTGCATATGACTCCTGACCTCAGGATTGTGAGTTTGAGCCCCATGTTGAGTAGAGAGTAAGAATGAATAATACTTTAAAAATAGACTTAAATAAATTGAGATTAATGAAGTCTGGGAAAAACAGTTCTTTGTTTAATATCTGGCTCTTCTATTCAAAGCAATAATATCTTGTGCACATATATACCAAATGTGATAGGCACATGGTCATTATATCTACTCCCAGCTTAACAATTTCAGATAAATTCTGCCTATTAAATATATACAAAAGATATATATCTTAAAGATCAATCTCTTAAGATTGATCTTTCACATATAGTTAGATTATATAATCTCTATGTATATGTATATATACATAGTCTTAAACATAAGTTGGTTTTGAAAGAAAGCAAGAGTTTCACAGCTTGAAATATGGAGATGATTTTAAAAAGGGATCTAGAAACTAAGAATGGTTATATTAGAAACTAAGAAGTATATAATTCAATTTAAGAATAGCTTGTTTAAAAAAAAAAAAAAAAAAAGAATAGCTTGTTTTAGGGTAGCCCCAATGGCCCAGCAGTTTGGCTCTGCCTTCAGCCCAGGATATGATCCTGGGACCTAGAATCGAGTCCCACGTCAGGCTCCCTGCATGGAGCCTGCTTCTCCCTCTGCCTGTGTCTCTGCCTTTCTCTATGTGTCTCTCATAAATAAATAAATAAAATCTTCAAAAAAAAAACAAAACAAAAAGAATAGCTTGTATTATAAAACATGAAACAGGCATTAGTGTATCAAAAAATACAAAGTTGTATAGATTGTTATTAATCTTTAGTCTTCTGAGGTCTTTCTATTGCACTCTTTAGAGGGAAACAATAAAAAATAAAGAGAAGCTTAGGAGTTTTGGAAAAGATGGAATTATCAGTTTAAATATGGAAAGTTATTGAAAGAAATGCCAAAAGAGATCCTCAGAATTTTGGGGAACATCTAGACTAAACAAAGGCTTAGAGGTCACATATTTTCAAATTATTTTATTAGGAATTTTGTTAGTGTTTCTAATCTATGTCTACATATGTAGACATACCCTAACTGCAAAATGAACGTGGCAATGATAAATTGTCATTTAGGAGAATGGAAAATATCTAGCACCATAGCTTATAAATTTAAAAAAAAAATTATCTACTGAGAAGAAAATTGTTATTTTGAACCCAGGCAGATTTTTTCTAAGAAATTAAAATTAAGATATGCTTCTATTTTTATGCTAGAGAATATTGACTTGCTCCAAAGGCCTCCCAACCCTTTGTGTATTTTATCTGTATTGTGCTCCTAACTTAATGGTAGCTAATTGCTCTTAATTTACTAAAATAAAAAAAAAGTTGTTTAAAAACAACTTTCTATCACTTCATAATTTACCTAGTTTTTAATTCAAATCACTTGTAGAATTTCTAGATTCAAATTGAAAAAAAAATTGAGAGAGTATGAAAGAATAGTATAAAAATAGGTTCATTTGGTTTTTTAAAGGTTTCAAATTAGATTTGTTTAAATATACTCTCAAAGCAAATGGAGTAAAAGCTTTTAAATAACATATGCATCCAACTTTTAAATACTAATTCTGTTACTGATTACCAAGAACTAAGATTTTATTCAGAAGAATAATTTCAGTTGCAAAATTTGCCAAATAATTTTAAGAAGGAGAGGATAACCTCATAAGCCCATCCATTCAAACATCTCTTCAGGTAGGACTGCTTTGTGACATAGAGTGTTCAAACAAAAGAGTAACGTTAAGAGTAAGCAGAATTTTAAAACTGTTTATTAGAAGTTAGATCAGTGCAGATACATTTTTTGATGAGCTTATGTGTATTTGAGTATGTGTTTTCAGTATGTCCAAATATCTGTAGACATACACTCATGTATACATGTGTTTTCACCTAGCTTAAAAAGTGATTGATTGATTGATTTGAGGGAGGATGGCTAACTGGGCTTAGGAGGCATAGTGCCATAAATCAGAAGTTATTTCTTTACTTCTAACATGACTGTTTCAGAGAGTGTTTTAAGATGGCTTAGAAACGGGGAATCCAGGGGTGCCTGGGTGGCTTAGTGGTTAAGCATCTGCCTTCAGCCCGGGGTATGATCCTGGGGTCCCAGGATCAAGTCCCACATTGGGCTTCCTGCATGGAGCCTGCTTCAGTCTCTACCTCTCTTTCTGTGTCTCTCATGAATAAATGAATAAAATCTTTAAAAAAAAAAAAAAAAGAAGAAGAAGAAAAGAAAAGAAACGGGGAATCCCTGGGTGGCTCAGCGGTTTAGCGCCTGCCTTTGGCCCAGGGCGCGATCCTGGAGACCCGGGATCGAGTCCCATGTCAGGCTCCCGGCATGGAGCCTGCTTCTCCCTCCTCCTGTGTCTCTGCCTCTCTCTCTCTCTCTATGTCTATCAAAAATAAATAAATAAATCTTTTTTAAAAATGGCTTAGAAACGAACTAATTGCTCAAAAATTGAAACCTTGATCTTGGCCCCACTTGTCACTTGTCACTTAGTTCTATGAACTGAGTCAATCAACTGTAGTCTAGCTAAATAAGAAGGACGCCTGGGTGGCTCAGTGGCTGAGCGTCTGCCTTCGGCTCAGGGTGTGATCTCGGGGTCCTGGGGTGGAGTCCGGCATCAGGCTCCCCATGGGGAGCCTGCTTCTCCTCTGCTTGTGTCTCTGCCTCTCTCTGTGTCTCACATGAATAAATAAATTAAAAAAAACTCACATCATCCTCATTTGCCATCGTTAGCCTCCTGCATATCACATCCTCAGTAGAAAAACATAATCGCTAGCCCTTAATACTCCTTCCCATTACTATAATATACTAGGGAAGAAGTTGCAAAACTCAAATATGGTTCAAGAAGATGAAGTCTTCTTTGAGTGAGTGCTGATGAAGCACTATACACTTTTTTCTTATGAGGATGCTTCTGCCACTATCTGACAGAAAAATAACTTTGATTTGGTAGGGTTGGGTACACTGAACTCTATCTGACTTTAATGAGAAAGTGGTTAGGAAGCAGTTGTGAACTGCATTGCGAAAGGCACTTCACAATTAATGTTGTACAAAACATATAATTGACATTGTGCTTGGTGGGCATATTTTTTTCCTCAAAATTTATTCATTTTTTAATTCAACAAATACATTTGATCTATATTGTATAAGGTGTTTAACAGTGGTTATAGAATGAAGAACAGAACATCCTAGGTTCTTACAGAGCTTAAATTCTTGTGATTGGAGAGTGAAAAAACAATCACAGTAATTTAAAGTGGTGATAAATGCTATTTTAGAAATAAGATTATGTGACCCGGTTGGGAAGGGTTACTACTTCAAGTAGTATGGTCATAGAAGGCCAGCCTCTATGTGGAGGTAACATTTTGAGTAAGACCTGAAAATGGGTTAAGAACTAGCCATTTGAAGAGGTGAACAAAGAATATTTCAGTGGGAGAGACAAGCAAGTTGTAATAGCTGTGAGGTAAAAACAAAAATGAATTTAATGTGTTAAAAGACTGGACTGAGAAGGTTGGCATGGCCAGAATGTAACAAGCTCAGGGAGAATGGAAAAGAGAGATAGTTGGCGGGAGAAGCACCTTGTAAGCCGTTGTAAAACATTAAAAGCAGGGATACTTGAGTGGCTCAGTGGTTGAGCATCTGCCTTCAGCTCAGGGCGTGATCCCCGGATGGAGTCCCACATTAGGGCTCCTTGTGGGAGGCCTGCTTCTCCCTCTGCCTGTATCTCTGTTTCTCTCTCTTTCTCTGTGTCTCTCATGAATAAGTAAAATCCTAAAAAAATAAAAATAAAAATAAATTAAAAGCAGTTTTAAGTTTAATGTCATGATGCCTGTAAACCTGAGCTTTAAAATGCTTTTTTTTTCCTAGTCAGACTTTTTATACTTTACAGCTAACAGGAAATGTACTTAACTATAATTATTTCAAATTTTTAATTTAAATATTGCTTCTTTTTTGACTCTTGTTATTTCCTTTAAATTTAGAATCATCTTATTGTGAAGGTTCCCCCATATCATGACCAACATATAACGTTGCCAGTATCAGTGGGAATATATGTAGTGACCAATGCTGGAAGATCTCATGATGTTCAGCCATTCACTTACACTCCTGACCCAGGTATGTCAAAATAAAAATTCTGAACTAAAATCAATCACTAATTTCTAATTTTTTGGAAGCATATGAAAACCAGTCAACCAAAAAGAAAAAGTTGTGTGCTAGGATGAATTGATTTCTAAGGGCATGATTTCCTAAGAAGATGGCCACCACATACTGTTTTTACTCTTATGTCAAGGATATTTATTATTTCTGCTTATGCTCCAATAGTAAAAAGAAAAGCTAGGAATGCACTGAAGTTTACTCTACAGAATTATATCATCCATATTACTTGGTAAGAGTTATCATTCATTTAGTACCTCTTATATACAGAAAGGTAAAAGTGACGACTTTGAAAAACTTAATAGTTTAGTCTGTATCTGGCCTATAGGATGCATTTTGGGAGAGGGAGAGATGAGCTTGGATTGATAAATGATAAAATCACAAGTATAGTTATATGCATGTAACATTTTCTAATTTGTAGTCAAAAATATTAATTTGGTTAATATTTCAAATACAATTTCAAGCATTTAGGTAAAGTAGTTCCTTTAGAAACCAGAACAATAAAAACAATTGAAATGTTCATAAGTTTAGAAGATCTCTGGGTAGGAAGTCTCTTAAGAATTTCTTCCCTACACATTTAGTTGCTTAAAGAAGAGAAGTCTTTTCCTGGCAAAAGTAGGGGGAACATTTTAGAAAATGAAACTCTATACATGTTCCATTTACCTAGGCTTGATTTCTGCTATGTTTACCATTGGTTCAGTTCATTCCAGTCTCAAGCATACTTCAGAATTAGCATTTCTTCCATATTTTAAGTTTATTGTTTATGTTATTCCCATATAGTTCAGGATTCATTGAGGTACAAGGTGACTAAAGGTGGCAGAGGGGAAAAAGCCCAGGCAAGAAAAAGCAAAAGCAATGGAAACCGTAACTAGACCTGAGTTAATCTTATCTTGATAATTACTTTCTATCATTTAATGAATCTCTCCCCTTTTTAAAAAATCATGTCTAGGGACACCTGGGTGGCACAATGGTTGAGCGCCTGCCTTTGGCTCAGGGCATGATCGCAGAGTCCCGGAATCGAGTCCCATATTAGGCTCCCTGCATGGAGCCTGCTTCTCCCTCTGCTTGTGTCTCTGCCTCTCTTTCTCTCTGTCTCTCATGAATAAACAAATAAAATCTTAAAATAAAATAATATTTATTAAAAAATAAAAATAAAATAAATCATGTCTAAATTTCACAGCATTGCTTATTATTATCCACCAGTTTGCTGTAAAAGTATGCTATATTACATAGCATTAATGAAATTAATATTTGTCTCAGAATAAAAGATCAGCAGTAAAATTTTCAGGCAGGAAAAGGCAAAGTTTAGAAATAATATACTGGTTTCAAAAAAAATAAATAAAAGAGAAGATACTCAAAGAGACCAAATATTTTATTGTTTTCTTTCTAGAAAGGTTTCAAAAATCCAAGAAAGTTTGACTTAAAACTAATGGTAGCTAAAGCATTGTAGTAATTGCTAAATTACTTAAATAGTGGCATTTAATATTTTTTGTTAAGAGGAGCAGGGATCCCTGGGTGGCGCAGCGGTTTGGCGCCTGCCTTTGGCCCAGGGCGTGATCCTGGAGACCCGGGATCGAATCCCACATCGGGCTCTCGGTGCATGGAGCCTGCTTCTCCCTCTGCCTGTGTCTCTGCCTCTCTCTCTCTCTCTCTGTGTGACTATCATAAATAAATAAAAATTAAAAAAAAAATTAAAAAAAAAAAAAAAAAAAAAGAGGAGCTTACTCGTGAGGAGAAAGCTGGCATAATTGATACAGAACTAATGAGCTGTATCATTTGTGTGGAAAGGGAAGAGGGAAGTGTAGGTATCTAGTCAGGGAATAGCCTCAAAGATTTTGCAGTGTTGAAAATACTGAGGTTTTATGGTTGTTGGTTTTTATTGATTAATTATGAAGAACATTTTGGATTTTGAAGTGTTTAGTGTCAGCACTAAGAATACTGTCCTTTCTTACTGATACATATTGATGATTAGAAATTTCCCTTTGAGGGGATCCCTGGGTGGCTCAGCGGTTTGGCGCCTGCCTTTGGTCCAGGGCGCGATCCTGGAGTCCCGGGATCGAGTCCCGCATCGGGCTCCCGGCATGGAGCCTGCTTCTCCCTCTGCCTCTCTCTCTCTCTCTCTCTTTATGTCTATCATGAATAAATAAATAAATCTTTAAAAAAAAAAAGAAATTTCCCTTTGAAAAATTGGCAAATAAAACAGCTTTTAAGTCTTCTGCTTAACAGCATACACTAATTGGCTATCTTTGGCCACATTTAGGCAATCATTAACATGTTTATTCTTTTAAGTTTTTCCTTTCATATTTTGTCTTCAATAGATAATAGTTACACTCAGAATCTCTTAATCAAATAAATACATACTATGCAAACTTTGTAATAAGACCTAATGCTTCAGTTTCTGCCTTTATGATATAGTTAATTAAAGAATTTTCCTGGGGATCCCCGGGTGGCTCAGCGGTTTAACGCCTGCCTTCAGTCCGGGGTGTGGTCCTGGAGTCCCGGGATTGAGTCTCATGTCGGGCTCCCTACATGGAGCCTGCTTCTCCCTCTGCCTGTGTCTCTGCCTCTATCTCTCTCATGAATAAATAAATAAAATATTTTTTAAAAAGAACTTTGCTATAATTTCACTTTTTGTGTTTTCTGAAATATAATCTTTTCAGATATACATGAGAGAGAATATGATTTTCAGGAAAACTTGGTTATAGAAAATTTGCACTATCTCATGATAAACCAATTGCTGTTGTGATTCATCTGGGGACTGTGGTTAAACATTTGAGTATTCAGTGGTGTATAATTATAACAGCAAAAACTAGGACTACCCCAGTATTGTAGAAATGATGACTATTATACTACTTGCCTAAATATTTAAAAGTTATAATTAAACTAGCAAATTAATATGTCCTATCCTCCTGATTTGACCAAGGTACTTCATACCAACCTGAAAGAGGAGAGTTGAATTTAGGATTATCAGAATGCTTGGGAGTTCCAAGTCAGATATGGCAACACAAGGAAGGAGGATTCCCCAGTCTGGTAGCCTTCTTTTCTTTCTTAGCTTCATTCTATACCTAGAGGGCCTTTGTGCACCAACCAGTGCTTCCAAGCTCTGTCTGCTTTGGAAATCTGAGACTGTACTCATAGTCTAACATAGTTATGCAGAAAATTCGGGGATCATGGATATTTGGTACATGTGATTGGGGCAAGGGTTCAATTGAACATAAACTGGTTCTGCATGCTTTGCCAGATAAAGCTCCTCTACAGTGCTCTGAGTCTAGAGCTAAAAAATATACTTCATGTGCATGTTCCCAAGCTTTTAGTTTGCAGGGTCATAAAACTTTGCCAGTTAGTCACCAAAGTTTTCACTTCATTCTATGAAGACACATAAATCACATCAGGTATTTTTTGCAGTGACGCAGCAGTGGTATTTCTGTAAGAAATGAGGGATATAATAATTACTTTTTTTTTTTTCTCTAACAACAATTGACTAAAACTTGATTTTAAAAGTTGAAATTTAAATGTTTTCAAAGATTTCTATTTTTAAATCTGTGGTTGCTGGGGTACCTGGGTGGCTCAATTGATTAGGCATCCAACTTTTGTTTTCTGCTCAGGTTATAATCTCAGGGTCATGAGGTCAAGCCCTGCATCAGGTTCTGCATTGGGTGTGGAGCCTTCTTAAGATTCTCTCTCTCCCTCTCCTATTCCCTACCCTGCTCACACACTCAAGCTCTAGATTGGTAGATTGATAGATTGATAGATGGATGGATGATAGGTAAGTCTGTAATTGTTAGAATTATTGTTATGCTTTAAAACTGTCTATGGATTTCTTTTCCATTCAGTTCCCTATATGTCATTCATTGGACTTCCTGTGTAGCACACTAAGTTATTTAACTTCATTCTTAGATGTGTTCATTTTGTCTTTTTATTCACAACTAACTAGCTCTTTATAGTCTCTTCATAAGTATCATTTCACATTGTCCTATCAAAAATAAGAAATTGAAAATAAGGTGGAGCTCTTGGCTGGCTCAGTCAGTAGAGCACCATGCTTGATCTCAGGGTTGTTAGTTCAAGCCCCACATTGGGTATACACTTTACTTAAAAATAAATAAAGATAAAAATTTAAAAGAAATTGAAAATAAGGTGATTCTGTTCCCATTCTGAGTAAGTCAAAGATTTTTTAAAAAGATTTATTTATTTATTCATGAGAGACAGAGAGAGAGAGGCAGAGACATAGGCAAAGGGAGAAGCAGTCTCCTCACAGGGAGCCCAATGTGGGACTCGATCCTGGATCCCAGGATCACACCCTCGGCTGAAGGCAGACACTCAACTTCTAAGCCACCCAGGCGTGTCCCTATTTATCATTTTAGAACTGAACCCTACTCTCAGGTCCATTAAATTTAAAGTTGCCATGGGGATCCCTGGGTGGCGCAGCGGTTTGGCGCCTGCCTTTGGCCCAGGGCGTGATCCTGGAGACCTGGGATCGAATCCCACGTCAGGCTCCTGGCATGGGGCCTGCTTCTCCCTCTGCCTGTGTCTCTGCCCCCCTCTCTCTCTCTCTGTGTGACTATCATAAATAAATAAAAATTTAAAAAAAAAATAAAATAAAATAAAGTTGCCATGGTAGCTGTAGTTGCTATGACTAGATGTAATAGTCTAGAAATTCTCTATTAATAATATACAAAGATTATTTTTTCCAAGGCTTTACAAAAGGAATAATCATAATGTTATAGGTTCTGTTTATCACTTTTTAAAAAAGATTTATTTATTTATTTATTTATTTACTTATTTATGATAAACATAGAGAGCGAGGCAGAGACACAGGAGGTGGAAGAAGCAGGCTCCATGCCAGGAGCCCAACACAGGACTCGATCCCGGGTCTCCAGGATTGCGCCCTGGGCCAAAGGCAGACGCCAAACCGCTGAGCCACCCAGGTTCAGATAAAAATAAAAAATATTTATCACATTTTTAATTTAGTTCAACTGATTGATTAACATTTCTCAATCAGTATTATTTTAATAAATCATTTATGTAGATGAATGGTGAATTTTTTTCATTCTGGTGTTAATATATATTTGATACATTTTAAAAGTTTTATATCCATCTTGGGGCACCTGGGTGCAGCATCCAACTCTTGATCTCAGCTCAGGTCTTGATCTAAAGATTGTGAATTCAAGCCCTGCATTGGGCTCCACGCCCAGCATGAAGGGGGGGAAAAAGGGGAAGAAAAAAAGGTTTCACATCAGTCTTCTACTCATCACATATTGTCAATGTGAATACTGTTACAAAAAGGATTTTAAGTTGCTGTTGTTTCTTGTTTTGATACATGAGCATGTTACTGCCCATTTGGTTGGTGAGTTTTTAGGGCATAGATTGGTGATTATAAAAACTCATCTCTGCTTAGATTTTCTGCTAAAAAAATAATTTAATAATATTTTATAGGAAATATTCCAATTAAAGATTTTTAGGATACACCTTTTTCTTAGGGAAAGTTTAAATAAATACATCAATCTTTTTGTTTTGCTTTTATAGCAGCAGCTGGTGCTTTGAATGTAAATGTGAAGAAAGAAATATCTAGTCCTTCAAGACCTTGCTCTTTTGAAGAGGCCATGAAAGGTACCAAGTCCATTCTTTCCAAAAATTATAAAAAGGTGATCCTATTTATTTTGTCTGGCAAATCTTACTATTTTGTTTTTTCTTATGTGCTTAGAACACTTAACAGGGTACCCTCCATGTCACAAAATAAACATTTGTTTAACTTTACTGAATGCAGAGACTTATTTCCCAACTTGATATTTCCCGTTATTCACCATATGAACAAACTCTTTTAAAGCGTATGTTGGAGGAGAGGAGATTTTTCTGATGTTTTTTATTCCCTAATGTTAAAGTATAAAATACAATAATTTATGTAAAATAGGGTCTGTAAAGCTTCTTGCTACCAAAATTAATATTGGACATTGAAATTTTGAAACTGAAATTTGAACTATTTTGAAAAAGTTTACTTAGATTTCTTGTTATCAGGCAGCCCTGGTGGCGCGGCGGTTCAGCGCCGCCTGCAGCCTGGGGTGTGATCGTGGAGACCCGGGATCGAGTCCCATGTCGGGCTTCCTTTTTTTTTTTTTTTTTTTTTTTTTCATGTCGGGCTTCCTATAGGGGGCCTGCTTCTCCCTCTGCCTGTTCCTCTGCCTCTCTCTCTCTCTGTGTCTCTATGAATAAATAAACAAAATCTTAAATAAAAAAAAAAGATTTCTTGTTATCATCCTTCCTTCTGACATCATATTTACTCCTGCCAACCCCAAGAAACAATGAAGATACCTTCAGGATGTTATAATGTAACACAGAGTAAATTTCTTTTTCTTTCATTCTCTTTTTTTTTTTTTTTTTTTTTTTTCCAGCTTGCAGACTTGATTCTGTGCCCAGCCTGTAATACCTGGGATGTCAGAGGGGCCAAAATCAAGATTTTTTTTTTTTTCTTAAGGGATTTCTAACACAACTAGATACTCAGTGGTGATGCTTTTTTGCCGTTATAGATGGAGATGTCAATTACATAATCCCCATTGATTTATTTTTATAATTCCTAGCCATTATTTATATTTTTCTGCCATGAAATTCATGAGTTAAAACCAATCTTAAAATTAAAAATATTTAATCAAATATGATGTGTTTTTAAATATCATCAGTAGCAAAATCCAGCATTCATGTACATAACTTACCATTTTAATTTCTGACTATGAACACATCCAGAGTAGATTAGTGAGGGATTTTGCAATAGTAAGTAAACAGCCAAGTTTATCTGATTCAACTACAGGAAAATTTACAAATCTATATAATGGATAACCATAGCTCACATTTATCAAATGTATATTAAGTGCTAGGCAATATGCCGTACTTTTTACTGGCACTATCTCATTTAATCTTCCAAACTTTATGAAGTAGGTAATTTATTATTCTCATTTCACAGGTGAAGAAACCAAGGTTAAAAATGTGCTCTAGGTCACTTAGCCAGTAATAACAGAAGGATAGGTTGAGCTCTAGTGTGTAAGGTAACACATCTAAGCAAAAATTATTTAAACCATGCTTATTGGGCAGCCTTGGTAAGTCAGCGGTTTAGCGCCACCTTTGGCCCGGGGTATGATCCTGGAGACCCAGGATCGAGTCCCACATCAGGTTTCCTGCATGGAGCCTGCTTCTCCCTCTGCCTGTGTCTCTGCCTCTGTGTGTGTGTGTGTGTGTGTGTGTGTGTGTATTCTCATGAATAAATAAATAAAATCTTTAAAAAATAAAAAGATAAACCATGCTTATTAGATGAATAATACCATAATTAATTAATCAGTATAGAAAGTCAGGGATATTTGTGATCTTTTTTTTTTTTTTTTTTGGCCAACTTTGCCATCCATGCTTTTATCCAAAAAAAATTTTTTTTAAAGATTTTATTTATTCATGAGAGACAGAGAGGGAGAAGCAGTCTGCCCATGGGGAGCCTGATGCAGAACTTGATCCTAGACTCCGGGATCACACCCGGAGCTGAAGGCAGATGCTCAAACGCTGAGCCACCAGGCATCCCTCTCCAGAATTTTTTGGTGGTACTTTCATAGTGTATCATACTAATGGGACACTAATCCAGTTTAACATGAAATTTCTAATATAAGATTATGAGTTGAAGGTTGAAAGGTTGTAAATGTCATGCTTAATTCTTAGTAATAAATGATTTAGTTGATCAAAATCTTAAAAGGCTAAAAAACCGGATAAGAAACAAACACATACACATGTTATTAGTTTTTCACAATTTAGACCTGATTTTGACAGTTTTATCAAATCATGGTAAAATTTTTTTAAAGATAGAAAATTGAATACTAAACATTGATTTAAATTTTTTACTTGTCATTTTAAATTTTATATCATTATTTGGAGATTTCCTGAACAACGACATAAAAATAGTAGCTTTCAGAACCAACAGTTTTCTTTGACATATGGCTTATTTTTATGATTTCTTGAAATCAGAGCATTAGTGTAATGCCAAGTTGCTGAGAGATATTTTAATAATGAAGACTGAGCAACATAAATGACTTAAATTTGTGTTCTGGCAGGAATCTTCTAAGTAACGTTCTTATAAATAGCCATCAATTACATTGAGCTTTAGAACTTGATACCAAGTATATTATTGAAAGATATTGAAAACTTTTGCTTTAAAATAAGTTTCTAATTTCTTAGGGTTTGGGGGAAGTGTGTAGGGAGTAAGGAGGATGACTGCACAGCTCACTCAGTGAGATATTAAATCTAGAGCCAAGGTATCATGATTCATTTTTGGTTTTAGTCAACTGTGTATGTATCCTTTACACAAAAGTAATAAAAATTATATAGGAGTGCCTGGGTGGCTCAGTCATTTAAGTACCTGCCTTTGGCTCAGATCATGATCCCAGCATTCTGGAATCAAGTCCCGCATTGGGCTCCCTGCTCAGTGGAGAGTCTGCTTCTGCCTCCTTCTGCCTCTGCCTGCTACTCCCCTTGCTTGTGCTTTCTCCTCTGTCAAATAAATAAAATCTTCAAAAAACAACTAATTAAATAATATAAAGTGTGCAGTGTAAGCTACTATTAACGGTTTCTAGAACATATTTCCAGAAAGTATCTCTGTAGGTACAGGTAGACATGAGGAGACACTCTAGAAAGATGGCTCAAAGACTGTGATACAGGTTTATTAGGACCCAGGGATAAGTTTAATTGACCCTCGAATAATACAAGTTTCAACTGCGCAGGTCCACTTATATGTAGATTTTTTCAATATAGCATGTTTCCTTATGATTTTGTTAATAGCATTCTTTTCTCTAACTTTATTGTAAGAAAACCGTGTGTAATACATACATAAAATATGTGTTAATCAACTATTTATGTTATCAGTTAGGCATCTGGTCAAAGTTGGCTATCAGTTAAGTTTTGAGGGAGTCAAGTTCTATATGGATGTTCAACTAGTATGGCAGGGTCATTGCTTCAACCCCCCATGTTGTTCAAGGGTCAACTTGTATTGATGTGCATTCTCTTAGTTTCGGCTTTGTAAGGAGTGCTTCACTGGATGAGTGAAAAATAGTTGAGAGCATATACTTTTCTCACTGGTTTTAACTACATGCAAAGGTTTAGAAGCTTGGAGGAACCATATCTCAATCCATTTCACAGGTGAATAAACCAAGGCTCAGAGAAGTTAAGTGATTTGCCTCAGGGTCACACAGCTAGTAACTGATAGAGCTTGTGACTTAGATGTCTTCCACAACTCTAATCAACACTCAATCAATAGAGTATTTTCTTCCACAACTCTAATCAACAACTCAATCAATAGAGTATTTTCTTACTCTATTATTTCTTCCCCTATAAATCTTAATTTATACAAACATATTTGTACTCCACCTAAATACTGCTTGCTGATAACAAACTTCCATAAAAATTATTCTGAATTTCAAAGATTATTCGGCATAGATGGAGAGAACAGTTCAAAAGTTGGCATAAACTGTCAATGCCATTATTCTTTACAAATTCACATTGATATTTGGATGGTTAAATATGTTTGTCTTATTTACTTTGTGGGTTTTCTGAATTGGCTTAAAAGTTCTCCCCTAGCCCTTACATAATACACAGACTTCATATGTTTGATTTTTCCCTCCCTTCACTAAAATGTAATTTCGAGGCAGTAGGGCTTTATCCATCTTAGTCATCACTGGAACCTGGAACAGTGCCTGAAATTTTGTAAAGGATCATAAATATATAATGAGAATGTAGGAAGGCAAAGTAGGGTGACATCTCTCAAGCCATTTAATATTGTTTACAGGTCCATTAAAGATATATTTGTGGGTTCTGGGACATAATAGTATACACTTATTTTTCCCTGTCCCTCCTTTCTAAATATACCTTGGAAATAATTGACACCAAGTGAGTTTCCTAGTTTTTCTTTTATCTACCATTTTATCTGAATTAGGTACCAGAGAAGTCTGCAACTCAGAACTGGCAACCTACACAGACAGAAAGAATAAATCAATAAATAAGCATGAATAGCCTGCTCTCAAAGACTAGGAAAGGCAAAGCCTAGCAGAGTCTTAGTGGGATGACTCATATCTAATGACAGCAGCTGATCCACGAACAAAATGTGGGGACTAGCACATCCCCCACTCAAATTTGTAATAGCAACAGCTATATGGTTAACTCACCCCATACACCACATCTGCCAAGTAGCAGTGGGCCCAATATACTAACAGTAGAACCAAAGAGGTCCCGAATACAGGCTTCACATAAGCCAGAAGCAGCAGGTCGGTCTGTCTGGGTGGGAACAGCAGAACCCAGGGATCCAACCCATCCCCTCCCTCATATCAGGCAGTAGCACACAGGCCCTTCCACCTGTGCTGGTGGCATCAGCAGGCCCTGCATCTCCTTGCCCTTCCCTCAGCAGCAAAGCAAGACCCAGGCCCAACAGCTCCTGGCCCTCCCCCTAAGGGTAGAAGATCCAGGCCAAGTGTCTCCCAGTCATCTACCCAGTGACAGAAGGCAACCCATTGTCAGAAGGTGAACCAGACTCAGGGTCTCCCAAATCTTCACCCAGTGACAAGGAGCCCACCTTAACCTCGAAGTTCTTGAGCAACCACAGGGCAGAAGTAGCCCATGTAAGTGCTTTCCCACCTCTAGCAGCACTAGCAGAAATAGAATGGGAAGCCCAATAGTATCAGCAGACTAGAGAAAATACCAGGAAAAATGTTTTCTTTTCTGTAGGTTCAGCATCCCTTGCCACCCACACCAGGGAGTTCAGGGAAGGCTTTCCATTCTTATGGGTAACACCAACAGGTTTCCAGCTACTGCTCATATAGAACTAGAACAACAAACAGACCAGATTGTCAGAAACCTCAATTATTATTGGCCATAGAAAGATTTTGTGCATATGGCTATAGATAGACTTGTATCTTTGCGTGGGCATTAGACAAAATGTCCTTTTCTTGTTAGTCAACACTAGTAGACCTACCTGTTTGTCAGCAGTCTCCTTAGGAGATGTTAAAGACCCTTGCTCAACTTGTTCTACCTGTTCTCATTTTCCAGAAGGGGGAAAAAAACTATGATAATAAGAATTATCCTCTAAGTAAATTTGGGCAAAATTGTATATAGACATGTTAAACAGTAACTGTGTAGGTAATGCATTTATTTGTCAGTGGATGTTTATATACAGTTTCTCATTGAACTGTAATATAAGTTTATCTTTAGATATTGAACTTTTTAAGTCAGAAATACTAGAATGAAAATATGCAACACTGTACTGTAAGATTAACCAAATAATCCACAGCGAACTAAATTGACTATGACAAAGGTAAAGTAGATTCATTTATTAATTTCTTCATTAATTCAGCAAATATTTATTGGTTATCCATTATGCACCAGGCAACAACAACAAAATCTGCCTTCATAGAGTTCACTTTCTAATAGAGTTCAAAAGCAAGAATAGGAACTGAGTATTACAGGATCAACTTGGGACACTACCAGTGGTCTTTCAAATTGTCGTGTGAGATGGGTCTAGAATACTTTCAAATGCCTGCCTTGTACATGATCCGAAGTTCTGTCTTAGTCAAACTTGGACTGTGAGTTGCATTGTATTGGTATTGTTAGAATCTAGGTGAAAAGAGGTCTGAGAACTCATGAGTAAATGATCCAGTTTTCAAAGTAATAAAGTATAAAATATCAAAAGTTAAATGAGCACTTTTCCCTCCCTCAAGATAATCAGTTTCCATAGGAGTTGTTTCTAGCCAGTTAGTTGTGAGACAAGTTGAAGTAAGACCAGAAAATTTCAAATATTTTTAAATCAAATTATTACAAAGATAGCTATCCTATTCATATATACCATATGCCATTTTAAAGTCCTCTTTGTAGCCAGTATTTCTTCTCCGTATCACATTAAGAAGTTTAATTAGCTATGCTTCTGGGGATTTTGTATTTCTCTCCACAGGGTTTCAAAGTAGTGGTATACTCTGGGTGCAGAATTTGGCTAGGTATTCAGTTCAGAAGACTATCATTAGTGGTATCAGTAGGCTCCACTAAGTGCCAGTAACACAGACTTGAGGCAAAAAAGAAGTCGAAGAAAAGGGATCAAGGAGAAAAAATAGAATGAAATGGTTGAACCTACCTTATCTGCTATGTATTAACTCTCCCTAGCATAAATCTGTAACTATTCCTGCAAACTAGAGTAAAGAAAGTGGAAAATACTTGATGGTTTTGCTTTGGAAGTTTAATTGGTAAATGTTTTGATTTTATGCTGCCAGGCAACTAACCACATGCTCTAAGAGGAGAGTTGTAATTGAGTAGCTTTAATTTGGAGATTTCTAAGCTGTACGCTATAATATATGTGATCATGTTGATTAGTGTAACTCATGGTACTTTGAAAGGGCCCTGAGGGATATAGCTTGATAATTGAACTGAGTAACCTTGTTGAATTCAACCCAGTCTCAGGTTCCTATCAGGAGTCCTCAAGCCACTATTACTTCAAAAAAGGGAAGACACTTTTTTTTTTTAGATTTTATTTATTTATTTATCTATTTATTTATTTTTAAGATTTTATTTATTTATTTATTCCTGGAAGACAGAGAGAGAAGCAGGCTCCTCACAGGCAGCCCAGTGCGGGACTCGATCCCCAGACCCGGGATCACGCCCTGAGCCGAAGGCAGACACTCAACCGCTGAGCCACCCAGGCGTCCCAGATTTTATTTATTTATTCATGAGAGAAAGGGAGGCAGAGGGAGAGGCAGGCTCAATCCCAGGACCCCAGGAGCATGACCTGAAGCCAAAGCCAGACACTCAAGCAACTGAGCCATCCAGGTGCCCGGAAGACACATTTTGATACATCAGTTTTTATATCCTATGCTGCCAGCATAGCATCAAAAAATAGACATATTTAAATCATGACTAAGAATCACCATATTATAGAATGAAATAATTAATGATGTTAGTGATTTTAAAGTTTTCTTTCTTTTTTTTTTTTTTTTGTGTGTGTGTGTGTGTGTACAGCAATGAAAACTACTGGTTGTAACTTAGATAAGGTAAATATTCTTCCTAATGCTCTGATCACTCCACTCATATCAAGCAGTATGATTAAGAGTGAAGATGTTACTCCAATGGAAGTAACAGCAGAAAAAAGATCTTCCCCTATTTTTAAGGTAAGCTGCATTGACTAGTGCCCCACATCTTCTCAGTTATAAAAATTGCTAATTTGATTTCTTTTCCCCATGTTTGTGCTTTTATTTTTACTTTTTTTTTCACATGTGTTTCTTTTTGGATGCAGTTAATGAGTTTTGGTTTTCAGAATAAATGCTTTAACATGCCAATAAAATAGCCTGCAAAGTGACTTCCAATATATCTTGATAAGGGAGGAATTGATTAATGTTAGCTAGATCTATGGGATGTGGGGTATTCATGAAAGTACAAGTTTAATAGTTTCAGAATTGGAGACATTTTTATTTTCTTTTTTTCCCCAGTTTTTTTCTATAACCCCCTTTCCCTTTTTCACTTAACTCCTTTCCCTCCTATAATGTTACCAATGATCCACAAGATGGAGATATTTTTGAATTTACTATTAATTCATGAACTGTAGAATTAATGTGTTCTTCCTGTCCTTAGCACATCAATAACTAACTGATTATTCTAGTTTTTTGACTGTCTTTGCTTACAATATTTATTAAAGAAATATCATAATGACAGATATGGTGTCACCAAGAATCCTAGTCTTACACATTTTATGAAAAAACAATGTAGAGTGGAAAATTGGTCCTGCATATACATATGTATTCAGAGTAATAATTTTTGAAGTATCAAATGAGCTAATTTGATGTTTATATATACATATTATTTGGGGATTTTTATTTTTTAGACTACAAAGACAGTTGGATCAACTCAACAAACATTAGAAAATATCTCTAACATAGCAGGAAATGGGTCTTTTTCATCATCATCATCTTCCCACTTACCTTCTGAAAATGAAAAGCAGCAGCAGATTCAACCCAAGACATACAACCCAGAGACCCTGACAACTATCCAAACACAGGACATTTCACAGCCTGGTACCTTTCCAGCAGTTTCTGCTTCTAATCAGCTGCCCAACAGTGATGCACTACTGCAGCAGGCTACCCAGTTTCAGACCAGAGAAACTCCAACTAGAGAAGTACTGCAATCAGATGGTACAGTGGTTAATTTGTCACACCTGACTGAGTCATCCCAGCAACAGCAGCAGTCACCACTACAAGAACAAGCGCAGACTTTACAGCAGCAGATTTCATCCAATATTTTCCCATCACCAAATAGCGTGAGTCAGCTACAGAATACAATTCAGCATTTGCAAGCCGGAAGTTTTACAGGCAGTACTGCTAGTGGCAGCAGTGGAAATGTTGACTTGGTCCAACAAGTTTTAGAGGCACAACAACAGTTATCTTCAGTTTTATTTTCTGCTCCAGATGGTAATGAGAATGTTCAAGAACAGCTTAGTGCAGACATTTTTCAACAAGTCAGTCAAATTCAAAATAGTGTAAGCCCTGGAATATTTTCCTCAACGGAGCCAGCAGTCCATACTAGACCAGATAATTTAATCGCTGGAAGAGCCGAAAGTGTTCACCCACCGACTGAGAACACATTATCCAGTCAACAGCAGCAACAACAGCAGCAACAAGTAATGGAATCATCAGCTGCGATGGTGATGGAGATGCAGCAGAGTATCTGCCAGGCAGCTGCCCAGATCCAGTCCGAGTTATTTCCTTCACCTGCGTCAGCAAATGGGAACCTTCAGCAATCTCCAGTTTACCAGCAGACTTCTCACATGATGAGTGCATTATCTACCAATGAAGACATGCAAATGCAGTGTGAATTGTTTTCTTCTCCACCTGCAGTTTCTGGAAATGAAACTACTACAACCACCACACAGCAGGTTGCAACCCCTGGCACTACCATGTTTCAGACATCAAGTTCAGGAGATGGAGAAGAAACTGGAGCACAAGCAAAGCAGATTCAGAACAGTGTCTTTCAGACCATGGTCCAAATGCAACATAGTGGGGACAGTCAACCTCAAGTTAACCTTTTTTCATCTACGAAAAGTATGATGAGTGTGCAGAATAATGGTACTCAGCAACAAGGTAATGGTTTATTCCAGCAAGGTAATGAGATGATGTCCCTCCAATCTGGGAATTTTTTGCAACAGTCTTCTCATTCACAGGCTCCACTTTTTCATCCTCAGAATCCTATTGCTGATGCTCAGAACCTTTCCCAGGAAACTCAAGGTTCTATTTTTCACAGTCCAAGTCCTATTGTCCACAGTCAGACTTCTACAACATCCTCTGAACAATTGCAGCCTCCAATGTTTCACTCTCAGAGTTCCATGGCTGTGCTGCAGGGCTCTTCTGTTCCTCAAGACCAGCAGTCAGCCAACCTATTTCTTTCCCAGACTCCAATGAATAATCTTCAAAGTAACACAGTAGCCCAAGAAGAACAGATTTCATTTTTTGCAGCTCAAAACTCAATTTCTCCACTTCAGTCAACATCTAACACTGAGCAGCAAGCTGCTTTCCAACAGCAGGCTCCAATATCACACATCCAGACCCCTATGCTTTCTCAGGAACAGGCACAACCCTCCCAGCAAGGTATGTTCCAGCCTCAGGTGTCCCTGGGCTCCCTGCCTCCTAATCCAATGCCTCAGAACCAACAAGGACCGATCTTCCAGTCACAGCACTCAATAGTCGCTATCCAGAGTAACTCTCCATCCCAGGAGCAGCAGCAGCAGCAACAGCAGCAGCAGCAGCAACAGCAGCAACAGCAGCAGCAGAGCATTTTGTTCAGTAATCAGAATACCATGGCCACAATGACATCTCAGAAGCAGCCACCACCAAACATGATGTTCAACCCAAGTCAAAATCCAATGGCTAATCAGGAGCAACAGAACCAATCCATCTTTCACCAACAAAATAATATGGCCCCAATGAATCAAGAGCAGCAGCCCATGCAATTTCAGAACCAGCCTACAGTTTCCTCTCTTCAGAACCCAGGCCCTACCCAGTCTGAGTCACCACAGACCTCCTTGTTCCATAGTTCTCCTCAGATTCAGTTGGTCCAAGGGTCACCCAGTTCGCAAGAGCAGCAAGTAACACTGTTCCTCTCTCCAGCATCCATGTCTGCTTTGCAGACCAGTATGAACCAACAAGACATGCAGCAGTCTCCTCTTTATTCTCCTCAGAACAACATGCCTGGAATCCAAGGAGCCACATCTTCACCTCAACCACAGGCTGCTTTATTTCATAACACTACTGGAGGCACAATGAACCAACTACAGAATTCTCCTGGCTCATCTCAACAGACTTCTGGAATGTTCTTATTTGGCATTCAAAATAGTAAGAAACTCTTTCTGATTTCTTATTTCTTAAATGTTATTGATTGAAATGGTCAGATTATTATTTTTACTAAAAGGAAGCAAAACACAGGGGTCTTAAGAGCACAGAGTGTACTTAGAACTGAGTTCAAGTTCCAACTATACTACTTATATACTGTGAGATCATGGACAAGTTACATGACCTACAAAAGCTTCAATTTCCACATCTTAAATGGTGGTAATATTATCTACTTACTCAAAAAAGGATAATGGGAGGACTAAATGTGGTCATGAATGTAAATGAAGGTGTTTGCCATTTTAAGCTATAAACTTGAAAGGAAAATGAAGTAAGAATGACAGAAAATATCTCTGCCAATTAAAATAAGTAGTTTCCAAGGAGGTAAAAACTCATCTTTAATGTTTATATACCGAAGAAAATGTGTAGGACTTACTTAGGATTAACGAAGCAAAGTTGTAGTTGTATACCACTTAGAGGAGACCTGGGATGAAGTCCAGTACTGTTCGGTGAGAACCTTTTTATGGGGCTGTCAGGTGCCTTCCTTCTAGTTCTATATTGGGTAGGCACAATAATCAGTTTCCCCCAGCAACTAATAAATATCTTCTTATAAATATTAATGGAAAGTAACTAATCAGGTAGCTTCTCTATTTTAAATGTCTCTGCAGACTGTAGTCAGCTTTTAACTTCTGGACCAGCTACATTGCCAGATCAGTTGATGGCCATAAGTCAGCCAGGCCAACCCCAGAATGAGGGTCAGCCTCCTGTGACAACACTTCTTTCTCAGCAAATGCCAGAGAATTCTTCACTAGCATCCTCTATAAATGCCAACCAGAACATTGAAAAGATTGATTTGCTTGTTTCATTGCAAAACCAAGGGAACAGCTTGACTGGCACCTTTTAACTGGATGAGTAAGTACAACATTTTGGCTTTTTTATTGAGAAGCATCAATAAATTGTATTATTCTTACCAGATTTGGGCTTAAATAATACCACTCTTTAAACCCTACTCTTTTGAAATATAGCTTTCTCACAAGGTAGTATTTTTTCGATCTGCATAAATTACTCAAATGATAGCTCGTAGTCCTGTTGTTAATACCAGGCAATCCAAGTTTCTTTGCCATGGAATGATGGAACATCCAAGGAACATACTATATGTTAGATACAGTTACATCTCATTTCTCCCTTCCTCCAGAAATACTGAGTCAGAAAAGTCTGTGGAAATATAAATATGATGAGGTATCATTTATGGTATTGTAATATACTTTGGGGTCATTCAAGGTAATGGGAAATTTCTAAATGCTTCCCTCCCTAGTGAGTTATATTCAACTTCTCCTTCTTTTTTAGAAATTCCATGAAGAAAATTCTGATTCCAAGATGTCCTGAGATCATGTGATTCCATGAGGATTTTTGAACTGTTACTTTAAAAACAAAACAAGAGTATGAAAAACTGTGATTGAGTAAATGGATAGATTTTACTTTTACTGCAAAAGAGCACACCTATGCTGCCTGTTGCAGTAATTAGCCACCATTGTTAACATCTTCATATTTTATATTCCTAATAACAGTAATGACTGAGAATCTATTTGAGTTTCCAGCTGACAGAATTAATTGTTGCTATTTTCCTAGGCGCTATTTCTCTAAAAGTACAGTTTAAATCCGAAAGCTGGACTGCTCAGTTATTATTGCTATTAGAGAGTAATTCAGAATGTCATGTTTACTTTTGTTCTTCATTCATATTTTCTTTCCTGCGTCGTTTTAGTGAAGTAATGGCTTTTGAAAAAGGAAAGGTCACATAGTAACTAAAACTAAGGCTGTGATTCTTCCATATAAGAAGCACGGCTATTGGCCAAAGTGAAGGAATCTTTTGTCAGTTTTTATGGAGAAACTGAAGGGGTAACATTCTAACAAGTAGCTGTATTAAGAGCTCTGCACAGTTAAGAGGCATCTTTATCACAAAAGGCAGACAGCACACAAACTAGGAAGAGCTGAAATGCTATTGATTTTATTTTTTCCGAGAGTTGCTAATTTTCTGCATTTCTCTTAAGGGGTTTAGCCATAAATGTGCAAAAAAAAATTATCTTGCTCTATCAAAAAATGAAGGGGATAATATGTGGTAAATTATGTTCTGATATCCTCCTTCAGCAGTTAAAACTGAACTGACACAGCAATTTGAGTGTTTTCTTCTGATCCCCGTAGTGGACCGATGTTCCCTTTTTTATCATCATTTATATTATTCTCCTCTTCTCACTTTATTTTAGACAATGAGTAATATACTAGCTTTGTGACCCTGTAGCAACTTAAAGGAAAAGGCCACTTTGGTCTGGGGTAACCCAGCAACTCCTGCAGCACAGGCGGGGCGGGGGCCACCCTCTCAGGAATGAGGGGAGCTGATTCCTGAGAAACAAGAAACAATGCATTTTTTTCCATGAACGGTGCTGTTCTGAAGTCTTCAAATTTTCCCCTCTAATAGAAAGCAGTATACATTTACATTTAAAAAAAAAATAAAAAGGCAAACAAATTTCTTGAAACATCACTTCTCCCTGAACTGCAGAGAGTGTAATTCACTTGTCACCTCAGTGCTTTACAGTTTGAAGTGGTCACTTACCTGATGGTTCCCACAAGCCTTAGGCTTTACAGGGTCATGTCATTGACTTAAAATGAAGAATTAACTTGTGTTACATCTATAGAGAGCAAAATTACACACTCCAGAATTTGCAGTTGTAGCATTAGTTATACAGTTTTGGGTGTTCTTGCCACCCATGGGATGCCTGCTTCTCACTACAACCTATTGTCTGGACACATGCTTATGTCTTATTTTCCTTTTGGCATGTAGAAAGCTGTTAATACAGTTTAAGGCCAAATTGTGTGTGGCTTCTATCTGTAGATAAGATGTTTTGGTATTCATGTCCGTTTCATTTATTTTTTTTAAGTGTACAAAAAAATAGCCTGTTAATTGTTTGTCAAAGGCTACTTTTGTTTGTTTGTTTTTTAATTTTTTTCTATCCTATACATTTAGTTGAACTTTGTGGAATTGTGGTGTTGGTTTTGTTTATACAGCCAGATTTTTCCCCCTTTTTGTGGTCTTCCTTGGTTCTTCAGATGTGCTCTTCTTCTGATTTGTTCTTCTATATTCTTCCCTCCACCCCAACCCTTTCTTTCTTTCTCTCTCTGATTGAGAGGCATTGAATTACGTTTTCAGTAGTACAGGCTTCTTGCCGATATGAAGGGAACTTTTCAGAAAGAGACCTACTCTGGGTCATTTACTTTTGAATACAGTTTTCAATCGTTCAAGTTTTGGATGGTTTATATCTAATGTGTGTTTCATTTTTTTGGAAAGCTATATTTTGTATTTAGGAAATGGTATACTATTTTGCTATTTGTACTGAGTGAGTACATTGGCATAAATATAGAAATTTATATATATACATATATATAAACTATTCTTTTTTTGCCACACATTTTTGTGGTAAATTTGTGAGTTTGTCTGATGTTCTACCACAACGTGGCGTCTGATAACAGTGAGGGGGGGTTTGTTATGTCTTTATTGAGTATTTAAGTATCTTTTGAAACAAATGACCTGTTCATCTGTGGCCATTCCATCGGGCAGTTCCTTGATGCTATCAGTGGGCTAGAGGCAGCTTACTGTGTGTTTGCTGGGTCTTCGCTCGGCAAGATGTCAGAGTAAGGAAACCCACCTAGGCAGTTGTGTCAAATGGTGTTTCACGAGAATGAGCCATTCAGTCCTTGCTCACTATATATTTAATATTTTATTGTTGTTATTGTTATTATTAATTGGCTTTCTGTATTCTATGCCTTTTATTTATAATGACACTAAAAAAATACCCATGTTTGTAATTTTAATAACATTTTCCCCATCTTGTAATATCCAGAGCTACTTTATAAATTCTCTGAACCAAAAGCATTTTCCTCAATACGTCATCTCTCCCCACCCATCAGGAAAAATTACCCAATATAGTTCAGGTTATAAGAAGGACCAGCCACACAATCCAGTGCTTCAGTTTTAAAATGTAAAACTCTAACTGCAGAGGTATAAAGAGGTAGCTTACCCAGCAGGTATAAAAATAGGAAGTAGAAATAAAATACGTTTATTTCTGAGTTTTCTGACTTTTTTTCTAAGAGATTACACAGGAGACTCAGGAAGTCTGTTTGTTCACCAGGTTCCAATTAGAATGTTTGTTAACACTGCTCTGTGGATGAAGTGGTGGCAAGAAGACTGGCTTGTGTGCTGACTTCTGTTCTGTTGTTTAGCCAGAGGCTTATCATTGTAAAATGCTGATTGCCAATGCCAAGTCACCAGGGACCAATTTTCTGTTTTATGGCATCTAAGTTTAGAACAGAACATACACCTGAACTGTAGTGGCTTGATTGGATGGAGCAGAAAACCCAATTTTTATTTTCATAAATTTTGTGGTTATTTATACAAGGGCTGTGCTATGCTACCATATTCTTATTTGATAATGATTTTTTCTTTTTTTTTTTTTACCATTGTTAAATGTTCCTTACCCCTAAAGGTCAATGTTAAGTACAGCATTCTGAATATTTGGTTACAAAAAACATTTGTCTTCTTATTGAAGAGTTAGCTCAGTGGTCAGTGGTTGATACTTGTGCTAATAATAATACAACTTCCAGATTACTGTTACAAATTATATGGGATAGACTCCATGAGCCAGCAAAGGCCTTGGAAGCAACAATTTATTAAATTTATTTATGGCAGAAGGACCTAAATAAACTATGAACCTCTTTTATTCCTTTATATTGTTACATTCAATTGCTCTTTCTTTTAGCAACTCACCTTAATGCTTGGAGCTTATCTGTCTCTCTCTAACTTACTCTGTGTGTGTGTATGTGTGTGTTACTCTTTATTGTCATTCCATTATAAATCCACACCAACGTGGGAGAAGATAACTAGAAGTCATATTTGCTACTGAGCTTTATCATATTACCTTTGTAATTAGAGTATCATGCTGTTATTTAGTCAGTGCAAATCTATTTTTGCCATTCTCCCTAGAACAGGTTTTTAAAGAACTATTTATTATAAGAGCAGAATTAATGAAGGACCTCCCTTTCTTTTTTCTTTTTTGGTAATACTGTATATGCTATAGTTGAGAAGTTCATTATAGTGCATTTTTTGTCCATCAGAACTTCAGCTAATCTGCCTAGAAAAATAGTGTCAAAGGAAATGAGAAAGAATTTGTATCAGAGTCCCTCTAGGACTAAGATAATGATTCCTTTTGACCATTTAAACTGTTTTGGACAGTTGTTTTGGAAAAGTTAAATGTTTTAGACAGATCAGTAATTAAAGACTAGAGTTAAATGCTATAATAATCAAAGCCTCAAATTAAACATGGCTTATAAATACTAGGAGTAATTTGAGAATTTTTCATTGTTCTGATGAAAATTTCTGTTCTAATACCTGGTTCCTAATTGAATTTTTTTCTAATTCATTGAAAATTATGTGAGGCCTGTTAGCTTTACTTCGTGACCACAGGCTTCATCCCTACCCAGTGCAGCCATGTTGTATATGCACACATTTGGTTATAAGGAGGGACTCAGTGGGGAGACTGTATAGATCAGCTTTATTAGAAAAATAACTCAGAGTACATAGCCCTAGTAAGTTAGGTTAGTAGAATCTTGTTACATACTAAAAAGAAGTTTTCTCTTCTGCTTATTTGTGTCACTAGAACTAAGTCATGGACATAATTTGTATTCATAATGCAGTAAATATCAGAGTAACATCTACAATGTCACTTGTGTGAATTGTCCCAGTGCTCTAATCACGTATTTAATCCCCCTTGATTTCATGCCATTCTAGCCTCCTTCATTAATAAAATTGTATCTTTATTCCACTTTCTCTTTCAGGAAGTTTTTTTTAAATAATATTTTATATCTAGATCAAATGCTTATGGAAAAGTGCCTTTTTACCATGAGAGTGCCCCTTTCTTGTAATTTCATTTTACACTGTTGCCAAAAACAAATACACAAATGATTTCGCTAGGCCCCAACTTCAATTTTTTCATTTAGTCCATTCTTTTCTCTATTTTTCATTCATCATAGAAAGTAACTTCCCTAGGATTCTCCCTTTGGCTTAGAGTAACAGAGAAGTTACATTGCTAGAATTGTTCCTCTGAGGGAGGGTAAGTAATAGATTATAGAATTACACTGTTTGGGCTTTATATAAATTATCTACATATGTCTTCATCTTGACCAAGTAATGATAGGTCCTATCTGAATGCTAATGAAAATTTTATTATCTGTGAGACTCCATGTACACAAATGTTTGTAGTTAAATTTCAGGAAGGAAGTATTTAAAGCATCTTCTCTGATCTTACTAGACGGATGAAAATCACTAACATAGTTTAGGTAAAACCTGGTAATGTCAACTTTTCTAACTAGACAAGGCCATGTAATTCATTGTAGTGCTCCTCTTGTCTGTCAGAACCTTCGTAATCTTTATGAAAAATAGTGTCCAAGGAAATAAAGTAGTTATATTGGAATCCCTCTAGGACTAAGATAATGATTCCTTCCAACAAGATACAGTTGGATTAAGTGTCCCTCTGGTTTTTGTCAATTTTGCCTCCATTCTAGTTCTAGTTCCTTACTGCAGTGGTGGGTGCCTAACAAGAGGGCAGGAGAGCAGTAGCTTTGGCATAGAGCTGTTTTCCCTATGTATTTCTTTTACTTAGTGGCTCTGAAGACTGCAAACCTTTTATGCAATATTCTTAATACCCTAATGATATTATGCACTTTAATCATTCCAAAGAAGTCAAGAATGCTGTATAGTGATGATTCCTTCTTAATAAATACATTTTAACTATTTATGTCCCTTTTTATTTTGGATAGCCAGCTATCCAAATGTGTTATATGAATATTTTCTAAAATGACTATAGTAGGACTATATATAGTAGGACTATAGTAGGACTTAAGACTTTGACTATGTGAAGAAATGATTACACTTCAGCAAATCATTTTAGAAATATTAAATGTTCAGCTTGCTAATCTATATGTTTGAGACTTAATTAAAACCAGCTTTCTTCCAGTATTTTTTTATGTCATGTTTATAAAAACGTTGTAGTATATAGTTTCTACATAAATAGTGTAAACCAGTGGTTTTCAAAGTATGGTCCTCAGCCCACCAGCCAACATCTGTATCACTTGGGATCTAGTTAGAAATGCACATTTTGGGCCCTATCATAGACATACTGAATTAGAAACTCTGGCATGGGGCCTAGCAATCTGTGTTTTAACAAGCCCTCCAGGTGATTCTGATGTATGCTCAATTTGAAAACCACTGGTATAAATGTTATACAGTAAAATCTAGAAAGGTTTTCCCCCAATTCATACAAATAGTTATATATATTGTTCTTTATGTAAATTCAGCTTAACCCGGTTATCCATAATCATTTATTGGCAATGTTAATTTATTCTTAGTACTGCCTGTAGAAATATAATATGTTTTGTGTACATAAATAATTTAGTTATTGATAATTCAGTTAACTTAGTTTGGCATTTTCCTACCATTTACTAAAAAAGTTTACATTAAATGACTGATTTAAATACATAGGTGCAATCTTCTATATTTCTTTAAATTGTTAAGATATTTAAATAGCTAAAACAATTGACGGGTGCTAAAGTCTCCTGTTTATCCATGAAATGGGTACATTGTGGGCAGTGATAATACAAGCTTTCTTTTCATTGCCTCTTACTTTACCAGCAGACCACAATTTTGGTCTGGCTAGACCAACTTTCAGAACATCATTCCTTGTATTTAGATTTGTATCTGAGATATTAAACAAGATGGCTAGCCAGGTCACAAAGCACCTTATTTATTTAATTTCTTTTTTTAAATAGATAAAACTTATTTAAAAGTAGCTTGGTTTGTATGAGAACTGATGCAGTAGAGATATAGCTGTTCTCAGAACTTATACTTCAGACAAGCATTATTTACTAAAATAAATATTGGACAAGATAGTGCATTATATAATCTGGGCATTTCTCCCTTCTCAATCGTATGCTTCATGGTAAATATAAACTAACAAGATAAGTAGATTTATCCATTCATTTTAGTCTCCATGTGTAATTCAGCACCTCCATAATTGCTGTAATCTTCCTTCCACTGTTTACAAATCACCCAATTAATCAACTCATGGAAGAAAAATGCACATTCAAAATAAAAATAAAATAAAATTTTATAAAAGTCACCACTGCTGTCTTTGCTTAATACTAGCAGTGGAAATATAAGTGGCTTACTCTACAAACCTTGGTGCTGGCAGTACATAGGCAAACTGTGGGGAGATGCTCTAGGTACATTCCTCCTTTCTTGTTCCCTTCCCACCTCTTCCCCACTTTATTGCGTAATATATTCCTGTATCCAAAGAATTCTACCACAATTCTATTTGACTCCAACTTAGAGTGTTTCTTTTCTTTTAAAAGCCCCGTGTTTAACCATATCATCCTTGCTCTCTTTTTTTCCCCAGAAGTAATTTGAAATAGTTTGAAATAGTTTATATAGGGTTGCTTATTATTTTAGCTAATGAACCTCAGGACAACACACACATACACACCATCTCAGATGTTTGAGATTGGCTTTGGAATCAGCCTAATGTGTCCAATTAAGAACTGTCTTGCACTAAAGTGTTTATGCCTTTAGTAGCTACAAGCTGATTCCAGTGACATTGAGCTAATTTCTTTTGAGCTAATGAATGTATCTGCTCACCTTGTTCCCTTCTAATTGGTAAGCTCCAAGTAATTCCTACTTTTTTCGGTCAACTTTTACTGAGTTTTATTTACTTCTTTTACTTAGTCTTTTAATTAACATACTGCAGATATTTCATTAACCTTTTCTCGAGTGCTTTAGCTACCATTCTGCCATTTAAGTTTTTTAATTGTATTTTGCTTGAGCACATTGGTCAACCACTGAACTGCCTTCTTCCATTGTCCTGCAATGATATAAGGATTACATTTTTGTGTATATGGCTTTCATAGTTGGGATTTCAGAGCACTGACACCAGATATTTTCAGTTTGTTCTGTGGGGGAATTTCATTTGCATCTATGTTTTTAGCTATCTGTGATAACTTGTTAAATATTAAAAAGATATTTTGCTTCTATTGGAACATTTGTATACTCGCAACTATATTTCTGTAAACAGCTGCAGTCAAAAATAAAACATTGAAAGTTTTCATTTTGCAGTGGGTAACTGTCTTTTTTCCTCAAACTTTTGAATTAACATCCATGAATGTCAGTTTTGAGCAACATGAGTATGTGGCTGAAATGATAAAATCAGTAGGAAAAGGTATGAAATATAGATCTGTTTTTGAACACTCTGTGTCTATTTTGTCAGGCAGTGTACAAAGTGACAGTGTGGTAGCAAACCATGTATCAGAGAGGTGCTTTTGCCAAAAACCAAATCTCCCCAGCCTTCAGTCCCACATCCAGAGGCAATCTCTTTTTGTTGTGCTATCAGTTACTTCCACATATATAAATTGATGTTCGCCAAAACGTATATATAACATACACTGGTGGTATTTGAAATGAAACATGAGTAAAACATACATGTCTTTGTGCATTAGGAAAAAAATGTACATCTACCTACTAGACTCTGGGGAAATGTGATACTTAAAAACAAATATAGATGATATATGGACATCATCTATATAAGTAACTGAAACTTCAGAAGCACTGCTTTAAACAGTATGCTTATACCTCTTATCAATATAGACTGTGTTGATTCTATGAAAGTGACTGAATTTTAGCCTACCCAAATGTATACACACGTGAGTTGTCCATTTTGGAGGCTTTATATTATTTTAACAATGCTGCCATTGTTGCAAATGTGTTTAAAGGTTGTCTTTTGGCATTTATTGACTTCATCAGCACTGGAAAGAAGTGATAATGAAGTGAAATTCAGTAAGTATAAATATCAAAAAGGGTGGGGAATGGGCTAGATGGGTGATTAAGGAAGGCACTTATTATAACGAGCAC
The DNA here is from genome assembly GCF_011100685.1 of Canis lupus familiaris. Lineage (NCBI taxonomy): Eukaryota > Metazoa > Chordata > Mammalia > Carnivora > Canidae > Canis > Canis lupus. Next base: position 80,575,280 of record NC_049226.1, on the reverse strand, counting down.
TGGACATTGTATGTAAGTGAGGAATCACTGAATTCTCCCAAAATTCTAACTCCACTGTGTTAACGACCTAAAATTTAAATTTAAAAAAAATTAAAAAGTAAAAATAATAAAAGGGTTAAAAAAAACAAAAACAAAAACCTTGGATCGGAAAAACAGCCTGTTGTGTGGGCAATAGATTGATCTGAAGTGGAGACTGTTAAGTGGCTGCCAGAAAAGCTGATGCAATCCTGGGTTACATAATTCAAGTTACAGTGTCCAGAACAAGGGAGGTAGTTGTCCTTGCTTTACTTCAAGCTCCTAAGAGTACTACTCTGTCCTATCATAAGGAGCGAACACAATCTTGACAGCCGTGTATCAGGCCTATATGAGAATTGGAACATCATTCATGCCTGCTCAGGACCCAACAGGGACTTCTGGAAGTATAAAAGTAGCTACAATTTCTCAACACCAACAGTTAATGGTCTCGCTCTCCAGAAGAGGTATGGATTGCTACTCTTGTGCTCTCTTTCATGGTGCCATCATCCTTGCTTCTACTAAGGCAATATACTGTAGTATTTAAAAGCCTAAGATCGGGTGACAAACCATGAGAGACTCTGGGAAATGAACAAAGGGTTTTGGAAAGGGAGATGGGAACTCTGGGAAATGAACAAAGGGTTGTGGAAGGGGAGATGGGTGGGGGGATGGGGTAACTGGGGACAGAGGAGGGCACTTGATGGGATGAGCACTGAGTGTTATATGTTGGCAAATCAAACTTCAATTAAAAAAAAAAAAAGCCTAAGATCTTGAGTTTGCCCACCTGAGTGGAGTTCTGGCTCCTGCACATACGATTTAACTTCATTCTTTCATCTCCTTACTTATAAAGTACAAACAAAAATAAAACCCTTTTCTTAGGGTTATTGCAGAACTAAGTAAATTAATCCATGTAAAATTACATAGTTCCTGGCACACAGTAAGTGCCTAATCAGTGTTAACCTTGTTTTCGTATTACTAGTCCTGATACTACTTAGCTCTTCTGTTCTTTGTGCACTAGATCCCATCTCCTTTTGTTTTGTTTTGTGCGTGTGTGTGTGTGTGTGTGTATCTCCTTTTGTTTTTTTCCAAAGACCTGTTCCTTTCATTGCCTTCTTTCTCCAGCATCAAAACCTTTCTCTCTGAGTCATTCCTACTGGCATGTAAATTTGCTATGATGTCCCTTATCTTTTAAAAAGTCAAATAACTTTGTTTGCCCATACAACTGTGTACACAAAGTTTCCACTTCCTCCCCTTACATTCTTTCTTTTTTTTTTTTTTTTAAGATTTTATTTATTTATTCATGAGAGACACAGAGAGAGAGAGAGGCAGAGACACAGGCAGAGGGAGAAGCAGGCTCCACGCAGGGAGCCCGACGCAGGACTCAATCCCCGGTCTCCAGGATCACACCCTGGCCTGAAGGCGGCGCTAAACCGCTGAGCCACCGGGCTGCCCCCTTCCATTCTTTCTTGAACGCATTCCAAACCACTCCTGAAATGCCTCTTGTCCAAATCACCAGTGGCGTCCACATAGCTATATGCAAGTCCATTCTCAGACCTATCTTACTTGGCTTACGAGTAGTATTGGACACACTTGATCACTTCCTCTTTGAAACACGGTTAGCTTTCAGACCCCACATTCAACAAGCCTGCTCTGCTGGCCACCTTTTTAAATTCTCATCTTCTTGACCTCTTTAACACCAGAGAGCCCTAGAGGGGTCAATCATCGGATCTCTTTTCGTAATTTATTTCCTAGGTAATCTCATCCGTGACATTGCTTTATATACTATCTCTCTGTTGAAGATTTTCAAGTGTATGCCTCCAGTCGTAGTGTTCACCAAAACGTATATATAACATAACATACACTGGTGGTATTTGAAATGAAACATGAGTAAAACATACATGTCTTTGTGCATTAGGAGAAAAATGTAACTTCTCCCCTAACTCCAGGTTCCTTTTTTTTTTCTTCTTTTTAAGATTTTATTTACTTATTTGAGAGAGAGAGAGCATGCTAGAGAGCATGAACTGGGGGAGAGGCAGAGGAAGAGAAAGAAGCAGACTCCCCATTGAGCAAGGAGCCCATTGTGGGGCTCCATCCCAGGGCCCCTGGATCATGACCTAAGCCGAAGGCAGATGCTTAACTGAGCAACCCAGGCACCCCGTAACTGCATGTCCCTATTATCCTTACTAGACACCCATTTCAAACATAAAATGTCTGAAGTCAAATTTTGATTCCACCCTTCCCGACCCCAACTTCTGCCCCCAATATGCTTTCCAAATTCTTGCTCATCCCAGCAAATGCAATCTCCGTTCTTCCAGTTGTGTAAGCCAAAATATGTTTTGAGTTTTTTATCTGACCTAGATCCAGTCCTTTACCAAATACTGTTAACACAACCTTTGAAATACATACAACCTGGGACGCCTGGGTGGCTCAATGGTTGAGCGCCTGCCTTCAGCTGAGGGCGTGATCCTGGGGTCCCCGGATCGATTCCTGCATCAGGCTCCCTGCATGGAGCCTGCTTCTCTCTGCCTGTGTCTCTGCCTCTCTCCCTCTGTGTCACTCATGAATAAATAAAATCTTTTTTTAAAAATGAAATATACAGCCTTTTAAAATCCACTTCTTGACACCTCTTGCTCAAAATGTTTATTGGCTAGATTGTCACACTGTCCCACAATTCGCTGTGCTTCCATGATTGCCTTATACTTGATTCCTCCCCTACCAGCCAGAATTAAACATGGGTCATATGATATTATACTTCTGCCCAAAACTCTCCAGTGACTTCCTATCTTTATATTCTTACAGCACTTGTAAGGCTCTATATGATCCGATCCCGGCTATATATCTGACATAGCCTTCTGTTTTTTTCTCTGCTTTGGTTACACTAACTTCTTATTTCTTCTTCACACCGCGCACGTTCCTGCCTCAGGTATTTGCACGCTGAGATCACTACTGCCCGGAGCGCCTTCCTTCACGCATCTGCCTACACCTCACTCTCTCACTTTGTCAGGACTTCGCAAACATGTAGCCTTATCGGGCAGGTCTTTCTTGATTACCTTGTATAAAACAAAACTCCTATCCCATCTCTCTCTTACCCTGCTCTTTCTTCCTTGCATTAGGTACTTGGTTTTTGTCAATCGTTGCCAACTCCCACTGCCTAGAAGAGTATCTAGCCCATTGACTGGATAAATCAGAATAAATCAGGCAAATCACAGTAAATACTGCCCCTTGGCATTTGTTTACTGAATTCTAGGTTTTTCTTGATTTCTAGAATGTTTTTCCTGGATCTCTGTAAATGTCCCGTAGATTCCCGGCGAGGGTCTTAATAGGTTGTTTCTTTACCAATTCAATATGAAGCAGCCCTGTTGGGAGAGCTCTCCAGTCTTATAAGCTTCTGGCCATAATTTTTTTTTTTTAAGATTTTAAGATTTTATTTTTAAGGGGCCGGAACTCACAACTCCCAAGATCAAGAGTTGGATGCTCTACCAAGTTGGCCTCCAGGCACCCTGGCCGTAATTTATTGTTGCAGACTGATCCCATCTTCCCTAGTAGGTTCCACTTTTGCCTGTATGCCTCCATCACTAGCTTCACTGAAACCAATGAGTGTGCATCCATTTTGTAGAAATGGTTTTTATTTCATCTGGAGCTTTCAGAAATTTACAAAAATTGCAGTGAGAATGAAGGCAACAAGAAAACATCTTTCAAACTGAAGCACCTAGCCATCTGCCATTGTAGGGGGAAATACCCAAATGCCTGTCAGCATCTGACACGTGAGGCTCCTGCCTGCTGCCCTCCTTTTCTTGGCCGGTCCAGGACCTGTTCCCAGTGTCCAGCAACCTTGTTTAGCCTCCTCTCTCGTTTCCTTTCAGTGCACCACAAGAGGGCAGCCTTTCATCATACTCTACTGGAATTATACCGACAGCGAGCTGCACTGCTGTAATCTAAACTGGAAATTGGAACAGTATACCAAAATTGTTCAAAGTTAACGAAACTCTAGGATTACAATTTCATCCCCAAAATGGTGGGACCAAACCACATCCAAAAGGAAAGTCATCAGTTTAGCAGTGGAGAAGAAAACCTCCAGGGTGTTCTAAGCTCAAAAATAAAGTACTATTTGTAGGAGGCTTTTGTTAAGTAACTATTTCTTGTTTGGTCATTGTAGCAGATGTACTGTATGGATGTGTTGGTTTATTTCTGCAGATATTAAATTAGAAGACTGAGACAAAGAAGAGACCTTTATTATCTTTTCACTTGAAAGTATCTCTAGGTACTGTATACAAACTACAAAAGTTGAAGCAAGAGGAACTCTCACATTAGGCATACTAGTCACGGCGCAGTAATTAAAGCCAGTATCTATGGTAAACAAGCATAGATTAGTAACTACTAAACCAGTCCCTTGGGTCAGCACCCAGTCATTTTTTTTCTCTGACCAATTCCCTTCTGCCATAAGCCACAGAGAGGAAACTAAAAGAAAAGTATGTCATTAAAGGGCTGGATGCTGTCTCGCAGATTCAGCCCTAAAAATTCATACTTAAAAAGAATTAAATTGTATAGAGGACCTTAAAGAATATTGTCTGGCATCTTTTCTCCATCTTTCCCTGCTGTATATCCTGAGTGGCCTCTTGAGCCTAATCAGATTTTGCCATGATCGCAATCATAAGAATCAGTTATATTTACTACAACTATCCAAAAATATAGGAATACAGTCTATTCTGTCTCCTAGTCATTCCTTGTGGAAAAAGAAAAACACACAAATCTCAAAGACTAAAGCAAGTCAAAGAAGTCCAAAAAAGAAACCTCGATTTGGCTACATTTTAGAAGGAAATAAAGCCTTGTGAGTTTCATTTTCTGGCTTTGATCTGGTTGTCAGTTGGGATGGACTTGCCCAAATGATGGCCCACAGAAAGGCCAAATTTCTCGTTTTTCTGCTTATCTTGCACTTCCTTTTTCATTAAGAATCCTGCCTGAAAGTTTAAGTCAAAGAGGCTACTTGGAGCAAAATACAGTGGAGTCTCATTCCAGATATTCTCCAGGCGTTTCTTCCATCCTTCCAAGATCTGAATTCGGACATCCATAGGAGTGTGCCCAATGCTATAGGTCAGTTGAGGTTCCAGGACTTGGAAGCCACAGAAATGCAGAGTGCCACTCTGGGGATACACCAAAGCACAAAGATGAGTCACACAACAAACCCTACACAGCTTGAACCATATACAAACAGCGAAAGTCAATCTAGGTTTTCCAGTAAGAGGATCCAATGTAGGGGCCTGAGGCCCCCTGGAGAAGCAATTCATATCTGTTTTCTTTCTCTCACCTGCTCTCTATTCCTAGCTGTTACCTATTTTATTTAGCCTAGTCAGCTGAACTCTTCTTTAAATGAATAAAACCTTGAAACACTGCCAGCCTGGGATCCTCTGCCAAAAATGCCGGAAGTTCTATTACATAAGGGAGTTTCAGCTTCTTGGCAGCCAACTCGTGCCAAGGCATGCCAATTTGCCTTTCTCTGCCTCTCTGTGTAACTAGAGGAGTCTCAATAAATGATTCCTATAACTTCTTCTCCAGTACCAACTGCCCGCTATTATAGGGGGCCACCATATTTGTTCTCTCCAATCCTCTTCTCTAGAGGGGATTATCTTGATACTCCAGTGACCCACCCCCAAAAAGCCTACCTCTGACTTCACTCTTGTTAGCTGGACTAAATTATTTCTTACAATTTTCTAATAGTTTGTGGGGCCGTAGCAACAACTTGGCAAAGGCCAGGAAGATTGGAGAGGTGTCGGTCCTCGGGAGAGAATCATTACCTGGCTCTACAAGTCTGGGGGTTATCTGCACTAGTCCTCGGTTAGGAGGCAGTAGTGTTTGGACGTGCCATACTCGTGTTCTTCTTTTAGTACAGGGGCCTGGGAAGACCAGGAAGGCAGGGGAGGGAGCGCCCTGGAGTTCTGAGTTACTACGTTGCTTTCGTCCTCACACCTCGACACCTCGGGTCTGTTTTCAGCTGCTCTCTTGAGGCTCTGGACCCCACAGAAAGCTCGATTGATTAATCCCCCAGAAGGTTCATTGAAAACGAGTAACCTGAATTGGCCAGAGAATGATATTCATGTCTCCGTGGATACCCTGCAGAGAGTACATGGAGCCGCTACCGCCCGTGGTGATGGAGAGCACCGTCTTCTTATTCTGTAAAAGCAAAGTCGTCACCCTCCACATCTCCATGGCGACAGGAAGTTAATGACAACCCCAGGGGAAAGAACACACAGGTCCACCCACCTGCTATTCACGTCACTTCTCACATTGGCTCCTCTGAGCCAGCCACCCGGGTGGACTCCAGAAGTCACACTCCAGGGCAAGCCCAGGAGTCTCGATTTGCTCCGGGCGGGGGCGGGGGGGGGGGTTGTTAGCAAATCAGGAAACTATAAGATCAGTGTGGATGCCTGGTGGAACTCTGTCCCCTCGCGGTGCTACCCACATACCCAGGCATGGAATCCAGGAGGCCTCAGAATGTGTCTTGTGTAGTATTTGGGTGTCTAGAAAACTGAGATAGACTCTCTGTTTAACTCTTATTATGGAAAATGTCCAACATACATAGAGAAGAAAGCATAAGGACACTTCTGCCACTCAGCTCCAAGTCTCCATACTTGGCCCTCCCCGTCTTAGCTAATATCCTTGCCCCTCATGTTCCTGGGGTATTTTAAAGCAAGTCCTAAAGTCACGTCTAAATATCCATAAAAATTTTATCATCCATCTCTCCCAGGAGCCTGACCATAGTATCTAGTGGTGTCCCAGACCCTGCCTGAGGGAGAATCCCGCTGCTGGAGCAGAAGCATCCACGTACCCGGAAAGGTCCCTTGTCATACATGGCCGCGTACGTGTAAGCAAACTCTCCGATGAGCACTCGCTCGAACCAGCCTTTCAGGATGGCAGGGACTCCAAACCACTGCAGTGGGAACTGTGGGGCGAAGGACACAGAGGTCAGATCAGGAACCGCCAGCGCAGGGCAGCCCCTATGGCCCAGCGGTTAGCACTGCCTTCCGCCCAGGGCGTGAGCCTGGAGTCCTGGGATCGAGCCCCACGCCGGGCTCCCTGCATAGGGCCTGCTTCTCCCTCTGCCTGGGTCTCTGCCTCTCTCTATCTGTTGTGAATAAATAAATAAAATCTTAAAAAAAAAAAAAAAAAAGGAATCACCAGCGCAGAGGCGGCGCAGCTGTGCAGCTGCTGCCTGTGATGTCAGGAAGGGCAGACCCTTCTTGGGGCCCTTCTCATTTCTTCTGGAGAAGCAAGGACATTAAAGAAAATTATTGTCCTTGGTCTGTTGGCCTGACACTCCTATTTCTGCCCAAAGAACCAAATACGGGCAGGTCTGCAGAAAGCCACATGCGCTTAAGATTTGTTTCCATGAGCGGCGTCTGGGTGGTTCAGTCAGTTAAGCATCCAACTTGACTTCAGCTCAGGTCATGATCTCGGGGTAGAGAGATCGAGCCCCGCAGCAGGCTCCACCCTCAGCAGGGCTCCGCTTGAGATTCTCTCTCTCCCTCTGCCCCTCCCCCAACTCTCTCTCTCAAAGAAATAAATCTTAAGAAATTATAAAAGATTTGTTTCTCTGAAATCACATTTATCAGCAAAGTCTAAACAGCAGGGATCGCAAAGTTTGCTTCAATGTGTGATGCCTAAATCCACATTTTCCCAAGAGCTCATTTTAGTAGGAGCTGTGGCAACACTATGAAACCTGCACCTAGTGTTCGCAGGTGTACAATCCTGTCACCGAGCACAAACAGCCGGAGTGTGCACTCACCCAGGAGGCCAAAGGGCCGGGGGCTAAGGTCTACCAGAGAACTCCCATGAGAAAGGCTTGTTGGGCCTCTTGTCCCGATAAAAGAACAAGGACCCCAGAGGGCGCCCCGCTCGGCAGCTGGAGCACAGGCGGCCCGCGGCAGAGCCGAGAGCGGGGCTGCGCACCCAAGGGCCCCGGCGGCGCCAACCCCGGGGAGGCGCGGGCTCCCGCTTGGGCCGTGGCCCCCTGAGCGCCGGCCTGGGAGCGCGCCCGGCTCCCACCTGGAAGATCACCAGGTCTGCGGCTTCCAGCTTCTTCTGCTCGGCCACGATGTCGGGGCTCAGGCGGCCCTCCTTATAGGCTAGAGCGGCCTCCGCGGGGTACTGAAAGTTCCCGGGGTCCTTGGGCGTCCCTGCGGGGGGGGGGGACAGGTGATGGGGGGCCGCGTCCTTGGGCATCCCTGCGGGGGGGGACAGGTGATGGGGGGACACGTCCTTGGGCGTCCCTGCAGGGGGGACAGGTGATGGGGGGCCGCGTCCTTGGGCATCCCTGCGGGGGGAGGGCAGGTGATGGGGGGACACGTCCTTGGGCATCCCTGCGGCGGGGGGGACAGGTGATGGGGGGCTGCGTCCTTGGGCGTCCCTGCGGGGGGGGACAGGTGATGGGGGGACACGTCCTTGGGCGTCCCTGCAGGGGGGGACAGGTGATGGGGGGACACGTCCTTGGGCGTCCCTGCAGGGGGGAGTACAGGTGATGGGGGGCTGCGTCTTTGGGCGTCCCTGCAGGGGGGGGGACAGGTGATGGGGGGCCGCGTCCTTGGGCGTCCCTGCAGGGGGGGACAGGTGATGGGGGGCTGCATCCTTGGGAGTCCCTGCGGGGGGGACAGGTGATGGGGGGACACGTCCCTGGGCGTCCCTGCAGGGGGGGACAGGTGATGGGGGGACACGTCCTTGGGCGTCCCTGCAGGGGGGGACAGGTGATGGGGGGCCGCGTCCTTGGGCGTCCCTGCGGGGGGCGGCAGGTGATGGGGGGCTGCATCCTTGGGCATCCCTGCAGGGGGGGGACAGGTGATGGGGGGCCGCGTCCTTGGGCGTCCCTGCGGGGGGGGCAGGTGATGGGGGGCCGCATCCTTGGGCATCCCTGCAGGGGGGAGACAGGTGATGGGGGGCCGCATCCTTGGGCATCCCTGCAGGGGGGGGACAGGTGATGGGGGGCCGCGGGGAGCCGGCCGGGCCCTCCCGGAGCAGGGGCTCGCCTACCTGTCACATCCCGCCTGGAGATGACGGGGTTGAAGTTCATGGCGTACAGGTCCGACACGGTGACCTCCCACCCTGTGGCCTCCAGGGCCTCCACCGCAGCCTCCTTCATGGCGTGGTTGAAGGAGGCCTTCTCTGCGTGGGCCAGGACGATCAGCGCCTTCCTGGCTGCGGGCACACGAGGCAGGAGGGAGGCAGCGCCCACCTCGGGGTGCGCACTCCGGGTCTGGGGCTTGGGGGGCTCAGCCCGAAAAGCCCGCGACTCTTGCTCTGGGGGTCGTGACTTCTAGCTCCACATTGGGCATGGAGATTAGTAAATAAATAACCAAACTTTAAGAAAAGGGGGAAGAGTCGACTTTGTTAGGCCTTGGGTGATACAGTCCACCCCCTGCGGCCAGAAACACAGTTACTCCTTACAAGTACCAGCGAGGGGCGCCCGGGTGGCTCAGGTGCAGCCGCCTGCAGCCCAGGGTGTGATCCTGGGGTCCTGGGTTCGAGTTCCGCATCGGCTCCTGCATGGAGCCTGCTTCTGCCTCTGCCTCTCTCTGTGTCTCTCATGAATAAGTAAATAATTTTTTTTTAAATACCAATGAATAAAGGAGGCATTTTAACTCAGTGGCTAATTTTGTTGGCATACTTAAGTGGCCATCTGCATGAAAATGGAATTATCCCCTAGAAAACTGACGTGTTAGGAGTTAGGATAGTGGTTCCCCTTGTGGAGGGGTAGCAACTGGAAAGGCACAGAAGGGGCTCTTGGGGTGCTGCCCATGCTCTGTTTCTTGATCTGGGTGCTGACCACACAAGTCTATGAAAAGTCACTTCGAATTTGTGCACTTTTCAGAGTGTCTATTGTGTTCAATATGTATTTTGTTGTGTGTTTTTTTTTTCACTATCCCACAGACAGACCACATAGAGCAAAAAATTCCTGGCAGAGAGTAAAGATCTAAAGGGAGAATTTATATAACCTAAAGATAGAGAGTACTTTTTAAGAAAGACTAGAGATTCAGAAACCATGAAGGAAAAGCTTGCCAGATAAAGACAAATAAAAATTAAAACTGTGTGTGTTCCAGAAAGCACCATAAACAAAGTCAAAAGACAATCAGCAAGGGAAAGACATCTGTAACTCTTAGCACAAAGTGTTCAAATCCCAAGGAATGCCTACAAACAGGACAAGACAATGCAGTAGCAACAATGCAAGGTCATGGGCACACTATTCACAGAGGAAGAAATGCAGATCAAAAACCAAAACAGAAGGAGTGCCCTGCCTGGCCTGTCACGAAAAACAAATTAAAATGAGCTATCAGTATTTACCCATTGGACTGGCGAAACAGGAGCGTCTGGCTGGCTCAGTCAGGGGAGCGTGCAACTCTTGATCTTGGAGCTGGGAGTTCGGGCCCCACGTTGGATGTAGAGATTACTTAAAAATAAAATCTTTAAAATGAAAAAAAAAAAAGATTAGCAAAACAATTCAAACAAGCAACTGAGGGCTATTGAAATTGCAGGAAAACTGGCACCTTGTCAGTGGGACTATGAATTGCCAAGTAATCAGGCCAAATTTCTTAAAATTTTAAAGACACACGAATCTTTGGCGCACCTGGGGGGCTGACTGGCATGAGCTCAGGGTCGCAAGACTGAGCCCGCACTGGGCATGGAGCCTGCTTAGGATTCTCTCTCTTTCTCCCTCCCACCCCCAACCTTGTTCCTGCTCGCTCTCTCGCTCTCTCTCAAAAACAAAACAAAAAACAAAAAACAAGAAGTCTTTGATCTCGCTGTCTGACTTTGGGGGGATCTGTTCTACAGACTAGCATCGGGACACAAGGAGGTTTACTGTATTCTTGCATTGGCAAGCACTGCACACAACCTGCCCGTGTATTGATGGGGAGTCTGACTCCAGGACACACAGTAGAGACCACTAGGCTCTTGCCGAGCTGACGCTATCGTCTCCCAGAACGACAGCCACCATAGATGGTTGCTGATAAAATGAAGTAAAGTGAATCCATTCTTATGAAAGACGAAGAGGGGCATCTGGCTGGCTCGGTTGGAGCCCGCAACTCTAGACCTTGGAGTTGTGAGTTAGAGCCTCACGTTGGGTATAGCCATTACTTAAAGAAAAAAAAAAAAAAGACAAAGAAACTACACATATGTGTGCGTAGATTTGCGGCCTCTAGGTATGAGGGAAGAAGAGATGTGCAAGGATCACATGAAACTATTAATGGTTTTCTTAGCTGAGTACGAGACGGCAAGGAGGTAGAGACAGAAGGGAAAGATTTACTTTTTTTTCTTGGACCTTTTTTCCTTGGGCCTGTATTCATAAAGTTGCCAGAACAAGCAGGCTATACGCTCACGAGAACAGCGTGCATCTTTTTAAAGTTTTGTTAATTTTTAAACAATCTCACCCAACGTGGGACTCAAACTCACAACCCTGACACCAAGAGCCCCACACTCTTCCGACTGAGCCAGCCAGGTGCCCTTCATTCTTCCTTATTTTAACTGAAGTATATTCGACAATGTTACGTTAGTTTCAGGTGACTGACACAGTGAGTCCTCGTCCGTGTACTAGGCTATGCTCCCCGCACGGTAGCTACCACCTGTCACACCCTACGACACTATCACAATACCGTCGACTACATCCCCTGTCGGACCTTTTACCCCGTGATTATTCATTCTGTAGCTGGAAGCCCAGACCTCCCACTCCCCTTCACTCATTTGGTGCCCCTCTGCCCATCCCACTCCCCTCTGGCAAAGTTGCTTTGTTTTTTGTATTTAAGGGTCTGTGTCTTTTTGTTTGTTCATTGTTTGGGTTTTTAGATTCCATACAAGTGAAATCAGGTACTATTGGCCTTGCTCTGCCCTAACAGCATTAATGAGAGCTTACTATGTGCTGGGCACTGCTCTGAGTGCTTGGCATTCTTCTGCAGTTGTCATGGCAACGCTGAGATATGTGTGTGTGTGTATATATATAAAATTTACTATCCCCATATTATGGATGAGAACAGTGAGGGACAGAAAAGCAAGTTTCCCAAGTTTACATAGCTAAGTGGTGAAACTCTAATACTTTATATAGACATGGGGCATCTGGCTGGCTCGGTCGGAGGAGCATGGGGCTCTTGAGCTCATAGTTGTGAGTTCAAGTCCCACACTGGGTGTACAGATCACAAAAACAAAACAAAGAAACAACAACTTAAATATATATATAGAGAGAGACCTAGATAAATCCATGCAACCATGTGCTGGGCAGCAGGGGAGGTACCAGAGGACGGAATAGATCACCACCCCTGCTCCTAGCAACTGGCATCACAGTCTCATTTCTTTCTTTCTTTTTTTTTTCCTCTTCCTTCCTTCCTTCCTTCCTCCCGCCCTCCTTCTTCTTTTCTTTTCTTTTTTCTTTTTTTCCTTTCTTTCTCTTTTCTCTTCTTTCTTTTCTTTTCTTTTCTTTTCTTTTCTTTTCTTTTCTTTTCTTTTTTTTTCTTTTCTTTTCTTTTCTTTTCATTCGAGAGACACAGAGGCAGCCACACAGGCTGAGGGAGAAACAGGCTCCGCGGGGAGCCGGACGCGGGACTCGATCCCGGGCCCCCGGGGTCACGCCCGGGGCTCAGCCGCTGGGTCCCCCAGGTGCACCCCACTACCTCATTTCTTACTAACTCCTCACGGCTGTACCCCCGGTGGGGCCCCATGGGAGCAGCTGCTTCGGGCTGAAGGACCGGGGCCCCGAGGGCCGCGCCCAGCCTGCGTGGGCATCTCGGGCTGAGGGATTTAAGGACATGATTCATCTGCTTTGAATCAGGAAAAGGGAAAAGGGAAAGAGGCTCCGGAGGCTTCCTCAACAAACTCCTACCCCCCCCCCCCCCTTTTTAATCAACTCCAGGACTTAACACTCTTGGGAGAAATGTGAGTATATGAAGTTCTGACAAGCATGTTCTCTGCGACTTACCTTTGCGTTAGTTATATCAATATTTACTGAACTCTGCTTTGTCAGGTTTTATCTCTTGGCTTCTTACCTACATATAAAGATTCTTTTTTACTTAGTATTAACAAGCGTTTCCTAAGTGGTAAAATATAAAGTCACTTGACATAAGATGAGAAATCGGGATATTTATCCCTAGCTTTCAAGGAGCTCACCACCTACTAGCTTCGGGGGATGCCTACCACCTTCAAAAATAAGCAATATAGGGATCCCTGGGTGGCGCAGCGGTTTGGCGCCTGCCTTTGGCCCAGGGCGCGATCCTGGAGACCCGGGATCGAATCCCACATCGGGCTCCCGGTGCATGGAGCCTGCTTCTCCCTCTGCCTGTGTCTCTGCCTCTCTCTCTCTCTGTAACTATCATGAATAAATAAAAAGAAAAAAATTAAAAAAAAAAAAAAAAAAAGCAATATAAGGGGCACCTGGGCGGCCCAGGGCTTGGGTGTCTGCCCTTTGCTCAGGGCGTGGTCCTGGGGACTCGGGATCGAGTCCCACGTAGGGCTCCATACATGGGGCCTGCTTCTCCCTCTGCCTGTGTCTCTGCCTCTGTGTGTCTCATGAAAAAATAAAATCTTAAACTAAGAAATATAAGACGAGGCCCAAACAGGAAGGATGTATTTGCAAGAAATACAACCAGCAAAGTTCAGTAGCTGGATATATATACACACACACAGATATAGATATAGATATAGATATAGATATAGATATAGATATAGATATAGATATAGATATATATATATTTTTTTTTTTAATTCATGAGACACAGGGAGGCAGACACAGCAGAGGGAGAAGCAGGCTCCATGCAGGGAGTCCAACGTGGGACTCGATCCCGGGTCTCCAGGATCACGCCCTGGGCGGAAGGCGGCGCTAAACCGCTGAGCCACCCGCGCTGCCCTAGATAAATAATCTATTAAAAAAAAAAAAAAAAAAAAGATAAACAAATGAAATCACCTATAGGTATTGTAAACCTACAACTTACACCGAAGTATTTTAAATTCTAAGGCCAAACAAAGTGGCCAGATTGGGCCTCTAACCACCGGTGCCTGACCTGTTCTGGAGGGAATTTTTTGCTTCTGAGGTCAAGTCCGTCTCAAACGCCCACCCAAGGTTGTGGAGATGGGGTGGAAACAGGAGCTCCCCTTCCCTCCCGTGTGTGGGGAGGGCTCACCCCGGGATGCAGTTTGAGTCATGGAGGAAAATTGAGACCTAAGCCCCTGGGGATCCCTGCAGACAAATGAGGGCTGTGGGAGCCCTGTGGGAGCCCTCTGCTCCCAGGGCACCCTACTCTGGGGCCACCTCTGCTCCGGGGCCGCCTCTGCTCCGGGGGCGCCTCTGTTCGGGGGCGCCCCTGCTCCGGGGCCACCTCTGCTCCGAGGCACCCCTGCTTCGGGGCACCCTGCTCCGGGGGCTCCCTGCTGCGGGGCACCCTGCTCCAGGGGCACCCTGCTGCAGAGGCACCCTGCTCCGGGGCACCCCTGCTGCGGGGCGCTCTGCTCGGGGACACCCCTGCTGCGGGGCCGCCTCTGCTTCGGGGCACGCTGCTCCGGGGGCTCCCCTGCTCCGGCGCACCGTGCTCCAGGGACTCCCCTGCTCCGGCGCACCCTGCTCCAGGGGCTCCCCTGCTGCGGGGCCGCCTCTGCTTCGGGGCACGCTGCTCCAGGGGCTCCCCTGCTCCGGGGCACCCTGCTGCAGAGGCACCCTGCTCCGGAGCACCCGTGCTGTGGGGCACCCTGCTACAGGGGCTCCCCTGCTCCGGGGACTCCCCTGCTCCGGCGCACCGTGCTCCAGGGGCTCCCCTGCTCCGGAGCACCCGTGCTGCGGGGCACCCTGCTCCGGGGGCTCCCCTGCTTCGGGGCACGCTGCTGCGGGGGCTCCCCTGCTTCGGGGCACGCTGCTGCGGGGGCTCCCCTGCTCCGGCGCACCGTGCTCCGGGGGCTCCCCTGCTGCGGGGCACCTGCTGCGGGGGCGCCCCTGTCCGGAGCGGCGCGGCACTCACCCGCCAGGGCTCCGGTGGCGCGCGGCCGCTGGGTGCTGGCTGTCGGGGCCGCGGGGGTGGGGCCGCGGCGTCGGGGCAGGGCGGGGCTCGGGGTGCAGCTCGCAGCCGCCGCCGCTTTATGGGCCCCGGGCGCCCGGCCCACGGGGGCGGCCCTGCCGGGCGGAGCCGGCCCCGGAGCCTGGGGCGCAGGGCGGGGCGTGCGGGGACCGCGGGCTGGGGGGCCCCGATGTGTGAGAAGGGGGCCGGGGGCGCGGGGGCGCGGGGGGGCCACCCGGCGGTGCGGGGCGCCCGGGCCTCCAGGAAGAGGCGGGGAGCGGCGGCCGCGCCCGGGTGTCGGTGTCTCCGCCGGGAAGGGCCTTCGCACGAGATGGGCGGGCGGGGGGGGAGCCTCGGACTCGCTGAGTCACGGTGACTCGGGGCCGCGGCCTGGGCCTGAGGTCTCGGCTCGGGACGGGGATCCGGGAACCGCGTCCTGCTCGGCGGCACCCTGGGCCCCGCGGGTGCCCGTCCCCAGCCCGGCCTGCTCTCGGAGGGGGCGCCGGGGGAGCAGCCCGGGGCAGGGGCGCCCGTGGGAAGGCCGAGACCACCGCACCCCGGGGTCGGGTCTCCTGGGGGGAAACTGCGGCGACGCCTTCCTCCTATGGCTTTCACTGGGCTCCTTTGATCGTGCTTTGCAAGTACGGCTTTTTTTTTTTTTTTAATAAATTGAAAGTTTGTGGCAACCCTGCATTGAACACATCCACGGGCACCCGGGTTCCAGCCGCATCTGCTCGTTTTGTGTCTGTCAGATTTTGGTAATTCTTGCAGTATTTCAAACCTTTTCATTGTATTTGGTACAGTGATCAGTGATTATAACTCACTGAAAACTCAGATGATGAGGTTTTTTTTTAACATTGAAGTATCTTTACATTCAGGTACGTAATTGTTGGACATAATGCTATTGCACACTTAATAGACAAGTGTGGGGTAAACAATTTGTATATGCATCAGGAAACCAAAAAATTCATATGACTTGCTGTATGGCAGTTGTTTGCAACTCAACCTGTAATATCTTTGAGGGGGAAGGAAAAAAAGAACTTCAAAGTGCAAACATCAGAAAAATTAGAGATAATAACTAAGAAAATTCAGAGGGAAAGGAGCTGGGAACTACACCCTTCTGGGTAGGGTTTCCAAAACTTAGGGGGCACCAAAAAAACTCAGTAATCAAAATAAATATTTTTAAGGCTGTTTTTTTTTTTTTTTTTTAAGATTTTATTTTTTAAGTTATCTGCAAACCCTATGTGGGGCTTGAAACCATGACCCCGAGATCAAGAGTCACCTGCACCAGTGGCTGAGCCAGCCAGGTGCCCCAAATGTTTTTTTTTTAAATTGAGATATAATTGACACATATCACTGTGTAAGTTTACAGTGTCCGTTGGTTTGGTACATTTCTGTATCACAATATGATTGTTACATATTGATTTCACAATATGATTGTTGCATTAGCCGACTTCTTTCCCAAGTCGCACATTTATCATTTCTTTTTTTTTTTTTTATCATTTCCTTTTTGTGTTGGGAGCAGCTAAGATTTAGTATCTTAGTAACTTATTACTCTGTAATGTGATATTGTTGACTTCAGCCACCCTGTTGCCATTAGATCCAGAACCTGTTGATCTCCTGGTTATAAGTCTGTACCTTAAGGAACAGCTCCCCAGCCCCCTCCCCCCACCCCCTGCTAACCACCATTCTACTCTGGTGCTCACAAGGTCAATTTTTTCTTTTTTTAAAGACTCCACACGTAAGTGATACCATATAGGACTTGTCCTTCTGTCTCTCGGCCTCAGTCTGTCTAGCATAATGCCTTTAGGATCCATCCATCTTGTCAAAACTGGCAGGATCTCCTTTCTCACGTCTGGTTAATACCCTTTGTGCATGTGTCTTCTTTATCCACCCACCTGTTGACAGACACGTTGTTTCCATAGCGCGGCTACTGTGAAGAAGGCGGCCCTGAGCCTGGTGTGCAGGGGTCCCTTTGAGGTGCTGACTTCAGTTCCTTCAGATAGAAGTGGGGTTGCCGGGTCAGGTGGTGGTTCCATTTCTAATTTTTTGAGGAATCACTCAAAAAATTGCCATAACAGCTGTAATAAGTTTTAATTACATAAATCAGTTAGAATCCTTTCTCTTTTTTTTAATAAAGATTTTATTTATTTATTCATGAGAGAGACAGAGAGAGGCAGAGACACAGGCAGAGGGAGAAGCAGACTCCCCATGGGGAGCCTGATGCGAGACTCGATCCCAGGACGCCGGGATCATGACTGAGCCACCCAGGCGCCCCTAGAATCCTTTATTTCTAAGGAAAACCAAGAAGGAAGCAACCGTGGACTGTTGGTTACACTAGCATTCTGTGGACTGGTAGATTTATGAACACGTTTAAAAAGTATTTATTTATTTTATTTTTTGAGAGAAAGAGTGTGCATGAGTGGGGGACGGGGAGGGAGGGACAGAGGGAGAGGGAGAGGAGCCCAATGTGAGGTTGGACCCTAGGACCCCGAGACCATGACCCCAGCTGGAGGCAGATGCCCAACTCACCGAGCCACCCAAGCACGAATACGTTTTACAATTTCTAGAGGTATAGTCTCCCTCACAGTAAAGTTTTCAGTGTGGCAACAAGATGTTACCTACTAACAGGCCTACATACCTTTGGTTCATCTGTAAAAGGGAGCCAAAAGTGTATGGACTTACATTCAGTAATTAATGTTTCCATATTTTACCTTATTTATTTATTAAAGGTGGGGGTGAGCAGAGGGACAGGGACAAACAGACTCTGTGCTGAGCGTGGAGCTGGACGCTGGGCCGGATCTGATGCCCCTGAGTTCGGGACCTGAGCAGAAACCAAGAGTCCGATCCTTAACCCCCTGACCCCCCAGGCGCCCCTCCAGAGTTTGTCTTATTTGGAAATGATCTAGATACTTAATGAATATCCATCATTTAGCTTCTCTCAGGGTTGGGGATTTTGTAGGTTCTGCGGTGTCTGTTGTCACAAGGAAATGTCCTCAAGGTTGATGGGGGACCTCGAGTCAGTCTAATTCATTCCAAGACCAGCCTAACCTAAGCGCAGGCTTCCGATGGTCACCTGCTGGGTGCTCCAGGAGCCTCTCAGAGCTCAGCCTGTGCCCGTCACTGTTGTGGCCTTGGCTTCCCAGATGCCCCTTAATGACGGAGCTGCTCCTCCTCTACCTCACTGGCACGTTAACAGGAGCCAACAGTGACCAACAAAATGGAACTTTCTGGTATGGAGTATAATATGGAATAGAATTTAAAAAGTTAAATAGCTTATGATAAACAGTAGTCCCCCATTCTATGCTTCCTAACTTGAGTCCTCTTTCCCAAAGTATTTTTATTTAGCGATTTTATGTATGTATGTTTGTATGTATGTATTCATGAGCGATCCAGAGAGGCAGAGACATAGGCAGAGGGAGAAGCAGGCTCCGCCTGATGCAGGACTGGATCCCAGGATCCTGGGACCATGACCCAGGCCACAGGCAGATGCTCAACAACTGAACCACCCAGGCGTCCCTCCCAAACTATTTTTGCTGATGCTTTGTGGTATGCCATATTTCTTAGTAGTGTCCTGTTTTAGGATTCTTTTAAGACTTTGTCTGTTGGCTTGATATAAAGAGGAGGACTAGCACTTTGATATTGTCTGCCACCTTTGCTCCTTCCAGTCTCCCCGTTGCTTAAGTGTCTGTCCTCGGCTCAGGCTGTGATCCCAGGTTCTAGGACGGAGCTGTACGTAGACTCCCTGCCCAGTGGGGAGTCTGCTTCTCCCTCTCTCTCTGCCTCTCCCCCTGATCCCACTCTCTCTTTTTCTCAAATAAATAAATTAAATCTTTAAAAAAAGTAAAATACAAAAAATTTTTGGCTAACTCAATATTTAGGGTTTATGCCATTATGACAATGAGCCAAGTAGTGAATTAGGATTTTATTTTCTTCTACAACTTATTTTCCTAGAGTTAATAATTGCCTCTTTTTCCTCATTAGTTTTCTACACCATAAGCACTATACTTGTTCTCAAACCTTCCACCGAAATTGTGAAAAGCAGAGGTGCCTGTTTGGCTCAGTTGGTGGAGAGTACAGCTCTTGATCTTGGGGTTGTGAGTTTGAGCCCCACGTTGAGTGTAGAGATTACTTAAAAATAAAATCTTGGGGCACCTGGGTGGCTCAGTTGGTTAAGCATCTGACTCTTGATTTTGGCTCAGGTGATGATCTTGGTGTCATGGGATTGAACCTGGTGTCAGGCTATTCAGTGGAGACTCTGCTTCCTCTCTCCCTCTGCCCCTCCCTCCATGCATGCTCGTTCTATAAAATAAATGTTAAAATCTTTAAAAATAAAATAAAATCTTTTAAAAATTGCAAAACACAAATAAGCACCCCATAAGTGCTGTTTTTCACTTGGTCAGACTCCTCAGGTTTACCACTTGTGTTCTTCTGGGAAAAGTCCTGGCAGTCCTCTATTTCACTCTGGACTGATCACACTCTGAGGTTGGCTGCAAAGCCATCTTCCCGGGCTTCTTTCTCACCGCCCTTTTGTGTTGGAGTCCACGTATTCCTCTTTGCTTTACTCTCTCGCCACCCACCTCCCAGATCGCATTCTCTGCTGGTTTGCTAAGAAAGGATAAAAGGAAGGTAGTTTTTTTGGATACATTGCATATCTGACTGCTTGGTGGGGTGTAGGATTTTATGGCTCTGCTGGAGAATCTGATATCCACTTGAATGGGACCTGCCTTTTTCCCTGTAAGTACCCGAGGTGTTTTTATTCCCAGTGTTGTGACATTTTATCTAGATGAATATTGCAAGGATAACGCCAATATGACCTTATTCTGTACTTTTACCTGAAGTTAGGTACTACTGCGGAAACCACATTGTATTAATTCATGCTTTTCTAAATCATCAGAATATGTTACGCTATACTTGACAGTGGACGATTCTTCTAACTTTATTATCCCTTCGTGTAAGAAAAGTCAACAGAATTTATTCCTTTTCCCCCACAGAATAGGAAGTAATGATCGCTAATTTACTGAAGACCTGTTCTGAATACACTTACATGTATTAACTCATGCTAATCCTGCACACTGCACTTTGAGGGAAGTGCTATTATAATTCTCATTTTAAAAAAAAACTGGATGGGGCACCTGGGTGGCTCAGTGGGTTAAGTGGCTACCTTCAGCTTGGGTCATGACCCCAGGGTGCTGGGATTGAGCCCCGCATCGGGCTCCCTACTCCATGGGGAGCCTGTTTCTCCCTCTGCCTGCTGCTCCCCTGCTTGCATGTTCTCTCTCTCTCTCTGTCAAATTAATAAAATATTTTTTAAAATAATAAATAAAAATAGGTTTGAGATATACAAGATATGAAACTCACCTATTTAAAAGGGACAGTATAACAGCTTTTAATATATGTATTGTTTTGCAATGGTCACAGTAATCTGATTTTAGAACATTTTCATTAATCCCCAAAGAAACCCATTAGCAATCCACTCTCCGTTTCTCCTGCCTGTCCTCCACCCTTTGGCCCTAGGTAACCACTAACCTGCATTCTGTTTCTATGGATTTGC
This sequence comes from Canis lupus familiaris, assembly GCF_011100685.1. Lineage (NCBI taxonomy): Eukaryota > Metazoa > Chordata > Mammalia > Carnivora > Canidae > Canis > Canis lupus. The sequence goes on along the minus strand of NC_049226.1, from coordinate 80,554,706 downwards.
CCAGCCCAGGCACCTCATGGAAACAGTGTACATTAGATAGTCTTTTGTAACTATCTTTTTTCACTTAACATAGTGTTTTCAAGGTTCATCCATGTAGGAGCAAATATCAATACTCCATTTCTTTTTATGACCGAATAATATTCCATTGTATGGATGAACCATGTTTTGTTTACCCACCATCAGTTGATGGGCATTTGGGTTGTTACCACCTTTGGTTATTATGAATAATCTACTGTGTATAAGTTTTTGCATGGACATGGGTTTTCATTTCTCTTGGGTGGGTATCAAGGAAGAGAATTGCTGGTTACACACTGTGTTTAACATCTGAGAAACCGCTAAACTGTTTTCCAAGTAGCTGCAGTATTTTACATTCCTGCCAGCAAAGCATGAGTGTTATAATTTCTTCTCACCACCACATGCTATCCCCTGTCTCGTGTATTATAGCTATCCTAGTGTGTGTGTGAGGTGCTAGCTCACTGGGGTTCTGAATTGCATTTTCCTAATGACTAGTGATACAGAATATCTTTTCATGTAATTCTTGGACATGTACATATCTTCTTTGGGAAAATGTTTATTCTGTTTCTGTCCACATTTAAAAAATTGGGTTGTCTTTTTGATTATTGAGTTTTAAGGTTTCTTTTTTTTTAAGATTTTATTTATTCACGAGACACACAGAAAGAGGCAGAGACACAGGCAGAAGGAGAACCAGGTTCCCCGAAGGGAGCCCGATGTGGGACTCGATCCCAGGACCCTGGGATCACACCCTGAGCTAAAGACGAATGTTCAGCTCCATATCAGCTGCAAATGCCCTTCAGAGTTGTAAGGGTTCTTTATGCAAATTTCCTTTTTTTTTTAGCTCTTATACTCAGCATGGGACTTGAACTCACAACCCCCAGATCAAGAGTCATGCACTCTACCAACTAAAGTTTACCAACTTTACCAACCTCCTTTATAGAAGTTCCTTATTAGATACATGACTTGCAAATACTTTCTCCCATTCTTTCGGTTGCTTTTTAATTTTCTCAATGGTGTCTTTTAAATCATGTAAGTTATTAATTTTTTAAAAGATCGTATTTATTTGAGAGAGAGGGCAGAGAGCACAAGCAAAGGAAGGGGCGGGGAGAGCGGCAGAGGCAGAAGGAGAAGCTGACTCTGCTGAGCAAGGAGCCCCGTGTGGGGTCTCTATCCCAGGACCCTGAGATCGTGACCCAAACCGAAGGCAGACACTTAACCAACTGAGCCACCCTATAAGTTTTAAATTTTGATGAAGTCTAACTTCATAACTTATGATTCTTTTATCATTTCTGCTTTGGTGTCATATCTAAGAAATCATTGCCTAACCCAAGATGTATACTTACAAGGTTTTTTTTTTTCTGTGAGTTTTATAGTTTTAGCTCTCATGTTTAGGTCTGTGACCTACTTTGCAGTAATTTTTGTGTATGATGTGAGGTAGGGAATAAAACCCCCATTTGAGAGATAGTGAAACTGATGAACCAAGTGGTAATACGGCTTGTCCTTGGCTCGACAGCTAGTCAGTGGTGGGGTTTAGAATTTGAACTCAGGCCCTCAGACTGCAGAGGCAGCTTCCAACCCCCACCTGCTTTCAGAGTTAGGGTGAGAATTTTTTTAATGGTTTTATTATTTATTTATTTATTTATTTATTTATTTATTTATTTATTTATTTATTTATTTAAAATATTTTATTTATTCATTCATGAGAGACACACAGAGAGAGACAGAGACACAGACAGAGGGAGAAGCAGGCCCCATGTCGGGAGCCCGATGTGGGACTTGATCCCAGGACCCTGAGCTAAAGACAAATGCTTGGCCCCTGAGCCACCCAGGCGCCCCAGAGTCAGAATTCTGGACCCCAGCTCCAGATCAGCTGCAAATGCCCTTCTCTTGGAGCTCTGTTCGCATCTGTAACAAAATCGGTTTCAGCTGCGTTGCCTTAAAAGTCCCTCCAGCTTTAATTTGCTGTCAGTTTGAAAACTGTACAGTTCCCATGGGGTTCTGGGAGCAGGCCTGTCCCTAGTGTATGTGTGTACCAGGCATTGTGTGTCGAGAGAAAACCACGTCCTCAAGGTCTCCCCCACAGCACCAGGGAGCGGCCAGCACCCTGGAGCTGCAGAAAGCTTGTGGATGGTCTTCATTATCTAAAAATAAAATGCAGAAGTAGGAGAAACCTCAGGGGTCCCCCATCCTCCTGATGAAAGAACACAAACAGCCTCATTAGTCACCTACTAAGGCACTGCCTCCACAGGGTGCCTCCTGTTTTGCATAAGGAGTCCCTAAATCCCCCTTGCTGTGGGTGACGGCTCGTACAGTAGCTCAGGGCCCCAGGGGCCTGCGTGGGGACTTGGGCACCTGTTGTCTTCCGCCGTTCCGTGGCTACCAGCCCAGGATCCCTGCAGGGAGGGCACAGGTCTTTGCTATTAGGGGATTACTGACCGGACGGGGGCCTCCTCCGCGCTGTCCCACTGCGGCGATCGCCGGTGCCCGGGCCCCCACCGTCCTGCTAGACGTCTGCGTGCTCCCCGGGACCTTTGGCAGACGAGGCCGTTCTCTCTGGGGCTTCGGCCCGGCCCGCTGGAACTGAAATTTCTCTGGACCTGGCCCGCGTGTGTTGTGAGCGATTTTAGCTGATACAGCAAATTGAGTTCTGGTGTCCGGTCACAGAGTTCAACGTCTAGAAGGGACCCCGTTTTCAATGCTTGATCCTTCCTGTTCCACCCCCACTGGTAATTCCTGAGCTCTTGCACAAATGCCGTCAGAGATCAGGAAATTTCCGAGAGCAAACTACAAGAAAAGTTAGGGGAAAGTAGGGCGCCCGGGGGGCTCAGGGGTTGAGCGGCTGCCTTGGCCCAGGTCGTGGTCCTGGAGTCCCGGGATCGAGTCCCACGACGGGCTCCCTGCAGGAACCTGCTTCTCCCTCTGCCCGTTTCTCTGCCTCTCTCTCTGTGTCTCTCATGAATAGATAAATAAAATCTTAAAAGAAAACAGAAGTTAGGGAAAAGCATTCCCTGTCTCTTGATTATTTTGTCCAGACTAGTGTGAGTCACGCATTCAGTTCTACAAGCATTTATTAAAACATCATTCAAGATCCAGGCAATGAGCTTCACGAAAGGTGTAGAAAGATAAGCCCCACCCCTTCCCAAGTTTGCAGACATGTGAACAACTCATTTCTACACTACAGTAAACGTACACCACACCTCTGTGTCATCATGGGTCACAGAATTACAGCCTCATTGTGGTGTTAATAATGCAGAAAGGTTGCATTAATGAGCATTGACCTTCAAACATCTGAACATACAGTGATCCCGACAGGGAAATTATTTCCACCCTAGCTATCTCCCTGTTCACACGTATCGGGGTGAAAATAGTAAATTTGGGGAGCTATTCTTCCAAATGTCTCAGTTTTGCATTTGATGCTTGATGGTGGATTACAGTGGTACTCTACCCCGGGGGTGGGACTCTACCCTGGGACAGTGGTACTCTTCCCTGGGGGGTGATTTGGAAATGTCACAAACACTGCTGTTGACTGTATCTTGTATTAAGGAAGAGAGCAGTAGAGAACTGATGCCGGCACACTTGATCTGGGGGCCCCTAGGGGGTCCTGCAGAACTAGCCAAGAGGGCCCTTGGCTTCATGCAGGATAGAAATCAAATGTGAGGCAGCAGAGCTTATTGAAGACCTAGGAAGAACAGATACAGACCGAGTGTGTAGCAGACTCAGAAAGGAAAGGAGCACAAGTCTCATCTTTGGGGTCTGGAGGTTTTTATGGAGGAGTGTGGTCTGGTATACAAGTCCCCTCAGGCATCCAGGAACCTGTTTGCACAAAGACGAGGGCTCAGTTGGAGCCACAGGGTCTTGGCATCGAGATGTGTAGCTCCAGTGGTCTGGAATACGCATATGAGGGTGTCCTCGAGTCCTCCTCGCCCGGCCCTTCCTTACGTGTTATCTATTCCAAAGAAATCATGAACCCCTCGTGCCTTACAAGGAGGACATCCTGAGGCATGTGTAAAGCGGGTTGGAGGTGCAGGTCCTGGTGAGAACGGAAGCAGGAAAAGGAGCAAAAAGCAGATTTTTATGAAGTCCTTCAGTTTCCCTGTCTCAGAATTATCACCTTATTGAAATGTTACTCAAGATTGCCAGTAGGATTTGGATTAAATATGAATTTCAAGAGTCGTGAACTAGCAATCAAAACTTTCTCAAGGATAACATAAGAGTTCTTAAGCTTTTAAAACCTCAAGTCTGGGACGCCTGGGTGGCTCAGCAATTGAGCGTCTGCCTTTGGCTCAGTGTGTGATCCCGAGGTTCTGGGATCGAGTCCCATATCGGGCTCCCTGCATGGAGCCTGCTTCTGCCTTTGTCTCTGCCTCTCTCTCTCTCTCTCTCTGTGTCTTTCATGAATAAATGAATACAATCTTTAATTAAGCTTCAAGTCCTCAGGACCTAAATGCTGGAATTAACTTGCTATGCGCGTACTTACAATCTCTCATATTGTTCTTGCTCACGAGTTTATTCCAAAGCCACTTGTATGCATCTCTACAATATGTGGTTGTCACTAATGCTGTTCACCAAGTATTTTGAACATCCTACCTTCCGGCCATTGATTGGGATTGCATTTCTTGGTCCTGTTTGGTTGGGTGAGGCCATAGGACTAGTTCTGGCTGGTGAAATTTTTTCTGGAAATTTTCTTCCTTGCCTCAGGAAGCTGTTCACAGGATGTGTGGACCAGTGCTTCGCTGACTCAGCAGGGCCCACTGCCATCTCCAGAGCGCCTCACCTTAATACTCCATGCTGCCCTAGAGTTGCAACAAAGGTGAGCTTTTTCTTCTTTACAAATCGAAGTTTTTGTTCTCTGGAATGTTTTTTCTTGATTTGAAGTAAACGTGGTGAAAAGCGAAAAGTTGACAAGCCTAGGTATTGGGTGTGGGGGTCTCCCAATTGGATGGGAAGCCACCAAATGTGGGGTGACCAGATGGGTGGAGGCCCGCAGCAGGGGCGGAGAAGGAATCCACCCAAGGCAGAACAAAGGAGATAGTTCACGGAATCTACCACAGGGAGCGGCAGGCGGAAGAGCAAGCCAAGGGACGGTGTGCCAAGAGGCGTCGGTGGGGGCTGTGGTTGGAGGGAGGTGAGGAGGTATGGGAACGTAAAGAACTTCCTTTGTTTGGTACCAGGTGTAAGTAACTCCTTGGTCAGCTAGGACTTAGGGATATTTTGAGGTGGGTTGTCTGATGGGCCTGCTTCTACGTAGCAGTGGGGGTGTCGAAGGGTCCCTATGGGTCCTTCTACCTGACTCAGGCTTCCATTGTTCAAGTTGGTTGCCTAAAATCGGCCTCTGCATTGGACACAGGGTGTTACAGTATCCCCTACTTTTCTGTAAGTCTGATAGTATGAGGAGAAAGAGAAAGGGATTCTCACAGGCTCTCGCCCTGACCCCCCCTCTCCCCCAGCACCCTGGACTGGAGCTGTGTCCACAGCCAATCAGCTGGCAACCCCAGTGAGTCTCACAGAGGTGGAGGGCAGGGGAGCCAGCGTTCACCCTGTTTCCTGTGGTCTCCACTGGTCCATTTGTTGCATAAAAGATGGACTAAGCTGAAACCTTGGCCTAGACACTCGCAAGGTATGTGACTTGAAGGCATTTAATCTCATGTAGAGGATGAGTGCTGGGGTTCACAGCACCCACACCTCGTAGCAATGTCCTACCCAGTAAATAGATGAACACGGATTATATACTCAACCCAGAGCCTCTAACATGATGAAGTGCGAATGGGTAGCTTCCATCATGGAGTGATAAAGAATAAGGAAGATCTCTATGAATGGATGGGGAGTGATTTCCAGTGGGGCTCAAACCAACAACCCCAAGATCAAGTCACATGCTCTACTGAGCCAGCTAAACACCCTACTACTTAGTGTCAGAAAAGTTTGGGCACCTGGCTGCTTGGTCAGTGGGACATGAAACTCTTGATTTCAGGGTTGTGAATTCAAGTCCCACACTGAGCGTAGAGATTACTTAAAAACAGAATCTTGGGGATCCCTGGGTGGCTCAGCGGTTTGGCGCCTGCCTTTGGCCCGGGGTGTGATCCTGGAGTCCCGGGATCGAGTCCCACATCAGGCTCCCTGCATGGAGCATGCTTCTCCCTCTGCCTGTGTCTCTGCCTCTCTCTGTGTCTCTCATGAATAAATAAATAAATCTTTCAAAAAAAAAATAAAAACAGAATCTTTTTATTTTTATTTTTTTAAAGATTTTATTTATTTATTCATGAGAGACACAGAGAGAGAGGCAGAGACACAGGCAGAGGGAGACGCAGGCTCCATGCAGGGAGCCTGATGTGAGACTCAATCCCAGGACCCCGGGATCACCCTGAGCTGAAGGCAGACGCTCAACCACTGAGCCACCCAGGGGTTCCAATGTTTTTGTTTTAAGTTCAATTTAACTATATGAGAAATGGATTAATCATGTAAGAAAAAAAACCTAATTAAGGAGCTTCTGAAGATTACTATATATACACACATACATACACACATGCACACACACACACACAAACTCTTTGTACTTTGTGTTTATATTGTCAATATGAAGAACTTGGAAAAAAATCTTGTGCTCAGGTTCATATCCCAAGTAATCAAAGTTAACACTTAGCAGGACACCGGGTCAACCTATCACTCATGTAACATTCCTGCCCAAAGCGTTTCCTCTGAAATTTCTTGGGGTTATGTAATCTGTCAAACCCAAATGGAGGGACATTTTATTTATTTATAAAGGTTTTTATTTGAGAAACAGTGAGAGAGTGAGAGAGAGAGCATGAGCGGGGTGCAGGGGTAGAGGGAGAAAGGAGACTCCCTGCCGACACGGGCCTTGATCCCAAGACCCTGGGATCATGACCTGAGCCAAAGATAGATGTTTAAAATGACTGAACCACTCAGGTGGCTCACATCTTTAAAAAACGGTGTTCAGAACTGGGAGGGCAGCCCTAGTGGCGCAGCGGTTTAGTGCTGCCTGTGGCCCAGGGTGTGATCCTAGAGACCAGGGATGGAGTCCCATGTCTGGCTCCCTGCATGGAGCCTGCTTCTCCCTCTGCCTGTGTCTCTGCCTCTCTCTCTCTGTGTCTCTCATGAATAAATAAAATCTTAATAAGAGTGAATCTAGGTCAAAGTCTGTAGTTTACTATACTGAACTTTCTTGAATGACTGAAATGCTTAAGTTTTTTTCTTTTAAAGATTTTTATTTATTTATGAGAGAGACACACACAGAGAGAGAGGCAGAGACACAGGCAGAGGGAGAAGCAGGCCCCATGCAGGGAACCTGACCTGGGACCCGATCCCGGGTCTTCAGGATCACACCCTGGGCTGAAGGTGGCACTAAACTGCTGAGCTACCCAGGCTGCCCAAGTTTATTTACTTATTTTATTTATTCATGAGAGAGAGAGAGAGAGAGGCAGAGACACAGGCAGAGGGAGAAGCGGGCTCCATGCAGGGAACCCGACGCAGGACTCGATCCCATGTCTCCAGGATCAGACTCCGGGCTAAAGGCAGCGCTAAACCGCTGAGCCACCAGGGCTGCCAAAATGTTTTTTAAAAAAGATTTTATTTACTTAACAGAGAGAGAAAGCATGTGTGCATGCATACATAAGCAGGGGAACAGTGGGCAGAGGGAGAAGCAGACTCCCTGCTGAGCAGGGAGCCTGATGTGGGGCTCGATCCCAGGACCCTGGGCTTATGACCTGAGCCAAAGACAGACATGTAACCAACTGAGCCACCCAGGCACCCCTTAACTGGTTTTAAAAAAAGAAAAAATAGCACTTCCTAGTTTTATTATAACAAATTTAGTGTATCTTCCTGTAAAAAAAATGAAAATATAAATGCTTCATACTTGAGTATAGAGCTTACGTGTTAGCCTTCAAATTACGAAGCAGACGTTTGCCAACTTGATACAAAGGCACAGAAGCTTATAACCACATTTATTAGAAAAATATCACCAGCTGGAAGTTCCTTTCTTTGAATGCTGAAGATATGCTCTATGGCACCTTTCTGTCTGCTTTCATCAAGCTCCCCTCAATACGGCAGGAATCCCAGTCTCTGGATGCTCAGAGGCCAAGGGATGGCCCCGTTCCACCTGGGACCCCACCCGGCCCACCCCAGGTGTCAGGAAGCAGCACTGCCTAAGCCAGGCCTACTGTTTCCACCAGACGGCCCTGGAGTCCAACAGCTGGAGAAATGAGGCACCTGAGGTGCCAGCAGCTGCAGCGGCAATCCTGTCTGCCCATGGAGCTTGCAATTCACCTTTTCTTTACAAACTTCTTTCTGGAAGCATTAGGATTTAACCGCCTCCTGCCCGCTCCCAAGGCGTTGTCTCGGATCTGCAGGGTGGCTGACCGGCTGGAGATGTCATTCTCGGCAAAGGGAGACACCCCCGCGATGTAGTCAGGGGCAAACACGTCTGTTTTCTGTCTGGCCTTTCGGGAGAGTCTCAGCTGAGGGAAGCGCTGGTCCTCGGTCAGATGGGGGTTGATGGCGTATTTGCCCCCTTTGGGAGTGGGAAGGGAATACTGCAAACAAGATGAGGAAAGGCCATGAGGATGGGGCACCCTATCCAAACAAGCCCAATCCTGTTAACGTCAAGCACCCTGATGGTTCTGGATGCAGGCAGAGAACATCACGGAGTCACTACACACCCTCGGCCGACAACGGAGTTACCTCCAGACACAGAACTCTGGCAAGCAGGTGCCATTTTCAGTGGTGGGGGTTTAGTTATTCTGAAACAGGTACTGTAGGACTGAGCAAGTAATCATGGAAAGTGGTGTAAAGATAAAAGGGAGGGGTAGGATGAACTTTGCTCGGTTGAGATGGAACTTAACTCATTTTAAGACTCAGACACGTAATAGAAGATACTCCCGTGCATATTTATGTATGTTCGCTTACACTTACAAACTCTGTCCGCTGTGGGCTGAGAAATCTCTGACTCCCTAGGGCAATGAGCCCACCCGCCCACCCTGTGCTCAGCTCTTTGCTTCAAAAAACCATTTTCCCTATGGAATGAGAGCTCCAGAGAGAAGTGGCTGATGCCAGGGCAGGGACAGCATTAGAAGAGCAGAGAGCCAGAAAGTAAGACCATGTTCAAGGAACAACCGGGATGTTTAAATGCCAAGCTTATCTCTGATCTCCCCCACGGCTGATCTCCCCCACGGCTGCCAGGGGACGGGGAGATCTGCGACTCACCCGGAGGCCCCGCGGGTTGAGCACCTTCGGGTTGCGGGAGAAGTGCATGTGGAGGCTTCCATCATCGCTGACAGTCACAGACACCTTCTTCAGGGTCTTGTTTCCACAATGGGAACAGAACACTCGGCTCATGTCAGATGTTGTCCTGGAGACACAAAAGGCAAAGCTCTGCACTGAGGCCACAGGCGGCAAGCCCCGTCCCCAGAGTACAAGGTGAGTCAGGGTGTCAGAGGAGGAGGACAACAAGAGAATGGGGAAGGCCCAGGAGCCCCCTAACACGCCAGAGACCACGGCCGCTCGGCCTCACGCTGCTGCTACAAGCAAGCTGCCGCCACATGCTCCACGGGAAACGGCACATGAAATGACGCAGGCAGCAAATCAGCGCACGTGAAAACTGAGCAGAATGTCGTTACACTGGTAATGAAGACTTACTGAACTGTTAGGCATTATTCCACAAGTTTGACATCAAAGCAATCCTATGGAGCTGCCATTATGTCCATCCTATAGACGGGGAAGCTGAGGCAGGTAAGGTAGCTTGCTCAAGGTCACAGAGCCAGTATTTGGTAAATGCAAGCCCAAGGAACCTGGGTTCACAACCAATGCTCTTAACATCACCATACCTAGCCAAGGGGCATTGTTACTCACTTCCCACATCGTGCGCTGCAATGTCAGCCAGGGTATTGAGCCAGGAGGTGGCTCCAGAAGTACCCAGGATGTCCTAATGAGTCACACAGGAAACACTGACCAGCGGCTCGTTGGGTGGGTGTGGGTGTGGAGGGCTGGCCCTGAGGCCTCCCCTCTCTCCTACCCACTTGAGCCCCAACAGGGGATCTTGGACAGGAAAATCTGCCACTGCCAAGGACTAAGTGGCAGGGTTGATACCTGTCCTTGAGGAATTCTCCCTCAATTCCCCGTGGTCAGGAGATGAGCTGTGAATCTCCTGAGGAGCCGAATCCTTTACCGGCAAGTCTCTGAGAGTAAACCAAGCGCCTCTCGACAGACACTAGGAACTAATTATCCTGTGTAAGAAACCGTCCAGTCACTGGGGCTCATCTCACAAGAATGGAGAACATTTCTAAGAGCTGCTAAGAGTGAGTGTCCATTTGGGGGAACTTGGCGTTTTGTAACAAAGGGCATTGGAGGAAATGGGGTTTCCGGAAGCAGGCGTACAGAGGCTGGTGCTGGGGCAGGGCCCCCGTGCCATGAGTGACTGGTTGTTTTGAAGCCGACAGGGGAGCAATGGTCCATTTAGGCAACTTTACCCTCAGTGGGAAAGCCCTTAGGGACCTAAGGAGGCACCTTGCTGCTTCAGAAACTTCCATGCGGGCCTCTGCACTGAAAGGTTCCGCAAGATGATTGACATGATGGCTACGAAATCTAGACCGAAGCTACGGAAAGGTTGTAAGCCACCATAGCGTTAAGATCACAGGGCCATGCTCCACCAGCAAGACTGCAGTACAGGGTCTTCTGCTCCAAGTAGGTCTCCAGGACCCTGGGGCCTGCCCGCTGAACACCAGCCCCCACTACAAGAACCAACTCAAGAGCCAGAAGAGAAATGGAAGAGAAGGGCATGATCCATGAACTAACAGTTCACCTGAGCGGACAACTTCCTATGTTCCAGATACACACTCCTATAAACTATCAGCTTTTTCAATTTACCTAAGAAAAATCTGAAGCACTAAGAAGTTCACCAACTTCTGAAAAGCTACTGCGAGACAAAATCTGGATCTGACCCTGTACGATCTGAATCCATCCCATTTAAAAAAAAAAAAACAAAACAAAAACCAAAGAGCACAATGAACCCCCATGGGCCCCTCACTCCACTTCAACAACCATCAGTTGATGGCCACCCTGTTCCATCTCTACCACAACCTACTCTTCCCACCTGAGTATTATCTCAGAGCAAATCCCAGGCATCATTTCATCCATAAACATTTTAGTACATAGGTTAAATGATGGGGGTTCTTTGCTCATAACCCACACCTTTAATCCTACGACTAAGATAAGATAGGCGATCAGGTGACCTCTGTCCAGAGGTTTTAGCGCTCTGGTGGGGACAGAACCTAGCTGCCTCTGAAAGACAAGGCAGAGGAAAACCCACAAACAAGGTTCTCCTTCAGAAAATTGACAGACGGGACAGAAAGACAAGAGTTCAACAGAGAGGCAGTGGGTCCAGATGATCAGCTACGTACTTGAAACAGCCGTGGCAGCGCAGGATGTAGCTCCGGGCCTCACGGATCAGCATGCCATTCACCGCCAGCACGTGCAGCCCCATCTGAAGCAGAACATTCTGCAACCAACAAGTTAAAGCACAAATAAAGTCAGCAAGACCAAATTCTCTTTTGACATCTGTATAGTCACTGTTAAAGGGCTTCACAAAGGCTGGTTTGCTTCATAAAGGACTTCTGCTAAGGGAAAGTGAGCTGAGGGTGCCTCTCAAGACAGGTAACAAGGACGAAGACCTAGTTTTCTCTGGTCTTTCAAGGGTCCAGGTCTTCCGCCAGGGCCCCCTCTCGTTTTTAAAAAATTATTTATTTATTTATTCATAACAGATACACACAGAGAGGCAGAGACACAGGCAGAGGGAGAAGCAGGTGCCATACAGGAAGCCTGACGCGGGACTCGATCCAGGGTCTCCAGGATCACACCCCAGGCTGAAGGTGGCGCCAAACCACCACCAGGGCTGCCCCAGGGCTCTTAACAAAGACATTTATCTTGTCAAAGGCAAATACACTCTTTTCAGAGCTGGAAACCTCTACTTTTTCTAAGTTCCTAAGCATGGAAGGTACGGAAAACCATCCAGAGACCATGAATGGTAAACATTAGAAACTTAACACATGATATTTTGTCACTACCTTGATTCTCTACTCTCCAACCTAAACTACAAATAATTAAAGAGCACAGGTAAAGTTTCTAGAACCAGGAAAAGTAGTATCACAAGGTAGAGCTGTACATATCCCCAAACCTCAGAGGGATCCCTGCCCACGAGAAGTTATAAAATAGAGCCTAGGGCCAGCCAACGCCCATCCACCCACCTGCATGGCAAAGTCTGTAGTCACACAGCCAACCCGCACACCCTTCGGGACGGCACACTGCTCCAACTCCCGCTGGATCTGCTTGATGTTGCTGGGTGTTATCCATCCACCCCCGTCATCATCACTATCCTCGTCTTTACTTTCTTCAAATCCATTCTCTCCTTCCTCATCTTCCTCACTTGGAACATCATCACCTTTGTCAAGCTGAAACAACAGAATTCTCAAATTCCTAGCCCCACAGGAACAGCAGGAAGACACTGGCATGTTGTCACCAGGAGATCATAAATCAAGGCCTTACCAGCAGCTCCTGCAGTTCACGATCAATATTAGGCAAAGGGTTTCTCCAGAACATGAAGGAACTGAATTCTAGGTTCTCAGGCTCAGCAGCTGGATGTCCACATTGTACTGTTTCTCGTGGGGGTTTAGGCTGAGGTTAAAAGAATAATAATTTTATTCTTTTGATTGAGAGCATTATAGATGCAATGACAGAGAAGTTGGATCAGACAGGGCTGGACTAACTAGAAATTAGCCTGGATAAATATAGCTCACTGTAAAGAATTTGTGGAGATGGGACATGTAGCAGAAGAGGGCATGAGAGCATGGCCTGTCTAAGGCATTACCTTTGAAGGCAGATGGAAACCAGAAATGTATAGAGGAGTTTCTGGGTGCTGACTTGATGAGCTCACTTTAACCTTTAAAAAGAAAAGAAAAAAGTGCCAACCCTAAGCAGAAAAATACGGTTTGAAAATTCAGTATGGAAGAGTAAGTAAAATAAACAGAAAAAACACTTTCCCAATGGTTACTGAAAATTGGGAAACAAAAATAATTATTCAGTGATTCCACTAGTGCCAAATAAGCACTTTAAAACATTTCTTTTTTTTTGTCTTCATAAATAAAGCTCTGATGAACACATTATTATTATTTTTTAAAGATTTTATTTATTCATGAGAGACACACACACAGAGAGAGAGAGAGAGAGAGAGAGAGAGAGAGAGAGGGGCAAAGACATAGGCAGAGGGAGAAGCAGGCTTCATGCGCGGAGCCCGACGTGGGACTTGGTCCCGGGTGTCCAGGATCACACCCTGGGCTGAAGGTGGCGCTAAACCGCTGAGCCACCCAGGCTGCCCCATTATTTCTAAACTTGCATATATCGGGTTCTTCTGGTTCTTCTTCCACCTAAGTTTTATACTTAGGATCAATGCCTAAGAGTAAAACTGCTGGATCAAAAGATACAGTATTATTCTTTAAAGATAGATGTTTTGGGATCCCTGGGTGGCGCAGCGGTTTGGTGCCTGCCTTTGGCCTAGGGCACGATCCTGGAGACCCAGGATCGATTCCCACATCGGGCTCCCGGTACATGGAGCCTGCTTCTCTCTGCCTGTGTCTCTGCCTCTCTTTCTCTCTCTGTGACTATCATAAATAAATAAAAATTAAAAAAAAAAAAAAAAATTAAAAAAAAAAAAATAAAATAAAGATAGATGTTTTAAAGCTTCTGATACAAAATATCTAACTCCTGGGGCACCTGGCTGGCAAAGTGAGTAAAGCATGAGACTCTTATCTCAGGGTGTGAGTTTAAGCCCCACAAAGAACTTACTTAAAAGAAAAAAAAAAAAAAAAAAAAAGGGACACCTGGGTGGCTCAGTGGTTAAGTGTCTGCCTTGGGCTTAGGGCATGATCCCGGGATCCAAGATGGAGTCCTGCTTCGGGTTCCCTGTGGGAAGCCTGCTTCTCCCTCTGCCTGTGTCTCTGCCTCTGTGTGTCTCCCATGAATAAATAAATAAATCTTAAAAAAAAAAAAAAAAAAAAAGAAAGAAAGAAATACAGTGTCTGAGTTCAAAATACTCAGGGCTGGGGTCAGTAGAAATGAAACCTGACAGATCATGACATAAGTGTGGAGACATAGTAATGGGAACACGGGGTCCATCATACTATTTATTCCCTCCACTTCTGTGTATCTGATAGTTTCTGAAATAAAGTTGGAAGAAAACCAATAATCTTCCTGACTTACCTTTTCTGGTTCTCGTTTTAGGTGTGACACCCCAACAAACTCTGCTTCTAATTGATAGGTGAGTGCCAGCACTTGGATATCTGTGGCAGAAAGGCTGGGATAATCTCCAGTTTTCTTTGAAAACTCAGTCACTGTAAAGAGGGTCCCAAATCGCATTAGAAACAAGACTTATAACCATAGATAACCAAAGAGACTGAAAAGAACTCAGGATCAATATCCCAGAAATCCTCTTAATACTTTCGTCCAGGGATCCCTGGGTGGCGCAGCGGTTTGGCGCCTGCCTTTGGCCCAGGGCGCGATCCTGGAGACCCGGGATCAAATCCCACGTTGGGCTCCCGGTGCATGGAGTCTGCTTCTCCCTCTGCCTATGTCTCTGCCTCGCTCTCTCTCTCTGTGTGACTATCATAAATAAAAAAAAAAACAAAAACAAACAAAAAAAAACTTTCGTCCATGTCCTTATGCTTTTCTACTCACTGTTGAGACATTTGTATTCTCTATCATTAAAATTCACTCTAGTTAGGTTGACTATGACATCTTTATCTAGCACAGATTACTAGAAAGTCACTGAAAGGGACACCTGGGTGGCTCAGTGGTTGTGTGCCTGCCTTTGGTTACACATGATCCTGGAGTCCCGGGATCGAGTCCCACCTCGGGCTCCCTGCATGGAGCCTGCTTCTCCCTCTGCCTGTGTCTCGGCCTCTCTCTCTGTGTCTCATGAATAAATGTATTAAATTTTTTAAAAAACTGTATTTATCCTTAAAAAAAAGTCACTGAGAGCATGTTTGCAACTGATGAGTTCATGAATTCCTCATTATGTCGGAATAGAAGGTCTCTTCTCAGCTCTAAAATTCTTTGATTCTTAGAATAACCATCTGGATTAATAGCATATTCAGATTCCAAAGTAGGATGAAAAATTCAGTCAATAACTTGTAGTCTACGATGAAACAAAATTATTGGAGGCTCTGCAACGACTCTGCTTTGTAACAGTAGCACTCACCTTTCCTAAAAAGCGGCTCTAGACAGGGCTACAGTGTACAGGGCGCTCACCGTGCACCAGCAGCTCTGGCACTAACAGCCTTTTCCATTTCATCCTCCAACCAAATCCTAGCAAACACCATCAGCTCTTCCGCGGGGGGGTGAAGTGACCTGCCTGCGGTCAGTAGCCGGCCGGGCCCGGCGGGTTCCTGACCCGGGGAGTCCCTGGCCCCGCGACCTCCCGGAGGCCACGCGCCCCGAGGGGGTGGCCGGGGGCGCCGCTTCGCCGCCAGCCCCGGGGCAGGGGCACTCACCCAGGCGCACGTATTCTGGGCAGGGCTCCTTGAAACGCAGCTCGTAGGGCAGGACGGCGAGCCGCCGCCGAGTGGCCTTGTCCCGAATCTCGCTCACCACATCCCGGACGGTGTAGATGTTCTTCCCGATGTCCTGCGGGGACGCCCGCCCAGCTCACGCGCATCCACGCCACGCAGTGCGCCGCCCGACCTCCCGCCCTACGTCAGGGGCCGCCAGCCCAGACGCTGCCCCTCTCGGCCGGGGCTCTCCGTACCTGCAGAGCCGCATCTCGCAGAAACGCCCCGGCATCGGCCACAACGTGCTCCACCGCCGCCATCTTGGCCGAACGCGCGCTCAGGGCGCCTGCGCACCGGGCTGGCCCCGCCCCTCACATCCGGGCCTCTGGGAGCCGCGACGTCCCGCTGTGACTTAGCGGCGCCTCCTGGCGGCCGGATGGGCATGTCCCGGCTCAAGGCTACCTGCGCGCCGGCGCCACGTCGCCCGCCGCCCGGCCAGGTGTGGGCGGGGCCAAACTCTGGGCGACCCCTGAGGGGGGGGGCCTCGGCGTCCCTCCCTTAGCGCCTCCTTTACCTTCAAATGCAAAACCTGTAGAAGTCTCGTTACGGCTCGGGCAATAGAGAGAAACTGCAGAGCATTTAAAGATCACAAGTCAGGAGACGGGCCGTGTTCTACGGGTCAGGGAAGCTACTCGGGACAGCGAGGTTCGCCAACGTGCGCGGCACTTGGTTTAAGGTCAGCCCCGGGGCGACTGTTGCCCTCGGATCGTGGGTGCGGCCTGCGTACAAAACAAAACCCGACAAACCGACCCCCAGCCACTTTCTCGTCCCCTATGCTCTGCTGACCGCTTCATTTTGAGGGTCTTTGACATCCTCACCCACTTTTCTAAGCAAGGCACATCATTTGCTAGCAAATAATTCTTTGCTGGATGGAACTGAAGGGCGTTTTATTTTTAAAGATTTTATTTATTTATTCGTGAGAGACGCAGAGAGAGGGGCAGAGACCCAGGCAGAGGGAGAAGCAGGCTCCACGCAGGGAGCCCGAGGTGGGGCTCGATCCCGGGTCTCCAGGGTCATGCCTTGGGCTCAAGGCAGGCGCTAAACCCCTGAGCCACCCGGGCTGCCCTGAAAGAATTTTAGATTCTTTCTTAGATTTCTCAATTCCTTTTCAACTCTGATATTCTATAATTATGAGATCTGGCCTGTTAAAATTCATGCTGGAGAATTTCAGGAGAATGATGACGTGGGTTTTCTGTCATTCATCTTCAGCGACGCCGAGTTATTCCAAGCCTCCTTTGTCAAGTCCCCAATCGTATCCCTCGATTATAATTTATCCATCCTGCCCCCGAAAGTCCTTCAGTGCCCTAGGCATCCCCTTCCGCAGTTGCCCAAGTTCCTTCTTTCCCCAGACATCTGTCTCAACTTTTCTTAACGTTTTTTCTCTTTCATCTCCAGGGCCAGTGGCTCCTGTCCTACCTGCCCTGCCTGAAAGAGCACGGTGGAAGGCTGTTTTCTAATGCGCTAGTTCATCATATCAATCTTTTTTCCAGCTTTCTATTTCTCTGCATAATTTTTTATTTATTTTTTATTTTTTAATGATAGTCACAGAGAGAGAGAGAGAGAGGCAGAGACACAGGCAGAGGGAGAAGCAGGCTCCATGCACCAGGAGCCCGACGTGGGATTCGATCCTGGGTCTCCAGGATCGCGCCCTGGGCCAAGGGCAGGCACCAAACCGCTGCGCCACCCAGGGATTCCCTCTCTGCATAATTTGATATTGCTGACCACCTCCCCTTTCTGGGCTGTCTCTCCTCCCCTGACTTTGGTAATATTTAAGGATCTGGTCCCCCTGCCTCTCTGCTGGCTTCTCGTGCTCCTTCACTGGATTCTGTTCTGCCTTGCACACAGCGCACCTCTGCCTTGCCTTCTTTGTCCTTTAAGTGCTCTCCTTTAGCAATATTATCTATCCTCAAAGCTTCATTTATTACATTATAGGAATGCCTCCCAAATCTTTAGGTCCTATCTCTATTTATTCCCCCGATCTAGCCTTCTGGAAACATCCATCTAAAAATTTTAGGCATCTTCACTTGTCAATTAAAATTGATGTAATTATCTCTTAACTTTTTTTAGTCATTAGAGTTATTTTTTTACTAATGGCATTTCCAACAAAGGCACTCAAGGTAAGAATCTCTGAGTCATCTGAATTCCTACGTTCTTTTTTAAAAAAAGATTTTATTTGAGAAAGAGAGAAAGAGCATGAGTGGGGGTGAGGGGCAGAGGAAGAAGGAAAGAGAGAATCCCAAACAGACTCCCCACTGATTGTGGAGCCTTACACCAGGCTCAATCCCAGGACACTCAGTCCTACCACCTGAGCGGAAATCAAGAGTTGGAATGCTTGACTGAGCCACTCAGGCTCCCCGTCCTCACCCACGCCTTCTTTTTTAACCCATACTCCCCTTGATGCCACTTCTGAAATATTTGGGATGTCTGTGACTCCTCTACATTTATTCCCTTTACTCTAGATAAGTTTTAATCTCATGCCTAAAAAATATAATACACTCAACACTAGTGTTCTTGTCTCTCCTTCTTTAATTGATTTCTCCTGTTGCCTAAAAAGGGAGGGAGGATGTGGGAACTGGACTCCATAATAGAAGAGGTTTATTAAAGCTGATAGTAATAGTTCTGTAAACCCTAGGAAGAATGATCTAGATCAGTGGTTCTCAAACTTGAGCGGGCATCAGAATCACCTAGAGATCTTATAAAAACAGATGGATAGGGATGGCTGGCTCAGTCTGTGGAGCATGCAACTCTTCATCTTAGGGTCCTGAGTTTGAGCCCCACATTGAGTGTAGAGGTTACTTATAAATAAAATCTTTAAAAAAACCTCACAGAAATGGATGTTTAGGCCTCATTTTCAGATTCTGATATGTAAGGGCACCTGGGTGGCTCAGTGGTTGAACATCTATCTGCCTTTGACTCGGGTCGTGATCCCACAGTCCTGGGATTTTTTTTTTTTAAGATTTTATTTATTTATTCATGAGACACACAGAGAGAGGCAGAGACACAGGCAGAGGGAGGCTCCTTGCAAGGAGCCTGATGTGGGACTCAATCCCTGGACCCTGGGATCGTGACCTGAGCCAGAGGCAGACGCTCAACCACTGAGCTACCCAGGCGCCCCAATAAATAAATCTTCTTTTAAAAAAGATTCTGATTTGTAGATATGGACAGTGCCTGAGAATTTTTCTTTTTTAAGATTTTATTTATTTATTCATGAGAGAGAGAGAGAGAGAGAGAGAGGCAGAGACACAGGCAGAGGGAGAAGCAGGCTCCATTCAGGGAGCCCCACATGGGACCTATCCCAGGACTCCAGGATCGAAGGCAGGGGCTAAACCGCTGAGGCAACCAGGGATCCCAGAATTTGCATTTCTAACAAATTTTTGGTGATGCTGCTGCTGCTGACCTGAGGACATACTTGAGAACCACAGATTTAGGCGAATAGTCAGGAAAAGAAAGATTGGGCTTTAGGCCATTCATTTTCCGTAAACATTGAGAATATCTATTAATATAGAAGGTATCTTGACACCTTGTATCTGTCATTTTTAATGGTATTTTAATCCCTTTTCTGTTTTCCTGTAACATGAGTCTCCAAGTCCCCTGAAGACTTAGAAGGAAACTAATTTATTCAAAAAATATGTATTGAGAGCTAATTTATATCACCATGGGTTGGGTGATGTAATAAAATGATATTTAATGTAGTGTGAAAGGGCACCCTCAGAGTTTGTGACATGGGAGCCAGTTCTTTAAGGACAAGTAGGGCAAAGGCACTGAGTTATGAAAGTCCAGGTGGTGTTCAGGAAATTGAAGGTATGTGTGTAGTGTGTGTGGTAGCTGAGGATACCTGAAGACAGGATCTCTCAGAGGTGAGTGAAGTGAGCCTTGAAACAGTTCAATTTTTTGAAGTTTATGGTTTTTCATAAGGTAAAGAGATCTAAAACATGGTTACAAAAATTACGGTCACTTTACACAGTTTACATGAATAAATCAACACTTTGAAACACAGGTAGAATGATTCAACATTTAACTATTGGAGATAACGTCAACTTTTACATGCAAACCCTTTATGAAAGAGAAGGGTCTTGTGTGCCAGTAAAGATTTGAGTTCATTTCCAGGCCTGGAGGCTACAAAACTTTTCACTTAACAGTGGGCTAGGGAAGAGAAAAACTTGATGAAGAAGAAAATACCATGTGAAATCAATGTATCCCTAGAATTCCTTTGAACATTCTTGGGAGTGTCCCATACTTTTTGTCTCTGTCCTTGCCTGTTTCTTCTTATTCCAGAAAATTGTCCTGGCCAATCACTACTTAGTCTCCAAGAAGCAGATCAGTGTATCCTCTGTAAACCAGTCTCTGATAACTCAAATCAGATTTTCCTCCAAGGACAGATTTGAACTTTTCTTTCTCATCACTTTTAAGACGTTTTTAGTTTTGTTGTTCAGTGAGCAGTTATTATTTCTTCTTTGCATTGTAATTAATTGTGTGTCTTCTTTAAGTAGTTTGGAAATCAGGGACTGTTGTTTTAGGGGTCTTTTTCTTCAAATGATCATTTCAGTCTGCTTTTTAACTTTTGGGGGACATTTTTATGAAAATATACTTCAAATTCTTTGGTAGGTCTTTTAAAAAAATTCTTCCAAGCTGTAGGATCTACAGCAGTGTGTTCAATGCTCAATAAGTGTTGATGAAATCTATTCATTTAGCAGTTTACTTAAAGACACCTCCTGTGGGCTAGACACTGCTTTAGGAGCTGGGATATGACTCCTGTCTTCCTAATTCTTGTAGTGGGAAACAGATTACATATACACACATGCATATATTCATATATGACTCAGTGATAAATATGAGGAAGTATGAAGAAAAAAATAAAGCAGGAAGGGGGGCTAGTAGAAGTAAGAGATGGGTTGCATGTTCATTTATTTATTTTTAAAGATTTTATTTATTTATTCATGAGAGACAGAGAGAGAGAGAGAGAGAGAGAGAGGCAGGCCCCTCTTGGGGAGCCAGATGTGGGACTTGATCCCGGTAATCTGGGATCATGCCCTGAGCCAAAGGCAGACGCTAAACTGCTGAGCCACCCAGGCGTCCTGTTTTTTTTTTGTTGTTGTTGTTGTTGCATGTTTAAATAGGGTGATCAGGGGATCCCTGGGTGGCTCAGTGGTTTAGCACCTGCCATTGGCTCAGGGCATGATCCTGGAGTCCTGGGATGGAGTCCCACATCGGGCTCCCTGGATGGAGCCTGCTTCTCCCTCTGCCTGTGTTTCTGCCTCTCTCTCTCTCTCTCTCTGTCTCTCATGAATAAATAAATAAAATCTTAAAAAAAAATAGGGTGATCAAGAAAGGCTTTCCTGTGATAATTGGGCAAACATCTGGTGAGAGATGAGGGGGTCAGCCATCTGACTACCTGGAGAAAGAGCTTTCCAGGCAAAAGGAAAAGGAAGTCCAAAGGCCCTGAGGCCAGAGTGGCTAAAGCAGAGTACTGAGGGAAGAGTAACTGGAGATGAGGTGTGGGTAAGGATCGTGGAGGTCCTCATAGGTCCCCATAGGTCCCCATATATGCCTTAGGTCTTAATGTTTAATCCCTTAAAGCACGATTGTGAGCATGTTTGCCTAGTCCTTTCTTTTGGTGAACATCTACTCAAACGTCACCAAATCAAGGGATCCTTTCCTAATTCCTCTGGAATAGAATTAGTAAAACTCCCTTCAGTGGAACTAAAGAAATTTTAAGTTTCATAAATGGAATTAACGTAGAGTTTAAGGTATTAAGAGAGGCCTGCATCTCCTTGAAATGCCAACTCCTGGCTCCTGGATTTGGAATGGGAATAGGAAAAGTAGAGACCAAGCGCTCAACCAATTTAATTTGCATGCATGATAGGTTCCCTCTAAATTCAAAAATCCAAAAATAACAGAATAATTAATTCACAGTGCTTAAGGCTAATTAAGTCATTAGTATTAATTTTAGTTAATGGTGAGGAGCGAAAAAAAATTGAGTCTTCATTCAACTTGTCAAAGCTGAAGGTCTATACTATTAGTACAGAATGTTAATTTAAAATGTACTTTGTAATTAATAAATTTCTGCTTTGTAGATTAAGGGAACAGGGATTAGTTCGGTGTGGTGGGGCATTGTATGAACCCAACCAGGGGTTCTGACGCTTTCCTACCCGAGCTTCATGTCACAAAAACGTCTGCTCCATAAAGGCTTCTGTGTTTCTAGAGCCTAGTATGGTGCCTGGTACCTAAGCATAGGGCTGCCTGATACAGCAAGTAAAAACACAGAATGCCCAAGTTTTCCACTTAACAACAAATACTTTTTTCTTTTTTTAAAGATTTATTTATTTATGATAGACAGAGAGAGAGAGAGAGAAAGAGACACAGGCAGAGGGAGAAGCAGGCTCCATGCAGGGAGCCTGACGTGGGACTCGATCCCGGGACTCCAGGATCAGCCCTGGGCCGAAGGCAGGCGCTAAACCGCTGAGCCACCCAGGGATCCCCCAAATACTTTTTTTTATTTTATTTTATTTTATTTTTATTTTATTTTTTTTAAAGATTTTATTTATTTATGATAGTCACAGAGAGAGAGAGAGAGAGAGAGAGGCAGAGACACAGGCAGAGGGAGAAGCAGGCTCCATGCAGGGAGCCTGACGTGGGACTCGATCCCGGGACTCCAGGATCAGCCCTGGGCCGAAGGCAGGCGCTAAACCGCTGAGCCACCCAGGGATCCCCCAAATACTTTTTTTTAATCATAGATGCGAATCTGTAGTCCGTGTACAGAGACGTTCTCCCATGTGTAGTACTACCACGCAGTAGTTAGGGCACATCTACGTATTGCATAGTCGATCATTTGAAATTCAAATTTAACTGCGTGTCTGTATTTACTGGGTAACCTCAAGGAGCTCAATGATATTTGCGGACTTGATTGGCCTCCCCTCACCTGTAAAATGGGGCTAATGATAGACCCGCCTCCGGGGTTGATGGGAGGGACGCAAGCGCCCGGCACACGGTGAGCCTTCAGCTTGTTTCCTCGCTCCGGGGCCGCGTGGCGGGCGGGAACCCCTTCCACTTCCAAACGCGGGAAGGATACGAAGCTCGGCTCCCCGCAGGGGCGCCCGAGGCCGGCCTAGGTGGCCCACACCTGCGGGGCCGGCCAGCCTCTTCCGGGTCAGGTGACCGCGCGCGGTCACGTGACCCGGCCCGAGTGCGGGCGGTGGAAGGCGGAAGTGGGAGCGGGGCTGGGCGCCGCTTCTGTGGCCGCGGCAGGTAGCGAGCGCCGGCGCGACGGGCGCGGGGGGCGCGGCGGGCTGGCGGGGCGGGGGGTGCGGGGCGGGCGGGGGGCGGGGGGCGGCGGGCGGCGCGCGGCGGGCCGGGGCGGCGCGGCCGGGGCGCCGGGGGGCGGCGGCTTCCTGTGGGAGGGGCCTGGCGCGGCGGTTCCGGCCTCCGAGGAGGGGTGTCCCGCTCCCGCCCGAGCGCGGTGGGCGTGCGGCGGCGGCCCGCGCGGGGGGCGCTCGTAGGTGGGCGCGGGGCCGGCGGCCGCGGCGGCCGGAGCCCCGCCGGGAGGGGGAGCCGCCCGCGGGGCGGGGACGAGGAGGCGTGACCTTCGTGGAGGGACCGGGACCGGGACCGGGGAAGGGGCGACTTGGGGGCGAGCTGCAGGGGCGGCCTGAGATGCGCGTGGGGGGGGAGGCGAAGTTGGAAGGAGGTGCTGTGTGAGCCCCGCCGGGAGCCCCTGCCTTCCTTCCTCGTTGGACGGGGTTGTTAGCCGAGGCTTTGATGTCGGTCCCAATCAGTTTTTAAACTTGAGGAAGGACCACAGAGTCTCGGTCGTGTTGCTTTCGTCACGCCCACCCAGTTTGGGTAGGGTTCTGGTGGGTAGGGTTGCACTTCTTGGGAGCCTAGCCCTTCGCATCATCTTTCTTTGAGATTTTCCCAGATCGCATCAACTTGAGAAAAAAAAAAAGACTCTGGCCGTAAAAGGGCTCTTAGCCCCAGCTGTAGACCACGACCTCGCCCAGCACACCTCGGCAGCAGGACTGCAGGAATCTTGGGCAGAGTGTCTGTACTGCTTTCTGACTTTTCCTTTTTTTTTTTTTTTTTAGTTTAAATTATTCAGTTTCCTCTACCATGTGACTGCTTATCAAGACAAACTGGAACTTAGGTAGGGTGACTGGGCGGTCTCTGTGTGCTCCTTAGCATTCGCGACCTGAATCTTGATCTTGATATTCAATACCTGTGTTAAAGATGCTTACCCTCTTTTTTTTTTTTTTTTCTTTCACGTTTACTAAACTTTGCAGAAATGAAATGAATCTCATGGATGTGTGGTCTTAACTGGAGTAAATGTTCGAATGGGACATTCACAGGAGCCAGAGTCGTGTGGGATTACAAGTAGGGACAAAAATGACTTTGCTGACATATTAAGAAGTTAAAGTTTTTAGCGTATTTGACAAACGTGTAGAAATTAATTTCTGTAGTGGCCTTTGAGTTAGGCTGGGAAGGTATTATTCCCATTTCACAGTGAACAAACAGACCTAAGAGAGAGCGACTTTATTTTTTTTTAAACAAAGTATTACTTCCTTGTTTACTGCTCTCTTTCTTTCCCCCAGACTGCACATCCTTCAAAGGCAGGGCTCATATCTTATTTGGCTACTGCCTTAGTGGCTGGCATGTTGTGGGCACTTGGTAAATATTTGCTGAATAAATAACTTTCTAAAGGTCACATAGCTATACGCGGAGGACGGGAGATTTGAACCCAAGACCTAGCTCTTCTCTTGTCAGACTACTTTCTCATTTTTTTTTTTAAGATTTTATTTATTTATTCATGAGAGACCCACAGAGAGAGAGAGAGAGAGGCAGAGACACAGGCAGAGGGAGAAGCAGGCTCCATGTAGGGAGCCCGACGTGGGATTCAATTCCAGATCTCCAGGATCAGGCCTTGGGCTGAAGGCGGCGCTAAACCGCTGAGCCACCCAGGGAGCCCTACCTTCCCGTTTTTTGTTATTGATCCATATGCAAACGATGGGCTTGGGTTAGCTTCTTAGTCTCTTTTGTTTCATGAGGACTTTCTCGGTTACAAAGAGCTTTCACCAACATCTCATTTAATTGTCACCATGATCCTGGGAAGGTCAGGGTTGATTCTATTCCCTGGATGAAGAAACTGAGGCTTTAGATTCCAGAGCTAGTGAATGACTGAGCTGGGATTCAGGCCCACGCCTTTTAGCCTGAGACTCGTTCTCTCCCATTTATAGAGGCAATAAGTTTTATTTTATTTTATTTTTAAAGATTTTATTTATTTATTCATGAGAGACACAAAGAGAGAGAGAGAGGCAGAGACACAGGCAGAGGGAGAAGCAGGTCCCTCTGGGGAGCCCGATATGAGACTCGATCCCGGGTCTCCAGGATCCCCCCCCCCGGGCCAAAGGCAGACACTCAACCGCTGAGCCACCCAGGTATCCCCAAAAGTTTTATTTTAAAGCATTTTTTGAAGTATAAAAAGTATGACATTTTAATTTTTTTTAAATTTATTTATTTATGATAGTCACACAGAGAGAGAGAGAGAGAGAGGCAGAGACACAGGCAGAGGGAGAAGCAGGCTCCATGCACTGGGAGCCCGACGTGGGATTCGATCCCGGGTCTCCAGGATGGTGCCCTGGGCCAAAGGCAGGCGCTAAACCGCTGTGCCACCCAGGGATCCCAAAAGTATGACATTTTAAAGAAAAAAATAGTATATCTATGACACCAAAAATTGTCAATATGGAATGCAATTGAAGTGTAAAAAACCTATGTAGTATATGGTAGATGCCTCTTCCTGGGAGAACATTCTTTCATTCAATGACTATGTAAGTGCTAGTCCAAGCCAGGCACTGTTCTAGAGTTGTACTCTCCGCTGTTGTTGAGTACTGGAGATATGCTATCGACTACAAAATATACACCAGAGTTTGAAGAGTTAGTTTGAAAAAAACAGTAAACTATGTCATCGATTTTTAAAAATGTTATAACAAGTATAATATTAATATATTACTGTATGCTATATATCATAACATTTTAAGTTTATTGAGTTAAATGCACTATAATTGAAGTTAATCTCACCTGTTTCTTTTTGGTTTTTAAAGTGTGTTTCCTAGAAAATGAAAGATTATATTGGACAGTGCTATTTTTTTTTTTTAAAGATTTTATTTATTTATTCATGAGAGACACACACAGAGAGGCAGAGACACAGGGAGAGGGAGAAGCAGGCTCCATTCAGGAAGCCCGGCAGGGGACTCAATCCTGGGACCCTGGGGCCATGCCCAGGGTCAACGGCAGGTGCTAAACTGCTGAGCAACTCAGGAATCCCCCTGGACAGTGCTATTCTAAACACTGGGAATATAGTACACAGGAAAAACAAAAATCTCTGCCTTTGTGGATCTTAAATTTAGTGGTAAAAAACAATAAAATAACCTAGTAAAGTGCATATTGTAATAAAGGAGGGAAGTGGAATGTGGAGTGTTGGCTGGGCTTGCAATCTTGCATAGGGTCTTTAGAGAGAAGCCTTTCTGAGAAGGGGACTGGTGAGTGATGATCTGACGCAGGTGAGGGCAAGAAGCTTGTGAGTGGAGATGTTGTGGTGAAGGCAGAAGGGACAACAGGTTCACTACCCCTAAGATTAGGAGCACCCCTGGCAGGTTCGTGGGCCAGCTAGGAGGCTAGGGTGGCTGGAGGGGTGTGAGCAAGGGAGAGTAGTAGGATGAGGTCAAAGAGGTGTTGGGGGCAAGGGGAGAAATGGGCAGATCACGGAGGGCCTCGCAGCCCATTGTAAGGATGATGATTTTTAATCAGAGTGAGTTGGGGTCGTTGGAGGGTTTTGGGCAGTGGTGTAGAAACAACCCACCCTGTTTTTTCTTTTTCTTTTTCTTTTTTTTTTTTTAAGACTAAAAAAAAATTTATTTGAGAGAGAGAACAAAAGCAGGGGGAGTGGCAGAGGGAGGAGAAGCAGGCTCCTCGTTGAGCAGGGAGCCCGATGCTGGGCTCGATCCCAGGACCCTGAGATCATGATCTGAGCTGAAGGCAGATGCCTAACTGACTGAGCCACCCAAGCATACCTACCTCCCAACCTACCTTTTAACAGGCTCACTCTGGTTGCTGTGTGGACAGAGAGTATAGAGGTGCAAAGCTAGAAGCAAGGAATCAAGTTTAAAGACCTCCAAGAATGATGGGAAAGACACAGCCTGGAAGGATGGGTAATGAGTTCATCATGTTTAAATTTTGGTTTTATTGGATGTGTACTGAATGCATATCATTTGTCAGGTATTCTGTTCTTTTATAGTTTTAAAACAAACAACTTCACTGAAGTGAAATGATGTGCATGAGGTCATGTAGCTATGACACAGAAGAGCTGGGGTTTAAATCTTGGTCTTCTGAGTCTAGATCTCATGCGTCCGTAAGATATATGGTAGTGGATATATGAACATAAACTCCTGCCAGAATCAAATCAGCGAGCTGCTTTTGAATGATTCGAGTCACTGTGGACTGTTACAGATTCTGGAATTTCTGAGAGAAAAGGAACAAAAGGGAAGATCTTGTTTCCTTTAAAACGAACTAACTGAATCTTTTTTTTTTTTTTTTTTTGAACTAACTGAATCTTTAGAAGGTTGCAGGCCACTCTGCTCTTCCCAAGCTTGCGAACAAACACTCAGTGATTTAAGTCAAGTGTTAATAACTACTTCCAGGAAAATACCAAATACTAAGGCTTGGCAGGCCTGACCTAGGGCAGGTCCCCTTCCTCTGTGTCACCCGTGCCTTCTGCTTCCTGTTTTGTTGTGAGATCTGCTTTCCATTCTCTTTTGTTATTAGCCTGTAACTCCGCTGCGCTTCCAAAGATATGACCTCCCTGCCCCTCCTCCTCTCTTTTTATGTGCTTGGCCTTTGTATGGATGTCATTTGGCAAAACTGAGTTCTGTTTGATTGTTTTTCAATATGGGCCTTTGGAAAATGGAAGGTAACTCAATGCTGGCTAGAGAAAAGAGGCCAAGAGAGAAGAATGAGTGTTGGAAAGAACTGGGAAAGCATGAGAGTAATGAAGGAAAGGAGGAATATTTGAACAGACTCTTCTTTTCCACATTTAAAAAAATAAGATTTTATTTATTTATTCATGAGAGACACACAGAGAGAGAGGCAGAGACACAGGCAGAGGGAGAAGCAGGCTCCAGCAGGGAGCCCGACGTGGGACTCAATTCTGGGTCCCCAGGATCACGCCCTGGACTGAAGGTGGCGCTAAACCCCTGAGCCACCTGGGCTGCCCTTCTTTTCCACATTTTTAAAGATGTGAATCTAGAGTGGATTTATACTTATAAATAAGAAGCTCTCTTCAACTGGTTAATTAAAATTAAAATCTTGGTCTTGGTGAGCAGTTTTTGCTCTTCCCCAGCTCATCAGCTACACAGGTCCTTTCATCTTGAGATCAGTGTTCAGTGGTTTCTTGACTCAAAGCTACGTCAAGAATTTGAGGAATTGCAGAGCCTAGACTTTTAGCGTCAAGAAGAACTATTTTAGCTTGTAGTTAATACTTGAAGAGCACTTATTGTGTGCTGACTGCTCTACTTGATTGAACTCATTGAATCCCTACAGTAAGTTTAGAAGATGAGTAATATTGTTGGGTTCATTTCACAGATGAAGAATTGAGATTTAGAGAGGGTGAGTAACTTGTCCAGTATCACTCAAAGGCTAAGGACCAAATGTATTTACCTCTAAAAGATGGACTGGTCTGAAAATTCTTGTCAAAGTTGGATGCGAAAAAGGATCGGGTGCTTCGGGCATTGCAAGAGCTATCACTTGCTACATTCGGTGTGTGGTTGCTTTCTTGTGCCAAAAGCTCTTTGAAGATTTCTTTAACAGGATCCCTCAGAGCAAGAGAACTGAGGTCCCAGAGGTCAGGGATCCCGTGACATTCACCTTTGTATTTCCAGGGCCTGGCACAGAATGGGGTCTAGAAGCATTACTGAAAGATGGACCCAGGCTCTGGACTGGGCAGGGTGAATAAAAGGGTCAGTCAGAAGGCTGGGTGCCTTCCTGGGGAAGGTGCCCTTGACCATTATAGGGCCCTGACTTCAAGAATCAACCCAAACGGATCTCTGGCCCCGGAGGGCCTGGCCCCCCTTCCCCTCCTCTCCCTTCCCCCCCCTCCCCAAAAAAAAAGAAAAAAAAAAAAGAATCAACCCAAACGTTTAGTTGTCCATCAGCTGACGAATGGGTAAACAAGATGTTACATATCCACATGGCGTGTGATTCCATGGGCTTGAAATGTCCAGAATAGACAGATCCAAAGAGACAGAAAGTAGATTAGTGGTTGCTAGAGGCTGGGGTACAGGGAGGAATGAAGGGTGACTGCTAATGAGTATGTTTTTTTTGGGGTTATGAAAATGTTACGGAATTAGATGGTGGTGGTGGTTGCGCTACTCTGTGAATATACTAAAACTCACTGAATTTATAGTATATGAATTGTATTTCAACAATAATAAAAATAAAGAGTCAACCAGTTCTGTTTTGAATGTACGTATTCTCTGTGTTCTGTGGAGATCAAATCAAGATTTTTGTACAGGTGACAGCAGCCATTATCCTTCGTGTTGTGGTGCCCGGGCACCACCCAGTATTCAGCTTCCTTTCGTGTTCCCAGGGGAATACATGGACGTGTTCTCCCTGCTTTTTTGATCTCAGATATTTCAAGTATTTTTAAAAGATTTTATTTATTTATTTATTCATGAGAGACACACAGAAAGAGGCAGAGACACAGGCAGAGGGAGAAACAGGCTCCATGCAGGGAGCCCCGACGTGGGACTTGACCCTGAGACTCCAGGATCATGCTCTGAGTTGAAGGCAGATGCTCAACTGCTGAGCCACCCAGGAGTCCCTATTTCAAGTATTTTAACCAAAAAGGACTGTGATAGATCTTTGTTGTCTTTCTAGATGTCTCTGGAAACTGAACCAGTCCGCCGACCCTTGACTTGTTTAATTTTGCCAATGAGAAGAACTCAGGAATTACTGCCCTAGCCCACAGTTTCTTGTCTTTAACAGTCTGTGGATTATAGGCAAAAAACCTCGCTTTTTATTTACCTATCTACTTGTTATGTGTCTTTACTTTTTATTTTTTTATTTTTTTATTTTATTTTTATTTATTTATTTATTTATTTTTTAAATATATTTTTTTAATTTTTATTTATGATAGTCACAGAGAGAGAGAGAGAGAGGCAGAGACACAGGCAGAGGGAGAAGCAGGCTCCATGCACCAGGAGCCCGATGTGGGATTCAATCCGGGGTCTCCAGTATCGCGTCATGGGCCAAAGGCAGGCGCCAAACCGCTGCACCACCCAGGGATCCCCGTCTTTACTTTTTAAAGATTTTATTTTTAAGTAATCTTTACACCCAGTATGAGGCTTGTACTTCCAACCCCCAGATCAAGAGTCTCACGCTCCATTGACGGAGCCAGCCAGGCACCCCTTTCTATCCATGTATTTATTTAAAGTTTCTTATTTAAAATAAAAGGTACAAGGGCGTTAATAGTTATTTTCAGGGTGGAGCTGATAAATGCCTGCAAGCTGGTAGCTCATTTTGTACACAGTCTAACTGAGCCGGGGGCCAGCTGCCTTTTGGTTGTGAGCCCTACAGGCCTGGGGTCTGCCCATGTCTCAGGAGGAAAAAGGAAGAAATTGGAGGGGAAGAGAGGCCTAGCGAAACAGAGAAGGAAAGGGAAGTGGGAAGGAGGAGGAAGATTATGAAGCTCTCCCGAGAATATGAGATAGCCCTCCTGATAGCCCTCCTTGCTTCATCCCTTCACTTTTTTTATTTTTATTTTTATTTATTTATGATAGTCACAGAGAAAGAGAGAGAGACAGAGGCAGAGACATAGGCAGAGGGAGAAGCAGGCTCCATGCACCGGGAGCCCAACGTGGGATTCGATCCCGGGTCTCCAGGATGGCGCCCTGGGCCAAAGGCAGGCGCTAAACTGCTGCACCACCCAGGGATCCCCATCCCTTCACTTTTCATTGAAATAGCTACCTTACTCTCAAATTCTCTAAAGCAAATCAGTTGTTGTGTCAGTCTGTAGTGGCATCAAAAAATTGTTTTGAAATAGAGTATGAAAGATACTCGTTTTTTTTTTTTTTTTTAAATAGTGAAATATAAAGCATAATGATACCTCTAGGATTCTCTTTTGTATCTGGAATCACAGTGAAGAAACACAGTCTGAGCAAGGCCACACCCCCTGTGACTGCAGAGCTTATTTCTTTCCAGAAGTTACCATGGGCCTGGGATTTGGGCCTCCAAAGATGTATTGTGGGAAGAGGACTTCAAGTTTCAGCCTGATGGTCACTGAAATCTACCTCCTCTAAAGCCTTTGTTTCTTTGCCTCTTTCAGTGGCTTGAGGCATCTGTTGGCTTGTATTGTAGGACTCCGTTTTCGGCTCATCTTCGAGTGGCCTCCTGCCCCATATCTATGTCTTCTCTCTATTTCCTATGATGATGCGGCGCCCACTCTAACTTCAAGGTGATCTTATTTTCAGATGTTTAACTTAATTGCCCCTGCAAAGACCCTGTTTCCAAATAAGGTCATATTAACAAGTTCCAAGGGGTTAGTGCTTAGAGAAAACCTTTTCAGGTCCACAGTTCAACCCACTACTCTAATTGAATGTAGATGAGATGTTGTTATTAAAATTAAATAAGGATGGCATCCTGTGACCTGATTTGAAGAGAAGCCTTTTCCTTTTCTGAATCTAAATTTTATTTGTGACCAAAGTAATACATGCACATAGTTTAAAGATCCAAATAGTGTTACAAGACTTACAATGCGACAGCAGTTCCTAGCTTCACCTCTTTTTGTTCTTGATTGGCTTGCTCTGTGGAGTCAGTGACTTTCAACTCTTAGTTTTCTTCTTGTGTTGACTTGTGCATTTCTTTTACTTTTTTTTCTTTCTTTTTTTAAAGTGGGCTCCATGCCCAATATGAGGCTTGAACTCATGACCCTGAGATTAAAGGTGCATGCTTTACCTACCAACTGAGCCAGCCAGGGGCCCCAACTTATGCATTTCTGAATGACATTTTTATACTGCTCTTTCTTAGCCTGTCAGTTTTGTCTACTGTCTTTTAACTATTGAAGGTGAGTATTTAGCCCTCTTTCTGGCCAGTCTCCACAAACACACACTTCTACCTCCATCTTCTAATTACTCTCACATCACAAGTTTTGATTATGCTATTATAAAGATAATTCACAGCTGAGCCACATAGTGTATTAGGATTACATGTCTTGTCATACAACTTTTGTTGTTACAAGTTCCATATTTCCTGATTTTTTCATTTGCATAATGCTCTGTGTTCCTGTCA
This sequence comes from Canis lupus familiaris, assembly GCF_011100685.1. NCBI lineage: Eukaryota > Metazoa > Chordata > Mammalia > Carnivora > Canidae > Canis > Canis lupus. The sequence goes on along the minus strand of NC_049226.1, from coordinate 80,522,760 downwards.
CTAATTCCGCACTGAACATTGTGATAGAGTTAAAAGTGCTACTTTCTTCAGTGCTGTCAGACGCATGTAATCTGTTTCTTCTCAAATTCTATTTCTTTTTCTTTCTTTCCTCTAGAGGTGACATTTCTTATAAACTCTCTAATCTGGACTGTTTAGTCCCTGGGCTCTTGTACTGTAATACCTTGGAATTTTTCATTGTTAATCTTGGAATTCCTTTTGTCTCTCCCATGTGAATCTCCACCAGCCTCCATCTTTCTCCTTTATTCCCCTGGAACTCCTCTTCCTGAGAAAAGTAGCTTGGGGAGAAATTTTTTTTTTTTTTTTTTTGAGAAAATTTTTTTTGAGACTTTACAAATCAGAAAATCCCATGGTTTTCCAACCATACTTGATTGATGGTTTTCTTGATTGTAGAATTCTAGCCTGAAAAATCATTTTATCTCAAATTTGAAAGCATTGCTTTGTCTTCTTGCATTCGGTGGTACTGTTGAGAAGTCTGATGCCATTCTGATTCCTTTTGTTTGTAAATATGCCTGGAAGATTGTATACCCTTTGTTCTCATGTCCTGAACTTTCATGGCATTGTGCGTTAGAATTTTTTTTTTCCCATCCATTGTTCTGGACAGTCAGTTGGGTCCTTTCTGTCTAAAACTGTTTATCCTTCAGCATAAGAAAAATCTTCTGTAATTTTTTTTTTATTTTTATTTTTTTCCCTTCTCTTTCTGGACTTGCTAAAGATTTATTTATTTATTTTAGGGAGAGGGAGCATGAGTGAGAGGGACAGAGGCAGAGGAGAGAATCTGAAGCTTACTTGGAGTTGAGCCTGGTTCTTGATGTGGGGTTAATTGTGGGGCTAGATTTTACAACCCTGAGATCTTGATCTGAGCTGAAACCAAGAGTTGGACGCTCAACTGACTGAGCCACCCAGGCACCCCTGAACATTGGACATTTTTTTTTAAAGATTTTATTTATTTATTCATGAGAGACCCGGAGACAGAGGCAGAGACACAGGCAGAGGCAGAAGCAGGCTCCATGCAGGGAGCCCGATGCGGGACTTGATCCTGGGATCATGACCCAAGCTGAAGGCAGATGCTCAACCACTGAGCCACCCGGATTCCCCTATCAGCTTTGTTTCTTCTATCGAACTGTTCTAAGAGCAATTTGTTATCCTCTGAAGCAACCAACCAACCAACCAACCAACTTACTTTCTTGTCTGCCTGCCTTCTTTTAAAATTACATTCTGTTCTTCTTTCATGGGTGCAATATTTTATCTGTTTAAATTGTTTTGAGGTTTTCTTTGATCTCTGTTTTATTTAACTATAAGCTTTTTATAAATTTCAGATATACTTCATATATCTTAAAATTCACCATTTTGAGGTATTAAATTCTGTGATGTTAACCTTTTCACAAAGTTGTACAGCCATCACTCAGCACTGTCTAATTCTAGAATATTTTCCCCTCAAGAGAAATTTTGTGTCTGTTAACAGTCACTCCAATCCTGTCTCAGCCCTTGGCAACCACGGATTTACATTCTCTTTCCACATGTTTGCCTATTCTAGATATTTCATGTAAATGAAATCATGTAATAGTTGGGTCTTTTTGCCTGGCTTTTGTTTATTTCATTCACGTAGCATGTTTTCCAAGTTCATCCATATTGCAGTGTGAAACAGCACTTCATTCCTTTTTTTTTTTTTTTTAATTTTTATTTATTTACGATAATCACACAGAGAGAGAGAGAGAGAGGCAGAGACACAGGCAGAGGGAGAAGCAGGCTCCATGCACCGGGAGCCCGACGTGGGATTTAATCTCGGGTCTCCAGGATCGCGCCCTGAGCCAAAGGCAGGCACTAAACTGCTGCGCCACCCAGGGATCCCCACTTCATTCCTTTTTATGACCAAATAATATTCTATTGTATATTTTTTTATTATTGAGTTATAAAAGTTCTTTATATCATAGATACGAGTCTTATCAGATACATGATCTGCAAATATTTTCTCTCATTCTTTTGGTCGTCTTTCTTGATGGTATCTTCCAAAGCATAGAAAATTTTAATTTTGATGAAGTCAAATTTATCTTGTTTTTATTTATTGCTTGTACTTATCATATCTAAGAGACCATTTCTTGACTTAAAGCCATGAAGATGGGATGCCTGGGTGGCTTGGCAGTTGGGCATCTGCCTTTGGCTCAGTGCGTGATCCTGGGATTCAGGATCGAGTCCCACATCAGGCTCCCTGCATGGATCCGGCTTCTCCCTCTGCCTATGTCTCTGCCCTCCCCCCCTTTGTATCTCTCATGAATAATTAAATAAAATCTTAAAAAAGAAAGCCATGAAGATTTATATGTATGATTTTTCTAAATTTTGTAGTTTTTGCTCTTATATTTTAGATTTTGGTGCATTTTAAAATTCATTTTTGTATAAGATGTGAGGTAAAAGTCCAATTTCATCCATTTTCACATGGATATTCAGTTATCCCAGCCCCATTTGTTGAAAAGACTATTATTCTTTTTCCATTGTATTGTCTTGGCACCCTTGTCTAAAATCACTTGGATATAAGTGTATCGGTTTGTATCTGGTCTCTTAATTTGCTTTTTAAAAACTATTTTATTTATTTACTTATTTATTTGAGAGAGAGCATGCACAAGCGGGGAGGTGGGATGTGGGTGTGTGGCGAGGGGCAGAGGGAGAGGGAGAAGCAGGCTCCTTGCTGAGCAGGAAGCCCAACTTGGAGGGTCCATCCCTGAGGGCATGACCTGAGCTGAAATTTTGAAATTAAGTAATATGAATCCTCTGACTTTGTTCTTTTTCAAGCTGGTTTTGGCTATTCTGGGTCCCTTGCTTTTCTTTACGAATCCTAGAATGGGCTTTATCAAATCAGTTATAGTTTTCTCTTTGTATGTTTTAGTGTCTGGCTTTTCTGGGTGAGGGTTTCCTCAAATAGTTGTGTTCCCTTATGTGCTAAGAGTCAACAGGCCGAGCCGTGTGGTAGGACTCCAATGAGGGAAGGTGAGTGGGGTTGGAGGCAGTGACTTCTCATAGTTCAGGATGTAGACTTCCACTTATCTATCTGGATCAGTATCATGCCTTACCACCACCCTCAGCTATGCGTGAAATCCTCAGGTCTAGTTTATCTAGAGTCTAAAAATTAACTCTCCTGTTTGAGATTAGGGAGGGGATGACTGCCTAGCTGAATTGTTGGGGAGGGGAGTCTGGAAAGTCTGTTTTTTCTACAGGCTTTTACTAGTCTCTCCTGTTTCTTTTTTTTTTTTTTTTTTTTCTTTTTTTTTTAGTCTCTCCTGCTTTTAGGCCCACTTATGCTCTCACTTTCAGAAGTACCTAGCGCCAGCACTTACCCTTTTTGTGAATCGCCAGTGCTGTCAGCCTGCCTCTTGTCCACTCCTCCCATCACAGCCAGTTAGGTTTCACTTTGAACTCACCTGCCACTTTCTAGAATGTTGCAGCCCTCTATATCTGTGGTTTCCTTTTCCATTCGTTTTCAGTGGGTTTTTTTATTTTGGTATTTCTTTTCTGTCATTTTGATAGGATTTGATAAGGGAGCAGAGATGAGTATATGTGTTCAGTCTGTCATGTTTTATTGAGTGCTCTTGGAAAGCTCTCTAAGGGAAAAGTTGGTATCAGAGAAGGTGGTGTAATGCTTAGTCTCCTTGGAACCACTCCTGGCACAGAGCTCTTTCACTGTATTCTCTTGCCAGAGTTTTATATTGCTCCATTTTTTTCATCTGTGTATTATTCTGTGCACTTTTTCTGCATAATTTTAGTTTAGCCTTAAACATTCTGCTAAAGTCCTACTCTTAGTGCAGTCAACCAGTTCAGTAACACTAAACCAGCAGTTCTCATCCCAACTTTATATTAGGATCACCCGGGGAATTTTTATTTATTTTTATTATTATTATTTTTAAAGATTTTATTTGGCAGAGAGAGAAACAAAGAGAAAGAACGAGTAGGGGGAGCGGCAGGCAGAGGGAGAGGGAGAAGCAGACTCCCTGCTGTACAAGGAGCCTGACGTGGGGCTCGATCCCAGGACTCTGGGATCATGACCTTAGTTGAAGGCAGATGCCTAACTGACTGAGGCAGGCGCCCCTCACCTGGGGAATTTTTAAATCACATAACTGTCTCTTACTCCAGACCAGTCCAATGGGAATCCCTGAGGTTGGGTTTGGCTGTCATTGTTGGCTGGTTTGTTTGTGCAGAAAGACTGGAGAACCACTGCTCCGATGCATTTCATATTTCATTAAGAATGATTTTACTTACATGGGTAAATCCCACTGAATCTCTTGTTGCCATTCTCTTCCTCCTTCACTGCTCTTGAGACAACTGGCCCCTGTGTTGTTTTTACGCTCCCGAGACTTCCTACCATCTTGAGAGCTTTTGCTCTTGCTCTTTGATCTGCCTGGAATGTTCTTCCATGGATAGTCTCAGTTCTGTCTTTCACCATCTTCAGATCTTTGCCCAGAAGCCACCTTTTCCATGAGACTTTCCTTATCCACAACTTTTTCGACTTGTGACCACTGTCTTAAATTCCTGTCCTCCTTCACTGCTTTGTTTTTATCGGAATCACTTGTCCCCTCTACAGTTCCCTCATTTGCTTTCTGGCATCCCTCTTGGCACACGTCCTTTCCCTATGTTATCAGCCTTTTAGTGTTTAAAGAAGCCCGTGGATGGAGCCTCATTTATTCCTTCTGCCATGTTCTTCTTTTCTTTTCTTTTTAAAAAATATTTATTTATTCATGAGAGAGAGAGAGAGAGAGAGAGGCAGAGACACAGGCAGAGGGAGAAGCAGGCTCCATGCAGGGAGCTCGACGTGGGACTCGATCCCGGGTCTCCAGGATCACACCCTGGGCTGAAGATGGCGCTAAACTGCTGAGCCACCCGGGCTGCCCCATGTTCTTCTTTTCTGTGGGTAGTTGTGTTTCTGACTTGTATCATTTCCCCTCTGGAAGGACTATTTTTATTTTATTTGTTTGTTTATTTTTTGTATATTTTTAATTGGAGTTCAATTTACCAACAATAGCATAACACCCAGTGCTCATCCCGTCAAGTGCCCCCCTCAGTGCCCATCACCCAGTCACCCCATCCCCCCACCCACCTCCCCTTCCACTGCCCCTTGTTTGCTTCCCAGAGTTAGGAGTCTCTCATGCTCTGTCACCCTCTCTGATATTTCTCACTCATTTTCTCTCCTTTCCCCTATAATCCCTTTCACTGTTTTTTATATTCCCCAAATGAATGAGACCATATAATGTTTGGAAGGACTACTTTTAAATGTTTCTCTCGGTATGTTTTTGTTTGAGGAAGTCTTTTGTTTACTCCTTCACTTTTGAAGGATAACTCCATTGGACACAAAACTTTAGGTCAGTGTGTTTTTCTTTCAATACTTTAAATATTTTACCCTGGTCTCTTCTTGCTTGTATGGATTCTGGTAAAAAGCCTGCTATAATTATTATCGTTATTCTTGTACAGCTTAGCAATTTTTCCCCCCTTTGGCTTCTTTCAAGATTTTCTCTTTGTTTTTGGCTTTCTCTAGATTGAATATGGTAATATTGCATACCTGGTTGTGTATTGGTTTTGTTCTTGTTTGGGTATTTATCCTGTTCTTTAAGCTTCCGGGATTTGGGGCTTGCTACAGGTTGTTAATTTTGGTAAATTCTTGGCCATTATTACTTAGGACATTTCTTTTGCTCTGTTCTCTCTTCTGGTATTCCAGTTATGCATATTTTGCACATTTAAAATTTCCCCCATAGTCCTTGGACTTTTAAAAACATTCTTTTGTTTTGCATTTCCTTTTTTTTTTTAAGATTTTATTTATTTATTCATGAGAGACATACACACAGAGAGAGGCAGAGACACAGGCAGGGGGAGAAGCAGGCTCCATGCAGGGAGCCCAGGGTGGGACTCAATCCCGGGACCCCAGGATCATGCTCTGAGCCAAGATGCTCAACCACTTGAGCCACCCAGGCATCCCTCATTTTGCATTTTCATTGAGGAAGTTTCTATTGACATACTTTCAAGCTCTCTGATTCTAGGACCATGTTGTCTACTGATGAGCCCATCAAGGCATATTCTACCTTTCTCTTACACTATTTTGGATTTCTAGCATTTTCTTCTTTCTTTCTTAGAGTTTCCACATTTTTTTTTTAAGATTTATTTATTTATTCATGAGAGACACACAGAGAGAGGCAGAGACATAGAGGCAGAGACATAGGCAGAGGGAGAAGCAGGCTCCTTGCAGGGAGCCTGATGCGGGACTCGATCCCAGATCCCAGGATCATGGCCTGAGCTGAAGGCAGACACTCAACTGCTGAGCCAGCCAGGCAGGTGTCCCTCAACTGAGGGCAGTTTTTTTTTTTTTAATATATATGTATATATATTTTATATTTTTATTTATTTATGATAGTCACAGAGAGAGAGAGAGAGAGGCAGAGACACAGGCAGAGGGAGAAGCAGGCGTGGGATTCGATCCCGGGTCTCCAGGATCGCGCCCTGGGCCAAAGGCAGGCGCCAAACTGCTGCGCCACCCAGGGATCCCGATGAGGACAGTTTTAAACTAGCACGTCTTCCCTGAGCTTTAGCTGTTTTTAGCCTGTAGCCTAAACTCAAGAGAATTTGAGAGAATGAAACCAGAACCTCCCACATGGCCTGGTAAATGAGAGAAAGACCAAACTTCTTGATCAATATACTTCATGGCCCCAAAACAAAATCAATCAGTCACATAAATTCTAAAGAAGACTCAGAAGGAAGAAAGCCAATGGGAAAGCAGGAGCAACAGAGGAGATAATGTTTTCTTTCTCCATTGTCTTTCATGATTATGGTCCATTGTTGATTCACAATAACTGGTGTTATTATATGGGGCTTTACCTGTCTTTCCAGGTCCAATTAGGATAATACCACCTTGATATTACAAGGAAGGTATTTTGAACTGTAAACCTTTCCAACCATGTATTTAAAAAAAAAAAAAAAAAGATAACCATTACCAGAGAAGTCAGATCCCATCCCAAAGTATGTTTAACCTATTAGCTTCTGTATCAGGATCCCATATGAGACATGGTCCCTAATGGGCATGAGGCTCAAGTCCCCTCTACCCATTACAAGAAGCTCATGAAAACTGAAGCCCAGAATTTACTCTGTACCTGTCTCAGCAACATTGTAGGCACTCAGGTAATTCTTTCCCTTGCTAAGAGCAATGGGAAAGGTTTGCATCCAAATCACTTCCAAAAAACGGAGTGAACATAAACTTGGGGAAGGAAGGAGAAGGAAAGGGAAAAAAGTTTAAAATATCACCAGGGGCAGCCCGGGTGGCTCAGCGGTTTAGCACCGCCTTCAGCCCAGGGCCTGATCCCGGAGACCCGGGATCGAGTCCCATGTCAGGCTCCCTGCATGGAGCCTGCTTCTCCCTCTGCCTGTGTCTCTGCTTCTCTCTCCCTTGGCCTGTGTCTCTGCTTCTCTCTCCCTCTGCCTGTGTCTCTCATGAATAAATAAGTAAAATCTTTAAAAAAAAATATCACCAAAGATAATAGGGGTGTCTGGGTGGCTCAGTCGGTTAAGTGTCTATCTTCGGCTTAGGTCATGATCCATGATTGAGCCCCACATCAAGTTCCCTGTTCAGGGGGAGTCTGCTTCTCCCTCTCCCCTTCTCTGCTGTCTCTTTCTCTCATACTCTCAAATGAATAAATAAAATATTAAAAAAATATATCACCAAAGGTTATAGACACACAAAGAATTTCATTATTGAAGGGAATAATGGATTTATTAGAAGGGAAAGGGGAAACCAAAACTAACTCTAATAGATTCACCCAAATTTCTGTAAAAAAAAAAAAAAAAAAGAGACAACACTAAAAACATATTGTCCTCTGAACCTATCCTCTATATAAATCCTGAAAAGCATTTTTTTAAAGAAAATATAACACAGAAAGTATAAGAGTATGTCATACATAAAGGAAAGTATTATTTCATGAAAAGTCTGTTCAGATAAATGGACATTTCTATATACAGGTATACTGGATCATGATATAAAAGACATTTTTTACTAAAGGTTGCACTCAAAAAAGCGAGAGAACTCTTCTACAACATCCCAATTTAGGTAGGGTTTCAGATTAGAGAGACATTAACAAACACCACAAAACCCAATAAGTCAATAATAGATTTGAGGACAAACTATTCAGAGAAATGTCATTAGTTTATTATCATTTTAGGTCTGAGAAATTTTCCCACACCAACATAAAATAATCTCATGGGCCTGGATAAAAGGTATTCATTAAGTCATTCAACAAATATTTACTGAGCAGCTATTATATACTGTGTACTATTTTTGGTGCTAGTGATATATATCAGTGAGTAAATCAGGAAAGAAACAAAAACAAAAACAAAAACAAAACTCCTGACTAGCAAGGTTGTCCTGGTGAAGAGCCAAGAAAGATTCCCTCCTGGTTCTGGCATGGAAACAGAAAAAGTAACCACCATAAAATATGCTGAATGTTTTCCACAACAAGGGCCTACTCTCTAGGGAAAAAGACTTTAGCCAGTGCTTTATCCTAACTAGAGGGAGAAAATTTCCCTGAATGGGGCCCTTCTAGTCTTCCTGTCTCACCTAAGGGGGAAAAAACAGTTAATAAACACTTGTGAAGGTCATAACTCATGGACACAGACCCATTAAGAGACTGAGATTTTTTGGTGAGATTTTATTTATTTATATGAGGAAGAGAGAATGCACAAGAGAGCCCAAGCAGTGGAGAGGGAGAAGCAGCCTGCCCATTGAGTGGGGCTTGATCCCAGGACCCCAGGATCATGACCTGAGCCACTCAGACACCCCCAGGGTTTTGGCGTTTTGAGATTTATTTATTCATTATAGAGGGAGGCACAGAGAGAGGAGAAATGCTGAGCATGGAGCCTGACACAGACAGAGCTCAATCTCACGACCATGAAATCACGACCTGAGCCAAAACCAAGAGTCAGAAACTTAACTAGAAGTGCCACCCAGGCACCCCTAAAAGATTGAGATTTAATGATAAGACCACAACATGCTCTCCCTCCCCTATACTTTCCCACCATATCATGGGTCCAGTATAACACTGGATTATATTATTCAGCTGGAAGAGCTGAAAGGTGCATACTCTATTTGAGAAGGGGTTCTTAGAGAAGACCAGAGATAACAGGGAGACCAAAACAAGGACTCTAGACAAATTTGAAGTGTCTGGTACTTACAGTAATTGTTTTGTTTGGTCTTGTTTTAAGTACGCTCTATACCCAGTATGGAGCCCAGCATGGGGCTTGAACTCACAACCCTCAGATCAAGACCTGAGCTGAAATTAAGAGTCAGATGCTTAACCAACTGAGCTACCCAAGTGCCCCAACTGTTAGAGCAATTGTTAAACACAAATCAATTCCTAGCCAGATTAACATAAAACCCCATGCTAAAGGCCTGTTCACCTCAGTTCCTATTACCCAATACATCATTTCTGGCTTTCAATAACAAATTATAAGTAATGCTAACAGGTGCCTGGGTGGCTCAGTCGGTTGAATGTCTGACTCTTGGTTTCAGCTCATGTCATGATCCCACGGTCATGCGATCAAGCCCCATATAGGGCACTGCACCCAGCAGTGAGTCTGCTTTGGACTCTGTCTCTCCCTTTCCCTCTGTCCCTCCCCACTCCTCACGTGTGTGCTTTCTCTCTCTCTGTAGAATAAACAATTATATAACATTTTTAAAAAATCATGCTAAAAGAAAAGCAATGTGAAGAAACAAAGCAAGCCTCAGAACCAGTCTCAGAGATGACACAGATGTGCACAGAGAATTTAAAATAACTATGGACTGGGACGCCTGGGTGGCTCAGTGGTTAAGCGTCTGCCTTTGGATCAGGGCGTGATCTTGAGGACCCGGGATCGAGTCCCCACATCAGGCTCCCTGCATGGAGTCTATTTCTCCCTCTGCCTGTGTCTCTGCCTCTCTGTGTCTCTCATGAATAAATATCTTTAAAAAACAAAACAAAACAAAAAAACTACCCTCAGTTGAGTTGCCTTAGGAAAGAGATTCCCAATAGATGTAAAGATTTTTAAAATACTCTTTTATTTTTAAAGTCTATAAATGATGTATTTCTTGCTTGTAGTGCTTTAACCTCCCTCTGTTACAGAAAGCTCTGAGGCTTAATTTATAATCATTAATTTTTCCTTCATTATTCAAGATGCGATCTTTCTCCCCCCTTAACAGTATTGTTAAATTATGAGAAAGATCAAACATGTAAAATAGTTCAGAGAATAAGATAACAAACAGTCATAAAAACCACCATCTGGGTTTAATGAATATTAACATTTTGCCATATTTGCTTCAGAACTTTTTCTTTAAAAGACAAAATGTTTTAGTTACATTGAAGTTCCCTTGGCCTCTCTCCTTACTCTATTTCCTCTGTTCTCTTCTGTGCTACCTCAGAGGTAGCTCCTGTTCTCACCTTGGTGTGGTTACTTCTCAGCCACTTATACTTTTATTCCATTGACGTTTGGCCACAGCAATATATACAGCAATTGTATATACAAATATATACAACCACAGCAATATTACAATATATTATATGCAATATAATATATATACAATTATGTATATATACAATACATATACAATTCTGTGTAAGTTTAAGCATACGTGGATGGTGTCAGTGCTTTTAGGTTTTCACTTGCTCTTTTTTTTCTTTTAGCATTATAACTTGGGATTTATACTTGGAGATCGAATTTATATATTTCAACTATTATATAGCATCCCATTTTATAAAAATATCACGGTTTATACATTCCTCCATTGATGGACATTTGGGTTGTTTACAAATTTTTGCTATTATAAACATTGTCTTGATGAACATCTTTGACCATGGCTTCTTTAGCCTGTGTTGGAAGATGTTTCCCTTGGCGAATACCTAGGAGTGGACTCCTGGCAGGTGCAGTGTATGCATCTTTAACTCTCCAGAGATTGTCAGGTACTGTCTGATTTGTCCCCAGAAGTGTATAAAGCTACTCACCAACACTGTTTTGGTCAGACTTCTAATCTCCTGCTTATCTGCTGGGTAGAAAGAGAGAGTTGATCTTTTTATTGTTTTACATTTAGTCTATTGTAAAACTTTTAGTCTAGAGAGTCAAAACATCATCATTTTAAGTTTCAGGAAATGATGTTCAAATTCATTCATTCATCATTCACTCATTTATGGAGGTCTTATAAAGAGCCAGGCATCGTTTTAGACAGCAGGGCTACAGGGCTAACAGATGGGACACACATCTCAGCCCTTGTGAATCTTACATTCCACGGGAAGGAGAGAGACGATAAATAAATAAACCAATATAAGTCATGTAAGTGATAAATACTAGGGAGGAAAAGTGAAAGGAAGGATGGGTCCAAATGTATGTGGAAAGGGTAATAAGGTGGTCCAGGAACACCTCTTAAGAAAGTGACATTTGAGGGCAGCCCCGGTGGCGCAGCAGTTTAGCGCCACCTTCAGCCCAGGGCATGATCCTGGAGACCCAGGATCGAGTCCCACGTCGGGCTCCCCGCATGGAGCCTGCTTCTCTCTGTGCCTCTCTCTGTCTCTTACCAATAAATAAAAAAAAGCTTTAAAAAAAAAGAAAGTGACATTTGAGTAAATGCCTGAGATAGTGAGGGAATAAACCATATATATGGTTAACTGAGGAAAGATCATTCTAGATGGAAAGGGTAGAAGTCTAATAGAGGAGCATGTCTGGCATGTTCAACGGAATGAAGGCTTGTGTAGCTTCAGGGGAGGGAGTAAATGGGGAGAAAAAAAGTGAGGTCAGAGAGGAGTGTGGACTGTATCACACAAGATGTCCATTTTAAGGACTTTGCCTTTTATTCTGAGGTAGACTGGAAGCCACTGAATGGTTTTGAATAGCAGTGTGTTATAATCTGACATACATATTTAAAGAAATCAGTCTGCTGAGTGTAGAGATTAGATTGAAGGGGCAGAGGGGTCTGAGCAGAAGAAATGAGAATCTGGGTAAGAGATCACAGGGCTTCAGACCAAGACAGTGACAATAGAGATGGAGAGAAATGTTTGAACTCAGGAATATTTTAAATGTAGAGCCAAAAGAGTGTGTGTGTGTGTGTGTGTGTGTGTGTAATAAATATATAGGGACGCCTGGGTGGCTCAGCTCAGCGGTTGAGTGCCTGCCTTCAGCCCCAGGGTGCAATCCTGGAGTCCTAGGATGGAGTCCCACATCAGGTTCCCTGCATGGAGCCTGCTTCTCCCTCTGCCTGTGTCTCTGCCTCTCTCTCTCTCTTTGTGTCTCTCATGAATAAATAAATAAATATAAAATATTTAAATTTAAAATATTATTTATTTATATCCTATATATATACATTAAAGATTTATTTGTTTTATTTTGGAGAGAGAGAGCATGGTGGGGAATGGTAGTGGGAGAGGGAAAGAATCTCAAATAGGCTACCTGCTGAGCAGGGCGCCCAACATAGGCTTGATCTTACTACCTGGAAATCATGACCTGAGCCAAAATCAAGAGTTCAAATGACTGAGCCACCCAGGTGCCCCCAACCAACAGGATTTATTGACAGATTGTATGTGGGGTATGGAGGGAAAGGAGAAGCAGGGTTGAGCCCCAGAATTTTGGCCTGAGCCACTGGTTAGAAAGAGTTGTCATTAACCAAGATGCTGAAGGCTAAGGAGCATTTTTGAATGGGAATATCAGATCAAAAAAAAAAAAAAAAAGGAATATCAGATCAATTTTGTCAATAGACAAAGAAGGTCTGAGGTTCAAGGGTGAAGTTTGTACTGGATACACCAATTTGGGATTGTCAGCAAATGGATGGTATTTGAAGCCATGTGGCCGGATGAAATAACCAGAAGATATGCAAAGTCTAAGTTGTAGGACACTTTGATGGTTAGAGGTTGAAGAAGGGAGAGGGAGCCTGCGAAGAAGCTGAGAAGGAGCAGCCTGAGAGGCAGGGGGAACATCAGGCAGGTGTGATGTCCTGGAAGCCAACGGAAGAAAGCATTTCAAGGAAGAGAGCAATCAATCGTCATGTCAGATGCTTTCAGAGGTTATGTAAGACAAGGACTGAGGATTCACTATTGGATTTAATAACACAGAGGTCTGGTCTTAAGAACTTGAATAATGTTCGTTTCAGTATCGTGTTCCTATATGTTTGCTAGAACTTTTCAGAGGTTTCCCTGTTGCTCCAGATGTAAGATTGAAGTAAAATGCCTGTTCAAGACTAGTTAAGAAAAAACTAGTCACTTACAATTTTTCTTATTTTTTTATTTTTATTTTTTTTCAAGATTTATTTATTTATGATAGACATAGAGAGAGAGAAAGGCAGACACAGGAAGAGGGAGAAGCAGGCTCCATGCTGGGAGCCTGACGTTGGACTTGATCCCGGGACTCCAGGATCGCGCCCTGGGCCAAAGGCAGTCGCCAAACTGCTGAACCACCCGGGGATCCCCTACAAGTTTTTAAAAAATATTTTATTTATTTATTCATGAGAGACACACAGAGAGAGGCAGAGACACAGGCAGAGGGAGAAGCAGGCTCCATGCAGGGAGCCCGACAGAGGACTCTATCCTGGGTCTCTAGGATCAGGCCCTGGGCCGAAGGCGGTGCTAAACCGCTGAGCCACCCGGGCTGCCCCAGTTACAATTTTTTTTAGACTGGATATGCCTTCTAAATAAGGCACACTTTTGTTTTGGCTAAAATCTTGTAGTATGAAATTATTTGACTTTAGCTATGGAAAATGTTAAAATCAGTGTGACTTCATGGTAGCTATGTTTCATCCTCCTGTAAAGGGCTTCCATCCTTAGAGTCATGTGGGGACTTAACCATGTTTTAAGGATGAACAACTCTTCAGAATAGGAAGTTGGAGGAGAGATCAGAAATTAAGTAGAGTGAAAGAAAGTATTAATGATGGTGAATAGAGTAGGACTTAGTGTTTTTATTTTTATTTTTTAAAAATATTTTATTTATTCATGAGACAGAGAGAGAGAGAGAGAGAGAGAGAGGCAGAGACACAGACAGAGGGAGAAGCAGGCTCCATGCAAGGAGCCCGACATGGGACTCGATCCCGGGTCTCCAGGATCACACCCTGAGCTGAAAGCGGTGCTAAACCACTGAGCCACTCAAGCTGCCCTTTCTTAGTGTTTTTAGAATATCAGTTCTCAGATGGGATCCTTTGACCTCTAGTGGCCTCTTGAGACTTGAAAATCAAAACTATTTTTGTAATAATTTATTTGCCTTTTTCCCTGTGATCATATTTGCCCTGGGGATGCAAAAGCAAAGGTGAGTAAAACCGTTGTTGCCATAGTTTGATTCAGGGCAGTGCCACAAATCTGAGCTGTTGTCATTGTATTCCTCACCACAGCACACTCAGTAAAAAGAGAACAAAAAGCCAGTTTCACTTAAGAAAATGCTAGATGAAACAGTGAAAATGATTAATTTTATTAAGCCTTGACTCTTGTACATGTCTTTTTAAATATTCTTTGTGATGAAATGGGAAATATGCCTAGGGCAGGCACTTCTGCATACTGAAATAATGATTGTCTTGAGAAAAAGCACTTGTGTGAGTTTTGAATTGAGAGCTGAATTGCTTTTTTATGAAATAATCTTTTTGCTTAAAAAAAAAAAACACGAACAAACTGAAGTTACTAGATTTGGGTATTTGGCAGACACTCTTCAAGATGAATGAAGTGAGCCTGTCACTTGAAGGAAAACAACTGACAGTATTTGTTGCCAATGATAAAATATGAGTTTTTAAAGTGAAAATCAGAATTTTGGAAAAAAAAAAAAGAATTTTGGAACGCTTATATCTGCCACTAAGAACTTGACAGTTTCCCAATGCTTAAAGATCTGTTTGAGAAGATCAGTGGTGACATTCACAAATGTGCTTTTTTTTGATAGTGTATAATGAAATGTCAACATTTGGAGTATCTGCATAGCTCAGTGAACCAATATTTTTCAGATGACAAAGGATAATGTCACAAAATTGTTATATGAGTAAAAGATCTATTCAAAACGCAAGGCTTCTGGCCAAGACGAGTGACCTGGATGCCTGATGGCTAATGATGTCAAGAATAGGCTCATTGGCCATTTGTATATCTTTTTATTTATTATTTACTTATTTATTTCTTTTTATTTATTGTACAGAGAGAGTATGCACACAATAGTGGGGGGGGGGGCAGAGGGAGAGGGAGAGAGAGAGGATCCCAAGCAGGTTTCTATACTCAGTGTGGAGCCCGACTCAGGGCTTGATCTCACAACCCTGAGATCATGACCTGAGCCTAAGTCTAGAGTCTGTTGCTTACTCAACTGAGCCACCCAGGCACCCCTCTGTGTATATCCTTTGTTGATTTATGAAACTGGATTTTTTTTTTTTTTAACTGTTGAACTGTGACTTTCTTTTTGAGAGTGTTATATTAGGCTCTCTCCTGTAAATGGTGACATCGTGCGCCCTTCCTAGTTGAGCAGAGACCCATCTAGGCTCAGGAGTCATTATAAGACAGACAGCCTCCACCCTGACAGAAGTTGCTTGGATGTTTATATTTTCTTGGTTCATCTCTTTCAACTCAAATATGAAAGTTGGGTGCAGTTCTTTAATTTCTTTCCAGGTATCCTCTAAACCTACTGTTGCTCATCTTGCAGTTTTCTGGTGATGACATGGCATCTGCTAGCTCCAGCCGGCCAGGAGTGGCCCTGCCTTTTGAGAAGTCTCAGCTGACTTTGAAAGGTGAGTGGCAACATGTGAAATGTTTACTATTTGAGGCCCAGCCCAATCTTTGAGGAAAAGGCAGGGGTATGCCCACCTGGGTGTGAGAGCCAAACACTGTGAAACAGCTTAGGAATGTGAACTATTTATTCTCATAGGGTGACCATGTTGTAACTAGAATTCTATTTTTTCTTTCTTTCTTCCTTTTTAAAAAATATTTTATTTATTTATTCATGAGAGACACAGAGAGAGAGAGAGAGGCAGAGACACAGGCAGAGGGAGAAGCAGGCTCCATGAAGGGAGCCTGACATGGGACTCGATCCTGGGTCTCCAGGATCACACCCCGGGCTGACGGTGGCACTAAACTGCTGGGCCACCAGGGCTGCCCTATAGCTAGAATTCCTTTTTTTTTTTTTTTTTTAAAGATTTATTTATTTATTTATGATAGAGAGAGAGGCAGAGACACAGGAGGGAGAAACAGGCTCCATGCCAGGAGCCTGATGCGGGACTCAATCCCGGGACTGCAGGATCGCGCCCTGGGCCAAAGGCAGGCGCCAAACTGCTGAGCCACCCAGCGATCCCCTATAGCTAGAATTCTTAAAGAAGAACGATAAAAGGAACTTTTGGCAAAAATTGTTGAAAATGGTGATTCTGTGATGCCCCAGAACCCTTTCCTATCGATACTCATTCCCTAGGTTAATCTCATCCAACCTCATGACTTTATTTATTTATTTGAGAGAGTGAGCACACACAGTGGGGAAGGGCAGAGGGAGAGAGAAACTTTGACAGGCTCGTGCTTAGCAGAAGCCCAGCTACCTGATCTCAGGACCTGAGCTGAAATCCAGAGTCAGATACTTAACTGGCCACACCATGCAGGTGCCCCCCAACCTCATGGCTTTAAATGCCACCAATAATAAGGTCACTACTGCCAAAATTATGTCTCTAGCCTGGGCCTTTCCATTGATAGATTTCCAGATTTTGTATCTCTAGTAGCCCACTTGTCATTCCACTTGAATGTTTAGTAGCCATGTAAGCTCCTGGTTTTCCTTTATCATATCCTACGCTCAGCCAGCTGTGAACCTGGCCATGTCTGTCTGTCTTCGGAATGCAACTGTCGTTCAACCTCTTCTCACCACCCCCACCATCCCATGAGCTGCCTTCATCTCTACCCTTGATGAAGGCAGTAGTCTCCCTGCTTCTGTCCTTTGCCCTACTTCATTCTGTGGGTCACATAGCAGGCATGTCAAGGGCTTAAACATGTTGACAACTGGCTCTCCATCTCACCCAATAAAAGCTAAAGGTCCCACATGATGGGACCCCACCCATCACTCCCATTTCTCATTTCCTGTTACTCTTCTACCTAGACCCTGCTGTAGCCACATGGCCTCTTTGCTCTTCAGGGACTATACTGGGCACACTCCCACCTCTGAGCCTTTGCACTTGCTGTTCCCTTCGAGTGGAATGCTTTGGGGCCAGACGATTACCTGGTTTGCTTCCTTACTCTCTTTAGGTCTTTACTCAAAAGTCACCCTCTTCAGCCAGGCCTCCCTGATCCCTCTGTAGCCTCCCCCACACCCCACTTCCTCATGTCTATCCCCTTCACTACTTTATATTTGTCTTCTTAGGCTTGTCACCATTTAACACAGCACACATATGTATTTTTTAAGATTATTTGAGAGAGAGAGAGAGAGAGAGAAACTGCACAAGTTGGGGAAGGAGCAGAGAGAGGGACGAGCAGACTGAGCCCAATGCAGAGCCCTACTAGGGGCTCAACTTCATGACCCTGAAAGCACAATCTGAGCCAAAAATCAGGAGTTGGAGGCTCTAGTGACTGAGCCACCCAGGCGTCCCAACACAGTACATATTTTTATGTATTTCCTTTATTGACTGTCTCCTTCAGTAGAATGTAAACACAAAAATAGGAATTTTTCTCTATTTTCATTACTTTTGAAAACCCAGTGACACAGAATAGTACTGGATACATAGTGGGCTGTCAGTGAATATTCCTTGAATGACAGGTTGCTTTGGTGGCCTTAGCTCTGGAGTCATGGAACTGACTCCTTAGTGGAGTCATGGAACTGAGAGATGCTTGGGGAACAGTGCTGAGTATCAGAGCTCAGATACACGGTCATTTGGAGGCAAAATTGTCTCATTATTTTTTAATTTAATTTAATTTATTTTATTTTTAGTTGTTTTTTTAAAAAAAATTATTTGTTTTTATTGAAGTTTGATTTGTCAACGTATAGTATAACAACCAGTGCTCATCCCATCAAGTGCTCTCCTCAGTCCCCGTCACCCAGTCACCCCAACCCCCTGCCTGCTTCCCCTTCTGCAACCCTTTGTGTCTCATCATTTTTTAAATTATGATTTCTGAAATATAAATGTTACTCATTTCTTTTATCTGTTTATCAGCCTTAAGATTGTTTCCTTCCCTCCAGCTCCTCAGTGCTCGTCCTTGGAGGAAACTAATATACCAGTTTCTTTTCTTTCTTTCTTTTCTTTTTTTTTTTTTTTTTAAAGATTTTATTTATTTATTCATGAGAGACACACAGAAAGAGAAAGAGGCAGAGACACAGGCAGAGGGAGAAGCAAGCTCCATGCAGGGAGCCCAACATGGGACTTGATTCGGGACTTCAGGATCACACGCTGGGCCAAAGGCAGGCTCTAAACCACTGAGCCACCCAGGGATCCCCAATATATCAGTTTCTTGTGTGTCCCTTCTAAGTACATCAAAGGGGATATGATTGTGTAATCTTGAAAGCCAGGTTGCTTCCCTTGGAAGGAATACCCTTCTAGCGGTGCAGGAGAGTGCCTGTTTCCCCACATCTTTACCAACACAGTGTATTGTCAGACATTTATCTATCTATCTATCTATCTATCTATCTATCTATCTATCATCTATCTATTTATTATCTTTGCCAGTCTGATTGGTAAAAATAACTTTTTTCAGCAGTTTTATTTCATATTTCTTTAATTATAAATTATGTTTAACATCCTATGTTTAAGGGAAATTTGGATTTCCTTTTCTGTGAATTGTGTGTTCATATTCTCTGCTGGTTTCTTACTGACTTTTATTTATTTATTTTAAAGATTTTATTTATTTATTCATGAGAGACACAAAGAGAGAGGCAGACGGAGAAGCAGGCTCCCCCCAGGGAGCCAGATGTGGGACTTGATCTCCGGACCCAGGATCATGCCCTGAGCTGAAGGCAAATGCTCAACCGCTGAGCCACTCAGGCGTCCCTCTTACTGACTTTTAAAAAAATGGTGTTGATACATTTTAATCATCTTTGTTCATGTCTCATGTTGCTCTAGTCCTCTTGACGAGGGAGAAGTATTAGAGTGAACTTGATAGGGTTTTGAATTTGGGACTTTAGGTTTTACTACTTGCCTAATAATTAGCAAGTCTAGGATAAAACAGAAGCCTGTCCATAGAATCTAGTGACATAATGAAGTCCCTGTTTGGGGCCATAGTGTTCAGGAACACATTTGACTTGTAAAGATTTCTCTGTTTGCCTTTCCTCAATGTGAATTTTTACTAGTGTGGAAAGAGCTAACTTGATAATATAGGTGCCTCTGATTACATAGACGTTTAACCTAGAGAGATCCTTTCATACCATTGAAGAAAATAGTAGGGATAGAGGGAAAGAGAAATAACAAAATAAATGGTGTGGCTGGTTCCTCTCACGTGTTTCACTGAGAGAGCCTGTCGTGTATTTTGGGAGATGTGACCATGCTGCTCCCTTTCTTTGCCTCAATTTCCTTCTACCTCTCTGTAATGCACTCCTAGAGTTTTAAAATACACTTTTACTTATTTTTTAAAAATATTTTATTTATTTATTCATGAGAGACAAAGAGAGAGGGAGGCAGATACAGAGGGAGAAGCAGGCTCCCCATGGAGCAGGGAGCCTGACCCGGGGCTCAATCCTAGGAGTCTGGGATCATGACTTGAGCTAAAAGCAGAGGCTTAACTGACTGAGCCACTTGGTTGCCTTAAAATACACTTTTAAAATACAGCAAGGCCCTTAAACATAAGTGAGTTCTTTTATCTGATACTTAACTCAAGAAGCACTGAGAAACTCATCACTGAAAAGCAGCCCAATAAAGCAAAAACTGGTGGGAACCTATTGAAAGACAGTATATCAGATTCTATTCTGTGCCTTCCTAAGAGCTTTTCAAGGGTATAACTTTGGCCATGTGTGATTTTTTTTTTTTGCCTTATTTATTAACTTTAAAAGCTAAATTATATGTGAAGATATGAAATTGGCATTTATATTTCATCAAACAGTAAATAAACTTTCCAGAAAAACCTGCTTGTATGTTGAGGCGTTTATTTTGGCTTGTGTTTTAAGAACAAGAAACTTTCAAAATATCAGAAAAATACAGAATTTGGTGCATTCTGTGAGACAGCTGGTGGAAGTCTTTAAAAGTCACTGTCAAGGAAAAAGAAGGGAGAGCATTCTAGATTTTAAAAGATTAAGGAGCCAGCAGCCAAATGCAATTTGCTCGTCTTGATTGGATCCTGAGTTCAAGGAAAGCAGCTCTTAACAAATATATTTGAAACAATTGGGGAAATTTTAATATGTAATGAATATCAAATGATAAGAGGTAGTGACTAAATTTTTTTCAGGTAGTGGTGTGGTTAGGTGGGAGAGTGTCTCTTCTTTTCTTTTTTAAAATAGACTCCATGCCCAATGTGGAAAGTAACTTGGGCCTTGAGCTCACATGAACTTGAGATTAAGTTCTCTCTTTCTCTTTCTTTCCTTTCTTTTTTTCCTTCTTTTCTTTTCTTTCTTTTTTTTTTTTTTTTCTTTTCTTTTTCAAGTAAACTCTATGCCCAGCTTGGGGCTCAAACTCACAACTACGAGATGAAGAGTTGCATGCTCTACAACTGAGCCAGCTGGGAACCGCTCCTTATTTTTTTTTTTTTTTAATTGAAGTGTAATTAACATACAGTGTTATGTTAGTTTCAAGTGTACAATGTATAGAATGTCCTTATTCTTAAGGGTTGTATTCTGGAAGTATTTAATGTTCATTGGTCACAGTGTCTACAACCTTCAAATAAATAACCAAAAAAAGTTTGCAGGTATGTGCATGACTATGCACATATATAGACATAGATACCATATATCTGTATCCTGCGCTATCCATTAAGATAGCCACTATAGCCACACAAAACTATTTATGTTAAGATTAAAATTAGATTAAATTTGAAATTTAAATCCTCAGTCATACTAGTCATATTCCACGGGTTCAGTAGCCACATATATCATGGCAATGCATTGGACTACACTGGCATAGAACTCTTCCTTATCACTGAAGTTCTCTATTAAATAGCAATGATACTGACATACACATAGGAAAAAAAAAAAAAAAAACAAACCCCAACAAAACAAATGTGGTGAGGTGCCTAGCTGGCCTGGTCAGTAGAGAGCACATGACTCTTAATCTTGGGGTTGTGAGTTTAAGCCCCACATTGGGCATAGAGATAACTTGAAAGAAAGAAAGAAAGAAAGAAAAAAAGAAAGAAAGAAAGAAAGAAAGAAAGAAAGAAAGAAAGAAAGAAAGAAAGAACCTATTTAAGAAAGAAAAAAAAGTCTTTTTTTTTTTTTAAAGCAAATGTGGCAAAATGATAGTTGCTGCAGAGTATACAGTTATTTATTGTCTTATTCTTTAACCTTTTCTGTAGATTGGAAACTTCAAAATAAAACTATCAAGTGTGATGTGTAATCCTAGATTGGGTTCTGGACCTTTCTTTTCACTTTTGCTATAATGGACATTAATAGCACATTTAACAAACTTTTAAATAAGGTCTGTACATTAGATCACCGTTTTAAAGGATGTTAAATTTCTCCATGCTAATGATTATACTATGGTATTACAGAAAATGTCTTTGTTCTTAGAAATATACACTGAAGTATTTAGAAGAAAAGGGGCACAGAATCTAAAACTCTCAAAGTTTCAGGAACAAGTGTGTAGGTGTATGAGAGAGAGAAAGAGAATAGGAAAGCAAATATAGTAGCAAGTTAATATTTGGTGACCCTTAGGTGAAGAGCTTATAGGAATTCTTTCTATTTTTGTTGCAACTTTTCTAAACATCTGAAATTATGTAAAAATAAAAAAGAAAGTAAAAATACTAGAAAAAAATCAAACCCCTAAGCAAACGAAAAAACCTTGGAAAAAGCTAGAAGAACAAAGGAAACATGATAGAGTTCCAAGAATTGGCCTGAGAGCTCCCTGATTTGGGGTATGTTATTTCACCTCTCTGGTCTTTAATGGGCCCAACTATTAAATGAAGGGTTTGAACTTGTTGATTTCTTTTTTTTTAATTAAAAAAATTTATTTATTTGTTATTTATTATTTTTTAAAAATATTTATTTATTTATTATTTATGATAGACATAGAGAGAGAGAGAGAGGCAGAGACACAGGAGGAGGGAGAAGCAGGCTCCATGCCAGGAGCCCAACGCGGAACTCGATCCCGGGACTCCAGGATCGCGCCCTGGGCCAAAGGCAGGCGCCAAACCACTGAGCTACCCAGGGATCCCCTGTTTTTTTTTTTTTTTAAATTTAAATTCAATTAATTAACATATAGTTATTATTAGTTTCAGAGGTAGAGTTCAGTGATTCATCAGTCTTATATAATACCCAGTGCTCATCACATCACATGCACTCCTTAGAAACTTGTTGATTTCAAAGAAACTGTCTATGGAAATGATAGGGCTATAATTATAACTAGTCAGCCCCCACACTCCGACCCTTTTTAAGAGTCTGTGTGCAGAGCTATTCCCACACCACCAGGTGGCCTCAGTTAACCTTGGTCTCTGTGAAAGGTATTTCAGTTTTCTACTCTGGACCACATTTTGCACCACCACAACCTGTTTCTCCTAGTACCGTCCCTTATTGGTTTTGAATCTTAGCCACAACCTTTGCTGCTACTGTTCTTTGACTTGCTCTCTACTGTTCTTTTGAGCCGGGAAAAGACAGGTATTGCTAAAAGAATCCAGAGGTAGGTTTGTCCTTTGTCAAGTTGTTAACCCTTACAGGACTCTCACCTTTCAGAAGGGCCTGGGAGGGAGAGGTTTGCTCAGTTTTGCTTCATGGGTAATAAATGCCAGTCACATGCTCTCATTTGGGGCATGGGTTGGAGGCTGTCTTAGGTGTATTCCATCCCAGAGACCTGGAGTTTCTACCATGGCTAATGCATGCTATAAGAGATGATTACCTGCCCCTGGGTGCATGCTTGGTGAGCTCGGTTTGCCGGTACCAAATAAACATCAGAAATGCTGCCACATGAAGGATACAAATAGAACAGGAAATGCAGATGGCTGACAAGCACATGGAAAACATATTCAGATTCACTAGTAATGGAAGAACGACAATAGAATAAGCAAAACCTGATAATGACCTATAGCGTGGTGTGGAGTCGGGTAGCCTGGGTGCACATCCTGGTTTGAAGCTTCCTAGCTCTGTCACCTGAGGCAATGACTTAACTTCCCTAAGCCTGCTTCCTCTTGGATGAAATGAGGGTGATGGTATATTCCTTGCTTCATGGATTTGTTTTAAGGATGTCATTAGATAATGCGTGCATAGCCTAGTGTCATAAGTGCTCTTTAAATCTTACTTAATTTGTATGATTTCTTTTTTTACCTCTTTGATTGCAAATAGTGAAAAAATGTTATACTCTGCACGGTGGGGGTGAAATGGATATATTGGCATCTACATGGGTTTATCTTTTTTTGCAAAGGAATTAAGCAGTTTGAAGAACTTTAAAAGAACATTCATATCATTGGGAGGAATACTCACGACTGCATGCAAATGTATATATTCATGATGATTTTCCCAGAGTGAAAAGTTGGAAGCAATTATTCAGTACTGAAAGAATAGTTAACTAAATTATGGCACGCCTATTGGCTCATATTGCAGCCATTTCAAATTTATTTTTGGGAGGAGAAGATTCTTAAAGAATTGGGGGCATAAAAGATGAGAGTCTGGAAAGTCTGGATTTGCCAACATCTTAATGATAATTATCCCAGTATTTTCAGGTGTGGAGTGCTTTTTTTTTCTTATGCTTCATATTTTTAAGATATCCTCACATTTTTAAAAAAGTAATTTTTTTAGGATCAGAAAAATTCCAAAACTTATTTTTTAGAAGAAACAACAAAAAAGAGTGAGAACCTCTGCCACAGGGGGGCAACAGGGAGCCCTGGGACTCATTTTTGACTTTTCCTTCCTTTCCTGTCCAGTGGTGTCAGCAAAGCCCAAGGTGCATAATCGTCAACCTCGAATAAACTCATTTGTGGAGGTGGCAGTGGATGGACTCCCCAGTGAGACCAAGAAGACTGGGAAGCGAATCGGGAGCTCCGAGCTTCTCTGGAATGAGATCATCATCTTGTAAGAGAAAGTCCTTTCTCTTTGCAGTAACACGGGGGAAAGAGAGAAGGTGTTCCAAGAGGGTTGCGGGGGATACAGGTTTCCTGTGACGCCCCTAACTCTTCTGCCTTTGGTACCCAAGGGACCTCTCTTCAGGTGTTTTTACATCATTGAGCTCACAGAGCATTCATTATTAGCTAGATGGTTACAGGGTCAGCTTGGTGGGGGAAAGAGTACACACGTGAGTGTCTTCCTGTTGGAGACTTCTGCCTCCCTCCAAGATGTCAGCAGTAGGTTTATCTGTTTTCTCCTAAGTTGTGAGAGACCAGTATGCTCGGATTTGATCAATCAAGTATCTGTTTTCCAGGAATGTCACGGCCCAGAGTCATTTAGATTTGAAGGTCTGGAGCTGCCATACTTTGAGAAATGAACTGCTAGGCACAGCCTCTGTCAACCTCTCTAATGTCCTGAAGAACAATGGAGGCAAAAGTACGTATGATGAAGGGGTGGCGGATGCGATTCGTTTGTGGGGGTGGGGAGAAGAATTGGAAGGCTTGGATTTCTCTAACACAGCATGGATAGACCTGGTGATGCAGTTTCCTCCAGGCCCAGGGGCCACAGGGGCCACAGGGACTGTTCCCCTTTTAGGAAGGCAAGAGCTCCTCTAGGTCTGCACTGCGGCATTCAGCCTCCTTTGTCCCCCGGCCTACTGATGGGATGCAGTGATAAGTCCCCTTGATCCTTTCTGATGTGTCCCTCTGCCTCTGCTCCTCTTTTCCTAATCCAGGAGGCATGTGACATGTGGAATCACACTGTCCGATGCCTCCAGCCTAAATCATTCCTAGTCTGAGTCCTCGAGCAGAAGAAAGAAGCTGTGTGTGTGTGTGTGTGTGTGTGTCGTGTGTGTGTGTGTGTGTGTGTGTGTAGGGGGGGATGGTGTTACAAATAGTGCCTTGTGCTTAGTAGGCACTCCGTAAATGTTTACTGGATATTGGAATGTGATGGAAGCTCTGTCTTAATTATTCAGGGTGCCTCTGCTGCATGGAAATGTAAATCCTGACGTCTCTTTATGGTGCTTGTGGTCAGTAGCATAACCCGTGGCTGTGGTATCTGGACCCTCCCTCATAAAGCCTCTATTGAGAGCAGTACCATATGTGGTGAGGGAATGCCACGGAAAGAAAGGCTCCTTTTTCTCTTGATGTCTGCTGTCTAGAAAATATTTTCTGAAAGTGGATTTAACTTGAGAGGTGTGGGGGTGGGGAGCATTGGGTCCCAGGGTGAGTGCCGCCTTGATTCAAGAGTCTTTTCTTTCTGAGTCTGTTCTTTCTTTCTTTCTTTCTTTCTTTCTTTCTTTCTTTCTTTCTTTCTTTCTTTCTTTCTTTCTTTCTCTCTCTCTCTCTCTCTCTCTCTCTCTCTCTCTTTCTTTCTTTCTTTCTTTCTTTCTTTCTTTCTTTCTTTCGATTTTATTCATTTATTCATGAGAGACACACACAGAGAGAGAAGCAGAGACAGAGGGAGAAGTAGGCTCCATGCAGGGAGCCTGATGTGGGACTCGATCCTGGGACCCCAGGATCATTCCCTGAGCCAAAGGCAGATGCTCAACCACTGAGCCACCCAGGTGCCCCATGAGCCTGTCCTTTCTGACAGGCCACTCAAGTGGTATTTGGGGGCTCCTCTGGTCCTTCTGCTGGGCACACAGAGCTGTGGCAAACCCACTCCAGCTTCAGGAATTGTTTAAAATCAGGAATATGCCTCTATTTTAATTCTGTAAGGAAGTCCTTGATGGTTTATCTCCTCCTCTAATATGCCTTTTATAATTTGATTATCAAGGAAGATTACATTTATTATGTCATTTGGAAATACACTTGTGGACATTCTCACATTAAGATCAGCAACTAGTATGACTGTCTTTTTTTTTCTCCTTTATTTGTTCTGTCATCATACCTTTGCTTTTGATTATAAAAATAATTGTAGAAAACCCGGAAATTACACAGAATAACACAGACACACAAAGAAAATGAAATTCTCCTGTAAACCACAGTACTTAGGGACAATTATTAACATTTTGATATGTATTTTTCTGAACTTCTTTTCCCTGTGTGCAAATATGAATATTTAGGATATCAATGAAACAAAATTGAGACTATACACAAACATATTATTTTGCAACATGCTTCCTTTTGAAATGTATTAATATATCTTCTTTTTACAGTGTGTTTATTGTTTTTTTAGTAATCTCTACATGGGGATCTTGGAACTCAAACCTATGACCCCTAAATCAAGAGTCACCCACTCTTCTGACTGAGCCAGCCAGGCGCCCCTAAATATATCTTTATTTACTTATTTCTAATTGTGATAAAATGCACTTAACATAAAATTTCCCATCTTAACCATTTTTAAGTGTACAGTGTAGTGGCAATTAAGTACATTCACATTGTTGTGCCACCATTGCCACCATGCGTCTCCAGAACTTTAGACTCAAATTCTTTTATTTTTTAAAGATTTTATTTATTTATTCATGAGAGACAGAGAGAGAGGGAGGCAAAGGGAGAGGCAGGGCCCCCACAGAACAGGGAGCCCGATGCAGGACTCGATCCCAGGACCGTGGGATCATGACCTGAGCTGAAGGCAGACACTCAACCAACTGAGCCACTCAGGCACGCCTCAAATCATTTACCCATCAAATCACTCATTCAGTTTCTTCCCTCCACCTTCTATCATTATGTTTTATCTCTATGCATCTGAGTAGGTACCTCATTTAGATAGAATCATAAAATATTTGCCCCCTTTTAAAAGGATTTTAATTATTTATTTAGAAAGAGAGGGGTAGCCTGGCAGCGGTTTAGCGCCTGCCTTCAGCCCAGGGTGTGATCCTGGAGACCTGGAATCGAGTCCCGCGTCGGGCTCCCTGCATGGAGCCTGCTTCTCCCTCTGCCTGTATCTCTGCCTTTCCCTCCCTGCGGGGAGCGGCAGAGAAGAAGGAGAGAGAGAATCTCAAGCAGGCTCTAGGTCTGACTCCCTTTTATACTTGGCTTGTTTTACTCAGCATTATGTCCATAGGGCACCTCCACATTGTGGCAGGATCAGAATCTCTTTCTTTTTAAGGCCAAATAATGTACCCTTTTCTGTACATACACATTTTCTTTATCCATTCATCTGTCCAGGGATGCTTGGGTTGCTTGCACCATTTGCCTATCGTGAATAATGCTGTTATGAATGCGAGTGTACAAACACGTGTTCGAGTCCCTGCTTTTAGTTCTTTTGGGTTGAATAGCCAGAAGCAGAATTCCTGGATCATATGGTAAAACTATGTTTAATTTTTTTGAGGAACTACTATACTGTTTTCCCTAGCTGCTACACCATAAAATATATTGAAATAGCTTTTTTTTTTTTTTTTTTTTTTTTTTAAAGATTTTATTTACTCATGAGAGACACAAACAGAGAAGCAGAGACACAGGGATCCCCACCCAGGGATCCCACCCAGGGATCCCCTTGAAATAGCTTTTTTAAAAAAAGGTTTATTTATTTCAGAGAGAGAACATGAGTGGGAGGGGCAGAGGGAGATGGAGAGACGGTCTTACATATAGACTCCATGCTGAGTGTGGAGCCCAATGTGGGGCTTGATCTCACAACCCTGAGATCACACCTGAGCTAAAACCAAGAGTTGGATGCTTAACTGACTGAGCCACCCAGGCAACCCCCACAATATGTTGAAATAGCTTTAATTATCTTCCAAAGTGTAGTTTTTGATGACTGCCTGGTAGTAGTCTTTCAGATGGTTGTGTGATTTACATGGGGTAGTTTTTAGTATTTTATAGTCATAAATAATGCTATGGTAAACATACACTTATAAATCTTTATGTCTATTTCGATAGTTCTGATAAATTATTCACGATGGGTTTGCTGGATATAAGCATTTTTCATGTGTTTGTGGCATTGGACACATATTGCAAGATTACTGTCCAGAAAGGTTCTTCCAATTTACCCTCCCATCAGCAGTGGTCAAGATTGCTGGTTTCTATTGCTTCTTGGTCTTTATTGGATTCATTTATTAAAAAAAAATGTGTGTGTGTATATACATATATACATATATATGTATATATAAGTGTGTATATGTGTGTGTGTATATATATATATATACACACACACACCTATTTGATAATTGACATTATGCCAGATTTGCTTCATCTGTTTTTTTGATTGTAGTCTTTCTAAGCAAATTACAGGTGTTTCAGTATTTTAGATTCTTCAGCATGTTCTTATAAAGAAAAAGGATATATATTTTTTAAATTTTATTTTGTTACCTAAATTAACCTGTTTATTATAGGCCAGTAATGTTTCAGATGGTGGAGCTTCCTCTGAT
The DNA here is from genome assembly GCF_011100685.1 of Canis lupus familiaris. Classification (NCBI taxonomy): domain Eukaryota; kingdom Metazoa; phylum Chordata; class Mammalia; order Carnivora; family Canidae; genus Canis; species Canis lupus. The sequence goes on along the minus strand of NC_049226.1, from coordinate 80,494,313 downwards.
CTTTCAAGTCCTTCAAGCTTCTGATGGCTGCTGACTTTACTGTGACTGCGGAAGCAGTGCTCTAGGTCTGAGCCCCACCAGGCACTGTTTTCATGCAGAACCATAATCCCAGATCCCTACAGCTCGTCTTTTCATCATGGTTTTGCCACAGACGGAGCAAGTGTGCTTGGCATGCTGGCTTATTTCAGTCTTTTTCACCATTTTCCTGTGCGAGGCACCATGATGGGTCTCACATTTACCAACGATTCTGATTTTGGTGCGTTTAGCTATGTCAGCACAAACTAGACCTGAGCTCAGAGAGGAAGCAGAAAGGATATTATCTTATATAATTACTATTCCATTTCGCACCTAGCAATATTAACGTGAATTCCTTATTACCACCTAATACTCAGTTCCTGTTCAATTCTGTTCAATTTCACCATTGTCCCAAAGTATTGTTTCAAGTGGTTTGCTTGAACCTGAATTCAGACGAGGTCTACTCATTGAATTCAGTTGTTATGTCTCTCAAGTTCCCCCAGCTTCACTTTGCCTTTTGCTGCTGTGATTTATTTAAGGAGATCAAATGTTTTCAGAGTGTGTCTACTGGCTTATTAATGTTTTTTGCTCATTTTTATATCAAAGTGTGCATTTTTCTCTTTTAGTTTTTAAAGAGTTCTTTATATGTTAAGGCGATTTCTCTTTGTCTTGTTTTGTAAATATTTTCCAGTTTTTCATTTTAATTTTGAAGGTTTTTTTTTTCTTCTACTTTTCGAACAGATATTTTAAGCTTGTAGTTGACTCTGTTACTCTTTGTATTTGTATTTGTAGTCTTTTTCTTTATGGCTTTCCCCATCCTGAGATCAGGTAAATAGTCACCTCTGATTTTTCCTGTGCATTGTGACTTTTCTTTTTTTTTTAAAAATATTTATTTCTTCATGAGAGAGAAAGTGAGAGAGAGAGAGAGAGAAAGAGGCAGAGACTTAGGCAGAGGGAGAAGCAGGCTCCCCACAAGGAGCCCGATGTGGGACCTGATCCTGGATTCTGCCGAAAGCAGATGCTCAACTGGTGAGCCACCTAGGCATCCCTGACTTTATCTTTTTACATTTAATTATTATTATTATTTTTAAAGATTTATGTATTTCTTTTTTTTTTTTTTTTTTTGATTTATGTATTTCTTTGTGAGAGTGTGAGAGCGAGAGAGCACAAGCAGGAGGGAGGAGTGCAGGGAGAGGGTAAAGCAGACTCCCCGCTGCATAGGGAGCCCAATGTGGGGCTCAATCCTGGGATCGAGGATCATGACCTAAGTCGAAGGCAGATGATTAACCAACTGAGCCATCCAGGTGCCCCCACATTTAAATCTTTAAATGAGTTTATTTTTGTGTATATTGTGAGTAGGAATCTAATTTAAATTTTCCCAAGTAGTTCACTGATTGCTTTACACTATGTATTGAATAATCCATTTGTATCATCCCTGATTTGAGTTGTTACCTTCAGCCTATGCTGAAAAAAAATACATATACATATATATGTATACATTCATACATACATATATACACATACACATATATAAAATATATGCACACACACATATATGTGGGCCTGCATGGGGATTTTCCATTTTGTCGTTGTTTTATTAGACTTTTAAAATTGCTCCGTCTTAGCTGTTGTAATGTTACCACGTTTTAATGTCACACTGTTTCTCTCCTTTTCAAAAGCTTCCTACTTCTTTACTTTGTGTATATGACAATACCACTTGAACTTTATTTTGTCAGGTTCTTCCCCTCTTCCTCCTCTCTTCCCCCCAAATCCCTTTGGATTTCATAGAAATTCTATCTCGTGTAAAGTTCCTTTATGGAGAATATCTATACTAATTCTTCCTACCTAGGAACATGGAGTGTCTCTAAAGTCATTCAAATCATTTTGAAGTTATCTTTAGATAGACTTAAATTGTAAAAATACTTATGATCTTATTTTTAGTGAGATTTTTTCCTATTAGGTCTCCTAACTTAGTGTTGTTGGTATATGACTATTAGTTTCTACATGGTTTTTTGTTTGTTTTTTAATCAGTGAATTACTGAATAATTAATATAGGTTTTCAATAGTTTCTTTTGGGTTTTCTTTGTAGACATGTGATTTCTAAGATTGATAATTTTGATCACATTAGGAGATAATTATAGTTCTTTTCCTTGTTAGTTGCTTTACATACAACTCCCTGTTTTAGTGGTGATGGAATGGGCATCCTGCCCTGTCTAGTAACCATGCTTCTAATGACTCTTCTCTGGGAGTATAGTTGGGTGTTAGTAACCTTTTCTTATTTTTTTCCCCTTGGTTTATTATAATCATTTTAAAAAAAGATTTTATTTATTTATTTATTTATTTATTGAGAGACAGAGAGAGGCAGAGACACAGGCAGAGGGAGAAGCAGGCTCCATGCAGGGAGCCCGATGTGAGACTTGATCCCAGGACTCCAGGATCACACCCTGGGCTGAAGGGAGGTGCTAAACTGCTGAGCCACCCAGGCATCCTTCATTTTTTTTTTTTTTTTTTTTTTTTAAATCAAGAGGGGCATCGAGTTTTTGTCAAATATCTTTTACGTAACTGGAGGTGAGGGCAGTGTCTGGGTGGCAGCAGTCGGTTCTGCTTAGGTTGTGATCTCAGGGCTGTGAGATTGAGTACTGAGTTGGCTATGGGCTCAGCTTGAGGGTCTCTCTCTCTGCTCCTCCTGCTTATGCTCTCTCTCTCTCTCAAATAAATAAATAGATAAATCTTACCCCCCAAAATGGTAACTATCAGGATAATTAAATGATTTTTCTTCTATTTCTTATATTGATTTCTTAATAGTAACAATCTTAAAATCTCTAGAATATACCGAATTGCTCATGTTGGATAATTCCTTGAAAATTTTGTTAAAATGGCTTGTTAATATTTTATTTGAGGGTTTTCTATCTATATTCATAAGTGGCATTTGTCTGTAGTTTTGTACTATTTTTGTCAGCTTTGGAATCGAGGCTTAGCTACTGTTATAAAGTAAATTGAAGCTCTTTCCAACTTTGGGAACAGACTCTATAACATGGGAATTATCTGTTCCATGAGTGCAGGAAAGAGCTCACCCGTAAAACCAACTGGGTCTGGCTGCTTTCTCTGAAATAATTCTTTGATGACTTTTTCAGCTTTTTACCCCATAATGATTGGTTTGTTCAGCTTTTCTGATTCATCTTGCATCAATTTTGTTAATTCATATTTTCTGAGAAAAATTGTTTCATGAGATTTTTCAAGTTTATTAGTATGAAGATTTGAAATTGCATTCTTATTTGAAAACTGTTTTTCATTTTTTTCTCACTTAAAATATTTGATATTTGTTCCCAATTTTTTTCTTGACTAATGTGAGCATTTTTATTTTAACTTTTTTTTGCTTTTTAATTTATTTGTCACAAGACTACTTGGGTTAATCATTTATACCATAGTTTCTAATATTTCCATTTTTAACTTTAACTTTTTCAACTATTTGCCCTAGATCTGTTTTTTTTTTTTAAGATATGTTTCTTCTTAATCCAGTCAGTTGATCATTTTAGCTTTTTGAGTTGAAAGCTTATAGTGCATTTATTTTTGTCTTGTTTAATGATGAAAACATTCATACTTTAAACTTGGCTTTGATTTTTTCCCCTAGATGTTCACATTTTTTTCTTTTAAAGAAAAGTGCACAAACCTTAAGTGATAGAGTTCAGTGAGTGTTTATATATGTGTAATCCCTACTCAGATCAAGATATAGAATATTTGTAGGGTCCCAGAAGATTCCCACATCCCTGTTAGTCAATACCCCTTTGCCCATTCTGAGATAATCACTATTCTGACTTCTGTCACTATTCTTGAATTTCTATAAGTGAAATCATACAGTACATTTTCTTGTCCTGGCTCATCATTGTATCTGTGAGTGTCATCATGCTTTTGCATGTAATACTAGGTTGTTTTCTTATAGGGGTAAAGGTTCCTATTATATGACTATACCACAGTTTATTTACTTATTCTCCCATTGGTGGACATCTGGGCTGTTTTCCAGTTTGGGGCCATCAAGAGCAAAGCTGTTATGCACATTCTTATACATGTATTTTGGAAGATTTATACATGCTAGCCAGCACCAGCCATAGCACTTTGAGTGTGTGGCTGGGTGGAGCAGTGAGGCACATCAGATCCAAATCTGATGGAAAATGTGGGTTGTAATAGGGCAGTGGGTTGTTTTTTTTTTTTTTTTAGTGGGTTGTTTTTTGTTAGAAAAACAAATCAAGGGTGACAATGGCATAAACGAGATATATAACATTCCGGCCATGTTTCATAAAGCCTTTTGTTTAGAGCAAGGCTGTTTCTGGTCATTACAAATCTGTTGCATAGAGAAGTGGTTAAGAACATTTAGACTCTGGAGTCCGACTACGTGGGTTTGAATCCTGATTCCACCAGCTTTGTGATGTTGGACAGTCACGTAACTTCTCTGTGCTTCTGTTTCCTGATCTGTAAAACATGATTTTGAGATTATATGAGCTAAAAATAGTACCTGCTACTTGAGACTACTATATAAGTAGTAGCAGTGGTAGTAGTAGTAGTAATTCTGCTTCCTCTGATTTCTTTTCTTCCCAAAGATGAAGAGGTTCAAATCCTCAAGATGGTGGCAGAGACCCTATTTCTTTTTTTTATTTTTATTTTTATTTATTTATGATAGTCACAGAGAGAGAGAGAGAGAGAGAGAGAGAGGCAGAGACACAGGCAGAGGGAGAAGCAGGTTCCATGCAGGGAGCCTGATGTGGGACTCCATCCAGGGTCTCCAGGATCAGGCCGTGGGCCGAACGCGGTGCTAAACCACCGAGCCACCAGGGCGGCCCTTCATTTTCTATCTTACATTTAGAGTGATAAAATATGAGAACTAGAAGGCATCCTATTTTTTTAAAATTTTTATTTATTTACGATAGTCACAGAGAGAGAGAGAGAGAGAGAGAGAGAGAGAGGCAGAGACACAGGCAGAGGGAGAAGCAGGCTCCATGCACCGGGAGCCCGATGTGGGATTCGATCCCGGGTCTCCAGGATCGCGCCCTGGGCCAAAGGCAGGCGCCAAACTGCTGCGCCACCCAGGGATCCCCAGAGACCCTATTTCTTGATGTAGGACCTCCTTGCCTAAATGGGAGGCAGTCCTGAGGTTTTTCCAAGGGAGAGTTCTAAGACTGGATAAATGCAAAAGCTCTGGGTGTGTGGACTGGAGAGGCTGTCATTAACATGATGTATTTCAGCACTAGGGTCTTGGCTCCTGCATTCGTTGGGGAGCTGCTAGGCTGGAAGTGTGTCCAGGGTGGTGTGTAAGTATGAATATGGTTACGTAGGGTAGTAGGTCATAGTATGTTAGGTGACTTCTCTCACTGTGGCCTGGTCTTCCCAGAACAGCTTTTCCTGGGAGAAGGCCTGATGGGTAGTGCTTGTCCTGCCTGGTGTTTTTTTATCCCACATGACACAATTCCTTCCTTCATTCACAGCCTTGTTGTCCCCTGGGTGGACTTGAAAGCTGACTGGGAAACCCAGCTGGTGTTTTATGCCTCCCTCTGGCAGAAGGTAGCTGTGGCGGAGGGCTTTACTAGAGTCCTGCTGTTGTGTAAGGGTGAGCCTCGGCTGACTTTCTGCAAGGATATTGACCTGGCTGTGGCTGCAAGAAGTACTTGACTCAGAGTACTGGTTTGGCTCTTAAGGATGGCTCTAGTCATCTCTATGTGGAAGCCAGATGTTGAGGTTGAATATTAATTTTTTTAAAGATTTTATTTATTTATTTATTTGACAGAGAGCTCAAGCACAAGCAGGGGGGGAAGGGTAGAGGGAAAGGGAGAAGCAGGCTTCCCATTGAGCAGGGAGCCTGATGTGGGGCTCCATCCCAGGACCCTGGAATCATGACCTGAGCTGGAGGCAGACGCTTAACCAACTGAGCCACCCAGGCACCCCTTGAATATTGATTCTTAAAAACGTTTTTATTGGAATTTTCAAACAGAATCCCCATTGCCCAGCTTTGATAGTTATTAGCATATGTTTCATCTGTACCTGACCCCTGGGTGATTTTAATTTCTTTCTAAATTGGTAGCAGGTAGGATGTAAGACTCAATTTTCTCTTGTAGCTAGCCTTATTAACACTGCAGATCTTGGTACTACCAGATTGTCCTTTCAAGGAGGGAGATGTAGCTTGAAGTAGATTTTTTTTCAAAAACTTCCCTATTTTTTAAAATGTTTTATTTATTTATTTATGAGAGACACAGAGAGAGAGAAAGAGAGAGAGAGAGGCAGAGACACAGGCAGAGGGAGAAGCAGGCCCCATGCAGGGAGCCCGATGTGGGACTCAATCCCAGATCCCGGGATCATGCCCTGAGCCAGAGGCAGATGCTCAACCACTGAGCCACCCAGGTGTCCCAAAACTTCCCTATTTTAAAATAATTCCTGGGATCTCTGGGTGGCTCAGAGGTTTGGGGCCTGCCTTTGGCGCAGGGTGTGATCCTGGAGTCCTGGGATCGAGTCCTACCTCAGGCTCCTTGCATGGAGCCTGCTTCTCCCTCTGCCTGTGTCCCTGCCTCTTTCTCTCTCTCTCTCTCTCTCTGTGTGTCTCTCATGAATAAATGAATAAAATCTTTAAAAAAAAAATAAAAATAATCTTAAAAAAATAATTTCAAATTCAGAGACAAGTTACAAGAATGGGACAAGAAAGTCCCCCATACTCTGCACCCAACTGTTAATATTTTAATACATTTGCTTTAACATTGTCCCTATCTTTATATACATCTATAATTCTTTTCTGAATCATTATAAATTATGAACCTTATACTTATTTTTGAATGCTCAATACAAATTATTATGCCATTTTTTAATATTGCTGTTATTATATTCTGTATGTATATCATTCTTTAAAAAATTTTTTTATTTTGTATTCTTAGTTTCAGAAGTAGAGTTCAGTGATTCATCAGTTGCATATGACACCAGTGCCCATTACATCATATGTCCTCTTTAATGCCCATCACCTAGTTATGCTGTCTCCCCACCCTCCTCTTCTCCTCCAACAACCCTCAGTTTTGTTTCCTTTTTTTTTTTTTTTTTTTTTTTTTAGTTTGTTTCCTATAGTTAAGAGTCTTTTATGGTTTGGCTTCCTCTCTACTTTTTCTTGTTTTATTTTTTCCTCTCTTCCTCTATGATTCTCTGTTCTTTTCTTAAATTCCACATATGAGTGAAATCATACAATTGTCTTTCTCTGATTGATCTATTTTTTTTGATTGATCTATTTTGCTTAGCATAATATCCTCTAGTTCTATCCACGTTGTTGCAAGTGATAAGATATCTTTTTGTTGTTGTTGGTTGAGTAACATTCCATTATATATATGTATATTATGTGTGAGTGTGTATATATATCTGTGTGTATATATATACATGTATATACATCCACATACATATAATATACATATATATAATGGAATGTTACTCAACCAACAACAACAACAAAATATATGTATACAAACACCACATCTTTATTCATTCACCTGTTGATGGACCTCTGGGCTCTTTACATAGTTTGGGTATTATGGACAATGCTGCTATAAACTTTGGGGGAACCTTATACATCTTTGTATAAGAAATCGACTTAAGTGTCAATTTTTAAGAAGGATGTTTTCTTACCTAACCAGTATACGATTAAATCAAGAAATCTAACATTTTTGCAATATTGTTACTTAATTCATATTTTCTAGTTGTAGTAAAAATTCACTTCAGGTGAATTCCCTGTGATCCAGGATCTCATGCAAAGTGATGTATTGCATTTGGTTGTCCTGTCTCTTTAAATCTGGGATTAGTTCCTCAGCCTATTTTTGTCTTTCACGACACCATCATTGTTGAAGAGTTCAGGCCAGTCTTTTTGTAGAATCCTCTCAATTTGGTTCTGTCTGGTTTTTCCTCAGGATTAGATTCGGGGTATGTATTTTTGGCAGGAACACTCTAGAAATATTATGTCCTTCTCAGTGCATCATATCAGGAGGCACATGTCTCAGCTTGTTTAATTGTTAATGGCGTTAACTTTGATCATTTGGTTAAAGTGATGTCTGCCAGGTTTTCAACTGTAAAGTTACTATTTTCTTTTTATAACTAAAAAGTAATTTTGGGGGAGATGTAATACTTTGTGACTATGTAAATAACTGTTCCTTGTCACACCTTAACCAACTTGTTTTTGCATTCTTTAATGGTTTTTTTTCTGAGTCAATTTTTACTGTGATGTTTGCAAATTTCCCTCCCAGTTTTATTATTCCTTGGTCATTTGTTAGTTGCTATACTATTGCAAAGAAGAATGTTTCCTTTTCTTTTTTTTTTAATATTTTATTTATTTATTCATGAGAGAGAGAGAAAGAGAGGCAGAGACACAGGGAGAGGGAGAAGCAGGCTCCATGCAGGGAGCCCGACGTAGGACTCAATCCCGGGTCTCCAGGATCACATCCTGGGCTGAAGGCAGCGCTAAACCGCTGAGCCACCCGGGCTGCCCGGTTTCCTTTTCTTTTAGGCATGTAGGTATGTATTATCAGTCTCAACTCATGGATTCTTATTTCATTTGTTGGGTTATAATTTATTCCTGTCATTATTTTGATGCTCACATTATCTCTGGTTTAATCAGTGAGTGCCTTTTCAACCTGCTCCTGTATCCTTTTGATATGTCCTCCATCATATATTTTCTAAATAAGATCCAATATAGATAGAATTTACTATATGATAAAGGTGGCGCTGAGAATCAGAAAAGGTGAACAAACGGCGTTAGGACCATCACCTAACCAAGTGGTTTTCAAAGTGTGGTCTCCAGGGGAGCAACGTGGGTATCACTCGGAAACATGTTAGAAATGTAAATTCTGGAGACACCTGGGTGGCTTAGTTGGTTAAGCAGCTGCCTGTGGCTCAAGTTGTGATCTCAGGATCCTGGGATCAAGCTGCGCATTGATCTTGCTGCACAGTGGGGAGCCTGCCTCTCCCTCTCTTTCTACCCCCTCCCTGCTTGTGCTCTCTCTCTCTCTCAAAAAAAAAAAAAAAAAAAAGGAAAAGAAATGTAAATTCTTGGGTTCCTGGGTGGCTCAGTCAGTTAAATGTCTATCTTCCACCCAGGTCATGATCTCAGTATCCTGGGATTGAGCCCCCAAGTCAGGCTTCTTACTTAGCAGGGAGCCTGCTTCTCTCTCTCCTTCTGTCTCATACTTTCTCTCTCTGTCAAATAATAAAATCTTAAAAAAAAAAAAATAAAGTAAATTCTAAGGCCCTATCCCAAATCTGCAGAATCAGAAACTCTGGGACCCAGTAATCTATTTTAACAGATTTTCTGGGAATTCTGATGTACATTCAAGTCTGAGAACCACAAAGCTAAGTGCTTGGGATAAGATAAAACTAGATACCTTTCTTATGCTGATACTTGGATAGTTTTCTTTCTTTCTTTCTCTCTTTTCTTTTCTTTTCATTTCATTTCATTTCTTTTCTTTTCTTTTCATTTCTTTTCTTTTTTTTTTTTGGAGGATTTTATTTTTAAGTAATCTCTACACCCAGCATGGGGCTCAAATTTACAACCCCAAGATCAAGAGCCACATGCTCTACCAACTGAGCCAGCCAGGAGCCCCGTGACAATTTTCTTTATTTAGTTTTTAAAATATTTAACCCTTTAGTCAATCTAGAGTTTATTTTGATAAATGATGTGAGATAGGGGTCTAGTTGTATTTTTTCCTAATGGGTTTTACACATTCTCACTGTTTTCTTTGGAGGGAGTGTCAGAATCAGGTTGGACATTTCTCAGTGCTCTTCTTCAAAACTTTCTTGGCTCTTGAGTGTTCATTTTTTCTGACAGACTATTATATCTGTCTAGCTATATAGCTAGCTATCTGTGCCCCTGTATACACACACATCGCATACACACACACGTGTAAATATATTTCTGTGCCTATGTATTAAACACCATGTTCATAATGAAACCTCCATTTCTAGTTCAGCCCCACAGGGTTCTTCCTTTCTTCCTTTCCATATGAGAACTCTGGCTCTCAGCATCATCCATATACTCATTACCTCTATTCTAGAATGCACACAAGGTGGTTTGAGAATTGCTATACCCATACCACTGTGAAAAGTGAAATAGACCTTGAAAAGCTCTTTGCTTGTGTTCTTCATTTTCTATGCTTGCTCTCTTCTTTGCCCATGTGTGTCTTAAAAAAAAAAAAAAAAGGAAAGAAAGCAAACAGCTCGCTATTTATTTAAGCATCTTATAAGTGGAGGGTTGTTTCGGCACTTTACATTTTGAGAACAGATAGGCTAGTCATGAGGGGTGCACTACCTCCCTCACTCTTCCATAACGATGGAGGGTTCTGGTGGGTGGGCTGTGCGTCTCAAGGAGACATGCCTGACAGACAGTGCATGCATTTATTTTAAAGTAAACACAGTGCTGTTTTTCCAGTTTTTCAACTGAAAGATAAATAAAACTACTAATCCTTAGAACTTGAATCGGAGGGAGAAGAGAGAAAATGAAAAAAAAATTTGCTCTACAGTTAAAAACAATTTTACAGTTATTTTTAAAATGAATTAATTTTTTTGGTCCCTCAGTTTTATTCTAGAACTCATACAAAATATTCCAGATGAATGAATTCTAATCCTCCTCTTCCTCCTCTTCTTCATCCTGGTTAATCTGGAAGTAATGCAATTCATAACTCTTTGCTTTTAGCAGCTCCGTGCAACCAGTCACAGAGATGATTCCTTCTCAATTATTTTTTGGTAAGATATTTCAAATACCTTTTGAGAAAAGGCACTACAGAAGTTAGTCATCTTGCTCTTGTTCGATTCAGCAGTTACAATCCCTCCACTGAGAATCCCAGCTTTGCCATTCACTTTGATTCTCTCTTGAAGAAACTGCTCAAAATTGGCAGCATCCATAATTCCACCTTCTGTGTATATATGTATGTACGTACGTACCTGTGTATGTACGTGTGTACTCTCTACACCCAACATGGGGCTCGTACACACAACCATGAGATCAAGAGTCGCTCGTCCTTCAGACTGAGCCAGCCAGGCACCCCCATGATTCCATCTTCTGTAGTAGGGTGGGTGCAGGCAAGGGTAAACTTAGGAACTTGCTTCTTTTTTGCGCCCCCCCCCCCCCACATGCTTTATCACAGGGGCCATGGCAGCAGTGGAGGCAAAAAAGCAGAAACATTTTACATTTAAATTTGGCAGGTTGTTCACAACTACTTAAACTGAGGAGGAAGTGACAAAGGACAAAAAAGCAAAGGGCAGTATGTGAGAGGCCTGTAAGCTGCCAGGGAGATCTTACTTAGGACATGGCGACAAACCCCAGTGTCTTGAAGAGGCCTGATGGTAGAAGTGGCCTAAGCAGTCCCGCTTAGCCGGTTATTTTTAAGCCTGGTAAACAAACGAGACCTAGTTTTTGCAGTTTTGTGGAATGCTAAGAGAAAATTTCTGAGAAGTTTTGTCTTGATCCCCAAATAGAAAATATTATTATTTTTTTCTGATGATAAAAATTATATGTGCCTCTAAAACTGAAAATGTTATTTTTCTTATTTTCATTTTTTTGGGGGGGGGAAAAGACAAAAACTCTTCTGAATTGCTTTTGTGTATATCAGGCATTGTTTTGAATTCTTGAAATACATATATTAAAACTTATTTAATCCTCCTGTGTACTTGTGATAGAGATTGTATTGCCATCCCCTTAGATGAGGAAATAGGTAGATGTTATTATGTAACTTTCTTTTTTTTCTTTTTAAAAGATTTTTATTTATTTATTCATGAGACACACACACACACACACACACACACACAGAGAGAGAGAGAGAGGGAGAGACAGGCCAAGGGAGAAGCAGGCTCCCTGTGAAGAGTCTGATATGGGACTCGATCCCAGGACCCCTGGGATCATGACCTGAGTCAAAGGCAGACGCTCAACCGCTGAGCCACCCAGGTGTCCCTGTTATGTACTTTCCCAAGGCCACACAGTAGGTGGTGGCAGGACTGGGATTTAATCTAGGCCTCTTGGTCTGGGAGCCTCTCTGCATTTACTGCCTTCCAATGAGGGAGAAGGTTAAAATGTCTTAAAATTTTATAGTTCAGAGGCAACCCCATAGACTCTTTGTTACATATCCATTAAGCTCTTTGGGTTGGTATGTAAATCATATATGTATGTGTGTATATAAATTTTTTTTCCAAAATGGGGACTCATGATGCAGGTTGCTTTGTAATTTGATTTTTTTTCACCCAGTTTTTTGTTGTTGTTTTTTTAACCTCTGTGAAACTAGGCCATTTTTAATGACTGCAGTAGTGGTTTTTTTGAATGAATGCACCATGATTTATTTTATTTTATTTTTCTTTATTTTTCAAGATTTTATTTATTCATGAGACAGAGAGAGAGAGAAAGAGAGAGAGAATGGCAGAGGGAGAAGCAGGCTCCATGCAGGGAGCCCGACGTGGGACTTGATCCCGGGACTCCAGAATCACGCCCTGGGCTGAAGGCAGGCGTTAAACCGCTGAGCTACCCAGGGATCCCCGAATGCACCATGATTTAACCAATCTCCTATTGTTGGCCATTTCTACTCTCTTACTGTGATAAGCAGCACTTTTTTGGTCAGTTCTTGTAAAGATGACTGTGCTCCATTTTTTTCACTCAAGGTAGTCTATTCCTAGGCATGCAGTTGTTGAGTCCAAGGGCAGGCGTGTTTCAGGGTTTTAGGTGCCTGGGTCTGCTGCAAAGCCCTGGCCAGTTCAGCTGAGTGTCTACACCCGGACCTGTTGCCCACTTCTCATCTGTGGTGCTGTCAACCTTTTAACCTCTGTGAAGTGAAAAACCATTACTCTTTGTTATTTTAAATTGCACCTATTTTGTGTTGTCTACTGTACTCTTCTTGGGAAACATCCGGGGAGGTTTTGTCCTCGCTGCCCAGCTTCACTTGCTTCACTACCCGCTCTATTGGAAATCCAGTGGTTCATTCTCACCCTCAGTGAACTGGCCTTATTGGTTGCGATGAGCAACCTTCTCGACCTTCTGTTTCCACTGGGTTTTCAGGACACCAACCTGACTGGTTTTCTGTCTTTCTAGCCACTCCTGTTTAAGTCGTTTTTGTTGGTTTACTCCCCGCCAGTCTGGAAACATTGGGATACTCCAGCTTGGCTTAGTCCTGTGTCCACTTGTTCATCTATACCCCCCGCCTTTCATGATCTCACCTAGCCTCATAGCTTTAAATTTGGTCTGGACTGTGTGATTTGCACCCCGGGCCTCTCTTGTAACAACCAAAGACTGTGTGTTTCCGGGTGTCTAATGAACATCTTCAAATGAACATGTTAAAAGCCAAGCTACCTGCTTTCCACAGTTTCCTCCATCTCAGGCAACAGTGATTCAGTCTTGCTCAGGCTGAGAACGTGTCTGCCCTGGTGCCACTCTTTCTTTCTGTTACAACCCACGTCCAGTCAGCATGTCCTGCGTTACCCTGGAGGTGTTCGAGGAGCTGACCATTTCTCACCGTCACTGCTGCCATCACCCATGTCCACATCCCTCTTTTCAGCTGTTAGGGGGCCTTTGCCGGTCTCTCTGCATCTGTCTTTGTTTGCCGGTCTCTCTGCATCTGTCTTTGTTTCCCTACAGTGCACTTTCAAACCCTCTGTGCCTAGTAGCCAGAATGATCCAACCTGTGAGCGCAATCATATCATGCCCATGGTGGTTGCCCATTGCACTAAGACTAAAACTAAAATCGTTCCGTAATGGCCTAAAAGAGAAGCTGGGGACGGTCATCCTATCACTCTTTTGTTATCTCAACTGTTCTCCCTCTCTGTAAGCCCTGGCTTGGCCCCCAAGCCTCCTTGCTGGTCTTCTGACCCACTGCTGTTCCTGCCTCAGGGCCTTGGCATTGGTCTTACCTTCTTCCTATTTTTCCTCATGTGTCCTCATGGCTATGCTCCCTCACCCCTTCTCATCTACTCAGATGTCACCCCAATGAGGCTTTTGTGACCATTCTTTCTATTTCAGAAGTGCACAATTCAGTGATTTTTAAAATTTTACCAATTTGTGCAATGTTACCATGAACTTTTCCATCACCCCAATAAGATCTCTTATGCCCATTTACTGTTAACTTGTTTCCACCCCCAGCTTTTGGCAACCACAAATCTACCTTCTGTGTCTATAAATTTGCCTTTTCTGGACATTTGGAATGTCTAGATCAAATGGAATCATATATGGGCACCTGAGTGGCTCAGTCAGTTGAGCAGCTGCCTTAGGCTCAGGTCATGATCCCAGGGTCCTAGGATCAAGCCCCGCATTGGGCTCCCTGCTCAGTGGGGAGCCTGCTTTTCCCTCTCACATTGCAGCTCCTCCTGCTTGGGATCCCCCTCCTGTCAAATTAATAAAATTTTTAAAAACAAGAAAACAAACGGAATCAAATAATAAGTGGCCTAGATCAAATGGTCTTAATTGCAATTCCTTCCTACCCAACATTCCCTGTTCCTTTCTCTTTCTTTTCTTTTTAATGGTATCCTCACATAATAGGATATATTTTGTTCATCTCCTTACCCTTCACAACTGGAATGTACCTTTCACGGGGCAGGCATTGTTTGATTTTTGTTCACTCTTGGGCATCCCCTCACCCCTGTGCCTAGAACACATGATGCTAATACTTATGTATAAAATAGATATATCATGTACACTTAATTAGATTAGTGAGGACGCACATCTTCTGCGTCCAGCGTGTGGCTCACCTCCGAGGCAGCGGTAGGGCCGGGGTAGTACTGGGCACCTGCTCTGGGGGGGCATCAGGCCGAAACCACCCCCAGCCTCCAAATGCAAGCCTTTGTTTCATTTTGCCCCGGCCTGCTTGCAGTTACATCAGTGACTACTGTTTTCTTGATTGGCACCAGATGCCAGGCATTGGGCTTTAAAACCGTCTTTAATAGTCTCTGAAAAGCGCTCTGTGTGTTGCTTTCCATCATCTGCACCTCAGGCAGATATGGCCAAGCCAGAACCTCAAGGAATTCCCGAAGAAGCCAAAAGCGAGCCCTCCCCCAACCCCACGTCCCCAGCTTCTCAAAGTTACAGCCGGGGCCCAGTTCGTGGCTTTGGTGTCAGTGGAGAGCTGTTCGAAAGAAAAGGTCCTTTTAGCCAGAAGTCTCAAAAGTAAACACACAGGCCCCTGCAATGAATGTTAAAACAGACCTGCTCTCTGTGTCACCAGCAGAGAGGTTGCCTTGTGAAACCTCACTTGAAGAAAGAAGAAAAGCTTTCTGTCAGGAATCCCTTCCCCGGTACGTGGCCGCCTCAGCGTAGCCCGGGTTCACTGCTGCCTCTGGAGTGTTCCATACAGCCTATCGGTTTTGGAAATCACTCACCTCCTGGGAGCATGTATTGAGCAAGGAGTGGTTCTACCCCTCGAAACGTTGTATGAGGGGAAATCTGCCCTCGAGGACATTTTCTTAGGATTGTGAGACCTGCCTGGAGCAGGGGTAGGAAGAGGTCACATAGTAAAGTTTTACCTTCAGCTCTGGGCTGGATGCTAGAGGCGCAGCTGTGAGCAAGGCACTGTCTTGGAATTTAAGATCTAGAGAGAAAGTGGACAGACGTTAAGCAGGTCAGTGATGCACACTAGTCCAGTGGTGACAGACATGATGGCCGGATGTGCTGGGACTGTTTGGGGAGTTCACCTATCCTGAGGTTGGGGGTGTCAAGGAATGCTTCCCTGGGGAGGTGACTCCAGGACTTGGATGAGAAGGGATGCCTAGGCCAGCAAGAGAAAAGCCTTCCAGGGTGAGGGAATGAGGTGGAAGCTTTGAGGAAGTCAGGTCACACAGAGATGGCCCTTGAGGCCAGCCAGGCCTGGTGACTGGCAGCTGCTCAAGATTATGACCAAAAAAAAAAAAAAAAAAAAAAAAAAAATGGCAGGGAGGAGGCACTGGAGCAGCACTGGCCAATAGAAATCTAATGTGAGCCACATATGTAATTTTTAATTTTTTTAAAAGATTTTATTTATTTATTCATGATAGACATAGAGAGAGAGGCAGAGACATAGGCAGAGGGAGAAGCAGGCTCCATGCAGGGAGCCCGACATGGGGCTGGATCCTGGGATTCGATCCCGGGACTTCAGGATCGTGCCCCGGGCCAAAGGCAGGTGTTAAACTGCTAAGCCACCCAGGGATCCCCTGTAATTTAAATTTTTCTAGTAGCCACATTATAAAAAAAAGTAAAAACAAAAACAGGTGAAATTCTAAAAATATATTTTTAGTCTAATATCCCAAATATTATTATTTTAATAGATAATCAATATAAAGAAAGCTATTATTGAAATTTTCTTTTTAAAAAGATTTAATTAATTTATTCATGAGACACAGAGAGAGAGGCAGAGGGAGACACAGGCTCCATGCAGGGATCCCATTATGGGGCTCCATCCCAGGACCCCGGGATCATGCCCTGAGCCAAAGGCAGACACTCAACCGCTGAGCCACCCAGGTGTCCCTAAAGTGAATAAATATAAATAAAGAGCACGAGTGAGGGGCAGAGGCAGAGGGAGAAGTTGAAGGAGACTCCCTGCGCTGATCAGGGAGCCTAATGTGGGCTCCATCCCAGGACCCTGGGACCATGACCTGAGCCAAAGGCAGATGCTTAACTGACTGAGCCACCCAGGTGCCCCGAATTACAATTTAAAAATGGTAATTTTTAAAAAGCAGTTTTCTACAAAGGAGATTTTTGTGTGTCTGTGTGTGTGTGTGA
The DNA here is from genome assembly GCF_011100685.1 of Canis lupus familiaris. Lineage (NCBI taxonomy): Eukaryota > Metazoa > Chordata > Mammalia > Carnivora > Canidae > Canis > Canis lupus. The sequence goes on along the minus strand of NC_049226.1, from coordinate 80,477,572 downwards.
AATGATTACAAGTTAACATTCCATCACCTCAAGCAGATTTAAAAAGAAAAGAGGAAAATGTGTTTTTCTCCTTGTGATGAGACCATTTAGGGTTTACTCTTAGTAACTTTCAAATAGATCAGTGTTCACTGTAGTCACCATGTTGTGCATTACATCCCGGTCCTTATTTACTTTATAACTGGAAGTTTGTAACTGCTAGCTTTTTAAAAGCAGAATCTTAACTGTGAAAGTTCTCTTCTAGCTGGCCCTCTACATTTTGTATTTAAAGACCATTGAAAAGGAGGTTTGTTCATTGAAAGCCTACCCCTGCTTATTTATAAACATGGCTTTGATCCTGTGCCACCTGGAGAGGTGGTGTGCTTGCTGAGGTTCCCTGAGGGCACAGAGAATGGATGAGCTATTAAGGTGGCTTTGGTCTAGAAATCTAGGAATTGAGTTAATGGGTGATGGGGACTTTCCTTCTCTTTGGGGATGAGGAGCTCTAATGACAAGGCAGCAGTAACTCATATGGACTCGTTTATTCTGAAGACCTAACTTTCCTAGATCTCTTTCTATGCCCACTGAATCACTTAAGAAATTAAAAAAATATGCTACAGCTTGACAAACAGTGAGATTTACCAAGACAAATGAGGCCTTTTGTATCTGGTGTTAAAAAGACCTTCAGTTGGTTCAAAAGAGATTTTGTCTCTAATGTACCTTATTCGATGGATGACTGTGATGAATAGCCAGTTCTGGAAAGTGTAGGCCTGTGCACTTTTTTTTCCTTGTAAGTCAAGAAGAATGTCTGGTCGTGCATGGGCTTTGGCTTTGGCCTGAATCAAGAGAAATAAAGGTGATCCTGATTGACAGGTCTGTCATGTACTGAAATGAGGATGCGTGTGCCTAATCCCTCCTCCCTCTTTCCTCTGGTAGGAGAGGAGCTGTCCCTCTTCCTCCTATCTAAGGGTGGACTCTCCAGCCTTTCAGGAATCCTTTCTGATTTTCCTGCTGCCTCTCTGATTGTTCTCTGTCTTGCAAGTTCATCTTCCTCTGTTTGACTGTTAACTGCGTTTCCTACCATTCCATCTTCTGTGATCACAGTCTCAGCCATACCTCCTCTTTATGCATAACCACTATTTGCCAGTGACCCGTAGATTGGAATCTTCAGTCTGGATCTCTCCTCTGAGCTCCATGCCCACATACCTATTTTCCTGCTGTCTCTAGTGGATATGTCAGAAACATGTCCAAATCTGAATTCATTGCCTCTTTCCTAGACTTGATCCTCTTCCATTTTTGCATATTTCAATGTGTAGATCCACCATTTGTCCAGTCAAGGAAGTTAGAAACCCAGGAGTCATCTTTGCTACCTCTACCCCTCTTGCCTATTTACTTTGCTAACCTATTTTCAGGTTCTCTTGGTTTTTACCTTTGCAAATTTGCCCACCTCTTTCATCTCCACCTCTGCTGCCCTGGTCTTTTCCTTTGGCCTCCTATTTGCTCTGCCTGTATCTATCATTCCTTCTCTCCAGTCTTTTCCACACTGCAGACAAAATTATTTTTGAAATCACAAGGCTGATCTTGTCACACCTTGATTAAAAACCCTTAAGTACTATGTTGCTGCTTTTTGGGTAGAAAGGACCTTTTGAACGTGGTAGGCCCACAAGACGCTGCGATGGATGGCCACCACCTGGATCTCCTTCCCCATTTGGATCACATTCCATTCTGGTCCCACTCATCTCTGTTCAGTTTCCTGAATGCATTTGTGCCACAGGGCCTTTGCACATGGTATTTCCTCTGCCTGAATTGGTCTTCCTCCACACTGCACCCCACCCTTCAAAATGCTGACACTTCAGAGCACAGTTGAGTTATCATTTCTTTAGGAAACTTTTCTGATGCATTGATGAAACCAGCTTTCCAGGGCTCATGGAATCAGAGATATCTCATATGAAATCTGTTAAAATGAAAAAATGTTAAAATGTTAAAATTTCTTCATGAGCTTATTTAGTTCTGCCTCTCTCAGGTGACTTGTGAGGTTCCTAAATGCAGAGACATAGTCCATTTTAATTCTTCATGATAACACAGCCTCTTGCCCAGTGTCAGAGAGATAGTGGATGCTCAGAAAATGTTTCTTGAATGAATAAACAAAAAAGAAAGAAGGAAAATAAAAGTTTACAAACTGGCTTTGTAAAATGAAGCTATTTTCATTTTTAGAGGAGTTCATGTAAACCCCAGTAGACCAAACTTGGATTTAGGGACCTTGGGGGACTCCTCGCAGCAGCATACAGAAGAGGCTTCAAGACCAAAGTAGACTCTTCCTTGCACTCTCTGTTGTAGGAAAACCCTGCCAAATCATCACTGATGGGGGCCAAGGGGAGGTGGGGTGAAGCTGAGTCAACACTGGTACCCCAACAAGAATTCCAGTGTTTATAATCCGATGGTAGCTTGCTAGAAAAGACTTTCTCTTATTAGGCTCTGGCTAAGTTTGGAAGCCAAAGAGACATCGTAACAGTAAATCCTGGAAGCCTCTGGCTTCCTTTACTGCAAAGGGAACGTGAAAGAGTGTTCTCTTTAAACCTGGGTTACACTCCAGCCTGTGTGTGTCTGAGTTACAGAGAGCCGGGGAATGGAAAAGAGACTATTTACTCTCTGCCCTTCTGGAATTTCCTCTGGTTCCGTTCCTCTGTGCACCAGTGTTTCACAGCTATGTGTAGAATGAACACTGACCTGTTAATGAATGCCCTGCTTATTTTCACTTTCTTTTGATGGGCCTATGGGATTGAGGGCAGAGGGAGGCAGGAAGAAGGTTTGTTTGTTCCACTGAGCAGCTCTGCTAAGGCCAAATCAATCACATCTTCACTGGGGCTTCCGAGACGCTTGACCCAAGAGTACTTAGTCTCCCTTAAAAGTATCCTACTTTTGTGTCCTGTTTTGTTTTTCTCAAGTTTCCATGTAAATCTTTACATTTGTGCTCTGAGTGAGGAAGAAAAAGAAAAATCCAAGATCTCTCTCTCTCTCTCTCTTTTTTTTAAGTAGCTCCATGTCTAGCACGGAGCCCAATGCAGTGGTCAATCTCACAACCCTGAGATCAAGACCTGAGTTCAAATCAATAGTTGAACGCTTAACTGACTGAGCCAACCAGGCATCCTGAGATCTTTCCTTTTAAAAGATGTGTGTACACGCAGATGCATTTTCGTGGTGTGAGAGCAGGAGAGGCAGTGATGATAGAGATTCTAAAGTAGAACATTCTTTCACACACTGCAGTGAAGCTGTCCAGGCAGGAGTTCTGGATTTCATAACTGAATCCTGTTAATAGTGGCACAGTTTGGCAGTTCTGGTTTACATCGTTTTCTCTTTTGTTGGAATAAGGAAGGCAACTTCCATGCCCTATTTATCTATACTTATTAGTACCATATGCAAAAAAATATATTAAAAAGCCCAAGACAAGAAAGGGAAAAAGTAACTCTTAGAAAAATATTACTCATCTTTATTGCAAGTAATTGCTCTTCCCGATAGGAAATTATTAACCTGAAGCCACTTGTGAATCTGAGGCTTTGAATTAAAGAAAAAAATAAGAGTAGGCATAATTCCTGAAGCAGCTCGATTGTATATCCCCTACCTTTTTGTATTTAAACTGTATCTGTAATATTGAATTCTTATAAGTTTTTTAGTTGGGTTGGGTCACTGTTTGTGCCTTAGGTATGCTGGCTGGGGAAAAAAAAAACTAGTATAGAAAATGTCATGCATATGTGAAAGTGGAAAGAATAGTACATGAGCCCCTATGTGCCTGTCACCAGCTCCATAGGCACCCGTGAAAGGCCATTCCTGTTTGATCTTACTTCTTACCTTTACCCCCCTAAATACTGGGCTATTATTATTATTATTATTATTATTATTTTTTTTTTTTTGAGAGAGCGCCTGCAAGCTGAGGAAGGCAGAGGGTGAGGGAGAGAGAATCTCAGGCAGACTCCCCGCTGAGACCAGAGCCCGATGCAGGGCTCGATCTCATCACCCAGAGATCACGGCCTGAGCCAAAACTAAGAGTTGGACACTTAACTGACTGAGCCACCCAGGGATTCCCTGGGTTATTTTTGCTTAAAGCCTGGGTAAATTTATCCACAGACATTTTAGTAGTTAGCTCTAAAAGATAAGGGCTCGTCTAACCATAATACCAGTTTCAGACCTGAAAAGCCTACTGGTAGTTACTTAAATATCATCAAACATTTAGCGGGTTTTACATTTCCCCAGTTGTCTTACAAAGTTTCTACCATCAGTTTGTTCGAATCTGATACACACTCTTCCTGAACGGATACATTCTCCTTCCTCTATTTACCTCCTGCAGTTCATTGTTGCAGAAACGGGACAGTTTGTCCTGTAGTTTCTCATCTTTTGGATCTTGCTGTTTGTGTCCTAAAGTGTGTTTTTTTTTTTTTTTCTCTAAAGTGTGTTTTGACATGTCCTCTGTCCCTCTGTGTTTCCTGTAAACTCAGAGGTAGATCAAGAGGCTGATCAGGTTCTTTACTTTCCTCTTTGATGCTGTGTGTGGGCCTCAGGAGGCACCTAAATGTCTACTGGTCTCTCTTGGTATGACAGCTTTTGAAGGGTTCTCCTGGCATGGTCCTTGAGATTTCCTAAATTCTCTTCCCCTAGATTCTAATATTCAGCTCAGCTGCTGTCTGTCGACCTTCATAACATGGCATTACAAGGTATGGGTAACCAGGTGGTATTTAGAACAGAATAGAGGGGCAGTCCCATAACCAAAGTACAGTTGCTGATTGCTGGAGTTAGTGTGAGCTCAGGCCTTTGGCTTTCTCAGAGAGCTGAGGTCTCTTGCCAGTGGAATATTTTCATTATATATGTTCCGTTTGGTGTAATTGAATCAGACTTCCTCCAGCCATGTTCTAAGTTGGCGCTTCTTGCAGTACCTGCCTATCATCTGCCCAGAGCTTTGATCCCGAGAGACTGGTGGACCCGTGTGTTTGGGGAGTCATGAGTCTTTCCTAACACATGCTAGGGAGGAGGCCAAGGTAGACTCTTCCGTAAGCACTGTTTCTGGAAGACTTTGTCATCGTGTTGGCCCAAGCCACCATCTGCTCCTGCCTGGAATATTGCACTGACTTCCTACGGGTCTCCTCCATTTCAGCCCTTGCTCCTCCCACAGCCAGAGTGATTGCACTACAGTGCCAGTCCTGTCCCTTCCTTGCTCATAACCCCCTAAACTCCAGAGACCTTGCAGGAGCTCCCAGGCTTTCCTTATGGGCTCTGGTTACATACTGACTGCCCTCATCTCCTGCTCCTGTCTTTGCTCAGCTATTCCAGGCATGCCAGCCTCCCTCCCATTCCTCAGACATGCTAGGCAAGTCCTACGTAGGGCCTCCATGCTGCTTCTTCTCTCTGCCTTGAATATTCTTCCTCCAAAGACCTACATGAAGGACCTCCCCCTGCCCCATCCTTCTTTCAGACTCTGCTCAGTTGTCACCTTCCGCAGATCCTCCTCCCACCTCTAGCGCTCACCATCCATCCTCTTTCCTCGGTTCAATCGTTTCTCTTGCACTTGCCACCTTCTAACAGATTATGCAATTTTCAATAATTGCTTATTGTCTTTTTCCACCAACTAGAATAGAGACACCCAGGCACAGGCTGTTAAATCTGTGACTCGACTAGTAGGTGCTTGCTGCGCATACGTGACCGGCATGACCACAGGTAGAGGAGGGGGGCGACGAGGCTGAAAGTAACTGATGTGCTTCTGTGGTGAAATCTGACTCTGGTTGTGGAAATCGACTTACTCTGCCCTTTTTTCCAACAGTTTTTTGGTGTTTGAGCAATGCCCCAAAAGGCAGTAGGAAGACATGCTGCAAGAGAAAGGCCCTTTGTGGAGGCGTCAGCGTGGCTGTCGTGAAACCCGAGGGCCCCAGAGGCAAAGTGGCTAATGCTGCTATTTATAGCTAAGATTCCAGTGTATGTTTTCCAGCCACACTTACTCCTTTCAGCCTCCCCTGTATGTTAAAGTCTGTCACTCAATTAGCTAATGGTTTCTTTAGTCCCATTATGCATTGTAGGGCTCCCCTGGCTCAGGTATTTTTTTTCAGAGAGAATAATGGGGTGTTCTGTTCTCAGAGGTTTAATTTTTTAATAGCCTTGCCATTTAAAAAAAGCCATTTTCCTACTTTTCATTATGAAATTTTCGAACATACAAGAGAATGGAAAGAGTAATACAATGAGCACCCAAATGCCCTCCACCTACACCCAACACTTGTTACCATTTTGCTGCGTTTGTTTTATCTGTATGTGTGAGCTTGTGGGCATGTACATCTTTTCCTGACCCATTTGAAGGTAAATTGCAGATATTGTGACATTTCCTTCCTAAAAATTTCAGCCTTTTCTCCTATAAAACCATTGAGAATAATTGTAGATATCATCATAATCTTTTTGCATCTCCCAAGAATAAGAACATTCATATGTAAAACCATAGGTTCTCATTGAACCTAAGAAAATTAACAGTCATTTCAGACATTTACTATCCAATCTGGATGTAAAATTTCTCCACTTGCCCCAAGGATATATTTTTTAAAGATTTTATTTATTTATTTTAGAGAGAAAGAGAAAGATGGAGAGGGACAGAAGAAGAGAGTGAGAGAGTCTTAAGCAAACTCTGTGCAGAGCATGGAACCCAACACTGGGCTCCATCTCTTGACCCTGAGATCACAACCCAAGCTGAAACCAAGGGTCGAATGCTCAGCCAACTGTGCCACCCAAGAGTGTTTTTTCAAACTAATGTTTAGTAAAATACTGCATGGCATTTGGTAGTTATATTTCTTCAAATCTAGAGGAGTCTCCTTTTGCCCTGCTTTTTAAGAAAAAAAAATCTATTTCATGACATTGTCTTTTTGAAGAGTCCAGGACAGTTACTGTATAGATGTCCCATATTCTGGATTTTTCTGATTGCTTCCTCGTGGTACCAATTGAATTTGTTTCTCTGTCTCCTTGTTTCACATAAATTGGGAAGGAGATTTAGCAGCTTACTTGGATTCAGACTAAATGCTTTTAGCCAAAATATCTTTCAGAGTGATGTTGTGTGATGTGTGATGCTGCATCACACCAAGAAGTGTGTCAGATTGTTTTGCTTTTAGGAATGCTTCATTTGATCACTTGGTTATGATGGTGATGGCCAGAGGTCTCTCTGACTCTTTTTTTTAGTAAATAGAACAATGGAGGAATTACAGTCTCAAAAGTTTTGTTTAAAGAGGAAAGATGTTCCTCCTTGCTGGCTTTTTTTGAAGGAACAGTGTATCTTAAGGCATTGCAAGGTAACTCCTGAGCCAATAGGTATGACTACAATAATGACTCTATTGGACATGATTAATGGGTAGAGAGAAGAGCGAGGTTTGAACCTTGAGATGAGACCATGTAGAGAAAAATTTAAGTTATGCCTGTGGCTTCTGTCAGAGGACCATGGCAGTGTGACTCTCAAGAGTTTGAAATTAGCAACAAAAGGCCTGGGGCTCCCCTATTTTCCTCTCGAACATTATCTTCCCTCCAGAAAGGAGGGAAAGCCATGCTCACACTCCATTTGTAAAATAATAGTCTTTGAGACACTGAGAATGGAATCAAGGAACCTTTCTGGAATGTTCACCTCAGCACATTTCTGAGTCCAGAAGGCAGAGGGTCTTTAGGAAATGTCCTAGAAACAAGATGAGAAGACAATTTGTCCTTGGGATAGTTAGGTAGCCCACCTTAGAAGACTTTTTGGAGTTGTTGCTGCAACCCAGGAGAGGCTCCAGTAGGTTAAGAGAAGTGCAACCTTGCAATGAACAAGTTAGTGCAAGAGAAATCAGGACTCTTCAGCTTAAAAACAGGAAAGTCAACAGGGAGACTGTCATCTGATAATAAAAACGACAGGTTATTAGGAGCCCACTGGGTGCTGCTTCATTCTTTACAAGCGCCCCCTGAAAAATATGCTCTTACTGCTCCTTTTTTCCAGTTGGGGAGACTGAGGCTCATGCTAAGTAATTTGCGTAATGCTGTAGCTACCAGGTAGTAGAACTGACATTTGAACCCAGTCTTCCTGGGTGGCACCCATCCTGAACCTCTGTGCTGTACTACCTGCTGGAGACTTATGCCCTGGATCTCAACATAATGCAGGAGGGAGACACCCCTTGACTTTCCTTTTAATAATAATAAATATTTATTATCTCCTGGTTTCAGTGGGTCAGGATTTCTGAGTGGCTTAGCTGAGAAATCTGGCCTGGGATCTCTCATGAGGTTGTCGTCCATACAGTGGCTGGACCACAGTCTTCTGAAGGCTAGACTGGGGCTAGAGGCTCTCCTTCCTAGGTGCCTTATTTGCATGGCTGGCAAGAGGTGCTGGCTGTGTCAGAAGGCCTCAGTTCTTTCCTGACTGCTAGACTTTTGAAGGAACTCATTTTCAGATTACAAGCATTATTTTATAGAAATATTTGGAGCTTACCAAGCCCTTGAGTGAAACTGGCTGAAAATAGCAACAGACTCAGAAGGATTTGGAGAGATCCATTACAGGCAAGGGAAAATGAGGGAAGGTAGGGATGCTCAGGAGAACTTGAGCACCTAAAGGATGACTGGTTTCCACATTATTGTAGTAGATCCTTGAACTGATCCAGACTTTTCCTAAGTTCTTAAAGGATGGTGTCTGGATCTTAAATTTGGAGCAGGCTTTTTCAGTTGGGGGAGGTCGTTTCTAGAAGGTACTTAAAGAGAGACTTTTTTATGCATACGCTGCCTTGTTCTAGAAAACCATTGAGGTAGTTTATAATAATACAGTAGCAGCTAAGAGATAGAATAAAGTGGTGGTTTAATGGGTGGTGGGTGGGGAGGGAGGTTGGAATATGTGGTGCTCTGCTAGCCTGGCTTTGTAAGATGTGGGAAGGCATGGAACAACTGCATGCCTTTTGGAAATCCTCATAAACGCTGCTCTCTCTTGGTCATTACTGAGTGACCCTGAACTGCAGGTTTTAGCTCCTGAGCAGTAACCGGGTGGAAGCTGTTCCCTGTGGCCAGGCTTGGTGGTGGGGGCGTTGGGGGCATGTGCGCAACAGTTTCCAGCCCATGGAGGGTTTAGGGCTTCTGCCTCGTGTCAGTTTGTTTTATTTTTCTGCTGTGGTTTCCTGACTCTTCTTGCTCACCCACAGGACTGACTGCCGGTGCTCCAGGGGCCGGGTGACTCCGAGGTGCCTTCTCACCTCTGTCACAGAGCCATTTGTCGACCACTTGATCTCCTTTGGGACTCACCCAGGGCCCTGTGACTATTGTGCGCTGACTTACCTTTACTGAACTGTTATCGCTTAAAACTTTCCCCTTATTTCAAAGCGAAACATCTTCAGAAGTGACAATTGAGAACAATATTTTTTAATATGGTGAATCTGAGAAGAAGCCCCTGTAATCCTTCATCTAGAGATGACTCCTGATTTCCTCAGGTTCTCCTGACCTGTTTCTCTTCTTTTTGCCACCATTCTTTATATGGACAGGGGGTTTGCTGCTTTTAACTGCTTCTTCCGTGTGCCATCAATATGATCGGGGATTTGCTTTCAAGGGACAGTGAAGGGTTGAAGGGAGGGAGGGAGGGAAGGAAGGGAAGGGAAGGGAAGGAAGGGAAGGAAGGGAAGGGAGGAAGGGGGGAGGGGGAAAGGAAAGGAAAGGGAAGGAAATGACGGAAAGAACGGACACGGAAAGGAAGGCAAAGTGAAAGCGACCAAGGCAAGGACAGGGACGTCAGTGAACCTTTTCCTTCCTTCCCTTCCTTTCCCTTCCTTTCCCTTCCTTTCCCTTCCTTTCCCTTCTTTTCCTTTCCTTTCCTTTCCTTTCCTTTCCTTTCCTTTCCTTTCCTTTCCTTTCCTTTCCTTTTATTTCTTTTTAAGATTTAATTTACTTATTCATGAGAGACACACAGAGAGGCAGAAACACAGGCAGAGGGAGAAGCAGGCTCCATGCAGGGAGCCCGATGTGGGACGCGATCCTGGAATCACGCCCTGAGCCGAAGGCAGATGCTCGACTGCTGAGCCACCCAGGTGTCCCTATCTCTGGGCATTTTCACAGTCTTGCAAGTATAAGCAAACAAATCAGTCATGTAGAAATTGTGTAGCTAACCTAAAGATATAAAATGTTTAGAAAAACAAGAGTACAGCCTTTCCCACCAGTCTGTCACAGCAATGATGACAATTTCGACCTGCTCCTTCCCATTCTTTCTTTCCATGCCACAAGACAGATTTGAAGCTGTAGAAAAATGTTGCCAGGGATGCCAGAGTAGGTTAAATGAGGGCTTCTAATTTACAGAATCTGAACTTGGGGTGCATTTGCTTTAGTCCATTGCTGTTGCTTTTCGTGTTCAACAGTGGAGAACACGCAGCTGACCCTGAACCTGCAGACGGAGAACAAAGGCGGTGTTGTCTCAGGCGGTGAGCTGACAATTTTCCTGGACGGGCCAACTGTTGATCTGGGAAGCGTGCCTAATGGCAGCGCCGTGACAGACGGTGAGTGCCGCCCTGCTCCCCAGGGCTGTGCTGGGACCGGGTGGGGCAGGACTGGGCGGGGGTAAGAGGAGGTGCCCAGGGCTTGGTTCTCTACCAGGTACCTGGGTTTGGGTACCACTCAGCCAGTCCTGGCCCATCGCTAGCCCTGATTCCTCTTAGCCATCTGAGCATGATCAAAACTGTGACAGGATTTCTTAAGGACAACCTTCTGATAAAGGACCAAAATAAATGTCGAGTCTTCCTAAGTGTGTTGTTTGCTTTGAGGGCAGAGAAAATATCTTTTCATCCCACATGGACTCGGGAAAATAAAATGTCTTTATTAGATGTTACTTGGGCCCATGTTTCTTCCCAATATACTTAAACTTCCTGGGGAACTTGAGGGTGTTTTTTAGAAGACGGCATTGGTTGGGAAAGGGGACCGTGTGTCTTAGAGATTCACACTAGCAAAATACATGCAGAAGCAGGGAAATTGGAGTATCTCCCGCTCTGTCCTGAATGAGGGCAGTTTGTTTCTTTTGATCTAGTTTGAAATTAGTCACCTTTGGATCTAGCAGGAAATTATTTCATGAAGTCTGAGGTCTGAGATGGGTTGGGTTTCTCCATAATTTTTCTCGTTAAATATGATGTAACTGTGGCAATTTCCAGGCCCCAAACAGGCTTTCTGTAGCTTTAGAGGAGTGAAATTTGAATTCTAATTTAAGGGCATTTGGGTAGAATCTCAGTGATTGGATGGGCCTTGACTTGAGACTCCTCCCTGGTGGATGGATCTTCGGGTACTTTTAGTGTGTGGAGGAAACCTGCGTTATCCACTCATTCTGCACGTATATCCATAATTGAGCACCTGGTATGTACTAGATCTTGGACCAGGTGCTAGCCAGATGGCAGGGGCAAAATTCATATGGTCTCTTCTCCTGGGAGCCAATGATTTACTTGGTGGGGACAGGGATGATAGACGTGAAACAAGTAAATGCAGAAATAATTATGTAATTGTAATCATGAGAAAAGCTATGAAGGACGAGTATTTGGTGATATGAGATTCTCACCTTTAGGGGGATCTCACTTAAACTGGGGTTTCTTTTTTTTTTTTTTTTTTCTTTTTTTTTTTTTTTTTAATTTTTATTTATTTATGATAGTCACACAGAGAGAAAGAGAGAGAGGCAGAGACACAGGCAGAGGGAGAAGCAGGCTCCACGCACCAGGAGCCCGATGTGGGATTCGATCCCGGGTCTCCAGGATCGCGCCCTGGGCCAAAGGCAGGCGCCAAACCGCTGCGCCACCCAAGGATCCCTAAACTGGGGTTTCTTAGAGGAAGCTGAGACCCACTGGAGCTGAAGGGTTTAGACAGGCCAAGATGTAGGTGTGGGGATGGGGTAGCCGAGCAAGAGGTAGACGGCTGCCCTGGGCGAAGGCCCTGAGGTGGGAGTGGGCTTGGCCTGCAGCAGAAACAGAAGGGGCCGGGGTGGCTGGACTGGGGACAGCAGGCAGGAGAGTGGTGGCAGGTGAGGCTATGAGGGCAGGTTGGCTCAGACCATCATAGCCTTGAAGGCCTTGATGAGGATTTTGGACCTCATCCTCAGAAGCAGAAAGCTGTTGGGGGGTTCTTAGCAGAAAAGTGTCATGATTTGATTTGAATTGAATCTGCTTTGGCTTTTTAAAAAGCTTCCTGGTTGCAGTATGGACAGATGCCCCAATTCCTTGCCCCCACTTTGCATGGTCAGCATCTGTTCCGCGTCTCATGTGGCGTGGCCGAAGTTGATTTAACGCACCAGGCAAGTTGCTTATAAGTGCCTTCGACGTTCTTGAAGGTCTTGGAGAAGAGGAGCTGTTTCCCAGGTTTGAGCAGGCGCCTGTGTTCTGGGGCCCCACTCGAATCTCCTTTGGCTCTCCCTATTTTTATTCACACTGGAGGCTGCAGCTGCCTAACTGCCAGCGTCCCATGTGGCGGGTGACTTGGACACATGGAGTGACCTTTGCTTCCGAGCCACGTCTCAAACAAGGATTGAATTCTCAATGTTTCTGTCTTTTCTTGTGATGGATCCCCTGTTTAGGAGCCCAGCCACCTTCGAGAGAATCCAGCGGGACATCTGTTGCTCCAGAGAACCGGCACCAGCCCCCCAGCACAAACTGCTTTGGTGGGAGATCTCGGTAAGACCCACCCCGCCCCCACCCATCCCCCTTGTGGATGAGGAGGAGCAAGGAAGGTGCTCAGAGCTATTGAAAACACGTTGGGAGGTGGCAAGGAACAATTTATGTTAGAAACTGTTGGAAATTTCCAGAGGGCTTATAACTGACTCACTACGTTAGTGAGGTCCAGAGGGGAGTACAGAATTCAGGATTCTCAGAAGGTGCAGGGGTTCCTTGTCAGCAATTGGGACTGGCTAAGCTGGTTATTTGGATAAGAAGGATTGTCAAACAGAACTTGCCTGGTGTTTGATGTTTCAGGGGCAGCAACCACAGTGAGCCTTTTAGGATACACATAGAAATATTTAAGCAGTGGTTCTTTTTTTTTTTTTTTTTTTAAGATTTTATTTATTTTTTCATGAGAGACACACAGAGAGAGAAGCAGAGACACAGGGAGAGGGAGAAGCAGGCTCCCTATGCAGGAAGCCCCATGCGGAACTTGATCCCGGGACCCCAGGATCACGCTGTGGGCCAAAGGCAGGTGCTAAACCACTGAGCCCCCCAGGCGTCCCATGCAGTGGTTCTTTGTATGTAAGATTTTTCTGTCTGTGCTTTTCTATTTCTGGGGGTGATCCATAATTCCCTTGGAGTATCGATTGAGACCTCTTGCCCTTGGAGTCTGAGTTATATTTTACTTATTTTACCTATCAGGAATGACTTAATTTTATTTATCGACATACCCATCTAACACCTGTGTTAATGGTGCCAACTCATTTCCACCTCACCTGAATTCCCAGGCAGGAGAATAGGTTTAGTTGTATTAAAGAGATGGGGAGGAGGGAGTTGGGGACTTTTAAAAAATTATTTTTTAAATTATTAATCACAGGGCACAAAATCTCCAGACATTAAAATTATAGGGGAAAGAGTCATATGAGTATAGTTTGTAAACCGTTATTATCTGTAGAGAGTAGGTGAAAAAAAAAACGAGTAAAAATCTTCCCAAACAGGGGTGCTTATGTGGCTCAGTTGGTTAAGCATCTGCTTTTGGCTCAGGTGCCTGGGGTGGTGCCCCATGTCAGGCTCTCTGCTCCGTGGGGAGCCTGCTTTTCCCTCTCCCTCTGCCTACTGCTCCCTCATGCTTGTGTTCTCTCTCTCTCTCTCTCTCTCTGTCAAATAAATAAATAAAATCTTAAAAAAAAATCTTCCCAAACGAGCCCCAGGAAGTGGAAATAATGCTTTGAGAAACACAGTAAGATTTCAGCCAATACCCGCTGCATCTTGAAACATCCCTTTAACGACAGCCGTCAGCTTCTCTGAATTTGGTGGTTTTGAGAGTTTGTAAGGTTTCAGTGCCAGGCAGATATCAGGAGCAAGAGAGGGTTGCGTGTTTGGATCTTTTGTGTGTAGCATCAGTAGAAGCCAAAGTGCCATTTGCCTGTTCTCTTTTCTCCAAGCTTCTGTAGCAGTGCTGCCTCATACCCTGAAGACCATTCACTCTTTTCCTTGATTCGCTAGATGAGTTCTAAGTTAGGACAGTCAAGTCCCACAGAGTAAAGACCGATGATATAATTGGCAAATTTTGTGTCAACGGAGGCATGAGGGGCACCCAGAGCTAGAGAAAACAGAATCTCTTTGGTGGTGAGTAGCTGGTGGAGAAGAAGAACACCTCAGGATTTCACTCTGAGAATGATGCCTTCTTTGCTTTGGCACTAGCAGCTGCCATTTTGGTCTTTTAGCTGACTTGGAAAGTTTGTGTCATATGCAACTGATGTCACTTATTTAGGGGCTGGAAGGCAGAGTCTAGCTCTTAATAACTTTGGAATTACGTTCTTGACCTATTTATCTCTCTCTGAAGTTCTCTGGTTAATAGATCTTGAAATTCACATGTCCCAGTAGCCCTTCCTTATTGTTTGTGTTAAGGATTGCATCTTATAAAGCAGCAGCCAGACTTCAAGAGAAAATTGGGTCTGGGGCATGTGGGTGGCTCCGTGGTTGAGCGTCTGCTTTTGGCTCAGGGCGTGATCCTGGGATCCTGGGGTCGAGTCCCACATCGGGCTTCCTGCATGGAGCCTGCTTCTCCCTCTGCCTGTGTCTCTGCCTCTCTCTCTCTCCCTCTCTCTCTGTGTGTGTCTCATGAATAAATAAGTAAAATCTTACCAAAAAAAAAAAAAAAAGAAAGAAAATTGAGTGCATCTTTGCTCATACCCATGGTAGACATCTGCTGCTACTTAACTGTTGGTGGGCAGAGTGCCTTCCAGTTACTTTGAGCGGTGTGAGAGTCCTCCCTGGTCTGCTTAGCTCCTGTAACACTTTCCACGCATGGCCTCTGAACTTTCACAGGCCTCTGCCACCTAAGTGTTTATTCTGTGTTCCCATGGAGCCTGCTGCCCTTCAGAAGCACTTTTGAAAGGGTCACCCGAAGACGATGTCTTCTGAGTCCCTGAGAACTCCTTTTCCCCATTGCTGCTGCACTTGAGAAGATCAGTGTGCGCAGGCAGGTGGTAGCAGAGTAGTTGTCTGGATAAGAATACGGGGCTTTAAAAACCAAAAATGTAGATTGAATCCTGGCCTGTCATTTATAGGCCGTGTCATGTCAGTCAAGTCACTCTCAGCACCTCAGTTTTTTTCAGAAGCAAAATGGGAATATCACCTGCCTCACAAAGTCATTGTCGGAATTAACTGAGCTGAGCTCTGTCAGTCTGAGGGCCGTGTGTGCTGGGAGTGCTTGGGGATAGTGGCAGTGGGTTCCTTTGCTCTAGAGAGTCTCCATCATACCTCCTTCCTCACCTGCGGACCTGGAAGTGTGGCATGGCTGATGCTTCTGCATCAAGGACTGTAATTAGCAGGGTGATGAATCAAGCCTTTAGGATTCAAGGGCAATCCTCTGCTGTCCTAGGTTTCCTGGGATAGAGAGGATGGGCTTCCTCCTGCTGCCTCCTAGACTAAATATTTAGCTTTTGCTGTCTGATGGGTAGGTTTTTCTTGGACTTGGGTGCTACTCACCATGATCAAAGATGCTTTGAGATGTCCACAAAGGTGAAGACTGTGGGAGCATCTGGTTGGTTGAGCATCTGCCTTCGGCTCAGGTCATAATCCTGGGGTATGGAGTTCGAGTCCTGCATCAGGCTCTCTGTGAGGAGCCTGCTTCTCCCTCTATGTTTCTACCTCTTTCTCTATGTCTCTCATGAATAAATAAATAAAATATATATATTTTTAAAGGTGAAGATAGAGATGTCAAACAGCCTTTTCCTCTCCCTTCCCCTGCTTTATTAAGCTATCAAAGTGGAACCATGTAAGGGTTTTATTTAGGGGTTCACCTACCCAAGGTCATCCAGTAAAGGGACCATTTGCTTGCAGAATAAGACCTCCAAGCTCTATTTTTCAGTGGGATCTTACCCACTCTTTAAGAATAATTGGGTGAAACATCCCTAGGTATTTTATCATGTGGCATAAATTGATTTGTAGATACACCGTATCAGTAGGCAGTCATGGGTCTGGTTGAGTAAAACAAATATAAATTGTTGTATAGTCTTACAATGAAATACCGTCCCATAGTAAAAAATGAGTGAAAGATCATTGCATCCATGTGGTGGAATCTCAGAGATAGAATGTTGAACAAGAGAAACAGGTCACAGGAAAAAAAATACAGAATGATGTCATTTATATAAAGTTAAAACCGAGAACAGCGATGGTATTAGGTTGGAGAGACTGTTGTTTACTATTGAGGCAGATGTTAGAATTTAGGATTTCTTCGGGCTCTATAACCATCACTGATTTCTCTTCTTTCTTTCTTTCCCAGTTTATCTCTGTAACAGTAGCCAGGGATTCTAAGTCAGTGCTCCACACTGGCTCCTAGGTCGTGCTCCTGTCACTTCGAAATCTCAGCCTTGAGAATTTAGTTTGGGAGTTGGGGGAATGGGTTCCAGATGAAAGGCGGTCACTGCCAGACAATGTGTCCAAAACTGGTCTTGGTGGCCTGAGAGGGCTGACCTAACACAATTTGGCATTTGATTGGCGCGGGGAGGGGGGGGGGCAATTACGTGGCATACCCAGGATTCTGTGAGTGTGCCATCCTGCCCTGTGTCCTCAGCCAATGTTCCTTATTCCAGCACAGCAGTGGAGAGTGCCTGGTGCATTATGGAGCCCCCTGGGAGGGTGTGTGCTAGTTGGCATGGGGAGTACTTACCACACCCTTTAATAATCCCCCAGCATTTATTTTATTTTGCTGGAATGAGGGCTGGCTTTGGGAACTGTGCCTGAGTCAATTCAGGTTTTAAAGATCTGATATGTGCCTGGGACTGTGCACATATTGCACATGGCTTGCCAGAAGCATGGTCTTGACTTTGCATGGCGAGTTCCCAGACTTCGTGGTACAGGAGACCTGTATGCAACAGGCAAAAATATGAGTGTTATGGGACGTTCAGAGAGAGATCTGTGTGTGGAGGGAAAGACCGAGGGGAAAGTGGAGGGGGACTTTGCAGAGACTGTTGTCCCTTATCCAAGGGTTCAGTACAGTATCTCAGGGACTGACTAGTTGACAGAGCCAACAGTGAACGAGAGAAGCCACCAGTGGGGCATCTGAGGTGGGAAAGGACCCAGCAGACGGATCTGCGCTGGTACTGGCAGCTGTCTTCAGAGTAACTGTTGGGTTAGAAATGGGTGTGAAATTCGAGACTGGAGAGTAGAAAGTCGGGATGTTTGAGTCCCTCTGTACTTTGCTGATGCTCTATCACCTGTGAATTTTTTCCCTCCCTGGTGATTCTAATGAAATCGGGGCATTAAGGGTGAAATCAGCTTGCCCCTGAAACCCACAGGGCTGTCTCCTCCAAGCACAGCCTGAGATTCCTTCTGACTTGACTAACTCGCTGCTCAGTCAAGAATCTCGGTAGATTTTCCACAGTTATATAGGGACATAGGGAGACAAAAAGGGAAGAATGCATTGAATTTTTTCATTAACAGATCTGAAGCCTGAAAAATCTTATTGAAGAAGCTGTAAGGAGCTAAAGCAGTTAATTTTCCTTTGTTGTGTGTGTACATCTTTGTTTTGTGTGAGAGTGTATGTGGCTGTGCACAGATATATGTGCCTCTGTGTGTTTGGTGTGCAGGGAGGGAGGCCTGCACTTTGCCCACGTCCATTGTCAGCTACGAGTACTGGCCAGCGCTGATCAGACCCTGCATTTTAACATGTTCCCCTGTGCTTCTTTCACATGTAAAAGTTTCAGAACCTCTTATGATAGAGTTTTTATCCACCCTCCTTTCCTCTTTCCTTTTTGTCCTGCTTTGATGAAAACATGAAATTTATTGATTCCCTTGCCTTGGCATTAATGACCTCTGAAGATTTAAAAGAGTTATCGTCTCGGGGACTTACAAAGCCCCAAGGTCTCTGGTGAGCTCTAAATAGCTCATCAGCTGTGTCTGAGACAGCCTAGCCCAGAAAGGAAAGAAAAATAAACTCAGCCGGGCGTGAGCCTGCTGGGAACACTGCTGGGAGCCCTGGGAGGGCCAGGAGGGTTTGGGAAGCAAAGCTAATGGGGACAGAGGGACGGACAGGAGGGGAGTTGAGCCTTTGGGCCATGGGCCATTTTCTCAGTCATTGTTGGCTGCTGCTACCTCTCCTTCAGTTGAGATGACTAAAGGCTACTTGACTTGAAACTGTAGTTATTTAAAGATGTCACCCTGTCGCCATGAAATGCAACTGAACACCTTTACGGTTTTCATTCAGGCTCAACAGCTTTTACTTCACATCTGGGTATAGCCTCAGGATTTCTGAGGAAGTGAAAGGAGTAAGAAGACAAATAAGTGTAATTCATTTATTCTTTTAGGAATAACTAAGACACGGTCCCTGCTTACAAGGGATTCTTTTCTGGGTGGTTGGTTTATATGGAAGAGGATTGATGCCGTAGACAGGGGACTCACTGTGTTGTCAAAGGAAGGCATCAGAAAATAATCATGGAGGTTAATTACGCATTCATTTATACGTTAACTTACTCATTTTGCATCAATTAAAATTCTGCACTATACGTTATTACACACTTACCTATCCAGGTCTGTGTATTTTATAGGTAGTTATTGTGCTTAAAAATCCAAGATTATCAATTGCAAACACAAATTAGAACTAATGACAGATTTCGGTAAGGTGGGCAGACAAGATAAACAAAATCAGTGTTTTTTTTTTTTTTTTTTTTTTTAAACACACCAGCACAGGAGAACAGCATACTAGCATAATCAGTTAGAAAACATAATGAAAAACATAGTATTCTTGGCTGCAGTAAAAACAAATTTATAAGAACTACCTGAAGAATACTGAAAAGATGTGTAAAAGACCTGAGTAAATAGACTATGTTCTTGGATAGGTGTTTATAAAGTCCATTTCTTCCAAATTAATTAACAAATTAAGTATAATTCCAATAAAATTTGCAAAATATTTTAAAAAAAAGCAGTTCTTCTCTGTGAGCCTAGAAAAGTGTGGTGTGTGCCAGAGAAAGCTGGTTGTGAACTTTTCATGAACTAGGAGAAGGTTAAGACAGATATCTGCAATTGAAAGTAATTTTCTTTCCACAGACAAGAACGCCAGATTCTTTTTATTTTATTTTTTTTTTATTTTTTATTGGTGTTCAATTTACTAACATACAGAATAACCCCCAGTGCCCGTCACCCATTCACTCCCACCCCCCGCCCTCCTCCCCTTCCAACACCCCTAGTTCGTTTCCCAGAGTTAGCAGTCTTTACGTTCTGTCTCCCTTTCTGATATTTCCCACACATTTCTTCTCCCTTCCCTTATATTCCCTTTCACTATTATTTATATTCCCCAAATGAATGAGAACATATAATGTTTGTCCTTCTCCGACTGGCTTACTTCACTCAGCATAATACCCTCCAGTTCTATCCACGTTGAAGCAAATGGTGGGTATTTGTCATTTCTAATAGCTGAGTAATATTCCATTGTATACATAAACCACACCTTCTTTATCCATTCATCTTTCGTTGGACACCGAGGCTCCTTCCACAGTTTGGCTATCGTGGCCATTGCTGCTATAAACATCGGGGTGCAGGTGTCCCGGCGTTTCATTGCATTTGTATCTTTGGGGTAAATCCCCAGCAGTGCAATTGCTGGGTCGTAGGGCAGGTATATTTTTAACTGTTTGAGGAACCTCCACACAGTTTTCCAGAGTGGCTGCACCAGTTCACATTCCCACCAACAGTGTATGAGGGTTCCCTTTTCTCCACATCCTCTCCAACATTTGTTGTTTCCTGCCTTGTTAATTTTCCCCATTCTCACTGGTGTGAGGTGGTATGTCATTGTGGTTTTGATTTGTATTTCCCTGATGGCAAGTGATGCAGAGCATTTTCTCATGTGCATGTTGGCCATGTCTGTGTCTTCCTCTGTGAGATTTCTGTTCATGTCTTTTGCCCATTTCATGATTGGATTGTTTGTTTCTTTGGTGTTGAGTTTAATAAGTTCTTTATAGATCTTGGAAACTAGCCCTTTATCTGATATGTCATTTGCAAATATCTTCTCCCATTCTGTAGGTTGTCTTTGAGTTTTGTTGACTGTATCCTTTGCTGTGCAAAAGCTTCTTATCTTGATGAAGTCCCAATAGTTCATTTTTGCTTTTGTTTCTTTTGCCTTCGTGGATGTATCTTGCAAGAAGTTACTATGGCCGAGTTCAAAAAGGGTGTTGCCTGTGTTCTCCTCTAGGATTTTGATGGAATCTTGTCTCACATTTAGATCTTTCATCCATTTTGAGTTTATCTTTGTGTATGGTGAAAGAGAGTAGTCTAGTTTCATTCTTCTGCATGTGGATGTCAGAACGCCAGATTCTGAGGTAGGCTGTGGTAACCAAGAGATAGAAAGCCCTGATCCCCGTGATCACAGACTGGCATCTAATAGGAGTCGGACACAAAAGTGATACTGTAGTGCGGGGGACCCTGTGGTGGTGGTGAGTTCACTTGCAAGATCGTGGGAAGTGTACCTGAATTCACCTGGGGAATTTGGGGAAGACCTCCCACGTGTGAACTGTACTTTGGAAGGAGATTGCAGACCAGTGGCATCAGGGTAAGGGAAGTCCCTCCAGGAAGAGAGTACAGCGTGGGCAAAGGCAAGACAGAGTAAAGAGAACCTAGCATATTTGAGGAAATATTAGTCATTTGCTAATGTTGAAATGTAAGATATTTGGGGTGATGGTTCTAGCAAACTCTGGTTCACAGGCCAAATCCAGGATGCCACCTGTTTTTTTTTTTTTTTTAAGAGCAGTGTTTAGGGTGACTGCAAAATTAAGCAGAAGGTACAGAGATTTTCCACAAACCTCTGTGCCCACGTGCACACAGTCTCCCCTACTATCAGCATCATGTACTAGCACAGCACATTTGTTAAACAGTTGATGAACCTACGTTGGTTGATGCATCCTTAACCCTAGAGTCCATAGTTTGCATTACAGTTCACTCTCAGTGTCATTCATTCTAAGGGTTTTGATGAATTTATTTATTTATTTTTTGTTTTGATGAATTTATAGTGACACTTATCCACCATTATAGTGTGTGTAGCTTAGTTTCACTGCCCGAAAAATCCTCTGTGCTCTACCTGTTTATCCTTCCCTCCCACAACCACTGATTCCTTTATAGTCTCCAAAACAACTGCCTTTTCTAGAATGTCCTGTAATTGGAATTGTAAAGTATGTAGCTCAGCTTCGCTTCCTTCACTTAGTAATATGCATTTAGGCCTCCTCCATGTCTGTTGATGGCTTGAGAGCTCATTTCTTTTTAGCACTGAGTAATATTCCATTGGGTGTTCCACAGTTTATTCATCCATTCACCTGCTGAAGGACAGGTTTGATTCCTACCACATTTTGACAGCCATGAAGAAGGCTGCTGTAAACATCTGTGTGCAGGGTTTTTTGTGGACATGTTTTCAACTCCTTCAGGTAAATACCAAAGAGTGTGCTTGCTGGAGCATATGGTAAGAATATGTTTAGTTTTGTAAGAAACTGTCAGGCTGTCTTCTAAAGTGGCTGTGCCATTTTGCGCTCCCACCAGCAATGAATGAGAGCTCCTGTTTTTTCATATTCTCAATAGCATGTGATGTTGTCAGCGTTCTAGATTTTGGCCATTCTAATAGCCTTTTTTTTTTTTTTTTTTTGAAATGAGAGCGAAGATGTGGACAAAGCAACCACAGTCAACTCTCTAGCTCTTTTTTTTTTTTTAAGATTTTTAAATTTATTTACTCATGAGAGACGAGAGAGAGAGAGAGAGAGAGAGAGAGGCAGAGACACAGGCAGAGGGAGAAGCAGGCTCCATGCAGGGAGCCTGACGTGGGACTCGATCCCGAGTCTCCAGGATCAGGCCCTGGGCTGAAGGCGGCGCTAAACTGCTGAGCCACCCGGCCTGCCCTCTAATAGCTT
Source organism: Canis lupus familiaris (assembly GCF_011100685.1). Classification (NCBI taxonomy): domain Eukaryota; kingdom Metazoa; phylum Chordata; class Mammalia; order Carnivora; family Canidae; genus Canis; species Canis lupus. The sequence continues at coordinate 80,455,575 of NC_049226.1, read as the reverse complement.
TGTAGTAATATCTCATTGCTGTTTTAATTTGTGTTTTCCTGATGACATATGATGTGGAACATCTTTTTTTTTTATTCTTTTTTCAGTTTTTATTTAAATTCTAGTTAGTTAACATATACAGTAAAATAGGTTTCACTTGTAGGATTTACTGATTCATTAGTTACATACAACACCCAGAGCTGATCACAACAAGTTCCCTCCTTAATGTCCATCAACCCTCAGGTTATTCTTTTTTTTTTTTAAGATTAATTTATTTATTCATGAGAGACAGAGAGAGAGAGAGAGAGAGAGAGAGGGAAAGAGGGAGGGAGGGAGGGGCAGAGACACAGGCAGAGGGAGAAGCAGGCTCCATGCAGGGAGCTCGATGTGGGACTCAATCCTGGGACTCCAGGGTTATGCCCTGAGCCAAAGACAGACATTCAACTGCTGAGCCACCTAGGCATCCCAGCTGTTTTATTTCTTAAATTTCACATGAGTGAAATCATATGGTATTTGTCTTTCTCTGCTTTATTTTGCTTAGCATAATATACTCTGTCTCCATCTGTCTCATTACACGTGGCTAGATTTCATTCTGTTTGATGGCCGAGTAATATTCCATTATAAATATATACATGTTTGTATCTTTATACATATTTATAGTTATGTACACCCCCCCCATATCTTCTTTATCCATTAATTAGTCTATAGACATTTGGACTCTCTTTGTAGATTTCCAATAATTAGTCTATGGACATTTGGACTCTCTCCGTAGATTTGGTTATTGTTGGTAATGTTGCTATAAACATCGGGGTGCATATGCCTCTTTAAATCTGTATTTTTGTATCCTTTGGGTAAATACCTAGTAGTACAATTGCTGGGTTGTAAGGTAGTTCTATTTGTAACTTTTGGAGGAAACTCCATACTGTTCTCCAGAGTGGCTACACCAGTTGTATTCCCACCAACAGTGCAAAAGCGTTCCCCTTTCATGGAGTATCTTTTCATAGGCTTGTCACCTGTATATCTTCTTTGGTGAGATGCCTGCTCAGGTCTTTGGCTTATTTTTCACTTGGGTGGTTTCTTTTCCAATTATTGAGTTTTAAGAGTTCTTCATATATTTTGGATAACAGTTCTTTATCAGCTGTGTCTTTTGCAAGTATTTTCTTCTTTTGCAAGTCTGTGGCTTGTCTTAATTCTCTTGACCACCTGTTTTTTTTTAAACAATATTTTATTTGAATACAGCTATGCTTATATATTTACATATTGTCTGTGGCTGCTTTTATGCTACAGTGGCAGAGGTAAGTAGTTGTGACAGACATTGGATGGTCTACAAAGCCTGAAAATAAAGGGCTCTTTGGCCCTTTGTAGACAGTTTGTTGATCCCTGCTAGGGGAGATGGTAAGAAGGCAAGACCAGTTCATAAAGGGTCATTATGCTTTACTGTGAAGTTTAGATTTTATTCTTTGGAAGTAGCAAACCACTGAGTTTTGAGCCACTCTAGGTATTTTGAGCAGAAAGGGATTTAATGTGAGGAATAGGGTGTTTACTGAAGTCGTTATATGGGCTGGAGGGAAGTGTGACCTTCCTCATCCTTAGTTTCAAGGTCCCAGCTTTGCATCTGTAATCCAGATGTCAGGAAACTGCTATTGCCCCTGTAGCTGCCTCACACACAGGAAGCTGGTGTCTAAGCAGTGAAGAATGGAGTCCACCAGAGCCCCTGCTAGCCATCAGCACCACAAGAGGAACCGTCTCTGCTTTCTTTCTGCTTTCCACATCTCCTGCAAGAGCTTCTCATTGGTATAATCTGCATCACTTCCAGAACTTAGCTGCAAGGGAATCTGAGAGTCTTCTAGCCCCTGAGTGAGTGGAGAGAAAGGGAGAGACGTGGAATAGAAGACGGCAGGAATGTCTACCACAGTGGAGGTTGAGATAAGAACCAGGGACCGAAAGGATGATGGTTGTAGGAACTGGCCTTGAGCAGTGGCAGAGTGGAGAGAAGTTAAGAGAAATACCTAGAAATACCTAGGAGGTGTAATCATTGAGCAGGACTGGATGATTGGCTGATGAAATAGTGAAGGATGAGTGAGAATAGAGAGGGCTCAGCATTTTGTGATGTAATTCATGGAAATAAGAAATGCAGGAGGGGAGGAGCTTATGAGGCTGTTATTTTAAAATGGCATCCTTTGTAATAGATGGGATTGGCGTGAGCAGCCCATGTGGCTGTGGGGCAGTCACACTCTGAAAGTATATCCACAGGGAGAGGAATGAAAACCAAACTTTAAGAGATACAGGGCAAAACAAAATGTATTTGTGACATTGAATGATGGGGCCATTATAAGGGTCACCACAATGAGGGCACAGTGGTGATGTTTCTACTTTAATCAGATCTGTATCTGGATTCTGGGATTTCTCAGTTCTAGAAAATTGTAGTTGAAAGGGAAAGGACTTACAGAGACACAAATAAAAAGAGTATGGGTTTGGAGAAATCACTTTTTAGTTATGGGAGCTTCGGCAGCTTGAGTCTGTGGTGATTAAAGAGCAGAACAGAACTGATGGCAGATGCTTTGGACAGATGGGGATAGCAGGGAAAGGGGTTGCTTATGCCAGCTTGTGGCGTAGTGTGGTGTGATGAGGTTAGGGTTTTCCTTTCGGATTCTATTGGCACTCGACGCTTTATGAAAGCTCCGGGTTCTGTGGAGGTGGAGATTTGGGGTTTAGTTTGGTGACTGTCTTTACAAAGGTGCACTCAGTAGTCTTGATAGAATGACTCCTTTCAAACACTGAAACAATTGTACATGTAAGTTTAGTATTAGATGAAAATAGTTCCAGAACTGAAGTACAGAATTTATATAGCATTATGCTTCATGTATCACAGTGTTCTGAAGTTATTATGTACTCTTAACTTTTTAAAAATATAGTGAAGATACTGGTCTCAATATTCCTTGGGCTTCCCTTCCTTATTTCCCCTTGTGTATTAGTTCACTTCATTCTGGCATCTGGTTCTCTCATCCTGCCAAGATTATAGCCACAAAGGCCCACCTAACCTATCTGCAGGTTTAACCTTGCAGATTAGTTCTTTCTGGAAACATCCTGTGCCTTGGCTTCTATAATGCAGAATCCCAGTGTTCCTCTTTTTTCTGGCTTTATTGATCTTTATTATTTAAAAAATAAATCTGACCCATGCAAATATACATATGACTGTATTATTTAACAAGATGCAGAAATAAATAAGGCAGTCAGGAGAGGCATTATTAAGGAGATGACCTTTCAGCAAGGATTTGAAGATGAGGGCTGGCCATGAGGATATCTGGGAGGAAGAACATTTGGGCTAGAGCAATGGCTTCTGCCAAGGCCTTTAGAGTTGGAGGAAGGGTAGGGAAGCTAGTTGGACTGGTGTGGAGGGAGTGGTGGGAAAATAGGAGATGAGGGCAGCAATAGGTGGGGCTGGATTGTGTCCATGAACTTAAGCTTTATGCATTGCAAGATTATTTTACTGGATCCATGCTATTAATTTGAAATATGGTTTATGTGCAAATTGAACTTTATATCCTTATTTCACAATCCTCTTTTTTTAGTGCTTTTTTTCTGAAAATTGATTTGGTCTGAACGATGACAAGGAACAACCTACAACAATGTAGATGACATTCAAAAGCATTATGCTAAGTGCAAGAAGCCAGACACAAAAGGCTACATTGTGTATGAATCCATTTATACAACATTCTGGAAGAGGCAAAATTATAGGGATAGAAATCCAATCAGCAGTTTCTAGGAATCGATGGGGTGGGTGGTGGGATTAACTTTAAAAGGGCACCAGAAATGTTTGGGGGTGATAGAAATGCTCTGTGTCTTGATTGTGGTGGTTGTTACATGATTGTATACATTTGTTACAACTCGTTAGACTGTACCCTTAAAAAGGGTAAATTTTACTCTATGTAAATTATACCTTATTTGTAAAAATCATTTTAAAAAGTCTGTTGGTTTGACATTAGCATAGCTATCCTAGCTTCCTTTTGTTTGGTATTTGCTTGGCATATTTTCCTCCCACCCATTTAGTTTCAACTTTTTTGCTCCTTGTATTTTGGGTAGGGTTGCTTGCAGTGTCATTTAACTGAATTTTTATTTTTATATTTTTCATTTTCTTTAAAGATTTTTATTTATTCACAAGAGACAGACACAGAGAGAAGCAGAGACACAGGCAGAGGGATAAGCAGGTCCATGCAGGGAGCCCAATGTGGGACTCAATCCCAGAACCCCAGGATCATGCCCTGGGCTGAAGGCAGGCACTCAACCACTGAGCCACCCAGACATCCCAAGAGTCAGACACTTAGCTGACTGAGCTACCCAGGCACCCCATAGGGTTTGTTCTTTTTTTTTTTTTTAAGATTTTATTGATTTATTCATGAGAGACATAGAGAGAGAGGCAGAGACACAGGTAAGGGAGAAGCAGGCTCCATGCAGGGAGCCTGATGTGGGACTCGATCCCAGGATCCCAGGATCACGCCCTGAGCCAAAGGCAGACGTCCAACCGCTGAGCCACCCAGGGATCCCTTAACTAAATTTTTAAAACACCAGCATGATAGCATCTGTTTTGAAACTGCCACAGGCCATTTATGTGTCTTTGATTCTTGATATCCTAGGAGTTGTTTTCACCATCCTCTTGACTTTTCAGTTTCTGTCTGTCCTGCCTTCTTTGTTTTATTTCGTATCTATAGGCTGACTTTGCACTTTAAGCCTGTGTTTGCTGTGCCTTTTCTTGGTCTTGATGAATTGAAGTCATCTTAGACTCGCTGATTATTTGACAATGGACTGTGAAATTCTGCATCCAGCGGTGTAAAGAGAATGGGAACTTATTCACTTGCTCCCTGTCTGAAGATTTTGTTTGGCTTTACTTTTTAGCGCATCTAATGTGTTGGGTTTTTTTTTTTTTTTAATGTGTTGAGTTTACTTTGTGTGGATAAATAGCGTTTGAAAGTATAGCATTTTAGTGGCAAAATGACCAAAAATTAAAAGGATGAGATTAGTGAAAACCTAGGGTGGGATGTAGTGCAAATAATTACTTTATGAAGGAGGAGGAGAAAGTTAAGACCAGATTTGTTTGTTGTTTTTGTTCTTTTTTTCAAATTTTTACCTTTAAAAAGGTTTAAAAACGTTTTATTTTAAGCCCTATTACTCAGTTTTGCTTTACGCTTAGAAAAGAATGAACTGTAGGCTATTGAGGAGTAACTTCTTCCATCTACTTCTTTTTGGAAGGGGAGAGGGTGCAGGGGGGTGGCGCCAGATTTGCAGCCAAATACCATGTTAAAGGCATCTGTGCATTATTTATCTTTCTGTCCTTAGCGGAGCCTAGAATAGTGCCTTGCTGCACGTAGCAGCAGCTCAATAAATATTTGTTGAGTTGAAAGAGTCTTATGTTCTTGGTCCTTATTTGCCAAAACTTCGGGGTGGGTCTTGCTACTAGTTTACATTCCTTGGCGCCACGACTCCTGAGAAGTGATGATTTCAGGGGCCCAGGGTGTAGGGGAGACTTTTTATCAGGACTGCCTTGTGCTTTCCAAGGCTGAGCCTAACCGCCAAGAGCATGGTGGGTTCCCACTGCCGCTCAGTCTCTCCTGTTCAGTTTTTTCTTCATGGCTGATATTCCCATATTGGGCCCTTTGCGTGGAGTTTTCTTTTCAAATCCTTGCAACTTTTAAGGTTGACATTGCAATCAGACATAAGTTGACCCATAAATATGTCTTTTTTGGGGAAAAGAATGTATAAAGTCCCTGTACCTGAATTCTCCTGGAAGAGAATGATACTTACCCATTAAGAACAGTACTACCTCACTTATATACAGTTGAAATTCCCAAGTGATTGTTGAATCTTAGAAGTGTGTCTCATAAAGGACATTGCACCACAGAAATGCAGTTGCTGTGAGATGAGCCCTGACCACACAGAGCTGTACCACACCTGCTGCATAAGACCTTCTGAAGTCAAATAGGGCAATCAGAATTTGGGCCAAGGCTTGGAAATTGACGGTTATTTGTATTGAGAGGCTGTATCAGTTTTCTATTGCTGTGTAATAAATCACCACAAAATTAGGGCTTAAAATGATCATGTTTTTTTAGCTCGCAGTTCTGTAGCAGCACAGTGTTGCCTGGTTGGCTCGTCTACTCAGAGTCCCACAAGGCCAAAATCAAGGTGTTAGCAAAGCTGCATTTAATCTGGAAAGTCTAAGGAAGGCTTTGCTTCAAAGCTCATCCTGTGGTTGGTAGACTTTAGTTAGTTGCCAGTGTAGTTACTCACTATTAACTGGGGCCTCTCTCAGGTCTGTAAGGCCACCTGCATTCCTTCTCATGTAGGGGCCCCCTTGAGCTTTGGGTCTCTCTGATTTTCTTTTTTGCTCTCTACTTCTGACACCTGCTAGAGAAAGCATAGTGCTTTTAGATTGTGCAGTTAGATCAGGCTGCTTGTATGAACTCCCATTTCTTAAGGTCACCTGTGCTGTATAACATAATCAAAGGTGTGATCTTTTGTCTAATTCACTGGTTTTAGGCATTAAGGTGGGGTATCTTTGGGAGGAGGGGTTATTTTAGAAACTCCATCTGCTGCAGAAGGTGTCTCTCTAGAGTCTCACGTCTTGTCACTCGCCTACTCTTTACCTGTTTCAAGTGTGTTTGAAAATTACAGCAAGAACAAACAAAAACCCACACCAAATAAAACTTGGTTGGATTTGGAGATTGTCTCACAATTTTAGTATATGTGTGTGGGCATGAGTCTAGTGAAATGATTTTTATGTCTAGACCCTGATATTAGAGAATGTTTTCACATGATGCTTGGAGCTGGTCTTTCGGGAAGGCGGTAGCTCTGATGCTTCTCAATTACCTCTTAGACTCTGGATTCCATCCCCGGGCATAGATTCCATTCTCTAAAGGGATGGCGGGAGATGAGGAGGTGATGAGTGACTGGACTGCAAAGAATATAGGCGGTACTAGATATTACAGGCCCAAGAGTGTTTTTGAACTCGACAGCCTGCTGCTTTTATTCATTCAGCAAAAAATTTTATATGCCTTCTTGTGGGGCCAGGCACATGCTGGGTGCTGGTTATGCAAAGAGTCCCAAAAGAGACATGGTACCTGCCCTCATGGACCTTATTGAAGATAGACATCAAACAAATAAACACACAAACAAATACATAATTGCAAGTAGAAGTGCCACAAAGGGAAAAATTAGAATGCTTTGTGAGAGAATGCAAAGGAATTTACTATAGCCTGGGAAAGGAGGCATATAGATCAGGATTTGGATTGGGCATCCAGAAAAGCGTATGCCAAGTGAATAGATCAGCAAAGGCTGTGGATTATGTCCAGGAGCACTTCAGGGAAGTACTCTGAGGACTGTCCAAGGAACATACTATACTCTTTTTGGAGCTGGATTTCTGCCTTTGTGATTTGCCGGGTCAGAACACAGAAATAACTGCCGAATGTACTACTGACCCCAGTACCTCAGGGTCCCCTATAGTCCTTGTTGGTCTGAGGCTGTAGTGCAAGGGATGCTCGAATGAGAGATGATTTCAGGAGGAAGAAGGCGGGGACGCCCTTCTGGCTTAACCTGTTCAAGGTGGGGCTCTGCCTCCCTTTCAGGGTCTGCCCATACAGCTTCCTCCTGTGCCAGGGGAAGTTGGTGGCCCACAGTGCTTACCACAGGAGCATCTTGTGCCCTCGTGCCATCTCAGGCCATGGGACATATCAGGTATCCACTGCTGCAGCAGCTGGGTAGAATGACAAGTGAATTAATACTTCCCCTGAACTTCAACTCCCTTTCATGTGTGGGAAGGTGTTTGAGCATTCTTTTCTAGTATTCTTGACCTACAACATGGGATCAGGTTAGATGAATCAAAATGTACTGTATGTTCGGTAAGCTGAGTCTTGTAGTCTCCCAAAGCTGCCGCTGTTGAGAGGATTGCTCTGCACTCCAGGTTGGGCAAACGTAAATCAGTTGTCTTTCCGAAATGTAGAATGGACTTGGCAGCAGTTTTATTTTTACCTTTCCTGTCTTTTCTGAGGCTGGCAACCTAGAGGTAGGGTGTGGAATGGAGCTATAAATTACCCTTGGAATGACTAGAATGGTCCCATTTTTAACTCTTAATTGCACCTTTCCTTTTCACCTCTCTTTTTTATCCCTCCCTTATTTTTTTGTTTCCCCTGAATCCACATTTGAATGGAGAGGAAGAATTGAGGGTGTAGGTGGGAGCAGGTTTGCTTATCGATTCCTTTCTGAATGATGGAAACTGTTTCTTTTCCCATCACCAATTCCCAATCCCCCTCCCCCTTTTTTTCTTTCAGTGCTTCTATTTTAAGTGCCTGTTTTTTTGCTGGTTCTGTCTTACTGGAAAGTGGCCCAGCCTCACTCAGTTTTGTTTCCATGCTGCTATTAAAAGACAATGCCCAGTAAGAGGCCTTGGAGGAGGGGCAGGACAGCCACCCTCTTGGGTCAAGTCATCAGGCAAATATCAGTTTCCTGAATTGGAATGTGTGAAGGGTTTTAAGTATATTAGGTGATTTTAATCTCTGTGTCAGTTGTTGATTTGTTTTTGTAAATGGAGGAAAACTCACTGTTAGTTGTTATACCCTGAAACTTCTCATGTGCTGAGCTCAAATACTAAGGGGCCTGAATCTGAGGTCAGAGAATCTCCCTTTTGTATCCCGGGCCTCTTTTTACCAGGATAGAAAGTTATGCCACGCACCCAGTGTCCAGTCAGCCAGAAATTCTCGACATTGGGGAGAAGTGTGTTCCTGGCCTTTGAAGAATCCTCTCATTTATTAATACAGAGTGTTTGGAGAGTCTTGAATATCACCTCAAGTACATTCTTATCAAGATTCTTGTTTTCTGTGTTTTTTTTTCGAGCATCTTCCCACAAGTTACTTGTCTTTTAAAACTTTCTCACTTTTATTTTTTCTCATATGATGAACTGCTTTTGCAGTGTCTGAAATATACAAATTGATTTTTAAAAATTAGTAATTTTTATACAGTAAAATTCATCCTTTGCCATGTATAGTTCCGTGGGTCTTGACAAAATAGCATACAGTCCGGTAACTACTGCCATACTCAAAAGATACACACAGTTTTATCTCCCTGAAAATTTCCTTTGTGCCTCTTTGTAGGCACCCTCTCCTTCTACCTCCAGCCCCTGGTGAACACTGATCTGTTTTCTTTCTATACATTTGCCTTGCTTCTTCCTCAATTTTATAAAACTGGAATGAATAGTTTTTAGTCTTTCTGGTCAGCATAGTGCATTCGAGATGAATCTGTGTTGTTGCATGTATTAGTAGTTTGTTTGCTTTTATTTGCTGAATACTATTCCCTTGTATGGATGTACCATAGTCTGTCCATTCGTTCACTAGTTGAAAGTCTTTGGGTTGTTTACAGTTTTGGAAATTATGAACAAAGTCACTATAAACATTTGCCTACAGGTTATGGAAACATGTGTTTTCCTTTCTTTTGGGTAAAAACCTAGGAGTAGGATTGCTGATTTTTATGCTAAGTGCATATTTAACTTTATGAGAAACTGCCAAACCATTTTCATTTCTTTTCTTTTTCTAACTGTTTTCTAAAGTGGCTATACCACGTTGCAGTCCCTCCAGCAGTGTTCTAGAGTTGCAGGTGCTTTGTGTCCATCCTCCTCAGTACTCCCTGCTTTTGCTTCTTTTGTCTGTTTTTACTGTGTCCATTCTAACAGGCATGTGATAGTAGGCCATTGTGATTTTTAAAAAATATTTTATTTATTCTTGAGAGACACAGAGAGGCAGAGACTGGGAGAGGGAGAAGCAGACTCCCTATGGGGAGCCCCATGTGGGACTCCATCCCAGGACCCTGGGGTCACAACCTGAGCCAAAGGCCAACACTTAACCACTGAGCCACCCAGGTGCCCCCTGTCATTGTGACTTTAATTCATATTTCTCTACTGACTAATGAGGTTGAACCCCTTTCCTGTGCTTATTTGTCATTTCTGGATCGTCTCTGGTGAAATGTTTGTTAAAATCTTTTGATTACTTTTTATATTGATTCGTTGTTACTGAGTTTTGAGAGTTCTTTATATTTTCTGTATCTCAGTTCTTTATCAGATATCTTATTTTGCAAATATTTTCCCCCAGTCTCTGGATTGCCTTTTTGTTTTCTTGACAGTGTCTTTGGAAGAGCAAGAATTTTGAATTTTGATGAAGCTACCAACTGCTTTTAAAAATCAATTTCCACATGAAGAATATGATAGACTTTTTAATCTCAAATTCTGAGCCACTATCAAATATTGAATTCCACTTTTAATTTGGCAAAAAATTTTTTGTTCTGGCTTGTGAGCCATTGGTTTTTTGGACGTTCATTTTATTTTCACTTATGTTACCAATGCTAGGGCTAGCCTCTTTTTTAACCAAAGAAACAGAGTTTTGTTTACTGCACATGAATTATTGCATATGTGATGATGGCCAACAAAGCTGCGCTGGAGAGACAGTGCCAGGTTGTCAGCAGGCTCACTCATTGGTCAAGTGGCTCTCACATGTCAGCATTGTAGAGTGTGGTGCAGGTTTGTGTCTGAGCAAGATTACAGATCACTGCATTTCCATGAAGATGTAAACTTCTGGAGGTCAGGGACTCTTTCTGTTTTTGTTTTTTAACGTTCACTATTTTTTAAAAGGATATGATAAAGGATATGATTTAGCAGCCAGATGAAAGAGATACATAAGGTGAGGTATGGGGAAAAGGTGGAGTGCTCCTGTGCCCTCTCTAGGCATGGTACTCTACCCACATCTCCATGTGTTTACCAACCTGGAAGCGCCAGGGACCCTTTCTGTTTTGTTGCTAGCCCTGGAACAGGACGTACTGATTAGAAAATAATCGAATGCTATTCAGTGGCTTTCGTGAAGTGTGACACAAGATGTCCCAAAGCAACCAAGCTGTCAGAGTACAGCTGAGGACTGAGGCCACCTCTGTGAATGGCAAAGCTTGAATGCTAAGGGACAGCCCAGGGCGCTGTCTGGGGGACTTCACATGCAGCAGATCTGCTTCTGGGAGTGTGGAGAGAGAATTCCAGGGCCCTGGCCTTGACTGGATTTCTTATGGAGGCCTCAGGTTCTGAGAGAGGAACTTAAGTAAAGATGATCACCCCAGCATTCTGAGAGGGGCACGCTGTAAGGAGAGCTGAATCTCTGTAACTAGATAACTTGAAGCAGTTGTGGAATTTTGCTGTTCCATCTTCTTCTCACTGCCCCAGGGGCAACATAATCCACCCATGCTCCCTCCCCCACTGCCCATCCCCACCCTCAACATGGTGGCGGGATCAGGCCAAAGTTGAAGTCACTGGCAGAGCCGAAGCCAGGCTGCCTGTGGTGGAGCCCAGCTCATCTCCACCCCATCGTCTCGCTTTTGTCTTGATACTATTTTGGATTTTGGTGTGCGGTTTCAGCATTTGGGCCAACTTTTAATCACGACACAATCCCATCTTGTAAGGGTTGACTGAGTCTTCCAAGAGGGGAAACTGGTGAAGATAAGATTTTCCTCAACTGTTGAGGCCTTCTCTTCTTTCTGAGTGTCTTATTTTAAAGGTAATTCAAGGTGAAAAAAGGTGGAAAGTCCCGATTTAGGGCAAGGGAAAATCTGGTGTGTGTGTGTGTGTGTGTGTGTGTGTGTGTGTGTTGGGGGGAGGGTGGAGGTGGCCGTGGGCTGCGGCCAGGGAGGCAGCAATTCATGCCAAGTGGTCCCAGCTGCCCCTGGTTTACAGGCTAATCCCAGCCCTGCTGCAGCCCATCATTCAGGGCAAGCTGCTATCATTAGTGGTTAAACATTTCTGAAAGTATTCTCTCTCAACTCTGCCCACATGCCCTTTCGGGGAAGGGAGGGAGGAGCCAGGAGAGTTAATGGGGCCCACCCTGTTGTCAAGTCCAGCTGCTCTTCGGAGGGATAAGGAGCCTTCGACTGGAAGTGATCATGGGCTTGTTGAGTGTGTGTGTGTGTGTGTGTGTGTGTGTGTGTGTGTGTACACCAGTGTCGCCTTTTCTATGCTGCCCACACAGCCTGCTGCTTCTTGAGTGATACAGCCCTCGGCTGTGGGTTGTGTGTACCAAATCAGAGAGGCTTCTTTGTCCTTTTAAGGGTATTTTTGGCTGAAATAAACCTTTTATTAACCAATTTTATCTCTGTCAAGCTCTCGGCCCTCAACATGTACACACACATTCACTAGTGTTTGAGGACTGTCTTTCCCTTTGGAACTAATCTGGACTCATTCTGCTTTTGATGAGGAGTTGTGGTAAAATGCTCAATACTAACATTTCTTCCCATGAAGTGGGGACTTTGAAATATTTTTCTTGACTGAGGTGTGGTTGACAGCTTTTGATTTATGAAATTAGCTCAGGGAAAAATAAGATGGAAAAAGAGAGTCCAAATTAAATCTGTATTTCCATAGCTCACTTGTGCCCTCTGTATCCATTTTTAACTGCCATGCAGTCTTTAGGTATGAAGAGCTCCACAGTTTGCTAGGTTTCTTCTTTCCTTCCTACCTTCCTTCCTTTCTTATAGTTGTGGTCTAAGAAAAACTGTTTTCCTCCTTAAAAAATTGTGTTTTTTCCTTACTCGAAAGTATACAAGTTCAGGAAAGAAAACTAGAAAACTCTAGAAGAGCACAAAAGGAAAAGCTAAGGGAATTCATATTTACAAAAGTCAGATATAATCACTATTAATATTTTGGCTTATGCCCATCTTGTTGGAAAAAGTCTGTTTCTTGTGCTGGTGAAGGTAGTTGGTGGGGGCACTTCTTGTTCCCCTAGGAACCTTCGAGTTTGTTGTATTGTGGGCTTGTCCCAACACACTGGATAAGAGAGTCTCACCAGCAGAGGTGTTCTGGTCGATATGGAGCCTTCTAGCCCAGCAGGAGACCTTTTTCCATTAGGGTTCTTCATCTCACCATCGGTCATGTGCCCAGTGAAAAGAATAGCCTGGAAAGGGATTCAGTTCCAGTCCAGGCTACCCACGCCCAGTCTCCAACCAAAGAACATGGACTCTTGATCTTAGATTGTGTGGATTTGAGGCTTGCTCCACTGCTTATTTTCTTTTTTTCTTTAGATAAGGAAAAATAAAATAGGCATAGTAACAGTAAGCTCTTTCTAGGGTTACATGTTAAATGAGATAAAACAAATAAAGTGCACTGCATGCCATGGATATCTGTTACGTAGCGTTCTGGCTCAGTGCATGTTCTATACTTCTATTGTTATTGTTATTCCTTTTGATAGTATTTCTCGCTGCCCCATGTACATGGTACAGATTGTGGACCTCTGTTTCTCTGCCTAGACAGAGGTGTTGTTTTCTTTCCTGGATAATATTTAAATACTCCAACTTGAAAACTAATAGTTAATGACTAAGTAGGAGAATAATCTCCTTTGACAAAATGGCTGGACTGAGGGCAAGGAGGGTTAGACATTTCCACTGAGTGAATGAAGTCAGGCTACTAAGGACTGTGAGAATGCATACTGCCTATTGTTCTCTGAAGTTGTCAGATTCTCTGCTCCTATAGATGCCGCCATTTTCTGTGATATAGATCCCTTTGTGCTTTGTTCCTCATTTATTTGAATGGACCATCAAGTCACCTTTTCTAGATGAAACATGTCAACATATGCATTGGCTGGAGTTGTCTAGTGCCCCTTGACTTCTTTTCCCAAGGGAAATATGTTTCTAGCTATAGAGAAAATGGATTTGGATGAGTTTTGAGCTCTTTTTACCTAATGGGAGAATTAAGTCATCTGTAGCCTGTCCAGTGATTCTTGTTTATTTATTACATTTGAGCCCAATAAAAATAATGTGATGGTCACAGGATATTTTGCCAGTTATTTCAGATGTGGGGGCAATTCACTCTGGATGTGTTTACTTCAAGTGGAAAAGTTTACCCAATGTTGCCTTCTGGGCTATTACCAAGAAGGAGGCTTACCTGAGTCTTTCTGTTTAGAGCCAGCTTCTGTGGACTCAAAGACTAGAGGGGCTATTTAAAGTCTTATTTCCAATAAATAGTGAGAGAGGGAATACAGTGACTTAGATGGGACATCCCTCTTTCTTTTTCACAGTGACTTATATCTTTCTGCTTTATATTTTGAATTTCCAGGACGCACAGACATTCAGGTGGTTCAGCCAGAACAACCACAGCAGCCGGTGAGCAAAGCCCCGGTACTAGCAACCGGCACCGCCAGCCCGTTAAGAACCCAACCCACAGTGGCTTGGCCAATGGCACAGGTGAGTGACAGCACAAAATACCAGGCTGGACTAAAGCAGTGGCTTCTAGGCTCATATGGAGTCAGGACTCTGCCAGCTGCCAGAATGTAGGGTGGGCAAGAGGAGACTCCAATACTAAAATGAACTTGGATCCATCAACCTTTCCACTGGCCCATCTTCTTTTGTCTGTGGCATGTTCTGTTCAGCCAAGATCATTCTCCATATGACTGTACTCTTCTAAAATATTGCTTTGCACAAAAATAAAAAGTATTGGTTTTTAAAATTCATTTCTTGTCAGTACTGGGGGAAGGGGGCTGTCTTATTTGTATATGACACATTTTTTATTTCCTTCATTTAAGGAAAGGATCAGACTAGGGAGAAAGAAGACTAAGTATTATTGCTCAGAGCTGAGTTTGAGAAGATGGCAGCCCTGTTGGGTCGGTTGGGATGCTGACTAGGGGCAGAGCCAGGGTCAGGTGGCTTTGGGAGGGTGGGGAGATGGGAGGGTCTGTGGGGGGGCACGTTCCATGGTTGTTCCAGTGGGAGTATTTGTCCCATTTGAGAATACGTAGCCCTTCCATATCCAGAGACTTTTCTGCCCTTGGTTCTGCTTCTCTGTAAGTGGGAAGGGAAGGACCTCTTTCAAAACAAACCAGTTTTTGTCATGCTTTCCTTCTGTCTCGTCAGGACAGTGTCGAATGAAAAAGGAAAAAAAAAAGGTTCACTTTTCTAAACCTATTGAAGATTGTCATATCTTGAGTGGCTGGCAGCCATTTGGTAATTTGTCTTAATTTGAAGGAGTTGGGAAAGGACTTGGATGTTTGCTTCAGTAAACTGTAGATGGGGGAAATGCAGATGTTTACATCAGTACATGGGATGGAAGTAGCTCTGCAGATGCTTGTGGTAGCCGAGGTGTGGTGTGAAGATGGGAGATCTGGAGCCGCATTCATTCTTCACAGAGCATGTCCATGGTCTTGTTACTGCCCTTTGTGAGACGAACGTACTGAGTAGAAAAAATCAAGTGAGGTTACTTTCTAGTGGCTTTCAGTTCTGGCAGCACTGTCTGAGGGTTGCAGAGCCCCCTTATAGTTACGGTGTAGTTAGACCATTAGGTACAATGGACTGCAGGGTAGAGTGGCATGTCCTTCTGGGCTCGTGTGTGGTGACTGGACATTGTCCCTGGAGTTTGGGACCTGCCTGCAGGACTTGAGTTAGCTAGCTCACACTGAGCCTTGAGGATGAGGATGAGCTGGAGACGAGGAGTACAAGCGGCTGCCATCTGAGCGCGCCTGGTGCTCCTGTGCCAACCACCATATCCGTGCCCTGGAACGTCCAGGTGGAGCAGCCATGGGGGGCCCAGCTTCCAGGGGCGGTGAGGTGGGGGTTCTGGACTGTGTTACGAAAACCCTATACAGCTCCATGAGCACCGGTAAACATGCTCTTAGAAAAAGAGGTCACTTGTCGAGGAGGGCTAGCATTTACAAATGGGGAGAGGAACTGGTTTTTTGGAACCACTTGTTTCTAGAGGCTGTGGCCAGGCTACCAAACTACTTTGTTTTGTAGGGGCCTACGTCACTTGATGCTGGTTTCCTTCAGCCATGCCTGCTTTTCTTATAAAAACTATTGGTAAATTGACTTTATATGGTGATGGTCTTTGAGTCACTCTTACTGGATACTGGACCAGATCTGTGTTTCCCCCCGTTTATTTTTAGGTACCTTCGCGTATTGTCCTTATCTCCAGGAACATTATGTTTCAGCAGACGAGGCAGGTGCCAGCCATGTCTTCGGAAAGCCAAATGTCTCTAACCCCAAACTGCATTGGGAATGTTTTATAGTGGTGTATCTGAGTGCCCAGACTGTTCCCAGAACCCATTTGTGAAGGACAATCGTTGCATTTTAGGGATTTCTGCCTGTTAAAATACCGAGGCCTTGGCCTCCGTCTCGTCTCTCTGCTCTCTGCCGTGATGACGGTTCACCTTTGCCTTCCAGCCAGCCTGGACTTTGTAGGCTCTTTCATGTCTATCCAAGGGGTACAAAAATCTTACCTTCCCTTTGCGGGGAAGCCGTACTCTTTGGCAGCGCAAGACAAGAAGGGAGTTTGAGGACGTGAGTGGGGACATCTTCATCTTTCAATACGCGGCTCTTAGAGCCGTGAGGACCAGTTCCAAAATGGTGGTGGTAGCGAGCTGTGCCTCCAGGAAATATTTCCACAGACATACAAGATTTATTTAGCAAGCCTTTTTGGCTATGCTCTGCAGTTATGCATGAAAAAGACATTTAGGGCAAAAACAGAGCCGACTTCCAGGTGGTTTTTTCATGTTGTCACAACTGTAAAGAATCCATTTTTATAAAATGAAAGTGAATGGCAGCCTGTCTGTATAAATGTAATATTACTGAGTTTTAGAAGTGGTGCAATTGAGAAGTAGGCAAACAGTATAGCACTTCATTGAGACTTGTGTGCCGTGATTTACTTTCTAACTTTTTATTGAAAACTTTATCCAAGAAAATTACATCTCTTACTCCTCTCTTAAATGTGATTTCCATGCGCATATAGTCTGGAGTCACACTGGTCATGGTCAGATTCTGACTACCCCCCCCCCCCCCCCCCCCCCCCCCCACACACACACATACAATATGTGTATAAGGCCCAATGACTCTCTGGGTCTTAAGTTTTTTCTTTAATAAAATTAGGACAGGAGTATATATCTCATAAAGCTGTTATAAGGAATAAGTTATAGAAGATACGTAGAGTGCCCGAGACCCTCAAAGTTAGCTTTTGTCTTTATGAATAATTTCATACAATCATAGTCATGTAGCATGGATGTGAGGGTTTTTTTTTATTCCATTTTTTATACACGCTTCTATGTTATCTGTGTCTTGTTTACTTTTTTTAGTGACCTCATACTGCTTCACAGTTAATATGTCAGAATTCATTTAACTATTCTTTAATTCTTTTGTATTTTCCTATTATAAAACAAAATCTTAATGCTAATGTCTTTGTACACAGCTTTGCTTCTTCTTGCATAAAAGTTTTTTTTTTTAATTTTAAGATTTTACTTATTTATTCATGAAAGACACACAGAGAGAGGCAGAGACACAGGCAGAGGGAGAAGCAGGCTCCCTGTGGAGAGTCTGATGCAGGACTCAATCCTGGGATCATGACCTGAGCCAAAGACAGTTGCTTAACCACTGAGCCCCTCAGGTGGCCCCCTTGCATAAAGTTCTCGAATCAAAGGATATGACTTTTAAAAAATGAGATCAAATGTTTATTACCAGATTGCCTTCCAAAGGGATTGGAATCATACATTCCAAAGCAGCATAAAATTTCCGTAAGGTGGTATATGAGGTTTATTTTTTCCTGAAACTGTATAAATACTGGTTTCTTGTTTTGCTAACAACCATTAGGTGCCACTTCATTGTTGAACCTAATTGCACGTTTTCAGCGATTTAGTTTCTCATTTGACTGTTTCTTTCTTCTTGTGTGATTTTTTTTCATAGCATTTGATTTTTTTTTTAAGATTTGGAGATTTAGAGATTTATATATTCTAGTACAGTTGTTTTTTTTAATTGTGGCAAAATATACATAACCATTAAACCATTTGAAGTGTGTAATTTAGTTTCAATGTTGTATACCTATCACTACCACTACACACATCCAGAACTTTCTCATCTTCTCAAACTGAAACTCTACGCACTTTAAACAATAACTTCCTCCTCTCCATCCATCCTCCAGCACAGCACCAACCCTTGGTAACCTCTATTCTCCTCTCTCTCTCTCTTTTTTTTGGTGTTCATATTTTTTTATATGTATATTTTTTTTTATTGGAGTTCTATTTTCCAACATATAGCATAACACCCAGTGCTCATCCCGCCAAGTGCCCCCCTCAGTGCCCATCACCTAGTCACCCCAACCCCCTGCCCACCTCCCCTTCCACTACCCCTTGTTTGTTTCCCAGAGTTAGGAGTTTCTCATGTTCGGTCACCCTCTCTGATTTTTCCCACTCATTTTCCCTCCTTTCCCCTATAATCCCTTTCACTTTTTTTTTTTTTATATTCCCCGTATGAGTGAAACCATATAATGATTGTCTTTCTCCCTATTCTCCTGTCTCTAAGAATTTGCGTATTCTAGGTACCTCTTATAAGTGGAATAATTTGTCCCTTTGTCTCTGGCTTATTTCACTTAGCATGCTTTCAGGATCCATCCATGTTGTAGCATGTATCAGATTTCATTCCCTTGTAAGGCTGAGTAATGTTCCACTGCATGTGTATATCACATTTTATTTATCCATTCATCTGTTGGTGGACCATATGGATCACGCCCATCTTTTGGCTATTGTGAATAATATTGATTAATGCTGTTGTGAACGTGGGTGTATATCTATCTGAGTCACTGCTTTCAATTCTTTTGTCTATAAACCTAGGAGTACAGTTGGTGGGGTGTATGTCTGGTAATTCTGCGGAACTTTTTGAGGAACCCCCAAACTATTTTCCCTGGCAGCTGTACCATTTTACATTTCCTCTAGCAGTGAATGAATGTTCTGGTTTTTCCAAATCCTTGCCAACACTTGTTTTCTGTTTTTTTGTTTATTTGTTTGTTTTTTGGTAATAGCCATCTTAATGTATACAAAGTACTTAGGTATAAATTTTATCTGTTAAATTTATGATTTTAAGTTTCCCTCCTATATTATTCTACATTTTGTCTCATTTTCTGTGGCTTTTATAGAAAAGGAGATAGAAAATTTAAAAATAATTGTGCCTGAGCATTTAAAAAAAATGTGTGTAGTTTTACTTTTTGCTTTGGTAGTGGAAAAAATTCTCTCTTGGCTGTGGCTGGAGTAAATACTTTATTCTGTTTTACCTTTTGTTTTTCATCGTGTCACAGAATAAGTTTTGTAATGGAATGTACAGTAGTATATCTAAATACATATGTAAACATAATGAAGTCTGAATCTAAATTTAATTTTTCTTTGTATTGGGGTCCTATTACTCCAGAAATACTAATTTTTTTTTCCTCACTGATGGTTTTACTTAGTGTTTATCACTTACCATGTTCTTCCTATGCAGTGAGAATTTATTTCTGGACTCTTTACTCACTTCATTTATTTATTTCCAGTTTGGGGCCATTCCCATGTGATTTTGATTATTGACACGTTGGTAGTGTGTTTTTCTAATGTCTTGAAGGGCTCCTTCTGCCCTATTACTTTTTCTCCCTGATAGTCTTTGGCAGTTTATACATTTTCAAAACTAATTTCAGTCTTTGGGTTCCTAGAAGCATGTTAGAACATAAATGGGAGTGGGGTGAGTGTACCTATTGGTCAAAGAAGGACTGAACTTTCCCATGGTGTGGCTTTGCCTGTCTCTAAGTTTTTCTTCTTGTTTTCCATCTAATTTTTCTTTTTCATTTAGTTTAGTTGTTTTTCTTTATATATAAGCCTCACCCACTCTATGCCATGCTAATTATGAAAGATTTTTCTAGTTTTGGTTCCTCTTGTGAAGAACTGAGCAGTTAATTGCCTTGGAAATCCATTGCTTTTGTCTTATTATTTTTTAAAATTAATTAATTTATTTATGATAGTCACAGAGAGAGAGAGAGAGAGAGAGAGAGAGAGAGGCAGAGACATAGGCAGAGGGAGAAGCAGGCTCCATGCACCGGGAGCCCGATGTGGGATTTGATCCTGGGTCTCCAGGATCACGCCCTGGGCCAAAGGCAGGCGCTCAACTGCTGCGCCACCCAGGGATCCCTGCTTTTGTCTTATGGATGAGATACAGTGACTGCTTTGCTGTGCATTGTATGTTACAGGCTGATCTTCAGTTTAAAAAGTTTCTGTCCTTGGCAGTTGCCTTTGCTGTGCCTGAGTGTGGGGCCTGAAAAGCCCTGTGTATGTACCAAGAGCCTGCACTACACCACATACACCTGAAGATCTTGGAACATGCAGTGAGCTGGAAGCGAGTCCAGGATTAAGAACAAGAATTTACAAATCCTGATCTTTTTTTTGGCTGTGACTAGAGTGTGTCTTAGTCCTAAATGAATATCTGATTCATAAAGTTAGAATGTTTAACAACATCACAGAGGGAACCTTGTGAAATACTCCTTGTTGCAGAAACCAGAGGCCATTCAACTACCATTTTACCTACTTACCCCATTTACCGTGTCATCTTGGTACTCAGCTTTTCTTCCCACAAAGGAAATCCATTTAAACCATCTTCATTTCTTCTCCCCTCCCTCCACCATTACTTTTACTTCATGGTATCCTGGATTTGAGTACTGATTTTGCTGTTTTCTAATTGCATGGCACTTGTTTGGATGGAAGCTCTTTGAGCTTCAGTTTTATCTTAAATAGAATGGGGATAGTATTATCCTTATGGAGCTATTGGGCAGATAAATGAACTAATGAAAATAAATTTGCTAAAGGCAATGTAGGTTCCTAGATTGGATCTGGGAACAGAAAAAGGACATTAGTGGAGAAGCTGGTGAATCCAAATAAAGTTCTGAAGTTTGGTTAATAGTAATGTACTGGTGTTCATTTTTTTAGCTTTGATAGTTGTGGTATGCTTATATAAGATAGTATGCCCTTGACTCACTTTCCCTTAATATTTTTTTTTAAATTTTTTTAATTTTTATTTATTTATGATAGTCACAGAGAGAGAGAGAGAGAGAGAGAGAGAGGCAGAGACATAGGCAGAGGGAGAAGCAGGCTCCATGCACCGGGAGCCCGACGTGGGATTCGATCCCAGATCTCCAGGATCACGTCCTGGGCCAAAGGCAGGTGCCAAACCGCTGCGCCACCCAGGGATCCCCACTTTCCCTTAATATTAATATCTTTCTGCTATCTTTGCAACTTAAAAAAAAATATTTTATTTATTTATTCATGAGAGACACAGGCAGAGGGAGAAGTAGGCTTCACATAGGGAGCCCGATGCGGGACTCCATCCCAGATCCTGGGATCACTCCATGAGCCAAAGGTAGACACTCAACTGCTGAGCCACCCAGGCATCCCTGCAACTTTTCTTTAAGCTTAAAATTATTCCAAAATAAAAATGAAAAGAAACTGCTTTGCAATTGATAGTGTTACACAAGTGTCAGGTGTTTTTGTTTCAGATCCCTTTCATTAGATTATTAGGTTTATTGAACAAGTATTGAAAAAATAGGGCAGCCCTGGTGGCGCAGCGGTTTGGCGCCGCCTGCAGCCCAGGGTGTGATCTGGAGACTCTGGATCGAGTCCCACGTCGGGCTCTCTGCATGGAGCCTGCTTCTCCCTCTGCCTGTGTCTCTGCCTCTCTCTCTTTCTCTCTCTCTCTCTGCATCTCTATGAATAAATAAATAAAATCTTAAAAAAAAGTATTGAAAAAATATTTGTCAAATGCCATTTTGCTAAGGACCATGGATGGTGGATGGTGTAAAGATTTACAAAATAAGGTCTCTGCTCTGTAATCTATTTAAAAGAAAATTGCTGAAGACACTGTCAGCTAGGTACTAACACAGCAGACATCAACGGGGCTGTGTGGTTGAGTAGTCAAGACCACAGGTGTGAGATCCACAGAGAGGATCAGTCTGGCTGAAGTCATGGACAGGGTCTCCAGAGAGTGGGGCCACAGTGAGCAGAGAGGTGTAGGCAAGGACACTGGAGACAGAGTGCAAGTAGTGAAAAATGAAGGAAACAAATTTGCCCTTGGTCTAGGGAAGGGGTGCAGTCTTCGCGGTGAGCTCAGTTGTCTCCATCAGAGAATTAGGGTTAATAGAGAGCATTGGCTCTTTGTATTGAATAGAGCTATAATGTAAAATATAGTTGTTCTTGAAGACATGAGTAAATTGTAACTCCTTGTCTCCTTGTTTTTGTCAATCCAGTTGTTTTCTGTACCTGAAGCTACATGATGGCTTGATCATGGTGCTCTGTCACTGGGTTACCAGTGTGACTGTAAGCCAGTAATGTAATCATCTGAACTTCAGTTTCTTCAGACAATAAGCTGTGATAGGGTGGATTTATCTCTGAGGTTCTTTCAAGCTCTCATGTTCTAAGAATGTGTATATACACATACATACACTTTTTGAGAATAGAATACAAGCACAGACACAGAAAGCTTGTCAGTGCAAGGATATCCAGCTTTCATACTCTTATTTCCAAATCAAAGTGTAGCACAAAGCTCCAAAACAGATGAGCTCCTGTGGTGAATGAAGGGCTCTTGGGTAGGGCTGTGGACAGACACAGTCTGTCCTTTTGAACTAGATTTGCATCTGTGTGAAGAGTCAGGTTCAAATAGCATTGATTGGAGGGTCTTTTTCCATTGGCATGCCATGGAAAATTAGGCTCTCTGCTTTTGTTCTTTTCCTGGTCAACAATTTCATAATAATTATTTTTTGTAGGGAGTACATGTATATCATGAGAATTTTAAAAGTATAAAAGCTCAAACAGTACAAAGAAAGTCTCCTTCCTGTTCCAGCCCTCGGGCCTCCACTTTCCTCCCCAGAGGCAGTCACTGTTGGTTTCTTATGATTCTTTCAGAGATATTCTTTGTCTATACAAGCAATATGCATGTATATTTGAAAACACACACACACACACAGTAGGACAATGTACATGCTGTTCCACACTTTCCCACTTAATAATTATCTTAGAAATTTTGGCATAGAATTTGAAGCAAACTTGAAGAACTTTGCCACTTCCCTCCTTTGTCAACCCAAACCAGAGGTAGGGACAATTTTAGTATAAAAAAAAATCCCAATAATCACCATGGGTTGAAATATTTTAAATATGTTTAAATCCAAGAGCTTATAATGATTTTTACACAGACTAAAATTTCATTGTTCATTTTTGGAGGATGTGAGGAAGTCAGTTCATTTTTCTGAAAACCAATAAGTGAAAGGAAAGGTCCAAGCATTTCTCCTACTTTTTCTTTGCAAACTGAACCTCAAGGTAGCCAAGTAGTTGATAAGCCAAGGACATAGTAGATTTAGAATATGACTGTTTCGCAGTCTCCAACCAATTTATGGATTTAGGCAGTAATCAGTGAGTGCTAACGTTGCAAAAGGGTGACAACCAGATGATATGTGCCTCCCGATAGAAGTATGCAACTCTGTGTGTGTCATAAACATTGAATATATAAAAGCAAAAGAATATTATAATGAACTTACACCCAGCTCTAAATATTACTGGTTCATGGCTATTCTAATTTCATCTACAGGCCTACCTACCTCTGTTCTCCACACCCATCCCCATCTCCCCCACCGCCTCTCTATTACTACATTTAAATTTTTTATATTGCCAGATGTTCTCCACAGAGATTTTAATAATTTCTTCTCCTGCCAGTGATGTATGAAAATGCCAGGTTTTCTTATATTCTTACCAGTATGTGATTAAATTTTTTATGGGTGGATGGGGCAGAGGGAGAGGAAGAGAGAGAATCTTAAGTAGGCTCCATGCCCAGCTCAGAGCTCCACGCAGGGCTTGATCTCACAACCCTGAGATCATGACCTGAGGCAAAATCAAGAGTCAGACCCTTAATTGACTGAGCCACCTGGGTTTCCTGGAATATTCTTATTCTTTTTCTTTTCTTTTCTTTTCTTTTCTTTTCTTTTCTTTTCTTTTCTTTTCTTTCTTTTCTTTTCTTTTCTTTTTTCTTTCTTTTCTTTTCTTTTCTTTTTTTTCTTTTCTTTTCTTTTTACCAATCTGATAGTTTAAAAAATCGTACTTCATTCTAGTCTTCAATTGCATTTCTTGTCTCATAATTGAGATTGAGTATCTTTTAATAAATTTAGGGGTGATTTATATTTCCTTTACTCTGAAGTGTCTGTGCATATTTTTGGTCTTTTTCTTATTGATTTGTAGAGATTCTTTTCATATCAAAAAAATTAGACGTTGGGCCGTAATATGAGTTGGCAATAATTTTCCCCAGCTTTTGGGTTTTTTTATCTTGCTTTGCTTGTGATTTTTTTCCCATTAAAAAAAAAATGTTTCTAATGTAGTTGAGTTCATCCATCTTTTATATCTTCTAGATTTTATGTGATACTTCAAAAAGGTTTTTCTACTTTGAGATAAAAGTATTCTCTCTTTTCTTTAGTTCCTCTTTAATTTCTTATGTCAAAATTTTTGATTCATCTGGAATTTATTTTCATGTCCTGAATAAAGTAGATATAACTCTTTTCCCCAGTGCACTACCCAGTTGTCACAGCACTGTCTACTGAATGATCTCTTTGCTGCACTCGTTTAAAATGCCACCTTTGTCATATGTGTCATATAATTTTCATGGCTATTCTTCTGTATTTAGTTTTTCTTATACCTTTTTAAAAAAAACGTTTTATTTATTTTAAGGAGAGAGAGAGAGAGACCTCGAGTGTGAGCAAGGGGAGGGGCTGAGGGGAAGGGAGAGAAAGAGGCAGACTGTGCTGAGCTTAGAGCCGTTGTAGGGCTCAATGCCACCGACCGGAGATCATAACTTGAGCCAAAATCAAGAGTTAGAAGCTTAACCTATTGAGCCACTTCAGCTTACCTAGTTTTTCTTATAACTTTTAGAATGAATTTATTTAGTTCTCAAAAATATCATGATGGTTTTTTTCTTTAGAATTAAATAAAATTTATAGATTTGCATAAAGAGAATTGCCATCTGTTGTGTTTTACTAACTGCTGAACTAGAATAGGAATAGAAGTATGAAATATCGCCTTTGTGTGGGGGAAACACGAGTTGCATAAGATGGAGTTACTTATTAAACAACTAATTTAGTTGATGTGGCAGACAGTATTTCATACTCTGGGGAGAAAGCAAATGAATTGATCATAGGTAGTCTCTAAGCTCTTTTCCATTTCTTTTTTTTTAACATTTTATTTATTTATTCATGAGAGACACAGAGAGTCAGAGACACAGGCAGAGGGACAATCAGACTTGCTGCAGAGAGCCTGATGTAGGACTCGATCCCAGGACACCGGGATCACGACCTGAGCTGGAGGCAGACACTCAACTGCTGAGCCACCCAGGCGTCCCTCTTTTCCATTTTTTAAGAGCGGGTGGCATCACGTCATGTGAAGAAATTTTGGTTTCAGCTGGCCACCAGTTTCAGGTTAGACAGTAGGATCATGTCCACAGAGGGAGAAGTAGAGCACAGTGAGTGAGTAGTTCAGGCTCTGAAGGCAGGCAGTATGGGTGAGAATTAGGTGTGCCTTGACCTCAGCAGGTTATTTGACCTCTTTGAGCCTCAGTTTCCACAGTTGTAAAATGGGATATTAATTGTACCTAATGTGTAGGATTGTGTGTGAGGCTTATATGAAATAATTCAAAATGCTTTGCACTTTGCCTGGCACACATTGATGTTCTCTGTGCATGTTAACTAATACCACTTATATTGGAAATCTGACTCCACTGATCTGGTGGTATCTGATATATGACATTCAGTTCTTCCTGTCATTATTGAGGAGAGGCAGTAGAAAAGATACCTAGAAGAGAGCAGCTAGGTGATAAGAAGGGAAGGACCTAAAAATATTAAAGCAAGAACAGGCCTTCTTACCAGAAAAGAGAAGGTGAATGAGAAACAGGGTGGCCTATACTTACTGTATATGGAGTGGGGGTGGGGATTGGGACCAGATAGTGGAATTCTGCTTAACATAAGAAAAAACTTGCTGGCAGGACATCTGCTCAAAGATGGAATGGTTCCATAGCAAGTTCCTTGTCAGAAGCATTTAAGAAGACTCTAGATAGTACATTTGTTACATTTGAAACTGCAAAAAGAATTTCTGAATTAGAAAGATGAGGCTAAATCACAACTAAGGGATTTTCCTACAAAATTCTAGTTTAAATGTGCACACATATGCAATCACATATGTAGAAAAATTCTCTGCATATGGCTTACCCATTTTCAAAGAATTCCTCAAAAACCTTGTTTGATCTCTTTTTGAGTGGGAGGATATTGTATTGTCTTGGAGTCCTTGTGAACACCAGTGATCATCAAAGAAATAAAGAAATGGAGAAAGAAGGAGACTCGGAACAGGCTTATTTGACTTCTTTTTGTCTTTTGTTACCTTGAAGACAAGTCCCTCATCTTTGGAGCCCATCTTTTTCATCTATGTTATTAATCTTTGCTCCATACTTTGAGCTTGAGTCTTTCAAAGAGCAAGCACATTGTTGGAAGTTTTTAGCTTCTTAGTGTATAGAGAGCTTTTTGAAGGAAGGTGCTATTTATGCCCGGCAGACAAATGACAAGTTTAAAGAAAAGTATGTGACCCTATAGATGTGGCATTGGCCTTGTTTCATTTAGCACCAATGTACCTCCCTGTCATCCTCTTCCTTCCTGCTACTCTTTTATTGTAATATATGTCATCATAATACTTTAGAAAAATTTCATGAAGGTATACAAAAAAGGTAATATTTAATCTATTTATTTCAGATCCATCTCTCAGTTTGGGGGGAGGGGGGCCAGAGAGCAGAGGCAGGCCGTTCCTGACATGCTGTAATTTCCAAAGTTATGTTTTGTAAAACTTTGTGCTGTCACCGGATACATGCACAGTAACATTGCAGGTACCGTGTTACCACTTTAAGGGGAAAAAATGTAGCAAATGTGAACACGAGTCTGAGTTGATCTCTCAAGTATGATTTCTCTCTTTTCAGTGACTGATGAACCCGCTGCAGCCACTGATCCTGAAGAACCCTCTGTTGTTGGTGTGACATCCTCGCCTGCTGCAGTGTCGAGCGTGACCCCGAACCCCACTGCAGTGTCTCTCCCCGCTCCAGCCACACCGGCGGAAGGAGAGGAGCCCAGCACTTCAGGCACACAGCAGCGCCCGGCGGCTGCCCAGGCCCTCGATGCTCTGCCTGCTGGGTGAGTAGCCTTCCGGCCCACAGCAGCGCTTCCCCCACTCAAATCTGAGGCTCCTTCACCAGCAGAGAAACAACACGGTTATTTATTGCCCAGTGGCCTGTAGTCTCTGGGGAGGCTGCTGTGCATAGGAGCGAGCGAGGTGTAGAAGAACTGCTTGTTCTACATAAATCTTGAAAAGAATCTAAATCATCTGGGGCAGAATCAATGCTACCTTATACTATGACTTGAAACGAACAACTTGACTAAGAGAGTGTGGCTTTTATGAAACAAGGAGCTCATTTTGCCTTCCTTAGTCTTTGGAGAGTGTTCGTCTAGATCCTCCTCAGAAAACTGCTTTTCTCTGTTGAATTTTATCTTAGCAGTCTATGGAGGACATTAGGCTCTGAATATTACTGTATATTACTCCTGTAATAGAGGGGCTGCTGTTAACATGGACTGCTAGTTTTCTTGGCATCCATCCTTTAGTTCAGAGTTAAATCTGATGGTAAAGACCTTGGATGATAAGAAGATGGCCCCATTAAGCCAAAAGGGAGTTGAAGTTTGGCTGTATAGTGAATAGAGATTAAGAGCATGGGCCAGGGGATCAAACAGATCTGGCTTCCAATCCCCCTTGGATCCTATGTGACCTTGCTCAAATGGCTTGCCATCTCCGTAAGGGGGAGTTAATAATCATGCATACCTCCCTAGGAAGTTAAGAGCATTTAGGAAGCACTCACCCAATGGTGAATGATATTTTTGAATTGATTGTGAAGGAACCGCAACGGAAGGGAACTGAGGTCTTATCTTGGCCAATACAGTCACAGTTAGGGCCAATCCTGTTGTGGTCCTGAAGTCCATCCTGGTTATCAGTTTGGTACCAAGGAAACCGGTGTCTCTATCACCAGAGTCACTGGTCTGGCTGATGGTGGTGGTAGTGGCGTGTGAGTGGGTCCTCTGAACCCTTGTTATTCATAAAGGAAAGGAAAGGGTGCATGGTCTCTTGCTTGATGTATATATAATATGCCCTGTCTTCTTAAGCCTCTTTAGAAAACTCACTTGTTAAAAACAAAAATCGTAAATCTGAAGGCAGATGTGATTTTTACCACGTACGTATCATATCCTTAGCATTTGGCCCACTACCTAACATATACTTTAATAAAGTATGATGAATAGATGAAAAGTATTACAAGTAGTTCCTCATACCTTGAACCTGGAGAGATGGGGTAATGAGAGGTAACTGAGAAGTTTTTGTGAAGTTTTCGATTTTGCGAAAAGATTAATAACCAATTGCTTGTGTCCAACTCTTTTCTACGGAGATTTATGTTCTCTTTTTGTATGTGGTAAAGGGTACTAGAAGGACCTTTGTTTGGTTTATAATTTCAGATCTGTATGCTGTAATTTGGGGGTAACAGAGCAAAATCATTTTGGCAGAAAGGAGAGAAAATGGCCGCCTGTGTCCCCTGTGAGCTGTTTGTTTTCTTTCCGCTGAGCAAATGCCTGGAAGGCCGGCTTCGCTCCTGTGTCAGTCACAGGCAATTAGGGCTAATGGCTCAACATGTCTTTATGTGGGGTGTGTGTGAGGGTTACTGTTCTCTGGGATTGGGCTCTTCCTGTTTCCAGGCAGCTGGAAGACTCCAGGCCCTGAAAACACTCTTTATTCTAAGTTTGGCAGATGGAGCAGCCCAGGGAAGCTGATTCCCCACCCCCATCCTTGCCAGAGGCTGAAGCCCTTTGCTGAGGTAGAGCCTGAACAGTCTCTTTTCCTCAGAGCGTTTAGAATGTTACGAGATTCGTGTGCGGGTCTGGGGAGGCCACTGCCCACTGCTAACATGTATGATGGTTCAGAGAAGGGTATTGAGACCCAGTGTTCCATCTGAAGGCCCTAAGGTGCCCACCCCTAAGATGGTGGGAGCTTAGTACTTTGCACACTGTCTCAAGGCCTGGGGATTGGAGATCGCCACCAGAACTGCTGACGGCGTGGCATGAGGATGGCATGCTTTCAGTTTGCTGCTGTGTGATGGCAAATCAGAGGACATACTCCCTGAAGTGCCCTTGCCACCTCAATGACCTACCGTCACACACTAGCTTACTTGCAAGTTCAGGAGCTCTGATTAAGATGGGTTATTCCTTTATTCCTGGTACCCGGCTTCACGAGTCAGGAGACCAGGTTTCACCTTTTTAAATAAAACTCTGAGCATGACATTTCACACCTGGAATGCTGCTGTGGCCGCGCATTGTCTTTAGGGATAACTTCTCAAATCCTTAACAAGCCCTAAAAAGCCCCACGTGATATGACCTCACTTCACCCTCAAGCCTTCCATGGAAGATTCTGCTTTGCTCTCTAAGCTCCAGCCTTAATGAGTTAGGTTAGTTTGACCAATGTACCACCTTTTCTCTGGACTTAGGACCCTCCACCATGCAGCTAGCTTTTGCCGAAAACTTCCTCACCATTTTTTCCATTAATCAATCAGCATTTCCTCTGGGAAGCCTTGATCCTTGGTAGACCAGGTCAAATGGCCCTACCTCCTGTGACACTCTGTTCACATGTGTATTTGCTTGTTTCACGTCTCTCTGCCCTGCTGAGCTGTAAATCTCAGGACGACAGAGAGACACAAAGTAGGCCCCCCAGATGTATTTGTAGTGAATAAATTTAAATGCTTTTTTTTTTTTTCTTTCTTCACCTGGATGAATGTGTTCTGCTTCTTTGATACCTCAGATAGCAACTGTGACAGGAATATTGCATTTTCTTCCCAGAGGCCAGAGCAGAAAGCTGTCATCCACTGGGCTGATTGGCTTTGGGTTCAAATATGCATCTCTCCTGGGTCCTTGTGCACTGGGAGATCCCACGGAGCATATCTCCTCTTGACTAAGGCATTTCTGAGCCACTCAACACTGCTTTATCAAGGCATCTGGCTGACCATCTCTTCCCAACTTGATCTTCTGAACCCCTTCAGTCTCCTCTACTGTGCGATGACCAAGGTTCCCTGGGGAATCCCAAGGGCCCATCTTCCTGGTGACTGCATTGCCTTTCTGAAACATGCAGCATTTGCGACTTTTTTTTTTTTTATAAGATTTTTATTTATTTATTAATAGGAGACAGAGAGAGAGAGGAGACACAGGCCGAGGGAGAAGCAGGCTTCCTGTGGGGAGCCCAATGTGGGACTCGATCCCGGGACCCCAGGATCACGATCTGAGCCAAAGGCAGATGCTCAACCACTGAGCCACCCAGGCGCCCCATGACTCTGGTCTTAAAGAGTTTGCACACATCTGTATGTTTTAAGGACCAAAGACTACAGAAGGCTGGGGTGCATAAGTCCACAGACAGAGCACCCCTCGGCTCCTTTCTCTTTCCCTGTCTCCAAAGTCATTGGCTTCCTGCACTTTTAAAATTTAATTAGCACGAAAGAAGCCAAGTGGAAGGGTGTGGCATTTTCAGGTTGCAAAAGTACGTGGAAGGAGGGGGTGCCGGGAAGGCTGGGGGGACATGGCGAGATAGTGGCCCAGGCAGTGGGCAGTGGGGAGTGAAGCCACTTTGATCAGTTGGCCCCGCATCTGTTTTTTATCAGTCCCAAGCCCACTTTGGGAACCAAATGCTCATTAACAGACCGTGTGTACACGGCTTAGGTAAACTCCAAGTGCGTCCTGGGCCCTGCAGCTCACTCCGG
Organism: Canis lupus familiaris; assembly: GCF_011100685.1. Lineage (NCBI taxonomy): Eukaryota > Metazoa > Chordata > Mammalia > Carnivora > Canidae > Canis > Canis lupus. The sequence goes on along the minus strand of NC_049226.1, from coordinate 80,424,930 downwards.
CCGCCGCACACAGAGGCACATTATTTGCCTCTGGCAGCCTGCGCTCTGCTGTGGTTTCTTACATAAGGGAGGCCGTTGTGTTTGGACTGCCGACTTACCTCAGCACTGCCATTTCACACCATCCTTTTTCTCCCGCAGTCATTGGCTGGCCTGTGTGTTTCCTGCCTCAAAGTAGAATTATAATTGAGGAGGGCTGTTTTCTAGATCTTTCGGATTTGCCATCTCCCCTACCCCTATACCCAGTGATGGGCATCCAGAAGCCCTTTGCCCCACATGCTCCTTGAGACGCTATCAAGGATGACAGTCTGCTAAGAGTTCTTGGATATTTTGTTTGTATAGAGCTTTAAGAGACGTTGGAATTTGGAGCTTCTCTGCTAAGTTATAAACCAGCCGCTGCCATTGCATTTCATTCCAAACTCATTTTTGGCACTCGCCAAAAGATCCTTACCCGAGGAGTTTGAAAACAGTACTTCTTACACTGTCTGTGAAGAACTAGACCTCTTTTTTCCCCTGTTTTTGTTTTATTTTCTTATTTTCAATCTGTTAGGAATCTTTACTTTTGCTCTCTACTTATCCACTGATCATGTATTTAGATGCTGTGGCAACACCAAATTGGTACGAAAGTTCCTTAATGCTTAGAAACTTCTGTACTTTTCTAGTTGCTAAACAGTAACAGTTTAGACCGTGGACCATGCTTTGAGTAGCACCAGATTAAAGGATTATACTGGGAGATTCTGTGCCTTTTTTGCTGAATATGGTTTAGTTCTTGGCCATGCAAGGACTATTACCCGCTTAGGTAATGCTGAATATCAGCACTTGCTTCTGACTTCCTCCCCCTCATCTCAGAATGAAACCTTATTTCCAAAGATTCTTACGTCGTCCAAGGTTGGTCCATGAGACGTTCTCACACTACTACACGTATGTATAATTTGAGTTTCCATTCTTACTACACTTTCTTGAGACTCCTCAAGAGCAGAGATTATTGTGTCCATCTTTGTATCCCCAGCACCTAGCACAGTACCTGGCTCCGAGGGAGATGGGGTGAGAAATATTTGTTAATGACCAGATAAATGATTTCAATTTTCTGAGTAGCATTTAAGATTGAAAAAGATTCTTCTTAAGTAGAAAAAGAAAATAGTGAAGAAGAATAGCAGTAACAGACAAACACCCAGATTTAACCATTGGTGCTTTCCAGATTGTGTGTATTTTCCCCTGATTATTAGTAATAGCTAACATGTGTTCAGTGTTTACAGTGTGTAGGGGATGCTAAGTTTTGCCCTTGGATTATTTGGTGCAGTCTTCACAACACTGTGTGGTAGCTGCTTTTATCCAGATTTTACAAATGATGAAACCTTAAGCAATTTGCCCAGGACCACATATACAGATACATACACATAAATACATCTCTACCAAAATTTGATCATCTTACAGTATGTGCTTTTAAAACTAATTTTTTTATTGTAAAATGTTTTGAGCATGCCTATAAGAGTGGAAGAGTAATATGAGAAATGCCTGTGGGCTCACCAGCTCTGTCGAATTTTAGCATTATGCTGTATTTGCTATGGACTTCCCCTTTTTTAACTTCTTGATGAAGACATTACAAATACAGTAGAAAGTGTCTGTGAACCGCTTCCTGATTCCATTCCCTGTATACACAGATACATGGAACTTGGCATATTCATTTAAACCGCTATAAGGTATTCTAGTGTATGAATAGATAAATTTTTATGTATAATTCAAATTTATATTTATTATATTTATAATAAATATAGATATATAAAATATAAAAACTTATATAAGTATTTAAGCATCTATATTATATTATTTTAATAAACATTTATATTTAATTATTTTTATATATAATTATGCCTTTTGTTTGTATATTTAATAATAGCTTAGTAAATGTTTGTATATTTTATATTTTTACTATTATTATCTCCTCACAATTATAAACATGCTACAGTGAAGTTTTTCTGTGCATATCTTTTTGTCTGCATGTCTCTCTTTTTTAAAAACGATTTTATTTATTTATTTTACAGTGAGAGGGGTAGAGGGAAGGGCAAAGAGAGAGAGAGGTAATCTCAAGTAGACTCCCCGCTGAGTTCAGAGCTTGAGATGCAGGGCTAAATCCCAGGACTCTAAGATCATGACCTGAGCGGAAACCAAGAGTCAGACGCTTAATCAACTGAGCCACCCAGATACCCCTGCTTGTGTATTTCTCTAAGGCATGTGCTGGACCTGGACCGTCTTTACTGTAGGGGTTGAAGATCTTCAATATTAGTATATATGATCAAATTGCTCACCAAAACTCACACTCCCATGAGCATACATAAGGATTCCTGCTAAAACTTAGTATTGTGAGATTTTTTTTTCCTTTTGGCTTTTTTGATGGGTATGATTGGTGTCTCTTTGTGGTTTTAATTTGAATTTCCTTGATTACCATTGAGATTGAACCTCTTTTTACATCTTCTTCATGTGCCATTGTGTCTTGTCTAAAATTTTTTCCTATACTGATGTTGTAAAAATTTTACACATATACACTCTTCACATTTTGTTGATTTTAATATGCCTGTTATTTCACATTAGAACTTTAAAATCAAGATGTAATTTACAAGCTTCGTTGGCAGCATTTTTTTCTTTCTTAGTGATAAGTTAAATCATACAATTGATGGCATTTTCAATTTAATGAAAAATAATGTTTTTATATAATTTTTAAACAAAAATTTGATTGTATTGTGCATGTTATTTGTTGACTTATTTTTTCACCCAATATATTGTAAATACTGAACAAGACAATATTATCTATGCTATTTTCAATGACTGTACACCCATTATAGAAAGAACAATATATTTTACTAATCCTCCATTTGGGAGCAGTCAGTTTGTTTCTAGTTTTTGTGTAACAGGCCATAACATACTGTGATAGATGCACTTCTGGCTAAATCTTTGACGCATGTATGACAGCATACATCCTAGAAGCACAGCTGCTGAGTTAAAGGATATTTACATAGGAAAGGTTTTGACCAAGTTGCCAAATTGCCCTTTTGAAGGGGCATACCCATTTTTGCTCCCACCAGCTATTTTTTAAAAAGTGACTACTTCTCTGCATTGCCAAATTTATCTGCAAAATCTGTTATCAGCAGAAATGTTAAACTTTTTTCTTTCTTCCTTTTTTTTTTTAAATGTACACCATCTTGAGGAATTGTCTTGCCTCTCCATGAAAACATATGAAAACATACATTTTTATATTGCCATCTTTCACAGGAGCTTTGGAGACTTTTCCAATGCAAAGAAATTGGATGGTTGAAGAAGAAGAAAAATAGACTTAATGCATGAGCCTTGACTCCTGCTACACAGTGCCATTCTCTGCTTAAAGGGCATAAAGCACTGGTTGTTGATAGTTTTTAAGAAGGAGTTAGTGTGATTAGATTGAAAGGAAAGCTCAGTATCTCAAGAAAGTTTCTTGGAGGAAGACTGAGTTTAGCACATTTCCGACCCAGTTTACAAAGGATCTACTAAAGCCATGAAAACATTGAGCAGGAGATTTTTTTCCACTGCACCTAGATTTCTGGCTTGTAAAAATGTAAAAATGTCCTTAACAGAGGAAATAAATTGTATGGTTCACCCAGGAAGTGGCCGAAGCTTGGGGAGTAGGATTTGGTTCAGTCACTTATTAGAAGAGCATACAGTAAGAAACTGAATTCCATGGGGTTTTAGCCCGTGGGGAGTTGAACTTCCACATATGCAGCTTTAAGAATACTTGAATACTTTTAGTGTCTTTTTCTGAAGTTTAGTTTTTGTCTTAAATAGTCAACAAGGCATCTTTTCTTCGGGGTGTGCGAGGGTTCTGGCCTTTGTTTTCTTTTTTTTTTTTTTTTTTTTTTTTTTTTTTTAAATTTTTTTTAATTTTTATTTATTTATGATAGTCACAGAGAGAGAGAGGCAGAGACACAGGCAGAGGGAGAAGCAGGCTCCATGCACCGGGAGCCCGATGTGGGATTCGATCCCGGGTCTCCAGGATCATGCCCTGGGCCAAAGGCAGGCGCCAAACCACTGCGCCACCCAGGGATCCCTGGCCTTTGTTTTCTAACAGTGTATTTTGAATAAGAGTCAACTTTACCAAGGCCTAGTGCCTGTATTAGTAAAAGTGCACAAATTAGTAAATAATGAAAGTTAATAATGCCCTCACTAAGATTGAATTTTTGAGGATGTTAAATAGGTAAATACGTAAGTGCCTTTTAAAGAGAGCATCTCTGATACTAACCTGAACTCCTTGCCTGGCTTTCAGCCCTTCCCAACTTAATCCTACTCTTGGTGAAAATGTGATTCTGGCCAAACATAGGGAAATCTGGCCAGGGGGTATGTTGCTCAGGGTTGATTGAGTGGCAGAGTAATGGAGAATTTCCCGAAGACCTTTTAGGAAACCTTTCACAAGAAATGTAGTTTAGGGAACCAGACCATTTCCTTTCAGTTTATAAAGGAGAGAAACGATTGGGTGTCATCCTTACAATGGGATTTTTACCCTTTTAATGCTGGTGATGGCGGAGATGGGGGTGGTGGGGAGTGGGGGTGGGTGGTTAGGGCAGGGGCACGGAAGATAGAGAACTGAATAAAAGGCATAGGAGCGAAGGTAATTTAAGTTAAAAAAAAAAAAAAAAGAGGACCTACGATTAATTGAAATTGGAGACTTCTTTTTAAGTGCCTTGGAATACAAAGACCCTGTGTAGTCCACGGTCGAACTGAATGTTACTCGTTGAAGGCCAAGGAGCAATGTGTTGGGAAGGGACCTGAATCAAGCCTGATGCTTTGAACACTGTTTCTGAGAGCATCAAAGAAAACTATTCAGTGGGAGAGGATATGACCATGTGACCAGGATGCAGTATTGAGACCCATGGGTAGTGCGATTGAAAAGCTTTTTTATCTCAGTGTGAAGAAGGTGCTTATAAGGGACAGAAACCTAACCCCTGACAGGGATGTGCTGATGAAAGGTCGCTACCAGTATCACTTTCTTGGCATGAGGAGACCGAACCAAGACAGTTGGAAGGCTTCATCTATGTGGGTCAGCTGCTACTGAGGAGACAGGAGAATCGGGAGGCTCTTTTGATTGTTGCTAGAATTGACCGACTGTGCTACAGTGAATGAAGGGAAGAGGTTTGTGTGAATTCTGAGGAGCCGTGCAGGTAAGGGAGGAGTCGAGAGTTCCCTAAGAAAAGCAGTTAGGCCAGGTCATGGATCAGGGAGGACCTACATGGACATTTCATCTGAGCAGGAGTCCAATTTTAAAAGGAAAAATGTAGATATCAAAAAAGGTAATGCAAGAAAGGTCTCGTTCCTCTGGTAACTCTTTTTCCAGTTAAGCCAATTGAGGGTTCACAGAAGGACATGGAGATTTGCTGGACAATAACAGCTCCTGAAAGGGAGACTTTCATTTCTAGGATCAGCTGGGATCAAAGATGAGATGGACAGATCTTATCCGGGCTTGGAAAGAGCTGCTGTAACTCTTGAATGTAAGCGAAGAGGACTTCACGCCGATTTCCTTTCTGCCAGCGTGTGGGAATACCACTGTGTCAATTAAAGGCATTGACCTCATGGAATTTTAAGTGTTATCCCATCTTCAAATTAAATATGAGCCAAAGTACAACAAAATCAAGCTTTTCTCTTCACCTGAAATGAATTATAAAAGTAGAGACTACTTAGAAGATGAAAGTTGTAACAAAAGAATTTTTGGAATAAAGAAAAATGTGTTTTTGGCACATTTTATCTGCAATCACTGCAACAAATATTTTGTCTTTTTAAAAGGTGCAGCCTCACCCACATGTTATGGACGGGTTTCCAAATAGTGACTACAAAATGAGCAGACTCGTTTTTGTTGGTGCTGCTGTGCCAGAAACTGCCAAGGAAGAGAAGTTGCCTAGCTGACTTCTCAGGGAGCACTGAGAGGTTCTCAGCTACGTAAGCCTTCCTGGGAGCAAATGTTATGAAAAGAGTGGTTTGCTGCCATTTTCTTGAGTGGCTTCCGTATTTCAGTACCTAATGCATAAGCCACGTATCTTTTTCTCAAGACCATCTCATTTCCAAATTCAGATGACTAAAGAGGGTATCAGATTTGCTGCTCTAATACCAAGCAGACGGGAGGAGCTTGGGAATCTGGTGTGAAGCCACAGCATGTTAGCCTGGCTTTGTTTGCTGAGAGGTCCTCAGGAGAAAGGTTCTCTGTAGATATGGCACCAGCCTCTCGAGCTGGTAATACTTGTTTCTCTTTTGTCTTTAATTAGAAGGGCATCTAGAGGGAGAAGAGCTTTAGCTTTTTACCTAGTGTGCATTTTCATCTGGCCCCCTTTGGCAGATTATTCTTCCCTTTTGATTAAATAGTGAAGTGTACGGATCTTTTTGCATCAAGAGGAGTCAGGGCACCTGGGTCAAGTCACCCGTATCCACTTTAACCAGAACCTTGAGCAAGACTACCCAGGAGAGGAGATGTTCTCGAGCACATGTTGGCGGTGTAGGTAGCACTCTGGTCCTCAAGCCTGAGGCTAATCCCTTTTGAGGTGGGACTGTGGACCCACTGGACCTCACTGTTCCCAGGGCTAACCCTCCCAGTGGTGCAAGCTGTGAGCCTCTCCTGGTAGATCACGTCTGAGCAGAGGGCTGTAATTAGAATGGAGCCTAGACATGAATACAGTGGACCCATTGTAATTACTCCGCAGTGGTCTTGATTCTACAGAGCGCCATACCTGGATTCCAGTGCTGGGGAAAGCTGTTCGCTTTGAGATTGGAATCGGGAAGGCACCTGGCACCTTGTTTTTGGGATAGTAGGTTTCCTATAAATTCCACTTGACTTTCCTTTCCCTTATTTCTTCCTTTCAGCATGTTGTGGTACAACTCAATGGCTGGGGAGTCAGAGCTGAGCTGGAATGACACGTAAAAGTTACTTAGCTTCTCTGATCCTCAGTTTTTTCTATGGTGGTGGCATTTCCAACCTTAAAGGATGAAGGCAAGGACTGCTTGGATAAAACATGAGCTTGTAGCTCATTGCAGATGCTGAGAGGGTGATGGTACCTCCCCCCTTCCTTTGTGTTACAAGCGTCATGTATATCAGTAGCTGAACTAGCCTCTGAGGTATTGAGCACGCAGGCTGCTGATCAGACATTTTGGTTTAAATAAGAAACAGTATTGAATAAAGCTAATGTCCATTTACACATGGGCATTTATAAATGTCTTATTAAATAAGACATTTATTTTGGTATATAGTCAACTCTGCTATTACATATGTGTTATTAAAAATCACCACATGTGCAAAAAAAATATGCAATAAAAACCACAGGGCTTACAGGAAAAAAATGGGTTAGGAGTATAACACTTCAAAATGTGTCAGTGACGGGGCACCTGGGTGGCTCAGTTGGTTAAGTGTCTGTCATCAGCTTAGGTCATGATCTTAGGGTCCTGGGATTGAACCCCGCATCAGCAGAGTCTGCTTCTCCCTCTTCCTCTGTGATCTCTCTCATTCTGTCTCAAATAAATAAATAAAATCTTAAAAATAAAAGTGTCAGTGATACGAAAAATAAGAACCTAATAATGATGGTAGCACAGCTTTACACACGTTGAGTGATTGAGATACATAAGGCTACAATATAGTGTGTGTTCCCATGAAAAGACCTGAAGTGTGCTTGTGGAAGCGGGTGTCCAAAGAGTTTGAGCTTGTGAATGTTGTCGCAAAGTGGTGCAAGAAGGGCTACCTGAAATCAGATGGGAGTTATAACGCCAGATGTGGATGAGTACAACGTGTAGTAAACTGAGACAGCTGGTGGATGCATATGGTGTATTCCTCCGTGACTGGGTTCAGCTGGGGGAAGTCATCTGTGTGCGTTTAGTGTTTCTAAAAGGAAAAGTCCTACATAAGCAAACACAAAATTCACATTATGCTCACATTGTTCCCTCATGTATCAATCATGTTGGGATAGATTTATGTTTTCAAAACAAGCATTTCAGCAGAACTGACTGTACTAACTTCCTGGAAAAGTTCACCTTCCCCTAGGCAGTACCCACAAGTAGAAGTGAATGAAATCAATGTAAAACATAAAGGCTAATGGGATCATTAACATCCTTTATAAAGTGGTGATCATTTTATAAATCTAAAAATGTGCATCCTTTATATATGGATTACTATATTCTGGGTAAGTGAAGTTATTGTCAGACTGAGTTGAGGATGGGAGTCATGGTGGGGTTGGGGTGGGTGGTCCTTAGTTGTATTTTGTAGTGATTTTGCTTGTAGATTATTTCTTTGGAAATAATCCACTCGTTGCCACTGTTGGCACCCCTGTCTCATATTAACTTACACGCAGACTCATGAGAAGTCAATGAATAACATGAGGAGAGCAGTCAATAAATAACACCATGCTGTGTTTCTTGATTCACCCAGATCTCTGTTAAAGATCCTCTGTAAATGAATCTTGTATTTTGAAAAGAAATGTGATCACGAATATATATGATGCTAGGAGAATAGGGATAGTCTTCTAATTTGTGACAAAGGTTAGAGGGTCTGTGAAGCCCAGAAATCACATACAAATTTTTGTTGGTAAGAGCACTGTGGAAGACAAGTATCCTTGGCTTATATCACATTCCTAAAGGGATCTTTGATCCTGAAATGGCCATGAAACAGTGACTTAGAAAAATCTGTAGAATGTAGATTCATATGGGTCATTTAGGAGAAGCTGGAGTGATCTATGGCATATCATAGTACAGTGACTTGATAAAGAGGAGCTTTGGTTCTCAAGAAGTACTACTGGGTGCCACCATCAGAGATAGCATGGAGCTGGTTTGACCACTGGGTTGATCTCACAGGTCCTCTTTGTCCTCTCAGAGTTGCCACATCAATAGTGAAGATTCCTTCTCATACAAGGGGTTATGCCTTTCAACTATGTATTTCATGCTTCTCTTGACTTTATTTTTCAGATGGGAACAGCGAGAGCTGCCTAATGGGCGTGTCTATTATGTTGACCATAATACCAAGACCACCACCTGGGAGCGGCCTCTTCCTCCAGGGTAAGGCCTGAGCTGGCAAGCCCTGAGACTCTAGAATTGGCACCAAGAGTCACCCACTGTGTTCTCTACCATTCATTGCCATAGCCATTTTTTTAGTTTCCCCTACTCTCTGCTCCTTTCCCTATCTTTTTTCCCTTTCCATTGTCTTCTACATTCTTTCTTCTCTCTCTCTTTTTTTTTTTTTTTGCTGCTTCCTGGGCCATTGGTATCTTGATGGCCTCGGTTATTTCACCTACATGGGTACCCTATCAGGGCCAGGTTCTCAGTCTCTTTCTGCAGAGCTAGCAAAGCATAGGGACATTTATCCGTGGTCACTTGACTACTTTTCCTATTCACTTAATTCTTCTCTCATTTCTTAGGAGATCTTAGGATTTTTAGAGCATCTCTGGGGAAAAAAGGGCACGGGGAAGCCAGGATAGAAAGAGTGTTGATGTGTTTCACAAGAAGCTTATGCCAAATCGGCCCCTGAGGGGTGCTTCTCGTTCAGCTGGGCTTTGTGAGAACGCAGCTAAGTTCTCTAAAACCAGAGGATGAATGAGGCTTCCAAGAGAGAAGACTGTCCAAGTTCAAGGAGAAGGGGTTTGGTTCTGCTTGCCAGGGACAGAAAGTTCTTTCCACATGTGCCTTTTGGTCCTGGGAGCTTTCAAAAGAGAATGTATTCTGCTCTCAGGAGAGAATCACCTCCTAGTAAAGCATTTATGAAGGGCTCCTGCTGAAAATATGAACACCTCCTCACCATAGAGGGAGAGGATGTCAGAGGTGGGGAATATCAGGAAAAACCCTTGTACTCTGATTTAGTGGTCAGGTATATGCCAGGCAAACACCACCTCACCTGCTGGTCCTACAAATTTCCATGGTTGGTCTGTTTTTCGTTTCAGTTTTCCAGTAGAATGCTTGTTTTCCTTTTTTTCCCTTACCCTTCTGGAAATGAAACTATAATCTGTCATCATTAGTCCTCATTCTGTTTTCTACTTTAAGTCCAGAATATTTACTTACACATTTAACCAAAGTAAAATATTGACTTCTTCGAAAAAAAATCAGACTTTTTACTCTGGAAATTATGGAAATTGTCATATTAATATAAATAGTTTCAAATACCCACTAAGTAGAGAGAATCCCCACATACTCAGCCCTTGGCTTCAGTAATTACTCAACTCATGGCTAGTCTTAGTTCATCTATACCAGGGGCTGGCACACTAGGAGGCTGTAGACAAAATCCAGCTTCTACCTGTTGTCAATAAAGTTTTATTGTAACATAGACACACTCATTTGTTTACTTATTGTCTATGGTGGTTTTCATGCCCAATGGCAGAGTTGAGTAATTGCCACATAGATCGTATAGTCTGCCAAGTCGAAAACATTTACTTTCTAGCCCTTTATAGAAAAAATTTTGTCAACTCCTAATCTGTAATCCTCACCCGGCCTCTCCCCCTTTCTTAGATCATTTTGAGGCAAACCCCAGACATCATATAATTTTATCCGTATTTTGGTATATATTTCTAAAAAACGTTCTCTTATTAAAAACAAAACCACTATATTGTTAACAGTATTTCCTTGCTGTCATCGAATACCAAGTCAGCAGTCAAATTTCTCCAGCATCTTGCAAATTAATTATTGATTTTTAACAGGATGAGTTTTAAACTTGTACTTTGTGTGCTGACAGCATGTATATTTAAAAGCAGTGTTAACTCTAGAAGTGTCCTGGTGGCTACCTCTTACCCTCTCTGGTCTATAAGTTATCTGGGCCTTGATCTCATGAACATTTGGATAGACTCTAAGTGAAGATATTTAATGATATCTTCTAAGGATGGCCAAGGATTGATTCTTTAAGTGTTGAGGTGGGACACTATATCTAGCTTTCTTATTTTCAGGACAGTTTTAATGTTTTATTGGGAGATGGTTCAGCTCACATAGCCTATTAGTTCTTCCTAAGTTTTAGTCACAGACCTCTGAGCCCCTGGCAGGTACTTATGCACTCTTACAGGGAGCCCAGAGAGAACAGAGTGCTCCAGCTCTCACTGCTAACTAGTGGGAGAAATTCACCCCACGGGAGTATTACTGTGCAGACTGCACACTTGAAACCACAGATGGAGCCATTATCTCAGCAGACCTAGTCACCCAGGAGTGAGATTGAGCCAAAGCCAAATTTGCTCACATGTGGTACTCAGACTAGAAGTGAGCATGGAGAGGGATCTCCATAGAGCATGGTGCAGGGGAGGTCTCGCAGAGGGAGGCCGATCAAACTTGGGCTTGTGGGAAATGCTCGAGGTGGACTTGAATGACAAGAGGAAGTTGATCCAGGTTTGGGGAACAGTGTGAATGTAAAAGGTGTCTCTAGGGAATGATTCATGGAGCAGTTTTGCTGGAGTGGAAGGGTTATGTGAAATAAAGATGCTCAGAGTGTGTCTAGCAAGGCACCTGGGTTTGGTGGACACGCCTCCTCGAACTGGAGAGATTAAAAGGGCCAACTGGGCCTCCAACCATTGTTCTGTTTTTATAGATTGCGAATCTTTGTAATATTGCACCTGGAATCAAAGGTAGGGTTATGCTGCTTAGAAGTTTGGAATTCACCAGTGCAGAGGACTTGCAGTTAAACATGTGGATTGAACATGTATTTATTTCCCTTCCTTCCTGAAACACCCCCTTAAAATGGCAATAGAACTATGAAAAAGTATAATGATAAAGGAATGCAAGAGGAGAAGCAGCATATGGAAGATGGTAATCAAAGTTAAATTGCTGATAGATAAATGGCAGAGCTGAGAAAGCTGAAACCCAAACTTACAGTGTGGGTATCCCCCAGGAAGCCAGGGCTAGCCACGGAACGCTGGAAAGCCTCAGCAATCAGACACTGGGGTGCGGGGGGTGTGTGTGTGTGTGTGTGTGTGTGTGTGTGTGCGCGCGTGTGCGCGCGCATATGTGTATGTGTGTGTAATGAGTCTAAAGACCTGAAGTTAAGTTACAAATCTGTGCAGGGAGCAGTTACATTCTCAGGTTGTCACCCATCACTTCTGTCCCACTGCCACATGCATGCATACACACATGTACACCTCTCTCACACACATGCACACCTGCAGCCAGCCTAGAGGATACAGCTGTAGCCAAAGGCAGGGATGAACTCAGTAAAAAAGGGATTAAGTGAGGATGCTGTCTCCAAATTAAAGATGGGAAGGTTTTTATGCTGAATAAAATGACTAGTCTAAGGGAAGAGAACTACAGATTGTGATTATTTGGGAGTCTTCTAGTGAAACAGTGGAGTGAAGCCACTGGTCAGCCTGCCCAGCCTGGATACCCAGAGCGTCCATTCAGCATTTTAATGACCTACTTTTAAATGTGAAAGAATAGTCTGGGACCAGCAGACAAGAGGATAGGGGACTTGGTGAAAATAATGTGGAGGATAAAACCAAATTATAATTCATATCCTCAAAAATTTGGTAGGAAATATGGCATCTGTGCAAGAAAGGAGACCGTAAGACGGATTATGCAGGGAATAAGAAGACCTTTTAGAAATTAATATATAGTTTGACCATTGAACAACCTAGGTATTAGGAGTGCTGGGGATCCCTGGGTAGCTCAGTGGTTTGGCACCTGCCTTTGGCCTGGGGCATGATCCTGGAGTCTTGGGATCAAGTCCCATGTTGGGCTCCTTGCATGGAGCCTGCTTCTCCCTCTGCCTGTGTCTCTGCCTCTCTCTCTCTCTCTCTCTCTGTCTGTCTCTCATGAATAAATGAATAAAATCTTAAAAAAAAAAAAAGAGGAGTGCTGACCCCCTGCACAGTTGAAAATATGGATATAACTTTGACTCTCCCAAAACTTAACTACTAAATAGCTTACTGTTGACCAGAAGCATTACAGTTGATTAATAGATATTTTATATGTATTATATATACTATATTCCTACAATAAAGTAAGCTAGAGAAAAGAAAGTGTTATTAAGACAATCATAAGGAAGAAAAAATACATTTACAGTACTGTAGTGTATTTACTGAAAAGAACCCACATGTGAGTGGACCCCGGCAGTTCAAACATTTGCTGTTCAAGGATCAACTATATATAACAGCAGAAATAAAAATTACAAGATTGAAAGATAATGTTGGAGATCAGAAAATTAGAGGGTGAGTCTAGGAGATTCAGCCTCTGAAGAGTTCTAGTAAGAAAGAACAGAGAAATAGAGGCTAGGAAATTATCAAAGAAAGAATAAAAGGAGTTTGCTAGAATTGAGAAATTCAAAGTATTCAAATTCAAGGAGCCTACCACATGCCCTACCCAGAGAATAGGAAAAGACTGACCCCAAGGCACATACAAATGAAATTTTGGGATGGCAAGAGAATATCTCAGAAGCCCCCCAGAAGGTACATATCAAGGATTAGGAATCGAGAATGCCATCTTTCAACAGCCAACTGTGGACCTGGCTGTTACATTCTGATAGAAAATTATTTCCTGTCTAGAAATTAGCTCTTAGGAGCACCTGGGTGGCTCAGTGGTTGAGTGTCCTGGGATCTAGTCCCATAACAGGCTTCCCGCGGGGAGCCTGCTTCTCACTCTGCGTGTCTCTGCTTCCCTCTCTCTCTGTCTCTTACGAATAAATAAGTAAAATCTTTTAAAAAAATAGAAATCAACTCACTGTGAGGGTTGAAATAAAGGCATCTCAAGCATTTCAAAAAATGAACTTCGGTGATCTGGGACCCCAGGATCACACCCTGAGCCGAAGGCAGATGCTCAACCACTGAGTCACCCAGATATCCCGAACTTCGGTGCATTCTTTCTCAGAAGCTACTAGATGATTTGTTCCACCAGACGAGAGGAAGCCAAGAAAGAAGTCATGAGATGCAGTACATAGGGGACTCCATTCGGGGGCTAAAGATGTTGCCAAGAGGAAGGTGAGGGAAGATGACTCAGGGCAGTCATGTAGAGCTGGCCTGAGGATGGGTGTCTATATAGGACCAAGTGTGTCTGAAATGTGGCTAAGACACATCTAACTGACCCCAAGAGGCCACCTGTGCTGCCAGAATCTGGGTGTCCTGTACTGATAGGTTCTTGAAAAACAAGCAGAATGAAATGCATAGTTCTTTCCCATCAGAAAAAAGGAAAAAGTTGTACAACTAAGGAAACATATTCCTAGTATCCTACAAAGTCATCATACAAACTCTGAATATCGATTTAGTGATGATTTTCTAAATTGGGAGGAGAGGGCACTGTATGTTGTAAGGTAGGATGCAGTAAGTGCTCAGCTCTCATCATGGAAGGTTCACAAGTAACATCTAACATGACCGAAATCAAGAAATAATAGAAGAAGCGTGTTATTTAGAAACATGGCAGTAAATAGAGGAAGCAGTTGGGAATTGAAAGTTGTTGCTTCTGAGGAGCTCAAATCAGCAATGGGGAGAGGCAGGGAAGGAGATGCTGTATTTTTACTTTTTTTTCATTTTTCTTATTTTTTTTTTGAGATGCTATATTTTTAAATTGTACCTACTGTAGTACTGTTTACATTTTTAAACTATAGATGCATGATTCCTTTGATAAAAAAAAAAGAAAAAAAATCGCTAGTTGAGAGGATTTATGAGAAAGGTGGGAAAGTTCCATTTTGTTGTGGGCCTTGAATACTAATTTGAAGTTTTGACTCAAGAGTGGTGGGGAGTCAGGTGAAGTTTTTGAGTAGGAGCATCACACACAAGGTGGGCCCGTCTGGTACGATTTTTCTGATGGCAGTTTATAGGTTGGCTCAGAGTGGGGAGATTAGTTCAGGGATAGTTGGACACCAAAATGGAAAGTCAAGGGCGGGTGGCAGCAACAGAAGAAGGCTTCAGGCTGAATGGTTTACTCACTTCAGCAGGAAGGGAAGAGTCAGGAATGATGGGGTAGCTTCACCCCTGGGAGGAGGATGAGCAGCAGGAAGAGGAGGGAAGACTCAGGTTTGGGGAGAGAGCTGTGGCATTTAGTTGAGTCCAAAGTGACAGCAGGTCATGAAGGCAAAGCAGTCTAGCAGGTGGAATCCAGATGCAGTGCTGGCACTGGCCATCGGGACTGGGAGCTCCTTGAAGAGAAGCCTTTTTTTTTTTTTGAAGAGAAGCCATTTTTATAGAGGTTTCGGTGTAAAAGAACATTGAAGAGGTGGCCAAAAAAAGTCAGTTAGGAAGCTAACCCTGAAAACTGAGGAAGGTACCAAGTACAATAGTCATGTGAAGAAGATAAGAATTCAGAGAAGATGAAATGAGAAGGTAGTTAGGAAACCAAGACTTTCCAACACATACAATATAATCCATATTGGTACCCTTCTTCGTATTGGCTTATTGTTGTTTTCTTCAGTGGTATCTCTTATCTTTTTAAAGCCCCTTTTGTCCTTCTCCCTTTTATAAAGGTGTAAGGGAAAAATCAGTACATCAAATCTGAGATAGTAGTGCAATGAATCCCTTATAACCCACCACTTGGTTTCTCACAGTTAATAATACTTTGTTTTATCCGACCTCCTACTTTTCAGGGGAGGGGACTGATGAATTTTAAAGCAAATCCCAAATGTCATATCCTTTGAACCATAAATACATCCCTAACAGATAAGGGTTTAAACAAAACAAAACTAGGGGTGCTTCACTGGCTTAGTTGGTAGAGCATGCAACTCTTAATCTCAGGGTCATGAGTTTGAGCCCCACGTTGGGCATAGAGATTACTTTAGAAAAAGAAAAACTAAACTAAAATACCATTATCCACCCAACAAAATTGACCGTATTTCCTCACTTCATGTCATACCTGTGTTCCATTTTCCAGATTGTCTTAAAAATGTTTTCACAGTTGATTTATTTGAGTCAGACTCAAACTCAAGATCTTCACATTGCTTTTGGCTGATATGTCTCATAAGTCTCTCTTAATCTGTAAGTCTCTTAACCTTTCTTATTCTTTTTCTGGCCATTTACTTCTTGAAGATCACTGGCATTTGTTCTGTAGAATTTCTTCTCGGACATGACCGATGTGACCTTGAGGTGTTGGGTAACATGCTCGTCTATCCCTTGTCTTTTCTGTAAACTTGTAGTTAGATGTGGAGGCTTGATTAGAATCAAATTAACTTTTTAAAATTGGAAGTATGATTTACATACAATAAAATACACAGATCTCAGGTATATAGTTTGCCGAGTTTTGACAAATGCATACATTCCTGTCACCTGCACTCCATCAAAATGTTAAAGCATTTCCATCATTCCACAGAGTTCCCTCTCTTAACTTTCTTTTGATCACTTTTTCCCTCAGTGTGTGCAAATCAAGTTATACCTACCAAGCACAGATGAAGATTTTCACCATCTGTTCTAGCCTCGCCTTGCCCATGGGTATTTTAGGTAGTTTAGTACTTTGGAAAGGTTGCTTTCTCCTAAAAAATAATGTGGAGAATACTGCTGAGAATCCAACTCTTCTCTTCATGATCATGCAACATATTTTCACTGGTGCTTTATATCAGGATGATTTCTGTTGCAGGTAACACAAACTAGGATCCAAATTGGCTTTAATAGTGAAGAGAATTCACTGGCTAATTTAACTGAAAAGTCTAGATGTAGATCCTGGTTTCAAGTGAAGCCTGATTTAGTGACTCATCAATATCACCAAGCAGCTGGCTGTGTTTTGTTTTTCTACTCTGCCATCTGTTGGGTCAACTTCCTATTATATTTGAGTTCAAGATGGCAGCCAATGGCTCCTAGGACAGCATGCTTTCTCAGCCATATCTGGCAAAGAGGAAAGACTATTTCTCCTAGAATTCCTAGCAAAAGTCATGAGATTTGCCCTGATTAAGCTCAACATAGGTCACGTGCCCACTCCTGATCCAGTCAGCGTTCACCTGTGCCCTTGAGCATAGAGTCAGTTTCCTCAGAACAACGTGGATCTCCTAGATGGAAATCAGGAGCTAATGGTGAGGAGGGATTGGTTGCTGCAGAGGCAGCCACAAATGACTGCTATAATCACATTAGCCCCAGAAGCCTCCGTGGTTGGGACTTGCCTGGCCGAGCTTCCCTGTCGCAGCCGAGCTCCTGCACCAGACACCACACTTAACCCTCCCTCTGTTCCTCCTTGCCCGCCACCTTGAGATTTCTCTGGATTTGGAGAGTGGGACTGGGTGATCACTATATTCATTCTGAGCTTAATGTTTCCAGCTGGGAAAAACGCACAGACCCCCGAGGCAGGTTTTACTATGTGGATCACAACACTCGGACCACCACCTGGCAGCGCCCCACAGCCGAGTACGTGCGGAATTACGAGCAGTGGCAGTCACAGCGCAATCAGCTCCAGGGCGCCATGCAGCACTTCAGCCAAAGATTCCTCTACCAGGTGAGAGGGCAGGGGCTCGCCTCCTGGCACTGGAGAATGTGCCACCTCCCACGTTATCTGTTGACCTGTTGGGTGAGCAGGGGAAACAGTGTCTAGAAACTTCAGTGCTCTGGAGATTTTACACATCACAGTGAAATTCCTTAAATTTCATTATTTCTAATTTAGTAACTCAGTGTCTAGCCTCTCTGTGTTTATGGACTCAACATATCTGAAATTGAAGTTATCGTCTTTCTTCCTTTTTTTTTTTTTTAATTTATTTATGATAGTCCCAGAGAGAGAGAGAGAGAGAGAGAGAGAGGCAGAGACACAGGCAGAGGGAGAAGCAGGCTCCATGCACCGGGAGCCTGATGTGGGATTCGATCCCGGGTCTCCAGGATCGCGCCCTGGGCCAAAGGCAGGTGCCAAACCGCTGCGCCACCCAGGGATCCCTATCGTCTTTCTTCCAAGACTGGATTTCACTTTTGGTCTCTCCTTCTAAGTCCATTTATTCTAATTTGAAACCTGAAGGTCAGCAGTGACATCTCCCATACCTCAACTTTTCAGAACAAAACAGTCACCTATATCCTTTTATTTTCATTGTTGCTACTGTTTTTCTTTAGATCTTTCTTTTTTGACAGATTCTCAATGGTGGAGGGACCTTTAAAATTGATCTGGATCAGGGCTTGCAAACTATAGTCCATGGGCCAAACTGGCCCACACTTTGTTTTGTAAATAAAGTTTAATTGGCACAGAGCACTCCCATCAGTTTAGGGATTGACTCTGGCTGTTTTTACACTGTAACAACAGAGTTGAGTAGTTAAAACAGAGACCATATAGCCTATAAAGCTGAAAATATTTACTGTCTGGTCCTTTATGGAAAAAGTTTATTGACCCTTGGTCTAGTTCAACTTCCTTCTATCTGATTCTTGATTTTCCTCCCTTCCTCCCTCCCAACAGAACAGTTAGGGCAGCCTCTGAATTGTTCTCTCTGTTGGCCTTGCTCTCTCCTTCAATCTTACTGCCTGCCTGTTCCTAGCAGAGTAGTCTTCAAATGTCACTGTCACTTGGTCACTTTTTAAAAATCATTGTGAAGAGTTTAAGGAGGAAAGGCTTTGCTCTACATTTATCACTGCCATTTTAATCACTGTGTCAAACCCTTCTGTGGTCCTTACCTACAGAATAGTATTTAAATTTCCTACTCTAGGGTACCTAGGTGGCTCAGTAGGTTAAGCGTCAGCCTTGGGCTCAGGTCATGATCCCGAGGTCCTGGGAGTGAGTCCTGCTTTCAGCTCTCTGCTAAGCAGGAAGCCTGCTTGTCCCTTTCTCTCTGCCCTTTCTACTCATGTTCTCTCGAATGAATGAATGAATGAATGAATGAATAAATAAATAAATACAATATTTGAATAAATAAATAAATATCCTACTTGAGAATTCAGAGTGCGATGGTCTCAAATGAACTTTCTAATGGTTTCCTGTCCTGTGTCCCTTCAGGAAACATCTCAGCCTCACCTTACATCCCATTAGAGCCTTCACCAGTGACGTGGTGGCTGGGGGAACCCCGCCACACAGCTTCTTTTGCAGAGACAGAGAGGGTTCCCAAACTGGAACTCTGCATATTCTCAGGGCACCTTGAACATGAAGCTTGGGATTTGCACGAGAATTTCTACAAAAGGTGGTAGATTAGAGGCCAGAAACTTTTTGAGCTGAACTACATTTAATCACTGTGTTTAGTCAACATTGTTTCTATTTGAAATGAACTCTCACCCCACAACCCATTTCTAAATTATATACTTTTCCAAGTTACAGGCTCAGAAAATCTTTAATTCTGTTGAACTAAGTAGCATTCATTATCAGCTTTGTCTTTGCAGTTTATCCTCTGCTAACCCAAAGCAGGAGGGAGCTACACCATCAACCCATGAGGCGTAGTGCCATTCCCCTGGGCTGGCCTGTCTCCTCCCCTGTCTGTGGGGGCTGATGCTCATCCTATAACGAGTTAACCTTAATTTCCTTAGTATGAACAGAAAGCACGATGTTTATCACATTAGTTTGTCTCTAGGTCAGCTGTGACACCGGTCTATAATCCATGTCCTGGGGGATCTGCCCACTGCAGCACAGCCTATGTTTTTATGCCACAGCCCCTTTCAAACATGCTTGGCATGTTTCAAAATTGGATGGGATCTGATAATTCCCTGCATTTTAGAAATTGTCCTTCCAGAGCTAGGCCCTGAAGAACTTTACCTAGGTGACCATGGCTGTAAAACTAGGAAGGTTTGGGAATCTCTATCCTTTGACTTAGAGACAAGGACACATTTTAGGAGTCTCACAATGATTTTTTCTCCCTGCTTACTCAGCTTCTCTAATTAAAAAAAAAAAAAATCTCTTAAAGGAATCTTTTTTTCTCTACAAGGCACCAAGTATGTTTGTTGGTTGACTGAGATGTTTGGTGTGTGAGTGGGAAGGTTCTTGAGGTCACATCCACTTGGTGTTTTGGAATATCCATTTTTTTTGCCCGCCTCTGTCACTTTAGCAGCGTCATTCCAGGCATGCCAAGGTAGGACTTCACCTTGGAGGGTCCCTTAGAAGGTAGAATATTTTTTTGAGTACTCTAAACTGGTTTTCTCAGCTTGGTTGGGGGTTCAGGAGGGTTCTGGATGGAGGTGATTGTTCCCTTTTCGCTGTGAAACAAGATTCATATTGAAAAATGTGTTAGGAATCTTTTTTGGGTCGGCTTTCAATGTCGCTCTGTTGGTTTCCTTCTCTCTTGGATTTGCTTTGCCCCTCGTTTGCTATGGTGCCATGTCCTGGTTACAAGTAAGAAGAGTTGCTTTCATACAGTTATTTTGGGGTTTGGCCTTGGCCCAGGGTTTGACTCGGAAGACTTAAGAGCTGATACTGTACCAGCGGCTTCCCCTCCTCCTCCTCCTGCCGGGCTGAAACCAAGACCTCGTTCTTCTTCACTTACTCTAGAGAGAACACAGAATGCAGTTCAAGATGGAAGTCAAGGGGGCCCACATGGCAGTCTCCCGCAGTTCCTTCCTGCCATTTGCCTCATCACACATGTTTTTCACTTTCTCTTCTTGCTCCCTTATTTCTGATCTGCTTCCCTTTCCTGATGCCCCAGTGTGCCTTTGTTTCTTGAGACCATCACGCACACACTTGTATTTTGCCCTCACAGTTTCGCTGTGCCCTCTCTTGTGTGATCCTGCTGCGGTCCAGTGGGGCTGCCCACCCCATCGCGTGCATTGTACCTACTGCTGTTTCTGTGGCACTCCCATTACCCCGGCTTTGGTCCTCCCTTAATAACTAAAGGAGGTAGCCAGTGTCCTGAAAAAGATCATTCTATGGTTTCTAATGTGTGGATGCCAAGTTGCATTATCCAGAAACAGACTGGAAACTCGTTTGCTATTCTGCAGAGAGCCCCTTGGCTTAGACTCTCAAACACCTGGGTTTTGTTCTGCACCCACAGGATGGATCCTTAAAAAAAGGAGCCTGCCTTCTATACAGTAACCTTTCTGCCCTTCCCAGAGCCTTTCTTGCCCTCGGCTGTATTTGCTAGACATTCTTTATTTCTGAGTTTGTATCTTAAAATATTACTGGAACTTAGTGCTTAGTGCCTGAGGGAATTGAACTCAACGTGAGCTGCCTGGCTCACAGCCTGCACCTCAGATGTCCCAACCCAGGGACATTTACCAGGAAAATGATTCAACTGTGTTACTTTCTGTTCCTACACGTAAAGGAAACTGTCTTGTCACTTAGAGTCACCTGCAGATCTCAGGATCGTTCTTTGGACCGTCATCCCTCCATGCCCCTTTCTCTGTGCTTTTTTGGCTGTGCTCCAAGCAACACTTGTGGGAGAAGAGAAGTGGCAGTTGGTTGACCTACTGGAGATGTGGGGTTTTGGTTTTCAGGCCATGATGTGGAGCTCTTATGTTTTGTTTCTCTTTGGCTTCTTTTTGTCCACTTCCTTTTCTTATTTTTCAAGCTGTACTATGTACATTAGGGAAAAAAATGTCCAGAATAGTTACATGCTTTGCTTTAACTGCAAGTGGTAAGATTGTAATGAGTGTCAGCTTTCATTGACTCCTGCTCATGTGTGGTTCATGCTGATCAATCCCTGGTCACTCACCCTTCCCTCTTGCTTCCTCTTCTGTCCCCTTTTCACACGTTTTGAGGGGTGTGGATCTGATAGAATGAGAAGAGAACAATGCCAAAGAAATAAAAAAAACCCAACAACACAACAGTATAACTAAAGAGAGCCAGTACTGTATGAAGTTTAAAAAAGGCAAAGAAAAAAAAAACAAAGGAAAAAAAAAGGCAAAGATTAAGAAAAAGGTTGGGGCCCATGGGTGGCTCAATCAGTTAAGCATCCAACTGGACCTCAGCTCAGGTCTTGATCACAGGGTTGTGAGTTCAAGCCCCCTGTTGGGCTCCACGCTGGGTGTGGAGCCTATTAAAAAAAAAAAGAGAGAGAAGAGTTGATAATTTTTTTATTCTCCTCCCCGTGCTTTGTATACAAGTCCTAGTTGATTTTGATGAATGATAGAAATCCACTTGGTTACACTTAAGCAGAAAAGGAATTTACCAAATGGGAATGGGGTGGTTTATAGGATTAACCGAATGGTGGAGAACCAAGCTCTGGCAAAAACCGGGAGTAGGCAAGGCAAAGGCATAGTTTGTGCAGGACATCGCCCTGTTGTGCTGCCATTGAACGGCTCTGGCTCCAGCGGACTGTGGACTGCACTGCAGCAGCGAGTCCTTTCCAGGAGACCTCCTGCTTTCCTGCGGTCCCCGCAAGTCCGGAGTGGGAGCATCTGATTGGCTGTTCTTCAGGTCATGTGCCTGGAGGTGTCGTGGCATTGGAAAAGGAAATATTCAATAGCTGATAAATATATTTGTGTCTAGTTCAATGCACATCACGGAGGCTGTAAGTAAAGATTGATCTGTTGACGTGAGAATTACGCACAAGATGAGGGTCTGTCCCCTGGAGCCCAGTTGGTAACAGTTGGGAGCTGACTTCCCATTGGAGCCCCTCGGTGCTTTGGGGATTATCCCCTCATTCCAAAAAAAGACTTGAAGCAGCAAACAGTTTTGTTCTGGATCCTTCTTTTACTTCTTTAAAATGCCCTTTCCTGTACTTCTTCCCTTTTGCTACAGCTCATTACCCACTGAGTTCTATTTGGCTTCATTATCTGAAATGCATGCGTATTTCACAAGTTAGTGCCTTTCCTTCTGTTCCCGAGTGCGCTCAGAGCTACTGCCCTTCTGTGTTAAGGCAGTTGGAGAAACTTGGGTTTTATGAGATGCTACCCCCCACCGCCCCACCGCCCGCACTCTCACCAAAGTGACCTCTGGGAGATGTCACATTTAGATCTCTGCCAGTAACCATCAGACACATGTGCATCGGGATGCAAGTCTGAGCACGTCCTCCAGGATAACGATAACGGCGCCCCCATATCAAGCGACAGCCCAACTTCCCACACCGCTGGGCAGGAGGCCCTTTGCTGAAAGGAGGCCCTGTCCCATCAAGGAACCTCTGGTTTCAAGACTTAAACATCTTTGTTGGGACTTGCTTTGGAAGAGTTGCTTGTGCTGCCACCTTGGAAAGAAAGTTCCTCTGTCCTTTCAGCCGGGGTGGAGGGCCGGCTGCGAGGGTGGGGGAGGCCCAGGCCCGTTGGCAGTTGAGCTCCACCAATGTTTTCTCAAGCCGAGACTGAGCTCCATTCATCCTCCTGCCCGGTGTGCGGTGGCTGCGTCGCCCCCAGACAGAGCCGGCCGGGCAGCCCCAAGTCTGCATTGAGAACTTGATCCCTTCATGCAACGATTAAGTTTTAGTTAAGTGAAATAAAAAGGCTTCAGCAAAGAAAAGAAAAGAAAAGAAAAAAACCAAGCAAGCAAGCGCAGAACAATACTTGTTTTATTTAACTATGAAGAGTTTTTGACAGCACCCCCTTCCCCGCAGGATATGAGCGCTCTCGGGCCACTGCAGCCCTGCCCCGGGGATCTCAGGCAGAATTAGGCTGGGGGGTGTTGAATGTAAACAGTGACCCTGACGGCCTGGCGTCCGCTCCCCCTTCTTGCTCCCCCCTTCTTGCTCGTCTCTCCTGCTCTCTCGCCACCTCGCCCCCAGCCCCACCTCCCCAGACAGGCACACACCGAACACTGAGCAACTTCAGGTTCGGGCCGGAGGAGAAGAAAGGTGCTTTGTGAAGGGAAGCAAAACATTCCTGGGGGAGGTGAGGGGCCTGGGGCATGAATGTGCCCTCAGTCTGCGCTGGTTTTGCACACCGGCCGCTGCTCCCTCTCCCAGCGCACCCAGGAGGGAGGTGGAGGGAGGAGGGCCCAGCCCCCAGCCAGGAAGCTCTGGGCGTGGGCAGGGCTTGTGGGAATGATTTCATTGGAAAGGCCTGCGATATTTTTTCCCCTCCCGTGTGTGGTTCTTGGAGAAAGTTGGAGGTGGTGGTGATTTCAGTCGCCCTGGCCGCCCGGAGCAGGAGCCGAGCAGAGGCGCTGGCCGAGCTTGCGGGCCGCCGCTCCAGGCCTGCCGCCCGCCTGGGCCCGCTCTGCCTCCACAGCCCCGGCCGCCTTCCTCGCACCGGCTTCCTCCCCCTCGCTCACCCTCTCCAGAACCTGTCGGGGCCCTCCGCATGGGGGGTCCTTGTTCAGTTTTTCTTTTTTGAGAAAAACTCTCCAGAGGAGCAGATGTCACCTAAGGCCCCACTGAAGCCTGTACAAAAGTGCTCAAATGTGGAAATGAGGCCTTGGCATTTTTATTTTTATCGATCGATTTATTTTTAACCAGCGGCTTTTTTTAACTTCTGTGTTCTGCTGTGTTTTCTTGTGTTTAGTCTTCAAGTGCTTCGACTGACCATGACCCGCTGGGCCCCCTCCCTCCCGGCTGGGGTAAGTACCGAACTCCTGAGGACTCAGCCACGGCTGAGGCTCCGCTCGCTGCGCTCCCTCCTCTCTCCCCGAGCGTCGTCTTCACTCCTGGCCCGCATCCTGGCCCGCATCCTGGCCCGCATCCTGGCCCGCAGTGGCCTGGGCCTCTCTCCAGCGTGCTCTCTGGGGATGCCCGGCCTGAGCGCTTCCACGACGGGGCGCTGAGATCCCCTGCACCCCCATAGCGTTCACCTGCCATGGCTGAAGGAGCGTGACCCTGCAGACAGAGTCCCCGAGGAGCAGCCCGTGGGACTGTTGGGTTTTGGTCCTGATTCTGAACCATCTCCCCAACCCTCCATCCTGTCATTGGCCAAGACGTTTTGGCGCTGGCTTACTCCCTGGCGCACTGGTTTTAGGTCTGTGGCTGTGTGATTGGAAGGAGCCGCCTTACCAAACCTTTCTTTGCAGCTGAGATGTTGGAGGACTTCAGCCTAATTTTGACTAAAGAAAAGCTACCTTTTTATCTGTGACCCAGCTGTGAAACAGGCCAGAGGGAAGCAGATGAGACAGTTGAGCGCCGGGTGGCAACTGTGGAAGCGCATCATGGCTGGTTAATAGCGCCATGCTGGGTTCTGCTTGTCATTGGAGAATTTCCAGTCCTGGGTGTGATTTGCCAATAATGAGTTAGAGAGATGGACATCCATGACTTGGGAGAGGTTAGGGGCTTTGTGGCTATTCTGGGAAAGAGCGGCCATGCAGAAAGGGGTCATGAGAGATGGTGAGACGCAGTGCATTCCGTAGCCCTGAGCCGGGTCAGGGTTTTGTTCAGTACAGCAAGGGTCCCTGGGGGTGGAAGAGGGCAGATTTAGAAGGAATCAGCATGTGTTGGGTTTAATGTATTGGTTAGGCCAGTAGAAGACAATAAATGCTATTTGGGTGGTGTTTATAAGGGGTATTAAATTGGGCGGGGGCATGCTCCCCAATAAAAACAGAGAAGTGGAGAATGATAAGATGAGCATGAACTGGAAAAGTATGGCTGTTGAGCTGGAACCCCCTGGTGTAGACATACCACTCCCTGGTAGTGATTTACCAGGTTGCATCACCGCCCCCCCTTGGGCCCACAAGGTGTCACTTAGTGAATTACCACTGCATTTCAGAGCATTGGGAGGACCTCGTGGACCTTCTGGGGGCACGTGTCAGTTAGTGAGGCTTCCAGACAGTTCTGGATTTTCAGCTAGGGAATCCCGTACGGACACAGATCATCCACCTGCCTCTTTGGACTGATGCACGATCCCTGGTGTCTCAGGAATCAGCATCCAGTCAAATGTAATGAGTCGAACACAGGATCCCTGGCTAGGCAGGGGAAAGTGCGTCAGATTAAATGAGAATCTGTGATGTTGTTTGGCAGCCAGTAGACGCTATGACCTGGAGCCAGGGACCCAGAATTGTTCCTGCATCCACAGAGTCAAATGATTGATTTCTGTACCAGTTCTGCTACATGATGGTCACCAAGTAAGAGCAGCTCTAGCGCTTAGAAAAGAGCTCCCAGAAGCCAAGTGTGAGATGGCTGAGATGGGAGGAGGAGCCGTGGTCCGAGTCAACGGTGTTTACATATGATCAGGAAAACACACAAGATTATATTGGTATGAAACTGAGAAAAAGGACCATGTGGCTGAGGGCCAGGGAACCTTCCAAATCAGATCCTCTGGGCCTTGTGTTGGCTTTTTCAGGGCTGGGACTGGGCCACCTTCCCAAGGAGACTTAAGAAAGAACAGAAAGAGCAGCAGAGCCAAGCAAGAATTGCTTTTAGTGGGAGCCTGCGATCAAATCTCCCATACTCTCCTGCTCTCTGTCCTAGGTCCCTTTCTGTTCCTCCAGGAGGAGCCCCCTGGGTCGCCTGCACCCAGGGTTTGGGACACCTGGGATTTAGATCCACAGCTCTTCAGCTGCCCTGCCCCTGGACACGTCACTGAATGCTTCCAAGTGTGTTTCCTCCTAGAGAAGGCGCTCCCCTCAGGACTTCCCCAGCCCCCAGACTGCACTTGTATGCAGTGAGACAGTCCCAGGAGGCGCCCCGGCAGCTGTGAGTGCACAGGCCCCGGGCCCGGCTGGACAGATCCCCCAGCCTGATGATTAGCCTTGGCTTTGGCTCTTGGCAGGGCAGACACAGAGGATCTAGTTCAAAGCAGAAGCTTCTGGGATGGGAGCGGCTTCTCCTTTTCCTCAGAACCTTCTCAGGTAGCCTGCCTTCTGTGGGACAGTCCCATAAGCTGTTCTTTTTTTTTTTTTCCCATAAGCTGTTCTGAGGTGACGGTAGCTCTGTAATAATCTTGGGCATCTTCTTTTCTTTCTTTCCTTTTGTGTGTGTTTTAAAAATTTCTGTCCAGTCCTGGATACCATGTAAGGCAGAGAGACGCCAGGATCCTGGGTTGACACTGGGAACATTGCAGCCTGATGCTTGAGGGAAGGGGAGTGGGCACCTCGCTTCTGTGCCTTTTTTAGCTTTTGGTTTCCCTGTAGCTTCTGGAACTAATTATTTTTATTTCTTTAATTTCCCCCTGTCATTGTAAAAGAGGGAGGGCCATTAGCATCATTCGTTTAGGGGACAGAAACAGGTTTGAAGGCTCAGGAACTTCGTAGGAAAGGTGACCTCTCTTGCGTTTGCAGCCTTGCCCCTAGTCTTGCCTGTTGCCTGTCATCTGCTTGGAGCTGATGGGGCGTGCCTCTCAACGCCTCCCAAAGCCTGGAGTCACCAGCTAGAGTTGGTCTCCCCAGACTTCCATCTATGAGCACCCATGCCCCAGGAGAGGGGAGAGAGTAAAGATTGTCCAGAGGACAGAGACAGGATGCCTGAGCACCCCTAAACACTGTCCCGGCTCGAAGCACATACTTAGTGGAAGGAGAAGGTAGCATCGTAAGTGCCCCAGCCCCGGGCATTCATTGCACACATGCAACATAGCGGTTCTACTGGGATGTGAGAGTTTTGGAACAAAGCTTTGCCTTCATGCAGGGGGAAGGAGAGAAGGTGGAGGGTAGGTAGGCCCTCTGGGAGAGAGCGCTGTCAAAAAGATACGGAGGAGAATGTAGCTACCCCACAATGACCCGGTTCGGATGGAGCAGTTGCATGACTGGAGAGCAACCCATGAGGGACTGGGGTGGGGACCAGGGTTGAGGGGAGGTTGGCCGTGCCTCCACTTTGCACACAGCTGGATGCAATTAGCCTCTGGTTTCAGCTGGGCTCTCCCCCCCTCCTGTTGCCACACTGCCCCCTTCCCTCCAACGAATCAACCGACCAAAGACAGTTCTGGATCTCTAGTTGGAAATGTGTTTATCCTTCCCCCACTCCCCAGTAGGGAAAGATTCTTTGTCCTTTTTACCAGTGACAGATGTGCATGAGCCAGGCTTTCATCAGTTCAACTTCTCTAACAGGTTGGGAACAGGGGCGGAAACTGAGACCTGGCACTCAGGAGATGGGAGCCAGAGGGCAGTGGGCCTGGCCTCAAGGTGTTTCAAGCCAATTATCCTCTTTTCTTTTTTCTCCCATGGCAGAGAAGAGACAGGACAATGGACGGGTGTATTACGTGAACCATAACACACGCACTACCCAGTGGGAGGACCCGCGGACCCAGGGGTAAGGATGTAGGCTGGGTTGGCCCCATGCAGCTCCAGTGTTGGCCAAGTACCCGGGACTGCGTTGGCCTTCTCTGGCCAATATTCTGGGATTTTTAAGCCACCCACAAGCGCCCCAAGACCCTTACCGTTTAGTGTCCACGTAATGAGACTTGAAAGTGGCTCCTTAAATGGACCTTCCCGACGGATAGAGAGTGGCCTGACTGGCAGGTGTTGCTAGTCTGCGTGCCAGTCGTGCAGGCTGCTAATAGTGTGATTTTGAAAGATTTAAGGGAACCTTTCCACCCCTTCCCTCCGGAAGCTGCTCTAGGATAGGGGAATGTGGTGTCTCAGGATTGCTGGTGGCCACTTAGGCCACAGTCGTCCACCCAGGGCTGGTTCTTTGACCTTGGGCTAGTAAACGACCTCTCTCCACTACAGAGCTGCCCTCATGACTTGGGTAGTACCGGGTGCCTTTCCTCAGGGCCCCCCCTCAAGGACTGCAGGGCCTGGGTGAAAGCTGTACCAGCCTCCTAGGCACAGAGACGCAGAAGGCCACATGGACTCTTAGCTCCGCTCTACCCGTGCTTCTAGGATGATCCAGGAGCCAGCTTTGCCCCCCGGGTGGGAGATGAAGTACACCAGTGAAGGCGTACGCTATTTCGTAGACCACAATACCCGCACCACCACCTTTAAGGATCCTCGCCCAGGGTTTGAGTCCGGGTAAGGACTGCCCGATCGACGGTCCACATTTATCCTTGTCTTGCTCTTCCTACTGCCCCCTGGTGGCCGACTTTGGTGTCACATTAGAGGGGGGTGGCGGGAGGAGGGGGAGTGGAAGGGGCTCTCCTGCTTATTCGGGATAACGCCTAGTGGGCTTTCTCTAAAAGCAAGAGCTCTGGCTTTATTTCCGGTTTTTCTTTTTCTCCTCAAATCTGCCTACAGAAATGGCAGTCGTTTCCTTTCCTCAGTGCCTTGCCTTTCTCGTCTTTAACATGGCATCAGCTTTCCTCAGGGCTAACAAGATACGTTGCTAATTTTTGAGAAATCACCTGGATTCTAGAATACCTTTGCTCTTCCCAGGACGAAGCAAGGTTCCCCTGGTGCCTACGACCGAAGTTTTCGGTGGAAGTATCACCAGTTCCGTTTCCTCTGCCACGTGAGTTCTGGGACGGGACCTCCCCCAGACGCTGGGGTCACTTGAGTTGCTTCAGCATGATTTCCCAGCCCAGCAGGGGTGTTCGAATGCCTGCATCTGAGATGGGGCCAGTTACTTGTCCTGCCCCCAGCACTTATCTGACATCGTCCCCAGGAAGCCAGCTCCCATTTCTGGGGTCCCAGGCCCTCTGCCACTGGCCCCGGGAGATGGGGAAGCCTGTTGGTACAGACGGGAGGCCCGACTGCTTAGTGACCCCTGATTTCCTGATTCAGCGTCTGTTTTCCTTTTCTTTCTTTGTTTTTCAGTCAAATGCCCTCCCTAGCCACGTGAAGATCAGCGTTTCCAGGCAGACGCTTTTCGAGGATTCTTTCCAACAGGTTAGAGGATAATCCTGGTGTCTAAGACCAACAAGCAGAAGGCCCCCTCACACCACTTCATCTTCTATCACGTGGCCTGTTAAGCCCACATGGTTGAGTTTCCAGGGTGTGGGCCTGGGTGACCAGTCTCTGCTGAAGGGCAGGACATAGAATTCCCTGGCCCTTGCCCCCAGCCTGCTACCGAAGCAAGAGTGGCAGGCTGGCCATGACGCTCTGTCTCCTCAGATCATGAACATGAAGCCTTACGACCTGCGCCGCCGGCTGTACATCATCATGCGTGGCGAGGAGGGCCTGGACTATGGAGGCATCGCCAGGTGAGCTCAGCGCCCCTGGAAGGCTGTGCCGCGCTGTTTCCCCAGGCCATAGGGCTCGTGGTGGGTACACGTGGGTGCAGGAGCAGGGTCCCAGGGTTGCCTTCTGGGCGAGGTAGCAACCCTTTAGTTACTGGTCTCGGGGGGAGGCTGTGAGCTTCCGAGGGGAGATCTTAAGACATTCTCATTATTTCTGTACCTGAACCAGTCAGGCTGCACCGGTGGGCAGTGGTTAAATATTGGTGTCACTGTCACGTGGTTTCTGTTAAACTCGACCCCGGGCTTCTCGAGGCAGCTGGGACAGGTTCAATCTGGCGTGCCCCTGTGTGCCTGACAGGTGTAAGTTGTGTCACAATCCAGGGGGTCTTGATCACTGCTCAGGTCCGCATCACATGCCATAGGGCCAATAAAATTAAGATAACTGATGTACCCATAACGAGAGCCTAAAGCATTGTCTTGCCCTCACCCCAGTCTACCTGCAAAAGTTAACAGACTCTCTGGTAACACGCTGCCTTGGATCAGGGGGCTGAAGGCCCCCGGCAGGGAGAAGGAGCATCTTGGCCTGTGGTGACTGCTCAGCTCACTGACCTCTCGTGGTGTGGGGACATCTTCTCTCGGTGTTGGGTTCACTTGTTTCTGGTCCTCTGTTTGCTGGTGGCGCTGCCCTCTGTGTCGGCCCCTGTGGATCACTTGCTCTTTTTCTGTGGTGACCTTCTCTCCAGGCTCTGCTTGGTGGTGTGGCTCCCACCCCGTGTGTGTCTGTCTCTCTGTGTCCTGCCAGTGGTTTTACCCTATGGTAGGTTACGTCATGCTGTTCTACCACAGGGTAGAACCACGGACAGGATACCGAGGCACCCTCTGCATCGAAGGACTCCTCGTCTGCCCGGCCACAAGCAGCCAGGGACTGGCCCCCTTGGGATGTCCCCCTGCTGGTGTAGCTCAAGCCCGAAAGGATCCAGAATTCTGGCTTGAGGCTTGTACCTAGGCCACAGAGAGATGCCAAGGCATGGGTGTTGGTTCAGACAAATGCGTGGAAGTGTGGGAAAGGGTATGGTGATGGGGTCTGGGGTGAGGGGAGGGCAAAGAGCAAGGGAAGCCCACTCAAGATGCCTTTTGTATAGCTACTGGGGGTGAGGTTCGTAATCTAGAGGCAGCATGGATCACAGAGTTTTCATGCCTTAGGACCTAGGACTATGTTACTGTGTATTCATATCACGCTGCCTACTTAGGATGGAAACAGGGTGGCTGTTTTCTATAGCACCTTTGCAAGATTTAGGAAGAGATGCCCTTTCTCAAGACACTTCCATGTTGGGAAATGGTCATGATATTTTGGTTTTATCAGAAAAAAAAAAACACACAGCTTGACTGCTATATGCAGGAAAATTGTTGTGATCAATGTGCAAATCTATGATACTTTAACATAGTGCTCTTGTACAGTGCACAGCCGACACAACTGTGCATGGTGGCCCCAGGGTACAAAAAGCTCCTTTGCCATCAGCCACACTGGATACCGGATGTAAAGTCCTGGAATGCATCACCTGGGAGCCCAGAGACATGCACACAGGCTTTCCTGAGCTCTGTCCACAAGTGCAGTTGTCATCCTGGTTCACCCCCGGTCCCTGACCAGCTGTTAATACAAGTTATACCAGGTGTTTATCCTAGTGGGGCTTGACTCCCAGGACCTCATGTCTCCAAACTGGCCCTGACAGGACAGCAGAAGAGAGTCCCCTCTCCAGTGCAGGTATGCAGGACGGGATCCATTACTCTTGTCTTTCTCTCTCCTTTCTCACAGGGAGTGGTTTTTCCTCCTGTCTCATGAGGTGCTCAACCCCATGTATTGTTTATTTGAATATGCCGGGAAGAACAATTACTGCCTGCAGATCAACCCTGCCTCCTCCATCAACCCCGACCACCTCACCTACTTCCGCTTCATTGGCCGATTCATCGCTATGGTAAGTTGCATTGCTGTGAGATCGCTAAAGCAGGTGGCAGCCCAGGAGGCCAGACGTACCCACAGCAACCTGCCGTGCGTGCCCCACCCCCGAGCCCCACGCTCCTCCTCATACAACACCTAACGAGAAATGCAAAGAGCTGGAGAGAGTTCTGGAGATAGTTTGGAGCTCTCTCAGTGGCACCCTCAGGGGCTTTGAGAGGGTTTTCTTGTGTGGGTTTGTGTAGGGCTTGTCGAGCCATAGCCCAGGGTTCCTGGGCTGTGGACGTCGCTTAACTTTGAGTGTGCAGCCTGCCAAGGGGGTTGGTGACAAGCACTGCCCACTTGCGGTCTTACTTGCGGCCGGGAGGGGAGATGCTGGGCAAGGTACCACCGCTTGTCACAGCCCTTGAGCGAGAGTGGGGATGTCTGGCTGAGACACTAAGGCCTTCTGGAAGGGGATCTGGGATCAACACTAGCTTAGAACAGAGCCCTAGTAGACCAGCTGGTCAGGATGTAGGAGGCATCACCAGGGAGTGGGTGAAGAGTGGGGAGAGGGGAGTTTATCTAGCAGTAGGAACGCGGCATGAATGGGGGGTTGTCATGCTGTGTGCATCCTGTCGAGTGTCTTGGGAGGGTAGAGAACCAGGATTGAGGAAGGGAAGCCCATGGGAGCCGCAGTCCTTCTGCCATATTTGGTGGTTTGAGATGTTGCGTTGCTGACTTTCCTTTGCTTCTCCCTGACTTCCTGAATGCTCTGTCCGCGAGAACTCAAGAGCCGTGACTAAATATGTCTCTTCCCCTTGTCTGGAAGTTCTTGGCCAAGGTGCTGGGCTCAGGAAGTGGGCACATTCTTCCCGGGTCTAGAGACCCGCCTGGCCAGGCGGCCGACAGGACAGACCAGTAAAACCCTAGACTATTACTCACCACTGGCCCGCCAGCTCCTGCCGTCGACAGCGTCTGCATTATTTTTGGCTGCCTCTGCCGCCCAGCTCTGAGCGTCAGTGAGTCAGGGCTGCCACCTGGGGTTGTGCTGCCTGTGAGCGTGGGGCACATCTCTGCTGGAACAGGGAGCTGGCGGGCAAGCGTGCCAGGCAGGCAGTGGGTTCCTAAGTGGGCTGGCTCTGCTTGCCCCTGTTGTCTGCAGGTGTGATGAGAGTCTGTCCCAAGGTCACGGTTGCTCTTGGGGAGAAGGGGTAGGTAGTTGGGCTTTGGCGTGGAGCATCCAAGAGCCTGCCTGGGCAGTGTCCTAAGAAGACCAAACACCTTTGGCGTGCCTCTTCCTCCGCAGGCTCTGTACCATGGAAAGTTCATCGACACAGGCTTCACCCTCCCGTTCTATAAGCGAATGCTCAACAAGAGACCAACCCTGAAAGACCTGGAATCGATCGACCCCGAATTCTACAACTCTATTGTCTGGATCAAGTGAGTCCTCTCCCCCGCGCCGTGCTGGGAGGACAGGGGTCTCTGGTTGGGGAGGAGGCATCGCTGGCCTGTGTTTTCTCTGCTGGAGTGGCCCTGAGCGCATACCAGCTGTGTAAGTGCTGGTGGAGATACGCAGCTCCTCGGTTTCCCTGTGGGACAGCTCCAGAATTCTCCCCGTGGTCAGGGGGAGGTCCCAGGCCACTGTCTGGATTCAGGCTGCGGGTCCTGGCATCCTCTGAGCGCTGATGCACCTGACAGAGTGGGATGAGGGGAGACCCTTCTAAGGTAGACGTTTTCCCTTTCGGTCTCTTGTGCCCCCAGAGAGAACAACCTGGAAGAGTGTGGTCTGGAGCTCTACTTCATCCAGGACATGGAGATCCTGGGCAAGGTGACAACCCACGAGCTAAAGGAAGGCGGGGAAAGCATCCGAGTGACAGAGGAGAACAAGGAAGAGTACATCATGTGAGTATCCCGGGGGCCAGGGGGCGGGAGCAGAGCCACCCTCGGTCCTGGGGCGTGCTCCAGCCAGGCCCCCCCTATTTCACCAGGGGCACGGCCGCCGCCCCTGTGGCATCGGCACATGAGGGCTGCCCACGGCCTGTCCCACGCTGACCGGAGCCCCTGGCCACCCGGAAGAGCTGCCGTTTGCTCTCTTTCCCCCACGTGCAAGGCTTCAAGACTGCAGGGCTTTGAAGAGGCAGGAAGCTTCGATATCTCCCTTTCCTTTCTCTGGCAGAGAGGATTTCTGTGTCCGTGTGTCTGAGCCCATCCTTGCATGTGTGTCTGTGTGCAAACTCACCCACGTGCCTTCTCCAGGTCTCTCGGTCTAGTCTCCTGACCTCCACGTTTGTGAAGTTCAGTCAGCAGTGGTGGGATGGGGAGGAAGCGGTGGGATGTCAGAGGTTCAGCTGTCTCCCACTGCCCTGGCTGCTCCCAAGGCCGATGCGGAGTGGGTCTGGGTGTGTGCCACGCGGCCTCTGGGCTGATATCTCACGGCTGTGTGACCGTGGCCCGGTGGCCGGCCCGAGCTGTGCCTGAGCAGTGGGCCTTGGCTCCCCTGACAGCGCACCTTCGGTTTTAGGCTGCTGACCGACTGGCGTTTCACCCGGGGCGTGGAAGAGCAGACCAAAGCCTTCCTGGACGGCTTCAACGAGGTGGCCCCCCTGGAGTGGTTGCGCTACTTTGATGAGAAAGAGCTGGAGGTGAGAGCTGAGGTCCCCGGGACCCTGAGCCTCTGCCTCTGGGGCAGTCGTGCCCGTTGCTGGCAAACCGTGGTTCTGCAGAAACCCGCCAGTAAAACTTCACCTTCCCTCTGGATGGAGGCGGCAGGGCGGATAGTTGTGATTTGATCTCTCAAATCTGTTCCTCCCCTGGTCCTGGTTTTGAGGGGGTCCATGCTCAAGACTCCTATCACCCATATTACTCCCACTGCCAGCAGAAATAGATGAAAATGTTTGGGGCGATTCCACCTGCTGGTGAGTGGGTGAGGCGCTGTGCACCTGTGGGGAGGGGGTGGGCCTGGGGCTGCTGACACCTGTCCCCCTGCAGCTGATGCTGTGCGGCATGCAGGAGATAGACATGAGCGACTGGCAAAAGAACACTATTTATCGGCACTACACCAAGAACAGCAAGCAGATCCAGTGGTTCTGGCAGGTAGGTCCTGGGACCCGTCCCGGCCGAGTTGGGCTAAGGGTCTTGGAAGGGATATTTTAGTGGTCAGCCACAGGAAAGAGGCCTGATTAGATCCCAGGCTCCTGGACACATGTTGGGGGGTCACCTCCCTCATCTTTGGCACTTTCCTCCATTGGTGGGAGGAGAAGAGGAACCCAGCCTTGGGGTGAACAGAGCTGTTGCAGCTGGGTTGTGGCCAGTGCACCTGACGGGACGTGTTAGTGGTCAGCCGATGTGTGCGGGAAGGAAAGCACCAGGCCGTGTGGTTTCCTGCCAGCCTGGGGGTGGAGGGACAGGACAGCACGTGCTGGTCTCCAGAGAAACTGAATGAGCTCGGAGTCCTGGATATAATGAATTGATTCTTCCAAATGTGAGATCTTGTCGTTTCCCTTATGAAGTATAGCATACGTGAGAAAGAGAAGGTATATAAAAATCTCTTTTTGAAGGCAAAATTCCCATCCCATAAGATTCACAATGTGAAGCATTTTAAGGTATTACGGTTCATTGGTCTTTCACATTGGTCTTTCATTACCACCATCTAATTCCAGAACATTACATCTCCCCGCCAAAAGAAACTCCATACCCATTAAGCAATCACTTCCATCCTTACTATATGTTTAAAAGCAGAACTTGGCTGGGAAAAGAATACCTGGCTCGGGGTGCCCCGGAGCCCCAGAGATGTCCCATGGGTTGGTGGGAATGTCCTACAAACTCAGCCTCTCAGATGGAGCAGCTTTGGGGTTTCCAAGGCTGGTGGCTGTAGCCCCCGACCCCAACCCGGGCTTTGTGTTCTCAGCCCCAAAGAGGGGTCCTGGCTGATGGGAGTCACAGGTTAGGGCGAGGTTTGGGGTCAAGTGGGTAGCCTGGCTCTGCTCTGACTGGCGGAGTTCTAGGTGGTAAAGGAGATGGACAACGAGAAGAGGATCCGGCTGCTGCAGTTCGTCACTGGGACTTGCCGCCTGCCCGTTGGCGGCTTTGCTGAGCTCATTGGTAGGTCTTCCCTTGCCTTGCTGGCGCCCTAGGGTGGGCCTGAGGGCAGTGGCTCGGGTGAGTCAGTGGGTGAGGCCTGAGGCTCCTGTGGGTGGAGCCGGGGCCCTGCCCTACGAAGGGGCCGTCCTTTGTATATGAAGAGCTTCTCTTCGGATACAGGGAGCAACGGACCACAGAAGTTTTGCATCGACAAGGTTGGCAAGGAAACCTGGCTGCCCCGGAGCCACACGTGGTGAGCGTTTTGGTGTTTCTGGGAGGTGGCCAGAACCTCACAGCCCCGACGAGCCCGGCGGGTGGGGCGGCCTCAGGGACTCTGGCAACCTCCTGGGGTTGGAGAAGAGGCGCCCCGAGGCTTTTTGGGAGTTGCGGCAGCAGTTGCTCGCCCTCACCCTCGTGGCCTTCCCAGCTATTAAATATTCCACCGTTTCTGTTCCGGTAAACAGAGGGCTGCCTCCCCCTTTCTCCTACTGCCCTGCCTCCTGACCACCCGAGGTCCAGGGACAGGAAGCATTAAGGCCTCACGTAACAGGGCCCTCAAGGGCTCCACTCTGCCTTCTAGCCCCTTGGCACTGTGGTCAAGCCACAGTCACGTGAATGACTCTGAGCCCTCCCCGCACGGCAGCCAGGCTGGGAGCCCTGACCTCCCTGGGCTGACTGTCCTGCTTCCCTCTCTCAACAGTTTCAACCGTCTGGATCTCCCACCGTACAAGAGCTATGAACAGCTGCGAGAGAAGCTGCTGTACGCCATCGAGGAGACTGAGGGCTTTGGACAGGAGTAACTGAGGCTGCCCCTTCCCACACCCCCCGGCGCACATGTAGTCATGAGTTCTTCCTGCCGGGGAGGCCGGTGGCCACAGAGCTCCCGGGAGGCTCCCCCCACCGCCCCAGGTGGCAGCCGTGCGTGGGACCACACTGTCCTCAGGCTGGTGGTAGCAGAGCCTGACCTCAGGAGGCCTGTCTGCCTCCCCCCACCCCCCCACCGGTGGCAGTCTGGAATAAAGCCCCCATGTCACCTTTGGTCCCGTCACCCACTGCAGAGTCTGGAGGCCTGACCCTCGCAGTCAGCTCTTCCCCCTTCCGCCCCGAGACCAGACCAGCCGTAGGCAGCATGAGAATGTGAGGGGGCGCCCTGTGCCCAGGGCTGCTGCAGGAGGCCTGGTTCTCGTGTGCTAGTGAGGCAGCAGGGAGCCCGGCCACCCACTCAGGCTGGCTCTTCTGGGCCCAGAAGGCCCAGGGTCTTTGCCAGTCAAGGACGTTCTGTTTTTGATAGAACTTTTCCAGTGATCTGTATACGATGGAGGTCTGAGGGAGAGGACGTCTTCCCGCACCCGGAGAGAGCACTGGGTCTGGGCGGCCACTCCCTGTCCCAGGGGGATCCAGCCCCCGAGGCTGAGCGGTGAAGCCCATCTCTGCACTCAGTGCGGGACCCTTTGTCCTTTCCTGCAAATAAAGTGTTGTACCAGCTGCTAGGGTGGCAGCGGCTTGGAAACAACAAACCCCCTCAGACTTTCTTTGCCCTTTCACATCAACTCGAAGCATTCTGTGTGTAGGGTGACTTTGTGTTTTGATGTCGGTGTGCTGCTATCCCTTTGTGTCCAGGAGCTGGTATGCCAGGTGTCGCTGGGACCTTGAGGGATCTGGCACCAGTGGTCCAAGGACTTCCCCAACAGCTGCTCCTCTTAGGAACCCGCTTAGCAGTTCTGGGAGCTCAGGCGGGCCTTGCCCTGCAGCCCAGCCTCCCAGTGGCCCAGTCTCCAAGCCTTGACAGAGGGGAGGGGGGGAGGGTCCCAGGTGTCACCCAACCTTTGATGGAGAACTCCCATTGCTAGATGTAGTTTCTAGGCAGCCCCAAGTGATGGAGCATGTGGGGGTGGGTGACCCTGTCACTCTGTCACTCTCCAGTGGCCCTTAAGGCTTCAGGCAGGTCCGTTAGTCTCCTGTTGAGAATTCAGTGTGTCCCAGCCACCCTAGGGCATGTCCATCCTGCCTGGAAGGGCGGCTTTATCTGGACACGGAAGGTGACGGTCTTGGAGACCAGCAGAACGGAGTTCCCACCAGCCTCCGACATGGGCATTCCGTGGCGTGCGGCGATCGGCAAGCAGAACATGCTCCTCTGGGATGCTGGAGGGGTTGCTCAAGCTCTCCAGTCTGGGCCCTCGGGCTCCAGCCCTGAGCACCGACGACAGACTAGCTTGAGCCTCCTAGGACCCTAGGCAGGCCCACTGACCTCTGTAGGGCAGTGTCACATCCCCAGATCCTGGTCCTTCCTTCCCCCCACTCCCCCCCACCCCCGGGCCACAGAGGGAGGGAGAGCCTGTGTCCACTGTGTTGCATTTGCTGATTTGAGTGGCTCAGCTCACTGGAGCTCAACCTTTTTTCTTTTCCTCGAGTCATTTGCTGTGCTTCCCTGCAATATTCCACACTACTGGGGGGTTGGGGTACCAGCTGCTGTGTGGGGTCTGGAAACCCGCGACTCATGGCTGTTCAGAGTGTGTTCATGTGTGTGTGTGCGTGTGTACATACATGTATGTAACCGAGGTGTCGTGTAGAATGTCCTTTGGTAGCTCTGGGTTGGTTGACAGATGGTTTTGTGATACTTAACCCCCTTGCCTTGGTATTGCCAGTTTCTCGTGCAATAAACAATCAGCAGCTGTGGGTGGTGTTGGCGTGGATGTCTGCAAAATCGCTGTCCTCAGATGAGAGGCCTCTGGGTGCCCCAAACCCTTCAGGCAGGCCCCCATTGGGGTGGAAGTTCCGTGACTTGCTGCTTTTAGGAATGTGTAACTGAGACAGTCATATTACTTCTGGCTGGCTGAGTCCCTGTGCAGGGATCTCTGGGGTGGCTCTTGGTCAGGGTTTCCTCACTGCACCCTTTGGACGCCAGGCCAGTCTTTCTATGTCTATGAACAGTTGTCGCTGCGGAGCCAGAATACGAACAGCTGTGGCTGCAGGTTGGGTGGGTTTTGGAAGCCAGCTCCTGGGGACAGTGTCTAGGCAGTCGTTCATTGGAGAAACATTTACTGAGTCCCATGATGATAGAGGGATGCTATGATCTCAAGCTAAATCATCACATAAGGTCTTGCCACCCACTTTTTTTGAACACTTAAGGATTCAGATGGGATGGATCACCATGCTATGGTGTCTTGATGCACAGGACATGGAAATGACGTTTGCCAAGCCTTGTCCTGATTGTGCCTCTTCTCAGGGGAAGGCAGAGATGTTCAGAGTGGTTCCTCCCTGGAGTTTATTAGATAAATTCATGGCCCCACTTCAAAGCTGTTTTTTTGTTTTTGTTTTTGTTTTTTTACTTGACAGAGCAATGCTGTGCTTTGAGAAAATTATTGAAAAAAGTCTACACATTAGGCAGACATACTGTAATAAATTCAGAAAAGACGTGCTGAAATGGAAACTGTTCTTCTAGACTTATCCAGAAATCGCTGCTGTTAAGTTTGCTGCGGCCCTTCCATTCTATTTAGTGTGCGCTTGCAAATCATATATACATAGAATTTTTAAATACACCAAAAATGGAGCTTTGCACAGTGGCAGCATCGTAGCCAATGAGGTTTATCTGAGGCGTGATTATTGCTAATACACCAAAAATAGGATCTTATACTGAGCAACTCACTTGTCTCATTCAACAAAATTTTCGGGAAACCTTTCCATCTTCCTCAACATAGGTCTGAATGATTCTTTAATGACTGTGATATTACGAAGTATGGTTCCTGTAATACACCCATCTCCTACCCCAAGGGGTATTACAGTTGTGTCCAGCAGTTTGCTCTTGGCTGTGAAGCTTCAGCTTGTGCACCAGTGCTGCCCTCCCAGGAGGGGGCAGTCCTGAAAGTACAGTTGTTGATGATCTGCCTTTACTTTAACTTAAAAATTTTAAAAAGTCTTAAAATTCAAAGATAGAGTGAAAGATATAGTGAAGGCTGCTTACTCTTATTCCTCGGCCACTCTGATCGCCTGCTAGAAGCCAGTTTGCTGGTTTCTTTTGTACCCTTCCAGTTTGAACTTTAAAACCCCCAACAGTCTACCCCACGGCCCTCAGAGAGGCTCCTGTTTTACTAGCCGCAGCAATGGGCAGATGGGCAGAATCCCTTGCCATCCCACTCTGAACCGCATCTGAGCTGTACTGCACCCGGCTGTCCCTCTGGCTCTCCATCTGCATTCCCTCCTTTTTCTTCAGGCAGCTGTCTTTTCACTTCTATACAATCAAGTTTTTTTTTAACATTGTATTGTGTAATTATAATGAAATCATCTGTACTTTTTCTAAAGGTTTATTCAAAAAGCGGAAAACAACAAAACCCATCTCTATTACTATGACTATATAAATATTGTTTGCTCCATAACTAAATAACATAATACAACTGTTTCTTCCCCATACAGTCTTTTACCCTCAGAGGTTCTAATTACCTCTCTTTGCTTTTATTATATCTTCAATTTCTTTTTCTTATTGTGAAGTGTTTCAAGTAGGAATAGGCAGGCAGAGAGGCCCACCTACCCCAACTCGATGTCATAAGTTCTGGATATAATTAGGCAAAGCTATAGAAGATGATTTTGGAAGGAAAGATCTGATATGACTTCCTTTGTCATTCAAGATCTCCAATGGATCTCCCAGGTGTCATTAAGACTTTACATAAGGTGGGACCTCACTGGATCTAGAGTCTCAGTGCTCACTATCCCACTGCACAAGGGCAAAGAGAAGATAAGAGGATGCAGTGATTGGGCAAAGATATTGGGGCTCATATCACTCTTCCAGAAAAACCCTGAAGACCTGTGTCTCTGTCTAGAGGTATGCTTACAGAGAGCAAGCTCTCTTGGTTCTTGAGCCAAACTCGGCATCAGCAAGAAAATTGAGTAAGTGCCCGGAGTTATTATCACCCCAGCTTGTTTCCCTTTGGTCTGCCTTGTGAATCTAGGATTTTAATATCCTTTTACTTATCCAGTCCCCCTGATTCTGAGGTTGATTGAAGTGCCACGGTCTAGTTCACTTTTTTGCAGTCCATGTTTATGAGTCAAGCATCAGGAGAGTCAGATCAGGGCAGGTGACTTCTTTGGCGCACTTTTCTCCATACCATTTGAACGTCACGGATTCGGGGTCTAGCTCTGATTCAGCTGGTTCTAGTGACTAATCCTTACTTTCTTATTGATGCTTGTCACAGTTTTGGCCTCTTCAGCTTGACTCTTGTCACTCTTTTGGATGTTTTTGATGGTCTATGTGATATTCTACTCCCAACTTCAGTTCTATGGCTCCAAACACAGAATCACCTATTCTGTATTCTTTTTGTAGTAGTGTTAGAAACCAAACGGAGTCCCATTAAGATGGCACAGCAAATTCATGACTTGGCCAACCTCTCTGTTCCAAACATATAATAAAGACACATAAAATATAAAAAAAGAAAAAAAATAAAAAGAGAAAGCCAAAAGGCTTTTTCAAAAACAAGATAAAGATTTCCAAGGGCCAGAAATAGAACAAAATGCAAAACACTGAACAAGACTGCAAGTGTGCCTCCGCACTCAGGTCTGGCCGTGGTAGCTGGGACTTCAGCTGCTGGGGGGGGGGTGGTGGTGGTGATGGTCAGTGGGTCTGAATAAGCTCTAGTATGGACACGCACTGGGCAGCAGCCCACTGCTCCCTCCCATTTCATAAAAAGCAGGCCGACCAGCAAACTGCAACAAAGCCAAACTGCTTCTGCTG
Organism: Canis lupus familiaris; assembly: GCF_011100685.1. Taxonomy (NCBI): domain Eukaryota; kingdom Metazoa; phylum Chordata; class Mammalia; order Carnivora; family Canidae; genus Canis; species Canis lupus. Next base: position 80,383,553 of record NC_049226.1, on the reverse strand, counting down.
TGCACCTGGCTATGGCTTTGATTCCTAGGTCATCCCAGGCCAGGGCCCAAACTGCCACTCAAAAGATAAGGCTGTAGAATGGATCCCCAGCAGGACAGGAGGAGACAGCTGCAACACCATTAGGAAAGAGCACACACACAGTGAGAAAACAACTCTTTTCCTAATCTTTGTGGCTGTCCATATTTCAGAAGGCACTCCTGGGTGGTCTCTTTCCTGTTGGTCTTTGCCGTAAGGGGACTAGATGGCAGGTGGACCTTTTCACGGAGGCCATAAATGTCATTGCTCAAGTGTCTTTTCTCTGGGGTGATCATTTCCTCCAGAGAGGAATGCTCTGTTCCCCACCTGAGGGCAAGGATATACCTGAGCCATGGTACACCTGCCTGTAGGTTCCCTGGGGATCAGGAGAAGGAAGGATCCTAGGTTCCCAGAGCCCTGGCCCCTGACTTGACCTTTTCTGGCTCTCTGGCACCTCCCCTCAGCCTGGTCTCCTGCAGCTGGCAGAGGGGAGATAGCCAGGCTCTGTGGCTGGGGGTAGGGACCTGGGTGTCCCACCGTTCCATATAGACACTGCTTTTAACTACCTCTGTTGTGCTCTTCCTGTCCTCCTGCAGCGCCCAAGTGTGGAGTCTCTTTGGGGACTTTGCATGTCTCTGCATCTCCCTCTGCAGTGCTTTAGGTTAAAACTTCTGCTTAGCTAGAAGTTTTAGTTCTCCACCTGCTTTCCACTTTTTTAACACTTTGTTGAACATCCTTGCCCAATCACTGAATCCTCTTATCTTCTCTTTGCCCTTGTGCAGAAAGACTTTTATAAAGCTTTCTTCACTGTCATTTTGAGGCTGGAGGATGCTAAGAGATGGTAAACCTGCCATCTCAATTAACTTCCTTTCCCTTGATAGACCTGCCAGGGTGGGCAGAGGAGGGGGTAGCTTGCAGCTGGCAATCTGCACGGGGGTCCCAAAGGGGACTTGACTGTCATCTAATCTGTCCCTGTTTACCTCTCTGGCACTAATTCCAACCTCTCTCAGGTCCCAGTCTTTCCTGGCTCACTAGATCTCCTTGGCTAAACCCCTTCCACACTGATCTTGGCTGGAGACCCTGCTGCAGGCACCTTCTGCTTTCCTTCTAGAAATTTGTTGAATTCTCTTTTCTACCTCAGGTGCTCTCTCTGTCAAATTGGGCCTTAATGACCAGGGAAAAATGGGAAACCTTTTACATTCATTTGCTATCATTTTAATGGAGTCTTGGTAGGAGGCAATGATAAGTACATGTCAATTACAATGGGATTTTTGCTATTTGGCCACAGTTAAACCCATTATGCCTTACCTCTCTAAGAGCACTGATTTGGTTCCTAATGCTTGGGGTTTGCTTTGTTTTGTTTTGCTATCTCCAAAGCCAAGAAGATAGTCCTGTTTATAAACAGGACAAATGTTTTATTTCTGCATTTTCTATTAACATTATCTTCATTTTAAGACAATTAAGTGCTGAAATTTAAAAAATAAACCCCCTGTAGCTTGTTGCAGATTACTCTGGTGATTCTTATTCCTATCAGTGGAAGGAAGATTTCTTCTTTTTTAAAAAAAATTTATTAGAGAGTGAGAGAGCGAGCTCCAAGTACACATGAACAGGGGGAGGGGCAGAGGGAGAGGGAGAAGCAGGCTCCCCCCCCCCCCCAGCAGGGAGCCTGACATGGGGCTCCATGTGGGGCTTAAAGTGGGGGTTGATCCCAGGATCCTGGGATCATGACCTGAGCAGAAGGCTGACACTTAAGTGACTGAGCCACTCAAGCACCCCCAGGAAGACAGACTTCTTAGGGGGCCCCCTTAGGACCTCTTCCTGGTATTCACACCCTAGTGGGTTAATCCCCTCTCCTTGAGTGGTACTGGGCTAGTGATTTGCTTTTTGCCAGTAGATCAAGGCCAAGGTTTTGGGTGTCACTTCCGTGATTGAATTACAAAGGATTTGACCTCCTCCTTGCTAGCTGACTCTCCATTGCCCTCTCCACTTGTGCACTTTGATGAACTTTCGAGTTGGAGAGACCCATGGGGCAAGGGACTGAGGCCCTCAGTCTAACAGCCCACGAGGAATTAAATCCTGCCAACGACCATATGTGCTTAGAACCTTAAGATGACTGCAGCCCAAGTGACACCATGATTGCAGCCTGAGAGCGTCCCAGAACAGAGAACCCAGCCAAGCTGTGCTAGGGCTCCTGATCCGCAGAAACTGAGATCATAATGTGTGTTGTTTCAGCTACTAAATTCTGTGACAATTTGTTACACAGCAATAGATAACTAATACACCCTCCTCGGTCAGATTCAATGTCCTTGGATTAGCATCTCTTCCGTGTTCTGGGCTCTGAATGTGGCCATGATTCTCAGTAAATCAAAGAGCCAGAGCATGAAGATTATATGTAGATCAAAAATCTCACACTAACCAGGAACATAGGCAGAAAGGTACCAGTATTGCTCTTCTTCCTTTATGAGAGGAAAGCAAATCCTGTGAAGGCGGAATCATTTCAGTCCCTGCCCCCAGTCCACAGCCTGACATCACTTGCCCAGCAGCACCAATGGTCTCAGAGGCCTTGGGTCTGGCCCAGCCTGTGACTGTGGCACTCTGCCTTGGGATGCCATTAGTGCTGATCTGGGCCTCCAGCCAAACCCACTTGGCAAGAGTCATGTCCAATCTCTCCAGGACAATTTGGGGTCTGTTTCCTCTGTAATTACAGGGCGAGCAGCAAGATAGGTGGTACCATTACAGCAGTGTACTAGCATGAAGGATGCCCTCTGCAGCTCCAGGACTCCCGCTGAGAATGGCTCAAGTGGCACATCTTCCTCCTCTATAGGGTTCTCCACGTGAGCATCTGGGTGGATGTGAAAGCATTGTTTCTTCTGTGAGGGAGTTCATTTCACCCTTGATCATTTGGATTTTATAGTCATGGTCGCTTGCTAACTCCTTGTCATTGCTTCATAATGGCTAAAGTATAGGGTGTATGGGGTGGGGAGAAGCAGCTCATGCATTAAACTTGGACTCTTACCCTGTCCCTGCTCTCCAACAGGGCACACACCCCTGGTGCATCAGCTGTCTGCCTTGGGGTCTGGGAAGCCCCTCAATAAGTACTTCCCCCCCCCCAGCTTTATTGAGATATAATTGACACAGAGTATTGTGTAAGTTTAAGGTATACAAGATGATGATTTGATAGACGTATATATTGCAAATTGGTTATCACAATAAGGTTAGTTAACACATCCATCACCTCATTTAATTACCATTTTGTTTTCATTGTTGAGGACACTTAAGGCTGTGTTGTGGTAGGGCATTTAAGATCCACTCTCTTAGCAACTTTCAAGTATACAATACGGTATTATTAAATGTAGTCACCAGGCTGTACCCTGGATAAATATGACAGAGAATAGTGTGGGGAAGTGGGAGCAAGAGTCTACTTTAGATAGGACCTTAGGGAAAGCATCTCAAAACAGGCGTTTCAGCCTGGACACCTGAAAGCTGGGGAGGAGCCAGTCAAGCAAAGAGCCACGTCCGGGGTCGGGCCTGTCAGGTACAGTAGCCTGATTGGGAGACTGGCATGTTCTAAAAGTGGGTAGAAGTCTGGTGTGGCTAAATACTGATGGAGGAGAATAAGCAGGAACAGTGTGAATGAGGTTGGCAGATCAGGGTGGATCTCACCATGTGTGGAGCCTGATGCAGGGCCTGATCTCACAACCCTGAGATTATGACCTGAGCCAAAATCAAGTGTCAGACGCTCAACTGACTGAGCCACCCAGGTGCCCCAGTATTGTTTTGAATTTTAAAAGGGTAGGAAAGAATGAGATTGAAAGGGAAATATCATATATGGAATTTAAAATGCATATTTACAAAATTAGACTGCATGTTCTTCCACAATCCATCCCATATATAAGGACATTTACTCAAAAAAAAAAAAAAAAAAAAAAGGACATTTACTCAACACATATAAGCCTCTATCACTTGTTCACTTGTGTATATGTCTGTGTGAGGGGGGGCTGGAACTATAGTGGAAATCAGGATGAAGGTAAAAATAGTTCAAGTGAGAGGGGCCTTAAAAGATGATGATAGCTATGAGCTGAGGAGTAAGATTCATGCAACCCTCTCCAGCCCAAATTCACCGTCTAGCCAAGCTAACTCTGGCATGAGGATAGAATATGGAAAAGGAAGATGAGAAAGTATGCAGAAATTGCAGGTAGGCAAACTTAGCAGCAGAAAAGGTAGATGAAGGTCTGGACCGCGCGGGGAAATACAAAGGGCAGCCATCAGGTGGTTGGTAGGCCCAGCAGGTGGCTGAAAGCAGAGGCTGAAGGTGAGCAGGACCAGTAGGACTTCTGAGCTCTGGGCGAGTGGGTGACTAGCCAGGATATGGACTAAGGAGGAACAAGTTTTGGAATTAGAAGCATCATATGGGTTGAGACTTTTTAAAAATATGTAACTGATAGGTCAAGTAGGATGAAGCTTCAGAGAAAACTAGAGCAAAAGGGGCCCATGAGGGTCCAAGAGAAGCAGGATGAGTGCAGGGAGAAAAGCCTCCAGAGATCAGGTCAAGTGAGGTCAAGTGAGGTCAGGCTGACAGGGGCCAACTGGTTGGGTCAAGTGGAAGCTATTGGTGACTTCAGTGCAGGCTAAAGTGGCACGGTGGGGACAAAAGCTGGACTGTGTAAGATTTGAAAAATGCTCAGAAGATAAGGGAGCAGAGATGGCTATTTGCTGAATGAAGTTAACCAGGATGGAGGGGTGTGTGTATGTGGAGATGGGAGAGAACGGAGTGTTTATATCCTGAGGGGTAAAAGGTAGGGATAAAGACAGGGTTGAAAATAAGAAAGGAAGGGATAAGAGATGAAGTAAAGACGTTAGCTGGTTACTTTGGTTAAACGAGTAGGTAATTATGTTGTTAGTGATCAGATGTTAGCTGTACCATATAGATAGAAGTTGACATAGGTCCTAAGCTGTGAAGGAAAACACTTTGTGGAGTGTAATAGACGTGTGTGTATGAGAAGTCTTGAGCTGGGAAAGGACTTTTTTTTTCTTATTTTATTTATTTACTTAGGGAAAAAGAGAACCCAGAGAGGGGCAGAGGGAGAGAATCCTCAAGCAGACTCCTCACTGTGCAGGTAGCCCCACGTGGGGCTTGATCCCAGGACCCTGAGATCATGACCTGAGCTGAAGCAGATGCTTAACTAATGGAGCCACCCAGGTGCCCCAGAGCTGAGAAAGGACTTCTTAAACATGATCCCTGGGGTGCTGACAATAGGCAAGAAATGGATAGATTTGTCTGTATTAAAGGTTCTCCCACTTCCACATGTACAGAAACCACCGGAGGGCATCTTAAAAACAGATTCCTAGAGTCTAATGCAGTAGGTAAGTTGTTTAAATTTTTATTGAAGTAAATTATATCTAAAAAGGTCATACTCGGGATCCCTGGGTGGCTCAGCGGTTTAGCGCCTGCCTTTGGCCCAGGGCGCGATCCTGGAGTCCCGGGATCGAGTTCCGCATTGGGCTCCCGGCATGGAGCCTGCTTCTCCCTCTGCCTCTCTGTCTATCATAAATAAATTAAAAAATCTTAAAAAAATTTAAAAAGGTCATACTCAAAATACATCATATCCGAGTTACTACATTTTACTATCATGTGTGTTCTTGAAGTTATTTTTGTCTATTCTATCCGTATTTAGGTAATACTCTGTAATGCCGTGCTGCTGTGCATCTTGAGATCTTCCCAACAAATGCCAGGATCTTGCAATCAAGCCATGGTGGGAGTATTTACACCAGGGAAATTGGCCAAGGCTACACATTAAAAAACCCTGCTGTTTCCCCCCCCCCCCTTTTTGGAGAACTAGTTGTTTCACTCTTACCAGCACACCACTGAATATGGTCTTTAAAGAAATCAGGTGTGGTATCAGCAGTGAGGAAAATCAAAGCATAAGCGATCTGCCGAGCTGAGAAAACTGTATTCATTGCCCACACAGTAGGGTGGGTGGAGAAGAGCAGAGGTGGAGGTGTGGCAAACTGACCCCATCTTTTTGCACTCATGCACTCTCCAGATTCTTTCAAAATCTTGTCTGGATGGTTGCAGCCCAAAGCAGAAATGAGGGTAAGCAACTCTGGGCCAGGTTCCCAGTCCCGTCCTGACCTGGCCACCAAGGCAGCTCTGGCCGGGAGACGAGGCTAGTCAATGGCGCCCTCTAGTGTCGAAGAATAGACTGGCTCCAAAGAGGAGTGCGGAGAAAGCGGTTTCTCTGGGTTTAGACCCTGGAAACATGAACTTCCCTGATCTCCTCTTCCTTTCTTTTCCTCTATATTCTTTCCCCACTTCCATTTCCCTGCTCTTTGAGTCACTTCCTACCTACTCCCCCAACAAGAATATTATTTTTTGATAGATCTGAATTCTGTGTAGCTCCCAGGCTACCATTGATAATACGGAGTTGAATAGCATAAAGTACTTATGCAATATATATGCAAATCAGTACTTGCCTATATTACGTATAATAACTTGGAATGAATTGGTTTAGGAAAGCTGTAAAAAATCTGCTCTTGTGTGTCACATAAGTCAAATGTTTCCTTGCCTTTGAAGCATACCCCAGATCCTCCCCATTTCTGGGAACAGGGGCAGATGAAGTAGTTTTCTTAGTGTGTTGTAGTTTAACAAACAACCCTAATTTCACTCTTTTATGAAGGCCTGCATTCAGTCTTTTGTTTGAAGTGAGAAAAACTGTATATGGCTGAGTTCTCATAGCTGCAGGGTCTTCCAGAAATTGGATTGCCATCCCAAGGTTGCTGTTTCCTGCTGGAAAAGATTTACTCTGCATCTAGCATATTGGAGAAGTAATATGGTAGCTCCTTAAGAGTTACTTCTCTTTTGTCTCTTTAGTGATTGGAGGGCTGAGCATAATTAAAGAACATTTAATTAGCTGGCCCAAAGTTGTTCCACTTTGATAATTCCCATCTTTTTTAAAAAAGATTTTATTATTTATTCATGAGAGACAGACAGAGAGAGAGAGAGTCAGAGGGAGAGGGAGAAGCAGGCTCCATGCAGGGAGCCTAATGTGGGACTCAATCCCAGGACCCCAGGATCACGACCTGAACCGAAGGCAGATGCTCAACCAACTGAGCCACCCTGGTGCTCCTGATAATTTCCATCTTTACATTAAGGATAACTAACTTAAAAGTTCATTGTTATTTCTGATGCTAGTTTTCTCACAAAATTAGTAAGGCACAAATACCATCCTCTGTAACGTGTGTAGGAGAGCAGCCTGACTCTAACAAGGTGGTCTGAAGTGTTGGAAGTGACGGTAATGTTACAGCTACAGATACAGGATCCAGGCTTTGGAGCAGACTTTTTCCAGGACCTGTTTATTTATTTATTTATTTATTTTTAAAGATTTATATATTTACGAGAGAGAGAGAGAGAGAGAGAGACAGAGAGAGGCACAGGGAGAAGCAGGCTCCATGCAGGGAGCCTAATGTGGGACTCGATCCCGGATCTCAGGATCACAACCTGAGCTGAAGGCAGACACTCAACCACTGAGCCACCCAGGCATCCCTTTTTTAGTGTTTTCAAAACAACACACATAGTTTAGAAATCTCATCTTGAGACTGCCAGGGTATACAAACACAAGGCTTTATTTCAAGTGAGGGTCATGGGTTTTGCAGTGAACTCAGATGCTATTTGTATAAGCAAGACTTCATTAACAACTTTATGAAGGTCGCTCTTATAGAGGGTATAAATTTTGCCTTAGAAATAAGCCTAAGCTACAGGCTACAAAGTGTTTTTCTAAGAAATCGAGGATCCTGTTAGAAAAGTAGAATTCAGTGTGGGGCATTCGGCTGGCTCAGTTGGTAGAGCATGACTCTTGATCTCAGGGCTGTGAGTTCGAGTCCCATGTTGGGGGATTAGTTAAAAAAAAAAAAGGTAGAAGTCAATTCTGCCCATTTGTGCCTGAACTATTACATATAACAAGACCTGGGTATTCCCATGGTCTTAGATGCTTAACAAACTTTGCATTTTATGAAGTGGTGTTAAACTTAAAAGTGTGTGGCATTGTTGTTACCAGACCCTGGAAAGTTTTGAGTGCAGATTATACTACTAAAAGTGGATCTAAATCTTGTGTGGTCTCTAATTGCCCCCTGACCCTTACATAAATGACGCACTCCTTGGGATGACATTTTCCTCATTCCCCTACTAGCCTCAGACACATCCTGGCTCTTTCCTGCCCATTTGCTGCAGAGTTAATGTTCCAGGTTACTTTTCTCACATCAGTATGCTTGAAATGTTATCAAATCTCAAAAGCTTCTTCAGCACTCCTGTGGTTTTAAATGTATCTCATGCTTTGACTGTTAACATTTCTTTTATTCAGTTAGCTGCAACAACCCTGGTTTTGACTGGAAATACAAGTAAAAGTTGGTTCTCCAGTTTTTCCATGACCATCCCATTTTATGTCCAAATCTTCATGGACCTTGAAGTAAGCCCTTATGTTGGCATGCTTCTATTAAGTAGAATAAAAGCTTATTTATACATCATACTGTCAAGTTTCCAATTTCCACTAATTAGCTCTTTGGAAAAAAAATTGACATTTCTGGTAAACTTTGAGACATTAGGACTTCAGTGGTTTCTGAGATTCAACTGACTTAGTTTTAGTGCCATTTTATATTCTTAAATTTTTGCACATTGATAATCCATTTGGTGCATTAGAGAACTCTTAGGTGCCATCTGCTCAAGAGAGGAAATTATCTGAGCAACTACTGTAGGTCAAATGACTAAGTATTTGTTTGTGCTGAGCCCTGAGCATTTATTTTGGGAAAACTGTTCCATCCTCGGAACTAACCTTGGGGTCTGTTGTACCTAGACCTACTGCATTGTGTCCTTTATGAAAACCTAGTCTAGAGATTTCACAGATGACAAACCTGAGGCACAAACCCAGGTCTTCTGGGCTCAGTTGAGAGCTCTTCTCACCATCAGGCTGTTCTTAAAGGAAAGAGTCAGTCTCTCTTCCACGAAAGATTCCAAGCCTAATTCTGTAAGGCAGCTTCAATGAAAAACTAAGTCTTGGCTGCTTCTGAAAACGACTGTCACTCCCAGAATCAAAAACGACTAGAACACAGGCTTAAAAACCAAGTCATTTAATTGTGTCTTGAAAGGTAAACAATAAATGGAGCTGGATCCTGAGCCCTGAGGGTGCCAGGGCTATGGGTACAGAGTTCAATGACTCAGAACTCAGGGCGTTCTAAGGCTTATGGAATTCATGCATTCCCTTTTGCGGTTTTGCAGATTGCCAATAACCAACCCCAAGAGTCTTGTGAGATTGGGAAAATTCAACTTCCAGTTATATAGGTAGAAGAGTGAAGAGGACCAATAATGTTTACATTCCCTTCACTCTTCTCGCAGGGCCTGCAGCCTGAGCTCTCATATCCCCCACCCCAGCAGCCTCAGTGGCCCTGAAGGTATGGTCTCAGGCCCTGTCCACTTGCTTCTCTGCCACAGCAAGAGGGACCTGGGCCAGAGTTCTCAGCGGTACAGCTTTTCAACAAGCACTTAAAATAAAAAGAACCCTCAAGTGGCACACTGAGTTCGTTTATAAGATTTTAATTTACAAATTAAAAAGCTACAGGTTTTATTTTTTCTCCTTTTTCTCTTCTTTCTTGCTGTCACCCTTTTCCTTCTCCTTCTCCTTCTCTTTGTCATCTTTTCTATCCTTTTTGCTCTCTTCTTTTTCCTGCCCTTCTTTCTTCTCTGCATCACGGTTGGCGATTTTGTTGTTGATGAGGTTGTGCAGGGCGACCACAGAACGGATCAGTGAGGCCAAGTACACCACTACCATCTGGTCATTGGTCTTCAGGTAAAAGGCCTTGACAAACTCCTGGAGGCTGACGTCCGGCAGCAGGTTGAAGACATCCTGTAGCTGGTAGATGATCTGATGGTTGATGGGCAGCTTGCCCGTGGCCACTTTCTCCAGGTAGCTCCTGATGTCCAGAAGCTTGGAGTTTAGTCCCTTCAAACCATGGACCTGGTTTGTAATCCTCTGTGAAAGAGTGCCCACCGTAGTGTCTTTGATGTCTCTGTGATCACCCACAAGAAGAAAGGTGGGAGAAAGCGTCAGTGTATTGGATTATCATCCAGGTTTGCAAAAAGCTAGGCAAACCTGCCGCTTTGTGGGGGAGGGACCAGTTTTCAGAAGAATGTTACTTCATCATTTTATAAACTGCCTTGGTTTTGTTTTTATTTGGAGGCATGTATTTCATCTTTCTCATCACAGGGTAGATTTCAAAAAAAGAGAACTAAAACGAAACCATTTTCATTTAAGGAAAAGCTATCTATTTCAATTTCCTTGCTCTTGAGAAGAGTGTCATTTCCCTACCTGCATCATACGGTGTGGTGAGAAGCGTACATCAATCAGGACTATCTTTCTGAATGGAAGGAATCTTACCTCAGAAAAACTGTGACCCTTTCAAACTAAGTCAGGGTTATGGTATCTTAAAAGCCCATCCTGACATGTAGCTTCTTTTCAGTGAAAATGGCATACACAGGACATGCACCTGCATTTCCTTCCCACACGCATTCCTGTCACCGGCCACACTGCCCATGGTCACAAATTCTAACTTAGGACGCTCCAGAAATGACCCAGGCCTGGCACCCAGATCTCTCCACTCCTGATAGAGCCTCTGGGGCCACTTATGGTCCTGATGCTATCTTAAGGCTCACCGTAACAAGTGCTCGACTCCAACTTCCTCGGCTTCCTCCGCTCCAATCTCACTGGTCACATGCTCAAATGTTTTTGAGGTTGGCGTTCCATCCTGGGAGAGGAGGCTCAATTATAGTTATTTACTTACAAACACGCTGGTACATGTTCCTTTAACAGCGTGGCTCCCGTGTTTTCAGTCGAATCACCTCATGGTGAATTACTAGGCTTCCTGTGTGCCAGCAGAAACGGGTAAGGTTTGCTTTGAAAGCTCAGCCTTCTAAATGGCCACTGCAGTGGCCCTGTTCAGTGTTTGAGGAAAATCCTGATAATCCCTTATGCCCACTGTGGGGATGGACACTTGAGGTCTCGATTAGGTTGATTTTTAAAGGATATACTTCTTTCTAGAATTGGCAGTACATAGAATACCTGTATGGGAGGCAAGCTCAAGTCAGATAATCTTTTAACCACCTACTGTCCTTTAGATCAAATGATGCCAGAGCACCAAAACAGTACAGTCAGAAAAACCAGCTTTCTGGTGGCCTGAATGAATCAAAGGGTCCATCCAAGGATACGGTTCACTATATCACCTAGTGACTTCTCGATGGGATTCAGGAGCAACTTTCCTCAGCTCTTGTGCTAGAAGAGGCTGCACATCTGTAATGTCTATAAGACGTCTGCAAGGCAGGACAGCACAGCAGTGAGGATAGACGCTGTAGCCAGACCGCCTGGGTTCCAAGCCTGGCTCTGCCATGTACAAGGGAGCTGTGAGACCTTGGTAAAGTCAGTTAACTTATACTAAGAGGTATGTATGTTAGCAGTTATTACTTTTCCAGGACAGTGTGAATCCTGCAAATATCATTTTCCTCTTGACGTTGTATGCTAGAATGGTCAGGTCCTCACAGCATGCCTTTTCAGGTGCTCATTTTCCCTTGGCTTCATCTTATATTGTGGCCTTCATGTCCCTTCTGTCCCATATTTAAAATCTTGCTTTATGTGTATGTGTGTGTGTGTGTGTGTGTGTGTGTGTGTGTGTGTGTACAGGAGCCTCGGATTCCTTCTTGAAAAAGGCAGGGTAAAATTAACATAAAAAACTGTATTAAACTGTATTAAAAGTCTTACTGTAACAAGGAAATAAATTTTGATCTAAGCTTCCTGGTGGCAAGGCAAAAAGAAACAGGTGGACAAAACTCTGTGCAAACAATATTTGCAGGAGTTAACATAAAAATTTTTTCCTGATTTAAAAACTGAATATAAGGATAAAGTCTACATATCTAAATCCAAAGACTTTCATTTTTATCTCTCTCAGACTTTTGACTTTGGAAATTCAAGACTGAGCTCAAGTGCAAAACTTTAAGGTCAGAACAAAACACACATCTATTTTCACATCAAATGCTACCCTAGAATCTGAAATTAGTTTTCCTGGAAACAGAGAAAAGCTAAATTCGGCACCTCTTCATGTCTACTCCCAAAGCACACAGCAGGTACTGGATGCTGTAGAGCTGAGTACTCAGGTGTCAAATCACACAGATGGGTCTTGCCATCTGGCTCCAGGCAGCTCTGACTCACTCTATTTGAAAACTTCTGTCTCAGCTATAGGAAAAGAAAAGTTTCAAGGAGAAAGGAATGCTGGCACAGGGGAGCTAAACAGTGGAAAGTGCATTAGATTAAGCTCACCAGGCTCTGCATTTACTTTGCTATAAACATCTCTGGGCAATCATATGATGACTTTGAGTCTCGATTTCATGTGTAAAAGGGGATTTTAGATTTCTGTGGTCCTCTTGATTTCTAAAATTTGAGGATTTAAAAACCCAAGGGGGGGGGGAACATAATATCAAACTGTTGACAAAAATCAGCAACCTACTCTTTGTTAGAGAGAGAAGATTTGTTGACTTAAAAACAACACAATATTCAAATTCTCCAGTAAGCAGCGGATCTAATCTTGTTGGCTCATAGCAAGAGGACTTACATCATGGACTTCTTCCACTGAAATATATGCTTCTGTGGGCAGTCCCAGGTCCTTTGGCTTCACATCAATGATGACCAGTACCTGGGAGAAAAACACACCTTACCACACCACCTCATACCAAGCACAGAAGGGAAAATCACAGCTGTGTTTCTGATGATGATTACTGAAGCTATTTCATTCATTCAATTAGACAAGAGCTGGAATTTTCAGCAAAAATGAGTCTACATTTCATGTGATCCCACCATCTGCTCTGCTCTTCACCCCCATCCATTAACAAGCTGAGAGAGAGTATAGTGTGGTTATCAAGCATGAGGAAGTCAGAATCAAGACAACCAACGGTTTGATCCTGGCGCCAAAATGTATGAGACCTTACTAACAATTCTGAACCTCCATTTCCTTGTAAGGAGGAGAACGAACCCCATATAGCTATTGAGAGGATGAAGCACTTAGCAAACGTTTACTGCTATTTACTAAATATTTTGGGTCACCGTGTACTATACATAACACTACCAATTAACACAAGCAGTTTAGAGAAAAAGCAGTGAAATGATAAGCTACTCGAATCCTTCCTAGGATGCTTATATAAGCCAGTTGGATATCACTCAAGAGTTTTATTTTTATTATTATTATTTTTTAAAGATTATTTATTTATTTATTTGAGAGAGAGAGAGAGAGAGAGAGAGAGAGAGAGAGAGAAAGGCAGAGGGAGAAGCCAGCTCTATGCAGGGAGCACGACGTGGGACTCGATCCCGGGTCTCCAGGATCACACCCTGGGCCAAAGGCACATGATTAACTGCTGAGCCACTCAGGGATTCCCCTCACTCAAGAGTTTTAAAGATAAAGTATACTTACTGAGTTAGGGCAGTATCTTTTCATGAGTTCGTTAATGGCGATGTCATTCTTGTGTAGTTTAGGGCCTGTGTGGTACCACCCAACTATTCTTTCTCTGGCTGGAAGGAAAACATTAGTGAATTTGAACGGTTACATGAAGATCTATAGAATTCCCTCAAAAAGGGTGGTTAAGAACTCTAATCCTTATGTTCTCTACCTTTTTCAAAATTCTAGACATCTATTTTCAGCCCTGACATACTTGTGAAATCTAAAACTGAAAAACAAAATTCTCAGAAAATAAGCAGGGAAATCCAGAGATATCGGTATCTCAGACTAGTTTAGACTAGTCACACACGATACTAGAACATAATTCCAAGGCAACATATAAATGAATGTAAGTCTATGTCACAGAGATCGGAACTGTGACTGTTGTGGGAATAAACATTTCTAAAGCAATGAAATAAAATGAAAATAACACATGTGACAGAGATACATTTACCTTGATGGTACTTAAGCTTTAGAGGCAGGTGGATTTTGATAGTTCTTCACTTTTCTGCTACAGAGGGCCAGATCTAAAACCTAAGTAGGTCTAGCTGGCCTTAAATTGCTACTCTTGTTTGTCATTTATTCTATCTCATTCCTCTACTGCCACTGGTCTTAAGTGCAGCTAGGTCAAAGCCCTTGACATTAAACAAAGAGAAGGGAATACTGAGAAATGGAAAGACACCAGGGCATGTACCTGCGCATGCACGCACACACACAAATACACAAATAAATCAATGCCACAATGCCTTCTTAAAAAACAAAACATCAAGACATACCATTGACCTTCTTAAACATTCCATACATGTTTTCCAAATAATCATGGTCTAAAAACCAGACAGAATCATCTTTGTCATCTTCATCAAAAGGGACTAAAGAAAAAGAAAAATAAGATTCAGTTTAGGGTGCTAGATAGGAGACGCCATGCCACATCTGATCCACCTAAGCGGTTTGTACAGCATGGTATTAAAATTATCTTTGAGTTGCACTCATTAAAAACTGGGAGATTTCATATAAAAATCCAGACTTCCAGCTTCTCTTGAAATTGAAGATCTGGCAACAACTGGCTAGAGCCAGATGAAGTTTCCCCCTTTAAAATGGACACACGCCCGTCAGTTTGCTACCAGCCCCATCACTTCCTAATTATTTCCCTTTGACAAATAACATTACTGTTTGGTCCTTTCAGATTTTGGAGTTTGTGACCTCTAGTCTAGAGTTCACTCTAGGGCAATTATTTTGTTCTTTGTTTTACTTTAACCATAAAATACACGGACACATTTTTGTAAAGGTTCATGACACCGAGGAAAAGGTAATGGTCTCCATCTCCCCCTGCCAACCCGTAACTGGTTAATAGTTTAGTGCAGGGATTTATAAACGACATCAGAGCTGACTGGTTTTATAAACTTTTGCTAGAATACAGTTACCCTTTTGTCAACACATTGTCTATAGTAGTTTTGCTGCTACAATACAGGGCTGAGCACTTGTAATGGAGACCATATGGCCTGCAAATTTAAAATATTTACTCTTCAGTTTAGTGAGTAACTTTTAGCTTCCTTCCTATACTTCAGCAATTCTGACAGAGAATTTCTGGGTTGTAGTAAAAATGGAAATCACAAAAGTCTCTTTTATTAATTTTAAAGATAATTGACATTTTAAGCCAGGTGTAGAACAATGTAAGATTTGTCTTGTACCTGCAAAACTGTTGGATACGTCGAGTACCTTCTTTTGCCATGACCCCAAAAGCACACCGACAACGCGCTTCTGGTTTCCAACCTTGCCTATTCTGAAGGAGAAAGCAGAAAGTCAGTCTGATAGGCACACAGAGACATGGAGCCAACAATTAGACACTCAATACGAAATATCAATGGTACAGATACAACTCCACTTACCTGGGAACTAATCCCACTAAACCAATGTAATAGTGTCAGGTCAGTCCTTAATATTAAATTCTAATAAATACAATGGGTAACTCACCAACTTTGTACATCGGCAGTATTTACACTGTTGACTCCAAGAAACACATGCTTGGAAAAATGTCAAACTTTCTAGAACCTTAAAATGGAGAAAATGGACACCCCCCACCCCCCCGCAGGGCTTAAGAGTTTTAAAATGCTATTTGGTTGGTGTTTGCAAAGTATATTTAAGTTATGCTGCCACTTTTAACTTTTTCTTTTGCACTTTTCTCCTTCAAACTTTCCCCATCTTCTGTATCCTTAAATATCATCAGAGATAAAGATGCTAAAGCAGACGACGTTCATGGGCTGGCTTGCCAGGTGTTCTCTGGGGTATCTATTCCACGCAGACAAGCCCCACCACAAGTCCTACTTCTCTGAACCATCTAGGGGCTCAGAAAGTGGGTTCTGACGCCGAGGTAGGCGTGTACCCTCTGTGGTCTCCGAATGGCTTCACCAGGCAGGATCAGAAGTGAGCTGGTGACTGATCACACTGACAGGATGGCTGGAGGAGTGAGAAAGGGTTTGCTTCGGAATTTCTACCTACTTGTCAAACCTCCTCAGTGACTTCTGTCCTCAGGAGCTGCCAAGTGTTTCACTTACACAATCTCATTTCATGGACCGTCATGTAGAATTCTCCCCTAAGCACTAGCGGACGTGAGACACAGAGCACACTAGAACCCTACGTTCAAACGAAAGACACAGGCCACCGTGAAACGAACCTGAGTTCCTTAACAGTCACTGGTTTCACTGTAATGTTTTCCTAAACATCTGGTCTGGGAAATCTATAAATGCTCACTGAATTTGGGATTTGGGTCAGAGTGAAGGATTCTGTATCCCTGGTGGTTCTGATTTTTGGGGAAATCTTATACACCGAATTTCCACACTTCAAAGGAAACTTCCACACTCACGTGCTTTTCTTTTGGTCTACAAAAATCTGACTGGGTTTAAACAACAACAACAACAACAACAACAACAAAAACAATCCCTACATCTGGGCAGCCAGGGTGGCCCAGCACTTTAGTGCTGCCTTCGGCCCAGGGCGTGATCCTGGAGTCCTGGGATCAAGTCCCACATCGGCCTCCCTGCATGGGATGGGGCCTGCTTCTCCCTCTGCCTGTGTCTCTGCCTCTTTCTCTCTCTCTCTCATGAGTAAATAAATAAAAAATCTTAAAAAAAAAAAAACAAAACAAACCCGACATGTGTTATTACGACACCGCAGCTAGCAGCGGGTGTCTGCACTCCGTCCCCTGGATAGAAGTGAGAGGGAGCCTGTCCCAGTGGCACGTCCAGTACCCTGTGGGAGGAAGGAGTGCCGGCGGGACAGTGGGAACGCACGCCTGTCCCGTAGGCTGAGGGCTCTACAAAGCTGGGGACCCCGAACCCCACGGAGTCCGGTTTTATTAGCTCTGGTTCAGTGAGTGGGTCGTCCAAGGCAAGCTGCAGGGGAACCGGCACTTCACGACCGACTTTACAGCAGACGCTCCCCAGCGGGTCTTTACACTTGCCAATCGGAGCAATTACCTTGTAAAAGTTATGAACACGTGTAACAGGTCCAGCGGGAAGAACGGCTCCAAGACAAGGGAAGGGAAGGCGCAAGAAACCCTCGCGGGACGTTCCAGCTTCTTCATTAATGCCCAAACCTACTAACGCTCTCATTTTTAAAAGAAGGGGCTTGGCACCCAGTGTCGATTTCAGGTCACCATCAAAGGCGAGCGAGTCCTGCTCAGACGCCACGGCCCTGCCAAGGGAGCCCGTTCTGGGCGCCGAGGCCGGAAGGCCGGGGACAGCCTCCAGCGGCACGGAGGCGCCCACGAGGTGACGGGGGCACCGGGGCCAAACGGAGGCGCCCCCCGCGGCCCCGCCCTCCGCGCCCCTACAGCGGCGGCGCACCGACGTGGGCAAACGGCACGGCCAGTCCGGGCTGCGGGCTGCGGACTGCCGGCCGGGGCCGGGGCCGGGGCCGGGACGAGCCTGGGATTTAGGCTTCGCGACCCGTGAGTGGTCCCGGCCGCGGGCGAGTCGCTGCCCACCCCGGCCCAGCCTGCCCGTGACTCAGCAGCGGCGATCCCGGGAGGCCGCCCGCGCCCGCGCTCACCGGTTGAAGTGATCCACCACACTGAGCAGCACCAGGGGGTGAACGACCACCTTCTGCACCGCCAGCTCCGGCATCGCGACGCACCCCGCCCGCCAGGCCTCAGCCCTCGCGACCCGCACACTCCGGCAGCCGCCGCGGCTCTCGCGGACGCTCCAGGCCCGGCCCCGCCCCTTCCGGCCCGGCCGCCGCCGCGGGGCCTCCCCACTTCCGCTCCCAGAGTGCCGCGCGCGCCGCCCCGGGTTTTCGCGCCTGCTGCCATCTTGAGGAGGCGGGAGGCCGGAGGAAGCCGGGCCCCGCCCCGGGCGAGTCGCCGCGAGCTGCCCGGGACTTGGAAGCTCGAGGGGCCGCGGAGACTGACAAAGGTCGACCTCCTGGTGTGGGCCCTGCACCGGCACCCGCAGCGGCTGCTCGTTTTCGGTCTTCCCAGTTTGCAGCCCCCACCCCACCCCCACCGCGTTTGAAGACCGGAGGAAAAAAATTCTAGAAAAAAAAGGAATTCACTCATATTTCCAACCACCCAGAAAATGGTCACCTTTGTTCCAAGCCAGGCTCCTGCAGAATTTCTTGACTTCCGGTCTTTAGCGTTAGGGAACGTCGTTGAAGCCGATCTGGTGATTTATCCCATCATTTTTTTTTTTTTTTTTTAATTGTTGGGGAATTAACCCTTAATAACCACTGCGGACACTTGGCAGATCATCAGCCTGCCTTTATATTGTCCCACCGGTTTATGTTACTTAACCATTTAACCAGGGCTAGAAGAATTCAATTAATTTGTGCCTGGAGTCAGACCGTTCAGGTTGATTTTTCTTTTCCCTTTTTACATTTTTTTTTATTTTTTATTTTAAGGTTTTATTTATTTGGCAGATAGAGCATGAACTGGGAGGAGAGGGAGAGGCCGGCTCCCTCCTGAGCAGAGAGGCAGATTTGGGTCTCCCTGGGATCCCCACCTGAGCTGAAGGAAGGAAGACACTTAACCTACTGAGCCACCCAGGCGCCCCCAGCTTGATTTTCAGATGAAAGTTTAGGTAAGGGTTGAAGTCAGGGTGAAAACCAATACGAAATAGGTTTTGGTATTTACCTAGCAAAGAGATAAAAGGAAGACGGAGAGAGGGGGTAATGCAGGAGGCAAATCATTTAACTCCATACACGTTTATATTTCTGATTTTAAGCAAGAACAATATTTAAGCAACTTGAACTATTTGCTTATTGTTTGCCCTGTCTTTTCTTTGTTTTTAAAGATTTTATTTATTTGAGAGAGAAAGCCTGAGCGGTGGGAGTGACAGGCAGAGGGAGAGAGAGGAGCAGACTGAGGGGGATGTGGGGCTGGATACCAGGAGGCTGAGGTCATGACCTCAGCTGGAGGTAGATGCTTTGCTGACTGAGCCACCCAGGCACCCCTATTTGCCCTGTTTTTGTTTTGTTTTGTTTTGTCTTAGGATTTTTAATTCATTTATTGGAGAGACACAGAGGGAGAAACAGAGACACAGGCAGAAGCAGAAGCAGGCTCCCTGCGGGGACCCTGATGCAGGATCAGGATCCCAGGACCCCAGGATCATGACCTGGGCCAAAGGCAGGCGCTCAACCACTGAGCCACCCAGGGGCCCTGTTTGCCCGGGCTTTAAAGAACTTTTACCTTCCCCATAGCACCAGAGGATGTGGCCGCTCAGAGGAATACTCGAGACTTTTGCTCTGAATTTTGGTCTCCTTCCAGTGTAATCAGGGAGCTTTTGATATTCTTTCCTGGGTCCTACCCATCAATTTCATTATATGTACTCTTCCTACTTTTAGGAACACTGCTTAGGGTTTTCCTAATCGTCTTAATATTTTGATTTGGCTAATAATGATTGCTACTACTTAAGATAACAGTTTAAGATGAAGAAGATTTGACTCAACCTCCCTTATGTGATGTGTTAAAGCATGCTTGCTGGTGTTTAGTGCCTGATTCAAAGTAGATATTCTTGTTTCATCTCTTATATGATGTTATTTCAACACAGGATAGACATGTATCTGTTAGGGGAAGAGCTTGGAAGGATTCCCTTCCCCCAATTTTGTTATTAAAAGTTTAATAGATATCAGAAGATCAAGATTGATTTTGATTTTTCTCATGTGTCAAGTAAGAGTTAAGAATTGGGAGTCTAGGGGCACCTAGTGGTTCAGCCGGTTGGGTGTCTGCCTTCGGCTCAGGGCAGGATCTCTGGGTCCCGAATGGAGCCACCACTTGGGCTTCCTGCTCAGTGAGGAGTTTGTTTTTCTCTTTCTCTCTCCCTCTGTCCCTCCCCACTGCTCCTTCTCTCTCTCTCTCAAATAAATAAAATCTTAAAAAAAACAAAAACAAAAACAAAAACTGGAGCCCGAAGAAAGCTTTATTTATATATTTATTTTTACTGAAATACAAGTGTTTAAAAAAGATAGCTTGAAATCATAAGAAAGGTATTTTTCTACCTGCCCCCCCCACTTCTAAATGGAAGTGACTTGAAATCATATTTCATATTGTAGCCACTACTGGAGGCTGAATTCATTCAGAGGAATACAGAATAAGGTATAAGAAATCCACTTTCTTTTATGAATTGAATTCTGGACTTAACTTTAAGAGGACCTGATGAGAGCTTGAGGATAATATATTTTCCTCTCCTTTAATCATGTTTAATCATGTTGTTTTTCTTTTTTTTTAATGTTAAATTCTTTTTCCAGATGTATTGAGACATATTTATTGAGATGTAATTAACATAACATCGTGGAAGTGTAACGTGTATAACATGTTGATGTGATATATATATATATTGCAAAATAATAAGGTTAGTTATTACAAAATAATTATTGCAAAATAATAAGGTTAGTTAATACCTGCATCACCTCACATAATTAACCTTTTGTGTGTGGTATGTATTGGAGGAGGGGGTTGAGAACATTTCAGATTTACTTTCTTAGCAACTTTCAAGTATATAAGCCAGTATTGGTAACTATAGTCACCGTAGTATACATTATATCCCATCTTATAATTGGAGATTTGCACTTTTTCACCAACATCTCCCTGTTTTTCCCACCCTCTCAACCTCAGAATCAATCTTTGATCTGTTATCTATTAAATTTTTAATAACAAAATACTGTATGATCTCACTTGTATGTGGGATCTAAAAAGTTGAACTTAGAGTAGAATAGTCTTGCCATTGTTAATAATGCCACAGTGGACACAGGGGTACAGACACCTTACATAGTGATTTCATTTCCTCTGTATCTATACCCAGAAGCAAGTTGCTAAGTCATATAGCAGTTCTGTTAGTTTTTTGAGGCACCTTCGTACTTTGTTTCATAGTGACTGTACCAATTTACGTTCTTATCAACACTGCACGGGGGATCCCATATTATCCCATATAACCTCGTCCTTGCCAGCACTTGTTATCTCTTGTCTTTTTGATAATAGCCATGTTATTACGGTGTGAGATGATACCTCATTGTGGTTTTGATTTGTATTTCCTTAGTGTCTAATGTTGAACATCTTTTCCTGTACCTGTTAGCCACTTGTATGGATTGAAAATTGTCTATCCAGATCTTCTGCCCATTTTTAAAAACTGTATTATTATTGTTGCTATTGAGATGTAGGAGTTCTTCATATAATTTTGATATTAACCTCTTATTAGATACATGGTTTGCAAATATTTTCCCCCTTCCATTCATTGCTTATTTTGCTGTACAGAAGGTTTTTAGTTTGATACAGTCACACTCATTTATTTATGCTTTTGCTGCTTATGCTTTTGGTGTCATGTCCAATATATTGTCAAGACCAATGTCGAGGATCTGTTCATCCTATGTTTTCTTCTAGGAGTTTTGCATTTTCAGATCTTACATAAAGGTCTTTAACCCATTTCAAGTTAATATTTGTGAATGATGTAGGATAGGGGACCAAATTCAATCTTTTGCAAGTGACTCTGGTTTTCTCAGCACCATTTAATGAAGACACTATTATTTCCCCTTTAGTATTCTTAGGTCCCTTGTCAAATATTAGTTGACTGAGCTCTCACATTCTGTTCTATTGGTCTGTATGTCTGTTTTTATGCCAGTACCATACTCTTTTGATTTCTATAGCTTTGTAATAAAGTTTGAAATCAGGAGATGTGGTACCTTCAGCTTTGTTTGTTTTCCTCAGGATTGCTTTGGCTAATTGGGGGTCTTTTGCAGTTCCATCCAAATTCTAGGATTGTTTTTTTCTATTTCTGTGAGAAATGTCATTGGAATTTTGGTAGGGATTGCAATGACCTATGGACAGGCTCAGGCAGTATGGACATTTTAACAGTATTAATTCTTCTGATCCATGAGCATGGGATATCTTTCCATTTATTCATGTCATTTTTAATATTTCATCAGTGTCATAACTTTCTATGTACAGATCGTTTATCTTTGGTTAAATTTATTCCTAATTATATTTTTGATGCTGTTGTAAATGGGATTGTTTTCTTTATTTCTTTCCCAGATTTTTGTTGTTAGTGTATAGAATTCCAACTGATTTTTTTAATAAGCATGTTTTTAAAAATTTATTTATTTAAAATGTTATTTATTTGTTCATGAGAGACACAGAGAGAAAGAGAGATATAGACAGGGGGAGAAGCAGGCTCCATGCAGGGAGCCTGATGTGGGACTCGATCCTGGGTTTCCAGGATCAGGCCCTGGGCCAAAGACAGCACTAAACCACTGAGCCACCCAGGCTGCCCTTAAAATTTATTTTATAAAGTAGGCTCCACACCCAACATGGGGCTTAAACTCACAACCCTGAGATTAAGAGTCACATGCTCTACCAACTGAGCCAGCCAGGAGCCCCAGAATCCCAACTAATTTTATATGTTGATTTTGTATCTTGTATCTTAACTGAATTTGTTTATTTTTAACAATTTTTTGGTGGTCTTTAGGATTTTCTATATATAAGATCATCTCAAATAGAAACAGTTTTATTTCTTCCTTTCTGATTTGGATACAGTTTCTTTTTCTTGCCTGAGTACTCTGACCAGGACTTCCACTATTGTGTTAAATAGGAGTGGTGGGAGCGGCCACTCTTGTCTTGTTCCTGATCTTAGTGGAAAGGCTTTCAACCTTTCACCATTGAGTATGATGTTAGCTATGAGCTTGTCGTATATGGCATTTATTATATTGATGTATGTTCCTTCTATACTCAATTTGTTGAGAGTTTTACTCATGAAACAATATTGAATCTTGTCACAAACTTTTTCTGCATCTATTGAGATGATCATACGGTTTTCATCTATTAATGTAGTGTATCTTGTTTATTCTGTGTTTGCGGTTCAACATGCATCTCGTATGAATCTCACTTGCTATTGGCCTGTAGTTCTCTTTTCTTGTATTATTCTTATCTGGCTTTGGTATCAGGGTAATGCTGGCCTTATAAAATGAGTTAGAAGTGTTCCCTCTTCAATTTTTGGATGAGTATGAGAAAGATTGGCATTAATTCTTTAAATGTTTGGTAAATTCAGTGATGGTTTTAGTGAAACCATCTGGTCTTGAACTTTTCTTTGTTGGGAGGTTTTCGATTAGTGTTTCAATCTTCTTTTTTTGTTATTACTCTGTTAAGATTTCATGTTTGTTCGTGTTTCAGTCTTTTCTTCTTTTTATACTTTTTTTTTTTTTTAAAGTAAACTATACCCAACATGGGGCTTGATCTCACCACCCCAAGACTAAGAGTCCCATACTCTACTGACTGCATCAGTCAGGCATCCCCATGATTCAGGCTTGATATGTTTCTGAGAATTTATTCATTTCTTCTAGATTATCCAGTTTGTCAATATGTAGTTGTTCATTGTAGCCTCTTATGATGCCTTATATTTTTGTGTTGTCAATTGTAATTTCTCCTCTTTCATTTCTGATTTTATTGGAGTCTTCTCTGTTTTTGTTTTTTTTTTCTTT
Source organism: Canis lupus familiaris (assembly GCF_011100685.1). Taxonomy (NCBI): domain Eukaryota; kingdom Metazoa; phylum Chordata; class Mammalia; order Carnivora; family Canidae; genus Canis; species Canis lupus. The sequence goes on along the minus strand of NC_049226.1, from coordinate 80,360,060 downwards.
GTCCAGCTCATGGCTTGTCAATGTAGTTTGTCATTTAAAAAATAACTCTTAGTTTCATTGATTTTTCCTATTATTTTTCTGGTCTCTATGTTCAGACCTTGGTTACTTTTTTTCTTCTGCTAATTTTAGGCTTGGCTTTTTCCTTTTTCTAATTCTTTGAGGTGGTTAAGTTAGGTTGAGATCTTTCTCTTTTTTAAAAGAGGGTTGGGGAGGGGCAGAGGAAGAGGGAGAGAGAGAAAATCTTAAGCAGGCTCCACATTCAGCATGGACCCTGACATGGAGCTCCATCTCACAACCCTGAGATCATGACCAGAGCTGACATCAATAGTTGGATACTTAACTGACTGAGCCATCTAGGCACCCCTGAGATCTTTCTTTTTTCTTAATGTAGGTATTTATCACTATAAACTTCTCCCTTAGAATTGTATTTTGCTACATCCCATGAATTTCGGTATGTTGTGTTTCAGCTTTCATTTGTGTATGTGTGTGTGTGTATATATATATAATATATATAAATTTTTTTCCTTTGAACTATTGGTTGTTCAGGAGGATGTTGTTTAATTTTAAATTTTGTGATTAGGGACGCCTGGATGGCTCAACAGTTTAGCATCTGCCTTTGGCTCAGGGCATGATCCCTGTCCCATGATTGAGTCCCGTATCGGGCTTCCTGTGGGGAGCCTCTTCTCCCTCTGCCTATGTCTCTGCCTCTGTGTCTCTCATGAATAAATAAATTTTGTGAATTTTTCAGTTTTCCTACTTTTAATGATTTCTAGTTTTATACTAATGTGTTTAGAAGAGAATCTTGGTATGCTTTCAATGTTCTTACATTTGCTAAGGCTTGTTTTGTGACCTAACATATGATCCATCCTGGAGAACGTTCCATGTCTTTGAGAAGAATATGTGTTCTGCTGATGTTGGATGGAATGTTCTATATATGTCTGTAAGGTTCATTTCATCTAGAATGTAGCTCAAAGTCAGTAGGGGACTGGTGTTGAGATGGGCTGGGGGCCTGAGGCCTCCAGAGCTGGTCTGGCCAGGAGTGTAGGTTTATGGGAGTCCACTTGTAACCTGAGTTCATGGTGGCTTGCTGGGAGCCTGGGGTCATAGGAGCTACCTAGGGCCATGGGAGCCAACTGAAGCTAAGCTAGGTTGGGAGCCTGAGTTTGTGGGATTTGGACTCTTGGTGAAGGCCTGGTGCTGGGGCTCATGGTGAAGGTGGGTGCTCACTCTACTTTCCTTCCTCCACAGGAAGGATATCTCTTCTTTAAGCCACCCAGGCTTGGGGGAAAGGTGACAGGAGTAATGTGAAACTGTCTTTCCCATTCTCTTCAACGCATCTTTTCTTATTTCTGTACTCTACCCAAGTGCTTAATATTTTACTTGAATTTTTTTACCTCTTGTAAAGATATTTTGTACATTTGATAGTTGTTTAAATTGATGTTTCTTGGAGGTAATGAATGCTAGAAATTTCTATACTGCCATCTTGTTTACATCTTGTCTTTCAATTTTGAGAGATAGCTCTCACAGACCCTAGTATTTTGAAAGAGCTTTTATTTATGTTAATTTTAGAACATGGCAGCAATACTTTGAACTTTACAGTCTCTATTTATCAGCTGACTAGTTTTGGAAGAAAGAAAAATACACACAGCAGACTTACTACCTTCATTCTAAGCTGCATTCATTGCTGGTGTTCAAACATCTTTGGAAATGTTTGGGAAACCTGGGCAGGCCCACTAGAACTCTGCGTATATCACCGAGAAACCTGCATTGGGACTGTTCTTTTCTTTTTTTTAAATTTTTTTAAATTGAAGTTTGATTTGCCAACATATAGCATATCCCCCAGTGCTCATCCCGTCAAGTGCCCCCCTCAGTGCTCATCACCCAGTCACCCCAACCTCCCGCCCACTTCCCCTTCCACTACCCCTTGTTCGTTTTCCAGAGTTAGGTGTCTCTCATGCTCTGTCACCCTCTCTGATATTTCCCACTCATTTTCTCTCTTTTCCCCTTTATTCCCTTTCACTATTTTTTATATTCCCCAAATGAATGAGACCATATAATGTTTGTCCTTCTCCGATTGACTTACTTCACTCAGCATAATACCCTCCAGTTCCATCCATGTTGAAGCAAATGGTGGGTATTTGTCATTTCTAATGGCTGAGTAATATTCCATTGTATACATAGACCACATCTTCTTTATCCATTCATCTTTCGATAGACACAGGCTCCTTCCACAGCTTGGCTATTGTGGACATTGCTGCTATAAACATAGGGGTGCAAATGTCTCAGTCTTTCACTGCATCTGTATCTTTGGGGTAAATCCCCAGCAGTGCAATTGCTGGGTCGTAGGGCAGTTCCATTTTTAATTCTTTGAGGAACCTCCACACAGTTTTCCAGAGTGGCTATACCAGTTCAGTGGTACTGTTCCGGTTTTTTTTTTTTTTTTTAGTGATACTATTCTTAAGAGAAAAGTCAAAAAGTCAGATAGACCCATTTGACTGAAATGCTAAGCCTTATTAGTCTTTGGAGGAAGATCAGTGATTCCTGAGACAGTATGTATGTGCCACTCAGATTTGACTAATAGTTCACTTATCTTGGATGTATATCTGAGACCAGAAAGCCGTATTGGGTAAGTTTTATGAGAAAATTAAAAGAATTGTTTCATAAAATCTCTGTGAGACATTTGTGCACAAGTAGTAGCACTGCTTGTAGTATTTCTCTGACAGTGTAACCCTAAAACATGGAGGGAATCTTTAACCCACTTTGTGGTTTTGGCCCCTGGAGGCATCAGTATTCGATCAGTGGTGTTAGCAGGAGACTGGAATCTCTGAAAGATGGTGGTATCCAGCAGTGTCAGCAGGCCTGGAGGCTGTGGAGATGGACAGCAGATGGGTCGGAGCAGGAGGAAATGAAACCAAGGAAACTGCAGCCTCACTGTGTGCGTATACAACATCCCCAGGACCTCAAGAAATACTTGGGGTGGGAGAAACATAGTGAAGTCCTGGTTTCCAGCAAGAAGTAGAATGCAAAGGTTAATGAACAGTGATTATATCTGTATATAGAATAGTATTACATGTTCAACAAATACTGCCTAAAAATAGCTCTCTGCTTATTACAAATTAGACACATAGCTCAAGGTCTCCTCCATTGGTCATTTGAAAAAAAAAATTGCTCTATTTTCCTAAGAGGAGGCCTTTAGATTTTTCTGTCATCTCATAATAAAAGTAAGAAAATAATTTAAAAATTTTAGTACTTTATTAATCAAAGTTGATGACATACAAGAAAACAGGGAATGAAAAAGTAAGGCTTAGAAATAATATATACAGAGGCATAAGGCATTATAGGGGTATGTATGTGTGTCTGTGTGCATTGGACTGTGATTATGTTATAACGAACTTGTCTATCTGTTCTAATGGAGGCTATTGTGTATGTGCAATGGAGGTAGTCTTTGGAAAATTATTAATGTCCTTTCTTTCTTTTGCCTTTTCCATGTAAAACATTTGCCCTAGGTTTTAGGAGGCTTCCATCTGTGGAGAGGGTGTGGGTCAAGGAGAAGTAAGTCAGAGAGAAAGATGTAATATTTAGCTTCTGATCTTCACAGTTGGGTTATTCAATAAGTTAATAGCTCTACAAGCCAGAGCATTGTCTTGAGTGATAATTTTCTAAATCTTTTTTACTTTTTTTGTTTCTAGCCTGGGTTGGAGATCTCAGTTCACTGAGGTCCTTGGGTAGTTTAATGAAATGCTCTGCTTACCATTAAGGCATAGTGAGAGTCAGGAAGAATGAAGAAACAATGTAAAGAAGGTAAAAGAAAAATCCCACTCCTTTTTTCTGCTAAGGGCAATAAAAGGAAGATATGTTTGGGTTTTGTCTTAATGTCTTAGAGAATAGGTGGTGTGTTGGATGAGTGAGAGTATGATAGGGCAAGGAAGATTTTCTGTCTTGTGCCTTTTGGGAACTCAGGGAGATCTTAGATTAACCTGCATCTAGGTGGCTGCAACTACATTGATTCATGGATTTGATAGTACAGTGAAGTCAGTGGAATGAAGGCTTTCAGGTTTGGCTGCCTGTGCTACTATTGGTTCTGGTGTGGCATGGATATAGGAGTCCCAGGTAGCAAGAGGAAATGGAATGGGAGAGATTTCTGCTGTGCATTAAATCCCACAGCTCAGGATCCCTGAGCCAGCCTTAACCATAGTCACAGGAATACTTTTGAGGTACAGTTGGCCTGGGAGCCCTCCCAGAGCAGTTCAGCCACAAGAAAGTGTCCCAAGTAAATCAGCCATGGAATGGACTGTGGAGGTCACCCAGGCCCTCAGTGACAGAGCTATAAGAGACATTGTGTCATAGACCAGCAGACACTGGCCAGCATACATTCAAGGACCAACATGAGGACAAGGAACCTGTCCTGCATTGCCACAGTCATATGCAGCCCGTATCTCTTTTCATATAGAGCAATTCTTCTTAGGGAGAGAAGAGAGGCTAAAGAGAATACTTAGGCAAGTGATGGAAACTAACGGGATTGTTTGACTTAAACCACTTTGGACATTTAATTTTTGAAACCTAATTTTTTGCACGTTAACCAGCATGTAGAGGCCTGTGAAGGAAGGCTTGCTATAGACAAAAGTACAGGTTCCCTGCACATTCCAGCATTGAGTTAAATGTGAGTTAAGTTTGTGACCCCCATGTTAGTAGCTACTGTAATCTCCAAGCTCTGTGCTTCCTTGTCCTTATTGAAGACATTGTGTGGAAACCAGGTGTGGCATATCTTGAGTGGGAAGGGAAAAAGTCTATTTCTATGGAAAACTTAGATGAGCCACCCTACTGCTAAGAATTTTGTATGAATTTTCTTTAGTCATATATAATCTGATTGATGATGATAGGCAGTTCATTAAAAATACCTTAATACCTAAATACCTCACTTTTTCCTGAAATTCCAGATCAGGACAGCTTCTGTCTATGGTCTCTCTCCATCCAGGTGTTCTGTGTCCCATAGCATCTCAAGTTGAGCAAGATAGAATTGAACTTGACACTTTTCTTCCCAGATTTTCTTCTTTTGTAGGAGCTTAGCAGATGCTCCCACCTCCAAGTGGCTTAGTCATAAACTTGGATGTCCATCCTAGATTATCTATTCTTTCAAAGAAATCTAACTGGGTAGTCAGTTTTGCAAATGGCCTAAGAGGCTCATTACTTTCTGGTCACCTTTCTAGCTTCTTTACATACCACCTAATCACTAGCTAGAGCAGTGATTCCTCCACTGTGCCATGCTCACTCATGCATTGGTACCTTTGCACATGTTTTCTCTCTGCCTGCAGTGTCTTTCCCTCTGGGTCTCAGTGCAGAAACCTTTGTGAGGACATTGGTCCTCAGGACAGTTAGACACAAGTATGTGACATGTGGTCTGTTCTTGCACTATCTAGTCTGTTTATATTCAGTCTTCCACAGTAGAATGAGGATTCCTAGAGGACAGTGATTTTGTACTATTCCTCTTTGGATCCCAAGGCAGGCTAATGCCAGAATAGCACTCAATAGTACTTGTTGAATAAGTACAATTCTCAAAGCCAGGCTTTTAGAAACTTCTAATTTGTATTTTGCTTTTGATTCTTTGCAGGAAGGTAGGTTACTTAACATTTGAATTGCTGAGAGATCTATGCAAACTGTGCTGACCTTTCAGTTGATTCCGTAATGTTTTTAAAGTTTCGGTATTTTTGAGTAAACCTGTATGTGTCAATATAGGCTGGTTTGCAGATGAGTCCCTCAATTTGTGTATTGCCTTCTGCTTACAATTTAACCTTTTCAGGGGTGGGTTTTGTTTTGCTGTATACTTAACAGTGATGTGAGGTATTTAGTAAGTCTAAGAAATACCAAATACTACTTTAAGTTTTCACTGAATAAGTATTATTATATGAAATATTAGTAGATAATGCTTCAGAAAAAAGCTTAGAAAGAAATACGCCAAATCGTTAACAGTAGTTGTCTCTGAGTAGTAATAACAATGAGTAGTATATTGCATTTTCTTATTCTGTTTTTCAATTTTTCCATAGTCATATATTATTATTGTTATTTTTGTGAAAATCACAGGAAATATCTTGTCATATTAGCAGGGCAGGAGAATATAGTGGTTTTATAGCGCAACCTCTAATATCAGACAGTCCTGACCACTTAACATCCTCTGTTTCCTCATCTGGAAAGGTGGATGATAATATACCATACTGATGTAGCCATATTAGCCAGACAATTCTTTGATTCCCTTCTCTTTATCTTTTGTGTATCTTGTATAGATTTTTACTTTGTGGTTACTATGAGGCTTACATAAAAATTTTAATAGATATAATAGTCTATTTTAAGCTGGTAACTACAACTTCATCTGCATTAAACTATCCTTTTATGCCCCCACTCCAACATTTTATGTTTTTGATGTTACACTTTACATCTTTTTATATTGTGTATCCATTAACAAGTTACTGTAGCTATAGTTATTTTTAATAATAGTTCCATCCTTTAATCTTTATACTAGAGTTAAATTATTAACATTCCAGTATTAAAATATTCTCAATTTGACTATATACTCATCTTCACAGGTATGTTTTCTGTTTTCTTATATTTTCGTGTTACTAATTGGAGTCTTTTCATTTCAGATTCAAAGACTCCTCTCAGTATTTTCTTATAAGGCAGGTCTACTGTTATTATATTACCTCACTTTTGTTTTTTGGGGAAAGTCTTTACTTGTCTTTCATATCTGAGGGACATCTTTACTGGGTAAAGTATTCTTGGTCAGTAGCTTTTCATGTAGCATCCTGCTCTTCCTTGGCTTGCAAAGTTTCTGCTGAGAAATCCACTGATAGCTTTATGGGGTGTTCCCTTATATATGAAGTATTTTTTTTTTCTGCTTTAAAATTAACTTTTTGTCTTTTAGACAGTTTATTATAACGTGTTTTGGAGAAGATGTGTTTAGGTTGAATTAGTTTGGGGACCTATGATCTTCATGAACTTGGATGCCCAAATCTCTCCTAGATTTGGGAAGTTCTCAGCCATTATTTATTTAAATATTTTTTGCCCCTTTCTTTCTCTTCCTTCTGGGACTCCCATAATACATAGGTTGTTTCTTTTAATGGTTTTCTGTAAATCCCTTAGCCTTTCTTCATTTCTTTTCATTCTTTTTTCTTTTTGCTCCTTTGACTGGATAATTAACAAGTGATCTGTCTTCAGGGTCACTGATTCTTTCTTATGTTTGGTTGTGTCTGCTGTTGAAAACTCTCTATTAAATTCTTCATTAATGAATGAAACTCCAAAGTTTTTTTTTTTTTTAATGTTTTCTACTTTTGAATCTCTTATTTTGTTCTTATATTGTTTTCCTGATTTTGCTAAATTATTTTTATATATTCTCTTTTTGCTCTCTGAGCATCTTTAGAACAATTATTTTGAATTTTTGTCAGACACTTCAATTTTGGGGTGGTCAGATGGTAGTAATTTACTGTTTCATTTGTGGTGTCATGTTTCTCTAATTCTTTGTGAACTCTGAAGCCTTACATAGGATAGGTGTCTGCACACTTAAAGAAGCAACCACCTCTTCTAGACTTTATGGACTGACTTCAGTAAGGAAACACCTTAACCTGTAGGTGAGGGCCCTGCCTCTAGTGGTATAGGGTACTCAGTTTGGTGGTGAGGGATGGCCCTGCATCCAGGGGTATATGGTGTCTCATTGGTTTGGGCAGCTGCGGTCCTCTGCATCAACTGCATGATTCCTTGTGAGAGCTGTGAGGGGTCAGCAGTGGCTGTAAGGGTTGTTGAGGTCCTAGTGATGCCTCTAGTTCCAGTGGCTGGGACCAGGGCAGCAGCAGTGGTGGCCAGAGTTGGGGATATGCACCTAGCTGTGGGTACTAGCTACAGGTGCCTGTGTGTGGCAGGGCCCTGCTGCAGACACACACTCAGTGGTGAGGGCTGGGGCCAGCAGCAGGGGTTGGGACCAATCACAGGGGAGTGTAAGTAGCTATGGGGGCCTTGGCTATCACTGTTTACTTGTGTGACTGTGAGGGGTAGCCATATGCATGTCCACTAACCAGACTATTCTTTCTTTGTCTCTCTCTTTTTTAAAGTAAACTCTGTGGCCAGCGTGGAGATCAAGCTTATGACCCTGTGATCAAAGTTATTCTTTTGTTTTCTGTTTTTTATTAATCAGACCATTCTTGATTGCTAGTAGTGTAACCCTATTCTAACCAGCTGAATCTCAAAGGGAAATTTATTATTAAATGTACTAGGCAAGTCCAGGGGCTCTTTTTTCCAGAGGCTCAAAGGATATTTTTGTTTTTATTTTTCTATCTTTTAGCATCTCTCAGTGTTTTGTCTCCATTTTCAGACAGTTTCATACTAGTAACAAGGAAACATGTTGATAGCTACAGACAGTCACAGGTTTAAATCTTTAAAGGAAGGGAGACCTCAAACTCCAAAACCTTTATTTATGAAATTTGATTAGCCTTTCCAAGACTAGGAGCTTTCCCTGTACTAACTAACCACTGTATTCAGAAGAATAGAGTTCTCTAAATGTCCACTTTGGGATCATTTTGGGCATGGGACATTTGTGATGAATCAGCTCACCAAGACCACATGGACTGGAGAAGGAAAAGGAAATGCTATAATCAGAAGTGGGAATGAATGCTAGGCAGGTGAAAACAGTAAGTCCATCCTATGACATAAATTGCTTAGCACAGTTTGGGGAACATAGGAAGAACTCAAAGATGTTAGATATCATTATCATTGGAGTGTATAGTCATCATCATTATATTTTGTAACAGATTATAAGAACTTTTTATTTTTATTGTCTGGTGTTTATGTTTTAAATATTCCAGCAGAATAAGAGTTAAAATTCATGTTTCTTAGTTACTGAGTATTTCTTTATCCTTTTTTGTTGCCTCAGGTATTTTTAGTTTATGAAAATGTGTTTTTTAAGATTACTATTTCTAAATGTATTGTTGATCATTTTGATTTTTCAAATGGCTAATTGTTGCATAATGACTTGATTAGTTTAAAGAGGTTTTTTTCCTTGTTTTATGTTTTATATGAGTGATGGCACTGTGTGTTGGCCCTGGATGGTTGTTATTCCTCTTGTTGTCATATTTCATTTAACTGCAAATTAAAAAGAACTAAAAAAATTACAGCAATTTCTAGTTTATATCCAGGAAATGGAACTCTCTGCAGGACCCCTTACGTGGCACAAATATGTTAGAAAATGATTTTCCATTGTGCTTTGAAAGCCTGTAAGCAGGCCACAATGGCGCACAGTTCACCAATCTTGGATGAAGCCCAGAGAGACTGTAGTGCATAGACTGTAGGAAATCTCCCATCTGAAGAGTTAATTTTCTTTCAGGATCAGTATTAGGGTCTGCTGTGATTACAACAAGACACTTTAAGATTGGTACAGGAACACTTATAACAGTTGACTATAAAAGAAAACCCAGGAGGCCAGATTCAGCCCTTTAGTTTGAGCCTCAAAGACCTTTATTTCGAATTTACCTCTTCCTTCGATTACACATGCTGTCAGCTTTAGTAAAAAGAATTCATTACATTAACATAAATAAGCAAACAACTAGTTTCATTAATGTTTTAAAATGTCTGGAAGGCCACTTTTGTCTTTTGTTTCCATTCAGCTTCTTTTCAGAGCACTCTTAATGGCTGTGTAATATTAAATATTTCTTTTCTTCTCAGTTTTATCTAAATTTTAGATGCAGATTTATGAATTTAGTATCAAAACAGTTACAAGGTTTAAAGACAGATGAAGCTTTTCATCTTTTTAAGGAGGGAGATTTTTTTTTCTTATTTTCTTCAAGATAGTAAATCAAAGGAGCATTTTTTCTTTTTTTAATTTGAAAAGCTGGGGCAACAATATTAAGTAACTGCTGTGGAAGAAAAAAATCAACCATAATCCTAATCTCAAATATACCATCAGTTTTAGTTTTGCATGTACCTTCCAGTTTTGGATACACACACACATACTTTATCAAGTTGAAGTTAAAATTTTAATGCCCCTGCAAAACTGTAGAGAAGGAATTTGAAGCAAGCTAAATCAATTTGAAGTTGGTATACTTTATATTTTAAGAATAGAACAAGGCTTGTCTATAGTAAACCGTAATTTTTGCTTTTTGTAAGAAAATAAAAGGGAGAAAGTCTTTTCTTTTTTTTTTTTTTTTTAAGATTTTTATTTATTTATTCATGAGAGAGAGTGAGAGAGAGAGAGGCAGAGACAGAGGCAGAGGGAGAAGCAGGCCCCATGCACCGGGAGCCCGACGTGGGACTCGATCCCGTGACTCCAGGATCAGGCCCTGGGCTGAAGGCAGGGGCTAAACCGCTGAGCCACCCAGGGATCCCCTTTTCTTATTTTTTTAAAGATCTTATTTATTTGTTTTAGAGGTAGAACACAGGTTGTGGGAGGGCCAGAGGGAGAGGGAGAATCTCAAGCAGACTCCATGCTGAGTCCCACTCCGAGCTTGATCTCACAACGCTGAGATCATGACCTGAGCTGAAATGGAGAGTCCAGTACTCAACTGACTAAAGCATTCAGGTGCCTCAGGAAAAAGTCTTTTAAAAAAAAAAAAATCAGTGCAGGAATCCCTCGGTGGCTCAGTGGTTTAGCATCTGCCTTTGGCTCAAGGTGTGATCCTGGAGTCCTGGGATCGAGTCCCACATCGGGCTCCCTGCATGGAGCCTGCTTCTCCCTCTGCCTGTGTCTCTGCCTCTCTCTCTCTCTCTCTCTCTCTCTGTGTGTGTGTCTCTCATGAATAAATAAATAAAATCTTTTAAAAAATCAGTGCATTGCCCATGTAGCATGAAATTTTCTTCTTTTTGACATGGAAGTCAGAAGAGAAGTATGTGTTAACCTGGGTTGTGGTAATGGTGCATTATCACTGACATCCTTTCAAGTCTAGACTTTTGCAGTTTGTTTCTTATCTCAGTAGTCATTTGCTGTGCTTGATTTTGGTTCTTATAAGGATTATTACAGATACTTTTACTTTCCTCTATCTAGGACCTTCAAGCTGTCTTCTATATTGCTGGCATCCCTCCACTCCAAACCCCTTCATTCTCTGCCTCCTGCCAAGTGATGTTATTTCCTTAAAATTCTTCTAAACCTTTCCAATGCCTGTGGGGCAAAAATCTGACCTTTAGGAAGATATCCAAGACTCTACCCAACCTGGCCTCCACCAACCCCTCAGACCTCTTGTCTTTAGCTGTTTCAGCTCTTTCCAGCCCTTTGCTTTTCTTTGTGCTTATCCCACTGTTTGAATTGCCTTTGATCACATACATAAACCAGGAGAGTTTCTAGGTCTTTCTCAAGGATCCCACTCAGAAGGTCATCTCTGTCAGAGTTTTCCTTGCTTCCATAAGGCAGCGTTAGTTCCTCTGTCCTCTGGGTCTCCACAGCACTTTGTGCATCTTTATAATACAGTGCTCATCATGCTGTATGGTAACGGTTCATGTGACATGTGTCTCTTCTGCCCTAAGGTATATGTAAAGGCCAGCTTAGTCATCTTTTTAGCATCCGCACCTTAGCAAGTCAGACATTTATTAGCTATGTTGTAAAACTTGGGTGGTATGTTATACGACGCATCTGAAACGTGTTGGTCAGTGATCTTTCAGCATGCAAAAATCACGATATTTTCTGTAGTTTCCCATTTAGTCTCCCTGCACACACAACAAAGCAACATAAAGCCAAACCAAATGCAGAACAAGTACAACTCTGATTACACATTTCCTATCAATGCATGTAATTTTATGTATACCATTGTTTCAAATATAAATGAAATGTGTTGAAATGTGAGTAAGAAATATATGGACTATTATTGAAGCAATTCCAAACCAAAATGTTATATTTCCGGGTAGCAGTAGTTTTTGAAAGGTACTATATACAATTTTAGGTTAGTGTCAGATAACCCCTTCACCTTCATTTCTCTCTTAACACCTTTTATCATAATTTCTGAAGTTCCCCTTTGTAGTTTGAGTTGAAAGTCCTGAGGCAAGCTCTTCAGAACTCTAACACCTGCTTAGGGCTGAACTGGCAGGGGGAGAAATTGAAAAGCAGTGAAGAGTCTTTTCAATAAAGTACTTAGCATTTTAAGTTGTAGATGTTTGGGGAAAAATAATGGTAATAATAGTATTGGAAACTCTCCTATTGCCTCATATAGGGGGAGGAATGTGAAGTTGTTTAGTGGGTTCATACTTTGAGTTTGCAAAAATCATCATTTGCAAAGATAGTTCAAATTTGATTTTGATCAAATTAAACTACAAGAATGTAGACTTTTTCTTGAGCATAGACTTATACTTTCTCTTTTAAAATTCAAACCCTTTTCCTTCTGACATCAAAGCGAAAGGATTCAAGGCTTTTAGAATCTTACTCTAAGATACCAAAGAACCCTAGGACGATAGTTAGAAAATTAGGAAGAGAGTTTTGAAATAATTAAATTTTTTGGTTCTCATCTACTATTGTATATTGAATATAAATTCCCATCGTCCAAGTTAATGACAAAGTTTTAAAAAGGTGCATGCATTTTTTTAACCCTTAATGATTTTACATTATTGTCAAGAATTTCTTGGAGGCTTTTAAGATTCAGATGCCTGTGGTGAGCTTTTTTAGGTTGTATCTTTTAATTTTGTTGATCTTTTTGTTCTGTAACTAAAGAAAATTGTTTAATTTGTTTTTCCAGCAGAGGGAGACATCTGACCATGAACGTGGTATCGCTACTTGCCAGGAGTATTCTGTAGCCCATTTTATCAATATACATAAAAAACTCAATGTTCAAATTAACTAGTTCAATAAGTAATTTAGCTCATTGATTTTTGGGCATATCCTAAGTGCCATTACAAGCTACGGATATTTTAAATGCCATTACCTAATAGAAGGAATGTTTTAAGCACCTTTTATTGATTTTATTACTGCTTTATTTTGCTGTCTTGGTTTAAAATCATTTTAACCACTCCGTAATCAAGAAGAAATATATCGTTGGTGAAATACAGTCAATTTCCTAAAAACCTTTGACATCGTTAAATAAGGAATTACAGTTGTTAAATCATGTCAGGCAATAACTGAGGGACAGAAGAGATATAAAATTTGGAGCAGTGGGCCAGCATACCAGTAAGCCATGCTGACCTCTGACATTCACATTCTGCCTGTGACAGTCACACTTCAGGTTTGCTTATGGTTTTTATGTCAGCAAGCAAGATTTAAAATCTCAGGTAGGAAGGAGGGTGAAAGAACGATAGCAAAATATGATCCAGGGACCATTATAGTGCCTTTTAATCACTTCATGTTATTTTTTTGTTAAAATGATTCTCTAAGCAATTTTAAAATTTCATTTGCTTTTCTTGCTAGATTATAGTATATTGATATTCTGCATATGAAGGAACTAGAGTGTTCACAGGAGTTTTTACCACTTCTTTCTTTTGCTCATTTGATTTAACATTAGCAGTGTTACTGAGCTGATTAGCTAGTAGACAGACAAGGAATGTGGTCTATACACTGCTTAATCAAAGAGGCATAGAAGTGGGTAGTGAGCACTGAAGCTCGATACAAGCCTGCTAATGAGTTGATTGCATTGACATTTGATGTAATTTAACTGTAGAGTGGCAAATATCAATACCTGTATATGATTTGGCAGATGGTTGTTGAACTGTGATTAGAAGTTTAGAATGATTCCCGGTAAAAGACCACCTGGCAGTAACCCAAGAACAGAGAACTGAGTTTTCCCCATTAAATGGAAGAGGTCCAGAAAGTCAAGTGTTTTGATCATTAATAGAATCTTTCCTTTTCTTTTAGCAAATGTTAGCTTCAAGAGGAAATTGATAATTATGCATAGGTCTATTAAATGATCTTTGGGATAGCTCTTTTCATTCCTTCAAATGAGCTCATATCTATAGTAGTGGCAGTTACTCACTGGCAAGGAAAGAAAACTAGTTAAAATGCTGATAGGTGTCATTTCAGTATACTGGGGATATTGGAAACATCTTTGTAGATTTTAATATATTTGAGGCTGAAAACCAGGTTTTTCTGATAATATAAATATTTCTAATATAATATTAAGTATTTTATGCATTATATAAATATAATATGAAATAAGCTATATTGAGTATCTATTATACACAAGACATTCTTGTAGGTGTTTGAAATGTAAAGAACACAAAGATGATCTTACTTTCCCTCAGTGGACATGCAGTGCACATCCCATAGAAGGACTGGAATAAAGGTCAGGAACTATGGCAGCATAGAGAAGAGTAATGGCTTCCTCTGTGGGAAGAGGAAGTGTCAGGGAGGGCCTTATGGAGGTGTCACTTAATATAGCTTTTGAACAGTTGGAGATGAGCATTCAGAAGTAGAGAGACCAGAAATACAAATTTTTTTTTTTAAATAAACTTTATTTTTTTTTAGAGCAGTTTTAGGTTCACAGCAGAATTGAGCAGGAAGTAAAGAGTTCCCATATGCCCTCTGACCCCACACATGCACAGCTTCCCCCACTATCAACATCCTGCATCTGAGTGGTACATTTGTTAAAATTGATGAACCTACATTGACACATGTTGTTATCACCCAAAGTCCATAATTTACATTAGTGTTCACTTTTGGTGTTGTACATTCTGTGGGTTTGACAAATGTATAAGGACATGTATCCACCATTACAGTATCATACAGAATAGTTTCACTGCCCTAAAAATCCTCTATGTTCCACCTATTTCTTCATCCCTCCCTCTTTGTCAACCCATTAACCACTGATTTTTTTTTTACTGTTTCCAAAATATAAAAGCTTTTGAAAATTTTGAAATGTTTATTGTGCCATTATATATATGTGTGTGTGATGTATAAAGAACAGTGAAATAAATAAAATCTGTCCACCTTCTAGCTGAGATATTAAAATATTACCAATATTTTTGAAGCCCTGATGGGTTCTTCCCCAAGTATTCCCTTCTACCCTACCAATGCTTCAATTTTTTAAAAAAATATTCTTATACCTAGTTGCAAAAGCACACAAAAACCTCAGTCTCTCAAGTCCCAACACCCCCTTATTCTTTGGTTTGGTCTATGCAAAATGAAGTGAAGGAATAAGTTGATGTTTGTCTAGTGAATTCCAATGGTGTGGAAAGCTCTTTTTTTTTTTTTTTTTGGTAGCTAGGAAGTGGGATTTCTAGATAACCTAAATGACTATCAATATCATTTTAAATAGTAAATAGTCTGATTAATTCACATTATAGTTCTGCTTCACTTTGAGCTTTGTAGACTTGACTTCTCTTGCTCTGTATATTCAAGTCTTTTTTTTTTTAAAGATTTTATTTATTTATTCATGAGAGACACACACACACACACACAGAGGCAGAGACACAGGCAGAGGGAGAAGCAGGCTCCATGCACGGAGCCTGATGTGGGACTCAATCCTGGGTCTCCAGGATCACGCCCTAGGCTGAAGGTGGTGCTAAACCACTGAGCCACCCAGGCTGGCCTTGCTCTGTATATTCAGATGGAATAACTAAACTAATCCCAGTGCTATGATAGAGACACGTTTGATTACGGAGACTTATTCAGAACTTCATGCATTTAGACTTCATGTCAGCATGGAATGTGTATCTCTAAATCTAGCAACAAGTGCTTTCAGAATTAATTTTTAATTTGGCTGATGGCCATGCTCCTTTATATTCATTTTGTAGTTTCATAGGACTTATAGGTGAACATATTTTATATTAAAAACAATGGTATATTGGAAAGAACACTAGGATATAAACTGTGTTCTTTCCCCCACTGCTCAGACCCATTCCGTGCCAGTTCTTTGCCTGCATCTGTATGAGATCTTGGACACATATTTTAGCTTTTCCAGCAACTCTTAGATTTAAGAAAATATACTCTGGTTATTCCTGGTCATAAGAACAGTCTAGTTTCAGTAATTAAAAATGATCAGTTCAGTGCAACATTCTAATGTTTATTAAAGTTCAAGCCACTCTTCTTGCCCATTGTGGTGTTGCTTTAGGTTGAGAAGCCCACAGTAGGAGGTGGGGATGGGTTGACTTCTGTATTTCCTTCAGAGCAGAGCTCCTCCCTTGAATCCATCTCACTCCCAGGGTGAGAGCTGGAAGGGGTGAGGAGGAGGGGCAGGGACAGAGAAAGTCTTGGCAGTCCTGCATTGATCTGCTGGTGGTGTTTTCTGAGCTTGGCAGATGCTCAGTACTGACTTTTAAGATGCACTCTCTTGAGGTCCCCCTCTGGGCATGGCAGACTGCAGCTGACCTGCCCTTCCTCTGGCTGCGTTCCAGGGTCCATCTCTAGTTTCTTGCTGCTGAGATCCACTGGTCCTTTTGGAAATGAATCTATCTTAAAGTGATCTTCTGATGGCCTCTCTTTTACATAAGGGCCATGCATACACTTGTGTGGAGATTAAATGAAATAACGTATGCAAAGCTCTCTCCCTGGCACACAGGTATTGAATAAATCAGTGAGTGATTCACTGGGTGTCTTCTCTGTGGAACACCTTATAAGTATAAACTTTTTCATATCAGTCTTATGAAATGTATTTAAAGGAACTCTCAGATACATTAATTTTCAAGGTCACATAGCTGGAAAGTGGCTGAGCTTAGGTTTGTATCTAGCTCTGTCCAGTGCTGGAGTCTTTGGCCCTTTGGACTATGGTCCACTGCCTTCTGAAATTGCCTGGCATGGTCTTAATGTTCTAAACTTTGGGAAATCTGGTTAATATTATGAATGTTAGTGCCCATTCTAGTAGTTTCTTAAATGTCATGTGTGGTATAAATTGATAGGAATGCTCTCTCAGATACTTTCATTTGACTACATCTCTATGACATTTGGATAATCTGACTTCCTTGACATGAATCCTTTATCTTCAGGGGCTTTGTCCAGATATCTACTGGTGAACCCAAGTGGAGATTCAAGGAAATTCATCATAATAATCCAGACAGAATCTGGATTCCAGAGAAATGCCTCAGTATTTCATAGACGTCTGTAGCATGTGTGTTCTGGGCCTCCTGGAATAATCTCTGGAAGAAGAGAGAGATGACAGTGTAGTAGATGTACAATGGAGAGGTAATGACATGTCTTTTTTCTGCCTCCAGTGGTTCAAGGACTGATGACCAAATCTGAGCTATTAAAGATCTCTGTGCTGACTGCCCGATGACACCCAGGGTGACCTGCCGATTGGAAATCTCCAGTCAGAAGAATATGGATTCTTTATTCCCATTCACTTAGGACAAAGGGTTAAGAAAATTTACTTTGGAAAGAATTGGCTAGAGAGAGAGACTAGGATAAAGCAAACCACAGAAGGGAAATAAAACCTCTGGAACATTCGTTCAATTTTGTTTCAGTAAAATGTTAGTAAATCAAATCCTAATGGTAAAACTGGGTCCTGGATATACACTGCTATGAGATGTGTACTTAATCAGAATGCTCTAAAAAGCATACATTAAAATTAGCTAGTCCCCTTTTAACTTTATGCCTACCAAGCTGCAAACTGCCTCAACTAAATATTGTGAAAGTCCAATTTTTATTTGCCCTTATTGCTTGGGTCAAAGTGAAGTTGAACTCCAGATTGTAAACTGGACAGTTTCTGGTTTACAGATAGTCATTCAGCCAATTTATATGGATTACTAACCCTTCTTTACTGTGGAAATATTGTCAGAGGAAAATGCATTCAAAATTCTTATTTTGTGCACTGTAGAATAAGTGAGGTCTTATGAGAAGAACACCAGCTCTAGCCAGTCCTGTTTTAGCTCTATGGAGAACTTAGCAATAATCAGGAAAGGGGATTTCTAGCTTTTTGTGCCTTAGCTTCCTTTGCAAGAAAGTACAACTAATAAAACCTGCCCTTTAGGATTTTGTAAGGCTGTTGTGGCAAAGTATTTTAAGCTCCTTAGAGAAAAAGGCTACTCAATGAGGTAGCTTTGTTATTCCTTTTAGTGTCAATTATATTCTGAAATATGATTTTAGAATTTCGGGATCCCAGGACCTATGATTGAACTGGCAGCTGATCGATTCAGTGGAATTTAGAGTTCTCTTTCTTGACACCGAACTGAAATTTGCTTTGGCTAAAAGAGGTAAAGCATACAATTATGGTTAGAAACGTAATAATAAATCTACTGTAACAACCTTCTTTCCACCACATACCTTTTCTGGTATTTATCTGAATACTCAGCTTCTAAAAACTAGAAGAGATTGTAATTTCAGTAGCAACTCATCAGCAACTCTAAGTGTACGAAGCCATTTCAGCTATGATCTTCTTTTATTTTGCCAAGGTTCATGTCTGAAAGGTTTTATTTCTTTTGGTTTTGAAAATTAGAAAGAGGAGACAAACAGTTAAAAGTATAAAAGTTCTACCCGTGTTGCTTTTTCTACACCTTGAGGACTAGCAAAATCTTTAATATGAGACTTTATTTGTACAAAGCAAAACTTCAAAACCACTCAAAAGCTTTTCTTATTAACTGCTGTCAGTCCTGTGATTTACAGAGGCAATAAAGAACTAGAGGGGGCGCATTTATCATGGAGTTCAGCGCACCAGGAGCCATTTTCTCCAGCGGTAAAGGCAAGTGATAAAAACGAATTCTTTTGTTCTATAACCAAGACACATTCTCTGTTCCCTATTCTCTAGACTTGGGCACGCCAGGCTTCTCTGGTGGCAACTTGGTACCACCTCATCTACACTCAATGATAAATTGTTAACATGAAAACACTGATGATACACCTGGAACACCTGGCTGTGAGTGGTGCTACATATTTACTTTCAACACACAGTAGTTAGCTGCCAACATATTTGTAGTATTAACTCTCAGTTTACTTTGAACAGTACTTTGTACGTGTGTGTGCTTTCTTTCATTTCAGAAGGGAGTAGATGGGAATGTTAATAGTGTGGGGTTTGTTTAGCAAAGAGCATAAAAATTTGGATTTTGAATCTCAGTTGCCTAGTTGTATCAAAGAAGACTTCATCTGAATTTTGATGCTGGAAAGCAGAACAGTTCCGGTACACATATTTTCAATTTACTTTGTATTTGATTTCGATTTTGTGTTTGGTGTTCTAGGCAAGCAGGTGTGATACTCAGAGACACTTTTAAAATGTCTCTGAACATTGATTACACATTTTTGAGTTTTTTTTTTGTTTGTTTTGTTTTTTTTTTCATTTTTGAGTTTTTGAAATGAGTTCATCAGACTTTGAGCTAAGCTGGACATAGAGGCTATAATAGTTTTGCTGTTTGGGAAACTTACAAAAAGGAGCATTTTTGAGTATTTTATAATTGAGTACATCCATCATCCAATAGTATTTATTAAGCACTCACCTGTGCATGACAATGTATTAGGCACAAAGATTATCAGGGAAAAGGTCAATGATTTGGAACCAGAGACAGTGAAAGTATTTATACTTAGGGGAAAATGAACACAAATGTTATATCATGAATATTATTCCTTTTTTTTTTTAAGATTTTATTTGTTTATTCATGAGAGACACACAGAGAGGCAGAGACACAGGCAGAGGGAGAAGCAGGCCCCATGCAGGGAGCCCATGTGGGACTCAATCCCAGGTCTCCAGGATCACGCCCTGGGCCAAAGGTGGCACCAAATCTCTGAGCCACCGGGGCCACCCGATGAATGCTATTCCTAACAGAGCAGGTTATGTAGTTAATTTAGTCTCTGGAAAAGACAGGGACACTCAAATAAAATCTCCTGGCATTTTCCAATTTTGCAATCACTAACTATGATCCTTATTCATGTATTAGTGAAAAATAATATTTTCAAAAGATAGTAGTAAGGTAGAAGACATGAAAAATCCAGGAAAAAAATCAGGTTAGGTTCTTTTGTGACTGGTTTGGCATACTTACAGACTGTTAGCTGGGGAGAAATTTAGAATGGAATTATGTGGGGGTTCTATTTATCTGTCTGTTTTTTGCGACATGTAATGTAGTGGTTAAAGTTATTCTCTTGCTTCTGTCACTATCAGTTTCTTTTCATTGGAAGAGGAAATAAGTCCTTCTGTCAGTAATTTGGCAAAAGTGCTGAAAAGCCCATTATCCCAGTTGGAAGGAAAGCAAACCACCTCTGGTATGTGAGGACCTGGCAGGCTTCATAGAGAGAGATGAGCCCAACAGAAGCTTCCAGTGAGAGATGGTGTTTTATTTTCTGAGAGATACTGACCATTAGTCATTCTTCTTGAATCCACCTAACATTTTCTCAGAGTGAAGTTATCTGCCCCCCACCCCCAAAACAAATTTATCGGTCCAGATGATATGGGATAGAGCAGGGGGGACAAAAAACAGTCATTTGAATAAAGAATTGCATCTTTTATGTACTTATGTTGTATCATGTACACTTGGGAAAGGACCACATCTGTCTGGAGGATGGTGGGAAATTGAACACTTCAATTCATGGCGTGCTTCTTGTATAGTATTTCCTTAACCAAAAGGGAGCAGCTGTTGGGTAGCACAGAAAACATTGTTACAAACCTGAGCATATGGAAGCCTGAAGCTTTGGCTAATTTGGATGTCTGGGCACCATTGCAGAAAGACCATCATAATTATTTGCTATGATTTTAGGTCCACACTCCACTGTTGGAAGGAAAAACTTTTTACTGAGGCTTACTCTTTTATATGGCTTTGAAGGGAATTGCATTTTATTTCTGACACTTATTGTATTGTAAAATCTCTAGTCTCTGATATTTAAAGGTGGAAACTTTTAACTTTCTCTCTTAAAAAAAAAACCAACTCTGGGGACTTTTTAGTACTATAGCCTCTCAAATAATCCTCAAGCTTTGAAAAATGAAATGCTTTATTTTATGAAGCAGTTTTGGGGTCAGTTTTTTTTCCCTAAAATGTATGCTTTTATGTTGGGTAGTTTAAAGACCAGCTGTTAACTGAAACCAACCGTCAACGAAGTTGCATAAAGTTGTGTTTCCTATTAGTCTTGTATCTTTCCTATTAGTCATTTATGAAAGGATACAGGAACATCTAAGAGAACTCCAAACAAAATTGAAAAAACAGATGTTGAAACCATATTGTCCTGATGGTTTGCTATTTTTTTAAATAAAATAGGAGCTCAGTAATTATTAATGGATTATGAAATAAGGCTTCTGTTGCTAACTTACTACAAAATTATTTGTAGTAGCTTGCCGTTGAAAATTGGTGTTTTAGTGGGATTTCAGAGAGTCAGAAAAATGAGTTAAAGTTTATGCCTAGGAGCACCATGAAGGAGGAACTATGACATTTTCAAGAGTTGGGCATGTATGAGCCTCTAAAGGTGTGTTTATTATGTTGTCATGGTGAGCAGTGAATTAAAAAAATAACAAGACTGCTCCTTGGGTAGTTGTGACTTATTGGTAGTTATCTTTATAAGAGTTCCATGCTGACTTAAGTAAAGATCTTCAGGGAAAAAAAAAACAAACTTTATTTTTCAAATAAATTCAGTTAAGAGCCTACAGGCTTCCATGACACTGCACTGAATTATTATTAATGTGCACTGCTGTGAGAATAATGCTTGCTGCTGTTTAACAATAACCCCGTCCTCTGGAATTTCAGGAAAGTGGTAGGAAAATGAGAGGCAGATTTAAGTGCTGCCGCTGAATTAAACGTGCTAGTTGATGGGGACAACATTTTTATTGTTACTTGTGCAAGGGAGTGTCGAAAGAGACCGTTATTCAGGGTCAGGTCACATGTGTGACTGGTGAAGTTATTTGAGCGGCATTTCTGGCAAGCAAGGGCATTGCTTCTGGCCAAGCAAAGGTTTGTTCAACCTATTGCCTTTACCTGGATAACTCATTTTCATTCCCTTGAGAGTTAGGTGTGGTATTTCTTGAAGGCAGGGTTATGATCTTTTAAGGGTCTTCCTCGTTGACTTTAAGAATCTGTTGTTAAAATATTGGGCACATCATTGCTCATTAGCACCTTTTAACTTGGATGGTTAGTACAGTTGCCTTGATAGATGACGATAGATGCCTTTTTTCATTGGGAATTATCTTTTAAGTCAGCGTCTCCCAGCTTACATATTCAGACATATTCTACTATTCCCAGCAGGTAGTCTTTCCTCCTCTATGTCTCTCCTCCCTATTCCCTTGTCCTTTAGCCATGCCAGACTGTTCACTGTTCTCTAGATATGCCACCTAATATCTTGCCTCCTGAGTGTCTAGTGTCCTGTGTTCCTTTGCTCATGCTGTCCATGTAGGGTACTCTTACACCAACTCCTGTGCACTCTATAAGGTCTAGATCACCTTTGGAGAATGTTTCCCAAATTCTTACATACACTTCTGTGGAATAAACTTTTCCCTTCCTCCTGTCCTACTGCCACTGTGTATTCTTTCTTGAATTATTTGTGAATGTGTTTCCCTCCTTCCATGGATGGTGGGCCCTAAACTTGGGGCAGTGTGATTCTTACCTTTGTATCCTGCATATGGTCAGGTATAGCACTTCACACTGTTGTGCAGGGCAGGTAATAATAGATAAATCTTCAATGATTGGAATTCAGTCACTGGTGATTGCAGTGTCCATATAACAGGAGACATGTAAGGAGTCCAGAAACTATTAACTTATTTAATTGTAATTCTAGTGGGTGGAGTTTTATTTTATTTTATTAGGGGAGGACTCACGGCCATTAGTGTGACAGGTACCACTGAAGGGGTGGAGTTGGTGAAGTTCCGTCTGTTATGTAGTGTTTCCCTTTGCCTCTTATGCCTTTGCACATCTAAGTGCAACTTCCTGATGGGGTGGAGAAAATTCAACAGACAATGTGAAAGTTGGTATTTTGGAGAACATTTAAACTGCTTATCTAAGGTGCATTTGGTACCTTTTTTCAACTAATCCTGAATTTTTCACAAATTCATAGGGATTGGGATCCCTGGGTGGCTCAGTGGTTTGGTGCCTGTCTTCGGCCCAAGGCGTGATCCTGGAGACCTGGGATCGAGTCCCAAGTCGGGCTCCCTGCATGGAGCCTGCTTCTCCCTCTGCTTGTGTCTCCACCTCTCTCTCTCTCTCTGTGTCACTCATGAATAAATAAATAAAATCTTAAAAAAAAATTTTAAAAAAACAACAACAACAACAAATTCATATGGATCTTAGAGATCACCTAAAGCCACTACCTTCCCTAGGCAGAAATCTCTTCCTAGCCTTCCTCCTTATGTCTGCTTCAGCACATTAGTGATACAGAGATTGCTGCTCTGACGATTAAAGGAAAGCTTTAATCGGGGAGGAGGTAAAAAGTCTGTTCCTGTGATAGCTTGTCTCTAGTTTAAGATATTTTTAAGTTTCCTTTTTTTCTAAGCTGAATATTTCTGATTTCACCCACCACGTGAATCTAGCTTCTCCTCCAGTGTAGCTAATTGAGATGGACACCTCATCAAAGTCAGCTGTTCCACTGGCTGGACAGTGACCAATCTAATTTTCTGTCTCTGGATTCTGACTCAGAGACAGAGACTGTAGCCAGTTATCTGTGGTGCATTGAGCTAAAGGGTGATGTGGGATAGAGGCCTGAGTCAGCACCAGGGCAAGCCAAAGTCAGATGAAAGCTAAAGTTGTGTTAGAACTGAAACCACAAGTAAGAGGAAGCTGGTGTAGAGGGGATGGAGCAGAGCTGCATGGAGAGAATCAGTGACAAGACTCATGCAGTCTCAGAGAGAGATGAAGAGAGAGGCTGTGTCTGTCCCCAAAGGTGGGGCCTCATGGAAACTGGAACTGAGAAGTCTTTCAATGGCATCTGCAATCTGGTGTGTGGCACAGAAGAGGGAATGATAGCAGTTATTCAAGAGACAGTTTAGTGCTTATCTCTTGAGGCAAGAGTCATTAAGATCATGGATAGTGGTATGAAACTGCCAGGGTTGGGTCCTCTCTCTGCCACTTACTACTGTGTAACTGCCTGTTAATTACTTACTCTTCCTCTGGGTCTTGGTTTCTTCACATGTAGAATGGGTACAATACCAAGGCCTGCATTATAGGGTTATTGAGGGAACAAACAAATTATTATTATTTTGAAGATCTTATTTATTTATTCATGAGAGACAGAGAGGCAGAGACATAGGCAGAGGGAGAAGCAGGTTCCCCATGCAGGACTTGATCCCAAGACCCCAGGATCGTGACCTGAGCCAAAGGCAGATGCTCAACCACTGAGACACCCAGCCATCCTATGGGATCAAACAAATTAATATGTGAAAAGCATTTCACTTGAAAGAGTATCTGGCCCCCCAAATGTTAGCCATTACTATAAAAAAATAATAGTTGTGTTTGTTTTAGTGTCTGAGAAGTTATTCAGGCCCTATTTCTTAGAGAAAATGAAATATAGTGGTGAAGATGGCAGAGTCTGGAGTCTCATTGCCTGCCTGATTTCAGATTATACCATTTCCACTGTAAGACAAGTTATATAAGCTTCTTGTGCCTTGATTTCCTCATTTATTCTAAAGGAGTAATAATGGTACCTACCATTCAGTGATTCTATGTAGATTAAGTGAATTGATATGTGTAAAATGTTTAGAAAAGAACTTGGTTAGAAAGGATCTTAATAATTTATAATATGTTAATATTAATTATTACTTCTTGTGACTTTAGCATGCCTTTAGGTTCTTATTAAGACACATTATCTTATAGAGCTATAGGAGACCTAAATATATTTACTTGGATTCAATTCTGTCTCATTTTTCTTTAGAGGGATCATAATCTCTCTGATGGTCATCTCTAGCCAATATAGGGGTTCTCCAGGAGTCTTGAAGGTAAAGCCTGAAGATGTCTGGGAGGCAGTAGAAAAGTGTGGTTTTGGAGTTCAGAAAGAGATCTTGAATAAAGATAGAGATTTGAGTGGGTATAGCAGAAGTCATGGGAATGGACAAGATCACCTTGGGAGAATGTGCAGAATGAAAGAAAAAAGTCTTGGAACAGATAGATCCCTGGAAGGGGGTTTTGGGGATGGCAGAGATTTTGGAGTTGGATAGAGGGTGACAGAGGAACATGAGCCAGCAGATAAACCTCAGTGTAGTCAGACAAGTGATACTTATAGTGAATATGATTGAAAGTGTACTAAGTATAAGATGCTGCTTTAAGCTCTTTCATTCATGCATTTAATCTTCTGAACAACTCTTATGTAGATATTATTATATTTTTACTTCATAGATGGGAAAATTGAGTACAGAGAGATTCAGTAATTTGCCAAAGACTGAAAAGCTAGCAAATGATAAATCCAGAAGAGTTTGAACCTAGATAATCCAATTCTAGAATTTATAATCTTAATGATTCTATGAAATGGTCTCCAAGGACAAGGAGAAGGAAAATCAGAATAAATAAGGACAAAGGAATTATCTCTGTCAGATTTAGCATTTATCTCTGTTAGTATTTAGTATTTAGATTATGAAGTACATTTAGATTGTTGACGTTCTTTATTTTGATTTACTTCTTTTATTTTTTTATTTTTTTAAATTTTTATTTCTTTATGATAGTCACAAAGAGAGAGAGAGAGAGAGGCGCAGAGACACAGGCAGAGGGAGAAGCAGGCTCCATGCACCGGGAGCCCGATGTGGGATTCGATCCCAGGTCTCCAGGATCGCGCCCTGGGCCAAAGGCAGGCGCCAAACCGCTGCGCCACCCAGGGATCCCGATTTACTTCTTTTATTAACTCTTTCAAACCAATAGCATATGAGGTTACTTGGCAGCAACACTTCACAACATATTCAAAAGCTAAATGACTGTGAATTAGGAAATGAAAGTGTATTGGTCAGTTTTTGCTACAATAATAATGCATAACAAGCAACCCCAAGATGTCAGTGGTTTACTGCCATAAACGTTATTTCTTGCTCATGGATCTGTGGTTTGGCTCTGGTTCGGTCTACAAGTTAGGTCTTGTAGTTAGGTGTGTTCCACATGCATATTAATTTGGTCTTGAGTTAGGTCTATTCCACATGTGTATTAATTTGCTATGGATACCTTAACAAAATGCTGTAGACTCTGGCCTAAGCAACAGAAATTAATTTTCTCACAGTTCTGGAAAGCTGTAAGTCCAAGATCAAGGTATCAGCAGGTTTGATTTTTTCTGAGGCTCCTCTCCTTGGCCTGCAGATGGCCATGTCTCACTGTGTCCTCACTGTGGTCTTACCTATGTATGGGAATAGTCCTGGTATCTCTTTGTGTGTCCAGATTTTCTTTTTTTATAAGGACACCAGTAATATT
This sequence comes from Canis lupus familiaris, assembly GCF_011100685.1. NCBI lineage: Eukaryota > Metazoa > Chordata > Mammalia > Carnivora > Canidae > Canis > Canis lupus. Next base: position 80,333,912 of record NC_049226.1, on the reverse strand, counting down.
GGATTAGGTCTCACTTTAACAGCTTCACTTTAACTTAATCACCTCTTTAAAAACCTCATATCTCAATATAGTCATATCCTGAGATCTGGGGATTTATATTTTTGGAAGATTTTTCGGAAGACACAGTTCAGCCCATATCAATGTGTCTCCTCATTCTGGGACCTGTGGTTAAATGAGCGCAGAAAGACAGGATTCCTCTTAAGGCCTCAGCTATAGAACTGGCACACTGTCCCTTCTGTTTACAATCCATCATTTGAAACAGATCACATGACCAAGACCAAAGTACATGGGATAGAGAACTAGACTCCATCCACAAGAGAGCCACGGGAGGGAAGGGAACACTAAGGACAAACAACACAATCCACTAGAGTGATAGCGAGTCTTTCTCAAGAAGTTTTGTTAAAGAAAGTAAAAAGATGGGGTAGTAGGTAAATGGGGACATGTGTTCTGCAAACATTAAATGGTGTGTAACTGACAGGTTTCACTCATAGTCTCTCAGGACAAACCTGCTGATGGAATGGAATGGAATGGAACAGGAATGCCTTTCTCCAGCCACACTTGGCTTCTGGTGATCCCAAATGCTCCCGATTTCTTCACATTGTTGACTCTGTTGAATGCCTTTCCACATTTTTCTTCTGGATAACTGCTATTCATCCTTCAAGACTCAGTTCAGAAGTCACTTTCTCCGTGATGTTTCTGTTTCCCCGAGGCAAAGCACATGCTTCCTTCTCTATTCTCTCACTGCACCTCTGTTTTAGCTTTTATTACTTTTTAAATTATAACTTTGTGTAACTCTGATATCAACTTCTCTCCTGTCCTTTGGGTCCAGCATCATCAGGATCAGTGTATACTCTGGACCCAAGAGGATGCAAAGTTGAGCCCTGTGTTGGGCTTACAAACTGAAAGCCATCACCACAAAAAAACCCCAAATAACTGCCACCATCACCTTCTATTTGGAAACAAAAACCAATAGTAAAAATTCAAGTTCACTTTATAAAAATCTTGAGAAAAAAAAGTTGATTTTGGGGAGGAGGTGGAAAAAGGGTTTATGTCATACTCCGAGGCAAAAAACTACCAAAATCCCTTCTAGACTTTTCTGCCCTTGGCTCAAATTTCCTCTTGGCCTTTGGGGATTCTTTTACTGCCCAGCACTGCCCAGTCCCTCTGCAAGGCTGTTGGCTTGTACAGTGCCATTCACATAGAATATAATTTGTGGGCCCTGGGCCAGTTCAGTCCTCTCTCTTACACACCTGTCTGCACCCTTGAACTCTCAGTTGCTGTTTTCTGTTATGTAGAACAATTCAGCTTTCTGTGTATTATTCAGCTTGCTATTTAAGTCCCTCAACTACATATTGGGGGTCAACCCAGAAGAGGGAAAACAAGACCTGCTGACTTTAGAAGGAGATTTAGAGACCATTTGTAGTTATTTTAGGTTGCCTTTTGGTGCACCCATGATCTTAGGGGCTCATCAAGACATGTTCCAAACCAAGTGGGGTACCCTTTAAGAAATTCTTTTTTTTAAAAAAAGATTTTATTTATGAGAGAGAGAGAGAGAGGCAGAGGCACAGGCAGAGGGAAAAGCAGGCTCCATGCAGGAAGCCCAATGTGGGACTCGATCCAGGACTCTGGGATCATGCCCTGAGCCAAAGGCAGATGTTCAACCACTGAGCCACCCAGACGTTCCCCCCCTACTTTAAAAAAAAGATTTTATTTATTTATTCATGAGAGACAGATAGGCAGAGACATAGGCAGAGGGAGAAGCAGGCTCCCTGTGGAGAGCCTGATGGGGGACTTGATCCTGGGACCCCTGGATCATGCCCTGAGCCAAAGGCAGATGCTCAACTGCTGAGCCACCCAGGTGTCCCCCTTTAAGTTCTTATTATTGCTTTTAGGGTACTGCATTTTCCTCTGTGTTACCACACCAGTTCACTTGATTGTCCTAGCTGGACTATGGTTATTCTTTAAGGCAGGAATTTTGCTGTATTCGTTTTTGTATTCCAACATCCACAACAATCCCGGAAACATAGTAAGGACTTCAAAAATGTTGCCTGAATACCTAAATGAGTACAATTCAATGTTCTTTATTTTAAATTATAATTAGGAAGCCAATGAAATGTGAATCAGAAACTAGTAAATATGTTTCCACATTCCCAGAACTGCACTAGAACTATTATTTTATTGAACCTGAACCTGAACTAAATTGAAACAAAGCTTCTTGATATTTTCGTTGTAAATCAGTTAGAATTGCTTATTGGCTTGAACCAGAGTAAAACTGCTTCACTGCTGAACTCAAAGTGCAACTAATCTGAAAAACGTACTGGTTTATTCTTAGTTACTTAGTAAGGTACTTGGACATTCTATGAATTTGAAATTGCCATTTTGTTGACAGTGGACCTAAATGTATTAACTCATAGGTTCTTTTCCTTTTTCTTCTAGTGAGATCACAGGATTGCTTATTAATTCCTCTGACCTAAGTGAGGTTATTCTAGGGCTTGCCAAAATATTGTGGGTAGTCTTATTTTCCTGTGTCTCCCATTCATTCATTCATCCATTCACTCATTCATTCATTCAAACATTCAGTCATTCCATGATTCCTTGCCTTTTTGCCAAAAGCCCATTCTAGAATAAGATGGAAGTTAATTAGGAAATCAGGAGATGAGGTAAGGGATTTTTTGGGGGAAGGGTAGGAAAGCAAGTAAAAATAAGGAAAAATGAAGTTAGGAAAAGCTTTGTAAAAGCTTTGAGTAAAAGGTTTTACTCATATTGCTAAATGATACTATAAACTTCAGTAAAATTAAAAGAGTATTTGGAAGCACTGATAATACTACACAGTTATATTGGATCTAATAGTTGGATGAATTTTGAGGGGAAAATCTTTGCATTTAAATTTTACCAATTTTCCTTTTCCTTTCTGATTTGTGCAGAAGTTACATTGGTTTACCATTCAAAAACACTCCTTTCCCCTTTGGTTATTTGAATCTGCTTCAAGGTAAAGTAAAATCCAGTGAATAATTTCAGAATTTTGTGCTTTAATTTGGCTACATGGATCAGTCCATAGAAAATATTTCTTAAAGCATTTTCCTTTTACTAAAAATAATATATATGGTTCCAGATATTCTTACTTTATGACGAAATGCCATACTGTCTCAGCTGTTCTCACAATCTGGTGATGGCCCTTTTAATTTTCCCATGATTTTATTAGAATTTAGAAGAGGTTAATTAGTTATCCACTGGTCTTAGTGGAAGAAGATTTAAAAAAATATAATATTACAAAACGTCCTAGTAGGGTATGAAGGTAACACCACAAGGGGGTACTATAATTTTATCAAATTTGTCCTGGTAACTTGGCTCAGAAGGTGAAATGATTAGAGCCTGCAGAGTTAATTTTAATATGCTAATACATCACAGCAAGTTGGGAACTTAAATAAAATTATACAATTAATATACTTTTATGGGATGTAGAAAGACTTAGTAAGGTCATTTGTAGATTATATTAGAGCTACATTTAGACTTACTGGGTTTAAAATTCAGCATTCTTTAAAGAAAGCAGCAGATGTCTGACGTATGCATTTTAGTGACCTTTGAATGAAGAAGTGAATGTCGAATTGTGTGGATCTAGATCTGGGTTCTTAAAATAAATGAACTCCCTGGTCTCCCCTCTACATACAGCTAGGATCAAGCATTTAGATATTAATTTCCTTAGTGTTGCAACATAGAAAATGTTACAGTATGTTAATCCTGGGAGAGATTTTTTGAAAGAATATTTAATCATAGAGGACTTTAACTTCTTAATGCACCTCTGAAAGTGATTCTGCAGTTTTGCTTGGTAATAAATTTGAGTGGCTTGTAGTCCATCTTGGTTGGATAACTCTCTTTTATTTAAACTGAAAACTTGGAAGGTAGTTATATGGCCAAAGAATTTTTTTTTAAATGTCACATCCTGGTACTCTATGTGTTTATACACTAATTATAGCAGATATTGCTCATTTGCTGAGCGAGGTGGATTGGGGTATTTGAAATAAGCTAGCGATTAATCTCTGAGGAAGAATAATTACGTGTTTACAGACTACAAATAGAACTGTTAGGTATTCTATCTTTTGTCACACACTTACTCAGTGGCTCATTGGACCAATATTTAGTATCATGCTAAGATTAAGTGAGATAACATGTATAAATTGCCTAGCATAGCAGCTGGAGCAGTGATGAGACAACCCATAACCTTAGGGCTGCTGGAGGTATCTGTCCTGCTGGGCAGTTCCCAATCCCACTGCAAAATGCAAGACTAGGAAACTGCCTCTGTGTCTCCACTTCTCTACTATACACATGTTAGAGTTTAGTTTGGTGGCTAAAAAGTGCAGTCGTTTTTCTTCTTTTCAATAATGTAAGCAATCTAAATTTTAAGATTTATGCTATATTCCCCCACAGGACTAAATGCAGTTATTTTTGTTTTGTACTTTTTTTTTTTTTTAAGCAACCCATAAACCCTTTGAGGTTTTAAAAATGATCCTAGCCTATAAAAGGTTTCTTGTGACTGGCTAAGGGCATAATTTGGTAAAGGATATTTTCTTTCTAAAAATTTATTTATTAATTTCAGAGAGAGAGAGAGTGCATGATCTTGGGGGGGCAGGGGGAGAAGGGGAAGCAGACTTTGGGCAGAGCCCAACATGGGGTGTGACATGACGCTGATCCCACAACCCTGAGATCATGACCTGAGCTGAAGTCAGATGCTTAACTCAGATGCCCCTCTTTTCTCCTTACTGCCAACAAGGGGCCGCTACTTACCTGAAGGCCGACTTGCCTCCACCCTAAGAATATTTTTATTGGTATCACATTCTCTTCTTGGCTGTTCTGTCTTCATGCTTGTTTCTCATATCCTTCGTGTAAGTTTGGTCTCTTGTAGTTTATACTATCCCATTTATTTCTCTCTGTTCTCTATGCAAGATGTCCTAATGCCAATATGTGGCATTTCAGAGTCTGAACTCTACTTGTCTATCTTCCCCCTTTGGTCTGCCTGGTGCTAGGCATAGTCGACTTGACTGGAAGTGTTCCTAAACTTTGGGCCACTGAGAATCCGTCTCAGTCTGTCTTTCTTTTTTTCCTGAACTTTGTTGTCTTAGGCTTACTGTAAATCTGTTTTTATGGCTAATAAGAAATAGATGACAAAACAGCATGTACAAGATCAACCCATTTCTACAAAAATAATAATGCCTGTTACTGTCATCAGTTGTGATAGTAATGAGTAAGTCTTTGGAAGAATTGAGCTATTGAGATATAAATTCCTGCTTCTGATGGAAGAAGGAATGGCAGATGGAGGCCCCTTTGGGGAGCAGCTGTTTGCTTATGATGGCAGAATTGTAAATATTCATGTCAAGCTAAACTTTAAGTACCATTGTGGGAGGAGTTGGGTGTATTTCTCTCACTATTGTTTCCCCAAAGTCTAGCCAACACCTGCTACATGATAAGCCCATAAAAAGCACTTGCTGACTGAATGAAATGAAGAAATGAGCCCTGAGCACACAGTGGGACTATTGCATGATACATCTATCCTGCTCAGATGACTCAGCGCCTTGGTTTTCCTTGAATAGGCACCTTTAACAATGACCTTCAACATCGTGTAGTGGCCTCAGAGGATCACTAACATGTCATCTGCTATAAGCCATATCTGTTGCCAGATAGAATGTTCATACAGGTGTCTGGCATTGCTTCTTTTCGGAAGGGCCTAATGTAATTTGATCAGTCCTGAAGATGGATTGGGGGTATTGGGATAAATGATTTCACTATTCCCTTACCTCCTTCAGCTGACTCAGACACTTAACCATTCAAAACATCTTTGCTTCCTGGGATGAGAGAGGCTTGAATATCTTATAGACTATAGTGAGAGTCATAGGAATGAACAGGGGTAATTGATGGGCAAGGCTCTGGGCAGGCAGTTGGTGACAGAGTCAGTATCACAAAGTGAGAGGAGGGACACTTTTTCTGGAATCTTCTAAATCAGAAAATAGACTCTTCCCTTCCTTCATCTGGCACATTCAATTGGACATCATAATGAAGTATCTACTTCCTGAATATCTTGAGATCTGTTCCCTTCTCTTTTTCACCTGTTGGTGTCTTAGTTCAGGCTTTCACTCTTTGCAGCCTGGACTATTGTATCATGGTAAAGTGCTGTATGGCACTACTGTAATACTGCAAAACTCTATTCTGGACTACTGTAATATGGTAAAATTATTTCTGGACTACTCTAATAAGTCCTTCTTTTCTTCCATTGAGTGTTTACCCTGCTGCCAGAATGATCTTCCCTGTATTCTCTGTTTAAACCTCTCCCCCTCTCCCATAGTGACTCCCATTGCCATCATGAAAAAATTCCAGTGACTTAGCCTGGAATTCAAGTTTTTTTTTTTTTTTTTGATCTGGACTATACTTGCTTGTTTTCTTTTTAAATTCTAGAATTTTTAATAATTGACAGCATAATTCTCTTTTTTCTTTAAACTGAAGTATAGTTGACACACAGTGTTACATTAGATTCAGGTATGCAACATACCAATTTGATACGACTATGCCTACTTGTGTAGCTTCACTTATAGCTCCTATTGTACCTTAGACCCCAGCCATATACCCTAGAACTTATCAGCTCTTTTATCCCTCTACCTTTGTCTGTGCTGTTCCTTGAACTTGAAATGTCCTTTGCCCCAGTTCTGTGCCTCTGTACTTGGTTGTGGTAATATGGTCTTGATGATGGAGCCATCTTTCCCTGGTGCCTGCCTTATATCTATGCCCTCTATTGGTCAGAGGAAGTCTGCCTGGCTTCTTTAGCGGTTTCAAAACAAATGCCTTGTTATGGGATTCATAATGTTTGTTTTCTGTTCTTCTACCTTAAAACATTTGATGATTTTTACAATTCACTTAAGTAATATTCCCAAATAAACTGTAATTTCATAATATCAAAAGTCTTAATCACACAGCAAAAACCATGAAGATGATTTCTACCAAATTAGAGGCTGTTCTCTCATGTTCATTGTCAAAGCACAACTTTTTTTTAAAAAAATTATTTATTTATTCATGAGAGACACAGAGAGAGAGAGTGAGAGAGGCAGAGGGAGAACCAGGCTCCCTGCAGGGAGTCCAATGTGGGACACAATCCCAGGACTCTGGGATCATGACCTGAGCCAAAGGCAAACACTCAACCACTGAGGTGTCCAGGCATCCCTTTAATTAATTAATTTGTTTGTTTGTTTATTTTTTGAGAGAGAGAGAGCGTGAGAGAGTGCGCGCGCTCGAGCCAGCAAGCATGTGAGTAAGGGGAGGGACAGAGGGAAAGGAACTCTCAAGCAGGCTCCACGTTCAGCGCCATGCCACATGTGAGGCTTAATCTCAGGACCCCAAATTATGACCTAAACTGAAATCAAGAAACAGACGCTTAACCAACTGAGCCACTCTGTGCCCCAAGTGAGAGCCTATTTTTTTTTTTTTGAGCCTATTTTTGTTTTAGAGTGTTCCTAAGGGTAAAGAGGTGATGTTAATATGGACTTTTATATTTGGTGAAGAAAATGGAAAGAAGGGGGGATGGTTGAAAGAAAGAGGTGATTATTTATTTATTTTTATTTTGAAAGATTTTACTTATTTGAGAGAGCACAGAGGGAGAAGGAGAAACAAACTCCCAGCTGAGCAGAGAGCCCAAAGCAGGGCTCAATTCCAGAACCCCGAAATCATGACCTGAGCCCAAGGCAGATGCTCAACTGACTGAACCACCCAGGTGCCCCAAGGCAGGTGATTATTTAAAAACACAAAGCATATATACCCACTATAACTTTCTTCTTTGTGCCTATTAAAACTTTTTCATTGCTCCTCTTCTGGGAATAGGTATACAAATATCTGTTTTTGAATTTCTGTGGAGTTTTGATGAACTGTCACAGGGTTATTCATGATTATCGGTGTGAAACATTAACTGGAAGCGTATAGTGATGTATTTTTGAGGCAGAAGAGACATAGGAATAAAAAAAATACTTCAAATAATTCTCAATTTCTATTTAGCAAGATCTGATATGAGCAGGAATAATTAGAGTGATAAAGTCTAACCAGCACTAGTAAATTTGACTAAAAGCCAAGAGCAGCACAGCCAGGACATTTATGTTCATGTTTAAATTACTCAAGTGCTTAATTGTTTAATTTCAGTTTCAATTACCAAATGCCCTTACTTTTAAAATTAGTCCTTTGAGTATTAGCTGCATGATGTTGTTATTAAAGTTGAAAATCTGCTATTATGGGTTTAGAGGATTATTACAAAGTTGTTGGCATATGTCTTGTTTAATAAATAAGTTTAATTGTGCATGTAATCTGGTAATGTAATAATGATGAATTACATTTTACAGAAATGTAGAATGACTTTTTTTTTCTTAGGGTAAAACAAAATTACTTTTTAGGGTTTATTTTCCAGAGGAAATATTTTACTATAAAAATACCTAAGATACCTCTTGCAGTGTGTAATTTCCCATAAAGGGTGAGACTTAATGGATATTTAACACTAACAATCCCCTCCCCCCATAAAAGAGGTTAATAGTAGGAAAATGAAGTCCAGCTAACAAGGAAGTAATGTTTATACCTTTAATGCTTTCTCAGTTTGTCTTAGCCCTAGAATCTTGAGAATATGACAAAGTAGCCCATATTGTAGATTAGTGTATTTTTATTCCATGAGGCACCTTCCCATTTAGATATGAACTTGCAGTTGCTATTAATGTTAATGAGCTTCTCTAGTCAAAGTCCCTTGAGCTCATCCTGAATTACAGTACCTTGGGCAAAACCATCTGATTGGCATTATATTGTTCATGCTTCCATCAGTTCTAGTTGTCTCTGTTGAATTCTAGGTGGGGGGGAAACAATTAGAGAGAGAGAGAGAGAGAGAGAGAGAGAGAGAGAGGCAGAGACACAGGCAGAGGGAGAAGTAGGCTCCATGCAGGAGGCCCGATGTGGGACTCCATCCCAGGTCTCCAGGATCACGCCCTGAGCTGAAGGCGGCGCTAAACTGCTGAGCCACCCAGGCTGCCCAACAAATTGTTTTAAACCTGTATCTCAGTATATGAAATTTTCGAATTTTGTAATTCAAGGATGTATTTTTTTTCTAGATGATTTTGATCTCTTGGTTGATTCTTAAATGAACTCTCTGCACCAAGAAATGTGATTTAATTGACATTTGCCTTCATTTGTTGGGTGAAGAAATGGAGGGATAATTTTTTTTTCACCTTTTGTATAAGATAGCAAACTAATGATAGAGTACTGAAATCCAACTCCAATAATTAAAAATTTCATTTGATAGATTACCTAATAATTACCTAATGTTTTTCTTTTGTTTAATCAAATATATATATATATATATATATATATATATATAAACACATACACACACACACATATATATGTTTTGAAACACAGAACATTTTTCATATGCATGTTTTGTGGCCTTTGTGTGTATATGTGCCTACCATTACACACCCAGTTACTTTTCATTAAGTTTTCCGGTTTTGAGATTTGAAAATAATTGAAACGGAGTACGTAAGCAGATAATTTTGATTTTTGTAATCAGTGGTGATTTAAGATTTCCTTGGTGATGCTGGAAGTTTTGAGCAGGATGGAGGGTCAGGTTAGCCAAGAGGAAGATCATAACTTTCGTACTCAAGTCCCCATCTCAGCCTGTTCCTAACTCTGTACTCCTGGACAAATGTTATTTTCTCATCCAGAAAACCTTCTTTGTAAAGTAGTTATGCAGATGAAACAAGATAATGCATATGAAGTACTAAATAGAGTGGCCTATACCAGGGCTCTGCTAACTTAGTGTGAGGCAGTAATCTGAGCAGGATGGGTATCTCCCATTTCTATTTATGTATAAGCAACTCTAATTTCTGAAGAAATATGGTTTTGAGTTTCTAACTTTGCATGGGAGCTTTTCAGACTTGTTCTTTTAGTGTACTAACATACTAAGATTACATAGTTTAGGACTAGATGTTTCAAGAGAAGTGAAGTATGGATTTTTCCCTCAAGTTGTAATTTCAACTCTGGCATCCTTGCCAAAAATACTTTGGCTGTGGAGCTAGTATTCCAAGTAATGCATATGTTTGATCTACCCCATTCCTTTTGAAAACTCACTCTTGGCCCAGTTCCAGGATAAGTGTTTTACTTCAGGGTTCTCCTGGATATTGTATCTTAGTCTCCAAATTCTTGAAATTGGCTCCCAAAAACTAATTTAGGCCCCAGAATGTCATTTCAGGGTGCCATGTGGCTCACTTTCGGGGTAGTATCCTATTTGAGGAAACAGTTTAGTTACTAACAGTAATTAAGGTATTAAAAATTGATCCTAGTGAAATAATTCCTTCCATAAACATGTTGAGTAATGCTCACCACTCGATGAGTGGTTAAACCTAGTAAGTTTCATTCTTAGGCACTTCTGCTCTCATTATTTGGGTTATATACTTAGCATAAGTCAAGTCTGTTCTCGAGTCTATGGGAGTTATATTTGATATTATATATAATGTAGTTAAATATTTTGTAAATTTATGAACTATGGGTATATAAAAGTTTTCTTCGAAATTACATCTAATACTTTCGGAAAACTCAAAGGTATCCTGGTGGGGAAAAACCCACAACTCTCCAATTAAATGTTTAACATTAGAATATATAATAACTCTGAAAGCATCCTGTTCTTAGACTGATGAGAAAGTGTCTATATTCTTGCTATGCTTTGAGCAAACTGGAAATCATAGACAATGTATTTTAAGTGCAGCTCATGCAAGAAAAGAGTTTTCTACTCCAGTAGGTGGACTTACACTGAAAGAAAGTCCTGTTAGTATTTATTTTTTAAATTAAAATTTTAGTTTAAGAAACTTTAAGAGAGAAAAAGGGAGAACACTAGCAGGGGGAGTTGTGGGGGGAGAGGAAAAAGGAAAAGCAGACTCCCCAATGAGCACAGAGCCTGCTGGGCTGTGGGGTCCATCCCAGGATGCTGAGATTATGACCAGTCAGACCTAACTGAGCCACTAAGATGCCCCCTTGTTGATATTTTATAGCAAATAATAGATGGCTTGGATGGTGGAGAAAAAATCAGGATGTCCACTTAGTGGGCAGTAGAAGGAAGAAAATATCAATTGAATGACTTGTTGATTAGTAATCTACAGGTGAGTGAATCACTTATCAAAATAATTTGCAGATGAATATTTTACAATATTGATAAACTGTCCCAAAGTGGAAGGTGTTGCTTATAAAAACAATGACCTGAAAGTAGAGTCTGTGTCATCAAGATGGAAGGAAACAATATAGCAATGGCTTTTGCCTGGCGCTTAAAAATTACCACTTGAGGTTATTGACCAGCAAATCCTAGAGCATTTGGAAGTATGAATTATTTGTCTTTACTGGCTTACTACAACTCACAAAATAAGATGTGACTGAACTCTGGACAAAGAGTCTGTTTTTTATGAAGTTGTATATTAAAAAACAAAAAACAAAAACAACAACAACAAAAAACAATGAACTGTGCCTGAAAAAAAAAATCTATGTTTGTTTAGCTATCAGTCCTTTACATCCCAATTTTTAGGACCAGGTGGGGGATAGAAATATCTTACTGTTCCTTGGCAGATACAGTAACATCATTGATCTAATCAGTGGTGGGTTGAATATTTCTAAGATATATGTAGAGTAAGACAAGTGAAAATTTTTGACCTTTTATTTTGAAAACACTTGAAGGTAAAAATGTAGTGACAATAAAATTAAGAGTCAACAACATATTAGATAGTACTTAGAATATTGGAGTAGAATAGTTCCCAGTTCAGCTTACACTGCATCTCAGGAAATTGGATTGAACTTGACAACTCCCGCAGAAAATCCAAGTGTTCAAGAACAGAGGATCTGGTTTATTAGTTCATTTCAAACAAACCAAGGGTTCTAGTGATTTTTTTTTAAAGTAAGATTGTATACAACAGAAGATTAAGCATGACCATTTGTTGGAAAGTGAAATCGTGAATGATGTAGAAATTATACGTACATCTGGGTTTGCTCAGTGATTGAGGGTCTGCCTTTGGCTCAGGTCATGATCCTGGGGTCCTGGGATCCAGTCCCACATTGGGCTGCCCGCTGGGAGCCTGCTTCTCCCTCTGCCTTTGTCTCTGCCTCTCTCTGTGTCTCTCATTAAGTAATTAAAAAAAAAAAGTCATACATGCCAAAACAAAAGATGGAGCTGAACATGAAGGAAAAGATAAAAGCAAATCCAGAGGCAAAAATTGTTCATGTTGTGGCCAAAAAAATGCCCCTTTACAGTATATTGGATCACAGCCTGAACTGGAAGTAGTCAACAATATGGTACGTAAACATGGAGGAGCTACATTGAAAAATAGTTTTCCATCCTTAAACGAATTTTATTAGATGAGTATTTACATTTTAAGGTGAAATAAAATGTTTATTATAGGTTTTAAAAATTGTACTTTAACCATTGAATTTTTTAAAAAGTTAACCTGTCAACAACCAACTCTGAATTAAATAGAATTTCTACTATATTAAATATCTCCTCTAAGTTTCAATTACTGCTCCTAGCTAGATTCTTAAATTGTATTGAGTAATATGGATTGAAGCTGTAGTAGATGATAAAGTGTAATCTTTTTGGTTTGGAGGGATTGTTGAATGGCATCCAGAGTCAGAAACCACCTCCCCACATCCCTCCCCCACTTCTTCCAAAGGACGCAGTAATTTCTTCATAGGCCAAGAGCAAGGGTAGCTGTCTAGGTGGGTAGGTGACTTGAAGCTGTGATCTTGACCCACATTGCTTAGACAGCATTGGGACATTTCCTACACCAGTCAAATAAGGACATACTAGTAGACTGCTGGGATAGTCGCTAGCCACACGGGAAAATCTGACTTAGGCATTGGCACCGCACATCCTCTAACTGCAGTCTGTACCTTCTTCAGCTGCAGCTTTGCTGTGTTACCAACAGGTAACAGGAAGTCAGGAATGGTGGCAGTTTTGTGAGCTAATAAAAATTATTATAGGATTATAAAACTCTATCTACGTGCAAGGCTTTTATGTGCTTCTGTTTTAGTTACACTTTTTTTCCTTCCTATTTTTCTCCCGTCACCCTTCCGTTATTACAGAGTTGAGGAGGGAATCCCTTGTGGATTGTGTAAGCTTCAGAGAAATAAAGCAAACAAAGACAAAAAGACTTGGTTCACTGTTCTTACTGTTTACTTGAACACCCACCCACTGTTTCCTTTTCACAGTGAGCAGGCCCTAATATGCATCACATTACAAACTACAGAGCTTCAATTAAGTGATTCAATCACTCTGTTTTGGTCATTATGCAGAATTGACAAAGTTTTCCTCGGCTCCCAGAAATTGCTGATATTCCTTTGGGAGAGCTAAATAAAGACACTGTATTAAGAGGAACGTTAAGAAACCTGACAAATGAGAACATCAGACAGCAGAAGTCAGCACATGTTCAAAGGAAAGTGACTACAACCTCTGTCACTGCATTTTCAAAAAATCTTGGATGATTAATAAAATGCTCACGTATTTTTCTAATGTGTTTTTCTCATGACATGATGGACTTTAGTAGGCATGCTTGTGGGGGTAGTGGACTTCTCTTTCACAAAGATCTGAATCACAAGTTGGAGCATCTAAGGGTTTTTATTTTTCCTGTTCTGTTTGGTCTTAAAAATATAATATTAAAATATAACAGTAGCAAAACTATATACTAATAACCCTCATTCTCCCTAGCTTTCAGTTAGAAATAGCAAGCTACTTTATCATTAGTAATATAGATATGGAATTCAAACATACAGTTGACAATATGGCTACTCCTTTTGAGCTAAAAGAAACTGAGAATACAAAAAACCAAAAACCAAAAAACACCCAAACCAATCTTATATCCTTGAACATCCCTTTAACATCAAAATCCCTCATTAATGTCATGTCACTCTTCCAGTTCCCCTTTGTTTGCAGTGTCTTCCATTTCACTGAGTTGTGGCCCCAGATGATAACAACTGGCTGTTGTTGTTCTAAGGAACTCATCCATGAGACTAGGAAGATAGTTGGTAGGCTTTTGGCAAATGTTGGATGAATACAATGGCATCTCATTCTCTTTTCTTACCATTTCTATCACTGCCCATCCTGCCTACCAATTTTGCTTTTTGCTGCTCCTTACTTGGCATTTCCAATCGTCCTAGTTTCCTGCTTTCATCTAGTCTGTTTGGTAAAGTTGTGATTATCTGTCTCAAGGCTCCCTTCTTCAGTGCTTTTGTCTAGTACAGATATCTCACCATGGGTGGTTTATCAGGCCTTCATTTCTTTTATTGTTTCATTTATTTATTTTTATTATTTTAAAAAATTTTATTTATTCATGAGAGACATAGAGAGAGACAGAGAGAGAAAGAGAGAGATTGAGAGAGGCAGAGACACAGGCAGAGAGAAAAGCAGGCTCCATGCAGGGAGCCTAATGTGGGACTCGATCCCGGATCTCAGGGACTTGATCCCGGGACTCTAGGATCACACCCTGGGCCGAAAGCAGGTGCTAAACAGCTGAGCCACCCAGGGATCCCCTCTTTTACTGTTTTAGATTTTATTTATTTGAGAGTGAGAGAGTACTAGAGAGAGAGAGAGCACACGTAGAGGGAGGGACAAGGGAGAGGGACAAACAGACTCCTTGCTGAACAGAGCCAGACATAGGGCTTGATCCCAGAACCCTGGGACCTGAGCTGAAGGCAAATGCTTAGCTCAGCTGACTGAGCTACCCAGGTGTCCCCAGGCTTTTATTTCTCTGGTACCTCACTTGTGACTCCCACATCCTCCTTCCATATACACTTTATGTTCTAACTGCTTAACATGTCAACAATAGTATACACTAAGCCCTGCCCTCTTATATCTGTTTTATTTATACTCATTGTAAATGATTTATGGTCTCTATTAGAGTATGAGTTGCTCTCCTAATTTAAGGATTATTAGACTACCCAGTAAGACTACATATTCTATATGTGGCACATATTTCACAGACCTTATTACTTTGCTTTCATACTTTTCTAGCAGTCTTAGAAGATGTTTCTTTTTGTAAAGCTTGTCCCTATATTTTGGGATCCTGGGCCCATACTTTGTTATATTAATAGATTATTTGAAATCATTTATTGTTTTAGTTCATTTCAATTTATTTTGCCTTTGGTTTAGCATTTAGTATTTCTCTTCCAGTTTGTTTTCTCTCCTAATTAGTTGGATATACATTTTTAAGGAGACACTTTCATGTATTAAGAGACACTACACCCCTCACCTCATTCTGTTGGTTTCAAATTAGAAAGGTAGCATGGCTTGCCTGACTGGCTCAGTTGATGGAGGGTGAGACTCTCTATCTCTGGGTTGTGAATTCAAGCCCCATATTGGCTGTAGAGATTACTTAAAAATAAAATCTTGAAAAAAATAGAATAAATTTTCAATTCATTTGTTGTTTATCTTTTTTTAAGATTATGAATCCTAATTTTCTGAAGGTGGTTAAAAAATTGTCACAAATTCATGGATTAGAATATACTTGATAGGTTTCAATCCTTACTGAGGCTTGAGTTCTTCCAGGTTTGACCACAGGGAGGCCCTTTAAATTGGCTCCTCAGTCATTTTGGCAGGGCAGGACACTAGTAATCTTTGATAGCTTTCCTGCTGTGTGGAATAACAAAACATTCAAGCTCATTTTATTTATTTCTGGCCAAAGACTCAGAGTCAATTATTTCTCCAAGGAGCACTGTTTTCTTTTGGTAGGAAATAGTATTTCATTACCATAATCTGGGCACTAACAAGATTCATTATTATATTTCATTGTATTATTTCTTCAAAATGTTTGCTGGAATTTTCATTGGGATTGTGTTGAATCTATAGATGAACTTGGGGATAATTGACCTATTAATATTGAGTCTTCTGGTATATCACTTCACTTATTTAGGCCTTTGATTTTTCTCATAATGTACTCTTCTATAATCGTATCCCTGTTTTTAAAATTTATGTGTTACTTTTTGATGTTACTGTAATTGGTATTGTTGATTTCATTTTCCAGTATTTTCCCTTGTTAGCATATAGATATACAACTCACTTTTATATATTGAATTTGAATCCTATGATCATATTAAACATACTTATTAGTTCTAGTTGCTTTTTTTCTTTTATTAAGTAGAATCTGTAGGATCCTACGTAAGTGACAGTGTTGTCTCTGAGTACAGTTTTACTTACACTTTGCTATTTGGATGCCTTTTATTTCTTTTTCTTGCTTTATTCACTGGTTAAAACCCATTAGTATAATGTTGAATAGAAGTGGTGAGGTTGGTAAATGAGATACCACCTTACACCAGTGAGAATGGTGAAAATTAACAAGACAGGAAACAAAAATGTTGGAGAGGATGTAGAGAAGGGGAACCCTCTTGCACTCTTGCTGGTGGGAATGCAAACTGGCATAAGCCACTCTGGAAAACAGTTTGGAGGTTTCTCAAAGGGTTAAAAATAGAGCTACCCTATGACCCAGCATCTGCACTACTGGATATTTACCCCAGAGATACAGATGCAGTAAAATGCTGGGACACCTGCACTCTAGTGTTGATAGCAGCAATTTCCACAATAGCCAAACTGTGGAAGGAGCCTTTGAAGTCCTTCAACAGATGAATGGATAAATGAATAAAGATGTGGTGTGTATACACACACACACACACACACACACACACAATGGAATATTACTCAGCCATTAGAAAGGACAAATATCCATCATTTGCTTCAATGTGGATGGAACTGGAGGGTATCATGCCTAGTGAAGTAAGTCAATCGGAGAAGGACAGTCATCATACGGTTTCACTTATATGGGGAATATAAGAAATAGTGAAAGGGATTATAAGGGAAAGGAGGGAAGATGAGTGGGAAAATTTAGAGAGGGTGACAAAACATGAGAGACTTCTAACTCTGGGAAACAAAGGGTAGTGGAAGGGGAGGTGGGTAGGAGGATGGAGTAAGTGGGTGATGGGCACTGAGGGGGGCACTTGATGGGATGAGCACTGGGTGTTATTCTATATGTTGGTGAATCAAACTTCAATAAAAAAAGGAAGTGAGGTTGGGCATCTTTATTTTGTTCCTGGTTTTAGGGAGAATGTATTCTGTCTTTTACTATTAACTGTGCTGGCAAATAAAAGTTTACATGTCCTTTATCAGGCTGGGAAAATTCTCTTCTATTACTGGTTTGCTGAGAGGTTTTATCAAGAATGGAGTTTAAGTTTTGTCAAATGCTTTTTCTCCCATCTACTGAGATAATCACAGGCCTTTTTTTATTTCGTTACATTGTGAATTATATCAATTGATATCTGAATATTAACCCAACCTTGCATTCCTGTTTAAAATCCATTTGGTCATGCTATATTACTCATTTTATGCATTTTTATATCTGATATGTTATAATATTAAATATTTTTTTCCTATCTATGCTCAGGAAGAATGTTGGTTTATACTGTCTTCTTGTCATGATTTTGTCTGATTTTGGAATTGGTAATTTTAGCCTCATAAAATGTGTTGGGAAAGATCCCTTTTTTTTCAGTTTGCTGAAGAATTTGTGTAGAATTCATAGTGTTTCTTTAAGTGTTTGATAGAATTCAGCATTGAAACTATCTCAGCCTGGAGTGTTCTTTATGGGAAAGATTTTAATTACATATACAATTTCTCAATAGACTTAATAGGTTATTAAGGTTTGTTTCTTTTTGAGTGAGCTTTAGTGTCTTTCAAGAAATCTGTCCATCAAGGTTGTTGAATTTATTGCCTTAAAGTTTATATTTTTTTATTCTTTTCTTTTCTGTAGGATCTCTAGTGATATCACTCTTATTCCTGATATTGATAATTTATATTTTCTCTCTTTTTCTCCTGATCATTATGATTAGTAGTTTTCTGAGAAAAGATTACCAAGGGTAAAGAACTATTGCATAAATAAAATGATAAAGGGGTCAATTAATCAAGAGGATAGAACAATTCTAAGTGTTTACATACCTAGTAACAACTCTTTAACATACATTAAGCAAAAACTGAGAGAAATGCTGGAGAATAGACAAATAGAGATTTCATCACCTCTCTTAATCGTTGATAGAACAAGGGGAGAACTAAGAAAGGACAAAGAAGATTTGGTAACCTCACCCGACTTTTACCTAGTTGACATTCATAGGAAACTCTACCCAACAAAAAAATACATATTTTCTCTGGTAAATATAAAATATTTACCAAGATAGACCATTTTTATGGTCTATAAAACAAGTCTAAAATTTAAAAGGATATAAATTATACAAAATATGTTCTCTGACTTCATTGGAATTAATGTCGAAATCTAACAAGTGTGAAAAACCCTCAAATATTCAGAAATTAAACAATATACTTCTGAGAAAACCATCTGTCAAAGAAATCAAAGGAAGCTTAGAAAGTATTTTTCACTAAATGGAAATGAAAGCATAAAATAATGGGTTGCTGTGACAAAGTAGTGCTAGAGGAAATTTATGTTACTAAATGCCTATATTATAAAAGAAAAGTCTCAATCCAAAGTCCTTACCAAGAAACTTCTACTTTTCAACATATTAACTAGGAAAAGAGAGTTAAAACTAAGTGGAAGAAAGGAAATAAAGAGTAGAAATCATTGAATACTGGTTTTTCTGTTTTCTAAAGAAAAAAAATGAGCGAAACTGGCTTATTAAGAACTTCCTTCCTCTTCCAAAAGGAGATGGAAGACAGTAAAGGTCCTTCCTCTTATGGAGCTTATGTTCCAGTATGATAAGATTAAAAAAAAATCAAGAAATTAACAACAAAGTTTACGAAGAAAATAAAATACAGATGATTGTATATTTTAGAATTAGTGGTCAGAAAGGCCTTCCTGGGTGAGGATAGTGTCATATTTTATCCATGTCTTGGATGACAAGAAGGTTGGGCCAAGATCTGGGGGAAAATCTCTCAAGGCAGAACTAAAGACTTTGCCACAGATGTGAAGGCTCTGTGGCAGGGAGAATGATGTGAAGAAGAAATATACTTCTATCTTACTTAAGTCACTTGGAGTATCTTTTTATTTTTGTTTTTTCCCAGTCTGCTTATGAAAGTTTATTTTAGGTATATCTCATTTAGATCTAGCTGGATTTTTAACCTGGCTTGAAAGTTTCTATTTTTTAAAGCAGAAGTCATTTAACTTATTTATATGTGTAGTTATAAACAAATTTAGTCTTCTAACTGCCTTTTTTTTTTTAGATTTTATTTATTTATTCCAGAGAGTGAGTGTATGAGTGGCGGAGGAGGGGCAGAGAGAGAGGGAGAAGCAGACCTCCCCCACTACTCCACCACTGGGCAGGGAGCCCAGCCTGGGGCTGGCTCTATCCAGGACCCTGGGATTATGATCTGAGCCACCCAGGTGCCCCAAGTCTTCTAATTGCCATCTTAACTTTATTTAAAAAAGATTTTATTTGTTTACTTGAGAGTGAGAAAGCATGAATGGGGAGTAGGAGCAGAGGGAGAGGGTGAAGGCTCTCACTGAGCAGAGAGCCTAATGTGGGGCTTGATCCCAGGATCCTGAGATCATGACCTGAGCTGAAGGCAGACACTTAACCAACTGAGCTACGCAGGCACCCCTGAACTTTTCCCCCCAATTTATCATGCTTCCTTGTTTCATTTTTACCTTTTCCTTTGTAGAGTTTTAAACTTTTTTCTTTTACTTTTTCCTGCTCCACTTTTTATGATATTTTAGGGATTATATATAAATTCTATAGTGTTTTTATTTTTATTTTTTTTTAAGTGGGCTCTACACCCAACAGGAGACTCAAACTCATGATCCTGAGATCAAGAGTTGCACATTCCACCACCTGCACCAGCCCGGCAGCTCAATTCTGTAGTGTTTTTTAATAGTAACATTTTAATTTATATTTTCCTTCAGTGCCTAAAATTATTCTATATTTATTACTTATGTACAAAATAAGAATTGTAGCATATTTCTTTTCTTTCTTTGTTTTTTTGAAGTAGTGTATTTCTCACTTTTCCCCATCCTTTCACTTTCTGTGTTCAGATTATCTTGGATTATAGTTCTCAATTGTTACGTATTTTACTTACTTACTTAATTAATCTTTTATTGGTGTTCAATTTGCCAACATATAGAATAACACCCAGTGCTCATCCCATCAAGTGCCCCCTCAGTGCCTGTCACCCAGTCACCCCCACCCCCCGCCTACCTCCGTTTCTACCAACCCTAGTTCGTTTCCCAGAGTTAGGAGTCTCTCATTGTTACGTACTTTAAAATCAGTTAAACTGAAACACTAGTTTCTAGTTTGTTTGCTTTGCTTAGCTTTTTTTTTTTTTTTTTGTCTGCTATACCTTCCACTTGGACCTTGCTTTTACTTTTATTCTAGCATAATCACTTTACATGTTCACATCATCTCTTATTTGATGATGGGTGAATACTCAGTGTTGCACCTCTGGAACTTGGCCTGTAGTAGAGACATTGTAAATGTTCACTGAATGATTGTAAACCTCTACTTTACCCTAGTCCTGTGCTTTGATCTGCTTTCCTCTGTTTTTAAGTTACCTCATGATTCTGTGTCTAGGTCCTTATATGATATCAGAATCACAATGCTATCTGCTCTGTGTGGGATGTACCATGGGGACATCACAATTAGCAGGAAACAGATGGAGCTCAGGGCTCAAGGAACTTTCCTGAGAGGAGGCATGTTAGCTTTGCCACTTGACTGTCGGCCACTTGCTGAAATTTATTTACCTAAACACTTGCATGTATGGTGACACAGAATTTTTATGTAGTTGAGATGGCAGAGGGATGGGAACACAAATGGAAGGGCAGCTGTGCATTGAGTGCTTACTTGTCTGATGTGAGAAGGGAGGAAACAGCATCTCAGGTTTTAAATGTAGGAGTCATCTTCAGATAGTCGATGTATTTGGTCATATAGTATGACGATGAGACTCAAGGCAGAATAATTCCATAAATAATATTATCAACTGATTTGCACTGCCATTTTTTTGTTGTCATTCAGAAGGAAAAACCCTTTCCTTCTGGGAAACATTCTACAAAATCCTAGATGTGTTAGCCTAGGCCTACATTTTACGTTGATTAAATTTTATTCTATTACTTCATTGATTGAGATACCACACTAAATGATCTTCCTCTTTGGTTTACTCCTCTAAGGCATTTATTAGATAGTATGATTTCTTAGTAAACTCAGTAGTTGTTTGGCCAGACAGCTCATTATTTTTACTTTTATATCTTTATCTCTTCAGTTCTGTCTTTGGTATCTCCCTACCCATCTCCCTACCTCAGTTTATGTCTATCTAAGTTGAGGCTTTGTGCCACAAGGCTTAAGAGTTCTTTGAGCAATTCCTTTTGTTTTCCTTTTCTGTAAATTGGAAAGTACTACCAGGGACCAAGAACAGTGTTGTCATTAGAGGATGAGATGGGACACTCATCTAGAACCTTTTACCATAGGGATGGGGGCTACCTCCCATCTCCCTACCTCAGTTTATGTCTATCTAAGTTGAGGCTTTGTGCCACAAGGCTTAAGAGTTCTTTGAGCAATTCCTTTTGTTTTCCTTTTCTGTAAATTGGAAAGTACTACCAGGGACCAAGAACAGTGTTGTCATTAGAGGATGAGATGGGACACTCATCTAGAACCTTTTACCATAGGGATGGGGGCTACAGTAAAGTGAATACAACTAGTGTCAAGATGGTCCTGCCCATATTGCCTTTCTATTCCCTCTCCACCAATCCCTTTAGAACTGACAGAGGACGCATAGGCATCTGTAGCCCCAGGGAGTAACTGATTTTCTAATCCTAGTGATCATCAACACTTAACCTTCATCACCAATAAGAAGAGACCAAGGAAAAAGAAAGCCATGTTCAGACTTTGGGAAAGAGGCTACAGGAATATGGTGTGTGTGTCGATAAGAAAAGCATTTTGTCATAGTTGCAAATTTAGACCTGTAATTAATAGCCTGATAGTTAGTGAAATTCTTGTCTTTCTCTATGGAATGCCCAGACTCTGAACTATGTAAAATATTCAAGCATTTGAAAGCTACACTCACATGAGATTTCACTCAGAATAGGCCTTTATGAATATTCATGTTGAAGTATTTAGCCTCAGGGTGTGAAATATTAATCTCTTACCTGAGTTTTACATCTAATTCTTTTTCAATGACACAGAGAAAAATTAAATGTTACCTGCCACCAGGGGCATCATTAGGATGAGCTCTTTAGGTTAAAGTCTAAAAGAAAAACTCATAGTCTCAAATAATTTTTTGGTATTTCTCATGTGACAAGTAAAATTTATGAAATTATGACCATTGTTTTTGCTCATTAGTGACATATCTATCCAGATTTGACAAGCAGATATTAAGTCACTTCCATTTAGTAAACATGAGCAATCCAAGTTACTTTGTGTGTATGTGTCTGTATTAGGATTTGTCATAAATAGTACATGTATAGAGATTATGACGCTAATCAATAGAAACTATAAAGATAGACTTTGGTGAATAAGCAATGAAAATTAGTACTCTGAATTTAGCAGGAGAAATTAGAAAGTAGCACTGGATTACTTTTCTGTTGTGCTGTGTTTGTTTTTGTATTTTGGGTTTTTTTGGTGGCATGAGTCTTTAGGTGGGTTTATTTGTAAGGGTAGGATATATGAGAAAAAGGCAGCTGAGGGGTAGTTTTTTGTACTTTCCTTCTTACCATTAAAATAATTTTTCATTAAAGAGCATTTAGAAGTAATGGACATATATATAAAATTAAAAACAAAACAAAACAAACCTATGAATCTACCACCAGGGAAAACCACCACTATGATTTCAGTTTTTTATAGTTTTATTCAGTGTTTTAAAATATGTACATTTTACAAAAGTAGAGTCCTCCTGTACTGTTTTATAACCTGGATTTCAGTAATTGTTATGATGGCATCATTTTCAATAATTGCCTGGTATTATATGGATATAATGATTAGATATTTTTGATATTTAGGTAGTATTCAATTTTATGTTATTACAAATGGCATTATAGTGAACATCCTGGAAGCTAAATTTTTACGTGTATTATTTCTTTATTCTTGGGATGAATTTCAAGATCTGTAGTTGTTTAATTAAATAGGATACACATTTTAACAATTTAGGCTTTATTATCAACTGACTCTCCAGAAAGTATGTACCAGTTCATACTTCCACACCTTTCCTAAAGCCAGTAATTATCACTAAAAATTACACATATTTGCTAATT
The DNA here is from genome assembly GCF_011100685.1 of Canis lupus familiaris. Classification (NCBI taxonomy): domain Eukaryota; kingdom Metazoa; phylum Chordata; class Mammalia; order Carnivora; family Canidae; genus Canis; species Canis lupus. The sequence continues at coordinate 80,310,654 of NC_049226.1, read as the reverse complement.
TCATAGGGGAAAAATGAATGACTGATTCTTTAATTTTAACTGATCTGAAATTTCTACCTCAATTTCATAGAAATATATATATATATTTAAATTTTTATTTATTTATGATAGTCACACAGAGAGAGAGAGAGAGAGGCAGAGACATAGGCAGAGGGAGAAGCAGGTTCCATGCACCGGGAGCCCGACGTGGGATTTGATCCTGGGTCTCCAGGATCGCGCCCTGGGCCAAAGGCAGGCGCCAAACTGCTGCTCCACCCAGAGATCCCTTTTTTTTAAAAAAATTTTTATTTATTTAGAAATATATATTTTTTAAGGGTAATTTCCTAATGAAGAATAAAAGACCAAAAGAAAATGTTCTTTTCCTTTCTACTGGGAGGAGATAGACCACTTTTAAAAGAAAGGATTGTTTCATGTTAAGGATTATCAATAATTTCATAGTTGTGGAAATCATGGCATTGGTAAAACATCCCTTTCTTGAGATACAGATCTTTGCCCAAATCTTTTTATTGCAGTTCAGTTCATTGTGATGAGATTTTATCTGTATATAATTCAGCAAATTTACATTTGAAAAACTAACTGTGAAAAAAAAAAAAAAAAAAGAAAAACTAACTGTGGGTTTGTAGATCGATACTGTCCCATGAGTCTAATAATGATTGCAAGAGTCTGGTTCGAGGTTATAATTAAGAATCAAACGGGTAGCCTCCGCCATGGGGGTAACCAGGAATAAGTAGATCACTCACACAGTTTGGGTTTAATGCTGCAAAGAGAGAAGAATGATAAATAGCATGAAAGGGTAGTATTCTAACCAATATACAGGATTTATATTCTTTTAGAAAAAATACGATAATAAAGAAAATGTTTGGGCTGAGATAGTCACTACTGAAAGTTCACTAAAATGTTCATGGATTGGCCTCACCAGCTCAATTTTGAACTCTGCTATAAAGTTTGATCCATTTATTTTGGCAGCTTTGTTGGAAGATTAGCCTGGGTATTGGGAATTCCAATGAGAAACTGTAGCCTGGAGGCATCCTGCTTGTGTCTACTTATTTAAATGCTCCTGGAATTCTGCTGGTCATCACTCATATTTGCTAGATTGTAGGAGGCATTTGGTAGAAACATGGCAGTAGATTATCCAGTTCATTTTTTTTTTCATTATTGTTCTAAGACTCTAACAGTGATTACTTTCAATGATGGTTTTTCTGTTACCCCTTACCTATTGCAATCATTTTTCTCGTTTGTTTGTTTCCCCTGTCCCAAGTACATTATTGCCAGATTAAATGTACTAAAGAACATGAATTTCCTGAGCTATCGACAGGTCCTATCCCATCATACCAAAATTCCATTTGAAATCTGGAGTGGCTGTCCTTGCCTGTGGACTTAGGTAGGAATCATTTACCTGCCAATCAAAGTACACTGCAGTAAAGGTCATTGCCTGCCTTTCCAGTTTCATCTCTCATGATTAATCTACAGTGTTTTGAACCCTGAATAGAATTCTTGGTTTCCTACTTTCTTGTCTTAAAACAGAACACAACAAACAAAAAACAAGTTTTCCCTCAACCTACAGTATGCTTTCCTTCATTGGCACAGAGAATCTTGCATATAGGTTTGGGGGAGATCATCAAATTCATGCTCTCTGATTTTCCTGATCTGGAACATATTCCTGCCTGATTTCCAGTTGAAATGGTATATTTGCTCTGATTTTCTTTGATTCATATTCCCTTTAAGATAACATTGATCATGTTCTGCCTTATTTTATGGTTTATGTACTTATTCCTGTTATAGAAGAAAAATTGCTTCGGATTAGGGACTGATCTCCTTATTTTTCAATTCCTAGTAGTACTTAGTATGGTGCTGGGCATTAATGAGGTTATCAATAAATGCTTAAATGAAGATGTATTGGGAAATGACTGGCATTATTGTTAATGTGATTTTGTGGGTATTTAATTATGATAGATGATCAACTTTGAGGACACCCAAAACTTTCAAATTTTGTGTATAGAAACAAAGATTGTAACTCTAAGGAATCTTTTTTTAAGGCTGATTGAAAAACTTGAAAAAAAAAAACAAATTATGATAAAACTTTAAGTTGATTAAACAAAAGTTGGGGGGAAAATTGCCACTCTTAGATAACATTGAAAGCTTACCTGCAAGATGGCAGTGAATATAAAATACTTGAATTTTCTATTTGCCCAATTTCTTGATTCTATCATCAGTACCATGTTCTATCATCCCCGTGGAATTTAAACCTCAGGCATTTTTTTGTTTTGTTTTTTCTTAGAGTCAACCAGTCACTGTACTTACTTAATTAAATTTTAAAAAGATTATTTATTTATTCATGAGACACACACACACACAGAGCAAGAGAGAGAGGCAGAGACACAGGCAGAAGGAGAAGCAGGCTCCCCACAGGAAGCTCGATGTGGGACTCGATCCCGGATCCCAGGATCATGCCCTGAGCGGAAGGCAGACACTCAACTGCTGAGCAACCCAGTTTGTGGATTCATTGCCTACCCTCTTGCTCAGTCTGAAACACATTAGCAACAGCCTGACTGAGTCTCTTCCTGAGCATCCCTACTCTCAGGGAACTGGAGGCACTCACTTCAGTCATCTGCAGAAATGTTATAAGTAAACCCTACCTCAACATCAATGATGGCTTCCCATTGATGAAATCCATACTCAGGCATTTGGCTCTCTGGTTCCATTCTACCTGTGCAAGCTGCCTAGCCCTTTTTTGCAACAGACACCTTTTACTTAGAGTACCATGACTTGGAGGTTTTTAAATCCAACATACTTCATCTTTCTGTAAGCCATCCTTAGTTTGTGATGCATGGAGCAGGTTTCTCTCTTCCTCTACACTATCGGCACTATTTCTCTAGGTCCTATTTATTCCTTAGGAATTCCCTGATGCTCAGCTCCCTTCTCTGGCCCATTTGTTATTGTCTGGTTTGCCTTCTTGGGGCCTTGTTGATCAACTGCTGCATATACCTCATTTCCCTAATAGACTGAGCCCTTCTACATGGTTGGTACTTTAGGAAATATCTAGTGTTGTAAGGTGGGAATCAAGGTTGATGTTTCTTTTGTGTTGCCTTGATACTTAGCACCAGGTTAGGGAATGCTCAGTGAATATCTGAGGGTCTGTAACTTGGGAAAAAGTTCTATCTATGATAAATTATGTTGCCTTTCAGAAATTTTGACACATTTCCATGATAATTTTATCTATTATAATGAATTATTTTTCCTTTCCCCAATTTATAAAAATACTTTAAAAACCTTTCATTTTTACTGAAACACCTTCCAAATGATGACTTTATTTTTTTAAAGATTTATTTATTTATTAGAGAGAGAGAGGGTACAAAGCAAAGAGAAGGGCAGAGGGAGAGAGAGAAGCAGACCCTCCAATGTGCAAAGAACTGGATGTGAGACTTGATCCCAGGACCCAGAGATCACGACCTGAGCTGAAGACAGATGCCTAATGACTTAAGCCACTCAGGTGCCCTCACATGATAACTATAGAACATACAACAAATACAATGAATTTTGGCATCTTCTTACGCATGGCCAGAGGATATTTATGCTTAAACCACCATGTTAACTTGGCTACTGGTTGGACCTGGGTGGGCATTAAATGTGGGGCTGACAGCCTCTAGCCCCTGTCTCCTTGTGTCTATTGAAACCAAGTTAGAAAAAAGTTCTTTAAAAGCAACCTTAAGCAACTTGAGAATTCTGGTTTTACGGAAGTTGCTAATGGGATTAATATGTTCTGTGTGCAAGGCTGGTCCTGCCCAGATGACAGTGTTTAGTGGCATTCCTCACAGAGAGCTGATGATGACCCATTCTCTGAGTAAAGAGATGAAATAGTGTCAGAGCTTTTTGATGGCTGCTTTGAAAGCTGCTCTCTTTTTCAACTTAAATAAAACATTTATTTATATATCTAAATGTTAAAAACTAATCATTGCAGTTTTTTACTTTGTCCCAAATTAGATGTTTTATTACAGTCTAACACCTGATTGAGCTCTCTTTTGTTGCTGCTTAGATTTTGTTTATTTTGGTATCATATTTAACCACTAGTAAAGCTTTTTGTACATCAGAGAATCCAACCAAGCCAGTAAATAACATATACCATGGAAAAACCTAGCTACAGGTTTTTAAAAAACCATCATATTTATGTTGATAGAGAACTCTGTATTTCTCCACAAGGGGGCAGGAAAGTCTGGGCTGTAAATTTAATTTTTCATGAAAGTCTTCATAGGAAGAAGTGTTATATTTGATCTTCTGTGTACACTTTTTAAAATATAAAAAAATTTTCCAGTTTAAAAAACTTCCATGAGTGGATGATTTTTTTATGTTTCTCTTACCTTCTGGGAGCTTACTCTTCAGCTGTGTTTATCCCTTTTTCCTCTAGGTTATCACAGGTTTTAATTACTGGATTAAGTGTTGTGAAGTTACTGTTACCAGTGACCAAGCCAGCTCGTTTTATTTACTCATGATTGTGGACCTTTAATACATGTATAGGAGAAAGGAAAAGACCAGTGTTTCAGTACTGTTTGTGTTAATGACAAAATAAAACCTGTGTCAAAGGAAAACAATCATGTAATAGGTAAGATCAGTCCTAATCATCCATACATATTCGTATATTCTCCTGATAATAAGTTTAATTCTTCACTGCTTCCCACTGGCTCTCCCCTCCCCCCATACTGCTTTTGTACTTTTTGTTATGCAAGCTTTAAATTACACACCATGCTATAAAAGTCACCCAAATCTGTGTTATCAGTAACTGAATGTTTTTCTCTTGAGATCGTAACAGGGTTGGCTTAACACTGTAGGTCTCACTGCATTGAGATAACAACAGGCTATATTGTGAAGGAGACCTCTGACAAATTCAATTTATTTTCATAAAAATACAGTTGGGGAAATACTTGAAAAATTCAGATTTGAGGGTTGCCCCTATACTCCCTCTCCTATACTCCCTCCCCTACTGTTTTAAAGATAAACTGTGTAAAACAGTAAAGCATTAAAGAGTCAATTTTTGTTTAAGGCTGATAACGACTCTCCCCTGTAGGGCATGAAATTAAAATGTGCACATAGAACCAAATGATTCCTTCAGTACCATGTTTTCAGTGGCAGTTGTTCTCTAGAAATAGAGGACAAAAAGGAAGTGAAGTGGAGCCATGCAGGTGGCAAAAGATTGATTCAAAAAGAGGATGTTTATATAGAAAAAATATCGACGGCTACAGACCTCATTGGTTGGCATAGCTTGGTGATAGACACGGCAAAAAGACGTGAGAAAGATGGCATAGGAGTAAATGGGAGCTTGATTTACTTGTGAGATGCAAGTGTAACTAGTATCACTATTTGCATGCCACAAGTATAAGCAACATGGCCACTCACATGCACTATTTTTTTGCGATATGGCTGTTCAGAAACACACAAGTCATTTGGCACCCCTTCCTTTAAGTACCATGGCCGTTTGCAGTGTTAGGAAAGGTTTGCTTGAAAAATCTCTCGTTCCACTCCTAATTGTAAATACAGGTGGATGACATGAGTTTAGGGGGAAAAACTAAAATATTTATCAGTCTTAGCAGTTCATTTCAATCCTGTTGAATGTCTTATGTCTGATTTTCATAGCTTGTCTTCTTTTCAAAACACACAGTGGGGGTTAGCTGTTTTTCTTTAGAAGTAGTATAATGGGTGCATACATGCATATATATGTGTAATTTATATATTTTTTCTCACTTCTAGATTATAACTAATTTTTGCCTGAACTTAACAAGGTAAGTCTTGATTGAAGAGGGATATCATAGCAGTTCTGGTTTCCTTCCAGCAGGCAATCTTTTGTAGAGAGGAAAATGACAAAATTGAGAAACAATCCCATAGTACAATGTGATGAAGAATGTACGAAGCAGACTACCCAAAGGAAGCATGAGGAAAACATCTTATTATAAGACATACATTTAATATGTTTTTCATATTTGGAAAGAGAAGTGAATGTCTGGGAATGTCCTTTGATTCACTGGCCAGAAGGATTTTTGTAACTTTGTGTACCTCTCCCCAGTCCTCAATTCTTTAGATTAGAAATGATTTATTTACAGAAAAAAGAACAGTACTTTGATATGCTATACTAATGTTAAACATTTATGGGGTTTAAAAATATTTATGAATGTGTAAAAGTTATTAAAGCAAATGTGCTTTCGGTTACCTTGTGATCAGGTATAGTATGAGTACAAAAACTGGGAGCTTTTTTGTAAAAGAAAAAGATGAGAAAATACATGTGAGTAGATCTGTAAAGTTTAATTAAGGTACAGGCTTGGGTCTACTTTGTAATTTAAGATACTTATTCTTGTATAATATAGATTTAATATATATTTGTTGAGTCATGATGAATTATAATGTTAAAAACTCCAAAAAATTTTCCTTTTAGCCCTTTATTCCTAGTCACTCAAAAGTATAATAAAAAGTTTTTTAAAATAAAAACTTTCACAATTTGTTCTTTATGAAAAAATGTTGCACTGCTTTATATTGGGCATTAGTTTTAGAGGAAGAGAATTTTTATTTGCTCTGTAAGATTATCCAGGTCTTACTTTTATTGATAAGAAAAATGTTCAATAAATTTAAATAAAATTACACATACAAGTAGGATATAGAGAGAGGCTGTGGAATGTTTCAAGTAAATAAGGAGTACAAGTAAAAGTTTATACTTTCATTAACTCCATTTTTCTAGAGTCCTCTATAGCCTGTACACGGATAAATCCCCTTCTAGCAATGTTAATGGCATACTTAACACAAATCAAGCAAGGTCCTTTTGTTTTTGTTTTTCAGGGAAATCAATGATTCCAAAATTTGTTATTCTAAACTAGCAAGATTTTAAATCCTTCTTAGTTTTCTCTTTGCCTCTGAGGTTTGTAAACATAAAATGGCACTTAAAAAAATACATCCTGGTCTGTATATGATCATCAGAAGAGGGAGTACAGAGGTGTGAGAGACCCTATGCGTGTTGAAGAGATGTCCTCTTCCTGCTTCCCTGGTTCCCACTGTCCAGGTTCCTTTTGTAGCTTCATAGCCAATCAGGACCCAAACAAATTAGAACTTTACAAATATCTCATCACTCTGAGAAAGTTGGAGATGGTTCCAGTATAGGCAAGCATTGTTATTTGTATCTTTGTAATTTTACCACCTTAAATTCTTTCTATTTATGGATCATTGTTGAACCCTCTAGAAAATTTCCATACACATCTGCAACCATCATGGTTACTTAATATATACAGAAAATGATTATTTTCATCTTTTTTCAAAAAAGATTTTATTTATTTGAGAGTGAGAGCGTGAGAGTGAGGGAGAGCATGAGCAGGGGGAGAGGCAGATGGAAAGGCAGATTCTTTGCTAGGCAGGGAGCCTAATGTGGTCTCGATCCCAGGACTCTGGGATCATGACCTGAGCCAAAGGCAGACGCTTAAACTGATTGATCTACCCAGGCAACCCTGATTATTTTCATCTTGATCCCATTATTGAGTCTGCGAGATGAGGCAGGGAGGGCCCATTGTAAAACCGTACAATTTTTTTTAACATAATCTCTGCACCCACAGTCGGGCTTGAACTCATGACTTCAAGATCAGGAGTCGCGTGGTCCACCAATTGAACCTGCTAGGTATCCCAAGACTCTATGGTTTTTTTATGCTTTGCTTTGGTGCAATTTTAGCTATGGTTTTATAAGTATATAAAGAATTGCCATATTTTTTAGTTTATCAAAGAGTTGCAAAAATCCCTCTATATAAAATTTACCCGTTTCTTTTCCTAAGCATTGTATTTTATATTTAGTATAACCATTTTTAATTGTAGTCAGTGACTATCAAAATCTTCAGGGTTTTATACTCGGTGTTAACTGTGGTTTTCCTACCTAGGGAAGTAGAAAATAAAAGTTGTGAGCAGTTAAATTGTTTAAATGGATATACTATAGGTAAGAATTATCCTTAAGAAAATATTTTGTTAGGGAAACCAGGATGGCATGGGTTGTCCCCTTTTCTTTGAAGTACAGGTTTCACATTAGAACCACCAACTCAAGGCTCAGCTATGATCTTCAAATTAAGTTTTTGGGGAATTTGGAGTGAGGCTGTAGTCTTGTCAGGCTTTGTCAAGAGAGAAAAGGGATTTTTTCTCCCAAAAGCTTCTTTTGTATTATCAAGAGACAAGAACCAAGGTCTGAGATGAGGCCAAGTCTGAAAAGATGGGGAAACCCAATGGGTGCCACTAGTGCCAGGACAGACCACAAGTTCCACCAGCTTGTGGAAGACTTGAAGACTTCAGCAAGAGCCACTTGAGTAGGGCCAGGAGGGAAAAGGAGGCATCCCTGTGGAGGCTACAGGGCAGTGAGGGCCCAGAGGACAAGTCAAAGTCTGGCTGTTGAACCCCAAATGTTGTAAAAATAGTACAAAGAATTCATCTATACTGTGTACTTAGAAACACCAATTTACTGCTTATACTTTAGCATTTTTTGTCTTTCTTTACAGAAGTTTTATTAGGTTACCTAATTATCAATATTAGATAACAGTTTTCTGAATCACTTGAGAGTGTGCTTTACAAACTATGCCTCTTTATACCTCAGTCTTTCTATGTATATTTTTCAAGAACAAGGATATCTGACATAATTCTATCAAAATTGGGAAGTTTAATATAGATGCACTCCTTCTGTGTATTCTACTGTGCGTATTTCAATTTCATCATTTATTTCTCCCAGTGGTGTCCTTTTTAGCATTTTATTTTCCATTCTAGGATTCAGTCCAGGATCACTTTTTTTAAAAAAAGATTTTATTTATTTACTTACAGTGAGAGAGCAGGAGCAGAGGGAGGGAGGAGAGAGAAAAAGACTCCCTGCTGAGCACAGAGCCTGACATGGGGCTTGATCCCAGGACCTGAGATCATGACTTGGGCCAAAGTCAGGTGCTCAACTGACTGAGCCACCCAGGTGCCTCTAGGATCAGCTTTTGAATTAAGTTTTCCTGTGAGATGGAGTTATCTTTAATTGACAATTTGCAGTCCAATTTCTCACTGTATAAACACAGCCTCTATTTGTCAGAATAGGAGCTTCAGATCAAGTTGCATTCTTTTTTGTATTTATGTGTAGTACATGTTGATTGTGCTATACATATCTTCTGTATATCTCACTGTCATAGCCTATTAAGTGCCCTAATGAAATTAGGGAATTAGAAGAAATTAGAAGAAAATCAGGGTTATATATTTTAAAATAGTAATAGCTACATTTTTTACATATACCATGTATGTAATATATGCAGTCTTAGTCTTCAAATCCATGATGTAGGCTAAAATCCTTCATGACTCATAAGATCAGGGTTACTTAACTTTTTTTTTTTTAAGATTTTATTTATTTATTCATGAGAGACACACACACACACACACACAGAGAGGGAGAGAGAGAGAGAGAGGCAGAGACACAGGCAGAGGTAGAAGCAGGCTCCATGCAGGGAGCCCGACATGGGACTCCATCCCAGGACTCCAGGACCATGCCCTGGGCTGAAGGCAGGCACTAAACTGCTGAGCCACCAGGGATCCCCAGGTTACTTAGCTATTTTCTGTCTTCCTACCACTTGCTCATGATTCTTCACCCACTCAGATGTTTGTTTACCTTTCTTATGGGTTATGATGTTTTCCATCTCAAAGTCTACCATATACTCTTTGCCTATAATGTTCTTTTCATAATTTTTTGAAGAAGCTTAGCTGTGAAGGGAAGATGAGAGTTAAAAGGGTCAAGGGAGAGTTTCGTTTGTAGTTCTTGTTGCTGATGTTGCAGGTATATTTAACAATAAGCCACATAATTTGAGTGGAGAAGAAAGAGTCAAAAGAGACAGGATGAAGACACAGAGGAGGTAAGGCAGTTGATGGAGGGAGATTCCTAAAGATGATGTTGATGAGATTCTGGATACAGTGAGGAGAAGATTGTACAGCTAGGAAAATTCATTGTTAGACATGTCAGAAGTTGAGGAAATTTGGTTCTGCTAAGTCTCTATTTTTCATTATGTAATAGGAAGCTTAGTCATTTGCTTAGATGCTCAGAGTGAGGAGGCTAGAGAGTAAGGGGAGGATAGAGGATGAGAATGAACGGACCAGATCATAGGTAGGAAGAATTTGGGGACTGAAGATGCCTGCACCCTTATCTAATGCTGGAACTCTGAAAAGTGGCATGATTCTGGGAGTTTCTTCCAAGTGGCTTAGGGTGGGAGCCAAAGAAAGGTTTACTAAGGGCATCTGAGAAAACCTTCTGGAATCCTGGCCTAACAGGGAACGGTTGAGAGTTTTTCTGTGTGGTTAAAGTGGCACAGATATCGTACTCTAGGCTTATGGGAATGAAGAAAAAGCAGCAATGACCAGATGAAGATGAGAACATTGTTAGGATAGCATCCTGATGAATAAAATCAATGATGTGATTGTTTTTTCTCCATGCCCCAGTTCTAACACCCGTAATGGAATGGCGATAAAAATCTGGGCAACACTGATGGATTTTCTTCTGAACCCACATGCCCTTTTAAGAAAATGTAATCGGTTTATGAATAACAAAATATCTTATAAGGCAAACCCTCATTCAGCTATCTTTTAAATGGGAGACACTTCTAAATGTTAGTGTTACAAGGACTGAATTCATTGAGGAATTTCCACTGAGAATTGGAACTGAAAGAGATGTGTGATGAGAGAAATGGAAATCTTTCTCTTATAAGCCTTTGGAATATAAGCCTTTATACTTTCCAATAATTTTCTGCCTGAAGCAATGACATGTCTAATTAATAATAATATTCTATTAAACAGTATGATTAATCTGAGAGATCATTATGCACAAGTAGATTAAAAAAGCAACCTAAATCCCCTTGGTCTGATTTAAGATAAAATAAACCTGAATTTTGTATCCAGAGAGAGGTTTTTTTTTTCTCCTTGTGATATAACTTGAGGGTACATTCTATTTCTATGATTCTTTCGGGGTCTGTTCTTTAGTATCTGATTAACTTAAAGGAGACTTTTGAATAAATAACACCCATTCAGTTGCCCCTAATTTAATTAAAATTTTGCATTAGCTTTTGCATATGAATTTTATTGTTGCAGAATATATCAGTTATATATATTTTTTCTGTTGCTAGATTCATATGGGGCAAAGCTGTTAACATTTTACTAAGAGAAACAAGGATTTGGGAGAATTCAGCAGAGAAGGACCCCACAGGATATTTCAGGGCAAATCCCATGTCTTAAAACTTGGCCTGATTTCTGAGCTGGGGAAGTGCCAGTAGTACTGTTTTATAAGTTAAATAATAGAAAATATCATAAATTGCCTTGCTTTCTCAAAGGGCATGATTTTAGGGAAGTCTGGGAATTGTAGGAGTTGTTCTTTAATTTTTCATTAATCAATGGGAAGGTTTTTGATAAATTTTTCCACTGCCAGGCACTGGAGCATAGCAATTAAAATCTAGGTTTGGTGACTTCTTGGTTATCAGTGTCAGCTTTGCCACTTTATCAGTTATGAGATCTTGAATAAGTTGGTTAATGTCTTAATCCTCAGTTGTTCTCATCTGTAAAATGGCGAAATCTCTAATTTCCTAGGCAGAACTTTTCCAATATGTGTGCCTCTCAGACAGTTGATCCTCTTGGTCACTACAGGCTTCTAGCAGTGGGACAAAGGTTTGTTGGTTTTTGTACGTGCTCAGTGGAGGGTGGCAAAACTGTTTGTGAGAATTGAAAGTGTGTATATGATGAATGTAAGGAAAGCTTCTAGTTATGTGCCTGGAACTTCTCATCCTTGTCCAGTTAAAGCCAGCATCTATTATTACTTAGTGCAGTTGAAAATTCATCAGATTTTCAGATCTGATCTATTTCTGCAGGTTATTTTGTCTTTTATTCACTTGTCTTTAACTGGGGATGTTAACATTACAAAGATTTATCCATCAGGTGAAACCTAGAGCCATATGGTAGCCATCTAACTTTCAAAGCAGTACTTTACAATTTACAAAACATTTCCCATATTGTTACCATTTTAGTATGTGGTAAGTACTGATATTATTATAACATGAAAATGTTAAAATGACATTCAAATGTAAACATACAGACACCCCATCTATAGATTTTTTTCAGTAAAACATACTGCTTACATATTGATACTTATAAATATTGATATGTAATGATTTGTACTGTTGTATTAAAGAACACTGATTGGCGTTGGGGATAGTTCCTATAATTTTTTCCAGTAATTTGCATAGAGATAAAAAAAAGTAAAAAAGGCAAAACCTCTTATAGTATAGATAATGTAAGTGAACTTTTAAAAAGTCTTTTTTCTTATTCCAGTATAGTTAATATACAGTGTTCTATTAGTTTTAGGTGTACAATATAGTGATTTAGCAATTTTTTTCTTTGTTATCATTTTTTTTTTCATCATAATTAAGTATGTTGTTTAGTATGTTAAATAAAGAATGTTGTAATAATAAAGTAATAGAGTATGTTGTAAAGTATGTTAATCCCTATCTCCTATTTCTTGGATTATTCCACCAACTTCCCCTCTGGTAACCATTAGTTTGTTCAGAGTCTGTTTCTTGGTTTGTCTCTCTTTTCCTTTGCTTATTTGTTTTTTAAATTCCATATGTGAGTTATATCATATAGTATTTGTCTTTCTCTGATTTACTTTGCTGAGCATCGTACTCTCTACCTCTATCAATGGTGTCGCAAATGGTAAGATTTCATCGTTTCTTATGGTTGAATAATATTCCACTGTGTATGTATACCACATCTTTACCCACTCATCAGACAGTTGGATTGCTTCTATAGTTTGGCTTTTGTAAATAATGCTGCAATAAGCATTGCGGTGCTTGTATTCCTGCAAATTGGTATTTTTGTATTCTTTGGGTAAATACCTAGTAGTGCAATTGCTGGATCATAGTGGGTCTTTTTTTTAACGTTTTGAGGAAACTCCATACTGTTTGCCACAGTGGCTCCTTTCCCACCAGCAGAAGAGAGTTCCCCTTTCTCCATATCCTTGCCAACATCAGTTGTTTCCTGTGTTGTTTATTTTAGCCATTCTGACACGTGTGAGGTGATATCTCATTGTTATTTTCACTTGTATGTCCCTCATGCTGAATGATGTTGAGAATCTTTTCGTGTGTCTGTTGGCCATTTGGATGTCTTTTTTGGAGAGTATCTGTTCATGATTTCTGTCCATTTTTTAATTGTATTGTTTGTTTTTTGGATGTTGAGTTCCATCAGCTCCTTATATATTTCGGATACTAACCCTTTATCAGATATGTTATTTGCAAATATCTTCTCCCATTCTGTAAGTTGTGTTTTTATTTTGTTGATTGTTTTCTTCTCTATGCAGAAACTTCTTTTTTTTTTAATGTAGTCCCAATAGTTTATTTTGCTTTTATTTCCCTAGTCTCAGGAGACATGTCTAGAAAGATGTTGCCATGGCCAAAATCAGAGAGATTACTGCCTGTGCTCTTTCCAAGTTTATGGTTTCAGAGCTCACATTTAAGTCTCTAATCTATTTTGAATTTATTTTGTGTGTAGTGAAAAAAAGTAGTCCTGTTTCATTATTTTGCACATGGCTGTCCAAGTTTCCCAAGGTAATTTGTTGAAAAGACTGTCTTTTCCCCATTGGATAGCCATTCCTCCTTTGTTGAAGATTAATTGACCATATGACTATGGGTTTATTTCTGGGTTTTCTGTTTTATTCCATTGATTGATGTGTCTATTTTTATGCCAGCACCATACTGTTTTAATTACTATTGCTTTGCAATATAACTTGAAATCTGGAATTGTGATACCTCAGTTGTGTTTTTTTTTTCAAGATGACTGTGGTTATTTGAGGTCTTTTGTGGTTCCAAACAAATTTTAGGATTGTTTGTTCTAATTCTGTGGAAAATGCTGTTGGCATTTGATAGGGATTGTATTAAATTTATGGATTGCTTTGGGTAGTATAGACACTTTAACAATATTTGTTCTTCCAACTCATTTGTATGGAATGTCTTTCCATTTCTTTGCATCCCATCTTGAATTTCTTTCACCAGTGTTTTATAGTTTTCAGAATACAAGTCTTTCACCTCTTTGGTCAGGTTTATGCCTAGATATTTTACTGGTTTTGGTGGAGTCATAAATGGGATTTTTTTTCTTAATTTCACTTTCTGCTTCTTCATTATTAGTGCCTAGGAATGCAGAATATTTCTGTACATTATTTTTTTATCCTGTGACTTTACTGAGCTCATTTGTTAGTTCTAGTAGTTTTTTGGTGGAGTCTTTCAGGTTTTCTATATATAGTGTCATGTCATTGCAAAAAGTGAAAGTTTTGCTTCTTCTTTACCTGTTTGGATGCCTTTTATTTCTTGTTATTATCTGATTGCTGTGGCTAGGACTTAGAATACTATGTTGAATAAAAGTGATGAGAGTATATATCCTTGTCTTGTTCCTGACCCTAAGGGAAAAGCTCTCAGTTTTTCTCCATTGAGTATGTTGAAATGTTGGCTGTGGGCTTTTCATGTAAGGCCTTTATTATGTTGGCCTTTATTATGTTGAGATGTGTGCATTCTAGCTATTTTGTTAAGGGTTAAGGGATGTTGTACTTTTTCATTTTTATACATTACTCTGTGCTTATCATGGTAAGTGTACTCTTTAATCCCCATCACCTTTTTCACCTATCCTCTGACCCACATCCCCTTTGGTAACCATCAGTTTGTTCTCTATAGCTAAGAGTACATTTCTTGGTTTGTTTCTCTTTCTCCCTCTCTCTCTTTTCTTGTTTTTACCTTTGCTTGCGTTTTTTGTTTGTTTGTTTCTTAAATTCCATCCACATGTGAGTGAAATCATATGGTACCTGTCTTTCTGTGGTTGACTTATTTCATTTTATACTCTCCAGCTTCCTCCATGTTGTAAATGGCAAGATTTCATTAGTTTTTATAGCTGAATAATATTCCATTTTGTGTATATACCACATCTTTATCCATTCATCTATCGAAAGGCACCTGGGCTGCTTCCATATAGTGGCTATTGTAAACAATGGTGCAGTAAACATAGGGCATGTATATCCTTCTAAATTAGTGGTTTTGTATTTTTTGGGTAAATACCCAGTAGTGTGGTTACTGGGTCATAGGGTAGTTTTATTTTTCATTTTTTTTGAGGAACCTCCATACTGTTTTCTACAGTGGCTATATCAGTTTGCATTCCCACCAACAGTGCATGTGAGTTCCTTTTTCTCCACATCCTTACCAACACTTGTTTCTTATGTAATGTAAGTGAGCTTGGAAAGTATTGGAAAATGAAAAAAAACTAAATTTGAGATGCTAAGGATTTAAAGATACAAATTTAAAATAGAAAATAGATTTGAAACCAAACTAAATACACTGTCAAGTGGAAGTTACTATTTAGAAGAGAATAGGACAAAGTAAAAACTTATGAAGTATATACTTTTAAAGTGGGTTGTAATTGATGGTAACATTTTCATCACAAATACTTACCTGTCCTTAAAGAGTGCATACATTTGATAGAAGTGCTCTTCATATGAATGTGTATGAGCACACACAAATGGTTTTGGTCTTAAGAGTAAGCAGCTATAATAGAAACTCATCCCATGACAGATGAAGATATAGAGTGCAGAGAAGAGAAGTGATAGGCCCAAGGTCACACAGCTCATTCATGGCAGTTAGAGCTAGAGCCCATGGAACTCTAATGCATTTCCACTCATCACTCCTCCTCTGTGGGTAATTTCAGGAACCCTTGAGAAAGTTAAATGCCTCTTCATTTAGCTAATTGGTTCCAAGAAGGAGGCTTTTGACTTTCTGAAGAATCAGATTCATACCTTTCATTGTATCTCTGCTTTGTGTAGTCCAAGTAGCTCAAGCTTTAAGCCAGGTGGACTTGGGTTTAAAATCTAGCACTGACACTCAGAGCTACCATACTGCACAACTCCAGCGAGTACATTACAAAGTAGTTTACATGAATAGGGCTGAGATTAACAAGAAGCACAAGATGGGTTATAGTCTTATACCTTAATAATTTTTGAGGCATAATGTCAGATGCTGCCTTTTTATTCTGTTTTTTTGTTTGTTTTGTTTTTTAGATTTATTTATTTATTTATTTATGAATGATAGACCCAGAGAGAGAGAGAGGCAGAGACACAGGAGGAGGGAGAAGCAAGCTCCATGCCGGGAGCCCGACGTGGGACTCGATCCCGGGACTCCAGGATTGCGCCCTGGGCCAAAGGCAGGTGCCAAACCACTGAGCCACCCAGGGATCCCCTACCTTTTTATTTTGATGGCTGATACAAATAGACTTGTAGACAAAGGATCATATGTGAAGAGCCATTCTAGAGAAGGACATACATGTGCTTTAAAAGGTCTCATAAATGAACATAATCAAAACCATCCATTATTTGGGAGCTCTGGTAATGGTTACAAGAGCTAGAACAGGGGCTCCCATCTTCTATCAGTCTGCTTTGGAAAGTTCTGGCCCTACAATCCTCCTCCCATGCAAGATCATGGTTGAAGGCCTGGTCACCTCTGTAAAATGATGATAAATAATGAACCTTTGAGAAATTACTCAAGGGGAAGAGGTTGTAGGTTATAGCCCTGTCATCAACAGAGCTACTCTCTGCACAAGAAGAACATCCTTATTCCAGTTCTACTCTCCCATTTGTTTGTGGGATTGGTGAGAACGTCCTTGATTCTAGAATTTCTTGGATTGTACCTCCAGAAAAGAACCTCTGTGATTTGAATCTGGGCCTCAGAGACTGAGAATCAGTGGGAGAGACTGAATTTTTACTTTTGTAATGTTTACGATCTATGGAGCAAATTAATAACATCATTTGATTGTTAGTTTATTCCAAATTAAGAAAATGAATTATTTTCAGTTTTTGAAGAATCATTTACATATGGACAGGATAATTGCATTATAACACAAGCTTGTATTTAAGTTGGGCTTGTATTATTTAGGTTGGTAGTCTAATTTAGGGGTGTCTGTGGTAGGTTATTAAAACAGCCTGCAGTGATTCACACTTGAATTCTCCACATGTGATGTTATAATGTGATGTTGTTCTTCCATCAAGAAATGGAGACTCCTTTACCTCCTTGAATCTGAGCTGAGTCTGTGACCTGCTTTGACTGATAGAATGTGATGGAAGTCATCTGCACTGCCAAGCCTAAGTCTTAACAGCTTCTGTAGGGCTAGAGAGGGAGCCAGTCCATTAGGTAAAGAAATATAGGCTATCCTGCTCGAGAAAGGCCACATGGAGCAGCCTCAGGCAACAGTCAGCACCCAGGGTCCAGATAGTGAGTAAGGCAATCTTGAATCCTACAGTCCCAGCAAAGACTCTGCTTTTCTGAGTCCTACCTAGATTCTTGGCCTACAGATTTGTAAGTCTCTCAGTATGTGGATGCAAAGTCAGGGGCTGAATGAGATCGTGTGGTGGGTGGGTACTGTCAATAGATAAGAGATCCCTGAGACTCTCCCACAATAAAATGGTGGCTGTTTTAAGCCAGTGAGCTTTGAAGTGGTTTATATGCAGCAATAGATAATTGCAATCTAGCTGTTAATCAGAATCATCATAAGAGCTTTCATAAAAAACATTCCTGGGGCAGCCTGGGTGGCTCAGCGGTTTAGCGCGCCTTCCACTCAGGGGGTGATCCTGGAGACCCGGGATCGGGTCCCATGTCAGGCTCCCTTGCATGGAGCCTGCTTCTCCCTCTGCCTGTGTCTCTGCCTCTCTCTGTCTCTCTCTGTGTCTCTCATGAATAAATAAAATCTTTAAAGAAAACCAGATTCCTGGGTCCCATCTCCAGAGAGATTGTTTAGAAGGTCTGCTGGGGGGCAGCCCCGGTGGCGCAGCGGTTTAGCGCCACCTAAAGCCCGGGGTGTGATCCTGGAGACCCAGGATCGAGTTCCATGTGGGGCTTTCTGCATGGAGCCTGCTTCTCCCTCTGCCTGTGTCTCTGCCTCTCTCTCGCTCTCTCTGAATGAATAAATAAATAAATCTTAAAAAAAAAATACTTAGAAGGCCTGCTGGGGAGGGAGTCATCCCAAGCATCTGTAATTTCTCCCTGTGCAACGGTCATTTGGAAAAACTTCAAATCAATAGAGAAGTTGAAAGAATAGCACAGCACACATCGAACCAAACTTCTCTTAGATTTACTGATTGTTTAATTTTACCACATTTGTTTCAGCCATCAATTAGTCAATCTGTCTATCCTATGCATTTCTTTTTTCTAAAATCATTTGAAACTAAGAAATGTCATGTTATTTCATTTTTAAATACTTGAGGATTTATTGCCTAGGAAAAGAACATTTCTTATATGACATTACCATTCTCATGTCCAAGACAATTAATACTGATTCAACAATGGAGGGGGGCACTGGAAGGGATGAGCACTGGGTGTTATATGTTGGCAAATTGAACTCCAATAAAAAAAATAGACAAAAAAACCAATGTCATTTAATATATAATCTATATTCATATTTCATAAATATGGCAATGTGCTTTACAGTTTTTTTTTAATATTAAATGCCTACTCCTATCAAAGAAACCCCACTTCTTAGATTCTGGATCATATCTCTTGCCTTAAGGCTTCTTTTCCTTGCATCATCATTTTTTGCCTCTTTCCAGGATTGTTACTATCATCACATAAATTCATGCTCTGACATCACCCTTCCCTTAACTTCACATGTCCCCACTCCTAACTCACCTATAGCCCCATCTTTTGGCTTTTACAACAAAATTTAAATCCTTTAAGTTGCTGACACTGGCTCTTTCTACTTCATTATGTCTTACTCTCTTCTCAAAACATTCCTAGGTCTTTTGCCCTCTCAACTCCACAGAAACTCTGGTTTTAAGGTCACCAACAATCTTTTCTTCCAATACAGGGCTCATGTCTATGCCCTCGTATTCCTTGACTTTTCAGATGCTTTTTCCATACCTGATCACTGCCTCCTCAAATGTCGTTTCTTCCTTTGGCTTTTGTGTCAACATATTCTCCTGGTTTCCCTTCTATCTCTGTGGCTGGGGCTTCTTGTTCTCTTTGGCTCACCTTGGTCTCCCTTTCTGACTGACCTCTGGGTGTGGGAGTCTCAAGGCTCTTTTATCTATTGATAGTACTTCCTCCTATTGCCATGTGATCTCATTCAGCTCCTTGACTTTGCATCTACATACTGAGAGATACTGCCAAATTCATAACTAGCCCTGACCTCTACTGTGAGTTCCAGTCTCCTATGTGCAACTGCTTAATTGATATGTCTGCTTAAATGTCTTAAGAGGCATCTCAAATCTAACATGCCCCAGTTTTTGATTTCCCCTTGTCCACTTTGCCTCTGCCTCTTAGTCTTCCCCATTTCAGTTGCTTGAACCACTCAGTCTCTAAAGCCAAAGCCTAGGAGTCAAAGTTGATTACCTTGCAGAGCCCCCCCTTAGCACCACCTATCAACTCCACCTGTAAGAGGGACCCTGAGTGCCCATCTTTTCTCACTTGCCCTGCCTTTGTGGTCCAAGTCCCCATTATCTCCAGTGTAGATCACTTCAAGAGCCTTCAAGCTGGCCTCTCTGATTTCTTTATTCCCTCATCTATTTTCCTGTTGATTTTCTTTTGGGGGGTGGGGGGGTCATTCCTCTGCTTTAAAAATGCAAAATTTCCCATTACAATTGAATGGAATGAAACTCTTTACTGGCCTATAAATCCTATGTAATCTGGCCCTGCATGGCTATCTCTGAGATGGCATCTTTTTAATTTTTTTCCTCAGGTTTTTATTTAAATTCTAGTTAGTTAATGTACAGTGTAATATTAGTTTCAGGTGTACAGTTTGGTGATCCAACACTTCTATACAACACCCAGTGCTCATCACAAGTATACTCCTTTATCCCCAGGAGACTGCATCTTGATCACCCCACCATAGCTGTCTTTACCTTATCTTTGCTCCTTAAACCTTCCCGGTTTTATTTTCTTCATGGGACTTACATATCCTAATAGTACTTGCTCATTTGTTGACTGGTGTTCCACTTATCATCCTCTTTAAGTTTATGGAGTTGTATTCTTTTGTGATTTGTTCGTTGTCTCCAGTATGTAGAATAGTACCTGGCACTTATTTGGTAGTAAATAACTCTTGAAATAATGAATGAATAGGTGAATGATGGCAACATTAGAAATCTGGGATTCATTCTACACTCCTCTCATGCTCTTGCTTTCTAATCAGTATCCAAGTGCTGTAAATTTTGTACTGTTAATTTTCCTGAAATCCCTCCCCTTTCCTCACTCCACCACCCCTGCCTTGGGTTATGTCATCAGCTCCCAAATGGTGTCTAAATCTCTGCTCAAAGGCTGACTTCTGAATACAACTTTTTCTTTTCCTACAGTAGGAACTAGTCCTTCCTTTAGCCATAGGACCTTTAAGACTTTATCACACTTATTTCTTACTGTGTTTATCTCCTTTTACTTTATTGTAATCCCTCTCTAGGGAGAGACTACATCTTTCTGTTTTTGTTTTTGTTTTTCGGACCTAGCATAGTGCCTGGCATGCAGTAGATGTTCAATAAATGTTTGAAAGAGAGTGATTGAATACAAATATATGAGCCTGGCTCAGTGGGGCCATATAAAAACAACTATAGCAAAACATAGACATAAAATTTAGATGTTGAACTTTAGACTTTAAAATGCATTTTAAAATCAAGTCCATCTATTACAATTAAATGATGATTGTTAAACCTACTTTTGTGATTACTATGCTTTCTATCCCACTATCTTTAGTTCTAGCCTTTAATGTTTTTTTTGTGTGTGTGTGTGTGTGATAATTTTTACATAAAAATAAATCTGCTATCCCTACATTTTTCTTATAGAGAATAACTTAGGGCAAAGAACCCCATGATATACTCAAGTTTTAGAAAATCTTTTTTTTTTTTTTTTTTTTTTTTTTTTGCCCTTTGTATCTTTTGGTGTCTTTTAAATATGCTTCACATATCTAGAACAATTTAGGGAAACGATGAATAAAACTATTCACATATCCTAGGACCCTAATCTAACCTTAGGTGGTTTGAATTTCATTCTTATTTTTGCTACAATACTCACTCCATGTGTATCTTTTGTGTTCCTAAATATTGAAATCAGAATGTCTATGTCCATACTGGTTAAGAAAATATAGGAACCTGTAACTTTATAGTATTTCCAGACAATGAATATACAGTATGTTTTGCATGTAATTTTTATCTCCTTCCATCAAGTGTAACAATATGTTGAATTTGCCATGGGCCTTTAAAGCTTCAATGTTGTGAAGAGCTCTGCATGAAATTTTAAAGAGACTGGACCTTTCATCTTCACAGCAGCGGGGCACCGCACTATAGGGACAAGAAAGGGAGAAAGAGAGACAGAACATTTCTGAAGCAATAGCAAAAAAATAACAGCAGAAGCAATTATTTCATCAAAGGTTGATTTTTTTTATCCCCCCCCCCCTTTTTTTTTTCAAATTTCTTAGCTGGAGATTGTCTGCCTTATTGCCTTCATCTCCTGGTGTATGTTTAATTTGCAGGTTTTACATGGTCAAAATGGGGAAAATTTCATAGATGAAAAGATGTTTATTTTAGAAGGTGATGTTATTGATAATAGCATTTAAGTGTCTTTGCAAGGGATCTGTGTATTAGGTGTGATGCAAAGAACTAAATTTGGCATTCCCTAGAGTTCTTAGTCTGTTGATCTCCTTGGGGATGTGAGTAATGCAGATTATTTTCTTTCCTACTTTGCTTTCTCCTTTTTCTCCCACAAACATTAGCACAAACTTTGACTGCTCTGGGAATGTAAGAGAATTTTTTGTCTTCCTTTCTGTGGCTAGGATCAATAATGCTTTCTTCTTATTTGGGGTGGAATGGGGCACTCCTGGCTGTGGTTTCATTGTGTCAGTACCAGTTCTTATGGTACATCATTCTGCTGCCAGTGAGGATAACCAAAGTGGGCCACCATCTTCTTTACTATGATCTTAAGAAATCATCATAGTGAAATGCCTGGGCTTCCCCAAGGGCAGGATCCAACCCCCTCACTCAAATGAAGCTCCAGAGAGCTGTGTTTTTGGAGTTGGGAGGATCATGTCTCCCTCCAGGTATTAAACTTGGTATTTTCTCTTTTCTGCTATTGATTTGGTTTTAGTCTCAGATGACCTGCTCAAACTCCTCTTTTTCTGTTTTTTTTTTTTTTTTTTTTTTTTCTCTTTTTCTGTTTTATCTTCTCTAGGATATTGAGAAGATTAAGTATTTGCTTGGGCTTTGAGGTCTTTGGAGGAAACCCCTTTCTGCCATATCAGTTTCCTGTTGGTGTTTTAACAAATTACTACTAACCTAGTGGCTTAAAAAAGTCACAAATTTATGTTCTTAGAGTTCTGGAGGTCAGAAGTATGAAATGAGTCTTATGGGGCTAATGGTGTTGGCAGGGCTGTGTTCCTTCTGGAGGCTTCTGAAGGGAATCTCTTTCCTTGTGTTTTCCAGCTTGTAGAGACTCGGTGTTCTTTAGCTCACGGCCCCTTCCTCCATCTTCAAAGCACATCACTCCAATATCTGCTTCCATCATCCTGTTTCATTCTGGAGATTTTTTACTTAATCACATCTGTCAAAACTCCATTACCATGAAAGGTAACATATTCACAGGTTCATGGACGTCTTGAGGAGGGGAGTTATTCACCCTACCCTCCTCCAACATTATACTGCATAAAATTCCTATAATCCTCATCTGGCTTCTTTCCATTTGTGAATGCTCCATCCTCAAGTGCGACAGTTATGAACTTACTGCACAAGAGAGAGAAGTTTAGTTATCCTCTTCTCTACAGTTCCTCTTAAGTGTCAAAACAGTGATCAGCTTTAGGAAAGCAAACTTCTTTCAGGGATGGCTCCCTAGGTAATTGGGAATGTTTTTTCCTTATTTTTAAGAAGACTGTGGATGGAGTCTGACGAAGCAGAATTTTAGGGGCCACTGCTTTAGTTTCAGCCTGATGTATGGAGGAACAAAATAGGTTAGAATCTCAGCTATTCTAAACTTGAGTAGAGATAATGCTTAAATTTACTAAATATCTCTTGTCATTTTTTGGGCAATCCCCTCTCTGACCAACTTGAAACTTCTAGTTTCAAGAAGATCTCTCCCTTCTTTGTCAAATATAATCACTGTAACCTCTGTGTTCCCATAGCACTTTTACATACCTCTATTGTAACCCTGTTCTTAGGATTGTAATTATTGGTCTGTGTTTCTGAACAAATGGACTAGTTTAGGGGTAGGAATCCTGCCTTATTGTCTACCTTCTTATTCTACTACTGTGGTGCTTGGCACAGAATAAGCTCTTAGCAGATATTTTTCTGCATGAGTGAATTACTAAACAGCCCTATGGAGTGAGGCCCAAACCTAAGAAAATCACAAAATCTCCTTTAATTCCCCTATCTCCCCTGTTTACACTCCTTATTTTGCGCTTGCTTCATGCCTTCCCTCTGTTGGACTGCTTTCTCTTCTCCAAACCACTTTCTATTTCATCTTCAAATCTTTGTTCCCACTGTGATAATATATAAACTGACAATTGTGGAGACTACTCTGTGCTAGCCTCAATACAAAGCACTTGACAGAAATTTAATCCTCACAGTACTCTCATGTGATTGTCATTTCACTTATATCAATTGAGATGCTTAGAGAGGTTATGTAATCCCTGAGACCACACAGCTAGTAAGGAGTAGCTCTGGGGTTTGAACTCAGTGGCTCAGCTCCAGAGTCCATATTGATAATTCCCACCGCCTCCTGATAAGGGCTTCCATTCAAAAAGAATTGCTTAGTATTTCCAAAAAGCTCTCCATTCCCTTTGTCTCCATCATAATGTCTAAAAAATGCACATCTATTTAGGATTGAAGTTGGAGTTTAGATATGAGGGCTTTTCTACAGTGTAAGTCACATTCTTGGGCGAATACTGGATAGAACCACCCTGGAAAACTCCTTGGGATCCATTGCCAACAACATATCTCAATCAACCATAGCCATGAATGCCTGCAAATTGATTTCCAAAGAAACAATAGACATTACTTCATGAAACCACATCTACCATCTCTTCCTTCTATGTCACTGGTGTTCAGATTTTTTTGTGTGTAAAGCAGTGGGACCCATTCTTCAAAAAAAAAAAAAAATCTCATGTAGACCTCCCCAATATATAAAACAGATAAAAGTGTCCATGAATTTTCTATCAGTGTGGTCTCCCAGAGTTGTTTCATAAATCCATTCCTTAAGCACACAGTACTCTTTGCTGCAACTTCTTTCTCTCACTCCACTTGCCCCAGTTTTTATATGTATTATCTGTGGGTCTGTGGGGAGAATCCAGTTGACCTATGTTTATAATAGATTTGTGGTATATATTCTTCAACAACGCCTTATGTGAATTCAAAGCAGGCCTAAAAACAGCAAAAGATGGTAGAAATATACCATTGGGTTTCCAAATACGGAGGAAAAAGAGCTCACTGAGGACCCATGGAGGACCTGTTTGTTTTTTAAGAAGTCTCCAGTGGTGATGTTACCTTGATGAATCTACAGTCCAGGCCCTGGCCTTTATCTTGACAGGCTGAAAATGATTTCTTGTGTAAATTTTGTGGCTTGGTTGGCCTGATACTTGAACCAAATGGATCCCTTGGATGGGAGTCATTGTTGCTCAGGAAGTATTCGAATATGCACCATTATCACCTATGCTGATCTGAAACTCTTGATTCTTTGCTTCTGTGGCTCAGCAATGCCTTTTTAAATTGACACATTTTATCCTTAGCTATACTGATACATACAGCAAGGATACAATCAAGTATTGCTGACCCAGAGGACTTTCTGCCCCTTTATGGGAGAGAGCATAGCTAAGTTAAGAACACAGGTGTTAAATTAAGTAAACAGTGCTGAATTCAAATCCTTGGCACTGCCTCATATAAACTATGTGACCCTTGCTAATTTTGTTAACCTTTCCAAACTCATTTTACC
Source organism: Canis lupus familiaris (assembly GCF_011100685.1). Taxonomy (NCBI): domain Eukaryota; kingdom Metazoa; phylum Chordata; class Mammalia; order Carnivora; family Canidae; genus Canis; species Canis lupus. The sequence continues at coordinate 80,285,683 of NC_049226.1, read as the reverse complement.
TGCCATATATTACAAACAACTAGGGGTTGGAGCACCTGGGCGGCTCAGTTGGCTAAGTGTCTGCCTTCAGCTCAGCTCATGATCCTGGAGTCCTGGAATTAAGCCCCAGATAGGGCTCCTTACTCAGTGGGGACTCTGCTTCTCCCTCTGCCCCTCACCCCACTTATATGCTCTCTTTCAAGTAAATAAATAAAATATTAAAAAAAAAAAAAACCAAACAGAAAAAAAGCCAACTAAGAGTTGTGAAGATTAACTGAGATACAGTGTGTGAAAGTCCTTGCTGCTTGGCAGAGGAGATTGCTTGGTGATTGGTAACTGCTAACTTTGTTAGTATTTCAGGTGGCCTCTCTTCTCTCCCCTCTGATCCAGTTTGTATTGATGTGCATGTTTAACTTTCAGAGGTTCCATCTTGTTTCTTTTAATTCCAGATTCCAGGAGGTTGCTCTGTGTGGTTCCAAGAGGCGAAACACAGGGTCCCTAGTGCAGCTAACTGCTCATTATCTCCTCTGCCATTGAGACAGTCATGTTACGAGGACACCCAGTGCTAGTTTCTGCTCCCATCTGTGTGCAGTGCCAACCACTCCACTGCTTTGAACCAGGGTGAAAGTGGAAGCTTCCTCCATGAAGGCACAGCTCTTTCTCTGGCTCCTATGTGACTTCACCTATACTCTGCCCCTTTCTGCTACTCAGGTATGTGTACTATAAATGCATTATACACCAATCACATAAATCAGTGCTTCTGGGAGGTTCAAATGATGCATAAGTAAGTAAATTGTCTTTCTTCACTCTCACAACCATACTCATTGTAGCTTTCCTTTTTTTAAGATTTTATTTATTTATTTTGAGAGAGAGAGAACATGAGCAAAGGGGAGGGGAAAGGGAGAAGCTGACTCTCTGATGAGCCAGATGCAGGGCTCAATCCCACAACCCTGAGATCATTACCTGAGCCGAAGGCAGATTGCATAACTGACTGAGCCACCCAGGCACGCCTAATTGTGGCTTTTTAATGTATATCATTCTAGCCACCTTTCTATACATTTATGTACTTATTATTTTAAAAAATGGTATCATGTTATTCTTTGGCAACCTGCCTTTTAAACTTAAAATTTCTTCATCTTTTCATGTTAGTGCATAGATATATGTCAGGTTCTCCTAAATTTTTGTGTACTTTCCATAGATGGGAGAATCAAAACTTCCTAGAGAGTATTGATGATTATTTAGCTTTCAAGTTTTTTTAATACTAAAAAGAAGGTTTCAGTGAAATTTTTGGTTCAAAAGACATGTGCCCCATTAACATTTTGATAGATATTGCCCAACTGTACTCTTAAAAGCTGTAACACTTTATACTCCTATCAAGAATGTGTAAGAAGGCCTATTTCCCTATACAGTCACTGATACTAGATCTTATTTAATATTATTAACTTTTGATGATTTGATGGTTAAGCATCTCTTTAATTTACATTTCCTGATTATCTTTGAGATTAAGCATTTTTCACAGGTTTATTTTCCTTTGTACTTCTGAATATACCAATTTATATCTTTTTCTCAGTTTTATTTTGGGTTGTTCATCTTTTTCTATTGCTTTGTGGGAGCTCTTTGTATACTATGGATTTTAGCTCTTGATTAAATACATCATAACTGTTTTCTCTAGTCATAGTCTTGTTTTTGTATATTTTGCTATCTGTAGAAATAGTAAACTTTATCTAGTTTTTGTTTTCTTTCTATGAAATTTTTTGTATTTGTAAGATAATGTGAAAATTTAAAAATTACTCAATCTTTTTTTGTGGTGAAATAGGCTAATAATACTGACATGTTACAAATAAGGGAAGTATAGTTTATGGAATTTAAGATCTTACAAACCTCAGCTATTTTCAAATCAACCCAACAAGTATTTATTTAATACCTACTATGTGTTTAGTGTATTGGAAAATAAAAAAATAAATGTATAACATGGTTTCTGCCTTCAGGGCACTTGTATGTGAATCACAAATACTTGGCTATACCTTAGAAAATCATATTGGCCATTATTTAGCTAAGCACTAAACTTTGCTAAAGAAAAAAATGGTATTAAAAGGAATGAGATCGGAGGGTGTTTGGTTGGCTCAGTTGATTAAGTGTCTGCTGTCAGCTCAGGTCCTGGGATCCAGCCTTGAGTCCCTGAGTCCCAGGTCAGGCTTCCTGCTTAGTGAGGAGTATTGTTTTCTCTCCTCTTCCTCTGCCCCTCCTCCTGCTTGGGGTTTCTCTCTCTCTCTCTCTCTCTCTCAAATAAATAAAATCTTTAAAAACTAAAAGGAACTAGGTCAAAGCAACTGGGTGGCGTAGTTGCTTAAGTATCCAACTCTTGATTTTAGCTCAAGTCATGATCTCAGGGTAGTGAGATCAGGCTCTGCACTGGGCTCTGTACTCAGTGGGGAGTTGCTTCTCTCTCTCTCTCTCTCCCTTAGCCCCTCCCTGGGCTCATGCGCCCCTCCCTCAAGTAAATAAATAAATCTTCAAAAAAAAAAAAAGAAACTAGGTAAACACCTAGCACCTGGTAAAGGCTATAGACATAGTGGGGAAACTTGAAATGGAGCGTAGAGTCTGGGAAGATTTAGTTATGAGGTTATAGTACCTTTATGAGTATCTATTTCTGCATAACAACCCCAAAACTTCATGGCTTAAAAAATACCTATTTATTTAAGTTCACAATATTGCAGGTTGACAGTGTTGGTTGGGTTAAACTGGACCCTTCTGGTATAGAGTAAGCTTAGCTAATCCTGGCTGGGCTTGCTTATGGTGTATAGTCAGCTGATAGATTGCCTGGGCTTACTGGTTTATGATGGTCACATTTTTTTTTTAAGATTTTATTTATTTATTCATGAGAGAGAGAGAGAGAGAGAGAGGCAGAGACACAGGCAGAGGGAGAAGCAAGCTCCATGCAGGAGCCTGACATGGGACTCAATCCCAGGTCTCCAGGATCATGCCCTGGGCTGGAGGTGGCACCAAACTGCTGGGTCATTGGGGCTCTCCCTGATGGCCACATTTGAAATAGCCAGGATGACTGGATCTGTTTACCACATGGGCTCTCAATCTTTAATAGGCTAGTTTGTGTCTGTTCCCATAGTGAATACAGTTTGAGGATAGAAGCTGCAAGGCCTTTTAAGGCCTAGCTCAGGATTAGTATATAGCCATTTTTGTGTATTTTATGGGTCTAAGCTATAAGACCATTCCAGATTCAAGGGGTCAAAAAGTATACTGTGCCTCTTGATGGAAGGTACTAAAATATTGTGGCCATTTTCACAGTCTACTGCAGAGCTCCAATTGAGACTTCTCTTTGATGAGTGATTTAATCCTTATTATGTGTGATGATCATGCTCAAAATCTCTGATAAGGTCAGCTAGAAATACAATTAGCAATAGAGTAGAAGTCTGAATATGAATGACTTTTTTTTTTTTCCTTGGCCAAACTTGTATTGGCTTTTTAGGGAAACTTTCTTAACTTTCTTTCATCTTGTTAAAATGAAATGATGAGGAATGGTAATCCTAGATTTCTAGACTGGCTGAAGTGATCTATGATAATTTTGCCCCCTGATTTTCCCTTTTAAAAAAGTACTGGTAGAGTGAAGGAGCGGTATTTAGTTGGGCAATGAATGCCATGGTCACAAATACAAAGCATTAACTAAAAAACTACACATGATATTTCTGTAATTTGGAAGAGCCAGTTTCTAGTCTTGATTTCTCGTATTCATCTCTGTTTTCAAATTACTTAACCTTGTAATTTCTGGTTTAAAAAATTCGTTTAAGTGCTCTTATTTGGTCTTGTAGAAACAGTGTGGCAGTTAGATCAATTCTTGTGTTTACTATTTGGAGGTAAGGGGAAGTGGCCAATAATTCCTTTCTCTAAGCTTCTCTCCCTTTTAGTGATAATGGTAGCTACTTGGTTCAGGCATAGCCAAATTCGACTGCTGGTTCATGTCTTGTTTATCAAATAATGGTCTCTTGGCCAAACCTTTAACTCAGAATGAAACATGAGTGATACGACGGTGTAACCTAAAATACTGTATATAAAGATGGTACTTTAAAAAGACTCAAGGTTATTCTCCATTGTTTGTAGTTCTTCCTTTCTTAAGCAGACACACCTTGTGATTTCTGTATATTTACACATAAAAGCCCAATATCTCTCTGATACTTGCACCTGAACAAAATGATGCTAGTTAAAATAAATCTGCTATTCAATAGAGGAATGGTATATCATGGTGAAGTTGTCCTGAATGCTAGAGCTAGAATCTTATTTGAATTAGAAGGATATCTGCTAATTTAAGGTGCCCCACAGAGACATATAGGGCTAGAGCTTTCAGCAGTCCATACTATCGTTATTGAGAGACATATTTATATCTTCCAGACTAGTAATTAATCACTCAGTGGGGTTTTTCTTTGAGGGGATGTCATGTGCTCATAGAGTATCTTTTTGTACTTCCAGGAACCACAAAGCATGGGCACAATTAAAATGCTGATTTAATTTATTATATTGAGGCATGGAATGAGAATGTTTAAATGATGTTGACAGGGCCAGAATTTCAGAACCACCTTTTTAAAAATAGAAAACAAATGCCTATCCCCTAAATTAAATTATATTAATAACATGTTTCTGTAAGTTGCTTGGAAGCAAAATAAAGCTCTTGACATTAATTAAAATTTGAAGATGTATCATTTATTGTTAATGTGCAGCCTTTGTTAGGGGAAATACATTTCAACAGGATCTATTTATGAAAATTAAATGGGGGAAAATTGCCTATTGAGCAAATGTCGCTTAATAAGGCTGGTTTTCTTAGAAATGCGAATTCTTAAGTAACTAAAATGTTTTAATATGCCAATAATGGTTTCTATTTTTGATCCTCTCAAATTGTCTTTGTTACTTGAATTTAGATATTTCCACACAGAATTCTATTGTCAGGGGGCTTGTAAACTCTAAAAACTAAGATGGCTTTCATATATTTTGGGGGTGTTGGGTAACATGTATTTGCAAAGAAAATTTCATCTGAAATTGATGTGGTTAGATACTTGGACCTCCTCAAAAAATCTCAGCAGGACCAGAAGCCAAAGGGTCCCATTAGCAGCCTGTAACTAGCTCTCCTCTAATGAATGCTATGTTATGTGTCTAGAAATGATGCTATCCTCACACAAGCTCTAAGGTACCATGAGATAAATGGATAGTTGTTTGCCCTGCTGTATCATGATGAGGGGGAGCAACAGAGTTGCCTCTGTGTAGAGCTCATGTGCGGATTGTATTCTGAAAAGTAACACATCTCCATTGTTGTGAAGAAAGGTGGTTTCTTATCCTATTCTAAGTTTTATTTGCTTCTGGCATTGGAGCAGAAGCATTTGACTTGGGCTTTCAAAGTTGATATCAAATAAAACTCTTAGATAATGTTAAAATGATCTGTTCTTCGGTGAATGAAATAAACCATAAATGATGCATGTTGTTCCTTACCACATTGCTGCCATTTTTGTGGACCTTGATAGTGCAGTTACAGAGTGGGAATTAATCAACCCCTGTTGATTTTGCTAATTCTGATGATAGTAGCACAAATAGCACAGAAAAAAATGGAATAGTTTGTCTAAGTGTATTCTCCCACTGGTTAAAATTCAAGCAGCCACAATGAAGTCAATATTTATTTTATGAACACTTAGGTGATGTGAATTTTCTTCTGGGAAATATTCCTATTTTTGTGGAAAAACTCCTTGACTGAGGTACCAAATAACAAACCATTGTTGACATTTTTTCCCCTCCTCCTTTTACTGGTCCCCCACATCTGTTTAATCACCAATTCCTGTGGCTTCTACTTTTTAATATCTAAATGTTATGTTCCCTGCGCCTCCTCCCCAACAGGCTCCCAAACTGCCATCACTGCAAATATTGATTTGTTTATCTGTCTGCCCTACTAGGCTGTAAACTATTTGAGGCCATGAATCATGTTTTATTTGACTTGGCCATAGTGTCTGGCACCTTCTGAGTAATCTGTGTATATTTGACATAAATGGAGGTTTTTATGTAAACCATTCATTCATCCTCAACTGAGGGCGGAGGTGACTTTGGCCACCTACTCCCCCAAAAAGGACATTTGACAATGTCTAGAGACATTTATGATTGTTACAACTGTGAGGTGTGTGTGTATGTGTTTGTGTGTGTGTGCTCCTGGTATCTGGTGGGTAGAGACCAGACATGTTGCTGAATGTCCTACAATGCACAGAATTGCAACAAAAAATTATCAGGCCCACAATGTCAGTGCCCAGGTTGAGAAACCCTGTTGTAATTTTTCAAAATCTCTCTCTCAAGTAGATGATGTGTAGTAGGAGTTTAGATATGAGAAAACACACTGGAAGAGACTAAATTACTATTCCAAGTCCACCTAGCTTAGGATAGTGTTAGAAACAGGAAGTGAACCTCAAGCCCAGGATTCCACATCTAGATAATAATAATAAATATTTAATTTCAACTATTTAGATGATTATTATACTTTTTAACTTTACCTAACAATTACCTTAGATTTTAGCCTTGGAAATCTGTCCATGTTCTACTTGACAGTAATAATCAAAATTAGGCAGAAATTATTAGGGTGCTCATTTGAAAGTTATCTCTCATGGAGATTCCTTTAGATCTTATAAAAAATACTTGAATTTCCAGGTGTCTTGGTGGCTCAGTGGGTTAAGTGTTGGATTCTTGATTTCAGCTCAGGATCATGAGATTGAGCCCTACGGTGGGCCCCACACTGGGCATAGAGCCTGTTTAGGCTTCTCTCTCTTTTCCTGTCCCTCTGCTCCATACTCCCCCCTCTAAAAACAAACATAGAAAAAACAAAACCCAAAACTTAAATTTCCTAGATATATGTATCTTCCCATAGAGAATGAATTTCTTTAGCAAAATGACTCAGTTCACAAATGAATTGTGATATAGTTCTGAAAGATTAACAATATTAAATATTTTTATATTATTAAAATTAAGACCTGGGATATCTTAATTGGCCATTAGGTATTTTGAGCTAATGCCTGATTAATTTCTAAAAAATGTAGTACCTATATACTTCTATGATTCTGCTGAATACAGCTGCTTCAAGTGCCTGAATCTGGGTATCACCTGAGATTGGAAATAAAACTATTGTGTACCGGTACCCAGACCACTGTATATTGTTTAGCCATTGCCTCTCTAGAAATAGCAGGGATAGAGCATGAAAGATGCAGATGGGAACAATTACAGTGGTCAAGAGGAAAAAACAGTTGATTTAAACAAGGGACAGAAGTTCTATGTGCAAAGATATATCCGATGTACAAGACTTTGAGAGAAAAACAAAGATATTTAAGACATAGTCTTTCCTTAAGGAGTATTGAATTAGTAGATGAGATTATATATATATCAAAATAAGGAAGACCAGACAGCACGGGAATCAAATGAATGATAATAGCAAGCAATATGGAAAATGAGAAGTATTTCATATTGGTTAAGTGTGAGAAGGAATTAACCAGTAAAAAGATAAACATGTATCATTTGGAATCTTTCTAACTTAGAAATGTAAGCTTTGAGCATTGGCTAAAATAATATTACATAGTAAATTATTCTAGGTAGTATTTTTTATATTGACAAAACTCTTTTCTGAAATCTCTGTCCATCTTCTTGATAACTAGATGTTATTCAAAAAGTAAATATATTTATGGAAAGATTTTATTTACCATTTAAATTTTTTTCTATTCTATCAGTTCCTGATATTTGCAAGAGCTGAATTCTTCTGGGTTCCTTAGGGCTTTGTGCCACATGGCAAGCGAATTATAGCACTTTCTGTATAAATTCCTTACAGCCACTTGAAGTAGAATTTAAAGAATATGTAGAAGAAAACAAAATGTGTATTTCCATCCTGTCTTTGAATATCATCTTTACTTTACATGTAAACTGTGGTTCCCTCAAAGTTGGGATGGGTGGTCATTCAAGAACTGCTGGGTCAAATGATTAAAAGTTAGTTCTTTTCTAATTAATTAATTAATTAATCCCGGGACTCCAGGACCACGCCCTGGGCCAAAGGCAGGCGCCAAACCGCTGAGCCATCCAGGGATCCCCGGGAAAGAGAATTTTTTTTTTTTTTTTTTTTTTCAGGAAAGAGAATCTTAAGCAGGCTCCATACCTAGTGCTGAGCTGATGTAAGTTTCGACCTCATGACCCTGAGGTCATTACCTGAACCCAAATCAAGGGTCCAGTGCCCAACCAATGGATCCACCCAGGTGCCCCGATGAAAAGTTAGTCTTTTTTTTTTTTTTTTAAGATTTTATTTATTTATTCATGAGAGACAGAGAGAGAGGCAGAGACACAGGCAGAGAGAGAAGCAGACTCCCTGCAAGGAGCCCGATGTGGAACTCGATCCCAGATCCCAGGGTCATGCCCTGAGGAGAAGGCAGATGCTCAACTGCTGAGCCACCTAGGCATCCCTGAAAAGTTAGTCTTAAAGGAAGATTTCGGTGTATATTTTCAAAATCATGAAAGATTATCCATAGTCCAAGATTATACTTCAGAATATAGTAGAGAGGAAAGTGTTTGAGAGGAAAGTATTTGTTAATTGACAGTACTTCCACTTTATATTTTAAAATCCAAATTAAATAAATTAGTATTAGGTTGAACCGTGTTGGCCAGTAATTGGCAATTTCATGGTGTAGTGCAGCAATGGCTAAATATGCTGGAAATGTAGAACACTCCAATTTTGAAATTGGCAATTGAAGAAATTTTATGAACACATTAACAAAACACATTATGACTATATTAACAAGAACATCAGATTTATGGAAAAAATGTGTCCCACCCAAGAATATCAACCTTTACAAGATTGGACTGAAGGCAGTTATATTAAGGCAACTTAAATAGTTAAATTGTCCATCTGATTCATGGCAGAGTATGATGATATTTCATGTAAAAATCATAATATTAAGAAATCTCAAGTGAACTGTAGAAAAAAAGTAGGTAACTTGGTGATTTCATACCCCAAATCCAGCTTGTTTCAAGTTGTGCATTTAGCAGGCATGTTTGAACATATTCAAAAAAGCAAAATTAAACAGACCTGAGGTGATGTTATTTTACATTGAGATATTATACAAATATTTTTTTAGCTTATGAAATATGGCAGCTGAAAGGATTAATTTTAAATTTCAGTCAAACATGTCTAAATTGAAAATAGTAGAAACTATGGTTTCCAGATCATTTGAGATCATTTATTTGGCTGAATAGAGGACACACTATTTCCCTTCAAGTAGAACTGGTGTCAGGTATGACTGTGAAATAGCCAGAGATTGTTTTCCATCTTGTTCCAGACTTTTTATGTTGTATAGTGTCCACTTATGCCAAAACCTAATTTCAGAGAAAGATCTTTACTCATTCATAGCAGAATAAAATGTCAGAGGTTTACTTTGTGACCACTTGCTGAAAAAAGACAGTGAGGAAACTAGAAGGTATATTAAAACACTTCACAGAAGTTGAAGGTACCATGGTTGCTTGGTGTAGGGAAAGGAAGGAAGATGAGGGGTAGGCATAGATAGAAACTTAAAGGCTACAGTAAGGTTATGTACATCAAATGTGGCACAGAACATGCTACCCAATATAATGTAATAAGCACAGATAATGAAAGCTGTGATTATAATAATGAGTAAGAGGGACCAGTATATGGCTCTCCAAATAAGAAGAGTAGATAAGTGGAAGATCTCAACCAGGCAGATTATAGTCTTGAAGGAAAAAATACTTGAATAGGGCTTTGCAAAAATGAAATGAAACAACCTGAAAGAGGGGATCCCTGGGTGGCGCAGCGGTTTGGCGCCTGCCTTTGGCCCAGGGCGCGATCCTGGAGACCCGGGATCGAATCCCACGTCGGGCTCCCGGTGCATGGAGCCTGCTTCTCCCTCTGCCTGTGTCTCTGCTTCTCTCTCTCTCTCACTGTGTGCCTATCATAAATAAATAAAAGTTTAAAAAAAAATTAAAAAAAAAAAAAAAAAAAAGAAACAACCTGAAAGAGAACTTTCTAATCATTAGAGTGGTTGCATATAATCCAGATCTATCACTTTCAAATCTGGTCACACACCAGAAAATCTGGGGGAGAGGCTTGTTGAAAGTACTCCAGTGGTTCTGATTTAGTAGGTCTGGCTGTGGTTTGGGATCTGTATTTTTGTAGTACCTGAGGTCCTTCTCATGCAGCTGGTCCATGAACATTTGGATATGACTGATCTCAGTGATCACTTGATGAGGCCATCGTGCAGCAATTTGGGCATCAGGTAGAAGATTGGGGGAAAATTCAGTTTCATTTCATTAAATATATTTTCAGAGTGTTTTTAGAATGTATGATTTCTGCCTTCCAAAAAAAATGTTTGGTTAAGAACATTTAAAAAATACAACAGAGTTGGGGCACCTGGGTGGCTCAGTCAATTAAGCATCTGCCTTCAGCTCAGGTCATGATCCCAGGGTCCTAGGATCAAGCCCCACGTTGGGCAGATATCCTGTGAACCTTTGGGTAAGCTTCTGTTCAAGCAGCTCAAGGTATTTAGACTTGAGTGCTTTAGTTTTCCCGATTTCCTATTCCTTCTCAATTACAGAGGGAACTAAATCAAATAGTTAAAAATAAACTGGCTTACCAGTGAATAATCATAGTTCTATCTGCATCTATTTTTAAACTTATTTTTAGGGATGCCTGAGTAGTTCAGTGGTTGAGCATCTGCCTTTGGCTCAGGGTGTGACCCCCGGTCTGGGGATCGAGTCCCACATTGGGCTCCCTGTGAGGAGCCTGCTTCTCCCTCTGTCTCTGCCTCCCTCTGGGTGTCTCTCATGAATAAATAAATAAAATATTAAAAAATTTAAAAATAAATTTATTTTTAGTTTTTAAAAATATCTTATTTATTTGAGAGACAGAGACGGAGATAGTGATCGAGAGAGCACAAGCAGAGAGGAGAGGGAGAAGTGTGCTTTTTGTTGTTCCCTCCCTCAGCAGGGAGCCGGATGCAGGGCTCATCTCAGGACCCTGGGATCATGACCTGAGCTGAAGGCAGACACTTAATGGACTCAGCCACCCAGGCACTCCTATCTATATCTGTTTTTATGGACAGCTTCTCCATGACCAAAAAAAAAAACAAAAAACAGAGGCCTATAGACCTCATGTTTATCTATGGAGAACAAGGGGTGGGCATATTTGATCAGATTTCTCTTAGCAAAGTGAAGTAGAGTTGGAATACTTATCGAGAATTTCCTAAACTTAAAAAATTATAGATGAGCTAAGTAATTTAGAAGCAAATGATCCAGTTAGTCATTCTTATCTCAGAAACTTCTACTTTAAGCTTTTTCAATGGAAGGTTTAGATTCTGAAAATACTAGCAGATCAAAGAAGAAACTGATAACATACTGTGAATATAAGTTTTGTATGAATGCTGTTGAAATAGCAGAAATCATGAACTGTGTGGAAATATTGCCCTTGATAGTATCTGTATGTGAGGCAGTTTCGTTCGTCCTTGTGAATGCTAGAATAAGGACCCTGGAGTGTTGATTATGGAGGATGAAAATATGCATAGAAACAAACAGGTGAGGTTGATGAACAGTAAGAAAATTGAGAGGTGAGATGAGGTTCAAAGTATATATCAAGTTGGGCCACTAAGGGGGATTTTTGAGATGGAGACACAGTTGATCCTCAGTCACAAATTTGTAATCTGTGAATAATTTGCCTATTTGCTAAAATTTATTTCAAACTCCCAAATCAGTACTTGTAGTTCTTGTGCAGCTTTTTGTGGACACACAGAGATCAATGAAGAATTTGAGTTACCCTACGTGCACATTCTCAGCTGAGGTAGATTAGGCTGATACTCTACCTTTGTCTTTTAGTGCATATAGTGTAGTCATTGTGTGAGTGTGTGTGTGTGTGTGTGTGTGTGGTCTGTTTAGGGCCACATTTCCCACATTTTTGCTTTTCGTTGGTGACTGTGCTCTTTAAAATGCCCCCCAAAATAATGCTGATGTGCTGTCTAGTGATCTTATGCACAAGAAGGCTATGATGTGCTTTACAGAGAAAACAAGTGTGTTAGATAAACTCCATTCAGGCATGAGTTACAGTGCTGTTGGCCATGAGTTCAATGTTAATGACTCAAGAATATATATTAAATAAGGTGTCCTTAAACAGAAAGACATAAAACAAGGTTCTACAGTGTTGATGAAAATGTGACCAGAAGTTCTCAAGACCCCACTCTATATTTCCCTTATGGTCAGTGGTTTGCTAATTCAGTATTTGCAGCAACTTTATAGAATATAACTACCATGAATAATGAGAATCAATTATAATATTTTGGGTCAGTCAAAGAAATAGATTGGATATTTTAATGTTTCTCATTTTTTAAGCTCAAATCCTTGGAGTTTTCTCAGAAGCACTTATTTTCAAGAGCATGCTGGCAAATCCTAACCTTTAGTGTGGTACTAGTTTTTGTGAAATAATTATTCTTCTCATATGGGAAATTGGCAGGCTGAACATTCCATTTACTTAAACATTCTGCTAAGCTAATAAGTTTGGAATTATGTTCTTTGATGTCATAGACATTTTTTATGTGAAAATTTGCTTCATTTTCCTTAAATTATAATTCTAGTATAAGAATTATAACACCTTCTTACTTTGGCTTTATGTCAACATTTGTTCTCAGACCTTTCAAGTTTACTCCTTATCTAGAGCCTGACTCTTGGGGCTGGAATTAGAATGTAGTATATAGCTTAAGAGGAAGGTTCTAGGAAGCCTGTCTGAACAAATACAGTAGTGCTTGAAAGAGGATAGGTTATAGACTGGGGGATAAAGTGATGGTGGAGGAACCAGAGAGCCAAAGAAATGGATCAGGGAACCTCATATCTGACTATTGACTAGGGCAGATTGGAGACTAGAGAGGTGAAGCTGAAAGCAGCAAGGAGCAAGTAGCTGAGAAAAAGGATGAACTTTTTTCAACAGTTCCAGGGTGCTGTGTCTAGGTGGGTTTTTTTTTTCTTTTTGGGGTTTTTTCTTTTTCAAAATAATTTTGCATATGATTCTCTGGGGTTTTTTGATCTATGGTTTGTTGTTTTCACTAGTCTCAGAAAATTCTTAATCATTTATACTTTCAAATATTTCTGTCTCTCCATTCTTGGACTCCATTTACACATATATTAGCCATTTGGTATCCTCCTACAGCTGTTTGGTTTTTTAATTTTAAAATTTCTAGTTTTCATTCAGTTTTGCTGTGTGTTTCTGTTTGGATACTTCTGTCAATCCATCTTTACATTCATTGGCTCCCATCTGCTAATGAGCTCAACAAGGAAACTCTTCATTTCTAATATGTTTTTTCATTTGACTCTTTTTTATAGTTTCCATTGCTTCACTGACCTTCCCGTCTGTTCATGCGTGTTGTCCATCTTTTCCTGTAGATCCTTTGATATATTAATCCTAGTTAAGTTTATTTTTATTTTTTTAAAAAGATTTTATTTATTCATTCATGAGAGACACACACACACACAGAGGCAGAGACACAGGCAGAGGGAGAAGCAGGCTCCCTGCAAGGAGCCCGATGTGGGACTTGATCCCGGACCCTGAGATCACACCTGAGCCGAAGTCAGACGCTCAATCACTAAGCCACCCACGTGTCCCAGTCCTAGTTATGTTTAAATCCCTGTTTGATAGTTTAACATCTAATCATTGCTCCTGTTGGTTGGTTTAATCATTTGACAATGGCTTGCTTTATTTTGCTTTTGTGTATGTCTTGTACTTTTTATCAAATGCTGTGTATTATGTGTAGAAGATCCAAAGACACTGTGTTAAATAGTAAATTTGCCTTGTAATGGGCATACCTTTTCTTCTTTCATGCCGTTAGTGTGGATTTTGAATCCATCTGTTCAGGAGTTGACCTGGATTTGGATTTAGTTGTTTTTGTGGTTATTACCACAGACTTCAAATTACTTCAGCAGTGGCTGCTGTTATTTCATGCTTAGAGTCAGATCTGGGGTGCTGGAAGGCTTTTCTCAATGTTCTTGTTCTACCCTGCCTGCTTGAGCCACAGTAGGGATCTCTCATTATGTTTTTGCTTTTCCCAGTGAAAGGTTGCTGTTGCTTATTAGATGATGTTAGGCGCCTGGTTGGGGCAGGAGTTTTTTTTTGTTTTTTTTTTTATTGTGTTGGTCCAGCCTCAGACTTAGGCAGGCCCTGTGTGCCTGGGCTTTGGGATGGTTTCCTCAGCATTCCTTCCTCTGCTCCCTATGGCAGCTAAACTCTACCTTGTGTCTGTGGTTGGTTTTACATAGGAGAATATTTCTTGTCTCTGTCCTTGGAGGAGCTGACATCTACCTGGTAACAGTCCAGAATCCTGGGCCCAACAAAAAGATTCTCTGCCTTGCTTCAGAGACAGGGTTTTTGCTTTTGTTGCTTCATTATAAGTGATGGATCTTTGCCTGGACTCTGGGTGTGGCAGGGTTTGTTGTCCCTCCTTTGGTGTCTTAAGGCTATTGCTTTATAAGAGAAGAGTCCATTGGATTACCTTTCTGCAGCAGCAGCAAATGTATCCCTGAAGGAGGCTGTTCTTGTACCCAGTCTTTTTCATGAGTGTGAGTACCCAACAGAGGCACAGAACAGGAATTTTGAGTGGAAACCTTCCTTGTATTTGGGCCTCCTACACTATTCCAAATGGGTATACTAGCCCATCCTTGCCCTTTATGAATGGATTAAAAATTTGACTTGTTTTTCTTACTTGCTTGGAAGATGACCACTTATTTCTGTCTTGCTTCAGCCAAAGGCTAAACAGTTTATGTGTCCAATGTCTCTTTGGAAGTGCTTGTTCCTCTTTGGAATTCAGGTTATTTGTTGGATTATGATTTTAACTTTCTGATGGGCTCAAGCACAGTGAGAATTTTGTAGATTCTTTGACTTTTGTTGTTGTTAGAATGGGAGCAATATTCTTTTACGGCATTTAACATCTAAGTGGAAATGGGACTCTGAGTTTTTTACTTGATCTATGTGCACATGTATTACCATGCTAATTAAAACAAAATCTTGTGATCAACTAGAAAGCACTAAAAACACTTGAGAAACATAACCATCCTTTTTCTCTTTACATCTGTAAGGTAGTTTCACAACTTAATATGTCTAAAATTGTGATGTGTTTTACAGTTGATAGACTATCATAACTTAATTGGCATGATTTATTTTCTAAGTAAATAAAATAGTAGTGTCTAACAATTGATGGTGTCTTAGACTTGAGATATATTACACAGGCAATTTCACAGGTTAAGAAACTAATAACCATCTAAGTTTTTAAATAGAAGTATGTGGAGATTTCTTGACCTCATCTAGATTGTTCCACCCACAGGGTGATACTTGTCTGTGTTAAGATGTTTAAATACCTTATATTTGAATTTAAAAAATGAACTAAATTATACTTTCAACTATGGTATAAAATATAATGTCTCTCTTCCTGTAGATTTATAGTATTTTTATTTTCCTTTCTGCTTTCATTTTAATCATTATATCTTTATTTTTATTTTATTTTTTTAAGATTTTATTTATTTGTAGAGACACGGGGCGGGGGGCGTGGGGGGAGAGGCAGAGACACAGGCAGAGGGAGAAGCAGGCTCCTTGCAGGAAGCCCAACGTGGGACTCAATCCCGGGTCTCCAGGATCAGGCCCTGGGCTGAAGGTGGCGCTAAACCGCTGAGCCACCCAGGCTGCCCAATCGTGATCTCTTTAGAAAGCCATTCATTCACTTTGTTTTCATTCTTCCTGTTATTTTCATAGCAATTAGCTGCATTTATGTTAATAAAAGGATTCTCCCACATGATATACACATAGAGAAATTGTGCTCACATGAACAATTGGTCTTGCAGTTCGCCCTTTTCTTTAAAGGGGACACAGTTGAGAGGACAAGATTTGAGTGTCATTACCAGGTAAATTGTGGCATAAATCTATACCAGGAAAAATTCTATAGTTACTTATGAATTTAAGTTTGTTTATTCCTATGATGGGGTAGATTATAATTTGTTGTCTTTGCCTCATTGGAATACCACTGTCCTGATTATAGTGTTGGGATATCAAAGGATGACTGGCCTTACTCCCTTTTCTGAAATGAAAAATTTGTGAAATAATCATTTAAAAAGACCTTAAGTTATTCATAGCCACTAATAGCTTCCATTAATTAAAGACAGAAAATCTTACACTAAATATTATGTATGACCTTGGCATCAAAAAGTACTCAGGTCTTTAATAGATTTGTTGTTTTTCTTTGGTGTTAGGTCATAAATGTATATAGATGAGATAATTTGTAAAGTAAGTGTTCTTTTTCACCATCAACACAGATTTCAGAACTATTCTCTGAAGGTCTGTCACTTATACATAAGAAGTTATGGCAATGTAGATAACTGTTTCTTTCCCTACTTTGACTTAAAACACTTCATTTGTTTTGGTGGCATCTCTTAGATACAGTCTCGATCATACCCCGGATATATTCACTTTTCTCTCCGTAATGCACAAGTTCTTTGACATGAAGTAGATATACGAAGGAGAGCAATAGGATATAATTCTTAGAAAGCAGAATAAGCGTGATCAAACCAGAGTTCTGACATCTGTACTGCAACAATTATAAAGAGCCGTAACCAGCCCTCCTAAGTATCACTTGGGCTAGTACTGGGGTCATCTTTATTTGTGTGTGTATACATATATATATTTTTAAATGTGTACAGTGTTTCCTTCTAGTGCTTTAAGGAAGTATCTTTAGAACTCCATCTGCTGAATAAAAACCAAAAAAACTTAATACCATGATATTTTAGAACATTGGAGTGCAAAGAAAGTTCAAGATGAATTCTGCTATGTAAATATAAATAAAATGCTTCTGAATGAGCAATGTGATTGGCTGGACTCAGGAAGAGATAAACGTTTGGTAAAATTTGGACTTGGGTCTTGGGGAGTGTAGTTTGATTCTTGGCATTAGTGGAGTGAAAAGAAATTAGAAAATACCTTGGGCAGCCCGAGTGGCTCAGCGGTTTAGTGCCACCTCCAGTCCAGGGCCTGATTCTGGGGACCTGGGATCAGTCCCACGTCAGGCTCCCTGCATGGAGCTTGCTTCTCCCTCTCTCTCTCTCTCTTTCTGTGTCTCTCATGAATGAATGAATGAATGAATGAATGAATGAATAAATAAATAAATAAATAAATAAATAAATAAACCTCATTAGAAAACTTAAGGATATCAGTGAGTCAGATAAGCTTTGGGTTGGATGGAAGAAGGTAGAATTTTAAAGAAATGTATGTTAAGCTCATGTGTCAGATTTTAGAGATAGGTTAGAGAATCTACCATAAATTCATAGAAATAAACTTTCCACCAGAAAAACTGCCTTTCCCTCTGACATTTCATAATTGTGAATTATAACTGTAATTCATAGTGAATGTTTATATATATTCAATTGTTTTGTAGTTAAGAAATAAAAAAAATGGAAGCCAGGAAGAATTGACCTATAGAGATATTAGATGTGTATGAAGTGGTCCTGGAGGCTAAGGTATGTTTTTAAAGAAATTCAAAAGGATAACATGTATCAAAACATGACACCAGAAGGGTAGGAAGATATTTAAAAGCCTAATCACTATATATTATGCAATAATTTTAGTATTTCTTAAATGTTTAAGACTGCATTAAAAATAAATTACAGAGTTCTATGGCTTCAATGTGGGTTCATTCACAGAAGGAAAAGAAAGCCCTTTGTAAAATATGGAAACCATCTTGAGTTAAACAAATGCCAGAAGAAATTATAATTGTAAAAATGAGATGTCGACTATCGTTATTACAGTGGCTGTGTTGTTTCCAATAACAATTTGGCATTTTATTTAGTCTGTAACAATCTACAATTGAAATATAAAATAAAGATTTTTCTTTTATTTCCTTCAGAAGTTCCGTGCCAAGCTAAGCAGAACTGAATGAAACATCTGTGGATGATTAAAACAAGCTTTCCTATGAGGTTTTGAATAGAAAGTAAACATGGATTTTATCCATAGTCAACAGCATTTACAAATGTAAAGGGAGGAAGCTACTGAGTTTTTGAAGAATGAGCTGTTAGAGAGGAAATAGAAGTATGGAATGGCATATGGCGATAATTAGTTCCATACGGTGAAAGGCTTCTATTAAAAAAAAATGACAGTGAGCTGCTCTGGTTGGGTGATATTTTATTGAAGCAATTTTTGTGTCTATTTCCTATCTTTGTCTTTTTAGAATAGTCCCATCTCATGAAACCGATTGAACGTGACTAACATATGTGAGAAATTTTGTTTTGAGAGTACACATTGGTGTTCATGAGTGAGAAACCCTGTGTTGGGGGTTGTCCATACTGTGGATAATCCACATCTAGTGGAAACTCCCCACTAGATGCCCACTCATCTCTTCCATGTGGGATTTTTAATTTTTCAGTCTTTCCTGCTTAACTGTACTTTAGGATAGTCATAGTTTCCTAACTCCTTGAGACTGTGTTTTTGTAGTACTAAAGAATCCTGGCTTTGGCATGATTGTCCTGATTTGAATTGTTTCCTCCACTCACTAGCTTTGTCAGCTTGGGGAATTACTTAACCTTTCTATGCCTGTTTTTCTCATCTGTACAAGAGAATAATTATAATACCTGCATTGGTACATTATTTAACCTAATGGTATAATTGTTATATGGATTAGCATGAACTAATACATGTAAAAACTGTATGCCAATGTCACTTGGACCTCATGCTAAGACCTATTGATTCAGAATCACTATCTTTTTAAAAAAATTATGGACACCTATCAGTAAACAATTATTATCACTCATCTTCACTATAGGCTTGTTTATGCAGTTAGTAATTTATAGGTACTGTTGTTCTCATATAGTATATACATGTTAAGACGCTCACAAGTTATATTTTCTAAAAGAGTGAGATAAAAAATAAGTATAAACGGTTTGAACATCTTTTTCCATATATCAGTAGTTTAGGATTCAGACAGAATTAGAATGTATTGGTTGATTTTAACTAACCTGAAAGAGTAGTACTGAATTCAACTAGTCAGAGTCTACAGACCACAACAACAAACAACAATAGCATACCCCCAGAGCTTTGGTAATCGCCGTCTCTGTTCTTATGTGTGTGCCAAGGCCAAATATGAAATCCTGTTCCCAGTGCCCTATGTTTCACATTTCAACAATATTTTTGTTTACTTTTATCTCTTTGTTCTTTGTGCTTTTTAATATTGCCAGCCAACTCACTTTCGCAGTTGTGACCTTGACAGTATTAACAGTTCTCTGTTCTTAGCTACAGATTTCTGTAGTTTTCAAAAAGATGAAGTAAGCTCTTTGTTTTTAATTGTTGATGAAGGTTTCCTCACTTCCACCTTATTTCAGTATTCCCTAGCCCCCCCCCCCCCCCCCCCCCCCCCCCAATTGGCAGTGGTTGCAGCAGCTTTCTTAGTTCTGGGTCACTGGCGATTCTGCTTCACTTATGTTGCATCAACACACAGAGGTGTTAATCTTCTTTTGTTCCCTCTAGCAGCCTTTCTCTAGCTTTATAATTATCCAAGGTGGTAATAGTTCTTAAGAATATACTCTGTCACCTTGAAATCAAGTGGATTTTAACTGAAAACTCAGGCAAGGTCTTAAAGATGTTGTTTCTCTTGGTTATGAATAGTAAGGGAAAATTTGAACATGACAGTCCTTAGTTGTAATGATATTTAGATGATGGATTCCCATTACCCTGCATAATATGGGGTGTTGACATTTTATTCAAACATGTAATCCTTGTCATTGAATGTGAGAAAGGGAGAGATTGCTATCTGGATAGGGATAACACACGATAGCACTATAGAGAAATGACATAAAGCCAAAAGTAATAGCAATAATCATTTTTTACTTCCTGTCATGTCATTTTTAGAATTTAGATGATATCCTGTGGTACTTTCTTCATGATTTTAAGTGGCTGCAGTGATTCTGAGCAATGTTTAGGGCACATCTTATTACATAAATGCCTTAAGAATGCATTAACATTGATTATATATGGTTATTGAAACAAAGTATTTGATTTATGTCCTTAGAATTATATCTTGTAATCAGAGAAATGTCATTGTTGGGTTCGCCTGGTGGCTCAATGGTTGAGCGTCTGCCTTTGGCTCAGGGCGTGATTCTGGGGTCCTGGGATAGAGCCCTGCAGTGGGCTCCCCGCAGAGAGCCTGCTTCTCCCTCTGCCTATGTCTCTGCCTCTCTCTCTGTGTGTCTCTCAGGAATAAATAAGTAAAATCTTAAAAAAAGAAGAAATTTTATTGTTGAATTACTTATAAGTAAGCTTGCATTTGGTTTTTAATGCATATTCTTTTACACTGTTAATATGTTGAAGATAGAAATCATTACTACCTTAATGATACCAACTTAATGGTAAATATTCAAGAACACTGTAGTGGTACAAATTGTTGTTAATCCGGAGAGATTTAAGAAAAGGGTTATTGTTTAATTTGAATATCCTCTATGTACTATACACTGATTGACAATTCATCAATAATTTGAATAAAATAAAGTATACAAAAATGTGTAGAAAGCTCAATCTTTCAGGGTTCTTGTAGGAACATGCTAACAACTTAGAATTAAGTATCCCTACCTCCCTTCCTAAAAATCATACAAGGAGAAAGAAGCATAACATAGTGGAGAAGAAGGGGACAGTGGACCGGGTGATGTGAAGGAGTCAACCACTGAGGATCTGTGTGGAAAAACATTCCACACAGAAACAATGGTAGTTGCAAAGGCTCTGGAGTAGAAATGAGATTGTGTGCTCAAGAACAGAAAGAGGACCTGTGGGGCTTGATCAAAGTGAAGAATTGGGAGAATCTAAGGAAATGAGGGAGAAGTTGGCAGGAGTATGAACATGAAAGGCCTTGTAGGTCAAAGTAAGGAATTTGGATATTAGAATGCATGAGACAACTGTTGGTGCATTTTAAGCTAGAGAATGACATGGTTTGATTTATTCTTTAAAAGGTTGCTTTGTTATTGGAACAACTGGCAAAATTTGAAGTCTGTAAAGTCTGTAGATCAGAAAATAAAATTGTATCAGTGCTAATTTTCTGACTTTGCTACTTGTGTTCTGTTCAT
This sequence comes from Canis lupus familiaris, assembly GCF_011100685.1. NCBI lineage: Eukaryota > Metazoa > Chordata > Mammalia > Carnivora > Canidae > Canis > Canis lupus. The sequence continues at coordinate 80,264,572 of NC_049226.1, read as the reverse complement.
GTAAGAGAAAGTTCTTGTTTTTAGGAAATACACCTGGAAGTATTTAGGGGTAAAATGGTGAGATGTCTCAAATGCTCCAGAAAAAGATGTGTTGGAAAGAGGGAAGAGAATGATGAACAAATGTGATAAATGTTACTTCTTAGGAATTTGGGGGAAAGGCACACAGATACTCTTTGTTCTGTTCTTATTCTAGTCATGCAACTTTTTTGTAAGACAGAAATGATTGCAAAATAAAAAGGAAAAAAATCATACTGGCCTGTGTGAGGAATGATTTATAGGTGAGCAAATGTGGGAGTAGGGCTACCAGTAAGATGAGTATTGCAGTGGTCTAGGAAAGCAATGATAGTGGCTGGAGTTGAAGCAGTAACAATAAAGTAGAGGAAAATAGACTCAAGATATGTATTGTTGATTGAACTTGCTCATTGGTATATATGGTTAGTAAAGAAAAGAAAGGAACAGCATATGGCCTTAGGTTTCTTGGGTATGGTTATTCAATTTTCTGAGCCAGAGGACCAAAGTTACTCAGTTGACCTCTCTTCATTTTTTGCCATATGGGCTTCTCCACAGGGCACTCACAACATGGCATTTGGCTTTCATTACAGTAAGTAAGGAGAAGCCACTGTGTGTAATATAGCCTCAGAAGTGATACTTGTCACTTTGGTCCTATTCTTTTCATTAGAAGTAAATCACTAGGTTCAGCCCACATTCAGGAGAAGGGGATCATACAACGGTGTGAATATGGTAATCATTGGGGCTAGATAAGAGGGTGCCTACCATCATGTACCTATAGTTACATAACTTACGTTTTTCACTTATGTGCTGTGAATCTTTCCATGTTAATATCCATAGATCTATCTTATGTTCTTTTTAATTTTTGTATGGTAGTCCTTTGTATAGACAGATCATAATTAACAGTTCCTCATTGATTAAAATTTAAATGGTTTTGTGATTTTTGCAGTGAACACCACACATTGTCATTAGTGTAAACACTTTTTAAAGAACTTATTTTTTTGGTTTTATGTTTATAATAAAATTGAGATGAAGATATAGAGACTTTCTGTGTATCCTCTACCCTTCCCCTTCTCTGTGCCTTCCTATATTATCAACATCACTCTCCAGAATGGTGATTTTTTGTTAAACCAAGGGTGGACCTACAGCTGACACATCATAATTACCCAGAGTCCATAGTTTATCTTAGGATCACTCTTGGTACATTCTGTGGGTTTAGACAAAAGTATAATGACCTAAGTCCATGATTATCATATCATGTAAAATATATTAACTGCCCTAAAAATTCTCTGGCTGATCACCTCTTCATCAACCATTCCCTAACTCTGGCAACTGCTAATCTTTTTTTGTCTCCATAGTTTTTTCTTTTCCAGAATGTCATATAATTGGAATCATACAGTATATAGCCTTTCCAGATACGCTTATTTTACTTAGTAATATGCACACAAGTTTCTTCTGTGTCTTTTCATGGCTTAGTAGTGCTTTTGTTTTTAAGGCTCTGAATAATATTGCTTTGTCTAGATGTACCACAGTTTATCCATTCACTTACTGAAGGACATGTTGGTTATTTCCAAGTTTTCAATTATGAATAAAGCTGCTATAAATATTTGTGTGTAGATCTTTGTGTGGATATAAGGTTTCAACTCCTTTGGGTAAACACCAAGGAACACAATTTCTAGATTGTAAAGTAAGAAGAGTATGTTTAGCTTTATAAGAAATTGTTAAGTTGTATTCCAAAGTGGCCAGGCCATTTTACATTTTCACCAGCAGTGGATGAAAGTTCCCCTTCTATGCCCTCACCAGCATTTGGTGGTGTCAATGTTCAGGATTTTGGCTACTCTAAGAGGCATGTAGTGGTTATCTCATTTTTCATTTGTGTTCCCTGATGACTGGTGATGTATAACATCTTTGCATATGTTTATTTGACATCTGTATATCTTCTTTGGTGAAGGTCAAGGTCTTAGGTCCATTTTTTAATCAGGTTTTTTGTTTTCTTATAGTTGAGTTTTTAGGAGTATATAGAAAATGTTTGGATAATTGTCCTTCATCAGATGTGTAGTCTGCAATTATTTCTTCCCAGTCTGTGGCTTGTCTTCTAATTTTTTGATATCCTCTTTCACAGAATAGAGGTGTTTTTAATGAAGCATATTCATTATTTCTTTCAGGGATTGTATTTTTGGTGTTGTATCTAAAAAGGCATCACCATACCAATGGTCTTCTAGGTTTTCTCCAATGTTATTTTCTAGGAGTTTTATGGTTTTGCATTTTACATTTAAGTTTATGATCCATCTTGAGTTTATTTTTGTAAAGGGTTTTAAGGTCTTTGTCTTTATTCATTTTTTTACATGTGGATGTCCAGTTGTTTCAGCACTGCTTGATGAAGATACTATCTTTTATATTGCCTTTGCTGCTTTAAAGTCAAAGATCAATTGACTGTATTTATGTGAGTTTATTTTGGAACTCTTTACTTTGTTGCATGATCTATTTTCCTTTTCTTTTGCTTATACCAATGTCTTACTTTATAGTAAGTCCTTAAATCAGGTAACATCAGTCCTTCAAATTTGTTCTTTCCTTTCAGTATTCAGTTGTCCATTCTGCTTTTGTTTGTTTGTTTGTTTTGCCTCTCCATATAAACTTTAGAATCAATTTGTTTATATCCATAAAATAACTTGTTCTTTTGCTTAGTAATATGCATTGGGTTTGCCTTGACTCTATAGATCAAATTAGGAAAAACTGACATCTTGACAGTTTTGAGTCTTTCTTCCTATCTCTTAACATGGAACATCTTTCCATATATTTAGTTCTTTGCTTTTGAATGCAAACATTTTGTGGGATGATTCATAGAAATGTATTACTAGGTAAAAGATATACATATTTGAAAATTTGATGGAAATCATCAGATTTGGGCAGCCCTGGTGGCTCAGCGGTTTAGCGCCACCTTCAGCTTGGGGTGTGATCCTGGGAACCCAGGATCCAGTCCCACGTCGGGTTCCCTGCATGGAGCCTGCTTTTCCCTCTGCCTGTGTCTCTCTGCCTCTCTCTCTCTCTGTCTGTCATGAATAAATAAATAAAATCTTTAAAAAAAAGAAGAAATCACCAGATTTCCCTCTAAAAAGATTGTACAAGTTTAAAGTTCTTTCAAGCATATAAGAAGTTGCCTTTTATCCATGCATCCATCTGTGCTGGATGTACAATTTTGCCAATCTGTTACAAGTATCATTTCACTGTTTTAATTTCCATTTCTTTTACTTTTCATATGCTTATTTGCCATTGGTATTATTTTTCCTAGTTTCCAGATATTTTCTTTTGAATTTTATTCATGAAGTAGTTTATTACACCACCACCCCTGCCCCCAACCACCCACTCCATGTCCTGAAATAGTTTACCTAACAAGGCTTATTTAGAATTGAGACTCATCCTAACCAGTTTGTGTCATTTGCATCCTCTGGCAAATCCATGTCTTTACTCAGCTTTATTTTCCCACAGCTGTGTTAGTTTCCTTTTGCTGCTGTAACAAATTAGCAAAAATGTAGTGGATTAAACTATATATATATATATTTTTTTTTTTCATACAATTCTAGAGATCAGTTCTAAAATCAAGGAGTTAGTAGGGCTGGTTTCTTCTAAGAGGTCTCAGGAGGAATGTTTCCATGCCTTTTCCAACTTCAAGGAGCTGCCTGAATTCCTTGGCTCTTGGTCCCTTCATCTTAAAATTCAGCAGTATAGCATATTCAAATCTAACACTTTCTCTAAGTTTACTAACCCTCCTGCCTCCCTCTTATGAAGACTTCTGGGACTACATTGGGTCGACCTAGATAATTGAGGATAATCTTTCCTGTTTAAGATTCTTGATTACATCTGTGAAGTCCCTTTTGTGATATGAAGATATTCACAGTTCCAGGGGATTAGGACTGGGACATTTTGAGGTGAGGGAGAAGGCATTCATTATTCACCTTACATGCTGTCTGGTGGGTGATATATTTTTTAATTACTCTATTTTGCCTGTGTCCTCCTTCCCCCCACCCAATCCCACCACTAGAATGTAAACTCCATGAGGGCATGGAGTGTTTTTTTTTTTGGATTTGGTTTATTGCTGATTCCCTATCATTAAGAATAATGCCTTCTATATTAGGTGTTCAGCTGATACTTTTGAATGGATAAAATAATAATAAATGAATAAAAGTAATGATTTATTTAGGGTTAGATCTTATGATATCATTTCCCTTTATTTTATGGTTATTAGAATGTTTATGTTTTATCTATTTTTTTGCATTAGTTTGGGTCATTTTCATTAGAAATCATATATTTAATTTAGATTTTTGTTTTTTTAAACTTACTTTATGTTTAAAATTACTCCCATATTGTGAGTATGGCCTCTTTCTCATTCCTAAAGTATTTATTTGGGTTTGCTTTCTTATTTTCATAGATAGAGTTGCCAGAGATTGTTTCTATGATCTTGGAGATTATTGCAGTTGGCACCTAGATGCCTTTTAAATTAGAAGCCTGCCCCTCAAGCTGCTTTTGAGATAAGCAAATAGGTCTCTGTTGTGGAAAGATTGGGTGTTTCTGTCTGCTAACTCCACTCTGGGCCCTGGGTGGTAACCCACCAGCCCTGGTGAGTGCATGAATTAGTCCTTTAATAGCTGTTTCTTAATGTAATATAGAATTGTGGATCTTGTGAATACAAACTCTATTGGCTTTCAAAGCCATATATTGTGAGGGCCCATCTCTCAAATGGAAGTGTTAAAGGTTGGGGCATAAGATGTAGGGTCCAAATCCTTTGCTCCTCACAGAGAAGCTGAGACCTATGAATTCGTCCCCAGTTGTATGTCCCTATGCTGGGGGTGGGGTTTTATTGCAAGATTGCATCTCAGCATCTCTTAACTGTTTTGATGTAGATTTTCTCATTCAGGTTAGGAGTCATTCAGCTAGTTTCTCAGAGAGAATTGCTCCATATGCAGCTACAGATTTGGTGTGTCTGGAAGGAGGTGAGTTCAGGAACTTCCTATGTTGCCATTTTGAAGCCATACCCTGTCAATTTAGTTTATCTTTTTAAAAATACGACTCTTAGTTGAATTGATCTTTTCTGTTGTTCTGATCTCTGTTTCATTTATTTCGGCTCACATCTTTGTTTTTTTCCTTCCTTCTGGTAACTCTAGGCTTAGTTTGTTCTTTTTCTAGTTTCTTGAGGTGTAAAGTTAGATCGAGTTGGTGATTTTTTTCTTTTTTCTTTAAAGTAGGGGTTTACTGCTGTAATATTTAATCTTAAAACTGCTTTGCTGTATTCCATAGCTCTTGGTATATTTCCATTTTTTAAAAGAATTTCCCTTTCAATTTCTTCTTTTACCTATTGGTAGTTCAGAAGTATGTTTCTTAATCTCCATATATTTGTGAATTTGCCAGCTTTCCTTTTGTTACTTATTTCTGGTGTTAAACCATTTTGGTTGGACAAGGTAGTTGGTATGATAACAATTTTAAATTTGCTAAGGCTTGTTTGTCACTTAACATATGATTTATCCTGGAGAATGTTCTACTGTGCATGTGAGAAGAATGTGTTTTCTGCTTCTATTGGATGGCATGCTTTTTATTTTGTTATCCCATTTGGTTTAAAGTATTGTTTATGTCCAACCTTCCATGTTGACTTTTTTTCTGGATGATCTATCTGTTATTGAAAGTAGGACATTGAAGTCCCTATTATTATTGTACTATTTCTCCTTTTTAATGGAGAAATGAGTATTTGCTTAATATTTTCAAGTAGCCTGATGTTGGTTTCATAAATATGTATTGTTGGTGAGTTGATCCCCGTATCATCATGTAATGACTTTCTTTATCTCTTTTTTATCATTTTTGGCTTAAAATCTATTATGTCTTAAATAAGTATAGCTATTCTTTCTCTTTTTTGGTTTTCCCTTTCATTAAATATCTTTTCCCATCACTTTACTTGAGCCTATGTATGTCCTTAAAACTGTGAAGTGAGTATCTTGTAGTCAGTTTATGATTGGGTGTGGTTTTTGTTGTTGTTGTTGTTGTTGTTGTTGTTGTTTTAATCTAGCCAGCCACAATCTAGCCTTTTGATTGGAGAATTAGGCCATTTACACTTAAAATAATTATTGATTGTTAAGGACTTACTGATGCCATATTACTGTTTTTTGACTGTTTTGTAGTTATCTTTTTCTTTTCTTCCTCTCTTGCTGCCTTCCTTTGTGAATTGATGATTTCCTAAAGTGGTGTGCTTTTATGCCTTTCTGTTCACCTTTTGTGAATCTGCTGTAGGTTTTTGGTTTGTGGTTACCATGGGAATTAGATTGTTATATCCCTAGAAGTTTTTTTAAAGATTTATTTTTTTATTTGACAGAGAGAGAGAGAGAGAATCCTGAAGCAGACTTCCTGCTGAGCCAGATGTGGGGCTCAATCTCACCACCCTGAGATCATAACCTGGGCCAAAACCAACAGTTGGATGCTTAACCAACTAAGCCACCAGGCACCCCATCCCTCAGATATTTTTATTATTTCATACTGATAACAATTAAATTTTGATCACATAAAAACTCATGTCTCTCAGTGGGGAGTCTGATGCAGGTCTCAGTCCCAGAATCCTGAGATCGTGACCTGAGCTGAAGTCAGATGCTTAATGGACTGAGCCATCCAGTCTCCCCTATGTATTTGTTTTAAACGTTTTTATTTATTGATTTTAGTGGGAGAAGGGGGAAGGGCAGAAGGAGATGGAGAGAGAATCAAGAAGATTCTCTGCTGAGCATGGAGCATGATGCTGGACTCTGTCTAATGACCCATGTCCATGACCTGAGCTGAAATCAAGAATTGGACACTTAACACACTGAACCACCCAGGAGGCCTTGGGTCTCTTTAAATTGATTATGTTTGGAGACCAATGAGCTTCATGAAATTGAAGCTCAAAATTACCCCCCCCCCCCCCCCCCCAGATTTGGGAAGTTCTCATTCATTATTTCTTTAAATAATCTTTCTTCTTTCTTTTCCCTCTCTTCTTGAGTTTTAGAAATTCATATACTGATTTAGATGGTATCCCATAGACCATGTAGGTCTCTGTCATTTTTTTCTTTGTTCTCTTCTGATATAATTATACATAATTTCACCCTTCCTATGTTCTCTCTCACAAATTCTTTGTTTTGCTTGATGCATTCTACTGTTGATGCTCTCTATTGTATTTTTCACTTAATTCATTATATTTTTCAGTTTTAGAATTTCTATTTGGCTCTTCTTTGATTTTTGATGAAGTTCTCAATTTGCTCATATATTATTTTCCTGATTTCACTGATTATATTTTTGTGTTTTCTTGCAGCTAATTGAGTTTCCTTAAAATAGACATTTTGAATTCTTTATTGGGTAGATTACAAGTCTTCATAACTTTGAGATCAGCTACTAGAAGATTTCTGATGTTATATTTCCTTTGTTTCTTATGTCCCTTGAAGGGTGCATTACTTTCTTCTCATTGAGGTAGCAGTCACCTCTTCCAGTTTTTCTAATTGCCTTTACGAGAGAAATACCTTCTCTCAACTCTGTTAGTGATTTTGAGGCTTTCTCAGATCATCTGTGGATATATGTGCTCCACACTTCTGGCTTTCTTTTGGAAAAATACTTAAGCTTCTCTTGATCCTGAAAGGCAGTAGTCTGTTTGCTGACAAGCCTCCCTTTTGTTTTCTAAAAGATAGTGCTAAAGCTTAAGTTTGTGGTCTCTCCCTGCCTGACATGTTTGGGTCAGCTTTCTGTGTGTTCACTAGCCATCTTCCAAAGCTCATTCTTACTACTGCAACTGAGAGAATGCACAGGGAGCTGGCCACATATTTGGGGTGTGTGTAGGTGAGGTACACTGAGTGTTGGCAGTGCCTATGGGCCACTTAGAGGGGATCCACAGGTAATGCTTTCCCAGGGGATCATGGGTAGGCTTCTTGAGGGAATTCACAGTGCAGTTAATGGGATTCATGTCCCTTTATTGCTTTATGAGCATCCTGTCATGCTCTTCCAGCCTTATTTTGCCTCCTAGTCATGCAGCTCATAATTTGGTATTTTGGATGGAGAAAGAGAAATGAGTCTTTTTGGCAGGGTTCCACACAGCTGGGGAAGCTGGGTGCTCACTTGCATACTTTCACTTTCTACAGTGAGAGAATTCAGAGGCCAAGAAGATCTCTTATTGCTGTGCTGCCTTGTGAGAGGGGTAGTACAGGTAAAGTCAACTGTTCTTACCTTCTCTAATGCATCCAAACTAATATATATTTTTTGTTTCCAATGGTGTACTAGACTTCTTCTTTGGGAACCTGAACTTATACAAAGGCTCTCTTGTCCATGGGTGATTGTCTAAGACAATGTTTTCCAGGGGCTCCAGATCATGGCCAAGAGGGGCTGTAGCTGGTTCACAGACCATGCAGACCCATAGCCAGGACTGAGGTCTATATGCCTATTACCTGGTGCATGGGTGGATGAGACTTCCCTTGAGTACCTGGCTATATGGTGCTGGATCCTGTAGCTCCCACAAAGCACTTTTATCCATGGATAGATGCTGAATCACATTATTGGGGAGGGGATACAAAACAAGGGAAGTTTTATGTTATGATCCTGATGTCACTCTTCATTTCGCATTTTTTTAAAGATTTATTTTTATGATTTGAGTGGGGGAAGGGGAGAGGGAGTCCTAAGCAGAGTCTGTGCTGAGCATGGAGTCCAAGATGGGGCTTGATCTCATGATGCTGAGATCATGACCAGAGCCAAAACCAAGCTTCCCATGCTCAACCAACTGTACCACCCAGTTACCCCTCCTCATTTTACATTTGGTATATGCTTTCTTACTGTCATTCATTTCCTTTAAAGAACTTCTTATTATGAAAAATTTTAATCATGCACAAAAATAGACTAAAATAATAAAGTCCTTAGTTTTATACCACCAGTTTCAGCAAATATGGCTAATTTTATTTATCCATACTATATATCCCCAACCTTCTGATTTATTTTAAAGCAAAGCCAGACATAATACTATACACATTTCTTTTGTGTTTGTAACAGATTAGGACTCTCTGTCTCTCTCTCTCTCTCTCTCTCTTTTTTTTTTTAAAGGAGGGGAGAGGCAGAAGGAGAGAGAATCTCAGGTGGGCTCCATGCCCAGCATGGAGCTTGATATGGGCTCAGTCTCATAACACCAAGATCATGACCTCAGCCAACATCAAGAGTTGGATGCTTACCTGACTAAGCTTCCCATTTGGACTTTTTTTTTTTTTTCCCATTTAGACTCTTAAATAAATGACATTATCTCTAAATAAAAGAGTAACACATTCTTTATATAATTTGATAGTGTTTAAATTTTCTGCACTTATCTTGTGAATATCTTTTAACACTTGATTTGTTTGAATCTGCAGCCAAGTAAGACCCATACATGGCATTTGGTTGATATGTGTCTCAGTCTGTATGAGTCCTTTCTCCTTCTCCTGTTCTGTTTTTACTTTTTGATAAAGAAATGGGCATTTGTTCTTTAGAATTGGCTGAGTTTTTAAAAAGGATTTATTTATTTTAGAGAGAAAGATTTGGTAGGGGGGGGAGCGGAGAGAGAGAATCTTCTGGCAGACTCCCCACTGTGTGTGAAGCCTGACATGGGGCTCTCAGTCCCACAACCCTGAGATCATGACCTGAGCCAAAACCAAGAGTCAGATGTTCAACCATCTGAGCTACCCATGTTCCCAAAATTGGCTAATTTTTATTCTCATGGTGTCATTTCACATGTTCATCTATTTCCTATAAACTAATGGTTACAACTAAAGGCTTGACCAGATTTAGGTTTGGGTTTAATGATTTTGGCAAGAATTTCTCATAGGTGGAGCTGTGCACTTCCTATTACACAATGTCAAGAGACCCATAATGTCTGATCGTTTGTCTTGTGATATTAAGGTTGATGACTGAGCACAAGTGTTTTCAAGTCTGATCCATCCATTATAAGGTTCCTTTTCTGTTGTACCTAATGGTTCCAACAGCCATCCATGATCATTCTCCTGATACATTATTTCATTAAGGGTTACAGAGTGGTTTCAATTCTAATATTTGTTAATGTCAACTGAATGTTTATCCTGACATAGATTTTATAGAGAAGGGTAGGATAAATTGAGTCTTTTACTTACCATTTTTCAGAATGGATTGATGCTGTACAACCTCTGGAATGACAACTTCTAAAGTATTACTACAAGTGCATAGATCTTATTATATTTGATATGTTTTAATCCACTGTAGTCATTAGTTTTCAGTGTTCATACTATCTCACCATCCTAGGCCACTGGGAATTTGTGTTGGTTCCTAGGTCCTGTTCATGTGATACTTGTAGTTTTTGATATCTTTCTTGTTTTGAGGAACAAGATGTTCCTCAAGATTCCAGGCTTACCTTGTACAATTCCTGTCTTAGATCTGGAATCTGTCATCTAGGAAGTTCAGGTTCTTTCTAGTGGGAATCATTGTTAATTTCTTAGTGGTCTATGATTTTATTCTTAGATGTTGAGTTATTTAGAAAGTATTTAAGAATTACTAAGTGGTTAGTTTTTGGCTTTGTTTTGTTAATTTTTTTCATTTCTTTGCAACCACAAAATGTAGCTGTATAATTTTTTAGAATATTTTACCATTGGATTAATTAAAAATGTTATATGAGCATTTGAAAAGAATTCTATGGAGATAATAACTTCTTAAATTGTTACTTAAAACCTTACTTTCATTTACTTATCTGTACGTTTTTAAGGGGGCTATGTTAAAAAACAAGTACTATTATGGTGGTTTGATAATTATTTAAATTTTAAAAAATTTTTATTTGACAGAGAGCTAGAGTGAGAGCACAGCAAGGGGAGTGGCAGGTAGAGGGAGAGGGAGAAGCAGGTTCCCTACTGAGCAGGGAGCCCTATGTGGGACTTGATCCCAAGATCCTGGGATCAGGGCCTGAGTGGGAGACAGACACTTAATTGACTGAGCCACCAGGCACCTCAATTATTTCATTTCTGAAAACATACTTTAGTTTTTTTGAAGCATTGTTATTTAGTATGTAATAATGGAGTCTAGGTAGAAAATCTGATTCTCATTTGTAAGATAGTTAAGTTGAAACAATATAAGATTTAATTTTCTTTTTATCAAAGATTAGATGGTACAAAGAGCAAACAGATTTTTACTTTCATAAAAAAGTATTTGGATTTTGTTTGTAGCTCCGGGAGAAGTTGAAAATGTCATGCTTTGGGAATTGTAGTGCTAGTTAGTATATGCAAGAAATTAATAATATGGTGAAATATAAACAGTTGAGCAAATAAGAAATTGGATAGTGATCAGTATAATTATCTTCAGTTGTACATTGTTTTGTTTTGGGGTAAGGAGATACTGAATTGGGAAGCTTTATTTACACAGTAAAAGTAACAAGCAGATTTTTGGGAGACTAGAGCAGCTCTAGGGAAAGACTGCGATGGCCTGAGTGGGAGGACAGGCAACTGTGGGTGGAGGGGAGTGACACAGACCTAGTACCTTTTGCACACAGATCACTCTGCCCTGGTCAAGGGCCTCGCCCAATACTACTTACTCTGGCTACCTGACTACAGGATGCTCTTTAACACTGAGTAGGTGTGATTTGGGAAAGCATGCTACAGCCTCCTAATCAGCCTACATGCTGTCACAGAACCCCCAGGACATTTCTCCCATGCACTGAAAACAGCTTGCCAAAAATCCTATGCCAGAAGGTTAGACTCTCAGACCTAAGCTAAGATCTCTGCTGTAGTCAGGGATTTTTTTTTTTTAATTCTTTTTGCTGCTTTTCTCTTTAAAGAGGCATGGTTTGCTCTGGCGAGCCAGTGGGAGAAGTTTGACCTCTGTGGACATGGCAAGGTGCAGCATCATTGTCTACATTGGGAACCAGGGTGTCTGGGCTGCACTAGCCATGGCCTGGCTGGATAAAGCCTTGGCCCTTGGAGGGAATGCTCATACCCCAGGGCCCTGTCCTAAAGTGTGTACACATTTTCTTTTAATACTTTCTTGGTGGCCTGGTAGTCTCAAGAAAACAAAGACATTTGTGTAGAATGTGGGTGCAATAAGGATGCCTGTGGGTTGTACCTTTTCCTTTTCTGGAATGCTAGGAACTTATGAGTGTCTGTATTAAGAAGACTTAGTGTATTACCTGAACACCCCATGGTAGGGCCAGCTTCACTCCTGTTAAGATGGTAAGTGCGATGGGTGATGTTCACATGACATTTCAACATACTAGGTTGTGGACTAGCCTAGAGAGCCTGCATTGTATGAGTCTCCTTCCATTTCAACTGTTTAAAATACAATTTCACACATTCTTTCATTTTATGAATGAAATGCTATGCTTCAAACCAAGGGGCCTGCCTGCCAGGTGGAGCTATAATTATGCCTGGGCAGTCTGCAGCTGTGCCTGGTTATAAAGTTTTAACTAAAGAAAATAGAATTTGAGTTGCTTTTATGCATCTCATAATATTTCCCCAAATCAATACATTTATATGACAATTAAATAATTTGTAAAGAAATTACTGACATTTACTTTTTTCTTTTTTTTTTTTTTTTTTGCCAGGACAGGGAAAACATGGTACTAAAAGTGACTAATTTTTTGGTTATCTTTCAGCAAAACTAACCATAAAATTATTCACTCCCCCCCTTTTTTTGAAACAGTATAATCCATGTCTTTCTTGACTCCTATTTCCCCCCCCCCCCACCCACTATCTCCACTCTAAATCCACTGGTTCTGATTTTTAAATGGATGCAGGATCCAGCCCCTTCTAGCCCTATGACAGCTATAGCCTAAGTCCAAGCTGCAGGACTGTGCAAAAGCTTTCTATATAGGCTACTGCTTGCCTTCCACAATGTATTCTCTACTCAGGCAAAATTATCTCTTAAAAAGGTGGGTTAGGCCATGCTTTTCCTCTGTTCAAAACCTCTTTTGCTGTCTCTTCTCCCTTGGAATAAATGTAAAGTTGTTGTCACCACGTACTAGACCTCACCTGATCTGGACTTCTGTGGCTCTTTGCTGTAATCTCTTACTACTCTTCTCACTGCCTCTACCCCAGCTACACTGGCCCTCGCTGGTCATAGACACACAGTGAGCTTGATACCTCCTCAGGGCTTTTGCCCTGGCAGTTCCCACAATTTGGAATATCTTTTTTGCACATATGTGCTTGATTTACTCTCTTCATTCAAGTCTCCACACAAATTTACCTTATCAGACAGGCCTTCCCTAAAAGAGTTCCTTCCCCTCTTGGTTCCTGTCTGTCTTTTAACCTAGATTTGTTTATTCTTTTCTTAGCATTTACTAGTGTAATATGTCTCTGTTCATGCAAATGGAAGTTCTAAAAGAGCCTAGATTTCATTTTGTTCATACTGCATTTCTGTGCCAAGGCAGTGCCCACCTAAATCATCAATGCCGAATTTGTTGAATGAACTCACAAGGGCAAGTGCCTGCTAAGTCTCCTGTACTTGGACTGGGAAAGTCAGAACCCAAATTCATGCAGCAACCCAGAGCTATTGTGTATGGGATTAAAATGTTACTATGTAAAGAATGGCTTTCAAAACTTTTGCATAATTCTTAACCATTGATAAGCCTTTTCCCACATATTACCTCCTTGAATTCTCATAATCAGTGTTCTAATGAGAATTTAGAACAAACTAGAAAAATTAGAGGTAAGAAAATAGAAATCCAAATAATGTGGGGGAGTTGGGATTCAAACCCAGATTTTATAAGCTCAGAGGACTTTTTCCTGCCTCCATCCCCAATAGAAAGATGTTAGGGTTCTTGGTATGGATATCCTTTGGGGAGTTTAAGAGTATTGGTGTATTTCTTATTTAAGAAGAATTACTTTAGGCATTAAAGCTTATTGCTTCAGGATTTCAAGTGGCCCTAGTTACTTAACACTATCTCTAGCAAAAAATAATGTAGGGAGAGCACATTCCAAGAATGGGTTGAACTTTGTGCACTTGACTCACAGCATGACAGCTGGTTCCACATGGCATCCGAATGTCAGACAATAGCTATAGGTCTCTCAAGGCCCCACTTATAATGTTGTACATTGTCACTTCAACTACATCTGGATTGATTCCATGATCAAAGTAGGTCACAGGGCCAGTCCAGATTTCGAATGAGGGAAATAAACTCTACCTCTTCAGGAGAAAGTAGCAAGGTCTTACTGCGAAAGGTGGGTTGCAAGCACCTTTGGAAACAACCTACCTCCAAAAATCACCCTCCAACTGGTCATAATGTTATTGTCAGGTAGAGAATAGAGAGCTTTTTAAGATGATGATAATAATCACCCTTTTGAGAAATGGGTTTTCTTTGGTGTGCTGGGTACTGAAGAAAAACTTCCCTCTGGCTAGTACTCTACTCACTGGTTATGCCATTACATCCAGGAGATCTATTGTTCCTCTTGGTAAGCATTAATAACGTTTTCAAAAGAAAGAAGAAAAGCTGTATTGTGGCATTGTGCTAAGTTTCCCATATTTTATATATGTAGCTAGTATTTGTACTTTGCAGTAGGATTTAATGAAGCTGACATTCTACTGGTTGTCACAAGGAAGTTTAGCTATATAGAACAGTCATTGTTATTTACTTCTATTAGTAGGATGAAATTTGAGGTGATTTTAAATTAATTATTTCTCCTTAATATTTATTTAGATACCAGTACACTAGTAGGCACATAGTAGGACCCTAAAAAATTGCAAATATTTGGGTTTTAAAAATATCTATAAAATCAGTTTGTCTTTGAAATTTCTTTTTATGGGAAAGAAATGAAATACTGTGATTAACTCTAACTATAGGTTCTTACCAGGTACTACCTTTTTTTATAGACATACCAAACTATGTGTATATAATTTATCTCGTCATTGTTTTAACTTTCATTCACTTTGTCACTGTCATTTTTATTTGTGACTTTCTGGTGTCATGTTTTAATTTCTTACTCTGTTCCATCTCTCCCAATTCACCGTCTGGTGCTTGGCAGGACACTCTGTCTGGAATTGCTGAGTTAACAACTTCCTCTGCTGTGATCATGTAATTCTAATCTTTCCCCTCACGAGAGAACTTTTTGTGAATTCTAAGCCCATATGCTGCATATCCCCATTTTGCCTCTGAAGTGAGTTCCAGACACGTGACAAATGTGGTCAAACTATTTACAACAAATGTCCACAGGAGCATTCATACAGTGACTGGGAAACTGAGGTTGATTCACAGAAAAGTTTCTGTTTGACTTGACTGTCATAAACAATGAGATCACAAAAGTAAATACTCCACATCTGGCTGTCTAGATCCTTACTTGCATGAATATTTCTGGAAGGAAAGAAAGAACTCATGTGGATCAGTCAGCATCATATTGTTCACATAATTGCAATATTTTCTAAGAAGTAAAAAAAAATGTGTTTTGGTTGATTCTTTGCTTATGAGAGTGAAAGTTATTTAGTTATTGTGTTTCTTTTTTTTAGTTATTGTGTTTCAATCAGCTCTGTGCAGGCAACTTAAGGCATTTAAGTATTTCAGTATGACAAGGGAATGCTTGTGGTGGAAGCAAACTTAATGATATGTAACTTAATTATAAGTTTGCTTAAAATTAAGTTCACAGGTTATATTCTTGGATTTCTGCAGGAAAACAGCTGCCTCAGGATTTATAGATACTTGTTTTTTCTCTTTTCACAAACTATTTTTACTTTAAGATTTATTTATTTTAGAGAGTGAGAGTGTGGGCAGGGGAGGGGGCAGAGGGTGAGGGAGAGAAAGAATTCTGAAGCAGACTCCCTGCTGGGCACAGACCATGACATGGATGTTGATCTCAGGACACTGAGATCATGACCAGAACTGAGATCAAGAGTTGGCTACTCAACAGACTGAGCCACCCAGGTGCCCCCAGAATATTTTTTAAGATGCATCTAATTAAGAGAAAAAAGCTTGTCCACATTCAGAAATATTTTACGATACTCTGTTCCACAATAAAGTAGGTACAAAAATGCCAACTTGATTATCTCCTTATGCATTAACCAAACATTCAAATAGTTAAAACTTTACTGGTAACCATTAGCTATGGAAATATAATTGAGCTAAAGGTGAAAAGAAATCAAGAACTTTCCTAATAATGTGCTTGAATAATGTGTTAACATATGTACATTTTTCTCAAAATGTGTTTGCTTTAAGGGATAATCTATATTTGTTGTTTCTTTAGCATACTATTTGCACTTGAAATACTTTTTTCTCTCCTTACAATGCACAGTAATAAAAGGTAATATTATACTTGGAAGTGTGTTGGCAAGGGAAACTGGTGAAGCTAATCCAATAACTTGGAGCTCCTTGGAGAAAAGGCACTATAGAAATGCAAGGTATTATTGTCACTGTTATTACATTGTGGAGCTGGAAACCCCGTCTGCCCTTTGTGAAAGCTGGCCACTTAAGAAGGAATGCGGAATTGCCATAGCAGGAGTTGAGAGAGTTTTATATTTTGAAAAATTTACACAGCTATCGTAGAAACATTTTTTAAAAATTTTAAATAAAATGACTTAGATTTCTTGCTACTGTTCTTTGTTGTTGAAGATGATATTAGCCATGCTTATGTTGCAGGTACAACATGTTAGTAAAAATTCCAATTCTTGGTGGTATTTGTGGTCAAACCAGAAACAGGGTTCTTTAGAACTTGTAAAGCATTGACTGTTGAGATTGAGCAGAAGCTGACTTCAAGATACACAGAAAGATATGCTGGTTTTTAAAAAATTATTTATTTATTTATTCATGAGAGACACAGAGAGAAAGAGAGGCAGAGACACAGGCAGAGAGAGAAGCAGGCTCCATGCAGGAGCCTGACGTGGGACTCGATCCTGGATCTTCAGGATCATGCCCTGGGATGAAGGCAGCGCTAAACCGCTGAGACACCCAGGCTGCCCAAGATATGCAGTTTTATATAAATATCAGAACATATGTGAATAGGAATCCTATACTTCTGTATTTTGGCTTAGGACGTGTCAGTAGTAGGAAGGCAATAAGTATAGTGGAGGAAAGGATTATCTCTGAAATAAGACTGGCTTCCATTTAAGTTTGGCTATTGGCAATGTAACTTAAAGCAATTAATCTCTCTAAGCCTCAGTTTCTTTGTCTATAAATTGGGGGTAATAAAATCATAGTGAAACCAGTGCATTGCACATAGATATGATCTCAGAAATGTGGCCATCATCCTAGCTAAATGTTATAATTTTCCTAATTAAAGTTGACCTGGAACTATAATGGTCACTCTCAATTCAGTTATAAGCAACCAATTTATATACTTTTTGCATAACTGATATTTCTTAATTAACTTTTAGAGAGGGGATAAAAGGAAAGCTCATAGAAAGTGATTCACCAATTTTGATAGTTACTAGTTATTATATTTGGAGATGAGAGGGAAATTATAAAATATGTTGGTTTGATACAAACTTTTATTATATAAATATAATGAAAGGAAATATGATATATAAGTTAAAATCATTTGGCCAATTAGCTAGAAATTTGCATCTTTTTAATTAGCTTCTTATCAGTGTTGTGGTTACACGTTTTCTTGGGTATCATGTAAATGATCTCTTTAGGACTATATTTTCAAAAGTGCTGTAGGAGTATTTCAGAATTTATTTACCAGGTGTATTTGATTATTCTAGTCATTTTAATTCTCCTGTAATTAATAAAACAGTAGGAAATGTGTCTCAATTTCTTCTTTCTATAGATAGGTATTTTTGAGGGTATTTCAGTGTTCCCAGTTGACTTTGGATAAGAGGTAGCTATTATCCAGGTTTATGTGCATATGTGATCCTGTGTCTGAAAATAATTACGAATGCAAACATAATGCATTGCCAAGTATGGCAAACATATATATGGTGTCAGAGCAATGATTTGCAACTATGTTGGCTTAGCTACATATCTGACTACAGCTTTGATGAAAATACTGGGCTAACCCTGGAAGCAACTAATTTTATTTCTATGAACTCTTTGGTAGTCATGTTTTTATTCAGCTGAGACAAGTGATGAACTCGGTTCTTATTTCAAGATGGTATTTAAATTGGACCCAGATAAAAACCTTAAGGGGACTACATTTTATTAGACACCAACAGATTCTCATTTTGTTTTTGTTTTTGTGTTTTAAAGGAGTATGTTTTGGTTTCTAGGCCCCCTCTTCCTACCCACTTTTACTCATGTTTTGTTTATATATACATGCACACCAGCAGATAGTCACTTACTTTCTTCTTGCTATTCTTTTTTGCTTAAATTATTTATTTACTCATTCTCCCTTAATTTTTCCCTTGTCTTTCCCTGCTGGTATCAAATGAATTCCTCTTTTTGCAGAAGCTCAGCAGGAAATGGATTAATGCAGCTGGAAAACAACTACTATAGTGTCAGGATACTGGAGTGACCTCTGTATTAGAAAAATAAAAGAATTGAAAAGTATCCAGCAGCTAAAAGTCAGGAGGCAAAAGAATCTTGATGCATCTTGTTCATTTCTACAATGAACATGTTTCTTTTTTCTTTTTTCTTAAGCATCTCCAAGGTATCCTGTGAGACAAAAATCATTAAAAAAATCCAAAAAACTGGAGAAAAAAAACTTAAATGAAGATGAATCAGGCAGAAATGCTGAGTCTGGGATATGTTTTAATACATTTCAAGTTAGCAACTCATAAGGAACCTGGAATATTGAGGTATGTGATTGATATGAACAGAAACACGACATTGTCCCTATCCCTCTCACTTAAATTGTTATTTCCAGCAGTGAGAGCTATCTCAAAAATTCATCTTTCCAAGATAAAAAGGGTTCATATTTCTAGCCATCCTTCATCAATGTCAGGCTGTGATGGTCAGCCATTGCATGGATATCTTTGCTGCTGAGGTCAACAGCAACTTAACCAAGACAGAAAAGATGTCCATTATCCCTCCTACTGGGTCACTGGCTAGTCAGGAGTGTTTTTTTCCATGACTGAGAGTCAATGAAATATCTGATGTTTAAAAACAAGATTGCTTAGCCTTGCAGTTGTTATTAAATTCTTTTCCTGGGCTATAATGCATAAGCTTTGATCTAAAGTCCTACCGTTACTAGAAGGACTTGTGTGATTACGATAATGTGCACTGCTCTTTTTGCTATTCCTATAGGGAAAATAAAGCCCACATTAGTTCCATATTAGTACCTGACTTGGAGAAGTTAAAAAGCACCAGAAAAAGGTTAAACAGAGTCAAGTACACATAAGAGAGCAGTGGTTATTAGTGTTCAGGGAGCCATTAAAAAATTCTGCTTATACAGAAGAATTTATTGGTGCTCCTGCTTCTGGCTGCTTTATGCATTTTAATAAAGAAGTGGGATGTGTGTGTGTGTGTGTGTGTGTGTATGCTTGCACACATTTAAGGCTGTGATTGAACAAGGACTTCAGCTATTTGGTCTGTCACTAATTTCATCCTTCTCCCTCCTTTTCCTCAAGTCTCACTGTTTAACTTGAGCTTCTGAAAATGCTTCACTTGCATTTTTATTAAGGCAATGCAGGAAGAATATGTTTATTAACTCTATGGCTATATTTTTTCCTGATTTACATAATTGGGAAGACCTTTTACTTTAGACGTTTGAAAGTAAGTATCCAGAGGAAAAATTGTACAGTTTCATTGACTAAGGAAATTTTGTGATGTTTTATATTTTTTAAATTTTTCTAAAAGATTTTATTTTTAATCTCTACACCCAACATGAGACTCGAACTCACAACTCCAAGATCAAGATTCACATGCTCCAGTGACTGAGCCAGCCAGGCATCCCATGAAGTTTTATGGGATGCTTTGAAATAAAAAAAGATAAATTAGAAGAGACATGTGGATTATGATTAAAGGAAGTGATTTGAGCATATGCATGTCACTATACCATCTAAATTCCCATTTAAATGACCAAAAGGAATGTAAAATGAGAGAAAAAGGTATGCCAGTGTTAAAAAATAAGATACAGTGTTAACAACATTCAGAAACTAGGAGAGATACTTGCAAAATATTCAGACAAGGTAGAATTATGAGGAGAACCAACCAGCATGTAAAAGAAATGTTTTCCTTTCCTAAGAGGAGTAGACCCTGAGGAGAACCCAGTGATAACCTTGAAGTGTCAGGGTACTGTGGACAAGAACGGTCTTTATGAATGAGGGAGGGAAACATAAAGATATAGTGCATGTACCAGATAGAGCACTACACAGCACTCATTTCTAACTTACATTGAGGCATATGTCAGGTTAGGTTACATAGAACTTGATTTTTTTTTTAAGATTTTATTTATCCATTTATGATAGACATAGAGAGAGAGAGAGGCAGAGATACAGGCAGAGGGAGAAGCAGGCTCCACACAGGGAGTCTGACGTGGGACTCGATCCCGGGACTCGAGGATCGTGCCCCGGGCCAAAGGCAGGCGCTAAACTGCTCAGCCACCCAGGGATCCCCATAGAACTTGATGTTACAGCTAACTCCTACCATCCTTTTTTCCCTATGTTCCTTTTAATATCTTTTCATTGTCATCATAGAATGTATTTTGTTTGACTTGAGTCCTTTTAAATTTGGTATTTGATTAATGCTGCAAAATATAATGTATGTTGGTAAATGTTTTATGTGCACCTGAAAAGAATGTGTATTCTGTTGTTGAAAGAATCAACTAGTACATATTGTTTGATTATGTGGTTTAAATCTTATGTATCCTTACTGATTTTCTGTTTATAAGTTTTATTATTTATTAAGAGGTGGGTATTGAGATTTCTAACTATAGTTGTGGATTTCCCTATTACTTCTTGGAGTTCTATCATATTGCTTTATGTACTTTCAGGGTGTATGATTTGGTGAATGTATTCTTAAGATGACTTATGTCTTAATAAATTGATCCCCATGTAGCTGTGATAGGTTTACTCTGAAATCTAATAAACGTGAATAGTATCACCACTCTAGGTTTCTTTTGATTAGTGTTAGCATGGTTATCTTTTCCCATCCTTTTATTTTTAGCCCATATGTGATTTTTATTTATTTATTTATTTATTTATTTATTTATTTATTTATTTATTTATTTATTTATTTATTTATTCAAGGAGACATACACACACAGAGGCAGAGACACAGGCAGAGGGAGAAGCAGGCTCCATGCAGGAAACCTGACATGGGACTCAATCCCAGGTCTCCAGATTCAGGCCCTGGGCTGAAGGTGGCGCTAAATCACTGAGCCACTGGGGCTGCCCTGTGATTTATATTTAAAATTTATATTTTCTGTAGGCAAAATATAGTTAAATCTTGCTTTTATATACAATCTGACAATCTTTGCCTTTTAGTTAGGATATTTAGACCATTTATATTTAATATATTTGTCCGATTGTCACCTTTTTCCCCTTTTTTCCTTTTGGACCAACTGGATCTTTTTATGATTTTGTTTTAAAAAGAAAACAACATTTACTTATTTATTTGAGAAAGAGAGAGAGGGAGAGCACTGTGGAGAGGGGCAGAAGGAGAGAGAAACTCCAAGCCGACTGCGCTGGGCAGTCTCAAGACTCTAAGACCACAACCTGAGCTGAAACCAAGAGTCAGTTGCCCAACTGACAGTGCCATCCAGGCACCCCTATGATTTTAATTTATCTCATTTTTTAGTTCACTAGTTGTAACTCTTCATTTATTTTTTTTTTTTAGTTTTGTTCAGGTATACAGTATGCATATTTAACTTATCACAGCTTACTTTTAAGTGATATACCATTTTATCATTAGTAAAAACAAAACCTTAGAATAACACACTTATATTCCTTCCTTCCTGACATTTATATTACTATTGTCACATATTTTACATAAGTTACAAATACCACATTACATTGTATTCGTTTTGGTGAAACAGTCAAATATCTTTTATTTTTTTAAATTAATTAATTAATTAACTTTTAAAATATTTTATTTATTTATTTGACAGAGCGAGAAGAGGGGGAATGGCAGAGGGAGAGGGAGAAGCAGGCTCCCTGCTGAGCAGGGAGCTTAATGTAGGGCACCATCCCAGGACTCTGGATCATGACTTGAGCTGAAGGCAGATGCTTAACTAATTGAGCCACCCACACATCCCAAAACAGTCAAGTATTTTTAAAACAGATTTAAATAATAAAAAAGCTATGTATTATTTGTGTTGTTTTTATTTCTGGTTATCTTTTTTTTTTTTTTTTTTTTTTAAAGATTTGCCTATTTTTGAGAGAATGCAGTAGGGGGAAGGGCAGAGGGAGAGAATCCTAAGCAGGCTTTACCCCCAGTGTGGAGCCTGATGTAGGGCTTGATCTCACAACCTTGAGGTCATGACCTGAGCTGAAATTGAGAGTCAGACACTTAACCAACTGAATCACCCAGGTGCCCCTATTTCTGGTTATCTTAATTCCTTTATACAAATCCATATTTCTATCTGGTGTCATTTTCCTTTTGTTTGAAGGGCTTCTTTTAACATTTCAGCAGGTCTGCTGGTGATGAATATTTCCAGCTTTTGTATATCTGAAAAACTCTTTATTTGCCTTTGTTTTCAAATATATTTTCACTGCATTTGGGATTTCATATTTCCTCAAATCTGAAAGTTCGCTGAGTTCTGCCTCAGTGTTTTTTCCCTCTACTTGCACAATGACCTAGAAACTGTCTCAAAGGAGTAAGCCGGGACAATCTTTGGGTTCATCTTACTTGTTTTGCATCTTTAAGGGATCAGTGTTTTCCACTGCCTAATATCCAGTGTCTTAAAAACTATTTTTCATATATTTTTGACTGTTACCTACTTGTTGCTGGCAGCACAGTCTGGTTCCTGCTATCTGTCTTGCTTGGGAAATCCCTATAATTGGATTATAATCACTTTTGCATTTTAAAATCACATTTTCATTTTCTTCATATATTTAGCTCTGGTATGTTTGGTGCAAACAGGTTTATGAATTTCATCTTGGAAATTCATCTTGAAAATTCTACCTTTTATCATATAATTCTGGATTTTTAATTTTATATCTAATTTTTTTCATCATTTTTGCTATTAATGTTGCTACTCTTTTCTGTCTGCCTGAAATATTTTTAACTATCCTTTCATTTGGTTTATTGTTTTAAATTTGCAGTTTATTTTAATACACAATATTTACATACAATATTGTATTTAATACACAATATTTATTATACAATATTACATAATGTTGCAAAGCCTATAATACATATTATTATAGATATCTTCAGTCTTGAGGCCTTTTCCTTAGTGGCAACTACTTAAAAAATTGTATATTTTTTTGTTGTTTCCTCATATATATATGTGTGTGTGTGTGTATATGTATGTTATATATATATATATATATATATATATATATATATATATATATATATATATATATTGAGAGAGTGCAAGTAGGGAGCGGAGGAGGGAGAGAGAGAATCTTAAGCAGACTCCATGCCCAGTGTGGAGCCCATTGTGGTACTTGATCTCATGAACTGAGATCATGACCCGAGCTGAAATGAAGTCAGATGTTTAACTGAGCCACCAAGCACCTCTCCTTGCATATTTTAAAATTAAAAATACTATAACTGATTTTTTTCCCAGTTTCAGATATCAATGGACTTCCTGATAATATTGATGAGATTTAGTATTATTTATACCATCTCTCCTCCGAGGCAAACACAGTTTTCTTCCTTCTGTCCTGTCATTATAGATATGTCATATTTGATTAAATAATCAGAATCTTCATCATCATGACTACATAAACATCACGAATAGCTGAATCTTTGTGTTTGTGTGTATGCTGTTTGTATTATTGCTTGTTTATTAACCTTTTGTTTTCCTGGATTTGTAATTGCTTTGTATTTCTTTTTATTTTATTTTTCTATATCTATATCTATCACTAATTCAGCCCTACATTATTTGTCAAGTTGCTGTGATTAAAAACTGGTGATCTCTCAGTGTTATTCTCTTGATTAGGTATTCCTTCTGGAACTGCCCAACATTGTGTTCCAGTGTGCATTGCTTGCCTTTCAAACCTGTTGCACAGCCATTGCCCTGGGACTTAACTCAGCTTCATTCTGTGAGATCCTGTCACCAGTTCTTTGTGTTGGATCTTCTATTTTCTGTATTCTAAGTCTTCCTCTTTATTGTGTTAAACCCTCTGTTTTGTTTATCACGTACTCTACTAGCTTCCTGAGAAATAATGCATAGGAGGTAGGGTTTTTTTTTTTTTTTTTTGAGATACTGCATATATGTAAATGTCTTTACTCTCTCATTTTACTACTACTTGGCTGGATCTAAAATTCTAAGTTGGAATTTCATTTTTCCTTGGGTTTTTTTTTTGAGGGAAAAACATTGGCTTTCAGAGTTGCTGTTGAGAAATCAAATGCAGTTCTGACTTCTAATCTTTATTTATTTTTTTTCTTCTAATCTTTAGAATGCTCTTTTTTTCCCCCTTTTTCATTTCAAAAGTTTTGAGTTCTTTTCTTTTTTAAAACAGATGAGGTACCTTGGAGGAATTGTCCTTGCATTCATTGTATTGGGGACAGGTAGACCTATTTAATCTGGAAACTCAACTTCTTTAGTTACAGATACTTTTAAAAAGATTACTTTGACTATTTATGTCTCTCCATTTTCTCTTTCTGGAGCCCTTATTAATACTTGATCTTCTTTTAGAATTTATGATGTGGCAGGCTGTGTTCTAATGGCTTCCCATTAGAAGGGCTAATTTGAAGTAGATTTTGCTAGCATATTCATTTTCCAGGTGAAGAAACAGCTCAGAGAGGTTAAGGAATTTGTCCAGGATTACACAGGTGATAAATAGTAGAATTGGGCTTTAAATCATGACTGCCGAGTTAGGGTATGGATCCTAATTCTTCTTTCTACATAGTTTCAAGTTACTTGAACTGCAGTCTATAGAATTACTTGATGCCTCTGCTGTGCTCTACTGGAGTTCTGGAGCTAAAAATTACCTTATTTGGCTGCTGGCCTATGTTTAATATTTTCTGATCAACTGAGTTTAGCAGTCTGACAGATTTCAAGGCTCAAATACTTCGTACTGTTTCTTAGTCACTACTTTCTTTCTTTTTTTTTTCTGTATTTTTTTTTAATTGGAGTTCAATTTGCCAACTATATGTTGGCATATAGTATGACACCCAGTGCTCATCCCGTCAAGTGCCCCCCTCAGTGCCTGTCACCCTGTCACCCCATCCCCCTGCCCATCTCCCCTTCTACTACCCCTTGTTTGTTTCCCAGAGTTAGGAGTCTCTCATGTTCTGTCACCCTCTCTGATGTTTCCCACTCATTTTCTCTCCTTTTCCCTTTATTCCCATTCACTATTTTTTATATTCCCCATATGAGTGAGACCATATAATGTTTGTCCTCCGATTGTTAGTCACTACTTTCTATTCTCTTTGTTAGGGTTTTTGTGTATTTTTAAATTTTTAAAAATTGCTTTTTGTAGATTGCAGTATGGAAAAGAGGTAAACACAAATCTTTAATATATGTCCACATCTGTTTGTTTTCTTAAAACTTTATATTAAATATGGTGTGACTAGATTTGTTTTCTAATGTATAACTGACAGTTTCCATCTCTTAAGATAAAAGACATAATCACCATGATTATATAAAGTTTTTCATTTGTTATTTACTTCTAATTTTATTCATCAAGTTTTTGTGAGGATTAGTGACTTAACATATTTAATACACATAGAACAGTGTGTGGTATATGTTAAACATAAATGTCAAGTATCATCATTCTTTTCATATTAGAACAACATGTCTGGAAGAGAGACTATTCTCCCATTGAATTTTATTCTTAGGAACACTTTCACTTCTACTTTCTCCTTGTTCCTAATTCTCAGAGAATAACAAAGGATGTTTTCTTCCTTCTCATTCTTCTTCCATTCTCACTGCCCCAACTCTTAAATTTTGTTAAGGTAACTTAGTGCTTAATTCTAGTTTATTATCAGAATTTATCTTGCGGCATACGGAGTGATATCTTCCCTTACTCACTGCATTTTTACAAATGTCTTTCTCGATTATTTTAGCTGGATTCCAGAATTTTTAGGGCTCATTTCTTTCCTTCTCAGTAATCTTAAAAATGCTACTCCATTATCATCTATGTTCTAGTGTTGGAGATGAATGTTTGATATCAGCCTAAATTCTTTTCATCTGTTGTTTGCGTTTTCTACCTTGAAAATGGATATTGCCTTTTATTCCTTTGAGTTCAGAAATTCTTTAGGATATGCCTGAATATATATTTCTTATCAGTTTTACCTGGAACTATTTGAGTCTTTTCCCTCTGTAGGCTTTTAGCTCAGGGATATTTTCTCATATTACTCAGTTACTGTCTTTTCCCATAGCTTTACTTTTCTCCTTCTGGAGTTCATATTTCTCAACTCTTGGATTTATACCTATTCCCTCAAATCTTGATCTTTTCTTTCTTGACTTTAATCTCTTTGTATTTTTTTCTAGATTGGAAATGTTTCTTCCATTTTAACTTCCATATTATTATTATTTCAAGGCTCAGCAGTGATTATTTGTCTTTCCAATAAATGTACTTACTATTTATGTAGTATTAAAATGTTATTAGACTTTCTAAACTTGTTACTAATGGATAAAACTCTAAAGGAAATTATTGATAGCTTTGTCCATGTAAAAACAAAGCCAAGCAATGAACTCATAAAACAGCTTTAATACATGTGCCAAAGTGCTAATATTTTATATATTAAATTCTTACAATCAAGAATTTAAGCACAATAATAGAAAAAAAGAGATATTAACAAAAGATTTACCAAAGAAACACATCCAGTACAGTTGTGAAAACATTTTAACCTCACTAGTAGTCAAAGAAGTGCAAATAAAAAATAATCTATCAATATGTGTATATGTATATATATTTATATATGTGTGTGTGTGTGTGTGTGTATTTTTTCTTTTAGATAGCTCATGCACACAAGTGTGAGCAGGTTGAGGGATAGGGAGAGGCAAAAGGAGAGGGAGAGAGAGAACCTTAAGCAAGCCTCCCCACAGGGCTTGATCCCACGACCCTGAGACCATGACCTCAGCTGAAATCAGGAGTTGGATGCTTATCCCACTGAGCCACCCAGGTGCCCCAGCAATATATTTAAAAGATTATTTTCATGGATTATGAAGAATAATACAGATACTGTCCTCTATTAGGTTATATTTGGTGGCAAGTAACAGAAAACCTAATTCAAATAACTTAATAAATGATATTTATTGGCTCTCATTGCTTGAAATTCAGAAGATTGGCTTATTTCAGGCAATCAACAGTATTATCTAGAACCTGGTTTCTTTCTTTCTTTCTTTTTTTCTTTTTTTTTTTTTTTAGAACCTGGTTTCTTTACATCTCTACTCTCTGCTTTCTACAGTTTCAGCTTCATCCTAAGGCCAATTTAAGATTATAAATAGTTCCTGAGATTGTTTCCTTATCTACTTGCAGGGTGAATGAGAGAAGGGAGAGGACATTGGTTTCATAGAAATCTTCAGTTTTCTATAGATCTCATTGGCCCAACTTGAGATACGAGCCTATCTCTAAGCCAGTAGCTGGATTCAGGTAGTTATATTGCTTAGTTTAGGCTGGAGCTATATGTTTCATTCATAGATCTGTAGTGGGGCTACCTTCAACCAAAGCCATGTAGGTTGAATGAAAGAGAGATGAGAATGCTGCATAGAAGTTGGAGATGATATCAAGGGGCAGATAAAAGGTTTGGAGAAAGCATATAAAACATCAACTGTCCATGCATTTCTCTGGACATAAAAAGTGGTATATACTTTTGGTCATGAAACTGGCAATGAGAATCAAAATTTTAAAATGTGCTTATAATATTACCCAGAAACTCTATTCCTAGGGATTTAGCTCAAAGAGTCATGGATATATATATAAATATCTAGTTATTGTGTACTAAGAGTGAAAGCATTTTGACTAACTAAACATTTGAAACTAAGGATGTACTATATGTTGGCCAATTGAATTTACATTAAAAAAAACACAAAGTATACAAGCCTTCAGTTATAATAAGAAGAATAAACTCTGGATATCTAATGTACGGCATGATGACTATAGTTAATATTGTACTACATAATCGAAATTTGCTACATTGTACACTTAAAGTATATGTAATTTATCAATTATACTTCAATAAAGCTGGAAAAATCATTAAAAAAATAAATGTCTAACCACATGGATTTGATTAAAGTGTGAGTAGAACATTCAACATTCATACAGTGGAATACTACTTAAAATGAAAAACGATGCTATTAAGCATATTAAATGACATGGAAAAGAGATCACTATCATTAAGTGGAGAAGGCAATCAACAACACATCTCTTTTGGAGAAAAAAGCATATATATTCATAGGAAAAGAATACCAAAATATTAACAGTGGTTATCATTAGGAGTTGGGTGGTAGAAATAGTTATTTGCATATTTGTATTTTTATAAATTTCTTAAACTAATTATTTATTATTTTAATTCCTTACTTTCTGATCTTTATGCTTTCTTTTTCTTAGGACACTGGCTAGAACCTCCAGGATGGTTTTGAAAAGAATTGATAAGAGTGAACATCCTTGCATTATTCCTGTTCTTAGAGAAAAAGCATTAGTATTTAACCATTAGTTATGATCATAGGTATGGATTTTATAGATGTCTTTCAGCAGTTTGAGAAAGTTTATTTTTAAAAAATTTTTAAATTTATTAATGAGAGATACAGAGAGAGAGCGAGGCAGAGGCACAGGCAGAGGGAGAAGCAGGCTTCATGCAGGGAGCCTGACGTAGGACTTGATCCTGGGTCTCCAGGGTCAGGCCCTGGGCTGAAGGCAGTGCTAAACTGCTGAGCCACCAGGGCTGCCCTTGAGAAAGTTTTTAAAAAATTTTTAATTTGTTGAGAATTTATCATAAGGAGGGTATTGTCAAATGATTTTTTTCATCTGTTAAGATGATCATTTGTTTTTTTCCCCTTATTCTGTAAATGTAGTATATTGATTTTCAAATGTTAAATCAACCTCACATTCTAGGGTTAAACTCTACTTTGTTATGAAATATATTTTAATATATTGCTTGATTCACTTTTGCTAATATATTCTTAAAGATTTTTGTTGTTATATTCATGAGGGATACCCATCTGTAATTTTCTTATATATCTTTGTTAGGCTTCTGTGTTGGCTTTATAAGACAAGTGGGAAGTGTTCCTTTCATTTTCTGAAACAGATTGTATAGGGTTGCTGTTATATCTTCTTTATACATTTGGCAAAATTTGCCAGTGAAGCCATCTGGCTCTGGAGTTTTGGGTTGTTGGGAGATTTTTTATTTATTTTTAATTTTTTAAGAAAGATTTTTATTTATTTGGGAGAGCAAGAGAGCAGATGGGAGAGGCAGAGGGAGAAGGAGAAGCATACTCCATACTGAGCAGAGTCTGATGGAAGGGGGGTGGGAGCGAAGTGATCCTATGACCCTGAAATCATGACCTGTGCCAAAGGCAGATGCTTAACTGACTGAGCCACCCAAGTGCCCCATTATTTTATTTTATTATTTTATTTTATTTTATTTTATTTATTTTATTTTTTAGAAAGAGAATGTGCATGCACATGTAGTGGGGAGGGGCAGAGGGAGAGGAAGAGAAACAATGCCAAGCAGACTCTTTGCTAAGAGTGGAGGCATGACCTGGGTCTCCATCTCATAGCTGTGAGATCATGACCTGAGCCAAAGCCAAGAGTGGGGTGCTTAACTGAGATACCTAGATGTCCCTACATCTTCTTTTAAATATAAGAATTTAAAGCTAAAAATTTCCCTTTAGTCCCTGGTTAGGCTACATCCCTAGATTTTTTTATATGTTGTGCTTCTATTATTTTTTAATTGCATGATTTCTTCTTTTGCTCCTGGTTATTCAAAAGTGTGTGGTTCAGATTGCAGATATTTGGGGGATATTCTAGATACTTATGTCTTTAGAGTGTTTTGTTAAATTGTTCAGAGAATATACTCTGTATTATTTCAGTTTTTGGGTATTCGTTGAAACTGATTTTATGAGCCAGCATGTTTATCTCAGTGACTTTTCCATGTGCACTTGAAAAGAATGTGTATTCTACCTAAAACACTTTTTTTTTAATAATAAAAGACAATCCTATAGAATACTTTAAAATCACTAATTGCGAGATATTTTAAAATTGACAGTGTTTAGGGATGCCTGGGTGGCTTAGTCAGTTAAGTAGTTAAGCTTATGCTTATGACTTAGGTCATGATTCTGGGGTCTTGAGAGTGAACCTGCATCAGGCTCCCTGCTC
This sequence comes from Canis lupus familiaris, assembly GCF_011100685.1. Classification (NCBI taxonomy): domain Eukaryota; kingdom Metazoa; phylum Chordata; class Mammalia; order Carnivora; family Canidae; genus Canis; species Canis lupus. Next base: position 80,234,302 of record NC_049226.1, on the reverse strand, counting down.
AGTGGAGAGTCTGCTTCTCCCTCTTCCTCTCCTCCCTGTGTGTGCTCTATCTTATTATTTTAATAAATAAAATCTTAAAAAAAAACAGCAACCCAAAACTGAGTCTTTAGATGGAATAGTGAAACAGTTGATATTTTTCTTTAGCTCCCCCACTAGGATTATTTATTTCCTCTACCCATCATCCAAAGTTTTCTGTCCTATGTTTATCTTTCTATGTCTTTTTAGATAACTTTTTAACAGCTGTTAAAAAGTATAATAAAATTTTTGAAGACTACTTATGATAATACTTTTTGAATTTTAAAAAGTTTATCTCAGATTCCTATACTGAAGGAATGGAACTATAATGGCAGTATTTTAGGCTTTAGGAATTCATGGACCCCAGCTTTTTCTGTACCAAGTTAAACACACATCATCTATGAAAGTCATCCTTTATACCATTTTCATTCTCATATGAATGATTGAAGTAAAAGAAGTAAAGCTAACAATTGAATTTCAGGTCTCTGTGTACATATTTTGTTGCTGGTAGAACTTCTGTATACTTCACTTGGTATATTGAACTTTCCTAGCAGATAGAACATGATATATAAAAGCTCTGTGATGGGAATGAGCCTGTTTAGCTTGAGGAAGTAAAAGGGGTCAGTAAGGCTAGAGTATGGAGAATTAAAGGAGATTAATAAGACAGGCAGGGTTAAACTTGAGAGAGTTTGTGGGTTTGCCTAGGATTTTGATCTTTATCCTCATAGCAGACAAGACAGCATGGAAAAGATTTGAACAAAAAGATCACGTGTATTGAAGGTTGTGCGTCAGAAAGACCACTCTAGCTACGTGTTAGAGCACTGACTGAAGGGGATCAAGAAGGAACATGGGAAAGATTTTGAGGTATGACTGGCAGTGTCTAAGTAAGACATAATAGCAAGTTGGGTTGTAGTAGTGATGGTGTAGGTTGAGAAAAGTTAGCCGATCCAGAAGATTAAAGTAAACAAGACCTGTACATGGATTGGCTATGAGTGGAAAAGGAGAAGAAAATGTTAGAAGAAAACCTAGATTTCTGGCTTGCCCAACAGAAAAGGCAGTGGTGGTTATATGCCACTAACTAATATCTTTCCATATAATATATTTTGGGAAATTCTGCATCTTAATGCATAAGGACTAATAAATAAATCTCTTAGTAGTTTAACAACATTCAAGTTCCACCTTCTTAGTCTGTAGCAACTGCCCAAACTATTGTAAGCCTAGAAGTCTTAAGTAGTAAAGAAATCTATAACATACTTTAGACTTGGTTAGAAAACAGTCCATTAAATAAATATGTTAAAGGGCAAACCCACAGCCAACATCATACTTAATGGAGAAAGACTTGAAAGCTTTTCTTCCAAAGTTCAGGAATAAGATAAGGATGCTGTTTTCACCACTTCCATTCAACATTATACTTGGAGGTTCTAGCCAAAGCAGTTAGAGTTTGAGAGCAACACTTAAGTAAAAACATAGATGTAAATCTTCATAGTGTTGAATTGGGTGATGTTTTTTGAAACATATGTAAAGAAAAACAGATGAATTTTATCAAAATTTAATACTTTTGTACTTCAAAGGACACTATCAAGAAAATGAAAACTCACACAATGAAAATAATGGTAAATTATATATTCTATATACTAGAATATTGAGATAAAGAGTTCCTATGACTCAACAATAAAGAGACAAATAACCCACCTAAAATGGGTAAAAAAAATTGATTAGACGTTTCTCTAAAGAAGACATACAGATGGCCACTAATTACATGAAAAATGTTTAACATCTTTAGTTATTAGGGAAATGAAATTATAATGAGAGTGATATGCTAGTTAATCTTCATTATCATGGATATAATTAAAAAAAGGACAATAACAAGTGTTGATGAGTATATGGAGAAATTGAATTTCTTATACATTGCTGGAATATAGAATATAGAATATAGAATAATGCCACTGCTTTGGAATATAGCTTGGCAGTTCCTGAAAAAGTTAAACATAGGGTTACCATGTGACTCAGCAGTTCCACTCCTAAACATCTATCCAAGAAAAACTGAAAACCTATGTTTACACATATGTTACACATAGGTACAAAAGCTTGTACATGTATGCTCATAGGAGCATGATTCATAATAGCTGAAAAGGTGGAAACAACCTGCATGTACATCAGTGAATAGATAAAACAAAATGTGATATGTCAATAAAATAGAATTTTCAGCCATAAAAAGGAGTGAAGTACTGATACATAGTAGAACATGAATGAACCTTGAAAACATGCTAGGTGAAAGAAACCAATCACAAAAAGCCACATATTTTATTATTCCTTTTATATGAATTGTCCAGGATAGGCAAATTCACAGAGACAGAAAAGTAAGTGGTGTATGCAGGGGCTTGGGGGGAATGGGGATGTCTGCTAATGGATATGAAGTCTTTCTTTGGGAGGTGATGAAAATGTTATGTAGTTAGTGATAATTGTATGACTTTATGAATATGCTGAAAACTATACTATGTTTTAAAAGATGAGTTTTATGGTATGTGAATTATATCTCAATTTAAAACTGAAATTGGAGGGATGCCTGGGTGGCTCAGCGGTTGAGTGTCTGCCTTTGGCCCAGGGCGTGATCCTGGAGTCCTGGGATCGAGTCCCATGTTGGGCTTCCTGCGTGGAGTCTGCTTCTCCCTCTGCCTGTGTCTCCGCCTCTCTCTCTTTCTGTCTCTTATGAATAAATAAAATCTTAAAAAAAAACTGAAATTGGAAAAAAATCATCCTCATAGAAAAACCCAAAAGAAACAACATTAATTCTTCATATATGTAGATTTGACATAATTCTAATAAAATTTCTAGAAGTTTTTTTTGAGTGTGGAAATGAGAGCTGGTTCTAAAATTCATATGGATATATAAAGTGTTAGAAATAGCCAAAGCCATCTTCAAGAATGACAAATCTGAAGGTCATATAGTCTAGGTATGAAAATATGTTACAGCTAAATTCAGATATTGTGGCTTATAGGCATTCAGAGTTTATACTGATTATTCATAGAACTGACTAATAGAGAATCCAAAAATAGATCAATACATATAAAATTGATTTTTGAGAAGTATACTGCAGCAAAGAAAATATGGTCTTTTAAATTAATATTGTTGGCCTACTTGGATATCTGGATTGGGAGAAATACATCTGGAACTCTACAACGTATACATTCCAATTTATTGAATTTATACATCCCAATTTATTGAATTTTTAAATGTGAAAGGTGAAATGATAAAGCCTTTAAAGGGAAACATATGAGAATATCTTGTGACTGTAGTAGAGAAATATTCCTGATTCAGGATGAAAAAGCATTCACCATAAAAAATGATACATTGAACTCCATTAAAATCAAGAACTCTGTTCATCAAAGACAACATTAAGAGCAAGAACAGAGTGGCAGACAATATTTGCAAAACATATATGACAAAGTGCCAATATTTACAATATATAAAGAACTGCAAATAAGGAGTAAAAGACAATTCAGTAATAAATAGGCAAAAGGCTTGAACAGACATTTTGCAAAACAAGTTTACAAATGGTCAGTAATTAGTTGAAAAGATGATAAACTTAACAATCATTGGGGAAATGAACATTAAAACCATGTTGAGATATGACATTATACCCGGTAGAATAGCTAAAATTTAAAAGATGGAAAACACCAAGTGTTGGTGAGGATATGGAGCACTTGAAACTCTGATACATTGCTGGTGGGTATGTGAATTGATCCAGCCACTTTGGAACATTGGCAATATTTACTAAAATTAAATATATCCATGGCTTAAACCTAGTGGTCCGTGTAGAAGTATATTCTCAACAGAAATGCATGCCTACATTAATCAAAATATATGTATAAGAATGCTCTTAGTAGCATTATTTCTAAGGCCTTAAACTGGAAAATACCCAAGGACATTCAATGATAGAATGGATAGATTCACATCCTGAACATGGCAGTGAGGATAATCTACAGCTGTTTGCAAGGATATGGATAAAATTTACTAACATAACATTGAGCAAAAGAAGTCAGGCACAATATATATTCTGTGATATATTGGGTAATTCAATTCCATTAACAAAAGTTGAAAAATAGGAAAATGAGTTCATGGTATTAGAAGTCAGGATGTTTGGTACCTTTGTGAAGACAAGATAAGGGTTGGAAGGGGAAATAAAGGGGAGGGGATTGGGCATAGTAGTAATGTAGTGTTTCTTGGTCTGGGTGCTATTTACATGGGTTTGTTCAGTTTGTGTGTATACTTAGGATTTGTGTATTTTTCTATATTATACTTTTAAAAAACTTAGAAAAGAGAAAAATAAGGTTAAAGTACAAGTAAGATGGTATAAATAAGACCATTTATGTTGCTAATCATATATATATAAGTGAACTAAAATCCCCAATAAATGGAGAAGGATGATCAGATTGGATAGATAAAGGGTGTGTCTGGAGCCTTTGGGGACATGGGCAAGAAGTGTCTCCTGAGAGAACTTGAGCAGGATTTCATTTTACTAGTTAATTAGTGGTATGTCTTTCCTTTCCCTTACCTTCTTGAGAATCTACTGTAGGACCCAGGCAAAAAAGAGAACCTAGAATTCTTCCTGACAGAAAGAAAGCCAATAAAAGTGAAGAAAAGCCTAACCCACAAAAAACTTCAAAAACCGGGGATCCCTGGGTGGCGCAGTGGTTTGGCGTCTGCCTTTAGGCCCAGGGCGCGATCCTGGAGACCCGGGATCGAGTCCCACATCAGGCTCCCTGCATGGAGCCTGCTTCTCCCTCTGCCTGTGTCTCTGCCTCTCTCTCTCTCTGTGTGTGACTATCATGAATAAAAAAAAAAAAAAAAAAAAAAACTTCAAAAACCTAGAGATTCTTAGGCTAGCCGTTGCAGGAAGAAGGCTATGCATAGTTTAAACAAGTGCTGAATCTCTGATGGGCAACTTGCATGTTCAGCTTAACAAATGTATCACTAAATCTCAGTCCCAGAATGCTGCAAGGGTACAGGGAGCCATGTGTTCAACAATAGTTTTTTTTTTTTTTTTAAAGATTTTATTTATTTATTCATGAGAGAGAGACAGAGACACAGGCAGAGGGAGAAGCAGGACCCATGCAGGGAGCCCGACGTGGGGCTCGATCCCAGGACTCCAGGATCACGCCCTGAGCCAAAGGCAGACGCTTAACCACTGAGCCACCCAGGTGTCCCCAACAATGGTTTTCTGTGGAGAAAGTTGAGTTATTAATACCAAAGGAGGACAAGTACTAGCCTTTGATCAATAATTTTTAAAAATGCCAACACACTAAAAACACAAGTTTCAACAAAGTGATAAATGGCATAACCTTTGTGTCTTGGTAGGTTATAAAACCAATTGATGTGACGACAAATACCCACCATTTGCTTCAACGTGGATGGAACTGGAGGGTATTATGCTGAGTGAAGTAAGTCAATCGGAGAAGGACAAACATTATATGTTCTCATTCATTTGGGGAATATAAATAATAGTGAAAGGGAATATAAGGGAAAGGAGAGGAAATGTGTGGGAAATATCAGAAAGGGAGACAGAACATAAAGACTCCTAACTCTGGGAAACGAACAAGGGGTGGTGGAAGGGGAGGAGGGCGGGGGGTGGGGGTGAATGGGTGACGGGCACTGAGGGGGGCACTTGACGGGATGAGCACTGGGTGTTATTCTGTATGTTGGTAAATTGAACACCAATAAAAATAAATTTATCATAAAAAAAATAAAACCAATTGATGTGTTTATTAACTCCTGTTTTAAACTTTGCATTTCTGTCTTTTGCATATCTTTTCAAACAAACTTAAATGACATATTATCTGACATGTTTTACAATTTTCTTAAAAAGGATGTAAAAGAAAAATGTCCCATGAACAAAGATATCCCTTGGTGTTAGATCCCAGCAGTATGGCATTATGACATCTATCTATAACCCATCCAACTAAAAGCAGGAGGAAAAGCCAAAATAAATTTGTATATGGAGTTTTTTTGCTTACAGATGGACATTATTAACCCCATATGAAGAGGATTTTGAATGAGTAATTTCAAGTGATTAGAAAACAGAAGCCATTAAAAGAATAAAAGGACAGAAATCCATTTATTGAAAAAGACACAGAACATTTATATTATGCTTTATATATTTTTTTGGTTCTTGTCATTCAGTCCTGCTTATTGTTTAGAATCATTTCCTAATGAGTTCAAGTATTTCTTTATACCTTCTGTTGATTTTTGTGACTTGTTATTTTTTCTGTCCTCTAATTGTCTAGAAATTGTCTGAAATGACAGTTTCCTCCAGGATCCTATATAATTGTTTGTTAATTAGTTTCTGTTTTTAGGTTAATTCTCTGGATTCCTATTTTTCCAAATTTTGTGAGTGAGGGCAAGGGAATGAGGTCTTGGTAGTTGCTTATTTTCTTTTTCTCTGTTTGTATATGTTTTACCTAGGCAGTTGCATAGCCTTTTACTTTATTCTGTGGTAGGTAGACTTGTCCTTAATTGAAAGAAAAGCATTTGTCTAGCTTTCCCTTTACATCAGTAGAAAGGTTAGTTTATTTTTTCTGTTTCTATTGTGTTCATGATCTGCTGCTCCACATGTTGTCATTGAGTTAAGTCAACTTGAATGGTTAAAATCCACAGAAATATTAATGTCAATGGTGTTTCCAACATAATCTATCTCATTTTATAGAAAACAGTTTTGAAGAAATGTGAGTATATGAAGGATGACCAAATACTCTATCCTAATATAAAAATCAGAGAATGTGGAAGTCATATGGTATAATGAGATTTATCTGACAAATTGAAGTTCCTTTCTTTGGTTGGTGGGGTAAAGTCATTTGTGTGGGTGGGCAGTGGGTGAGCAGGCAAAGATGAAAATAATGGTTTTAAAGAAAGCTAAGCAGGATGGCATAGGAGCATGGCTGGTGGATGGATTCTCTATTACTCCTAATGTGTAGGGGTTGCTGAAATTAGGGATGTACAAAGTAAGAGTAGATCAGAAATCCAAGGGAGGGAGGAGTTAAGATGGTGGCATAGTAGGACTGTAGGCTTTCCTCATCCCTCAAACACAGCTATAACTATCAAATAATTCTGAATGCCCAAGAAACCAATCTGAGGATTGAAAGGTTAAACTTCACAACTAGAGGCTGAGAAGAGGCCATGTCAAGGAAGGTAGGAAGTGCAGAGATGTGGTTCGGAGGAGAAACAGATCACAGGTGCTGCGGAAGGGAGGGAACCCTGTTGAAAGAGAAAGGTGAGGGAGAGTGGAGTGCACAGGATATACACAAGGAGAACATTTTCCCAAAGCCATTGGCAGTGAACCTGAGAAAGGCTGGTTTTCATGAGTTTTGCAACCAGTGGCACTCAAAGACTGGAGTATAGAGGTTCCCAGACTTGACTGGGGATAAAGACCTGAGGATTCTACCCTCCTCCTGGCGAGAAGACAGGCAAGCAGCCCTGGGGCAGACTACGTGATCTGAAGATCATCTAAAGCACAAGGGGAGAAACATATACTTTTTTGATTATGTCTGTTAGAGGTGACATTGCCTCTCTGAGGATGAAAGAACCAGTGGGTGCCATTTCCCTCCCCCACCCCTTGGCATAGGTGCAGAGACACCTGATGAGGGTAGCTAACCCAGACACTGGCTGTTCATCCTGGTTTGCTCCAAATCCCATGCTCCTGTGCTCTGGGAAAACTGCCTTCTGGGTCAAACCTGCATCAGTCCTGGTGTGGTAAGACCCTTTCCCAGAGGACCAGTGCAGGTCCCTGCCACACTAGGTCCCTGAAGTTTGGAATTTTAGAAGTCAGCAGGCTGGGCTGGGATAGAGCCCAAAGTGCCTTGCCCTTCTCCAGGCAGGCAAGCAATCTGGAGACAGTGTGAAAACAGGAATCTGAAAAACACCTGGGATGCACAAGGGGAAATTATTTGCTCCACTTTTCAGAGCAGTAAGCCATGACTCTCCACTCCAGGAAAAAAGAAGCTGACTGGTGCCATTTCCCTCCCTCACCACTCAGCATAAACCAACTTCAATAAACAACACAGTGCCAACACTGTCTGACTAAACTGCTTACACCAACTCCACCCTATTGCACTCTGCTGGTACTGCTTTTCTTAGGCAAGTGTGCCACTACTGGTGGAGCAGGCCCCTTCCCCAGAAGGAGAGCACAAAACCCTGCATGCACCACATCTACTGACCGTAGAGTTCTGCAAGACTTCAGTTCTAGTGGAAATCAGATCTATTTTTTTTGTATATTTTTTATTGGAGTTCAATTTGCTAACATATAGTAGAATACCCAATGCTCATCTTGTCAAGTGCCCCCCTCAGTGCCCATCACCCAGTCACCCCATCCTCCCACCCACCTCCCCTTCCACTACCCCTTGTTCATTTCTCAGAGTTAGGAGTCTCTCATGGTTTGTCAAAATCAGACCAATTTTAACAAGCATACCAGAGCCACACTCTGTCAAGTCCCAAACACTGCCTACTGCAGGCAACGGAGCCTCTGCAGATGACTGACGGAGGGATAGAGTAGCCAAAGCATAACAGCAGAATAAATGCAGCACACACCAGAGAGACTTCCTGAAGTGCCAGGCCCTGGACATTAGATGACCCTTCTTCGTAAAGCCATTACTCTCAGAAGCAGAAAACATGGGATCCCTGGGTGGCGCAGCGGTTTAGCGCCTGCCTTTGGCCCAGGGCGCGATCCTGGAGACCCAGAATCGAATCCCACATCGGGCTCCCGGTGCATGGAGCCTGCTTCTCCCTCTGCCTATGTCTCTGCCTCTCTCTCTCTCTCTCTCTCTCTCTATATATATATATATATATATATATATATATATATATATATCTGTGTGACTATCATAAATAAATAAAAATTTAAAAAAAAAAAAGAAGCAGAAAACATAACAGGCTTTTCTAACACAGAGAAGAGCAGACCTAGACAGAATACCAAGATGGAAGAATTTGTCCCAAAAGAAATAACAAGGAAAGGTTATGGCTAGGGATCTAATTGAAATAGATACATGCTTGGTACAGAATTTGTAGCAACAATTGTAAAGGTACTAGCTGGGATTAAGAAAAGCATAGAAAATATGAGAGAGACCCTTAGTGAAAAGATAAAAGAGCTAAAACACAATCGGGCCAAAACAAAAAATGCAGTAACTGAGGGTCAAAACCAATTGGCAGTAATGAGCACAAGGATGGAAGAAGCAGAGGAATGAGTAAGTGATATAGAAGATGGAGTTATGTAAGTCAATCAGAGAAACACAATTACCATATGATCTCACTTATGTGGAATTTAAGAAACAAAACAGAGGATCATAGGAGAAAAAAGGGGAAAATAAGATGAAATCAGAGAGGAAGACAAACTATTAAAGACTCTTACCTATAGGAAACAAACAGGATTACTGGAGGGGAGATGGGTAGGGGGATGGGGTACCTGGGTGATGGGCATTAAGGAGGGTATGTGATATAATGAGCACTGAGTGTTGTTATAGGCAACTGATGGATCACTAAACTATACCTCTAAAACTAATAATACACTATATGTTAATTGAATTTAAAATTTAAAAAATGGAATTATGGAAAATAATGAGGCTGAACAAAAGAAAAATTTTGGATCATTAGAGTAGACTTAAGGAACTCAATGATTCCATCAAACGCAATGACATTTCTATCATAGGAGTCCTAGAAGAAGAGAGAGGAAGGGGGCAGAAAGTTTATTTGAGGAAATTATAGCTGAAAACTTCCCTAATCTGGGAAAGGAAAAAGACTCCCTAATCCAGGAGACACAGAGAACTCCCATGAAAATCAACAAAAACAGGTCAACACCAAAACATATTGTAATTAAATTGGCAAAATATAGTAATAAAGAAAAAAATCCTAAAAACATCAGGACAAAAGAAGTCCCTAACTTGCAAGGAAAGACTCATAAGACTCATAGCAATCTTTACAGAGAAACTGGCAAGCCAGAAGAGTGGTATGATATATTCAACGTACTGAATGGGAAAAATTTTCAGCCAAGAATATTCTATCGAACAAGGCTATCATTCAGAATAGAAGGAGGGCTAAAGAGTTTCCCAGATCAAAAAACTAAATGAATTTGTGACCACTAATGCAGCCCTGCAAGAAATATTTATTAAAGGGGAGTCTGCTTTTGAAGGAAAGACCAAAAGTGACAAAGACTAGAAAGAAACAGAGAAAAATATCCAGAAATGACAAAACAAGCAATAACTGCACTAAATTCATATCTATTAATAATTGTTCTGAATGATGGACTAAGTGCTCCAATCAAAAGACATAGGGTGTGAGAATGGATAAAGAAAAAACAAGACTCATCTATGTGCTGATTACAAGAGATTCGTTTTAAACCTAAAGACACCTACAGATTGCAAGGGAGGGATGGAGAAACATTTATTATACAACTGGATATCAAGAGAAAGCCAGTATAAGCAATACTTATAGGAGACAAAGTAGGTTTTAAATCAAAGACTGTAACAAGAGATGAAGAAAGGCATCACATCGTAATAAAGAGGACTCCTGAATAAGAAGATTGAACCATAGTAAATATGCCCCCAACTTGGGAGCACCCAAATATATAAAACAATAACAAGCATAAAGGAACATACACATAATTATACAATAATATTAAGAGATTTTAACACCTCACTTGCAGCAATAAATGGATCATCTAAACAGAGAATTGATAAAGAAATGATGGCTTTGAATGACACACTGGACCAGATGGACCTAGCATATATTCAGAACATTTCATCCTAAAGCAGCAGTTTATATATTCTTTTCAAGTGCACATGGGACATTCTCCAGAATAGAACACATACTAGGTCACAAATCGGGCCTTAACCAGTACAAAAAGATGGAGATTGTACCATGCATATTTTCTGACCACAATGCTATGACATTTGAAATCAACCACAAGGAAAAATGTGGACAGATCACAAATATACGGAGGTTAAACAACATATTACTAAAGAATAAATAGGTCAACCAGGAAATTAAAGAAAAATACATAGAAACATATGAAAATGAAAACATGATGGTCCAAAACCTTTAGCAAAAGCAGTCCTAAGAGGTAAGTATATAGCAATGCAGCCCCACCTCAAGTGCAAGAAAAATACCAAATAAACAACCTAACCTTACACCTAAAGGAGCTAGAAAAAGAACAACAAACAAAGCTTAAGCAAGCAGAAGAAAGGAAATAATAAAGATTGGAACGGAAGTAAATGAAACAATAACTAAAAAACCCCAATAGAACAGATCAGTGAAACCAGGAGCTGGTTCTTTAAAAAAATAATAATAAAATTGATAAGCCCTGAAACCAATATTGCACTAAATGCCAACTAACAAAGTTTAAATTAAAAAAACAATAAACTCATTGCCAGACACATCAAAAAGAAAAGAGAAAGAACCCAAATCAATAAAATCACAAATGAGAGGGGAGGAACAACAACCAACACCACAGAAATGCAAGCGATTATAAGAGAATATTAAGAAAAACAAATATACCAAGAAATTGGGCAACATGGAAGAAATGGATGAGTTCTAAGAAACATATAAACTACCAAAACTGAAAGAGGAAGAAATAGAAAACTTGAGCAGACCATAACCAACAAAGAAATTTAATCAGTAATCAGAAATCTCCCAACAAAAGTCCAGGGCCAGATGGCTTCACGGGGGAATTCTACCAAATATTTAAAGAAGAGTTAATACCTATTCTTCTCAAACTATTCCCCTAAAAATGAAATGGAAGGAAAACTTCCAAATTCATTCTATGAGGCCAGCATTACCCTGATTCCAAAACCAGACGAAGACTCCATTAGAAAAGAGAACTACAGGACAATATCCCCAATGAATATGGATGCAAAAATCCTCAACAAAATACTAGCAAATTGAATCCAACAGTACATTAAAGAATCATTCACCATGACCAGTAGGATTTACTCCTGGGCTGGAAGGGTGGTTTGGTATTCACAAATCAATCAGTGTGATATACCACATTAGTAAAAGAAAGGATAAGAACTGTATGATCCTTTCAATAGATGCAGAAAGGGCATATGACAAAGTACAACATCCATTTGTGATAAAAACCCTCAACAAGAGGGTGCCTGAAATAAATAAAATAAGGTTTTAAAAATTTATTCATAAGGGACACATAGAGAGTGATAGAGACATAGGCAAAGGGAGAAGCAGGCTTGCTGTGGGGAGTCTGATGTGGGACTCGATTTTAGGACACTGGGATCACGACCCAAGTCGAAGGCAGATACTCAACTGCTGAGCCACCCAGGTGTTCCAAAATCTATTGCATTTCTATACACCAATAATGATGCAGCAGAAAGAGAAACCAATGAATCAATTCCATTTACAATTGCACCAAAAACCATATGATACCTAGGAATAAACCTAACCAAAGAGGTAAAACATCTGTACTCTGAAAACTAGAGAACACTGATGAAAGAAATTGAAAATGACACAAAGAAATGGAAAACCAGCCCATGCCCATGGACTGGAAGAACAGATATTGTTAAAATGTCTGCACCACCCAAAGCAATCTACACATTTAATGCAATCCCTGTCAAAAAAGCACCAGCATTTTTCACAGAGCTAGAACAAACAATCCTCAAATGTGTGTGGAACCACAAAAGACCCCGAATAGCCAAAGCAACCTTGAGAAAGAAAAGCAGAGCTGGAGGCGTCACAATTCTGAACTTCAAGCTATATTACAAAGCTGTAGTCATCAAGACAGTATGGTGCTGGCGCAAAAACAGACTTCTAGGTCAACGGAACAGAAGAGAAAACCCAGAAATGGACCCACAACTGTATATGGTCAGCTCATCTTCAACAAAGCAGGAAAGAATACACAATGGGAAAAAGACAGTCTCTTCAACAAATGGTATTGGAGAAACTGGACAGCTGCATAAAAGGAATGAAACTGGATCACTTTCTTAAACCATACACAAAGGTAAATTCAAAGTGGATGAAGACCTAAACGTGATAGGAAACCATCAGAATCCTAGAGAAGAACACAGCAAGCTCTTTGACATTGGCTGCAGGAACTTCTTACTAGACACATCTCTGGAGACAAGGGAAACAAAAGCAAAAATGAACTATTGGGATTACATCAACATTAAAAGCTTCTGCATATAGAAGGAAACAATTAACAAAACTAAAAGGCAACTTAGAGAACGGGAGAAGATAGTTGGAAATGACCTATCTGATAAAAGGCTAGTATCCACAATCTAGAATGAACTTATCAAACTCAACACCCAAAAAACACATAAGGCAGTTAAGAAATGAACACATGCATAGACATTTTTCCAAAGAAGACATCCAGATGGCTAACAGACACTTGAAAAGATGCTTAACATCACTCATCATCAGGCAAAAACAAATCAAAACCACAATGAGATACCACCTCAGACCTGTCTCTATGGTTAAAAATTAACAACCCAGGAAACAACAGATGTTAAAGATGCAGAGAAAGGGGAACCCTCTTACACTACTGGTGGGAATGCAAACTGGTGCATCCCCTCTGGAAAACAGTATGGAGGTTTCTCAAAAAGTTAAAAATAGAGCTACCCTACCACCCAGCAATTCTGCTACTAGATATTTTCCTAAAGGATACAGAAATACTGATTTGAAGGGGCACATGCACCCTGAGGTTTTTTTTCTTAAGATTTATTTATTTATTTATGGAGACAGAAAGAGAGAGAGAGAGAGAGAGAGAGAGAGGCAGAGACACAGGGAGAGGGAGAAGCAGGCTCCATGTAGGGAGCCCGACGTGGGACTTCATCCCGGGTCTCCAGGATCACACCCCAGGCTGCAGGCAGCGCTAAACCGCTGTGCCACGGGGGCTCCCCATCCTGAGGTTTTTAACAGCATTATTAACAACAGCCAAATTATGGAAACAGCCCAAATGTCCATCGACAGATGAATGGATAAAGAAGATATATGTGTGTGTGTGTGTATGTATATATACATATATATATGATATATATGAAGAAGATATTATAAAGAAGATACAGTACAGACATACAATGGAGTATTACTTGGCCATTAAAAAGAATGAAATCTTGGGGTGCCTGCATGGCTCAGTTGGTTGGGCATCTGACTCTTGATTTCGGCACAGATCATGGTCTCAGGGTCATGAGATCAAGCCTCAAGTCAGGCTCTGTGCTTAGCGGGGAGTCTGGTTGAGATTCTCTCTCCCTCTTCCTCCATTCTTCCCCCGATTCATGTGTTTTCTCGCTCTCAAATAAATAAACCTTTTTAAAAAAAGAATGTCATCTTGCCATTTGCAATGGCATGGATGGAGCTAGAGAGAATTATGCTAAGCATATTTAATCAGTTAGAGAAAGACGAATACCATATGATTTCACTCATATGTAGAATTTAAGAAAAAAAAAACCAGATGAACGTGGTGGGGTAAGGGCAAAGAGGAAGGCAAAGCATTAGAGACTCTTAACTATAGAGAACAAACTGAGGGTTGCTGGAGGGAGGTGAGTGCAGAATGGGCTAAATGGATGATGGGTATAAAGGAGGGACCTTGGGATGAGCCCTGACTGTTATATGTATGTGTTGAATCACTAAAGCCTACACCTGAAACCAGTATTGCATTATCTGTTAACTAGAATTTAAATAAAAAGAAAAATAAAATGAAAATTAATAAAATCACAAACACACTCTACCCCACTCCCACAAATTCCTGATTCCCATTCCCTGCTTTCCTTTTGCCACAATACTCATCATTTTGACACTCTCTTTAATATGTCTATTGTTCTCTATCTTCTTTCTGCACTAGAGTAAAAGCTCCATTCGGTATCCCCAGTATTGAGAATTGTGCCTGGCACACAGGATGAAGTCATTAAGTAGTTGTTGAATAAATGAACGTTATGCTTCTGAGATTATGCATGTGATGGCACAGAGCTATATTTTGCTTCACATTTCCATTGCATGAATATCACAACTCAGTTACCCAGTCTGTTGTTGAAAGACTTTTGGGTTATTTCCTTTTCTGTTCTTTTGTTTTTGACTCTTATAAACAATACTACTACACATGGTTTTATATATGAGTCCCGGTGCAGATAATTCAAGAGTTTCTCAAGGGTGGACACCTCAGTGGGGACTTGTAGTAATACTAAGTATGCAAATTTCAACTCCCCTAGCAGTGCCTATTTCTCTGCCAAAGTGGTTGTGTCAATCTAGACCCACCAGAATGTAGGAGAACTCACATTTCTCCACATCCTTCACAACACTCATTGTCAGGTTGCTCATTCTTGCCAAGTTGGTGAGTGTGTATGCTATCCCACTGCGCTCTTGCTTTGTATTTCCCTGAATATCAATGAGATGAACAATTTTCGCTACACTTCTTGGCTTTTACTTCTTTCTGAAGGGCCTATTTAAGACTTTTGTAGAGATTTCTATTGGGTTGTCTTTTCCTTATTGATTTCTAAGTTTTATAAGTCAAAGTCCAGTCAAGAAAACCAAAACTACACAAGGTATTTTAAGTGGATGGGATTTAATACAGGGAATGGTTACACAGGTATTGGAAGGCTGAGCAGAAAAAGGAGGGGGAGGGAATCTTGAGGTAACCTATTTTTTAAAAAAAGATTTATTTATTTGAGAGAGAGAGAGAGAAAGAGAATGGGAAGGAGGGGCAGTGAGAGAGGGAGAATTTTCAGCAGAATCTGTGCTGAGTGTGGAGTGCAACGGCAATGCAGGGTTCAATCTTAGAACCCTGAGATCACAATCTGAGTCAAAACCAAGAGTCGGACGTTTAACTGACTGGGCCACCCGGGCTCCTCAATGTAACCTAGATATTAATAATATCAGGAAGCAGCTTATGGCCATAGGAAGAGAGAAGTTTGGAGTTCTGGGGAGATAGGTCAATACTTGGACCCAGTGGCTGCTTGGACAACTCAGAGGTGAGTGTAGGAATACTGATGTTAAATGCAGTTTAAGTCCTCCCAAATATACTACTGGGGTTGCAAGTACAGATGGAGGCCCAAATCCTGTCTACATTTAATCTGTTAAATTATGTACCGTTACCACATTTTAACAAATATATACTCATAATGTTCTAGAAGACCAGGTGTGAATTTAGGTGAATGTTAGTCTAGATATGGCCTGCAAAACAAGTCTGCAAATCATTTGCTCCGTGCATAGTAAAAATATAAATCGAGATTAAGTATTTAAAAATTTAAGTATTTAAAAATTTTTATAGCAATTTGACAGTAATGTTATATTGGCTATATAATTTAAAAATTTTTTCTTGCAATTTGATTTTTTAAAAAAGATTTTATTTATTTATTCATGAGAGACACAGAGAGAGAAGGAGAGGCAGAGACATAGGCAGAGGGAGAAGCCAGCTCTCTGCGGGGAGCCTGATGCGGGACTTGATCCTTGGACCCTGCGATCATGCCCTGAGCTTAAGGCAGATGCTCAACTGCTGAGCCACCCAGGTGTCCCTCTTGCAATTTCTTTTTATTGTATTTAACAAAAGTATTAGTCTGTAATGAATTTGAAATTTAAAAAAGAAAAAAAGGATTTCACCAAAGTTTGAGAAGCAATACTTTAGACTTCTTAATCTCTCAAAATTTCTGGCCAGAATGTAGCTGGCAGCAGCCCCTGGGGAGAGTCATACTCTCGCCTCAGATCCCTGGCCCATGAGCCAGCCCTTCTTCTTTTTATTTTTTTATTTTTTTATTTTTTAAAGAGAGAGTGTGAGCAAGCACACTATGTAGAGGGGTGGGGTGCAGAGGAAGAGGGAGAGAGAGATTATTAAGCAGGATTCACCCTCATTGTGGAGCCCAATGCAGGGCTGGATCTCATGACCCAGAGATCAGGACCTGAGCTGAAATCAAGAATTGGACACTTAAACCAACTGAACCACCTAGGTACCCCTAAGCCAGCCCTTTCTATATGCAGCTCCATCCTGCTTTATTAGTGGCCTTGTGTATATATGTGATCTCCCAAGCAGAGACATCAAAGTTCCATTCACCCTCATGTGCACAATTATATATAAAAATTTATATGAATAGTCACCTTAAAATTTTTTTAAAAAAGATTTTATGTATTATTTGAAAGAGAGTGAGTGAGCACAAGTGGGGGAGAGGGGAAGAAGGAGAAGAGAAGCAGCATCCCCACTGAGCAGGGAGCCCTCAATCCCAGGACCCTGGGATCATGAACTAAGCTGAAGGCAGAGGCTTAACCAACTGAGCCACACAGGTGCCCCTAAATGGCCACCTTTTAAGCCAAGATGTGCACACTGGAGGTCTGGCTCGCCCTTGGAAGGAGGGACTCAGAGCACTCTGCACATGGAGCATCAGCATTCTGTTACCCAGCTAGGGAAAAGTAGGGAAGAAGCTCCAATTAATCATACCCCTTTGGCCACAGAGACTCCTTGCCCCATAGGCAGAAGTGTAGTCCAACTGTAGTCCAGTTAGTCCAAGTGTAGTCTAACTGTAGTTAGAGTGGGGCTGTCTAAAGCATAAGGCTCCATGTAGAGACCCTCTCACCTAGTCTTTGAAGGGCAGTAATGACTGTATGTGATAAAAGAAGATGGAACGTAGTGGTGCTACAGCTAGAGACAGGGTGACAGGAACAAGAAAAAGGAAAGCAAATATTGCATCTCTTCCTCCTAAGCTTCCTATCCTGAGCTCTCACTTCCAAAACCTAACCAGGAACCAGCTGATGAGAAGTCTGGGAAACATAGTTTGTGATGTTTCAGCTCCAGCCAGGGAGATGTTCTCTTTCTGGGTATCAGTCCTCTGTCACATTTTGTTGTTATTTTACTCTCTTTGTGTCAGCTTCTGATGAATTCTCATGTTTAACGTGGTCAATTTTTGATAAGTTCTCAGTTTTAACAGACAAATTCATCAATCTTCTCCCTTATGCTTAGGGTTTTTGTGTCATGTTTTAAAAATACTTCCCCGCTTCAAGGTCATGAAAACAATCTCCTGTATTAGTTTCTAAAAGCTTTATTATTTTAAAAACTATAGCTTAAAAACTCATTCAGTCTTAAATCTCATGATGACTTTTGTGTATAGTGTGAGGTAGGGGTACAATTTCATTTTTTCCCCCCATATCCATACCCAGATGTCCTTGCACAATTGACCATAGAATCCATCCTCTCCTCCTCTGAGTGTGTCACGTCTATCATGTATCAAACGTGGATCTCTATCTGGGCTCCTGTGTACTCTTCCATAGTCCTGTTCCTATAATAACACTAAACTATTTCAGTTACTGTAGTTTCATAAGTCACGATCTTGATAAGCAATTTCCTGAACTTTGTTCTTTGTCTTTAAGAATATTGTGGTTATTCTTGGTCCCTTGCATGGCCATATAAGTAGCTTATTAAATTTTTCTAAGAAAAATAAACCCTTCATATATTCTAAATAGAATTACATTGACTCAAAATCAATTAGAGGAAATGTGACATCTTTACAATATTAAATCTTCTGATCCATAAGCATGGCTTATCTCTCTATTTGGTTAGGTCCTCTTTAATATCCTTCAATAAAATTTTGTAATTTTTTCCATAAAGCTCTTGCATCTTTGTTAGATTTATTCCTCAGTGCTTCATATCTTTGTGCTAAAATAAGCATCTTTTTTATTCATTTTCTGAATGTTTGTTACTGGCATGTAGAAATGCAATTGATTTTTGTATATTGATTTTATATTCAGCTATCTTTCTAAACTCATTAATTCTAATGAATTATCTGTAGATTTCTTGTATTTTTAACACAATCTGAGTTGCCTTCCTTCACCATTTCTGTACAATTCCATGTTATTTTCCTTGCGTGGATATTCCCATCTTATAATTCTTCCCATCATAGCACCTATCACTTTGTTTTGTATTGTTTTTCTTTCTGCATTTTTCATAGACTGTAAGTTCCTTAACAAGAGAAACTATGTCTGCTCTTTCACTTTCGAATCCTCAGTTCTTAGCACAATACTTGGCACTATTACTCCCTTGATAAATATTTGTTGAACAAACAGAGCCCCTTGCTTGAAATCCTTTACTGGTTTTCTGTTGCCTTCTTACAAAATCCTGTGGAATTTGGCCACTTATGAAAGTTTAGTTCATAGGATGCTACCATGATTACAAAGTCTGTCCTGGCCACTGACCAGTATAGATGCCTACATGTCTGCTAGGACATGTATCTCAAGAGAAAAGGGGATTGTGATTTTATCAAGGCTATCCTGTGGCAGGTGGGCATATGTACCACATCCAAATGTGAGTTATCAAAAGCTGGGCAGAACTGAAAGCAGACTTTGGTACTGCCACTTGTCACCTCTGAAGTGAATCTCTCACATCCACATGTATACCACACTGTTTAAATGTAGCTAGACAAACATCATCTTATAGGCAAAAGGGAAAGAAAGTCCTATTTGTCACTTTAATGAATATTTTCTTTGCTGTGCTAATTGAGACATTGCAATTTGAGCCTGCCTATACTCCAGATTATCCATTCTAGATCAGGAACATTTGTTATCTCTACAGATGTTTAAGAGCTCTTTCTACTGAAAAGGGTGTTTGTGATATACGCTTCCTAAGAAGTTGATCTTTTATATCCTAATAATATGAAAAGACAAAATTATGTAATTCTCAAAGCCAAAATAAATTTTAATAAGTTATTTGAATTCCAACCTATGGGTAGGATTCATCTAAAGTCAGTTGTTCAGCATTTTTTCAAGGGACGAGATGTCAAATTTTCCATTACTGGTTCAGTGCTTCAGTAGTTCCTACTATTAGAGAAGTTAGTATTCTTCACTTTGTCTCTCACTCATTAAACCTACCAGGTTCTACCTGGCATTGGACAAGCCAGTGAAAGACAATTTAGGCCACATGAACTTGTGTCTGCGCTAGAAACACCCAGGTGACCCAGAACCAGCTGCCTAGACTTGGCCGTTTTGCTACCCATTTCGATATCTTGGTCCCATGCTTTAGAATTTGGTACCTGACTGACTTCTTCATTGATTCAGTGACCTATTTGGCCTCTTGGCTTTGGCCAATAGACCCTTGATGTTTTTTCTTTTTCTTTTTTTCTAGTTCTTATCCAAATATAAACTTTTTTCTTTTTTCAAGTTTTAATTTAAATTCCAGTTTCATTCTTTTTCATGTAGCTGTCCAGTTTCCCCAATACCATTTGTTGAAGAGACTTTTTCCCATAGTGTATTCTTTCCTGCTTTGTTGAAGATGAGCTGACCATATATAGTTGTGGGTCCATTTCTGGGTTTTCTCTTCTGTTCCGTTGACCTAGAAGTCTGTTTTTGCGCCAGCACCATACTGTCTTGATGACTACAGCTTTGTAATATAGCTTGAAGTTCAGAATTGTGACGCCTCCAGCTCTGCTTTTCTTTCTCAAGGTTGCTTTGGCTATTCGGGGTCTTTTGTGGTTCCACACACATTTGAGGATTGTTTGTTCTAGCTCTGTGAAAAATGCTGGTGCTTTTTTGACAGGGATTGCATTAAATGTGTAGATTGCTTTGGGTGGTGCAGACATTTTAACAATATCTGTTCTTCCAGTCCATGGGCATGGGCTGGTTTTCCATTTCTTTGTGTCATTTTCAATTTCTTTCATCAGTGTTCTCTAGTTTTCAGAGTACAGATGTTTTACCTCTTTGGTTAGGTTTATTCCTAGGTATCTTATGGTTTTTGGTGCAATTGTAAATGGAATTGATTCATTGGTTTCTCTTTCTGCTGCATCATTATTGGTGTATTGAAATGCAATAGATTTCTGTACATTGATTTTGTATCCTGTAACTCTGCTGAATTTGTGTTTCAGTTCTAGCAATTTTTTGGTGGAGTCTTTCGGGTTTTCCACATAAAGTGTCATGTCAACTGTGAATAGTGAGAGTTTGACTTCTTCCTTGCTGATTTGCATGCCTTTTATTTCTTTTGTTGTCTGATTGCTGAGCCCATGACTTCCAGTACTATGTTAAATAACAATAGTGAATAGGAAGGTTCATTAAGAATGTGACATCATGAGAAAGACTTGAAGGTGATAAGGTATGAGTCATGGTGACAACCACTGGGGCAGAAAAAACAGCCAGTGCAAAAGCATAGGTAGGGACATTCTGGGCAAGGAGGTAGTATGGCAAGAGGAGTGTGGGATTAGGTTAGGAAGGAAGCTATTGATTCAGATCATGGAGAATCTTACTGGCATTATTACTTTTATTGAATGAATTGAGCAACCACTTTAGGGTTTTGAGCAATGGCATAGTTTAATAAGATTGTTTTGGCTGCCACATTTGAATGGACTTGGAGAATGGACCATAGTGAGCAAAAGAAGCACACCACTGAGAGAATGCATACAGTATGTGTTTATTTATATAAATGGACAAAGTGCTAAACTAAGCAATATCCTGTTTGGATAGACACAGACAGGTGGTTAAACTATAAAGAAAGCAAGGGAAAAAGCCAATCAAGAGTTAGGGTGGAGGTTACCTGCAGGGAAGAACATGTAATATGATGTGTGTGGGGCACACAGGAGCTCTGAGTGGCCATGTGTTTCTTTCCCTGAGAGATTTTTACTGGCAGTCGCTTGATTATTACTTTTACTTTTAAGCATATGTTCTAGACACATATTTCATACACCATAATAAAAATGAAAAGAGAAAAGGAAAAAACCTTTCTCTCAGTAATAGACTACACTTTCACTATTGATGTACACAACAGTTTGTTTTCTAGGTTAAGACAAAAATTCCAGCTGTGCTTAAATATCTGAGAAATTAAAGAAAGAAAATTATTATATTTGGGTGTAAGTTTTTCCTGATAGGTAAAAATCAACTTTTGGCTATTAAAATAATACAATAAGACAGAGAATTGCAAGTCTGCCAGTGCGTTTGTAGGTCCAAAATCTTTAACTTAGATAAACATGCTTATCAATCAGGAAATATTTTTGAATATTCGTTACATGTGCAAAGAAGTTTGGGAGTCCAGTGGAATATTTAATCTAGTTAGCAAGATGAGATCAATATACCAGTCAATTACCTAAGACATCATATTAAATGCTACGTTATGTGGCACTAGATAAAAAGCACTGACAGTACATATCTGTGAATTCCAGATGTTGTGCACAGATATGGTTCACTTCTTTTTAGAAGTGGGTCTTGAACTCATGATCCTGAGATGAAGACCTGAGCCAAGATCAAGAGTTGAATGCTCAATTGACTGAGCCACCCAGGATCCCCTGAATATCTGATATCTTTGATATTTAATAATTTCACAAACACTTAAGCCAACACATTCAGCTTTCCCTTTATGATTCTTATCTGCCCAGAATATCCCCATGTTTCTCTTTCCATATTAGATAGGTACAAAAGCCTTTGAAAAGTGGACCATTCTTTCTGCGTTGGCATTTCATATAGTCTTTGGTGTCAATGAGGTTATTTTAGCTTGGAACACCCCCTGCTGGGCTGTACACAGTATAAATAATCAGGAGATAATGAATACTATAACTTAAGGAGTTTTTAATTTCTTGTTAATGATTTCAGTAAGAACTTAAAAAAACTGGTCATTGGCAGTTTTCTTAAGCAAATTAAAGGAAGTATTTAAAGTCACTTTTGGGGAAACTGTTTAGTAGTGCTTTGCTAGGTTTGGAGATATTGATGAAATATATTAACACAACATATTCTCTTTAAAATATAGCGATAAAGTTAATATATTTGCTGATTCGTGCACATATATCTGTCTTTTAGTGTTGATAATTTTCCTTTGGAGCTCTGGGAAGGAAAAAGTTTTAAACTTTTTTAGCCAAGTGCACTCTCATTTTAGGTGTCCACAGCTGACAAGATCTAAAAACAAAATTGGCTGTATTGACTGCCTGATACAGCTCTACTTTACATAAATACATACAGAAAAACAAAAAATTTTGTCTTTGTTCTATGCTTTGATGTATGGCTATCGCCCAAAATAAGTGGTGTATTTCAGTGAACTATTGAAAAGTCTGATTTTACTATAATTGTGATTCAGTATTTTGTTATATGTGGAGTTTTGAGATATTATATCCTTGGGAACATTTGCATGTGCTTCCAAACAGGTTAGTAGTCCCATAGGCTTTTTTTGTTGTTGTTAAATTGTAACCATGGTCCCTTTCCAATTCTGGTGACCTGATCCTCCCAAACTGTATTAATACTGAGAATTATCCAGGAGATAAAGTGAAAATGAGGAAAGTATGGCCTCAGAGGTATGTGTTTATCTTTTGCTTTATTTTATTTGACATTGTTTTGGCCTTAAGCAAAAAGAGGAAATTTGTTTTTGTGATTCACTTGCTTATATATAGGGAAAAAAAGAACCGCTTGGCTTCTTTTTTTTTTTTTTTTTTTTTAAAAGAAAGACATCTTTAATAATTCTCTTTTAGGATTTCTTCAAGGTATGACATATACCCTAGATTAAAGGCATTCAAATAGTCAGCAGGAATCTAGCCTCAGTTCATATTAATGCCTCTAAGAGTCGATTCTCTGCCAATACTATTCCTAGGGATGAAATTAACAGCAAGTTGCAACAGCTCACGAATGTCAGAATAACTGGCCATCTGAGTGTCAAGAGTTGGTTGGAGCCATGTCTTTTTGGGGATTTTTAAATATTCTGAAGTATTTATGGAAACTTGGATCAGTCTAAATTTACTCTCCTCTCTCCCCAGCCCACCCCTGCCATTGTTCTCATTGGGAGATTTAAACTACAAGTTCTGTTGTGTGTTTAGATAGGTATTCCTTGGAGTGTACGAAAGTGAGTAGCGATTATGTTGGATATAGGTGTGTGGGAATTAGTTTAGGAAGACTGCAGCCCCAAGGTAATGATGTTTGGATAGATTGAAATTCAGTTAGAATGGAGGGTTTTTTGGCACCCTTCCAAAGGTTGCCCTTCTGGTTTTCAGTTCCTAGAGGTATTTGATAGGGAGGTCCTATTAAAATTTACTTATTAAATAAGCACTTTCAATTCTGTTATGGGTCCTGAATGTTTGATTCATATTAATTAGGCCTGGTTAATATTTTTTCCCTTGTGTAAACTGAGAGTTCCTTAATGATCTCCTTCAGGGTAAGGATAGTCAGTTTCATTATGTGTCCCTAGAGTACTCGATGTTATTTGCCAAATGTCAGGTCAAGAGATAATGCCCGTTTGGCTTAGGGTTAACACTTGTTTTTCCATTTTAATGTAACTACTACTGAAATAGTTGTCCCCTTCCTCTTCCATTATCTCAAAAAAAAAAAAAAAAAGCATTGAAGATTTGTGTTAAATTTTCACAAATAATTCTACCCATGAGGTTGGCTAGGTTGTATTTAATAATCTCAGCTGGGAAGAGTTTCATGTTTGAAGCAATAGGGTTCTATGTTAGGTATTTGCCTATTTGTTTTCGGACTCCTTCTGTGCTCTTACCTTTCACTTGTCTTATTCTAGGGCCAGCACCTGCAGATTGTTTCTCAGGTTTCCTTGCTAACTAGTTTCCATATAGGTTTGGCCAATGTGAAAAGAATGGTGGGTAGGAGGAAGGGAGAAACCCCAGGGCATATCTTCCTGTTACCTTCTTCTTCAGGATGAGTGCCTAGCAGTGGTTGTGTCTCCCCTTTGTTCCAGCTTCCACATCGTAGCCCCTTCCACACTGGCCCCAGTTTTTGGGAGGGTCTTGGCTCCTGATATTTGGCAAAGTAACTTCTCCTCTTGTCCCTCTTGCCCTTTTTCTCTTTCCTTTTTTTCTTCTTTCCTTTTCTTCTTTTTCCTTTTCTTTTTTTCCTTTATTTACTTCTAATTGAAATATAACACAAATATCATACAATTTACTCTTTTAAAGTGTACAATTCATTGGTTTTTACTGTATTCACAAACTTGTCCAGCCATCACCACTGTCTAATTCTAGAACATTTTTATCACCCCAGGAAGAAACTCTGTACCCGTTAGTGGTCACTGTCCATTTTCCTCTCATCACAGCCTCTGGCAACTACTAATCTCTCTGTCTCTCTGGATCTACCTATTCAAGCTTCATACAAATGGAATTCTACAACATATGGCCTTTTGTCACTGGCTTCTTTCACTTAGCATAATGTCTTCGAGGTTCATCCATGTTGTAGCATATATCACTGGTTGATTTTTATCAGTTCTCGGTTTGCAATTCCCAATTCTCTTGAGCAAAACAGGATTTTCCTAGTAGTAGAAGGCCTAGGTTGTATCATAACTCTGCATTGAACCTTTTGAAGAAATGGGCAGTGGCTTCTTTCTGTTGTAAATTTGTCTTATCTCATTGTCTTCACTTTGGGCTTTTGGCTTTTCCATCTCCTTTAGAACTAGTTCTTGGTATAAAATATCCTTTTTTGAAACACCTGGCATGAAGTATTTCCTTGACTGAATCCTGACTATAATGGTTTTCTTTATATTATACATGAAAGTCAAAGCTATATTTCTTCTCTTTTGCATAAAAGATAAACCACAAAGTTATTAGCATTGTCAGGGAACAGAGTGTCTGGTTATTTAGGTTCTGCAACTTGAGCAATCTGTGCCATCTCTAATCTGGTGATAGTTCTTTTGAGCCTGTTTCGATTCCCCAACAGTCCCCATCTCTGTATGTAAGTAGTTTATTTGGAAAGAGATCCCAGCACACTCTAAGAGAGGAAGAGGGAAGTGAGACAGGGGAGAGAAGAAGCCAGTACAAGGTGGATTGATGAGTAGGTGACTCTTGAGAGCAATTGGAACACAGTCCTGCTAAGGATATTTGAGAAATTGTACAGAGCACATCCTAGAATTATTCCATCTGGGGGTCATGGAGGCTGGGGTATCTCTTCACTGTATTTAATTTATCATCTGTTGAGGGCTGCTCCTCAGAGAATTAATTCTCTAAGCCCTGTAGGTATGGTACTGTGACTAGAGAAAGCCCACAGGCAGTGACCCAGGTACTTGTAGTAAGAGGAGCTGTGTGTGTGTGTGTGTGTGTGCATGTGTACTATAGCTTCCATAGGCATCTTGGCAGGGGCTGGGGGAGAGAGTCTGTAAACTCCTTGAAGGTAGAGACCTTGCATTTGTATGTTTAAATTTTACTTGTGAATAATAACTAGTTGATTTTATGCATTCATGAAAGAAACTGCCAAGAGAAAGAAGCTTCCTGAATCTTAGGTGGGAACTGTCACCCATGTTTACATTAGAACTCTACTTTCAGGTATTGGTTCATGTCAAAGTTATACATGTTTAGAAAGAATCATAAATCTTCAATTTGCAAACAGACCATCAGCTTCACTGTCAGCACACCTTGAAAGAAGCCCCATAGAAATACAAAGTGAAAATTTCCTTGATGCCTTTAGCTGCCAAGAAGGGAAAATAAAACCTAAGAAGGGAAATTAAAATCTTACCCCCAAAGTTTTCATAGACACAAAGCTGAATGCTTCAGAAGTTCAAGAGCAGTGACAGGTATTAAAAAAGAAAAGATTGATTAAAAACCAGCAAGCTGTAGGAGTTTCTTAAAACAATGGACCAATAGACAGAGCATGTTTCAATAAAAAAGCAGTGATAAAAATGGAAATGAGTAGTTTCCTGTGGATCTCCTAGCCAGCAGAATAAATTTAGATGCAATCAATTCTCCTCCCTTAGATTAAAGCTGTGTTTTCATTAGGTTGAAAGCAAAGTGATAGGAAAGAGGAGAGTGCTAAGAGTTATTGAGAAATGACATGTAAATGGGTTAAAGCCACTGGCATATGGGAACTTCTCTCCCATTTTTGAATTTAGCCTGAGGCTCCCTTAGGGCAGGACTGGCCACATCTAAACCATTTTAAAGACTTTTCAGTTATTCCTGCCTCTCCAAGCAGGCCTTGGCAAGCACCATTATATAATTTAATTACAGAAACTTCACTATCCCTGCCTTGATTCCTACATTCTCAAGCAGGAAATGGTATTTAGTCATATCTGGCATAGTTTGTCTCCTCATTTTGAAAGTGACAGCAATGTATACTTTGCCAGTAGCATCCTACACCTTCTATTTAATGCCTTCAACTCCTTTCCCCATAATCTCACCTGTTTTTTCATGCTCGGTGTAAGCTTAAACCAATCTCATCACCTCTTGGAACCCGACTCTCCCCAGCTGTCAAGTGCAGATAATAGCAGTAGCTCCTTCAGAGTTGCTGGGAGTACAAAAGGAGAACACTTGAGTGCTGATAGCTTCCTGCAATGGCTTAGAACCCTAGTGCTCAGCAATTGGTAGCAGTTGGGCTTACATCGTTTTGTTCAGCTGCATTCATCCCTTTAGCGGTACTGAAAGCCTTGTCTGAAAAACCTGGTTTTGAACCCACCTAAAGAACCCATCTTAAGAACTTACCACCAGTATCTTGAATGTTCTGAAGTGAAACTTGAAAGACTTGCTAGAAAGTCCTCATAGGAATTTTCTCAAGTTGTGACACAGGGCTGAATGAAAAGAGGATTTTTCTTCCATTATTTCTCTGGTATTACCAAATAAATGTGTATATTTGAAATAACAGCTGAAGCGGAAGAGGTGGTGCTGTGGACAGATGGCTTCTGGTGACAAAAGATTGTTGAGCAGAAGGGATTATTAACATTTTGGTGAGGAATTGATTCTCAGTATACAACTATATTGGTGAAGGGGGCTAAGTTTCTTTGGCTCTACAATTATGGGCATACCAAAGATCTTTTGTGGCTGTGAAGAGAGAATTATCTTGTTGATGGAACTTCATCTTTCTAAACCCACTGAAGATGAGCCAAATATCCTTTATTATAAGTTGCCATCGAGAGTTCCTTTCTCATCACCAAGGAACCTATTTTCGGGTTTTAATAAATCAATCAGATTTGTTTTGGATATTTCATTGTTAAGATTTTTCATTAAAAAATTTTATGGATACCTTACAGTTAAGGCAAGCAAGATTTTCAATTATAAGAGTGATATGATTCCTTTTGAAATAAATATATATAAATTAAAAAGGAAAGTTTAAAATAATAAAGCTTAAAATGAAAAGCTTAAAAAGAAAAATAGAAGAGTGGTTGGCTTACAGGTACGACAAAAATTGTGAATTGTGGTATATGACAACTGAAGTTTGGGAACATGGGCCTTGTTGCATCTAAACTCCTCAGCATGGCTTCTGCACTGAGTTGAAAGGTTTGCCTCACACTGCCTGGGATCTCAGAATGTGAGAGAAATAGGGTCTTTGCAAGTGTAATTACTTAGGATGAAGTTATATTGAATTAGCGTAGGCCGTAAGTCCAATGACATTTTTCTCAGAAAGCCATGTGATAATATAGGCAGATACTGGAGTATGCTACTATAAGCCAAGGAATGCTGGATTGTCAGTGGCCACCCAAAGTTAGAAGAGGGACAAAAGAGATTTTCCTTCAGAACCTCCAGAAGGAAAAAAAAAAACAAAAAACCTTACTACTGACACTGACTGCCGACCTCCAGAAATTAAAAAGATTAATTTCTATTATTTGAAGGCGCTCAGTTTCAGGTAGTTTGTTGTAGCAGCTTGTAGGAAACTAATGCAGCCTCCCTTCCCAGTCCTGTTCATTCTTAATATTTCTTGAAGATGCATGGTGCTTCCAGACTTCTGTTCTGTACCTTTTCCTTTGTCTGGAATGTACCTTATGCTGTCCTGCTTCTCTCCCACTGTCTGGTGAATTGTGTGTAGGCTCTGCTCTAATTTACTGCCTCAGAATCTTTTCCTCTTTGCCCTCCCACTTCATCTATACACACTCAGCCATTCATTTGTCTCACATTGTTGTATTTTCTCTTCCCAAGATATGATGTATAGTTTGTTGTCCAGTGTCTGCATCTCAGTTCATCCCTGAACTTCCTGGGTGTTGGCCTGTTTTTATGTTCCTGTACCTTGGGATGTGATGGGCACATAACTGATTTATGTTAAACATTTAATTAATGAAAATTTCTCTTTTTTGTTTCTGTCTTTTAAAATTGTTTTTAAAGTTTTTTTTTTTTTCATTCTCTTTAGAAGATCTGTGTAAAAATGAATGTTACTTTGGCTGTCAAAACAGGCCATGGTGAGATCAAAAGTTAAATCTTCTTGCCCTTGCTGGTAGAAACTATTTAAAATTTGCTTAATTTAGAACTTATTTTATGAAGATAAATGGTAGAATAAAAGGAATAAACGAGTAAATAACTGTCTTAAAATTCCAGAGAATGAAAGCTTCGGTGACTTCATTGAAGGCCATTAAGAGTAAGGTCACTGTCAGCAAATCAGAGAAATATTTCCATCTAATTAATTGAGGTGAGTTCATAGTATAAAAGGCCTGAAAAGCTTTTATGCCCAGAATTATTCGTCATGCCATCTACCACAGTGTGTGGGAAATAGGTTAGGGAGAAAACTTGTGGGAAGAGGTAGAGAACTTTTTTTTAATTCTCTAATCAGTTGAGGATGATAAGACAGTTAAGTCATTGAAGGACATAGAAAGAGTTGTCCTTTAAGGACAGAAATAGAATTATAAAGGAGAGACCAAGTATTTCAAGGATTCTATGTCTGTTGAATTCTTGTGTGTTTTTAGAACTATTTTCTGGCATGGCAGCATTGACCACCAGTTAGGGTAATCTGTTGTGGATAAAAAGGTAGAAATAACCTGATTCTATCAGGTTCTTAAGGCATAAATCAAATCCCAGTGAGGTTATGAATTTGAAAAGGCTGATTGTGGTTGTGTTCTTAAATATCAGTTCTATGTAGGGAAAGAAAAAAAATATTAGCCACGTGCTCTTGGTAATAAATTAAAATTGCCTGAAAGTGAATGCAAATTGCAAGTTGTTCATGTTTGGTCTTTGCTAGAGAGCCTGCCTTCCTTCCTTCCTTCCTTCCTTCCTTCCTTCCTTCCTTCCTTTCTTTCTCTTTCTTTCTTTCTTTCTTTCTTTCTTTCTTTCTTTCTTTCTTTCTTTCTCTTCTTTCTTTCTTTCTTTCTTTCTTTCTTTTTTTTTTTTTTTCAAACTTTCTTTTCCCTGTAGGTAGGAAAGAATCATCCCTCTACTAGAGGTGCTCTTGCTGCTTTTACTGTCTGGGTCCCTTTTTTGTGGCCCCTGCCCAGTGAATTTGTCATTGTCCTGTAAAGAAACTTTCTGAAAATGGAGCTCTCCTTCTAATTTGGGGGGTAATGCTCATCTCTAACATTCTCTGAAACTCCTAATAGAGACACCCTGATGAAAATGTGTTAAGAGAGAAAAGACAATTTGATGAGCAGCTCTAACAGACAGAGGCTACAGATAAATGCAGTTAATAGCAGTTTTAGACTCTTTCAGTATCTATTGCCTGAAACTTTCAACAAATATTTTTTTCCTCATATTTCTATGGGTCGACTAGGCTTACTTAGTTGGGTAGTTCTTCTGCCTTATATGGTGTCAACAACTAGGATTGCTCAGTTCGATGCATTTAGCTGGCATCTGGTCTAGGGGTAGAAGTTCCAAGAAAGCTTCACTCAGATGTCTCATGCTTTGCTGCTTCTCTGCATGTTCTTTTCATGTGGCTGACTTGGGCCTCCTTTATGGCACAGTGGTCTTAGGTTAGTCAGAATTTTTACACTGTAGCTCACTTCAAGAGGGGCAGCTGCAGCCTAATATAGTGTCACTTCCACCTGAATTACGACCCAAATTCAAGGAAAGGGAAGTAGACTCCATTTCTTTTTTTTTTTTTTTTTAATTTTTATTTATTTATGATAGTCACACACAGAGAGAGAGAGAGAGGCAGAGACACAGGCAGAGGGAGAAGCAGGCTCCATGCACCGGGAGACTGATGTGGGATTAGATCCTGGGTCTCCAGGATCGCGCCCTGGGCCAAAGGCAGGCGCTAAACCGCTGCGCCACCCAGGGATCCCTAGACTCCATTTCTTGATGGAGACGGTGGCTGGTTCACACAGGGAGGGAAATAATTGATGGCAGCTGTCTTGGGAGAATACTGCCATGGCCTCATTAGTCACTATAAATTAGCACTATTAATTTTGTAAATCAGATTATTTTCATGTATCTTCAGCTCTCTTAATAAGAGCCATCTTATGTTTACTTGCCAGTTCCAACCAGCATTTTCTGGTCCTTTGGGAAAAGTGGTCCTAGTTATTCTTAGTAATTGGTACTGTTGAGGCAGGCCTTACTGTGTGCTCAGCCCTGAGTTTAGTTACTTATGTATATGAGCAAGTCCTTAAAGCAATCCTGTGAGGAAGGTATTATCTCTCTTTTCTTGAGTTTAAAAAACTGAGACTTTCAGCAAGTAAGATACTTGCCCAAGTTCTCAGAGGTTATAATGTAGGAGAGCCAGCTTTGAAAACTTAGAGGTTTCTGATTTCAAAGTTGTGCTTTTGTACTGAAATATGATAGTTCTTTTTTAGGTCCATTATGATTCTATTTAAAACTGCTGTCAAATCCATCTGCACTAGACTTGTTGACTTCCCTGAATCTGGTGCACAGAATTTCCCTGAAATAGTTGCTTCTGTTCTCGGCATGCAGATAGACAAAGGTCTATGAGATGAATCCATTAACAAATCTCCCCCGCCTCCCCCACAAACCTTTCTGATTTATGGCTTCTCTAACAGCAGAAATATTTTTTGGGACTTTGGCAGTTTTTCCATATCACCCCTCGAAATCTCTTTTTCATGTTCACATACTACCCACCTGACCAGCATGGAAGATAATTCTAACATCCCTAAGTCTTACTATTTTCTTGTCTAATATTAGCATATCTTAATTACATTTTCATTGCTGAAGTCTTAGACTGTGGCTGTCCAGACTGCAGAGAATTTTTCAGTAGGTTAAACAAATATAAGACTGGCTTTTACTATTTTAAGTGTTAGATTCTTGTCATGTTCTCTTGTGAACTTTACAGTCTGTTAAATTTTCTAGCACATCCCTTTAGGCCGTTAGTACTTTCTGAGCCTTTTTGTATTTCACTTTGATGTTAATATTTTGTCTTTCTGGTCATGTATTTACTGTTCACCATCTTTAAAAATAGTTAAATTGTTCAGTCTCAGGCATGGATTTTTAGTCTAACTCTTGAATTCCCTGAAACCTGTTTTTGTGGGTAAAAAAATGACAAATATATCCAGAAATTAGTCAGATTTGGGTGTTGGCTTAAAAATACAATAATTTTATTTTTTTTTCTGTTATTTTTCAGAGAGGACAGAGATAGAACTAGAAATGGCCATAAAAACTGACTTCCACCTTTTTGAACTATGAGTACAAGAGTTGATGGGAGGTGTGTGTCATGATGATGCCAACTTCTTATTTTAATGCCAAGGTAAAGATTTTCATTCAAGGTGGAAGTTGGTACTTCATTTAAGACCTAAAATACTGAATGACTTCCTAAATGGAATCCTAGTTACCTGCATTATCTTAGAAGTTTTTTATTCTAAGAAGTACAGTCCAGAAATAAAATAATAAATTTTGATATGTTGTGTTTTCATTTTTAACTCAAAATACTTTGTGCTGTTTGATTTTTCCTTTGCCTATGGTGTATACCATGGAGGTATATTATTTAGTTCCAAAATATTTGGGATTTTTCTGGAGATTTTTCTGCTGTGGATTTCTAGTTTATTTTCAGTGTGATTAGAGAATATACTTTTTGTGACTTGAATACTTTTTAACTTTTTAGAGACTTCTTTTATGACCCCCAATATAGTCTATCTTATGTAGACTATAGGCATGTGAAATGAATGTATATTTTGCTGTCTCTGGGTGGAGTATTATATGAATGCTAATTAAATTAAGTTGGTTAATAATATTTTTCATATCTTCTATGTCTTTACTGATTTTCTACTTGTTCTATCAATTATTGAGATGGGTGGAAATCATAGAGTATAATCATAGCTTTGTCTGATTCTCTTTGCAGTACTTTGTTTCATGTGTTTTTGAAGCACTATTATTAGGTGCATAAATATTTATGGCTTTTATGTCCTCTTGATGAAGCAACCCCTTAATCATTATGATATGACTTTTCTTTTTTTAAAAGAAGATTTAATTAATTAATTAATTAATTTATTTATTTATTTATTTTAGGAAAAGAGAGAGAGAGGGAGAGAAAATTTGAGTGTGGCTTGGAGGAGGGACCAATTAAGTTCATGACCAATTAAGAGTTGGCTGCATAGTGGTCTAAGCCACTCAGGCCCCCTGATAGAACTTTTCTTTTATCCTGACAGTCTTTGTTCTGAAATTTACTTTGTCTCATATTAACATAGCCACTTCTACTTTTTTCTCAATTTGTTACACAGAATATAATTTTCAACCTTTTTTACTTCTTTTTTAAAAGATTTTATTTATTTATTCATGAGAGACACACAGAGAGAGGCAGAGACATAGGCAGAAGGAGAAGCAGGCTCCCTGTGGGGAACCTGACACAGGACTCAATCCCAGGACTCTGGCAACACACCCCGAGCCAAAGGCAGATACTCAACCATTGACCCACCCAGGTGTCCCTTTTTACTTTTTTAAGAAAAAGTTGCAGCAGCATAGTGTTTGATGTTGCTTTTTTCTCCTAATCTGATAATCTCTAGATTTTAATTGGATTTTTAGACCATTTACATTTAATGTGGTTGTTGATATGATTGTATTGGAATCTACCATCTTGTTATTTGTGTTCTATATGTTCCTTCTGTTTTGTGTTCCCTTTATCCTCTTTTTCTGCTTTCTTTTGGATTAGTTTATTATTTTTATGATTCTGTTTTGTCTCCTTTGTTGTCTTATCAGTTAAAACTGTTATGTTATTTTATTTGTTGCTTTGGGGAGTATATTGTTCAGCTTTAACATATCATAGTCAACCTTCAAGTGATACTGTACACTTAGAGTATAAGAACTTTATAATGGTATATATTTTTATTTCTTCTTTTTCTCCTGGCCTTTAAACTATTGTCAACATATTTCATATTTAGATATGCTCAAATCCCTACAGTACATTGCTATTATTTTTGTTTCAAACAGCTGATAATCTTTGTTTCTTTTAAAGATTTTATTTATTTATTCATGAGAGACACACACAGAGAGAGAAGCAGACACAGGCAGAGGGAGAAGCAGGCTCCATGCAGGGAGCCTGATGTGGGACTCAATCCCAGGACTCCAGGATTATGCCCTGGGTCGAAGGCAGGTGCTAAACTGCTGAGCCACCCAGGGATCCCCCAGCTGATAATCTTTTAAAGAGATTTAAATTAAAAAGCAAGTGTTTATATTTACCTTTGTAGTTTCTATTTCCAGTGCTCTCCCTTTGTGTACATTGAAATTTCCATCTGGTAACTTTTTGTCTGGTAATTTTCATTCTGTTTGGGGAACTTGCTTTATTTATTGTACTGCAGGTCTATTAGCAGTTGATTTTTTTTCAGTTTTTGTAGGTCTACAGAAAGTCTTTATTCACCTTCATTTTTTAAAAGTCTATTTTCCCTTTTTTTATCCCAGTTAGTATTTTAAAGATCTCAGTACAATATTTTGTAGCTTATGTTGTCTTTAATTAGAAATCTGTTGTTCTCTTTATGTTTATTCCTCTGCATGTAATATGTCTCTATTTTGCCCCTATGGTTGTTTTTCACATTTTTTCTTTATCACTGACTCTAAGCTTTTTGATTATGATGTGCCTTAATTTTCTTCATGCTTTTTGTCCTTGGGATTCATAGGAATTCTTGGATTTTTTTGTCCCTATGAGTTTACTTGGTCAGATGTGTGGATGGGGAGGGCCGTGCATCCAAAAGAAGGTGCTGGGGCTTTTGGTGGCGAAGCTTGGTCTGTGCTGTCAACTCAAGACCCCATGTGGGTGGTAGGAACTTGATCTTGGAGTTGTGGAACTGCTTGACCACTGACTGGCCATGATCTCTTCCAGGTTTATGATCTGGATTGAATGGGCCTGGGTGCTGTACTGGGCCCCCACATCATGATAACCCTGAGTGACAGTGCCCACAGTGGCCAAGTCTCTATATACCCAGTATGTGTGGATCCTACTGTTGTAGCACAGTTAGATGCCAAAGTTCTTTACCTGCAGGGGAGATTGCTTAAATACCTGCTGACAGTAGAGCATTTTTTCTGAAGACTCCTTCAGTTGAGACAGAAAGTACCAGAAGCAGGACTTGGCAATGACACGATTAGGTACAAAGATTGGCATGTGGTAAAGTGCAGTGAGTAGCATTTGGGAGTGGTAGGAAGTACCCCACCATCTTATATTCTTGCAATATGCTTAAGAGCTTCATGATGCTCTCCTTATGCTTGCTGCCACCCACAAAACAAATTTATGGTTTTCAACCAACTAGGACAATTTTCAGTCACTATTTCTTCAAATATGTATTGCCTTCCCATCCTTTCAGGGATGCCAAATACATCATATTTGGCCATATGAGTTTGCCCCATCGTTCACTGATGCTTTGTCAATTCTTTTTCCTGTCTTTATTTCTGTCTGTGTTTCATTTTGGATGGCTTCTATTGCTGTCTTGTAGTTTACTAATCTTTTTTTCTGTTTTGTTTATTCACTTGTTAATTTCATACAGTTAATTTCATCACATATTGTAGTTTTCATCTTTATACATTCATTTGTGTCTTTTTATTTATTTTTAAAAAAATATTTATTTTTGAGAGAGAGAGTGTGTGTGCATGTGGGGAGGAGGGCAGAACAAAAGGGAAAGAGAGAATCTCATGCGGACTCCCCAGTGAGTGTGGAGCCTGATGTGGGACTCAATCTCATGACTCTGAGATCATGACCTGAGCTGAAATCAAGATGCAACTGAGCCACCCAGGTGCTCCCAATTGTGTCTTTTTAAAATATCTTCCGTGTCTCCATTTAGCATGTTCAATCTTTCTCTATTATTTTCCCTTTATAATTCTGTCAGTTTTGATTTTTATGTTTTGAAGCCATATTGTGTTAGAAGAATACAAGCTATTTACTATGCGTGTGTGTGTGTGTGTGTATTCACGTGTGCATACATGTATTGTGTGTATATATATCAAAAGTATATATATTTTTTCTATAAATATTCAATGTACTTATTTTAATATATATGTAAATCATATATATGATTTTTCCATTTAAGTCTTTTTGCTTTATTTTCTACATTGATACCAAAATTAATAAAAATCACTAAAATTACTACATTACCAGCTTTCTTCTAGTTAGTATTTGTATAACAAATCTGTTCCTACATTTTTATTTTCAGTATTTCAAGGTTCATATTTTTTTAGGTGTATCTCCTGTAAGCACTTTATTTTTTATGTATTTTTTAAAGATGTTTTTATTTGTTCATGAGAGGCACAGAGAAAGAGAGGCAGAGATGTAGGCAGAGGGAGAAGCAGGCTCCATGCAGGGAGCCCGGTGTGGGACTCGATCTTGGGGCTCCAGAATCATGCCCTGAGCTGAAGGCAGACGCTTAACTACTGAGCCACTCAGACATCCCTTCTGTAAGCACTTTAGAACTAAATTTTATCTTGTTTGTTACTGCATTCTTTGAATTAAAAGTTTTAATCTATTTACAGAGTTTGCTCCTAATCATCACAAGGCATCAAAGAGTCATAAAATAACTAATATGGGGGGAAGCACAGATATTTAGGAACTCTCTTACTAAGGTCTTGGTCATGGGCCCCAATTTCAGTGGTTTTTCTGACTTTCTTTCTCAAGTAGAGGCTGGAATTACAGTAGCTTCTATGAAATCATCTTTCTTCCTGCAGATAGGCCTGAAGATATTGATAGAGAAAAATGACCTTACTTTCCTAAAGTGTGAGACTATACTCAAGGTACTCTCATGGTCTCTTAAAGCATTTATGTATGGTATTATTTTGTATTCTGCTTGAAAGTTGATTTTAAATAATGTCATTCTTAAAAAAAAAAAAACTTATTTCTTAGTGTTTAGATTTTCTAATTGTCTCCATATTATTTAGTTCATGAAGTTGCTCCTTTTAAGATGGTCATGAATTTACCTGATCAGTGTTAGGGTGAAAATTTTTTTATTGTAATAGACCATACACTGTTCAGGGTCATTTATGATGAATACAAGGTAACATGCCTATTACATAAAAATAAAATAATTGTTTTTGTAAAATGAATTGGAAGATGTGGCATAATTAGACAGTGGGCATTTGTATTCTCCTATTATCGCTTTAGAGCTGCAAAAAAATGGAAGTAATTTATTTCATCTTGGTAATGCTCCTTCTTTCTGGTCCAACAATTTATCAGAAATGTTAATCCAGCAAGCAGTAAGTGGGGGTGGGGGGAGAAGAGGAGAGAAGGGATTTAAAATTAGCCTGGAAATATTGCACAACTCATTAAAAATGTAATCATGCGTAAAATGAGATCAATGAAAATTTATCTAAAAGTGCAAGGAAAAGGCATTTTCTAGTATGATACTGGATTTAATAGACTGGATTTTAATTTAGTCAGTTTGCTACAAAAAAATCCCTCCAGGCTAAATAAAACAGTTTTCCCTCCCAGTTATTGTACAGACAGCTAATTTTCAGACCCCTTCCTTCTGATATTCAATCTTATCTCTTGCTGGATATGGGTTTCAGTATATTGCAGAATTTGTTTTCTTTACATTTTCCATTACTGCTTTCATTTGCATGATAAATGATTAGAAGTAGAAACAGGGAAAAAAAACCCATGCAGAACATTTCTTTATTAATTTTGTTTAAATTAGAGTATCTTTCTTATTCACCCTTCCACCACCCTATTTAACAACCAGTATATCTAAGAGTTATTTTAATATTTTGTTGTACAGTTAGAGAAATAAGGTACATACTTTTTACTTTATTATGTAACATCTTCCTTTGTTCTTATGTTTGTAGTCTACATTTTGGTTCCTGTCTTGTGCTGTTAATGATAATGATGAATTTTCTCTTAAAAGAAACCCTTGTATTTTAACATGATCATGGGATGCAGACTTTAAAATATATTAACATTGATGAATGTAAGGGTTTGACGATTTATTCTGCAGACGATATCCTCATGATTCTTAATAAATAGGGTGTGTAAAATTGGGCTTTACTTAAGGCTTCTGCCCCTTCCCAGCTTAGCTGTTTTTTAGTCTGATAATTTAGAAGTCTGATATGATATAACTAACTAAACACATCAATGAAAATCATGTAATGCTTTGCCAGATTCTATATGGTAAAAGAAAAAAAAAGGGCTATCTTTATCAATAAAAATTTGCGTAGGCAAAACTTGCCTGAGCAAAAATTATGTAAGCTGAATAAATGGTGCCTGCCAAATTTGTCTGTAAGAGAAGAATCCTATGTGATCATTCTAGAATAATTCACTTAGATAACTTTTCTTTCTCTACTATACAAATTTTATATAAATACTCTCATGTTGTAAAAAAAAAATTGAACAGTACAGTTAATTGAGTGTTCCCTTGATCATTCCTCTTATCTACCCTCTTCCCTAATAGTAGCCCTCTGGCCAGCCACTATCCTTCCTGACATTCTTCTCTGTAGAACAGATATATACCAGTAGAAATACATTAGCTTTAATTTTTGTGAGATTTTCTAACATAAAAGGTATATTACTATTATAATTTTTGTCTAGATTTAAAGAATATTACTTAATATTACGTCTTGAAAATTTTTCTGTTTCAATACTTAAACTCTATTTATTCTGTTAAACTGTTGCATAATATTCCATAATATGGAGCTAAAAAGATCTGGAAAGAACTAAGTGTCCATCAGTGTTAACCATGACTAACTATGATGCAATAAAAACCTTGTGCATATCTCTGTGCACAGTAGAAATGTTTCCTTGGGGGAAAATAACAAGAAATAGAGCAAGGTTGATGGATGCATTTTAGTTTTTCTAAGTATCATTTTACCTAAATCCTACAGGTTTTATAATGGTCTTGTCATTCATTTTTAAATAGTTTATAGGTTCTATATTGATTTTCTCTTAAACATAAGAGTTATTGTCAAGGGAGTTTTACAGTTTTTAAGTCCACGCTTTTTTTTTTTGGCTATCATTTTGATGATTAACCTAATTTTATTTCATGGGTCCAATCAATATGGCTTATATGATTTCTGCTTTATGGGAGTTGATGAGATTTTTTTCTTCATTACCTAATATGTGATCAATTTTCTTTTGTGAGTGTCCCTGACTTTTTGAGAAGAATGTTCTTTAATGTGTTCAATGTTCTATTTTATATCTATTACATCAAACTTGTTAATTAGATTATTCAAATATTCTATATTCTTAATTTTTGTCCATCTATTGTATCTACTCATTCTGGATAGCTATATTTTTAGGCATAATCAAAAGTTCATATGTTATATCTTCTTGGCAAATATCCCAGAGTCCTGAGATCGAGTCCCACATTGGGCTCCTTGCATGGAGCCTGCTTCTCCCTCTGCCTATGTCTCTGCCTTTCTCTCTCTGTGTCTTTCATGAAAAAATAAATAAAATCTTTTAAAAAATGATTTTATTTATTTATTTGAGAGAGAAAAAAGAGCATGCGTGCATGCGAGAGAGTACTAGCAAGAGGGAGGGGTAGAGGGAGAGGGAGAAGAAGATTCCTTGCTGAACAGGGAGCCTGATGCATGACTGGGATCGTGTCCTGAGCTAAAGACAGACGCTTAACCCATGAGCCACCTAGGCTCCCTGATTCTTATTTCCTTTTAGGCCTTTATGTTCATATGTGGTTTTTTCTCTCTGGAATATTTTCTAAAAATTTCTTTTTTAAAAAAATATTTTATTTAACAAAAAATTTTCTTACTATGGGTAATATGTTTACTTAATTCACACACACAAGAATCATATAGTGTTGCACTCAGAATTCTTGCTTTTATCCCTGTTCCCTCTTGTCTGTTCTCTGTATAGATAATAATTTCTCTTAGATTCCTGGTTATCCCTTCTATCTTTATTCAAAGGAAAACAAATGCAAACATGTATTTCTGTTTCCCCTTCTTTGTTATAGAAAAAGTACGAAATTATGTAACTTGCTTTGTATCTTGCTTTTTTTTCAAGAGCTTTCTACATCAGTAGGTTGAGATAGTCATCAAACTTTTATTCAGTGGTATGGATATATTCATAGGGTTTCTTCAACCAATACTCTGTTAATGGACAGTTGGTTCACTTCCACTTTTTTGCTATTTCAAATAATACTATAATGAATAATCTACCTATGCCATTTTTTTGGTTTCTGAATGTGAATTTTATACATTTAATTTTATAATTATAAATTTATAATTATAAATTTTAATTTTAAATTCCATTATAGTTGACTTATAGTGTTAAATTATTTCAGGTGTACAATATAGAAGATAATATATATATATATATAAACATTATTCAGCCATGAAAAAGAATAAAATCTTGCCATTTGCAACAACATGGATGGAACTAGAGAGGATAATGTTAAGCAAAATACATATGCCATTTTTTATGTGTATAGATGTGTCTGCAGGATAGATTCCAGGAAGTAGGATTTCTAGGTCAAAGGATAAATGGATCTATATTTTTGGTAGAGATAGCTGGATTCTTCTCCATGAGGGTTATACAATTTCACTTGCCCATTAGCAATGTACCCTCTGTACTCCAGCATTAAGAGTTGTCAAAATTGTAATTTTTGCCAATGTGTTAAGTAATAAATGGTATCTCCTTGTAGTTTTGATTATCTTACCATGAGCAGATTGAGACTTTTTCGTAAGCTTAATGGCTATTTGTATGTTTTTTTTTTTTTTTTTTTTTTACTGAGTATGTGCATGTCCTTTGTCCATTTTTATTTTGGGTTGTTGATCGTTTCTTCTTGAATTCTAGGTAATCTTTATAAATTATGATCTTTATGAAAAACAATCTTTATAAATCATAAAGGGAGATCAGTTTTTATAATAAAAATGTTAATTCTTCCCCTCCAGGATTAGTCACTGGACTTTTAATTTTGCTTATACTGCTTTTGGTATTGTGGTTACTTGGTGGTTTTGGGGGCATGTATAAGGTTTGGATTCTTATTCAATCAAATTCTTATATTGTCTTTGAATTTTACAGTCTAACTTCTGGATTTCCTCACTTTATTTTAGTATTTCATTTTTTAGCTTTAATCCTTTGCAGTTTTTGCATGCAGTGTGAAGTAGGGAACCAACTTTATCTTTTCCCAGACTGCTACTCAGCCATCCTGACATTTATTAAAATGTCCTTCTTCATCTCAGTAATTCGAAATGTCATCTTTATAATATAATCTCCTGTTCATTTTGGCCTGTCTATAAACATTCTATTTTGTTCACTGGCCTGTCTCTTCAGTCACCAATTATACACTTTTAATTAGTGTGTTTTGATAGCTAGTAGGTCAATTCTTACATAATTTCCTTTTATCAGAGTTTTCTTGGCTCTTGTAAAATTTATTTTTCTATATGAATTTAGGATCAATTTGTCTAGTTCTATAGGGTAAAAAAACAAAACCCCACTGGTATTTTATTAGATTGCATTAAATTAATTAAAGGAGAATTGACTTTAAGTCTTCCTTTCCAAGAATATAGCATTTCTTTTTCATACTATTGTTTATCCTTTGGTAGTATGTCTCTTTTCCTCCTGTCATTTGGTTTGCACATTTCTTATTAAGCTTGTTCCTAACTGTGAATAGGTTCTTTCCTCCATTGTATCTTTTAACTGTGTTTTATTATATAGAATGTATTGATTTCTTTTTAACTAATTCTACATCCTGCCACCTTACTGAATTATATCATATTTTGTTGTGGTATTTTAGTTGATTTATTGAGTTTACAGATACAAAATCATATCATCTCAAAATAGAGATAGGTTTGCCTCTTTTCAGTCTTATGCCTCTAATTTCTCTCTCTAGTTTGTGCTGGTCCAAGATAGTGTTAAATATGGTGATGCCTCTGAGCTTCTTTGTGCTTAATTTTAGCAAGAATGCTCCCTGTGTTTCTACATTATATCAGAAGTGTGACCTCTGGGCTGATTTTATATGATGCATTCATCTACCCAAATCCCTCCAGCTGTCCCAGAGGTCACTTGTGGACAGTTACTATCCATAGGGCAAGCTTCCTGCCTCTCTGTGCTTAAGCACATTCTCTAGCTGTGCGATGGTATTCTTAGCCTTTGTGCAGACCAGACTGGGTATTCTATATAGTTGTTACTTCCAAAATGAACCCCTCAATCAATAAGGTTTGGAAGTCAATAGATAAATACTCAAGGTTCTTCGTCTCTCTGGGAAACAACCCAGAGGTGTGATCCATGTAGTCTTTGTATACTGTATTCCAGGAGGTTTAGGAAAAGGAGAAGATAGAGAAGAGAGCTATCATTGTTGCCTAGCACCTGGCATATGATAGGCACTCTTCATATTCTCTATGTGGAGAGGCATATTAGGGCTAAAGGAACACAGGGTGCTAACCTTACCCAAATGGCTCTGGGTACCCAGGTGTGTTGAGTCTTGGAGAGTCTTCTCTGGAATAGTTGGTCTAAGGACAAATGGAGTGGAACTGCTAGAGCTGCTCTTAAATCAAGGCATCTTTTGTGGCACATGTATAGATAATGTTCGTATGGTAGCAGAATTTTCTCTGGAATCTTTTAGAATTTGTATCTTAGGGCAGGCTGGGGGGCCCAGCGGTATAGCACCGCCTTCAGCCCAAGGCCTGATCCTGGAGACCCAGGATCGAGTCCCACGTCAGGCTCCCTGCATGGAGCCTGCTTCTCCCTCTGCCTGTGTCCCTGCCTCTCTCTCTCTCTCTCTCTCTCTGTGTCTCTCATGAATAAATAAATAAAATCTTAAAAAAAAAAGAATTTGTATCTTAATAAAATATTTGTTTGAGAGAGAGAGCATGAGTGGGGAGGAGGGGCAGAGGAAGAGGGAGAAGCAGACTCCTCACTGAGCAGGAAGCCTGGATCCCAGGACCCCAAAATCATAACCTGATCCCGAAGGCAGACTGACTGAGCCATCCAGGTGCCCCTAGGATTTGTATTTTAACTTTGACATTATGAAAAATTGCCAGACTTGTGTGCATGTATTTATGTGTGTGTGTGTGTGTGTGTGTGTGTGTGTTTTGTCCCCCACCCATGTGACTCTTTTCTGTTCTTCCTTCACTCCTGTCAGACAAATTTAGAATTTCTGGATCTTTCAAATCTTCTTGTTTCTTCCTTAATTTCTGAAGCTTTTATGGCGTGGTATGCTGTGTTTGGCTATACTTTCCAGTTGACAATTTTAATTTTTAGCTTTGTCTACTTTGATATTAGATCACATAATGAGGATTTAATTTCACTGGTTTTTAATAGACTTTATTTTTGTAAGAGCAGTTTTTGGTTCACAATAAAATTGAGGGGAAGGTATAGAGATTTCCCATATAACTCCTGCCCTCAACATGTGCATAGCCTCTGCTATTATCAAATCCCCCACCAGAGAGGTACATCTTACAAATGATGAAACTACAGTGACACATCCTCCTCACTCAAAGTCCATAGTTTACTTTGAGGTTCACTCTTGGTATTGTACATTTTATGGATTTGGACAAATGTATAGTGACATATATCCATTACTATGTTATTATAGTAGTATATACTGTATAAATGTAATTTTAATAATAAATTCTGTATGTATTATATATTATATATAATTATATATAATTATATTAATATACAAAATATGGAATATATTAAAGTAAAGTAATATGATATTACCCAAAGTACATTCACTACCCTAACACTCTCTCTACTTTTCTTTCCCTTACCTTCCAACCCCTGGCAACCACTGATCTTTTCATAGTCCCCATAGTTTTGCCTTTTCTAGAATGTCATATAATTAGAATCAGAGTATGTAGCCTTTTCAGATTGCCTTCTTTCACTTAGTAATATGCATTTAAATT
The DNA here is from genome assembly GCF_011100685.1 of Canis lupus familiaris. NCBI lineage: Eukaryota > Metazoa > Chordata > Mammalia > Carnivora > Canidae > Canis > Canis lupus. Next base: position 80,190,536 of record NC_049226.1, on the reverse strand, counting down.
TTTTAATGTCTTGTCATAGCTTGAAAGCTCATTTCTTTTTAGTACTAAATAATATTGTATTGTATGGATGTATCTCAGTTTATTTATCCATACACCCATGGAAGGACATCATGATTGCTTCCAAGTTTTGGCACTTAAGAATAAAGATACTAAAACATATGTGTGCAGATAATTTTTATGTGGGTAAATAACAAAGAGTGAGGCTGCTTGGTTGTGTGATAAGAGTATGTTTAGTGTTATAAGAAATTTCTAAATTGTCTTCCAATGTGACTATACCATTTTGTGTTCTCATCAGGAATGAATGAAAGCTCTTGTTGGTCTGCATCCTTGCCAGCATTTACTTTTGTCAGTGTTCTAAATTTTGGCCACCACTACACAGGTGTGTAGTGATATTTTATTATAACTTACATTGGTATGGAATATTATACAAGCATCTTTTCATATGCTTAATGCCATCTATATATCTTTTTTTGGTGAGGTGTCAAGGTCACTCATTTTTAATTGGGTTGTCTTCCTGTTTTTGGCTTTTAAGTTCTTTATTTTGGATAATAGTCCTTTTTAAGATGTGTCTTTTTTTCTTAAAGATTTATTTATGTCTTTTAGAGAGAATATGAGTGGAAAGGGCAGAGGGAGAGGAGGAGGAAGTAAAGAAGAAGGAGAGAGAGAGAGAGAAAGAGAGACAAAGAGAGCAGAGAGAGAAGCAGAATCCCTGCTGAGCAGGGAGGGCTCTCCCTCACGACCCTGAGATCATGACTTAAGTCAAAATCAAGAATCAGATGCTCAACTGACTGAGCAATGCAGGGGCTTGGAGCCCAAATGTTTCTCTTACAAACATTTTTTTCCTAGTCTGTGGCCTGTCTTCTCATTTTATTGATACATCTTTCTCAGATCATGAGATCTAAATTTTAATAAAGTTCAGCTTATCCATTATTTCTTTCATGGATTGTGCCTTTCATGTTGTATCTAAAAATGTACCTTGGGATCCCTGGATGGCACAGCGGTTTGGCGCCTGCCTTTGGCCCAGGGCGTGATCCTGGAGACCCGGGATCAAATCCCACGTTGGGCTCCCGGTGCATGGAGCCTGCTTCCCCCTCTGCCTGTGTCTCTGCCTCTCTCTCTCTCTGTGACTATCATAAATAAATAAAAATTAAAAAAAAAAAATAAAAAGGTACCTTCATTCCTTAGGTTATCTTGATTTTTATCCTAGATTATCTTCTAGGAGTTTTATAGTTTGCATTGCACATTTAGGTCTGTGATCTATTTTGAGTTAATTTTTGTGAAAGTTATAGATTTATGTATTTGCATGTAGATATTCATTTGTTTCAGCACATTTTGTTGAAGAAACTATGTTTTCTCCATGATATTGGCTTTTCTGTTTTGTCAAAGATCAATTGACTATATTTATGTAGGTCTATTTCAAGGATCTCTATTCTAGTCCATTGATCTTTTTGTCTCAGTCACAAATTTTTCTTTATTTCATCTCCAATTTGTTTTCTTTCCAATTTGTTTTTATTCTTTGTTTCCTGCTCTTATTTTGTGAGTGCAATGTTCTGTCATATATATATGTATATTTATATGTGTGTATATATGTATAATATTTAATCTTAAAGACTGACTTTTTATGTTAATATTTTCAAGTTCCATCCATGTTGTAGTATGAAGTAAAACTTCATTCCTTTTTATTGCTTAATAGTGTTCCATTGTATGACTTTACTACATTTTATTTATCCATTTGGCTATTATGAATAATATTGCTGTGAACATTTATAAGTTTTTGTGTTGACTCATGTTTTCAGTTTTCATGGGAATATATCTAGGAATAAAATTTCTGGGTCAGGGCAGCCCCAATGGTGCAGCGGTTTAGTGCTGCCTGCAACCTGGAGTGTGATCCTGGAGACCCGGGATCGAGTCCCACATCAGGCTCCCTGCATAGAGCCTGCTTCTTGCTTCTCCCTCTGCCTGTGTCTCTGCATTTATCTCTCTCTGTGTCTCTATGAATAAATAAATAAAATATTTTTTAAAAAGTTTCTGGGTCATATTACCATATGTTAACTCTAGGTTTAACATTTTGAGCAACTTGTGAAAAAGGTTTACAGAGTAGCCATACAATTTTACTATGTCAAGCAATATAGAGGATTTCAACTTCTTCATGTATCAATTCTTCTTCTGTTTGATACTTTTATTTTGTGGTGTTGATTTTCCTAAAATGTTTAGTGATTCCCTTATATTGGAAATTCTCTGATTGTTGTTGTATGCAATTAAGTTTTGGATACATTATAATTCAGTGAGAGATAACTACAATACATACATACTTTTAAACTACAATTAACTAGAATGCTTTGAAAATGGAGTTGAATCTTCCTGATTAAAAAACAAACAAACAAAAAGCCAAACCCACTTTGCTTAAATTCTTGTGGTGAAAGTTCTTTAAAAAACATTTACAAAAATATATAAGTTCATGATTTTTTGCTTTGGGAAGTGTTTTGTACCATAAAATAACACTGGATTCTTGGGGATTTCAAACATCTTAATGTCAGGTCCATGAGTATAGGTGGTTCAGGTCGGATATTATTACTATTATTATTTTAGAAGTTACCTTGTTAAATGGACTGTGTGATCTCCCTGCAGTTCCTCAAGCATGTTGAGTCTCTTTCATGTTGGAGCATCTTCCATGCTGATCTCTTTGCCTCAAATGCTCCTGGCCACTTTTTATGTTTTGATTCCAGGCTGCCTCATTTGATGAAGAACCAGAATCAGTACTAGGACTATGGAAGGAAGTTTTAGACATCAGGGAGAGGTGCTGTTGAGAACCAGTCATGATGTCTGGATCTCAGACAGGCATTCTAGAGACACGGTAGTGCTTAAAGTGTGGACAGAAGGCTGGTCCAACTACCTGGACAAACTCAGGATTACTTAGGGGTGAAGGTTGTAGACTGGAGTAGTGCCTGGGTCTGAGAATGATACCTGGTCCCGGGGCCTCAAAATTAGGGAAGCAAAATGAATTACAAATACGAGAGGCTATGGATCTGGATCTAAGCTGTGAATCCTGAATGGGCCATAGCTGATACATTGGATTTGTGTTCTTTGTACATAAGATGAAGATGATGCCCTTCAGGGCCTGCAGGGATAACAATGCCCTACCAAGGCCACCAGAAAATAGAATGTAAACTTGTTCTTTCTTCAACAGTATTTAGACTGTTCCTTAACAATGATATTAAAATCCTCTAATAATTGAGAATTCACTTTGTGAGATCAATGGTACCTCCTCTGAGTTTACATTGCCCTTGTAAATGTGTTTTTAAGTTAAGTTATAGATAGTAGCTTTCTATGTACCTTATTTTTTTTAAAGATTTTATTTTTAGGTAATCTCTATCCCAATGTAGAGCTCAAGGTTGCAACCCTAAGATCAAGAGTCACATGCTCCACTGACTGAGCCAGCCAGGATAGAATTTGAGGATATGTTTAGGCTGTGAGAATGGGATAAACATTTTCTTGGTGTTTCAAAATTTAATCAAATGGTCACTAAAAAGTTACAATAGATAGTAGTCAAATAGTGATGTGGTTTCTAAAGTACATGGGGACTAGTGCTTTTAATTAATTTTAAAATATTAGTTTAAAAATGTTACTAGGTGATGCTTAAGGTAGTGTTTTTAAATATTTCATAAAAATAAGTTGGTTGACAAACAAATAAAATCTAAGCTTTGTTGAACTATTTGGGCCCACTGAATTTGACAGTCATGCTATTTCAAACTTGGGCTGTTCCCACAAATCACCTTTAATGATCCTTCTTGGTAACAGCTCTCCATTGGCTATCGTCTTGGGCATCCTAATAACCTCATTTATATCTATTTCAAACCATCTTTCTTCAGTGATCATTGCTTCCAATTTTATCTCATAGCACGAATGTCAGGATTTCATCATTTCAATCTTGTCACACAGCTTTTCCATTTTACTATATGTAAGGTGGTACCAAGATGGTTCTGGAAAATTGGTGTTCAAGTAAACAATTTCCTTCTCAGGAGCCCTATGTGTATTCTTATTCTGCTCTGAACTACAGGGTAGACACAGTAGCTCACCTTTGTTTCATGGAAGCTTGATCATATGTACCTTTATGCTAACTACATTTCCCATTATGAGGTTTTCTGCATTAATTTGTATGTTACTTTTCTCCCCCAGAGTAAGCACTTCCTTTTAGGTCAGTAAACTATGATCTTAATTAAGTTAATGTCCCAAAACTTTTAATATTACTTTATAAAAATAGTACTTCTTAAATGGTGGCAGTTCCTTCTCTTCACTATAGAATATACAATTGCAGTACATTAAAACATTTTACATCATTTATACACCATAATAATTGTTGCACAAAATAGATTCCTCTCGTGTGGATTGATATTTTCTTTTATGTCATGTTTTGTTCCAGTGGTTGTCTTTTTTTTTTTAATTTTTATTTATTTATGATAGTCACACAGTGAGAGAGAGAGAGAGAGAGGCAGAGACACAGGCAGAGGGAGAAGCAGGCTCCATGCACCGGGAGCCTCATGTGGGATTCGATCCCGGGTCTCCAGGATCGCGCCCAGGCCAAAGGCAGGCGCTAAACCGCTGCGCCACCCAGGGATCCCCAGTGGTTGTCTTTTAATGTTTCAGCAGAGATATTCCACAACACATGCCTCTACTGGGCTAACCTTGAAAAACTGAGTGTAATACGGGAGAAATAACAACTGTGCCTTTCATTGTTACTGGTGGCTATCATTATTTGATCTAAGAGTTGGCAACGTGCTTTGTGGCTTTTGGAGAATGAGTCATTCTTAATAAATGCATGATGTCATTATTGTCATCTCTTGACCTTTTTAATGTTAATTAGTTTATATCCACTGCTTTTCCCACCTTTTCTCTACATTATTTCCTAAAACATTTCTTTGGTTGGGCTACATGGGATTTGCCTTCATAGCACTATGTATTAACTTTATATTTCTCTATCAGCCCTTCTTTCTCCAAATGAACTGTGATCTCACCACTTGTTAAGGCCACCAGATTCAGGTTGTTTTTACCATTAAACTTACTGGTGATCAATGGTCTGTAGTATTCTGGTTCCTAGAAGACTGAAAAACAGATTGTGCCACATTGTACAATTACTTAGAGACAAAGCATATGTGGTCTAGTCAGAAGATTTTCTGTTCTTACATCGGATGATGTATACATAATTTGGAACTTTCTTAGAAACTGTGTTGGTGACCTTAAAAGTGAAAATGCAGTTGAGATAGAGGAACTTCTTTTTTAAAGAACAGATAACCATATAATTTTCTTCTGCTGCTAGAGATAGGAATGTAAATACTCCTATGCAGTTCCTTCTAGAGTAATTCTATAAAACAAATTTTCTTTGGATAGAAAAAGATTACTATTTGCCATGATCTTACTCGTCTATCTGTTTTATAGACAAACTTGGTTGATTATTGTGAAATTTTTACAATGGAAGGATATTAAATTAACATTGTAGTATAATTCGGGATATTAAAAATTTTTTTTTGGTTGCAAACACTGTAAAACACAAACTTACATAAGTGAAAAAGAAATGTATGGCTCAACTACCTGAAAAGTTCAAGTAGGCTTAGGTACAGGTGGATCCAGAAGTTCAGGTTTGGTCACCAACACTTAGCAAACTTTCTCTGCCTTTACTCTGCTCTCCTATGTTGGTTTGTACTCCAGTAAACTCTAACTTGTGTTGGCAGGTTGGTTCCCAACAGTTCCAGGCAGACTTATATTTTCAGGGAAAGAGAGCATCTTTATCTTGAACTCTCCAGGAACAAAATGGGTATTAAGTTTGATTAGACTTGGGTTATGTGCCCATCACTGTTATTAGAAGGATAGAATATGCTGATTGGCAAGGTATCAATGCCTGCTTCTGAATCTGAGAGTAGAATCTGCTCGAACCATGTGAACCACTGGCCTATAGGATTGAACTAGAGTGATTTATGAAGGAAAACCTACATGCAGGATGCTGAGCAGCCAAAAATAGCAACTATTTACCACAAATGGTGACTTGGAAGACTCAGAGTATTTTCCCAGAGCATAGAAAATCTGCTCTACACATAAAGGAAAGCAGTACCCAAAAGGAATGCTGGATTTTTTAGTCATAGTATTGCCTTATGGAATAGCCAGAACTGATTCTTTCTTTATGATGTATGCTATTCTTGATAATTTAATACATTACAAATAATGATTCCTAATACTCAAATATTTAATTTTTGTTCCAGAATATTAAAATAAGTCTAACTTGTTTAATATTCAAGGAGACATGATTAGCTAGCTACACACCAAATCTGGAAGCTTGACTTACTGACTTAATTAAGATATGCCATTAATTCTTTTATTTTTCAGTAGAGAAGTCTATAAGGCAGAGAACATTACTCCCCAGAAACAGTTTTGCTCTTGGAAGCAAATTTTGTGTTTGCTGCTGTTTGACTTGGAACTGAAGAAGAGGAGCCTGACATAGAGGGGTGGGAAATCCTGACATTTGCAGATTGAGCCACTGAGAGCAGTACTTAGAGTTCATCTATAAATTTCCACATCATAGTGTGTCAATGTACAAATACTGTTGAGAATGACTCTCGCATGGTTCATAGTCATTTAGTGAATAGGAAATAAATGGGAGTGAAACATTATCAACTAATACTGACCCCCATTACTTATTTTTTTAAAAAGATTTATTTATTTATTTATTTATTTATTTATTTATTTATTTATTTATTTATTTAAGGGGGGGATAGAGAGAGAGAGAGAGAGAGCACTGAGCGGGGGGTGGGGAGGGAGGAGCAGAAGGAGAGGGAGAAGTAGACTCCTTGCTGAGCAAGGGAGCATGATCTAATCCCCATTATTGTGCTCCCTTTACCAGCAGGGGGAAATTGATTTGCTTTCTCTGGTGTTCAGAAAGTATAGGCAAGAATCTTATTTCTTGGTGGAAGGAAGCATTTCTCATTGATGGGTGGCAACTGCTGTTTATGGAGGAGGAAATTTCTAAGTGCAGAGGTTTGCAAGAATGGAAGTGATCAGTCCCTGCCAATATAATAGACTCACAAAATCACAGAATGTTAGAGGTAAGAACGATTTTTGAGATCATCTTGTCCCACATGTCATTTCATACAGGAAGAGAAGGAGTTGTTTACAAGTGATATGATTCATACAGGCTAGTTTTTGATCACTGTGAGTGATACATGGCAAAATGGGGGATTGTGTGGCCTTTGGAGGCAGACAGACCAGTGTATAGTTGCCATTCTTCTGCTAAGAGTGCAGTCTTGAGCCAGTTCCTTAACATTCAAGTGCTTTTGACATTCAGTTGTTTAGTGGGCCATTGTGGTATTATAGGTAAAGCACCTATTAGATTGCCTGGCACACAGAGTGTGCTCAAGAAATACCAATTGGCTTGTCTCATGCTAGGAAATATCTGACTTACTTTGGTTGAATATGCCATCGCTATCTGGAAGTGCCCTTGTAAGCCTTCACTTTATAAAACCTTCCACACTGTCACTGATGAGTGCCAATAATCCACTCATATTTGTTGATTTGATTTTTTGAACCCAGCCCTTTTACATGAAGCAAGAGGACAGATCTCAGTTCATATTTACTTGATAATATTAGGTGGTTTGTGTATTAAATACACCTGTCTCTGTGAACATTTCACATTCCAACATGGAAATCAACACAAATATAATACAGATAAATATAGCTACATGTAATGAAAAGTGATTTCAGAGCTTGACCTGGTCCTTGCCTACCTTTCTAACTCCCATCTACCCTGTCACCCTCGTTACCAGGTTCTTGGCTCACTAGCTTTTAGGACCTTCCTCCGAAATTAAGTTTCTATTCCACAACCTGACACCGATGTTTAAGTGTCAAGATGTGCCCTCTGTCTGGAACATTCTTTCTCCATTCTGGTTGGCTCTTCGTTGTCACTCAGATATTTTAAGAGTTCTTTGCTGATCAGCTCTCTGAGATGGCCCCTAGTCCTTTGTATTACATAAGTCTGTTAAGTTATCAATACAACATTGTTTGCTTATTATTGATGTTATGTTTCCTCCCTTTAGATTATTAACAACCCAGTGAGCACATAGTTACCATAGTTAACTCTGTTATATGAATAACTACATAGTAACTATGTAGTTATCTCTCTTGTTCCTTACTTCATAATCAGGGCAAATGCCCCCCACATAGGCAGATGCTTAAATATTTGTTGGATTACCGAGGAGTGATTTCGAACGACCCATATAGGCAGCATTGTGCATTATGAAAAGAGATCTGGGCCAATATTCTAAGCTGCTTTTACTCCAGACTATGTGATCTTTGGAGAGAATTCCGTTTGAATCTTGATTGTTTTTCTCATAAAATAAGGAGGGTTAGGGGATCCCTGGGTGGCGCAGCTGTTTGGCGCCTGCCTTTGGCCCAGGGCGTGATCCTGGAGACCTGGGATCGAATCCCACATCGGGCTCCCGGTGCATGGAGCCTGCTTCTTCCTCTGCCTGTGTCTCTGCCTCTCTCTCTCTCTCGGTGACTATCATAAATAAATAAAAATTTAAAAAAATTTAAAAAAAAAAAAATAAGGAGGGTTAAACTAGATCACATAAGGTTTCTTTCAGCTCTTCCATTCTGTGATTCTGTGTCTATTTTTTTTCCATACTGGACAACTGACAGGGTTCAGGACATGCTGCCCCAAAATATGGCACCACATTTTAAGCTGAAGTACTTTGGGAAATAGCAAGTGAAGGAACTTTGACCTCTCCTTTCTTCCCTGAGCTAAAACCCTCTTGTGAGAGGTGCCCTTCTCACCAGCACCCTTATCTTCTAAGATGGAACAGTACTGAGAGGAGTCCAGACCAACAGGTTTTGCTATGTTTCCACCAGTTACTATCTTATAAGCTTTTGCCCTATCATGTATTCTCATGATTTCCCACTTTTTATCAAACGTAGTATAAAAACAGTCAGGCACAACTGCTTCTTCTGGTCTTTCATTTCCTTACAAAGGCTCTGGTATAATGTGAAACTTACATTAAATAAGTATCTCTGCTTTTATCCTATTAATTTATTTGTCTTTGTCAGTTTAATTTTCAGGCCCAGCTAGGTGTGTACCCTAAGATGATTGAGGAAAAGTTTTTCTTTCCTTATACAATCTAGTAATAATTTACTCTTACAAGTCCAGGTGATCTTTTAAATGGCTTTTGTGTATTAAAATACAAACTACATTCCAGGTAGTAGCTGATGTTCAGATGTTAAGTAAGAAAGAAGTATTACCCAAGGAAAAAAAGAATAGCTTTATATAGGGATAAGTATTCTAATGCTAGTGGAATATAAATCCATAAATACTAAAGGATCTTTCTGATAAATGGAAAAAATGTAATAAGCAATTAAAACATATTTAAGCATCCAAATTATTCTTTCTTATGTAATTTTAAAAAAGAGACCTTTCATTTTGTGATTTCCTTTATGAACAAATGCTAACAATTTGCAGAATTATTTTCCTTTCTCACACCATTTGCCTTTCAGAATAAAGAGTATTATTTAAATACTCTATTAGTTTCCTATTGCTGCTTTAATTACCACAAACTTGAGAGTTTAAAGTAGCACAGATTTATTATCTTATAATTCAGGAAGTCAGAATTCTCTAATTGATCTTGTTGGACTGAGATTGAGGGTGTCAGTGAGACTGCATTCCTTCTGGAAGCTCAAGGGGAGAATTTGTTTTCTTGGATCATTCATCTTTTAGCATCTGCCTACATTACTTGTTTTATGATCCCTTCTTCCCTCTGCAAAGCCAGCTATATCTAGTTAAGTCCTTCTGATATCGCTTTTGGAACTCACTCTTTGGCCTTTTTCCACATTTGAACACCCCATTGATTACATTGTGGACTACCCAATATAATCTCCCTATTTTTTTTTTTTTAATTGACCATAGAAGAGGTCTTACTTTTTTTTTTTTTTTTTTAATGATAGTCACACAGAGAGAGAGAGAGAGGCAGAGACACAGGCAGAGAGAGAAGCAGGCTCCATGCACCGGGGGCCCGATGTGGGATTCGATCCCGGGTCTCCAGGATCGCGCCCTGGGCCGAAGGCAGGCGCCAAACCGCTGTGCCACCCAGGGATCTCTAATCTCCCTATTTTAAGATTGGCTGATGAGTGCATTAATCCCATCTGTAACCATTATTTCCTTTTGCTGGACAATGTAACATATTCACAGGTCCTGGTAAATAGGACACAGGTATCTTTGGGTGGCCATTATTCCGCTGCCACACACTGTTTAGGAGAAAAAGAGCAACCCCTAAAGAAATTCCAAATTCCAAAGCGTGTGCTGAAATGAAAGCAATGTATGCATTAATACGGGAGGATGGCCGCATTCTTGATGTATTTAAAAGAAAAGATGATTGCATCTACTCTTTCTAGTTTGTTGAAGAACAGCTACCATGTAGGGTAAGTAATGTTCCGATAGCTTGCTAGAAATACCAACAGCTAGGTATTTGCACCGTAGATTTTGGAAAACTGTCTTGATCCTGAAACTCTTTAGTCCACTGGCACCATCTTTTATGTATTGAGTTAGTGGAAAGTTGACGGTCCCATTTACATAGATCTATTATTGCCCACAGAAGATGTTCACAAATGTACTTCCATTGGAAGCTCCTTTGCCCCGCAACCCTGGCCTCAAATGATTTCTGTAAAAATCTACTACTATAACCAACGACACAATAGAAACCTGTAGTATCGCCCTGTGGAATATCAAATGTAAATTTCTGCTTTGCCTACCTGATAGCCAGAGATATACAGAGAAAGGAAAAGTTAACTTCTGGCCCTGATTCATCACTTTTATTGAGGTTAAATTCTTTTGTTTTAATGCACACTTGATTGAGCAAGCATTTATTGAGGCGGTTATGGTTTGTGGGAGAAAGAGACAGTTGAAGAAAGAACAAATGAATATAATGTAAATCAAATACTTAGCCCTTTTAAAATAACTACAAAGACTTAAATGTGTGTTCTTAATGGTAATTTTTACAAAACTCCAATAGGAGGCTTTGACAGTGATTGTTTTGGTGGGGAGATGGGTTTTCTTTTCACATGCTAATCACCTGCTCCTGGTGATATTTCTCTCCTTGACTGCAGTCACGGAATTGAATAATTTATGGAATGAATTTTGTTGTAAATTTATTGTGTCACAAGCAGGTTGTAATTTCACTAACAGTTCACTTAAGTTATTAAGTTAAAAAAAATGTGGTTGATAGGATAGTGCATTTGGAGGGTTTTTTTCCTCCCTGCAAGTTCACATCTTACATATTTTCAAAACAGAGCACTTGCCTAATTTTTATTCAGAATCTGATATGCGAGAAGGAGGCACACATTAACATAAGTGGAATTGCATTTGCACACTATTGTTGAATTTTAGAAGTCGTAAACAAATTATTGAAGATTTTATGGAGACAGAAATAGCATTAAACCCCCAGTGCTGTGTAGCTCCCTGCCATTGTTTTCTGAATAACTGTCCCCCGCTTACTGATGACGAATGAAGAGTTGGGGGTGTAAAGGTGAAGATGCTCCTGGGAAGGGAAAAAGCCACATTAATTCCTTTAAATTTTGCTTCAATTCCGAGGTTAAGATAATAGCAAATTGTCACTCCCCCAAATCTTATCCAATCCAGATGGAATACAATGGAGGATAGAAAAAAAAAATCTTTAAAAATCTCTCAAAGGGGTATCTGATTGGCCTTCATCTACATTCAAGACATTCTCAGGGCTTCTCTTTTAATGGTCGTTCTGCTGTGATAAGAGGAAACATTTGGCCACCGCAGAAACCTCTGCTTAGTTTCTACCCCCAGTGCTTCAGCATTCAGCAAACACACATTTAAGGTCTCCTGTTATTTACATTGAAATTTTTCTATTGACCCTGCCAGTGTGAATGAATTTCAAACAAGTCATTTCTTTCTCTGCATAGATGATTTCCCTAGGTTCTTGGTGGGGGTTACTTTTAATTCCTCTAGGACTACCCTCTATTCCTGTTAGCACCCTGAGGATTTGCTTTCTGTTTTCCACCCTGTTGCCCATGTGCGCCCCCACCCTTTCCTTACACCCTACTCTGGATATTCCAACTCTTGTGTGGGGGATGTTGGATAATAGCCACTATTCTTGAACAGGAATACTTTATAGGCCTTCAGAATAGACATTTTCACCATCTGTTACATAGAATCTGGAAGTGTGATGGGAAAACAGGTTATAATTAAGTAAAAAATGGGTAAGACTCTGTGTGTCTTAATGCATTTAGAGTTGAGGAAATAGCCTCTCAAATTTTCATGAAAAGAAATGTAGCTTGCACTTTTTAAAAAAATTAATAGGATTTTTTGGGAGCAGCTTTGGATTTACAAAAAATTGAAGGGAAAGTACAGAGAGCTCTCATATTCTCCTTCCTCCCCTGTCCAATTTCCCCTGTTAAGTCTTGCCTTAGTGTGTAAATTTATTGCAACTGAGGAGCCAGTTGTTGAGACATCATTATTAACTAACATTCATCATTTACATTAGGGTTTTTACTCTTGGTGTTGTGTATTCTATGGATTTTGACACATGTATAATGAATGACATGTGTCCGCTATTATGGTATTATATCGAACAATTTCACTGCCCTGCGTTTTGTCTATTCATCCCTACCCCCAAACCCTTGGCAATCCTTGTTCTTTTTATTATGAAGGGGTTCAGGACAAGTCTCTCCAAAATGTGCCACTTTGGCTTGTGGGGTATTCTGAATTGAAGATAATCAAAACCCTGTGGGCTCAAAGAGAAATCTTTGTCTCGCTTTTAACTACCTGGAAGAATCTAAATTGGGAGTCTTTCCCAGAATGAGAGTTATTACCAGAGATAAATTTTATCCGAATGACCCATATGTATGGCAGGATAAACATCTAACTACCAAACATCTGTTCTTCTTATTGCCCTGTGATTTACCCTCTTCCCCTTTGAAGCCCCAGGCCTCTATCCCATTCCTTAGCTCAGGATGGCATATATACTTTATTTTACTTTTCTATCTTTGAATTTCTCCTGTATGTGAGATTCCTAAATGTACTGAATGAAATTTCATTTTCTTTTGATAACCTTTCTCATGTCCTTTTAATTCTTAGACCAGCTCCAAGAACCATTGAAGTGCAGAGAAAAAATTTTCCTTCCCAACAACTCTTTCCATAGTTTTGCCTTTTCCAGAATGTCATCCAGTTGGAGTCATACAGTAGGTAGCCTTTTCAGATTGGCTTAGCAGTATGCATTTATGATTCATCCATGTCTTTTTTGTAGCTTGATAGTTCATTTCTTTTTAATTGGTGAGTAATCAGCTTATGCTTTTAATTGGTTAGCATTGAGTAGGGAACTCAAGTTTTCTGATATGGGAGAAAAGGAAAAAGAGACTTACCTTTTGCTCTCCTGGGTCCAGCCTGGCATTTTTTTTCTAACACTGATAACCTGGTAGATTTAAGTCACCAGCCTAATTTATGGATACCAGATAATGAGACTGATTTAACAATCCACATGGGAAAATAAGACTCATTAATTTAATTACATTTCATATATTCATATTAGCATTTTCCCTTGGTTAATTATAAAAGACATACAATGTCTAGTCTCTTGCTCACTAAGAAAAATAGACCTATTTTTAATGATGCAGATATACATTTGATCTGAAACCAGTTCAGGGAAGTTATAATTCTGTGTGTCTATACTTGTCTCATATCAGGCAAAGGCAATCCACAATTTTTTTCAACACATACTGGGTATTAAATACCAGTTTGTATACTGGGGAAAGATTGGTCAATGAGATTAGTGAATAAGCTTACAACTTTTTTATGGTAAAGACTAGAGAGGCAATGAACAAATAATGAACTATTTAGGTCCTAAAGAGTTCTGTGAAGTAAACAGAGTAGGGGCATCTACTGGGTGTGGCTCAGTGGTTGAGTGTCTGTCTTTGGCTCAGGTTGTGATCCCAGGGTCCTCGGATTGATTCCTGCATGAGACTCCTCACAGGGAGCCTGATTCTCCCTCTGCCTATGTCTCTGCCTCTCTCTGTGTGTCTTTCATGAATTAATAAATAAAAATCTTTAAAAAAAGAAAAGAAAACATGTAGTGTAATGGAATATTTATGTGTATATAGTGGGTATGTAGTTGTGTGACATACATGGGTATATGTAGTATGTACATATATATAGATATATAGTGTGTGCTTGTGTAGTGCATGGAATCAGTGCATGTACACATTTATAGTGGTGTGTGTGTGTGTGTGTGTATCAAGAGGCAGGTTGCAACTGCTTTTGCTAGGGTGTTAGGGAAGGCCTCTCTAAGGAATGGCAATTAATTTGATGAACAGTCAACCATGTGAAGATCTGGGAAAGGGCATTCTAGGTAGAGGGAACATCAGGAGCAACAGTCCTGACTTGGGAGCAATCTTTATCTTAGGAACTGAAAGAAGAGATCTGGCTTTTGCCCTTGGCTCCTGGGAGCCTTGGCTGATAAGATTCTTTGTCTACCTGGAAGTCCTGAGCCACACTGGATAGTTTGACATTGTGATTCATGGTGATTGTTTTGGACCATGTGGTAGCATATCAACTTCCAGAGGGACTGGAGACTAAAGATCAGCCATGTGGATAGCCAACCATATGTAGGTGACTGAATTCCAATAAAAATTCTGGATACCAATGGTTGGTTGAGCCTCCCTGGTCATGAGTATTGTCACATATCATCAGAGGGAAAGTTAGTGCTATACATGACTCTGCTGGAAATGACAACTAGAAGCTTTGTGTGGAGCTGTCCTGGACTCTGCTCCATGCTCTTCTTCCCTTGGCTGATTTCAGTCTATATCCTTTCTTTGTAATAAACCAAAACCATGACTATGATAGCTTTCAGTGAGTTCTGTGAGGTTTCTAGCAAGTTATCCAACCTGAGGGTGGTCTTAGGGACTCCCAAACTTGTAATTGGTGACACAAATGAGGGCAGCCATGGGGATCCCTGAACTTTGTAGTTGGTGTCAGAAGTGACAGTGATCTTGGAGTCTCCTTAACTCTGCAAAAGCCATTGGAATTTAAGTGAGGGAGGAGCAATGTTTGATTTTACTTTAGGAGGATGGCTTTGACTGATCTATTATGTGTTAGAGTAGTGTGGAAAGAGGTCGTAGAGACTTAACCAGGATGACATCAGTGGAGACATGGTTAGATAAGCCATATGTTTTGTCAATAAAGGTAATAGTGCTTACTGATGATTTGACTATCATATTTGCTGTCACAGACAGGCGTCTATGACTGGCAGATAAATGCCACTATTAGATATCAACAGGTTTTGGGTTGCATTACAGGAAGACTTTCTGAGGAATCCGGAAAGCTGTTTCTGAGCTCTTCAAGCAAGCCCTTTGAGCTCATTCTCTCCTTAGGACTACATCTTAAAACATGTTTAATACCATACTATTAGTGTTCACAAATCTTCCAATAACAGTTCTCTTTGTGTGTAATTCAAATTCTCTTTGTGTGTGTAGTTTAGGATAATTGAAGACTATTTGGCTTTTATGTATTGGGTGTACATTTGGAAGCTAGTACTTTCTTTAAGGTTGTTGTGCTATTGTGTCATGCCTCAGGCCCTAGGGCATTCAAGAATTTCATGAATCTTATTTTCTTCTGCATATGATATAAAATGAGTGTTAACTTAGAAGAAATGTATACACTTTCTAGCACTGGGTCTAGAATATAAAGGGTGCTAGATGAGAATTGGCAGAATGAAGGAAGGAATATAGGAATGCATTTGAGCCTTGGACTTCATCAAGGTCAAGCATAGGAAGAGCTCACAGATCCTTCAAGTGTTAAAGTTTGGGGCTGACAGGTGCCCTCATTACTGTAATGTATTCTATGAGTTACAGTCTGAAGTTTGGCTCCATTGAAAAGGATATTATGTGAATAATACCAATTCTATTAGTTCAAATCCAGTTCCCTTTTTTTAGATGAAAGCATTATTTAGTTTACTCACTACATCTTCATTGAATTCCTGCTGGGTACCAAGCATTAGGCTGGCCCTGGGGATTATAAAAGCAAAGAAGACGTCATCCTTACCCTCAACGATTTCATGTTCTTGGTGAGCAACACTTCCTTAGGGGATAGGGAGATGTAGAGAAAGGAATAGTTTTATGTAGGATAAGCATTTCCTGAGGTTGAAGTCCAAACAGCATGCTTTGGGGACAAAATAGAAAGCAGGAGGCAAGAATGCTGGAGTTACCTTTTGTCTCTTCTGTGACTTATTTCTACACTGGGTAGATAACCAGGATCAAACATTCAAGTCTATCTGTTCTTTTCCTATTAAAAGATATACATTTCATACCACTTCTGAGCTTGTAAAAACTCTTTCTGAACATTTTCTATGAAGCTTTGTTTTTCTGTTCCATCTTTCTCTGGGCCCTGGGAAATTGACGTTGTACACCAGAAACTAATTTAACATTGCATATCAACTATAATAAAAAAGATTCCTGAAATTCTACAGGAGTTTTAACAAGGAACAAAACAATTAATTGTTCTCAAATTTTTAAAAAATATTTTATTTACTTATTTATTCATGAGAGACACACACAAAGAGGCAGAGACATAGGCAGAGGGAGAAGCAGCTTCCCGGCAGGAGCCCGATACAGGAGTCAGTCCCAGGACCCCGGGATCACAACCTGAGCCAAAGGCAGATGCTCAACCACTGAACCACCCAGGTGCCCCTACAGATTTATTAATCTATATATAAATAGAGCAAACTCTTACATAGATGATGAGAATAATGCAAGTTAGATACAAAGTGTTCTCAGGGGAGAGAAGGTTCTGAATGAGGGACTCAAATCATATCTACTGGGAGCAGAGGTGGGGAGGTGGGAAGTAGGGGGAGTAGGACTGTATGCTACAGTCACCTTATATTGTCTCTCTGTAGCCTATTGTGTTTTCAGGAATTTTGCCTGCTGGTTGATGTCAACCTAATAGCTTCTAATCAGCCACAGTGAAAGTATCGAAACAGAATTTGGTAAATTGGTAATCCCTATGAGTCAGGGCTTTGTCCATCCTGTGCTGATTTTTAAACAATTACCATTACCCCAGTGGATATTGGAGAACTTTGGCTCTGAGATGAACTGGGATGGAAAAGAGAAAACTCTCTAGGTAGAGCACCTAGCTCAAATCTAGGTAGGAAGGCAAGAGAGGCCATGGTGTGTGTGTGTGTGTGTGTGTGTGTGTGTGTGTGTGTGTGTAACAGTGCAAAGGTCAGCAGGACTGAAGGGTAGGAGAAACATAAGGGAGGATTAGGAATGGGCCTGGAAGGTAGGGTTAGGGTCTTGAATTTCAAAATACTAAGCTAAAAGATTTTGTAAGTTCATTTGATAAAAGTGAGAGCCATGGAAGGTCTTACAGCAAAAGAGTAAGACAAGCAGAGATGATGTTGTACAGTTTTTTTGAGGATTTATTTTTATTTATTTTAGAAAGGGAGAGAGAGAGCATGCAAGTGGGGCAGGGAGGGACATAGGGAGAGGGAGAGAAAGAATATTAAGCAGATTCCCTGCTGAGCAAGGAGTCCAACGAGGGACTTGATCTCATGACCCTGAGATCATGACCTGAGCTGAAACCAAGAGTCAGGTGCTCAACCAACTGAGCCACCCAAACGCCTCAATAATTTATTTAATCTGTCATCCAAGATCAAGGTCATAGAGTTCTCTGAAATTCCTTGTCTAGGGTCCTCCATTTGCAGTCACTTTCTAATTCATATAGCTCCTGCTTTCACAATTTTTATTTATTCATCCTTTCATTCCCATTGCAGGTGGGAGGCCTGGGAGCCGACCCTGGGTGTAGGAAAGAGGTTTCTGTCTTTAGAAGGCATTTCCACATCAAAATGACATCTTTGGAATTTGTAGGGGTATGAGATGACAGACCTAATTTATTACTCTGTCCTCCAAGATGGTCAGCAAGTTGTTCCAATTTATTGACTAGTTCATCCTTTCCTTACTGATTTTAAGGGTGGGACTCAAACAGATAGTAATGTTAAGATCTGGACTTAGATCATCCAACTGTGTGGTGCTTTTCCCAGTGAGATCGAAGTATACTAACTAGAATCCCTAAGAGTATCTAAAACCCTTTCCTTTACTGTAGGGTTTTATGACACATCATATTAATTTGCTTGTTTTAATTGGGTTTCCCAGAAGGAGACTCCGTGGCAGAGTAGTAGGGCATTGTGGAACTGAGCAAGGAAGGGAATGTAGTCAATGAACAGTCTTTTATGATGCAAGTTACCATTGTGGATAATTAGTTTTGGTCTTAATCTGTGTAATAAAAATTATAACAGCTAACATATAGTGCTTATTATGTTCTAGGTACTGTTGTAAATCTTTTACAAATCTTGATGCATTTATTCTTTAAAAATATTTTTTATTATAGTTGATATGCAATGTTATATTAGTTTCTGGTGTACAACATAATCATTCAACAACTGTGTGTGTTATGCTATGCTCACCACACGTGTAGCTACCATCTCTCACCATACAATGCTGTTACAATACCCTTGACTATATTCACTGTGCTGTAACTTTCATTCCCTCAGTTATTCATTCTGTAACTGGAAGCCTATATCTCCCACTCATCTTCATCCAATTTGCCTTCAACCCCCTTCCCCTCTGGCAACCATCAATTTGGTTTCTGTATTTATGGTTCTGTTTCTGCTTTTTTTATTGTTGTTGTTCATTTGTTTTAAGTGCCACATAAAAGTGAAATCATGTGGTATTCTCTTTCTCTGACTTATTACACTTAGCATGATACCCTTTAGGTCCATCCATGTTGTTGCAAATGATAAGATCTCGTTTTTAAAATGATTAATTAATATTACATCTTTTTAAATGTATTAATCTATCAATGGACACTTGGGTTGCTTCTTCCATATTTTGGCCCTTGTAAAGGATGCTACAATAAACGTGGGGGTGCATATTTTTTTTGAATTAGTGTTTTCATTTTCTGGTGTTTTCATTTTCATTACTAGTAAAGGGCCAGTAGTAGAATGACTGGATCATATGGTAGTTCCATTTTTAATTTTTTGAGGAGATTCCATACAGTTTTCCACAGTGGCTGCACCAATTTACATTCCTACCAATAGTGCATGAGGCTTCCACTTTGCGCTCATCCTCACCAATACTTGTTATTTCTTGTCTTTTTTATTCTAGTCATTCTGACACGTGTAAGGTGATATTTCATTATGATTTTGATTTGCATTTCCCTGATAATTAGTGATACTGAACATCATTTCATATATCTGTTGGCCATCTGTATATCTTCTTTGGAAAAAATGTCTATTTAGGTCCTCTGCCCATTTTTTAGTCAACTTGTTTTGTTTTGTTTTTGTTTTGGTATTTAGTTGTATAATTTCTTTATGTATTTTGGGTATTAACCCCTTACTGGATATATCATTTGTGAATATCTTCTCTCATTTGGTGGGTTACCTTTTTGGGTTTTTTGGTGGTCTCCCTTGTTGTGCAAAAGCTTTTTATTTTTGTGTAGTTACAATAATTTATTTTTGCTTTTGTGTTCCTTCCCTGAGGAGACATATCTAGAAAAATGTTGCTAAGGCTGATGTCGAAGAGTTTACTGCCTATGTTGTCTTCTAGGAATTTTTTGGTTTCAGTTCTCATATTTGGGTCTTTAATCTATTTCGAGTTTGTTTTTGTGTATGGTGTAAGGAAGTGTTCCAGTTTCATTCTTTTGCATGCAGCTGTTCAGTTTTCCCAGCACTATTTATTGAAGAGACTGTCTTTGCCTCATTGTCTTGCCTCCTTTGCCATAAACTAATTAACCATATAAGTGTGGGTTGATTTCTGAGTTCTCTGTTCTGTTCTCTTGATCTACATGTCTGTTTTTGTGCTAGTACCATACTGTTTTGATTATTGCAGCTTTGTAGCATACCTTGAAATCTGGGATTGTAATACCTTCAGCTTTGTGCTTTCTCAAGATTGCTTTGGCTATTCTTTTGTAGTTCCATATAAATTTTAGGATTATTTGTTCTAGTTTTGTGAAAAATGCTATTGGTATTTCGATAAGGATTGCACTGAATCTGTAGATTGCTAGGGGTAGTAAAATTAACAGTATTAATTCTTCCAATCCATGAACATGGTATATCTTTTCATTTATTTGTGTCATCTTTAATTTGTTTCATCAATGTTTTACAGTTTACAAAGTACATGTCTTTCACCTCCTTGGTTAAGTTTATTCCCAGATATTCTTTTTAGTATAGTTGTAAAGGGAAGACTTTTAAAAATTTCTCTTTCTGCTTCTTTTATTCTATAATTTTACTGAATTAATTTATTGTTTTCTTTTTTTTTTAAAGATTTTATTTATTTATTCATAGAGACAGAGAGAGAGGCAGAGGGAGAAGTAGGCTCCATGCAGGGAGCCCGACGCGAGACTCGATCCCAGGTCCCCAGGATCACACCCCAGGCTGCAGGTGGTGCCAAACCGCTACACCACCGGGGCTGCCCTCATTTATTATTTTCAATAGTTTTTTTGGTGGAGTCCTTAAGATTTTCTGTATATAGTATTATGTCATCTGCAAATAGTGAGTTTTACTTCTTCCTCACTAATTTGGATGCCTTTTATTTATTTATTTATTTGTGTCCAACTGCTGTGGTGAGGACCTACAGTACTATGTTGATTAAAAATAACAAGAGTGGATGTCCTTGTCTTATTTCTGATCCTAGTGGAAAAGCTCTCAGTTTTTCTCCATTAAGTATGGTTTTAACTGTGGGTTTTCACTTATGACTTTTATTATTTTGAAGTATGTTTCCCCTAAACCCACTTTGTTGAGAGTTTTTATCATGAATGTATGTTTAACTCATTTATGCTTTATAACAACATTATAGTTTCTCCATTTTATAGATGAGGAAAATGAGGCAGAGAGAGTGGAGTCAGTGTCCAACATTGCATAGCTTGTAAATGGCAGATCCAGCAATTTGTAGGACTTGCATAGACTATAGGACTGATTTTACAGGGGGAAATATTGTTAGTAGTGAAGTGCTGAAAAACCAGGGCAATTACATCATTGGTGAAAATTGGTGCAAAGTATTGGTTTTGTCCTTTAGTAGTTAAGTGTTTGTGAAAACCCAGGCATGGCCCTTAGGTATGCCATTCTTTTTTTTTTTTTTTAAGATTTTATTTATTTATCTATGAGAGACAGAGAGAGAGAGAGAGGCAGAAACACAGGCAGAGGGAGAAGCAGGCTCCACGCAGAGAGCCTGATGTGGGACTTGATCCCGGGTCTCCAGGACCACGCCTTGGGCTGAAAGCAGTGCCAAACCGCTGGGCCACTGGGGCTGCCCTAGGTATGCCATTCTAATGAAACAAAGTAGACAATAATTTCCCAAAGAAAGCCTTTTGAGAAAAAGTTGCTTAAAGGAGAGTGTCCACTTGAATGATATTAAAGTGGATTTGTTATAATGCTATATGTAGAATGAGGAATAGGAGAAAACACAGAAACCCAAGCCTTCTATTTTTGCTAGCATTGGTTTATACATCCTTTTGTTTTCCCCATCTCTTTATATAAAAAATTAAAATGGAGAAAATACTTTTACCTTTCATTTTTTAGTAGAAATACTGTTAGGAATCTAATATTTCTGGAATATGTTTAATTTTTAATCTGCATTTTATTTATCTGTCCTATTGATGTCATGGGTGCTCACTTAGCCCAGAATACAGGTTAGTAAACTCTTAACCTGAGGATGAAAAAGGATTAAAAAGAATACTTCATGGTTTAGGTAATCATTTGAGTTACTGTCTCTCCTCTTTCAAGAACTATTCCATTTCTTGCCCTTTCCACACGTGCCATTTTGTGCTTTCCAAAGCTCCATTGCCCCCCCCGCCCACACACACACAAGACTTCAAGGCATTATTTCCAAAAGAATTACAAATGAATTACTTAAAAAAATTAGACCTTGATTTGCACCATAATGGCAAGAAAATAAAGTATTTCTATTTTATTTATCTATATTCAAATTAGAACATTGTTGCTTTGTGATTTGAAATACACACTAAGATACTTTTATTATTCCTAAAGAACAGTGTTAGTTAATCTGCTCCTTAAGCATATTAGCTTGTGGAAAATTGTGTAAAGACAATACAGAATTTGAAGAAATATGGAAAAGTTATTGGTCAAAAAATATGCCAAACCAGTGTCATTCCCATTATTATGTATTGTAAATAAACACATTAGTGTAACAGCTAACCTTTCTGTGTCAGCAGCACTTAGCACACTGTATTGCACATTGTAGCACTGAATAAAAGCTTGTTGAATGAACAGATGGATGGATATGTGATGGTTAATTTTATGTGTAAACTTAGCTAGGCTACAGTACCTAGATATTTGGTCAAACATTATTGTAGATGTCTCTGTGAAGGTATTTTTTAGATGTGATTAATATTCAAATCAGTAGACTTTGAGTAAAATGGATTATTCTTTATAATGTGGGTGGGCTTCATTTAATCAGTTGAAAGCTTTAATAAAAACAAGACTGACTTCCCCTAGGGGAGGGAATTCTGCCTATAGGCTTGAGAAGTGAAATACTAACTTCCATGGGTCTCTAAACTGCTAGTTTTAGGATTTGCCAGCCTCTACAGTCACATGAGTCATTTTGTTAAAATCACTCCTGTTGTCGATCTTGCTCACTCTCTCTGTACCTGTCTGTCTATCTACACACCATAATGGTTATTGCTTCTATTTCTTTGGAGGACACTTAGTAATACAGGATGATAACCACTGCATAAATATATTATGACTTCTGTATTTGTATTAGAGATGTGAAGGCAAAAAACGTACCCTCCCAAAAGGTTATGTCAAGATCAACACCAACTTAGTTATTACCAATGAAATTTTTTTGAAACTAATTTGCCTTGGGGTGAAATTTTTTCTTTTCTTTTCTTTTTTTCTTTACCAAAGCCCTCTCTTATCCTTTTTCTTTTCTTCTTTTCCTCCCCAGACACCCTTTGGATTTACACTGACTTGTCTCTTTAAAGCTGTTGGTTTCTATATCCCTACTAGAATTTGATTTGATAAGGGTATAGGAATTTCTCTAAATATTAGCCACATTCTTTTCCTGGGTTTTCCACGGAGTAGCATTGGTGACCTTGGCCATATCATTAATCCTCTCAGTCTTCTCTGATAAGTA
Source organism: Canis lupus familiaris (assembly GCF_011100685.1). Taxonomy (NCBI): domain Eukaryota; kingdom Metazoa; phylum Chordata; class Mammalia; order Carnivora; family Canidae; genus Canis; species Canis lupus. The sequence goes on along the minus strand of NC_049226.1, from coordinate 80,167,340 downwards.
ACGATCTCTAAAATATGTTGCAGCTCTAAAAGTTGACAATGCCAACTGACTTGTTCAGTAATTATTACAAAGGAATCACTATGTCTTTTGCTTATCTTATTGTGAAAATGATAGTGGCAATAATAATTTTTTTGACATTTGTTACCCTGTGTTTTAGTGGTCTAGGTGGGATTATAAATTAGAAAAAATAGGGATCCCGGGGTGGCTCAGCGGTTTAGCGCCGCCTTCCACCCAGGGCGTGATCCTGGAGACCCGGGATCAAGTCCCCCATCGGGCTCCTTGCATGGAGCCTGCTTCTCCCTCTGCCTGTGTCTCTGCCTCTCTCTCTGGGTCTCTCATGGATAAATAAATGAAATCTTTTAAAAAATTAGAAAAAAATAAAATTTATTTCTTTTATTTTTTATTTTTTTATTTTATTTTTTAAAAGAGAACTTAAAACAAACCTTGTGTCCATTTTACAGGCACCCATGATTATAGAATAAGGGATGTCAGATGGCACCATAACAGGACAGAAACACAGAGAGTAGCCATGTAGGAATTGTAAAACAACATTCAGGAGAGACCACTTCACAGTTACTTCTGCATGTGGTCCAACTGCATTAGGAGGCCATAACAAGGGCTTGGGTGCAAGTAAGGTGAAAATTTAGGGCCTCATTCCATCTAGTTTATTCTATCTCGTATCTACTCCTTTAAACAATATTAAAAAAAAGCTTTACGATGTAACTGGTTAATCAAAATAATTCTTTGTTTAGAGGTTTTCCTTTTAGTCTAGCAAAACTTGTTTTGTGTAGACCAACATTCAACTGGATAGATAATTAATATGGTTATTAATTTAAAAGTTGGGTGAAGAGCTCCTTTTCCTATAGGCTACTGTGATTTTTGATCCTTAATTTGATTAAATGTTTCACAGGATTGAAACCTTCCCCTTGAGAGTTACACACATTACCTGAATTCTTTGAGACAATGGTTCTTTCTACTGTAGGACTCTTAACAGTGTTCTTTCAGTTGAGGGACTATTGATCAGTTTGCCGGCATTATAGATTTTCATCAGCAACAGGGCTTCTGAAACCAGTGCAGAGTTGTCTTTGAGAGAAACTCCTGTCCCATAAAAATTTTAAGAACTGCAGCAATGACTATCTGTTTTGATTATTTTAAATGCAGCCCTTTTTGGCAGTCTGGCCCAGAAGATGACCTCTTTGAGCCCTTTTCAGTAGTGTGATTTTTAAGATTCTTTGCTGGAAAAACTAACTGAATCCCTTGCAGAAATAGATCAACTAGGGACTCATAAGTGTTCATTGTTTTTCATTTGAGAGTCTTTTGCTGCTCTGAGGATAGAGACAGGCTCATTGCTGGGGATTAAAGGGTTTCAAGGCAGGCCAAATGATAACCAGCTGGCCTAAAGTAAAGTTTATATTCTAAGCCTTTGTTTTATACCCCTGAAGATTTTATGTTTACAAAAGAATTCAAAATGAATTTTCCATTAGGTACGTGCTGGTACCCTCTAAGTCTTGTCATATAGGGAAAGGGAGAAAAAGTTGAGGTAGATAAAAAGAAGGAGGTGTTACAGCAAATAGGAGTGAGAACCAAGAAATCTTACAGCCCTGAAAAACAATTGTGGACCTAATAATGTTTTTGGAACCACTGAAGGCTAGACTGGTGGAAATTCCATATTTTCACCAATCCAAACAAAAATCCAGAATTAGAAAACGGAGCTTGATAGTTTGGTTCTCCTGTTCTCTTTTAACCTTAGTAGTAATTTTTCAATAAAAAATTATGTGCTTCAGAGAGGGAAACATTGTAATCCGAACAAGAGGGCTTGTGTGCTATCTTGTGACATGGTATTCTGTGACATTTAGCTGAGGATTGACATTGCAACAGTTGAGAAAGCACCAATGACTGTTTCTAAGCAAAGGCGAGAATGACTTTGGTATTTTTTGGGGAGGGACGTACCCACCGAGATAGAAGGTCAGTCCCATTTTCATGAGGAAGTTTCACTTTGATCGTTACTTTTGAACCTCATCAAGATTCTGAAGGACAGCATGCCAGGGCAAACCTTGCTTCTCAGTGAACATTTAGTTGCTGTGAAACAAGACAGAGGGGCTTTGAGGCAGAGGGTAAACCCAGGAGGTGGGGGGCCTATAGCTTAGCCACTTTTAGAGCCCTCTTTAAAAAAACATAAAATGATTGATACAAAATTAAGTGTGAAGGTAAATATGTAGATTGAGAACAGAAAACAAAATAACAAAACTTAAAAAGTAAACACAATAAAACTCACATGGCCCAGGAAAATAATATAATATTTTAATTAATTAATTGCCCAATATACCTCAATGATACTTTTTCCTTATAGTTTGTGGCTACATAGTCTTGACCTTGATTTTTAAATTTAATTTCAATTTCCCTTACCTTTAATGAAATATAACTGACATATAATGCTGTATAGAGTATACAGCGTGATGGTTTTATACATGTATTTAACAATGATTTTTAAATTTTGCTTTTCTTTTTTTTTTTAATTTATTTATGATAGTCACCAGAGAGAGAGAGAGAGGCAGAGACATAGGCAGAGGGAGAAGAAGCAGGCTCCATGCACCGGGAGCCTGATGTGGGACTCGATCCCGGGTCTCCAGGATCGCGCCCTGGGCCAAAGGCAGGCACTAAACCGCTGCGCCACCCAGGGTTCCCTTAAATTTTGCTTTTCATTGAGAGGACAGAAAGACAATTCAATTTTTTTTTTTTTTTTTTTAGCATGGCTGGTTGGCACTTGTTTTTTTGTTGGTCCTTAGAAAAAAATTATTTTAAAGAAAAATGTATTTTTGTATCCTAAATCTTTATTGGTAGCACTATATGAAATTATAAAATCATTTAGGATTCACATGGAACAAAATTGCTCCAAAGTCTCGTTTCTGTGTGGGGTATGTGATTTCAAGGCATTTCAAGTTTCCTTAGACAGTGAACAGTCTTGGCCTTTGAACTGACAACAGTCATTTGTTTTCAGTACATTGTAAGTTTTATGTCATTTTCATCAATATCCAAATTTCCTCACAAATCAAAAATAAATTTAATTTTTCCCAGTGTGTCATTTGTGTTCCTTCTCTTCTTAGTTTAATGATCAAATAGTCCAAGACTGTATTCAGTTATGGCTAGTCAACATTTATCTCTTCCTTTATTTGTTTTAAAAAGATTTTATTTATTTATTCATGAGAGATAGAGAGAGAGAGGAAGAAACACAGGTAGAGGGAGAAGCAGGCTCCCTCCGGGGAGCCTGATGTGGAACTTGATCCCAGGACTCATCAGATCACGGCCTAAGCCAAAGGCAGGTGCTCAACCACTGAGCCACCCAGGTGCCCCTTTTCTCTTCCTTTAATGAATCATTGCTTTGGTATGATTTAAACATTTTGGATACAATTCTTTTCTTGATGTCAAAGTAATTTCTATTGATTTCAACTCTCATCTTTATTTCTTTTGTTTTATATCATTATTTTTTATCTGAACTTGCAGATCTTTAATAAATAAATTTAAAGATGCCAAAAGAAGATATGCTAACTATACATCTGAATCAGGAGTCTTTAATTTCTTCCTTGCTTGATTAAAACCTTGTAAGACATCTTTTTTTAAAAATTATTTATTTATTCATTTGAGAGAGAGAAACAAGAGAGCACACACAGGTGTAGAGGGAGGGGGAAAGAAAGAATCTCCAGTAGACTCCCTGCTGAGTGCAGAGCCCAACATGGGGTTCGATCTCACGACCCTGAGATCATGACCTGAGCTGAAATCAGAGTTGGATGCTTAACTCACTGAACCACCCAGGCACCCCTGGTAAGACATCTTTTAAAATTGTAGCAAAAAACCAACCAAACAAACAAAAACAAACAAAAAAAGAAACCTTTCCTGTGAAATAAAGAAAAAAGAACGTATGGTGTGTTTTATTTACACACACTGGATCATTTCTGACAAGACAGAGTGTCTATTTTGACTATGCACTGGTGAGAGCTGAATCCTTTGCTTGCGGTTTTATATATCTGATAATTAGAAGAATTTTTTTTTACAGAATAGCTTCTGGCTTGATACCTTTCAAACATTGTCATATCATGATACAACCTCTGACCCTGCTCCTTCATGTCTTATCGGTAGGCAAATGGACACAGTGGGAAGTCAGGGGTATTCCTTGGAAGCCATTTCTCTGGGAAGATGAGCAATATTTTCAGTACATGTTGAAGGAACAGCAAAAACACATAGCTGGATCCCGTAAATCCCAAATCACCTTCCCCTTTCCCACATTCCCCTTTCCAAAACATAAAAAAAAAAAAAAAAAAAAAAAAAAAAAAGCCTGCAGTAACTTTAATGCCACCCAATACAAGGGGAAGTGCATTAGAGAAGTCAGAGGGGAAAGAGATAGTTTAACTAATTTGGTTCAACATATCTTGGCTTTGAAAGTTTTATGAAATCATATTGTGAGGGACCTTCCAGTGCTTTGGAAGGGGCTATCCAAGGGAGAGGCCCCAAAGCTGAAACTCCATTAGCAGCATAGTAAAGACGTCTCAGCTGTAAAGATAAAGTACAATTTGTATGTTCCACCCAGGTCTTCTCTTGGTCATCGATAGGTCTCTTTCTGGGGCACACATTTTTCATCAGTAACCTAAGTTAATTTTTGCATCTAAATATTTTCTAGAATACTTTTCTTGTTATCTCCTCTTTCTGGCTTTTCCTCTTTCAGCTCCCTCTATCCACGTGCTTATCTTGGAGGAAACCTCTCTCTGGGCGTATGTACTCTCATACAGTTGTGCAGTTTTAACTTGAGTGTGAAGCCAGGTTTTTTCCATGTCCTTCATAGCTGCATGTGAAAATGGTTCCTTTGTATATTGGCTTTGGTTGAGTATCAGAGGCTCCCTCAAATCTACCTTAAGCATCATACATGTATTGGTTTTCTTTGTTGATTTTATTTTCTTTTTAAATATTTTATTTATTTATTCATGAGAGACAGAGAGAAGGCAGAGACACAGGCAGTGGGAGAAGCAGGATCTCCACAGGGAGCCTGATGTGGGACTCCATCCTGGGACTCCAGGATCATGCCCTGGGCCAAAGACAGATGCTCAACTGCTGAGCCACCCAGGAGTCCCATAATTTTCATGTTTGGCTTAAAGATAATTCTTCAGGTTTAATTATGCATCGGATTTTTTATTATAACTCTGAAACAAGTTAGGTATACAAATGGCTTGTCTCCATTGTGGATGAGAGTGTGACAAGTGAGATGATGGTCTCTTATCACATATTTGCCACATAATCATAAACAAATGGCCTTTCTCCCTGCAGCACATGCTTGCATAGCCGTGTGTAGCCCTTCTAATGGTGAGATGAGAACATCAGGACAGGTTATAAAGTACTGATGAAGACCTATGATACCACCTTAGTGAGCAAAGGCTACAAACTCCAGAGGGTCCATGGCTGCCTATTCCTTGGTCTTTTGACCTAGAGTTTGGTAAAATGAATCACCAAGTTAGATAGTGGCTAGAGGTTATTTCCTAGTGAAAAAAAGTGTTTTAAGGTGACAAAGTTATTCTTTACAGAGAGCATTTTCTTTTGTCTATATAAGAAGTAATAGCTAAAGATTTTTTTAACAGATAATTCATCAGTAAGGAAAGCATTATCTGATTATTGTGGGTTTTTTGTGGTTACCTTAATTAAAAAGCTAAAAATCTTTTATATTCTAGGAAATCCAGTGTAGTTCAGATGTGAGAAGCCATGTGAACAGTGGATATTTTCTCACTGTATTACTCTAATCTCTCTTTAGGTCAAGGTTAAGCGGGTCTAGAAAAAAATAGACATCTGTGTTTGTAATGCAATAAAGTGTAATGAGTGTGACGACTTTTTCTAATTTATCTCAGCTGGATATGCAAATGAAACGATTAAACTTGTAACCCATAACTCTATGGGGGAACTGATGGGTAACGAAAGTGCAGTGTATTTACTGTAGCTAATGGGAAAGTTGTTGGATGATAGGAATGTAATATATTCTATTTGCAAATGTACTAAAGAGCTAGTTAGTAGTATAAATGAGGATTTGGTTATTTAGGAATAACCTTCAAATTGGCAAAATTAGTCCCAACAGCACGATTAAAATAAAAAAAATCAATCATTTATTTTATGGTATTTGAACTTGCTAACTACAGCTTGTTATATGTATTTAGAGATATGGTTTTGGGAATGGAGAAGTTAGTAGAATCACCAGGGACATAATGCATCAATGCAATATATTAGTGCCTTATTTTTATGTAATATTTTCTTAAAGGAACTCCAATTCTTTACGATAATCTACTAGTTAATTCCATAATGTATTTGTCAGGAAGGCAAGACTTAGTGTTATCATAATAACTTTATAGATACAAAAATTATAGATTCAGGGACGTGTGGGTGGCACAGTGGTTGAGCATCTGCCTTTGGCTCAGGGTGTGATCTGCAAGTCCCGAGATCGAGTCCCACATCGGGCTCCCTGCAGGGAGCCTTCTTCTCCCTCTGCCTATGTCTCTGCCTCTCTCTGTGTGTCTCTAGTGAATAAATAAATAAAATCTTTAAAAAAATTATAGATTCAGTTACTCAAGTTCTATCACTGAAGACACGAGTAAAATTTAGGCATTTGGTCTCAGCCAATATTTAGACAAAACAATGATTTTCTTCCTACAGCCAGTTACAAAGTTTTCTATTTTTGTCTATACAAGTTCTCCAGCATTCAGGAGTCACATTCTTTTTTTATACCCAAATGACCTTCCCTGAAGTATTCTACAGTCACAGAGATAAATGAGTAAACAGTTGCAAAACATTGTGAAAAATGTAAATCCCTCATGTTAAGGACGCAGAGAAGTCTTCCTTCAGATACAGCTGAGGACTATGTGTTAAGTTATTAATAAAAATATGGACTTTTAGGATTAGAGGAGGCATTAGGGCCGATTTAGCCTACCCTCCTCATGATGCTATGTGGATTGCTTTATACTGCAACATCCTCCTTGACCTAGGATCATCTCCCTTGAGCACTTGTAATCGCAGGAAACTAGCAGGTATGTGGAATTGCTGATATACAATTCCTTTTGACCTATAAAATGGCATTATCCTAATTCATCTTAATAAGTTCCTTTTTATCATAGGCCAAAATCTAAGTTTCTGTCCTATTGCTACAGAGGAATATTCTAAAAATTGCTCAGGAGAAGAGATTTAAACTCTGCTTTGGTACACCATTCTGCTATTTTACATTTCCTCTGTTTTTACCCATTGTAAGTAGTAAATAGAACAGCAACTTGAACTTTTATTATTTCAAATTTACATCTTTTAAAAATGATCTATATATCCTAAATGGAATTTATTTTTGCCCTCATTTGCTCCAGTTTTGTTTATGCTCTATTAGTCTATATACTCTTTTGGAGATAAAATGAGATAGAGGGATAGGATTTTATCATTAAACTATTCCCTGAATTTCCCTAAATAAGAATCATGTTCCCTCAATATAGCTGGAAAGAAAAGAGTCCTGTCTCCCCCTCTATTTCTGTATTTCTTAAAACAACTTCTCAAAAACTATAAGATACACCATAAAATAAAACTCAATGGATCTGATATGGAAAATAAATTCTATCACTAGTATGAATTAAGATGTTCTGGTCTTTCTTGAAGATGTTTTACATTCATCTCAGTGATAATTTAGTCAGAAATCATCAATGGATGCTAAAACTGTTGGAAAATTTGATGAACAGGATATTCACATGGTCTTAAACTCTCTCCCTACTGATTATAGCTCTAGAGTGAAGAAACTGGACAGACACCACCTTAACAAATCATCAAAGTTAATATTACCACTAAGGGGACAAAGTGAGCGTCAGCCTCCTGATATGATGGGATAAACCAAGGACATAATATCACTTGAGGAGTATTCCTGCCAAAAATGTATTTAGTATAACATTAAACGATAATCTTGAGGAAGCATCATCAAACTCAAACTGAGGAACACTTTGCAAACTAATTATTCTATTTTCTTCAAAAATTTCTATATCATGAAAGATAAAGGTGGGTCTCCAGATTAAAAGAAACTAAAGAGACATGGCAACCACATGTCATATGTGGGACCAGGTTGCATCCCATATTAAATGCTCTACAGGATAGTATTGGGACAGTTGGAGAAATAAGAATATTGACTGCTTCGTAGATAATGATATTAAATTAACATTAAATTCCTGACTTTGATAACTGTACTACAGTTACATAATATCTGATTTTTAGGAAACACATTGTGAAGTGCCCCTAAAAGGGCATGATGTCTATAATTTACTCTCAAATGGTTAAGAAAAAAAAAATGTTATGGAAGTTTTTCTATACTGGTCCTGCCAATTTAAACTTAAAATTATTTCATAATAAAAAGTTTTAAAATGTTCTCCATAAAAAAAGATCTATAGATGTACTGGAATTCCTCCTTTTGATTTCATATAGACCCCTATAGCCTTGAACAATCAGCTGCTATAATGAAGTGTGGTAGCACCTGAAGAAATGGTCCCAAAGGTTACCGAGGCCAGGGCATTTTTTTATACTGGGTTTTATTGATTCTAAGATAATATTTGAACATTTTAAAAATCAAAAGGAAGTTTTAACTGGAAGGTGTGTACCATCGTTTGATTGTAGCATTTTTTCCTTCCGATGTCAGATAAGGTAGTGATTTGATGAATGTCAGATTTGATAAAATATGGTAGTTGTTAGTCCGGTAGGGCCTGGGCTAATTTAAAAGACAGTAAGTTAGTAAATTTTATTTTGTTCATGAAATCCTTGGGAGAACCTAGCCCCTATGTGGAATCTCAGACTTGTCAAAGGTGTATAGTATTTCGGACTAAGAATAATACATGTAACAAAGAAACTCCTTATCCAAGCTCAACATCTCAGAGTGATACTCCTTTTAGCTCCTCCAAAATAACATCCCATTATCCTCCGTAACATGATAGGGGTGTGTGGATTGGGAGAGAATATTGTCAGAAGAGATGAGAATAATCAGCTTGCCACTGCAACTTTAAGTTTGAAATTGGGGACATTTGTACATTTCCCCAGTGAACTCCTCCTCCTTCATGACTTACTGAACATAACCACTGAAGATTCCAGCTTTACTAAAAATTCTGGTGCTTGAGTCCCTCCTGTAAGTCCAGGTTCAATAGATCAGAAACCCTACATATTATCTCGTGCAAGTCTCCAAGTGTGTCCCCAGACTGGCAGCATCAGCATCACTTGGGAACTTGTTAGATATTGGAAGTTCTTAGAGACCTCATTGCCAGAGACCTACTGAACCAGAAATTCTGGAACTGGACTTGGCCATCTGTGTTTTCACAAATCCTCCTAGGTATTCTGATACCTAGAGTAGACAGTTTGAGAACCAGTGATCTAGCGGAAATGGGAAACAAAAGGAAAACACATTGTCACCAGTGAGGCTGTTTGATGGTGAAGGAAATACGAACATGAGGAACATGGTGACTGCTTGGAAATAAGGGCCTGAGCCCAGACCCTCTATGCTTAATTGTTGGTCCTGCTACATACCTATATACCTGCTCTGGAAGGAAGAACAGTTTGCACTTGTTTGCCTGAGTTGATAACACATCACAGGTGCTTCACTGGGTGAGGTGTCTCAGGAACCACTTGCCACTATGAGCCATCCCAGCATATGCTACTCAGCTGTAATTTGAAGTAGCTCTTCAAGCTTTGCCATTTTGATTGTAACTGTCACTTTTTTGGTGGTCTTCTATTTTCTGAGGTGAAGGGGGGCATGCATTATGTAAGATTGGGAGGTTTGATCTGTTAGTTACTTTTACTGTTAGTGACTTTTAAAATTTAAGAAAATTTTACCCTGTGCAGATGAATTGGGTGCAGGCACTCCCAGAGAATTTAGTGTGAGTTCAGTCTCTCTGTTGTTAATGCTGCCACATGGAAAGCATTTCCTACTGATTTTAGCTAAGGACTGTTTCAGTTGACTGGTTTTCTCTTCATTAGGGATCCTGTTTTGTTTGTATGTCTGGGAATTTTTTTTTTTTTTGATGGATGTACACACTGTAAATTTACTTTGTTAGGTGCTGGATATTTTTGTATTTCTCTCCATATTCTTTTTCTGACAGTTTTTAAGTTTAGTGAAGTATAGTTGACGCTGAAGGTTATATTAGTTTCAGGTGCACAAAGTAGTGTTTCAACAACTCTATACGTTATGCTGTGCTCACCACAAGTATAACTATTACCTGTCACTATACAACACTATTACAATACCATTGATTATATATCCCCACCTTTCACCCCCATGATTTAATCGTTTCATATCTGAAAGCCTATGCCTCCCACCCCACTTTACCCCTGCCATCCATCTCCCCTCGCTCCTCCCCTCTGGCAACCGCTAGTTCTCTGTATTTATGTGTCTGTTTTGCTTTTTTTGTTTTTGTCTGTTCATTTGTTATGTTTTATGATTCTACATATAAGTGAAATCATATGATATTTGTCTTTGTCTTATTTCACTTAGCATAATACCCTCTAGGCCCATCCGTGCTGCAAATGGCTAGATTTCATTTCTTATGGCTAAGTAATATTCCATTGCATATAAACACATCTTGATCCATTCATCTATCGATGGACATTTAGATTTTCCCCATATCTTGGCTATTGTAACTAATGCTACAGTAAACAGAGGAGTGCTTATATCTTTTTGAATTGGTGTTTTTATTTTCTTTAGGTAAATAGCCAGTAGTGAAATTACTAGATTATATAGTGTTTCTATTTTTAATTTTACATATTCTTGAGGTTTGTTTTCAGAAGCAGTTAATTACTTGAAAGTTGGTTAATCCTTTGGGTCTTGTTTTCAAGATTTGTGAGGCAGGACCAGCACTGCATTTAGTCTAGTCTCACTATTCTCCATGACAACAAAAGCAAAACCCTCTGAATACTCTGCCCAAAGCCCCTTCAATTAGGAGATATCCCAGTCTGACTGATGGGAATAGGCATTGTTCTTGCCCCATGTGAACTCCAAGTTTTGTTCTCTCTAATCCTTCCGATCTTTCTTCCCCAGCCATGGTGTGAGGGTAGTTTCCTCATACTGTGCGTTGGTCAGTTCTCTACTGAAAGCTTGAGGGGAGCCTCTGAAAATCTTTGAAACCCTCTCTCTGGGCAGCTCTCTCCTCTATAGCACTCTGCTACAAGGACTCTAGCTGTTTGGCCTCCCCAGGTTCTTCGCTTCCTCTTCAACTCAGGGCATCACTGGGTTGTGCCTGTATTCTCCTATTAATGCGCTGTGGCCCAGAAACTCTCTGCAGGCATCTAGTTGGGGCAATTGTAGGGCTTGCCTACAATTGTTTGTTTCCCATTTCTCAGGGATCACAGTCTTTTTTTGGTGTCCAATGTCTTGAACACTGTGGCTACATCCATTGTATCCCATTTATGTTTGTTTCAGGTAGAAGGATAAATCCAGTCACAATTATTCCATCTTGGCTGGAAATAGAAACTCTTAGTGATTTTATATATGGTCAAAGCAGTTAAAACAATTCATAATTTTTAAAAGATAGTGTTTTCATTTAAAAGTTATTCATAAGGCTTCCTTAAACTTAGAGATATAAAGCAGTTAAAATGCTATAAATTTGTGGACAGTACAGTGTGTGTGTGTATGTGTGTATATGTATGTATAAACATGTGTAAAGTTCATTGTGTGGCTTAAGTATAAAATGCTAGTATACTAAATTGTGTATTCATTGTGGAAAAAACATGTGGAAACACACCTCCTCTCTAGGCTTTAGCTTTTTCATTTAGTGATGCTTTCTCCAGGCGATACTCGGGCATACAGGTGTGTCAGATTCCTAAAACTAAAGTCAGAGTAGAATGAGAACCACAAGCCTTTAGTAATTCTCTCTCTCTTTTTTTAGTTGTGCCATCATTCTTTATAATTAATCTTAAAATGGCAAAATTTCCCAAGTTTGTATGAAGAGACCATATTCCAAACTATTAGTGAGGCAATCCTTGAATATAAATGGAGGTCATGCAATGGACTGGCAAAGTCAGATTAAGGCTTTGGAAATAAAGAAATAAGACAGAGAAGAGGATACAAACATAGTTTTAGTTTAGAAGAGCTGAACTTTTAAGTCGTAAGAATTTACAGTTTCTACTTAGATGTAGATTTTGCTCTTCATTTTTACTTTAATGGGAAATTAAGTTACAAGTGAAAATAGACTTGATTGAAACCACATTGTTAAGTTAGTAAAATGATTTGTTTTTACTGAAAAATGCCTTGTGAATTGATGGGGTGTTTTATGTATTTCTGCTAGGTTCAGTTATTCATATCTGAAGTACAACTAACTACTGAACTTACCTTGTGGTAAACAGTCACTAAAATTTGCCTGGAGGCAATTTCTTAAATACAGACATAGTGGTTGGAGAGAGTTCATTTATTTTTTGAAAGACTTGATTTGAATACTAATTCAGGATGTAAATGTCACAGTTTGTGAGCTTCAAGAGTTACAGTGATTATTCTGCAAGTACAATATTTGAATAATCATATTTTTTTTCATTATGGGAGAGAACAGATCATTCAGCCAGTCATAAGCACCAGCAGCAATACTCCTAGTCTCAAACATAATCTGAATTTATTGTTTTCATTATAAATGTGCAATTTATAACTAGATGTTAATTACTAAATAACATGGTTTTCCATTTTTGATCTCTATTTGTCTACATTTCCAAAGATAGATGTTAACTGAATGATAACTCACTTTCTTAAAATAATCTCAAAAAATGGCATTTCAAAATAAGGATTTTAAACTGTATTTAAGACAAATATTGACTATTTTATCAGTGTTTCTTAAGCTAATGATAAAAGATATTTAAGTAAATCACTCCTGTGACTGACGTTGAAAGCTCATTTTACTAGAATAAAATTATTTACCAAGATAGGTGTATATCTATGATGATATTTCTCAGTGTTCTCCAGAGTAGCTAACTCACTATCACCTGGATTACCTGTTAGGCAAATTTTCCAGCCCCACATCAGACCTACCGAATCAGAAACTCAGGGTTTGGGTGGAGTCCAGTCACGTGTATTTTAACAAGCCCAGGGTGATTCTGATCCTTGCTAAAGTTGGAGCACCTGTGATTTGAAAGAATGCTTCTCCACTTACGAATGGATGACCAAAGAAAGGCTACTTTTCACAAGAATTTTCCCCAGTGTTCATTCACATCTCTGAAACTTCTGTCATAAGTCTGATTTTGAACTGTTAGTTGAAGCTAATTAGGATTTGAACTTATTTAAAGTGAATAAGTGCAGCCTCCTCAAACCATCTTTTCAATTTAATGCCCAAATGATCATTTCATTGCTTTAGATGAAAGTAACTAATTTGTCTTATGATTTCCAAACTGTAACTAACTCAAGCTAACCAGGAGAGTCTCATCTAATTGGATCAATTCTTGATGGATAAACTCACCAGAACTAATCTGAATGCAGAAATTTACTTTTTCATTTGTCTATCTCCACCCACAAAAGGAGAAAGAAAACCAACTGCTGATGGTTATTGCTTTCATCTGTACCATTTGCACCTTGCATTTAGTTGTGAAATACACGTGGATTTGCTTAGATGTCTTTGAATAATTGTTGCAAGCTAGAGGACTGTGAGTGAGCTTTTACTTCTAGGAGAACCTAAGTTGATAGTGGTATTTCAAAGCCAGGAAGAGGGAAAAAACTGTTTTATCCTCTTGTCTGCCAGGGGAAAAGAAAGACCTTTGAAAGGTGAGTTTGAGAATTTTTCTACCCTTGTAGGACATAAGTTTCTTAAATTAAACGCTGTATCACCTTAAAGGGATGATAGTATTATGAAAATTTATGGCTTTTTTCAGCGATAGAAAATCATTGCTTGTGATGAGAAATTTCTCCTGTGAGTTGCAATGAAGGATATTTGCTCTCTTTCAAACTTGAAATGAATATTGGGTATTAATATTGTGAAATTTAATCTGACATTTAGGCACTTGTCAAGTTCTTTAATTTATTCTTATTTGGATGGCCTCATGAGATTCATGCTCTGATAAGCAACAAAAGTCAGTGGTGGCTAAATCTTAGCATGAATTTCAGACATATTCATGATTCTTGTCCTCAGAGGTAGTTGGTGTGCGCAGGTAGCTTCTGAAAAATGGGTTAATTTTTGTAGTCCTGTGCCTTCTGGATTAAGCATCCCAAAGTAGCCATTATAAGGCAACAAGCTTGGAATAGTAAATCCCTGGTAGGTACATAGGAGAAAAGGATTAGGTAATTTTTTTTTTTTTGATGATTTCGTGTGTGATTATCACTGGATATCTTGATTTTATGTTTTTAGTTAGGGTAAAAGTTCATACCTGCACATATGGCTTTTCTTTATTCTCCAAATATAGTTATGCCATACTCTTTGGTTAAATTTTTAATGTATATATTACTTTGACTATAAATATTGTTCTTAACTGAGCTATATAATGTTCTACAGCTAGATTTCCTTTCTGGGGCCACAGTTTTATTGTCCTAGAGATAATAATTTTTTTCCTCATTTTCGTAATTTTCTGGATATGTGTCATTAAATCTTCAAAGTTTGTTTTGGTTACCCTATTTATTTCTTTCTCTTCTTTTCTTTCTTTTCAATAGCTTTAATGAGATAGAGTTCATATACCATACGATTCACCCATTTAGAATGCACAGTTCCATTAATTTTAGTATATTCAGACATGTGAATCACAGATGATAACAGTCAATTTGAGAACATTTTTAACACAAAAGAGAAACCCTGTTTTAACTATCACCCATCTCCCCTGAATTCTTCACCCACACCTTCTTACCATCCCCAGAGAAAAGCAACTCTATTTTCTCTTTAGATTTGCCTATTCTGGACATTGCATGTAATGAAGTCACATAATATGTGGTCTTTTGTGACTAGCTTCTTTCACTTGGCATGTTTTCAAGGTGTATCTATGTTGTGGTATGTATCCACATTTCATTTTTTTTTATGGCTGGGTAATATTCCACTGTAGGAATATATTGTATTTCTTTTATCCATTCATCAGCTGATGGATGTTTGGGTTCATACCTTTTGGTTATTGGATTAATGATGTGATGAACATTTTTGTACATGTTTTTGTGTGGATATATATTTTCAATTCTCTTGGGTATATGTATAGGCATAGAATGGCTGGCTTATCTGGTAACCTTTTGAGGAACTGCTAGACTGTCTTCCAAAGTGGATGCACCATTTTACATTCCTACCAACAATGTAGGAAGGTTCCTATTTCTCCCATATCTTTGTCAACACTTGTTATTGGCTGACTTTTTAAATTTTAGGTGTCGTAGTGAGTATGAAGTGGTAATTTGTTGAGTCGTCCTATTTTCTAGATCATGTGTGTCCCTTTCTCTTGGTTTACTTTCTTTGGTTAGAGCAAGATATCCAATAACTTTGTGAGCAACAGTGAACAGGAGGTGAATTCTTTTAGATCTTGTAGATCTTAAAATGTTCACGTGGTATGTGAAGTAGCCTGGGGAATTTTTTATTCAAGATTTTGAATTCCTTTTTTTTTTTTTAAGATTTTAGTTATTCATGAGAGAATAGTTTAGATTTAGTTTATTCATGAGAGAGACACAGAGAGAGAGGCAGAGACACACAGGCAAGGGAGAAGCAGGCTCCATGCAGGGAGCCCGATGTGGGACTCGATCCCCAGACCTGGGATCATGCCCTGAGCTGAAGGCAGATGCTCAACCACTGAGCCACCCAGGTGCCCCAAGTTAAAATATTTCTAGCTATCTTTCAAAACAAGTATTCCTAGAAAGACCTTTGTGTCTTCGTACAGCTTTCCTTCACATGGCCCACATTTTTCAGTAGCTTTATTTGTGATAAACTGGTTTCCCTGGGCAGTTGAAGTCAGAGGACTTGGCATGGAAGGACCCTGAGCAAAGCTTTTTAAAACGTGGCTTTTGATAGCTCTCTATTTTCCCAAAGTCTCATACTTTGATCAGATGCTAGAAGATGTCTTCTCTCCATGAGTTTTTTCATGCCTCTGGTTCCTGCAGCCCTCTAGGATGCTGAGGGGGGAATCCACTCCATTCTCTCCCTACCTGCTTCTGTGCTCTGGGGTTTAAGCTTCCCCGGTGCTGCTCAGGGCTCTGCTGCCTTTCAGCATCTAAACTTTGAGGACAGCTTTCACTGACTGTGTTCTCAGCACCCATTTTCCTTGCCCTTTTCAGTAAATACATACATAAAATATCCATTCAGTGTCAGTTTAATGGGCTTTTAAGAACAACGATGATAAGGCCTCTTAATCTGAGACCCTCCAGAGAGACTCTCATCTGGCCTACCTCCATCCCCACCCTTGGTTCTTCACCCTGAGTGCTTCAGTATCCCTAGGAGGGCTTGTGAAAGAGCAGGACAGGTTTCACCCTGGGAGCTTCTAACTCAGCAGGTCTGGGATGTGGCCTGAAAACCATATTTCTAACAAGTTCCTAGGTGATGCTGATGCTGGGGTTTTGGGGATCTCAGCTGGAGAACCGCTTTTCCAGATACTCTTCCAGTCTGCTGCTTGCCGCAAGGGTTAGTTTTGTAAGACCAATCTGCCTGTGTCGGCGCCCCACATATGCATTTCAGGGATCATCCCTGGTCACACGTGAGAGGACATCCAAACTCCTTGGCATGTCCTGGGCAGTAATATAATTTGAGAAATCAGTATATCTTTGATTGGCTCTGAACTTTTCCCTGCATCCTGTGGGGATGATAGCCAGAGTTCTGTTTTCTTTGCTTCAGGGGAGGTTGGATCTAGGAGCAGAAAGCAATAATTACATGTATGTATCTATATTTACCTTTATTTTTGTATTATATTTGTGTTATATTTTGTATTATGTCTTTACTTATATGTTTCTATACCTATGTGTGTATATATATACATAAACACACATTAATAGTTTTCTTTTTAAAGATTTTATTTATTTATTCATGAGAGACATAGAGGCAGAGACACAGGCAGAGGGAGAGAAGCAGGCTCCATGCAGGAAGCAGAACTCGGTCCCGGGTCTCCAGGATCACGTCCTGGGCTGAAGGCGGCACCAAACCGCTGAGCCACCCCGGCTGCCCTAATAGTTTCCTTTCTAAAATGGATCTACTAGAGAACTTTTCCTAAAATGGATCTACTAGAAGAGTATGCCAGGGGACAGGAAAGTAGGAAGGAAGGGGAGAGAGATTCCCCTTAGCCTTGGACATGCTGGATAGAGGTAGAACCTAGGCTTCTAGACCTTGGCAGAGATTTCCAGGTACTCGCCATGGCCCATCATCAGCGTGGGAAACTGTTGGAGGCTCACCATCAAGTTTCTTTAGACACTGACTGAATTAGAGGAACATTCAGTGTAAAACAGTATTAAGTTCAGAGTTAAATATAATGATTTCTAGTATTTGTTGGCTGCCTTGACCATTTCCAGGGACTGGAGTAAGTGCTTCTAACATGTTATCTTCTATTACTGATGATCTCTACTCACATGAGAAAACACACAGAAATGCATCATTGACCAGAGTCACACACTGGTGTGACTCATTTCACTTGTCTCATGAAACCTACAGGAGAGAGTCCTATCTCCCTTCTCCCAGCATATCTGGCAGCTTTTCTACCTTGCTGGAAAGCATTCAAGTCTACGTTCTTCCCCATTTGGAAAATCCTAGTATATGAGTTACATTGTTGTATCGCTCTTAGCAACTGTGAGAATTTCACTTCTTGTATATGTGAACCGTGAGTCATTCCTGTCACTGGTATTTGAAAACGTGGACACTGGGAGTTGGGATAGAAATTGGCACACTAACATTTAGAACACCTAAGAGAAGCTGAGGGGAGAGAACCCAGCAGCATTCCTGGTGGGAGGAAGGACAGGGAACGAGCAGGGGTGTGGAATACCTGAGGACCAGGGCAGGGGGGTTCAGAAATTCTCAGTGGTGCTGCCTGGCTTGAATAACATTGCCTAAAGAGGTG
Organism: Canis lupus familiaris; assembly: GCF_011100685.1. Classification (NCBI taxonomy): domain Eukaryota; kingdom Metazoa; phylum Chordata; class Mammalia; order Carnivora; family Canidae; genus Canis; species Canis lupus. The sequence continues at coordinate 80,149,349 of NC_049226.1, read as the reverse complement.
GTGGCTACTGCTGTTCTTCTTCCTCCTCAGTCCTCCTATTTCTCTCCCTCATCATATTCTTAATACAGTTATTGTGCAAATCATTTGCTTTGTGGGGCCTGGGTAGAAAGAATTTATTCTGAGTCATAAAATAAGGGAATCAAACATTTGGATACATGACTGACCTTAGAAAATAAATATAGTTCCCATTAGTTTATGTATCTGCAACAAAGCAAAATGAATTGAGGGTATAGAACTTCCATAGAAATTGCAGAGTGTGGACAGCCCAGGTGGCTCAGCAGTTTAGCACCACCTTCAGCCCAGGGCGTGATCCTAGAGACCCAGGATCGAGTCCCACATCGGGCCCCCTGCATGGAGCCTGCTTCTCCCTCTGCCTGTGTCTCTGCCTCTCTCTATCTCTGTGTCTCTCATGATTAAATAAATAAAATCTTTAAAAAAGAATTGCAGACAGCCCTCAATTTGTTCTTCCCTCACTGGGTCTGCTCCTGTATGGACTCTTGGCTATGGGACTCTTGGCCATGGGACTTGCTTTGGCCAATGAGATAATATAGCAAATACGATGGTAGGGACTGGAAAAGAATTCACGATGAGGACGTACAAGCTCTAGTTGCTGAAAACCCTTCTGCTGCTGTATAAACAAGCCCGGCTAGCCTCCTGGAGGATGGGAGATGGTGTGGAATGACTTCCAACCATCCAAGCCATGCAGTGGCAGCTGCAGGTGTGAGTGAGGCAATTACACATCATTCTTCACTGGCTGAGCCACCCCAGATCAGAGTCAGGGGAAATAATTAATGTTTAGTTTAACTTTTGATTTGTTTCATACCAGAAATTAATACTCAAGTAACCTTTATTGCATATTTTTGCTGTAAGAAATATTGTTTCTGTTCTCTTCATTTCATGTGCTATCTCTGTTCTATTTTAATGAAGTTCTACAGGTTTGTCATAAAGAGTGTTGGCTCTGTAGTTGGATTATCTGAGTTTAAATGTTGGCCCATCTGCCAGGTGTCTGGCTTTGCACAAGTTGCCAAACCTCTCTGGATTCAGTTTCCTTATCAGTAAAATGGTTTTTGGGAGAATTAAATGAGAATGTATGAAAGACGCTTCATATTGTTCCTGACATATAGTAAGTGCTCACTGAATATGAGCAATTAGAAGTAGTATGCAATATTTATAAAGTTTCTCATAGGTTAACTCCGTCTTCTGACCCTGTTTTTCCATAAACTTTTATAAGGTTTTTAAATGTCAATTCGATTGTGAAATGGATTTTTAGGAATAGACTTCAGGGTTGGTGAAGGAATCAATTTTTTTTTTCTATTCATCATATTTTTTGTGTGTGTACAACTCTTTCCCTCCCAGGCAAGGGACCAGGAACATAGCTGTATTAATATCTAGCACAGTTTCTGGCATGCTGTAGTGTCATTAAGTGTCATTTGGTTGACTGGAGTCAGCAGGAGTTAAGTAGATGTTCCAGAACTCCACATGCTTTTTGGCAAGACCCTCCCTTCCCAACATTTTACATCTTACCAGCTGACAGCTCTACCTTGGGCCATCAGGATCCCTCTCATTGAGCCTTTATCCCTGTTTATGATGGTCATAAAGCCAAAGCTGTAGAAGGCATTTGAGTTCATGACTCCTGACCCAACCCCCAATAAACACGAAAGCTCAGTCACATCCCTAAGCCCCCTTCTACCATATTGTATGTATGATGACTTTTTCATTATCATATGCCTGAAATGGGCTAAAGTGACATAAATCTGCAATTAATCAGAAAATACTGATAGAACCATGAGTAGAAACTGGGTTTCTGGAGCTATTGGCCTGATGGTGGTAGTAAAGATAGATGGATGAACTAGTATATGTAGCAGATAAAGTTAATGCTCTGCCTCCTGTTTCCTGGGCTTATAACTGAGCCCACTTACAGCTACTGTGGCTGGTTCCTACGCCTTGTGACAGCTTCCGCTTCTAGTGTGTGTCTTTGCTTCTATTCCTAAGAACTTTTTCTAGCGTTGAATCGGGTCGCCCAGAAACTGGGGATTTAACCCTCTGCTAATGTATTCATTAAAATACAACAAAGTAGCTCATGATATGAAGAAAATTGAACAATGTTCATATGCAAAAATATGCAATAGCAACCCTTAGCTCCTGAGAGATGGGAGTTAGTGAATACACTCTCTTGCCTCCCCAGCCTTTGGAAGGACACTTTTTTTTTTTTTCAATTGATTTTTTAATTTTAATTCCAGTGTAGTTACCATACAATGTTATATTAGCTTTAGGTGTACAATATAGTGATTCAACAATTCTATACATTACGCAGTGCTCATCATAAGTGTACTCTTAGTCACCTTCACCTTTTCTCATCCATCCCACCATTAACTTCCCCAATGGTATCCCTTTGATCTCTATAATTAAGAGTCTGGTTTTTTTTCGGTTTGTCTTTTTTTTCTTTGTTTTGTTTCTTAGGTTGCACATAAGAGTGAAATCATATGATACTTGCCTTTGTCTGACTTATTTTGCCTAGCATTACACTCTCTAGCTCCATCCATGTTGTTGCAAATGGCAAGTTTTCATTCTTTTTCTATGGCTGAATAATATTCCATTGTGAATATATATATATATATATATATATACACACACACACACACACATATGCAATGTATATATATATATATTCAATTGTGTGTGTATATATATATATTCCATTGTATGTATGTATATATATGTATAATGTGGTATATATGCATATATACTGCATCTTTATTCATCTATTGATGGACACTTGGGGCTGCTTCCATTTTGGCTACTGTAAATAATGCTGCAATAAATATGGAGGCACATATATCCTTTTGAATTATTTTTATATTTTATTTGGTAAATACCCAGTAGTATGATTGCCAGATTTGTAGGGTAGTTTTATTTTTGAAGTTTTGAGGAACTTTCATACTGTTTTCCACAGTGGCTGCACCAGTTTGCCTTCCCACCAACAGTGCATGAGAGTTCCTTTCTCTCCACATCCTTACCAACACTTGTTTTTTGTGTTGTTGATTTTAGTCATTCTGACAGGTGTGAAGTGATATCTCTTTGTAGTTTTGATTTGCATTTCCCTGGTGATGAGTGATATTGAACATCTTTTCATGTGTCTGTTGGCCATCTGTATGTCTTCTTTGGAGAGATGTCTTTTGCCATTTTTAAATTGGGTTGTTTTTTGGGTGTTGAGTTGTATGAATTCTGTATATATCATGGATGCTAACTATTTATTGGATATGTCATTTGCAAATATCTTCTCTCATTCAGTAGGTTGTCTTTCAGTTGTTTTGTTTGCTATGCAAAACCTCTTTATTTTGATGTAGTCCCAATAGTTTAGTTTTGCTTTTAGATCTGAGGGACACTTCTGATCCACATGGCAGCTCAGAGAGTCTCCAGTGGGATTGAGTCCCAGTTGTCTATGGCTCTAGCCTTAACACACCTTTTTAAGCTTTTCTCTCCATCTTAATTTTCCCATTCCCTCACTTGTGCATCCTGAGATTACCTTCCAAATAAGTGGCCTGTGCCAAACTCTTGCCAGCTCAGGGCCTGCCTTCCATACCAGCATAATGCCTGCCTAGCCTTTTCCCAAGGAGCATTTAAGATAGAAGCAAGAATACTATATTCTTCCATGTTAGAGCAAGAGAAAAAACTGGTTTTGTTCATAACAGAAAAATAGAATATACAACAGTATCATAAGCCAGTGATTTTTCACGACATTTCATGGATTTCAGAAGACTCCAGAGAAATCTCAGGATGGCAGATGTGTTCATTTGTTTTTTGGATCCCCTCCAAGTCTATGCATACATTATACCAGGTATCCTGCCCATATGAAAAAACAAGCTCAAAAATACTATAGTGGAACAAAGAAATCTCAAGAAATCTTTCATATTGAAAGTGACTGCTATTAAGTGTCAAGTAATGTGCCAACCACCTAGGGAGAAATCTGTCCTTATATTATGCCTTGAACCCAGTGGGTACTTAATATATTTTTGTTGAATTATGCTTGAGGAACTTATATTCTAATTAAGTAGGCAAGACATGCACTCAGTGGTTAAGTACTTTTTAAAGGTGTTATTTAATTAGGACAATAATTAACAGAATAGGTAATAAATGCTTAGATTCTTTCCTCTGGGGTCTGGTGCCTGGAGTGAGTAGAAGAAAATTATAGAACTGGTTAAAAATGGTCTAGTCTCTTCTATTGATTTTACAGATGCTGAAACCAAGAACATTTTTGTCAGAATCCCTTCTCCTAAACATACTTCTGTGAATAAATCTGGTTAGAATTTGTATTTAGTAAGCATAAGCCTCATTCAAAGGGTGGAAATAATTACTAGTAATTAATTAATTACTAGGATTAATAGCCTAAACCTCTATATTTTCAGCTTTAAAATTTTCAAAAGTCAGTTCTTATTGTTGTATTTGATGTGGGGTCCTCTAATGAGTCAGGGAAATATTAGTATCTTCACTTTTTTCTTGTACTATTGACTCCCTAGCAAAACATAAAAAATGCAAAGGCATCTGTCTCCTCCTGTACTCTCATTCCAACCAGATAGTAAGCCAAGCACTTCCCAGGCAAGAGGGGAAAGGAATTATGGGGAAAATCATGGAGTTTGGGAGTGTTTGTGATTCGTGTAGAGGGAAGTATTATAGTGGCTTATTTCATGTCCATATCAAATCAAATCAGGCTCTCCACTATCAATGGTTGGTATTAGGTTCAATATCAATTTTCATATACTTTCCTTTGGGCTGAGCCCAGGGCTTCTGTTATCCATGACAAAGAAGGTAGAGACCTCTGGCCAGGTTTATCCCAGGCACTAGTGAGACCATGTGCTTAGGACCATTAATAAATTAGCTCTGCTAGTGGTGTCAACATGAAGCTTGTATGTGGTTCTCAAGGCTGTGGCCCTGAGTGTGGGTCATATAGATTTCTACAGAACCACTGCCATCTGAGGTCTGTTACCTACAAGGTACTCCATCTATGGAACCTGCTATCTCTTTGGGAACCAGTCTTCACTTGGGAAAATAAGGCTGGACATAAAAGATTCTTGGGCCAGTTGTGCTCCCAGAATGTGGCCAAGGGAGAAGAGATTTTTTATTTTATTTTATTTTTTGATGATGAGTTTATAGGAGGTGGAAAATAATTTAGGACATCCATTAATTTTTCCATATCCCCGGAATGGGATCCTGTTCTTGCACAGTAAATAAGGAAAGTTGTGAGGGGGTCAGATGAGAGAAAAGCCTTGATTACCATAATAGAGAAAAGTTTGCCTCACTAGAGGTGTCTGGAGTTTTTTCCTAAAAGGAATGGTGCATTTGGGAGAGGGGGTTGGTGTAATGAAATCAGTGTTCAAGGTAGTTTAACCTGGTATTGTTTAGACAAATTAGAGAACATGGAATTGTTTATTAGGTAGGAAGGGTTATAATAACTCTTGAAATGAGATGCCTGGTTGGTGACAGTATGATTAGAAAGAGATCCAGGGATGGATGGATGGATGGACTACTAGTGACTTACTCTCTGCTCTATCAGGCACAGGGTCAGTAAGACCCACAAGGTCCCACTGTCATGGAACTTACCTTCTAGGAAGGAAGGAAGACACATGATAAAACATAAATAAGGATTTCAGATGGTGATACATGCTCCAAAGGAAAAAGAAGGTGATAAATAGTAGGTGAGGATTTCTACTTTATACTGATTGGCCAGCAAAGGTCTTTCTTTCTTTTTTTTTTTTTTTAATTTTTATTTATTTATGATAGTCACAGAGAGAGAGAGGTGCAGAGACACAGGCAGAGGGAGAAGCAGGCTCCATGCACCGGGAGCCCGACGTGGGATTCGATCCCGGGTCTCCAGGATCGCGCCCTGGGCCAAAGGCAGGCGCCAAACCGCTGCGCCACCCAGGGATCCCAGCAAAGGTCTTTCTGAGGAGGTAAACTTTGAGCTGTAAGCCATTGTCCACCCCACCCCCACTCCACCCTTCCCCTCTCCTCATGCATGAACTCCTGTGCACTTGTACATGCCTATTAGTATCCTCCACCAGGTAACTTCTCACAGTAGGCTTAAATATATTTATATTTATATTTATATTTATATTTATATTTATATTATTTATATTATATATTTATATAAATATTTATTTATATATTTATATTATTTATTTTATATTATTATATTTATATATTTATATTATCTATATATTTATATTATATTATTATATTATATATATAAATATATTTATAAGGGCAAAGATTGATCTTATTTATCTTTATAACTCTAATACCTAGCACTGTACTTGGCACATCATGTGCATTCAGTGTTGAGTGAGTAAATGAATGAATGGTTCAACTCATCCCGCGAAAGAGTCTGAAGAAAAGGCAGTGGATAAAGGATGAGGCTTTGGGAAACCTCTATAGGTGGAGATGGGGACAGAGAGACAGGGGCATTGTCACTTCCTTCTGCCATCCTTGCCCTGTTTGCACGTTATTCTGTACCTGCCTCACATCCTTCTCCTGTCTGTGTAGAACAGAGCTTTTCAGTGTGGTAGTCACCCTGGTAGATAGTTCAGTGTGGTAGCCACTCATTATATATCATATGTAATATAAAATATTACATACAAATAATGTCACTGTTTTTACTTTTTTAATGTGGTTACTAGAAAATTTAAAATTAATATTTGGCCGACATATTTCTAGTGCATATCACTTATCTGTATCCTATAGTAATTAGATTAACTTGATATTAGCTGATCATTTCTGAAATGAGTGGTGCAATATAAAAATCTCCACACATGGGACGCCTGGGTGGCTCAGTGGTTGAGCATCTGCCTTCGGCTCAGGTCATGATCCCAGGGTCCTGGGATCGAGTCCCACATCGGGCTCCCCGCGGGCAGCCTGTTTCTTCCTCTGCGTATGTCCCTGCCTCTCTCTCTGTGTCTCTCCTGAATAAGCAAATAAAATCTTAAAAAAAAAAAATCTCCACACATTCAAAAATGGTGACCAAATGGAGGAGGCATAACATATATTTTGTAACCAAGGAGACCTGCCCCAGTGCAAAACAAGTTTGGGAGATACTGGTTTAATTTTTTAATGAATAAGTAAATTCAATCACCTTGATTGGACAACAGCTTTTAAGTTTTTGGAGAAAAAAACCTCATAATTTTACACTTGAAAATCCCTTTTCTAATTTCATTTGTTTTATTGCTACTCTTTGATATTTCTGCCAGATGACAGAGAACTGTATGACGTAAAGGGATGGTTTTCCTTTTCTTTCTTTCTTTCCCTTTTTTCTGACGGAGCGCAGTGGGCAAGGATGCAGGGAACGCTGCCCTCGCACCCATCCTGTCTTGGCCTCGCGGAACCGATAGCAACGTGAAGATGCTTGAAAGAGAGAAGCAGATGTGAGACGCTCCACTTTTATCCTACCAGTAACATTTTTAAGATTAAACTCCTAGTGAAATTCTTTCACAGATCCCAAATTATGAATGCTCCGTGTTGCTTTAATCCGTCCCGTTGCCCCGGCTTTATTAGATGGAGCACCCCGTTGAGCATCTGAGGAACAGTGGGATTATCACATTTCCCTTTGAAAATCCGGTAAAGACAAAATAAATGGTTAACAAAACAGAGGGAAATCAGTTTGCAGGTGTTCATGGGCGATGCAACCCCCGATAGAATCCGAGAGTCTGTGTCCTTCCTCACTTGCAAACTGCCTTTTAAGCAGGCTGGGGAGGTTCTTGAGGAAGAAGCAATCATGGGGCAAAAGTTGCTTTCCTCTCCTTTTGATGTGTAGCTAATTGCATTGTGTCGACTCCAGAGACAGTGTGTCGGAAATCTGAAAACTTTATTTTGTTAAGCTTTACTTTCGACTCTACCCTGAGTGTGCCCATAATAGTTCTTCATCCTGTGCATCTCCTAGAGTGTTAACTCAACCATTGATTTTTTTTTTTTTCTTGGCAAATCTAATTAACTATTTGAAGTATTTCATCAAGCGGTACCTGGTTACTACACACACTTGGTGGGTGGCTTTTCGAGATAATCTTAAAAACTCAGTTACATCACAGCACTCTAAAACTTCTTGTCTGTCAGAGCAATTTGAATTTTGTTATTAGTGTCTGCTGGAAACCATAATTCAATAAAGACTAACTCATTTAAAAATGTTTCATACTGGGCATGCATTAGGTAACAGGTAGCTTAGGAGACAGAAAAACACGCAAATGGTCCGGTCTACACAGGAAATTGGAGTGGTAGCGAACAATTCGAAGGAGGTTTTTTGTATTTTTTAAGCATCTGTGGCCAGATGAGTAAGGCTGTGTGTGTTTATGTATGCATGCGCACACACATTTAAATCAGCGAACCCAGTGGTCTTTGCTTTTGCTCCCCTAATATACTAGCATTTTCCATCAATCCCCAAATGCAAGCTGGTGGATATAAAAGGAACCTCTATCAACATGTAAAATAATAATCAACAAGGGCCCCTGCATATTTCTTTGTGTAATGCTTGTATGACCCTGGCTTCTCCCTTGAATGAGATTGTATCCGTCTCTTGTCCTCTCTCTCTCTTTCTTTCTCTTGTTCCTTTTATGGACATAGGATTATTGCTATAGAAAATATGGTCATGCCATAGGGGAATGTACCTCCTGCTCAGGGTGTTTTTTTTCAACTACATCTGCAGACTGCAGCTGCCGCAGCCTTTGAAAAAAAAAAAAAAGTCTGGGTCCTTATGAAACTGTAATTCTTGAACAATGAATTCTTCCTCACAGGACACTGTACGTTTTCACTGGTGTTTAGCACAGTCTGCCATTAGTCTTCCCTGCAGTTTATTTGCTCCCCAAGTCTACCATCTGACATATGTAGGAATATTTAAGCAATTTTTTTTTCCCCAGAGAAGTTTGCTTCATCTTTGGAAGGACGGGGCTTTCTGCAGACTTCACAGGACCCCTCATAGTCTTCCCTTCTTTTTTCCATGGCTGTGTGTCTGTGCCCACTCCCACATGCCCCTTGTCTTTATGAAGACGCCTCTCACTATTCTCTATTTGCCTCCCAAACTGCATTTAGAAAATACCATCTTTTCCCCACATCCCCTTGCCTTCGCTATCCCCAAACTCCTTATCTTCTGTAAAGTATCAGTGGCGTTGAGCTTCAAATTTCTTCTTCGTTTTTTACTGCTCTACTGCTTGTCATTTGATGAATTGTCATTTCCCTTGTTTTTAAGGTTAAATTCAGTGCCTAGAGAGATGATGAAGTTTTTCTAAAATCATGGGAAAATAAAAAATACATGTATTTTATTTTGGTACATGTCCCTTTTTTGTCCTTTGGATATTATTAGTTACCTGAAACCTAAGAAGAACCCATCTTGATTTGATGAATGCAAGGCTGCAGCCTCTACATAAATAAACAGACAGCTTGATTATGGTTAATGATTTGTCATCTAGAGCTACATTCTTGTATCTTGAACTTTCTTGTACGTATTAGATGAAATCAAACCTGATTTGTGATTTTTGTGGTGCAACTCAAAGATTTAAAAAAAAAATTAGGTGTTTTCAGATACCAGTTAGTTCTCATTTGTCCTTTAATCTTTAGAAGCAAGTAGAACCAAACTACTCATGGCCCTGTAATTGTATGGTTTTTTGGGGGGGTGGGGTGGGGGTGGTAAGCCTTTAAAAAATAAGAATCAACCTGAGACAGAAATCTAAAGTTGTTGTTTTCTGGTTAGTACAGATACCCATGCTAACATTCAAGCTTGTTGTCAGTTAATGTTTTTATGGGGAACTTTTGTTGCTTTTTCTTTTTAAGAATAATATAGAGAAAGCTGTTGGCATGTTGACATTAAGCTGTATTGGGGAAAGTGGGTCCCTACTCTCCACATCTGTTCAGTGTTTCTGTTGCCTTTCATTTTCTAAAGTGTTACATATGGAATACATATGTCTTTCTGTTCTAGTACCACAGGAAAAAAAAAAGAAGAAATAAAAAAGAGAAAAATCACAAAGAAATCAATAAACACCTGTTATTCCCAGATCTGCAGTTATTTGGGCTCAGAAGTGCCTGCAGGCAAAGTTAGAACAAAAATCCAGGATGTCTATATGCCTTCGTAGATTTCTCTTAGCCTGTATGAGAGTTTTAAATTTTATTTTATATTTATTTCATTTTGTTTCATCTTATTTTATCCCAGAGTGGATCCTTCATCTTCTGTTATTTTACTGACCTGGATTTGTGCTCTCCAATGTATATTTCCTCTTTCCCTATATGCTATATTTTTGTGTTCAGCAAAGTGGAGATTTTTTTTTTTAAACTGGCTCTAGAATATAACCTTGCTTTATCTTTCACCATTTCCACAGCAGGTTTCCTACGTTAGATTGCCCCCTGCTGCTTCTGGAACATTAAAAATAAAGCTTGAAATAAAGTATGTTTGGGGATCTAATATTATAGAAGTATGTATTCAGTGAAATATATTGGAACGTAATCATTGGAAAACTGGTTCAAATATAAGTAACAATTGATGCTCTGGCATGTCATATGGTGGTTTTAAATTTGAGTGTGTATGTGTGTGTGTGTGCGCACGTGTGCACAGGCACACCTGCACAATGTACATACATACTTGTAGCCAGTTTGCATATTGCTCCTTACCATTGAAAGTTAGCTATGAATTAGAAGGTATTGTTTAAAATAATTATGAACCATGATACATGTTTTTCTTTTGTCTTTTACAGGCAATATAGTTCCCATAAGTGTGTTCTTACCCAATTGTACCATTGTTGGCCTAAAACAAAAAAGATGTTTTTTAAAGGGCTGTGTCCATATCTTGTTTGTTTTGTGTCTTTAGTTCACTGCCTGACACATAAGACACCATTTGCTAATTTCACTGGGTTCATTCATTCAGCAGAGAGAGTAAGGTCACCCAAGTTTAAGTCATAAAAATAATTTTTTGTTGGATTTAGGATCCAGAAGAGTAAATAATGTAGCTAATATTTTGACAGAAAGAACTCCCAGCAAAGGCACAGGAAATTTTTAGTAATCCCTATTGTCAGGGCAGATTCCACATTAGTGGCTTGTATTTTTTGCTTTCATAATTTTTCTTTTTATTGCTATTTCCATCTTTCCCAGCTCACATTTTATAGATAGACTTGACCTCTCCTGGGTACTCCTCCCTGGCCCCACATATATTTCTAGGATACCTCATTCAATAATTTGATTGCTAAAACTTGTCTGCATTCTCTGTTAAACTTTGTAAGTGATTTGAGGGCAGGGACTATATCTGATTCATTTCTGCATCCCACAGATTTCCATTTGCTGTTACATAGTTGACATTGAAGTGGGATTCAAATATCCTCCAAAGAAAACGAACTTTTAAAATAAGAAAAAATTAATAAAGATGGAACTAAAAGGACTATAGATGTGGTACCTATTTTTAAAGTTTTATTTTTTTATTTCTTTATTTATTTTTAAAGTTTTAAAGGTGACCCAACTAAAAATGAAGCAACGAGGTATGAAATGGCCATGGTGCCAAAGGCAAAGATTTGATAGTGGAATGAATGGTTGGATGCCATAATCTCTGTCCTTTTTCCCTACCTGTAATCGTTACAGCATCTCTATGTATATATCCTGACATTTCTTTTTCCCTTTTCCCTCAACAGTTGAGTCCCACTGAGTCTGGCATTCCAATTGACCAGAACTATGACAGCTTGATTTTAATAGCCTAAGACCTGTAAGACTCTAGAGTGGAAGTGAGGGATCTTGTGTCCCTCGCTTATGTGGGTAGTATTAGACTGTAACCTTTACTGTAGACCTTTTGCTTCTCTCTCATTCTAGTGTATAGAGAAGCTTGTCCCCTCATGCTGGTGTCTGCTTAGCTAAGAAACGTTCACTTTATTCCACTCTAGGGATGTCTCCTATCACCTCTGGTTTAGGTATGTGCAGATGAGGTTTATAAAAACTAATGGAGTTTTAACCTTTTGCTATCCTAAAAAAAAAAAAAAAAAAAAAAAAAAAAAAAAAAAAAAAGAGCTTATTTAAAAAAATAAATCCTTGCAGACTCATTCTCCTTTGTTCCCAGACAAAAAGTAACGAACATACCCAAATTTTATTCCCTCATTATCTTGTCCCTTAAAAAAACACACTTGTACCACTATGTGATAGTGATACATAGGCCATATGGCCCCATTAGCAATGTATAATATAGCTCTACTCTTTGATATATAATATATATCAAATCCATATATATATATATGGATTTTATTTATTCATGAGAGACACACAGAGAGGCAGAAACACAGGTAGAGGGAGAAGCAGGTGCCCCTCAGGGAGCCTGATGTAGGACTTGATCCCAGGACCTGGGGATCAGGACTTGAGCCAAAGGCAGATGCTCAACCACTGAGCCACCCAGGTGTCCCTCTACTCTTCCATATTCTTGCCAGCCCCTTGAATCATCAAGCTCCTAAATTTTTGCCCATCTAGTGATATAAAATTATTATGTTACTTTGATTTTTAATTTGCATTTCCTTGATTACTAGTGAGGTTGAGAATCTTATATGAATATTGGCCATTTGTGTTTCCTTTTCCGAAAAATGCCTGTTACTGTGTTTTGCCCATTGTTTCCTAATATATTTTTTCTTTTTCTTACCAATTTATATAATTTTCTAAAATATTATTGATACTAACCCTTTGTTAGTTATGAATATACATTTTTTTTCTATTCTGTGGCTTTTTTCATTTCTTTGATTTTTTTTTCCCTTTGTTATTTTTTGATGAAGAGTAGTTCTTCATTTTAATATATTCTTACGTATCAATCTTCTGCTTTCCGGTTTGGGTTTTTAATGTTTTGTTAAAAAGAAATCTTTCCCTATTGCAAAACCATAAAAATAAATTCCCTTATCTATGGGGCTTAATGAATTCTAAAAATTTTTAAATTTGTGCTTTTCATGGCAAAATCCTTAACGTATCTGAGATTGGTTTTTCAGCTATGGTGCAAAGGTAAGGATCCACACTCATTTTTTTCTCTACATGGACCATCAGTCAGCCCAGCATCATTCATTAAATGCTCCATCCTTTCTCTACCGATCTACCAAGCCAGCTCTGACATCCATCAAGTTTTTATAAACATGGAATCTGTTCTAGCCACTTAATTTGGCTACACCAGTCTATTAATCTGTCTTTTGCCTTTATGGATTCTCTTTCCATTCTGTTTTCCAAGACTAAGAAATAGTTGGCCTTGAAAACCAAAACCGTTGTTTGCATTACCTTTTGTAAAACTGCCTTAATGTGTAATATGCAGAGAAGCATTGGGAAACTATTTGTTAATATTACTGCGTGTTTGTGGCAGCTTTTTTAAAGTCCTATTTTTATGTGTGTAGTGCCAGGATAAGTACTTTTTGTTATCTAAATCCTTGTATCAACTATTTAGTCTCTTGATATTTCAGGCTCTTGTTTGTGAATCTTAAGTTGTCATTGTGTTTCAGCTTCCTATGTGGACCTGATAGAACTGTTGGATTTTGCTCTTTTATGTCCTATGAAGGAAAGTACCTAGAAACAAATAATATTGCTTCTGCTAATGAAAATTCAGTGGAATCTCATTATGATGCTGATATTGGAGAATGAGTGTAACACTTGCTCTTTTGTAGCTTATTGGGTTATGGTGTGATTTTCTACGTGTGTATGGGAAACTTGGTGGCACATGATTTGATTCATTTGAATCCGTGGTACAGTGAGATTGTTTTTGTTTCTTACCCTATATAAAACAGTCTAGGAAATAAACTTCAGATTTAATTTTTTTTTGAAAGGATTTCCTAAAAGTGGAATCTTTCATTAAAAGATTCATAGGGCTGGTTTCAGGAGTGTTTCTCACTTGGATTTTAATGAAAGTCACATATTTTTTCTTCAACTCTGTGGTAATCTGTATACATATACTTGTATTCATTTTAATCATAAAATGGTGACTAAGGGATCCACACATCTCAGTGGTCTAACATAATCATAAACTACTCAATCTTGACTCTCTAGCCTAAGATAATATGAAATGGAATTTCATTGATCTATAGCATTGCTTTCTTAAATCCTAGCTGTGTATACAGATACACCCATACAGATTTCAACAGATTATGGACTCCATGTACTCTCTATATTCTGTAAAAATTTATGTAGTGACTTTTGTGACTTTATGCACCACCTGATCTAAGAATTGAATTTAATTATTTTTGCTTGCTGATGAGAGTAGCTTTTCTTTCAGAATGAGTTTTGTTCCCTAATTTTTAAATATAGTATTTGTTACTGTTTTATTGATATTGCAACTAGGCTTATTGTAGGCATAATGTTCTTTTAAGAAAGGTACCATTAAATGCATGATATCTGACTTAGAAGCCATCAAAGTATAAAAATAACCAGTTGCTGGGTATTAAGGAATCTGGATTTATATACTTAGGAGAGGTGCTGCTGTTCTGGTCTATATTCTTTTTTCTCCTAAATGCATCCTGTTAGAATCTAGCTGAAGCGTTATTTTGAGTTACTTTTTAAAGTGAAGGACAGCACAAGACAATACTAAAACCATGTCTGAATTACTTGAAACTTAAACTACTGAATATATCATGTTTCATCGTAAATGCTCAACTTTTCTGAAAGAAAGAATGTAGGTGGAAGGAAGACCACAACAGGAAACTTTGTTTATACAAAGTTCATGTTTTGATGTCCTTAGTGTGATTAAGAAAAATGGAGATCCAAAACACTGTTCTCAAGGTGTTCTCTTGGAACCAAAAGGACCAGTGTCACTTAGTAACTAACTAGAAATTCAGGTTCTCAGGTCTTACCCTAGACTTCTAATAATCAGTTCATATTCTTTACTCTGAAGCTTTGTACTCATTGATTGCTCTCTATCTGAGCTCATGGTTTGGCTTCTCATTCACATTTTTTCATCTCAGCAAAGTAAGGCCAATTTCACATTTCTCAAGACATTGGAGGACATTACAGAAAAATTGAATTGTGGCCAAGGTCACCTTAAGCAGCTTTGAGGCTTTTCTTCCTCTTGTTTCTTATCTTTCTTCCTCTTCCTTCTTCCTCTCCCTCTTCCTCCTGTTTCTTCTTCCCTTTCTCATTCTGCTGCTGTCAGAAATGGTTCTAAACCCTTCCGTAGTTAAGCCTAAGGTATAGAAGTCAGTTCTTGCTTGTAAATTCTGAAGGAAGAAGATATCATGAGGTAACCCTAAATGTTAGATGAAGGCAGGCCTCATTATATGGTAGCCCAACAGGCTATGTGGCTTTATAGAATTATAAAATTAATCAGCCAATATATTTAGTCTCTAAATTATTTGAGAATTCAGATTTTGATTAATCTGTTCCTGTCTTATCTATACTTCTGACTTTCGATTAGCTGTAGACTAATTTTGATCTGCTGAGGATGCCATGACTCCCAGTAGGGTTAAGCTTGCCATAAGTTACCACTAGATGCTCCGCCCCCAAGTGTCAACCCCACTGACTTATGCCCGGAAAGGACTTGGCCCTAAGAGAAAAGAAGTGGACCTCAGAGTCCAGAGGGCTTGGTTCTGTAATTCCTTAAAATGTACCTGTTTTAATTTTCTCCATCATGCATCTGGGAAGTGTTCATTCATAACAATGTTATTATGGAGCACCTACTATATACTGGGTACATTGTTGCATCTAGTGACCAAGACACAGTCCATGCCCTCCAGCCTAGTAGGCAATTGAAAGGACGATTAAAATGGAGACTGATGATTATTACTACTGGGATAGTTCAGGGCAGACCTGTAAGGATGCTCTTTTCAAAGGCCATGTTTTCACTGAAATTGAAAATAGGACTCTACTCTTTTCTAAAAGAGCTTATCTATTTTGCTCAAAGCTGGATGTTTACAGGATGTCTTTGTAAAGGCCATAATGATACATTTTCTTAGCTACAGAGTGAATTTCCAAGTATTTACTTGGCTAAAAGTAGCTTGTGAACAGGTTTTGCTCTTGTCACTTTGGCTCACACTGGGGAGTACTCAGAAATTCTGAAGAGACCTAGAAATGGCAAATAATGAGGGTTGGATGAAATGTATCATTGTGGTTGATTTTTAAAAGAATTTTAATTATTAACAAAGCCTGAATTTGTGCAGATCAACCAGTATTTGTAAGTAGGAGGAAAACTGAAATAGAGCATTTTTCTGGAACTTAGTTTCAAGAGAAAAGGACTGAATTTCATGAAACCTAGCTCATAGCTCATCCATTACTCAATGTACAACTTTGACCTAACTTGGTTTACTGTAGGAAAAATAAAATTCTGGACATATTAGTAATGCTATTATAGCAGTTGGCAATGTTGTAAACAGTCTGGAAATCAGGGAAGATAGTCTGAAGGCCTTTTGTGTGTGTGTGTGTGGCTAAAGCATTTCAAACTTGTTACGTGGCTCATGCTTATTACCTGTCCTGTGATCTTATGAAGCCCAAGCAACCTGAAGGTATAATACCATTGTCAACATGGCGAGATTTTAGAGTCACTTGTTCATTTTGCAACAGAATGAAGAAGGACTGTACTCTAAACAGAGAAAGCTTTCAGGTTATAACATTGACTGAATTCTATTACTGGCTTTAAAATCTTTGGGATTAAAAGATACTCCTGTTACACTGAAATAGATTTATGGGATATTTGAGAGAGAGGATGTTAGGACCAAGAAAAATCAGGTGCATATTTGGGTAATTTTCAAATAAGTGGAAATACCATTCTGGGCTTGTTTTGTTTCTGGTGAATATGATCTTCCATTTCTGAATCTTCTATCCTGTTATTCATTGGGGATTTCTCTCTCCCTCTCTCTTTTTAAAAATTTTTTATTTATTTACTTTAAAGAGAGAGAAGGAGAGAGAGAGAGAGAGAGCAGGGAGAGGGGGAGAGGGACAAGCAGACTCCCCAGGGAGCACGGATCCCCATACAGGGCTTGATCTCACAACTCCAAGAACATGAACTGAAAGCAAGAGTCATGACTCCTCCTAACTCACTGAGCCCCCACAGGCACCCTTTCTCTAGGGATTTCACTCTTTATCACCATCATTTAGGCCCTTTGTTTGGCTGAACGTTTTAGGCCATAGCTTCTTCATAAAGGTGATGGCATTCAAGGTCAATTTAGGCATAGCTAGAGGCAGAATTTCCTGAGTTCTAGTCTTGCAGGATCTTGAAAACTCCTCTCCTCCAAATAACCCTACTTGCCCTCCAAAGTTTTCAATATCTTGCTATTGTCTGAAGTTTTCAATCAGCGAGTCATTCCTCTGGGTTAGCAAACACCATTAGAAAAAATGCAAATTATTATCAGTCACACATGCCCTAGTGCAAATAATTCTTAGAATTATTAGGAGTAGGATAGTTTGGAGTAGAAGCTCCCTGTAGAGGAAATCAGGCCCAAGTGGACATGATAGGGGACTATACTTATGGTAGCATTTGGGAGCATAGGAAAGGAAAACAGGATGATTGCATTTCAGTGACTTAAAAAAGTTTTTTAGCTTAATGTCATTTAGTGACCTACCACATTGAGACTTTCATTGTGTGACAGTACAACCTCCCACTGGAGCAGAAGCACTGTAGAGAGGAGTTCTATTCATTTACTGGGGTTTGTCAAGCAAGTAATACGGTACCAGCACATAGTATGTGCTCAATAAATACATGTGAATGAAAAACCTTGTACACAAAAGCTACCCTGAAAGTGTTTTTCTCTGCATTGCTAAAGCTACTTTTCAGTAATTTTTTTAAAATGCTCTTTTTTTACCCCTACCTCAAATGATTTTTAATAAGTTTCAGTATGCCAGGTACAAGTAGTTTCTACCTCTTCCCCTCAAATCTTAAAACACTGAGTATTAGATATTCTAGTACCTAAACAAGCTTATTACGGGAATGAGTCAATCAAATATTATTGACCACATACTCTGTGCCCAGGAATTTTTTTTCTAAAAGATGCTAATCTGTTAGTACATATTTTACTTTTATACTTAAAAGAACTCAAGGCAAGCAATTAAGACTTTTACTATTTGGGGATGCAAATATGCATGATAAGTAATAGCCATCATTTTAACCTTTCAGATTTTATTTTACGGTTGCATTATGACCATTTGTCTGATGTATTTAATTTTCTAAATTTCTGTTACATGAAAAATGGAAACCATATTGATTTAACATCAGAAAAATGTACAGCAGTTAATTTAAAAAAGGCGGCATCTAATTTTGTTAATAAACTGTAAATGGTAAAATGACATACAGTTAGATTTCAAAGCTTTGGGAACCTACATTTTTGTGTAACATTAATGATGTAGTTTTAGTTTTGGCAGCTGCATATTTCTATAGTGTGATATTTCTACTTTATTGTTTCTCAAAGTAAGCCTAAAATGTTAATAAGGGAAGTTTTCCCCTAGTGAAGTGTGCACTGAACAAGGGGGATGTAATGTTTGTATTACAAAGGTAAGTCTTACAGAGATTTGCAGATTAGACACTCCTGTCATCATAACTCCTTGTAACCCTGACACTGAAAGGTTTTATTAATATCAGATGACACAGATTTGCCATTATTTATCATGAATTTAAGTGTAGTTTGTTCTTCCTCATTTTCTGTGGAATAAGAGTCCGTTTCAGTACTTAACTCTGCAACCTTATGGCCTTGGTTTGAATCCTGGTGCTCCAGTTATTAGCTGCATCATCTTTACCGAATCATCCTGTGTGCCACTTCCCTCATCTGCAGAATAGGGCTAATAGCTGAATCAACTCTAGGGTTGCTCTGAGGATTGCATATGTTAATACAAATAAACGGTTTAGAACAGTGAATTGCAATGGGGATAGATTATGAATGTTCTTGTCTTTAGAAATTTTAGCTCTGAGGAAAGAGTAATAAAAGAGTACTATGGACCAGGATAGCTCATGAACAAAATACAATGACATGTCTCTGGTGTGTCATGTCTTGGAAGATTTATTAGAGGTTGGACTGAGCACAGAAGCCTTCAAGGTGAGTAAGAACATGGGTCTCTGTTTGGAGAGTGCACAATCTCAGTTGGTGAGCGATGGGGCTGGGTGAGTGAGGACAGAATCTGGAATGCATGATAGAGAGCTCGGCTGTTATCTTGAGGACAGTGGGAAGCCCTAAAGGGTTTTACACTGGAGAGTGACATGCTGAGATAACTTTTGAGCAAAACCACTGTGCCTCCAGCACAGCAAAGGGGTGGGAGGGCCTTGGCCTATGCTGGAAGTTAGTTAAGAGGCTAAATGGAAAGAGTGATGGCTGATGGGAATAGAGACATTGGACAAATTTGAAATCCTTAAAGAAGATGAAATCAGTAGCATCTAGTGATTGCCTCGAGGTGGTGGGTGAGAAAGAGGCAAGAGTTGAGGATGATGGCCACATTCCGAACTGTGGTTGACCAGGATGTGGCCCATTTTTCTGGCCGGGTGCCCAGTGTTGTGCTGGATTCATGAGACTCAAAGGAGTAACATGATCAGCTGGAGCTGCTGTCTGAAGACAGGATCACAGGTGAGACTGAAGTGTTTGGTCCCTGGCTGAAGGTCCAGAGAGGTTAGAGAAGCTACAAGTGTATGATGTTCAAAATAGAAATGAGGGCTAGTCTGGGGTCAGTGTCCAGAACAGCCTAGGACGGTGCTCCCACATTCTCAGAGCTCCACGCAGCAGTGAGCAGTCTTTTAATTTTTTTTTTTTTTAACCTAATGTGACTCTTTTCTAGTGAATATTGTCCCCAGAACAGTCCCTCTAGGCTTTAAATGCCCTGGGCAATTCCAAACCCTTGTTGACTCTCCCCTTATTTGCCCTGGAGCCTTGTTACTAGCAGTTAAGGGTTGTGTCTGTCTCTGAGGCAAATTGTAGGTCACCTTGAATCTGAGATTGTCTTGGGCTCATACCTCCAGGTTCTGAAGATGCTCTTTTCCCTCTGGGACAGTGGACCCTGAGAAGGGGAAGTGGAGAGTTCCTAATTCTCCTTTGTCCTGGTGGCACTTGCCTTCCTCAGTCCTTAAGGTGGCTTCTGAACCATTCTGCTGAAACTTGAGCCCTTGCGCTGAATTCAGCCATGTTTATCTGCAACCTTCCCTCTAAAGATGAGTTAGGTTGAATTCACTCATTGATAAATTAACTTTCTAATTTCACCAAGTTCAAGTTTTATGAATCATTCCCCAACTTTTAGAATAAAATACAAACCAAGTCTGCACACGAGGTGAATTGCAGCACTGGTGGGCGGGAATTGAAAAATGAATGTTGTTCAGAAATTAGCAATCTAATCTTTCTTGAGCCAGCTAAGAGTGGTAGAATTGTTAATTTATGTGAATGAAATGTGAATCTTTTTTCAGTTTGTTTAATATTAGAAATTCAAGAAGAGGATGATTCAAAGCATTTCAGAATATTGGAAACCTTCTTAAGGTGATGATTACAGCAAGCCTCATGGAAAGTAAACAGACCTCTCTTGCTTCTTCAGTAGACAAACTGCACTGGAGAGAATGAAATTAGCACTGAAAGTATTAAAATATTGATAGCAATCATTCCATGTCCACGCTCTGCCAATTAATAATTAATTTTACCTTGAAGGTAACTGTAAGAGTCAGACTTTTTTTTTTTTTTATGCTTTCACTTGGCGAGAATGCTTGACTTCTTTCCCCCTCAATGGTATCAAGTCTCCAGCAAATAATTCACATTTTAATGTGGTTCGTAGCTAGAATTTCTTTTGCATGGCTTCATAGAATGAATAAAAGTTTGCTGTGAGTGGTTTAGAGAAGGCACAAGTTGGTCATCTCTCTGATTTATATGTGGCATCAGTGGATTTTTTTTTAAAATTTACTTTAGAAAGAGAGAGCACGCGCACACAAATGTGTGTGTACAGGCTAGAGGAGGAGCAGAGGGAGATAGAGAGAAAGAATCTTAGGGAGACTCTTCACTGAGCACAGAGCCCTATGTGGGGCTTGATCTCACGACTCCAAGATCATGACCTGAGTTAAACCAAGAATTGGATGCCTAACTGACTGAGCTACCTGTGCACCCCATTGGTGGATTCTTAATGTGACATTGCCAGTTATGTACTTCTCACATCACACCTGGTTGTTTTTTTAAAAGGGTCGTATGCGAAAGTGGAAGGTGGTGATCTTTATCCTCTGCATGCTGATGATTACAAAAGGATTATAAATTATTACAAAATAAAATAAACATCCTTCAGGTTTTATGGCTTTCGTTGGGGCAAGAGAAGTTTGTGTGGAACTTCTCCCAGTAGCATGAGTGAAGAACCTTCTTGCTATGGTGGTATTTGGAGTTTAAAGAGGTTATGCTATCTAAGTGTTGATTTTGCCCTAATAGTTGGTAGCAGAACTACGTTCTAATTTATTTTATACATACAATAGTTATCTAACCAGAAGTGCATTGGAATAAGTTTTGAGTAGAATTTTTAATTTTGATAAATAAAAAGTGGCTAAAATATTCACTCATTATCTGAATTCTTTGCTGAATGCCTGGTATGCCCCATTCTAAATAAAAACAGACTTAAAACTGGTTCACGTTCTACTGAAAAGGTTATTAAGAAATAGTACTCTTTCATTTTCTAAAATGGGACAAGATATTCACAGCCTTTGGACCTTATACCAGCATGTTTCCCCTTTTAAAATAACCTTTCCTGCCAACTTAAGGAGTAGGCTTAATTATTTTGATTATGTATACTTAGAGTCAACCTTCGATCCAGTTTTTGGAAATGTTTTGTTAAAAAATATTTCTGATGTGTAACTACAGGAAAAACATAGTTGTCCTAAGTGACTGTTCAAATATTTTGCAAACCACACCTCACAGAGTGCGCGGCTCACATATTTGTCAGTGTGGAGTGTGCTATAATCCCAGCTTCATTCAGCCCCAGCTCTGTGTAGTAACCTGATTTTTCAGTAGTGCTTCCTTGACTTTATTTCAATCTTGGTGACTCATCTCCAACCTGACCCAGACAATTCAATCTGCTTGCTACTACTATCCTATAAACAAGCACTAGTAATTGCAGACTAGTAATTACCCTGTTAACAAAAGACTTGCAAGCACTGATTATGTTGAATAAAGAGTCAGGAACAGAAGGGAGTACTTTTTTCAGGTGACCATTTGTGTGAGTGAAGGTGAGGCTACTGATAGGATAAGGTTTCACACGCCGCCACTGTATTTATTATTAATAGGATTTATGTGGCTTATAGGGTTTGTACCTACTCCTGTTCTACTGATCCAGTGGCATAAGTGGTGAGACACTTGCCAATGAGTTAGACACTTATGGTTTTCTGTAGTTACACATGAGATTTATATGGCCATGCCAATAATTTAATTTCTACAATTTTAAGGTCAATAGGCATTGTCACTTGTGAAATGTGAGCCAGAATTTATAATAGTCTTCAGATGGATTTTATTTTGCTCTTTATAGTTACTCATGGAGAGCGAGTATCTGTGAAAACAAAGATGTACCAGCATAGTGTAGTATTTATCATTTTTCCAGATTAGATAGAAAGCACACTTATAGGTTATTTTTATTGGTCACAGTAGAGTTCCCAGTGTAAGTTGACAAGAAATGCTATAATGCTTTATATTCAACCTTTCAAAACCCTGTTAATTATGCATAAGATAATACTCTTCAATAACATCAGGAGTAGACAAATGAAATCATTAGTTTTATATTCCAGAGCCCCATGCACATCTATTATAACTGTGCATTTGAATGCCTCCGCCCCCATTTCTCAAAATCACTTTTTCATACATTATAATGTGATATCATAAATGAATATGAACAGTATTATATAGTTGATGAAATTGTACAAAAAGGATCTTAGCTTTTGAAAATTATAAACCTATTTCATTACTTGGATGGGACAGTTTGCTGACAGCCCATGACAGTGGAAAGAGAGGTGTTGATCAGCCATTTACCATGGTCTTCATTTCATCACATAGTGCCTCTGACAAATACGGCATCCATTCCAACATGCTTAAGATGCTTAACATGCTACCCTGGCAGTGTCAATGTAGATAGAAAGGGATCTTTATGGTGATAAAGTCTTGGAATATGAAGTCTAGATGGAGAAAGGTGCCCTGGCTTCCTGCAAAGTCTGAGTATGCTAGGCTATCTGGGGTGTATCTGCATATTTCTTTAAGTTTGAAGCATTCTAGAGAATTATTTTGAGAGGTAAGAGAAGAAATGCACAGTGCACATTTAAAATGACTTTGTAAAATGATATGATTTGCCCAAATGCACATTATTGTAATTTAGCCAAGATAGGTGGCCAATTGAATGTTCCCGGAACTGTAATTGTCTACATGCTATTTGCGAGACCCTTTCTGATAGCACTAGCAAAATGCACCTTTTTCTTTCAATATCCATTTGGTTAGGAATGCATCCATTACATATAAATGATGACTCTCTCTTTCTCTCTCTCTCTCTCTTTTTTTTTTTTTTTGGCTAATGTAAATATAGGTGAAGGTAATTTCTAATGTGATATTTTTTCTGGTTTTGTTCATTTTTTATTTTGTAGAAGTTATTTTTAAATATACTATTGTTTTCTTAAAATTCATCTTAAACTGCATATTTGCTTAAAAAGGAAAAGGAAATCTAATTTGAGAAAGACCACTATATCCCAAATGCATCTAGGTATGCATTTTATGTCCAGAATTTCAAAAGAGAAGTGTCAAATTTCTATGTTGTCATTATTAAAAACTGGGTAATTTAAAAAATCTTCACTTAACTGACACGAACCAGGAGCAATTATAATATTTTTTAAAAATCCTATCTGTTACAGAAATGGCGCATTATAGAAATGGTGCATTTTAACTGGAAAAAGTCATGATTTATACATCGATAGAATCACTGGTGTTTTTATTGCAGAGTTTAAAATATAAACACATGAACCAAATTATAGAAAGGAATTTTCTCTTGTCTATGAATTCCTATGAATTCCTACTAACACTATTAGTAGTAAGTGTTAAATATATTCTTTCATTGAAATTTTCTTTATTTAATTTTCTTTCTTTACTTATAAAGTAAAATAAATGAACAAGTAAGTAATTTTTGTAAGTTCTGAGATGTGTCTTACATGTTAGACCTAGATGTAGATGTCTGATCTCTCCAGTGCACATGACTAGTTATGTTTCTAATCTAATCCTATCTCTACTAGATGTTTGACATTAGGCAAGTTATTTAAATATTTCAGTGCCTCATCTTCCACATTTGCAAAATGAAGGAAAAGTAGTATTTTTCCTCCATAAGCTGATATATTAAATGATTTAATATGTGTATCATATATATGGATTCAAATAACATGCAGTGTTGGTTATTCTCAGTTATAATCTATTAATAAAGTACTTGATAATTAAAAATGCATGTATTTTTTCAAATTCTGAAAATAGTATATTTTCATTTAAAATTTTTGGTAAATGCAGGAAGATATAAAGAGAGTAATAAAAATCACTTTATTATTCCCCACAGAGATAATATTACATTTAGTTATAAATCATTCCATTCTTGACAACTCTTCTATCTATCTACCTACCTACCTATCTCCTATTTACCTTTTTTTTTTTTTTCTTTTTTGAGAGGGAGGAGGGAGGAGCAGAGAGAGAGAGCGAGAGTCTTAAGCAGGCTGCATCCCTGGCAGGGAACGAAATGTGAGGCTCTCATGACCTGAACTGACCCTTAGCTGAAATCAAGAGTCAGACTCTTAACCAACTGAATCACCCAGATACCCCTCCAGTTTTTGAGGGTATTAGTATTTGCCTAGCTTGGCTTTCTTTATCAGTTTATTTTCAACCTTTCTGTACCACTCTGTGTCTCCCTAATAAACAAGTAGCTGGACTTTAATTTTGATGCAGTTGGAGAATCTCGGTCTTCAGAAAAGGCAATCTAAATCATTTGCCTTTATTGTAGTAATGGATACTTAAACATTTTTTTAGTATCTTTTTTTTTCTTTTTAGCATTTTCTCCTTCTTTCCTGCCCTTAGTTGGATTATTTATCTCCCCTGCACATTTTCTCTCATTTACTGGATTTGTAGTTCACATTCTGTCAATTCTTGCAATATGTACCCTAAAATATGACATATGTACTAAACTGTAGATTGTCCTAACACAGTGTGAAGTTGCTGAAAATTCTATCCTGCTCTTAAAACAGTAATCTTAAAATCTGAACACCTTCCTGTTTCATGTTTTTGCTATCAAGAATTTCATTAATTGGAAATTCTCCAAAATTATTTTTTCATTTAGGTTTACCGAGACATGTTACCAATTAATTTGCTTGCTATTTTTTGTTGTATCTCATTTCTTCCAGTGAGATACATTTTGGTATTGGTAGTTTTTTCATAAGGGTATGCACTTAGCAAACTCTTTTATGTCTTTGGCAATTTCCTTTTGTTTGAATTATTATTAAGTGATTATTTAGCTGGGTATGGAATTCTAGGTTAGTTATTTTTTCTTAGTATTTTGAAGTTACTATTATTGTCTTTGTGCATCTCTTGCTGCTGATAGGACTCCTATTGGTCTGATGTTCCTTTGAAGGTAGTTTATCTTTTCTCTCTTTTCAGCTTTCACAATTTTTTCTCCTTTTGCTTGGTGTCCTATAGTTTCTACACAGTGTTTTAGTTGTGGCTTTGGCTTTATTTAGTCTGGGGGAGTTGATGAGCTCTTTCAATCTATGCATTTATAGTTCTGGAGTTCTTTAGTTCTGGAGACTTCTAAAAAGTATTATCTTCTTTGTTCTCTGTAGTCTTTTTTTCACAGAATAATTATGCTAGAGTTTTTCATTCTCTTTTGTCTTTTTAAATATCTCTTTGATACTTTCATATTTTTAACTTCCTGTGATACATTCTAGGTTATTTCTTTAGATCTGTATTCCAGTTGACTGAATTCTTTCTCTTTGTCATACGTACTCATTTACATATCATTGTTTTGTTCTCCAGTCCTAGTCTTTTAGTTCCAGAATTCTTTTTCAAATTTTCCACTTCATTGTAATACCCTGCTTTTGTTGTGTGGAATCTATTATCTTCTTTATCTGCCTGATGGTTTTAAATACTTATTTCAAAAATTTAAAAAAATTGCCTTAGTATCTGAAGTCATTTGATTATGACTTTTTGTTGCATTTTGCAGACTCTCATAGCATTGGATTTCTTTGTATTCTTTGTGATCTTTCATTTAGGTTCATCAGTAGTGATGATTTTTTTTATAGGTTATGTGCTGTATCATAGGAGCATTCTATTCTTATGGGGCATTTTTGTGCTTTGCTCTGCCATGGATATATGGGTTCTCCAGCTTTGGACCACCTTTTATATTAATTTCTGAGTTTGGAGTTTCCTAATGGCTCAAAGAATTTTATAGTGTCCTTGCATGCCTTACAGAGTAGGGAGTTTGTATTGTCATGATTGACTCTGCTTCCTGCCCATTCCTTGAAGCAAACCTTGATTTTAGGCTGTGGGGAGTTTTCCTAGTTGCACTTTACCTCCTGGTCTAGCTTCATGGAGGAAAGTTAGGACTTAAAACTTTGTGTCCGTGCCAAAATCTACATCTACCTCCTCCAGAGGGCAC
This sequence comes from Canis lupus familiaris, assembly GCF_011100685.1. Lineage (NCBI taxonomy): Eukaryota > Metazoa > Chordata > Mammalia > Carnivora > Canidae > Canis > Canis lupus. The sequence continues at coordinate 80,122,814 of NC_049226.1, read as the reverse complement.
AGTGACTTATTTTTGTGCCCCCTTAAAATGTGTTTTTCTTATTTTCAAGTCCAGGTGCATCCTTCAAAAAATTTTCTTCAGATTTTATGTCAAATTTCTAGATGTGTTTGAAGTGGGAGGAGGATTTCACACCTCAGATCAGTCTGCTAGCAGTCTGGAATGCCCTCTCATTTTTTATTTTTTAATTTTCTTTTTATACAATTGGGATTCTACTATATATAATCTTTTATTAATTGCTTTTTTACCTCTAAGAATTTATCACGAGTCTTAAACCATTATTAATCTTCTAAACCATGACTCTCTGGTAGTTATTTTCCACAGAATGGATATATCATTTATCTAGGTACTTCTTGTTAAATAATAAGTTATTCCTAATTTTCTTTGCAATTATAAGTTGTGCTTCTGTGAACCTCCTTATATGTATATCTTTGTGAGCCTTTCTGCCAGGGCTACCTTATTTGAGGTGGAAAAATATTGTTTATCAGGATGGGATCTTAACAGTTTGAGTGATTAAGAAATAATGGAAGGGCTCAGCGGCTGGGCGGCTAGCCTTCTGCTCTGGTTTTGATCCCCGGATCTGGGGTTGAGTCCTGCATTGGGCTTCTGTGAGGAGCCTGCTTCTCCCTCTGCCTGTGTCTCTGCCTCTCTCCCTCTGCGTCTCTCATGAATAAATGAATACATATTTTTTTAAAGAAATAATGGGAAGTATAATAGAGCTATCTCAAAAATTGTGAACTTTAGGAAAAACAGAATAAAATAATAGGAGGATAAAGGTACAATGGATTAGAACTTTATACCATTATAAACTTGAAATCTGTTCACTTATTTCATTCATAAAATAGATCTTTGTGACATTATGTCAAGTTTTAGACTTGTGGGGTGGGATGAGAGATAAGAACAAGGTGGTTTTGTTCTTTAGAAGAATCTAGGTGAACTCTCAATGAAGATAAATAGAACTACAAGGAAGTCTAATAAAATGGCATTAAGTGATATACTAAAGGTTACAAACTGGAGAATGCTGTGAGATCTCAGAATGATGTACTCAATCCTTTTGGAGGAGGGGGCCATTTAATTTATGACTCTTAAAGTGACAGGAAAGTTTAAGCAACAGATGAACAGTTGTTTCTATTAATGATTTTGTGAGTATAATTATCTCAATAACCATTCCTTTGTATGAGAGAATTGCCTCTTAACAGTGCTACTCCTGGTCCAAGTACTTTGTCACCCTCTCACTAGCCAGAACAACACTGTCAAGTCTGTTCTTGAGCTTCCCTAAAGCAGTCACACTTAACACTCATCTCAACCTCATCCATCTCAGTAGAAACTATTGTGGTTTTCCACTGTCCTCATGCATGGCTGTGTGCTTCAGGGGAAGCTAGGTCCATCCCTGCTCTAGTGTTCCTATTGATCCAAGACAGTCTTGGAGCATTCCCCTTGCCACACTGGTTTAGGCACACACAGGTGATACACAGGAGGAAAACTTTGCTGGGCCTTTCTTGTAAATGTTTATTCACTGTTAAAAAAGGAAAAAAAGAGATGGTGGTTCTTTCACTGACCACTGTAGAGACCTGGATGTTGTGCTTGGAACTGCTGTAGTCATTCTGCCATCAGCCTTTGAATGAAGGAAAAACTAAGACAAGGGAAGGAGGAAAACTGGGGGCTGCCTTACTTAATGTTGTGATGATAATTGCCCATATGATTTATGTTTTCTATAATCTGAAGCTAAAATCTTCCTAACGGATGCAGGAGGTGAGTGGGAAGACTTCAGAGTTGTCCCTTGGGACTCTCATCACCTTGGGATGATTCCTGCAGTCTACTAAAGTGTCTTATACCAGGGATGCAGGCCAGATGCTAGGTGACCTGGGCTGCTTTCCTGTTTGTTGGCTTTGGACAGTTAGCACAATAACTGGATCTTGGCATCTGGCAGTGTCTGTTTCCAGCCTTTCTTTTCCAATCTAAAAGTAGGCTCTTCTAGTTGATTTTTCAATGACTTAAAATCAAGAGAATTATGGATGCTGCCCAGTACGCATCCATATATTTTGTATTCGACTCCTTTGCCATGGAAAAAAAGTAGGGAAACAATATACCAAGAAAACTAGTTTTGGCCAAATATATTAAAAAGTAAAAATTTATAGTTTCAAATGCAATAACTTGTATTCATTGCATCTTTTGTGCCTTCACTGTCTTTTGACCGTAGTTTGTCACTCACTTTCAAACTCTTTTTCAAGCATGAAAGCTCCTTTTTATTTCCAAAGACTTTCCAAATGATCAACACCACCTCTCCTGACAGAAAAAGAAGTTGTAATATATTAAGTTGATTTCCTAAGTTCAAATTTATAATTGGAGACTATGGGTGACAGTTGCAGTTTGAGGTTATTTTGAGAAAGTGACTTGTTTTATTAGATTCCCATGGTGAGAAAATTCTGATTCTCACCAATAAGTAGTTAGAAATTTAAGGATTTTGCTTGTTTGCTTATTTAAACAGCTGCTTTGCCATCTCTAAGTCTTAGATAAGGATGGAATGGTAAGAAATACTTGTTTCAAAGTTTTTATAAGAGCGAATTAACCTAGTTGCACAACTTAATGTATTGAGAGTTTCAGATATAGTAAGACTGGCATACAATATTCTTGTGTATGTTTTTAAATACTCATTTTAGAAATTAACATTATTTAAATGAAGAAATTAAAATGACCTATTTTCTGTACCTCTGAAGTACCCCGGCACAGCTTGAATTTGGAGACCACTGCTTTTTAAAATCTTTTACTACTTCTCCCACCATGTTGCAATTACTTAGAGAAATTCTTGCCTCCCTTGGGCTGCTTGAAGGGGCAAAGCTTATATCCCTCATTTATGTCTGTGTTCCTGCTTCTTTTTCTTTTTCGTTTTCTTTTTTGTTTTCTTTTTTGTTTTCTTTTTTTCTTTTCCATTTTCTTTTTCGTTTTCTTTTTTTCTTTTCCTTTTTCTTTTTCTTTCTTTTCTTGAGGGAGAGATGGGGAAGTGGGGCAGAGGGGAAGGGAGAGAGAGAATTTGAAGCAAGCTCCACTCCTGGCCAGGAATCCAACACGGGGCTTGATCTCACAATCCTGAGATCATGACCTGAGCTGAAATCAAGAGTGGGATGCTTAACTTACTGAGCTACCCAGGTAGCTCCAGTTTTATTTTTACATGGTCTCCCCGTCCTGAGACTAACTGAGGGCTTCCCAAGGAACTGCTTCTCATGCACATAGTGCAGTGCCTACTGCAAGATCCATGGACTGGATCATATTACATCCCAGCAAACATTTCTTTATTATGGTCTATTCAGTTTATAAAAGACCAAATTAGGGGTTGGTCTTACTGAAGCTTCTTTTATAGTATATGTATGCATATCCAGTTGTGATAGCTTTGGTTGTCCTTTTCATGTGTAAGATAAACTGATACTCCTGGTAGAAGTTTAGAAAGTATAAAAAGTGACAAAGAAAAGTATAGGAAGTATGAAGCATTTACCTTCCCTTCCAGTCTTTCTTCTTTGCGTGCATTAGCTATAGAAGTAATGCCTACATCCTGCTTTTTTCACTAACATATTGTGGATCTTTCTCCATGCCATTAAAAAGTTTTCATAAACCTAATTTTAATTACTTTATGAGCAATTCTACCCAAGGAAAGTACCATGGTTTATTTAACCCATTTTTTAATGTTTCTAATCTGTTTTTGTAAATTATGTATTACATAATGCTGTGATATTCTTGCATAAAATGTGTCAACTGTGGAAAGATTTGTTCAGGATAAATTCCTCAAAAACAAAACAAAACAAAGACTAGATCAAAGGTGTAAACATTTACAAGGCTTTTGTTATATTTTTGCTTTAGATGAATTTGTAATTATGCCTATGCTACTGGAGAAGAGTCTGATTGCAATTGGATAATTGTTGATGTCTCAGAAAATGACCTCTTTTGTTTAGAATTGTAGATGTCAGATGACAGTACAAGTAGCAGCTAAGTTTGATTTATCAAATTGAACAGATAACAGAACCAGGCCACCATGCTATTCAAGAGAATTGGCTTTTAGGCACTCTGTGTTGAGTCTCAGTTTTTTGGGGATACCATATTGCAGCGCTTTTTGTAGCCCTGGTTCTTGCTGGATTTACATATCCTGAGTTTCATTTACACCTGACTTTTTCCCCTAAAGAGCAAGGTACAGAGAACCTGGTTAGAAATGTACTTCACTTACGAGCCAGCACCCATTTACTTTATCACAGGCTGACCTTGGGTTCTGGCCAAGTGATACAGTCCGGATTTCTCTTCTCAATTTGGCATTAACAAAGCTTTTTTAAGCTCACATGTGCAGAAAGGCTTGATATAGTAGAAACATTATTTTGTTTCAGGGAAAGGTAATATGTATAAAGGGATGCATTGAAACTGAATTCTTACATATTTAAAAAATTTAACCTATTTACCCAGAGGCAGAAGTGATTTGGGGCTTCAGAAAAAAAATCACAGATAATTTGAAATTCATACATTATTATTTGATTTAAAGTCATATCTTTCTTCATCTAGATCATATCAGTATAATTCTAAGAGAAACATCCCAGGGATTTTTTTTTTTTGAATGTAAAGCAATGGCACTTTTTTTTTTTTAACCAAATTGGCTTTTCACAGCAGCAGACCTGCAGCTGTTACCTAATCCCATAACGAGCAATATTTACCCACACATTTTCCAAATTAAATACGGGCATATGCAAGCCTGGTTTAAGATTTTATAATACACACTCTTTACCTGCTAAGGAAAAAAAAAAAACTTTAAACCCAAATCGCCCCAAGGATTATAAACCCTGTTGGAGAGGTGAAGATAAACCAGTGAGGGGATGTATGTGACTTTGTAGGATGCCCACTGCCTAGCCAGGGCAGAGAGGGGAGGACACTGAAGAGATGGTTGAAGGATAATGCAAGTACCTGAGTGTTGCTTAGCAGATGTGATCAGTTATCCAGAACAAGTCATGCTTACGTTATTAGGACCTGGGTATTAGGAACTGCCATTCAGGCAAGCGCTGGTGATTGTTTCTTCCTAGGAGGCATTAGAATTTTTTTTCCCCCCAGAATTACTGTGTAATTTCTATTTGCCCTTCTCTTTGAAAATTCTTTTTCAGATAGTGGAATGACATTTTTACGACTTTAGTTTAATTTGGATTCAGTTCAATACAGTTTTTGAAAACAAATTAATCCTACACTGAGCTAAAACTTGGATTGCTAGAATGGCTGATCATTTCATCTCCCCCTAGCCTGCAAATTTTTTGAGATCCCATTAAATTTTATTCAGGAGTCCCTTACCAGCCAAATGTATTGTTTCCATGGATACAATTAATGGGGAAAGCAATTTTATAAGACTGATGTAAAAAATGAGCACTTCATCAGCCCCCCTGCTGGTCACATTTAGAGACTGGAGGAAGGAAGTCGGCTCTTGTGGGGTTGGCAAAGGCTCTGTGGTGTAAAGGGGACAAAACAATGAAAGCAGAAGTCAGAAGTGTCTTTTTAAGTGTAAGGAGTTGGAAAATGCTACTAAATTGTGACCCTTTTTTACACACTTTGTAATTATAGAAGCCACTCTAGAACAACCTTAAAAACACACAGGCACACAACCCGTTTCTTAAGAATCCAGCTGTCCCTTCTCTAATTGCTGGAACCATTGTTAGGGTATCTGGTAAAAGATGCATAGAGAAGAAAGGATGGAAGCCCCAGTGAAACGAAGGGCTGACTTGCCAGCTTCTCTCACTGATTTCCACCACAACACTGAAGTTCTTAAGGCATGTGTATAACTCCGTCATCAACATTTTTCCTTTTTTAAAGATTTTATTTATTCATGAGAGGTGGGGTGGGGGTGGGGCAGAGACACAGGCAGAGGGAGAAGCAGGCTCCATGCAGGGAACCTGACGTGGGACTCATTCCAGGTCCCCAGGATCAGGCCCTGGTCTGAAGGCAGTGCCAAACCACTGAGCCACCTGGGCTGCCCCATCAACATTTTTCTTGATGAGCATATTTACTTACTTTCTGAAATATACCCAATGGGGGGAAATCCATATCACCTCCTCTCCTTTTCCAAAACACTAAAGTGACAATAAGAAGAACCACAATGCCATATCCTAAGCACCAGAAAACACTATCACTCCTGCCCCCAGCCTGAGCCCAGGGCAGAAACTTAGAGCGATTCTTGACAAAACAGAGGGCCCCGCTGTACAGTGATTGAATGATGGTTGGATGACTCTTAAATTTGGGGGGAAGGGTGGTCTGCTCTCATTAGAGGAAGAAAGGAGACTAGAGAAATTCTGTGTTCAGTTTAATATCACTGGGTATCAGATTGTGGCATAAATGTCCTTTTTCTGTTTTCGTGTGACTGGAAATATGGGATAAGCCGACTTTAAAAAATATAATAGAGTGCGAACAAGTACATTTTAGGGTGAATAAATGCACTTTAATTGCTTGCCAGCAAATACATGGAAGAAACGATTTGTTTATATGTTCAGTACCACAGCCATGCTGGGTTTGAGTTTGCTCAAAAGCGGCCTGGTGCAAAGATGTTTTCCCCTGCAGAGGGCAGTCTGCCTCTACAAAACACACCCGACCTCGGCAGCATTTGAGCATAGAGAACAAGTATGTATAATTATTTTCTAAGCTGTAAATGTAAATAATTCTTTTTCTTTTGGATGAGGCTATGGGAAAAAAAAATCTTCTCTATGAGAATATTATAGATTGTGTGTAGCTCTTTGCGCATGTTTTCTTGTTCTTTTATGTATTGTTTTGCTGACCAGCTTTTTAAGATTGAAGGCATTTTTGAATAAGCAGTGAGCAAGAAAGATAACAAATAAGGTCCCAAATGGAGGGGGAAATGGTAATCAGAGAAATAAGAGAAACATCAGGCTGGGTTGTAGATTAAAAATGTATTCATACTAAGAATTTGAGGTCCTACAGATTGCACCACAAATGCAGAGAAAGTAAAACATACCACCCGATATATTTTTTTTAAAACACAGAAAATAATTTTAAAGAGGTTGGTATCTGCAGCTGGAGATATTTAATCAGGAAAGTGTGGGGAAAATAGGTATTTCTTTCTGTAACATTTCTCTCCTGTTTGATGCACCTCTCTGAGAAGAATGGATTAAACAGAGGCAGCTATTCCAGAAGAGAACCAGAACCTTTTGAGAAGAGGTGCTGCAATGCATGGAACTGGTGCACAGATAAATACGAGACAACAGAAATCCCAAACAGTTTAATCACAGGTTTTCTGGACTTCAAAGGGGAGGTTTCACTTTATGCTGACCAGGAGAAAAGTGCTTAGCGGGACTGTGAAGGCTCAGTTTAAGAGGGTGTGAAAAATGATGAAGCTGCAAATGATCATTTCAATAGATCAGCTTCACTGGGCAAGAGAAGCCACCTTCCTGGTGCACAAATTCATAAACACTGGGAAAAAATTACATAGTTTTTGTTTGTTGAAAAACGTAAAAAAGAAATGTGTAAAACACTCCTGAAACACACAATAACTAATACAGAGAAAAATGCTCAGAAACTTACGTCTGGGGAATATTACAGGAATCTGCAGCTCGCACCGATTTTCACGTCGTGAATGCAAGTTTGGAAATACCTCTGAGAATTTCCCTTTCGCTGCTTGCCTGTCTATTTACTTGCCAGCATTTTTCGCAGTTCCTTTTCTAAAGCTGTTGGAAAAAATGTGATTTCGTGTCACGATGCTTTTGTGAAGTGCAATTTATCCTTTCGCTTCTCCCCACATATGTTTTTATTAATGTGCAATTATTATAGGGCCAGATAGCACCCGCACAAAATTTATTGTCTCTAAACGAAGAGGAGGGACTGTGAGTGGTTTAATTTTTGGAACTTATATTTTTGGAGCCGGCTCTCAAATCAGGCAGCTTTGTAGTCCGCGATTTATGACGGCTGCGGTCGAGCCAGGTGGACCAAAAGCCGCAAAATGGCAGGACAATTACTGGAAGGGAAGATCATGGAGGAGCCTTGTCAGGTCCCGACGTGAAATTTAATCAGGTTACACAGAGAGTGATGTGATCTCTCTTGTTAGCCCATTCTGAACTATTTTGAAAATATAAATTACAAACCTTTCAGAATTTAAAGCACAGGGCGATCCAGAGCTGCAGGCAGAGCTTATCATCCAGATGTTTATTTTGCTGCCATGAATTTTTATATTAGTAAGTTTATTTTAATCAAGTGGCCCATTCGGTATCCTATTGATGTTGCACGTATAATCGTGGTTTAGTTTTAACCATTTAGGAGGCGCCTTATTTTAGCAAGGGTATCATGGTCAAATAGTCTCTTTTCTCTTTTATTGGCATTGTTCTATCTTGTCACAGTTGCCAAGGCCAACATAGGATTCTTTTCCCAAACTACGGAGCAAGTACAAAATGTGTGCATATGTCCAGCGAGCTCATCTTCCAGGGATATTTCTCCCTGTGCTATTGTGAACAGCTGGGCGTATGCCCCCTCGTCCAAACAAATATTAGAAAGTTCCTAGTGTTGTGTCCTTTTGTTTTAAATGAACACCACTTAAAACTCATTGAGTATTAAAAATGAAAACAAATAAGATGACAAAGTGTATAAAGTACTATTAAGCCTTCCAGGGGTTTAAAGAATTATGTTGGATTGGTTGGTTATTTTTCACTAAAAAAATGAAGACTTTCCCCTTTTGAAATGTGTGCATTTTGTGTCACCATTATTGATACCGCTTAGGGGAATGATGCTCCTCTGTCCATTCACACAAACATACATATGTATAAGATATGTAACAGCCTTTTCTGTGGAAAAAAAAAAAAAGCCTACTTTCTTCTATGGCTAATGAGATACATCTAACTAACTATTTGTAAATTAGTACCCTTGCCAAAATATGTTACCTTTTCTGGTCTTTCAGGTGCATCATGTGCTTTCCAAAATCCACACAGTTGGATTTGCCTTCTTTCTCGTAACACCTCGAGAGCAATGCTTATAGAGAAAAGGGTAGGTGGCTTTTATAGGGCTTGAAAATTTTACATGATTTTCCAACTTGTGTATGTATTGCTATTAAGTGTTCTTAATGCCTTGGTTTTAAAAAAGATTGTCTTAGAATGCTAAGTCTACAATGAAATTGTGAAAAAGGATACTGAATTTTTTTTCTCGTCATCTCAAAAACAAGTCATTTTAACTAACTTTCACATTTGATTTGAAAAGCAGAAGCTTTCAGAAGCACTGTGGTTACCCCTCTGTCTTGACTGCATTGTATTGTGTTTTCCTGCCACCTTCCACCGCTGAGTGCAAAAAAAAAACCCACAGTGGGAACCCTGATTTTCCAGCCATTCTGTATCTTCGTTGCTGTTAGACTCTTAATTCTGCTTGAGTTTATAATATTTGCGTTTGGTCTTATTTTACACCAAAAGAAATTCCTTGGAAAACTTACTCACTTTCTCCCCATTCCTTTCATTTGCAGATGAAAGGCAAATGCAGATTTAAAAAAAATAAATAAATACGATGTGGTTAGGACCATTCATCACACTCCCTGTCTGCTGGGTCTTTGTTTCTGTTTCATGCTGCGTGCATCACATTACATTTCTGAACCTGTTGTGAGTTTTTTTTAAGGCATTCTTCTTTTGTAGTTTATTAAAATAAAAATATTTTCAGTCAGCAGAAATCCCATTGGTTCTTCCAGAAATCTTGCCCCACAGGCCTTTGCAGGACAAGAACAGATTGTCTGGGGCCTAATTCTGAGCATTGTTTTTTATGAGGAAATCAAAAGTATAATTGTTAAAACCCAGTGTGTCCTTTTATGTCTGAAAAGGAGAATTAAATTGCTGGTGGCAAAGCAACAGGGGATAGAGAGAGAGTGGATGTGAGGCAGGCCCTCTGGAATTAGGGGTTTGTTGTTGAAAGTAAAGGGAGAATGCACTTCAGAGTGTACCCAAGCGAGTGAGCATTTGGCAGGTAGATCATGGGACCCACTGGGTACTATGCAATGGGAATTGAAAAGGAATAAATGCAATAAAATGGTCTCTCTGGCCATTCAGTTTGCTGCTGTCAAATTCTCTCTTAAAAGTCCCAATTTACAAATGGTGGAGAAAACATTCTGATTCTAACTTAGAAGATGGACTATCAAACATCTACCAAGTTTGGTCCTTTCTAGGATCAAAATCTGTATATTCTTGAGGGCTTTTTACTGAGGCATGTGCTTTTTCAGCATAATTTATAACAGGACTGCTCTAGCGCTTTGACCTGTGCTTTCATTTTTAATTCTGATGAGAAATAGCTTGAAATTGTGATTTCATTTGAGCAAATGCCACTTTCTGGCTTTGATCAGTAAATGATGTGTCTTGATTTGGGACTTGTGGCATTACCGTTCTAGATTCCTGAATTTAGTGAAGTTCTAAGAACCTCTCCAGAGGGCTTTAATTGGGATAGTGAGGCAGTTGTGAATTTTGGCAAACGACATTTAACGTGTCTGCATATTTGAGGATTTACACCTAAGACAGAGGATTCTTTGAGGAGGATCTGTGTTCCAAATTTAATTGGTATGTAACAAAATAGATTAAAAAAAGAAAGGGAGAGAGTGCTGTGAATCCTGACATAAACCTTAGTGGTATGCTGCGGTGGACAAATGGTTAAAATATACACTCATTGGAGTATGAAGGCAGTTCTTCTCGGCTGTCAGATAGTTTGACCAGTGTCAGGCTATCCTGACGCGTGCAGCATACCTTCATTGCATCATAAATAAAACAGACAAATTACTTTTTTTTTTCCCTAGGATGGAATAAGCACCATGAGAGGGGAGGGAAAAGGATTAACGGGGGTGGGAGGGGTGATTTGGAGGGTCTGTGGGGGGTGGGGGGAGTAGTGAAGAATTAGAAGGGAAAGGGAAAAAAGAGAGATCCTTTCAGCCCCTCTATGAATCTTGGAATGGCAGCCGAGAACAATGAGAAAACCAGGCAATTACCTAGAATCCTGTTCCCTTATCCAGACATAGAAAATATATTCTTGCACCAGCCTTCGGTCCAGCCCCCACTCTGCACCCGCCCCCTGCCCTCCCCCCCTCCTCTATCTAATTCAGTTCTTTAGTGGAAGGCCCAGCAGATATAACAAAGGGAGAAGGGTTTCTTAAGATGGGCCACTCAGGTCTCGAGGACCCAGCCTTCTAGGGATGCAGTGGGAAGCATTTTTTTTTTTTTTTAATATTCTTTGCCCTTAGACACTTTGGTGTAACCTCTGAAGTCGCAGCAGTGAGAAATGAGCAGAAAGGTATTCTATAGTCTGAACTCTTTCCCCGAATCTCCGAAAATCAAGCGGTCCAGACACTAAGTCACCTGGCCAGTGCACCAAGCCGACATAGCCCATAGTCTTTGGCATGACCAGGGATTCTGGGCTCTGACACCGGTTTACCCAGAAACCTTATGGAATCCCACTGAGATGTTCTGCTTTAGTTCGTATTTGATTACTATTGTCCTGCACGAGGCTGCCCCCTTCCCAACTTTTCCCTTCGATTAGGCACCACTGAATAAAGATGCTGGCAGCATTAGTGATTTGACAGGTTCTGCCAAAGTGACTGCAGAGACTGCCCTTTCCTCACTCCTGTCCTTCGTGATCACCTGGCCAGAGCACGTGTACGGAAGGCTGAGCTGTAAATGACTGCTCCCTCCGAGGCCTTTAAAGTGGGAATGCATGTGTCCCATGATATGCTGAACAGGAGCATTTGGTTAACAGTCTATTGAAGAGTGACATTTAAGTGAGAATGGGTGTCTGAACCCCTGTCATTTATATTCCAAGATGGCAAGAGTGGACTAAATATAATTTCCTGTGTCCTCCATCTACCTCCTCCCAGTCAGTAAGCCTGATTTTGCATTGTCTTGAATGGTGATGGTTTATAAGGCCCCATCCACACTTCTTGTCATGACTGGTAGTTCATAAAGCAAGTCAGCTGCCTGGGGTTAGGGTGTGGCTGGCAGCTGCTTACAAAATTCCTCTCTGTACTCGTTACAGTAGCTGTGCAACCACTATAAAAAAATGGAATGCCCAGGCTTTCCCATGGCAACGCTTCCTCAAGATCATGTTTGAAAGAGACTTAAGTTTTTTCTTGGAAAAACAATTAGCAAAATCTCAAAGGCCAGGAGATTGCTGAGACCACCTCCCCTGTATTAGCCAAAGAATACTTGTTGGCATTTACTGGCTTACTTAACCTCTTCCTTTTAAGTAAGTAGACTTGCTGGAAGTGCCATTGTTTCCAGCGGAGTGGTGGTGTTTGATTTCAAAGTGGATGCAGAGTGCTTTGGCATCTACTGTGCCTTAAAGTGTGATTTACATCTTAGGTAGTTTTCACTGTATTTATTTTTACAACTTGGTTGTGAGTCAGGAGTGGCTGGAACCCTGGTTTAGACTTCTCTGCATCATCCTATAGGATCTGAAAGCTTGCAGTTGAAAGCTGGGGGTTCAGATTGCGTTGTTACCTCTTGTCTGGTGTTGATGTCGGGGAGATGTGATGACTCTTACTTAGGTTGAGACTCAGCTTCCTAGGGGCAAAAAATCATTAGCGGTCTCATGCAGTTTAATAAAATGAAAGCGTATCATATCACTTGGTAAACCATGAGATGCCTACAAATGTTAGTTATAATTGCTGCAGTAGGTACTTGTAAGTATTTGTTGGTTGGGGCTTCCGGCATGTAAAGGTAAGCCTCACCTAAGCAACTGTTTTCTTAAGAAAGTTCTATTGTTTGGCAAAGGCCCCTAAAAATAAAGGGACTTCCGTGTTGACACTAGGAATTATGTTGGGAGATGATGGTATTCAACTTAGAAAAATATATTGCCTGAGAAACAGCTTTCAATGGCCAAATAGAGCCTTTTCTCTTTCTCCTTAGATGTGACATCTGAATTTAACATAAGTTTGAAAACTCAGTGCTGAGGCAAACCATAAAATAATCCGACTAATGAGTCCCTAGTGCAATTTGTAAGTTTATATAGCAGATTCATCATTAAAAAAAAAAACCCTGATGTTCTTTACTAGTGATTTTTATGATATTTAAACCAATTAAATTGGTTTAACTGCTTAACTGCTTGAGCATCATCTTTCCAAGATTTATCTAGTACTGACCATTCCAGATAATTTTTTGTTAGGTAAGATCACCTAATTTCTCCAAATTTAATTTATATAAACTGTGTTTTAAAAAAGCATTAACTGCAGTTGAGGTTTTTAATTGTCAAGATGATTGTTTCCAACCTCACTGATGTTTTTAATTCCCATGATCTAATTCATTCATCATATTATAATCGCCTTTACTCCCCATGTTGACAATGGGAGCAGTTGTGCATGTTGTATGATGCATCCTATTAGAGCCCACAGAGGTGATTAGCATGGCTTTTACTTACAAATTTCATGTAGGAATAAGAGTGTATAAGATCCAGAGAAATTCTTTCAAGTCCCACAGACTGAAGCAGAAAACCTTTACTGGATGATTGTAGTGAAACAGCTCATCCCAGTTTCGTTTGCTAGGGATGGAAGATGGCTCAAATCCTAGGATGGATTCAAACCCACCAAGACAGTTTAGGTCTTTACTTCTGTGAATTTAAATGACTATAAAACACTTAACTGAGTGAATAATTTTAAAATATTATCTAAAGCTAAAACCCTATTTTTAAACTTAATTTTTTTTTTAAGTAAAAATTTATTTGACGAACCAAAGTTTTATTTGAAAGAATGGCTTTAACTTTGGGAAAAGTGCAGAAGCAGAAGGAAAGAGTTAAGAATTGTGCATTGTTTAGATAGACATTAACTCTTTTTAAGATGCTCTTTGGATGTTGAGATTTGTTTTTTAAATGTTGGAGGATGACAAGTAATTCTAGAGGGACATCAAAGGACAGAGGATGCTATATCATATTAAGATCACAGTTTGGTGAATCTGTGCAAGGCTTTTCCTTAATCTAATGTAAAGGTTTGTAAGAACCTGTCATCTCACTGCTCGTTGGCTGTGTTTTACATAATACCCTTCAGCATCATTGATACCAACCTCGTGGCATTATTATTGCTATTTACAGTTGTGTGCTAGTAATGTTAAACCCGAATGGGATTAATAAAATAAATTAAGTGATAAAGATTTTAATGCTATTAACAATCAGTAATACTTCTTGACAGCAGAAGAAAAGGAATAGCATGCCATTAGCCAGCCTGGATTGACTGTACAAGTGTATAAACACAAAGATTCCTGGTAATTCATGTTGATAAACCTTACTCTCTTTAAGTGGCTTTTCCTCCACCTTCATAATCTTTTCCTCCGTTCTCTTCCTCTCTCCTCTCCCTTATTCCACTCCTTCCTTCTCGCCCTCCCTCCTTCTGCCTTTTCTTCTCTCTGTCATTTCTCTGTGTGTGAAGATGCATTCTTCATGATCTCTCATCTTTACTGCTTTGCGGTTATTCTGCTGTTATTGTCTGGAAATTGACCACTGCCTAGCAATCCTGTGTGTGACTTCTGCCAATAAACCTGCTGGCTCAGCCTTCTTTGCTCCCAGCTCTCTTTGCCTTCCTTAGCTAGTGCTTTCCTCACTCCCACCGTCTTCAGCTTCCACCTCAACACTCTTCATCCTCCCGCAGATGCTTCCTGGGGTTCTTTTTGAAATGGATGCTAGCCTTTTGTTCCAGTCCTACTCTGAGCCGCTAGGGTCAGGCAGCTAGCAGCCTCCCTGGGGCAGTGCTATGATGAATTTTGGCATGGCCAGGCTGTTAAACAACTCCATCGCAGAGTGCCAGCTTCCTCAAAGATTGAAAGGAGCTGTGATGAGCTTTTTCCAAAGGCTCCATGCAAGTTTTGAAATGCCAAAGATTCCCGTGGATCTCTAAATTATGTGGTAATTTTTTGAACCACGCCTTCCCAATAAAAATGCATTTTCATTTTCCAAGGAACAAGTACTCTGTGATCTTATTAGTTGGGCACTCAGATTTTCCTTGGGATACATGTTATTCGGGTTTAGCAATTTTTTATTTAAAAATGTTCAAGTACTGCCAACTTTTTTATTGCTGATTGTCAATTGTGTCCCATCTTTGCCATCATTCATGAATTTTCTTCTTTATAAAGTCATAATTGTTATAAATGACTCCCTCAAATAATTTTTAAAAACCTTACTTGTTTCAGAAACATTTAGAAAGTTTTTCTAATTGAGTGCAAAATTTTTTTTAAGCAGGTAGGACCTGTTTAAACATTTATCTCAGCCCAAATTATTTATTTAGGTCTGCATGCATGTGAAAAATTATTTAAATTGGAATACATTACATTTTTCTTTATGGTATTGAAAATTTGTCTTTCAAAATTACTTAATTTTTTTACATTTACATTTTTGGGTTGTAATGTGGCCACTAAAGAGCCAAATAGTGATCTTAATTGGGACTACTTAAGCAGTCAGACGAGGAAATCCTGCTAGGGACCTTCTGATGTGAGTCATAAATGAGAAAACATTTAAACTTAGTGGATGTGATTGTGTGCACAAAATATAAGCATCTCACATGGCCTCTTAGCAAATCAGATGTGCCTTTCAGCTATGCTTCATTGTGAAGACCCACAGCTTTTCTGGAACCAAGGAATGGGACAGAAGTGCATGAAGGGTGTGTGTGTGTGTGTGTGTGTGTGTGTGTGCATGTGTGTGTGTGCACACGCACGTGCATGTGTCTCCACTGAATGTGATGAGTGTTCTCAGGAAGGATAACTTGGGCTGAGTTAACAGCTCTGTACCCTCCTTCTTGTCCTTTCTGGTATTCATTAAGTTAATATACTGTTGCCTGCATGGGGCACCTTCTTTGATGGTGAGTACAGTTAAATGCCTATTTAGACATGTCATGGACTAAGCATTGCAAGAAGGTGCATAAAGTATGGCAGAAAGAGAGAAGGGGAGAGAGAGAGAGAGGGAAGTGTTGTTATATATTTTTTAACTTAAAAATGCTTCTTCTTAACAATCCTTTGCAGCTGGCAGAAGGCTAAGGTTTCTCACACTGTGAAAGGAAGTCAGACCATAAATAAGCCAGTTGAGCACACCTGGAAAGAATAAAATGCCTTTCTAGACTTTACACTGTGCTTAGAATGGATGCCAGCTTGGTGAGTGCATTCAAACGGTATGGAAGACTGTGTAAATGCCACATTAGTATAAAGCTAGGGAAATGTTTCAATTTTTAAGCTGCAACTTTTAAACTAATGGTTTATGGGAGAAAATATGGAAAGGCATTTTTCAAAGTGTATTATGTAGCTGTCAGGTTTGGGGCGGTGGACCTCTTTCAAAGAGCAGTGAAAGAAGAAGACAGAAAGATCTACTTTCACAGTCTGATAGCGACTCACAAACTTTCTCAAAGTTGTCACAGTTTTCACCCTATGGATCTTATTCGAAGCACAAAAACAAGCAGTACATTCCTCATATGATGTGCATAAAAGACCTAATGTGATCCAGTGATTATTAGCTTTTTACCTCATCCCCTTTCAGGGCCTTACATGAGATTTTGTTATTGCTGCCCTGGTCAGACGGGCACTGATGTGGACGTTCTTGGGTTGGAAATTGTGGATGCTTCTGTTTAATCATTTGGCTGTCGGTACTGTCCGTGAAGTCCATCCCATCTGGCTTACGCCTTCTGCAAATTTTAAGGTAGGGTACTCAACCTCCCCAGAAGCTGGGCACAGCTGAAACAAGTCAGCAGACTTATAGTCATATTGTTTTTGTCTGAAAAGCGTGTATTCACAGCCTCCCTTATCTGCACACTAGGGTTCATGTCTAGGCCACAGGGATGGAAAGGAAGCGCAGAATTTGCCTGGCCCAGGAGTGACTGTGGGGTAGACACCTCCTAGGTGAAGAGAAGAGACTTGGTCTTGTACAACCTATGCCTTATTTTGCCAGCTTTGTCCCCAGATTCTAAAGTCCAGATGGGGGAGATCACTTTATTGTTTGTTTAGTCTTCATCAATTTTTACAGATGAATGCCAACATCGGGTCGATTTTTTAGTGCATTCTAAAACATGTGTGGGTATATCAGAAAAGTAAAAACAAGTATATCTGGGCCTAGCTGCCTTGTAGTCACATTCTTCTTTCCTTCTCAAGTTTACCTGCTGGCAGTGCCTGCTCTTAATGGGAGACACAGATTCTACATGTCTTCTTGGCTGGTCTACTTTATCAGCACCCCCTGCTACAGAGGGAAACTGTGAGCAGAGGAGGGCTCCCAAGAGCCAGCACAGGGCTTCCCTTTATTTTTTATTTTTTAAGATATCTATGTATCTATCTATGTATCTGTCTACCTATTTGAGAAGAGAGGGTGACAGCGCAAGAGAGAGGAGGGAAAGAGAAGGGGAGCATCAGGCAGAGGGAGAAGCAGACTCCCTGCTGAGCAAGGAGCCCATGCTGGACTCGATTCCAGGACCCTGGGATCATGACCTGAGCCAAAGGCAGACACTTAATTGACTGAGTCACCCAGTGCCCCCAGGGCTTCTCTTTAGAATGTATTAATCTTTACCCAGATGGCCTCTTCCCAAAACATGGGCTCTGCCTCCTGCTGGGAATCCAGAAGGAGATGGGGGGAAGCAAAGTAATTTTTGAGTGCCTTATATTTGCCAGGTGCTGCCAGGACCATTATGTCCCTGAGTTCTAGAATCACTGTGATTGCATGAAGGGGTTTTCCTTAATGACTTTCCAACTTTTTTTGGGAATCAGTATCTCATTTTGAACCTTCATGGGCTGACATTTCCAGTGATTATTTTGTACCAGACACTTTGTTAGAATATAACTTTATATTATATATAACTTATTATTTGAGGAGGAGGGATCTGATTATTTGACTTTTTAAATACCAGTTTAGTCCTTCTGAACAGTAGGAAAGAAAGAAAAGAGGAAAAATGTTTATTGTCTGTTTGTTTAGTTGGAAAAATTAGTTGCATGTTTTGATTTTTGAGTAGTGATAATCCCTGGTGATTTTTTTCTTAATTCATTTATTTATTCATGAGAGACACAAGAGAGAGAGGCAGAGACACAGGCAGAGGGAGAAGCAGGCTCCATGCAGGGAGCCCGACGTGGGACTTGATCCCAGGACTCCAGGATCACGCCCTGAGCAGATGCTCAACCACTGAGCCCCCCAGGTGTCCCCCCAGGGTCCATTTTAATACAAATTTGTAGGACAATTGCTGAGAATATTTGCCTTCTGATAAAGACGGAATTCATTCTTTGTAAAGTTACAATGTATATCTAAAAGGAGAACAGTAGTATTTTTTTTACCAGGATGTGCTGCTAATATTTAAGGTGTTGCTTTTTTAATATTATTGCTTAAAGTTTCCAGTGGGGTCGATTAGACCCTCCAATCTCAGCCAGAAGCAGTAACTGAGAGTACTGAATGGTTTTTACCCATGAGGCAGAATGTAACCATATGATTCAAAAGCAGCAAATCTCTGCATTCAGTTCATTGATACTGTATTTTTTTTTTTTTTTAGTTTCCATTTTTTGAGGAAAGAATGGTTACGTGATATTTTCCTAAGTGAGCAGTAACAGAGGTAAATATCAAATACATAAAGATAACCTACATTAATATGCGTTTCTTGGGTGTGAGTTCAGTTTATGTTCTCTTTCAGTGGCTATTTTCAGCTCTTCTTAAGACTCTTGGCTGGTTTTGGAAACATGTATCGTCTTTCAAATTTTATGTACGTCTTCGCTTTTATGTATCGCGACATTTTTAGTTCACGTTTTAGTTTCTTTTTGGCTCAGAATCAGATGAAGAAATCCAACATGAAAGTAAAGAGGGCAATATTATTGGTTTGTAAGGAATGTCACATCACATACTTAAGTATTATGTCATGGTGTTAAATATAAATCTCTTCACTGGGCTTAGAACTTTACTGTTAAAATTCACCTGCGGGTGACGCTCTATAGGTAAGAAATCTTAATTGAAGAGAGATTTACAAAACCAAATCTTAAAACACCAGCGGGTATTTATAATTTTTCTAAGCACAATTTTCATATCTGTATTCCTTCTAATATAGCACTATGATTTTTAACACTATATTTGACAGGCAGTAAATCTAATTATTACTGAGCATATAAAAATGCACATATAATGTAAGAGAGCTGGCATCTAAATATTTTGCTTTCACATTCATGGAATATTTGTTAACAAAGTTTCATAAAGATTTTAAAATCATTCCATATCACAGTTATACCTCTAATAAACTAATTATATATGTTGATTCTACTCTGTAATTAGGAGTAATTACGCTAATTGCGTAAACAGATGATAATCAACCTGGAATTACTTTATAAAACAAGAACATTTACACAACAATAATGTCATTAAAAAACATAAGCCCCCAAGAATGAGACAAAGCAAGCACCCCCAGGAAATTCAGTTAGGGATTAAGTGTCTAGCACGGTAGGTATAATAGGGACGCTGTCACCTTCCCATTACCCTAATGCACTCCATTCCTCTTAGATATAGTATGTTTAAATCCTGAGCTGTGAATTTCTAGGCCTTTGTGCCTTTGTCTCACCACCTTAACATTTTTAATGTAGTTTTTGTTGTGTAAATCTATATAAGTGCCATCACCCGTCAGCGGTGACATCTGATGGCATGAGGCCGACCCAGTCTGCATGTATTAGGGCTTTTTGTGTTTGTGCAGTGGAACCTACTTAAACAAATTCCAGTTGAAGGAATAAACCTGTAAAAGGAATACATTTTCCCTGTTCTGAAACAATAGCTCAGTGTTGAATGGATGCCCATGAAAAGAATAAATCACATAGAAGGATAAAGTTCTTTTCCTCCAAAAGGATAGAGGAAGGTAATGATGATTTTGACCTATTGAGGAAATACATCTCTTGATTTATCAGTTTAATGTGGAGACCAATCTAGAACACATGCCAGGAAGCCTCCTTGAAATTATTCCTAAATTTTGGATTATCCGAAAAGAATTCCAAGTAACAAAAACATTATGAAGAACTCAACAATTTCACACATACACAAAAATGTTTAGGCTCCCTGGGCAGGAGCACGCTTGACATTCCTTACATAACTCTTGAATATTTAGTCATTTTATCAGTGCTAGACACCAGGAAACCAAATACCTAGAGTTCTGTGGTTAGAGGTAAAAATTAAGCCTCTGTTAAAATACAGACTTTATGTTGGAACTGCCCTTTTCTGTTGTCTGCAAACAATAGTCTAGGCACTGTAGGCCTGTTATCAGATGTACTTTGGGTAAGACTAGCTGGGAATTTGGGGTTTTGAAAATGTATAGATCCCTGAGTCATTAGCTTCTAATACTTGTGGCATTTATGCTATAGAAAGTTCAGGGCCCATTATCATCTTAATTTGTAGCAGAGCAATTGGAGTATAATTAAGAGCATTTAGGACTCTAGATGCCAACTTAAGTTCAACTTGAGAACTTGAAGATGTCGGCCTGTATTCTGACTTCATCAATTAAAAAAATGTAGTTGACAAAATAATATGTAATTTTCAAAGCTGTCAGCTGCTGATAAAAAGTAGGCACACAGATGCTTGATAAATACTTGCTAAGCAAATACAGGAATATAGGGGAAAATAGTATTTGGAGTGAAAGGGAATAAAGGGGAAAGGAGAGAAAATGAGTGGGAAATATCAGAGAGGGTGACCAAACATGAGAGACTCCTAACTCTGGGAAACGAACAGGGGGTAGTGGAAAGGGAGGTGGGAGGGGGGTTGGGGTGATTGGGTGACAGGCACTGAGGGGGGCACTTGATGGGATGAGCACTGGGTGTTATGCTATGTTGGCAAATTGAACTCCAATAGAAAGAAATTAAAAAAAAAAGAAAAAATAGTATTTGGTAGGTTTTTTTTTTTTTTTGGTAGGTTTTTCTAAAAAAAAACATAAGCTGTATTTTGACTGAAAGCTTGATGTTACTCAAATTGTTTAATAAGGTTTTATTTTCTCTGATTATAAAATAATATTTGCTGTAAAATATTGGAAACTGCAGATAGGCACAAAAGAAGAAATGGAGAGCCTTTGCAGTATGTGTTTTGCTCTCCAGGAAGCTTCCATTCCCACCAGGATTGGATATAGATGCTGTTTCCTCATATCTTACCACTATTTGGGTGTTTTAATTTTTAAATCTGTTAATTTTATGCATTACTCGTGTATATCATCTTCAATCCTAGAAAACTACCTTTTTGGGATTTCTCTTTCCTTTTGATTCTATTGGGTACAATTGGTGTTTTGATTAATATTATCTGAATCCTTTTTTCTATACTGGGAGAAATCTGGAGTGCTTTGAGTCTTAGTGCAGCCTGCCTTCCACTATGAAAACTGAACAGTTCCAAGTTTCCTTATTATTGAGAGTACAGGCATGTATAAGAAGTTCTACCCATACTTTGCCCCCAACTCAGAGTTGAGGTAACCATGAGGAGTACTTCTTTGTAACAGCTGTAGAAGGAATAAGTTCTTGGGTGGGAGTGGCATCTGTGCTGCTATCCATTGTCTACCAATGGGAGTGTTTGCAGTGTTCCTGCTCAGCCCTGGCATTAATGATGTCCTCATTAGACCATTTCTCCTGATATAAAGCATTGCTCCTAGCTTTGGAGCTCCCAACTTGCATCTTTAGCTGTCATGACAATTCTGTGACCTAGGGTATATTCTTATAATAAGCATTCTTTTTGTTTAAATAAGCCAACATAGGTGTTTATTACTTGTGACTCAGGATATATTAATTGATAAAGAAATGGATGCTAGAACTGGCTACTTCTAATGTTACCAGACAGTTTAAAGAAAAAGAATGATAAACTCAAAGTTCCAAGTTCTTGGCTTTAGAAGGGGACTTTGTGGTACAAACCAGAAGAGTATCTTCCATCTTGGAGCCACAGAGCTGAGGAAATTCAAAGTAAACAGTGGTCGACCACCAGTGTTGTTGAATTACCAAGTTGGTTGAACTCACTGCCTGGTGTGAAAGCATATCCATGAAAAAAAGTGAAACCTCAGGATTGGGTTGGAGATACAGGGAGGGATTTGAATGATTCAGCCTATAATGAACTCCCAATCCTAGGAGTCTCCTTTGTAGGCTGAAGGAGACTTCTAGCCCTGTCTTGCGTGAAGACTTTGAAATGACCTCTTCAAAGGGAATGCAATATTCCTGATAGGCCATTTTCAACATCATATACTACCCCCGACTTATATCCAAAGGCTGATCAATCCTAGGGTGCCCTGGGATATCAATTGCAGAGTTGAAACTGTAAGATTTTGCTAATTTCTATTTGTAAAATTCTCATTGTGTGTGTGCAAATGGATTCTGAAGATAAAAGAAGTGTAGAAGAAAGAGTGTAATTTTATTTTTAAAAAGGATTTATTTGACAACATGTGTGCATGCGCACACAAGTGTGGGGAGAGGCAGAGGGAGAGAATCTTCAAGCAGACTCCCTGCTGAGCGGGGATCAATGTGGGGCTCGATCCCATGACCCATGAGATCATGACCTGTAATTTTAAATTTAGCTGAATTAATCAATATGGATATACTTACTACAGATTCTGGGTTCACTATAGTAGCTTAAATGAGAGTGCTTAGTCTCATACGAGGCGTTTAGCTGTTCAGGAAGTTAGAAATGTTGGAGTAGATTTATCATGTTTGCTTAACTCTAACCATGTCCTCTAAGAGATTTCAGAAGATATTCCGTTTAGGCATTTAGAAATACATTAATGAGAGTATCCCAGGTCCTGAAAAATTACTGAAGTGCCATTCTCTCTATAAGCCAATCATGGTGGGAGATGGCAAGGTTCCATGAATTCAGTGGGGTTATCATGGATTCTATGGTGGCAAAAGCTAAGTAGCAGCTCAGAATCAGAAGCAATAAGGTAGATATGGTTATCATACTGTGCATCAGGGCTAGTATGATAATAGTTTGACCAGCTATAGTGTTTGTTGATAACTAAGATTAAAATAGATGGGCAGAGGTTGCCTCCCCAGCTCAGTTGGAAAAACACATGACTCGACCTAGGGCGTGTGAGTTCAAGCCCCACACTGAGTATAGAAATTGATAAAAAAAAAAATATATATATATATATATATATATATGAAACTTAAAAAGAACCCAAAATATATGGGTAGCCCAGTAAAGTTCTACTCAATATGAGTAACTGAAAAAGTACTTGCTTGATGAATTGAAGCCTGACATGAACCATGGCAATAGTCCTGATCTCTTTAAAGTCTCAAATCTACATAAGTTTACAGTTTAAGAGCTCTTTAAATGCAGGGGAAGTCAGATACCTTGAGGGGGAGAAGCATACAATACATCTTAATTGGTACGTAGGCATCTTTTTGTCCTTTTCAGAAAGGCCTGGGAAATTCACCAGGGTAACTGGGCACTACGTAGACCTTTCATTCATAGTTGTTAGCTCTGAGTTAACACAAGTCCTTGGACCCAGAATGTGATATGCTGTTTCTGTCAGAATATGGGGTTTATAGAATTCAGATGATAGAGGTTTGATTTGATCCACTGTGATCTCCAATGGATCCCTCACTTATTTAAGAATTTATTGTTGAAATAGATATTGTTGAAATATATATATATATAAGAACCCTATATGACTAATGACTTCTGGCATATTATAAAAGACCAGGTAGGAACCCCTGGAATATGTCTTAATACCAAGAGAGTAGATGAAAAGCATTACCCCATCTCTGGGGAACTGCAGAGATAAGTATCATCATAAACCAATTGAAAGAGGCAAGGATGTTGAGTTGCATCACTTCCTGTCATAACTCTAGTATGGATAGGTCTTAAAGAATGCTGGTGAATTATCACTGTCATAAGGTAAGTAGGCAGGAACTTCATTTAAATCAGGGGTTCCGGATGTGGTGTTTTTAATCAAATGAACGTAACCTTAATTCCTGACCTTGCAAACCTTTTTTTTTTCTTCCTATTGCAATATATCTAGAACACCGATGGTAGGTTTTTTTTACATACTTGGTGTGGGTAGCAATATACTTTTGCTACTTTGCCTCAGAATTCTATACATTGTCCGACCTTGAGCCATAGTCGGGAGTTGGATTGTCTCATTATCCCAAAAGACATCAAGCTAGGTCATGAAATCAGTGACTTTATGCTGATATAATCTGGAGAATATTAAGTCACAGGCACTGTAGGTATACATACCAGGTATACCAGAAAATGGGAGCAATATTCGTGAAAATACAAGTCCTGAGTTCCTCAATGAAGTATGTAGAGGATGTGCTGGTTTGGAAAATTTCAAGATATTGGCTGAAGTTTGAATCTTTTACTGTTAAAAAAGAACGATAGGTCTCTTGATTTTGAAGGCAATATATATCACATTTGGCTGTGGGGCTTGAAGACCCTTATTAGGTATAGCAGAAGTTCTCATATTTCACTACATCCCCTCACCTCTATCCCTTCCCCTATACCTCTCTCAACATTTCAGGAAAACTTTCCATGTCTGTCCCTGTGATTCCCCCCCCCCTCCCCCGAGGAATTTCTCTGATTTCCAGAGTATACTTTTGTGTCCATTTCTCAGGGTCTTGACAAACTGGAATGCTGTATGAAGATGGTATTAAGTCTTATTAAGAGAAGAATTGTAAATGCCCTGGGGTTTGGAATTAAAGTCCTGTTCTCTTAATCAGCTAACTAGCCTATTGAGAAATAGTTTTGAGTCTATTGAGGAACATACTAAGGCCCTATAGACTAAATGTTTAACCAAGGCATACCAGATAACTATTCAAACTGAGCTGCCCTCCATGTGTGTTATGATTAGATCTAGTCATATATTTGGGTATTCTAAACTGCAATACATTTTAAGGTGCAGGTGGTATATATGTGATCTAACTCAAGTAGGTTTGTCTCAGCTCATACTTAGGTATCAAGAGGATGATGATCAATCGATGAAGGAAGAGAGAAAAATGAAGGCTTCATTACCACTGGTTATGCATGGTAGAGTAGTACCAAGTCAAAGTAGGCTATTTGAGTTTTACAAATAAACTCTGGGATAGTTTGGCCTCAGCTTGTAAACTTTATCTCATCAAGGTTGACTTGACTTATCATTATCACTGAATGCCCAACCTTCTAGCTGTAGCTCCCAATATGCTACCATACTCATGGGAGATTAGCCAGATGCCCAGCATATTAAACTGTAATGTCATGGAGCAAAAGCAATTTTGAATTTGAATTTGCTTTTTCTTGCCTGCCGTGTATTGCCCAGCCCCACCATCCTTAGATCCACTGAAGGATTTTTTTTTTCTATAATAGTGTCCCAAACCACATAGTTTCTGAACATGATGAACTCATTTTACTTAAAAAGAAGTAGGGCAATAGGTATAGCACATGAGATTCATGCAATCTTCCAGAAATTGCAATGGAGCTTGTGAAATACAATTTTTAGCTTTGTGTCCTCTGGAGCTTTGCATCATCTGGAAGAAGGTAAGAATGGATGCTAAGCGTCAGTCCACCATTTTCTGAATTTGTGTAATCACCCAGAATGGTGGAATGGTCTGCAGACTGTTTATAGCTTCAGATAGAGACTACTTTGTGAAGTTGAGGTGCTGTCATATGGGATACAATATACACTTTGAACTAGTGATCAAAATGTGATTCTGATCCTTTTGAGAATATGTTAAGTTTGGGAACCAAGGGGGAAGAAGAAAGAATGATACCTCTCACAGGTTCAGCTAATGATCCACTCACAAAAAATTTACTTCCTGTGTCACTCAGGATTTGGTGTAGGAAACAAAAATCATTCTAAGTATAATTAGGCAGAAAGGACTTATTAGAGTCCTTTTAGGTAATTAGGTGCTTATGAAATCATTGGAAGGCTGGAGGAGTGAGTGTCAGGAGCCATTTCAGGAATGATTGATTTAATAAAACCTCCTGTAGCCATTATTCTGGAATTAGGTAGTTGAAATGAAGAACTGATTGGAATGGTGAATGCTTATCAACTGTATCTGGAACATTTCTCATTCGAGAAGCTCTACTGCGTTAAAGGCTTAATATTCAAAGAAAGATGGCTTCCATCAGGGGAATAGCATCTAGTCCATTGAATGTAGGCTGAGCCAATCCACTTAGACTCATTTCAGACTTCTTGTGCCATTTTACAAATACGTAAAAAAAAGGATTTAGCGTTGGCTTGGGAGATTGTTGCTGTCACTAAGTTTGCTACACAGAACCTGAGAGATGTTTTGCGGTACCATCATGCACTGCTCCAGTGATATACCTTAATGAAAGACAACATTAATAT
The DNA here is from genome assembly GCF_011100685.1 of Canis lupus familiaris. NCBI lineage: Eukaryota > Metazoa > Chordata > Mammalia > Carnivora > Canidae > Canis > Canis lupus. The sequence continues at coordinate 80,096,605 of NC_049226.1, read as the reverse complement.
TTCAGATCCCTCAAGAATGAAGGTTTAGATCATTTCATTAGGCAAAGAAACCTGGTCAGCTCAGGAGCAAGATGCAATTGGACCTGGAAAAGTGGTGTGGAGGAAGGAAGTCAAAAGTACCAGTGATAACATCATGTTATCATTTATATATGTGAATGACATATAATTTGCATAAATGTGTGTATATCTTGTGTAAGTGATTAGCTTTATAGTTGGTCTATAGATTATGGAATATTGGAAAGTGACAGTACTGGGGAGGACCTTGGACTTGGAACTGGTTGCATTTAACTGAAAAGCCTTAGGATTGCCCACTGTTGGAGGAAAGGTTTGCTTTTAGATTGGATAAAGATGGTTATATTATGTTAGGCAAAAGCTCTTTGTTGTGTGTGGGAGGGGGGGAAGTATGAGAAAGAAAAATGTAAGTTGATGTGGAGCAGTCAGAGGGTGGTCTCTAAGGGAACATTTGTCATCTGCCTTGACCACTCAACATCTGAACCTCCTTCCTTGGTTTGGGTACTCCCTTATCTTAGGAGCCTTGTTGTGGGCACAACCTACCTCTTTCTGGAAATGCTGAAAATGCCAGGTTTTTTTTTTGCTTTTCTTATCCTACAACCCCTTTGGCTCTCTTGCAGCAGAGGTGCAAGCACATAATCTAAGCTCTAGGGACAGCTGTCTTAGAGTGACAGGCAAGGTGCACTCTCAAGGACATCTCCCTGATAGGGCAGGGGCTGCAGAAAGATTGTGTTGCTGGGACAGCATTGGTGCGGCATCAATGGCACAACCCCACATTCCTGCTCGTGTTCATTTGTTCTTTCTTCCCCTAAATTTATTTGAGAGAGAGAGAATGAGTAAGGGGGGGGCAGAGGTAGAGAAACTTCAAGCCGACTCTCCACTAAGCGTGGAGCCCCACACAGGGCTTGATCTCACAGCCCATGAGATCATGACCTAAGCTGAAACCAAAAGTTAGATGCTTAGCCTGCTGAGCCACCCAGGCACTCCCCCACCGCCCCCCCCCCCCCCCCCCCCCCCCCCCCGGCTTACGTTCTTGAGCGGTTATCAGTGACATAAGTAATGTCCTCTCTCTGCTCATTCTGAAGTGTGACATTTGGGATTCTTTTTGTATGTGTTGCCCCAAATACAGCTCTTCAGACTTCCTGGCAGTTCTGTGCATTACCCTCTATCCTTTTTCTTTTTTACCCTTTTTAATACTTTTTCCTTTTTCTTTAACTTATTCAATGGTATAATACAAAGAGTCCTGAATTTGTAGGCAAGAGACTGGGTTGGAAACAGGGGCTACTACCTAGTGACTACATGACCTAGGGTATATTTAACTTCTCAGAGCCACAGTCTTTTTAATGTGTAGAATGGGAATAAAAATTCCCACTTCAACCATTTGGGACAAAGATCACATGAGCTAATTCTTGTGAAAGTTCTTAGACCTGTGCCTGTCATCTTGTTTTTATTGTTGTTTCTGTTTTCAGAGAAGCAGAACAATGGGAAGATCCAGTATTTGAGCACAGAGTAGCTGTGCTCTTATTGTACTATGTGACTGTGTTTAATATTACTTTCATTAAAATGTCCTGGAAAAGAATGTTTTCTTGCTTGCTCCTGAGAGTGCACAAAGCAATAGAGTTATAATTTCCAATTCTGAATGCAAGTGTTCTTTACTTTTCATTCAAGCATTTCCACAGCACATAGTTCAAATTTCCGAGGGTCATCTTGGGAACTGCAGTATAGCAAAATGTGCTTTTATGTCTGATTGCTGTTAGAAAGTTTCATAAAGTTGGTGAATGTATTAACAAGTATGCCACTTAGGGTGAAAGGCAGCTTGCTTATTTGTCAATTAAATTATATTTGTCAATTAAGTTACTATTTTTTTTTACAAAGGCATATATAAAGTATAAATAAATTAAACACCTATATACCCATCACTTAACTGAAGCCTCTTGTATAATTCTCCCCATACCCTTTCTCTGTCTTTCTACAGTATGCACAAAAATTGCCTGGAATTATGTGTAACAAACTTAGCAGAAGCAGGAATCATGGGGTGCCTTCACTTTCTTCAGTTCTTTGTAGTTCCAGGTTTTTTAGGAGTGCATTTAGGAAAATAATACATTAAAAGTGGAAAAAGAACAACCTGATCGATTGTGTTGGAGCAATAAAAATTAACTAATGAATTAGAAAACGTAAATGTAGTAGACTTGCTAAAAAAATACATGAAATTTCAGAAGTACATAAGTGACAATTATTTAGACAATGATTATTTTGTCTGATTTATTTATTTATTTATTTATTTATTTATTTATTTTAAAATTTTTGTTTGGTTTAATTGTTCCTTGCGATTTGTAGTGATTAAAAGGGTGGACTTTGGAACCAGTGGGTACAGTTTCAAACCCAACTCCAACTGACTAGCTGTATGTTTTAACACTTCATGACTAAGTCATGTAAACTCCTTTGTGCCTTAGTTTCCTCTTTATAAACTGTGGATAGTTAACAGAATCAATCTTATAAGGTGGTTGTGAGGATCAGATGCATAATTACCTAGAATATGTATGTATATATAAGAAGTGGGATTCCGGCAAATGTAATCCATCCTAGTCGAATTAAAACATGACAAAGTCCTCACACTCCTTGATTCTCTATGTTGTCTATTTTATTTTTAAAAAGATTTCATTTATTTGCTAATTTTGGGGATACAGAGTAAGAGAGAGGAGGAGGAGGAGCAGAGGGAGAGGAACAAGAAGACTGCGCTGAGCATAGAACTCGCTGTGGGGCTCAATCCCAGGACTCTGAGATGATGACCTGAGCCAAAATCAAGAGTCGGATGCCCACCTGACTGAGCCACCAGGCGCCCTTTTAAAGACTCTTATTACACGGAGAGTTCTTCCTGGTTTTCTGATTTGCTTACTCAGTTTTCTGGAGTTTCTATTCTGCAATTCACTGCCTTTACTGAAAGCATCACCCATTCTTTCTTTTCTTTTCTTTTTTTTAAACTAAACTTCAAAAAATTTATTGTTAGGTGCTTTCTTCTTCCCCTTTTTCATATTCTGTTCTTGTTTTTATGATGAAAAAGAGTCTAATCCTTTTGAGGCAGCAAGTCAAATATTCTCTACTGTTTCCTGCATTAACATTAGGTCTGGCATCTTAGTTTTTCCTCTTTCAATTTGCTGATAATCTTCATGTGTTTAGTAACTTCTCCATATTGCCTGATCCCTAAAAATTAAGATCAGTGTGGTGGTTCCCCAAAGTAAGTATGCCTTAAGCTTACCAGCAGGCTTTATTACAAATAGAGATGCCTGTGTCTTACTCCTGGAGATTCTCATTTGGAAGTTCTCTTGTAAGACCCAGGAATCTTCTCAAAATAAGTGTCTAATACTTTGACACCACTGTTGTGTATAGAACAATACTTGGGAACCCATGACCTGGGTTGTTCAGTATGTATAGCTAGTTAAACTCATGTTGGCTGCAGTTGTGTATTTATTGTTTACTTTTTCTTTTTTAAAAATTTTTAAAAAGATTTTATTTATTCATGAGAATACACAGAGAGAGGAGAGAGAGAGAGAGAGAGAGAGAGAGAGAGAGAGAAGCAGGCTCCATGCAGGGACCCCGACGTGGGACTCGATCCAGGGTCTCCAGGATCAGGCCCTGGGCTGAAGGCGGCACTAAACCACTGAGCCACCTGGGCTGCCCATGTTTACTTTTTCTTGATAGCATTCTCTCTAAGCATAGCAGTTGGTGCATTACTGGTAGGTCTTCCTTTCCTCATCCGTGAGCAGTACACAGAAGCCAACTATCAAGCATTTCTTCTGTGTATATAAAGATTGAGTATGGGATCCCTGGGTGGCGCAGCGGTTTGGCGCCTGCCTTTGGCCCAGGGCGCGATCCTGGAGATCCGGGATCGAATCCCACGTCAGGCTCCCGGTGCATGGAGCCTGCTTCTCCCTCTGCCTGTGTCTCTGCCTCTCTCTCTCACTGTGTGCCTATCATGAATAAATAAAAAAAAAATTAAAAAAAAAAAAAAAGATTGAGTATAATAGACTTCTTCAATAATATACTATATGCATTAAAACATATACACACACATATATACATATCTATACATATATTTAGATTTGAATATTTTAATTTATACATATGTGTATATATTTATATTTGAATATTTTAGTTAATTTCTTTACTGTTTAGTTAATAATTAAGACTATTAATTTGCCTCTGGGCATAGCTTTAGTACACCTTATAAATAGTGTGGCTGAGTAGTGTTAACATTGTTACTGTTTTCTAAATGATCTGTGAGTACTTTTGCTTAGGAGACCTTAAAAAGTGCTCAGGTTGTTCAAGGTTTTTGTTTTGTTTATGCTTAAGGATTATAATGTGGACAGATAATGGAGTTTTCTGCCTGTATAATTTTTATTATTTTGAGTTTAGCCAATGTTTCTTTTCAGGTAACATGGTAAAATAATATAAATGTGGATATTTAAATATTGGCTTTGTATGGGGTAATCATATGTATTGTTATTTATAATTTGGCAATTTGATTTATACTCTGGTGTTTCTTGAGTTATTTTTACTTTATTTCTTTAAGATTTATCTTTCTATTTCAGGGAAATGTTATTCCATGTATAAAAGTTTAATAGTTGTTAGAATTTCATTATATATTGTACCTTCTATTAATATATTAATACCCTCTTCATTTAATGCTTTGCCTTTTTGCTTTTACTGGTACTAATATAAGAACTATAACTTTGTTTTCACTTATCTTAGTCTATTATATTTTTGTCTATCCTTTTTAACTTTCTGTGTCACTCTGTAAATCCTGAGGCAATTTTTAAGTCCAGTCTAGGAATTTTTGTCCATAATAGGGGTGTTTAAGTCATTTATATTTATTATAATTATTAGGACAATCCGTATTACTCTTCTTTCAGAGCTTCCTTTTAAAAATGTGTTTTTTGCTGTTTCTTATCTTTTTAAGTATTGTGTATTCTTTGCTTCCATTTTTGGGAGTGTTTTGGAAGTTATATATCCTGATTTTAATTCTATAAATGGTGATTATGCTCTTTCAAAAGTGTCTAATAATGTTATTTTTTTTCTAATTTTCAAAGCTGACTGAAATAACAGCTTAAAACACTAACTGGAAGAATTTTCTGGTTTTTATAGCTAATAGGTTTATAAGTAGAAGAAAGAAAGTTTCCCCATCTTAACTCTTGCCAGTTACTACAGGAGCCAGTGGGGAAAAGATCACCCCTTGTTGAATCTGAGAATAGTGGCAGGAATAAGCTGAGTTTTTGTTGCAGCTTTGTGTATAGAAGTAATTTAACCATATAACAGGTAAGAATATATCTTGTTAAAGATTATAATGTATCTGCTCCTAAAATAGCCATTCCATATTGCTTTGTTTGCTGTAATTGATTAAAAATGTAGTGGAGCTAGAAAAGATTCTGGGAGAGAAAATGAAAACAATTAAAATTAGTTGAGAAGCTTCCATACAAAGCCAAATTTTAAAATAATAGATCTATATATTAAAAAAAGATACGGTACCTGGGTGGCTCAGTTGGTTGAGCAAATGCCTCTGGCTTGGGTGTGATCCCAGGGTCCTAGGATAGAGCCCCTCATTGGGCTCCCTGCTCTGCGGGGAGCCTGCTTCTCCCTCTTTCTGACTGCTGCTCCCCCTGCTTGCGTGCGCTCTCTTTCTTTCTCTCTCCCCCTCTCCCTCTCAAATGAATAAATAAAATCTTTAAAAAAAAATAATAGATTTATAGTTCCATTGACAGGATAGAACTCTGAGCCAAAGAAAGGTGCCTCAATATGAATTTGTTTTTAACACAATGAATTTCTTTTCGAAATGTTTTAATTTATTAAAAATATCAACTATATGCATAACTCCTTGATTCATATAACAACGAGATAGGGAGATTATTGCTACTTTGACCAGAAATAAATGAAGATGAGTGGAGAGATCATTTTTAGTGTGTTACTGCTTTGAACCATGCCCTGGCTAAAATACTCGAATTGGAGATAGTTTTTTGAGTTAGAAGTGGTCCAAATGGTTCAGATGTTCATCAAATCTATCACCCTTCTTTCATTTAGATTCACTTTATACAGTTTTGGAATTATTTATGATTTTCTAGGTGTCCAGAGCCCACATTTCTGTCTTGTAGGTGGTATGAAATAACACAAATAAAGACATAGAACAAAAGAAAGAAAATAATTGAAAGGATCCTACTGAAAAAGCAAGAGAAATAGAGAACTGATGAGTAGTAGGACTGTTGGTCAATTTGGTGCAGCTTATTGTGGGAATCCTATGTGGGACAGTCATTTTCCTGGAACTTTTCATTACGCCAGATGAGTGAGATGGCTGAGCTGATGGTTTTGGGAAGCAAAAATGACTACTATAAGAAAGCATATCCATTGTAGGATCATATTTTACTGTGATAATTTGCATATAGTGGATGACTCAGTGAAAGGCTTAGGTTCTACAAATTAGTGGAATATTCTATAAAGTTCATTTAAAAAGGAAGTTTAGAAAGCATTATGCTCATGTCAAGCATTTGGTCCATAGTACCATATCTGAAGCCATGGGGCAATATTACTAAGTAGACTGCATTGTCAAATCATGTGTTCTTTAAAAAGTGTTCATTTCCCAACAATAGTAGGTGAGGACCATCTGATGAGAGTGACTTTTCAAATTATATCTTAAATCAGGAATTACCTGGCCCAAGGAATTCGGAATATTGGTAAATTCATTTGAAAGCAATTATGTGGAGCATTTGTCCATTAGTCACTGTGAAGAAAACCATTTATAAAACCTGTTCAGCAATAGTTTTTCATATTTTAGAGAAAAACGTGGAACTACCATGACCTCTCTGGAATGTAGCCCAGGAGAAGGAAAGCAGACATATGGAAGAGTTTCAGGATATTTATTCCCCATTCACAAACAACACATTTTTTTCAAGTTAAAAAGGTCTGACTATGTCTGTGTATTTTTTGGCATTCTCAACATTTCCCTAGTAGCTGATGAGTTACATAACATCTGTCTGCTCCAGTTCTGTATCAGAAAGGGTGTAGCATGAATAGGATCGGGGCTCTCAGATATGGATATCAGTTTATAAGGCAAACAGCCGCATGTCAGACAACTCTGAAGGTCAAGTTGTTTGCATTGTGTCCATTCTCTTTTCTCTTGCCCGTTTGATGACCTATTTATAAGGGCAAATAGGTTATGTGGTGACTCGCCATGGTGTTCTCAGGGAATGTATCGTGTTTTGCTCAATCTTAGGTTAATCAAGAAAGTCGTTCCAATAGAACTTGACAAGGCAGACAGAACTATTATGTGACCCATGAGATTTTTTTTTTTAACTTGAACTGTGATTTTTCTGGGGGCAATAATAGCAAGGGATATCTGTTTCTGAAAAACTTGAGAGACAAAGAGGGTTTTCCAGCAACCAAATGAACGTGGATTTGAAGTGAATGAAAAGAGAGAAAATCAGAATGACTGCAAGTGTTTTGCATGTCTCAGAGCATGCGCACTTATTTATGTTCCATTGTTTGTGACATGGCATATGATGTCACCCAGTACTGGTCCCTGGAGGGGAGCCTAAGTGTACCCAATGTTAACCATCGTGAGATGGACTTTGCCAAAAGTTTAAAGAGAAACACATGATTCCTGGGTTGTTCTAGTATCTAATTAGATACTGAGTAGTGGGAGAATGTTGAATAATAAGAGCAGGAAAAAAAATCTGGCATGTCTTTTGTTGAAATTCAATCCCCTCGTTTTCCCCCCTAAGTTCTCTGCAAGAGTCTGAAAACTTTTCAATCACTTTTTTTTTAAGGATGCAGTGAATTTTATCACAATTTTGTCAATCAAAACCACATGTGGTTGCTCCATTGATGACAGAGAATAACAAAATCATATTTGTTAAGACCAAAACTCAGGTAATAAATAACTAGGATGCAATGTGAAATCTAATGTTCTTTAAAAGGAACAATGAACATTGCTGAAAAATTTTATTTGGGGGATAAAATGAACTTTTTGAAGAGAAAACCATATGAAACTTGTGCTTGTAGCTCAGTGACCATTTTTCCCCCCCTCTTCTTATGAGACCTATTCTCTTTTTCTGTCCTGAGGTCAGAATAAGAACTGTCCTGCAAACCTGCCGGGCATTGGTGTGCTGTGGACTAAAGTCCTCCAGAATGGGTTGTGGTCAGGACCATGTTTTAGGGCAAAGATGGGCAGACTATAGTCTGCAGGCAAATCTGGCCTCGTGTTTGTTTTTGTGAGTCAAGAGTTACAAGATCATGTAGATCATCAAGAGATGTCCATTGATTGACAGGTGTTCTGTGGCTGCTTTCATGGTCCAGTGGTGGAGCTGAGAAGTTGTGAAAGAGACTGAGCAGGCCCCAAAGCCTAAAATATTTATCATCTGACCTTTTTACCCAAGCATCTTATTAGCTGCTCCTTTAGATGATCAGGAATGTTCAGACAAAATATAATCAAAATAACTGATTCCTGGGGGACAAGGAATAAGGGTTTTCATTACTTAAGGAGCATTTCCTCCTGATTCTTGGGCTGGGACATTGTTTTGTTTTTAAGAGTGATAAGGGAGACTTATCCCATGCATGTGACAGAAGCCATCAGCAGACGCTCAGAGACCTCCATTCTGTACCCGTGAAATTACCTGCTCTTGGCTTTGGCAAGTAGCTGCAACCTCTCTGTCTGCCCCCTTACCGAGGAGGGCCTGGCTACAACCGGAATGCGTGGTAGCTGCTTTAGGCATGTGGAAGCGTCAATCAAGTTCCTCCTTTGATAGGATCACCGTAGAATGGTTTGTCCTAGCATTTGTATCCCAGGATAGTTAAAGGCCAATCATAGCCTTGCCTTTTGAAAGTGATGAATGTTAGGGTGTCATTTCGTCTGTTTTTTATTTTTAGCTTTGGAACCCGTTTGATTTTAGGAATGCTATCAATTTTAATATGATTGCGCAAAGAGAACAAAAGAAATGTAATCATATCTTGAACAAGATCTTTGATCACTTAATTGATGAATTAGAGACTCTTCAGAGGCTGTGCACCAGGCGGAATGCTTCAGATTTACCGGTAATTTTAGAAGTCCTTTGTTATTAGTTCCTTATTTCCAGCCGTCCTGCAAAAGGTATTTCGAAATGTATATTAAAGTCAAAGCCAAGCTGCCTCTCTTCTCCAACAGCTACAGAGCTCCAGGGAACTTTTCTAGGAAGGCAATGTCAGGATATTTGGAAAGATTAATTCATCTCTAGGTGATAGGAACCAGGTTCTGTCCATTTGAAGGGAAAGAAAGGAAGGGGGAGGTAGACAAAAATGAGACACTAGGAAAAAAATAAAGGCTGCATAACTGGAGAAACTAACCATGAAATGTGTAAGGCCTGTGGGCCTTTGCTTAGAAGAAATCAGGCTGGGGGCAGTGAAGAATTTGAATGGTAATATAAAAAGTCTCTACTCTGATTAGATATTTTCAGGTGATTAATGCTCTCTGCTGTCCACTGCGTCATTGTTGGTAAGGATGGAGATGGTAATAATTTTAGCAGGCTGGTTTTATTTTGGGTGCTGCTTATCCAACAAAGCGGAGATGGCAAGTGGGTTTCTCAGCACCCTCTTCCAGCTCTAACTTGTTTGTGTGTCTGAATGGGACAACGTCTTTTGAGCTAACCCCTGCCACTCAGAAACAAGCTGCATGTCTTGTGTCCAGGGAAGTCCCTGGGTCTTGGGGACTGCGTGGTGCCTTTGAGCTTTGTGGCAGGAAGAAGCAGAAGCAAGCTGATGAGCCATCATACATCTAGCAGGCAGTGTGACAGAAATGGAGTCCCTTGTTGTACATATTCTTGTGGCCCATATGCTGGAATAGTTCTTACTCGGGGCCCAGTGTTTAATTCAATTAGAAGTAAATCTGAAGGCTTCACCTGGTTTTAGGGAGGCAGTACAGAGACTGAATTGTGAGCCAGAGGCTTGCTGCCTTCTGTACTGTTATTTCATGAGGCCATATTTAGAATCTGTCTCTTACTTCTGACATACTGAGTATATGAACGATCACATTTACAAACTGGGAGAGAGACACGGCTCGCAAAGCTAGCTAGACCATTTTCTTGGGGAAGGTTTACAAAATAGGCTGTTTTGATACTAGAAAGGAAATAAAAATTGCATGACTATGGCATACCCAGGTGTCTCTGAGAGAGTTGGGCCTCAGCTGGAAATGGGAGTTTAGTTTTGGGAACCACGTCTTGGGAGGTATATTACACACAAGAATATGTCGGGAATGGTGAGAGGACTAGAAACCATGTATTCATTCAGTGGGGTTTCTGAGTGTTTATCTTGCGCCTACCACTGTATTAGTCACTGGAAGTATAACAGTAAAAGACAGATATGGAACCCACCTTCATGGACTTTAGTCTATAGGGAAAATGGTACAGTTAAATACCCAAACCAGCTAGCTAGCTAATTAACTCACCAGGGAGCTGTGATTAACAGGGAGGGATAAGCAGTTCCTAATTGAGGAAGATTGCCAGAGATAGTGACGCTGAGGAAATATTTAAATGGAGGACTGAAGGATGGGGAGGGGCAGAACGGAGAGCATTCCGGTAGACTATAATAGTCCTCAGCTGGAGAAATTTAACATGTCCTGGGAACTGAGCGCAGGCTACTGTCACTCTAATGCAATGAATGAGGGGAGGGAGAAAATACGTTGGCATCAGAGGGGGAAAGCTGGGGTCAGATGATGTAAGGTCTTAAGGACCATGGGCAGGAGGTGGAAATTTTTTGTGTGTCTTGGGAATCCACTGTGGGTTTCAAGCAAGGGAGTAACATGATATACTTTACGTTTTAGATAGATTGTTCATGGCTGCCATAGGAAGAATGGCTGGAAAAGGAGTGAGCATGGAAGGGGGAAGGGGACATTAGGAGACTGCATAAACTCAGGCCAGAAATGATCATAGCAGCTGCAAGGAAGAAACTTGTACGGATTCATGTACATGGAAAAGGAAAATTAGCAGCCCTTGTGTTGGATTGGAGGTGAGAGTGAGGGACGATGAGAAATCAAACATGACTTTCAGGGGACTACTATTTGCTAAGAGGGGAAGAGTAGTGAAGAACATGTCTGAGGAGTACAGTAGGGGAAATAAAGAGGTGTGACGGGAGGAACTGGAGATGTTTCTTCTGGGGAAAGGAGAATTCTAGAGAAGATGAAGTGCTTCATGGTCCACTTTAAATCAGTGGTTCTTAAGTATTGTGGGGGAGGTCACAAAGTATTTTAGAAGGTGATGACAGCTGAGGATTCTCTGTAAAGACAAAGGATCGTATATCTAATATTACATATGATTTTAAGAGCTCCAGGGACCAACCAAAGCTGACCCGTGGATTGTTCATTGACCCCAGCTTTTAAAAACCCTTCCTTTAAGTAGGTAACCAGCTGCCTGTAGAAAAGGTGTTGGCCTGTTATCATCACTGATCATTAGATAATCTGGGTTAAAGGTCATGTTGTATCCAAGAAACCTTTGCCTAATCCAACATCATGAAGATTTACTCCTCTCTTTTCTTCTTGGAGTTTTACACTTTTAGCTCTTACATTTAGGCCTATGATCGATTTTGAGTTAATTTTTGTGAGGGAGAGATCTACCTTCATTCTTTTTTTATATGGCTGATTGTTCCAGGGCCATTTTTTGTTTTGTTTTGTTTTTTTGGAAGACTATTAGTTCCCCATTAAATTTTCTTGAAACCTCTTCTCAGAAATCGATTGACCATAAATGTCAGGGTTTATTTTGGGGCTCTCAGTTCTATCCCATTGGTCAACATGACTGTCTTTATGTCAGCATCATACCATCTTGATGACTGTAGCATTGTAGCACGTTTTGAAATCAGGATGTGGGAGTCCGCAGCTTTGTTCTTTTTCAACATTGTTTTGCCTGTTCTGAATTTTTTGCTTTTCCATAGGAATTTTAGGATCAGTTTGTCCATTTCTATAAAAAAGCTAACTGGGATTTTGATAGTGATGGAGTTTAATTTGTAGATCAGCTTGGTGTGAATATTGCTATCTTAGCAATATGGTCTTCGGATTCATGAACATGGAATATCTTTCCATTTATTTAGGTCTTCTTTAATTTCTTTCAGCAGTGTTTTCCACATACAAGCTTTGTGTTTGTTATATTTATGTGAATAGAGATAGTTTTACTTCTTTTCAATTTACATGCTATTTATTTCTTCTGCTTGCCTGATTGCTCTGGCTACACTGTCCATTACAATTTTGAATAGAAGTGGTGAGAATAGATGCCCTTGTCACATTCCTGATCTTAGGGAAAAAACGCTCAATCTTTTGTCATTAAGTATGACGTTAACCATGGGGTTTTTTTTAGATCTCCTTTATGAAAGGTTGGTAAAACTCCCTTTAATTCTAGTCTGTTGAGTGTTCATATCACGGAAGGGTGTTGGATTTTGTCAAATGCCTTTTCTGCTTATATTGAGATGATGATTCTTTATCATTTATTCTATTAATATGGTATGTTACATTAATTGAGTTTTGGATTTTTAAAAAAGATTTTATTCATAAGAGACAGAAAGAGAGAGGCAGAGACATAGAAAGAGGGAGAAGCAGTCTTCCTGTTTGCGAGCCTGATGCAGGACTTGATCCCTGGACTCTAGGATCACGACCTGAGCCACGGGCAGACGCTCAACCACTGAGACACTCAGGAGCCCTGAGTTTTGGATTTTGAATTAACCTTGTGTTCTTGGGGTAAATCCTACTTGGTCATAGTGTATATTACTTTTTTATATCGTTAGATTCAGTTTTTACATATTTCCAGTATTTTTTGAGTATTTTTGTATCTATATTTATAATAGATAATGGTCTGTATTTTTATTTTCTTGTTATATCTTTGGTTTTGTTTCCAGAGTAATAGTGGCCTAACATAATTAGTTAGAATATGTTCCTTCTTCTATGTTTTGGAAGAGTTTGTGAAAGATGGATATTAATTCTTTTTTGAATGTTTAGTAGAATTCACTGGTAAGATCATCTGGGCCTGGACTTCTCTTTGTGGGAAGTTTTAAAATTATTAGTGGGTTACTTTTTTAGGTCTATACAGATTTTTTCAAACATCTTCCTGAATATGTTTTGGTTATTTGTATCTTTCTAGGAATCTGTCCCTTTCATTTAAGTCATTTAATTTGTCAGCATACAGCTAGCTGATCATTGTATTCCCTTTAAATTTATTTTTTCTTAAGGTTAGTAGTAATGCCCCTTATGTCACTTGTGATTTTAGTAAGTGTATCTTCTCTCTTTTTTTCCTTGGCCACTTTAGCTAAATGCTAATTTGGGGTGCCTGGCTGGCTCAGTTGGTTAGTATTTTGCTCCTAGTTTCAGCTCAGGTCGTGATATTGGGTCCTGGATTGAGCCCCATGTTGGGCTCTACTCTAGGCAGAGAGTCTGCTTGAGGATTCTCTCTCTCTCTTTGCCATAAATAAGTAAGTAAGTAAGTGATGGACTTTAAGGAGGGTGCATGATATGATGAGCATTGGATGTTAAATGCACCTAATAAATTATTGAACACTACATATGAAACCAAGTATGTATTATATGTTGGATAATTGCATTTAAATTTAAAAAAAGCATTAACTCAAACTGAAAAAAAAATTTTCTTCCTTTATAAATGTCTGTAGCTATACATTTCCTTGCTGTATACTTCTTTAGATGCATTCTGTAAATTTTGTGTTGCGTTTTTGTTTTCAGACATCTCAGAGTAGTTTTTTTTTTTTCAGAGTAGTTTATAATTTCCATTGTGATTTCTTTTTTGATCCAATTAGTTATTAAGGCATATGCTCTTTGATTTTCACATACTTGCAAATTCCCCAAATTTCCTCCTTTTAGTGATGTCTTAATTGCACTGTGGTTAGAGAATATACCTTTTAAGATTTCAGTCTTTTAAAACTTAGCTTTGTTTTATGGCCAAGCATGTGCTTCATCTTGGAGATGGGCCACATGTTAGAAGAATGTGTATTTTGCTATTGTTGGATGAAGTGTTCTAGAGGTGGTTGTTAGATGCAGTTGGTTTATGGTGTTGTTTAAATGCCTATTTGTTTATTAATTTTTTATCTATAATTAGAAATAGGTATTGAAACTCTTTTTTGAAACACTTTTTATTTATTTTCCTCTCAGGTCTGTAAAATTAAAGTTTTACATGTATTTTGGGGCTTGTGTTGTTAGGTGCATATATTGTTATATTTGTTCATGATAGATTGATATTTTTTATCATTTTGAAATGCCCCTTTTTATGACCAGTAGCATTTTTTGTTTTAAAGTTGATTTTGTCTGGTATTAATATAGCCATTCTAGTTTGTTTACTGTTGTTATTTGTAGGATTATCTTTTTCTATCATTTTACCTTCAACCTATTTGTATCTTTGAATCTAGTGTTTCTCCTGCAGACAACATATAGTGATACTGGTTTTGTAAAGTCCACTCTGAGAGTCCCTGCCTTTTGATTGGATTGTTCAATACATTCAGATTTAGTATTGTTAGTGATGTGGCTAGAATCACATCTGCCATCTTATTTTTTGTTTTCTATAGCCTCATGTGCTTTCTGTTTTCCTATCCCTCATTATTGTAGTCTTTTGCATTAGTTACTTTCTGTGTTACATTTTAATCCCATTAGAAATTTTTACATTATATTTGTTAGAGATATCTAACTGGGGATTGTTCTAGGGTTTACATTTTAAGCTATCAGAGTCTACTTTAGATTTATACTGACTTTATTCAATAAAATCTAAAAGATTTGCTCCTTCATTGGTACATTCCCTCTTCCTTTTTTTGTGCTACTAATGTTTTACATATTATGTCTCTACATATTACAAACTCGACAATGCGTTGTTATAAATACTATATTTTAATCCTCTAGAGAAGCTGAGAGAAGAAAGGAGAACTTCATATTCCTGGGAGGTATATTAGCAGTAAATTACTTGGGATAATTTTTGTTCATCCAGGAATATCTTTTTCAACTTCATTTTTTGAAATATAGTTTTGCTGAATATAAGAGTCTTGGTTGACAGCTATTTACTGTCAGCATTTTGAATATGTCATACTACTGCCTTCTGGCCTATACTGTTTCTAACGAGTAGTCTGCTCTTTATTATAATGGGATTCCCTTTTACATGATGAATTTTTTTCCCATTATGTGTATGTCAGTGCATGTAATGGTGTCCCACATTTCTCTGAGGTTCTTTTCATTATTTTTGTTTTCTATTTTTCCTCTGTTCTTGAGGTTCCATGATTTCTGTTACACTTCAAGTGGGTAGATTCTTTTCTTTTTCCAGCTATACTGTTGAATCCCTCTTGTGAATATTTCCTTTCGGTTATTGAACTTTTCAACTCCAGAATTTCTGCTTGGTTCTTTGTAATAAGATCTATTTCTTTATTGATATTCTTCATTTTATGTGTCATTGTCATCTTCTGATCCTTTAACAGTGGTTTCCTTAAGTTCTTGACAATATTTATAATAGCTGCTTTGAAGTCTTTGTCTGCATAGTCTGCTGTTTAGGCTTTTTGAAAACAGTTCCCCACTCTAATCTCTATTGTTTTTCTGCCCTGTTTTCCTTATTGCTGATATGGTTCCTCTTCCCTCTTTCCATATCAGCAGAAGAACATGGTTGCAATGCAGGGTGGAATTTGAGTAAAAGGTTGAGGGTCAAAGAGGCTAGTTACATCAGTGGGGAATGAGTTGAAACTAACTCTTACTCTTTTTTCCATGTTCTTTAGTCATGAGAATTTCTCCCTGGCTGTTTTTCTCTGTGAGCCTCAGTCACAGTACTATCTTGCTGCTGCTGCCCATCACTGTCTCTGTCCTTGATTTCATTTTCTGTATTTTCCTCTCTTCATTCCATGGTTCTTTAATCCTGTCCATTCTCCTGCCTACTTTTTTTTTTTCCTTCTTGAGTGTTCATCTTTAAAAAACATGCTTTAAAATATATATAACACAAGTTTTACCATTTTAACCATTTTTAAGGCTGTAATTCAGTGGCATTAAGTACATTCACAGTGTTACACAACCATTAACACTACCTATTTCCAGAATCTTTTCATCATGCCTAGTAACTTTGTCCCCATTAAATAACTTTCCATTCCTGCATCCTATACTTGGTAACAGTACCTGTATTATACTTTCTGGGTCTGTGAATCTACTTATTCCAAGTATCTCACATAAGTGGAATCATGCAACATTATTTCTTTTGTTTCTGGCTTATTTAGCTTAGCCTAATGTCTTCAAGATTCATCCATATTGTAGTATGTATCAGAATTTCCCTTTTTTTAAGGCTGAGTAATATTTCATTGTATGTATGTACCACATTTTATCTATTCATCTGTTGGTGGAAACTTGAGGTGTTCCCAACTTTTGGCTATTATGAACAGTGCTGCAGTTGACACCAGTGTGGAAGAATCTGTTTGAGTCCATTTTCAGTTTATTCGGGTATGTACCTAAGAGTGGAATTGCTGGATCATATGATAGTTCTACATGTTTACCTTTTTGAGGAATTTCCAAACTGTTGTCCACAGCAGACATACCTACCATTTTATGTTCCTACCAGCAATACATAAGGGTTCTGATTTCTTTACATCCTTACCAACACTTGTTCTTTCCATTCTTTTGAGAATAGCGTGCTAATGGCTGTAAAGTGTCCTGTCCACTTTTAATTACTTCACCCTTTACCATTGCCAGGGGATGAATGAAGATTCCTTTTATTTTATTATAATAAATTCCCTAAGAGAAAAGGAAGAAGCTATGTATTGTAAATTTGTCTACTTTTTAATTGTGAAATATTTCTAATGTACAGAAATGCATAAAAGATAATAAACTCATATGTTTTAAAATCAGATTTATCAGATCTTATCATTTTGCTATATTTGTTTCATATTTTACCTTTCATGGTTTTCTTTGCCTTGAGGTGGACTTCCTACCTCATCAGTGGTTCTGTGTTTGTTTATAAGCTAAACGAGATGATTAGGATATTTATTCTTCAGCAAGTCTGGAACATGTCCCCATTGTCAAGATATGTTTTTTTTTTTAAATTTGATTCTTTTAAGTTCCTGTTCTGTCAGCTTTGTATTCAAAGGCATTTTCCACTTTCAGAATGAAGCTTTTCTTTACATTGAGGTAGACCCATTTGCAAATGTGTCTTTCCACATCTCCTAAGTTGCTTTCTAAAATATTGATACTACAATCTCCTGTTGGTAGGTACCTCAAGGGTTCCATTTCTCATGTGAGGAAACTGAGGTTTAAAGAAGGATAGAGGAAACACTTCAATCAGCAGATGGAAGAGATTAACATTGAAAAGGAGGATGAGACGATGACAATCATTCTTTCTGGGACGTTATGCTCACTCTTCTTACACTAGCACTTGGATTCCAGGAAATAGTGCTGCCATCCTCTTGAGCATTTGAAGGAATCCTGGGAGATTGTATCTTTCTCCAAGTGAGAAAGGTCTACTACATTGTAAGTACTTGAAACCAGAGAGAGTCCAAGTGGCAGTGTGTTGAGGAGGCAGTAACAAATACATAGGATGACCACAGAAAATTGTGTTCATGGGTGCTTTGGCCAAGGTGATATTCTAAAATATTTGAAGGAAATAAAAATAAAATGTTTGAAGGGTATAATGATGGCAAAGTTCCAGAGTGAATAGAAAGACCTAAGATGACAATGGGGATTGAAGAAATAAAAAGACACATTAAACTTATTTTTTCCCAGCTACGGAGATTAACAATAGTTATATTTATTTAATGCTTTGTAGTTTATATATATTTTATTTTCACTGTCTCACTTGATTATTACAGTTATCCTGAAAAAGACTTTTTCTGAATCCCAGTTTGAAGATTTTTTTTTTTTTTAAAGGAGGAAAGGCATTGCTTTTCATTGGCCACTTTACAAAATGTATCTCATGTAATCATCACAACTGCCATGAAACATATCACTATTGCCATTTTACAGATTAGGAGACTGAGGTTACAGGTTTTAAGTGACCAGTCTAGGGTTGTAAAGAGAAAAGCAGAGCAAGTGGCTCATATCTAATTATCTTTCTATCATTAACATTAATGTCTAGAAAGTCTTAATCTAAAGCCCTAAATCTGTGCTGCCCTTCATGGTAGCCTATTAATCATGTATACCTCTTTAAATTTAATTAAAATTAAATGACATTGGGATGCCTGGGTGATGCAGTCGATTAAGTGTCCGACTCTTGGTTTTGGCTCAGGTTGTGATCTCAGGGTCACGAGATCAAGCCCCACGGTGGGCTCTACCTGGGTGTGAAGCCTGCCTAAGATTCTTGCTGTCCCTCTCTTCTCTGCCCCCACCCTGCTCTCTCTGTGTGTCAAATCAATCAATCTTAAGAAAATTAATTAACATTAAAAATTATGTTCTCAGTCATACTTGTCTGAGATTTTAAGTACTACCTAGCCACATGCGGTTGGTGGGTACTATACTGGACAATGCAGCTATGAAACACAAACATAACTGTGAAAGTTCTGTTGAACAGGGCTGCTAGAAAGACTGCGCCAAATGTCTAATACCTTTGTTACATGTATATATGGTAAAGAATGTACAAAAGGTGGAGTCCAGAAAATGAGGTAACAGAACAGAAAGCAATACCAGTGAGCCTTCTACTTGCTTTGTTCATGTGGGAGTGAGGCAAATTAGAATTGGGTGTATACAGCAGGCAAAAATTAAAAAGAAAAGATCCCTTTATTTCAGCGCATGGAAAGTAGCAGAGGTTGTGGGGAGGATGTATTGGTAAATGTAGTAGTTAGTGAATAAGTATTTGAGTGTCTGTAGGATGCTTAGTTCTTTACTAGGTGCTTGAGGGTACATATTAAAAATAGACATGGTCTAGTGCACAGTTTGTGGATCCTATGATTTTTCAGAACTCCCAGAAAAGCTGACAAAGAATTGCCTCATGCACTGCACAAGAACCATACAGATAAAAACCATTCATACCGTCAACACAGTCATACAGAATATTGGCTATTATTTTCTCCCTCAACAAATGTGGGAGATAGATTGCCTCAGGCAAAATAGTATTTTACACATGGTTTCCCAAAAGCCCTGTGCATATTTAGAGCTCTTCTCAAAATGTTTGCATTTGTTCTTCCAAAAAGAAATTTGCATGACATTTTAGAATTGCATTCTGTCTAGAAAGCAAATCCTGGCTTTTCATATTTAAATTCAAAGCTTTCTGATGTAAAATCTGCCAGGAAAATGTATGTTCCAAATTAGGTAGTTGTTAGAGCACAGCAGACCTTTTTGACCATTAAAATAATTTTGGGGGAAAATTCCTACCATCATGCGTCTTTCTTTCTTGGTTGAGAAAACCGTTGATGGTGACTCGAGGATCCATCTAGTCTTCGACTTACACAAGTATAGGCTTACTTACACAAGTAGAGCCCGATTTTGATGGGGCTGCCCAGACAGGCATGTGCTGTTACTGGCTAGCCACTTGATGTCACAGTTGTTCCACATACAAAACTTTAATAGATTATTTGACTGTAGTAGCAAAAGAAAAAAAATTCTTAAAAAAATTTTTTGCTTTTACAATAGTTGATCAATGTAATTAACAAAGATTGGTGAATTATTCAGGTTGTACAAAAGAACTCTTGGTAATCCCTCAAATTCACCTTCCAGACTGACTTTATTGGACATCATCATCAATGAGTACAATGGCTCGCAGCTATGAGCCTTTGAATTTTTCATTTTTGGGCCCAATTTTTTGTTCAGTTGTGTGTGAATCATTGCTCAACATCCTTCCTTTTAAAACTCTGCAGCATGTTTAAAAAAATTCTAGTTCTTCTTCGTTCTCTTTTTCTGTTTTATACTGTACATTGTAGAGTACCTGTCAGAACAAATCCTAATGTGACTAGACTCGGGCAACATTTATGCTTTGATGGCAGCGATCAAATCAGTGGGCCAAAGCCAGTGGTATGGCAGATTGTTGCAGTGATATTCCTGCCCCCTTATAGCCTTAGCCACAGGACTCTGGACTTGGTCATGTGACTTGCCTTGACCAATGGGACAAAAACAAATGCAACACAGCAGAAGCTTGAAAAGTGCTTTTGCATTTGGGCTTTCCTACTCTTGCTGCTCTTTGGAACCCTGAGATCACCATGGGAAGAAGCCTGGTGTGGAGGAAGAGAGACCATATGGAGTAGTCACCAGCAGTCCCAGCTGAGGTCACATTAGATTAACCAGGATGGCACCCACCAGACATGGGAGGGAGGCCATTGGCCTCTCACAGTTCATCCCTCGACTTCAAAGAACAGCCAAGTTGGCCAACCTGGTTAACCTGCAGAATATCCAGAGAACCACCTTTTGAATTGATCTCTCTTATATGTTTTTTTTAAAAAATATTTTATTTATTTACTCATGAAAGACACACAGAGAAAGGCAGAGACACAGGCAGAGGGAGAAGCAGGCTCCTTGCAAGGAACCCGATGTGGGACTCGATCCTCAGACCTGGGATCACGACCTGAGTCAAAGGCAGATGCTCAACCACTGAGCCATCCTGGCGTCCTTCTTGTATGTTTCATATTACCTAATTGTGCTTTGATCTGTATTGTTGCTTTCTATCTACTGTCTCTGGGTTCTTTTTTTCCCCTTTTCCTATCTTCTTGAATGCTTTCTTAATTTTCAGTCTTTTCAAGAGGCTAAGAAAACTTGCTTTAAAGGTAAAATTGAAAAGGTTTGGTGGTGAAATGGATGTTGGGATTGAAGGAGATATAAATAGCAGAGACTACCAGGTTTTGGAATGCATTTATTTATCTAAATTCAATTTGCTAACATATAGTATGACACCCAGTACTCATCACATCACGTGCCCTCCATAATGCCTGTGCACTCTTTAATGGAATGCATTTAGATTGACATTTTCTTTGCTCTAAACATCCCAGATGGGTTGACTTTGTATCAGTTCAGGACAAAGTCTCCAGATGGTATGACAAATGGTATATAACTTTTGTTATGTCTTAGTGAAATGAGCATAAAAATAGTACCAATCTAACAGGAATGTTTGAGAATTAAATGAGATAATATATGTAAAGCATTTGACATGCATAATAAGTGTTAGCTATTATTATATTATTAGTATTAGGTGGACATAGTACAGATCCCAGGATGGGAATTTCTTTTATTAAAGAGCATGATTAAGGGGCACCTGGGTTGCTCAGTGGTTGAGCATCTGCCTTCGGCTCAGGGCGTGATCCCAGGGTCCTTAGATCGAGTCCTGCATTGGTCTCCCCCCTGGGAGCCTGCTTTTCCCTCTGCCTATGTCTCTGCCTCTCTCTGTGTCTCTCTCATGAATAAATAAAATCTTAAAAACAAAACAAAACAAAAACCAACACCCATGATTAACCTGACAGGGCCTCCCACCAAAGTGGGAACCAAAGGCTTAGTGTTGAGTTAGCTGAAATGTATCTCCAACCTATCTTGGGCTTGTAACTCATTTGTTCTTGATTCATTATCTTGTTTATGTTCTATATTTAAGCCATGTCTTGGTGATCATGTTTATTAGATCTTGTCACTGGATATCACTGTGTAGTAGTTTTTCATGATCTCATTCCGTTCTGAATATGAAGACATGGAAGTACTGAGGAGTCCACAGAAATTTTAAAAAATTGTATTCTGTGTTCTATTTTAAGCTTTTGAATACTTCTGAAAATTTCCCAAGTCGTTTGAAATATGAAATGAATGTTTTTTTAAAAATACCCCTTCATTTTCAGCGGGTGGGTTTTGCCTCCTGTCTCTCTGGACAGGTTTCTTCCATCCTGCGTGTCTTCTCCAGTTGGATACTGGGTATCTCTGGGGCAAAGGCAGGCTGTTGATCTCCTTTTCTAGGTTTGTGGCACCTGCTCGTTGGTCGCTGAGCAGGCGTCTCGCCCCTTTGTTCTTGTGTCCCTTTTCCCTTCAATTCTGTTAAATTGTGACAGAAAGCTACTCTTCTTTCTGCTATAGGAAACTATTTCCCTTTTCCCTTTTGGGCTCTCTCAATAATTACAATTCTTCACTTTAACACATTGCATAAGCATGAGGTCTTGCGTTTGTACCAACACCGGGCACTTTTTATTAGCTCCTAATGCTGCTTCTGACAGGAATGCCTTTAATTCTCTCTGAGGTAGATGGAAGGCATGCCTTGCTCCAGGCCCCATGGCTGCAACGATATATTGGACGGTGCTGGGTACCCTGTTGGTGCCTAACAAACAAGTTCTAATGCTGATGAGAATGAGCAGGCAAGGGGAGAGCCATCCATCAATTTTCTGTCATACAGCGTTGAAGCGGAGGGACCAGGGTGCAGAAGGCAAACCTGTGCAATCTGCTGGAGGTCTGGGCGGTGTATTGGGCACAGACCGCCTTAGTTAGTTCGGGTGGTGAGTAAAAGACCACCACACCCGCCTTTGATTATTGCATCAGATTATTGCTGTCCGAAATCACGCGGCTCATCTATCCCACTGACATGTTACAGAATTCTGGCTTGGTTTGTCAGTCCTTTATAAAGCACAGAGAAGATGAGTGGCAGGAGACCTCCAGATGGTAGCATAACGAAAGACCTTCCGGTCACATGCCACTTTTGGTACATGCCCTTTATAGATTTTGAAGCAGACCTGCGTCAAGTAGGATCTCTCTGTTGGTAGAGCAGAGTTGCAATGCAGAAGTATTCAGCGATTTATTTTATCTCCTCTGGTCTATGAATAGCAAAGCAGCAACCACCCCACAAAAGGAGACGCGAAGCCTTCCAACCAACATGTCTGGGCCTGAAGCTGGCCTCCGCCATTTTGAACTTGCAGAGCACAGAACTGACTTTCTTTTCCTGGTTTCGCGTGTTTCGTCATCTTTGCTGCTCCCTTGATAGAGACTCTAAGTCAAATTAGAGAAGGCGGTTGATTTTTATTCCATTTCTAAGAAAATTTAGGTGTTGCACTTCACCACTTACAAGCGCCCTCGGTGTCACTCTCTCAAAGCATTTTGAGTTGCTTACGAACTACTGTGAACTCTGTTTTTTAACAGAGAAGCCCGTCTCCTATCCTAACAGTGGCTGCTGCCACTGAAACTTTTGAGATGCCAGTCAGCTCTCAGCCTCAGGTGCCATAAATACAAGAACCTTATTCTCCAAGTGCTTTAAGGAAAGACTGTGATTACAGTTTCTTCCATGGCTGCCTCGATTCAGAGCCTGAAATTCTTTAAAAGCACCTTCCAGATTTGAGCGGTGGAGGGAAGTTCCATCTGGGCAGTTCTTCTGTGCAGGATCTGGGAGTGGTGCTAATGGGGAAGGGGGCTGGGAGCCGAGATTCTTACAGTTGGAAGAAATAAGTACTTAAAGCAAATGCTAATGATTTAAAATGTTATTCCTTCTGTGCTTTTAGAAAAAAAAATAAAATTAAAGTAATAAAGGCTCACAGCCTGTACCTCATCTCCAGTCACTCCACTGAAATTCCCAAGAGGGTCTCAGCTCCCCTCTCCTCCCTTTAAAAATGGTGGACCTGGAACCACTTACAGGAGAGGTTTAATAAGAGGCAAATGTGTTTTATATTTTGTATCTTGTTAAGTGAAAAAAGATGGATTCTCGCAAGTAGTCTCTTGGTGCAGATTTGAGTGGTCTGTGCATGCAAACGTGGGGATGCTTCGCCAGCTAGCATCTCCGTTCTGGTCCCCCATGGCTACTTAAAATCCCCCCTCCCATCCCACTCCCCCAACCCCAGAGCCAGCAGAGATGAAATTGCTTCATTTGTAGAATGGATCTGCAGATCCAGGAAACTTGTTTCTATCTGATTTGCTGATAATTTACTCCTCATTTGATTTAGGGGGAAAAAGAGAAGGGGTTAAAAAAAAAAAAAAAACAACCAACAACCCCGGTTTCCGCTCACATAGCCCTTCCTCAAGGAAAGAGGGATTGCTGTGCAGGTTAGAGAAAATCGTGATTGAAAGCAACTGAAAAAAATTAATAAAGATTTATGCAAAGGTTGCAC
Source organism: Canis lupus familiaris (assembly GCF_011100685.1). Taxonomy (NCBI): domain Eukaryota; kingdom Metazoa; phylum Chordata; class Mammalia; order Carnivora; family Canidae; genus Canis; species Canis lupus. The sequence continues at coordinate 80,072,605 of NC_049226.1, read as the reverse complement.
ATTTACTAGAGGAAAAGCAGGGAAAAAGTTGCACCTGTAAGGGACCCAAAAAAAAGAAAAAAAAAGAAAAAAAAACTTCAAGTAGCTCATTGGAAACTGGGCTAGGGAGAATGATTTTAAATATATATATTTTATCTTAGGTATATAATTTTACAATGAGACACATTCCCTTTCTGGCAATTTTTTTTTATGACCTTTGGGTGCCAGATAGCGCCATTCCTGCTGTCTGCTTTCACTATTCAGCGTTGAGGAAGCCCATTATATCTGTCTTTGATCCAGAGATCGGGATTGCTAAAACTGATGGCCACAATTAAAGACAGTCCTGTTGAAAAGCTGACCTCTGCTTGCTCTCAACTGCATGTAAACTTTTCAATATGGATGTAATTTGGTATTAAATTACCCATGCTTTATTGCTTTTTAGTACAGCCCTGTCTGTTGCCTTTTAAAGATAAAGGTAACATAAAAGAAAAATTGTGGTGTGTCTGCATAATTATGTAATTATAAACTTGTTTTCCTACATTCAGAAAACCCTTTGTGTGCGTGTGCATCTATTGAAAAGTCACAGGCTGGTAGGATTGGAGAAGAAGCCTTTATATATTTTTTCCCCCTCCTGATCTGTTCAACTTAGACATCCGCCGTGCAAGATAGGTCACCGGATTTAACTATTTTAATCGTGGCTTTCAGAAGGGGAGTCTTGATTTAGAAGCGAGGTGGGTTTGTAAAAGATGTCGCTCTGTGTATTCTTTAGAATTTGCCAGAGCAGGATGGGGTTTCTGCCAAGACGGGTGGGCAAAACCTCCCTGTGACACCGAGGACCGGGCCTCTCCTGGCAGTGTGATAACATCCCACGAGTCTGGAATGAGCCCTGGGATGACTTAAACCCCCCTACGCTTGAAATTAAAAATGACGGCTGTGATTTTCTCTTCTGATGTTCTTGTTGGAGGTGACTTCTGCTGGGGGGACCTGACAACAAGCTGGAGGGACTGGAGCAGATTTCCTTTTCACATTAGTGCAAGGCTCCTGCGCCCCTCAGTTCTACAAGCTACCACCCTGTTATTTCAGCTGCAAAGAGCGTAAGCTATCATTAGAGTTTGATATAGGTTTCTAGGATTGCATTTTCTGAATAGAGACTGAATATCTATTTGGAGGGATAGTTGAAATCACAATCCCATCATAAAACTTCAAGGAAGACACACTCGCAGGCCTCTGGAAACGTGCAATAATTCTGGGTGTAAATGGAAATTTTTGAGCTTGCTTCCTCTTCTTGTTAAATGTTCCATGGCAAGATCTTCTGGTAGAATCACATAAAAAGGCAAGCAGATAAAAAGCTGATAGCAAAACACACAACCCAAGGGAAGCCAAACAGGCTGCTCCAGATCCCTTAAAACGGAAGAAAGCGAAGGTTTCAAGTTGAGGGGAAAGTGTCTGCAGAACGGGGGCCGGTCCATCTCTTCCTCCTTTCCAGACCTCCATTGAGTTATGTGTCTAGTGCACTACTCCCCCCCTACACCCTCACAGCCTGATCCTCTGGACACACTGAAGAATTGTGGCCTGACCCATGTTGTAATTTATCTGGTTGCTCTATAAAAATTGCATCCTGTGGAAAACATATACCATATATACTTTTATTGGCTCTCATGCAAAGAGGTAATACCAGAATATTGGGGACATGTTGAAAATAGATTCCATGCTAGATTTAATCCATCCCCTCCCCCCGCCCCAGCATAGCTTGCTTTAGGGATTGAGACCAAAGAGAAGGCTCAGCTGCAAGTAACCTTTTGTCCAGCTACTGTTTGAATAGGGCTCATCCTTTTTCTTTCATTCCTCCACCTTGGATCTTCGGTCCTCTGATGTTGCTAGTAGCAATGATGTGATGGCCAGGGCATTAGATACAGTGTGAGTTAAGGGTTGAGCAATGGGGCTAGATCAGAGCCAGCCAAGAAGGTAGCTCCTACCCCATGTGGCCATTGATACTTAAATTAATTAAAATTCTATTAAAATTCAATTCCTCAGTCATACTACATTCAAGCGGTCAATGGCCACATGGCCTAGTGGCTACCATTTTGGACAGTGCAGATATGGAACATTTGTATTACTGCAGAAAATTCTGTTGGACAGTCCTGAGCCGGTTAGACCTGGACTGTCAGCTCCGTCTGCCTCTGGCGAAGCCACTGCACCTAAGCTTCTTCATTTATCAAATGGGAATAATAATAATAGCGCCTACTTCTTCAAGTGATTGTTGGGATATTTAAATTAGGCAGCATATGTGTTCTCCAATAGTATTTTGTGCAGCGGGGGAAATGAAATCTTCTGTATCTGTATTGTCTGTTATGGTAGCCACTAGGCCTGTGTGGCTGTAGAGCTCTTGAGATGTGGCTAAGGTGACAAAGAAACTGAAGTTTTAATTTTATCAACTTTTAATTAATGAAAAGGTAGCTATCTCCACGGCACTAGTGGCTACTGTACTGGACAGTGCAGGTGTACAGCAGAGCGCTTGCAATAAACATTAGCTTTTGTTTCTGTTGGTTCTTCTGCCAGTTTAGAAAAGGTGGATAGTGATACATTACGGGTTTGAAGTTTAAGTGAGAAAATATTCATGAAGGTGCCAAATAAATAAGACTTACTTCACACATTTTTTTCACCATGTATTAAATTTATTTACAAATAGAAGGTTTACGGAAGTAGAAGGGTTATGAATAGGAATCACAGGGCCTTATGAAATAATAAAGGACCCGGTAAATAAATTTGTCTTCTGTTTAAATGTTCAAGTACGTTTGAATTCTAAGAGAGTTAAAAAGTTTAAGTCCGGAAGATCAGTGAGAGGATCATTATTTTTCTTTTTGTCCTCCTAATTTCATGTATTATCACTAACGTATAGGCCAAACTTGATTTTCTGAAAGGTCACTGGATCAGCTGTGTTATTTACTAGTATGGAATAATTAAAAAAAAAAAAAAAGAAATAATTTAATCCAGCAGCATTTTTGCTTATTTCTGTGTGGGGCCACAGGTTTTGGGGGGAAGGGGGAGCAGGATCCTTTCTTTTTAAATGCAGCTGCTTGAGAAAAAGGTACAACAGAAAAGAGTTTCCATGGTGCTAAAATTTGGTTTTAGCCAAATCTGCAAAGCAAGCAGAACTGCTTTTGATTGCCTTACTTGCAGAGTTAGCTGGGAGCAGGGTCTGCAAAACTTCACCTGGTGTGTGATTGCGTGCTCTCTTGCGTTGTTTTGTGCGAGTTTATCCTGCCACCCCAACTAAATCATAAGCTTCCTGAAGGCAGAGTCCAGGATTTTATGCTCAATCAGCATCTAGCACAACACTGGTAGGTACGTATTCTATAAATGCATGTTGACTTACTGACTTTTCTCCATTGCTCTTCTTTTTATAACACCAAATTTTCGTGGTTGTGACACAGTGAAAACACATAAGGCCCTCCGTGGCAATGAATAATGATGCTGCATCTGTTTACAGTCACAGAGTCCCCGGGGGTTTTGCCGATGTGTTCCTGGTACTCTGACACATGTGGGAACCCCGATTTTAGAAAAATCAGATCGCCTGGGGGCATCGGCTTTGCCCATAGCCACTTTTTAAAGATCGTCACTTATCTTACCAGTAGAGAAACAACCTGACCTTTTTAATCTTAGGAAAAGTACTCAATTTAATCCTGAAACATTTGGTAAAAATTGCAGTGTCTGTTCAAAAAAAAAAAAATCATTATCAATTAAAATTAGATATGCTAGCGGTGTGGCAGTTGGGGATAATGTCGAAGATAGAGTTTTATAAAAGATTGAAGAATAATTGAGCTCCTTCTACTAAAATATTCAGCTGAGTATCTTGATCCGTATCCATCTTAGCATTTCTCTGCATTAAAAAAAAACCCACCACACTTACACGTTTTGGGGGGAAATTGGCCAGCAAAGCCAGTTGTGAGGGACATGTATCTACTCAGATAGCCCTGGGCCTGACCAGTAGAGTTGAAAAGGACCTCGGAGCTCAGATGGTCTGGTACTATAGAGGTTAATGAACTGACTCACGGTTACACAGAGCCAAGATCAGGTTCAGTTCAACTCTGAAGGGGCCCACTTGCCAGTGTAGACACAAGACATGATTCACTTAAATAAAAATGCATCAGTGCTAGTTTAACCCCAATTGTTAAAACTGTGCTGCCTGGGGGCCCTGTGCTACCGCTTTATTAATCCCTAACTCCTCATTGAGATTACTTTATTTAAATGTCATCACCCAGCTCTAAAATATGCTTTCAAAATAACCGTGGTGGCCCTGGGATACAAAGTCGTGGGAGAAAAAAAGGAAGCAGTAGAAGCCAACTTCTGTTTGATATGTAGAGAGGTTTCAGCCCACTGGGCCCCTGGTGGGGGTACTGAGGCAGGCTTTACAACCAGGCCCGGACATCCCAGCTGTCAGAGGGGGACTGCCATCGCCACTGGCAGGGTTGTGCCTTTGGAGGCATTTGGGTCATTGGTGGAGTAGGATCAGAGAAAAGGTATAAAAAGTGAGATGAAGCAAAAGGGTCTATAAACTAAAGTCTTATGATGCAAGGTGGGGTGGGGGAGGCTCCTGGCATTAGACAGAGAGAAGATCAGAGTCAGTTAATAAGTTTGGGGTGCTGGCGACTGCAGCCAGATCACTGGTGTCTGTCAGCTGGAGAGGGGCGTTATCCCAGGTGGATGGCGACCTGGTCAGCTCTGTTGCAGCGTGTGCCTTAGTATTCATTTCTCTCCACTCCTGTTCACTTTTTTCAATCCTTTGTCGAAAGACAGTGGAGGGTTGGCCTTTTCTCCCCCATGCTGACACAGGTAAAGGCAGAGACTGGTGGTGCCAGCCTTAATTCCCCAAAGAAAAGGAGATCCAGATTTATGTGAATACCTTTAGTTCTGAAACAAGAAAAGATAAAACAGGTTGCATTCATGTATTCATGAAGCAGGCAGTATGTGTATTGGCGAATTCTGTACAAATTCACTTATTGTTCCATCCCTCTTATTTCTGAAGACCCAGTGCTCATTTTCCCTCAATAACATAAAAGCGTTTTTAGCACAACTGAATTTCCAGATTTAAAGTGAGGTATCCGCAGTTCAAAAATGCCCTTTGTGTGTTTGTGTGCGACAAATTGATTAGCAGAGCAGTGTGATTCCACTAGGAACTAAAGTTTGTTGTTGTTTTGTTTTTGTTTGTTTGGTTTTGAGATTTAAAAAAAAAAAAAAAAAACAATCCAAACTAAAACAAAAGGGCATCTTCCAGCTAAGAGAACTCTGGTCACGGGTCAGAATTTTGACATCTTGATAAAGATGGTGAGCTGTGACAAGCAGCCAATTTTCCTTCCTTGGGTCTGTATAGCTTGTCTTGCTTTTCCATTGATAGATGTTCTATCTTTGATAGCTGGAATGACAACTTTGAGGGGACTAGGAAAAAATTCAGTCTAGGAACAGTGGTCCTCAAATGTTTGTATTTCCATAAATCACCCAAGGGACTTGTTAAAAAGAAAAAAAAAAAAAACAAACCAGATTGTGATTCAGTATGCCTGGAGTGCAGCCCAGGAGTCTGTAATTTGTACAAGTAGCCCAAGCAATTCTGATCTGTGATCACACTTTGAGAGATATTGGCCTAGGTCAAGGGTGGCAAACTAGAGCCAGCGGGCCACATCTAGCTCGTTGCCGTGTCTGCAGATGAAGTCCTGTTGGAGTGCAGCCACCTTCACTTATTTTTGTGTTATCTGTGGGTACCACTGCCCTGTGATGGTAGCGTGGGGTAGTTGTGGCCAAGACTGTATGGCCCCCAAAACAAAATATTTACCATCTGGCCTTTACAGGAAACATTTGCTGACCTCTGATCTAGGAGAGGAGAAGAATTTCAACTTGTTGATGTGTGTCGATATATATATATGTGTGTGTGTGTGTGTGTGTGTGTGTGTGTATGCGCACGCCCGGGTATGCAAATGCATGTACACACATATGTGTGTACATATATATGCTATTTTAAATACCTCGTATTTGTTTACCCATACCTATGAAGGATACATAAGAAGCTGGATGATTTGGTTTGAGGGCTAGAGGTTGAGGGTGGTGCCTTCTGAAATTTTAACAGGAAGACTGTGATGTAGAAATGAGTGGTGTCGCCTTTGTGGTTGTACCGACAATGATTCAAGAGCTGGTTTTGTTACATATTGGACTTGTGATATTGGACAGGTTACTTCAGCTCCATAAGCCTCAGTTTCCTAACCGGTGACAAAGGGATGGCAGTAGCACCTAGTCACAGCATTATGAGGGTTAAGAAAAGATAATGGGAGCGAAGCGTGTGGTATTGTGTCTGGCACGTATCAAGTATGCAGTGAGCACTGGCTCTTAGGATCTTCGACATGCTCACCACTGCTGTGTGCTGCCACTTTGCTGCAGGGCTTTGAGGTCGATAGATTTTGCTGCCATGCCCGTCTTGGCCCGCTGGGCTGAAAATGTGGTCCAAAGTTCAGGACTCAGGACGGCCCAGACCCTGTCTATTCTGAACCAGGCATTTTTTGAGGCATGATCTTCTGTTATTAAATGTCATTTCCAATTTCCCCCTTGAATACACAATTTCAAAGAGGTGCCTGTACCTTTGGAAGTGGTTATTCCCATCTCCTTTAAAAATATTGCTTAATTGTAGCCATGAAACCCTATTCCCCATCAAAAATTCCATCAAACAGCAGCCAATAAATGGTAAATTGAGATAAGGACTGTGAAGAACCCGTGTGCTTTGTTCTACTTTCTTCAATCTACAGCGAATCACTGATGGTGGATACGATACAAATGAACACTTTCCATGAAGTTGTGAAAAGATCTGCCTATCATCCAATGGCTATTTTCTTTCTGCTCTGCTTATTAACTATGGACTAAGTGGCTTAAAAAAAAAACAAGCCTGAAAACACAAGACTCAGGTTAAACACTATCTTTGTCCTATTTAGAAAAAAGCCTGAATTGGTCTGTGAGTGAGTAAACAACAAATCAAATATCATCATCATCATCATTATCACAAGTTTTTTTCTGTACCTGCTGAGTGCAGGGTCCTGTGTGGGTCCCTGGGCGTACCCTGCCAACCTTTACTCTAAGTCATCGATCATCACGGGGGGAGGGCTTTGCCGCCTCACTCCAAACGTTTCTGCTTATCCTCGCTGGGGAGGGGGGGCGGTGAATGCTGCTAAACACCCTGTTGAGGCCCGGAAAGCACGACCCTGTCCCCACTAGAGAATGATCCGGTCCACCATGTCAGTGGTGCCACTGTTGAGAAACCCTGATTTCTGGGGGAAGAAATCCAGGTCCTCTACTTCCGGGGCCAGTTCCTGACATAGGTACCAGATGATTAGTGATTTTACCCCATTTATTGCCTTGAGGCCCCTTCTACAATCTTCCTCTTCTGTAGCCGTTCTGCCATTGACTAATTTGATATCCCGAGAAAGTATGCTTCTTGATTAATAGCAGTTTATAAAGTAAAATATATTCAACTGGGGGAAGGTTATAACAGAGGAGTGATTTGCTCAGGATTTGGCCCATAGTTTCTTGGAGGTGAACGAGTCCTTACCTTTGTGATCATCTGGTATCGCATACCACAGTGATTGATGGTGATTTCAAGTGGGCTTACCCCAAACATTGCCTTTATTTTTAATCATTGTATATTTATTTTAAGGTGTTATATGTTCTAATTATTTAAATATTATATTAAAACAAAGGTGTGGAAGCACATGGGTGGCTCAGGTGGTGATCCCGGAGTCCAGGGATTGAGTCCTGCATTGGGCCCCCTGCAGCCTACTTCTCCATCTGCCTCTGTCGCTGCCTCTCTCTACGTGTCTCTCGTGAATAAATAGATTAAAAAAAAGATGCAGTTATTATGTAGAAATGTCAACAGTTAAAAGTATTTATTAAGGTATTAATTAGACAAATACAGTTGACACAGGAACTTTGTTCTAACAATTTTTAGTAAGCATGTTTAAGTTTTAAAAAGTGAGTTGTTTTAAGGAGAAATATTAGGTCACAGTCCCTTGACACAGGATATGGCAAAGCCATAAAGATGACATTAAAATTTCTCAGATCTGAGGAACTCTAATGTAGATTAACCCCCTTGTTTTGCCCATGAGGATAATATTAATAATTATTTAGAAAGCACTGTCCCACTTATCTAATACTGTAGAATGAAATATCCCAGTGCTTAAGGGCTCATAAGAATGGTGATGTTCATTTTGCTTATGAACTATAATTTGGGCGAGGCTTCGTGAGGCCAGCTGATTTCTGTTTCTCTCAGTGTTGGTTGGGATGGCTGGACAGCTGGGGACTGGAATTCTCTGAACACTTGCTCATTCACATGTCTGGTGGTTGATGCTGGTGTCAGGACCTCAATAGGAGCTGTGGTGAGAACATCTACATGTGGTCTTTGTCTGTGGTGTTTGGCCTCCCCACAACATGGTGGCTAGATCCCAAAGGAGAGGGTCCAAGATAGAAGCCAAGGCAGAAGCTGTTGTGCCTTCTGTCCTGCAGCATCACTTCCACTTCAGTCATAGGGAGTGGGGACATAAACCCACCGCTCACCTCAGTGGGGGAGGGTCAATGTCACCTTGTTAGAATAACCTGTGCGATGGGGTACACTGTTGCTACCCATCTTTGGTAAAAATAGTTTGCCATAAGCACCATCACATATATTAGTATATTTAAATTCGTGGTATAATTTTGTGTGAATCCTTTTATCACCCTCTCTCTCTGCTGTTTTCCAGATAACAGAAGTGAGGCTCGAAGAGGTTAAGTCTCATGTCCATGAACATACAGCTAGTTTGTGATTGATGCGAAGTTAGAGCAATTTTGGGGCCCAGAAGAGACACTCTTCACCAGACTGCCAAGTTCACAGGGGTCCTCCTCACACTCTTGGTCATCCTCTCACCAGGGCCAGTGCTTTCCCTCCTCCTGGGACCATGCATTGCGCAGTTCTGGAATACCTCTTAGAAGCAAAGATCCCTGTTACAGACTCCCCCAAATGTCATCCAGTTCTGACATATTTTAGAGAGAGGCTGTTTACTGGTTTTTGCCCAGTCAAGCAGCTTAATTTCTTTTAGATACTAAGACTAGAAGGTCAAAATCTCCTGATCAGCCCGATGCAGAGATAATTGTATTGACCACATTTTCCTGAGTCTTCACAATGTTTTAAGTTTTTAAAGTGTGAAATATTTCAGATAAAATATAAAAATAATACCCATCGCCCACCACCTAGCTTTAATAGAGATTTGCCATATTTATTGTTTCACTTAAAAAAAATAGGACATTACAGATACCCATATTTCTTCTCTACCTCCCTAGAGGTAACCACTATTCTAGTTGTGTTTATATCATTTCCAAGGATGTTTTCACTGGTTTTCAAATACATAAATATTTTTATTTGTGTATAAAAATAATATATTCTCTTAAGTATACAGGAATTCCTACATTTTGTTCAACACTGTAGTTTTGAGATTTGTGTTTGAACTTTTAGAAATAATTTATTCTTTTATTTTACCTGTTGTGTTCCACTCAACACTGAATTTGATGGACGTAAGAGGACATTTTAGTATTAATTTGCATTTTTGTGATTACTGGTGAGTGTGAGCACCTTTTCATAAATTTACTGCTCATTTGGAGTTCTTTTATTAATCGCCTGTTCATTTCCTCTGCCTGTTTTTTTCCAATCAAGATTTTTTTCTTATAAATATGTAGGAAATCTTTATATGTTCTGATGAGGATATTGTGCTAATTATATGTGGGGAAAATATCTCCATCTGCTCTGTGACTTGTCTTCTCACTTTGTTCCTTTTGCATTTTGTCATATAGAAGTTTTAAATTTTAGTTCAACCAAAATTATCAGCCTTTAACTTTATGGTTTTTTTAAAAAGATTTTATTTATTTATTCATGACAGACACACACAGAGAGAGAGAGAGAGAAGCAGAGACACAGGCAGAGGGAGAAACAGGCTCCATGCAGTGAGCCTGACGTGGGACTCGATCCTGGGTCTCCAGGATCACACCCTGGGCCGAAGGTGGCACTAAACCGCTGCGCCACCCAGGCTGCCCTAACTTTATGGTTTGTATGTTCTGTGTGTTATTTAAGAAATTCTTCATAATGAGACATCAGAAAGATATTCATCCATGTTTGATTGTTGAGTTTGGATGCTTTTGCCTTTTCATGTTTAAGTATTAATCTATGTGCTTTTTTTTTTTTTTTCATTTTGGGAGAAAGTGATATAACTTTCTACTTTCCTAAATAGATGGTTAATTGTCCTAGCAGCATTTGTTGTGAAAAGCCCATCATTTCTCCTGTTGATTTGCAGTAGAGTTTTGTCCCACGCCAAGTTCCCATATATCTATGAGATTGTTCTAAATTTTCCATGTGTACATGTTAATATTAGATGGTTGTGATTACTATAGCTTTGTGATAAGCTTTGTTGCCTAGTGAGTGAGACTCCCCTCCCTTATTAATTCTTCTTTCTGACAATTGCCTTGCCTATCCTTGACTTTTTGCTCCCATGTGAGTTTTAGGGGTCAGCTTGTCAGCTGCTAAGAATAATGCCCTTCTGGGGGTTTTGATTGGTATTGCATTTAATTCTTAGATTGTTTTAAGGTCAACTACCTCTTTGAAATAAAGTCTTGCTGTCCATGAACAAACTGTAGTTCTTCACATATTCAAGTCTTCCATAGAGTTTTCAAGCCTCTCTCTTCTGGCATTTGTGCATGTGGATCAATCAGATTACTTTCCTAGAGGCTCACACTTGCTCCTCCCATGCCCACCTATTTCCTCAGCCCAGCGAAGAGCCTCCCAGTCATCAGTGATGATGGGGTAGCTCTGATAGCCCATGGACAACGGTTCTGTGGATATGGGAATTCCTGCCCACCCTTCTAGTCTATTTCTTTGCTGCTGGAGTACAGCTACTGTGATGGGGGCAGGGTAGAAGATGAAGGGTTGGAAGCTGAGACCCAGGCACCAGGTCTGAGGAAGAGGCTTGCCCACCCTGGGTCATTGTGAGTGTACAGTCATTTCCTGAGCTCATTTGCTCTCCATGTTCTAGTGGCAATATATCAGTTCTTTGGAACATAGTCTCCAAAGGAAACTGCTTGGGTTCACATCCAAGTGCCTAACTTGTTCATACCTCAGTTTCTTCATTTGCTAAGTGGAGAATCTCATGGGGTTGTTTTAAGGAATAAAGAGTTAACATCAGTAAAGTTCTGAGAATAGTGCAGTGCTTTGGGGCCGGGGTTACCTGCTGCTCTAATATCACCATTGTATTGTTCAGATGGTATTGAACTGCCTTGGATTCAGGCTGGTGTTCTCCTGGGTGTGTTTTCTCTTGAGGTGAGCTCTCTGGGACATAATCGAACTTATGGGAGGTTTATGGTATCTCTTAGCATATTCAAGGTTCTTAAAATATTTGTAGTAAGAAAACTGTTTCATCTAATGTAAGCCAGGATTTTCCAAACCCACTTGTTCATTGAAGTCTTACTTTTTCCAAAGAGTGCCTACGAATGTCAGCGTTGTTGGTACTCCATGGAATACCATTTCAGGAATAGTTCTTAGGGGCATTACTTCAAACAATTATCCTTATTTTTCAAAGAGCTCCCACTGATTATAAATATATTCATATAACTTAGGCCATTGAATAAAAGGAGGGGGGCATCAATTTTAAGTAACAATGTTGTAACTTGGTGGCCATTTTGCAACCCGGTGCTGACATAGAATTGGATTCATTTTGTGGAAGCCCCACTGGAGTTTCTCCTAAAGGCAGGAAGGCTAGTTTATTGGTATTAATCATAGTTCACTTACGACTTGTTTTTGTTTCTTCAAAGAACTTAAGTTGCAATTGGGAATGGCATTTTGGGAATGCTGGGAATGCTACTGAGATACATGTTGACTCCTCTGTCCCTCACATGTGTTTTGTTATTTCCTTTGCCAGATTCTCTACCAACAGCCTGTGAGAATGTTGGGCTGGTTAATTGCTCTGAAACAGGGACCTGATGCAAAGGCAAAGCAGAGAGAGGCAGCCCTGTGCTGTCACCTCCCCTGTCACTGTCCTATCACTGCTCTAGCTGCTCCTCGATGAAGGACAAGGGGATTATGTTGGTGTTTGATCCAAATAATGAGCTCTTTACCAAGTAAAGCAAAGCAAAACCAGCTGTAAACATGATTTCCTTCCATTTCCTGAAAGATCTTTTCTTTGAATAGCTTCCCCCATCCCTTTCTGTGTTTCCCCTCATGGCACTTTTGACTGCAGTAAGGTGGTGTCTCGCTGCTGGGGGCAGGAACTGGTGGGAAAGGTTTAACCATGAAGAGAACTAGAACTGGGCAGTAAACTTTGTGGCAGTGCCATTGGTCTTCTTAATTATTCCTCATTCATTCTGAGTAATTGCAGATTCCTCCCATTAAAGTGATTTATCAGATAAAGTCAGCAATAAAACCCAGGTGATTTGCTGATAAACTGTACTACCTTCAGTTCACATCTGTTAGAATAAAATGTCTAGTTATGGGTCTTGGTGCTTCTAGAATCTCAAAGATAGCGCTTCCATGGCTGGCATTGAGTTCTTCCAACATGCTCATGCTAAGTAAGATGTCTTGAGTTAACTTGAATTAGGTACATTTTGTTGTACAGTTTTATGAATGAAGTTTTATAGATGTTGCCTCATATTTCTTTTCAAACAAACTTACTATAGGTACTTAAGTATCTAGGAATTACTCAAAAATCAAGTTAAACTGATAACTTTTGACTCATCTGTCAAAGATAGATTTTTATGGGGCTTAATCTCTAAGCAGAAACATCAAAATACAAAATGAGGTTTGTTTTTCATTAAAAAAAAGAAAAGAACTGGTAACACTTGCAGTATGTAAACATTGTTGCCTAGTAAATTATAATCGGATTGCTGTTGGATTACATATTACACTGTGCTAATGCTAAAGGACCCGTTCCCAGTGATGTCATTACAGGCTCTGAGTAGACAAGATCTGTTACTATTAAAAAAGGCTGTGCTAACAATTTGCAACAGACCAGGAGTAATTTGGGGTAGGACGGGCTAGAATCGTCAAGAGGCATTTCTTTTTATTGAGAAAAAACTTTCACATGTTAGATTGTAACTCGGTTCGGGCAATATTCATTGGACACAGACCATTTTATTAATCTAAAAATGATCTTCAGTACCGCCAAATTTTGTTTCTCTGTGTGCAGTTGATTTTACAATAGGATCCGATGAAGGAGAGGCTGAGGCTTGCAAAAGAAAGTTTTTTTCCTTGTGCATGCCTCGGTTACCATTGCAGATAAAATAAGAAGTGAATGGTCACGTAAAGGATTTTTAAAGCAGATGCTTTTTATTTTATACTCGGTTTTTTTTAATTTTTTTTTTTTTTTTTAAGGATGCATCCACAGACAGGATGCATCTGTGATTCTGATATGTCCACTAGTGGGTGCTGCAGTGCTTCCAACTTTCTGTATGTTGTTATCTGGGCACAGTCTTAAAAAAAAAAAAAAAAAAGTCATATAGCATGAATGGTGAGTTTCTCCTTAGAGCTACTGTCCTGTCAAGAAAGACACCAAAAATACATTTGGAAGATTATATCTACTGAAATTATTTACGAAAATTTTTGAATAATGTTCTTGAGATTGCTACTCAGTTTTTACAGAATTCATTTCTATTTGTGAATTGTCACATTTATTCCTGTTTGATCGGCATAGATGTTGAAGTCCACATTATGCAGAAAAGGAAAGGTACTTAATGCCATAGTACAAATTAACAATATTTATTAGGAGAAAATCCTGCCTTTTTCTATTCAAGAAAAACATTTACCATGTTCAGTTTATATGATGTTGAGTATGAGGCAGTGCAGTTGTGGCTGAAGATGTCTATTTGATATTTAGGGAAGAATTTGATGCTTTAATAAGGGAATCCTCTGTCTCCCTCATCCATCATCCGCCATATCCTCATCCATCCAAACAACACTGTAAATTTGTCAGAGCCTTTTCCATATTCAGTACTTGTATAAATAATGGCTGCTGTGATTTGAAAAAAGGGAAATGTGCACTTTCTGGCTATGTTATATATCTGATCACAGTCATGGCGACATCTCATAGTTTTTGTTTGGCATTGCTCAGCCTCGGTGCATATAATTTAAGTCCAGAGCCAAAGGACATTTTTGTATGTTGACCCTCATTGTGGTTAGTTCTTGCCAAAATGAAATTAGTTGGGGGTGGGGGGCGGAGTGTGCTTTTCTACAACAGATGAAACACAGTCTCTGCTCCATTACTACACTTTTATCATTGCCCATCACCTCTCCTTCTCCCCTTTGCTATCTTAGGGATTATTCAGGTTCTGTGCAATATTCTGAAATTAATCAAAGGAAGCACAACCCCATGCCTTATTATATATCACAGGAAGAGATTGGTTTCCACAATGCCCACAGCTTTGTGATGTTGTCTAGTTGTGTAACTAGAATTTTACTATCCTTAAAGAGAGGTTTTCGTTTTCACACAGTAAAACCCTTTATGCTAAACTTGTGCAAGCAATGGATCACTCCATGTGAGTGTAACAAAGGCTCTGAATTTAACTGATAGGCTGTTTCCCTTATTTAAATAAGGAACTGATCTGTGAACACTGTTCATTTCTTTGATTTTTTTTTTTTTTTTTTTTTTAGCTTAGCAGAACAGCTGTATGTCCTTAATGCATTTTGGGTCATAGAAGCTTTCTATGCAATGAGATAGGAGCAAACTTGCAGGATGCTTATCCAGTCTGGACCTTGTATTCCATCTCGTCTTTTTTATAATCATGCTCTACAAATTATTTTTTTCCCAGTAAATTAGTGGCCATTGTACAGATTGCAGACACTTAGTTTGATTGAAAGTAATAAAAGGAGATTATCCACCAGGTTGGTTGAGTGAAGGTTCTGATTTGACCCACTGCCTGGAGAGAAAAGAATTAATCTTATAAACCCGACACATTTCTGCCTTGCTTTGAAAAACTGCCAGGAATGCATTAGATCCCTTTTGTCTTAAGTCCATTGAGAACTTAAAGGTGGAGTGGGACAGATCCGATGTGTGAACCACAGAGACGGTGGCCTCTGTGTTTCGCTTTGTGTGGTATCTTGAACTTTAATGAGGGCTTTCCCTTGCTCCCTGAATAAATTCCTACCACCACAATCTTTGAGTTTTGTGGAAGAGGAAGAGAAAGAGAAGAGTTTTCATTTGTTACGTAAATTCTTTGTGCTGGGTGCTTTGTAGATTCTAAGCTCAGAATATCTGTATTTAGATTACATATGTTTTCATATCTTATCCTTGTGAAATAAAGCGCTATTCTGACTTTATGGGTGTGGGTCAGATACAAAGAAGTGAAGTGCAAGATCCTACGGCTAGTAGGTGGATGATTTGAAATTCAGACCCAAGCTTTTTTCCCCCCTACATAGCACATGGTTGTAAACACCATGCTCTCCTGCCTATGCTGAGAGAGCAAAGGTGAAAGCACTAACTGGAGGAGATCAGAGTTGGATCCTGCAGCATTCCCTGAATCAGGCTGGCATAGAGATGCACTCAGAAGAAATGAATGAATGAAAATTTTCATCACTGAGGTTGAAGGGAGAACCTTTTGTCCTTCTTGAGCAGATAGCATGGTAAACTGGAAAGGGCACAGGCTTAGCAGCTTGCCCGACCTGGGTGCATGTATTCTGTTCTTTTGTTTGTTGTTGTTACTGGGAGCACACCCCTAACCTCACTGCAGCCTCTGTTTCTGTCTCCATAACATTCTGCATGGGTTGTTGTGAGCATGGGGGAGATGGTTTGGTGAGTGTTGCATGACTTATAATAGCCAGAAGGTCTGCCCAGAGGTGTGATAAAAACTGCCTTGGGTGGGAGGTTGGAGGTTGGGGAGGGTATATGGCACCAATAAGACTGCAGAGGGAACTTCTGTATGTCACATTGGAAGAACCTTAAGGTCCCAAATCCAAATGGAAAATCCCCACTTAGAGGTGACTCATAGTAGGACTCACACTTACCCCAGTAACCTTTGAACCCCCAAAAGACAACTCTCCTCCAGAGGTACTTTAGGTAAAATGGTAGTGTTAACTCTGCTCTTGATTTTAATAATTTCCAGGGGACGTCCAGAACAGCACTGAGCATTTAATGCCAGTCCTGCTTCTCTACATTAATAGAGGCAAGCCTGGTTTACTGGAGTGGACACTGCATAAGCCTGTCTCACATCCACTTCTCTCTTCCTTTGTATTTTGATTTCTGCCCTTGTGTGTTGGACAAGAGTGAGAGAGATGGAGAGAAAACAAAGACACGTTGTGCTAGAAATAGTTCCTTTCCCTCAGAGTCTTCAGGTCTTTCTGTTTGAGGGTGTTCTCTTTTGATCTTTTGTGTTTTGTTGTTGATGATGGTTGCAATCCATGTTCCCAGAGTTCCCCCTTTCTCAATCTTTTTTTTGAAAAAATATTTCTTTTTATTTGAGAGAGTGCATGTGAGACTGTGAGTGGGGGGAGGGGCAGAAGGGGAGAGAGAATCTTAAGCTGAGGGGGGTTGCTGAATGAGGTGGGGGGTGGGGGCTGGATCCCATGACCCTGAGATCATAACCTGAGCTGAAATTAAGAGTCTGTGGCTCAACCAACTTAGCTACTCAGGCATCCCACCTCTTTTTTCAATCCTGAGATGTGAGAGTAGGGAATGAAGAGAGGCAAAGGAAAGAGTTAAGGGTTATGGAGTGAGGATAAATGACATGGGACCAGGCTAGGGGGCCATACTGGGGTAGCCCTGGCTTTTGCAGGTTAGTATGCTAAGGGCTGCTCTGTGGCTGTTGTCCCTGTTTCCTTCTTGCCTCTGTTTTAGCCAGAGCCCAGCTCCTGGTCTGCAAGTTGTTTTGCAGATGGCTCAGCAGCAGACTCCCAGCTGGGCCGATTTAACCCAAAGTGTGTTTGTGTTTGTGTTTGACGGCCAAGACAGGGAGCAGGAAAACTGTTTTCATTGGGATCGGCTTCAGTTGTTTCTCCAAAAGCAGTTGGTTGAACTGCTCCACTGTTTCTGGAGCCATTATGCCATCAAGTGAAGTTTGGATGAGGGACAGATGTATTATCTAGGAAGGAATCCTGCTTCTTCTTCCAAAGAATGTCCAGCCATTGCCTATGCCAACAAATGAAACTGTTCTCCAGTGTTCTGTGTTATAGAGACTGTGTCTGGGAGAGGAAAAAAAAGCCTCCTATGACATTAATCCTCCCTTGCTCTGAAAGAAGTAAGTAGCAAATATCAGTTAATACCCATTTTATAGGTGAGGAAGTGGAGGCACAGAGACATTAGACAGGTAAGTGCTTCTCAGGATTGCATGTATTTATGAAGTGCCTAGGGATCTTGTTATAAATGCAGATTTGGATTCAGCAATCAGGAGAGGAGACCCGAAAACCTTTATTTTTAACCTGCGCCAGGGCGGGAGAGAGGCTGCTGGCCTGTGCTTCATACTCTGAGTTTCAAAGATGTGGCTCCTTTACGTATGTAGTCAGCAACTACCAGATGATGCTAGTTGCTTATGCCCTATGGAAGCAAAACAATACAGTCAGGCCTATATCTGGATTTGCTTCCAAATAGTTAAAATACGAAGCATACCATTTACTACCTGTTCTCATCATAGGGCATAGAATAACCAGATTGACAGGTTTGGTTTTTCCTAAGCAGAATTAAGTAGTTAGACCGGTTTCATGCAGCATGAACCATAGCCTGCCTTAGATAACAGACGCATTCGGAATTGTATCCAAGTGTCAGGAACAAAGTAGTGCTTTAAACAGAAGGCAACCGCTAGCTTATAAATTCATATTTCATTCTAACTAAAGCCCATAAATCGTGCGTGTGTGTGTGTGTGTGTGTGTGTGTGTAGGTCCAGTGTTAACTCTGTTTCTAACTGCACTCCTGTAGTCTATTTCCTTATAACATGTTATCAGAGCAGACTCGGCCTCTGCAAAAGACAATCTTTCCCATGTGCTGCTACTCAGAAAGATTCCACAATTTGTTGATGACTCGCACATCTGTGTGGAAGTATACGCTACTACCCTCAGCTGCAGTAGTTTATGCCTTTCTCCCCTCTAGAATGTGATTACCCAGAAGTACGTAATAGTCATCTAATGGGGAGCAGGTGTAAGAAGAAACAGTAATTTTGAACAAAAGGAATGAATGCAAAATGCAGCATGAAGGATTTAGGTTAGACATCCACGTGTGGGAAAAATTCTCTTCTGCTGGTAATAGCAGTGAAACACTGGAACATAGGATCAAAGCAGAGTTGTGGCACATTCTTAGGGCATTTGAAAGAAAAGGGCAGGTGGTTTTATTTCAATGCTTTTTATACAGCTCCTCGCCGAGGGAGGCGAATGAATCCTGCAATTGCTGGAGATCATTTTCAGTTCTGTGATTCATGAGAGATGAATTCTGGGGACATTTGATTAAAAACCATGTCAGAGAGCCACATATTCCGGAGGTCCTTTCTGATCATCCTAATTGATACTGGGATGTCATTTTTTTGGCGTGAGTACAGGAACCCAACAAGTATTTAAGACCAGTTTCATGTAAGGTTTTTTCATTTGGATGATTCTCACCTCTACATTCAGTGATAAGAAAGATTACCTTCCCCAGGGGCTTATAAGACCTTGAAGGTAGGGTATCATCTGGAATACACAAGGCAACCAAAGGTCGCCAGCTGTTTTTTCTCCCAGTATTGTTTGGAATCTTCCAAATATTAATAGTCTGTACAATAGTTTAATAGTTTAAATAGTAGTCCTTTATTTTCCTTTCTAATTGGAATGTCGACTTAGGGATACTTAACAGGCATTCACTTTCCTCACTTTGAATGATTTGGCGCAGTAGGCAGTGATTAAAGGTGTTCCTACATGGGTCCCACATTGCCACAGTGCTATCATTTTTGGCATTATACCGTATTAAAACCCATGCCTTGAGAGAGAGTGACAGTGCCTAAAAATAATGGAGATTAAACTTTCTCAGCTTTTCGGAGGATCCTGAAAATAAAATACTATGTGTCTTCTAAGTGACTAATGGCACCTTGTTATAAACAGCATCATGAGATAACACACACACACACACACACACACACACACTATCACATAAAGATGAGAAATGGGCATTTGAGTTTCTAGTGAATATTTCCTAGGTCCATTATATATGGGGTCAGCAGCAGTGTACATTCAATAAAATTCGCAGCAGGCAAATAGGAATGTGGAGAAATTCTATAGACCTTTTGGAGCTGGATGACTCAAACATCAAGAAGGGGAGCAGACTTGCAGCTTTTGAAAGCAAGAAGTAGGAAGGTGGGCAAAGAGGTAGGGGAAACTGATAGTCTGGAGTGACAAGCTTATATTTTAAAAAGTTGCTCCATGGGGGAATTTATGGCACCTGGATTCCATACCTTTTTTTTTTTTTTTTTTGGTACTGTTGCCTATCCCAATCACAGAATCTACCCCTCAGTGGGCTGACCCATCAACCAGGCAAGGTCTGGACAAGAAAAGTGAATTCATTGGTGGTGGTTTCAGTTATTAAACTCAAGTTACCTGAAGCTACACCAACACAATTCCTTCTCCTCGGCTTGTCAGGTTACTGGAATAGTGAGATTAATTAGTATTTTGAAAGAAAAGAGACAGAAACTGTCAACTATACTTCAATTAAAAAAAAGGAGAGAGATGGAAACTTTGTCCCTAAAACTTTTTCCGACTCTACAGAGTCCCAGAAATTAGGACTTCGTGAATCATTACATTTTACAATTTTGTCAATTAAAATGTTTCCAAGAAAGATGTTTCCAGATTAAAAAACAAAACCCAGTAAACAAATAGAACACAAAATAACTATCATTTATAATATCCACTATTTTGCAAAAGATGTATGAATACTCAGTGTGGGGAAGAGTTTTGTTTGTTTTTTTGTTTGTTTGTTTAAAAAAGGATTGCCTGTATCTTCAATAAACTGAGCTTTATGAAAGCCTGGTATAAACCAGTGGAAATTTCATCATGGACCAACAGGGGCCAACTGATTGAGATTTGGCAATCACTTCTGCAAAAACCAGCTGCTTGTTTAGAAGTTGATCTGCTTGAGGGAATGAGGTGATTTCTGAGGTCCCATGGGCTTGGGCTGTTGGTGATCTTCACTGATGACATAGGTATGACATAAAAAAATTAGAAGCGTCGGAATATTTTTACAAAGAACATTTTTGTAAATGAAAAGACACCATTTTGACTCAGTCAGGCTTGAATTTCCTAATTCCCAATTTATCTTTTGATTGTTTCACCAAGATTTAGCAATCTCTGGCCCATTAAATATAGGAAGACATGAAACCTGCTTGGAAGGATATCACACTACATCTATTTTAAACTCTTCTCTATTTTCCATTTTACAAACCTGTGATGACTTAGCAATTTCACTGCAAAAGTTTAGGCCTCATAGTGTTTGAAATGAGAAATCTTCCTGTTACTATTATATAACTTTTAGTTATAACTCCTAACATCTCTTACTGTTGTGTAATATGTAAAACTTTCTGAATCAAGAAGCCTTGGTTGAAAGAAAATGAAATGAACACCAATGACTTGAGGTTTGAAAAACCAGTTGCTAGTCCAGACGTGCTATGCTTGCCTCCCATTTTGTACCTCACTTAGGTATAATGGTCCATTTTTTTCACCCAGATTTTGTGTTTGGAAAAAAAATGTGAGGATGAGGTAAGTGTCCTAGGACAAGCTCCTGTTAACGTTTTAACTGTTTGTAGCACTTGTTTTACCTGAGAAGTCTGGGCCTGACTCGGTAGTAATCACATGGAATGGTATAGCAGGAGAGACTAGGATACATTATTTTATAGACGAAGGCGGGATAGAGAAGGGCCCAGGGAGGGATTCAAGTTGAAATGCAGATGTCTGGAAAAGGGTATAACAGGACCCAGAAGTGGAAAATTGAGGAAGATGACAGAGTTGAAAGGTACAACAGTATTTCAGATAAAACTTTATGGATTTCAGTTGGAGCTAAGTCAACGGTTTTGTGTATAATGCGTTCCACAGCCGTTAGGAGATGCCAGATGTGTGTGTATTATGCTCTTTGGATAGACAACGCTAACGAGGGCCTGCATATGGTCCCTTACCTATTTTTGCAATCAGCTGCAGCTTTAAAAGGCCCAGGGCTCATAAGGGCATCATCTAGGCTCATTGCGATAGGGGCTCTCCTATTGTGTGCCGTGCCAATTTTGGTAAAAGAAGATTTTGCTTAGAACATTTGCATATTTAAATATTACATGGACATTATACACGGAGTCTGCTCCTGTTTTAGTACTCCTTGAAACTCTTTTGTCTTCACTTAGTTCTTACAATGTGGACTGCTTTGGCTTAAAGGACAATTAAAAAGGTCAAGCATCACTGCGTTGACTTTAAAGGAATAAACAATCTAAAGATCATCGTGTGGTCCATTTATTAAGCTCATTTTTGTTTGCTTTTGTTTTTTGTTTTTTGGGCCAGCTATACCAAGGCATTCAAGTACTTAGGTCTTCATAAAATTGTTTTCTTTCTTCCACTTGTGTTAATACAGATATTAAGTCTCATAATATCTACTTAGCATAAACAAGAAGATAAAAATGATTTCTATGATTGAAATGTTTGTTATTTAGCATTAAGCATCTTCCTGCTCCCATGCGTTTTGCATTTAATCCACTCGGTGCTTGGTTTGGGGATTGCTAGATTAGTTTTAATCCCCTGTCTAATAGTGGAGTAGTGGTGAGATTTATTACACAGGCAGGGTTTGGTTCTTGGATTTAAGAGGGCTCACGTGCACTCCATGCATATTAAATTTGGGAAACCACCGGTTCAGTATAAAAGGTTGGGGAGACATCCTTTATCTCAGAATGGTTCTCTTTAGGCACACGAAGTGCAGACAGCATTTATTGCATTAATGAAAAGAAAACTGATTACAAGTGTTTCTCTCTTTTGGGGTCAGACTAATGTTCTCAGAATATGGTTTTTTCCCTCCTCCTTTTGAAATGTACTCTACCATCATTTCAAAGCATTCTAGATGTTTTCTTTATGTCTTTGGAGGCCACCTCCAGGGAAAAGATAAATAGCTTATTATATAATGGGTTCTTCCCAAGGAAAATGGAAAAGGTTGGGTACTACCCAACCAGGGGAATAAATATTTGCAGAAGTTACAGAAGAATGAGACTGCTCACTACTCCTGGAGAATCTAATAAGTGCCAAATTTTCTCCAAATGGATATAAAAACCTGTGCTTTTCAAGATTGGAGGTTTATTATTTTAATATTTGCTATATTTCACATGATGTGAGAAGAATCTGGTTAATAGAAAATGTAAAAAAAAAAATCAGTATAGTGTGACCTGCACATTTTTGTGATGAATGAGTAAGTCATACTGGAATGGAACTTGTAGTGGTAGCTTATGTTCTCTCTTCTTGTTCCTTTTAAGTAATTATACCTTGAGGAGAAAAATTGAATGTATTATGTAGTAAAGAGATGAATAGGCAAGTACTGGGAGCAAGTCCGGATAGT
The DNA here is from genome assembly GCF_011100685.1 of Canis lupus familiaris. Classification (NCBI taxonomy): domain Eukaryota; kingdom Metazoa; phylum Chordata; class Mammalia; order Carnivora; family Canidae; genus Canis; species Canis lupus. The sequence continues at coordinate 80,050,067 of NC_049226.1, read as the reverse complement.
GGGTGGAAAATGCAGGTTTTTATGGTGTTAATATACCATCTGATATTTTGAATGAATCTTACCAAGAGAACTTGAACTTAAATTCAATGAACTTAACCTGTGACCCAGGAAATCTTACTTAGTATGTCTTTCAGAGCTATTTTTCTCTCCATTAAGGTTTGACTCTTGAAGAAGACAAGTATGTGAAATGGTCATTGGTTTCCTTAATAAAATAAAAATGAGCTCAAATGAGAGCAAAACAGTTCAGCTTATTACTTAAGTCATATTTAAACTTTACAAAACAATGCTTTTCCTTTATCATTTCAGAGTTCAAAGGCGCCCTTCTGTATTCTTTGTTTTTTCCTTCAAATTTTGACTTTGATTTTGTTTCCAAATTTATATTTTATGCATTAAATTTGTTTGGTGCTAGCTGTGAATATAGTGTAGTTAGTGTAATTGGTTTCCTTGAGAGACTAAAATAAGAAAGAATGTTCTTTTGGGAGTGTTGCTAATGCTATGTTTTAAAATAACCACTCAGCATGACTCTTTAATATATACATTCAATAATGTAAATAAATGGACTTCATAGTAATTTTACCAAATATGGACCCCTAGTTCAGCTTTTTAATATCTCTGAGATTCAGATGAGAATATGCTGTTGGATTTGATAGTCTCTAATCAAATGACTAGATACCCTTTGGTTCAAGAGTTTTGTGATCGAATGAGCTACTGTCAGAAATCTACAAACCTATTAAATTCCTGTTTCAAAAACTCAGCCAATTGAAGTTTTGAAATATCTTTCATATTAATTGAATAAAACATTAATATGGTAAATTTCTTTTTCATTTCAGCATCACTCAGATATCTGCTCCTTGAAGGCAGGGACACTATCTTATTGACGTGGCATCTCCAGAGCTTAGAATGAGGTGCATGATATGTCACATTTAATAAATGAATACATCAACGGATGGATAAATGTGTGGATCTATGGAGAAGAGATATTTGAGCCTCCTCTGAATAAGTTTTTTTTTCCAGTTTTATTGAGAAAGAATTAGTTTGTATCACTGTATAAGTTTAAGGCATAGAGTGTGATGGTTATTTTACATAGAATATGAGATGATTATCACAGTAAGTTCAGGTGACATCCATCATCTAATATAGATCCAGTATAAAGAAAAGAAAAAAAAGACAAAAAATTTCTCCTTAGGAGTTACTCTCACCAACTTTCCCATATGGCGCGCGGCACTGTTAGCTCTAGTCATCATGTGTGTTACATCCGTAGGACATGTGTATCTGATAACTGGAAATTTATACCTTTGACCACTTTCCTCTGATTCCTCCTAGCCACACCTTCCACCTCTGGCAACCATGGTAACCATGTCTGATTTCTCTCTCTGTGAGTTTGGGTTTAGTTTTTCATTTGTTTGTCTTTTTTAGATTGTACCTATAAATGAGATTACACAGTATTGGCCTTTCACTGTCTGACTTGTTTTAAATAGCATAATGCCTTCAGTGTCCATCCATGATGTCACCAAGAGTGAGATTTCCTTATTTCTTTATCACATATGTGATATCTTCTTATGCTTTTTTTTTTGAAGATTTTATTTATTTATTCATAGAGACACAGAGAGAGAGAGAGAGAGAGGCAGAGACACAGGCAGAGGGAGAAGCAGGCTCCATGCAGAGAGCCTGACGCAGGACTCGATCCAGGGTCTCCAGGATCACGCCCCCGGGCTGCAGGCGGCGCTAAACCGCTGTGCCCCTGGGGCTGCCCTCTTCTTAGGCTTTTTAAGGGGTGGACACATAGTTGATACATGTACATCACAACTTCTTTAACCATTGATCTGTTAAGGGATACTTAGGTTGTTTCTATGTTTGGGTTATTGTAGATAATGCTGCTGTGAACGTGGGGGTACAGATAGCTTTTAAGTTAGTGTTTTCATTTCCTTTGGATATATTCTCAAAGTTGAAAAGCTGTGTTGCATGGTAGTTCTTTGGTTGAGTCTTTGGGATTTTCTATATATAAAAATCATGCTGTCTGAGAGGAGAGACTATTTTGCTTCTTCCTTTCTAATTCTGATACATTTTATTTGTTTTTCTTGCCTAATTGCTCTAGCTAGACTTCCCATACAGTGTTGAAAAGTTGTGGTGACATTGGGTACCTTTATCATCCTTCCCATGATAAAGGAAAACCTTTCAGCTTTTCACCATGAAGTTTGATGTTAGCTTGAGTTTGTCATGCACGGCCTTTATTATGTTGAGATATATTTCTTCTATGCTTAATTTGTTAAGAGTTTTTAATCACAGATGAATGACTTGATTTTGTCAGATGTTTTTTCTGTATTTACTGAAATGATTCTATGATTTCTTTCCTTTATTCTACTCAGGTGATATATCACATTGATTGAATTGTGCATGTTGAACTATCAAGCCATCTTCGTATCTCAAGGATGAATCCAACTTGATTATTGTAAATGATCCTTTAAATGTGCTGCTGCATTTGATTTGTTAGTATTTTTTTTAAAGATTTTATTTATTTATTCATGACAGACACAGAGAGAGAGGGGCAGAGATATAGGCAGAGGGAGGAGAAACAGGCTCCATGCAAGGAGCCCAATGTGGGATTCGATCCCGGATCCCGGGACTATGCCCTGAGCCAAAGGCCAATGCTCAACCACTGAGCCACCCAGGCGTTCCAAGGTTTGCTAGTATTTTATTGAGAATTTGTGCATCTATATTTATCAAGGATACTGGCCTGTAGTAGTTGTTGTTGTTTTCCTAGCAGTGTCCTTTTCTGGTTTTGGTATTGGGATAATGCTTGCCTCATAAAAATAAAATGTTTGTGAGTGTTCTCTCCTCTTTTATTTTTTGGAAGAGTTTCAACTGATTCTTCTTTAATGTTTGGTGAAAGTCACCAGTGAAGTTCTCTGGTCCTGGGCATTTTTCCATTGAGAGATTTTTGATTACTGATTCAATATACATACTTGAAACTGGTCTATTCAGATTTTTCTATTTCATCCTAATTTAGTCTTGGTAAATTGTGTTTCTAAGAATGTTTCTGTTTCTTCTGGTGGTCCATTTTCTTGACATATAGTTTTTCATAGTAGCCTTTTATGATCTTTTATATTTCATGGTATTCATTGTAATGTCTCTTTTTTAGTTTATAATTTTATTGATTTGGGTCTTTCCTCTTTTCCCCTTGGTTAGTTTAGCTAAGGGTTTGTTAATTTTGTTGGTCTTTTCAATGAACCAACTCTTAGTTTGGCTAATCTTTCCTCTTGTTTTTCTGTGCTCTATTTCATTTATTTTTGCTCTTATCTTTATAATTTCATTTATTTTGTGAAACTCGAGTTTAATTCTTTTCCTGGTTGTTAAGGCATGGAGTTAGGTTGTTTATTTATGATCTTTCTTGCTTTTTTTTTTTTTAACTAAATTTTTTATTTATTTATTTATTTATTTATTTATTTATTTATTTATTTATTTATGATAGTCACAGAGAGAGAGAGAGAGAGGCAGAGATGCAGGCAGAGGGAGAAGCAGGCTCCATGCACAGGGAGCCCGATGTGGGATTCGATCCCGGGTCTCCAGGATCGCGCCCTGGGCCAAAGGCAGGCGCCAAACCGCTGCGCCACCCAGGGATTCCTCTTTCTTGCTTTTTAATGTAGGTATTTATTGCTATAAGCTTCCCTCTTAAAACTGCTTTGGCTGTATCCCATAAGTTTCAGTATGTTTTGTTTCCATTTTCATTTTTCTCAAGAGACATTTTTATTTCCCCTTTAATTTCTTCTTTGATTCATTGGTTGTTCAGGAGAGTGTTGTTTCATTTCCATGTGTTTGTGAATTGTCCAGCTTTCCTATCGTTAGTGATTTCTAGTTTCATGCTGTTGCAGTCAGAGAAAATACTTGGTCTGATTTCAGTCTTCTTGAATTTGCTAAGACTTTTTTGTGCCTAGAAAATGTTCCATGTGCACTTGAGAAAAATGTGTATTCCTCTGTTGGATGAAATGTTCTGTAAATGTCTGTTATGTCCATTTGGTTTGTAGTATTGTTCATATGTGCTGTTGGCTTATTTATTCTCTGTCTGGGTGATCTTTCCGTTGTTGAAAGTGGGGTGTTGAAGTCTTCAACTATTATTGCTTATTTCTCCTTTTTGCTCTGTCAGTTTTTGTTTTATACATTTGGGTGCTCCAGTGTTGGGTCCACAAATGTTTATAATTGTATATCTTATTGGTGGATTGACCCCTCAGCTTTTATTTGTTTGAGAAAGTCTTTATCCCTTTTTTTTTTTTTTGAAGGACAGCTTCACTGGGTATAGTATTCTTAAATTGACAATTTTTGTCTTTCAATATTTTGATTATATAATCCCATTCTCTCCTGGCCTGAAATGTTTCTGTTGAGAAATCCACTCATAGTCTTATGGAGGTTCCTTTTATATGTAACATCTCTTTGATCTTGTTGCTTTTAAAATCTTAGAATTTGACTTTTGAGAATTTAATTATGTCTCTGTGTAGTTCTTCTTGGGTTCAACCTATCTGGAATCCTTTGGGCCTCATGGAGCTGGAGTCTGTCTTTTCCCCCAGGTTTGAAATGTTTTCAGCCATTATTCCTTTGAATATACTGTTTGCTCCCTTTTCTTTCTCTTCTCCTGGAATTCCCATTATGTGAATATTCTTTTTTTCATTGTGTCCCATAATTCTTCATTCATTTTTTTTCCTTTTTGCTCCTCTGAGTGGATGATTCCTAATGTTCTATCCTTCAGGTTGCTGATTGTTTCTTCTGATGGTTTCTATTGCCCCTTTGATTTCATTTTGTTTATGCATTGCTTTCTAATTTCATTTAGTTTTCTATGTGTTCTTGTAATTTGTAAAACCTTAAGAGAATTTTTCTGAATTCTGTTTTGATAGTTTATAGATTTCCATTTCTTAAAGATCAATTATTAGAGATTTGTTGGTTTTGATGGTGCCATACTTAATATTGTTTTCCATGGTCCTTGATTCCTCACATTGGTATCTATACACTTAAGTAATCAGGTTCCTATTCCAGACTTTACAGATTTGCTTTGGCAGAGACCTATCTTCACCAATCAGTTCAATTTGGGTATTGGATATGTCTGCTGGTAATGTCTTTGGGCAGGTGGTGCCTTTTTACTGATGTGGCAACTCTTAGTTCTGAGGTTGGTGATGGTAGGGGGTTTAGGGTTAGGGGTGTGCTCTTGGCAGAGAATACTTGTATAACATTGCTGGTTTTGTTTTCTACCCAAATGAGGTTGTAGGTTGGGCTTCATGGTTACCTGAATTCTCTGGTCAGATGTACTAGATAATTGGGACTAGGTAATATATTCATTTGTAATTGAGGCTACCATTTAGCTTCCCTTCCCTGGCAAGGCAATAGGACAGGATGCAGGGCCTACATGCCTCATTGTTTGGGGACCTGAATCAGGAAAGGATGTGCAATAAATTCCCTGGCCAGGTGAGGCCACCAGTTTTGCTCTCCAGAAGAGGAAAGTCACAGGTTATACACTCTGTTCAAGTGCCATCATAAGCATGGCTATTGAATGGGCAGGCTACACAGAGTCCTGTGGATAGGTTCCCTGGTTAGGGAGGCTGGAGGCTGTATCCAGCAATGAGTAGATCTACAAATTAGTTTCTCTGCCTGGACATGGTGGGAAAGGCAGCTATAAAGATGGTGAAGCTCTTTGTTGTCTTAAGGTGAGCCAGTTCATACCCTGAGTTCACTGTTTTTGCTCTGCAAACTATCAGCTATATGTCTGCCCTTCTCTCTGCTTGAATGCCATTTGACCACATGGCTTCCACATGTTCTTACCAGTCCTTTGGTCAGATGGGACCAGGAGCCACAGTATGTGGGTAGAACTGTCTCAGCTCTCTTGCCTGGGTAGGGAGAAGAGATGTAGGGGCTGCCCCATGCAACTCTTAATTTCCCCAACAGGCTCTCTATTTAGAAGGAGCCAGGAGTTATTCTCTGCCTTGGCTGTGAATTATTCTTCCTGCCTATGTATAATACAGGAACTTCCCATGGCTGGTGTTGGCTTTGCTCTGGAGGTGATCACTTCTGCCTGCCTATCTCTTGGCCCAAGCACCCCTGGGTTCCAGGGTTCCTACCAGCCCTCCCCCACACTTGGTCAGATGTGGCTGGGAGACACTCTTCACAGCTGTAGGCCTGTGACTCAGCTCCTCACCTGGGCATGAGTAAATCAGCCCCTAAGGTTAACAAAACTATTTGAGGATCCAACTCAAACAATTCTGCATCCTCTCAAGTTCCTTGGTCAGTGTTCATCACTGAATTGTTCTGTAGATGAGCAAAACTGCTAGTTGAGGTTACTACTTGGGATTGCAGGTGTTGTGTGCTGGTTGTTGCAAGTCCCTCCTCCCTTCTCTGTCATGGTCAGATTTCCAGTGATTGAGCCTTTCAGATTCGTCCACAGTTCCTGTGAAGTGAGATCAGAGTAGTGACTCTCACAAAGCAACCCATGATGCTAGGGAATGCTGGCTTCCCCTGCTCCCTAGTTCTCTCTTCCCCTTAGAGAAGCTTGAGGCTTTGGGGAGACATCTCTATCTCTGTGTAGTGCTGCTTTGGACTCTCTAGGGCAATGTGGTCAGTGGGTGGCTGCTTCTGTTACCTTTCTAAGGCAGACTGTCTTGGTCTCTGTGGTGCAGTGGGATGCTTCACCCTTACCCCCAGGTTCTAGGATTCTGTTAGTGATGTTTTGTTCTTGAATAGTTGTTAGTTATTCCTCTTGTGACAGGGAGTGAAGTCAGAAATAACCAACATCACCATCTTGGTGACATCACTCCCCACAACTTCTTGATATCATATATTTTTTAAACATTAGGGAATTCAATCTCTGGTTAGCCAGACCACAAAAAAGGGGATAGAAGTGTATTGGAAAGGATGGATGTGAATCTGGAGGCCAAAGTTGAGTTATAGGGTATTTTTATTGCATATATAAAAAATAGAAAAATATTATTATATAATTCATATAATAGTATGTAAAATATATAATTTATTACCAATATATAAAATACAATAATTATATATAGTAATATATGAAAATTGTATAACATTAATTTATAAGGTAAAGTAAAATATAGATATATAAAATATATAATTGAGATATACTTCATATTTTGTTTCTGCAAGGTAGTTTCCATCTTTTTTTAATATGTAATTTGTTGAGTGTGTTTGTTATGAAAAGGTGTTCTACTTCGGCATATTTTATTTTTCCATGATTTTTTTTTCTGTGATTCTTTAATTCTTCATATATTCTGTTCAGTTCTCTAGTTGTTCATAATGGGATCTGGGCAATTCTAATAGTGGTCATTCCATCATGACCAGAAGTCTCTGGATGTTGAAGGTTTTTTTTTTCTAAATATTTTTTCATATTCATCAATTATTAACTATTAACCTCCTGGGTTCAGGTTGCTTTTTTTCTTTTTCCTTTCTTTTTTAATTGGTATCTTCAGACATATTTCCATCATCTTCTGTTTTCTTTTTTAAAAAATCTTTTAAAAGGAGGGAGAAGCAGACTCCCCATTGAGCAGGGAGCCCAATGAGGGGCTCTATTCTAGGACCCTGAGATCATGACCTGAGCCAAGGGCAGATGCTTAACTGACTGAGCCACCCAGGTACTCCTTCTTTCTGCTCTCTATTTGTCTTGTTCTTTCCTTGCTTTATTTTCCTTCTTGGCTTATCTTTTCCTGGTTGGTCTCATTTTTGTTGTGTCCATTTCTGTAGTTAAATAATATCTTAATTTACTCTCCAACAAGTCAGTGTTCTCAGAACTTTTAACTGTCAAACCCTGTACTGTCATTGTTCAGTAGTATAGTTCTACCTTTTTTGCTTTAAATACCATAACAGGGGATCCCTGGGTGGCTCACTAGTTTAGCACCTGCCTTCGGCCCAGGGCATGATGCTGGGGTCCCGGGATCGAGTACCACATCAGGTTCCCTGCATGGAGCCTGTTTCTCCCTCTGCCTGTGTCTCTGTCTCTCCCCCTGCCCTCTCTCTCGATCTCTGTCTCTCATGAACAAAAAAATCTTAAAAAATACCATAACTTATGTCTTCATTATCATTGGTATTATTATTTTATATACATAATATTTGTTTGGATTTACAACTGTGCTTACCTCTTATTTGCCTACCATTTATTTTTTTGTATCTCAAATCTCCTTTTGGGGATTATTTCCTTCTTTCTGAGGGACGTACATTTAGTAGTTCTTAGATACAGGCTTCAGTTTCTGTGGATTCATAAATATATTTACTTAACCACTACTCTTAAAAGATAATTTTGTTGAATATGTAATCTTGGATCGAAAATAATTTTCTCATCATTCTGAAGCATTATTCTACTGTCGTCTTGTATCTACTGTGAGTACTGAGATGTCTGTTCCTTTGTAATTGTTCTAGTCCTTTCTCACTGATTTCTCTTAAAATATTCTCTTTGTCTTTGGTATTCTGTAATTTCAGTGTAATGTGTGTAGGAATGGGTCTCTTTTCATTTATCTGGCTTGGAATATGTTGTAGTTCTTTGTTGGAATCATGCTTTTCATCAGTCCTGAAAAATTCACAACCTTTATCTCTTTAAAATTTCCTTTGTTCCATTTTCTTTATTTTTCCTCACTGGTATTCCACTTAATATATCTTAAACTCATTTATTCACTCCTCTGTACGTCTGAATACCTCTTTCATATCCTCCATCTTGTCTTTAAATTCTTGGTCATTTCTTTCTATGCATTTTCCATGTCATGAATTCTCCCTTCAGTCAGCATGATTCTGCTTTTTAACCCATCCATTAAGTATTTTATTTCAACAACCTTATTTTAATATCAAGTTCAATTTATTTTTCTTTCAGATTTATTTGCTAATTCTTGATATCCTCTTACTGCTTTCTTATCATTGAAATGGTACTCTTATTACTTGAAACATTTTTGTCCATAGATGCTCTCTATTCTCTACCTGGAAGTACCAGTGTTTATTTACCTTGAGGGTCTAACCATCACGTTTATCTTCTTTGTTTTTGTTTTTGTTTTTTTGTCTTTCGTTCATAGTGTCTTCCCTTCAAATGTGCTTCTTGATCTTTTCCTGTGAACCCACTTTTTGATCTTAATCTGTGGGATTCCTTTAGACCTAATTTGTGGATATACTTCTTTAGAAGAGATCTTTTTTTCTGTAGCCAAGAGGTGCACCCAATCTGTGGCTATTCTTGGGGGTGTTAGTTTTTCACAGAAATCCCAGGCTCAACTTCTTTTTTCTTTGCCGGCCCAAGTCTCAGTATCTTGATAGGAGTGCTTCAACTGGCTTTGCTTTCAGGGATGCGTTATATCTCCTCACTATATGTTGCTCTGACCTCAGATAAAGGTTTTTGGTGGATGGTATGAAATCCTCCTTTAAGTTCCTATAACTTGTAAGGCCAGTGATGTCCTAAGAATGTGCCCCATTCAGCAATATAGTTGTTCTGAATTAAAGAGACTCCCCAAAGACTTTTTTCCCAAAAGGCTTTTTGATAGCCATAATGCTAGAAAGAGAAGTCATGTGGTTGCTTTTTAAATACTAATTGCTGGTGTAAAAAAAATGCCTTAAGTTTGTGTTTAATTCAACTATTTTACCTCCAAATTCTTTCAGAATTTCTGTATACACAATTTTGCAATATAATGACAGTCTTGTTTTTTCCTTTCTAATCCTTACAGTTTTTAATTCATTTTATTCTCTTACTATAGTGACTAGAACCTTTATTACAGTGATAAATGGAAGAGCTGATAGTGGGTATCCTTTTCTTGTTCTTCATCTTCAAGGAAATGCTTTCTGTGTTTTATTACTAAGTATAATCTTTGCTGCAATGCATGTGTGCATGTGTATCTGTATATGGAAAAATTAATTCTTATTAGAGAAGTTAGAGCTTTATAAGATTTAAATTTGATCTTGAAAATGAGTAGGTCAAGATATGTCATACCTGTATGGCATGTACTAACTAGATTATATTGATTAATGAAAGAGAAGGTTGGAAGGGATGATAACATTTTTTATCTTGTTTTCATATTTTTCATTCATTTGTATATCGAAGCATAGCATAGCTAAGCCCCTAAATTTTTCCCCTACCTTTCCCCCCCTTTTTGTAATTGATGTATGCATGGCCTTTCTCTGTGTATAATTCTAATTTCAGGCAAAATTAGTAGCTAGAACTCAAAAGTTCATGAAATTAGGGTCTTTCAGAAAGGAATAGTGATAGGGTAGTTGATTAATTCACTGATTTTTATTTTTGCAAAGTGTCTTCTTTTGCTCAGTTATCCTGATCAGGAACAGGTACATTCCAGCCTTTAGCAATAAGAACTTCATCAGCTCTTGAATTCTTTGAGCCTGAGAGACGTTCTCTAGGAGGTATGTGTTATTTGCTTATCTCCCAATCACCTGCATTCCCTCTGTCCATGTGGTAACCATGTCGTTCTTCATGCTACCAGTACCTTTCTCCTCACTCTTGATTGGATAAGGGTGGCCCCTGGTCTAAACATGTTTTCTTTTCTGAAATTAGGACTTGGAATCCAGAGAAAGCCAGGCATTCTCCTTTTATTTTTATTTATTTTTCAGACACTCTGTCTTTAATGGATAAACTTGAAACATACACATTTAGTAGCAATGACATGGCCATCTGTACCCACTGTGGGAATTATGGATAAGAGAAGATGATTTTGCAGAAAAGGAGAGAAAAATTCAGAGAGAAGTTGAGTTGAGTGATAGAAAGAAAGAATTGGCAGGGTTACTGACAGTGTTCCTCTTTCCTATACCAGTTTCTTTTAGAACCCAGCCTTCCTACGACCTTTGGGTTTATGAGACACCTCCATATCCTTACAATGGCTTAGTTTTTCTTTTTTGCAAAGACCTTATGGGGCCACAGGCTTAAGCATATAATTCACTCAGATTTAAATTCTGGTGTAGTGACCCTGAACAAGTTACTTCACCCCTGTGAACCACAGTTTCTGCATCTGTAAAATTGGAATAGTGACTTCTGCTTTGCAAGGTTCTTATGAGAATATGAGCTAATGGAAGCAGTAGTTCTACTTGCACAGAGTAGATTTTTAATAAATAATAGTTACTACTTTTAAAATTATTTTCTCAGTCTGATATGACGTCTGATAAGGCACTGTTTGCATTTTCTTTTCGCACATCCTAGACTGCCTGTGTTATTGCTACTTGGTTGTTCATCTGGTCTTCCCATTCAGTTTCAAGCTTCCTGACTGGATGAATTCTAACATGTGCTTCTTTATACCCTATCAGAAACCATCCCACAGTTTATGCCTAATAAATAATTATTGAATGGAATTAATACTTTAGGGATTTCTTGTCAGAGAAAACCAAAAAAGTCAAGAGTAGACATTTTACCTATTATTTATAATTCCTCCCTTTATAAAGCTAGCCAACCACAAACTCTGTTGTCTTTTTTTTTTTTTTTTTTCAAAAGAACTGCCCTTAAGTGAACAGTTCTCTTGCCCAGATAGGCCCCTAAAGACTCTATGTTGTTTTAGTCATAGTTTTTCTAATCAAATCCTATGAGAAGCTCCAATATATAAAACAGATTTAAGCAGAGGCTTTGTCACTGAGCAGGAAAGAGAAGCCCCAAGCCCCATTTCCCATTTTCATGGCATACCACAAAGCACCTGAGGGCTCCATTGAAAAGATTTTTGAGAACTATTACTTTAGATTATCTAGGATAGTCTATGTAACCAATGGATATCATGGGTTATTGCTGAATTTTTAAAATGTGGCACCAAAGGAACTAGATGCCATAACCCTTCCCAGAATGATTATGAAGGTTTTAAAAAGCTTTAGGGGATTGTTGTCAAGCTTGTTACAACTGATGGTTTAATTTTGGGCCACTTGTACAGGCAAGAGTGATTTTGATGAAGTGGAATGGAAAATGTCTTGGATTTGACATCAAAAGACATGAGTTTGAGTTCGGTTGTTTTTTTTCTTACCAGCAGAGTGAGGCAACTCTGCAACCTTACTAAGTCTCAACTGCAAATTGGGAATTCTCATCCTCACCTACTACACAGGTCCATGAACTCAGATGACAGAGAGGGAAAATAGTTTTGAATCTGAAAAAACTAGTATCATGTAAATACAACACGTTTTTAGTAATACGATTAAGGGACTAAAGAAAGAAAATAAAATATATTCAATTAATGACTTTCTCTAAACTCTATTTTCATCTTGTGACTTGATGTACACATTTCTTTTTATTTTCACTAAGAGAAAAATCCAAATAACTGTGCTACAGTACAGGCCTTCCTGTTTGAACTGGAGGTTTCTTGTTTCTTCAAATCTTTACATTTTGGGAATATCTTTCATATTAACCAGATATTGAAAGAACAGTATAAACTTCAGCTTCTGAAAAGATGAAGTAAGTATATTTTTAAGTCTCCCACTAAGTACAGATAAAAACCCTGGACATTACAAGTAAAACAATACTCTGAGGAGTAGAGAGAATAAGGCAGACTGGCTATGGACCTTGGGATCCCAGGAAGGATATGGTGTTGAGAAGTTTCCTAGGCTTTCTTTTTGCTTCATACATCTCAGATTCAGTACTGGAGAAACTGGCAATCAAGAAATGCCAATGGGCACAGACAAAAAAGGACCCAAGAGAAGACTGTTCTTTCTAGCCAAAGACCTAGAAGAGATAGCCTAGCAAGGCAGAAAGCTTTCTGACAGTATGTTAGTTTGCTTGTTTTGCTGTGACAAAGTACCACAGACTGGGTAGCTTAAACAACTGCAGTGCATTGTTTCACAGTTCTAAAGCTTAGAAGTCCAAAGTCAAGGTGTTGGCAGGATTGGTTTCATCTGAGGCCTGTGAAGGGAGAATCTGTTTCAGCCCTCGGTGTATAGGTGGCCATTTCTCTCTTTGTCTTGTCATATTGTCTTCCTTCTATACATGCCTCTTTGTCTAAATTTCCTCTTTTTATAAGAATACTAGTCATATTGGATTAGGGTACATCTTAATGGCCTGGTTTTAGCCTGATCACCTTTGTAAACACCTTATCTCCAAATAAGGTGACATTCTGAGGTACTGTGGGGTTAAGGCTTCAACATGAGAATTTGAGGATGATACAATTCAACCCATGATGGTAATGCTCTAGTCTAGCCAAATATCACAGAAGAATCTCTGGCCTTATCCCATTTCCCATCAACAAAGGCCAAGTAGAAAGCTTCTACTCCTACCCTTGCCCAGCCATAATGAAGTATGCCTCCCTCTTCCCCTCAGTGAAGACCACATGCGGAGCACTAGGACTTTCACCCTTACACAGTGATAATGAGGTACTCCTCTGCTCTTCTTATTATAATGGTGTCAGAGAAGGTCTAGTGGAGAGTTGGGAGGACTATCCTTGCTCAGCAGTAACAAGGTGTCAGCACAGGCCATGTGGGGAGAAGTAATGATCATCAGAGGCCGGGTGGGAAGTCTTTATTCTTGCTTACACTCAGGGTTATAAAGAAACTCTCTTGGTGTCAGTGGAGGCTGAGTGGAGAACCTGGACTTCAACTCTCACTTAGCAGTAATGAAGTGGCATTCCTTGCTGGAGCTATGTCAGAGGAATCCTGCTAAAACAGAAGATTTTTTTTTAAAGATATATTTTTTATTTTAGAGGGAGAGAAGAGGGAAGGAGCAGAGGGAGAGCGAGAATTTCAAGCATACTCCCTGCTGAGCACAGAGCTCAATGCAGGGCTCAATCCCATGACCCTAAAATCATGACCTGAGCAAAATCAAGAGGCAAATGCTTAGCTGACTGAATCACCCAGGCGCCTCTGAAACTGAAGATTTAAATGTAATCCAGACATTTCTAACATAATATCCAAAACATCTAAGTATCAGTCAAAAATCAGTCCTCATACACAGAACCAAAAAGGTCTTCACTTCAATGAGAAAAGACAATAAACAGTGCTACTGAGACAACACAGATGTTAGAACTACCTAATGAGGGTTTTAAAACAACCATCCTAAAAATGATTCAGTGAGCCGTTAGGAGCATGCTTGAAACAAGTGAAAATACAGAAAGTCTCAGCATAGAAATAAAAGATATGAAGAAGAATAAAAAATTTGAGAACTAAAAGAATATAATAATGGAGGTAAAAAACCCAGTGGATGGGCTCAACAGCAGAGGGGAGAAAGGAAAGAATCAGTAAATTTGAAACTAGAACAGTAGAAATTGCTCAATCTGAACAACACAAAGGAAGGAGACTGAACAACAAACAAACATTCTGAGACCTATGGGAGTATAACAAAAGATCTAACCTGCGGGTCCTTGAAGTCTCAGAAGCAGAGGAAAACAAGGATAGGGTTTAAAAAGTACTTAAATGGCTGAACATCCCCCCAAAATTTGGCAAAAAGACATGACTCTAGATACCCTAGGAGCTGAGCGAAATTGGGACAGGAGAAGCCGAAATAAACTCATGTTAAAGCATGTTGTACTTGAACTTTTGAAAACTAAAGACAAAAGAACTTGAAAGCATCCAGGGAGGAGCAATACATTATCTATAGGAAAAATTATTTGAACGGCAGAGTATTTCTCATCAGAGACCACAGGACCCAGAATGAAGTGGTGTTTTCAAGTCCTAGAAGAACAACACATGCAAATTCTGTTTCCAGTAAAATATCCTTCAGGAATGAAGGGGAAATCAAGACATTCTCAGATAAAGAAAAGCTAAGGAAGACAGCTAAGTTGCCAGGAGATGTATCCTGAAACAATGGCCAAAGGAAGTTTCCTAAACAGAAAAGAAATGAAAAAGGAAGAAAGAATAGCAGAATTACGAGTATGAATGCAATACGCTTTTGAGTTTTCTAAATTATATTAGATGGTTGAAGCCAAAAAAAAAAAAAAAAGGACAACACTTTCCATTGTGTTTCTTAGTCTGTGTAGGGATAATATTTAAGACAATTACTTCACAAACAGGGAGGCTAAAAGAATGTGAAGTGACATAAGGTTTCTAAACCGTTTGAACTGGTAAAACGTCAGTAGACTATGATAAATTACAGTACATGTGTATGTGTAAAATTTAATACTCTAGGGCATATACTAAAAATACTATACAAAGAGATATACTTCAAAACAAAAAACCCTAAATAGTCAAAAGTGAATGAAAAAAATTGTTCAGGTAAGGAAGGCAAGTAAAAGGAAACAAAAAGAAAGAAAACAAAAAAGGAAATGGCACACTTAAGTCCTAACATAATCAATAATTACATTAAGTGTAAATAGTCTACATACACCAAACAAAGAGTTTGGCAGAGTTCATAAAAAAATCACACAACTCTATGCTGTCCAGAAGACGGACTCATTCAAATATGTTATAGTTAAGTGGAAAGTAAATGAGAGGAAAAGAAAATAAGAAAGCAGCAATGGCTGAATTAGTATCAGATGAAGTGTACTTTAGGGCAAATAAAATGATCAGAGACCGAGAGACATGACATAATGGCGAGAAAATCAGTCCGCTAAGGAGATACAGCAATGCCAAATTATGTATATATCAAATAATATGTTTGCAAAATGTATAAAGCAAAAACTGACAGAACTGGAAGGACAAATAGACAAAACGAGAGTTGGAGACTTCAACACCACTCTCAACAATCAATGGAACAAGTAGGCAGAAAATGATCGGGAGTATAAAAAAATACACCATCAGCCAACAGGATGTAACAGATGTTTATAGAACATTCTACCAACAGGGGCAGGATACACATTCTTTGCAAATGCTAGGGGAACGTGCACAAAAATAGACCTTATCCTGGACCATAAAAGAAACTCCTCAACAAATTTGAAAAGAATTGAAATCAGGCAGAGTATGTTCTCTTGCCACGATGGAATCAAACTAGAAATCAGTAACAGAGATGACAGGAAAATCTCCAAACATTTGGAAACTAAACAAAACATTTCTGAGTAATCAGTGGATAAAGAGGAAGCCTCAAGTAAAATAAAAAAACAAAAAACAAAAAACATGAAACTGAATGAAAATAAGTGTAACACATCAGAACTTGTGGGACCCAGCTAAGGCAATGCTGAGAGGAAAAGGTATAGCACTAAATGCTTATATTAGAAAGGAGGGGAAAATATCAAAATCAGTAAGCTCACACTTCAATGAAAAAGAAAATTAAAACAAGCAGAAGGAAGGAAATAAATGTACAAGCAAAAGCCATGGCCATCAAAAGCAGTAAAATAGAGAAAATCAATGAGATTAAAAGCTGGTTCTTTGGAAAGATCAATAAAATTGACAAACCTCTGGTAGGAATGATAAAGGAAAAAAGGAGAGAAGACACAAATGCCTAGTCTCGGGAATGAAAACAGGGGTATCACCATATCCCCCAGACGAAAAAGATGAGAAGAAAATAGCATTTTGACTCTATAACCATAAATTGACACCAAACAACTAAAACTCAAAGAGATGATTTCAGTAGTTCTTTGACTCTTAAAAGACACTGAATTTTTAATTTAAAACCCCCTGGAAAAGAAATCTCCAGGTCCTGATGGGTTCACTGGATAATTCTACCAGATGTTTAAAGAATTAACTCCAGTTCTACAGTCTCTTAGAGAAATTAGAAGAGGGAACACTCCCCAGCTACAAAACTAGTATCACCTTGATATCACAACCAGAGAAAGACACTACAAAGAAAGAAAATTATAGACAAATGAAAAAAAAATCTCATAAAACTAAGAATAGTCGGGAACTTCTTGAATTTAGTAGAGTACATCTATAAGAACATCCAGCTAACCTCCTATGTAATGATCAAAGACTGAATGCTCACCCCCTTGGGTCAGGAACAACACAGGGACACCCAGTCTCACTATTGCTATTCAACAATAATACTGTAGGTTAAAGTCAGGGCAATATGGAAAGGAAATAAAAAAGGCATATATTAAGCAGAGAGGAAATAAAAAAAATCTCCTCCTATTTACAGATGACATGATTGTCTAGAGTATCTCAAGAATTGATTTTAAAAAAACCTCTTAGTACCAGTAAGTGAATTCAGCAAGATCTCTGGATACAAGCTACATACAAAATCAATTTTATTATATACTAGCAATGAACACATGGAAACTGAAATTTAAAATACAGAACAATTGAGAGAGAGTGGGAAGACAAGCCACAGACTGGGAGAACATATTTGCTAAGCACATGTCTGACAAAGATCTGATATCCAGAATATTTAAACACTCTTAAATCTCAATAATAAGAAAACAGGCAACCCAATTAAATAGTAGACCAATGATCTGAAGAGACATCTCACTAAGAAGATGTCCAGATGGCAGACAAACATAAGAAAAGATGTCCAATGTCATTATCATTAGGGAATTGCAAATGAGAACAATAATGATGTACCACTAAACACCTATTAGAATAACTAAAATCCAAAACACTAAGAACACCAAATGCTAGTGAGGATGTGGAGGAATAGGAACTCTCATTCATGTAGTGGGAATGCAAGATAGTACAGCCACTTCGCAAGACAGTGTGGTAGTTTCTTTGAAAACTAAACATAGTTTTATCATATGATCCAGCAGTCATGCTTCTCTGTCTACCCAAATGAGTTAAAAACTTAAATGCACATACAAGTCTGTATGCAGATATATATATATATTTTTTAAAGATTTTATTTATTTATTCGAGAGAGAGAGAGGGGGGTGGGTGGGCAGAGACACAGGCAGAGAGAGAAGCAGGTTCCATGCAGGGAGCCCGATGTGGGACTCAATCTTGGGACTCCAGTATCACGCTCTGGGCCAAAGGCAGACTAAACTGCTGAGCCACCCAGGGGTCCCTGCACGCAAATGTTTATAGCAGCTTTGTTCAGAATTGTTAAAACTTGATGTTCTTCCATAGGTGAGTGGATAAACAAACTATGGTACATCCATATGATGGAATGTTGATATTCAGTGATAAAGAACTATAAAGCTAAGAAAAGATAAGGAAAAATCTTTAACTTGTATGGCTGAGGGAAAGAGGCCAGTAGGAAAAGTTTACTGTTATGATTCCAATTATATGATATTTTGGAAGAAGCAAAACTCTGGAAACAGTAAAAAGCTGAGGTGGAATGGCTGGAAATGCTGAGACTAATGGGGCCCCTTTCCATGTGGTCTTTCATTTTCTAGGAGGCAAATCCTGCCTGATAGTGTCTGTCCTGAATAGCAAGAATAGGAAGGTACTTTCTGAGTCTCTGAATGCATCATATTTTTAACATTACACCGACTAAATCATTCATTGGCTTGGATGATGGTCAAGGTCAGATTTAAGGGGTGGAGGAAATAATCTTCATCTTGGAATGGAGAAGCTGCAAAGTCATATTGAAAGAGGGATGGGTATGAGAAAGAAGTAATTTGTGCCTTTTTTACAGTCTACCTCATGGGATAATGGTGAGAGTCTTAGCCTATAGGACACATAGAATTCACCATCCAGACGCTCAGCCTGGCTGTAAGTTTCTTGGTATTAGAGGTGGCCTTCACCACTGGAAAGAAAATTCTTATCTTGTGGCTGGTATCACCTGCTATAATTCACCACTTTAATATAGTGCCATTTATTAATCTATTGTCTTCCATCTCCAAACTCAAATTTATATATGCTGCTTTGTGATTCTAGGGGCTGAAACCCTGCAAATTCTATTTTTTGCCTTGCTAGCAGGTTCCCCTTAAGCTCTGCCAGTAGAGACCACTAGAAGGATACTGAAAGGCTGGAGAGAAAGAAATGATGCACTCCTTTGGTCTGCTTCTTAGGGACTTCCTATAAGCTTTCGTTCCAGTGGGCATCATTCCAGAACCATTTTGTCACTCTGTTCATGGAAGTTGTTTCCTATCGTAGCAGTTGAATTCCATTTGCAGTTTTTCTAACATCTACAAAGCCGGTTTCATCAGGCTCCTGCTCAGATAAACCAGTATCAGCCACTCATCACTCTGCTCTTCAGAGACCTGAGTCTGGCTCCTCTTCCAGACCCCTTAGTTTTAGTAATTCCAACCTCTTCTCTTCATTCTCTAGTCTTTGAAGTGGCTGGTACTTATTTGATAATTCAGGGTTATTTTTGTTTTTTAGTTTAGCTGGGTTAGCATTCTTTATACCAGTTAACAACTCTTTATGTTAAATTTTCTTTGTGACATTAACTTGGGTAGTTTCTGTTCTTTGCCTGAACTTTGACCAGGTAAGAAGAGGAAAATATGGAAGAAAAGCTAACTTGAAATGTACAAGGCACCACAAGTTTTCTGCCATTAGTTGCCTAATTACAATTATAAAATGCTTAAGGCATTGTTTATCTTATTTTGTGAGACTAGCATAATCTTAATAGTGAGACTTGACAAGAATAGTATGAGAAAAGGAAAGTTATGGCCTGTCTCAGAAACAGAGATGCAAAAAGCCAAGGGCAAAGTATTAGCAAACCAAATCTAGCACTGTGTATAAAAGATACAATTTTATGGCCTAAGCTTGTTTCTGGAGTGTTATGTTGGTTTAACATGAATCAATCAATTCATATATAATTATGTGTTTTATAATTAAAGGGAAAAATGATATGATCATCTTAATAGATACAGAAAAATAATTTGATAAAATTAATTATATCCAATGTAAAAATTTTTAGAATACTAGGAATTGAAAGACTCTTTATCTGAAAAAAAAAAAGATTCTTTATCTGACAACTAATATCTAAAAAACCTCCAACAAACATCATTGTTAATGGATAAACAATAAAAATAACTTTTGAGATCAAGAAAAAGATAAAGGTGCCCGTCATCACTTTCATTCAACATGGCACTGTAATTCCTAGCCAGTGCAATAAAGCAGGAAAAGGAAATAAACAGTATAGCATTGTGAAGGAGGAAATACAACATTTATATAGCTGATAGGATTGGGATAAAGAAAAACCAAAAGAATCAGTTGACAAATGATTAAAATTAGTAAGAATTTAGCAACAGGGTTTCTAGGAACAAAATCAATATGGAAAAATGAACTACATTTCTACATATTACTAACAAATAGAAAATATGTTGGAAAATATATACCATTTCTGGGGCACTTGGGTGGCTCAGTCAATTAAGTGTCTGACTCTTGATTTCAGCTCAGTGTGTGATCTTAAGGTTGTGAAATTGAGCCCCACTTTGGGATCCATCTTGTGTGTGGAGCCTGCTTAAGAATCTCTCTCTCTGCCCTTCCCTTCCTCTCTCTCTATGTGTGTGTACACACACACACACACGCACACACACACACAGACACCGTTTCTAAGTATCAAAAATATGAAGATCTTAGGAATAAATCTAAAGTTGTATAAAGTTTAAAAAAAAACAAAGTTGTATAAAGTTGCTAAACTTAGTTAAAAGCTTAATTGAACAACGTTAAGAATGACTTAAATAGACAAGTATAGCCTATTTGTGAAATAGAGTAGCTTTCTAAAAATTAATCTAAAGCTTCAATGCAGTCTCAAACACTTAAAAAAAGAAACTTAGATAGAAATACAAGGAATGAAGCATTGCCAAGAGTCTTTTAAAGAAAAACATAGTTGGAACTTCTTACCAGATGTCAAGGTACATTATTAGGCCACACTGACCCATTGTAGTAATGATATAGGTACAAAGAGGCCAATAGAACAGAATAGAAAACCAAGGAATAGAACAACCAATAGGTATACATTAGATACATAACAGAAATGGCTTTAGAGATCAGTGGGGAAAAGAGAGACTTTCCAGTAAACGGTTTTGGGAAAATTAGTTATTTACATGAAAAAAGTAAATGAAATTAAATCTCTAGTTCATAATATACAAAATAATTCCAGGTAGAACAAAGACCTAAAGATGTAAAGGAAAAAGTAATAAAGCTTTTAGATAATTTAGAAGATATTTTAGAAGATAATGGGGCAAAATTTCTTAAACAAGGCACAAAACCATTAACTGTAAGAATAATAAATAGAACTACATTAAAATTAACAACTTCTATTTGTCATGAGATACCATAAAGAGGATGAGAAGAAAACCCATCTTGTTGAAATGATACTTGCAACACATATAGCTGACAAAACAGTAGTATCCGGAACATAGAAAGAATTCTGGCAAATGAATAAGGAAACGACTAATCCAATGAAAAAAAAATAGATGAAAGATCTGGATCCTTTGCACAAAAGAGCAAACTCAGTAAAAATATGAAAAAATGCTTAACTCTACTGGTAATCAGGTCATTACAAATTAAAACCCTAAAGAGAGATCATCACGCACCCAACACCTTGTCAACATCGTAAACAGTTGGCAAAGATGAAGATCATTGGGAACTTTGCTGATGGGAGTGTTAGTTGAGACCAGCATATTGGAAAAGAGTTGGGTTTACATGGTTAAGTTGAGCTTACCTGTATCCCAAAGACATAGCATCCCCACTCCTGGCTATAGATACTCTAGAGAAAATCTTATTGATGAGTACTAGGAAACATGAATAAAAATGTTCATACTAGAACGGTTGATAATAGCCCCAAACTAAAAATAAATTAAATGTCCATCAGTAGAAACCGATCAATAAAGACTGATACGTTCATAAAATGGAATATTATGCAACAGTGAAAATGACTGGACTATTGCTGCATGTGACAAAATTGGCAAATCTTATAATATTGAGCTAAATGAAACAAACTCTGAAGAGTAATGATTCTATTAGTATAAAAATAGGCAAAATTAAAACCTTGTTAGGATTAATATACAGATTAAAAAAACTATGTGACAAAAACACAGAGAATGGCTATCTTAAAGGTCAGACCATTGGAAAGCTCTTAGAGGGCTGTGAAAAGACAAGGATTATGGTGGAGTCCAGGTCAGGGAGGCATGGGGTAGTTTCTAAGGATTTGGCAAAGTTGGCTGCTTCACCTAGTTGAAGGTTACGCGATGTTTGTTTTATGATTTTTTCCAACGGTATGTCTGTGTTTATACTGTTCTATATATTGTAATATAGTTCATGGTTAAAAAATACATTTTTATCTCTTACAGTATTTAACATAGCAATTTCAGGAAAGAGAATGTGAACCTGGAAGCTACAATGTTGCTGCTTTAGAAAAAGTAGTATTTTTGTTCCTTATACACAAACGCTGATGTTAAGTATCATTATTAATCAGTGTTAAGTCATTTCATCATAGATTTGACATAGTGTGGTATTAAAAATTCATGAGATATCAGTCCTAAAACAGCTATTTTCATGGTTCTCAGAAGCTGAGCTTCACTGGCCAACGTGTATTTTACTGCGGGTTATCGCCATCATGGAAAACATTGACCGTAACCTTTGAAAAAGACTTGTGTGGGGCTCAGAATGCCCCAGGATGCATTGCTGGGAGCACCCCTACATTTATAACCCTGAGTGAAACTCCATTTTGCCATTTTAACATCGATGCTTTGCTTTGGGGAACAAAATTTCCACATTAAAAAAAAAAAAAGCAACAAAACAGCAATTATGTAAATTGAATGGAAGAAAACCAGTAGTGTCCTGTTTGAGGTAATTTTCTTCATAATGAGTGTTGGGGGAAGAGGAGAATGGGAAGGACTGGAGGTTACAAATGGGAAATTGTGTATGTGTATGTAATAAGCTTACGCAGAAAGCAGATGCACGGTGTGGAAGTCATGTATAGAGGCAATAATCTGTGACAGAAAGATTTACATAATATTCTTTCAGGGCAAGTTCCCCATTTTAAAAAGATGGTGAAATGCAGAAGGCAGGCCTGACTGTAATGAATCTAAATCAGGTAAATAATTTGTGCTCTCAGATTATGCACCGCACCCCCCCGCAATCCACACTTGGCTAATGGATCTATTACAGCTTAGAGGGTAAAGAGAACTCAAGTTACCTTGACATGCGCATGTGATATCAGGGAAAATACTGCATTCCAGAAGGCAAGATGGTACTGATTGGCACTCACAATTTTGATCTTGCAGATCATAATTAATAATTGGTAAATTCATAAGTGGAAGATAAATTTCCCTAAATCACAGAAGGAATGCTGTTTTAAACACACGTCCACGGATGTCTCAAAACTAGCTTAGAGGACTGTAGGTTTGACGGGATGCTGATTCCCCCCACGCTAGGTTTGTGCCATAAGACGAACGTTGTGTTAAACATACATCAGTAACCTTTCCTCTCTTCTCCTCTTTAACAGCAAATTTCCATGAGGTACTAGGGTGCCTCTTGGCTAAAGAAGGAAAACCAAGAACACAAGATGCCCTTCACCTCATGCGATGTCCCTCAAAATAGGATACGAATGAGATCCAACTGCCTTATTCCCTTTAGATGTGATGACAATTCCTACATTTTAAGCTTTCCCTGCTTGTGTTTATAAACACCTCTCATCTGTTATGCTATTACAATTCATATAATTCTGAGTGACTTTTCCTCTGCTTATAAATTACAGCTGGAGGTCTTTTTTTGCGTGTGGGTACATCTGATGCAGGGGGGCTAATAGACTTGACTCCAGCAGCCCCTGATACCAGGCTTACAGTTTCTAACTTTTTACGGTGCAGTAGTCATAAGCTGTTGCAAAGTCTTGACTTGGATACTTAATACCCTGTCTCTATTACACAATTTTCAATTAACCTACAAACCTCTTAGTGTAATGCTTAACTAGAGCTAGAGTAATTAACTGCCTATAATTACTACACAAAGCAATTTAAAGTATTGTTTCACATGTGCGGGAATTAGAAAAAAAAACGACTTTAGGACTCGGTTTTTCTCCTTTGAATATAGTACGTGAATGATCTTGTCTGTTGTACGCACATAGTATTTCTTTTTTGAGGTAAACCCAAAATACTGCAAGAGAAGCAAGTCATCGAATGTACCCCAAACACCAGTGGCGGTGTACGTTTCCAGTCTTTTCTCACTTTTCTTTTAGGTCATTAACGCGGGTGCCGGAATAAGATGGGCAAAGGAGAGAATTCTAATAAGGTTTTTTTTTTTTTTTTTTTTAAATACAGTTTCTTTGGCGAGGGTATCTGACTTGCCAAGGCACAGCCATGTTTCAGATGCAGGCGATCATCAATTATTGCTACACATCTATCATCATAAAATGCTTATTTTGACTTTTTTCTAAGGAAAGCAAAAATTTATGTATACACACACACACACACACACACACACACGCACGCACACACATAAAGGGCAGAGCAAGGAGCTGTCTCTCCAGGCGAGGCTATTACTTGTCCCTGCTTGGCAGAAAAGGCTTTCTCAATGGGATTATGTCCTCTCTCATAACCTATCAGTTGTCTGATCAGAAATTCATAACGCAGCCCATCTATCGCTCAGCTCGGCCAGGACTGCAGGATGGAATTTAAATAGGCAAATGCCAGACTTGGGCGTTGACATTCTCTCGTCTCAATCTTCCTCTTTCTCCGGGTCTTCCTCCCAATCATACTGTCTCTTTTCTTTTTCTTTTTCCTTACCTTTTTGTTTGTTTCTTTGTTTTTAAATTCCTCCACATGCCACCGTTTTACATTAGGCACGAGCTCACAAGATGTGGAGTTCCTAGGAAATGGAGACTGGATGGGAGTGGAGAGGCAGGGACACAGCGAGGGGCAGACGGAGGCAGGATGGACGAGAATAAGATGGGAGGAAATTGTAAATTGGGGCTGTCATACCCTCGCTGGGGCAGTAAAACCTGGTTGCTTTTTTTTTTTTTTTTTTTTTCATTTAAAAGAAAATGTTTCAGGATGAATTACTTACCACACCTCCTTACTCAACCGGCAAGATGCCTGTGTATGTGTGGCCACATGTGTCCATCTTATGCCCCTTCTTTTCGTGGGGCTGGGATGACAAAAATGCATTTGAATCTGTACCTTGTCGATCTTGGCCTCCTTTGGTTGCGTGGCTACCGAGGGGTGTCAGTTCCGTAGAGCTGTAGCTTGATGACGTTTAAGTTTGGCCTGATAAAGTAGTAATTCAGGTTCTCTCTCCTTCTCATCTTCTCTCACCCCAGGAAGAGTGAATCAGATTTTTCTCTAAGTCCAGAAACCTCAGTGGAAGGGAAAACTTGTTTGATTGGTATTACATTCAAACTATCCATAGAACTTCAATGTGTGGAAGTTGAGGGCTTTTATGTTCAGGCAGATGGGGGAATGCTAATCACACTGGTTGGGCTCTGCTGCAAGTGATTAAAAAATGAAAATTTCTGGAAGAAAACTGCCTATTGCCCTGCCTCTCTCCTTTAAAGAAGGTGGGATGTTCATTCAACTTTGTGTCAGATTTCTGGCTTTTAAACGTCATGCTCTCCTGCTACTCCCTCCCCTATATCTTTTCAATGGGCTAGAAAGTGAATCTTGAACTAGGAGTGTCATTGTGTTTGTGCTAAAATCCCTCTCCTCGTGGCTACTTCTAGAAAATTATACCCCTTGGTTTTAATGTTTAAGACTTAGTTAAAAAGAAACATTTATAAGTATTTTTTGAATCACTATGAATTTACTGGTATTTAAATTTATTTCAGAGGACAAACTTCAAATAGATTTTGTCCACATGGGAAAACATACAGTATTGTACAACTTGTAACAAATACCCTAGCCTTAATAAAAATGACATTCTGCACTATAATATAGTATTTCTGCCTGGAGAAGGACAGTGTTGCATACCAGAAAATGTTGCTAAATATATTTTTTAAAGATTTTATTTATTCATGAGAGATGGGGTGGGGGGCAGAGACACAGGCAGAAGGAGAAGCAAGCTCCCCACAGAGAGCCCTATGTGGGACTCGATCCTGGATCCTGGAATCACACCCTGAGCCGAAGGCAGGTGCTCAACTGCTAAGCCACCCAGTGTCCCTAAATATTTCTATATTTAGGGTGATCTATGCAAATATCACAACCTCCTTATTGTCTTAGAATGTTGAAAACTCATTGGCTTTCACTGATGGGAGCTTTGATAGCCAGAAGCAGAAGTATCAGAGGAGCTGGTGACATTTTTCCAGTGAAGCCACTCATCCACCTGGCACAGTTTCCTTTGTCGCCATGTTCATTTTCGATGTCTTCACTTACAGGCACTTGACCCATGGAGAATTCCATTACTGCATTTTGTAGCCTCATTGTTACAGAAAAAAAAAAAAAATTAAGCCAAACTCACTGAAGACCCAGATAAGTCTCCTTCCTTCTGAGGTTTATATTGGTAAATAGGGAGCCCTTATTTTACTCTCCTTGGCATTTTCTCCATTGCTTCAGAGTTTGATGAGCACCCCCTCCAGGTATTGGTATTTTTCAGGAAGGTCTAATTGGGCATTTCTGGGAGGTCAGTGTTATACAGGTGTGCATTTTCTTTTCCAGCCAACAACTTGAATGAGATAGAATTTACATAATATACCATTCCCCCACTTAAAGTACCTAATTCAGTGATTACGGCATATTTAGAGTTGTACCATCATTAGCGCAGTTAGTTTTAGAATATTTTTATCATCTCCAAAAGAAATCCCAAACTCATCAGCAGTCATTCCCATTTCTTCCCAACTCACCATTTCTAGGTAACCACTATTCCACTTTTTGTCTGTATGGATTTGCCTGTTCTGGACGTTTCCTCTAAATGGAATCAATGAAATTATGCTTTGTGATTAGTGAATATGGTTCTAAATATGCGTCGGGGACACAAAGGTCTTTGGAAATCCAGAAAGATACACCTGCACAGAGTGCACGGCTAGAGGTGAATTGTCCCTCCTCAGGGCCATGGACCCCACTTAAGAGCACCATCTACTTGGCAGAAACATCCTTTGTATGAACAGGTCGACTTAAGGGAGAAGATAAAAAAGAGACCCCTTGGCGCTGATACAGTGGGTCACTGTGTCTTTACTATTCCTGAGGTTTTCCTGTTTTCCAGTACTATTTATTTTCTTCCTTAATGCACTTCGGTAAGACCAGTAGAGTCTACCTATTGCTTTCCAAACAGCAAATATTCATTCAGTAATTACTGGGATTTACATGTAAGTCATGTATTTGTTACTGTAAAATAAAACTGTCCAGCCTAAAATAAACTAGGATGGGTCTAAAAGAAATAAAAATTGTGAATATGACTTTATATCTTAACTGTTTTGCCTTGTAATTCACCTCTGCTCTAAGGCAGGTGAAGGTGGAGAAGACGGATGAAAGTTTTGGCAGTCCCTGAGGATTCTCTTGCAATCAGTTGGTATGTTAGAGAGATGAAGAGATAAATGCGTAGAAGCCACAGGCAGAGCCCCAAAGATGCTTTATTGGAACGAACGCCATGCCTTTTTTGCCACTGGTCACCTTTTCTCCCTGCCTATTTACACATACAATTCTTTTCCTCCTGCTAGCTTCCTATAAGCCAGCTATGTAAGTACGAGATAATTTGTCTTACGCCCTTCAAGCTTGATATGTATCCAAGCTTTCCTTTGTAGCCCTAAATGTTCCATTTTTAGACCAGAATCTTCCAGCAGCCATATGCAAATCTGGTATCTTTTGCAGCCCCTCCTTGCCATGCAGGACCTGTGCAATTGCAGCCAAATCACTGGGCCATTATTAAGACTATTTCCCATACACACTCTCCCATTTCCTACTTCAGGGTATCTGACATTCTGAGCTTCCACGAGAGCTGTCTGGAGAGAAGCCCAAGCAGACAACTAAGTCTTTCCTATTTTTTTTTTTTCTAGAGGGGTTTCACAATATATTTCAAAGACATCAAACTTCCTTAGTTCATGGGGCAAAATTTCTAGCCAGCTAATGCATGTTATTTTTCAATGGACCTTTACTGTTTTTTTTTGTTTTGTTTTGTTTTTCTTTATTGCTTCCTTCCTGCTTTGGTTATTTTCTCTCTCTTTTTTTTTTTTCCTTGGGAAACTTATTTTAAGAGCAACAGGGATCCCTGGGTGGCGCAGCGGTTTGGCGCCTGCCTTTGGCCCAGGGCGCGATCCTGGAGACCCGGGATCGAATCCCACGTCGGGCTCCCGGTGCATGGAGCCTGCTTCTCCCTCTGCCTGTGTCTCTGTGCCTCTCTCTCTCTCTGTGACTATCATAAATAAAATAAATAAAAATTTAAAAAAAAAATAAGAGCAACAGAATTTGTTGGAAAACCAATTTTACACACACAATGAATTTTTATCTCTGTATTATTATAAACAAGAAGTGCTAGGGATACATGGAACAGATAGCACACTAAATTTATTTCTCACTTTCAGTGATAAGCCAGGATCTAATTCTGTCTTAAGATTAATTAAAAAGAAATCCTGGGTTTTGTGGTGCTGAGGCAGAAATGGGCGTTTACCTAGGTTACAAGGCTGGCCCTCAGAAGTCACCATCATTCCCCTCACTGCCTTGATTTCATAACCTGGGAGCTGCCTGGGCAGCAGTCCTGGCTTGGGGACAACCAGAGCTTCCTTTTGTAGGTTACAAACCCAGATCTTGAAAGCTGGGATTTCTCAGTTCACGGATATCCCCGTGAGTCATTTCCATTACCAAGAGGGAATATAAACCAGGCTTTTCTCTCTTCTGTTCCACAGTATCAATTAGAAAATAAAAACTAAAAATCTAGAAAAAGGAAGAAATTCATGTGTGTGACAGGAGCAGAGTATACACCTCAAAATTGATCTCCTGAAATTAGGTCAAATAGGGTTTCTTTGCCTTAGTGAAGAAGTTGTTGATTCAGAGATGCCTATGAGAGGAGAAGTTTAGCCACTCGAGGACTGTCAGGCTTACCCAGATGTCAGTCGACATTAGTTTGTCCTTTGAGATTTAAGCTGATGGTTAGATAATGTCCTATAGGAAACCCAAAGCTCTCACCAAAAATGCAATGAATTTCTAGATCCTGAGGTTTTGGGTCCCCTCCTGACTGTAAGTATTTGATTCCACTGACTTCCAAGTCCCCACATAAACCATACTCTAGCAAGCTTTTTTTTTTTTTTTTTTCTCCCTTCTGGAAATGTCTACACTCCACAGCAATCTAGTTAAGAAAGTCAGCCTTTGCCTTCATTTCCCCCAAACCATGGTTTCACAGCCTACTTGGTTAAAGGTTTAGAAGCAAAAAGAATTTGCTTTGCAGTGATGCCAGCAACTGTATAATGAATAATCTATGTATGTATTCAAGGAAGTCTTGGGCCTCTTAACTACAGAAACTTGACTCCTTTTCTCTCAATCACTTCTTTTTCTATTCCATGTTCTTCTAATTTCTGGTCTCCTTCTCCTACCTCCTCATTGCTACGTTTGTATATGAAAAACAGTTTAGCTTTTTTTTAAAAGAAGATTTTATTTATTTATTCATGAGAGAGATGGAGAGAGAGGCAGAGACCTAGGCAGAGGGAGAAGCAGGCTTCCTGTGGGGAGCCTGATGCAGGACTTGATCCCAGGACTCCAGGATCATGACCTGAGTCGAATGCAGGTGCTCAACCACTGAGCCACCCAGGTGCCCCCAGTTTAGCATTTTCTTGTTGTTTTTATCTGGCATTTTGGCTCATTTTCCACATGTAAAGTCGCTTATGAATGTTTCCTATCTGAAGATGATTTGTTCCTAAGCATGACTGCTACTGCTTGCTGTTAAAAAAAAAAAAAAAGAAAAAAAGAACTTACTCTGCTGCATAGCTCCCTGAGGACTGAGGATGATGATAGCAGAGCAAAATCAAGCCACTCTTTTTTCCAATAACAAGTTTGGAATAATCCTGTCATGTTTTCTTGGATTGTCCCACTTGTAACACTATATGTGACATCTATAGTTTTTGTATTGCATCAGTGAATTGATTTTAAATCACTGAAATATTTGTTTGAATTCTTAAAGTAGAAAGTAGAATTTTTTTTTTTTTTTGGTCTCCTCCAAGAGTAGGAAGCAATTGAAGCTATAGAAAAATAAAAAAGAAAGGAACTATTTGAAGTTTCCAGAAGCAAATATAAAAAGGTTGTTTGGATCCTGCTAATAAATAAAAATGATGTCTCCTGAAGTCAATATTAAGCATTTCTTGGGCTGGCTATGAAGTTTTATAAATGAATAGGTAAATAAATCTTGCCGATGACAAAGACCATAGGAAAAAAATCCAAACCCATTTGAGATATAATTTGAAACCAAAGTTATTTAAAAAATGAAATTTCAAGGGTGCCTGGGTGACTCAGTGGGTTGAGTGTCCAATTCTTGATTTCAGCTCAGGTCATGATCTCAGGGTCATGAGATAGAGTCCCACATCGGGCTCCACACTGGGTATGGGGCCTACTTGAGATTTTTCTCTCACTCCCTTTGCCTTCCTCCCCTTGCTCTCTCTTTATGTCTCAAAAAATTCTTTTTTAATTAAAAAAATTAAATTTCAGAGGAATCTACCCATAGTTGCCTATATGGAGAAGTGATCAATGCTTGAAAATTCACAAACCTTCACAAAAAGGTATGGTTTCTCAGCAATACTAGGTAACACAAAGCTATAACATGACATAGAAACAATAAGTAAAAGTTTAAAGATTATTATCAGAATTAAATGAAAGCAGATCCTTGGCAAAATTTCTGCTCTGATGAAAATAGATTATTAGACTCAGACCCATCCCTGCCTTTTGTGTTTGGTTTGGTCAACCTGTATCCAAAACTTAGCTTAATGGGTTTCTGATCAGGTAAAAATCCAATGTAGAAAATCAGAATTGAAACTTTTTGGAACCTATGATAATATTTTCATGTGCACTTCAGATTCAGTTTGCTGGCCAGAAGCCTGGTATTCATCTGTATTTCCCCACTGGTAAAGATTCTGTCCTTGTTAGTAAACCTTGGTAGGAATTACTTGTAGGTTAGCAGAGTTTTCATGATGTCATCAGATATTTCTTGATGATAACTCCTGGACATCTCATACCCACTCTACCTCCACATGAATATTTCAAATTGGCGAGACTGTGAAATACAAGGCTTAATCTCTTGTTCAAACATCTTGAAAGGTCTAGGCATTTAATATGTGCACACACTTCTGAGAGGGCTCTGGTGGTGGTGAAAACTAGTTTGGTTTGGCATGCAAAACAGCTGATGGATCCGTACCCCTGACATAAACATTTCCTACTGTTCAGCGGGGTTTTTTTGGAAGGTATGCTGTAAAAGAACACAAAGTGAGTTTCTTAAGAGAGCTTCAATCCTTTTAACAGAATAAAACAAGAGAATGAGATTTTTGGGGAGCTCATTGGTAAACTAAAAGCTATAGCAGAGTTGGTTTGGTAGACATGTACCATTTCCTGTATCTACAAGAGACTTTCAGGACCTATGAATCTCTTTCCTCTGTGTAGGTAGGTGTGTGCATGTGTGTGTAGATGTTTATTGATGGTAGATGTTTGTTTAGCTGACAGATTCAATGAGCTAAGTTTTATTAATGGTCAGGGAAGACACAGACACAATAGCAACTCCAACACAGGTTAACCAATATCATATCTGCCCTGCCTGGCCCAATGTAAATACTTCTAGAGAGAGGTGATGGAAAGCCAGTCAATCACAGGACTTTCCCAATCTTGATGTGAGTGGTATATACTCATTGCTCATCCCTAATGTCTTTTGATTGGCTACTAGTGATAGAAATATTGGGATTATTCTGTGGCATTATAAAAGACAGAACATCTGGTGTTTTCAGTATTATCCTGCTCCCTTAGGATGGCGTTCATTCTTTCTTCTCTGCTAACATCCTTTTATAAGTTGGGGGTGGCTTTTTCTTGACTATACAATGCCCTTCCCTAACCCTGTGGAGTACATTATTTATCAAAAATCACCTGAATGTATCTGTTTGCGTGTTGAGTTCCAATGCGGGTCCTCAAGGGGACGTTTCCACTATAGTGAATGTGACCGGGAAATCACTGAAGGCAGTCACAGTGTTTTCCCCACCCTGTGCCGAAGGTAGATGGGTATACAGTGCTTTGAGCCTCTAGGGCGGTGATTCTTATTTAGAGTCATGGATTTCTTTGAGAATTCGATGAAAGCTATGTCCACATGCAAGTGCGCGCGCGCACACACGCTCTTACTCTCACACCTCTGTACAAGCCTGTGTCTGCCTCTGTCTCTCTGTTTCTCCCTCACATGCATACCCCCCTCGAATTTTATGCAGTATTTCAGAGGATTCTTGTACTCCCTGAGGCCCATCAACGTTCCTAATAGGGTTTAAGCATCCAAGTTAAGACACCCTCATCTAGAGAACCCAGATGCTGAGCGTTCTGCATACCAAGATAAAAATCCATTTTTGATTTGTTATAAAGTTGAGTGGCCATAATAAGTGATCATTATACCTTGTACCTCTTAGGATTTCCCCCCTGCTTTTGTGTCTTTTCCATTCATTTTCTGGTTTTTGTCCTCATCCCTTGAAACAGTGCCCCAATCTGGATATTTGACTCCAATTTCTATCCAGATTTCCTTCTTATTTGACTTCTCTTCAAATGAAATCTCTTTTCCATTCCTACCCCACTGTGCTTTTCTCCATCTGTTTCCCACATGCCTTGGTTCCTTTAGGGGACTTGACAAATTAGATGGTGGTGCTTACAGGAAACGGGCTTTAGAATGGGTTACATAATCTTGGTAGCAGTCACTGTGCGGGGTGACAAAAATGTTATGATCCCAGTTTCATTTTGTCAATATCAGAATGCAAAGAAAGAGAACAGGGAGAAGATGTGGTGGTGACATTTTACAGGCACACAAGTTTTGATGTAAAACAAAGAATATTGATGTTTTATCAAAAAATGTTTAATATTTAATAAGTCACTGTGCTACATGAATTATGATCCAGGAAAATGAGGCACTGGCTTTGTTTTCAAGCAGGTTCAACAGGAGCCTTCAGTTTTAGATGCAAAGGTCTGATTAACCATAGTTGGTCTTTAAGTAATTCAATTCTATGCCACATTTTAAGTAGGCTGTATTGAAAGTAAGAAAAATGAAAACCAGTGAAGTATCCATTTCAAGATCCATCTTAGAATTAAGCAAGGTAAATCAGTGGAAATCAATTGAATGTTAGGAGAAGCAAGAAAACTACCTCTCAGGACAGCAGTGAAGTAGTTAATTAACTTTTCATGCCAGAACCAGTGTATTTCCACGGCAGTCCTGGGGCTTCTTGTGTTCACTTGGGTGAAGAATCTACATATGATTTCTTGATTTTAACAATTTGAGGCCACAGCTCTTGTAACACTGGCCTGTGATATCATCTCCTATAAGGCTGGAGCAGGGACAGAACCTGCTTTTTGAACATAGGATCAACCAGGCCTGAGATCTGTGTGTGTGTGTGTGTGTGTGTGTGTGTGTGTGTGTGTGTAACTTGCGTAATTGAGAAGACCAGCTCTTGTTTGCTTTTCTGCGAAATGCTTGGTAGAGGTTCTCTGTTGAGATTTTGGTCAATGACTGTAGTAGGTGATTCTTACTCAGTACATTGAGTTTTGTACATTGTTTTGATAGCATTTATAGCATCCAGTATTTAAACAGTTGTTCAAATGTTAGGTTAATGAAATTCTAGATGCACTAAACAGCTGCTCATCAGATACTTATTTTTAGAAGCCTAGGAGTCTACTCTATCCCACTCCCATGTAATTTAATTCCATTCTTGTCTACTAAGAAAAGAAATGACAGGAAATTAAGATGATGTATAATGTGCAGGATTTCATGCCCTACATGAAAGTATAGTATCATTCATGCCTTTTTGCTGTCTTTTTAATACTGATGGACATTTTATTATATTTTTCTACAATTAAACATCTAACATATACAAGTTTGGTGCAGAGTACAAAACCAAAAATTTGATCAGATCAAAGGAGGAGCTGTGGGATGCAGGGAAATTGCCCTCTCTTGAGAAAGAGTGAAGATACTTGGTTTTTGCAAACTCCTTAATTAAGATGTAAAGTCATCTCCATACTGTACCTGAGAATTTGCAGTAGATGATGACTCTTTATTAAGTACCCACCAGTATTGTGTTCAGTTGGTAGATGAACTGGTGATCTGGAAATGGGTAAATTGAGATCTGGTTATTCTACGCTGAAAGGGATGGTATTTAGACAGAACTTCTTGGATTTTTTTCTTTTTTACTGCATATCAACTACTGCATTTATTGATAATTTGTCAATACCCAGTTATTTTTGGCCTAAACAGTGGCAATTTTGTCTTTCCATTTAATTTAATTTGGTGTGTTTGCAAGCTATAAATGTTGTAGGTTCTCTTTTTTAAAAATGGAGGTAACAGTTATACTTGCTTTATGGAGTGGTCTCAGGATTAAATGAGATAATATGTGTGGCCTGCTTAGGACCATGCTCATGAACTCTTTTAATAATCACCATTGTCATTAGTATTTTTTTAAAAAAGTGACCCATTGAATTTGTATGGATAACACTACCACCAAATTTTTTAAAACTTTTTTTTCTCTTCCTTTGGTGACTTGCAATATCCTAACAGCTACTGAACTGTGAATGAAATGTGACCTCATTTAAAACGGCTTCCGTGGGACACCTGAGTGGGTCAACAATTGGATGCCTGAGCCTTCGGATCAGGTCGTGGTCTCAGGATCTGGGATCGAGTCCCACGTCAGGCTCCCTGCAGGGAGCCTGATTCTCCCTCTGCCTGTGTCTCTGCCCTCTCTCTCTGTCTCTCTCTGTCTCTCTCATGAATAAATAAATAACATCTTTAAAAAAATAAACAGCTTCTATGTTTTGGCGTAGAGACCGTTACCTAGTTTAGCCCTCCATCCTTAATGCTTTGTAAATCTCTTTTACCTAGTAAGTGCTGGTGTATTATTGAACTGAATTGCTTTGAACTGAGTTTTCTCTTAAGTTACAGAGCAGTTTCTAATTGCACCTTATTATTTTAAAAAAACCTGATTATAAGAGGTATAAATTAATTAGGCATAGGTATTTCGAGATACCTGCAAAGGGTCATCATGGTAAAAAAAATCTCATAAAATAGCAACTCTGTTACCGTTAGATATGTGGAAACCTAAAATAGGCAAATGGGATTCTTGGAGGCAGAGGGGGATGATACAAGGGTAAGATTTGGCTGCTGGTCACACCTGTATCTGGACAGCCGAGGAATCATGCTGAGGATGACCTTTATTAATTAGCCTCTGGGAGCTGTTACAGGTTCTCCTTCTGTACCAAACCTTGTCTGAGAAGAAAAGACTGCCTTATAGGAAGGGACTGTGCATGCCCAGCTCTTCTCTTAAAGAAGCACATCTGGTTTTTGTTAAACTGGTGTATTCTTTTGGACTCCTGGTCTTGATGGAAATTATTCTTAGCCATATTATATGATGTATTATTTAAATTTGGACAAACATTCAGTTAGGCATTAATTTCCTATGCGTATAGCTTTTATGCAGCTAAACTCTATTTACAGATTATATAAATTCCCTACAAAAACCTTTAAAGTATAAATTAACAAAGTTAATTTAATGTTCTCTGTGATGTTTTGCTGAAACGAAAGCATTGATCAATTTAGTCAAAGAAAAAAATGTATTTTTGTATTTGATACTCTACTTATTAAGTTGATTCTTTGAATTTTGGGCCTGATGGGATTATCACTTTAATAATTTTCAGCATCATGGTTATTTTCCCTTTTGCACACTGAGTTTACTTTAAGTCACTGATCCATCATTTTGACGACCGATTCAATTTGATGGCACTACTCAAAGTACAATATTGAAGTTTAAAAATGTGCTTGAATGAAAAATTCTTCATTTTCTACACTTCTTGAAAATGAATTTTTGCAAGTTCTTATGTATAAATAAGGGGGTCTCATTATTAATTTAAAGTGGAAATACTGCAGTGGAACTGTGGTGGTGGAGGTTCTTGGGACTTGCCTTGCCTGTGTTAGTATGTGCCCCGTGAGGATTCAGTTTCCCACCATCTTCTTCTAGGTCACTTCCCACAGAATTTTTGCATCTCCAATGTCCTATGAAGTCATCTGGCCAGAACTTATCATTATATATTAAATTGGCCTTTACTTTTTTTCTCGTTAGATGCTAAATATTTTTTTAAAAACCCACACACTTCTCTACCACACCATCATTTATTTTCATGACAAACCAAAAGCCCAGTTTATTAGGTAACTTAGGAATCTCTGTCTTACTCTGTGAAAATGGTTCTGAGTAATCACTTCAAAAAAGAAACTTTCTCTTTAGAGTGTAAAGAATTCTACATCACTATTATGGTAGACGTGGGTGACGATTTTGTGTTTGGGCTTTTCAGTTTTGTCAAGCTTCAGCGTAGCACATGAGAATGTCATTTGAATGAATGCATTGGGTGAAGAGAATTGAAATGGAAGGAAGTTTCATTAGGAAATAAGGGTTTCTGTGACCCTGACCATATGTGGAGTTGATTTTTTGAAAGCCTGCAAGTATTTGTTACCCAAATTAGTGATTCCCCAAGCATTTTAGAATTGAGATAGCACTGCAAATTATTTAGTTCAGCCCAAGAAACTTCGATGCCTGAAACCACTAAATTTGTCAATTGATACTTTATCCTTACCTTATTTTATTGCTTATTTTAGTTATTTTCTAAGCTTCTCATAAACACCCTGATTCTGGTAGTAAATTTTTACTCTATGGCATTAATTTGTCTTGAAAACAAACTGTGTGTGTGTGTGTGTGTGTGTATTTTAAACAGTGATTGCATTTGAAGGAACACTCAGAAGTATCTGAAAATCCAAAGGCCAGTGCCACCTTTGCCACTTAGCAACTCAGAAATCTTTTAAGAAGTCCAGGTCTCTCAGCCCTGATTTCCTTATCTGTGAAGTGGGGCTAATACTAATTGATCTGCTTCATCAGGGGATTAATTGTGATGAAATAGGATAGATTTGAAAGGGTGAATCTTATGTGTATGCACAGTAGATAGAGATTCCAAATGCTAATCAAAAGGGTTTAAAATCTTACGTATTTGCAATCATTAAGATTCTCTAATTCTTCTGTTGGGCATGTCCACCCATTATTCCATCCTTCAATTGCATCATTTAAAAAGGTATTATGGGGGCGCTTGAGGCACTCAGTGGGTTAAGCATCTGCCTTGAGCTCGGGTCGTAATCCCAAGGTCCTGGGATCAAGTCCCATGATCCAGCCTCCCTGCTCTGCTGAGAGTCTGCTTCTCTATGCCTTTGCCCCTCCCCTGCTCGTGCACTTTGTCACTCTGCTCCATCTCTCTAAAATAAATAAAATCTTAAAAAATAAAAAGATATTCTAGATCACATCTCAGCAAACTACAGCCTGAGTCTTGCCTGCCTACCTTGTTTATAAATAAAGTTTTGTTGGAACAGCTGTGCTCACTGGTTGAGTCTGTGGCTGCTTTTTTGCTACAATGGCAATAGAATAGCTGTGATGAGGCTGCATGGCTTCCAAAACCTAAAATATTTACTCTCCGCCTCCTGACAGAAAAATATTGGTACATTCTGTTACATAACACTAAAAGCCTAGGACCAACTGTAATCCAGCCCTTTCTGAAACCTAAGTTTTTCATCAACCACATGTCTCCCTAAGTGTCCCTGAGTGCCCTGTCTCGGTTGGGCAGCAGCCTCCCCTCTCTTCTTCTGATCCATGAGTTCAAAGATGGGCACGCCTCGCGATCTTGTTTCTTTTCTTGCTCCTTTCACTGACTTGTTTCTTTAGAAGAATATTCTCAGTGACTTGAATGATGTTGCTGAAAATTTCATTTAGAAATCTAGCTACATTTTAAATCCAGTTCATTACCAGGGTACACCAATATACGCAGGCTGTTGTCTTACAGCTTTTTACGCTCAAATGGTACGTCAAATAATATAAATTAGCAGCTCAGCAAATAATGTGGAAAGGTAAGATACAGTGGGTAAGTTCACATTTAAAATGCACTTATATATTTTTCCTGTTTCCAGATTGTCATATGGTTAAGTTTTTAGAGTTGGTATGGTACAGTCATATGAATTTGGAAGAATCTAGTGGAGTGATGGGGGATTTGGCAGTCTCTGCAAGTTTACTTTCCACTAATTTAGAAAAGTCAGAGGTGTCTCGTTTAAAATATAGAATTTTAGAGCTGAAATAGACCTCAGAGATCAGCATTTCCCAAGCTCTTTTGACCCAAGGACCATTTTCATAGTAATTTATAATCTTGTCAACCCTCTTAGGAATTTTAAAAATCAGTTCATCATTTTTGTGTGGTTTATTATGAAGAGGTAGGTAATTCTAAGTGAAAACTATTTCATCTTACATTAGTACGTTATTAAGGATTATATTATGAATTTTATTTTAACACCATCATTGATGATGGTGAATATAGACAAATACTGCCTTTTTTCACTTAATGAGCAGTAAATACTTTTAAAATGTACACAGAAATTATGAAAAGAAAAAGTGATTTGTCAAAAGGGAAAAGTGACATTTTCATATGTAGTTTTGGAAATGAAATGTATAAAAGAGGTAAAATTTGCATTCATAATCTGATATACTGAAATTCTTAGATTTTATACTATAAAAGTTAATTTTGTATAATTTTTGTATTTGTGCTTTAAATGATGAAATCAAGGAGGTTTGGGGCTTCCCATCTCTGAAGAAATCCTAGTGACTGAAAAGTCCCAATGAAAAGCCAAACTGGATAAATTGCTTGTATCTATACACACATATATTCATATATTTTATTTGAACACTTTTCAAGTATCAGACATATTTGATATGCTATATAAGAATTTTGGTCAGGTAAATATGTCCTGTGAACTTTTGAGGCAATTTGACATAATCATTACTATTTTAATCACCTCATGAACTTCATTTCAATCTCTCTCCTCCTTTTTTTTTTTTTTTTTGGCTTTTGGTATTAACCAAAGGCCTATGATGATTATACTGTGAACAAGATAACTTAAAACCATGTGGTGTTTGAGGACCTGTGGTAACTGACTGTGGGTCTGGGTCCAGAGTGCACTCATCATCACTGATCTTATGCTCCTTCTACATATACTTGGAGGCTCTTGAACTCTAACCTAAAAAGAAAGGCATTTTCAGTTGTTATATATTTTCCAAAGGAATGTGAACAGGCGTTATTGACCAGAACCCCATGGTTTGCTCATTTCATTTATATATGAAGAAAGGGGAACCAAGAGGAGTAAAGTGATGATATTCCCAAGTTCACACAGTAGCCTAGTGGCTGTGCCAGGCCTAGAACACCAGGCTCCTAACTTCAGTGCCCCAGTCATGTGTTTTCATGGAAGCATTTAGCATCTTGCTACCTGATGCATGTGATTCAATAATGGTCCTGGGTCCTGCCCAAAACATGGGAAGTAGACCTGATTCTGGTTTTTAATTCATGGCTCACCAACTCATTCACTCCAAAACATGTGTTATGTTCTAAGGCTGTTATGTAGCAGAAGGTAGCCTGTCCAATTATTTCTTAGACCTCTCTTGAAGATGTTGATTCTTAATGTGTCTTCCCTTATGGTATATCCATAGTCTGATGGTAATTATTTGTGTATAAGTTCAATCACAGTAAATACCACGCAAATCACTTTGTAACAAAGGATAGTGAACCTGAACTAATGAACTTACTGGCAGCAAGTCATTGACGGGTTTACAAAATGACAAAAAATTGGAAGAATACCCTAGTGCGGTAGAATTTCAACATAAGCAGATTCTCCCCAGAACGTTGTGGAATAATTTGTTTAGGTCATTGCTCCAAATTCAGCCTGAAGATTAAGAAGGATCTATTGTAGCATGTGACCTCTATTGGTCAGCTCAATAGAATTCCATTCAAGAGATAAGTGTCCATTTGTAAAGTTGCTTTGATCATGATTGTTTTCTGTACAGATTATAATGAAAGCATCCTTGGGTGTCTTCAACTGATTGATTGTCGACTGTTTATTTGGCATATATTTATTGATTTGTAGTCCTTCCTCTCCATTGTTAAATTTATCAGATTACATTATCACCCAACTCAAGGCCATGCTGTCATCCTATCGGAGATGATTTTAAACCAATCTAGGACTACCAATAGGAGTGGAAGGTTTCCTGTTTGTATGTAGTATGTTTAGTGGCTAGTCTCGACTGAAAGGCTGATATGAGAGGATACAAAAGATCAGAAAGCAGTTAGAAATTTATTCTGGTCAAAGTATGTGTCTTTATGGAATGGAAATATACTCTGGTTCTCTGCATTTAGATGTTCATCTTGTTTAAGCAAACTTTTAGGATTATGAGGAAAACAAGGTCTTAACTAAGTAAGCAACAATTACTTTGTTGTCCAGTATTTCTTTGTTCTCATCACTGCTGCCTGCATTCATTCTCGATGGAGTCATGCTGCGGCTGTGCACATTCCCCCCAAAATAGCTCTTAGGTGGACTTGGAGAAATATTCTGACTACTTTTAAGCCTTTATCCAATAAAGACTGTATTTATTAGCACCATAATTTAAAACAACCAAGGTCAAAGTTAATAAAATTGTCCTTCCATTTGCCTATTGTTTAATTCTCTATGATCAATTATTAGGATGATTGTTATTTGGGGAAAATTTTGTTAACCTAGGCATAGTGATATCTTGGAACAGAGCAATTTGTGTTATAAGATTTTGCCTAAAATACCTAATTAAACACTTATGCCCTTGGGTTATGTCATGAACCAACAATCTGTGCCCTCCATGTGTGAGTAGCTAGACTAGATGGAAGATGGCATCTCCTGACTTGCACATACCTTTAAGACTTGATGCCACCACGCTCTTCAAGCAGACTACGTTTTCATAGGAACAGGAAAGCACATTATGTAAAAACCCTAAAAGTTTACCCCCTTTGCCGTAATTAAGAGGCATGAAGTTCTAAGTGGGGTATTTGGTTACCGAGAAAGTCCTGTTTATGAAAACTTCATAGGTGATTCCCCACGGTGGATCACAATGCCACGCTGAAGGTATTGCCCAGATCTGGCATCTTTGAACAGCTCTTCCTATTCTCTGCACCACCACCACCCGCCTCTGCCCCCTACCACAGTTGGAGTGGGGAAGGAGGAGAATATAAAAATATAAAATCAGACTTCTTTTCTTGCCACTTTACTATCTCAGTGGGAGTCACCAA
Organism: Canis lupus familiaris; assembly: GCF_011100685.1. Taxonomy (NCBI): domain Eukaryota; kingdom Metazoa; phylum Chordata; class Mammalia; order Carnivora; family Canidae; genus Canis; species Canis lupus. The sequence goes on along the minus strand of NC_049226.1, from coordinate 80,009,163 downwards.
TGGCAGATTATTCACATGGCTATGTTGTAAAAATCGTAGATTTTTAATATCTGGGCTACTGAGTACAAACATAACATTTAAATAAAAATAATGCAGAGTTATTTATCTTCACCAAATCTTCTCTGTCCCATATTGGATGTGAGCTGTCTCTTTAATAATGCAAAGGAGTAGTAAATTTCAAGCTGAGGATGGGCAATAACAAGGGGAGTGATCTCCAGGCTGCCCTAATGTCAGTGGAGTGCCTTAGGAGAACACCTTATTAGTTCTAACAGGCTGGTTAGCGCAGGGTCACCTCTCTGCCTCCATCTTCCCCAGCAGGGTCACTCATCTCTGGGCTATATTTGGGAGGAAAGAAGTGAGGGGGAGGGGAAAGCATACATTTAGAGCTTCTCTCATCTTTCCAGCATGAGAACTGTTGTTGTTGTTCAATTGTTATTCACCTTTTCTCTTTCCTTCTCTCATTTTTGTCTTACTCTAGCCCTCTCCAGTCCCCCCCTTTCTCTCCTGGCGTGTCTGCTTACGTTGTCTGGGTTGAGTTCAAGCAGAAACCTCTCTCAAGGTTTTTTTTTCCTTCTCATTGTTGTTTCATTTTTAGAAATCATCTGAAATAAATGTAGTTTATAAGTCTATAAATAAGTATTTACTGTGTTGAAAACATTCACTGGAAGAGGGGCCCAACATAGCTAAGCTTCCAATTAACCTGACTAGCAAGAAAAAAAAAAAAACCCAGAGACTATAGACACACATTTATACACCTTTTACTGTCTTAAAAAATCGAGACCAATATATAAATTCATCTCATTTTAGAATTGCACATAATACATTTTCACAAAAGAAGAAGATTGTCTCTTCTTTTTAAGTGTATTTTTGTGCTCTTTTTTTTTTCACCGTGGCTACAAATATCAACCCTTTCTTCTCCCCAGCCCCCAACCTCCAGCCCCCATCCCCCATCCAAAAATGAATGCAAAGAAATACTATTAGACTGTCTGGTTATGTATTTTTTATGAGGCCATACAAGACGCAGCCTGACCCCTTGCAGCTCATGTTATAAGCACACTGAAGATGCTTTTCATTTGGGTTTTGCTTTTCAGCCTGGATGACCTCTATTAAATAAAAAAAAGGGGGGGTAAGGGTGGGGGGACAGGCCTAATATGTGACCCCAGGGACTAGTCGCTTCAAGGATTACATTTAATTCATATGATAATATTGAAATATAATGTTCATTGGTCTAATGTTTTTGTTATTTTCTTTTTCTCTTTATTTTGGGGACTCGTTGATGAGTCTAGTCATAGATTTTTTTTTTATCAATTTTGGGTGAAGAGCTATAAATTGTACATTAGGGTCAGATCCTTAAAATTACATTTTCCCCCTCCTTTTCAAATTCAAGCCATGAATACAAAACATCGCTCTTTTCATAGTTTCTCTGAGACAGAAATTAATTTCTCTGATGTGTGTCTGCCAAGAGTTATGTTTCAAATCAAGAAACAATTTTTATTTTGGCATTTACTTAACCATCCTCAACAACTGCTCTCCAAGTTCTTTATTTGTGTGAACGTAACATCTTTTAAACTCCTTCCTTCTTTCCCCTGCAAAATGAGTTGCACATATAAAATGGTGTACTCTCATATGTGATATGTTGTGATATAGATAATGACCCACATTTGGATCCTTGTGTGTGGTACATAAATATACTGTAATTCATATTTTTACACTCCTCTTATAATTATCCTTTTTTTTTAATAATGCCCCTATTAGTGATTGAATGCTCACATGCACAAATTTTAAGGGACTTAAAACTTCACTATGCATCTTCTTCTTCTTTTTTTTCCTTTTACAGGGAAACATTGTTCATACCATTTAAGTTTAGGATTAATGTTCAAAACCAATTTGCAAAAGCATCCCTCTGGCCAGTTAGAATTATATTTCTATTAAAGTTTTCACCATATCGGATGCCTTTTTGTCTTTGCTAGTTGAAATGAACAGGTTGAGAAATGGAATTGAACCACACACCATTTGTTGTATTTTGAAAATGTTTTTATTCCTTTCACTTAACAGACTAGCACTTAATTTCTTTGAATCAGCTGCTGTTCATCAGTGCCGCAGCGGCTCACTTGTCTTCGAAGGCAGGTTCCTTGGAGGGACAGTAACATTTCACCGGAGCTAATAAAGTCAATTAGGATAATATTATACAGTAGGCCACTAGAAAATCAGCTACGTTTTGCACGAATCATTCTATGTTTTTAATTCATACCAATTTTACACTTCATAAGGAATATTTAAAGAGACCTATTATTATTAGTTACATCAGCTTGCATATATATTTAATTGCAATCTTTCTCTCTCTTTCTGTCTTCTCTCTCTCTCTCTTTCTCTTTCTCAATTGTTGCAAGAAAATTTGTGGACATGTTCACACATTTTTATTACCACAAAAGTACTGGTGAAAACTGATCAAAGCTGGGAAATTCATCTCGGCAGCTTGAAACCCCATCTCAAGCCAGTCCCTTATTACCCAGGTATTGCCACAAATGTGATTCAGCAAATAAAGCCCCTCGTTGCCTGCCCCCCTCTGCAATCAGCAGCAAAGTGATTCCGCAATGGGGTTTTCACAATGACTCATAATTTTCCTACATTTGTTTGCATCACAGTCTTAACATTTTTGACATCTGAGTTACTGGTGAAAACGTGCATATGTCTCTATGTATACATATAGTCCGTATATTTTTGTCTTGGCTAGTCATTGTATGTGAGAGGGATGTTTTAAAAACAGACTCCAGGTTCTCCTTTGTAAGGCATTAAGCTGTGACCCTCCCCTCCTCTCTTCCCTCCCCCTGTAGCCCTGGACTTCATGATGCCTTCTTGACTGCTAGCTGAACATGGACTTGTCTTTTTATTTTTTTTTTTATAAACCCAGTCACAACACAGAAAGAGGAGGAGGAGGAAGATAGAGAGAGGGAGAGAGAGAGAGACAGGGAGAGAGTGAGTGAGAGAGAGAGAGAGAGAGAGAGAGAGAAAGAGAGAGAGAAGTAAAAATCCTGAAGGATGGTTCTCAAAAATTCTAAAGGAACCACAGGGAATTCCTTTTAAGAGCAACAGAAAGCAAGCTAGCTGAGGTAAGGCAGATGTGGACAGCCTTTCTTTTCTTTCCTTCCTTCCCTCTCTCTGTCTCTTTCTGTGTCTTTCTCTCCGTCCCCCTTTCTCCTCATATTCTCTCTCTTTCCCTTTCCATTCATGTGTTCTCTCTCTCTCCCTCCCTCCCTCCCCCTCCCCTGCCACCCCCCTCCCAGAGCTGTTTCTTTAGGGCTCGGGGAGGGCAGGTGGGTGGGGGAGCCACCTAACTTCTTCCCCGCATAAGCAATCTGAGAATGGAACTCATGTGAATATGCAAATAGGACTGCCTGGGCCGCGTTGCCGACACGTGTATGTGTTGTATCCTTCTCCCCACCTCCCTGTCTTAGCGTCTGATCTTCAACAGATTGCTGTTGTTTCTTGTGATCACCAGCACAGCGTGCTGGAAAGAGAGATGGGGGGGAGAGGTGGGGATTGGAGGGAGTGTTATGGGGCTGGAAGGCAGGAAATCAGACATGATTGCTGTGACTTTTTTATATTAATGTGTGGCTTTTTTCTAGCTCATTTGCATGTCAAAGTGGCGGAGGTGTGAGGGCAGAGATTAGTATGGAGATGACATAATGATGCAATGAATTAAATGTGATCACTTCTCAGAGCAGGGGGGATGGGGGTGAGGGGTGGGGGGTGAGGTGGGGGGGCAAGACAGAGTGAGAGAGCAAGAGGGGAGCGCCGCTTCTGATCTTCACCACACAGTTGATTGATGTCACCAGCGAACAGAATGCATCTTTTTATTGTGATGATGGTGATGGTGGTGGTGGTGATTGCCATGATTACACTTATCGTTAGTGTGAAATTTGAATTTTAAGTGGTCAGTGCTGCAGCTCCAGTGCACGTGATTGTTTGGTCCATCAGTGCAAACCCTTTCCTGTCAAAATTTAATGCCGCTCTACGTTTGCTTTTATTTAAAAAGAAGGATACAACATGCAGAAAAGAGATTACTAATTTGTGATGTTACATAGTGGGCTGGGATACCACGGTTTTTCCCGTAGCTTCAGTTCTGTTTTGCATGGGACCCCCCCACACACACCAGAAAAAAGAGGGAGGTGGAGATTAAAAACATTTTTATTATTACAAAAAAAATCTTTCACTGGATCGGTGGGGTGGCAAGGGTTTCAACCATTGACAATAAAGAAAATGCAATTTCATCTCTGGCATTCAGTGTTATCTCCCTTTAATAACAAAACCAAACCAGACTGATTACTGAACAAAGCAAATTCTCAGGCGGCTAGTTGCAGGTCTGAATGCAGGAGTAAAAACTGAACATTTTTCCCCTTTCCTTTTGGCTATTTTGTATGCAACACCTGCAAATGTGCACGGAGTGGTTGTAAAAGGATTTGCGGGGGAAGAAAGGAGAGGCTTTAAAAACAAAACAAAAACCTTTTCCATAATTAAAAGAAGAAAAAGAATCTAAACACAAACTGCAAAGATTTTTAGACTGCGCTGATTTATTTGTTTTAGAAGTCAAATTCATTCTGCCTGCCAGTAAGTTTTCCTTTGATTAGTCTCAGCTACTGCTTCTGCAGGAGGACGGACTTCCTATAGTATAGACAAATCAGTATAGAAATTTAGGACTAATTGTTATGTGTGCAATAACCCTGATGATATAAATGAGCACTTAAGAATCCACAGAACATCACTAACATTAATTTATTGAAAAAGAAAATCCAAAGCAACTCCATTAGTTTTTCCCTGTTATTGTTAAGGACTTTAAATGGATTTCCTAATTGGATAATTTTATTCGCAAGAATAATATACAAATGGAAAACAAGCCCGAACTCTAGGGGTGGGGGTGGGGGGTCTTGGTCTGCATAAGGAGGAAGGAGTCAGTTTAAGAGTGAACTACTGTCAGCTTCTAGAAAACCTGCTCAGATAGCACACTAAAGAGAAAGGTGAAGCTTTGGGAGAAAACCCCCCATGTGTGAGGACGAGCTGGCCAACTCAGGTGAGGGAGAGGGCGCTTGCGGCGTGTTCAAGCCCATACATACATCCACGGGACTTCTTTTTATGATATTTGCAAATGTTGATCATCGTTGCCCCTCTCTGATCATAGGTACTTCACGTTCATCTCTTCTAAGCTTTTCCTGAGCTGGACCAGCACATCTTCACCCTCTTTGCCTCTCTCTCATCCACATCTCTGGCACTTTCTGTGCTCCCCACCCCCCACCCCCAGCTCATCTTCTTAGAGGGGCACTTGGGTTTGCATTGTTTCTCTTCCCTTTCCTGGACGGAGGTAGCAGGTCTCACCGAATGCTGTGCCTGTGCACGGCTCCTATTAATAGAAAAGTATCTTGTGTCCTGTCCTCACACCCTTTGCCTGCCAAATACAGAGAATGAATCCAGACAGTGGGGAGGAAAGTTCTCGAGTGCTGGTCTGGAGTGGCTTTCCTCCTACACATCAACACCTGTATCCTCGTTCTCCATCTGTCCCCCAGGTAGTACCGCCGCCTCCCCTACATCCTGCTTTCTCCTTGCCTTAGTCTTCTAGGCCAATAAAGAAGAAAGGCAGGGATGAGGATTGTTCCTATTGATCTGCCCAAGGGGATCATTAGGCATCTGTATCAATCTACAAATCAGTGGGCCTGTGTTACTAGCTTGGGCAGTCATTGCCAATTTGTTCCTATTAGATGGAGGAGCCTGGAGGTGTTTGATGAGCAGATTGGGTCTTTATCTCAGCACTAGAGAGTATGCAGGCTTGCTGCCAGACAGCAGAGGTTTACGGGACTTTTTTTTTTTTTTTTTTTTTTTTTTTAAGGGGGGACAGGGATCCTTATGGGTATTGGGTTGGTGTTTGTTTGTTTGTTTGTTTGTTTGGCTGGTTTCTTGCCTGAAATCTGTCTGCACTTTAACTAGACCTCTGGGGCGGATCACACCCAGTCCTCCCTGACTTCTCTGTAGTTACAATTAGCTCCCATGTTGCCTTCTCTGGCCCTGATACCTCCTCGGAAAGCTGCCACAGAAATATCTTCCTGAGCATTCTTTTGTGATTCTTTTCAGGACGGGCATCTGAACGATTGAAATGTAAACACTTTTCTTGTCCTTCCTGGGGCTCCTCCTTTGCTAAAAGGAGCAGTGGGTTTTTGTTTTTGTTTTTTCTACTGTTGAGCAGGTGACTTTTTTTCCTTAGCTGTCATTCTCTCTAGCTCAATTAGAAAAAGTAAAAGTTAAACTCTAGGTAATTTTGTTTGGGGAATCCTGTTGACCTCTTGGAATTGCAATTGAGCAGGAAGCTGTGTTCCCACTGCCATGCTTTTATTTATTATTTTAAAAAGCGTCTTTAAAAATCATCCTTGTGTTCAGGCTTTGGCTTTGAAAGAGCAGCAACTTTGGCGAAAGCCATGCTCTCTTGGATGCATGTAGATTTGAAAAATAAAAATGATGTTTCCACGGGGGAAGGGGGGTGGGAAGGATAATGAGTGAGTAAGCACAATTTATGCTGTTACTGCTGCTGGCATGACATTTCCTCTTCATTATTTTGTGAAAACCTCAATTTTAAACCTGGTTTTACTCATTCCTGACGTGAGCATTATTCAATATAAATATCTGTCCATTGCCAGACCATGGTGATGCTCTCAGTGACATTTCTGCTTTATAGCTTTCGGTGGGGGGTGAGGGAAGGGAGGCCTAGGCAGGTGGGCTGATGCAGAGGGGTCTGGGAGGGAGGAGACCAGGCTTTGCTCACTTCCTGGGAGCTCCGTTTTCATCCTGCCCTTGAATTTGTTACTTGTGAATAATAAACTGTTTTTCTGAGCTGGGGCTCGGGGGATGTGGGAGAAAGAGCCCACCCGAGCCGTGTACTTAGCACATCCGTGTTCTCTTGAAATTTGTTCATCATTCCAAAGGGGCACAATGGTTTTATTTGTTTGCTTGTTGACAAAACCTTTCATATTTCGAGGATTGGAAATGAGGTGAACTCTTGAGACTGCACACCAGTTTCCAAGTGGTTTGGGCCTGTGTTTGGTTCTCTGACACACTCTGACACACTTGTTACAGAGAAACCTGCATTCTGCTGCTTTACACTTAGTGATTGTTACTGATGGTGAGTGTGTGTTTACATTTTTCTCACCTGTGTATTCGTCGTGGCTGTTCCTGACCTGCTCCAATTCATCCACTGGAAAGAAGCACTCCTTTCCTTCCATTTGACAAGTGCCTGCCTTTTTTTTTTTTTTTTCCCTTGGTTGTCGAGTAGCTCACGGAACTTCACAGAAAGACATCTGTGTGGGATATATGATGGCTAGAAGTTAAACCGTCTTAATTTATCATAAACCAGACATCCAGTCAACTTTTATCTTTACAGTACATGTACAGAAATCGATTTGGAGTGGACTCAGAGGAATGTTTTAAGAGTTTGTTTTGCAAATATTTATAAACCCTTTTCTCTGGAGCAGAGTCTATTTTAGAATAGTCATCATGCTCTTAAGAACAGAGCTTATTTTGAGGAAGAAGCTGCCAAAGTCTGTTGTTTGTTTTATCGTGAGGGTTGGGAGTTCAAATTTGTTTGGCCACAGACATACTCTCCGAGCTAGAGATCTGTGTGAAGAGGCTGCTTATTGTATTCCTCTTCGGGTTGCCCTGGTCCATTTTTTTGCACCCCATGCGAACTTTAAAATAAGTGCAACCACCTAGGTGCTCTGCCCTTGGGGCAAAACGTGTGGATCTTTTTGCATCTCTCTTCAGTAGAGGAAAGAAACCCATCATTTTCTCCTTACATAAGGCTTATTATTTAAGGATGTTGACAGTGTGTCGCGACTTCATAGAAACTTTTAATCGGTGAGAGCCTGGCTCTTGAGCCAGGGCATTTATAGTTTGCAGTTCACCTTGGCCCGTGCACCAGGGATGTTGCTTTGGTTCCTCTCATAGTGATAGAAAACATTTTCATTCCTTAACACACTGTTTGTTTATCTATCCATATATCTCCCTGGTTTTTCTTGTTTTATTTAGTGTGGCTTCAAATGTGCCATTTCTCCGTGAAACAATTGATACATTCTCGGCACGCTGTTGTGAGTAGAAAAAACTCCTAGATTAATGGTCAGTGTCTCACACACGCACATTTGTGTTGTGATACTATGGAGGAGCTGCGAATTACTGACAAGATCTAGAATAATTCCTAATGCTGTCGAAGGCTTCATTTTCTCCTCGGCATGATGGATGAGGCATAAGAAGTGCTTTCTGAGATCATTATGTGCATCATTCTGTTAAGTGTTATTAAAGTCCGTCTGTCTTAGGCAGCAGAAACAATATCTTTGCTCTTATTTTGCTCGTGTCTTTTAAAAAACAGCAACTGCAGATCCCTTTCTTCCTAATGTGAGCTTTGTTTTTTGAGATCATCTGGCTGCTAATTTGTGTCCTAAAATTATTAGGACTTGTGTTTTTCTTTCTACTTAAAATTTGATCCTATTAATCCGTAACCAAATTCGGGTGCTTTTCTAAACCTTTAATTCACAGTAAGTGCTGGAGAAATGCCTTTTACTAAAAATATAGGAGATTTGGGAAGTGGCCAGAATTTGGGGTGTGAGTTTTAGTATGTAACTTCAAAGAGCTTTATTAGGCTGTTATTTTCCGGGCTCCAATTATTTTAAATATCTTGACTATTTGTTACCTCGAATGGATGGTGAAAGAAACAGGATGAATATGAATTGGACAGATATTTCATGGACTCCCTCCCTACAGGCAGATGTGTTTAGAGCTGACAATGCAAAGACATGTAAATGGGGATGAAAACTTTGCTCTAACACCCTGTCAGGGAAAGTTTGTTTTTACACAACTGTGCATCTGGAGGGCAAATTTCCCATAGACAATTGGGGACACTTGTTTTTGAATGGGTGTGAGCGAATGGGGGTGTGGGAGCGAAAGTGGGGTTCCCGTAGAACAGGGCAGCCCAGGTAAATTGCAGATGGGTCGTATCACATCTCCAGCAATTTCACCCAAACAGAAGAATTTACTTTAAATGTTTGTAACCTTCCTTTAAGGTGCAGGGTTTTTTTTTTTTTTGCAATAATCAAATTCAATCTGCTTCACAGAACATTTCCATGATTACCCAGTAGCCCTCCCCCACCACTGTTTTGTTGTTGTTGTTGTTACTGGTTTTGAAGAGTGTGGTACAGCATTTTTAGATCCTGGCAGGCTTATCAAAAGAAAATGAAACAAAAAGAAATAGATGATCACACTTCCCGTTAGAACACTGCTTTCCCTGTTCAGAGATTCAGTGAGATCTAGAAAGGCTCACTTTTACACTTTTAATAAAATTACATAAGTTTGATGCACAGCTGGCATAAGCTCAGCCATCCACAGCATAGCGCATTTTTGAACATTTAATTTTATATTTGAATAATTCTCCAGATCAGGCTATAATCATGAATGTCATATAAAAAGATTTTTTTTATAAATTACATTATTTCACAGATGTGCAAATACTTCTGAGAAAAAAATTACATTGATCAGTTTTTAATACCCCCCTGTCTCACCCTTCAGTCAAAGGGAAAAATAGCTTTTTTCCCATCTTTGTCTTCAGAAAGGTGCTAGATTGTAAACATCTGAAGGAAATGAAAGGGGGTTGGCCAGTCCACCCCAAACTCTTTCCAGATTTTCAATCCTTTCAGCAACAGCGTTCAGTTTTCAGAAAAGAGGGAGGGTCTAGGAGAAAAAAAAGAAAGGAGATGTCTCTGTTTATTATTAAAATTTAAAGTGAGAAGCGTTGCCATAACTGGCTAATTTTGAATCTACTAATTTAGAGGGTCGCACAACAAGAGGCAAAATTTAGACAACGTGTGTACTGTGGTAATTGGGAAAAGATAAGGCATTTGCTGCTAATTAGGACCTAATTTTGGAAAAAGGACAATAAGCAACAGATGGCTATCGTTTCTTTTATAGTTTCTGAAACAATAGCCTGTGGATATTTAATTCAAAAACTATTCAGACAAATACAGTTATTTTTACTTGGGCAGAAAGATGATTATTCTGTGTATCATGTTTCTGAAGCGTTGTGTATTTATTTTAGTTTAAATAAAGGCATTTCAGAATTTGTGTGTTGCAAATGTTGGTGTATTTCCTGAAGCAACAATTGAAGTCACCGACCATGGTCATTTCGGGAGCAGTCACCTGTGGTTGGAAACCCCACCGTTACTCAGGGCTGAACGAACAAGTGCTCTTGCATCTGAAACAAACAGTTTAATGAAAAGTCTTGACCATGTTGATTTTTTTCATGTTTCGTTCCTTAATGGCTCTGACTGAGTAACATGGCATGGCCTTTGAGCCCATATAATATTTGGATATCTGATATGTCTTCATAAAGATATTCTGAAAGTGGGGAAAAATTACATTTGCATTTGGCCCATGGATAACGACTTGGTTAAGCTAGCTGCAGTTTTTCAGGGCTTCTTTATTGACCCAACAGAAGTATTTTTTTGGTGGGGTTGGGGGAGGGGACCCAAAACACTGAGAATAATATATAAAAATAAAACAAGGTATATTCAGATCAGTGGGTATGAAATCACAATCGCCTCTTTGTCTTTTAGAAACCATACATGCCAAATGCACTATGAGAAAAATAATCTAAAATGTTGGGTTTATTTTCAATATGCAAGTAGTATAAAAATATGCAAGCTCTGGTCGTAGTGTGCTGGAAACCACTCCACAAAAATGTGTAACGAAAGCTGTTACTATAAGTGCAGTTCATGTATTGGAACAGCTGTGACAGCCTGATACAGTTTAACACTTGTTCAATTATAAGAAAAAGAAATTCAGAAGGGAACTTGATTTAGATAAGAATTTTAAATAATCCTTGAAATTTCCAAAGGAAGTTCTCCTTCCAGTCTAAATCATACCTTTTCTTTAGTTTGCCCTCTTCTCTTTTCCTGTGTTTAGTGGCCAGCTCCCTTACAGGGGCCTTGGAAGGAACAGCTGTGCTTGACTTGACCACCTTTTCCTAACAAACTCTGTTCATATTTTATATTTCTTAGGGTCTGGGTTACAGCGATTTGCAAATTATTTTGGGTGCCTGCTTTTATATTCACTTAGGAAATTGCAAAGAAATCACTTAGTAGCTGGCCACACTTTATACCCATTCCTCTTTTCATTTTCAAGTGATTTTACTGTGCTTTTATGTGGATATTTTTAAGTGCCTGTAAGAAGGCTGACACTGATATTGATACCAAACCTTTAGTTCTGGGAATTTGAACACATGCCCCTGTTTTCTTTTTGCTTAGCAAATGTTTGATTGATGTGGGTGCCATGTGTGTGATGGTATGTATGTATTGTAAGTTTTCTGTATGTGTAAATGTCTGTATAATGTATACATTATATATGTACGTATATATGTGTTTGTGTGTGTGTGTATATATATATAGACATATATAATAGACCTATATAATGGGCGATAGTATTTGTGCTTCATCTAAATAATTCCTGGGGTAACGGAATAACAGAAAGAACATATGTTCGATGTGTAAAATTTGTTTAGCTAAACTTTTTCTTTTCTAAGCTGAGTTATCTCTACGGTGTGTTATGTGTGTAAGGTTTAATTTGCTCATACTGCGTATTTTGAAACTGAAATATTAATAGTGTTTGCTTGGTGCTCTTAAAAATCAGCATCCTAATATCATTTTGAAATTTCCTTCCTCCAAAAACAAACAAACGCAAAGGACAAAGCCAGCATTTAAGCTAACAAAAATTGTTTACTGTTTTTAATCTGAAAGACTATTGTTTTCTTAATGTGACAAAAAATAATACCTTCAAGCATTTAAAAAAAAAAAAAAAGCCCAAATCCCCAGTGATGATGACCGAGGGCCCTGCTGGTAGACAACATAGGGAAGTATGCATTTGTACCGGGGGACAAATGGCTCTCAAACTTCCACGTACAGAGATGTCTGTTTTAGTTTCATAATTTCCACCAACTTCATGTTATTTAAGCTTCTAAAAGTAGACAGGAGAAACTAAATACTGAACTTTTTCAAGTGGTTTTTCAGGATCCTTACTGTCCAAGGAGCTTACAAAAGGGTCTGTGCATTAAGAGTCTGGCTGGAAGGGGGGAAAACAGTGCAAGCTATCTTTTTTCATTCTGTAGTGGTTGGTATGGGCAATTTAAAGTAGGATCCTGGAATTTCCAGACCCCGACTCTATCTTCTAAGTCATTTCTGTACCTGGAATAAAATGTTGCTGTAGAAATTATTGACATAATAGTCCCCATGAGGACTCATAGCCATCAAAGTGAAACCTCACAATAAATTCAGAGACCACCTGGAGAACCACCGTTAAAGAGCTTTTTAGAGGAGAAAAAAAAAAACTTTAAAAGCTTAATTCTTCTTAAATATAAGTTCACTGATCATGTTTCTGTACCACTTTCCTAGAGTTTAGTTCTTTACTTTTAGCTTTGTTAAATAATCCTTTAAAGCTTTTTTTGACAGCAAAAATGCTGTGTTTTGTATAGATGACATCACTAGCCCAACTCCAGCCACGTTGAAAGCCAAGGGGTTACTAAGCAATAAACCTCAGTCAGGATTTCTGCGCGTCTCGGGGCATAAAAGCCTTAAAACGTGAGGTGGGTCTTAGTGATCTGCGGGACAAACATTTCTACTATAATACCAGGAGCATTATTGATCAGTTTGGGGGGGAACATTTTTTTTAAAAGCTAATTAGTCTTTGCAGAGTTGAATAACTAATGCTGTTTTACACTTAGCACTTAGGCGGTGCTTTTCATCTTCAAAGTGCTTTGAAAACATTAACTAATTAATCATTAGCTAATTTAGCAACTGACGATAAAAGTTAAGAGTCTAAAGGAGGCTGGATTCCACCAGTGTTTTGTGCACAATAGCCCTTCTATGGAATCAAAGGGAAGGCTCTGTCTGCAAGGGAACCATGGGGGCAGGTTGCCAGGTGCGGAGGACTTTAGGGGACACTGGTCAGGTAATACCTATGGAGAACTGAAACAAAACCCTTTTAGACACACACTCCTGAACATTCTTAACAGGCAGTGATCAGCGCTTTTTTTTTTTCTAACCCCCCCCCCCTTTTTTTTAAAGCTACCACAGGAGCAGGAGTCCCAGCAAATACCCAGAGTCGATCAGAACGTGGCAATGTACAAGTGGGGCAGCCCCGGGCCGAATGAACGAGCGGTCCTCGCCACCAAGGCTTCCTGGGTCCGTTGCAGTGTGATCCCTGAATGCTGCCCTGGAAATCTAGCCTCATTCGGGAAACTTAATGCAGAAACAGAAGAGAATTTTCGTGCATGTCGTGACAAACAGAACGCTTTCCAGGGGGCTTGTCTGCTTGCACTGTAGTCCCATCCATTATGTGAATGAGATGTGAAAATAGTTGCTTGTTTCTCTGAGATATCAGCAGACCGCACAAGCTGAGTTTCTTTAAAAATACGGAGACAGTTCATCTATAGACTTATTCTGAATGAGTGAGTATGTGTGGTCCAGCTCATTTAAAGAAAGAAGCACTTACTTCACAAAGCCACCAGTATTACAGAACGTGGCACCAGTGACTGCAGTTTTGAAGGGTGAATATACTTTGCCTTGCTGCATTCAATTCCTTCTCAGCCCCACATACCATTTTCCTGCAACAAGGAACCGCAAGATTTCAGAGTATTAAAAAATGTCAGATGTTAAAAATCTGTTTTCTTTGCTCTTCCTTATTATTACCAAAGGGTTGGTAAACAAGGGAAGCAGAAGACAGGTGTTGTTTATATATATATTTTTTCCAGTGTGAATGCTACAGAAACATGAGTGTCTGATTGAAAACCTTCCCACTGACCAAACTTAGATGGTAAAAGCAGCAGAAACAGACGGTCCACATCTAGTAGAGTCTGTTCGTTACTGCACAACTATTCAGTGTTCCGTCAGAAAAATTTGAATGGAGGCTGCACATATGCCCTGGGATAGTACTTAAAGGATTTTTATTCCTAGTTATATGTGTTTCAGATAAATGCAGATCTACATTGTTCCGAGCATGGGCCGGGCTAGACTTTAGCCTCACTGGTCCTCCTGAATGTAGACCTGTGTCTCTCCTGCCCCCGCCCCAAATCCCCTTTCTCCTGTTAACTTTATCTTAAGCTCATCTTTTCTTACAGTGGGATGATTTTAGAAAATCCTCAAAAAGTTTCACATTAGTATGTCCCTAATTTGGAAATTTAAATGTCCCCCATTAAAATTTTCTGTTTTGGAGGCAAAAGACTTCATGTTCAAAGATGACCTATTTTTCAGTTCACTTTGTGACTCTGGATGGTGAAGTTCCTTAATGTAAATACTGAATAAAACAAAACAACTGCCCATTCTTGCCCCCACCCCCCATCGGAAGCCTCTGGTTGGCTGGATATGTCATCAAGATGACATATTTCTCCCCCTTGCTTTTGGGCCATATCCTTCTAACATCTACTGTCCCTGACCCAGCTCTTCCCTTCCTAGAACTTCCTCCCTTGAACTTGCAGGGGAGCCCTTTGGAAAGGCCCGAAGCCCTGATGAGCCCCGAGGTTAAAGAAATTATTAAGTAGAGATATCGGCCTTTCCATTCGTATCTTGTATCTTAAAAAATATTATTTCACGCGACATGAATCATAGCCAGATAGAGAATCATGCGAGACCTAATTTATGTAACATTGAAGTGAGCGTATTCTACAACAGTTATCAATGGTCAGGACAGGATTTTGCTCCCAGGGTGACCTCTGGCAGTGTGTGGAGACCTCGTTGATGGTCGCAGCTGTGTGTGTGAGGTGTGTGAGGGTGCCACTGGGGCATCTCTTGGGTAGAGGCTGGGGATGCTGTTCACCCCCTGCAGTGCCCAGGACAGCCCCTCTGGAAACAAAGAACTACCACCCTAACATGAATAGTGTGGAGGGTGAGAATGTCTGCCCTTTACTCATGCCTCTACCTGTACTTGGAATATACTGGCAGTAGCTTTTAGGTAGGAACATATTTTCTTTTCGATAGCGCTTATGAAATAAATTCTTATTTAGTTGAGGTGATAGTCCCTTCTTGTTTCTTAAATATGGCTTTCTTCAACTTGAATAATTTTGCATGGGGAGTGAGAAATGGTGGCCCTGCATCCTTTCTGTTTCTCACTTTTAAAAATCACAGAGCAAGCCAGCCAGAATGAAAGGGAAATGCACACATGAGCACTGGTGGAAATGTGAGAAAGCTGGCTGGCAAAACCTGGGCAGATTTTTACTTTCTAAAAGCTACCTTAGATTCTGCATCTCATACAGCGTAAGAGGATATAAAAAGAGACTTTATGCTTATGGTGTCAGGGCTCTCCCTGTGTCTCCTCTCTTCTTTACCCCCTCCTCGGTGGAACCCTTGCCTTCTCCCATTGTGATTTCTAGGGATAAAAATAATCTTGTGCAGAGAAGATTCTAACACAAACTGCTTGTAAAAATCACAAGCCAGAGATTGCAGAAAAGAACCCTAAGGTCACTCACTGCTGGTGATTATTTTTCTGGGTGTTGTTAACTTGTTACTCAAAAGTAGTTGGAAGGAACTGAGAAAGGCTTTTAGCTGGAAATTAAGAAGCAAAATGCTGGGAGGAGATCTCAGACGAAGAACAGAATGATCTAAAATAAGAACGGATGTTTCAATGACAATATATATTTTTTTCTTATCCTTTTTTTTTTTTTTTTTTTTTTATCAGTGAAGAGTGTAGGACTGGATGTCTCACCAGTTAAATCTCTCTGCCTTTCAAACTAGCCTTGCTGTTTAAAGTGAAGTTGAACTTCACTTTCCCAGTAGATGGCATTGTAGTCTGTTCAGTGGAAAAGAGCTTCCCCTAACCAATAGGACTTTAATTTTTTTTTTTCCTTGAGCTTCCTCCTTGATAATGTACCCTCCTCCCTCTTGCATTAAATACTAGCTTGAGGTTATAAATAAGAATCTTGTTTTCGCTAGTTACCTGTAACTCTCAAAAGATTTGATTTAAAAAAAGAAAGATACAGTAGATAATTTAATATCCCTATATCAAATGAAAAAAAATATAGACTAGATCTGGGATTGTGGCATATGGAAAAAATATGCAAGCATGGAATATTTTCAGATGACGCTGTTTCAAAATGAGAGCTGCCTCTGGTCTTCCTAAGTACACTTTTTGGTATTAATCCATTATACTTATAGCATTTCAGTGTCAATGTGAAGAGAAGCCTTGAGAAAGTTTCTCTGTGTCAAAGATTTTCAGCCACAATGTGTTTTTCTCAACTGAAACCTGACATACTTTGAATATTCTTTATTAACTGTGTGTTTAGCATTCCTCCCACCCCATCCCTTTTTTAAAGCATCTTGTCTGGCTTTCATGTATATCACATGTAGGAAAATACATATTTGGGAGAAATTAATTGTAATTTTTTTCGTGGTATTCTGTTTACTTCTTTTAAACCATGAAGGCTAAAAAATAACAGCAGTAATGTATTGAGCTAAGGGGAAGTTGTCATTGCTTGGTGTTAGAACGAGATGCTTAGGTGTGCTTTATTATTGCTATTTTGCTTATTATGTTGGTCCCTGAAGAATAGTCAGAACATTAAACTGGGTTTTAACCAAAGAGAAAAATGATATGAAGAATAGATATATTGCTTTAAAAAATTCATAAAGAGGATTTACCTATGTAAATACCTTTTTAAAGTAAAGAGATTGAATGTATTGACAATTACAATCAAAATGGATCTTCTCTTTTTTTTTTTTTTTCAGATGAACTTTGAAGACAAAAATATGTGTGTATCTCTGTGTATGTTTAAATAGGATCTGGATTGATCCTTCAGAGTCTTTTTTTCTGTAGGGTTACCATGTTCTGTTTTAAAAAATATTTTGCTAAAACTATTTTTTTCTCCCCAAACAAAATCCTCTTTCCACTGAATATAATCTATATTTCGCTGATAGTCATTTGGTAATAATGTTTGACTTCCATTTATCAATACTGTTTCTTTCCATTATTTTTAATCACAAGATTATAAGCTGTGTATTTAGTTATTATTTAAGCTAAATGGTGTCTTTGGCTGTTAGCTTGAAAAGATAATGTCCCAATATCAGGATTAAGTTTTCATCTGTATCAACTGGCTTAAAAATACCCAACTTGATTCCTTTTGAATTAACTGAGTCTTATTTTATTTTATTTTTTTTTCAATATCACCTATCACCATAGTAACCACTAGCTGTCAGTTCAGCTTCTGACATTTTTCTCATTTGGTAAGATTTCAGAATTGCCATCCTCCCTG
This sequence comes from Canis lupus familiaris, assembly GCF_011100685.1. Classification (NCBI taxonomy): domain Eukaryota; kingdom Metazoa; phylum Chordata; class Mammalia; order Carnivora; family Canidae; genus Canis; species Canis lupus. Next base: position 79,991,852 of record NC_049226.1, on the reverse strand, counting down.
CCAACATGTCATGAACAAGAAAAAAAAATTGCATGAAAAATCTAATGGGTGTCTGGTCTGATTGTCCTCATTCGTGGCAGGAAAGACAAAAACTGATGAATTGTGAAATGTATTCAGAGGGATTCAAGGAAGCAAGTGCCTGGGACCCCCCCTCCCCCCCAAACCTCGTTTTCATTTTGTTATGCTTGATGCACCGTACATGCTTACCCTGACACTTGGGTTTGTAGAAATTTAAGATGAACAATTTTTACATTCGCCCTGCTGATCTCTCTCCCTTACCTTGTTTTTTTTTTTTTTTTTTTTTTTTTTTGGTAAAAAGTCGTCATTAAAAATAAAGTTACCAGGGCTCATATTTAGCGTGATTTCTCACTCGGATCATAGATTTTTAGTAAGTCCAAATTGGCTTCCAGTATTTAAGATGTTGTGCTTGCAAAGGTACAGCTGTGTGTTGGAGTCACATATGGACCTTGGATGCACATGGTGGGTTTTGTGTGTGTGTGTGTGTGTGTGTGTGTGTGTGCGCGCGCGTGCACGCGTGCACGCGAGTGGTTGAGAAAGGATATTAGGCCTATTTGAAAAAAGAAACAAAGCTGATTCTGGACCTTTTCTAGGGCTTGTTTTTCATGGCAAAGAAAAGTAAGAGAGACGCTGTATGTTCTAATTCTTTCAGCTTTCTGGTTTAACAAATGAATGGGGGAAAAAATCTTGCTAATGAATTTCTACCCCAAATACCTGGCTGGGTAGTTGATGAAGGGAGCTGTTTCTATACTTATTTCCTTCCTTTTGATTGCCAAACTTGCTAGAGCAAAAAGCAAAGAAGAAAGGTAAGTGATTATGTACTTCAGCTGATGCAAACGTGCAAATTATTGAGTAAATGCTACTGATAAGACACAAACATATACCCCATATATGGATCTTATCACTGATGATCTAGGCAAGACATGTAATGTGTATGTAGTCTCAGTACAAGTAAACATACTAAATACGTTAGCACGTGTTCGTCTGTACACAGATGTTTGTACTCTTAATACGTCCTTAAGCTATGTAGGTGCATGTGGGTGTGATAAAACTTATGTGTCTTTCCATAGGTTTTGTTTTGAGCTAGAGCAATCTTATAGGGTATTTTTGAAACTACAAATTCAGGCTCAGCAGCAGGAACTCATTCCAGAAACATAAAGCTGATTTGATAAGCAGCTGCAGAATCCAGTGCCTTTTTGCTAAGGGGTGGACAACCCCAGGATCATGCATGTAGACGTCGGGATGTTTCCATTTCACATTTCATATGCTGTGGCTTTAGCTCCTTTAAAAAAAAATTCACGTGCTGGGCAGTTTGGGGGGCACGTTGTAGAATTTACTGCAGATTTTTATTCACAAGAATATTTAAACATTACATATGGTTAAGAAGGAATGGAAAGGCCCAGTGAAAAATATCTCCATTAAGGACCAAAGCCTCTTAATTTAAAAAGCAAGATCACATGTATATTTTTGATGCAATTTATATGAATATTAAAACATTTAATGTTCAGTGTAGGTGGATTGATAACATGATTTTGGCATTCATGATTAATGATGTGCTAGAAATATACATGCATAAGTGCATACATATGTATACGGCTATAATGTGTGTGTAAAGTAAGCAATTTGGTTCATCATGCTTTTGTTATTTGATTATTTTTAAATTTAAACACTTTGGAGAAACCAAACGAATAATGCTTGAATGTTTGCTGCTATTATTATGAACAAATATAACCCTTGAGAAATAACTAGAAAATTGATATTGAATCTCAGGGTATATTTCAAACACATATTTGGAAGTGGAAAAATAGAAAGTATTTTTTTGAGTGCTGGCAAATAAATTTACCTCATAAAAGAAAAAAGCCAGAAAAATATAAATCTTTTAATAAGAAATAATAATATTTTTATAAGCTGTATTTTAAAATGAATGGTATAAACAGAATATACTTTAATGCCTTTATGCTTTATAAGATTTATAACAATAATCAGCAAAACCTTGTAACTGTGTTTGCACCTTATGTGCCTTCAAGCCATTGGACCTTGCAGTTAATTGTATAAATTCCATACACTATGGGAAATCACGATGTATCATTTATATTCAGCATGTGTCATGTGTATAAATATTAAAATATATTAGCCAAAAATGGCTGATTATTCCTCAAACATTTTGTGATAAATCTTATCTTTTTATGGGTTGGGTGGGGGAAACTAAATATTTTATGTTATTTGGAAATATTCTTTAAACAACCTAGATTTATTATTAACATTTTAAACATTTATAACTGCGTTAAGATATTCGGAGACTTAGCTCACTGAACAGTCCTATACCCGGGTAAAGTTGGTTTTGTGTGCAGCATATGCAAGTGGTTCAGACTTCACTGTCCTCTGGTGGGGCGCCTCTGTGCCTGTCCACTGGTGCCATACTTCCGTACATAAAACACCCGTTGGGGGATATGTTCAGAATTACATGGGATCACTGATAAAGACGCAGCTGGGACACCCATATTATCTATATGTGCAGGGTTGTTTCGCAACCTCTGTCCTTGTAATTCTCATCTTTAAAAAAATTCTTTTAATCGGTCCTAGACAGTCTGGCAGCATATAGGTGGACTTGTGTGTGTGAACCCTCGATTTTCTTTTCAGTGTGTGTTTGGGGAGAGATTTTAAAAATGTGGGTTCAGTACACTCAAACATAAATGCATAAAGTCAGATATACAAACGTCTGATGTAATAGCAAATGTGAAAAATTAGAGTGATACATATTTATTGAGACCGAGAGAGATGCCTAATGAATAAACAAACACAGGGCTGAACTGTTTTACAAATGTATTTGGCAACTGCCCGTAGCAGTGAGTGTGTACATTTTGAGGGGAGGAAATGTCAGAACAGAGTCTTGTAAATACATGCAGCTGGAAAGAATAAAATAAAAAATGATGACTAGCGTTGACAGGCAGACTTGGGGTGTATGATATACTTTGTTCATTTGATTCTTAGAACTCAGTCGGGGGTTAAATTGGAATCCAGACATCAAAGAATTCTTCCACCAGACCCAAATTTTGCCCGTATAATTTTTTTTCTTACAGTTGTCATAATTTTAGCTAATTTCACAGTGCAATAAATTTTTACCGTTTGAAGTCTTTTTTTTCCCTTCTTAAATATGCACACAGTATGTATGTAATATATCTCATGTGAACTACACACACTCTTGCTATTAGGTACACATACACATAAAAATGATCGACGTGCACACATATGTATATCACACACGTGCCTGGACACGCACGTTCACACATGGAGGGAGAAGAGGCGTAGGCAGCCGCTGTGTTCATCTGACCTTAATCTTGAAATATTAAAGAGCAAGCTAACTGCTTTCAGTAGCAATGTGTTTGTTTCTTTTTCTTTTTCTTTTTTTTTTTTTTACCTGTTGTATTTTTTTCCCTTCCTGTTGTGTCTGAAAATGTTGGAAGCGTGTGGTGCTGCATATTTGGAGGTTTTGCAGATTTCTGTATGATTTTATCTGAAGGTCAGGGCTGAGGAAATACATCAGGTTGGGATGTTTGCCGTTTGCCATTTAGCCTTGCTCCTCTTATCAGATCATTTTGCGTGGGCCACAAATAAGGATCTACTCTGGAGAGTAAAAATAAGCATTATTTTACTCATATGCAATTTTCTTCCTTTTTAAAGAGTCATAACACCATTTCTGTATATACTTAACTTTCAGCACTCCTTCGGTTCATTGGCTTATGATTATAATCCCATTTACCATTTGCATTTCTCAAGTAAAAATGTTAAAGGTAAGTATGTCGTTTCCCGGTAGAAAGTAAAAACAGTGATAAATCACACCCATAAGGTAATGTGTTATTTCTGAGCCATTGGTATGACTTCACTATACCTGGTTTTACCTGAGTAAATGCCATGTATGGTAGAGAAACACATAAAAGTTGCTTAAGAGGATTTTCTGTCACTGGTCCTTTCCATAGATCGAAGAACCTTGTTTTGTAGATGGTGAACCTGCCTCTTCTCAAGCGGGCTGTGTTGATGCAGGGCTGGGTGAGTTGGTCACCACCACCACCAGAGTAGGTAAACAGGCTGTGGCTCTCAGTCCATAAAATTGACATTGTTAATGGAAGCCCCAGGTGGAGGGACTGTTTCATACTGTAAGTGGGGTAAGTTTATTCAAGGTAACTGTCCAATCTCCATTGCTTCATGCACTATTCAGAGCCAAGGAAAGTGAACTTCCATTTTCCTGCTATTAAAAAAGGATCTCTTCCTATTTACCTGGAGTGTGATTAGACAGGAGACATACTGGAGAATGAAGGCCATTACGAATGGGTGTTGGTCAAGGCTTTTGGGAACCAGGTGAGGGATGCCTATTGGCTTTTAGGATTATTGGGTAAGTAATTATGGTTCTAATTCCAACAAGTCCTTCATCTACAATTAAAAATTTAGAATATGGGTCTCAAAGTTGGCTATAAAATCTCGTGTTTGGACCTGAGGAAAATCCTAGGTGACCCTCATTATGGTGGACCTGCCATTTTTCATCAGCACAATTACTCTTTGAAATAATTTTGAAGAAATGGATCTCGTTGGGAATTCCTGGAGGAAACCAAGTTTCATTTCCCTAAGCATTTATCTAGCTCAGGGGGTCTGAAGCTGCTTGTTGCTTTTCAGAGTGATTATTTATTTTGTTAGGTAGCCTGGCTACGGTCTCACTATTAAACAACTACTGTCAGAGGTATCCATTAAGGACTTGATTTTTTTTTTTTTTTTAACAGGGACTGGTGAGAGACTACCATAAGCTTTGTTATGCTGTCCTTTGCAAAAGATAAACATTTGCTTTCTGTCTTGATGTCATCTTTTCAGGTTATTATTTGGTCACTAATTTATCTCACCATTAGCGAATTATGGTAGATTATTGCTTGGATGCATTAAAAGCACCAAGGAGCTGTGGTCCTGTGGCTATTTCGGGCAAAGTCATAAGCACACTCTTTTTTTTTTTTTTTTTTTTTTTATTGTCCTCCCAGGGAGCAGAATTTGAACTTAATATTCCATGAAATAAGCCATTGTAATCACGTTGGGTTAATAGAAGAAGTAAAATTGCCTCTCCTCTCACAAGACATTAGAGCAAGGCTGCGTTATTAAAGTTTTCTTGCGGACAGGCGGTTTAAAATATATCCTCAGTGGCTGACGCAAGTCCTTTCAGGGTGGATGACAGCTTTTCAGACCTTAATAGGCTGCTCATTCCTGGCCCATGAGTTTCCAGCAATTCTTCCTTTCGAGCCAGGCTATGACATGATAGCTAAAATGTGACATAACAGAGTACCAGGGGCTGTGTAAACCCTTCCTCATTAAGTGGCTTTATGTAAATTTTTGTCAGTAAGTAAACAATTAGAACTTGTAAACACTATTGATTTAGACCACTTCTCACCCATATGACCCACAGAAGTCTCTATCAGATGGCCTCCTCGGAATCCACAGCCCACTGCTGTGTACAGAACAGTAATGGGAGTCTAGCAAGGATGAGATTCTCTGTTTGATCGGCCAAGGAATTGTTGAGTTTGTGGGAGACATTTTTCAAAACTTTTTTTTTTTAAATCTTGCCATTGAGTTGCGCTTGGTCTTTATATTGAGCTAAATTTAGGCAAATAAGAAGAAAGCCATGAGGTATTTATGTGTGTCTCCTGTTCCCACACCTGGTTGCTGCCCAGCACCTGCTGATCATGTGCAGGTCCAGCTAGTAACTGGGAGGGCAAGTCCTGCTGACCAGGCTCCATAACAGAGTCCAACACTTCCTTTGTTCTGAATTGACTCCGAACTTAATTTGAGTCGGGGACTGTCTCAGGTTGTATTTTCCTTAGTGGCTTGATGAGCAAAGAAAAAGAAAAAATAGTTAGTTTACAAATGCTTCCTAAATGCCATTTTCCAAGTCAGGTCTTGTCCAGGAAATAGAGAGATTAGTGGGCGCTCATCTGGGCATTTTTCATTTCCTTAGGAAAAAGAAAGAATTGTTTCAAGGTTCTGGTGGACTAGTTTGAATCCTGCTTTGGCTTTTTCCTCTTGCCATCCTTGTTTTGGGTTCCCTTTCCTCACAGCTTCTCTCTACTCTATAGGACTGAATGGCTGTGATCGGCTACAGGTGGTGATGCTTCAGGGTTCTAAGGGTTAGCTGGAGGCGATTCTTTGTTATTGGCATTGCCTTCAGCCTGGTAGTTGAGAGCAAATACCTAGCTTGTGTGGTGTGTCCAATGCCCAGTGGTATGGGGGATTGTCTCAAGACCCCAGGGTTAATGCAAAATGCAAGCAGCAAACCTCAGTTGTATATAAAGTGATTATCAGAGAGCTATCTTTATCCCTCAGTGTGATGTATAAATAGATATACAGCGGGAGAGAGATGGAAAAGATGAGATTCTGACCTATTTAGTATTTTGACCTGTGAGATTTTTGACATATTTAGTATTTGGAAATAGCTCAGTAGGGAGTCAATTGGTTTATTTTCCAGTGACTCAAGAAGCTTTATGGAACTGACTTTATGCCCACTTGGAGGCTGGACACAGAGAAGATGCTGGAAAATTAAATGTAATTAAGCCAACGTTTGTTGTACATCTGCTGTGCTTCAGGCATCTTCCTAGGCTCCTAAGATCATGGATGGACAAGATGTAGTCCTTGACTGAAAGAAACTTGCTGATGCATCAGATCACTCCCTCCCTCTAAACAAACAAGACACAGGCTTAGAAATGATGAGATGCCTTGGCTTCTCCTCAAGCGCCTTGCATAATCAAGAGGCTGCCTCCCCGGACCCCTGCCTCATCCGGGGTAGTGGGCTTCAGTAGGTGACTGCCAGCATTTGTAGGTGGACACACGCTAATAGCTGCCCGTTTTGTCTTTATTTCCCTGTCCCAGTGTATGTGTGTATGCTTCTTTCTTTCCCATGATAACCCTTAAGGATAGTCATGCAAATACACAAATAAGTTCTGTATGTATATCCCACAAATTCTACAGCATTTCTCCTGTTATCTTCTGCATGGACAAGCCCTTTGTAGTGGAGTGTATTTTATCTGTGGTGCATAAACAGTTGGCCCTTTGTCTGTGTAACTTTTACTTGAAGACTGTTCTCTGCAGATGCTTAGCTTTTTTTTTCGGTATTGACATAATTCATCTCAGCTGATAAGTTTTAGTCCCTTTTCCTAGTCAAATGGCATCTAAAATTTAACTAAACATTCCCTCTGTGTTTACTCTTCGAGTTGATTTGGGTGGTCGGGGCTGTTTGCTTATTCATGAGTTGTATTTAAAATGCTGTCTTTTCTAAAACACCCTGTAGGTTGCTACACTCTGAATTTGCAGCTCTGCTACCAACCGTGTTTCCAAAGTTGTACAATTTATGTGTGCCTTGACCATGATAAGGTTTTTAAAAAAATGTTGTAAACATCACTAGCTACTGGGGAGGCTAATGTGACACGTTCTTAAAGAATACTGACCTGGATGAATTTGTCCCGGGCTTTTAGAGAGCACTGGGCATTTCATCCTAATTTAAATGTAATAGGACAACATTCACCATTTTCAAAGGGTAGAACTTCCAAGGAAGGGAAATGGTATAAAGAAGATTATGAAATCATGGGAAAGAATAAAAGTGTTCTTTAAAAAGCAGATCAATAGCTGGCTTAAAGTCCTTAGATTATAAACTGATAATGCAGAGTATTGAAATAAAAATATGGAGCTTGAAAAAAAAATATGGAGCTTGGGCATGTGATGGAGCAAGAGTGGAAAGCCAGCTCATTAAAAAAGGGGAGGGGGGAAAGGATGTAAAGAAACCCTTCAGAGTGCACTGAATAACGTTTGCACTGGGACCTCCTCTGCATTCAAATGAAAAAATAAGCTTTAGTTAATATGCTTAGGTTTGTTAAGAGCATATGAGGAGTTCCCCGTACTGCCAGGTAAATTTTGCACTCCCGTGATAAAATGTGGAACTATGTACAATTTCAGAGGGGTTTGAGAAAAGCTTCTGCAGATGCCAGTGAGTACCTTTGCATATGTATAAACCTTAGTGCTTTCACTGGGTGACATGGACATTACCGATTCCACTATTGTCTGTGGTCTGTACCATTTATGATTCTTGGTTACAGATGTTGAAACCCAGGAAAATTAAGTAAAAGGGGATTTGTTAGGAGGAAAAAAAGGGGGAACAGTGAGCATCCGCCAAAGTCCAGGGTACCAGGTGTAGAGTGGGCCAGGAACAAGGAGTTTCCTCAGGATGCCAAAGGTGTGGAAAAGGAAGCCTGGCATGCCGCTCCAGTGAGAGTGGTCTGGCCGGAGGGCCATTGGTGCTGCTCTGATTAAGGACTCACCATTTCTCTCTATTTTTGCGTCACTTGCTCAAGTTGGAAGGCTCTATGAGAAGGTGTCTTCTTGGTCAAGCTTAGACCACAGGTCCACCCCTGGAAAGGATCAGGCCACCACAGACTCTCAAATGAAAAAGCAAGTCCCTGGACTTACGTCCTCATCATGTGTCAACTACTGAAGGAGAGGCATTTGTTTAGGAAGTTAGGGTACACTTGGGAAGGGGAATGGGTACTGGGTATCCAGAAAATGATAGGTGTCTGCTACACCGTCTTATTAAGTAGTATTCATTAAATGGCATAATTGCAGGGTATTAAGTAACCTATGAAGTAGTTTAGAAAATGATAAGGCTTTAAGCACATAATTATTTTATGTTGTGTTATTTTATTGATTGAGAGAGAGAATATGCAAGCACATGAGCAGATGGGGGGAGGGACAGAAGGAGAGAGAGAGAGAATCTTGAACAGACTCCATGCCCAGCCCTGAGCCCAATGCGGGGCTGGATCTCATGATCCTAAGATCATGACCTGCGTCAAAATTGAGGGTCGGATGCTCAACTGACTGAGCCACCTGGGTGCCACATCAGCACATAAAATTTTAAATGGCTAAGACTAACCAAGAAGTAAAAGACTGAAATATGGGGGAGCCACGGCCACATATGAGGTCGTGATTGACTCCAAGGCAAAGGTCATGTCTGTGGTCTTTCTGGGAGAGAGCATTTGCTTTGCCTGTGGCTTGTAATCTGTTAGTCAAGGTAGGTACTTGAGGTTTAAGTACATGAGTGAATGAAGCAGAATTACTACACTGAGGATCCTCTGTCCCACTTGCTGGGGACAGGGACTTCAGTTCCCGCGTTTGTAAGATGGAGTTCACAATAACCTCATAGTTTGGTTTGAGTATTGCATAAGGTAATCCATGTGAAGCCTCTGACCCCAGGTTTGGCTCAAAGCAGTATCTATAAATGTTAGCATAGTGGAGTCTGTCCCTGTGTTGCTTAAAAACCCCTGGACCCACCCCTGTTCACCTGTAGTTGAGGTGGACACTCCAGGCTGCTGATAGGTGGCTTCCTTTCTCCAGGGTGTCTGTCTCTTAGTCTATGGGATATTCACAGACCACAGGCACTAGCCCAGCTCAAGCACTGGGCAGCAGGAGATGACAAGAATTTAATGCAAACAAAGAATGGATATCAAGGGAGGTGGGGGATGAGTGTTCTGTTTCTCCAGCTCTTGGTAGGAAAATTCAAGGGCTTGTCTTCCATGGTTTCATCAGTGAGGTCCCTTCAGGATTTAATACTGGGTGCCCATGGCAGTCAGTGCATCGTTGTTTTCCTCTTATTGTCCTGCTTTTCTCACTTGTCCTTCCTGGGTTCAATTACTAAATAAGCTCCCTGCAGCCAAGTCCTCACATTGAAGTTCACTTGTGGAGGAAACCCAACTCAGACAGGGGCATAGTCTATCAAGAAATTATTAAAGGAAGGATTGATCCCAATGATAAATCCATTTTTGACCCCCAAAAATGTGTTCGCCTTGTTTATTTTGTGGTGTCTGGAGATAAATAAGGAAAGAATAAGCAAAGACAATATTCATTTGAGGCCACAACTCTCAGTGATGGACTTTCATAGGAGAGGAGGAATTGATAAGTGCTTGTTATCACTTCAAGAAAATTGAGTTCTCAGATCTCATCCTCAGATAGGATGCTCAAAGTCCTCTCTAGGTCAGTAGTATGTTCCTGGACACAAGTGGTTGCTTCTCTGAGTCACAGAATTTCAGATTTCCCCAAAATGAGGACCAGGACAGTGTGCCAATAGCCTGGAACTACGGATGAGTGGGAGGAAGGAAATGGATAGGGTGTAAGTGTATACCTAGTGGACAAAACAAAGAAAATACCTAGAACATAAGACATTTGGGAGGTTGAGGGTGTGTGTGTCTGAGTCCCAGGCAACAGGATATGAAGAGTTTCCTAAATAAACACATGACATGCAGGCTTCAGAGGACTGCCTCATTTCCCCTCCTGAGCTCTAGACACACCTGTCTCCCAGTTTCTCAGATGTTCCAGGCATCAGGAGACTTGTCATGAGACTTCCTCAACCTGGATTGTTCTTAGACACTCCAGACCTTTCATTTGTTTAAATTCTTATCAGAGCCAAGCTGTATGAGCTAACAGTTGCTGCATAACGTACTGTCCCAAAGCAGTCATTGTGTCGCTGCTGGATTCACTTAGGATAGTTGGTCTCTGTTGTTGACTATGATGGCTCCTTTGGGCCTTCAGGGCTCCTGTCTCTCATGGAGATGTTCTAGAAGCAGCAAGGTCCCTTGAGACCTAGGTTCAGAACTCACATGGTATCACTTCTGTGAGATTCTGTTGGTCAAAGACAGTCCAGATGCTAGAGGTGAGGCAGTAATCACTACTTCTTCATGAACTGTAGTGACTCCATGGCCATTTCCAATCTGTGACATGACTCAAATAGCCTTTCTTCAGAGATGCCTGATAACTCTCTTGCCAGGCTATGTCACAACCCTCCCGTTTTATTTTGTCACGTCACTCTGTATCACTTTGTCCCCAAATGTGCTCTTCATTGTACAGTTACTTCTTTAACGTGTGCCCCACTCTAACTTCCATATTTATTGTCATATCCTTGGCATTTAGTATAGTGCCTGGCACAAAGTAGTTAGTAATTCTTCCTTGAGTGATTGAAGGACGGTTTTGGGGACAAGTATAAAATTGAGTGTGGTAATAGAGGAACTGTTCAGGAGGATGTGAATCCAAAAGGCTATTGGCATATGCATCATTTCTGTACTCATTCACTTACAGAAAGCTCCCGAGCCCCTCCTGAGTGCGGTGCACTTGGCTGGATGCTCTGCAACATGTACAGAATATAAGAAAGGTCCATGTATTATAAGGTGTAGTACAGATCTAAGATGCATGGACAAATGCCTAATTTATTATCTAGAAAGTGATTTATTGGGAAAGAATGTGTAAAATGACTTGAGAATTTAGAGGATGCGAAGGAGAACTTCTAGTCACTATCACTATATGTCTTTTTTTGCCTATTTTTTCTCAGTTTGAAAACTAACTGCTCTTGCATGTACTTTGCTCTCTGTGAGGAATACTTCCCTTTGGACCCGAGGGGGTACTTTGTAAACCATGGAAAGCAACTCACGGTCTTAGGCAAAGACAGTGTGTTTCTTTCTGACCATTCACATTCTTCAGCCTCGATCCCTTCTGGGTCATCCTCCAACTGGGTCTACTCTCTGGGGTCACTGTTCACGATCCTTCATTTTCTGCCCACAGCCTATATACTAAAACCGAACTTTGAATGTAGCATTCCCCCAGGGAGTGCTTCTACTAATTCATCTATCCCAGTTGTGCCAACCAGGGGTCTTTTAAAGTTGTAGGACTTTCAGGTATTACATTTGGCTGTTAGATAAGAGATTTTGTTGTAGGTAGGTAGCTTTCATGTTTCTATTCCTCTCTCATCTTGCTAGTGAGGATGGGATTCTGATACCCCAGGGGGTAATAGACAACATGTAAAGATCTTTACTATGTGTCAAGCACAAAACCAAGAACTTTCACACATATTTGATGAATTCTTAGTTACAGACAACAGAAACCACTCTAGGAAGTTAAAGTCACTGGAGAATTCAAGTGGTAAAGATAGCTCATAGGAGCCTTGGGGGTTCACTGGGTGAGGTGGCCGACTCTGGATTTTGGCTCTGGTCATGATCTCAGGGTGGTGGTAAGATCAAGTTCTGCTGAGGGCTCTGTGCTAAGCAAGGATTCTGCTTGAGATTCTCTCTCTCTCTCTCTCTCTCAAATACAAAATCTTTTTTTTTTTTTTTTTTTCAAAATCTTTTTTAAAAAAAGAGATAGCTCATAAATTCAGTGAGAAGGTCTACAATACAGATGCCCAACTGAGCTACCAGAAAAGACTCCTAGAAACACACCTCAAGAACAGATTAGCCATGGGAGGTGTAACCTTTACTATGAACAGGAAGCTGGCCACTCAGCTACAGGTTCAGAACCATGTGGTATCTAGTGACTGTGCCCACAAATTGAATGTCCAGCACCTGGCCTATTTCTCCATATGACTCATGGGTGCTTCTAATTTAAAGAAACTAAATGACAGGAGAGGCAGAAAGTGTTACTTTTAGTTTCTTCTTTGGGAAGGTGAGATAGTACACTGTAGGGAACTATCAAAACGTGGAAAAGAGCTTCCAAAAAATTTGGGAAGTGACAGCTGCGAATGTTCTTTCGGTAAATATGAATCACATATTTTGAATATTTCACTTCTATATGATTGATTTCCTGTGAACTCTGTAAGGCAGGGATTAGTACTTCCTCTTCTAAGGTTAGAGGGAAAAGCACAGAGAACCAAATATTGTGTACAAAGTAAGAAATAGAATTGCGATTAAAACCTAGAGTGGTCTGACTCCCAAAGCCTCGGATTTCCTTGACACCATTTTTGGTTGTATTAAAGAGCATTCCTCTTCCCTAACCTCTGGGATTGTCTCAAAAAGCGGTGATCACACTCCTGTTAAACGGATGACTTTGATTCTAAGAACAGAAGTTCTATAGAAATATTTGTGAATCTATCAGCAGCGTTATTTCCATTGGAGAGTCTAAAAGGGAACTAAGAACAGCTACTCTCCTCCACCATATAGAACAGAACCTCTGGGAATATGCAGAGGAGAGGAGGCATGTGGTGGGAGGTGGGGAGTCCGTCCCTGACACTTGTTCAGGCTTTTATGACGAAGCTGTGCTAATGTCTTTAATCACTTCCAAAGAAATGACAAGCAGAGTTCTGTACTAGAGAGGCCTGAACTTTTATCAAGTGGTAGCGTCTTTAGGAGACAGCATGGGAGAAATAGAAAACAGGCCTAAGGAAGGTGCAGAGTCTGCTTTGTTTCACTTTTTTTCCTCCCTAGCAAGATAGAAGTGAGATCTTTCTGTAAAGACCAAAATGGCTCCATGAGAATTGCCATATTAGACAAGAGGTCTTTTTACTTTTTATGCGATGCATTTGTATTGAAAACACATGTTGGAGGCCAAAGTAATTTTCTTTACAGACAATGAATCTTAAAACTGGTTTGAACATTTTTTTTTTTTTAAACCCAAATTCAAATGTTTTAGCACTCCCTGTGACTGGTAGGACTGGAAAAATTGAAAAGAAAAAAACCATGAGGGAGAAAAGGAAGATAAGAGAAGCAAAACCAGAATGGAACTGTGTTTGAAAAGTTGCAAATGACGAGAAATTAAGAAATATGGAGAACCCTCAAAAGGCAGTGTGGGAAATTTTGGTTGTGGTCGTCGCTCACAATTTTAGGGAGAAGTGTACTTATCATTTTTGAATGTTAGACATTTTATAATTCATCTTTTTTTTTTTTTTTTTTTAACTAGAAGAGAAAGTGAGCTCTTAGAAAAAAAAATAACACTTTAGGGTGATCTTGCCCTGGGATGGTCTAATTCTCGTTCCTGTTTGCTATTGTGTTTTTTTTGTCCAGCAATGATCAAGGCAGTATCTTTAAACAAAAGTGAAAAGTTGTCGTGACCTTCACTGTCAGACTCAATTTGAACCAGGCCACGGGACTTTGCGTTTTATTTTTTAAATTAGCCATTCCTGTCTCTTGGTGTTTGTCTACAGGCTGCTCTTGCTGCATGAAAAAGACATGCGGTGGGATGCTTTTACTTGCTTGCACATTTCCACAGAAACAGCAGTGGGCTACCTTTTAAATATGCTCTGAACCAAAGCAGGACTCACTGACATTGCATGAGCTTTGTATTAGGCTTTATTAATATGTTAATATGTGAAGCATTTTGTCTCTGAGTCTTAGTGATCGGGGTCAGCTTCTCCCCATGTTTTCTTCTCTCTTAGCTAGAAGAGAGCATGTTTCCCTTGTGTGGCTTTTGTTGTCATGCTTTTGCTTTCTTGTTGTTGTCTTTTTCTTGAATTGTTGGGTATTACTTTGTTAATAGATGTTGGAATTCTAATTTCCAATTTAAGGGCAAAACTGAACCTCGAGATGTGCTTCTCTAATTTTTCTAAACGTGAAGGAAGTTGGGTGCTGAGGAAGTAAAATGACTTGTTCAGGGTCCCACAGCCAGTTATTGACTTGTGCACTGTCTATTTGAATCTCTCCTCGTGCCAGATGGCTGATGTGCCGAGAGGATGGTGAGGAGGGATAGAGGGCTTCTGCTTTCCCTTCATGGACATGTCAGAGGTTTGAAATAGTCAGATGGGCTTTAATTCACAAATCTTAATTAATTTTCACTCCCCAGCTGTACCAGTGTGACAGTAATAAGATTTAAATCTAGCGGCGCTCTTTTACCATTTTGCCTGGCAACATTGATCATTTTATGAAGCAGGAGCTAAGGACCATTCCAGAAACTTAGGACAACAGGGGCTTCAGTCTTTCACTGGGATCTGCAGAGGGTTGTCAGAGAGGCATTGAATGTAATTCCTCATCTCAGGCTGGAATTTGGAAATACTTCCTCCTATCTAGCCATGCAACTGCTCTTCTCTGGGGAAAGGCTAGGGATTTATACTGCTCTTATCTTCCCTTGAGTATTGTTTTGTTTTTCAATAGATAAACGGAGCTTACACAAATAAAGACCAAGAAAGAACAAAGGGAGGAGCAGATGACTGTGAATGGTGAGTTCAGTTGGGAAGAGCTGGGTCAGAATGAGGTCTTCTTCACCATTTTTTTTACTTCCTATCTGCCCCGTAATTTACTGGAAGTTGTGGATTATTATGGAGCAAAGAATCCCATCATCACGATATGGTCCATCTGAAAACCCTGTATTAAAAGCAAACCAAGCTGTGTTTACCTCCCACTTGCTGAAACTCCCTGGACATCTTTCGTGATAGCTTTATATTTTTGTATATTGAAAAGTTTAATGTAGGGCTTATTTCTCTACATTAAATCCAAATGCTAGATTAACCCACATGCCATCTATTTACAAGACCCCATGATACTGGCTTTCTTTTATAGTGAATGAGACACTGTATGGTAGTATTTCATGAGGGCATAATAATGCTGTGCCGCATCCTAAAATACAGCGTGATGATGCAGTGCAAGTCACAAAAACGTTCATTTGCTTTCAAAATGGCAAATGGGGTTTCAGTGCTAAAGAGCCCATCTCTGGCCATTGTTGCCAATGGAAATCACTTGTCATCAGAGCATCTAAGACTCCATGAAGATCAGCAGCCATTCTCCCCAGAATGTGCATCCTTCAGTACTCAGGCCTTCCTAGGAGTTCTTTGACATGGTCTGAACCTCTTTCTATTTTGTTTATCATTCTTGGTCCTATAACACCACTGTTTACTGGATCTGTATCCACTGAGCATGATGCCCAAACTCTCAGGTACGTGGTGGAGGGATGGGAGAAAGAGGCAGGCATTGTAGGACAAGTTCCTTTGCTTGATTTAATCAGGGACATATTTTCAATTTCTTTAAGGTGTGAAAAATTAGTGTCAGGCCTCCACCACTAGACTGGGGATCCTGTTTTTTACAACCCATGGAAGGAGAATCTTTCTGGACTCTCAGTCTTATTAGAAAGTGCAGGACAAAGTACCTAAGTATGGGCAATTCTATTTAGTTCTTGTGTTAGCATCTTTTACTTAGAGATGTGTGGCCTAAGCTTCATGAGACTTCATCATAGAACCCATGAAAAGAGAAAATATACTGGCACCCATGCTCCTTTTAAACACTTTTGTCAGTGGTTTAGAGTAAGACAATCTAAGAGCAAAGGGAAAACTTGAGAAAGAAGTGGATCCAGTGGGGTTATTTTATCCTAGAGAGACGACATGTCCCTTCTACCAAAGGACTCGGCATGTTCACAAACAATCACTTTTTCAACTGGTAAATATGTTTAGGGAGAAGTGCATTTAGATACCATCTTTACTCATTTATTCTTCAAACTGTAATACAGCACATTTTGGGTTTCAGTATATTGCATTTTAAAACTAATGATGCATTCATTCTAGAGCAAATCTTATTTCTAAGCCCTAATTTAATAGAATTAAACTCTAAGCTGAATTGGTTTTATGAGATAAAACTCTGAAGTTGATAACTGCATTTAGGCATAGTTCAGGTATTGAGTTTCTAATTTGCTTCCTGAGCATGGAAATCCCTCAGATAATCAATATTGACTACCTTTAATTGGTAGGAAAGGCTCTTGCTGAGTTTTCTATCTTCTCCTGAAGGAATTGCCTCTGCACGTTGGTTGTCTGTGCTACTCTCTTTGGTCACAACTGAAAAGCCCTGGGCTTGAGTTCATCTGAAGTTGGATATTTGTTCCTGACCAGTTGACCACAGCTACACTCAGTTCCGTTCAAACAACAATGGGACTTGGACATTTTTTTTTTCCTGTATGCCTTATTAGAGTTTCTGGGTTTATGTTAGTTTCCCTTTAAGACTGCAAATTCAGTCTTTATTGCAGACATTACCATTTTTGTTTAGTGGGGCAGAGGGCAGGCAGGTCAAGATAAGATCAGGAGCTTTCCAAAGGTTGGGGACATTTCTGATTATGGTATGACACTTTGTAAATCAGTTCTAATACCTTCAGAAAATGAAAATCCTGTTAATTGTTAGATGAAGTATTCACAGATGCTACAGGCATTTGGAAATGGGTTTCTCCAAATCCCTTAAAAATCAGCTGCTGGTTTAATTTGGTAAAGGAAATCTACTTTAAATGTGATTTTAAAACACAGGCAAATGTGTATTTTTCTTTTGGAGCAGAGGCCATCGATTCATCACATCCTAGATCCAAATCCTTTAAAAAGAACTTTTTTTCTTGTTGTTCTTGCCAATCTGGGAGGAATTTATTTAAAGGAATTAAATGTGAATACTATGGAACTGCTACTGCACCCAATCTCATTTTTCAGAAATAAGGCAATTTAAAATTTTTACCGTTTCTTTTTTCTTATTATCAAGGTAATACATATTTAGTGTAAAATATCCTTTAAAACTGTGGGATAGCACACGAAATCAAAATAAAATGTAATCTGCCACCTACACATAATCATTGCTAACATTGAAGAGTATATACCCTCTTTTTTCTTCCATGCATATATGCTTTTGTACAGTATATGAAATTAGGATCAAAATGTACATACTTCTTTGTGAACTGCTTTTTAAATTAAAAGTTATATTGGGAACATTTCCTCATGCTGTTGAATACGCTTTTACAGCATGATTTTTTATTTGATCCACACTATGGATGCACCATAATATATTTAACTGATTCCCTGTTATTGGGCATTTATTTTCCTCCACATTTCTTAGTATTATAAATAATGTCATGATAGATAACCTTGAGCATAAATCTTGTAAAGCAGTTTTTAACACCATACTATTTTATATGTATGGAAAATCTTGCCCCAAGAACCCCCACTTGGTGATGTTTTTGCTGTGTGTTCTCTGACTGATTTTTTTCCTGTCTTTATTGTTTGAGAAATTCTCCGTCATGATGATGAAATGTTTATACATTTAGGTTATTTGTAAAGTTGGGCCCTTTAAGTTCTGTGCTATAGTAAATACTTTCTGAGCTTGTTGTATTTTCCAGAGATGACTAAATCTACGTATTTTATTCCCACATATAAATTTGCATGAATTTCAAGGTGGGTGTGGGGAAGGTGAACTGATTCTCAAATCAGAAGGGCTTTGGCATTTGAAATGTAGAGCAGCGTTAGTCCTCCTCCTGTGGAGAAATCCCCATGTTATAGGTGACCTTGCCAGCTGCACCTGTGGCCACCCACCTGCCCCACCCTAGGTATTTGCAGCCCACTGAAGTTGGCTCGCTCTCTGATAGTTCAAAAAGGCCACTAAATGTGAAACCCAGACTGAAATGCTGGGAAAGTAAGTCATGGATCTGGCAAATTTCAACGCAAGTAAATTACATTTTGTCAGCTTCATTGCCCTGAATTTCATGTGCAAATGTGGGACATTGAGCGACTGGCATTTGGAAAAAAAAAAAAAAAAAGGAAAAAAAATAGCTAATGTCTTATTAATGCAAACAATCTCTGATTCAAATGGCTGCAGGCAAGAAGCCATTACTAGTTCATGGGACGATTGCTGTTTTTCCTTCTGTTCATATTGATTTATCAGAAAAATTTAAGGAAATTTTGTTTTTGCTTCCCACGGGAGTGGAAGCACCAGTGGCTTCTTTGGAAAGATATAGGCTTTTGGAGGCTTGTAGAAACCAAGGAGATTTGGGGTCCTCATTCATCCCAGAGTGCCCACGCATTCTGACTTATGTAACAATATGTGCATGCTCTTGAGTCGGCATCCACACATGCCTCCTTTCACTGCAGATCCTTGTGCTTTCTTCTCTGTGGTTAACCTCTCAGAAAAGCTCTTGTTGAAAAACCCTGGTACTGGATCAACATGGTAGGTGTTTTATGTCCTTTACAAAGAACCAGAGGTCTTAGGTTGCCTTCTAGAAATATAAGAATTGGTTCTCCCTTTTTTGGTGGAGGAGGAAGGAGGGATAAATTCCTTTATCTCATCAACTCCAGCAAACTTGGTATTTTGTGCTTTCCTTTCTATTAGATCAGAGAAAGTACCGAACTTCAGAGAAGCAAAAGTCAATTCCTAGTTCAGTACATTCATTCCTATTTTTATCGATCTAAAATAAGAACAAATGTGTGCTTTTTTAAATATTAACTTTCCATACCAGAGGGAATGTGACATTCAAAATTCCAGCAACTTTATGGACAGGTTAGACCTAATGCTACCTGTTTTTGTGGTTTGTCAGTGGTGAGACAGGAAAACATCTGTTTTATTTGCCTCTACTCAAAAACATACACACAAAACAAAGACATAAATGTTGTATATGTGTGTTTGTATGTGCTTTCTTTGTGTTCAGCTGAAAGGTCTTGCAGGAGTCTCATTTTCAGAATCAAAAACAGTTCCTCTTTTATTGGTGTCTTGACTGAGGTGCAGAATGGAGACAAATGACCAACTGTAACACATGTGGCAATAAGGGACCCTCAGAAATTTGGGGAAACTTTGTCAGTCTTATCAGCAAACTCCACAATATACAAAGATCTAGTCCCAGCCAACTTGAAACTTTGACCTTGGCTTCTGCATATCCTGCCAAGTTTTCAGGCATGGGCAAGAAGGTTCTGGCCTTTCTAGGAGAAAAGTCAGACAGAGGAGTCAGGGCTGAAAAGACTGGTGCTTGTTTTACATTGGTGATGATGACCAGTTTCATCAGGTGGAAGCAAAGAGGGCATAATATCAGTTCACAATTCTATTAGACTCAGAGCTCCTCTTCCAATAAAAATATTTTATAGCATCCTCTTTACTAGCCTACAAGAAATACATAGACATTATAACCTACCATTCACATAATTTTAAAAAGTCAATAAAATGCCCCAATAGTAATATAAAGCAAAATTGAAAGGAAAACAATTTATAATAAAATAAGCATTTGCATATGAAAATACTCGGGACAATCATACTAGAAAAAAATGTAGAAGTTAATAACTATACCTTTGTGTAGACTCATGGGTCAGAGACAAATGGGTTAGCAATAAATGTGTTGTATTGCTGATTTGGTTTCATTTTCATTAGGCAGCTTTGTCATGACTTTGACATGGGGAACAACTCTTGGTAGAGTCTGGAACAAAGCAGCATACAGTTGTCTCTTGATTTATCTGAGACAATTATATTACTGGAGAATTTATCTAAGTTCACACTGAATGGTAAGTTTGTTTATATGTGAAAGTATTTAGGTTCCAGGCTCAGATAATGATTAAAAAATTTTTGCCTTTGTAAATGTCCAGTGAGGTATTGGAGAGTCATGCAGAAGGTAGGTGGGACGGTTCTTCATCGTGAGAGAGCGTTTTGGGTCATGCTGGATGCTTAACATTTCTGGATCTGCCCACTATGTGTCAGTAGTGCTGTCCCCATGCTATTGTTGTGACAATCAAGACTGCCTCCGAGAAGTTCCCCACTTAGATCCTTAGAGGAGGATCTAAGAGACACAAATGTGTAGATGCTAATAACTCAATATGAACAAAGCGTCTATGAAATTCTAGCACAAAGTAGACCTGTGTAGGCTCTATATTGATACAGTTTGACGCACAATGGTAAAGGTTCAGCATCCTAAGATTTCAGTAGGAGTTCTTCAGCGTTTGGCTTCTTAGTTCCCTGTGGAGTTGCTTTTTTTTTTTTTTTTTGTGGAGATGCTTTTTAAAGGCATTGACCATATGCTACATTTGAAAACTTACCATGCGCCTGCAGTAGCACTGCAGTAAGCAATATGTATGCATTATTTTACTGAACCCTCCACCTGTAGCTTTTGAAGATGTTAGAGAAAACAGAAGCTATATGAGATAGAACCCCGACAAAACTTACACAGCTGATGCCTGTCAGAGTAAGATTTGAGCTCAAATTTGCCCAAAGAAGTCATAGAACAGCCACCTCAGTGGAGATTACTTTAGGAGAATACTGTTGGATTTTTCCCTCTCCCTGTAAACTGCCCTAATATCTGCTTTAGGGTTGTCTAAAACGGGGCCACACTTTTGTAGAACATCTGGGCTCTTGATGATCATACACAGCATGTGCCCTGTTGAAGGCTTTGTTATGTACCATGTTCTACTGGTTAATTTTCTCCTCTCTGTATTGAGTTCTATATTTTAATCTATGTTCAAGTTCTTTGTAGAAAAAAATAGTTTGTAACCATGTTTTGACAGCAAGAAGACAGACTGTAACTTGGAAGTAGAGATGTTGTGGTCTTTTGTAATTGTGCTTAATCACAATATATTTCAACAAAAGTGAGGTTTAGAAGGAGTAAAAAAAGCAAGAGGATAAAATAGTGGAGGGGCATAGGGCCTTGCATGTTTTGCCCCTAGAGGTCACCCTGGTTGGTGGGTCCCAGATTTTGATAGAATTAGTGGCTATGTCTTCATGATAGATGCTGATGGTGGTGTGCCACCCAAAACCTCTTGCTCCCTTTTACCTGTTGGGTGCCTACACCCCACCCCTCTCACCTCCGACTTCTGCTGGGGAGCTGCTGAGTACATCTGCAACCTTCTCCAGAGGGTTGGTCTTGGCCAAGTAGAACTGCTTCTCCAGAAAGTTCTTAGAATTCTCTCTCTCAACCTGAAAGTGAGACTTCACCTGAAACCACATTTTGTTCCTTCCTTCCCCAGCCCCATCCTGCCATCCTCTCTCTCCTTCTTCTGTAAGCTTTCACTTCACATCTCATGTGAAGAATAAATCATGTGCCTACCTAACGACTGTTTCTGTGGAACCAGACTTGGGACAGACCCAGTTTTCAGAAGGCAACCATGTTGATTGTCAACCAAACTCCTGCAAGACTCAAAATAATGCCCATCTCATTGAACATTTTCTGTCTACTGCCCTCTACAAAACACTTTATATATATTATCTCTTTTATTCACTCTAACAATTTTTTATAGTTGAGGAAACTGGGCTTAGAAATGTTGACTTGCCTGGCAGCATGCGGGTTAGTAATTGATGGCTCTGATCAGAGCCATGTTACTTTGCCTTCCTGGTTACTCATCACTGAAATGGTAAGCCCTCAGCAAAGTCAGTCTTGATTTCCAGGATTCATCGTTGTTTACTAAAAATTGGTCTTGCCAAATGAATCTCGTTTCTTTTCTACAATGAATGAGATGTCACTGGATTAAGGGAACATCCTGGATTTTAGCAGGCCTCTTGGCAAAGTCTCATACAGAATGGAGAAATGTGGACTAATGGGACTGCTGGTTGAATAACCATACTCAGTAAGTTTTCTTTTCTTTCTTTCTTCCTTTTTTTTTTTAAGATTTTAAAAATTTATTTATTCATGAGAGAGAAAGAGAGAGGGAGAGAGAGAGATGGGGTGGGCAGAGACACAAGCAGAGGGAGAAGCAGGTTTCCTGCAAGGAGTCCGATGTGGGACTCGATCCCGGATCCGGGATCTCGCCCTGAGCTGAAGGCAGATGCTCAACCACTGAGTCACCCAGATGTCCCTCAGTAAATTTTCTTAACCAGAGAAAATTACCCTTTTCTACAACGACTCCCAAACCAGAGGTCTTGTTATTTCTTTAAATTTTAAATTAATAGCTTAGATGACAGCACAGGATCTATGCTTTACCAGATGCAAACTGACCAGAACTAACAGGCTGGCTCTCAAAGGCAGTGTTCTGAGGAACATGTTCTGGGAAGCACTGTTCTAAGGAACTTATTTGCCAGTTCTTGTTCTTACGTATTATAGATCGGATATCAGGCATCCCTGCTATAGTCTCATAATAGCTCTTTGCTGAGGCTCAGGCTTGAGCATAGACCAGATATAAAATAGCAAGACTAGAAATGAAAAGCTTGGGCAACCCTGGTGGCTTAGTGGTTTAGAGACTGTCTTCGGCCCAGGGCATGATCCTGGAGACCCGGGATCGGGTCCCATGTCAGGCTCCCTTGCATGGAGCCTGCTTCTCCCTCTGCCTGTGTCTCTGCCTCTCTCTCTCTCTCTCTCTCTCTCATAAATAAATAAAATCTTAAAAAAAAAGAAAAGAAAAGCTCCTGTGTGATCCTGAGAGAGTCCACTTTCTGCTGGTCATCTTACCTCCTGCACTACACATGATGCTTCACTTTTGAGATTAGGACCTGTTCCAGCTGGTGTGTAGGAAAATAATCCCGTGTCCAGACTAGATTAGGTGTAGACTGCATAAAACAAAATCTGTCCCTCTGGGTCTTACTAAAGCTACTAATGGAAAACATTATTAAATGCTATATGCTAGATACAGATCTAGTTATACCATATATATTATCTAATTTAATCTTCACTACAGTCTAGCAAAGAAGCTTTTATTCATCTCATGAGACAGATGAGTAAACTGAGGACTCAGGAGGCTAGCTGGCTTGCTGAAGGTCACTTAGTTACCAGAAGATGGATCCAGGGTTTCATTCTGACTCCAGTCAGACTCTGGACAGACTCAACTCACTGCACTGGATGACTTCATCAGGGTTAAGGCGAGTCTACAGATGCCTTCCGAAGGAGCCTTCTCCTGGCCTGGTTCTGACAGGAGTACTTATTCCTGGGATCAACCAAATCCCCTTTTGGCTCTGTTGTAGTGTGCCGCTAATATTCCTAGACCAGTACCATCCTTACGAGGGCTTTTTAAATCCTAGAATCTTTGAAAACCTAAGAGATGGGTATGGCCTACAATGGAAAAATGGAAAGAAGGGGGAGAGAGAAAGAGAGAGAGAGACCTATTTAAAAACATTTCAAAAATAAAAAAGCACCTGGCTGGAAAGTTTCTACCAAGAAGTCAGTTTACTATTTGTTGGGATCCAAAAACTTGAGGTGGCTTCTCTTCTGTGGCTGAATTTGTCTTTTATTTTTGTTAAAAGTGTGTCTTTTGAAGAGTCCTATCCTGGAAGATTAGTTTTCTGTCCACGTTGAAAGGTTCGCCTCTGTGGATGGGAAGCCCCAGCTTCCACTGTAGGAATGTCACATTTTCTCATGCGCAAGTAGGTAGCAAGAGGGCGCCCAGACATTTGGCTTACTGCTGAGGAATCTGTGCTTATTCATGCATATTTACAAGGTAATTAGTTGTCCATTCATTCATTAGCGTGTTTATAGGGCCACTCGCAAAGCCTCTCAATGCCGCTTGGAGAAGAGAGACAGCCAAGGCACGCCCCCGGGGAACACTTGGGTTAAACAGAGTCACAGCTGGATTTAGTGGAACCTACCAGCCCCAAAACCAGAACTAGTTTAGTAATCAAATGTAGCTTGTCAGTCACCCTGGAATGAGGTATTGAATTGGCTTATTCACATTTCCCTTCCAGAAGCCAGGCAGACACTCAGGAAGTTTCTGTTTTTAAAGAATTTCTCATCCAGGCATATATATATATATTTAAGTAACTCTTATTCAAATTGAGATATAATTTGCTCATCCTTGAATTCACTCTTTAGTATACAGGTCCAGGAAAGTTGACAAACATGTACAGCCCTGTACCTACCACCACAATCAGGGTATAGAACAATTGCTGTGTGTTTGAAAAGTAAAGAGATATTGCATGTAATCTTTTCCGAAATCATTTGAATAGATTGGAAGTGGACATGCCTTTCTACATGGCGCAGGAAAAGATGCTATTTTCTGAGAGTAAGGACTGTTGTGGGAAGGTTTGGATTCATGACAGTGCAGGTAGTTGCAGAGCCATTTTGGGGAAATGCCAGTGGAGCCAGGGTGTCTCCATGGAGTGATCCATCCATCAGCAAAAGGGAGTAAATAGTTCTGCTGACTCAGAATTGATTTAGGATGTGTTATTTAATTTTCTAAAGCTTGTTCTTTCTTTCTTTCTTTCTTTCTTTCTTTCTTTCTTTCTTTCTTTCTTTCTTTCTTTCTTCTCTCTTTCTTTCTCTCTTTCTCTTTCTCTCTCTTTCTCTTTTTCTCACTTTCTCTCTTTCATTCTCTTTCTCCTTCCTTCCTTTCTTCCATGTAAAAAATGAGGATAATGTTATATGCCTTCATGAGTTAATAACATTCCCAAGATCCCCTGAAGAGTTGGGCATGCGCTTCTGTATATCTAAAATAAGCTCCCTAGCCACTTGAGGCTGGATCCACCATAGAGGAAGATGCTTCTTGCGCAGAAATCCTTTGCATTCTTGATGAGCCCCTCCTGGATATCAAAGGGCGGCACTGTGTAGACCTTGTGTTTTTGAAAATCTCTCCCTATGTCAGATCTGAGACAAAAACATCTAGCTCTTCAAACGGTCTTCTCACTTTCAAATCCCCTCTGAATCTTTGTTTTTTTCCATGTCCACGAACGTACTTCCTGTGGTCATGTGCTTGTTTCAATATTTTAGTTCCTTGGGCATTTCAAAATGGCTTCAAACTCACTTCCTTTAGGAAATTTCCATCTAAACTCACCTTGTGAAGAGTAGAGGGTGTCAGTGCATGGCCGCTTAAAAGAAGAGTTCGTCCTGCCTCCACTTCTTCCGTTCTTCTTGTGTGTCCCAGCAGTCTTTTACTTACTGTCCCTTTGCCCAGCAGAAGCAGCACAGTGTGGGGCCAAGTGCTCCATTTTTAGAGTTGGGCTGCTATCTATCTATACCTGCCTATCTCCATCCATCCATCCATCCATCCATCCATCCATCCATCCATCATCTCTATCATTAATTTGTACCATTCTGTTTATCATCTGTTATCTATCACCTGTCAACTATTTCTGTATCATCTCTAGCACTTACTTTTCTATCATTTGTCTATCTTTCTATTAATCATCTAGCTAGCTCTATTTTTTAAAACATTTTATTTATTTATTAATGAGACACACACACAGAGAGGCAGAGACACAGGCAGAGGGAGAAATAGGCTCCCTGTGGGGAACTTGATGTGGGTGGGACTTGATCCCCGAACCCCAGGATCACCACCTGAGCCGAAGGCAGACCTGCTCAACTGCTGAGCCACCCAGGTGTCCTGCTAGCTCTCTATTTATCCATCCATACCTTCGTCATGCTCGTTATCCTCTCAAGGCATCAGTTTTCTCATCTGTAAAATGAGATTAACAATAATGCCTCAGAGGGCTGTTATGAGGACCACATGATACGATACATATGGCATTTAGAAGAATTCCTATCAGATGGGAAGGCTCTACAGTATCAGCCTCCACTGTCTTAATTGCTCTCATGGCTTCCTTCTCTCCTGCTCCCGTATCCCATGCATAAGGGCAGGGCCATCCTTTCTCATTTGGGGCTTTCTTCAAGCCCTACCTTCAATCAAGTCCAAGCGTTGGTGGCAAAACAGCTGTTCTCTTCACCCCTTTTTCTCACACTCCATCATCAGGACTGAGGTGAATATGTTTTAGCATGTTTTATAGCTCCCTGTTCTGTTTGTGGTTGACTCATTCTCGGTCCCCCCACCCCCTCACTGCCAGAGTTTCGTGTGGTGGCCAGCTCAGTCTCTGCCTTCTTGAGCATGTGTTCAGAAGCAGGATTCTGAGTGGTTAGGTCACTCAAGGGTTTGTGGGTGACAGGGCAAAATGAGGGTGAGCCTGCCCACCTCCTGATTTCATATGGCCCATCAGCAAAGGATGGCGTTTACATTTCTAAATGGTTGAAAGAAAACAAAAAAGGAGAGTATTTCATAACTTAAAATTAAAATTTCAGTGTCCATAAAGTTTTATTGGAACGCAGCTCTGCCCACTTGTTTACAAATTGCCTATGGCCACTGTCACACATTATAATGGCAGAGTTGAATAGTTGGGGCAGAGACAGAGTGGCTTGAAAAGCCTAAAATATTCACTGGCTCTTTATAGAAAATGTTTGCTGACTGCGGGTTTGGAGTCTTGCTCTAAGTAAGTAAACGCAACGATTTCAAAAGCCGAGTATATCCTGATATAAAAAGTGGGCGATTGAAAGCAGATTATTTAAAGGAGAGTTGTCTTTGTGGAGCTGTTGTCTCCCGTTTGCAGTGTTTCCTATTCTTGTTTGATGCATTTAGCACGTTTGATAGTGTGTGCGTGTTAAGTCAGTTTGCATAAAACTTTGCCAAGTCAGGTTCCCGATGCTCTGCCCGCCGGTAAAAGCAGACCCTGTCATCCCCGAGGACTGGGTTTCTCAGGACACAATCGCTTTTCTCGATGGCAAAGGCTTTGTTTCTTTGTGAACTGCGGTAGCTCTTCCTGCATTTCTTTTATTGATGTTCGACACCGGGCCTTTTGTGCCGAATATCTTCACACGTTTTAAAACAGCGCAACGCCGGGCTTTTCAGCTGTGCACACGGAAGGAGCTCAGGCATTGTCTTTCTAGGGGGTGATTGACTTGTTCTTTAAATAAAACCACAGCCTTTGTTCTCAGTTCCCTACTAACTGCCGCATTCAAATTGTTTGCTCTTGTCTAAAATCACTTGTTTGTGCCAGTTATGCCGCAGTCTTGCAAACAATTAAGTGCAATGTTTACAATGTCAATTGACACCTCTTCTGGAAAAATTCTGCAAAAACAAAGAAAGAAATCCAAATAACAAAATGCGGGGGGGGGGGAAGAAAAGAAATCAGGCAGTCCTGTATTTTGTACATAATGTGTTCCTGAAAACTTGTCCAAGAGTGGGACGATTGATTCCCACATTGTAAAGTGGGGGTTCTGTTTGTGGAGAATTAAAAAAAATAGTTACAAAGGGCCTAATTCTGATTTGGGCAGACCATGCCTACCTTGGCTCATCAGAGCTGGGGCGCGAGTGGTGGCAGTGGGTGAGGGCGGTGCAGCCATGCTGGATTTTAGGGAAATTGAGTCAGGCACCTACCCTGACTGTGGTTGATGATGGTTAGGCAGCCCCTGACCTGGAGCCTCTATGTATGGGTATGTTAGGTCCTGCAATAAACGTACAGGGATATATATATATATATATTTATTTATTTATTTAGATTTATCTGTCTCCTTGTGTGTGTATATATATATCTCCTTGTATGTATACACACACACACACACACAGATTTATTTTATTTGAGAGAATGTGATAGAGCATGTGAGCAGAGTGGGGGGAGGAGCAGAGGTTGATGGGGAGGGAGACTCAGAAGCAGACTCCTCGGTGTGCACAGAGCTGGACATGGGGCTTGATCCCACTGCCCTGAGATCATGACCTGAGCTGAAATCAAGAGTTGGATGCTCACCCAGGTGCCCCAGTTCTCCTACCTTATTACTACTAGCATGGATTCTTGTCTAGCTCCCTCCTGTGTGCGCACACACACACACACACACACACACACAAACACACACATGTAGGTGTCACCAGACTGCTTCCAGAGCGAAAACCATGGTGAAGTAGGAGAGGTCAGATGTTAAGACAGGTATGGGACACAGGCTGGAGATTGCACCTCTAATAAAAAAGCTGACTCCAAGTAGCTAGCTTCTATCTAACTGCTTAGTCAGCCCATTAAAACGGCAGCTCTTGGAGCCTGAGATTGGAGGGATGCTTCTTCCCTGCCAAGGTCTTGCGTAGGCACTGGTAGCCCTCCAAGGACCTGCCCTCCTTCAGACACCTTTTCCCTTGGGGGCAGCAGGCATCAGGCAGTGCCATTATGGGCTGGCTTACAATCTTTGTTCTTCATATAAATTACAAAAGTTCATAGAACTGGATTGCAAAGTTTTTTTTTTTAAATTTATTTTTTATTGGTGTTCAATTTACTAACATACAGAATAACCCCCCGTGCCCGTCACCCATTCACTCCCACCCCCCGCCCTTCTCCCCTTCCACCACCCCTAGTTCGTTTCCCAGAGTTAGCAGTCTTTACGTTCTGTCTCCCTTTCTGATATTTCCCACACATTTCTTCTCCCTTCCCTTATATTCCCTTTCACTATTATTTATATTCCCCAAATGAATGAGAACATATAATGTTTGTCCTTCACCGACTGACTTACTTCACTCAGCATAATACCCTCCAGTTCTATCCACGTTGAAGCAAATGGTGGGTATTTGTCATTTCTAATAGCTGAGTAATATTCCATTGTATACATAAACCACATCTTCTTTATCCATTCATCTTTCGTTGGACACCGAGGCTCCTTCCACAGTTTGGCTATCGTGGCCATTGCTGCTATAAACATCGGGGTGCTGGTGTCCCGGCGTTTCATTGCATCTGTATCTTTGGGGTAAATCCCCAGCAGTGCAATTGCTGGGTCGTAGGGCAGGTATATTTTTAACTGTTTGAGGAACCTCCACACAGTTTTCCAGAGTGGCTGCACCAGTTCACATTCCCACCAACAGTGTAAGAGGGTTCCCTTTTCTCCGCATCCTCTCCAACATTTGTTGTTTCCTGCCTTGTTAATTTTCCCCATTCTCACTGGTGTGAGGTGGTATCTCATTGTGGTTTTGATTTGTATTTCCCTGATGGCAAGTGATGCAGAGCATTTTCTCATATGCATGTTGGCCATGTCTATGTCTTCCTCTGTGAGATTTCTGTTCATGTCTTTTGCCCATTTCATGATTGGATTGTTTGTTTCTTTGGTGTTGAGTTTAATAAGTTCTTTATAGATCTTGGAAACTAGCCCTTTATCTGATATGTCATTTGCAAATATCTTCTCCCATTCTGTAGGTTGTCTTTGAGTTTTGTTGACTGTATCCTTTGCTGTGCAAAAGCTTCTTATCTTGATGAAGTCCCAATAGTTCATTTTTGCTTTTGTTTCTTTTGCCTTTGTGGATGTATCTTGCAAGAAGTTACTATGGCCGAGTTCAAAAAGGGTGTTGCCTGTGTTCTTCTCTAGGATTTTGATGGAATCTTGTCTCACATTTAGATCTTTCATCCATTTTGAGTTTATCTTTGTGTATGGTGAAAGAGAGTGGTCTAGTTTCATTCTTCTGCATGTGGATGTCCAATTTTCCCAGCACCATTTATTGAAGAGACTGTCTTTCTTCGAATGGATAGTCTTTCCTCCTTTATCGAATATTAGTTGACCATAAAGTTCAGGGTCCACTTCTGGATTCTCTATTCTGTTCCACTGATCTATGCGTCTGTTTTTGTGCCAGTACCACACTGTCTTGATGACCACAGCTTTGTAGTACAACCTGAAATCTGGCATTGTGATGCCCCCAGATATGGTTTTCTTTTTTAAAATTCCCCTGGCTATTCGGGGTCTTTTCTGATTCCATACAAATCTTAAAATAATTTGTTCTAACTCTCTGAAGAAAGTCCATGGTATTTTGATAGGGATTGCATTAAACGTGTATATTGCCCTGGGTAACATTGACATTTTCACAATATTAATTCTGCCAATCCATGAGCATGGAATATTTTTCCATCTCTTTGTGTCTTCCTCAATTTCTTTCAGAAGTGTTCTATAGTTTTGAGGGTATAGATCCTTTACATCTTTGGTTAGATTTATTCCTAGGTATCTTATGCTTTTGGGTGCAATTGTAAATGGGATTGACTCCTTAATTTCTCTTTCTTCAGTCTCATTGTTAGTGTATAGAAATGCCATTGATTTCTGGGCATTGATTTTGTATCCTGCCACGCTACCGAATTGCTGTATGAGTTCTAGCAATCTTGAGGTGGAGACTTTTGGGTTTTCTATGTAGAGTATCATGTCATCGGCGAAGAGGGAGAGTTTGACTTCTTCTTTGCCAATTTGAATGCCTTTAATGTCTTTTTGTTGTCTGATTGCTGAGGCTAGGACTTCCAGTACTATGTTGAACAGCAGTGGTGAGAGTGGACATCCCTGTCTTGTTCCTGATCTTAGGGGAAAGGCTCCCAGTGCTTCCCCATTGAGAATGATATTTGCTGTGGGCTTTTCATAGATGGCTTTTAAGATGTCGAGGAATGTTCCCTTTATCCCTACACTCTGAAGAGTTTTGATCAGGTATGGATGCT
Source organism: Canis lupus familiaris (assembly GCF_011100685.1). NCBI lineage: Eukaryota > Metazoa > Chordata > Mammalia > Carnivora > Canidae > Canis > Canis lupus. The sequence continues at coordinate 79,961,187 of NC_049226.1, read as the reverse complement.
GTATTTTGTCAAATGCTTTCTCTGCATCCAATGAAAGGATCATATGGTTCTTGGTTTTTCTCTTTTTGATATGATGAATCACATTGATTGTTTTACGGGTGTTGAACCAGCCTTGTGTCCCAGGGATAAATCCTACTTGGTCATGGTGAATAATTTTCTTAATGTACTGTTGGATCCTATTGGCCAGTATCTTGTTGAGAATTTTTGCATCCATGTTCATCAGGGATATTGGTCTGTAATTCTCCTTTTTGGTGGGGTCTTTGTCTGGTTTTGGAATTAAGGTGATGCTGGCCTCATAGAACGAATTTGGAAGTACTCCATCTCTTTCTATCTTTCCAAACAGCTTTAGGAGAATAGGTATGATTTCTTCTTTAAACGTTTGATAAAATTCCCCTGGGAAGCCATCTGGCCCTGGACTCTTGTGTCTTGGGAGGTTTTTGATGACTGCTTCAATTTCCTTCCTGGTTATTGGCCTGTTAAGGTTTTCTATTTCTTCCTGTTCCAGTTTTGGTAGTTTGTGGCTTTCCAGGAATGCGTCCATTTCTCCTAGATTGCCTAATTTATTGGCCTATAGCTGTTCATAATATGTTTTTAAAATCGTTTGTATTTCCTTGGTGTTGGTAGTGATCTCTCCTTTCTCATTCATGATTTTATTAATTTGAGTCTTCTCTCTCTTCTTTTTAATAAGGCTGGCTAATGGTTTATCTATCTTATTAATTCTTTCAAAGAACCAACTCCTGGTTCTGTTGATCTGTTCCACAGTTCTTCTGGTCTCGATTTCGTTGAGTTCTGCTCGAATCTTTATTAACTCCCTTCTTCTCTTGGGTGTAGGATCTATTTGCTGTTTTTTCTCTAGCTCCTTTATGTGTAAGGTTAGCTTTTGTATTTGAGTTCTTTCCAGTTTTTGAATGGATGCTTGTATTGCGATGTATTTCCCCCTTAGGACTGCTTTTGCTGCATCCCAAAGATTTTGAATGGTTGTATCTTCATTCTCATTAGTTTCCATGAATCTTTTTAATTCTTCCTTAATTTCCTGGTTGACCCTTTCATCTTTTAGCAGGATGGTCCTTAACCTCCACGTGTTTGAGGTCCTTCCAAACTTCTTGTTGTGATTTAGTTCTAATTTCAAGGCATTATGGTCCGAGAATATGCAGGGGACGATCCCAATCTTTTGGTATTGGTTCAGACCCGATTTGTGACCCAATATGTGGTCTATTCTGGAGAAAGTTCCATGTGCGCTTGAGAAGAATGTGTATTCAGTTGAGTTTGGATGTAAAGTTCTGTAGATATTAGTGAAATCCATCTGGTCCAGTGTATCATTTAAAGCTCTCGTTTCTTTGGAGATGTGCTTAGAAGACCTATCAAGTATAGAAAGAGCTAGATTGAAGTCACCAAGTATAAGTGTATTATTATCTAAGTATTTCTTCACTTTGGTTAATAATTGATTTATATATTTGGCAGCTCCCACATTCGGGGCATATATATTGAGGATTGTTAAGTCCTCTTGTTGAATAGATCCTTTAAGTATGATATAGTGTCCCTCTTCATCTCTCACTACAGTCTTTGGGGTAAATTTTAGTTTATCTGATATAAGGATGGCTACTCCTGCTTTCTTTTGAGGACCATTCGAATGGTAAATGGTTCTCCAACCTTTTATTTTCAGGCTGTAGGTGTCCTTCTGTCTAAAATGAGTCTCTTGTAGACAGCAAATAGATGGGTCCTGCTTTTTTATCCAGTCTGAAACCCTGCGCCTTTTGATGGGGTCATTAAGCCCGTTCACATTCAGAGTTACTATTGAGAGATATGAATTTAGTGTCATCATGATAACTATTCAGTCTTTGTTTTTGTGGAATGTTCCACTGAACTTTTTCTTAAAGGGGAATTTTAAGAGTCCCCCTTAAAATTTCTTGCAGAGCTGGTTTGGAGGTCACATATTCTTTTAGTTGCTGCCTGTCTTGGAAGCTCTTTATCTCTCCTTCCATTTTGAATGAGAGCCTTGCTGGATAAAGTATTCTTGGTTGCATGTTCTTCTCATTGAGGACCCTGAATATATCCTGCCAGCCCTTTCTGGCCTGCCAGGTCTCTGTGGAGAGGTCTGCTGTTACCCTAATACTCCTCCCCATAAAAGTCAGGGATTTCTGGTCTCTTGCTGCTTTAAGGATCTTCTCTTTATCTTTGGAATTTGCAAGCTTCACTATTAAATGTCGAGGTGTTGAACAGTTTTTATTGATTTTAGGGGGGGATCTCTCTATTTCCTGGATCTGAATGCCTGTTTCCCTTCCCAGATTAGGAAAGTTTTCAGCTAGAATTTGTTCAAATACATATTCTGGCCCTCTGTCCCTTTTGGCACCCTCGGGAACACCAATTAAACGTAGGTTTTTCTTCCTCAGGCTGTCGTTTATTTCCCTTATTCTATCTTCATGGTCTTTTAATTGTCTGTCTCTTTTTTCCTCAGTTTCCCTCTTTGCTATCAACTTGTCTTCTATGTCACTCACTCGTTCTTCCACCTCGTTAACCCTCGTCGTTAGGACTTCTAGTTTGGATTGCATCTCATTCAATTGATTTTTAATTTCTGCCTGATTAGCTCTAAATTCTGCAGTCATGAAGTCTCTTGAGTCCTTTATGCTTTTTTCTAGAGCCACCAGTAGCTGTATAATAGTGCTTCTGAATTGGCTTTCTGACATTGAATTGTAATCCAGATTTTGTAACTCTGTGGGAGAGACGACTGTTTCTGATTCTTTCTTTTGAGGTGAGGTTTTCCTTCTAGTCATTTTGCTCAGTGCAGAGTGGCCAAAAGCAAGTTGTACTGGGAAAAGGAGAAAAAGAGGAGAGAAAGAAGGAAAGAAAAGAGAAAGAGAAAAAAAAAAGGAAAAAAAAGAAAAAAAAAGAAAAAGAAAGAAAAAGAAAGGAGAAAAAAGTGGGGTGGGGGAAGGAAACAAATCAAAAAGCAAAACAAAAAAAAAAAAAAAAGAAAAAGAAAAAAAAAAAAAAAGAACCACGGGGGAGAGTCTTCTGATTCTGTGTACTTTAAGTCCCTTGGCTTCCCCTGGAAGTTGTCAGTCAGTCTAGCTGGTCTTCTGGGGGAGGGGCCTGCTGTGCTGATTTTCAGGTGTTAGCAGTTGGGGGAGCTGCTGTGCCCCTGCCTGGTGTTGTTTACCCCGTGAGGCCGCAGGAGGAACAGCCCCAGTGGCGGGGCAGCTCTGGAAACCTGGAGTCAGCCCCCGCAGTAACTCCGGAGCTCTCTGTCTGCAGGGCCTGGAGGCTCCGGGGCGGGGCCGCTGATGTGCTCAGCTGGGGCAGGAGCGTCCTCGCTGTCCTGGGCCCTCCCGGCCTCTGCCTGTCCCGGGGGAGGCCGGATCCTGGGCTGTGTCCCGGCGCCCTGTGCTCCGGGGCAGCCGCCCCCGAGCCCCCCGGAGCTGCTCCGGGTCCCGCCGGGTCCCGCCGTGCGCGCTGCAGCCCTTAGGGAGCTCGGCGCACTCTCCTGGGCGCGCAGTTGCTGTTACTGTCCCGGGGAGCCCGAGGGCATCCCCGCCCTCCTGGGTCCTGCTCCACCTCCCTGCGGGCCCCTTTCCGCCCGGGAAGGTCGGTGCAGCTCCTGCTCCTCCGGGACGGGGCTCTCCTGTCCTGGGGACACTCCCCCGGCCTCAGCCCGGCTCCTCGCGGGGCCCCTCCCCCTCGGAGGCCTTTGTTTCTTTACTTCTTTTTCCCCGTCTTCCTACCTTGATAGAAGCGCGAACTCTTCTCACTGTTGCATTCCAGGTGTTCTCTCTTTAATTCTCAGGCCGAATTCATAGATTTTCAGGATAATTTGAAGGTTTTCTAGGTAATTTGGTGGAGACAGGTGATTTGGGGACCCTACTCCTCCTCCATCTTGCCCCTCCCTCTGGATTGCAAAGTTTTACATTATATACTAGCGTGCTAAGAAAATGTCACTTTTTTTAACGTTCTGTAGCAGATCTACTCTTCCCTGGTTAAATCCCAAACTGCTGGGTATCAAGGAAAATAAAATTTGGTTTGATTTGACAAATTAAATAGCTTCTTAGTATAGGTCTCTTTTGGGTAAAGATTAGTCTTTCATATTTCTTCCCCTGCTTCTGTTGTTCTCCAAGAGAGGCCTTGGATGGGTGGTAGAGGAATCTCAAGTCACAGTGGGCGTGTGGCTCATGCTTGTTCGTCCCTGTCCTGCCCACTGGACTAGCCTGCGGTGAAAGGGGAGTGAGGTTCTTGGGAGCTGTCGCGCCATTTCAGGGCGATGGGTGCATGCTTCCTCTTTTTCTTGAATCAGAGAAGTGAGGAGAGCTTTAATCCTATAAATTTATTATGATGGACTCGACAGCTTCACAAGGGTGGACATTAAAAATGCCCTTGAACACTTCACTCCATTTAACTGTATGTACATGTTCCATTTGGCTGAAAATTTAGCAAGATTATTTCATGTTTCCAATCATAGTGATTTCTTAGGTAGGTTCATGCGAAGATTACCTTCTAACCTGTCAGTCTCTCATATACTCTTGTCCCCCTGAAAGGTTCTGAAAATGTACTCAAAATACTCTAAAGCATATTTTCACTTCACTGTCCATGCAGACCTCAAGTTTTCTCTGCTTTCATAAAGCAAAGCCAGTATACCCTACACCAGCCAGCTCAGCCCAGGAAGCCACTGGCGTCTACCAACATTAGTAGCAGTTGTCTGTGATTAGTGACGTCTCCCATGTGTGTTCCTGATAGAATTTTGTTCTGGTAACTTTCTCACTTGTTTCTGAGGTCCTGATCCTTCCTTTATCTTCAGCTTTGGGGTTCTAGCTTTAGGTTTTCCCTCTGGACTTGAACCTGAGCTGCTCTTTCAAATCTGTGACACATTGTAAGAAGCTTCTTGTTAAACCTCTGGCTTCAGAAAACTCCAGTCCATTCCTGACCTGCCATTGCACACCATACATGTGAACGCATGCACACACACACACACACACACCTACATGTGCCGTAACACCTGTGAACACACTGCCCCCCCCCAACACAGACACACGGACATATACCACACACATATGCACATTTATACGCACACAGTAATAAAAGTTGATCTGCAGGACTTTACTAAAACACACCATTCTTATCTCCCCTTCTGTACAGCTGGATATTTGGAAACATCTTCAGTGAGACTAGAAAAGAACCCTTGTAGGTGACACCTGACATTCAAATGGGAAACTCCCCACTTCAGTAGCACTTCACACTTTGCAAAACTCTTTCAGACTCATTATGGCTCTTAGTTATCTAGAAGCTATACCAGGATCCACTGGAGTTGTCTGAGCTGTGAACCTTCATTAAGATCCGTGTATCTGATTTTTATGTGATGTAAATTAAATAGGCTGTATTTTTTATATAATATATATTATAGAGATATAATATATAATATATATAATAGAGTGTATATATATATATATATAGAGAGAGAGAGCACGCTTGCAAGAGTGAGGAACATTTTCTCTATTTGCCCATGTACCAAATTTTATTAGCGTCCATTAAAAATGACAGAAGATATGCTCATATAAAAAATCTTTTATCTTCCACTTTTGGGAAGGTTAGGAGGGACAGAGAAGAGTGCACAACAGAGCTATGGCATATATTGGCCAGAACAGATCAACCCAAAATAGGAAAAGCACGATCTAAGTCCTAATGTCCTAATGGAAGAAAGGCTTTGTGGGCCAATTTGGAGTACTGTAGATACATTAGTAATTTACCAAATTCAGTCAAAATCTGACAACACTCACACATTTCTAGAGGAACAAGCACCCAATGTCAAGTGGTCAAATTGAAATGGAGACCTGGAAATGCTAAATAGTCAAACATGTCATGTTCAAGTGCATATGACATTGACACTGGGGCTTTATGGATGATTTTTTTTATCCCTACACCATTGTTGAAAGAGAAATATATTTTTTTTTTTTTAGAAATAGCAGGCTGAAGAGAATTCAGCCAATGTGTGCATGTTTCTTTTGTGTGTGTGTGTGTGTGTGTGTGTGTGTGCATGTTTCCAAGAATTCTTGTACCCATAGCGACTCTAGAGTATGGGCATGGATTGCTGCTTGAAGGAAGTTGAAGAGATTTGAAAAGTAAAACACTATTAAAGTATTTCAAATGGTTTGTGTCTCTACCCCAACACTTCTATTTTCCAGCAATTCCAGGCTTGTTTGTTTACCCTAAGTAGTTGAATGGGTCTTGGGAATGTAATGGAAACTTACAACATGTTGGTCAAAAGGTAATCATCATCAGAGGGTGCCTGGCTGGCTCAGGTGGTAGAGCATGCAACTCTTGATCTTGGGGTTGTGAGTTCAAGCCCCATGCTGAGGATAGAGCTGACTTAAAAAGAAGCAAGCATCATGTTATTTTGATGAAGCTCAAAGAACTAAACTCGAGTGGAAGAAATTCAGGTTTATGCAGATATTGTACCATGCAGGTTGGGCTAGATCAAACCATCAATCCATAGATATCAATACCAGTGTAGTTCTAACTCATGCTTACTCATCTTTGTCAGCTCAGGCTGCAGCAACAGAAATTTCATGCCCTGAAGAGCTTAAACAACAGGAATTTATTTTCTCATGGTTCCGAAGGTTGGAAGTCCGTGATCAAGGTGCCAGCACGGTCAGGTTCTGATGAGAGCCCTCTTCCTGGTTTGCAGACAGAAACCTCTGTTCTTGCTATATCCTCTTACAGCATCAGGAGAAACCGTCTCTCTGTGTTTCTTCTTATAAGGGTACTCCACTCTCTTGACCTATATACCTCCTGAAGGCCCCTTCTCCAAATATTATCACATTGAGCATTAAGGTTTCAACATATGAGGGATGCCTGCGTGGCTCGGCGGTTGAGCCTCTGCCTTTAGGTTGGGGTCCTGGGATCGAGTCCCGCATCAGGCTATCTGGGGGGAGCCTGCTTCTCCCTTTGCCTGCATCTCTGCCTCTCTCTGTGTATCTTTCATGAGTAAATAAATTTTTAAAAATCTTTAAAAAAAAAAAAGAGGTTTCAACATATGAGTTGGGGGAGAGCACTAATGTTCAATCTCTAGCACTCCTACAGCCCATTACATGTGGGCAATGAGTTTCTGTACATGGTCACTCCTAGACCCGGTCTGTTAGAAGCTCCCCTTTTACATGAGCTTCAACCGTCCTAGCGGCAGGAAGAGAGAGAGACTGTGTAAAGCCATGAATGCTTAAAATTTATACTTTGATGTAGCCAGTCAATGCCAGTTACACCTCATTGGTTAAAGCATGTTGTGCTGACACACGAGAGCTTAAGTAGATGGAGAAATGTGATCCTGCCACGCCACCTAGAATGTGTACTGGACGTTGGTCAATAGTATCAATGACAACCACAGTTACAATTAAAGATCATTTGAGTTTTTTTCTTCCTTGCCTCAAGAAATGGTTCTTAGCTTCTTGAATCCTGAATCCACGCCATTTAAAGTATACTTTCTCCCCTACAAAAAATGAGCATGTTAAATAACTTATTCCTGTATGTAAGAGCCCTACTTTGAATTGATTGAGCCTACTAATTTTTATTCAGTTTTTTCTACTGTAAGCATTTTATTAAATGCTATCCTCAAGTTGCTTACTGTCTAATTGGGTGACAGAGTTTACAGACAAATGTTAGCAGTATAATAAGATGAGTAGTCCTCTGCAGGTGGGTTCAGTGTAAAATAAAAGTAGTGGAGAAGGTGCTTTTAAGTCTGCTTGGGGACACTTATGTTGAAAGAAAGTTTCTTGTGCTATACTTCTCTCCTCTCTTGTTCTGGTCTGAACATTGTTAGCATGTTTGAGTGAAAGCTTTCAGGTCCTTGAAATTAATACTGTTCTACTTTCCTCCATCTTTTCTATGCAAAGTGAGCATGATTCTTTTCATTTCCATGGATCGATTTTCTTTTCCTTTGTAGCCCTTGGGAATCCTAACTTGCTCCCAACCCAGATGTGGAGAGAGTGATGAGAGCACAAGAAGTAATGCACATTTGGTCAAAGACTAAGCTGATTGGAAAAAACCCTTGACTGCTCCAAGGGAAAATGGGAAATGAAGCATAGTTTTCTTGACTAGCTGGAGGGAATGAGCTCTCACACATATTAGAGCTGAAGCTACCCCAAAGCTAGAGAGGGTCTTCTTTTTATTCTTATACTTTCCTTTTAGGTCCCTCAAGCAAACCAGACAAAGGAAGCTCAAGCCCATTTCACATCCCCATCTCATTGGAATCCTCTCTAGAGAGTACTTTGTCTTCCGGCCTCTCCAGTAATGCAGAAGCTGCTTCAGATACTGTCCTTGTTTGTTTTATTTTTTATAGCAGGGGAGTCATAACATAGAGTCGCACCATTTGCTACTAGAATACCTTTTCCAGTCATTTATGAGGGCAATCTTCCTCCACTGTTCTATGTCTTCAAGTCTTTCCCCATCTGTAAGTAGTCTCTGAAATTTAGCATAGGTTATGCTTGTTCTTTGTTAAATGTGGTATCTGTGGTTGACCCTGTTGGGGGAAATGCTTCTTCCCCACTGCTAATGTTTCCTTCCATGAGAAGAGGTGTTTGCTAGTTTAACTTCTGGCTTTACTCTGACCCAGTAGACAGAGATTTGACTGAGTGGTAAATTGAGGAAGAAAAAACAAAGCATCTGCTCGACTATGTGCTTTTTCTCTTGTGACCCTCCTTCCCTTCAAGAGCGCTTGATATGCTTTGACTCTCTGGGGAACAGTCCACCTAACTGTGGGATTCATTTATCAGACTCTTGGCTCTATGTCCTCCAACTTGACCTTTTACATTAGTAAAGGTGATATCCGAATGTAGGGATCCAAAGGGGCACCTGCACCCAAATATTAATAGTATCAATGTCTATATATCAATAGCCAAACTATGGAAAGAGCCCAGTTGTCCATTGACAGATGAATGGATAAAAAGATTTCGATATATATGTCGGAATATCACTCAGCTATCAAAAAAATGAATTCTTCCCATTTGCAGTGACATGACATGACTGGAACTAGAAGGTATTATGCAAAGCAAAATAAGTAAATCAGAGAAAGACAATTATTATATGATTTTATTCCTATGTAGAATTTAAGAAATAAAGCAGAGGAGCATAGGGGAAGGGAGGGAAAAATAAAACAATATGAAAATAAAACAAGATGAAACCAGAGAGGGAGACAAACCATAAGAGACTCTTAACCTAGCATACAAACGGAGGGTTGCTGGAGGAAAGAGGGGTGGGGAAATGGGTAACTGGGTGGTGGGCATTTCGGAGGCACGAGATAGAATAAGCACTGGGTGTTATATACAACTCATGAATCACTGAACTCTACCTCTGAAACTAGTAACACATTATATGTTAAATATTTGAATTTAAATAAAATTAAGTTAAAAAAAAGTAAAGGTGATAATTGGACCTTTGTCTGTTACTCTTATTTTTCTATTGGTTCAGAAGCTGAGTGAAAAGGAGGGGTGTTATTTATTGAATCCAAATGACACCAGGAAATTTTAAAATGCATTTCATGACAAAAGACCAGATAGTTACTACTCTGGGTGGTGAGTGGAATAATTCAGGCAATCCAGAATGAACCTCATTCCTTGAATCCTCTAGAAGTTCACCTTGGCCAATTCTTCCAGAAAAACTTCCCTGGTGACTCTGACCCACCACTGATCTCTCCTTCCTCCTTCTTTCTAGAGCATCAACAGACTATCTCATACATTATAGTATAATTTGCTTAATTTCCCTGAGTCTCAGTTACTTCATTTTATTTTTCTTTGTTGTAAATCATAATACTTTCTCACTGTTTATTTTTGGGGGATGGTGACTGAAATTACATACATAAACACAATCACACATATACAGCAACTACACATATAATAGATGCTCAATACACACTCTTCTCATAGTCTTTGTATTTTTGTACAAGTTTACGTGTTTTAAGATCTTGAGCTGCTGCTTTTTTTTTTTTCTTTAGAGAGCACATGCTGGCTTGTGCAAGGTGGGAGGAGGGACAGAGAGGGAGAGAGAGAATCTCAAGTAGTCTCCATGCTCAGCATGGAGCCCATGCAGCACCTGATATCATGACCCTGAGATCGTGACTTGAGCTGAAGTCAAGAGTTAGTCACTTAACTGACTGAGCCACCCTGGCACCCCAAGATCCTGAGCTTCTTAAGGACAGGACCTATGCTTTATATTTCTTTTCCCATCTTTCAAAGATTTGGCAACCGATTCTGAATAAAGTATTGAAAGACTATCTAGATGTCTATATAAAACTGATCTAAACTCATTTTTGAGAAAGTCTGGTTTGGGCAGGAAGTATCTCCATTTCGTTAGATTTTCTTTGTGTAAACCTGTCTTAGACATTCACTTTTAGATTTTAGATAATAAAATACTAAGTTTTGCTGTCAAACAGCCTGTTTTCTTAATTCGAAACTGTCCCCAAATCTCTAACACTTAATATCAGACACTGTACTGAAGAGGATTTGTGAGAAAAAATATTTAGTAGTATTCCTCAAAGAAATGACAGATGCATATATGTATTTTTAACATGTAATGCCAGTGTGTGAACAAATAGTAAAGATAAAAAAAAAACCCAACACCGGCTAAAAGCTTAAAAAGGACCCAGCTTAAAATAATCCCCTTTATTAGAAGTTTAATCTCAAGATATGCTTCTTGAACATATTGTATGTCGTATGCTCATTCCAATCTTCTTCGTTCCATAGTCTTAAAGAATGGGCCATGTGGGCTCTATATGCCATTTCTCAAACTCTTCGATTAGCATTTCTTATAATGTAAGCATAGGTGCTTATAGCCAAGCAGCCCCAAGTAAACAGGAAGTCTGTAAGAACTGTGGGCAATCTCAGCATCTCTCAGAGACCCAGCAGGTTGGTACCATCTGGAATGAAAACGAACGGCTTCAAGAGTGCTACAAAAGCATATGACACTGCAGTCAGGGAGGGTGAGTCCTGGGCAGATGGAGAAAATGGACATCCAACTGCTTGTCCCCACCCCCGAAGGAAGGTCTACAATAAGCACACTTCCTCCCCCGCTCCCACTTCCCAACCCATTTCCCCCTGGCCTCCTTCTCTTTCTACTTTCCCCTTTTCCCATGGGTGTGAGGAGCAAGGAGTTGAAAACAGTCCTTCTTGGTGGGAGAGTTTTACAAGGGAAAGTTGTGGGATTGCCAATTATTTTATAATTAGGTATTAGATTAAGTGTCTTTGTGAAGGAGAGAAAGCCAAGGAGTGAATTTTCAAGAAGCTGTAAAGTGTGTCTCACGGTGCTGGAAAGGCAGTTTGCGTTACTGTTCATAGGCGTCATGTAGATGAATCTCCAAGTGCTGCGCACCCTCGTCTGCTGAAACCTCACTCTTCCAGCTGTCATTTTGCCCATTCCCATCTGTTTCTTATGCTCTAATAAACGATTGCACTAATTTATTTAGCACCTCTCATGAGAGCCCCCAGGGCTGCTCCAACCCTGCGGGGATTCTCTGCCAGTGTGTGATGACCTCAGAGTGGACACATGGCCTGCTGCTTCCGGACGTCAGTACCAGATTCTGAAATAGGACTTTGCCTTCAGGGATGCTCACCATCAATGGTGTGATTTTTCCATTGCCCTTTTCAAATCCCTTTAGCCTTGAGAATGGAAAATTTGGCCCATTTCTCCAGGGCGGTGACTACCCTGGGAGTTGCTTTGCCTACGGAGAGTCTAGAATGTTTGTATATATTTATGGTTGCTTTTGAAAATGTTTATCAGACTTGTGTTGGGTCTTCTGGAGGTAACAGAAAGAAAAGAGAAATATGTAACATTTGCTTTCTTGAAGAGAATGTCAGACTTTGAGCTAGTTACTGGCTTGCCGGATGCCCAGATCTTTTTCTTCAGTGCCTAGAGATGGTAGGTAGACCTGAGAGCAGTGAGTGCAAGTTGGCGGTCTTGCCCATGACTGATTTCTTTTAGACTTTGAGCCTTTGCAGCCTACAGTCCATTTGCATATTAAATGATTGGGTGGGAAGTTATCTTTCCCAGTATTTAACAGGGGTAGGGCACACAGGATTTGGGAGGCAGTGAGACAGTCAGTTCCAGGAGTTAAAAACATTTACTTATTTCTCATAAACTGATGGTTTGAATTTAGAATTTTTGAGCCAAGGGCAGTTTGTTGCTGTTGACAATTTGTAGAAGGTAGAAGAAGAGAGGCAAATGCCTAAAGCTTTAAAAACTAAGTCAGGGAATCCCAGATATGGGACTTTTTTTTTTTTTTTTTACAGGAAATGGGAACAAAATCTAAGGGTTTGTGTAGGAGGAATTAGAAAGGTTGAAGGGGATGTAGATTTACTTCCTGTGTATCCACAGGTTTCTAGCTTGGCACAACTAACCCTTTCCTCTTCTGACATTTCTGAAGATATTTTGAAAGGAAATAGCTTTCTGATATTATTTTGGAGAAAATTAAGGAAAGGAGATTTGCTTATGAAGTTGAGCGCAGTGTTTCTCAAAGTATGCTTCAAGCAACTCTGGCCTGACAAGATGTTGGAAAAGGAGTGTGTGTGTGATCAAATAAATTTGAGACAGGCAGCATGTATTTTTCTATCTCCTGAAATTACATACATAAACACAATCACACAGCATGTATTTTTCTATCTCTATCTCTGGAGATTTATAAAACACGTAGTATATTAAAGGCTCTGATAAGTCTTGCAGTAAATAAGCTGTCTGCCTTTATCAGTGTTTTCAAACTTACATGAGTGTAATATTTTCGCTTGTTTATTTTCTGGATCACATCTGTGTGTGATTCTTTTCAGGAAACAAACGATGGGGAGATGCCAGTGTACAACTATTCTGCAAAGCAAAATAGGCCTAAAATGCATGAACCTTGTCTAGTGTAATTTTGTAGTCTCTATGATGTGCCCTTTCCCTTTTGGGATTCTCTCAGTCAATGGGAGCATCCATTGAAAGATAAGCTCAAGCTTCCTTCTTCCAGGTACCAGAGGCAGTAGGTACTGGCATTCTTTTCCTCTTGTCTCACGATTTCCGATTCTGCTCATATGTTTAGATCTAGACTCAGCAAACTTTTTGTGCAAAGGGCCACATAGTGAATATTTTCAGCTTGTAGCAGCCACAGACCCTGTAAATGAATGGGCTTGACGGTGTCCGTGTATAACTTTATTTTCATAAACAGGTAGTAGTAGAATTGAGTCAACCACTGTTCCAGACTTGTCAGAGGTAACCCCCTTCTTGAAGACTTTGTTGAAATTCCAGGGACTATTCTCACATTAGCTTGGACTTTTGCTTAGCACTTACTTTATTCTCTTTGGTATCTGTCTTCTAATCGTTTACATTATTCTCAGGGACCAAGGGACCCAGGGGTGGTCTCAGATGTTTTTTTTTCCTCCTTGCACTTTGGTTCCTCAAACATGCTGTGCTCTCTGTGAGCATGCTGTTCCCCCTGGCTGCAACACTCTTCCCCGTTTCACCCTGCCTGCTTAGCTCCGACTTTGGCATGAGGTTTTAGCCCACTCAAGCTTTTCCTGAACTCATGAGTTTGTTCAAACTCCCCCATTATAAGAACTCAGAGCTTCATGCATCTCATAGACCTTGGCTCAAATGAAATTTCCTGTTTACCTTTAAAATGAGAGGACCCATAGCTGTCTTTTTCACGAGGCTTTCTGTTCCTTAAGTACAGGAATCAGGTATTGTTTTGCTCACTGGTATATCCCTGGCTCATAGCCTGGTACCTGACATATAGTAAATGCTCAATAAAATCTTATGGGAAGTGAAAGCATGAACTGATGCTTGCATGATTGGACTCATTCAGTCATTCATTTACCCTTGGCTCATTGTTTTGTCTAAGAACGTGCACAGGTATGCTTAATAAAGATTTTAAGGAATAAAAATTAATGACTGTTGTTACTCTCAATATATAAAAGTGACATGGACTCCCAGCTGTGACTCCCTTTGGCATCAGTTAGAAATTTCTAAGTTATGCCTCATGCCACATTATGGCACTTTCATCCAAATATTTGATTTCTTTTCAAATTGAACTCAGCAACAACTGCCAGGCACACACTTTACGATAAATGACAGAGAACGATTCTTTTCTACTTAGGGAACCTTCAGCCTCTATGCTGAGCAGAACTCAGCCGGACATGAGCACCTTAGAGTAAAGTGTTATAATGTCCTTTGGTATTTTTTTTTTTTTTAACAAGAAAAAGACCAGAAAGCAAATGGTGCCTTTTCAGTGACAGCTGACCTGAGAAAAGCCAGCAAGTGGAAAATTCTGAGTTAAGATGCAATTGTGTTATTAATTGTGTTTTAAGGTCGTTTGCAAAAGTCATAACATGGTGAATTTGGGATGAATAGTTGCTTTTCCTTTGAAACTCAGACTTCTTAGCTGGCAGAAACTTAATGTGACTGAACTATCATGCATTTCCTGGAGAAGAAAGCCTCCAGCCTGGGGTGGAACTGTGAATGGAGATCAGAGTCCCAGTTTTGGGTTCTCATTCCTGGCCCCTCCCCTGATGTGAGCAAGCTTCAAAGAGAAAGAAAACAGATACTTGAGGGGCACTGACAGGAAAGAGAAATCTCACCTGGGCTGGCGCTGGAGCCTGATAGAAAATTTTGGTTACACTTTGTTGTGCTGGTCAGTGATGATGCCAGCAGAAGTGTCTTTCTGCCTGACTAAAGATTGCATGAAGGCCCAGGTGTGGAGTTCCCTTAGAAAGCAGCATATCAGCTGTGCTCAAAGGTAAATGTAGAGGTTAAATCCCTTTGGAATGGGCCTCCAAGCATCAGGCATTCCCAGGCATGGGGTCTTTAGGCTGCATCCACTCTAACACACACAACATTGGATACATGGGTATCTCAGAAGTGTGTGAGCAGTGTGTTTGCAAAGGTCAACCCATGTATGTGCATTTTAGACTAGAGTGTCTTTGACTTCCCACTGAGCCCAGCACCCTGACAACTATCATCTCTGTTACATGTCTGATGTGGGAAGCCCAACATGGCTCTAAATTTCCAGGCATTAATTTAGACAGGCTAAGTGTTAATATTGTGATCTTGTCTCATCCCTCAGACTGCCTAGGCCAGACATATGTCCTAGGCAGGCCACTGCTTTTGAGTACCTCTAATGTGCCAGCAGTATGCTGGGCACTTTCATACATTACCTCAGCACCTCTGCACCTTTGATGCCATAATGTGGCATGAGGCCTCTGAGGCTCGGAGGATGTGTGAAATGCCAATGGCCATCCAACAGGTAATAGAGATAAGTTACAAAGATAGTGGAAAGCTTAAGGATTAATTCCTTAAAAGGTTGTGTGGGGTTTTCCTATCCCGTTGCCCTTTCACAAATGCTACCAAGGATGACACCTGATCCCTGTACCTGCCAAGTATGCTGCAGGTCACATTTCTCAAAGGGGAAGAGATATCTATGCCAGACCATGGGGAAGGATGATGACGGAGTATATTACTCTGGGAATCTGTGATCATAGGATGGAGCTTTCTGATAGGATTCCTTGAGTGGCATCTGACAGAGACTTTCTGCCCCCATCTAACCTTAGCTATTGTTGCCTTTGGGAGAACATTTTCCCAGGTCACACTACTAGGAGGGAATCCATCCTAGTCATTACTGTGCCATTGGTATTCCACTGCATAGCAACTGTTGGCTCCATGGTATACTTTTGGTCCTGTTGCTAGATATAAGGAGCACCTCGTTGTATGGGAGACCTGAAGAGTTGCTTGGGTGCGAAGATCAACTTGATTGCATAGATTCCCAAAACAAGTATACCAGTTTATGCTTACTTCAGAGTCCATCTCTGCAAAGGTCGTATGAGTTAGTCCCGGTGACGGTCAGGCTTTCTTTGTCATTATTGGTTGTATCAAACTCTGAAGCTTCCTGACCTTCTCCGAATCATCATTCTCTAGCTCTTGACTGCCTAAATTGTGAGCAATTAAAGTTGAAGAATAAATCCAGAGTGCAATATGAGAAAGTGCTGCAGAGCCATGACCGTTCTCCTATGTACATTTTCATCTCCCTTTTCTTGAATGGATTTGGTGTTAATCGTCCTTCACTGCCCCAGCAGGGACCCAAAAGAATCTCTTTAGAACCTGTAGCTGAATTGAGTGTGGATGTCTGTTTCTTTAATGCTCTGATATAAAGTTGAGCAGAGTTGCCAGACGTCTGAAACCCCTACTGAACCTTTCTCGAAAGAGCAGGGGGTCTGAGCTTCATAAGAGCTTTGGCTGATATCATACAATGATGCTGTGTTGGTGAGAGGACTTCTTAAACATGCCATTTGTTCATAAAATCGCTTAGCACGAAATCCATCCACCTCTGTGGTATTGGGGTGGGGGCTGAGTTCATGTCATCTAACCTAATGAAAATCACCTTGCCACGAACTCCTTTATACACCGACAATCCATTGACATTTTCCTTTTTCTCCCTTGTAGCAAGAGGTGTTAATTGGCTACATTGCCCCTAAATAAGTATTTGCTTCCCACCCCCCAGCATTCAGTGGGATCTCTGTTTTTCTATAAACAGTCACAAATGATAAAATAAATCAATATTTGTTAATGTTATGATGCAGCAACATCCCCCAGATCTGCAAAGAATGATTTATAGACTACAGCATTTCAAGCCTGACCCGTTCGGGTCTCAGAAAGCACTTAAAAAATAAATTTACCCTGGCCTCTCTCACCCCATTTCAAAAAGGGTGACAAAGATGAAGTAATTTATAAGTCACACTTTTATTAATGCTTTTAACTTTCATACACTTGGCTTTGTTGGCCTTCGAGTGGCTTTAGTGCAGGCCCTGGTTGAATGGTAACCTTCGGCACTTTGGGGGGGTTCGGTACAAATGATCAACTCATAAATAGGTGCTGGGCTCCACATTATCCTGCCATAAATTCACCGGACCTTTCAAGTACATCAAGTAAGAGCGAGTCGAACTAGGCGTTTCGCTCTGAGTTTACAGACTAATGCAGTACTAATGAGTATCTGGGCAAAGGGTTCCCAGAACGATGTCCAGCACTTTGCAATGAGAGATGCTGCTTGTCACGAGGGAGACAGGAGCCTTGTAACATAGGAGTCATGGGGAGCAGGCCTGTCTGTTTTCAAGAGAACCAAATGGATGTTCCTGAGCGGTTGGAACTCCTCTTTTGAAGCCAGACGAGGAAAATGAGGAATTGACTTGAACTTCACAATCTGCCTGTCAAAACTGTGATTTTAAGACTTACTGTTAGGGTGTCTGTAACATGAAAAGGAGGATAGCCAGAGAAACTCCCCGAAAGATGATAATAGCCACCTATTTGCTTGAAGTCTTTAAAGAGGAGTCTGTTGTGGTTTGCAGGATTAGTGATGACAGGGTATTGACCTGTCAGGGTAACTTTGAGAAGCAGCAAACTGCTGCTTTTCTCCTTCCCTGGAATAAGGCGAATGAGTCAATGTATTACATTGATTAGCAGGGGTGGGGAGAGGATAAAAGATCACTGAAATCATTGACGCTGTACTTGAGAATTGCTTTGGACTTGATTCATAGCATGAAACTTTCAGGCACACCTCTAGCTGTCAGCTTAAGAAATCGCATGTGCCAGTGCATGTGGCTGCATGCAAAGTGGTCAGCTCTGCGGTCCACCGGGTCAGAGCTCCCCTCCACCTCTTTCCTCCTCTCCAAACCCAGTGGTTACTAAGTCATGATGTTCGGTCCTTCCTGCTGTCTCCCTTACACATAGCGTGAGGCCCAACGTAGCCCAGCGCCCCCGCAGCTTGTGGGCTGCTCCAGACCTCAATGTCTTGTGCCAGGAACCTCACATCATCTAAAAAAACCACTGCCTGATTGGGTTTCTTTAAATCTTCACTTTTATTTTGTCAGCTCTCTGCTCTGAAATCCTCACTAACAGCCAGCTCTCTGCAGGATCAAATCTGATGTTCTTGGTCTAGATGTCTGGGGTTCTCTGGCTCGTTCAGGGTCACCCCATGTCATCTTTCATACTGCCTTTGACTGACCCACCACTCAGGTCCTGTAGTGCTCAGTTCTGTCTCCACTCAAATATTCAGTTCCTTCTGCTTCCTGGGGGAGCCCTCTGTCCCGTCCCTACCTGTTGCTCAAGACAGGTCTTTTTTGTTTCTTTGTTTTAAACTCCCTTTGCGCGAAGCCTCTTTGTGGATTGAGGGTCAGCAAACCTTTTCAGTACGAAGCCAGAAAGTTAATATTTTCAGCTTTCTGGGCCACACAGTCTCTTTTGCAGCTTCTCAATTCTGCTGCTATGCAATGAAAGCAGCCACCAACAATGAACAAATGAGAGTCTGTGTTCCAAGAAAATTTGACAAAAATAGATTAGGGGCTGGACTTTGCTGGTGGGCCTAGAGCATGATCTTTGACCTCTGACAGAGATACATGGTCACCTTCCAAGAACTCATAAGAAAAATTTAACCTTTCTGATATGCTTTCCTTGATAGCTTATACATAAAGATTATGTTAGGGTATTTAATGTTTCATGACTATATTATCTCTATAATTAGATTTTAACTATCTCCTGCACAAATATCAGCCAGATAGTTTAAGGTAGAATAACAGAGCTGAAGATCCAGTCCTACCCCTTTGTATCTACATCTATACCTATACCTATACCTATACCTATACCTATATCACATGTGTATCATCTATATTTATATACAACCATCTCTATCTTCCTATATCTCTCCCTAAATATATATAGTTTTTTGTTTGATTGGGTTTTGGGCTTTCTGGTCTTGTAGATCCAGATTCTGGGTCTCTCCTGGGTCTCCCATTCTCTACCTTTTTTTTTTTTTTTTTTTTTTTGTAGACGAAGACATAGATATTGAGTCCATGAAAGGCTAGGCTACTACTTGAAGTGTAGTAGCTTCCCCTTGGCCTCCTGACACCCATCAGCCCCATCACAGGGCCTTGGAAGAAATGCCACAGCCTTTATGAGGTTGGCTTCATTGCAGATTAGAAGAGCAATCAACAGTAGATGAGATTCGGGTCCTCACAGGTCCTTCTAGATAAATTCTGCAAAATGGAAATAATGTGGTATGTTCTGGTTAGAGAGAATGGGGTGAAAGATTTCCTATGTAGCTTGGGTAATTGAGGGCCACTTTTAAAGGTTTCCTGGGGATCAATTCCTACATGGGGTTTCTATAGCTAAGTTCAAGTTTGCATTAAAGGTGGGTTTGACGCTAGAGACCACCACCTGTGGTATAAAGCATTCTGGTATACCTCAATTAGAAGCATCAGCTACTTGGAATTGTGAGCCTCAGAAAGATCCATCCTGATGGCATATTTTACCTCCGAGATAGGAAAGTCAAACTGGATGGGATATTGTAGATGGTAATAATAGATTCTATTATAGTTAGTATTTTTCTTATTCTTTTAATATTTGCTGAGTACTTATTACAGGTCAGG
Source organism: Canis lupus familiaris (assembly GCF_011100685.1). Lineage (NCBI taxonomy): Eukaryota > Metazoa > Chordata > Mammalia > Carnivora > Canidae > Canis > Canis lupus. The sequence goes on along the minus strand of NC_049226.1, from coordinate 79,941,784 downwards.
CATTGGGCTATGTGCTGTGCATGTGTTTGTTATCCACACGTTATATATGCTATCCGGCTTTCTCTCATTATATAGGCATAGCTTGGAGATATTGTAGGTTTGGCTCCAGACCACTGCAATAAAGTGTATATTGTAATAAAGTGGGCAAATGAATTTTTTGGTTTTCTAGTGCATATAAAAGTTATGTTTACACTATGCTGTAGCCTATTAAGTGTGTAATATCATTGTGTCTTAAAAATGTACATAACTTAAAAGTACTTTATTGTTAAAAAATGCTAACTATCATCTGAGCTTTCAGCAAGTCATAATCTGTTTGCTGGTAAAGGGCCTTGTCTTGATGGTCAGGGTGGTGGTTACCAAAGGCTGGGGTAGCTGTGGCAGCTTCTTAAAGTAAGACAACAATGAAGTTTGCTGATCGATGGACTCTTCCTTTTGTGAATGATTTCTCTGTAGAGTGTGCTGCTGTTTGATAGCATTTTACCTATCGTAGAACTTCTTTGGAAATTAGTCCTCTCAAACCCTGCTGCTGCTTTATCAACTAAGCTTATGTAATTCTCTAAATCCTTTGTTATCATTTCAATGGTTTTCATAGGATCCTCACCAGGAGTGGATTCCATCTCAAGAAACAGCTGTCTTTGTTCATCCATAGGAAGCCATTTCTCATCCATTAAGGTTTTACTGAAATTTCAGCAATTGAGTCCCATCTTCAGACTCTACTTTTAATTCTACTTCTCTTGCTGTTTTACCACCTCTGTGGTTACTTCTTCCACAGACGTCATCCGTGAGGGTTGGAATCAATTTCTTCTAAATTCCTGTTTATGGTGGTATTTTGATCTCTTTCCATGAATCACAAATGTTCTTGATGGCATCTTGATGGCATCTGGAATCCTTTCTAGAAGGCTTTCAATTGAGTCTTCCCAGATCGATCAGAGGAATCACTATCAGTGGGAGCTCTAGCCTTGTGTATTTCATAAATAATAAGACTTAAAAGTCAGAGTTGCTTCTTGATCCATGGGTTGCAGAATGGATATTGTGTAGGCATGGACACATTAACCTGTTGTACATCTTCATCAGAGCTCTTCAGTGACTAGGTGTATTGTCAGCAAGCAGTCATATTTTGAAAGGGATTTTTTTCTCAGCAGTAGGTCATAATGAAAAGCTGAAAATACTCAGTAAACCATGTTGTAAACAGATATGCTGTCATCCAGGCTTTGTTGTTCCATTTACAGAGCATAGGTAGAGTAGATACAGCATAACTTTTAAGGGCTCAAGGATTTCCATGATGGCAAATGAGCCTTGACTTCACCTTAAAGTCATTAGCCCTTAAGTAGCATTAGCCCCTAAAAAAAAGCCCCTTTAAGAAGCTTTGAAGCTAGGCATTGACTTCTCCTCTCTAGCTATGGAAGTCCTAGATGGCAACTTCTTCCAATAGAAGGCTATTTCATTTATGTTGAAAATCTGTTGTTTAATTTAGCCACCTTTATTAATGATCTTAGCTAGATCTTATGGATAACTTGCTGCAACTTCTACATCTGCACTAGCTGCTTTACCTTGTGCTCATATGTTACAGAAATAGCTTCTTTCTTTAAACCCTGTGAACCAACCTCTGTTAGCTTCAAACTTGTCTTTTGTGGCTTCTTCTCCTCTCTCAGCCTTCACAGTATTGAAGAGAGTTAGGGTCTTACTGTGGATTAGGTTTTGGCTTAAAGGGATGCTGTGACTGGTTTGATCTTTTATCCAGACCACAAAAATGTTCTTCATATCAACAATAAGACTGTTTTGCTTTCTTATTCTTGTGTTTGGTGCAGTAGCACTTTTAATTTCCTTCAAGACTTTTGCTTTGCATTCAGAACTTGGCTAACTGTACAAGAGGCTTAATGCCTTTTGACATGCCTTCCTCACTGAGCTAAAACATTTCTAGCTTTTGATTTAAAAATGAGAGATGTGCTCCTCTTTCACTTGGACACTTAGAGGCCTTTGTGGGGTTATTAACTGGCCTACTTTCAATATTGTTGTGTCTCGGAATATGGAGGCCTGAGAAGAGGAGAGAGACAGGGAAATGGCTAGTGGAGCGATCAGAACACATGCAGGGTTTATCAATTAAGTGTGCCATCTTATGTGGGCATGGTTTGTGGTGCCCCTAAACGATTAGAGTGGTAATACTAAATATCACTGGTCACAGATCACCATAACAAATATAATAATGATTAAAAAGATTGAAATATTGAAAGCAGTACCAAAATGTGACAAAGAGACACTAAGTGAGCAAATGCTATTGGAAAAATGGTTCCAACGCTATATTGCTCAATACAGAGTTGCCACAAACCTTCATTTTGTTAAAAACACGGTGTCTGTGAAGCACAATAAAGCAAGGTGTATCTGTATTAGAGATGCTCCCTAAAACTGGTGACTATCATCCTTTTAAATATGATGATTTTTAAGCAATTTCTTCAGAGATTTTGGAGTAAGCCTAATGGATTGCAACGTGGTAAATACTGGTGTTCCAGTATTATGTGGGCTGTGATCTGTACTTTTAAGAAGTTGTGAACTAGGGATGGTCAGAAGTGCTTCCAATAAAGAAGTGCTAAGCTTCCTTTGAAAAAAAACCTATTATAAATTTTAAAATTTGTATAGAAAGGCATCTTTACAAAGGCTACCTGCTGAATAATTTTTTCATTAAATCATGAAGACCCCAAGATTACATCTTCATATAAATCCATAATAGTTTGCAGCCATCCAAATAATCTAGCCAAGTTTTAGGTGGTATTTATTTATTTATTTTTGTTTTAATTTTTGAAAATAATTACCATGTGTTTGGTTTTGGTTTTGTAGGCTTATAGGAATATGGAGGATCTGGCTGGCTGGCTGGTTGGCTGGCTGTCTGTCTGTCTGCCAGTTGGCAATGGTGGTGGGGGAGAAGTAACTTATAACAGTTTGTCTGATTTTATTTTTTTTTAAGATTTTATTCATTTATTCATGAGACAGAGAAAGAGAGAGAGAGAGAGAGAGAGAGAGAGAGGCAGAAGGAGAAGCAGGGTCCATGCAGGGAGCCTGACGTGGGACTCAATCCTGGGACTCCAGGATCACACCCTGGGCTGAAGGCGGTGCTAAACCGCTGAGCCACTCGGGCTTCCCTGATTTTATTTAAAACAAAGAAGCTAATGAAAAAAAAAAGAAGATACAGATCCCACTTAGCTTTCCCATCACTCTGTTCTCCCTACAATTATATACGTAAAATTGCAGATATTACTCGCAAGGAGGAATAACTGGGCCAGCAGACTCCAATGTGATGATTAGAGAAGGCAAAATCACTTACAACTTAAGAGTGATACCCAATAATAGAAGATTGAAAGAAATGAATTGGTACAATGAGTTAAATTAAATTCACCACAACTAATAGTAGATTAAGCAAACATTACAAATTAAAACCAAAGCTCCAGACAAACAAGGGAACAAATCTTGCCTGGAGCTGAGCTGCCGAGAGACCCATCTGATAGCCACGATGTGCGCCTTCACTCAGGGAAGGAGTCCTTGACTCCTTATTGGGGCTGGGGTGCAGGAAAAGGGAGGAAGCTGTGCTAAAAACCATGGGCATAGCTAACAAAGAAGACTTCTGGTCCAGTGCAAAGAGCCCTGGCTATGTGATGACTGCCACAGGAGGGGCTTGTGAAGGAGGGTCTGCCTCAAAGAGCTTGAGGCTGGTAAAATTCCTGAAATGGGTGGGAAGAAAGCTCCAGATTTTAGCAGAGAGATGGAGGCATATGTCTACTGCATTTTGGGATTGCATGATTTGCCTTTTTCTCCTTTTTAAGAAAAGTTTTATGGAAATATACATACAGAGAAGTGCACAGTTGGTAAGTGTATAGTTTAATCTGTGTTTACCTGAGCAGCCAACTTCCAGATTGATAAAGGCAATGTTACCATAAACAGGGGCATCCCAGGATGGCTCATCCCCAGGACACCTGGGTGGTTCAGCGGTTGAGCGTCTGCCTTTGGCTCGAGTCCTGCATCAGGCTCCCTGCGAGGAGCCTGCTTCTCTCTCTGTGTCTCTCATGAATAAATAAATACAATCTTAAAACAACAACAACAACAACAACAACAACAAAAAAAAAACAGGGGCATCCCTACTGCTCCTGGTCACTGTCCCCTAAGGATAACCATCTTGCTAAGAATCTTGGCTTCCTTAGCAGTGCTTTCTACCTCCCACCCAAACATTAACTTGTAATGAAAGAAGTAGAGGTGAGGAGGGAGAAGGAGAGAGGAAGAGAGAGAATGGCAACACAGAATGTAGAGAGAAGCTGATTTGTTCTGGGAAAGATGCTAAAGATTCCTGGTTGGGAAGCTGAATGTTTTCAGAGCCAGAAAGAAAGACTGGATAAATCTTGGTGTTTAATTTGCCAGCTCTCTTTAAAGTGGATTCACTGGGGGCCCAAAGCTGAATGTTCCCAATAGGACTAATACCTCCCCCTTAGCACAAATAACGCCTTACAGACATTAACTCATTATTTCATGTGGCCCCCAGTGAGCAGTATGTAAGTATTAGCGTGTCTGCTTTACCAGTTAACAGGCTCAGTTAACAGAGAGATCAGGGTAGCTCCCCATTTTATGGGTTTGCCCAATGAGTTGCTGCTCTGTCACCCGGGTGCTCAGTAGATCTGTTGGTCACCTCACAGCCTTCATGTATTCATCTGTTCATTTTACTTATTCGTTCATCAACCATCTATGGAGCTGTCTTTCTGGTACTGCACGGGGTGCCACGGAGGATGCTAAAGTGCGTAAGATGTTGTCCTTACTTGAAAAGGGATCATTCTTACAGGGTTAAATCCTAAATGCTGTCTGAGGGTGGGCAGGTAATACAGATGGGCGAGCCGGTGGGGAGGGGGGAGGACTGTGGCGCTCTGGAGACGCCTGCCCCATCTACTTATTATAACACAGTAGCTGCCCCAAACACACATGTCGAGGATGAGGATTCAGTTCGCAAGCCTTTCTGGAGGAGGAAGAACACAATTTGCTACAGGGCAGTGTGGTGAATACTGCAGGAGAAGCATAAGCTGCATGATGGAAAGTCAGGAGAGCTATTCAGTGGGACAAAGGGACAGAGGAAGGGCTGGAGCAGTGGACATAAGAGCATCCTGGGAGGAGGTGAGAGGGCTTAAAAAGACAGATTTATGGGGCACGTGGGTGGCTCAGTGATTGAGCATCTGCCTTGGGCTCAGGTCATGATCCCAGGGCCCTGGGACCGAGTCCCACTTTGGGCTCCCTGCATGGAGCCTGCTTCTCCCTCTGCCTGTGTCTCTGCCTCTTTCTCTCTCTCTCTCTGTCTCTCATGAATAATAAAATCTTTTAAAAACAAAATGAAGACAGATTTGTGACTATGAGCTCCTAGAGTGCGAAGCCAAGTGGAGGCCCAGCCTATACTTGGATGCCTCCAGTGATAGGAAATTCAGTACCTAGAGAACTCACCCCTTTGGAGTTCTCTCCACTGCCTGGTTAGTAGGTGAGTTGGTGGCAGTTTGGTGGAGAAGACACCATAGGCTTGGAATCAACCTATCTGTGTTTGAATCCTAGACTCTACCACTTGTTAGTCACATGACTTTGGGGGAAGTTATTTAAATGTTCTGTGGCTCAGTTTACTCATATTTAATGGGTGATAATAATAGAATTTATAGCAAGGATAGAATGTAGATGAAAAGCTCAGCACAGTGTCTACATGTAGGAATACTCTGCTAGAGTTGTTCCAACACAACGGGAGCCAAGTGAAGCTTGAGAATTGGATAGGGCTCTCCAAATGGTGATAAACCACTGAACCTCCCAAGGGACCAACATCTAGAGGGAACAAAGTTGTTCTAGAATGGGTAGCCCCATTTGTCTTAGCAAGGGAAGGGATTAAAGATCATCTTTGATGCTTTCACTAGTATTCTCTATGGTCTTGACGTGTCCTAGAAGACCTAGGTTGTACCTCTCATTTACGGATGTCACAGAAGTGGCAAGTGAGAGCCTTGCACGAGGTAGACTCAGGTCTCTCCAACTGAAGGCTCCCATTCAGGAGAAAGGCAAGAGCTAAACACACATTCTGGATTGGTTTTCATCATATTGAAAGGACAGAGATATTAATTAAATGTCATTGGAGGGTGAGATTCTGATAGTTTTACACCATAATGAGGATCTTAGGTGCTTGTGTTCTGAACTTTCTATCCTAAAATGTGTGTGTGTGTGTGTTTAAGATTTTATTATTTATTCATGAGAGACACAGAGGCAGAGACACTGGCAGAGGGAGAAGCAGGCTCCACGCAGGGAGCCAGATGTGAGACTCAATCCCAGGACCCCAGATCACGCCCTGAGCCAAAGGCAGACACTCAACCACTGAGCCACCCAGGAGTCCCCGTTTGTGTGTGTGTGTGTGTGTGTGTGTGTGTGTGTGTGTATGTGTGTGTGTGTGTTTAGAGAGAGTGTGTGTGCTGGGTGGGAGAAAATGGTGACAGCAGGGAGGGGCAGAGGGAGAAGAAGAATCTTAAGCAGGCTCCATGCTCAGCATGGAGCCAGCACAGGGCACAATCTCATGACCCTGAGATCATGACCTGAGCTGAAATCAAGAGTTGGACCTTAGCCAACTGAGCCACCCATCTGCCCCTTAAAATGTGCATTTGTAAACTTTCTTTACAAATAGAAAATTTTTTTATTATCTCTGAAAAAGCACTTTCTATCAGGGGCCTGGATACTCCCGGGGATTGATCCACAACCTGATTATTAAGAATGGCGATAGACAGTTTGATTGCTGTCCAGCTTCATTTTTTGCAGGGCTGGGTGTGAGTCCTACAGTTCTACTTTTCAGGGGTCAGTGAGGTTAAATGGGGGAGAGGCTGTGGCAGGACTTAGGGCAGGAAAAGACTAAGCTTCAGATCTAGCATCCAACAGCCAGGACATGCAAAGGCCAAAGTGCACATAACCAAGTTTTCCTTTCTAGATTTGCTCTTCACTTTGTTGCAAGAGGTGGGGAAGCAGACATTACAATCAGTGGGTTGCAAGAAAATGCCTTTATTCCCTTGCTCTGCTGCTAAGCAAGGCACACAAAGTCACAATAGGGAGGAGGGGAGAGCAAGTGGCAGCAGGGAAATCTGGGCAGGGCTTACATTTTCTCCAGACAATGTAGGGTTTTGATGGTCTGGTGATTTCTGGAAACTATTGGTAAGATCACGTTAGGTCATGGAGATTTTTTTTTTTTTTTTTAATGATCTGAGCAGGAAGAGAAAAATCACTTTAAAACCCCCTCCATGGGTCCTGTGCATGCTCAGCCCCACAGATCAGAGCTGCGAGGGGGGATGCACGTGAAAGAGGGGAAACTGCTTTCCCATGCTGCCCACCCTGTTAAGATCCCCTGTTCCACAGACTCCCCGGGTAAGTGCGCTTCCACTGTGAATAATTCAGATGATGAAGTAGGCTCAGTGAGAAGCCGCACCAGGAAACAGAGCTGTGTGGACTGCAGTTCATAAACCCGTGACAACTCATGGGTTTCAGAGCATCTGAGAGGACGACGGGCCTGCTGGGGCCAAGGTGAGGGGATGCGGGCCCCCTCCAATGGAGCTGTAGGCCAAGCCGCCGCCCCTCCCATCCGGGAAGGTACCTCCTTGGGTCAGGTGCATTTTCATCGCCTCTTGGGCGAGATGGCTGTAGCGCTGCCCGCTGCATGTGCCCCGTGCAGCTGACCTGCATTACAGCTTTGATGATGCTTGTCACTGAAGAGAGGTTTCAGCCTCGGGAATAGCCTTAAAGAGGCCTTTTAATTCCTCCTGGGAGCTCTCTCTGCACCTTGGGATTGTGGCAGGGTCATCTCTCTTCTGACAGCTGAGGGGAGCAGGAACCTGCCATTTGGTTCCTCCTCCCATCTTTTCGGCAACCCCTTGCTCTTTAGGAAACCCCACCCTTCTGCATCGTACAAATGCATCTTACAAACACAACAAACAACAGAATGGACAAGCAGACCCAAGTCAGAGAATTAGGATAGAACAAAATCTAGGCAGTGCTTTGTCATTCACCGAGTGCTATTAAATTCTGCTTCCCCAAGTGGTTTGTTCTAATTCTTGAACTTCTGAATGGGTGTCCTCAGGCCTGGGTCCTTTTCCAGCAAATCATCTTAGATCTTCACCGATTTTACCCACCCCTACCCCCCATCCCCTGCCTCTGGAAACCACTAATTTTTTTTCTCTTTATCTATGAAGGTTCTTGTGGTGGTGGCTTTGTTTAGATTCTACATATAAGTGATGTCAAACAGTACTTGCCTTTCTCTGCCTGGCTTATTTCACTTTGTTTAATGTCCTCAGGATCCAACTATGCTGTTGCTTATGGGAAGATTTCCTTTTTTACGGCTTGGTAGTATTTGTGTTTGTTTCTTTATACATTCAACAATCAGGTTGTTCCCAGGTTTCAAATATTATAAATAATGCTGCAGTGAACTTGGGGATGCAGACATCTTTTTGAGACCGTAATTTTGCACCCATAAGAGAAATACCCAGAAATGAAATTGGCAGATTATGCGGTAGTTCTATTTTAAAATTTTTGAGGAACCTCCATCCTGTTTTCCACAGTGACTGCACCATTACATTCCCACCAGCAGTGCACAAGGGTTCCTTTTCTCCATATCCTGGCCAGTATTTGTTATTTCTTAGCCTTTTTATAGTAGCCATTCTGACAGGTAGGAAGTGGTATCTCATTGTGGTTTTGATTTTCATTTCTCTGGTGATTAGTGATGCTGAGTAGCTTTGCATACACCTGTTGGCCATTTGTTTATCTTCTGGACACTCTTTTCCAGCAGGTTCTTCTCTGAGGATGCTTAGAAGGCTGGCTTATTGCCCTTGTGGGTTGTATACTCTGAAAACTATATAGTGCTTTCTGGCTCTTGATTCTTCTTTCTTTTCCAAGCTATTTCTATGACTTTCTGGAACCAACGAATTTCTTCCCTCCCCCTAAACTAATATGTTCAAATTGTTGCCTATCATATAACCAAGGGCATGTGCTTCCAGCTCTTCTTAAATCTCTTACCATCCAGGTAAAATACCTTCAGTCTGATTGATTCCGTTCAGTCAAACTCAATGGACATTTTATTCGATGAACACCAGTTGTAAAGGCCCAGACCAGATGCTGTGTGTGTGTGTGTGTATGTGTGTGTGTTTCTACCTGCCTGCCTGTCTCTTTCTTGTTTCCTAACTGTTCTTCCATCTTCTATTTACCTGAGGCATATGATATAAGGAGTCCTAGCTTGTAGAAGCTTATAGACTGGTTTCTTAACATGTCCAGATTTTCTTCTTTTTGATAATTTAAAACTGTTCAGTAATAACAGTAATAATAAGAATCTTGACCATCCACCATTAATCTCTCTGCCAAAATGGCATGAATGAAATTCAGCAGTTTTCCCTATAATAGTCATTTCTTGATTCTTCTCCCAAAGGAGAATTTGTTTAATTCTTACAATGAAAACATACTCATAATTGGAGATATGGGTTTAACCATGTCCTCTCCTTCTTTTCCCAAAGTCTCCATCATGAAGTGTTCTTAAGAAGGAAATCGGACTGTCTTCATTGTGCACATCCCTTCCTGCCGCCACCCTATTCCTAATAGAAAGGTTAATATTGAGAGGGAGGGTGACTGAGTGAGCTCCCAACCCTGGGCATTAAACCGTGGATCTTCCATTACTTATGTATGTGATTTGGAGCAAGTTATAGGCATTGAATGTAAAATGGAGGTATAATAATAGTACCAAGTTCGTAGAGATTGTTAGGGCAATCAAAATAAATGAAATAATACATGTAATGTAGCACTGTCCTTGACATAATGCCTGCTTGAAAGGTATGTTGGAAAGAAAAGAGAGCCTAGAATCCTGAGTGGGTGGGTAAGGTATCTTAATTTTAAAAATGGATAATTTTTGGCAGCGCTTGACAGATTATATTGATGCAGTTAATTTGGTGGTTCTAGATATTCCCAAAACATGTATTTGGATTTTTCTTCAACTTGGGTATTAGGGGATCCAATGGCTCTTGGACTGAGAAAAAAAAGGAAGGGATGAAGGAAAGGTTGGAGGGAGGGAGTAATCAGTCGAAGGGTGTTGGTCGACAGATGGACTTGTATCACATCAGGCAGGACAGGTTTGCATGATGGAAGATTATCTCTGTGCGTGACTCATCATCTGAGACAGCTGCTATGATAACAAAGGGACTCACATCTTGAATGCCGGTGGTTCCTGATGCCTCACTTGGAAGTGCCCAGTGGATGTGACCACTTTTCTTTCTCAATTCACAGTGCTTATTTGTATCCATTAAAAAAATTTTTTTTTTTTTTTTGCACATCCTGCTTTTACAGTTACTTTATAGTTTGTGGAAGCTCGGTTCCTCTTTGCCCTGTCACATGGTGGATGGAATTGGACAAAATGTCACCATTCACTCAGGCGAGGCTCCAGTCTGCTGACAGGATGATGGATTCTTTCCAGGCCAGAGCCAATAAAACCCTAACAATGGTTAGGGCAGTGCCCAAGTTGGAGGGGTATTGCAGAGGAGAATTGGGAGAAGTTGCTCCCTTTGGTCTCATTTACCAAAGTGGCATCTTTCACCAATTCTTAAAAGGTGCGACATTCTACAGGGAAGTTATCAAGATGATGATGAAAAGGGGAAGCAAAGAGAAAGCAAAAGTCAATGTGAGTAGAGTCAGGGTGAAGCCTTGAGACCTTACAGCAGGATGTCACAGTCTGGCCCATTCTATGTACTCTTCTCTACTCCTACCCAACACCAACCAGTGTTACAGGCTGAACTACCTCCCACTCGCCCCCAGGGTTGCCCGTCTTATGAAAACCTAGTTGTGCATCTGCATGAGGACCAACCCACTTCTCTCTGTATTGCCCCTGAAGCCCCCACTGGACCTACATGAAGTCAAGCTATGGCCTCAGGACCCTTGGGGATCTAGCTTTGCCTCCAACTCTGATCTCTCTTCTCTCACTGTGCTGTGGTCATACAGACTTCCTTGCTGCTCCTCAAATGTGCTGATTATATTCTTGTCTCTGGGCCTTTGCATTTTTATTCTCTTTACTTGGAGTTTTCTATTCCAAATGTTTACTTGGCTGATTTCCTTCCAGTCGGTTATCACATTTACCTTCACAGAGAGGCCTTCCGTGACCATTCGAGTTAAAGAGCTTCGCCTGTCACTGTCTTTGTTATTCTTGTGCTGTAATTTCCTTCTCCTACTACTGGACACTATATGACACATACATCAGATTATTGTCTGGCCCCCACTAGAATGTAAATTTCATGAGGGCAGGGACTTTGAGCATTTTTTGTCCATTGCTGTATCCCACTGCTAGACAGGACCCTGTACATCATAAATGCTTAATAAATTTGTTGCATAAATGAATGAATAGTCAGTGATTTTCACCCATCCATGTAATCATACATCCATTCGTTGGACAGTGACTGAGTGGCAACAATGGTAAAGATGAGGACACCTTAGTCCTTGCTTTCCAGGAGGTGGCAATGATGATAGGGAGATAGATACATAATCAGATACAGATAAATGAACCGGTGTTTATGAAAAAGTTTTGCAGGTGCAATGGTAGAGCTATAAAAAGGATATTTCCTGAAACCCAGTGTCAGAGAAGCAGGAGATAGTATGCTGACATTAAGTATGCTCACTTGCTTAAGGATTGAAGCTACACGTAAACATAAGGGGTGTGTGTGTGTGTGTGTGTGTGTGTGTGTGTTATAATGGTTTGGCTGTATACAATTTCAGAGTTTAGAGAAGGGCTCAGAATGTTTTTGCAGTGCTGTTACAGTATGTCAGAAAGGTGAAGAATTCACTCTCTTTCCCCTCAAATGAAATAGAAGCTGCTGCATTTCTCCCAGGTGGGCCCAGGCATTGTACAAGACCCACATATTTTTCAATAAGAGACTCACATTTGCTGTGATGCTAGAAGCTTCTAATGGGCCTCTGAGGGTTGTAAATTATATCAAATAATTTTCCAGATACTAAGCTGTTGTTTTTTTTAAAGGATGGAGATAGGAGGGGTGAGGATAAATCTTTCTCTGGACTCTGAAATTATACCTTGTTTCAACCATATTACATAAATCTTTTTTAAAAAATAAATCTTTTTGAATGTCCATTCATTCAACAAACATTTACTGGGTATCAACTATGTGAGAGGTGCCATACTGGGCCATGGGGCCGTTGTTGGTAGGTAAAAATCTGTAGATCTCTACTGGAAAACTGCTAGAACTTGGTGTTGCTTTCTTGTTGTTTGTTTTAGCATTACCATTTTATTGCTATTGTTTTATTACATCTTTATTGTAATAAGTCAGATAATATAGAGGTATATAAATATGTATAAAGGAAAAATAACAAATGTGACACTTTTCCTCCTCATTCCTACCACCCCTCATAGTTAATCTTTTCAGCATTTTGATAGATATCTTTCTTTTCCATTATCTTAATGGACACACAGTCTTTCCTTTTTAAAAATTCTGTTACAAAAAAAGAAATCGTATACCACATATACTCTGAAATGTACCTTTCAAAACTTACTGATGTAAAATGAACATCTTTCTAGATCTTCTTTTTAGTAAGTTCATAATTTTCTATAGAATTGGCATAATGTAGCTACCCATTTTTGTATTCTAAGTCTAAGAATACGTCAAAAATTTTTACATGATACTGGGGATCCCTGGGTGGCGCAGCGGTTTGGCGCCTGCCTTTGGCCCAGGGCGCGATCCTGGAGACCCGGGATCGAATCCCACGTCGGGCTCCCGGTGCATGCAGCCTGCTTCTCCCTCTGCCTGTGTCTCTGCCTCTCTCTCTCTCTCTCTCTCTCTCTCTGTGTGACTATCATAAATAAATAAAAATTAAAAAAATTTTTTTATATGATACTTAGGTTTTAAGCAAACATTTTCATATATATTTTCTTATACATTGGTGCTTCTATTTCTATTGAGTGGATTCTGATGTGATTATCATGTCAAAGGGTAAATGAATTTTTAATCTTTTAATAAGCAGAGCTTATTGACTTTTCCAAAACATTGTAGCAATTTATATTTTCTTCAGAAATATACAGGAGTGCTTTTGTCCCTAATATCATCCCCACCACTGGATGTCATCAATATTTTTAAGTTTTGTCAAGAATGATGACAGTGATATGTCAATAATGATAATTCATTTTTTCTTTATTTTCATTTACCTGACTCTCCCTGGAGTTGGGCATTGTTCATACATTTATTGGACATTTACATTTCATATATTATAAGTTTCCATTCCCATCCCTTTGCATGTTTTCCTATTGAGTTTTCTTTTTCTTCTTGATACATAGGAACTCTGTAATAGAAAAAAATAATGGTTTGTTGGTCACATATTATAAGCATAGATGAGAACTCAACTTGCAGATATATTTATCTGCATATTTGTATGATTTCTGTCTTTGTCTTGCTTAGAAAACATCCCTCATCAACCTTTTGGATATGGTGCTCATCATAAACATGACCTTGATAAGCCAGAGTCTTTGAGTTAGAGCAAGGTCCATTTATGGTGCTTTGTGGCTACAGTGTAATATTTCAGAGTTTGGTGCTGCCACCTAACAAAGACGCTACTTGCATTAGCCTTTTCCTTCCCACTCTTCTCGCTGATTTTAGTTGAGATATACTTGGTAGCTGCAGATCTTGTATCCTATCATCAACATCTGGGATTCTTCTGCTGGGTAATGTTTCAGATTCTCCTGACTACAAAATCCTGGTCATTAAAAAACAATGTAGCATTTCCTAACATCTCAAGGCCATATCTTACTGTGGGAAACATCAGTAGCAAAGCATCCAGAGTTTGGCAGGGAGCACACTGACTCCCTCCCTCCCTGAGGAACCCTGTCTCTGATTGCCTTTGCTTTGTTTCTCTTTTTCACCCTCTTCTCTGGAGGGGTCATCAGAATTGCCTAAGATCTCTGACACTTTGGTCCTTGATCCTGGGAGTTGGATTTTATATGGAGTCGATTTGATGAAATTATACCATGTATTTTGCATTTAGCATATCGTTAGGGCAGAGTTTCCACAGTTCTGGGCTTTGAAGACTTTGGCACATCGCCTTGGTAACTGAGTCATTTGTTTCTCTTGATAGGAAATGAGATACTGTCCTTCACATTCATAAATAGGGGTGACTTCTGACTGGCACAGGCTAGTAGGTGAGTTTCTAGAAGGATAAGGATAGTTTGGAATGTAGAGACCCTAATGAACACTTTCCCTGTCTTTGTGACTAAGCATTAAAGAAAGCTAGAACATTAGAGCTGTAAGAAGGTTTGGGCAAGAAAACTGAGGCAGAAAGAAGCAAAATGGGCACACACGAGTCTCATAGGGCATTGATATACACTAATGGTTTTTTGTGGATTGATGACAGCCACAGACACACCAATAATAGGTATAGAAAAATAGGTTCGAGTGGTGTATCATCATATCAGGGGAAACAGACCACTTCTAGAACTGTTAGAGATAATTCAGAGCCACAGTTCAGAGCAACAGGACTATCTGGGCTTCTCCATTTTACAGCTGGAGAGATGGAAACGCAGGCAAATAGAGTGGTGTGCCCCAAGTTAATGTAGTAATTAGCAGCATTGTCAAAACTTGCATCCATATGCCCTGATTTTCTGGTCTGAGTCCTCTTGGGTACCTCCTGGTTGATGCAGTTAGTTGCAGGAATCTTTTTTTTTTCTTCAGTGAATAGTAAAGATTGAAGAACAACTCTTTTGGTGGACCAGTATCTGTTGGGGAACAGGATTTATTGCCACACACATATATACCCCTTTAACCTGTCTCCCAACCAGGGAGGATTATGTTGTCTTGTTTCTTTCTTCAGAAAGTATGTGTTGGTCATTTCCTATGCTAGGGGCTTAATAAATACCTGTGGCCTTGTATTGAGCTGATTTGCATTGTTAAATTACCAGAGATAGGGGCCCAAGCCTAAAATGACAAAAATTTCATTTGACCAGTTAGGATAAAAGATGCAGTGCCCTGAAAATACACAAATCCCTTTTTAACAATTCCGTTAAAAAACATATGCTACATAATTGAATATAAGTACAAATAAAAGGCACCTGGTACAACTTGTTCCAACTTCTCTTTTATTAGAATCTAAGTGGTAACATTTATTTCCAGGCAGTGTCACTGATATTGGTTTTGTTCATTATTAGGATATTGTAGTTATTGCACTCTGAAGGGAGAAGCTGTGGGTTTATAACCAGGACTGGCAAGTGGCCGAAGAAGGAGATGCACCAGCTGATGGGCCTTTTATAGAGTCAAAGCGTGTCAGAAATCATCTTCAGGAAGCAAAGCGTCCCTTCCCTGTGGCGGGCACTCCCCGGGGAGGCTGGGCACTTTTTCTCCTTCGGCTGTGGGTCTGGTATGGACTTTGGCTCTGATCCTGCTGCCCGATTCCGGGGCAAGTACCTGGGGGCGCCTGGAGGTGGGTGGCTGGGAGGCTGACATTGCCTTGGTTGTATGTCCTGGGAAGCCAGCTGAGAAAGGCCCGGGGGCTGCAGGCCTGCAGGAGCCCTGGTGTTTCATTATTCTGATTTTAACTGGCCTGAGTAGGATTTCTGGATGGGCTTCAGAACGGGGGGAAAGAGAAAAAAGAGGGAAAAAAACCAGACCATAAATTGCTGCTGTAATTTACGTCAAACACCCTTGCACCATGATCACAGCCCCTAATAAATACATTCCTCTGACTGGTGAGGCTGTAATAATCCTCCCCCTGATGATTTCTGCATTAGGTTGTTGCTGTTATTCTTATTGTTTGGTAATGAAGGGCAAAAATCAATATTGGGTGTTTTGATTCTATTAACAAGGAGAATAAAATCCTTTTCCTCTCCTGTATCCTTCACACCTTAACTAGAAACAGTTTCAATACCTGGTGACAGAAGATTGACTTGGGGGTTTATCCTTTTCTATCTCCTAATCTGTGGAAGAGGTTTTAAGGCAGAAACGTAGTCAAATCAAGTCACTTCTTGCGTTCTTCTTCCTCCTGAGAGGAAGGGAGAGGCTATTTTCTTCCCGTGGGAAGCTCTGCGTGAAGTCTAAGCTGTCTCAAGAGGATCCACGGAAGCAACAAGTGCATAAGGAGCCTGTACCAACTTCCTGAGCAAAATGAACATCTCTCCTCCCTTATCCACCTTTGTGGACGAGAATGCGGCCCTAAAGGGAAGGTCAAAGAAACTGCCACATTTCTAGTTCTCTCAGTAGATTCTTTATAGCCGTACATAAATGTTGTTTGCAATCACAACATGGGCCTACTTGGGAACTTGGCTATGGGGTTTTAAAGAAGACATTGATCATTTACACCTAAATAGGATCTTACCATTTTCTTTATTTTTTTTTTAAGATTTAATTTATTTATTCTTAAGAGACACAGAGAGAGAGGCAGAGACACAGGCAGAGGGAGAAGCAGGACTTGATCCCAGGACCCTGGGATCACGACCTGAGCCGAAGGCAGATGCTCAACCAACTGAGCCACCCAGGTGCCCCAGTATCTTACCATTTTCAAAAATATTTTATTGATATTTCTCATTTAATCATTTTATCATTTGAAGTGGCTCTTAGTCATTGCCATTTTCAGGTGAGGAGACCGAGGGTCAGAAAGGAGGTATGCTTCTCAAGGTTGCCTGGCGAATGTAGGTCCAAGTTTCCTATAAGAAAAGAAAGATAGCCCCACTTTCCCTGGTTGGTGCCTCTGGAATAGTATAGCATTCACCAGGAGTCTAGACATGGGCTGGCTTCTATACTTTCCCACAGAGTTTAAACAGACACATCAGATTCAGTAGAAACTTTGAAGACACCTGGTGCTTGGAGCTTCCCTTAGGGGACAATGGACACAGGGAGAATTTGCTGTGTTCTGGGAGCATGTTTCCGATTACTTAATATTAGCAGACCATTTGTAACTCAGATGTCAAGCAGGGTTTTAGTGTCCTAATTTCTCGAAAAGATGGCTAAGCCCCTCCCCCACCTCCAGATATATCCCGTGTAAAAATAAGGAGGCCCTTTACAGCACCTCTGCAGATTTCCAAAGAGCTTATGCATCCCTGTGGTTCCCTTTGTCCTGCAAGCTCCTGCTTCTGCTGAATCATTTCATCTTGGAAATTGTCTCCACACCCCTCTGTCGTCTGGGATGTATGATGCAGCCAAGGAATGAGGCCGTCTTCCTTTTCCTTCTTCAGACGAACCACTCATGCCAGGGTGGTGCGTGTGTGCGGTGTGTAGATTACTGGCACTTTGGTAGGATGGGAGCATTCCCACATCACCACTTGGCTCCTTTTTCAACTCAGTTCCTGTTTCTTACCATTTTCCAAGACTCTCTTATACTCTTGCCCTTTCTTCCTTACTTGTCTGCCTCCCTCAGATTCCAATCTGTTTTGAATGCATTTCAGTTCAGCTACTTTCTTTGTTTCCTTCTGACACATGCCCTTGGCATCTCACCTTCTCCACAGGTGCCTTATCAAGGATATTTTCCTCAAAAAGACTGTTCTCTTCCTAAGAGGAATTCTGATGTCAGCCAAGGCCACGTTTTCCAATCTGCTGGATAAATAAATAGTAAAACAACAAGCAAAAGAACTCAGTGTTGGATGTACATTGTAACAGTGATAGGGGTGATATTAATACCTTATAGATATTGAAAGTTTTCCTGTTGCCAGCAGGCTTTGCCTATAGATACTAGCGTATTTTAGCCATACAGTAATTCTTATGGTTCTGATTTTCAGGGGAAGAAACTGAGGGTCACATAGAGCCAGCAAAAACGTGTCTGACATTTTTAGAGTTTTTTCTCCACCATGAGTGTAGGTCTAGTTCTATTCCAGTCCACACTGCCACACTGGTTGGCTTCTGTGTTTCATTGTCACACAATGAATCAAACTTGAAAATTTCAGCCATCTCTGATTTATATTTGCCACTGGCCTCCCTGGACCATAAGCTCCAAGGAGCTGACTTTTTGGTTTTTGACAACCCTCAACATTGAGCCATGCTAGGTCCCTAGCCTTTTGTCACGTTCTAGAGTTCTAGAAACACTATGCAGTGAAGACTGTGCCTAATAGGGCCAGGTCATGAGGCCATGCCAAATATGTAACCTGCTTCTTTAAAATTTGTGGACTCTTTCTCCCTCTCTCCCTCTCTCTGGCTCCATTGGCTGCTACAACCAGCCTGCATGGACAGTATTTAGAGGATTTTTTCTTTTTTTTTCTCTGTAATATTTCTTCAACCTGGAAATGCTTTATAATGTGTCTCAAAGACTTGTGAGAGCCCCAGCAAGGAAGGGGTTAAAATGATTTTACCCACAGAATTTCATGAACCACCTGTGAGCCAGCTTTGCATCCTCTTCTCCATCTCTTTATGTAGTTGTGTCAGCTCTCTCCCCCAAGTATGCATTATCTGGACCATTATGGAACCCATCAGCAGAGGGGCCATGACCTCTGGCTGACCTTGGCCTGCTGATGCCCTGCCATGCGCTCCAATTACCAGGATATGTAGAGGTGACTGCAGTCTTTTGAGACCTTTGGAAGCTTACAGCTTTGTCAGGTCCTTACGTCTTTTCAGTGGCATTGGGTGACTTCTAGATCCTGCTGGCATTTCTCTTCTTGGGTGACATGCGTGCTTACTCTAAAACGAAAACTCCAAAGCTGTGGTTGGTTTGTCTTACTAGAAAACTGTAATTTTCCACTGCATGGCCTGTTCTCCTTGGATGATGGGCTGTAAGAAGGAACAGTGAGAATATGAGGAAATTGGTTAATCTTTTTGCTAGCAGCATTGCTTTTTTGAACTATATTTTCAGGGGGTGGAGGCATCTAGAGTTGTGTTGACTTGATACTTCCAAGTCTCTCTGCTTGTCTTTTCAACTTCATCTTCATTCCTAAAGTGATTATAGCTGTGCAAAAAGTTTAATGGTTTTGGTACTACTTTGTAGTATTTTTTGCTAATTTTTTTCTAAGCACGGGTAATAAAAAAAAATGTCACTATGCTCTGCATTTCAGAAGCAAAAGAAAATTAGACACCTGTTATATAATATGCTCACAACATTATGTAACACGTTTTTCCACTGGAAATAATGCTCCAAGCTGTTTTGTTCTCCATTTGCTGTGATTCATTTAAGTGTTGAATGTTAAACTGGTCTATTTACCAAGCTCAGAAATGTATTAGGTTGAGCCCATGAATTTGCTGATTTCGTAGATCAAAGCATTAAATATAGACAGTTTTATAGGGTCCAACTTGCATCAGCAGCATTAGGCAAAACCTGATTGGAAGCGGGAGGGATCATCTAGCGCCTCCCCCATCTCCAGGCAGGATTGCATTTCAGTCATACTCAGAAGAATCTCTTAACTCACGCTTTTTAACATTTGTTGTCAATGAATAAAGTCCCATATACTCTTCTGGGTTAGTTAAGGGATTAATATCACTATCAAAGCAGGGAATGGGTCATTCTGGAAGCTCAGCAGAAGAGCTCAGCATAGGTGGTGGTTATATCTGCTCTTTAAGATCTTACGGGACACCTTACACATTGTGTCCCTCTTGACTGGGGTTTTATTTTTAGATTTTCTAGTCTTAAACAATTGTTAAATGTGGGTATATTTCTTTTTTAAAGGGAGATTCAATTTTTTTTCTAATTTATTGAGATATAATTGAGAGGCACCACCATATACATTTAAGGTGTGTAGCAAAATGGTTTGACTTGGATATATTGTGAAATGATTACTGTAGTTAACATCCATCATCTCATGTAGATAAATAAAAGGAAAAAAGCAAACCAATTATTGGTTTTCCTTGTGATGAGAACTCAGGATCCACTCCCTTAACAACTTTCCTCTATATCATAGAGCGGTATTAGTGGCAGGTATCATGTCATACATTACATCCCTAGTACTTATTTATCTTGTAACTTGCAAGTTTGTGCCATTGACCACCTTTCTCCATTTCTCCCTCCCCCTACTCACTCCTGGTAAACACAAATCTGATCTCTTTCTCTCTGAGTTCTCTTTTTCTTTTGTTCTACATGTAAGAGAGATCATACCCTATTTTTCTTCCTCTGACTTGACTTAGTATGATGCCCTCATGATTGGTCCTTGTTACGGCAAGTGGCAGGGTTTCTTCATTTTTATGGCTGAATAATATTCCATGGAAAGTGTGTGTGTGTGTGTGTGTGTGTGTATCACAGTTTTTTAAATCTATTCACTTGATGGACATTTAGGTTGTTTCCATGTCTTGGCTCTTGTAAATAATGCTTCTGTGACCCTGGGGGGCTGCAGATAGTTAAAGTTGGTGCTTTCATTTCCTTTCTATATATTTGATTGAGGTTTTAACAACAGAGAAGGATTCTCTGTTTCTTTCACCTCTCACCAACCAAGAGGTAGTGAGAGGTGGGTTCATCAAGAACCAACTAAGTCTGGCTCTGATTTGTGATTTGCTTGAGATCCTGTCTCAGATCTTAGTCGTGAACATAAAAATAGAAGTTGTTCAACAGCTTGCTTGGCTACCTCAGGAGGTGGGTCCTCCAAATGAAGAGATCGAATCTGCTTTACCCAAGCAATGAGATTTCCAGACAGAGTAAAGTCACAGTGATAGCCTCTGGACTCTGGGTAGAGTTTTCCCAGCATGTGCGTCAAAGCCAGATGCTCAGGGTGTCTGCCCTTTGTCTCAGACTCCTCACTGTGGTCAGAGTCTGCAGCTTCTCCCCACTTCCACTGGCCATTGGCCAGCAGCTCCTGATGCCCAGAGGTTTCAGCACAGGGTACATGTTCACTTAAGCCAGTACCTATTCCAAACATTGAGCGAGACTTATTCTTTTGTTGCAAATAAAAATGTAGTCACCCAATCCTGGGTGCGTTCATTATAGCCTGAGTTTTAGGTACTGGGTTTTTTGCAACAAAGAGCATGAAGGCCACCTCTTTTCATTTGTCTAGGAACTTAGCTCAGAGCCTTTGCACACCATGACATTATTCCAATGCAGAAGACACAGAGTTTGGATGTGGGCTGTACAATAGAGTTTTATGCAGTGTATAAACTCAGTTTGAATGAGATAAAAACACCCAATACAGTCCTTGGCCCTTTACAGACACTTGGCAAATGCCAAAAAGGTACAGTATAGAATAACTAGCTGAAGAGGAAAGAAGAGAGGCTTTTGGGTCAGAAGGCCTGAGCTCGAGTCATGTACTGGCCACTTGTACGTGTCTGACCTTAGGCTGTTCTTTCACAGCCTCTGTTCCCATTTGCAAAGTGGGGTCCCTGCACCCCTCAGCATTGTCTTATGGGCATAAAATGCAATTGTGGCAGTAACAGTGCTTTGAATAAAGGCTGACACAGCCTAAAAATATTGGGTGTCTTTTACCCTCCAGGTCTGATTCTTGTTAGGCCTCAGATGTCTTTGCATGATTGGACAAAAGGTTGGGCTAATAAGTCTTAGGAGTGGATGTTTCCTAAAATTGATGAGCAGCTCTGAGTCCCCACCAGTTCCGTACCCTGTGGAAAACAGCTGTGGTGGTAGAGGGCTCACAGGGGTTTGGAGCAGGCTGGGGCCCCCTCTTACAAAAGATACCCCTTCCCAACAAGCCCTGTATCCCCACCATCCTGCAGCTTGTTGTTAATGGGAGGGAGCTCGGTCCAAACCCGGGTTTCCAGGGTCTGATGAAAGCCACAGCCTATTTAAATCATTTTCCTGTGGCCTTTAACCTAAAAAGATTACATTTCAGGGGTGGGAGGTGGAGGAGGGTGAGCAGCAGAGGACCAGCCTACTGTCAGAGGACAAAATCAAATTTTTTATGTGATGTTGCTGCATTAAATGGGCCAATCTTATGTCATGTAACATGTGAATAATGGCTCTAGCATGTGATGTCAAAATTTTCCACACGTCTCATAAATAAATCCAGCCACACCCCTCCCCCCAACTACCACCCAAAGGCTATGCATTTTTGAACTTCACCTTGCATCCCAAATTAAAAATGCGTTCTGATTCAAGGTTAAAGGTACAGTGTCCCCTTTCAAAAGGCACATGTCAGTGTTTCTGCTGAGAATGATAAATAACCTTTGGAACAGGCTATCAATTGTCAGGATTCTTCCTCCTCCCTATCTTCCAATTCTTCTTTTTTTTTTCAACCTGACTTTGCCGGTTAGGTCTGATGCTTTGGAAAGAATAGATGGTATGTTAGGCCAACCCTTGATGAAATTTTCTGTAAGGAAAACCCCTGGAGGTCCCGACGGGAGAAAAATCCCCCAGTCAGGTGGCCCAGTGGCCCCCAGGAGTGAAGGAGCCAGATGCAGTGCAGCTGCAATTAGCATTGGCAGCGCAGCCACGCCACGCACCTTTTACTGCAAGAAGCGTGTGTTTGTTCAAGGCCTGTCCGCTTGCACGGGGATGCCTGCACCGATACTGACGTTAGAAACCCTGAAACGCCACTGCTGTTGGCGAAGAGCTGCTGCCTCTGCCTTGTCGACTGCGACCCAGGCAGGTGACTTTGGGAAACAAGTACTCAGACCATCCCGGGTCCTCGGCGCCCGGAGTCGGCAGTAAGCACGCAGGCAGAGTCTTCTACGGAAGCCAGAGTCGTGGAGAGCTTCCGAAGCAGAGCTGCCCCTCGATCCCCCCCTAAAGGGCATCCTGCCTTTTGGCTTTTCCATTTACACGGGAGGGTCAGGAGGAGGCGACCGCAGGTGCAGGTGCGGGGCTGCTGAGAGCCGGGGCGGAGGCGTGATTTTCCAGAGGCCCAAGCTCCCGGGCGCCGCCTCTGTCCCCCCCTTATCCCCGCACCTCACAAACAAAGGCAGCATCTTTCTGGGCCAGCGCGGCGAGCGCCCGCGGACGTTCCGGGAATGCACACGGCGACCTGCTCTGTGTAACGGACGTCAAGCCCAAGCCGCACAGGAGTCGCTACATCTGTTTTGGCTTTGTTCGCGGCACAGAGGGGCGGGGGTGCGCTCCGCGGTCAAGGGCCAAACTGCATGTCATATTTCATTACCTTCATTAGCTACTACAGAGGCCGCGCTCAAGGGAAAGGTTGGCGTTAACCCCTGAGCGACCAGCCTCTTCCGAGGAGCCTTTGCACCTCCACCCCCGGCTCGCGATCGCCGCCCGCTCACGCTGTGAGCTCTGATGTAGCTCAACTGTAAATCAGCCCCGAGGTCCACGATTTCACCTTCTGGAAGGAGGCAGGCTACTGTTTTATCCCAGGTAGCTACTTGCCGGACGAAAGAACATCTGGAACCCATTAGGACGAATGCTAGTGTGAACCCAACGGGGAAAGCGTGCGCAGGCTTAATAAAACTTTCCCCTCTTTTTTGTGTCCGCGGTTGTCTTTTTCTTTCCTTCCCCACATTATTTCTGTGAGTTAGTATCGCCAGCTCTTTCTGTGGTTGCCTGGAGTGAGATAAGATGCTGCTGCCCGATGCCTAGCTGTATTGGAGGAGCTTTTCTTGGGGTGCTTTTCTTGTGACATCAGTGGACTCCCATGGTGGTGGCCCTTGGAGGAGAGAACTCATCTCCCCATATTCCCATTGTATCTCTTGAGCTGTACTTTGCACTTAATGAAATAAAAGTGGGTGCAGATATCAAGTAGATCTTGATAACGCATGGCTCTGACAAGGGTCAGTTCTCATGCTGCGTATTGAATACATCATGATTCTGTTTACAAGCCTCTGTGGCCTGCATGTGCTGTTATCTAATATTAGGAAGACTGGCCAATTGGCCAGCGTAGGTCAGAACACACCTGGTCTGTAGAATTAGGGGTCTGGAATTTTGATTCTTCATCCTGGCTCTGCTATTGATTTATCTCCTGGTATCAGACAAAGCCCTTGCCCTTCATTCTTCCACCTGTAAACTATGGATCATTGTACCATTACGAGGGTTCTATGAGCTCAAATGATTTCATTTTAGGATACTCTGAAAAGCCCCAAGAAGACCATGCTTTAAGACACACCATTTGGAATAGTATAACATCCCTTTATTTTTATTAATACATATCTGAAGGATCTACACCAGTCATGTGCACATATAATCCCCGACCAACAGCACCAGCTTCACCTGGGAACTGGTTAGAAATGCAAATTCTTGGTCCATGTACCTAGTGAGTCAGAAGCTCTGTGGTGGGGATATCCTGATGTACACTAAAGTTTGAGAACTGCTGATCAATACATCTGGCTTCAAATCTAGGAGTTAAACTTAAGCACAGAGCCCTCTCGGCCCAAACATTAGAGTGGAAGCTCAGCTCTCCAAGGATTACAGTGTGTTACCTGACAGCCACTCTAGACCTGTAGGCAACACAGGTTCTCTCTAGTTCTGACTTGTAGACAGTGCCCACACAAAATAGTTTTTCTGAAAAAAAAAATTTTTTTTTCTGCTTTCGAGGTAAGTTTCCTAATTTGGCAGAGCTTTATTGGCACACTAAACTCCAGAGTCCCCCCCACCCCCGCCCCGCCCTTACTCCTGTAAGCTGGTGTCTGTCTCCTGGCATTTTGGATACAGTTGAACCTGTCAGGAAAATAAATTTCTCATAAAGATGGACACCCACTACCAGAGTAAGGCCATCAGGCTTAGATTTGTGACTCAAATGTACACAGAGGCAGAATGATGCCACACAAAGCATCTAGAAGTTCACTGGAGTTGGGACACTGACATGAAGATACTTTGCACATGGTACCCTTGGAAGCAGAAAGAGAGAAATGGAAGAAAATAGTGTTCATGGTCAGAAATGCTCTGCTTTGGTGAGTCCCACGTGTCCATCTTTCACATTTTTACAGGGGTCGTTGTAAAATAAAAACTAACCACAGAATGGACACCTGGATGTGTGATCTAGTTTTCTTAATCAGTAACTATGTGTAAATGGTAAATGCAGGAGCAGACGCTGTAGGTTGGCTTTTAGAATGTATCTGCATCTAGTCCTACTTTGTGCCTATAATGTCTTTTTTTTTTTCATAAAGCAGTGAAAAATTATATTCCCTCTCTCATCTCCTTTTGGTGTTTTATGTCTCCCTAAGATTCAGGACACATTTGGAATCTGAGAGAAGGGCCACCAATTAGGACGATTTTTTGTTGTTGTTGTTCCCATTTTTAACCTCAGACCAACCACCTCATTTCTCCCTCTTTTGAATTTGTCCCTAAGTTTGGTCCTACAATGAGACCTTTTGCATGGCAAGTTTAAGCCTGGAGCAAATTTTTATGGCTGAATTATAAACCCTTGAAAATAGGGGTTTATAATGGAAACGCTGACACAACCTTAACTCTAGCAGCGAGAGCGCAATGTAATAATAAATGAGGCAGAACAGCAAAGTGCTGCTTTTAATTTATCATTTAGTAGAAGAAAAAGGCCTTGTTTACTTCTTCTTTTTCATCTTCTCTGCTTCCAAGACTTGCAACCATTATTTTGAAATGTATTTTATAATAAAACCTCAGTGGTTATGTTGCCTAGGGCTTGAGCGTCCATTTTAGAAAGGAAGAGAGAGAGAGAGAGAGAGAGAGAGAGAGAGAGAGAAATTTTTGAGGCCAGAGAAGCATATTCTGTTGACTGATTATGTTTTGACTACACAGTTGCTGCCTGGGATGCATTTATTGTGGAACAGATCAGCTACTCTGCTACGATCCAGAAACGCCCTGAACATATGATCCCGTTTGGACATGTCTACAATAGTGGCAGTAAAAGTAATAATGATATTTGAAATGCCTTTTAGCTCTTTTAATTCCAGGCATCAGTGCATTTTGAGCATACAGATCACAGCCTTTGGAGTCAATGATGTTGTGTAGCTTGGTATCTTTCCCTAGTCTCTGCATTCCCATTTTGTGGATGGAGAAGCTGAACTCTTTCATTGTTGGTGTGATTTCTCTAAATGCGGTTCAGTCCTTACTAGGTGTCTGTACGCTAATCACTGGGCTGGGATACAAAAGATCATGGCCCCTCACCTCCTGGAACTTAGAGCCTAGTGGGCAAAGCAAACACGTAACAAGCAAAAAATAGTAGTATAAAACATAACCATAGAAGCCTGTTGTTGATTTGGGTGTTCACCTACTTCTGATCCTGACTCCATCATTCCTATTTCTTCAGAGGGGCCCGAGGATACAAAACCTCTAGTGTACCCTGTGTGCTGGGTATTTTACAGTCTCTGTGCCTGGGACTTGACCTTTATAAATGCAACACATCCTTCCTTTGTCCTGCAGCTTCTACGTTGGTTTGTCCAATAGGGGGGCTCAGTAGAAAAATAGGGGAGGCAGTGGGAAAGTGAGGTCCTAGTATTTATTCTTCTGACTTTTTCCCTTTTTGTCTCAGAATTGGTTGTGTTTCTTTATTGAAGGCCACAGCTCCTGTCTGCAGCCCTTTCCTACAACTACTACTCTTGCCAGGTTCTGGCAACCCCACCCTTCTTGGCACCTTCAGGCCTAGGGGTGGTAAGGGTTCCTGTGCTCTTGCTAGCCCTATGGTGCTGTTTCACGATCTCTTCAGGTTTCCCTAATCCAGCTCATACCCCTGCAAACAGTTCCTTCATTAAACCCTTCTCAGTATCCCCTTTTGAGTGTGTGCAAATTGCTTCCTGCTGGACCTCTGGCTGATGCAAAAAATATACACAGCACACGTGTGTGCACACAGACATGCATACATGCGCGTTAAGAAAACAGAGTATTTAAGCAGAAGATTTATAGAGTAGGTCCATTCAATGTTGGGATTTGTGGTGAGTACATTACGAAGTCACTTCTTATGATTCCTAGGCCAGATAATGCATCCATCATGCAAGGCGGCAAGCCCCTGAAATTACATCAGATTTACAACATAATAAACTTTCATTAAGATGAAGCTACATGAAACTTATTTCCTTTCATTCCCAAGACTAAACAAATGCTGCTTGAATACTTAATGAACCCAGGTCTCTCCCAAATTGGTAATGCTTGTATGAAGATATTAGAGAAGATGAAACCAGGAGATACAGAACATGCCACTCCTTGGAACATCCCAGGAGCTGATCAGTACTTATATTGTTGGCATCAATTTTCCTCAGCCATTCACAATGAGACACATGAGGCTGCTTGCGGAGGTTGATCTGTGCTTGCACCCACCATACAGATTCCTGAGTGCATTTTAATCATAGCATGTCTTGTGCTTTATTGAAGGGTTTACACTGTTTGGTTGCTTTCTCCTCTGATATTGCACTGGATAAATCAGTCGTGATCATTCCTTAGCATTTCAGAGAGCAAACACTCTAATGATAGAATGGAAGTGGTTCACCAGGAGGTGTCTCCTCAAAAGACATAATTCAGGAACATGGCAGCTTGAACATGTAGGTTTATCTTTATGCTCTCAGCCTCACTAAAGTGACAGTTTAAGTATAAAACATAAAATCATGAGGACCACAAACATAGAAGAGGAAGTGATGGCAGATAAGAAATGTTGACAAAATTTTGGAAGCTAAAAAATAACTGGACTGATGGTAACTGATTTAGGGGATAATAGAAGGATGGAGCCAAAGGTCTGCAAAAGGTAAGGTCAAGAATTGAGCCAGTTCGAGGTGCTAGAACATAAAGGTTCTGCTGTTGGAGATGATGGCTGTCTCTGCAGGTGTGGGAATGGGTAGGGCTGGTAATAGAACTACTTGGAACTTGGAAGTTGGATAAAAGAAAAGTAATCTTCTAGAACTTGGAAGTTGGATAAAAGAAAAGTAATCTTCTAGATTCACTCACCCTATACTTCAAATGAAAACCCCTTTGCCCAATTTTCTCAGAAGCTTGGAGTTCTGCTGAGGCTGAACAGGCTCTGACTTTGGGAATCAGGCATGAGTGAGGGCTTCTATTCTTTGCACATGGGGATTAATTGAAGTCTGTGTCATGAATGGTGGTGACCTATCCTTGCTCCTGTCTGCCACTTGGTTGGAAAACATTGTTGACTGGGCTGATCATCTCCAGGCTGGTGACTGGGGGGTTCCTTTCTAAGGAGTTGACCATTCAAAGGAAAGATCTACAGATACTGTAAGCTGGGATTTCAAGGAAACAACCAGATCCCTTTCTGAATACAGAGAACATCAACCCCAGAGGGAACTTCCAACAGCTTTATAAAAAGTGTCTATTTTTAAAATATAAATGAACAGATGGTGTTCCCCTAGACACTTAAGGAAAACTTTATCTTGATGACAGGAAGAAGCAGAGAAAAACAAAATTAAGATATTCAGACAAGGGAAGATGCCACATCCATGAAATAAGAATAGGATAATATTTTTAAAAGATAGTTCAAGATGAGAATATTACCCCCTGTACTCAGGCAACAAGTGAATATGGCAGAAATTTCATACAAAGATTAAAATTTTCAGAGAGTAAAAAAGTCCCAACTGACATCAGCTTTCTCGGTAGAAGTTCTGGAAATCAGAAAAAATTATTTTCAATGTAGAACTTAAGAACCAATCAAATTGTTGCCTCAGCATGATGTAGGATTTACCTCCCATGTACCTTTTCTTAAAAAGTTATCAAAGGGTGTAGTTTCCTGGTAAAGATGGAAAAAACTAAAAAAGAAAGAATAAAGATGCAAAAAATAGACAACACTAGAAGGAGGTAAATAGGCAAATAGAATTCTTAGGATAATGGGGAAGAGGCTTTTTAGGATAATTGCTGGGCAGAAGTCTTAAAATAGAGATATAGGTCTTATTGCTCCAACCTGGACTACAGGTCCTAGGATGTCTCTGAGGGAAAAAAATGATTAGGATATTCTGATGTATTTAAACATATTTGTAAGAAATTCATAAGTGGTGAGAACTTGGGGATAAATTAATGATACATATGTAGAAAACCAAGCAGATTAAAAAAAACCCAGGAACATTACCAACTCCTGGAAAAACAAAAACGTTGTGCCAGAAAAGAACTGTAACTATAATAAACCACAGAGCTTATGTGTGAAGAATGTTTATGTGGTAATAATACAATTACAATGGAGACAGCAAGTATTTTGTTTAAAAAAAGTTATATAACTATATCAAAAGAGTGGCGTGAGTGTATATACATGTGCATGTGCATACTTGGGGTTGTAAGGTATCCGAATCCTCGTTTTCCATGGTGTGAAGTCACGAGATAGTAGTGAAAAAGAAACCAAAATCAAGAAACATAAAGAAAAGCAGATTAGTTAGAAATGTGGAGGCAGACACCAGAAGAAACGATTAAGAATAGAAAGTGAAAGATTGCTCTGGGGAGCAGGAATCAGGACTGGAAAGAGGGTGCAGCAAGGAATTGCTATTCCTCATTAGAGGCCTTGCAGAAGTCCTTGTATTACATGGGTTATTTTGTTAAAAGTAAATTTAAAAACAATTCTGCAAGTGAGAATCTGTCTTTTTCATTTGTTTGTGTTTCTTCTTCGATCATGGTTAAGGGAACGACTCATGATTATATGTATCCGTAGTGCTCTCTGGGTGCCAGGCACTCGGTTAATTACTGGACGTGCATTTTCTCATTTAATCTTCTTGATGGTCCTGAAATGTTGTTTCTTTTACCTCCTTTTAGAGATGAGGGAATTTAAGTTCAGAGAAGGTAAGTCATTTGCTTAGGTTCTGTAGCTCTCTATGATTCCAGGGCCCAGATGTGTGCCTGCCGCGACTCCCCTACCTGCCGTCTCTCCAAGACAGCCAAGCATCTTCTTCCTGTGATCTGCTCCCCTCACCATGTTTTTAGTGAGGCTTTGCACATGCTAGTCTTCCCCCTAGAGAACACTCTTTCCTGCTCTTTCCACCTGCCTCCTTTCTTTCTTTGCCTCCTAACCACAGCCCAACTTTGTCAAGTTGCTGTTTTGAGGAATAGCACCAACCTGGTGGGGACACTGTAAAGTGAATAGATGAGGTCCAGGGTGAGGTGGAGCATAGTACCTAGGACAGCCCTGTGTCTAGCCTTACTTAGTACTAGCTACATGACCTTGAGAAGATCACCTAACTTTACTTTCTTTGTGTGTGGAAAATGGGATAATAATAGTGACTGTTATTTGGTAATAGTTTACTATTAATAATAGTAACTATTTATTGGATTGTTGCAAAGATTAAATGAGTTCATACATGTGAAGTCCTTAAACTATTACAGGCACACAAATGTTAGCAATTATTATTTGCAATTAATACTGTTGACTGGTTTACAGTGGATTAACAATTGACAGAATGTTTGTGGATCTAAACGAATAGTTCATCAGTCTTCTAGAATAAAACAGGAAACTGCCCTTAATGTCGTAGGCCACACACTTCTTGCCCACTGGATTTCCTTCAGGTTAATAAAACAACAAAGAATTTTTACTGTTTCTTGAGGAGGAAGCAGGATTGGGCAAAGGAAGGAATCAAAGAGTGATGTTGTGGCTGCAGAGGCCTTCGTTGATCCCATGGAAAGGCCCTGGGAGGCCCATGGGATCTGAGTTGTCTCAAGTCAAGGAGAGGGGGTTGGGTCTTTGTACACCCACATTAACAGTCATAGGATGGGAACTGTGTTTGGGGTGGTGCCCTTTGGTCAGAGATGCAGCTGTGAGCCTTCCACAGCTAACTCTCTTGGCAGCTGCGGAAGTGAGCATCTCAGACAGATGGAAGGCACGAGGCTACCCATCACAGCCTCCATTTCAGTGCCTCTCTCTCTCTGGCAACTAGCATTTTCATGCTGCCTCAGCATTTAAAGTTGGGAAAGAAGGTAGTCCTATAGATTTACGTATTCTAAAGATTTTTTACCCTCCGTATTTCAGAATATGTTACATGACGGTAACAGATGAACTCTCATCTCACAGGGGCTGAACATGGCAAAGATTTATTCCTAATTTACAGCGCATACTTAGCAAATTTAACTCAGTGTAGTTGTGCCTGGGGATGTGTTCCACACAGTAGGTCAGGGACCTAGGCTCTCAGGGCCATGATCTTGGAGCAGTCCACCTAGAGTCAGAAACACGGAGCCTCCTTTAGTGCTGAGGGAACCAGAGTGTCACATGCCAGTTTCTAATGCTTCTGCCTAGCAGGTGGACATGTCACTCCTGCTTAAAGACCAGGACCCAGACCCAGCCGTTTGACTTTAGTTGCAGGAGAGTGGGGAAACGTGGCAGAGCCACAAATGTACAGGGAGCTGCTAGAGCTTCAGCGCCGCTCAAGGCCATTCACATTCTTAAGGAAGAAGGATAGCAGGTTAGTATCTGCCACCAGAAGAAAAGAAGTAGGTTTGAACGTTTACCTCTAATCATACCCTAAATCAGGGTTCTGAAATTGCTACTCATTAGTGAGCTTCAGGGAATAATTGAACCCTTTAATGTTGCCTGAAAATTTTTACATGTGTTACACATGTTCCTGGGGGTAGAAAGTCCATAACCTGAAGCAGATTCTCAAAGGGGTCTGTGACTCCAAAAGGGTTAGAATTCACTGTGCTCTTTGGTCACTACAGTATCGGTCCTTGGTTTCACCTCCATGACAAAATAGAGGCTCAGGCTTTGCCTTTCTTCTGTAAGTGTCAAGATTCAGGTTTGAAAATGAGACAGGAGTAGTAGCATGTTGGGCTGCCTTTCACCTGAGCCAGCTGCCCACTGAGCCCCCGAAGCGTGATTCTTGGCCCAAGGGGGTCTTTCTGTAGTGACTAGGACTCTGCCCTGGCCAATGGGGCTCTGGCTGAGCTTTTCTTAACTTTGTGGACAGATTCCCTCCTGTATTTAGTAGAGGATCCAGTTGGTGATGATTCCTTCTTGCCCTAAGTTTTTATGACCCTGATTATAATCTATAGATGGAGTCAGCAAACTTTTTCTGTAAGGGGCCATCACCTCCGCCTCCCCCAAAGACTCCAAATGATGTTAATCTCATCTTCCCAAGCCAGTTATCCCTTTTTGTTTTGTTCCTAATCACTGTTAAAGCTTTTAATATGGATAAAGGGAAAGCTGTTGCTTTTATACACGTCTTCTTCATGGTTGTTATTGAGTAACTGATATTCTCTTTCATGTGTACCTAGTGACTTCCTTGTAAATAGGAAATGGGTACAGAAAAAAGGCAGCCTTGGAATAGTATTAATGCTTAGCTGTTACATTGCTTTTGATGAGGGGCAGTCTACATATATATCCACTTCTAAAATAGGAAGCTATTCACAATAGAAGACAATTAACAGAGGAAGTTGAGTGACATCAGAATTCAACTGGCATGAGCCTCGTTGGCTCTAGTCACGACTTGGAGGTCTATGTTGGGTGAAGACAGAGAAGAAAATTTCAGGAAATCTGGGGGCTGTTGTTTCATCAGAGGTGACCTTTGTTGCCGTATGGTAAGAGTATAGCTCCAATTCTGCTTTCACTGTTGACCTGTGCTTCTGTGTCTCAGGTTTCCATGTGTATTTGGTGTAAGGTCCTCATAGAGCAGGGTCCTATTTATCTTTATAGGACCTAAGTTTTTTCATCTTCCACATGGCAGACATGGAAGAGTAAATGAGAGAATGAATGAACGGTGTGTAGGATTTTAGGACCCAGTAAAGTCAATCCCGTTCTTTGGATTTTCTTCTCAATCACATCCCTAGATGAAATGCTACCACCTTTTCCTCTTCTTCCTCCCCCTCCTCCTCCTCTTCCTTCACTGCTATTTTCTTTTTAGAATTATACACTCGTTCACTTAAAAATTAACTTCTAGACAGTCATTATACTTGAATTGTGTGTCATTCCAAGTGGCATTAGTGGACTCAACTGATTTCACTCCAGTGGCCTTTCAATGTGTGAATTTGAGCACAGGCAGTAAAGACAAAAGTGAATTCCCAAGATAAGCTTTTGCAAACGTTGGGAGACTCAGTAATGCTACAGTTGTTTGCCGGTTTCTGTCTTTAAAATGGGAGACACAGGTTGCCGTATCCTACTCTGCTAGTCGGCTCCTGGTGATTGCTGTTAGATGCCTCTTCTGGGGCCCAGACAAGATGAGTTCCATGACGTCCAGAGAAAACACTAAGCTATAGCTTATCTCCCCAGAGTTTGCTAGTAGCTTTGCTCGTTTTTCACTCACCTGTGGATTGTCCATTTAGAAAGTATGATTAATATTCTATAGAAGAATCTCTCCTTCAGAGATTTTCTTACCATCATCTACATTGCATTTAAATTAGTTGATATGAGAATGTCCTCCTTTCACTAATCAAGATTCTATAGCTGTTCAAGATCTAGAGGATCTCCTTCCCATGTGACCTTGACTTTCCTTGAACTCAGGTACAAGTTGTTTCATTATTGTTTGTACTGACATGATTTCTTAGTGTTATTTTGAACTATTGATTAAATCCTGCATTGGCACTTTACCATTTTATTTTCATTAATTAGATGAAACTTAACTCTTGGAAGTCAAAGACAAGGTATTATGGGTCTTTGTAAATCTTTTGGCATTAAGTATGGTCAAAAGTACACACACGGGGAAATGATTATTGCTCTGAGTAGGTCATAAACAAATGTATCACTGGCTTTTCCTACATATTAAGATTTTCCCTATTTGATTTTTGAAAATAATTATAAGCCTGCTTAAAACAGAAGAACATACATTGCTGCTACCTTCAGGGGATTATTGTGGTTTTGAATGTGCCCTTGAAGAATACTTATTATTTTGCAAAATATTTTCACTATTCATTACACAAAATTTGGGTAGGCAAGGGAAGGTAAATTAACAGAGAAGCTGAAATCTCACTAAGTGATTGTCTTGCCTGCCACATGGTGATTGAATGAATGAACGGCTAAGTGGATAAATGGCATCAGAACAGAAGCAGAGTTGGAACTGTTTCATTTTTGGGTTGAGGGCTAATGCTTTACTCCCTTCAGTGGTTAGGGAGGTGGTGAGTGTATTATCTCCTGGAACAGAGTTGTGTAGGAGTGTGTGGTTCCTCTTCCCCAGCAGAGGTTTCTTTCAGCATGTGCTCTCTTTCCTGGGAGAGAACTCCTGAGGTCACTTTTGCATTCACCAGTTGGCTTTGCCATTTTGTACCATTTATTGTTTCTCAGTCTTTCCCAGGGTGCTTTAGGTATCCTTTAGCTAAAGAAAAAAAAATCCCATTTCTGTTACTTGCACTGGTAGGACACCTGACACGATAACCTCCCTTAGCCTCAGTTTTCTTATCTGCAAAATGGAGGTGAAATGGGACCGGCCACAGCGGGTGGAGAATCAGATGAGGTCACGTCACATGCTCGGCCCTCTACCGGCACACAGCAAGTGCTCGCCAAATATTTGCCATCCTTACTGTTGACAGAATTGGAGATACGCACTGAGAAAAAAGGATCTGGGGACTTGTCATCAACAGAGAGGACATGAATGAATATTTCCTGAGTTGCATTAGAATGAATTTAACTCAGCTTTCTAAGGGAAGCTCGCTGATCCAGGGAATGGGGAGAGATGGGGATCCCTTGCCGTGCACACCGAGAAAGGGAAAAGTGTGGCCGGGCTATAGCAATTAAAACCGATATGTTAGAGATGGGACGTGTTGCTCCTTAGAAACCCTGGCAGCGCGGGACCTCCTTTCCATTCATAGGAAAAGATGAAGAGTAATCCTGCCCCCCCCCACCCCCCCGAATGCCTCCTTCCTTTCCAGAAGAAGGGGATTGGCCCAATTCAGTTGCACAATGTGCAAGGATGTAAATCCGATAATGTCATGCTTTAAAAAAAAAATAAAGCGCGCCATGCTGATTGCATATATGGACAGCTGGCACACCTTAAGAAGTGAGAGCGGTTCAGGCGGGAATGTAATAAGGCCCAGGAAAGTGGCAGCATGAAAGGGATGACCTTTATTTGCAATCATGGCTGAGATTTACAGTTTATTACTGATAGCTTTTATAAAGAGCCATTCAGTTCAGAGGTGAGAGGTTTGTCATCTGGAAATGCAATTAACTTTACCTTATCCCAATCCCCCTGGCCTTAGTGTGAGAGCAGCACTCCAGCACTTCAGCAATATCATGATTTCCCCTCTAATTTCATTTCTGTCTCCTGCATCCCTAGGTCCTTGGCATTAACGCGGTTGCATATTTTCACTATTATTATTTTTTATTATTGCTACTCCCTGTCATCAGTAGCCAGAAGGCACTTGTGTATTTTT
Source organism: Canis lupus familiaris (assembly GCF_011100685.1). Lineage (NCBI taxonomy): Eukaryota > Metazoa > Chordata > Mammalia > Carnivora > Canidae > Canis > Canis lupus. The sequence goes on along the minus strand of NC_049226.1, from coordinate 79,906,768 downwards.
TTTTTTTTAGATTTAAATTATTTGATTTCTGAATGAGGAGAACTTCAAAGCATAAAGCCTTTTCCAAGCACAGCAGTTAGAGCAGCATACAGAACCAACTATGTGCCGGCTTGGGTCCCTAAAATTAATTATAGAAATGGACAGGTCCTATCAAGGAGGAGTCGCTTGACAGGAAGAGGGGACCCCAAGAGTGTAAACCCTCGCCGTCCCTCCTACATGGGCGATGGGCACACTGTGCCTAGAAGGACGCCTGCTCAAGCACTCGAGCATGTGCAAGGGAGCACAGCACAATTGGAAACACAAAAAAAATGAAAGCGATTTTGGCACCCCTGCCGTGTGTGTATGAGAAGTCCCGAAAGGTCTATTTTTGTTTCACAGGTTCAGTTTTATGACCCTCTCTTGTCTGTTAAGTCAGGTCTGCAGGAATTTAAGAGCCAGACACAAAAGCAAGAATTTAGTACTTTTTGCCAGTTGGTTTAGGTTATTTGAAATATAGCCTAGTATATTTTCCACACTAGGCTGCTGCCAGATAGAACAGAGGAGGGAAGTGGTTCCAAGAGCCTGCATCCTCAGATTTTTCAACCTTTGAAGAATTGAGGGAGAGGAGTGGGGATTCTACTGCAGGCCCCGTCACTTAGTGCCACGTTGTCTGCAGCTCTGGCACACTGCCCCCTGTCTCCAGATAGCCCCTCCACCTGCCTTATAAAACCCCAAACAGAGGGACCTTTTACAAATTCCTAAGGCTCTATCTGAAAACTATTTCCTCTGGGGTAAGGTAAGAGCAGAATAATTACTACCCCTGCGTTTTTCATCCCGATTTTATTGTGGCTATTATTTTCATCAGTGTTAGAGGTTAATATCCCTATTTTTCCCCTCCACTGCCTAAATATAACTGGGGCTCAGCACACAGCCAAACCAGGTAGCAGAGGAAATAGCATTGCCACCAAAAGAGGTCTGGATTAGTCCATCTGAAATGAGGGTTTGGGGCCCTAGGGTAAGAATTGCCCTACTGCAGCTGATAGCAGATAGATTTAAACCCATAGTATTTCTTTTCTCAGCTGAGAGGGGTCGGGTTAAAAGATCCAGAAGGTGAATAGAGCATGAAACGATGCGCTTATGTAACTATATTGGTGCTACAATAGAATGCATCTCTAAGAATAAAAGCATCCGAGAACCATTTTTAATAGGAAGAAGGAAAAGCGGGCGCTTCAGTTGAGCATCCTTAAAGAACTCTCTGCAGGCAAAGCAGGGTTGAAGGTGCTTCACTTAAGGGAGCGTGCTAAACTTGAGGAGGATATAGTCAACTGCCCTTTCCCAGAGAAGTATCTTTAAAATTAACTTGCCAAAATCTGGTGTTTTAAATCCGGTTTGTCCCTGGGCTCTGTCTATACTCAAAGAAGAGAAATGGGGACGAGGGCAAGCATGTAAACTGGATGGGGTGCATTCCAAAGGCTAGTGGAGGATTCTAGTGGAGGTGCTACCTGGACTTAGGTCCAGGCACTGGCAGCGGAGGGAAGTAAATGCACATGAGATAAGTTTTGGAGGCAAAACCTATAAGGTGTACCTACATATTGAATGTGATGAGGAACAATTAATACACGGAAGTCAAGAATCCGTTGTATCCATTCACTGGATCCTTAGAGATCCAAATGCTTCCTTAGAGTTCCAAAGCCGTTTCCACTAAACACCACTGTCCAGCTCTCATCAACTGGGGTCGCGCGTAGTCACCATCTGTGGCTTGGTGACGTGCCCAGGTGCTTTTCGTGCAATCAGTGCCTCCAGCTGTGGAGCTCAATGGCGCATGCCTGTGCCCTTCCCAAACGGTACCTTCTTCGGAGGACATGTGTGGAACAGCATCTTTATTCCCTAGAATCAAGCATCGTCAGTGAGCACAGTGATAGCAAGAAGATTTGGTGTGGGGTGAGACAGATGTTTACGTGTACAAGGAACAGAGCATATGAGTCTTGGTTAGAATTCCTCTGGGCCACCAAACTCAGGAACCCTGGTGGGTCATGGGGGTGACCACTGTAAAGTCAGCTTGGACGGTGAGGGCAGCTTGGAGGCCGTGAGAGGGCTGAGCTCACATTTCACTGAATACTTAGTGAGTCTGTGCCAGTGCCAGGCAAGGCCGTGGGGATTTTGTAGTGAATGAAATAGGCAGTGTCCTCTCTTTCCTGAATTGCTTTTGGAGAGTTTTGGCCCATGAATCGAAGGGGGAAAGAATCAAAGTGAGAACAGTTAAAGCTCAGGATCTTTTCCATTTTAAGGAGGGTTGTTCCATGGAATGTTAGAGTCTCCAGGAACTTAACTCTAAACCCTCTTCTCCATCTACATTAACTCCCTAAATATTTTCATCCACTGCCATAACTTTAAATATGATCCGTGGGCAGATAACACTCAAATGTGTATGTTAAGCCCTTCTTTCCTCTGAGTTCTAGATATATATCACCAAGTGGCTCGTCAGCACTTCTGCTTCAATGCATAAAAGCAGCTTAAACTGAATGTGGGCAAACTGAACTCCTCATTTTCTCTTCCAAAGTTGGTGCTTAACCCTCTTGGTAAAATCTACCACCACTTTTTCTGTTCCTTCAGCTGCAAACAGAGGGTTCTGTTACCTGCACAGCAAAGCCACCAGCAGTTCTGCAGGTTCTCTTCAAAGTGCCCTCCTACCCACTGCTTATTCCTCCCATTTTGCACGCTCTTGATCCTGGTGTAAGCATGGTTAGCTCTTGCCCCCTACTTCATTAGTCTCCTTCCTTTCCTCCATTGTCCTTGTTTCCGGTGTCAATTTCCTGCTTGGAAGCCTGGGAAAGTATAAATCAAAAAATGTTTTAAAATGCAAAGCAGAGCCTGGCTCTTCTGCACTCAAAACCCCATCCCATGGCTCCCGTCCTTCTCATGCTCTGTAAGACCAGACAAGTCTAGTCTGTGCCTCGCTCCCACCTCCATCTCTTTGACATCTTTTTCCACCAGAAGGAGCTTTAGTTTCAGGTGAGTGAAGTCTAAGTTTCATGGGCCCTCATTTGGCACAGGTCCTTTCTGAGATTTGAGAGGGTCCCTGAGCAGTTTTATATTAGGAATTTTATTTTCTGTGTCATAATTAAAGGGTTCCCCAAACTGCATACGCTTCAAGCCTTACGAAACCTGGTTTCACCTCTTCTGGCCCTCTCCCGCTTTCTTCTCTCCAGCCCTGTCAGCCGCCCTTACTGCAGCAGACATGGCAGGCTCATTCCTGCCTTGTGGCCTTGGCCCTCACTCTTCTTCCAAAGCATCACCTGGTTCACCCCCTCCCTCTGCTCAGGTGTCTGCTCACATACCTCCTTGTGAGAGAACCCTTCCCTGATGGCTGCCTCCCTGCATGCCCTGCCTCTTTCCCCTCTTTACAGCTTTCCAAAGACGTTAGTATATATACTTGTTTGTCTATTGTGTATTGATTGTAGATTGTTTGTTGTGTTGATTGTATATGTTGTGTTATCATTCACTAGAATAGAAACCACAGATGGATGAGGACTTTCCCTGGTTCACTATTTATTCCAAGATCCAGGAGCAGGGCCTGCCTATAGTCAGTGGTCAGTGAGTGCTATCTGGATGAGTGAAGGCAGGGACCAGCTATTCACCATCTTCTTTGAGAAAAACTTTGATGAGAACTGAAAATGTATACAAGGGAGAGAAGAAATGACTGCCTTGTGGTGAGGTCTATAGAACATAAAGAAGGGGAAGCAGTAGGGCCCAACTTTCTGGAGCAGCACTGCCCTCTAGAACTTTCTGTGGTGATGAAAACATTGCATATTTGTGCTATCCGATAGACACTAGCAACTGTGGCTTGAGCACTTGGAAGTTAGTGAAGCTCAGGAAACTGAATTTTAAATGTTATTTGATTTTAGTTCATTTTATTTCAGTTAACATATTTGATTAATGTCATTAGCTTTAAATAGCCACATGTGGCTAATGGCTACCACATTGATCGGTGTAGGTCTGGGGACTCAGAATCCTTTATCTGGGATAGCAGGATATAGCCAGATACCGGAGCTGAGACCAAAACCAAGTACTTCTGATTTTAGAGGGAAAACAGTGCTCTCAGATCACCACAGAGAGGAGTGACAGGGTGTAAAACGGGCATGTTCTTCAAGCTGCCTTGAGATCCTCTAAAAGCAGGACTTTTTTACTAACAGTGTCTGATAGTTAGCAATCATTAGATTTCTTTCTTTTCTTTTCTTTTCTTTTCTTTTCTTTTCTTTTCTTTTCTTTTCTTTTCTTTTCTTTTCTTCTTTTCTTTTCTTTTTTTTCTTTTTCTTTTTTTTTTGCGATTAGCCAGACTGGATGACTTAGAAACACACACACACCACAGAAGGTTTGGTTTGAACTAAAAAGGCCAGTTGACTTGCATCGATTAGAAATAGGATCTGCCCCGGAAGGATGAGAAGCGGTCGCAATGAATACACAATTTCATACTCAAACATGGATGCAAGCAGCCAGATCCAAATGAGAGCAAGACTCCTTAACTGCAGAGCTGGTGTCTGAGAAACACCTAAGATGAAGAGCGAATGACAACTAAATAGGGTTTTGCATGGCACCACCAATCCTATTTTCGCGTGAAGGGTGTATGGCAAGGGGATCAGGTGGGCAATTGCATTGTTCAGCTCACCCGAACAGATTCTAACCACATCTGGAAAGTCAGCTGTGGTTCACATCCCCACAGTTTAAGAAGGAAATAAAATGTAGAGGAAATAAAAGAAAGGCCACAAAAATGATAGAATGTTGGAAGAGCAAACTCGAGTGGTCTGACATAAGAAGTAATTTATATCCTCCCAAAAGAAAGGCTTCTATGGAGGAAGTGACCGCAGTCTATAAATACCTTCAAGGTAACCATAGAAATGAGAGAGAGGGATTAGTCACCATTTTCTGGGATGGCAGGACCAGGAGCCATGGCCTAAAGCTAAGAAAGAAAAAGTATTGTAGCCATTAGTTAAAAAAAAAAAAATTCTTTTAGGCTATAAGGACTGGACAGGATAGAACTCTCACGGGAAGGAAGCCAAGTCCTGTCACTACACTTAGAAGCTGATCGAATGAGATAGTAATGGAAATAAAAGGAACATCAGACTAAGGACTTACTATGTCCTGTGAAATAATTGGTCTGATAGGTCCGGAAATCTGCCCTTGGCCGTGGCCCACGCACGAGGCCTCAGAGAAAGGTAAAAGCTCCACACACTGTTCCTCCAGACATGCTGAAGCCAGGCAAATGAGGAGAAGTTTCTCCTGACAGTTGTTTTAAACCGGCCCCAAGTTTGAAGTTTTGTGCATTGTGACCACATATGGCCCACACCCTTACATCTGGATTTTTGGTTTATCTGACTGGCTCTGCTGTGGGAGCTGGGCTGAGAAGGGCCGTGATGCCGGCTGTCAGAGCACCATCCTCAGGCTTCCTCCTTCAGAGAGGATTGTGCAGCACCGTGTACAGCCTTCCAGGATGAAAGTCTGGCTTTGTCTGATCCATGTGCACAAGGCAGGGTAGTGGCTCTGTTAGTAACGATGATCAAAATGCTCAAGTTCCCTCTTGCCTTTCTTGGAGGAGTTTTATAAATTGATCTCCCTTCAGTCTTCCCATCATGCTGGGGTGTTATCACCCCGATCTCTTAGCATTCTAAACATTGGAGTTCCAAGGAGCTGAAGAGACCATATCATCTTCTTATATTTTTCACAGTGAGAAAACTGAAGCCCAGAAATATCAAGTGAAGTGCTGTAGGTCGCACAGCCAGTGAGGGGCTGACCCGGATTCCTTTGTCTTCTACATTACGACGTCCTGCCTTGCAAGGGGAGAGATGCATCCACCCATTCAATAAATAATTTCTGTCTCTTATGATATTATGGCACCGTGTTAGATTCAGCAGCTCTGTTGGGGGAGGAGTTGAAATATGGATCATGCATAGATTCTAGCTTCCAAGATGATCATCTCCAAAGCACAGTTGCCTATACCAAGGAGTGCACGATGCAATCTGAAGGGTATCAGAAGGAAATGTTGGGGCTCCTGTTTTTGAAAAATGTCTGTTTTGTGTAAGTTCTATGGTGTAAATAATAATGCAATGTTAGATTATGTGTGTGTGTGTATGTGTGTGTATAACTTATAAATGAAATAAACATACATTTATTGGGAATGAGCAAGCTAACATTTTACAAATTGATTTAGGATGGATGGATGTAGCAAGATTAAACTCCTGTAATTATAATGGCAGGGAGCACAGTGATGCTGTTGGATGACTGAGGACCCAGAGGAAGGATGTGGCGGGATTAAGCAGAGCCTTGAGGAGGTGATGTTGGAGCTGTCCTTTGAGGGATGGATAGCGTTTGATAAGGTAGAAGAGACAGAGGAAATGAAGAGTTTCCAGTGTAGGGAGAAGGAGCCTCACGGCGGGAAGATGGGCATTCTCTGGGGATTATACAGGAAACCCGAAGTAGTTCTTGTTGGCTGGACATTCAGGATAAGGAAATGAAATAGCAGTAAATAAGATTAGAAAGGCAGACGTGGGTTGTATTGTGACAGGTCTAAATGTTAAGGTCTGCCTTGACTACTTACCAAAGTGGTCCTGTGGGAACCAAAATGGAAGTGGGTGAATGAGAGCAACGGTTTCCCAAGGGGATTTGGAGGAGCTGCTTTGCAGGGAAGAGTCTTTCTTGGCTAAGAGTAGAAAGGAAGATTGTGTACAAGGTCACAGATGAGGAAAGGCATGGGGGGCGGAGAGGAAGGGTCTCATGCTTCTGGGAGACCATGGCAAAGGTGTGGATGTACATCGCTGCAACAGGGAAGTGAAAACTGTGGACCAACGATTTAATTTACTTCAATCCATCTTCTCGATCAGGGTGACTCATAATCCTAACTCATGACCAATACACCCAACTCCACCTTAAGACCTCTGGTCCCTGAGGACCCAGGGTGGCCATCACTCGAGACTGGCACTCTCTCTGTCTTGCGCTTGTCTGCAGAGTGCCCAGGAGGAAGAGTTCTTATAAAATCATTGCAGCATTTGATGGTGGTCAGGCCCCCTCAAGGGAGGGTGATGGGAGGACGGACTGAAGAGAGAGAAGAGCGTTTGCTCCTGAAAGTATGGAAGACGGCTCCTGGACACGTGGCAGATCATGGACACCTGCAGCAAGGCGGGGCTTACTACACAGTCTATCACAAAAGCATTTTTAATGTGATTTTTATTTGTACATGGAGACTGAGGAGGTTACGGGTCATTTCTCATTTCTTTGCACACACTGCTTTTCTTCCTTTTCTTTCTTTAGCTGCTAGTTTGAAAAACAACTCTTCGGTAAGGCAAAGCTGTGTCCTTATCACATTAATGTCTGTCTCGCCTTCTCCAGAAAGTAAGCTCCCTGAGGGCAAGCTTTTTGCTTTTTGGATTTTGTTTGTTTTGTTTTAATTTCTTTTGTTACTTGCTGTATTTCTAGTGCTTAGAACGATGCCTGGCACATAGTAGATGCTCAATGAACATTCCTTAAGTAAATGAATGTGTTTGCTGTTAGTGCAGGTGATGTTTGTTGACCTATAAGGGTCTCAGGGTAAGCCAGCTAGAAAGTTGTGCCAGAAGGTAGAAATTCTTACAATGGGTTGCTTGGCTTGTTGATTACTCAGCCCAAAATCCATGTCATATTAGGTGGACAGGTGGTTAGGAAGTAGAACCTTCGACTCTGACCCTTCCCACCTTTGTCTCCTGTTCACGGTGGGGGAACGTCTAATAAACATGAAAACCTATTCCACATGAGCTTTTTATTTTCACCAGATTACACTCTTCACCCCTTGTGTCCTGCCTGTGCCTTAGTTGTCAGACTCAAGTATAGAAATCTCACCAGGTACCTCTGTGAAGAGCCTCCTAACTTGAAGTTGCCTTTTAGAATCAAATGACCCCTGAGATCTAAAATGCAGTGTTCCCCCTGTGTGTCCTACTCAGATTTTTATTGCACATTTATGTGGACATTTTCAACTGTACTTTTTGCTTTTAAGAATTTGAAGAACATACAAGAGCTGGACACTGGAAAGGGAGTGGGAGACACCCTTATGTGGTAAAGATTGCTATTTTTTTAAAAAACGATTTTATTTATTTATTCATGAGAGACACAGAGAGGCAGAGACATAGGCAGAGGGAGAAGCAGGTTCCATACAGGGAGCCCGATGTGGGACTCGATCCTGGGACTCTGGGATCATGCCCTGAGCCAAAGGCAGAGGCTCAACCACTGAGCCACCCAGGCGTCCCAAGATTGCTATTGTTGTTAGTAGCAGTAGGTTTTCTTTAATGGTTCAAGTGAAGATGCCATTAAATGATGACCGTAGGGCCTATTAATAATATATTGTTAAATATGTTAATACATTATATACTATTAAATGGCCTAAATAACATCCCAAGTATTTAAAAACACAGTCTTCAAAACAGGTTCCAAGTTTGTTGATTGATTCTTTGCTTCAAAAAATTTCGAACTAGTATATTAGGGGTCATATAAGTTTCTAAGACAGTTAAGTTAATTTGTTGGCAGTCTTCGTTTTTTTTTTTTTTTTTTAAGGCAAGTAATATACTGAATCATTTTGTTATCAGTTCAATGGTATTTTCATAGTGCAGTTATGGCTAATGAATTTGATTGCATTAGTAATCTTGCCAAATTGTGAAATACCTGATTTATTTGGCCAACATTTTCTGACTTGCTACTGTGACTCAAAGCAAGTATTCTTGCTGTTGTCATTTTCAAACATATTATTAAATCTACATTTATAGTAGAGAATTATTCCACTTAAAGCCCAAAGTGATCTTTGTTACAGGCTTTTAAGTCTTAAGGTTAAAGAATAGCATAAATTGTGTCTTGTGGTGAAATAATATTTATAATCCTACCTCATTTGCAAAGAACCTTTACATACATTATTATCTTACTATCTCCATTTTATAAAAGAGGGAACATGGACTCAAATATCTTGCCAAGAATCCAAGTGTCAAAGCTGAGTTGCAAACTTTCTTCTTGTGAAGCTAACTGTAATAGTCTGTAGAACACCTTAACACTTTGTTCCATTCTTTCTGCGTTCTTTGATTGTGAGGATGCGAGCATGATGTACCTAGAGTAACCCTGGATTTGTTATTGCAAACAGAAACTTTCTGAGATTCTAACTGTGTGAGCTTATGCTCCTGGTAAGCATTTCGGGGCGGGGGGCGGGGGGCAGAGGGGAAATTATGACACCTAAGTGCCAGGTCTCTCCATGTTGGAAGGATTCTTATTTTTGACTGTTGGAGATTCATTACTTAGCAAATATCTGTTAAGTTCCTGCTGATTTTTCTAAAATGATTTTGATTTTTCTAACTCTTGCTTTTTGATGGTTCTGAATATCTACTGACTGTTTCTGTGTATGTTTGTGTGTATGTGTGTCTGCTTGTGAATCTATATGCATACCTGTCAGTTGGGTCAGCCAATTTCTATTCACTTGTCTGATTAACACATGTGGACGAATTATTTAAATAACCTGATTGTGGAATCACTTTTGATCACTTGTTGCTCTGGGTGTTCTCGTCTTGAGCAAACCTGATATATGCTGAACTCTGAGGTTTTCTCATCCTCTTGGCTTTCCCTGGGAGATTTATTTTACATCTCCACCCTGTTCGTATTCTTGCGGGTATGCTGTGGGAATCATTGGTTTCCATGATTCTCATCGTTGCTGCCACTACACTATGATATATCTGCTTTATACACGTCCTGAGGTTTCCACTAGCTATCAAGACTTGTTATTTAGGTGGCTTGCCTTTCAGAGTCATGTAACTTTGGGAAGTTGAGTTCTTGTACAAGGTCAATATGGCTAAATGCCATGATAGCTTTAATCAGATGCCTCTGCACACATGAGGCATTTGCAAATCCTCCCAGTCCTCATTCACAGACGCTGCTGGCTCTTCCTTTGTTCATAGTCTTTCATCTTCCCAGGACCTATCCCTACCTTCTGATTCATCATCAGAAGGGGACTCTTCATTTGTGACTGGTTTTATCTCAGTTCTCATGCAGCCTTACTTCTCATGGCTTCCATTTCAGCTCTAGTTAGCAGGAGTCTGTTCAGCAAGGCCCAGTACCATTTTGTTCTTTTACCCAGTTCTTGTCAGTACAGGATTGGGGTTTTTTTTTATAGCGTTTCTTAACCATGTGTTCTTATCTCCTTCAGCAGTCGGATTGGTTGCAGATAGCAGTGTAGTATTCCTGTTTATTTTGATTGTGTCATTAATTAACTTTTTATGATTCTTACATTTGAGAGTGGACATCATAAACTAAATGTTTTGTTTAATCCAGTTCATTAGTACATAATTATTGACGGTTCTAGAAGAGTGTTGCATTACAACAAATTGAAGCAACACTAATTTCTAACTTATTATCTTAAGAGTTGTGGAAGTCAGAAGTCGAAAATGGGTCTCACTGGGATAAAATCATTCTTTTCTGAAAAGTCCAGGGAAGAATCCATTTTCTTGTCTTTTCCAGTTTCTAGAGGCTGCCCACATTCTTAGTCCATCTTCAAAGCCAGAAATAGCTGGTCTAGTCTTTCTAGCATTGCGTCACTCTCACTCTGGTTTTTCAGCCTCTCTCTTCCACCTCTGTGATTACATAGCTCCCCCCATCCCCCATAATCCAGAATAATCTCTGTATCCTCAGGTCATCTGATCAGCCAACTTAATTCCTTCTACAGCTGTAATTATCCTTGGCCAGGTAACAGCACATTCACAGTTTCTGGGGATTAGGGTGTGCACGTAATTCTGGGGATAATTATTCTGCCTACCACACGTGGTGATAAATGATAACTAAGCCTTGAGAACATTATTCTCGTGAATGATATGACATAACTACTTTTTAAATTTACATACCTAAGTTATCTTTTGCCTTTGGAGCTGTAGCTATGCACTGCAGAGAAAATTCTGTTGACTACTGGGGCCAAACAAATGTGTCGAGAGGGAGCGATTCAGAAGGATAGGGGTCACAGGCAGTAACCTTGGTGTTCCTCTGTTCTCAACCATGAGTGTATTTGTAGGATAACTGATTTGTTCATCTATCAGAAAATTTCCAGGAAAATATTTGTCCTTTTAAATATGCTGTAGCTTTAGAAGCAGTTTCAGTGATTGAAAAGGTAAAAATTTTCATTTCACATTTTAAGTCACTTTTAGCTGTAATAGGTTTTTGGATTGTCACTGATTTTCTGTCTTTATAGAAAACCAAATAGCTGCCTGATTTGGAACTCCTGAGTATAAATATAGATGCTCATGCGCATTAAAATTTGAATAAGAATGGTAGCATGGTGCTATTAATTCTGTAAGGATTTGATGAATTTGTATAATATACTGTACATTACAAACTAACATAACACTATTACGAAATGTCATTATGACATTTTCCAGGTTATATTTTTCAATCAATATAAAAGAGCTCATTAGGGGCCTAGTGACTTGGGATGGTTTGCTCGGTGGCTTGCTGATGTATTTAAATCTTCACAAAGTTTATAATGTAAGACAGTGAGGCACAGCATGGGAAAATAGAAGCTTGGCCTCTAGTTCTGACTCTGTTTTAACCAGCTGTGTAACATCAGGACATTTCTTGATAATTATGGGCCTCAGATGGCACATCTACCAAGTGTCAAGGTTAGTGAAGAATTTTATCTAGGTTCAAGGGCAGGAGTGCCAGACTTAGCAAATAACAATGCAGGGTGCCCAGTTTAATTGAATTTCGGATAAACAATGAATAGTCTTTAGTATATGCCCCAAATATGGAGTGGGGCAATGTAGTAAAAGCTATACATTGTTTATCTTAAATTTAAATTTGACTAGTCATCTTGTATTTGTATTGACAAGATAAAGTGTTTTCAGATATGTGTGCTGTCATTCTTCCCTCCATCAACTGGAGGAGACATATTTCCTACAGTGTGGGGTCCAGCTTTCAATTTCTCTCAATTTCTTACAATGTTACAAATAGTCCCTACCAGTCGCTTAGAGTTGGCATGGATGATAAAATCCAAGCTCAGTAAATATTTATGGAATGGAAGAGTACTGGCATCCCTAATTTAATGTTATCTTCATTTTATTTCTCAAGTTTGATAATTCTAAAACATTTAAAGTAGGTACGAATAAAGACAAACAGTAGATGTGTGTTAATACCGAATAGCACAAGGTTATGTGCAAATTGTTCAGAGATTGGTTTGAGTGTGGATCTCAGAAAGGATTAAGATGATATTCAGTATTTCTCTTTTTCTATTGAAAGCTTGAAATGGGGGTGCCTGAGTAGCTCAGTCAGTTAAGTGTCTGCCTTCGGCTCAGGTCATGATTCCAGGGTCCTGGGATTTAGCCCCACATCGAGGAGGGAACCTGCTTCTCCCTCTCCTTCTCTCCCTGCTTATGCATGCTCGCTCTCTCTCTCTCTCTCTCTCTCCCTCTCTCTCTCTCTCTCTGTCAAATAAATAAATAAATAAATAAAATCTTAAAAAAAAAAAAAGAAAGCTTCAAATGGAAGGTAGGATTTCAGGTATACCTTGGATTTGAAGTATGATGTACTGGACCATCAGAGGAATTGGGCTCAGTACATTTATGAGGTATTCTGCTGGATGTTTTTTAATTTGCTTCCATATCTGGTCTTCTCCCTTCAGCTTTGTGCCTTAGGAGGCCAACCAGCATATACCGTATCAGTGGGATCACATGCTTTATGGTTTCCAGTTGGATTTGGTAACTCTAAATCAAGAGACTGGAGGAGAGTGAGAGGAGAACAAGAGGGTATTTACTTCACATTAAGTGTCCAGAGGTTGGCTGTATTCCTTTTAATGAAGAGCTCAGATCCTTTCTGGCACATTCTTCCTAAAGCTCTTATTCCCAGATTAAGAAATGATTCCCTCTCTGTGCCTCTTCAGATCTAGGGGCAGTTGCTAGGCCTAAGGTTCTGTGTTCTTGTTTCCCTAAATCCTGCTCTCATCTTTATAATTAGTTTCTTTTTTAAAAAAAAAGATTTTATTTGTTTGTTTGTGAGTGCGAGAGAGAGCATGAGTCAGGTGAGGGACAGAGGTAGAAGCAGACTCACCACTGAGCACAGGGAGCCCAGTGCGTGTCTTAGTCTCGGGACTCCGGAATCATGACCTGAGCTAAAGGCAGACACCCAACTGACTGAGCCACCCAGGCGCCCTATAATTAGTTTCTGTATTAAACTCTCCTCAATTAATCATTTTGAGTATGTTGTCTGCTTCCTGGGAGGGCCTTGACTGGTACCTGTGGGTGCAGTTATTTGCTGATTATATGAGAGTGTGGGGCTTACAGAGCTTAAGTCACTTGTCCAAAGTCATATAACTCATAAGTGGCAGAACTGGGACTCAGACCCAATATCTTCAAGTGAATTTGAAAGAAATAAGAGAGAAAGGAATGGATGTTGGGAGATCTATGGGGAATCTTGTTATGGTCTTAGAAATAAGGAATATATTTTTCTTAATTGCCCTGGAAAGTATTCTAAGGAAACAAACCTACATCACTATCCATTATATCTCTCTTTTATCATTCTAGGAAAGTCAGAATAACAATCCTACTCATGTGCCTATTCTTTATTAATCTTTCAAAAAATGGCAAATCAAATAAAGATTTATAATCCTTAGCCTAGTACTCTGTACTCTAGAACATGCTGCTTCCAGCACCTTCTACCTATCTTCATCACTTTTCTTGAAGTCCAAATAACTCTGATTTTTAAAAAGATGATCTTTCTGTAGAGCATGAAGGTATTCTTGGCAAAGCAGCATTATTAATTATTATTGTTGTAATTTGATAAGTAGCATGACATTCTTAATATGTGCATCCTTTGAGATAATTAAGAATGTCTTGGAATTAAGTCACTTTTCTTGGATCAGACCATTTTCCCATGAGTTTTCTTTGCTTCCCACTAACCTGGGAATCCGTGTCTCACCTGCAGTCCCCTCTTGAGCAATATATGCTTTGGGCAGCCTGCCTGGCCATTCTGTTTCTGTTTATCCTTTCCTGTACCCTGAGCTTGCTCCACATTCCCTCTTTTCCTACTAAATACATCTTTCCAAAGCTTCAGCTTGCCTCACACTCAAGTTTTTTTGACTTGTGTCAGTTCCTACTTTATTCTTACTGGTACTTGCTAGGTGAAGATCCATTGGTGGTTCCAAGAGACATGAGTGATACTGACAAGGCAGAAATACGGTACAGATGTCAAGAGGAGGATGCTACCTTTTAGTTCTGGATGGAGAAGGGTTTGGTGGCACCCAAAAGATCTAGCATGTCCTAAAGGCTTATGGTAGATGGTACATAGGCAATCAATCTGATCTATTAGTAGATCCGTTTGAGCAGAAGAAATAAGAAATTTAAATTAAAATACTTAAAATAGTGTACAGTGAGGCAACAGGTTTTTGAGGAGAGGTATGGGTTTTATTAATGGAGAAGTTGCTGCTGCATGATTTTATTTTAGTTAATTTCATAAAATTGGCTTTTATTTATGCTGTCACTATAGAGGACTCAAGTGACATTGAAGGTGAATGCCTTTTCCATAAAGGATTTTCTTAGGGGGTATGGGATCCGAGGAACTTTTTTTTTTTTCAACATATGATGCGCCAACAGCATATGATGCACCAGAATGAAGAAATTCTGCTCTAGGAGCTAGAGCAGAACTAGGTAGGTTAGGAGCTCTAATTTTTTCTCTCTTCTTTCTTTTTATTTCTCTCTACTTCCTGAAAACTTAAGACATTTTGAAGTGGACTGAGAGTAACCCTAGGGCTTTAGTCTAAGCATCATCCGTAGGGTTTAGCCACAAGAGTCAACTTTATGTGACCTTCCTGGCCAGAGCCGGTGATGTGGCTTAGAGATGGTACGGAGACAGATGAATCATTCTGAACATTCATTCTCATGTTGGAAAACTGAATACCTTTAGCTGGCATTGAACTTATTTCACAGAGAGTTGTACCAAAACTAAATCCATTATTCTTCATGGAACTCAAACTGGACCTGTTACTTTCTGCTCCGTATGGACCAAATAATTTGGGCAGTGTTTTCCTAAATTACCAGTAGACTGGTAGCTGGCCTTGAACCAAATAGAAACTGAATGACTCTGGTCACAACTTAAATGAAAATGTAACTGGTTCAAATCTCAGGTGTCTTTCTTTGACATTTGATTTAAATTCTAGATTGAGGCATTTGGCCCAATAGCCACCTACTGGTGACCCGCAGCCTTACCCAGACCTACAATTCTTCATTCCGTGTTGTGTCAATCAAGTATGTAAATCAGGTAATTTTCTCCATGGTAGTTATATCAGTATTTAGAATCAGAATTGCTATGTTCTTACCAAGCTGTTATTTCCCCCATATATACACACTAAAAAAAAAAAAAAAAAAAAAAGTGAAGAAATTTTAGTAACTCAATAAAATGTTTCCCATTCAAATCAGAGATATTTGCATTGCAAATAATGCTACTACTCTATAGAGAATCTGTCTTTTTAACCCTTTTGTAGTGACTTGGGTTGCTTGGGGAATCCATAAGACAAATCAAAGAATGTAGACCAGATTTTTTTTTTAAATGTTCCCTTGGGAGCAGGAGGGAAAGGCTAAGACATAAGGTTAATAAAAATTACTTTTCTCTCACTTTGAGAAGAGACCAAGAGGAAGAAATATCAGTGAAGGGGAAGGGAGATGAAATTAAGGAAGTTGGGGTTAAAAGGGGATCCAAGAAGAGTCTTGGGGATAGAGCTGTTATTCATGCTTCCTAATCCAAACACTGAAATCACCATGAATGGCCAACACATTGACTTCTGAGGGGCACAGAACAGAATATTTCAAACCTAGCTGCCTGTAAAATAGGTGCCAAGACACAAGGTACCAGAGGGCTAAGAGCTGCAGATAGAGATTAATTTGGGGGAAAAGCATGGTGATTTAGAGTTCCTGAACCTCAGAACATTCAAGCCACTGGTGTGCTCACTTTAATCCTCATTTTAGGTTTGTGTGTGTGTAGCCTGACTACGATTGGCTTTTAGAAGTTTTCCCAGCTATTCTTTAGATGCTCCTTTCCTGTATGTTCATTTTGGCCAAGCATCCTGCATGATTGGACTGCCTATGAACATAGAGCATTCTCCTTTCCTTCTTATCCTGAGCCAGAGATCATTCCCTTTTGTATCCGCTGTTTTCCTTGGAAGCGTGAAGCATTAGCTTTAATCAGTTTATAGAGCCCCTGACCTAATTTTACATCTGCAATAAGATCACTATGAATTCTCTGCTTCCCCGTGGAGGATAAAGCTCTGCCTTCCCCCTCCCCTCTGCAGTCTTTCTTTGTGATGGACGTTAGAGAGCCTGGCAGGTTCTGTTCCACACTGCACTGCTCCAAGAGCAAATTTATTTATATATTAATTTTATATTAAAAAGATTTCTCATAGGGAGCCAAAGATTGAATCATAGGCAGAAACCTGATTTGAGGTTGAAGGCAGGATGGCAGCAAGCAATGTCAAAGAGAAAAAGCTTTGGGAGTAAGAGGTGAGCACAGATTAAAAATTTGCTTCCGAAGAGCTCTGAGCCTCTCTCTGTCCCTTTAGCACACTGGCACATGTTGAGGCTACAACTTGTGTATCAGGTTCCTTTTTGCTCTATAACAAATTATCACAGTTGTGGTGGCTTAAAACAATATCCATTTATTATCTCATAGTTCCTGTAGGTCAGGAATCTGGGCTTTGCTTAGCTGGGTTCCCTGCTCAGGGTTTCACAAGACAGGGATCAAAGTGTTGGCTGGGCTATGTTCTCATCTGCAGGTTCAACTAGGGATGAATCTGCTTCCAAACTCCCCCAGGTTGTTTGCAGAATTCATTTTCTTGTAGCTGTAGAATTCACGGCCAGTTGCTACTTCAAAGCCAGAGTGGGGGGTAGAAGAGGGTGGGGAAGTCTCTGCTGATGGCTCTGACCTCTAGATGCTATTTTAAAGGACTGCTCTGATTAGGTTAGGCTCACCCAGGATAATCTTCCTTTTGATTAATGTAGTCAACTGCTGAGAAATTTTAATTATATCTGCAAAATCCCTTTACCGTTACCTTATTACATTAGTTAGAAGTAAGTTATAGGTTCCAGGCCCACTCAAAGGGAGAATATAATATGAGAATGTGGTTCATTGGGTGTCACCCCTGGGTATGTCTTTTATATCTTATCAATCCTTCAAGTCACCTAGAGTCCAAAAAAAATCTCATCACCACTCTATCATTTTAAGCAATGAAATGTGGTCAAAGAAGTAGGAAGGAAGATGTGTCTTTCATAAGCTTCCTGCTTAGCAAAGTCATTTTTGAGTTTTCTTAAATAGGGTTCATGTGGATAATAACAGAGAAATGGAAAGGAATTAATTAGAGTTTATTTATAATTGTATACCTCACTCAAGTGTAGCGAAACTACACTCTCTAGTTTTTTTTAATTGCGTTTATTTGATGAATGCTTTGGACTTTTAAAGATTTTGTAAAGTTTGATATCAGCCTTCACTGGGGCCTCTCAAGAGGAGCAATTTTTTTTTGTGTAATTAGGAAAGTATAATACAGTGTGCCTTGAACATTGAAGACTTCCAGTTTGCTTTTCTAAAAACCTTAATTTTAAAAGACTGTATGAGAAAATAAATTTCTCAGGTGCGTTTCTTTTCTGATACTTTTGAGGGGAGTTATTTAGGGGAAGGGAGCCCACGTTCCATTTCTTTTTTTTCCCTGTAATACTGAGACAAACCCAAACATCAGTTACACTTTTGGGAATCAAAGTTCTCAAGATTATTCTGCATTTAGAAAGAGGACTCTACATCCCCTCACTGCACTTCCTTCATTCACAAAACTCAAAGGCATAACCTAGAGATTGGCCCAGGGCACAGGAAACCATAATATCCTATAGTTTAACAGTTCCTAAGAGTCAAGGATTTCATTCCAGAAATAAATCCTCAGAATAAAGAGTTTAGAAGGTAGAGAATCCTGGAAGAGAAGAAGTTTAGCTTACCTCTACTTGTTGGCAGTTGTGCCTCCTCTTTTTTTAACTCCTTCCTTTTTCCTCCCTTCTATCTCACTGTAATTTCTATTGCCTTATTAATGAGAACTTGTAACTCCTGAAGTCAGGTTTTGGACATAGCCATTTGCCTTTTTTATCTAATGCAAGAATTTTTAGTTGGGCACATGACTTCCTGGTCTGCATATCCCAGCTTCCTTGCAGCCAGGTATGGCCATGGGACTACAAGCTGGCCAATGAGAAGCCACATGGGCAACCTGCCAGTTATGTCCTTGAAGGAAGGGGACAGGCTCTCTCCTTTCCTTTTATTTATTTATTTTTTTCCCACTTTCCTACTGGCTGACCGTGAACATGAGGATGGAAGTGGGACCAACTGTTCTGGCTCTCGTGAGGGAAGCCATGTACTAAGGATGGCTGAGCATCAGGAGAGAAGGTGCCTAAATGCCAGTAGAACTGTCGAGCCACCCTCCTTATCCCAGACCTTCACGTGGTAGAGAAATAGACTTCTGTCTTCTTTAAGCCACAGTTAGTTTTGGCATCTTGGTTAATTCAGCCTAATTGATATCGTAACAAATGCAGCAGCTGAGAGGAGATGAATCACCAGTGGTGTCAGGGGACAACATAGTAGCTGAGACAAGGCTGTAGTACCAGGCAGGACCAGGATTAACTGATTGCCACCGTGCCACCCACATCTGTGGCTGAGTCCTACTTTCACCTTTTGTAAGTGGGGATAATAGTAAGTGCCTCATGCCGTAAAACCAAGGGGTGAAGATTCAGTGGTATCCAAAGTAGGTATGATCTTTGTTCTCCTAGAACTGAAGGTATAGAGGGGGAGATGCATAAGAAAGCATGTGCATGAATAATGCCAAATTGTTAGTGCTGGAGAAGAACAAAGGGAAACCATGACTAGGGGATTCCTTGGAAGTGAAGGGATTCCATCAGAGGAATCCAGTGGGAAGAAAGTAGCCATATGGAGTGCTTCACTATGGCCCAGCTGGGTGTGCCTACATGCTCAGACCACTAGGGTGTAGTTTATTCTCTGGCTCTTAGCAAAGTTGCACTTAAAGTACTCAGGTTTGAGGTTGGGCTGTCCTTACCAAAGAGACTGTATGCCCCACAAGGGCAGTGTGTACATGTTGGCCTTGCTCGTTGCCATATATCTGAAGGCACCCTATTATTAGCCAAATGAAGAATGAACAGTGATCAAAGCATGGGTTGCATATCTTCTAAGAGGAGTTTAGTCTGCTTATCTTCAAAGAAAACTGGACTGGATCTAGGCCAGCAAGATGTGATCTCTATGTGAGAACTCTATGATAAAGTTGCTTTATATACTTATATTTTTACTGAATTCTTAATAACAGCACATGGCATACAGTGATAGTTTAATAAATATTTGTTGAATGAATGAGTGAGTTTCTAGTAACATTTCAGTTGCCATGGCTGGAAATCTCAACCTGATGAACATTCTAACTACCAGGACTGTGCAAAAGTGAAATGAGCCTCTTGGGAAGCATTGAGTTTCCTGTTGTTGGAGGTGTTCAACCAAACTCTTTAGGGTTTGGGGAAGGATGTCACACTCTGAATGGAGGGCCTTGTCTTCTGAATGCCTGCCAATCCTGAGAGAATATGCCCTCTAAACATGTGCAGTAGTTTGCACTTAAGGCATTTGAAACTGATTCTTACAGAACTGACTTCCGTACCAATGAGTCAAAGTCTGATGGCATTGAGTTGTCCTGTGTTTCTTGGGCACGTGGAAGCTGTTGAAGCCTCCTAGAGACCAGAGGCAAGGATTCCAGTCCAGGTTTTATCATTTCACACCCGTGCATCCTGCAGGGACTCCACAAACTCCGTGCTCTGTGAACAATACCCTTTCCGTATTTCCATCATGAGAGTTCCCTGTTATATTATAATGATCTCTTTTTGGGTCTGTTTCCACCAGTAAATTATGACTTCCTTGTGAGTATCTTATTCATATTTTATCTTGGTGCCTCACACCATGCCCAGCCTTGATAGGCGCTCAATAAATATTTCTTGAACTACTGTACTCATGGGGAGAGGAAAAGGGAAATAGTTTTCTGATTTTCATGGATAAAAAACTAAATTGTAGAAAAAGAGGAAATGATCACAGCTGGCATTCT
This sequence comes from Canis lupus familiaris, assembly GCF_011100685.1. Classification (NCBI taxonomy): domain Eukaryota; kingdom Metazoa; phylum Chordata; class Mammalia; order Carnivora; family Canidae; genus Canis; species Canis lupus. The sequence goes on along the minus strand of NC_049226.1, from coordinate 79,886,643 downwards.
GGGTATGCCATTTGTCTAGGTATTTCACTGTGGATGTCTAACCCACTGTGGAAGCTTATCCATAGACCCAATGGGGAATCCACAGAACTCACGTGAGATGAGAGTGTGAAATAGACATACTTCTGCACCACTTTGTTTTTCTGTCCCCTGTGCTGTAGCACACCAACTTGACTCTTTCGCTTTCCCTCCTTCCTCTTCCACCATAGCCTTACCCATCTCTTCTCATTACTGGCTTTCACAACCCCCTTGCTCCTTACCATTTTGGATTCCCACAGCCATTCTTGGGAAGAGATACTGAAGCATCTGTGAGCCAGCATTTGTTCCTATACTTTCTTGCGGTGACTAATGGGTAACACCTGTCCTGTGGATTCCCTCTTGCACTCTTACGATTGGATTTATCACTGCAGTAGTTTAACCATAACTAGAAAAATGTAGCTCTCTAAAGTCCCTATAATGTGGAGGTTCCTAATGTGGTTTAAGTTATTCTTTGTGTCATAAATAACCCAGACGGCACTATTATGGACCAATACCCTGAAAAGAAAAGGCACTAAGATCATAAATAACACACACAATAGGGGCTTGAAGAGACTCATGGAAATGCTTTGGTTCCTGATGGAGAACAGGGGCATGGATGGCTTCCAGGAAGGCTTGGGATTTCAGGGCTCAGGCTTGGAGAGAAATATCATACCTGTGAAAATCTTTCCAGTTAATCTAACCTGGTTGTGCAGTAAAGGGATCTCACCTGGTCAGAGGTGAAGGTCAGCTGGGTTTCCCACCGTAGGAAAGATGGAAAGAGGATCAATCTGTTTGTGCATTTCTCTTATCCTGTACATACCAATAATTTGCCAGGAAAGGGAAGAGGGTAAAAGGAAGTCCATGATGCATGGATGACCTCAGCCCCTACAAAAACCACAAGCTGCATTTTGAGATCACATTATCTTTCCATCTAGTCTATCCCTTGTCAGTCATCCTGTTGCAAATAGCTGCCATTTTGACTGGATTAGGCCGATCAGATTCTACTCTAAAGATGAAGAAAATGCTTCCTCTCCAACAAAATGGTTTCCACTCTACCTCAAAGCCTCTCATTCTCTTTGCTTTGAGGAAAAGAGAAAGAGAGTGAGAGAGTGTGCATGTGGCGCCCTTTATTTGGACTTTCATCTTAACCTGGGACTACCTGGTCTTCTATTTCCTTCCCTCTCATGTAACTCTTCATTGATTTTCTTTAAATCAAACAAGCCACCATCACAGACTCTTAGAAAAGAAAGTCAGCCATGAAGGAGCCCTGGGCTTGGAATAGAAACCAGTCTAAATTTAGTTGCTAGTGAGCCTTCCTAAGCAGTGGACATTGTCTAGAAGCTCATCCTGGGGGCGTGTGCTATCAGGATGCAATGGCAACCAGCCATTGTCACCCCCCTCCTGTGGGGGAGGCCATGGGGAGCCCTCACTGATGACAGCTTCTGCCATAATTTCCTGACAAGGTGGCTTGTCTGCTACAAGCAGGTCTTTTATTCTTTAGTTTTAAAAAACTTTGTGGGGCTCCTGGGTGGCTCAGTTGTTTAGGCATCTGCTTTTGGCTCAGGTCGTGATCCTGGAGTCCTGGGATTGAGCCTGAGTGAGGCTCCCTGCTCGGCAGGGAGTCTACTTCTCCTTCTCTCTCTATCCCTCCCCACCACTTGTGTGTTCTCTCTCTCTCAAATAAATAAGGGCATCATGGATGGGGGGTGCTATGCCTTCTTATGATAAGCAGCTCAACCCCTACACTCCTGCTTTTCTTCATGGGAGGTTTGACTCTTTGCCTTTGGTGAAGTCAGGGGCTCGGGTTGACCATGAACCTTTGCCTCTTCCCTCATCGGGAGAATTCCCAGGATGTATCCACAGGCTCCCCAGCCTTTACAGACCATGCCTTCAAATCTTATTCTAAGAATACTGCGTTGTTATTATTTTTTAAAAGAATTGTTTGATTTGTTCATGCTAATACGATCCAGAAGTTCCTATAGGATTTTTTTTAAAGGAAGAAGTAATGTGAAGAATTACTCATACGTTATGTTCTATCTTGAATAATAGCCCAGGCCCTACCTACTTATCAATATAATTAAAACTGGATTAGTAGGATAGATTATATAGAGTGTCTAAGACCATCAGAAGTTTGGGTTCCAGAATTCTCCTACCCCCTTTTTCCTTCCTCTCTACTCCATCTTCTTCAGTTCAACTTTAAATATGCCATTATATCCAACTTAAACAGACCAGGGTCTTTGACATGGGACCTTGATTAGCAGGGTCTTTGACATGGGACCTTGACATGGGAGAAATCTTGGGAAAAAAACATAAAATGTTTGAGAACAAAGGTACCTTAGAGATTAACCAGCCTGTATAGACAAGTGATTGAGTTAAACTGCCTGGATTCAAGCCATGACTTGGTAGCTGTGTCAGTGTAGAGTTATCACTCAGCCACACTGCACCTCTTTGCAATTCAGCTTCCTCACATGTCAACTGAGAATGATCATAGCATCAACTTTGTAAGCTTATTTTGAATATTAAATGAAATTGTGTCTGGAAAGTGTAAACATAATAGAAGTTATCAGTATCCTCATCATTTTCATCGACATCTAGCCTGAACTTTTGGGATCCTTTTTGGAAGGGAAATCAGGCCTGTAAGAAATCCAGCACAGTTGCCCAGTAGCTCAGGGCTACAAGCAGAAAGGACCCAGCTGAACCTTTTCTTCAGTGAATTCCATCTATTGTATAACGTACAGAAACTTAATACGTTCCCCTCCCGTTTTTTCCCCCCTGATGTCAAATATGCCTCTTCCCTCAACTGAAACAGAACAGAACAAAAACCTACTCCCCATGCAGATTTATAAAGCCAATGTTGATCGAAAGTAAAAGTCTGAGAAACAAAGAAGCCTCCTATGAGAACACCAAAGTCAGATTGAGGAAAAATTTGCTGGTTTTTAAGTTACCTCTGTCTTATTGCCAGCAAGATTCTAGGATAAAGGAGTGTGTGGCACGTGATTTAGCAAAAGCAATGGTGAACCAGAGATACAGGTATGTGCTGTGATTTTCATGCGTGCCAGAGAGAGACCTATGTATTCAGTAGCACTGGTCTCTGGCCACGGAGACAAAGGTGCAAACCTCTCTCTACCAAGGGTGAAGAAGTTGGTTTCCTTACCAAATTTCTCTTGCTTCCTTCACTCCCTTTTACCATTAAAATGAAAGATAGTTTTTGGGTAATTGCAGCAATTTGAATAGATCTACCACATACCCGGAGGAAAGCAACTATAAACAATAACATAGCAGATAATGTTCTAGAAGTTTTTTGGTGTGGGAACAACTGAATGAGTTAAGCTGAATTGATGTAAGTTCTGTAACTGACCAAAATACCCATAAATCAGTAAGTTTCGAAGTTGCCTGCGGGGCACCTTGCTATGCACAGAGCACATACACTGTGAGTTCTAAGGGAGCTGGTGGTGTGCTTGGAAAACTCAGTACATCTGGGGAGCAGCCAAGAGTATGCAATGAAGTAGCTTTATAAAGACACACACACACACACACACACACACACACAGGTTTGATTCTTATTATTTGTGGTAGTTCTGTGAAGTCAGTGCAAACACTGAATTAAGAAAAACTGAAGATTGCTACGAGGGACACCCAGGGTTTGGTTCCTGTAAGCCTCTGGTCGCAACATTTTGTCAGCCGCCCCACGCAGAACCTTGTTTTATGTGCGTTTCTGTTTCAAAACACTTTAATACATATTGTTGATTCATGAACACCGAACTCAGAGCCAAGAGCACTTTGAGTCATGCCCGGACGAGGCTGATCTGGGGCACGTGTTTTCTCTGTAAGATACATCACGGCCTCTTGTGCCTAGAACACTAGCCAGCACTTTGGCACTGTGTTTGGGGCCATTCTAAACAGTTAGAATCACGACCACAACTACCACTGTATAAAAAAATAAAAACCACAAGGAGGCAAAAAGAAAAGAAACTGGGACCACATAACAATTAAAAGGACGTTTGTTTATAATGTGAGCGTTGGAACAGGGAGACAGGAATGCTCTGTCCTGTGTCCTGTGTCCTCTGTCCTGTGTCCTCGATTGGCCACAGTGACTCAAAATCCTGGCCACTCGGGGCATGTCCATGGAAGCGCTGTAAGTACTGAGTTTGGACTCACAAATGAGTGTTGGTGAGCGGGTGCGTTCGCAAATCTTGAGGACTCATCGTATCCTGGAATGTTATTTGGTGTCACTGGAGGTTCTCTGCTTCTATATGTGTTGCAGAGAACGAGAGAAGGAAGCAAGCAGTGAAGCTTTGCTGGAATAAGGGAAGATTTCATGAAGCAGGAAGGATTGGAATTGTACTTTTAAAGATGAAGGAAATACATAGTTTTCTAAGAAGAGGGGTCCTAAAAAATATGTGAGAGAGGAATGATTTTTGAGTTGATGGGGCTGTGAGGACATTGGCCTCTGGCCCAAAGGATGTCCATATGAAAGAGTAATGAGAGGTGAGCTTAGACTGGACTCGTGGACCTCTATTATTTTTGCCTTCCTGCTACCCACTCCCCTCATCCTGATATCACCTGAGTTCCTTTAGAACAGCTCCTCCCCCTGCACCTGTATTGTTTTGATGGAGCCACTACTTGGCTGGACTGCAGTGTGGACTGTGATGGAGGCTTGGCCCATCAGGATGTTTCATCTCTTTGACCGTGGTGACTGTCATAAGGAGATGTGATCCAGAGCCAGTGAGAATCACCTCTGGAAGTGTTTTACCGCTACGATGCAGTTGCAAAAACGATGAAGGTTAGAGCTTTTGGGGACTACCAGGGAGAGAGGGTCTGTGAAGAAAACCAGTACAGAGTGAAAAGAGGGACAGAGAGACAACAGAGAGAGAGAGAGAGATTCAGATGTCAGTTTCTAAAAGTAGCTGGATCTCACCATGCCTACAGGAAGCTTGAGACTTTTCATTTGTGTGAGCCAGTTCATTGCACGGCATTTGTATTTCCTCAGTCAGAGCTGGGTTATGGCCAGAAGAGCAGTGTAGTAAGTAGGTGTTCAAGGGAAGTGGGCTGGAGTGAGCATCAGACACCTTCTCAAACTAGTTTAAGTAACAAAAAAAAAAAAAAGAGAGAGAGAGAGAGAGAGACTTGTTCTAAGCCACAGAAACTTACATGGGATCCAAACTCAAGAAATTTCACAAGGTCTTAGGAAAACTGGAATTGGAAACTGAAAACTTGGGAATTAGTGTTATTCCCCTGTGTATCAAGGGCCACATGGCTCTGCTCACCTCTGTTCCTCTGGATCCAGGCTCCCTTCTCCTTTCCCTCTCTGCTTACAGATTTTGCTTCTGACTGGCCATAGTGACCTCGAGCTTTAACACTGTTCCCAGTGTCTCAACCCGCCCAGTTTCTCAGAATACCAGTTCCAGACCCCAAAGAAAGGAACATTATTGACTTGGTTCATCTTTTCTTATAAGGCCATAACCTATAGATTTATTCCTCAGAATAGAACCTTCCTCAGGTCCAGTTGATGTGAAACATCAGATGTAAAGGCTGCACATTACAGTAACAGACATCTCTGTTACGGATGAGGCTAAATCTGAAAAAGTTTCCAAGATCAGATGTGGGCTTGAGGCTGTGGCAGTAGGAAGCCAGAGGTCTCAGAAGATAGCTCAAGCATTACCTTTCTGTCAGGACCCCAACTTCCTATTTTTGAACATGAGAAGATGGGACTAAAAAAAAAAGATATTGAGAAAATTATTTTATTTAAGAATATTTATTTTAAATATATGTACATAATATGTAATTAAATGCATGTACACACACACAGTCTATGCCTGTGCTCTTTCTCATATTTCACTCCTTTGCTTTGGTTTTCTAAATTCTTACTGAAGGATCACCCATATATCTATCTATCTACCTGTGGGTATATACGATTATATACATGGATACATAGTTAGGCATTAGCTTGCAATTTTTACACATCCAGGGATGTGCATTTTGAAAGTGGATACACTAGGTATCCTTGGAGAGTAGATATGTATGTTTTGAAAAACCAGAATAGATCATGACACTGTTGCTTAAAACCGTTTGTTTTCCTTTATACTCTGCTTTTTCCATTCACAGCTCTCTAATAAATACATAGAGTAATGTACGTACATATTATTTACTGAAGACACTGTCCTCAGTGCCAAGTGCAGTGTGGGCATACAGTACCCATTCCTTAAACATTCGTTGAATGCAGGACTGAGTGACTTTGTGTCTATGGATTGAAGGGCCTCCTTGCAATAGCTCTTGAGTTCCTCCCAGAGGTTCTCTGTCCACAAATTTTGAATAATGATTTTGAGGCACACGGAACATCTAGGAACCCGGGTCTGTTTATTATCCACGACAGAGTCCCCATGCTTCAATTAGATGGATGCAACACACTGACTTTCTATTGAGTTTTCTAACAGATGCGACTATGGGTATTTTTCAGAACAGCGGCCAGACCAGTAGACCTCTAGGCCTCATTTTGGATTTTTACGCTCTTTTGATGGTTATCATAGTCCCGCAGGTTGTTATTTAGTCAAATTATGTTCATTTTATCGCCTGTGCCTTTCCTCATATTTCACTCCCTTTGATTTGTTTTTCTTTTCTTTTCTAAATTCCCTTTGAGGCATCACATTACCCCTAATTGCCTGCAGTGTTCCAAGCCTGGTCTCATAGCTGACACACAGACACAGACTCGTAGCCACAGTTGGGGATGCCCCTCTGTGTGGCTGAACATTTTACTAGCTCAGAGAATTGCTGCACGGTAGTGCTTGCCTAACCTCCTGTTGGCTCTTTACCATGAGCTCACGGTTTTGTTGTTTTCTCTATTACTGCCATCCAGAAATCGCCTTCAACTTAAATTCTGTCTTTAAGTTTATTCATTCCCAGATAGATCATCTGCATTTTTTCAACCAGAGCCTCATTGTGGTACTTTTGACATCTCTTACTAAGACCCACGTATGGCTTGGTATTGTGTGCCAGTCTGCAACTGCTGTTGGGAACACCTCCCGATTTAGTGTCATCTGTAGATGTGATTAGCATGATAATAGTACTAAAATCTTCCCATCTCTTTCTTGATTCTTAATAAAGTTAATGAAGCCATGTATCATGGCAGGTTGTACCCTCTTGACTCCCTTCTCACAGCTCTTGTCAGCCTCTACTCATTGCTGGGCTTGGCTTGGGGTCTGTTTTTATTTCCTATGATGGTGCTGAAGGATATGCCCAGGCTTCTCTTTATTAAAGGGCTCTTCCAAGTCAATTTACCAAACCTAGGGGAAGATTTCAGTCTTGGTTTCTTCTCCTTTCAAGGTTGCTTCCTCTCTAGTTCCATATCAGAGGGAAGGTAAGCCCCTAAAGGAGACTGTGGAGTGGTAATTGTTGAATGGATGAAGCTCTTAGGTTGCTGACTGCCCTGAGGTTAGTGGATGCACATTGGGAAGCCAAGGAAGTGGTTACCGCTGTTGGTTTCATAGAAGTTGTGGTGTTCTTTTGGGTAGTTGAGTCTATCTCTGTGCCAGGCTGCCCTTCAAGTAGGGAGTTTCTGCCATCTTCAAGAACAAACCTTACTGGGGATGCCTGGGTGGCTCAGTGGTTGAGCGTCTGCCTCTGGCTCAGGTCATGATCACAGGGTCCTGGGATCGAGTTCCGCATCAGGCTCCTCGCAGGGACCCTGCTTCTCCCTCTGCCTACGTCTCTGCCTCTCCCTCTGTGTCTCTCATGAATAAATAAATAAAACCTTAAAAAAAGAAAGAACAAACCCTGCTTTCCTGCCCCTGCATTTATGTGCATGAAAGTCAAACATTGTATTTTGTGGTGTATTCTAATGCACGTGGCCCTGGGCACCCTGCCTTAGCATTCTCATCTCTTTAGGCCTCTGCTACCCAGTCACACATAGGAAGGGTATTTGTAATACCTTATTTCTCACTGTCTGGCCTTTTGTTGTGTTATTCTCTATATCGTTTCGAGTGTTTTAAATATTTTGTAGTAACCTACAAAAGTAAAAGTAAAAGACAGGAAATAGGTATTAACAAATAACAAAAAAAAGCACCCCAGATGAGATATATCTGCAGTACTGTGGCGTCAGAGATGAGTGAGCAATCTCAACCTAATTGAAGGTAGTGGCACTATTACCTGGTGGGAAGGGAGGCGTATAGACAGAAAATGCTCAGAAATTAGCTTTGCGATGAGCCTTCAAGAGTAAGTGGAGTTACCAGGCAGACAAAGCAGTAAGGGATATTTTAGGAAAAAGGCATAAAGAAATAAGAAGATAGAGTACATTTGGAAAGCATAAGTGGTCCACTAAAGCCAAAATACACATATTTGGAAGGCTGGGGAATTTGGGCCAGTGATTAGTTTGGAAAAGAAAGTTTGGGAGAGATTGTGTCATTCATGCCAGGCAAAGACATTTGCATTTTATTCTGGAGGCCCAAGGGCTTTTATTTTATTTTTTAGAATTTTATTTATTTTAGAGAGAGAGAAAGAGTAGTGGGGGGAGGGAGAAAGAGAGAGAGAATTCTCAGCAGGCTCCATGTCCAGTGCCCCCTAACAAGGGGCTCGATCTCACCACCCTGAAATCATGACCTGACATGAAGTAAGAGATGCTCAACCCACTGAGCCACTCAGGTGCCCCCTGTGGGCCCAGGGGCTCTGAAACAGCAGAGTGATATGATCAGGTTTGCATTTGCCAAAGATGAAGCAGCATCTTGAATATAGGTAAGCCTGGAGGCAGAAGTCCCTGGTCTTGAAGGACGTGCAGGTTAGTGTTGCTGGGAAGAGCACACCACGCAGAGCGAACAGATGAGCATCAGTGCAAAGGAGAAGAATAACATAAATTTATATGAAATAAGTAGAATATAAGCATTTTGTGCAAAGTTCTTGTGTACGATCAAATTCGAAACCTAGCAGTATAGCCTATGAATTCACAGCAACTCTGCACTGAAGCTTGCGCATTTCCTGTTCTGTGGTGTAAGAATTTATCAGATCTTCTTTATTTGTGGAACTTCTTTGCTTTGTCATATTTGTTCTTGGTCGAAAGCCACAGGTTGTTATTACTCATCATTAAAGCATTTTAAATAGGGAACTACAGCAATAATAGTCCAAAACCTTTTTTAAAAATTGTTGAATGACAATGAATGAACGCAACTGGAAAGGATCTTGAATGACAGACCAGGAAATCTAAACTTTATTTCCTTGGTACTGAGGGACACTTCTAGGTTTTTCAGAAGGGATGACAAGCAGAAAGTGTAGCTTTAAGAAGATTTAACTGAAGCTCATGGTAGACTGAAACAGTCAGACAGTGGATTCAGGTAGACCTGTTTAGTTTTGGTGGAGCTTCTGTATTTTGGATTTGTGACTTGCATAGTTGTCAGCATTTCCACTTCACAAGTCTTACTATTCTTTTGCCCATTGTCACACGCCTTCGGCTCTTTCCATTTCGTATCGTGGAAAGCCTCAGCGAAGTTTGAAATGTTAGATTCTGAATTCTTCCAAGAAAATTTTTGAAAGTGATTCCAAGTGGTTTCTACAATCTAATCAGTAGAGTACCCATCTTCTTTTCCTCTTACCACATGTATTTGAAACAAAGGATAGAAATATATCCCAAGAAAAGTTTAACAAGCCCCCTCATCTGTATGATAACAAAACAGATAGTTGACTTCCCAGGATGTGGACCTTGGATTCCAGATGCCTCTGAGTAATTGAATAATATTGACGCCACTTAATAAGACAGGAAGACTAGTAGAGACCTACTGTGCGTGTATGTGTGTGTGTGTGTATGTGTGTTTGGTGAAGAGGGGATTCTCTCTGGCAATCTTAAATTTAAGGTGACCATTAGCCATCTAAGCAGAAAAACCAAGTTAGATATGTGTGTGTGTGTGTGTGTGTGTGTGTGTGTGTGTGTACAGATGTACATATATCTACATATGTATCTATTTCTATCTATTTGGGGATGCTGCCCTGGAAGATATATTTAGGAGTGATCAACAGAGATGTGTTGATGTTGTGTTGTTATTGTTTAATAATAATGGTTAGATCACCTAGTATATTAGGATATGCTAGGCTCTGCTGGAGAAACAAACAAACCTTGGAAATCTTAGTGACTTGACATAATAAGGGTTTTTTTTGCTTCCTCGGGGTCAGATGTGAATGTCCTGGATGTGGCTCTCCTAGAAGTAAGGATCTCAGGAATATAACTTCTTCCACTGAGGCACTCTGCCAGCAGCAATACCAGGATCTACCTAAATGTACTTATTTCTTTTCTATTTGTCCTCCTATTTCTGTGATTATTAAAAAAGATAAAAATTCTTTTAAATTCAAGTTCAGAAGTTATAGAAAGCTAATAATCTATAACACAGCCCTCGTTTTGAAAAGTATATATTTTGGCAATTAAAAAAAAGTTAGTACAGTTGATTAAGTGTCTGACTGTTCACTTCAGCTCAGGTCACGAGATCCAGCCCCTTGTCAGGCTCTGTGCTCAATGGGGAAATCTTGAGATTCCCTCCCCCTGCCTCTGCCCCTCCCCCTGCTCTCTCTCTGGCATGCTTGTGCATGTGTACACACTCTCTCTCCCTCTGTCTCCAATAAATAAAATCTTTGAAAAATTAAATTTTAAAAAAGCTAGTCTCTTAAAAGTAGATATATTTAGACTCTACTTATTCAGATATATGGGACATTTTAGTCTGTTTTGTTCTTCCATAAATGATTATTTCAGGGCAATTGTTATCTTGCCTAAGGAAAGATTCACAGTCCTTGATAATTTGGTTAATTTAACCTGTATGTTGGGGGGGGGGCACACAGGACCATGCCATTATCTAGTTGGCTGTGGCTCCCCTGTCTTGGTATTTTAAGAAAATTGACCCTCAGTACAGGAGATAGTCTCATCAGTGAAATTCCACTCAGCATAGGACATTAGTCTCAGGGGGCTGGAAATAAGCCACGTGCTCCCTGGAGGGGCTGTTCTGAGCCACTGGTCCTAAAAGATAACTCTGTATTTAGTATTCCGTCAAGAGACTACTGAGGTGCCGTATTTATATATCATGACTGAGAATGGTTTAAAACTAAGTGCTATCAAGCCTGCTTTTGTTCCATATATAAGAAAGAGATTTATAACAAAAATCATAAATAAGAGACAAAGGAACTCTGAAGTTTCTTTTTTCTTCTGCCTGCCTTTCCCTGTTCAGTGATAGAACAATTTATGAATCTGACAAATCCTCCCCTAGATAATGGTAAGAGTAACATAGTGTTCAGCTGAGTAATCCTGGGCCACTAAAGTTTATTGGGCTGTGGGGCAACAGCAGCAGGGTTGACGCAATAATCAAATGACATGCTTGATTTGGACTTTCCCTGTCTCTCTCTCCCCACCCGATCCCCTGTTCCGCCCCCCCGCCCCCCCCCCCCCCGCACCCTCCCTTTTTCCTGCCTGTGCCTAAGGAAAACTAAATAGAGGGAACTTGAAATCGAATAGGTTGGCAGCAGTAGACTCCCAATTTCTCACAAGCACATTCACTCAGAAAGTATGAGAAGTCTGTGCCAAAAGGTTAAATGAAAATAAGGAACATGGTTGTAAACACGTTCCGACTAAATTTTTGGTTTGGATCTGAGTAACCTAAGAGGCAGGGAGAAAAGCCTACTTCGACAGCCTCACTCTTAGGTCGACTCTGAATTGTGGGGACGTCAGGGACATCATCAAAGGACATCAACACTGTGAGTTAAACCGATGTTGATGGCTCCGAATTGGCAAGAAGACAGACATTTAGGCACTAAAAACAAAAAACAAACTCTACTGTGTTTTGAGAACTATGGTTGCCACGTAAAAGCAAAGTGTTTTAGAAGTCACTTAATCCAGCACTTCAAAATGGCAGCTAGAGGCTGAATCCGGCTGTCCATTTGCTTAGTTTGGACCACACTAGCAATTTTGTCAACTTGAATTTTAATGCCTTCAGGGTAGATTTTCATAGTCTAGTCCACCATCGGGCTTCACCTCTTTCTGTTATCTTCTGCCTCTTTGACCTTACCTCCTGGCTCATGAAGGAGTTTGTGTTTGAGCCATAAATCCATCTCCTGCTTCTAGCAGAATCATGGAGTGACTCCAAATTGAAAAGAAGTGGGAATCTTAAACTAGCCTCCCCATTCTCTGCCCTTAAAAGGATGGAATTCAGTGGAAATTGCTAAATGTCACCATTGTTCAGGAGGAGAAGAAGGTAACATATTTCGAGAAAACCACCAGGAATGACACCCAGCCCAGGAGACCTTAAGCTTTTTCAAGACAGTGAAAGAAAAAGGTCTCTCAAATACCAAGAAACGTACTTTATAACCAGAATAGTCTGTGATGAATGGGGTAATAATATTCCACCCAGCCTATAAAGAAAAGTGGTATGGACATTATTGCTTTTTTGGACACTGGAGCAACTGTATCACTCATTTCTGAGAGGTTGTCAAAAAAAATTGAAGGGTTTAAATATATGACCTTTTACAGGAATTACTTCAACAATAGCTTATTCTACTGAGTCCACTGAAGTTGCGGTTGCAACAATGAATTTCCTGTTGTGAGATGCAAATTATGGGCTAATTGTAGGATTTAATCCAATCTGTTGAGGGCAGTCCTTGAAAAATTGGTTCTTGCAACCCTATTTTATTGCTTGATACCAAATACATTCTGTCACAAAGAAGAAATAACAGAAGAAAATTTTTTAAAAAAAGAAACAGTAATATTCAGAATGTAAAAGTTGTCAGAAATACAGACTGATCTTGAGGCAAATGGGCTTTGCTTTGAGAATCAAGTTGGTAATGAGACAATGGAGCCACCTGGATTGATGCAGCACACCAAAGGCTCCAGAAAAACAGGGGCAGTATAGATGCCAACCACAGATGTATAATAAAGCAAAATAAGAAAAATGAATGAATGTATGTTTGTTCTTTGGTTAGTCACTCTCATGGGAGACACCACGCCATTATACCTGTCTAGACCATACACATGATCTAGCCTGAATGACAGCGTTTTAGAAATACCAGGGTGAGGTAGGAGAGAATGTTTATTGAAATAGATAATTGAAAGCCCCATTTCTAGCCTGTCAGTTTTGCCAGCTGAATAATTGAGTCTGAAGCCCTGAGTAAACTCCATCTATAGATGAGCTGCTTGGATTAAATGGTGTCACCTGTAGTCATGGGCCGCTCCCTGGATCTTCTCTGTCAAACACCATATGTGCACACCAGAGATATATCCAAAGGCTACTGGCAAATGTCTTTAGATAATGAGTGCAAATTAATAACTAGTTTTGTACATCACAAGAGATCATGCCATTTTAATGTTATGCCCTATGGGTGAACAAATAGGACAAAGATCTTTTAGATACTAATGAATAGTGTCTTACAAGGATTAATTTGCTCAACTTTTTGCTGAGTTAGCATCACATGCAACATGGTTTGATTTGTTGGGTCGGTGGTGGGGTTGACTCTCTGGAACTGTGGGAAAAAATGAGTTTTAGCTTTGAACTTTAAGATTATTATTTTAGAGGGATGTCATTCTGGATTCTCAGTGAAGCAGCTTGTCATAGAGTTAACATGTATGGTGGTAGAGGCTGTACCGTCAATCATATGCGGTGCAGTATGCATGAATGGTGCCCCCTGGAGTTGTGTGTGCATAGCTGGTGTAGCTGTTTGCAGTGACCATGATAGCTTCTTAGGACTGTTCATCATTAGTCTCTGATGACAGTGTGTAATAGTATAATACTCCTTTGAATTAACAAGAATTTGGTTACTCATCAGGATTTATAGTCATTAAGAATAAAGTGGCGCTTGTTTTTGTTCTATATGTATGATTTCTAATAAAAAATCAGATATAATTTTTAGCTATCAGACTTCTGTATGTTTAAAGTATAGATAATTGCTGTTATTGGCTCAGGAACAGGGGAGTAGGCCTTCTCCAATTCTTAGTGAGTCGTCTACATCAGTACAGCTTTTTTGATTTTTAGGGAAATTTAGAAATAGCTGTTACCTAAAAAAAGAAAAAAATGTGTGTATGCTTTGACCAATGAATCTCTTTGGGACTCCAACAGAAATGCTTTCACAAAGGTACGATGTATGTGTAAGTATTGTCTATTGTAGTGTATAATGACAAAGACAGACATTCAGGCATCTAACATCTAACGATGTTTTCCAAAGTAGGAATTTGATTAAATCAACTGTGGGCTGTCTTTGCAGTGGAGTGCTATGGAATGGTCAACAAGTGAAGCAGATCGACTGGCTGCTTGTACAGTGTACAACATTTGCAGGCATATGAAGCAACCATGTCTGTTTATAAGAACTGACCTAAAAGAGACCCAAGATATATCATTAAGTGGAAAAAAAGCAAGTTGTAGTACAGTATTTAGAGCATGATCCCATTTATATAAAAATTAAGTAAATAAAAATGACACACATACACATATGGAAACAATTCTGTATGAATAAACACTGAATTGTTGCCTGTGATTATCTCTGGAGGATGAGATTTTAAAGGACCCTCATTTCCGATGACATATATTGCTGTAAATAAGACGAAATTTTGACAAAGGCAAAAAAAAAAGAAAAGGCCTTTAAAAAAATGTAATTAGAAAAAAATAAGTCTGCCAGGTTCCTGATTGGGAGTCCATTTGGTCACATTTACAGTCATGGATTCTCATAATAATAATGTACATCTCCCTAGGCAAGGAGAGGCTGGATGTGGAGACCAGCTCAGAGCTAATTCCTGCCTCTGTAGAAAGAAAGAAACCTGACTCTTCCCCAGTAATGGCCACCATAATCTTTTACGTGGTTACCTGCTCTGTGTGCTTAAAGCCAAATTTTGACAGGGTGCTGCTACGTATATAGAGCTGACATTTCAAATAAATAGTCACAAAGTAGGTTGACTGCATTCACTCCTACTCCTCCAGGAAGTCCTTATAGTTTTGTGCATCACTGAAGGATCAGAATGGCTCCATATGGAATATATTTCCTTGGCCTAATAGAAGACCAGGACCTCTCCATTTGTTACGTGCTGTTGGTGATGGAAGAGTTCCTAACCATTTTGGCAGTGGACACCTGTGAGTGTCTATGGAAACAATAATCAATCCACCTATGTACCCTCTTCAAACATCATTTTGTACATAATTTAGGGGCTTTCTGCCCTTTTAGACATTCCATTAAGGCACTCTTTTTATCATGTTTAAAATTGGTAGGGATCCCTGGGTGGTGCAGCGGTTTGGCGCCTGCCTTTGGCCCAGGGTGCAATCCTGGAGACCCGGGATCGAATCCCACGTCGGGCTCCCGGTGCATGGAGCCTGCTTCTCCCCCTGCCTATGTCTCTGCCTCTCTCTCTCTCTGTGACTATCATAAATAAATAAAAAATTTGATTTAAAAAAATTGGTAGACTGGATAAAATATATTGGCAAGTAATATGTGTCTATGTTCATATACACATTTAAGAGTGGCTGAAACTTCAGTGGAAAGATGGTCCTCAGAAGGTAGCTTGCTTCTTCAAAGATCTGAATATGAAATATCATTCCAGGTTGATGCTTTGGGGATTTGAGTTGGTTACAGGTTGATGATCTTGGTATGGGTAATACACGCTCGCTAAATGAGGACTCCCTTCATCTCAGCTTTAGGAGTTTCTGGATTTCTCCTGGTTTGTTTTCATTTTGTGGATGCTTGGGCCTTCATAAATGATTAATTTTCCCCCTTTTGGCTTTGTTGCTAAAAAGTCTTAGGACCAAATATGTAGTCTTGAGAACAAGTACGTAAGACTCAGTGCTGTTTTGCATTTATCCATTTCTGGATCTAGTTGATATACTCCTTGTGTTTTTCTATCTTCCTCTTCCTTCCCAGTTTCTCACTTAGGTTGCCTTGTGTTATTTTGCGTGGTAAAATATGCAATAAATACAGGATACAGATATCTAAAGATAAGTAAGTAAATGTGATAGCCCTAGAAATGAGGGCATTGTTGTCTTCTCTTTAATGGGGCTCAGGGCTTCCGTTTCTCTGGTGCTCATGTATGTCCAGGGCAATCATTAGAAGCAAAGCTGCCTATTGCCCAAATGAAGCTGCTTAGATTTTGCAGTAATACAGTTCAGAGTATCTGGACAGTTCCTTCTGTCTGTTCCACCCATGTCACAAACGTGCACACTCTGCATGAAAGGAAAAAGCTATGGAGACTCTATCTACTTTTGAGAGAAGTGATAGACCTGATCTGGGGGCATGGAGAAAGTGCGATTTCTGGAGGAATGGGGGCTTCCAGGATTCAGAAACTCAAGAGAACTCAAGTCTCTCCCTAATTTGGGAAAAATTTAATTTTGATCAAGAGTATCATTTTCATACTGGCTACTTTAAAAAGCTGGTATTTCTGCATGTGGTTGCTTCTTAAATAAACTGACTAGGAGGTGGCCCATTTTTGCCCTTTTACACCCTATGTACAAGAGCATTTGAGAAACAAGTCCAATGGAGAGCCTCTTAAGTTTTTACTTAAAAAAAAATTAAGTTCGTAGTTTCCATCATTTATGTAAAAAAAAAAAGTTTCATCATCTTTATCACATAGCTACATGGTCATGTAATCATCAAGCAGGTCTGTGAGTAACCAAGGTAACTTCAGGAGGTCCTTCCAGGAAAGGCCTCTTTCTTCTCCGTGATATGACTGTTTGACCCCCTTGTATTCCGTAATGAGGGACATGATTGAAAGTAGGGATTGCTTTCTTTGATAATTTACTGTGGGCTGAGAATGTGGGGTCTGGAGTTTCTTTGTTCATCAAGTCGCATCTCACTAGACCTCAGCTCAGAGAAGACTGACAGAAATCTCTAAAATAAAGTAACCTTTTAAGTATTTTGCATTTATATTTTGCATTCAAAGCACAGTAAAAATGACTCCCACTGTATTATGAATAGCACCTTGCAGAAGGAAGCGCATAGCAATTTTTTTTTTTTAATGATTTGAGAGGTTGAGGCCCAAAGAGAGAGACAGAACAATTTGCCAACAGTGGATCTGGGCTAGAATAAAACTTTTCCATCTGTTATTCATAGCTCCGGGCAACAGCTCCCACTGTAGGATCAGAAGTCCAGTTTAAGGGATATTCATTTTAACAAGAAGAATCTCAACCTTGGAGACCAGACTTCCCAGCCTGGCCAGCCAATACACAGTCGCTTCGGTGTGTATTTGACGGTAGTTAGCAACACAAAGCAAGCCCAGTGTCCAAGGAATGTGTAGAGGAATGTTAATTCTAGGAGCGACCATAACCTGATTTTCTAGATTTCCATGAGTTTAAAGTCTTAGCCACAATATTACATTACCAAGCTATTTGCATTTGAAATATAATACCTGGGGGTTGACATTTAATTAAATTACTGTGCTACCTCCAGGCTGCGGGGAACTAGGATGGCACGCTGTGTGGATGGTGCCAGCGGTACCTTTTGTACCCTTTCTGAAAGACAAGGGACCAGGAGGAGGAAACCTCACGGCTCACCCAAGTGCACACCATTGGCTGGTTTGCACTTAAAAACATAAAGTGGTAAGTGGGTAGGCAAGACCATATGGGGCATGGAGAGTATGCATTGTTTCCTACCTGGAGGCTCCAGTCTCCACGTTTTCTAAATGTCCTTAAGGAAGAGATAGAGGAAGTGAGAATCCTGTGTCCTAATCGCAGCCACAGTCCAGCCTAGGCCATCATTTTCCCCAGTGAGGAAGGAGACTGGTTCTTTTGTCTTTAGAGTCCACATGGCTTTTTCTCCCTCTGTCTTGAGAATCCATGGTAGTCATTAGAAGAGGCCACCAAGGGCCCACTGATCAGAGCCCTGGCCGTCTATGCCCCGAAGCCCCATTCGCTGACCAGGAGCAACCAAAGTGTATGCACAGAGCCATGGCTACCAAATCCCCTTTAGTATCTGTTCTCAACCGGGGAAGGTATTTTCCCCCCTTAGGGGACACTTTGCCATGTTTAGGGACATTTTTTATTATTATGACTGTAGAGGTGCTCCTGGAATCTCCTGGGTAGAGCTAGGGATGCTGCTAAGTTGCCTACAATGCACAGGACAGCCCCTCCCAGCAAAGAACTACCCAACCCAGTGAGTGAATAGTGCTGGAGCTGAGGAACCCCGTTCTACCAGGAGACAAAATCAGGAAAGAGGGGATGCCAGCCACCGAATCAGCTGTCAAGATAGAAAATCATCCATGGGATGCACTGCCACAGTGTCAGGTGGGATCCAACCAGGAAAGTAGAAAGCACTTGGGTGTTTACAAGGAAGCAAATTCAGTGCAGAGTCAGATGTCCAGGTGTTGGAGGGGCTGGAGAGCAGAGTGTGGTGACACAGACAGAGATTAGCAACAGCAGGAAGCCACTGCCATTCTTCCCTCTGAGGACAGAGGGTGGAGGTGGCCTTGCTCCTTAGGAGTGGTAGTTAGAGCCCCAGCAGGCCTGTCTGGTGGGGACCAGAGCCACAGAAATGAGGAAGCTTCTGGGGCTTCAAACTGGGGAAGAGGGGGATATACTCTCAGAAATACTCTGATTGTCCTTCCTTCCCACCTTTGAATGGGAGGTGCCTCCCATCAGCGGAGCCCCAGCAGCTCGTCTGCCTGGGAAACCCAGCAAACCCAGCAGCGGGGAAGGGATCCAGAGCTGAGTGCAAGCAGGTCCAAACCAGTATACACGAACTCTTAGAGCCCTGTGGAACTTCCAGAACACTAGAACCCACAGAACAATGGCACCCTTGAGCGGCCAGGCCAAAAGTTCTGCGGTGAGGCCGTTGGCCTTCTAGCCTGAAGCCTCTGCTTTCCTTAATGCCTCGGGACTCGAGGCCTGACAGTAACCCAAGATGCCCTTAGAAAGAGCCGGCCAACCCAACTGTTGCTTTTCAATTCAGCCTTAGGAGTAGCAAACCTCTTGCGTCGAGTGGCCTCCCAACATGATGGAGAGAGAGTGTTGTGTCTCTGCCCAGACAGCAAGGTTCGATGGAAATCCATGTCAACGTGCAGAGCACACACATTGTTAATTTTGCTGTGTCTGTGGCCAACTCCATCCTTCATTGTCAGGCTTCGGCTCATTTTGGTGGCAGTGATCTTGCTTCTTGCTTCGCTTAGATGTACCCTCTCCATGTGTCCTGCCCCTCTCTTAGCTGGAGTCAGACTGGAAGGAGAATGTTGGTGAAGAGCCAGAGAACCTGCTGTGAAGGTTTTTATTTTTCCTTCCAGTGCAGTTTGAAGAATCTAGACAAAGCAAAGGGAATTAATGTATTTGTTTTCCATTTGAACTGCCCATCGGGTCCCCAAACTCACAGGGATAAAAGTGATATATTTTTAAGTGTCTTCTTTAAGAAAGTTCTGCAGATGCTTAATTATTTCGCCCCACTTTTGATTATCTGCACTAATGGAGATGTAGAGGGCACAAATCAATAAAATCCCTTGATAATCTAAAAAATCTCAATGTTGCCATTAGTTTTGACCTCCTCCCCCACCAAACCTTTTATCGGAGCTACTAAAAAGTGCCTCTGCACCCCCTGGGCTCTCAATATATTCAACTTGTTGACAGGCTGACTGATAAAATTGTCTGATTTGAGTTTTATCTCTTTTTCTCTTCTCCTGCCCACTCTCTGGGGGAGGTGCTAATGAGCAGCACAAGAACAAAACCACAGGAAAAAGAGACTGCAGAAAAGCCAGGGTAACACACAAAATGATTAAATAGCTCCCGTATCCCTGAAACTTTACTATATAATGTCAGCTTTGTGGGAGTTTTTTTTTTTTCTTTTTTCCTAAAGTAAATTGAAATAACTCACATGGCCCAAGTATATGGGGCCTTCACAGACCCTTGCTTTGAAGCTTTGAATGGCTTTTGTATGGTATTCCTTTTCTGGGGAAAGATTTTTAATTGTTAATCTTTATAAATGGCATTCATGTTACTCCTCGTGCTGGTAAGATGGCCAGGCATCTTCTTAAACAACCTCAAGGCACCGAGAATTGGGATGGTGGTGTTTGTCTTTATCCCATTAGAGATGTCTGAAAACGAGAAGAAAAAATAAATTTAAAAAAAAACCCTCGTTTTTCTTGTTTAGTTTTGTATTTGCCAAACATATTTACCCGTTATCTAAAATGGATTCAAGGGGACACCTGGGTGGCTCAGCGGTTGAGCGTCTGCCTTTGGCTTAGGGCATGATCCTGGGGTTCCGGGATCGAGTCCCACATCGAGCTCCCTGCATAGAGCCTGCTTTTCTCTATGCCTGTGTTTCTGACTCTGTTTCTGTGTGTCTCTCATGAACAAGTTAGTAAAAATCTTTAAAGTTAAAGTAAAATGGATTTAAGGATGGCATAGAAAAAAACCAGAGGATGGCTGGCTGTGTACCTGCCCACTCTTGCCTGTGTCCGCCATGCTCCAGGGAGCTAGCGGAACTGACATTGAGTAAAGCATATGTTGATATGAACATGCAATCTCTTAAAAGTCCCAACTCACATTGTTCTTCAACCTACTGAGTCTACTAAAGATGACCACCTGTCTTCCCACTGTACCAGAATGCACCCCTAAACAAATTGGAATGGCTGATAAAATGGTACAAAAGTGGAGTGAGATGAAAAGTTCCCCTAAGGGAGGGAAATAATCTGATCCCTGTACAGGAGTCAGCGTCCCTTCCTTTTGGGCTTTACTTTTCACAGAGGAATAAAGCTTGCTCTTTCCAAAGGAGAAAAGCACTACATTTTCCTGATTTTCCTTTCTGTATTTCCTTCGGTCATCTATTTCAGTTTGCTCCATATTTGAAAGCAGTTTAATAAACATCAAAGTGGCTATGAAATTTAGCGTTTATATCTGGCAGGTGGTTTGTAAAATAAGACCCAGGAACCACCTGGATTTGAAGAATTTGGGATGATGTGTCTCAAGGTTCAGTCAGAGAAGCAGAACCATCTTGAGTGATTAGAATAAAGGATTTGTTATAGGGTTTAAACTTGACGCAATTGTGAGAGCTGCTAGACCAATCCACGAAGGCTGTCACTTTGGCATCCAGTGCCAGAACTAGAATTGCCCTTGGTCAGTCAGACCAGCAGTTGGGAAGAAAAGCTTGAAATGGACAACAGTGAGGGTTAACCAGAAACTCACGAGGACAACTGAATCCTTTAGCACAAACTGGAATCCCCATCTGTGTTTGACCCCTTCCAATCTCAATGCTGTCACTGACCGCAAAGAGAAGATGGAACCTTTCACCAAGACGCTGTGTTTGGACCTGGCTAAGAACTGAGAATTTGAAGGAGCAGATCCAGAAGGAGCTGGAGGAAGCATGGGTCCAAGTGCTACTGCACATCACCCCAGGTAGCCTGTAGATCCCCAGTGTGTATGAACTGTCACTATGCCAGGTGCCTAATCAGATAGATATACCAACCTTCAGAGCATCAAAAATCTACTGCTTCGTTCCTGCCTTCGAAAGCTTGCACAAAATGTCACTTGTGGGTGGTGTTGACTCAAACTATGCAGGGAAGGGGAATGCTGGGAAGCACCCATAGTTCTTACTTAAATTGGTGTTGTAGAAAGCCACATGATGACATGGCTCAAAGAGGAATGTCTCTGGGCACACAGATATGTAATGGAGACCCCACACTCTGGAGAAAGGTGCCTTTTTGGGAACCTTCCTTCTCGGTGAAGAGCAAGGTGTCACTGGTGATGTCACTCAAATGTACCTTAACTGTATGTGATTTGTGCTCCAGGTTGTTTTTGAGAACGAATGAGACAGCTGTAACTGGCATACTTATTTATTGATGGATCAAAACTCGTTTTGTTGTAAATGTACGATTCCACTTATACTAAGTACCCAGAGGAGTCATTTTCATAGAGAAGGAGAGTAGAGTGGTGGTTGCTAGAGGCTGAGGGGAGGGAAAATGAGACATTATTGGTTAATGGGTACAGAGTTCCAGTTTTGCAAGAAGACAAGTTACATGGATGAATGCCGGTGGTGATTGTACAACAGTTCAAACATGCTTAATGTTGTTGGCCTGCACACTTAAACATGGCCAAAATGATCAGTTTTACATGTATTTTACTACAGTTTTAAAAAATAAATAACTAAAAAAATAATAAATAAATAACTTAAAATATATTCTGAAAAAGTTATTTTATTGTTTGGTGGGTTTATAAATGGTTCTATTCAAAAATTATTTTGAATGATAAAATTTCTATAAAGAATTAAAATAACACACATTAGTGTTATAAGAAAATGTTCGTTATTTTTTTTTCTTGTTCGTTATTTTAAAACATTTTCACAAAATTGCTTGCAACTTTCAAAGTTGCATTTTTTGTTCAAAACCGTTGACATTATTTAATTCACTAATTTTTGTAAGCCACAATACTCTTAAGTGGGTAATTACTCTCTCTACAAATGCTATAGTATTTGATAAGCTCAAGGAAAAATTCTACTAAGTGGTTTATATCCTTAATTCTTTGATGTTGTTGTTGTTGTTACCTTCATAATGAAGTGTGTAAATATTTCAGCCAAAATATTTTCACGGATACTGTCATTGCTTTAATTTAGGGGAGCTTGTTGTGATGAAAATTTTGTTAAGACAAAACTCATAATTATGCCTCTCTGTAATTCTTTTTAGTGTTTTGCCAAACTAAGATGCTTCACCATCATAAGTTTTCTTTTTTTTTTTTTTTTTTTTTTTTTTTTTATGATAGTTACAGAGAGAGAGAGGGAGGCAGAGACACAGGCAGAGGGAGAAGCAAGCTCCATGCACCAGGAGCCCGATGTGGGATTCGATCCCGGGTCTCCGGGATCACGCCCTGGGCCAAAGGCAGGCGCCAAACTGCTGCGCCACTCAGGGATCCCCCATCATAAGTTTTCTCAACTTGAGTCTGTCTCAGCAAAGACATGAATTTATATAATTTTTAAGGAAGAGAGTTATCCAAATATTCTTTGTACAGCTTGAAATATTCTAAAGCCTACTTATAGAATTTCAAAATAAAATCTTATGTATCATATGAGCTCTCATCATCTAATATGTTTAAATTTCCTTCCTGCTATTTTGGGGATAAATTTCACTGTGTTGTTATATACAAATTTTGTTTCCAATTATTGTGATTTATTGAATTCTTCAGTCTGCAGTCTTTTGGTGCTTATTTATTGAGTACTTGATTAAAGCTCTCTGATTTTTAACAAAATGCAAACAAAATTGAAAGGACTCATTTATTTATGAAATCATACACTTAGGTTGGCTTATAAAGTGGTTCTCCAAAGGTTGAAATCTAAAACCCAATCAATAGGGCAGCCCTGGTGGTGCAGTGGTTTGGTGCCGTCCGCAGCCTGGGGTGTGATCCTGGAGACCCGGATCGAGTCCCACATCGGGCTCTCTGCATGGGGCCTGCTTCTCCTTCTGCCTGTGTCTCTGCCCCTCTGTCTCTGTGTCTATGAGTAAATAAATAAAATCTTTAAAAAAAAAAATAAAACCCAATCAATAAAAAAATTTTTTAGGGATCCCTGGGTGGCGCAGCGGTTTAGTGCCTGCCTTTGGCCCAGGGCGCGATCCTGGAGACCCGGGATCGAATTCCACGTCGGGCTCCCGGTGCATGGAGCCTGCTTCTCCCTCTGCCTGTGTCTCTGCCTCTGTCTCTCTCTCTCTCTCTCTCTGTGTGTGACTATCATAAATAAATAAAAATTAAAAAAAATTTTTTAAATAAATTAATTTTTTATTGGTGTTCAATTTACCAACATACAGAATAACACCCAGTGCTCATCCCATCAAGTGCCCCCCTCAGTGCCCGTCACCCATTCACCCCCACCCCCCGCCCTCCTCCCCTTCCACCACCCCTAGTTCGTTTCCCCGAGTTAGGAGTCTTTTTCTTCTCCCTTCCCTTATATTCCCTTTCACTGTTATTTATATTCCCCAAATGAATGAGAACATACACTGTTTGTCCTTCTCCGACTGACTTACTTCACTCAGCATAATACCCTCCAGTTCCATCCACGTCGAAGCAAATGGTGGGTATTTGTCGTTTCTAATGGCTGAGTAATATTCCATTGTATACATCAACCACATCTTCTTTATCCATTCATCTTTCGATGGACACCGAGGCTCCTTCCACAGTTTGGCTATTGTGGCCATTGCTGCTAGAAACATTGGGGTGCAGGTGTCCCGGCGTTTCATTGCATCTGTATCTTTGGGGTAAATCCCCAGCAGTGCAATTGCTGGGTCATAGGGCAGGTCTATTTTTAACTCTTTGAGGAACCTCCACACAGTTTTCCAGAGTGGCTGCACCAGTTCACATTCCCACCAACAGTGTAAGAGGGTTCCCTTTTCTCCGCATCCTCTCCAACATTTGTGGTTTCCTGCCTTGTTAATGTTCCCCATTCTCACTGGTGTGAGGTGGTATCTCATTGTGGTTTTGATTTGTATTTCCCTGATGGCAAGTGATGCAGAGCATTTTCTCATGTGCGTGTTGGCCATGTCTATGTCTTCCTCTGTGAGATTTCTGTTCCTGTCTTTTGCCCATTTCATGATTGGATTGTTTGTTTCTTTGGTGTTGAGTTTAAGAAGTTCTTTATAGATCTTGGAAACTAGCCCTTTATCTGATACGTCATTTGCAAATATCTTCTCCCATTCTGTAGGTTATCCTTCAGTTTTGTTGACTGTATCCTTTGCTGTGATAAAAGCTGCTTATCTTGATGAAGTCCCGATAGTTCATTTTTGCTTTTGTTTCTTTTGCCTTCGTGGATGTATCTTACAAGAAGTTACTGTGGCCGAGTTCAAAAAGGGTGTTGCCTGTGTTCTCCTCTAGGATTTTGATGGAATCTTGTCTCACATTTAGATCTTTCATCCATAATAAAAAAATTTTAATGATGGGTAGCAAAGAAAGAAAAATCAATCATGGTTAAGTCTTTTTTAAAAAATGAATTTTATATATCAGTTCAGTCATAAAATCTTTGTAATTCAGTTAATTTAATTTTGAGTTTATAAAAATGTAAATTTTAACATCTCTTTCAACTGAAACTCAAAATAAGTAAAATTAATTAAGAGAAAATAGCATTTGATCTAAATGAAAAGTCATGATTGATAAAGTGGCACGCAGTCAAAGCTTCTGTAGCTTTACATATAAAATCATCATTCTTTTAGTATTGTCTTTGGAGAATAACTACGAACTGTTTAAGTAGAACATACTATTTCTTCAGCAGATTATATAGCTTCGCTTTTCTTGTACTCAATGATATCACTATGATCTCTTCAAAGTCGATGGTAAACATCAACATACCTTTTGTGCTAGTTATAAGCTTTAACTTTTTTCAGGAGTAGAAAATCAGAACTTAAACTTCCTTACTTTTTTGTGGTTTTGAGCTCATTGCTGGCTAAAGAGTTTATTGCAAAATTTTTAAAAACATTATTGAATATTAAAATAGTCATAGGTTTCTCATCATACACTGAGGAAGAAGCCCAGCAGTAAGAGTACACGGACTACTCTCTACAATCCATGACAGGACCGCTATAATTTTCCACTTGCCCTGCCACCTTAGTGCATCTTACAGGCATGGACCAGGGCATACAAGAAGCCAGGAAAAGCAGTGGTGACAACTGTCTTTCTCACTACCACTAAAGACCGGACAGATTAAATTTCCCTAAGTGCGTATTTAATCCACAAATACCCTGCAAGATCTCCGTGAAAGAATGGTCTGAATTGTCCCTGGAATGAGTCTTAAGCCAGACATATGGGCTAACAGTAGTCGTCTTTCAGATTTCGCCATGGGCTAATGGGAAATTTCTGTTACTACACATGCATCTCGTGCGCAAGTAAACAGTACCATAGCAGAAGCTAGAAGTACAAAGGGCAGGTCTACTGGATCCATCCTGGATTGATATTTGATTAATGAGAGAAAAACCCAAGACAAATGCTGAAGCAAATGAGACACGAGGTCAACAGTCACAAGTTGGGATTGGCTTGAGTTAATAAGGACATACGGTCATGTTCCTGAAAGGCGAACTTTGTTGTTGTCATTTATATGTTTATTTTATTGCTGATTTAAAGAAGAAGTAGATTTTTCTCAGCTCGGATCTTCCTTTGGTAGGAGGCAGATTACTCCAAAGAAATCATGATGTCTTGATGAAACCTTCAGAAGATAGCTCTCTGGGGCATTGTTTCTTTAGTGACAAGGCCTGGGTGTTTGTGGCAACTTGGTGTTCAAGGTCTGAGCCAGCCTCCCTGGCCATTCTTAGGGGGAATTGATCCCATCTGGTTTGATATTGTCAAGTTCGAGATTATTAGTCTAAAAGCTGTACTTGTTTTTTACACTCACCTAACTGGTGGAAATGGTTATTAAATGCAAATAGTTTCATTAGGAGTTCGAATAATTTCTAAAATGACAGTGTTTGCTGCAGATAAAAAACATATGAGACCCTGAAACTCCAAGTAGGGAATCACATATTTTAACAAAGCAGCCGGCAGTTGAAACAAAAATGGCTTTATTCTGCTCGTCTCTATTACAGATTGTTCTTCACTCAGAATATGTCCAATTCTCTCTAGTGCATCTTTCCTAAATGTGTATCTTTAACCCTTTAGCCCCCCTGTAAAGAATGGCTTTTCTCTTGCAAGTTAAGCCTAAATGATTCCTGCTTACAGGAATATGTTTTGGGTTTAAGAAAATCTTGTTTGGCTTTATTTTGAACGTAATACCCCATTTGCATTTTCTTATTGTAGCCTGTCACTTGTTATTTCAGAAACTTTGCTAGAGGAGTTTGGAATAGCTTTTTCCCCCTCTGAACATCATTGGTTTATGTGTATGAGCTGCTGCAAAGTGCAGTGATTGCTTAAAACACTATAGTTACTTTAAAAAGATGACTTTGATTGTGTGTTTTTTGTTCCCATCACAATAACACTTTGCAGGTGATTATTAAATTAGAGATTTTCTTTGTTTTTCTAACAAGAAAAAACCTTTTTTATGTCAGCGCCAATTATGAGTGGTAATTTTTCACATTTTACAAAAGATTTTTCTGTCCCTACCTCCACGCCCCTCCCCCAGATAAAGAAGGGCTTTGACATTCTATGACAGGGAGGGTTTTTTGCATACACAGTGCTTTTGACTTTTCTTTTTTAAAAATCTGTTGACTCTATTGAAATGTGACAGGACAATATTTAACCTGAATAGAGGCATGTTGACTCCTCTTATTAAAACTGACAGTTAAGGACGTTTCTCTCTTTATTCCTTCTGATACACGCAGACAAGTCTTCACTGCTAACTAGTATACAAAATCAAAAACAAAAAAATACGGAGCGAAGAGATGACTGCCTTATAAACAATATATGAATGACAATCGCAAGTTTAATCTAGCAAAGAAACCTTTTTTTATCCTTTAAGAAAATTAAAGCCCTTTCAAATTAGCTTGATATATGAAGACAGACTGACATCATTAATTTTCAAGAATTCACTCTTTTACTCTGGCTGCCTTTCCCCTCCAAGATACAGAATGTTCCGTGAAGCCCTGGACAGGGCCACAGCGACATCTATGGAGAGAGTCCAAGACCTTCCTTGAGTGTTTCACAGAGCTTGAAGCTCTGCATCTTGTTCCATGGAATTCATCCACCTATTTTGCTCTCATGGGACAGAAATGGTGGCCATGGAGGTAGTCCCTGAGCTCCCTGCTAACTGACGCTTGGTTTCTCTGTTAAAAAAAAAAAAAAAAAAAAAAAAATGGCTGGAGATATCAAGCTTTTGAATTCTTTCTGTCTTGTTGGACAAATAAAGAGCCTCATTAGCATGAATGAGGCTTAAGTTCCTTTGAATTGTGGGTGAAGTGAAGTGGGCCTCTTGGGAAGAGGACAATTGAGAACCTGATGCCAACTTGCAGAGATAGGCAGAAGCCATATGGAATTTGGGTGTCTTTGGGTACTTGCCCACTCTCCTTAGCTTCCAGGAGTCAAATCTCTTAAAAGGAAATGTTGGCATCCTTGTGTATAAGGCACTGGATATTTATGTGATATAAGTAAACTGTCCACTGAGAATTTATTTTTTGGTAGAAGGGAGGGTATATTATACAAGGATTAATGATGAAGTAATTTTTATGTAATGGAATTTGAACTGTAGCAAAATGGCGAAGGGAAGGGTTGGCTGTGGTGTAGGCAGTTACCCCTGACGTTCATTTCCATACTGAGCATGCTTTCCTCTGCATTTATCACCACAGAAGCGTTCTGTAAACTGTTATTAAGTCTTTCAACATTTTTGTTGTAGAGAGTCCAAAAAAGAACAATTTGTTACATGGCAGCTTTCCGTGCTAGCCATGTAGAATAATTAGTCTTCTGTGCATTGATGCTGATGTGTTCAGTTTATCTCTAGAAGTTTACCTCATTTGTATTTCTCTGGTTATCCTGAAAGGGGACAGGGAGGACACTTGGTCAGGGCAGCCTGTAGATGATACCCTGGAAGCAATTCTAGATTTATTTCCTCTTGAGAAGGAACCACCCAAGTGTCTCCGTGAGATTCAGCAGTGCCAATGAGATTTACCAATGCCTGTGGTAAAGAAAAACACTCTCAGGCCTTTAGGTCTAAGGGTGTCAGAAAGCATTAAAAATTGGTGCATAGAATTCAGTCCCCCTCCTTTGTGTGTGTCAAGAGTTGGGAGAGACTGCTACTGTGATGATGTTTTAGTTGGGGCTCTCCCAGAGAGAGATGTCAGGGTGAAGGTTTGATGCAAGTAGTTCATCTGGGAAATGGTCTCCACGTGCTGGAAGAGAGTAGGGGGAGGGAAGGCTTGTGGTGGAGTAGGTTAGTACTGTGGGCAATTGGAGCTTCCTCCTGTTGGGGGTCCTATCAGAGACGATGGAGACCATCTTTCAGAATGAACTATTGAGGAAAACTATCCATAATGTCTGTCCTTTGTTGATTCAGGGACATCCATGGGCATTAATTTCTTAGCATTCCAGGCCTTTCTTTCTTCGGTGCTGGTCAAACATACCACTTTGGCTAGAGAGAGCAGGAAGGCAGTGTGTATGGGAACACTTTGCTGGTTGCCTCTGTGATGGCCTGAGGAGATGAGGGCAAGGCACCAGTAGCTTCTGGTTTACACAGTTTAGAGAACTAAGTACAGTTACAACTCTGTGTGAACATGTGTCAGGGCAGGGGAGATGATGAGTTCTTCTTATCATTAAGGTAAAGTAAGTGTGTGTGTGTGTGTGTGTGTGTGTGTGTGTGTGTGTGTGTATATGAGAGAGAGAGAGAGAGAGAGAGAGAGAGAGAGTGAGAGAAGGCCTTGCCACTGTGACTTCAAGCAGAGGTACAGGGCTCTTGTTAGATACAGAGGGACTATAAGCTACAGATTCTCACGTCCTCTGCTTGGCTGTTTGAGCTCTAGCTGAATGTAAAAGGCAAGAGGAAGAGATTCATTAATCGGATGACATGGCTGCTAATAAATGACAAGTGTTATCATGTATGAGAGTGAGTCATGAGCCACAACAAATTGTGTTTTCTCTTTATTTCAGTGACTTTTAGCTCCAGAATGGTGCCATCCTGTAGAACTTGTTGCTCCTTCCATGAGGTTATTGAAATGTGGCTAACGTGACTATGTTAGTTTGCTAGGCAGCCATAATAAAATACCACAGACGAGGTGGTTAAAACATAGAAATTTATTTTTTCACAGTTCTGAAGGCTAGAAGTCTGAGATCAAGGTGTTGGCAGCACTCTTCTCATTCTGACGCCTCTCTTTTTGGCTTGCAAATAACTGCCTTTTTGTTGTGTGTCTCCATGTGGTCTCCCCTCAGTGTGAACACATCCCTGATGTCCCTCTGTGTATCCACATTTACTCTTCTAAGGACATTGGTAAGGATGAAGACCTCCCTTTAACTTACCTCTTTAAAGACCTTCTCTCCAAATATAGTCACACTCTGAGATATTGGAGGTTGGAACTTTAACATACAAATTTGGGGAGGGGGGATACTATTCAGCCTGTAACAGTGACTGAGGAGCTGTAATTTCTAACTTAATCTAATTTTAGTTTAATTTAAATTTGAATAGTCATGTGTGGCTAGTGGCTAATATTGGAGAGTGCGGCTCTAGATGATTTACTTACTAGCTTTTCTTCCATGAAGCCAGAAAAGGCTGCAGCAATGAAATTCCTCCTTGACCACCGAGGGGTTAATTTCACTGGAACACCCGGCAGTGAGTTGTA
This sequence comes from Canis lupus familiaris, assembly GCF_011100685.1. Taxonomy (NCBI): domain Eukaryota; kingdom Metazoa; phylum Chordata; class Mammalia; order Carnivora; family Canidae; genus Canis; species Canis lupus. Next base: position 79,856,507 of record NC_049226.1, on the reverse strand, counting down.
TCTCAGGCATTTCCCGCATCAGAGCAAGCCATGACTCTTTGATAAACAGTAAAATTCAAGGTTGGAAGAGACAGAAAAGTAGATCCCAAGGTGATAGATGAGGAGTAGAGTTACTTACTGGAGTCAGGGGCAGAAAACTAGAAGCTAAATGGGAGCAGAAGAGAATCTGGAAGAAAATATAAAGGGTGCTGGACACTTGGTGCAACTCTGATTATATCTTATTGTTTAGCTACTACAACCCTGGACAGCAGTCTCTAGGCTAGATTAATTCTGCTTTGGGTCAATATTGGGTTAATGTAAGGTTCAAACACCTTTTCAGGAAGGGTGGTTTCTCTCCTTTTAAACCATTGAATCCTATCCCAGTAGCTTCTGGGCACAGGGGAAGGATACGTCTTCTTCATGGTGGCTGACAGGAGATGGTCTTCTGTATGTGTGCTCTCCTTGGGTCTCTTCTGTGGCATGGGTGGCCCAAGTAGTTTCCTGACATTCAGTGTGAATACCCACTGACATTCTGTTGGATCTAGCTGGCCTTTCTGGACTCCGAGTGGGCCTGGCCACTGCCTCTGGTCCCCTCTATGTGTGGTGTCTTCTGATGTATCAGTTCACTCACCAATTCCATATCCACTCCTTTTGAGGTGTCTGGTTCTCCTCAGTTGCCTATACTCTGGCCCAGGCTCTGACAGTTAGGTGCTACCTCTGTCCCATGGTGCGCTACAGAACATGATTTTGCCCCCTCCCTAGCAGATGTTGGCAATGCCTGTAGACGTTTTTGGACACCCCAACCTGGGGGTATGGATTGTGTATTGGCATCTAGTGGATAGAGGCCAACAGTGCTATTAAATATCCTATAATATAGAAGACAAGCTCCACAACAAAGATTATCTGGTGCCAAAATGCCATATTGCAGAGGTTGAAAACTTCCTTTTAGTCCATCCTTTCAAACACCTCTTTCAACCATTTCCAAATAGTGCGTTGGCAGTAACATTATGTGAGGATTTCTATCCCTTCTTACTCTCAGTCTTTCTCTGGAGTTTTGACCCTGAAGGGAAATGCATGACACTTGTATCTCATCTATTATTCCTTATCATAGCCTACACTTCCTCTGCTCCCTGGCTAATTGATTTGGGTGCCCCAGAGAGCTCCATGAAGAGGAATTTTTACCTAGCCATCCTTCCCTGGAAACCATGAAACCCATCAATGAATGGATGGTGAGGAAATCCACTTCAAGGAAAAAAAGTTTAATGTTTCCAAGATATCACCCCCTTATGCTATGGCTAATGGGGTTTCTACAGAGCTGCTGGTGAGCATATGGTGCGAGTGTGTGTCAGGTCCATAAAGGTATGTGACCACGTGCGTGTCCAAGTGTGTAATTTGAATCACTCATGGTTTGAAGGAGGAGCTCCAGTTTCATTCTCAGCACCAGTGTTCATCCTAACTTCCAAGTTGCTTAAATCATGTCTTTAATCTTGTTCTTAATAGTTGCTGATTTGAGAGAATTAGAGCAGGTAGTAAAGGGAGAGACTCAGGGCTTCTCTGGTTCCTTCTCTTACACTTGACCCTAAGTGGTCTATATTCAACCCCATTCCTTGATCCTCTACTCTTACTGCACATGCATGTATGCACATGCACGCACACACATGCACACACATACGCACACACACACACAAACACACATACATGGAAGGAGGTAGCAATAATGAGAAATAGTGTTAGTAGGAAGAAGATCTCTGCTTCTTTGGGAATCCCTATTACCACCTTGGCCTCTATCCAGTGGGGATCATAGTCAGCTCCAACTCTTAGCACCTTCTGGGCTATCCCGGGTGCTTTTCCTTTGGCAGTGTGATACAGGAGAGCTGCAGGCCTGCAGCTTGAGCACATTTCTCTTTTGCTGCTGCCTCAAGAAAACAGAACCCTTTGTGGCTAGGTTTTGGCAAAGCACAGAGCATTAGAAATCAGGCTGGGCCAAGAAATGCAGGTCTAGTTTTCTTTTTATATATAAAAGCTTTTAAAAAATCTTTAAATTTGTTCTTCAAGAAGAAATAAACCTTTATTAGACCCTATGTATTGCTGTAAATTTGATTGACCAGATGTTTGTCAGATTTAATACACGCTGTTTAAAAAGTTGCTTTCTACGTCTTGACTGAGGCCCTTTCTGGTGAGGAAGGAGCCGGTTTATAGGAAACAATGAAATCATTTTTTACACCTTACAGATGCTCTAATCCCATTACAGACTGAGGTGTTTAAAATTCTTGGTGTTTTCTTGCTTTATTTTTATGGTATGAGTGATTCTGAAGCAGAAAGCCAAGGCAAGAAAATATTTTAAGGAGACGTCCCCCAAGGGGGCAACTGGGGTGTGTGGGGTGGAGGAAGGGATGTGAGGAGTGGCTGAGGGTTGTTCTTTGTATTCAGTGTGCTTTCAGGCCCTGGCTACTGGCAACAGCTGAAAGGCTACTGCTAGAACTTTGATCATTGATGCCAAGCACTTGGACCCAAATCCCGGGAGTTGCTAAAGTATAGGAATTGGGGCTGGTTTCTCAGCCATCTAGCTCAACAGAACATGGCTTCCATCATCCCCTAAACTTCTTTCCTGAAAACAGGCTGGAAGTGTGTTTCCTAAGAGGGGAACAGACTCAAATATCTGCGGGGGCCAGGCAAGTCGCAAAAATGACCAAAGTCAGCCAGACAGCCCACCGCATCAGACCCAAGCCCCACCAAGAGGACAGTGGGTCCTCACCTAGAGCATGTTGTTCCCTCTGGGGATCTGAGTCCAGTAAAAGGGAAATTTATGAGAAATTTCTCAATTGTCAGCAAACACAATTCATCCATGGGGCGAATTCTACCTCAGGACCACAGGTTCGCAAATCTTGTTGGAACAAAATATGTATACATAGAAATGAACCATTTATAGGTCAGCAGTCCCCAAATTTGAATTACCAGGACTAGTAAAAATGATTTTAAGCTTGGGAAGCTGACACAGGAGTTGTCGGCCTTTTATTTTGTTATGTAAGGGTATGAAAGTTACCATTTACTATCACCAACATGTTTCAGGGAAGAATGGGTTTTTAAATAGTCTTCCTCCTCCCCCACCCCCCCAAAAGAGTGAGGAGACCATCTGAGACTTAAGGAGGTTTCAATATGAATAACTCCAGTTTTATGGAAAAATCTTTGAATTATCCATTCATTTGTAATTTTCTAGTGAACATGTCATCAAAGACCAATGGTGATCTACAGACCATTGCCAAAGCTGTGCCACCTATGGATACTAGTGTAGATTGTTTTCTTCAATACTCACACCATTAGGGTATTCTAGGGTTTTGTCATCTTCCTTGCCCTTTTTGGTGTCTTTGGCTTCTGACCTGTAGAAGAAGCATCACTCTTTAGAGTTGGAGGAACATTAAAGACCATTGAATTTAGCCAGTTTATCCAACAGTCCAAAACATCATTTCACAGGTTGTATAGCTCATTGGATTAATATCTGGGTCCATAATTACTTAGGTCACACATGGCAAAAATACAAATTTTTTTAATTATAAAGATTGTACAACCAAAAAGAAGGAACTAATGGTTGCCCCAGTTCTGCTTCTGTGTGATGCCACTTTAAACATCCTAGTGTGTATCCTTCTCACATCTCTCTTTTTTTTTTTTTTAAGATTTTATTTATTTATTCATGAGAGACAGAGAGAGAGGCAGAGACACAGGCAGAGGGAGAAGCATGCTCCATGCAGGCAGCCTGACGTGGGACTCAATCCCAGGTCTCCAGGATCACGCCCTGGGCTGAAGGCAGCTCTAAACCGCTGAGCCACCAGGGCTGCCCCTTCTCATCTCTTTTCTGATCATGTATTTATTTTGGATCTTGTAGTCTGTGCTGTTGCTGTATTTTCACTTCAGTAGTACACCGTGAACATATTTCTTTACTTAGTGATCTTCAACAACATTTTTTAATGGCTGAGTAGCATATTTTGCGGCACAATTTAGTGTTTATGGTTATATATTCATTATTTCTCATTTTGAATTTTCCAAAAAACACAAGAATGTATATCCTTGGGGCAGCCCAGGTGGCTCAGTGGTTTAGTGCCACCTTCAGCCAAGGGTGTGATCCTGGAGTCCCAGCATCAAGTCCTGCATTGGGCTCCCTTCATAGAGCCTACTTCTCCCTGCCTGCGTCTCTCCCTCTCTCTCTCTCTGTCTCATGAATAAATAAATAAAATCTTAAAAAAAAATGAATATCATTGTTACTGTAGAACCCACCTTCTGGATATCTTATTTTGCTTATTCTTCTTTTCATACTTCCCTAGATCTTTAGTAAACGCCTTACACATGAATACAAGTTCAGTTTATCTGTGTTTCCACTCTAAATCATATGTGAGTTGGTTAGGGACAGACACATTAGTGAAAGATCAATTCTTTGTCAGTTTGGGCTATGTTTCTTAGAGCGGGTGTGATTATATAATTGGCCTGAAGAAACATTGAACCACTTTGGTAGAATAGATGACAAGTTCTGGTCTTATCAATGAAAGAGAGAACATTTGCACCATGTCATCTGGCCTAAGCATTTGGCTCTAAGACTACACATGCATCAGGAAGCCACTTGAGTACTGATCAGTTTGCTAGTGAGACATTGGGAAATGCAAGGACCGTACGATTGGAAAGAGATGGGCAATGCCTAGCTCTCTTAATATATGGATGCATTTTCCCATGTTATTTAAATAGATATAAAACAATTATAAAATGTACGATTTCCAGAGACATTTAAAATCTTTTTGTGTTAGATCCTCCAGTTTGTACAGAAATGTTGTAAATCTTCCTTGTGAGCCCTACTTATCTAGGTTTTGGAGGCAATTTTCATGAAATGTGTTATGGTTTATATCTCCATTCCGAATCTTCTCACCACATGGCTTACCTTTATAATTTAGTTCTTCCTTAGGAAAAAAATATATACTTTTCTGGAGATTCGGGCATATCTAATTTTCATGCTGTTGTATTTCATGGAGTACTCTGTCTACAACACTTTGAACTATCTTGTCTAAATGGGAGATGAAAGAAAAGAACTTCTGCATTTGAAAGAAGTTTAATTTTGCAGCCTAAGAATCAGAACCAAGTGTGAGAGGATTTCTTGGTTCATAAAGTCAAGGTTATTTTTGGGAAAATAATGTTGGTGTTCCAGATAGCTTGAAATTGAATTCTGATGGTTGGATTTTGTGTAATTCACTCGACATTTTTCATAAGTCCAAACAAGCAGTTCTCCAAGATATTATCAACCAGTTGAGTATGACATCATCCTCCTTGGTTATTCTGAATCATTATCTCTGAGCAAAATGTGAATGCTTGTTTATTGTCTGTTGCTAAATTAGCTTGTAAGTTCCAAGAGGGCAGGGACCTTGTTATTTTCTTTCTTTCTTTCTTTTTGAAATATTTTATTTATGTATTCATGAGAGAGACAGAGAGAGGCAGAGACACAGGCAGAGGGAGAAGCAGGCTTCCTGAAGGGAGCCTGATGTGGGGCTCGATCCCAGGACCCCGGGATCATGCCCTGAGCCAAAAACAAATGCTCAACCACTGAGCTACCCGGACGTCCCCTTTGTTATTTTCTTAACAACTCTAGGCTTGGTACCCGCTTGAGCCCTAAGCATATGGGAAGTGCTTAAGAGTTATTGAATGGGAGAATGAATGAAAGAACCATCAAAACTGGGTAATTTGCTAGTAGCATTCTTCTCACTGGCTAATAATGTCCCTTGGTCATGCACAGTTTTCAGAATCAAGATATTGTTCTCATACAGACTGGGTCACTGGGTCTATAGCAGGAGAACCACACACATCTTCAGGACACTGAAGAAATAAAGGCATAGGAGGAACAGTTGGAACACCTTGCCCATGTGAAGCTTGAAAGGGAACTATGTTCCAGAAGAAGACAGAAGGCTACCTGTTTTTATTTCTGCTTTGGGGACACCTGCTCTGTGCCCAGGTACTCAGATATGTTTTTGAAAGCAGTCTTGATTCCTGAGTAACCTGATGTCTTTATGATTTCTAGACTATCTTTTTTCATTGGTTATTTTCTGTATTGTGTTGATAGTAAAATTGCCTTCTTTGAGAATTCTATTCTGTTTTTCAGTTCTTTCATGTAGTTAGCAGCTAGAAAAACAAGGAGGGCAATAAAAGGCGATGTGTCTTTTTTTTTGGCACTGTTGGACAAAGGGAATTGTATATCCTACATTTATCCCTGACCCAAATCCAATTCCTCTGTCATTCTTGTTAGTTAAGATTGCTCCAGAATTACCATTTAAAAATTATAATTAATAAATAAATTAAAATGGAAAAATAGTTTATTAAGTCAGCCCTTGAATAAGGGACTCTTATTGGAAGAGGTGAGGGGGCCTAAAATAGAGGAAACTTTGTGACACAGAGTCGTGAAGTGCAGAGGAGAGAACTAGGCTTCGGCACCATAGACCTTGGCCCTGGGCCTGGCACATGCTCAGTAAATATTTGTTCATTTAAATTATTTAATCCTTTTGTGCTTGTTTGACCATTTATACAATGGAAATAAAAATAACTTTTTAGAATTGTTATCCTAGAAAAGGATTAAAGATGCTTATAAATACTTAGCATGTTTTCTGGCACATTCTAGGCATTCAGTATATAGGAACAACAGTGAAATATGTATTATGGACCAAATACTCAACCCCCAGAATTCATATGTTGAAGCCTTACCCCCCCCCTGCCCCCCAAGATCTATTAAGAGGGAGGACAGGATCTTTGGGAGGTAATTAGGATTAGAAAATATCATAGGGGTGGACCCTTCATGAATGAAATTAGTGCCCTTATAAGAGTCACGAGAGAGCTTACCTCCACTCTCCTCTCTGCCATCTGAGGATACAAGAAGAAGTAGGCAGTCTACAACCAGGAACAGGGCTCTCACCAGGACCTAGCCATGCTGGCACTTTGACCTTGGACTTCCAACCTCTTGAACTATGAGAAATAAATTTCTGTTGTTTATAATCTACTCAGTCTATGGTACTTTTTTATAGCAGCCCAAACTGATTAAGACACAGTGTTTCCTAAGCTGCTTACAAAGCACAAGGAAACCTTTCTAAAACTTCTGTAAGGCTCTGATTGCAATGGAGCCAGGAGTATATTTAGGTAAGGGGTAAATAGTGTGCAGCTGGATGCAAAAATTAGAAAGAGGGCTAATGGGTGTTTCGTATTACAATTTGGATTTCTGTTTATGGCAGACTTAGCTCACTGAGATAGATGTGTTAGAGGTCAGCGAATCCAAGTCTGGGAGTTGATAGAGGATTTTGTAAGGCCCTATGGAGTACTGAGGACTGTGGCAAACTGCAGAAGTTAGACCCTGCCTAGAAGTGTTCAAATTTATGTCATAACAATATAAACAAAACTTGTCTGTGGACCGCAGGTGGCTCCTAGCTGTCAAAGAATGACTCCTGTGCCGTTTTCCTGATGAGAAAGCTAGAGATATTAACTTGGAAGGACGATAGATAAATTATCTGTTCTTCTCTGAATAATCAGAATAAAAATAGACCCCATACCTTAGATTTCCTATTTGTTTTCACATTTTTTATGATATCCAAAATCATTAATAAATATTTCTAGAAAGAAATGGCTTATTTCAGAATATTTGGGAAAAATGGAAAAGCATGGGGAAAAAACTTACCTATAATTTTATCACGTAGGGATAACTTCTCATTATATTCTGTGGGTAGTCTCCTAGACTTCGGTCAGTGCAGAGATACAGTCTTATAGACAGTATAGAGTCATACAAAATTAAGATCCTGCCATGCCATTTGTTTTGTTTAACTCAACATAACTGGTGTATTTTTCTTTCACTAAGTGCTACGTTAAAACCATGATTTTAAATGGCTACATAACAGTTTAGTATATGAATCGACCAAATTTTATGTAACCATTTAATATTTAACTACTAAAACGGACACTCAGATTGCATATTATTTCTTCTCCCTTTTGAATAACATTATGATAAAAACCTTCATATACACCATCTATCTGTAGCTCTCCAATACTTAGAATCAATTTCCAAACACTGAAATCTGTGATCGGGGAGTACAAATATTTCAAAGGTGTTAATCAATATGGGCTAGATTGTCACCCAAAAAGTGAGTAACAACTTATACCCATGCAACCTTTGTCTGCAACTCTTTTCCACACTAAAAAATATTGTCATTAAAAAGTAAAACAAATGAAACTTTGCCAGTGTGTTAGATAGAAAATACTTTTGTTGTATTTTCCACTTCATTGGTTACTAGTATTTATTGGTCCATTGTATTTCTTCTTTGGGACCTCATTTTAATGTCCTTGCCCATTATTCCATGGGTTAGTCATCAATTTCATAAATATTTATTACACAGCTACTTATATACCAGGATCTTTTCTAAGCATTGGGGAAACAAAGGGAAGTAAACAGAAAACATCTGTTGTTCTAAGAATTAAATGAAATCATGTTTATAATACACTTAGCCCAGTAGTGTCTGGCCCACACAAGACTGTAGCAGGTTATCATCCAGTCTTTCCTGGTGTAGTTATGAGTCCCTGTGCCTGGAGCATCATTTACTATTTTGGGAACAGAGTGTCTCTAGAATTTTCCTATATTGAGTTGGCTAGCAATGACTTAGGTGTTCATGGACATGAATAGGAACCCACATAAATGTATTTTTCTAAAACTAAGCTTAAGCATAACCAGATCCCCAAATGCTGGCGGCCATTTGGGTGCCACCCGACATGAAGGGAAGTGTAACGGAGCCAATGTGAAAAGAGCAGCCTTAAGTAATTGCCTAGCATACCTCACTTCTACAAATTTTGCAAAAACAAATTGCCTTCACCATGGTCCTTCCAAAGGCCTCACAGTTAATCTTTCTCTGGATGGGAGAGATAGGAGAGCTTGAATAGCATCCCTCAGACCCCCTGTTCAGGTGGGGTTATTGAAATACAGTTAACAAGGGATAGTTCAAAATCACCGATATTCTTGTTTCTTCTTGCTACGCAGGGATTTCGGAATCTGCTGTGCACTGCCATGTTGTAGTTGAGCATGTGGCATCAGGGTGACAAAGAATTGGGCAGCTGCAATCAGAATTAGAGGTTTCATAGGACTAATCCCATTCTTTACCCTGATTTCAATGTGTTTTCCATATGGTCTGATACAGGAAGGCTGGTTTTGGCTTTTAAACACAATTCAGCTCATGATCCAGCCACAGAAGGTCAGTGGCCAAGTGGATGCCAGGTCTGCCCTTCGCAGCTAGACCTCAGTCCCCCTAAACTTGTGGGTTTGCGAATGTTTGCGCCAAGCAGGAGTGGTGAGAAAGGGAGAGAGGGACTTGTGTGCTTTGAAAGGCTTGTTCTTATAGGTGGAGGATGGAGAGTTTGAGGGCTGGGGGCAGTGGAGAAAGGGTAATGTGTTCGGTGTCAAATTTATATCAGAGTAAGTGTGTCCTTTCCAGAAGGTACCACTTGGAACAAAATGTCACCAGATCCTTGCTTTTTACCAAGAACAAACTGGCCACTTTTCATTCTGCAGTTTGATGGCTGTTGAGCTTCTTAGGTCTGAGCCAGAGGCTGGCGGCCTGTATGCAAAGTGCTGTGTAATTGTGCAGTTTGCTGTGGTCCGCCTTTGGAACAATGTCTCATAAAAATCTTAAGCGGCTATCACTTTTCATGGCTAATGAACTGAGGAACTGGGAATGAGATCCAGAGCCAATTCTTGGATTAAATCTTCTGAGCCTCGAACAAGGCTGTGTTTAGGAACTGGGGGTGGGGGAAGGGGGTGTGCAGCGCGGGGGTTGTGGGGGGAGCATAAACGAAGGGATGGAGGATGCTAAGCTCCAGCCTTCCTCAATGAGCCTAGAATCTTGCTGGAAGAGGGTACCACTGACCAGTCGAAGCAAAACATGAATACCAAAGGCTTCTTTGAGTGTCAGTCAGTAAAGGATTTAGTGTGTTTTTTCCCTGTTTGTTTTCCAGGAGATTTCTAAGAGGCTCTTTCTCATTTTAAGAAATACTTGAAGTAAGAAGCGTTTACATTCACACGCTGATCAGCCACCAAATGGTGGTCACCTCTGGTGAACAGTGAGTTGGCAGGGAGTATAGATCAGGAAACCTCTGGCACAGAGGAATGAACTAGATGGGAACTGGTGGTCTCTGTTACAGGGGGGCGGTCTATTGAGAAAAGCATTTAAGGGCAGATTCTATCCCCTGATGGATACATGTAGGTAAACAAACAAATAAAGATCTGTCCCCTTTCCCTTTATTCCATGCTAAGGACAATATCTCCAAGGTACCTGAGCTCCCAGAGGAGGAGGAACGACAGTGAGGGGGAGGCCAGGTATAACTGCATTAAAAATATCTCAGATAATTCCCGACTAGATCTCCTGGTCTTTCATCTGGTTTTGTTTCTGAGATACTGCAAATTTCCTTTCCCTTCCCTTATTTTTCTGCCGGTCTATGGTGCCTGCACTCATTTCCAACGAAGGACGTGAACATTCTTTCGTATGGCAAGGTGAAAATAATTTTATTTTCATCACTTCCCCCACCTCCCCCCACCCCAACCTTGTGATGGATTTACTTGAAAAAAAATAATGACGGGGCTTCACAAACTGGCCTGACAGTTGTGATGCGGAGAGCGAGCCAGCTGAGTAGGGACGGTGAGGCATCTCTGTACCTATTATGGCAAAAATCAATAATGCTTTCTGTAAATTGCTCCTCCCAAAGGAGCTGAACAAATGCAGGAGACAGGGGAAGCCATCATTCTGTGTGAAGGCTCTGCACACTTGGACCAGTGCAATTATGAACAGGAGGGTGATTTGATCTGTGTGTGTGTATGTGTGTGTGTGTGTTCACAGTAAGAATTCTGGGGGAGGGGGACCTTATTCATCATAAAAATTTAATTGTTCACTTCTTCTCTTGGAAAGGTGTCTCCTTCCATCTGTCCTTCCAAGATGGAAGAGCCCGGAGTCAAGTTACTCTGATCAGCTCTTGGGAAGTTGCAATGGGTAGATGAAGGAGGATAGCCAGCCTATTGAATGGTTGGTTTCTGGCCTGAGGACCTACCATTTTGGTGTTTTTTTGGAAACTCTTGGCGAGGGTGTTTGGAATTCCTACGGTATCTGTGACTATAAACACTATTGTGTGTTTAGGATGTTTCAGATTTTTTCTTTACATTCTAAATCTCAGATCTCAGTGATCTTGGAAAAAAAGGATAATGCACCACAAATTCCTTTAATGACTATTTTTTCTGAAAGATTATGACACCTTTCCAGCCTGACCCACCCTGCTCCCCTGAATTGCAGAAGGGAATGGGAGCCATTTCCACAAAGATGATTATCTATTGGAAAGATCACTGGCTTCAGAGCCTAGGTATAAGGATCAGCTATGCGACTTACTAACTCAGCCCATAGTATGTTTTAGCCTTGATGTCTTGGTCTGTAAAATGGAGAAGGTGACAGGCCTTCTAAAGCTCTTTCACACATTGTGAGAAAGTTACATGAAAATCCATTGCCAACATGAAAATTATATAAGGATGCAAATTATTATGAGCATGAAAGAAGATAAGCAAGGTCAGTCCTGGACATACTTGAATGGGAAGACCAAGTGGGTCTGTCCACAGTTATCCTATGTCAGCATACTTGATCATGTTTGGTCTTGGACACCATTCATGAGGCTCGAAGGAGCCTGGGTTTCCGCCCATGTTGGAACCAAGCACATACATCAGAGGGAAATGAAACTGTGGAGGTTCAGGTTGTTGGAATTTTAGTTGAGTACCAACTCTCTGACAAAACCACATCTCCCATGAATCCCAGTTTAAGTCAATAGGTAGATTGGGGATGAACATTTTTGGTGGTGGGAGGGAGGCAGCAAGAAACAGAAGGCACTGTGAGAAAGCACTGAAAGATCCCGAGAGAGAGACTAGGATTTTATCTGAGGAGAGGACAGTTTCCCCAGTGTTTTGCTAGACTGTTTTGTTTAAATTAGTGGGTGGAGGAATAATGGGTTACTATGTGAGAGTCTGTGTGAACCCTGGAGTAATAGAGCAGGAAACAGCAGATGGTGAGATAAGGGAAGGAGAGATGGTAACAATACTGAAGTTTTGGAAATAGTTATGTATATATAGTCTCAGCATGGTTAAATAGTTGTAGACCAGGGGAAGTGGATACACTGGAGAACATCAAAAATAATCACTATGGTCATGACCCGAGGACAGACCCCAGTCATTGTTGAAGACCTATTCCAGTTGGTTGAGAGACTGGGAATAGAATATAACACCCGTGTTGGGATGAGTCAGGCAGATGTCTCCATGCCGTAAAGAATTTGCACGAGTAGAAGGGGAGTCAGAAAGCGGGGTGACGTAGAGGGCACTTGGATGCAGGGACACTTGGGGACATCATTTAAGAAACAGAGTCACAAATGCCCGAGGAAGGAGTAAGGCTAATGGAATCCCACCAGCTCGGTGGAAATGAGTGGAGCGCTGGGCAGGTGGAGCCCCTTGACCCATCACAGGCTGGGAGTGAAAGCATAGCCTTTCCAACGGGAAACCTCGTCGATGCTTGCCCCCTGCTGGAAGCAGCTGCCTTGACTCCCAAAGGTGAGGGGGAGGGAGCAAATACAAGGGGAAAAAAATTGACCTATTAAAGTCAATAATCCCGGGATCCTAATGGATCCAACTGCATCTGAATAGCATATTAAAATTACCAAAATTGTCTTTTAAAACCTACTGATGTGGGTCACCCAAGCAGCATGCTCCCAGTTGTTAATAATTAATACTGAGCATCCTGGGGAGGAATCACTGTGGATAATTGTAGCCAGTAAGTACAAGTCTGGCAGCCTAGTGCGCTGCGGGTCGCAAGAGGGCAGCGAGGAAGGAATCGTACATCACGCCGGTGCCAGCCGCCAGGTATCGGTGGTCTGCTTCCTTTGGCTGTACTTATTCTTCTGATGGGAAAGCCTTCTAAACAAGGCTGTGAATTGGTTTTCATGCTCGCATTGACAGATTGGGAAAGCAGTTTGTTCTACCAAATTTAACAATGATATATCATTATCACAACTTTGGGGGAAATCTATAAAATCAATAAGTTTGTAGCCTGAACAGGATTTGTATCGCTTGCTTGCTGTGCTGGTGTCAAAGCGTGAGCATATGGATTGAGTCACAGCCTGAGATCAATGGAATTTGTGGACAGTGAGCTCAATAACAAGCCCTTCTGAAAAGAAATAGATGTAAAAAGCAAATTTACTAGAGTATAAAAAAAAAAAAAAAGCTAATATCTTTTCCGCGCCTGGCTGTAAAGTGCTGTTTGGCTGCCTTTGGCTGCGGGTACTTTGAAAGCTGTCTAGGGTATGTGCTTGCAATGCTGAATGCTCCTGCTCCAGCTTCATGCATTGCATGTACAGTTGGGTGCTTCTATTTGCAGGGTTTGTACTAGGAAACTCGCCAAGAATAGGAGGAGGGGGAAAAATAGCCCTTTATATTGTAAACTGAATAAAGAATAAAAACAGTCAGTGTGTCTGCTGGGGAAAGACCACGGTGGCTTTATTTACTTTGTGCTGGTAGGACTTGCTAATGGAGAAAAATAAAAAGGCATAATTAAATAGTTTAATGAATTCGCAGCTCTTTTGTTTGAGTGGGACAGGAATGCATGTTCCAGAAAGGCCTCACAAAGAGCTTGGCTGGCAGTGAGTTAAAAGTAGGAAATCAGTTCTTTGAAGGCATTTTTTATACTTCATTATCCCAGCATGTAAAATGACTTGTACTAAACGATTGAGGATTTTATTTTTCACTCTGTCTCTTTCTCTCCTTTGGCCTAAACAAAAGAGAGCGTGGGGCGGCTGGTGTCTAATTCCCCTCTGGGTCCTGGAGCCGGGAGACCAGTAGGCTGGTCACCGGGCTGGCGGCCTGGTCCCTGCACCCCCGAAGCCCGGGCGGGGAGCCGACCACCACCCCGAGCCCCCGAGCAGCCCGCCAGCCGTCCACCTCCCGGCGCACCAGCCCCGAGCCCGGGGGAAGCTACTGGCCACCAAGGGGCTGCCCGTTGGGGTGTCCTTTCTGTTTTCTGGGCAGCCAGGCTTACCGCTCCTTCCCTTGAGGTGAAGAAGAGAAAGGGGAGAGGCGCCTGGGGACGACGGAGCCACATCGGAGGGCACGGACTCGGATTTGCAGGCCGGACCTGGTGACCTTCTGTTCCGCGAGGGGAATGTGCTCCTGGGAGGGGCAGGTCCTTCAGGGGAGCCGCGGCCACCAGCACCCAGCTGACCCCTGCCAGCCCCCCACCCCCACCCCGCGCTGAAGCCGGCCAGCTGGGTGTCCAGGGGCTGGGGAGCCCGAGGCCTGTTCCCGGCCGGCAAGACTCAGACACGGGGGCACCTGGGTGGCTCAGTGGTTGAGCATCTGCCTTCGTTGGGCCCAGGGCGTGGTCCCAGGGTCCCGGGATCGAGTCCCGCATGGGGCTCCCCGCAGGGAGCCTGCTTCTCCCTCTGCCTCTGTCTCTGCCTCTCTGTGTGTGTCTCTCATGAATAAATACATAAAATCTTAAAAAGAGAGAGAGAAGGAGAGAGAGAGAGAGGGCGAGGAGAAGGCTGAGCCCAAGAAAGGTGCGTTCGGGCTGCAGTCTGGGCCAGGGGCTGGGAAGGGTGCAGGAGCTCTCAGGGGTCCGGGTTTTCGGGGAGACTCTCCCTGCTGGGTCCCTGAGAAGGTCCAGGGAAGGGTCGCCTGAACTTGCAGCAGGAGGGACAGCAGGTGGCCGAGGAGCAGCCCCAGCACCTGGGGGGAGCAGCCCCAGCACCTGGGGCAGGCCCGGGGCCCTGGTTCGCTGAGCCCGGCTCTACCTGCCAGATGTGGTGGTGACAAAGCCCGAGGAACCCCTATGGACCTGGATGGGCCACGGGGGCTTTCAGAGCAGCCCTGGCCATGCTTCAGCCTCCACGGGAGCCTGGTGTGGGGACAGCAAGCAGAATGATTGGTTTTTCAATAACTTGATTATTTTAAGTGCTCGCCAGCTTCCCTCCCTGTGCTGGGGGTGCTAATGGCTCCCTGGAGGGGTGGCCCACGGGGACGGGTGCCCTGGCAGCTGCCCACAGCCCCCCTATACACTCGGGGTCCTCCCTTCCCTCCAGCCCAGGCCAGGGCTCCTTGCTGAGCCCGCGGGGCAGGACTTGAGGGCAAGGATGGAGCAGCCCGGCCCGAGGTGGCTCCGGGGACACGCTAATCCACGTTTGGAAGAGAAGGACCCTCTTGGGGCTGGAAGGATAGTGTCCTTGGGTCAGCCTCTCACGCCCCCTCCGTCCCTCCGCCGTTCTCTCCCGCCCTGGCTTCCACGTCAAGCCCACCTTGTGGGGCGCAGTCCTGCGGGGGCCCCCAGGAGGCCGCCGCCCCGGCCACCCCGGCCTCAGAGGGCGCTTCCCGGTGGCCTCTCCCGGTCACCTTGGGCTCCCAGGGCCCGCCAGCGCCTGGGAATTTCCCCTCGGTCCCCTGCCAGCTTGGGCCATTTGCATTTACAAAGCCTCCCTGTGCCTGTAAATGGCTACATTTGCTTATACACAACACTTGCTGTTTGTTTCTTGTGAAATTTTACCCCAGAAACAGATACTACGTGGAATCTCAGCAAACAGTTCTTTAAGCCCACCTTCCTTCCTTCCTTCCTTCCTTCCTTCCTTCCTTCCTTCCTTCCTTCCTTCCTTCCTATTTATTTATTTATTTATTTATTTATTTATTTATTTATTTATTTATTTATTTATTTTTAAGGCCTGGAATGCACCGACTGTAAACCTAAGTCTGGCCTTTCTGGGATCTGGGCCCTGCTGGCCGGCCTGGGCCGGGCCTGAGTCCCGGCTCGGAGGTGCCTCTTCTGGGGCAGGTGGGGTCTAAACACTCTGGTGAAACAAAGCAACCCCATCGGACAGGACAGGCTCGGAGTTCCTCGTGCCTCTCTGATTGCGGGTCCGAAGAGCGTGTGGGCAGTGGGTTTCACAATTAGCCCGGCTTAGGGACGCGGGGCTTCGTGGGTGCTGAGCGGGCCGCGGGGTGATTGCAGCCGCACGGGCCTCCCCGAGTGGCCGGGAGATGCTGTGAGAGTGACTGTTAATATTGATCAACGAGGCTGCAGAGAGCCGCGGACCCTCAGCCGGGCCACTTAAAGTGGGCAGGAAACCCAAATTGACCGGTAATAAAGTGTTGGAGGTTGTACGAGGCTGGCTCCGGGGAAGCGCGGCCGGAGGGGGCAGGAGGAGAGAAGCTGTCAATTACCCTGTGTGATGCCCACCCGCCTGCGACTCCCGGCCGGCCTCCTGGGCTGCGGTGGCTCCTTTTACATCCCCTGTGGGTGCCCCCCACCCCCAGGCTTCAACTCACTGCACGGGCCAGAGCGGGGAGGCGGGGGGAATCAATTTCATTTTAGGGGAGGAAATAAAATCTGAGCTGCTTGCAACCTTCCTGCCACCCCGGTGCCGGACACCAGTTGGCGGCAGGGCTCTGGTCCGGGCAATTACTGGAGATCTGTGGGTGAAAGAGCAGGAGGCTCGGAAGACAGACTTGGGAACGAGGATCAGCTTGTGTTATGGACTTCGGGCATTTGTCTCACTGAATGTGATCACGTCGTCATTACCATTGTACAGATAATGAATGATAGCAGCAGGAACCCTGGGCCCTGATCTGATCTCCGTCCTTAGCCTATTAACTCTTCTAATCCTAAAACCAACCCTGTGGAGGGAGATGCTATTGTTTTACTAAAGGAGTAGTCTATGATTGCAGTTTTGATTTGCAGTGTGGGATCTGCAGTAGTTTTACTACTCCGAGGTGATGAATTACAACATTGTTGGGATAAGACCATGTTCTAGAAAGAATTCATGAGAACTCTTTCTTTTACCACTCCCCCACCACCCCATAATCATTGCTGGAGTAACAGATTTCTTTTAATGAACCTGTGACATGCCGGCAGTATTTGGGGTTTGTGGTGTTAACCTTCCAATTCATTGGAGATTTGTTGCTTGAAATCAGCCTCATTGTCTCAGTTGAGAGTGAGTGACTTAGTTAAAGCTGAAATTGAATAATCAACGAAAAATAGATGATTGTAATCAATTTAGATTCAAAGACCAAAAAGCATCAATAAAAGTGAGACATTGCTTGTGCCGTCATTTTGCTCTTCATATGTTTTGCCCGACACTGTCCACGTGTTCTTTAAGTTATAGATCTTATTTGGGAACTCTTCCAAAACAAGTAAATGCATTTTTTTTCAAATTATGAAATATTTCAATTGTATAGAAAAAAGCTTAGAGATTAATCTCGTATGCACCGAGCTTTTCAAATCTGAACACTCTGCCTCATTTGTTTTAGGCCGTTTTTCCAACATACAAAATGTTCCGAGTCCATTCAGTAGTCCTGTTTGTGCCTCTCCTTGATCTCTCTCCTCTTCTCCTTGCTCCTTGCCCCCAAAAATTAACCAGTGTCCTGGCCTTTGTCTTGTCTTTTCTTTTCTTTTTTTTTTTGGTTCACATGTGAGTGACCACAAATGGCATATAGTTTTGTTTTTGCTTGTTTTTAAACTTTACATAAATGTCATTATAGTGTATAATCTGCAACTTGCTTTTATTCATTCCTCCTTACATTTTAAAAATACCTTCATGTTGATACGTATTCTACGGGGCCTTTTTCTAAGTAAATTCACCATCGTCTTTCCCGAGTATGGGGTAGGCATGTGTCCGTTGTCTCCAAGCAAAGGGGTCACTCCTGATAGAGTGGTTACAGCTTAAATCATGAGAGAAAAGCAAATACTGAGAAAGTCAAACAGAAAGGGGTTTTTAAAAATCAGCTTGACAACTTCAAATGAGTTGAGTTAAAAATTTTTTAAACTTTCATTGAATACAGTGTATTGTATAATAAAAAAATATTGGCTGTTGAATTAGATTTTAACTCCCAATTCAGTCTTATCCAGTTTATTTGGATTGAAATGGTTGTAATCTATGAATTCAATAAATACCGAACTCCTACTGTGTGCAGTACATGGTGGTACGTGCTCCAGGAGAGACAGAAATTAAGAGCAGAAGACAAGATCCTAAAATGCCAGTGTCTAAAACATACACCATAAAGGTAGTATAGTAGCACGTTATGATCTTTGAAAAGGGAAGAGATTCTGGGTTGGAGATGGGGGAGCAGGAGGGGGCGCATTGAAAAGCTGGTATGTGAGACAGCTTTTGAAGGATGGAGAACCATGTTTCTCATGAATAAAATAGTTGAGGCAAAAGCACAAAGGCAGAAAAACTCGAGGCATTGTTTTGGGGCCAAGCAAACCATTCAGTTTTTCAGGCCTTCAGAGTTTGAAGGAGTCTGGGTGGCCTAGGGCTATAAGGGGAGATTGGCTAAACCAGAGGAACAGGAATGCTTGCATAAGATCTTGGTGGCCACTGTCACACTCTTCAGGGCATGGAGGAAAGATGACTCCACGACTGATTTGGAGGTGGCTTGGAACCAGAGCAGACTGGACACCACGACTCTACTTAGGAGGTATTGGGAAGACTATGAGACATAACACAGGTCTGGACCATGACAAAAACATTGTCAAAGGAACTGCGGCCAAGAGTTGAGAGGGACCTTCTTGGAGGGTGACTGGACATGGATTCAAGAGAGGGTTGGGAGTTGGGGATTTGAGGCAGGTTTTCTAGAAGCTCCATTTCTCGACAAAAATAGGAATAGCAGGAGGAAGAGAGTGAGTGAAATTGTTTTAGATGTAGTCAATTTTAAATCATAAGGCAGGACAACTCAGTGAAGAATATGGGTCAGTGTTCAACTACTAGCGTCTTCTTTGGCCCCCTGGGGTCCACTTTGGGGCTCACACTCCTTTTCAATAATTCTTGGATCACTTCTAAAATAAACTGTTTATAGTTAAATCCTTATTTTAAATTCTGCTTCTGGGATAACCAAAACTAAGACAAATGACAGGGCTGGTTCTTCTTTCTGGTGACTGTAGATGATAAGGTAGGTCAGGAGATGCCCATGATCCAGTGGGTGGCATGTGGAGTACTTGCTCTGTGGATGACTCACAGGGGATTCGCACTAACAGGTATCTTCTCTCTATCAAGTATGGACTTTATAATGACTTTAGAATGACTGGCTTCCAACCTCATTTTATTTTTAAATCTTCTTCTCGCTTCTGTGTTTGGGAGCACTCTGGAAGTACAATTTCTTGTTTATCCCCGGAAGAATCGGGATAATTGCATGTGCCTTTTTGTTTTTGTTTTTTTAAAATTTGAGCTTCATGTGGCGTAAGTGACCAGAGAGCCAAGACTTGTCACTTTTTCACTCCGGGATCGTATACTCTGAAATTGTATAATTGATGTGTCTTTGTGACGGCTAGTAGGAGACAAACTTCCTTGTGTCAGCTGACATCCACAGATATTTATCACTCTGTGGAATGATCTTAATTCCACTGAGCTCTTTAAAATGTAGGTGAGAGTGGTAAGAATTAGCCAGTGAAGATAGAATCGGTTTGGTTGGTATGGCCACCTAATGCTCAATTTCATCTTGCTTTTTATTTCTGTCCTTTTAACTTACTCTGCCTTGGGTGCTTTGAAAACTTACCACAGTGAAGTAGAAAATTTTTAGTGCATCTTAAACCTGAAGATTGCCTGTCTGTGCTTTCCTATCCATCTACCTGTGTGTCTACCTTAATGTACTTTTTTTGTTTAGTTATTGGAACGTCCAGTCCAGTGTCTGCCCCGAACCTCTCGGGACTCTTAAATCTTTCTTACTCATGAAATGATTCAGGTAGGCACAGTCTACCAATCTCTGCACACTTCTTTATTACTAGTTCGTTATGGATACCATTTCATGGCTCTCTCTGCTACTGCTATTGGAAATTATAGACCTTCCTCCTATAAACCTCCTCCTTTCCCCTCCCCACATCAATTTTTCTGCTTTCTCTTGCTTTCCGGTTTGCGATTCTTATTTCAATCTGCAGAACCTAGTTTTAATATTATTGGCTAATTAATAGATATCTTTTAAAGGAAAGACCTTTTTTTTTCCTTAGGTGGGTTGTTATTTTTAATGATTGCTTTAATGGTGGCCAAGGATGTCTCTGCTTTAGGGAGGGCCTTTCTTTCTGTCCATAATGAGACATAACTCATTTGTACTGTCCTGAGATTGATGGAGGGACTGGGGGGGGAGGGGGCACTTTTTCAATTTATTACATCTTAAATGAACTGCTCCCAAAGCAAAAACAAAACAAAACAAAACAAAAGGGCAGTAAAGCAGTGTCTGTATACTGTTTAGTTTGATGTTTATGGAGCTGTATGGGAGTTTGCTGACCACCCTGAGATTGGTAGGCAAGAGTTATCATTTCATTTGAATTGCACTTTTGTATTGTTTGCCTGTAGCTCTTCCTCCTTTTTTTTTTTTTTAAGAATTTATCTATTTATTCATGAGAGACACGGAAGTAGAGACATCTGTAGAGGTAGAAACAGGTTCCCCACAGGGAGCCCGTGCAGGACTCGATCCCAGGACCCTGGGATCACGACCTGAGCCAAAGGCAGATGCCCCTTTGTCCTGTTCTGCCCTCACTATCTCCAACTCTGCTCCTCTACTGAGTAACCAAAATATTACTACGTAGAATTATATCCAGGTCATTAGATAGTTATGATGGTTGATGATTTCATCATAACTTGGCTTTTTTTTTTTTTTTTTTTGGAGGAAGGTGGAATGAGGTGAACAAGGTTCCTCTTCATTTCCTACCTCTTAGCATATCAGACTAAGCTCTTAAGTATATGATCTCAAGGACATTTGTACTTGGAAAGAAATCCTTTTTCTTTCCAAACCCTTTTTGTGAAAAGATAGTAGAGCATTCAATTCAGTTTTCCACTGAAATGCCACTTTATTTCATCTATGGGATCCACTCCCTGAATTCTGTGCTCTCCAGTCTCTCCAGGTCTGTAACTGGGGATCTGCTACTTACACAACTGACTTTTCCCCTGTGTCACTGAAGTACACTGTGGAGAGGCTGATACCTGCCCAGGTGGGAGAGTTGGGATTTCTGGTGCACCAAATGAATGCAATTTACTTTCCTGCCATTAAGGATTAAAGAGTGGTTCGATTTTTGAGGAAGATTCAGCAAAGCTACAGTTACCTGTTCTTTGCTCTTGGTTGACCGGTTTGTGAGTTCTGGAAGCAGAGGGAAAACCCTACTATTCAGCAGAGTTTTGAAACATTCCCAGGAAGGCCAGAGTTGCATCTTGTATATACCTCTGGTATATACCCTGTCTAGGTTGCCAATAAATGTCCCCGTGAAGCCCTTTCTCTTTGATGTCCCAGCGTCCCACCTCTGGACCCTTTTACTTGGCCACTTTGACTCATTCTCCATCCTTGCTTCTATGGCCTGTCCACGCCCAAGTCCTCCTCTTGCGACTGTTAAGAGAGGGTGCATTTTTTAGCCTCCCTGCGTGAAAGCAGACTCAGAACTTGAAATTGTCGCTCACGGCAACATTCCTCTCTCTGCTTCCTTGGTTTTGGAAATGAGGCATTTCATTTCTGACCATGGTTTGAAGACTATATAAATGCATTTCACACAATACAAAACACCAGCTATATATAGATTCTAATATTTTTTTCATTAAAAACCTTTTGCCTCTTTCCTCTTGCTTTTCTTGATAGGTGCCATGATAGAAAGCTCCTGCACACCTAAGACTTCCTTTTTTTTTCCCAGACTCAAACTTCAGAATATTTTCAATATCTGCAACATTATCTTTTGAATAATAATTACCTCTTATATTAAATTATAAGACAGCAGGATTCAGGATTAGATCTCCCCATATTATTCTAGTGAAGGAAATTATGACAGGGGTCATTTTTTAGAATTATGTAGCAGGGTAAAAGGTCCTAGGCAGCATTAGAAGGCAAAGGCGTTTATAATTAAATTGTAATTTAGGCCAGTGATTTATCGTTTTCTCAATGAAAAATTTGGTGCCGCTGCGAGATCCTAAGAGGAACTTTAGTGAGATACAACTTAATGAAATAATAAAAAGAAAAATTATTCTGGAAGAGATTGTATTACAGTGGTGGAACAATCGTAGCCTGCCTTCTGTGGGTATTTCCATTATCAATCCTATTTTTCAAGGATTTCTAATTTAACTATCATTTTTTTTTCAGGATAAAACATGGCACAGGAATTCTGAGGTTTGTATCTACAACATTTTTGAAGACTGGGAAAATACAATTGGAGTCTTTTGTGTGTGTTGTTCATCTTCATAAATATATTTGGAAACACTGCCCATTTGCTTAAAAGCTTTTTATTCAAATTGAAGCCATGCTGCTTCTGTAACAGCAATAAAAAAACAACAACCCTGATTTATTTATTTTGGAATAATAGATGACTTTCTTTTATTTAGTTATTGTGGAGGCTTGTGTCCATGGAGGGGTGGACCTTTAGTGTTTGTTACTTTCCCTCCCATCTACAATTCTGCATCTCCGTGAGTGAGGTATGAGATACGATCTATAGGATGGATGTACACAAACCAAAAGGGAGGCTGCAGAATATGAGTCATTCTTCAGTTGAAAATAAAAAAGTGAGGGCAGTTTTAAAAGTTAAAGAGCGGAGTTCTTTGCTAAAAAGATCTTTCACAGGCTCTCAATACGAAGTCGGCAGTTTTACAAAGCTAATCGTGACCAAAGATTTGGCTCATGATAAGGCCAATGGAGTCAGTGGTTTGAGCCAAAAGATTAAACAATTGTGTTGTTTAAAAAAAAAAAAACACAAAAGTATGTTTTTCACTGTGGTGTGATACCTGTATTTATTATAATTCAGATTGTTCACTTAACTGTTATATTTTAATTATCTCCATAGAACCTTGATTGCTTTAATGATCTTGGTGGCAATTCTGTAAAAGTAATCACGCTAATAAACTTTTAGTGGCATGTGTTTTAAATAATTGATTGAAAATGGTCTAAATATCTATTTATTCAGTAGTCTATAATAGCTTCTTCACTATTTAATCCAATGAGTAAATAATGTGTGTTTTCAAAAAATGCATTGTGTATTTACATAAAATACTTAAGGTGTGATTAGAAAACAACATGTATCTTACAAATTCTTTAAATATGTTTTCTTTAATAGCATAAATCATCACCATTCATTGAGTAAAGAACACATACTTGAATTATCTAAATACACTAAGATGAAAGATCTTAATGTCTTATATGGACCCGTTAAGGTTTATCTTATCAGTCTCTGATTTCATAGTACATTTTGTCTTTTTGACTTATTAAAAAGTGTCTGATGGGCTTTGAGATAAAACTTTTAGAGAGAGCAGAACCCTCAAAAACATTAACTTTTCAGAAGAGAGGAATCCTTTTTAATTTTCAATACATGTTATGTCCTGAATACTATTTCGGGCTGTGAACCTGAAGGGTCTTCTCCTCTGGCCTTTCTCTGTCCTGCATATTTGAGGCAGGATTGACCTGGGATGGTTGCTCTGACACTGCTCCATGGGCAAAGCCCAGTGGTGAATGAAAGCATGGGAAAAGCAGCATGACCTTGGGCAAGTGATTGTTTCTCACCTGTAAAAATAGGAATAATAATAATACGATGAGCCTCATTGGGTTGTTGAACACAGTAAGTGAGTTAATACATGCAAAGCACTTACAACAGTGTCTGGCACAGAGTAAGTATTTAGTGAATGCTAGTGAGTATGTCTGTTTATTTGTACTTATAGAGCATAACCATCCTCACTAGACAGATATTGACAAAATATCCTATTAAAGGTAGTAAAAACTTGGCAATCTAAATTTTGACCTCTGTATAAAAAGCTTTTGAAAGTGAAGCCAGTAAAGTATCATAAATCACTAGGGAAAGTGCCTGATACAGCAGGCGATCCACAGAACATAACTATTTTATTCATGTGAAATATGTTAATTTGTCATTTTATGTTCATTTCCCATGTTCTTTTTTTAATTTTTATTTTCACATGATTTTAGACTTGGAGAAAAGTTGTTAAGTAGTAGGGAAAGTCCCCATCGACCCATCACTCAGCATCCCCTAGTGTTAACCCCTTGCATAATATCATGGGACAATCATCAGAACTAAGAAATTAATATCAATAAAATACAATTAACTAAACTTAAGACATTATTTGGATTTCACTAATTAATGGATTTCATCCATTATTTGGATTTCCACTATTGTCCTCTTTCTGTTCAAGGAGGCCTCAGTTCGGGACTACACATTGCATTTTGTTGTCATGTCTCTTCATTTTCCTCCAATCTGTGAAAGTTCAGTCTTTATTGGGTCCCTATAATGTGGCCCCCCTTTTTTTAATTGAGGTAAAATCAGTATAGAGCATTTTGTAAGTTTCATATGTACATTATAACTCAAAATCTGGGTGCACTTCCAAGTGGTCACCATTAAAAGTCAAGTTACCATTCATCACCATATAATTAACCTCATTCACCTCCTCCAGCTCTCCTTCCCTCTGTTAATCACCCATCTGTTCTGTTCTCTGTATGGGCAAATCTTGGCAAGAATTATCACAGAAGTGATACACCCCTCTCACTCTATCATGTCGTGGGGTATGTGACATTGATCTGTCTTATTACTGATATTAACATTGGTAACTTGGTTAGGTTAGTAACAGCTAGCTTTCTTCACTGCAAAGTTACTATTTTTCCCTTGTTGATAGCAAGATAAATAATCTTGAGGGTGCTGCTTTTTTTTTTTTAAGATTTTATTTATTTATGTATGAGAGACACAGAGAGAGAGGCAGAGACTTAGGCAGAGGGAGAACTAGGGAGCCTGATGGGGGACTCCATCCCAGGACCTTGGGATCACGACCTGAGTTGAAGGAGATGCTCAACCACTGAGCCCCCCAGGCGTCCTTGCTTATGGATTCTTAAGTCACTTAGAATTGTCTGCATCTTTGTTTTTATTTTTTAACAACCACAGACAAAAAGTGCTGAAAGTTTTTTTAAGACAATTAGTACGTTTTCATAGGGAGAAAAATAAAGTAGGAACATTTTAAAGATGGGATTTCACACATATCCAGGTTAGAACTGTGAACCTATCATAATATTTTAGAGAAAGTCTTGATTCCTTAGTATATGAAATAGAAACCTGAGGTTCTTCATAATCTTTGTACATCAGTGACTTGAGGACCTGATGATAACTCACCTTGAATTCCATTGTCACATACTTGGCAACTTGGGAACAACACTAATCATTGACTTAAAAAAATATGGAGTAAGTAATTGGGAGGATATTTTAATCACTGGGTGACAGCTTAATGTTTATATGCACTAAAGAAAATGTTTTGCATTTGCATCTGTGTTTTGAAATCATGGTTTGTTTCTGTTCATATATACATGAATTTGCTAAAAAAATCAATAATTTCTAACACTTCATTCATGTTTTAAACGCCTACATGTCTCATGATGGCTTACATAATCCCTACTTTCTTGATGATTTCTTACTATTTACTAAAAGTCAAAAATTCAGAAATAGTATCCTAACCCCACAGAATAATTTTGTCTTGAAAAATCAGAAATAAGTGATCTCAGAATTGATTTTTCTGTTAATTCAGTTAAGATACTTTTTCCTATTCCTTATTTCTTCAACAAAAATTTTATAATTAAACCCTCTTTTTTCTCTTCTCAACCTGTTTTTTTTTTTCCTTGCCTTTTCTGCATCACTATGGTTTCCCTTTTTGATGGTAAATAAGCACATAGTTACTGTTGGAATTAATTGCTACATGTTAGATATAATGGTCACTATTGATTATTATACAATTTAAATTTGGAGTTTAGCAACACTTATTCCTACCTTATAACTTAGATTTAAAGTCTCATCATTATTTCCAGAAGTCTCTGGAAAGATCGAAGGTATGAAAGCCAAAAGCCAAATGGATAAATGGATATTGAGGAAGAAGTTTTGTGTGGGATTGCTCTAGTGACTAGAGAAGAAGTCTGACCACCCTTTGACATGTTCCCAAATCTGGTGGCTTTGTTAGGGCTGACATTACACACAAACCCACACAAAGAGAAGCTTTGAATGTAGAGCTGAGCATAGCGGCACTTCCAGTTCCAGTTGGTATGTCATAAAAACCAAATTGTATGAGAAGCTTTCTAGGGTGAATGGTGGAAGGGGTATGTGTCACAATTATCAACTTTAGGAAGAATCTCAAGATTACTCCCTATATTCATGCCTTTACTGGTTGAAAGTCAAGTAAGTCACTATGGCAGACCCTGGTGGTGTCCCATCCATATTCTAAGGGCACTGACCTCTTGATGCTGAAGGCTGCTTATTGAGAACAGGTGTGACTGTCCACTAGCACATATTCTTTCCTGATTGTGTGCTCACCTTGGCCAGCATGTAGGGCAAGCCAGAATTGCCAGAGACCTTGTGCCACCAGAAGCAACCATCAACCCCTGACAAACGAAAGTTTGATGGATAAACCCTACTTCTTCCCTAGGTTAGAATAACTCTGGGGTGGTTAATACATTATACCCCAGACTCATCAGTGACTCCAATCACCCACTTCAGTTTTATTGGAGCTTAAACTTAACTTGAGGCTCCAATTGCCCACTTACTCAGTAATGCACCCTTATTACGCTCCTTCCCTTCCATGTTTCACGCCCTAATTGCTTACAGGTTTTTCCCAGGATGACCTACCAAATAAACTACTTGTATTCTTTTTTTTTCTTTTTAAAAGATTTTATTTATTTATTCATGAGAGACACAGGCAGAGGGAGAAGCAGGGTCCCCAGCAGGGAGCCAGATGTGGGACTCGATCCCAGGACCCTGGGATCACGACCTGAGCTGAAGGCAGACACTTAACCGCTGAGCCACCCAGGCATCCCAACTACTTGTATTTTAATTGTGTTCTAATTCTTATCTCAAAGTCTGCTTTTGGGAAAACCTAAAGTATAGCCAAACTTAAGTTTTCTCTTGGCATAGGAGTTTTTAAATCCTTTACCTCTGCTGTGATGCTCCTATATGTTTATTTTGTTCCTGTGGCCTCTGGTCCACCTGATTCCTTCTGGAGAGGTTGGGAATGAGTCGCTGAGCAGGATAGAGGGTAGTGGGGATGCCAAGACAAATAGGCATAATAGAGTCAAGGCAGGGAAGAAGAATCATGAATTTATTGAGCACCTGTTGTAAACCAGGCACTGGGCTGGTTTAAGTGCTTTACAAATGTTACCTCATTTCACTCTCTTGATAGCCCTAGGAGAAAAGAGAGTAGGTGGCATTAGTGTCTTTTTTGGAGGGGAAAGAAGCTGATATGAGAGGGCATATCATAGGTTTGGAACCTAAAGCTTGTGTGTGCCCTTTCCTACCTGCTCTGTTGCCGCCTTAAGAGAAAGACCAGAACCAACAGCCAGAAAACCTAGATTTGAATCCCAGACCTTCTATTTATGATTTGTGTGATATTTGGCAAGTACTTTACTTTCTCTAAAATTGTTTTCTTATCTATCACTTGGGAAGTGAAAAGTGAGGAGGCATTATCATGATAAAAGATTTTATTTAATCTTAGCCAGGTGGGTGCACTGAAATGGTTATTTTGGAACAGAGGAAAAAATTAGTATAGGTATATTTGGCCAGAAGAGCTCTTGAAAATTATCAGCTGGGCAGCAGAAGATGGGGCTGGGTGAAGAAAGGTAGTTAACTTTTAATTTTAGGGCTTTTTGGTAATGAGTTGTGTAGATAGCTCTGCAGTGATGAGGCAGGAATGTGTATCTGAGCAAGTTGCCCTTGTCCCTCGAGGTAGCCAAGCCATGGATCTGAACTACCTCAGTGGAGTGAAATACTTAGGTCAGCTGTGGCTGGTTTTTTTCTCCCCCATTGGTCAGTTAATAGCTTCATAGTCATGTGGCCTTTCATTTCATATTTGTCACTGTCAAGTTGACTTTGTATTTTGAAGAGCTTTCAGCATTCATTCCCATAATGGAAGAGAAGGGAAGTTTGTATCCCCAGCACCAAGTCTTGGGAAAGCTGCTCAGAGGGACCATCCTTGCTTTCCGTATTTCTCCTTTCAACCAAAAGAACCTGCAGACATATGTGTTAGAAAAATCCATAGTTATTTGAGTCTGCAAAACTGGAGCCATAACCTTGTCCAGAATGGGCCTACAAGACAGGATTGATAGGCGAGCTCACTTTGGCAATAATTGATTTATTATTTTCTTTGGTTCTCGCCTTAGGAACCACTTGTAGGTATTTTGTAATCAGTCATGAGACATGCAAACTCACAGGTTGATTCCTTTAGTAGCTCTAAAATAGGCAAAGGATTTCTAAGAAAATCCTCTCTTAAACGGAAGACTGGGATTTTATATTGTATATTATAATTGAGCTCCTCACTTAGGAGAAGAGCGTTTTGCACTGACACACAAAGCTTCCTTTATGTGGCTGATAAACCTGAGTTTGTGCTTATTAGACAGAGGCCGATGTGGCCTTTATGAGAAGAAAAAGAGTCCAACTTTCATGTGATACTTTCTAGCGCAGGATAGAGGCCAGTCTGTATTCTCACTTGTCACTTTCTTGCCTGCTATGGTGTTGGGAGCTCTCCAGGAACACTTCATGATGCAGCTCAAACACAGATGTCTTGAGAAGCCCTAATCCAAAGTGAATCTTTTATAAATAATAAACAGCAAATAGGCTCCATTTAGTTATATTAACCTCCAAATAGGTCAGGGACGTTGTTTAAAAATGCAAACATCACAATAAAAAAGATTCCCTAGATGCAGAATTTGATGTGTATGTGCAAATTTTCTGGACATGGTACAGGAAAAAATAGCCCACACCTATGCTTCACTACTTAAAATATTTATATATTATCTCTGAAAAGTGCTACTTTTGAAGTGCTATTTATTATAAGCTGATAGAATTCAAGGGCTCTCCGTCCTCATAGAGGTCCTTATCTTTGCTGATTGCTGAGTAGTTACTGCTAAGTTTACTTTCAGAGACCTGTGGAGTCCTCAAGAGAATTGTAGGTTCTCGCCAAAATTTTCAAGATTTCTTGCTGAACAACTTGGCATTTGCTTGCGATCCTCTTTAGTTTCATCAATGGGTCTAATTTCACATGTTACGAATCTTATTGTTTGCCAGCCAAAATAAAATGGCATAGTTCAAAACTATTTATACAATTCAAAACATTTTTTTTTCATTCGGAGCTCAGTTAGCTTGCCTCTCTGCCTCAATTGTATATTAAGTTCTCTTCTTTCAAGCCAGGAATAATTAGACAATTAAGTGCTGATGCTCTGGAAATGAAAGGGCATATTTTTGTTGAAATTCTCACCTACAAAAATACCTAGTCTAATTCACATTCCCCTTAAAAATCAGATGAGTAGAGTGTTCCACCGTGAACTCTAACATATAGATCCTAAAGTATTTACACTTGGACAAAGATATGGCACTGTAATTCAATTGAGCGATGGCAGTAATTACTTTTTCCCCAAGGAAGAGTAATTCTTGCAATTAAAAATACACAGAGGTGGGGGTGAGACATTTTTGTACTTCCTGATTTGCTTATGACTCAGCCATTACCCACGTCAATCTGTGATTCTCTTATAATAATTTCAAGAGTAAATAAAGCTGCATTATGTCCCACCAGTATTGAGAGAGAGAGAGAGAGAGGTGGCCATGTTGAAATCTCTTGACCCTTTAAAAACTAGTTATTCCTTTTAAATTTTTATTTAATTCCTTCTCTTTTCCTCTTACCCTACTTCCAGATTTGCCATAATTGGGAGATGAAGTAGAAGTCCAGTTTAGTTGGGATCCAGCTATATAAATGGCTAGATTCACGTGAAAAGAATGCAGTGATGCTCCCAGTCTACCCATGGCATCCCCTCCATAGCTTTCCATTTGAATATTGCCCTGATCTATAGCAATCTCTTAAAAAATGGTACTCTTCAAGTTTTAGGAGAAAGTTCCCACCTCTTCTCCCTGACATAAGCCTTCCTTCCTGTCGTTTCTACCACGTTCGGTTTGTTAGAAGCAAGTCAATAAGTCCAGCCCATACTCAAAACAGGAGAATTAAGCTCCATTCTTGCAAGGAAAGATGTTGAATAATTTGTGGGCGTATTTGAAACCACTGGAATCCTGGAGAAGGATTTCAGGCATAGGAATGATGCAGCTCTTTAGCAAAAAAAGGTTGGTCTAACACTAGGGTGCAGAGTGTGTTGATACAAGGAAAGACTGAGTTATTTGATTATAATCTCCTTTACCCACTAAACCTAAACCCTATTAAGGCAGGGACCGTATCACAATTGATTCCCCAGCACTTCAAACCCTTGCATGTTAGAGGTGCTCCTTAAATATTTTTAGAATGACTGAATCAATGAATGAGTAGCTCAATAAATGAAAAATTAGCAAAGAATGAGTAATTTGGTTACATAGCTTGAGAGATAACATATCAGAATGGGTTGGATTGAAGATGCTCTCTGGAATCATATTGCTTGCATTCAAATCTAGGCTCTACTGTATACCTGGCATGTTTTCTTGGGAAGTCACTTAATGTTCCTAAGCCTCAGTGTAAAAATGGGAATATTAATAGCACTTATCTCACAGAGTTATTATAAGGATTACATGATATTAGTTATTAGGTACAATATTAGGTACATTGTAAACACTAATGTTACCTATGATAACTATTTTTAATACTCAAGTTCTCCAGCTATTAAGTGGTAGAGCCAAGATTTGAATCCCCATCTGTTTTATGCAAAATCCTATAGTTCTAATTTTTGCACCTTCAAGAATGGCAGTAATACTACTCTTTCATGGGTAGTAAAATTTAAACTCATTGGGCCCCTTTAGTCAATATTTTGATATAAAAATACTATAATATTTGGGTTTTACCATGTCCTGCGCTTTTTTATTCAGTTGTGGTGGAAGATGATGGAGCTTCTTGAGGTTTGTTGAGTTAGTTGTTTTTTTCTAGGCTAGTTCTTAGAAAATAGCAAGTAATATCACCAGGACCACTTTAGAGAACAATTTGTTTTGACTAAGATATATAGCAAGATCATAGCTGCAGCAAGAACCCACTCAAATTTTTATTTAAAGCCAAAAGACCCCCTGAACATATGTTGGCAAATAAGTGAGAAACCTTTCCATACTCATGGAGAATTGTTTCTTCTATGCTTTTTGTTTTACAATGTTCAGTCTAATATAAGGGGGAAATGGACCTATGTGTCACTTATCTGTTGATGAGTGACAAATCACCCTACTCCATAAAAGCTTAAAACAATAACCATTTAATTTTCTTGCCAATCGTTAAGTCAGCAATTTGGATTTGGGTCTGCTGGGCAGTGCTACTGATCTCACTTGGGGTTGGATGGCTGGAGTGGAGGAGATGGTCTATGATAACCTTGTTCACATGGTACTGGCCCTAGCTCTTGGCTGGGCCATGTTTCCAGCATCTTACAAGAGGTTAATTCACATTATGGCAGTACAAAGAGGAACAGTCCTAGTGTGCAAGTGCTTTTCGAGTCTGTACTTGTATCATGTTTGCAAATACCCTATTGGCCAAGAAAGTCACATGGCCAAGCCCATACTTGGGCAGCCTGGGTGGCTCAGCGGTTTAGTGCTGCCTTCAGCCTGGGGCCTGATCCTGGAGACCCAGGATCGAGTCCCATGTCAGGCTCCCTGCATGGAACCTGCTTCTCCCTCTCCTGTGTCTCTGCCTCTCTCTCTCTTTCTCTCTCTCTCTCTGTCTCTGTGTCTCTCATGAATAAAATAAAATCTTTTAAAAATTTTTTTAAAATGCCTATATTTAAAAGGTCTTTCTTAAAAAATCTTTCTTTTCAAAGATTTATTTATTTGAGAAAGTACATGAGCGTGTGAGTGGGGGAAGGCGCAGAGAGAGAGAATATCCAAGCAGACTCCCACCAAATGCAGAGCCCAATGCAGGGCTTGATCTCATGAACCGTAAGATCAGGATTTGAGCCAAATACAAGAGTCAGATGCTTAACTGACTGAGCCACCCAGATACCCACCCCCCTGAAACCACTTCTTGATGGGAGGAGCTGCAGAGTTGCATTGCAAAGAGATGTGCATTCTAAAGAAATGGGAAGAACCATTGTGGCCATTTTTGCAAACAATTACCAACCACAGAGTGGAAGATAGTTTCAAGTTCATGTTTAGAAGGTGTGAAACAAATCCTTAAAAAGGGGCTTGCAGCTCAGAATTATATCGGGTACAGAATTGATTTGAAATGTACTTCTTACATAGCTGCTTCAAGTAGGTTACTAGGGCACCCCATGGCATTAGTTGGTGATCACTGGAACCCTAATATGCATGCCCTGCACATGGATGTGAGGGTGCAAGCAGATCCTAGCCTGCAGTTCTAGCTTGGGACTCTTGGGTGGATGCTAAAGCCTTGTTTCTGCTTCTTAAATACTGTATGTCTCCAGAGCTGGGTAAGCTTTGCTAATGAAACTTCATAGTCATGTTTTCCATGGTTTCTTAAGAAAATTAAAAACTCCAGGAAACTCTCAGAAATGTTATTTATTCCATCTGACTTATAACATAGAACTCCTGATGCAGCCTTCTCAGGGAGCTGCCATGCTGTGCCCAGCCCATCTCTCTGACTCCCGACCCTGTTAGCTCCGTGTCTAAGTGAGTCAGGTGGTTAGATGCTGAGCAGATGGGGAGGGGAAGGAGGGAGATAGGAACACAGGCCTAATTTCTGCCTCAGTCAAGGAAGCATCTGCATGGTGCCTACTCTCTTCCCTCTCTTGTTGGATTAGAAGCCGAGCCTGCTGCATCGCCCCTCACACTCCTTGACCTCGCAGCTCAGACATGCTGCAAAGCCAGCGACCCCAGGAAATCAATCCTATGCGATTATGTGGCTGCTCCCTGGGATAAACTGAATGAATTTAGAAATTTGGGGGCTTCCTAAAATGTTCCTGTCCTCACAGCATAGAGTATAAAATCACTGTAGTGTACACAGTAGTGACATAGAACCTTAAAGTTATCAAGTCACTAGATCTTATTTTGATACTTTGAACTGGAAGAAATGCGACATTATCAAGATAACCTCTCCTGTACCTCTGGGTTTAATTTATTACGTTTTGGCATGATCAATCATTTGGCAAATATTTCTTGGATCATCTTAAACGGGTTGATTTGCATTAAACTCACTAGACTTTGTCTGCCATAGTGTGACATGTCTTCTGAAATTCCACGTTCTGGATTTGGGGCTCTCAAACTGAAAAAAACTTACTGTCTTAAAGATAAAACTACAAATATTGTGGAGATTTGGGGGGCTAACAGAAGAAGAATTTTTAATGTTAGCAGCTACTAAGCCTTTAGAGGCTGCCGATGATATTTCCCTTGCTATGGTTCGGGAACAGAAAATAAAAAGTGCGGGGCCACTTTGTAGATTAGCTTTCATTTCTTGACATTTAACAACACAGTATACATTTATCTTGTAACAAAAAATGAAGTTTGGAAACCAATTAAAATTTAAAAATATACCTTAAAGGAAATGTATAATTTGTCTCTGGTAGTAGCATCCCCTTTTTTCTTCTCTAAACAGAGATGCTAAAAATTGAGCTCCCCCTTCCCAGAAGTGTACAAAAAGGCTCTTTTCTGGCAAGGATGACGAACAGGGTAGGCCAAGGCCATAACACCCCAAACAAATGGCTGTGTTACATTCCTTTCTTTTGTGTGAAGGCTGTAGACTTTGGGACTCTCCTAAGGAAAGGGTTTTGATTCCAGACGTATGTGTGACAAATGTAATGGTGATTCTAGCGGATGTCCCACGAGTACAGGCATGCCTCCTTCTATGGTTAGCACATGCCCTGCTGAGGCGGGGGGGGGGGGGGGGGGGCGCTGAAGCTCATCCTAAACAGAGGGAAGGCACAGCCTGGATGCTTATAGAATGGATGCAAGGCCGAGACCCTTGTGAATTAATCACAGTGGGCAGCTCTAGGGATCGATCACTTAATTTCATCGGGCATTAGTTTCTTTAACACCTGGAGAGCATGTAAGAATTCCCTAAGTCTTTTGGGTTTGCCCATTGCTATATGTCAGAGTTTTCCAAAATGCATTATGCAGGATTCTAAGCTCCTGATATTCTTGGAAAAGAAAAGGATTTATGGCTAGAAGGGCCCTTATATATTATTGTCTGTTGTCTTCATGGAGATTCGCCTGAGCATGTTAAAGCTTCGGGGAAGTTTTACATAAAAACAACTTTAATTTTGTTTAAGTGATCTTTCCTACACATATGTGAACACAGATTTCTTTTTCTCCTGACATGTAATAACACCTCATACTTCAAAGGATATTATATATAGATATTCTAAGTTTGATCCTTAACTGAATCCAGACTCTTATTAGAGAATGAATCTTGTGGGGGCACCTGGGTGGCTTAGTGATTGAGTATCTGCTTTGGTTTGGGTCCTGATCCTGGAGTCCCAGGATTAAGTCTTGCATCAGGCTCCCTGTGGGGAGCCTGCTTCTCCCTCTGCCTATGTCTCTGCCTCTCTCTTTGTGTCTCTCATGAATAAATAAATAAGATCTTTAATAACAACAACAACAACAAAAAAGAATGAATCTCGAGTTGGCTCCTTGAAGAAGAACATTTGCTGTGCAATAATTTGCTACTGTGCCATCTGTCTACTTAGAGGTCATTTCAGGGAAGAGGAACAGGGAACTTGACATTGTATTCATTGTGTGCATCTCATTTAGTATGTAACCCACATTATTGCATAGTACAGAGACCCATGAAGACATTTCTACTTTCTATTGTGGACCTACATATTAATTTCTTATGTCTGCTATAACAAATTACCATGAACTTGGTAGGTATAAATGCACATTTATTATCTTACAGTTCTGGAGGTCAGAGTTCTGAGATGGGTCTCGTGGGGCTAAAATCAAAGTGTTGGCAGCCTCTATTCCTTCTGGAGGCTCTAATGGATAATCCTTTTCTTGCTTTTTCCAGCTTCTGGAGGCAGCCCGCATTCCCTGGCTCATGGCCCCTTTGACCATTTTCAAAGCCAACCAGAGCCAAGTGTAGTCTTTGTGATGATTCCAACTCTCTGATTCCTCCTCTTCTATCTCCCTCTTCCACATTTAAATGACCCTTTGACCACATGTAGCCTACGTGGATAATTCAGAATAATTTTCCTACTTTAAGGTCAGCTGATTAGCGATTTTAATTCCGTCTGCAGCCTTAAGTCCCACTTGGTGTGTAATCCAATATATTCATAGGTTCTGGGGAAAAGGACACAGACATCTTTGGAGATGTCCATTATTCTGTCTACCACAACCCAACATACATGTCACTCTATTTACTTTGGCTTCTAGGCTGCTTAGAACTATTGAGTAGCTATGTGGACCTTCTTCTTAATTTCCTACTATGATTTTCTTTTTGTTCCCATAGCCTCATTTTCTTTTCAAATTCATGTCATCACACATGCCTACATATTTATAAGCCATGCTCAAATGTAGTAGAAATAATTACTAGCAGTGAACCTCTAGAATAGCAGTAGGCTAACTATAACCTATGGGCCAAATCCAGTGTACCTCCTGTTTTTGTAAATAAAGTTCTATTGGAACGCTGCTCTTTTCCTGCTACGACGACAGGCTGAATAGCTGTGGCACAGACCATATGGCCTACAGAGAAGAAAATAGTTACTTTCTGGCTCTTCCAGAAAAAGTTTACCAGCCTCTGGTCTAGATACTCTGAGTCATAATGCATGCAAGTTTCTCACTTATTGATAGAAAGGGAGATTTGGGGTCCCTTTAAATCCCTGAAATGTGTTAGAGTTATCTCTGTTGTCATTTTTAGGTTTTGACTTTAGCAGCAGGTTGTAAAATAATCCAGGCAATTTTAGGCAAATTTAGACAATATATAATCTAAGTCACTTAGGAAAATAAAATATGTTTACTTTATTAAGTCAAATTATATCTACCTATTTTCAAAAGGTTGAGCTGACCAGTAATTGGATCAGTAACTACTTATTGCTCTTCTAAAATAACCATTGTCTTCAGTGAAAATACCTTTTTCTCCCATAAGATCCTAGTGTCCAAGTCCATTTGAGTCTCAGAATAATGGCGAGATGCTTATGGAATCATTTATACCATGTTTGACCATCTTAACTTTGGTTTTTCTGCTTAAAAATAAATAATAAGTTACTTTCTCCCATGAGACCAGATATCCATCCACCAAGAGGTAGTCTACTTCTGGCCTAATTATGTAGAATAACCAAAGCCAGACAGCTCGGGTGGCTCAGCGGTTTAGTGCCACCTTTAGCCCAGGGCCTGATCCTGGAGACCCAGGATTGAGTTCCATGTCTGGCTCTCTGCATGGAGCCTGCTTCTCTCTCTGCCCGTGTCTCTGCCTCTCTCTCTCTGTGTCTCTCATGAATAAATAAATTTTAAAATCCTTAAAAAAAAAAAAAAAAAGATAACCAAAGCCTTTGTAGTCAAGGCTTTCTTCTGCTGCTGCTGCTATTCTTGCTGGATTTCTGAACTTGTTATTTCTCATTTGGCACTCACTCTTTGCATATTAAGCATCTATGCTCTATGCTCTATGTCATCTTATTTGTATAATGCTGGAGGCAATAGTTGAGCCACACAATATCTAAGACACTTAACCTGAAACAGAAACACAAATGAGGCAAAAGTTCACACAAATTCAGATCTTTTGCAAAAAAGGATAGTTTTATATTGGGTATTTTTATATTAAAATTTTAGGTGTGGTTAAGCAAATTTTTACAATAGACTCCTCCTACCTGAGTTTCATCCTCAACTTAGAATGCTTCTGTAATTATTTTTGGAGAAGAAACTTGCTGCCACTTAACTTGCACTTTTCTCAGATGGAGACCTGTGAGAAAAGCACAAAATTCTTCCTCTCTCTTCATAAATAAGTGCTTAAACTACTAATGAATTAGAATGATACATCATTGGTTATTATTTAATATGAAATGAATTTCTATTACCATCTCTACCTCTTTTTTGGGAGGGAAGGGTAATGAATAATACTTCATAGGCTTCCTTTTCAATTAGAAACAGTACTTTCATTTTAAGATGTGAAGCAGTCAGTGTTCATTCTGGCCATGACCTCCATGGCTTGCAGATTTTTATCAACTTCCCACTGAGAATGCCTCATTTTTAGCCCAGCACACATACTATCACTGTCAATTCTCCTCCATCAGTTTGATTGCTATTTTTTAGATCTTTTCCTTAAACCAAGCCTTTTTCTTTTTTTCATATTTACAGACTTCTGGATTTCTGGAATTCTTCTGTGAACAGGAGAAGAATAAATCAAAGAAGAATTCTTACCTTGGTATGTACACACATCCCGTTGGGGATGCCCTAGAATTATCCATGGAATCCCCTTCACGGTGCCTTTAAAAAAAAATCAAAGTAGTTGAAGTTTGATTTCAGCAGGGAGGGTATTCTCCTGTTTGATTTTTTAGACATAGTGATTTGGAATATTTGTGGCATAAGACCAAACAACTTAAACGTTAATGGCTTCACTTCACAAACTCCTATGTATTTATTCTGATACTTGTCATGAATTTCACCTCTGTTACTAGGGCTTTGATGTCCTCTGCATAATAAGTACTCATCAATGACTCAACTTTTGTTTCTGAAAAAAAAATTAAGCCAGTTGCTAAAGATCCTATTGGTGTGTAGGTAGAGGAAATTGGCAATTTCTAAGGAAGGTACGGGTGATGAACTTGGTAATTCTAGTGGTTGGTTATGGCTGGTTGTGGTGTGTGTCTTGTGGATGACTCATAGATGTGCTCCTCGTTGAGATTCAATATAACTCTGGATCATCATTGTTCTAGAAATGAATGAAGCACAGTAATGGGAAAATCCATTGAGTAGTAAAATAGGATGTTGTTTGCAAGTCGTTAGATGTTTCTTAGAATTCATTTCCATTTCTAAAGCTAGACCTGAGGATATGGCAGATGTACTCACCAGAAAATTGTGGTTTATGTTTTCCTACATAAGGGGGGATGAAGGGGGAAGAGAGATGGAGTTTGAGTGTTAGGACATGTTGGAAGCAGAACCATATTGACATTTGCCATTCCTAAGCCGCTTTTCTATTCCAGAATGCTTTTGACCATGGGAGCATTTCAGCAAAGCATCTTTCTCTTTGTCCTGAAGTATACAAGGCAATATTTGGTATTGCTTTGGAAATACACTTTTCCATGCTGTGATTTGAAAATAGCAAACTGTTAAGAAAGAGCAGGGACTTGGGTGAATGCATCATTCATTTGATGAAGTGTTGAGTAAACCAGATGGTTGATATCAAATGCCTTGATAAAATATTTTAGAAATCAGAGCTCGTTCTCATTAAAAAAATAATAAGCCTCTCTGGAGGGATTTGCTTATGACTCTCCATTTTGTTTTCATTTATTTCAAATAGTTTTTAAAATTAAATATATCTATGAGCACAAGCCAAGCTAAAACTATAGATGTAAAAAAAAAAGTCAACGGGCTTGACCCCAGATATTTGATCCCTAACTATGGTTCCTGGTTGCCTGGTGGCCTCCTCCTGGTTATCAGAGCAACATCTGCAAAGATGGAGTATTGACATTTGTGCACATTGGAGCCAAAACACTTGAATTCTCCAACAATGAGAACATTGGATGTTTCTCTTTGTGTGTGCTAATGGTATGGACTGATTTTGCAGAATCACTGCAGCAGGTTGTAAATGATGTATGAAATGAGAAATTCCTGTCCAGTGCACAGAGTGAATATATACAGTTCTATGCAGTCACTGCAGTGCTGGGCTATTTGTTTTAATATTTCCTTCAGACATATAGTAATTTTTTTGGTGAGTCATATCCAGATGCTTGTCATTGGCCCAAAGCACAGAATTTCCTTTATATATATTTCAAATGAATTTCACACATGTATAAGTATACTTAAATTAATAGAATACTGGATTGTAGAGGACTTGAAGTTTAAAAAAAGAATATTTTTAGGAAAACAATAGCAATATATTTGTTTTTAAACATTTGAGAAATAGTCAAGAGCCCCCAAATTTAGAAATCCCGTTATGGAAAAATACCCTTTGTTTACATTTAGTATATATCTTTTAAGGTTCTATCCCCTGTGATTAGTTTAGATTGCCCCCAAAACTTATCCTATTAATTTATTTGTAAAGTTTAGTCCTAATTACCAGTAACACTTGAACATCTTTCTGTGACTTCTATAATTTAATTTTTAACACCTACATGCTCTTCAACAGCATGGCTGTAGCTTAAAGAACTTTCTTTAAGCTCCCGTTCCTACTGAGCAGTGAATGTGTAGGTAGTTTCTAGTTTTGCTAACATAAATAATTTCCTATACCAATGCTTCAATGTTTACGTGATTGTTGTCATTTTGGCATATATTTAGTAATGTCAATCTTGCCTCTGCCTTCTCTTTCAAAATTATTTTAGCTATTATATCTGTTTTCCTGTTGGATTTTGATGATGATTAGATTATACTTATAAATGATCAGAATAGAATTGGCATCACCATAATATTGTGGCACTCCATTGGAGAACATACTGTGTCTTTCCATTTATTGGTAGATTTTCTAAGAAGTATCTATTCTTGTATATCAGAAATAAGCCTCTCTAAGTTGCGATAACATTTTATTTAGAGTTTTTGCATATAATATCGAAGTTATATCTGTAAAGTTCTCTTTTTGTGCCATTTTAGTTACATTTTTTGAAACAACGGTAATTGTCGCCTCATAATATTAGTTAACAAGATTTCCCTATCCCCTCTAGCCCTCCTCCTCCACCATCATGCTCTGGAGCAGTTAAGTATGAGGAGTGACCCCTCTTCTTTGAATGTGATAGAATTAATGTCTCCGTCTGGTGTGTTTAGGGGGATAAATTACTTGAAACCTCTAATTTCCTTTCAAGGTTATTGACATATTTAAGGTGTTTTCTGTCTCTTATTGAATCAACTTTGGTAATTTATGGTTGCCTATTGAAATATCAATTTATCTAGAGGTGTAGTTTGTTAATACAGATGCATACAAATTATTCGGTTACCATTTAAAAAAATAATCCTGTAAATCTATTGTGAAGTCACTTTCTTCATTCTTAATATGAATATCTTTATCTTAATGAACTTTGCCAGAGGTATTTTTGAAGAACCAGCTATTGAATTCACTTACTATTTCCATAGTTTTGCTACTTTCTTAACAGCTTTTTTTTTTTTTTTTTTTTAGATTTTATTTATTTTTTTGAGAGAGAGCATGAGTGGGGTGGAGAGGCAGAGGAAGAGGGAGAAGCAGACTCCCCATGGAGCAGGGAGCCCCATAAGGGGTTTAATCCCGGGGCCCTGGGATCCAAGCGGAAGGTAGACACCTAACCAACTGAGCCACCCAGGTGCCCCTCTTGCCAGCTTCTGCAGTTGCATGCTGGGTTGATCTTTCTTGTCATTTATTAATAAAAATATTTCAAACTATGAATTTTCCTATGATTCCCATTTTAGCTGCATCATATGCCTTTTGATATGGTAGGTTCATACTTATTAATAAACTGAAGTGGCAAAAAAAAAATAAATAAAAAAAAATAAACTGAAGTGGCATTTTGGTATCTTCTATGACCCCCCAGTTTTTTAAAAGGTAAATTTGAAATTTTATTTTTTTATTTTAATTTATTTTTAGATTTTATTTATTTATTCGTGAGACAGAAAGAGCAGCAGAGACACAGGCAGAGGGAAAAGCAGGCTCCATCCAGGGAGCCCGATGTGGGACTCGATCCCAGATCCTGGGATCACACCCTGGGCTGAAGGTAGATGCTCAACCGCTGAGTCCCCCAGGCTCACCCAAATTTGAAATTTTAAAATGGTTGAATTTTAAAACTCCATCTGTTATGATTAATTTCTCTGAAACATACCTGCTATGATATTTACTTGAATTTTATTGACATTATCTTTGTAGAAGACTGTGTCAGATGATCTTTGGGAAGGAATCCATGGACACTAGAGATGAAAGTTATTTTATTTAGAGAATTTAATCTTATTAATTATATTAACAAGCTGTTCTGTATCCAGCTCATTTTTTATCTTCTTTGATCTTCTTTTACCAACTGTGAGGGAAGTTAGAGTCCTTTATTAATTTGTTCTTACTGGGAACCCTGGGTGGCTCAGCGGTTAAGCGTCTACCTTTGGCCCAGGGCATGATCCTGGGGTCCTGAGATCGAGTCCCACATCAGGCTCCCTGCATGGACCCTGCTTCTCCCTCTGCCTGTGTTGTGTCTCTGCCTCTCTCTCTCTGTGTCTCTCATGAATAAATAAATAAAATCTTAAAAAAATAATAATTTGTTCTTACTATTCTGTAACTTATTTATAGAGATATTTATATTCTGTAAGTCAGTGCAGTATTATCTGACACATAAACATTGTATGTTTGCATTGAACTGTACTCCTCTAATATGAAATCTCTTTTTCAACATATAATGTGTTTTGCCTTGAGTTTTCCTGTGTCTAATATTAATATTAAAACTTCGATTTTCTTTTTATTTGTATCTCTTTAGTATATCTTTGCTCATCTTTTTACTCATCCCTTTGTACTCATTTGTCTTACGTGTGTCTCCTGAAATAAACATACAGTTGGCTTTAGTTTTGTAATCTGGCTTTCTCCTTTTTATTCTTCTCACAGAGAAGTTTAAGGCATTTACAAATATTATCATAAACAAAATATTAGCCTTACTATTTTCATTACATGAAATGAATGTATTACTTTCATTTCATTTTCCTTTTGATTCCTGGGTGATTTTTCCCCCATTCTTTTCTATCTTTGAGCATACACTCTATACTGTTCTTTTTTAATGTCTCATAGAGTGTATGTTTTGTATTAAGTTCTGTTTTCGTTTAAGTCTCTCAAAAGTATTCTTTACTCTATTAATCTCTGTCAAATTTAAGGGCAAAGAGCATTTTTACACCTTCTAGTTAAGTGAAAGAATTTAGCGTACTTCCCACTCCCATACACATACCACTCTTCTCCCTCAGTCCTATACACTGGGCTGTGATAATATGATGGCAGGTTCTAGAAAATTTCTATTATTTTAAGAAATTATTGTTCTTTTAATATATGCCTTCTTTTTCATAAATAATTTTTATGACTCCTTTTTAGCTTTTAAAATAGACTTGATATAATTATTTTGTCATTTCTATATTTAACTGGTTTTACTATTCCTACTTAGATTATTATACTTTATCTTTCTTATTTTTGACCTCTTAATTTTTCTTAATCTCTCTGTGAGTTTGAATATGGCTTTAGATAATTTTTCAAGAAGGATGCATGGTTGGTTTTCTGAATTTGGATATTCTTCCATTCTTTCTTTAGACATACCATTCTTGAGTTGGAATGTTCTCCCTCACAATTCTGTAATTCTGTTGAACGAATTTTTGCATCAAAAGAGAAGTCTGAGGAAAGGCTGATTTTTTTTTTTTTATCATGGATATTGGGGGTAGTGTTGTTTTCCCATGCCTGGAGGTTCGTGAGTCTTGATTCTTGTAACTCAAACATTGTGACAGGATGCATCCAGGTATGAGTTTGCTTTGATAATAAACTTAAAAATCTGAATTCACTGGACTTTTTCCAGTTGATATGTGTTTTCATCTATTATACTTTAAATTATTAATTTTTCCCTGTTAATTCTGATCTTTTCAGGAACCCCAGTGATCTAGATGTTAGTAAGTTCTCTGAAGGTAGGAACCATACCAGTTTTGTTTACTCTTACACTCTCCTGATACATTGGAGATACTAAATAAATACATATTTTCTAATGGATAAGTGAATGAATAAGTGATAAATCCCAGCTCTGACCTTAATAAGTACTTTTTCATCTTTGATAACTTTCATCTTATTTTCCCCTCTGCTTTTGAGGGAATTTGAGGGAACCGAGCTTTATAGGAAACCATAAAGCTGAAGGTTATACTTCAAGGTTAACCTGCTCAAGGTTACTTGGGCATTGACTTTGCTTCCCTTGTCTCCCCTCCCCTGACTTCTCATCAGGATACGGCTTTACCAGAACTGTCTTTGGTTTAAGAACCAGCAGTTTCATAAGCCTGGAATGTTCCTTCTTAACACATAACTCATTTAAATTCTTCCCAAGCAAGGATTAAGTCTAAGTCTAAGGACGAGGTGGGGCAGCTAGTTCTGAGCTAAGATCCAAAGGCCCCCACTTGGGCAGAGAATATTACTGACAACTGAATACCTCTGGGTCAGCTAGTTTTTGCTGCCTAGCCTTCTCTCCCCAACCCCATTTATTGGCT
This sequence comes from Canis lupus familiaris, assembly GCF_011100685.1. Taxonomy (NCBI): domain Eukaryota; kingdom Metazoa; phylum Chordata; class Mammalia; order Carnivora; family Canidae; genus Canis; species Canis lupus. The sequence goes on along the minus strand of NC_049226.1, from coordinate 79,813,287 downwards.
TTAAAAAGCAATCATTTAATGGTTCAAGATTTTGTAGGGCAGTGGTTTGGACTGGGCTCAGTTGGGCAGTTCTCATGTGAGTGCAGTCAGTGGGTGGGTTGAACAAGGGTGAGCCTTATGCATGTTTCTGGAGTTGGAGTCACACATCTGAAAGTTTCTAAAGCAGCACGTGAGGGCCAACTCCAATGCTAAGCACTTTCCACAGCTCTGCTTGCATCACTTTACTAAGGTTCTGCTGCCCAAAGAAAGTCACCTATCATGGATTCAAGGGATGGAGAAATGAACTCTAGCTCTTTTTTTTTTTTTTTCTAAGATTTTATTTATTTATTCATGAGAGACAGAGACAGAGAGAGAAAGAGAGAGAGAGAGAAAGAGGGAGGCAGAGACACAGGCAGAGGGAGAAGCAGGCTCCATGCAGGGAGCCTGATGTGGGACTCGATCCTGGATCTGCAGGATCACACCCTGGGCTGAAGGCGGCACTAAACCGCTGAGCCACCGGGGCTGCCCTGAACTCTAGCTCTTTAACCTTTTTTTTTTTTTTTAATTTTTTATTTATTTATGATAGTCACACAGAGAGAGAGAGAGAGGCAGAGACACAGGCAGAGTGAGAAGCAGGCTCCATGCACCGGGAGCCTGATGTGGGATTCGATCCCAAGTACCCAGGATGGCGCCCTGGGCCAAAGGCAGGCGCCAAACCGCTGCACCACCCAGGGATCCCTGAACTCTAGCTCTTAATTGAAGAAACTGGCATGTCGTATTGCAGTGGCATGGATGCAGGGAGTGGGCAGATTTGAGGCCTCTTTATGATTCACTCTACTCTCATTAGGCCTCTCATTTGAGGCCTCTTTATGATTCACTCGACTCTGGAAACCAAAGGAATTCATGCTGAGACATACGGGCTCCTTGACTATGTTGCTCTCTTGACCAACTCATTTGGAGCTTAATCTAACTCTATAGTGGCGTTTGGTCTCTTCCAGTTGATTTGTGGTCCTGAAATGTTATACCATGTTTCTTCTACATTATCCTTTTGGTATCTACTCCCTTTAATGTGAATTTACGTCCTGTCCATGCATTTTTGGTTACATATACTCTCTTCTTACCTCACTCGTCTTCCTTTTATTATCCTGTTTCTGTTTCCTATTTTATTTCTCCTGACAGTTTCCTGTATTTTTTACAGTGAGGTCTATTTTGCTATTATAGATCTGAAACAGTTTAATTGATTTTAAAAATAATCATTATATGTTTATTTTGTGCCAGGCACTGCTTGAAATGCTAGAAGCACACCAGTAAACAACACTCGGCCCCTGTCCTCAAGAATTTACGATTGGGTAAAAGCTCTGACTTCCTCAAATATAGTATTTTCAGAGGCACTGATCTCCCGCTGAGTTGGTGGGATACTTTTGTTCTCTTCTTCTGCAGTGGCCTATCAGAGATGCTTTGTTTGGCACTTGTCATCAGACTTAGGGGTTTCCTCTAAGGGGTCTGTCTTCTCATGTAATGGTCAGGTTTCCTTCTTGGGTCTGTATCTAGAGGAAATATTAACGTGTGTTCCTCCTTGTTCACGTCCCAGTTTTTGAGGATCATCATCTAGAGATCTAAACCCTGAAAGTCTAGATCTCTGTTAAAATACATAAAACACTCTATTTTCCCACATGTACTCTTGTACTTCCTTTCTTCGGTTTTGAAGATTTCCCAGGGAGGTGCCATACGACCCCACCTCCTTCCTCCACTTTTTTTTTTTTTCTTTTTGTACTTGGAGTTTCTGAATGGATGGCAGAAGGATTAGTGGACAGATTTTTGTAGAAAAATATCCTAGTTCATCATAAAATAGCTCTTGACTGGTATAGAGAAAGGTTCCGGTCTTCTGATCTCTTTGGTCTGTAGACTGTGAGGCTCTAAAGAGTCTTTCACTTGTTGGTGATGGGAGTGAAAAGGATCATTTGACAAGGAGAAATAGATTTTTTCTCGCCTTTCCCTACTTTGTTTTTACTGGTAATATTTTATGCATACAAATGAAATTTGTACTTAATACTGCCTCGCCTTTCAAAAAATAGTTCTAGTTAATAAATATGTTGAACAGCCTTTTGTGTAGATTTTTAAAAATTGTTGAGTGCTATAAAAATTTGTATCACACTGAAGGCAGACTGATGCTAGTGATAATATATGTAAAATTTGGCCAGTGTGAGAGTATAATATGCTTAAATATTTGACAGACACAAAATGTTCTTGATAGCATTCATGAGACTCTAGGAAATACTGTTTTAATGTGTGCTGTTAAAGTAGTTAGTCCTATCGGATACCCTGAAATTCAGAAATGTTGATACAGAAGTCTTCAACACTTGGGATCACTTGATTTCATTCAAGCATGCTAATCATCTCTCAGTGATATTTCAGATCTTTTATTTTCTCCTAAGTTTACCACACTCACCTGATTCCCAGAGTGTTTCTTAAACCTTCCTAAACTGATAAAATCAGATTCTAACTTGGAAATACACCTCCTAGGGGTGTCTCATTAGAAATTATATGATAGTGTTTTTCTAATAGGTTTTATCTGCTACCCAAACTTCTCTTATATACATGACTCTGTCCTTAAACGATCATTGATTTTTATTTGCTTTGGTTACTCATATTTCCTAACATGCATGTTTTCCCCCCTCACATCTGTCCCTTATTCTTAGATAGTATCAATTTTCTTCACCTAGTGTTTCTGTCTTTGAAAAAAGCAGAAGGATGACACTGTTAAATGGGCCATTTAACTGCAGAATGGCATGTCAGACATCCTTTTTCTATATATATAATGAGAGAGAGATGTATATAGGTTAATGTATGTATTTATAGAGATGAACATTACAGCTATTTTATGATATTTAAGACTAAATGCCACAGTTGTATTTTTTTAAGTAAGTCTAAACTTCCCTTAAAGGAAAGCTGAGAAAAGTAGTAATTTGGAACTAGTTGGCTTAACTTAAAAAGCTCCCCTGTGACATCGGAGTGTGTTTCATGCAATTGCTTTCTCAGACTTCCTCATTAAAATATTGACTACTCTTTTTCTTCAGTAAATGCTAATCCCGGCTCCCATGTACATGTATTTACATTTCACTGCAGGCAGCCTGCCAGGTTAGAAATAAAACCAATTTGTTAATATCACTATTTCCTTTTCAGCAAAGAAAATATGCATTAAATTAAAGACTTTCTAAAAATAATAAGAAGCGGCTCCTGTTGATAACCAACCATTTATTTGTCTCTCTGGTTTAGGATGTAACGGCTCATCTTTCTGAGCCTGCATTTCTCTGCTTCTCTCAGCTCTGGCCATCTCTGCAAAACTCTGGCTTCTGCAAGACCCTTGTCACAGGCCCCGAAGGTCACTCTGGCCCCTTCTCTTCACCTTTCCCACCTTTGCACTTTTGCTCATCCCTGCCAGCACCTATCTGAGAGTACAAAACACTACTTTTAAAAGAGCGTGAGCCAAGTATGGTTAATCCTGGCTGACAACATGCTGCTTTGCTGGAGCATTCTCTCCAGAAATCTTGGAAATCTTTGAACTGCAAGAGGGTCCCCATTTGATTTATGATTCATAAGTGGATCAGTGTTATTAAAATCCACAGGAGCCCTTTGTTCATGTAGCCGTTCTGAGGGCCACCCATCATGCACTTCCAGACACTCTTTTGCACAGGAGCACCTTCCTGGAGCCCATAGCTGTTTCTTAAATAATCCTTCAGCAGAAAGCAGCTGAACACCAAGGAGTTCTAGTAACTCTAGAATGTTTGTGCACGTTGGGTTATCCAGACTTGTAAAGTCAAGTGAATTTTCAATAAAGCCAACAAGTTATTAACCTTATCAGTATACTTTGCCTCGTTGGATGCTACTCTTTGTTGAATATTTTATTTATAAAATGGATTGATTGCTGTTGAGTATCATTCCTATGGCCCATAAGGAAAGAGGAGTCATTTGTAAATGTCACTGTATAGTTGGTGCCAGGAGAAGGGAAACCTGGCATCTAAAAATTGTTGCATGTATTTTATTAGTTTCCCCTGATTTTTCTGCTTGTTTCATTATGTTTTCCCTGTTGTTTTCCTCCCTAGTCAATGTTGGCCTTTGCTCTAATAAGGTTAGAAGAGTAAGGTCTTATTGATCATCTTTGTTTCATTTCTACTTTGAGAAAAATGTTAAAGAAAGAAGAGATTTAGCTTAACTAATTGATTACTTCCTTTCTGGATTTGCCTTAACTGGCTTTAAGATTTGGGGGGCCTTAGTTCTTAACTGCAAAGATTCCATAATGGCCATCAACATGGGAATCTGTTTCCCCCTTTGTTTTTTAAAGATTTTATTTATTTAGTTATGAGAGACACACAGAGAGAGGCAGAGACACAGGCAGAGGGAGAAGCAGGCTCCATGCAGGGAGCCTGATGTGGGACTCAATCGCAGGTCTCCAGGATCATGCCCTAGGTTGAAGGCAGGTGCTAAACCCCTGAGCCACCCAGGCTGCCCCTGTTTCCCCTTTTGAGCTCTTTTGTCTTTCAGTCATCTTTTTTTTTTTTTTTAAGATTTTATTTATTTATTTGAGAGTGAGAGACACAGAGTACAAGCAGAGAGGAGGGGCAGAGGGAGAGGGAGAAGCCGACTCCCTGCCGAGCAGGGAGCCCGACACAGGGCTCGATCCCAGGGCCCTGAGATCATGACCTGAGCTGAAGGTAGATGCTTAATGAACTGAGCCATCCAGTTTTTTTCCATCTCACTCCCATTCCGCTTGAAGGAAATTGTTGGCTTATCTCTTGCATTGTTGGTTTTATATTTCAGATTGGTAGAGCATCATGTCCATCTCCTAAAATCCTGTACAACCTTGAGATGGATTCCTAGTGGGGGCTTACTAGTCTTTCTGCTATAGTTTTTGGTCCTGAAAGTGTTCAGCATTGAGATACTTCTCAGGAAGACATATTTAGCAGTGCAGTGTTGTTCCGTGAGGAAAACTGCCTCATCCAGCTGGTAAGCAATTTATGCCCTGAAGCATGAAGATTTCATAGCCCTTGTAATTTTATCCTTTCTGGTGTCGCTGCAGGTGCTATTTTTATTCATATAAATATTTAATCTTCTATAAAACTTATTAAGCTGTTGGCCTCAATAATATTTTTTGGCAGCAAGTTCCCTAGGTTAAAGGGACACAGTCAAGTACAACAGCTTAGCTCAAGATCACAGTTTTAAATAAAGGTATAAAAGGTGATTTTCTGAGATTTTTTTTTTTTAAAAGACTCCAGCAAGGCTGTTTGGGGTTCAGCTGTGACATTTCCCAATAATGCTGCCACAGTCTCAGTAGCATTGAGTTGGCATTTGAGAGACCAGGAAGCAAGCTCAGTTGAAACTATAGTGAGAGTAGTAGTTATCATATGAGTGTTTTTTCTAGACCTTGCAAAGAGGAAGAACAGATAAAAAGTACGGGCAATATTCTTCATTTTCTTAGCTGCCAGCTTTCACGTTAAGGTTTTTGCATGGCATTTATTTATTTATTTATTTATTTATTTTTAAAGATTTGCTTTATTTACTCATAAGAGGCACAGGGAGAGAGAGGCAGAGATGCAGACAGAGGGAGAAGTAGGCTCCATGCAGGGAGCCCCATGCGGGACTTGATCCTAGGACCCCAGGTTCATAACTTGAGCCAAAGACAGATGCTCAACCACTAAACCACCCATGTGCCCCTACCTGACTTTTAATTCATGGAATTATTTTTCCTTATTAGACTTCTTTTACCCTCTTAAAGTAGTTGGCTACTTTTGATGAATAACCTCTTTTCTTGTAAAAACATAAAATTTCCTGAGTTTTTTGATTTGTTGGAGGACCACCCAGCCATGGGGAGTAGGGTGACTGGCATCTTCTAGTTCCTTTTAGATATTGTCTGGAGATTAAGTGGAGATTTCCCCAGTAGAATTCAATTGAGGCAGATCCACCCTGGACATCTTAAACATAAGTACATTGGCTAACCAGAAGGATGTGAGTTGACTCTGGAGTCATTTATTTCTTTGTCATCTTGGATATTTATAGTGGTTGGTGCATTTGACCTTGAACATTATGGACATTTGTACCACAGAATAGTCTGGCATACATAGACCTATTCTGGCTTAGAGGGTAGACAGTTGAGTTGATCTCTTTTGGCAGCCGTAATATAAGAAGAGTAGGATCCTCAAGGAGGAAAAAAATGAATATACATGTTTTTAATAGAATGCAAACCATGGGACATATAATGGGAATTAAAAATGATGAGGGCTGTCTGAATTCAGAGAAGGAATTGGTTACTGTTGCCCAGCTTCAAGAGAAGCTGATACTTGAACTGGGTCTTCAGGATTCTTGAAGTTTGGACAAGGGATGTGGAAGTTAGGGGAGAGAAGGTAACTGTCGGGGGCGGGTAGCGGGTGGTGGTAATGCAAAAATGGCAAAACTTCAGTGTAATAGGTTTTGTGACTTGTAAAATAGATTCTCACCTAAAGAATCATTAATGAAATTAAGTGTTGGCTCAGTCCATCTTATGTGGAACTGAATTTAGTGCTAATCTTTCTTTTATTGATTGCTATCCATTTTATTGACATAATTCTTTAAAATCTCCTCATGGATCCACATATCAGAGCCCAGTATTTTCTTAAACTCCTTCAACTCCTGTTGCTTAGCAGCTCTTTAACTTCCTAAGTTAAATAAGTGACCAAACTCTCATATATGCTGATGGAATGGAAGAGGGGACCACACATTGGAAAACAGGGTAGCAGCGTTTTATATGGTTGAATATACAGGTACCATATGACCAGAAAACCTGTTCCTAAGGGTTTTCCCAAGAGGGATAAAATTTGTGTTCATGCAAAAACCTGTCTGTTAAGGTTTATAGTGCTTCATTCATAATCTCCCAACTTTGGAAATTGTCCAGGTGTCCTTCAGTTGGTGAGTGGATATAAGCAGTAGTCTAGCCATATGATGGGATACTATTCAGCAATAAGAAGGAATGAATTCCTGATATGTGCAACAACATGACTGAATCTCAAATGCATTATGCTAAGTGAAAGAAGCCAGACTCTGAAATCTCCATGCCATTGATTGCATTTATGTTGCAAAGCTATAGGAATAGAGAATGTATCAGTGGTGGCCAAGGACTAGGGCTGGGCAAGGAGTTTGGAGGAGTGATGGAACTGGGTGTGGTGGTGGTTACCTGAGTATACATTTCACAAAACTCATAAAACTGTACACTAAAGGGAGACCAGAGTGGCTCAGTGGTTCAGCGTCTGTCTTTGGCTCGGGTCATGATCCTGAGATCCTGGGATTGAGTCCTATATCAGGATCCCTGCAGAGAGCCTGCTTTTCCCTCTTCCTGTGTCTCTGCCTCTCTCTCTTTCTCTCTGTGTCTCTCATGAATAAATAAATAAAATCTTAAAATAAAATGACCCCAGGACTGTCCCAGATGAATGGGCAGGGGGTTGGAGGCACAAAGGCAAGGTAATCCCTAAGCAAACGTGCCAAGCAGGCAATGCAAATCTCTGCCCTCCTCTTCCCCTTCCCTCTCTATGTGCTTCCTGGCTGCCTCCCTTCCAGGAGTCGAGGCCCTCCTTGCTATGTCTGGCTGCATCAGGCACCACAATCTGGCCTGATTTTGCTGCTTGAAGGCCTGTGTGATAACCAGCCCACCTTAAAAAAAAAAAACAAAAAAACAAAAAAAACAAAAAAAAAAAAACAAAACTGTACACTAAAAAGGATGACTTTTCTTTTATATAAATTAAATAACCTTGACTCTAAGAAAGAAGTAGGCAATAGTCTGATGTTCACAAATCTGACATTATGACCTCACATTGATACCCTGTGGTTGAACCGTATATGCTTCTCATGGTAGCATCTTCTACATCTTAAGAAGCTTTGTTTTGAAACTTCTATCATCCCTTGAAGGAATTGTTATTTAAAAACCCCTTAGATTTTTGGTGGAGATGCTGAAAGACACTCAACCAACTGAGTCACCCAGGTATGCCTGGCCCATTTTCTTTTGAAATGGATTTGAAGTGGCTCATCTTAGAAAAACAGATATTCTAAAGTTTATTCACTTTGTGGGGTTGTGTTGCCACTTCCATGCCCTTCACTTTGATGGAACAGTCTCTCCATTTCACCTTGGACAACTTTCTACCTTCTTTCTTGGTCTCAGCTTCTCTTCTCAAAAGTGAGCGATTACAGATGATTTGAGAAATCATCTCCTCAGTGGCTTCCAAGTATCCATTATGTCCCCTTTCATTACATTCGTCACACCATATTTATTACTTATTAATTCACCTTCTACATTAGACTATAAGTTCAGTGGGACCAGTTTTCTTTTATTTACTGTGATATCCTCAGCAGACAGGAGGCACTAGTGAAATATTTGTTGAATAACTGGACAGATGTAGGGCACCAGCCATCCCATGAGGGTCTTCCCTCATTCTGCTGACTACATCTGACTGCATGTTTATACCATTCTGTTTTAAACTGGGTAGAAGACTGGTGGAAATAGTTGAATCAAGTATCATCTATGTGCAAAAAAGTTGTTGGTAAGGGGATTGCCGTTACGATTAGTTTTGGTGGATCTGAATGCTTTGTTAACATTTCTTTTTTGGTACATGGTTTGAATCTTTGCCTGTTTCTTTCAGCTGGAATGTAACTAGGTGGCAGCTCCTTCAAATGATTGTTTAGTATGGTCATCTTTGTGCTCTTCATAGTTTATGTATGAGTAGCATTGAGTATGTAGTTGGTGGTTGGTCTCTTGACCTATGCACAATGGCAATTGCTCCTTAGGGTGGCAAGTCCCAAATGGCAAATTATTTGGGCTTTCCAATTTCGACACAGATCTGTGATTATTTATACATATTGATGGATTGATTTTTTTTAACTAGTTACAGTCATTGATTGTGGACTAGCATTTTAAAAAGTAGGTTTCTGAAAGGAAGTAAATATGTGGCCATTACATAGAACTTACATACTATGTATATCTGTGCTGGATATAGAGCCTTTAACTTTAAAATTAAACCATCTTGGATTTTTGTATTAAATGTTGATGCAATTATCAAAGCCCCATTCCTCCATTTACTGTAGTTCTTTGTTCTTAATGGAAATTTAGGTCAGTACTGAACAGTGCCAGGGCATCCCAAGAATTTCCTCCAGAAAACAAGGATGCCAGACATGCAGAAGGTCAGCAACACTTGGCAAAGTTATGTTCCCTCCTTGTGGCAGCAGTACCTGGTCCAGTTGTTAAACAGTGACTTGCAAAAGGATTTCCTTTTTCTCCTTTTTTTTTCTTTTTTTCTTTCTTAAAGCTCTTTCCCTTCCCAATGTAAAATTATTTTATATCGAGTTCTCTCTGAAAGCAATGTATCTGTTTAGAGAAAAATGGAAAGTAACTATGCCCCATTTTCAAACAGCTACGTTCCCTGCAGCTAGGCTCTGCAGAATTTTGAGTCTTTTGAGTCCAGATGATAACTGCATAAGAGCATCAGGGTGAGGTTGGAGGTAGGTACAGCAGGGAGAGGTTAATTTTCCCATTGAGATGGAAACATCTACATCCTGAAGCCAGTCCAGTGCTCTCTTAGAGATAGTAGACACATAGCACTAGATGCCATTGATTTAACTTTAGTATCTACCTATTACTATTTTGTTCTGATTTTTTTTTTTTTTTTTGGCTCATGATTTCCAAACTACATTCATTCTTCAGTTAACAAATATTAACTCACCGCCTCCTCTGTCTTTGACACTTTCTGGGTCTTCGGGATGCGTCTTGTCTTTAAAATGAGCCAAGCGCTTTCCCCTTGTTTTCTGTTATCCTTCCAACTATGGAAAGCCAGTAGGACTTTTCTTTATCATCCCCACTAGGAAATGAGAGAGTTTGTGGCTTTCCTCTGAGATTGCACATGAAGTTATTGGCAAGATTGGGACTAGAAACCAGTTCCAAGAAATGTGCTCCCAGCTAACCCCACCATTCATTATACCAGTCAAGACCCGCGGGTGGGGAGTGGCAGTAGTCAAGGTACCCCTTTTGGATTGGTGCCTGTTGTATTTGTCCTTGGATTGTGACCTTCTGAAGGACCACTGAACAGCTTGTCTTTGAGAAATGACCTGCCATTTTCAAACAGCATCAAGGAGAGTCAATTAGACAACAGGACGGGAAGCAAAGTATTGAGTTTTAAATTTTCTTTTTCTGTATTTGGAAAGAGAAAAATGTGTGACTCAGGGAGAAGTTGTAAAGCAAAAACAGTTTTTATTTAAAATTCTTTTTGCCTGTAGAGACACTACTAATCAGAGTGGGTTTCTTTTTTCTTGCCTCCCCCTTCCCCCACTCCTGTGCTTCTTTTATTTTTTATTTTTTTAATTTATTTTTTTATTTTTGGAAGGGGAGGGATGACCCTGCTGAGTTTTGGAGTATGCCTGTAGCAGCTTTTAGCAAATCACAATCCCAGCAGTAGGTTCAGCTTTGAAGAAAGATTTACAAATCTCTCACTGCTTTATAAATATCTGCATTTATATCTTAAAGAAGAAGAAGAAAAAGCCCCTCACGGTCGGCCTCAGCCTTCTCGCCCTCTCCCCCCTCCCCACTTCCCCTTTTCTTGCTTTCCTCTTTCAGAAATTAAAGATTGTGATGTGTGCAGGAAATGAGGGTCTATAAAATTGTGATAAAATGTTCCTGCAAAATTGCCTTTGAATTTTCGCCTTGAATTGCAGGCGAAATGAAATTGTTCGCTTTCAGCATTGCTTTGTTTTTGACCCCTTTTTGTGAATTCTCAAAGGAAAGAAACATATTCCCATCTTTTATAGTAATCAAATTTATCTGGCATCTCTCAGCCTCTTGAATTACTTATGCTAGAGTTGGCCAGCCTCAGGAAGGCTGTGGCTGGTTTATTTATTTATTGTTCTAAAGTGAGGGTTTTTGACATGAGGTTCCCTACATCATCCTAGGGGAGTATAGGAGAAAAATCGAAAGTGCTTTCTGACATTGCATATGTGTCTTATGTATATATGTGCATACGTGTTGGAAAGGTAAAAGAAATAACAGGGGACTTCATGACCATAGGTCATGGCTGTTTAATATTTTCATGTGAGAGGGAAAAAATTTCATGTTACTGAGATAAAATTATATGGAAAAAGAAAAAAAAATCTGGGAAAACACTTTGCATTTGAACAAAAGTACTAACAGTAACTGGTTGTAAACCTGTTTAGAAACTAGTTGGTTTCTAAACTAGTTGGTTTACCAAGTATTATTTCTCTCTCTTTCTCTCTTTTTAAGATTTTATTCATTTATTCATGAAAGATACAGAGAGAGGCAGAGACACAGGCAGAGGGAGAAGCAGGCTCCATGCAAGGAGCCTGATGTGGGACTCGATCCCAGGACCCCAGGATCATGCCCTGGGCCAAAGGCAGACACTCAACCGCTGAGCCACCCAGGCGTCCCACCAAGTATTATTTCCCTAACAGGTGATTATATCATCTTGTAATCTGAGGGGTTTAATAGGACTGTTTCATATAAGAATGTGGGATCAGAGGGCAAACATGGGCCATCCCCTGGAGCCGCATGCCGGCGAGCCCAGCCTTGCCTGGTTACCCCGGGTTCTCCTGTGACACAATTGATCCTCTTTTTATTTCCAGCGCCTTGTGTTTATGCTCAAAAAAACCTAGGCTGCAGGTGCAAACCTACAGAAATCAGATCCAAGTTTCTAAAGTAAATCTCTCTTACGTTGAGAAAATGAAATAATATACAACTATCAGGAAGAGCAGATAAATGTACTTTGTGTGGCCTAACGTCCACTGGGCTCAAGTTAAAAATTTGCCAAGAGCAATTATTTTTTGAAACTATGACTAATGCCTCACACACCTGTTGTCCAAGCCTATGCTAAGAAACTGTGATGCATACAGTTCCTGGACTTCTTCCATGGGTAAACATTTCTAGGTTTTAACAAGTAACCTCTGTAAAGCTCTAAACAGTTATTTCATTTCTTTCCTATCGTGTTTTATAATATAAGCAAAATATGTTTGTGCCACTACCTATTCTCTCCCTACTAAATTTTCAAAGGTTTTCATTGTGTGTTTCTGGCTTATTACCTATACATTTCCTAAACAGGAACTCACATAAATACCAGACACCTTCTTTACAGCAATTCTTCTTTAGGTCAGTAAAAGGTCCATAGAAGTTTAAGAAAATATAAAATAAAAGTCCTTAGGGGAAGGTGTGATGTGTGTAGTTTGGGTATCCCTTACACACTCAACTCCTTTGATAGTGTAGACTTTCAGAATTCTTGGAAGAGAGGATGACATGCAAGTCACTGATGGAAAACATCTATCTTTGCATCAGCATCTTAGTAGAACAAATCTCAGGATTAAGCAAAAAGTCAGCAGGTTCAGTGTAAGTGAAAAGGTTTGCATTGAATTCATTAGTAACATTAGATTTACTTCAGAAATACTTATTTTAACAATCATTACCTGTGACTAAATTTCTGATAATTTTTGCAGTCGAAGGAACCAACCAACCCAACTGTCACATTTTGTTTTTGATGAAAAAGAGAAGAAGATTCGAGAAGATTTAAATGCAAAAGCCTAAGTTTTCACAGCATTTCCCAGGAGGCTACAGATTTCAAGAGGATGTAGCATTCTTTATGAGCCGTGTACCATAGATCAGCAACTTGCATTTCAATGGCTCCTTTTTTCCCTTCTATATATATAAAAAAAAAAAACCTCAACGTTTATATAAATACTTTCACCCACAGAGGAGTGGATTACTGTGATTCTTAATTGTGGCAGATGAGGAAATAGAAAGCTCAGTGTTTATTTGAAATAATTTTAAAAACAGTTCTCTTCTCTCTCCTCAGAGAAGGCAAATACTTTTCTGGTTTGGACACAGTAATTTAAATGTGTCCAGTTTTGCAGTTGTGCCTGCGAATCAATTTAGTGTGGGTTTGTTCACATCTAAAGGAAAGTTAAATGCTGACTTTGAAAGTAGAGAAACGTTCCATAGATATCCTTTGCTTTCAAAAAGCTTGCGTTTGACTGTGATCCTTAAAAGCTCTTATTGAACTATTTTCTTTTCCTGTTTGCAAAATTCACAAAGGGCTGTTCTGTAAGCCCTCTTCACATTTTCCCCAGTTTGTCCTAAATTTTGCCTCAGGGGAATAAACAGCAACAGTGTTCAATTTCCCATTCTGAATGTATATGCCAACACCGAGAGCTTTTATTACGAGGAAAGAAATCAAATCATTGTCACCTAAAGTGCTAATTATGGCTGATAAATGTATGGCATACACTTAATGCAAAGAGAGCTTAGGAAATGATACACCTTCCATAATTACAGTGACCAACCTAGCTCCATCAATCTAAATTTTTTTTCAATCCACGTTCATTTGGGTGGCTTTATTTTTATTAAATGGCTTTCTTAAGCCTCAACAGCCCCACTTGCTGCTAATAAGGAGGCTCACGTTAAGTATTTTGGAGCCGCTGCACTAGGAGGCCTGTTACACGACACACGTGGAGGTGAGCGCACCCACCTGAACGGGAGCCTCCAGCACGTACTGACATGTGTCTCCCACGGGGTGCGGGGCTGCAAACCGAGGGTGAGATTTGCCACTCTTTGCTCGCCTAATGATGTTCTGTATCTGGTTAACTAAGGATAGGACATTGCAATTTCAGGGGGGCCTGACATCCTTGCGTGGAGCTGCCGGCAGACCCTTTGGCCCCCTCCCCGGGGACATTACTGACCCAGGGAGTTAGGCCTGCTGCCCCCGGAACCTTCTCTTTCCCTGTTTTATCCCATGAAAGAAAGCCACCCTGCTCTGCAGAGCCGACTTGTTTGTGGTCCCTAATCAAACCTGACACCTTTCCACAAATGAAATCAAAGTAGGTTTTAATTAGACCAGAGGATGCTTATTTCCTTGGAAGCTGCCCCAGCCCCTCTCCCTCGGGTCCTCCGGCTCACACACTCAGTGGTTGCACACGCACGTGCACAGTGGGCCGCAGAAGCGCTGCCCCCAGCGTGTGTGAGTTCGTGGCAGGCTGCAGGGCCAACTCGGTTTTGCCAACTTGGTTACCACCGTTCTCGGCTTGGGGGTGTTGATATCAGACCCGGCCCAGGTGCCCCCCGTGGGAGCCGGCCCATCTGCGCCACGTTCTCAGCAGCAGCTGAAAATCTAACCTCCTCTTTGTTGGTTTTTGCTGTTTTTCTTCATTCGTTCCCCCCTCCTCCCTGTCTCTTTCTCCATGACTCCTCTCAAGCTCTAAATCTCCTTAATTCTTCTTAAACTGTCTCACATTTCTCTTTCTGGATATTGTTTTTATTTTTCACTCTAGACTTTTAGCAGAGAGCTACTTGTTCTAAAATCTGTATTTCGGAGGACAGCGAAGAGGCCCGTACTTCTTCCACTTCCCTTTGGTTACCTATCTGAGGATCTTTGTGGGCTTGGGGGAAATTAGCGCTCCCTGGTTGAATGAAAGACTTAGCGGGAAATATTGAATTCTGCACTTAGGATTCCTTTTTAAATCTTAACTTTCTTCCTGAATTCAGTTTTCGTTGTATCTAGCTGTATACGGTTAAGTTGAAACAGTTCTGTTTCATTATACAATTATACAGCTACATACAGCTCTATGGGTACATCTTGATGTACAAAGATGTAGTTTTATGGAATACATTTTTTTCTTTTACTCTTAGCTAACACTTTGTAAAAAAAATTTTTATTTGTTTGACAGAGAGAGAGAGAGAGAGAACACAAGCAGGGGGAGTGGCAGACAGTGGGAGAGCGAGAAGCAGACTCCCCACTGAGCAGGGAGCCCAATGAAGGGCTTGATCCCAGGACCCCGGGATCATGACCTGAGCCGAAGATAGATGCTTAACTGACTGAGCCACCCAGGTGCCCTATTAGCTAACAGTTCTTCACTCAATTTTCAAGTTGCCCATTCCTTCCTATCTTTAGTAGGATTTGGTCTCTTTAAAAATAGTAAACATTCGGACTCATTCCAATGGGTTCTTGATTACATAGGTAGGATGATTTAAAGAAAAAAACAACTTTTTTTTTTTTTTTTTAAGATTTAATTTATTTTAGAGAGAGAGCACACACGAGGGAGGGAAAGGGTAGAAGGAGAAACAGACTCTGCTGAGCAGGGAGCCCGACTCACAGGGCTCAATCCCAGGATCCTGAGATCGTGACCTGATCTGAAGGCAGATGTTTAACCAATGGAGCCACCCAGGCACCCCTCCGACACACACACACACACACACACACACACACAAGATTATTAAATAAAGATAATTAAAAGATTTGTCATTGTAGCTTGAAAAACTCTGAAAGTGTCAGAAATATTTTAAGAAACTTCCGGTGAGTTTAAAAGACTAGTATTTCCTGAAATGTATACGTTGTAGTTGAACATATTTAATCATAATGATCAAAGAATAAATGTGATGTTAATTGTGGTATTGTATTATCATAGTGGAAGTGATAATGTACTTACTGATTTGGTAATCAGTTTTAGAAAACTAAATAAAAGTTTATTTCACGAGGCAGGGCAAGATGGAGGAAGTCACCTGTCCCCACCAACTTACCTAGATAACTTTCAAATCATCCTGAAAACCAACGAATTTGGTCTGAGATTTAAAGAGAGAACAGCTGGAATGCTACAGTGAGAAGAGTTTGCGCTTCTATCAAGGTAGGAAGATGGAAAAAAAAAGTTTATTTCACAAAGCCACTCCCTAAAAATAATAAAGAAGTGCTTTATTATTTTATTATACCTAAAAATAATAAAGAAGTAATTGGACTTCTTTTTTTTTTTAAGATTTTATTTATTTATTCATAGACACAGAGAGAGAGAGGCAGAGGGAGAAGCAGGCTCCATGCAGGGAGCCCGATGTGGGACTGGATCCTGGGTCTCCAGGATCACACCCCAGGCTGCAGGTGGTGCTAAACCACTGCGCCACCAGGGCTGCCCCTGTAATTGGACTTCTTAATTATGCAGTTTGTGGTAGTTAGGTGTAAGTCAAATAGTAAAATATTAGGAGTAATTCCATTCAGTAGCGTATACCCTAGAAAAATTAAAACCTGTGCCCACACAAAAACTTGTACAGAAAGCTTCATAGCAGCATGATTCATAATAACTGAAAGGTGGAAACAACCCCAAATCCACTGATCAATGAGTAAATAAACAAAATGTGGTATATCCATACAATGGAATATTATTTCGATCATAGGAAGAATGAAGTACTATAATATGGATGAACCTTGGGAATGATTATGCTAAGTGAAAGAGCCAGACATAAAAGATAACGTATAAAATGTTCCAAATAGGCAGATATATAGACATTGAACATAGATTAGGAGTTGTCTGTCTGGTTGGGAGAGGAGGAAGGTGGGTTATGTAGAGGGGAAGAGCTAAAGGGTGTTAAATTTCTTTTTGGGATCATGAAAACTGATGTTGGCATAACTGAGTATACATCAAATCATACATTTTAAGTGGGTGAGTTATATGATATGTGCATTTATAGCTCAAGGCTATAAGAAAAAAATTAGGACTTGTATTTGTATGGTTTATGGTCTTCAATGCTAATGAGCAAAGAAAAAAATCCAATTACTTTTGAAAAAGACAACTATTGTTTGCTTAAAGATACTTTGGCTAGAGTGAAATTTCTGGGTTAACACTCCAGCTAATATTATACATATTGATATTCTATCCTAGGACTTGCATTTTTGTTGTAACAGAAATAATTTATTTTGTGAGTGAAGCTCTGTAAATAATTTCTTTCTATTGGCTATTTTTAACATTTCGATATAAATCAGGTCAAAATTTAAGGAGAGTAAGAAAAGAGGAGTCAGAAGTCGAGTCAATTATTATTATTATTATTATTATTATTATTATTATTATTATTATTTTTTTTATTAATGATAGTCACAGAGAGAGAGGCAGAGACATAGGCAGAGGGAGAAGCAGGCTCCATGCACTGGGAGCCCGACATGGGATTTGATCCCAGGTCTCTAGGATCGTGCCCTGGGACAAAGGCAGGCGCTAAACCACTGCGCCACCCAGGGATCCCGAGTCAATTATTTTTAAAATTGTATATGATGCTAAGCCTTTCACATTTAAGTTTGAAAATAGAAATCTTTAATTTTTGTTTTAAAAATTATAAACTAGATAATGGAAGCAATACTTTTCTGTTTCTTATGTTTCTTACCTTTTTTGAGTGTAAAATTTAGCATTGATTTAGAGAATCATATAAAACATATTACGCATATATGTTTTATATATACATTCAATATACCTGATTTTTTTTTAAGATTTTTATTTATTTATTCATGAGACACAGAGAGAGAGAGAGAGGGATGCAGAGACACAGGCAGAGGGAGAAGCAGGCTCCATGCAGGGAGCCTGACGTGGGACTCCATCCCAGGTCTCCAGGATCGGGTCCGGGGCTGAAGGCGGCGCTAAACTGCTGAGCCACCTGGGCTGCCCCATACCTGATTAATAAAACTCCTATGCTACCACCCAGATTGAGGAACAGATCGCCGTCAGCTTCCCTGAAGTCCTTTTGGTGTCCTCTTGAGGACAATCTCTTCATCCTTTCCAAAGATAACCTCTATCATACTTTTTGAGATAATCATTTCCTTTCATTGCTTTATAGTTTGCCAATCCCTGATTTTAGTGATTGTGTAGCTATAGTTTATTCATTTCCATCATTGTCCAGTATCCTATAATTACATCAAAATGTATTTATCTTGGGATGCCTGGGTGGCTCAGTGGTTGAGCGTCTGCCTTTGGCTCAGGGCGTGATCCCCAGGTTCTGGGATCAAGTCCTGCATCGGGCTCCCCCCAGGGAGCCTGTTTTTCCCTCTGCCTGTGTTTCTGCCTCTCTGTGTCTCTCATTATAAATAAATAAATTTTTTTTAAAAGTATATATCTTTTCTATTCTTTTTTTTAAAGATAGAAATACTTTTTATGTTTGATTATTTTTTTTAAAGATTTTATTTATTCATGAGAGAGAGAGAGAGAGAGACAGAGAGAGAGAGGCAGAGACACAGGCAGAGGGAGAAGCAGGCTCCAAGCAGGGAGCCTGACGTGGGACTCGATCTGGGGTCTCCAGGATCAGGCCCTGGACTAAAGGCGGCACTAAACCGCTGAGCCACCAAGGCTGCCCTGTTTGATTATTTTTAAGTGTTTATTTTAATCACCAGGTGCTCATCAAGGCCGGTGGACTCCTTAATCCCCATCCCTATTTGACACATCCCTCCACCTACCTCCCCTCTGGCAATCATCAGTTTGTTCTTTGCAGCCAAGAGTCTGTTTCTTGGTTTGTCTCTCTCTCTTTTTGTCCTTTGTGTGTTTGTTTTGTTTCTTAATTCCCACATATCAGTGAAATCATGTGGTATTTGCCTTTCTCTGACTACCTTATTTTGCTTAGCATTACACTCTCTAGCTCCATCCCTGTCATTGCAGATAGCTAGATTTCATTCTTTTTCCTAGCTGAGCAATATTCTATTGTACGTATATATCATATTTATTTATTCATCATTTGATGGACAGTTGGGCTACTTCTATAGTTCAGCTATTGTATAACACTACTATAAACATAGGCGTGCATATGTCCCTTTGAATTAGCGTTTTTATATTTGGGGGTAAATACTCAGCAGTAAAATTGCTAGATTGTAGGGTGCATCTATATTTAACTTTCTAAGGACCCTCCATACTGTTTTCTAGGGTGGCTGTACCAATTTGTATTCTACCAACAGTACCCAAGGTTCCTTTTTCGCCACATCCTTGCTTGTGTTTCGATTCGAGCCATTCTGACAGGTGTGAGGTGATAGCTCATTGTAGTTTTGATTTGCATTTCCCTGATACATGATAATGAGCATCTTTTCATGTGTCTCTTGGCCATCTGTATGTCTTCTATGGGAAAATATCTGCTCGTGTCTTCTGCCCTTTTTTAATTGGATTATTTGTTTTTTGCATATTGAATTTGATAAGTTCCTTATATATTTTGGATACTAACCTTTATCAACTGTGTCATTTGCAAATACCTTTTCCCATTCCATAGGTTTCCTTCCTGTTTGTCAATTGTTTCCTTCGCTTTGCAGAAGCTTTTTGTTTTGGTGTAGTCCTAATAGTTTATTTTTGCTTTTGTTTCCCTTGCCTCAGGAGACAGATCTAGAAAAAAGTTACTACAGCTCACATCAAGGAAGTTACTACCTGTGTAATCTTCTAGGCCTTTCATGATTTGAGGTCTCATGTTTAGGTCTTTAATCCATTTTGATATTATTTTTGTGTATGGTATAATCCATTTCAACATATTTTTGTTTAGGGTATTTTTGTGTATGGTATCATTCTTCTGCATGATGCTGTCCAGTTTTCCCAATACCATTTGTTGAAGAGCCTGTCTTTTCTCAATTTGATATTCTTTCCTGCTTTGTTGAAGATTAATTGACCATTTCATTATGGGTTTATTTCTGGGTTTTCTATTCTGTTCCAATGATCTATATGTCTATTTTGGGGCCGTTACCCTACTGTTTTTAATAGTATAGCTCTATAGAACAACTTAAAGTCTGGAATTGTGATGCCTCAGCTCTGCTTTTCTTTTTCAAGATTGCTTTCTATTCAGGGTCTTTTGTGGTTC
The DNA here is from genome assembly GCF_011100685.1 of Canis lupus familiaris. Lineage (NCBI taxonomy): Eukaryota > Metazoa > Chordata > Mammalia > Carnivora > Canidae > Canis > Canis lupus. Next base: position 79,793,678 of record NC_049226.1, on the reverse strand, counting down.
CATACAAATTTTAGGATTGTTTGTTCTAGTTCTGTGAAAGGTGCTATTGGTATTTTGATAGGGATTGCATTAAATGTGTAGATGAGGGCAGGGCAGCCCTGGTGGCTCAGCGGTTTAGCGCCTGCCTTCAGCCCAGGGTGTGATTCTGGAGACCCCAGATCAAGTCCTGCATCGGGCTCCCTGCATGGAGCCTGCTTCTCCCTCTGCCTGTGTCTCTGCCTCTCTCTCTGTGTCTCTCATGAATAAATAAAATTTTTTAAAAATTAAAATAAATAAATAAATGTGTAGATTACCTTCAGTGGTATAGACATTTTAACAATTTTTTTCTTCTAATCCATGAGCACAAAATGTCTTTCCACTTCTTTGTGTCATATTCAATCTCTTTCTTCAGTGCTTTGTAGTTTTCAGAGTACAGGTCTTTTACCTCTTTGGTTAGCTTTATTTCTAGATATTTTATTATTTTGGATGTAGTTATAAATGGGTTATTTTCTTAATTTCTCTTTCTGCTGCTTCATTATTGGTATATAGAAATGCAACATACTTCTGTACATTTACTTTGTATCCTGCCACTTTACTGAGTTAATTTATCAGGTCTAGCAGGTTTTGGGTGGAGTTGTTTGTATCACATCATCTGTGAATAGTGAATGTTTTACTTCTTTATCAATCTGGATGCCTTTTATTTTATTTTTATTTTCTGATTGCTATGTCTAGGACAGTTCTATGTTGAATAAAAGTGGTGAGAGTGGACATCCTTGTCTTGTTCTGGACCTTACAGGAAAGGCTCTCAGTTTTTTGCATTGAGGATGATGTTTGCTATGGGCCTCTTATGTTGAGTTTTGTTCCATCTAAACCTTTGTTGAGGGTTTTTATCATAAATGAATGTTGTACTTTGTCAAATGCTTTTTATATATCTATTGAAATAATCATATGGCTCTTACCCTTTCTCTTAGTGATGTAATGTGTCAAATTAATTGATTTGCAAATATTAAATAACCTTTACAACCCAGGAATAAATCCCACTTGATTATAGTGAATGATTTTTTTAATGTATTGTTAGATTCACTTTGCTAGGATTTTTTGAGAGTTTGGAATATTATTAAAAATGCCACTATAGACATATTTATATATGTATTTTGGTACAATTAGACAAGGTTTTTTTTTTTTTTTTTTTTTTTTTAGAGCATATATGCCTAGGAATAGCAGTAATGGGTTACTGCCTATGACATCCTCAGCTTGAGTTTTAAACGTCAAAATGTTTTTCAGAGTGGTTTTTTTTCAGTTTACAATCTCACTAGAAGTATTTTAAAACTACCATTATTTAATAACTTCCTCAATACTTGATAATGCCTGAGTTTTTAATTTTAGTCAATTTAGTGGTAATGCTATCATTTTGTGTTTATTTGTATAGCCATGATTATTAATGGGATTTTACACCTTTTCATAATTAGGTTTTGAAATCAACTTTTTGTTAGATCTATTCCTAATTATTCAACTTTTTTGATGTTGTTATAAATAGTATCTTTAAATTTTATTTTCTAACTTTCTTTTGCTGATTTATAGAAATTCATGTGATTTTGTATGTTGGTTTTGCTCAAGTGTCCTTTTTAATAATTTATCACTAAATTGGGCAGCCTGGGTGGCTCAGTGGTTTAGCCTCACCTTCGGCCCAGGGTGTGGTCCTGGAGACCCGGGATCGAGTCCCACGTCAGACTCCCTGCATGAAATGGAGCCTGCTTCTCCCTCTGCCTGTGTCTGTCTGCCTCTCTCTCTCTCTCTCTCTCTCTTTCTGTGTCTCTCATAAATAAATAAATAAAATCTTTAAAAAAAATAATTTATCACTAAATTATTTTGTATATTAAACATGCACAGTTATATCGTGTCAGGAAAACAACTGCTTACTTTGCTTCATTTAATCCTTATATATTTTGTTTCTTTTTCTTGCCTCATTGTGTTGGCTCTGATCTTTAGTACAATGCTTAGTTGTAGAGGTAATGAGTATCCTCTTTTTCTTTTTTTTTTTCTGGTTTCAAGAGGGAAAGCATTTCTACATTGAATGTGATAATTGCTGTAGTTTGGGGATAGATAACCTATGTCTAATTAAAAAAAAAAAACTTTCATTTCCTAGATTGCTAAGTTTTTTTTAAGTGTAAATGGGTTGCTAAATTGTACTAACTTTTTAAATCTTACTTAAATGATTGTATAATTTTTCTTCTTTAATTTATCAATATGGTAAAATATATTAATTGATTTACTAATATTAAATTAACCTTGTATTTCTTGTATAAAACCAAATTAATAATGACACTATCTTTTTATATACTGCTACTATTTCTTTAACTGAATTCATACTTTTAGCTCTTTTCTAGATTTTTCCTCATATCTCAAATCTTTCTCTTGGGACTACTTCTGCCTTTTCTTAGATTATAATTTCCTTTAGTGAAGACATTCTTGTTGCAAACTTCATCAGTTTTTATTTGTTTAAAAAAATGTTTTTATTTCCTCCACATTCTATAATAAGGAATCTGACTCCTCCATTGCTGATGGCTTTTAAGCCTCACCTTCTTTTTCTTCCCCTCTGCTCTATATCTGAGTAAGTGGATAGGAAAGTCCAGATGCTTTCTCCTTTGGCCTCAGTGGTAGAGTCAAACCACACAAGCCCTTTCTTGCGTCTCCTCCTAGGCCCACCCCCTAACAACAATATGAGCCCCCATGCTAGTCATCTTTCAACAGAAGACCTTGAGAGGCCTGCCATGTTCTCCCTAGAAAGGTTCAATTATGTAAGCGATAAACTTTTCATCCCTCTTCATGTGTGTGTTTATGTTGTATGTGTGACATTGGTCTCAGCATCCAAACCAAATTTTCGGTGAGGGTCTACCCTGTCTCCCTCCAGTATGCCCAAAACATTCTTAAGAGATATTTTCTCTTAGTATAGAATTTCATTTTTATAAGTATTTTCTTTTACCATAATGAGGATACTATTCTACTGTCTTTTGGCTTTCAGTGATGCTATTGAGATGTCAGATGTCCATCTAATTACTGTTCTGTTGAATGTAATTTCTCTTTGTATTCTTTTTTTTTTATGGCTGAGGTTAAGCTCTTTACCTTCAGTGTTCTGTAGTTTCACTGTCTTGTGTGTGTTCCTATATTCCTTTTTTTTGCCTCAAGTAATAAAGTTTGAGATCTTTATGGCTTCTTGAACCTGTAGACTGTTCTCTCATCATGTTTAAGAAACTCTCTGTCACTATTCTTCACCTATGTTCTCTTTCTCATTCTGTCCTATTTTTGAACACCCATCAGATATATTGGACTTTCCCATTCTATCATCCTGAGTCGTAATTTTCTTCTTTATATTCTATTTTTTTTACCTCTCTGTGCTACACTTTAGATAATTTCATCTGACCAATATTCCCATTCACTTACTTTATCATCACCTGTTTCTTATCTGCTATTATGCTCACTTAATGGTGTTTTTAATTTCAGTTATTGAATATTTTTATTTCTGGAAATTATAGTTTGTACTTTATCAGATCCATGAGGATGTATTTTTACAGTTCTCTGCATGTATTTTCAAGCTTCATTTATTACTTTAACTCTGATAGACCACTGTTTTGTAGTCTGTGCCTAATAATTCCAATTTCTTTTTCTTTTCTTTTCTTTTTTTTTTTGTCATTTGCCCTTCTCTATTTTTCTTGGTAGGGTACTATTTCCTGTTATATACTTGAATTTTTAAAAAAATATGAAATGCTTATTGTCTTTGAAAATAATTACTTGTTTTACTTGAAACTGAGGATAAAAGTGGCTCCTTCCATAGATTATTTGAGTTTGCTTCAGCCAGACACCTAAGAAAATTACCTTCATGACTGCCCTAAATTGAATTCTTAGCATTAGGTTTGTTTGAATTACTTAGTTGTGAATTTAGTCTCCAAATCCAAGTGAGGATAATGTTTTGCCTTTTCTCAATGTCATTTTTCTCCCAGCTCTACTTAGTTCTCCCGGCCACATTACTTCAGTCCCTTGAGAGTGAAAGAGGGCTGGGTGGAGCTTACTTCTGGCTTACTCTTGTTTTGAGGGTGTGAGCCTTAGGGAATCTAGTTTAATTTGGAGTTCACTTTTTTGGAAAATGCCCTTAGGGCCGAAGAAATTTAGTGCTCTGCTTCTCTCTCTGATATTTTGAACTAATATTTTTACTACCTATCAGATCTTTGATTTTAAGAAGTTACTTTAAAAATGTCCAACATCATTTGTGATTGTTTTCAATGGGAGGATTCATCCAAATAGTTTAGCCTTCCATATTCTCAGAAAATAAAGTTTTGAGCCTATTTAAAAAAAAAAAAAAAAAAAAAAAAAGATTCTGATTTGAACCACCAGTTCAGGCTGTGGATAACAAACCCTGCTCTTCAGCATTGGGAGAAAGTCCAGAGTCACAGGCAGAGGATATATGATCAGAGCCTCTCATCTTAAGATCCCAATTCTAAGCTGATAGAAGTCATCAGTCCTCATAAGGTGTGGTTATCACGGTTTCCTTCATCTTAAAGATGAGTAAACTGAGGCATAGGTAAGAGTTGCTTGTCATCACATGATTATTTTAAAGATAGAGCTGTAACTCAAAGCCAGATCTCTTTGAACCACAACCTATGTTTTCATTCATACATATATTTCCTCCTAGCAGGTTCAAAATTATTCTAACTGTTCTTTTGATTGTGTTGCTCTGCTTTGGCCTTTGGCCTCTTGTGAGTTATATCTACAAAGGCCCTGTAGTCATGGGCTAGTGTTCCTGGGGGTTACCTCAACTCTCTGCCTCTGGCCCCAGAAATCTGAGTCTGTAACCATTAAGAAAGTTTATTTTTATGTCCCAAAAATGTTACAAAGAGACTAATTAGCTCTACGTTGTACCAGATTTACTGACCCAAACACTCTGTAACTAACACGTTTATTAAGACCCTTTCTTGATATAAAACACATACATACTCATCGTGGAAAAATCAAAATGCATAAATGAGCAAAACCAAGAAAACAGAGGATACTTGTTATCATACCCAGGCAAAGACAATCACTTGGAAACCCTTCCAAACTCTATGCATATACAGACGCTCTATATTTACATTTATATTCTAAAGGGGAATCATGCCATGCATTGTTTTATAGCTAGGTTTTGGCTGCATGGTATCACATGCCTTAATGATTACTGCATGTTGAGTAGAGAACAGTATATAGATTGAGACCAAAGCCAGAAAGCAACAGGAAATCAGGCCAGAAGCCTTTCCTAAGATATTGCAAGCTTTGCTTTGGGAGGAAAAGAAGTGTATGATATGACTTATTTTCCAATTTCTAATATTATGCAGCAAGTCATTACTAGGGAACATCATTGAAAAGAGAGCACTTGTTCTCTCTGAAGCAGATATAGTTATGATGGTTAACACAAAAAGCACTGTCCCATGTGGTTAAGGGCTATTGTGATTTTATTCCTGTTGATCAATTTCTTCTTAGTAGTTATTTCAAAGCATGTAACATTGAAAATGAGAACCATAATGTCCAAATGTAAAGATATTTGCATGTAGATGACCCTTCAACATAATACTTAAAAGTCCTGGAAAAATTGTCTTTATTTCTATTAAACTTTTGAAAACCAGAAAATGTGGAAGGGCAAAGTTACTCATCCAAAGGGTGGAGGTGATTTTAGAGGATGAGTTCTAACAGCTGCATAGAAGTTAGTATGTTTCCAATCAAGGGATTATAAACAACCATAAAGACCTTAGAATAGAAATTGTCCAATAGTGGGTCAAATCAAACTATAATAAATATTCTTGTTTTATGTTAGTGAATGGTCTGTAGATTTTAAAGCCCTTGCTTATGCACAACTTCTTCTAGTCCTCTATATCTAACTTATAGTAAGTCATTGAATCTCCTTTTTTTTTTTTTTTAGTTATTTATGATAGTCACACAGAGAGAGAGAGAGAGGCAGAGGGAGAAGCAGGCTCCATGCACGGGAGCCCGATGTGGGATTCGATCCCGGGTCTCCAGGATCGCGCCCTGGGCCAAAGGCAGGTGCCAAACTGCTGCGCCACCCAGGGATCCCTCATTGAATCTTTCTGAGACTGTTTCATTACCTGAAAAATTAGTACTTTAGGTTGTTTCCAGTTATACATTATTATTGAAGTAGTAGGGCAGTAGGCACCCTCACACATACATCTTGATGCCTTTGACCAAGTGTTCCTGTAGTAGGGATGCCTAGAAGGGAAAAATTTATATCAAAGATACACACGTATACAATTTTGGCAAACAATTGCCAGATTATCCTCCAGTTCACATTCTTACCAAGAATGTATGACAGGGGCAGCCCCGGTGGCACAGCGGTTTAGCACTGCCTGCAGCCCAGAGGGTGATCCTGGAGACCTGGGATCGAGTCCCACGTTGGGCTTCCTGCATGGAGCCTGCTTCTCCCTCTGCCTGTGTCTCTGCCTCTCTCTCTCTCTCCCTCTCTCTCTCTCTCTGAATGAATAAATAAATAAATAAATAAATCTTTAAAAAAAAAAGGATGTATGGCAGACCACACTTTTTGAGACTTAATATTATTTTTTTCTATCTTTATTGATATATAATTGGCACATAATAATACTACTAACAGTTATTTCTTTTAAGCAGATGGATTCAAATATAAAATGCTATTTTTTTATTGAGGTCTCCTTGGTATATAATATTATATAAGTTTCACGTGTACAACTTTATAATTTGACATCCATATGCAATACAAAGTGATCACCACTAAAGGTCTAGTTACGATCCATTATTTTTATTTATGTTTCAGTCATTCCTGGTGGGCTTGAACACATTTTTTTATATGTTTATAGTTCATTTATATTCATTTTTTTATAAACTGAGTTTGTATCTTTTGACTATTTTTCTATTGTGTTATTTGTTCTTATTGATTTATAAGTGCCCTTTAGCAGTGTGTATAATATACATGTTTTGTTTATTTAGAAACATGCATCACTAGGCCTAGATTTTCTTTTCTTTCCCCCTCTCTTTTGCTTTTCTTGACTGAGAACTAGAAAACCTTTAATCTTTTTTCTAAACTATGGTGCAGTTTTCATAACTTTAGAATTACTTATCCTTTGAAAGTTGGTACAGTGTAGCCATTTGTCCTGATTTGCCTGAAACAGTTCCTCTTTCTCATATTGTCCCAGTTTAATTATTAATAACGCTGTCTCTCACTCTCCAAAGTGCCTGGTTTAGACGATAAATTATATGGTTCCCCTGGGATGAGCTCACTTAAAACAACTAGCTGAGCCTTAGGCATTTGGGGTACAGATCTTACACAACTTTTTCAGTTTTTTTATATACTTATTGTATATTTAGATTTTTTAAAGTAATTTATTTTTGAGCCAATTTGGAAGTTTGTTTATTTTTCTAAAAAATCATCCGTTTCACTTAGCTTTTGAAATTTATCAGTACACAATTGCATGGCCATCTGCTTTCAAGTATCCTTCTTTCAAGTATCCATTTTGGCTTCTGCATAAATAGTGTAAATAGGTCTCTTTTCTGTTTCCTAAAACTAAGTATGTCTCTTCCTTTTTGCCAGAAAACTGTCTCTTTTACAAATCTTCTCATTTATCATATCACATTTAATGTATTTTTGTTATCTTATTTACACATCTCTGCTTTCTTTGAATTTACCTTTTCTAGCTTTTTAAATTAAATTTAGTTAACTTACCATTCTTTCTTATTTTCTATGAAATACCATATAAACTATAAATTTTGAGCTGTGTACCACTTTGGCCATATCTCTTAGATTTTGAAGTGGGCACTCTTACTGTATCATCTCTAATTAAAGTTTGTAATTTCAGTTTTGATTCTATAGAACTATGTCAGAATATATATACTACATTATTTAAATTTTCCTGAGAGCATTCCTTTGTAATAGCCCACTCTACTTTCTTTAATTTGTCACCTAAGTTTGGAAGTTTATCCATTTTCTTATTTTTCACTGTAATGGTAATACAATGAATATATTTTTTCACTAGTTCATTTCTTTCTTTTTTTTTTCTCCTCTTTTAGGGAGAATAAAATTTTAGGTATGGAATTTTGGTCATTGGCTGGTAGTCTTTTGATGCTTTTCAAAGTTACCCATTAGAAAGAAAGCATCAGTTTTCAAACTCTTATCAGCACTGCATGAGAATGTGCATTTCCTCACATCTACAACACTGAGAATTACTAGTTTTCAGCTCTCACAAAATGAGTTAGAATTTCTTATACAGAGGCTAAGGTAACCATCAAGTCTGACAAAATTAGGAGAGGGAAGAATGGTATTAGGGGATCCCAATGTTAGATCTGGAAGGTACCTGAAACATTATGCTATTTAGCTGCCTTATTTTTATATATTATAAAGCTGAACCAGTTTTTTAATGTTTTTAATTTTTTTCTATATTAAAACTTTTTTCAAGTAAATATTCTCAAAGCATCATTAATAAATGTTATACTAGCGATGTTACTTATTTTTATAAATAAAGTAAAACATGGCATATGTATACATCCTCTCATCATCAACATTGGTACTTAGTGCTAACTAGGTAAAACCTATAAATGCTTAGAATAGAGGCTTATAGTTAAAGATGGTTATTTAAATACTACACTTGGAACCCCCAGGAAAACATTTGTATTTACTGTTGGTAGAAAAGTAATCAGGATTTTAGCAGGAAAAACCTTTCTTAACCCTTCTGTTTACCAGTTTTCCCAGAAGAACCTGGTATATACGAGATACTGAGGCAAATTTAGTAATAAACCTGTCCCTGCTTCCCCCAAATTTAGCAATAAACCTACCCCTACATCCCCCAAACTATGGTCAGTTGGTTTATCGTGCCACATAAGTCAGGTATTCAGCAATATTCTGTTACCAGCCAATTCATCCCTTTATCAGATAGGTCTTTGTGCCAAGCCCTGCTGTAGGTCCTTTGAAGAAGAATGTGAAATATATTGTTGCTTTGTGGTGGGAGTCACACACACGTAAACACTACTTCCAGTGGCATACGAAACACTCTATCGCACGTGTTTGTGTGAGGTGCTGTGGAACACCTTTAATGACCTGGGAAAATCAATGTGCTTCACAGAGCCGGTCAGAAGGGGCAATGCACACAAAGTCCTGGTGACGTGGAAGCATGTGTCCTCTGTAGGGAACTGGGCACCTTTCCGCTGACCGCTGATTAGGCCATGCAGGCTGGGGAACCGTCAGGTTTGCAGTACCTCGAGATAACCAAAGGAGGCTGGAAGTACACCCCTGCGCTTTAGAGCAAAGCAAAGAAGGCCTGGGAGTCATCAATATGTGTTTGCGGTTTAACGCCTTAACCCAGAGAGGCTGGGTTGACTGGGAGAGAATGGCGTTGAACCAGAACTCTGGAACCATCCACGTCAAGGATGGAGCAGAAGGGAGATGTTATCTGTGGGTGAGTCTTCTGAAAGACGGGGCTGGGCCTATGACGGGGACAGGCCAGGCCGATGACGGGGACAGGCCAATTCACCTTCCGTCTCCAAAGAGCCATTGGATTTGGCCCTAAGGAGATTATTTGCAGTGACATAAGGACGGGAGCCGATGGCAAAACAGTTCTGAGAAGACAGTTTGGAGGGAGCCGATGTGGATAATCCTTTCAAGAAGGAGGCGAGAGAAGCGAGAAGGGGGAGACGGGACCCAGCCTGCAGATGGGCTGCAGGGAGATGGTGGAGAGGCGCGGCAGGGAGGTGGTAGGACTTGGGGAGCCGGAGCCTCCTGTAAACAAACTTAGGAGACACCCCCTCAACTTAGCCCGGACCCCAAGTTAATGAAACATTGGAATTGCTGGGAAAGAACATTGGACAGCTTTTCAGATTGGGTTTTGAGACAGTCTTCAGAAGGAAGAAAAAGTAGTTTCACCTTTAACAGAACGTTGATTTGAAGCACAGTTCAGTGTGGTGCCGGCTACAAATCAAGGGCATTAAAAAAACGATGTTGTGCTTCGCATCACAGCCCAAGCACTTGGTAATTCGCCTGGTACGTTGGTGGCCGACTTTTGGTTCTGGTCTACATGTTGTTATGGTCAAGCAGAGGGAAAGTAAACCCTTAAAACAATCTCCAGAGAAGGGTTCGCTGGTATTTGTAATCTTGGAGGACCGATCTCATTTACAGTTTTCACTAAATAGCCATTTCCAAAGAATTTTATGCCAAATGAAATCTCTCGATTTCCTCAGTTACTGGCCAAGACCCTTAGGTATGTGCTACAGAGCAAATGTCTTGAAACTGTTTTGCTTGACGTGATGTCTTTGGTTCTTTCGTGAGAGGTGCTGGCAGGACTCCCCGATACCAACATCTCTGTGCTTGGTGTTCCTTTTCGTGACCCTAAGAGTTAAACTGCTGCACTGGGGGATTTTTCTTTAAAATTAATGTAACTGAAAATCCCTTCAAATTGTATTGTTGGCTTTGGTGCAGGGCATGAAATAATTTTCCACCATACCCCACCGTTCCTCGAAGGTCAGCTTTTGAATTGGGCTGTTACTGTCTTGCTGCAGAATTTCTAAGCTACGTTAATTTGGGGTCTGCCGTTGATGGATGGAGCAGTTTGGATTCTGACATGTAGCAGGCTGACTTGAATGACCTGCAGAGGCAGATGTCATTCTGTTATTTTAGGCCTGTTTGTCAGGCAGGAGAAACTACGTCTGTTGGGGCGGTTCTGTGCTGGGTTTCCTATGTGGAAGTGTGCAAATGTGTGCGCTATTTAATGTAGATACGTGAGGACATACGTGGCATTTATAGAGCATATATAATATGCTGACGTGTAAAGGAACGCACTAATGACACGGGCATTTTGTTTTTATTGGCCCTTTTATATTTTGGTGCTGTAAATATGTTGTGTGGATGTCAGCAGAGGTGTGTATCTTGTATCTTGAACACACTGACCCACAAAGCGGGGTATGGATAGAAGCGTGTATCCATTGATCCCAACTCCTTGCTCTTTCTGTGGACGTATATTCCTTCCATTGAGATCGTTGGCTATGCACCAAAATTGCATCAGTGGAAGGAGAGCATGGGTGGATCCCAGATACCAAGGAAAGCAACGCTGTGGAGTTTGACGTGTGAGGCTAGCAAGGCGGGAGTGAGAAGCCAGAGAAAGTGCAGAAAGGCTCTGTCCACATCCCGACAAAGGACCAAGCATAGGGTCGGAATAATCTGATGAACCATCTAATACAGTGAAAGAAAGTGGTGCCTCGTGGGGAGTCAGAGCCGCTTTCATGAGTGAGTAGAAATGACCCTGAGTTTGTGAGTCGCTGTGACCTCTGGCCATCCACCCCCAAGGACCACCTTTCCTCCTTAAGCAGCTTCCTTGACAAAGGGAAGTGAGTTGGGTGGAAGGGTTCTCAGAAACTGCCCAGATCCAATGTTCCCTGAAGGGAGGATTTGGAGGAAGAAGGTGTGGACTAGCCCTCTTCGTCCCAGCCCAGAGCTAGTTGTACCGGCTTCGTCTACATCTGGGGATTTTGCACAGAGATTAATTTGCTGAGACTGACTTTTGTTAGCTTACTAATTTTAATTTTTATTTATGATGCACACAGCTTTTAAAAATAATACCAAAAGGCTTAACATACAAAGAAGGCTTCCCCAGCCCACCTCCCACACCTAATCCTGGTCGGCGAAGGGAGCTACGTCCCATTCATTGATCTGTGTCTTCTGGGTTTATATACTTCTAAATAAATTCCTTAATTTATCCATTTTAGTCCTAACGCATAGGCTTCTATTTTAGTGGTGAGGATTCAGCTCTCCTCTACATCCCCCTGCATCCCCTCCCCCCTCCTCCCTAAATTAGTATTCAGGGTCATATCTTTATGCTGAGTAAATGTGTTCTATAGTTAGATTACTTTTATTACACAACATTTTTTTTTTGCACTCGCTTAATTTTAAAGAACTCTTCTCAGGAATTCTTTCCATGTGCTCTAACACCTACCCAATTGTGTTTTCCAGCTAGTCACACCCATCCGGTAGTGTTATCAGCTGCGTCCGTCGGGGGCTCTCCGTACCTCCTGTTCAGTGGGGGCAGCTCTTTCTAGGCCGGCTCCAAGGCCACTTGCTTGTGTTCTCAAACTTTTGTTGTCATCCTGAGAATACCATTTCCCTCTTGCCTATTTTTGGTCACGTTTCCTGGATTTTATGCCTTCTTTTCTCAATTTACTCTCTCAGTTTGTTGGGGCACTTTACTGGTAGCATCCTCAGAAAACAGATGTTTTGAGAACTTAAATATCTGAAAGTACCTTTACCCCACACTTGGAGAAACTAAATATCTGGAAATATTTTTATTCCTTTCTCAAATTTGATCGCTTTTTTGGATATAGAATTCTAGTTTTAAAATAATTTTATCTCAGGTTAAGGCACTGCCCCTCTGTCTTCTAGCCTCCACTGCTGCCATAGAGAAGATGGATGCCATTCTGGTTCCTATTGCTCTGTATGGCCTATTATTCCCCTTCTGGAAACATCTAGAATCTTCTCTAGGTTTCCAGCTTTTTGTAATTTCACAAGGTTGTGCCTTAACTTGTGTCTGACTGCATTCATGGAGCAGGGTACCTGTTTGGAACCTCTTAATTAATGAAGGTTTTGGGTCTTTTAGTTCTGGGGAACTTTCTTGAAATGTTTCTCTGGTAATTTTTTAGCTCTGTTTTCTTTTTTCTCTCGTTTAGAAACATTAATCAGAAGTTGGGTCCTCCTGGATGTATTGTCTAATTTTACTACGTTTTCTCTTCCGTTTTCATTTTGCCTTCAAGAAAATGTCCTCAGTTGTATCCTCCTGCCATCTGATTGGATTTTTTAAGAATTCTGATAATGTGGCATTCTGGTTTTTTAATTGTTCATAGCTACATAGCGGTCTGTTTTTGTTTCATAGATACAATACTTTCTCTCAACTTCCGGAGGGCATTATTTCTTTGTAAAGCTTTTCTTCTGTCTCCTGTATTGTTTCTGTTTTCTTGGAGTTGTATTTTAGCAGTTCGTTTCAGCCCCTACCATCCAGTCATTCCAAATGTGTTACGTTTTTTGACTTCCTGGGTTCAAGAGTAAGGCACTAAAACATTGATTGGCAGGGCTGGTCTAGTGTAGAGAGGGGCAAGAAACAAGTGTTTTTGTTAGGGAACACCTCCCCCCACCCCCCATCCAAGTGGTAGGTCTCCTTCTCAGTGCTGTTCAGTTTCTCTAGAGGACCGTCTAATTCCTTGCCTGAAGGATATAATCCTGGCTGGAAGAAATCTGGAAGCCTGGTGGGGAATATGGTCTGGGGGCCACATGGCTCAGCTTGCAAACGTTTACTTACTGTTCCCAGTGTCATACTCAGGCCCAGGAATGCTGAGTCTGGACCCACTTGAGCTTAAATACTCCCCAAAAGAAACGTCTCATCTTCCTCAGAAATGAAGCAAGAGTCGTGTCCTGGCTTTGCAGGGTGGAGGAGGGAATAGAGAGCTCTAAATGCTCCTTCCACAAACTTGCAATCAATCCTCCTTTGCTGACATTTCTCATCCACTGTCATCTTCTTACCCATTTTCCTTTTTCTTGTAAGTTTAGACCTTTTTTATTCTTTGATTATTATTTTTAAAATTTTCATTACTTTTGTAGGATTGGGAGAGGAAACAGAGATAAACACATGTTCAATCCACCTTGTTTTAGCTAGAAGTCTATGAGGTTTTACTTTTCTAAATAGAACCCAATAATGTGACATATTTCTGTTTTAATATTAACGTTCGTGAAAGGATATAATTAAACCACTCTGCTCTCCAGAGCATACCAATAAAGAACTCTTCAATGACTATTGAGTCTCGTGGGGCTACTGTAAACCCTGGTTTAGAAGATCCTTGGTTTGGAATTTTCTATTTGTGGACAAATGGATTTATCTTCTCCAAAACACAGTAGTGCCTTTTCTTGCATAAATAACAATGGAAAACTCCAGAAGGAAAGAAATATTCCCCGGCAATATATCTGAGCAGGGGATCTGGTATTTGCAGATTCAGCCAAGATTGTAGCAGGAAATGCCACTGTGAACTCGATGAGGCTCCTGATAAAAGTTCTAAGATGTTCTATAGTAGGTTCTTAGACAGGGAGAAGGAGGATATGGAAGAGTAAAAGACATAAAAGAATATTGCCCTGCCACCTCCCTGCAAAGGACCATTACTACATGGTACTTTTCCTGCATGAATTCTTTTGAGCAGACCACAAGCTCACCTCTTTCTGTGCCTGAAAATCTAACAAACTGCTAATATACAACTCTTCTTTCTTTTTATTTTTGCTCTCTTCTCCTCTTTTCAACAGGACCCAATGAAACCTTGGTAGATTTCATCAAAGTTAGAGCCTATGCCCCGAGACCTACTTTCAGATGGCTTCATTTTTAGAACATAGATATAAAGAACCCATGTTAAGAGAATGAATTGGGTTCCTACTCATTCATTCATTCAATAAACATTTGTTGAATGTCTGTCCTGTATCTAGCACTGTGCTTTGTGGTACTGTCATAGCATTGAGTAAACCGTTGAAACTTGCTCTCAGAGACAGTTTGGTGAGAAACACAGATATTTGGTTAAATAAAACACAATGGTTAGATAAAACACAATGCAGCAGGTGCTATAATAGATGTTTATTCATATAACAAACATTGATTATTAAAGGCATATTATGTTTAAGGTTTATTAGGTGCTAATATCCAAAATAGAACTCTTCAAAGGCCTCACAGCCTTTTGAAATCTTTAGAAGGACTGAGGGAAAGAGTATAAATGAAAGCCTTCATGCCATATATCAAGATATTGAAAAGTCACAGGTAAAAATCAACATGTTAAGTAAGATATTTGTAATTTTTAATGTCTACCTGGTCTGATTCCATTCTTGCCTCTTGACAATCCATTCTGGACAAAGCTGTCAGACCTTCTAATGTACATCAGGTTAAATCAACTACTTTTCCTAAAGTGAAATCAATCCCCTATTAATTTTCCTTTTTGAGAAAAGTTAAAATCACACCATCATTGAGCATGTATCTTTACTTTATATTCATGATTATTTCCATAGAATAAAATTATCTCTGCATATGATCATCTTATAACCCTTGAAAGATATTGCTACACTACCCTCAGGACAGAGTTTATAAGTTTATACTCACATTAACAGTGTACATTAAGGTCATTTCCCCTGTACCCTACCTGACACTCGGAATTGTAAGTTCTTTTTTTCTTTTTGTATATTTTTTTATTGGAGTTCGATTTGCCAGCATATAGTATACCCCCCAGTGCTCATCCCATCAAGTGCCCCCCTCAGTGCCCGTCACCCAGTCATCCTGTACCCCCGCCCACCTCCCTTTCCACCACCTCTTGTTTGTTTCCCAGAGTTAGGAGTCTGTCACGCTCTGTCACCCTTTGATATTTCCCACTCATTTTCTCTCCTTTCCCCTATAATCCCTTTCACTGTTTTTTATATTCCCCAAATGAATGAGACCATATAATGTTGTCCTTCTCTGATTCACTTACTTCACTCAGCATAATACCCTCCAATTCTATGCACATTGAAGCAAATGGTGGGTATTCGTCGTTTCTGATGGCTGAGTAATATTCCGTTGTATACATAGACCACAGCTTCTTTATCCATTCATCTGTCAATGGACACCAAGGCTCCTTCCACAGCTTGGCTATTGTGGCCATTGCTGCTAGAAACATCAGGGTGCAGGTGTCCTGGTGTTTCACTGCATCTGTATCTTTGAGGTAAAGCCCCAGCAGTGCAGTTGATGGGTCATAGGGTAGCTCTATTTTTAACTCTTTAAGGAACCTCCACACAGTTTTCCAGAGTGGCTGTACCAGTTCACAGGGTATTATAAGTTCTTAAAAATACTTATCAATTTTATTGATAATAAGGACACATCATTGCTTTATTTTGGGGCCTCTGTTAACCAAAGAAGGTGAAGACAATTTCTTCTTTCTTTTTTTTTTTTTTATTGGAGTTCAGTTTGCCATAATATAGCATATTACCCAGTGCTCATCCCATCAAGTGCCCCCCCCTCAGTGCCCGTCACCCAGTCACCCCCACCCCCCGCTCACCTCCCCTCCACCACCCCTTGTTCGTTTCCCAGAGTTAGGAGTCTTTCATGTTCTGTCTCCCTTTCTGATATTTCCCACTCATTTTTTCTCCTTTCCCCTTTATTCCCTTTCACTATTTTTTACATTCCCCAAATGAATGAGACCATATAATGTTTGTCCTTCACCAATTGACTTATTTCACTCAGCATAATACCCTCCAGTTCCATCCACGTCGAAGCAAATGGTGGGTATTCGTCGTTTCTGATGGCTGAGTAATATTCCATTGTATACATAGACCACAGCTTCTTTATCCACTCATCTTTCGTTGGACACTGAGGCTCCTTCCACAGTTTGGCTATTGTGGCCATTGCTGCTAGAAACATCGGGGTGCAGGTGTCCCGGCGTTTCATTGCATCTGAATCTTTGGGGTAAATCCCCAACAGTGCAATTGCTGGGTCGTAGGGCAGGTCTATTTTTAACTCTTTGAGGAACCTCCACACAGTTTTCCAGAGTGGCTGCACCAGTTCTCATTCCCACCAACAGTGCAAGAGGGTTCCCTTTTCTCCGCATCCTTTCCAACATTTGTGGTTTCCTGCCTTGTTATTTTCCCCATTCTCACTGGTGTGAGGTGGGATCTAATCGTGGTTTTGATTTGTATTTCCCTGATGGCAAGTGATGCAGAGCATGTATTCTAAGTCTTTTATTAACACTCTTTAACAAACTCTCTAAGCCAGTTCCTGTGTTTCTATTTGGTTGTTCAGCATTTCATACTCGGCTTAAGCACTGTTATATATTGCAAATTTTTGTCCTTTGTGCTAAGCGCATGGCTTGTTTTTCAATTTGTTTGCATAGTTACTTTTAGTATATATGTTTTGTATATTAGGCTAATCTATAAATCTCTGATTTGATGAAATACTGTTTCTGATTCTAAATAATGATATATTTTAAACATTTAGAAAATACCGTATTGGATACCCATACACGTACCACCTGCTTTAAAACACACACACACACACACACACACACACACTTCAACTTATCTTTTTTGTTTTGACATATCTTTGTAAAGACAAAAAATAGGGCCTTAAGATCATTTATACCCCTAATAGCTACTCGTCTCCATGTATTTATTTTTTCATGGCTAGTTTTTGTATTGATTTGAAATGCCACATTAAGTTAGACAAATTCTTTTATATATTCAAGTATATTTTCTCATGGTATTTTGTTCCATTAATCTCCCTTTTTCTTTTCTTTTTCTTTCTTTCTTTTTTTTTTTAGATTTTACTTATTTAAAGAGAGATAGAGAAAGGCAGGGACACAGGCAGAGGGAGAAGCAGGCTCCCCACAAGGAGCTCGATGTGGGACTCCATACCAGGACTCCAGGATTATGACATGAGCCAAAGGCGGATGTTCAACCCCTGAACCACCCAGATGCCCCTAATCTTCCTTTTTTTCAAACCAGAACATCACTGTTTTAACTACATAGCTGTATGCATTTTAATATCTGCTACACCAATTCCTCCTTATTCACTTTTTCCCCAAATTTTCTAGCTAAGATCGTTTTTATTTTTCAGATGAACTTTAGAATCATTTCATTAAATTCTACCCCCACTCCAAAGAACCTTGACGTTTAGTGCAATTATGTTAGATTTATAGATAAATTCAGCCGAAATTAGTAGCTTTATAGTTGTATATCCTTCCATCTAGCTACAAATACGACTTTGTGTCTGTATCTATTTAAACTTTCCTTTATGTTTCATTGTAAAATGTTGCAGTTTTCACCGTATAGGTACCATGCAATTTTTATTAAATATGTTTTTGATAATTATGTATTCTAATTCTTATTGTGAATGAGATATTACCGTTATTTTTTCTGCTTATTGCTGACATATAGGAAAGCTTTTTTTTTTCAAAAATTTACTGAATTTTACAATTTACACTTTGTTGAGTAGGTTTTTGAGTAGGCTTTTATACTTTTTAAGTTGATTCTCTTAAATTTACCAGGTGACAATTACATCATTAGCAAAATGGATACTTTTGCCTCTTTCTTTCCAATATGTATAGTTCCTAGTTATTTTCTTATCTTATTGCTTTGGCTAGAACTTTCAAAACAAGATTGAATATTAGGAATAATGACAGTAAGAGCAGGCAAGCATTGTTATATTTGTTTTCAGGGTTTTGTCATTAAGTTTGATACTAGCTGTTAGTTTCCAATAGATATCTTTTAATATGTTGAGGATATATTCTCTTCCAGTTCATTGTAATAAGTTTGGTTTAAAGATAGTGAATTTGAGGAGTCTGGGGATACCTAATTGGACATAACAAGCTAATGAAAGAGATCTGGTCAGGACTTTCATTATTGTATCTGAGAATTGAAATTATGAGAGTAGAAGTGAAGTTTTAGGAAGATAAGCTCTTCCAGGGAAAGTACATAAAAATGGTTAAAAAAATAGGATGAGGAGTGAAAATAAGCTACTCAATTTCATTGTCTGAGGCCATTGGTGATGATAAGAGGAAATTACTAATCCTACTGAGTACAGATGTGTGCTGTCCATCATAAGGGTAGAAGAAAAATTACAAGGGAATCCAAAGAATGCATATCTGGAAAATAGAGAAGCCAATACAAAAGACTCCTTTAAGTAGTTTTATGTTAGAGGATATAGGCTAGTGGCTTCAGCAGGAAGAAGAGGCAGAGGAAGAGATAGATATTGTTGACAAAAAGGAGGAAAATTTTAAACAAAGGAGAGGGAGGCTACTTGGGTGGATATGAATGGTAACAGGAGTAGATGTTCACTAGTCAGTAGGATACAATCCAGATCATAGAGTGAGAAGTTAGCTTTGGAATCAAGGACTATTCTTCTGACATGAGAGGAAAGGAAAGGTACTTCTGTTTCTAACCCACCACTGCAAACATCATAATCCTAGGATGTCAGCTCCTCTTATACAATGTAACAGAACACTGGGTCACACTTCTGTTCATACTTGTGTGTGTGTGTGCGTGCGTGCGTGCGTGTGTGTGTGTGAGAGAGAGAGAGAGAGAGACAGACAGACAGACAGAGGGAGGGAGGGGAAAGGAGAGAGAGAGAGAGTGTGTGTTCTACATTCTGGGCTGAGAACCTGAGTAGTGTGTAGCTCCCTGTACCTCTGACAGAAAGTTGAGTATGTAATTGCTAAACAGCTGAACAATTCATTTATCCAGTGGCTTCTACTGGCTTTCAGAAAAAAAGGTACATCAGTGAATAATGTAGTAGTTTGCTAGAGTACAGCATGTGTCTATTTCCACTAGTAAAATTCCTTGGAAACTCACTACCTTCTCTTTATAATTGTACCACACAAAGAGCTGTGCCTGAATTTTCTTTTCATTTCTTTTTTTTTTTTTTTTTTTTTAGTGAGGAAACTGACAAGAGTCCACTAGAATAAAACACTATAGTATGCAAATTTGAATTTTCTCTTCCACCTCCTCCTCCTCCACTCATGACCTCAAATTATTGCTTTTATGGTGGAACTGATCTTTAATGAAATCATTGAACATATCTTAAAGCCTGGAATAAAAGTTCTAAAACAAAAGTTTAGAAGTTACAAAAGAGAACGTGGTAACTCTCATTTCTTCCTCTCTACCTTCTTTGTCAGCCAACACAGCTTCCACTGACACAGAAGGATTTACTTCTTCTAAGAAGCCTATCCATTAATATTCAAAGAGCACATTGCATCTGAATAATGGGTCCTTCCTGTTGGTTGTCCTCAAGAAACACTACAAAAAAGACCTCTGTGTGCCCTTCTTACTTGTAGGACTCCTGCATGCAAATGGGTTAAATAGCTTGCTGATACAAACTTCTCTGAACACTGTATCTATACTTGTAAAATCTGTATCTATCTGTAAATATGTGGGAAAGCATACCAATGTTTATTCTAAATATTAAAATATTAATATTTTAAATATTAGTACTAAGAGATTATGATTTTTATAATTAACCACATATAAATATTATGAGCTGAGTTGCTTTCTCCATGACTGCATTTTTTTTTTTTTACCAATACAAATGACCCTAGAATCATTTCTTAAATTTAAGTCATTTCTTCATATGAGCTACTTTGAAGTGAAAACTTCTCTGAGGAAAAGGAGTAGATCTGGTCCCTTTTTAGGAGAGAAGAAAATAATGTTTAAATTTTAGTTCACCCATGAAGCATAATTTCACATAACACATACATTTCCTTTTTATATTATTGACATCATACAGTGTGTGTTTATAAGTGTGTGTGTGGATATAAACAATATCTATACATGTGTGTATAGATAGATCTTTGTATTTCACTTTGATCATGTAACATTATATTTTGATCATTTGTGTATATTATAAAAATGTCAAGATTATTGTTTTGATCACTTCATAATATTCACTTATAAATGTTATAATTTTTTACTCTTCTTCTTTTATTGTACATTTAGGGTATTTTAAATATTTTGCTAATAGAAAGAATACTTTGATAAACATCACTGCTCTTAAACCATTGTTTTTGTCTTGGTTTTTTTCCAAGACTAGATGCTTAGTAGTGAAGTTAAGAGAGTCACAAGCCATTTTTAAGGCGCCCGATGCCTGTTGCCAGTGCTTTGAAAGAAGGCCATGCTGTCCTTGCTCCCATCACAGCCGCCAGCACTGAGCAGAGTTGTACCTTTTTTCCTTTATTAAATGAACTACTTTTGGTATAGAGAAAAGTTACAGAGAATAATGGACTCAGACTCACATATCCACCACCTGGCTTAAAGAAATCAAACGTTCCAAATAGACCCAAAGCTCCCATCATATCCACCTCATTTTTCTTCCTTCCTTGATCATTGTTTCATCATTCTTGTATGCATCTGTGTTCTTCAGCTGTACTAGCATCTCCCAAACGGTGACTCATGTGACATATGAAAATACAAGATTGCCTTGTTGATTTAGTTACTATTTCTGTGGTTACCCATGAGTTTGAACACATTGCATGGCTTTGGCCACCCATAGTTCCTTTTAGGTGAATTGTCTGTCCCTTTTAAAATTGGCCTTTGCTTTTTTCTCGTCAGTTTCTATAACTCTTATATATTAAGGAGATCCATCTTTAGACATATTTGTGGAAAACATTTTATATGTTGTCTTCCGATTTTAAGTTAATTTTTTTTCGATTTTAAGATAATTTTTGAAACCTCGACGCCAAAGTACGACAAAGCTATCAATCTTCTTAGGTTAACTTCATCCACAGATTCTATGCTCATAAAATCCTCTGTGTCTGGAATCTGCTACAATCATGTGATTCTCTACTGTTTCTTTCGTTTAGTTCTGTAAAGCCAGGCATCTCCCTAGGTGCTTAGGTTTTAGGTGCTAATGGGGCAAGAGTGAACTTTCATGGGGCTATGTATATTCTCTTCTTCCAAGGGAGTGTGGACACTTTTAGGGCAAGAACTCATACATATCCTAACTGCATGTCCAGTACTAGCCCTGCAAGAACACAGAACTTGCTAGAATGTGTTTTTTTCAATGAGAAAATGACCATTGTCTTCATATTTTGCTCACAGCCATTTTAAGTGAAAACGGTTTTTGATGACCCTTTTGAAATCTCACCTAGGCATTTTCTTTCTCCCCACATGCTCTTCTCTTTTGTGTTTCATTATCTTAAATAACCTTAAGTAATATTGTTTACTTGCTTCATTTAGAATAAGCTAAATTTCTACTTAGAGATGCAAAGCATTTTTATTACAGAAAAACACAAGATGTAAACACCAAGGAAAATGTGAATTGCATGCTTCTTCCAACCTGAACAGCTTGTTGAATTATCCTAACCCCAATTCTGTGTGTAGATTTATAATTTATAAATAGATAGAAATGATCTCAAGATTGATGACAGACACATAGGTGAAGTTACAGTAAGATGATAGATAGATAACAAGACAGATGGAGGTTAAGTGTTTTAAGTTATGTAACCCACTGGTTTTGAAGCTGGAATTTCCTTGACTTTTATAGCATTCATTTTTCTTGATTCTGGAGCTCTGAATGCTGCATCCAGAGTTATTAAAGAGATTATGACCTTTTAATACTTCCAGAGGATGAATTAATATTCCCCAGATGACACTGGGTATTTGTGGGCCATGTTTGGTTTCAGAGAGCTTCCACCTATAAATGTGGAGGGAGAGAGCTAAGAATTCACACCTGACATGCGTCCCCCACGCAAGACCCAACTCCAAGTTTCTCTTCGGCATCCTCAACAATTCTGATTGGTGAGGCCTCATTTCATCCATCTCAGAAATTGCCCTTCGCGGTTCCATGTGGAAGCACACTCTCAGGGAGACCTCTGATGTACAGAATCAGTTTTAAGTTGGTAAAGCCTAGTGCTGATGCACTTTATTACAGGATTAAAACGAGCAGAGGAAAACAGAAGTAGAAACTCAGGGCACCTCTTTCTCTGGGAACGTCTCTTGCCTAACCACCCCCTTCTCCCAAAGAAATTGCATTAAAAAGACATTAAAAAAAAAAAGACATTTAGGGATCCCTGGGTGGCGCAGCGGTTTGGCGCCTGCCTTTGGCCCAGGGCGCCATCCTGGAGACCCGGGATCGAATCTCACATCGGGCTCCCGGTGCATGGAGCCTGCTTCTCCCTCTGCCTATGTCTCTGCCTCTCTCTCTCTCTCTCTGACTATCATAAATAAATAAAAATTTAAAAAAAAGACATTTAAATAGCAACGAGACTGTGATTCCTCCTAATCACAACTGGGAAATTAAAATCCTTAACTGGGACCACTGTGGCTTATCCCACTGCTGGTTTATGACTTAACAGTCATAAACTAACCAGCTAAACTTTCTATTTTCTGACTCATGTTCACGAATGTCACCACTGTATCGAAATATGACTTTAAAACGCCGTTAATGAGCTGTTGTTCGTGGTTAAGATGTGGCGGCAGGTCCACTCCCTCAATCTGGTTTCTTCTTAACTTGCTGTCTGTTCCCCTTCCCATTTATCCATAAGTACTGGGTTTGGTGGAACCCAGTACCCTAAACGATACCGAGCAGCACATGGAGTCAGTGGATAATGTAGAGTTGTCTTAAGTCACTTTATGGCAAGGCGAACTGACATTTGAGACATTTTATAATTAACTTCATTTGTTACAGAAAAACAATGTGGATGAAGTAAGCTCCCTAGATAAGACCCGTTTCTTCTGAGAGCAGGATGGCCCCCCTCCAAATGATCAAACTTATTTCCAGTTTCCTTTTGACCATACAAAGGGTTTGGTGTGGGGGGGGGCAGGGGGGTGGAACTATATCTGGCAACTTTCATTTGTCTTGATTTTCTTGCTAAATGTAAACTGTTTCAAAGAAGGTTGAAATTAGACTAACATTTTCCAAAGTGTCTACCTTTCAGTCTCACTGAAGAAAACCTCTGGAATTTTTTTTCACTGTGCAGAAATATCATGACACCTGTCTAGACCAATTAGAGAGGGAGAGTGGTTGAGTCTCTGCAATAGAAATGATGGATGTGCTGGGGATGATTTTAGTGACTCATTAGCCAAATGCTACAAAGATATAAAAGTTTTTGTGGTTTTTATTTTCATTTACATCAAGAGCCGGCGTAAACCCGTACCATTCTCTCCATTACCTCTTTCTTGTGCGGTTGAAAGAAACTATCTGTTCAAACCACCCGGCATGCCTCGCATTTAGTATGCAACCTGTCTTGTTGCCAGTGTCTTTTTAGTTATTCCAATCATATTTCTAACTAGTAGGATTTCTAAGCTGGAGGAGGAAAGTGGCAGGAATTTAAGTATGCCTTAAATTCAACTCTTTATGTCCATCTCCCAAACACAAGTGATGGACACGCTATGGGATTTTTTTTTTCTTTTCATTTCCTTTCTACTTCATATCAATTGATGGCATTTGGGTTTGCTTTTGTCTTTTATTACCCTCATCCAGCCTCCAGCCTCTCATTCCCTCCCGGGCTTGGTCCCCATGGCAGGTGCATCTTTCTTTGGTGCCTTGGAAAACACTAGGCCTTTATTCATCTAAGTCCACACTATCATAAATGAAATTTCGATTTGGGTGTAGAGGTGGTCCTACTTGTAATATGAATCATAAACACCAGCAATGCAATTTTAAGAAGCTGATTATTTTTTTTCCCAAGAAGGAAGGAGAATAAAATCTCTGAATCTGCTAGAGTCAGACCACCCTCCCTGCTTACTTACTCCGAACAAAGGCTAGGCAATCCCAGCCCTTCTGAATACCGTATGAAATTCCAGGCAACATACAGAGCATGTATGGAAACGGAATGTGCAGCAGGAGATGGATTGCACCTCTTGCAGTATTTACGTATCAGCAGCCTTGTTTGCGCACACACACGTACGGCACACGGGAGGTGGGAGGAATGGCTGGCTGTTGGTACAGATTTATATTTCCCATCACTGCTCTCTATCCTTTGGGATCAACTTTGTCACGGGAACACCGGCGGGGGTTTATTACAGTGTGTGACAGCAGGTGTGGGGCTGTATGCACATTGTAGATTCATTGTCCTCCTGGATCAGGATTTATACAGTCACACACCCCTTCTTTCCAAGAGCTTACTTGGTGCATGGACATTCGTATATCTCCGGGACCGGGTCCTGCACAATGGCCCTTGGGTCAGTGACCAGATCCTGCACGTCTCAGCCAGGGCGGGGAGTGCATTCAAAAAGATTTGGTTCTAAATGCTTGGTGCTTTTCTTTTGAAAATGTAGATTCTTTCAGAGACACGAATGCAATTGAAAGGAAAAAGGGAGACTCACCATGCAACAGGAAAATCAGAGGTTTACCAGTGTGATTCAGGACAATTAAAATAGACACAGCGTTCTCTAAAGCCATCAATTTAGTTAAATCAGTGTTAATTTATTGAGTATCTACTGCAGGCAAAGCAGGCCTAGTAAATGGTACTAGGAGGAACACAAGAGGGTTTCTAGAGTTAGAAAATTCAACTTCTCAGGATTCAAGTGGTACAACTCCCTTCCGGTCCTCCTGGCCCTCTTGTTTTCTGGTGAAGAAATCCTGTTTAGAACTGAATATAAGGTCATTTGGGCCAGAGCCCTTTCTGGCAGACTATATTTTCCAAGCTTGAAACATAGAGATGCTTTATAAATGGTTGCCTTTTCTCTAAGTAGATCCATAAATTTGAACCCCAGAAATCAACTAATTTTTTACAGCCGCTTAAGAGAAGAATTAAAAACACACATTTGGGTGGGATTTGGTGTAACGATAATTTTTATAAGATTGTAACACAATGATTTGTTTGATGACAAAGCAAGCTTACAAATTGCTTTTCGTATTCCCGGATACATGATAAGGTAGGAAGTAGTGCCTGGCAGGTGGAAAGAAGGGATGAAACTCCAGAGAAAAGCCGTACTGGCAGCAAAGGGCCGGAGACCATTTCTCGGTGACCGTATAGCCCAGATTTTATAGGTGGATCTCATTTCATGTCACTTATTTCTTTCTAATGAAGGCCATTCATCAAATGAATGTCCAAATGTAACTTGATTTTCATATCTCCTTCTCACGTGAACAGACTTTTAAGTCAGAATGTATATATCTTCACTTTAGATTGGAAAATATGGGTACACATTCCCCATGTAAATTTGCATTTAAGGGTAGAAATCTTCTGTTCTGGGGAGGAGGGCACAAATCGAGTCAAGGAAACCAAAACAATATTTTCTTCTTTGGCTCTTTGCTCTGAGTGTTGATTCCTGTGTACCTGGTTCCTTCCTGTGTGTAGGAGACATACAGATATTCCTGCCCAATATGCAGTGAAAACCACAAATTTGTGACATGACGTGTCAAATATGTTACTTAGTCTTATGCGAATGTCCTTTGAGAATATCATTTCCTAGAGAACAGGGGGCCTTTGTAACCTTGCTAGTCACTGGTTCCAGGACTGCTTGGACCTTATTCTAAGACTTGGGAGTTTGCTGGAAATGCAGAGTCCTGGGCCCCACCGTGGACCTACTGAAGCAGAATCTGCATTTGAACAAGCTCCCCAAGGGATAGGGATGCTACTGCCCTGCAGTCCGTACTTCGAATAGCAAAGCTTGCAGCCTTTTGCCACCGGGGTTCCTCATCTGAACCACAGACACACAGAAAATGGTCGGGGAGGGTGTTTTCTCAGTTTTCCACAACTGGTACATGAGTATTACATTCTGGATGCAGAGGTAAGATGTTAATTCATTACATACAACGTATGCCTTGGAGGATTCAGGCTTGCTTCTTTTATGGATACAAAACCAGGAAAGGCATCCAGAATCCCAGACTTGAAGGAGATTTGAGGTTGGTTCTATTACATTTAAACTTCATTAAGTGTGAGCACATTGAGCTCAGCAGGTGTGCATTGTGATCTCACCACGAAGGGTGTGCCTTCCCATTGGTGAAATGTTTGTTTCTATTCTGAATTATTGAGAAAAAACAAAACAAAACAAAACATAACCAGCTTCCTAAAAACTGCAGCATTTGAAAAATTTAGCAGACTTTGCATGCCTGATTTATAAACCCCAGTGGTGCAGATCTATCTGTGGCTGATTTAGGTAAATCAAAAGCATGGCACATGTTTTTCATAGCTCCACATATATATTGTATTTAAATGACTTCAGAATCCAAAGACATGTGTCTCAGACGCCTAAAATAAAAGTCACTCTTTTTTTATTCTTCCCTGAGTGTGTAGCAGGAAAGATGAAATTTTTTTCTGGGCTCTGGGCCCATGAAAATGGGGCCATGATCAACATTATTTGGCAACTTTCACCATTAGCATTCAGTACGACAGTCACATCTGTCCTGGGTGTGTAAATGTGTGTGAGATTGGATCTGGGGGAAAAGCAGAGATGTCTGAGCACGCGGCAGCATCTGGCCTCACTACCTGGAGTAAGAGATCAGGAAACGCCGAGGCACATGACCAGGGACTTCTGACGGTGACCTCCTACAAAATTGGATCAGGCTTTTCCCTGGCAGTTGTATTAAGCTCACACATTTGATGAAATGTGCTTATGAAGCCGGCATATTTGACTGCTTTCTTGCTTTTCCTTTTTTTTTTTTTTTTCTAGGGGATAGATTCTTTATTATCTGCTGAATTCATTTCACTCTGTCAATATTCTATAGAAAAATGATGGACATTCTATAATTTTGACTTTTATATTAATTCATAATTTTGATGGCTCTACCTTAGGGCTGCTTTCTCTCCCACTGCCTTTCTTCTCTTCTCTCCTTGCCCCTGACTTGCATCTCTGGTTGTTCCATTCAGCAGCTAAGCTTATGACAGCTGCGTTGCTCCTTATTGCCTTCGCATACTGCAGGTCTTTTTTCATATTAAACCCACGATAACGGCAATGAAATTCAGATTTATAGCTGGAAATCAGCCTATTTGTAATATAAAACATAAACATTGGAGCATTTGAAAAAGCCAGAGAATTTCCCCCCCTGCTTTATATTTTTCTTTTCTTGGAACTTCATGACTTGAGTCCCAAACAAGTGCTATTTTAAAATTTTCTGGCACCATGTAATATAATTGATAATAGTGTTTAAGCAGCATCTAATATCATCCAGCATAGTGCAAAGTGAGCCATCCTAGGATATGAGCTTAAAAAATTGCATTAACACTTAGACAAAATGAAATTTTTATACTTGATTTGCTCATGGTTGGACGGATGCAACTAAACACAATTTGAGCTGTCACTTTGCAAAGGGGAAAAAAATATGCAACTTTGGAATGTTTCAAATGAGCCCAATATTAGATTCTATAACTCAGAGTGACACGGGAAATACTATTTGCAACATGATTGGTTCATTAATATTTGGTAATTGTAGTACATCATTTTAAGGGGGAAATAAAATGCAAACAAATGTTTGCTGCTTCCTGTCAGTCACTGCTTTGCACTTGGCACCACGAGGAAAGGTTTGGGAGCTAAAGGATCCATGTATTGGGAAGGTTATATTTTCCCCTCCCCATTTTCATTTTGGAAGAATAATTTTCATCATAAACCAACATGTCAGACAAAGCATCTACATTTAAAAAAATATTATTTCATGATTTTCCACATGCACATTTGATGTAAACCCTGGAGGTGTATTCCCTGAGTACCTATTAGCTCCATTTTAGGGAAATTACATTAAATTATTAGTGACAAATTTACTTGTCTGCCAATGTATTTTTCTGGAATTTTACTACAACATCAATACTTGGCTGTTTTATATGGGCCCTCATTTACCTGTCTTTGAAGGCAGCCACCCCTTGGGGAGCCCTGTCTGTCACTAACAGAAGCCAGAACGAGTCTTTAAGTTTAACATTCGCAGTTTTGAATTAGATGGAAAAATACGTTGCACTTTAAAAATGTAACGTGGCCTTGTGAATTTTATAATTAGGCAACCTGTTTTGCAATCCATTGTCTCGTGTTTTAGGTAAGGATGGAGCAACACAGATCCTCAGGTGTGGGACCTGCACAATGGACGCTGTCTTAAAGTGTCGAATTTGTCTGCTAGGGACCAACCAACAGCAAAATGGGGATAGATGGTCACACTTCCTGTGTTTATCTTGAGGAAATGAGTGCAGAGAGGATTTCCTTTGACTTAGACGAGACTTAATTTTCAGGGTCCCTCACTGGGAGAGTGCCCCTAGTGTCTTGGGAGCTGCTGGGAGCTATGGAAGGCTCCAGGTGAGGAAGGGGGAAAGCCAGGTGTCTTCAGGATGCTAGCAGACATCTCACAAGAAAGGGATCTGAAAGATGAAGACCCAGGTCTCTGTTGTGACTTATTTTCTCCTTTTAAGTAAATATTAATGTTGAAACCTAATTCTGTATTCCTTTCTTTCAGAGAACTCTCTGAATTCTGTTAGCTTCAGACCTCACAAAATCTAGACTTGTTACTAAAATAGGATGTTGTTTTTCTTTGCATCCCAGTTCATGAACAGAGTCCTGGTAAACAGCAGCGTGTCTAACACACAGAACAAGAGTGACATCTCGAACCCTAGAGTGCCGTGGAGGGAAGTTATAAGGCGGGTGAGAATGGGGTAGGAAGATTACTTGAACAGAAACAAAGGGAAAATGAAGGATAATGAAAAAGAATGTAAATCACAGAATTCTTCTTCATTAGAGTTTACTGAAGCAAGGCTTGGCTCTGATGACATTTAAAAACCTCCTCCACTCTATTGTGTCTGGTTCTCTGGTTCGTATATGATTTTTTTTTTTTCTCTGAGACCCCTACGTAGTTTGGTGGAAGGCTTCAGGTCATTTTTAGCTGAACATCTGGGGTCTTCGAGCTGAACAAGACCTTTCTATGTCTTGGTTTTACCCAAAACATGCAGATAATCAATTATTGTAGATGCTTAACTTAGAGTCGAGAATTGCGCAGATATGCCTGTGTCCTAAATTCTCAGGAATTGTTCTGAAGTGTGCAGCTCCGTGCACTTCAAACCTTGGCTGTGGCCTGTTCCTCCTCATTCTCTGTTGGCCAGAAGTCTCCATCTTCCGAAGGCCTTTTCCTTCCCTCACCAAATAAACACAACCATTTAAATGACTTTGACTAGAATATCTGACCTAAATTCCTCCTCTGTGAGGGCTTGGGAGGCCTGACCTTAATTAAACCTCTGTTTTGCCAGAGAACGAGACTGCTGGAAGGGAAGACCATATGAATTTCTGCTTTAATTTCAGGTGGAACAATTGTAGCACCTGGGAATTGATTGTTTATGAAATATTTGTTTTATCTAGCAGTGGTTTGTCAAAACCTGGAAATTTGGCAGTTTGGCAAGTCTGAATGGGGAAGAATAGCTAACCCCACCGAAGGGAAGGGGGACCGTGCTCCTGAAGGGGAGGTCGGTCCTCTTGAGGGAGGCAGACGAGGCGATACCTCAGGACACCTGGAGGAGACCTGTGGTCCCATGAAAGCAGGATTTCCTCCTCATCTTCCTTACTTCACCATGGGCCTCGATGCCAGGAAACTAAAACTCCTCATTCCGTTTAGTTATCACAGGCACCCTGTAAGGTAGACACCATGATCCTCGTCTTCCCCAAGAAGAACCAAGGTGCAGGGCGATGCCATAGTCTGCTTACGGTTCTCTAAGCCTCCCACTGGGATTCCCACCGACTGGCGCCTCCCTCGAGGGCCCATTTCTTCTCTGCTCCATCACCTTCTCCTCCGCTACCAATTCTGAGCATTGCAAATGTTTACTCTTAATTCTTCAACCAAT
Source organism: Canis lupus familiaris (assembly GCF_011100685.1). NCBI lineage: Eukaryota > Metazoa > Chordata > Mammalia > Carnivora > Canidae > Canis > Canis lupus. Next base: position 79,763,426 of record NC_049226.1, on the reverse strand, counting down.
TTTAGAATCTCCTGAACGCTACCTTGTAGGCTTTGACTGTGTTGTCAGAAGTGGAAGAAAAAGCAATCAGGAAATAAAGAGGGAGCTCAACGACTCCAGTCCCTAAGGCATTGCCTGAACTTAGGGGGACAAGATCAGTGATGAAATTGGGGAGGAAAAGACAACAAATCAATGCAAGCAAGCCGGACAAATCTATGCATTCTGTCTTAAGCTGCATCAAGTCAAGCGGCAAAGCACTATGGGGCTCACATTCCTTCAAACCAGACTCTTTAGTCAAAGACAATGTTTAGAAATGTTAGGCCATCCTAACATTGTTGCTAACATCTCCCACGTCTCCACCCCCGATGGCTTCTGAAAACTTCATGATTGCTTGAAACCAAACAAAAAACATGTGAAGAAGGTTTGGGTTGGGGAGCGACAGCCGCCCAGTGGAAATGTCGTCAAAGCCTTTCAGTTTTGTTTTTCACTTATTGCCCTAAGAGCAATATTTATGTTTCCTTGACACTCGAAATCAATGCTTCCATTTATAAATCTCAAGCCGAGAAACAGATGTGTACTGTTACTCTCGGGCTCTTGTTCTTAGGATGCTACCGAGATAGAATCTTCTATCTCTCCGGCCCCTTCGGTATCTTGGGTGCTCCCTACTCGCCCAGTGCGGTTGGAGCCCTGGGCTTTTCAGGGCAGCGGGTGGGTTAAATCACTCAGCTGCATAATGATGAAGTATTTATTAAAGCCTGGGAGTGTGCTAGGTATTTTGGAATTCTGGAAGGTTGAGCCATGCTCCTAAAGGTAGTCAGAGAAACAGCCAACAGTAAAATTGATAGGGCGCCACCTGATGAGACGCTGCGGTGCGGGATAGAAACTGTCGTGGACACTCCTAGAAACAGGGGACCAGGGACAGTTTCACAGGTGTGTCCGGGGGAGGGGGGGTAAGTAGGCAGGAGGTGGCACAGAACATTCCTGGTGGGAGGCACAGGTGAGGCAAGAGGTGGGAATGTCCTGCATTTTGCAGCAGGGTATCAGGAAGAAGTAGAAATGGTTGGATAGAAAAGCAGAGAACTCTGCACACTTGGTAGGCTATTCATCATGAGCCATTGAAAGAACATTGAGTTCAGAAAAGGTAATATTATTGATTGAAATGCCAAGAGCTTTGCAGCCCTATAATTTTATTTTCCCTGGGCTGCTCATTTTTATTAATTTTGGGATAGCTTTGGGTAGAATTTTGAAGGTATCCTTGTCTTGAACCTTTGCACAAGACAGCTTTTATGTTTGATTTTGCTTAGCTTCCCATCTTAAATGTCTGTTGATACGGATCTGGTCAGTGTCTTCACAGACTAGAACATTCCCAATTTAAAAAATGCTCTTCTTTTTTCCCCCACAAGCCTCCTCCAAATTATCCATGGCAGTCAGCTGTGACAGGGCATCGTCCCATCACCCTCACGCTTCATGTCACATCCTAGGCCAGTATGCTGGTTCAGAAAATGGGATCTAAACTTCGGAGAGAAAGCAACCGAAAATGAGTGGGGATCCAAGATTGAACCGGTTGCACCAGAGATACAACGTGTCCACCTTGAATCTTTGGGGTCAACCTTAGTTGGGGGGGGGGGGCGGCACTGCTTTGTCATCAGAGATTGAGCAGAATTCGTTCTCCCTTTTTAAAAATTCAAAACCATTTCCATCATGAAGAGTCTGTTTCGGGTCTAAAATAAAGGAGTGGGGTTCCTGTCCCCTTTCTGTGGTTCGAAATCTACGAATAAGTCTCTTAAAGGTGTTTCTTGGTTCTTTAATCCCCTCGTGAAAAGTAAGGGACCCAGCTCTGAATATGGACTCTGTCGTTACGAGCTGTGGAACACTGGAGGAGTTACTGAGGTTCCCTGAGCATCTGAGCGGTGTCCATAAACAGAGAATTATAATAATCCTCTACTCTATAGGCTTATGATAAAGAGTATATGAAAATGTAAGAACCTGGCAGAGTGGTACTAGAGGATGCTTCTATCTTCGCGTTTGCAACTACAGAGAGTGTTCTAATCCCAGGATGTGGTGGGATTTAATTTGGTGGAGAATCATCGGCAGGTAAATTCAAGAGCACCAGTGGACACTGATGGCGACCTTGCTTCTAATAGCCTGGGATTCTTAGATGGCCCAGCTTTTAGGAGCTGCCCTAAATGTGGAATCCTATAATGATGATCATTATTGACTGAAGTATGGGTGCCAGACGGCACTGCTAGCGTCCGGCTGTAACAGATTCATTTGCCAGGCAAAAGGAGACCCTGTGGGTTGCATGGATTTTCCGTTATGAGTGACCCGACAGTACCTGAACATTAGTTAAGGACTTAGAAAGAAGTGGCTCAATCGCCACGTAGGCCCACGTGCAGAGCCCAGAGAAGCTCACGGGTAGCACCGCCTCGGGAGTCAAAGAGAAATGACAAGGACATTATTTAAGACACCCAAGTGAGACTACATGAGTGGAAGGGGTAGCATCTGGGTAGCTGAAGGAAGGCGCTGTCATTCCCTTACTCAGAAAATACGTCAGTTCTAATGATTTGAATGAGATTTTTTTTCTCCTTAAAACAGGGTAACATTTTGAGAGTCCACCCTATGATATGTTCTTTTTATAAGATAATCTCCTATAAATGAGGTTTCTTCGGTGATTTTCACCTGGAAAAACAGTCCCAACAAAGACTACACATTTGGTTCATAAGTGCTCAGATGATTGCATCGATTTTTCTAGAAATTTTAATAAAGAAACAATTTTTTCCGGCATCTCCATCGCATATATAAATCTCTCTTAAGTAAATTGTACAGATTTATCTTCCTAGATGAATGCACTGAAGTAGATGGTCAGTTTTCTTGGTGGTGTTTTTCAGATGTTTTTAAACTGTATCCTGTATAACATGAAGCTGCTTGAAGATGATTTATTTAGAATACAAATAATTATATTGTAAGGATGTATATACCACATTTACCCCTGGGTCCCCAGTGGGCATTTCAGCAACTTCTCCTGGAAGAATTCACATCTCGTATTGGTCTGAAATATTCCCGTGCCTTTTATTTGCCCTTTGCTGCTTCCCTCACCCCCCTGTCAGTGCTGGTGAGGAGTCAGCTGCCCGAGTGGTCGGCAGCTAGATCCCATATTATAAGCATCCCATCCTATAAATTACAGCTGACGTGAGAGCCCATTTCTCCGGGTTGCAAGGGTTACTTACCTTCCAAAATGGTGGGGATCAAGGGTGTAGGTTTTGAGCAGAAGGAACTTTTCCATGCACTTGCTGTTTACCAACTCCTCTGCACCTCATCTTTCATTTCAGCTCAAGATGGAGGGTTTATGATTAATACAGTTGATGCAGAAAATGGCCGGGTGCTTGGCTTCTTTTAAATATATCATGCTCGCTGCACACAGACTCTGAGCATCAGTTAGAGAGAAGTGACAGCCGACTTGACCTTTCTCTCTGAAACGCATGTGGAAAAAGGGAATTAGCTTGCTACAATAGTACTTGAACTTGCTTTAACTTATCACTTTCCTCTTTAGAAGGAGGAAGGCACGCTGGAAATGCAAAATCGTCTTCAGGCCTCATGTTGTTTAAAAGGAAATTAAAATTCCTCATAATCTGAAATCAGATGTGTCTTTCGAAGTAAGGTGATCATAATAAATATCATCCAAGTTTTCTTTTCTCTCTCTTTTTTTTAAACAAGCCAATATTTACATTTAGGGTTGAACTGCATTTGTGTATGTGCGTGCGTGCGTGTGTGTGTGTGTGTGTGTGTGTGTATTGGATTTTGCAATGGCTATTGAGCTTCCCCAGGAGAACATATGAACAATAGGTCCACTAGTGAGGTACGAGTTATAAAAGCTTTTAAATTGGCTTCCATGTAACTGGAAACCAAATAAATGGCTATGGATAATGCAAAAGGAGACCTAGCAGGGCTTTTCCATAGTTGCCAATTACTGCTATTAGAAGATCTAGAATGCTCAGCCTATCCCTGAAACCACTGTGATTGATGCAGGCCTCAGCCAATCCTAGTGTTTCCTTGTCAGCTGTCATTAGCCTGTGATCAATTACCATGATTTTAGACCAACTTGAATGGCAAGTAAAAACACATGGTTACCCAAAAGCTCATCAGGTAAATATGCCATATAAAGAAATATATCTTCTCTGACCTCTCTGACATTTTCAAACTGTTTAAAAGCTGAAGTTAATTCTTTCTGATGGCCTTTCATCTTTAGTTGACAACAGAGAGCCCCAGAGTGGTGACAGCTCTTGTCAAGTGGGACTGTCTTATCAAAAACAATACCCTCCAGATCTTTCAGTCCAAATATTCTAATCTAAAATAATTGCATTTAAAATTTCATGTAGCTTTTATGTCTTCCCTGAACCATCCTGATCTGAAACCGCACGAATCTCTTCCTGCAACCCACTTGAAGCTTCAAGTTTTCAATGCTGCTAGTTTAAAAATGCATTATAGAGGTAGCATGCGAGCATTGAGATTTTAAAACTGTAGCCGGAGTGAAGGGCTACAATTTGTTCAGCTATGTCTTTTTATTTGTTCCCTCACGCTTGGAAGGGGTTTCTGCAACTGCCGGTCCCTGTTCTGTTTCTGTATCACTGTACCTCTGGCGCTTAACCCAAGCAGCATAAAATCTTTGTCTTCGCAAAGACAGCAGAGATCCTGGATTTTGGCTCTGAGATGATATGAATCATCTGTTGAATATTTAGATTTTTTTAACACCACGTGTCCGATACACCTTCTGAACTCAGTTCAGTTTGTGATTTGGAGGAGGCCTGAGATCACCGTGTAAGTGTAAGCAGCTCCCAGTTATCGCCCACCTCCGTGCTGAATCCCATGATATTTGTAGAAGGACTTTGCTGGTTCCTGGATTTGAGACAACTGCCCATCGCCTCTTACCCGCCCTGCTGAGACAGGTACCGATGTTACCAAGGACCAGTTTATATGCTGGGTTCAGAAATCTTTATTGGCGGAAACCTGCCACAGACCTCTGCTTTTTCCCTTGTGAGGTCTGGAGTCTTTTCTCCATTCCATGACCAACCCTATCACAGGGTCATCCCTGACCATTCTTACCCTGGTCTCTCTTCCAGCAGTTGTCTTGGGACACACATTTTCTTCAACCATCCCTTTCCGTCCTTCCCCCCTCTCACTAGATCTGACTTCTGAACTGTGTGCCTAGTTGTATCAAAGTTTTTTTTTTTTTTTTTTTGGTTTTTTTGTTTAATAGCTTTTCCCCTGGAATAAGTTATTTGGTTGGGTTTGTTCTGAGAGAGGATAACATTTCAGATTGGAAGAAAAAGTTGTCCTACTCAAACCAGTTTTCATTGTTACAACATAGCAGACTCACTTTCCGCTTACACAGGGAAGGCAGGGCTGCCTTTCTCCTATAGATTTAAGGTCCCAGATTTAAGCAAAAGGAACTGAGAAATAAGACCCTTTAACATCTTCTCTGATACAAATCCTGAGAGAAAACAATAAAAGTGAAAACATTCATTCTCTTTCAGTGCTCATTTCTCTCTTAGATATATGGTACCTGTAGAATATTTGTATTTTTCATTTTAAGCTTTTACTCAAGAAAAAAGAAAAGAAGGAAGGGGGGGGGACCAAATGGCGTTTACATCTTTCACAAAACGAATATGAAAAGGAAATAGTATGTTCAAAATAAGAGGATGTCCTTCAGATCTGGAAGTCTGTCCACTCTTGGGAAAATTTTGTTCAGAATCTGAGTTGCGTTTCCACATCACATGTGAACTCCTGACCTGTATTCCTGAAATGACCTGGTGCCCAGACACACGTGTTCCTGATGTGACCAACACCTGATTACCAACTTCACTTGATTCCCTGCGCATCACACGTATTCAGATGTGAATCATTGCTGCCTGTCCTCCCTTTTCACACCATTCTTTTTCCTTCTTTTTTTTTCTTTTCGGTCTGGTCATGAAATGTCCTTAATCTTTTCTTTCCAGATGTAGATTTCCTAAGGATATTGTAAAAACCCTAAGATTTCATCATTCATTTCAGGCAGTGTAAGCTGTAGTTCTCAGAAAGCCCAGGTTCATTGTATAGCTGGATCTTTGGATCTGAAGGAAAGTTCTAGTAGAAAACAGCAGTGTGCTGAGGGTGTCAAAGCGGTAAGGGCTCAAATCCCAGAAGCTGATTTTATTAGGACATTAGTGGTGCTGTGACCGCACCCTCCCCTTGCCCCAGTGATGGGACTTGGTCCTGCATTGTTTCTGTGAGATTAATGGGTTTAGGGTTGTTTACACATTACTGTTCACAGGATGTACAGATGCAGACACCAGTCCTGAGTCCCACACCCAGTTAAAACTAGTACAAAATCTCCATGGATGGGTTCTACAAAAACATTTAAAGTAGCTATCATCCCCCATTTGGGAACCCCATAGTGCATCATATGCCCCTGAGAGGTTATTTTTGCAGGGTGGGGGGGGGGGACTAACATCTTACCATTCCTGTGGCTGAGCAATTCCTACCAGCTTCACTCTCATATAAATTAAAAAGTTACCTTTGTCCCCAAAAGAGCAAGTTGCAACAATCCTACTTGTAAAACTTCCACCTGTCCTCTTAAAAACTGCTGGTTTGTATTGCTCCTGCATCAGGATCATTGTGATTCTTAGAATCCTGCCTTGCTTCCAAAGAACAAAAGCAAAACCAAAAAAGGTATTGGATTTTTCTTATGTAAATGAAAATAGATAATGAGTCAGCATCTCTTTATTACTCTTTTACCCAGAGGCTTTTCTCTTTTTTGAACATTAAGAAGAATTTGGAGTGGAAGCCTTGGTTGGATCAGAGTTTAGGGAAAGAAATTCCTTTTGTCCCACAGGAGCCTCATCTTCCCCAAATGAACAGGCAGCCACTGGAGATTCTGGTGAAATTGTTTTGACCCACAGACAATTCTGAAAGTTTGGATTGGTTTTCTATATAACAGTATATCAATATTGATCACCCGAAAACTAGATTTTTATTTTCACTAACTTAAGTGAAGACTCACTTTCTATTTCACTTTTCGAAATGAATTTTTCACAATCTAATGGAATTAAATTCTCTACTTTGATGTTTTTGTAGTCGTTTATCTTAGATCCTTTTCTACTCTCACAATTTTTTTTCCTCTGAGAATATTAGAATTTAGAAGTTCCATTGGGAATATGCCCTCATCTTCTGCTTTCTTTGTCTGAAGTCCTGACTTTTTTTTTTTTCATTTTATTGAGTTTTGCTTTTTCTTTTTGCCTATGCCATTCTTTGCCTTTTCTCTTTTTGCATTATTTCTTCCTCTCATTCTTTTCCTTCTTCCACTTTTCCTCCTTTTCCTTCCTTCCTTGTTGGCTTTTTTTGTGTTGTTGTTTTTAAGATGCAGATACACTATTTTTGTGTGTCCTTTAAGAGCTTTAGACAATTATTCCAAAATGATCCATTACATTTTAGTTTTATCAGAAGCAGACTGTTAAATCGTGGTTAAGGTGTGTTTCATGCTTTTAGAATGCAGTTCACCTAACACTTACAGAGGTCAAGACTAGTGTGTGAGTTACCCTGTGGATTGAAAATCCCTAGTCGCCAGGCAGTTCTTATTTACTAATCTATGACAAGACATCCTACACACCCTCTCGAACTCTTTTTTTTTTTTTTTGCACCCCACTAGAGATGCATGGTTTTGTTTTTAAGTGGCTTTATTAAGATAGAATTTACAGGCCATACAATTCACCTATTTTAAGTATTTCAAGGAAGGAGAAGCTTCCTTCTCATTTGACTGTGTAAGTTTATTTATTATTTGAAACTGGGAAAGCTACAAAACATGATCAAATGGAAATCTTAAGACATTCTGTGAACCCCATTCTATTTTAATGCATAATTTTCCTATTACAGCGCCTGTTTGCACCTCTGGAGTTAAGGTCACAGCAGCGTTTGCATTATAAACCCTTTTTTCAAGCGTTTATAAATGCAGCTGCTTTTGTTTGCTTAGGACTGAAGCTTGCCTCATGAGGTTTCCATGCAATAGAGCAGCTTTTTGGGGTTGAGTTTTCTTTAACTAAATTAAAATTTTAAAACACCACATTGCCCTTTAAAAAAATCATTGCAAGTGTCAAAAAGTCTAGGTAGGAATTTCTCCCCAAATAATGTTTTTATGCATATGCCATTTTTAATTGCCTTTAGTTTCCAAAAATTCTCCACCGTGCTCAGTTTGTGATTAATGTTATTTGCCTCAAATATTTACAAACCTAAATCCAAGTCGGTTTATAAACTAAAGAAACATGTTATATACAATTGCTGTCTTTCAGCATTGTTAACAGAATTATTTTACAGTCACAATAAAGCCTAAAGATGGAGTGAGAAGATAGCCTGTCATCCCTCATGAGAAGTTATACATATATATGTATGCATTGGAGAGGGCATGTTCTCTGGGAGAGTTTAAAATATTTAGAAAGAAAGCCATTTACATTTTTAGGATCATATTTAGCCTTTTTTCAAAACAGTAGATGTGGGTGGTACAGGATACAGAAACAACCATGAATTATTGAATTGGTCTTAAACGTTAAAGAACATTATATATATATATGTAAATATATATATTTATATATATAAAATCACTAAGCAAAATACAATGTTAAAATGTCAGTGTAACTGAAGTATAATTGAAAATCTTGACTTGGTTTGCACACAATTGCCAGAAACTTTAATCAGACCTTCACTTGGTAATTTTAGGAGCTGTTTTACTTTTCATTCACAGACCAGTAAGTATGAAGTGTAAGCTCACCCTATGTTTCAGAAGTCTGGTTTCACCTTGCTCAATTTTCTTTAAAAGTAAAAGAATATTTTATTGTCCTTTTCATGCCAATACATATTTTGCATGGAAAAAAGTGAATAAGATCAAATGCCAAAGATCACTATTGAATATTGTGTTCTGACATGTAGGTTTTTGATGGGAAACTGCTTTTTCTTTTCCTAAACATCGATGATGCTCAAGCCGAAAGCTTTTTTTTTTTTTTTTTTTTTTTTTTTTTTTTAGCCAGGTCTATCTCAGGGTAGACTCCAAGCCCCTAGACCTCAGGGACCCCCTTTCCTCCCAGGGCCATTTGTGGCTTGCCCGGCTCAAAACAGTCCCTGCGGCCAGAAGTTTGGCTGAACGAAGAATGACTGCCTTGCACCCCCACCCCCACCCCAGGCCTTAGGACAGACAGCAATCAAACACCCACAAGCCAAAACTGTTTTTCTAACCTTCTTCCCACCTCCTGACATCCGAAAACAAAACAAAACTAGCAAACAAACAGAGAGGTTTAATCTGGATTTATGAGACCTAGCACGAGGGTGACAGCTGGAGTTTGAGGTTCCAGCGGCGGCTGACAAAGGCGGCATCAGGTGCCAGAGAAAGGTTGTCTCCGAGTCTTTCTGTCATCGGAGGCTGCGACAAACTAGCCGAGCCGATAGCCATCCTAAGCCCTGAAATGTAGTCGCTTGGCTCCCCACCCTCCTGGCTTTTGACAATCCTTTGAATTCAGAATATATTTATCTCATCCAATTTTTTTTCTAACCAAATAAATACAATCCTAAACCAGTGTTAGGAAAATAAATGTATTTGTTCCCTGCTAAGATATGTAATAATCCTCCTTGTCTCTCCCAGTCTGAGATATATATATATATATATATATATATATATATATATATATATATGGACTGAAGCTTGCAATAGCTTATATATATATATATATGTGTGTGTGTGTATATATATATATGTATACACATATATATATTTTTTTTTACTGGAGATTCTAGGCATCACCTCTGTTGTTGTTTTAAGACGATATTGTTTCATTTAATTGTACTATAAATTCAGGATCATTAGAGGAATGGGAAAAATAATTTTATAAATTCACTGCTAGCAGGTTTCAGTTAACAGACTGTTTCTCCTGTGGGTAAACAACAACAAAAAGGTGCCTTTGAGCGCCTTTATCCCCCGTGAAGTGCAGCTTTGCAGAGCAAGAAATGGAAGAAGCAGGGTGTGGGGGGGTGCACAATGTTTCTGTGTAGTGATTACACCCAAACAAACATGCCTTTCTGTATTCCACATTCACACGTGTGCGAAGAAAAAGGGGCACCCAGCACCCGGGGAAGAAAATACAACGATGGAGGTGTGAAACCCTCTTCTTTTGTGAGTGAACGCATCAGATTTTCATTCTGGAGTGAAAATGAATCCATCATTTCCAGCCCACCCACTATTTCCCATTAATCCCGGAGTAGTGTTTGCTCTGAAGTTAATGCTATTAAGTGTGGGCACTTAGGCCCTGAAAAACCCAGAGTTCAGGGCTCCCTAAGAAAAATTAAAATCCTGTGCTTTATTTGCTCTCCTGCCTGTGGGGTGGAATCCTGCTCAACCTGGCTGGACTGCCGAGGAAGGAGGCACAACAGCTGCCTGTCCACCCCCCCCCCCCCCCACACACACACACCTGGTCGGAGTACATATTCACAAATCCCAAATACACCTGTACGCATTGCAGATTGGTCAGTTGAATCAAGGACTCTGGGGGTTTTGGAGCCCACATAATTTAAGAGTAATGCCTCTCCCTCCTGTCCGATGAGCTGGAATGAAATTAGGATTTGACTTGATTTGCTTCGAATTTTTGGATGTAGCCATTGTCACTTGGCATCCATAGAGACTCCTCTTCCATGAGTATACATATCCCTTTTTTTTTTAATATTCCTGATGTAGGCAACATGTCTTAAAACAATCCCCCCACTCTCCCCCCTTCCCTCCCTCACTCTTCCTCCTTCTCTCCCTCCTCTCTTCTCCCTTCCTTTTTTTCCCCCTCCATATCATATCACCTGTGGTTTCCCCATTAAGTATTCTCCCAATGGCTTAGGTTAAAATCCACAACCTGAATTCACTTTGTTTTTTAAGTTTTCACTTAAAAAAATAAAAATGTAGGTGCTTCCCATGGTGGCTGCTGGATACCCTCTATTTAAATCTCCGCCTTTCTAAAGGAAAACTTCTTTTCATTGTTGGCAGCACATCCAATTTCCCTTCTGCTCCTGATAGGGACAGTAATGAAGGGCTTAAAATTGATCCCTTTATTTTTTGAAATGGAGGAAGTGTCAAATATTCTAATTTGTCTTGATCATTTATTTTCCACAAGCGGGGAGTAAACACCGCGCCGGCAATTCCTGCACGTTCTGTAGGTGGTTATGATGAATAAATTGGTTGTGTGATGCAGAAGCCAAGGGATGGAGGGATGAGCAAATCAAATGTCTTTGCGTTCTCACTTCTGAAATGGCGTTAAGTCAGAGATTTTTCTAAGAGTGATTCCAAACGTCTGCTTCTCTACCAAAATGAAAGTTGCAGCTGGTGCAGAGCAAGACTGGAAAACCAGAAGGATTTGTGCCAATTTAGAGAGGAGGAAAGACGTCAGATTGAGAAGTTTATGGATAATTGAAAGTAGGGTGGCTGTTGCTGCATTTTGTGAAATTTCGGGGCATCCACAAGTCCCGGGGAGAAAATAAATGGAACCTGGAACCTAAGGAATGAGAAGGAGTAATTAAGAGCTGCTCACAATGAACCCAGTTAAATGCATGTGCAGCAGGCAGTTTTCATGGCCAAACTCACTGACTCACCTTTCCTTTCCTCCCGGCAAGGAGGCTTCCCAGGAAGGAAGGAAAAGGCAAGAAACTAAAGGAAGGAAGGAATGCCCTGTCCCTTCGGCCTTCCTCTTCCCTTCCCTTCCCTTCCCTTCCCTTCCCTTCCCTTCCCTTCCCTTCCCTTTCCTTTCCTTTTCCTTCTTTCTTTCTTTTCCTTTTCCTTTTTTTCTTTTTTCTCTCCTTTTCCTTTTTGTAAAACATCTTTTAATGCTTATTAAATCTGAAACCAGAAGCCATAAAGCGAGAACTGTGCTTTTGGACCAAAGCTGATGATCACACCACGTATGGTGCCCTTTCCAAGACAGAACATAAATCTAGTGGAGGGTAATTGGCCTGTATTTAGTGATTAGTTAATATTGCGTCACTCCAACTAGAGGGAGAGTCACAAGAAAACATTTCATCTGAAACATTTTGTTGTTGCTTGCTTTGAAATATTAGCATTAACAAATATTTAGCTCTGGAGAAACTTTTTTTTTTTATTTCATCAAAATGAAAAGCGGTGTTGCTGTTATTTTCTACTTCTCAATAATCTCTGAAACTGCGCAAATGATCTCACCTGGCCTGTGTTTGTACCATTTCTTCAAAGCACAGACAGTCAGCTGAATGAAATTCAACACCATGGATTTTCTGCCCTACTGTGGATGAGTATTACTAGGCCAAGCACAGTTCAGAATCTTCTATACCACCCTGTTGCCATGTCGGAAGGCTCTACACAGTCTTGTGTTTTAGACACGGGGCCAGCTTCAAGAGAAAGGGCACAGGACAATTGGGGGAAGATGTGGGATTTGTGTACAGAGAGCTTTGAGACCCAAAGCCAATTTCTATACATTGTGCCCATTTCTGTTCCTCATTCTAGGTGAGGATTGCAATGCTCTTTCCCCACGGTCACCTTTATGAAGCATACCCTTTGTGAATCTCATCCTTCTCTCATTCTTTAGGTCAGGTTATTCAGCTCTACTTTAATCCTTTGTGGCCTATTCCTTGTCGAGATGACTGGTGTCTGGTTTTTCATGATGAAACGTGGTAAAAAGTTTCCTTAAAAGTAGGACTCACAGTGATAATACCTTGTGTTGCTGTGGACATTTAAAATTCATCATAGTTCTTTCACACTTGTTTCCTTGTTGGATCTTCAAAAACAATCGTGTTGGATAACTGGGGATACTTAGTATTTTTCCCATTTTATAGAAGGAAAGATGATTTACATTAAAATCCCACGGAAAGAAATAGAACTGCAGCTCCCTTATTTGTAGCTGGGGAGCTCTATCTGCTAGCCCAGCCAGGGGTCCATAAACTGAATCCCCAGGGCCAAGCCCAGCCTGTTTTTTTTAATGGCCCTGTAAGAGAAAGATAGTTTTTACATTTCTAAGTGGTTGTATTTTAAGTGGTTTCATTCGTACTTACATAAGAGCCTTGATTTCACCTCTTCGGCCCACAAAGTCTGCGACAGTTCCTGTCTGGCCCTTTAAGAGAATGTTTGCTGACCACTACCTCATCCTAACCTGCCCCCCAGTCCTACTCCCTAGCCCAACTTTCCCTCATATCTTACTCTCCCCTCCCTGGACAATAGCTTTTTGACTCTGTAAGCAGATAACTCCCCCCCCCCCCATGCATTTGGCACAAAAGGTTTGGGGCTCTATGCATGTAGGAATTTGGCTAATACTATGTGACCATTTAACTTACCCAGACAAACCCAAGTATGCCAGTTATGCCTGGAATCCTGCCTTAGTTTGGGGTTAAAGTTGGAGAAGGGGATGCGGTGAAAGTGGAAAAGATCTAGCTGCTATAACTTCAGGGTTTGATTTCCAGCGTAAAATTGGTTTCATTCAAACCCGGACCTCCAGCCACAGAGTTTTCTCTTGTATCCCTGTTTCTCAAAATAAAGGGGAAATGCGTATTGCATTTAGGTCCCTGCGCCCCACCAGGTAAGTCAGGGAGTTCCTTTTTTTTAGCTCCTCTGTAATTGTTTGTAAATAAAGACAACAGAAGAGGCAGTGTTTGCTAGACGTGGGTTCTATTCTGAGAGGGTCTTGAAGGTTAAGTTATTTGAATGACCTCCTCCACCACCCATAGACCTTTCCGAAGATGAAATACTTGGACCGAAATTGTCAGTTTTTTTCCTTAGAGAAGAGCCAGAGCAGCCAGGAAAGTAGAGTGTGACTTTGTTAGGCTCTCAAAAGCAGGTTGCAATCAATGACTCCAGGCTCCACGGTCTCCAGGAGTGGGTCCAAATAACCGTGTTAAGCGAATGGGATTTAAACAGGAATCTGAAACACACAGGTGAAAAATAGATTTTCTTCTGCCTCAGTCTACCCCAGGAGAGATTTGAGAATTTGTCTCCATGTGATGGCTGATGCCAGTATGGTAGCAGACATGAGTCAAACACTCCTCCTACACTGCTTAGCAAGAGGCAGAGAGAACCCAGCAACTCCTCCTGATCCTGGGAAGAGTTAACAAGGCAAATTGCAGGTGAATTAGATTTGAAATCACCTGGGTAGATGGTTTTTTTTTGTGGGGGGGGGGGCACATAATGAGTTCTCTTCTTTGAAAGCTAGTTTATTTATTGCTCCCTTTTCTGAATTATAAAATGTAGTTCAATGTAGAAAACTTGGAAAATCTGAAAAAAATCCATAATCCTTCTATGCAGGTACTATTTCAGCGCATTTAGCTTTAGCTTTATTTTCTGTGTGTGTACAATTTTCACAATGTTGAGAGTATACTAGGTTTCTCTTTTGCTGTTTATTTTAATTAATGATGTAGTATGGGGTTTTTTTCCCCTGGGTGTTTTTGCTGAGCATGTTGATGGTATAACATTCCCTCCCCAAATTAAATAATTATTTCTGTATTCATTCTCCTAGTTTTGGCCATATAACTTGTTTTCGTGTTTCCGTTTGTTATAATAATGTTGTGATGAATTTTTTAGGAGGAATATCTGGAAATGGGATCACTAGTTCAAGGGGTTAAACCCTTTTCAATATCTTGGATAATTTGTATCAACTTATATTCTTTTTGGGTCTCCATGAGAGCTCATTGTCACTAACTTTCATATACTCATTTATTTCTAATCACTTGGCCACTCCAGTTGTTTAAAAGAACATCTTGATGTTTTGATTAAATTTATTTTTTTCATGGACTTATTAACCAGTTGTATTACCTTTGAGAGTTATTGGTTCATGCTTTTGCCCTTTTTTGGGGAGGGTATTTTTTTCTTACTGATTTACATGGTATCTTAAAGCCATCAGATAGTAATATTTTCAAATTATTTTACCAAGGAGGGTGAAGGAAACCAAATGGAAGCAATCAGAATTAGGAATTCATGGAAGTTGTGGTTTTACAAGAAAGATTTAAATAAATGTAAATGTTCTCCTTAAAAGCTTTTTTGGGTATGGTATGAAGATTAGGGCAGTCCCCACTGTAGGAAAAAGGCTTTGGTTCTTTTCCCTTCCATTTAGGGGTATGACTGCTTTTCATAGTGGGAAGGTGTTTGCTTCCCTGTCTCTGCGTCCTAGTTAAATTTTAAAATCAGAAGCTCTCCGTTTTGTTATACTTGAATATATAACCAAAACGCAGCCTGGGTGTTTCAAGAGGTAGATTTCTCTTTGTGACCAAACTTTGTGTGGCTTCCCAAATTGAAACGATTAAAACATGGTTTAGAATAAAATATTGCATAATAAAACCCACCACCCAGGTTTTAAAACGCTAACGTTTTGCCATAGTTGTTTCAGACCATTGTTGGTTTTTTTCCTGGTTTTCTTTCTTATAAAATAAGAAGTCACAGTCTGCTAATCCCATTTGCACCCCAACTCCTGAGGTTGACGTGTTTTGTTCTTGAAAATGTTATGCTTTTACTACCCCATGGATGTTTGTTTCAGGATCCTTTATTTTTTTGTGTTACCTTGTTACACTGAGCATCGATTTCAGTAACTTTTTTCCCTTCACTTAACATTATTCTCAAGATAGCATCGCTTTTTAAAATAGTAAAGTATACATTTTCAAATGCTGTATATGTCAGGGAATATCTAGTGGGGCGATATGGTGAAAGTGACAAAATTGAGCAGAGAACAGTGGGGTGCTACAGAACCAGAAATCAAAGAAAGCGTCTAGGAAAGGCCTGTTCTGTTGGGTTACTGTGAGGGATGCACAAAGTCACAAACCTGCTCTCTGCCCTCCAGGAGTTTTATTTTAATTCAAGAAAAAGAAAAGTAAAACTCAACTCACCATAAGTTATGACAGAGTGCTAAACAATTGTTAAACAGCAGTACAAGAAAACTTTTTAAATGTCACAAAGTAATATATATTTCAACGTCAAGACATGAATTGAGTTTTCTAACACTTAAAAGACAGAATGGAAATATATTGGTTAGTAGAACACTAAACATTTTCTGGGGGAAAAAAAAGGCAATCGCTCGTGGTGTTGAGGTTGTCTTCAAATATTTATTAACCACCCACTCCGGGTGGGGTGTTATGTTGTGTTAAGTATAGCCTGCAGGTCTGGAGTTAGACTGGCTTCCAGCCCCTAGGTCCGGGGCACTGGTGCTCCATGATGAATCAGATTTGGGTTTACCCCTCTAGAAAGGGGTAAGGTGAGGGTGGTTGACCAAGCCTCTGTTAACAAAGACAAACTAAATGGTACAGGTTTCAAGGATCCACAATGCTATTAGAAGAGAGACCATGAATTATGCCCTGACCCAAAAGATATGGCAGGCATGGTGATATGGGGCAAGAGGAAACGGGGAAGAAAAAGTTAGCTGTCTTCACATTTCTGGGTAACTTTCAGGTGCCATCTCTTGTGAGGTTTCTCATGATTCCTTCCGAAGCTTTTCTTTAGAAATAGGACACTTTAGACCTTTCTCTGTGGCCTTTGGTCTAATTTAATTAATACAGCTTTTTCCAGATTGGGAAGTTGGTCCAATTGGTGTGCATGAGCGAGGTATCCTAACACTTATGCAAAGAAGGTCTGGGAATTTCCTTACAAACCACTGAGATGTTTCCATGTACAAATAAGATGCTCAGTATATACTTACCAATTCAATTATTTAGCAACTCTAGCCCTCCCAACTTTACCCCAGAAGTGTTGGGGGCCTAGGTGGGGGGGGGGGGGGTATGTGGAAACTAGGAGGGAAGAGCTAACATCTGCAGCAAAATCTGAGCAGAAAACTTCTCAAACAGGTGAAGCCCATCAACACCAATAGGCTTAAGAACTCGCAACATAAAAATTCTACTCTCTGAAGAGAGGACTCATTTTCTCTGTCCTGAAAGTAAGCCTCATTATACCAGGGGAGATGTATTCACCAGTGGATTGTTAAAGTTGTTTTTAATTTTTTTAATGACATTTTAATCTTGGATTTATTATTCATTGTATAAACCATTTATACATTCTCAATCAGCTGCTATCAGTTTTGATGACCTATACTAATGGAGGGAGGCCACTGTGGACAAAATCCAAAGCGATCGACCATCCCAACTCTGTTAATGTTTGCTTGTGAAATATAACATCTGGTTTTTGGCAGATGGGTTCAGATTCATGGGCATGCCACCTGTGCCGTTGCACGGGCTCTCTGCTCGGGAGGGCCCTGCTCCTGACTTAACGCTCTCCTGTCACTGCCTTGAGATTCTAATCATTTTTAAACAAAGGAGCTCCATATTTTTCTTTTGTGTTGGGCCCCACAAATTATGTAGTTTGTCCTAGTTTCACATTGGCTTTTTTGGGATTGACTCTAACACGATTCCACATCTCAGACAACAACATCCATAGTGACAAAAAGTGTAGACTTCCCAAAGGCGGGCTGGGCGTTTGGTCTCCAGCCCTGTGGTTTCCCTTTGTCTAATACCCACATGGTTAATGGAGAGGTAACTGACCTACAGTGAGAGTCTGTCAAACACCCAGAGCAGAAAAGGGGAGTGTTACGTGTAACTTCAGAAATTAAAAGTCACAGAGAACAAACTTCTCCTTTAGAAGAACTAGAAAGTTATGGAGAAACCCACTCTTTAAGATACTGTTTATATAAATATATGACCAAGAAGGTGTTCTAGCCTCCCAGTGTGAATTTTAAGTCCTGCTCTTGGCCAATGAAAGAGAACAGGTGTGAAGTGAGTTTTGTGGATAAAAGGTAGAGTATCTTGACCTGGCTGGGCCAGGAGAATTTGTCCTGAGGAAAGCCTTGATGAAGAGGAAGCCACAGGAGAAACAGAAGTAGGTACGAGTCTGTGAGTTTCTTCAAGGGTCCTGGGCTTTGACCTTACAGAGAAGCCTTGCTTCTCTCTTAAACATCTGCCTTTTCCCAACTGCCCTGCCCCGTACTTCTGAGCATCCTGGGAGTCAAGGTTTCTGGGGTGCCCTAACTGCTTAACAGGAGCCCTTAACCTCCTCTCTCGTGTTAAATCAACCTTGGAAGTAGCTCATCCTTTCTGCAGGACCTAATGAAGAATTGTTTGGGAGCCACCAGGGGCCATCCCAAATGTCTATGATGATGATAATGTCACTATGTGTCCCAGAGTCGTGCAGGACAAGCCTCAATATTTTTTCATTTTCTCATGCAACAGTTACTAAAATTAGCACCTAAATACTATACTGACTGAACTTTAATGGATACACAGGGTATTCATCTCCTAAGGCTGCTGTAACAAATTACCATGAAGTAGGTGATTAGAACAAGAGAAATTTATTCTGTCACATGACCTTGGTGTCATGCTCCCTCTGAAAGCCCCAGCGAAAAGTCTATTCCATGCCCATTCCCTAACTCCTGGTAGCTGCCGGCAATCCTTGGTTTGTTAGGCTCCAATCTGTACTGTCATCTTCACATGGCATTCTGCTCTCGTGTGTTTTCACATGCCTTCTTGTAAGGACAGCAGCCATTGGGTCCAAGGCTACCCTAATCCAATATCCCTTCATTTTAGTTTATTTAGATACTTACATCCTCAAAGACCATATTCCAGATAAAGCCATGCTCAGAGGCTCTGGGTGGACATGACTTTGGAGGGAGAGGCACAATTCAACTCAGTACGTACAGATTTTTTGAAAAGATAAATTCACTGCTCTGAAGTTGCTTGCCATCCTGAGTGGAAAAGAGAAATAGACATATATGGTCAATAGATAAGAAGTGATAAGGCCTATTAGGAATATGTGGGTCAAATACTTTGGAAGCCCAGAGAGAGGGAGACAATTTGCAGAGGGTGAGCAAGGAAAGCTCTATGGAAAAGATGACATGGTTGTTGGGTTTTAAATGATAAGTAGGACTAAGACATGTAAAGATAATGTCCTGGGATTTTGGGAAACAATATGAACCGGGGCAGGGAGGTGAGAATCACTGGAGCACATGCAACCTATGAATTATTCAGGTTAGCTGGTAAATAGAACATGTGGTGATGAACAATATCCAGAAAAGTCAGCTGGAACAGATTATGAGCATCATGAATGCTTGAGGGGATCTAATGCCTGAAGCATTAGAACTTTGTTCAGCATGCAGTGAGAAGTCACTATTTTTTTTTTAAGGAGGTGATAGACTGTGCTTGATCCCTGAAATAGAATCCGTATGGCAGAGATGTATAGGATGCATTCATTCATTCATTTGTGCCACACATAGTTTTCCTCTGCTGGACTCTGAGGATCATAGGAGATCTGAGAATATGATGGTCAATTACAATTACGTTTCCTACCCACTAGAAGCTTCTTGTCCAATAGAGAAGACAGAGAACTAGTTAATAGACATGGAGTATTGTGATCAAACAGGCTAAAGCTGTGATGCAGGGACAGGTGGCAAAGACATGTTTGAAGATCTGGAAGCTACCATTATAGGAACCGAAAAGAAGTTCCTTGGAGGAAGAAGGGTAGGGTAGTAAGTGGAGATGGCCAGTCCAGTGTGGGTAGAAGTAGGGGAGGAGGTCAGAAATGAAGCTACAGAGAGAGAGAGAGAGAGAGAGAGAGAGAGAGAGGAGCAAGTATAAACTCTATCCTAAGGGCAATGCTTTAGTGAGAATAGCATTTTAGAAAAACTTCCAAGGGCTATTTTGTGGAGAAGAGATTAGAAATTGGTGATGAGGGAGAGGGAGGATGGAGGGCCGGGTCTATAGTAGTGGCAATGGAGAGAAGAAAGCAGGTTTAAGAGCTCTTTAGGAAGCACAATCTATTGGACTCCAGAGTGGTTAGATGAAGAGTTGAGGAAGAGACAGTGTCCCAGATGACCATCATGTGAAGGCAACCAAATAAATGATGCAGGGAGTTAGAGATCAGTGGACGTGTTGAGGGGTAAGATGGTGAGTTCAGTTTAAGTGAATTTGAGGCCCTTGGGAGATACTTAGGAGGAGATATCCATCCAGTAAAGAGATACAAATTAGAGTATCAGCCAAAAACGTCTGGACTCAGATAACCGTGTCGAAGCCATCAGCATATTAATGATGATTGAGTGTGGGTAGAGTCAGAACAGAAGAAGACCTACCCAGAACAATATAAGCACAAACAGTTAAGGAATGGGCAGGCAAATGGGACCAAGTGATGTGGCCAAGAAAGTAGGATGCAAACCAGACTGGAATTGACTCACGGATTCCAAGGGAAGACAGTGTTTCAAGAGGGGACTGTTAATTTTTTGTAATACAGCTGAGAGGTCAAGTAAAATAAGGGCTGAACATTGTCCATTGGATTTAGCAAACAAGCAGTACTGGCTCCCTTTCCAAGGGGACTTTGGAGGCCATCATCTGGCCCATGAGATGTGCTGACCTGGAAGAGGGGAATGAAGGCAGAAAGAAATGAGATGATTAATAGGCAGGCAAACAATCTCAAGCTTGGGTAACAAGGATGATGGTGATGTTATTGACAGAGAGAGGGACACAAATGGAGAAGTTATTTATGTGTGGGAATGGGAGATAATGAGCTCCATTACTTGCAGTGAAAGTATCCTGAGGAATTGTGCTTGTTCAGGCAACCTTGAGACCGATACTCTCACACAGATTCCCTTGGAGACCTATGCAAGAGCTTCTCTGAGGTTTTGATGAGAAGTGGAACTGCTGAGTCATACTTGAGTGTAAGGACATTTAAGCCGATTGGGTAGCTCTTCAGGATGGTTCTCCCAGGGCACCTGGGTGGCTCAGTGGTTGAGCGTCTGCCTTCGGCCCAGGGCCTGATCTCAGGATCCTGGGATCAAGTCCCACATCAGGCTCCCTGCAGGGAGCCTGCTTCTTTCTCTGCCTGTGTCCCTGCCTCTCTGTGTTTCTCATAAATACGTAAATAAAATCTTTGGAAAAAAAAAAAAGTTTCTCCCATTTTACGCCTCTACCAATAGTGTATGAGGGTTCATGTAATTCCACTTTCTAGTGTTCGTCATTCTGATAGTTTAATGTGGTATCTCACTATTGTTTTCAAAAACATATTACCTATTGCTGGGAAGATTATATCTTCATACATGTATAAATATTCAGATATTTTCCCTTCTTGAATTGCCAAGTCGTATCCTTTGTCCATTTTTTTTCCTTCCTGGTTTCTTCCATCATTTTCTCATTGTTCATTTGTTCATTGTATGTTTTTGATGTTAAATCAGACCAATGGTTTTCATTTTTTAGAAACCCATAAATTTAATGTTGTCATACCCTCAATATTTCTACTGTGTGATCTCTTTTCCCTACCACCTTTCAACATCACACATATATTCTCTCATTCTTTTTCTTTTTATAGCTTATAGGTTTGACCTTTTATTCTACACTTTTAATCCTCCTGGAAGTCCCTTTTGAATATGATGTGACATAGGAATCCACCTGATATATCTCCCTCTGGTGAATCAGCTTCCCCAAATAACTTGGTAAACAATACACACCTTCAGTGGTTGCTTGTTCTGACGACATCGCACGTCTGTGCCAGTTAAGCACGTCTTTTGTTTTATATCTTGATGCACTTAGAAAGAGATCCACATTTTTTGTTCTACTTTATCCTTTGATATAAATTTAAGTATAATTTTGTTCATCTTTTTAAAATCCTGGCATAATTTTGATTGAAATTATAGGCAAATTTCAGACCCATTTTAGAACAATACAATACAAATTGTACATTCATGAATACAAAACTTACAAAACTGTTACATCCATGAATAGGATATATCCCATTCTCATTCACATCTACTTTGTAGTCTTTAATACATTTTAAAACTTGTTTTAGGGACACCGGGGTGGCTCCGCGGTTGAGCATCTGCCTTTGGCTCAGGGCATGATCCCTGGTCCGGGAATTGAGTCCCATATCGGACTCCCTGTGAGGACCCTGCTTCTCTCTCTGCCTGTGTCTCTGCCTCTCTCTCTCTCTCATGAATAAATAAATAAATCTTTTAAAATAAATAAATAAATAAAACTTGTTTCAATTAGGGTCTTGTGTCCTTTGTGTTAGATTTATTACTTCATGCTTTTTAGTTTGGGATGTTATTGTGAATGGCATCTTGTTTTCCACTAGAGTTTCTAGTTGGTTATTGTTGATAGAGAAATGCTATTGATTTTTTTTTAGTTGATCTTATATCTGGCACAGTGCTGAACATTTTTATTAGTTCTAATAGTTTATCTGTGGTTTTGTTGAGCTTTCTATTATAGATGATCATATCAACTACAACAAATGACAGTGTGTCTCTAACTTTCCCATACTCACAGCCCTTATAATTGGTTTCTTGTATGAGCTGGTCTCTGTGGTGTATAAACACAAAGTACCTTTGTTCTTCCTATTAATTGCTCCTTGAAGCCCAAGTGGTGGATTGAATTGTGGACCCAAAAAATATATCCACATCCCAACCTCTGGACCAGTGAATGTGACCTCATATGGAAATGGGGTCTTTGCAGATGTAATTAGAGTAAGGACCTTGAGATGATATCACCCTGAATTTAGGGTGGGCCCTTTTCCCTCCAAGTTTTTATTTAAATTCTAGTTAGTTAACATAGAGTAATATTAGCTTGAGGAGTTGGGGTACATGCACCTTATATCCAAAAGCTGATGTCTTTATAAAGTTGAGGGAGATTTGGAACATACAGAGACACAGCAGAAGATCCATGAAGATGGAGATAGGAATGATGTATCTGCAAGCCAAGGAAAACCAAGGACTGCCTTAGCCAATAGAGTCTAGGAGATAGGCATGGAATGAAGTTACCCTCAAAGCCTCCAGAAGGAACCACCACTACACACACCTTTATTTCAGACTTCGAGTGTCTAAAACTATGGGAGACTGAATTTCTGTTGTTTTGACCCACCAAGTTTGTGGTAATGTGTTACAGTAGCTCTAGGAAACCAGCGCACCCACTGGTGGGCTTAACCTCCACTGACTCTGGAAGAAATTATAGGAAAATCCCATAGCTTTTCTAGCCATTCCATTTCTGTCGCTCCTGCTATTCTAACTTCTTGAGTTAGATGTTTAGGTCCTCAATTCTTAGACTTTATTTTTACTAATATACACATTTAAGGCCATATTTTTTTTCCTCTAATGAGTTCTTCCTGCATTCTGCAAAATATATACACTATATATACACTATACTAAATACACTTACATATGCATATATAAATGTATGTACTGCAAATGTTGGCATATGATATTATCATTAAGTTCCAAATATTTTCTTTTATGTATTTCTTTTCTTTTTTTTTAATTTTCTAACTTCCATTATGGTTTCTCTTTTGAGCTATGAAATATTAAGAAATGCGCTTTTGTTTCTAAGAGTAAGGTTTTTGTTTGCTATTGCTGTTCTTGTATTCTGTTGTTACCAGTATTTGTTTATGGTCTTAGAACAGGGATTAATTTCATCTTTAGCCACATACTCCTTTCTACACCGATTCTGCAGTATTGTCTCTGTCACATATCTAGAGCGATACATTTCCTGATCTCTTTCTAGACCATTCTGCTCTATTGGTCAGTTTGTCTTATGTCCACTAACATCACACTGTTCTAATTGAGATGGGTTCATAGAAACTCTGGTGGGACAAGTCTTCTCTCTTCCCAATCTTAGTTTGGTCTTAATTACTCTTCTAAATTTCTGCTACTAAAACCCCTGTTGGTTGGGATTTTCATGGTCATTGCCTGCTGTCTATGGATGCACCGGGAGGTGACTGATACTATTGTATCCTTGAGACTTTTCATCGTTGAATGTGGCATGGTTCCTATTTATTTAGATCTTTTAAAACTATTCCGATAAATGTTTAGGTTTATTAATAGGCACATTCTGTGGTTATGTTTAAATTGCAAATAGTATCTTTTTAAAATTTAATTTTGTAACTTGTAGTTGAATTATATAGAAATGCAATTGCTTATTGCATGTTGATTCAGGGTAACGTTGCTAAATTCTCCTGATAATTTATCTGTAGAATTCCTTTTAATTTTTTACCTTCACAGTCATATCTTATTTGAATAATTTTGTTTCAGTCTCTCCAATCATACCTTTTATTTCTCTTCTTGCACTCTCTGTGACCTCCACTAGAATGTGAATGGGAGTAGTGGGAGTGGGCATCCTTTCTTAGTCTCCATTTCAAATAGAAGGCTTTCAATATTTCATTATTAATAAGATGTTTGCCAGAGGTAAACAGCCTTTATCAGGAAAAGGGTATTTAATTCTATTTCTATTTTGTTAAAAGTTTTCATGTTGAATTGATGTTGAATTTCATCAAATTCTTTTTTGCATCTTTTAAGTAAATCATACTTTTATCTTTAATCTGTTAATGTAGTGACTTATAATAATTAATTTTCTAATCTTAAACTTTTCATCTCTGGGATAAGTCCTTTTTGGACATGGCATATTATCATTTTTACATACTGCTGTTTTGGGATTGTTAATACTTTAGTTAAAATTTTATATCTATTTATTTTTACGTAATATTTTCTGTAATTTTTCCTCCTCACAAGGTCCTGGTCAGAGTTTGGCATCAAATTTTGTTGGCATCCCAAAATTAATTGAGGACTGTTCCTATTTTTTTTTCTTCTTTGTATTTCAGAATAGTTTTGTAACATTAAAAATATTAGTTCCCTGATTAGGGAAACTGAATTGGAAAACCACTGAAGCCCTCTTTGTGGGTGGATTTTTGATTACTGATTTAATTGTTTTAAAACTGCTTAGATTTAGGATCACCTCGGTGGCCCAGTCAGTTAAATGTGTGATTCCTGATCTTAGCTCAGGTCTTGATCTCAGGATCATGAGTTCAAGTCCCATGTTGGGCTCCACACTGGGTATGGAGCCTGCTTAAAAAACAAAAAATAAAAAAAAGTTTATGTTTAAACATTATGTTTAAAATGTTTATTTGGTTTTTCTTTTTCTTTTTTGAGTCACTTTCGGTAAGTCAGATTTTTCTAAGAATTTGTCAGTTTGTCTAAATTTTCAAATTTGTTGATATAAAGTTGGTCTTGCTTTCCTCTTATATTCTTATATCTGTGTAATCTGTAAGTAATCTCTATTTTCATTACTAATATTGATTTTAACTCTTTCCTATTTTTTTCCTCTGTCTACCAGTGGTTTACTGGTTTAATTAATTATTTCAAAAATTAAAAGTTGGTGTTTTGTTGAATCATTTCACTGCATACTTATTTTTAAATTTCATGTTTCTCCTACCCTTATATTTTACTCTTTTCCTGCTCTCTACTTTTTGCTTAAACCATTTTATTATGGAAAACTTCAAATATATGCAAAAGTAGAGAGAATAGCAAAATGAACCATCATGTACCCATCATTTAACCTCACCAGTTATTGATGTATGATCATTCTTGTTTTATTTATACCCCTACCTACTTTCCCCCACCCTGAAATTATTTTGTAGGGTATACTTCCTGCCCCCATAGAATTTTCTCCATAAATATTTAAGTATGTATCTCTAAATAATAAGGAAAAGTTGTTTAAAAAATTTTTAATTTTTTTGACAAATTTCAAATATATACAAAAAAATAAGAAATATGTTCATCCTTGAACAACATAGGTTTGAACTGCACATGTCCACTTATATGTGGATTGTTTCCTATAAATGCAGTTCAGTACTATAAATGTATTTTCTCTTCTTTATGATTTTCTTAATAACATTTTCTTTAGCTTATTTTATTGTAAGAATGCAGTATGTAATACATACAATATGCAAAATATGTGTTAATTGCCTGTTTATCTTATAAGTAAGACTCCTGGTCCACAGTAGGCTATTAGTAGTTAAGCTTTGGGGCATCAAAAGTTACACAGGGATTTTTGACCTCCTGACTGTAATACAGTGGGCCTTAATGTATGTATCTTCCAGCTTGAACACTATTGATGCATATCTTATTTTCTCTGTATCCCTCCTATTCCCCTCCTCCACACTTTTTAAAGATTTTATTTATTTATTCATGAGAGACACAGAGAGAGAGAGAGGCAGAGACACAGGCAGAGGGAGAAGCAGGCTCCATGCAGGGAGCCTGATGTGGGACTTGATCCCAGGACTCCAGAATCAACCTCCACATTATTTAGACAAAATAATTATTTAAAGAAATATCCACACTTATCTTTCCATTTGCAACTATGTGAATATATCTGTAAAAGCTAATGACTTCTTTATAAGATCCGTGGACATAACACAATTTTCATGACTAAAAATTATAAACAGTAATTCCTTAATATCAAATATCCAGTGTTCATTTTTCTAATTGTCTCATTTTTTACCATTTCCTTGAATCAAGATTTAAATCTATACATTTCATTCATTGATCTGTAGCTTAACTCTCTTTTTTATGTTTAGTTTCCTCATCTCTCTCTTTTACTTCCTAATTTTTGCTTTGTTTTATTTGTAAATTGGTTGATTGAAGAAACCAAATCATTTGTCATGTAGATTTCCCCACAATCTGAATTTTGCTTTTTGCATTCCCTTGTTATCATTTAGTGTGTGTTGTTCCCTTATCTAGTGTAAATTTTTGTTTAGATCTATAGACTTAATTAGATACTGGCTTGATTTTTTTTTCTTTTCATAAAATCTTTATAGGGGTGAGATATACTTCTATAAGGAGACTCATAATATATAACTTTAAAAAAATATTTTATTGGTATCCCTGGGTGGCGTAGCGGTTTGGCGCCTGCCTTTGGCCCGGGGCGTGATCCTGGAGACCCGGGATCGAATCCCACATCGGGCTCCTGCATGGAGCCTGCTCCTCCCTCTGCCTGTGTCTCTGCCTCTCTGTCTCTCTCTGTGTGACTATCATGAATAAATAAATAAAATCTTTAAAAAAAATTTTTTTATTTATCTTATTTTTTTTAAGATTTTATTTATTTAATCATGAGAGAGAGAGAGAGAGAGAGAGAGAGTGGCAGAGGCACAGGCAGAGGGAGAAGCAGGCTCCAGGCAGGGAGCCCGACCTGGGACTCGATCCCGGGTCTTCAGGATCATGCCCTGAGCCGGAGGCAGTGCTAAACTGCTGAGCCACCCGGGTGCCCTAAAAAATATTTTATTATTCATGTGAGACACAGAGAGAGAGGCAGAGACGCAGGCAGAGGGAGAAGCAGGTTCCTCACAGGAAGCCTGATGTGGGACGTGACCCCCAGACCCTGGGATCACACCCTGGGCCAAAGGCAGACATTCAACCGCTGAGCCACCCAGGATTCCTGATATCTAATCTTTTTGTTGTGATATTACAGCTATTGATGATTATTGCCTTTATCAATGAATTCATCAGAGGTTTCAAAATGGCAACATTCTGTCATTTGTGTTCTATTTATTAGCCAGAACATTTCTTAGAGCAAAATAACCTCCTCAGCAAATATTTGATTACGGGTAAAGTTTATATAGGAAATGCAGGGCAAATATTTGATTCTCTCCCTTTATTTACCAGTTTTCAAACAAGGGTTGGTTTTCTAAAATAATGATGACCAATGTCATCAAAAATATTTTTATGAACTCATGGAGTTTAATATGTTGATATGTTTAGATGGGCTAAAGTTATTGGTAATAATAATGCCGCTCATGTTGTCCCATTTGTGGCTGTTGGGAATCTCTTTAAATTGGCTCCTGTTCCCTTTTGATAGAGCTTCGGTCATCATTGGCACCCTTCTTGCTTTCTGGCATGACAATACGTTCCACGTTCATTTTGTACAATTCTGTCCCAGACTGGGAATCTATTATGTTTCCAAGGAACTCTGGTTCCTCTTAGCTGAAAATAATTGAGACCACAATCTTGATGGGAGACTTATTCATTGATAGTAGGCCTGTCATGGTTTTTAAGAGTTTTCAATAGATGAAGTTAGAACATTGTTTGTTTGTTTTTTTTTCATGAATTTATACTGATAGTTCCAATTTCAGATTTAGGACTACAAGTTTGTAATTACCTTCATCAACCTTATATCTGTATATCCTTTCTCCCATTCTGAAAATTTCTTTGCCACTATGATTACTTATTTTCTTTATCCCATGATATGCATAGAAAAGTCTCAGCATAATGAAACCAAAACCATCACCAACAATATGATTGTTGAAAACAGTTTGAAATTTTTAGTGTAAATACCATTAAGGCACTTGGAATATTTCTTCTTTAAGGGACGTTGCCTACTAGATGCAATTAAGTGACATTGTTGTACTTTACTTTCCATTTTTAAGGATTGCATTTTTTTTTTTGAGAGGATTGCATTTTTAAATTTAATGTTGTTTTATACTTTTACCAGATTCCAAAGTCAAATCCATAATATACAGTCATAGCTAACATTATAATTTCTTTTACTATCTATTCCTTCTCTCCCTATAGCTTGCCATTGTTTTTAATTTTTTGACTTATTCATATATATATGCATAATTTCTCCTAAACTCCACTAAGTAACTACTTTCCCAGTTATCTTTATGTCATTGATTTTAGTTTAACTGCATGTAGTCAGAGAACATTCCAATGTTCTCTGTAGTAGTAGTATATTATGTAACCAGTCGTTTCAGTTCTTTGAAATTTGCTGATGTTTGCCTTATCATTAATACCCAATATATGTCCCATTTTTGTAAATGCTTCCCATGTGCTTGGAAAGAATGTGTATCCTGCTCTGTGGTCAGTTGATGCAATGTTCTATATATTTAAGTTGTACTATAGGAGATTGCTATTTTTGGATGTCAAAATGAAAATTCTGCAGTTTTTGGAAAAGCTAGTCTTGTTTATTTAAAACATATGCAATTAGCATTGTTAGTTTTTTCTCTGAATGGAAGATTTCATTTTTATAAAATTTGGCACTTTTAGACTGTATAAATTATGCAAACCCTCCAATTACTACTTCTCCAGGAAATGTTTTGTTTATTGGGAAGCACTCCAAATCCTGATAAAGGCAGTAGCACATTGGATAAAAGTCTGCTGAGAATGTTGGACACAGCTAATACATGTGGCCCAATTCAGTTAATTTTGCTGTGGCAATCTGTGACGAGCGTGGTAGAGCTTTGGAATCCAAAATCAGTGTGGGTTACTTTTAGATGAGTGTTTGATGCACCTTTTCAATTTCTCGATCATACACAACTTCTACTATCTAACTCAAGTTTTAAAAAGAGTAATACATTATGACTTTCCCAGCCCAACATGCAGTCCCAAGAACCATGTTGGTAGTAGTTACAGTTTTGGTGTGTGCTTGGGAACTTCATCAACATCCAGCCGTTGTCGGGGTCATTTGCCATGGTCACACAGCTGATTTTCATCACAGATTATGACTCACTCTAAAAATGTCTCTGTGATAGTAAGAAGGGAGTGTATTTCTAAATGTCTTTCTTTTAATCATTTAGCAGTTAGTGTATTCACCTATGTGATTTTGTATACCTTTTCTATTGCAGTCAGATGTTGAGAAACTGTCACAGAATTCAAATTATGAGTTGCAGATTAGCTTCTTTTACTGGGACTTTGTGTTTTCGTGCCTTTTTTTCTTTTTTAAGATTTAGTTATTTATTTTAGAGAGAGTGTGTACAGGGAAGAGGCCGAGGGAGAGAGAATCTCAAGCAGATGCCCTGCTGAGTTTGGAGCCTGATGGGGTGGATCGATCTCATGACCCTGAGATCACTACCTGAGCTGAAACCAAGACTCAGATGCTTAACCAATTGAGCTACCCAGGTGCCCCAGCTTGTACTGGGACTTTGAATTGACCTTTGAAAATAGTTCTTTGAGATTCTGAACCACCAGCAAACAGCTCTTTAACTAACAGAGCCGTCTCCAAAGGAAGAATTGTTATTACAACCTCTTTCAATGGTACTATGTCTGGTTAAATTCATATGTTTTGGTTAAAAGCATTTAAATTCTTTTGAAGACATTATTATGGGGAAAATAACCAGTAGCAAAAACAGCCCAATTATCAAAGAAAATTAAATAGTATATCAGTTCTAAATTCAAAAGAGACAGTAGGAAATGTACTAGGTAACAATTTTACTAATCTCGGACTATTTTGAACTCATCCTTTACTAGCTATTTTGTGTGGTAAAATGTAATACTTCCATAAGATCAATTTCAGCTTTCTGTTTTTCAAATATTGTATGTTATTACTGATCTGTCTGCTTCACCTATCAGTAACAGAAAGGAATGAGTTAAAACCTTCATCTGTGATTGTCAATTTGTTTCTTTCTCCTTGTAATTCTATCAGCTTTTGCCTTATGCATTTTGAAGCTGTATCATGAAGTACACATACATTTTAACTTTCTAAATTTTCCTTGTGAAATGACACTCTATTTCTATTAAATTTTTGACTTATGGCCTATTTTGCCTGATAATAACATAAGCTGTCATAGGATTTTTTCCCCCATACTGTTGCTTTCATTTACATTTTCCTTTTTTTTTAACTTTCAGTTTTTCTTTGTGTTTTAAAATGTCTCATAGCCAGCATATTGTCGCGTTCCTTAAGCTGTATTTTAAAACCTTAAATATATTTTTACCTTGTGTTATTTTATCTTTTATACTTGTATTTCTATGTACAGGTGAGTCTTGAACAATGTAGGATTGAATTGCGTAGGTCCACTTATATGTAGATTTTTTTCTGATAAAATACAGTAGCATAAATGTATTTTCTTTCTTTGGAGTTTCTTAACATTTTCTTTTTTTATCCTTATCATGAGAATATAGTATATAATACATGTAAGATACAAAATATGTGTTAGTTGAATATGTTATTAGTAAAGCTTCTGGTGAATAGTAGGCTATTAGTAGTTAAGTTTAGGGGAGTCAGGGTTATGTGCAGATTTCCAACTGCATGGGGTCAGCTGTGCATTTTTTCCCCTCTCTCCTTCTTTTGGATTAGTTGGTACTTATTCCATGTTTTTTTTCCCTACTGCTCATTTGGAAATGATACACCCTCTTCCTTTTTTCTTTCCTTTTTATTTTTGGTGTTAATTACAGTATGTATTAGTTAATAAAATTCTAAAATCAATCAGTATATTTCCATACTCTTGAGTCACTCCAAAACCCTAAAACATTTTAACTGCATTTACCATCTACATATTAGTAGTTCCATGTTTTAATTTTATGTGTTTAACCCCACAAGTCATTGATTTTAAAATTTTTGTTAATGTACCCACACATTCAGATTTATTTTTTTTATTAATTCACCCACACACTTTTTATCCTGTGTGCCTTTCACCCATTATATCATATCTTATCTTTAACCTATAATAATTTTCATAATGCTCGAGGTATATCCTTTAGACTCTCCTTTTGTAATGGCCCAATGTTAGCAATCTCTTTTTTCATCCTTATTTTTAAAAGATATTTTCTGCACTGTTTGTAAGAGTCTTTATTTATAATTATTTGCTCTAGATACATTGAAATTTTTATTCTGTGGCTTTTTACTTCCATCATTGCTGATCAATAGTCAGTTGTCAATCTGTTTCTTTCTGAAGGCAAAGTATATGCTTATGACCTTTTCTTTTTTTTAATAATAAATTTATTTTTTATTGGTGTTCAATTTGCCAACATGCAGAATAATACCCGGTGCTCATCCCATCAAGTGTCCACCTCAGTGCCCACCACCCAGTGCTTATGACCTTTTCGTTGTCTTTGCTATTTCTCAATTTTATGGTAATGCGTCTAGATAAAGGTTTACTATCATCTGTCCTGCTTGGATTTTATTAAGCTCTATGAATCTGCCTTCCACTACATATGGAAAATTATCTGCCATTATTTCAAATATATCTTCTGTCTCATTCTCCCTGTCTCTCTCTCCTCCTAGGACTCCAATTAAATGTATGTTAGAACTTCTCCTTCTGAATGTCATTTCTCCTAACCACTTTTTCCACTTTTTTACATTTTCCAATTTTTATCTCTCATACTACACTCTGGGTAACTTCTTCAGATATATCTTCTGATTCACTAATTCTCTCCTCATCTGTTTTTAATCTACTTTTTAACCTGGTCTTTGAGTTTTTAGATTTTGGTGACTATTTTTTTTTTTTTTAATTTCAAAATTTTCTATTTAATTTGTTTTTAATTTGCCAGGTCATTTTTCACAATGGGTGATTCTTTTCCTGTGATTCTTATTTTATTCTTTCTTATATGGCCTTAATAATTTATGTGTACTCATATCACAGTCTCCATCAGGATCTGATAAGAATCTATAAGATTCTATTAAAAGTTCTGGAGAGTCAATATTCTGTTTGATGGATTTCGTTAATCCTCTTGTGAAGCAAGTTTTTTTTTTCATGGTATATTTATTAATATGAATTGTGAGCTTATGTTCTATGAAGGCATTTGTCACCCAGATTGGGACATATCTGTCTAGAAGGATTTTGTATACATTAATTTCTGGGATTTGGCATTATTGTATACCTTTTTTTCTGCTTCAGATACCAGGGAGAGATAAATTTCTTTGTTATCTCCTTGAGTAGGTTGGCAAAATTTCTTTCTAGTCTACCTTTTATGAAGCAGGAGTCCTTTGAGGATTTCAAGTGCAGTGGGAGTGATTTTAGCTTCCCAGGATACAAGGCACAGAATTTTCTGTCTCTAAATTTGAAATATGTCCCCTGTCCCTGTGACACTGTGCACAGTGATAGCTCATGTGCTTAACCTCCTGGTTTTTCATTTTTGTTTGTGGATTTTTTTTTTTAGATTTGTATTTATTTATTTTTGAGAGACAGAGAGAAAGAGAGAGAGAGGGAGAGGGAGAGAGAGAAAGGCAGAGACACAGGCAAAGGGACAAGCAGGCTCCATGCAGGGAGCTGGATGCGGAATTCGATCCTGGGATCACACCCTGAGTCAAAGGCAGATGTTCAACCACTGAGCCAGCCACGCACCCCAACTTCCTGGTTTTTAACCCATTCTTTCCTTCTGGTACCTGAAGATGTCCTTTCTTTTTTTGTGTGAGAGTAGCTGTGGATTTTAAAAAAAAACTATTATGCTTTATTTACATTTTCTAGGTTTGTTTCAAATGGAATGGTTTGCAGCTGCAACATGTATTAGGGGCTCATTTGGGGGTGGGTTGAGGGGTGTGCAGGTATGGAGGCAGATGAGAAGGAGGCTTGATTAGTCCAAATATAGTCAGTACATGCTGAAATTTTCATAAGTATCTTTCAAGACAATTCAGGGTCCCCCCTGGGAAGGCCGTGGTTTGCCGATACCCAACAATCCTACAGTTATAATTTGCCCCCTCCATTCTAAAACTAGTTCAAGAAGTGAATCACATAGCTTTTTATATTTGAACTAATCAAATGCTACAATTTATTTAAAACAAGGCAGTATCATAATGACTGGAGCTTCACAGAGTTGTTAGTACCTGGAACTAATCCCCAAACTTTTAGCATGTGGATTTTATATGGCTGCTTAAGCTCTCCTGCTGTGTGTCATCTGATAACACTCCAAGGCAAGGGTTGGGTCCAGATGGGAAATCTGGATAATAAATAGTTATCATTAGATTTAGACTTAATTTCTTATCTTCCTGTATCTTAACTGTAAAGAATGTTGGAAGTTTGTAAGAATGAGATGTTTGTCTATTTGGGGTTTTGTGGGAATAAGTACATCAGAACTTTGGGTTTATGAAGAGTAGACACAACCTCGTGGAAGGTGAGTGAAAACTAAAGTAAAAAACATATCCACAAGAGTTCTCATTTCATTGTGGCCTGATCTTTGCACTGATTGTGTCTTGGAGCTCCTCCTGAACTCTCTCAGGAAAGACATTCTTGCTTCGAGGGTTTTGTGCTATGGATTTTTTAACTTGAATTTTTCCAACAAGCTGTGTGCCTTCATTTGACTTTTATATTCCAGGATTTCTTAGTCCTGTCCACATCCGTGTTTTATCTCATAGTATAATTATGCTATCATTCATCTGAAAAGCTGGATTTCATTTATTTCAGAGGGAACTTGAAGGGGAAGTATATATGTATACCTAATCCATTATTTTGAATGGAAAACTTGTTTAAAGTTTTATGATCAGTGACATGGATGGAATGCAAACATTAACAATTCTTGTCATAGAATTAATGACTATTTAAATATAATACTTAAAAAATATTGCTTGTACTTAAACATTTCTAACTTGATCCCCAGTAACTTACTGAAAGTAACAACAGTAAATTTTTAATAAATTTTTGTTGTTGTTTCTACAAATGATAAGTCTGATTTCATATGTGAACAGAGAAGTCAAATCTATACTACTTAGGTAGACAGTATGTCAAAAGAGAAATTATTAAATTTGGTTCCCAAGTACTGTAGTTGAAATACTGATTTAGATAGGACTTGAGGAAGAATTAACATATTTCATGTGAAATCACATGCATAAACAAAAGTGAACCACTCATTAATGCCATCAGTTTATTTTCTATGTTGGTAAGTTGTGCTTAAATTATAACATTTCCTTCTCTCAAAAATAGAGAAGGCTAGTAGTCTGGCTATTATTTAAAGCCTCTTATTTCTAAAATTTTTCTTTAAAAGGCAAGTAGATATTTCTCAAACCTGTCTACTGAATAGGCCTAAAAGTAGTGGTGACCCAAAAGTAGTGGACGTGCTTAGTGTCCAGATTGGGGTATCTAAATACCATTCTCCACTGAAAGGAACTAGGGCTTCTTCTTTTTTTTTTTTTTTTTTAAGATTTTATTTATTCATTCATGAGAGACACACAGAGAGAGGCAGAGACATAGGCAGAGGGAGAAAGCAGGCTCCCTGCAGTGAGCCCGACCTGGGACTTGATCCCAAAATCCTGGGATCAGAACCTGAGCCAAAGGCAGATGCTCAATCACTGAGCCACCCAGGCATCTCAGAACTAGGGCTTCTTAAATTGTTGGCTAATTCTCCTCTGGCAGGAAATACATAAGATCACAACAAGATATCTTACTATACCCTCAGTGATAAGTGAACACTGGGAGCTTTAAAAAAAAAAAAAAAGAAGAAGAAGAAAAAGGAATTTAATTGGTTGAAACACAGAGTCCAGTTGCACTCAAATGAAGAAAGGGGGAGAGAGATTGAAGAAAGGAAAACCAAAACAACCAGTATCACTAACTGGATATCATTAGAATTAACTTTCTGCTCTGACAATTGGTAACTAAAAAGAAAGAAATAAGTAAGCACTTATCTTTCCTGTATGAATTGTCTGAATAACTAGTCCCAGTTAATGAGGGAAATTTATTATTTGTTTATTTGTTTGTTTGTTTATTTTTATTTTTTATTTATTTCTTTTTTCTTTTTTAAAGATTTCATTTATTTATTCATGAGAGACAGAGAGAGAGAGAGGGGCAGAGACACAAGCAGAGGAAGAACAGGCTCCATGCAGGGAGCCCGATGTGGGACTCAGTTCCAGGACCCCAGGATCATGCCCTAAGCCGAAGGGAGGCGCTCAACCACTGAGCCACCCAGATGTCCCTGAGGGAAACTTCTTTTAGACAGAAGAATTTTAACTAATACATAGGGAAGAAATAATGACATTAGAGAATCATTCTTTTGGGATCCCTAATGAAATAATTGGTACTTCATAATGCTAAAGACAGGATGTTTTCATTGAATCCCTGTAGCATGTAAGTATTTTATACATTGTCCAAGGAGGAAAAAATAGATATGTGTGTGTGTATGTGTGTGTGTGTGTATGTGTGTATACATATATATATGCATATGTGTATATATATATATATATATATATAATAAAATTCATTTTGTATCTGTATAATATTCATATGAAAACAGGGATAGGTCGAGTAAAATCTGGAGAATTATTGAATCTGGATAATAGGAATATGGAAGTTATCTATTTTTTTTGCTTTTGAGGATGTTTGGATTTTTTTCATAAGAAAAATTAAAATAAATGCATTTGGTTTAGTTGAAAGGACTGGAGTGGGAACTTTTAGGTCCTGAATTCTTGTTTTAACTCAAGATAAGGGAGGTACTTTTTTCCTTTTTTTACCTTCTTTTTTAGCTGAAGTATAGTCGACACAATGTTACATTTGTTTCAGGTGTCCATCATACTGATTTGACAACTCTATATGTTAATCTGCGTTTACAACAAGTGTAGCTACCATCTGTCACCAGACAACACTATTATAATGCTGTTGACTATATTCCCTATACTGGACCTTTCATCCCCATGACTCATTTATCCTGTAACTAGAAGCCTCCCATTCCGCTTCACCCATTTTGCCCATCCTCCACGCCCCTCCCCCTGCCAACCCAGTTTGTTTTCTCCATTTAAGAGTCTATTTCTGGTTTTGTTTGTTTATTCATTTATTTTGTTTTTTAGATTCCATATGTAAGCAAAATCATATGGTATTTTTTCTCTGACTTATTTAACATAATACCCTCTAGGTCCTTCCATGCTGTCACGAATGGCAAGATCTCATTCTTTTTTATGGTTGAGTAATATTCCTGTGTGTGTGTGTGTGTGTGTGTGTGTGTGTGTGTGTGTGACATCTTTATCCGTTTATCTATGGATGGACACTTCCCTATCTTGGCTATCATAAACAATGCTGCAATAAACAGGGGTGCATATATCTTTTTCAATTAGTGTCCTCATTTTCTTTGGGTAAATACCCAGTAGTAGAATTGCTAGATCATATGATATTTCTATTTTTAATTTTTTGAGGAATTTCCTTACTGTTTTCCACAGTGGCTGTGCCAATTAACATTCCACCAACAGTGGACAAGGATTCTTTTTTCTCCAAATCCTCACCAGCACTTGTTATTTCTTATCTTTTTGATTCTAGCCATTCTTACAGGTGTAAGGTGGTATCTATTTGTGGTTTTGATTTGCATTTCCCTGATGATGAGTGATGTTGAGCATCTTTTCGTGTGTCTGTTGGCCATCTGGATGTCTTTGAAGGTAAGAGAGGTATTTTAAATGAGACAAATAAATTCTTTGAGTGTTTGCTTCCCTATTTATAAAGCAGTTTCCCTCTACATCACAGTGTGTCAAAACTCAGTAATTAGAATTCTGATCTGTAGAAATTTTTTTTAAAAAAGGATTCTGTGCTGAATGTAAGCTTAGAAGAACCTGCATATTCTCCTTTTTTAGAATTATAATACATGTTAGAAAAAAAATAGAATTATAATACATATTTGCATATTAAAGCTTTTGGGAACTCCTTGGCAAATAAAGAATTGATGTAACAATTGAACATCTTGAGCTCTGCATTTCCAAACTTAGCCAGTGAAAATACCCTTCCCCTCGATTTTTTTTTTTTCATTTAACACTTATGAAACTTTGAGGAAAATCCTCGACTATACAATCTGTGAAGACCCATTTGGCACAGAAATTCTAGGAGTCTAATTCTGTAAGTTTTTAAAATATCTCAAGAAAATAAGAATTACCAGTTAACACAATGGGAAAAAAAAATCCAACCATTTGTCTGACAGAAGTGTTCATTTAATTCAGTCCAAGTATTTTATCAAGTGGCCCCAGGTAGACCAGGTTGAGTGTTTAAAAAAATAATCTTGGCAGCATCCTATTAATCCAAGCTTTGTTATACTTGTGAAATGCTGAGCTTCAGTAAAGATACAACATTCATTTGGTCTGTCGCAGTGACCAATGCTGATGGCTCGACAGTCAGATTGGTCCCAGTGATTGATGTCAATCAGAAAGCTCAAAAAATGGGCAAGTTCACTGTTCTGCATATTGTCCAGAGTGGCTCATAACAACCGCTGTGGCCTCATTTGGAAAAGATTTGATATTTGACCTGGAACATGTTTGTAACTATTATATATCCCCCATAGATGTAATTTTTCTAATCTTCACTCAGTTATTAAAGCTCATGGGGTGGTAACTATAAAAATGTGAAGGATGTAAGGAGGTCAAGGGCTGACCATCATTTAAATAATTAGTTGTTTTCCTAAAAGATGCATATTGTCTCTTTTATCTTCCTTGAAGACAAGTTCAGAACTTTTCAAAATAGAGGATAAGCCTCAGTCTTAAGGAAAGAAAAGGCTGCTTGCTGTCAATAGTTTTCTTGGGTTTGCTGTTAGTAGAGCTTCCTAGAAGATTGGGAAGTGAGTGAGAGGGAACAGGCACATGAGCTGAAGTGATTCCTTAACAATAGGATAAAAACCCCACCCAAATCTGTGTCTCTCCTACAACTATATAGTGTGTGAGTTTTTATTTTTTATTTTTTAAAAGATTTTATTTATTTATTCATGAGAGACACAGAAAAGGGGTAGAGAGACATAGGCAGAGGGAGAAGCAGACTCCCTGCAAGGAGCCCGTTGTGGGACACAATCCTGGACCCCAGGATCATGACCTGAGCCGATGGCAGACACTCAATCCCTGAGCCACCTAGGTGTCCCCAGCTCGTGAATTTTTAAATTTTTAAATGAGACTTTTCATTTTGAGATAATGGTAGGTTCACATGCAGTTATAAGAAATACTACAGAGAGATGTCATATATTCTTGAGATAGTTTCTCCCGGTAACATCTTATACAACCCTCTACCGCAACATTGTACCTAGAATCACAGGGTGCCATTTGTAAAGAGTTTAAAGGAGATGCCAAAGTAAAGAAAGAAAGAAGGAAGGGGCCAAAGGTAGGTGACTGCATAAACTTCATTTCAGATTGCCTTCGTATCTTCGACATTTTAAAAGAAGAAATCCAAATCACTGTCTATTCTCAGTAATGAGGCATCCAGGTGCTTTCTCTCTCTGCATTTGTACAAGTAAATTATATGATTTTCCATGTATATAGAGTGTTAGCATACTCAGAAGTTATCCTTAGCATAAGCATATACAGTATGATTTTGCATATGCTCCCACACACCCCTCCCCACCAAACAGATAAGGTTTCAAATGTCTCAAGGTGCAAACCAAAGCAGATTTATCAGAATCCAGGCCTAATGAAAAGATCCCATGGAATGAATTTGCTGTCTTATGAAATTTTAAACCTGTCATTTATTTTGAATGTTTAGAGGAAGGACTGTACAAAACACCTCTCTGCTTGGGATGTACGTAACGTTTGAACGGTCAGCAGGGTGTTGGCTGGTCACGTCCATTTACCTTTAACAGACTTTTACTTCCCTGGGTGCATCTATGATGATGAAAGAATCATTTCTTTTCTTTCCTCTCTTCTTAATAATTATTTATCCAAATAGTGGTGCCAGATGAAACCTGTGCATTTTCTATTCTTGCCCATCGTTCGGATCCTTGGGTGATGTGAACGTGTGTGTGTGCCAAAGGTAAATATTTGACCGTGGTTCCAGCCACCACTGCACAGCCCCTGAGTGACCCTGCATTAATTAGCTGAGAATTTCAGGGCTTTGAATCTGATTGAATCAAAATATTGTTTTTACAAGTTGATGAAGGCTCTTGATTGATGTGGGCCCTGCTGATTCTTTAAAGGATTAAATTGTATGTACAGATTACGGAGTCCTGGCTGTCACTGCTTAAAAGGGGATTGTTTTTTAACCAAGCTAAAAAAAAAAAAAAAAAATAGTGATATGTTGTGTTTCCCTTCCCGTGGGCGTCGTGATCATTTCAGTGGGCATGTATAAAAGAGAATTAGGAAAATTACGGGAAGTGGTCAAGAAAAACATCAAGTAGAAATAAAAAGGCAGAAGAGAAAGACAAAAGGAAACAGATAAAGAAAAAAGAAGGGGCTTGGCTTCCATTCATCCTGAAAATTCGTTTTGCATGCACATGTCCCATGGCGAAGCCTGCCATATCTTACCCTGGGTTCAGGAAAGGAACACAATCATTGGGACCTAGAGCAACTGAATGGCATGCAGCCTCTCCAGAGACATAGAATCAGAGGGCCTCAGGTAACACAGCTCTCTGCCTACTGAACCCCAGAGCCCCGCAGTGCAAGGGAGGCACAAGACCCTCAGTCAGGCCCTCGGCCAAAGAAAGGGTAAGACAAGAAAAGCTCTAGGAGGAGAATGGCAAGAATAGAGTGGAAATCCCCCGGAAAACCTCCCCTGTTAATGGGAAATAGCCACATCTCCAAACAAGGCAAGTCTTAATATGTTGCCCCTCTTATATTTCTCTTTCTCAAGATCTCTCCTATTGGTCCCCTGTTGATGTTTTTCCTACCTGCAAATTTAGAAAACTTTAATCTAATTTCATCGTGCACCCGTTAACTTGAAAAATGGCTTTTCTCATGGAGTCTGTGTCGTGTAATGAATCAAAACCAATCAGCATACGGAAGAAACAATAAAACGGAGCGCAAATCATCATGTATCCAGAGCAGGGAGATTGCTGAAGATCTTAGCCAGCAACCCCTTGCCCAGCTTCTAAGAACGAACCTCTTGTTTTTAAAGAGTTCTGGGAACATACCACCTCCATTACGTTCCTTTTTGGACAAGTTAGCTAGAACTTTGAATGCTTTTTGAAGTTTTATTTTCCTTTCACTTGTGTCATGGAGGGGATCCTGAAAGTTGGTTAACCTATAATATGGGAAGTGGTGGGCAAAACACAGCGATGGGGAAGTAACCTAGAGCATGGAAATGGGAAATCTGTAGGAAATATAACCATATAAACCTATGGCTTATGTTAAAAAAAAAATCCCTGCACAAAACTGCATGAGGATCATTTAAAAGAGCATGTTAATGAGTTTGTCCTAATTCACTTGGATGGCTGTAAGAAAATACCAGAGACTTTGAACAAACAGAGCAACAGAACTTATGACCAACAGAAGTATATTTATCACAGTTTTGGGGTTAGGAAGTCAGAAATCAGGATGCCAGCAAGGTTAGGTTCTGGCGAGAGCCCACTGCCAACCTTCTTATATCCTCACGAGGCACAGAGCAGACAGGCAAACAGTTGCTCTCTGAAAGTTCTCTTGTGACCCATAAGGACACTAATTTCATTCATGACAGTTTCTACCCTCATGACCTCATCTCATCCTAATTACCTCCCAAAAGCCCTCCTCCTAATACCATCACGTTGGGACTTTGCAGGGAGGGTGGCACACAAACAAACATTCAGTCTACAACACATGCAAGATGTGGGCTTAAAATTAACACATGAAAATGGGAGATAAGTGGAACCACAGAGAATACTGAGTAAGATGTGGTCGGTGGAGAAGACCAGCAGGAGGCAGTGGGTCTTCAGAGGCACCTTGAGGGAGATGGCAGGTGTGAAGGTGCTGAGAGCAGAGGAGACTCTCCTATGGGACAAGGGAGAGGTCTTAAGAGGTCAGGACTGTTGGTGGTTACTTAGCTTGGTCAAGGCAGGAGAGTTTCAGTAAAGAGCTGAAAGACAGTTTAGGAAATGGCTTCTTTTTAAAAATATTTCCTCCTCTTTATTGACCATCTGTATTTCTTCTTTTGTGCATTGTTCATATTGCTTAGTTTTGCACTGGGGTGTTTGTCCTCTATTACCTATTTTAAGCATTTTCTGGGTATTAGATGATTTTTTTTCATATATGATATCGTTCTTTCTTTGCATTTGTTGTTTGTTTCTGAATTTTGTCTCTGACATTTTTTTTCTCTTGATGGAGGACCCTGCCTACCACCCTGAGATACCAAAAGCAGAGGCCACAGACACCTAAGCAGAGGGGTGACAGCAGGAAGAACCCCCACATGAGGGATATATAAGTTCCTGGTCTCTAATCTCAGAGAATTTGATTTAGTAGGTCCATGGTAGAGGGTCTGTAAATAAGCAATTGGAAGTCCCCACTGTTAGGACTTCCAAACTTTAAAATTGCATAATGACATGGGGATCCTGTTGGAAAGCACATTCTGATTCAGTAGGTCCAGGGTAGGGCCCAGGATTCTGCAACTGTGGCAAGCTCCTGGATGCATGGGGCGCCAGCCCCTTCCTGAGTAGCAAGACCAAGATGATCTGATAACCAGGTATCTCTAGGACCCACATCCTGAGAGGATCTGAGGCCCAAGAACAGAGCAGGTGCAGTAACCTATCTATCCACATGCAATTTTACATCATTCCTTTCAGCAATGAGAAATAAAGAGGTGATTTCTTTTTAAAGGAACCAGAACATGACCATAAAACAGTGAGACTATTTCTTTTTTTTTTTGCATCCACATTCGAAATTAGTCTCATTGTACTTTAGCCTCACAGTTAGTAAAAGCGATAAGAAAAAGAAGTCTTCAGGTCTCCCTGGAATATATAAATAATGGATTATTCTTCTAGGTCCTTCTTCCCGTCTCAAGAACCAAGCTGGCATTATTTCAAAAGAAAGGGAGGAAAAAAGAGAGCATAAGAGAAGAGGAAGGGTAGGGTGGGGATGGGAAGAAAGGAGGGAACAGGCTAGAGAGTCAGTCACTGGAGATACTTACTGCTCAATGGGGAAGACCATTGCTGTGAGAGAGAGGAAATAGAGAGCTGCCTCTAAATTGTGTGTGTGTGTGTGTGTGTGTGTGTGTGCGTGCACATGCACAGGAATGTGCATGTGTGTCTATATGTGTATAACTATATAGTGACCTATAATTATGTGTATATATACGTATGTGTCTGTACAGTCATATATGATATGTGTGTATATGTATATACTTAGATTTCTGTGTGTGTGTGTGTGTGTGTGTGTGGAGAGAGACAGAGAAGGAGAGAGAGAGATACATAGAGAGAAATGACCAAGCTGGTTGAACATAAACCATCTAAGGGCACCTGGGTGGCTCAGTTGGTTAGGCGTCTGACTCTTCATTTTGGCTCAGGTCATGATCTCATGGTTGTGAGATTGGGCTCTGCGCGGAATCTGCCTAGCATTCTCTCTCTTGCCCTGCCTACCCACCCTCTCCCCCTCTCTAAAAATTAAGAAAAAAAAATTTTTAAATCTAATTTCTAACAAAATAGTTGGAGATATTACGGTTATGTATAATATCAAGAGATATTAATATAATCCAACAGATTATAATCATTATAAAGTTGACCTTATCTGATACCCGCCTGTGGCAAAAGTGTTCTAAGAACCACACTTCACTGAAACAAACGTTTCTAATCAGGTATAGCTAGAGCCAAGACCACTGACTACCCTCATTCCCATCTTCTCTTTTATGCAGATGAAAGTTCCATCCTCCCTTTACAGACAAAAATCCTGTTCTTTTTCCACGAAGGGCCGGGGTTGCTCTGTGGCATGGCTTCAGACAGCGCGTACGCCTCTACCCCCTTACCCAGGTCAGCCCAAGAACACGATACGCCTCGCCCAGGCTTAGCAGTGGAGCTTGGCCACCACCGAGAAGTCTAGGCAGTCTTCAGCTTACCTTCACTTCCCTTCAAACTGGGGACTTGGGCATAAGAGGGAGCTTGGGCCCGAGGTCTGGACTTCTGGGGGGCGTCTGCTGCGGGGTAAATACTCTTGCAGAGAAGCAGTGCATCCAGTGCAGTAACATGCACCCCCTCCCTTCGTTCGCTATAACTCTCTTATTATCCTGGGCTCAGGTGTGTTGCATGAATATACAATAACAGGGCTAACGAGATGGTTTGGGGTCACAGAGGGATAAACCATGGCGTAATCCAGCTCCGAAAGCCGTTCTGGTAATGAAAATTGTACAGCAGTCTTGTGGCTAGTTTGTAATAAAGATATACAAAGATGAATATAGGTTTCCAGGAATTAATCTGAGAGCATTTGATCCAATTTATACTGGAGTGGCTGCATTGAAGGCAGCTCGGCGGACGGGATTCCAATTTAGGTTGATAGAGTGCTGTGGGGTCCCGGGGAGGAAGGGCTCCCTGTAATTGGGAGATGATTTTATTTTTGAAATGCCCATCTCTTGGCTTTGTCAAAGGCCGTGCCTCTGTCTGCCTCGGCCCGCGTGCAGCCAGGCCGGGCCGAGCCCTGCGGTGTCCGCTTCTGGGGCAGAGTCAGCGTGACCCACAGGCTGCCAGCGCGATCCTTTCCGAGGGGACCCCAGGACACGCTGCGTTTTACCGTTGCCGTCGTTCTGTGGCCGGGGCAGCACTGGGCCCTCGGAGGAGGGGGCTCCGGACGCGCTAGGCCCCTCGCTTCCCCCCTTTGTGCCACCTGCTGAAAGTGACCAGGGTGAAGTCTCCTGAGAGTCCCTGCTCTGAAGCCAGGAGTTCGGGGCAACCGTGCTTACCTTGTCCTTGGAAGGACGACAGGCCCTCAGACGGCCAGGTGCGGGGCAGCACGGGGACAGCAGCTGGACCCCCCCACCCCGCGGCTCCCGGACACCCGGGATT
This sequence comes from Canis lupus familiaris, assembly GCF_011100685.1. Taxonomy (NCBI): domain Eukaryota; kingdom Metazoa; phylum Chordata; class Mammalia; order Carnivora; family Canidae; genus Canis; species Canis lupus. The sequence continues at coordinate 79,719,351 of NC_049226.1, read as the reverse complement.
CCTGGCACAGTCGTGACAAGACCGCCGGCCACCCGGGCACGTCGGCTCTGCCGGCCTCTTTGCCCTGCTCTCTGTTGCATTCTCGAAGCTGCCAACTCAGGAAAGAGTTGCCTCAAGAGTACTGAGATTCAGGACCCACTGGATGCTTCCTGTTGACTCTTATTTTTTTTTTTCCGGTGGCATGAGGGCGTCAGCCTCTCCGAGTCCTACCTTGGTAGCTGCCAAGAGAGGCTTGTGTTAAAACCCCTGCTCTGCTTAAGATGCATCCGAAAGCACTGGCTCCTGGCATCCTCCGCTAGCACCTCCGGCCTCCCATTTGTCATCTCATTTAGTCCTTTTCACTGATTTGACTTTGGACGTCTCTGAGTTTATATTTTTTCTCACTGATGAGTTTGGGTATTTGTGATTCACCATCAAAAGATATCATTGTTCTCAGAGCATCTTTTTAAGCCCAATTTGAAAAGAAGTTTGTAACACATTTCCATTTGCGTCGCGAATGACCACTTAGAATTTTCGTATCAGTATTAGAAAAGTTGGCCATCTACCTTTTTGTTGTGGTGTGTGGGAAAGAGATTTACTTATTACTGAAGGCTTTTATTTCTTCCCCCCATTTTTAATCCTATTTTAATATTTCCCTAAATGGTGTACGTTGACTTGTATACTGTACACACAAGGGGGTGTAAGATTTGAGCTGCCTTTAATAACAAATAAAAAAGCAGTTTGTATTCAGCTTAAAATAGCCCACAGCTAAAATGAAGGATATAGCTTTGTAGCCAACGAACCCAGAGAGAGTTTAATCATTTAGCCTGCAGATTACAACTTAAGGCATTTGTAGAGGATTTTCAAATATATATATAGATATATATATATCTATATTCTGGAATTTGCTTATTACTTGTATAAATCACCTTTTTGTTTAGCACAAAACCACAAGCTTTTTAGTTCATTTTTACTTTTCTACTATCTTAGCTTAGATTATCTTGGATGGGAGGTGGGAGTGGTATTTTTAGATGCAGCAAACGAGAAAAAAATGCATTTTCAATTGTCAGTAATATTTAATTTCTATCAATAATTTCTTAATTGTTCTCCTGAAAAGCAAAGCTTTAATGTGTCAGCCTAAATTACAATACAAAAGAAATCAGAAATTATGCTGTTAACATTTCCCATTTTCAGATATTACTGATTAGATTAGAGAAAATTATTCCTTATAATTTCACTATAGAAAAGCTATATGTCTAGTCATATCACTACATCGAAACAAAATTAAGGAGAAACGGTTTCTTAACACAGAGTTTGCAGATTTTTTTTTTTTTTTTTTGAGAAGGAAAGATTGCAGCATCTAATTTTACCCATGATTTGTCTTTATTAAAAGCTCTTGTCAGGGAATTAAACTTTTTAGGTCTGGGCATTGCCTTAAAAATACAAAGCCTATCATGATGTTGGTCTTATAATAAAAATTAGACTGATTTTAATTTAAAGAGATTTATAAGTGGTTCTCTTAGGAATTTTATTGTTTTATTCACCAAGTTAGTAGACCAGTGGAAACATACCAACGATGTTTAGCTTGCAAGTTAATGAAAAACAAATCCCCTATTGAAATAAACTAGATATTTTCTCCTTTCAATATAGAGAGATCAAGTTCATGCCTAAGAAACTTTTCAAATAGAAAAATTCTACTAAATCTCTTTCTCACGTTTTTAAGATCGGATGCCTTCTGCATCATGGAACTCACCATTTTGGGGGGAAATCTCACCTTTTTAGAATTCAGTCTGATGTCAATGTCTAAGATACAAAAAAAAAAAAAAAAAAAAAAAAAAAACCCACACCTGAAGGAATGAGAAGAGCATTTAATTTGAATGATTTGTCTGTAGGCATCTCAGGAAACACATGTATCGTGCATGAAAAAACCATGCCTATGTTGTAAAAGATGCTAAATCAATGTGTGTTTAACTTCAGATGAAAGTTGAAGAGCAGAAACAAGCATCTATTAGGGAAACACTATATGGGGTTGCGCTTGTGACGGGAATCCTAAGGATGTTTCTGAATACGGTAACTTTTTGGGATAACTCTATGATGAAAGCTTAGGCAAAGCAAGTCTATTTCTTAACACAAATTTGTAAGGACGGTTTTGATATCTTTACCTTTAATGCTTCAAAGAAGTTTTGTTAAAGTCCAGTTTCTGTAAAGTATGTACTTGGAAAGTGTCAGATCACAGGAAAAGAAGACTTTTAAAAATTCAAGGAATATTTGTTTTTTAAGTAAAGCTTCTGAAAACTGCCTGGCAAGCCTGTTTTTAGGATTCCAGATACCTCTGCCCAGGAGCACACTCTACCTTCTCAGACAGGAGACAATACAGGGAAAATGAACGCTTAGGTTTCTAACTGCTATTTACAGCAAATGATCAGTTTGCTATTTTTCTTTCCAAATACGCAGATTAAGATAATAAAAGACGTGACAGTGGATTCCTTGTGGAATTGACTGTTGTTCTCAAGCTTCACCCTGGCCTCAACAGCATTTGTGGGCTCTTCTGGCCCTGCCTGCGAGTATACATGTTTGTATATCCCAGTTTCACTGGCAGACCTAATTTCGGAATACATAATGCATGATTTTGAAACCAATTTGTTATTGTAATAAAATATTTTTTAGGAATGCATGGAAGTACTTGAGAGGAGAATGTTAAATTATACATGCATCGTGGCCGAGTGGATTCATTTAGCACAGTCTGCAGGTGAATCTCCCTGTGACCTTGGCACTTGCTGGCTAGTATAGAATAACAATCAAAGCTTGGATTGGAAATCCGACCATTTCCAAATATTAACAACTTCTTTCAGAGGAAATGCTGATTTCAGCATTTATGTTAATAGGGACATCATTATCTCTTTCAGAGTTTTTAGGGGAGGGGGAGAAATAAAAATGAATGAATGAATGAATGAATGAATGAATAAATAAATAAATAAATAAATAAAGGCAGCCCAGGATCTTAATAGGATTAAAAGCCAGGCTTTTTTATTTGCAAAATGCTAATTTGTTTTCAGCATTCTGTTTTCCTATCAGGGCTTGTTATTCACTACCTTAGGACCCACAGGCCATGGAAGCCTCACAGAATCGCATTGGTAACGATAAGAAAGTGACATTAAAGGTCTCTGTCTGAAAGGAATGCTATGTTCTTTCCAAGCCCATCTCGCCTCTGATAAGTCGGCCTGTGGCAGCGCATTTTCCAGCTGGAGTGGGGAGAGTACAGCCCTGCTGCAGGTCCCTGGCCTGGCTCCTATTTACTTCCCCTCCCATGTTAGGGAACAAACTTTAGTCATTAGAGGGGCATTAATTGAAACAGCCTGCGACCCATATGGATCAGAGGAACTGCCTGGGCTGGGGAAGTTTGGCTGTGAAGTTGAGTGGCCCGAGGCACATAACATTCTATAATCTGCTTATCTTGCAGCCCTTCACCGGTAGCTCACCCATGGCTGAGGAAGCTGAACAACAGAGCAGAGAGAGTAGGCCAGAGCTGAGACCGTAATTCACCATGTAATTTGTTTTGAGATCCCTCTGATAGATTTTGCTTTCAAAGAAACTTGCAAGTGAAGGGGACCCTTACACCCTGAAGCCAGCCTGATCTTGGGACTTGAAAAGGCTGCACCATGCCTGAGCCTGGCGATGACCTTGGGAAGTGGGACTCACCTCTACTCACCTGGGCTGAAAGAGGGATTCCTCTCTGTTCTCCTTCTTTGCCTTTTGCTTTCCTGTCCATTTGGAGGATGAAGAGAGGACATAGAAAAGTTGCATGCAGGTTGATGAAAACCGGGTGTAGCAATCCAGAGAGGCAGGTAATTGTAAGTTCACGTCTGTTTGGCAAATGAGGTGTCCCATTTGGGGTAATACATGCTCGTGTTTTGGTCCAGCAGGTGTGCTAATGCAAGGCAGGTTTCCTATAACTGCCTTATTTAGGGGATGTTACAAATGGAAAGACTATTTAAATACCCACAAAGACATTAACAAAAAAATATTCCGACTCTCAAAACCCTTTTCTGAAAACCAGAAAAAAAAAAATCAAAGGGAAAAGGCCCACGCTTCGGGTTTTGCTCACTTGTGTTTTTAATAGTTGTTTAATGACCTATAAAGTCACTTTTCTAAGAAAAGAAACATAAAGGAATTTGGTAACTAAAAAAAAAATTTTAAAGGGAAGTGGGGGGCTGCTGAGACATTTCCTTCCAGCTGCGGAGAGAAACCGAACTGGCTATTTTCTCTGGTGCTTTGAATGGTATTTGCAGCATTCACCTTTTCTTCCTTCCTTACCGACTTTGTTGGAGAATACAAATACTGAGGCTATTTCTTTCTCCTGCCAGAACAGTTGGTTTGCTGGGAGTTGTGTTTTGTTTTCTGTTTAAAGGAACAGCAGATAAAAGGGGAGGCATCGTCTACATTTTGCTTAGTACATAGGTTTCTGTTCAATGTCCTTTTGGAAAAAAATAAATTCCTTCAATTAGCATCTCTCGCAGAAACAAAGAGTTTGTTCTGTTCAGAGCTCATTATTGAAATATTCTAAGGCATATACCATCATAGCCTGTTGCTATGAAAATGATTTGTAAGTCATGTCTTAATTAAGGGGTGCTTAGGCCCGAAGATATTCAAGCAAACCCTGACTTGGAATGGGAACAAAACAAATGGATGAAGCCTGTAAATGTCCAACTTTGTCCTCCAACTTTGAAAGGTATTTTCTATCTTCCTGTTCCTGTTGAATAAGTACTGTGGAATCTGAAGAAAAAGAAGACAATGGAGCAGACATTGATTCAGTGGAATGACCTTGGCATACAAGAATGTTCTGTTTAGAGAAAATGTGGCTGAAGATGGCTGGTTTTATCCCAGTAGAATTACCTGCAGAAGATCCCAAAGAAGGTAAATGAGGAAATCTTGTAGGGATGACAGTGACTCAGGGTTCTCCATCTTCTTTGAGGGCAGGGGAAGAGGAGTTGGGCTTCAGCTTAACATGGAACATTAGTTGAGAGGAAGAAAAATCGTTAAGTGCTTAAAATGCATTTCCCAGTATGGTGGGTTGAATAGTATCCTCCCAAAATTCAGATCTACTCAGATACTCAGAATGTGATCTTGTTTGGAAATAAGGTCTTTGTAGATGTAATTAAAGACCTCAAGGTGAAATTGTCCTGGGTTTTGGGTGGGCACTAAATCCAATGATTAGTGGTCTTATAAGAGAAAAGAGAAGGAGATGTGACTCATAGAGATACACAGGGGAAAGCCGCACAGAGACAAAGGTAGAGATGGGAGCAATGAGTCTATAAACCAAGGAATGCCAAGGATTTCTGGAAGCTAGGAGAGAGGCGCAGAAGGAATTCTCCATCAGAGCCTCCAGAAGGAACCAACCCTGTTGCTCGCACCTTGATGTTGAACTATGAGATGATAAATTTATGTTGTCTTAAGACACCAGCTTTATGACGATTTGTTATGGAAGTCCTCAGAAACTAATACACCCAGAAATACGGCAGCCATTGTGCATATTTTAAGCCCAACAAGAGAAGATCCTGACAAATACAGATGAATAGGAGATAAATCACATCTTTATCTGCCATCTGCAGAGGCCTCTTGGTCTAGCTGATAAAGCACCTGGCTTGTAGGGTGTTATCAGGATGCAGGGCCCTCTGGCATGCCAAAACAGATCTTCAGCTATCAGGAGACTGCAGATTGAGTAGGAAGCTTCCACAGGGAGTCTTCTATCCAACTGGATATAAATTCTTCCCATTTCTCTTTGGTACCAAAAAGATTACTCTTATGGCCTAGAGTTTAGCCAAGGAATCCTGAGCACAGAGATTCACCAAGTACTCACCTTTCCCCATTACGGCAACGTTAAGTTAGGCACGCACGTGAGGTTGCGTTGTGCGTTCAGAACTCCCCGACTTGGCAGATTTTGATGGCAGCCAACTTAGAGAATATGTTTACATAAAAGAGGGATTGACCTTGTAGTAGAGTATAGAAGAGCACTAAACCTAGATTTGGAAGGAAGGCCTGGACTGGTCTGGGTGATCTTGGACAAGTCATTTAAACCATAGCACCTTTTTTTTCATTATCTATAAAAGTGAGACTAGCTTATTCTCCCCCAGGTTCTGAGGCATAAACAAAATAATATGTATGACAATAATTTGGAAACTCTTAGGTACCCTGCAAACCTTAAGTATTTGAGGTAACCTTTAGGGAAGAGGACCCCAGTTAATTTTTTACTACTTAGCACCACCTTGTGTCCAAGCCACTACTCTTGAATTTTAGAGTTCTACATTACAAAATGGATCGGAGGTCACTGAAGGACTTATTGGAATTTTCTTCCCAATGCCATCCATGTGAAAGCAAAAAGTAAAATTGAATAAACTATCCATGAGCCTCACTACTTCTTAGAATTAGCAGCAGATACGAATATGTGATAGTAGATGGTTTTCTACTACACGGGATACAGGGCAACTGAGAGGCATCTCAAACCCCTCGATTACAGTATTTTTCTCCTAAGAGAACAAAGAGGGACTCCAAAGTTAAATACATTGTTTAGCTACCAGTATTTAACACCATAATGAGAAGATGACAGGATTTTGGAGAAACTGCTGTCTAGTTCCAATAAACTGAGCAGACTTGATGACCAGGCACAGAGAGACCTTAGCAGTAGGATCCTGAAGTATTGGGATTAAGAATGGATTCAGCAAGAGAACATATCCAGTTGAAGGTCTGATGCCATGGGTTGGCCAGAGGGCCTGATGAAGGAGTGCCATGGTGTTTTGGGTCTAGTCCTTGCCTTGTTTGTATTGAGTTTAAACTAGTTGGGGTGGTGATGGAAGCAGACAGAAAGCAGGAAGTTTAGGAGCCAGGGTCTTGGGATAGTGGCAATAACTGTAATCAAATGTAATGATGTTGGAACTCACATCTTCAAGTGATGGGATACTCGGTGTAATCTAAGGATAGAAGGAGTACATCTTATCTTTAAGGGGATGAAACCAAGGGTTGGCAATAGCCGGAGATGAGGCCGGGGCCAATCATTGTGGAAGGGAACTTGGATGTAAACCAAGGTACAGCATGGACTGTGTTATTTCCAATGAGTGAGAAGAAGCTGGGCTTAGGAAGCTTGCAGGTACCAGTCCAGGGAAGCTGTGCTGTTATGGAGAGTGAGGGTGGGTATAAGTACACATGGCCAGGTCTAGATCCCATGGACTCAGGATGGGGAGAGGTGGAAGTCAAAGGTCAGAGATCTTCTAGACCTAGAAATGGGGACTTGTGACCAGGTAGGAAGTACGTGCTTGACTTAGCCTAGTCGTGGCCATGACCGAGTGATAAAATTATGCTCTGACTTACAAACACAATCTGTTAGATTTTGCCCTTGGCCTATCCCTAATATTATGTATCTTGTTTTGGATTACAATTAAAGCCATCTTTGAAGAATTTCATCTATTTGCTTTTTTATTATTCAAAAGATGCTTTGAGTTACTTGAAGATTTATTTTGGGGGTCTTTGACACAGTGCTTTGGCATTTCTTTTGTGGGTGTTTTGTCTTCCTACCTAGACTATAAGCTCTTTTAGGATAGTATCTTTACCTTTAAATGTTTTTGCTTTTTCTATAAAACAATGCTAGGACTGAAAACCAAAACAGACTAAGAACTGAAGCGCAGGTACATGACCTACTGCTTTCTGCAGCCAGGGGTGGGGAACAGCAGGATGGAGGGTGGGAGGAGGGTAGGGAGTGATATTATACTTAGATTATTGCTGTTGCACTCAACATGGAGCTGGGCAGCAACCATTCACAACCCCTAATACCGTAGATTTTCACATGTGACATTAATGCGTGGGAGAATTGGACCTTTAAGATTGCACATTCAGAGGCTAGTCACCCTCCTTGACATCCCCTCCATCGACCAAGTCTTGGTCTTTGTCTTCATTTGTAAAGAGTCTGGGTACCACTGGTTAACTGAAATTTTCCAGAGCAGTATTTGGAATCACTGGCATTAGACCTGCAACTGAATGGTTTACAGTTTTTCAGGCAAAGGTCTTCTTAAATGGAGGCAAGGATTTTCTGCTTATCTTCCTTTAATGGTACAGTAGCTTTGCTAGGGGGTGGATTCTGAAGTATCACTTAACAGCAATCTAGTTCCTTAAGATTCTTGATAACATGGTTTGTATTTCACTACTAATAAATAGGACCAGTTTCACAGAAAGGCTGTTAACAACACAGATGCATTGGATTTGCCTGTACTTAAAAAAGAAAAAAAAAATCATTTTGTTGATTGTGTTTTGACCCTCTCATTGTCATTTAAAAGCCATCTTTGTGAAGGGAGACACCTTCTCTATCCTCCCTGGTGAGACAAGTGAATAAAGATGCTTCTCATGGCCTCTCCTTAGATGCATCCTGTCCTGGCACTTTGCAGTTCAGAGCAGTGGGGACACAGCCTTCCACCATATAATATTTTAATGATGATTCTAATAGAGAAATTCCTAAAACAGGCGCCATCCTGGCAGATCCTAGGGAATGTTCAGATCCAAAATAGTATAGGGACCCAAGGAAGTGGCACATTTTAGGGCAGCCTGCCCTGGGCCCCTATAATAGATTTCCCAAATATTCTGCTTCAGTAGATGAATTTATTGGGCCATCTTTGAAAAGAGACATTAACGACAATGCTTAAAACTATATCCTCTCTGATCGAGGGATTTGCTGTAGAGATTTTTATCTTGCTCGAGTAAGGCAGTGGATGGGGAAACCTGGGTGGGTGGATTCAGGAAATTAGCTTTTCATTTCTGCTCTAGGTGCAGGAGAGGCTCAGACTAGCCTACCTCACTGATTCCAGAGCCCACAGACATAGATCAAATACGCTGGGAGGGCCTGGGACAATTAAAGTCAACTTTTGTTTGGCATTTGTATCATAGAATTTGTTTGTATTTTTGTTTCCTTTTCAAGAATAAGCCCATTTTAGGTAATGAGATTTTATTATAAACTGAAGGGAAAAGAGAAAGCAATCAGTGTGTGTGGGGGGGGGAATCATTTTGAATAAAATATAAGAATGAGAAACCTTAATTATTTTGTATTTGATAAATTCTAAATTTGTGATAATTTGGACCTAGTTAGGAGAAATTTTAGATTTCTGTAACCTCGGCACACAGTTTGTAAGTATGGACTGTGACAAAATATGATGAAGCATTCCTAAGCTAAAGCAACTGGTCTGTTTTTAAGGGCTTGATCTAATTAATTGTGATATGCAAGATTTTAGCACCAGTTGTCTGTATATCTTTCCTTAGGCCTTTTACTTAGAAACAAGTCCTTTTATCTCTGGTGACTTAGGCAATTGTATACACAGTATACGTGGTAAAACCAATCTTTTAAAAAACAAAGAACAGCTCAAAGGTTCAAATGTTTCATGAAGAACAACCTTACCACATAGTTCCCATCTACACATGTGTAGAAATTGAAACATATTACCTGCCCAAAGTCTACTGTTGGTAGAAGAATCTAGAACTTCAGTCCCTTGCCTCTGGAAATCACGTTCGTTCAAATACGTCATGGGATTGTCAGCGTTAGCAAATGAGAACACAGAGCACCTAGATGAATTTGAATTTCAGATAAACAATTACTTTTTGGGGGGTATAAGTATTTCCCGTGTTTGGACATACTCATACTAAATATTTTATACTAAATATGCTAAATATTTTAGCATGTTATCTGTATATATAATACATCCTGTATTTTATAATACATCCTATATAAATACACAGATCATTTATTGACCTTAATTAAGGAGAGATTTAGATTCTGTTTATACCTTTCCTCTGATGATTTCCTATTATTTTGCCTATTCAATCAAACCCTGAAGGTCTCTGTATTTTAAATAAGGGACAGAGTAGCACTGCCCAGTCTCACGGAATATTTTTAACTTGTCCTGCCTCTGACCTAATGGACCATGAAGTAGAAACAACTCACACATGTGAAATTTCAAAGGCCATATCAAGTCCTACCACCCTCCCATCTCCTGGTTATGGAGGCCTTATTTTTAAATTGCAGACAGTGTCCATATGCACCATGTGCTGTTGATCCAAGTAGAGGTCAGAGACTTGACCAAACCCCCAACCAGGGCTGCTCTCTGAGCACCTTGGAGCTCCCCAAGGATTTTATCATTCTGATCTGGACCCGCTCCAAGCCCATTCCTGGCAATTAAGATGGTAGCGCTGATGATTGAGGCTTTATGAAGTCCTGACTTGATGAGGTAACATAAGGGAAGAACTCCAGTCATAAATGTAAAGAGCAAGCATGAAATCGGTGGGAAATTTGGCTTCCAAAAGAGCGTTTAAAAAATCAGCTCTGTCAATGTCTTGATGATAAAATGGCTTTGACTTTTGAAAGGACTTTGCAGCCAGTTGAAGCACCGACAGGTCTATTAAGGGGTGCTGTTTTTGTTGCCTCTGCTCCCTGGACGCAGGAGGGGGAAGGAGGGCAGTCTTGTTTTTTAGTGCGATGCTTACTTAGAAATAATAAACCGAAGATCTTTGGCACATCTGTGGTCCCTGAAAGAGGCCATGAAAAGACTTCCGTAATTGGGAAATCATCAGCATCTTGTGACTTATTTAACATTTGGTGCAAAGACCAGTCAATAGAAAACAAGTGAAAGCAAAACTGGAGAGAACCTGACAGACAAGCCTCCGATCATCATAGCCCTGGGTTCTCCCCTGCTTCCAGGTCTTTAGTGGATGAAGTGGCAAAGGAAACAAGCCCTTTTAGTTCTTCTATGAAGCCCAACGTTTAATAACAAGCATCCCGGAAGAGGAACAGGTCATATTTGTCTTCTGAGATGTGACGGTTGGTTCCCTTTCTGAGCACAGACTTGCGCACAGGACTTTGTCAGGGGCTCAGTCCTGACAAGTTTGCAGATGCTCCCGCTTGTCCATTAATCAGATCCAGATGCTTCTTCCAAACAATTTTCTCACTGGCCTTGCATCCCTTCCCATGGCAGAGATGGCGGTGGAGAGAGGAACCGAGGAGAGCCAGCGCTGGCCAAAGGTCTTTTTTATCCTGAGAAGTCCTGCCATGTTTTCTTGATAATTCCATGTTTGTTTCAAACGTGGAGGGTTGGCAGTGGCCAAGCTCGTAAATGTGGGATGGAAGGAAAGCTGCCAGACAGACACACTTGCTCAAATTAGACGCCGCCTCTAGATACCAGGGAAGCATGCGTGTCTCCATTTCCATTCCTCACTCTTCCGACAACTCATTAGGTGGTCCGCTCTCTCCTCAGTTGAACTTGGAAGGATGCACAGAGCTGAGGGAAGAGCAGAAAGAGGGTAATTGCATTAAGGCCCAGTGTCACACAGCTCTTTCCATCAGTTAGATTTAGCATCTATCACTGACCCGCCTTTGGAGCCCTTGACTCGTGGGGGGGGGGAGTGGACAGAGGAGGGAAAACTTAACATGGAAGGAGAGGTGTTCTCTTTTGTGTGCGGGGGAGGGGGTACGTGAGTGTAGAGCTGGTCCTCAGAGGTTTGGGGTTCACCCCTCCCCCTGGTCCCGCCAGTTGCTGCTCATCCTCACACCCACCACTGCCATTAAGAGCGCCGAGGTGTTCTGTGTTGAATCGACGTGTCCCCATCTGCTTTTGCAATGAGAAATAAGAGGCCCCAGCAGTGACTCCAGGCATTGTGGTAAAAAATCCCGAGCTTGAATACTGTTTGACAAGCGAAAGAATTAACCTACTGCCACATGGCGCTGGTGTTGGGAAGCGCGTTCCTTTGGAAAGTTCCAGGTGCCTTTGCTCTCTGAACACACCAACTGTTTACGAGGCAAAGTTGTCCTCATTTATAGAGGGTCTGTTTTCTTTCTTTCCCTCTTGAAGAAACCTGTTATTCAGTGGGCTGTAAAATGGAAAATAAAGATCAGAGGTAGTGGAAATAATATAATGTATCTGGATAGAAACACTAGAACTCTCCCATAAAATGAAAGGCATTTAGAAATTTTCACCCTATTATTTCACCATGGCCTGTTGGGAAGCTATTCGTCCTGCTGGTCCTCTTGGCCTTGTTCTGGGACATCTTCATAAATTTGTGTTCTCGTTCCTTTAACTCTCGGCTTCCCGAAGGAGGGAGTGCCCATTAAGAACCACTTTGGATGATTACATTTGGTTTTCTTAGCTATAATTGCTTTGATACGGGCTGGCGTGTTATGTCCCCACTGAGAGATTCCAGAATGGCTTTGGTCTCCACCTGGCCATCCCGAATAGTGTGATTTGGGGTTTTTCATGTAGCAGGTAAGTGTTTTTTGTTTTGTTTTGTTTTTTTCTTTTTCTTCCAGTCCACAAACTGTCTCGCAGATAGCATAGTACTAACAGATTGTTGTTTATTTTCCCAAAGCCCCATTTCTGTCTGCTTTACGGTCCTGCCGCTTTGATGGTGCCAGAAACCCTTTGCTCGCCGGATGCTCTCTACCTTCTGGGCAGCTCTGCAGCATGTTTGCCTGGTGGTTGGCTTCCTGCTAGGTGGGCCCGGGGGAGGGTCTGCGGTGCCCCGGCCTCCTTGGGCCCGGCCACCTGGATCCCCAGCGGGCCGGGCTGCCCGGGGGGCTTCCTGGGGTGGAAGGTGCTCGCCAAGCCCTGGACGCGCACCCCCGGGGCGCTGGGCACCGGCCGGTTTGCAGGAGGCCCCTCCCGGAGCGCCTTCCCCGGGTGCTGGTGGCCTTCCTCCGCTCTCCCCGTCCCCATCGCCCCCCAGCAGCCGCCTCTGGCCCCCAGGAGCCCCGCAGGCCCTGCGAAGAGTGCTCCCCTCTTGGTTTCCAGGCCAACAGGTGGTCAAGGGCAAATGACAACTCGAGCTCCCCTCCTGAAGTAACTGGAGATCATTTGTATTTTTTTTTTAAGATTTTATTTATTCATGAGAGACACAGAGAGACAGAGGCAGAGACACAGGCAGAGGGAGAAGCAGGCTCCACACAGGGCGCCCGACGGGGGACTTGATCCCGGGACCCCAGGATCACACCCTGGGCGGAAGGCAGGTGCCAAGCCGCTGAGCCCCCCGGGATCCGATCATTTGTATTTTGAACCAGAACTTGAGCACTGTCAGAAGGCAAGCAGGCCAACCGAGCGGTGGTGCATCAGCCCCGGGCTGGCGCCCCCTCCGCTTCTCTCTCCTTCCTCGCCTCCGTGTTTCCTTAATCCTGGCTCCGGGCGATGGGCACGACCGTCCCCGGGCTCCGTGCGCCTCGTTTTGGGAAAGCACCAATAGCTTATTAAGGCCAGTGATAATCTCTTGCACTGATGCGTTGTCGCCTTCCCGAGGTCCAATTAAGGGCACGCATCGGAAGCAAGATCTCGTGCACCTCCGGCTCCGAGCCTCGCACAGTTTGCAAACATGCGCGGGCTGCTTCCTCATTTCTGCTTCTGGATGCCACCTGACTTCCTATCACCGAGAGCAGTGTGTCTGCGGTGCAGAAAGGGGACATGCTCCTCTTTCACTGCCTGCCACCCTTCCTCTCCAGACACTTAAAAAAAATTTATTTTAATTTCAGAAGCCTGGCTTTGGGCCCCACCTCTGATGTGAAGCATGGTATTGTTTACCTCCTAACTGCATCCTTTCCAAGAATTGACAGTACTTCCTGAAATCCCACTTGGGCAGGCAAGGGAAAGAAAGCCCCTGCAAATAAGACATGCTTTGCACGTTCTAGAAAAGAGACCTCAAGGAAGTAGCGTGTGGATTTCCCCTCTTCCTCCCCCCATCATAAATTCACCCAGGGCCAGCAGCTTCTTAAAGCAAAAAATGCACAGGGTAAGAAATTTGATATTCTTGTCAGCCTCCACCTGGGGGGGAATCCAGGTGAAAGACATGCTGCTTTCTGGAAGTGACCATGATACTAATCCAGCCAACTGGTAACTGCACCATCTGGGCATTGCCAGGTACCAGGGACACTCTGGCCTCTCGGCCGTACACGCTGGCAAGAATCGGGAGGCCCAGGCCTTCCCAGAGAGCTCTGCCCCTCACAGGCTCCTTCGGGGGTGCTGGGCAGGAAAAGCAGTCAGTCACCTGCAGATCCGCTGTCTCCCGAGTGCCAACCTAGGAAGGAAACCCAAGCACCACTTGGGCGAAGATGAAACCCCATCCTTCCTATGCTCAGGTCTCAAAGGCAAGAAATTAGCAATGCTCTGCCATGAAAAAAGAATCTGGATATGGTAACTAACCCAGAAATAGAAGTTTTATTCTCTGCCACCACGGAAAGTTTTAATCTCTAGGTTCCAGGGGGAAGGATCGGAAGCAAAGACTGAAGTCTCTCTACAGCATGTTGAAGTGCTATTTGCAACAGAAGCGCCGAAGGCAATATTGTATTTTATTCATATACATCTGGTTTATTATGAAGCACCTCCCCCCCCCCCCAACTTGGAGAAAGAAAAGAAGATATTGCCGTGTTATTCCTGGCTTTTTCTTAACCACCCAAAGTAAAGAAATGGCTGCAAAACCTTTAGAAGCAATTCAAGTACCTCGGTGGCTTTCATCAGACGTTCTCTGTACAAGGAAAAGAAAAAAAAATCGTTCTATCTTTTTATTTTTACTTTGCTTTAATCTTATTTGATGATGTCTCAACAGGCTGGGACATGCTTTCTTGGATGGCAATTTCACTGCACCATATGTGTCTCTCACAAGATAGCAGAGTGAGATGAATCTTGGCAGGAAGAGAACTAAACACATCGACAAAGAAAAGAAAAAATTTATTTACTTAACTCCCTGTTGCCTGCATACATTTCCCCCCTTGTACTCTGACTTTCCATACAGGAGTTTAGACTTAGTTTGTTAGAAACAACTGTGTGAAATGCAGGCCCCCATTTATCACTTCTTCTGATCATCTGCTCTAGTTTTTCTGAAAACCTACATTAAGCATTTCGGTGACCAGAGAGTGAAGCACAGTGTATGGGAAGAGAAAATCTTCCCACCCTCCTACCCCAACCCTTTGATGTCAGAAGAATCCCAGACCTGTCCCTAGAAGCCCCAAGAACCCCTCCTCTACCCTATACTTGCTGATGTGCCTGGGGTCTACTCTGTCTTCCAGCCAGGTGGGATCCTCAGTTCTGCTGGACACCCTATCACCATCTCGTCCTCGGATTAGCTTTGGATGTGGTATTGCCATTAGTCATCATAAATGGATTAATAAAAAATAAATAGATTAATATAGGTGGTCTCTGCAGGATAGATTGCAGTCTAATTACTACCAAAGAGATGGGGGGAAAAAAGTTACTGCAGGAGCATTGGAGGTGATGGCTTGGTTTGGGCTGTATTGGGAAATGACTCTGATATATCAGAGTTCTAGCACTTTCATCACAGGGACAAGGACTGTTTCAGAGGGCAGGCTAGAGCCCTGGTCTGGACATTTCGGTCACCTTGGATGAAGAAGGAGGTCGTTCGCTGTTAATGCAATCAGGTCATGTTGGCTAAAGGTCTAAAGACAATGTTAAAACTCTGAAATCTGTATGCGTTCCTATTGCATCACATTTTCAGCATAGCCTAGTGACCTCGTTGTGACCTCTAGTGACCTCTAGTGACATACAGCCCAGAGACTGAAAGTCAGTGAGCTATTTTAAAATGTGTTGAGGTTTAGGTGAGATCTAAATTTGAAAAGATGCAAATAGCAATCCTTTTCATCAGTCAGCTTTGAGAAAAGAGGAGCTGTGAGACTGATTTTCCAGGTATCAATTTTAAAATGCTTGGACACATCATTTTATCCAACATGGATGTTTCATGGGACCAGTGAATGGAATATGCCGCCCCTGTCACCTTTTGGGTCAGATTCACAGGTCAGATTAGGGCAGTTAGCAGAGCCCAGTGACATGTGACAAAGGGTGCCTGAAGCATAAGGTTCCCCTGGAATCGTCAGGCCTGGCCATACTGGGGGGTGACAAGAATGGGACTCAAGTCACAAGAAGAGAGAGTCACATTCAGAATCAGCCTTCAGGTGTGCATGTGTACTGGTATGTGATTTTCCAAGAATTTTGCAGGCATAAATATCAGTCTAGAGCAGGACATTTTTTTTAAAATACATAAAAAGGAATATAAATGCAGCATGACAAACAGGTTGTCTAATGTTCTTTTGCTGCTGGACGAAACGCCTTGCATCTCTCACTTATCCTCAGGTCCCCAGAGAACAGAGTTCAGAAAGAAATTCAGTCTTCTGGTTCTCAGAAAAAAAAAAAAAAAAATCTCAGCATATAGAGTTGTGCAGAACCCATCCCAATTCCAGTGATTTTTCAGTTAGAAATCTCATCCCAGGGATAACATGAAAATATTAACATGGAATTATGGTTTCTAATTGTTTTGGGAAGCAGTCTGATTTTATGAACTTAGTGGATTCCACATTTTAGGCCTTTGCAACCTCTGCCTCAGGAACTTACATTTGGATCGGGATAGAATGTAGTTAGTATGTATGAATTTCATGACTAATTTTTAAATTACTAATGGTACACTTATTAGATGGTGCTAGAAACATATAATGGGCATCACAGATATATATTTCTCTTAATTGTGCATACTGTCTTAGCTTTGCACATTGAAAGGAAGAGGTGGGAAAAATTACGGAAAGCAGGGTGAAGGGGGAAGTTTACTGGCAATGATGTAATTTCCCTTTGGTATCTCGTCCCACTAAAAACTCAAGATTGCCCCATTATAAATACCAGATCAATGCAATTTATTTCTTGAGTTAGGGCTCTCGTTAGAAGTCTATTTAGATGAGATGAGTGAAAGATGCACGACCATGCGCTTGCTTGGTAGTGGGCTCGCTCTCCCTTGCGTGCTCTCTCTGTCACACACACACACACACACACACACACACACTCTCTCTCTCTCTCTCTCTCTCTCTCTCTCTCTCACACATTCAGTCACAAACACACATCTCTGTGTTGGGATTATTCCTATCCTTTCAACATAAAACTTAAAGATGGAGTTAGCAAGTGTTGATAGTTGTGCATACACACACACACAGAGTACACACAATATCAATTGTATATTGAAAGAAAACGAGTTTACTGTAACTCTTCTCCTAAGAAGCATACCGAGATACAAATCCCCTTAAGTTATGTGAAGCCTCCAAATCCACAAAAATCTTACTTTTAAGCTTTGAGAACAAGATACAATAAAGCAGGGTTGTGAGTGTGTGTTTTAATTTATCCAGCTTCTCTGGAATGAAGCAGGCCTGAAACAACATGAAAATGAGATGTAACCTGCAGGGTTTGATAAACTGACTCCTTTCAGAAGAAAAAATACTGAATTTTAGCAAGCTCGAAGGATTCCAAACTGTCTTAGGAGACAAAGCCTATGAACTCTGGAAAAGTCTCTCTCAGGTTTGGATAATGTGAAGTAGACAATGAAAGCCAGACGCTTAGCTCCACCTCCCTCACTCTTGGTTAAACATCTCCCCACAGCTGCTTCCTTATTTATCAGAAGGGTAGTTAATAGTTCAGTAAATAGATTATCTTGCTAATTAGATTTCTACTTTTAAGACAAAACAGATGCATAATTTGGTCAAATTATTAGCTCATTTGTACTAACTTTTTTTTTTTTTTTCTAATCCTGTATTGCTCACTAGTCTTGTTTAAAGAAGGGAGGGTTGTTTCTGTTGGATTCAGTTTTCGATTAGGGGGGCCACTTAAAAATCCCCTCTCATTTTCCCTTCTAATGCAGAATCAGTTAATTCTCAAGAGGAATCCAGACAAGGTGTTAAAACTAGGATAAAAGCATTGTAATACCAGAAAATCTGCTCTGTCAAACCAGAGGCCGCTTTGCTGGTGAGAAAGCAGAAAAAGTAAACAGTAGCGATCTCTCGCGTAACAGAAGATTTAGGTATAATTTGTTTAAATAGTAGCAATAATGATTATTAATTCACCCTTTGAATGTTAACAAAGACCTGGTTTTTGTTAGTTTGTGCTTTCGATTCATTTTCAAGCTGAAGTTTGTTTTAGGCTAATGCTGCCATCGATGGGAAATGCAATTAGCTTGAGCTTCCCACTCCCCTGCCCCCCCCAAACATATTTGATGTTTGGTAATACAAAATAAAATGATTCCCTTCCAGAACACTGCCTTGCAAATGTTAGGATCACAATGGAGTGAATTTTCGTTGAATTCTCCTCCACTTCCCTGGGAAACAATAAGGAATTCTTTTTGTTCTTTGCCACAGAAGGTATAAAAAATGGATTTCAAAATACCTGCACTGTATCAGCACTGCTTAGAAGAAAGAGAAAAATCAAAGCGAGAAATAAAAATTACAAAATGGTAGAGCCTGAACACTTTATCCACAATTGGGGTCCGGCCTCCTTGTTGCAAAATTTTGCGAAGGATCCCAGTGGCTGGTTTTTCTCCCTTTGACGCTGGAACGTTAAAACTAGTTTTAGGTATATTTTATCCCGTTGGATGTAAAAGGGACAGAAGCCCTGGAAGACCTGAGTACAGGGACCCCTGGCATTCTCCAAAAGGCAGTGCCGTACGGGGCCT
Source organism: Canis lupus familiaris (assembly GCF_011100685.1). NCBI lineage: Eukaryota > Metazoa > Chordata > Mammalia > Carnivora > Canidae > Canis > Canis lupus. The sequence goes on along the minus strand of NC_049226.1, from coordinate 79,700,877 downwards.
GCTGTCACCATGGACAGGCTCAAGGGCGAGGTCCAGCCCTGTCCCATCAAGTTTATCGTCCACTCCATCAAAGGGCCTAATGGTCAGCGGAGGGAGCTAAATGTGTCCCCCGTGACCTGACATTAACGGAGGGGACTGGTGTAAGTGTTACTGAGGGGGTCTCAGAATGATTTGGACGCCAATACCCGTTTCCCTCAATAAGCCATCATTTGGGTCATGACTCAATACAGCTTTGCACTGACACGGCCCAGCCCCGAAGTGCTCCTAGGGGACGTGGCCTCACCTCTGAGACCAGCAGACAGCGAGGCTGATCAATGCCCTCTGACAACAAGTGAAACAATCACCTTTTCCCTCACCCCGCCACCTCTTTGCACCTCCCACCCTCTAGGCCATCTGACCAGCTTGAAAATGATAAAGAGAAATGGTTTTATCTAAACATAGAGCCTGACACTGAGAAAAGACAGGAGGAGTGAAGAGAACCGCCCAGTTTGTCGAGAGTCTTAGATTCCAGCTTTTTGCTTCTCATGTAATTTTGATGGAAAAAAAAATCAGTCTGTATATCAAATGTAGAGCTCGACTGATCCAGGAAAAAAAAAAAAAAAAAAAAAGAAAGAAAAAGAAAGCCCGGAGTTGTGGTGAATATTTCTCTTCAGATTTAAGCTGGCCTGTAAACATTAGCTTTGTAGGTGTTAAGGAGACACAGGGCATATTCTGTGTTTGGATTGGGATTTTGACAAAACCATATGCATAGGAAATAAATTTAAATTATAAGGTTCTCTAAAACGCTGAGTATTTTTCAAAAGGAAACCAACAACATAATACTGATGTGAGAAATCTTTAGAAAAGGCTTGAAATACTGTTAAAAAGAAGATTCCCTGCAGAGTTCTAAAATAACCATTTAAACCATTTTTACATTCCTATTTATTTGGATTTGAAACAAAACTAGATAGAAAATGTACATATTCTCTTGTTATCATGACTGTCATTTTCTTCGTGACATAAAAAAATACAAACCCATAATAATTCCCAAGTAAGAAGTGTGACAGATATACATGAAAAAGGTATTTTAAAGAAATATGTAATTTAGAAAATGTTTAAAATCTATACATATGAAAATATTTTAAATGTGTTTGGAATGGTTGAAGTAAGTGGATTAAAACGTTTAAGAATTAGGTTCCATTTACTAATGATAATGTCATTTCTTGGATTGATTTTAATATTTCTTTGTAAAATCAGTTTTAAATCATTTCCTTAAGGCAGAAAAGATCCAGATTAGGTCCAGATTTATACTTTTCATCTAAAAGTACGATTACTTCTGGATGTTTAAAAGATAAAAAAAAAAAAAAATCAGAAACTTTAGTTTCAAAGCGTCACCCTTTGAACAATTTCTCAATGTCCCTTTTGTAATTTCTGCGAAGAAACTAAAATTCCAAGTGCAATTTTTTTTTTTTAAACAAATACCTGTTTTCATTTTTTGGCTGATGAGAGCTATCTCCACTCACACTATTTTGTTTGCTGAAGCAAACTAGAAATGTAAATAAATCAATGGGACAAGCATCCATTACTTTGATTTTTGAGAGAGAATTTTGATTTGCTAGTGGTTTTTTTTTTATCATTTGATGTTTAATTTGTTTCGATAGCAATTCAGTACCACTTTTTATTTAAATCATTATTTATGGAAGTTATTTTTCCTTCTTGGCTTTATTAATTTTTTTTCTATTTTGCTTACGCTCTCCAGCAGAGTGGAGTAAACATAGCATGTATACAGGGTTTCACTGAGTTATTTCAAAAATAGTTTATACTATCAGTTACTTAAAAATGATGTTTAGAAAACGTACATAGTTATATGGGTTATTTCTAACAAAAGAGTGAAGTACATTTTATTCTTTGTATATTAGCTTTAACAACAGATTAATGTCTTCCTTTTGGGAAGCACAAATATTTATTATATAATTGCACTGGAGAAAAAAAAAAAAAAAGGCTAAACACCCAAAGTGTCAAAAGTCAAGCTTAACAAATTTAAAAGCAATGAAATGAAAACCCAGTTAAGCACAAAAGGTCTTTTTTGAATTTAGTGAAAAGCTGTTGCAAGAACTAAAGAAGACGAGATCTGTGCCTCCAGTATTCGGTTTATTAGGTCCAATGCTCTTCTTCAAAGGAATATCACAGCCGTGTGGCATTTAAGGATTTGGAGGAATTCTGAGAATTTAAGTGCTTTTTGCCAAAATGGATTCCGTGTGCACTTTAGCCATGAAAACTGATTTAGGACCTTTTACTCCCTCTTTGTCCTCCAGCTATATTTGTACAGTCAGATAACTCTACCAAATTATCAGGCCGTAGAGGTAGAAAAATCAAGGAGGGACAGACCAAAACAAAAATTCTGCATCTTAGCCAAGGAAAAATCGACTCTTCTGTTTACGGTGAGGAGCACGCAGGTGTGGTCACAGAGCTGGCCACCAAAAGAAGAGCCTGCAAGTCTTCAGATGCTGCAGCAGCATTCGGATGTGTCTTTACCCACCCAATGCCTATGAAGATGTTTGTAAATGCTTTTAAAATAACATTGGCCATTGTCTGTGCTTAGAAGTTTCAAAGTAATTCAGCAAAACCATACTGGTAGTGCACTTTTAGAAACAGGAGCTGTAAGAACATGGTAGGGAATGATCCGAAGTGCCCAGGGGAAGCACAGAGCCGGGGCGGGACGTGCCACCAGGGTGGACTCCGTTACTATCCACCCATGACATGTCCCTTTCTTCATTCAGGCTTAAATAAGACAGTTGAGACCTAGTTGAAATAAAAAGAGCACAAAGTCAACCTTGTATTCTGAAAATCAAACCCTCTTGATTATGAAGATTTTTAGCAAGAGCTGTTTCTCGACTTTACATACCCATTTCCACCCACCCGCCCCCTGCCGCCCCCGCCCCAGGTCTGTCCATGGACGAAACCTGGTTCTAGGGTTAGGAAGGAAAGCGACAGGGATCTTGAGAGAACCTGATTTTGAGGTGAGGGTTTCTTGTCCCTGGAACTAAAGGAATAAACCCAAAGAAAGGGAATGTTTCAGGAGAGGGGCCAGAGGGAAGCAAGTCTGAACTTTGAACAAAAAGAATGAAGTAGGATTTAATTTAAACCAGGGTATTACTTTCTTTTTTTATGAGTTTTGATTGTATATAAGATGTTGCACAGTTTTCTTTTCTTTTTTTTCTACCTTCATTCTATTTTTCATTTAAAGCCAATTTGGTAACATGGGGCTGGTCCTGTAAATATAAAAATAGTACAACAGCCTATGTGCAGGAGGGGAAGAGATGGGGGCATGCACCGTAGCTATGAAGATCACTGACTTTCTTACACAAAGAACAAATCTCTCCATCTATGTTGTCATTAGGACAGAAAGATTTCTTTCTTTCTTTCTTTCTTTCTTTCTTTCTTTCTTTCTTTCTTTCTTTCTTTCTTTCTTTCTTTTTCTTCTTTCTTTCTTCTCTCTTTCTCTCTTTTTTCTCTTTCTCTATTTCCAATCATTTCAATATAAGAGAAGGACCCCTCTCAAGACAAGCTTCCTGTTTTGCAGTGTTGGATATGTTGTTAGTATAAAATGTGCTTATATTCTCCGCATCTTACATTAACAATGGGGGCAGGGGTAGGGGGTGGGTCCGAGGGGCCTGAAATGACAGAATGAGAGGCACACAATAGGATGGCCGTGACTCTGAACAAATAAATAAAACATGTGAATCACAGTCTCTGCTCTCTTTCCCTCCTCCCTCACCCCCCAACTGTGATTAAATTTGCTGTGGTCATTTCCCAAATGTGTGCCTGATAGCAGCAGCAGCAGCAGCAGCAGCAGCAGCAGCAGCAGCAACAGCACCCAGAGCCTTTTCTCACAGCGCCCTGGAGCGAGGGCCCTAACCGAGCTGGCCGTCTCCTCTGCTGCCAGTCACCCCCCTAGCGCAGACACGCATGCCGTTCTCATTAGTGAAAACGTTCCCCGTCCTATTGCTGTCACCCCCCAACCCCCTAAAAGGAAAAACAAAACAAAACACAAAAACAAAAAGCAAAAAACAAACGACCGACCCTAGAACCCAACTCTGCCCCCTTAATAAACAGCTTCCCAAACTACCCCCCTCCCTCCAGGCATCACACTGAAACCCTAGGCGCCCGGAGCTCAGTAATGGGATTTCTCATACCCCTTCCTACAACCACCAACGCAGCTTCCCAGCAACCTATTGAATGCACAGGGGGAGAAAAAGAATACATTTTAATACATCGAGGGGAAAAAATGGTTTGGGTCCTGTAGCCCTGTTCTTTAGTAATAGAAAAAGGTGAGGTTGTTGAAGGGGGGGGGGGGGGAGAGGGGGGAGGAATTTAATATTGCAAGAGATAATAGCAACTATGTTAATATCCGGAATTTTCAATGTACCATAAGTACATTTTGTTTTTCCTTTTAGCACGATTTATAATTAAAGATTTTAATCTGGCTTCACATTGAGTTAATAAGCCCTTTGATTGATTAGGATTCATAAAATTGCCATTTCCCGCTGATGCTTTGTGTTTCTGGGGATGTTCTTTTGAAAAGCTGGGCTAAGGTGAATAGGAAGCAGCCATTGTTTGGGCTGAGCTGTGCCAATTCTGGGAACTCGGAACTGCTTTATTCAGAGTTTGTCCCCTGCAATATCTTGTTGTTCAGCCAAATTAATGCAGATAGGATCTGCTGGGCTCTAGTTTAGCCATTTTTTAGGGGAAAACTTTTTATTATTATTATTATTATTATTATTATTTCAGCAGGTGTGCCATGCAATTTCTGCCTCTGTTTCCTGACCTGTTCTTTGCCTTAAAAAAAATAAAATAAAATAAAATAAAAACCACAATGAAATCGCATCAAATTGATAAATAGAACGTTCCAAACTGTTTCAAAGATAAAAGGGAGAAAGGCACAAACCAAATGAATATGAATGCAGCAAACCCAAGAAAACTGGCCTCCGATTTTTCTTTTAAAAATTCAACTTCAGAGGCTGTATACCCAATAAATTATCCTCTTGCATTAATGGCCAATACAGCAATATGTGGGAAGTGTCCTCCTTCAGCTAAAGGGATGTCTTAGAAATGTAAACACAAATGAATAAATAGGAGCGAGAGGCCGAGGGAAGGAGGCGGGCGAGGCGGTGTGCTAATGCTGTTTATCAAGTTAAATAATACATCCTGCCACCCCTCCCTCTCTAACCAAGCCCAAATTAAGAGCAAAATCAAGAAACAATGATAAATTCTGCAAAGAAGAAAGGAAGGAAGGAAGGAAGGAAGGAGTAAAAGAAAAATATAAGAAAGAGCCGGTGATTTGAAATGTCCCGTCAAAGGGTCCCTTTTATTCAGTTCATTGTACCCGGCGTGTCTATACGGGAGTGTGTACAAGAGAATTCTTTCTTCCCCCTTATTTTTAGCACGGGGGGAAGAAAGTGACTCTCTTCAGCTTCCGAAAGGCCTCACTGTGGGGACTGGACCAGAGCAAATTCCCTTTGTGTTGCTTGCTCCGAGGGGACCTGCTATTGTTGACCGCGGGGCCTCCTGTAAGACCAGCCGGGCCGGGGCGGGGGCCAGGGCCGGGGCGGGGGGCCAGGGGCGAAGCCTCTGCAGATAGCCTGCCCCGGCCTTGGGGCTGACACTGCCTCTCCTCCCACCCCAGTTACTTGGCATGACCAGCATTTTCCAAGCCTTTTATCATTCGGAGGTTCTCCTAATGCAAACACGTTGAGGGCTCAGGGAGAAAAACTAGGAGGCCTGTGCAGGGCCTGGGCGGCAGGGAGCAGGTCCCCAGGCAGCCTCCTCCCCCCAGGGGGGCTGGGACGGGCTGCTGAGCCCGCCTCTGCCGCACACCTTTACCTGGGGCTCCTCCTGGCCTTTGTGACAACCCAGCTCCGTGTCTGTGCTGCCAGGACCTCCCCGGCCAGCCTCTTCGGGGCTTTGCTCACTGAGTCCCCAGCCCCCTGATCCACGTGGGGGATCCGTCCCCCCGCCCCCGGCCCGGCCCCTCTCCCCCTGAGGTTCCTGTTTTTGCCATAAAACAGCAGACATCAGCGCAGAGTGGGCAGCGGCCAGCCCCGCAGAGTGAAACGAGTTTGGGTTTCTAAATAGACGGCGATGTCGCTACCTACCCCAGGAGTCCGTGCCTTGCCATCTCTGACCTCATGAATCCAGACCTGCAGGCCTGATTGGTGGGCTTTTAAACGTGACTAATGAAGAAAATTGACCCTCGGGGGGGACAGCCCCCTCCCTGCAACCAAACAGACTGTGACCTGATGCATTATATATATATATATATATATAAAACTATTTTTTTTGCAAGAAGGAAAGAAAAAGAAAGCAACAAAACAAAGGCCCAAACACACATTGGTGGCAATGCGAGCATAAAATAAATTTAAAACAAACTCCCCCCTCCACCACCACCACCCCTTCTTCTTTTTTTTTTTTTCTTATCCCAGGTCCTAGGCAATGACAGCAAAGAAAGAATAATTCCCGGTGCAGTGTCTTACATCAGTTAAAGGTACCTTTGAATGAATGTCAGCTCCCTTCTACCTTTAGTGCCAGTCGATCGATGCTTCATTAGGGCCGAATTGTCTTTTGCCCATGCAACCTTGAAAACAGTCCCTTTAATTACCTGTGAGGAAGTCGGGACCCTCCTTTCCCCCTCCGTCTCCTGTCTCCCTTCCCTCCTCTGTCTGTTTCCTCTCTCTCAGCTCAGGGAGGTGGGGGTGGGTGGATGGGGGTCACTCACATTTATTCACTCAGTCTGAGTTTATCACTCCTCGATAGAGAAGCAGGGAGGAGAAGAGAAGGTGGGGGCGGGAGGGGGGGAATAGCAAAGAAAGAAATATCGGACCCTGAGGTGAGAGGGCAGGGTTCAAGTCCAGACTACAGATCTATTGAAGAGGTTTCAGCCAGGCAGGCCTCCACTTGACTTTCTCAGCAGCCAGCTTTATGGATTCTCAGCTGCTCCCTTTACACCAACGGCGTCTTACATCTCCCCGCTGCTAATTACTAGGGGTTTCTAATCCCGCAGAACTAGGGGGCCCCAGAGGATCTGGAGTGGCCTCTCTCCAGGTCTCAAGGAAAAGGGGAACCTGTTGGCCCAATCTTTCAGAGAGATTGGTCAGAGATACACAGGCAGCCGCACGGCTCGATCTAATCCCTCCCATCAAAACCGAAGGCGTTCCAAATAATTGTAGGCCTGGCAAGTTGAGTGCTGGAAGAAAGTGCATAAATAATCGTATTTGTTATGCACTATTAAAAATTCAGAAAGATTTTAAATTCAAGTGATAATCTGGTCATCCTGAGGGATAGGCTTGTATTTAATAGCCAGGTATTTTTACCTATTCAATTATGATGAGAAATATTCTAATGAAGTCATAAACCTCAGCAGAGAATGTTAATCACCTCTGCGTGCTCTGTTCTCACCGTGTTGAAAAACATACCTGCCCAAGCTGAGCTTCCCCCCAACACGGTAATTCAGTAGCGTGTTTGGAACCCTTCTTCCCTTCCGAGAGGTCCCCAGGCACCTGGAAATAGATAGTTAAAAACCACAAAACTCATCTGATCTTCTCTCCAGTGGCCGTGTTTCTATCCGAGCTGGGAGTCAGGGGTTAAAAATGCATTTCTCCCCAAATTTACACAACCGAATGAAGTCATGTTGCACTATCCCCTTCTTGGCCCCCCAACGCCCCCCCCCCGCCCCCCCCCCCCCCCCCCCACATACCCACACAATCCTGCGGGTTTAGGGTTCCCAGATAAAATACTGGATGCCGAGTCAATCTGAATTGCAGATAAACAACAAATAAACTTATACTTAAATACTAAAATATAAGTATGTCTTAAGTATAAGTATACTTTTAGTATAAGTATACTTATACTAAAATTTAAGTATGTCTCAATTCTTGCACAAGCCATACTTATCCTAAAGAAACCCGTTGTTTATATGAAATTCAAATGGAACTGGGCATCTCTGCGCCGTTTGCTTTGTTTTGTTTTACTCGCTAAATCTGGCAACCCTCGGCAGATTCCTTTTAAATCTAGATATTTTCTGCAAACAAATGAGGGCAGCGATGATTTTTAAGTCACTTGAAAGAATATCATCGTAGAAGGATTTATTCACACATTTTCAGGTCTAGCTTGTGACACTGAAACCTCAGATATGACATGGAGTCTGTCCCCAGTATATGTGCACAGAGTATTATGCCCTGCTGCGTCCACAGCTATTTCATTTCAGTCTCGACATATAATCTGCGCAGGTTGAAGAGGTTAGGGCAGGCACGCACCTGCCTGTGGGGCTCAGTTGTATGAAACCGAGGACCCTGGATAAAACCCCTCCGACCCCTGCTTCGGCGTGCTGGGGCCGTGCCATCGTCCTCGTACCATGCATCAGCCCAGTACTGCCAAGGCTTGCCTCCGCCACACGCGCCCCCGTGGCCCCCGCGGACCGCAGCTTCTCGTCTGGCAACACGCAGTGACCCTCACGCCCCCCAGATCTGGTCTCAGAGAGCAGCGGAGAGGAGGGGGACGCGTCCTGCAGCCGTGCTCAGCACTGGGCCGCACTGGGCAGCCTGGGAGGTCACCTCGTGAGGCTACGGCAGCCAGCGAGCAGGGAGGCCGCCCGGCCGGAGAGGGGGCGGCAGGAGGAAGGCAAGCGGTGCCCGACGTGCGTGGCCAGCTGGACTGAGCAGCCTCGGTGCCCGGGGGTCCTGTCCGGGGCGGGGGCATGCAGGACCCCGGCCTCGGCCCGTTCGCGGGCTCTCCACGCTTGCGCTCAGCTAGGGGCTCGCGGAGCAGCCTCGCTGCCCTTGCTTAGTCCGCGAAATAACTGGAAGAATCGGATTTCTATTCACGTGTCTCCGTCCGCGTGTGCTTAGTCGTTCGCACGGGGCGGGAGGCTGCGGCCGCTCGCGGAAGGTGGCTGGGGCCGGTGGAGACCCCGGAGACGAGGACGTCCCCGCTGCAGAGCGGGAGCAGCGCGGCCCGGCCACGCGTCCGACGCTTTCGGGCCCCTGCAGGGCGGGCGGCGGGCGCTGCTGTCCCTCGCGGGCAGAGCAGAGCAGAGCAGAGCAGAGCAACGTGGGCTTCGACGCTGCCACGGCCTGCTGGGAAGGAGCGTCTGTGCGCCCGGGGCCAAACCCCTGCACTAAGAAGCGGAGGCCAAGGGGCACGTGGCGGCGCCTCGGGTGTGCACAGGCCTCCGAGGCTGAGCACGTCGGTGCATCCTGCACGAGGGTGATTCTGCGGGTGTGCAAATGTGGCGCTCCTGGTGGTGGCTGTGCTCAGGCGTGTTTGGAAATGCCAGCACAGCATTCGATCTAGAAAACAGCGAAGGTGCTGGCGTGCGAAGATGATTTTCGGAATGATACGGTTTCTTTTTCTTTTTATTGTTTTTTTAAATTTATTTATGATAATCACACACAGAGAGAGAGAGAGAGAGAGGCAGAGACACAGGCAGAGGGAGGAGCAGGCTCCATGCACCGGGAGCCCGACGTGGGATTCGATCCCGGGTCTCCAGGATCGCGCCCTGGGCCAAAGGCAGGCGCCAAACTGCTGCGCCACCCAGGGATCCCAATGATACGGTTTCTTAAGGGGGGGAGGGGGGCAAGCCACAGGTGGTCAACACTTAAAAGAGAGGGAAAAAAAAAAAAAAGAGCCCACATCTGTGACTTCTGGAGAATCAGGGAATCGAATTTTCTCCGGAGGAAAATATAAACTATCCTGTCTTTTTCCCCTTTGACTGATGCTGAAGTGACTTATTCCTTTTCTGGTAAGGTAGAAAGGTATGAGATGAGGACTCTCATCCAGAAAATTTTCACAAGACCAAAAAGTAGGATTTGAAATCTTTGGGGTGCTGAAGGACAAAAGGGTCGGTTGTGTCCTCTAGAGAGCTTCTCATCATGAGAGAAGATGTGTTTTTCCTGAAAGTAGATGATAAAAGTGACTATAAAAAACAAGCGAACAGGGGCGCCTGGGTGGTGGCTCAGTGGTTGAGCATCTGACTTCTGCTCAGGGCATGATCCCCGGGGTCCTGGGATCGAGTCCCACATCGGGCTCCCTGCATGGAGCCTGCTTCTCCCTCTGCCTGTGTCTCTGCCTCTCTCTGTGTGTCTCTCCTGAAAAAATAAATAAAATCTTTCAAACAAACAACCTACCACCCAAGTTCAGCCTGCCAAGCAGATATGTCCTGTTTCACTGTCTCTCATCTAGGAGTTGAACGAGTCTGGTGGCTTTGAAAGCAATTACTCCGACATGAAAGCCACAGCCATGTCACACCACAGAAACATTTTGTTTAAATACAACAAGCCTATGTTACAAATTATGACAGTGAGCTCCAAAAACCTCACGGTGACACGAGTTCCTGGAATATGTCGCTTGTAGCTGCAGAGACAGAGCTGCTTAAGCTCAGGGATATTTGGGATGCCGCCTCACACCCTCTTGGCATGATACCCACCATAGTCCGAACACCTCCGTCTATCCACGTCTGTGAGTCGGCAGAGATAAAAACAGTGTCTGTATATACTGGGCGTCAAAAAGCAATTTCTTGCTGCAGTGAGTTTAATGTATTCCGTAACCTTCTGTTTATTTGGGTATTATTTGCTGAAGACACTTGGAGAGCTTTGGCGTCAGAGTATAGGAAACCCCAGACCAAGTGTCAATCCAGAGCTCCCCTCTTCACACACCGATGGCCCAGACCCTCTGCAGACGGCAGAGGAGCTGGCTCTCTTTACTGCATAGCATCAAATAAGGCCAGTAATGCTGCTTGTGCTCCTTCTTCTTTCATTGTCCATGTTATTGAGGAAACCCATAAAAGTTCCCTCTTTTGATATCTTGACCCACGGTGTTGCTCGCATGCTGCTTTGTGGTTTAGAGATTTAAAGAAACAGAGAGGGAAAAGGAGTGAGAGAGAGAGTTTGCCTTAGGTGATAAACAGCAGTGTAAGGCCAGAGGCCTTACAAAAAAAAGAAAAAAAAAAAAAAAAAAAAAAAGGAAGAAGAGAAGCAGCCATAGCAACAAGGGAGTTTGGAAATGTTCAAGGGTTCAGGAGCTTGCAGGAAGACGTGGGGGCATGTAACCCAGGGCAGAAAATCCATTCCACCCGATAACAATGTAAAAGAGAATTCCAGGCATTCACAAACTCATTTACACTGTAGCTTGAGTGCAGGCGTATGACATACATGTCCGCAGGGGCCAAATGGTCACGTAAAAAACACTTGAATAAGCCACAGGTACACTTGTTCAACTCTCCTCTGTTTTCAAAGACAAAATACAAAAAACAAAAAAAACCTGTTTGATGACATAAGTTATTGGTTTCTATTTTTAGCAAGAAGTTGAAATTAGGTGCCGTCATTCCTGCCCCCATGCCGCCTCCCCCCAGCCCCATCATCTTTCCTACAGGTCCCCCCTTAGGCAGGCCTCGCTGTGCATGCCCCCCACCTCATCTGTTACCAGTGGTGTTTCTTGAAGTAAGATGTCTTGATGACTCTGGATTCTACACATGTCGCAGGTTTATTGAGGTAACCACTGTCCATTCCATGTGGCTTACGTGGCACGTCTGTCCAAGGCGATGTGCTGATTGGAAAAATGGCAGAAGGAGGTGCTGCTGTTGTGAGTTTGTCTGGTGACCAGGAGGGGCAGAAGTACCTGTTTATTTCTTCCGCCTGCTTCCATGTGTGGTGTCAGGCTAGCCTGTGTGATGATTTCTACACCGTCATGACTCCACTGTGTCAGCGGATGGGTGTGTGCCAGAGGGTGAGGGATCAGGGGCCGTGTGAGGAACAGGACCGCTTGTATAGGAAGCGGTGGCATTTGTCTGTTTTGTCTGCTGTCTGGATATCTCCTCAGACCCTTGCTTTGAGGAGAAGTAGGATTGTTTCCTTGGAAAGAAGAGAAAATATACATGACTTTTTTCCGGAGAGGTGTGATTTTAGAAATAAATACTGAGGTTTTTATTTCAGGAATGCAGTCAGTATGCACTTATCGTTGGTATACTTTCAGAGGTGGAGTTTGGGTTTTGTAGTACTCAGGTACAGGGTGACCTTTTCCTTTTTTAATGGACTTTTTATTAAATTTCATTCCAATACTCCTTGGTGGGATTCAAAAAAACAAAAAAACTTTTATAGCAGGGGAAACAGGAGAGGGCATACGATGAGAAGCTGGAGACAGTGACATGAAGGCTTTTCCATCTTTTGGTTTAGTCTGGTTAGTGAAAAAAAAATAATGATACAGTAGTCATTGCTGTGTTATGTACATATGTCAGGTGATAATGTGCTCCTCACGCTCAACCCTCAGAATATTCTCATGTGGTCACCTGGATGGTGCACCTCTTTTATTCTCACAGTTTATTCAGACCAAAAACAAAACAAAACAAAAACCAATAATAATAATTTAAAACCCACAGCAACAACAATGACAAAAAGCCAGAATGCAAAAACGACTAGCCAATATTTTTCCAAAGACTTGTCAGGCAGTGAGCCCCATATATGAAGAGTTAAGGCAGGGAGAAAAGTTACTTTAAACAACGGCCTTTTCAATACTACATCAGTAAGTCCCAAACTCTTTGTGCAGATGGCTTATACTACTTGTGGCTTGAAAGTCTGTAAACATTTCAGTAAAGCCAAGACCCTAATGGGTCAGCTTTGCTCTCTTTACCGTACGTCAGCGTTACCTGGTAACGTGTAAGAGAAGGCTGATTTTTGTATATATGCCCTGGCATCGTGTCATGGTGCTCCTGAGCAGTGGCTGAGCTGCTCCAGGTCTACAGAGGGGCTCGCTCGGACTGGCTGGTGTCAGGGCCCTCAGACATTGCTTGCCCACTAAGCACGGCTGTGACCTCTGTATTTACGGGTCTCAGATATGACCCCCCTAAGTCATTAAGGAGTGGCTGCAGAGCTGGGATCAAAACACAGGAAAACACTCCAGAGCTTTCTTCCCTTCAGACTGAAAGTAGTGTTGGTGATGCTGAGCTTGTAGCCATCAGCTCTTGAAGTTTTGAAGATAAACATCAGCTAGAAACATCATGCCTACTTAGGGCTTGGATATTTCGTCTTGAGGGAATAAATTCATTCGGTCATAACTGAGTCAAGTCTCCTATTCACTCAGCATGTGACGAGATAGAGAACTTAACTGCTGGTATCTTTTGGATGCTGGGGTCAGATAAACACTCAGGCAAATCAACACAAACTTGAAACATAGGATTGGCTAATGCTCACTATGCAAGTTTCCTTCTTCTTCTTCTTCTTCTTCTTCTTCTTCTTTTTTTTTTTTTTTTGTAATAAAGAATGTCATCGAATTAACCTACGCAAATACATCTTCCCAAATAATAAAACACAGATCCCTTAGTTAAATGTGTGCCTACCATATCCTGCTTTCATTTTAATAACAGCAGATTAGGTCTTCCTGTCATGGAGACTCAAAACGGAGTCCTCTGACAAATCCAGAATCTTGTGAGCACTGCAGAGTGACTAGAAGAAAACCACATGAGACAGGAACTGCTTTAGAGAATCTGGCCTAACTAAAGTGGTGTTTTCCCTGTTATATCCTGCGTACCCCTTTAGATGGCACACCCAGCAACATTTCTTAATCGTTTATTTATTTTAAGATATGTTAAAATAAAATTAACACATTAAATCCACCATTTTATAGATATTTTGGCTTAGGTTGCAATTCAATGAAGTTACGCTTTATGCAGATTGAATGAATTGCATTTCTTTTCTGCGGTACATTGACTTTGATGATGCACAGTTATGGCAGGAATCATAAAAGTGGTACAAGAATGTCTGAAGTTGGCAAATGACAACCTTATTGGTAACACTGACCAGTATAAATTGAAGCTGCAGCTCCCCAAATGTTCATCTCCAAGAACCTATTTTATTTTTTTTCCTGATATAAACTTCACTTTTGAAATATCTTTTTCACTTTTAACAAATACACTCTTTATGCAGTCATTTGTTTTTCTGTTTAAAGATACCTGTACCTGATGAACATAAAGCAGTCAGTGTTACTGATTACATTGGTATAACTCCAGCCAACCCCAACTGATAAACAGAGCATGTCTGATCCTTGTTGCTTGCAAGAATCAGAAGCCAATTGAAGCTTGACCAATGACAGGGAATTTATTTTAGATATGGAGAGACATCTCATGGAACCCAAGTACCAATATCAGGAACAGCTGGATCCAGGAATTGGAAGGTGGCCAATGCCCCACTGAGAATTTTCTCTTGGTCTTCTAGCCCCGGTTCTCTTTGCAATCTTTATTCTCCTTTAACAGACTACCTCTTCCTGCTACCCCACCCTCACGGGATACTGAGGATGGCTGTCCGTTTATATTCCCAAGTTATATTCCAGCAATGTGAAGGACTGGTTCTCTCAGCTCTGATTTACTGTCCCTAGGGAAGGGACTCTGGCCTTGCGTGGGCCAGATGTCCACTCTAATTGTACCACTGATATACCGATGCTTGCTCATAGTAGTTCCCGAGAGCCAATGGTTGAATTTTCAGGAATTTTGGCACGCAGGTTATTAAATACAATTATTACTGAAAAGTGAATTATTCAAACTTACAATTGAATAAATTATATTTTTAATGTACTAACTCCTTGAAACATATGACTTCATAATCAGCTTGTTACATTTTACTATTTATGCTCTTGAGGTTATTTGTCTATTGTATCCAGATGGTAGAAGTACTATTTAGTGGTACACTACTATGCGTCTCTTCTCAACTCTCCATTTAGTGGTATAATGTTGGAAGTTTGAAACAACCATGGTGGGAATATTTACGCTATGAAAATTGGTGAACACTACAAATCAGGGTGGTGGCAGTGTTATTTCCTGGAGAGCTGGATATTAAACATTTATAAGTACGTCACTGAATCTAGTCTATTCCAGGTGGCTATGGGGCCTAGGTCCCTTTGCCTGTAAAAAGAATGGTGACAATATCGCACCCCATGAATGGGTCAGGGGAATGGGATCATTAAGGGAACCACTGTAAGCCGGATTCTACACACCAAAATCTAAAGGCTTCGCTTATATACATAGTGAATAAATATCCTGCTGCTTAGTCACGTATTTATGTACTTTATGCTACAAAATTTCCAGAATGCCACGAGAAAGTCTCAGACACCGTTATTATTTGGTAACTTGGTGACAATAATGATAGTGATGATAGCTCACATTTTGAGCACTGTTTTAAGAATTTTTACACATATGGGGATCCCTGGGTGGCTCAGCGGTTTGGTGCCTGCCTTTGGCCCAGGTTGCGATCCTGGAGTTCCGGGATCAAGTCCCGCATCAGGCTCCCAGCATGGAGCCTGCTTGTGTCTTTGCCTCTCTCTCTCTCTCTCTCTTATAAATAAATAAATAAATAAATAAATAAATAAATAAATCTTTAAAAAAAAGAATTTTTACACATATGATCTTACATTATCTTCAGAGTATTTGTCATTTGAACTGAATTCATTTTAATTCAGCAAATAGTATCAAGCACCTGAAATATACCAGGTTCTTTTCTACATATATAAGATACATTAGTGAGCAAGACAGAGATCCCTGGTGTTTTCATTCTATCTGGGGCAGACAGACCTAAAATATACATAGTAAAGTTACACATTATAGAGTGCAGTGGAAAGTGATGCAGTCAGTGGAGTAAAGCAAAGATAGAGCAGGGTAAGGGGAACTGAAAGGCCTGGGGATGGGAATGGGCTGCAATTTTAAATGGGGTGGTCAGAGTACAACTCCTTGAGAAGCCATTTAAGCAAAGACTTGAAGGGGGTGAAAGAGTCGCTTTTGTGGGCATTTGGAAGAAGAGTGTGTTCTAGGCACAGGGAACTGCAAGTGGCATGGCCCTAGGTAGAAGCATCCTTGATGTGTCAAGCATTAAAAAGACCAGCAAGCATTGGAGCCCAAGGAGGAAGAGGAAGATTAATAGTTGGTCGAAGACATAAGGGGGGGAGGGTATAGATGACCTGATAAGACCTTGAAAGAACTTTACCTTTGACCTTGAATAGAAGGGAGAGCCATTAAAAGGTCTTGAGCAGAGGAGTAACATGACCTCACTCAGGTTTCAAAAGGCCCACTCTGGCTTCTGGGTTCAGAACAGAGGGCAGACATAGAAAGGCTACTGTTGGAATCTAGGTGAGTGATGACATTAGCTCTGACCAGGGCAGCAACCGTGGTGGTGATAAGTGGTTGGGGGTCAGATTCTGGGTGTATTTTAAAGGTAAGACTGAGAAGACTTCCTGATGGTTCAGGTGAGGGCTAGACAAGAGACTTCAAGGGTGACTCTAGTGCTTTTGCCTTCGCTTGAGCAACTGGGAGGTTGAAATTGCCATCACCTAAGGCTGGTTAGGTTGAAGGGAGAAAAATGGTTTAGCTGAGCTGATTTTCAGATGCTGTTAAAAATCCATGTGAAGATGTAGAGTCGCCCATTGGATATTGAAATTTGGCTTTTCCAAGGGAAGTCTGAGCCAGAGATGCAAATGTAGGAGTCCTTGAAACATAAGTGGTGTTTGAAGTCATGAACCTGGCTGCGGTCACCAAGGCAATGAGGATAATGAAGAAAGAGGAGGAAAATGGTGATGGAAGAGAGGAAAGGGAGACTAGCTAGAGATTCTTCAGTCGGCAAGAAGGGTAAGGTCTAATATGAAGTGAAGGGACTGGCTTTAGATAAGAGTGTAAGTAGATGATGTGTGGTCGTAAGATGGCACAGTATAGATGTGCAGATGCTCATTGGTGAGTGAATGTGGTAGTCAGAAGTCTTTGAAAATTCACAGTCTCTTTGCTTCACTTTTCTTGGTAAAGTAGGAGGCAAGGTCCTCAGCTAAGAGTGAAGATAAGGAAGACGGCAGTGATGGCTTGAGATGAAAGGAGAAAACGTATAGTCATCCTTGGAGAATGAAATGGTAAATGAACTGTAGAAATACAACATGATCTCTGGACAGCATAAAAGGTCTGCTTGAGATCGATGGTCACGTTATGGGTACAACGATTATTTTTCCATCACAGTGCAGGAAACTAGGCTCAGAGAGCTTAAGTTACTTGCCTAAGCTTCCACACCTAGTAAGTGGCCTAGTCAGGATTTGAGTTCAGGTGGTCTAGCACCAGAAGCCATCCTCTTAAGCACCACAAGCTAGGTTTTTCGAGTTAACTAATAAACAACTGTAATTCTCCTTAGAATGACTACTAAAATAACAGCACTTTATCTATGGGATATAAAAAAATCCACAATTCATATCCACCAAAGGTAATAGCCTTAATTAAAAAGACAAAACAAATCTTATGTAAAAATTCTTAGATAAGGAAAGCAGCAAGGTAAATTCTGGATTAGTGTCTCTTGAAGGGAAAACTGTTACTGCAAGGTTTTCAAAAGCATTTAAAATAGTAGGAGAAGCTGACCTGGAAGCTAGGAAGAAACCCATCTCACCATATTGGGCAGTGGGGATTGTGAAGCAAACCTGTAACTAAGGCAGAGAAGGAAGGCCAGAGCAGTGTCAAGCCCGAGCCCCAAACCCATTACATGTGAAACAGATTCCCATGAGGAAGAGCAAAATATCTTGAGTCTTTTAAAAGTCACACAGTTCATAAGTGTCCCATCAAATAATGATGGCTTGGAGGGAAAAACTATTGGGCATATTTGACCAAAAATACTTATAATTCATTTCTCAGTTAACAACTCTAAGATAGCCTTTCGGTTCTCAGCGTGTGGGCATGCCTCTTCCATGCACGACTCTCCCAGTTGGTGGCTGCTGGTTGAGCCTTCACCAAGGGACAGATCTGAGCTCCAATCCACATCTGGGTGTCAAGTATTTTCTCTGCTGACACCAGGGTTATGAAGATGAATGAAATACAGACTTGACCTCACAAAGATTATGATATAGAAACACACAGATAAGTGGACAATCATTGTGCGATGTGAAAAGTGCGTGGACAGTAAGATATATAAAAGATGACACTTCAGAAGCCATAGTGAGCTTATCTTAATGTAAACTTCCCGAAAAATATAGCAATGCTGACAGGGTTAAAATCATAGCTTAGAGCCTTGCTCTTTAAACAGTGGTCCACATGCCAGTGGCACTGGCATTATTTCTTGGCAGGTTTTTTTCTTTTTTTTTTTTTTTAAGATTTTATTTATTTATTCATGAGAGAGAGAAAGAGAGAGAGAGAGAGGCAGAGGCATAGGTAGAGGGAGAAGCAGGCTCCCTATGTGGAGCCCGATGTGGGACTCAATCCCAGGACGCCGGGACCACGACCTGAGCCAAAGGCAGATGTTTAACCACTGAGCCACCCAGGTGCCCATTTCTCGGTGGTTTTATATGCACATTACAGTCTGAGAATCTCTGTCCTAACTTTTGGGATAAGGGAAACAGACTTTCAACCATAGGGATGAATCTCTGGAAGTTCTGGTCACATCCAAACTGCTTAGGGAACTTAATAAGCCTGGGACCCAAGTGACCTCTTCCATGCCCACCACAGATTCCCTCGTAGAGCTGAATCTTGGGGATGAGGGGAATTGTTTTCTAAGAATTCTCAGTCGCCCAGTTGCAGCACGTCATCACAAAGCCGGAGATCGCCCAATTAAGCCACCAAGAAGCAGGTGCATCAATCGCGATGTAAAAGCAACAATCACAAATGGCACAATTATTTCCAGCACTTGAAATCAGAATGTTAGAGTGTGAAAATTCTTTTCCACTACATTGCTATCTAGGTGAAGGCATCAAGTTACAGTGCCATCGACTTTCTTGGACGTACGCCTCTTTCGCAAATTTTTGCCACAGATTCTGATGAGTACGTTCTCCATTTGTCACCGGGAAAGGCAGGGGCCAGAGAGCAGATCCGTGGAGCCCGACAGCTGACCTCAGCAGCTTGGAGAAGGCAGGGGTCTTCCTGTCTCCGGGCGGTAGCGCTGCTGGGGAGCTGCCAGCAGCCCTCCCCGTGGGCCATGCTGTTTCTCTCAGCAGGCCACTGGTGGAACACAGCACAGAATGAAACCTGCTGAATTAGCTTCTCCCAAAGAGCCAGAATATTTTTTATTAATCCTGTTCTTTGGCATCAAGCTGCCCGAGTTCTCCTTTCCCATATAGGTTTGCTTTATGAGCTTACCTGAAATTAATAGCAACTCTTTGTACCCAGGGCAGCTTTTCTCTCAGCAGCCACTGTGTGCAATGGGCAAAATCATCATCTACATGTAAGGGGCTGGGCAGGGGGGTGGGGGGGTCTAAGCAGCAGCAAGAAATATAGAAGCAACCCGTGTCCAGATAATTTAGATCCCCCGTATATTTTACTGTATTTTCAAAGTCAAGGGAAAGCTCCTCATCCCCCAGCCTCATCACATGTATTGTTTTCATACAATGTGTTTATGCTGTGTGACCTCTTCCTTGGTGTACTCATATTTTATTCTGTGCTGTCCTCAAGGAAACCCTAGCTTATTAATTGTTAAACACGTTAAGGAACTGGGGATTCATTACATGCTGTTCTCAATTCAGAAGGTTGGATGGCCAGATGCCTGTCCTGTATCCAGGAGGTTGATGTTCAGTAATGTATCATTATAATGTAGCTGCTGTAATGAAGCTGAGGTCCTGGGTGTGATTCCCAGGGCGCCAGTTAGCTCGGTTCTGTGGCTGCAGACCGTGACTCTGTTTTGGCGCTGCACTTCAAATGTTGTGGGGTTGGCCAAAGGGAGACTGGGCGAGGGCCTATGGTCAACACATCATGGACATCTCGGGAACAGGAACTCACAGCACATTCCTTACTGCTCGCCTGTGTGTCCATTCCTTCTTCCAGCCACTGCCAGCCAGAGCTGGATTCTGCTTGCCTTCTCTGAATTCCTACTGCCCTCGCCCACGCTCCTGAAACTTACCACGTGCTACTCTTAGATCCCAGCACTTAGCACACTCCTATATTGTCTTCTCTGCTGGCTTGTAAACTCCTTGAAGACATAAACCACACTGAATACATTTTTACGTCTCTTCCAGTGCTCTTGCGTGCTTGGTGGCTGTGGAAAGGGTGGGTAGAAGGATGAATGGTCGGAGAAATGGGTGGGATGAGTAAGTGTGCAAGGTGTCTGCAAATTTGTTGGCTGGGGCCTCATAGGTACCTATCAAGGACAGAGAACTCGGAGATGTAAAATATGGTATAATAATCATGCCTGGTTACGATGCTACATCTTCCACAAAACTGATCATTCTGATGGGTAGTGTACATCAGTTACCCATACTATGCTGATAATGCATAGAATTTCCCTTCCCGCCATCTGAACCAGATCTTTATAGATATTTAATTCATGTCTAAAGCCTCTCCAGGAGACCTGTTCCCATTTCAGAGACGAGGAAACAAAAACACGGAGCAGGTCCATTGTTCTTCATAAGATCACGTAGTGCATAGTAGGATCAGTGGAACTACTGTGTGTGTTACTTATTTACTGATGTGTAACAAGTTATCCCAAACAATTAGCAGCTTAAAACAACAAACACTTGATGGTCTGTTTCCCTTAGGAATTTGTGCGCAGTTTAGCTGGATGTCTCTGACTCTAAGTGTGTCATCAAGCTGCAGTCAAGAGGTCAGCTGGGGTTGCTGTCTTCTCAAGGTTGGACTGGGGAGGATCCAATCCAAGCCATTCCCATGGCTGTAGACAAGTCTCAGCGTCTTGCTGGTTGCTGGCTGCAGCCATCAGTTCTGGCCTTGGGCTGCATACACATGCCAGTTTGTATCCCCTGGACCAAGGAATCAAGATGAGAGAGTGAGAGAGAGAGAGAGAGAGAGAACGAACCAGCAAAAGACAGGTCATAGTCTGTTTATAACCTAACCCCATAAGTGAAACCCCATCACAATTGGTAGAAATGAGTTGCTAGGTCCCACCGGCCCTGAAGGGGGAGGAAATGACACAGGTCCTGAGTAACGGCAGATGAGGATCCTTGGGGGCCATCTCAGACACTGTGGATCACGGCCTGTCCCAAGGATCAGAGAAGGACCGTCTGCAGACTGCCCCTTATCTGTCTGTACATACAGTGGTGGTCAGAAGGTGGTGCCAAATAGGAGATCACAGAAACCACCTGTCCCAAAAGTGAAATCTCTTTTCTCCATTTTGACAGAAAGTGAAGCTCGATGTGGCTTCTTGCCGGAAAGTTCTACCAACCACTCCTCACATCCTGAGTGGCACCTAAGCCTCTTCCACCCCCACTGCCTGCGCTTACTCTGATAGATGGCAATGGATTTCTGGGAAATTCAAATAGATGTATAGCCTCACTCTGCATCAACGTGAGCACTCAGCCCGGGACCCTCTGAGATGGCAGGATTGCTTTCCCAGTGGGATCAGGGCTCAACATGGTGAGTTTGCAGGCAGAGGAAGGAAAAAAAATCCTTCTTGATGTTTGGTGGCTATGAAACTCGGTTCTGAAACCAGTGGTCTCTTGTGTTGGAAATGAATGCTTCGAACTGACTAAAATCCCCTGGGAGTTTATTCCTTTGTGTCTCTTGAAGCGAGGCTTTCAAGATAGATAGAATCAAAGGGACAGAGTGTACCGGATGAGGAGCAGAGGGTATTTTTAAGCCCCTTTTGCTTCGAATGGTCATCTGCCCTGCAAGCCCACTGTTATCACCAAATCTCCTTAACTCCTTAAGCAAGATAATGACTTTTTATTAAAGAGCAATTGCTAGATTATTAGCCACTGGGCTTAAAACACCGAAGAGTCATCACTCTCGGGCTTCCCTTGGCCTCAGATCAACATGGTTTCAGCCGCTTCTGAGATGTGAAGTTCAGAGCCAGCAGTTCTCTCCATCTCCGCTCAGAATTAACCAATAAATTAGAATAACTAAGTGAGTGAGGGTGAGACAAAGGCAGTGTGGAGCCGGGGTCGTCCTGAATATGAAACGGAGCATGGTTTATGTTTTGTATTTTATAGGTTTTAAAACAAAGCTAAAGTATAGCATTAAGGATCAAGGTCAGGGTGTTATCTTTTGTGGGGTGAATGGGGTGGGGGTGGCGAGGTCACAGCTCATGCCAAAGACTTGGCCCCTCCTTTCTCCGTAACATTTATTTTCCCGAGCTTCTGTCTAATTAATATAAGGCCTTGCTCGAGCACACTGGCCCTCATTGGGCCTGTCACTCGTTAATCAAGCGACCCTTCTAGCCTTGGGTAATGACCTTGAAAGAATATATCAGCCCATGATGGCGGAAGTGAGGAATTAAATTGTTTCTCTGAGTGCTTATGGTCATTGCTGACAATTTATATCTCGCAGCTGCCCTGGGCTGGCCATGCCGGCCATTGTGCGGCAATCATTTTCCTGGCCGGGAATGGATTGTGTGCCGGACAGGGACCACGCTGGCCTCCTGTACATCTCCATCTTTTATGGTTGTTTCCCTTCCCCCACCTGCTTTTAATCACGTCTTTGTTTGAGAGCCAGGGATTGTACAAAGTTAAAAGCTTTGTCTTTAAGGCCACCAAGAGCCAAAAGCTTGGGGTAAATCGTGTGTCTGGCTGTACCCTGCTTTGTCTCCGAGCACTCTGCTGTTGCCTCTGCTGATGTAAGGCTTAAAAGGGAAGTGTCTTGAGAATTATGTTAGCTCAAAACTCATAAGAGAAAAATTACTGGAAATATTAAAAGGCTGCAAAGGGTGTATTGTGTACAAGTGATTAAGCCTGAACCCTTCCTGGGTCTTGCTAGGAGGTCAGGGAGATATTGGCTGCCGGTCCTGGGGGGAATAGGCACGGATGGGGACTTTCATCCTTTTACCTTTTATGGTGGTATATTTCAACTTAGTGGTATCTTGGGGTACGCTGGTGCACAGCCAGAGTCGTACCTTCCTACCAAGATAAATATTATATGTACCTGAAATTAAGCACCATATATCTACTCAGAACTTGTGCATCCCCTTCCCTTTCACTGTTTGCTCTCTTTGAAACTAAGTGAGTGAATTTTAAGAGCTCTTTTCCTGGGAGAAAGTTTTTTTCATTGTTTTACTACACGGTTAGGCTTGCAAAAGAATTAAGAGGGAAATTCTTCCCATTACCTAAAATTGGCCAATAAATAGCATCCCTTTGCATAGCTCCAGCTACAATTACTAGATTTTGTGTCTGAAGCCTTATAAATACAATGGTATAGCTTGGATTTGTCCTGGGTTTTCTTTGTGTGTAGACATTCACTAGTTATCACTAAATGTATGTGCTAAAACTTCAAAGAAGAGAAATCACCAGCAGGGCCCTCCAGAGGTGGAGAGAGAGTTAAGTATTTGTAAAATCTAAGTTAGGATTCCTTCCTCTTGCTGGCTCCTGGCTTCATGCCTAGATCTGTTTATCATTATTGGACGGTGCCTTCCATACACAGGGAAAATCCTTTTTTTCTGTATGTCTGTAGGTCTGTATGGGATAAGAGCTTCTGCGGGTCCCAGCTCACCCTCCAAGCTGGGAATCCCCCTTAATATGATGACCATGTTATGTAGAGTGGTTGGTGGAAGGACAGGGATGTGGTGAGGAGAGGTTCTAACTGCTCAGGCACACTGGCCCTTCATGGAAATAGGACAGATATCCATTCTGTCTTCAGCCCATCTGGGAGAAGACTGTGTACAAATGTGGAAAATGAAGACTCCTGGCAACACCAGTGCAAATGAAGGCAGATTAATAGAATGCCCGCTGACAACATGCATGCTGATTCTAGTAAGTTTCATAACACCATGTTTGTCCTTTAAGGCAGAGCTCATGGAAGGCAAGCCACATTGTTTTTATCTTTGGATTCTTTACCATGTCAAATACACTGGATCACATACACTAGGCATTAAAAAAAAAAAAAAAAAGAAGAAGAAAATGATTAGTTGAGTGATGGGATTAACCCATTCATTCCATGGTCAGACTTTGTAAGTCAAGCAGGTTCTGCAGCTTTTCAATTAAACTAACTGCCATGAGAGTGATTCTTACCCTGTGCCTTCCTGTTTTCATTGCATGCATCTATTCTAATGGAAAGAGGGCAAAACTGAAAGTCAGAGTCCTCACTTCCATGCTGATGCCGCCATTCCCTTGAGCATCAACTTTGCAAGAGAGTCATCCCTTCTCTGGGAACATCAGAGTCTATAAATCTTAGACAAAGGGTTTGGACTTGCTAATCTCTACAGTCCTTTCCAGCATGACATTACTATAATTTCCGAGGACTGCTGTCGTCTCGTGGGGGCAGAAATCCAAGTCAGGAAGAGAATATGTTTAAGTATAAAAATGGTCAGGGTTGCCTCTCTGCCTTGCACTTGGTAGGTACCCACCAAAGTGGATGGAATTGGTTTTTGGAAGGAATTAGATGACAGCCAAGAAACTACTCAATTCAAAGCTATGTCCACACTCAGCCTTCTGGCCTTCCCTTACTCAGACATTTATGTCACCTATTTACCATAGCTTTTGGCACAAGCAGAACAGTTTATTATTAATTATCTCTAGTTTTGAAATATAATTCTAGCAAAAAAGGCTACTATTGAAGAGTCTCAAATGATGGAGGTTTTGAAAGTGTCATCTGCTTTGTTACTAAGTTCTTAAAATCGGTCACCCCCTTTTGTACTGTCATTGAGTTGGCTAGATTTTTATGTAACTGTCTGCTTCTGTATTTTCAGTGATGAAGGTCTTAGTCGCTACATCTAAATATTATCAGCTTGTTGGTTTGTTGGTTTTGATAAAGGATAGAGTTTGAGGCATGCGAGAGGCAAGGCAAAAAAACAAAGAGGGGAAGCTTCAGAAAGAGGTGAGAGAGAAAATGTCATCCATCCCCTTTCTTAGTTTGTCATCCCTTCCTTCAGAACATACACATAAATAAATTAACAAAACAAAACAAACAACCCTGAGCTTTCTTTCCCTCAGCACCATGTCAATTGCAGTGACACATGCATCCGGGGTGAGGGGCCATTTGCAAGGCTGATTGTGCTGTCTGCGCATGTGAGAAATGCCATGAATGTGGAGCATGCTCCCAAGTGTGTCAGTGAACTGTGCCCGTGGGATAGGGGCTTTATATCACGGGGAAGACAGGACCAACCCCACCCCTAAAATGACACCTTAGATGCAGTCAGCAGAGTGTGCAAATCCAGGGAGGACACATGTGGTTATGAGCTTGGAAACCCCTTAGTGTCAGGGCTTAAATCTGCATGGTAAGAGATCTCATTGTATCAGGCAGGAACTGAGTTCCACAAGTTCTTTGCTAAATAGCTTTCATGTGTTTTTGCTTCTTTAGCTTTAAAAAAAAAAAAAAATCTTTTCAAATTGTAAATAATCCCAAATCACTTCATGGCAAGTCATGTATATTTGTTATGCCCCAAAACAAGGAACATTCGTGCTCTGATGCCAATGGTCATTGAGTGAATAATGATGAATTCTTCCTATATTCATTAAGTGCAGACACATATAACTAACAGTCAGTACTTCTGTGAATAATTGGATGCCCAGGGCTTCCATGCAAACTTGCTGTAATTTTAGCCATAGGGAAAGGGACCTGGTGTTTTCATCAAGGCTTATGAAATCTTTAATGTGGGAAGATACTACTTTTGCAGGCTCAGGATTCTAAGGACCCAGGGCAGAAAACCACTGCTTTTACTGGTGGAGGTTTAGGCACCATAATAAGCAGAAGTAAAAGAAAGTTGTTCAGTTTGAGAGTTCATCTTTTTGAGCAAGGTCCCTAATCTAGGGAATAAAGAAACCTTTTTTTTTTTTTTTTTTCAGTTTTCACAGATGTCTGCTTTTCTCTACATTCACTACATTTTCTCACAGTGGCTTCCATGAGAGTCACCAGGGAAGAAGGAGGGTGACATGGGTTGGGGATAGAACAAGTGTGGGGTTCAGTGTGAGCCAGAGATATCATCCCTCCTCCAACCTGTCTATAGGATCTATCTGTTAATTTTAGTAAAAGTTTACCAGCACTGTTCTGATAGATTCAGAATTAGTGACACAGTGACTTAGGACAAATGATTACTACTATTATTACTATTATTAATGACCATTCACATTCATCTAGTGTGATTATATGTCAAACTCCTTTCCAAGCTCTTTATAATAACCCTTAAGGTAGGTATTATTTTCTACATTTTATTGAGGAGATTCCTCAACCAGAAAGTGCCATAGCCACCGTGACATCTGCTCTTTCGTCGGCTGTACAGCGTCCAACCAACCAACCAACAAGGATACCTAGTTCAAGTTTAATAATGGAAGGCTAAAATTCCCTAACTACGTTGAAAAGCATGGAGCTATTTAGGATTGGCTTGTTTGGTTCAGTCTTTTGCACTGTGATATTTTGAAATGCTGGATTCAGTACTATGAAATTCTTAAGGATCAGAAAATTGGTTCCTGGTTCCTCTAACCTTAATTGAGAGTTTATATCTCCCTTCTCTTAAGGAATATTAACTTGTCCCAACATATTATCACTATCACTCCAGTATATATTTATCTCTGTCCTTCCTTGTCCTGTATTATTCCATGGACGCTTTCAAGGCCGAACATATATCTCCATAGTCATCATTTGTGTGTGTGTGTGTACATAGTATATGCTAAATAAATATTTGTTAAGTTAAATTGCTTTTGTCTAAATTTACATTTAACTCCATAGATGATCCAGTTTATTCCTTTACTGAACATTGATTTCACTTGAGAAGTGAGAGAAGGAGCTAGAAGGTGAGGAAGTTGGGTGGAGACTTTGAAAGGCAACTCAGCTGCTCTCCTAAAACCCAAAGAAAGAAGAAAATCAATATTTGAGCTGAAACTTACCAAAATGGCAATTTCATAGATATTTTACAAAAATCTATTTCCTCAAGTGAAAGCCCATGGCCAGTTTTGCTCCACGTATGAACTTAGAAAAACTTCAAACAGGTTTCTTTAACTATGCATTTAAATTTTGGTTTTCATTCTGGATCAAGAAAAAAGATTATACACTTCTAATCCTAGTTGATAAATTTGGGAATTTTAATGGAAAGTTCTAGAAAATGGGACCTTGGGGATTACATGTAATCATAAAATATACAGCAATCGTTGAAAGACATAATAATATGCAATTAAATATTTTTTAAATGAGGTTTGAAGCAATACTTTTTTGAAGATTTTACTATTTTATGTATTTTTCATTTTTTAAAAGATTTTATTTATTTATTTGAGAATGAGTGTGTGTGAGAGGGAGAAGCAAACCCCCCACTGAGCTGGAAGCCCAACACAGAACTCAATCCCAGGATCCCGGAACCATGACCTGAGCTAGAGGCAGATGCTTAACCAATTGAGCTACCCAGGCACCCTGAAGATTATTTTTTTAAGATTTTTTTTCAGTTTACAGTAAAACTGAGAGGAAGTTATAAGGATTTTCCATATCTCCCTTGCCTTTGCATATGCACAGCCTCCCCAACTGTCAACATCATTCATCAGAATAGTACATTTTTTTCTACCAAGGACAAACCTACTTTGGCACATTATAATCATCCAAAGTTCATGGTTTTACCTAAGGGTTCACTCTTGGTGTTGTATATTCATTGGGTTTCCATACATGTTTAATGATATTTTTCCATGATTATAATATCATACAGAGTATTTTCACTATCCTAAAAATCTGCTGTGCTCTGCTTATTCATCCCCCTCCTCTGGCAATCACCAATCTTTTTACTGTCTCCATAGTTTTGCCTTTTTCAGAAGGTCAGATAGGTGGAATCATACACTCAAGGGCTTTTTTTTTTTAAGATTTTATTTATTTATTCATGAGAGACACATAGAGAGAGGCAGAGACATAGGTAGAGGGAGAAGTATGTTCCTTGCGAGAAGCCTGGGATCACAACCTGAGCCAAAGGCAGATGCTCAACCACTGAGCCCCTAGGTGTCCCACTCAGTGGCTTGTTTAATTGATTTCTTTTTCTTAGTAATATGCGTTTAATGTTGTTCTGTGTTTTTATGGCTTGGTAACTCATTTCTTTTTAGTGCTAAATAATATTCCATTGTCAGGATGCACCAGTTTATTTATCCATACATCTACTGAAGGATATTTTGGTTGCTTCCAAGTTTTGGCAATTATAAGTCAAATTGCTATACATTTCTATGTACAGGATTTTGTATAGACATAAGTTTTCAACTCATTTGGATAAATACAAAGTGCAATTGCTCAGTCATATGGTGAGAGTATATTTAGTTTTGTGGGAAACCACCAGAGACGTCTTCCTATGCAGCTATACCATTTTGCATTCCCACCAGCAGTGAAGGAGAATTCCTGTTGATACACATCCTTAACAGCAATTGTTGGTGTTCTGGATTTTGGTCATTCTAATAGGTGTGTAGTGATAGCTCATTGTTTTATTTTGTATTTCCCAGATGACACAGGATGGGAGGCACTTTTTAATATTCTTATTCGTCACCTGTATATCTTCTTTCATTAGGTATTTGAAGGTCTTTGGCTCATTTTTGAATCAGGTTGTTTTCTTACTGTTGCGTTTTAAGAGTTCTTTGTATATTTTGGATAACAGTCTTTATCAGATGTGTCTTTTGCAAATATTTTCTCCCAGTCTGTTGCTCATCTTCTATGAGGCAACACTTTTTTTTTTTTTAAGTGAGCTCCGTACTCTGCAGAGTGTGGGCCTTTTAAGTGCCCCCCCTCCAACTCAGTGTGGGGCTTGAATTCAGAACTCTGAGATTCGAGACCTAAACTGAGATCAAGAGTCAGACGCTTAACCAGCTGAGCCACCCAGGTGCCCCAAAGCAACACTTTGAAAATACATTCATTATCTAAAAGAAAACCTCACTCTTCCCATCCCAAACTTGAGTTTGTGAAAAAGTGCCTGGCATGAAATTAAATCAGGTATACGATGAGTCTATATAAACCAATCACAAATGGCAGCACTTTCCATACTTTCTTTCATCTTTAAATATGTAATTTGCCTTGTACCTAAAATGCTATGGTTTTAGCTTATTAAGAAAGGCATCCATTTTTTTCTCCATTTATACTACAAATATATACATATATGTTTCCTAGGGATTTTCATTTTGAAAATGAAATAGTCTTAATTCCTAGTAGTTTGTAATCAATGCCACTTAAAATAGCTGAGGATAGTTGATTACTCAAGTTGTTGCTTAGTGGCAAGTGACTCTTGGTAAAAGAAATAGTTCTAGCTGTGGAGATACCACAACTTTGCCTTACTCTGGAGAATACCGAGAAGTGCTGGATCTGCCTCCTGAGCCCCTCAACCATTGATGTCCTGGGGAAGAGAAACTCTGGTGAAATGAGAACAGAAAGACTACACAGGTGACATGTGACCAGCAAGAGCCAGGGACAGAAAGATGGTCTCATCTGGGAGGTAGGAAACAGAAAGGGGAAAAGTTTGACTTGACCAAGATTAAAGATCAAATGTACGTGATTCTGAAAGTAGAACAATTTATGAATGAGAATGAATAATTGGCCCAAGGTAAAGAGGAATGGAAAGGAGTTAAGAAGGAAGGAAACATTTTTAAAAAGGAAAGCAGATAGTAATTTAAAAATAAATAAGCTTTTAGAGAAATGGGGGGGTGTTAAAAGCAAGAGAATTCATAGAAAATCTTAAAAGAGATCGATTAAATGTTAAACATTTAATCTTAGATAAATGAAGAGGGAAAGAAATGGGTCTTTAGACCCAATATTAATAACCAATAATGGAGAACATGTCTTTTTTCCACTGGAAACTTCCCGTCTTCAAATTTACTGATGCTTTGGCTGTCACAAATAGCCATCAGAGATACTGGAACATTTTTTAGGAGTAAGGTCAAGAAGGATGTGTCATTTTGAATCCTCTGGATTGCCGCAGATCACCCCTTTTTTCCTAAGAAGTTGATGGTTTGGAAATGTTTATATCTCTGTGTTTATGTAGATGAGACTTGGGAAATGCCCATTTTCCATTAGGAGACAGTGGATACCATTTAGTGCCTTTGAGATTTTCTTGGACTTTGCAAAATCTCTTTGCCTTTACAGCTTTGCCTCTCTGATGCAACACATCTCAGTGCTTTTTGCTCCATGGCATAATGGCTGCTCTTCTTTTTGGCTGGGAAGACATGTTAACCTTTTAATAGCAAACTGGGCACCAGGTGCCCATCATGCACATTTCAAAGTCCTCTGTGGACTTGGAAATGAAGGCAGGCAATAGAACAGAGCAGGCAAGCCAAAACCAACCAACCAAACAGCTTAGAGATAATTGAGGTAAGAGGAATAGAATTTTTTTTTCCACAGAGAAAAAATGTGTTAAGAAACTTAAGTTTGTTATTGGAGGAGTTTGCTGCATCTCCCTCCATGGAGGTCTTTAAAATTCTTGTCTGAAATGGTTGACAATGTCTTACGCAGGGCAGGGTCTCCTAGCCGTTAGCCGCAGAGCTAAACTTCCCCCTTGGCTGAGAGCTGGACAGGCACATCTCCCTCTCCTCTCTGAATGGGGAATTAACAGTGATTTCTCCTCACAGAAGGTTAGGGACCTGTGGATAACGTGCCTTCAGAGAATCAATCATTTGGCAAAAGGTAATTGAACAAGGCAATAAAGAAGGAACTAATGGGAAGGTACACAAGTAAATCCTAGAAGTATACTTCTTTATTCAGGGGCATAAGACCTAACCACATGAAAAAGTAAATAACATTTCTAAACAATGTATGCTGAGTCTTAGATCAGTACTTTAAATAGTCAATTGAGAGAAGATGATCTCAGTGTCTGGAAACTGCTGGTGTAGCAGATGCTCCAAGTGGCCTTCCAGTATACCTTACCTGAAACCTGCACTGTCCAGTAATGGCAGCACCAGCCACGTGTGGCTACGAAGCACCATGATAGGTGGCTAGTCCTCACTGAGATATGCTCTACATATAAAATGTGTACTAGCTAAAGACTTAGTATAAAAAATGTAAAATATCTCAATAATTTTTAATGTTAATTACATGATGAAATGATCATATTTGAGGTGACATATTGGGTCAAATATATTGACTAATAAAAACATATTATTGAAGTTAACTTAACCTATTTCTTTTTACCTTTTTAAATGTTGCTACTGGAAAACTTAAAATTACATGAACTATTTCAGGACCTATATCTCTATACCTGAGAGCTTCTTCTGGAGTTGTGGTAGATGGAGATAACTGGGATTTAATGTTTTTCGCTTCTCTACATTGGTCTTCAACAAGTAACTTTTAGGAGCTGGTGTATACCCCAGCTCCTTTACCTTACAGATGAGAGAGTTCCAAGGTGCATGTTTTGAGCCATTTCCAATACTTTTCCCTGTGGTCCCACTCTCTTGCTCATTTTCCTTGCTCTTCCAAGTAAACTAAATGTTCTCAGATTTCTCACCTTACATACTGAGACTACCAACACAAACTCAGACCGTCAGGGAAGAAGGCTGTAGAGTTATTCATGGCATTTAAAAGGTGGATGGGATTTGTAAAGATAGATGGGAAGGAACTTCATCTGTGTATTTGTATACCCATGAATTTTATTGATGAATGTAGAGAGAGACTTTGTGAAGGCAGAGATGATCATGCCTGTTAGAAGAGCATGAGATGACAGATATTTCTAAAGCAAAGGAGATGGATGGGAGACACAGGTAGACAAATATTCAGACCCCCAAATCTGGATGATCCCAACTGCTTTGCAATCCAATAAGCCACAGGGAGATTCTCACTGGTGGTGTCAGATGATGGAATTGCCACAGAGCTCTAGGAGATCTTTAATGGGAATATGGGATAATATGAAGGGAGATTCTGAAAGCAAGCAGCTTATTATATTTGTTATGGGATCATGAAGATCTCAACTGGGGTGCTGGCAAGCAGAACTTAAATAATTATCCTAAATATGTATGGTGTTACACAGTTTACTAAGCATTTTCATGTGCTCACTCCCATTTTATCCACCATCAACCCAGTGGGGTAAACAGTGCAAAGAAGCATTTTGAAGAAAGATATGACAGGGTTCGTGTGTAACTGGAAAGGAAAGTATGAAAAGTGCCCCACATCAGGGAGAAAAGTGGTATTAGTGTTCAATCCATCTATCCATCCACACAAACCACTCAACACATGTTCACTGAGTACCTACTATATGCTGGACACTGCTCTGGGCCTTGAGAATACAGTTGTGAGCAATTCAGACAAAGCCCTTTGCCCCCATTAGAGTTCACCTTAGAGTTCACATGATAGAAATCATGGGAAAATAAGAGGAAGGGAAAATTATGTTGGGGAGAAGGTGATGATTTTATTTTTAGATATATTGGCTTCAAGGGACAGTTTTCAAATGGAAATGCCTAATGATCTCCAGGCACTTTGAACTGTCATTCTGGAGAAAGGGCTGAGCTAGAGGTATGCTGAACATTACCTGCAAAGAGGTGGTATTTGAGGCTAGCCTCACTACCCAACAGCAGCTACGTGTCATGTGCTGGAACATTCAAACAATTAAATTTACACACAGTATAAAAATAAATTTTGGGTACTTGAATATATTTTTCATGTGTGTGAGTATGTGTGTCTCTTGTGTACAGGTATATATATATGTAAGTGTTTACACACTAGTATTTTCTTTCCTAACCATATGGTTCCACGTACATTAGCCACAGTAGAATGTAAGTCCTGTTACAAAGGAAGACGTGCTGCTTTAACTTCCTCTGTACAGCCCCAGCTACACAAGGTGACTTAATGCTGTTATCTTTTCTGGCAGTGACAATATTTAGTGTTACGATTTTGTGTGACTTCCTTAACTTTTTAAAATGCATTCATATAAGGTCATGGCATTGTATTCTTAAAAGAGCCCATGGGTCAATGTTTAACAGTTATTGCGAAGAGTTAGTAATAAAGGTGCTGACATATTTTCCTCTGCATTCTGTCTTTGAATGTAAATTTATTTCATAGGGATTCCTTAGTTCTACGTTATATCCCATGAGTGGCAAATGACCAATGGAAACAATGCGTTTGCATTTGCACAAAGAATATAACATTTTAACTGACTCTACATCATCTTCCAGATGGGCTTGTTTGACTGATTTAGCCCATCCATCCAGCCACACAATCATTCCGTTTAAACAGCTGGTCAAATGATCAAAATAGTTAGACATAGATACAGCTCAAAGAAATGTCTCTCCAACAGAGTCCCAGATTCCTCCATGACAGATTTTAAATGGTCCCAGATTCCCTGTAGCCATAAATCATTTCAAGGGATTATTTTCCAGACTCTTCTCCATTACGTACTTCTAAAGAAACCATCTCCTCAGATTCCCATATTTGTTCTCCCTCTCCTCTCTCTGTCTTCCTCACTCCTCTGACTTCTCCTCTCCTCTCCTTTTGCTTCTCTAGCCTAGTTCAAGCCCTGTTTTATTAGCTTCCGACCTCAACTCCATCTTTGTTACCCAGAAATCCCTTTACATATTTGACTTGGTTATCATTAACCAGTACATTCTGTTCCAATTTAATGCGCTGTGTCCTGCACATCCCCGAGTGCACCGAATTGGTAATTGGCAGCCTGGGAAGCTTAACAAAAAGACGACAAGACTTGCAGAGCCTCAATTGTGCTGCCCTTCTGCACACACAAATCCGATTTAGGTCAATGAAAGTTATGTAGATAAAGGCGTGGAAGGGAGCCTTCAGAAAGCAGATTTCCTGGCCTGTATGAGATTTAAAGCATTCTGGGAAGTTGCATGGCGAAGCCTTAGAAAAGCATTTGGAGCACATGTCTTGCAGGGCATATGCTAGCGTTCTCTTTGGTTTTATTTATTTGTTTCTTAAAACACAAGTCCTTTTGGTTTATGGGGAAAAAAAGAAATTGGAATAAAATATCAAGATGGTAAAGATGACTATGACCAGCTCAACTGTCAATGTCACATATGTGGGAAAAAGAGAAGGAAGGGATAGAGAAAGGGGATAGCAGGAACAACAGTATTCCTGAGGTGGATCAAGAACCTTGGTAATTGAGCTCATTCATTTGTTCACTCACTCATTATGGCTTGATCAAGCTCAGTGGCCCACCCTCACCAACCTTCTGTCTCTGACTTCTGGTCAGAGATTGGGAGGGGGGGGGACATAAAGTACTTTGGTAGAAGGTAGCCTTAGACCTGGCAGATATGATGTTTAAATTCATCACCTGTTTTAGTTTACTTTAGTTGATCACCTGTGAATGTTTAGTTCATCACTTGTAAAACAGGAATAATAATACCTATGTTGTAGGGTTATTGATTCAATGAGGTGATAAGTGCAAAATTTGTTCTTAAGCATTGGTTGTTAGTATCACTGGTGGAAGGAAATAATAATAATAAAAAATCAGAATATCAAACTTGACATATAAAATGGTAATTAATAAAAATAGGATCTGATTCATAGAGTTATTGTCAAAGACACATTGGAAAATAGATATAAAATGCTTAGAGTAGTATTTGACATATCATATACCATCAATAGATGGTCGTCAGTATTCTTACTAGTAGTAGTGGTGGTGGTGCTGGTGGTGGTGGTGGTAGTAGTAGTGGCAGTAATCATCACCTTCCAAATACAGATTCATCCTTCATTATGGCTGAAACACTACTTCCTCTTTCCTTCCACTGTCAACCCCTCCTGCCTCGGCAGAACTAGTCACCTGGCCCAGCAGAGGAGAGAGAATGGCTGATATCTTCAGGATGGGTCCTCCTGATTATTCATTGCCTCCCCTGTAGTGGGCCTGAAGAAAAGAGCCATGTGCTTTGTGCTCACTCTCAGAGGTCTAGCAATATGTCTCTTTCATAGCCCTCCTTGTTTCCAATCTTCCAGCCTTACTCCTTCCAGGCTCCTGACCAACCAAGCATTTGCCACTGCTCACAAGGGTTTATATATCTTCTGTCAAACCATTATTTTTCTCTTCACCCCAACTTTATGACCAAATGTCCTAGTCAGAGCTCTGCTTTAGAGGAGAATAACCCATCACCACAGTCTTGTAGGCCATCCTTGAGTGATGCTATCAAATCATTTACAGTTCACACCAATATACTGTGGTAACCTACTCATGAACCACTCCCAAGTTCTTTCTTCCTCTGTCATCTGATCCTAAGGAAATACTCCTACAATGAGCAAATGGTATGGATTGAGGAAAGATGTCAGTGTAACAGATTGGTTGACATAGGGGTCTTGGCCATCTCTCCACATAACTCTGGACCTTCTTACATCTGATCCTGAATATCCCTACTATTTTCACTGTATGATGCTGTTTTGGTCTACCTCCTCAACCTTGTGACTAATGGTTCTACTAACACCCAGCTCATGAAAGGCAGCTCCAGTCACACAGTCGCTTCAAATTCCATGATCAGATTTGCAGTCACTACTTGGACTCCGCTGCACACTAGTGACTACTTTTCAAAGAGCTGTCTCCATCTATCTCATCCATCAAAACAACATGATTTTTAGCCGCCTCCACAATTCTCAGATTGCCAGCTCAACCTTGCTAGCCATTACAATAATTATCACCCTCCTACCTTGAATGGTTAAGTGCCATTATCTGACCTCTATCATTCCAGAATCCTGTCTTCCTCATTGAAATTAGAGAAACTTGTTCTAAGACAGCGTTCGTTGTTGTTGCTGTTGTTGTTGTTGTTTACCTTGCCCTATAGTGGATATCTACCAATGAGTTTCATAAGGAAGTCATTGCCACTCTCACTAGTATGTTCTTTATTGATTCAGTGAAGGGAGTGTTCTCTGGGCCTTTCTAGGTAACATACTCAAGTAGTGCATTCTATAGTCTTAGATGACAAGTCTATTCTAACATTCCTACCTCCTGACCCTTCTGACTCTTCCATGTATACAGTGCCAAAGCGGTTCTATAGCTCTACCCCATTTGCTAGAGGCTATCACCATCCCCAAGTGTTTAGGAACTACCCCAGGCAAGCATTAAGATCGGCTTCAGCTTTCTTTGCCAGACCATACTGGATTCTTCTTATTATGCTAAATTCTTCCTTTATTTGGCTTATTCTCCACCCTTCCTGTTTCAACATCCTTTAGACCCATTCTCATGGATGCTCCATGTTTCACTACAAAAACTTCAGTTCCTTCAGTGAATAAGCTGTTTCTTCCTGGACCACATAATTATTTCCCCTCTTGAATTCTCCTGAGGCCTAACCTTGGTTATCAGGGTATCAGCAACAAGAGTGGGCGCAGTGAATCCTGAGGAGGACAAACACGATCTGCCTCAGGTGAGGTGTTTGTAGGTGAGTCTAGGTAGGCAGAGGCTGTTCTGTTCTGTTCTGGCAAAGAGGAGAGTTGTGTGCCTCTGTCAACTGTACAGGTGCAGAGGAGTCCAGAAATTCAAGATTCATGGGATCATCTACCCGAATGATTACATTTCAGGTTTATTTTTTTTTTAATTTTTATTTAGTTATGATAGTCACAGAGAGAGAAAGAGAGGCAGAGACAGAGGCAGAGGGAGAAGCAGGCTCCATGCACTGGGAGCCCGATGTGGGACTCGATCCCGGGTCTCCAGGATCGCGCCCTGGGCCAAAGGCAGGCGCCAAACCGCTGCGCCACCCAGGGATCCCACATTTCAGGTTTAAAGGTCCTATTATTTTTCTGCGAGTCCTGACTTTGGCATAGGATACCTGTTGAGGCTATGCATTTAACCTCCTTTGGAGATCTTCTACCCTCAAAATTATATCATTGACCTTATTTTCAGTTCTGTCTGCCACATGAGTATAGAAGATGAGAGTCTTCTCAAATACTGCCATAGAGACTGTTGGTTTTTTAGCTGCCTTGGATTGATAGTTGTCTGATTGGAGTTTATCATTTTTTGATTTCCAGAGCAGCTAACAAAAGTCATTCAATTCCATAATATTTATAATTACCATTTCCCAAGGCCATGCAGCTGTCACCAATACCACATGACCTCATGGTTTGCCTTTTGTTTGCCCTTCATTCCAGTCTACCACAGGTGAGAATCTTAGCAATTGTGATGCTACTGCATGTCGGCATCATTACCACTCCTGCTACCAACCACCCTGGTCTTAGTTCCCCCAGGAAGAAGGGCAGGGGAAAGATATTTGGGGAATAATCTCCGAGAATAGAAATGAGAGGTCTATAGGAAAGATATATGGAATAAGGAAGAGATATTAGAACCGGATTATTGAGTTAGTCACTGCTATAAGCAATCAGTGCTTAATCCCATCTGGAACTTGTGAGGAACTTTTTGAGATAGCTCTCAGGGCTGTCTGCCTGGGTTATAAAAGGTAAAAGCAATTTTCTATTAGCTTCCATCTCCAGTGGACCAATTTCAAGGTAGCTATGACTCCTCCAGTGTTGAGCAGGTTTGTACAGGTATCTCATTTCACAACACCAGAGAATTGTATGGAAAATGCCAAAATCATGATGTGTCATCCAGGGGAAAGCACTGTACAGTGCCTGCAAAAATCCTGTCAAATATTTTTGTACAAAACTGGTTATCACATTAATTGTTGGGATAGATGGTGGCAGAGAAGATAAGAAGTGGTGCTTCATGCAAGATTCCACTGAGATCTACCTTTCTAAACCCTAAGGTGTAGACCGAGGGGGAGGTTAGCCAAGGCAAGTACATTGGGTACTGAACATCTTCCTAGAGGAAGAGGTGAAGTAAAAGATGAAGACAAATCTGAGCTGCCATTTATAGTTATTCAGGATGGATACTGTACGGCCCTGTGGGCTGTCATTGACATCACTGTGTTGCAAGTTGTTCCCTTTGGAATTATTCAGTATATCACTTGCATATCAGTACATGGCAACCCTGGGTGATCTTCCTAACTTATAGTAAATAGTGAAGAAAATTTAGTCCATACCCTTCAGGTTTCACAGTTTAGTAGAGGCATCACATAAGCAATTAGAATACTATATGATTGGTGTTACAATTGTGATCTATATGAAATGTTATGGGAAATCAGAATAGCAAGTGTTGAATTATATGGGATTCAGGCTGGAACATTCATTCATCATAAACTTATTAAGTACTTACTATCTAGGTGTTGGGGATACAGTAGCAAACAAGATAGGTACAGTCTGTATCTTGTGGAGCTTACCAGTGTAAGTGGGAGAAAACAGATGATGAATAAATGAACAAGAAAATTACCAGATAATGATAAATTCTATGAGAAGAATTACAATAGGATGATATAATAGCCAGTGGATTGTTACTTTAGAAATGTTGATCAGGGATATCTAATCAGAAAAGGTGACATATGGCCATGATCAGAACTCAAGAAGGAGCTAGTCATATCAAGCTCATAAGAAAAAAATCTCTCTCTTGAGAGGGAACAACTAGTATAAAGGTCTCAAATTCTCTGGGAACACTTGAGAAAGAGAAGGAAAGCAAGACTGTCTAGACCAAGGTGGTAGTGGAAGGAAATTAAGTGGGAGAGGGAGTCAGAGCCTAAATCATGCAGAACTATGTGCATTGACCTTTATTCTAAAAGGGCATTGAAAGGATTGGCTGATAGATCGGTGTAGAAGGGGAACACAGCAAAGAATAGTTGAGAACTTGGTGATGGTGATGTGGTCCATGCCATTTACAGAAACAGAAACGGATCTGGGTTTTAACGTGTGTGTACAAGTTCTCCAGATGGGGGAGAAGGAAGGTATTTTTAAAAGAATTTTAGAATAACTGACAAAGCCCAGATATGAAGACTTTCAGTTCTAGTAGCTACTCTTATGACAATCTGTACCCATGAGAATCAAGGCCAAAGTCAAAGTAGCTATGCCAGAGATGAGACCTTGAAAATATCTAATTAATTAGTATCACCTATGTGAATGTGTTTTTCTCCATGAGACTACATTTGGAATTGATTTGATCCATTGGCACTGAATTTCTCTGGCCCTGAAAGAGTGTGAAGAGTGCCTTGAGTGTTCATATTTGAGCCTTTATACATTTGGCACAGGATTATCTTTTTCCAAGATTTATTCAAAAGACATCATGGATCTTCAGCACAGTTCTTATTTTTGTGGAAGTGTCAGAGACACACAGCCTCCTTTGACAAAAGAGGAGAGAGACATACCGCTTCTATTTGTGCCATTTAAAGCCTAAGTCTTGCTAAGCCAGTTTTCATTCATGTCTGGACGATCATGTACCATTGCGTCTGTGTATATTTCCATTGTGTACTATTCCCCTGGACTGTGTTTTGCCTGTTTTTGATGATGACTTGTTGGATGATGGAGAATAAATTGAGTATGATTCAGGGTTGTCCAAAGTTCAGCTCATGCTATTTCCCTTAACTGGTTCCATGTGATAAAATGAAAGCTTTGTTTCTATGCTCTGCTCTGCTTAACTCATATATGTGTAATGACAATCCTGAAGAGCTGCGTGTCTGTGCTTCAAGAAGAATATCCTTTCACCTGCATGGAGTATTCCATGGTAGTATGCTCAAGTCTTTTCCCCTGATACCTTTGTGGTAAGATATATGAAGAGGAACAAAAAGTAGTCCTCACTAACCGATCTAATTTCTTTTCATAAATTGTAGACATTTTCCCCCAGAGATCTTAGAATTATACTAAACTTTAATTCTTCCATTGGCCCATCTCCCCCATTTTACAGATGAAGGAGTTGAAGCCTAGGAAAAATAATTCAACATCCTAGCAGCAGAATGAATCTATTTATCTCTCTGTCTGTGAGCTTTGGGTACATGTTCTCAGAGCACCATGCAGATTGTAATGGGTCTGGTTGTCCCAGACCCATTATCCATTGACATTTGGGGAAAGTGACTTTATCAAAGCCAAATTATCATCTTTAAGCATTTGCAAAAGGACTACATATATTATTATCCTTCCCCTCTGCCTCAGTACTAATATTTGTTGAGCTTCTATTATATATAGGCACTAATCTAGTTTAATTTTACAAACATTGTATAAGCTCATTATAATTACTCCATTCTATTGATGGCGTGACCGAGGATTACACGGGTTAAAAACTTGTCTGTATTCTCATAAGTAAAAAGTGGCAGAGCAAGGGCACCTGGATGGTGCATTCAGTTACACCTTGGACTCTTGATTTCAGCTCAGGTCTTGATCTCAAAGTCATGAGATGGAGCCCCACATGGGGCTCTGTGCTCAGTACAGAGTCTGCTTAAGACTCTCTCCCTCTCCCTCTGCACACACACACACACACACTCTCTCTCTCTCTCAAATAAATGAATAAATCTTTAAAAAAATTTTTTTAAGTGGCCAGGCACCTGGCTGGCTCAGTGGTTGAACATCTGCCTTAGGCTTAGGTCGTGATCTGGAGGTCCTGAAATCAAGTCCCGCATCGGGCTTCCCACGGGGAGCCTGCTTCTCCTTCTGCCTATGTCTCTGTCTCTCTCTGTGCCTCTCATAAATAAATAAATAAATAAATAAATAAATAAATAAATAAATAAATAAATAAAATCTTTAAAGAAAATAGTGGCAGAGTTGAATTTCATGGTCATTCTCTGCCACTGAATCCACCAGTGTTTCCATTGTATCTGATGCTAGTTTAGGTACCATGAACTTTCTGGGTTAAGTA
Source organism: Canis lupus familiaris (assembly GCF_011100685.1). Classification (NCBI taxonomy): domain Eukaryota; kingdom Metazoa; phylum Chordata; class Mammalia; order Carnivora; family Canidae; genus Canis; species Canis lupus. The sequence continues at coordinate 79,660,459 of NC_049226.1, read as the reverse complement.
GTTATTTTAGAAGTCATCACAGGGTGAGAGGTATTTTGCTATCTAATCACCCTATCCTAGATCCTATCACAGGGTGAGAGGTCACATAAAGGGATATGGCTTTCAGCTCATAACCCAGGATCTATCACGTATACAGTAGGTGCAGTCCATTCTGGATCTTCTACACCACCTTGTTTTTCTATTCTCTCTCCTTTACTGAAACATTTTGCTCTTTTTCTCCTTGAAATGAGAGGACTCCCAAATCAGATTGTGTTTGTTGAAAGAGGTAAAAGAGATGTAGGCAGACATGAGAACAAAAACAAAAACAAAAACAAAAACAAAAACAAAAAAAACACAAGGCTCTTCCCTCCTTGAAGGAGACAAGGGAAGGGCCTTGACTCTGTCCCAAGAGTGTTGATACAAAACTGGTTAACCTAAAAGCCAAGAGGCTGTGGAGGAAGAAGTGCTCTGTGCTGAAGTCCAAGGAAGGAGCCAGGTGAGAAGAGTCCTGTTGGAGCTTTTAGGGAACGCTGACCATTTCCCACGGCATGGTTTAGAATGGATTTCCGGACACGAGATACACATTATCACCTTGGTTCAGCCAAGAAGAAGGCTCTCTCTGAGGCCACATGCATATTAAAGTGTGTAATCTTAAAAAAAAAAAAAAATAAAGTGTGTAATCTTGCCGTTACTATGGGGAAATAATTTACAGGATCATACAACCCGCTGCCTCCTGTCATCTGCTGGGACCCTGTGGTTGCCGTGGCTGCACGTGGGGACTCGGCTACCGAGTTAATGTCACCTACTGTGTAAAATTGCACCTCAGCAAAAAAAGAAGCCTGATTGGTCTTGGCCAGGGCTACATGTGGTGAAGGCTTAACTAGGAGAAAAGCTATCTGAACCCCTGTGGCTCCTGACCAAGGGGGTGTCAGAGCCAGGCTTGACAGATCTGCATTGGTGTCATAGTGTAGGATCTTTCTGGCTAAAACACATGGACATTCTGTTAGCCGATCTGTGCTAAACTTCAGAGCGTTTCTTTGGGACTCTGTGTTAACATCAGAATGTGAGTATTCAGCAGGGAAAACAAATCTGGAAACTGAGTCTGTATGTCCACAATATCCTATTTATTTTAGGGGGAAACAGAGTTAAGACGTGAGATGTAGAAAGAGATGAGACAGAGAAAATGGGAGGGAACTTGCCCATTAGATTTCTTAGGCATCCCTAAATATCAGGGCCAGGTCCAGGCAGAGTGGCACTGTGGGGGATGTGGGAGGCAGGTTGGAAACAGTAGCATTTCATGAAAATACAGATAAACTTGCTGTGAAAAATCTTGGCATTGGGGGTCCTGGGTGGCTCAGTTGGTTAAGCATCTGCCTTCGGCTCAGGTCATGATCCCAGGGTCCTGGGATCGAGCCCCACGTTGGGCTCCCTGCTCAGCAGGGAGCCTGCTTCACCCTCTCCCTCTGCCCTTCCCCATTGCTTGTGCTCTTTCTCTCTCACTCTCTCTCAAATAAATAAATAAAATCTTAAAAAAAAAAAAAAAAAGGAAAGAAAAATCTTGGCATCTCAGATGAGATCCAGCCAAAGGCTTAGGAGATTGTCTGCAAGATCCACTGTACAACAGACCATCTGTGGAACCAAAGCAAATATTTATCCACTTGAGGTTTCTGTGTCTTTATCTGCAAAATGGTGAAGTTTGAACAAGCTGAACTTCAAGACACTCCATCCCTGACCCCCATCCTGCTATAACATAAGCTCTTCTGTCTTCATTGTCTTCACACCCCGTACACACTGTCCAACCCCAACAGGGTACCTTGCACATAGTGGGAACTCAGGAGATACTGAGTGGAGGAGGAGAACACAGCCCGTGGCAGAGTGCCAATCCATCCTGGTGCATCGAGCAGGAAAGATTCTGCTCCAGTGCGTCCCTTAGTGCTAATGTGGCCATGTCCCTTGGTTGCTCCACAACGCCTCAAGTTTTCCATCGTGGGAAGTGAGAGTACATCTCAAGGCAGGCAGAAAGAATCTCACAGTGTCAGCTGCTGGGAGCCAAGTGAGAAGCAAACTCTAGGATCGGGAATGACCAGGTGCAGCTACCAAGACTTACAGCGGTACAAGAAGTAGAGCTTTCAGCCTGGGGAATCATTAAGCATTGGATTCTTTAGACTCAAACCAAGTGGCCTGAAATCTCTTCGATCTTAGCGTGACTTATTGGGCTTCTGATTTTATTTATATGTATCTTTTGCCTTTCTGCTTCTCCCCAATGTGCATCAGCTTTAGTTAAGGCACAAGGGTGACTGGCTAGATAGTTAATGGACGGGTCTCCTAGGAGTAGAGAGACAGAGATAGCTCCTTGACTTTGCAATCGAGCCAGACGTTAGAGTTCATTATCGAAGGGGACAGGGGAAGAAACCAGTTAAAGAGAGAGTGAGCAAGTGGTCAGCCCCACTGTTCAGGCCCTGCCTCCCATAGGTGACGTAAGCCTTCCCAGAGAGGCAAGATTATTTTTTTTATTTGTTTATCTCCACTATCAGGTGGTGCACTGGCTGGCATTCTGCATTTAGACAGCAGAGCAGGGAGGATATACATATATATTTATATTTATTGTATTTTTTCAAGCACATTCATCTGAAAAGGCTTGGGTTGATTAATATTTTCTGCTGTCCGGTAACCATGGCAATAGGGTCAGCAGATATAATACTTAATTTAATCTTCCAGCTGCCTCAGTGTGCTTCACCGGTGTCCCGAATAATAGAAAGCCTTTTGCCTCTCTCTCGCTCTCTCTTGCTCTCTCTCTCTCTCTCTCTCTCTCCCCCCTCGTATATTATTATCTTTGCCAGTGGCTCCCTCACATGACCCAAAAGGAATACACTGGGGTTTTTTTTCTCATTTCATTTTGTATATGCACCTAAAATAAATTCCTATGTGATTCCGCTTCCCACTGAGCCAGTTCCCCCATCAACAACCCAACCACCCTCTTCCCCCCTCCACCTCCACTCCCCACTGCTCCCCCCCACCCAACACTCCAGCAGCCAATCTCCACGGAATGACAGGAAACGTGGGAAGATCCTGATAGCTTTCATAGCTGCACCGTAAGGTTTATGAAACACACTCCTCGGCCAAATGAACCCATGCCGACTCTCCTCCCCGCCGCAGACCCAGGCGATTGGCTGAGAGCGCCTTGCTGGTCCGATTGCTCTCCAGGTGGGTTAAGTGCATTGCTTTGTCTTCATTTGGCCCAGTTCCCTTGTGTCATATCTCTTTATTTCCTTTCTCTTTGCCTTCCTCCTCCTTCCCTCTGATAATTATCTTTTTTTTTTTTTTTTAAGCTACCATGTTTTTGCACACACTCAATATTTGGTTGGTTCCAGGAAAAAGGAGAATTGGTTTTCAAACCTAGATAGACTTTAAGCAAGAACAAGCCCAAAGAAAGACAGTCTGGGGAAGACTGAGGGGGTTGAGATCTGAGATGAATATTTTTATTTTTCCCACTTTTCCAAAAAGCTGATGAGAATTCTTGGATTTGAGTTCACTTGGTTCTTTCCTCCTTCGGTTTATCATCCTGCCACTCTTTATTCCAGAGCTGTTCAAAGAAAACATTAAGATTAAAATAATACTTTCTTCCCAAAGCTGGGGAGGAAGGTAGGTGACATGGTGAGGGAGGATATTTAAAAGAAAAAGAGGGCAGAAAAAAGAGAAATGATCCGAATATGGGTTCTAAGAACACTGTAACATTTTTTCCCATTTCTCTTTATTTATTAATCAGACTTTATTAATCCTGTCATTGACTCAAATAATAAACATATTTTCCCCTGTATGCTCCCCCTGTCTACCTTTTGTTGTTGTTTTAGAAAATAGAATAATTGCAAGAGCAGAACAGTATTTTTTAAAAATGAGGAAATGAACGACTATCACCCTCATTTCTTCCTCTGAGGAGCATAAACTCCATTTTATTCCTTCAGGATTTATTTTTCTTTTTGGAAGATACAGGTAAAAAAAAAATTCACAAAAAAAGTGCCAATGGTGCATCCATTGGCTTCGGTCTGAAATTGGGCCAATTTGGTTGATTACTTTTTCCAAAATGGAGGAATCGCCCCACCTGTCTCTGATGACGCGTGTCACGGAGATGGGCATTCACTGCCTTCGCTCTTCCAGGTCAGCTTCCCTTTCCTCCCATTGCCCCTTTCAGGAAGCCGCGCATCCAGTTAAATCATAAGGTTGTCTGCAGTTGACACGGTGCTAATTGAAAGCTGAGGGAGTCGGGTTGGGATGCAGAGGAGCAGGGATACGCAGCTGTCAGTGTCCTCAAGTGGGTGCCGCCGTGGAGCTGCCACCACCAAGAGTGGACACTGCAGTCAGTGCCTTTTACAGACAGGTCTCGTGGGAAACCATGTGACATTTCTCAGTCAGCTCCTGTTTGGGTGAACATTTATGCCTCGAAGCAAAAGGAAGCCCACAGTTGTCAATACGCTCGGTGTCCCAGACATCCTGGGAGACAGAGGTCCCTGTCGCTTGACCTGGGGCTGTTAATGCCGTGGACCTGCGTGGCCATAACATCCGGGCCCTGGAATGATAGGCACACGAGCAGCTAAGGATGGATGTCGAGACAAGGGCCCTAGCTCATCGCCATGGCTACAGACACCTCCCAGGTGAAGTCCCGGATGGCCACAGGCCACAGGCCACAGGCCACAGGCCCTGTGCCGGGAATGCTCACTCCCATCTTCTGCGGGCACCATCTGGCTCCGATCAGATCGTCCCTCAAGAACGTGGGAGGGGGGCTCTGCAACACGATGGGCCGGAGCCCCAGGACAGCCGAGCGAGCGCCCCCCGACAGTGCCGGCCATCACGTCTAACACGGCTACGCCAGCGTGTCCGGGAGGCGCTTCGCTGTCACACGGCGCCTAGCCTATCTGAGGTGACCGCCATTAACGAAGTCGATTGTATTTATTTATTTATTTGTTTTTATTTTTTCAAAGTTGATTTTAATAATACCCGTGGAAATGAGAAGAAGAGGAAGCCATTTCATGAGTACACAGCTAAGGGTCAGGAAGAACTGGAGTCCCTTGGGGACCTGCGGTAGCTCCAGTGGCTCAGCTGGCGTGGTGGTCCTCATCCTCGGGGGGACCAGGCCAGTCTTTGGCTCTGCTTTTTCTCAGCCTCTGCAGCCCTTCGCTCCTACTTCTGCGAATCCGTCGAGTCTTAGACTAGAGATCTGAGAGATCCACCGATCTCCTCCTGTGCTTCTGCTTCTCTTTCTCCTACTGGCCCCAGTTCTCTGTCCTCTCATGGCCCATCTCTTGTACCTTCTTTCTGTGAGGTCCTCAGCTCCCGCACCACCTGCCATCTTCATGGGTCTCAACTCCACGCTCCCCACGAGCGAGGGTCTGAGTGCTTAGCCTCCCCACGCTGCAGAGCAGCTGCTTAGGCCAGGCTGCTTCACCGGCCACTGGTGCAATATCTATGATTATCTGAGATGAGGGGCCCATCTCTGACTTTTTTAATGTTGTGGTCAATCAGCAGGGCCATAAGGTAGAAAGGAGGCCTGATGACTCCTTCGAAAGGGAGCATGCTGGGCCCCCTTGGTTTCTCAGTAAACATCTATAGCCATTAAGTGTCCCAGGCTCCTCAACTTAACACTGCCTGGCAGGTCTCCTTGGCACTGGGCACAAGGCTTTATCAAAGAAAACCAAGGGAAAAAAAAGGTGCATTTTCCAGGCCGCTCTCCTTAATGGCCTTTTAGAAGTTCCCATTTGTATTCAAAATGGACTAACCACAGTTTTCTTGATCTATGGCCCTTTTTTGCCTGACCTGTGACTTTTAATGCGCTATCTTCAACCACTTTCAGTGGGTTTACCTCCTGGTAGGAAGAAGCAGAAGAGAGAGAGATAACCTGCTGCTTGTGGGAGGCACAGTTTATCAAAGTAAATAAATGGCTCTTTGTTTTGTTTTGTTTTAAATCCTCCATAACAACAACCAAGCCTTGTGTCCATCGGGTCTCTCCCCAGAAGTGGAAGGAAAGCACCTGCAGGGGCTCTTCTTCTCCCTGAGGGGAGGCGCTGGGTGCGGTCCCGCACCTGGGCCCAGGCTGACTCTGAACCTCCATCTCCCCCACACGGCAGCTATCTCCCAGGTTACTTTTAATTTTTCTAATTAATTTTGAGAGCTCTTTGAGACATTTTCCATTTGGTTCACAGTTTGAGTCCTGCTCTGGGGTGTTCCCAGTAAATGTCTTGGTGTCTTTAGCAGGATTCTTTCAGAGTAATGGAACCTTCGGAAGAGACACATCCTCCCGTTTAATTTACACACCCGATCTGATTGTCATTTTCAATCCAAAGATGGCTTTGATTATTGATGGCAACCTATAAATCATGAGCCCTCAGAGCACAGCTCAGAGAGGGAGGTGGGAGACTGCTGGCTAAATATTCCAGAATTAAGGGGCTTGTGGATGGGGGGGGGGGCGCCTGGGTGGCTCGGTGGTTGAGCGTCTGCCTTTGGCTCAGGTGGTGGTCCAGGGGTCCTGGGATCGAGTCCTGCATTGGGCTCCCCACAGGTCCCTCTGCCAATGTCTCTGCTTCTCTCTGTGTGTCTCTCATGAATAAAGAAATAACATCTTAGAAAAGGTGGGGAGGGGGCTTGCAGATGACACGATTGCTTCTTATGAGGTGCCAGGGGAGCTCTTCTTCTAAAACAGTTGGTTTATTTCACGCTGAAGGCAGGTCTGTTCCAGAATCTCAGATTGTGAGTGGGCTGGTGGGGGGGGGGAGTTGTGTTGAAGGAGAAACAAAACATGGAAGATGTTTAGTGTACATTTTTGTAACCGTTGGATATTTTTTCTGTTCCCATATGTCCTTCTTTTACTTGCCGAGGTCTCCTCTCACAATATCGATAGTCTCCTCTCATTAAGCTTTTATCTGGATTGTCACAGATTTGGTCTCGTTGGTTCTAGCATGAAACCGTGCCCCTTCCATGTTTGCGCATCAGATGGATATTTGTACCATAACATGAGGAACTTAGGAGGCAATTCAGCTGTTTTCCCAAATGTGTGACTTGGAAAGATCCGGTATTCCACAGTGTGAAAAACACAGATGTCCTCCTCCACTTCAGAGAATGCTTGTCAGTCAGTTGCCACCTGTTCAGAAAGAGAACTGCTGAATGCAAAGTGGCAGCTTGTCACCAACTTCCCCAACCCGAGCGCACTAATTAACTCATGCCCCCTCACGAAAACTCATTTGCAGCCTGCACAAAGATGCCGCTCCCTCTAACATGGTGGCACTCGGGGGAATGCCCCTTGGGGAGACGAGCCTGCTGCTCCCCGATTGTCTTTCTTGGCCATGACCCAACAGAGGAGGTCATGGGCTTGAGGGACTAGAAGGCGCCCCCGAGTGTCTTCCCATGGGCCATTGGATTCTCTTTAGCTCCATAGTATTTACAGGCTCAATATCCTGCTACCTGGGGGCCAAACGAGATTTTAATTTAAATAAACTACTGTAGTTCTGCCCATGATCGTAACCCTCGCTCCAGGTCTCATAAGCACATAGCTCACACGTTTTGGGTGCTGGGATACCATGGGGACAAAATGGTACCGCTCCTTCTTGCCTCTGCCTTGTCGTGGAATCTTCCAGCACCATCCAGATCCTTCCCCCACTTGAGAACAGAAGTGTTCATTCCCCTGGCTGTTGGAAATGTTGGAAGCTGACCGTTCTCCACAGAGCCCTCTCCCTAGGAGTGGCTCCAGGTTAATCAACTCTTTTCCACAGAGGCAGATTACATCCCATTCTGGAGCTCCCCCTCAGATGATGCTTTGGTTTGATCTGCATCACAGTTCAACTTCTTCCTCTACCCGACCCTGCTTCCTTCACCCCACCAGGGGCAGTGCTGATCCTAAACATACTGCTCAATGAACTCCTACCTGGAGAAACCCCTCATAGAGTCTCCATACCTAAGACCCATTCCCATTAAGACCTTCAATGTGGTGACCAAGGGGCAATTCCAGGCATTTCTAGGCAACCCTGAGACCTGAGAGATGCGGTCTGATGTATATGGTACCCTGCTCACCAGTATCCTTGGGCTAAGACATGTGTCTACCACAGCTGCCAAATTTCATGAAAATGCCCATCCTTTAAAATGATGGTATAGCCATCATTTTTCTGTAAAGGAGTATCCCTTCTTCAGCTGTTCAGGGGTTGAGGTTGTAGGTCTTTTGGAAAATGATTATTTTCGAAAATGATTATTTTCATGTTTTTTTTTAATTGAAGTCTACATACATTATAAGAAAGAGCACAGGTCTTAAGTGTAAAGCTTACAGGTTTATTTTTACACACATATACATATATATATTTTTTGATGTAACTAAACCCATATCAATATGTCAGCATCCCAGGAAGCTCCCTCATATACCCAGCCAGTGTTCTTCCACCAAAGCCAATAATGTTCCAACCTCGACCCACGTAAATTAATTTGAAAATGATGATCTTGTGCATTTTGAGTTTCCACCTTTCACTTATGGTCTTGGAATTCGGTGAGTGCTGGTGGAAGTCATCATTTCTGTTATGCCTTTACAAAGCAATATTTAGGAAGCAGCGCACACAAAGAAAGAACTCATAATTCCGTATTTACACCAAGTGCTTAGAAGCAAGAGCAGTGACACTGTTAATATTATACACATGCAAAACCAAATAGGCATTTATAATTTGCAGAGAAAATGGTCGCACAATACTACATGACCAAGATGTCAAATTATTTATAACTTAGCAGGATGGTGAGGTTGGAGTTGGAGGGAATCATTAGGCTGGGAGTTTGAAGTTAAATTAGGATACACAATTTAAGCTCTGAATATATCACCTTTTTTTTTTTTTTTTTTTTGGTTCTGTTTTCTAAAAAAGTCATAGATTTTATAGGGTATCACCTTGTAATTCTTATAATCCTTTCTCCGGTGCTGTTGAAGTTTTCCACCTTTTCTCACCATATCCTTTGGGGCACTTCAACCTTCAGTCCTGCTCCTTTCAATGTTGTTGAACCCGGATTCCCAGAAAGTGTCAAGTTGCATTTATTGAGGTCCACAGCAGAGGCTTTCTTTCTCCAGGGGGATGAGGGGAATAAAGATATCGTGTAATAAATGTGGTTGCGGCAAATTTGTCAGATGGTCCCTGACAGGCTGATAGGACTGGGTGAGGCTGGGAGCAGATTTGGAATTTGCTCCTCATCCACACGTTGATCATTTGGAGCTGATGGTGCAGTCTCCACTGAATCAGTCCGGTCCCAGCCAGTGGATGAGGGTGATGTACTTTATACAGGGAGCTTACTATGGGGTCTAGTTCCAGCAGTGCTAGACGGGCTCAGAGAGGCAATCAAAGATTAGCAACAGAGGGAAGCCTAGAAGAACAAAGGGAAGAGGCAATGGTACAGAAGCCGAGGAGTGGGCGCTCTGCATGGAGCTAGAATCACTAGAGGGCTGGCAGGCAGAAGCTGGACTATGCAGGAGAAGCAGCAGCTCCCAGTGGGGCCACCCAAAGCCAAGGCAACAGCGGAGAAGTGGGAGAAATACCTGGCTTCTCCCTTATTCCCACCCCCCAGGTTCATGCCAAGGCCTCCTCTTGGCACGGGAGCTCTGGGGAAGCAGAGTTGGCACAGGGCAGTCCTCTGGGATGCCGAACCCAATGGAAGAAGAGCGGGTTTGGATCTGAGAGTACGGCGGCCCATGACCACTCACCCCCCTTTCCCATATCTCATAACCGACGAAGAGAAACCCTTCCTACCACGTTGATGTAGAGTTCATTTGTTAAGATGTGTTTCTCAGGAGAGCAAAAGCTAACCATTTAGCGTGTCTTTGTTTTCGGGGCCCGGGGACTTGCAGTGGAAGCCTGTGCTCAGGGGCTCTCTGTCTCTTGCTCCGCGGGAGCTTGTGGATACAGCGCCTTACTTTAGGATTTACAGGCTATCTCAGTTTCATAAATCAGCAATGTGCGCCCCGAGTGTGAGAGTCTGCAAATTCTAAACTAATATGTCGCTCTCTTTCTGTCTCGCATCATATTTATGTTAAGGCTCCATAAATCGTGCTGTACGTTTCTGCAGCACAGCCACGATGAAAAGTGATGGAACCAACAATAAGAAAGAATGGAAATTAACATGCAAGAAAACAAAATGAAATAAAAATTCATGTGACCTGCAATTTCAAGCTACTTATTCCAGAAATGTGCATTGATGAGAGAAAGGGAATCAAGCATTCAGTCTGCGTCTAGCCATTTGGCCGCCAAGCCATTCACCCTGTGCTGGCCACGTCGGGTACGCCTCTTGTCAAGGCCCCGAGAACTGTGGCTGGATCAGAGGTGATGGTGGGGCCTTAATGTCTTTTCTGGGGCAGAATTTCCGGAGGGATTTCCTGGTGCATTGAGGTGGGATTGTAAGGGCAAAACCGCCACCTTCAGAGACCAAGTTTCCAACCAGCTGGTGAAGACAGCAGAGGGACTCGGGGAAGCCCTTCTCAGGATTGAGTTGGGAAGTTTGCCATTTCCTGCCTAGCTTAGCAGACCAGAGCAAGGTGGACTTGGGCTGCTCCGTTTTAGCTCAAGCATTTTTGATGTTCAGATTTGCATGTGTTGCGTGCACACGGATTTCTTCCCTCAGTATCGGACCCTGGGCACACCGAACGGCGCTGACCCCGAGCGGTCAGGGCTGGCGCGTGGCGGGTGGCACAGTGGTGCCAAGGACCACGAATGCCCCTGGGCTAGAAAACAGGCCTGCTGGGGATCCCTGGGTGGCGTAGCGGTTTGGCGCCTGCCTTTGGCCCAGGGCGCGATCCTGGAGACCCGGGTTCGAGTTCCGCATCGGGCTCCTGGTGCATGGAGCCTGCTTCTCTCTCTGCCTGTGTCTCTGCCTCTCTCTCTCTCTCTCTCTCTCTCTCTCTCTCTCTCTGTGACTATCATAAAAAAAAAAAAAATTTAAAAAAGAAAACAGGCCTGCTGAATGGTTTGGCTGGCTGGTAGAGGGCAGTGATTTCAGAGGGAAGCCACCCAGACGAGAGCATGTCCCTCGTCTTTAGGGGGTTTGCTTTTCAAGTTTGTTTATTACCTGCGAGAACCAACTGAAACATCAGGTTATGCATTAGACCCAGGAATAAAAGGTAGTATTTTAACCTGCTAACGGAATTCTGCCGACGAGTCATGAGTATCAATCCATCACAATTATTAGAAACAATGTACTCTGCGGTGGTAAAGAGATCCAGCCAATATGCAGACGCACACTAAATAAATTCCCTCTTAGACTGGCTGGTTCCTCCCCGGCCCTGACAGATGCAGAAACTGTTTATACAAAAAAGAAGTGTTGAGAAGTGGAACTCAACACTGCACAGGTTCCCTCTCCCCTCCCCCTCAGAGTTGCATTCATTCCTGCAAAGTCTCTGGATAGAGCTTACATCAGCATCCCTCCCCCCCCCCCCCGTTTCCCTCTTAAAAACACAGATCAGCTCTGGATTTAGGGGTCGTACATACACAGAATATGATCATCATACTAATGATTACATGTGAGCATCAACAAAAACAGCCTTCTGGGAGGAGGAAACTGCGGGGTGGGGGGAAGATGCTTATTGATTTAGCCCAGAAGATAGGCCTCACCTAGGCATTTGTGCACATACGGATACTTGCTTTTGTTTCTATTTGAGATCCTTTCTTTTCCAGCCACACCGTCATTAGCAGGGAGAGCGTTGGAGGCAGCCCCTCTTTCCTGTAGCCATTTGCTTTGCGTAAACCAGCTAGCAAACCGCTCCGTTAGTATTGATGTAGACATTACCACAAATCGCCACTTAGGGACCTGAACGAATTGACTAACTGGTTTCAGATCCAATACACATAACTTGATCAGACACAAAGTTTAAGTACACTTGCAGGCGTGCCAACTGCACCTACCAGGAAGTGACTCTTTGGCTGCCAGCTCCAAGAGGCCCTAAGGGAGACCCAGGAGAAAGGCATACAGACCTAGGGGCGAGGCAGCAAGGCTGGAGGTCTAACAGCCTGCAGTGGAAAGAAGGAAGGCCTTCAGGGCAGGAAGTAGGGCAAATTCAAAAAGCACATGGACACCTCAGGCCAGGGTACACTTGATACAACTCTCATTAATTTGGCTTTTTAATCCCCCGTAGAGTGGCTCTGAGGTCCAGAAGGCCAAGTGCCAGATGACTTGGGAGATGCCTGAACTCCGATCAGAGAGAAATCTCAGCTGATCAAGGGGCAGCTGTAAGTGCGTCCGCCCTCCAGGCTGCCTGGCACCTGGGAACACTGGCTTTTGCATTACTTGTCCTCTCAGCAGCCGGAAAATGACCCAGGGAGAACTGGATAAAAGTCCCTGGACAGACCAAACGGCGCTGACCCTGAGAAGTCAGGGCTGGTGTGTGTGTGTGGGGCGAGGGGGGTGGCATGATGGTGCTAAGGACCACGCAAACCTGTTCCACCCAATCTGAATGTTAAAGCCTTACCTACTTTTTACAAGCCTTTGGGGTAAAAGTTTTGGCTTTCCTCCATGCACCCTAGGAGTAGGCATGCTGCTTTTCTGTGGCATGAGGCTTTCCCTCAGAAATTATATAGGAGAATGCTGGATGTACAAGTGGAGGGATAGGTTGGATGTGTAGTCATAGGAGTTGCTGGAAAAAAGAATAAATGAGAAAAATCTGTCAGTTCAACACAGGGAGGTGCATGAATGTGTGTGCATATATGTATGTTGGGGTGGGGGCAATATTGATAAAGGTGAAGGCGGGGAGGGTCCTGGCAAGAAAAGAATGTATAGTCTATTAGAAGCAGGCCAGGCTAACAGCTGCAAAACAATAGGTGGCTCAGAGCCGAAGCAAAGTTAGAACAGAGTGGAGGTGTTAGCTGCGGGGAGAGAGGTGGATATGGGGGACTTCAAGAAGGAGGATTGTATTAGAATGGGAAGCCTCTAAAAGCAGGAGAAAAATCCTAGTTTAAACATAGACAAAAATACGTATTTCTTGTATTATCATATATTTATTATATGTATATTTAATATTTTATTTATTTTATCGTTCATTTATTTAACATGTACTTATTGACCACCTACTCTGTCGTCAAAGCATTGTGGATGCAGGAAGAAATAATACAGACATGGCTGGTGACCAGGTAGAGTTTGCAGTCTTAAAATGTTATCTGTGAGCACATTATTGAAGGCTGAAGGCATTTGGCCATGCTCAGTCCTTACAATTTGAAATAATTTAATGTTAAAGGTGATTTTTAAAATGATCTAATAATAACACAAGCAAATAATTGTGACCTAAATGTACCCAGGAATTGTGCTGGTAGATCTCTATGTCGTATCACATCATTTAATTCTCATGACCATTTTATAAGGGAGAAACTTTTAGTCCTGTTTTATATCTGTGACTTAGAGAGGGTAAGGTACATTCTTCATGTTATGGAGGAAGACTTAGTTTTTGAATTTAGGCATATCTGACCCCAGATCCTCTCCTCATTCTATTCTACTATGCAGCTTCCCTAGAAGGCATCTGGAATTATGAAGGTGAAGAAGTCAGGAGGGGCCCCTAAGGTTTCCAGCTAGGATGACTAGAAGGGTGGGAGGTCTGTGACATTAGAGAAGGTGGAAACAAAGCAAAGAGGCGAGACATGGCAATGAATGCCCTTTTGAACAGATTTCATGTAAAGAGACAGTTGGATATCCAGATAAATATAACAGATAGTTGGATATATGTCATTTGAGAGAGATCAAAGTTAGATATACAGATTTAGAAACCTTCAACAAAGGAACCAAGGAAGCAGGAGGACATAGCTGAAAGCAAGCAATTGTTCAAAAACACCTAATGGGCATAATGGGCAAGATGCATCTCATGGACCATCTGGTAGACCAAGGTTTCTCAGACTGAGCTCCATTGACAATATAGGCCAGATAATTCTATCCCGTGCATTGTAAGATGTTTAGCAAAATCCCTGGACTTTACCCACTTAATGCCAGTGGCAATACTCCTCCAACTATAACAAAAGTGTCTTTGGACACTGCCCAATGTCCCTCGGGGGACAAAGTTGTCCCTCGTTGAAAGCCACTAGGTAGATGAAAGAAATTCATTCTAGTCCATATGACTATTTATATGTATGCATATCATGATACAGAACTTCTTTATACATGTTAGGTATATCTATGCTACTCTTCCAGTCCGTGGGACTCAATGTTACTCTTGTAATTGCACATGCAATGAAAAATGACTCTGATATGAAATGGTCAGACTGCTGTGTATTTCTGAATGCTTTGGCTCCAGTTACTAGCTTATAATTTGACATTTTTTGAGGCTTGTTCAAGCTCACTTAATTATACAGTTTTATTATAGTGTCTGTGTCAAAGACAGTTGGAACCCACTAACCACCCATGTGCTCTCTTTAATTTCTGAGACAGATGAGTTAGAGCCCGGTGACTAGTTCTAGTCAGTGGATTGAGAGAGAGAAAGTAACATATATCACTTGTGCGCTGAAACAGGGAAAAGCCAGGTGCCTTTACCATTTCTCTTCCTCTGACACAGTGGCACCAAAGGCCATATTCTAGATGACTTAGCTTCAAGGTGGAGAAGGAGTGCCTGAGCCATACCAGACTTTGCATGGATATCATGTGTCAAGTCACTGAGGCTTGGGGTTTATTTATTATCACAGCAGATCTTAGCTTTACCCTGACTAATATAAATATCATAAGTTTAAAGGCAGGAGGAACGTTTTAATGAGCTTTTGCCAAATGCATATCCACTTTATAGGAACGTGACAACCATATATAAAAACTATACCTAATTGGAACGCCGGGGTGGCTCAGTTGGTTGAGCATCAGACTCTTGATTTCACTCAGGTTATGATCTCAGGGTCATGAGATCCAGCCCTGCATTGGGCTCCATACTCAGTGAGGAGTCTGCTTGAGGATTCTCTCTCCCTCTTCATCTGCCCCTCCCCCTGCTTGTGTTTTTTTTTCTCTCTCAAATAAATAAATCTTTAAAAAAAATGCTATACCTAATAGAGTAGTAAGATAAATGTTTGTCATCATGACAAATCTGGCATCGCATTATGTATTCATTCAAAGAAATATTAGCAGTCACCTCTAGTTTCCTGGTTTCAGTGGAGTTAGTTTTTATAACACAAGATGATTCTGTTAAACAGAGCTTGTAACTATGGAAGGTCAGTCTTGATTTCAGATGTATCCTATGTACTTCAACACTAATTTCCACATGGCTAAACCCAAATAAAAAGATTGCTTGTTTGAACAATAAGGGAATCACCTATGGTTTTTTTTTTCCCTGTGTGCTTAAAAAGTCTTAAAATAGGAATTGGGCAAAACTTCACAGCTCTGTTACAAAAAAAAAAAAAATATATATATATATATATGAAAAACATCCTGTCTTTGTAAAATACGCTTATAGAAGTGCTGGAATTAATATGATGACTCTTGAACTGGATATCTCAGTTATTCCTCCATCCTAAGTGGCAGTAGAATTCTTGAAATTGTTAGCATGTGGGCTGATAGTATTTTCATTAATTTTAAGGTGAAAATATAAAGGTTTTAAGATACTCTTCTAAAAGTGTTTGAATAACTGCAATGAAATTTTGTGGGAAGAAATTTGTAACAATTACATAAATGGGGCATCTTAGTTTTTATGCTTGATACGATGTTTTTCATATTTATATAGCATGAGTGGAAATGCTTTAATCATTTTGTGATTTTATTGAAGTACAGATCAGATATATCTTGACATTGTGGAACACAATATTTAAGTGACTGAGCCCTTGCTCTTAAAAGAACGCTAATAATGCTGCAATTACTGTGAACTTTGCTTTATTCAGTTGTAAAAAAAAAAAATCTGAAAAAAATGTTTTAGGCATTCTGAATCAGAACTTTGGTTCTTATTATGAAGTGTTTTCCCCTATAATCCTATGCTTAAGAAGTGGGGGGAAATTATACTAAAAGCAGAATTATTGGTGAATATTTTCCCTTGATTGATTTAGAAGAATGCAAGATTTCTAAGATAATGCTGTTTAAGGAAAGTTATAGAACAAAATTGCTAGCAGTGGCATTTGTTGCAATTTGGATCCAGTGCATCGGGTAACAAGGGTGTATGATGTTAATTATTGAATTATTCCAGAGCTTTGAAAGGCAAATCTCAGTGCTTCTGTGAATTATACTGGATTCAGTTGGAAAAAAGCCCTAAATGGGATGATCTGCAGAAGATATCGAATCATTTCTATGTTGTTCATCTTACTTTGTCATAAAATGATCTTTTTAATGAACTTTCAGTTCTTAAATCATATCTTAATGAGAACTTGCTAGCCAGATGGGATAGAAATAAAGATCAAATATAGTTGAATGTGCATATAGATTTTCATCAGGAATATATTAGAATCCCAAACATAAGGAAATACAGAACTTTCTTCTCTCCCTACCAGTTTCAAATGCTGTGATCCAGAGGGCATTTTCCCTAATTAAAATATTTCAGGTATCAGAGAAGGTATTGATGGTATTAAAATGGTGAGATCTTTGTGGATAATCCAAATGAATTACTCAGAAACCTTGAGAAAATGTGGAGGGCTAAATAACTATTGAAAATAATGATAATATAAAGAGTTTGCTATGTACTGGATACTGTGCAAAACATTTTGGTTTTTTTTTGTTTTTTTTTTGTTTTTTTTGTGCAAAACATTTTGAATGTATGATTCTGTAAAATCATCACAGAAACCATATGAGATAGGAACTAGTGCTATTTCCATTTTACAGGTGAGGAAACTGATGGTAAGTAAGTTGCCCGGGGCCAACAGCTAGTAGGTGGTTAAGCTGGCATTGGGTTCTAGAACAGATGCTCTTAATCGCCATTCTGTCTTCGCCCCTAGCAACTGGGCACACAGTTGGACATTACCTTCAGTAGTGGATGGGATGATGAAAATAAAAACAAAAATAACGTCTAGGCTAACACACAACTTTTGCTGGGTTTTGTATGTCCTGTCATAGAGCTTTATTCTTTGCGCTTCCCATGCTTTCCTAAATCGCAGCTAACTGCCTGGAATGGTGGAAACTTGATTAGTACAGCTTTTCCCAGTAGTTTAACCCATCCCACTCCATGTATTCTTGCCCTAACAGAATCCTAGGAGGCAGCCATGTAGATTTACATGCTGTATCCATCCACATCAGTATCAACACCTTTCCGTTACACTGTGCTTCTCCCAGTATGGACCTTGCTGTGGCCTGCCATTTGGCCATGAGATCCCTACTGTTGTGGGCTCTGTTATTCTTTTTATCTTTCCGGCCTTCCCTTAACCCCACTCGAACAGTGCTGGCCCATGTTACTTTTGTCATTACCACCATAGTGAGCTGTCCCTCCTCCTTTTGCCACTGTCCTGGCTGCCATATTTAACCAGCCATGGTATTGTTAAAAATCTAGGTGAATAGCCCTAAGGGATGGCCCCATTCTTTTAGTTTTCTTACAGTATTTGTAGCTTTTTTTTTTAATTTTTATTTATTTATGATAGTCACAGAGAGAGAGAGAGAGGCAGAGACACAGGCAGAGGGAGAAGCAGGCTCCATGCACCGGGAGCCTGACATGGGATTCGATCCCGGGTCTCCAGGATCGCGCCCTGGGCCAAAGGCAGGCGCCAAACCGCTGCGCCACCCAGGGATCCCCACCACATTTTATTTTCAAATTTTCAAGGAAAGTAGCTCTTTTATCAGTTCCTAATAGAGTAGCACTGTTCTCTCAAGTTCTCATAGGCTCCTCTCTTGAGGACCTTGTATCATTCATCTATTGCTGAATAACAAATCACCCGCCAAATTAGAAGCTCAACACAAAAATGATAAATTATTAGGCCACTCATCGGTATGTGAACCATTTGGGCTGAGCTCCGCTGGGACAGCTCATTTCTACCCTCACATAGTGTCAGCTGAACTCTGGGACCTCCGTTGGGTCAACTGTAGCTGGACCTCTCTCTTCATTTGGCTTCTCGTTCTCAATACTAGCCTAGGCTTCTCTCGCATGGTGCCAGAAGCATGAGCAAGCAGCAAGAGAAGACAAACTCCAGGGCAGGGGCACTTTTCAAACTTTTGCTTGCCTCACATTTGCTGAAGTTCCACTGACCAAAGCAAGTCACCTGACCAGTCGCAGCATTAGTGTGAGAGGGTCTACATAATCACGTGCATCACACAGAGATGTGACTCACTGGGTCATTGCTATAACAGGGTTTGGTCAGAGTCCTTCTGGAAATTGCTCAGAAGACATTTAAGCGACTGTGCCCTATCATGGCAAACCCAAACTGTCCATCATCAACTAAAATCTTCAGGTTGATATTCAAGGCTCTCACCAATGTAGCTCTCTTCCAAAACTATCCTTTTATATACCTCTTCAGGAATCCTGTACTCTAGCCACTGTTCCTATTTACCATCTCCTTCCCATTTCCTCAAGGTCAACCCCTTGCTCTTTCTAAATAGCAGTTATTTCAGCTTAAGGAACACTATTCTTCTACCAAACTCCAATCTCCAGTTCCATTTCCCATCATTTCATTTCTGTTATTGCTGTCATCTCCTAAGCCTTATTTTTCCAAGGAGGTTTTATGCTCTAACACATGTATACCTAAGATATAAACAATCATGAGCCTGCATTGATTTGGGCTTATGATGAATCTGCCTTACTGTGAATTCCCTGCAAGGGCTGAAGTGGTTTTGTTCCAGGTTACAGGTAAAGCCTGAAGTATGCCGAGCAGGGCAGCACACAGAAGGGTATATTCCTTGCAATGTTTGTAAATAAAAATGAATTTCATTTCTGAAGAGAAAAAATAAAGGAGGGAGGCCCTAGATTCATCAGGAAGTGAGGAAGGTTCTGGGCTAGAATGAAAACCACATGACAAAACCCATGAGGTCAACAAGCACCATTGAGCTAATTTCAGTATTTGGAATACACACCGGTCTAGCTTTCTGTTGGGGGCTTGCTGGGATTCTCGAGTTGATAGGCTTTCTGGCAAGCAGAATTCCCCAGTGCAAAAACAGAGCAGTGGAGAAGTGTTATCAAGTGACACTTAAGGCCCTCAATTAAGCTGTTGGAAATCAATTAGGCTTTTGGATAATCAGATGGTATTTATTTAACACGTGTTTATGGCTCAACTACTATGTGCCAAGCCCTGTGCTAGGTAATGGGGGCACAATGGTAAACAAGAGAGAGGCGGTTCCTGCTCTCAAGGAGCTTACAGCTTTGGAAAAACGAACAATTAGAGAACTTTCTATTAGTTCTAACACTAGCCACTCTGAGAGCACACAGGAGAGGGCTTACCTCAGACTTGAGAGGTCAGAGAAGGCTGGCAGAGGGAGTAACGTCTAAGCAGAGAGCACAGATGAGTCAGCCTGAGGGGAGAGAGTGTCCACGTGTGTGCTGGCAGGTGCTTGTGTGACAGAGTAGAACGGTGCACAGGGATGGTCTGGTTGGCAGATGGTAGTTTGTGTGAAAAGTAAGAGGTGAGAGAGAGCATGCTGGGTTCAAGACGCTGAATCCTGCTTAGTGTGGTTGGACTTCTGAGGAGGAAAGAGGGAGAAATGAGGCCGGTAAGCTGGGATGTACAGGCCTTGTCAGCCATGCCAAGAGGCAGAGCTAGAACAAAAGCCCAACCATGGTCACAAAATGGAAGGGTATTTTTTTTTATCAGATATAGATATAGATTTTTTTTTGCTTTAAAAAGAATTCATACATGTTAGAATTACACACACCCCCTCACCCCCACCCCACCTCAAGTTTCTCTTCAAAGAGACGTGAAATCTGGATTGTACCCAGCAGTTGAGCATTCTCTATTTAAAACTTGCCAGGAATGGAATGGGTCAGGGGAAGCTGCAGAAAGAGACACATGATGCCAGTTGTTCCCCTGTCTACTGAGTGGGGTTTGGACATTACAGAACAAAAAGAAGCCAGCATCTTGAGCCCTACCTCTCCACTCAGCTCCATTCCCTAGATTGCCCATTGGTCCCATCTGCAGTGACACTGTGCAAGCAATTTGTCATTTCCTTTTACTCATTATTCAACCCTGTTTGACTTTGCTGTGACCTGATCTATTTTTACTCGTTCTCATGTTTTTGCTAATTTTCCAAATGTGCACAACCAGCCATGAGTTCTTTCTCTACCCTTTGGAGGACAAAATTGGTGGGATCCTTTTGTAGCTGCATCTCTGAGGAGACTTTAAACCTTCTAGAACAACTTTTTTGTTTTCCTTATGGGAAATGCTGTCTGGTTTTAAAGGTGTGTGTGTGTGGCTGTACCTCTCTGGTTCTCCAAGTGGACGGTTCCTCTTCCCACCCATGTTTTAACACCGTACATTTATGCAATGTAAAATAAAAATAAAATGCCAAGGCACTGCATGAAATGTCCCTTTGCCACGAGAGGAATGTAAATGAAAGGCCTTATTTCCAGAGAGGCCTTTTTCATCCAGGGCATTCCTCTGGCAGAACAAACAGATGCTGAAACAAGGGAAATTGGAAGTTGATTGCTCTGAAGGAGAGAGTGGTTTTGGAAGTGTGTTTCTTCACGCTGTAACTTTTAAAACACAGTTGGAACTGTGCCCTCTGACGCCCCCGCGCCTCTCAGCCTCTCATTTGGGGCGATTTGGCCCCGAGCTGACCATTCCCCTTCCCTCACCCGGGGCCACACAAAGGGGTGAGCTCATCCCAGCGTCATCTGATATTCCGGGGGCCCATCTGGTCACCAGGCACCCAGCTCCTGGGAACACGGAATTAGGCTATCTCCAGGGAATGCCCAAGGCGAAAGCCTCCGTGCCTCTTCTCCAAGAATTTGGGCCTTAATGCATCATGACTGGAGGTGTTCAGGCGGGGTATCTGAACTGTCAAGACCGAAAAGGCAGCCAGGACTGAACGCTCTTTGGGAGGGAGATGGGAGATAAAAACCCGGCTCTGCCCGCCGAGGCCACGTTCTCTGGACCACCACCGGCATAGGGGCAGGACCCTTCTGGAAAGAGCGCTCCCGGGCGCAGCAGTTGCAGAGCCTGGGTCACCCCCCAGGGCCGAGTCCCAGCGGGGGCCCCGGTGCTCCTGCACCTCTCTTACCTGCACACCTCACCCCATCCACGTCCTTCCCCCTTGCACACCTGACATCCTCATAATCGACTCCCTCGCCGTCTGGGGGGCGGGGGGGGGGGTTTCAGGCTGTTTTCTTATTACTAAATGGAGAGGTATTAACAACACAATGCAGAAATTAAAAAAAAAATAAAGGCAGAGGGTGAGGAGCAGGGGGGCAGAAAAAGAAAAGACAGCCGCCTGCTCTTTTCTTCTTGGTATTATTATTTGTGACAAAGCCCCGGGTCCATTTTTCTTCATAATTTGCAGGACTCCTAATGGGAACAGCACCTCCCAATTACCATGGCTGCCAAAGGCTAATTTGGTTACCCTCCCGATCCACAATAGCGAAACTGTGTCGAGCCTTTGTCGATATTTGCATACTATACATACCAGGAATGTAAAACAGCTGCCCGGCCCCTCGCCCACTACCGCGGCAATTAGGGGCCATTAGCTGGCCGCGCCCTCCCGGCGGCTCCTCGCCCCCGCCCGCCCGGCCAGGGGCTGCAGCTGGCGCTCCGCGGACCTGCGGGGGCGCCGGGCCGGTGACCGCCTCCCCTCCCTGCGCCCCGCCCCGCGCGCCCCTCCGCCCGCCCCTGGGCGAGGTGAGCGCCGCCTCCGGGCTCCGGGCTCCGCGCTCCGGGCTCCGCGCTCCGGGCTCCGGGCTCCGCGCTCCGGGCTCCGCGTTCCGGGCTCCGCGTTCCGGGCTCCGGGCTCCGCGCTCCGGGCTCCGCGTTCCGGGCTCCGGGCTCCGCGCTCCGGGCTCCGCGCTCCGGGCTCCGCGTTCCGGGCTCCGGGCTCCGCGCTCCGGGCTCCGGCTCCGCGCTCCCGGCTCCGCGTTCCGGGCTCCGGGCTCCGCGCTCCGGGCTCCGCGCTCCAGGCCGCGCTGCGAGCACCGGGCCGCCTCGAGCCCTAGAGCACCCACGCGGGTCCGCCTTGGGAGGAGCGGAGGCCTCACTTCTCAGTTTTTATTTATTTTATTTATTTTTATTTATTTATTTATTTATTTTTATTGCATCTTAGCCCCACGGAGTAGGGGGAGGACGGGACGAGGCGGGGGGTGGTGGGGGGGAGGCGAAGCATGCGGAAAGCGGCTTAACCGTGACGTGCTCTCTCCTTCGGAACAATGTGTTGTGTCTTGCGGTAGTTAATGGGAAGTTATGGTTTTGAATGTAATTTTTCCCCCTTCAAGCTGCTAATTTTATTGACAATATGGATAGATTGAAAGACCCCAAGCTTTTGTGTTGTTTTGTTAAAGCAAATAAGTGAGGCACAAATGTAAATTACATCTCCAGGTTCACATTAGAGGTTTGCAAATAATACTGAGCTAATGGTTATTGCAAAGGAAAATAGCACTGGGATCAATATTCTATACAGTGGAAGGCGATACCTCTCTCTCTTTTAATCACCTCATTGCAGAAATGGCATTGAAATTTGAAATCTCATTTTCTCCATTTGTACAAATTGAACATAAATCACCATGAGTGAGGGGAGGTGGCAGGCAGCTTCACTCTTTGCGGGATTGCATTACTAATTAGTGTTGGGCTAAAGCCGCGCACAGGCCGGGAGAGGTTTTTGCTAGACCTCTGGCCAAAGGCTGGATGCTCTGGAAAGCCTGGGCATGTGGGGGAGGGTCTGGTGGGGAGTGAGTGAGGCCGGGGTCAGCCCTGCAAGAAAGAATGGAGACAAAGGGCAAAAGGCATCCAGGCCCTTGGTGGCTTACATCATTTTCTGTGCCGGGGTGGCAGCTCCCTGCCAATCCCCTTAGATGTCAGTGGGTCGCAATGAATACGACATCACTGTTCCTAATAAGAGCAGGTGAGATGGGACTTCCCAAGCCCTACCTCTGTATGCGTCTGTAGGGGGGAGAGCACAGGGTATGTGAGAACGGAAGAACCCCGCTTGACATGGGCACCCCGGGTTACCTCCCCGCATCTGCCTCCTGTCTCCCAACACCAACAACCCCCCCCCTTTCCTCTTGCTCTTCCCTTCTGTTGTCCCTGGACTTCATACACTTGCATCGAGTGGCCGTCACAGCTCTGAGCTGGGTGACAGATATGAGCTACAAAAGATATTCCGAGATGTCAAAGGGCCTCCGGTATTAAACCCACTTCAGCTCTATTTTCTCCCGCTTACAACTTACTTGACCTCAGTGGTGGGGTCATCGGGGGGAAAAGCAGTCAAGACCTCCTCCTCCTGTTGACCCGAAACAGCTGATGCTTGTGCACTCCAGGACTGGGCAGATGGGAGGGAAGACTGTCTTTTCTTAAAGGTGACAGAGGTGGGTGAGAAAGTTGGTATCTGAAATGCGGTTGGGGAGAGAAGAGAGTGGGGGGGGGGGCGCATGGAGAGGCATCATCTTGGCTTGTGGAACCCCTGGATCAAAGACTTTGTTCCTAAGGATTGGGGAAGCCAGCATCGGGAAGAGTTGTGCACACAGAGCCTGGGACTCATCCTTGCAGATGGCCACTTGCCCTCTCACTTGGAGTAAATAACGTTCTGCTGGGTGATGAATGGAGGATGTTTAGCTCATTAAACTTGATACCCCAAGGGCAGGATGGACTGGTGAAATATTTATATATTTATATGAGAGGCTGCTCCCATCGGGACCAGTGTGTGCAGATTAGCCCAAAATGGGACAAGCCGGTGTCCATCAAGGTGAGGCCTCGGCGGTCACCACTGACACCGGCATCCCCTGATGCAGCCAAGGGGTGGCCATTAGGATGAAGAAAGGCACCTCTTCATTGCCAGTCAGGAAGGCCATTAGGAAGGCCAGAGTGGGTCCTGCCATGGCTAAGGAGGATGGCCAGCCAATGTGGGAGGCAGCCAGGGGGCCTGTAGCATCCCAGGCATCCTTGCGCCCTCTTCTGCTTGCCCCTCCTTCTCCGTGCCTGGGGAGAAAGGCGGGGGGACTCCCGTGGATTCATCAACACCCCAGAAATTTTCCATCCTTTTCCTCATTCTTAACAGTGGCAGGAGGAGTTAAAAATAGGGGAGGTGAGGGGGAAAAGTGGAAACAAGATTCATTACCTAAGGTCCTTCTCATCCATTTCAATAGATGAAAGCAAAGAAAATACAGCAAACCCCATCCAAATAGTAAGCAGGTGGTGGCCGCTAATAGAGAAGAAATAAAAACCTTTTAGAAATCAGAGCCAACTACAAAAAACACTGACAAAGTGGAATGAAAGTTCTGAACAATCAGTTCAAAGAAAAGGGTGTTTGAAATAAACCCTTAAAAACATTTCAAATGGTGAAGAAGAAAAAAAGAAGCTGTTTTAGATATTTGGAGCCAGGATGACTTAATCTGGAGAGAGGATTTTTTGGATTCTGCTTTAAAAAAAATAACAAAATAAAACAAAGAAACCCTGATAGGTTCTTGGAGGTAGTGGGGCTTGGACAGACATCCATCAGGTGCACGTGGACTGCCTTGATTACCAGTCCCAAGTCCATAACCAGCTCCTGGCTTGACCTGGGGCTTTTAACCTCCCCATGCCTCCATTTGCCCAGCTATAAACTGGGGTTGCTAATAGGTATGTCCTCTTACCCCCCAGGTCCCTGAGGAGGTATAATAGGATAATGGTCCAGATCCTATTGATAGAGAATGAGTAACTGTCATTTTGTGACCTCTGCCTCTAGAGGCCAAGCAGGTATCCTTCTGGACACCTTTGGGGAAACCTCCCCGCTCTGTGACAGGATTCATTAATTTCACATGAGGTGTGCCTCCCATAGTGGTGCAGTGGTATATGATGACAAGATGAGGAAAAGCACACTGTCCCCTCCCTCCAGGTGATCACAGGTTGAATGAGGCAGGCAGCTTGACGGGTGACTATTACGCAGTGTGAGCCAGCAGGCAAGGGATGTCCTGGGAGTGCAGCCTGCAGAAGAGGCTTCCTGGAGGAGGTGATGATTAAGCTTGTTTCTGGAAGAACAGCGGAAGTGGCTGGGTGTCAAGGCTGGAAAGGCATCTCAGCCAAGGGAATAGCATGTGCAAAGGCTGAGAGGGATGAGTTTTGAGAACAAGAGTCAACAGGACTCCTATGGCAAAGGATTTGGGGCGCAGAGGGCAGAGTGGAGACAGGGGAGCCCGGAGTGGGAAGCACAAGCTACCCTAATGAGCATTTGAGTAAGTCAGGAATTGCATTTAGTGTTGCGTCTGGAAGTTGGCAGTTCATACTTGTGGGAGCTCTGAGTCATCAGCAACTCAGGACCCTTTCATTTATCCAAGCCACTTTCCTTGGCAGGTGGCTTTTGTCTTTGACATGCCTTGCAGATGAGGGGGAAGGGTAGTAAGGACACAGCAGAGGTGTGGAGAAGGCTCTAGCACCACCTTTCCCCTCCCGACCCGTGTGGGAGTGCATTTATCCCGGGTGTGGCCCGTGATCATTATCTCAATGAGATGTGCATTCATCTTGCTTTAACACCCTATCAGATATTTGCACCTCACCACCTCACTCTTTTTTTTTTTTTTTTTTTTTTTTTTTTTATAAAAGGCCTTGGAATCCTAAGGGATGGACAGGCACACAGGAAAACACTTAAGAGAGAAGAGGATAAGGAATTCAGGGATTAGCTGCAATGAAATAGGACATAGGGTGACAGGATACCCTAAATTTGCCCAGGGGAGGCCTGGTGTGTGCCTATTTCAGTGTCCCATGCAGCTTAACATTTGTCCTAGATTTTACTTTTATTATTTTTATCAAAGTGTCATTGTTAACTGTTACATTAGAATAAGCCAGGAGCGGCTGGTACATCTTCATTTTGTTTCACGGGCTTCTGCCAAGGTCTCAGCCAGCTGTGTGTGAGATGCAAGTTCAGCAAACAGAATTCTCATTGTAACTTTTGGTCAAGGCTGAAAGACCACTTTGGGGGACTGGTGTCTGTTTCTCCAGTTGGTTCTAGAAAGGTCGTGGACACTGCCTTCCAAGTGCAACTTGCACGGTGCTTGCTGCTGATGCAGGGTGTGCTCAGCTGTAAGCACTGGGGTTCATGAACACCTCCGGGTCTCTGGGGGTGAGAAGCTCTAAGGCTCCTACCAGCCACCTGTGCCTGAGACCCAGAGGGTACAGCAAGCCACTGCGATGCCTGTTGGGGGTCTCTCTGGGAAGTGTAGGAAACTACAGTGTCATCATGTAGGAAATAGTGGTCCCATGCAGGAAACAGAGTCTGAGCAGCCCTCCCAGAGAGCAGAGAATGCTCTCACAATAGCACTATTGTCTATTATCATTTAAATCCACAATGTTTATTTTATTATTTGGTAACACTTTTATTTCCAAATAAAGCCTTTCGGCAGCAGTGAGCTCAAAAAAACAAAAGTACATGTTTAATGAAAAATTCATTACTGAGTTTCTTATGAAAGTTGATGAACTTGCACAAAATGTTTATCAACGTTTTCCATCCACTGTGGCAAATGACTCCAGGAAAAAGAGGAGGCAAAATTTGCTAACAAAACATAAGCATCTAATGTTAAGAATTGGTAGTTATTTTAAGAAGACTCTGCAGAAGGTGGGTTTACAGATCCCTCTGCAAAGCATGGGTTTTCATTTGTATCAAAAGATTTTTTAAAAATAAATCTCCCTCATTTTTTAATTCTAAGTATTCTTACAGATGCACAAAATGTGAAATGTTTGCAGTTAATAAGCTGGTGCTTTAAGCGGAAGAAAAACTGCAAATACTTCAAGGCTATCAATTTTATTACTGCTGTGAGATGCTTTGCAAAGAAACTCAGTTCATTCTAATAATTGGTTCAAATTTTTACTTCCAATGGAGGAAGTGAAAATAAAATTTCCAGAAGTTTATTCTGAAGAAGGTGAAATATCCGATCTTATTGTTAGTTAACACTACTGTCAAATTCATTTTTTAAAAATAAACAGTTTAACATTGAAGATTAAATGATTAATTTTTGTAGTGAGAACACACTTTCTTACTTTACTTCTTGGTAGAAGCAACATCATTACAAAATTAAGAAACTTTTGGTGCAGAAATAGGTTTGAGATTGGTTTTGGTGTTCGTGTAATTCATACTTTCCTCCCACTGGGCTGCAATGTTAGATCAATTAAAATAAAAGTTGCAGTGGTTTAAATTTACAAATATTTTTGTATATCCTGTTAGAGTAATTGAACCCCAAAATTTTTGTGATGAACCTGATGGTGGATTGCAAAAAAAAAAAAGATGTTCCTGTCTCAGTATGCACTTTCTCTTTGCTCTCCACCATCTTTGCTGCCTTTTTAAAGATATTGCACTTTTAAAAAATTACTTTTGTAAATCAACCTACATGTTTTGCAGTGGTATTGAACTTCTTTCATAAACACATTTGTAAATTTTGGTTGTATTTTATTCAACATCTGTTGGATAACTTGAACCTAAATTTCCAAAGAACAGAGTGTTTGAAAAACTTCATTTTAAAGCTTTAGGACAATTTTGATCTTTGAATATGCTGCTTACAAACAGGAAGAGTGAAATTTATTCCTATTACAGAAAGGGAAAAAGTGAACAAATTAAATGTGGAGAGCTCAAAAAGTATAGAAGATTTTAATTTCAAAATTATAATTGCTCTTTGGAATATCTTGATGTATTGGAAAACTATTTTGATGACATTATTTTAATTGTATAAGTTATCAGCTTATGATTTGGAGTCACAGACACAACTTATTTGATGGGTTTTTCCCTCAAAATAAATCTATGAAAGATAAATGCTTGGGAGATTAAAAGACAATATCTGAGAAAGTATATGGGCTAAAATATTTACTCATTTTAATATGAAAAACAGAGAATTGGAATATACACTAGTAGAATTTGCTCTAAACTTATAAAGCATATTAGTAACTTGAGAAAAAGTATTTTTCTCAATTAAAAAACAATATAATCTACAGAGGAGATTCAATTGAGGATGTCAACAGTTTCAAATTTATTAGAAACAAAATGCAGTGTTAGTACTTTCCAGCATGTAATACTTCAAAAAGCTTTAAAAATGCAACTTCGAAGATTATTATATGCAATTTTATGAAACAAAAGTATTAAAAAATCTGCGTTAAAAAAATTCTTCAGGGAAACTCCGTGACATAATGATGTTAGAAATAAACATGACTTAAAAAACCATGAAAATATATGAATATATGCCAAGCACCATTATTCTGCTAATGGTATTGCTTAATATTTGGATAATAGATGGACCAAAATAAATTATTTCTAGTTTGCTTTAATGAGCACAGATATATTTATTTGGTGGCAATAACTTCATTTTTTGAAAATAGGTTTTAAATAAAACTCTTTTATGATTCCACCAATATGAATAAAATCAACCTATTGGTCAATACATTAATATTTTAAAATATAGAATTTTGATCATTCCTAGCACTCCCTTTTACTCTCAAAAATATCCTCATTCGGTTGATAAAGTTGGTGACCTCCCAGATAATAGAAATAAAAGCTGAAGAAATCTTCAGCAATAACTCAGCAAGAAGAGTTAGCAGAGGATGGAAAGGAAGGAAATCCATGGAAGCACAAAGAGAGGAAGAGAAGGACACAGGAAAGGAAGTGGGGAGCCCCAAAGGAGCTGAGGCATCGCACATGGCTCGAGAGGAAATCTCTCCTAGGGACTGCATAGACCAGGAGAATCTCAAGTGTCAGGCAGAGTTTGCCAACTGCTGTTGGCTTCCCATACGCCTACCTTATTCTTGTCCTTTTCTTCATTTAAATGGAAGTGACCCCATATACAAGTCAGCTAATGTAGGCTATTGTTATCTGATACAGTTCTACCCTACGTACCCAAAAGAGCTGTGTACCCCAGAGTATACACCTGACATGAGGGTGGGCAACAGGGAAGAAGCAGTGGTGAATCCCATGACTTCATAATATAGATCCCTCTGGTGGGAAGTACCCATCCCTCTTTCTGAAAAAAATCATTCATCAGCTAGAAGGACAGTGCGCTCAGTGCTGATTCTTCCATTCACTAATTCATCTCTTACTCATCCGCACAATCATGCTGTAATCCATTCAACCAAGGAGCATTTGTTGATGAGTTACAGTGTGCCAAGCGCTTTGTTAGGCACTGGCAGGGCACAAAGTGGAGTAAGGTAAAACTCAAAGGTGTGCATGGTTTTTAGTTCCATAGATGGTCAAGGAAGCTGCCAGTTGGAGTGGGGGCATGTTGGAAGCCTATGGGGCACCCAGAAGGAGTGTCTGCTTGGGGGGGCGGTGTGTGGAGGGGGGAGGGTGATACCCGTTTCTCCAGGTAAAATAAGCCTCCTCCTCCTCCTCCTCTGCTGTTTCCTTACCCCCATTCTTCCACCCCATGCTGTCTTACCTGGCAGGTCAGGGTTTTATGTCAGAATGCAAGCCATGGCTCTTTGCTCGTGATATTTTTAATAAGTAGAAGAAGAGCAATAACACGGATCCCTAAGAATGATTCTATTTGCTCCTTGGTGTGCTTTCCAACTGTTGTTTCATTCCTGTCTGCTCTCAGACAGTGTCCTAGAAAAACTTTCAGGACCCAGTAGCTGTTTCCTGTTCCAGGTTCCTCATGTGTTGTTTCTGGGCACAGAAACAAATCCAATTCAAGCAAATAATGCTGTCATCAGGATCCTGTGCAGGCGTTGGAGAGGGGGAGGCCTGGCCAATGGAGTGCTATGTTTAAAATATCTTGAGATCTTCAGAAACATTTGTTTTTGTTCAGAAGTGTTCATTTGATGTTTCCCTGACCCACGCAGTTTCCCTATGGGCTTAAGCTCCCATTTGTTAAAGAAACAGATGGGGAACCAGTTCAGTTTGTGTTTGTTTTAGCATTTAAGACAGCTTACCATGAGTTGGTAGAGTTTGGACATTGCAGAGAGTGACACATTATATTTAGCAGGCATGCAAAGGAACAGAATCATGTGACCAGTTTAGAGAGGTAGAAGCAGGGACCTGCCCAATTGCACAGAATAAATCACTGGTGGCACTGGGAGTAGAGTCCTGTGATCCCACTGTGTGGTCAGGTAACTTGAGTGGCGTGATCTAAGGTGGGCCAGGAGGATCTCAAGTGTCAGGCACATTTTGCCAACTGCTGGTGGTCTCCTGTATGTCTCTTAACCTTCTATCTGTCCTTCTCCCTACTCAAATAGAAATGACTGTACACAAGTCAGTGAGTATAGGTTATTGTTATCTGATACAGTTCCACCCATGGTGCCCCAGAGAGCAGAGGACTGCCCCAACTCACAGGGATGGCCCCTGTCATGGGATCCTAAAAGGGGAAAGCCAGCATGCTCAACATGTTAATTTGGTGAAGAGAGTGTAACAATGGAACTGTTTGCAAAAGCGGAAGAGTAAAGGGTAAAGGGAACTGATGAAGGATGATGAAGAACCTCAGAGGATTGAGGTGGATTGAGACCATGTTTCTGGTCTCTGATGAGACCTGTAGCTGCAGGGGGAGCTGTGGCCATTGGTAGAAGGACGCAGTCACTGCCGTACACATGGGGGCAGAATAACCAATATGACATCCGACCTCCTTCTGGGCCTTCCCATTGGTAAAACCCAACTGTGAGCCGGAGGACCAGCTAATCCAGGGGATGAGTCTGTGGAGGTCAGCCTCCCAGGATACAGAGCAGAGTAGAGAGGGCTGAAGGCTGGCAGATGGGTCTACCCTTAACCCCTAAGAGGGGCAGACAGAGTAACCAGCACACCCCTTACTCTTACAACACCCTCTTGATTCAGGCAACTACCATCTATCTAAAACACCATATGCTGTTTCTCCCTTTGCTGGCAAAAAGCAGAGAATGTGCCTTGCAATGTGGTGGAACTTCTGTCAGCAAACTAGAAGCTTTGTGGCTCCATCCGAATGCACAGTAGAGGCAACAGCCTACAAGCCAGCTAAGGGCGACTTTACATTGTGCCACCACAGGCAAGGAAACCCAAGAGCTATTTCTTTGAGTCTTTAGGTTTGCCATTTTTTTTTTTGAGATTTAAAAAAAATAGAGTCCTGAATTAGGAGTCAGAAAACCTGGGCTCCTGTTCCAGTTGGCTGTGGGTGATCTACTCTGTGCTTTTTGTCATCTGTGAAATGAGGAAATTGGGTTAAAAGCTGGCTTAAAGCTCTGTTGGCTCTAACGTTTAGTAGGACTTTAAATCAAAACCAAAAGACTACTTAGGAGAAATGATACATGTATGCGGGGGAATGTGTGAGCATCCTCAGACATGACTATATGAAGAGGCAAGTGGAGGTTCTGAAATGCTCAGTCCGCTGGACTGGTTGAGAATCATGTGGTCAGACTCAGGAGGTGGGTAGGTGACTTCTCCCCAAGAAGCAAGCTAGCTCACATGCTGAGAATGCTAGCTGCTCTCAGATGCCTCCGCTTGCTTCGGGGTCTTCTCCTGGCTGAGGGTAAGTGTGAAGAGTCAGGCAACATCTTAACTTTGCCCTTCTAGACCCAGGAGAACAGAGAGAGACATTTGAGTCTCCCTTAAGTGAGTTCCTGCCAAGGGAGAATATTAGCAATATGCCTCTGTTCCCTCTCGCCTAGTCCCCAGGGGTCTCAGAACCATAAAGGGTCCCCTGAGATCTCCTTCTCTTACCATTACCCATGTTATTTGAACCTGTAGTTAAGGGTAGACCTGAAGACAAAGGAGGTTTAGAAAGGCAGTCATGAAGTGGATGTCTGTCCTCCCTACCTGTAACATGAGTAGGGTTTGAATAGCCTACCTTGGCCCATCTCTAAACTCGTGATTCAGAGTTGGAGGTTGTGCAATGGTCAGCAAGAGCCTGCAGAAAGAGGTGGCTCTGCTACACCTGCCACTTCATAAGAACAGCCCCCCAAAGCAGCTCCAGTTACACATCCTAAGAGCAATCAAGATTCCTACGTGGCACAGTTAATTGTTGACTATGATAACACATCTTGTTATCAGTTTTTCTTTAATGAATTCCCTAATAGATGTCATTAGGCATTAAGTGCTACATTACTTCCTTTAAGAAGAAGTATTTGAGGAAACTACACACACACACACACACACACACACACACACACACACACACAATTCTGAATTCTGACTCAGCCCTGAATGCCATCCTTAGCAATCACCAACCATGCTATGGAATCATGTTCTTAGTGCTGTGCTTGTGTTAGCTTCTTTGGCTTCTGAGAATATGTGTTCCTGAGGATTGAATTTGAAGCTTACAAGTCCATGCTCATTCCAGAAAGGGGGCAAAGACTTTGAATTCTAAGAAATCCATTGGATCCCATAGGAAACGCATAGCCATGATGAAAAATAGATAAACAATCTCAGTTTGTCAGCACCCTGCGTAGGGAATTAAACTCACAACTTCCATGTTAATGACACTTTCACATTTAATTTCCTGTGTGCCACACACACATTTCAAAATGCATCTGCTGAAAGTGGAATTTCAGTCCATAGAGCTGTCTTATTAAGTGAGTGTGTGTGAGGCTGTACCTGTCAAAACAAGATTCTGGAAGCTCATTTAGAACTATAATTTGGAAGGGGGGGGGGAGATATACAAAGGAGATTGTACCATGTAGAACTATCATTGTTTTCTCGATGTCATTATTGGTATTAGTAAGTGGTTACTTATTAGCACTAAGCATTAATTATTAATATTAATAAGAGCTGTACTGAGCACCAGTAGCCTCCTGTCTGCTATGTCCAACATGGGCCATTCTAGATCATCAGCTTAGGGGATGATATCCTAAACATGAGGGCAGATGTAGACCAAGCAGCAAAGAGCAGAGCCGGAGTCTTGTCAGGGAGGGTCTTGTTACAGGGGCAAATCTCCTCTGGCCTCCAGACGGCCTTGCATAAGTAGACAATGCATTAAAGCCCCCATGAGGATAAACCCACATTATCTGTAGGAGAAAAGCAAGAGTCAAACTTGCTTCTGTAAGTCAAGTGTGCCCCAAAGATGGGCCGCATCAACGTGACCTGGGAGCTTATTAAAATGTGGTCTCAGGCCTCTCCTGGGCCTTCTGAAGAAGAACATGCATTTTGCATAATTCCAAAGTGACAGATTCACACATTAGAGTATAAGGACCCCAGCTAGAGTCTAGTGATTCCCTAACTTTATGGCATAGCAGAATCCTGTTGGGAATTTTGAAAAATCCCAATGTCCAGGCTTTATCCCAGACTGATGAAGTCGGAATGTTGCTTATTATCCCTTCTAGGTGAGATCACCTGTTTAGAATTCCTCTGCTCTCAGGAAGCCTCTGTGCTTTTCTTAGGCATCAGTTATCTGATGGAGGTAGAGGGGCTGAGTGGTGGGAGAGACTGGGGAGGCTTGCTCTGTGTCCCCAGGCACTTTGCTAGTGGCCTCTAAAGATGAAGGCCTCATCATCAGTCTTTTGCATTTAGGGAAGCCTCCGTTTCTTATCTCTAACGTGATGGTGGCAATACTTACCCCACACTTTGGTTATTGAATTCTAAAGCATCTATTATGAAGCTTCTTATTTCTTTCTCCTCCTCACTATATGATCAGGCCAGAAAGGAGACCATTGTCATGGAGGTTAATTGATAAGGGCAGAGCTGACCCTATGGCTAGGAAGAGTCAATAGAAATTTATAGATGTGTGATTAGAGCATTTTAGAGAGACATTCTCCTTGTCTTTCTCCCTTTTTTCATAGTCATATAATTTCTGTGTTGGGTGCATTGGTGCCAAGAGTTAGGACTACATTTCCCAATCTCCCTTGCAGCTAAATGTGAACATGTGACTAAGCTTGCATATCAGTTTCCAGGAATCTCCCTTAAGAGATAGCTTGATCATGCTGCTGTGTTCCTTCTTGGTTCCTGCCATCATCTTGCAGCTTGAAATATAGGGGCGGCTGCCTTGAACCCTGAAGAGGGGGATTATCCACTAAGGGGTTTGGAGCAGTGAGCTGGAAGAGACAGGGTTCTTGAAATGTTTGAGGTACAGAGCTACTTCCATTTGGACTCGATTCATGTGATCATGAAATGAATTTCCATCTTGTTTACCACGATTGTTTTTTTCTTGTCTGACCTTAGCAACTGAATCTAATCCCAGCTGATAAACCATCTATAGTTTCTTCTCCACTGGCCAAAATTCCACTTCTGAAGATTTGTGTCTTTGGATGTTAAAGACTTGTATCACTCATTAGGGCAGAGCTCACAAACTATAGATTCCATAGCATGGGCTCAAGCTTCAGTCTTTACAGGTGGCATCCTTAGTGGGTTGCCCAGTGCCGGGAAACAGTGTGGACAACACTGGGGGGCTGAAAGGCAAGCAGAGACAGTTGAAGAAAATCTACCCTTTCACTATTGTGCCAACTCGTCTTGGGGACAATTTGTCTGGAGAAACAAATTGATTAGCTTGGATATGGTTACCTATTTTTTCTCTAATTTTTTTATTATTAAAATTGGCAAACACAAAAAGTTGAAAAATGTTACCATGAACAACCATACACTCACCATCTACATTGGTGATGTGAACATTGGTGCATACTTGCTTAATTCAATCTATGCGTTTGTCCCTTTGCCCAACCTTCAGCCCATCTTTTTTTTTTTTTTCATTGTATTTCAAAGTAAGTTGCACACATTGATATGCTTTCTCTTGACTTCTTCCCTCTTACTTAAACTTTGTTCACTTTTATAACTTCGCTGTTTCTGTTCAAACCCATTTCCCTATGAGGAAAGAGAGTGGGAGCTCCAGGGCCAAGAATTATGACCTAGAAATTTTTCTCTTGACTCTTTCAACCCCCAAAATTACAGGGCAGTGAGAGGAAGATGGAGACGTTATCCTTCCGGAGATAGCTTGCTTCCTCACTCTCCACTCTTAAATTTGCTCTAAGATGGGTGCATGGGTGGCTCAGCGGTTGAGTGTCTGTCTTTGGCTCAGGGCATGATCCCGGGGCCAGATCGAGTCCCACATCAGGCTCCCTACTTCTGGAGCCTACTTCTCCCTCTCCCTCTGCCTATGTCTCTGTCTCTCTGTGTCTCTCATGAATAAATAAATCTTTTTTAAAAAAATTGCTCTAAGATGGTTCTCTAGATTTCCTTGAGCCCTACGGTTCTCGCCCCTTGTCTGACATGTGCCATTTACTTCCATGGCTTTTTGAGGTTACAAAGATCATTCCTCCTTAGCGAGAATCTTCTCCATTCTCTTCAGCTCCATTCTCTTCATATCTTCCTGCATACGCTCTGCAGTGCAGCCTGCCTCTTTTTGTCTTCTTAGGGCATCTGCCCAGCTGTTCTGTCCATGTCACCCTAGAAAATTAGCTCACCTCCCCTTTGCTCAAAGTTCATGTTTTGCTCTGTGCTTCCTAGCTTAGTGCTTACTGTGGCTGCAACTCAGTATTTTTTTTTTAAGATTTATTTCTTTATTTTAGCAAGAGTGAGCAGGGGGAGGGGCAGGGGGAGAGAAGAGAGAATCTGCTGCAGACTCCCCTCCGAGCATGGAGCCCCACCTCACAACCCTGAGATCTAAATTGTGACTTGAACCAAACTTGGGAGTCAGACGCTTAACCACCCAGGCGCCCTGACACCCAGTCCTCCTCCCACTCTCTGGAAACCCCAGGATATCAGACCTCCTGGAGCTGAAGAGTGAATGAGGATTTCAGGATTTGCTCTCCGTGTTTTCTGGCAACAGGAGAGGTACCTAAAGGGATTAGTTTGATTAAAGCTGCCGCCGCTGGTTGAAAACTCACGATGTGCCCGGCGCTTTGCATGTGTGCACATTACCTCATTTTATCCTTGCAGTAACACTTTGAGGTAGGTACTTTTATTTTTCTTCCTTTTGTAGATGAAGATGGACAGAGAAATAACTGGCCCATGCTTGCTCGGCTAATGAAAGTCTTCTAGAAGTATTTTTTGCATCAGGGAAGCACAGGTTCGAAAGGATGATTTTTACAGGGAATTTGGATCTAGTGTCTTATAGGGCTGCCCTTAGGTTTATATTTTCATACTGCAAGGTTTTTGTTTGTTTCTCGAGGCAATGTTTTTCAAACCAGAATCTTCAGACCCCAAAGGTTTATGAATATTCTTGTGTTTTACTACGTTTTCTTTCAAAGGGCTGTGTGCATTCTTCCAGCTTGAGAAACGATATCTTAGAAGCCAGGAAGGTGGTGGCTTCCCCCCCAGTCTGTCTCCTCCTTGGTGTCATGGCTCCCAGACTTATTCCAGGCCATGTAGCAGCTTCTCCCCTTCAACTAGGTCTCATAGTCCGTTTGGAATAATTTTCTTAGCCATCTTATCTGCACAGCGGGCTGGAAGAGGGGCCAAGAAATGAGAGGACTCAGGGAAAGGGAGAGGTGGATGAGGCTGTATTCCAGGTAGGAGACAAGTCATAGCAAAGGCCTGGAGGTGGGAATTTGCTGGATCTCTCTGGAATAGTGGGGAAGCTCATCACCTGTGGTTGCAGGGCTGAGGATAATAGCTGCAGGAAGGCCTGCAAGCAGCTTATCTGTAGAGCCTTGAATGCCAAGTTAGGAAGTCTGGACAATGCTGTTGGCAATGGGGAGCCAGAGAGGAATGGATGAGCAGGACCCTGCTCAGGTACAGTTGCCAGCAAAGCCTTGGAGGAGACAGAGGAACCAGGACAAGACAGGCAAGGTGGCTTCCCAGATGGGAGGACATGAGGTGAGGAGTGGACAGGGCTATTTCAGCCCTGAGCTGGACCTGCTGAGCTGCCCAGAGAGCCACATGGGAAAGGAGGCTCTCTGGTTCTGTCCCTGCAACATGCTGGAAGGAAAACATAAGCAGTGAAGATCCTCAGCTCTCAAACCCTAAATATAGTTTTTAGCTCTCCTTCTTTGGAAAGAAAATTGTTTAATTCTGCTTCTTGAGCTGCCCTTTGCTTCAGTGCAGCATAAGCTGAAAAGAGAGAAAATAATTATTAACCCAGAGAATCGAAATCAGTGCAATGTAGTCAGTAGTTCCCTGTATTTCTTGTAGGCACTGGAACTTTCTCTGCAGTGCTCTTGCCTGCACTGGGAGACCAAGAGTGGCCTGGTCCCCTGATCTAGTGACCAGGCTAGCCCTCTCCTGTGTTCACAGCCAGCCCTGCCTGCCCCCAGGAAGGTAAAGACCCCCACCCTGGCACAGCCTCAGCAGTCCCCTATTAGGTCACCCCTTGTATGTTCCCACCTCCCCAAGAACCTGAATAAGACCAACAGGGCTGTGGCCTTCAATGGTCAAGGGACATACCGAGAAAGCGAACTTTCCCATGTGGACAAAGGAAAGGCAAGGAGAGAGGGACCCAGAGGCAGGTCAGGGACTAAGTTGGTCCCCAAGCCCCTTGGCGTGACCGAGCCCCAGCACAGCTGTGACATTAGCAGCCGGCATTTGAAGCACAATAATAATTCTTCAGATCAAAGCAGCTCCGTCTTTAGACAATTATAGTAAAATTGAAGCTCTCCTCTAAAAGAAACACATGCTCTTGTTGTGTTTTCCCCCCGCCCCCTCCTTATTTTATTCTTTATGAACAAATTGGTTTTCAGGGCTATAGAAAGAACCGATTGGAAGCTTAAATTCTCACTGTCTGCCCAGGGGTGGATTCGCAGGGGTGGACATGGAACATCTGAAAGCTGATTTTTTTTTTAAATTGATATCCAAGAATAAAAGGGAGAATGGTAGGAAAAGCTGATCAGGAATGAATAAAGTCTCCTTTTAAGCTGAAATAACCCCCTCCCCCCATCTTCCCTCCAGAAAAGCCGGACTGTAATTGCTTGCAATCACTCGGCACAAATTGTCTGCTCGTATTTGCTTTTTAATTTTGTATAATCTGGTCCATTTCGCTCTCTCTGCCTTTGAGCTTAACCTCTCTCTTTTTCTCTCTCTCTCTTCCTCTTATTCCTTCTCTCTTCCTCTCTCTCTTTAATTCTTCAGGGCTATTCAAAAAATTAGTAATAATTCTCAGTGATATTTGATGGCTTTTACCAAGCAAAGGCACTCAGGGAAAAGAAAAAAAAAATACACACACACACATACACACACACACACACACACACACACACACCAGAATAGAATAGATCCAGGCTGCATCTGCTTCAATGTTCATTTCTGCTTCCAAAGTATTGTTTATTTTAGTGAATTAATACAGTTTCTTAAGGCATGGTAGACATTTTAATTAAAAACTAGACTGACCCCAAAGTGAGCAAAGAAAAAGCCAGAACAAGAGAGGTGATTTCTCAGGGTAAATGTGCATCATTTTCTTCTAGTTTTAAGCAGGCTTATGTCTACTGGCCCAACAGATCCCCACTTGCTCTCACTCTAACGGGTGTGCATTCTGTTCAATGTGCTGCAATGTCCGTCCTGCCACCTCACCAGCCAGTTTGTTGTGTCTGTTCTTCTGCTTGTATTTTAATTCTGTGGGGCCCAGTGAACCTGGAAGGAGACACATCCATTGGTATTGCTTACTTCTCAACTGTATAAAAGGTGATAGGGATGTGAGGGGGCATACAGGTGGGAGAAGTCCAGCAGTAAAACTCAATGGGCAGAAAAAAGAAGAAAAATAAAAAAAGATGTGGGTGTGAAGAGAAGGTAAACAAGGTGAAAAGCACAGGTGATTCAAGAAGCCACGGATGTGACTCAGATTCAAATATATGCTTTCTGTGGGCACCATATGCTGTGGTCTTCTGGAAGAGACATTATATGCCAAGAAAAAGAACTTTAGTTGAGCAGCATGGCTAAGCGTTTGATTTCTGTCCTGCTTTGGATCCTTACGGTGTGTTTGTTTACAGCTTACTTCTCTGTATTTCAGTTTCCTTCTCTGTAAGGTTAGAATGATGATATAACCTTCCTTAGGGGGTCGCTTACGTGAAATAGCAAATGCGAAGTGCATAGCAGATGCTTAGCATGCTTAGCATGTTTTAAATGTTCATTAACAAAAAAAATTAAAATAAAAAAAATAAATGCTCATTAACTATTTTATTATCAAATTACTTATCAGGATTCAATCAGGGAAGTAGATATGAATATTATGAAATAAAGAATTTATTGTAGGCATTAGAAGTGCACACTTAGGGAAGAAAGGGAGGAAGCAAGATCTGGAAGGAGAGCTAGAGAAACAGAGAAAAATCACTGGCCTGGTGGTTTCACTGCAGAATTCTACTACATGTTTAAGGAATTATCACCAATTCTACATAATTTCATCCAGGAAGAGGAAAAAGTAAAGATACTTTTCCAATCTATTTCATGAAATTAATGGTATCCTGATAGTAACACCAGACTAAGTACCAAAATAAAACAAAACAAAACAAAAACAAAAACAAAAAAACCCTGCAGGAAAACTATGGACTGATAAACCTCATGAACATAGACGTAAAAAAAATTTTTTTTTAATTTATTTATGATAGTCACACAGAGAGAGGGAGAGAGAGAGGCAGAGACATAGGCAGAGGGAGAAGCAGGCTCCATGAACTGGGAGCCCGACGTGGGATTCGATCCCGGGTCTCCAGGATCGCGCCGTGGGCCAAAGGCAAGCGCCAAACCGCTGCGCCGCCCAGGGATCCCCAGATGCAAAAATTTTTAACAAAATGTTAGCAAATACATATCAGCAATATACAAAAAGAATTATATACCATAACCAAGCAGGGTTTATTCCAGGAATGCAAAGCTGTTTGTGTATTCAAAAATCAAACAATATAATCCATCATATTAACAGGCTAAAGAAAGATTGCATAACTATATCACTTGATGCAAGAAAGCATTTGACAAAATTCAATACCTATCCGTGATAAAAATGCTCAGAAAAATAGGAAGAGTCAACTTTATAAAAAGCATATACAAAACCCTACAACAAACATTATACTTTACTTTTTTAAGTAGGCTTCATGCCCAGCATAGGGCTTGAACTCATGACCCTGAGATTGAAACCTGAACTGAGATCAAGGGTCAGACGCTTAACCAACTGAGCTACCCGTGTGCCCCACAAACATTATACTTAATGATGAAAGACTGAATGCCTTCCCTCAAAGATCAGAAATAAGGCAAGGATGACAACTCTCACATTTCTGTTCTACACAGTGCTGGAAGTTCTAGTCAGTGCAATGAGGCCAATGGAGGAAATTAAAGGCACAAGATTACAAAGGAAGAAATAAAATGATCTTCACTTCCTTTTTTTAAAAAGATTGTATTTATTCATGAAAGACACACAGAGAGAGAGAGAGAGAGAGAGAGGCAGAGACACTGGCAGAGGGAGAAGCAGGCTCCACACAGGGAGCCCAATGTGGGATTCCATCCCAGGTCTCCAGGATCACACCCTGGGCCGAAGGCAGGCGCTAAACTGCTGAGCCACCCAGGGATCCCCTGATCTTCACTTCCATAAGACATGATTGTCAACTAGAAAATTCCTAGGACTCTACAAAAATTAATAATAAAACCATCTAGAATGAATAAGCAAGTTTAGTAAAGCACATACAAGATACACATACAAGAACCAATTGCATTTCTATAGACTAATAATGGATGCATGAAAATAAAATACAGTGCTATTTTTAATAGCTTAAAAATGAAGGAATAGGTGTAAATCTAACAAAACATGCATATCTTGTATGTTGAAAACTACAAATACTGACAAGAGAAATCAAAGAAGACGTAAATAAATAGAGAGAAGTACTATGTTCATGGTTTGGAGTATTCAACATGGTAAAGATGTCAATTTTCCTAGAATTGATATATTCCTCAATGTAATTCCTATAAAAATTCCGGCAAAGTATTTTTGTAAATATACATGGAATTATTAAGAAAATTTATATGGAAATTCAAAGAAACTAGAATAGCTAAAACTGTTTTGAAGAAGAGTAAATATATGGGAGGAAATCAATCTATCCAATGTAAAGACTTGTTATCTCGCTACAGTAATCAATGCTGTGTGGTATCATCACACACATCAGTAAAGAAGAATAAAGAACCCTGGAATGGACCCACACAAATATGCAGAAATTATTTTTGACACGGATATGAAAGCAATTCAACAAAATAAAGATAACCTTGCAGCAAATGTTGCTGGTGCAATTGGACATCCATTGGCAAACAAAAATAAACTTCAACCTAAGTTCACAAAATAAACAGAAATTAATTCAAAGTGGATTGCAGAGTTAACTATAAATCATAACATTACAAAACTTTTAGAAAAAATAGGAAAAAGTCTTTAGGATCTAGGGCCAGGAAAGATTTGTCAGTGTTGACACCAAAAGCCCAATCTATATAAGGAAAACTTGATAAATTGATTCAACAAAATTAAACACTGGCCAAGAAAGATTTCTTAGTGTTGACACCAAAAGCCCAATCTATATAAGGAAAACTTGATAAATTGATTCAACAAAATTAAACACTCTTGCTATGTGGAAGATCTTTTTAGGATGAAATAATAAGCTACAAAGTGGAAGAAAATATCTTCCTATCC
This sequence comes from Canis lupus familiaris, assembly GCF_011100685.1. Taxonomy (NCBI): domain Eukaryota; kingdom Metazoa; phylum Chordata; class Mammalia; order Carnivora; family Canidae; genus Canis; species Canis lupus. The sequence continues at coordinate 79,619,073 of NC_049226.1, read as the reverse complement.
AACAAAGGACTAGTTCCTAGACTATATAAAAACTTTTAAAACTCAATGGTAGAAAATAAAAATAAAAAAGCAACGACCCAATTAGAACATGGCAAATGACATGAAGAGTCATTTCACCAAAGATGATATACAAATAGGAAATAAGCACATGGAAAGATGTTCAACATCATTAGCTATTTGAAAAATACAAATTAAAACCACAATGAGCTATCATTACACACCTATTAGATGAGATAAAATAAAAAGCATAGTGACAACACCAAATATTGGTAGGGACGCAGAGAAGCCAGATCATTCATACATTGCTGGTGGGAATGCAAAATGATACAACTGTTCTAGCAAAGAATTTCGGAGATTCTTAAAAACTAAACATGTGATTATATAACCCAGCCATTGTGTTCCTGGGCATTTAATTCCAGAGAAATGAGATATACCATGCAAGAACCTATATATGAATGTTTATAACAATTTTATTTGTTATAATAAAAAACCTGGAAACAACCTAGTCATCTTTAAACAAAGTGTGGTACACCCACACTGTGGAATTCAACCCACCAATAAAAGGAACAAACTATAGATACAGCAGCTTAGATAGATGAACCCCCAGAAAATGATGCTGAGTGGAAAAGCCAAACCCAAAAGGTTACATACTCTATGATTTTATGTATATAACATTATCTAATTGACAAAATTACAGAAATGGAGAACAGATTTATAGTTGCCAAGGACTGAGGAGAGAGTGGGAATGGGAGGGAAGTAGATATGGCTATAAAAGGTCAATAGGAAAGATTTCTGTGATGATGGAAATGTTCTATATCTTGACTGTATCAGTGTCAGGATCCTGGTTGTAATATCGTCCTGTAGTTTTGAAAGATGTGTCACTGGAGGAAACCAGGTAGAGTACATGTGACCTCTATGTATTGTTTCTCAAACTGCAAGTGAATTGGCAATTATCTCAAAAAAGTTTAATTGAAAGAAAAAAACAGCTCAGTACATCCAGTGACTCTACAAACTTTTCCACTTTTAAAATAAAATCAAGTTTTTGTGTTTTCTCTGGTCTTGTTGGAATTATCTTAGTCTATCTCAAATATATGCCTACTCTTTCTTCCTCCCCGACCTTATTGATACCCATCAACAGGTAAGCAAGTCGGGAGGAAGAGAGATGCTGTACAAGGCGGTGGATAAGTTTGTTTGGTTCACAAACAAAGCTCATTATGGAAATGAGCTTCTTAGGCAAGTCAGTTGGAGTACTCTAGACTGGAACATTTCTTGTAGGCAGGTTTTAATTGCCTAATATGAAACCTTATTGACATGTTTCAGTTATGTTGGTTCCCTAATTATTTCAAGCAGGGAGAGGAGAGTTTCCAGAGCAGGTGATCAGAAATCATTTTATTTTTTTTAAAGAATTTATTTGTTTGTTTTTTGTTTTTTTTAATATTTTTTTTTATTTATTTATGACAGTCACACAGAGAGAGAGAGAGAGAGAGAGAGAGAGGCAGAGACACAGGCAGAGGGAGAAGCAGGCTCCATGCACCGGGAGCCTGACGTGGGATTCGATCCCGGGTCTCCAGGATCGCGCCCTGGGCCAAAGGCAGGCGCCAAACCGCTGCGCCACCCAGGGATCCCTATTTGTTTGTTTTAAAGAGAGCAAGTGAGTGAGAGAGCAGGGGGAGGGGTGGAGGGAGAGGGAATCTCAAGCAGAATCCACCATGATTGTGGACACAGGGCTGGATCCAACAAGGTTGCCAGAGATGGCAACCTGAGCCAAAATCACGAGCCAGGTGCTCAAACAGCTGAGCCAACCCCACACCCAAGAAATCATTTTAGAAGTATTATCAAGAAAGAAAATATCATACTAAAGATTGGGGGATAAAAGTTGGGACAAGGAAGAGGTGAACTATAGTAGGGAGAGGAAGGTGATAAGCATGAGGACAAAAGCCAGGAGAGTCAGAGCAGTTCAAAGGTCAGGTATAAGGATTTTACTTGGATGTCTTAGGCAGCAGGTAACCACTCTGGGACTGAAAATTTTGTCTAAAAGGAAGAGAGAAGAAGAAAGAGGGAGAATAATAAGAAAGAAAAGGAAGTTATAAAGAGAGAGGGAGAGAGATTTAAGGATAAATTTTTTAGTTGACTAAAGAGGAGACAGAAAAAGGAGAATCAACAGCTATTACCAAAGTAGGAAACTATTGGGGGCAAGGGCTGCGATGATGCAGGCCGAAATGGCCCTGACACCTTTCTGTGAAGCCAGCACATCGAAAGTGACAGAAGGACCTTTCCAACTACTGAGCTCAAGCACCTTCTTCTTCAGGTAGTGTCAATCTTCTCAGAAGGAAGCTGGGATGGAATGCAACTCCAACCAGGCTTATGTGTCCTCAACTAGGCTGTGTGCAAAGAACTTTCCATGCATTATCTCTTTTAGGCATCACCATGAATCAGGTATTACTCCCTCATTTTATAGGTGACTGAGTGAGGTTCAGAGAGATTATGTGGCTCCTGCAAGGTCTTTCTGCTAGTAAGTAGCACATCTACCTGGAAGGAAACTTTCCACCTCCCACAATGCAATCAAAGCCAGTTGCTTCAGGGCTGCTACTGGTCTATGAAACGAGGGTCAGGTCTCATGGCCTCCATATTTGATGACCAGGATTTATACTCCCAGTGGGAGTGTCTCATCATTACCTCTTGACCCATCAGGCTAATTTCAAGGGAAATGCTACCCCATGGAAGAAAACTGTCGGTTTCCTCGATAAAAATCCTCCAACATTGGAAGGACTATATTGGTTTTAGGGGGAGGGAGGATATAGAAAAGGGAGTGAACTGGGTCTTCCAGTTTACTCAGAAACAGAAGGTGGTGGTCCCCCTTCATTTCTAAGATTGGTGCACTTCCTCCCTTCTAAATGTTATCTCTAGTGTGTCTGATCCTAGAGCTCAGGATCCTTCCATTACATCATACTGAAGGAAACTTATGGGATGATACTCTGACTGACCATTCAAGTGCTTTTGCCTGAAAGGTTATTACAAAATTTGAAAGGGAGGTAGGCAGAGAATTATCAATACTTAAAGTGAATGCGTATGGTTTTTGGTAGTTGATGGTTAGTAGTTTTTTGTTAAATAAATAAATTATCAAATGCAGCTTGATTCCATCTTTCCATCCAGATAGAACATAGTATGACATCTGGATCTCATTCTCCAGGCCTTGGAGCAGCTTCTCATTCATTTCAAGGTTGTAATTTTCATTTTGATGTCAAGGCAGCTACTTTTAGAACCGAAACAGAAGAGATGAAAGTTTGTGATTTTTGAGTGGCACCTCTTTTTTTTCCTTTACCATATTTGGCTTTGGTCTTTTCTATCAGAACATATTGTCCAATGTTTTCACAGTTTTTAGCAATAAGTGTTCTATGTCGAGAAAGTAAAATTTGCCCGAGATTGAATTGTTGTGGATATTTTGTAGAGGATGTAGCCCCAGTGACACTTTGTTTTGTGTTTATCTTTTTGCTTTGTGTAGTATGCAAGGTGATCTATGTAACCACATGTGCCTTTCTGTGCTGCAGAAGATGGATGGATGGATAGATGGGTGGATGGATGGATGGATGGGAGGAAAGGAAGGAGGGAGGGAGAAAGGAAGGGAGGAAGGGTAGAAGGAAGGAAGGAAGGAAAGGAAGGAAGGAAGGAAGGAAGGAAGGAAGGAAGGAAGGAAGGGAAGGGGAAAGGGAAGGGAAGGGAAGGGAAGGGAAGGGAAGGGAAGGGAAGGGAAGGGAAGGGAAGGGAAGGGAAGGGAAGAAAGGAAGGAAGGGAGGGAAGGGAAGGGAGGTCAATTTATCTTTGACCTTGGCAAAGATAAATTAAGGCCCAGGTTACTTTGCTATAGCAGCTGTTTTTTTCTGCTTTATGTTCTAATATCCTCAGTTTCCCAACATTGTTATTATAAATGATGGAAAGGAAGGGAGGAAGGGAGGGAGGGAGGGAAGGAAGGAAGGAAGGAAGGAAGGAAGGAAGGAAGGAAGGAAGGAAGGAAGGAAGGAAAGAAAGAAGGAAGGAAAGAAAGAAGGAAGGAAGGAAGGAATATCTTTAATTTGGAAATTGACCCCATCTCTAGCTACTTTAACAACTCAAGAAATTGAGAAAGCTCTTTCTTTTCTTTTCTTTCCAGGGACTTGAAGAGGGAAATGAGGAGCAGCTATAAAGTGTCCGTGTCTCATGACCCTGTCAGATTCTCAGGGAAATGAACATATATGGAAGGCTACAGGATTTCCTAGCAAAAGAGGCAGCAGGTTTCTGACTCTTGAAAAGAACTCTACCCTCTCTCACACATTCCCCATTGAAGGGAGTGCTCCTCCAGCACCCTGATCTTTTTTGGATTGTTTCCTGGACTGGAGAAGTCTGACTCAATTTTCCCCCAGGTAAGTGATACTTCTCCTTCAGATTCTAAGAATTCTAAAGAATAAAAAAAAAAAAAAAAAAAAAAAGCAAGGATAAAGAAATAAAAAAAAAGAAATAAACATTGCATTGTTTGGGAAAGGGCACCCATTGCCTGGGTGCTAGGGCATGTGCCGCAAGTGAAAATAATATTGGAAGCCTCTACCAACCTAGGTTACAGGATTTCTCCAGTTGTGCCCCCTCTGTCCTTCCCAAATCAAACATATTCCCTCCGTAAAAATAAATTGGTACCTGCTTCTTAACAAACAAAACCTTTGAGGGCAAAAAAAAAAAAAAAAGCAATATTAAAAAAAAAGAAGAAGAAAATTACACGTGTATTTTCTCCTGACATAGTTTTAAAAGCTGTTTGTAGCTGATTTACAATGCTCATAGTATTCGGCTTTTCATTTGAAATTCTAATAAGTGCTTTGAATGGGTTGGAGCTTGTTAGAAAGTAAAGGGAATGAAATGTCTTCACTGGATTGTGTGGTTTTACTGGCTTCCTCATGGATGTCCTAGTTCTCTCTTCACTGTCACCTTTCTTTCCATGGAATGTTGTTGAGTTGATAGGACAACAAAAGCCAATATGGAATCAGAGGATGGCTGTGTAGAACCATCATGTAGGCTCCATCTTTGCAGTCCTCTGGATCTATATTTCCACCTCTTGGCCTGCATATTCCTTTAATGTGCAAGTAAATTAAAAGAATTATTTTTTCCATTCTCAACAAGAAATTATCCTCTAAAAAATACAAATATAAAGTTTCTGGGAAGTGTTTGGACCTCTCAGATCAAAGGTGCTATTTTTATGGACTAAACATGGTCACTTTTGTTCTAAAAGCAAGTGTTAGCTGATATAAAAACCAGGCCTGTGCAGATCTCGGTTCCTATCAATAGGCCATGCTGTAATTCTATAAGCTGCCCCATCTGTGATGGGCACCAAACAAAGTTATAATGATTTTAAAAAAGGAAGTCAAGTCAGAATTCATTAATGATAAGCTTCCATTTCCAAATCATTTAAAAAATAAGTAGCATGTTCTTGGTGTCAAAGGTCTAATTCTCGTTTGGTCTGACCTTGGCAAAGATAAATTAAGGCCCAGGTTACTTTGCTATAGCAGCTGTTTTTTCTGCTTTATGTTCTAATATCCTCAGTTTCCCAACATTGTTATTATAAATAATGGAAAAATCTTGAATATTTGTGTAACATTATAGAAGATTTGTGACTGAAAGGATAGGATGTTACTTATGCAAACCATATATATCTCTTCCTGTGTGTTCCTAGTCACTTCTCAATCCTCCTCTGGCTCCTCTTCCTTAACCACACAGCCCCTTTCTGGGGGATGACTTTGTAACTTGGAAAAAGAAATAGGAATTGTGAAGGGTTTGAGTGGGTTGAGGAAAGAATAGAAGATGAAGAAATTGAGAACATGAAGATTGGCTCTTCTGAGAAATTTAGCTGTGTGAGTGAGGTGAAAGAGCTTTGATATTTGCTAACTAACCTGAATAAAATTTCTGGAGAAATGGCTGGATTTGACAGGTCTAATGGTCTCAATACTGTGTTCAGGGATTCAAAGAACACATGTGAAATCCTTATAAGATACTTATTCCCTTGGGATTGTCATCAGCTTCAAAATTGTAAGTAGTTTTATTGTCTGCTGTTTGCTTCAAAGAACATGCCATCTTTATGTCATCTGTAAAATAGTTTCAGGTTGCATAAAGTTGTCTGGATTTTCTCTCTAGAATAAAAGCAACAGGGACCCGAAATGGCAGCAAAGGCATGGCTGCATATTAAGGCCTCTTAGGATGTTCCAGGTATCTCTTGTTGCCTTACAAACCACCTCAAAATGCAGTGCTGGAAAATGATGATGAGTTTATTACTCTCCTGGGTTCTATGGCTCAAGAATTCAGATAGGGCGCATTGGGGATGCTGCCGTCTTTGTTTAGGGCTCAGGGCTAGTTGAGTGAGATTATTGGCTATGTTGGATTCAACAGCCGTGTCTTCATGTGACCATATTTCTGGCATCTGAAGAGATTGAAAAAATGTTTTACGTACCTAGGATTTCCTATGTGTGTTAGACTCCATGGTGTCTTTCTGCCAGCTAGAAGAGTTCGTTGTATTTTTAATGTGATTAAAAAATTTAAATAAAATAGTGATTTTTATATATAGACATTGATGAAAGATGTGTTTTTAAAGCAGTAAATTAAAATCTCATTAATATTTCAATGAGAATATTTTGTGCTTATCTGTTTCATCTCTATTTTTGACCTATGGCTTAGAGTTCACAGCATGAAGGAGATGGTGAAATCTGTTCACCATAAAATGTTAATTATAAGTAAATTACAGCACAAACGTTCAATCAGCCACATTAATTCTATATAAAGTGAATTATTGTAGCAGAAAATTTTGAAATGTGACTGAATTTTGTAATCTTCAGTTTCCTTTTTTCTTCCTTTTACGCCAACTCTGATTCCCATGTGTTTATTCCAGAAACTCTGAGTTCTTTGTGTAGAGTTGAGCTCATTCTACTCACTGTGTTTTCAAAGTTAAATACAGTGTGCACCACCCCCCTCCATCTCTCCAAATGATTCTGATTTGTACATAACTCTGTTTGCCCATGGCAACTTAAATGAAAGCTTTGATATTGTTCAAGCAGAGTTTGGCTTTTAAATGAAGGTGTTGGGTTTGTCATATGAAAGAGTTCTCTCCTAAAATATGATCAAAATGTCCTCACATTTGTCATATATATATATATATTATATATATATATATATTTGCCATTTTTCTCTTGGATTTAGGTCTGTTTTAAAGTTGCATTTTTTAAAAAATTAATTTTATAAACAAAAACCAATGGATCTTCCATCTAGGATCATCTTACAGAAAAATAGTAAGGGAATCCAAAATCTTACTCAAAGAGTAATAATAATTTAGAAAATGCTTAAAACATCCAGACTGCATATGGCAGCTAAGCTAATTTAATTGTTCATTAGAAACAAAAATACAGGAGCTTCCTTGAACAAGTATGCCTCTATATATTCATTTTATAATCAGAAATAGGGCTACTGCTCATTATTAATAGGATATTGAATGCAGTGACTAGATGCCGTTAGAAGATAAAAGATTTTGCAAAAAAGAAGAAGATACAGATTTTGCAAAATACTAGGGGGATTACTTTTTATTCCTTGGTATAACTAACAGTCAACTGAATTTAAATAAGTAGTCTAAAGGTATTGCAAGCAGGAGCTTTCAACTTGTAGTTATCTTCAGGTCTAAAGTATCTTATGATGGATCTGGTATGCCTCCTTCCACTTATCAAGGTCTAGTGCATCCTAGTGGTTCTAGAATGTTTATGTTAAAAATTTGGATCGTATTCTGGAGGATCCATTTCAGATCCCTAAGACAGAAGCTGCCAGCGCTCTCTGATTTCATCTCACCCACTGTGCTAACATTATTACTCAGGTATCTACTCGGTGACCTCGAGAGAACTCCATGACTTAATGGAACATAAAGAATAGTACATGTATTGTTGCCTACCAGTGTCTGGCTTCTGTATTAAGGATCAGTGTCCCCATTAGTTGAAGGAGGTAGTCTTTGTTCCCTCAGATAAGCCATTCCATTTAACACTCATTAACTCAACAGAAGGCTGAAACATCCAAGAAAAATGGAAATGCTTTATAGACTGGATTAATAAAGGAAGATGCAGAAATGGGAATCAGAGTACTACTAAGAGAAAAAAAAAAAAACTCCCGCTATAAGAGGGAGGAGGAAAAGAATTTCCAATTTGCTAATGGAAGAAGCTGTTAATCTGCAAATGTATGCAGGCATTGGTGAGTCCGCCTTTGACATGCTCAGGAAACCTTGAGGATTAAAATAGCTGAGAGAGTCAGAATTAGGGATCTGGTAACCATTAAGAGAAAAAAGAAGAATCTGCTTCCTAAGAGGCTAGATCTTCTAAAGAAAGTAGCAGAATAAACAATGTAGTAAAGTTGAAATGAGAGCTACTTTTTTTGGAACCATAAGCAGAAATAAATAAAAATAAAAATAAAAATAAAAATAAAAATGATGTGATGCTTCCATTATCATTTTCTCCCCCTTTCTTGATGCCCCAATTTCACAATCTGGGTTCTTAGTATCTTCCAGCTTCTACTTTTCTTTTCTGCCGCATATAAAATCATAAATACATTGATAATGAGGTGACAGATGCCTGTATTTTTCTTTTATAGAGCGATGACTACTGTTTTTTTTTAATAAATTTATTTTTTATTGGTGTTCAATTTACCAACATACAGAATAACACCCAGTGCTCATCCCGTCAAGTGCCCCCCTCAGTGCCCGTCGATGACTACTGTTTTTGTAAAAATTGTATATGTTCACATTTTAAAATTAGAAATGGAAAAGTACAAAAAAGAAAGCAGAGCTCCACTAAAAGTCTCACCGCTCAGTAACAGTCATCTTTCTCAACTGGTGAACACTTCGCCCAAAATTTATCATGTACGTAGAAAAAAGAGAAAAGCAAGAGAAACAGACACAATGAAGCGCCCAAGGAGACTGAGAAAAACTGAGATTTTTAAAGATTTTTAAAGATTTTTTGTATGACAAAAAAAAACTATTAAGGCCAATGGTACTAAATTATTTGGGGGGGTACTAAATTATTATATTAAAATTTAACAGAAAAAATTAAGAGGTGAAACTAAAGAAATTTTGGCTCCTGGGTGTGTGTGTGTGTGTGTGTGTGTGTGTGTGTGTGTGATGTTTTTCTTTAGAATATACTTCTTAAGTGATCTATCTATGATTAAGAAAAAAGATTAAGAAAAAACTTTGTCTAGATTCCTTATTCTTGTTTAACTTCATGTTTCGGGATTATATAATAGTGGTTGACTCCCTGCTTAAAAGATGAGAAAATTAGCACACAACCACCCAATTTCCTTCCTGTTTTTTGGTATTTAGTGGTTATTGATTTACTTTGTCAAAGTGGTGACATTTGTCATCTTGTTCTCAACCATGAATAACACATTACTTTTGTCATAATTTTATAGATCTATATTCAGATAACAATTCAATGCTCGATTCAAGTTTTTAGGCCTGTGTTCTTAGATTATTAAAATTCCATTTCTTTTTTAGTTGGATGAACTTTGTTTTTAAATAGACTTTTAGAAGACATTTAAATGCCACATTTTAAGCTTTGCATGCTTGAGAGTGTCTGTTGCCTTTTTATTCAAGGTGTAGAATGAAGGCATAGGAAGTAAAATAAAAATGAATTAATGAATAATTAAAGGGACACGTTAGCTGGTGGTAAAATTTTCAGATCATGCTTTCTTTCCTCAGAACTTTGGGAAACCTTTGTTCCTTGTCTCCTGGCACCGGGTACTGTCCTTTAATCACAAAGTTGTCATTTATATATTGATTGGTAGATAGACTAGTGGAGTCCATACTGGGAGTTCTTTCATATTTGAGAATGTCTCAATGTTGTGTTTGTATGTGAACATCAGCTTGACTGGATATGATTTCCTACAGAGCATACTTTTTTCCTTTAGCACCTTCTAAATATTGCTTCCTTGTCTCCTGGGATTAATGCTAGGGAAAGGACTGAGGATCATCTAATTTTTCTGTTTATAGAGAATTTGATTTTTCTACCTGAATAACTAAAAAACTTTTTTCTTTATCCTTTAAACTCAGCAGCTAAACCAGAATATGCTTAGCATAAACTAATTAGTGTCAGTTGTTCCTAGAATATACTGTGTCCTTAGATTGATGATCTATTTCTTGATTTTTTAAGAAATGTTTCTTCCCCATATATATCAGAATTTTATCCCATGTGTTGTATTCTCTGCTCCAGGGCCATTCATTATTTTTTTCTTTATCTCTTTTCCTTTTCATTCATTAAGATTATCTCAAGACTTTTCCCTCTGCCACGAATTCTATTTTCAGCCATGTTTATTACATTCTACTTATGCTCATTTATTTATTCATTACATAATGATGTTTTGATCTTCCATTTGTCTCCGAAGCTCCACAATCTTTTTCTTGTATCATTTTGCTACTTTAATAACCTACTGTTTAGTAACTATTTTAGTAAATTTGTGACATATTAAACTATTCTGTAGCACGAGTACTCAAAAAAATTCTATTTTTCTTTGGATTGTGTTTCCTTCCAGGTGAGTATTCCATCTCTCTTCTGTGTATCTTACTTACTTCCTTTTGAATGTTCCTTCTTTTGAAATCCTGACGTAATGTGGGGAGGTCTCTTACTGGATTCATTACCCTGGATGGGCTGTGAGCCTACTGATATCTCCCCCACCTCACATCTAAAAAGGCTGTCAAAATCAAAATCCAAATTTTCACATTTGGCAAATATCCTCACTCACTGACAAATGCCAGTGGGCTAAAGAAGGGCTCTTGCACTCCCTGTTCCTTTCAGAGTTCTAGAAGTCCCTTTAGTTTGACTGGCTTCTTGATTTCTCACTGTTCTATGCTTTTTAGATGTTTTAACACATAGGAAATTGTTTTTAGCCAAAGGTCTAGTTTAAAAGAATAAGTTTGCCATCATTAAAATATACAAGTCCCTTCATGTTTTTAAAAAAATTATTCACTCATTCATTCATTCACTGGTTCATTCATTCACTCATTCATTCTTTTGTCTGTTCTAGCTTAATATGTGAAGCCATATGGAGATCTTTTACACCAGCAGATGTTGGGTAAATCTTACTGCCCCCTTCTGACTTTATCTGAGACCTGTTTTTCCTCCTCCCAATAACTTAACACTCCATCCTGTTGTCCATATCCACAGTACTTTGTTGTTTTTTTTTTTTTAAGTAACATTTCTTTTTTTTTTAATTTTTATTTATTTATGATAGTCACACAGAGAGAGAGAGAGGCAGAGACACAGGCAGAGGGAGAAGCAGGCTCCATGCACTGGGAGCCCGACGTGGGATTCGATCCTGGGTCTCCAGGATCGCGCCCTGGACCAAAGGCAGGTACCAAACCGCTGTGCCACCCAGGGATCCCAATATCCACAGTACTTTGAAAGAGGGATTATTCTGATGGACTTTGTCTCAGAGTATCAAGACACAGAATCTCCTGAGATTCTGGTAAATGTCCCTCCTCAGAGTTCACTTCACCGAGTTGGGAATATATCTTATTACCCTGAAGCCCTTGCTCTAAAATATTGAGTCTGGGAAGTTTTTCCTGCCCCTAATAAGACTGAGATCATATAGTGGTAGGGCTTCCATTCTTAAAATTACTTTCCTGAATCAACCCACTCTGCTTTTCATTTGTTTCCAAACTGTGAGATATTCAGGGAAAATTCTAAACATTTTCTTTACTTCTTTCTACATTATTCTGATGTTCAGGGTCTAGTTGAAAGCAGCATTGAGGTACACCAAAATATTATCTCCTCCTCTTTTTAAATGATATTTTGAGGTTACACCATTTTCTTTGACTACCACTGGTGAGCATTTTGCTGATTTTTTTGTTCCTTCTGGTAGATATTAGAGCAGGGAGATTCTGGGTTCTTTTTTTTTTAAAGATTTTATTTATTTATTCATAGACACAGAGAGAGAGGCAGAGACACAGGCAGAGGGAGAGAAGCAGGCTCTATGCAGGGAGCATGATGTGGACTCGATCCCAGGTCTCCAGGATCACACCCCAGGCTGCAGGCGGCGCCAAACCGCTGCACCACCCGGGCTGCCCAGATTCTGGGTTCTAAATTCACTCCCTCATCTCCTCCCATCACATACAAACCTAAGATTCTGCATTTTAGAGAATGCAGAACCTCCTAGCAATATTGATGCTGTCCCAACTGAATGACCACATGTCTTTATTTGGATTCTCTTAGAAATAGACCCTGAGACAAATATCTGAGTAAAAGTGATTCTATCTGTAGGGTGAGCCGAGGACCTAGAAGAAGTATGGGGAAGCAAAGTAGGGAAGAGAAGGTGCTAAGAAAGAGTATATTAGAAAGCAAGTTGACACTGTGGGCAACAGAAGCTTAGTTTAAATAGTAAAACTCAAAGAGTACCTGGGTGGCTCAGTTGGTTAAGTGTCTGCCTTGAGCTCAGGTCATGATCCCAGGGTTCTGGGATCAAGCCCCACATTGGGCTCCCTGCTCTGTGGGGAGCCTGATTCTCCCGGTCCTCCCACTTGTGCTCTCTGTCACTATCTCTGCCTTTCTCTTAAATAAATAAATAAATTCTTTTTAAAAAATAATAAATAGCAAAACTCAGAGAAAAATGGATAATACACACGTTATAGTTATCCCACCCAAGAGAAAAGGGAGCTGGTGTTTTTATACACTAATTCCTGTTATTCATTGGTTAAGACTTGCTCCCAGGAATGTTAATTCCCTTTCATATTCTACCTGCCACATGTTTAAGCAGTGCAGCAGGCTCAGATGGCCAAAGAAAGAGCTCAATGAGATGTGGTCTCTAGAAGTTGGAAGTTGGGCTGTCATGCCCTGAAATGGCAAAATTCAAGGGAAGATAAGTAGGACATACTGTGTGATTGTGAATTTTAGCTCTCTTGGCACTTGGATAGAGTAATACTGGGAAGAAAAGAGATCATCCTAAGGCTGTTTGGTGGTTTCCTCCTTAATACCAAGTGTAGATCTTAGGCAATGTTCCCTCTAGTTTATATAGCTATATCATCCCTTCAAATTCAGTGGATGCACTTAGAAAAAATTAGGGGAAATAATTTGGGAGGCCTATACAAGGGTGAGGGGCAGCTGTTTTAGTTAATAAACTAGAAAAACCATGGATACTTTCTAGAATTAAATATATGTAATGACATATATGGAGACACACATGAATTCTACCCTATATATATATATATGAAAAAAATTTTTTTGATGAAAATGTTTTTATAAGAAATGAGTATAGGTGAACACAAAATAAATGTAAGATGCAGAATGTTAAATGGATACTATATGGACACTTCAATTTAGAGCATTAAGAATGTTGCTGAATTATATTCCCATCTGTTCTGATCTGACATACAGAGAAGGAATTACATAGTTCTTATGGAGGCCACCACATAAATATACTCACCCACAATCCTACTTTCAAATAATCCCTTTTAGGGATGCCTGGGTGGCTCAGCAGTTGAGTGTCTGCCTTTGGCTCAGCGTGTGATCCCTGGATCGAGTCCCATATCAGGCTCCTTGCAGGGAGTCTGCTTCTCTCTCTGCCTGTGTCTCTGCCTCTCTCTCTCTCTCTCTTTCTGTGTGTCTCATGAATAAAGAAATAAAATCTTTAAAAAATCCCTTTTTAAAAAGTATCATACTGATTTCAGTTTTAGAAGGGACATTATTTTTGACTGCTATATATGTCATATGTTAGAATGGAGTCCCACAAATCCATCACTTTCCTTCTGTGTGAACTATCTAACCTAGTGGCTAAAAAGTGGTCAATTACATTAAACCTGAGAGGAGTTTAGCAACTTGTATTAGCAAGCAAGTTGACATTGTGGGCAACAGAAGGTTAATTTAAATAGCAAAACTCAAAAGGTACCTGGGTGGCTCAGTTGGTTAAGTGTCTGCCTTGGGCTCAGGTCATGATCCCAGAATCCTGGGATCAAGCCCCACACTGGGCTCCCTGCTCTGTGGGGAGCCTGATTCTCCTGGTCCTCCCACTTGTGCTCTCTGTTGTCCACAATGCCAACTTTCCAAGCTTATTGATTAAATTAGAGAGAAAATGATCATGTTAAATACAGCAAGTTGGGAAATTCCAGTCAACTATTTTGCATATAAAGTATATATAGGGATCCCTGGGTGGCGCAGCGGTTTGGCGCCTGCCTTTGGCCCAGGGCGCGATCCTGGAGACCCGGGATCGAATCCCATGTCGGGCTCCCGGTGCATGGAGCCTGCTTCTCCCTCTGCCTGTGTCTCTGCCTCTCTCTCTCTCTCTGTGTGACTGTCATAAATAAATAAAAAATTAAAAAATTAAAATAAAAATAAAGTATATATACAGAATAGTATACTCTGAAAGGTAGGTGTATTTCAGAAGTCCCACCCAAGGGATTTGAACTGTGTGTATATTCGTGTTGTAAAAAATACCAACTTGCTTCAATCCTTATTTAAAAAAACGTTTTGAGTGTTCTGTGTATATTTTACTGAAGAAAAGCTAAAGCTAGGATGTCAGGTGGGTAAAGGAAGAATGTCTTGATAGTTACTTATGTTATATATATGTTACTACGTATAATATAATGTAATTATCATATATTGTGATATTTGTTTCTCTTTTAAAATAAGAGAAAGCCAAGAAGTAAACTTAACTACTCCCATATATTTTCTGTGGATATTTCTGAGTAATGATTTTCCATATATGTGGAGGGAGGAAGGGAGAGAAGGAGGCAGGGACTAGGGTAGACCAGAAGGAATGTGAAAGAGAATGAACTCCCCAAAGTCATGAAGCCTTGAAATCCTGAACTTTGGTTTCCATTAGCAAGAGATTTGGGTCAGACGTTAGAAACAACTTTTTGGTAGGCAGAGTGGATAAATAAACAGAGCAGATCTCTAAGGGATTTTGGAGAGTGCCCCCTTCTGAAGTGTTTTAGAGAAGAAACTACCATCTTTTATGAAAGGCTTATGTGAAAGGTCTAGGCCAGAATTTGAACATTATTATAATGCCTTGGAAGCTCTGCTTATTCTGCGAAGGGGGATTATCTATTGTTTTAGGAAAATGTACCTTCAGAAGCACATCTCAGTAACTTCCATCTATAAAACCATCTGCTTTACCCAACCTCTTGGTTTCCAAATCTTTACAGTATGTCACTAAACATTTGGGCTGCTCCATATCCTTGCAGATTTGTATCTTCCACTCTTGATGTGTCATTGGCACGTTAGCTCCAAATTCATCTATGAATATACATGTTGTCATGGGCCAAATGTGTCCTCCCTCCCCCCACCCCCAAATTCACCTATTGAAGTCCTGCTCTCTAGTAATTCAGAAGATGACTGTATCTGGAGATAAGGTTTTACAGTGATAATTAAGTTCAAATGAGGTCATTAGGGGAGCTTTAATCCAAGAGGACTGGCATCCTTAGAAGAAGCAATTTGGACACAGCTGTGTACAGAGCAAAGGTGATGTGAAGGCACAAAGGGAAGATGGTCATGTCTAAGGCAAGGAGGGAGACCTCAGGAGAAACTTGGTGGCTTGATCTTGGACTTCTTGCTGACATCTGGATCTTGGACTTCTGGTTGCCAGACCTGTGAGATGACAAATTTCCATTGTTTAAATCCCACCCCACCCCACCTCACCACCCCAGGTTTGTGCTATAGTAGCCCTGACAAACTTACACAGATGTCCTTCCCTTCTTATCATGTTTCGCTGCCCTTTGCCTTCCCTTGGATGAGCAATTAGGCTAACATTTCTTCTCCTTCCAGTCATCCTTAAAACATACCCACCTTCCCTTCCTCAGGTTTCCACCCACGTATCTTCACTCAGAGCCGTCATTTCCCTGCTGCCCTACCCAGGCCTCCATCAAAGAGGAGAGAAAACATTGTGAATACCGAGACTCTGACTGGTGATCAAGTTTTCATGCACACAGATGTTGTCTTCCATCATTTCCATTTTTAAAAAGGTGCACATTTTCGAGTAACTTATGCATTTGTGTGTGACACATTGCAGTTTGCAAAGGATTTTTGCAGATCTAACTTTGCTTAGTCCTTCCCCCATTTCAAGTCAGTGGCTTTTCAAGATCCTGAAATCCAGAGAGGTTAAGTAACTTGATCAAAATTACCCAGCTAGCAAAAGGTGGAGGTGGAATTTGAACCAAGGCGAAAATAAGGATTGTCACTATTTCCCACTGCAGGATGGTCAGCAGAGCTGTTTTATGGTGGGGCTGCTTTTTTCTCCTCTGAATTGGACATTCATGAGCTTTGTGTTGATATGCTTCATTACCTCTGGCTAGGTACTTGCTCACGAATCATTATTACCCCAAATAAATTGGAAGCTCTGGGGAGGCAGGTTCTGGGCTGTGCTTCCTATTTAGTTATAGTGTTTGAGGAATGTTTGTTGATTAATTGGTTAAGTGGACTTTTTTGCCAGAGAATTTGGCACATTTCCTGGCATCCGATTTTCCAAAGATAAATGCAGAAGTGACAGGGATCTCACAACACGGATCTGGTCATTTTAGACAAAGATTAGGAATGGGTATGTATAAAAAAAATACTATGGATTGACATTATATTATAATGATTATTACCTCTATTTATATAGCATTCTCTCTCTCTCTCTCCCTCTCTCTCTCAGGGGTTCATAGTCATTTGCAAGCAGTGGGCCTTATCCTGCTGCTAAACAGAAAATAAATTGCTTATCTCTTGGAAGAGAATTAACTCTTTCAGGACATTGGGGTACCACTTAGTAAATTAGTAATCCTCTAAATGGCACTCTAGATATGTAAGATCCCCCGTATAAACTGGAAAATGAACACATTCCCAGTGCTTAAAAGAAATCAGGGCATGCCTAACAGAAATCAGACAGCAAGCTTAAAATATATGTAATGTGTTAGTCTCTCTCCTCTAATAATTTTGTGTTCCTTCTCATGGAAATCTGTTTGTGACTAAAGATGAATCTATTTGCTAAAAGCTGGCACTTCTGATCTTTTAACCTAGCAATATGAGAGCAATCAAGGGGAAGGGGGCAGATAATAGTGTAGTATAGAGCAGTAGTAGTAGATAGATAGTAGTAGATAGAGTAGTAGTGTTTATATGCACCTGATCAGTGACGATTTGCTCGGCTACACACATTTTGAGAAATTGATGAGTAAGAAAGAAAGAAAGAAAGAAAGAAAGAAAGAAAGAAAGAAAGAAAGAAAGAAAGAGAAAGAAAAAAGAAAAGAA
The DNA here is from genome assembly GCF_011100685.1 of Canis lupus familiaris. Classification (NCBI taxonomy): domain Eukaryota; kingdom Metazoa; phylum Chordata; class Mammalia; order Carnivora; family Canidae; genus Canis; species Canis lupus. Next base: position 79,601,830 of record NC_049226.1, on the reverse strand, counting down.
AAGAGAGAAAAAAAGAAAAGAAAAGAAAAGAAAAGAAAAGAAAAGAAAAGAAAAGAAAAGAGAGAAAGAAAAAGAAACAAACCCCAAACATTTGAAAGGCTTGCCTTGATAGTTTCCTTAGATCCTGAAAATGTATATCTACTACCAGAATAGTAGTGAGTTGGATTTAGCCCCGTGGGTCTCCTTGGAACTATCCAAGCTGGGTAAGGGTTCAACCATGAATCAATAGTAGCTTCAGAAATTCAACTCTTAAGCAGTCGGAAATGGAGTTGCGGACATTAACACAAACCCATATATGCTGGAGATTTTCCACTGCTGGCACGGAGAGACTGGAATGGTTAATTGGTACTGAACTGGACCATTTTTTAAAAATAAATAAATAAAACAGATCAACTGCAGGCTTTCTCTCATTTTCCCTTTCCTTCTCTTGTTCATCTCCCACCTGCTGCCTTTCAGACATTGCTTCCAAAATTATGATCTGACCACTTCATCTCATTTAACATTTTTGGAGTTCACTCATTGACTCAGATGCCTCTTGGACGCACTGGCTCGTTGAGGTGTTGCTACGCTGAATTCTGATTGTAATTCAGTAACACATTATTGATTGTTGAGACTTTCGGTTTATGTGCAATGAGATGGGATTTGGAAACTGGTGCTGTCTTATTGACTTTCTGATTTGTGCTGCTGGGAAGCTCATTGGACGGTCAAATGGGTGGCTGCCAAGCAGTTTGGCAGGTCAGGGAACACTCTGGTTATTCCTCTGAATCGCGTAGCATGCCCAACGGCGCCCTCTCCCTCGGATCCCAGGCGCTCAGGAGCAGTGCATTTGACCACTAACTGCCACGCTTTTCCCTCTCCCTCACCCCACACCCAGGAGTTAGTCTCTCTCTGAAACATCATCCCTCCCCTTTGGTTTGTGCTTTCCTCTTCCTGCCCCACTGACAGCCAGCTGCCAGGGGCCTCTTTACACAAGCCTCAGCTTTTCAAGGTAAATATGCCACGTAAGTCCAATTTCAGCAATCCACACACCTCTGAGCCCCTCGAACTCCAAGGAGCATCCTTAAAGAGAAGAATCAGCAGGCTGAAATCAAAGGAGATCAGCAAAATGTCTTGAAAGAGGAAAGGAAAGATGAGCCCCATAGACTAACGGCCTTCATTTTTCCAGGAAGCCATGTGACCGGCGACAAAAATAAACACTAATGGGGAAAGTGTACATTCGGTCTAATTGTATAATTGCAGGTTGCTTTCTGTACATCACACAGGGACTGAAGCGTTGCAGCACCGGGAAGCAGCCCCGTGGTTTCCCTCCTGCATGTGTAAACATTTTGCAGTTAGTTGCGCTCTGGCAGAAGTAAAAATCCAAATGTACCAGGTTTGAGGATCCTAGTACCTATTACTCACCATCTCCAGATGAAGGTCAGTTGCAGTAGCGCTCTGAGCCCAGAGGTAGCAAAGTGAGGTGAACAAAGCTGGCAGGAGAAACAGAGCCACTAATTCATCTCCCATGTGGCCCTTTTAATATTCCAAACCACATTTAATCATCAAGCAGTACGTTGAACCAAGGAGCCTGGTCAGCAGTGTCCTTCTGCTGACTGACTTTTCAAACTTTTTAGCAAGTAAGGAAGCTGATGGATTTCTTATCTCCCCGCCTACTGCTGATACTAGACCCTCAGAGACTTTTCTGAGGATGAACAAATGAGGTTATGTTCATTTCTTTTCGTTTTGCCAGAAGGGCAAAACCCCCATTTGGTTCTATCCTAGGATGGTATGAGACTTCCCTTGCCTAAATCTCCATCTCTCCGTTTTTGGCATTTTATTGCTCACGTATTTCACTCTCCTCAGCAAATGCAGCCACCACTTCCTGGCTCTGAGCTCTCAAGCATCTTTGTCTCTGATCCTGGCTGCCATTTCCTTTGCTGTTCGTAACCCCAGTCTCCTCTTGAGTAGAAAACATCATTACAGCCTGGGCAAGTGGGAAGTTTTTTACAAAGAGGGCATTTGCACTGGTGTTGTTGCAGTAATTACATTTTCTTTTCTTTTTTTTTTTTTTTAAAGATTTATTTATTTATTCATGATAGACACAGAGATTGAGAGAGAGGCAGAGACACAGGAGGAGGGAGAAGCGGGCTCCATGCCGGGAGCCCGATGCAGGACTCGATCCCGGGACTCCAGGATCACGCCCTGGGCCAAAGGCAGGCGCCAAACCGCTGAGCCACCCAGGGGTCCCCACCACCAATTATTTTCAAATTTTCAAGGAAGCTGGGAATGTGGAAAGAGTTTGAGGTTCTAAAAATTCTAATTTGGCACAAATTTTGTAATAATTATTAAGGGTTATCATTAACACATTATTATTTTTCCACTTTATAACTGAGAACTTTTTTAATTTCTGAATTCTGTATAACCCAGAGGAAATGCATCAATGAATAATATGATCTGCATTTGATATTTGTTATTTTCCCTGTCAATATGGAAAATTGCTAATTCGCAAGAACTTAAAGTACATTTGGGTGATTTTCTTTCATCTAGTTATATGCATCTTGTAATTTGCTTCCACATCCTCTTCACTCATGATTTTTGTGTCTTTGTTCAAATGGCCAAGACTGCCTTTGAGCCACTGAGTTCATAATGATTGATGGACTTATCCTAGGGACCGAATTATCAGCATCTACCCTTCTGCAGGGAAAACATCTTTACCAGGGAAGATCCAATTTTTGTTTCCCCCTATTTGTTGTTAATCTGACTTTGTGATAATGTCATCAAGCCTTATTCTGTACTTTTTCTTGATGAGCTAGAATTCTCTGGAGCTGAGAGTTGCAGGCATGGGAGAGAGTGATAAACTGGGACCATGGAATTAGGCAAATATACTTCTGACATTCCCTGCCTCAGACATAAAATTGATAGGCCCACATTGGCATTTCTTAGAAAATTAAGAATTAAGCTCTGTTAGAACATCTAACTCAAGAAAAGGATGCCAGAGAAAAAGTTGAACATCTGTGTTGAAAGAAAATATTGCCTTTACTTTCAGCTTTCTTTGGTGCCCATTGGTTTAAAAAGGAGGCTTACTATTGAGAAAGACTACAAAGGAATTTTCAAGGACCCCTTTGGTCTGCAAATACTTTGAAAAATTAATAGGCATTAATGCTTCATGGGCAAAAATGGGAAATAGGGCACACCTAGAAACGAGTAAGATACAACTTTCTTTTGATTAACAGTTCCAAGTTGGAAACAGTGTTACTCTCCAAAAGCTGGTAAACATAGACTTGTTAGTGAAAATATTAACAATAGATGACCTCATTTATTCAGAAATTACATACAGTATTACTGACTATTTAGAACAAAATAAGAAACTCCCAAGCAATGGCGGGGGAAAGCCTTCTAACAGAATAAATGGTATGACACCAAATGCACACACTAATACTGATTAGGTAAAAATCTTTAACATATTTTTGTTTAATATGTTTTAGAAATATTTTATTAAGGATATTTAAAGTGGAAACAAAGCTTTGATGCTTGAAGGTGTAAGTTCTAGTTTTCTACCATGTTCATACATGAATACCCTTTAATGCCATGCCAATAAGAAAGGCACTATTGTGAAAGACCCCTTTCCTAAAATTAATGCATTAACACTTTTTGTAGTTTGCAAGTTGAAGATAGTCACCAGGAAGGGAACTGAGCACCTTGTTCTTTGTCCTTTGTTACTTGTTAATTGTGTGACCCTGAACCAGTCATTTAATTTCTGGCCCTAAGTTATTTCATCTGAAGAATAAGGTATTTCTCCAAAATTAAGTTTCTCCTATTTGTAAGAAGTCAAGTGATTCTTAGGCATAATTGGTTCCAGTTGATTATATCAGGTAGCTGGTGGCCTCCAGGCCTCCCCAAAGGCTATGTGGCCAAGAGACTGAGGAAGTTTTTGTCTATGAGAAACCAGACTAACATGAATCCATTATAAGGCATCAGTGGAAGGAAGAAAACCATGATTTGGAACTCAGGAGAATCATTGACACAGATATGTGCTTTGGGTCAACCTCCCTAAGACTCTTATATGAATCCAAAGACCTGTTTTCAGTGAAGCTCTGTACTACCTCTAGAGAATCTGTTGGATTGCTTTGGTGTCCATCTACTGGAGCCTTAAAACAAACCAGAGCCAACCCCCCCACTTCAGCCAGGATATCAACTGGCTTCACTGCCTAGATGGTCTCAGAGAACACTGGGAGCCAGCCACAGGGGGCCCTGATAGCCACAGTAGCAATGGTGATGGATAGTCATTGTCCAGCACTCTGGGCCAAGGGAGAACTCACCACCCATTTGGGGAGCATCAGCAGATATGTTCTGGTGGGGACATCAGTGCTGGGAGGGCACCCTTGAGGTCTATAGGGCAACCCAGCCTTCAGTAACAGATAATCACTAATAGGCTGAAACTGCCCAAGAGGCAAATAGCAGTTTCCTAAAGTAACTCATTTGTGAGTACCTGTAGGAACCAACCCAATGAGTGGGGACACTTGAGGAGAGGCCATGATTCTATGGCAGCCTATGAGGGCACTAGACTGGGAGATAAAATTCATGACTGTGACTGTATCATGGCGGTTCTAATCCAGGGCAATTTTGCCCTTTGGGGACATTTTTGGCTGTCATAACTGGGGGGACACAAGTGCTACTGGTATCTGATAGGTAGAGGACACCAGTGTTACAAGATGCAGGACAGTACCCCAACAAAGAGTTACCTGGTCCAAAATATCAGTAATACTGGGACTGAGAAACCCTATGGCACCCCCTGCAAAAGTGACAAAGGAAAACACAGATTCCACCTACATACCCCAGGAACTTGAATGTGTGCCATATGGGCAACCAGTTTAACAATAAGAATGATTCTATGAAAAAAAATTAAAAAAAAAAAAAAAAAAAAAAAGAATGATTCTATGGTCATAGTAACACAAATCATATCACTAATAATAACTAACATGTACGGAGTTTTATCTGTTACCTGTTAGATTCTTCTAACCATTTCACAGGTATTCACTCATTTCATCTATATCACAACTCTGAAAAGTATTCTTATCTACAACTTATAAACAATATAAATAGTGCTGGAAATGTATTAGAAAGTATCAGCCAAACTGTCTGTTTGATCAATTTGAGTGACAGCTCGGGCAGTCTGTGCAGAAGGGACCATTGAAGTCACTGACCTTGCTCATCTCTACCACCGTCACAGCAACTGAAAAGCAGGAGGCTAGCCCAGCACTCCCACACAAGCCTGTTCTGCATCTTGAGCTCAGCCCCGATTATGTGATCTGAGCACCTCCAAAAGCAGATTATTGTTTTCTGTGGAGTTGTGGGGGGCGGGGGGGGGGGGGGACTGCAAAACCAGAGACAAATCAGCACAGCACAAGGTCACATGGAAAGGAGTTGGCAAGAATCCAGTGACTCCAAGGATCTGTTCAAATGGATCCTGAAGCCTCCAAACTGTTTTTGCCTCAATTATTCAAACACATGCAGATTGTTTGTAAATTACCCAGATAACTGGGGCACATTAGCCCTGCCCTGTTTTTGTAGGATTTTAGTAGATCCACTAATGAGAGGGACTAATTAGTCCTTGAGTCCATTGTTCTGTGGCATTGGTGTCTTTAGAGGAATACCACAGCCCTCCCATTCACCTTTTATCCCAATCAATCGCCTTGTATTTACTAAGGGCCCCAGGAGGGGGGTGCGGGAGGTGTAGATCATTCAATTTGTCACAGCACATATTTTCAGTATTATGATAAGAAGACAAGGGACTCTGCATTTTGTCAACTCACAAGGCCAAGATCGATCAGCAAATAGATGGGCCTCCCCGTATTCTGAATTAAAGTGTGTGTTTTTTGGCGGTTTATTGACAGTTGATAACTACTGACCACTAGTCCTGATAGAGTTACAAAGGTCGGGTCAAAGCAGGTCAGAGCCACAAAGAATGCCTCCCGCTCCTGGAGCCCAGCACCGTCCCAGAAGGGATGTGCAGGTCAATAACTAAGCCACCTGTAGGGTCTGAAGTCTTTTCCAGACTTTTTCCTTCTAGCTGTGCCGTGAACCAGCCCCTGTGCAGCCCCATCCTCCCTTTTTTTTTTTAAAAAAACCCCAACGTGGCTGCTGCCCTGGGGGTCCTGCGAGTGCCAGTGAAGCCAGGACTCCACCAGCAAGGACAAGAGGCTCCGTGATGTGGGCCTAGCTCTGCGCCCCACTCCAGATGCTCTTCTGAAAGGGGTTGCCAGCACAGGTCGCACTCCTGCCCAGGACCTCAGAGAGTTAAGGACACATAGAAGCAAAGGAAGTAGCCGTGTTTATGGCTCCCCCATGAGTGCCAGCCCTCCTGCATACCACTCTTGGTAAGCAGGAGTTTAATTAAAAGCCTTTCAGAATGCCTCTCTGCAGCTGGGGTGGGCCTCGGTCACCAGGAGGGGCCTTTATCAAGTGGATGTGAAAGCATACGAATGATAGGTCTTGTTCCCAGGGAATGTCATCAGGTCTGCCTCACTTGGTGCCTTGCTGGAGAGGAGAGCAGGGTGACTGTGCCCATGTGTTTGATGCAGTATCCATTGTCTACCTGGAAGATGCAAATGATATTCAAATTTGGTTCCAGTGTACAGGCTGCTTGCATATACCCCACAGCAACCCTCAAGCAAGTGACTAATGGGAACATGTGTTCTTTCTATTTTTATAAGGCTGGGAGAACAAGGGGATAGAGGGCTAAGCTTGTGGGGTTTGAAATCTCTCTTTCCGGGGGACTTGCTGCTGTCTGGAATGATAGTAATACCCAGTGGCAGCTCCATGGCAATGGCCCAGACCCGCCTAGATGCCTGGCTCCTCGGAGGCCCTGAAGCTGGGTAAATGGCCCTGCCTCTCCCTCCTATTCAGCCAGAAGAAGACAGACCAGGGGACACACGAGGGCTCTCAGGACAGTGGCAGGACCCCCTCTGTCTCCTTCCTGATGGCTTGCCCACGTATTAGTCTTGGCAGGCCTTTATCTCAGCCAACATCAGTGGCGTGATTGTCCTCCGCATCATTGTTGCTGATCCCATCTTGGCCTGGGTTTCTAATTAGACGATTTCTGCTAGGAGGGAACTTGAAGTTGCCTTAAATAAAACCTGTGCCTCTCGAAAGCCTCTCCTAACCTCTTACAGCCCAAATCGGAAAAAAGTCAAAAGAATGATTCTATCCAAGACAATCTCAGTATCAAAACTCCATTGTTGCTGCTAAGCCCCCGTTGCTGATACTGTTGTGATGGCCGCGGTGGGCCTGCCACACGGCAACTGCCTCTGCCTCGACCCAGCGACCGGGAGTTGTGTGCGAAGAGGACAAACAAGAGGCAAATGAGCCCTTTTCTATGAAAGGTGATCTCTTACTGTGTGAACAATGTGCAAGAATCTGGAATGCTAGGATTTGAAGGGATTGAAACAGATTGACCCAACTGGTGACATCCAACAGGACCGTAAAAAAATCTTTTCTGAGCGGAAGGAAGTGGTTTGGGCTCGGGACTCCTCACCCCTTTGTACAACAGTCTAGCTCCAACTAATTTGTCTTACAGTGTCTATTTCAATAGCCAGACTGTAAAATGAGTTATGTGCTAACTCCAGTTGACTATCCAGGCTACTCGCATGGCTGTGATGAGGACCTTGAGGCCAAATCCAAGATCTTTGAAAAGGAGGCCTGTAATCGCCAGTCACAGGACTGGGAAGTCATGGCAACTATCCCAAGTGTCAACTTAAAAAAAAAAAAATGGTTCTGAGATTTTGAGAAGTTTAGAGACCATCAGACTCTATTTTCTTGCATTTAGATGGGAATCTTCATTGAAACCTAGGCATAGGGCAGCCAGGGTGGCTCAGCGGTTTAGCGCCACCTTCAACCCAGGGCGTGATCCTGGAGACCCTGGATCGAGTCCCACATTGAGCTTCCTGTATAGAGCCTGCTTCTCCCTCTGCCTCTGTCTCTCTTTCTCTCTCTGTGTCTCTCATGAATAAATAAATATAATCTTAAAAAAAAAAAGAAACCTAGGCATAGATACATGTTGATTTTAGTGATGAATTTTACAAATGCTCATCGTAAGTCTTTATCAGCTGAGAAGTTCTTAACAACCTCTTGGTATAAGGAAACCAGCTGGCTGCCTTCATAAAAATCAAACCTCCACCTTCCTCTTGCCATATGGAGGAAAATCTTGGGGATGACATTAGGATGCCAAGATCTAGTTACTTCTCCCTGTGTAGAAATCCATCTCCATTGATATTAGAGGAGGTCCCAGCTAGTCTCAGCAAGGCCATTGGGTATCTCTTTACCCTTGGTTATAATTATTCTTAGAGGTCTGGTGCTTTCTATGCTTCAAGGATTTTTTTTAAAGATTATTTATTTATTTATTTATTTTAGACACACAGAGAGAGGCAGAGACACAGGCAGAGGAGAAGTAGGCTCCCTACAGGGAGCCCAATGTGGGACTTGATCCTGGGACCCTGGAATCACAACCTGAGTCAAAGGCAGACACTCAACCACTGAGCCACCCAGGTGTCCCTGCTTCAAGAATTTTAACCACAGTACAAGCCCCTAACCTTCTTGGGTTTTCTTTCCTGAGGAAATAAATCATGGAATCATATATAAGAAAAGAGGGAATCATGTATAAAAAGATGCTCATCATATTATTGTTGCAAATAATTTTAAAAACAGATTAACTAATTGTCTAACAATAAGTCATTGAGTATATAAATAATGAAGATTTATGGATGTTATATATGTGTGTGGATATATACATATATATGGAATAGTATAAGGCTTGTACAGATCTTGCTTTTTTAAAAATATGAATGTTTTTGAACACTGAAGTGAAAGAAACAGCATACAAATTACATAAAATGGAATCATTGATTATTGTATATATGTGTATGCATATACCTAAAGGGGAGAAATACATATATACACACACACAGACATATGTGATAGAAAGTGATAGAAGAAGGCACCAAATATTGACAAGGACTATCCCTGAATGTGGGAATTGTGGGTGATTTGGGGGCCTTTTGTAAGTTTTCTCAATTTTACAAATGACTTTTACAACCAAAAACATGTTTACAAAAAAAATAAAGCCCAGGCTTCCATAAAAATTAGGGTCCTTTATTTTTAAGGGTATCTCTTCACCAACGTTCCTAGAAACAAGTTGCCGTAGAGAGCATCTATGAAGGCAGAGTGAAGTGAATTGATTTTTAATATCCACTTGTGATTAATATGTAAATTGCATTATTCAGTCTAAACAGAAAACCACTCTTTCTCTGATGTTAGTTCAGCCTCCTTTATCAGGGAAGTGGCTTTAAATTTTTATTTCTCTTTGCTTACGTGGCAAGCAAAATTCATGTCTTGTCGTGTGCTCAAGCAGCCAGAATTTGACCCGCTGGGCTGGCCCATTAAGTCCACAGGCCAGCAATGTGTAAGCATCGGAAATTCAAAGATAATTAGGATGCCATCCCTTCCTTGGAGGGATGTGTGGATTAAGTGAACACAGAAATGTAGACAACTAAAAGTTAGTCCTACGGTCACCTGTTACAATGCTTCTTTCTTACCACCTACTTCATACCAGGCTTTGTCCTATACGTCAATACCTGAGTACATTACTCGTATGTTCACATCAGCCTGCAGCACAGGTGCCATCTCCCCATTTCTCAGATGAGAACAGTGATGCTTCAGCGGCTAGCTGGCAGCTGGTAGAGCCAGGACTCAATGACTCATCTGCCTGGACTGCCTTCTAGTGTAAGTAACTTTTGCACCAAACTGATTGATGCTGGTAGAGAAGAGGAAACCCTCAACTCTGCCTGCAGGCCCTCGCTCCACATGGAAAGGGATTTTGTTTTTTATTTTGTCGTTTGGTCCCCTTTTGTTTCCTGCTGTATCCTTCGCATCTACAACAGTGCCTGGTAAGAATGTCAGGCGGGGGGTACTGTAGCAAAAGTGGCCAGACTGAGCAGGAAAAAATAAAGGACACCAGTTGAATTTACATTTCATATAAGCAGTGAATATGTTTTAGTGTAAGTGTGCCTCGTGCAATACTTAAGGTGTGCTTATACTTAAAAATTATTCTTTGTTAACTGAAATTTACATCATACTAGGCCTCCTGGTATGTCTCGCAACCCTGAGCAAGTGACTGTAGGTTGTGCTCAGTTAAGCTGGTGACAGGTGGGAAGGCCCTCCCCGATTATACAGGATGGACAAAGCAGAGTCATGAGCAAGGCACAGGGGGGTGAGGATGTCTGATTCGTGCAGGGAACTGTGGGCGGCATGTTGGAACCAGAGTGGGGAGCAGGCTTTGTGTCAGGAGAGCAGTGCCTGACTAGGTTTCCGAAGGTTTTTATTTCCCAATAACAATGGTCAGTAGGTGAGTAGCTGTCCCTTTTGTCACTTTTGTGGGGGTGACAAAGGAGACTGGGCCCTCCCAACAGCTGCACTCTCCTGGGCGAGCTTTGGATGTATATCTCTCTCCTTGGACCATACAAGTTCTTCTGTTTGTTATGCCTGTAGGACAGCGATTGGATTAACTGCTACCCTGGTAGGAGGTGCCCAGCAGAATTGTCCTGGTGTGAGGGTGACTGGGGGCATTACCACGCCCAGCATGGGTGACTGGGGGCATTGCTACGCCCAGCGTGGGATGACTGGGGGCATTGCTATGCCCAGCGTGAGGTGACTGGGGGCATTGCTACCCTGGTTTGTGGAGGTTCAGAAAAAAGGAAAAGTCAGGAAGGCAGGCAGGCCAACCGGCTCTTGTCTAGGTTCTCAAGTACCCGTAAGCCCTGCAAGGAATTCTCTTCTGCAGACAGAGGCGTTGAGCGGGTGCTTCAGAGAGCAGGCATGGGGCACACCCACGTGTCCTCTAGAATGTGATGCTGGTGATGCCACAGGGACAGACGGGAGCAGACCGCAACTGAAGTCATTCCGGAAGCCACTGCAGTAGAGGAGGGTGGTGAAGGTGACAGGGCCAACAGGATGTAGAGGCAGTCTAGAGAATCGTTACCCATCCTCAGATCCTTGCAGAAGGTTCTGCGTGCTTCCAGAATGTTAGACTCCCCTTGTGAGCCAGTGATTGCTTGGTGAGGTCAAGTGGAGGGCGTGATAGGTCTAGGGGATGAGGACACACAGTGATCTAGGTGCGTGCAGTCGGTCCTGGTCTATCCAGAATCTATCCACGGGGCATGAAGACGGAAGGAGGCAGCAGATGGAGTCAGAACGAGGCACGGTCCCCCCATTCGCTCTCCCAGCTCCCCTCGGCCAGGGGAACCGGCTGCTCACCTGCCCTGTGTGTCCGCAAGGCCAGGGTGGCTGGGGGCAGGTTGCTCAGAGCGGAGTCGGGCTCACCGTCGGGGGTCGGAGGGCGGCATCCCGCGATCGGCCCCTCACAAGCAGCGTGGGGAGGTGTTTTCTTCCCCAGTAATACGGTTGTCAGAGCCCCTCGCTGGCTGGCCGGCCCGGTGGAGGCTGCCAGCGCCGCGAGCTCACTCTTCTTAATTAGCACTAATGCAGTCAAGCCTGTTTTCCTAGCCTGACCAAAGGGAATAGTAATTAATATGGTGGAGGAGACAGACGGAGAGGTCAAGGCCGGCATGTGTGCCCCTGACCCCGGGGTCACGGGGAAGGAGAGCCTGGGAGACAATAGCCTGGCTCCCGCAGGCCTGGACAAAGACCGGCCCCGTTCTCAAACCTTTGCTCTCCGCGGCCTTCCCATTAATGAGAAGCTCTGTCCTCCCACTTCTGGAAAAGGAGTCTATCAGGTCTCCCCGCTAAGGTGTGTGGATGTGAGTGTGAACATAGTGGTCACTATGCGTTTTAAAGGATCATTTTTCTGCCACTTAAACTGCTACCTCCGTAAAGCCCGGGATCCTTCCTTCTCAGTGCTAGTACACGGCTCCTTTTGGTGGTGATGGGGCCTGATCTCTACCCCCAACAGGTAGGATGTGGGCTCCATAGTATGCTGTTGCACCCCGAAGCTTGCACAGCATCCAGGGCTGGGAGCTCAGAACTGGGGATGGACTTTTACAAGCGGGGAAGCGGTCCCCTGAGGGGGAACAGGTAGCTGAAGCCCAGGTTCTTATGTCACCAGCGGGCTGGGTAGCAAACATACTGACCCTCGCATGGCAAGGGCTGAAGGAGTGTCACTCCACCTCCCAGGGATTCCCTGCAGAGAGGGAATGGGAGCCAGTGGGATGGTGGTGAGTGGGATCTGAGTGATCGTCTCCCTCATTAAGGATGACCTGACCACTCCAGATGACAGGTGGACACACTGCGCCATGGCTGAATGAAAATGCATTGGATTCTCTGTGACTCGTCCTTATTTCAAGATATTGGTTTTCCCCGAGATGAATTTGGTTCTTTTAGCTTTTGCCCTCGACTTTGCTTAGGCTGGTGGTTCTTCTTTTTCTTTCTTTCTTTCTTTTTTTTTTTTTTTCTTTTCTTTAATTAAATATTGCTGCCTGACTCTTTCAGGTCAGCAGCAATGTCACTAGCATCAGCCATGAATCACAGCCGAGCTGACATTTTAAAAATGGCATCATCAGGGCAGCAAGTGCAGGCCAGACACCCAGGCACAATGGCTGGACCCCGTAAATTACACTAAAAGTCTAATCAGAATAATCAACACACTGACATCTTTATGCATGTGGACAGAACTTGGGGAAGGGAAAGGCCTTGCCTTGGACTTCTCTGAGATTTCCCCTGCAGGAGATAATGATGCTTTTTGAGGATTCCGAGAGAGTTGTCAAGGTGTGTCGTTGAGTACTCCGTTATCTCTTTCTTCATGTTTACATTTTGTGATAAAAACAGATCTAATGAGTGCCTCTCAATAGTGCGTTGGTTTGTATGTACCTCATGCAGCACAGCCATGTATTTTTTTTTCCTGTTAAACACCCCACATACACATATTTCTTCATCAGTGCAGGTGCACATGAGGGGCTCTCACTCTTGCACGCATATACACAGACACACACCTCCAATGAATATGATTGAATTCAGACATTCTTGGGTGCTTCTGGCTGTAGAACTATAGTCAAACTCTTTCCTTGTAAGAGTTGCCTTTCATAATTCTGACCCAAATTCTCTACTGATCCCCATTTATGTGATTTCCTGAGGCCAGACAGGACAGCCACCGTCTGGCTGAGACCATTCATCAGCCCTCACACTCCATTTTAGTTTCTGACCTTTCCCTTTCTCTCCTTTGAGTCTTCTCTCTCTCTCTCTCTCTCTCTCTCTCTCTCTCAAACTGCCCCCCTCCCTTCTTGTCTCTCTAGTTTAAAAAAAAAAAAATAACCTCTCCCAAAGCTTTGGGCTCCCTGCCTCTAATGGAAGGTCAGGGGTGCTCTTGGCCATACATATGCAGGAAGAGCGCCTCCCGGTGATTAATTGGTACTACTAGGTCATAGGCACCGAGAGCCCATTTGTCACCAGCCCAGCTCTGCCATCATAGCCAGGCTGCCCGGAGCTTGTGGGTGGGAATAGGCAGTTAGTGCCCACTGAGGTGTGGCCAGCAGGGGCCCCAAGGTGAATGCTATGGACTGGAGGCAATCAAGGGTGGCAAGGGAAACAAAAGAAAAAGAGAAGACAAGGCGAAAAAAGAGGATCACAATCAAAAGATGAAAAATAGAAACATTTTCTTAAAATGTTTCTTAAAAGGTAAAGAAATTGGTTCTCTTTTACATTACTTGATCTCTCAAGCATTTCTGAAGTAGCTACTATGTGCCGCAATCCGGTGCCAGACTGCAGTCGATGGAAGTGTTATGAATAGATTTTGCCCATCTGATTTTTACGGTGACCTCAAGAGAAAGACATGGCTAACACTCACATGCTAGTTCTTCACATAGGCACCCCTGAGCCAGAGTCTCTGTGATTTGCCTGAGGCCATCCTGGGAGTGGTGATACCTCTTCCTCTAGGGCTTCTCCTATTTATACCTTACACAAGAGGACCCCCATCAGAATGGCTCAATTCTCCCAAGCCCTAGGTCCTCCAGCATCTTCTGACCAAGCCCTCGAACACTTTGGCTCCTGACTATAAAATATTTGGGCTCTGGTTTGAGTTTTGACTCTTCTATCCATCAGCTATATGGCTTCAGACAAGTCACTTTCCCTTTTTTGCATCCTCAGTGTCTCCATCTATAAAATGGGTTTCATACCCTTAAAATGTTGGTGATTAAATGAGATAATAAGACCCAAGCCATTGAATCTGGCACAGAGTAAGTGATTAGCAAATTCCCGGGTGTGGTGCATATATATTTGTATAGAGACGCTCCTTGAGGGCTGGGCCGTCTGGGTGCCCCCAAGTGGCCGCAGCGTAGGCATGCATCCTGAGCCACAGTCTGGCCAGGGAGTTGAATGCAAGGACAAATGCCCCACAAAGCAGTTTCCAGATTTACTCTTCCCCAGCTTCTCCTTGTTGATCCTCATATCACCAGTCTCTTCCCCAACCTTCATTACAACCATCAACTACAGCCAAGCAATTGTTCAATGAGTACTTGTGGGTCATGACTCCTGGAAAGCACCGTATTAGGAGTTGTAGGGCAGGGCAGGTTGGGGATGAGGGGAGGAAACCCAGCAGTGAGAGAAACAAAAGAGAACAAGAGAGTGGGAGACACTGGACATGGGACCCCAGTTATGAGCCCACCATGCAGACGTGTCCTGCTTAAGAAAGCTCCATATGTGAAAGTGCGCCCCAGTGAACAATTGCAGGAAGGGGGGACTCCTGTAGGATAATACACACTTTTTTACTAAGGAAAGATGATTGACTTTTAGGTCAATAGTTTACACTATTTGACAAATGAGCTGGTTGCAGAGTTCCTTGAAATAGGAAGCTGCCTGGGTGAATTTGATAATAATTCTGCATGCAAGAGTATCAGTAGTTTGAATCATCAGGCCACTCTGCTTATGAACATGTATGTGGGAGGTACAAGGAGAGCCATTTCCAAGACACCAGAAGACCTTGGAAGGATGCAAGGTAGTCACAGCCCTTATTTTTGAGCACCTGCTAGGTACGAGACAATGCGTTGAGCACTTCAGGTGGCTGATCTCACCCACAAGTAAGTTACACAGTAATGTTGGAGTGTATTATTGTTGCTATTTTACAAATAAGGGAACTGGGGTGCTCAGAGTGATGAGTGAGTGGCCTAAAGCCATTCTATGAGTTAGGACGATTTTAGATGAAAGTGGTAAAAAATCTCCTTCAACTTGGCTTACATAATAATAAAAAAAAAGCATCCATCTCACCAAATAACAGTTGAGTGGTAGGGCAGGCTCCCCAGTGGGTGAGTTCCATGGTTCAGTGATGTCATCAAGGACTGGACTTGCCTGATCTCTCCTAAACAATGCTGTCCTTGTGTTAGCTTGCCCCACCTTCAGGTCCCCCGGAGGTTGCAGTAGGGGCACTGGAATTCCAGGTGTCACCCTGAGACCCAATATGGGCCTGAGGTAAAAAGGAAGCATCATGTTCTAGGTTTCGTAGTAGCAGACCTTTGCCCAGAAGCCCCCAGCAGACATTTCTTCTCCCACTTAAGCCAGATTTGAGTCACATGACCAGACCTAAAGCGATCACTAACAGGTGAGAGGAATGACCATGATAGTGTAGACATGTCAGAGGAGGTGAGGACACAGGTGCGCGCGCACACACACACACACACACACACACACACACAGGAAAGACCATGTGATGACATGGAGAAGATGACACACGGGCATCTACCAACCGAGGAGAGAGGCCTTGGGAGGACCAATCCCCCCAACACCTTGATTTCAGACCTCGAGCCTCCAGAACTGTGAGAAAATAAAATTCTCTTGGGCTGGTTCCCCAGTCTGTGCCACTTGGCTCTGGCAGTCCTGCAAACTAATACAAGAAGAATGAGATTTACAATTTCCCTTCCAATCCATAGTATTCATTCCAGATTGGGAATGCTGGCGGAAGTTTAGGGAGAGAGCGGGAGGACAGTGAAGGAACAGGGAAAGGTGCAGAGGAAGGACTGCATTTGAGAACTAGGTGGAAGGTGTGGATGTGCTTCTTGGGGCAAGTTGATCCATCAGGCAGCAAATTCAGCCCTGAGCTTGGGTGCCTGGAACGTTCACAGCACTACTGACTTACCGTGGATTTGAAAGGGAGAGTTGCTTTGGATGGGAAAGGTGAATTTAATTTAGGAAACGGTCTCTTTACTCTCTGGTAACTATGAAATAAAGAAATTTAGTTATTTTTCTCTGCCAGTCACCATTCCAGGATAGGAAGGTGGATAGACAGTAGGACCCTTGACTTCAAGAAACTGATTTTACTAGAAAGCAAGGACTTCCAGGAGATGAAATACATGCTCTATTTGCCCCCCAAGGGTAACAGAGCAAGTATACTTCTCTGATGAAGAAACCCAAGGCAGGTGGTGGATCTTGTTGCATAGCTGTGCTTTGTCATGTGATCTTGCAGATTGTCCTGGTGGACTTCAGAATGGATTGCTCCAGTTGAAGGAATCTGGGTTGATTTCATTTGTGGCTTTTTCTGAAGTTCCACCAAACCTAAGGCTTTATCCAGAGTAAGTCAAAGCAGAGCAATGCCTCAAGTCTTGCCCTGGGCATGTGGGCTCCTGGGGGGGCCAAATCCAAATCCTGCCTGGCGTCCTTCCCCTGCCAATCTGAAATCTTAGAGAGGAAACTACGGTGACTCATATATTAACAAACCTAGGGCATCTGAAGGCCCACTGCAAATGCAAACTCCCTATCAGCCCAGCCCAAAGTGGGGGGGGGGGGGGGGCTTATGGCAGATCCACAAAGATGACAATTTATTTAGGCTCTCCTGCCTAGAATTTCTTGTCTTTTTTTTCCCCTCTTGATTTTTATTGGCATAAAATGTTTTACATTTACTTTTGCCCATTTATCACTATGACAGCAATGTTTGGATGATGACTGTAAGTGAAATATGTATGCATCCTAAAGATATTTGTATAATTTAGCAAAATTATTTTTCAGGTTCTTTGAAAAGAATCTGCTCAGTTCATGTCTTGCTAGCACCACAAAAACATTTCACTAATCGTACCCTAATGTGGGAATGAACACACATTACTTAAACATACCAAATATGTGAACATATAAATAGCGTTTAAAATATCTCTTACACAATAAATTATGATCACTGTGTTGAAATACCAATTTCTAGAGAAAATTGATTTAGGAGAAATGGCTAATCACAGTATCCAGTGAAAGCAGCATCCTTTCAGTATCATTTAATTTTCAAGCCAAGAGATTTGGACTATTGTTTCATTTTGTGTTCCATTATTTTTTCCCCATTCATTTGCTGAACAATAATCTTCTAAAACATCTCACTTCTGCAGTGGTATCAACTGGCATGATACCAAAAAGATGTAAATGATTTAATTGAATTAGTTTAATTAGGTAAATTAACAGTTAAGCATATCACACACAAGCTTGTTCTGTTTATCCTACGTTATGGAGATAATTTAGTGCAGGAGAACGGGCATGACCAAAATTCCAATGCAGTGAGCCAGATTAGCTGGCAAAAGAAAAAAATACACAGATAGCAGTCACTGGAATTAAATCTGAGTAAATAATTTATGTGCTGGATTCATTATGTAGTTTGAGCTGTAGACAACGGCCAGTTGATAGTCAACGAATGTGCAAAAACATTGCTACTGAGCAAAAGTGTAAGGATAGCCAAAGTGCTCCTGACCTTTCCAGAAGCCTCTTCCCAGGAAAATTACAGCGTTTCTTGGTAATTCGGACAAATTGAGGCAACAAAAGCCTGTCTGCCTAAGCCAGAAATCTGAATTAAAGCCGAAAAAAACAAACAAGCCATGGTTTGATTGCTTTCAAGTCCACACCGTTGAATCAGATAAAACAGAGTTTCACAACCTTGGCACTATTAACTTTCTTTTGGGGGCGGGGGTGGGGGACTGTGTCTTGCATCGTAGGTGGTTTAGCAGCATTCCTGGCGTCTACCCACTAGATGCCAGTAGCACCCCTCTGCCCCTAGCTGTGACAACCAAAATGTCTCCAGACATGGCCAGATGTCCTCGAGTAGGAAGACCCAAATCACCCTCCTTGAGAACCACTGAAATAAAACCATTGGACATTATCCAATATGGGTCTTTAGGAACCTTGCTTTAGTGAATTATTCACAAAGACTTGTAATATTCATAGCACTTACATAGGATGTTTATAAAAATTTGAAAAATATTTATTACCTTAAGTATTTAAAACATCCTGTTCTTTCCTCCTCCATTCATGCATTTGGCAAGCAAATATTAAGCACTGAGCATAGGGTATTGGCAGATACAGAGTGTCAACCTCTTCTGCAAGAAGCCCTAGGCAGACCTGTGGATGGAGGATCACCCCCACTTTGAATGAATGCTGGCAGATATGGGGAGGCAGGGCAGGGAAGTCATGTGTCCTGGGCAGAGAGCCCCAGCCTTGGGTAACTTGCAATGTCATGGAACACAAAGGCCAGAAAGGACAGCAGGTGCCACCACTAAGGCATAGAAAGTTGGCTAAGACATTAGTTGACCCAGTGGCACTGTGAGAAATTAGAAGGTTTTAAGCAAGAGTGTGTTTCATATGATCAGTGTTGACTTCTGGAAAGAGCCAACATCTTTAGAAAGGTTTTTAAGTCACACCCACCCAAATTAAATCCTAACTTTGCCACTCACCAGTTGCGCTGTCTAGGCAAATTGCAGATTTCTGAGCCTCATGTTCTTATGTGTACGTTGGAAGTAATAATAGTTATGTCATTGCAAATTTTGAATGAGACAGTGTATATAAAGCACCTGGCATGATATCCACCCCACAAAGTCACCCAATAATTATTAGTTTTTCTTTTTCTTTTTTTTTTTCACTAGCCCATATATCCCTCTTACATCTTTCTCACAAAGATGCAGTGGAAAACTTACATTTATGAGGTCTGCATTCCCCCACATCTGGGTTATATCGTTTAATGTCACTGAAGTTGTCCAAATCTTGCCACTGGATTTTGTTTACTCTAAAGCTGAGTGTTTAAATCTCTTAAATTGGTAATGTCAGTTTGACATCCATGTTAATCTTCCATGAGATTTTAGAATCTGGAATCTGGAGGTGGCTTTCTCTACCACATCCACTGATCTGGAGCCAAATGTGGCAGTTATTACCATGGGAATCAGGGGCAGCGTGCAAAAGCACCCATTGGAAGAAATGCTCATTTTCTGTATATACAAAGGAATTGAAATGTTTTGCCAAGCAAGTTTCTGGCAACATGTCTTGAATACCCACATTTTCATTCTCTTGGAAAACAGGGATAACCAAATAGAGGAGAAGGGAGACCTGTTTTGCATTTGGAAATACCAACAAAACCACATTCCCACCCCTTCTGCAGATTTATCACTGAGCTTTGTATATATAATGGAATGCAGGGCTAAGCTGTTTTCTTTGCGATTTTGACATGTCTCTTTCTCTCTCGCACATACACCCTTCAGTGATCTATGTAAAAATGAGGAAGACGTTTCCAAGAACACACTTCATTGTCAGAAACATATATACATAATGTAGTAGACACCATGGACAAAGATGTCCTCTTCCTCCCCCCCTGCCCTGAACCTGTGGCTGGGCACTCCCTTCCTGTCATGTCCCGGGATAATGGGATCCCCCAGTCCAAGTTAAGTCAAGTGAACCTCTAAGAGTGCAGCCTTCAGGGTGGCTGGCCTCAGACCCCAGCCAGCCCTGAAGAAACTTCACATCACTCCTTGCTCCACTGGCCACCAACTGCAGCTGGTGAGCAAATCAGAACATCTTTAATCCCTTCCACACCCAGGGACTTATTCTCAGGAGTTTATTTAACTTGTGTGTGTGTGTGTCTGTGTGTGTGTGTGTGTGTGTTATGACTATAATAACATACAAGCTCAGATTAATCCACGAGAGAAATGCAAATTCCCAGTGTTCTCAGATTCTAGACAGTTCTAGAAGGAACAGTCCACTGCTGTGCTACATCTATATCCCATTATCCGCTGTCTGTCCATCCTCCCTCTGACTCCACAGCGTTGCCTTTTCTCTCTTTGTAGAAAAATTTATTTTAAAATCATTTTAGGCCTAGTAGAAAAGTTACAAAAATAGTTCAGAACGTTTCCATATTCTCTTCACCCAGCTTCCCCCAATGTTAACATCATATATAACCATAGTACAATGGTCATAACTAGGAAGTTAATAATGGTACAGTATTATTAACTAAACTATGGTCTTTTTTGGTTTTCACCTGTTTTTCCACTCATGTCCTTTTTCTGTCCCAGGATCCAACATTGCATTTAATTGTCACGTGTCCTCAGCCTCCTCCAGGCTAATGTGAGTTCTTTCTTCTCTTGTCTTTTATTGACTTTGACACTTTTGAAAAGCCCTGGCCGGTTATTTTATAGACTCTCCCTCTATTACCTTGTGTCTGATATTCTCATGATTAAGACTAAGATACACATTTTGTGCAAGAATACCCCAGGGGTACCTGGGTGGCTCAGTCAGTTAAGTATCCAGCTCTTGATCATGATCTGCAGGTTGTGAGTTTGAGCCCAGCGTTGGGCTCTTCACTGTGCATGGAACCTGCTTAAGGCTCTCTCTCTCTCTCTCTCTCTCTCTCTCCCTCGCTCCCTCCCTCCCTCCCCCCTCTCCCTCCCCCCTCCCTCCCCACCTGCCTCAAATAACATATTAAAAAAGAATACCCCAAAAAAACAAAAAATAAAAATAAAAAAAATTTAAAAAGTAAAAAAGAATACCTCAGAAGTATGCACTTCAGGGGGTACATGATATCTCTGTCTCCTTACTGAGATCAATTTTGGTCACTTGGTTGAGATAGTGTCTATTGAGTTTTCCTGGCCTAAAGTTCTTTGTAGTTTATACAACTTTACAGTTAATATCTTGGGGGAAATGCTTTGGGACTTTGCTCATCTTCTATTTCTCCCCAAACTTTTGTCCTCTGGGGTTAACATGTATGGTAGCTACCTCCTGCCTGTACCAACTGTCCCTAGGCGGTTCTCATGGCAATCTTCTACTTCTCTCATTTCTTCCACATTCATTAATTGGAAATCCCAAGATCTTTTGCCTGACTCTCCACAGAACTTGTATCCTCACCTTGTAGGATACAACCCTACCTTGTAGGGTTTTGCCTGATCTCACACTCAGGTCTTCATATAAGATATTTTGGAAAGTGGAAAGGAAGAGGGGAAAAAATTGACAAAGAAATAAAAGAACCCAGAAAGATTCTCATCTGGGCTCCCTGTGTGACTTTAAACAAGTCAACGTCCTTCTCTGAGCCTCAGTGTGTGTGTTTCTTCTGAAAATGCCATCTCTGAGCCCTTTCCAGCTCTAAAGCACTATGATTCGGTGACAGGAGACTAGGTTGTGACCCAGTCTGCAGCTGGTGTCACCAAACTGTCCAACAGTGAGATGAACACAGGATAGCAACAGCCATAGACAGGAATGCAGGGAGAAGGGGAAGAAATGGCCCATGAATCTTTTACAAGCACTAGTGAGACTGACATTAATAATACTTTCCACACCGAGAGCCACACTGGAGGGGAATGCCAAGGTTTGGGGAGGAGGCAGCCCCATTTGGGATAAGGTCTTTTATCTTTGCCTGGCCCCTGAAACAGATGAATCAGCCCTTTCTCCACAGATTGAAGAATCCACACTGTGTGTTTCCACTGTCGATTTCATTACTTTGCATCAGGCTTAATACTCATTTAAGGCTTAATGGCTGCAGAATTACACTGGATGTAAAGTGTAGTTTTTAACAGGATAAAGAGCTGAAGTTTCGCTCTTATCCTCTATATAAAGCTCATGCAACATGCAGACCTCAAGGCTAAGACATTCTCTCCATCTCTTCCAAGCGAAATCTGTTTCTACTGATTTCCAACAGAGAGCTGATTTTCGTTGCTATTTTAAATATACAATTAGAGATTGCAGGTTATTTTATTTTATTTTATTTTTTAAGATTTTATTTATTCATGAGAGACAGAGAGAAAGAGAGAAAGAGAGGCGGAGACACAGGCAGAGGGAGAAGCAGGCTCCATGCAGGGAGCCCGACGTGGGACTCGATCCCAGGTCTCCAGGATCACACCCTGAGCCAAAGGCAGGCACCAAACTGCTGAGCCACCCAGGGATCCCCTGCAGGTTATTTTATATATCTTTGAGATAGATCAGACATTAGACATCATTTACAAATGTTAGACCACAGACATCATAAAAAAAAAAAAAAAAAAGACTGAGGGTGAAACATTTGTGATTATAAAAGGGAAGACTGGCTCCCAGAGTTCACTGTGAAGGCTGAATGGGGCAGGACACCCAGGAGCTGATCAGTGGGCTTCTCTGTGACAGGGGGAGCATTCTAGAGATTAAGTAAAATCAAAATTAGTCCCCAACTCTTTTTATTTGAGCCGGTATTTGTTAAACCCCTTTTCCCAGCTAGTCTCTTCTCAGATCTGTTAGCAAATAGAGGAATGTACTGGTTTGGGATCAGACCTCTTAATCCTCCCATTTCTAATAAAGGAATTTTCAAAATGTCACTGTAAAATTGCCTTTCTGTAAATATAATTTAGAAAATCACAAGGAGAGTGAAGGTAGGAGAACAAGTAGCCAATTTGGGACAAATTATTGTGAAGATTCTGCATTACTGATTAAACATGAGTTTAGTTCCTTACAGACGGGAACACATATCTCTTACTTACTGCTTTATCTCTAATGCCAACCACAGTGCCTGGCACATGGTGGGTGTTCAGTAAATCCCTGATACATGACTAAATGGTTGATTATAGAAATTGTCTTTGTATGAGTTACACCCCAATATAGTCACTTTTCATTTAGCTTCAAGGTGAGGATTGTAGGTGGGAGGCAATCTAACAACAATAATTGTACATCATAGGCTATATCTTGCATTTATATAATACTCTGTAACAATATTTTTCAAAGTGCACCCTTTAGAAAGTTAATAGATACTATTCGGTAAAAATATATCAAAGTTTGAACAGTGAAGGTTAGACTATTTGTTTGTTTTAAACAGCAGGACTTATCAGAACCTTTGATACCTTGAATGAGTGTTAGGACTCACCAAGGGAGCCATAAAGCATCAGACTTCTGAATCTTTTTTTTTTTTTTTTGGTAGCATCTTTCATGCAATGACCAAATGAACAGTTTGAGAAACATCGATATATACAGAGCATTTTATTTGTATGTATCATTCTATGACATTTCTTTTCTCCTACCTTTGACTTTAGACTCCTACCCTTGACTATAGACTCATATGTGAATCCAGCGCATAAGATGAAAAATGCCCTGAGCATTCCACTTGTTCAGCGAATGAATGAGTGAATGAGTGGCTGTATCAGAATAATATTGTTAGATAAATGATATGGAGAGTAATACCATCATTAACGATATCTAAAAAAGTTGTTGACACTTCAAAAAAACCATGGATGTTCTCATGTGCAACCCTTTCTTACCATCCCCATTGCCACTCCCTCTGCTGCTTTACCCCCAGCATAAACTACTCATTAACTTTTGCTAATTGCAGTAGCTTTTTAACTAGGGTTTCCACATCTTGTCTTGCCTAAGCATGTAAATTCCTACAAGGCAGCATTTGACTTCCTTTGTTTTCAGTGCCTAGCATACCTCCTTACACACAGTGCATGTAAGCTAACACCTGAGTTGAGCAGTCCTCTTAAGTAAGATCCATAATATATCTCTGTTACCTCTTTTCAGTACAGCAGCATAAGGAGACACAGGTCTTGCCTTAAGGAAGCTTAAGTTCCAGATGGGGAGCCCAATTATCTTCTAGAACTTAGAAACATCAAATTTACTAATGGGCTACATTGCAGAAATTTATTTTAGGTCTGTTGTTCAGAATCTGGGTTCAGTTTTCCCTTAGAAACAGTGTTATGCCCGGTGGTTGTATCTCCAAGCCAGCCCACAAAAGCCTATTTAACTTGTAATGTGTCTAAAGTCCGATACTAATAGCAGCCCCCGGGGTTCAGCGGCCTCTCCTCTCAGGCCATTGCCAGTCTTAACACTAGACCTTGCCCTGAGGCAAAGTATGAGGCAGAGATGGGATGGGATCAGGGGCACAGTCTCTAGCAGCTGTGGACGATGGAGGAGAAGGAGGGAGGATGGGAGGCGAGGTCTATCTACCGTGAGCAGGAAGGGGAAAGCAGAAGGAAAGTGACCATGAGAAACTGAGCTAGGGCATCTCTAGTTGGTGATAGCCCTTCTTGTGTGATGGGTCCAATGTGAGCCAAACGCATGAGATGTTAGGGGATAAATACATCCTCTGACATTTGCTTTCATTAGAAAGTCATTGGAAGGCTGCCTGCCTCTGCCTGTCTTGGAGGCTTTGGTGATTCTTCCTCAGGTTTCAGGAGAAACTAAGCACATCAACAAAGAAACCAAGGAAAGACTTATTTCAATATGTGGAGGCATCTACTAAGATATAGGCCGGACTCCACAAACTTAAATGCCTACGGGGCCAGGCAAGCCATGGAGATGGACGATGCAGAGCAGGAGTTAAAGATGCTGAGGACTCTGACAACTAGCCAAACACATGCTCCGTCTAAAGGCAGCAGGTTCTGCTTCGCTTCAGCCAGGTGTTCACCCAGGGCCCAAAATATTCAACTTTTTCAAAAGAAGCTATGAATCTGACTTTTTAGTACTATCCCCTGGATTTTATATGTTGATAGTTAATTTTTTTTAAATGTAAACATTATATAAAGCAGACATATACACACATACACAGATTTTTGGACCCCACCCATGAAATTTTTGCTGTATGGAGTCGTATTTCACTTAATGTGCTCCTGGGAGGGGGAAAAAAAAGAATTACAAATAGAATGGTGTAGGTAGAACCATATATTCCCATTAGATGGACATTAAAATTTCAGAGATGTTTTCCCTCAGAAAAAGATTTCTGTTCAACAACACACTTGAAAATCATACTTCAGGGAATTGTTGATATACATATTTCAAGGAGCAATTGCCAATTTCTGATAAAATTTTAACAATAATACACCAATCTCAATTACATTTAATTGCTAACACTTCTGACACCCAGGGTACAATAGTTCAGAAAACTGAGGAAATTCTCAAAAAAGGATTAGAAGACTTTGGGCAGAAACTCACATCAGCATTTGTGAAGTCATCCCCAGCACGTGGCCATTCCCATTCTCCAGAGAGTACCACATGTCTTTTTATAGTAGCTACTAGGGTCAGTCGCCCAGTGTCTAGGGGCCTATAAGGTTTCTGGCTATGCTCTGTTCACCCTTTGATAGTGTCCCCCAGCATGAAAGTCCTTGTGTGGTGGTCATCAAAGATATGTTTTGAAAACCGTGACAGCATGGTCTAAGAGAACAGCCATATCCATCTCACATGGCAGCGCTCTATGCTCTGTGGGGGGGCAACTGGAAGTCAAAAGCATAGCATCTTGCCTGAGTTGAGATTCTAGATTCTAGTTCTAGAGCTGCCAGTGTGAGCATATGGGCAAGGTACTCACACTCTCTGTGCCTTAATGTCCACGTCACCAAAAAGGTACCTGTCCCGTGGGTTGTTATGAGAGTAAGATAAGTAATTGTGTGCTTAAGCATAGCATACCATTTTGTCGGCGGCTGATGGTGACTGTTGGGATCATTCGTATTAATGATATCATTAGCATCAACAGAGAGTATGGCCTCTCCTGCTTGGTTTTTCCTCCATGCACCCTTAAGATCACACTGGTTGGGGAGTAGGAGACAGATCAGCATTCAACTGTGCCCTGGGTGCAACCATAAAATAAGAGAGATTCCATGAGTCAAGATTTCTTACCGCTTGATCCAGGATAGAGTTGTCTCCAGACCAAAACCAACTTCTTTTTTCTTGTCTCTGGGCATTTTCAGGGTTGATGATTCAGCCATAGTCTGTCTTCTTTATGCTCAGATACTTCATTGGGTTCTCCAGGGAACGGGAAGCTTTGAAAAGACCGAGCATGTTCTTCTGTCTTGCTGTCTGTGCTGCCTGTCTTGACACTATAAACAAAAGGTACTAAGAAGTTGCTTTTTTGCAAAGAAAGTACTCGTTTTGCGTGAAATATTCATCCGGGAGATGAGTTAATGCTTTCATGTCACCAAAGCTGGCTTTGACCAAATGAATGGATCTGTGTACTGAAAGCAGGGAAAAACCATGTAAAGGAACAGCAAAAATCTCTTGCACAAAGCCATGTTGAAATGAATGGGGAGAGAGCCAAGCTTTTTTGGGAATCCCTAGAGCTCATGTCCACAAAGTGTGATCCAGTCTGGCAGATGAGGACAGCTCTGGTTGTCTTGGCTGCAATTGCATGCAGCTTGTCATCCTCTCCCAGGGGGCAGTTAGGATAGCACATGAGCCCCATATAAGGCCGTACCTGTCTCCCTTCTGAGCAGAGGCTGAGCTGTTTCTTCAGACACTGACACATGGCAGCATCTTGGCCAAAGGCCTGGCCCTCTGGTCTACCCAGTGGGACTGTCAAGGCTACTGCTGCCCTACTTCAAGTGTAAAGGGCCCCAAGGTCAGTTGGAAACCAGATTTCCAAAGCTCTGCTCTGCTTGTGCTCCCTCATTCCCAAAGGAGCAAGTATTCCCAGCCCAGAGGCTCCCAGACACCACATATTGAACCACAGCCCTTCCAGCTGTTAGGATTCTGACTTGCCTTTATTTCTTGGCCAGACTGTACTGGGGATGAAAAGGAAGGGCAGATGTGTCAATGAAGAACCAGTAGCAGCTGCATCTGCTGCTGGTTAGTGTTGTTGGCATTCAAATCCCTTTTTCTGTCACCCCATTGGCTTTAGACCTCAAGACCCTGTCAGGGACTCAGCCTTGTCCTGTTCTTCCCCCTGAGTTCACTCTCTCTCGTGAATTCTGCTCCCAGATTGCTGTTTCTACACATGTATTTTGATGGTGGATAACAACAGAAGGCTTCTCCTTCCTCTGTGTCTGTTCTGATATTACTTAATGCAGAAATGCCTTCCGGGGCCTTGGCATGAGCAACCATCCTTTTAGGTCCTGGGCCAAATCCTTCCACCCAAATGGATGAAGCAGCTCCACAGGCTTCTGCAACTAGAGCTTCTCCCCCCACCCTGCCCCCTGCACCATGATACCCCCCCACCCCCCGCAAACACCTTCCCACTCCTATCCTTGGCTGCCTCCCCAGGGGCCCGAGTCTCTTGTTTCCATCAGAGGAAAGAGTGGGTGCACTTCCCTCAATGACTGTTTGCTTTCCCCCCGCCTGTGGGAATCAGAGGTTGGGGTAGGAATTGATAAAAGTGAGCATTTTGCCATAAAAAGAATCTAAGAGGGCAATGGAAGGCCATCCGTACGATTCCCCAGGCTGTCTGTCTTTGAAAAGGAAGATCTGGCCAAACCTACAGAACTTGCTGCCTCTGGAGTTTACTCTTTATTTCACTCTGTGCAGCACGTCCTTGTGTATGAATTAAAGATTAAAGGCAACTTAACCTGCATTTTGCTATATCTCTATATACAGGAGAGGAAAGGAGGGCGAGGTGTGTGTGTTCGGCATCGTCTCCTGGTTCTAAAACCAGACTAGGGGATGGCACACTAAAGGTGGTCTCTTTCCGACCTGCCACTCCTTCAGGCGGTGGCCTCTGGCAAGTCCTTGAACTGGGCTGTGCCTCCATTTCATCAACCTTAGAAGGAGTATATAAGGATTGTGATAGGACCACCGAGGTGTCCTCTGCCCCGGCCTGAGGGCCTCCTAGCATGGATGACGTCATTACGGCCCTGACCATTTGAAATGGGCCACAAAGCTTGAATTACCCCTCAGTGGAAAGTCAGCATTTGGCCCACCCTTATTTTGAAATGAAATCAACCTTGGATGGTACTAACCTGTAATCCCAGATGCTTCTAGTCCACAAGCATAGGACCTACCTTTTGCTGTCCCTTTGGGACACAGTTCTAACCTCAGCACAACTGATGTTTTGGGCTAGAACATTTTCATGGCAGAGGGACAGCATTGGTGTGCATCGTTGGATGTCTAGCAGCCTCTCTGGCCTGTAACCACTAGATGCCTGTAGCATCCCCCAATTGTGACAACCCAGAATGTCTCAAATTTTGCTAGATATCCCCTGCAGGATGGAAGCACCTTCTGTTCAAGACCACTTAAAATCAGGACCTCTTGGAGGAGGCATCACCAAAAGCCTGGCACAGTTAAGAAGCTATAACACAAATGCATGGGCTGATGCAGTGCCTTCTTCGGGAACTGGAAGGTCATAGTTCAGACAATATAAACTAATTTCGACAAAATTTCAAGAAGATAAGACTGCAAGAAGAAAGTACACTCCCAAGTCATTCTCTCTTATTTTGCACATTTTCTTTATGCCACTCATGTCCTGTTGGTGCAAATCGTAGATCATTGACCCGAGGAAAAGACCATCCTAGAGCTCCAGGGTTGTACTAGCATCTTCTGGGCACTCGGTTTTTCGGGCACAGGGAGGATGTGAGCCGTGAAATATGTTACAGATGCATATGGTCTAGATGTGCCCATTTGGCTCTGGAACTGTAGTTAATGTCTAGGTAACAAGTGTTCAGCAGAATTTATTGCAGTCCACGTGAATGCATGAACTTGGAACAGCTACCTTAAGCTACTGGTATCTGCCAAAATGGGTATGTCTTTAGGATGAGACTTCTAAAATATCAAATAGTAAAAAGGCAGGAAAAATCCCTAACGGTAGATGCTATTACCTGGGGTCATGTGAGATTGTCTAGGTCTAGCAAGGTCCCAGCTGGTCCTGCCTTAACTGTAATCCTGTGCTGGCTCCTCTGGCTGCAGAGACCCCGAGGCAGGGTTTTGTAGATGGATACAGTGATGCCTCTATTATTTCCCCCAAATCAGTAAGTTGTAGATCCCCAACCACAATCACTATTATCAGAACAGAAAGAAAGGGCTCTTGGTGCCTGGACGGGGTTGACTCCGAGACAGAAGGATTATTCAGGGCGCTGTTCACTGTTGCTTTACACCAAGGCATCCGACAGAGCACCCTGAGGCCAGCTTCCCAATCCAGATGTTTCTGCTTGGCTGCCTCCTCCTCGAGATCAGGCGCTGTACGTGCCCCCCTCTGCCCCCCGCCGCCTCTAGCTTGCACCCCTGCAGGCATCCACCCTGGATGACTCTTGGAAACCACATTCCTGGGAGGAATTGTTTGTATGGCACTTTACAGCCTCCCCTGGAGCCAAGAAAAGATTTACATTTTGCTGTCCTTGTCCAACAGGTCCCAGTCATTTCCTCTCCTTTCAAGAAGATTCCAAATGAACATAAATCTCACCCCGGCTCTGACAGCCCCCAGTCATCTGTTTACCAAAATAAACTTTAAGCATACATTGAAAAATAATTCCTAGTGAAATATGCATCCCCATGGCATTCAAGTCTGGTATTTAATGTCTTTTTTATGGTTAATAATGCATCAAAAGCATCCCCAGTCTGAAGCTGTCATTACATCACATACATGATGTGCAGGGCCCATTTCAATGACTAAAAAACTCAGAGTCCATTTTTATTAAAAAAAAAACCTAATGTATAATTACAGTGGCCTGTTTCCTTCTATGTGTATTTCTTTTTAATAAATCTGCTGCTTGATGAGATCAATCCGCTGAAAATACCTGGAGAGGTTCTTTGCGTTATACAGATAAAGAGGCATGCTATCTAAACAACTCCAAAATCCCCTCATTAAAACTGGGTTCTGTTTGAAAAGCACCCTGGTCCTTTTTTTTTCCATGTTGCTTTATTTAAAAAAAAAAAAAAAGTCATCCAGGATTATATAAAGGAATACAGCTAAGCCTTGCCCTTCTTGGTAGACATAGAAAAAAAATAGAGTATTTGAACCAAAATATCGACATTCATTTTAAATCCAGGCTTCTAAAGTTAAAAAACATCAGGAAAGCTCCATTTGCCTTCTGTTAATGCAAAATGAACATGATTCTAGAAGTCGTTCCTTATTTCCTGTGTGGTGACTGGTGCTGAGAACAGCAGCAGGCCTGGGAGGTATGAGGGGAGTCAGACGTTTCCTTCCTGCCTTACCTAGAGCCTCCTCTCACCCTTTAGGTGTTAGAGCCCCAGATCCCATCACTGCCTCCTGTAATGACCACATTTATGACCAGAAGTGATTTCGTTGCCACTGTGGACCATTTCCAATGGTCTGAGGATGATGTGACTCTGTGGGAGCAGCCAGCTTATAAGTGCTTAGAGGTTGGGCAGTGTCTGCTTACCTTGATTTGTGGCTCTGAAGACCAAGTGAGATAATTAGATAATGTATGTAATTTGCTGAGGATGGCCATGCACCTGGGAGACACTCAGGAAATGGCAACAGTTAGGATTTGGAGAGAGAGTAGAGCAAGCAACTAGAGCATAGCTGTGGGCTCAGATCCTTCCAGTGGGACATTCCTAGACTCAGAAACCTTGTTTCCTTTCGTGTAAACTGAGGGTAATAGTTGCTTGAGAGAGTAGATCTTAAGTCTTCTCACCACACAAAAGAAATAGAAATTATGTGACAGGATGGAGTTGATAGGGTGATAATCATTTTACGACATATAAATGTATCAAATCAACACATCCAATACCTTAAACTTACACAACCTTATATGTCAGTTGTATCTCAATAAAGTTGGGGGGAAATGGTAATTATAGGACCTACCTTACTCTCTTACGTAGTTAGCATGAGTGGACAATGAACTAATACATGTCAAGTGTGAAGTACTTACGCCAACAGCAATACGTATCACCAGCCCTATAATTTGTGAACACTTAGGTTATATGATTTAATAGTCATTGTGTGTCCCCTTCTACTTCGGATTAGCTAACAACAGACGAATCAGACCTGCAGCACTAAGAATGAGCCAAGACTCATCGTAGGACATCCCAAGAGTCTTTCCTCCCCTGCCGAAGTGGTAAACACATGGTTTAGGAAGTAGGGAAAGAAGCCAAGGACAGCTACCTTTGGAACTTGCAGGTCTTGCACTTCATGGTGAGTTCCACGAAACCATTGCAAAGCACAGGCTGTAGGTTGAAGTCAGGCCTTCTTTTGTGCCTGGTGGAGGCCTCTCTGTCCAGGTACTGAAGGCTGGCTCTGTCCACGGAAGCTCAGAGAGAGCTGGGGAATGGGGTGGTTGGAGGGATGCTGTTAGCTTCTCCCCAGCCCTTGACACCCGTGACACTGGCTCCTCGGCTCCTCCCCATGGGGGTAGAGTGCTTCTGACACCAAACCCTGAAAGTTCCCCTTGACAGAGGAAGCATTTGTAGTTTTGCTTTTGCTTTTTTTTTTTTTTTCTAGTGCTCTTCTAAGATCTCCATTGTGGGGTTCCCAGGGGGGACTCCTGCTCCCTTAAAACTCCTTATAGGAGTTTTTCTTCCACCGTTGCCTGGAAAGAAATGTACTGACATCGAAAGCCAAAGCAGCAGTGACTCCGCATGCCACCTGCACTGGGACATTTTGGGCAGTTTGTTCATCTGGCTCATTGACCCTTCATCTCTTCCTCACTCTCCACTGTAACTCTGGTTTCTGGGCCCCCCTTCCCAGGGGCTGACAGGCCTCACAATCTGGAGATAAATGCTGAGGGCTCTCCCTTTCACAGGCGGTTTAAGAAGTTACCATTTGGATGTGTTCACCCCTGGCTTCCTTTCAGCTCCCCGGCACCCCCGCCCACCCGGTTCAGATCCTTTCTTGGTTTCCCTATTGTCCGACTCCACGGTACTTTTTAAAGTGTCAAAGCAAATTTGTGTTTCCCGTAAGAAAGCACCTTTTGCTTTTTGCTTTTTTTAATTGCATGTGACCCTCGTGATTCTAATTCCCACGGAAAACTTAACTGTATCTCTAAGAAAAGGCGCACGCGCATGCACACACACACAGACACACACATGCAGCCAGCAGACGCTCCTGTGCCTTCGCACACCCGTGCAGACACACAATTGCATACCGCAAAGCTGGCTAATGTTGATGCATCCAGGTTGGAAATGACAGGATATTGTGGAGGGCCAGTCACTTAATGAACCCCTGCGGGACCAGTCTTGGTTACTAACAATTTCTCTCCAATTCATCAGGCAGGGGAATCACAGCCCTCAGTGTTTCACTCCATCACGTCCCCCCACTGCCCCCTACTTTCCACTCTACACAAACAAACCAATTACAGCAACGGATATAAATTGGACCCCTTTTCTGAAAATGCTCCCTCAACCTTTTTCCTGCCTTCCTTATTCAGCTCCAACCAGCCTGCCCACCAAATGGACTGTATGCATCAACGTGCACACCCATGCACACATGCGCACACATACACACACACATGTGCCTGCGTAGGCATACTCAGGCATACTCTTTGTCCCACAGCCTTCGCATACTTCTGGTTCTTTGGTCCAGCGTGGTTTTATCTGTTTTTTAGCCTCTTAATCTACTAGTACATGGAATACAGATTTAAGATCACGTTTCTTTAATTTTTTTCTTTTACTTTCTTTTTATACAGCAGCCAGCCCTAAACCTTCCCCTCCCTCCATCATGACTTAAGGTAACTTCCTAACTTATTCTTGGATAGTCCCTTGTGTAACTCATATTGGTGTTAATTCTCCATCATAGTTGTCAATTGATCATGTAGCGTGGAGGCTTTATATAAAGACCTCTTCCTGGGCAGCCCCAGTGGCCCAGTGGTTTAGTGCTGCCTTCAGCCTGGGGTGATCCTGGAGACCCGGGATCGAGTCCCGCGTCAGGCTCTCCCTGCACGGAGCCTGCTTCTCCTTCTGACTGTGTCTCTGCCTCTCTCTCTCCGTGTCTGTCATGAATAAATAAACAAAATCTTTAAGAAAAATAAAGACCTCTTCCTGCTCGAAGACAACTTTTAGTAAAACATCAGATTTACAAGTCTTAGAAGAAGTGAGAAGTTGCATGGTTGGGATTTGAGGAATTGAAAGTAAGATAGCACAACAGTTTATTGCCTTTACATCAGTGCTACCGAAGGATGGTCCATAGGCCAGTCCTGGTTTGTGAACCATTTGTTAGACGTCCTCCACAAATTTAGCACAGAGATTTAGAGCAAGAATTTAGAAACTTTCATAGTAATCTCCCATTGCTGCAACATTCAAGCACCATGTTATGTTCCTAGTAATTCCTTTTTTACATATTTTACAAAGTCCTGGTCCAGGAAGGATTGGTTGTGGGCAGTGACAGTGACAGAAGGGCGTTCTTCACTGCAAAAAATTGAGAAGTAGGTTATTGCTCATTGTAAAGACATCCAGGTTTACATCAAGTAACAAGGGGTCCCTTTGAATAATCAGATAGTTTTGGTACGATTAAATGTTTACTTACAGATCTTTAATTGTTGGAACAGATGGTGTGATCAAGATAAGGCAGATAGGGTTAAAATTCAGATGCTCCTTAATAGAGATTGACAAAAAATGAAGATAAACTTCGTCTGGACTCGATGAAGGTATGTGGGAAATGATTACATTTTGTGGTGATTCTGTTTTCAAATGACTTTTGGGAAACAAATCTATCATGCAAGGCTACCTTGGATCCTAGAATGGTGAACCCATGTCCCTTTTCTAGAGGGTGACTCTTTTATAACGCTGGGATCAGGCTATCTTACTAACTTGTCTATTAAAAGCTTGATGCTTTTGTTTTTCAGAGGAGGGTATCGTTAGTCCTTCGGCATCTACAGATCTCCATGGAGTCGAAACCTTGTTATTACAGGGTTCTATATACCTAAGCCTCCACAGAGATGTACAAACATTTCAAAGAGAGACTTTTGTTCCCTCTGGCATGTGGAACAATTACCCAATTATCTAAGTAGAATGATAGGTGTCTATGACAGATTGTAGACTGGAGACATTTTAGAAATAATAATAATAACTTGCATCTTTAGTGCACTTTCCCGTTTACAAAGCGAGTCCACTTCTATTAATTCTGTTGATGCTCAGAGCTGGTCAGCAAGGGAAATCAGGCAGTCTATTACCTCCATTTTAAGGTGGGCATCTGTTACCTAGAGCTCATCTGCGCCACTGTCTATGTGTCTATCCAAATGCTGCCCAAGGCCCAAGGCGATGCCAAGGAAATGGAAAGAACCTCTCCTTGCAGTCCTTTTTACGTCGTCGTAAAACTCAAGGAAGCCTTACCAGGGGGGCACTGGGAGATTCCAACCATCCTCTGGGTTTTGGGGTGTTTTTTTTTAAATCAAATACCTGTGGGTGTTATTGGCTGGATTGTGACTGGAGGCAGCCAGAAAAAGGGAACAGTAGGCATTAAAAATGACAAAGCACTTTCATTTGTGAGAGCCATTCAAGGAAGGTGGAAACGAACATATTTTTCTGAGAGAAAGCAATTTCACAAGCCCTGCCTGTGTACAGATGAGCAGGACAGTGAAGAGGCACAGGATGGCCTCCAACATTCCTGGGGAAACAGGGATGATTGATGTTTTCTCATTATGTAGGCTGGGAGGGAGTTTTATGCAAA
Organism: Canis lupus familiaris; assembly: GCF_011100685.1. Lineage (NCBI taxonomy): Eukaryota > Metazoa > Chordata > Mammalia > Carnivora > Canidae > Canis > Canis lupus. The sequence goes on along the minus strand of NC_049226.1, from coordinate 79,567,365 downwards.
ATTCAAAGAAGGAAAGAAAACCCCAGCTCTTGCCCTTCTTCCTTTCGCAGGGGCCTTCCTTGAACTGGAGATGGCCAGACGTGGCAATAGAGCAGACCCAGGATTACGCAGAGGTGATGGGATCATTTCTGAGGGTAGTTAGATGAGCCAGACATAGCCAGGCCTGGTTGCTGGAGAGGATAATGTTTCCTCCGGGGAAGAACACGAGGTAATAAATGGCTTTTGCAGCAATTAAACGCGAGAGCGAAAGGTGAGCCTCCGACTCCACGGTGCCATCTCTTTTTTAAGAACAACAGCAACGCAAATGACCACGAGGCACCGATTGCAAAGAACCGTCCCCCTCACCTGGACATAGGCGGCTGTTTTCTCTCTTGGTGAACTTTTCACCGCACCTCCTTATGGGTTTCGCAGAGCCGATGTTCTGTGGGAGCTCAGAGAGTCCTTTTCCATCTTGCATTTGCTAAAATGCACTCAGCATCCCATTATTATAGATTATGCAAGATTGTAACATGGTTGAGATGAAAAAGTAGCCCTTGATGCTTCTGAGAGAAGGAATTCAGACTGACCCCTTGGAGACCAAGCTACTGACTCTTTGTTTTTCCACAGATCTACTTGCCTGAGGGAACAGGTCAGCTATTCCTTCCTTTTAATTCCTGTCTTGTGGGAGTTGTGAAAACATGAAGCAAGGAGAGAATATCCCTGCAAACGCGCGTCACATACCCACAGCTCTCCACATAAAGCAAGCTTAAGCACACGCGCACGCACACTCACACATCACACATCACACACGCACACATGCATGCGTTAGAGTCAAGGTTTTAGAACTTTACTTAGGGCAGCTTGCTTATGGGGAAAGGGGCTCCAGAATTGGAGTTCAGGAAGGCAGGGACTCACCTCTACTCTGATTAGCTATGTGGCCTCCCAGAAAGCGTTTCACCTCTCTGGGCCTTTGTTTCCTCATTTGAAAAAAAAATGAAGCTTTGGATTTGATGACTTTTGTGATTCCTCACAGACTCAACGTTCTCAGATTTAGTGAATCCGTTTCTAAATGCAAGCCTCATTCAGGAAGGCTCATGAGGGGTGTGTGTGTGTGTGTGATGCATCCCAGCTGTGCACAGCAGATAATACAAGGACTGTGTTTTGTTGCCTCCCAAGCTCACTCTCCCGTGGACGTGCTCTCTGCTGTCCACCCCTCCCCCTGGCTTCTGTGCACTTTTCATGGCCCCGTTATATCCAGACAGCTACATCTTCTGAAAATCATAATTAGAGTGAGGCTGGCATGACACATCTCTCAAGCCCCAAACACCAGTGCAAACCAGCACTCGATTCCTGTTGGGAGGCAGTCGAGGTAACCACGGCCCACTCGAGCGTGCAGGGAGATTGGCTGTATGCTCCACTGCACCGGAGCATGTCAATACTCCTGAATAAACTAATCAACCCATTTGCACCTTCGTGAAAACGCACCTTGGAGTCAATGAAATAGGCGTGGTAGTGACAATACCAACATAGAGTAGGGGAAAAGAAGGAAGAGGGTTACAAAGAACAAACTCGCTGTTTTTCCAAAAGGAAAGGAGGTGCTGTGTGTCCAGCGACTTGGGGTGAGGTTAGAGAGATGGCCCATACATCCCAGAGATGGAGATCCCTCTGCCTTCTTGCCCCTCGCCATGTCCCCACCTTGATGTCTACACCAGTGCCCCAGAAGGAAGAAATTTCCCAAGTCCCCCTGCTCTTTTGCAGCTACTGTTGAGTAGAAACAAGATGGTCTCACCTTTCTGAGGACTCATTCTACCCAAAGCTGAATATTCAAATTCCAAGCCTTACCTTTGACTTCTTTCCCAGGGCTGCTTAAGACCTGCTACTAGTAACCATCTGTCTTGTGATGGCAAAGGACCAATGCTGGTTCAAGTTTAGAATGTTACTAGAGTTCCTGGTTCATGGGACTGTGCCACTGTGTGCTGTAAATTATGGGCCCTGTGGGCCAGCTCCTGGAGGAATGAGGTCCTATACGTGAGTGCAGGTGGCATCTGGAGATCCCACTTCACCCCTCTGATGAGGGTGAGTCCTATGTCCTCCTAAAGCAGGCAGGGGTCAGTGCTGTGCTCATAAGCTGGCTTTCAATTTTACCAAAAAAAAATTTACCAAAAGAAGCCTCAGTTTGGAGCATTTACTGATTTCTATAGTATAAATGATTCCACTGTCACTCTCACAACAATGGCCAGAGTTGACAACTGGCTTGTGAGATTCCTGAAAATTTAACCACCAGCTCCTATGAGCCACAGGCCAGCCCCACCATCCTGCTGAAAGAGATTCCCATGATGCTAATTAGAATTTCCAACAGTGGTCCAGTGGTCTTCTTCCTTCCCCTAGAAGTCTGATGGGTTGTTTATCCCAGGCATTAGTAGAGAAATGCTAAATGTGTGCTCAGCCGATGCTTCTTTTTCCTGAACTCCTTTTCTTCTTTCTCTGTTTCCATTCGCTAAAAGGACAAATATAGGTCCATTACTTTATTTTTAAAATTTATTTCTTTTCAAGAGAGGCAGGTGGAGAGAGAGAGAGAGAATCTTAAGCAGGCTCCACGCCCAGCACAGAGCCCAATGTGGGGCTTGATCCTACCACCCTGAGATCATGACCTGAGCCAAAAGCAAGAGTTAGGTACTTAACTGACTGAGCCACCCAGTTACCTATAGGCCCATGACTTTATAGTCATTTATTTGCTGAAGACTCCCTAAATTATCTCCCCTGAACCCCAAATTTTTCCATGCAACCTCCACCTCAAACTTGGCACTTTTACAACAGGCCTCTGGATGTCCTCCCCCCAAAACCTTCCTTACAAGTCTTGCCTCATTCAGTAGATGGTACCACTGCTTGCCTGCTTAGGATAAGAACTCTCCTTCATCCTCCACATCCAATCTGTCAGCCAGACCTGCTGATTTTATCTCTTAAACGCATCCTGAGTCCAGCCCTTCCTCCATCCCCACTGCCGACATGCTGGCCCACACCAGCACCATTGCTCACTGTACCACTACACCTAGATCTCCACTGTTCTTCATTCTGTTGTTGACTCCTGCAATCTGATCATAGCCAAAGTCATCATCAATCTCCAACCAAATGGTACCTTTTTCACTCTCTATCTACACTTACCCACACACGTCTTCCCAGTGTGTAAAGCTCCATGGGCTTTGTATCACATTTAGAATTGCCTCCAGACTCCTTATTCTTACTCTCCATCCTCACCCAGTATTGTTACCCTAATCACTACACGCCTGCGCCATTATTTTCCTCTTCCATTCCTCACACACAAATTATTTTCTACCTTTGCATTCAGTTTTCCATCTTCCTGAGCCGCCACGTCTTTGCCTGGCTGACTCTACTTAGCATGGGGGTCTCGTTGTAAACATCACTTCTTCAGAGAGACCTTCCCTGACTACCTTCTGTATGTAGTATCTGGTTAGAATGTAAGCCCCACGAGGGCATAGACCAGTATCAGGCACACAAAGCAAAGGCTATCCGGCCAAGAGGCCCAATGATAGAGCAGCCAAAGAACAGCAAAGTGAATTTCTTGCTCACAAGTGGGCTGTTCAGGTTCCTCCTTTCATGTGCTTCTGCTTCCTTCCAGGGATCATTGCCATCTGCAGGATCAAAGCTGGGTCCTCACAGATGCCTCCCAGTTGGAAAGGGATCAAGTAGGAGGCAGCATACCCAGTGTCTCAAGGTCCAGGCACAGACATGGCTCATACTCCCTCCACCCTCCTGCCACCAGCAAGACTCTTCCACGTGGTGGCTCCTACCTATATTTGAAGCAGGGAAATGGACCCTGTCCTGTGCCTGGAAGGGTACCTGGGCACTTAAAATGTATCAGATGAATGAACAACAATAAAAACAAAGAATCTCCAGTCCAGCAGATAAACATGTCAATTTTCCTTGGTTTGGAAGCTATCAGTGCTGCAAAAGGAGGGTATAAAGGCAAAATACAGCTTTCTCTGGTTGATCCTAAGGGGCACACTTGCACCACAGAAGGCACTCATAAATAAACCAACTTTCAGTCATCATGGGCTGGACACGTTTTCCATCCTCACCTCCCCATAAGCCTATCACCATCACAGAACCTAGAAAGGAAGGGAGTAACGTGTCCACTGGGAGGCCAACAGAGAATACTGTGTCTTTCCCATTTTCAAGCCTCCTACCTTCTTCTGAGACCCCCCAGCCCCTTCTCCCCAACTTCAGCAGAACACTGCATCCCTCCAAGGCCCTGTCCTATTTACTTCAGGTAGGGTGATGATTATAAAAGAACAAAGGAGAAAAACAGGAATCTGATAGTAAGCCGTTGTTTTCTTCAAAACCTTGTCAAAAGCTTACCTCTACCTAACACGTACATGTGAGCACATTTAACTGAGTCTCGTGGGACAGCTGCTGTATACAGGAAGAAATCTGAAGATGCCTTATATGTATGCTCTTAAGGCGGGAAACCGGGGTTTATTAGTGGGATGTCTGCAGTGAGTTTTGCACATTGGACCCTTATTCTGCAGTCAAGTCCAGTCTGTAGTCCTTTTTATTATTTTTTAAAAGATTTTTATGTATTTGGTAGAGAGGGAGAGAGAGGGAATGCACAAACAGGGGGTGCAGGAGAGGGAGAAGCAGGCTCCCTGGATGTGAGGCTGGATCCTAGGACTCTGGGATCATGACCTGAGCCAAAGGCAGATGCTTAACCGACTGAGCCACCTATGTGCCCCTCTATAGGGCCTTTTCAAGTATTAATCACAATCATTTATGAAAGAAAAACAATTGGTATCCTTAAATAGCAGTGTAGGGCTTTAATAACTTCACAAAAAATAATCCATTTGGTGATAGTTATAAGACCATCAACAGTGACGATTCTGGGAATGAGGCAGTAAGCAATTCAGAATTTCTTAAAGAAAATCTCAGATAGCACAGTGTAGGGTTTCTCAGCCTTGATCCTATTTGCCCTTGGGCACAGAGGGTTCTTTGCGGTGGGGGCTGTCCCCTGCATTGTAGGATGTTTTGCTGTATCCTTGGCCCCCAACCACTAGATGCCAGTAGGTATGACAAGTAAAAATGTCTCCAGATAATGTCAATGCCCGTTAGAGGTAAAATTACCATCATTGAGAACCACTGCTTGAGTGAGGAAGCACATGGTCTTTGAGATCAGATCTGGGTTCAAGTCCTAACTCCACACACTGTTAGCTTCAAAACTCTAGGAATATTTCTTTATCTTTCTGGGCCTTGGTTTCCTGATCTGTCAAGTAGTTTTATAAGAGGATGGTATGAGATAATGAACATAAAAGATGGCTGAGGTCAGTGCTTGGCACATAGAAGTAACCTTCTGGAAATGTTATCTAAAGGGTATGCAGTTTCATTTGCTCTGGGACCATGTATACATTTCAGTTAGTATAAAATCTAGAAGGTTATTTATAATGCCAGTTGTGAGGATTTCTTTTTTTTTCTTTTAAAGATTCTATTTATTTATTCATGAGTGACAGAGAGAGGGAGGCAGAGACACAGGCAGAGGGAGAAGCAGGCTCCATGCAGGGAGCCCAATATGGGACTCGATCCCGGGTCTCCAGGATCACACCTCGGGCTGCAGGTGGTGCCAAACCGCTGCACCACCAGGGCTGCCCCAGTTGTGAGGATTTCAACAGGTTTTGTGTATCTTTGTAAGCAGATCTGTTATGTCTCTCTGTGTACTTATTTGAAATATTAATCAGGACATTAGTAGAGTTGGCAGCAAAGAGACAGAAAGGGCTAAAGAGTTCTTGTTCTTAGTGAACAATTCAGTATTTTCTAGCTCTTTCCTTTGCAACAGCTCTCTGGCCCACTGGATATTGTGGTGACTCCCAAGAGAATATGTTTTCCTGAAGGTATCATTGTCCTTTTCCCAGAAAGCAGGTCCCGACTTTTAGTTTATTCATTGCAGTTGGAGCTAGGATGTAGCCTAAAGTGTCAGAGGGAAGATTCACGTGAGAATAGAGGTGTATTGCCAGTAGGAAGTAGAGTTTGTCCTTTAAGTAGATTTAAAAGTTGTGAATGGCTCCAATTACATTAGGTATGGGTTCATTTCTGCTTCAAATTCAATATCGAAACTTTGGTAACAAAGGAACTGGCATGTGAACAGCTGGCCAGATTAGTAGCACTGAATGTTAAGTTTGTATGAAGGAAGGGAGAGGGCCAGGAATGGCAGTGTCTGGATGATGCAATACTGTAACAACTGTGGGGTGACCAGTAAGGCCCAATCATCAGACTGTGGGAACTGACAAGAACTACTGACAGATGACATGCTGATTTCATCAAGGAAATCTTAAGCTTAAATTGGGGGGATAGAAGGAAAAAATATGAAGCAAATTACATTTTAAGAAATTATATAAGGTAGAAGATTTTGAAAAGATATTAAAACAATTCCAAAAGTTTTCTGATACTTTAAAGGAAAAAAAAAAACAAGAATAATAATCAGGAATAGTCTTTATGCCCCAGTTTTCTGTATCTCAGCATACTTTAGGTTAACTAAGAAACAAAGCAAACTTGAAAGTTTAGTGCAGGTATGAAGACACTCTGTGCAACCTAAAAATTAAACAGTAAGGCATGGACTCCTTGAACCAGTGGCTTGAAATGTGATAGAGAATGTGTGCCATGGGTAAACAGAAAGAGATGGAAATAATATCCTTGTGGGAAGTGATATCCCTACAGGAAAGAAATGGAAGTGATGTCTTATTACTCTACTTTGGCCCACCCAGTCAGACAGATCACCTGGCTCATGCTTTCTTATCCATAACTCTGAACTTCATGTATGGAAAATGTACCTTTCCACATATGCTGTGTATCTCCTGTTAAAAATACACTTCCTGGGTCTCCTGAATGGCTAAGTCAGTGGAGCATGCAACCCTTGATCTTGGGGTTGTTGAGCCCCAGGTTGGGTATAGAGATTACTTTTAAAAATATTTTTAAAAAGATATGCTTCATGAAACGTTCTTGAACTTTGTTCAGCATTTCATCTACTAAAGGGTTAAGACAAAAGAGTAACTGCCAATTCTGGACTTAATTCTAATAAATCTAGAGCAACTGGTAGTGAAATCGATTGGTGAGATATATTTCAATGAGAGTTTTAATTTTTTAAATTTAATCTTAATTTTATCAGTTACTCATACACATAGTTTTAGGATATACACTCTTCCTTGAAAGTCACCCACCAGTGCCTCCTGTCCAGAGATGAACTCTTTCAATTATTTTAACTGACATTCTAAGGAATTTATCTCCACATCTCTAAGTACAGTTTTTTGAAATTTCTATTTCTAAATTTTTACTTCTAGGCTTTATCTATTGACTCTGGATAATGAGACCCAGCTCTCTTTTAAACCCCCCTTCAAAAAACCACATAAAACTCCCATCATCCCAATATTGTAGTATGATATTCATTAGATTCATATTCAGCCTGGCTGAGTCATGTAGTATACTATAATTACTCATTTTTCCCCTATATAACTCTGTTTTCAGAGGGGTTTTTCTTGCTTTTCTTAGTTTTCTATGTAGTAATCACAGACATAGCAATAAACTCTTCCCCATTTGTGTACATCTGCTCTCAATATATTCAAATATATTGGGTGTTTTGTTGATTTCATCTTATAAAAGTCCTCTTAGAGCTTTCTGACCTGTTCCCATTAAGACTGGTGGTATCTAAATTTGAAATCCAGTCTTTGCCTCAGAATATCCCTTCCCATCATCCGGGCACTTTTTCCTCCTCTCTGATATGTTGGAGTCTGTTTCCTGCTGTTCCATTTTGCTTAATCCCTACTCAAAAGTAGCTTCTGTTATTGGTTCTATTTTGCAGGTGAGTAAACCAAGGCATGAGGAACATAAATAAAAATTTCCCAAAGGCATATGATCTAGGCACAAATGGCACAACCGGGCCTCAAATCCAGAATCCATCTGACACCAAACCTGTGCCCTTTACTACTCACTGAAGAGTCACGGCAAACGTCTGGCAGTCTTGAGGTGGCCAGGTGGTGGAAGTGGGGGGCACCCACAGGTGGTGAAGGGCCTTGTGTGGGCTGTGCTTCCCATATTCAGGGCATTCTGTTGCAACATTCCTATTTCAAAGCACTTTTACAGTCCCTGACTCACTGTCCCTAATGGCAGCTTCTTATTTCTGGGATTAGTGGGTAAAAAAAAAAAAATAGCTTCTGGGCATGTGACACTATTCTCAGGCCTTTAATGTCAGAAATAATGATCGTGTTAAATTGGAGCTCATTACCACAGAATGAGACCTCATTGAGCCCTCTTTTTGGGGGGTTGTTTAATGATCCCCCTCCCCCCCCCTTTTTTTTTGCCTCCTCCTCAGTAGCTCTGACATGGTACACCAGGGGGGATGTGGGTGTTTTGGAGTGGCAAATTTTTAAATAATAAAAAAGATCTCCTTTCATCGATGTAAGGAAAAGGGTTCATCCTCCATTGTTCTCACCAAACGCTGGCTGTTCTTTTGTTATGGTCTCAGGGAAATTTCCTGAGCCCCTTAAGCCACTAATACCAGTTGTATCCCCAGCAGCCACAACACGTGCTTAAAGCATTATATTCAGCACAGCCTTTCCCATAATGAATCTGACAATCCCGTTTTTATGATTTGTTGAGTGGTTAATTCAAAATACACCATTCTGTAGGACTAGCTTTCTGGAGGCCTCTAGCCACTGGCACAGAGGCATGGTCTGACATTCTCAGAGGGCACCACAGGGCCTGATTAGACCATGGCGTCACCCTGTGCCTGGTACTCCAGAAAAGTGAACAGCCATCTCTGCTTGCTGCCCTCTGAAAGCGCCTCTGCTGACCTATCAGGAAGGTGCTGATGGAAGTAAATGCCTTGCTTAGAGACCCCAAGTTGACACAGACTTCTAAGTGTAAAAAGGACAGTGGCATACAGGAGCAATGACAGAGGGGGCAGGGAGCTTATTCCACACCATACAAGGAACAATACTGGGACTGGGGCATTCAATCTGGGGGAAGCAAAATAGAAAGATAAGGCTTGTCCATTGTCTCCAAATCTTGATGTGTTTGTTATCTTATAAAGGGGATTGTCCCCCTTTTCCTGACTGGCCCCAAAGGGCAGAATGGGAATCAAGGGGTAGAAATGATAAGAAGTTAGATTTTCACTCTAGATTTAAAAAAAAAAAGAAAGAAAGAAAGAAAGAAAGAAAGAAAGAAAGAAAGAAAGAAAGAGCGTTTTCCAAAGGCTGTTGAGAGAGAGAGAGAGAGAGAGAGAGCACTTTCCAAAGGCTGTTGGGAGACTTTGCAGGCTTCCCTGTGAGCAACTGTGTGCTGCCATGGATTGGAAGTGTCCAGAGAGAGGGGGCGCCCACAGATATTCCAGAGGAGAATCACACACTAGGCTTTAGATGGAACTAATTGTCTCAAATACATCTTGTAATTATGGGGCTGAGTCTAAGAGGTGGAGGTTTATGAATTATTTTTAAATGAGAGAAAGACCTTTTGGCAATTAGAGAAAAGAAAAAGATTTTCCAGATAGTGTTCTACTTTAGAGGTCATTAGTAAACTTTTTCTAAAGGGTCAGAGAGTAAATATTTTAGGCTTTGTGGACCTTATAATCTCTCTCGTGACTGCTCAACCCTGTTAGAGTGCAAAAGACAACACACAATAGGTGTGTCTGCATTCCAATAAAACTTTATTGACAAAACAGGCAGGGTGGGATTTGGCCTGTCACCCCTGCTTTTAAGGATACTTAGCAGTTCCAAAAATAAAAAGGCTTGGCTAATGCCATGAGTGTGCTTGTGAGTGTCACACTCATGTTCACTACAGACATGTGCATCTGTGCTCCGGGGAATGCCTATTTGTTTAAACGTGGCTTCGGGAATAAGGAGTGGCGAGAGAGAGAACAACACCTGCACACGGAGAGATAAAGCCTCCAAGGTGTGCTGGTCATGCTCTGCACAGACCAGTTCGCTGTCGCAGTGATGTAAAGGCTCCAGCCCCAGGGGTACCCCAAGGGGAATTGTACTCAGTGTCTGAAATTCCTACTACTCCGCTCTCTTTGCTTTTGGCATCTGCCTTGTGAAGGAAAAAGCCCGACTAAACGTAACTTTGTCCTGCAGGAGGGAAAAACAAGGTTACCCAGATGGGCTGGTTGTCACACAGGCCTTGAAAGGGCACACTCAGGCCAGGCTGTGGCTCCTGACACAGTGAGGCACCGCAAGGAGGGCCTCGACTCCTGGAAGGGAGGCAGCCAGGAAGCCAGTAGAGGGAAGGGGAGGAGGGGGCAGAGATTTGCACTGCCTGCTTGGCACCTTTGCTTGGGGATTACCTTGCCTCTGTGCCTCCAACCCTCTGGCCATTCATCTGGGACAGTCCTGGGGTCATTTTATTTTATTTTTTAAAAAGATGTTTATTTATTCATGAGAGAGAGAGAGAGAGGCAGAGACACAGGCAGAGGGGGAAGCAGGCTCCATGCGGGGAGCTGGCTAAAACCCCGGGATCACAACTGGAGCCAAGGCCAGACGTTCACCACCCTCACCCAGGTGCCCCAATCTTGGGGTCATTTTAAACAAGATATTTCTAAGCAGCTGTTGAGCATCTGCAGAGACGTCTCCGAGTCCTTGATCTGGCATGATTCCAGGCGGAGGTGTTTAAAATCCTGCAAATTCCAAGTGTCCTGGAGTCAACCTAACTTTCCTGGCGGGCTGTTTCTCCCCAGTCGCCGCCCTTCACTGTTCTCTGACCACTTTCGACGCCAACCGCCCCTTTCTTACCGCACGAACCCTCCTGCTCTGCACGCGGGCCATCCACGGCCCAGGTGGCCGCGGTAGCCCCGCCCCCCGCCCCGCCCAGGTGCGCGCGCACAGCTCCTCAGGCTCCCAGAAGCCCCTGCGCCTGCACCGCCATTTGCCGCCGCTTCGCTTGCGGCGGCGGCCATGTCGTCGCGTCTGAAGGGAGGGCGAGCGCCGCCGGCCCCCCCGTCCTGGCGAGGTACGCTGTGTGGCACTGATTTTTTATTTTTTTAATTTAATTTTTATTTTATTTTTTTGTCCAACACAGAAGCTCTTGGGGGGAAAAGGAAGGATGGAAAATTGTCGAAAATAGGAAAATTGTGCAAGGGCTTCATAGAAATTAACTGCATCCAAAAATCCTGAAAATCATCGTTAATTCTTCCCACAGACCCGGGAAATGAAGACTATGAACGGTTTCTGATTCTCCGAGGTAATAGGTCACCCTGAAGTCTTCAACGTTACTCCTCTTTTCTTGTCAGAAGCCTAAGGTCTGATTTTTCTCTCAAGCAGAATATTATTTATTAGAGGTTTTTTTGTTTTGTTTTCCCCAAAATGTCAGACTCTACCACCATGGAGTTGTGGGATTTGTGAAGCAACTTGAAATGTGAGATTTCCGGAAAGGGAAATGGCGAGGATTTGCTTGCCGAGCACCAGTGCCCTGGAAACCGCGTTTCGTGTTAACGGGGCTCGAGGACCTCGTCATTCGCTCACGTAATGACGTAACAATAGGTTATTAGTACAGCGAGGACGCGGGCCTCCCACAGTCCCCACCGTCGGACGGCAGGGAACACCAGGGATGTGCTGACGCCCGCGGGTCACTCTGTTTTGTCAGTTGAACAGGAATCCTGGGATGACCGTTCTTGGACTGAAAGAACTGCTTCTGCTTCCCGTTGCCCCTGAGCCCTTTATTCAAGCTACTGGAACAACGGATTCTGAGCGCATTCTTAGTTTCTGTGAAGGACAGCGTCTACAGACTTGCTGGTTCATGTCTCTTTGACCAAATAGAAAACGCCTGTGGGGTAGGAGGCTCTCGGCTTGTCCCACCAATCCTAAGATCATCCATCAGAATTCGGTGATGTTAATGCCTTCTAAGAAGTATATATTTTAAGACCCGAGTATTACCCAATGGCCACTCCAGTCTCTGGAATTCCTCTTCTGGCTTCTACGCATAGGGCCGGTGGTTTGATTCTCAAGGTCATTACCTGAGGACTCTGCAGCCGGTAAGTGGCCATTTTCCAGACACAGTCCTAGGAACAACTCTATTGCTGGGACTGAAATTCCAACATTGAGTTATTAATGTTAAGTTAAGGAATTGTTCCCGGGACGCTGGGGTGGCTCCACAGTTGAGTGTCTGCCTTCAACCCAGGGCGTGATCCTGGAGACCCAGGATCGAGTCCCACATCAGGCTACCTGGATGGAGCCCGCGTCTCCCTCTGCCTGTGTCTCTGCCTCTGTGTGTGTGTGTCTCTCATGAATAAATTAATAAAATCTTTAAGAAAAAAAGAAAAGGAATTGTTCCCTGTGAAGAACTAAAACAATATTATGACTGTAATATGATTTTTGCAATATAGTAATAGTATTACAACTAACCACTATATGTGTTATTTCATCTCACTATGATAACCCCACAAGGTAAATATCTTAAAAATAAGGAAACTGGGATTCAGAGAGTTTAAACTTATCCATACTCACACAATAAGTGGTGGACCTGCGATTCAAATCTAGATCTTCCTGAGAACTGGTGTACTTGATTCCTGTGGGTAGTTTAATAAGACCCTTTCCAATTTGTCTGCTAGGAGAGAGAGAAAGAGAGGCAGGGAGGAGGGAGAGAAGACACATATTGGTTAATTTAAGATGCTAATGAAAGATGCTATGAGAACCTGGAATAGTACTAAAGAAAATACTAACTGGTGTAGTTTTGCCTGGTGTGACCTGCCCTTTGATGGTTCTTTGCGCAGTTAACTTGAGGCAGTATTCATGAGCCCTTTGGCCAGGATCTCTCTTCTGGAAACTGAGAGAATGTTGTGACATGAACTGATTGCAGTTGGAGAGATTGGAGCTCCCAGGGTCAGTAATAGCAACTTTGGTGATGGTCAAGCAACGGGTGCCCCAACTCTGAGATGGGTAACTGTTTCCTACATGCTCTTGTGCCGATGTGCCAAATGTGTTGGAGTCTTAGAAGAGTGTATATGGGAGGAGTGCACATGGACCAAATGTTCAACCACAGTCGAATGGAAAGTTTTGGTAGCTTTTCCCATTAGGACATTTTTTTTTTCAATTGCAAGACTCAGATACCCCAACTCCAAATAGCAGAAGCAGAAGAGGATGCATAATCTTACATAACCGAAAAACTTAGGATTAGGTCCATTTGGACAGCTGGGTCAGTGGTAAAATTTGATTAGGGACTGAAACTAGGTCACCAGCTTTCTTCTCTCCCTCTAACTTGGAGCTATCTCCTCCATACTGGTTCCTTTTCCTTTAGGGTCATGAGATGGCTACAGATGTTCTGGGTGAGAGAGAACAAATTTTTCACAGAAGTCCCCACGAAAGTCACATGGGTCCCGTAATCATCCCTCCACCAATCTTGGTGGTCCAGGGGAAGCACAGTATGCTGTTTGGTTTAGGCCCTGATCAGATGCTGTCTCCCTGGAGTTAGCCCTGCCTGAGCCCTGTGAGCCGCAGTGGAAGAAGAGACATCTCTAAATAGCTCCCATTGGGAAAGGAGTGAATGGATGTGGAGGGTCAAAAAGCAGAATCTGTCCAACTTTTTGGCTGTTCCCAGACATGTGGATGAACTAAGTAGAGTGTTCTAGTGCCTTCTTTTGGTGAGTGCTCCTAGGCTTGTATCAAAAAGTGAAGCCAGAGAAGCAAGGATGCCCAAGACTTCTTTTGATTGTAACTTACTCAAGTTATGTGAAGCTGTAGGACCACATTCGTGCTTTGTATCTGGTTGATACTTGAGGTTTATTAGTTCATCATACCTTTATTTTATTTTGGAAAAGAATGTCCTAGAACCTTGCTGCTCAAAATGTGACTCACAGACTATCTGCATCAGTGTCACCAGGAAGCTTTTTAGAAAACCAGGATCTGTGACCCCCCCACCTCAGACCTGCTGAATCTAGACTGTGGCCTGGGGCATGGGGCAGCACATTTTTCTGTAAAGGGCCAAATGGTAAATATTTCAGTTTCACAGGCCTTATCACTTCTCTTGTGATGACTCAAGTGTCTTGCTGATGGAGCTCAAAAGCAGCCCATGGAAGATATATAAATAAATTGTTGTGGCTATGTTACAATAAATCTTTATTAAAAAAAAAAAACAAACAAACCACCAGACTGTAGAACAGATTTGGCCCTTGGGCTGTTATTTGCTAATCCCTGGCCTAGAGGATAAGATATCATGGCAAGATTTAAAGTCACCTGGTCTTACCTCCACTTTGGATTTTTACATACCCAGATGGATTATTAGAACACAAGTAAAAACAGTCTTCTCATGCATTTGTTTCTTCTTCAAATAGCAGATATTCAGTGTGTTGAATATCTGCTATTTGGGAGGCATTTTGGCGATACAAAAATGAGCAAAGGGATCCAGAATTTCCTGAGGGCCTACAATGTGGTAGTACCCTCCAGAAGGCACACACTCTTCTCATGTGTGCATGTGCACAGTGCAAGGCACTGCCGTCAAAGACCAGCATGTTTGGCGAATAGGGCCCTTTGTGCTCGTCTCCCTGGGGAACCAGACACAGGCTCAGTCATGGAGAAGAGAACATCTGCAGCTTGCCCAGATGCAGCTGTGAGGTGCAGATTTGCAGAGAACTAACAGTGTCCCCCCTCCTCGCCCTCCAGTGCCTTCAGATCCACTTTCCTTTGCCTGCTCCACCAGGGATTGCAGACAACAGAGAGGCCTCCACAAAGATAAGCTGCATCCAGCTCTATGGCAGGCTGCAGGGTCCCTCTGTGGACATGCTATTCTCTTGCCTTTGCAGCAAATGTCAGCTCTGCTGCCTCTCCCTAGCAGCTCACGTCTGTGTGTGTTCTTTCATTTTTCTCTAGAGATCCCTCCTGTCCAGGACGTTTTTTATTTTACATTTGAAAAGGCAGAGTCTCTGCACAGAGCCGAGTTCCCAGCTCTAGGCCCAGCGCTGCCAGAGCAGCCTCAGATGTTTGCCTCTGGCTCCCTACACCCTTGCAGGGGGAGGGGGAACCTTCCTTTGTGCCATTACTCGAGCTGCTGGTCCTGCTGCGAGGTGGGTAGAACCCACTTCCTAGCTGAGGAGAAGCAAGTTGTTACTTCTCTCTGACCACTTACTTACCAGTGGAAAACTCTTGGCTTCATACATGGAAAAAACCGACTCCCAACCAGGTGCCTGGGTCCTCACTCCTCAAGAGCAGAGAAGAAATTATTCAATGCAGTCTTCCCCAACCAGGGGCTGCAGGCACCTGCCCATCCCCTTTCCTGTGTTTGTCAGTGTTCCCCCTTCCTTCTTAGTGTCATCCACTTCTTCACATGCCTGGCCTCATTAGAGCAAGAAGTCACTCATTCCTCAAGATTGCAGTGGGTCTCCTTGCTTCCCCATCACGTCCCCATAACCAGAGCCAAGAAGAACAATCAAACTGAACCATGTGGGCCAGAACAGCAGGATTATCTCAGGATCCACCCTGGCCAGAGCAGGTTCTTGGGTTCAGACAACCAGTAGCCCACATTTGCTTAAGTGAAAAAATTAAAAAAGAGTCATACCATATTGTGAACCTTGCCTTCTCTCAGAGAAAAGATCAAGAAGTCAGGCCAGGAGCCCTTGGCCAAGAAGCCATAGGGAGCATGGCATAGATGTTTTCATCAAAACCAGCCCATGTTTATTGAACATCTATTAAGTCCTCTCTGGGGAGTCTGCAAAAACATCCTGCCTGGCTTCCCTGGTTCTGTGATTGCCCCCTGCCCCCAACAATCCATTCTCCACACAGCAGCCTGAGTGGTCTTTTTAAAACATAAATCATTATCGCTCCCCTGCTCAAAACCGCCAAAGGCTTCCAATTGCACTTAAACCAAAATCCATACCCTTTGCTTATTTTTCTATTAGGCTGTTGCTCTTTTTCTTGCCAGTTGGTAACAGCTCTTTGAGGATTAGAAATAGTCATCTGTGGTGCAAATATTCTTCTCAAATCTATTGTTTTGTCTTTAGACTCTTTATGGCATCTTTTGTTGTATAAAAATTTTACATTTTTATATAGTCAAACATATCCAACTTTTCTTTTATGGCTTCTGGTTTCTTGACTTGATTAAGATGGATGCCTTTCTTAACATAATCGTACTTCTAGTCTACCTGGATTTTTCTTCTAAAAGGTTTTTGTGGTTTATATTTTACATTCGAGGCTTCACACCATTGGAATTTATATTTGTATTTGGTTAGAGATGAGGAGAGCTGGGGGAAGGGGGGAGGATGCTAATTTTATCTTCTTCTAGACCAGAAATTGACAAACTATGGTCCACAGGCCAGTGCTTATGTTTGTAAATAAAGTTTTATTGTAACACAGTCATGGGCATCCATTTACATGTTGTCTTTGCTGTTACTACACTATAATGGTAGAGCTGTGTAGCTGTATCGAAGACCATAAGGCTCACAAAACCTAAAATATTTATTGTCTCTTTAAAGAAAAAGCTTGACTACTACTGCTCTAGATGGTTATCCATTTTTGCCAGCACAATTTGTTAAATAAAACCACCTCTGTCCTCTGAAATGAAATTGTCTTTGTCATATATGAAATTCTAATGTGTCCTAGGATCTTTTCCTGGACTTTTCCTTTCTGTTCCACTGAACTCTTTGTCTGTCTCTCTGCCAATACCATTTAGATTTGATTACTGTGATGTTATATCTGGCAAAGTGTATCCTTCATTACAATTATTTTTCTTTTTTCTTTTTTTTTTTTTTTTTACTGTTCTCCTGTGATTACCTTTTCATTAGAATTTAAGATATTTTTATCTATTTCCAAAAAAAAAACTTTTTTATGATTCTAATCAGCTCGCATTAAATATATATGTATGCACATATCACTTGTATACATACAGATATACATACATGAAAGAACTTATAGTTTTCCTATCTAAGAAAATACTTTTCTATCTTTTCAGTTCTTGCTTGGGATCTTTTCAACAATTTTATCTATATAGATCTGCATTAGTCAAGGTCTGGTCATAGGCAGAAACCACACCAGTTATTGAACATGGAAAAGATATATAAAGACTTATTAACTAGTGATAGGTGATTAACTTTCTAAAAGAGGTAAAAGAGGACTCTAAGGAATATACGAATAGCAAATGCAGGAAGCAGCTATTATTTGTAGGGCTGAAAGAAAACACTAAAGGGTGGAACAAAGAACTTGGAAGAGGAACCCTCCCCTCAAACCCAAGGCTGAAATTCAGACATCACTGGAGAAGGTGTAGCTCCCACAGGAGAATAGGGCCGAGTTCAAATTATCTTATGTTAAATTTGTCCCTTTGGGGCAGCCCCGGTGGCGCAGCGGTTTGGTGCCGCCTGCAGCCCAGGGCGTGATCCTGGAGACCCTGGATCGAGTCCCATGTCGGGCTCTCTGCATGGAGCCTGCTTCTCCCTCTGCCTGTGTCTCTGCCTCTCTCTCTCTCTCTCTCTCTCTCTGTCTCTATGAATAAATAAATAAAATCTTAAAAAAAAAATTGTCCCTTTGTATGTTTATAGTGTTTTTTTTTTAAATTCTATTGTAATTTTTCCTATTCTCACTTCTAGGTACACATTGCTAGTAGAGAGTGAAGTTATTGATTTTTTGTGTATTTATCTTTACTATCTTTACTCAATTGTCTCATTTATTTGACAAGTGTTTGATTGGAGTCTCTTGGGTTGTCTAAGTATTCAAACATATCAGTACAAAAGAGATAGTGTTATCTATTTTTCTGAATATTCATACCAATGATTTCATTTTCTTACCTCAGTGCATTTACTAGTTTATTAATATTAACTTTAGCAATTTATCTCTTCTTCCAAGTTTTTAAAAATACTTACTTCCCTCTGTCCTTACTTAATTTTGTCTCCTAGATATGTCCAATTCTAGGACTATGTATGAATATCACACCTCATTTCAATTAAAATCTTCTTGTAAAAAAAATCTTCTTGTATGTTTACACTTGATCTTAGCCAAAAGGCCGAGAAGCGATCTTCTTGTATGTTTAATAGATTTTTTCTTTATATATTTAGTTATGTTGTATGGTGCATACAGGTTTATGGATATTATATGCCCTTTATAAACTGTGCTTTTTAACATTATACTGTTAAATTCTGTTCTGTACCTTCACCTTTAAATTCCACCTTTTCTGAAATTCATATTGCTATTTTTGCTTTCTTGCTTTTTTTTTTTTTATCCCCCTGGTTACTCTTTATATTTTCCATTTCAATTCTTCTTTCTCAGTTTCTCATTGTAAAGCCAAAAGATACAGCTGTCACTCTGGAGTTTCTCTAGAAGTTTGCACAGTAACTATGTTTCTGGACTCTAATACTTCTGGTTGCTGTTTCCAGTGAGTGTTGATAGCACTTGATGCTACCTTTATTCAAAAGTAAGCATTTCATATTTACTCTGTTATTTCCATACCTATTCACCCCTAAAAGAGGGGATAGTGCACTTGAGCTGGGCATAAAAGGAGATAAGAAATGAGCACGTGAAAAGAAGGGATTAATAAGACGGGAACAATGAGAGGAAAAGCATGAAGGGGAAAAATATATCACAATGGGAAAGAATGCAGAGCAGACCAAATTGGTCAAGGATGAAAGTTTGTGTGAGAAGAAGAGTTATGGTAGAAGGTAATGCTGGATTATTTTGGTGCTGATCACGCTTAGTGTAAAGACTTTGAATCTCATCCTGTAAATAGCAAGAAGCATTTGAAAGTATTGGAGCAGAGGTAGTAGGTACACCATAGCTGCTTATAATTATTGATTTCACAATGGTTATACTGGGTGCATTGGAGTGGTGTGAGAAAGAAAGCAATTTGGTAACTGGTACAATAACATTTCACAAAAGAAAAACTTTAAAGGATCAATAATCATTTGGGAATAACAAATAGCTTCACAAATTATTAAGTAAATGCACATTAAAACAACTATGTGGTAGCTTTCTTCACCCTCAAAATCATTTTAAAGTATAATAATCAATGTTATCAGAGAAAGTGACCTTGACTCTTTCATTTGCTGCAATTGGGCATAGAAAACATTTTAGGGAAGAATTTGGAAATTTGGACCCAGATTTCCTAAAATAACAAAAGTACTTTGACCTATTTTTTTTTGTCTGAAGACTAATCATAAAGAAATCACAATCATAAGTAAACAAGTCTGTGTTTAACATTTTAGATACAAAAATCTCCATTGCAGGACTGTTTTTAATAGCAAAAAAAAAAAAAGCCACTGAAATATTAGGAGTGAGGTGTGATGTTGAATAAATGGTAGTACAATTATGGTATATTCATGCAGGCAATATTCTTTAGCTATTAAAGATGGTGGCTTGGAGGCCTGGGTGGCTCAGCGGTTGAGCATCTGCCTTTGGCTCAGGACATGATCCCAGAGTTCTGGGATGGAGTCTCACATTGGGCTCCCCAAAGGGATCCTGCTTCTCCCTCTGCCTACATCTCTGCCCCTCTCTCTCTCTCTGTGTGTCTCTCATGAATGAATAAATAATCTTTTAAAAAAAATAAATAAAGATGGTGACTATCAATAGTGAAATATGGTCATAAGTCAATGTGTTTATCCTTTCCTTTTGGTGTCCAGAACCACCTGTGTCATAAAGCAAGCTTCTAAGTCTGCAGGGATCTATCTCTGGGTTTGTTGTTCTGTTTCATTGGTCTCTTGCTGTGACACCACACTGTCTTAATCACTATAGCTTTATAAGTCTTGAACCTAGTAGGTCTAATTCCCCTGACTCTGGATGCTATGTGAACAATAGATTTGGGTGGAGGGACAAAGGGTGAACAAGTGAGACACCGTTGTAGTAGTTGAAGGTTGAGGTAGCAGGGGAAAAGTTTTTGAAAAAAAAAAAAAAAAAAGAAGTTACTCTAGTGCTCTACCAAGCCCAGGGTAATATAGGGCAATAATAAGAACTTCTTACCCCCATCCATCAGCAGCTCAATAAAATAAAACTCAATAAAATAAAGCTCAATAAAAACAACTCCTCTCTTCTCAAACCAGTTTTAAAATTATGAAGGAGGAGAAATCAGTTGCTAGGCAGAGTGTTGAATTTAAGGCTCTTTGTCCCCTAACTCACCCACCATGTCTTCCATTTATGGACTGAGATACAGAGGAGGTACATACACCTCCCCCAACTACCACATCCCATTGATCTTTCAACTACAGTTTCCAGAAAGTGTGGATCGTCTCGTCTAGTTGCTGCCATTATAAACACTGTGAATTAGGACTTCAACATTGACTTGAGCCAATGGTGAAAGAAGTGTAACATTGTTACTCACACAACAAACATTAAGAAATCCCAAATGGTTTTGCTTTTTTAGAAGAGCTAATAAATGATGTCAAGGGGTTTCCTTCCTTCCATGAATTAAAGTTGAGCAAGTAGGTGGTGAAAGCCTTGCTGACATGGCTGAAAAATTCTATCGAAGAGCTGATTAAAGGTCTGGGAGAGAAAATGGTCCAAGACCATTTTCTAAAATAATTTTTCAGGAGTTTTCTACAGTACTAAAGAATTACAAGTTAGTAATGACCTTCTTAAATTTGAACTGTTCTAGGATTTAAAACTGTAACTTCAATGATTATGATCCAGAACAGCATGGAAAACTTGTTGGTTCTATACTAAATGTGTGTGTGTGTGTGTGTGTGTGTGTGTGTGTGTGTGTGTAGGACATGTATATAATGTAAAGTAAGAGGTAGGTATTATTATCTTTAAAAAGAAACCAAATGAAGTATCAAACATAACTTTTTAAAAAGTTCCCTATAATGAGAAGAAGGGAACACAATGAAGAGGGCCATGATAAATGTCAGGAGTTAAGCTTGTTGGACTATACCTTGTTTTGTACATTTGGCCTTGAAACTGTGTGAAGATTTACATAATTATAAAACAGAAGCAAAATTTTAGAAGTCATTCTTAAAATCAGGATGAAATAAATAGGCCCAACTATGTGTTCAATGGGTGGTATGACCACAGAGATGGACTTGTCTCAATGAACTTAAAACATAGTAATTGGACGTGTGTCATTAAGGATAAAAAGAACTGCAAAAAAATATTAAAGTGTTTCCAGTAATGACATTAGGGATAGTTATAGTGTCATTGTTATTCTGGGACCATTGGGTATATAGAGTGGGAAAAAGCAAATAATTATTTAGGTTAGCATCACAGAAAACTAAGTTTTCAGCATGGGTAAAAGGAAATAGAGCAAAAGGATCCAAAAATTAAATTGAAACCTTATAATTCTGAACTTGAATAGAAAGTATCACTATTAACTACTTATACCATATTTTATCTTAAATATATGTGTGCCTCATAGTTTATATAATTTACATATTAGGTTGTGTATGTGTGTTTCCTTAAACAGTGATGAGCACATTAGCAATGACCTACCCTAGCATCCAGATTGTGGTCTCTAAATATCACTTATCCGTGAAAAATTCCAGGGCTCCTAGGAGAAATGGCTGATTTCAGGTCTGCAGCAAGAAATAGACAAAATGAACTTGGAACATTTTGTCATGCCAGAAAGCAAATACTCATGAGCCAACTTGAAGAAGCTTCTAATGGCTAAACATTAATACGATTACCAATGATAATAACCACAATTAATTTCATTGGATTTAAATACAACAAATTAAATAGGCTTAGATTTAGGAGTTCGTAATTTTTCAAAACAACCAACCAAACAAAACCCAAAGACTCGAGGTAACAAAATCATGGGAAACTCCTCTCTATGGAAGTATGCCAGTTTTATTAGAAAAAGTTCTGAGGGATGGGAAGAGGAGGGGGAGGAGGTTGGAATGATAGAATTAAATGATCACCATTTTGTAATCCTTAATGGATCCAGGCAAAAATCATCAGTGATGATTCACATCAGGAAAAGAGAGCTAATCAAAACATTAAACCCCTCCTGATAGAGATACAAACACCACCACCTATGAAGTAATCTTTCCAAAGAAGTGAATCTAATGAAGCCTCTTGATCCAAAAGCCACTTTACCAAAGATGAGAGGAACAGCAGAACATGTAAACACCACCACGAGGATAAAATCTGCAAAATCCAGGCTGTTTGAAACTCTACAGGACACATGACCCAGTTTCTTCAACAACAACAGTGAATTTCCAAGGACAAAAAGAGTTTGAAAGGGAACCTATTGATTAAAGAGATTTAAGAGACCTGGCAGTCACTCTCCAAGTACAGAACCTTATGAGATCTGGATTCAAACTTTCAAAAGGTAAAATTTGAAAGGACAATCTGGAAAATTTAAACACTGACTGGGGTATCTGATGATGTGAAAGAAAAATGTGGGGGTGTGATAATGGTATTAGGGTTATGCTTTTTAAAATATCTCATTATCTTTTGGAGAGGTATACTAAGATAGTTACAGATGAAGCATATCTGACACTGGCTTCAGAATCATAACAGCGTGGAAACTGGGGTGAGCAATCAACCAAGACTATCCATGAGTTGGTGAGTGTGGAAGCTAAGTGATAGGGACATGGAAGTTTATATTTTTATATTATGAAAAGTTTTAAAAAGACAATCTACATAATTTCATTTTACATATGTATATAATTCAAAACTTGGCATTCTTTAGGAAATAACCAATCTGCCCTCTTAGGCTTCACTTTTTGCCCCATTGTGGGCTCTCTTATCTTCTCCATTAATTGCCTCCCTTGCTTCTGCTGCCAACAGTGAGTTGATGGGCCACTGGCAGGGGCTGGAGGAGCTGGCTAAGCTGCTATAGCCCAGCCTGCCCCGTGCATGCTACATTCCCTCCACATTCACGTTGCAGGAGTATATGGAAATCCCATCAGTTTTATGTGCAATAATATAATGTAGAGTTTATTTTAGCAGCATCACTTTTTTCAGTAACTTTGTGAGTCATTATAGTCCCAAGTTTACACAATCATTCATAGTCTGAAAGGGTTAGCTTAAATTTTTTGCTTAGACTTTATTGTATAGGGAATTCGTAGACCGTAGTAGTGTCAAAGAGAGGAGTTTCTGAAGCTCTCTAAATTTCTACACCAAAGAAGTATTCAGAGGCATGGCCTGAGGCACGGAAGGAGAATTTTATCATGTACTGCTTCATTTTGTTCTTTAAACAAGGATGATCTTGTGCACCCACCCCTAGTAGGACTCATACTTTTGCTTTTGTTTTGCCATTACCTCTCTAGCTGGACTGACAGTGGCTTGATTTTCTGGCTGACAGGAATTGAACAGAGAGGCAAAAGAGACAGAACGCCATATTGTCCACATATCCTGGCCCCCTTAGACTCTTGGGGGTCAACCTTCAGGGAATCTCATTTGGATGAGCCAGTCCTAAGAGGCTCTTCCATAGTGCCAGCAGGGGCCTCTATGGCACCTATGTCGCTGGAGGTAGAATGTAGTTGGACTCTCGTCTTGTAATCCATCTCACCCAAAATTCCTGACTCGAGAGCTCTGCTTCATAAAAGACAGTACAGTCAAGCCAAGGGGCCATGGAATGAATAGCCACCCAACTGGTGAGAAATGGAAGCTGAGAAGCAATCTGACAATTTCTCTCTCTTAAATTAGAGAAAATGGATCTGGAGACTTTGGGAACCTCCCAGCCCCACAAATTTAAGTCCCTAGGCCCAAGTGCTCTAATTCTTCACACTGGAAAACTTAGAAGCCTCAGGACTGGCGGCAACTACAAGTCTGTCTCTGGATGCTCAACTCATTAAACTCTGTGAAAGCAATTTGACAGCATCTGGGACGTGTTTTGTCATTAGGGGTGGGACTGGCACTGTTATTTATTTTAGCTGGGAAGAGGTGTGTGTGAAGGTGTCTGCATGCGAGAGTGTATGTTTCAGATGTAGGTGTCACTGAGTTTGTGTGTGTTAGGAAGGGGTGTGAGTTTTTTGAGGGCTTCATCACTATTTTTGTCTGGTGTGGTTCCTCCTAGAGAAATGGCCCTAAGCCCCTGAGTTTAATTCATCTGGCAATTCTGTGCTTTTCTTCCAACGTTACTAGAATCATCCAAAGCACTGTCCTTCCTCTCGACCATTTTGACCAGATCATTCTGAGCAGCCACAGAGAATCATCTCTGAATTTTACATGCCCCTGTCCTTTCACCTGGAGGAGGGGGTTGTCATTCTAATCGAACAACAACTTTATTACATGATGTGAGGAGTAAAATCTCCTGAATTACTTTCACTAAATTCCAGTTTAAATAAAGTCTTGCAAATAATTACTTGAACATAAATTATTTACCCATTAATTCTTTATTTGAATTTGGAGGAATTCAAATATGTTTTCTGGCAAGTGCTTCATGATAAATGACTTGCTTAATTGGCAGTAAGAGTGTTATTCTTATAATTTCTAGTGTATAATAAGCAGAACCCAGCCATTTCTGTCTCATGTGTTCCTTTTTAAACCCTTTATCTCCCTTAAAAAAATCTTGTTTAATAGATCACAGACATGATCTTTTAAACTGTTTTCAGTAGTTATGCAAAATCTTCACAAAAGTACTGGTGGGCAGACTACAGGGACTTCTCGACTTTAATCAGCCATGAGAGTAGCAGGATTTAGAAGTCATTTCTCAACTCAGGATCACCTGCAGAAAATGAAAAGTCCCAGGGAAGACTGCTGAGTATAAAATGCCATTGTGTACATAGACTTTTATGGACTCTGAAAAGCCCTTTGACTCCTTGGAAATAGAAGCTATGTTGGAAGTGGGAAGAGTAGAAAAATTTGTGTGACATGCGCATGTGAACGCAGCACTGATGTTTAGGCTTAAAAAAGAGTGAAGAGGTCTGGGAAGGGGGCTCGTAGCCACTGAAAACCTTAACTGCTTGCCCAGAGGGGCTGGGCCGAGACCTTGAATGGGAGGGAAAGGGCATCAAGATCAGTGAGAGAGACTTTGAACTGTGTGCTAGTGACATGGACTTCAGAGCCCCAAACCAGACAGCAATAATCCAAGAACTGGAGCAAGGTATGGAAAATGGGCTCGGCATGAGGAAGAAGAAACCATATTTAAAGGAAGCATGATAAAGGATAACTACTGTTTAGGAGAAGCTGTAGACCTCACTAGTGTCTACTAAAGCAAACCGAGATGGGTGACATGGGGTTGCAAAAAGCCCACTGGTTTCTGCTGGCAGATGGAGCTTCCAGTCCTGCCTATGGCACTTCTCATTATGTGACCTTGAGCAACTCATTTCACTTCTTCGGGCTCAGTTTCATCACCCATACAGTTGGGGGTTAGAATGGCAGACTTTCAGAACGCTTACAGATGTAACATTCTACAATTCAACAATGATGTAGAAGAGGAGAGAGTTTGGCTCTCTAAAAGCACTCCAAAGTTAGAGAATTATCTCCCAAAGCTTTTTTCTTCTCTTCACTCCTAAGCATCTTGCAGCTCTGGGGAGCAGCCACCCATGCATCTATGATAGACTGTCCAGAAAACAGGAAAGGACCCATCAAGTCGTACGATGGCTAGATGAAGAGGAGAATGATCTAGATTTTATCGTGGCTGGGGAGGTTGAATTTCAAAGCAGTCAATACCAGGAGAAAAGAAGCAGCAGTCTCAACCATAGCCCAAGATTGCCTCTTGACTGAGCCCGGGCACTGTGCTCTCCATGTCGACCCTGGAATGGAAGCCTCTCCCAGTTGACCCTAATAACATGGTAATCACACCGACAGCCCTACCATAAATAGAGAGGGGGGAAAACTCACAGCCAGGAAATTTGAGTTGAGCCTACATCATATTATGGGGTTAGCACATGGGCTTTACTGTACACTGGCTAACCACGCCAGGCACCTCTGAGCTTCCTATTTATGTTCATGTACCACCCAATTAACACCCCATTAATGGCTGCACACATACATGGGCTTTGCCTTGTCACCACTGCCCTGCAGCTCTTAACTCCCCCCAACCTGCCTTCCCATATAATAGAACCTTAATTAATACTCTCCCATTCAGCCAGAACACAAGCTGTTAAAAAAAAAAAAAATCAAATGGTTTTTGATGAGAGGATGTATGCAACTTGTCAAATGTAGCCATTCTGTGGGTCTCAGAAACAGACACCTAGGTGAGAAGCTGGGTGGGTTACAGGGACATGTGCCAGGTGCCATGAAAGCCATCACCATACAATTGGTTTTCTGACTGGATTTGAAGTATTTCCAAAGAAAGGCTGCTGTTGTCTATCTGTTCTCACTGGCACTGGTCTTTTATGGTTATGCGGCAACCAGAAACCAGAAGGTTGAGGTGGGAAGCTGGGAGCTCGGTGTGAAAACTCCTGCCTTGAAGTTGCAGTTTCAGGTGATGAATAATTCCTTGCCTTGTAGCATGGAAGGAATCTTTTGTGTGTCTTAGAGCCATATCACGGACAGACTGACCAAGTGATATATTGAAACGATTTCATAGGTTTGGTTTCCAGGGCCTTGGAGCTTCAAAAGGGCCTTAAATACAATCTCAAAACCAAGGAGGGACCATCCTCATTCTAAGTAATTAAGCGGAGTGTTCTATAGTCTGTAGTATATTTTGCTTGGTAATACATTGCTACTTGATCCTGTCTGTGCATCCAAGTCATTTGGAGCTTGATAAAAATACAGATGCAGAGGTGGGAGCTCCTGAGTATGAATCTCGAAGAGTAGCTAGCACCTACCATTTTAACAGGCATGCGTGGTTTTATTGCACAGTCAAGATTGGAAACCTCCAGCAGGGTGCTTTATGGTTAAGCCAGAAACTTTCACCTGTGTCATTTGGTGAAATTTTGGTTCTCCCTACAACCTGTGAGACAGGAATGCTTTCCTCATTATATTGAGAAGCCAGGGAGAGAATCGAAAAGCTCCAGTGCTTTGCTCAAGGGCACAGGGCTGGTAGGTACCCGAGGCAGCCTGGACCTCCACTGCAAGGACTGTCTTCATGGGGCCTGCGTAGTTGCTCAAGATCTGTCAGTTAGGAGCCCCCTGCTTGGTTTAAATCTCTGCAACTGCCATCTTGAAATTCTTAATAATTTTTGAACAAGCGCACCACAATTTCATTTTGCACTGGGTCCCACAAATCATGTAGCCAGTCCTCCTGTGTACATCGTGTTGCTTCAACCATTAAATCCATGCTGGGGAATAGGGAGTGTTTCCCCCCAAAGTGAATCCCAGTTCCAGAAACGTTAGCTTACGTGTGCTAGATTGGCGCCCCAGGGGAAAATAATAACAATATATGAAAAGACTTCCACTTACTGAGCACTGTGTTCTGAGCCTTTCCTAGATTTGATCACCTCATTCTCACAACAACCCAGTATCATTATTGTCACCATAATTTCCAAGTGAGGGAACTGAGACACAGAAAAATTAAGTATAAAAAGAGAGGTCATGCCTATATGATGACAGTGGTTCTGGATTCAGATCTCACCTCTGCCACTTATCAGCTGTGTGACCTTAAGCAAGTTACTTGACATCTCTGAATTTCAATTTCCACAACCAGCAAAATGAGGGTAATAATAATTGCTTTAGAGAATTGTTCTGAGCATTAAATGAATTAATATGAACAGAGAGTCCAGCACACAGATACTCAATGAATACTGGGGCCTTTAACAACCTTTGCACTCAAGAATATTACCCATTACATACCGAAATAGGTATTTAAATGGTACCTTACTTAAGGATCTGAAGTGTTTTCACAGCACTGGATAATATAGTCAAGGTGCAATTAGCCATACATTATAATATTTTTAAGTGATTCAAGTGACACTTCTTATGTCTAAGTGTAATCTTTCCCACTTTAGCATTTATCATAGTTTAATAACTTCTGAATGCTGTTGAATTAAAATACCATTCTGTCTGGGGACACATTGACCCTTAATGTGGTAAAACTCATCCAGAGCTCAGCTAGAGCCTCGCAAAAGGCTCTCCAGAGCAACTGAACTCATATGCTCTTTGGACAAAAGAGAAGACCCTAAGTAAAGTGGAGAGTCTGTGACCTTCTGGAGAAACCAGACAGCTTCACACCCAAGTGAGGAAAAGGCATAGGCTAGGGGCTTACTCATCATAATGATATCTCAACAACACTTTACAGAGATTTTTTTTTTTTTTGGTAATTCTCCCATACTTAATAAGCTCATTTGTTCCACTCAACAACCTGTGTGGTAAAAAGATGTGATGTTAAGATTTTCTTCAATGGTCTCCTCTATATATGCCCAGCAGAGTATGCCTACCATATGCCTATATCCTGTATTCAGTGCTGTATGTAGATTAACCCTCAGAGCTCTCATACAACCTGCAGGGTAAGTAATACTGCCCATTTTACAGATGGGAAGAGTGAGGCTCAGTGTCTAGAATCAATGTGTTTGATGGTGGAGGATGCCAACCCAGAGTGGGCTGGCCAGAGCCTGTACACCTTAAGTCCTTATTCTTTCCATCCTCAAGCCATATGTTCTTCATACTCTTTGATGAGAAGGAAGAGGCCAGGCATAAGGAAGGTGGTCAGTAAATCCTCAGTGAATGAAGAATGTGAGCTGGATAGAAGAATACTATGGCCTTGTGAACTGGCTTGAACATGTGACCTACTCAAATGTACCATTGTTCTAAATTATTTGAAAGCTATGAAATATTTTTTAGGGACCACTTTTCTTTTCTTTTCTGTATTGCATGCCATTCTTCCTCCTTCACGTCCTGAAGAGAACCAGCTTGATTTAAGGGCATGTGGTCTTCTTGGGCAGTTAGCCATCTTGGTTCAACAGTTTCATGAAAACTCTTTCTGTCTTGTACATCTCAGACCTGGCTCAACACCCATGGACTGTCATTCTCCCAGTGACCATTCCCTGGGAGAGAATTTAATATTTTGTAAGCCATGTGAGGTCATTGAAGAGAGAAATCCCTTCATTCTCCAGAAGTTTCCTGGTGAGCCCCTTGGGACCTGGGCAACTAGATGAAGATTGCTCACTGGGTGAGAGAGGAAGTGTGTACATATGTGTGTGCATACACTTGCACTCAGTGCCCATTCCAGCAGAGTGAGGGCAAAGGACCCCACAGGCAAAGTGTTCATGATGTGCTTTCCCAAACTGGGTGCTCAGAATGTTGGGAGATAGTTGTTAGACACGAACCCTCCAGCTGTCTCAGAGAACATTAGAATCCCAACCACAGTGGAAGATCGTATGAGATATGGTGATTTGAACTGGACTCTGTAGTCTTGACATGGTCATAGAGCCCTCTGAGAAGTAATGAAATCTTAGAGCCGGGAAAGAATTTTCACATGCAATCCACACACACACACACACACACACACAGTTTTGTAAGTAGTATCAAGTGATTTGTGAAATCTGTGAATTCCTCTATAAAAGTACTGCTCTATGACATTTCTTTCCAGTCTCAAACAGTCTCTAAGACCTATGTTTTTCTCTTTTATCCATTGCTTTCTGTCACTTGTTCCACTTACAGGTCAAAACAGGGCAGGGTTATATTTTCTACAGCTTCTTAATTCACCGAGTTATATCATAAGTCCTTTTCCATCTTCCTGCAAAATCTTCAGAATGACCATTCTCATGGCTGCAGAATATCCCATCTGGTAGCCATCTCACCCTTTTCTTAAGGCCTCTGTTATTGGTGGACATTGCTTTGGTCTCTAATTTTTGTCTATTTTAAGCTAATATTTCAGCAAGCAGTTTGCCCCCAGCATTGCCCATTCCTTGTTCACACTGTCAAACCTTTTCCATTTTCTGGAAGTATAATGGTGGCCATCATTTCTCTTTGCTTGATTTAAATGTATTGCTCTCTGTCCTTCCTGCCTGACCTCAGTGCAGTGCCTTTCTTCTCTACCTCCTCACCTGGAGGCGTGATTCTATCCCACCTTGCCACCACCAGTTGTTCCTTTTGCTTCTCTCATACCTTTGGCTTTTCCCTTTCACCATGCCTGCCAGATTCCTTTCGTCTAGATCAGTCTCGCCTCCATGAATTTGCAAGTGCTGATTCCTCTGCCTGGAGTACTCTTTCTTGCCACCTGCACCTGGGAATCTGTACCAAGCGTTAGGCTGAGAAGAGCCATTGCTTCACAAGATGACGCCAAGGGGACAACGTGACTTTCCATAGGGGCTATAGAGCGTTATAAGCTGAGCTCCGGAGGGCTCATGTGGCTCTGTGCCCATGCCTAAGGAGTCAGTCTCTGCAGAAGTGGAGATTTTCGGGATCTTTATAGGTTCCCAAAGCAGACCTGTGTACTGGAAAGAAGTCAGTGTTTAGAATGGGGCTGACATTAAATCAAGTCACAGCTCTGCCATTTACTAACTCTGTGACCCTACATATGTTGCTAAACACCAGTTTTTTCCATCTGTAAAAGGCTTCGTGAGATGTTCCCTGGCCCGGTGTGGAGCCCCTTCGTTAGTGTCTCATACATGGTCTTTCTCCACTGTCACGAGCCTTCCCAGGCTGGCAGCGTCTGGCCTCACACTTGGCTCAGAGCAGACACCCAATAAATATTTGTTGAATGAATAAACATTGACTGGCAGCTCTAAGGCGTGGGCACTGGCTCTCATCTGCATCCTCGCTTGTTGCAGCCCGGGCCAAGCAGTAGAGGCCGGGAGCCTGCAGTGGCCCAGGGCGATCTCTACTTGAAGCGATTGGGAGCGTGCACACAGCCGGGCAGCAGCTGTCCCCACAGAACCCGCTTGGCTGGGTGCCTCCACAGAGACACACTAATGGTTACAATCCCTCCTGTTCCTTCGGCCGAGTGCCGCTCTCCTCAGAACATGTGGCACTTCACAGAGTTCATCTCAGGGACATGAGGGGGTCAAGTGCCACACACTTGCCGGGTGCCCTGTGGAGGCTCATGTCCTCTTCCTGCAGGTGGAAAGATGGCAGAGAGTGCTTTCAACAGCTCTGCCACCATGGGGCCTAGAGAGCTAAGTCAGGATCTCTTTCTGGTCTTGGTGCATCTGGGCAATTCCATGGGCCTGGGTCAGGCTCGGCTGATCTTGGCCGGGCCTCGTGATCTATCTGCAGTCCCAAGGTCTAGGCTTTGGCTCTGTCACTTTTGTGAATGGAAAAATGTCCCCCCCAGTGGCAACTGTGAGATGGGAAGAGGGAGATAAAACCTCGCAGACCTAGACTGCTCACTAATAAACAGTGCAAGTCTACAAACTTCTTAAAACTCAGTCCCAAGGGTTTAAAACTATACAGAATAGGAACGTCGTGCAATTCCCCAGCTCAAGTTGGGATGATGGTGGGCCAAGAGGTTTGCTATGCCCAGGAATTCTGCAACCATGCCTCACCCAGGCTAGATCATGCTCCTCTGTGATAGCATCCTGTGGTTTTCCTCTCTGACACTTGGCTGATTTGTAATGATTTATTAGCTTGATTATACATATAATTACACATATAGTCTCCTTGACCAGACTGAAAGCTCTGTGAGGTCAGAGAGTACTTTTGTCTAGTTTACCAGATATATCTATATATCTATATCTATCTATCTCCATTATAGATATAGATATAGATATATATATATATATATATATATATATATATATATATATCTCCATTACTAAGTACACAGCACTCAACAAGTCTTTGCTGAATGGATGAATGAATTATAAATCTCAAATGAATAGGAAAAAATAAGCCAACAAAAATCAAGTTACAGGAAAGGAAACACCTTGTATCAGGATAAAATGGCATTTATTCTGGATATACCTAAACGAGAGCCTTACTTGTAATTTCGACCTGCATTTGTACAGTGATATTAGTTATTCTTTGTTACACAAAATTGATAATGTACATTTCTATCACTCTGTAAGGTCAGGGATCTATCTGTCTTGCTTACCCATTGTATCCTAGGGGTTAGCATACTACATAGCACAAATTATGTACTAAATAAATATTTGCTGAAGGATAGATGGAAGGAGACTGCAGATGCTTTAAAATTCATCAGTCCATGCCCCATTAATTAAGAATATTGGATAATTAAGACATACTCTAATTGAGTTTTTCTCTTTACATTTTATTTATTTATCTTGTATTTATCATCATTCTCTGCCTCATCTAGAAAGAAAAATTGAAGTGCCAGCAAAATAAGTTTATTATGTACTATTCTTTTACTCAACAAATATTTATTATGTGCCTATTTTAAGCTATGCACAGGGTTTGGTGATGAGGCTGTAACGGGAGAAAAGACAGTTCATAGTGTCTGTCCTCGTAGATGTTCTAGAATTGAAAACATTTTGGCCAACCAAGTCAGTAGAATCTGGAGTAGTGTTTAAAATATGTACCAGTTAGCTTTTGCTGCATAACAAACCACCCCAAAACTTTGTACTTGAAAACAAAAACCATTGATTTAATTTGTGACTCAGCTTAGTCGTGTCAGCAATTTGATCTGAGCTCATCTGGGCAATTCTGCTGACCCAGGTCACATTTAGCTGATCTTGGCTAGGATTCATTTCAGAGTCTGC
This sequence comes from Canis lupus familiaris, assembly GCF_011100685.1. NCBI lineage: Eukaryota > Metazoa > Chordata > Mammalia > Carnivora > Canidae > Canis > Canis lupus. The sequence goes on along the minus strand of NC_049226.1, from coordinate 79,535,009 downwards.
AGTGAGCTGCTAGGCTGGCTAGGGATTGGCTGAATGTCATCTGGAGTACCTCAGTTCTATTCCATGTGGCCTCATTTTCCAGCATGTTAGCTGTGACTTATTCACATGGACATCTCAGGGTTCCAAGAGGTTGAAAATGTAAGCTGCATGGATGCTGAAGGCCTAACCACCAGAACCCACACAGTGTCACTTCCGCTGTATTATTTTGATCAAGAAACATACAAGTCCAGACCAGATCCAAGTGATAGAGAAATAGATTCCACCTTTGGATGGAATGTGTTACAACGTATTATGGTCATTTTTGAAATCTACTACAACGTATATTTTATTATGATAAAATTCCATAACATAAAATTTACCATCTTAACTATTTTTAAGTGTACAGTGCAACAGTATTAAATACATTCATAATGTTGTGCAGGCATCACCACCCCCTATTTCCAGAACTCTTCATCTTGTAAAACTGAAACTCTCCCCATTAATAACTTTCCATTTCCCCCTCCCCCTAGCCCCTGGCAACTACTATTCTACTTTCTGTCTTTAGGTCCTCTATAAGTTACTCATATAAGTATAATCATACTGTATTTGTTCTTTTTGTAGCTGACTTTTTTCACTTGGCATAATGTCCTTAAGGTCTATCTAAGTTGTAGCATTTGACAGAATTTCCTTCCTTTTAAAGACCAAATAATATTCCATTGTGTATATATGTGTGTATACACTACCTTTTGCTTATCCATTCATCTATTGATGGACACTTGAGTAGCTTTCACATTTTGGCTATTGTGTATAATGAACATGGGGATAATAATATCTCTTTGAGTTCTTACTTTCAATTCTTTTGGACTTTCTGCACATATTCACCAAAACATGTTTTAAATCTTTTTATCTTACTTTAGAAGTCCTCACTTGTATATAAACTAAGCATGATACTTAGAGAGATACGGAGCTGCCAGGAATTTTATTTGACAACTTTTGGTAACTGTTTTAGATTCCTTAATTCTGAGAGCCTGTCTGCTTTCCCCCTAACCCCATATTAGGGTGATGCTATTATTCATTTTCACCTCCAAGAGACAAAGACTGCTTCATCACTGTAAACGCATGAGGGCAGTATCAGTGGCTAGTGTTCAAGGACCCTATTAGTCCTGCAGCATCTTGCATCAAGCTACATGTCTCAGTCATATACCAGGTATTGAAATATTAGATGAATTCATCCACAGTTCTGGATATATCTTTGTAGCTCATTTGTAGTATCCTTCAGAACACTCTGTGAAGTGTGCCATGTGTGTCTGGTGAGGTCTGACACCCATTAGACACTACTGCTGTAATTGGATGCACCAGGCCCCATGAGCTGGTGCCTAGGTGTGAATTAGATAGAGATGTTTTTGACTGTTCCTCTGGCCTCCTGACTCTGTTCCTGGGTCATCCCATGGCAGTCCAGGCCTCCAGGCAGCATACCTGACCTCAGCTGCCCAAAGATATGGGTAAAACAGTAGGGAACTGTAACAGCTCCTGTATCCTGTTTGCAAACTGACAAAACACTGAGCTCTCAGTGATCTGAGCTTCTACTGATTTCCTCTCCTTGGATGCAGATATTCCTTGGGTAGAGAGTGTTGAGGGAACCAGAGATCCTGGGGAGACAAGGGAAAGCGAGAAGGCACGTAGCCCAGGGTGGAAAGCCAAACCATTTTTGGCTACCATAATTTCTCCCAAATCATGTTGGAACAAGTTGTCTGGGAGGGATTTCCCCTCCGTGAGGATATGAGAAATAAAAGTTGCTTACTAAGTCCCTCTGGGTGCACATTCTTCTCTGAGGGAGCTTAGAAAGCAAATCAACACATTGATTTAGGTTGGTTATAAGCACAGAGGCAGGGGGATGGACTGTGTGGTTAGAGGCAAGTTGACTTTTTTTCAGTCATTGTTTACGGATAGAAATCCCTCGTTTTGGCCATGCTGTTGCCATGTGTTATGGGGAGAACTGTCATCCTCATTTTCAGATAAGTAAAGATGGTCATTTTAGCATAATGTTGCAGTAGAAAGTCGTCTCAAAAAACTATATATTATCTTTGAGTGTATATATATATATATATATATATCTGTTATGTAGAAGGTTATGTAGAAGGTTAAAAAAATAACTTTTTGTAGAAGGTTATGTAGAAGGTTATGTAGAAGGTTAAAAAAATAACTTTTTTAAATGGATGGACACCACACCCCTAATTTGTTCACCTCTACAAAAGTAGAAGGAGATCAGAATTGGAAATGGTAATGAAAGAGAACTTGAGCTTTATCTATATTAGTCTATTTTTTTTTAAAAAAGAATGGATTTCTATGTATCCTTTGTTATTAAGAATTAAATTTGAAAGAGAAAATAAGGAAAGTCACTTCTCTTATCTGATAAGTAGAATCAGCTACCTCCAGACCTAGTGGCTTAAAATGACAGCCATGTATTATTTCTCACAATTCCAGCTGGGCAATCCTACTCTCGCATGACAGCTGGGGCCACCACACGGCTGCAGTACACTGTAAACTAGGTTGGAGCTCCAGGCTCTCTACCCACTTAAGTCCAAGCTTCTTTGCAGAATAGTTACTGGCTTCTAAGGGTACAAGCCCAAATGCAAGCTCTTACCAAGCCTCTACTCTGAATGGAAGGCTGATGTCCCATTGGCCAAAGCACCTCCCATGACCTCAGTGGACTCAGTGTGGGAGGAGCAGACAAGGGCATGAATCCTGGGAGGCGGGTTCACTGGGGGCCACCAGTGTCCGCAGTCTACCGCAGTCCTTTGGTTATTCCAAACCACACGGTTCTCTCGGGGACAGGACTCAGACATATAACATGGTAGTTGCTGACACTTTCCAAGCTTTGACGAGCCCTCCTAAATCTCAAATTCAGGAGGGCAAACTACCCAACTTTCCTCATTTGCTCTTAAACTTGCTTTTGCTTTTTCATTCTCCATTCTCATCTCTACTTTCCTCCCTCATTCAGGATTTTTGGTGGGGAAGGGGCAGGAGGTTTGTGATCCTACATTACTTTGTTTTGCATCACTCCCTGAGCTGTCAGGTCAGAAAAATAGAAAAACTGATCCTAGCAGCTTGCAAAGAGTTAATAAAAGGGACAGCATAAACTTCTAGGTCCTCTCATCAACACATTAAGCTCTCAGTTATTGCATGTATTTAGCACCTGCGCACCAAACACTGCCATATGTACAGTAAGACTGTATTCTCAGGGGTTAACAGTGCCAGCTCTGGACGTGGGTTACCAGCTTCAAATGCTGGTTCCACTCTGTGTAACCTGTGGCAAGCTTCTGTGCCTCAGTTTTTTCATTGGCTGGCTGCGAGGATTAAATTAGTCCATTAGCTCAAGATTATCCATTGCTATTATAATTACCATCGTACCATCATCACCCCCAGGATCTTGCTTAATTCTCCTAACTTCAAGTTGTAGATGTTAGCTCTCTTGTACCTATCAGGAGCCTGGGACACAGACAACTTGAGTAACTTACCGAAGCCACGCAGCTAATATGTGATCAACCCAGGATTCAAACCAATGTCCGTCTGGCTTCACAACTATGCACTCAATCACTACATGATATCTTACTCAGGGTTACAGCCCCTCAGACAAGGTAACTTCTGGTGGGTGATCCTAATTTAGTTTTCTACCAATAGTTGTTTGATCATTTAAAAACGCAACATCTAACAAGACCTGCCCTATGATCAATACCCATCTGCATTGAATCTTTAATGCTCCGTCTTATCAAATTTGTGGTGCAGTTTCCACCACAACTCAGGGGGGAAATAAATGTTCTCTTGACTTTAAACACACACTAACTTGCGAACACCGTGCCTCCAGGCTTTGGTGGCTTGTGGGTGAAGGGAGCCACTCTCAGGTACATCTGCATCAACCCAGTGAGAATGCAGTTCTGGATGAACCATGCCACCACAGGCCCCAGTGAGCCCCACAGTCATGGCCCCTCCATCACCAGGCCTTCCTGTCCCTTATTCCAGGATCTGAGATGTCTCCAGATGTCCCTGGGTGCACAGCACACCACCAGGCAGCCTCTCCACTTTGTCCTAAACTCAGCTGTAATAATAGGAGCTTCTTGGGCTCCAGGGTCTCCCTGCTCTAAACCCTCCTGGCCCCAACACTTTCCCCAAATACTTAGCAAGCCAGAAACTTATCCCCCCATCCTATAGGCTCTAGTCTAACACTTGTCACTGCTGTACAAGTTTCCACATTAATTAGTGTCGTGCCTTCCCAGTACTCCTCCTCCACTCCAGCCAAGTTCCTTGCACTACTGTCTCCTATTTTGCTCTGACCTCTTGTTCTGTGCTCACGCCAGGGGTCCTTGCTGCAATTCCCATTCCTTCTTTTTATGCCCACTTTGAGTCTAATAATCTTTCATGCCTTGTTAGAGCTTCACCACAAAACATTCAAGAAGAGCCCAGCCAATTTTCTTTCTTTACCTCTTCTAAACCCCTTCAATATTTTGAATCTAAAGAGCATGATTTAGCAATTGTCTATTTCTTTATGTTGTCTTTCTTTGTGAGCTGAGCCATCTCCCCAGGCAGAAAGCAAGATCCTCAATTTCCAAAAATTATATTATACCCTCTTTTATAATCTTCATAAGAACAATAATGGATAGCATTTATTAAGTGCTTATTAGGTACCCGGTGGTGTTTTGAGCAGTTTACAAGTGTTACCTTGTTTAGTCCTCACAACCGATTTGTAAGATGACATTATTACCTGCATTTTGCACGTGAAGAACCAAGCCTAGGGGTCAGATAACTGGCACCAAGACATCTAGGTGGCAAGGGATGAAGCCAGAATTTAAATCCTGGTAGTTGGACCACAGCAGCTGCTCTTAGCCACCAGACTTTCGGTAGTTAACACAGAGCTGTTTTATAATCAATACTTGTTGTGAAATGGTTCCCTAAAGCATACACTGTCACTGACTCTATGGAGTAACCACATATAAGGATGAAATACAATCTGAGTTTGTTTCTGTACTGTTGCATTGCAAATTTCCCCCAAAATATAGTTGCTTCAAACAGTGTTTATCATCTTAGCTTCTTTGAGTCAGAAATCCTGGCAGAGCTCAGCCAGGTGCCTCTGGCCCCGGGTCCCACAAAGCCTGCAGCCTAAGTGTCAGTCACCTCAAGGGTTTGCTGCAAGCTCACTTACCAGGTTGTTGGCCAGGTCCAGTTCCTCTTGAGCTAGAGACTGGAGGCTGCCCCCAGTGCCCTGCCATATAGCTTCTCCGCAGTGCAGCTCACAACATGGCAGTTTGCTTCATCAAAGCATGCCAGGGGGAGAGACGGAGAGAGTGCAACCAAGACAGAAGCCACAGTCTTTGTAATCTACTTCTGGAAGTGACATCCCAATGCTTTTGCCATAGTCTGTTCATTAGAAGCAAGTCCCAGGTCCAGCCCACCTCTAAGGGGAGGGTTTTCCAGAGGGTTGCAAATACTAGAAGGTGGAAATCATTCAGAGCCATTTCAGAAACTGCCTACTACAAATCTATAAAAGCAATTAGGAGAGGCCTGCATTAGGAAGGAGCATTCAAGCTGACCCCTGACAGATGAATAAGAGTTGGCCAAGATACATGCATGGGGTGAGGAGGCCAGACAGAAGGAAGGGACTGAGAGGCCTTGGAAGGAGCTGGTCTTGTCCAAAGGACAGCAAGACACTCCATGAGACTAGAGTGTCAGGGGGACAGGGAGAAAGACCCACGATGAAGTGTGGGTGAGCCCTCCGGGCATATCTGGAATCTTCCTCCTCCTGAGAGCAATGAGAAGTCCCTGACAGATTTTCGGGAGTGACATCAGAGTATGGAGAATGTGTTAGAGAAGACAGGAGTGGAAGAGGGTGATGGTGGGGGGTAGGAGGCTATTACAGCTGGGGAGGAAGAGATGTGATAAGTTTGAGATAAAACTGAGATGAAGAATTGACTCAACCATCCTCCCGTCCAAGACAAAGGATTGTTCAGATTTCAAAGTGCTCAACAGTTCCTGCTAGATGAGACCTAACTGCTTCCACACTGCTGTCTGGGAGTCCTGAGTAAAACTGTCATCCTCCGACTCTGTTTAGAATCTGGAGGAAAGGGGTCCCTTTAGGGTAAATCCTCTTGGCTCCTGATAGGATCACCTTGCCACTGAGCTGGCTCCTCTGGAATAGGGCTGTGCGCATTCTCTAGGCCATGTGTGTGCCTCTGTGGGTCTCTCTTTCTCCTCTGTCCATCTGTCTGCCTGCCTGTCTTCTAAGGGGCTCTGGCCTTCCCTTTTCTCTTCTGACTTGCCATCTGAGATACCCAGGCCATTTCCATCACCATCTGTTCCCTTCCAGAAGACTTCACCACTGTCTTCCCATTCCTCTTTCCTCTTTCATTGTGTGTCATCAGTATCATCAACACTTATGTCTCATTTTGGGTTTTCTCAGAAACAGAAGCAGAGATGAAAACTAGAGACATTATCTGTTTGGGAGGTGATTCCAGGAAACACCAGCAGGAGAGTGGGGAGGGGAAATAAGCCCATAATATGTGTATTATTGAGGACATTTCCACTGTGGACAACTGGAGATTCATCCTGCTGGGCCACTTCAGTGCAGAACAGACACTCAGAGTTGCCCCACCCGAGGGGTAAGGAACCCCAGTCCATCTTTGCTTGATTGCTCCCCACCCTGTTGGCTCTTTGGCTCATCCCAACGCAGGCTTGGAGACACACAGCCCAGAAAAGAAGGCCCTCTCTGGGGGAGTTACTGGTGTTTGCTGCCAACAGCCTTCATGTGGAGGTTTGTTGAGAGGGCATGAGTGGAACTTAACAAAACCTAATGTAGTAATAATAGCTAGCATACTTTCATATAATTAGTCTATGTCGTCCTCACAGATATGCTATCTCAGTCCTTGACACATGAAGGTGCTCAGCAAATGTTAATTATACTTGTTAGTGTTGTCCCTATGTTGTCCAAGGTCATCCAGCTTGTAAATGTCAGAGCTGGGACTCCCACCAGGTCATCAGTGCAGAGTCCACTGGTCTTGAGGTTGTAGAACAAGGAACATGTCACTGCAATGAGGGGTCCTGCCTCAGCTGTAGAGACAAGTTGAGAAGAAAGGTGGAACGGGTAATACAGGGGACTGACTCTGCAACATGGCCATCTTGCCCTGGGTCAGCCCAATTAGCAGGATTTGTCTGATAAAATTACAAAGAGGGAAAGCCCCAAATGACCCCTGGGGATGTACAGGAGAATCCAGGAAGAACAAATGAGAGTGAAAAACTATATACCAACTGTCTCTCTCCAAGCCAAAAGTACCAGATTGAAAAAAACGAAAATCCTGTAGGCACCATCTCGTATTTACTTCTGGAGACCAAACTAACTCATTGGACTGCTTTTTTGGGAAATTGCACCGCTCAGAAGGAGCCCATCCAGGTAAAACTAGGTGGATTCCTTGGTTGTACCTATTGTTGACCATAATCTTTTGTTTTAGCACCTTGATGGTCTTTCAGAAACGTGGGTCTCTAGAGTAGATTCTAAGCAGAGTAGAAACCATGAAACGGGAAGGTTGCTGGAGGGGCAAAGTGAATGCTGGACATGAGAAGGTCTATGGCTGTAGGCTCGGCTCTCTAGGTGACCAGACACCATTCTGAGTAAGAGAGGAAGGGAGGAGACCCCAATATCCGGCACTTCTGCTGTGTGTCAGGCAGTGTCCTTCATGCCATCGCACAGAGGCCCTTTATAGTGGCCCTGATCATCCCCTTCGTATCAAGTCTGAGGCCTTAAACAGCTGGCCCAAGGTCACCTCTATCAAGCCAAGAAGCATTTGAACTCATATATCATGGCTCTTTCCTCAGTTTCCTTTTGTGCTTTACGGAACTCTTTATCAACTGCATAGGAAATGCCTTTTTTTAAAGTATGATTTTCTGTACACATTGATGTAGATCATTGACAAAGCAGTGTGTGCCCCAGCTCCTGCTCTGCTATTCAGCACCCCTTTAGGAGGAGGTGTCCCCAGAACGCTCCGCCTGCTGCCCTTTCTGTACCAAGTGAAGAAGGCTATTACTTGGGAGAAGGTTCTCCTCCTTATCTGCAGGTCATCGGGACCCCATCTGGTTCTGGCCAGAGAGTTAGCAAAGCCCAAATGGAGAGGGTTTTTTTAAAGCCAGGTTTCCTTTTTTATTATTATTATTCATACCAGGAGACCCCTGGGAAAATCTTTATCTGCATTAAAACATACATAAGAAGAAGAGAGAAGAAAAGGCAGACAAGAGTGTGTCCTACAAAGGGTTTCTTTGAGCCCAGCTCTGTTCGTCTGTCAAGTTCTTTGCGGCGCTCTCCACAAAGATGGAATCTGGGTTCAAGGTTGAATGGAAGCCGGCTCCTGATGGAACGGCGTATCCCCTGAACACACCTCTAGGAGATTAGCCCGTCATTAAATATTTGTAGGATAACAGGAGAAGCCTAATTTAGTTTTTGTTTCTTTCTCTCTGTGGTTTAATCACAGATGAAAGAGACTAATAGCACTGCAGAGCTTTCTGGTGATCAAAGGCCAATCAATCCCCTTTGTGGAGTAATTAACTATTTGCTAAACTTGCAGAATTGATTTCCATTTAGGGCTAAGAGAGAGGGTTTTAAATGAAGACCGATTCACCAGGCGAGAGGAGGGAATCTCGGGGCTGATGCCAGGAGATACTCAGGGTGATGAATTGGAATCTGCTAATTAGAGACTGAAAAATACAGCCAGAACCTGACCCTATTCAGGAGTACTTTAGGGGAAGGACAGGCAGGAAGGAGGCTGGACGGCGATGCTGTCTTTATCCGCCAGGCAGCTGTGCACACTTGAAGTGCACACTTGGGGAAAGTGCTGGCATTCTGTTTGGGGCAGAAAAGGTTTGATTGCAGACACCAAACGGGCCAGGAGGCAGAGTGATGTGGCCAGGAAGTCAGCAGGTGGCCAGAGGGTGGAGCCCTGTGACATGAGGGCCCCATGTGGGCATGCCCCAAAGCACCGAGCTGATCCTTACGGACCCTTGAAATTCCACTCAGGCACTTGAAACTTGCCTTTGAAGTCAGTCGAGAATTTAGATGCTGTCAGCATAGAGGCCCTGAGAATCTGACCAGTTGAATACATGCAGGACCTGAAATGAAAAGTCAATGCCAGCTTGAAACTATGAAGACTTGAGACAACCTATTAAGACGTCTGCTTAGGGTTGCCAGATAAAACATAGGATGCCCAGTTCGCCGTGAGTTTCAGATAAGTGAATGATTCTACTTAGTATAAGTGGGTCCAAATTGCCTGTTGCTTTCGTAAAAGTATGTCCCAAATGATTTGGGATTGCTTAGAAATTCATATTTAACTGGCTGTCCTGTAATTTTATTTGCCAAACCCTACAGCCTCCCTCTAGTTGGATTCTGGTTCTCTACATACTGGGTTAGAGCTTCCAAGTCTCAGTTTTCCTCCCTGAGTAGTTTGCTTCTCATTAGTAGTGACCGAGTGTTTTATTATGAATATTAAATATGATAACTGGATGTGATCCCTGCAGACAGTGCGGTGCCTCGCATGGTTTATATTCTCTGCACACGTTACCTGTGATTATAGTGAACGCTATTGATTTGATAAATACAAATAATAATCTTAAGTATTAAAAATGTATTTCCCTTTTTCCTGTCTCCTCCTGTCCTGTATCTCCAGCCTCTTTTCTTCCTCCCTGTCTTCTCCTGCCTCTCCTCCCTCCTTCTCATTTTGCACTGTGAATCAGGTGTGTGCTGCAAACATCAATGTTTTCATGTAAACTGCAGCATCTCTGTCTGTTTTCTCTCCTGCGAAGGAGCAGGATGGGTGAGTGGCCATGACCCAGCTCATGGTTCTGATGCTGGAATCTCCGCCATGATCTTTTACCTTGTTGTGCCTCAGTTTCCTCATGTGGAATGATAATAATGTGACGTGTAAGATTAAACGAACTCATGCAAGGAGCACACTTAAAAGAGTGTCGAACTCCTTATTACCATTATTCCTCATAACATTTATGTGTTAGTGAGTTTGGGTTGCCCCAGAAATAATGCAGTAAATGTTCATCTATTTCAGTGAGATCACTTGAGTCAAGCTGGATGCTGATTCATCCCAAGGGAGCAAGTAAATGGATGTGGATCCTACCTTTGGTTTTCTCAATTCTGCTAAGGCCAGAGGAGCTCCGAGGTAAGTGAAAACCAGAACTCAGTCTTCGGTGACATGAGCCCACGCGTGGTTTCAGTGTTTGAAGTAAATGAGTACATTCTTCTTGCCTCCTGCAGACCTGTTCTAGCTATGGATTACCATTTTCCAGAGCAGAGGTTCCCAGCAGGTCGATTGTGATTGAACAGTGTTTCTTGAGAACTTACAGGATTGATTTCCTCAAAGGCCACCACGACCTCTTTGCCACAGCCAGTGTGGGTTCCCCCGGGGAATAAGGTCAGGGCGATTGAGGGTATTTTTTTTCTGTGTCTTGCTTGGCCCCCAAACCATACAGCTCCTGGGAAAACAGTCCAGACCAGGCACCTGCACAGGTTGGGGACCCTTGCCCCATACCAAGCCAAATTAGAGAGACTAGACTAGATAGCACTGCTAATTGATTAGCAGTCTATAGACTTCACAGTAGATGAGGTCTCAGATGAGGAAAAGATTTGGGCAAGCTGATTCCATCATATTCTCTTTATACTACCCCAGAAGTAGCCAATCATGCCTTTACTTTATGCTTTATATGTAAGGGGCTTGGTTCCAGAAGCTGGGCACCTGTTACCTTAGTTTAGCCTTATCACAACCTGATGCAGCAGGTACTATCATCACTTCCATTGCACAGATGAAGAAATACATGAATGGGGAAGTTAAGCTGTTGTCCAAGTTCACACAGCTGTCGAGTGGCCCTTTTGTCATTACAGATCACTTAAATGGGACTCCACAAATAGTAGCTGAGTCCTAGGTTAGACAGTGCAGCGCACTGGGTGCTAGGTACCCAAGGATGCCTCAGACCCCATTCTCGCCCTTTCTGTGAACTAGAGACATGAACTAAAGAGATGCGTATCGCCAGTATGGTAAGTGTTCAGACTGAGAGAAATATGTGAGTTTCTGAAGAGATGAGAAAGTGATGAGTAGAAAGGAAAAATGGGGTCTTTGAGGCTTGCCACTATTCCCACAGCCAAAGAGAAGGTATTTCATTTGGACATCCTGGCAGGGGTATAAAGCTTATCATACTGCAGTTAATAGGCCTCCTGGCCCTGGGAACCCATTGAGATTTAGAAGATTTTTGTAACATTCAACTGGAATTTCAAAGATCATGCTGTATTTGACCAACTGGGACCAGGACTGAGTGATTCTAGGGAGGGTCTTTTGCAAAAGTGCCCTGTGCTGAGAGGTCAGCCCCACCGACCAGCCCTGGCTGGCTGGACACACAGGGGTAACTGGAACCATGCTGCCAAGAAGCCCACAGAGAAGGGAAGAGGTTAAACATGGTAGTGTTTTAAAAGGATTCTGTTTGATTCTTTATTGTAAATTGAATTCACCTATCAAACAGCCAGGACTTGATATTCATTGGCACATGAGACCGATGTCTCTGCAGCTCCCCATAAACAGGAGCAAGACAATGGCCACTTAAGACGGAGCTGTGCAAAATCTCCATTGCTCATTAAATTATTTAGGAAGGGGGGGAGAAAAGTAGCTGGAAAGAAAACAGATAGCTTTCCCAAGTGGTGTTCAGAGAAGGCACCTCGAGGCCGGCCGGCCCCTGTCCAGGGCTGACCAGCAGCGTTTAAATGCAGGGGCTGCCGTGAACTGACTCACTGCCGGATAATTACGTTAGGGACCAATACGGCCTGTTGAAAATCAATTCTGTTGGACCAGTGTGTTTGTTCGGAAAGCCACTCAGCCAATTCAGGAGTATATTAGGCAGCAGGCCCAGTGCGGTGACCTCTTCCGGATTGGGGTTGACACTTGAACGAAGGCGTTTGTCCAGGTAAAGGACAGTGCTAGCAGCAGGCCCTTATCTCCCCTAAATTGGATTACTCAGATCTGCTTGTTCTCTTTAAAGATTGCTACTCTTGGGTTTTTTCCCCTCTCTTTCTATCTGTCTGAGATGGTTACCTAGTGATTACTGTTTAACTTGCCATCCTTATGTATTCTCAGACAGTTAATGCTTAATGCCACCAGTGTCACGTCCCGTTCATACGCGGAGAAGGTCATCTGATGGTGATACCTTCCTTCATTTTTCCGGTCATCAGGTGCACCAGTGAGTGGGTTGGGATCCAGGTTGGGATCCTGGCCTGTGTGGTCTTAAGGAATTCAGAGTTGGCAAGCCTGTGATTCACTTTTCAGGGAACATAATACAATCCTAGAGATAACACAGACTTTCCCTCAAATGTGCCAATTCCTTCCAAAGGAATTGCTCCCAAGATAGTTTGTGTGGCTTGAAAACTCTCAAGCCTGTTCACCAACCAGTGTGCCTTGAGTTGGGGTGCCACCAGGCCACCAGGACCATAGACAGCAGCTGCCTGCAGCCCTCTGGAGCGTTATCACCCTTGATGGAAGGCAAGAGTACAGGAAAAATGCTCACTGAAGAGGGTGCCTCTGAGAATCCTGAGAAACCAAGCATGGGCCAAACTCTCTTGCTAGAGTCTTCGCTACCCGAACTTGCAACAGCTGCCACCATACCGAAAGTGGTGTAAGGTGTCAAGAAGACATTGAGAAGCCCAGGGAATCCCGCATAAACCTCTTGAAAGAATCCAGGAAAGACTTATTGCTGCAATTATGGTTCCTTTAATGACACATAAAATTAACCGCTTCACATAACCATTCACTTTGACAGCTGAGGATTTCACTGTGATAAAAGTAGGGCCACGCACACTGTCAGTGATTTACATTTCCGTATCCCAAACCCTGTCAACCAATTAGACTGCAAGAGTGAGCGGCACCATTTTCTAATGAAGCTATAATCAGGCTGCTCCCTCACCCAGAAAGAGCAGATATTCTTGTCCTGAATGGAGAAGGTAATGATCAGGGAAGAGGGTTTGAATAAATCAGATGTGATATCAGCATAGCTTGCCATAGGTCCATTATAATTGGAATCTGGGCTGATGGAGGCTCAGCATCCCCTTCCAAGTGTTTCACTTAAAAGAAAGTAGGCTTTTCTGTGTAGAGAAGAGCAACATGGTTTCTGAAATAAACAGTTGGGAAGGCAAAAGGCATGGGTATCAGGCCTGAGTTCTCAAAGGTCCACTGAAATGTGGGGAGAGAAGAAAAGAGGGGAGGGAAGGAAAGTAAACAAAAGGGAAAGAGAGAGAGAAAGGCAGAAAGGCTCATGGGAGGGAGGGAAAGAAGGGTGGAGGGAAGCCTAGAGGGAGGGAGGAGGAGGGAAGGAGAGGAAGAGAGGAAGGAAGGAGAAAACAGAGAGAGGAAAGAGGAAGGAAGGGATGGTAGGAGGGAGGGAGGAGGGAAAGATGAAGGAAGATAGATAAAACTTGCTCTCTACCCAAGCTTCCTCACATAGAAAAACTGATTAATAATATCTATGCTCCTTGTCTCTTGAAATGATGGAAAATGAAACGAGATCCCGTAGGTGAAAGATACGATGTGATGGCCTTTTATTAATATGGCTGCTAACCCACCTCTTAGGGGTTAGCACTAACCACAGCGCAGCGGCTCACAGATCCTCTTTGGTGATGATGATTGGGTACTTGGCTTATGGTAATTCTTCTCATGAGCTAGTTCTCCAACAGGTGTCAGGGTAACTCCAGGGAGAGGGAGAGGGAGAGGGGAAGGGTATGCAAAAAGTATTTAGGGGAATTCCAAGGAAGTGTGGTTGGCAGCATTGACAGCAGAGCCTCCCAGTTCTCTCTCCTGCGTCCTTTCCAGATTTTAAGATTTTCAGTACCATTGCTGCATCAGAACAAAGGTGTGGAGGCACTGGGAAGCTGTGAGGAATCCCTTGGGAGATTCCTGGGTGGAAAAGGATAAAAAATGCATCCTGGGAATCTTTTCTGCTTTGATCTATGTTATTGAGGCTCCAAAAGGAAGGCCGAGAAATTCAAGATCCATTGGGTCCCCAGACAGGATCATGAAACCATCCCCCAGGTTGCTGCTCCAGATTTTTTTTTGAAAAGTATTATTTTCCCACACTGTGTTTGAAGAAAATCATTGCTTCTCAACTGAACCAATTGTATTGCCACAAGAAAACATCTGATTCCCTATATAAACACATCAGTGTGTTTCCAACAGTTGAGAATTCCCTGGATTTCTGGCAGCTGACTTGGCAGGGCTCTGCTTCATGCTGGCCTTGGTGAGGCCAGTCATCCCCAAGGGAATTCTCTCATCCTTCACTGGGAACACAGGTCCCATGAGAACCTCCCAATGAGCACCAAGGGTTCAATGAGAAGAGATTTGAGTGCACCGCTCGTGCCAATTTGGCTCGTTGGCTAATTGCACTGTGTGCAGAAAATAACACCTGCAAAGATCAGTCCAGCCTCTGAGCGCCAGACTCTCAAAGTCAACGACAAAGCTCTCTGGGTGAAGCCCATCAGTAGAAACACCCATGGAAACATCAAACAGCGGCTTCAAGTGGAAAGGGGCTGAGAGCAAAACTTTAAAGATCAAGGAGAAGGCTAAATTGAACCGAATTCTTTCAGGGTCTGAAGAGGATGGAGGCCCTGGCTTGGGGGCTGGGAGGGGGGTGAAATGACACATCCTGAGGGTGAAGGACCCTTCCAGAGAGGTGATTAACAACACATCGCAGAACTTACTGACCCCTCCCATTTTCCCATTTCCGCGAAGAATGGGACAATACTGAGCGGCTCCTTCAGACTTATTTTCTAACCCATGTCAAGCAAGCTTGGAGTGGTGGGGTGCTGGAGGTATAATTACGTGGAGCATGCCTTGACCGCCAGCACAAAATAAACCATGGCTTTAGTAGGTTGGGGGCAGTTTCCTTTTAAGCAGGCTGCCTTTCCAAGTTCAAGGAGATTAGTAAACAGAGACAGAGGGGCCTTGTTTATAGTGACAGTGAAGCCAGCCACGCTGGCCCTTTAAAAGGTGTTTGTGAGGCTGCTTTTTTTTTCACCCCCACCCCCCCGTCACCAATGGGCTGCCTAAGGAACAAGCTTGATATTCTGACAGCTTTTTAAGAAATACTTAAATATCGAAAGTTTTCACTCTTTTCTGTGTGTGCAAAATATCAGCTTAAAACCCAATGGGAGTCAAAGTTCTTGCTTAGCATACAAAGGCTTAGGAGTTTTATAGTATTCAGGACTTTAATCTACAAAGTATAATTTAATCCTCTTTGTGCTATCTGCACCACAGAGCCACGGTTGTAAATAAACCGTATGGTTGCAGTGGATGCAGCCACAGCTGCCTGCCTCCATCACTCACCCTTAGTAAATATTTCTGCAAAACAGATGAAATTAACTACTGTAACAGATAAACAGAGGATGCAGCGCTCAGAGCAAATGTTTTACCATGGCAGTCATGCTGAAACACAGCCAACAGCTCCAAGTCGACACTTGGCTACCTGCCAATGACTTTCTATCTGCCCTGGGCCCCGGTGAACTGGCTTCCGGTACCTACCTCTGAGAAAAGTGAAGACGGCACAGATCTACCCATGAAGCAAAGAGGGTTTGTGTGAGGGACAAGCCGAGTCATCAAAGCTCACTCAGATCTGCTGGTGTGCTGATGTGTGTTGCATTATTCCATGACAAAGCTGTGTGCAGTTGGGAGTTGCAGGGATATCCCGTCTGGGCATTGAGGCATGGAGAGCGGAGCCGAGTCAAGTCAAGGAGAGGAGGTGGTTCCCTTGGAGGTGAGGTTGCTCTAGGTAAAAAGAACGACAGCAATTGAGAGTCCTGCCACATTGGGAAGTAAAATACGATGGAAGAAGATTGCTGGGGATGACCTGGAGGGAGTACTTAACTGGTACACTTGGGCGCTGTGGTCATTTGGAGCAGTAAACATTTGAGCAAGTCACCTCTCTATGACTCCGGCATCACAGAGACCCAGATTTGAAACCAGATTCTTGTATCTGACAGCTGTGGAATTCTGTGCTGGTTATTTTACCTCACTGAGCTTTCTTTTTCTTCCCCTGTAAAATGGGAATGATCATACCTCCTTACAAATTTATGAGCATGAGGATTAATTGGAAAAATCATTATCATTCTTAAAGGAATTATTTATTATTTATGATTGCAATAGTGAGGATTTAGTTCATGATATAGGGTGGAGAAGAAGCTCCTGTCTCTGCCTTGCACTCTTTAAGCCATGGGTCTTTTTGACTAGGGCTGTGGTCCCCATTTCTAGCATCTGAAACTCATGATAACCACGGGTGTCCTGTTCCATGGCTCTGTCACTCTCCTTAAGAGGTCCAGTGGTCCTCTCTGCTTCAGATACCACAGGGCTTGGCTGGCTAAGCAGTAAGCTACCTGTCTTCTTCTGAACTCCACCAAACACAGGAGGCCCTGCGCTTATGGCTGGGGCAAGGCGACAGAGAGCAGGAAAATACAGAGGGTCATAGGTAGGTGAGATTGTCAAAGCCAGGTGTTGGCCTGTGAGGGACAGGTATTTACCTGAAGACTGAGGAAGTTCCAAAAGGCAGGTAGAAGGTGAATCAATCAGATCCATATATCCATGCTGTGCTGCAGGGTCCCCATACCTTCAGGGAAAGGAGGTGCCATGCTTTCATCCCAGCCTGGGAGACATCGCCAAGAAATAAAGCAGCACACAGAAGTGGCTCAGTAGAAAATCTTGGTTTCTTATGGGCTCAGCTTCACAGCTCAGAGCCAAGATGTTCCAAATCCCAGCCACAGCTGAAGCTGTAACACATGTGCCCCAAAGGTTGGCAGGGCCCCTAGCTGGAATTGCCGAGGGACACAGCAGCTCCAGAACAGCTTTTGAGAGTTCTCACTCACTAACATCATGTTTGAAAATAGCCAGGCCTAATTGGATAATATTTTTTAAAACAATAAAAAGGATTTAAATCCTAGGCTATACAAAAAAAAAAAAAAAAGCTATTAACTGGGAAGAGGATTTTTTTTTTTCCCCAGACCGATCATATTCACACCATTTAAGCTGGGAATGGGGCTGAGGAATTCCACCAACAGTACAGGAATACTCAAGGAGGGTTTGGTCCAGCTTGGAAAACAGAAACCCCAGGGACCCAGGTTCTCTCCAGAGCCTCCGAGTTGCTGCATCAGTGTTTTCCCCTGAGATGTGGTGTGTATCTATGTCATTTTTCTCAATCATTTAAGAATAGGTTGCTCATCTTGTACCCTTCTACCCCTAAACACTTCATTGCATATTTCCAAAAAACAGGGATATTATTTTCTATAATCACAGGACAATGATCTAAATCAGGAAATTGAAAATTTATACAATACTGTCAACTAGTCTGGAGTCCAAAGTCAAATGTTGTTCATTCTTCCAATAATGTGCTTTACCCAGGACTACGTACTGCCTGCAGTTGTCACATCTCTTCGGGTTCTTTTGAAATAGAACCTTCCTCATTCTTTCTGTATCTTTCCCTGTTCTTTCTCTTTAACCTTGACATTTTTGAAGAGTACAGACCATTTATTTTGTAGAAGGTTACTCGATTTGGGTTTGTCTGATGTTTCCTTGTGATTAGATCTGGGTGATGAATTTGGGGCAGAAAACACCCCAGAAGTAATGTTGTGTCTCCCTCGGTGCATCCAGCCAGAGGGATGCGATGTTGGGTTGGTGTCATTATTGGTGATGTTATCTGTGATTACTTGGCCAAGGTGCCGTGTGTCAGGTTTCTCCACTAGAAAGTTGCTTTTTTTTCCCCTTTGTGATTAATAAGAAATTTATGGAAGATACTCTGAGACCATGTAAATATGCAATCCTTATCAAACTTGTACCCGCTAATTTGAGTCTCCATTGATGCTTAGAATATTTGCCAAATGGTGATTTTTCTCATTGTGTCATTCCACATTTATTAGTTCAGTTCTGCTGTTGAAGATCCTCCCCTATCCCATATTTATGTTTATTTATTGATTCATTGATATCTGTATGAATTCATGGAATGTTATGCATTATTCAATGGATTGTAATCCATTACTACCACTATTTATTTTCACATCCACATTGTCTCAGAGTTGAACAGTGGGATTCCTTTCTGTCCTTTTGACATTCATTTTTTGAGCAGTTTCTGGAACAAGATGTTCAGGCTCGTCTTGTACCTTACCTGCCCTGAAATCGGCTGTCTTGCAAACAGGGCCTAAATCCTTTGAATAACAGAAAATGGAATTTTAAAAACCAAGATCTGGGCATCAGGTTCTGGGCAGGAGAGCTAATAGTGTGTCATTGTTTCTAGGCCCTCTCAATGGACAGAGCTAAGATCTGTATCTGTTTTTAAAACATACTGATACCTTCAGTTCTAATCCCACTGCATTCTGGGCTTCGCCTTCTTGAATATTTTTTTAAAATTACTACTTCTCCAATAGTGAGATATCTAGCTCCCCTTTTTTTTCAATATATTTATTCCTTTGCTGAATCCTAGAATACATACAAAGTAGTTTTTGAATCATTCAATCATACCACTGTAAAAAACAAAACCACTAATTAGAGTTCAATATTTCTCTATGCTTCTTTTTGTCTTTAGACTGAGGATATGTAGTCAAAACACTGTCTTCGAAATTTACTTCACGTAATTCTCCCTCCACCCTTTGTTCAGCATGGTTATGCCATTCATTTGAAATCTAATTTGGTTCATTTGTTTCTGTTAGGAGCTTTCTCCTCATCCTTGTAGATTCTTTGAGTACACGAAACACTAATATGACTATAAACATCAAAACTAGTTAAAAAATGTTATCCAGAGAAGCATCACTCCCCTTAACTCCTCCTCCCTATGGCCACACACCCCTAACACGGAACTAATCTCCTTCACTTCTGGTTTTCTCCCCCACGTTTCTTTTTGCTAGCATAATTAAATACATATACAGTTTGTTTCCTCTTCTTTCTTATAAAAAAAAAAGTGGGGGGGAGAACATGCTATAAATTAATTTTTGTACTTTGCTTTTTGCCTTTAACAATGCATCCTGGAAATCATTCCCATCAGCTCACGGAGCTCTTCAGTGTTCTTTTCTGGCTGTGTAGTATTACACTGAGCAAATCTACCACAGTCTGTCCAGCAGGGCTCTTATTGGTGGAGATTGAAACTGTTTCCAGTGTTTTGCAGTTACAATGCTTCAGTATTCAAGCTAGCATATAGTATTTTCATATAGTTGGACAGCATCTTCAGGGTAAATTCCTAGAAGTGAGATTGTTGACTGCTAGGAATAAAATATATAGTTTTGCTAGATATTGCAAAATTCCTCCTTAGTAGTCATACCAATTTGTTTTCCCTCAAAAGGTATGAGAGTGCCTGTTTGTTTTCCTTTGGCCTCATGAGCAGAATGTATCAAGCTTTCTAATATGTACCACCAGTCTCATAGGTGAGCAATAATATCTCAGTGTCAGCTTTTAAATCAGCTTTATTGAGATATAATTCATATACCACACAATTTACCCACTTAAAGTGTACAATTCAGTGGGTTTTAGTATGTTGATAGATAGCTGCAACCATCACTATGTCAGGTTTAGAAACCCAGTACCTGTCAGGTACCACTCTCCTACTCCGCATTCCCCCAGTCCTAAGCAACTATTGATCTACTTTCTGTCCATAGATTTGCCGGTTTAGGAAATTTCATGTAAATGGAGTCATACAATATGTGGCCTTTTGTGATTAGCTTCTTTCATTTAGCCTGTCTTCAAGGCTCATCCATGTTATGGCATGTACCAGTATACCATTCCTTTTTATGACCAAGTAATATTCCATTGCTCAGTCAAGTAATATTTTTGTTTATTGATTTGTTGATGAACATTTGGGTTGTTTCAACCAGTTGGCTATTGAGAGTAATCCTGCTATAAATATTCATGTATTTTTTTTTCATGTGAACATAAGTTTTTATTTCTCTTGGGTATATATACCTAGGAATGGAATTGCTTGATCATATGGTAACTATAATTGTTGGAGAAACTGCCAGACTGTTTCAGTGTGTTTAGACTATTTCACTCATGTGTGAAGTTGAGCATTTTTTCTTATGTTTAAAAGGCTATTTTTATATACTTTTTCAAATTGTCTGTACCTTCCCTTTGCCCATTTTCCTATTTGGTTGTTGGTTTTTTCCCATCAGTTTTTGAGAATTCTTTGTATATAACAAATTAGTCTTTTATCTGCAATACACATTGCAAACATTTTCTCTCATTTGTTATTTTTTTGTTTTTACGGTATTTTCTTCCATACAAACCTAAAAAAGATTTTTTTTCTGCTATCAGATTTATCATTTTTTTCATTTATTGTCTTGGGACATTGATTCAATTTAGAAATCCTTTCTCCATACCTAGGAATTCACCCATGTTTTCTTCCAGGACTTGTTGTGTTCATTTTTTCCTATAACTCTCTGATCCTTTTCAGAGTATATTCTTGTACATGGTTGGAAGCATAGGTCTAACTTAACTAATTCTACTAACTGGCTACCTAGTTGTCCTAGAAACACTTATTAAAAAGATTATCTGTACCCTAGTGATTTCCAGTGCCACCTTTATGTTTACAATGTACTAAATTTTCATATATGCTTGGGTCTCTTCCTAGACTTACTGCTTTCTTCCAGTGGTCTATTTATTCAGACACCAACACCATGCTGCCTCATTTCTTATGAGCAAGTTTGATGACCTTCTCTGGGCATCTGTTCTTTTGCTACGACCCTTGCTCTCAGAAAGTCCTTCCCTGTATTTGTGTTTCTGTCTCATTGCAGCTTAAGCTCATTTCCTCTGTGAGTTCCCGTGAATGCAGGGCTCCCTTTGTACACTTCTCCCTGAGTTGTCAGGTGCTATGGGCTCTCTCCCTTTATGTAAATCTGGCCGCTGCTTTCTGGCCCAGAGGTGACTCTCTCTCATTGACAGCCCTGACTGCCGACTTTACAAGTAATTTGCTGAGTTTGTCAAGCACTGCAGAATCATGTAAATGCCATTATCGTTTTTGTCATCATCATCATCATCAACGGAAGCATCAGCGGCTTCCCTTCCTTTGCCTATTGTTTAGAGCAAATGAAGTAGCTGCTGATGTTCAGAACAGAGGCTTGATCTGTAGACTATCCAAAGTCATAGCCCTTGTAGGTCAGTTCATATCTTAAAGGTGTCACATAGGCCAGGAGAAAGATCGTCATACACCACCTACTCTTTGTGGTTGGGAAGTTGATATGTCTCACATGGGTTGGACAGCAGTCCTCTACCTGTACCCCAAATGAATTTTCTTTCCTGATCTTGGTGTGATAGCAAAATATCTAATTGAAAATATATTTATAATTCAGAAATAGTTGTTTTTAAGAGTGCCTGGGTGGCTCAGTCAGTTGAATGTCCAATTCTTGATTTCAGATCAGGTCATGATCTCAGGGTTGTGGGATCAAGGTCGAGTTGGGCACTCAGTGCAGAGCCTGCTTAAGATTTTTCTCTCTCCCTCTATCCCTTCCCCATGCTTGCTCACTCTCGCTCTCTCTCTCTCTGAAAAGAAAAGAAAACAAAGAAAGATATTGTTGTAGACTCCATAAATCTATTTATCTCAATATTATAAGGGAGAGTATAAGGTTATATATGCTTGGGACAATTCACCACTATTTGAGTACATTCAACAAATATCTGGTGAGCAACTGGTGTGTGTAAAGGCACTCTAATAGAAACTGTGAAAGACTCAAAGATGGATAGTACAGGATCCTGTCCTTTAGGAGTTCACTCACAACTGCAGAAGATAACGGCAAGAGAGAGAGCTAGGCACAAGCAATGTCATTATAAGGCAAATGAGAACAAGTGGGAAAAAAAAGGAAAAGTCCTATGTGAGTGTAGAAGAAAAACTACTCATTCTGGGGTCTCCTTGGAAGAGATGAGACTTAAAATTGGACCCTGAAGAATAAGTTGGATGACCCAGGAAGATAATCTGGCATTTAGAATGGCTTAAGCAAAATTACAAAGGTTAAAAAAAAAAAAAAGAAAAGAAAAAACAAACAAACAAAAAAACAACCTTTATATTGAATTAAGCCATATGAAAGGACTGTTTTGTAGGTCAAATCAGTCACATGCGGTCAAATGTATATGATTCACTCTAATACATCATTTGTGAGGATACTGCAGACTGGTTATAAATCTCATAGAACTAATAGATTAATCTGGACAGGTTAAGAGATCTTATATGGGAGACCAGGCTGTATAGGATTTTGATTACTAAGTTGAAGAATTTTGCCTTTATTCAGTGAGATTCATTTAATTGTTTATTTATGAAATATTTGTTAGGTCCCTATTATGTGTCCAACCTCCTGATTGGGGAAGCTTTGGGAACAGAGCCATGTTTCAGAAGGATAATTCTGGCAGTGGTATGCATGGTGGAGTGCAGAGAGGAAGCAGTGTGAATGAGGAAACTACTTAGGAGTTCTAGGAACTGAAGAGTAAATGAGGACCTGAGGCAGGATATGATCGTGAATAGGAGGGATGGAAGTGAAAGCCATTCCAGAAATGGAATTGACTCCAGCCATTGTGATTGAATCAAAGTAAAGGCAAGGGAGAAAAAGGCCAACCAAAAGTCTCCTAGCTGCCAACTCAGGAGAACGGGGAGACTCCCATTGACTTCCATCTCTTCATCCATTTATTCATCCATCCATTCCACCAGTGTTTATTGCACACCAGCCATGAGACGAACAATGTTCCAAGAGCTGGAGACACAGCAGAGAACAAGAGAGGCACACATGTCTAATGCAAAGAGACAGGCAAGGAATAGATAAATAAATTAACATATGATGTAATGGTAAAGATGGGAAGCACTATAAGAAAGATTATTCAAGGTAAGAGAACTGTGGAGAGTGGAAAAGGTATATTTGCAAGGGATAATCAAGGACTATGAGCAGATGAATTTGGAGCAGAGACCTGAATGATGTCAGGGAAGGAGCATGAGAAAACCTGGGGGAAATTAGTCCCAGGAAGAAAGTACAACAAATACAGAATCCTTGAGGCAGGTATAAGCTTGGAGTGTTTGAGGATCAGCTCTAAGACCAGGAAAGTTCGATTGAATCAAGAAGTAGGGAAACCAGTAAGACTTTAATGGTGGGATGGGGCAAGAGCATGTCATGGCAAGGAGTTTGATTTTATTTTGAGCATACGAGATTTGGAGTTTGAAGAGATGGCCTTTTAAAGTTTCTCTGGCTCCTATGTGGAGAATTGACTGTAAAGAGACAAGAAAGGAAGAAAATATGGCAGGGTTGGTGAGAAGTGGTCAGATTCTGGATGAACATTGACATTACAACTAACAGAAGTTGCCAAGGAAATAGACACAGTGTAAGAGAGAAGTGGAAGTAAAGGATGACTGCCATTTCCAAGTCAGAGGAAGGAGCAAAATTTGCAGAGAGAATCAAGGTTTCTGGTTTGTATTTGTTAAGTTTGGTACACTCAAGTAGAGGGAATGAGCAGGCAGTGGGGTACAGGAGCCTAGACCTCACAGGAGAAGTTGAGTCTAAATTTGAGAGTCACCAGCATATAGATGCATTTAAATCTCTGAACCTGAATGAGACATCTAGGGAGTGGGTGTAGACAGAGAACAGGAGGAGTTATCAAGCTCTGTGATCATCAGGTAACAAGGGAAGGAAGAGCCAGAAAAGGAGACTGGGAAGGAAGGGTCGTTGAGGGAGAAGAACCAAGGGAGTTTGGTGACTGGGAAGCCCTGCAAAAGAAATATTTCAAAGAAGAGGGGATGGCTGGCAGTGTCAATGCTGCTAAGAGGTCATATAAGATGAGGACAGAGAATTGACAAGAAAATTAGCAAGAAGGAATGTTGGTGACCTTGTGAGGCAGTTTTAGTGGTGTGGAGGAGGAAAAAAAATCTGAGGAGAAAATGGAAAATAAGGAACGAGAACAGAAAATATAGACCACTCTTCTTAGGATATTAGCAATAAAGTGGAATGGGAAAACAAAATGATGTTTTGGGGATGGGGATGATATGTGTTTAGACATGGAAGGGCTGACAATAATGATCAAAATAAGGGAGAACATGATGACTAGTAAGTAGGGCAGAGGGGGCAGGTTGGAGAGCACAGTGGGGATGTTGGACTAAGATAGGAACTTGGAACCTTTTACCCATGTAAAGAAGGACACAGATGAAAGGACAAAGATGCCAAATCCATATATTTGGCAGTAGAATGTATGAGAAAGTTCTTTTTTTTAATTTTTATTTATTTATGATAGTCACAGAGAGAGAGAGAGAGAGAGAGAGAGGGGCAGAGACATAGGCAGAGGGAGAAGCAGGCTCCATGCAGGGAGCCCGATGTGGGATTCGATCCCGGGTCTCCAGGATCGCGCCCTGGGCCAAAGGCAGGCGCCAAACCGCTGTGCCACCCAGGGATCCCCGAGAAAGTTCTTATTATTGTCATTTTCTTAGTGAAATAAGAGGCAAGGTGAGAGTTAGGATGGAGGAGGAGGTGTCCGACTTTGAGGAGAGGGTGAAGGGTAGGAGAGAGAGCTGGGTGAGTGAACTCATTAGCCATGTGTGCTGGGGTTGCTGGTGAGATCCAGTGGTAAGGTCTACATGATGCTTGTGGTTGTAAATTTGAAGTAAGATCCATCACCTTGGCTATGTTGTTTTCGTTCAGCACATTCTGCTCTCACCTACAGGTAAAGAATTTTTTAAATTGTATTTTTAGAGAGAGATATAAAGAGTACGTATGCATATGAGTGGGGTGGGGAGCAGAGAGAGAGAGGGAGAGAATCTTAAGCAGGCTCAGCACAGAGCCTGACTCAGGGCTCGATCTCACAACCCTGAGATCATGACCTGAGCTGAAACCAAGAGTCAGACACTTAACTAAATGAAGCACCCAGGTGCCCCATGGTAAGGGTTTTATTTGTTATTTTTTTTTAAGATCTACATTTAATTAAGCAGAGTCATGGTTTTGACAAGGACAGTGGAAAGTAAAAAGGTTGGAAAGAGGCTGAGGTTATGCACAAGAGAGGGATTTCATTATAAACCCTCATATAAAGAATGAATAAGGAGGGGAATGAAGCCTGAAGCAGACGACAGACATTGAAGGAACCCAGAAAGGGGTTGAAGATTTGGTGAAGCTGAAATACTAGAAAGAGTAAGGTGAGAAGATGGAAGCTTAAAACAAAGAGATGCTTCAAATAGAGGGTATTAGAAATGATGAGGTTGCTGGAAATGACAAGGTCTAGGGTACGACTGTGACCTAAGTGGGACAGAGAAAAAGAGCATTAGGAGTGAACAGGTCAAGCAGCTGAGAGGCCAGAGTGTTAGATGAATTGTCTATGTGGATATTGAAGTCATCGAGAATAATGACAGGGAGTGAGAGAGACAAAGACAGTTGATCCAGGCATGAAAAGATTCAGTGAATCAGTAGATGTGTTGTGCAAGGTGGTCAGGGACTGCTGTGAGGAGGGGTATTGGGTGGTACCATGCAATTGCATGTTCCTCAAAGGAGGTTTTGAAGAAGAAAAAAAAAAAGGAGGTTTTGAAGAAGAAAATAAAATCAGCCCAGAAATAGCAAAATGAGTGGCCATGAAGATACCCACCAACCTCCTGGCTCTATGGTATATGGGATGTGGGAGGAGAAAAGTCACCACTTAAGGGAACACAGGGGAAGTAGTGACTTCCAGAGAACACTGGTGTAAAACAGTAAAACATTTACAGGAGAGGTTCGAGTGTTGGGAGATTTAGGTGGTAACAAATCATGAGGTCCAGTGATCATGGATAAAGATTGGGCCAGACTAGGTTAGAGCTGTACAGACGCGGAGGGCAGGCATCTGGGGATATAGAGATGGTCTAGAGTCTTGAACTTACAGATAAACTGAGGTAAACAGGGATGCAAAACATGATGGTATTGAACATTTTGGTCTTTTTAAAGGGTAAGTTCTGAATTACTTCTCATTCTTGAGATAGCTCTTTGGCTGGTGGTGGTGGTAGGAAGTAGTGGGTGATCAGACCAGGAGGCCAGGGAACCCTGGGGGCCTGGCTTCAATTTTTCTGTGGGTAACATTACAACTGGATAGGGAACTTGTAAGGAGGAACAGTGGAGTTTTATGGGATGGGGGAAGAGAAGGAAGATGAGATGGACATTGGAAATTGTAGCTGTTGTATCTTTGATAAAGCAGATGGCCCTTGAGGGTAGGGGAGATGAGGTCACCAAGATGGCAGAGAATGGATTCAGCTTTAGTGGATGGGAAATTTGGGGCACAGGATTATGAGGAGGGTTAAATGGGGTAAATTCCACCCATTAGATAACTATAGTCCCTGGTACTTAGTAGGTGAACAGGGTTAGTTTCCCCACCCCCCTCCAACTTCCCCTGCAGGTGCATGCAGGGGGACCCCACAGGACGAATGGCAGTGTGGACATGGATCCGTATAGATCCATCTCCAGCTGTTAGAACAACTTAAAACACATGAACTGCTGCAGATGGCTAGAGGCAGAAGTGGGCATTGAGTTAGAAGAAAAAGAATCTGTAATGTGCAGTTTTGTAGAAATGTGGCCCAAACATTTCAAGGCAGTTGCGAAAGCTCATGATGTTGAGCCCAGCTATTGGCAGAATCGAATAGGAGAACCTTTAGTATATTAGGGACATTATCGTAAGTGCATGAAATTTAGCCAGAACAAATGCAATCAATACCTTGATTCCTGAGTCTGCATTGGCAACCAACAGTAGAAATAGCTGTCAGAATTGTATTTGAGTTTGTTTTGATCGCTTTAACTATAAAGTTATAGACGGTTACATCAGTACCTTAACTACGTCAATTAAATGAGACAAATATTCTGTAGCTGATACTTGGCACTTGGAAATATTAGATAGAGTCAGAAAAGTTATAGAGTAAAAAATAAGCCTTTTGAGGAGTTCTTTATCACTTCATTTTTTTCATCTCCATTGCACTCCAGTGTTTGTTGAATTCAGAGTTTTAAAATTTCTGGGAATTCTAAAGTCACCAGGAAAAGAAACTTGTCTTCATTTGTTTGTTTGAATTCTTTGTTTCCTGGGGAATAAAAAAAGGACAGGACCCTGCACATAACCCTTGGTAAACATTGTTATTATTACTGTTATCGCTGTAAGAGTTTGGCACTCTTTTCTCAAATTTACCTTATTAACCTAGGAAAGTCAGACACATTGTGCATTTCTTGGCTTTCCTGAAAAATAATCACATTTGGGGTATTTAAAGCCCTGGTTTTGTCACAGAATAATTGATCCCACATTTACTAATTGAATTTACCTTTAAATGTTTTAAACTTTGTTGTGAATAGAGCTGCCTTAGGTGTTTTTTTCTTTTTCTTTTTCTTTTTTTTTTCCTTTTGTGAAAAGCAGGCAAACTCAAGAACAAAACAAGCCATCAACATTAGGGTAGAACAAAGAGAGTTCTTGCGTCAAGCAGATTCAGAAAGCATTCATTTTCCAAAAAGGGATGAGAAAGAAAAGGAGGAAAAAGGATCCCCTTATCCCATTTAATGGAAGATCCTAGGACTGAGGGGAGGAGGGGCCAGGTTCAGACTTGGCGGCAACTCTGAAGCCTGTGCACTTGCCCCTCGCCTCTGTCTTGGAGCCTCTTGAGCCGCAGCAACTTGGTTCTAATCTCTCCAAGCACAAAGGAGAGCGACTGCAAGTGGCCACTTGGCCGTGGTCCTTGGAGCAGTGGGCAGACAATGGGCTTTCTGCCACCCTCCAGGGCTGAAGGGGGCAGGAAGTTGACATCCGTAAAGGAACCACTTCCTTCAATTCCAGGAACTGAAGTGGTCTCCTGGAGGCAAGACTGTATTTCATTCTGGCCTATAAGTTTATTATTCTGTTTGTCCTCCACACTTAGGGTAGTTAATGAGTTTTTTGCCTTTGCTGATTTTCTGCCCTCACCCTCCCCTCACTCCATGACACCCAGCAGTCTGTCCTCTCTCCTCACCACGAGTCAATAAACTCAACAGCCTCATCATCCTTCTTACCCTGTGCAGCTTATCCTCAGCACAGAGGCAGAGATGAAGCTGATTGCTCTCCCTGGACTCTCTGCTTTCTCAGAATTCTCTCTCCTACTCTGGCCCTGGGGACTCTGTCCTTGTTTTCTGCCTTTCGTGTTAACCTGGCTCTTCTTTCCCCTTCCACCTTCAGAACATAAGCTCTGCCCCCAAAGACCCATCCTTGGCACCTTTCTCTTCTCTCTCTGGTTTCATCCTGAATATTCCTCCCCATTTATTTCTGTGTGCATCATCCATTTTCAAGTCCGCATCTCCAGAGATTTCACCTTCTAAACAACTCACCTGCATGAGTGTCAGGATCTTAAACTCATTGGATATAAGGTGGAAACTAGCAGCCTATCCTTAACGTGCTCCTCCTCTTGTATACTGTCTTCCTTATAAAGGTTCCTTGGAGACTTTTGTCACTCAGGATAAAAGAAAAACTCCTTTGACTTCCTGTTCTCCTTCATCCCACATCCAATTTGTTATCAAATCTGACTGTCTCTGTTTTAAGCAGCTCCCTCATTCATCTTCTCCTTTTCCATGCCCCTTTGCCATTTCCTCCTAGTTTTGGACACTTACTACCCCTGGAAAATCAAAATGCCTTCTGCCTATCTCTCCCACACATTCACCTTCATTATTGCTCTATGTCAATCCATCCTGTAACCCCCCCATCAAATTAATATTCCTAAAATAAAACCATGATCAGGATTTCAGTAGGCACCATACAATATATTTAATCCCTTCCTCCCCTAAAAATATCTGGCAAATAAATGTAGAGGGAGGGAGTGAATGGATGAATAGAAGGAAGGAGAAGAAAGGAAGGAAGGAAGGAAGGAAGGAAGGAAGGAAGGAAGGAAGGAAGGAAGGAAGGGAGGGAGGGAGGGAGGGAGGGAGGGAGGGAGGGAGGGAGGGAAGGAAGAAGGCACTGTAAGAGAGCAGCCGTAGATTTATTCCTAAATTTGTTGTTAATTTGGCCTCTGGAAAAAATCACTGACCCTTCCTGTGCCTCAATTTCCCTCTTAGAAATTGTGAAAACTCTTGTCACCGATCTTGTTGCATAGAATATATTCTTCACTGACTACCTCAAGGATTCCACAAGCCCTCATGGAAAGAGATCACTGCACATTTATTAATACTATTGCCTCTTCTCCTTTGTGGTTTTGATTAGTTCCAAGCCCAAGTGTTCGCTGGTCACATAGTCCTCTTCCATTCTGTAGGATTAATACTCTTAAACACCGGCAAAATACTCTGTTTCTCCTCCTAACCAGATAAAAGTTTTGAGAGAACTTCGAAGATGGTTTGCTCAATAAATGTAGTGGAAAGAGGCAAAAAGAAAAGTAGCAAGTTTTTCTCTGGGGTAGTAGTTTTAACCAGAAGCCTTTCTGACTTTAGATACTCCAGAGCATTTGCAGACAGTGAGAATGACAAGCCAAGTTTCCCGGTCCATCCTTCTGGGAAGAAAGGGCAGCTTAGGGCTTCATGCTAATCTAAGTGATTTCATCGCTCATGAACAAGCTTGGGTTCCTTCCTATCCCTTGACAGTAGATAAAGTTGGTTATGTGCTTTCTTTCTTCCCATGTATAATTCCCGTATAAAATCCCCATCTCCTGGAAATGACTTCCTATTTATTTAACAGCTCCAATTTTCCCCAAATTCCATTTATATCATCTGACTTTATATGTAGCCAACTTTTTCAGGGTACCAAAAATATCTCCCAGCCAGCCCTTTCTTGGGAAGGAACTTTGGGAAAGAGAATCAATATGCATTTTTGGGTCCTTGGGCTCTTTAAAATGTACCTAGTCCACTTACCATAAGACAGAGTTGAATGTGGCCAGGAGAATAGCAAAAGATTTTATTGCTTACGTCTGCCTTGTTTTTCCTTCTGGTGTATGATGCAGTACTTTTAACTACTGACTAACCAACTCTCCTCCTATGTAACCCTGGTTTGGGTCTTTCAGATCAGGGGTAAACACTGCTGAGTTTAGGTTGCAGCAATCTTTTTCCAGTTCCAAGATACAAGTTATTGGATAGAAATGTCAAGGCTTAAAATCTCCCCCCACCCCCATTATTGTTCTTAAGTTTTGACATCTTCTCTACACTAGACTTAGGTGTCACATCACTGTAGATATAGCAGAAGTTGCCTATGTGTTATTCTAATATACCATATCAACAGTCCACATTCTTCCACAGAAAATGCCAAGACTTCTAGGGATGTTCACCATTGAAATAAGTCGGAGAATTACTCCTTTTAACTAGATCTCATGTACAGATTATGACACTCATGAGAACAAATGATGCTCCCTCTGTACGGACCAGATAGCATGGTTGTATTCTGTTGCAACAGAAGATGAGGGACTCCAGGCAAAAGGCTCAACCCAAAGTACTGCTCTTGTTACACAGGGTGATGCGGAACACATTCTTTCCAATGGTCTCTCTCATATAGTTTCTGCTCTTGGAATGCCCTTTCTGTAAATATGGCCCATAACTTTCTCATCTAAGATAACTGAGATAATCTGTGATCAGTAAGAAAAACAGATGCATAGGAATTCATCAGAATAAGACCAAAGTGAAGAGAAAAGAAGAAACACAAATGAGTCTGGGTTTGATGCTATTCTTCCTTTCAGAAGAGACAAAACCAGATAATGGGGGAACCAAGGTGCTGTAAGCCTATTTATTGTCTTGGCATCTTTCTTTTAGTTACCTCCCTCCCCTTCATCAAATCACAATGACCCATCTCCCCCAATGCCAGGATGTCCTCACTGCCCCGTTATGAATGGTATTATTAGAACTGACGAGCTCTTTCCCACTCAAGCCTACTTTCAAAATTTAGCCAGGCCAACTATGTCTTAAAGAAAGCCCTTAACTAACAATCAAGGCACTTTCAACTACAAAACATTGACATTTTGTCTCTCTCACCTTCCCTGTGTGGTATGTAATGTAATAGACTATCTCCCAACACATGTATGTATTGCTTGCCTCTACTTTGCTTTATACGCTCTACCCTTCACCACAACTGCAATTAATCCCCTTTTTAAGATCTATATTAACTAGAGCCTGAATGACAACACCCCAATAACTATATCACTTAACCTGCCCCAATTCCTTTTAAAATCCAATTCATTGACTGCTTTCTCTTTGCTTCCTGGTCATCAACTGCTCCCTGAGCCACCTGGACTTTTCCTCTTGCCCATCAGTAGGTGGCTCAAGACTCTCCTTTCTCTTTCCCCCTTCCTGCCCTAAGTGTACAGCTCTGAGAGTGGCGCTTAGGATGACCCTACTTGATCCCTGTTACATTCCTCCAGGGTTGTCAAAGGTTTGCATTGTGTCCCTGAGTAGCTGGGGCATGCCATGAAGAGCAAGCACGGCCCAGCCCTAATCATGACAACTTCAGCCCCAGTGAAAGATGAATAATAATAACTGCTCTAGCCAGTCCCAGAAGAGCCCACTGAGGACGTTTGTTTTGGAATAATGAATATGGAAATTTGGAATCCATAATAAACTGCAAGCAGTCTTTCAACTCACTCGTGCCGAAAATTCACACTCGCCTTTCCCATAACTTGTCACTTGTGTTTTTTATTGTTCGATATGTAAACAAGGCCGGGAAAGCCTTTGTTCCTTGGTGCCTACTTAGATTTGCCCATTAATCCCAATCCCCCCTCCCTTTCCCACCAATGCATGCAGGATTACACAAAGCAAAAGTCATTAATTTTTATCTCTGACTATCTGTAGGGTTTTTAATGTGGCCTGGCTTGCTTATGCACCACCAATTACATGTCATAAGTGCTTGTAGATGCTGGAGCAGTATCATGGGCTGATGAATCACTGCCTCCTCTCCTGATTAGTATGCAAGGGGCCGTGTTCCTCCTTGAGCAGCTGGCATGCCAATGAGGATCTGGCTCCGCCGGTCAAGGCATCTGGACATGAATTCAATATGGATTGCTTTAATTAAATGGCTAAGCGCACAAGACGCTAAGAAACAACTCCATCATTGAGTGAAACTCAAAAATATAGTCGACAGAAGCGAGAGGGTGGAAAAGGTAGGAAAATATTCCATCATCACTGCCCACTCTACCTTAAATCCTTGAAAAGCACCCCCCCAACCCCCTCCATACCATGTGAAGCACAACCACTTGCTAAAAGCATGATGAATTGTGGAATCCACAATGAAACACTGGAGGTGAATCCAGTTCATCACCCTTAAATTTAGAAATCAAAACAGCAGAGCAAAACCTACTCTTCTGCCCTTTGAAAAGGTTTTATTTTAACTATACACTCGATTGCAAACTACTGATGCGGCGGATTTCAAGAAGGAAGGATGCCAGGAGAGGTGGGTAGTAAAGTCTGAATGTACCTGTTACCGGCAGTCTTGGAGGAAAAGAACAAGCTAATGCAGCTTTGCAAATATCAGGAGGCCCAAGTGGTCCGTCAGTGTGCTAATTGGCTGAAGAGGAGAAGGGAAAAGCAGCATGGATTCACACTGTCCACTTGGGATGGGCTTTGCATAGATCAGAAAGATGAAGTATCTGGCAGCTCATGTTTGCTTTCAGCCTACCTTTTATTAGTCTATTTCCATAAGGAAACAAATGGAATATTTTCATAACGAATAGCTGTTGTAGCAGTAACCCCAGTTTTATTCTTCTGAGTACTTATCTTTAATTCTGTTGCAAGTTTCCTCTTATCTTCACCCTCACTGTATTTGGTTTGCCAGTGTATTTCACTGGGAGGCAGGATAGAATCATGGCTGAGAGTAAGGGCTCAGGATTCAGACGCATCTAGACCGTTATCCTGGCTTCATTCATTTCTAAATGTGCGGTTTTAGGCAAGTTATGGGACTTCTCTGACTCTCCTTTTCCCCCATCTCTGAAAGCAGGGTAAGAATAATACCTACCTTACCAACATTTTGTGAAGATTGATTAGTCCACATCAAATCTGTAACACACACTGGAGACTCTCAAAAATGATGGCCACTATTAATGTTTGTGGAATGTGTTCTTGTCAAGTGTTGATGTTTTACTGACCACATTCAGGGAATACCTGTTTCCTGTAATTGACTAGATTTACCTACGTATAGCAGCAAGGATTTAAAGAAGACCTTTAAAATATATTACTATGCAACCACTACCGCTCCAGTTTCTACTTCTTCTCTACCCCCGCCCCATCAAAGATTTGGTACCTTCAATAATAACATGCACTACAGATGGACCTGGGGCTCTATTTTCTTTTTTAAATAATTTATTAAGATACCATTGTTAAAAAGACCCTGAGGCACTCTGCTTTAAAAAGGTGGGGGAGGGATATTAAAAATGGTAAAAACATTCTTGCTGGCCCTCCTCCCTTAGTCTAAACTGAAAGGTTGATGAACAGGGAAGGAAGTTAAATGCTAGTATCTGTGCTTTCTCTGTCCTTGCATGGTGCATTCTCATAGATTTTATAAATCCATGGGGGATCGGAACAGTCCACGTCAGCAAGATCATCAGAATCCTAAGAGTCCCCCAGGGGCAATGACAGAAAGCCAACTGTCCGTGGTGCACAAAATTCACTTAAACCACACGTGGACAGTATGTGAGATTGCACATTGTGATCAATCACAAGGATTCCATTCCAGGACAGTTCAACATTTGACACACCAGGCTACTAGATCTAAGCTTGACATAAAGGCAGAATTCTTGAATGCTAAGGCAAGACACTCTCCTTTGGACCTGCACAAGGTAAAAGTCCAATCTAGGTTCTCCTTAGAGTACCATTCATTCACCTGCTAGCTGCCGTCTTTGGAAGGAAGCGTGTTAGTAAAGATGGCTATCACTGGAGAAGGGGCCTATGATCTGATCTAACTCTGTCTTCATCTTCAATGTTTTAAAAATAGTGGACCCAGCTCTCCTTCTGGGGAAGTTGGGGGAGGAGATAGAAGAAGGTGGTTTGGTTGAAAGCTGACTCTTTGAGGCATGAGAAGAGGCTCATACCTGGTCTTGTGAAGTAATTGAGACATTGAGCAGCAGTCATTACAGGCGTGTGTAGGACACAGGAGTAGGAAAGAGCCTATTCAGGTCTGCAAATCAGCTCATATATCGTATGAGCTTCTCCTTGTTCCAGGTGGATAAGAGTAAATGTAGGGCATACACAGAACTCAAGAACAAGTAAGCCAATGGCCTATCAGAAAACTACTATATGCCAACAAAAAAAACAAAAATAATTCAAACATGAAGACCCATAACCATTTGCCCAGGCTTCTTTCTAGCCAAATGTTCCGTTTTATGTTATTTAGACAGGGCCTTTCAAAAAGACTTTGTAGGATATGGTTTCCTCAGTGGTGAGACATCTCCTCTACCTACAAGTGTCTAAGTCCCATTTCAGTTCTTTAAAACCACAAATACATGTCGAAAACTAAGATGTCAAAACTATCTAAGATGTCAAAATATGAACTTCCATAAGTTTGACAAAGGGATCAATTCCCGTACCTCCAAGGTAGGTTGGTGTAAGGTGTTTTAATAAATTAATTAATATCTAAAGCTCCAAATGACCACACGTTGCATAAATGCAATGAGACTTTAAGGAGAAGGTAGATATGAAACAGGAAGAACTCTAAGTCACAGGGAGGTGATCTGCCCCTGACTACTGCTCCCACCACCACAGACCTTGAGATCATGAACATGTCACTCAGCCTCTTAGCTTCTGTATCCCCATCTGTAAAATGACCATGCCTCTCTCAGGCTTCGAACCTTCACTGGCACCCCCACTGCTTGAGAATCAAATGCCAACTTCTTAGCATAATCATTGGAGCCTCTTGTGATATGATATGGCCTCAGCTCACTCTTTCAGCACCATCTCTCCTATACTCGCAGAGGTGGGCCACATTCTCTAGTACTGGCATATATATACCTCTCTATATCCTGCTCCCTCCACTTGGCATGCCCTCCTGCCTTCCCCTTTTTGGAAACTATCCCTCATCCTCCCAGGCCCCACTCAAATGCACCATTCCCCTATGTAAGGCTTCTTTAAATTCCATAGGCAGAGTTAGCAGACTCACCCCTAGATCCTCGGACACTTTGTTGATACTTCAGTTAGAATAATTATCTTGTTCCATAATTATTTGTTTCCACATCTGCCCCAGCACCAGATCTTAGTCAGTCTTCATAGACAGCATCTTTAAGCACACAAACCCTGTCACCATGTGTGAGCTATAGTAGATTTCTAGAAATGTTTATTAAATTTATAAATTAGTGAATTTGAGAGAATAGACCTTAAGGTAACCATCCACTTCTCTCCATCTTCGTGTCATCATCCTAGACTAAGCTACCATATTGCCTCTTGCCTAGATCACTCCAGAATGCCCTCTTCTTCTGCCTTTCTATGACCCATTCTCTACCCAGAAGTCTAAGAGGTTGTGAAAGAGTCAAATGAGACCTTATATACATGGAAGATATTTGTAAATTCTAAAAGCATATACACATATAAGGTTTTTAATTATTTAATTTTATGCCTGTCCAATTTTGATTTTTAGAATAAAAGTGATCAAGGGAAATGTTGAATTCTTTAAGATAATCGGAAGCACTCTGAGCTGTCACAAAACTGGGGCTGAGAACTACAGGATGCATGATTGTTTTCTCAAGCCTGTTCCCCATACCCAGAGCATGGAAACTCTGACTTCACCCTTTCAGTCTTCATGGGTATCCACTCCAGAAATTCTATAGTTCCTGTCAATGGCCCTGAAATTATAGAGTTCAGGTGAAGCCTCACCCATCCCTATACCTCCTATCAGTGGCCTTTTCTACTGTGTGTAATGTTGAGCATAATGGCTAATGTCACACCCATGCTAAATCAATAGGACACTTTCCTTCTGCCCACTTTTGTCACTGCATTCTCTTCTCTCTCTTTCTCCATTCTGCTATGCTCTGCCACCCACTTTCCTTATTCAGTTTCCTTTTGGGAAACTAACTTCTTGCATCTATTCTTCCCATAAAATTGACCTTATTCTTTCTTCTGCCAAAAATTGTGGCATCTTTTCATGATAAACACTATAAATGGAAGTATGAAATTGCCAGCACACTGTGATTCCAACCTTCCTAGCTACCCAAAAAAGAAGCTACTGAATCAAAATGTCCAAATCCATCTGCTTCTTTCCATCCTAGATTAAGGCACCATTGTGTTTTGTGCCTGCACCACTGCAAAAGTCTCCCTGTTTCCATTCTTCCCTCCTGTGGGTCATTCTCCATAGAGAATTCTGAAAGATCTTCTTAAAACAAAAATAAAACAAAACTGAATCAGATATATCATACCATTTCCTTGCTTAAAATCCCACAGCGTTTCCCCATAGCATATAAAATTGAGGTCAGACTCCCTAGTCCAGCCTATGACCTCTGTGTGATCTGGCCTTGACCTCCACCCTTTGTTTTTTCTCTCTTCCCTGCACAAGCAAACCCAAGACTTTGTACTATCTGTTCCTTCAGCCTGGAGTTTTCTTTCATTCCCTCCCATTACTAGCTCTGGCTTACCATTCAGCTCTCAAATTATATGCCATCTCCTCAGAGAACCTGTTTCTGCTTCCAACCTAAAGTATCCCACTGTATTAATCAGGCCAAGCAAGGTTGTGCTGTGGTAACAAACTTTCTAAAACAAACAGAAAGATTTGTCTTCTGTATTATTTTACTAGGGCTGCCAAAACAAAATGCCCCAGTTTGGATAGCTTAAACAACAGAACTTTCTTTTCTCATAATTCCAGAGACTAGAAGTCAAAGATCAAGGTGTCGGTAGGTTTGGTTTCTCTTCAGTCCTCTCTCTAGTTCACAGATGGCTGTCTTTTCACTATGTCCTCACATGGTCTTACCTTTGAGCACACATATCACTGATGTCTATTTGTGTGTCCAAATCTCCTTTTCTTAAAGGACACCTATCACATTGGATTAGGGCCCAACGTCATGGTCTCATTTTATGTTAATCATCCTTTCAATGGTCCTATATCCAAATACAGTCAAATTCTGAGGTTCTAGGTTCATTCAACACGTTAATTTCAACAACATTATTCAGCTCATAGCAACTCCCTCATTCAAAATCTACTGAGGGTCCAGATAACTCTTCAGAGCTATTGTCCCTCCATTCTTAAAAATCCATGCTCCTACCATTTCTTTGTGCTTGTTTGTTTGCTTCCTTTGTTTTGTTTAGGTTTGGTTTGTGGGGTTTTTTTTGGGGGGGGGTTGTTGTTGTTTTAAAAAAAACAAACTCTTTTTTTAAATATTTATTTATTCATGAGACACACACACACACACAGAGAGAGAGAGAGAGAGAGAGAGAGGTAGAGACACAGACAGAGGGAGAAGCAGGCTCCATGCTGGGAGCCTGACGTGGGACTCGATCCCGGGTCTCCAGGATCAGGCCCTGGGCCAAAGGCGACGCTAAACCACTGAGCCACCCAGGCTACCCGGTTTGTGTTTTTTACTGGGTTTTGTTGTTGTTGTTGTTGTTGTTGTTGTTGTTGTTGTTGTTGTTTTTGCTCCTACCATTTCAATATAAGCAACACAAGGCCTCTTCCTTGGTTGCCACAGTAGGGTTAAAAAGTTCTAGAGTATTGAGGTGGCTGTGTGGCTCAGTAGGTTAAGCATCCAACTCTTGATTTTGGCTCAAGCCATGATCTCAGGGTCATGAGGCTAGCCACACATCCAGCTCTGCACTCAGTTGAGGGGTCTGCTTCACCTCCTCTCCCTTTGTCCCTCACCCTACTTTTGTGCTTGCGCGCTCTCTCTCTCTCTCTCTCTCAGATAAATAAATAAATCTTAAAAAAGAAAAAAGTTTCACACACTGAAAATTAAATGATCCAGCCAAACAGTAATATGATTCACATCTATTCCAATTTCACTGGCCACATCATTATCAAATTGCCATGCCTTACTTCAAGGAAGACAGAAAATACAAACCTTTAAGTGCCCAGAAAAAGAGGAGAATGGATATTGGTGAATGGTAGTAATGCTTACCACACTGAAAGATCAGTCCTCCAACCTACAGCAGAAAACAGAACACTGTCAACTTGTCCATGATGATTAAAAATGGGCTGCGCCTTTTGCCTTCCAAGAATGACATTGATGTTTCAGGAAAAATCAATCTAACAATATCAAGTCCTGATTTCTCAGTGAATTTCAGAACCTTCCAACTCAATTGCTGCCATGCATATTAGTCACCTCCTGTCAACCCAGACCATTAGGTCTAGTCTCGCTACATTTGACTGCCTGCCCAATCCAAATGTTCTTGTCAGCCACTCTAGTCCCTCTTTCACTCATGTCAGAGATGTTCCCATCCATTGTACTTTCTCCTGGACTAATCTCAGCCTGAACCACTCAACCATACACTTGGACCCAAGCCATAGACCCCTGCTGAGGGAAGTCATCAAAGCAAGTGGATGTGGCCTCCCATGGAGAAATGCTGTATGATACTCTGTGATACTTCAAGGAGACTTTGTAGCTCCTGAAAAGATCTTGAATTCCCTTGTCCCAGCTTCTTAGCCCCAGGCCAGCCCATCTCTGCTATCTGCTGACGTCAGGGAGCATTGCCCATCTTATCCACCCCACTCTACTCCCACTTTCTCCACACTCCTCATTTCCCAGCTTTGAAGCTCCTCAGATCCTTCTGTGTGCTGCTTCCTGAGTTACCATTAGACATACACAGCCTCCCCTAACCTGACAAATTATGCACTCAATTTTGCCTTTCACTCAAATTACCAACCTGTTTCCCACCTTCATTTCTTAGTCAAATTTCCCGAGCAGGTGACCCATACTCACTGCTTCCAGTTATTTATTTTCTTGTTATTGCTTTACCTTTCCCACTCCTATTCTGATGAAAGATAGCCAGGACCCTCCTCCTCCCTCACTTCCTGCAAATCTACTTCCTCCTTGCCTTTGGGAATCCCACATTTTGCTGGCTCACCCCCCCCCCCCCCCCACCTCTCTGACCATCTTTTCTGCCTGGTGCTCTGGAACAAATCTGGCCACTCTAAGCAGATGGCTCTCCTTCTGTCCCTCAAACAACAATGCTATTCTTAATGTCTGCATCTTTGCCCTTATTCTTCCCCCCACCAAGAATGGCTTCTCCACTCCTTTCAGGTTTCTCTCACTCTTTTCAGGTCTCACCAGGCCCTATGAAGGGCCATCCTTTCCATTAACCCTTTACTCTCAGCTACTGTGATCACTCCTCTTCTAAACCTAGAACATCTCAACCAGGCATTGACCAACTCTTTTGCTAAAAGACCAGATGGTGAATATCTTAGATGGACCATATAGGAGAAACTATTCATCTCTGCCATCTTGGGAGAAAGCATCCACAGACAAAATGTAAATGAAAGGGCATAACTATGTTCCAATAAAACTTTATAAGCACAAGTAGCAGTCTAGTTTGGACTCACAGGCAGTAATCTGCCAACCCCTGATCTAACTTGGATTTTTAGCCTTAACTTTTTTTTTTTTAAGATTTTATTTATTTATTCACGAGAGACAGAGAGAGAGAGAGAGAGGCAGAGACACTGGCAAAGGGAGAAGCAGGCTCCATGCAGGGAGCCTGACATGGGACTTGATCCCAGGACTCCAGGATCAGGCCCTGGGCTGAAGGTGGCACTAAGCCACTGAGCCACCCAGGGATCCCGCCTTAACTTTTTTAAATAGCATGTTACTCTGCCCATATGATCACTTTATCTTCCAACTCAATTATAAAGTCCCTGGAGGTAGAAACTCTGTTTCATACTAAGAGTATGTTGAAATATACTTAGTAAGACTCTATAAGCAGTTGTAGGTATTCAGGAAAGGGAGTGAATGAGTGTAGAGACAGGCCTTATGATGGGGAGACAGCTGGATGCTCTGTGGTTGGAGCACCCAGCAGAGCTCCCCAAACGCATTGGGAGTTCAGTATTTTCTGTTGCAATTCTTTCTAAAAAACAGTTCCCAAATCAAGGCCTGTCAAAGAAGATTGGAAACCAAGAGCAAGTCTGCCTGCACACCCAGAAGCCATGTGACATCCCCGGGTTTGCTCTGCAGTCGCGGTGGGACATCTCTAAATTTCCTCGTCACATTTCAGTATCACAGCGTTTTCCTATCACTCTTCAACCTGATGGAACTGTACATCAAGACATGCTACATAACCTTATTATTCTGTTATGGCACATTTAAATGGGGGAGTTTCTTTAAACCGAGCTGCCTTGCCATTAAATGTGTGAAAAGTATATCATAGGCTGCAAAAAACAGTAACGAAGATTCAGATGTCTTCCTTTTTTCAGTGTTTTCAGACTGATTTCATCTGTGTCCAGGCTCCCCCTATACCTCTGTGTCTTTATACTGCGCACCAGACTGGTCCCGGGGCAGGTCTCGGGGCTGCCCTCACTCTTGGAG
Organism: Canis lupus familiaris; assembly: GCF_011100685.1. Classification (NCBI taxonomy): domain Eukaryota; kingdom Metazoa; phylum Chordata; class Mammalia; order Carnivora; family Canidae; genus Canis; species Canis lupus. The sequence goes on along the minus strand of NC_049226.1, from coordinate 79,494,629 downwards.
CTGGGTGCACACGACCAGTGCCGCCTGCTTACTGAGCAGAGGCAAATCTGCCGGCACCAAGTGAAGGGAAACAAATGAACTGTGAGGGCTGGACTTTGATGCCTTTTGGTTGGGAAATCACGAGTTTTATTTCCAGCCTCTACCTCTGGGATTTTTATGTGCTTAACGATTTCGTACACTTTGTAGTTATTTTGGTCCTCAGGAGGGAACGTGAGTGTAGCTGTCATGGAAAGTTGATAGACACCAGAAGGTTTCTCTCTTTTTTTTTTTTTTTGCATACAGTTTACCATGCTTATGAGGAGATCCTTACCCACCGTTTTGGGGAGAGGGACAAAACTGATATTTTGTCAGTAGTCAAAATACAAAACAAAATGAAAGGTGTCTAGCAGAGTAGCAGAGGAAGGCACGTGGAGTTGCCTGCTAAGCCTGCCTCCCTGGAGGCATCCAGGAAAGAAAGTTCTGGAACAAATACATCCAAGCTGTGTTCTGCACTGGACCCTTCCAAAACAGGTGAAAAAATTGTTGGCCTGTTGGTTAAGAGCTCGTCATCTGAAAATTAGGCTTTTCTCTGTCACTAAAGTAGCGCTGGAATGAATGCTGCCAGCCACAGACTGCCTAGGTCAACAGAGAGTAACAACAATTAGTAAAATGTAAATGCTCTAGATTGAGCGCGTCCACTTACAACTATTACCTCATTTAATCCTGCCAGCAATCTGAGGACTTTGGGGACTCTTCTGCTCCCACTTTTCAGATCAGAAAACTGAGGCTCAGAGAGATCACCCAGCTACCCAGTGACAAAGCATGGCCTCCCCCCTGAGCTGTCCTGCCTCCCTGTGCTGGATTTGTTTATATAGCTTTATGAGGAAGCCAGAGAATGTTCTAGGACCCTGAGAAATATGAAGGAGTGATGTTCTTCAGCCTGAGACTCAGGAAAAGCTGGTGTTGGGAGTGGAGAGACAGAAATGTTCAGTGGTGTTTGGCTTTGCCTCTGTCCTCATACTCATCCCCGCCTGCTGGCGTCGCAGCTCCATGTCCCCCGTCCTGGGCCACAACACGAGCTCCCAGGGCCCAGGTCCCCACTGCTGGTACCTGGTCCCCGTGCACCCAGAGCCCCGGCGTAAAGCAGGCGCCAGGTCAGTGGCTGACGTAGAACCCAATCCTCTGGCTATAGGGCAATTGTCATTAAAAAAAAAAAAAAAAAAACACCAGTGACACTGCCAAGCTCATCTTTCTGCCGTGTTGTGTTTCCAAAGCAGGAGACTTTTGTGGCTTGTGAGGCCACAGACTTTATGATAATGAGATTTTTAAATAAAGCGCGGCCAACCGTAGCCACTGAGAGATGGGAAGGGGGCAGCGTGAGTGAAGGGAGCACAAATTTGGAGGGTTCGGGCGTCTACAGACGGTTTATGGCATCACCGGGACCCCGCCGTGGGCTTACACAGCCCTGTCATCCCCGCCTTTCTCTTCTGTGGGCCTTAGCCAGGCTTGCTCAACAGCTGACAGAAATCACACTTGGGTAGGTAGGAAGGGTTGTTGGGATAATATCTGCAGAATTATAGCCACCCCTCGATGTCAGCAGGGGGAAAAATTGTCCCCACATTAAAGGAGACGTGAAACCCGCTTTCCAAAGGAAATGCTCCCCACTAACTCCGAAGTGATATGATGTGGATCGGTGGCTGTCAATGGACTTTTACATTCAATAAATAAATGCTGTGTAATTTGCCACCTTCATTGTTATTAGAGTATTTTATTTAAGTGGCGGTAGCTGAGCTATTGGCTATGTGGGCAGCTCGTGCGCTGTTGATGTTTGCCGGAGCCGGGGTACTGCAGGTTCATTTGGCATGTGTTTTTTAAATAAGGAGTCATTAGCCCAATGGGCTGATTTGGATGACGGATTCCGCATCAAACAAGACTCGGTGTCTGTCTTCTGAATCTCAGGCCCTCAATTTAGACACAGAGCTGAGGATCTTTCTTTTCAGTTATTGTATCCCTGTGGTTTTTCCCTCTTCCAGACCTCCAACCTTTTCCTCCTCCTTCTCTTCTCCCTCATTTGTACTGGTTGCTAGTCTCTGTCCAGCTCTCTCTGGAGATAAAGACTCGCTTTAGCATACAGCGCGCTCTCCTTAATGCAACCGAGTTCACTCTCATCATTTTAATAGTGGACCTAAGGTATGTTGCCATGTGAACAAGCCATCATGTCACCATAGCAACCAGCCAGATTGCTGCACACCAGTCTGAGGACTGGACCTTTTTTTCCCCCCTCTCTCTCTCTTTCTCTTCCTCGCCTGGGCTCTTTCTTTTGTTAAATTTGCTGAAGTGCTCACAATAGGAAGATTCAGTCTGCTTTTTCAAGCAGGGTTTCGTTTAAACCTGTAAATTGTTGTATAAACAGAAAGGCCAGCGTGGCACTAGACTTACTTTCAAAGACGACTTGATGAGGACTTTGAATGTGGACCCCACCCCCACTCTCTGCCATGCCTTGCAGTTTGATCAAAAAAGGGACGATCACACGTATTGGTGGCATTTGGACTTAACCAACCCCCCGCCCCTGAGTTTCTTCTTAGCTTCCCCCAGCAGGGACTCCATGACTCTCCCGCACAGGCCCGGTGACCATAGCTAAGCCCTCAACTACGCTCGGAAGCCCTTTGCAGTTTCTGAGCTCGGTAGGACCCGAATTAGACCCAATTAAAGATGTGGATTCTCCTTCCCCGTTCCCTATTGCCAAGTAACCTGTGCTGGCTCCAATTCCAACCGCGTGGGGAGAGCAGGGATGTTGAAAGGACAAATGATAAAGGGACATGTGTCGTGTCCGCCTGCCCATATTCATCAACGTTGCTTGGCCTCTGATGCTCCTAACCTTCTCAGCTTTGTTCGGGGAAGCATAAAGAATCATTCTCCCAGGGCCTCACATCTTTTCCCATTTTATCCCCTGCTCTCTTGTGCGTGGTGCATCTATTACCTGCTCAGTCCCCGCACATCTCTCCCCCGCCACCCCCCACCCTGACACGGCTCCCCTTCCCTTCGGCTCCTCGCCCCTTCCGTGGCATTTACTGCCGCGCCTGTGCTGACAGATGCACCGGGCATCCAGGCTGCGTGTGGGCCCGACCACAGGCTCAGCTGCAGGCCAGCCTCGGCCGGAGGGTACAATGAACTGCCCTCCACGGGCAAGAAGGACCAGTTCAGCTTTGTGCATAAAATTACAGCAAACAAGCTTCAAATAACACGGGACACTTTCATAATTGATTTATGCAGGGGCGCTGAAAGTTCTATTACCTTTTGTTTAGCTCAGGGGGCCTGACTCCATGCAATCCATTGCTGAAACTAATTACAAGATATAATTAAACTGTGACACAAAGATATTATACCGTTAGTTTACTAATGACACCGCGAAGCTGTACCACCAGCACAGGACAGTGATTACGCTTCATTTATTATTTATCCTTTTGCTAAATGAGACGCTGACATTTTCAAAAATTACTTTGAGGTTTCTTAATTGTCGGCAGCAGGATGGACTAGAAGGAGATCTCCTTCCTCTTAGTTACTTATCCAAACCTCAGAAGCATTATTAGCCAAAAGAAAAAAGAATAGGGGAGTGGGGGGGGGGGGGGCGCAAAAAACAGTCTCCCAATAGTAATAAGTAAAGCCTAATTGCATCTTTGGACATTTTTGAATTTTTACAAACAGCACTCCGTGGTAGACAGGGCTGCTGACCCAGGGTCTAGGTCCAGAGGAGAGGAAGCATTGTTGGGAGATTCGAGGTGACTGTTACTCTGTGGCGGGGACGAGGGCAGGTGGCCCTGGGCACGTATGGGAGGAGGCTGGGCATGAATGGCTGGAAGCTGACCCCAAGGCCTTGTCCAGGAGCCCGATTCAGGAGGCAGAAAGCAGGTAGGGCTCTGATGTTACTATTATCATCGGGCTTTCCTTTGACAGCCTTCCCCTTACTGGTTTCCCCCGACAACATACTGCATTAGCAATGCTGACATGAAAACTTCTGCATGTGAGAAAAGACAGGTCTGCTTATGGTTGGGACTAGGGCTAAGGCGGCTCTGGTTGAGCCTTTCCTATTAGCTCATCCGGGGATGAGGGGGTGGGATTTCCTCTACGGACCCACTTGCCCCAAACGGATGCTTTTGCTCCGTGGGAGGGTTTCCTGCCTCATTTTCCCTCACTGTCGGTATCGCTCTGCCTATTGTCAGACAGTGCCCTGGAGAAGACTGGGACTGGCGGCCTGGCCCAGCTTTAAGGGCCGGCATTCTCCGGGCCTGTGTATCTACCGTCCCCACTCTCTGTGTGCAGGCCTTGCTTTATTACTCTCTCTCATTCACCACATTCTCAGAACAATAAAAGATTAATTCACTGGCCGCCGCTTGATGAGTTTTTGATGCTGCGAATCTGTGCACACACGGGTGTGTCTCCTGACGGCCCTTCTGGGTCAAGCACCCTGCGAGGTACCCTGGCCCCGGATGGCCACTAACCTCTCCGTAACCCCAGTGGTGATGCAATCACAGCAACCACTGGTCGGCTTGAGACAGGGTTTAATTTCTTCTGAGTGTAATGGCATCCGGCATCTATAATTATGCTATTTTCTCTCCTGTGCTGATTAAATACGATTTACCCAGAGAGCTAAATGATGAATATTTGAGTGGAGTGTGTTGAGCCAATAGCTGGTAAAATAGCCACAATAAATAAACCTGGAGGGGGGAAGGGGCTTGGCCAGGTAGCACAGGCAGGTGCAAGTGGGGAGAAAGGATTAATGCTGAGACCAGAACAGCATCCACCCCCCCAGCACCCCACCCCAGCTTCTATTTAAAGGAAAAACAACCCCGAAAACTGGAAATCTCACCTTGAGATCTTACTGAACCTCAGCAGTAGTTAAACAATCAGACTCCCCCCCACCCCCCTCCCTGCCATCAATATCGTGGTTGGGTATTGTTTCCAGAGCCCTCCCACCATCACCATCACACTACCACCCCCACCCCCCCTTGCCGACAAGAATACTCTTCATTCCCTAGCACGGAGCTGAGAAATGAAATTCAATATCACCTCTTCCCTGACCCTGGACCCGCTCATCTCACAACTCCTGTGTTTATTAAAAAGAGGCCTGGCTTGTCTCAAGGTTCCTCTTTCTGTGTCAAAGATTCTCACAGATGGAGTGAAACGTCTGTGCTCTTCTGTTGAAAGGACCAAGAGCCTGATACCAAAACCGGTCGGGAGATTCCTGCAAGCCTTTCCCTATTCTTAGCCCAAAACACAAACAAAGAATCTTCAGCGATGGCACTTCCTTTCCCCACCCATACCATAATTTCTATGTGAGATGATGACGTGGCTGTTTGCAGCTACTGGTCGGGAAGGCAGCATGAAAGTAGAGACCTACGCGTTGCACTGTTTGGAAATACAGACATGGAGAGGATGCAAATGGAACAGTTTATCACCAAGAATTTACTGAGGTCACCAAAGTATTAGATTTAGTGAGGGTAGAGAATCTCTAGCAAGTATATGACAAGGTCCTTTCTTTCAAGGCACATAGAGTGTTATTCGGTAAAAAAAAAAGATTCTATACACATGGGACCATTTGAGAACAATCCCAAAAGCAACTCCTGAGTATCAAATTAAAGGATAGTGATGACATAAGTCACCTGAGGTCAGAGGCGGAATAGGTCATTGTGTGTTGGGGGACAGCAGTGCCCACATGGTGACCCTTAAGGTGGGTGGAAGCTAGGGCATGAGAGTGGATACAGGGAGGGACGAAAGGAGAGGCCAGAAAGAGAGGCAGCAGGTGTCTGTATAAAAAGCCCAGTGTCGGGGATCCCTGGATGGCTCAGCTGGTTTAGCACCTGCCTTCAGCCCAGGGCGTGATCCCGGAGACCCGGGATTGAGTCCTACATCAGGCTCCGTGCATGAAGCCTGCTTCTCCCTCTGCCTGTGTCTCTGCCTCTCTCTCTCTCTCTCTCTGTGTGTGTGTGTGTGTGTCTCTCTCTGTCTCTCATGAATAAATAAATCTTTTAAAATCTTTGAAAAAAAAAAAAAAAGCCCAGTGTCCTGTTGCCTTTAGACTTTATTGCTTAAGACCCCGCACTTTCTACATATCCAGTTTGGCTTTGCTAAGTGGCACTCACTGATGCTTGAGGTTACACTGCAGTGGGAATAAGGTGCACACTGGGAACCTTCCCCTGGGGTGAGAAACCTACTGTCTCTGATAGAACACCTAGGGCTTGCGTTGGTCTAGAAGCTCCTAAATTTGTTTGCTTCTTCATATCTACTTTCTTTGTGATGAAGCATCCGAGAACAGGAGAGACCAGGGCCCAAGAGCCTCTCACGGTAGACAGGCCAGGGTGGGCCAGCTGTTCATGGCCGCCTGAGGCTGGACCTGGCAGGGGTGGCCTGGGCAGCAGCTCTGGGCGGTGGATGAGGTTGTGTCTCACCTATCTTTGACTTTCAGGCTTTAGCATCTCCTCCTTTAGCGCAACACCTTCCTCCTTGCAACTCCCACGGGGGCTGCAAATGGATTTAAAAGCTTCTCTTACATATAACTGTAAACGGGAAGTGAGCGGGCAATGACATCCTCATAGGGAAATATTCTTTGAGCATATGTTGGTGCATACAAAGAAAATACCATTTCCTTAGGCACTTTGCGTTTGTTAGTCATTTTGCTTTCCTTCCTTCTTTTGCTAACCTTGCTTTTTTCTTTTTTCTTTACTGCTGAAGGCTCATATAATAAAACCATTGTATTTCTGTTTGGGTCTGTTTCAATGCTTTTTTTTTTTTTTTTTTCCCCCCCCGATACCTGGTCCCATGGCATGTTTTTGTGCTGCTTTTGTCTGTTTTGTCTTTTTGTTTGGAAATTACGCAAAAGATGAGCCACCAAAAGAGAACACACTCTGGATGGTCTAAAGAGAGACTAGTATTAATGAAAATCTGGCAAAAGTGAAATTTAAACTGAGAATATCAAGAGGGTTTTTTTTTTTCTCTCAGCGAAGGCTTTAGTAAACCAAAACGTAGAAATGTTATCACAGGAATTGCTGAAACCAGGGAAGACTCAAAAAGCTTTGGAAAAAGAACAGTGCATGCACATGCTTCTGCTTTTTCATCAAGTAGAGACCAAGAGGAAATTTCATGTAGTTGGATTATTTGAAACATCTGGGTGGTGTTTAGCCATAATTCAAACACAAATTATCCAATGAGTGTGGAGGGTAGGGGTAGCAATACAGTCTCCTCTTATTGAAAAGCATTAAATATTCAGTGACTTCTTTTTCACTTGAATCAAATGGTAGCAGGAGGAAGCAAAGGTATTGGATCTTTTTGTCTTTAATCTGTTGATTATTGAGAAATGTCCTAAAGTGATGGAGGCTATCTGGAAGGGGTAAAAAGGCCACTTGGTAGAGGGAGGAGCCCAGACGTGACATCTTTTCTCCCCAGCCAGCTCTTCCTTTTCCTGCTTCAGGAGGTTACCTCTACTAGTCTCCTAATGTCATGTCACCCAGTCAGGCAAACATGCCACAACTGATAGAACAAATAGCTCCAGAGAACTTCACATAGAAACTCAGACTATATAGCCGGCTGGTCAGTTTCCATGCTGGCTTGGCCATCTATTAGTTGAGTGGCTTTGAGCAAGCCCTTTGATGTCTGAGTCTCTGTTTTCTCATATTAAAAATGAAGATAATGATTGTACCTACCTGCATTGGTCAGGGTTCTTTAGAGAAACAGAACCAATGTGGTGTGTGTGTGTGTGTGTGTTTAGAAAGAGGTTTATTATAAGGAACTGGCTCACATGATTATAAAAGCTAACAAGTCTGAAATCTGCAGTGTGGGCCAGCAGGCTTGACAGCAGGAGAGCCAAGAATATAGTTCCAGTCCAAAGGCCAGCAGGTGGATCCCCAGAAGAGCTGATGGTATAGATAAAGTCCAAACACAGTCTGCTTGAGAATCCCCTCTTTCCTGAGGAGGCTAGTTTTTTTTTGGTTCTGTTCAAGCCATCAACTGATTTGGTGAGGCCCATTCACATTATGGAGAGCAATCTGCCTTATTCAGAGTCTACTGATTACATTTGTTGATCTCATCCAAAATCACCCTCGGAGTTGACACATAAAATTAATCAGCACACTGCTTCATAGGGCTGCTATGTGTCCCTGACACATAGTATGTGCTGTATAAGTGTTTGTGCCATTACCACTATGACTGTGATGACAGTGAGAATTATTAGTAGCTGTTACTGATACCACTGTGGAGTCTAATATACCAGGTTTCAAAACCCAGATCTACCATGTGAGAGTTTGTGATCTGAGCAGGGGCTTCAACCTTCCCAAGTCTGCACTCCCTCATCTGTAAAATGAGGATAAAAAGAAGAAGGTGTATTAAACAAGTGTATGTAGGTACAGCATTTGGAATTGTGTTTGACACATGGTAAGCACTACACAGTGTTTGCCACTGCAGTTAATATAATGATGCTGATGAATATCACCATGATTAGCAGTGCACCAGAATCTGACACATTTCTGGCCTCGGACAAGATCCTCAAACCCTCTCCCCTGCCCAAGGCTCATCTATAAAATGGGGATACAGGCGTAGCATTTTGAACTATGTTTGATTTTAGTAAGCATTATAGGGGTGTTTGCTACTATAGCCATGATGATGATAATGAGCATTGCTATAATTAACATTGCTGTAGAACTTGATACATTTATTAGGTGTTGCTTTGGACAGGGTCCTAAACTTACCCCAGTCTGCATTTTCTCACCTGGGAAAGGGTGTTAAGTTGAAAGGAACAAGTTAGAGCGTGGGTAAGCACTTGGCCCCATTCCTGGCCCATGGCCCATGGAAAGCATTCAGTGAAAGTTGGCTGTTGTGCATTTCTTTATGCATCAAGCACCAGGTCCTGGGAACACATTCATAGCAGCACTACTGTCTCATTTTCTCAGCTCTCTGTTCACTCTATAGCAACCCTGATGCACTGTCACAAAGTCAGTGGTGGGGACCACATGATGTCCCAAGTTAGCCACCCTATTTTCGTATAACTCTTAGATTTAGAAGAGTTTTCTTTTCTTGTTTGGAAATTATGTGAAAGAAGATAAGTTATCAGTTAATATCAGTGGTTAGTGCTAGCTCTGTGGTCTGGGCCCATGCAGAGCGCATTTGTCCCTCTCCGTGTGACAGCCCACCAAATATTTGAAGACAGCACTCACTTCTCTCCTAAACGTTTTTGTCATCAGACTAAACATCTCTATCTCTTTCACCCTTTTGTCACATAACACAATTCCCAAGCTCCTCACTTTATTGATTGCTCTCATCTGGACCTACTCCAGGCTTTCAGTGGTCACCCTAAAATATGTCATGTGGACTGTATTCAGCCCTCCCGATGAGCACACTTGCCCTACAGAGGACTGCTACCTACCTCATCCTCGTACAACCTTAATTTATTAAGATGTCATAGGTTTGCCATAGTTCTTTTAGCAATCCCTTCTGGCCTCTCCTGTTTTATTTTAAGCTTTAACTGACTGACACCATTTATACATGGACTGGTCATAAGCAAGACTGTCCTCCTCCTGCCTTTGATAATTGAAGCTTTGAACCTATGTGTGCATGTCTCACAGTCCAGTTATATTTGATCTTGTTAAGAGTAGCCAGTATTTCAAACTACTGAGATGTTTGACAGACAATTATTATATTTTTATTAGAAAATGATTTTGTGCTTACTGCAAGATATTTGGGAGATACAGATAAGCGCAAAGATGAAAATAAATATCATTTATTTCTCACCATCTAGAAATAACTATTGTTGGCGTTTTGGTAACTTCCCAGACCTGTTTCTTGTGTTGGGTATATGTGTGCACTTGTCATTACAAACTTGGGGTCACATCATATATAGAGTTTAGATCCCTCTTTTTTTCATTTAATATTAACCAGAAATTTCTTACATAATGAAATTATATTTGGAAATCTGAACGCAAAGTACATCCTGTGGACATTTGGATATTCCATAATGTATTTGACCATTGCTATTGTTGGGAATAGATTATTTCCAAGATTTTGGTATTAGAAATAATGCTTCAATGAGCATCTTTGTCTATATCAGGATTTCTCAACCTCAGCACATTGACATTTGGGGCTGAGTAATTCTTTGTTGTAGGTGCTATTCTGTGCTTTGTAAGATATTTAACAGTATCTCTCCCCTACCTACTAGGGGTCAGGTACATACACCTGCCCACCAAGCTGTAATGATCAAACATGACTCCAGACATTGCTAAGATTCTCTTAGGGTTAAAATTGCTCCCCCTCCCAAGAGAGAACTACTGGTCCCTGTCTCTTCAGCTGAATGCAAAGGAAGGAGGACAGTGCACACAGCCTATCCCAACTGCAAAGAGTAAGGACTACATTGTTAATGAATTTTAAAACAATTAATAAAACCAACTGAAAACTTACCCATTTGTTTTATCATCATCATGTCCCAATAATGTCAACAATGAAAATTTCCTTCCTACTAAGGTAGAATGCTCCTGTTTCTCTTCCATCACTACCACCCTCAATAGTTTCGCCATTGTCCCTTTTTTAAAAAAAAGTCCCAAAGCACACTGTTTATGTTCCGCCAAAGTTAGAGAATTTTAACAACACAGCTTTCTGGGTGAATTTTGCCTATATTTTTGCTTATAGCTCTCTTGTCGCAGATTTCAGACCCACTGGGGACAGAGCTAGGAGATACTTGCTCTACTCACAGTCGTCTCGTCCCTCTGTTGGGTACTGTTTTCTTACTGGATCAAGTTCAAGGAGCCTTACTCCCTCTTCTCTTCAGGTGTGTTCTCTCTCTGGTTCTTGGAAACATATGCCTGAGGGTTTTGGGGCACTTCCCTAGTTTGCTAAAATATGCTTTCGTTATAATACTCCTCTGTTTAAAAATTATTTTCATTGCCTTTATTTCCTGCCAATCAAGTGTGAATACTGCTTTAACCTGCCCCCTCCCAGACCATCAAACTGAATTTCCCACAATCCCTTGACAGGCCACGTCTGTTGCATAGACCCAGTCTCTGTGCTGCTCCAAGAGCAGACACTAGACTTGGTGGCTTCACCTATGTTGCTCCACTTCCTTGGAATGCCCTTCCTGTTTCCTACACAAATCCTACACACAGGAAACCTTTCTTGGGCTCTAAATCTCTCATTGATATTCTGCTTCTCTAAGCTCTTTCTTAAGTGATTTGTATCTTATCATATCATTTAGTATCCCTTGGCACTTAGCTTACCCATCTATGTATTTCTAATTATTTTAGTAACTTAGTCTTTTTTTCTTTTTCCTTTTTTAAACTGTGAATTATGCATACTAGTTTCCTGGTGTTCATTTCCCATCTCTCTCTCACTAAGCTGCTGCTGAACTTCAGTGGTCAGAAGTAACTCATGAAATTGTTCCCATTCTAGTTTTTTTTTTTTTTTTAAGATTTCATTTATTGGTCCAGGGGAAACATAGAGAGCTATGGAGAGACATAGGCAGAGGGAGAAGCACGCTCTTTGTAGGAAGCCTGATGTAGGACTCAAACCCAAGACCCCAGGATCATGACCTAAGCCAAAGGCAGACGCTCAACCACTGAGCCACCTGGGTGCCCCAGTAACTTAGTCTTATCTCAACAATTAGAATGTCTTACCCTTGAAAATCTTCTCAAAAACAAGTCTATAAATATTCAATAAATAGCTGCTTATAATTCGCTCTGTTCCAACATTACTTAACTTCCTCATTTCCTAGCTTAGCTCTATAAAATTCAGTGCAAGAATTAAAAATATGTGTTTGAGTCATTCAAATATCTTAATTTAACCTTAAAATTAAATTTTTAAACTTAAATTTAAAATTAAAATTAACAAGCTAGACATCCAAACCTAAATTTCCAAAAAAGTCCCAGAGTTTTCCATCCCTTATCTATCTGGTAAGTATTTTCTGCAGGCATCAAATGACCCGTAACTATCTCTAACAGTTCTAGCACCCATCCGCTGGCCCCTTTGGTTGTTTATATCCTTCAGCTTTCAAAGCCAAGCCACCATTTAGCACAGATTGCAGAAATCATGGGAGCTAGCAACTTCGCTGGCTAGAGTGCTGGCTCTACAGAATCAAGAAACTTCCTAAATTTTCTGTTTAATGTTCCCGTAAAGGTAATTACTAACCTTCTGGGTACCTGGTACCCATTTCCAAATGTCATCCCACAGTTCATTTTACATGAAAATAATACCTAATACTTCTTGTCATTTCCCCCAATTTTTCAAACTCTGAACTTTTAAGAAATTATCATCATTGCATTATGAGGGGGAGGAAATGAGGAAAAGTTTAAAGTTGAATTTTTAACAACCCAGAATACCAAGAAATCAAAAAGATGCCGTAGGAGGAGAAAAGATGGCCAAGGTGAGAAGGGAAGAAGAGAAGGATCTTGCATCTAGGTTTCACTTGATAGTCAGCATAGTGCTTTTGTGTCTCCATCTGTAGGTCCTGTTGCCATACTGCCATCGCCAGTCACAGGGGTGCCCAGAGAGCATACTGGAACAAAATAAAGTTAACCTTGACTTGGTAACTGGCACAAGAGATTCAAAGGGCTGTCCTAGAAGAGACCAAATTCTATTCTGAGGATATGTTTTTGTAGAAAGAAGCAGATTTTCCAGTTTCAGAGAAACAAGAGAGTTCTTTTAAGTCCAGCCTCCAAAAGCTCCTTGACCAACAACCTTCCACACTCACTGTCCTCTTGGGGTCAGCCCAGATTGATTTAGTGATTAACTCCAACATTTTTCTGGCTTCTCCACTACACCAGCACATTTCAGGTTTCTAAATATAGGTCAACCCAGGCAATTAGGAGAGAGCTTCTGTTTTTGAAAGGTATTCAGCAGGCAGAAAGCCCAGTTTACAAATGAGTGATCATGTTTGGCCTCAGTTGACTTGACTGACAGGGACTGCTATATTCTCAGTGATGTGTTGGGATATATGAGAAACTTCCACAATTATTACATCAAAGACTATATTAACCATAAGAAACTTTACTTTCCCATCAAAAAGTGTATTTGTCACTGACCTTTATTAAGCACCTTCATTTTAGGTTTTGCCAGTTTTGTGATCTTGCTGCTCCTGTTGAATTGGAGAGAAACTGGGGTTATGTTGAGGGAACCCACAGTTCCACTTACCAGTTGGTCATGAGTAACTTAATCAGCAAAGGTTTCAATATGGTTTCCACCTCACTCCACACCCTTCTCTCCGTACTACCCTAAACTGGGAAATTGATCTCACTGCCTTGGGAAGCTAGAGATGATAATGTGGCCTTGACTCTGGCTGGGTAGAACATTATTTAGGAGGTCACCACTCCAGGCCAGTATTCTGCATAAACGGTCAGAGTCCATTTGGATGAGGCCTTGCAGCCTATCACTGCTGGACCCCAAAAGTCAATGGCCCCAGATCTGACCCTAAAAGAGAGTCTCAATGAGGCACTCTTGTCATTATCCCTAAATGAGATGATCATTTCATTTTGGAGAATTAGAAGTATTAAATGTGAATATTCAAACTACCACAATTTTTGAAGCTCCATCTTGATATTAATTTTGGAAAAAAAAAAAAACATATGTAGACCCAAGAACAAAATATATGGGAACAAAGGAACACATGGACCCTCCCCTGGGTTTGGAGCCTGCATATACATGTTAGGGAAGGAGAGCAGTACTGTGCACATAAAAACTTGGTTAAACCTAAAACCTTGTTCAATGTATGGTCCAGCAGTGTCAGCAGCATCTGAGAGCCTGTTAGAAATGCAGACTCTCAGGACCCCCAGACTTACCGAATTTGCATTTTAAGATCTCTAGGTAATTCCTATGCACTTTGCAGTTGGTGAAACTCTGATCTAGAAAGCCACCAAAGTTTGGGTTTGGTCATCAGACTAGGATTATGTGGATTTCAATGCGCATAGATAGTAGCTAGGACTATACATTGTTCCTGTCAGGATACTAACTACATTTTCCCCTCTCTGAAGAGGAAGCAGCATACAAAATGAAATAATCTACCATTGTGAGATGTTAACATATCAAAGTCATATTTTCTTTCTTCCTTTCCTGTGCTCTCTCCCACTGTAATGGATATGGCTGGCACGTTAGTAATGCAGAAACTTCCTGGGACATGGGACTTTTCAAAGGGGCGGAAATTCCTGGGCATTGCGGTGGTGAATTTTGGCTTCAGCACTGCCAGAAGGTTTCAAGTTGCAGAGATGATAAAACATACCCGGCCATGTGGGCGCTCATTTCTAGCTGGGCAGAGACATGCGAGTCAGTGAAATCTGGGAGTCGACTGATTATAATTCCTAAGCTATAGTAGCGTCTTTCTTCCTCATCTTTAGCTTTCAGACTGCGACAACTCATCTTAGATGTCATCTCTAGACTATTTCTGATTCCATTGTCCTCTTTTCGTGGACCAGCTGCCTAGAATCTGACCAGGGCAGCAACAACCTAGCTGAGCCTCAAAACTAATTTCCATTGCCCTCCCTTGCCATGAATTATTGACTCAGGATGGGCTTTCCTCTCCTCCAACAGCTTTGCCTGGTAGAAACCCCTTTCTCCGACCACCCCAGGTGAATTGCTTCCTTCTTGAGGACTCTGAATTGCCTGGCTTATTCCTCCTTCCTCCCACCTAGTCACTGTGGTCACACTGGCGGCTCCTCCACAATTGTGAGGTAAGCTCCTTCCTGCCACTCTTGGGCCATTTTTCCTAGGCTGCCCTTTTTTTTTTTTTTTAAATTTTATTTTATTTTATTTTATTTGTGGTCTCTGTCATTCTGCCGGGGCAAGGGGGTAAAGAGATCTGACACTAAGTGCGGGGAAATGCTGAATCTGGAATCTATCTTCCAGACGGCACAAGAATAAAAATTCATGGCAGGACAGCAGCTGCTGACACACTCCCAAAGACATATTGCAGGTAGCATTATTTATTGTGGCAAGGAGTTCATAGAAGTGCTACCTCAAAGCACCCTGAGAGATCCTGAAAAGCCCATCTCCCATCACGTGAGGCAGATTTATGGGGGCTGCTCTTAGAGAGGTCAGGCGGTGCGGCTCAGGACGCGGCTCCTTCCAGAAAGCCTGGATTCCCTTAACATATTCAGTGCAGTTTGATTGGTTCAAAGGAGGGCTTGAGTCTGTAATGTTGACCATAAAATTGCAGTGACACGCTGCTTTAGATAAGAGGGCTGGAGGAAGGGGGCAGGGATGCAGCCAGCACAGGCAAGACCCGAGCATGCGTTCATATTTTAGGTTAATGTGCGGGAAGAGGATGGGGGATGGGACCGGGCGGATTAATGTTCACACAAAGGAAAACTGAAGCCACCAGCCTGGACACATCAGACACCCTGCCTCTGTCCACAGAAAGCCACATGCGCACAAACACATGGAGACATGCAGGGACCCGGAGGTACCACCCAGACTCCCCATTGTCCTGGAGTCACCAGGAGGAGGGGACTGCATTCCCCATGACCCTTCCCAACTAGATCAAGGGTCTCCCAGGCTCTCATCAGCCCTCTTGAAATGGTGTCATTCCCCACGCCGCTCACTAACCAGCCTTAGATGCGCAAATTCCCCATCCACACCCGTCACCGAGACACAGCTCAGCAATGAGCTGCTTGGACAAGCTCAGTGGAGCCCAGATTGGTGCTCCTGCGGCTGCCGGAGAAGGGCGCTGATTCCTCTTTTCTTGAAAGAGTGACATCCGGTCAAGCCAAGAGGCCGTGAAGGAATGACTTCCGTGCCTTTTCCCAAATCTGGGGTTTTAGAATTTCAATCAGATGGGTGAGCACCACTTACTGATTCCAGGCGAGCGTCTTCTGGATGAATTTGTTTATCCGGGTCAGTGTCTACTGGTAGTATTTCAGAGCCACCACATTTGTAGACCAAATTCTTGGCCTTCTGTGGGCAGCTTGGTTAAGAGACTTAATTGCTGTCAACTTTCCACATCTGAGTTAGAGAGATGGACTGTACAAGGGGAAGAGATGGCCATCTAAATAATTGAGGTGATTATCTTTTTCTGAATTATTCAGCTAGGACCTAAATTGTCCTATAAATTCACAGAAAGGTAGGTTTTGGTTTGAATTATACAGATAATAGCCTTAATTCTTCACTTCACTCAATCCTGTAGGTCCAGTTGAAAAGTGACTCTTTCTTCCTTTGTTGAAACCGACATCATTTAGATTTTTGCATCTGCCTGTCTTCAGCTTCCTACCCTCCACCAAGTCTCTCTTCTGTCTTCTACGTGAGGCGTTTGGGCCATCCATCTTGGTTCGTGAGGTTGGCCTCTGGAGTGTGAACAGTGGGAGTGGGAGCCTAAAAATTGTTAAACTTACTAAGATGGAGAACCTCTTAAAATATATCTATTGCTTTTTCTCCTTCAGAACCCATTTCGAGACTCCCCATAATTTGCATCCCCTGCCAATCTCCCATCTCTCATCCATGATTTTTAAGATCGAAATCCCTCCCACTCTTTAATGTTGCCTGCTCACAGCAGATAGTCCCAGGCACTGTTATTTTTCTACTTGGATTCCAGCTCTAGCATCCTTGCAGGCTCTGTCCTGAGGGATGTGACCACTGACTTCGTCAAATCCAGGAGACCACTCGGAGACTCTGAGCACCACTGCTCAGATGGTCATCCTTGCCCATTGGCCTAAACAGTCGCTCCTCCGAGCACCACTGTTGACCTCCTGAGGTCCAACGCTTGACCTCATTAATACAAAAGGGGAGAAAGCTAAGTGAATGTTTTCACAGTCGCCTTTTTCTGCAGGCCACCTGGAGGTTATCAAGGCCAGAGGCTGCTTTCTAGTTCATAAACCTGTTAGGGTATTCGGAGTCATGATTCTCTTATTCAACTGTCTGTGCTTTTCCTTGGGACAACTAATCCCTCAGCGTGACTGGTGGAAGCCGCAGTATTGATTTCTGTGTCTCTCTAAACCTCAGTTGTGTTCAACGCTTGTTAGACATCTGAAGGAATATCCAGTGGGCTCTGGGGGCAATTTGAGAGCGAGGCGCAATAGGCCCGCTCTTAAGAGAAGTTTCTGTAAGGTTGCCGGGCAAGCCAATTGAATAAAATGAGAAAGAGAGGGGATGGAGAGGATGAGAGGGAAGAGAGGAGGGTAAAAAAGAGAAAGAGGAAAGAGAAAGAGAAATGAGAGAAATAGGAGGGGAGAGAGAAGAAAGGAACGAAAGGAGGGAGAAGAAAGAGAAAGGGGACTCTGTCTCCGCTAATAGGAATCTTAAAGGATTTTCATCTTTTCTGCTCCTTTCCATCACAACTCTCCCTTTGTTAATAAAAAAGCGCTTTTCATTTTCTGATCAGCTCCAAATGAAATGAGAGGGTGTCCACATGTGTGGCTGGTGCAGACGCAAGGGGAATTGCCGAGGGCGTGGCCTTGTGGCTTCTATGTAAATAGGGAGGGCGTGACCGCAGATGCACCTGCCGGTGATTTGAAGCCTGGAGAAAGGTTGATGCAAAACGCAGGGTTCTCTTCAGGGTTACCACATGCTTGAAAGATGAATGCTTCTCATAACAAGAACAACAACAAAAGCACTGGAATATGATTTCATTGCAGGAATTATAATCTCAAAGTGGAAGACTGGCTCACTGCAATAAGGCATCAGAGACTTGGCAATGATTTTCCACTGTCATTCAGTAAGAATGTCATTCGCTTCTTTAACATACCTAGGTTGTAAAGCCTCTAGGTCAGTCTAAGTTCTCAACTGGGGGCAATTTCGCACCTCCCTGCCCCTCCCTCTCCAAAGGACATTTGGCAATGTCTGGAGACATTTTCCATTGTCACGATTGGCGCATGCTACTGGCATTTAGTGGGTAGAGGCCAGGGAAGCTGTTAAACACCCTACAATGCACAGGAGAGCTCCCCCCACCCCCCACGACAAAGAATGGTGCAGTTTGAAATGCCATTACAGCCAACGTTAAGGAACCCTGCCTCAGCTCTGAAAAAAATATGATTTCCCATTTTTTTCTGCCGTATTTGCTTCCCACTTCTACCTAAGACATTTCCTCAGCCAGTAGTATATGATAGCTACCTCTAGGGAATTAAAAAAAGGAAAAAGAAAAAAGAAGGAAAGACAAAGATGCTTTTCTGTCCAGGCCACACTTATCAAACCTCTCTGGGGATAAGGCCCAGGAATCTATACTTTGAAAAGTCATCCATGTGATTCTTACAATCAGATCTGAGGATCCTAGAAAAAGATAGGTAGCCCTTTCAAGAGGCTGTCGAGTGTGAGAGCACATGTCCAGATTGCTTTTCAATCAGAAATCTATTTCCTGAGTTCTAGAATCGGAGGAAGGTTGACCAGCCTGACACAGCCCAGAACAATGCAGCTCCATCTTATGGATGCTGTAGCATTAAGTCTCATTTCTCTACCTAAGAATCATATTCTGCTCCAGCATGAGTGTTTCAGACTCTTCCCAGCATCTTGCCTTCCTGAGCTGGAAACGCCTGGACATTGGTCTGCAAAACCCGAGAACTCTTGGCCATTAGAGCCCCTGTGTGCTGGGGCCCAGAGCCACCTGCAGGCCATGCCAAGATTACCTTCATTGTCAGGGCTCTCCAGGTAGAATTTAGAGGAGTCTGTTCAAATGTTCACAAGCTATTTGGACCACATCAGACCCGGCCTCCGAAATGGCTTCCTCATGTCTTTGTCTTCTAGCGTGGGGCTTTTGGAGGGGTCCTTTGTCCTACCAAGTGGCTCTAGGAATATATTTGGGAAAGAACAATAGCAAAGGAATCATACCAAGCTCATTAACAGAAAAAAGGCAGAGCAATTCATGGTATATAATAGTCAAAATAGAGCAGAGACTTCAGATGATACCATGGATCAGTAAGATTTATAAAATCCATTTCTGCCACTGAGAGGAAGGAGAGAGAGAGAGAGATTAGGAGATTACTCCAGTTGTTAGTGATACTTGTCATAGTCCTCTGCTTGCTGGGCCTGTGGAGAGCTGACTTGGAAGCACAAAATGCTTCCCATCACTTTCCCTTTGCTTCCTTAACTCCTGTGAACCTGGTGGTCCCTAGAATGTGCACAGTGGAATACAGGGCAGCTTGCATAAATAGGGCCAAATGGTCGACCCTTGCTGGGCCAGCCTCAGTCTGCCCCTCCTAAGCTGAGACGTTTTATTGGTTTCCCTCTTCATCTGCAGCATGGGCTCTTGCCCCTCCTCATTATCATTACCTTTCCGAGACTCGAGCCTGCCCCTCATCAAGATTTATATCGCCACATTCATTAGGTGATACAATACTGTCAACAGAATCAGCAGTGGCAGCAGCGGCCTCATTATCTCCGTGGTTAACCCCTGCCTCCCCAGTGCTGGGCCCTGTCAGGGATTTTAAATTCAAATTAAATTTTCATGCGGCAGCTTTGATGTTGGAGGTAGAACTGCCTAGTCAGGAGGTGGCTGGGGGAGGAGATGCTATTGTTACCTTACCTCTCCCTCTCAGGGGCTCCAAGCAGCACGTCCTCAGAAGACATTCTGGCTTTGCGAGGGACTCAACAGCACATTCTGCTGCTGGAATTTATTTTGTTTTCTGGTTGGAATAAGATATTAAGGAGGATATATCTCAGAGATCTATAGATCATACCAGATTGTCTAAGGACTGGAGTATTTGGGTCCAGGTGCTCTATGAGACCCTCGGGGCCAGCTAAGGGATCCCAGCCTGTAAAATAATAATCATCATAATTTAAATTCAGAGAGGAAATTAGTCACTTTCGAGACTTTCTGACATGAGAAAGAAATAGCACCCTTTTTTGGATCTTTATCTCCTTGTAGCTCTCTGTGGGTACCCAGATGTTGGTATGGTTCAAGATATCAAAAATACACATAGTTTTGATCTTTGTGCATGTATGCACTAAAGTTAAGTTGTCCCAGGCATACTTGAAGCACTGCAAAGTCCAGAGTTTATTTTGGGCATCGTTACAAAGTAATAAAATGAATTTTCACTCTGGAACTGGCATATGGTAGATACTTGCCAAACATTACTTTCTCCTCCACCTACTGCATCTAACCTCACACACACACACACACACACACACACACACACACACACCTGCCCTCCGCCCATGCCTTTAGAGTGATGATCCTCAGTAAAAACTTGTCTGCTGGCCTGGCTTGTATCCTAATAGCATCCCAGCTGGCCATTTCAATCACATGGTAAGGCCCAGAAGCCTAAAATATACCCTGTGAGCTTTCTACCTAATTGCCCTCTATAACAATCAGCAACAGAAATGGTTGATTGAAGGAGTAGACCTAAGTAAGGTCTAATATTAATTAAGTTCTCACTATGTGCCAGGCATTATGCTAAGTGCTATCTCATCTTATTTATCCTGCCCCACAACCCCACATGGTAAAGTTATTATCACACAATTTTCAAAGGAAGGAACAGAGGCTCAGAGAGGTTCTGTAACTTGGCCAAGGTCACATAATAAAAGAAAGGTTTGGAACCTCTCCTGCCCTGTCTTCAAAGCCTATGCTCATTCTCCCTCTACTGCTTCTTGTTTCTCTCTTAAAATGAAGAGTTCACCTTGCATCAGATCCACATCTGTCCTCTTTGACTTCCGCATGCTAAAGAAAGTGAGTTGCAGCTGGAAGTCCTACCTGTAATAGTTTAGCTTTCATTTACCTCATACTACTTACTCAAGTCCCATTATACCTAAGGGTAAAAACAGGGATCATGTATATGTTATAGGCATACATATCTGTAGCAAGCCTCTCGTGTCTATGTAAGAGGACAGGATGACCAGTTGTCTCAGGAGTGGCAGTGCCTCTCCACACTCACGTGAGTTTGCCCTAGAACTAGCACCTACATTACTAAGCACTTGGGCTTTGAGACCTGAGTTTGCCTCTCCACAGCTTGCTAGCTCAGTGACCCAGGGCAAGTACTTACCCCTTCCCAACCTCAGTTCCCATATCTAAAAAAAAGGGGGGTGGGTAATAGTCCTTCCTGCTTCACATGACTATGACAAAGTTAATGAGATGGTGCATATATAAAGCATTTTGAATTGTGCACGGCCCATGGTAGATGCTCACGAGACACTTATTATCATATTACCATTTTACCATGGTTGAAATCATTAGTACTAGTATTTAGTCCTAGGCAAATCAGTGCAAAGAATCTATGCAGAACTAAGACCCAGTACGTAACAGCTTGTCTTGGATAACTGATCAAGGGCATGGATTCTATTTAGTCATCTCGTTGAATAAGGGACTGAGAAACAGAGGGGGTAGGAAGCAAGAAGGAAACCATTAACAGAATTGTTGTCTGATAAATTTGTTAGATTTTTTAATGTATGAGTCAATCCTGAACATGCTAAAAGAGTAATTTTCTAATTGTGCTGATATATATTATCTCCACATTAGAACGGCACTGTCTGTTCTCAGATATATTTGCAGAGTGAGCCCTAGAAATGCAGCTGTTTTGTGTTAATTTCCCACATCGAGGGTATAGAAGGCCCATTAAAGTTCTCTCATGCTTCCTTCCCGGACTTTATTTCCGCAATCTTCATAATTCAGTTGTAACATTGCACTTACGCATTATCATACAAGGTCTTGGCTTGTAGTGATGTTTTTAAATGAGAGAATTTGGACATTTTTATGCTTTTTCAGTTATGTCTCTTAAAATGAAATTTCATAAGCATTTAGCTGGTAATATGAACCAATTGCCTGAGTTATTTCCAAACACAGAATACAGAGGTCAGGATACTATGGTTTGAAACACACACACACACACACACACACACACACAGGATTGTAATGAAAGGCCTAAGACTGTGAGCCTCTCTGAGGATAATGTATGAATGGTGGCTAAACCAGGGGAGCCCATTCCGGGAGTCACAACAGTGGCTGGGACACCATTCCTGGTGTCACTGCAATAGGAAAGGGGCAACGAGCCACAGGCAGCTGCCTCACATTGTTGGGAGTGGGAGAAAGCCACTTCCTGCAAGAGGTCCCTAACAGGCAAAGGCCAGCCAGGCAGGGCTTTTGGCTCCCTCTGCCACCACCCTTCTTGCCCCTGCACCTCCTGCCCCACCACAATCCCCTGCTCTCCCAGTCCCTTGGCCAGATGTGAAAGGGCAACCACTGCCTTGTTATCCCAGGCCCCTGTCCCACCCAGTCCCACTCCACCCTTGCTCTCACTCCTTGCTCTCACTAACCCCTCATCAGCCGCTTCGCAGCAGCCTCCTGCCTCTGCCATTAACTGAAAGGCAGATGGCTTTGCTGACATCCTAAATGTTGTTACCTAGCTCTGGAAATAGAAAACGAGCAACCCTAAGGACATGGCACATTATTCTGGGGGGATTTCAAACATCACACAAAAAGGTTGTGGAATTCCAGAAAATGTGCTGAAACCCAGTCATATAGTTGGAGCTTCATTCTTAGAGCCGGCGAGAGAGGTTTAATAAGCACAGCAATTAAGCCTTCAGAAAATTCACACTTTTCTTTAGATACTTCCTGCAGACTTCTTCCTCCAGTTGATACCAAAGCCTAGACACGGGTGAGTTGTGTTTCCTAGCAATTTGCCATTCATTCTCTAGTGTAAGTGCCAGTGAGGGTACTGGACACAGAAAAAGAGAGAAGCAAAGATTTTGAGTGGTCCCCCACCTGGCTCAATCCCTAGACAGTCAAGGCTCGTTGCTCTTAGAAAAGTATGGCTGTGCGTGTTAAGACTAATATTCATCCACCAAAAAAAAAAAAAGAGAGGATCCGCACTTTTGCCTCTTCCATGGCTAACACACCTCTCCCATTTGGGTTCCTTGCTCCCAAGCCTGTTGCAAATCAGCACACTACTTAATGATCTCTTGTGTTCTCCTGTCTCCAAAAAAAGTATAGGATCCAGCCACCTACTTTCTCGTTTTAAGAATTTGGGCTGATGTTTGTAGAAAATATAAGGATGATCGACCTATCACCACTGTAGGTGGAGGGATTGCTTATCTAGGGAGAGACTTTGAGGCTCACGGTGTGGCATCCATCACTTGGGCGATTTTATCCCTTTCTGGGAAGATGTGATTCTCAACCTTATGGGCTAGGAAACTGATGTTACCCATGTTCTAGGGATAAGCCCTCCTCTTCTCAAGGACAAACACTCTTAAACAAATGTGTGAAATAAAACAAGGGCAGTTTACAATCTTACAATAAAAAATATAATCCATTATAATAAATATTCAAACACATCCAGCTGTTTTTGTCACTAAAAATAAAAGTACCTGGGAACCCAAGTCATCATCAAAATATAAATGTTTTAGGGGCACCTAGGTGGCTCAGTCAGTTTAAGCGGTTTTTTTTCTTAAGATTTTGTTTATTTATTCATGAGAGACAGAGAGAGGGAGCGAGAGAGAGAGAGAGAGAGAGAGAGAGAGAGGCGGAGACCTAGGCAGAGGGAGAAGCAGGCTCCGTGCAGGGAGCCCGATGTGGGACTCGATCCCAGGTCTCCAGGATCAGGCCCTGGGCTGAAGGCGGTGCTAAACCGCTGAGCCACCCAGGCTGCCCAAGTGTCTGACCCTTGACTTTTTAGCTCGGATCATAATCTCAGGGTCATGAGATCGAGCCCAGAGTCAGGCTCTGTCCTCAGTAGGGAGTCTGCTTGAGATTCTTTCTCCCTCTCCCCAGCCCTTTCCATGCACTCGCCCTCTCTCTCTAATAAATAATCATAAATATATTTATATATTATCTATATATAAATGTGTTATTTTGTAGTAAGAGGCAGCTGTCCCAAGACCAAAATTCACAGAGTTGTAATGCTGAGCCCATTCTTATGGGAATTTCTACTTGGACAACCAAGGAATAATCCAAAGGTTTTCTAGGGAATCTTCTCACTATTGCTTTCATGTACCAATAGCAGAAAATAGAGTAGAATAAAATATGGGACATTAAAGATACTGAAATCTCATATGTACTATTTATAGTCATTCCTGGCTTTCATCTAAACTCATACTCCCCTTCCCAGAAATTTCAATGATCTCCCTGAAAATCAGTCTACCTTTACCCTGTTGGTGTTGGATCCTTACTTAAGGGTGCTATGAGTTGGTTTCAGCTTTAATAGGATTCAAAGCCTCTTTCATAACCTTGTTTCCTAAATTTCTCATCAACTGTGACTCTTGGTATTATGCAAGAGTTCTCAAAAATCCTAACCTTATAATGGTTTATCACACCTGCCTATGGCTCCTTTCTCTGCCCCATCTCCCCACCTCAAACCTGTGTTCTTCCTCTCTGAAGATTTGCCTATGACACATACCAGCTGGTTTTTAAGGCTGATGCTACCTTTGGACACAGTGTGTTATCTGTCCCTTTTTGTTACAGAATAGTAAGAATGACTTCTCTCTGGAGGCCACATGCTTCCGAGGGAGACACCATCCTTGGATCCCAGCAGTGTTGTCTTGTCTCCTAAAATTCTCAGTGAATACTCTGTCTTCCGTTTTTAAAATTCAGATCCCCTACTAAACATACCAAAAAGTCCTGACTTTCAGCCTGAGGAATACTTTCCATTTTCAACCTATTACACAGACTAAGATGTCTTGGGATCTAAGTTTTCCAGGCTCATGTAGCCAGCCCCAACCATACACAACCGTATTGGTGACCTACCAGATACCACGCTTTTCTTCTCTGTACCCCACACAGACATACACAAGCATGCAATAAAGTATCAAGAGTCAAACAATTCTGCTTAGATGCTTCAGGAAGACTTGGAAAGAACTGATGGCAACAATTGGTTTTTGATTATTGCCCAGTTCCCTCCAGAATTTAAATATTGTGAGTGAGTTCTTATTTTGGCCTCTTAGAAGTGTTCTATTAAAAATGAAGCCTGGGATGCCTGGGTGGCTCAGCAGTTGGGCATCTGCTTTCAGCTCAGGGCATGATCCTGGAGTCCTGGGATCAAGTGCCACATTGGGTTCCCTGCATGGAGCCTGCTTCTCCCTCTTGCTCTGTCTCTGCCTCTCTGTGTGTGTGTCTCTTATGAATAAATAAAATATTAAAAAAATAAAAAATAAAATAAATTAAATGAAGCCTGGCAAATCTGTAACTCTTAAATATCAGAATGTTCTAGATTTGGGCTGGATATTAAAGCTGCAGACACTTCAATGCCCCATCACGCAGGACTAGGGAAAGCTGGAACTTCTTTGCAGTCTCTGAATCCCATTATTAATAGGTCTGACAAGACCATCTCCCTCAAAAAAATTCTGCATCCCCAAGGCCACACCCTATTCTGTACTCAGTAAGGTATACTGATCACCAGATAAGGTTATTCCCTGCCCTGGTTCCACCCTTTTCTGCTGTAAACTACAGATTTCCTTTTCCTCTAGATTTACAAATGGCAATGAGCAATGCTTACTTTTGTTTTATTTTTGTTTATAATTTTCTCCTGAATCTCTACAATTATTTGTGGGCGAGTAACATATTGAACTTCAACCTGAGACTTAAAGAGCATTTCAGAACCTCCCTTGTATCAATACTTAGCAACCGCAATTCTGAGCCTGCTTACTCCTCATCAGAGGGGACATTCAGAGGACCCTATCAAGACTTTTTCTGCAAATGTAGATAAAATGTCAAACAAAGGGGAAAAGCAAGAAGCTTAACAAATGACTAGCAACTGAAAGTTCTTCCCCGAATATATGGAATGCTCAAAGCCAGCTCTAAAGCTAGCCCAGTTAATCTTGGCAAGGTCATACAGAGCTCTCATGTGGAATGATGAAAAGTATTTTCACAAAAGCATGTCAAGCTTTCTTGAAATGACCATGATGGTCTTGATAGATTCTGGTTCCAGAATGTGAACAGTCAAAAGCACATACCCAGTACTTCAGGGTCAACACACCTGGTCACCAGGTGCTCAGGACTCTTAGGGCAGCTATCCATGGGAGAGAAAGGGAGAGGTGAGGCGAACAGATGCTATCCACATTTCAGGCTTTCTAATCAGGGCCGAGCAGATGCTCTCCTGAACAACTCCATGTTGAGATGTCACTAATGTAAAAATTAGTGTTTTTCTCTTTCTGCCAGAATACAGGATTTACATGATCCCTCACACATATCCCTGGAGGACTGGGGTATAATCTCCTAACCAGCAAGGAGCCAATAAACCTTCATTCAGGGGAAAATTTAACTCTCAAAAAAATTCAGAGACCTTGCTTTCACTGGAGGCTGGCCAAACTCCTCTGCCTGTGTCAGGGAGCCCATTCTCATTTCCAGGTGTAGGTCTTTCTCACCAGCCTGTGGTCTCCTGCCTGTCCTGTGATGGAGGTCATGAGCCAGGGTTGTATGAGGCAGCCTGTGATACCAGTGAGGAGGAAAATGAGGTAGAACCCAGGTTTAGGCAAATGTATCCCAAGCAGGCATGGGATCGGAATGTTGGCAAGTGCCAACCTTGGGCACTGTCAGAGGGAGTGGACGCCCGGGAGAGCAGTTGGACTTTAGCTTAATGAACTGCATGGTAGGGCTATGGGGGTTGGTACATTGTGGCCAGAAAAATCAGCTGATCTCCTGGAGCATCTCTCTAGTGGCTTTACATCTTCCAGCCTCTCCTGGTCAACTGTGGAGGTCACTCAGCCCTGGTCAGAAAGTTCTTCTGGGGCCATTCCCACATGCCATGTTTTTTCTTCTTGCTCTTCATATTCTAGATTTCCCATTTGCTCATTCATGATGCTCTTCTGGGTTTGCTTTTTTTTTTTTTAAGATTTTATTTATTTATTCATGAGAGACATACACAGAGAGAGAGAAAGAGAGGCAGAGACACAGGCAGAGGGAGAAACAAGCTCCATGCAGGGAGCCTGATGTAGGACTTGATCCCAGGACTCCAGGATCATGCCCTGGGCCGAAGGCAGACGCTTAACCACTGAGCCACCCAGGCGTCCCATGGCTTGCTTTGAATATGATTTTACTCTACTAACCAGGTGCTTAACTCTCCTCCCAAGCATATAACTAAGCCCCAAGGCCATCTAGGAACTTGGGAAAACAGAGGCTAAGAGGCTGGTGGCTCTTCGAAACCCATTTGTTGCTTCTCCCTCACCATCTACTTGATACTTACAGAGCACAGGGGTGAGGAGACTCTGAGCTAAAGCAATGGGGCAGATCCTCAGTGAAAGTTGGGGCACCACTGTGTAATGTGTAACATTAGAGAAGAAACTCAGCCTCACCATTAGGCTCATTCTCTGAGCCCCAAGCACAGCTCGCTTGTATTCTTCATGTTCCTGCCTATAACAGGGCCTTTGCATAGGCTCTTCTTTCTGGCTGGAATGCCTTTTCACCTGCTTCATGCTGACTTGTCTTTCGCATCTCAGTTTCTCCACATTTCTTAGAGAAATCTCTGACTACTCAGATGAAGTCGTCTCCTTATCAGGTTTTCATGGTGGTAAACACTCTGCATTTTATACTCACTTCATCATGTTGGTTAGAGGCTCTCTCCTTTATTTAACTATAACCTCGATGAAGGAAAGTACAGGGTCTGTTTGGGCTCATCACTAAGTCCCTCAGTTGTAGGCTCAGTACCTGATTTACAATAGGCACTCAATAAATACTTCTTGAAACTTTGTGATTTGTAGATATGAGCTTTCTTAGTTTATCCGTATGTGTCTATGTGCATATGTGACTTATACTCTAATGACTGTAGCTTCTCCTGAATAATCTTTATACTACAATTGATACTCAGAAACTACCTTTGCTCAGCAGTCCTGAACCAAAGAAGGAGCCATCCCAAAGCATCCTGTGTAATTTTGCATGGGGCCTGGTGTGGATGCCCACCCCCTCTCCCCACGCCCACCCCGCCTCCCCCACCGCAAGCCTGCCTGCAAACCCTTCTCTGTCACATTCCCTCCCTAATCTTGGTTTATGTTCACATCTTGGTTCACCTGCTAAGTTCTTTCCCTCCCAAATGGCACCTAAGTGGCTGGGTGTGTCTTTAGCCCCCATTGACCCATAGGGCTGAGACTTAGAGCATACAGGAAAGGGTGGGGCTCCCACGTGTGTGGCTAGTAGCCTGGAAATGGTGCCTGTGGTGACAGGGGCTGGCAGGTCAGCCAGGGATCTCAGTGGGGATCAGAGTGCTGCCTCAGAGCTGCAAGAACTGCTTCGTGTGCCCCATCCCTTTCTTGTTAGACATGAGTCCCTGGGGCCCATCCCATGGGGTGCCAAGCCAGGTGGTGCTTTCCTCCGCACTGAAAGCAAACAGCTGGGGTCCCCTGAAGATGTGGTTTTGAACCTCCCACTGACATTCCCACCTAAAGGGTGGTGTAATTGCTGATGAGGGAAGCCCATGCCTCGTTCTCCCCTTCACTAGGTGTAGCTGGAACAGGAGCACGCATGGAGGAGTGTTAGGGGCGTTTTAAATCACTAACCCAAGCCCCAAGCTTGATCTGTTGTTTTTGGAGGATGTTTGACCAGGCGCAGGCACCTTCCTCTTCCTCAGTCATCCAGCCCTGTAAATAGTCCATCGCATGCTGGATGGGGCCAGCCCTTGGGTGGAGGGGCCTCTCCTCATTCGGGTCTTGAGCTCCTCCACTGCACGCCTTCCCCTTTGAAGAAGCAGGTTGATTCAGTACTTTTGGGACTTGGTGACATTAATGGATCTGTTTTATGTAACACAAAGTCGTTATTAACAGCATCCTAGATCATAAAAAAGGTATAACAAGAGACAAAGAGGTTTTCTTCCCCCCTTGAAGATAATAGCAGTCAGACTGAAGAAGAGAGAGGTCATGGAGCTGCTCGCTGATTGGTGCCTTCCACCCCGCATTGACATTTCTGCAGTTTCATCAGAAATTCTAAATAATCCATGTGAAAACGGACGGTTATTTACCGAAGATATACGCACTGCATGGGCCCATAATGCACTGAAGACATAATCTTGGCTCTCAGAGCTGCCTTTTTTGTGTGTAGCTGCCGTGGTAGCAGCTGCCGCAAGCCTCAGATGAAGGGGACCTAGGCCTTGGTGGGGAAACTGAGTTAGTGGGTGACAAAGTATGGGGGTTTGATAACACGAAGCCTCAAGAAATCCATCTCTGCTGTGGACAGCAGGCGGACTAGCTAAGTAGGCACATCTGGCCAGCAGCTTTAGCCAGGACCAAGTCACAGAGCCTCCCCGCACAAGCAAGCACCTTGGTGGTTTTTCAAGCTGGTTCCCATTTTCCAAAGGTAAAGAAAAGCATCTTCCGCCCTCCGTGAAGGAGCAGACCCATGGGATTCCGTCCCTTGGGCGTTGTCATTGAAGAGCTGGAAGCGTGTATCAGCACGGAGGGCTCAGCCTCTGGGCTCGTTTTTCCCTTCCATGCTAATAGGAAGGATCTAGAAACAGAATCACATGGAGGGGTGCTGAATCCCACTTCCATCTGGGGCCAGGAGCTCTGATTCCCTGGTTGGATTCACATTGGGTGCTTTCAGAGCCTGCTCCTCTGTCTCCTTCCGATCCGCCCACCCGCAGCACCATGGTGGCTGGCCTTCTCCCCTGTCCCTCTGCGGGATGGCAGGCAGGAGATGTGGGCAGCTCGGCTGAGGAAGAGCCAGCCCCCCTTGCTCCTCCTGGGCTCCCCTCTGAGACAGAACATCTGAGAGCAAACAGACAGGGTCAGAGGATTAATGGGGACACAGGCATTGCATCCCTGCTGGCCCAGGTGCTCAGTGCAATGTTCTCAATCCTGTGTGTGAGGGGACAGCAATGGGGACAGCGCAGCAGGACCCCGCTGAGCAAGGCTCCTGGGGAATGTGAATGTAGATGTTTGTTTTCCCAGGGTTTGAATAAGCCTGATGCTGGGGGGTGCTTGCTCTTTCTCTCACCTCTCTCTCCTTCCTAGCCCCCTCTCTCCCCTCCTCTCTCTCTCTTATACACACACACACACACACACACACTTGCACACTTCTGCACCCACACACGGACATTTCAAGGTGATGGGGGTTTGGGCCACTCCTCCTGTATATCAGCTGCACCACTTGAGTTCAGATTCAGCTTTTATCCTCTGAGTCACAGCTTGGTAAATCTGGGGAACATACTTCACAGGGGTTCCTGCAGCCATTTCCCAAATTTGTTGCAGCTTGATCTATAGGGTTCTGAATTGCTGCTTTTCATGAGGTTACTTCAGGAGGAGAGGGAGAAGGTGTGTGTGTGTGCATGCGTGTGCACACATGTGAGAGACAGACAGACCACGGGAGCTGCAAAGGGAAGGATTGGTTGGCTCAGTCTAAAGCATTTGTATGGTAGTGCCTTCCAGAAATGTTTGCGCATGACAGACTGTCCCAGATCCAGCCGGGCAGAGGCAGTTTCCAGCACATATTATGAATTCCAAAATGTATAATAAATACACATTTTACAAAAGCAGTATGTGTTTTAAAATATAATATATGCAAACAATCTTATAAATCACTAGGCTTGACACTAGTCAGCCGAAGAGGTTTCTGGGGAAATGGTGTTGTGTGTGTGCGTGTGTTTTTAATAATGTAAAAATATGTGTAATATGTTTGAAAAACAACAGCCAAAAACCCCTTCTACCTGCCAACTCTACAGTACTTATTTCCCAGGAGCCTGCTGTATCCTAGACTCTCAGGAAAATAAGTGGGGGGTTTAAATAAAAAGTATAAATATAAATAAAACAAGAAAGCTCCACCCAACTCAGGATATATTTTCCTGATGGACTTGAGCAGCCCAGGCTTCATATGTCAAAAAAACAAGCACTTTGTGATCCTGATGCAAAGGTTTCTGTAACATTATTGCATGAGGTGGAGGCACAGATAGCAAGAGGAGAGTTTGTTGAAGCCCCCACTCTGACATACCCCATGGAGCCTTACGCTGTCATGGTGTGTTAAGGGCTAAATGTCAACCCAGACTATGGATTTTTGTGCCCTTTGTCGGCTAGAGACACCCTTTGGATTTTTTTCAGGCCCATTTCTAGTATTTAATGGTTTAATGGAGCTCTCCTGGTGTTAAGTAGCAATGGTCACAGTGGGATTTCTGGCTCTCACAATTACTCTCCACTGGATCTCCTTAATCTCTTCAAGTAGCTACGTGGGTCTCCTCTCCTTGTGGGTACTGCCTCACAGGGCATCAGCATCCGGGCCCTAAGCCAGGGTGGGTGGGCAAGCAGTGAACTTCACGTGCTTCTCCGATCTGCCTCCATCTCCACAAACCCGACCGACCAAAACTGACAGAAGGGACAAAATTTCTTAAGTGTAACAGCCAAATTTCTAGCACAAAAATGAGACAAGTGCTCAGACCAGGTGAAGCATATTTATGAAGAAAAATTCAATTGTAACGTGCACAC
Source organism: Canis lupus familiaris (assembly GCF_011100685.1). Taxonomy (NCBI): domain Eukaryota; kingdom Metazoa; phylum Chordata; class Mammalia; order Carnivora; family Canidae; genus Canis; species Canis lupus. Next base: position 79,463,387 of record NC_049226.1, on the reverse strand, counting down.
TGGGGAAAAAAAGAATATATGTGTTTATTTAGACAAAATGATATTTATTCCAGTGTTGTTTATAATACTGCAAAAACAGAAGCAAAGTAAATTTCCAACCATGTGAGTTCTTTAAATAAATGATGGTACATATGTGCAGGGGAATACTTTGCTACCATTACAAAAAGAACATTTAGAGTCTTGGAAAAGTTTCATGATATAATAGGAAATGCAAAAGGCAGGTTACAAAACAGATCCATTTAAGAGCACTCTGTGTTCTACCACGTATGTTCTTACCATCATGTAGTACTTTTTTTTTTTTCATCATGTAGTACTTTTTGAAGGCTATGGACAGAGTGCTAGATAGTCACTATGAGCCCTTTTTAATATTTTCATATATGATAATATAAAATTATACATTTAGTCTATATTAATACCCAATATAGATTTACATTTGTAGAAACATATTTGGAAGAACGTACCTGAGAATGTTAATACTAGTTATCTCCAGAGGAGGCATTTGATATCATTTCTTCTTTCTTCTCTTTTCCTAATCTGTATTTGTTTCTGCAGCGAATAAAAACTGTTTTTAATAGGAATAAAAGATATATTTTATTTTATTTTATTTTTTATTTTTTTAAAGATTTTATTTACTTATTCATGAGAGACACAGAGAGAGAGAGAGAGAGAGGCCGAGGGAGAAGCAGGCTCCATGCAGGGAGCCCGACGTGGGACTCAGTCCTAGAACTCTGGGATCACACCCTGGGCCGAAGGCAGGCACTCAACTGCTGAGCCACTCAGGCATCCCAAAAGATGTATTTTAAAGAGCATTTTGGTGGCCTAGGAAAATAAGCCAAGGGTTAAACGTATAAAGTCTATACATATAAAGTAGAAATCTAGCAGTAGAAGCCTGAGTCAGCCAGTGTCATTGCAGAACACCTCTGACCCCATGCTTCTTTAGGAAAGTCGCACTGGTGGCTCCCTTGTTTGCTTCGTTCTGGGCCCCCATTAGTGGGCAGTCACCCCAGGACCAAGGCTGTAGAGCTACAGGGAGAAGTTAGCATCAGGTTCCAAACTTTAAGTCTTTCACATTGGCAATTGGAAATGGGCTCTGGCCAGAAGTGACCCAAATGACCCTTTTACTCTTGGCCTTGAAATACTTATCAGTAAAGGGGATGGGACTCAACGCATAGAATCCATCATAGCTCTTCTTCACTCCCTCCTTGCTGGATGGTCTTTGATCTGTTCACTCACTCCAAACCAGGAACTTATACCACATTGCAGTACAGGCATATAAAATAGGTAGAGTGCCCTCAAGGAAGCAATGCCAAAGAAAGCATAAGAATAATGTTGGTAAAGAGTTATCCTAAACCAGGTGTCTGAAAAGTTTTATTGGAACACAGCAACACTCATTGGTTTATCTATTGTCTATGGCTGCTTTTAGGCTACAGTACAGAATTGAGTAGATGACCTATGGCCCACAAAGCCAAAATTATTTTCTATATGGCCCTTTACAGAGAAAGTTTTACTTAATGTTTCATTATGTATTTGGAGGTTTTTGTCTGTCTCCTCTGTCTAAGATGTAGTGTCTGTGACAGCAGGGAATTTGTTTTCCCCCATGGTTCTCTCCCTAGCATAAAGAATAGTGCCTTACACATATTAGATACTCAATAAATCAACATCAAATGAATGAAATTTAGCATAAAAATGACAAATGAGGGACTTAATCTGGAGAAAAACAGAAGCCAGGGAAAAGAGGACCATACTATGCAGTTGTATCATGCTGTTAAAAAAATGTAATACAAACATATTTTTAAGGGAGACCAGGAAAAGAAAGAGACCACAAAGTTAAAGAAATTGAGGGGAAAAAACACTATTATGGAGCTCATAGATAAATTAGGATAGCAAAGACTAAAATATTGCTAACTAAAATAAAATTCTGATATAAAGAATGCTTAAATTAATCATGGTGAGTACAGAAGAAAAAAATAAATTGTCATCAGTGTGCAGTCTGAAAGTGATTCAACATAAAGATGTTCCTCAAATAGAGAGCCCACAAATGAAATTTCTTTCAAAGATAGAGTGACCAAGAGAGCTCTCTAAAATGAGAGAATAAGGATATTGCAAAGAGAAAATAAATTCATTACAGACTGGTAGAGAAATAACCCTAACTATATTCTGGTTAAAATTTTTAACCTTAAGAACGAAGAAAAACTATCCAACTTTTTCTCAAATCTAAAATACAAGTCTCCACCAAAGAGGATGTAGTAGAATCTGACAACCTTTTGCCCTTGCCAAAGCAACACCCATTAACAGAGATGGGGAATAATGTCTATTAAATACTGGAGGAACCAGTATGATTCCAGGATGGGGAAAAAAAATAGAAGGTAAAAGTTTATCTAGTTTACCAACATATCTAGAAAAATAAAAGATGCAGACAATCCATAGACTTCAGAAATTTTCTTTAGGTTTGCAATTAGGTTTTTTCATATTGTGTTTCATTTTGGCCTATCTGCTAAATTTATTTGAGGCATCATTGTGTTGGGAGTCCAGTGGATTCTCATTTGATTGTCTCTAAAGCTGGCTTCTCCAAAGTACAGCCCTAAATCTGGCCAGCTAATCAGGTAGGCTGCCTCTCCAATTCCCCAATGTCCTGCTATTAATTTTGTCTGATTAGTGTGCTCCACTAAGCCTTTGTAACATGTATAATTATTATTAGCAGATTATAGGAGCATTTTAGATACTTTTTAATTACTTGCAGTATCTTATTTTTGGAGCTGGTGATTGCTCCTTTGGATCTACCCCCGGACTCTGTTCTGAGAGGAGCAGGGTTAATATTTCATGCAATCTCCTTTAAGCTTCAGCTATATGTCCTTATGCCTTGAGCCTGTTCTGCTGAGAAATGACTTCCATTACCTGCCAAGTTTCTAACTACAAGGAATAATGCCATTGTTAAGAAGATCCAAAAACCACATGAATGAAAAGATCTGACTGCCTTTACTACATTTTGTAAGACCTTGAATGGTGTAGCAACAAAAGAATTACTCGGTATTGATATTTTAGAGAGTTCAGTTGCAATTTCCACTGGGATCCTCATTACCTTTGTCCTGAAATCATCTTCCCAATGTAAGACACAATGTTCCATTGCATATGAGCTCTTCCTTTCCTTCCTTGTAACTATAACATAGTATATATCACTTTCAAATCACTAATATGTGATAAACTATAAATACATTGCATACTGCTGACTCCAAGTAGAATAAAATACCCAATAGGCTTATTTATGGCAGATATATGCATCTTTTTTGATGGATAACAAGAACATGATCACTCTCTGGTACTCAGTTCTCTGAAAACTTCTTGAAGGGAAAAGCCAATACTGTTGACTGGTTCTTTGGGGTTACAGTTCCTGTCCTAGTTTAAAATTTGTGCAAAATAAATTAACTGTAAGGTGGGCAAAAAAAATATGTAGGATAAAATGACTTGCATCTTAATTTGCAAAGATTAGGAATGGGCTCTATAGACAGGAAGATTAAGACTACAAGAGAAGTTGTATTAGAATCAACTGAGAAAGTAGGAAGAAACAGCAGAGAGATGAAAATTCTTTGAAGCTGCCCTCTGGAGCAAGCAATCACCACTTTCTTCCTCCATCAGAATGATGATTATGCCAAAAAATCGCCTGCTGGGATTGCCTTAGTATTTTGGCTGTCTGGGACTATAATTACAATGTGGTAACAATGAAGTTGCATGACAGGAGACTTCCAATGACAATACATACCTTATGTTAACTGAGTAGATATTAAGATGTGTATTTTTACCTTGATTCAGTTTGAGAAACTTCTTCCTTGGGTTTAAATGATCATTTATCAAATGAATGGAAAAGAAACAAAAAAGCGCCCAAGAGTATTTCCTTTTGGACATAAAAATTGAAAAGACACATCTCTCTTTCTACCAATGCATGGAAGATGAATTAAAGTAGAATGAATCAGAAAAATCTTCAGTGATGGCTCTCCCAGCTTTTATTAGGTACATTGGTGTCCTACAAACAGAAATGCTTTCATTGGTGACAACTACAAAGTGAATAAAGTCATGAAAATTTAATTTATTCTACAATTTGGGGAGTTATTCTCCTCTATAAATGGTGGGCCCTAAGGAAAATGCTATCGTACTTTTGGATTTTAATAAAGATTTCATGCACCCAGTAAGAATGACAAATAGGATGCCACCTAGAGCTAAAAGCCACAGAGAGTGGCCTTGCTCTGGGACTCTGGAGGCACGGTGCTGCCCTTGAGAATGATTCATCATCTTAGGCAGGGTTGATATTAAGTAAATCTGGGGTGACTTTCAGTTCATTCTGAAAATTAAATATTTTCATTAGACGGAAAACAAGGACATGAACATGCAGTTTGTCAGCCCTGAGATTTACCATGATTAAAATGCTGCAATCGTACCCACAATGCTTCTTCTAAGTCACCTTAACAAGTATTTGTCAAACCCTTAGCAAGTTCTTTAGAGGGGAAAAAAAGGGTGAGACTTAATCACTTAAAGATCCAGCTTATGTTTAATGAAAACAATTCAGGATACCAAAAAAATACATATATAATTTCACCAATTTCTCAGTTTCTACAAAATCTTTGTAGATTTGAGAGAAACTTAGTGTTTTGTTCATATTTGACCTAATCATCAGAAGTTCCTCCTACACTTTGGATGATAGAAAGGACTGACTTTTCAGTTGTTGTTGTTGTTTTTTAAGATTTATTTATTTATTCATGAGAGACAGACAGATGCAGAGAGATAGGCAGAGGGAGAAGCAGGCTCTGGGGAGCCTGTGGGGAGCCCAATGTGAGACTCGATCCCAGGACACCAGGACCATGACCTGAGCCAAAGGCTCAACCACTGAGCCACCCAGGTGCCCCAACTTTTAAGTTTCTGAAGAGCTTTGATTTAGCTCATATGATGGAATGTTTGTGCTTACTCCAAAACATGCTTTCTCCCTATGGAAACAAAAACGCCCCTCATTCCTGGAAAATTTGGCTTAAGTGGTTACCCTGTCAGGCTGCTATTACAATACTTTTGAACAAAATAAACAACCAGAACAGAATTTATGACAAGATGGTTTTATATTTGAGAGCCAAAGAAATAAGGGAGGGGTATAATTTCCTCACATTTTATGGATTTCAATATTATGCAAACCTATACCATGTAAGTAATAATATGTAAGAAATACAGCCATTGGAAAACAATGACTACTCCAATGCCTAATCAAACAGCTTCCTAAATCAAACAGCACGACCAACTATGAGAGAGAGAATCCGTATTCTTCAGTCCACCATGTTAAGAAAAAAAGAGCATTAAAAAGTGAGACATGAAGTATCATCATCCAATAAGACCTCAATACTATCCTTCCCTGTCCCTCTTCATCACTCTTTATTGCTGCTGACTTTAGAGTAGAGCAAAAAAATGGTATCTGTAGGTTGAATTCTTCAAAAGTCTCAGTATATTGCTAAGCAAATGAGAAGTTTAATTTATTGACATATTTTACTTCTTTTCTTGTCCTTTTTTTCCTTCTTTTTTTTGCTTACTGATTTGATAAAGAAAATAAATAAAACTCAAAAACTCCCAAATATTAGGAATGGAAAAGGGATGGTAAGTACAGACAGATTGAAAACTTTAATAGTTATAATTTTATGTCAATCACTTTGAAACATACAAAAAACCTTTAAAGTCATCAAGAGACAAATATAAAGCACATAATCTCCAGAGGGAACAGAAATAATAGCAATTTAAAAATTGAATATATAAACAAATTTCCCACCAAAGAAGACAGTGAATTCAGAAACTTTTAACCTCTCGGAATGGCTAAAATTAACAACACAAAAACAACAGATATTGGCGAGGATACAGAGAAAGGGAAAGCCTCTTGCCCCCTTGATAGAAATACAAACTGGTGCAGCCACTGGGATAAACAGTATGGAGGTTCCTCAAAAAGTTAAAAATAGAACTACCCTATGACTCAGCAATTGCACTACTAGGTATTTATCCAAAGGATACAAAAATACAGATTCAAAAGGATACATGCACCCCAATGTTTATAGCAGCATTATCAACAACAACCAAACTATGGAAAGAGCTCAAATGTCCATCAACTGATAAATGGATAAAGAAGATGTGCTATATCATATATATATATATTGGAATAATACTCAGCCATCAAAAAGAATGAAATCTTGCCATTTGCAATAACAGATGGAGCTAGAATGGATGTATTATCCTAGACAAAATCAGTCCAAGAAAGCCAAATACCATATGATTTCACTCATGTGGAATTTAAGAAACAAAATAGAAGAACATATGGGAGAGGAAAAAGAGAGAGAAGGAAGCAAAGCATAAGAGACTCCTAACTACAGAGAACAAACTGAGGGTTGATGGAGGGAGGTGGTTGGAGGATGGGCTAGCTGAGTGATGGGTAGTAAGGAGGGCACTTGTTATGATGAACACTGGGATTTGTAGATAAGCAATGAACCACTGAATTCTACTCCTGAAACCAATATTATACTATATGTTAACTAAACAAAATACTATTTAAATAAAATTTGTAAAAAAAGAAAGAAAAGAAAGTTTTACAAATCTGTGCCAAACTTTAAGAAACTGAAAAATCCCTAACTTAATCTATTTCAGGGAATTTTTTTAAAAGAGGAATGTTGCCCAATTTATATTACGAGGCTAGTATAATCCCCAATTCTGGGAAAACCAAAACAAGAAAAGAAAATTAGAAATCAAACTCATCTGTGAACCTAGATGCAAAAGTCCTAAATAAGCAAACAAATAAACAAAAAACTAACAAATCTAATTTTGCAGTTTATAAAATATAAAAATTCATATCAATAAAGAAGAGTTAATTTCAGGAATGTAACATGGTTCAAACTCAGGAAAACAAATTATACAAGCTACCATATTACCAGATGAAAGGAATAACATCATATGATCACTTCAACTGATAGAGAAAATCATCAAACTAAATAAATTTATGTACAATATAAAAATTCTTAGAAACCTAGTCATAAGAAAGTTTTGAACCCAATAAAGGGTATCTACCAAAAAGATGCAGCAAATATCATACTTAATAGTATCCCCACTCATGTCATTATACTTGGAGACCATAGAGGAAATTAAGAAAATAATATTGGTAGTTATTTAAATAAATATATATAGATGCTGGCTAGTAATTATTGTGAGTATGTATGTATATTCACATATATATATGTATATGTATACATATGCCTATACTGGCTAGGATATTGCAGGGAGGAGGTAGGGAAGAGTGATGGAGTGATTTATCACTATCAGATTATCAAAACAAAATAAGAAGCAACAATAATTAAGCCAATTTGATGTTGGTAAAGAAATTTCTGGAATCCAGAAATAGACCTAAGTATGAAGTAAAGATAGGATATCAAGTCAGTAGAGAATAGACAAATGTTGATAAATAATGTGGAATACCTGACTAGTCATTTGAGGAGAAAAGAAGTGACATCAATAAACCCAATAAATTCCAAATCAATCAAAGGCTTTAAAGTGACTAATAAAAGCATAAAAGTTGTAGAAGATGGCATAGGTGAACTTACTGTCCTGAAGTGGGAACACTTTCTAAGAAGAAGATAAAAAACCAGAAGCCCTCAAGGAAAAGATGATAAATTGGCTATATGAACCCAAAACGAGAAGCTGAACCCAATGCAAAAATAAGCAATGAAGAAACATCAATGTGATAGTAAAAGTCAACTATCAAATTTGCAAAAATGCAGCAGTTTGGGAATAAACCACCATTCTTTGTAGGAATCTAAATTTGTGTAACTATCTGGAGAGCAACTTGGCAAAAACTATAAAAAATTTAAATATGTATTACTTTATATAATATTCTGCTCACAGGAATTTGCAGATATGCCTCAAAAGTACACCAAAATGTATATACAGACATACTCATTGAAGCATTATGTTCAACTAGGGAGAAAAAACACTCAATATTTAGCAAATGGGGGTATTGATTAAAATAAGGCTTGTAGGTATAACCTATGATGGAATACTATGTGGCCTTTAAAAAGAAGGGGACAGATCTGAATAGACTGATATGGAAACATTCCTAAAATATACCATCAAGTGAAAAATACAAAGTACAGACAAACATGGGTTAGTAGGAGTCTACTGAGGTAAAAAAAAAAAAAAAGGATTATATATATTATGGTTTTTTTAAGATTTTATTCATCTATTCATGAGATACACAGAGCAAGAGGCAGACAGACATAGGCAGAGGGAGAAGCAGGCTCCCCACAGGGAGCCCGATGTGGAACTTGAGCCCCAAACCTGGAATCACACCCTGAGCTGAAGGTAGACAATCAACCACTGAGCCACCCAGGGATCCCCCCGCCTTTTTTTAAATTATATATTGTATTATGTATACTTTACGTATAAAGTTTTATTATATACATGTGGAAAATGTTTCTGAAAAGATAAATGGAAGTGGCCTGCTGGGGAGAGTGAGGACTTAGTTGTTGTTTATGTCTTCCTAGTTTTAAGTTGAATTTTCTAACCACGTGGATAAAATACTTCTAATTTTCATATCTGACAGGGGTTATTCAGATAGTAGTTGTATGGACCATTTATATTCTTCAGATTTTAAAATTTTTTTTATTTAAGTAATCTATAACCATTATATGCCTTGCTCTCTTCACTACCTCCTTGTAGTGGGTAAACATCAAGAATATGACTAAGAGAGAGTTAGGATACCCTTTCCAGTTAATCTCACGGGGGCTGATCCAGTACAGCAGGAATAGGATTGTGTTCTAATGGGATTTTTACCCCCTGGGGGTCAAAAGTATAACAAATATTGATTTAATATTTTGGCAATACACCAATAATACTGATAATATTGATAGTTCTAAAAGCCACATTTCTTCTACTTTCCCCAAACTGTTAGAAATGGCATTGAGCTTACTGAGGGCAGCGACTGTGTTCTGTTTGTTTTATGTCCTCCCTCAGACTTGAGCACAGTGCTTAGGACAAAGCAGATGCTCAGTAACTATTGATGGAAGAAAATTAAATGAGAAGCTTTCCCTTCCTTTCTTCTATTGGCCACATGTTTGCCCTGGAAGATAAATGTCATATGCATCAATTTAACAAATGTATATTGTGCATCTTTTTAAACATAGCTATTCTTTAGAGTAACAGATCTCAGACTTCTTCACAGACCACTAACATTTCACAAAAACAACTGAGAGAGACAAATATAGGATACCCAGTATTTTATTTTGCAATGCAAAGTCATTTGAAAACATCCACTACAATCTATTATCACTACCATGCATTTAAAAATGTGAAAAAGAATTCAACACAGGAAGGAAAGAGGGAAGGAAGGAAGGGAGGGAGGGAGGGAGGGAGGGAGGGAGGGAGAGGGAGGGAAGAATAGGAACCTATAATCTCAGAATAAAAGCTAGTTCTTTAACTATAGTTAGTGTTCCTTCTTTCATCTCATTTTCACCTCTAAGTGATGAAAATGCTGTCAGGGATGAATGTTATCTCATGGACTGTGTGACCTTGGCCAAGTACTGGGCCTTCCTGAGGTTCAAGTTGTTAGGCTGTAAAACAGGGCAATAACAGCACCCAGCTCTAGGATTATTACGGGGATTGAAGGAGGTAATGCACATAAACCACATACCATTGCCAGGCACGTAGTAAGCATTCAGTAAATATCAGCTATTATTATCCTTGTGGATGATGTGGTTGTCTTGGGACGAAGACTAAGAGGAAAACAGACCTTGTTTCTGCTGAGAACTTAGCATCTAACAGGGAAGAGAAACAGGTGGTAGGAAAGGGCCCAACGAGTGATGTGGATGATGAGAGAGGCATGGAGGTGTGGTCAGGGGAGGGAGGCAGTGCACCAGATGGGACGAGGTGCCAGGTCTGAATCAGCCGGGGTGGGTTGCTGCCCTTTCTCAGGCGCTTACCATGCTCCCCGCCACCAGGTTTGTATCGGGTGCTTTACAATCAACTCATTTTATCCTGGGTCAAAGCTGTGTGGCTCTTCCTACTGTCATTCCCATTTTCCAGGTAAGGAAACTGAGGTGTGAACTCACAAAACTAGTCAGTAAGAGAGGTAGGATTTTGATCCAGTTTTCTCACACTTGAAAGCCGGGCTGTGGTGTAGACCAAGGCATCTGTCCTGTGCTCTTGGCAGTGCTATGCTGTCCCTAAGAGCAGTGTAGGCTTTAGTCAGCAGGAGCCATGGAGGAGTAAACAGGGCCATGACCTACACACAGGGCTGCTATAGGTGATACAATAAAGTAGTGAAGACTACAAGTAAGTAGACTGCTTTAGAGGGAAACCAAGAGGGCCCATTTTGTTGAAGTGGTTGATGCTTAGAATGAGCACTGTGTGCCCAGAATCTTCCCTCATGGCTTGTAGCCTAGACTTGGTCATTAGTGGACAGTATGTAACTGCGTGGCTCAACCCTGAGGCACATTCCACTCTCTGCCAAGCTCTAAAAAATGTCCGTGCCTGGGCCACACCCAGAAAAATTAAATACCAGCCTCTGAGTGAAGCCCGATGGGAAAGATTAGGTTTCATGAAGCTTCTTGAAAAAAAAAAAACAAAATCACCACCAACAACAACAGCAAAATCCAATGCTTAACATTTCTTTAAAATGAGTGCAAAGGGGCTCCTGGGTGGCTCAGCGGTTGAGCATCTGCCTTCGGCTCAGGGCATGATCCTGGGGTCCCGGGATCCAGTCCCGCATCGGGCTCCCTGCATGGGGCCTGCTTCTCCCTCTGCCTGTGTCTCTGCCTCTCTCTGTGTCTCTCATGAATGAATAAAATAAAATCTTAAAAAAAAATAAAAATGAGTGCAGAAATTATACAGATTACTGAGTTTCAGGTCCCTTGCTTCCTGATAACAACCTGGCTTCTTCCCTGCCTTCCCAGAATATTCTATAACTCCTAGCATAGCCCAGCATTCACAGGGTACCATGCAAGTGAGGGGTCCTTCCTAGCTTCAAGGGAAATCTGTGTCTGGCCCTAGGCATCTTTAAAAAACAAAAAAACCCTACCTGATTCTAAAGAGCAGCCTGATAAAGGACCTCTGATCTCTATATTGCGTTCATGCCCTCCACAGGACAGAAGAACCTCTCACTAAGTGGCCAATCCACCCTCTGGGGCCTAACCTCTCCCAGAACATATGCACACATCCTAGTCATGTCCACTGGGAACATGAGCCACCATCTTGCCTCAGTCAATCATCAGATATTTATTGAAGCACCTGCCATGCACTTGACCCTGAGCTGGATGCTTTGGGGTGGGAAGGAGATGAAAAGACCCAGACCCTATCCTAAGATGAGCTCAATATGTAGGAAAAGTTAACTTAGAACAGTGTTGCTGTCAGTGACCTCATTGCTGGGTCATTACTTTGTTTTGCCTTTCCTGGGATGCACTTTTTTTAGGCCCTTGGGAGGGTTTTGACAAATCTCTCCTAAAATGAGGTGCATGAGAACTTGCTTCAACAAGAATTTGGGTAGAGTGGATTTGAGGTGACTATTTAAGGTAAATTATAACATGAAAGGTATCTCAGAATCATTAGTTATTAGGAAAATATAATTTAAAATCACAACGAGATACTTGCAGGTGCCTACTAGAATGACTAATATAAAGTGCTGGCCGCGAGAACTGTAACCCACATACACTGCTGATAAGAATGCAAAATGGCACATCCACTCTGGAAAATATTTGGGCAATTTCCTTTTTTTTTTTAAGATTTTATTTATTTATTCCTGAGGAACACAGAGAGAGAGGCAAAGACACAGGCAGAGGGAGAAGAAGGCTCCCTTTGGAGAGCCCAATGCAGGACTCGATCCCAGGACCCCAGGATCATGACCTGAGCCGAAGGCAGACACTCAACCATTGAGCCACCCAGGTGTCCCTTGGGCAATTTCTCATAAAGTTAAATATATAACCAAGGACCAAAGAATTTCACTCCTACCTACCCAAGAGAAATAAAAATTTATGCCCAAAGACTTATACATGAATTTTCACAGCAGCGTTGTTCCCAGAGCCAAAAGGGGAAACACCAACATATGTAAATCCTGGAGAATGAACTGGGGTTCATCCATGGTATACCACTTAACAATAAAAAGGAACAAACTAAAAAAAAAATAAATAAAAAAAAATAAAAAGGAACAAACTGCCAATCCATGGGACAACGTAGGTGAATCTCAAAAGCATTGTGCAAAATGAGAGAAGCCACTAACAAGAAACTGCTTACTAAATGATCTCATTTATATGAGATTCTGGAAAAAAACAATAATAGCAGTGAAAATAAGATCAGTGATTGGGGGGTCTGGGAGCTGGAAAGGAAGAGTAACAAGAAAAGAGCAAGAAGGAATTTTTAGGGGCAGTGGAATTATTATATATCTTGATTGTGGTAATGGTTACATGACCGTTCACATTTGTCAAAACTCAGCATGGTACACATTAAAAAGATGAATTTCTCTGAATGTAAATTATACCTTAATAAGCCTGACTTCTTAAAAATTAAAATAAATGATAAATATCAATTAGGATAAACAGTGCATTCTTAGAATAAGGACAGCTGTCAGGTTAGAGGATGACACTTAGAGGAAACAGTAACCAAGGAGCTTTCCACTCCGCAAGTTGGCTCAGGTCTTTATTCCCATACGCTATGTCCGCAGTGGTTGCTGAACGGTACCTAGCATCGGGCACTGCTCAAAGCCAAGCTTCTACACAGTCATGGGGCATTCCCTGGGCCTCCCTGTCAGCAGTTGCCCCACCAGTAATAGTGGCCTGAGTCCCCTGCTGCTGTCTGTTCTCGTACGGAGGAAGCGTGTGTTCAGGACTGGCACTCCCCACCCACACTCCAGGCCTCCCCTGGGTCTCCATGGTTATCACCCGCCAAGAGGAGAATGTAATGTTTCGGGTTGCACCAACCCCTCATTTTAAAACAAAAGCCTAATGAAAGGGCAGGTGTGCCCGGAGCCCTCTGTGATTAGCTGTAATTCTTGGCAGAGTGTGACATGCTTATTCTTCTGAATTAGCACAGGGCACAAGGCATTTACCACGGTGCTAATTGCTATTGGATGAAAACAAGCAGCCCCAGTATGTGGGCATGAGGCAAGACAAAACAGATGCCAAAGCCATTCAGAGCCATACCCTGCATTGGGCGCTGCGCCGGTGGCTGAGAACACGTTTGTCTAAATGTCAGTCTCCTGTGGGTAGGGTGTGGGGAGGCAAGGCTGGAAGCCAACATGATTCTGGTTGGGTAACTGGGCAACCGCACACCCTCCTTCCTCCCCTCTGATACAGTCAACACTTGCGTTCACTGCTGTTCTTTATATTCATGTAGAGTTAGGGAAATAATGTGCACATTCTAAAGCATCTCCCCCTAAACTCCACAGGATATGGAATTTCCTCTGGAAGGGAGCAATTGTGCTCAAGCAAAGCCAATCGTAGGCGAAGTTTAACTCATCTACCAGACTTCTTCAAAAATGCGAATGTAAGAGAAATGACAGATTCAGTGTCATTTACTGTGGAAAAAAGCCTGTGCATATACCACTTCTTCATTTTTTTTTCTTGTCTTCCTCCAAATCACCAAAGACATGTGGAGATAGACATACCAGATCTTCTAAAATCTTCCAAATATAGTCATGGAGGCCAATCATAGAGTTAATATCACTGTCCATTTTTATCAGCAGATATTCCCAGAGGTGGTGATGAGGGGACTTCATTAATTGAAAAGTAAAATATTCTTCTTTATGGTTCTTAAACACTTTTCCTATAATTTAAAAATAAAACTCTGGGAAAAATAAAATGGGAAAAATTCACTTAATGAAGGGTAGCTTTTCACCTTCAAGGTAAACGGAATCAGTGCTGAGTCTTTCAGATTCTTCTGGAGTCAACTGGGTCTGCTCCTAAGAGTCTAGTCCAGCTGCCCCTCAAGGCTACCACAGGCTGGACCAGGCCTGCTGATGGAGCCCTCTCTCAGGCAGAAAGAAGCCTGGACCAAAGGCGTCATGACAGGTTGTCATGGCTCAAAAGGGAAAATGCTTCCTGTAACATCCTTTGTATAAGGAAGCTCCATATTTTAGTGACTGTCCTATTTTCAAGGAGGGGATTCTATGTTGTTCAACAACAACAATAACAACAACCATCACCACCATAGGCCCAATATGGTATCACTCAGATTTCCCAAAGCAGAGCTTTGTACATAATCTAATTGCAGTTTCAGCCTACCCCAGAAATGTAGTCTTAACCAATCAGAACTTTCTCGGTCAGGCCAATGAGCCTGCCACTTGGATTCTCTCCATCCATACCTACCCCCCATCCCCATCCCAGCAAAAACACTGAGACCATCTGCATGACAAGATGCTTTGCTTTTCCCCCTAAGGGAAAGCCACCTAAAGTAATCCTTTCCTTCTGCCAATAACTTTCTAGACCCACCTTCCTTCTATAAAACCCTTTGATTTAGTACCTCCCATGGGCTTCACGTCAGAGCCCCCTCTAGATCGGGGTTGCAGATGGGATGCTGCCCCATTCTGGAATCATTTCATAAAGCTAATTAGATCTTTAAAATTTACTTGGCTGAATGTTTATTATTTAACAAGATAAATACAGATCTGAGCCTGGTTAGTAATCACCAGGGACTACTTTGTATGCCCAAATTCTACTTCTCCCAAACCTCAGCATTGAAGCCTGGCTGCCCATCACAGTTTGGGGTGATCATGTTGAAGCCATGTGTCTCCTGATTAAACCAGATAACCCCCCAAGACCCTGGACCCCTGGACTGCAGTGGACATTCCCCAACCGCAGATAGAAGCAATGGGTATTCCACAAGAAACCGAAGGGAAAGATGGTTAATTAAAGTGCTTGCTTGATGCAATTGAAAATGGATCAGAGCTCACTTCTTCTTGCCTTGCTCGATTCCCAGTCAAGTTCCTCTGCCTTAGATAGTTTTTTCCCCCACTCAACTACACCACACTCCCACAAAAATGTGACCAAGCCACAAATCATGTTTTTGCTTTTTCATTACCAAGCACTCAACTGCAGGGCTATCCTGGAGGTGTACTGGCATTAGGCTTAGGATACCTGAGTTCACATCTCTTTTCTGGGTCTCAAAAACCAAGCAGTCATGGCCAAATCCCTTATGCGCTTAGAGTCTGTCTTTGCATCTGTAAAATGGGGACACAATGATGAATATTTCTCCTTCACAAAAGCCTTGTGAAAATTCTAGGTAATAACAACACCTCTCATGGTGGCTAGCACCTCATAGCTTTTCAGGTATTTCTTGAATTGCAATGGGGAAAGTGTAGATATTATCT
Organism: Canis lupus familiaris; assembly: GCF_011100685.1. Lineage (NCBI taxonomy): Eukaryota > Metazoa > Chordata > Mammalia > Carnivora > Canidae > Canis > Canis lupus. The sequence continues at coordinate 79,448,035 of NC_049226.1, read as the reverse complement.
TGTATTTAAGTTTGCTTCAAAAAGGGAACTATATAGGGGCACCTGGGTGGCTCAGTAGTTTAAGCGTCTGACTCTTGATTTCGGCTCAGGTCAGGATCTCAGGATCACGAGATAGAGCCCCACATGGGACTCTGCTTGAGATTCTCTTCCTCTTCCCCTCCCCCTGCTCTTTCTCTCTTTCTCTCTCTCTCTCTCTCTTTCTGTCTGTGTATCTGTCTCTCTCTCAAAAATAAATAAATCTTTTTTTAAAAGGAAGCTGAGGGATCCCTGGGTGGCACAGCGGTTTAGCGCCTGCCTTTGGCCCAGGGCGCGATCCTGGAGACCCGGAATCGAATCCCACTTCGAGCTCCCGGTGCATGGAGCCTGCTTCTCCCTCTGCCTGTGTCTCTGCCTCTCTCTCTCTCACTGTGTGCCTATCATAAATAAATAAAATAAAATAATTTAAAAAAATAAAAGGGAGCTGAATAGTCATTCTTGAAAGTGTGTAGTAGTTCATGCCCCCAACCCCAACAAACAGCAGAATTTGTAATGCTAGGCTTATAGAAACACTGGCACCCAGAAAGGAATCCAGCTTGAGCTGCCTACTGGGTGCTGCTGGCAACAGGCAAACAAGCTTTGCTGTGAGTGTTGTTTTGCTTGTGGCACCTAAAGGTTACATTTGCATTTGTAATCACTGCCCTGTCACGTTTTTGATAAATTGAAGAGCAGCCAGTTCTCTTGAAAAACTTGAGTCCCCTCACAGTAAAGAGTAGGAGGTTTGTTCTCCAAACTGACTGCCCCAACTGCCACGTTTCCTCCATTCTCCATTAGCAGTTGAGAGAGTGGTCAGGTTTGGGAAATTCCTGCTGAAGATAAAGTAGCTCATGTGACGCCCACACCCGGAGGCTGTTTACATTTATATTACTGTCCTTGGGAAATCTTGTTTTTCCCTTTGGGGACATTTGTGCTTTGGCCAGCAGACCTCAACTCCCATGAGGACTAGAAGCTGAACCACTTTCTGATGTCTCTTGTCAGATCACTGCAACCATTTTTATACAAATGCCCAGAAACTTCCATTTAAAGTGGAAGATCTCCATGTGGGACAGAAAACCAACCAGGGAAATTCCAAAAGGGCCGATAAGGTCATGAACCAGAGTTTCCAGGGTGACAACACAGAGATTTCCTCGTTCCTCCTTTGAAGCACCTTTCAAAAGTACCAAATACCCCACAGGCTGATGGGAGTGGTCAAAACCACTTTCCTCCAACCTGAGTGATCAAAGCATCTCAGTTCAGTCCAAGAGTCCTGTGAAGAAACTTGCCATTCACACAAAACCAATGTGCAATTCAAGAATGATGGAGTTCTGAACGCTGTGTCCAGCACCAAGTGAGAAGCCAGGGAATGACTCCAGTGAGAAGGAACAGCCTCCATTGTGACCCCAGCCCACTCTCTGCTGGGCCTCTCCTCCCCTCATGATTTCTGGGTCCCCAGCTGACTCCACTCTTGTCTCCTGAGCCCGTTTTTCCTTTGCCTTGTGCACCTGGCCTCCTGGTAATGGAGGAGCCAGAACTTCCTAAGACTGTGATGAGAAGAATCTTGGGACTTTAATCAGGAGCCTAGTATCTTTACAACTGTATGAGAGCAGTTAGAAAGAAAGTCTTAAAAGGGAAAAATGAAAAAAAAAAAAAAAAAAAAAAAAGCCTGAACTCAGAGGGATGGGGAGTGGGTGTAGGCTACAGGTATGAAATTTAATGGGAACCGGAAACCCTTAATTGATTTCTAGAAATGGAAATGAGCACCTTGAAAGAACAGGGGTGGGAGTGGGTGTTGTTAATGAAAGCCAAGTAAAAGGGAAATGAGGGAGGAAAGGGAGATGATAAATGAAAATTTGGGATCATATGACTCAAGGAAATCATTCCCTGGCTTTCATTTTCATAGGATGTTCTCCTCTGTTTGCACAGCACCTCCCAGGCAGTGCCCATGAAGCCCCCTCCCTTTTATTCCTACAGGAATAATCTAACAACATATTTGCATTCCAGTCTAGAGTCTGTGAAAGAAGAGGTGGGATAGGAGGGCTCTCCAGCCAGCAGTTTCCTGGGTCCTGTGCCAATCCCTCTTGCTGTTGTTCAGCTCAAGTTCCGTGGGATGGCTGGGCTGGCTGGACAGCTAGGGTAGCTCTGCTGGTCTGGACCAACTCGATTGATTTTTGTGGTCTGCTGGTGGCTTGGCTGGAGTTGGATGATCTAGGGAGGGGGCATTTCACTCACGTGTCTGGCACTTGGCCAGCTGGTTGTTGGTCTAAGAGGACCTCCACTGGGACTTCTTGTCTGCACTCTATGCGGTCTCTCATCCTCCCACAGGCTAACCTAAGCCTTATCCTAGAGCAGCAGTGTCCAAGAGAGTGAGAGCAGAAGCTGCAAGACCCTTTGAGGCGGAGGCTCAGATCTCACACAACCTCAATTCTGCTATATTTGAAGAGTGGGGAAATAGATTTATCCCCTTGATGGGAGGAGCTACAAGGTGTGTAGTCATTTACAGTGTAACACAGCTGGCAATCCCACCACTGATGTTCTAGGGTTGTATCTACTTTCGTTGACTATGCCATGTTGGACCACCACTTTTTCTCCTTGAGTCCCATCTTTATCTCTTCATCACCTGGAAAATAAGAGACATGAATTAGATTATCTTTGAGGGCCCTTCTAGCTCTAAAATTTCATGATGATAAGAATTAAAATTTAACAAGTATTGGGGAAGATGTAGAGAAATTGGAAAATTTGTACATTGTTGATAGGAAGGTAATATGTTACAGCCCCTGTGGAAAACAGTAGAGGGGTGGGTGCCTGGCTGGCTCAGGCAGTAGAGCATGTGACTCTCGATCTCAGGGTTATGACTTCAAGTCCCACACTGAGGACAGAGATTACTTAAAAATAAAATCTTAAAAAAAAAAAGAGAGAGAGAAAGAAAGAAAAGAGTGATGTTTCTCAAAAAAATTAAAAATAGACTTCCAGGATCCCTGGGTGGCGCAACGGTTTAGCGTCTGCCTTTGGCCCAGGGCGCGATCCTGGAGACCCGGGATCGAATCCCACGTCAGGTTCCCGGTGCATGGAGTCTGCTTCTCCCTCTGCCTATGTCTCTGTCTCTCTCTCTCTCTGTATCTATCATAAATAAATAAAAATTTAAAAAAAAAATAGACTTCCATATGATCTAGCAATCCTACTTCTGGATATTTGTTGAAAAGAATTGAAATCAGGATCCTAAAAATATATTAGCACTCCCATATTCATTGCAACACTAATCACAATAGTCAAGATGTAGAAACAACCTAAATGTACTTTTATGGATGAATAGATAAAGAAAATGTGGTTTCTACACACAATGGAGCATTATTCAGCCTTAAAAAGAAATTCTGCAATAATTTCAAATGCAGCAACATGGATAAATGTAGAAGTCATGATGCTAAGTGAAATAAGCCAGTCACAAAAGGATAAATACTGCATGATTCCACTTACATGAGGTGTCTGAAATAGTTAAATTCATGGTAGCAGAGAATGTAATGGTTAGTTGCTATGAGGACTTACAAATCAGTAGGTGTAAAGTTTCACTCATACAAGATGAATAAGTTCTGGAGATCCATTGTACATACAAGGTTGTAGCTATAGTTAACAATACTGTATTTATTGTACACTTAAAATTTTGTTAAGAGCATGGATCACATATGAAATGTTCTTACCATAATAAAATTAAGATAAAAACAAATTATAGCTTATATCTATCAAGTGATTACCATGTGTCAGCATGGTTTTAAGTGCTTCACAGGTAATAACTCATGACCTGTAATCCTCACAGCTATCCTAGGAGCCCCACTTTACAGGATAGGAAACTGAGGCACAAACCGGTTAAATAACTTGCCCTGTCACAGAGCTAGAGTGGCAGAACCAGAATATGAACACAGTTCCCTGACTCCGAAACCTGTGGTCTTAACTGCTAGGTTGTGTGGCCTGCCTAAAGCATCACCATTCTTACCTGAAGCATTGAATAACAACAATGCATTAAAGATGATCTACTTAAGGACTGCTCCTTAATGTGCTCCTGTGCTTTTAAAGGTTCTTTTCCTGAAACTCAAGTATAAAACATAATTTTCCTCTCAACTTCCTTCTCTTATAACTTTATCCATCCTTCTGCCCATTTTTTCATTCAACAGATAGTTCTCAAATTCACATATATATGAGAATGTGTCATGACTGGCAGTCATATTAGCTTGACACTTTGTGTCTTCACTCTTGCTTCAATTTCCTTTCCTCTGGCTTCTGGGTTGATGATATTATAACCATATAACAGATGGAGAAGTTAAATCATAAAAGTATCATAAGACTGTTTATATTTATACTAAGAGATACTTATCCAATTGTAGTTATGCTTTTAGCTCACCTGTTGTCCCAGAAAACAGATTTCCTCTTTTGATATTTGAGTTCGTAATACTTTATATTAAAATAATACTTCATTTTATGTTTTATAGTATTTTTTAAATATTTTATTTAATGAATAAATGAGAGACACAGAGAGAGTGGCAGAGACACAGGCAGAGGGAGAAGCAGGCTCCATGGAGGGAGCCCGATGTGGGACTCCATCCTGGGTTTCCAGGATCACGCTCTGGGCCAAAGGTGGTGCTAAAACCACCCAGGCTGCCCTGTTTTATAGTATTTTTTAAGGCTTCATATGATTCCAAATTTAAATGGTACAAGAAAGTTTATGATGAAAGCTTTCTTCCCTCTGTTGTACCCAAATGGCCCAAATCTTCTACCTGTAGTCAATATTTTTGGGGTTTTGTAAGCTTTTCCAGTGCTATTTTATGCATTTATCAGCAAGCATATACACATATATATGTGTATATGTTTTCCCCTTTTAGCACAAACTGGTACATAGTTTACCAGTAACAAACTGGATACATAGTTCTATAAATTGATTTTTTTAATGTAACAGTCTACTTTGGAAATAATTTCTCAATCTTTTATGGATGCATAGTATTCAATTACATGGACCTAAATTATTTAACCCTCTTGATGAACCTTCAGGTTGTATCTAGCCCTTTGCTATTCTATATAATGCTGCAATTAATTATTTCTACATAAATCTTGTTTAAATGTATAGGTATATCTGTTGCAGAAACTTCTGAAGGAGAAACCACTAAGTTAAAAGTTAGGTCACCCATTATAAAGAACACACCTAGCACTTGTATCTTGGTTTCTAAATACCATTCTCCCCTCAAAAAAACCAAGGCTCCTTAGAAAATGGTCAGTTCCAGAACAGGAGCTGGGCAGGCATGAGATGAACCTGGGGCATCTTAACAGTGCCAGAAAGTAAGGAAGTGCTAAAGAATAATGGAGGGTATATCAAAAGGACACAGAAGTCAGCTTGAATGAGTGTTCACTGACCAGGCGTGAAGCAATTTGGTCATGATAACTAAGGACAGTAACCCAATCTGAGTCTGACCTGATATAAATAGAATATCACCATAGTCACAAAATATCTCCCCAAAATACTAACTTACAAAGGAAAAAGCAGTAACTTGGCAGATGCCACCATAACCAAGTGATCAAAATAACATGGCCAGTAGTGGGACAAAGTGACATCAAGTGTGTACTGCCTGAGAACACAACATGACTTCCAAAAATGCATACTTTCCATCTAATTATAGGAAACATCAGACAAGCCAAAAGTAAGGGATATTCTACAAAATAACTAAACAATACTCTTCAAAACCTCCAGCAAGACAAAAAAAGACTGAAAAATTCGTCCCTGTTAAATGGGACTAAAGAGACAGGACAACTAAGTATAACACATGACTCTGGATTGGATCTTGGAAGAGGAAGAAAATACTTTCTTTTATGAAGGACATTTACTGGGGAGTGGATTAAATTTGAATAAGATATGTGGGTTATATAATAGTATTTTGTTGATGCTAATTTCTTAGTTTTTTATAACTTTTCAATGGTTAATAATGCAATGTCTTTGTAGAAAATTTTCAGAGGTAAAATCATTTTGGAAAGATAATATATGTGTGTGTACATTTATGATGCTTATAGATACAGATACGTACAAATGAAAGAGAGAAGGAGGAGGGAAGAGAAGGAGAAATTGAGAATTATAATGCAAATATTATAAAACACTAACGTTTTGGCAATTTGGGTCACACTAAGAATTCTTTTCACTATATTTGTGAGTTTTCTGTAATTGTGAGATTCTTTAAGTTAAAAGAAATACATGTGCATTTGAAATTTTGATAGATTTTGTCAAACTGCCTGCTATAGAAGCTGCAAAGACTCTCTCCCCCCACCAGCCATGCAGGAAAGTGGCACTTGATATTTACAAAATATACTCACGCACTACGCCAGAAGAATTTATTACTACTCATACGAATACGCAAAGGTATTTTCTCCATTTTACATAACTGAAGCTTCCAGCAGTGTAGACAGTAAGAGGAGTGGTTAAGAACACAAGGTTTTGAAATAATAATTATATGCTATTTCGCCCTAATCAGGCTGGCAAACATAAAGTTTGAAAATACTGAGCATTGGCAGGGATGTAAAGAAATGAAAACTCTTACAGTCTGTTGGAGGGAGTGTAATTTAGTGCAATCATTGTGTGGAGTGATTTGGCAATATTTAATACAGTTGAAGATGTGCACAGCCTGCAACCCAGCGATCCCATTTTGAGATGTGTGTCCTAGAGAAACTCTTACACACATGCAGCTGTATTCCCAGCCATGCAACTGAGGATAGTAAAAATGGGAGACAAACTAAATGCCCACCAAGAGGGGAATGGTTGAACATATTGTGGCCTGTTCCATACAATACTGTAATTAAAATAAAAGTATTAGTGAAATAGTTTCAGCATAGAAGAAAACTCTAAATATAAGGTTGAGTAAAGAAAGCAAATTGCAGAAGCAAGTGTCCCCTTTCTATGCATTCTGGAGTGCTATATATGGTTTGTGAACATACATACACATGGAAGGTGTATAAAATCTTTCCCAGGGAATTTATAGTACCAGCTTCAATAGAATGGTTATTTAGGTCAGGAAGTGAGAGGAACAGAATGAAAGGGGGAGACTCATCTGTATCTGTAGCACTTTATTGCCAAAAAAAAAAGATACAAAGTAAATATGACAAAAATATTAACATTTGTTAAATTCAGAGTACTAAGTACGTAGGTATTCTTAGATTATTCTCTTTGCTTTTTATAATGTTTAAAATATAGCAAAAGAAAAAAGTGGGGAACAGTGAACATGTGCCTTCATGTCAAAAATCCTGGGTTCAAATCTCCAACACTTACCAATTGTATACATAGGGTGTTTTCCTGGCATCTGTGGACTTCAATTTCACCCTGTATAAAATGTGTGTAGTATTGCTTACTTTGAAATGCTGGTTTCAAGACTGAATGTGATGTATATAAAGCTCTACCACGACACGCTAATAGGTGCTCAAAACTAGTAGGTATTACTATATCCAGTAATTCTCAACAAGGGACAATTTTGCCTCCCCCACAGGGGACATTTGGCCGTGGCAATGTCTAGACACATGTCTGATTGCCACAACTAGGAATCACTCATGGCATTCTAATAAGTAGAGGCCAGAGACGATGCTAAACATCTTGTGATGCGCAGGATAGTTCTCCTCACAGCAAAGAATTATTTGGCTCCACATCTCAGTAGTGTCAGGATTCAGAAATTCTGCTCTTTCAAAGTGGTCCAGAATTTGAACTGGACCTCTTGATTCCCAGTTGCCGCTACAACACATGATGCTATAAGAACACAGACTTTCTATTAAATGACTTACATAACTGGTGATGGGTATTCACCCTCATTCTAACCAATCAGCTTCCGAATGGGTAAAATACACTACAGAGCAGAACAACTGCCTGGCATAATAAAAATCTTCATAAATATTGAATGAATGAATGAATGAATGAATGAACAAGTCAGTGAATAGTGCAGCCTCTTAAATTGTGAAGATCTAATCACTATCCTTGGCATAACTTCTCTGATTGTCCATTCATTTAAAATGAGGAGTCTACTCAGTTTTCAGTTTAATATATAAAGAGAAGAACAAGTGAATGAGAAGTTCTCAGAGCCTGGTCAGAGGGGTCTTCTATGAACTATGAAGAGGGGTCTAACTATGAACTAACCTTCCAGCGGCCCTTGTCAAGGCACATCTGGAATTTGCTAAAACGAAGAACCCTTCAGCTTCAATTTGCCATGGCCACACAAAGTAAAATGAGAAATTAACCTAAAGATGAAGAGTATAATTGACATTTAAATCTGATTTGGTTCTAGCATAGCTTATGAAGAGTGCTTATTATTTTAATGCAGCATCAGGAATAAATACAATTTCTTGCAATTGTTTGCTCTTTGTTTTATCTCAGGCACTGATTTGGGGGAACCTGGACATTGTGGTTGTTCAAAGGACAACTATGAATCCCTTCTATCATCTTCTTCACTATGGATTTTAGAGAGGGTAAGTACCATTTCTTTCTGAATGTTTGCTTTGACAATACTGAAGATCTCACCAATTACCTCAAAGGGTATAAAACTTTTAAAAACAACTCAGCCATATTCTAATTTCTACTTATGTGTGTATGTATCCAACTGGACTCGTGGTTTGGTTTCCACAAACCATACGGTATAGTAAATGCAAAAGGCACAGTAACTAGATTTTGCTTCTAGTCTTGACTTTCCACCTTTAACTGGCTGAGTGACTTTGAGAAGGTTACCTAAGCCCTCAATTTCTTCATCTGCCAAATGAAAGGTTTGGGTTGGATTATTTAGAAAGTATTTCTCTCAACTTCTTAATGTCACACCCTCAGGAAGATTGAAAGGCAATGATTTAAAGCAGTGACTTTCAAAATATAATGGGCAGTACATCTGCTTCTATCACTGGAGTGCTTGCTAAACATGGGCATTTCTCGAGTTCCATGCCATACCTACCAAGTCAGAATCTCTGAAGGCTAAATAGCAGAAATCTGCCTTTTTGAAAGACTCCTCAGATAAACTGAATGCACAGTGACATTTGAGAACCACTGTCTTAACCACTTAAGCGTCCTTCTGTTTACATGTCATTTAGTTCTGTGGGATGTGATGAGCTAGGTCTGGGCCAGGCAGCAACTGGCTGGAATCACTTGTATTCATAGAAGAATTAACAAGGTCGGCATTGATGGCTGTTTTACCTTTTGTTTCTTGGCTCTGTACTTTCCCCTTTGGCTCAGTCCTCTCCTCAACACTACTTTGGCCAGATCTAGGTGTCTTACATGGGCTCCTTGGATCTCCTCCCCTTGGCTGCAGTTGAATGAGAGTAAAATCCTTTTGGAAATTACCATTAAAGGATGGCATCTCTTCTAGACTCTATTCAAAATGTGATCCTGTTTGTGTGTGTCACTCCCAGAGATGTCTGGAGTTATTGCCTCCTCATCTTACAATGGCTTTGCCATCAGTCTTTTGCTATGGAGGGTTGGGCTTTGCTCCCAAGGATGTCATCACTATGAAATAACTAAGGGGATGTGGACAAAGATTAATCATTGTTGTGTGGAACCAAGATGGCAGACTTCTAGAGAGAAGGGGCTGTGCCCTGAGATCCCAAATCAGACAGCACCAGACCATGCTCAGAGCTCTGGACTGAGAGTCAGAAAAGCATTCGACTGCGCTATAATCTGGTTCAGTGGCCAGTACCGCATCCTTGGCATTTCAGGCTTTCTAGGTTGTGTGCCTAAACCCTCAAGGAGTCATAGGCAGCCCTGAAGAGACTTATATCTTAAAGGAAAGCTAAAGCCTGGCTTTGAAATAAAACAAGGTCTCCCAGTACTGCCTGCAGAGACTTCCTATGAGGACTAGTATACTTGCTCAGTGGGGTGACTGTTGTTCTTCTCCAGAGCTTTACCAGATACTATTTTCTGGCATCAAATAAAGGGAAGTGGAGCTTTAAGAACATAGTGCTGCTGCTGTCTGCTGTGGGTCAGGCATAAAACTCTTCTCCCAAATCACGCAAGACATTGGATGTGATATGTCAGGTAAGGAACTAACAAGTGCCCCTTCATGAGAGAACCACTTGCCCATAAAGAGCGTTCCAGATGACACCCACTGCTGGCTGGGGATGGATGTGGGCTTTATTTGATTTGGGATTGATTTATTTGTTTGCTTTGCTTCTAGAACAGCATAACTTGGATTTAATGTCTCAAATACTGAATCCAATATTTCTAGGTTCACTGACTTGTTATTATTTAGCATTTATGAAGTATATGTCAATGCACTTGGTGCTTTACAATGACTCATAAAAAGGCATGATCCTGGTTGTTGAGCATACGGTTGCTATCAGTTGAATTACTGCCTACGTGAAAATGATCACAGGACAGATCTGGATATCCTTTGCCCAGAAAACAACTATATATCTGGGTTCCTCACTGCATCCTAATCCAAACAGAGGAAGGGTAGCTGCTGCTACCATTTTGTTAGCAGTATCTTGATACAGTGGAGGCATCATATAGTTCCTGACACTAAGGAAAAGCTTAGCAAATGTGGATGGATGGATGGATGGGGGGGGGGGGGCTCTCTCTTCAGTGGATATATGTCATTTCCTATTTGTCCCTCCACCTAATGGCTTTATTTATGCATTTACAAACCTTGTGGTTATAGACCTGGTTGACTTGGAAGGGAACTGTCACTTAAGTGGCCTTTTGCATTGGAGATGAAATCAATATATCTATGATGTGGACAGAAACATAATGAGAAACAGATTACCCCAAATCATATGAACTTGTTAACAATATTATATCAATATCAATTTCTTGGTTTTAATTATATAAGATGTTACCACTGGAGAAAGCAGGGTGAAGGGTTTGGGGGAAATCTCTATACTATTTTTGCATCCTCCTGTGAGTCTGAATATCATCTACACGTCTTTGTAGCTACCTCTTTGCCTATATCTTCCATTCACTAGGCCTTCCACTAATAATAGCAGCCCAAGTATGTCCATTCAGGACTTCCAAAAAAGCAGAAGCTAAAATAGATTTAGACATGTGAGAGATTTATTGGGAAAAATGCCTGGGAAGCATAAAGTGAGAGGGAGTCAGGCAGGAAGAATCTTCAAACTGCCAGGCAGTTCTAATACCTGTAAAAGGAGAGAGGGAGGAGGGATTGGGGAGGAAGAGCCTCAGACTGCAGAGAAAGGTCAGAGGAAAAATTCACCCAAGCCGATGAGGAGTCCCTGAGCAAGCTTAACTCTGAGAGGAGTCCCACATGGGGGAAGGGGGTACCTCCACTAAGGTTAGTCCTCACTGGAGCAGCCCGGAAGCAGCCTGGGACACATATTGGGTAAATCCAAAGGTGCAAACACTTCAGGAGACTGTCGGTCAGCTATGCTTCCAGAGCAGGTTACCTTAAAGGGAGAGCTGAGCCTCCAAGGCCATCATACCAGGCAATGTTTTTCTCTCAGTCCTCTGGCTGTTCTATCCAGTCCTTAGTGACCTTGACCCCTTGTCCCTCAGTTGGACACATACTCTAACTCCCAAACCAGAGTGAACTCCACCATCTGCTGCTTCTATGTATCTGCCTCCTGCCCACACATAGTTTTTAAAAAGTCATACAGTGAGCCAGTTGATCCACCATATGTGTCATCCAACATCAGGTAGCCCTCATTCCCCCCAGTATCTTTCACCGTCCTCCTCCTGTTGACTCTATGTCACACTTCTCACTGTGTTGATTGCAACCCTGCTGCACTTGGATGGAGTACACATGCGGCCCACACTGTGGCTGTTTGCTGGATGGCCTACCCCCATGCACTCCCTAAGTGCTCCTCTCACCATCTCCACATCTATAGATTTCTTCATCCTTTTCTCCTTTCTTTAAGTGTTGGAGGAAGAAAGGCCCTTCTCCCCCAACACTTCATCTTGTACTGTGCCTTCTATGACCTTTCACCTTATCTCTCACGTCCTTCCTCTCCAGATGTTCTCTGCCTTTGGCTTCTAGGCCATGTTGCTCTCATCTCTCTTCCTCTGTCTGACTTCATCCTTTCTGACTCCTAATTGCCTCTAAATGTAAATGTCCCCCACCCCCAGGACTCTGTCTCTATCACTCTATATCTGACTCTACATTCTTCGCTATTTCCATGACTTTGACTCTCCATGTTCTGCAGAAGCTCTAGACCCCCCTCTAGCTTCCCTCTCAAACTCCTGTTTCCCAACAGTATTCTGAAGCATCTTGCCAGAGCTTCAAATGCCCTCCCACATGCTCTTCTCCTCCCAGCCTTCCTGTTTCTCCTCGTGAGACCCCATTCTGTCACTCACCCGGATTGGTTTCTTGTAGTCATCTTAACCCTTGACATCCATCCCTCTGGCCTTCCTCCACAGAGCCTCTCCCAGCCTCTACATGCCCATGGTCACTGCCCTCCTTCCAGCCCTCACTACCTGTCCTTCAGGTTCCTGTAGACATCTCCAAAGTGGCCTTTCCACTTGAGTCTTCCTCCTTCCAGGCCATAATAGTCACTGTTTCATTTTCCTAAAAGCATAGTTTTCATTATATTCCTTTTGTGCTGAAAAACCTTTGATGGCTTTACATTGTGTATTCCACTCCTTCCTGCCTGGTAGCTAAAAATAATCTCCTCCCAACTAAACTGCCATATTTTTTTCTGAATGCCTTTCTTTTAGCGCTTATTATTAACTGATTACTAACAGGCTAATTCTCCCAGTTCTGTGCCCCACCCCTCACTGATCTCCAAAGAAATAAAGATGTGTGTGTGTGTGTGTGTGTGTGGTCTTATTCCTAACCTATTTCTGTATGTTTTTACCTGGAGCAACCAGCTTCCTAGAAAGGACACAGGAGTAAAGCATTCTGTTGGGTTCTACTCTTAAATAATGTAGTGACTAGGAGCAAAGCTCTGGGATCCACTTGCCTGGGTTCAAATCCTATAATCTTTGTACATATAATTTCCCTCTGAGTCTTGAGTTTCTTCATCTATAAAATAGGCTAATAACTATGTAGTGCCATAGGATTATTACGATGACTACCTAAAGTAATGCACGTTAACAGCCTTAGAACCATGCTTGGCACCTAACGGCGCTCAGTGTTAGCTATTGTTATTACCATCATCATTATTGTTTTATCACACTTGCAGCATGACATTATCCACAGCTTAATTAGTCACTGTTTGGCACAAGAGACTAACTTGGGAATTATACACAACTGGTGAATTAATATCCTGAGTACTTCCACTAAGACATCAGGCTAATAATTTTTGGTACTTTAGATAACCCATGATGGGTCCCAGAGGATCCTGAAACCAAGAATCTACATTTTTCCCAGTAAGAATGGATTTTTTTTTTAACTTTTAGCTTTCCATAGTTTAATGTAACAGCTTCCAGTACTGGACAACTGTAAGCAGAGCTGAAGAAGGAAAGAAAGTCCTATTGACACAGAAATCTGTTCCCCCACATATGAGATAACACACATGGTTAAGGCTGTAAATGAAACCAAGGACCTGGCAAAGGTGGTAAAAGATAAAATGTAGGAAGAGGGAGGGGCTATATTAGAGGAAGTTTTAAAAAAGCAATTTGAAGCAAGTCAATTCTAACAAAGACATTAAAATGAGGGTGAAAACTGGGCAGCTAGACGATTGTACGACATAGCAAATATAATTAATGTCACTGAATTGTAGACTAAAAGTGTCACATTTTATGTTATATATAGTCACACAATAAAAAAGTAAGTACACACACCAGAAAAATGAGACAGCTAAAATGTATAGCAATTTATAATAATGGTTTTATTTCAGATATGTTTTTTATATGACACATCTGCTTATGTCAGCATAGTGTTCATTGGGCATCTACTACGTACAAGCACTGTGTTTGGTATATTGTATCATGGTATGTAGCTATATATTTTTTTATACTCACATGATCATTACTGTTGATGACAGAATTGTATTACCCATGAAAGTGTAAATGTCTATCAATGCAATCATCATAGACCTATGGGCAAAGTACACTTGTCTTTATTGAAGCACAAGAAAGATAAGGACTTGACTTCAACATTGCTTGAAAAGAACCTTCTGCTTTAAACTTAGACAACTCAAGTATGAGCCAACCAGCATCTATATACTTATAAGATCCTTAGATCACATAGGTGATATCACCTCCATTTAGAAGCTTGGTTGCTTTTGGACTCCTCTGCATATTTAGGGAGAGGAAAGGGATAATGACTCTGTCTGATATAAATGATCATCTTAGAGTCTGTCCCCAACTCTCTTTCCCTAGCTGGAAGAGGAAAAAAAAAAAGGAATAAGAAAGGAATAAGAACAGGAGTAGTGATGCTTATGGAAGAGCTTCTTATAATGGGAAGGAGAATCAAGCAGACTTACCAAAGGTAGGCAGGTTACACTTTGGTTAAATTTGATTTTGGTAGCAACATTTAAAGCTTTGGTAGACACAAAAGTTTATTTTTACTGTAAAATGTAATGTATATTAGAAAGAGCACATACATATAGTTTAATGTATAATCATAAAGCAAATGAGTATGTAACTGCCTCCCAGGTCAAAGCATGGGACATTGACATCCCTTCAGAAATTCCAGCCCCCACTGTAAGTTCCTTCTTGATCATACCTCCTTCTCCAGTATTGATAACCATTTTCCTGAATTTTATGGTCATCACTTCCTTGCTTTTCTTCAGGGTTTTTGTTGTTGTTGTTGTTGTTGTCATTTGTGTCTTGCTTCTTTTCTTGCTTCTTTTCTTCAACATGATGACTATAAGGAATGTTCTTCAACATGGAATGCATTCATTTTCTTTAGTCTAATATTCTGTTATGTAAGTAGTATGCACAGTATTGCTGTTGATGCATACGTGGTTGTTGCTGTGACATTTTTGTCCTGTGTCCTGTGCCCATGCTCACAGATTTCTCTCAGGTGGTACTTCTACTTGAGAAATCATTACCATCACCCTGCAGGTTCACAGATGATGAGGCTCCATCCTCAGAGTGTCTGATTAGATGGAACACGGGTAGCATTTGAGAGTTCACATTTCTAAGAAGTTCCCAGGTGTTGCTGATGCTATCAGCCAGGAATAGGGACCACACTTTGAGAGCCACTGATTTAAGTTATTGGGAGGGATTGGGGGGGGGGGGGTGGTCAAGGAACATGCATCTATTCAGCTTTACTAATTAACGAAAATCTGTTTTCCAAAATAGTATCAATATAGTATATGAGTATCCCATTGTTGTGTCACACCCATACCGACACTTGTTATTGCCAGAATTCAATTTTTGCCAAGTCAGGGGGTGTAGAAGTGGCCTCTCATTGTAGCTTATTTTGCATTTCCTTAATTCCAATGAATTTGAGCACTGACTGGCCATTTGGATTTTGTGTGTGTGTGTGTGTGTGTGTGAAGTCTCTATTCAGTCATCTGCCCATTTTTTGGTGGGTTATCTGTCATTTTCTTACTGATATGTCAGTTATATTTATTGAAAAAAACACGATAAAAATTTCATTAATGCTTAAAACTTTTTAAAAAGTCTCAGTATAGTTTATATGACAAAATCTCCTTTAGTAATAGCAAGAATGCGGTATGAAAGAAGTCATTAGATAGCCTCTCTTTTGCAGATGGATTCATGGAAAATAAGTTAAGGAAGTTTGCTCCAAACAAATTTTCTCCAAACTGGAAAGGCAAAGCCGCAGAGAGGAAATATCAGCATTCTTGATACGTTCACTGAGACTGTGGCTATAAGCACAAGGCCATCTTTAAATGATAATAATGCAACTGAAATAGATCATTCAAGGAAAGGAGAACTATTATTGAGGCCAACATGACCATCGACACTTGTTAGCTTGTCTCTGAAGAACAAAATTCTGAGCAGCCAAAGCTTAAAGTAAATGAAATCGTATCCAATTCTCAATCTAATGAAAATGCTTTGGGCTCTGGGCCAGAGAATAGATTCGAACCATGGATGGGAATTTTTTCAGGGCGTTAAATTTAAATGACTAAAATTATTTCTAAAGTACCATTCTACTCAATCTTTTGGAATAAAAACATGGCTTTCATTTTTTTAAAAAAACTTCATTTCAGTGTAAGGGTGGAATACAAGATCTTTACCCTTAGGTGGTCCAGAAAAGCAGATACTTCATTCTAGTGCATACTTCACATGGAGTAGATGCCTATTATAGCCACACACACTCCACATATAAATATACACACAAAAAAAAAAAAAAAAATTTACACACAGACACCTTATATATACAGTAAACATTCATATGTGTATACACACATGTACAAACACACATGCACATATATACACAGACTATTAAATACACATGTATATATGCACACACACATACTTTGTGAACAAAAACTTGAAGCAAATATGCATATATGTCAACTTAGTTTAAAAGGATTTTTCCATTTTGAAAACACTATGTATTATATCGTGAAAATATCTATAACCCTCAGTTTCTTAACCAGTCAAGAACAAAGGAACCATTTTAGAATTACTAGTTTAGGTAAAACTTAATTATCTAGGAACTGAAGGCATTTGAAAGTTCTAAGAGTGGAAAACTGTAGCTTATTTTAGGAATGTCATATCTAAAGAATATATAGGCTTGCTTTAAAATATAAGCATTTAGGGGCACCTGACTGGCTCATAGAAAAGTGTGTGACTCTTGATCTGGGTTTGAGCCCCACGTTGGGTGTAGAGATAACTTAAAAAAAATTACTTTAATAAATAAACTTTTAAAAATGCAAACATTTAGAAGGAAAACATGTTGCTATGGCTCCCTCTCACTCTCTGGCTCTCACTCCCTTAAATAAATAAGGTAGAACTAACAGTAAGTATAGATAAATCAAGAGTTTGGGATCTGTATAGCTGGGAAACATCCTCCCCTGCCCCCATAGGAAGCGTAATCAAGCTGCTTCCTAAAGCCCTTCCCCTACCCACAGCAGCTCAGGGCTCAGTGGGTGGCAGTACCCAGCTGACTACTTGAGCCAGTCAGCCTAGATTCTGTATTCCCAATCCATTTGCCTCCAGCTTCCTGATCCCTGTTCATGATCATAGCTCCAAACCTGGGTGGGGAAGTTCTGTTTGGAAATACAGATTCATAAATCTGTGACTTAAGAGCCCATCATTGGTTAAGCCTTCTTCCTCCAAGCCCCTGGCCATGAGGAGGAAGCCTGGGCTCAGTGATCACCATCAGGCCCTGGTATTCAGGACACTTCATTTCTGGGACCTCCATGGACCAATGTGGATCAGCTCCCTCCTAGAATGTTACAACTCTGGGGCTTGGAATCAAGAGACAAAGGGCCACCTATCAGCCATTGAAGGGTACCTGGCCATGCCCCCCACCCTTACCATAGAACATTGCCTGAACACCCTAGGACTGCTCAGAGGGGAGTGGATCTTCTCACTACGTTCTCAGAGAAGGGGACAGGGAATGCTTTGTGTTATGACACAGTATCTGCCACCCACAGCTACCTGAGGTCCATATCCCACTGGAGTATGTGCAATTACGGTCCAAGGCCAAGGGTCAAAACTTCTTGAAGTCCATGGATCTAATGGCAGCATAAGTGCATCTGCCATTCCTTCATACCTTATAGGGCCCTTACTTTTCTTACTATTTGACCTCTGTAATTATCAAGACTTTAAAGTATCTCTGATCATTGCAGAGTTGTGGTGACTTGTTTTGGAATAGTTAAATCAACATTAGGGACTACAAAATAGTGAGGTTTTTGGAGGTGCTGAAAGAGCCCATAGAGGAGCCAGCTTTAGACTGTACATATTCCCTTGAGCTCCCTTCAGCCCTTGTAGGGCCCTAAATGGGGTCTTCCATTTCTTTCCACACAATGTCCTAGGATACAATCCTCATTTATTTTCATAACCTTATCTCAGATGGCCGTCTCATTTGTGACATCTCTTGATTTATTCGTGTATTTATTCATCCAACAAACATTGATTCGGTCGGTGTTTCCTATTTGGCTGACAATGTTGAGTAGTGGAAATCTACAGATGAATAAAATATAGTCCCTTTCCTCGATGAACTTACAGCTCACCATAGGAGACAGATAAATGAATTAACAGTTAAAGAACAATATAGTAACTGCTGTTAGCTTTGGGCGAAACAGAGACAGAAGCTTCTAAATCAGTTATCATGTCCAAGAGAAAACAGTTTGACCACTTCTGGCACCCATCCTCTTTTCACAGGATTTCCAGGCATAGGTTGCTGAGAATAACCAATTTCAGGTCATGCCCGCGTGGAACTAGGATCATGTTGATGTGCGTGGCTGTGACATCCACCTACAATTGTAGAACTTCCATTCTCACTCAAAATCTCCCTCAGGCACTCTAGGAAATAACCCACAGGGACTATGTCAAGTGTATTTACATACGTCCTCTCTGTCCCTGATCTCTGAGTCCTCTACCACATAACAGCCTCTGAATGTGCCTCATTCTGCCACTGTCACAGCTGCTCTGAGGGTACATGGCTGCCATCCAAGCAAAAGCACTGCCTCCAGTCATTCCCAACACTGGAGGCATTGCTCTCTGCCAGCTTTTCCCCACTGCCAAAACTGGGGATATCCCATATCACTGTGCCAGTCACCAAGGAGAATCTGTTGAAGCTGGCACTGATATGGCATGAGAACCCATGTCCACTTCAGGTTGAAATTTCTCATTTTTGTTCTACATTCAGTTATCTTGGTCCCCAAGTGCTCCTGGCTCCCATGTCGCACTACTCAAAATGGCTCTATGTGAAACTCGCTCATGAGCTTTTAACTTATCACCAAGACTCAGACCTGTGTCTGGGCTTTGGCCTGGAAGAAAGAAGAATGAAGGATCATCTTCACGGGAAGATATCCTGTGCCCCAAATCTGCCCACCCTATTTATTACCCTGTCATTCTTCTTGAGTCAAGTTTATATGCCTGACCTTCTCCTCAGGACAACTATTTTTCTGGATGATTTCTTCATCTGCTACTCAAATATGCTGCCAGCAGATCTTTCCATAACTCTCCAGCCACACCCAGGGGTGTGGAATTCCCTGTGGATGCTGCTATTAAATTTTAGATCTCTGTTGGTATGACAGGCAAGGTTTCCTGTTAATTGTGAATGACAGGCAAGTGGAGGAGCTCTCTATCCTCCATTTCTCAATTCAGATATTCTCAGGTACCCTCTAAAATAGTGGCAGCTGAATTAAGGAGATATCCTAGAAACCAAGAAGAATTTCAGATCTAGAAGCATCAAATACTATTGGACAAGCAGTGCCATTTCCCATCCCTCCCAGGGGCCAACATACCCAAGATAGCCTTCATGAGTATCACATGCTAAAAAATATATAAGAGCCTATATCCTGCTTATGCAACTTTTCCTTTCAAGAGAGGGCAGCCTTGCATGATGCCATTACCTCCAAGAGCTCCTGCCCATCAGTGTACCATTTAAACCTGAACTGGAAGATGGCTTCCCATCCAATAGAGACTAAATGTTGGAGAGACTGACATTCCTGAACTTCCATACATGTCACTTTAGCAACTTTCCTATCTGTTATAGGGCTTTTATTTTCACTTAAATACAGGTAAGTAAATAGCTGCTAAATAGTTGGATTCTGGATAAGTGAGATGCTGCATAAAGCCAAGCTAAGTCACTGAACAGACTATACCAAAAAAAAAAAAAAAAAGCATTGTGCTGGATGCTTATATGTATTCATTGTGATCTTTTTTTATTCCTGGAGAATGATGGAACTGCTGAAGCAAAATCCATTGAAAGCTATTCACAATTTAGCATTCACCATCATATGGAAATGTCAGTTTCACTAACAAAAGAAATATTAGAGACATGTTTAATATAAAATGCAAATATAATAGCTTGGTAGGCTGGATAAGTTAGCAGTGTTTCACTTAAACCTATTACCTTGGTGGATTAAATACAGTTCCAGATCTTTTGCAAAAAGGATATTCTGATGAAGTTACATCTTATACCAGCTTTTGTGGCTTATCAGTTCAGTTGCATATAAGTAGAAAGAGGACAAAATAAGAGTGGGATACAGCCATAGAGAAATAGGAGGATCTGCCCCACAGAACTTCCAACACCCACAAAGAAATACTGTTATTTGCTCAAGATTAATTATGAATAATTATGAATAATTTGTAGCAAAGATTAATCTGTCACGTGATAAAATAGGTGAGGGTGCACCAATCCTACCAGACTTGCCTAACCACTTCCAAATTTTGATACTTGCTTGTGTAACCCAATTCAGCTGAACAGAGGTGGGCCCAGCCTGACCTGTGAAACTGGCTCTGCCTTAGTGCTTCTGTAGCCATGTGGGGTACCCGGTTCCCTTAGCTGAAACCCCACAACAGCAGACCCCTCCCTCCTGTGACTGTCACGCACTCCAGACTATGACCTCATCTTCACCTCCAGGACTCAAATGCACATCATGCCTTGTACATGGCTTTTGTTTTTTTTTTATAATTACCATGTCCTGCTGGATATAACATCTTACTTAAATGCCACATAATTTATCATTCTGTGGCACTACCCAGTACCTTCAAGAGCTCCTAGAGGATTAGCTTCCCTCATCTCCCATCCTACACCTCCACACCAATGGAAGTATTCTGGCTCCTGAAACAGCACACTTTGTACCTCCACTCGGTAAGACAGGCTTGGTGGAAATTAACCAGCCCCATCCATTTTGTCCAGACCAGTTCTCTTGTCCCATCATTGCAGGATTACTTATAAGCTTTGAGGTTTATACCTCAGATGGCATTTCCCTGTGGGCTCTTCCAAAGGAGCATCTTGCAAATTACTGCAGAGAACTACAAAATAACCAAACCCTTTTTAAAAGAGCATTCCTTCTGTAGCTTCTGTGATTCTTTTTGCTTTGTATTACATTATTATACTGGGAATATGATTTGTTCATAGCTATATATATATATAGATAGATAGATATTTATATTTTTATATACAGTCAAAAAATATGAAGAGATTATGCTCAGCGATTCCTGCTCTAAAATACTCTATTTGCTGTTGCTACTAGCAGCAAGTCTGCCAAAGAAGATAATAATCCATAGAGCAATGGTTACCAGTCTATTGGATAAGGAAGAAAAGGTGGGAGACAGATGATATTTGTAAAAAGAGGTTCTAGAAGGGAAACATGGGCACAAAGGACTTCACTGAATAGTTGTGAACTGGACTTCAGAGAGCTGTGTTCCACTTTTGATTCTGCCCTAACTAGCTGTGGAATGCTACACTGGCTAATCCTGTTCAGCCTGTACAGTGGTTAATCCTGTGTAGCTTCTGCACAAATGGAAGTTGCCCTAGATCAGGTCTTTCAACTCTGGTCTTCCATGTTTCCACGACTATGTACTATCCAGATGTCAGGGCAGATGGCTAGTTAGGAATCTAGAAAATTGTAACAAAAGCAACAATTACCAATTCTCATTTTCATAGTATTTTCTGCCAGACTTCAAGCTCAGCACTTTACATAACATTATCTCGTTTAGTCCTCACAGACATTTCTGGAGGTTTGTCTCATGGTCCCCATTTCCCAGAAGAGGGAACCGCTCTCAGTGCAATTATCCAATTCCATTAGGATGGCAGCAAGAATACATAACAGAGCTGAGATTCCAGTCCTGTTAGAACCACCTCCAAGCTCACTTGTAGTGAGACACCGTAAGAAGTTCCAGAACCTCTTCTCATCACTCAAGATCTGAAATCTTGCCAAGCTTTCCCTTCCCTCTACACTCTAAATTCCTGATTTACCCCTTCTCCTAACTTCTAAAACGCTTATGTGTCTGTGCCTCTGGCTTGTGTGAAAGGGTAACATAGAGTTCTTCATCCATTCTTTGCAACCCGATGGGAATCAATAAGAAAACAGCAAAAATAGAACTTCTGAGCAGCCGCTTGCAAGATGAAATATAAGTAAAGATATGACCCAAAGAGGGCAAGACTTAGCTCAAAAGAATGGCTTTTTAAGACAGTCATATAAAATCCTCTTAATATAGGCAAAGATACCTAACATGAGTCAATTGTAATTTTGCTGAGGCCACCTTTAAATCATAAACACCGGGTGGGGGTGGGGTGGTAGTGGGAGATTTCACCTACCTGGCAATGAAGTCTAAATAATTGCCCAGCCTTCACATGTTATCAGAGTAAACCAGTTTTGTTTCTTTGGGGAAAATGTGCCATCCCACCCCCAACAATCTGACAACTTCTAGTGAGTGGTAATTACGTATGTGAAGAGTTACAAGAAAACGAAGGTGATCCTTTGCCAGAAAGAAGTTTTGTAAAATTAAGGAATGAACTCCAAAGTCAGAATTGTGCTTGGAACAAGGTCATCATAGCCTCTACTTGGAAATAAGCAAAAGCTCTAATGTTTTATCAATATACTCTGGTAGTACAGTCAATCTTCATCCACAGATTCTATACTTACAAATTCACCTCTTCACTTCAATTTATTTGTAACCCACACAGAAATACTTGCAGTGCTTTCATGGTCATTTGTGGATATGTACAGAGAAGGAAAAATTTTGAGTCCCCCTGCATGTACATTTCCAGCCGAGGTTGAATGAGGCAACACTCTGCTTTCCTGTTTGAATTTTCATACTGTAGACAGGTGTTTTATTCCCTGTGTATTTAGTGCTACATATTTCACACCTTGTGCTTTTGGTTTACTGTATAAAATGACTCCTAATCATAAATGCAGAAGTGTATAGTGTTATTAAGTGAGAGCAGGCTGTGATGTGACTTACCGAGAAAGCACATGTATTAGATAAGCTTCCACCAGGCAAGAGTTATAGTGCTATTAGCCATGAGTTCAATACTAATGAACTAACAATATATATTAAATAAGATATCTTTAGGGGTGCCTGGATGGCTCACTTGGTTAAGTGTCCAACACTTGATCTCAGCTCAGGTCTTAACCTCAAGTTTGTGAGTTCAAGTGCTGCATTGGGGTCCACACTGGGCATGGAGCCTACTTAAAAAAAATTTTTTTTTAAGAAAAAAGAATTTTTAAATAAGGTTAAATAAGGTGTCTTTAAACAGAAACACACATAAAACAAGGCTATGCATTGATCACTTGACAAAAATATGACAACCAGAGGCTCAAAGGAACCTAACCCTGTACTTCTCCTAGGAGCAACAGTTCAGTATTTACTAATTCAGAGTCTCTGTGGACTTTATAGAACATAACTACCATGAAAAATGAGAACTGGCTATATTTACAACTTTAGGAATTCTTAATGATGTCTTGAGCTATTTCTTGGGACTATCAGGGGACTGTGGACCTAACGATTTCATGCCATTTTCTGCTTCATGGAAGATGGGAATTTACAAAGCCATCCTTATTCTTCCTCCTATGGTAGGCAGCTTTCATCCCTATTCAATTCAACCAGTATTAATTGAGTGTGCCAAAACCTAGTGCTATTGGAAGATATGCAAAAGAAGCATTTAGCAGTCTGACCTCAAGGGATTTTTACCTTTGTTAGAAAGACCAGGTTTAATGTGGCAGATATAGCCAGGTCCAAAGCAAAGTGGAAACATCTTAGAAATGGCAGGGAGAAGAACAAGCTCCCTGAGGCATAACCTAAGGGAAACAGGCTATTTTTCTAATAGTAACCTTGAACTGTTAATTTAGCGTTTCCTCCAGGAACTCTGCAAAGGAAGTTCAGCTTTAGCCAAAGCTTCTAATTAACTCCAAAGTCTCTACCACATCAGCAAACACCTAAAGACCACCCCAGTGTTCATTTCTCACCTGACAGAAGTCAAAAAACTGATGTAAGTGAGAATTGCACCCTAGGAAATCTTTTTTCACCATGGGAAACGGTTGCTGTATTTCCCTCATTTTGATGATTTGGGGGACCCGTAATCTTATAGCAAAAAAAAAAAAAAAATAGCATTTATGATACTCAGAATAAAAATAGTAACATTAATTTATTAGACACCCAGTATATAGTAGAACCTGTGCTGTGTTCTGGGAACACAGAAATAAAAGTCATGGTCTCTACCTTCCAGGGTCTCATAGTCCAAAGAGAAGAACCTGATTATTGTGCCAGTGGAAAAAATGCTGTGAGACAGGAGGCCGGGGTAGGGGGTTTGTGACAGCACATAACCTATTGTGGCGGTTTGGGGCAGAGGGTAATGCTTCTTGCTGGAACAGAATCTTGACGGTGAAAGAGTTGACCAAATGACAGAAGTAGAGGTGAACATCCAAGAGGTGGGAACGTTGTATGAAACCCTCGAGGCATAAAATAGTCATGGGTATTCCGTGACCTGTAGCACAAAGTAGGAAATGGAAGAATTTTAGGAAAGAGGGCTGGGAAGATGCAAGATCTTCATCATGAGGAGCCTTGAAGCCCAAGTTAGAAAGCTCAAATCCACTGAAGGTTCATAGAGGCAAGCGAAATAGTTCTATTTGCACTTTCTGTAGATCAATTAGAAGTCATACAGAGAATGCATTGTGGGCTAGGCTCCTCTGAGAATGAAGAGAACAGCTGGGCTGGTAGAAAAGCCAGTGGAGAAATAAACCAAGAAAGGAGTGGTCAGAATGTGGTAAAAGAGAATGGTTAGAGAGGAATTAGGAAAGCTGAATTAGAAAAACCTGAAGAGTGTGTTGCAATGAAAGGTGTGCGGGAGAAGGGTTGCTTAAGGAGGAGAGGGTTTGGGGATGATGAGGAGTTAGGAGTGTATTGAGTTAGGACTGCCCAAGCTGATAGCAGCCAGATACCCAGAGCCGAGCTCAGGAGAGTGGTTTGACCTGGAGATGAGAATTCCAGGAGATGATCAGTTTATAGATGAGTGTCAAAATCAAGGGTTTACGTTTATACAAGGCAAAGTATGTCCAGTTGAGAATAGAAGAGGACCAAAGAAACACTTTTTGGGGAGTACTGATATTAAAGGTGTTAAAAAAGACACTAAGTCTGAGATGAAGCAGCCATACATGAAGGAGGAAATCCAGCATAGAATAGTGTCAGATAGGAAAGAGGAGAAGAGTATCATGGAGAAGGGGGTGATCAACAGAATTTAACTGCAGGGAAGGAAAGCACAGTTGAATGAGTAGAAATGAAAGCAGAGGGCTTTGTTAGAGATGCAAAAGAAAGTGAAGCACTAAAAACGGCAAATGTAGGCCAGTCTGTGGGTAAACTTGACTTTCGAGGGAAGGAGAGAGATAGGCACAGATAACAGGAATGGAAAGCTAAAGATGGTTTCTGCGAATGCCAGTTGGAACTGAGCAGTGGCTTTTAATTGCTGGCAGGATGTAAGGAGCACTTTCAAATTGCACGTGACTACCAATTACACAGATTCCAAGATGAAAACCGTGTAATAAGGGTGTCCGGTAGGGGGATGAGAGAGGATGGAGAACAGAAGAAGCCTCGGGTGAGAGATTCTGAAGAGGACATTCCTAGGAGAACCTACAAAGAATAATAAAATGGCATCAGATTAAGACTCAGAAGATCCATGAATGCCTCTTACTAGTTTTCAACCTTATACAGTTTTATCACCTCCCAGAGCCTGAGTGTCCTCATCTGTAAAATAAGCTCAATACTATCTGCCTTGCCAGGCTCTAGTGAGAATTAACCAGGATAATATGCATGGAGAGCACTTTGGAAATTGCAAGACCCTGTTAAAATTGTATGAGAAGAGGGGGCCCTTCTTGCTGCCCTTTACCATTTGCTGAGGTGTCTCTTCCTGCTGAGGTTATTTCAGGTGCCATGGGAAAACTTCCAAACTATATGCAGGATCTCTCTTCTGGGGATTTCTATCTTTTTTTCCTACCCACTTGAGATGTAGAGTTCTGTGGATGAATAAGAAGAAAAATATATTTTAATTTCCTTTAAATATTAGCAAAGCACTAATCACTAATGGTAACAAAAGATGGAGATACATATGAAAATATGCAAATACATTTCTAGGTATTTAATCTTCCTAGTTATGGTCTTTATAAAAAAAATCTTTAAAAAAAATATCTTTGTAGAGATCACTACCTTAGAAAAAGATGGCATTTCATCATGCCTGCTAAGATGCCAGTGACCACAGGGCAAGTACACCATCCCCTCTTTATTGTTTTAAATTAGCACTTTCCTCTTGGTCTAACAATATATACAGTCCCATTGATATTCGCCTTGTAGTTGCTAATATCTATATATTTTTAACTGAAACAAACTAAAATATTTCATAGAAAGACTGGGCATCAAGAAAATATAAAACAAAACGAACATACTTAGATGCTAGGTATTTTGAACCAAAGCATAGATTGCAAAGTGGCATGCTATGGACCAAGACCACCTTCAAAAATATATTTTGTTTGACCCAAAGATCATTGAGAGAAAAAACAAAACAAACTTTGAGCCAGTATTTCAAAATCAATATAGTTATATTTAAACACACTACCAATACCTACCGCCCCTTAAAACATTGGAAGATGAGGCAACATAAAGCACAGCTTTTCTTCCCCTTAACAGAAGTGAGTGGCTCTGTTGCCACTTCATCCCAAGCTCTACTCTTCCCTATTGCCTCCTCAGGCTGGTGCCCGCAGGTCCCTGAAGTATGTCGGACAGTATGACCCCTGGTATAAGGCAAACCAGTACAATGCACAATACAAAGGAAAAGAAGAAGTTTGTTTCCAAGGATAGATTGGCTAAGAGAAAGAAAAAGGAAACAAACTTTTCCCAGCCCGAATACTGGTAGCGAGTGCCTGCCCAATTCTTAGCTCTTAAACAGCATTCTATCTGTATTACTATGGGGCTCTGCAGAAGTACAAGTCAAATCTTCCTTGTGAGCGTATGATAGAGATTAAAATAAAAGCAGCTACTTCCTCTGGGAAGAGTCTAATGCATAGCCCAAAAGAAAAATTTGTATTACTTCAGAAGCTGAGGCAATTTGCCAGAAGATCCCAAAAGGCTCTTCCTATCCTCACAAGGTCAAGAAAATTTGATAACCGCTGATGGAATGGAAAGACATCTGGTAGACCACACTTAGAGTTAGGAAGATAAAGCTCATCTCTAAGTTTTATTAATACAGACATACTGGCCATGGCTGGTCTTTGCCACAGAGAAGAAATTCCCAAGCAGTGCATTCTTGGGCTCTCATCAAGTGGTCTGTTGTCTGTGGAATTTCCTATTCTCCAGCCCCAGAGCAGAAATCAACCCCCACCCCACCCCGGCTTTGGCCGTCATGAGGTTTAAAGAGGATCATTTGTTTTCATTACAGCCCCTTGAAGCCCTTCCTTCCCTCCTCATTAATGAATTTCCAGTCTTTCATCAAAAAACAAAAACAAAAAAACAAACACAAAAAAGGACCTAACAGAGGACATGGTTAAGTGGCTGGCGCGCATGGCGACGCCGGCTTTAAAGAGAGTAGATGGCCATTTACTGATCGCAAGGAGGGGTTGACATCCTTGGTTAGTATGCTAATTTCTTCTCTTGCATTTAACATTCAGATCAGGTCTGTACAGGCCCTCCAGAGCCGCAGAGCCCGGGCATGGGTGGCTGTCTGCCTCACAGCGTTGAGCATTCTCGGCATGAATTACAGAAATGCCCAAGCATTCTCTCTTGCTCCGACTTCGTTCTCTTTTTCCCTCCCTCTCGGAGGGACACACAGACACAGAGCCACACATAGGTAAGCACACACCACGCATAGTGCCACCATCCACACGCACACACACACACACACACATACACACACACACAAGCATAGGCGCACACACACATAAACACTATAGACACAGGTCTCTATGAATGCTGAAGAAATGCCACGCAAGGTGCCCGAGTCATCCATGACTGGCTTAATTCCTCCTCCTTTTGGTGTCCAAGGCACACTTCTGCAGGATAGATTTCTCCTGCTCCAGAAATTCGCCATGTATTGGGGAGTCCACATTTAAAAAGCAACATGAAGAATCAAACCCCAACCAGAAGGAGGACATCTTATCTATTGACCTTCCAGTCCCAGAAATCCTTAAAAAAAACAAAAAACAAAAAAAAAAAACCAACTCCATTCATGTGAAAAAGGACCAGATAGCTCGGTTAACTGAATACCCAGAAAGAAAGAAGATCCAGCTCATCACTTTATTCCTTGAGGTCTCCACCTTGTCATGTGTGTTTGGAAACCTGTATTAAAAGGGTCCTACTGGTGACCCGTTTGGGATTCACCAAGCCACGGCCGGGTGACAACAGAAGAGGAACCCCAAACTATCTCCCCCATTCACATGGCGGTTCAAATGGCAAAGACAATCGCCTGGCATGATTGCCAGAAGCCCAGTCTACGGAAAACTGGATTTCCTCAACCTCCTTTTTTCCAGAATATTTTTGTAACCTTGCAGCAGCTTCCTGGAGACACACAGAGAATCAGCAGCTCCTATTATCAGAAGGCACATTTAGGGGTTGCTTTTAATAAACTGGAGCAATTTTGAACAAGCAGGAGCTCCAATTAAAAGGAAAGGACAGGTTGGTTTTGTTTTTTGTTTTTTGTTTTTTTTACTGTTTTGTTTCCTTAAAGTGTGGCATAGCTGTGTAACCTGGCATGCCGTGGCTCCTTCCTGGGGACACCGGTGGTCCCTGGTCCTGTCCCCTGGTGCCCGCACAATATTCCATATTTGGCCGAGGAACCCCGGGCAATTCCTATCGGAGCCTCCGACAGGAGTAAGGGGTGTTTCCTCTGAGCTGCAGACTTGATTTGCCTCGATTTTTTTTTTTTTTTTTTTTTGGCTCTGGTCCAAGATGTTTTCCTGTCATCATTTCACTGTCTTTTCCTGTAGTCCCTTTTTTAAACATTGCCAACAATTAGTCGATTTATCTCCACCACCATCACCACCACCACCCCCACCTCCATATCCACGCAAACACACACTCCACTAAGCCCCATCACTGTCTTGTTTTGCCTTGAAGTATAAGAAATTACAGCTTCTCATTAGCTGGAGAGCACGTTTGGAACGGCTTTGTGTTTACTCACTTAGTAAGTGATGCTGGCTTTTTTAATTATTCTCCCTCCGCGTGCCATCAGAGAGCAGCAAGCTGTTCCAGCCAAACCAAGCGACTGCGTATCCTCCGCAAGGCAGTTGGAAGCAATCGTGTTTTACCTCCCTGGTGCTGCTTTCTTCCTTCCGTTGTCAGCAAGCCAAGGAATCCCCCCAAAGCTCTTACGTAGGAGATACCAAAACCGTGAGTCACGTCTCAGTCCCCGAGCAGAGGGAGTCCGCTGCGTGAGGCACAGAGCAGCACACCAGGATGGGGCTCTCCTCCAAGCCACCGAGATCCCGGGACCCAGACGCCCATCGCCACTTGGTGTTTCTTGCTATTGCTCCCTCTTGCTCTTCCACCCCGGGTCCCTTCCTTCGCCTTCGAGCGCCTTCCTCTTTTTCTCTTCCTTTCTGTGTTGCCGTCAGCCGCACACCCAGCAAGAGCTGGGTCCCTCTCGCCTCCTGTTATTTTTTTTTTCCCCTGCAGCAGGCTTTGGCTGCTACCTCTGCAAGCTGGATCACCAAAGACACACGACTCACTCACAATGAATAATCAATACAGATATTGATCTGCGGAAAATGTTTGTAAATTCCTGAAAGGGAATCAGGAGCAGGGGGCAGGGAGGCTCGTGGGGGACGACGCTGGAGTGCTCGTGGCGGTAGCAAGCAGAACTTCATTTGGATCCCAGGTCTTGCTGGCTCCGAGGTGACGGTACCGGAATGCGTGCGAACGAGGGTGTGCGCGTGTGAGTGCGCGTGTGCCGAGGCTGTTGTGCAGTCTCCTTTCTCTACAGCTGCTCTCCCCGAAGAATCAAGAGCCAAATGGTCGGGAGCCCCCGTCAGTGCCATGTCTTGGCTGCGGGCCAGCACTGTTTTGTTTTCATTATCACACGCTACTTTGCAATTTGCATAAATACAGGGTTATTTTTTATCGTGTCGCCCAAAAGATAGAGAGAGAGAAAAAAAATAGAAGTCTTTGTTGTGTGCAAGAGGGGCTTGCCGCCTACTCATCATGGCTAAGGATTTAGTGTATGTCGAGGGCTCCAGAAGAAATGCGGCCAAAGAAGTAGCAATCACAGGGAGGAAAGAATGCAGGAGAGACAAAAAGAGGACTTTAAAGAGAACTGCAGGGCGCTCAGCTTGGTGGAACCAAATATTAGGGATGCATTTTCGTCCATAAAGAAGGGGTAGAGAAAGAAGAAAGGGCGCCAAGGTCTAACCAGTGCCCTGCAGGACACAGGCTCCGCTCCGGCAGCTGGAATGGACCATTTGTTCTTGGTGGGAAAGGTACACGGGCCATTGAACACAAACTTGCTTTGTCCTGCCCTCATCCGAAACCTAGAAAGAGCAGGAGCAGAGGAAGCATTCCCTCAGAGCGCTCTACGCCAATGGTTTTCCAGTAGGCAAGGAGTTTGGGACCTTGGGCTTTTATCCCAGAGCCGCATCCCTTCCACTGAGCCTCCTGCATTGCATCATCAGCTCTAGTAGTGAGAGCCATGCGCACCCTCCCCTTGGCTTTGGCCGTGGAGACGAGGCCTCCTGAAGCTATACTCCCAAGTGGATGCCAGGCAGGCTCACATGTCCCAGGGAGTGGCACTTCATTTCAGAAAAAAAGCTTCTAGCTCTCTCAGGCCATGTGGATGTCCCCCTTTGATTTCTTACTCTTTCATCTCTCCCCCACTCTGTTTTTGTGGTTCAGTGGTAAAATCTCCTTGGGATCATTCTATTCCTTTCTCTCATTGCTCTATCTCCTGCTGGCCTGGCGACAGAACGGGTATGTCACCTTTGAGATAGCCATCTACAGGGGGAACCTCCGCAAGAGGATTCAATTCCAGCACCCCCTGTCCTGAAAGGAGCTGTATGCTTTATCAGCCAGCAGCAGCAGCAGGAGGAGGAACATGGGTTGTTTTTTTGTTTTGTTTTTTGTTTTTTATCCCCATTCTGGCTTCTGATTAGCTCCAGCAATCCAATTAGCAGAGGAATTTATATCACATGAGCTGAGGTGCCCCTACTCATCACAGCAGCCCAAACCCACTCATAAATTCTGCAGATACTACATCCTCTTGGGACATGGATTAATTACAACATCAGACCTTCCTGAGTGGGTTGACCACTGAAGGTATATGTGAACATCAGAATTGAAAAAAAGGCAAAAAGGCAGGACTTTTGTGCCTTACCAAGGATGCACGAAGGCTGCTCTGTGCACCCTCCACTATGTGCATCCCTCATTGTTCCAATGTGCATCCAAGAGGCCAAGTGGACCAGAATTGAGCATTATGCAGGAGTGGCTCAATCATGGCACACCCATGTATTTTCTTCCTGTCTTTGAGACGTTTATTGTGAAACTTCAGGGCTCCTAGAGACTGGCTGATTTCCTGCTTCCAGCCTATACTTCCCCCAAAATAGTTAAATTATTTAAAATGGCTCCATGAAGAGAAATGTCATTATCTTCATTGGTATTCCATTCTAGTTGGGGACAATCGTGATATTGTACTCTTATATCTATCTGCAACTTCATTCCAAATTTATCCTTGCATTCATCAATCTTGAGCATCTATCTCTCCATTCATCTAACTATATTCATTTATATATCAACTCTTTATTCTGCTTCCCAGTCATCTGTTCATCCGTGTGCGTCTAGCTATCCATTTTCTAACCAGGTATTGATCTATGAATATCTTTCTATTATCTGTCATCTACTTGCCTATCCTTTGTGTCTCTATTAATTCATTCATCTGTATTATCCATCTGTTTTTCTATCTATTCATTAATCTATTCATGTATCTATCCATTCAATCATCTATCATTTGCTTATCGGTTACCTTTTACTTTGTGCCTTTTGTTGGCTATGATCTTAACAGAATCCCAGATTCACATTCTCAATCATTTTTAAGGTAAATACTGCCCAATTTCCTAATGAAGTCTATAAATGCTTTACACTTCGTTATCTGTTCTCTGGCTTAAGAGTCTTATAAATTAAAGAAGTCAGTAAAATCGCATGATTTTAAATGAGTTAAAAACTGCAAGGAAAATATTTTATCTTGAATTCCTGGGATATTTTCTTTGCTTAATAGAAGTATGCATTTCTACTCCCTCTTAAACCATGGCTTTAAAAGAGGGAAATTTCAGATAATGTCTTACACATAAATCTCATTCAGGATGTTGTGTCTACCACTGAGAAAACTTCATGCAAGTGACCCAATTCAACCAGAGTTAACTTGGGATTATTTTTTATCATAAAGCAAAGCAGACACTAAACCCTAACGTGGTAATGTGGTCATACTTGCTTGGACTTACCTTGTATCCAGGTTGGCGGTCCGAGCAGCAATTTGGGAAGTAAAAATAGATTTTTCTTCCTTATTACTTTTATTCAGAAGGCAGTCAGGTCTGGACCAAAACTGGAGATTCAGCGTCTTCTCAGAATGACCCCTAGTTTGTTAGCATCCAAGAAAATGGGTCAGTGAAGCATTATTGGGTTGGCGAAAAATGTTAATGGATGAATCTCATTTCTGTTTGGGGCAGAAACTGCCATTTGTTGCTGTGAGTGAGGACTAAGGCATTTGGTGGACTTTTCTCTGTGTTTGCAGGGAATCACTTCCCAAACAGCCTGGGTCAGAATCCGAAGAGTAGTCAATGTTATTGTCTTTGGCACTAGCCATCTCTAATATTCTGTTAATTTGTAGCCAGTATTATAAATTAAGGATCCAAGTTTGGCTGTTTGTCTGCCTGTGTGTGTTTAACTAAATTTAAGTGTATTCTTTAGGATAAATCCAATAGAGACCTCAGTGGTTCTGGAGTTACACTTCTCAAAGAGCAGACAAGGACCTGAGCCATGTATCCTCCAAAAAACCGAGGCGGATGGAAATCACTTCATTCTTCTTATCATGTTACTTCCATATGTCCCATCACCATAGCTTGCTGGATCCCATTGTAATCAGAAATGAAGTTACATGCTTCCATGTTCAAGTCTTGATTTTTTTGCCAGGCTAACCAGGGCCAACTTCTTCTTGAGGCTCAGGAGACACAGCACCTAAGGCCCACAACACTTTTAGGGGCCCACAGAAATGTCTTAATTTCTTCTAAAGTCATTAAAATGGTAAAGGTTTTGGTCAGAGAAGATGGACTCTTTCCAAGTTTTTTATTTTTAAGTAATCTCTATACCCAACCTGGGGCTGGAACTCAAAACCCTGAGATCAAGAGTCACATGCTCTACTGACTGAGCCAGCCAGGCACCCCACTCAAAGAAAATGCTTTAATATCTACTGTTAATATATTTATCTTAATGTCAGTGCAGTCATAAAATAGAAGTTTGAATAATTGTTTAGGTAGGAAAGAGCCCATGAAGGCAAAAACACCCAGCACTAACAAAAGCTACGCATGATGTGGCTTTGATGTTCACCAGATCACTTTTAACTTAGTTATGCTCAAGCCAGCCAGGACCTACTCCGGCGCCAAACTGCCTGGGTTCAAATCCTAGTGTTGTTGCTTTGCTAGAGTCATTCAACTTCTCTGAATCTCTCCTTAGCTGTGAAGTGGAGACAATGATATTATCTAATGCATAGGGAGGCTGAGGAGGTTAAATGAGATAATATGTATAAATTGCTTAGCACAGAACCTATGTGTAATAAGGGCTCAACAAATTTGTTATAGTAATTGTCATTGTTCTAACTCTGATGTCTTTACCTTTATTGTCTGCCTCTCTGTAATCCAGCAGTTATGACTAAATCAGTTCCTTTAAAAAAAAAAAAAAAAAAAAAAAAAAAAAAAACAGATTATCTCCTAGTCACCTTGGACAGAAAGAAGAAAAAGGTGGTAATTGAAGTTTCTTCCCTATTCTGGAAATCAGGAAATTTTCCTCTCTTAGAAGTAGTAAATTCTGTACTCTCTACCTGGAGCCAGGTCTTTATTCTGTATTATAAAACTCTTCTAATAAATCAGTGTCATCTGTCTTGATCGGAGATTTGATTCTTTCCTAACCTAAAACAATTCCTGCAAAAATCTTATTAAGAACCACAGGTTAAAAAGAATATTGTCAAAACTTTCTCTCTCCTTTTTTCTCTTTACTTTATTATCCCTTCATTTTTTTTGTCATTTAACTCCAATTATGAGATGCTAAGTGCTTTTGGAAATTTCATTGTTAATATCTTCTTACAGTGCTATTAACGTAAATCAAGTTTAATAGTGTCCCAGAAAGTGTAAAAGCAATCAAAAATTCAGTACTCACGAATCATTCTGTAATTTCAGCATAAAATGTTAATAGAAATAATATCCAATACCATAAAATATCAGTAAATTCAACTTTAAATATATGTGATGAATTACTTCTCCATCCTATAGCATTCGTGGAATATTTTGGTATGAAGTACTTAATTGGCCAAGCCATACCTCAGTCATGCTAAGGCCGCCAGAAGTCCCCTCCTCTGCTTTTCCTCTTACTAGCCAATCCTGGCAGAGTAGACAGCACAGTGACAGGCATTTCTTTATCCCAGACATGCTGAGTTATGTGGCCATTGGGAAAAATGACTCTGGATCAGGGTGGGGAAGTATGGTCAACTTGAAGGAATTCAAATTAATGAGAACAAAGACGTTTTGGCTCAATTCGAAGAATATTGATCAGCAGCTACAAGGCCTTAGCTCCATGTAATCAGCACAGATGGCTAAGATAGAAGCCCTGTCCTTGAGGAGCTCACATCTTATGAGACAGGCCAAGGCCAGGACACATACGACCCAAACAGTATTTCAGGCTCAGCTGTGAAAATGACTGTCATGTTCACCTATAGGTAAGGCTCTAAAGAACCAGTAGTTGGCTTGTAAATTGTAAAAGTTGGCTAAAGTAGGCAGATTATATGTGCATGTAACATGTACTTTAAGCATTTTAAATGTAAACCACATACATCTTTTTTGCATAAACCACTGTGCTATTGCTTGTCTACAGTTTCTAGTCTTTGAAGTGAAGGGAGAATTTAAGGCATTCAAGAGGCCATCAGAGTGAAGAATCCTTCCATTACATTTGTCCTACCTATATGGCAGTTGTCAGTGACTTACCTGAGCGTTTTCATAGAGTTAGCTTAGCCATCAGAGAAACAACTCTTCTTGCATCCATATATCTCTGGCTTATATTTTATTTAATTATGAATTTCATTAGCAAGAATGACTTTAATAAAAAAGGCTGGGGACAAACACAACTGACTCTTAAGAAGGGTACAACTCAGCTGGTGAAGGACTACTCAGGTGCATCAGGGGGTAGATTATTCTCTGGGATGCCATGGGGTACTGTGGGCATCTGTCAGTGGGGCTTGCCCAGGGAATGGAGAATGACTGCCAGTCCAAGTAGTCAGCAAAGTGGGTGTTGCTTCAGGAGTTTCTATCCCATAAACAGAAAGGTGAGCCCAGAGATAAAGAATACAATGTTGGGTCAGATCACAGACCACATGGGCCAGTAGTCAATCTCTGCTAGGATCATACAATGTATTGTATAACACAATGTTAATGGTCCACCTGACATCAGGGAGCCGAGTTAGTATCTTTATACCCATAATTGAACAGCTTGTTGTGACTCTGACCTCCAGTCATATATTCAAATCTCCTTACACCCGGCTTCATTTATACCCTATGAGGATATTCAGAAGAACAGATCTCAAATGTTTGCTCTCTATTGTAAATAGTCATATTTTCTGTATCTGTCCGAAAAGGGCTTTCCTTACACCAGTACTTCTTCAAGTGTGGAATGCATACCTGAGGGATGAAAGGCCATGTTTGGAAGAACACTAACAATATGTCAAAAAATTAACATTTATGCATAATAAAAATATAACTACACAATCTCATGTTTTCATGGATGGTGTCTCAGGATGAGGCTAAGTCCACTTAAGTAGAATTGTGAGTCTTTTGAAAGAAAAGCGTGAAGACACAGTGAAGGTGATACAGGAATAGGACAGAATCATGAAGGTGACAGTCAAACGACTGAAGTTTAGAAGAGCTAGCGTAAGCTTGAAGAGAAACCTCCAAGTTCAAGTATTGTACAGTTCAGCCCCTCCACCATTCAGACTTCTCCAGCTGAAGGCTCTGGACGTCATAGGTAGTCTGTATTCATGTGAAGCAATCATCTTCCTGATTTTTGTGCCTATTTTCTGTGCCTTACTATCTATATCCGTTTGATTGAAATATTTGGGCTTGCACTCACTGGCTTGCACTTAAAGATACCCAAGAGACTTCTCGTTAGCAAAAAATTCTAGGTGGTTGGTACAGCCTTTCATGAGTCTGCCAACATGGAGTCCTTTTTCTTATAAACAAGACTCTGTTGGCCACAGTTCTACAAAAGCTCTTCTTCCTTCACAGGCCACACCTAGAGATACAATGCAAGGCACTTAGAAACAACACTTGAGGAATATTACTTATTTGAGTTGAC
The DNA here is from genome assembly GCF_011100685.1 of Canis lupus familiaris. Classification (NCBI taxonomy): domain Eukaryota; kingdom Metazoa; phylum Chordata; class Mammalia; order Carnivora; family Canidae; genus Canis; species Canis lupus. The sequence goes on along the minus strand of NC_049226.1, from coordinate 79,411,686 downwards.
TTGTCTTGCTTAGGTGAGGTCGACCTGCTCTCCATGACTCTGTCCTTGGAAATTTCCATGTTCAAGAAAATTGATACAACCACAGAGAAGCGACCTCAAAGCTCAATATGTGGCTGATTTGAACAAGAAAAATTTCTGGGCATTTTGTATACATGTTGTGCTGCTAAACCCACCTTTTATTTTGCATTTTCTTACATTGTAAGAGAAAGTAATACTTTAAAGCCCTGTATTTTCAATATGCCTTTTTGTATTGTCAATCTTAGTGTATGACACTCCTATGAGGAGAGATTATTCACACCTAGTAAGTATCTTGTTCATCTATAGAAAATAATTATAGCCATCAGTGATGACTTCAGAGTGTTCAGTGTTGAGGAGCATAAGAAAAAGATGTGAGAGGTTTCTGGGAGACAATCAGACATGGGGGAGAAGAAGGTTCATCACTGAGTTTCATATAATAGAGAAAATTTTTAAATAACCTGAAAATCCAAAAATAGGGGTTCTATCAAATACAATTTAGTCTGTCCATACCATCATATACTGGACAGCCATGTTGTGAAGTGATATTTAAAGACCTGGAAAGTATATACAATACATAAAGTAATTTTTTTAAGTTAAAAAAATAGCATAGATAAGAGATCCCAATTTTATTTTTCAATCTATAAAAGTGCAACCCAAAAGTAAAATGTATAAAATGTATACTCATATGTGAACAATCTGTAAAAAGAAAATAAATACTTACATATAAAAGTGCATAAAATATAGACATCAAGATTGTAACCATGAATAAAAGTATTTCAGGGGTTTTTATTTTCTTCTTTTTTTCCAAATTGTTTATGATGATCACATATCTTTTATGTGAAAAAAAATCACAGATACAGATATATAGTTATAAATTATAAGACAAGACACAGATAGCAACCTGACATACAGAATTACTTTTATTTATGAGGCATTTGGCTTTAATGCCACCAATTTTGTAATCCTAGAAGCATGTTTATCTAGTAAACCCTGTTTTCCATTATGATTATGGCCATGGGTTGGGATGTTGTGATTAGTCAGATCTTCTCAGAAGTATCCCACATGGAGTACCAGTTTTCAGAGAATTCAAATATAAATACAACGAAACTAGGCAATATCAAAAATAATTTAATCATTCTGAGTTGATTCAGAAGGAATCTCATAATCCCTTAGTGTTCCGATATTCTTTTCATTTGGAACATCAGTGACCTCTGAGTGGAGGAAGCACAGAGGTGAGAATTAATGTGTCCAGTTCAGTGCCCAGCTCAGCATCTCCCTAAAGACTTCCTGGCCCGTCCATTACACTGAGGTGATGTCATCCCATCTCTCTCTGTGGTCTTGGGTTTTTAGTGTATACCTCATCCTATAGCATTCAGTCAGCTCTTTCCCTGCCTCTAGTCTCCCAGACCCTCATCCTGGACTCCCTAAGGCCCCATATCCTGACCAAGAAGGAAAGCTTAGCCTCAAGCTCAATCTTCTAGGAAAGTCAGATTGAAGGCATGTCCAGGACCTCAGATAAGGTGGCTCAATTACAACAATGGGGTTCTGCTCTGCTTCCTTGGTCCCTAATGAATTCCAAGGTACAGTGGCCCGAGGGATCCACCTTTGCATTCCTGTATTAGTCCATTGGGGTGGCTGTAACAAAAGTACCATAGACTGAGTGACTTATTTTTCATAGTTCTAGAGGCTGGGAAGTCTAGGATCAAGGCATCAGTAGATTCAGCATCTGGTTGGGGCCCGCCTCCTGGTTCAGAGATGGTCCTTTCTCACTGTGTCCTCACTCTGAGATGTCTTTTATAAGGGCGCTAATCCCACTCAGGAGGATTCTACTCTCCTGACCTAACACCTTACAAAGGATCTCCTACCATCACATTGGGGATTAGGTTTCAACATATAAATTTGGGAGAGACACAAACATCTGGTCTATAGTAATTACATTGCTGTTGGAACAGTGCTTCTGGACTACAGCCTTGTTGTATCCATTAGGATATGCCCAGCAATTCCCTAGAACATTCTTGTTCCATACACACATCCTCCTTCTCACACACAAACACATCCATTCACAGTATTCCACCAAAAAGGGTATAGGGATCTTGTTACCTACAGAGCATCTTATGAAAATTAGAAGATGGAGACCATCCTTAGAAGACAGACAAACAAACAAAACAAAACCCCCCTGGGTAAACACAGCTGCACAGTCCCTTTATGTGGCAAACATACATTTCAGCTCCCAACAGCTCCAGCAGGTAGATACCTTTGTGTAGCACAAACACTATACAATAAATAGCAGCAATGAGAGATTCCACAGTCAAAGAATTTCATAAAATACCATATAGTGTATCTGGCCTCTTGGAGGTTCAGGATGCACATGGTTATATTAAAAGGCTCTGCAAAGACCTGTATACCAAGACCTGTTTAACTTCCTTGAACCTAGCAGACTTCACCTCTCAGATTTGCTTGTCAGTAAAGCCCACTCCTTTTTTTTAATGATTTACATTTCACCTAGCTTTCCCTCAAATGTATTTTCCTTGGACCCGGCTAACTGGAGAAAATAGCCTTCAAGCTCTCACCAACCTCGACTCCTGTATAGGACCAGTCCAGAAGCAGCCATCACAGCACTCCCTACTCTCTGTCCTATGGGCCATTCCCTTCATTTCATGTTTCTTATCACTAACCATTTTTTGAAACAGTGATAGAAAATTGTAATATCCCTCAGACAAATGACCTCACAGGCCCAAAAGGGCCTTAGCTGTCAACTGGGCACATCTTGGATACCTATTGTGTCCCAGTCAACAGATTTCCCCAAGGCTTAACTCCCTTTTGGTTCCATAGTATGACTTATTCATGGATCACCTACATTATTCCCTAATTATTCCATATAATTCTTTCATCATTTCAAGTCACCCAAACACAGCCCTTAGAGGCAAAGACATGAACTTATCAAGCAATTTTATTGAGTGTCTCTTGTACAGTACCTGTTGACAGTCTACTAGGAGTAAAACATGCTGAATAACATGACCATTAAAAACTGCAACAACAACAACATTTGAGCTGCATATTGTTTATATGAATTTCTGTTATAATGAAAATAAACTAAGGGGCACCTGGATGGCACAGTCAGAGAAGCATCAGATTCTCGATTTCAGCTCAGGTCATGATCTCAGGGTCATGCAGTCAAGCCCTGCATTAGGCTCCATGCTCAGCACAGAGTCTGCTTGAGATTCCCTCTTCCTCTCCTTCTGCCCCTCCTGCTCATGCTCACTCTCACTCTCTTTCTCTAAAATGAATAAGTAAATCTTTTAAAAAGAGAGAGAGAGACTCAAGTCAGGTCCAAGAACCCAAATGTCCATCAACAGATGAATACATAAACAAAAGGTAGTATATCCATGCAATGAAGTATTATTCAGTTATAAAAAAGAATGGAATACGACAAATGCCACAACATGGATGCAACTTTGAAGACATTGTTATGTTTAGTACAACAAGCCAGACCAAAAAGACCACATATTATGTGATGCCATTTTTTATGAAATAGCCAGAAAAGGCAAACCCATAAATACATAAAGCAGACTTGCAGTTGCCAGGAGGGAGGGGGAAGAGGAAATGGGAAGAGACTGCTAATAGGTACAGGAATGACGAAAAAGTTCTGGAGCTAGAGAGTAGTGATGAATGGTTGTACAACCTTGTGAGTGACCTAATGCTGCTCCATTGTACACTTTAGGATGGTTAAGATGGTAACTTTTATGTTATGTGTGTTTACCACAATAGAACACTGTAAAGATGCTTACAAGAATTAGTTGGTCATTCCCTAGAGCCAGCTCAGGATTATTTTCCATAATCCTCACCCATAAAATTTCACTGGACAGGTTAATCACTACTTCTCTATCATGAGGTTTTTCAGATTAGAATTCCTTTTCATTGTGTAGACCAAACAATACTGAGTAGTTTCCTTTTTCTTATTTGTGCATGGTTATGAAACATTATAGAATTTTCCCATATGCTATCTCTAGCCTCCTAATATGTATAACTCTAGGTAAGACCATACTGTATTATGCTCCATTCTGGGTACCCCATACTGCAAGATGAGTGATTCCAAAGCTACACTAAATATGGCTTAACTGAGGAGATGTGAGGGTTGGGGGGGAGGGGCAGGGGAAGGATGGAGTGACATAAAAGCTTTCCCTCTTAGAATCAAACTGAAGGAAACCATAACTTCTGTACTCTAGAAAAGGCTCATGGACAATATAAATCTCATAATATAAATATAAATCACCAATCAATTTTTCCTTAGTCCTTTTTTTTTTCTTTTTTTTTTTTTTTTTTTTTTTAGTCTTGGCGTCTATAGGTTAAAAGAAATTGGATTTTTTTTTTTTTTAGGTTAAGTACAAAGCCACCAGCAGGGGGAAGTACACAAAGGGATGTCAGAACTGCCTTGGGGCCCCAAAATGTCCTGGGCTCCTCTGTAAACAGGGGGGTTTCTTTTGTGCCTTCAGTTGAAAAAAATAGCCCTATTGTGAGGCTGTGAGAGAAACAACCTTTAATCCTTGCAAAGCCCAATAATATTATGTATATTGACTAAAACCCTGTAGAGTGGGCCTGACAGGGTTTTTTCATTACCACGGTACATTGTAACCTAGCTACCTTTGAAAAGTAACCAACATCGAGAGGCACTTGACATTTGCAAAGTATTATGGGTGTCCTCTCTATGTCCTCTCAAGTTCCCAAATTTACAATGGTCTTAATTTAAAAGTTAAGCCAGGGGATCAATTGCTTAGTGTAGGGCCAGGCTGCCCTTTTTAAAACAAAACAAAAAATACCAAACCCCTGTGGGCCAGTGTGACCTGACTTCCTCATGTGGCTCAGGTTTTGGTGGGCTGCACGTTGTCTTGTGTTTAATTTTGAAGCAAGGTGTCCGAACCCCAGCTGGATGGTCATGTTCCACTCCTCCAGGTGTTGCTGAGATGTATGAAGGCAGCAGCAGCTGGTAATGAGTTGGTGAAAATGAAAAAGGAACATAAGTAGCTTCTTTAGCAAATCCCCTGGAAATGACACAGAGCCTTGAGGATCGATAGCATCGATCTATCCCAGGGCTACAGCCCTGTTCCATCTGACTCGTCTGCAACAGTCAGTCCAAGGAAAATAGCAACATTATTACGGGCAAAACTGTGACCAAATCAACTGGGAAAATCAAACTCCGGCCTGCTTTCAGCTCCCTCTATTTGGGCAGTGGCCATGGGTCAACATTAGAGCAAGGATCAGGCTGAAAGCCCAAGGGAGAACTTAAGTGGGCCATGGCCTTGCTTTCAGAACATATCTTCATGACCTTCAATGGTATTTGCACCACTGTCTGTCTCCTACGGAAGCCCAGATCATTGTGTAAACCTAGATTCCTGAACTGGGAAATTGGGGGATCTAAGTTACTTTCTTAAAAATGTTCAGACAACATTTGAGTCTGTAAGCAAATGGTCTTATTGATGTTCCCAATGAAAACCAGCAGGTTATAATCATTATGAAGTAAATTCAATTTGTTTACGATAGGCTGGTGCTGACACTTCAAAGGTGAATGGACTGACTCTTGACTTGACTCTGGAGTTCAGTCTTCCCAGGAAGATAGATACAATACTAGTGATATCCAGTAGGATAAGAAGTGTTGTAGCAGATAGCAGAAGTGCTATAGAAACCCCAAAGGAGGGGAACCAATCAGGTCGGGAAGGTTTTGCAGAGAGACTGACACTCAGGGTAGAAATGGACTGAAAGAGGCATTGAGTGCCGTGGTAGAGAATTTGGACTTGTCCTATGAGCAGCAAGGAGCCATGAAGCCAGGGACTAATACAATCACATGATGGTCTCAGAAAGATAATTCAGGTGGCAATTGTACCAGTCAGCCATCACCACAACACTGCTATGTAACAAACCTTCCGAAAACATGGCATCTTGAAACAGCAAACATTTATTTTTCCCTTGCCTAAGCTGGCTGTGGCTCTGCTCTGCTTGTCTGATCAGCTGAGCTTGGCTCCAGGCTGTGCGATAGGCTCAAGTCAGCTCCAAGTTTCTTGTCATTCTTATTAGACCGCTTGTTATCCAGTGCTTATTATTCTTATACAGATAACCAGAGCATAAGAGCAAGAACAGAAGGATGCAGTACCTCTTGAGCCTCAATCCAGAGCGAGCATGCTCACACACCCCATTAGCCAAATGGAATCACACGGTTGATTCGCACAGCAATTCAATGAGGAAACATAGTCCACTTGTAGCGGGAGGAACTGCACAGTCACAAAGCAAAGGGTATAGCCATGCAGTTCTAATACCCAGAGGTCAGGAAGCACCGCAAACAGCGATTCCCTCCACCGTACCAGGAGGAGGACAAGCGGGGGGTGGAGAACCATCGGCAGCTTATGATATGTTGAGTATGGTCCATGTAAAACAGACGGAAGCAATTCACTGAGTGACACAGAGAACTTTTCTGAAACTACAGAGTCCAACCAAGTTGGCCTCACCCATATATTTAGAACAGGGAGAAAACGCTAGCTAGAACATTATTAAATGGTTGGTTGAAACATTTAGGAATTCCCGGTTGAATTATAGTCTTGGCAGCAGCTGCCTTCCAGATCCATCTGGTTTGAATTGGCAAAACTGCAGCTGTGCTTGTTGGTACGGGTAAGCCTTTCTTTTGAGTAATGGGCCTGCATGGAAGGGGTGGAGAAAGGAAAGAGAAGGATGAGGCTGTTGTCATGAAAAATGGGTAGAGAGAACAACAGAGCTACTACTGTTTTGCTCGGCAGCATGGAAGTGGGCCTGTGGTTCTGGACTGGAGGACAGACTCTTGTAGGATTACTGGGTCCCCTCTGCTTCTCCTGAGCTGTCATACCCAATAGATGCTGTCACATTGCATACTTGGGTTATGAATTGATTGTTTCGCTTTTATGGGACTGGTATAATTAGTTTCACATTTTTAATTTATAGCATCAGCTAAGCTTTTTAATCCGTTATTTATGGCAAAGAACTAAGAACTAAATTGCCTCCTGCCCCCCTCACAGAAAGCATTTCAATCCCACAGTTTGGTATCAGTTATTTGGTTAAGACATGTGGCCTCCTTAAAGGAAAACTTTTCTCACAGAGGAGTTGCTGTGGCTTCTTTGCATTTCTTCATGTTTGAGTCCTGGAAACCCAGAAAAAAAAAAAAAAGCCTCAAATGTTTAAATGGAGTAATGTTTCTCTAAAGCGCTGCTTTAGGAGAAAGTGGAGCTGGCAGGGTGGAGAAATTCATGCCAGAAAAGTTCCATTGAAAGAAAAGCTCCTGTGTTTGGTGGCATTTTCTGTCTCTGGCCGCCCCCTATGCAGTACTCGGGCGTATCATTATCTTCCTGAAACAACGAAGGAATGCTGAGCGTATGAGAAGTGAACTCAAAGAGTTGGGGTGTGTAAGAAGAAATCTGTGCTGTTAACCAAGGGTCTTGGAGGTTTAGGTGAGTGAAGGACAGAGCAGCCTGGTAGGCTCAGAAGACATCTGGTCTGCCTCCAGTCTACTTTGGGAGAGCAGCTGGGAGGTTTTTGGCATCTTCCTCCTGTTGAGTTGTATCGATGGCCCCACCATAAGTCACTTAAAAAAAAAAATCACAGTCACACTTATGGATCTGGAAAGACCAGATGCCCCATAGCTCACACTCAGCATGGTTGCTGAGATGGCACGGAGGAACATGGACTCTCTCCAGACTGGTAGCCCCCATGGTAGCTTGAGCTGTAAGCTATAGTTTAGGCTTCCATCCTGGCTTTGATCCTTTGCCCAAGCCCATTTGGGCTGGAGTGTTGAAGGGTTAAAGATGAAGGAGCAGACCGCAGCAGGAGCAGCTCCTACAGGACAAAGGAGGCATTGATACTGAGCTGGGGTCCTCCCCCTGCCCCTGCTCACATCTAGGCTGCGGGGTCTCAGTGTTTACTGAATGTTAAATAAATACCAATTGAATCGTATGTTTAATGAGGTGTATCAAACATGTAATAAGATACATATCTATTAAACAGTTGTGAAATCTCAGTAAATATGTTCTTAATAATAAAGGGTGCAGATGGTTTGCAGATTGGACCAAAGAACAAAGACTAAAGGAGCTTATGGAAGGAATAGGAGAGCCATCTTCTGAAAACTGAGAAGACAGCTGATTCTCAGCCAGAATTTGATACATGTATCTGTGCTCAACTAGAGCAAAAATGGGACCCAGGCCCATTAAGGAGGAGACTATCAACTTTGAAACCTAAAGACTAGGAGAAATAGCAACTAAAATTAAAGACAGAGAAAAAGCTCACAAAAATGTCACCAATGTTTGAAATATATCTTCAGGTTTTAGCAGTACACGATTCTCACCATCACACGTTCACCCCTTGAGTTTCCCCAGGCTGCAGGGCCTAGCCAAGTATTAGAAAACAAAAGAGTCACATGATATGTAGGTAAAGGATTATTAACTTGTTTTTCTTTCTCTAAAAAGTGGTAATTATCATATTATATTGCAATATGCTATCGAAGTTACATCAGCAAACTACTATTGAAAACTGATCTCTTTCTCCTTGCACACACAGGTCAGGCTAAGAGCCTGGATATGCGCGATTGTTTGCCAAATAATTGGTGCTTCCAGTGGAGGGAGAAGAGGGAGAAAGCAAAATTTGCAAAGGGTGGGTGTCTCAGAGTGAATTCTGAAATAAAGACAAGGCTCATGGTCACGCTTCCCAACCTTTCTCAACTCTTTGCACACAACGAAAATGATTCTATTTGTTTGGCTGACTGGAATAATCAAAGGCTGGTTGCTATCGGCCCAGGGACTCTGATCCCTCAGGCCTTGCCATACCATCTTGAGGGCAAAATGAATCATTTTCTCGACACAGTTTGGGAAGCTATGTCCTATATGATACAGAGACACTGGAGCTTCCAGACATTAAGAGTAATGTTCTGTCCTTCAGATCAGAAGCCATCCCAGATATGAAGCAGTCAGAAAGTGCGCAGGTGTATATACGATTACAATAATTAACATTTATATTGCTTCCCATGTGTTTGACATTGTTTTAAGTGTTTACATTTACTAACTTCAACAACACAATAACTATGACCTGGGTATTATTATTACCTCCACGTAAGAAGGTGAGGAACGAACGTGACACAAAAAGGGACACAAAAAGAAACTCACTTCCCTAAAATCCCCCAGCTGGTAAGTGGTAGCAATGGGGTTCTAAGCCAGCTGGTTTGGCTAGCCCGGGCTAGCCATATTTGTCACTCCCACTCTGTAACAGCACTTTCCAAAAATTTTTGAGTGATGGATCACATAGAAAAGACCTTCTTTAGAGTATATTGAAGTAAATACTGGAGACCCCTCACCGCCCCAAGCATAGGGCTGGGGCCAGAGCGGTAGGTGAGCTGAGCGGCTGCATAGCCCACACCAGAACCCTCTAGCACTATACTATACCCGTGTGCCATGGCATACGAGTTTAGACGTTCTGCCCTGTACAAGTATCTAGAATGTTCACAGCAGGGTTATATATAGCAGCAAACAAATGCCTCCCAACAAGGCATTCAACAGACTTGTGGCCTGTTGAAAATGTGTAAAGTCCATATGCTAACATGCAAACCTCCCTAAGATTTCATAAAGTTTGATGTAGATGTATATTTGTTGGCTCAGAAAGATGTTCATAACACATTATGGTAAAAAGAAAATCAAGTGACAAAATAGTAAATAGAGTTTGACCTCATTTTCATTTTTTAAAAAAGAACATAGGTATTATGCATACCTCGTATATCTGTTTACCCTATCTTTTTTCCATAATGAACATGGATAACTTAAAAGTTTTTAAAAAGGAGGGGATTCATCTGCTTAATCCTACAGAGGAACTATGAATGTACAGGTTCCACTTCACTCTAAATGTAGTTTCCCCAGACCAGTGACTTTCAACCTTTCATTGTCATCGTTTCTAGCAGCAGAATTCTTTTTCTAATAAAATCTTACTCGCAGCCTCAATATATAAAAACAAACCAAATGGAGCTTCTCTGATTGAAGCCAGGTGTGAAGCCCAGAGCCCACCACCCACTTACCACCCTCCTTCCCCACCACTCCATTTCCAGTTGGGCCCAGTCCACGGAATGCTGCCCTGGACCATTACAGGAGAATCTTTGTGGCCCAAAAAAAAACATGCTTTGGAGGAGTAAGTCCATCTCAATCATCAAAATCATTATAACTGAGAGAAATAATTGAAAACTTGTTTATTAAAAAAGAAGATTCTTTAGGACTTAAATTTAAATGTAGGCTTTTACCAAACCCTGTTCTATGGATAGTAAATAGAGACAACCGAGTAGTTTATCCATGTGGCAGCTTCCTTGTACCTAGCACAATGCCTCCATCATGAATACAAGTTACCCTGCTTTGTATATTTACTACTACTTGATTTCTGTTCATTGCTCTGTTGTCCTTAAGTGTCATTGAACCTCAAGAAAAGTCCAGAAAGAAGCCCAATGGCCCAGATACTCTACTTTCTCACACCTTGTTTAAGTTTGCATTTATGGTAATTACCTGCCTTTTCAAGGGGCAAATCAATTGCTGTTGGTGGAAAGTTATTTTAAAGAAAACTGGGTGGTTGTGTTTTTTTAATACAATATGGTCCCCAACAACCAGCATTTGTGGCTGACCAATCATGGCAGGGTGCGACAAAACAGAACCAAGCCACAATACTGCCCTGATGTAGACTTTGAATCTAAATTCAGGGCTGTTGACCTCATCTTGTGTTTCTCTAGAAAGGACCCAACAGTCAACCGAAGAGGTAACTTTCTGCTTGTATTTACTATTCATTCTCAAGAAGAAAGCTGAATGATCCATAACGGGTCCATGATCATTCAGTCATTGGAGAGCTATAGTTTTTGTTAACTTTGCCTCCCAACCATTCAGGAAACCAAAATAATATTTGAAAAAAAATCTTTCTGAAAAAGAAGCCTACAAATTCCTACCTCTTTCCTCTTTCCATGGTTTTCATGTCTGCCATCTCTGTTCCTCAACATCAGAGTAGCCTCGTGACTCTTAGAAAGGATTAATTGCGACACTATAAGCTCAACTCTACTGAGCTGAGTCGAAATCTTGTTCTGTATGCTACAGGTTATTAGGGTTAGCTGAAAGAATGTGCATTTATTTACTGAAGGTACTTTATAAATCAATATCTTGTTTTTGAATTCAGGTCAATAGGAATAACTCTGAAACACAACCAACAACTATAGCAACCCTAAAACAGCACTTTCAACTTATTGATTTTTTAGAAAAGTATCTTTTCCTGGCATTATTCACACACCCTTGATAAGCAACTCAATGCAATCAAAAAATTTAATGGATTTTTTTTACCCCCCAAATATATATTTATATATTTTTCAACATGCCTTTGAATTGCAGCCAGTTAGGTTCTTTGAAAAGGATAAGTTCGGGAGAGACATGAAAGATGGAGTTTGCATTTACTCCTTCCCATTTGTACAGGGAAGCATTTTGCTGATTCAGTGTTAGGGCAGAGCTCACCAGATCCAACAGCTATTTACCATTTAATTTCATTCAGTCTTTCGGCGATTTTAGATATTTCTCTAGTTTTGCTGAGAAAAATTCATTTCTTGTCATGTGCCAGTATTTATCAAGCAGCTTCACCAGGCATGGTCTTGACCTGGGACACTTCAAAAAGCAAATGTGTAGTCAGAACATTTCTTTCCTTCCAGGCGAAGTATTCTTAATCTGGGTGTCCATAGACATCAGGGTATTGGTGAAGTTGCAGAGTTATTCACAAACGTGTATATGTGTGTGTACATGCATGCGTGTGCATGCTTCTTTCTTGGACAAGGGACAACATGCATGGTTCCTGGGGGAACCATGGCCCTGAAATGGCCATGAATTGTTGCTCTAGAACAACAGTTCTCGAAGTGTGGTCTGGGAACCACTGGGTTTCCTGTTGTCTCTGAGGTCAAATTATTTACATATTAATAGAAAGACATCATCTTTTTCACTCATTCTCTCACAAATGTACATTGGAGCTCTCCAGAAGCTACATTAACATATTATATTGCAGCAGATTGAACTCAGAAGCAGAGCTGAGAAACTAGCTATCTTCTCTTAAGACTAGATGCTAGAGATTTACAAAATGTGATGCACCGCCACTCCTCTCACCAAATTATTTTGGCTTGGGACATGTAATTGTTTTTATGAAAATATGTGATTTGTGTTAACATATAATGAGTGCATTATTTTATTTCTAAATGAGTCAGTTGTTTAAAAAACATTTTCATTTCCATCTTTCATATATCCAGACAAAACCTCGTTGGCATCCTTAATAACTTTTCAGATTGTAAATAGGCCCTGAGGCCAAAAAAGGTTGAGAATCACTGGTTTAGAAGATTTAAGACTTTCTTTGAGCAACACTAACAGACCAAAGTAAAAATAGCCATACGGTCTGAGAATTAATTTTCCAACTAGACAGTTTGTGCTGTTCCTTGAATATTGGGTTGAACCACATGAAATTGCGAATGTTCAACCATTATTTGCTTACAAAAAAAGGGTCATTTCATTTGGTAAGCCTAATAAAAAATGATATTATTATTTATTATGTCTTTGGCTTTTCAGATTTGATTGGGCAATGCTGGTAAGTTTCACTGCTTTGTGTGCACATCCTTATCCTTATCCTGGTTCCTTTTGTAAGCTAACATTTTCCTTTCTAAGTACTTTCTTCAAATTTTAATTATGAAAGTAATATATATATGACTTAGGAGAAGTATAGAAAAGTACTAGAAGGGACATCCCAGATCCACCATCCAGAAATAGCTTCCTGTAGAGTATTCTTACCAATATGTTACTTTCACTCAGTTATCAAGGCACAGTTCACCAAAGTAAGAGCATACTGCATTTTTTCAATCACAAATCCTATGTTTTTCATTTAACACTATTATATTAACATTCCCCATTTTGTTTAAATCTCATCACTAAAAAATCTGTCATATTTTTTTCTGATTATAAAAATGAACAGGCTCATCTTTTTCATCTGTGAAAGTATAGAAAATTGTGAAGAATTAAATCTTTCAGTTAGCATTCTCATGCCATGCCATGCCATGCCGAGAATGCCAACTCATTCCTTTGGCTTCATTATTACCTAGTTGCTAACCAAATGAACTAACTCTAAATATCTCCATTCAGAAAAATCATGCCCATGATTTTGTTGTATTTTTCTCTGTTTATGCATATTGTTTTATACTCTATATCATACCGTTTACATGGTTTTCCATTCTGTTTTTCATACAACGAACAGTTTTTGTGTCAGTGGAATGCTTGTCATAAATAGTTTGTTTATGGGATAAGTTTTATCACGTGATGTAACATTATCTATTAACTATCCCACTATTTTTTATATCACTGGCACTTTCTCACAAACATAAATAAGGCTGCTGTGAACATTTTGAGGCATACATAAATCTTTTTCTCTACTGGAGTTTTTTTCACCTTGTTTCTCAAAAATGGAATCATCCCAACTCAGAGGTTCCTGTCACACAAGTGTGTCACTGATGGTGTTAAAGGAGATAGTAGTCCTGCAGGAAAAGAACAGGTCCCCCAGTTCTGCAGTATTGAGCCAGAGGGCAGGAACATACATTTGGCTCATTTCTTGCAGATTGCTTTCTAAAAAGTTGTCCTGGTATACCTTTAAATGTGCCATGTTGGAGTGGCTATTTTATTTATCTGTGCCAGAAGTGGATTTTCCCTGTGTCTCTTTCCCCTCCCTACCCCTCTTGTCTCCTCCCCTCCACCCCTCTCCCTTCCCCTCTCCTCTGTCTTCCAAAGGACATTAACAGGGAAAATGTTATCTTATTTGGATGATTCTAATCTGTAGTGATGTAGAAATTGTTTTCCCAAATATTATTTGCTGTCTACTGACTTTGCCTCCCTCTCTAGTGAGTCACTTTTGTTTTCAAGGTGGCTAACTAACACTGGAGTCAAACCTTAATAGCTCTGGTCTATAGTTATAAAATGAGTGAAGCCAAATGGCCCACAGGGCACTGAACTCATTCTTTTGGCTTCATTATTACCTAGTTGCTAACCAAATGAACTAACCAGCCACTGTTGGAAATATCCCTGGCTAGAAATACAAAATGTTAAAACCACAAGTAACCTTCTCATTATATCCTACACTGGTCAACATCCCACTGCAGTCTAATTTAGGGCCCTATAATTTAAGAGGAAAGTGAATAACTTATACTTCAAAAAAGGAGTTTATTCAAAGAAGAATAAACTTGAAACTGGCCTTATTTAACTGGGAAACAAGTGGTTAGGAAGCCCTGCATATCATCTAATACCTCCCTATCTCTTTCTTTGGAGTTGAAGTTTCTTGAAGGCTCTCAAGAGCCTTTCTCTGGATCTATGTATCAACATATTTGAGATAGTAAGTCTGACAAGACAGAGCCATGTCTAATTCTCTTTTTACAATTTTGCACCATTTCCTTCCTAAGCATGGCAGCCTGTGTAGGAATTAAAAAGGAAGGTGGGAGAATTGTTATATATGTATTTAATGAAAAAAAATACTGAATACATGATAATATGCGAGAGGGCTCCAGATGCCAGTAAGAATCTTTGAATGATGGATCTTGAGAAATCCTACCAAGGTGTAGCTGTAAATATGGTCTAGATAGCAAAGGCAATTATGAACCATGAACTTCCCTAGGGATAAAAAGAAATCAAAATTGAAGGAGAAAGACCCTAAAATGAATGTCTAGAGGGATGCTTGGGTGGCTCAGCAGTTGAACATCTGCTTTTGGCATGATCCTGGAGTCCCAAGATCGAGTCCCACATCAGGATCCCTGCATGGAGACTACTTCTCCCTCTGCCTCTCTAGCTCTGTCTCTCATAAATAAATAAATAAAATCTTTTTAAAAATAAATAAACGTCTAAAAACGGGGGAGTCCTTGTTTTCCTGAGTTCTATTGGCCAGATCTATTTATTAATTATCCCTAGGCCTGACCAATATGAATGATGGTTCATAGTGATGACCTGGAGGTGAGGGGCAGAGTAAGAAGTGCTCTTGAAGTACCCTCTAACTCTTCAAAGAAATACCAAAGTAAATATATTTTTTTGTGGGCTAATTCTTTCAAAATTGGTAATCCATGTGTGGTACGTATGATAATTCCATATATTGTTTTATTTAACCAGAGCACTACTTGAATAATCCATTTCCCTACAACAGTGAAGAGTTGATGCTAGTCTTTAAGATGGAGCTAAGCGCCAATCAATTGCATCTCTATTGTACATTGCTCAAGGAATTTACATGAGCACAGCTGAATATCAGTTGTTTTCTTGCTCTGTGATAGAAGTTCATTTTTAAAACCCCAAATTGCAATTTGTCAAAGTCCATTTGCCAGTTCTTTAACAATTTCAGCCAAATTGTAAATTGTATAACTGTCTACATCATTTGCATACATAATCATGTTAGAGTGATGGTATAATCTGGGCACATCATTTACGGGAAAAGGGAACAATAGCAGCCAGCTTCCAATTCTTGGTATACTCAGAGTAATTTATTACGTGGCTGATGTTTTCTTTCTAATTTCCACCAAATGATCTCTTTTAGAATGATGAGCAGTAAGGATGGCTGTCCCTTGTGTATTATCTTTACTGCTTTCCTAATCTTGAATTGAGAGCCAAGATGAGCACCATGTTACATGTCTGCTTCATTCACACACAAACACACACACACACACACACACACACACACACACACACACATGCACGCACAGTAATTTCAGTCCAAATAATATCACAAGAGTTCAATGAAACATCCTCCTCAAATGATGCCCCTGTGTTAAATTAATTTAATCTCTGGATCTAGTTATTGAGTATTCTTTTCTGTGCATTGACAATTTGCCAATTGCTTGCTTCCTATTTTTAATCAATCTTGCAGATAATTTACCAGCCAACTAAATCGTTTTACTGGCCTATCACACTTCTCAACCCGACAGAGAGCAAAAGTAAATACAATCAGTCTTGTGTTGCACCATCGGAAATTTATGATGACCCCAGGCAAGTAGCTTTCTGCAAGACTAATTTATGTATAGTCACATCTGTCACTGTGGCACTTGGACACGTCTTAGGTTTTTTTATTAGTTATTCCTGGTAACAACCCAGTGAGATCACAAGGTAAGTTAGATACACCCTTTCTTAAGAGGCCTCTGAAATTCATTAGATGCCCACATTTTGAGACTCAGCCTTCAAGTCAGGAGCATGGTCCAGACCATAGATCAGAATAATCTCGAGTCCTAAGACTCAGAATCTCTGCCAGGCCCAAATTCATTATTCTGCTTATTCATTTCTTCCCCTACAATAAACACTGTAGCCCAGAGAGGAATTCACTTCCCCGGGGTCATAAAATAATTTAGTAATAGCAAGATTAGGCTCCCTTGTAAGTTAATGGTTAACACAGACTCAGACAGATCTGGATTCAAATCCTGCCTTAGTCATTTACTAATGGTGTGACTTTGGACAGGTTGCCCAGCTTCTCTTGCAACACCATCAGCTTCTTTAGAATGAGGAAAACAGCCTGGATGGCTCAGTCAGTTGAGTATCCAACTCTTGGTTTCAGTTCAGGTCATGATCTCAAGGTCGTGGGATCGATCCCCACATTGGACCCCACACTCAGTGAGGAGTCTGCTTGAGTTTCTCTCTCCTCCTCTCTCTCTGCCCCTCCCCACTACACACACACACTCTCTCTCTCAAATAAATAAATAAATCTTAATACATACATACATATATACATAAAATGAGGAAAACAGAACCTACACTATAGAGGTTACTATGAGAGTTGAAGTAATAACAGCTCCCCTATCTGAATGTTTCTGGGCTAAGCTGTGTATATTTCCTACTGTGTTTAATCTGCACCCCAGCCTTGCAAGGTATGGAGGCATATCTCTGCAGAGAGCTCCAGATATAGGATCTATACTTGCTGTTATTAGGATACTATATGGTAAAGAACACCAGCTTGGTTGTCTTCTTATCCTGTCTGAAAACCTGCTGTTTATTTATCAAAACACCTTAGAATCCAAAGAGAAATTTTTTCAATTCAAGTTGCAAAATCACAGGTTAATGGAATTTAAAATAATTTTGGCTTAAAATACTCAAGTGTGGGCAGAGAGCAACTGATGAAGCTCTCTGCTAACTCTCAGAACAAATCCATATAATCTCAGCTTTCATATACAAGCATGAAACTCAGCAGATCCAGCTGTCTCCTGAGTTACAGATTCACAGTGCCACTACCTCCAGCACGAGTCAAACTCATGACTACGGAGCATTGCTGAACAGTGGTTTTATACACACAAAACTCTTAGAACAGTGTGTGTCCTACAGTAAGAGTTCAGTTAGTGTCGGATCAGCTTTTTTAATATCCAAAGCTAAGAAGATTCCCCTATCCAGTTTGAGATTTGATGGACTGGTACTTTTTTATGGCCTAATGATACCATAGAGCTTTCCATGGATGTTTATGGGACAGAAACGCATGTGCACGCATTATGGGCAAGGCATCTTTAGAGATAGAAGGATAAAAAAGATGTGAATTTTGACCTCAAAGAGCTTACACTCTGTTGAAAGAGTGGTGGGGATCCTGTCCATAATGCAAATCAAACTGTGGAAATTTTTTTAATAATGTATATAAGTAAAATGCAATAGGACAGGAGGGATCATATAAGGAAGTGCCATGAGAGCAGAGCCCTGAGGGATTAAGTCACACTTCCTTCCTTTTAGCCATCTATTCACCCTTCCTATCCAACAACAGGCTCTAAGTAATAGGAATACAAGATCAATGCATGTATGATCTCCATCATCAAGGCCATTTCAGGTATAAGGAAGAGAGACACATGTAGATCAGTGGCTACTGGACAGTGGTGTGGGTGCTCATAAAGTAGGCACAAAGGGGCTATAGGAACCCAGAGAAAGGTCTTCTAAATTGAATGAGAGATCAGAGAAGGCTTTCAGGAGGAGGTGATGCTTGAACCAAATTTAGAATAGCTTAGGGAGACTGAGAAGAGAGTAGAAGATGAGGAAGAAAGAACAAGCTAGGTCAAGGCATAGAGGCAAGAAAAATGGTGGAGCTTTATGGCACCCCAGCTAGTTCAGAACATGCAAGAGGATAGGGAATGAAGGCACAGTAAGGTAGGCAGGATGGCCAGGACTCTGATGCAGCCAAAGCAGAGCAAGGGAGGGAGAGGGGGCAGCATAATCAAAGGCATTAGATATAAGAGTGAATTACGTGAAAGACAACAAGTGGTGTAGCATGGCTGGAAGAGAGATGAGTCTGGGAAGGTAAAATGGGGCAAAGTCCACATTCCTCCAGTAGAATTCCTGTCTGGCTCTCTCAGCACTGTCTGGTTGGTCCAGTTCTCAGTGATACAGTGTAGTCATTCTGCCTCCAGCAACTGAAACATCTTCCCCTGCCTTACTGATAGTTTTATGACTTTGATTTTGATTCTGGGCCAAACTGGCCATATGGCCAAGCTGCCTTAGTACAGAAACTCTTTGAGCCATTTGCCCTAGGTACCATTCATATTTTTCTTCTCAGGCTTCAGACTTCTCTTCCATGTGGCTTTTGACTGACCTCATATTTTGGCCAACAGTTAGTGTTGGAAAAAGATGGTTAGGAAATAAATACCTAGGAGATAGTTGGTTCAAAATGAAGACATTCTTTGAACAGTGTTCATTCTAGAGAATCTCGAGGACTCAGCAGTGTTGGATCTAGCCCAGATTTTGGCCACATCTATGACTTCTAACAAGACTGGTATTCTTACCTATTGGCCTGAGGTAAAGAGTGGGTGTTGGGCTGCAGCAGCTGTAGAGTGAATAATAGTAAATATAAATCTCTGCATTCAAATGTCTTTTTTTTAGAAGATGATTATATAAGTCACAGAAAAAGAAGGCTCGTCTTTTTATGATCTTGCTGTTTTCTGGGAATTTTGTCAGTCTATAGAGAAGAGTCTGATCACTTTTAGATTGCATTGGATTCCTCAAAAATACTGGCATGCCCCAAGCGCCTTTTCTTTTTTTAATATATCGTCAGTATTAATAGCTGATGGCATTTTTTTTCCTAAAAAATTTAGTCCAATAAATGCATACTATGCCCCCACGTCTTTGTTTGGTGTTATAGATACCAGTGAGACCCTATGCCTTTCTTCAAGGAGATTTCATGTAATTCAGGATTACATAAAACAAAACAAATCTCCCTCTTCTTTATTATATTTAAAGGTCTTTCAGTATCTCTCTTCTTGCTCTAGAAGAGCCTTTCTCAGACCAAGTTGCAGAATCAAGTCTAAGATGCTTTAGTAGCATTTTCTTCTCAGCTGAACAACAAAATCATTGAATTCCTTTGAGTCCAGTGAATCTGCCTTAACAGTCCAGGTTTATTTCAGAACAAAAAGAAATCCACTTGGAAAATGTAGAGCCTTCATAGACAAAATTGCCCTGACTAATCAAGCTCTTTAGGCTGAAACTTGTATTACTTCATACACTAAAATGCCTGGGGTAGGTGGCTTCAGGCTTAGCTGGATTCAATGGCTCAACCAGTAACACCTGTCTTACTTCCCGACTCTTCACACCACCTTTGTTCTGTTTACCTCATTCCCCAGCGGGCTGTTTGCATGTGGTAGCCCCTTGCAGTTCCAGGCTCACATCCTGCTCATATAATCACCCCAAGGGCCAATGGTTCTAGCAAAAGTCCTAGTTTGGGCTTTCATTATCTCAGTGTGGGTCCAGACTGTGGACACGGTGGTGTGGGGTCCAGCTGGCCAGACTCAGGTCAGCCTGGACTCAGGGGTTTGGGTCAGCCCTACCCAACCAACCAGACTGAGGGCAAAGTCAGGTGTCTCCTTACCAAAGAAATTTAGAGTCAATGTTCCAAAAGAAGAGGAAGAGAGACAGAGCAAGCAATAACCACTGTCCACTGCGATTACCTCAATACATTCTAGCATATTGGAAAATCAGGTGGTACAAGTCAGGTAAAAAACATACAACTAAAAAAAAAAAGATAGTAACAACAACATAATTACTGATGGTCAATTAAAAAGTAAAATATGCCCCCCCAAAATTTTGGGTTTTTTCTTGATCTTCAAATGCCTTTGATTTGATTATTTGATTGGATTATCCTCACTGATTTAAACAGATTACACTGCAATTGGCCTAGGTGATTCCTAAACTCATTTTAAACAAACAAACAAAAAAAAGTTGGGGGAAAGGGGGGTGGGGTGGGCACCTGGCTGGCTTAGTCAGTGGAGCATGTGACTCTTGATCTCAGGGTCATGAGTTCAAATCCCATGTTGGGAGTAGAGATTACTCAAAAATAAAATCTTTTAAAAAAATCCCACAGTTCTATGAATTGGTTAGGTTGATTAGTTCACTGTTTTGGAACCATCTAAGGAAGGTTTTTGGGTCATAAAATTAAGTAAACTAACATAGTACTGTGTAAACATTCTGACACTCATCAGGTTTTTTCAGGCCATAGTTTCCCTAAAAGGCCAATCTAAGATACACCCCTTCAGGGGATTCTTTATTTAATATCACTTCATAGAAGAAGTGAAGATGGAATTCAGCCCTATATTTGGATGAAACTATATCATTTTTATATGATTATTTAATAATATTATATTTTTTCTTCAAATGTATAAGCACATTCTCACCATGACTCAAAATATATAAAATAGAAATTCATGAAGGAATTTTATGGGTAAAATGGAAAGTATTCCATAGAAATATATAATAAAATAGCTGAATAAGTTTTTAATGATAAACTTTTAAAAGCAAAATAATAAGGTCCAACTCTGAGACTAGAAATTCCACCAATTTTATTTGATTTACTAGTATGGATCAAAATGATACTTCCCTCAAAAAATATATAATTTTTAGTTTATTTTCCTCTTTATGACACTGGTGTGTTTTACCCAAACAAAAACTCTCCAGAAGATATTTACCATTTCATTCTATATTTTTCTATTGTGCTCATATTTTCTTTTACTTACATTTTTTCCATGGGAACCTTGGTCCCAATAAAAAGCAAAAATCTATTTCATAAATTGACAAGAGTGGCGACTCCTTTTTTTGAAAAAGATCATAATAAACCCAGCTTTATCAGCTTTACAGTTATTTCATAAGCCTTTTTTTTAACTAAGTACTGCCATCTACAAAACACTCTTAATTTCATTTCTGAAATAAAATTTACATGAAGTTCAGTAGCTCATTGAGAATGCAACAACATTCATTGTGGAGTTAGCATTGTTCATCTTCTCATTGTAGCATTTGAACTATTGTGAGGCTATCTTCCCATCCACCATGGCCTCCCACAGGTACTTGTTTTCGCGATGAGATTCGCCAATCTTTCATTATTCCAGAAAAGATAGTAGCCGACTGTCTCTCTCTAGTGGACTCGGTGATCTTACCTTGAGGTGTTAAGAATCGCTAAGGGCTATAAGGACTTGTGTAAATTACAGCCATGCAGAGAGGTGTTGAAAAATCAATAAGTAATGAAATAGTACTGGAGTGAAGTAGCCAAGAGAGCAATGGGTGGGAAACTCCCGAGGATGCAGTTTCATTTTGTCAAAAGGTAAAAGAAGATGTTCTGATGTGTTTCGATAAAACTGGCTTCCTTGGAAATGAGAGGCTATTGGCATAGATGGCGGGAGAGTCATTCCAACGCGCCATAAAATACAGTGGACTGTGGACTTCTTCGTACAACAGTTTAATTTTAGACAACCATGCATTTCATTCTAGTGGAGCAATAAGTAGGGCATTTTCTTCAGCACGTTGGGTGTTTGCCCTGTCACAGTTTTCTGTTCCCTCAATACTTGAGTGCACCCCCATTTCTTCTCTTCAGGGGATCATCCATATCGCCTTCACAAATCATCTTCATCCTTTCTGATCCTGCTTTAGCAATGTTCCCTCAGAAAGTCATAGTGTGGTTGCCTGCCCACCTGCTCACAGAAGGCTCTAGATACATTACAGCCTAGAGGCTGAAAGTCTCTTCTAAGCCTAGTAGCCAAAGGGCTTTGTTTTGAATGAAACATTTGTATAGTTGAGAAGCCCTGAGCTGATATTTAAATCTCCTGGTTTCTTTTTCTTTTATTTTTTTAATTTGAAATGACATATATCCATGTTTCTTGTGTTGATGACCTGTTTTGAGGAAGTAGAACTGATTTTTTACAAAAAGAAGTTCATGGGGCATTTGAATATAAAAAGGAAGTGGGTGGGGGAGAGAGATCTAATTCAGTCAAGTTTGTTGGAGAGAACCTGCTTCCCCCCTGCTTCTGGGGGAAGGACCCCTTTGTCTCTACCCTTCCCAGTGGTGATAATGCCCTTCACTCCTTATGTGTCCATCTGGTATATAAATGAAGCTATCTACAGAGAAGGATCAACCAGCCACCAATTGAATCTAGAGTCCTAGATCAAGGAAAGGGGAACCATAAACATGCCACCCAAGAACTGGTTGAAATGATGGAATTACACTTGCTTTTTGTGTCTCTTTTTTACTTACATGTAGCTTCTAGCCTTTGTTTGTCGATACACCAATGAAACCTGAAAATGTCCCCAAGCTGTCTTTTGGGTCAGTTGGTGTCACTCCAGCAGTAAGAGTTGAAACTTAAAAAAAAAAAAAAAAAAAAAGATAACCAGTATGGAAGAGAAGAGAAGAAAATAACCAAAGTTTGAATAACCAAAAGACTTGTAGTCTTGGTGGTACTGTGACTTGTGTCTTAAAATACCAAATAAAATATTCTACTTACCTATTTTCCCCTTACAGACACCCAGGTACATCTGACCGCTGACAAGCAGAATCTTTCATATCTGATAAAGCAGGGCAGTAACCACAAAGTGAAAAGCATTGAGATGTGAACCAACTACCAGTCTATTCCCAGCCTTTTTATGATATGTTGAGTATGTTTCCCAGTAAGTAATGAACTGGTCTTAAGTATTATTTCTTATTCTATGACTGTGTCTGCCTTTATCATGTAGTATTGGAAATGAAGACATATATACATTTAATAGAACTATGTACACTTCAGGACTCAGGAAACCACTTTCTCTCTGAAATATCCAGATAGAGAGTAAGTGGCTTGGGTAGCTTGAGTTATCTGGTGATTTGACTTCCCCCTTTCACTTACATGAACATATAGAATAAATTGCATTGTTTGTGCCCGGCATCTACTACATTTCTAGATAAGAGCACAAAGATGACAAATCCAACAGACCATAGACAAGTACTTGTGTTGCTCACTATAACCATTATGCTTGGCTGTCCTCTATGTGACATACCCACAGTAAATCCCTGCTAGTCATGCTTCCATACCATGGACATAGCAATACCCATCTGCTCTGACAATTCATCTGTTGATGCCATTATCCATTGTTTATGACATTGCAACCACAGTAATGAATTGATATGTCTTGATCTTTGAAATGCTCAGACAGGAGGCCACACATTATAAGAAAAAACAATGTCATGACAACTCTATTCGGCAGGGGTTGGAAATGTATATTGTGCAGGAAAATGCATTAAAGTTGAGAAGGGTTTTGTTTAACATGATGGTTTTAAAGACGTAAACAATTATGATGGGCAATAACTCCTTCAATCAGAAGATTGTGAAAAAGCTCTACACAGGGTGCTGGTGTGATTCCAAGTCGTGCTACCACCACAAAACACTAGGGGTCACCATATTAATACCAGTGTCCTGGCTCCATTGCCCTCCAGAGAGCCTACCATCCCAAAGCAGTAGGCTCCCTGTTTATTCAAGGAATGTTGCTCAGTGCCTATCTTCATGACGTGTAACCATTTGCAGTTATTTCAAGCTCCACTAAAATAATGGGGTAGAGTCCTCTCTAGGCCTCTTTATGGTGAATGACATTTTTTTAAGGGCCACCTAAGAGCATCAATCCAATATTTTGGGCTAGAGGTAATTATAAGGGGTGTGCAGGCCAATTAACCAAATATAGAACATTTTCATTCAAGAGCTACACAGTATGCCAATTCAAATGTTCTGCTAAAGCTTGAGTCTCTCAGACCAAGATGATACTTTCCCATTTGCCAGGATGGGGGCTTCTGTTGTGTGTTGACTTTAAAAATGAATGTCTTGCTCTTCCTTTGTTCCTCATCTCTATGCTTTCGATCCCCAACTCAGAAATTATTTTCCAAGGACAAAATTTCAGCAGTTGTCTATCAGCTACAGATAGGCAGTCCCCAGGCTTCACCACAGCCCTTAGGCTCAGAATGGGAAACGGGTGGCCCAGGTCCATAGGGGGCCCCAACCTCCTAGTGACATGATTCTACTTACCCCTTTTTCAGCTTTAAAGGATAATCCTACCCACCCCACCACCATAAGCAGGAAGCAGTAGTTATCTCATTTGGGGTAACGCTTCTGAAGGCTGGGATTAAAGCAGTTGAAGATCTGTGAACAGCATTTAAACCACAAAAAGAGTATTGCAAGGGAAGCAGATGGCAGGTGATAATAATGGTAAGATCATAGCCTAGCTAAAGTGCACTTTCAAAGTCAAAATTAATTTCAAAGCTTCTGGATTTGTACATGTTCTCAGTGTTTCTCTTTCATTTATTTACTGAGTACCTAACACATGGAGGCATGTGTTAGGCAATAGGGGAGACACAAATATATACATGTGCAAAGAAGATAACTAGTGGGTACTGTGTCCTTTTCCTTGTCCTCACCATTTGTGCAAGTGCCTTCCTTACCCAAATATATCCCTTCTGTACCTGCCACTTGTCTCCTACCCCATTCAGTCATGGTCTCTTGCTTTCCTCTGCATTCCCTCCTCTTCTGGACTTCCCATCACTTACCTTCGTCCTTCCTTTTTCTCTCTAGCCCATTTGATTGTACATAATTATAGAGAAACTGAAGTGTACTTTGTAGTATGCACTTACCCTCCTTAGACTTCATTTTAAGGCAGGCATTTCTTTCTCTAAGAAAAGAAAATATTGATATGACTTTGATCTTCGCATATAACCTTCAACCAGTTCTTTTCTGTGGGTTTATCAGCCCTTGATAGAAAAAAAACAAGGGATATCCTCTTTCTTCCCCTAGAACAACCATAGTTTAGTGGGAAAGTGGTTGAAGATATTTCTATGTAGCAAATTCTGCAAAGCCCATGGTACAGAAGTAGAGAAATAAATCAAATGCATACAAAAGGTATTTGTTAAGTAGGTATTTTGGGAGACTTGAAATATGCTTCTGTCTAACCTGAAAATTAAACTCTTGTGGGTCTAACCCATAATTCCTATGAAATGACAATGGAGTCATCCAGGGTATAATCATATCGAAGGGTGTATTATTTGCCATTATTTGTTTTTTAATTTAAGTTCTTCCAAATTCTAGCCTATAAACACCATACATAAGAGAGTTCTTTAACTAGAAATAAGGAAGCTTTCATTGTTAACTCAGAGGTTCATGACTTTAACCTTCCATTTCTCCAGAATTGGAAATTCTTAACAAAGTGACCCTTGGTTATTTGCAGCTGCCAAACAGTGGGAGTAGAGAGGGAGAAAAAATTTCTCCAAGGCTCTCAGAGCAGTGTATATTGGGCTCAGACAAAAATTGCAATGGTATGCATCAAGGTCAGAGGCATAGTACTCAAGAAAGAGATAGTTCAGAGTCAGTTATATCATACATTTTGTTTTCTTTTTGGATCTCTAGTTGATGGCAACCATAATATAATTTTCTGATCAGAGATTCCTCCTCTTTACTACATCCAAGGCTATACCTGAATGTTCCTGATAATACATTAAATGAGAAGGCATTAAAACACAAGTTCCTAACCAGAGGTCTATGGGCCCTAGTAATTCCATGAATAGGTTGGAGCCCCCTGAAAAAAATGTGAAATTTGGGGCATGCATTAACTTCTCTGCAGAGTCTATAACGTTTATCATTTTCTCACTCGAGCTACATTCCCCAGGAGCTTAAGAACCCATTGGATGTGAGTGTCTTGACTCAAAGAGGTCTTTCATGACTGAGTCAATAATCTCCTGGTCAAGCTTTATCATCACATGAACAAAGAAAATTCAAGTAATAAGGGCAGCTCGGGTGGCTCAGCGGTTTAGTGCCTGCCTTTGGCCCAGGGCATGATCCTGGAGACCTGGGATCAAGTCCCACGTCAGGTTTCCTGCATGGGGCCTGCTTCTCCCTCTGCCTGTGTCTCTGCCTCTCTCTCTCCCTCTGTCTCTCATGAATAAATAAATAAAAATATTTTTTAAAAAAGAAAATTCAAAAAAAAAGAAAAAAGAAAATTCAAGTAATAATAATAATGCTCTTGACACTGATGTGGGTGTTACCTAGTTGTATCTCTAGGGACAATGTGAGCTTAGTATCCTCCTACTCCAGCAACTTCCCCAGAAGTCAAGTTACCCATAATAATAATGCTCTTAGTATTGGCTGAGTGTTTATCATATGCCAGAGCATCGTTCTAAGGACATTATGCATATACATTTAATCTTTCTCCCAAAGGAACTATTATGATCCCCGTCTTATAGTTGAGAATGCTAAAATACAGAGAGGTAGGCAGCTTGCCCAAGGATACAAGGTGGGAAAAGTGGCAGAAGAAGACATAACCAGGGTCTGGCCTCAAAGTCCGTGGGCTTAACCAAGTGCTTTAACCACTATGCTCTAGAGCCTCTTGGCTGAGGGGTACTCCCAGCCAGGGTTTGCCCCTTTCAAAACAAAATGGAACTGAGAGTCAAAGGAAATGTGGCCGCTAAAACATGAGTAAGAAAATAAAGCTTACTTGCTTCACCCCACTACCCATTCCCAGGATAGTAGCAATTCAGGGGAATATGAGCAAAATGCCAAGGTACTCGTCGGTGCTGGCGAGGGCTCCAGGGGCAGCAGGCAGGGTCATGGGGCCCAAGGGAACTGATTGGTCCTTAGCTTTCAGGATCTGTGGTCCCTCACATTCGAATAGTACTTTCCAGTTGGCAATTCACAAACCCTTCTCTCCTTTCTTTTAACATTCCCTGCCACCTGCAAGGAAGACAAGGGGTAGATTTTTAACAGACTAGGAAATGAAGGCCCCAAAAATTTGTACCTTCCTTAAGGCCATGGGACGAGGTTACAATAAAGTTGTGTCTAGGGCCTGAGTCTCTGGACCTTGGGTTCAGTTTTTTTTTCCACTGTTTTTGCTGCCTGGTCTTTCAGTGTCACTTGGTATTGGAAACTGAAACACCCCATCAGGCAAGAATTCCATGTACACCCAACTCCATGCAGCAGATTTTTTAAGTTTTTTTTTTTTTTTTTTTAAGATTTTATAGCGGACACCTTTTTATTTGTGGGCACATTTTAGGCCCCAAACCGACACAAAGCACATTACTTCCCTCATCTCATTTAATCCTCAAAACAACCCAGTGAGGTGACTGTTATTTCCCCAGTTTCGCAGACAGGGAAACTGAGGCATGATAGCACAGCTAGTAAACTACAAACCTGGACTTCAGACCCAGCTATGTCCCATTCCCCACCGGTTGCTCTTCACCACCGGGCCATGCTACCGTCCAAGGAGACAGGAAAAAGCAGAGGAGGAGGAAATGAACAGCCTATTTTGTATGATGAGCAACGCTTTCTACCTTCTCTGAGGACGGCGCAAACGGAAATCTGTTTCAAGCACCAGCACATAAGGTTAAAATTAAAGAGGACAATTATGAGCGATTAGTCACTGGAGTGGGGCTCCATGGGCGTCTTCAAAAATAGGATCAGCTCTCACTCACTTGGACCTGGCACAGAGGAGCCGCCAGAGAAGCCTTTTCTAGGCTGGGATTCTGTGATTAAGTCTTTTAAAGGAGCCGGACTGCTGAAGCTCGTGGGAAACAATGGCCCCATTTCTCAGGGGCCATCGAGTCAGGCAGGTCCCAAGGATATGTCCTTGGCTCCCAGCGATCGTGAAATCAACACCAGAGGCGCTGGCGCTGGATCACTCCCCTCGGCAGAGCTCAGGAAGGGAGCAGCCACTCAGCCCTTTGTTCCGAAAGCCCAGGAAGCCGGGTGGCCAGTGGTTAGGGTTTCAGCACCTCTGAAGGCACCGGTTCAAACGGCCGCGCCTCCTCAATCTGAACTCACCCTGCGGTCCCCAGAGAGGCGGCCTGAATGGACGCGGGAGGCTGGGCAGGGCTTTGAAAGGCCGGGGGGATAAAGTGCTGGGAGCGAGACCCGGAGCTGGAGGCACGGGCGACAAGCGAGGCTTCCGCGCCAGCTGCCAGGCCGAAGGGGCCCCTCCGCCTCCGGGTGCCCCGGGAGGAAGGTGAGCGCCCGCCTGGGTCCGAGCTGCTGGCCCAGAAGGCCGCGCCCTTGATGTGCTGGGGGGGGGGGGGGGCGGTAAAACTCCCCTTTGTGGGCCCTTCCCTCAGCTTCCAGCATTATGTCTACTAAAGAGTGTTTTCATGTTGCACAAGAGGCCCAGCTCGACCAGGGCCACAAGCCAGAGAGGCCACAAGTCTCCCTCCAAAGGTGGCTCAGAGCCGCGGGCAGCACAGCTCAGGTATCTGGCTCCAGCCCGCAGGGAATCTGGACTTGTCCTCCAGCAGCAAAAAATATGTATCTCGAGGGTTCTCCCTGACAGAGCTATGGGTAGGAGGAAGCCAGAGCGTGGACTGACTTATGGCCACTATAGAAGGAAAGGCGAGAACTAGGGGAAGGAAAAAAAGACAACAAAACAGGTGGAGTAGAGTAGTGGAAGGGAGGGTTTTATGTGTGTGTGTGTGTGTTGGGGGGGGGTTCTTTTCTTTCTTTTTTTTTTCCTGCAGCAGTGTCTCTTTTGGAGATCTAAAATCTGCAAGTGTTACGTCAAAGCTTTCTCCAAATGACTTGATGAGGGTTTTTTGTTGTTGGGTTGCTGCACTCCCGGGACTCATTGGGATGGCAGGATAAAAATTAATTAGAGGCTGTTTGGAGGGGGCTTTGCAAGACAGCCTGAGGCTACGCTTCAGTCTGGTTGTTAGAAGCAATATCATCACCGCCTCCTCGCCGAGCGAACAGACCTGCGCTGGGGCGGCCGGGGGGAGCCACGGAACGTTCAACACAGACATCAGAGCCAAGACTTCCTCCCAGAGAGATTACTTACCACAAACCAGTGGATCTACCTGCTGACAACCTCAGAAATATGTCTTGTTTCATTTTCAGATTTTTAAGAGGGGTTACACATGAAGCTTACAGAATCCTGATAAAACCGCTCCAGGAGGAGGACGTACCGCCTCTGAAAATGACATTCAGGCCAGGCAAAGCCACCAAGCAGACATAAGGAAGGCAAGAGCCTTTCCAGGTGTGGATTTGCCTCCTCTTCGGGGGTGGCACACTGAAAAGGGGACTTCTAGAAGTTAGCACGTTTCCACATGACCAAGGCTGACCAATGATTATTTCAAATTCAGGCCATTTACAGGGAAAATAACCCAAGCTGTCTTTGCTCTTCTGGTCTTTATGTTTCTCCCTCTGCTTCCTTTGCCCTGAAGTCCTCACACCACCTCTCCTCTCTTATCCACATGTAATCCTCCCCTACCTGAATGTACTGGGTCAATGAGCGACCTTGAAGTTTAAATAATCGGGAATTGGCTCCTCGAATCCAGATAAAATAGTTCAAAACACAATATTAGCCCTGACGTTTCAACAGCCACCAGTAGCTCTTCTGGCTCTATATTTCACCCTGGAAATGGAATGCAACGTGAGCAAATTCCTGGGTCCCCTTCTTAAGAGCATTTTCAACCATCATGAGAAGTCTTGCCCACTTCATATATGTAGTTTATCTCCAAGGCCAGCATAATAATGTTAGCTAGTTAGTCCTTAAAACATTTCCTGGGATGCAAACAAAATTCAGATCCCTCTTTTATGGATGGAAAAACTGAGTTTGTTTGTATTTCCCACGTCCAGAAAAAAAAAGAAAGAAAGAAGAAAGAAAGAAAGAAAGAAAGAAAGAAAGAAAGAAAGAAAGAAAGAAAGAAAGAAAGAAAAGAAAGAAAGACATCTATGTGTGAGCTCAAAGAAAATAGGGCAACTCCTAGGGCCCTTCCCGCTCCCTAAACTTAGCTGTGTCCGTTTTATTGCCTATAATTGCTTCCTTGCATCATATTGAGAGGTGGGGAGGTAGGGTAAACCAATGGGAACAATTGCCAAAAGAAAAACAGCAAGCTTTCCCCCAAACAGCTGTTTCCAAAATGAATTCACCATCTGCATAATCTGAAATGGCAGGGCCTCACAGCATTTTAGCCACTTGACACTTTCAAATGCGCCTTCTTTCGGGTGAGTCTTACTCTCCCAACCTCACAATCAAAGTTGATCATGGTGCTTGCTAACATCTTCAGAAGAAACGAAAAGACCTTCTAGCAAGGCTCACCATTGAATCCGAACACTTGGCTTACTTCAGAAGGGGTGCCAGAGAATGGTGAGCCAAACTAACAGCACTTCCATGCCCCGATGGCATGTTCTTACACATTACCGGGAAGACAAGAACCAGTCCCCGGGCACGGAGACAATAGTAACTGGTTACCGAGCTCAGGGGGGAGCCTGAGAAAACCCCTTGCCCGTTTGCTCCCTGCCAGAGGGAGGCAAAAGGAGATGGGTGAGGGCTGCATTCAGAAACTAGGTACCTACTAAAGTGAGGGTCAGGGGGTACGACTACATAAAGCCAAATCCTCTCCACTAAGTGCTTTCAAAACTAACCAGTCTGCCTGAAAATCAATCTGCCGCTTTATAAGCAGCCAGCATATTTAGAACCATGGAAATTAAAGATGGAAAAGACCTATTAAGTCTTCTAGAGCATTCCCTAGGGCCCAGTGCAGACTCATTCCCTGAGGTATATTTGTTAGCGCTATGTCAGGCCTAATTTCAAGTGTCTCAAGCAATGAACATGAAGGAGGCAGAGACAGAGGTGTCTGCCCACCGCAGTGAACAATGATCATGTGATTAGAGTTCTCCCAGCTGCTCGCTGGCCTTTGGCATGCCCGGAAAGGGTTTGGATTCCCCAGGGCTTGGCCCAGAAGAAAGCAGCAGCTTCTAGAAAGTAGAGACATAGAGAACATCTCTCTACCTCTTTGTGTTTAAGCAGAGTAACACGGTGTCTTTCGGAAGCATCCAGGCACCAGCCTCTCTGTAAATAAATTGCCACAAAGGAAGAACAGAGAATCCAGGTGTACTAGAACTCATTTTTTTTTTTAATAAAATAAATCCTACCCTTAAGGAATCCAACCTTCCCTCTCACGGGTTTTATTCTGGGTTGGTCAGCAGTCAACTAAATCACCTTTCCAACTGGTGACAGAATGGAGGAAGTACTTTCAGAGATGCCAGGACTTTATTCTAGAACATTTAGGACCAAGTGAAATGAAAATAAGAGCAGGTGGCTTCACAATAGTACAGTCAAGGGTTTTCTGAGAAAACCATTTCTCTCTTTGTCTCTGTTCCCAGCTAGAGAGGAAGCAAGTGAAATTCACAGTTTCAGGTGGGAGCGTCTTCAAATGGCTGGAAACAGAAGCCAAAGCTAATAGAATCCAGAGAACAAAGGGATCAAAACCAAATACAAACAATGTTCTTTTTATCTCTCAGTTTTGAAATGATGGAGAAAGTCCCTTTAGATATTCTAAATATTAAAAATTCGAAATCTGGGCATTGTCAGGTCCACCTCTGCTCTACGACATGAGTGAAATGAACAGTGAGTCATTCACTGGCCCCGGGCAGAAACCCTGCGACAGTTCTCCTCTACCCAAAGATCGGAAAATTGTGACCGCTTCACATTTCTGGGAATAGGATCATCCAAAGAGACTCTCCTGCTCCATTTCTGCTCTAAAGAAAGAACTCCATTTTCTTTGCCGGATACTTGAAGCAAAACTGAACTTTTACAAGCCTGGAGTTTGACTCACAGGCCCATTCACTCCTGGAGCGCCGCCCCCCACACCCCCACACACACCCTTCCCCCTACAGCCCTCTTCGTCTAAAACATTATCTCATCTCAGCATTGCAGCTTTTTTAAGTTCAATGTCAATAGCTAGTTAGGAGAGGGCAGGCGGGTCAGGGCTTAGGACTCCGAACCGTCCTTGACGTTTCTCTCTAGACTGATGTGCTGTTTGCATCAGCCCAAAAAAAAAAAAAAAAAAATCCCCTCTTAACTATCTGAGAAAAGATCAGAACAGGAAAATGTCAGTTTGAGAGCTAAAAGAATTCTGATAAGAATGAACTGGAAACGAGAGAAAGAATGGAAGAAATGCTGTCACTCTAAGAAGTCTTTAATTTAATGTTTTTAGACAAATATGTTCCCCGCTGAGTGTGTACGTGTGTGTGTGTGTGTGTGTGTTTCTCACACACAAGTCTTCCATCCCTCCACCGCTTTTCCAAATGCTCTTCTTGAGAGAAAGGGCTGTCTATTTTGACTTGATTTGATTTGATTTTTACGGTCTTTCCACAACCTTTCAAAGCTCTGGAAGGGTCAACCTCTCTGGCCTGAAAGCTGTGAGCACATTCACTCCCACAGAATTTCTTCTAAGCCCTGGGACAGTTTCCACTTTCAGAAGTATCCATACATATTTTTAGAGTTAGAGAGATAATTTAAATTCTCAAGCTTAATTGAACCGACAGAGTGCCGAGCGGAGCGCTACAGATGGAAACACTTTCCTGGTGTGACGACCTCTGAGTTCAAATTTAATACCTACATAATAAAGGCTTGAAGATAATATAATGGGCATTGTTTCTCTTGCCCCCCCCCCCTTATTATTAGAGGAAATGGCGGGGTGTTTTTAAATACAGGCTACACGAAACATCAAGAAGTGACCCCCATTAAAAGAGATATTTTTCATGAAGAAAAGGCCGAGTCTTTGATGAATAAAACACTCAGTAGGAGTTAAGTGTTCTTCTGAATGAGAAAAGAAAAAAGTTTTCTGGAAACCAAGGAGCTGCCTGGTTTACCAACAAAGTGTTTATTGAGTACCTCACTCTGCACCTGGCATTCTCCTGGACATTTTGTAGCATCGCAGCTAATCCCATAATAATCCTAAGAGGTGGATATTACTACCCGCACTTTCCTGTTGAGGAGAAAGAGACGAAGTAAGAGTGGGTTTGCCCAGGGTCACACAGAAACGGTGTGAAAGACTCCGGGTGCCAACCTCTAAGTACGGGACATCTCCCGTAACTACTGCGCTTGTTTGTGTTTTTTATTCATTTTGTCAGGACGCCTTACACGTCCTGTATTCAGCTATTTGTAATAAGTTACAAACGTTCTTTAGAGCAATTTTTTCAAATTTAACTGGGCGTTCTGTACTTTTATTTGCTAAATCTGGCACCCCTAACATCTGGGTCTCATGATCCCAAATCCAGAGGTTTCCCCCTTCTTTCACACAAAAGGAATGTTTGGTTGGTTGTTTTGTTTTGTTTTTTTTTTTTCCTGGACATTTCATGAAACAAGCAATATTTACAATAGGTTTGGTGTATAGTAGTTAAGAGTGTGGACTCTTGAGTCAGTCAATTAGTTCCAAATTCTCACTCTGCCACTTGCAAGCAGTGGGACTTTGGCAAGCTTCTCAACCTCCCTGAGCCTTGGGTTGCCTATGGGTAAAATGAGATCAAGAGTAGTGCCAACCTCATAAGGTTGTGTGGAGAGTTTTCTTTCTTAAAATTTTTATTTATTCATTTGAGAGAGAGAGAGAGAGAGAGAGAGAGAGCGCGCGCTTGAGACAACACAAGCGATGGAGAGGGAGAAGCAGGCTGCCCGTTGAGCGGGGAGTTTTTATGCGAGGTTCAATCCCAGGACCCTGGGATCATGACCTGAGCCAAAGGCAGATGCTTAACCGACTGAACCACCCAGACACCTCAGGTTGTGTGGAGATTTAAAAAGAGAATGTGTGTAATAAAATAATTAACTCGGTTCTTGGCACATGGTAGGCATTCAAGAAATATTAGCTCTCACCTATGCCCTCAAAGTCATTCTACGATGGCCCTTCCAAAGCAGAGCTCTGTTCATCCCCTTGCTTTAAGACACTCCTTCATATAGACAGTACGGATTCCTCAGCCTTATAATATTTCACGTGTACTGGCTCCACCAAACTTCCCGGTCCTATTTCCAGCTTCTACACATAGGAGATAGTGTTTGTCAGGATAACTTGTTGAATATAACTCTGAATTTAATTAAGGAAACAACTACATTTTCAGGTTTAAGTGTGAATTCTTCTCCCAAATGAGATTCAACGAGTCCTTGGGCCTCCTTGTCCGCATAGGTGGCTATCAGTTTTGAATTCAAGATGCCAGAGAGCCTAGGATACTCTGAGCAAGAACGCCACACTGGAGGGGCCAGAACGCTAGAGAAAGTGCCTGTAGGAAGACTTTTGTCAGGCAGAGACTCCAGGTTTTGCTCTCCAGCACCCTGGGGCTCACCACCAGCCCCTCCCTCTGACCAAGCCCATTTGAGATGATTCCCTACTTGAGTCACATCGCCTCCTGGCTTAGAAGCAACCAGGCCATAAACACCAAGGAGGAATTTTACTGGCCCATCCCCAGCTTGCCCTTTTATTGTCTGGCATTTCCTGTACCTTCTCTCGAAATTGACAAAAGTATCTTCTACAAAACCCGCGTTTGGTTTTCCGGGCTCAGATTTACGTTATCCGTGAAGGCTTCCTACATAGCTGCATCCTCTCCTTTCACGCTTGCCGGCTTGGCTCCGGGTTCCCCCTGTAAGGCTGAGACAGGCGGGGTCAGCCGCTGTGTGGCCACTTCCATCGCTGACCCGGGAGACACTGAGAAACCCCTAGTCCCTGCTGGCACCGCCGTCCACATGGCGTCCCATGCCCAGGACCGGAGGGCAGGGGATCAGGTGGGAGGTGAAGTCAGAGAGGAGGGTGGAAAACAACCCGAAGGAGCCGGCCTTCCCCTGCGAGAGAAAAGAAGCAGTAGGCCAAAGGCTTGCCTTAGTGAACACCAAGGATACAAAACAGGCCTCTTTATAGACACATGACCTGCATCCCCGAGGCCCTGCTCTTTACGGATTCATGCACTGGCATAAGTTCTAAATTGCTGCCAGTTTCACAACTGTTTTTAATTTAAAGGCCTTCAGGCCATGATATTCCAGGGCAGGGAGAGCTTTTTCGGCAGGCAGAGCAGAAGAACGAGATCAGAGCGCCCCCACGGTTTGCGACAGCCCACTTCGCCTCCTCCAGCCTCGGAAATCCTAGTTAATTTCTCTCCGTTTCCAGAACGTACTTCCATTTGGAGATAAGCACACATGCTGGAAACCATTCAGCGGAGGCTCACGGGGGCAGAGCAGTCAAGCGTAGCAGCTATAAACATAACTTCCTTTAAGGAAAAAAAAATAAAATAAAATAAAAAGGACGTCTCAGAGTCTTCCAGAACTTAAGACAGTGTGTGACGTCTGAACTGTAACATCAACCATCTCTGGAGGCTGATGGAAAGAGATGGGCTCAGTGACACCCCCGGACAAGGAGTTCACTCAGGCAGGGAATGCTTGACAAATCCCTTCAGGGAGGAAAAAACAAAGGAACACTCACCTCACTTTACAGTAACCCAGTTGCGAAAGAATGGGAGAGTGAGCCAGGATAATTATACAGGCATTTTATTATCCACTGCTGCCTTTTAAAAGGCAAAGTATGAACTTCTAAATGCTCTTTTGGGATCTTCTCCACTTTTCGTCTTCCCAGTTTCAAGGAACAGGCCAGAAGAATCCGGACCTTGTCCAGCCTGTTCTGGACCTTTGTGCCATTTAGAAAAGGCTACTCCCTCTGCAGGGACAATGAGAAAAGAATGCCCCAGTTGATAGACAAAAGCCCATGGGCTGCATGTTTGAGTGACCAACTTCTCCGGTGTATGAAGAAAAAGTTCCATCTCCCTCCAGGTGGACATCCCTCTGTGACAGGGCACATGGCACGGCAGCTTGGCAGATAGAATGTCGGCTGATTTCAGCCTGCAGTTGCCCCTCAGAGGGGCACCCTGATGAAATCCACGCAACACCCAACCACGCAAATGGGAATTATACCCCCAGCACACTTCCGTCATTTATTGACATCACCTAGATGATCGTCTCCCTCCTCCCAATCATCAAAGCCTGTTTATCCCACAACATTTTTTGCCCAGTTCCCTCTGAGTGATGACTGCATATTCACAGCCAATGGCACAAAAGGAAAGAAATGAAAATTGGCTTAGAAGGGCAAAATTTAACTCCAAGACCATTCGTAGATAACGGAGGCAGCGGTATTGTTAAAGAGCCCTCACGCAGGTGCCCCCTATCCATCATACACAGACGTGCACTGCCACTTATCAGAGCACGGTGGTTTGGGGAGATGGTCACACTCCCACAGGCAGAGCTGACAAACAGAAGTTCACAAGGCTCTGGAAACTGGGACCTTGCTTTAAATCCTGCCTTCTACAAATTGTTCTAGACATTCCCAAAGGAATTTCTCCTACTCAAGAAGAACACCATATAGAAAGAAGCACAGTGACATGGACCACATAATACAGCTGGAGAGACCAGGATGGCAGAGCAAAGCTCTGGCTCTCCCTGGGAACACCAGCAT
Source organism: Canis lupus familiaris (assembly GCF_011100685.1). Classification (NCBI taxonomy): domain Eukaryota; kingdom Metazoa; phylum Chordata; class Mammalia; order Carnivora; family Canidae; genus Canis; species Canis lupus. Next base: position 79,375,134 of record NC_049226.1, on the reverse strand, counting down.
TGGCACACCAGAAAGGGTAGGCAAGGTAGATGGGCATGGAAAGCTTCCTGGCAACAGTTACCAGCCCCCAGCCCCCCTGTGCAGGTGGGCTTCATGCCCACTCTTGTCTCCTATGTCCTTCCTTCAGCATCTGTGACCTCAGGACCCCTGCTGGCAGGCAGGGCACTCAGCCCAGGTGTTCCATATCCTTCTAGTGAGTCTAGACCAGACTTGAGAGCAAAAGCAAAAAAGAAGAAGAAGAAATAAGAATGAAATAATAGGATCCCTTGTGAATGGATCTAAGTCCTGAATCTCTTCCCAACATGCCTTTAAATTTTCCCTACAAATATTTGGATCTGTGCAGAGCAAGTCTGATTTCGTAGAGAAACTTGCTCTCTCGATGACCCCTGGGTCCAAGAGTTGGCTGGAAACAGAAATGACTGGCCAAAGCCTGGATGGATTCAGCTGGGCTCAGTCCCTGAAGGCTTTGTTCTTCAATCTGTTTATACAGTTTCCCGTAGGAGTCTGTAATTTTAATCAGTAAATATCTCCCTTGATTTATCACCTTCTATTGACATAGTGGTAATTCAAGCAGTGGAACTAAAGCTGGGCCTGCTGTGTGTTTTTTCCCCTCATTGTGCCCGGCCTCTGTTTGATTTTTCTCAGTCCTCTTAGGTAATTGGTCCGCCTCTAACACTCTCTGTATGACCGGCTGTGGTCAGGGGTCAGTGGGCTCCCCCTTCCGAAGAGCAGGATGTTCTAACCAATCACGATACAGCCCCATCTTGAGTTTGCTAAAACCAGATCAGACAAACCACAGACTGATAGGACCCAGTGGATTTCATTTTAAAAGTAGAAATCCAAGATGCTTATAAAGAACTGTTATTCTCTCTAGCTCCAGAGACAGTTTGGAGACTTACTCTACTGATTTAGTATCTCTGAGTTGAGCAGAGAGATCCTCCTTCCTAAACGTTTTGGAGCTGCCAGTTTCCACATGAGCAGATTGATCCCTCTGTAAACATGCCATTGGGTAAGGCCTGGTACTCGTTCTGCTGTTTATTCAAGTGTTTATTTATTTAGCATTGGTACCGATGGAGTGGTAAAATTCACTGGGCACCCATATCCTGATCTCAGTATCACACTTAATCAAAAATGATCTCCTTGATGGCCAAGGTAAAGAAATGAGGACTTGATTTTTAATCAAGTCCTTGAATCAGGTAGATTCAAAGCTGGCTTGATATGCTCCAAGGTTCTGTGCTAAGCTGCTTGTGTTTGGAGGTGGCCTAGAACCACAAAGAAGGTCTCAATGTTGGAGAACAGGGTCTAGATTTCCAGAATATTTCCATGAACTGAATTGATGGGCTGAAATTTGAAAGATACAATCGATGTAAAGTTTTGAACTTTGGTTCCAAAAACTAAATGCCAGGGCACCAAACAAGGGCAATCTGTTTAAGCATAAGTTTTGTGAGACTGTGTTAGTAGTTTTGAGGTCCACAAGCTCAGTATATTTACTGTATGTCCCTCGGCTGCCAAAAGTACCAATAAAATCAGACTGTGTTGGTATGAGAATGGTTCCCTTTAATCATTTCATTAGACTTGACTTTCATTGAAGTTTTTCATCTTTTTATTTCCTATAATAACTAGAACATTGCCTCATATCACAGAAGCTTATTTAAGTATCATATGGATGGACGGATGAATGGATGGATGGAGGACGGACAGGTAACAAGGGAAGAAAGAGATCCATTGGTCAACACCTATCTTAAAATTGTGTCCAGTTTTCAATGCCATGTTAAAGGATGGACATGAATAAAGTATAATGTGTCAAAAGAAGAAATGTCCAGATAGTGAAGAGTTTGAGAATCATGACATAGGTGAAAGAATTAAGAAAGCTGGTACATTTAATCTGAAATAGGAGAAGGCAAAGGGATCTTTGGGTGAAAGAACACTGGGAAAGGGAGAGAAAAATTATCCAGATTTAGAATTTTGAAAGCTGATGTGTAGGAGAGGGATCAAAATAATATCCATTGCCTCAGAGAACAAAGCTAGAAGCACATGGTAGAAGCTATAGAGAAACAGTAGATCTCAGCTTAGCACAAGGAAGAAATCTTTACCAGTTAGAAGGGTTTTTGGTACCTACGGGGAAATGGTCTGATTCTACTGATGGGTCTTTCTCTTTCTCACTTACAGTATCATACACAGCCCCTGCCTGGAGCAGCTCCTCCACTAAGATGCCTTTACAACTAATTGTCAATAGTCCTTTCTCAATGCTTTATTTAATAGTGCTTTGTGTTAAATTTAGTTTATATGTCTGTCTCCTTCACTAAGTTATAAATTCCTTGAGAACAAGGCTGTTGCCTTTCATATTCTTTATACGTAATAGACACTCAATCAACATTTACTTCATTTGTCGAATTAAATAGGACTTGGCAGCCTCTTTGATTCAAGACTAATACCAAAAAATTCGTTTGGTTTAGTCTGAGATCTGTGGAAGCACAGACTCTGGAATGGTAATATAGCAATGTTGGCTCTCCTCCAAGGTTCTGTGTATTTGGGGGAAGTGATCATCTGTGAATCTACTTTTCCCATCTTTAAAGTAGGGAGACCTGTAAATTCTAGAAAATTCATTGCAGTAAAACCCATTTATCTACTTCCCATCCAAACCTATATAAACCAGTGAAGTCTTTTACATATAATGGAAGAGATCTTTATTTTCTTCTTCTCTTAAAGCAGTTAATAGCTCTTCAGTCTTTTCCTAATAACTCAAATCACTGAATGGTTTAGTCTGGAAGGATATGCAGATTTCACCTTCAGATCGTATTAAAGGAACAGAGTGCCTCAAATGTGCTGATAGACTTGCTTTCACGACTGAGTCACAGTGATGGTACAGATGGAGGTGGGGCCAAGGATGAAATGATGAAGGCAGCTATCCTTATGCTTATTCTCTTAGATGAAAAGAAAAGCTCTGATGCAAGCCCTGGGCTATTTCTCATGATTACATCATTGCCTTCATATTGTATTAGATTCCAGGGTGGGGCTGGACCAGCACTTCAATGAGAAGACCTTTCTTGAAGCTTAGCACTTATCAATCCTACAGTCCATCACACTGCCACATTCTTTCCCAAAGGTGGCAGCATTCTGGTGAATGGGAAAGTAAAATGATTTCCAGAGAAGTAATTAGCAAAGTGCACAGAAGCTTAAGGAGGGAAAAAAAAAGGACAGGCTATCAATCAATAAATAATAAAAAATTCAGTCGAGGGCATTTTCCATCCTGGTGTTCTTGATTATGAGAGAGAGAGAGGGAGAGAGAGAGAGAGAGATTCATGAGGACAGGTCAGGTTACCTCTTCTCAGCTCATACTAAGCTCAGCTTCCATATATACAGTGTATACACAGAGTGAGTGGCGATAAAGATAAAAGATGGGAACTATAATTTCACCTCTACCTGGTTTCCTACCATCCTTCTGGGCTTTCAGGTGGGGCTGCAAGATCCCTGATCATAGATGTTTGTGAAGTAATTGCATAGACATTGATCTCTTAATGGCAGAAAATGAGTTAATTCATCCCAAACCCTTCTAACTTGGCAGATAAGGAGTTATTAGTCATCAAACTCACTCTGCGCATTATATATTCTATTATTTATCATTTACATATAAATGAAAGCATGAGCCTTTCACAGAAGAAACTGGCTTACAAGTAAGAGAAAAAGAGTAGAGCGATAGAGGAAGGATGGAGCAGCCCCTGGATGATTCAGAGAATTTCCAACTCCAAGAGACCAGAGTCAATAGTGGCAAGAGGAGGAGAGAATAAATAAATATAGGATTTGGAGAGGAGAGGGTGGCCCAGGAAAAACATGATGGGTTGGGAGGAGTGGTTCTGGTATTAAAAGAGGAAAGGAGAGGAGCTCGACTGATTCATTTATGCATTTATTCCGCAGATGTTTCTCGTGCTTGATAAGAATATGTAGTCATAACCCTGCCCTCAGGTAAACAAATCACATGTAATTGCCAGCTGGAAAAAGTGCTAGGAAGGAAACAAATAGAATGTTCCAGTACAAAATCACGGGATTGGGGGAGAAGGAGTAGGACCCTATTTAAATAGACTGATCAGAGATCTCTAAGGAGTTTGCATTTCAAGTCAGGTCTGAAGGATAAGAAAGCACCAGCCACACAGAGAGAAAAAGGTGAGTACCAGAGGCTTTTGTGAAGGGAAGTCCTTGGCAAATTCAAGGAAGCAAACTGTGAATGGCATTTCCATTTATTGAGTGCCTATCGAGGACAGACCCTGGTCCAGGTGCTTCATGTGTGTGAAAGCCTCTATTTCTCTCAGTCCTTTACATAGGTGTTGTTGCAACTCCCGCTGTACCAGTGAGGAAGATGGGGGGCTAGTGTTTCTGCAGTAGAGGGCCGAGAGGGATGGCTCAATAGCAAGTGGGAGAAGTAGACAGGGATCTGCAGTTTCCAGCAGAGACGCGCAATTCCTCTGATTTGGGTTTTTAAACCGCCCCTCTGGCCTCTCATCGATGAGTAGACAGAAAGAGGCAAGACAGGACCTGGAGGGACCACTTGGAAGGTGTTTCAGTCTCCAGGCAAGACTAGAGGTGGCTGGGCCAGGAGGGTGGCAGAGGAGATGGCGGGAAGTGGTGCATTCGAGGCATGTTTTGGCCGCATTGAGATTTGAGAGGCAGCCAAGCAATGAGGACACAGAAAGAAAACACATGGACTCAAACCTAATCCCAGCTGCCTTCTACTATGAAAGACAGGGAGGGAACCAAGAGAGTGTTGAGAAATAGACTCCTTGAAATTGGAAGACTTTCAGGCCCCGGACCAGGATCCTGCCGCGCTGTCAGTATAAAACTTAAATACCCATCGCCTGCATGTTGCGGTTTGGCTGCCCTAATTTCTCTCATGTTTTTTTGTTAAATGGATAACACACACACATACGCACACACGTCCCTCCTGATCCACTAAGCATTGAGAAAGAGTCAACAAGAAAGGTTTCCTTCTGGAACCAGAGAAGTCTCCACGCAGAGAAGTGAGACCAGCTATTCAGAAACTGCAGTTAGAAAAAAAAAAAAAAAAAAAAAAAAAACGGAAAAACAAAAGAGACCAAGAAGACTAAACCGCGTAGACAGCTCACCTGGGGAAAACAGGTCTCGCTAACCTCAAGCCAATCATTAACCCTGTCCAAGGCCATCGGGACACTCACTCGCTCGGGAATTTTAGGAGCCTGGAAACTAAGAGCAAAGTTTATTTTCAGAACAAGGCCTGAAGAAGGAAGCAAAGGATAAACAGAGACCAAATGTTTTAATGATTTGAAATGGTTTCCACCCAAACACCGTTCCCCAAATCTTAAAAGAACAGAGGTCGGGGAGGACCGCTGGGGAGCACTGTCCGTCAGCTCTGTGCCGGGCAGCCTGCAGGGGCCCCATGCTCTCCCTGCCACAACACTTCTTCACTGGCAATGGCTGGGGGTACCTGGAGGCCAGTTTGTGACTTGGCCAGGGCCGGGCATTGAAGCCTGGTGAGTTTTCCGGGCGGCCATCTGGAACCGTCCTGGCTGCAGAACGGTAGCCACAGTCGGCTCTCCAGGGACCGCCTCTGACTTTCATGCGATACAGTTCTTCATCTGGGTTTTATAGAGAACAGGGGTCTTGACCCCGGAATGGGAGAGAGCACAGCCTTGTTAGCACCCTGTCCGGGGAGAACTGGAAGGATGAATGTGGGGAGGAGGGGGCCCCGGGCAGGCCGAGGCGCGCAGGCCCTCCAGCCGGCCCTCGGCTCCCGCGGGCTCCCAAAGCGCGTGGCTCCGGACCAGGAACCCACTCTGGGCACCTCGGGGAGGGCGGGCGCAGAGGACAAAGGTGTCGGGAAAAATAACTGCTAATATGATCAAATGTGAGTGGATACGACAGGCCGCAGCCCATCGAAGATCTCAGGAAACACAGCTCGGAAAAAGTACAAAAGTCCTTCAGTGTGAGGTAATGAGGCGCGTCTAATTATATTTAAGAAAGAAACAGCAAGAAATGCTTTCAAAGCCTTCCCCCTCTTTCTTCCCCCCGCGAACCAGTCCAAATCCCAAACGGAGGGACACCGTCATTTCAGAGAAAGTGAGGAATTTCTGAGAGCATCACGGGAAACAAGGTTGTGATTTTCCCAGAACTGAGAAAAACTATCACACAAACCTTCCCCTGGCCCTCCTCTCCCCTCCCCCAAAAAGCTCCCATCAGGAACCAGCAGGGGGAGGAAGAAAAAAAAAAAAAAAAACACACAGGCGGCCCCACCATGAGAAATCAAGGCAGTTGAAATGACATTTGACACCGCCAGGCCACAGCTGAAGAACAAGGGAAAAGTTTTAGGGTGACTGTCACTGACCCATAGTCTCTCACTCCTAACCTTGCTTTCCAACATATGTTTCTCATTTCCTTGCTTATAGCTGGTCCAAGCTAATGATATGTGTTTTGGCCGGGATCCCGTGCTTGGCATACAGCCGGTCTTGTTCTCATTGTCCGGGCTACTTACAGAAACCTCTTTCTCTGTCTCTTTCTCTCTCTCAAAAAACCGGCTTGAAAGAACAGTAAATATGCAAAACAGCCCCGCGCTCTATACAGCTACCATCTTGAACATGGCCCCCTCTACCCTAACACACCCCACAATAAAGGCCTGAAGAGACTGCCCACGGGTGAGGGGTACGTTCAACACAAAAGCAGTGGAAATTCAAACAAATTGGCCCATTAGAGTCTCACACGGCTATAAATACAGCTCGGCGCGGGCTATTTTGAGGCATGGTGGCATGGGAAAGTTCTGCCTGGAATCTTGAGTTTGTCAGAGGAGACGGATCTCTCCCAAGACATGGGAAGAAGACGAAGCACGCAGCAGACAGGGAGGAAGGAGGGCATCGGATCTGGTCAGCTCCAGGGCAAGGTTAGCATCAGATGAGGAGACTTGGCCAGGCCTCCCCGCCTCCCCCGGCCCGTTCTCCAGCGCCACTGGCCTTGCCATTGGAGGTTTGGGCTCTGGTGTCACTCAGAGTGTCCATAACCTCTAAAAAAGCTGAACATGCCCTTTTGCTCCTCAGAGGTCAATGGACCATTTCACTCTTCCTGAAAGACCGGGCAGGCGAGAGGAGGAGGGGTGGGAACGAGAGCAGCCTAGCTAGTCTGGGCAGGCCCCAGGCTGCAACCAGCATCTCTGGCTGACCACAAGGGAATCCTGGGGACGCCATTTTTTTGCTGGTCAGACCCCAAAGTGTGGCACCCGGTACATTTATACTATGAAATTAGAGCAGACGTGTGGATTTTAGGACATTGGGACCCTTACTGAGCCTTAGCAAAATATGCAGGCAGAGAATGCATATGCAAATATGGAGAGCTGCTTCACATTTCCCCTCGGGTGTGTCAACAGATGGCAATTAACTGCTAGCAGTTAGGAATGAGTAAACACAGAAAACACGGATATTTCTGCATTGTGTACCTGCCCGCTTTGGGGGAACACAGATTCCTCGGATCCCTCGCCGTGCAGTCCCTCTGCTGGGTCTGCTGTACTGTCCTTATTTTTAGTGGACCCGGTATCTGTTTCTGTTCAGAAAGCATACCCAGGATGACTTTGGATTTTTTCACTTATTTAATAAGACTGAGCACCTGCTGTATACCAAGCACTGTCCGAGGCATGCGGTCGCACAGCCTGGGGGATGCATTTGATCTGTCCCCGACCCTAGTGCAGTTTTCTTAACTGCACATCCCACTTTGCCCAGGACAGCTCAGTTTATCTCTGTTGTCCCCTCTGTTGTGTAATTATTAATAGCGCTTCTTTTCATTCTCCAAGTGTCCCAGTTTGGATGATAAATCATATGGTTACTCGATCTACAGTCCCTTTTTTAAAAGTGCTTTTTTTGGTATGAAATCTAATACACAGAGAGAAAAGTGCAAAAATATAGCATCCTCTATTTCTGAGGCTCTTTGTAACTTGCAAAAGTCAAGAGAGGGTTCCCAAATTATCAAGACAATGGCTTCAGCAGATTAAATTTTAATTAGTTCAAGAACAGGCTCCACTACATTCTGGGCTTGAGTCCTCACCACAGGCTGAAGTTGGTTCTGCCCTCCCAGACATTGCCTGCTCTGGATTTTCCTTGTGGCATCTGAAACCTCACAGGGACTGCCACCACGCACGGGGACAGCTGGGGCATGCGAGGGCACTTGTCCCTGTACAGGCTAGAAAGGAAGAGCCATTCGGGTTACCATGACAACACTCTTTCCTGAAAATCTCTGACTGACACTTCCTGGGGAGACAGGAAGTAAGGACAGGAAGACACCGAGGTCACTCTCTTCCCATGTCCAGTGCTCCCACCTCCCGGACTTGTCTGATATATGACCTCTTCTAGCTGAGTCTTCTCCTGTTCCCATCAGCAAAGCTGTCCTGGGGGCGAAGGCAGCCCACTGCTTCTGTCCTTCCCTTCTTCACCACTAGCCGGTGGAACCTCCCACGTAGCTCAGTAAGAAGCTCTATAGAAGTAACTAGATGCTCCAGAAAGCCACAGAGCTGATTCCAAAGTAAAAGATGAAAATTTGGGGGCACCTGGGTGGCTCAGTGGTTGAGCCTCTGCCTTTGGCTGGGATCGAGTCCCCACATTAGGCACCCCACAGGCAACCTGCTTCTCCCTCTGCCTGTGTCTCTGCCTCTCTCTCTCTGTCTCTCATGAATAAATAAAATCTTCAAAAATAAATATTTTTTGGACAATCTGCACTTTCATAATCCATGTGACGACATGTAATAATCATTCAACAAATGTTATTGGGTGCCCACTGTGTCAGGCCTTGTGCTAAAGATTGGATGTAGGGTATTGACCAAAATGGGCACGGTCTCTGCTATCATGGAGCTTACAGTATCTCGAGGGAGACAGACATTAAAGGGATAATCCCGCAATAAATGCATAACCACGGATTGTAGTAAGGATGACAAAGGAAAGGTACAGAGTATAAGAGAAAGTCCAAGGGGACCCAACTTACAGTTGAGTGAACCAGGGAAAGCCCCCCTAATAAGGCAACTTTAATCTAGGACTTAAATGAATAGGAAGTAGGTAAAGAAGTCCATTGATATCAAAAGCCCATGAGTCACCACGGTATTAAGCCTAACTTTCATATTTTACTGAAATAGGTCACTTCAAGATCAGAAGAGCTTTGGGATGCCTGGGTGGCTCAGTCAGTTGAGCATCCGACTCTTGATTTTGGCTCAGGACATGACCTTAGGCTCATGGGATATAGCCCCCACTCCTCAAGCTCAGTAGAGAGTCTACTTGTCTCCCTCTCCTTCAGCCCCTCCCCACAGCTCATGGTCTCGCTCTCTCTCTCTCTCTCTCTCTCCCTGAAATAAATAAAGTAAACCTGAAAACCTGAAAAGGAAAAGGGATTAGAAGTGTTTTGTGGGTATGTCTTTCAAACCTACAGATTTATAACCTGCACCACAAATAAGACAAGGAGGTAATAGTAGATCACTTCTAGGTTCTTAGTTAATTGTTTGAAAAGCTATAGGTGAGGTATTTGAAATTTAGAAAGTGCTCAGAGCATGGCATTCATCTCCCTGGAGCTTTTTTAGCAAATGTGGGGTCTCTCATATATGAATCCCCAACACCTAGCATGATTCAAAGTAGATTTACATAGTAAGTGCTCAATATACATTGAATGAAGGAAGGAATCCAGGAACAAACGAAATAACTTTTATAGGATGTCTTCTGTGAACCAGGCACTAGGCCAGATATTTTCACAAATATTCTCTAATCTCAACACCATAACATGATTGCACCTTTCTCGAGGCTAGGATTCTAACGTGCTGAACTGAACAATAGCTCTGAAAATAATGATAAAATATGACCCTAATGAAGTTTGGAGAAGCAGATGAGGGAGAAAGTGCTTTTCGGGAGCATTTTGAAATAGCAAGGGAAGATGCAAGCCAATGAAATGAAAAGGCACAAATGCTCCAAAGAGTCACGGAAGTGAGACCAGAAGGCTCTCATGGGAGGATGTGAGGCAGGATGGGCAGCAATGCTAAAACCCACAGAACAGTCTGGGCCCCTGCAACAGTCTGCAGAATGTTTTGTCGGTAGAGATGATGCAATTGGAGTGTGTTGTCCTTGAGACAAACAGTAAACATGCCCTCAAAAGTCTGGGTGGCGGATTGTGTTTGTAGAGAACAGAGAGAAATGAATTTGGGCTCGGTGGAACATTTAAGCGCAGAGAAGCTTCAGAAACAATAATGTTATAAGGCTAGCAGTTATGGGGCAGGTGGTCATAGGGCCATTTTCTGAAACAAATGTAATAAAGGGAAGTGTGAAGTAAAAAGTAGCTCTGAATCTCACTGGTTTGAGAAAGGACATTGAAAAAAGAAGAAAACTAAACACAGAATTTTATATTTTAAGGGGTTCCTCTAGTCTAAAAGAGACAAGTCTTATAGTGAATGATTCAGACAGGAGAGTGTAAACAAAGGCAGGAGTTTATGCTATCAAAGATGGGAATGGGAAACATAGAATCATCTTAGGCCCAGAAATCTCTACATTTAAAAACCATCCACAATAAATTGGGGATGAATGGAAAAAGGAAATGTCTGAATAGGTTCAAGGGGGTTGGAAAAAACCCAAAGGCAGAAATGATTGCCCCTTGTAGGGGGCTCTGCTTTTCCAGAGGATTTTCTGCAGAAATGGACCTGAGCTTAAACTTGGTGCTCTGTTCGGCTGAATCCCGGCAGTTCTGCGGGATGGTGACAAGTTCTATAATTGTCCCAGCTTTATTGTTTTTCCTCCACAAACCTATTTGTGAAAGTGCCATAAAATCGTCTTACCCAAAGCTCTCAGTTTCAGGAAATATGATACACCGCAGATCAGAGGAAATTAATATTTTTTTTTTATTTCGCAGCGTCTGGGCCCAAGTTCAGCACTGAAATGGTTAAAATATCAGCACATTTCACTGGTCTTGGGTTACTCATAAACATTCAGCAAAGCAATTTCACTCAATCGCACATATTAACTGCTTAAGTTCTTCTCTCCGAGGATGTGGGCTGTTATTTTATGCCAAAAGTCCTGTAATTAAGTTTGACATAAGCGCATGGATTAAATATGTGGTTGGGGCGGGGGGCGAGGAGTGGAAGGTTTTCTCCCCTCGCCGTCTTGCCATATGGAGACTGTAACCAAATAATGTGCAAAAATTTTTAAGAGAATTTCCAATCTTATTACTCACTGTTGTTTATCAGGTAAGTCACAAGGCCAATGCACTTACAAAACCAGTTTTTCTTTTCCCCAATCTGGCAATAAGAACAACACAACAGTATTCTTAAAACAGCCCCTGGCCCTCATAGTACAGTCTTTATAAGGCAGACCACAGGACAGCTACTAAAACCCCTCTGATGGGCAAGCAACTGTGGCTGTCGTTTGGAGCTAATTTGTCGGACTGATCATCCAGGCATCTATTTTGAAAGCGGAGACCATGATGAGGGTGTGATGCATCGCATTGCTTTGTCAGTGATGGGAAGGCCTGCACCATTCAGATGCACTTCATGCTGTGGGGATTTATATCATGTCCAGAGTCTCCCTGTCCAAAGGGTCCTCAGGTGACTCTGAAAAGGCCCAAATCACTTAAGCAGCATAATAACAAATTTACTTTCAATTTCTGGCCATATTCATGAAGGTTACTTGTGGTTTGAGATATGAATGCCCTTATTCCTCCTTTCCTAAAAACAGCTGAAAAGAGTTTTTTGAAATGTTGGAAAGAGAAAACATCCTTCTTGAGTCCCCCCGCGCCCCCCCCCCACATCGGAGGGAGCGCCCAAGAGATTACCCCGAAAAAGGAAGTTAAGCGGCAGGCTACCTCCTACCTTCCATCCTGTTAGACTTGCTCTAGTGCTCTTACCCAATTCTGGATCTTTCCCTTCACTGGTTGAACTGAGTTCGCTACCTTCTTGGTGGCTTCGTCCTGCTATACCTTCTTTAAAGTGTCAAAGCACATCATCCAAATCACTGCCACCCTCAAGTTCTTTATACCTCACCATCGCTCTGAAGAGTCTCATCGTAACTGTTCCCAGTTACCTTCTGCTGTGTCCGTATAACTCAGCCCTGAATCTTCTCCTTTCGGAAGGCCACCGTCTGAGCTTCTCAGAACATTGGAAACCCCATAAATCCCCATGTTGTGCTAACTTCTCGAGTGGACTTCTGACCATTTTAGTGTGTCCATTTTTATTTTATAATAGGTGGCACAAGCTGAGAACAGTGTTGAGATAAAGCCTTGATATTTGCTACAGAGGAGTGAGAATAATTTACTTAGGTTCAGCACAACCCTCTGTATTCCCCGTAATTTGAAGGAATATCTACAATATCATTCAAAAGCCCATCCCAAACCCTTCAGGGATGTTCTTGTTTCTTAGTTTATCTTCCTCATTTTATAACTTATATTTCTGCTCATTAAATTACATAAGCCTGTTACTAGGTCCACAGCCTTAATGTATTCCAGGCATTCTGAATTGTACTGTACTCTTCTGTATTATCCCCCCAATCTGGTACAAAATAGAATTACCTTCGACTCTACTATCCGTGTTATTGTTGGAAATTGTCTGATTCTCTTAAATGGTTTTCACTTTTTCTTTGATATCTTTGGTAGTTCTTTTTTATTCTCAAACCTTACTCTCTGGAGGAGCCAGTTCATAAGACTTGTCTAAGAGAGCTGATGAAATGTGCACCCATGTCCTGGAGCTGGGCTGCCTCGGTCATGATGGGTGGGGGGAAAAGACAGAGTGGATTGCCCCTCCCTGAGTCTGGTCTGATGACTTGAAATTAATGGGACTGACCCAAGGCACTCTGAGGGAGATGGGCGCATTCCACTTTCTAACCATGTCTGGTTGCATTCTCCATGGACCCGTCTGCCACTGTCTTCTATCAGTATCTTATTCCTCCATAACAACTCCAAAAAGAAGGGAAAGCCAGGCAAGGGTACAAGACTGGGCACCAGGTGGAGTGTGGCTGGGGCTGCGTGAGACTGCCCTGAGTGGGACATGTGTGGTATGTGAAGAACCCAGGAGCCCCAGCAGAGTTGTACAGTTCTTCTCAGAGGCCTGTTGAAAACCTTCTGCACTTGAGCCTTTCTCATCTGTGTCTCCAAGTAAGAATCTAACTCCATTTTTCCTCTTAGATGCTATCAGGTCTTGCCTCCAGGCTGGGATAATTCTAGCATGGATCATGTATTCCTCCTGCATTCCCTGTCTTCCCTCTGATGTACCCATGGGACTGAGAATCTATTGGGGATGTTTGAGGTCTGTGCTCACAGCTTTCTAAATCTGGCAGTTGCCCCACTGAAGAGGATGGTCATTTTCTCTGCAGTTGATGCATAGTGTTTTTTCAGTTCCAGTCTTCTTGAGTATGATTCGAAATTACACACCCCCATGCTTGTAAAGGAGTCGTGGAACCTAACAGTGCAGTGAATAAGAATGCAAGCTCTGAGGCCCGACCACCTGGGGTCAAATCCAAGCTCTGACATTTATTAGCTGTCCGACCTCAAGCATGTTAACTTAACCCTGGTGACTCATTTGCCTTATGCATATCACAGGGAATAATAGAACATTCCTCATGGGGTCTTTGTGAGGATTAAGCACATAAGGGGTTAATGAGAGAGCCTGGCCCATGGAGAGCCTTCAGTAGGTGTTGGCTATCTTCCAAATATTCCAAGTAATGTCAGCTACATTGTTTTTGGTTTGAGATGAACTGGTCCTTCAAAGACCTAAGATATTCAAGCTCTCGAGAGGATGAATGCTGAACACATCCCTGTCTTCAGGTTGTACTTTTCTTGACAGCATTTAAATATAACCTTTCGTCAAAACTAACAGTCAACCCATGACTCAACCTCTCAAAGCCTCGTATTATTTAAGGACATGAGGACTCAGGAAATGGAAACACCAATGCAAAAATTAATACAAGAATTTAATTTCAAAATGCTTATTGTTTCCTCTGCTGGATATAGATACAAATTACAGTTCTCATATGGGTTTCCCATAGAGGCCAGAAGCTTGCTAGAGTTTCAGGGTAAACCAGCAGCTCTGCAACCTCCAGCAAGAGCTTCATCCAGACTCCTGACCCTTAGCTGCCACACTGGGGTGATTCACTGTGCCATGCCTACCTCACAAGGCTGTTCCAAGCAAGAGAGTAAAAACATTTGGAAATATAATCGTTGTTATGAGACACATAGTTTCTATTAAATAATGTATCTTAAAATCAATAATACCATTTTTTAAAACTTATGTATTTATATTCATGCAGAATATTGCAACATACTCTGGAGGACTGCCTTTCTCCCATCTCATTGTCCAGGTGTCCTTTTCTAATGCCCAAAGTAAGCCTCACTTCTAAAAAGTCACCCTGCACATAGACATACAAATGCAACATTACATTTTCTCTCTTTTGAACTATTAGCTCACTACTGTCATTTTCACTTGCTTTGGTACTTAATTATCTATTCCAGGAGTCAGAGGGCTTTTCTCTAAAGGTCCGGATAGCAAATATTTTAGCCCTTGTGATCCATACTATCTCTGTCATAACCACTTAACTCTGCTATTGTAACACAACAGCACTGTAGACAATATATAAATGAATGGGCATGACTGTTTTCCAATAAAGCTTTATTTACAAAAACAGGTACGACCCATGAACCATAGTTTGCAACTTCTAATTAATAGCCTGAGTTGTTGTTGAACATTTTTATTTGTGCCTCTGTAGTCTACCCAACTGGACTGTCAGAACCTCAAGGACAAGAGTCTTAATTAGGTGTTTGTAATGCCCCACTTCCCATTTCTCCTGAGCCTAGCACCTGGTTCAGTACATACCTGTTGGATTAAACTATCTCATGGGAAAATTGTATACTTATTGTGAGTGAATTAACTTAGGCAATCAAGCCATGCTGAAAGCCCTAAAGAGTTAAATCAGGGAAAAGAGAAATGTTGTCCCTATGGAAGGAGAGACAGCCATCTGCACGTCAAACATATGACTGTAAGAGAAATGTTGCCCACTGATCACTGTCAGATCCTGAAGGAAAAGCTATGGAAAACACCTGAAGACCACATGTTCCTGGAATTTGAGCTCTGTGCATGAATAATGTCATAGAAGACCCAGAATATGGGTAGCCTGACTCTTTCCTAAGGACATAGTTGTAACTCTGAATTTACAGACAGTCACTATTCTTTGAAGGTAACTCTTTTATTATTATCCATAAACTTAGAATAATAATAACAACTTCACTGTTGTTTCCCATATAGATTTATCTGAAAATAAATATTTTTATTTGTGGAAATATGATACTTCAGCGGCAGGGAGAATAGTGGTTAAGAAGAGCAGGACCTAGAGTTACATCTCACTCAAACCTATGAGCCTTTGAGTAAGTCACTTAACCTCTCTAAGCTTCAGTACTTCCTTCTGAAATGGGAATCTGGAGAGGGTTAAATGAAACGACATATATGAAGAACTTAGTATAGGGCTCAGGACTGAGTGAATACTCAGTAATTATTAGCATCTAGTAATAGCAATAGTAGTAGCAGTCAAAATCACAAGACTCAACGATATTTCTTTAAACACAAACATGTGGCCTAAGGATTCCATTCCTAAGCACACCCAAGAGAATTGAAAACTTATATGCACAGTAAAAAATCCATATACAGAGAAACCTGTACAGGAATGTTGATAGCAGCATTATTCATAATAGCCGAAGAATGGAAACAACCAAATGTGCAACAACAGTCAAATGGATAAACAAAATGTGGTATATCCATACAATGAAATATTATTTGGCCATTAAAAAAAAAAAAAACAATGGAGTGCTGATGCACACTACAACATGGATGAGCCTGGCAAACATCATGTTAAGTAAAAGAAGCAAGTCACAAAAGACCACATTTGTGTATATAAGTTCATTTATATGAAGTGTCTAGAATAGGCAAATAGGTAGTACAGAAAGTAGATCAGTGGTTGCTGGGGGCTGGGGATGGGTGTGATGTCAGGGTGAATGTGGAATGACTGATAATAGGAATGGAGTTTCGGGGGAAGGAATGATGAAAATATTCATGGGGTGCCTAAGTGGCTCAGTCAGTTAAGCATCTGCCTTCAGCTCAGGTCAGGATCCTGGAGTTCCAGAACTGAGCCCCAAGTCCAGCTCCCTGCTCAGCAGGAAGTCTGCTTCTCCCTCTGCCTTTTACCCCATCTCGTGCACTCTCTCTCTCTCTCTCTCTCTGAAATAAATAAATAAAATCTTTTTTTAAAACTCCAAAAATAAATAATGGTTATTGTTGAGCAACCAAAAATAAATAATGGTTATTGTTGAACAACCCTGTGAAATACTAAAACCACCTTAAAAGGATAAATTTTATGGTCTGTAAATTATATCTCAAAGAAACTCTTTTTATTTTTTTTTTAATTTTTTTTAAATGTTTATTTATTTATGATAGTCACAGAGAGAGAAAGAGAGAGAGGCAGAGACCCAGGCAGAGGGAGAAGCAGGCTCCATGCACCGGAAGCCCGATGTGGGATTCGATCCCGGGTCTCCAGGATCGTGGCCTGGGCCAAAGGCAGGCGCCAAACCGCTGTGCCACCCAGGGATCCCAAAGAAACTCTTTTTAAAAAACATTTTAAAAAAGTAAATTAACTATCCTCACAAAAAGCAATCTGTAATATATAACTTTTTTCCCCTTGATATGAGCCAGAAGTTTATAGTTTAAGAATTCTACACACACAAAAAATGTGTCATGTGCAGATAGATTTTAAAAGCAGATTACTTATGGGGCACCTGGGTGGCACAATCAGTTGAGTGTCTAACTCTCGGCCCGGCTCAGATTGTGATCTCAGGGTGGTGAGATGAAGCCCCACATAGGGCTCCGCACTCAGCACAGAATCTGCTTGAGTTGCTCTCCCTCTGCCCCTCCCCCTGCTTATGCTCCAGCATGCTCTCTGTCTCTAAAATAAATCAATAAATGTAAAGAAAATAAAGGCATTTTAGCTATTAAGTTCGTACATCCATGATGTTTAAATGTACTCATCAAGGATGTGTATACATAATCTTCATTTATAAACTCCAGTTAGTTGTAAGAATCACTCAGTCAGGTCACCTGGGTGGCTCAGCTGGTTAAGCATCTGCCTTACTCGGGTCATGATCTCAGGGTCCTGGGATCAAGCCCTATGTTGAGCTCCCTGCTCAGCAAGAAGTTTGTTCTCCCTCTCCCTCTGCTCCCCACCCCCAAACACACTCATGCTGTCTCTCTCTCTTTCTTAAATAAAATAAATACATAAAAATCCAAAAAGAAAGAAAGAAAGGATCAGTCAAATTCAATAACTGTGTTGAGAACCTACTGTGGGCTGTACATTAACTAGGACATAGAGACATAGGGGAGAATAAGATCCTAGGATCATGAACATTTATGGTTCCGTAGGTCTCTTTGCACATCACACCAAACAGGGTGATTTCATCTCATTCCGCTTTTCTGTAGTTTCTGTATCATAAGAACAATTGCATTTTTTCTAAATAGCCATCATATTACCCTCTTAAATCTGCCCTTTCACATCCTTCTCCTCAGGGGAGGTCACCCCCATCCCCGGTTGAAGAATCATCATTCTGGATTCTAGAAGTTTCAATGAGTTCAGAATCCCTTAGTTTTACAAAAAGAGGTAAGGAGACTACCAGGCCATGTATGGGTTATATTTTTTCACTTGGGGACCTGCAGTAAATGAGAGATTCTCAGACTTTTATGAACCTAAGAATCCCCCAGGAACCCCAGGCAGGTTCCTGGGCCTCAGCTACAGAAAGGCAAATTCAAGAGGTTCGAGGAGGAGACCAGGAGACAGAATATTTAGCAAGTACCCAAGTCACTCTGATGCAAGAAGGCATGAACCACACTTTGAGAAATGTCACGCTCAATGTTGGAAACCAGTGAAAGCATTGCCAGATGTTTACTGTGCACCAAACTTAAACACGCACATTCTAGGCACTTTGGGTGATACGAAGACATAGAGTCTCCACAAGGAGCACATAACCAGGTCTGGAAGACCTGAAGGACACAAGCATGATAACTGACTGCCTGCTGGACATGATCTATAACAAATGAGTGGCCAAGCCCCTCGAGGCTGTAAGAATTCAGAAGAGCACCACAGCCCCATGGGCCCCAGTGGCTGAAGACCCTTACAGAGGAGAGAGCTTACTTAAGCCTAACCATAAAAGGTAACTGAGATTGTAAAGAGGTGAATAGAAGGATCTGATGCAGACAATGGGGGAAATTTGTCTCAGAGAAGTTGGCCATAGTATGTTTACGTGAGGAATAAAAAGAAGCCCCATGGTAAAGCAGAGTGAGGTCAGATTCTGGAAGGCCCTAAATGCTTTTCCAAGGGACAGGGATTTTACCCATTGTGGATAGGGACCTACTTTCAAACAAGAAAGTGGCAAGCTGAGATCAGGGCTATGAAAGGCTTCATCCAATAGTAAGTCACTGTGAGCATTTTCAGAATGAAGTGACACATAAATAATGAAGTAATAGCAGGACAGAAGTAGAATCCAGAATGGACTGAAACAAGGGAAGACTAGAGATGAGAGAATTGTTTGGAGGGTCTAGGTTTAATCCCCACAAATAGCTTCCCCCCCTCCCAAACAGCCAGAATTCCTATTATACTTAAAAGGGAAAAGCAATGTTGATATTATTTCTTTCTTACACTCACAATAAGAGAGATGTTACTTGAAAGATGCAATCCAGGGCTCCTGGGTGGCTCAGCAGTTGAGCCTCTGCCTTTGGCAGTGATTGCAGGGTCCTAGGATCAAGTCCCACTTCAGGCTCTCCATGGAGAGCCCGATTCTCCCTCTACCCATATCTTTGCCTCTCTGTGTATGTCTCTCATGAACAAATAAATAATATCTTAAAAAAAAAAGAAAGATGCAATTAGGAAGTAAGATGAGAATAGCAATAATAAAGGACACAACGATGGAAGAAAGGATTTATTTAACCAGCCTCGGAGACAGAAAACAATGCCTGGAAGGTGAGACAGAGAAAGGCATGGAAAGCCATGTCTTCTCATCCTTAGGACCTCGCTCATGAGAGCTGGGAGGAGCAGCATAGCTTCCCAGGAAAATGGTCCACAAACACGAGAAGCAACCTTCGCAAATGACCACAATGACTACTCAGGAAAACTTGGTAAGACTCTTAATCAGAAAGGGAGAGCTGTCATTGTGTAATAGTTAATAATCCTAAATCCAAACAATGCCTTGTGTTTAAGGAACTATGTCCTTTGCAATAAAGCTTACAAGAGAAAAATAACAAGGCACTTGGTTCAGGTCTGTTACACAGCTTTTGCCATGTAACCAACCACCCCAAAACTCAGTAGCTTAAAACAGTAAATCATTTCTCACAGTTCTGTGGGTAGGCGGGACAACACACCAGGTCGGAGTTGGTTTGACTACAAGGGATAAACAAGAATGGCCTTGTTCTCCTGCGCTGGGCTCAGTGTCAGCCCAAGTGACTCCCCACCCCATGACAGACTCGCCAGGGCTTCTTCACATGGTGGCCTTGGGGTTTCAAAGGGCAGCAAGAGAACCAGCCTCAGGTCTCAAGCAGTTTCGAAGCCTCGTTCGCCGTTGCCCCGTTGGCCAAAGGTCACACAGCTAGACCACAGTCTTGGAAGGCTCTGCTTGAGAGCACAGAAAGAAGGGGGACTGTCTGGCCATTTGTACTCTGTCTAATATATCATGCTCCTCTAAAGGAAGTGGCAACTGTCTGCTTAATCTTGCTTAAAGGATCTGGAAGGATAAGGGTCCATGTGGGCTTATGCTGTACTTGTCTGAAAGCACATATTTGAGCTGCTGTGAAAGAAATTCATAAATATGTATTACTGATTTTTACAAAGTCTTTTAAAGAGGAGGAGAGAGAAAGAAGGAAAGAGGTTCTGAAGAAAGGAAGGAAGAAGGAGGAAGACATCTTTCTTGGCATATCCAATTTTATTCCTTTGCATTGCCAGAACACTACCAATCCCATAAAGATCCTAAACTCTCTGGTTGTCATTACTTGTCTTGTAAAATAGCCTCCTATCTCCCACACTTCCTCATGGGTCAGGCCTCGGCGCTGGGAGGCGCTGGGAGGCGCTGGGCCGTGTGTGTGTCGGGGAGGCCCCAGTAGGGGAACAGAAGCCCACATTTCCATTCCACACAGTGGTAGTGCTTCAACTGCTGGCGCAGCGTCAGGAAGGCCGAAGATGCAGACCAGCAACGCCCCATTCTTAGGACATAATTAATGCGCTGTTAATTTTTTTTTCATCAACAAAGGATTACCAAAATACCGCATGATTTCCTTCAAAAATGTGACCCTCCCTTTCCTGTCTCATTTTTCTTTTCCTGGATCTGAACGTGGTTTCCATTGGCCTCACGAAAACAGTCATTTCTGTTCATTTTCCTCAACTTGTCTCAGCTCCTTGATCTTAAGGAGGGCAGACAGGCTAAAGCCAACTATCAGTAGAAATTTGAAGGACTGCTTCTCTCACTCAGAGCTCTTCTCAAAAAGTGCTTCTCCCCCCTTGTGAAGCCAGTGGCTTCCTCTATGTCCCACAGCAAACCTCATGGTGTTATAAAAAGCCAACTAACTAAATAATGCCATAGGAATCTTAATGACTAGGGTTATTTGGCCAACAACATTACACAGTTTTTTCCTCTCAGAATTCAAGCATTTAAAATTACAAATATCCCATCCAATTCAAATTTAATTACCAGTGTTCAAACTTTAAGAACTTTCTCGTTTTCAATTATGTATAATTGGAAATAATGAACTACAGCTAAAAGATGGTGATTCGGCTCCTTTTTTTAAAGGGGGAGCAGGAAAGTGGCATAATTGTTATCTCTTCCTGATAAAAAATTTTTCTTGCCGACTGCCTTTTTTTTTTTTTTTTTTTTTTTTTTTTTTACCAAACTTCCCTAAATCCCCCAGGCCAATTTCTCCACGTTTATTTATCATCAACCACGAATGAAAACTGTGATGAGTCCTGATGTCTAAGTTGGCCATAGACACTGTAGTTTCCAGAACAAAAGCCCATGTCTGAGAGCCGAGCCAATGCAAGCTTTGACAATGGCAGAGGGCATGTGAAGTAAGAACTGTCACGGAAAACCCAGGATTTAACAGTCACCAGCAGCCCAAAGAAGCTCGGAGCTACTCCGCACGATCTGTTGGGTGAGGAAAGGAAATCGGATGGGTGGCAAGGAGGGGCCCCACAGTACGTTTGGGGCTTCCAAATGATCCCACTCACAACTTGTTCTCCTTCCTGTCAAAGGCTAGACTTTAGAGTCAGCCACTTCTGGTCATGCTCCAGAGACGTGGCCTCTGAGAAGGCAGGGCCGGAAAGCAAAGCCTTCCCTCAAGACAGCCCTCCCTGTCTGGGGACTGTCTCCTTGAAGTAGGGATGGGTTCATTGTTCTCAGAAAAACCATTTCAATACTGTGCAATCTCGTCCATTGTCTCTAATGACCATCTTTTAAAAAAAAAAAGAGAAAACACCCTCCCCCCCAGTTTTTTTAGTACTCCAAATCACTTCTTGAAGTGAGAACCACCCACCTGTCAAATAGCTCTTATAATAACCAGAAAAGAAAGTTTCCCCGTACGTGTGTGGACACATGTCCATACATGTGTGCGTGTGTTGTTATTCCACTAGCATCCATCAGAATGGGCCACATCTTGTCACCATGGGCAGTTCTGTATACATGGAAGGTTGAGGAGACTTTTCTTTCCACTCAACTTTCTCTCTGGAAACAAGAGTCCTTGTGTCTGGGAGATGCTCCCAAGTTTCATGCAGGAACAACATCCTTTCTATTAACCAGGAAAACCTAAAGCTCTAAGGATTATTCACCTTTGAATGTGTGCTATTTTGGCTCTGGAGTAATCTGAACTCTTTTTGAGGCGGGGGGGTGGTATCTATGCCAACTGAAAAAAAATCCCACTTTATGCTGGGATTGTATTCATGCGTCTTTCTTTCCATAATCTTACTTTGCAGTTTCTTTTTTTTTTTTTAGTCGACTTCACTGCACTCGTCTCCCCCATTCTTTACCCACCTTTAGTATTATAAGGTTTTCTGAAGGCTGAGCATTTCAGATCTGACTCACACTGTTTCCCCAGAATGTATTTCTGTTTACCAAAATCTCAGATTACCATGGCAACTATCAGGAGTCCCTAAAATGTATGTTGCCTTTTCTGTGCTCAACCTAGAGCCGAGTCACTGCAAATGGTCACAGGGATGACATAAGAATTACATCCATGGGGGAGCAAAGAGCCGCCCACCCTCAGCATCACCAATTTCTTTCCATTTTCGTGTGTCTCGGGGGAGATCGAATGGCAAACCTAGGAGGATAGTAAACTTGTCAGGACAGACTCTTGTTGTTTCGCAGACAGGGAGCCACTGACTGTCCTGTGCTGTGTGTGCCCTGTCAGTGGTTCAGGACAGAGAAGAGGAAACGCTGAAAGACGGAACAGGAAACAGATGGGAGATGTGATCTCTCCCAGCTCCCCAAATTCTGAAAAACCTCAGACCAGCCTGGTTGCTTGAAGATTAAGACAAAAAAGTGAGATCTGTGCCTTTCCCAAAGAGGGGCCAGCAGAAGCGGGCACAGCAGGGAGTCCTGTCACAGGGACCCCAGATCCCATTGGCTGCGGTTCAGGGCCAAGGGGAAGTGAGAAAGCTCCATCGAGACTGAGCCAACGTGGGCCTGGAGGTGGGGAGGAGCCTTACACTCTTGCAGGGGGAGCCTCAACCCTCGCTTCATGTTGACAGCTGAAATCTCTGTCATCATGTGCTTTGGGGTTAAGAATACTTCTTTCTTTACCAAGAATTAGGAGGTGTTTACTAAAAATTAGGCCTGCAGGAGCACCTGGCTGGCTCAGTTGGAAGAGTGCCCCTGACTCTTGATCTCGGGGCCGGGGGTTCAGGCCCGGGGGTTCGGGCCCCATGTTGGATGTAGAGATTACTAAAAAGCAAACAAACAAACACCAAAAAAATTAATGAATTTTAAAAATAAAAATTAAATAAAACCTTAAGTCTGTAACGGTGGCCAGAGGAAAGGGAGTCAGTCTTCCACCTCTGCAGGCTTTAGGGATCATGCCAGGAAAAGGAGGGAGCAGAGTCTGGAATCCATGGGTTGGGATCATTTTCAATGATTTCCCTCCCCCAACACAGAGACATCAAAGAATCTAAATGGCATCCTTCAAATTCACTTGAAGGTGCAATTATTTGTCCAAAAATGATTCCTATGCCTGCGTTCAGAGCTCTGGGAGAAATTCTTGAGGTGATTGTTTCCCGGGAGGAGATTAGGACGCACATCCAGCCTAGAAGTTTCCTTTGCTTCACTGGTTTGGCAAAGAGGGTGTGGGAGGAGGGGGAGAGGGGCAGTGATCCCTCCCGAACCACCAGCAAGTTGAACCTGCTTTCTGAGGAGATGCTAAAATCCCAATAGCAACACCATCCAAAAATCCCAGACACCCCTCCCCCTCCCAGAACACCACATCTCACTTGTGACCTTGTACAGCCTGTGGTCAGGAAAGAGCCTTTGAACACATCTCCAGAGCTGCCACGATGAGAAGGTCTTTGATTACTCAGTTCAGCTGGTCCTCCCTCCTCTGTAATTCCCTACTTCCCTCCCTCAGCCCTCTTCACCTTGTCCGGTAGCCCAGGCAGGTTTGGGGGTTTTTTCAAGGCAACCCATTTTTTTTTCTCTTTTCATTTTCCTATA
Organism: Canis lupus familiaris; assembly: GCF_011100685.1. NCBI lineage: Eukaryota > Metazoa > Chordata > Mammalia > Carnivora > Canidae > Canis > Canis lupus. The sequence goes on along the minus strand of NC_049226.1, from coordinate 79,351,407 downwards.
GCATCCTAAACCTCAAGATGCAGTTAACGCTAATCCTGATTTATTTAGGGTTTATCTGCATTATTAATTCTGATCATGAAAAAAAAAAGTGCTCCAGGCCCTGGTTTGTATACAAAGTTTGGGTGTTTGTGAAAGGGGCCAGCAATCCCTGGGAAACCGATTTCCTTTAGCCATCTTTTAAATGCAAACAACTCTTTTGCTAGATTGAAAATATTTCTTGAGATGGTCCTCTCCTTAACAATTTCATTTATTATTATCCAACACCTCCCCCCCAACACCCCGCCAGTCAATATCCTTTGAAGCTGCTTCCTGCATTAATCTGGACTTAATATGGATTTAAACATTTACAATGGAAAATAATTTGGGTTAAAAAAAATAATCTCCCCTGATAAAGCTAGAAAACCCCCACGACTGTCAGCATCTCTGACAGCCAGGAATAGAATGAGATTCTTGAATATGCATATTGAAGAAAAGGAGCAGCAAGTCTACCAGGGTGTATGTTATATTTTATATTTGTCAGCTGTTATGACTGGACTGGAGCTGAGTGATATCCCGGGTCTTGACTTGTTGTTTGAATGAATTCATCATCACTCAGAACATAGGAACTGTTACTTGGTACCCAGAATATACTCAAAAATGCCTTCCGTTGGAGTGAAAGAGAGCTGTCTCTCAGAGGTAACAGCCTGCATCCATCACTCCCAGCCGGGCTGCTCAGGAGCTAGGGGGTTCCAATGCCCCCTCCACCATCCTGTCCAGTCTTGCATTTTCCACTTTACTGACCAGTAGAACACTGGAAATAGAAAGTTCATATTTCTCTGGGCAGTCCCCCAGCGTGGCCACTGTTATCAAGGGAATTCATCCTGGATGAAGGAGCCCAGGGGACTGGAATATTTTCATAGGAACTTAAAGGAATTCAAATCAGACCTCCAAGTCTGTTTTGTCAGATCTTGGAACTTCAGGCTGACCTACAAAGGTTTTGATTTCTTAGGGTCTTGCAGAATGAGGCTAGACTAACCCCAAGAAGCACCCCCTTTCAGGGATGGGAAATAATGTGGCATGGATGCCATCATGCCTCATTCCTATGCCCATGGCAGATATCACTGATCAATCCCAACATCCTCTTCCATTGAGCCAGAAGGCAGCCCCTGCATCCTTCTCAACACAAGGCCTCAGGAGGCACTGCCTCTTGTTTGGGACACACATTGAGAGCTACTTGCCGTTGCTGCTGGGCCCTGTACTACTACTTCAGAAGACTCTGAGCTGATCTCCAGGCTTTCAGCATTCCCCTTCAGCCTAGCTTGTGCACCGATACTGGTTGTGTTCCTGTTCTAGAGAATATGGCCCCGTGGTGTTAGAAGCAAGTCTGACGTGAGGGCATATAAATTCATTGTACAAATTTTAGAAAAGGCAGATATACAAAAAAGTGGACAATTAAAATGACATAATTCCCTTAGGATATACATATTGATGTATATGCTTCTCTTTTTATAAAATATTTCTTTTTTTAGTGTTAAAAATTCACATATACTTAAAAAGTGAGTGAATTTTATAAGTTCTTACCTATAAATTGCACCTTAATAAGCTGATCACCTATCTATATATTATACATTTAAAAAAGTGTATGTAGTGCATCTGAACTTTCCGTGCATTTTAAACCAAAATATGGGTTTCATATTTTATATATTCTATTGAAGAGTCCATAAACGTTATTATCTGTACACTTTTAGATCCTAAAATATAGTTGAACAGTCTTAGGGCATATACCTACACTTCCAGCATTCCAAGGATATCTCCATGTGTTTGCCCATTCTTTTTTAAATTTCTTAACAGCTTTATTGAGGTAAAATTTACATCCCAAGTAATTTACCCAAAGTGTGCAATTTCATGGTTTGGGGTATATTCACAAGCTTTTAACTAATATTTTTAACTAGTATTTTTTTGAAGTAGGCTACACACCCAGCATAGGGCTTGAACTCACAACCCTGAGATCAAGAGTCATCTGCTCATCCAGGCACCCCTAATTAATATTTGATTTTGCACTGTTTTGATAAAGATGCGCAAATGTTTTTCCAGTTTATTTCATGTATTTTTACGTCTGTACCATGCTATTTTATAAGCCAGCCCAAGACAGGAACTATGCGCTCTATTTCTTTTCTGTTATGATAATAATATTAATTAAAATTACATCAGCTGTTATTTACTATGTATTTTTTTATTTCATCTGCAAAACAATCCTGTGAGGTAGCTGCTGTTATTTTCATTTGCTGTTAGGGAAACTGAGGCTCAGGATGATGAAGAAACTTGCTGAAGGCCACTCATCAGTGACCTGGTAGTCACTGAACCACATTAGCCCCCAGCTAAAAGGCATTCTTAGAGGCCAAGTTAATGATACCATCTACCTGCCATTCTGCTCACCTTGGTCCTGGCAACCTGAATGAGTCTCTGGGGGTGAAGGATCAAGTCAAAATGTCTCAAGTCTTCATCCCCTGGCACTTGTGATTGCATCCATTCCATTGTTCTCTTGGCAACGACTAGCTCCCCACAGAGCTCCTTCCATTTGGTAGAAGAAATCACTGGATATCATTTTTGGAATTTACCATTTTGGAATAAAACTTTAGAAGAAGTAGTTAAGGCTAACAAATTAGGATCTTCTCAACTCCCAAAATGTACCATTCTGTAGAGCAGCGTGACAAATGGCAGGATTGGAGAACTCAGGCTTCCCATTTGGGACTTCTAGAACTGTCCAACTAGCTTCCTAATATACGCTTGACTGTACTGTGCCGTCATCTTCAACAATAAGGCAGGTTACATTCGTGACTCTACATATCACAATGAAGACACTCAATAAATATTAAATAATAATTATTGTTTCTTTCACATTCACTGACAGGATAAAATCCCAGTAAAGAACCTTAAAGGTCTAATTACTTCATTGGCATTGAAACCAAACTGCTAGTTGAGAAATTAATTGTGGAGCCGTCGGAGATGGAGTAGTAGGAAGTTGTTTTGAGCAGTGATGTCAGTCTGAAACTCCGAGGAAGATGTGGAGCAATAAACACCAACGCAAACTGCCGAAAGTAGCTGAGGAGGAGGAGATCAGATGTGCAGCTGGCACCACACAGACTTCTGTTCATTTACTGATTCCTTGGGCACACAAAATACATGTGGAGTGAGTGACCACCTGAGTTAATTAATAAGCAGAAAATGTCTCTAGAGATATTTAGAACCATGTGGAGATGATCTCCAGCACAAATGAAGACCCAGAATATTAATAACCACAATTATAAGAGTAATTAACATTAGCTGAGCACCAGCTGTGAGCCAGGTCCTATTTCAAGTGCTTCAAATATATTATCTCATTTAATCCGTATCACAAGTTGTATAGCAAATATCATCCTCATTTTTAAAATTAGAAAATGGAGGCACAGAAAAGTTAAGTAATATCACATCCCAACATCACACAGTTGAGCCGTCCAAAAAATAAATAAATGAAGAGTGCTCAGTTTCAGCCAAGTGAAAGTATATTCATTGTGCCACTTCCTAATCTCTTAAGAGATGACTGAGTTTCCAAGACCCTAAAGAAATAACCAGAGATCGCCCAGTCCGTAGTCTTCAGACTGCTCCCCTGGAACCAGGGGAGTTGCTTCAGAGGTCAGTCCTACCAACAATAAAGTATTTGTGCCAAACAGGGATGAGTTCAGCCTTTGCTGCTTGAACCTACTTTAGTTATAGGATTTCCACATAACATTTTGTTTTCATACAAAAGAGAGAAAGAGTATTCCATTGGTATAAGTCTTAGGCAGGCAAACATTTTCTTTAAAGGGCCTGATAGTAAATATTTTAGGCTTTGTGGGCCACACTGTATCATGGCAACCCAACTCTGCTGTTATAGTACAAAAGCAGCCATGGACAGTATGTACATGAATGAATGTTGCTGGGTCCCAATGACACCTCATTTATAAAAGTAGCCTCTGGTCTAGGCCATCCACCTCTGGTCAAGTGGAGTTTGCCCAAACTTTTTGAATAGGGGTTATCGTGCCTGCCCACAAAAAAAAAAAAAAAAAAAAAGTATACTGTCCAAGACCCCTATATTTATTAGTACTTGTCATCTATCAGAAAGTCCATGCCATAGTTTAAGGAAAAGGAAACTAATGTGTATTGAATGTGGATTTTGTGTCAGGTAACCTGCTACTACTGGTTCTCCATCTGAATTGATCCTCATTGTAATTATGAAAAGTGAACTGAATGACCCCCCCCCCCCTTTAACAAAGAAGGACACTGAGGCTTACACCATATTGACATGGCTTAAAGCCACATTGCTGCCTTGTGACAGACTGGAAGGTCATCTATAAGTTACCCACTGGCGATTCTTCTCTAGGGAAAAGCAGTCAAGTTCACATCATAACCTCACTTTGCTGCCCCCTAGATACTTCACGAACATCTCTATTAAATTAGGGATTTCTATATGAGTTTTCCCAAGGCTTACCACGGGAAGTGGATAACCTTGCAATTTCAATAAGCTATTCTCCCAATTATGCTTATAGTCATGTATTGTCTATCTTACCAGGTTGCATTGGGGGTGTGTATTAGGTAGTGATCCTCCATGATTCATACGTCTTTTGTCAAGATCATTTTTCATCTCTATACTTTACTCTCTACCTCTTGTACTTGCCTCTCTTGAATTCATACTGTGCTGAGAAATTTTGGAATTCTAAGTCTTCAGTAAACTCATTTTCTTCCAAACATCCACTGGCAGTACTAGCTTGGTTATATGCCACCAGTAGATAAAGAAATTTAATTTCTTCCCCTGCATGGGATAGGTTGAAATTTTGAGGCTGAGGTATTGATGGTTGGTGTACTGAATCTCTTCCAGAACACACATTTATTGTCTTCCTTCGTGTGCACCAAAATGCCTTGGAATGAAGGACCTTTTACATCTATTTTCAACTCATTCTGGATCGGTTTCCTTTTAAGAACCATCAGCCCCATTCACCTGGCAATCGGAGGTTGGTGCCAGAAGTCAATGAAAGCATAGCCTCTGGTTATGCATAGCTCTCAGATCCAAAAATCCAGGTCTGTGAGCCACCATAGCTTGCCTCCACAACTGAACTGTAACCCAGCTATGTGTAAAGCAGAGGAGAAATCCATCACACGTGGAAAACTTAGCCATCAATAAGCAGCTCTGCAGGCCTTTCAGTTGAGGACCAACCACAGAACTGGCTCTCCATCAACAATCAAACAGTCTTTAGCTGTGATCAGCCACTTCCGTCACCTCTGAGACTGGCAGATTTCCAATAAAGCCAATAGCCCCCTCCCCCAGGGTAAGGTCATCAGCAGGAGGCAGGCATTGTCGTTTAGCCAAGCAATTTGACAACAGTGTTAGCTTACACTCTATTAGCCAGCAGCTACACCCTGACCCCTGACCCTGACATTGACCTCAGACAGACTTCTCCTGAGGTAGACTCTGATCATTTGAGGTGGCCCGCCCTGCTGGTTAGCATGCGAGAAGGCCCATCAGGACCAAGCAGGGCTCCCTAGTCACCCCCACTCCCAACAGGAGGCTTGAGGCTTGAAGTACAGAAACAAGCCAGAGTTGAACCCAAGATGGCAAAGGTGAACATTCAGAAGCATATCCATCAGCAGCCTGTCACCAAAGGGCGATGTAAGAACTATGGAAGCTTTCAGCGCAGGGGTAGCCATTGTCTCCAGACAGTTCTGCTCCTTAATGGAAAAGACATATCAAAATATGGCTTACAAAATACAAAATAATGGACTGAGATGTACATTATATGAGGGTGTTAGATTGCAATGTACTTTACAGTGGGGGAATTAGATTGAAGTGTTATGCCAGGGTAGTTAGGTTGAAATATGGATTATCCTAGGAATGTTAGCTTGAGATGTGCTTTATAACACAGTTGTTAAATTAAGATGTGCTCTTCAGTGCAGGCATTAGCCCGAGATGTGCATTATAGCAAAATTGTTAGGGGAAGATGTGGATCCCACTTTGGGAGGGGATAAGAGAGGAAAACACCCTGTGTTGAATATTATTCAAGGTTACGGAACGTCTTCTGCATTACGTGGGTTGCAGGGCTTTGAATGCGGGGGAATGAGAGAATGCAATATATAATGTTCCTTCCCTGCTCCCTTCTCCCAGCCAAACAACCTGCCACTTTCCCCACTTTTCCTGTTAGGGACTTACAGGCCTCCCCCATCAATAAAAACATTAGCTCACTAAACAGCCTGATGGCTTTTCCTTCCCTGGCTTAACCCTTCGGGAGCTGGGGTTTCCTTTGGATTTGTAAAGATATTGATCCTGGATAATGTTTGCTTTTCTAACTCTCTCTTCCCTAGACTTGATGGATAGGTTCAGGGCTACATCTCGGCAGCCCATGCACCGCAGCTACCCAGGGAAAGGGGAATGGGAAGCAAGGCGAGCGTTCGGTAGTTAACACCATCGGAATGCTTTTTCTGGGATGGACAGGCTGGGGAGAAATGTGAGGGCCACAGTCACTTTTAATCAGCACAGGATTTCACTTTTGATTTTGCTCATTCTTGTCCTGATCCCTCCACCAATATTTCTTTAGTTCAACTCAAAGCGTTGTATAGTTTCTAATTAATATCAGATGCTATCTCGAGGTTGGCTGCCCTGAGTTCCATTTTCAAAGACCGCTTTTTCAGTTAAAGAATCTCTAGCCTTATCAACATGGATGAATCCCAGTAGCTATGTTGTTTGCTTGCAACGCTGGCCGAGGTGGGGACGACTTTAATAAACCCTCACCATAGATATAAATCTTACCCAAGAAAAAGAAGTGAAGAGGAATGGGAGCATCATCTCGCTCATTAACCACTTGGCCTACGAAGGTTCGCTGTCTTCCCAACAGTGTTTTTGTTCTTTCTTCTCTTCCTTAGTTCAGAAGATATAATTTACAGCCTCCAGAAGTCTAGGTGAGCGCAATTGGATGATGTCCAGCTTCGCCGGAATCAGAGAGGTGAGTTCCAGCCTTCTTGTTTCTCAGTGAAAGAAAATGTTATACCAGGTGAGTCAACTCAGTCGAAAAGACTAACCTGCCAGACAAGGGCACCAAACAAAACCAAACAGTTCAAAGGAAATTGCAGTGTTACTAGACACCTCTGCATTGTGCCCTGCGGTTCCAGGAAAGAGGCAAGTGGGCACTTCTGTGTGCATTTTGTCAGGCTCTGTTTCTCTAGACAGAAAAGAGGGTTTGCTGCGGGACAACAGCACTTTACCTTCCCTGGCGGAGCTTGCCATGGGCAAAACACAAGGAATAGGAGAGAAATATGCTGGCCAGGTGAAAAGCAGTTTCACCCACCCTAGGATGTCTTTCCCAATTTTAGCCCATCAGTATTCCCGCTCCTTCTCTCAGCATTTTTGGGGTATGCACTCTGGAAGTTTGCTGTGTTCTTTTCTCCTCTTGGTATCCATTCCTGCCTCATTTTCTAACATCACATTTTCCTTAAAAATAGGCTATGAGAGCTATTTCTGTCTGCTGTCAAGGGATCTGTCCAGCCAGACTCCCACGGGATGTAGGAATGAGTTTAAAACCAATCCCGAAGAAGAAAGAAAAGAAAGGGTTGGCTTAGTCCCAGACTCTGTTTTTAAACAAATCTGTTGGGTCAAGTGATGTATTTGTGGCCCTTCCCTAGAAGGGGAATTACAGTATGGTACTCTTGAAAACCCTCTAAAATCCCACCCCAAAGAAGACACCACATAGGATCACAGGAGAATCCTGGTGGCCTGGAGGTTGGAAGCAGTTCTGGAGTCAGTCCTAGTCCATCATTTGCTTGCATTGTGGATTTGGGCAAATCACTGGACTTTTCTGAACCTCAGTTTTTCCATCCATAAAATGGGTTTGATGGTAGTAGCCACCTCACAGGGATATTATGAGGGACAAATGGGCTAATGTGTATAAAATGCTCCGTCTTTGGCCTGCCACAGGGTAATCACTCCACATGGAGTGGCTGAGAACTTTATAATTTTATCACCATACCAGCAGCTAGCAGGAGCAATGTGCCAGTTTACCACGGGCTCTGACACTTGAGTGTCATACCACCACCAGCACTGACTTATCACATACCACGCCGACCCTCATGTGTTCATCAACCCATCTAGTTTTAAAAACATGCTGTATCCCTCAGCCTTGCCCCTTTCCAAGACTAGGGTTTATGAGGATTTTCTCTGCAGAGGAAGAAGGGCAGCCCTGCCAATGAGGGGCTAGACAGATTAGAAGGGCCTCATTGATGGAGTATAATCCCCCTCTGTACTCACCGGTAACTATCCATGATTGTATTTCAAAGGTAACTGTTCATCTCCACCGTGGGGATTGGCGTGCACTCCACAAATAGGGCCTAATGTGATCCGACAGGCCTGATTTCTCCAGATATATATTAAAACAACATGCCCAGTGCTGATGGCTCCAAGGTCCTGACCTTTAGCAAGAACTTATGACGTAAGGCAACCTGCCCAGGAGAGCAAGTGGAGCAGAAGGCCAGAGGGACAAGGTCATCAGCTAATGAAGTGGTCAGCATTGAGTTTCTGTCACTCAGCTGGTTAAGAGGAAACTGAGAGGGAAGTAAAAGAAAATGGGAGCATTTGAGAAACAAAGAGAAGGACCACGTTTGAGCTGATGCTCCAAAAGTGAGCAGATGTTGTCAGAACCAGGCTGAGGAAACGCGGCCTGTCTGAGCCTTCATTATAGCCTCGCTCAATCCTACCTGCTGAACACAGGCTGGTCAAAAGAACATTGGGAAGAAGCTAATTCTGTACAAATGCCAAGTTAGAATGAAAGTGAGCAGCTCCTAAAGCAACCTGCTCTTTGGTTCCTATCAGCCCCAGACATACAGTAAGGACAAGTGGTCAAGAACATGGGCTTCGAGATGTGTTCCAGGCCTGTTCCGGGTACACTACCCATTGAGCTTCAGCATCATTATCTGGAAAACTGAAAATGGTCCCTACCTCAAAGAGGGGTTCATAGAATTACAGGAGAAAATTCATATCAAAGGGCATAGCATGATGTTTGGCATAAAGTAGTCACTCAAGTGTCAGCAGCGACCATTGTTATTCTGTAAACACAGACAATCTCAGACAGAGAGTGAGTGCCTGGTTTTAAAAAATGGGTAGTAAGTCGTGTGTTACAGACTACGAAGTTGGTTCCACTGGTTTCACACTGGGAATTCTAATGTTTCCCATTAGAGGAGCACTTCAAACTTTTGAATGACTCGCCTGGTTGATGAACATTTATTGAAAATTACTGAGTGCTGAGCACTGTCCTTGGTGACGCTGAATCAACTTTGTTCTTCACCACCTTGCTGGGGAGATGGAAACATCGAGACTCAGAGCCTAAGTGGTAGTATACTTCGAGAATGTAGCATGGGGTAGAGACAACGACTCTTCTTGAGAATATCAGAGAGAAGTCAAAGAGAGGAGGACATTCATTCCTCTTTCATCACTTACTCCTTCAGATGATGCCTTAGGGTGCATAAAGCTGGTGTCACTCTCCCCATTCATTTTATGTATGAAAAAGTTGAAATCCAAAAAAAAAAAAAAAGGTTGAAATCCAGGCAGGTTACCCTTGCTTTTGTTTGCAGCAGTTCATAGGAGAACTGAGACTGTTACCTGAGTCTCCAAGCTTCCAGAAGGGAGATTCCTCAGCAACATCAGGATGAATTATGCCCACTGATGGCCATCTGAGATCCAGAACCATTTCTCCTAACTGGCATTATCATCGTAGCCAGATTAATAATCCAACTCTTAAGTCCCAGTGCACAGAGATACAGAAGGCTTCAGTTCCGTTGCTGAGTTATTCTAAAGGTTCTTTCAAAGCTTTACCCTCTTACTTGTAAAAGTGAAGTGCTCTCTAGATCAGGGGATGAAAATGATAGACTGAGGACCAGCATGCTAATCTCAGCAATACCCTGGTTTCTTTCACATCCCGCAATCACTGATGTTTCAGGTCCCCAGATTAAGATACTTATGTTACCTGCCCACCTCTACTTTACAAAGATGATAGGAGGATAAACTGAAGGCATTGATCTGGGGAAGTACTTTGAGTGTTTAGTGGGGAACATAAAGTCCCAGTGGAAGTGATTATCAAATTAGGCTGTGGCAGCCTAGGAATAAAGACTTAGAGCGTCACCAGGGCCACCAACCCCTGTGCTGGTCATGACCCAGACAAACATCCTTCTCAGGATTCAGTTCCTTGGGACTTTTCTGGGTTTCGAGACTCCAGTGGAACAGCACAAATACGTACCATTAACCAAAGCTACTCTCTTTTTTCTTTCAAATATGGACCTAGCCTCAAGCTTTTTTCTGATTGTGGAGATAGTATATAGTCTCTTTTTAAGATGCAAGCAGTTTATCAAAGTATAATGAAAATTAAAAACACCCAAAATTCCACCACCCAGAACAAACACTATTAGCTTAGACTACCTCCTCTCAGACCTCTCTTCTGCACACATATGCATATATGTGTCTTATTTTATGTTACTGGCATTATATCATACATGCTAACCGAAACAATAGACCATGTCATTGAATTATAACTTCACGTTAGATTCATTTTCAATGACTACATAGTAGTCCACTGTTGGGTGTACCATCAGTTACTTAACTAATGTCCTACGGAAGGCCAGTAATGTTGCTATGAACACTACTCTAATGAATATCCTTATGCTTAGTTAATCTGTCCAATTATTTCCTTAGGATAAATTCCCACAAGTTGGAACTGTTAGGGAAACTACTCCCTTCACCCACTGTTAAGAAGGATTTACCTGGAGCAATGAGGGAATAGAAGGGCAAGGACTAACCACACTGGAGAGTCCCTTCAATCCTAGTGATCCTCATCTATTCATCCATGGGAAAATGAGCATGACAGAGGTGAATTTTCATCTCCCCAAGATTAAGTGTCACACCATGAGGTTCTAGAAGCTTGAGTTGTTTTGTGTTGTGTTTGATTTTTTTTTTTCAACTACTCTTCTTGCCCTGGCCTTTGGATCCATTGCACACCGTACAACCCACTCTGCAGTACTCTTCCTCCTCAGACACTGACACGGTGGATTCCATTTTCTCTTTACTGGGTTTTCTTTTGGGTGGCTTTTCTCTGTATGGGGCCCAACGGTTGATTAACTCCTTTGGGTTAGAGTCAGCACTGAGGCCAGCCAACCAGTGAGTTGGGTTGCGTGATTACATTGCAATGTTTTAATTTGTCTTTGGACAAATTCTCATAAGCTTTCCTGAGAAAATCTCCCATTAGATGTAGTCGTTTAATTTAAGAACGGTTGGGAGAAGAAGATGAGCTAAGATGACAGATGGAGGAATGCAGATGTGTACGTCTTAGGGGGACTCAAAAGCACTCTGAGGATTTGGCATCCAGTGAAGCACAATGTCGGCTTTTACTGCTTGTGTCCATGGAGTTGAGAAATTTTCAAGAAATCATTAAAATACAGGGATTTGCTTAGATGACAAGCAGGTTTTATTATTTTTTCTTGTCTACAAAATCATAACAAGTTCAACTAAGGAACTAGCTAGCCCCCCTCCCACACACACACTCCCCAAGTCCAGAAAACATAAAAAATAAAAATTTGAGTAGCTTCTTAGGGAGGCAAAACAAAGCAAGAAATAATAATAAGGCTGCTGTTGGAGAGAAGTTTCCTTTGGTCACATTACCACAAAGATAACTTTTTAAATTCCGTGCTTACCCTGGTTTCCTTCAAACAGTTTTTCTGGACATCCTAATTTGGAGTTTGTATAATTCAACATCTATTATTGTTTTAGGACCATGGTTATTATTTTTAATTATAATTTAAAGCTGCCTAATATACCCAGAGGTCACCAGGCACCTAAAAGAAATAAATAAAAACAACTTGCCATTTTTAAAAGCGGCATGTTTATTTGGAAGTTTCACAAGCAACTCAACTAAGACATCATAAAACCTTCAAATAAACTAAAACGGAAACAAAATAAAATGTCCAGCCCTAATCTCCTTAGAAGGCAAGCAGAAGAAGGTTGCAGCTAGCTGAATGCTAGCATGAGAACGTTCAGAATGATTTTCTTACTGAGTTTGGGAACTCCAGGGTATGTCTTCGTGCCCACACTCTATATTGCAATCTGTATAGTCCTGGTCCAAGATTTGTAATCCTCGAGCCTCAGTGTGAAGTTTTAGTCAAAGAGAGGTCAGTCTAACAACACACTTGGTGCAGAAAAAGCAGAAGACATGCTAGAGGCATGGAAGTGCCTACCCACTGACTACTTCATCCAGGTGGCTTTGGATGGCCTTCTCCAGTGCAGGTGTCCATAACGTAGATTCAGGTCTCATTAACTCTATTTTAGATGTAAAATTACTGAAATATCAAAGTCTACTGATTTAACATTTGGAAGTCTAAAGAAATTTCAAAACAGTTCCATAATGTTTCTACATGTGAGTTTCCATAACAGAAAACAGTAAAATCATTTTCAAACCATTTACTGCTAGTATTCTCCATGTAATCAGAGCTGTTATGGTTTGTTAAGCAACAGAGTTATCTAGTGGGAAGGAGGTTTATGCTGCTCCAAGACCTTCTAGCTACATAAGTATGCAAATCTGTAAGTATTATAGAATCTGTTGAACAAGCATAGTTAAGATTTCCAGAGGGAAGCATCTATTCTCTCCACTCCCAGAATAGTGTTAGATAGTTCAGAGTGACTCTCTTTAGGGCCCAGAGAGCTGTACTGTCAAATTCAGGTCACTCAGAGTTCTGAGGCTAAGGCAGAGAGTGGTGTTCTCAGAGTGGTACAGAAAAGACTCCTGGAGATCTCTGTGGAAGAAATAAGAATGAAAAGAGAGGAGAGAGTAGAACAGAACAGAAGAGAAAAAAAGAAAAAAAGGAAAGAAGTTGATCCCCGCGATGACAAACTTGAATGGCTGCAATGATTAAGCAAAAAATATAAATAGGTGAAGTGGGCAATAGGGAGTGGTGGGGACTGTGGAAAATGTGCCCAGCCTACAGGGCATCTGTTGCTCAAATCCAGCTGAAGGCTTTCAGGCCTAGCATAACCAGAGCTTTCAGTTTTTCAAGAGAGGCTGGAAGTGTAGATTCTTTTCACTTGAAATACCTCAAATTTCGAATGTTGGCCATCAGTTTTATTCAGATACCCACACAATATTTGTAAATTGTATGAGATAGAAGTAAGCAGTTGGGAACTAAAAATAGCAACAGGTTTTGAAGCATGGAATGGATAATTTATATTAAAGAGTTCTTCTTTCATCCTCTGCCACAGATAAGGGAGAGTCTTATCAAGCCTTAGTACTAATTCTCCTCTATAAAGGAAAATATATATTTTTTCTCTCCCTTCTAGCCAGTGCCCTCAAGTCTAAAATAACTTTTAATCTGCTTTATCCTGTCTTTCTGATTCTCTTTGTAAGTATTGGGCTGGCGAATGAACTCTGGGTATACTGAGCTAAGCAAATGCTTATGATCTCTTAGCCTTCTGAGATGGGGATGGATTGATGCATAGAAAAGATTTGCAAAAGGTGGAAAGCTGTTCTGAGCCTATTTGCAAAATTTCTGAGATAAATTACAATATAGTTTATTAATTATTTAAAGATATTATCCTTACAGCACTCCTGGCATTTCACCTTAGAAATATTGGTATTTGGAGGTTATATTAGTCAGTTTTTATTAAATAATGTTGCAGTAACAAATAATCTTCAAGTCTCAGTGGCTTACAACCAAGATATATTTTTCATGTATAGGTTGGTTGCATCTCTCCTCTAGTTCATCTTTGTTCTGAGCTCTGGGCTGAAGGAGCAGCTCCTCCCACGATATGGTGCTAGAAGGGAGAAGAGAAACCACATGAAGGCTTTTAAAGCTTCTTCTCAGAAGTAGCATACATTACTGCCTCTCACGTTTTATTGGTGGCCAAAGCAAGTCACATGGGCACGCCTGACGTTGATGAGGCAGGAGACTTATTACCCTCTCACAGGGAAGGGCAATAATCAGGAACAATTAAACAATCTCCCGCAGAGGTACCACCTTGGGGGCTTTGGAAGAGAAAAATAATGGGGAAGCTCCCCAACATCTCATGTTGGAGAAACAAAGCTGACCCTCGGCTCCATTCTGACCTCCGAGGGGAGCATTGAGGTAATTTAAGTAGAGAGTGGTTAAGGGCATGGTATCTTGAGTCAGACTTCCTGGGTTTAAATCCTGGCTCCACCATTTCTTGGCAGTGAGGCCTTGGATATGTTACTCAATGCTTCTTGTCTCATTTTCCTCATGTAGACACACCTACTTCATAAGGCTGTCGAGAGGATTCAATGAGTGAGGATATATGTTGAGAAGGAGAGAATATTTAGAACAGTGTTTGGCACATAATAAGTATTGACCATTACTCAGTGATGATGACTGGGAAGCCATCAGGTCAAATGCATCTCAGCCACCTTCTCAATAAAGGTCAAGATTTCCTGTTATAGAAAGACTCTTCCAGGCCTTTTCAACTTCAAAATCCTCTATTAAAATGCATTTCTGGAAGGGCTAAACCCTTAGGTCTTTATCAACTAATACTTTGTGGGGACTACTTTGGAAGCAGATTCTAGCAGGATAAGATGTAAGAAGAGTCCTGGAGACAGTGAGGCAGAAAACAGAAGTTGGGGAACAAGGACCCCTAGAATAAATTTGTCACACATGATGGTTTTACCAAGAGCTAGCTGACTAGACCAGTAATTCTCATCCTTAGCTACATCTTCAAATCCCAGGGGATGCCAAGACCACACCCTAGGTCAACGATATCAGACTCTATGTGGCTGGGATGCAGGACTCAACACCTTAAAACTCCCCCATAGTCTTTCTATGTCAAACCAAGATTGATGCATTGGAGCAGTCTACCTTCCACTCAGAGTACCTGATTGCCTCCTTCGTGGTACATATTTTACTCTACCATGGGTCTGGATTAACCCTATCTCTCCAGCACAGTCCAGATGAACTGACCAGGAGAGGAACACTTGCTGACAAAGACAAGGGAGAGATATGGCCAAAGTGGAGCATTCGTCTTTTCTCCCCTTCTGATTGATCACTTTATACAATAATAAAACTTTTAAAAGGTTGAACCTGAACTGAGGCTGTGACTGTGACACAATTAATCAAACTCTTGAAGAATCATGTTACATTATGTGCTTCAAGCATTGATCCACTTCACTAAAAGTTGGCCTGAAATATTACCTACACAGGATACTAGATTCCTAAGAAATGGCCAGGATGTCATCTATTGCTTTGCATCTCCAAATAATATGTGGACCTGCAGCTGAGCAAGACCATACAGCAGGACAGATTTTGACACATCAGAGGGTACATCACCGGTCCCTACCTTGCCCCAGATTGCTGGGAGTAGGAGTACAGAGAAGAGAGGGCTGATGATGATGTGTTCCTTAAACCTGTTATCACTAAGCCTAGATAGCAATGATACTGTTCATCCACAAGGCTCCCAGTCTCCCTACCTGTTTTTTTTCCCCTACCTGTTCTTGAATAAAATGCAGACAGTGTCAGCATCCCTGGCACCATAAGCCCTACCCCATGGAGGCACATTTTTGGGGTCCTCTCTAAATCTAAGTTTAACAACAAATGCATCCTCCTTTTTAATTCACAGATACACATCAAGTCAATAACAATATCTAGCATCTCCATGCAGTTCTTTCAGTTAGACAAATACTGAAAAGTGCCCAGACCATTTGAGCCTCACAACACCCCCAGAAGGTAGTTAGGTGAGCCAGGATTTATGATCCCCATTTTACAGAAGAGGAAATTTGCTAGGGAAGTGATGTGAGTTGTGAGGTCATGGAACTGGTGGTAAAACTGGAACACCTGGTTTTAGGACTCGGATCCTGTGTCTTCCAGCAACTTCCAGGCAACATAGGAGACCACAGAGGAAATCAGATCTTGTGCTGGCCCCAAGGCAAAATCACATTATAGACAAAGCTCCTTGGATGCCTTGCCTCTTGCCCTTCACCAGCCTTCTTCCTCTCCTCCAGGTGTCCCTCTCACCTTCTGCCCTCTTAATGTGTCAGCCCACACTTTCATAGGGTCCCCTGGGCCCAGGGGTCCTTCTGTGTGCTCCACTACCCGCCTCTTGAAACTACCCTGGTCTTTAGCTGGCCCAGTGGAAAGACAGATGTGCCCTCCAAGCTCAGTTCACCCTTGAGACCTAGCTGCATGACCTTGGGCAAGTTGCATTATGCTTTTAGGTTTCCCCTTCTGCAGAATGGATTATTACTAGTACCTACTTCTTGGGGCTATATGGAAGATTGTACAAGTCACGTACATAAAACACTCCAGACCATGTCTGGCATTTATTAGGCACTTAAAAGGGGTAGTCATTTCAGAAATCATTTCTGTTTAGTCATTAATTGTATATGATAGCAAGCAGTTTTCAAGACCTACTATGTAATGCTATATATCAAATTATGCTCAGCACTTTTCATGTACTATTCTCTCACTGATTCCTCAAGACAACCCCATGAAGCAAGCACTATTATTACCCCACCTGACAGAGGAAGAAACTAAGAGATTAAATAGAGCCATCTAGACCCTAGATTTGGCCTCCGTGGGTGTAACTCCAGAATCAGCGCTCAGTTTAGGCATGAACTTCAGCTGTGGGAGGTGGGGGGATAACAAACATTTAACATTGCCTCCTGCCAGTTACATTTTTAACTAAGAATATCTCTGAATAAAGAAATAACTTAAGCATACAGTGCTCACATGGAGAGGAGTGAGTCTATGATCGTGAAATATCTGCCAATATAGCCAAGAGGACAGACAGACCATAAGTAGGAAAGAGGGCTTTCTAGGTCCTGCTAAAATTATACTATGAATATGCTTTTTAAATTGAAGGAAGAAATCACAAGAACATGTTTGTGGGACATAGGACTTAGCTCAGGTGAGGATAGCAGGGTTTTTCATTTTTCATTTTGGACTTTTCCATATTATTTGAATTTTCAAATAGAGCTCCCATGTTGATTTTGTTTTATAGCAACAGGATTTATCAGAACCATACGACATTTTATTTTGTTATGTATTATTTTTTCCTTGTACACTTAACATTTAAAAATTAATGAATGTCATCCTCAAAAATTATACCACACAACTAACCACCTTCTCCACTCCAATGTCACACCCTCAAGCTGCTTATCATCTTAATACAAAGAGGAGACAGGAGAGGCAGAAAAATAGGAGCGCCCAGCAAGATGGATTATAATTAAGTGCCTGAGAATGCAGAGCCATCTCTTGAGACCATAAGAGTACAGCTCCCTTCCCAAACATGGTATTTTCCCTGATGGTTTTTTTTCCCCCACCAGAAATTTTCCACTTTAATTATGTGGGTTAGGTTAGAGAAGTTCACCTTCGGAACTTTAAATGCGCAAACAGCTAATCCCTTCCATAAGACACATTTCTGGGAAAGCCCAAAGATAAATGTTTACAGCCTGTGCTGAGAGAATAGAACCCAGTGAAATTGGAAGTGATTTAAGCATTATGTACCCATGCCCGAAGAAACAAATTAGAAAGAGCTCTAGCCTCTACGTTCTGGAATCCTGACCTTCATTCTCACAAAGAGTGGAATCATTGGCAACACTCATAGGCTCGATTTTTTTTTTCTCCTTTTTCCTGGTTTTGACTTCAACATGAGGAGGATGGTAATTAAAACCATACTTAAAATATTAAGTCTACTACCTAAAGGAATGAAGTTTATTGAAGTTGCTAAGTGTTCAGTACAGAAACTCAAAATAGCCCAAGCATACTCCCCTCGGCATATAACCAAAATATTTGTTGAAAGGAACCTGAACATAGAAATGGCACACACGTGTATACACACACACACACATACACACACACACATCAATACATTGATGTATCAATAAATGGAATACATTTGTCAAGTAACTAGAATTTGACAAGCAGAGAGCAAAGATGACCCCCTAATTAAGGTACTTAGAAGGAATGTTAGTCAGCAAAATTATGAAATGGTCTCATAAGAGCACAGAGAAAACAGGGACCAATAATAGATACCAGTTAACCTCTTAGAGATTGAGTTTTCTCATCAATCATATGAGGTCAGTATCCATTTGGGAAGGATATGGGGAAGTCGTAAGGAGATACCCAGCATGACAATTGGCACAAAGTAAGAAGGTACTTAGTTTAAGGTCCTTTGCTCCTACAGGGTCTCATAGCCATTCAAGTGACAGGAGATGAGCACTCTTCCTTCTCCCTATAGGGCTGGATGGGCTCTACAGGTCAGTCCAGATAAACTCCAAGTATGGTCAAGAAGTCAGTCACCATCTTTCTCTCCCACACCTACACTCATAAGGAAAGGGCAGCATGAGGTAGTGGCTAAAAGTTGAGTCCCGGGTTCAAATACCAGCTTCGGACATGGGACAACTCATGGCACCATCCTGAAGGTCACTGTGAAGAATGAATGTGAACCTGAATGACAGGTGCTCAGCACATAGCACGTCCTGACTGTTCTGGGCTGCTCTGCTCCCCGGGGGCTCCTCTCCCACCTGCATAGCTGCCCAGATGCCCTGTAGGCTGGACACGAGGGTGAGGAGCCTTTTAGGAGCTGCTAATAACTGTTTATGAAGGAGTCATAATAAGTGCTACCAATTACTGGACTGCTATTATGTGCCAGGCACTGTATTTCAAGAAAATCTTCACTGCATTATTTCATTTTAACTCTACCAGTAGGAGGGAGGCACAAGAGTTTAACAGAAAAGAAAATAGACTTTAGAGGCATAATTTGAACTAGCCGCCCCCTCCATCCTTCATCATAGCTGGTGACCTCTGGAAAAGTATTTAAATTCTCTGAGCCTCAGTTTCCTTATCTTAACAATGGGTATAATGTAATGTCTACCTCCTAGGGTTGCTGTGAAGACTTAAAATTAGATGGATAGATAGATAAATAAGTAGATAGATCATAGATCTCTTATATATATGTACATGCACACATACATATAAAATCACAGTGTACTGGGGCACTTGGGTGGCTCAGTGATTCAGTGTCTGCCTTGGGCTCAGGGTGTAATCCCAGGGTCCTGGGATTGAATCCAACATCAGGCTCCCTGCATGGAGCCTGCTTCTCCCCCTGCCTGTGTCTCTGCCTCTCTCTCTGTGTCTCTCATGAATAAATATAATCTTTTTAAGAAAACCACAGAGTATAGTACAGGTAAGATATAGATCTCTTATATATGTATATACACACATATTCATATAAAATCATAAAGTACACACACAGATATTTATATAAAAAATGCTTAGGTTCCTTTCAACCAGTATTTTGGTTATATGCTGAGGGGAGTATGCTTGGGCTATTTTGAGTTTCTGTACTGAACACTTAGCAACTTCAATAAACTTCATTCCTTTAGGTAGTAGGCTTAATATTTTAAGTATGGTTTTAATTACCATCCTCCTAGTACAAAACCTAGAATAGAATGTTTTTAAAAAACAAGTGAAAAATGGCATATGATAACACAGTAAGATGTGTGTTATTATCCCCATTTTATAGATGAGAAACTCCTCAGAATGAGGTCCTCTGACAGAGGCCATTCATCCTCTTTTAGTGATAAGGTGTTTCCTTGTTGTATCATAAATGAGTAAGAAATTGATGTGGAATTTTAGAAATACCCAGGATTGGGGTAACAAGTAGAGAAGAATATTCCTGACAGGCTCAAACCCTACTGAGGCTTTGGGGATGAGGGAAGAGGAACAGTGAATGATCAGAAGAAATATTAGCCATATTTCCTTCTTTTTTTTTTTTTTCTATGTTGAATGCTTGGGGATGAGACAGTTGGTGAATTTATTCCCAAGCCTCTACTAGGAGACATGTTATTTATTAAGCACCTAGGCTGACAACCAGGATAGGAAAATAGTTAAGGGAGAGTACTCTAGAGTCACCTGCCAGGGTTTGAATTCCTGCCTGTCATTTATAAGCTGTGTGACCATGGAAAGTCTTTGGACCTCTGTGAACTTTGAGTTCCACAAACTATAAAATGAGGATAATAAGAGATCCTTTGCAGGGCTGCTTTGAGAATTACACAGTTAATAGAGGTAGAAACTGTGTTATGCCTAAAACTTGGAAGCATTCCATGCATCATAACTTTTATTATTGCTGCTGTTTTTATATGTTTTATGTGCATCATCCAAGATTTGGGTAGATTAGGCAATGGCCGAATCACCCAACTACTAGCAACTGGTAGACATGGGATTCTGAAATCTGATCTACCTGTAGCAGTCAGAAAGGTTCACTTATGCTGTATAACAAACAAGTCCAAAAATACAGTAGTGGGACACAATAGAAGCCTATTCCCTACTTAGGCAAAATCCAATGCAGTTCTAAGCAACTATCCATGTGTTAGCTTAACGTTCCAGACGGGTCTGCTCTTAGCCACACCACCACGTCGTGATGACCGTGGCAGGCAAAGAACAGGAAAGCTGTGCACTAGCCTTTAAATGCTTCCATGCGACGGTGCACGTGACTCTTCTACTCACACCTTACTGGCCAAAACAAGTGACACAGTCACGCCTACCTCAAGAAAGAGACATGCAACCCTTCTGAGCACATGGAAGTGGAGGAAATTAAGTTATCAGCGAACACCGGAGCCCAAAGCCAGCCTCCTAAGCAGCTCGGCGGTGCTCCCGCCCCGGTCAGTGCTGGGTGCGCCCGTTGTTCAGCTCTCTCTTACTGCAGCAGTAGGTTCCTACAGCCCTTACTTAAGTTCAGAGAAAAGCATCAGCATTTTAAATGAACTAGTTCATCGGTGACTGTTTCACAGATTCCAGGCTGGCTCCAGTCCCCTTCATGCGTGGCAGCACAAGTCGCTCCAGCTGCTCCCTGGGAAGGCTCTGGCCCCCAAATATTTAGTTAGCAGCCATTCAGTTAAGTGGAAATGACTTTTTATCGGCTCTCCCCTGTACAGCTGCCACCAGCGAAGGCCGTCTCCTCCTTCCCCCTTCTCTGCCTGGCAGTCCCCCCCACCCCCCCATCGACAGCCTTTAGCTCTGATCAATAGTAACCGCTGTGTAACAGCTCACGCCCGGCTGCTCTGCTTTGCATCGATCAGACCCTTCTTCCAACAGGTAGTCGGCTATTTGAGGCAATGACTTGAGATAAACACCTACTTTTCCTTCAGGCTAATTCATCTCAGGTGCATTTCAAGGAGGCTCTGCACCCCGTCTCTGTGAGACAAGCTGAAATCATAGAGTCAAGATCAACTCCTCGTGGGCTCAAGATCCTACAAGACCTTTCTTCCACTCCCCTTTCCGCCCCCCTTCCCTTGTATGTTGTAAGTGCCACTTATAAACAAGATACCAAGACTTGGGACATTGAAAATGCCACTTCAGAAAATGTGTCAGCCAGCTGTCCCTCTTTCCTTTTAATGAGATGCATCCGGGACTGCAGAAAACCAAAGGCCGCCACGGAGGCAGCATTGTCGCCGGGCAACCAAGCATCCTTCCAGCTTCCCCAGAACTAATCTCACAATATCCTGCAACCCTGGTCCTCTCACAACCTCAGGGGGAAGTCCTTGAATCCACCCCCATCCTCGTTCCAGGCTCGCAAGTGAATGTGCCGGGAGCTGGTGTTACAAAACCAGTTGTTATTTTGAAATTGACTGGGGGTTGGTACAACTTCAGGGCATTCTAATCAGAATGCAGGCAAGACTGGAGGATACACACTTTTCCCCCCAACATGTACACTAAGCGGGGCTGAATGGTACACCTGTCAAAATCATGACTCTGTCACCTGAATCTCAGAACTCCTGTCCTATCTCTCTTTTTTCAGACCCCCTCACATACCCAGTTCATCAGTCCCTAAGTCTCTTGAGCCCTCCCTTGCAGTGCAGTGTTCATGTCCTGGCCCCTCATTTCTGGTATCATCCTATTCCAGCCCTCACTCCCTGGTGCTCGGACCATTGCAGTACCCACTAGCTGCGTGCTTGGCTTCCGGTTGTTTCTGCTTTGTTAGTTTCACCCTGTACACGGGTTAATCTTCCTGGTGACTACCTTCTCTTCTCAGAAGCCCTCAGTGGCTTCCTATCACCTACCAGCATGGAGGCCAAATTCCTTAGCTTATCATTCCCACCCTTCAGACACCTGGTCCTTACCTCTCTCTCCAACTAACTCTAACTCTTGCAGTCCTCCAGCAGAAACCCTGCACCCTAATCCATCTACGTGACTCCTTACTTCTTCTATGATGGTTTTCTAGCTCCGTGCCTAAAAAATGAATGTCACGCCCCACACCATCCTTGAGATTGTTTCAAGTCCTAATTCCACTACTTATTACCTGTGTGACCTCAGTTGAATTATCTAACTTCTTTCTGCCTCAACTTCTTATCTGTGAAATAGGGATAATAATAGTATCTACCACAGGGGCGCCTGGGTGGTTAAGTCAGTTAAGCATCTGCCTTCCGCTCAGGTCGTGATCACAGGGTCCTAGGATTGAGTGATACGTCTGGCTCCCTACTTCTCCCTCTACCGCTCCCCCTACACATCCTCTGTATGTGTGTGTGTGTGTGTGTGTGTGTGTGCGTGTCTCAAATAAATAAATAAAATGTTTTAAAAATATAGTACCTACACATACGATGGTCATGTGGATTAAATAACTTAACATATGTAAGGCATGCAGAATGGAACCTGCACATAGTAAAGTCCAAGTAAATGTTTCATCTTATCGCTCTTGGTTATTATTTTGCCACTTCCTCAAGTCACAACCCAAAGCATGCCATCTCCATGAATATTCTCCAGGTTACCCTAGCAAAAAAATATTCATTTCCTTTTCTGCCACCCAGAGCCCTTCCTTTATACTGATAATGTAATAATGATTGTTGGGTGTTAAGTACATGCTCAGTACTTTTATATGCATGCTTTTAAATTCTTGGACCGGGCTGCCTGGATGACTCAGTCAGTTAAGCGTCTGCCTTCAGCACAGGCCATGATCCCAGAGTCCTGGGATGGATCAGTACATTAGGCTCCCTGCTCAGTGGGGGGCCTGCTTCTCTCTCTACCTCTGCCTGCCACTCCCTCGCTTGTGTGTGCATTCTCTCTCTCTCTCTCTCTCTCTCTCTCTCTGTCAAATAAATAAATAAAATATTTTATTTATAAAATTAATCAATTAATTCTTGGACTGGACACCTTCTGTTTGCCCCACATCCATTCTCCCTCCTGTTCTGTCTTGCTTTCGGCCACTAGAGGCTGATCTGTATGTCGGCAGCTTCGAGTTAGATTTGGCCAATGAGGAGTGCTGGCAAGAAGTAAGCAGGAGGAGCAAGTATATAGATCAGAGTTTTTCTTCCTCCAGCTCCTTTCCAGTGGTGTCACTGCAGAACAGCTTCATCTCTCAACCTAAAGTCACCGCTCCTGTCAGATGGCCCACTTGGACCAGCCTGCTCTGTCTCCAGCTCCCAATCACCATGTGCTCTCCTTGCCTCTTCACACCCAGGATGGTAACATGGCCCCAGGGCACTGCACTCTCCCTGTGGTTGCCCAGACTCCAACCACACTTTTGTAAATACAAGTATCGCTTGATAAAACCTCCCCAAAATGTCCTCATCCCTGTGTGTTGCCCTGGCTGATGCAGTTCTCTTTACAACCCTGAAAATTAGGTACTACCATTATTACCAAAGATCATACCAAGCAAGTGATGGAACCCCATCTACCTGATTGCAAAACCTGTACTCTGAATCATTCTGTTATAGTAAGATGTAAGGTACCTGTTTCTCTATATATTTCCACACTTCTTAGAGTATATTAGTTTGCTTTGCTATAAAACACCCCAAAACTTAGAGGCTTCAAACAAGGATCATTCATTATCTCCCCCCATTCTGGGAACCAGCAATTTGGGCTGGGCTCAGCTGGGATGTTCTTCTGCTGGATTCACCCGGATTTGCTTGTATGGCTGCAGTTAGCTGGAAGATTTTTCTGAGACCTGGTGGTCCCCAATGGTGTCATCTATCTGTCTGGAAGCTGTTGAGAAGCCACAGAGGTGACCAGGCCACCTGTCTCCAGTATCTAGCAAGCTAGCCCAGACATTTTCATACGATGGTGGGTTCCCAAAAGAACCAAAGAGAGCAAGCTCCAGTGCACAAGCACTTTTCAAGTCTCTGCTTGCATCAGGCTGTCTGACATCCCATGAGCAAACCTAGCTTTAAGGGCTGGCAAAATCCATTTCACCTCTTTGGTGGGAGGAGCTGAAAAATACTTCAGCTTTTCTTTTCTTTTCTTTTTTTTCCCCCCTTCCAACCTACCACATGAAACATTCTTTCTGGAAAGATCTGTGTCTTGACAACTTCATATCCTGTATCCTCATAACCCAAGTCAGAAAAGCAATGCGGGCAGGTCCTATGTTTTAGTGGGTGGGGAGTATCCACTTTATGAATATCTGACACTCTTCCTGCCTGTTAACCACCAGACTGAAAATAATTCTGAAAGCAAAGTCTCTTAAAACTTAGCATGAGGGAGTGGAATTTTTTTTAATTAGGCTTCAGCAGAATTTTTAAAAGAATCTTTCTTTTCTTCAGTTGCCTCTCCCTTGTTATAAATTTTAACTCCACCCAGTGGCATACCACAGCTAGCCTGGCTTCTCCTTCCCAGTCTTCCACACCACTGTTTGCTTGGCTGCGATGCTTAGCTCACATTGCCACAAAAGGCAGAGGGAGAAGTCTTGCTTCCTGCTTTCCTCACTTCCTCTTTTCTTTCTTCCATTCCTCTTGGGGCTTATTCTTGTCTGTTCACTCCTGCTCTGTACCATCTGGTGCCCTCCTAAGCGCTAGATTCTAGGAAGAGTTGGAAGGTTTGCCTCCAGGGATGCCCTGTATTGACCCCCAGATTGGGCACTGCACATCATTGTGCAGCCAGAAGACCAGACCATTAGGAAGCCCTAAGACAGAATATTAATCTAAAAAGTAGTTGTGTATGAAATTATACTTTGAAATACCAATGAGATTATGAACTTTATATGGTTAGCCATTTGTGAATTCATTTCACAAGTATTTGTTGGATAACTACTACTTACCAGGCACTGTGCAGGCCCTGAAGTATAAAACATTGGTCACTGCCCTTGAGAAACTTACAGTCTGGGGGCAGGTGGGAAGAGATAGACACATGAAGAAATAATATCAGTTAGTGAGGTAAGTGATAGCACTTATAGCATATATGTAAGAGAAGGTCACAAGAAGGCAAGAGGCTGCTGTACCTAGCCTTGGTGATTGAAGGAAGCATTTTCCAGGAGATGACATCTGATAAACTCTAGTCCAGAACTGTCCAGTAGAAATATATTATGAGTCATGTATGTAATTTTAAGTTTTCCAGTAGCCACATTAGAAAAGTAAAAACATGAGGCACCTAGGTGGCTCAGTTGATTAAGCATCTTACTCTAGATCTCAGCTCAGGTCTTTTTTTTTTTAAAAAAGATTTATTTATTTATTCATTCAGAGAGAGTGAGAGAGAGGCAGAGACACAGGCAGAGGGAGAAGCAGGCTCCATGCAGGAAGCCCGATGTGGGACTCGATCCCAGGTCTCCAGGATCACAACCCAGGCTGCAGGCAGCGCTAAACCACTGTGCCACCAGGGCTGCCCTCAGCTCAGGTCTTGATCTTAGGGTTGTGAGTTCAAGCCCTGCACTGGGCTCCTTGCTGGGTGTAGAGCCTACTTTTTAAAAAAATGAAATAAAAACAAACAGGAGAAAATAATCTTAATAACTATATATATATATATATATATATCCAATATATCCAAGCTATTAACATTTCACTACCCAATCAATATAAAAGTTATTAATGAGATATTTCACATCCTTTTTATTGTACTAAGTCTTTGAAATCAAGCATTTATTTTATACTTACAGCACACATCAATATGGACACCAAGTGGGCAGCCCGGGTGGCTTGGCGGTTTGGCGCCTGCCTTCGGCCCAGGGTGTGATCCTGGAGGCCCAGGATCGAGTCCCACGTCGGGCTCCCTGCATGGAGCCTGCTTCTCCCTCTGCCTGTGTCTGTGCCTCTCTCTCTCTCTGTGTCCCTCTCATGAATAAATAAATAAAATCTTTAAAAAAAAATATGGACACCAAGTTTTCAACAGTTAACATAAAATGCAGTCCCATCAAAGCAATGAAGGTGTGTTTAATAGAAACATATTTTGTATTGCTCCAATTTACAATGTTTTATTTAATTTAATTTAAGTGGAGTAAAATAGACTCAATTTCTAACTTCCACTAGCCACAACTCATGAGCTCAATAATTATATGTGTCTAGTGGCTGCCATATTGGAGAGAACAGGTCTAAAAGGATAAATAGACGTGAAGTAAAGAAAGTAGAGAAGATGGGACATTCTTGAAAAGAAAAAAAATAGTGTGAGCAAAGGCACAAAAGTTAGTTAGCATGCAGTATGGAACTCTGCAGTTTGATATTATTGTGACATAATAGATAAGACTAGTGGTGGGAAATGAGCCAAAGGTGAAAAGATAGGCAACAGTCATAATGAGCCTAGAATGCTCCAAAAGAATTATATATTTCATAAATATATACTTAATATGTGGGAAATTGAGCACAGAGAGAAGTCTCAGGTGTATGCTCCAGCCAGGACCACTAAAATGTAATGTAAAGGAATCTAGACTCCTGGTGGCCTAGGACAAAGGCTTAGCAAGTCTACGTCTGAGGTGACAATGCTTAGCAAAACAAAGTATAGAGTCGATGAAGTACATATTTTCTCTAAGTAAGAAAAATCAACTCAAACAGATTTCAATAAGGTGGTTTACTGGCTCATATGGGGACAGTCCAGAAGTAAGGCAGACCTTGTGGTGGTTGGTTCAAGTGCTCAAGAGTATAATGAAGGGCCCGCCGCCCTTCTTCCTCTCTACTCTGTCATTCACAATGCTGACCTCATTCTAAGACCTGCTCCCCTTGGAGTCATAGGACGACTGCCAGCAGAGTTTGAAGCCCCATGTTTCCTCATTCACATTCAGCAGTAGAGAGTGTTCCATCATTCCAAATAAGATTCCTGAAACGTATCTGATGAGACCATCCCAAGACACAATGTCCATACCTTGAGGAATAACAATAATCAGGAGTTAAAAAGGTACAGACTAGCTCAAGTTATTAATAGCTCAGAGCTAGAACAGCCCACAAACTCCATGGGCTGCATGGGCATATAGTAGCCTGAGAGAAAATCTGGATACTATTAATATGGGAGAAGGAGACATGAGTGCTATGAGTAGCAACCAATAAATGTCGACTACAGTCCACCCCTTCAGCCACTCAACATCTGTTCATGCCCATCTGCCACAGAGACACTTTCACAAATGCCCACATCCACATAAACATTCATTCACCTCAAATGGAAAGAACCCAAAGGCTCGTATAACTACATCTTGTGAAATCCCTCTCCTTGGAATCCAGGCATAATTCCTTGTGGCTCAGTGACCTTTGGCTAATGGTAAATTATCTGCACAGTGGATAAAAAGCAGGAGGTATATAGTAAAAACTCTATTTGGGAAAATGGGGGCAAAAAACATATCATATCCTGTAGAGCAGAAGTAATGAAGACTCTTGGCAACAGGAAAGATTCTTGGCAATAGAGACCAACGAAGGTCATCTTTGTCCAGTTGTCCTTCATGAGCATATCTGAGAAAGGCACTGGGAGGATGTGCTTTCTGAGAATTATATTCCTTTAGCCATTGACAACCATTTGGTGGAAGTTTGAGGTCTTGAGATTGTCTTAAAGTTTGCCCTAAAACTTGAGCAACTGAAAATAACTGTAATTTTACACAGTTTCTTTGGCAACACAGTTCGTGGAAAGTTTAGGCCTTTCACCTTTTGCTTCTAGTCAACTCCATTGAGTAGCACTCATAGCCAAAGGTTTTGTTTGGTTATGAATTTGAACCTGGAAATGTGTATTTTCTAGCCAGAAACCTCTGTGCTTTATCTGTCTGAGTAGGCTACTAACTTTCAAACTTTTTGGCCATGACTCACAATAAGAAATTCATTTTAGGGATCCCTGGGTGGCGCAGCGGTTTGGCGCCTGCCTTTGGCCCAGGGTGGGATCCTGGAGACCCGGGATCGAATCCCACATCGGGCTCCCGGTGCATGGAGCCTGCTTCTCCCTCTGCCTGTGTCTCTGCCTCTCTCTCTCTCTCTGTGACTATCATAAATAAATAAAAATTAAAAAAAAAAAAAGAAATTCATTTTACCTCATTACCTCATACCCGGTATATAATTATGCATATGTATATATTTATGTATAATCAAATCACAAGTTTCATGCAACAGTATTTACCCTTACTGCATGAGATGCATGGTGATATTTTCTATTTCATTCTATTAAAAGAAAGAAAAGAACAGAGAAAAGGAAGAAAAAGAAAAGAGAAAAGAAAAGCTGGTCACAATCCACTAAATTGATTTTACAACCAACTAATGGGTCACACCCAGAGTTTAAAAGCATTACCTTTAGTTGAGGCCTAGTTTAATAGCCTCTTTGTTCATTTTAGCTTCTGCTTTAAAGGAAATAAAAATAATAACAAACTGAGGGTTGCTGGAGGGGATGTGGGTGGGGAGATGGGGTAGCTGGGTGACGGGCATTAAGGAGGGCATTTGATATAATGAGCACTGGGTTTACATGCAACTGATGAATCACTAAACTCTACCTCTGAAACTAATAATACACAATATATTGATTAATTGAGTTTATTTTTTAAAAAGATTTTATTTATTTATTCATGAGAGACACAGAAAGAGAGACAGAGACTAGGTAGAGGGACAAGCAGGCTCCTTGCCAGGAGCCCTATGCAGGATTTGATCCCAGGACCCTGGGACCACACCCTGAGCCAAAGACAGACGCTCAACGGCTGAACCACCCAGGCATCCCTGATTAATTGATTTTAAATAACAATCAATTAATAGGCTTCCATGGAGAGATTCTTATGATTTTTTCTAGCCTTCAGACTGCTCCCAGATACAGCTTCACAAATCATGTGAGTCTTCCCTTTCTTAGAGAATGTTTAATGGGATGTGCTGGGACAGCCTAGGATGGGGTGGGTCAGTAGGTTTCTGTGTCCCTATCTCACCTCCTGGGAATCCTCTGGTCTCCCTGCATCTGTGTGTATTAACCTTGATTTGAGATAGAAAATGTGGCCTTGCGAGCCCCATGGGCCCCAGGGTAAAGACTTCCAGCCATATTGAATTACAAGCCATAGGCAAAAGGGCTCTCTCTTAGCAAAACCATATTCCCTTCACTTTCTGCATGAAAACAAGCCTCCCTCAGCCTGTCTCTTATAGTACTTTATTGAAGGCTGCCAGAAGTAGCCAACCCACTACAACATCCTGAACTTTTTCTACCAAATTGAGCTTCAGTATATAGCCAGCCTGATCCCTAGGTACAAAAAGCAACATTTTCACCCATTGTATAATGAAGACCTCCAACTTTCCAGCTTGGGGTCTGGCACCCTCATAGGCCACTCCTGGCCTCCTCCAGTTGCAATTCCATGATTTAGGGGGTATTTCTTACAGTACTTTCTGGTCCAAACTCTCATTTTGCCCCCTTGAAAATTAGTCTGAGTCTTCTAAACCCTCCTTGTCCTAAGGAAAAGGCCATAAAATGAGTAGCCTTCAGCAAATACCTTTTAATATGTTAGTCAGAATTTTTATAGGAGCCCCCACCACTTCTGGAGTGTCAGGACTTCTGCAGAGAAACTCTTAAAGATAGAAACAGTCTTGAGCATCCAAAGAGCTGAATCTCATTGTGGAGTTTTAGGCATAGGACGGAAGGCAGGATGATGGAATGGGGAGAGCGAGACTTTTGGAACCAGGAATCCTGGGATTTGAGCCCTGGCTTCATCGTGAGCGGTGTGAATTTGAATCAGTTACCTCTCTAAGGCTCGTTTCCTTGGCTGCAAAATTGTGAACAGTAATATCTCTTATGATTGTGAAGGCTAAATTGGAGATATAAAGCACCAAGCACTAGGGTGGCCATAGAGAAGGTGCCAAGAAATGTTGGCATCCCATTCCAGAAGTATGGAAATGTGATGAGAGATGCTGAAGGAAGCCAAGTATGCATAACAGGTTCCAAGAGCCTATAATCTTGGGGCCAGGGTGGCCCTGGGATCCCTAGAATCAGACCCCAGGGTCCCCCTAAAGGCACCAACTCAACAGTGCCTGCTGACACTTGAAGATGAGACAGCCAGGGTTAGAGTTTTCTTTCCTTGGCCAGTGCTCCTGAGCCTCCAGGTGTCAACTCCTGCAAGGAAGAGCCATGCTCAGAGCTGGTGGCCAGCAAAGAAGCCTGGAGAGAGGAACTGTAGACAGATACTTCTGTGACTTCAGACTCTTCTGGAATAGTTACAGCAGGGTCTAGGTTCCCAGGATAGAAACAGAGGCCACCTATTGCCTATAAGCTGCCCCTGTGATGAAAGACAGGCCCACCATCCATCTCATGAGGTGGCAAAGCTTAGATTCTTGTAGAAAATCGGTAAATGAGTCTGCCCAATTTTTTATCACAATTTAAGGGAGGATTAATAAATAATATTAAAAATGCAACCTTGGTTAATAAAATTCCAACTTACCTTCAACCATCATGTCTGGTCACCAAATAGCCTCAGAAAAATGAGTAACGTAGGCAAAATTCACCACCACCACCACCCACCCCCACTTAAAGTTTCTGAAAAGAGGATGACCATTCGTGAGGATGACCACTTAATTTAAACCTTTCTACCCCCACCTTGTAGGAATCAAGACCTACCGTATGTGTTTGATTCCACTTCCTGTTACGTCTTCTAGAGCATTCCTTCCTGTGCATTTGTGGCATGTACCTCCTGGCCTCGCCCCAGCAGGTCACACAGTGGGTATATGTGACAGCCCCTGGGGGTTCTAGAGGCTGAATGATAGTTGCATCAAAGCAACCCCCGGGATGATGCCTGACTCTCCAGGCTGTAGCAGGGGCTCGGGTGTGGATACAGGCCGTGTGCATCATGGCCTGCCAGCAGAAGCTTTTGTACTTCCTCAGGGCTTTTGCTAACCTTCATCTAGAACTTGCTCTTGATTTCCCAGCCAGGCTTACTGGCCTTCAGGATATGGTAAAGGGTCTTATGTTACTATTTCCTAGGAATACAAAATGCCTTCCTCTTCCCTTCCCGGCTCTTCTTTCTGCCATCTTTCTTCTTTCCTCTCCTTGTTTCTCATCCTGTCCCTTTCACGTGTCATCCGTCCTCTTCCATCCTGTTGTCCACCTTCTTTTGGTCCTTCTCTTTCCCTAGCACTCTCTCTTTTTTCTCCTGTCTCTCTCTTCCGCTCCCTCTTGCATTTCTCTCTTCTCTACTTCTCTCTCGTCCCCCTGCCTTCTCTCCCATGACTATTTTAACTGGTTCACTGGCTGCACTGTTCTATTTGCTCGGTCACTTTGAATGTGTGCCCAGAGATGTTCAGGCAAAGGGAGGACTTTGAAAATCCATAAGCCAGTCACATCCAGGGTGCAAGGGTCCTGTGGTGCCTAGGCCTGAAGCATAAGCACTGTCTCCATGGCGTGGAGGAGAGAATGGACATGCCCAAATCAAAAGCGGCTGCAGACCTCCTTAGCTGATCAGCCAGGCCCCTGGGTCAGCAGCTGGAGACCCTTCACCAGCTCCCCTTGATGCAGAAGGAAAATGGGTGATATCTGGCATGCTTTTCTCCACTCCCCCCTCACTAACCTCTCCTTTCCCACCTTATGAGGAAATCCTTCCTGTGTGGCTTTGTTGTCATCATTTCAATTTAGGAGACCAAGAATCCCCATAGTTTATTGTATCACACATCCCTCCCCACTCCTCCCCTCTCTCCACTTTCTTCTGTCCTCTCATTTTTATCAACTCCTCTGTGGTCTCCTGCCTCTCTCTCTTGGTTACCCTTCCTTGTTGATGTTGTTCCTTATTTCTCTCATCTCCCTGACTAAGGAGTACCAGGAGCAAAGAAAAATGGGGCACTCTGGAAAAGTTAGTCAAACATATCTAGGGCATTATCCAGAGTTTTCTCTAGAGACACCCAGACACATGATTCCAAAATTCCACAACCACAAACCCACTCCCCAACCTCTCTCAAGTGGGTTCTTAAGTGAGGAGAATTGGTGAGCATTGACCTGAGTCTAAATCCAGGTTCCATCACCTGCCTCTTGGTGTATGCGAGACCTGGAACAGATGTGTTACACCTTCTGAGCCTTGTTTTTCTATCCGTGAAATGGGACAGTAATACTTCTGGGAGTTCCAAGCACAGAATGAAATAGCAAATATGACAAGTGTTTGGAATGTGTTAAGCACTCAGTGAATATTAATTTCCTTCTTTCCTCCCTGAGAATATTGAACCTGTAGGAACTTAGAATAAATAATAAAGCTTGGCAGTTGAAGCTGGTAAGAGCACAGCATTTCATGTATTGGTTGGTACTGTTTCCTGTGGATAGCAAGACCCTGCAGGTCAATTTTTGTTCTGGGTATGCTTTAGTAACTGCTTACATTCTTCAGTGTTTAAATACTGACTCTTTTCCTCTAGTTGGTGTGATGGCTAGATCTCCCATAGTGTGCTTATTTATTTATTTTTAATTTCACTAGCAATGCGTGAAAGCGTTCTCATGGGAAAAAGCAAAATCAAACAAGATAAGATAAAATTAAAATGTCCTCTGGCCGCCCTCAGAAACATGGGGTGTCACCCAGAGGTGACAATGGCATGACGTATCTTCACTCGAACCAAAAGGATAAACTTTCATTCATGTGCATATGTGTACATATAGAAATGTCCAGATTTATTTGGGGATTTTTTTAACATAAAATGTATCCTTACTGTCATTATTTTGCAACTTGGCTGTTTGTTTCTTTATTAGGTGAAATGCTCTGGAGATGTTTTCTTGTCATTATGTAGAGCCCCACCTCATTTTTTCCTGCTGCAGTGTATTACATAATCCTCCCACTAGAATATAAGCTCAAGAAAGAGATGTTGTCTTTTTCAATTCTTTATCCTTTAAACCTTTAGCATTACCTGTCACATAATAGGTGTTTTACTACTAGGTTAACAATTAAAATATTTCTTAAATCACTGAGTGAATTGGAGAATGGGGGTGGCTCAGACAGTTAAGTGTCTGCCTTCCGCTCAGGGCATGATCTCAGGGGCCTGGGAATGATCCCTGTATTGGGCTCCCTGCTCAGCAGACAGTCTGCTTCTTCCTCTGCCCCTCACCTTGCTCATGCCCGCTCTCTCTTTCTCAAATAAATAAAATATTTTTTTAAATGCTTAAATGAATTAGTATGGATATACCACATGCATCTTTTTCTCCCCCAAGGTGGTCCCTAGATCTTCCTGCATCAGAATCACCTAGAATGCTTTTTATTCTTCCAAGATTTTATTTAAATTCAAGTTAGTTAACATATAGTGTAGTATTAGTTTCTGGAGTAGAATTTAGCAATTCATACCTTACATATTATTAAATGTACCCAGTGCTCATCACACAAGGTGCCCTCCTTGATGCCCATCACCTATTTAGCTCATCTGCCCCCCCCCCATCAACCCTCAGTGTGTACTCTATAGTTAAGAGTTTCTTATGGTTTTCCTCCCTGTTTTTTAGCTTATTTTATTTTTCCTTCCCTTCCCTTCCCCTAAGTTCATCTGTTTTGTGTCTTAAATTCCACATATGAGTGAAATCATATGGTGTTTGTCTTTCTCTGACTTATTTTGTTTAGCATGATATGCTCTGGTTCCATCCACATCATTGCAAATGGCAAGATTTCATTCTTTTTGATGGCTGAGTAATATTGTGTAATGTATATACACCACATCTTCTTGATCCGTTCATCCATCAATGGACATCTGGGCTCTCTTCATAGTTTGGCCATTGTTGATAGTGCTTCTATAAATTCTGGGGTGCATGCGCCCCTTCAAATCACTGCATGCATTGTTAACCATTCCCCTACTGATGGACAATACAGTTTGTTTGCTTCCTACTGCAAACAATACTACAGTGAACATCCTTATTCCTGCCTTTATGTGCACATATGAATGGATTACTCTACCATAGGCCCTAAGAAGTAGAATTGCTGGGCCAAAGAAGACTTCTCTTTTTTTTTATCAATACTGCCAAAATGTCTTCCAAAGACTGTGGTGCCAGTTTATAAACCTACTGATAATATCTTAGGTGTCTTTTTGACATATTTCCAAAATAATCATATGTAGTCCTTTTCTGTTTTGATTCCAGGAAGGGTGGAAGAATGATGACAATTAGAAAAGAAATAAGGGGAGGCCTAGAAATTTATTCATTCATTCATTTGTTTTCTAACCATTGATTCCATTCTAGGCCCTGGTCTAATGCTGGGCACATAAAGATAAATGAGGCCTGGTCCACACCTCAAAGGATATCATAGCCTGGACTTAATACTTAAATACTCAATTTTTAAAAAAGATTTTATTAATTTATTCATCAGAGACACAGACAGAGAAGCAGAGACATAGGCAGAGGGAGAAGCATGCTCCCTGATGCTCTCCATCAGGGGAGCCTGATGCTGGACTCGATCCCAGGACCTTGGGATCATATCCTGAGCTGAAGGCAGATGCTTAACCACGGAGCCACACAGGCATCCCTAAAATACTCAATTCATAAAGGCAATGGCATGAAGAGACATGACAACTAAAATGCAAGGTCTGATCCTAAATTTGATGCTGGATCAGAAAAAACACTAGCCATAAAGAAAAATATTGGGACATTTGGTGAAATTCAAATGCAGGGCAGCCCAGGTGGCTCAACGGTTTAGTGGTGCCTTCAGCCCAGGGCACGATCCTGGAGACCCCAGATCGAGTCCCACATCGGGTTCCCTGCATGGAGCCTGCTTCTCCCTCTGCCTGTGTCTCTGCCTCTCTCTCTCTCTCTCTCATGAATAAATAAATAAATAAAATATTTAAAAAGAGAAATTCAAATGCAATCAGTGGATTAAATAAT
Organism: Canis lupus familiaris; assembly: GCF_011100685.1. NCBI lineage: Eukaryota > Metazoa > Chordata > Mammalia > Carnivora > Canidae > Canis > Canis lupus. The sequence goes on along the minus strand of NC_049226.1, from coordinate 79,316,445 downwards.
ATCATATTGATGTTGAATTTCTTAATTTATACTATCATACTGTGGTTATATGAGAAACCATATTTTCTGGGATGCCTGGGTGGCTCAGTTGGTTAAGCATCTGCCTTTGTTGCAGGTTGTGATCCCAGGGTCCTGGGATTGAGCCCAATGCAGTGGAGCTCTGCTCAGTGGAGAATCTGCTTCTCCCTCTCCCTCTGACCCTGCTCTCTCTCACTCTCACTCTCACTCTCTTGCTCTCACATGTGCTCTCTCGCTCTAATAAATAAATAAAATCTTTAAAAAAAATAGAAAATATTCTTTTTCTTAGAAAGTACACATTGAAGTGTTTAGGGGTAATCTCTTCAACTGACTCTTAAATGGCTCAAAAAATAGGCATTTATATAATACAAAGCTTTCCAATGGAACCTTCCACAATGATGGAAATGCTCTATACATGCTCTGACAATATGGGAGCCAAAAGCTACATGTGATCACCAACCACTTGAAATATGGCTAATGCAACTAAGGAATCGAATTATTAACTTTATTCAATTTAAGTTTAAATGACCACTTGTGGCTAGTGGCTACCATAGTGGACAGCAATGATATAAACAGAGAAGGAAAAGAATAATAAAACAAATGGGACAAAAGTGTAAAGAGTTGAAACTTTATAAAGAATAAGTGGAGGGACACCTGGGTGGCTTAGTGGTTGAGTGCCTGCCTTTGGCTCAGGGCGTGATCCCAGATTCCCAGGTTCAAGTCCCACATCGGGCTCCTTGCATGGAGCCTGCTTCTCCCTCTGCCTGTGTCTCTGCCTCTCTCTCTGTCTCTCATGAATAAATAAATAAAATCTTTAAAAAAAAAAAAAAAGAATATGTGGAAATTCTTTGAGTTATTCTTATAATTTTTTTAGGTTTGAATTAGATATTTTAAATTATATAATAAATGCAACATCATATCAGGGAAATTCAAATTAAAATATCACTGAGATATATTTTATTATAGTTAAAATGTCATAAATAGGGATGCCTGGGCAGCTTAGTGGTTGAGTGTCTGCCTTCTGCTCATGTCATGATCCTGGGGTCCTGGGATCAGATCCCTCATTCAGGCTCCCTACAAGGAGCTGCTTCTCCCTTTGCCTGTGTCTCTGTGTCTCTCGTGAATAAATAAATAAAATCTTTTTAAAAAAATAATAAAATGTCATAAATAAATAAAATTATACTATCTGGAGGCCATGAAAAGGGCACACTCAGACATTACTATTGGGGATGCAAATAGGCACAGGCTTTTTTGCATATCCCACAGAAGTGTTTGCCCAAGTACATGAGAAAACATGTGAAGATGTTCACTATAGTTTTATTTGTAATACCAAGAAATTGGAGATAGTCAAAATGTTCAACTAAAAAAAAAAGATGTTCAACTAGATAATGGTGAAATATATTTCCCTTTGGTCTTATCCTGAATTACTATAAACTCTTCACCAGATTGAGGCAAATCTTTATGCACTGGTATGGAAAGGTGTCCAAGATAGATAGTTGGGTTAAAAAAAAAAAAGGCAATTTACTGGACAAAATAGTTAATATGATTGCATTTTTGTAAGAAAAAAACTCTAAACCACACACACACATGCACACATAAGCATGCATGCATTCACACACACACTCTCACTCACTCACATTTATATGTACATAGGAAACTGGAGAAATACACATGAAACAGTTGCCAGACCATTCTCCACAAGTTCCCCAAGTCCTGTGGAAAGACCACCCAGATACCTCCCTCGGGTGCTCAGACTGGCTGTGGAGGGTCCTCTCTGAGGCGCCTTGTGCTGTAACAACAGAGGTGCCTCTGGCCAGCCAAAAATCTCAAGCTGGTGCCCATCAGCTTGTTAGCTGTACCTCAGAGCCTGCACAGCCGGGTCCCCAGGAAACATCCCCTCACATGGCCTGCCGGTTCCAGGCCTGCACAAGGCCCCTCCCCATAGCCACCGGGCCTGCGGGGCAGGCAGGGTCATTACTGAGTTCCAAAGAAGGGAGTGTTTATTATTGTTGTAGGTTTGATGCTGATCCCAAAAGGACCTAATCAACAGGTAATAAGACCTCATGGGAGCAATTAGAAACCTCAACTTTAACCCTATTAGAACCACAGCAGGGAAAGCTACAGTCACCACATGCACTGTGCCCCTCATTCTACAGGACCTGACTGGGGAGGAGATGGAGGGGGGATTGTGGAGAAAGCCAGAGATGTCTGGTGGTTATGCTTAGGGATGAGTTGAGAAAGGAATGGGGGTGGTGAGTGGTGAGCAGGGGCACATCCAAGTTGGATCCAAAGTTGGATCTACCCAATGATATACATCAGCAGCATTATCATCAACCGTTAATCCAAGAGCTGTGCTAGGTAGATGGGATACAAAGATAAATAAGCCCCTACCCTGTCCCTAAGATGCTCATAGAGATGGGGAAAAACATTTGCCATACAACAGTAGCTACACAACAGAATGGGTTTATTTAGGGCGTAGGGGTGGGATAGAATTATCAGCCTTACTGGGTGAGTCAGGGAAGGCAAATGTACCAGCAAAGTGCTATCTTGTAGGTAAATGTGACAACAGCCGTTGGTTGGGCACGAAGGGCTCACATGGGTCTCCTTTTGTCCTTGAAGCTGTTTTAAATCCTTTTTTCTTTCTCAATAAGGTTAGAAATAAACAAAACCAAATAGTAATTAATTTTAAAATACAGGACCCCTGGGTGGCTCAGTCAGTTAAGTATCTGCTTTTGGCTCAGGTCATGATCTCAGGGTCCTGGGATCTAGCCCTGAGTCAGGCTCCCTGCTCAGTGGGAACTCTGCTTGTCTCTCCCCCTCAGACCCTCCCCTTCTTCTCTCTCTCTCTCTCAAAAAGATAAATAAAATCTTTTAAAAAAAATTTTACAGACCTACTTTTTTGGTGTTGCAAGTGACTCACCTGCCAACAAGTTAGTTGGAAAGTTAGTCCCATCCATTAGCACAACTTAATAATGCCTGATAAGGTAGTAATGTCATGACCCACTTCTCATCACCCACATAGTGACCAAGAGCACAGTTGCATAATTATTACATGAGAACAAGCTTGGAACTGGACCGACTAACTGCACACAGGCATATCGTCATCATTGTCGATGGATATTTGATAAATATTTTGATTACTTAACATTTCCAAAGCAGGGCCTCAGTGATGAATGATGGAGACAAGGAGACAAAGTTACATCTTCAAAGGCCAGGTTGGCCCCCAGTCTTTTCCAACTTGCACACAATTACAAAAGCTTCTCTCGTTGTTGCACAAATATACACATTTTCTAAAACTAGCTGCAAATGTCATGTCAGCTTGGTTGGCAGATTTGACCAGTCCCGAGAGCACAATAAAATAGCAAAATTGGATAGCAGTACGACAGCCATCTCACTGCTCAATCTTTTATAGCCTTTGAAGAACATCATCCTTGGAAAAAGAGAGTTTGTACATATGCTGCTTGCTTAATCCTGGGTTCTCATTCTACTAAGACAAGAGTCCTGGAAAACAAAAGCTGACACCATACTAAAACCAGTGTACATTTAAAGCCTTCTCAGAGCTTCGTAAAGACCTTCAACTTTATTAAATAAAAAAGAAATGTAAAATTACACAGATTCTTACATTGTAAACATTCATCCAGCCACCTAGCACCTGGTACTGGGTCTGAGAAAAAAAGAACAAGACAAGATCTTTGCCCTTAGAGAGCTTGCCCTCTAATTGAAGGAAACAGAAATAACCAGAACATGATGGCACAGGTCAGAAGTAGCAGAAGCTCTGGGATCTAAGAGGATAAACCCCTAATACAGATGACAAGAGGCATCAGACTACCCCCAGTTAGCTTGGAACTTCGGCTATATTACCAAACTCCTTTTCTTGATTTCTAGGCCTTTCTCAGTATCTGCTTGAACAATCCTGGTTTGGTCCGAAGATCCAGGATCTATGTCTTCACATAGATCATTTTAGATCTGTGAAGAGGTTTGCAAATAAAAAGGTGTTATTTTATTAAACCCAGAAAACATTCATCAAACTCTTAGAATTTTCTAGGCACTGTGATTGGAACAGAAAGAAGCATAAGACCTAATCCCCACCCTCAGGAGTTCATGGACTCACCGAGGAGTTCAGATACAAAAACAAATTAACTGTAATTCAATATGAAAAGTGCCATAATAGAGGGAGGTTCAAAGTACCGTGGAAACACGGATGAGGAAGTAATTAATTCTCTGCAAGTATCTGCAAATGGGTAGCCAAGGGGAGGAGAGATGCTGCAGGTGGAGAGAGCTGCTTCAGAAAGACCTGGAGAAATGGGGGGCACATGTCTTGTTGAAGGATGAAAAGGAGCCTGGGTTGGCACGATTGAGTATGAGGTATATGGGGCAATGCCTGGAGATGGGGATGGAGACTGGAGATGCTCTTGGACCAGGATTTTAAACCTCATCCAATAGAAGCAAGAGCCAGTAGAGGCCTTGTAAATGGAGAGCCACCAGGACCCAGTGGCTACCTGTGCTAGGAACCACATTAAACACTCACAGGTGTTTTTTCTTTCAACCTTTACAACAGCTTTTGTGTTAGGTGCTATTATTATTATTCCCATTTTACAGAGGTAAAACTGAGGCTAAAAGAGGTGAGGAACTTTCCCAAGATCCCCCAGTGGGTGACAAAGCTGAGGTTCTAAGCTCAAGGCCAGATAGTTGTTGTTGTTTTAATTTAATGTCCATCTTTGCAAATGCAAATATAATGAAAGATGCAAATACCAAAGATGCAAATAGATCAATGCTAGCTAGAGAAAAGCTAGCCATGATTATGATTGCAAAAGTACCTTGGATGTTTGAAAAATCTATACAAATATCACTCTACATCAACAGTGGGCCTGTGGTCGAGTAATTCACTGCTCAATTTAATTCAACAAATATTTTTCAACGGACCAGCATCATGTGAGGTCCTATGCTATAGAAAAGCAGAGATGACATAGCAAAGAAACTCACTTCTGGGAGCTTCAAGTCCAGTGGAAGAAATAGATAAACATGCAGAGATATATCCTGAAAGAGTGGACAGAAAATAAGTGTTGGAAAAAAGGGGAAATGTGTACCCTGGATTTGAAGGCTGAATTTGAGATGATTCCCAATTTTTTTTTAAGATTTAATTTATTTATTCATGAGAGACACAGAAAGAGGCAGAGACAGAGGGAGAAGCAGGCTCCATGCAGGGAGCTTGACGTAGAACTTAATCTCTGGTCTCCAGGATCAGGCCCTTGGCTGAAGGCAGGGCTAAACCGCTGAGCCACCCGGGCTGCCCTGATTCCCAATTCTTAACTTAGAGGTGCAGAAGTGATGGTGGTAGAAACAGTGCTGAAGAGGTAGCCCCAGTTAGCAAGGGGCACATTGGGAGGGTGATAAACAGGGAGGGGATGACTGGAAGGTTGAAATTTGAAGCTTGTGGCCTGTGGAGCTGTGGTGTCATTAACAAAAATAAGGAAGTCAGGAAGAAGCCAGTCTCAAAATAAAATTGAATTCAGAAGAAATGCTACACTTCTTTGTGGCACTGAGCTGGATATCTCTTAGAGCAGCATTTTCAACCAGGGGCAATTCAGTGCCCCCAAGGGACTTTTGGGGCTCTCTTTTTGGTTGTCACAACTCAGGGAGGGGGGTACTACTGGCATCTATTGGGTAGGGACCAGGGATGGTGCCACAATGCACAGAAGAGCCCCCACAGCAAAGAAGTATCTGGCCCAAAATGCCAAGGTGGAGAATTCATTCTTAGAACATCTCCAGAAGTATGGCCTCAACATCCTATGCGAAAATGGAGAAATAAGGATAATTCAAAGGAACAAATGGATTGTTTTTCAAAGTACATGTTTCTAGTGATAAAAATCAGAGGAAGGGCAGCAGAGAGCTTTGTAAAGGATTCCAGAATGTTCACCTGTGATGACTACATTCTAGGCCTCCAAAGAGCTCATACCACCTGTCTGGATTCCTTCTTTCTCCTATCAATAAATGGCAGGTGTCAACTTCAAGCCAAACCCCAATCTTGTGCCTTCCCTCCGCATACAGAATCCTACTCGTGGTAACTGTGCAATATTTTACTGATATGGTAATCATATTACTCATGCCAAAAGACTGTGTTCCCAACTTCATGAGTAGTTCTGAGGGGTCAAAACTGACCTTAGAAATTCTGCTTTGTGGGGCATCTGGGTGGGTCGGTGATTGAGCTTCTGCCTTCAGCTCAGGTCATGATCCTGGGGTCCTGGAATAAAGTCCCACATCAGACTCACCTTGCTTCTACCTCTGCCAATGTCTCTGCCTCTCTCTGTGTTTCTCATTAATAAATAAATAAAATCTTTTAAAAGAAAATTCTGGGGACGCCTGGGTGGCTCAGCGGTTGAGTATCTGCCTTCGGCTCAAGACATGATCCTGGAATACCGGGATCGAGTCCCACATCGGGCTCCCTGCATGGAGCCTGCTTCTCCCTCTGCCTGTGTCTCTGCCCCTCTCTCAATCTGTGTCTTTCATGAATAAATAAATAAAATATTTTTTTAAAATTCTGCTTTGGTAGGTCTTGGATGGGGCCCAGAAATGAGTGTATTTAACTAGTACCCCTGGAATCTCTGATAAGATGGGCCATGGCCACAATTGAGAAACCCTTGCTATAAGGGTGCAAATGGGGCAAGGGATGGAGGGGTATTTGCATCACACTGGGCAGGGCAAAGGCCAGAAGGGCTCTGAGCTGTTGGCATGCAGACCAGGTGGGTCTCAATGAGTACAGAATGAGTGCAGCAGATGAGAAGAGCCTGGAGCACGAGAGAGGACATGGTAGGCTCTAAGAATCGTTGAAGAGAAGAACACCAGAGAGGTGCTGGGAATCAGTTCTTTTCTGATGTTTTACTCTCAGAATCCTTTTTAAAGAGAATCCTGGGAATTCTAACCCATAAACCAAAAAAACAAAAAACCTGGGAGATGTTCTGATTGAAGTAGGGTGGAAGGGCTGTCTTGAGCTCTGCTGCTTCCTGGTATTTCTGAGAGCCAAATTTTACCAAGGATTTGCAAAGTTAATCAAACCCAGCCGACCCTGTTTGGCCAGACCAAAGAGGAAACAAGGCACACCCATTGGTCAGATCACATCAACTCTTAAGGATCTACTGACCGATGTTTATTTGTTCATTTGATAAATATTTTCCCGACTGTCTACCCCGGGCCAGAGACTTTTCTGGAATATGAGCAGTATAGTAGGGTCATCCATATGTTGTCCACTTTTTCATTCTTTCTCTGCTTATTTGCCCAGCTCACAGAAATTAGAGAAAGGAGAGGAAAAGAAACTAAAAAAATTCAATCCATTTGTCTCCTTGCTTACAGTTTTAATGAGCAGTGTTATGGTGGAGGTTTGGAAATTGTCAAAAATTAAACCTAAGGCTTCTACCCAGGTGTTCCTTTTTTTTTTCTTTTTCTTTTTTTTTTTTTATTGGAGTTCAATTTGCCAACATATAGCATAACACCCAGTGCTCATCCTGCCAAGTGCCCCCCTCAGTGCCCATCACCCAGTCACCCCAACCCTCTACCCATCTCCCCTTCCACTACCCCTTGTTCATTTCCCAGAGTTAGGTGTCTCTCATGTTTTGTCACCTTGGCTGATATTTTCACTCATTTTATCTCCTTTCCCTTTATTCCCTTTCACTAATTTTTATATTCCCTAAATGAATGAGACCATATAATGTTTGTCCTTTTCCGATTGACTTATTTCACCCAGCATAATACCCTCCAGGTCCATCCAGGTCGAAGCAAAAGGTCCCCAGGTGTTCCTTATCTGAATTCTCCTTGCCCTCCTTCCTCATGTATAATGGGCTTATTACTATGGTGAGATGGTGAACATCAAAGTAGCATCTCACGTACTCAAGACAATGTTCCCAGGAAAGGGAATTCCCCCACGAGGGCCTCAGAGGGTCAGAAGTGGAAGGTCCCCTGGGATAATACCAAGACATGGTTGGTGCTAACAGCAGACCGAGGGACCCAGATCAAGAGGAACATGTGACCTGTTCCTGCTTCCTCCCTACCCACCCCCCTTCTGCTTCTCCTCAGGACACACAAAGCTCACCTCTTAATATTTCCAAATAATGCTGTTTTAAGAACCTGGCTGTCTGGTGCATGACAAAAGTAAAAAACCCCCGACAACAAAAATTACTATTCAAAGTAAAGTATTATTTTAGGGTGACATTATTTTTTAAACTCACATTTTTCATTTGTTATAACATGTAGCAGTTCTGTGAACACATAGATAAGAGGATACAATAGATATTTGACAGTGTAGTTCTCAGAATATTTGCATATCCAAGAGATTATTTTAGCAAGTATACTTAGACTGACCCTATTAACCATTCACAATATTTTGTCTTGAATCCAATTCACACTCTATAGACATGTCCAATTCACATTTCAGCTCTTATGCTGTTTTCCCTTTTAGACTTTATATTAGGAAATAAATCCATAACATCAAATTTCATGACAACATCTGCTCTGGCTGACATGATTGAAAGGAAATTTCACTCATGCCAGATTATTCTGTTTCTTAATTTGTTCTTTATCATAGCTGAGAAGCAAGCCTGTTTTAGCAAGTCCAATGTAGAGAATGGAAGCTCCTGGTACAGAACCCACAACCTATACCAGCCTCAGAGATGCTGAAAATTAACTATAAGCAGTCCTCTGGGGCGGAAGTGTTGATAGGATGGCAGGAGACTAATTCCCAGGCCTGAGTGGTTTTGCTTTTTGTACCCAGGCCAGCTCTGCCAAGCTAGCAAGTAGAGTACTCAATACAAAGGCAGATCCGTGTATGTAACGTGCAATGACCTTTTATGAGAAAATAATGTAATGGTCAAGAAATATTAGTCTCTGTACATTAGGGACTCGGATTTTTGTATACAAATGTTCATAGCAGGGGGATCCCTGGGTGGCGCAGCGGTTTAGCGCCTGCCTTTGGCCCAGGGCACAATCCTGGAGACCGGGAATCGAATCCCACGTCGGGCTCCCGGTGCATGGAGCCTGCTTCTCCCTCTGCCTATGTCTCTGCCTCTCTCTCTCTCTCTGTGTGTGACTATCATAAATAAATAAAAATTAAAAAACAAAACAAAACAAATGTTCATAGCAGTATTGTTCCCAATGCCTGAAAAGTAGAAACAGCCCAACTGTCCATCCACAGTTGAGTGGTTAAACAAAAGTGGTATCTCCACGCAATGGAATATTATTCAGCCCTAAAAAAGAATGGAGCTCTGGTCCACGCCGCAACACGGATGAACCTCGGAAACATGCTAAGTGAAAGAAGCCAGCCACGAAAAGGCAGATATCGTATGGTTATACTTATATGAAATATCCAAAAGAGTCAAAGCTATAAAGACAGAAAATAGATTAGGGGTTTTCAGAAGATGAGACAGGAGGGAGTGGGGAGTTAATGCTTCATGGGTATAGAGTTTCTGTTTGGAGTGATAAAAAACTATTGGAAATAGTAGTGAGAATTATCCATGCTGTAAAATGATTGATGCCACTGAACTCTACATTGAAAAATGAAATAATTGTATATATTTAAATAATGTTCATATATACATACCTATGTGTAGATATGGATATGTAGATACATGGGTGGATGATAGACACCTCCAGATAAATCCTAAAACCAGACAATCAAAATAAAAAAAAAAAACACATGAAAGCTATAAATAGGAAATTAAATAAATGGATGGTACAAAAGATAGTAAGCAGCCACCTCAGAGCTATTCAATTCAAACTGTCTCAGAGTGAAAAATATCTATAATCTTCCCCTTGCCCGGGCTTCCCCTTATGAATGTGGGTGTTTGTTTACAGCATATATTTGTGGCTGCATTTTGAGACCTCACCTCCTACACTTGGGGTGATGGCACCTGTCTTCTCTGGCTGAGTTCCCTTCTGGGCCGACGTGAGATGGGCTCCAGAAGCAAGCTTGCTCTCAAACACACTCTTGCTTTAAGGGGGAGTTGGAACACAGCATCCCTGCCTTCTCCTGCCGTGTTTCCTTGCCACCATCAGACCATTGCTCCTACTAGGAGGAATTGTTTGTTTTCACCGGTTTAAGAAACACGAAGGGATACCCATAAAAGAGTCTGTGGAATGTGGGGAGGTCTCTGAAGCTCACAGGCCATGAGAGACCTGCCCATCTCTCAACCTCCAGCTCCTACTGGTCATCATGAGAAGAAAACGCTACTTTCTGGAACCGTTATGGGAGCCCAAACCCAGCGCCAGCAGCAGGAGCAAGCAGGCAGGAGCAAAGTCTCGAAAACCCTCAGGGGATGTAATCACATTCTCCAACCAGGTGCTAGGAATAGGCTTGTGGCTTCCAACCTTTTTGGCCCGGGGCCAGAGTTTCCAGGCCTCGCTCCACCCTTGGGCTCCTTCCCATCATCTTCCCAACCAGAAGCTTGTTAACTGTTTTCCTGTGCTTTTATTCAGATTTCAAGGCACCCTCTGTGTGTTAAACTTCAAAGAAAGTTTGTTCCAGTAAGTGCAGTGCTGTAGCAAGTGGAAGCGCCAAACAGCTCTGCGGAAAATGATTTTGTTAAAATGAATGGTGTTGGGACTCAGTCCCCATCCCCCCCCAACCTTGCTTTCAAATGAAATTGCATTTGTGTCTGGATTAAGTTGCCCGGTATCAATCCTGAAATTTTTAAAGATGAAAAGCAGAACAGCCACACAATATTTAAAATGTGAAATGATTACAAAATGGCACTGGGCCAATGTTTATGAATCATTGAATATGATCATAAAATCATAAAAAATAATCACCAAAAGGTAAATAAATTACCCAGCTTACTGCTTATTTTCACATAGGGTCTGACACAAAAGCTGCAGCCATGAATGATTTATACCTGTTTTAACAATAATACTCATTTTACTGAAAGATGGTCAGCACTTGGGCTGCTGTGGGCAACATGCCAGTTGTCGAAAGGTTAATGTTTCAGCAGCAATACATTAAATTATGAATAATACTGGTCCCAAAATGGAAGGTTATTAGCTCAGTATGCTTAATTAGCTCAGCTAGAACTTTGCCATCAAGTAGCAGTGCCCATTACTGCAGCCGTAGCAATGATGAGGGATGGCAGCGTTGGGACTCTAATGCCAGAAGCGGGGGCAGGTGGAGAGGTGGGGGGGGGGTACGAGGTGTGTCCTTGATTTTCACTTCACTAAGTGTAAGGCTCTGAGAAGCATCTTAGCAACTGGTTTCCAGCATTTTGAACTCTCCTGTAGCTGATCTGTGAAGACCCCCGGGGGGGGGATTATTCGGGCAGGTATGGCCCCTGGGGCCATGGACCACCACGGCCTGCACTGCATCTGCTTGCTGCTGCTTAGCTGGGACTAGAGTAGCGGAAGGCACCGTTCACAGGCCGGCCCTGCCGTCAGCACTCCCCCAACAGACACCTTCATTAAACAGCTACTACACACAGGCCCGGACCAAGGGGTTAACAAGAGCGGATGCAAGCCACGGGAGGGAGGAGACAGCCTTACACCACCACCAGGCCCCTCGGTTGGGGCCAAGGGGCTGACACGAAGGGAAGGTTGAGAATGCCAACCCGAGGCCTGGAGTTGGGGTAAGGGTTCCTGGAGAAGGTTCCTGGAAATGGCATTTCTTGAAGGAAGCTCCATTTGCTCTGATCTCTAAAGGGGGAGCAGGAATTAGCCGGGTGGGTCTCCAGGAGAAACCTCCAGGCAGGGAATATTGTGAACCGTGTTCGGGTGTCCGAAAAGGAAGAGACTAGAAAAAGATGCAGCCTCCAGGGGGGTGTTGGAAGGACGTTTGCCCGCCAGAGCCGCGGCCGTGCCCCCACCTGCCGGCCCGGTGCGTGCCCGCCTTGCCCGCCCGGCCAGGTGTTCGGCCCGACGCGCGCCCGGAGTGGCCAACACTCACCCCCGGGGCCGCCGGCGCCCCGGCCGGGCTCCCCTCCTACTATTAGTAGCTTGTTTTTCTAAGCCCTAAAATTCATTTTCTTTTCCCGCCTTGCTTCCAGAAAAATAAATAAAAGTGAACACATCACTCATTTAAGACGAGGAATGGAATTCAGGGTGCGTTTTTCTTTCTATTTTTGTGATTAGTTAGAATTTTCCTGGGAACGCCGCCAGGAGGGCATTATGGTGAGATAATGTCCTGGATTTAATCAGTGTGGCGATGGCGAGCTGCGCTCTGCGGGGAGAGGCCGAGTTAACGCATCCTCCTCTGTCCCGCCTGCTTTCAGGATGCGACGGGCCGGCCGGAGGTGCAGCCGAGACTGACAGGTGGCAGGGCTCCAGGCCTGTGTGACAGCCCACGGGTGGACAGCATGCGGCCGTGACTCACTCTGCTCACGCGGGACCCGTCAGCTCGTCAGCAACGAGAGCCCTGAACCACCCCCTGTCCCCAAGGAGCTGAGGGAGGAGGGCCCCACACCTGACCAAAGGGATCAACCTTGGCCCTGCCTCCGGTGGACCCTTCTGGAATCTTCCCCCGTGGCTTTCAGACGGCTGTTGGCCTGGACACACTCCTTGCCTTCAAACGTGCATCTCTCCCCTTTGCGTCCCAGACACAATGTGTGCAGAGGAAGCACGAGGCTTCTAGGGGAACCTGAACTCAGCAACAGGTAGGACCGGATCGGCTTCTTAGCTCTGCGTGTGCTCGGTGGTCCAGAGAGACCCAGAACCTCTGCTGGCGGTGACAGCTGGTGGCTTGCGGTCCTCGGAGTTGTTCTGCTTTCCTAGGTGGTCTGTCCGTCACGGGAGAATGAAAGAGTCCCTGGCGGGGGCAAAAGAGGAGAGGATAGCTTTGAAAGATGTCTTAGGGAGATGTCTGAAAGGAAGGAAGAAAATGAGGACCCGGGGAAAAAGGAGAACAAGTGTCACCTCGAGGAAGGGAGCACAGAGGACAGGTAAATGGATGCAGATTGACCTTTCTCTGCAATTAGCACCGGTGGCCGGGAAACCAGGAGCGCATGGGGCACACAGAGCCTTTCACATTTACTGTTGTCCTTGTTAAGTGTGGGGTCTGCGGGAGCCGTCTGTTCAGGTGAGGGCAGTGGAGAGAACAGGATGCCCCAAGCAACCCATAAATAGCAGGGTGAAGACAAAGTGTTTATTACTTAGCCTCATGAAGCCCATATAAGTGCTCTCCCAGGGTGCAAGAGAGCAAGAGCATGTGTGAGCTGGCCCGCGTGTGTCTCGGGAGTGGGAGTCCCAGAGCCGGTGTTCGCGCTTGGCTTGATTCTATGAAGGCGTCTATTTGATGGAACGTACTGGAACAGTTCATAGCCAGCCCAGCAAACCTTGTGTGGAGACAGAGCTTTCTTTTTCTCTTCCCTTTTCCTGTTTGCAGTGAGAATGAGGCCTTTCTCTTCTCGGCTCTTTGCTCTCCCCAAAGTTGTCTCACGAGGTCATTGGCAGCTGACAGGCTTCCTTTCAGTGCAAGGTTTAGATGGAAACAATGCTCTGTTTTCTGGGGGGCTGGTGAGGCTCTGGGCCTATTCCCGACCAGGCTGCCCTAAATTGAAATGGGTTATTGTTTCAGTAGGACTGTCTGTTTCTGCAGACAACTCAATCTATGTGGTGTAGGACTTTATCCTTGTGTGTGTGTGTGTGTGTGTGTGTGTGTGTACATATACACACACTTATCATCAATACTGAACAGCAGAAAGGTTTAAGATCATCATGTTTGGTTTCAAGCCTGGTTCCACCAGTTACAAGCTGTGTGTCCTTGATCAAGTTACTTCCCTCTCCTCACGATACTGTGATTGCATGATACATATTTGACAATGAGCTTAAAACCACATTTTAAAAAATAACTTCTACATCAACAGAACCACTTTTTAAGAGCAGTCAAGGATATGTGCCAACTGTTCCACTGAGTCTCCTGAATACTGAATTTATTGGTTTGCAAAGGTGAATGGAAAGTAGGGGAGATCTGTGTTGTCATGGTCTTGGGTCTTGAAAAATCTTTATTGATGTACTCAGGCTTGTCATCTGTACTAACCTTTGTCACCAGACGATAATGTTTTGAGAATTAAGAAAGACTTTCAAAAGTATACAGTGGGAGTTTCTGAATGAGACACCCTGCCCCCCAGCTCTGCAAACTCTTTCATCTGATGAGAAACAGCAAATAGATAAAAAGCAATTCACCAAAACTAAGGTTGACTATTTTTGATCATTATTCATAATAAACATAATATCAAATCCCAGAGCCCTCAGAGGAAACAGTAGGATAGAGACAAGACTTAGCAAGGCCCAGCCTCTAGGATGCAAGGATCCCTCTGGCATAGCCATCCTGGTGCTGGCTGGCGCCGCAGAAGTGTTGCCAGCACAGAACTGTGTGCCGGCCTTCCAGGAAGGTAAGTCAGTAGCTTGGCCAAGAAAGAGGGATTCCCTGGGTTTTTCCAGTAAATGCAGTAGGAATCACAGCCCCTACAGTCACTGAAGGCCATTGCCAACTCCTTTGTAGATCTCAATGAGGTGGTCTCTTCCAGGCTGGCTGGTCAATATCCTTTTTGGAAGAGCCTAATCTGCTCTCTACCTGGTTAGTGGTCCTTACTGCTTTTTAAATCTTCCTACCAACTTTCTTTCCTTCCTTCTACAAACATGTATTGAATATATCCATGTGGCAGACACTGTGCCAGGTACATAGTACTCATATACTAAAACAAATGGTCCCTGAGCTCAGTGGATAGCATGGTCAGTGAATCCATGATTTAATTGCAGTGGAGTCCTTGATATTTCTTATATTAGACCCTTTGTTCAATGATACAGTTGGTTTCATGTTGCTCCTGTTTGAGTTTTTTTGTTTTTGTTTTTGTTTTGTTTTGTTTTGTTTTTGTAAAAGATGTGCATTGATTAAAGAGATGCAAGTACATTTTGTGAAGATATAGTACTACCTTTGCCTTTGGAAGTAGGTGTATGACTATGCAGGCTCCAGAAATCTGGCCCCAGGGCTGCATCAATGTCCCTGTGCAGAAGCCCCACCCAACCCAAAGCCTTCTAGTGAGCTTTACTTTTCTGCTTCTGGCTCTCTCTGGCTACTCTCCAGCCCAGTACTCCGGCCATGAAGATTAAGTAGTATGACCTCCCTTTTCGAAACCCACATGGGACCAAAAATCTACTGTTTAGCCAACATGACCAGCACCACTGGAGTTGGAATATCAGCTTCTTGTGATGAGTTCTTATTAGCAGTTAAGTCATCTGAAACTAATGTCTCAATACCCCGATCTCCTTTGTCTATAAATTTGACCGCCTTGACCTTCAATACCTACTTTGTAATGTTTTAAACCTCATTTGATTACCTGGATTTGTGACCTCGAAATCTGCTTTGACTTGCCATACCTACCTGGTCCCTAAAGCCTTGAGTATGAAGCCTTAATCCTCATTCGCCCAACTAATACCTCCCTTCTTCTTCTCCATGCTTGGATTTGACACTAAGACAGACTTCATTTAGGTGATTCCTCTTGTACTCAAGGCTATATGTAATCTTGGAGATGGTGAGTACAGGTATATAGAATAAAAGAAATTAAAGTCCAGCTTATCTGATAAACTTTTTTGTCCCTTACAGTTTAAAACATTCCCTGATCTCTGAACCACATTAAATCTCCTAATGTATTAGAATTAGGCAACGCTATCTTTTACTACTGGAAAGAGCCCAGAATGACATGAACAAAGTAATCTTTTCCATGAAAGAAGACATATGAATGCCACTTGCTTATAGAGTCCCATGGGATTCTCGTCTGTCATCCTCCATCTTTAATTAGAGTTGTAATCTGCTCTCAAGGGGCATCTGGAGGCTTCATTAAATCTACCAGCTTCCCTATGATCTATAAAACTGGTGCTGTTTAAAATCTTGGTCAAATAAAAAAATATCAGGAAGTTGGGGGAAATGTATCTGTTATCTAGGAGCTTCAAGTAAAATGAGTCCCCTTTCATACTACAGGACTATGACTTCTCTTCAGTCAGCACCAAAACAGCACCCTTTCCAGTTGGTACATTTGCTTCATGTCCACCTCACATTCCTGAAGACTTAAGTCTCCAGTTACATCATTAGCAGCTGTAGTTGAGGGCTTTTTTATGACCATGAACATGGCTCACTGATGCTTCTTGCACGATTCTACTGAGCCTGCATTCCTTCATCTGTTGAGAAGGAGGCTGTCTTCTGAGCAGAGTTCACTAAGCCTTTCCAGTAAGCTACTCTGAAGCAAAACCTATAGCTATTAGGGGTGCTCCAGAACCTGTCTACTTCCATTCCAGCCCACTGGCTAGGTCTTCCAGCCTCATAATAGAACTGCAAAACATCTTACAGTGATTGTCACCCATCTTACTTCGCAGATCCCCAACAGGTAGCTTCATGACCCTTTGAGATGGATCAATCTTTCCATGCTTGGCACTAGAATCATAGCCCTAGACCAGGGATTCTCAATAGTGGCACTGGATATTTTAATTGAAAATTTTCATAGATATAATTACCATTGGTATTTTGAACCAGATATTTCTTTGCTGGTGAGGAAGGTTGTCGTGTGCGTTGGTGTTCAGCAGTATCCCTGGCCTCTACCCACTAGATGCCAGTGGCACCTGTTCCTCAGTTGTAACAAGTAAAAACGTCTCCAGACATTGACAAATATCCCTGGGGCAAGGAGGCAAAATCATCCCCTAGTTGAGAACCACTGCCCTGTACCTCATGCAGAACAAGTAAGTAGACCTGGAGCTATCTGGCTTTTCCAGTGGGGGAATGTTCCAGAGTATTTATGGAATCTTCTCTGGCCTACAAAACATAGGAAAGACAAAATGTGACCACAAAGAAAGTCACATGAGCCATAGGAACCACAGGACTTCGCATCATTCTTTTTTTTTTTAATTTTTTTTTTTATTTATTTATGATAGTCACAGAGAGTGAGAGAGAGAGAGAGAGAGAGGCAGAGACACAGGCAGAGGGAGAAGCAGGCTCCATGCACCGGGAGCCCGACGTGGGATTCGATCCTGGGTCTCCAGGATCACGCCCTGGGCCAAAGGCAGGCGCTAAATCGCTGCGCCACCCAGGGATCCCGCATCATTCTTTTATAGTTGTTCACTCTACTATCTTATATATCAGAGGATTATTCAAATCTGTTAGCAGTTGTGATGTAGAGGGAAGCCAGATTTCCTTGTCCAGCCATCTCATGTCCTATTGATCTGCTTTGTCTGTGTCATCACGAGGGGTCTTATTAGAATGAAGCCCATAATATGTTTGCATGTCATGCTGACTTAGGTGGCTCCACTAAGCCAAGGTTTTTCTTTTACTTTTTTTAAGATTTTTTTTTTTAAGAGAGAGAGAGCACGTGCAGGGGGAGGGGCAGAGGGAGAAAGAGAATCTTCAAGCAGACTCCTTGTTGAGAGGAAAGCCTGATGCGGGGCTCAATCTCAGGACTCTGAGATCATGACGTGAGCTGAAATCAAGAGTTGGCTGTTTCACCAACTGGGCCACCCACGTGCCCTGCCAAGATTTTTCTGAAATGCACTTTCCTGTGTCTCGTTTGGTCATTGCCACAGATTCTAGTAAAGTGGTAATGTTTTAGAAACTGTGTCATCATTTCTCAGTGTTTTCATCACACTTCATCTCAAAGAATGCCTTTATTCTAACAAGCTCATTTGAATGGGCAGTGACTAAAAGAAATAATTGGGCCTGTGGAGATCTGTCCAGGCACACCACTTCCTTCATGCCTAAGAAGCAGAGTCTCCTAGTATTCACTACAGAGTCTGCTTTCATCCTGTACAAAGAGGTAAAGTAAGTTAGTGGGAATAAAATGTAAAATTCATTCATTCATTCAAAGAAAAGTTTTCAAAGAAAAGTAGGACATTGTGCTAGTTACCACGAGATATTTGGAGACACATAAGACCCAACTTTAGAGTTCAAGAGCTCCCTTTCCAGTAGTAGAGTCAAAATGTGGGCAAGAACATTTGCAATACAATGCCTAAGTGCCATAGGCATTCAGAACAAGGTCACAGGAAAAGGTGGATTCTGCACACTACACTCCATTGCCTGGCCACAGATTCTAGAAGGCATGTGTAAATGACCCTCGAGAATACTTCATTTTCCTCTTCGATATGACAGCAGATAAGGGAAATATAGAAGACAAAGAACAGTTGGGATTTATTGAGGCATTTGGCAACATGGCAAATGACAATTTATCCATTTACCTTATGGGAAAAAGATGAAGTAGGAGTTTGGTAGAGCTGGTTGACCATCGTTGGTGTCACTGTAGAGGGAAATTCTGAATGCTGGGACATTAAAGTTTTTTATCTTAATCCATGCACAGTTTTTATAAAGTCATATGTTGCAGAATATAGAGTTCAGCAGATTTTGATAAACCAAGGCAATGAATCAAATCTAACAAGACAAAATATAATGCAAGAAAATGGGATGTCTTGTCTCGGATCCAAAAATTCATCTGTGCAAACATGGGGGTTAGGTGCAGGCTAGACAACAGATGTTTAGAGAGCAATTTTCCCCAAGATTGTGTGTGGATTAAGAATCATCTAGCATTCTTGTTTAAAATGTGAGTCCCCCCAAAAAAATAATTAAAATAAAATAAAATACAGATTCTCAGGTGTCCCCTCCACCCCCGATTGTCAGACTCCACAAATTTGAGGTGGTGCCCAAGATTCTCCATTTATCAAGGCTTCCTGGGTCTTTGTGAAATAGAAGCTTGTTAGGGACACTCTGTAAACCGCTATCTTAGAGGTTTAAATTGATAGCAAGAGGATTCAACAATTGTATTGAGCAAAGTGTAGGTAAGGAGAAGAAAGGAGGTGATAAACCCTGCTCTACTGTGCTAGGTAGAGGAGCAGATGTAGACAGTTTGTATTTAAATTTGGGACACCACCCTTTAAGAGAGTCAGACTGAGAATGAGGAGGCAAAGGACTCAGAATCAGGTCTTGTAAAGAGCAGCTGAAGGAACTAGTAGTGCCTAGCTTAGAAAGATCAGAAGAGGGCAGCCGGGTGGCTCAGCGGTTTAGCGCCGCCTTCAGCCCAGGGCGTGATCCTGGAGACTCGGGATCAAGTCCCACATCAGGCTCCCTGCATGGAACCTGCCTCTGCCTGTGTCTCTCGTGAATAAATAAAGTCTTAAAAAAAAAAAAAGATCAGAAGAAGACAGCACAGAGGAAAGATTGTGCCAGGGAATTAGACTTGCTCTGGGTGGCCTCACAAGGTGACACAGGGACCAGTGGGCAAGAGCTACAGGAAAATCACTTTGTGCTCAAAATAATGGCCATCCTTCTCCAATAGTCAGAGCAGTCCACAGGGTTGGGGGTATCCAGTCATGGGCCGGAGAACATGTTTAAATGAGTCTTTTAAGAAGTTGGCTGTAAATAGAAGGGGTTGAATGGGTGATGGAATCCGGGGAAGTTTTGTTTTATTTTGTTTTTTAGTAAGAGAGAATAGAGCATGTGTAGGTTTCCAAATATAAATGGGTTGATTAAAGAAAGATAGGAGAGTCATAAGGCAGGCATGCCATGAAGACAGGAGTAAGGAGAGAGAAATAGAAAGTGGGGGAGTGGAGAGACCTGGAAAGGTCGGGCTTTAGAGCCCAGGAAAGATTTGCAGAAGTAAAGCAGAATAAGAGAATGGAGGTAATGGGTAATGATACAAAGGCATTTAATAGTGGAGAAGAGGTTGCAGAGCAAGGCACTTCAAGGTAATGCAATGAGCAAGTTGATGAAATTGATTCCAATCATGGTTCCAAGACATAAGGGTTTTAAATCTTTTGCTGTATGTTAAGAAAGAGTGCAGTTGGTGGGAGATCGAAAAGGGATGGAGTAGCAGGTTTGGGGAATTTGTTCAGGAGCTAAAAACCATCCATGATTGGCTACTGCATTGTAGAACACTGTAGAGGATACAGTCAATTCAAGCTACTTACATCCCCAGCAGTGTTGAGCAATTTGGAGGCCAAAGTGAGAGGCAGGTAGCAGGGCTAACCTGAGCATCAGCATGGTGCACCCAAGAAAGGATACAGGAACTTAACTTTCAGGCTCACAAAGATTGGTAAAAATCAGGCTTTGTCCTGTCAAGGGCGACTTCAGGGGCTTTAAGCAAGCATCTGTCTCCATTAATCTTAGAAAGCCCAAAACTTAGAGATACCTAGAAATACCAAGAGACCCCAATTTCATTTCAATGAGTGGCCTTTGTGCTCCCATCTTGGTCTCTACAGAGTTGGGCCTGGGCTGACTTTAATGTTGTATACATGCAGTGTGGATTCTAGAAACATTGACTTTTTAATAAACTCTGAGATTTTAGGAAGTGTGCAGAACCTAAGGTAACTGTAATTTATGTTATGTTGTACATTTAACGGCTTTGACTTGTGTGAGACTGCCTTTGGTCTTGAGCCCATTCAATTCAGAAATCCATTTGGATTCTATCTAAATCCATAGTAGAGATCTGGAAACGGGCCTGTCAAAGTAGAGTTCTTAAGCTTTGACCATTTGTTACCTCATTGTTTTCGAATGATCAGCTTCAAATATGCCTTAAATACTGGTAGAAACACCTCTTTTTTTAAGTAGACTTTTTTGTAGGGCAAAGTTTTTTATAAGGGAATCTGTTATTGTTGGCTAAAATCATGGGAGAGTAACTTCATTTTTAAGAACTTGGAAAGACTGAAAAGAAGCAAGATTAATGCCTCTATTTTTAAAAAGCAAAGAGGAAGTTCGTAATGTCCTAATCTGGAACTTTACCTGGAAAAAATGATTGCCAAATCACTTCTAGAATAATCTGCAGTGAATACAGTGTTGGGAACTTATATCACTTGACAGAACAAGTCCTGTCAAACTGATTCATTTCCTTCCATGAAAAAGTAACAAGATTTTAGTAGATTGAGGGGAAATGATAAATGTAATCTATATTTTATTTAGCAAGATGCTTGAACCTGCTCCATCCAACATTTTGGTCGATAAATTCAAAAAATTGGGGCATTGGCATTAATGTCTAAGGGGCAATTGAGCTCCTATCCTGGGGTCTGGATTTGATAGCACATCCTTTTTGTAACAGGGGAAAAGTTACCTGATCTGCTTTAAGAGGAAGAAATAGAAATGATAGTAACTTACCCCAAAAGGATCCTTTATGCTCTGAAAAAATTTATCTGCTGTTTGTCATTCACGGTTTTGATTATTTAGATATGCTCAGAAGATTGGTTATGAATATATATTTTTTTATAGAATAAAATAGATGCTCGCTGCTCACAGTCATTCATATAACCCATTTGTACATCCTCCTGAAAATTCCCCAAGAACTTCCTGACAGAATCGGTTCTCAGGCCTCTCTATCACCAAAGAAGGGGGAAAAAAATAAGAGGAAACAATAACTCTGAAAGCAAGTGAGATGTGTGGAAATAAATCTGTCATAGTCTGTAATTCCAAAAGGGAAAGATACTTCTGGAAATTCTCTTCTGGCCTAGGAAAGAATCTGTTTCTAGAAATGGTGACGATATTATGTTGATGATTATTCCTTGGATTTACATATCTCCTGTGCTGTACAGAGCCCACGCACCTTGATAACTTGTGTCACTTTTAACTATTAATCTTTCCAAAGCCCTCCCTGAGGAAGTCTGGTGGTTGCTTTCATTCTTCATTTCAGTAACCATGTGCCCAGAATTAGGTATATCAGGTACCTGTGTGTGCAGAAAACTTGTCCTTGATAATATAGCTTTATCTCTGCCCCATTTCCCACTATTTCTTTCCCCCACTATCTGAAAGTAGAGCGCTCCTGTGAAAACTTTCATAAGCCAAAATGGTGTAAAGCAAAGCAGCAATTACCATTAATTTATGCAGGAAAATCTTTGAGTGTTTCCAGACCCCCAAAATAACCTCTCTTAGGCTTTTCTGTTACCTTAGGACACATCATTGCTAACGGATGCACAAAATAAATCGAGATAAAGCACAGATGCTCATAGACACAGTTCAAAGCTCTGGCAGCTGGTGCCGAGATGCTGGGAGTGGATATAGAAGGAGCTTGGTGGGGCCACTCTGACTGCTTGGGGTGTGTGTTGCCTCTCTTAACGGCTCGCTGCAAAATAAATGCTTAACGCTGTTTTTGTGTTTTGCATATATATATATATGTATATATATATGTGAAAACTGTCTTCGGATTTCTTTTGATTAGCAAAAATAGGTAATAGGTCTCTTGTCAAAGTGAAGTCGAGCAATGTGAACTTTTGAGAGGCAAGGACTGTCTGTGCTGCCCAAGTGAGCCCAGAGCCCAGTAATAGCTGGAAAGAATGTCTTGGGTTTGTGTGAGGCTATCTAGCTTATGAGGCACTTCCACAGGTGAGTGGTGTCAGGATAGTAACCATTTGTACCGTGTACTGGAACACCTGCCAGGTGGTAGGAATTATGACAGACACTCTATATTAAGCATCTTACTTGATCTTCCAACAACCCTGTAGGGTATGTATTGCTGCCTTCGTTTTACAAGGAGAAAACACGGTCCAGCATGAAGTCACTTCCTGGAGGCCCTCTGGCTCTCTTTGGTGGAGCTGGACCAGAACCCAAGTCTTTGGTGATCCTTACACTCTCTAGGTCTTAACAAAAGACTGATTTTTTCCAGGTAGTTGTGGAATTTTTTCTTCTATTTATTTACTTTCCTATATGTTTTATGTATGTATGTATGTATTTATTTATTTATTTATTTGACTTTCCTATATGTTTTAAAAACTGTTGATTTGCGTATTGTGCATCACTGCGATGTATGGCTACTTCTGGTTTGCAGGCCTTTGTGCTTGACCATGATAGGTGTCTTTCTTGGGCTACCAGCATCGCCTCTCTGACATCCTTCCCCAAGTAGTTAGGAGAATGGATCTATGCTCTAGGTGTTAGCAAAAAAACTTTATGTCCCGTGGTCATCTGCTTTGAGACAGGGGAGTATTCGGCATCTCAGTCACAGTGATGATGAAAAGTGATTGCCAATTTACGTTATGTTATTGTTTGCCATTTTATCCCAGCCCACAGGCTAAGCAGTTGAGATTGTTTCTCTTAATAAGTAATGATGAAGTAAATACTTTTTTTTTTTAAAAAGAACCATTTCTCAGGAAGCACTCAGTGAAAGTCCTAAACTTTATTCATTCATTCTGTGTTTGTTGAGCATCTCTCTATGCCCAGAACTGTTTTCATCCTTGACTCATTATTAGCAATTTAGTGTCATCATCGTTGTCATCCTCCTCCTCATCATCAACATTATCATTATCCTCCTCTTCACCACGGGCACATCACTGAGTACCAATTAGCACCGTGGGCATTTATGGAGATGCGTACAGTGTATACTCCATATGGTGCCTATCCTTGGGGAAGCAGGTGGGGTAACACATAACATGAATACAAATGTATTCATAAGTGCATGTGCGTTTCCACAGCATCACAGGTATTTGAGCAGTGAAACAAATGGATCTTATTGATGTTATTTTGGTGCGTGTCAACTAATCCAGGAAACCTCCCCCAGACCGCTGAATATGAGAAGCCAGGTGAGGTCCACTCCAGCCTCAGGTCTCCATTCGGGGAGGTGAACCTGAGCTAGACTCAAAGATGGGAAAAGAACTTCCTGCACATCCTTTCCCAGATCCCTCCAAAGTTGAAAGCCAGCATATTCAAAGACCTAAAATCCTCCTGTATCTTTTGCATAATTCACCTCTCTCCACCACTCTGGGCTTTAGTTTGACAAACAATGATAATAACTGGATAGTGTAGAATTCATGACAGAGGCATCTCAAACCCACAGGGATTTGGGAACCTGTGCTCCACCCTATTCTTTTGTGCTGTTACGTTAGCCAGGGTCCCATAAATATTCATGGAGATGATAAGAATGACATTGAGACTCTGCATACCACTTTATTTGGGTTCTAAAACCACAAAAATCATTTAATTGACCAACAGAGCTATCTACCTAATTGACAACTCAAAACAGCGAGTCCTTGGCCTATAACATTTGGAAGTTTAAAATTAGAACTTGCACAAAATATTTAAAGCCAGTAGAAAGTTCTGGATTTCCAGCCTGTCTAAAGAGGATTTAGATCTTAATATGCCTGAAGAGGCATATCTAGGACTGAACCTCCTCCAAAGACACCCCCATCTCCCCTGGCTTTGTACATCGACCTATGAAAAGGTCTTTCCAGAAGGTGACCTCATAATATCTGAATTCTCACCTTACTGGCTGCCAGGGCCATTTAAATGTGTGCTGAAAACATTTTTCAAGAAGTAGGAATGCATCTGAATGTTGAAGAACAGTACTATTTTAATGTTGAAATCCATCCCTAGATTTTACTAGGGTCTTTCAACAGGATGGTATTATTCCTGATTTTCAACATAAACCAATAGTAAACATTCCCACTAAAACACTCATGTCCTCCTAGTAGGGTTCCACCTTTATGAGAGTTGAGGATTATGAGTTCACACCTAAATAATAATTACTTAATGGTCTCACTCCTTTGTAAGAACTTTGAAATTCCAGTTAACAAACAGTGTTATATTATTTTCGGGTGCACAATACAGTGATTCAACACTTCCACACATCACCCGGTGCTCATCAGGACAGGTGCCCTCCTTAAAACCCATCACCTGTTTCACCCACTCCCACCCCCTGCCTGGTAATCATCAGTTTGTTCTCTATCATTAAGAGGGTTTCTTGATTCTCCCCCCTCCCTCATTCTCTCATTTTTTCCCCCTTTGCCTGTTCGTTTCTTCAATTCCACAGGAGTGAAATCATACGGTATTTGTCTTTCGCTGGCTGACTTATTTTGCTTTTAGCATTATACTCTCTAGCTCTATATTGTTGCAAATGGCAAGATTTCATTCTTTTTTATGGCTGAGTAATATTCCATTGTATATATTAATGATCTCATTCTTGCATGACTTCACATGCCTCCTTCGACCTCCCGCCTCACCCCAAACTACAAGGTGTATGAGCTCAGGAGCCTGGGGTTGGGAGGTGGGAGAGAAAGGGTGGTGAGAGTCTATTTTCTGCCCCTTTGCCAGGGGCTAGCCCACTCCTTTGAAGGCCCCCGTTGTTTTACCCTCTGGCCTCACCACCTTACAGTCCACTTCTGAGGCAGTTTCCAGGGACATCGTATCTCCACCTTTCCATAAAGATAAATAAACAGTTTGAGACTCCCCTGTCTTTATTAAACATTTCCTCTAAACTGCATGCTTTGGCTCTGCGCCCACGGGCATCAAGCAAGCCTTCCGGGAGCAGTCCAACCCCACAGCCCTGCCACTTGGTTCCGCGCACAAATAGCCCTTTGAGCAGGCAGGAGGCACCTGCGCTGACCACTGGTCCTCCTCTCTGCCTCCAGGGTCCTCCCAGCTCCCTGGGCTGGAAGGGTCCTGAGAAGCCCCCTCAGCCCCTGACAGAAGGAGGCGCAGCAGCAGCAAAGACCAGGAGCCAGATGCCCGTGCTCCCTCCACACGAGGCCAAGAGCCGCTGGGACCTGTGGTCTGGCTGTGGGGAAGGGCAGGCACCCCATCCTGCAGCAGAGAGGAAGCGTGGGAGGGAAGCTAGAAGAAAGGCTGCAAACAAATAAATAAAGGAGGCATGTTTGACCAAACCCCCAACACCTAAATCTCCAAGCCCACTGGAGCAGGAAATTGAGTGGCTGGACGAGGCAGCCTTGCTCTGGCCTCCCCGCCACCCCCCGCCCCTCCCAACCATCCTGGGCCTCAGGAAGGGTCTCCAGGCCTTCCAGACCTCTTTTTTTTTTTTTTTTTTTAATAAATCTCCAATCTATAGGGAAAGAGGAAGTGTATTTTTAAAACCAGTGGAGACTCCATGGCCACAGATCTGAAAGAGATTGAAAGGGGGCAGAGAGGCTGGTTGAGAGGAGGGAAGAGGATTCCCAGAAGTGTGTGCGTGCGCGCGCGTGCGCCCCACCGCGTGGGAGACAGCCTGCGAGGAGAGAAAACAAAGGAAAGTGTGACCGGGAGAGTCAGAGAAATAAGTGGGAGAAGGCGCGGGCGCCGGGGGAGGGGCGGCGGAGGCCCGAGGCCGGGCGCGGGCGGGCGGGCGCACGTGTGCCAGGGGCACGGTGAGCTCAGCATTTCCTCCTGGGCCGGTCACGTGGGCCTCGCCAGGTAAACAGGCTGCACCCGGGCTCGGAGGAGGTAGCGCCCGCGGGGGCAGGGCCTCCCCCCGTCCCCGCCCCCCGAGCTGGTTGCAGGCGGCGGCCAGGTGGACTCGGGCTGCAGCGGCCTGGTGACCGCGCAGGCCCGCGACCCGCGGAGGCCCAGCTAGTTGCTTTTATAATTAGCTCCGAGGAGTTTAGAGACGTTTTGATTTTAAATAAGAATGGAGCTTGGGGACGAATGCCTGTCAAAGCTCGGATGCTGCCAGAGAGTCTGGGGCCCGGCATTGCTTATCCTCATTTGTCTCCTTACAAGGTTGGGGGGAGGAGGGGGGGGCCCAGATGGGTGTAGATGAAGGATGAGTGGGGAGGCCGCAGCTGAGAAGAAAAGGATCAGGGGCGGTGATTATCCATATTAGGAACAAGGGAATGCTAACAGGCTGTAGGTGAATATATTAAAGGACACAGCTCAGAATGTGACCGGGGTGCCCCAGGGAGGCAATGAGACCCGGGAAAGAGATCAGGGGATAAGAAGACGTTAAGAGCAGAGTTTCAAGCATGAAACTTTTGCTTTTTTTTTTCAGGGTGATACAGAAAAGGGTCCCTAACCAAACTGCGGCGGGAGTTCTGGGCATTTTGGAATGGCAGAAATGTGTCTGGAAACTTTATCTGAAAAGCTGAGCGGATGGAACAGGTGATTTTTCCACCTGGAAAGCTCTAGACTCCAAAATGGGGGTGGGGGGGGAATGGAGCGTATGCCTCTTTCTTCGAATTCCTGGAAATAGAGCCTTTGCATCTATGATAAAATAGCTTATTTAGGTCATTCTTTGAATAATTTTGAATCAAAATGAATTACCTGGGACTCCTGGGTGGCTCAGCAGTTGAGCGGCTGACTTTGGCTCAAGGCCTGATCCCAAAGTCCCGGGATCCAGTCCCACATGGGGCTCCCTGCATGGAGCCTGCTTCTCCTTCTGCCTGTGTCTCTGCCTTTCTCGCTCTCTGTGTGTCTCTCATGAATAAATAAAATCCTTAAAACAAAACAAAACAAAATGAATTACCTTATCTTGGTCATAATTTTCTACGTCCTTGTGAAAACTTAGCCAAACCTATGGGAGGGAGACTGACCCACCGTCCCAGTTTCCAGAGTTGAGGGGGTTCCCGGAATGCAGTTTTCCATCTAGTGCAGTGTTGGACAAAGTGGGACCAGTTGGTCAGCTGTAGTGGGAGGCCTAGTCTAGTCTAGAGAAATAAGAAGGTAACTCATGCCCACCCTGTTCCATCAACAAAACAACATCAACAAAAGCCCTTTCCTCCATTTCTTCCACTCTCTCCCCTCCTTTCTTGCTCTCAGCTGTCCCTGACCCATTTGAGTATATGGGACTCTGTATATGGACTTGGGAGCTGGCATACGCAGCTACCTTGAACAGTTGGCTTTTGTTGCTCCTGGGGGGAAAAAGGAGGGGAAAAAGAAATGTGCATCCTCTACCCCCCCCCTGCCCGGGCCCTGCCCACCCCACCCCAACCTTCTTCATTCAGTGGGGGGGAGGAGGAGCCCATCAGTGCCACGAGTGTACTTTCAGCCCTTGGGTTGAGAGATAGATATTTGATACCCCTCTCTGCTAACTAAATACGTCACTCTGACAAGACTCCCAGCCCAGAGTTATTTTTGTGGCATTATGTAATTGGATTGCCTGGTCAGGAGTACTTCCTTAACAAGGCTTTCAGCAACCCCTCCATGTGGGCCTGGCCAGTCCTGCCCAGTTCCACACTCTCGCTTCAGCCCAACACAACCCAGCTCATGTCACTGACCCAATTACGACATCCCCTCGCTGCAGAAGCCACACCCCCCTGCCCCTCAAGGAGTGCTTCAGTACCTAGTGGCACAGGGAGGCCAGGGTTGGCCAGAGTTGGCAGGAGACTCTCCTGTAGCCTTCCTCCAATAGCCACAAAGCAGGCATGTCTGTTCTGAGGGGGCTGCAGGCCTACAGCTGCAGGACAACGCTTCCTGGCCCCCCTCCCCCCAGCAGTGTAAAACCGAGAGCTCCTGGGGCCAGCCCCAAGAGTGACCAGGAGACCCTCCGCACGCCTGCCATTTGGATGTCACTGCCCTCTCTTCTTCCCACTTTCTGAATTTCCTCACATTTGTTCATGAGTAATTGGTCATCTGATCATCCCTTCCTGTCAGCCTGCTGACTCACAGAAGTTAGGAACTCAACTCGTCTGAGCTTCAGACACAGAAAGAAAATTTACAAAGGAAAGCGAGAAAGGCCTGGTATGATCTTGCCCTGGTCTGGCTGGGGCAGGCCCACACCTCCAGGAGTCCAGGGGTGATTGTTTCAGGGTGATATGATGTTGCTGTCATCCTGGGCTGGGGGCCTGTTCATCTTAGGTTTCCTTGTCCTTTCTGTCTGTGGCCTTTTGAGGACAACCTCCATGACTTTCTATGATGGGTCTCCCAGCCCTCAATCCGTATCAAAACCAGAGAGCCCTTCTCAGAATCTATTTCTTTCCTTCCTCTCAGGGCATGTGCACTGTGTATCTATCTCTCTTTTATTTTCCCTGGAGTCCCTGGTTCTCCTGACCTTGACTAGAGGCAGACGGTGTAATAAAAATAGCTCGAAAGCCAGATGGAACTGGGTTCAAATTCAAGTTGAGCCACTTAATAGCTGTGTGATCTTCATCTCTCAGAGTCTGATAGTCGTCATCTATAAAATGAGACTGATAATACCAGTTTCCCAAGGCTACTGAGAAAACTGAATGCAATTCATGTAGAGTGCCAGCCACCCTTGAGCACCAAGTAGGTGCTCAACAAATGTAGGGTTTTCAGGGAGGTAGGGAAGAAAGAAGAGGGCTGGTTTGCCAGACTCCCAAGAGCAAACCTCGTCTGCTTTACTACACCCCTGATCTCCAGCCAGAACACTCTTTTTAGGGGTGCAGGATTGAATCTCACCATCATTTGGGGGAATGAGGTCAGGAGGGAAAGAGCACCAAGAACACAGACCCCCATGGCTGTTCCTTTTGGAGAACCTTCCCAGTCTGACACTCTGGTCTCTACATACCCCCTTACTGGCAGCGTGTCCCTGTAGACCCTTCCAGGGCTGGGCACTCAGTTGAAGGTATTTGCTTCTAGTTTGCCTGCACCCAGAACAAAGAGAAAAGGGACAAGAGTAGCTTCTCCCCAAGTGTCCACTTGTGTGATCCTTGCATCCTTGTTGCAGTGCAGAGTTCATTCCAACTCCACAGCAGGAACTAGTTGGAACCCATAGGTCAGGGATCCCGAGAGCAAAGTGAGGTACAAATAGCCACAGGCAACATAATGGGGGGGCAAGGAAGGAGAGGTTCCCTGGAGGTGGGGAGAGATGGGAAGAGCCAGCACCTGGGGGCATCTCTCCCTGAAGTGCACAAACAGCAAGAGGCTCTGATGTTAGCTGTACCTGGGGGGAGAGGGGAGGAACAGGGGGAGATGGAGGAGAGCCTGTGGCAGAGTGCCGCTGTTCCAGTTGGCAGGAAGCCCTTCCCTGAAGACTGTGAGTTTAACCTTTAGCATTCAAGTGTCGGGGCTGAAGTGTCGTTCTGAGCACTTCTTCCTGCTGGAGCGCTCCCAGACTGCAGAGAGGGTCGGCACCAATCTGCCTTTCCTTTTCTCTTCCCAGACAAAATGAGAGGGAGGGCGATACCCAGAACCAACCACACAGACACAGGCACCCCTCATGTCAGGCCCTTGCTAACCCTAAACATCTAGTCCCACCTCCTCAACCAGCCTAGTTTCTGATCAACCTTAGTGATGAGCAGGACCCCAGGGGGCTCTCCACTCCCAGATCTCCCTGGTCCATAGGGTGCACAACCATTCCGGACTGGCCTGAGTTGGAAGCCTTTTCTTGCAGGTGGACTCAGGGCTCCCAGCAGCCCCCCGTGGTGGCTGCTGTTTGCCCCCCTTGGTGTCCCACAGGACAGGGTTGGAGCATCTGTGTCCTGAAAGAAGCTGGGAAGCCCAGGGAGGGCAGTGGAGAGGGAATCAAGCCCTGGGAGCCCAGGGTGGGGAGTGGAATCAGAGCTGGATGCAGGCACGGGGCTTGGGCAGCTCAGCTCAGGCCTGAAGTGCATGGATGACTTGCCCTCTCCTTCCCAGGTGGCTGCTGGGGCCAGGCCCTATGCCTGCTGGTTTTCCTGGGGGTGCCCTGCAGGGGCATAATGGGGTGCTCGGATTGTTCCGCAGCAGGCCATTTACTCACCCAGTTGAGGGGGTGAGGAGCCTTGCTAGGCACGCACCTGCGAGGGGCACCTGGGTCCCAGGGCAGTGGCTCTGCGCTGGCTTCGGCTCCCCAGCCAGCTTCTCCAGGGGCCTGAGCTCCCAGGCTTCCTCTCAGGATCCCGGAGCCGGCAGGAGAATAAAGATTTCCCGAAATGGGGCTGGGTGTGCCAGACATTAAGGACGCAAGCCCTGGCTCAGTGAACTGTGGTGAGTGTCTCAGGAAACTGTCAGGATCTTTGAGATTATGGTTCCTGGGGAGGTGGGAACAGTGCCTGGTCCAGGCGATGCTGAGCCCAGGGGGCAGGAGACGAGACGCACAGACGGTGCGCCCTAAGCCAGGACCAGAGGAAACTGGCCTTGAATGTTCCTGCTGCCCCGCTGAGCCCTGGAATTAAACCTGGAGGTGGCCATGCCCACAGGGGACCACTGCCCTGCATGCTGCCCTGGCACGAGTTGGGCCCGCAGGACATCTGTGGGGAGCCCAGCTACCAGAGCCCCGGCCCAAGAGCCCCGGGGTTGGCAAGCACCTGACCACGGGGCTGCGCCCTGCCCTGCCCAGCCCTAACCAAGCACTGGCCCCAAATTTTGAGCCATCCGTGTACAGGAAGATCGGGTTTGCCTTTTTCTCTATTTCTAAGAATTGGAAACAAACGAATTGGAAAATTTTTGCTTTGGAAAAATATCTGTTCGATGTCGTTTGGTGCTTAAATTGTCCTTGGAATTTTTTTCAGCTTCATTTGAAAAAGAAAAGGAAAGTTGACGCGAGCGCCCCAAACCTTGTTTCTCTTTAAATCGTCCCCTTAGACGTACAGTCGGTTACTGCAGATGTTTTCTGGGGCGAGGAGAGCAAAATGGAATGGGAGGGAGGATGAAGACTGGGAATCTCTGATTTTAAATCCCATTACTGGCTTTGAGGAGAGGCGTGAGCGCACGCGCGCGCGCGCGCGCACACACACACACACACACACACGCGCACACACACACACACACACACACAAAAATCAGGAAAAGATAGTTCGTCCCCCACTGATTTTCTTCACTTCAAAGATTTCCCTCGCCCCTTAAATCAGAAATATTATGGTGCTAGGTATTTCTCAGGGAAAAAAATGCACGTTTCTTCAGAATATGTACACGGCATAGGTCCCTTTTTTACATTTCTCAGCAAAAAAAAAAAAAAAAAAAAAAAGCGGGGGGTGGGGGTGAGTGGGAAGGCACTCAATTCCCTGGCTATTAAACAAGCCATGCCTGCAAGAAATGCAGGCATCGGGGGATTGCTCAGCCGCGCATCCCTCCATTAGCGCACGCCTGCGTGTCTGCGTGTCAACAATGCACGTGCTACCACGGGCACTGACTCCCCACGCCAGCCCTAACGGGCTCTGCGCAAAGGGGTGCCAGGTCTCAGGTGCCCGCTCTCAGCCCTGCTCCCTAGCCCGCCGCCCATGCCTCCCAAAGATCCCTTTTTTCCTGCCTCTGGCTGGCAAGTCAGAAACCTCCATCGTTCCCCCCGAAAGTTATGCCCTTGGAAATCCCCAAAGCGAACATAGCCCGACCGAGGGTCTCTTGCCCTCAAGTTGTTCACTCTGTTGTGCAGAGACGAGGTTAGTTCTCTTCTTCACCTGCCCCAGGCTTTAGATGGGGTGCAAACTTCTGGTACCAGGTCACCAACAGGGAAGCCAGCGCTTGCCAGCGGTGCAGGCTGTCTGGAACCCAAGAGAGCCACCAACTCTGAGACGACTCCTGCCCCAAGGTTGGATCTCAGATTTCCATTGCAAAGGATCCGAGGATACTGGAAATCGGACTCAAACCCTGGAACTGACTAATTGCCCTGCATTTTCACAGTGCGCCATGTATTGGGAATCAAGGGCAGGCTTTATCATTTGGAACTCTTTTCAGTGACCCAGGCGCTCTAAGTTTGGGGCTAATTCTTTAAAGGGTTTACTTCTGAGAAATAGGGAAGAAAGAATGAAAAAATGAAACATACCCACAATCCTTGTATTGGGGATGGCACTCAAGAGTAGGTTGTGGTCTCTTTTGAATCGGAGTTCAAAGAAAAAAAAAAAAGGCTTGTTCCCTCCCCCTTGCCCCAGGGATGAAACCTCTCTAGATTCGAGCGGCCAATTTGGTTTGATTTCCGTGGTTTGGAGGCTCTGGCGGGGTTAGGGGCGCCGGGGCTAGGAAGACAGACCTCAGCTGCCTACTGGACCAGCTGGTCCACTCTTGGCCCTGGAAGCAGAAGCGGAAATCGGGGTGATTCGCCCTCGCTCCGACAGCTGGAGGGAGCGCCTGGGGAGCGCGTCACCGAGCCTCCGCGGGCAGTGCCTTGTCTGTGGACACCCTCATGCGCTCATCTCCCTACCCACTCTTAGCATCCCCCACCTGTTTTGTGTCCCCCCAGGGATCCAGTTCTCCTCTCTCTCTCTCTCTCTCTCTCTCTCTCTGTCATTTCCAGCCAGTTCTTTTCCCACCAAAAACTCCTTTTCCTTGGAGTAACTTTCCAAAAGAGCTGTCGTTATCCTAAAGCCCAACCTGGTGGGGGGATTTGGGAAGCTCTTTCTCAATTAAAGCTCCTTTTGTGGGCACCGCGTATGCGGCCCACGGTGCCCAGGACGTCACCTGGGCACTGAGCCCCACAACCAGGTGCTTCCGTGGAGCGCCATAACAAAAGGGGACTTCAGATGCTTTGCTCTTTTCCAGTGAAAAGGCTCAGAAACAAATCTGAATTTGGGTTTTGGTTATCTTTCAGGCGTGAAAAATATTTTGACAAAAGTATTCTCCAGGCTGCCCAAGCTGGGGGGAAAGAAAGCTTTTGGCTGAGACTGTGGGCACAAAGCAAGAAGCTGCATGTAATGGACACCACTGTGTACATCTGCTCAGGAGAATGAGGAGGAGTGGGATCCGAGTCTGCGGGGTTGGCGCCAACATCCAAACTCCCCCACCCTGGCAAGGGCACCCCTGTCTTCCACAAACGGGGAGCATTTTTTTTTTAAACCCAGACCCATCTGCTCACCCTCTGGTGCATTAAGAGCAAACTTTCTGATTTGGTGTTTGGGGCTTGGATAACAGAGGCTCAGCACTGGGATAGAGCTGGGGCTGGAACAATTCTGGATGCTCAGAAGGACCTCACCCTGCACCCCTAGCAGAAAGGGGAACTGTTCCATTTGTCTGGGGGTCAGAAGGTGGGCTGGGAGGTCAGGGAGGAGGGAATGGATGGATGGAGCGCCAAGTGCCGCGCCTGGCTGCCTCTCTCTCCTGTTTCTCCCTCCCTACCCCATCTTCTGCCGTTTCCAGAGGCAGGAGAAAGGTGATCTCGGACTTGACCCCTAAATCACAGCTGCTGGTGCCGGCACCTCGCTCCGGGGAGAGCGCAGCCCCTTCCCAGAGCTCGGGCGGCTTTAACCCTTTCGCTTCCTGGCGCACGGGGCTGGCGGCAGCGGAGCCTGTGACCCCGGACCTGGAGCAGCCCGCCTCCTCGGCGCGGCACCTTGGATCCCACCGGGAGACTACAAAAGGGCGAGACTGCAGGGTGCTGCGCGCCTGGGGCAAGGGCCGGCCAGCCCCGAGCGCAGCCAGGGACCCCGAGGAAGAGCCCGAGTCAGCGGAACGAAGAGGGATGTTTGGATCGTGTTAACTACCCAGACAGATGCACTTCAGCATGTCTGCATTTATGGGATCCATATGTTGTCGTGGCAAATGAAAGGACAGTAACATATACATACAATAGACTTAGAATAACAATACACATTCAAAAAGAGACCCGCACATTCTTCACCCTGCAACCCTGCTCTCAGATCTAGCTCTAGAGTTGTGCGCAGAGGCGTCCTTTCAACCTCCCCTGGCTCCTCACGGATTTTCTTTTTTTTTCTTCCTCCTTCCTCCCCCCCCTTTTTTTTGTTTGTGTGTCCCCCAACACCTCCCCCCCCCCAACCAGAGGAAAACCCAAGGCCCAGAAGCTAGGCTCTTTGGAAGTGAGATCTCCTAAGATCCCCTTCACCTCTCTTTCTCCTTAAGACTGGCCCACGGCATCTTCAGCCCTTGGACCAAATAATATCTGCTCACATTGCAACCCCAGATTCTGAAAATTGCAGGGAAGCAGATTCTTACTCAAATTCACCATCCACATCTTCATCATTAAACCAACACTTCTATTTTATATTTGCAAAAAAAAGTAGCTTCAAACAGATCTGCAAACAAAAACCCCCAGCGAGAGCACACGCATAGCTCTGTACAGTACCTGCATTTATGTATACCTTGTATATTTGTGTGCACATATATTCAGCACACACAGAGACGCAAAGACATCTAAAGTCATTCAAATGTATATTTATGTACCCATTTATGCATATATCTTTGTGTTTGTATCCATTCATTTGAGCGAGAGGCAGAGAAATATACACATCAATGCAATACTTAGCCTACATTCTACTTTCTGTCCCTACTGTAAATGTCTTAAAAACAGATTGGTCTAAAATTTTCTGCCCTCTTGCCAGCTAAATGAAGGATTTAGATTCTGAATTTCTTGGTTCCTTTTTTCATTTTGTACATAAAATAATCCATATAGATGCTGGATTATCGCCTAAGCATTATTCAATCATACAAGCTTGGTACCTCTCCTCCTTATAACGAATTCACTGAGTAAAATTAGCATAAGTATTTACCAGATTAAGCTGACATTTTCCTATATTGCAACATGAAATACATTTATATCCAGAATTTCCCCCAAATAGCCTATGCCAGTGGAGATACTGACTTCCTCCGCGCTGTTTTGTATAACAAGCTACAAGTTCGCTCCTAGTACTATTTACATTTTTAAAAGAAAATAAATACAGAGAGCATTAAAGTGAGTTTCCAAGATCTACAAGGAGAAATTTAATTCTGCTGCATCTTAAAAAAATAAACCAACAGAATTATGAAGATTTGTGAAGATAGATAAATAAGAGGCAAATATACTCCTGAAGGTCTGAGCAATTTTCCTTACCTGATGTATTATGGAAAAATTCAGAATTTACCAGTCTTCTTTCAGTCAGCTACATTTTACACTGACCTGCACTTTGGACTGAAAGGGAAAAAAAAAAAAAGATTAACTGTTGCCAATGAAAAATTTAAAATAATAATCAGAAACCGGACAAACTGAAGGTAAAAATATACAATGGTTACAATAAAGATAAATATTTATTTAATCAAAGTAGAAGTTGTGTTTGGACTGTAGGAATGTTTCATCCTTCCCTTAAAAAAAAAAAAAAAAAAAATCAAGAAAGAAAAAAGCCAGAGTCTTTGCAGGCTCCTGGAGAGTTCCCATTGTCCAGGGCTATCGAGAGCCCAGAATGGCATTAACCTCACAAAAGACACATTGTGCAGGGGACAAAAAAAAGCCCCTTCTTCTACAATAACTTTTAGCTTTTTTATTTTTAGAAAATGACAAAGGTTTTGCAAGCACTGACTGGTGAAACCTGTAGCAAGCCAGGCTGGACTTGGCTTTATTGATCAACTGTCCCGCATGGAAAAGCAGCCAGGAAAAGTTTGAATGGCAATCCAGATTTGGCTCATAGAGAGGAAACCCCCGATTTTTCTAAATGTATTTTCTTTTTTTCTCTCTAAATAAAACAGCATTATTCCCAGAGTGAATTCACAAGGATTAGATGAGGTAACCCTGCAAAATCCTAAACCGTTTTCTCCTCCTAGTCCTGACTAAGAAGCTGCATGCTCTTAAGAGCATTGGAAAAATCTCTCAAAATGAAGAATTCCTTTCTAATCAAATAGATTTCCCGATTAATTCCCCAATTCTTTCTAAAATAAGTAATCCAGTGAGGCTGAGGGAAAAAAAATCTTTTTTTACCCCTAAGAAAAATAAGTTTTGGTGAGAGCTGTCTACCTGATGTTACAGGGTTCACTAAAAATACCTTCAGAAACATCAATGTTGTTTTTGCATTTGTTTGCAGATCACTTAAAGTGCAAATTGCATTTTATTTTATTCCAGACATTGTAATTTCAGTGGTACTAGTTCATATTTAGAACTTACATAAATACATACTTGTCATTAAAAAAAATCTATTGCATTAGCAGTGACGCTAAGGCTAGGATTTGAAAGAGGGGGTAGAGAAACAGAGAGAGAGAGAGAAGGAGAGAGAGAGAGAGACAGACTGAGACTCTTGTTCTTCCTGCGTTTGTTTGCTTGCTTTTTGGAGGTACCGTACACCCGCCTAAGTGATGGCTTTGATGTACTGGGAATCGGTACAGTAGCAGGGTCCCTGGCTGCTGTCTTTGATTCCAGGGATCTCCTTTGGGCTCTGGTGGGATGTACTGCTCCTAGTCTTTATCTGAAATCCATCCTCTCATTTCAAGCCCTTTGGCTTCGAGACTCTGCTCCAAACTCTTGGAGGAAGCTGTGAGACTTTTTTTTTTTTTTTTTTTTTTTGGCATGAGGGAAGGGGTATATAATTTCCCCCCTTTCTCCACTCTAGACCTTTCCTCGCTATTTAAATATATTGGCTTTCTTTCTTACGAATTTAGTTTGAAATTATTTTTCACTGCCTTTATTACATCCCTGCTTTTGATGGCAAAATAGCTTCCTGTGTTTTGAAAACATCTGCTTTCCAGGTTTTACACGAGAAAATTGATTTTACTTTTCTCTTAGGTCCAAAAAGGTAGAAAGTTGGACTTGTTTCCAAGTGCAACTTTTCCTTTTCTTGTCTTTCCTTTAAGTTAACCCCCTTCTCAGTTCTGTTTCACTTTCCCCCTTTTATTCCTTCTAATCATCACTCCTGCTTCCCCTTCTCCTTCTAAAGAACCAGAGAAGATTGATTGCATCTTATTTCAGAAGACAAAATTAACATATCATATATATATATATTTTGGTCTAGTCTATGGTACGTGCTAAAGTTTTGTCCATATTATTTTTTTTGTCCTCTGATTTTTTTTTTTTAGGGGGGGATAATTTTCCTTTTTGGGGAAAAAAAATCTCAGATTTGCAATTTAAAGTGGCCTCTATTTTGTCTCGAGCTGCTTCTCTGCCTTTCACTTAAATCTTTGCTTTAAGCTGTCCCACTCCATTATTGCTTCCCCCCACCCTTGCTCCCTTCTTCTTTGAAGATGCTCTCTTATTTAATTTAAACATTGCTGCATTTGGCAAAAGAAAAAAAAAAGAAAGCAAGAAAAAGGGGAAAAAATAAGAAAGAAAAGAGAAAGAAAAAAAAAAAGGAAAGAAAAAATCTCAAAAAAAAAAATCTTAGCCAGGTTCCTATTGTTGCTTCTCTGCATTTCACTTCTCGGTGTGTATGTGTGTGTGTGCGTGTGTGTCGTGTGTGTGTGTGTGTGTGCGTGTGTATGTGTTTTTAATACATGCATAAACTTTTGGTGCCTCTCTCCCTCTTCCTGGGCTCTTCTCCCATCCTCTCTTCCTGCTCTCCTTGCCCTGCTCATCACTTTCCCCCGGTTTTTTTTTTTTTCCTCCCTTCCTCCCCTCTGCCTCCCTCCACCTCCCCCTTTTCTTTTTTGCTGAATCTTATTGATCCAGAAGGTGGCTAATTAGCCCTTCCCGTCGTGCCTGGGTAATGAAGCACATGCGCACTGAATTAATCACAGCCATTTTTTGCAGGAAACTAATTAGCAGAATAAAGATCCAAAGACTTTTTTTTCTTTTCACTCATCAGCTCCCACTTCCAGCGCGTCCCCTCCGACCGCTGCAGCCGCCGCCGCCGCCGCCTCCTCCTCCTCCTCCTCCCGGCCGCAGCCGCCGCCGCCGCCGCCTGCTTTGCATCCCAATTACAGCCTAGAGCCGCTGCCGCCGCCGCCGCCGCTTCTCCTCCGTGGCCCCTGCCCGCTCCGGGGGCTGTAAACTCCCCGCCAACCATGCTGCTCGGCGGCAGCGGCGGCGGCGGCTCCGGCTCCCCGGCTGCGGCCGCCTCCCGCCCCGGGCTCCGCCGAGCGCGCTCCAGCTCCGCCGCCGCCGCCGCCGCCGCCGCCAGCAGCGCGTCCTCCGCCGCCGCCGACCCCCGCCAGCCGCCGCTGCTGCCTTGATGGGCTCCGCGGCCCGAGCGCCTCTTTTCGGGATTAAAAGCGCCGCCAGCTCCCGCCGCCGCCGCCGCCGCCAGCAGCGCCGCTGCAGCCGCCGCCGCCGGAGAAGCAACCGCGTAAGTGGCAACTTTTCCCTCTTTTTTTTTCCCGCCGCCGCCGCCGCCGCCGCCGCCGCCTGCTCCTCCTCCTCCTCCCGCCGCCGCCGCCCGGACGCGGGGCTCCTCGGGGCGCCCGGGCTGCTTTGCATGGGGCTCGTCCTGCCCCCTCCCGGCTCCCGCGCCCGGCCGCCGCCGCCCGCGCTCCCCGCGCCCGCGCCCTGCTCGCTCGCTGCGTCCCGCTCGCCTTCCCCCTGCGCCAAACTTTCTCTTTCTCTTCTCCTTCCTCCTCCTCCCGCCGCCGCCGCCGCCGCCGCCGAGCCCGGGCCGCCCCCTCCTCCTCCCGCCGCCGCCGCCGCCGGCCGCCCGCGACCCCCGGGAGGGTGGAGGCGCCCGGGGCGAGGCCCGCGCGCCGAGTTTGGAGGCGCCGCGGGGCAGGGCCGGCCGGGGCGCGGGCCGAGGGCGGGAGGGCGGCCGGGGTCCGGGCGCCGAGACAAAGGCGGCGGCGGCGGCGGCGGGGGCGGGGGGCCGCGGTGCCGAGCGCCCCCGCCCCCGCCGCCCCCGGCCCCCAACTTTGCCCCACCCCGAGAGGCGCCGGGGCCCCGGGCTGAGCCGCCGCGCGGGGCGCGCACCCGGCCGAGCCGCCCCCGCCGCCGCCGCCGCCGCCGCCGCCGCCACCGCCGCTGCTGCTGGTCGGGCGGGCGGGCGGGCGGGCGCCTTCCGCGGCGGGGCTCGGCTCGCGGGGCTGCGGCCGCCCGGCGGGAGCCCGGGTCCGACAGCGGCGCGGGGCGCGGCGGCTCCGCCCGGCCCGGTACCTGCGCGCCCCCTGCCCCGCCGGCCGCGCCGCGAGCGCCCGCAGGGGCCCTGCCCCGGACACTAGGGGCTCCCGGGGGCGCGGGGCGCGGGGCCGCCGGCCTCGCTCCTGGACCAGCTGGGCCGGGGACCTCGCCGCGTGCCTGCTGCTCTTTCTTCGTTCTCCTCCTTCTCTCTCTTTTTTTCCTTTTTGTTTCTTCCTTCCCTTTTTCTTCTTTCTTTCTTCTTGCTTCCTTTTTTTTTTTTTTTCTTACACGAATCTGGGATAGTTTACGTGCCATTCCCCACTCACCCCCTCGCCCTGCTTCACTCTTTGCCATTAGGCGTTTTCATGTACATCTTTTTCTTTTTTTTTTTTTTCGTATCTCTTGGAGGCTAGATGTGAGTGTATTGGATGTGCTTAGTATATTTAAATCGTGAAAGGACTCGATGAGTCGTAGGTTTCTTTATTATGTTCAAAAAATAACATTTTACTTTACAAATTAATCTGTTGCTCGGAAGCTGACTTTTTGCAAAAGGTTGTGCAATTCCTTCGACTGGGGCAAATTCTTTGATTACAAGTGCTTTCAAAAATCACCCACTTAACTTTTCCCCCTTGTTGCTTCCAAGTTAAGGGAAATATGACAATTTTTATTGGTCTCAATCATTGAAACGTGATCTAAGGACTATATGGAAGG
Organism: Canis lupus familiaris; assembly: GCF_011100685.1. Lineage (NCBI taxonomy): Eukaryota > Metazoa > Chordata > Mammalia > Carnivora > Canidae > Canis > Canis lupus. The sequence continues at coordinate 79,276,501 of NC_049226.1, read as the reverse complement.
AGGCTGATTGCCTTTTCTGGCCTCCACTTCTAGTGACTTTGAAAAGGGGGTTTGTTAAGCACCTTTGAAGAAGATGACATACGGTGATCGCTTGACTGTAATGCAAATTGCAAAGCATAAATTCACTTTGGAATTAAAAAAAAAAAGAATCCTTTTGGGGGGAGACACTTGAGGATTTATGATGTTTTTTTAAAAATTGTTTTTTTTCTCCCTACTTTGGGAGAATGGCTAGTTACAGAGCAACTTATTTGGAGGTCTTCAGAAAGAGGCTTGGGAAATGGAGAGGGGAAAAGATTGATCACAATCTGCATAATCAATAGGGCAGCGTGCTGCAATCGTGTACCTACATTTACTGTAAATTTCTACAATATCTGCAGTGTGGGTGCTCCAGTGCCTCAGTCGGCTTCTTAGAGCGGATTTAGAGGCAGTACAAGCAGAATTTACTGCCCAGCTCTCCGGAACAACATAGGGGAAGTCCACTGGATAGTGGCTCATTTAAGAACTCCTTCATTTTACTGTACATTGGGGGGGGGGGGGCAGATCTGTTTACATATGTGGATTTCAGTAAACCCCCAAGGTGTGAGTATCCTGTAGGTTGAGGGGAGTAGGAAGTATTGGGGGGAGATTGGGAGTAGGTGTTCGCTCATTGAATCACCACCTTGGGGGCCCTCCTCTCATCTTATGTTAGATATCTTTAGTGCAAATAATTTAGAAATATGAATACGGTAGAGAGTAATACACCAGAGATTGAAGCAATGTCAAAAGTAAGGATTGCTGTGTGTGCATTTGAGAGAGAGAGAGAGAGAGAGAGAATACAGACACTTATCTTATAGTCAGGCTTGAAAGCTTGGTGGTAGGTGAATCCATATTTGGAGATGATTTTGAAATAGTCTAGCAAATGGTGCACGAACAGGATTTCGTAAAAAGTGTACATGGAGTCAGTTTTGAAAGGATTGTGGTTTGGGGAGATGAGGTGTGGGCAGGAAAACCCACTCTAGGCCTGTAGCCTTCTTCTGCCTGTGTGTCTCCTCCCTTCCCCCTCCCTGAGTTTTAGTTTTTAATTACTTAATGCTGAAACGCACAGGGCTTATATAAATATTTGCAAATGCTCTTTCCTATTGATTTCTCTGAATAAACTGCCCTGCTCAGGTCCAGAGAGGAGGCAATTCAGATCTGTGGACTTTTTAAACATATAAAGTCTCTGGAGGAGCGTTGGTCTGTGCATGCATGTGTTTATGGGTAGAGTTGTAGATACGAAGATTTTGGGGGGCTTTAGAGAGAGTTCAGGCTCTCGGCTGTGTGAGCTGTGAAAGCTGGGCTGGACCTGGCCCCACGGCCTGGCATCCCTGACAGATTGTGTGTGTGTGTGTGTGTGTGTGTGTGTAAGTACATAGTGTGTGGGTGTCTACACTGGGGGAGTCTGAATGCATATGCACTTATACTCCCTTCATCCCCCCCCCCCCCCCATTACATATGGAGCAGTTCCAGGGCTCGGTGACTGCCTTCTCCTCAGGGTCACATTGAGTTCGAATCTGACCCAAGGTGCAGGAATCCTGCAATAGGGAAATAAAAGAATATACAGAATGGGGTCAGGTCAGCTGCTCAGAGGCCAAAACCCCTACAGCTGCTTTGATTTTATTTTTTTTTGTGTATATTTTAGGCTCCTCCTGCCATGTTACAAATTGTGCCTCCCCCTCTCAGGTGTTTGCTCTGTAGCTTAAAGGCACCAGAGCCTCTTCCTGCGTGGTTGTCTGCTCCCAGCAAGAACAGAAAACCCACAATACCAAATCCAAAACAAAACAAGAGAGGAGGGGGGAGAAGAAAAACCCTATTGAGTTCAGGCAAATAAGGTTGGGTCTCCAGATCCGATTACAAAGCTGCTTTGAATATGCAAGACAGCACACAAGACCAGTTATTCCAGTTACAACAAACTATTAAAAAAAGAGAGAGAGAGAAAAGAAAAGGCATGTTTAGGTCGTAATTTGTTAGTACAAGGAAAAGAATCCCACATAAAGCTGCCCTCCCCCCTCCCACACACCCCTTTGCTGGCTTCACATAGAATTCACTCACCCTTTTCCGATGAGTCTACTATATAGGTTCTTTTATTAAAATCTTTTGGGTTTAGGAAGATCGCTGCAAGCAACACATTTTCTGTATTTTTTTCCCCTTTATCTTAGAGGAGAGTTGGCAGGGGTTCTGTGGTTTGCAGTTACACAATATGTTATCATGTTTTTAATCACTAAATCATTGCAGTGGTTATAGATTTACAGTCTTGGGGTATTACAGAGAAGAGAGACGGCGGCTATATATATGCTTTTAAATTACACCGATGTAAACTGAGTGCGGCAGCTGTGAATATGGTCGGCAGACTTCGGCCCCCCCCAGCTTCTTAGCTTCCTCCCCCTCCCCCGATTTTTTCTGTATTGTCTAGCTTTCTCAAAATAAGCTCCCCCCCCACACTCCTGCACCCCTTGTCTCTTCAGCCTCCCCCAATTCTCATTGCACACTTCTAACCCCAGATAGGTTAGAATTCAAACTCTTGAAATATAACTTGGGATCCAAGATGATCATAATGGCAGTCATAATAAAAAGAGTGGATTTACTAAGAAATCCTCTTGGTTTCCATACCGACCTCCTGTATAAGGATGGAGGGCTGACGGCAGACCGGGAGATGGGGGTGGGCAGGGAGAGGGAAGGGAAGGCGGGCTCGTAGCGCTTGCCTGCTTGGAACCTCCAGTGGCCTGTCACCGAGAGCCCACTTTCAGCTTCTGTTTTTCATATTATTATGTAACAGAATCCTTGGCAGCATTAAAAATTCAGTATTACAAGCTGATTGTAATGCTGCCTCATTAGACAGCACTGTCTGGCCTTGTATTAAGTGAAACACAGAGCATGGCTTTTAGATTATAAACACCAATAAATATTAAGGATCAGCAGAGGGGGGAACTCGTCAGCTGGGTTTTTGGCCCCTTCTGGTTTTCTATCTCCTCCCATCTTCTTCCCTTCATCCCCCCCCCTTCCTCCCTCCTCAACCCCCTCCCCCTTTGGTAACTGTCATCCGTTTTCTTGGGATGCTGATGTGTCGACCCTGGTGACATTTTAGGAGGGCTTTTTATAGAGTTATCTTGTATACACAAAAGGTTTGGAAGTTTGTTTTGTTTTGATCTGCAATAAACAGGTCCTTCACTTTGCTGATGTCATTTCCGTTCATATTTGAGTTGTTTATTGTGTTTCTTCGCTGGGCCCTCTCATCCCTACCCCCACCTCGCTTTTTCAGCCTGAGCCTGGGACTGACTGCCTGGGGAAGGGGGGGGGACGTGTTCCCAAGCTGCCAGGTCTGGGTTCAAAGGCTGAGGGGTTGCGTGTCACTGCCTCGTCCTAGGGTTCACCCGCTGGGGAAGATGTTTCCAGGTTAGAATCTGGTTAAACACTCCGACATCCACTTGCCCTGGCATTTCCATGGCATGCAGTGATTCATCTCAGCTTCCTTTCTTTGAAGCACCCCCCCACACCCACACCCACACACCTATGTCTTTAGTACAGCCTTATTGTCCACTTCTCCAGGCACCCCTCCACCCCCCCCAAAAAAAAAAACCCCAACCTCGTAGTGATGACTTTGATTCACTCGCAAATCTGAAGCTGGCATTAGCGACTTCATGCTGTGAAAAAAGAACATGTTTGCAGGCGTTGCCCCACAGCTTCCCGACTATCACCTTCTATCCCTATTCAGTTTTTCCCCCCTTTTGCGTTTATTTTTCTACTCCCTGCCTTTCTGTAGACATAAAGGCAGTTCTCTGGTGTTACTAAAAATGACCACAATGTCCAGTGTCTCTTATTTCCATGTGATCTACAATTGGAATCCTCCCTTCTCTAAAAAAAAAAAAAAAAAAAAAAAAAGAAAGAAAAAAAAAGAAAAGGGAAAGAAAAAAAAAAAGAAAAGGAAAAAAAAAAGTAGGGTGGGGAAAGGAAAGAGGGAAAACTTTGTAGGTCCCCAAGGCTTTCCTCTAATAGGATGATGGGTTTTAGGTTTAAAAAAATATTATTGTTTTGTTCTTTTAGGTTTAGAAATAATAGGGGGAGAGGGAAAAGCAGTCATTAGGAAGTTCACTGAGCTGCTTTCCAACTAAGACGGGTGAAAAATGAACCTGCATTGACACTTGGCTCCATGTGAAAGCCCCAGTAACCTCTCCCCCCTTCCGTGGCCCTGGCCTTTTGTTCCTGGAAAACGGAGCTAAGGTGCTTTTTCTCCCAGACCAAAGGCAGCAGGCAAGGAGTCCCCTTGTGTGCGCATCGCCTTTAGATGGCCTTCTCATGGTTATTGTCAATGCAGACTCCCCCAAACAATTGCTCCAGGGAGACACAAAAGCAAAAACATTTGTCCTATTTTTTTAACCTCTTTGTTTTAGGTTTTTTTTTTTTTTTTATCCATTCTTTAAATTTCACAGTTTCTATTTGTCTGCAGAGAGACAAACGAAACAGCATGAAGCACATTTTACCGTAGGCCTCACTGAGGATTGGAACAGCCTCAATAGAAATCCAAATTCTAAAACACTGGCTGACTTGGAGGATATGTGAAATTTCAGCTCTGGCTCTTAAGTCAGATTAGCACAGATTTCAAACAAAAACGCACCAAAATGGAAAGATAAGAAAATGGGATTCTCATTTGGGAAGTGTGAACTGGGTCATCTTTTGTTTATCTCTTAGTGTCCTGCCCCAAGAAGTGGTTGCTTGATAGGAAGGCATTGCAAAAGCTAAATGAAATTCTTCACTTAAAAAAAAAAAATCTGATCCTGGGTATTGTGCTCCTGGCATATTGTTTAATTGATTGTTTTAACACATGTGTATGGGAGCTGTTGGTACATACTATGGAATTGATGTTGAGATTTTTTTTTTTTTTCAAACTACAATTAATATAAAGAGGCCACATTCCCCCCCCCCACTTTCTTTCCTCTCCTGTTTGCTTTTTCCTTTCTTCTCCCTCCAACCTGCTTCCCTCCAAGAATTCTGTGGTTTGCATCAGGCTGAGCGCAAAGGGATGTGTCAGACAGTGGGGATGGCCCATGATCGAAATAGGAATCCACCTCTTTTTCCTGGCCCCAAACAAAGCGCTTCTCAACTGTAATGTATGGACTCTGGTCGCGATGCTATCCTTAAGCATCTGTCTGCCTTTTCATTAAAATTCTCAATTTCAAGGTTTAGAAACACAAATGTAAGAATCCCCCTGGGTATAAAAGTCTTGCATGGCAAATTCTCTTTGCCCTTTTAGAAATAATATTTTTGTTTAAAAAAAAAAAGAGGGAGAGAGCAATCCCTTTACCTAATGCTTTAAAGCTGTTTTAAGGCAAGTTCTTTATATTTTGCGGTCTTAAACTTAGGCTTTGCAACTTAAAATTAATTTGGAAAAGCTTCCAATCAGTTTTTAGAAAAAAAAAAAGGTTGCTCATTTGTGTCTTTCGCATGTGTGTCATTGACAGATTTAGGGTCTGATTTGGGGAGGGTGGGCAAGTAAACTAGATAATGCTCCAGCCATGATTTGGGGGTAAAAATTAATCTCTGGAATTAGCGTTGTAGCGATAGATGGAGGCCTTGAGGTATGTGTCAGAGAAATGTGAATCAAAACATCTGCGCGTAGGCCTTGGCACACCAGCCTCCCATGGTTATGGAGGTGAGTGTGGGCAGTTCTGAGGAAAGCCTGTATTCTCTGTCACACCCAGGAGGGCCTGATCACCCGGCAGGTACCACATCCCTAAATATAACTGCCTAGAAATGAAGGGGTGAATCCAGGGCATGGTGTGCAATTTAGCTCTAAATGACTTTTATTGTTTGTTTCAGGGACTTTTGTTTTTGCCCTCTCCTGGCTTTTTCTTTGTTAAACCCTCAAGGTTATTTAAGCACTAATTTTAAAATCCGTGTGAATGTATATTTTCATAAAAATACAGGGATCTGAAGGAATACACTAATCTCCCTGAAACCCAGCTGTGCTGTGAAAATAGAGTCCAGGTTTAGCTGGAAGTCAGAATGCTGACATTCACTGTGTCTGAGCTCAGAGATCATATTTACCTTTGCTGAAGTGAGGGGACACAGCTCTGGAGAATGAATGTGTATGTGGAGAGAAAGGCAAGCCAGTTTGGCTCAGTTGGGATCACTGTGATTTACCAGTCAGTTAAGTGTTGGGGTGGGGTGGGGGGGCTGGCCTCTGGCTTGGAGAGTGGGTCACGGGAGGAGTAGGGAAGAGGTCAGCATTCCCTGATTTATTTTTAAATATTTATCCTTTTGGCTGTTGCCAATTACGGTGTCCAGAGGAGATGAGACTGGTTATGGAGAACTGCCTTTTCTGAGAGTGGGTTTATTTGTCAACAGTGTCTAGGAGCCATGAACAAGCCAGGCTGCCTCTGCTGGGTAGGCCATGGGTTTAACTACAGGCATCTGCCCTCAGAAGGGCCAGGGCCTTTCAGAGCTGGAGGACAGGATTTGCAACGTGTGTTTCAGGGAAACTGTTGATTCCATCCCTAAGTGCAAAAGTTTCAGAATCCCTCTGGAGAGGTATTGTTTTGTTCCTACGGATTTTAGTATGTGTGCTGCTGAAGCGATTGTTAATAGGGGAAATAAGTTTTGGTAGAGGTAATGCCCCAGCTTTTTGGCAGTCCTGTATAATGCTACAGAGGCCATGCATAGATTACTTGCCTGTGGATTCACCTGTTAAAATTTTGCCTGTAACAAAGGAAGCTGGCCAGCTCTGAGCACATACGTAGCTGGTGCTGGAGTAAGATAGAACCACGGTCACTCTCAGTTCTACTTGTCAGGTGGCCGCCCCTCGGGACCCTGGCAGGATCCTGCAGATCCCCCCGGGGCCTTCTGTCCAGCACCTCCACATCCTTCCAGCTTACTTTAGAGCAGGTTCTTCAGCATTCTAGCTTTTATTTTATTGAAGTTATTTATCTGTCGGCCCACCAGGTTCGTGATGTCACCAGATTATGAGGTCGTCCCCTGTTAATAAAAGTTAAGATAAAGCAGCAAAATTAGATTTTCTGGGAGTATAAACATTTTCTTATTGTCTCTATCTAACAGGCTATGGGGTGGCTCCGAGGTAGGACCCAGAAGCCTGGGAGTCCTGAGGTTCCTGAAGACCTTTCCAAAGTCATATCTGGGTGGCGGGCGCCACGTTACTTGCGTTATTGCTAGCATCATCATCTTCATGTATTATTCATAGTGACTTTTTCAATTAAATTATTAATTGGTTTTTCTTTAAGGTGTTCTCAACTCCTGTGGCTAATATAAATAATAGTATGTTTTGAAAACACCACCTGTTCTTGGGTCTAAAGTCAGGTGCTCTGGAAACAGCTCGACAGTGATCGCACTCTGGTTTGCAAAATCATCCTCCACTTTGCCCTTTTTTGCTCTCCAGTCCTCCTCCCCATACACTCTCTCATGTGTGACAGAATTTGGCTTGTGCTCTCCTTTGTCCCTAATCGGACATGATTCCCTAGAGGCAGTCTTTTCTCCCAGGGCCCTACCGGAAGGAAAAAAAATTTTTTGGAGTCTCTTTTCTGCACTAAAACGTTAAGATGTAGGGAAGGGGTTGTCTGTCCCCAACAGGTTGGATGTTTACGTTAATTTGAACCCAAATTACGTTGTGCAGAACGCCTTCTACGCGGTGATGGGATAGTTTTAATCAGCCAGGCATCCTCTTTCCCCCTGCATCAGTGTGTGCATAGTGCTGATACGGTTCCATACCTACAGCTTTTTGCCTCGTGAGCTCATTGTAGTTCTCACCCTTGCACGGGTCATTGTTGCGCAGTTGGACTCTTCGAGGCTGTGGGGCCAGCCTGGGTGGGTGGCTTTCAGCAGGGGACAAGCAGGTGCCTTTCTGTGCTGAGAGAATTGGGCGGGAGTAAAATCAGACAGAGCTGAGTGTGGGATTCTGAGAGGCAGGACAGGGCACTTCCGGTGAGGTTTCTGTAGGGCTTGCCTTTGCATATCAGAATGGAAAAAGGTGAACCTGGGGAGATATAAAAACGTCCAGCAGTTGGCTTTGACCAACTGGGGTGCCCCCCCTATTAAATTCGACCTGGCAGTAGAGTCTCCCCGGGAAGGGCCTGATGTATGCCTTATCTGAAATGATGTGGGTTTTTAAGGCAAGTCTTAAAAAAAAAAAAAAAAAAAAAAAAAAAGAGAGAGTGTAGGCTTCCCTTGCAAGCTGGGACTTCTCTTCCTGTCTTCTTTCTTTCTCTCCCTTGGAGAACTCTATCCTTAAAGTCTCACTGGAGAGCAGGGGATGTTTTTCTAAGTTTCTGCAGCTGAAAAACAGAAGTACTCTGTAAAGCAGTTAATAGGATGGGTGTGTGTGTGTGTGTGTTTCCAATAAATTCCTGTCCACATTGGCTAATGTCCCCGTGCTGGAGTGGCCTGGCTGTGACGTGGATGGGGCCCGAGGCCGAGGGCTCGGGTTCTGAGGCCCCAGGCTCCCTTTCTTGTGGCCGAGGGCGCGCCCCTTTCTCCTCGTCCGATTCTAGGCCGGCCCCTGACTTGGGATGCGCGGGAGCGGGGTCGCGGCCCGGGAGAGACGGGGCTTTGTTCCCGGGGCGGCCCGGCCTGCGCAGCGCGGCGCGGCGAGCGCCCCCGGGGCCCGGGTCCCCGCCGCCACCGCCACCGCCACCGCCACCGCCACCGCCGCCGCCGCCGCCGAGCCCCGAGCCCCGAGCCCCGGCCTGCGCCCGCGCGACTGTAGATGTCAGGCTTTGCCCGGGGAGCCGAGCGGCGGCGGGGCTGGGAGTTTCGAATTAACCTTCCGCTTTGTTGCTGTGTAATGTGGATCCCCGAAGGCCCCCCGCCCCGCCCGCCCCCTCCCTCCCCCGGGCGGTGAGCCTGCAAACTGCGAGTTGAGCTTCATTTACATAAAGCGATTCCGGGCGGGCGGCGAGCCGGGAGCCGGGAGCCGGGAGCCGGGGACCCGGACGCGAGCGCGCCCCGGGGGGGCCTCCCCGCCCCCACCGCCCCCACCCTCCCCGCCGCGCGCCCCGGGGCGCCCCTCCCCTCCCCCTCCCTCCCTCCCGGGGAGGGGCGGCCGCCAGCATGAGCCCCCGGCCCCGGCCCGCGGCCCCCCTGCACCTAGCCGGAGCCACCCCGGAGCCCCGGAGGAGGCCGCCCGGGCTGGGCAAGCGCGGGGCGCGGGTGCCGCTGCCGCCCCCGGGACCTGCGGGCGCCGCCTCCCCGCGGAGGTGCGCGGAGCCTTTGTGTGCCAGGTGAGTGCAGCCTCGCGCCCGGCCGCGGCGGGCAGGTGCCGCGGATCTTGGCTGAACTTCCTCTCCGCGCGGGGCCTGTGGGGGAAGGGCGGGCTGCATGCACTTGAACTAGTGGATTCCGGTGCAAGCTACCTGGGGGTGGGGAGCGGCTCCGCTCTGCTGGGCCCGGGGGAAGCCCGCCGCCTTCCATCCCCCCACCTCCTCTCTCCCTCTTCTTCCCTTCTTCCTTCCTTATTTTGCTTTTGGGTTAGTTCCTGCCTTCTGAATACTTGGCAGCGCTAGTGTCCTTTAAAAGTTTGGGTTCCTCCGCCCCCCAAAATGCACCCTCTTCACCAGAGAAGTCGCTGGTCAGTTTGAAACAATGTGAAGAATGCGCTTATTGTGGCCTCACTGAAGGGAGAACCGGGTTTGGAGCTGGAAGGCACCTTTGGAGAGGAGAGCCGCTCGCCCACCCTCTAATTGGAGTTTAGGTCGCACCCTGGGAAGACATTTCCGTGGGGAGAGGGGTGGAGGAGAGGCGTGGAGAAGAGGGAGAGCTATGATGTTTGTCCTGTTAAAGGAGAGAGATTGCCCAAGTTAGGTCAACAGCAGGGGGAAAAAAAAAGTAATCATTGTTGCACACTTAGTAGAAGGAAAAGAACTTTCTGGAAAATGGTCTCAATGCGTTGGACATACCTGTCTTATAAGAATGGTGAAACACCTGGAGGGCAAAGACCATCCCTGGTGCCTGGTGTATTACAAGAGTGCCCTGCCTGGCTTTAGCGGTGCACAGGATGTAAACTGGTTTAAATGAAAGCCATCAGCAGGTGAATCCAGGAGGGTCGTCACTGTCTCCACCCCCCCCCCCCCCCCCCCCCCCGTTTGTGTCATTTCACAGGCCTGGAAGACTCTAAAAGCCCCTGACAGATAAGCTCAGAGAGATCAGAGGGCCCCCACTTGGGCACAGGGAGAAGGCCTTTTCCTAGGGCTGGGGCCTGCTTGGTGGAATGTATCAAGGCACAGCAAGGAAAACAAACTTAAGCCTTGAAGGTAGATAGTGAGAAGGTTACACGTCATCCTATTTCACCCCATGCTTCGAGATCCTTGGAGACAAGTCACTAAATAAATAGAGTATAATTTAAAGCTCGCTCTCACTAGTTGAGGAACTTTGTTTCTTTGCCATCAAGCAGCAGGTGCGAGTTTGTAGAGTTGGCCCCTTGAGTCCCCTCATTCCTAAATTCAGGAGGTGTCAAACCTTCGTGTTCTTTTAATGGCTGTGGTTTCTGGATAAGTTTCAAGGGGAAACCCTAAAAATCATGAGTTCCAGGAGGCTGGGCTGGAGAAGGAAGCCCGAGTGCTGGGGCAGAGACCTGCATGTGAGAGGAAAACCTACACCTTCCAAGGTAACTGATCCAGAGAGGCCAGGGCCTGAGCATGGCCTGTTCCTTGTTACTAGAACAGCCACTGGCGGCCTGAGATTCTGAATCCTCTTTACCCAACCCAGACACGAAAAGCAAGTAAGGAACAGAGGTGGGATGTGTGGAAAGTCAGGATGATCCACAGTCCTCAATCATGTAAGGGTTTCAGGAACAGAGTCCTCAGAGAGAGGCATACACCTGGATGTTTGCACACCTGTATTTTTGTCATTCTCTTTTGCAGAGACCCGGAAGGCCCCCTTTCAGAGGGTGTGTGGCTATGAAGGCCAAGAGAAACTTTTCCTCTCCCTCGTCCTTAAATTACAGGACTAAGGAGACTGTCTGCATTTACTTTCCAGCATGTTTTCAGAGAGCGTGTAAGTGCCTCTTGGAATGGGCTAGGGTCACACTTTGCTCTTTTATTTAATTGCCCAAGTGTTATTTAACAACATGGGGCAGATGCAGAAACAAGCACTTTTACACTTTAAAATCAGCCCTTTTGGAATCACAGGGAATTAAATGACTTGGAGACCTTCTGTCTTCCTGACATGGGTCACCTCTCTCTCCCAGCTCTCTTTTGAAGTGGCTGTACTTTCTCTGGGATAGAGCTGCTGTTTTCCAGCTCTCCTGAAAACAGTTGTGATTGACAGGGAACTATTGGGAAACACTTGGTAACTCTTCAAAAAAAAAAAAAAAAAAAATCTGAGCTGCTTCCCCAACCACCTGAAACTTTAATTTTGGTTTCTTCCCTTCCGTCTTTTATTTGCACAAATGAATACTCAGGGAGGGTGGAAAGGACCCAAATAAAACAGTGCTCCCCGCAGGCCTCTGTTTGGCTCCTTCCAACAGGACAGCGAAGTGCCTTCCTTCTTGCTGCTTTGGGATTGGCTCGGACTGCCGTGTAAACTCGGTGCCAATTGGACTGCCAGTGGCAAGGAGCTAAAATAAGCGAGATTTCACTTTTCATCATTATTACTTAAAATGATGATTGGTAGGCGCTACCAGGACAGGCCTGGTTCACCTTGGGTGACCCACAGGTGGAATAAATCTGTGATTGCGGAATCCCAGTGAAGTATTATCTGGGGCTTGTGATGATTTAGTTCAGTTACCTCACTTCTGGTCACAAGTGGTATTCGGGGAGTGTGTCCTTACTTATTGTCACTGTGTGCTGTTGGGCATTGGAGTTTTTGTTTGCTTGTTGCTTCTGAGGGGTTACTGTGAGAGCCTGGAAGTGCTGGGGGGCCCAAAGCAGACCTTCACCTAGGACTCGATTTGTATTGTGGACTTGCAGCAGCCTCAAGTTAACATGTAAATATTTAAGTGACTAAGCAACATTTTATAAAAGTGTGGGGAACCCTTCAGAACACTAGAAGGGAGAGCGACTTATTACACCCACTTTTTAGAGTATCTAGTTTGCTTCCTAACCTGAAGGGTTTACGCCTCATCATCTTGGTGAGATGACAGTGATAGTGATTCCGGCCTGAAGAAACTTGCAGGCTTCATCTCACACTTGCTAGGATTACAGGGATAATGCACCTGACTCTGTAACCTCAACAAGCATGGTGTGTGCTGTGGTTTATGCTTTCATTTGTTATTAAAATGGTTACTTGCTCTTAGGCTGGCCTATTTCTGTAATGCTGGGGCCTGCTGGCCTACTCTGCTTCCCAAGGCTGGTGTAATTAACCAGGATGGGGGCGTTACCATCAAAACACAACAGGAAGGCAGATTCCATTGCAATGCACTTCACAGGGGTATCCAAATGCTCTGGTAGGAGAATTTGGTCATAATGGGGATTGTGAGAAATCCCAGCACAGCCCAGAATCACCATGCTCTGCCTGGGTTAGAAGCTGCGGTCCAGGAAGTAGGGACCCAGTTTTAATGGAGCGCGGGCAAGGGAATGCCTTTGCAGGAGCTAGTCTCAGCCAGACTTTAAAGGGTGCCTTTTCGGTCCAAAGCACAGTGTCCTGAGTCCTTAGGCTGCTCAAATGGAGAAACATACAGAAGCTAAGATTGAGTCAAATTGCCCCGAGGGAGGAACTCTGGCAAAAATCTTGGCTCATTGGCAAGCCACTCTCAAAATCCAGATTAAGGAGAAAAAGTACAAAATCAACAACTGTCAGGTTTCCTTTCTATATGATTTAAAGTTGGCTGCCAGATTGTCACTTTGCACATGTTCAAAGAGATCAATCAGATGTTAGAGGGTCCCCTCCCCCAATGTGGTAAATGTCTCCTGTATGGACAAGAACTGGGGAATTGACAGCAGCTTTGTGCTGAAGCTTCACAGCAGTGAGACAACTTGAATGTTTTTTTGTTTTTTGGGTTTTTTTTTTCTTTCTTTCTGGTTTTCATTCTTTGGAGCAGAGGACAGGATGGTGGAGACAAGGCCGTGAGTGGTCTAGCAGTGATGGATGTGTTTCTAGAGAGTTCTTTGCCCAAGAAAGGTGCCTTAGCTGCTGCTTTGTGACTTTTAAAGGTGAATTTTTTTTCCTTTGATGTTTCTTCCCTTCTTTCACCCTTCATTGCTGGAGTTTCTTGCTTTTGCAAGGATAGGGGTGTGAATAAAAATGGGAAACGAGACAGAGAAAGTTTGCTAGGTGACAAAATTGGCTTCATTTCAGAGTAAGACTTCTGTTTTGTTGGTTTTAACCCCAGACAGGACCTCTTAGTAAAATGCCTGGGCTTAATCTGCCTTTTGGGTGAAGCCTTCTCCCTTCCCACAGGAGGGTCCTCATGCAGTCTGTCAATAGGAGGATTAATGGGGGGGGAGTTGGGGGGGTTGGTGCACCCCTCCAGAGGGGCCTTCCCTGTCCTTCTGTGCCCTGAGGGCAGGGGTCTTAGGTGTTTGAGCTGCTCATGCTTTAAATTTTGTCTCCCTCCAAGATTTTTCCATCCTCTCCCCTCCTTGAAGGCTGCCATGGAAGGGAGGAGTGGGGTGGGCTGAACCTGCACTCCCTTCCCGCCCCCTGCTCCCTCTGGCTCTTGCTGGCTTGAGACTGAAGCCATGAAGACCCCCCTGAGCAGTGAACTCAGGGAGTTGCCAACATCCATCTCCCCTTCTCTTCTGCTAATCACATAATAGCCTTAAAGGCTCTCTTAAATGATTATCTTGTCTTTAATTTTTTAAGTGGGCCTTTTGGGGCAACATTTGGGAGTTCATAGAGTATCTTCCGTCATCTGAACTGGGAAAACTGGCTCCGTTGGACTCTGTGAAAAGACAGTGGAATTTTCATCTGCTGCTGATTTCACGGACTGTCCTGAAAGTGATTTTGGCCACAAACCTTTGATCTGGGAGTGAGACACTCCCCCCGCCCCCCAACCTCAGGCTTCTGGAGGCAGAAATTGGAGACTGCTCAGATCTCCCTACTTTGTGTGTGTTGGTGTTAATGTGTGTGTGTGTGTGTGTGTGTGTGTCTTGGGGCAGCAACAGCCCTAGAGAAGAGCCGGGTATTTGGGTGATGGGAGTGATGGGAGGCTAAAGCGAGGTAGGGGCTAGCAGACCAGGAGGGGACAATGTGTAGACTTCCTGAGGGGTAAGGAGGGCTGACCTGCTTGGAGATTGGGGGCTGGGTGGGGAGGAAGTGGGTGCAAGAAGACAATTTTGTGGTTTCTTGGTTATGCCCAGTTTCACCCAGGAATGTGACTGGGGAAAAACATGTCTGTGGCCTGTGCACACCTCTGCCGTGGGCTCTGCATTTCAGCCTTAAACTGCCAGTTCCCAGGCAGGTGCGGGACTTCTCTCTTGGATCTCTGGAGTCAGATGAGCCGAGGGAAGAAAAGACCGAGGGGCTTAATTTGATATTTGATTTCAGCCTTGCAGGCCCTCCCCACCCCCACCCCCAGTCCTATAAGTGCCTGTTTAAATATGGAAGTCTCCCTTCAGTGTATAAAAAGCCCTTTTCAAAAGAGTTTTAACTCTTGTAAGTCTATAAAAAGTACATACGTGTAGACACGAACTTATTTGCTTCCCACACTTAACGGTCTCTGAGTGGCCTGTTTGGGACAACTTTTCTCTTCCTGACATCTTTTTGTCCGGTGAGAATGTGCTAAAAAAAAAAAAAAAAAAAACCAAAAACCAAAAACCATGTGTGTGCTTTTTTTCTCCCTCTCAGCAACTTTCCTTTCTTTTTTTTTTAAACAATTTTTCTTAACTGCTCAAGAAACAATGCACGCCTCTTCCACCATTTCAGGCCCTGCTTCCTAAAATGCTCTTTGGCTCAGGGCCCTGGTTCTTAATGTACATTTGGCTTGTAGGGGGAATGGGTTTTGCTTTTCTTGTAACAGCTCTGTATTTCTCCATGGAACATCTGCATCCTTGCTTACAGCGTCAGGTCAACTTCTGGATACTTATGAAGCCTGTGGATTCACTGTGTGTCAGGAGGTTGGTGTCAGTGCTCAAGTGACTGTTGTTAAATACCACCTCTGTTTTACCAGCTTCTTGAATGGTGTCACTTTTATGTTCCATACGTAGTTCTTGCCAGGGGACAGGCTCTGATAAACACTGTCAATCGGTGTACCTGGCTGTATGAACACTTGTTACCTGGGCCTACTTGGCTTCCTTTTAAAATGTATTTCCAGGTAAAAGATGTGACAGTAGTGAAAATGATACAGCTCAACATCATTTGAGATTGAGCATCAACATCGCTGAGATTTTCAAAGAAGTTGGGTCTGGTTTTTCCTCTACCCAGAGGCAGAGTTGTCTTTAGGGAAACAGGAGAACTCCTACATTTTTGGGAAAGGCCCGTCACTTTATTTTGCCCTGGCTGGGGAAGCTGGAACAGTTGTCCAGACAGGGGAGACATTGGGGAATAGACGAGATCCTAGTGCAGACGCTCAAGTGTCTAACTGGAGGGAGGTGCAGTCTTCCTCATTGGTTGAAGGAATGAGATAATTAGTAAAACCGGGGAGAGGTCACTTTAGGATCAGAGAGCGGCTAATGAGCCAGTCCTTACACTGGGGGTTCTTTTGCTCACACTCGGTTTTGTGGGAGAAGCGGAGGTGAATCAGATGAGCCTGCTTTTTTTGGCAGGCGGGCTGGTGTTCTTCACCCTGCGGTTAGCGTGTACCTGTCTGCCTGCCGGGGTCACGGACCTGAGGCCCAGCTCTGGCCTGGCCTAGCTGTGTGACTGGACCAGTCATCGAATCTCTCTGAGCCTTACTTCCTTCATCTGTAAAATGGGCATAATACACACTTCACATTAAAGAGGGGGTTCAGCTCCGTAGAAAACCGCCTTCACGGCAGTTGGCTTGCAGAGTGGCCTCTCCACAAATGATAGCGCCCATCCCCAACCTTCCTCTTCCTTTGTGTTTCTTCCATTGTGGCCGCTGCCCTCTGCTACTTTTGTCTTTCAGCACCCTGGAAGAAATCAACCCAAAGGTCCAGCATTTCTTCCGCTCTCCCCTTAAGGGCTGGGAATAAGGCCAGCTCTTTTTGACCTGCTGCAGCTAAATGTGTTTAGGAGTGAAGCAGACAGAGCGTCCTCATCCTCCCCAGCTCTCCCCTCCCGTGCCCCCCACCCCGCCCCCTGAAACTGGCAGGCGGCCCTCTAAGTGAGCAGCCCACTCAATGACCCACCTAGAGAGGCCTTCCCGGGCTGGCTTGTATATGCTAATAGGCCTGACTTGTCCTGGCTTGTTTGTAGTGATTTGTGGAGGCATTTATATGCAAATACTATCAACTTGCTGAGTTAATTATCATGTGCCTCCCCCCCACCCCCCCTTCCTGCTTTGCCTCCCAGCCTGTCTCTGCGGAAGGGACTGTTCTCATTCATCCTCCGCTCTTCCTCTCTGGGCCTCGTCTGTCCATTGCCCTGTCCCCTTCCTGTCCCTGCAGGTTGGATCACAGCTCCTTGCTTCTCAGTCGCCCATCACTGGAACCTCTGAGTCAGGGGTGGGCATGCAAGTGGCTGGCCCAGTTGAAATCCTCCATGAGTGGGGTCATTTTGCATGGAGGGTGATCTGGGTCCCGTTGCTCTGAGTTTTGAACCCCATCTTTTTACCTACTAGTTTGAAAAACAGAGCTACCCAGACCTATCAACCCATTGACACCGTCCTCAGACTGGTGAGAAAATGACTGTTGTTTTAACATTATTACTCTTACTCTTTTCACATGCCCACATTGTTGATGCCACGAAATCTTGTGACCACCTCTAAGCGTGCAGGCAAACCATTTTGTGAAGGGGCGCCTCCTCTGGCCCCCTGCCCCTGGAAATCTGAGTATTGAAAGGTGCTTGAGTGGACCTCAGTTCTAGTTCCTTCCTGTTTGTGTGTGGGCACTGTTCACATTTGCGGTTGGGTGGTTCTTCATTGGGGGACGTGGGGGGTATCACTGACTTCTCCCCACTTAGTAGCATGTCCCCCCCCCAAAAAAAAATGCCTCTAGGAATTGCCCACGGTCCCCTGGGGAAGCAGAATCATTCCAGGTTGAGAACTGCTGGGACAGAGATTGCATTTGTTCTGTTGGATAAAAAGATGGCAGATTCCGGCCTCCTCCAAGTCAGACATGTTGACCGGCCTCTCAGCTTGTGATGTGACCAGCAGATATCAGATGTCGCCATTTGCTTAATTTTTGTGTCTTTTTAGCATTTGAAAACTAAGAGCCTTTCCTTTTAGGGCATGGTAACAGGTCCTGTTTGAGGCTCTATCACTGTTGTCCTCTAGAGTGCTGTCCCGTAGAAAAAGAACCCAAGTCCTATAGGCAATTGTACATTTTCTTGTGGTCGTGTCACCAGAAAGTAAAAAGAAACAGGTGGAATGAAGTTAAAATGAGGGATGTCTGGCCAGCTCAGTCAGTAGAGCCTGTGACGCTTGATCTCGGGGTTGTGAGTTCAAGCCCCATGTGGGGTATAGAGATTATTAAATAAAAGTGGGTATTTTATGCACCGCATGGTGTGACATTCTTGTTCTAGCAGTTGGGACGAGCGGCATTTCCAGTGCCCGGGAGCCCTATGTGGCTAGTGGCCGCCCTATTGGGACACCTCAGCAGTATCTAGGATGATTCCAGCCCTTGTCAGTGCTGAAATCACGCTATTTTCTACTGAGTCCGGAAGAAAATTTTTTCCTTCTTTCTTAAAAAAAAAAAAAAAAAAAAACTTTATGTTTATTCTCTGAAAAGTAGGGCCTTGAAGGCACAGCTGCAGCCACAGAGCCAGGCAGAGGGAGCTGGGCCTCTAATCTCTGGGGAAGCTCCCCCGGCCTCCGTGGGGGAGGCCCTCTGGGCAGTACCCTGGGCCGGGCCTGGAAGGAGGGTAAATACTCTGAGGGCTCAATGTACTCTCTCACACCGCACAGACTAATGGTTCGGGTTAATTTTGTGTACAAGGTCCCTTTTGTTGGAGAAGGGGGTGAAAGTCCGCAGCTGTGACCGGAAACAGGGCAAGGGCCTATTGGGATGACCTTGTTTTGGAAAAGTCTAAATGGAACACTAATGGCAGAGATCTGAGACGGGTGATGTATGTGTGTGTTTGACTGGGCCTAAAGATAAGGTGAAGAGTATTTTAAAAGTTACTTTAGTGCAACCTTCCAGATAATCTCAGGCCTGGGGCCAGTTACAATTTATGGTGAGCTGGTAGTCAGGCCTGTATGTTGGCCTCATTTTATCTTTTGAGTCCAGGCCCTGTAACTTAACTGGTGGTGCACTGTTTGTTTATTTTATCTTTTTTTTTTTTTTTTTTTGGAGGGAGGCGGTGGGGGCTCATCAGGTTTTTCAGTGAAGCATGGCAACATTTTATAATGCATGGAGAGCTGTTAGTATTCCTGCTCCCGAGTGCCTGGGGACACCTCCCTCCTAGCTGTCCTTCATATAATGTAAGCTGGGATATTAGCCGTAGAGTCTCCAGAAGCCTGGCCTGCAGGGCCACACCTCCCCCAGTGCCACCAGCCTGCTAAAGGTGCAAGCTAGGGAGGAGGTGTGGGGGCCTTAATATAGCTCCGGGCCCTAGGTTTCTTTCATGTCTGAGGTCAGCCTTTTCTTCTTGCCTCTCCAGTTACAGAAACAGCGTCTCTGGGCTGTCCAGCACACCCAGCACACTTTCCTGTCAGGACAGCTTTGGGCGGTGAGATCCCAGCTTGTTCTGGACAGCGGATAAGTAGGGGTGTCTTCTTTCACCCATGGTACCCTTTCATCCCTACACTGAGCCATTCCCTAAACACTGCCCTTCTAGAGTGAAGAGATCCCAAAGCTTACAAAGAAAGTCACCATTGATTTGATCGATGGATTTGCACGGGGACTGCATGCTCAGCTTCCTAGGCCAGGATTCCCTAGGAAGCACCTTGCATCACAGAATACTCCCAAGTTTGACGCTCGGAGAAGATCTATTCCTCAGCTACTGGGGACTTTGCTTTTAATAATACATTTTCTATAACCGGGTTGTGGCACTTGGGTGTCGTTGAGTCTTGCATGGTTTCTTATTTGCAGTTTGATGAGGTATAGTTTGGTGTGTGTGTGTGTGGGTCTTTTCTTGGGGGATGGTAAAGGATAAAATGGGAGGTTCTTTTAGGGTTTGGACTTACTTATAAAAATAATTTATTTATTGATAGATTGGAGTATGTTTACAGATTTTTTGAGGGGTTGGGGTGGGGGATGTGGTCTAAGATTCCTTCAGACTTTTCACTTTACCTCTCTTGTAAGCCACTGCCATCTGCTTTAAAAAAATTATTTTTTCATTTTAAATCCTCAAAGACAAAGGGACCTGGAAGCTCAGACCTGTCCTGCCACATTCCTGAGTAATTTGGTTTTGATTAACCCAGGGAGAAAAGTTGGTTTCTCCTAGCGACCAAGGGGATCAAAGCACCAGGAGGGGCAGTTCCCCCTAATACACACAGCGGCCCCCCCCCCCCCCCCCCCCCCCCCCCCCCCGCCTCCCACCTCCCACCTCCCACCGCCTGCTCCCCTTCCCTGGGCTTTTCAACCTCCCGTCTTTAGAAAGCCTGAGCAGGAGTTATTTCCACTTTCTGACTCTCAGAGAGGTGGAAGTGTATCATAGAGCTTCGGATGGACAGACCAGGGAGAAATGACCCCCCCTTCTTTTCTTCCTAAACTCCCTTTCCCCCCACAAAGCTGCAAAGCACATTCCTGTGCTAATCCTGCTGCTGGAGGAATGCAAATGGCTGTAATTGTGTGCCCCAGGACGGGCCTTCCGCATCTGTGCTGCTTTTCTTCTTTGAGGAGGTGGCTAAAAAGTTCATTTACATGGAGAAATGAGACTGGCCTGTGATCCCTAGTGGTAGGATGGGCACTTTCTAATAGGGAAGGGGCCATGCCTGTGTTCTCTGTTGCTCCTCCTCCCCCTTCTCTCCCCATATAAAGTGTGTGTATACTGGGGTGGGATGCGGGGGTAGGTAGCAGGCTCCTGCTGGGCATATTTTATGGGATGGGGAGGGCAATTAAAAGGGGAAACTCTGCTCCTGACAGTAAGAAATCAAGCTGGAGTATTAGGCAAGGCTTGGAATAGGCAATCCTTGCCTTAAACCACAAGAAACGACTTTTCATTATTATTTTTATTTATTTATTTATTTATTTTTTCATTATTATTTTTAAAGGCAAACTCTTGGTCTCCGAAGTACTTGGTGATGTTTTGGAAGAGGTGCTCTATGCCACTGACCTTGTCTACCTTCTGTTAGACACCTGATCTGACCTTCCACCTTTTTTTCCCCCCTTGCAGTTTGGCAGTGGCTTATTTGGATACTAAGAATTTTCAGGGCAATTAGAAGTATCACCTGGGAGTCGGTACATTGTAGCTTTAGGGGGATGTTCAAAATAGACCAGAAAATTCTGTCTCAGTCATATTGAAGGACACTGAGCTCTTGGCTGAATCAGAAGATGAGAGGTAGACCGAGGTTCTAGGACATCACTGTTCTAGCTGGAGACATGGTACGAGTCACATGCATAGCTTTAGATTTTCCAGTAGCCACATTCGAGACATTAGAAAGAAAGTGGTAGAATTATTTTTGATACTTTATTGAGCCCAATATTCCCGAAATGTTGTCATTTTTAACATATAATCGAGATAAAACTATTAATGAGACATTTTGCATACTTACAGGCAAAAAAATCCTGTGTGTTTTCTACTTCCAGCACCTCTCACTAGGACTAGCACAGTTCATAGGCTGGGTAGCCAGAGGGGCTAGTGGCCACCTGTTGCACTGGGCAGGGCTGACTCAGAGGATGCTCCCTGGGCTCCTCTGAGGCGTTCCACAGATGGAGCTGGGTCACCATTGTTTTTGTGACCAGCTACTTCCACTTACTGGAGTTCGGGGCGGGGGGAAGGCCACAACTACACACAGTTTCTTCTATAACAGCTGCCTGGCTCTCCTGACACCCTCATGGGGTTGTCAGGAGGCAAAACTCTGGTGCTGCTGTGCAGACATGGAAAGCAGAGGTATCCACCTGGCTTTGAAGGCCTTTCCAAACAAAGAATCCCAGCAGTGGCAGCAAGGTGGGCCCCTCGTAGGAGAGGGGGTACAGCAGGACAGTAGTCATTGGCCTTGAGACTTGGTGTGTTCTTGACAACATTCTGACTGCTTTGCATGTCCTCCCCCCTCTATTCGTGAAATCACAGGCTGGTAGACTGCAGGGCTCTCTAGAAGCCACCTGTTTCTCCCTTTCCATGGTGGCTTACCAGCTTGTGGCAGGACTGGGGGTGAATCCAGGACCATGGACGAGTGGGTACCTGGTGCACCGTCCGCTCTGACATCATGCAGGCTTCCTGGCGAGTTTGCTGGGCAGGTGTCGTTTGTTGCTTGGAGGGGCCCTCCTTTCAGCCTCTGCAGCACTACCCAGGGGTGTAAGAGCAGGAGCTACTGCTGTTGATCCCGTCACCTATCCCAACCCTAACACTCTTCTCCTTTTCTTCCCCTAGTGTTTATTTTGGATTTCTCATTTCTCACAATAACTCAGTGCCATGCACACACAGAGCAATCTTTTCTCTAGTCTAGGGTTAGTGGGCATCTCTAGTTGCAGGAGGTGAAAGGCAGGGCCAGAGAGAGATAAGGAAAACCCAGAAACCATCTTGCATGTGAGGCTCAGGGATGTGATAGAGACACTAATCCCTAGTCTAGACTTTTTATTTTTTTATTTTTTGTAGGTGAGAACAGAAGGTTTTTTTTTTTTTTTTTTTTAGATTTTATTTATTTATTCATGAGAGACACAGAAATACAGAGAGGCAGAGACACAGGCCACAGGCAGAGGTTGAAGCAGGCTCCCTGTGGGGAATCACACCCTGAGCCAAAGGCAGACTCTCAACCACTGAGCCACCCAGGTGTCCCCAGAGTTTTCTTTTTCATAAATAATAATAATAATAATAATAATTAACTAAGTAGGCTGCCTGCCCAACATGGGACTTGAACTCACGACCCTGAGATCAGGAGTCTTGTGCTCTACTGACTGAGCCATCCAGGCGCCCCTAGATTTTTTTTTTTTAATAGGCTGTTAATATTTTTCCCCTGTTCACTTACGAGGTGACTTCTCAGAGCTAGGTGACTCAGGTCCTGCTAACTTTACAGCTCTTAAGAGTGAAATAGCAAGGAAAGCTCTCCCCTGGCTTCTGCTAATAGAAAGAGCAGTGGTAAAGTGAGTCCCACAGAGGATGCATCTTCTTGCAGAGCCTCGGTGAAGGACTGGGGTTTTCTCACTATTGATCTTAGCATTCCTTAGTCGATGCGTGTGATAAGAACAGTTTCCCTTCTGCTTTGCCGTGCCCGGGGCACACAGCCAGCCTCAGCTGATTCTGGGGCCTCCTGGGGAAGGACAGTAGCATTTGTGCCCCCAGTAAGCCGAGAGGCGGGCACGGGTTTGGGGTTTTAGGGAGGGGGAGGTATCTGATTCCTTCAGCAGGCAGGAAAAAAAACTGTGAAAGTGTGAGGTTGAGTGGCCCCCGGCGCCGGCCTCTGCTGGGGACGGAGTAGCGCAGCTGTCTGACCCCGGGTGAAAAGTTCAAATCTGCATTTAAAAAGAGTGCCAGGACCCACCCCCCCTTCCCCAGTCAAGTTGAACCCGTTCACGTTTTAGAGGCCGTGGTCAGGCCTTGAGCTGGGATAGCCAGCGGCTCCCGGTTCCCGGCTGGCCTGACCCGGGGTGCCGGAGGCCGGGGAGGGAGAGGGGCAGCCTCGGGCTCCCTCCGCCCCCAGAAGCACTGCTCGGGCTACCCCGCGTGCTGCTGCGCCAGGCGCCCACCACCCCTCCTGGAACGATAGGGAAGTTTCTTCTTCCGTCAGCCAAGGGGAGTTTAACCCCTCTCTGCGCACGCTCTGCTCTGGGCAGGGCCCTTCCTCCTCCGCCGTCCTCCCTCCGGGGCCGCATGGGCTGCGTGGAGGTGCTGGCCGGGCGCCAGGGACCCTCCTGGGTGCGGGGTGGGGTGCAGCAAAGTGAAGTCTGGTGGCTGAGGTTCCCTTTCCACGGAGTGGATGCTCCCCTGTCTTGTGGTTGAAAATGCCGTGCTGGGCTTGTTTGGGCTGGGTCCCCTGGCCCTTCCCTCTGTGCCACCCCGCTGTCTGTCCCGAGTTCTTCTCCCACCTGCCACTGCCTGGGGGAGGAATTCTAGTGATGCTGCGAGGGGTCAGGAGGGCTCTATCTGGGGGGGGGCAGGGAGAAGGGGTGGGATGGAAAGGGGAGCCTGGCCTCCTCGTCAGCATCACCCTCATACCCTCCCTGCCAAGGAGTGACTGAGAAGCCACCGTGTCCCCCTCCTCCCCTTGCTCTGTTCCGTGCCCGCTACCCACGTGGAGAGAACTATCTGGCCGGTGCCCGGCCCGGCGACCCCTCCCCGCGGCCTCTGATTAGTTTACTTCCACTGTTAGGTGAACGGAAACAGTTCGGCCTCCCTGATTTTCTTCCCTAGAGGGCCCAAGTCCGAATGCCAATGGGGATCGGCCCCCGCGGTGTCAGTGACTCTCCCCAGCCTCTGCCTCTGCAGGTTAGAGACCTGCCCGGAGGAGGATACAGTCGCCTGCCAGCTGCCGGACTAGGGGCTGCCCCCGTGTTCTCTCCCTCCCCTTGGTTCTGAAGGCGGAGACTGGAAGAGCGATGGTGGGAGGCCCCTGTCTTGTAGGATGGAAGAGCGCAGAGAGGAAAGCTTCTCTCAAGGGGGAAGTCTGGCTATTTTGATCTCTTGTTTGGGGAGGAAGAGACGTTTCCTGTGCTCCCCTCATTTTGTCAAATGCGCCTGTGGATTTTGATGATCTGGGTAAACTCCTCCTTTAGCACTGACCAGGTGGCATAGTCTACCTTTGTTTCATTTTGCCTGACTCCTCCTTCTGGTTTAAAGGATAATTAGGAACTTAAGGCTTCTGGACCTCCCGCCCTGTAAGAAGTGTGGCGAAGGATCTGTTTGGTCAGCGTGGCACATCTTTCATTTGCCCTTAGCGGGGTAGGACATCTGTATTTCTTTTTCTTTTTCCTCAGGGGGGGACATGGGAACTCAACATCTGGAGGGCCATACAGGGTCACTTTTTCCACAAGGTTCCAGAATGTATGTTCTGTTAGGGAGCAGGCCCCAAAGCTCCAGTGCCCTCACTTCCCCACCCCAACCTCTTCTCCAAGCTTCCCCCACCTGCTTCCAGTGAAGTGCACCTGTCTTGGCAGCCAGAGGACCTCTGTGACCTGCAGGGGAGAGGGTGCAACATCATCCCCCAGTATATTTGCCTCTGGTTCGTGCATTCAAGGCCCGGGCAGTTCTCTCTGTTGGCTCTGGTGGCTCTCAGTCCAGTCATGCCATCACAGGGGCATTTTAATTAGCAGTGCCTTAGTCATTAGTGAGTTATTGTTTTTGTCTGGAAACACTTAAGTACTGTTTACTCGATGTCTCAACGAAATGCAAAACAGCAATTAAGCAGAAATTTGTTGTATGAGGCAGGAACCAAAATGGATTGTCAAAAGCAGGTTGTGGTTCCTCCACACCAAGTAAAATCACTTTTCCTTGGGCCTCCTGATGACTGGAATGCTCCACATTCTGTGTCTTCATGTCTTCATGACCTGCTCCCCAGAGTTATCTGATAGAAATACTCAGGAGCTTGATGTCTTCCTGTGTGTTCCCTTCCTTGGTGTGGACGTTTAGGTTTGGTGAAGTGTTAATGTTTACTTTCTTTTCTTCCCTACCCCCCTTTTTTTTTCTTCTGGTCTGCTCCCTGGATATTTGAAAAGCCCTTTTCAAATGAAGATTAATTATTTGTGAAAACTCCTACATGACTTCCATTTATAGAACTTGAATGTATGTTCTTTATACTTCTTGAGATCAGGTCAGGTGCCACCGTGAGTCTTGATAAACCCTTCATGACCTCTTGAGAATGTTGAGGCAGTGGGATAGATACTCTTTTTTTACTTAAAATCTTGTATGGATTCCTGGAAGAAGGCTCTAAAGCTAAGGTGGAGCTGGAGAGAGACTAGAATGCTCTCCATCCCCCCCCCCCCCCCAAAAAAAAAGTCTGGAGGATGTGCCCATGCATCAGCTGCCCACAACTTTTGACAGGGATCCAAAGCAGGGAGCTGCTCCTTGTGGAAACCAACAGCCAGCCGCCTTGGTAGGGTTCTCATCCGCCAGAATGCAAGGCTTAGGGATAATGCAATCAGAGGAGAACTCTAAGGGAACTGTGTAAGGGGAAACAAGCAGACTGTGAATTATTATATCATGTTGGCCTCCTTTCCAGGAGACACTTTGGGAATAAAACTCTTCACACCAAGTTTGTCATCGGGGACCCTGGTTTCTCACTGCTCAGGCTCTTGTCTCACGCTCTCTGTCTCTTCTTTTTTTCTCTGTTCCCTTCAAACAATATCTTCTGACTTCCAGATTTCTGATAAATTGATAAGAGGCATTGCGTGAGTCAATAGAGCTGTAGACACTTTGCCAATATAACCCCGGCTCTATTGATCTGCCAGTAAATTAAAGTCTTACTTAGAGGCTGCCGATATTTCTAATCTCCTGCCTCACCAATTACATCCTCCCAGCTACCTGGAAAGGGGACTTGAGCCTTAGAACCTTTTTCTGTTGTTTTACAAGGGGACTGCTGTCCTTCCGAGGCATTGAGGACACTTGCTTTGCTCATCTGTTAGGAGAAAGGGGGAGCGTGGAGGAAAATGAACCAGATTAAGTCATTGTATGGGATCTGTTTTCAGGCTACCAATTCATTACTAAAAATTTCTGGAAAACAAATTCCATTCAGGTGGTTATGTACATTTTATAGTACATATAAGTCTGCATGCTCCTCTTCCTCTTGGATTTGCTCCAAATTTGGAGGTAAAGCTGAGAGTAGCTGCTATTGGAGACACCCTGGTGGTATTTTATGACTCTGACTTTTTAAAGAAATATTTTATTTTTTTAAAGTAATCTCTGCCTCCAGTGGGACCTCGAGATCAAGAGTCTCGTGCTCTTCTGACTGAGCCAGCCAGGCACCCCCCACTGTCTCTCACTTTTATTTATTTATTTTTATTTATTTGAGAGAGAGAGCATGAATGGGGAGTGGGGAGAGGGAGAAGCAGACTCCCCGAAAGGAGTCAGATGTGGGGAGGGAGGCCGGGGTGGGAGTGGGAGCGCGGTGGCTCCATCCCAGGATCTTGGGATCATGACCTGAGTCACTTAACTGACTGAGCCACCCGGGGGTCCCTGTCTCTCACTTTTAAAAATTGTTGACAGTCTTTGTCTTGGCAATGGAAGAAAATGTGAGGTTTATTTGTTTTTTTTATTAAAAGCTGGGTTATTTGTGTTTGTCACTTAAAAAAATGCTGGAGAGTTTGTGGAAAAGAAGAGATCAGAGAGGGTGCCCGAGATAGGAATGATTGGAGGTGTACATATGTGCTGGCTGCGTCTTGTTCTGTTGTCATTCTACATTCTCATTGCAGCAGAGGAAAGATGGAGGGAGAATCCATTTCTTTGTCTGTTGTAAATTTTGCCCCCTCCTTGCCCCCACTCTCAATCCTCTGCCCCTCGCTCACTGGTTTGAAGTTGAGTAACCATAACAACAGCTTCAAGATGTCCCCGCAGGTACAATGGGGCTCATAGAGTTCTCTACTGGGATGCCCACTTTCACTTTCCGCCATGGCGGTTTGGGCAGATCATTTGTCTGATAAGCTCCTTTCATGTCCCGTTGATGTGGTTGGCTTTGAGAAGAAATCTCCAGATAAATGCTGCGTTCTCTCTAATACTCCAGAGCAAAAAATCAGTGGGAGGGATCATTCTTTCCCTCGCCCAACACATACTCGTGTGCTTCTACCTTGAGTGTTAACTCAAAATGGTTTTTTAAAAGTAGGCTCCATACCCAGCGTGGGGCTTGAACTCACTACCCTGAGATCAAGAATCGGGTGCTCTACAGAATGAGCTAGGCAGGCACCCCTCAACCTTCTTTTAAACAAACAAAAAAATGCAGCCCTGGAGTCCTGTCTTTCTCTAACATTGTGAGGAAGAAGTGTTGGGAATGGCCTGTGTCCCAGGTAGTAGGAAGAGCAGCGTAGAGACGCTGTGCCCTGGGCGTGTTTCTAGTCTTCCTCTGTCTTCTCCCTCCCTTCACCTCTCTAGTGGGAGAGGTTGATGGTCAGCTGAGGTCAGGTAATGTGGGAATTTTGCAGGAGGCGGGGAAGGGAGTTCATCAGCTGGCTGAGTTAGGGAGGGGAATGCAAGGTGCATGGGGGCCCAGGACCAGGTGTGAGGCATTGAGTAGCCTCCCCTCCTTAGCCCAAGCCTTGCAGAACTGGCTGAGATGGCAGCGTGTCTGAGGCGGTGGAGGAAATCGGCTTCGGGGTGGGTTAGGTCTCCTCGCATCCCGGCCTGGAGACAACCTCTCCACGCTTCCCTTGGCTCCCTTGGGCTGAGTGAGTGAAGGAGATGTTAGACAAGGAGAAGCCCCAGGAGGTTGGGATTGACTTTCCCCTTTGTTTGGATTGCATTGTGTTGTAGGAGGTGTTTAAATCTTGTTCACACCTGTCGAGGCTGAGGCCTGGCTTTGAGAGCAGTTTGTAACAAGACTTCTGTTGTTGTTGCCGAAAAGGTTTCTAGCTCACAACAGAGGAACTTTATTGTAGCAACTTGTTAATGTTCAATTAGGCAAATTCTGGGTGCCCCAGGGCAGTGGAAGGGCGTGCTGACTCTTCCTGGCGGCCCCTGCCCCTGTTCAGGGGATGGCATGGGGAGGAGCAGGCCTGTCCACGGGCTCCTCCTCCAAGGGCAGGTGGGGTGTCCGTGGAAGGTGAGAGCCCCGCCGAGGGCGAGGACCGGGGCTCTGATGGCAGCTCCGTGCCTTCAGTTCCCAGGCTTCCCCTGTGTGTTGGCTCGCTGACTCTCCTGCCCGTGGTGGCGGTGGGGGGTGTAAGCTCATTCACGGTTGTGTATGCTTTGGGCCGGTGACCCCAAACCCAGCGTGCGGCAGCTTTAGCACCCTGCTGCCCCCGGCCCTGCAAGCCTGTTACTTTGGGAATCTGAGTCTAACTGGCCACACCTGGGTATGTTCTCTGGCCGTCCTTCTGGCACCAGTCGTCTTGAATGACCAGTCAGCCCCTGGATGGAGGTCGCTTTCCACCTCCTGGGGACCAAGGTCCTGCAACCGTGGTGGAGGAGAACAGGAAGCTTATTTCTCTTAATAGGAGGCTTGACTTGGGGGCATCTGAACACGTCTGGCGGACAGTTGTCCTTCTCACGGTGGAAGAAGGGGGGGTGCTTGGAGGAGGGATCGGAGCTGTGCTTTAGGAAAGAACCGAAGGAGAAGCTCAGGCCGGACCCCATCCGTCCTCCCCCTGGCCGACGGTCAAGGCGCATCTGGGACCTGCAGCCGGCCGGCGGAGGCAAGTGGGCACCCCGCTCCCCACTGTCTCGGGGAGTCCTCTGTCCTGGCAAGGCCTGGCTGTAAAATATTGCCCCCGTGGCAGCCTCGCTGCACAGTGTTGAGCGATGAGGAGTGCGGGGCACCCGGCAGTGTATTAAACACTAGTTGAGCACAGGAGGGGCAGTATATCACAGGAGAGAGATAAGCAAAGTTCTCTGATAGTGGATCAATAAGGTTAGTGACATCATATCTCAAAGTGAGGGAACCTGCTTTCTGCACAGCCATTTATCAGATCACAGCCCTGGAAGGGCATTAACCCCTTTCTGGCCAGACTTTTTTTTTTTTTTAACTGAACACAGACTAAAACTACTTCTTGGTGAAGGAGGGGTGAGGTGTCAACACCCACCCCCGCCAACACTGTGTTTAAGGAATCTTCCAGTGCTAGTTTTAGGGATGCCTTTGCAGTTAGCATATTAACCCAGCAGCAGTGGCTTGGGCATGCGCTGTGTGTTTGTGGAAAGTTTCTTAACTTTGAGTTTTGTGCAAAAATTCTCGTAAAAAGTCCATGTTTCTCCTGAAGTCTTCAGACTATGTCAGCATGTTATGGGTGTGCGGCAATATTGCTGTCAGAGACCTGGGGGCTGGGGTTTATGTTTGGTGTTAGAAGGTAAGCAGTTGGACTGGACTGATAATTAAAAATTGCAGTAGGCCAGAGAAACAGTCCTGATTTGTCTTTTTTGACATTGCGGAGCTCTAAACATTTTCAGGTCCCCCAGTGGTTTGGAATTGGCAGGCTGCTGCCTGTAGGCCTGCTTGTGTATGGTCTGTGAGCTCAGAATGGTCCCTACGTTTTTAAATGGCGGTGGTAGCAGGTTGGGGGGATCAAATGGGGGAAGGGATCAAAAAGAGAATGATATTTTGTGACACATGCAAATACGTGAAAATCTTGTTTGTGTCCATAAATAAGGTCTTCCTGAAAAACAGCCAGCCTTGTTCGCTGACGTGCTGTCTCCGGCAGCTTTCATGTAGCAGTGGCACAGCTGAGTAGCTGACACAGAGACCGTGCAGCCCACAGAGCCAAAAAATGTGTACTTTCCTCTTTGTGATAAAAGTTTGCCAAACCCTAGTCAAGCTTCTCATCTCAAATCGGCTGCGAACTAGCTGTATGACCCTGGGTAAGTCACTTTCTCTGTTTCACTGGTCTGTGTGATAGAATCTTGTCCCTTACGTGCTCCAGGGCGTTCGGGAAATCCAATGAAAATGTGCGAAAGGTGGGTTTGCGAAATGGCTAGCGTTTGCACAGTGCTGCTTGTTAAGTCAGCAGACCCTTGAGAGTGTAAGCCTGTCTGAGGCTACTCAGGTCGTGGGGGGTCTTCATCCTAGACACCTAGTGCCCGGTGTGATCGTGTGAGCTTTTTGGGGGATTGTGTATACCTTGTCTCCTTCCTGTGTTGGGTTGGGTGAAGTTGGAATTTCTTTGACTCCATGAAAACTTGAAGGCATGCATCTTTCCTGGAGTGAACATCTTCTGCTTTGTAAGGGACCATCAATTTTCCTCCGCGACTGCTGAGATTTTTATCCTTTAAGAGTTGGATCACTTTTCTTTCCTTCCCACTGGTGATTTATAGATGGAGAGTCCAGGCCTTTTCCTGTAGGTCTCGGACTGTTTATCTTTTTGGTTGGGCCCTGACAATATGCTGGCTGGAATATTCACACTGGCCAGGGTGTTTGGGGGCGAGATGCCAGTTGCAGGGCCCAGGGGTGGTTGGGGGGAGGAGGGAGGCTGGAGATTCCAGCCCAAAGCTTAATGGGCTGATGTCCAAGTGGAAAGTGTATTTTCATTGAGGAAGTGTAGGTATTAGTGGAGCCTGGATTACTGTGTGATTGTGCTGTCAATACTGCAGTATTGAGTCTGTGAGAGCCCGCACAATACAGGGAAACACTTAGCTCACTACTGCTGCTTATTGAGAAGCCAATAGCAATTTACTTGCTGACACTTGACATCAAATCCATTCCCAGAGGTGGAGCTCCTGCAAACTACCAGGGGAGCTGTCTTCCCTTCCTGGGGCGCTCTCCTACCTTGGGGGTCCACCTGCGTGTGGCCTGCAGGGCCAGTGGCTGCATCCTAGTGGGGGGAGGGAGTGGGGCAGGGTAGTAATGCGGGCTGTGGTCCCATTTAACTTTTGTAGCAAACATCTTCTTCTCTTCCTAATCACTGTTGTACTTGTCTTCTTTCAACAAGTGCTTAAATGACCCTCTCTTCATCCCTCCCCGGGGTGTGAATTTTCTGCATGTGGGAACTTTCTCCTCCTCTTTCCAGAAAAAAAAGTTTGTTCCTTAAAATGGATACATGAGGAAATCATATGTGGGAGAGAGGCGAGGAGTGTCTCATCTCCAGAAGACGGGCGGGTGTCTGTGGGAGCAGTGAAGGCTGGGAATGTGCTGTGTTGAGGGGTAGAGAGCCTTCCCCCCCCAACCCCCGGGAACCCATGGTAGGGGAGCAGGGACTCCCTGTGGCCACGCTCTGGGGGCACATGTGACTCCAGGGCTGCTGGGATTGGGCACAGCCAACACTCTGTTCCTTCTGCAACTACTCATGTGGAGTCTGTCTGCTAAGTGTCTGGTCGCTTGATTTACAGTGTTTTCACATGGCCAAGTCATTTAGATGCCTTTAGACCTTGGATTATTCTCCGAATAGTCAGCTCACAAATTATGGTAACACGATTCTGGGAGGGCAGTCTGATACCCAGCGACTTGGGGGTGACCTGTCCACGGTTCCCATTGGTACCTTGGCTTCCCTGAATGCTGCTGCCATTTGAGTTTTGTCTCTGTGCGTGCCTTGGGACCCAGTCCAGATTTTTTAGTGTGTCTTACATGGGTTCTCTTTGCAACCACGACTTGGAGGTTGGGTGAAGGGAGAATCGGGCTGGGTTGTGAAGGTTGGGTGATCTCCAGCCCCATCACCATGGGATGGTGCCTATGGCTCGGGGTCTGGGAGGGAAGGCGAAGGAGGAAGCCTTTGCCCGTGGGATGTCATGAGGCTCCCTGGGAACAGGCCCTCAACTCCCTGGAGTCTATTGCCTGCAGCCTACCTTACTCCTCGCTGTCCCTCCCTTCCCCCACCTTCCCTGCATACCCCCAAAGACTGGCTTACTTCATTCATGTCCGGCAAGACTGTGTGCCAGTGAGATGAGGGGGTTCTGTTTGACCTTGTATCCAGTGACCTTGACTGTGTCCAGAATTTGATGCAAACACGTGGGCAGCAGCCTGTGTGTCCATTGCCGATGGCGCACCAAACTGGGGATAGTGTGTTTTAGTTACCATAATGCGCATATTTTGTTTATAAGAGAATTTTCTTTGGGAAGGTGATGGTGCTCAAAGGAAGTCACTGTTCCCTGTTCATAGATGGGGCAATGAAAACTGGTGTCCCTTCCAGTAATCCTGTCCTGAAATGGAGGTGTCCCTCAGAGCTTTGTTGCTTCTTGTCAGAGTCTAACATTGGATGGGGGCTTGGTGCCTTTGGACCAACACCATGGTGTGTGTTGCTGGAGCGTCCTCCTGCTTACTCCAGCTCTGGGATGGCAGGTGGTGTCAAGATGACACAGAGCACGCATGGTGGGTTTGTGGTTTCACGATGCTCACACGAACCGATTCAGCCCCAGGCGTCTGTGTCATGGAGAGAGCAGCTTGAAGGATGCTTAGGGGTCCTTCTAGCTCCACATTATCACGGGTAGGAGTCTGGGGGTGACTGAGCCTGTTTGGGCGCCGGGAAGTATTGTCATTTGGCACACTGACATTGCCCAGTTCCCGGAGAAGTGGATCACGATCCGGCTGTTCCTCGGCTGGTGGTTTTAGTGGATTGATTGCCAGGGAAAGGTCTACCTGGGTGGCCGGGCTGGTTGCCGACCAGCGTAAAGAGGTGGAGGCCTTGGCTTTCTCCAGGACAGTTTGCAGGTTTAGGATTGTGTGGGCATTGGCTCATCTGCCTTCTAGATTTAAGGAGGGGGCTCCTGGCTTTCTTGGCATCTTTAAGAGACTCTCCAAAGGCTGTGTTACTTTGGCACTTGTGAGAAAGGCCTGCATTTTAGTAAAATTTGGGGAGCTGTTCTGTGCTTAGCAGATTTCACCTTCAGTTTCTGGGATTTGGTGCTCTTTTCATCCCCATGCTCACAGGCCTAGCCTGGGCCCCTGTCCCCTTGTGTCCGAACTCCTGCTGTAAGCTCCTGTTTCTGTGCCGGAGATTGCAAGGTTGTGGCCTACAGGCAAACCTGGCCTACGGGTTCAGCACATACTATATTTTAAACTTCGGCATATTTCAGTGTAAAAATCTGAATTGGCGCCTTCACTTGGAAAAATTGGGAGATTTGGCACTTCTGGAACTCAAGGGCAAAGCCTGGCCCCTCTTAGAAGGAGCATGTGCTTTTTCAGATCACCAGGATAGGTCCCTGTTGTTCTCTTACCTTGCACCTGGCCAGCTCGCTCTTGTTGGTTACTTGCCTGGCCCTGGGGGTGGTGGTGGTGGTGGTGGTATATGTGTTCTGTGATCGCTCTGTGTTCACTGTCCCTGAAGCTATTTCACTGGTTCTCAGTGGAGGTGATTTGACCCCCGTCCTGCGCCGGGGACCTTTGGCAGTATCTGGAGACATTTGTGGTTGTCATTACTGGGGTGGGGGTGGGAATAGGAGAGATGCACCTGACATCTGGTGGGTGGGAGCCAGGGACACCTCTGAACCTCAGTGCACAGGATAGCTGCCCCCCCCCACCTCACTCACAACTGTCCAGCCCCAAATATCAGTAATACTGAGGTCAAGAGATCTTGCTTTATTATCTTCTTCTTGTTCTCCTGCCTGTAGCAGCTCCTTGACGCCTAGCATTTTCTACCTGCCTGTAAGGATTTGCAGACCCTGCTGCTGCGAGACTGGCGCTTCTCACCCATCTGGCCTGCCCCACTTAAGTTCCTGGTATGGGTGCTTTTGTCAGGCTGCCCTCAGTGCTGCTGTTTCCTCTGGGTGTCAGGCTCCTTTTCTGCCCTTGACCTTTTGTCCACTCCTTCGTCAGATGTTGGAGAACTTGCTGCGTGCCAGGTCCTGTTCTAGGTGCCAGTGATAGCTCAGTGCAGCAAAGGGAAAAAAGAGAAAAATCCTCACCTTCAAGGAGGGTATCCTCCCCACCCTCCAGCCCCACATACTTAGTAAACTGTGCTGTTTTAAAACCTGTTAAATGCTGTGTGGGGGGAAAAAAAAGCTAAGGAAAGGAAGAGGGAGTGCCGAGGAGGATGTGGTTTGCAGGTTAAGTGGGGCTGTGAAGGCACATGACAAGGGCTGCTTTTGAGCAAGGACCGGAGGAAGTCCGTGATGGTGGAGGATTCTGGACAGAGGGAAGAGCCCTTCAAAAATCCCGAGTGGGAAGTGTTTGGCATGTCTGAGGAGCAGCAGGAGACCTGCTTGGCCAGAGTGAGAGTGTGAGAGGGAAGGAGCAAGCAGGTGGTTTAGAACCTCAAAGGCCACGCTGTGCATCATCCTCTGCCCCATGATGGGAGGGATTCGTATGTAGGAGTGGTGTGACCAGATCGGGGTTGGCAGGCTCCCTCTGGCAGTTGTGCTGGGCTTCGAGAGGAAACGAGGGGACCAGGGAGAGAGGATTGCACCAGCCAGGTCATGAACGCCTCCAGCCAGGACCCTTGGAGTGCGAGGGTGAGGAGGGGTATATTAGTTTCCTCTGGCTGCCATAACAAAGTGTTGTAAACACTGGCTTGAAACAGCAGAAATTCATTTTTTCTCATTTCTGGAGGCTAGAGGTCAAGAAACGGGCAGGACCATGCTCCCTCTGAAGGCACTAGGCAAAGATCTTTCCTAGCTTCCAGTGGCTGTTGGCAATCCTTGGCCTTCTTTGGTTTATGGCTGAATCCCTTCAGTCTCTGCCAGTCTTCATGTCGCCTTCTTCCCTGCGTGTACCTTCGTGTGCCCTCTCCTCTTTGAAAGGCACTAGCCATTGGGTTTAAGGCCCACCCTAATCCAGCACAACCTTGCCTAACTTAATTGTACCTGCAAAGACCCTGTTTCCAAATCAGGTCACATTCTAAGGCTCTAGATAGACGTGAAATTTGGAGGGGCACTTCAGAAGCCACTACAAGTGGTCACCCTCTGGGATATATTTTGCAGGTGGGATATGGGGTGAGAGGGAAGGAAGACTGAAAGATGCCTGGGGTGACAGGAAGGATGGGATTCCTCCTCAGAGGCCCTCCCTCTTTTGCCTCAGAGCCACCAGCCCCACCTCTTCGGTTATGACTTTGCTCACCCAAGTGAACCTGTCGATCTTTTAATGAACTACTGCATGTCTACTCAGTATAACTGGTTAGGCCTCTGAGTTAGCCACTCAAATATTTAACTTTAATTCTAAATAAAAAAGAGAGGTAACATATCTTTCAGAGGACAACTGGACAGGAATTTAAGAGACTTGGTCTTCAAAGCCCTGGAGCCCGAGCTCTTTCAAGTCTTTCTCATGATTCTGTAAGGTGGGCAGGGTGGGGATGTGTCACTGTCTTAGATGGAAAAAAAAAAAAAAAAAAACCACCTCAGTGGCTAAGTGTTTTAAGAGGATTGCCTAACAGTTGGTTTAAATCTGAATTTGAACTCCAGTGGGCAGGCAAGGCACCACCACTGATGGGTGTTAGCCAGTGGGATGGGGGTACATTATAGGGAGACATTCTCTACTCCTCCTCCCCTGCCACCCACCCACCACCCAAGGTGGGCTGAGGATCCAGACCGAAAGGGGCCCCAGAACCACCTGTGTGCATGTTGGGTGCTCGACCTTTGAGGGCCTATACAAAGGGAGGGAATGGGCTACATGCCTCTTGCTGACATGGGCAGGTGTTTCCCTAATAATTTTAAGAGTGTGTAGAGAGAAGAGGGACAAATTGAGTTGAGCTCTTTGGCAGAAACTATTTCTTTTTTAGAAAATTTTAATTTAAAATTCAATTTAGGTAACATAGGGCAGCCCGGGTGGCTCAGCGGTTTAGCACTGCCTTCGGCCCAGGGTGTGATCCTGGAGACCCGGGATCGAGTCCCACGTCGGGCTCCCTGCATGGAGCCTGCTTCTCCCTCTGCCGGTGTCTCTGCCTCTCTCTCTCTCTCTCTCTCTCTCTCTCTCTCTGTGTGTCTCTCATGAATAAATAAATAAAAAAAAAATCTTAAAATTCAATTTAGGTAACATAATGCTGTATTATTAGTTTCAGGGGTAGAACTTAGTGATTCATCAGTTGTATACAACACCCAGTGCTCATTCCATCAAGTGCCCTCCTTAATTCCCATCCCCCCACCCACCTCCCTGGCAGGAACTATTTCCTATATAAACCCGAATCTGTGGTCACTGCTCATGCTTAGTTTGTTGGCTGGCATACGGACTAGGGGCTTGTGCCACCAAAGGCTCTGGTCATGGAAAAACCAGGGACTGGATTCTTGCTCTGATACTTCCTAGCTGCGTGACTTTGGAAAAATGATTGGGACTCTCTGGGCCTCACTTTTCCTTGTGGGCAAAGCAGAATCGCTACTAGTACCCATCTCCCCAGTTGTCAGGAGGGTGAAGCAACAAGTGCAGGTACAATAAAGACAGACCAAGACTGGTGACCATACTTGTAATTCCCTGGCCTTCCCTTAGACCAGAAAATATTTGAATGGAATAATATCCAGAACACATAGGGTGTTGAAGAATCTCGTGGAGTCGAACTCAGCTCCGGAGAGCTGAACTGATGAGATCCACTGGAGTTCAGCCTCTAGAACTTCAGTGCTGAGTCATGGCTGACAGGCGCTGCCAAAGTCAATACAGTGGGTCCAGCCTGGGCAGCTGGATTCACGGCAGTGTGTCCCACGTGACCTACATTTCCCATTTTCTGTGTATTTCAGAAGCTCTCCCATATGGTGAGGCCATTCTTGGACCTTACAGGCGGTGCGGGGGTTGTTCTGCTTTCAGAATTTAAGAGGCAGACCTTTTGTTTTGAAACTTCCCGTAAGAAATCAGAACGATATCTTTACTTTTTTGATAGAATGATAGCAGTGTTCACT
Organism: Canis lupus familiaris; assembly: GCF_011100685.1. Lineage (NCBI taxonomy): Eukaryota > Metazoa > Chordata > Mammalia > Carnivora > Canidae > Canis > Canis lupus. Next base: position 79,240,066 of record NC_049226.1, on the reverse strand, counting down.
CCTTTCACGGTTCCCCTGGGCAATCTCCCTTTGATCTGATCTGAAATTTGATCTCGATTGCTAGGAAAGTGTTCTTCCAGTGTCGGGTTTCTGGGATGTGGTTCATGAAAGTTATTTTTGAAAAATTTTAAGTGAAGTATCCTGGTATCTCGGGAGAGTGATGGATACTGGTGCCGCGTGTTCTGGTACCGGCGGCCTTTCTCACGTTCTTGGTACCCCCCCCCCCCCCCCCCCGCCGCCACCCTACCCCTCTACCTCTCTCTTAAACGCTCAGCTCCCAGACCAAGAATGTGAAGGATCCGTGTGAGATGTTGCAGGGTGGAGTGGATTTTGTCTTTCAGCAGTGATAGGGTGATAGTTCACATGGAATGTCTACAGTTCTTTCAAAAGGTTAAAGGGCTCAGGACAGGACCCAAGCAAAGTCAGAAGACATTCTTTTTTTGTTTTAAGTGTTTGTGCCCTGCTAAGAATGGCAGACGGCGCTCTTTTTTTCTTACCAGTGGGCTAAACAAATAAAGAGTCCTGGTTGTGGGTAGATGGAAGAAGAGATCTCGAGAAGGCTCTAGAGAAAGGTCATGGGGGTGGAGATGCCAAGCACATTATGTGATGCGGTGGGGTGGGGAGAGACCTGAGACATCTCTCTAGGAACTGGCTCAGGTTCTGGATTGAGGAGTTGCGTCCTGAGAGTATCGATGACTCATGCTGTGCAGGTTCAAGCCCTCTTACAGCAGGAAGAGCTCCACGGAGAAGGGTGGTGGCGGGGGGTGCAGGTGCACGCCGGGCGCTGCGGCCACCCAGGCTCGGCCCAGGTCTGGGACAGGAACGTACTGCCCCTTCCCTCCGCGTGTGGCCGAGAGGGCCCTCAGTGGACACGGGAAGGGGGGGGTGTGTGTTCAGATGTGGCGGGGCGTGGCCGCGGCCCGTACAGCACGTAAGTCCTTCGCACGCGCTCGCGGCGCTGCTGGAAGGCTCGAAGGCCCCTCTGGGGCTTAGTGTGTTGTGCTCAGCCTCTTTCCTGGGCCTTATAGTGGAGCAGGGAGCAGACCTTTGCTCGCTGTTGGCAACTTCGGCGGCATCGGGCCGCTGCCCGCGATGAACTGGCCACAGGGTCTTTGCCTCCGAGGACTCCGTGACTGGAGACAGGCTGAGAAGGTGCCAGAAAGCTGTATTGCTGTTTTATCTCCGGTCCGGCGACAGCTCTCAGGACGGCCGCGAGGGGCGTCGGGGGAAGCGTAATGAGGGGAATGTGCTGGAATGCCGGGCTCTGTCTCTTGGGGGCCTGGCCTTAGAAAGCTGGGCCCGGGCCCTTGTGCAACCAGAAACGCACACGGCCACGAGGGCGCCAGCGGAACTGGACCCCGAGTTCTGGAGGGTGGCTTGAGGGCTGCTGGCCTTTGCATGAGAAGAATTGTAGCTTTGGGGGTAAAATTGTGGCGGACAAGCATCGGGGCGATGTTTTGGCGCACTGAGTCCACCATTTAGAGTTTATAGAGACAGACTTTGGAGTCTCAAGATGAGCACGTGGCAGCGTACACCAGGCGTGGGATGGTTTAGTTGAGGAGCCCCTAAAAACTTCACTTAAAACTCTGGCCATTTGTTGCCTGAAGTTAATTTTTTAAAACAAAATCAAAACCCATGAAAACATAAGTCTTCCCGCCTCCCCCACGGAAAACTCTAGAATTTCCAGCTAAATTGGAGAAGACCTTCCCAGAAAAGAAGATGGTAAAAGCGTAGGGGCAAGAGGAGGATCTGTGGAACTGGTGATGGGACAGACACTGTGGCCCGAGAGCCCGCCAGGGCACGAACTCTGTGCGGCAGCGGGTGCCTTGGCTTACTGGGTTCCCTGCTCACGGCCATCCCTAGCCCTGCGGCGATCCTTATCATGCCGTAGCCACTCAGATACCTGAAGGCGAGGGTGGACAAGTCCCCGGACAGGCTCTGATTGTGGGGGTGCTAAGATGCAAAGGCTCTTTGTGGACGACTATGTTTTCTAGCACCGTGGAATTGGAGAAGTCAGCTGTTAGGTCGTGCCATAGACCAGAAAAGCTCGGGGTAGCCTTGTAGAAGAGGAGGCAGTATTCAGATGTGAGGGCAGCCAGCGACGTGGGCGGGGAGCCTGGGGAAGTGTGGCAGAGGACGGACTGGTAAGGCTTTGATGGCCTGGCGAGGGGAACCTTTGGGGTGGACGGAGGGAGGGTTGGCAAAAAACCTGGAGTGCTTTCAGATCCAGATATCCCTTTTAAGTATTCCTGCTCCTGTGGCCTGCAGAGGATGTTTTCTGGGACATCTCCCAAGCCCTCTTCCCCCATTAAAAACAAAATGAAGACCCCTACTCCCCTTCTTTCCCAGTGCGTTAAGTAAACCCAAATCATGTCTTAAGATTGCATGCTGATTGCTGACCCAGCGATTGGTATTCCTTTGCCTTTTTAAGAGAAAAGCTCATTAAAGCAAAAGGAGTATTTGAGTAACTCTCTGGGGGATATACAGCCCTACAGCTGCACTTGGGTAGGGTCCTAAGTGAGCTTACACTGTAATGGAGAGATTCTGCTCCAGAGCTACCCGGCTCTCACCAGGGCGTGATCCCACATCCGTGGGAGGCACGGAGAATATTCTCGGTTCACGCAGAGGTTACAGAGTGGCTGTAAATGGACATTCATATAGAAGAAGAGGAAATTACTGTAGTCAGAGCTCTGGTGCAAGGGCTTTAAAAGAAGGCCATAAATTAGTCATAAGCGCTAAGGAAGATGGGATTCTATTTCTAGGGCTGGTTTATTTTGAGGAGGGCATCAGAAGCCATAGGTAAAGGGAAACTGGTCAAGTAGCAGAAAGATCTTGACTCCTGGGCAGGTTAGCTGCCTGTTTTGCCAGAATTCACCTTCTCTTAGACTTTGAATGTTCCGAGTGATGGGTTTGTCAAGCAGGATTGCTGAACGGGAGCCCTTAGCGGAAGGTTGGTTTATTTATTTATTAACGACTTTACCGTGTTTAAAGGAGCACTTTGGACGTGCACACTGAAATTGCATGTCTAGATCCCGTTGAGCAGCCCTAGCTGCCCCAACTTAAAACGTCATGACATGATACTTCATGCTGATGGTTGTCATAAAGGAAACGGGCTAGCCTGGGAGCATTCAGACAAAGCAGAGGGTTGGTAGGCTCCGGGGAATGAAGTAGCAGTTGGGTATGGTGGGTTAGGAAGACGGAAGGCCTGACTTGTGATGGAAAGAAAGGTGTGTGAGACTGGAGTAGGACCCTGGTGGGATTCTCCTCTGCATAGTAAGTGAGAAGAATGTTCTTTGTGCAGAGGCTGACGTGAAGCACAAATGCATTTAATTGCTCTGCAGCAAAGGTCCTCCCCTCACCGTCGGCCCAGACGTGATGTGGGACCTTCTTTAAGGCTCCATGGCCTGGTTTGGTCAACAGTGGCCTGTACCTGTGTGGTTTGTAAAACTAGTCCTGGAAAGCTGGCTCCTGTGGAGGTGTTGGGCAATTGGGGCCGGCCGACAGCCAGCTTCTGATGTGGTTGGCTGCCTGGCTCACACCTCTTAGGTGCTGGCAAGATGGCAAGATCCAATGGCCCCAGGCTACCACGGAGGTGGGCAAGATGCCATCAACTTCCAGAGCCTTCCTCCTTTCTTTGTCTTCAGGGGAGCGATGGGCACAGGCCCTGGTTTTCCAGTTCCTTAGGCTAGCTGCCTGGCATCACAGTGAGGCTTTAGGCTAGCCCACCCGTGGGATCTGTTGGGCGAGGTTGGGTGAGGTTGGGTGAGGTTGGCATGTCCTGGCTCTGTCCATTTGATAAAAGGAGATATGGATCTGGTGATTCTTCCGTGTAGATTTTCTTTTTTTAGTCCAATATCTGCTATTAGATAAAATAAAAATGTACGGATATATTCTTTGTTTAAATACTGTTTCTCTGTTGTCCCTATGGCTCATTGTGGATATTTATGAATCTCGGATGTGACAGGCTAGTATGGGAGGTTTTTTCTGTCTACTGCTGAGATGTCCCACTGAGCACTACCCACAGGACACAACTTCCTTATGGCATTGAAGACCTCTGGTTCTAATTTCTGATGATGGGAAAGAGAGGATTTGGCTGGCTCACAGAGCCTAGGGGGCAGGGCTGTGTGGACCTGAAGGAGGACACCTCATCATGAAGTTCAGGGACGTTCCTGCTTCTGTGTGTTCATTGTCACAGTCTCCAGAAGGGTCATGTTCATTTCCTACTGATGCTGTAACAAATTGCCATGACCTCAGTGGCTTAAAGCAACGTAGACAGGTTGTCTAATAGTTCTGGAGCCCAGCAGTTGGAAATCCCTTTCACTGGGCTAAAGTCAAGGTGTTGCCAGGCTTCATTCCTCCTGGAAGCTCTGAGGGGAGAATCCGTTTCCTTGCATTTTCTAGATTCTGGCATCCACCCATATTCCTTGGCTCCTGATCACTTTCTCCATTATATCGCCTCTTGCTCCTATCGTCATGTCTCCTCTGTCTCATTCTTCTCTTGTGTCCTCTTTTTTTTTTTAATACCCAGTTCTCTGGCACTATAGGGACCCCTGTGATTATATCAGGCCCACCTGATTCTCTTTCACAAGATCCTTGGCTTGATCCCACCTGCAAGGGCTCATTTGCCATTAGAGGTGACATGTTCACAAGTTTCCCCGTGGTAGGACATGGATCTCTTGGGGGCCTGTCCACACAGGAGTCCTGTGGTGGAGTTAGTGCAGTTAACTGGGAGGGAAAGGCCCATGTGGGCTGGCGTTGAGTAGCAGGGAAGCTAAAATTAAAACAAGTGTTCCTGTGAAAGCTTAAAGCAGTGTACCTGTTCTGGCAAAGGATTTTTCTTTGGGAAGGAGGGGAAGGCTTTGAGGGGGAAATTGGGTAGCCTTTCTCCTCCCCAAATAACACGATGTTGTTTGGTAAAATTGTAACGTAGTGAGGCACCAAGAGCAGTCCTTGAGGCAGAAAGAGAGTGTTTATAAAGGTTTCCTGAGGAAGAATCCAGGCATTGTGAGAGTAAGAGCAGAGTCTCAGGGGAGTCTGACAGCACTTGAGAGGTCAACTGCAGGGTACCTGGAGGCAGCCTCCAATGGTGGGGGGGATGGCGGCCTCCTCTCTGCGCTCCTTGTACAACCCCTTGGACAGGCGCCTCCCCTCCCTGAGTGGCAGGTCCGTGACACGTCATCAGAAATGGTTCTGGTGTGCCCAGGCAGTATGTCCAGTCACTGGATACGGACTTTTTTGGCAGTCCAAGAGGAGGGCACGTTCAATAGCATGGGGATATGTTTCTAGAACTATCACGGATACATTTTCTACCAAAAGTCTGTTGCAGGTGATTCTTCATTTCTTGGCCTGGCCCCTGGAAGTATTAGCGTGAACTCTGGAGTTGTCCCTTTTGGATTAGAGTAATTAAACAGCATCATGGAGGAATGTGTTTGGTTCTAGTGAGGATCTTAAAGGCACGATGTTTGGAACGAGGATAGGTGGTTGGTTGCCTAGTTCATATCCCACGTGCCAGGATCTCAAAACTCAAGAGAAAAATGATTTTTTTTTTATCACATTCTTTTTTTTTTTCTTTTCTTTTCTTTTTTTTTTTTTTTTTATATCCAATTGCCAAGATTATGAAGAAAGAGGTTCCAAGAACTTGTGGGATGGAGGCCAGGTGCTTCATGGCTTGCGGCCCCCGTCAGGTGTCGGCCATGGGCCTGGGGCCCTGTCGCAGTGCAGAGGTGGTGCCGAGGTGGGGTGAACCGCAGTGTGAGATTCTCCACCTGCCCTTAGACACACCTGTTCCATGAGGCGAGGTGGTGCTAGAGACCCGAGATCACATTCTCAGGCAGCCGACACCACAAGGCACAGCTAGGAAGACTCTACTTCTTCACACGCATCAGATTTAAGTAGCTCTGGCTGTGGTTGTAGCTTGAATGTGCTTTATGCTCGATGAGCTGATAGCAAGCACTCCGTTTTCTGAAGACAGTGTTTCAGTACTGGTGGAACAGGCCGCCGCCTCCTTGGGCCTGCAAGGCAGTAGTTGGCTTCTTCTCTGTGATGGAAACCTGCCCAGTGCCCCCAGGATTTGTATCACATACCCAGGGAACACACACACAGACACACACACACAAAGGGCACCCCACCAAACCTGAGTTTAAGGGCACCATGCTTCACCCCAGCATTATTTCTGGAGTGTTAGCTTAAATCTTAAAAATGCATTAGGGGACTTGTGCCTCCTTGATTTGAGTAGAGCCTGTATGGGGGACAGTCCGGCCTCGGAGGGAGTGGTTTCCGAAGCTGGACACAGAGCATGTCGGCTGACTGGAGACTTCTGGCTGCCAGCTCAGGCCTTTTATGGGGTGTCTAGAGTCCGCTCCCTGGAGAGAGGAGGAGGCTGAGATGAGGTGACCCGGTTCTGCAGGTCAGCAGGGGAGGTTCTGCCTTGGGGCGATGTGCCGAGCGCTCTGATAATGCAGCATTTTTGCTTTCATGCATCTTAAACGTGGATTATACTATTAATTACTGCTGGACAAAAGGATTAGTGCAGCTGGCCTGCTTTCCCCTCTGCACTTTTACACTTCCCCTTTGCTAGGGGATGGCCAAAGGGCAGGAGGTTTTCCTGTCATCTGTCTTTTGTTTTAGCAGCAGTGGCTGCTAAACCTTCTGGGCTCACCAGGACAGGGGAATGAATGGGGCACAGTGCAGAGTCTTGAACTCCACTTGGCCCGTGGGAAATCAGTGGAAGTGGGGCTCTTTCCTTCCCCAGAGCTGGACGTTCTTTGCCAGGCGTCTGGATGGCCCTTCCCAGCAGGGAGAGCTGCCCTGCAGCCTCTTAGCTGTCAGAATGCCTCGCTAAGTATTCCTTTCTCAAGGGGCTGCGCCTGCATGGGTGCTTTCAGTGATAGTCCCCAGGTGCTGTCCCTTTAAGAGTTTCTTAAATGATCAAGGAAAGTACAGCGGATGGCTGGGACTCCCGCCACTGGTCCCCTCAAGGCCGCCCCGGGGGGGGGGGGGGGGGGGGGGGGGTGGTGGTGGGGGGCACCCCCCCCACCCCCCCCCACCCCCCCCAACCCCCCCACCCCCCCCCCACCCCCCCCACCCCTTGCCAGGTTGGAATTTTGGTAACCAGCCCTGAGCTAATACCATGTAATCTGAATCTGAGACAGTTCCTAACCTTTACTACCACCTTCTCCTCGCATATCTGGTATGGTACAGATCTTGAGGGATTACATTTTATATTATGTGTTATATATGATATTAATGATTACTTCTTATGTCTTCCCTGTCTGTATTCAGGCTAGTGGACTAATTATTCATCCATATGGAATATTTTTTTAAATGAGGCATTAAATAACATCCCTGTAGTAATACTCCTAGGAGTATATAACTTGGTAGTGTTTGTGTTATAATCTGTTGTGTGTGCAGGCGTGTGGCTGTTTACTGGCATCCTTCATTATACGGTAACACAATATACACAATTTCCCAGTCGCAGGAATTAGAAGGTGGGAAACAGATTTCTTCAGCGTCAATTGGAAAACAGATTAATGAGTTTGTTTTTTCTTCTAAGAAATTTGACATTGCAAAATTGGTGGGAAGGACAGTGGCATAATGCTTATAATCACAAGTTCTTTGAATTAATTTTGGAGTAAAATTCATTTTAACTAATAATGGAGAAGTCTGCAACAACCAAGAGGCACAATGTGGAGCCTTCCTAAAATGGGAAAGGCTCATTTAGGGTGAAACTGGGAATTTTACCATCTTCTCAATTTCACATACATGAATGAATTCAGATTTCAAAATGGTAGTCTGGTTGAAACCTGATTAAACTTTTTTTTTTTTTTGGATACTTCCTTTTCCTTGAAGCTCTTAATTCTGAACTTGAACTTGAAGGTTACAGAACTAGAAAAATTTTTTTCCTCCTCCCTTCTCTAGCCACAGATGTTTATCATTTTAGAGCCAAGTTCTAGCTCCATGAAACTCATTTCTAAATTTCATCAAAGAAAGTATGGAAATATACTTGGTTATATACTTACACAGTCTGAGATGGTTTAATTCCATTTATTGAGAGATGGCATTGCTTTTTAAATTAATTTTTAAAGAGGCAGTACATGCCCATAATAAAATTTTCAGAAGGTACAGAGGAGAATTCCTCTCCCTCTCTTCCTGTACAGCATGCAGTCACTTAGTTCCCCAGAATCACCTGCTATTGTATCCTTTCTAGAAGGCATATATTTGGAGAGGGCTGTCACAGCATCATAAAATATCTTTTTCACGACTTAGTGTTTTCTGTCTAAAAGATTTTTTTCCCCTTTGTCAGAGTTTCTTCTTTCAGAGATGTTTTTATCCTCTACAGACTACATAATATTAAAAACATCAATGAAATCCAGTTACTTGGAAATTTAAAAATATTCTCCTGAATCACTCAGGTCAAAGAGAAGATGATATTATTATTAGAGAATCATTGAGAAATACTGAGAACTCTGTACACATAAATGTCTGAGTTATTGCCAAAGTTATATTCAGGGGCACATTCATAGCTTTAAATCTTTTTGTTATTATGGAGGAGAAAATGAAAATAAGTGAATTAAATGTTCAACTCAAAGTTGGAAACAATAAAACAAGCCTAGTGAGATGCAAATGATATTAACGAATTAGAAAACAGACAAAACTACTGGCGAAGTTGCAAATCTGAGAGCTATATATTTGGGGAAAAAAACTTAAGAAAATAGAGCAGACCTCATGCTTCATTAAGAAAAGAGAAAACCCAAATATACAAAACTAAAAATGAGTTGATGTGATGGAAAAAAAAGAAAAAAAAAAAGTAGCAAATTATAAGTTGTATGTGAAGTAGTTATTTTATAACAAAAATAAAATAACTTAAAATACAACAATTTTGAAAATCTCAGTTGACATGGCTGTTCTAGGGAAATGACTCACAAGTTTGAAACTTGAAACAAGAAACTGGAGAAGAAACTGAACATTAAAAAAATACTTTGAAAAAGAACTCTGGATGCAAGCAGTTTAATGGATGAGCTCTTTTAAACTTTGGGGGACAAAATAATTGCCTGCTAAATAAACTGTTTCAGAGTGTAGAAAAAGAGATAAAGCGTTCCAGTTGATTTTTACAAAGCTGGCCTAATTCTGGGAACCCAACATCATTATAAAGATGACACAAAAAGAAGGCTGAGGACTGTGCTCAGGCATAAGTACGGATGCAAAAACACCATACAAAACAGTTGCAGATTGAATTCAGTGGCATTTTGAAAGAATCATGACCACATAGGGTTTATCCCAGAATTGTAAGAAGGGCTTAACATTTATAACGTCTGTTCTTCAATACATCACCTACATAGAACAAAGAAGAAAAACATAATATATATTAGAAAAAAAAAGACATTTGGTAATTTTCTACTCTTATTCCTAGTTTGCTTAGATTTTTTTTTTTTTTAAACCAGCCTATAAAGAGATTGCATTAATTTGATGAAGAAACCGACAGCCCTAGCCCTCTCAGCTGGAAACTTACTGATGAACGGAGGTAACAGAATGAAACTGGGAACAAAAACATAGATTGCCCAATGTACTCAATTCTTTTTTCCTGCCTTATTGAATTGGCCAGAACGTACAAACCAGAGTCAAATAATGATTAAAAAGAAACAGGAAAACTCGTTTGCACGTGTTATCTTCCTAGAATACCCATTACACGTTTAAATTGAATTAAGCGTAGAATTCAGTTACGAAGTAAAATTTCAAAAATCATTAGCTTTCTCATATACCAGGAAAACTCAGAAAGTAATATGGAGCCCACTTAATGCAATGGAATCAAATAGAAACGTGTGTTTGATAAAAGTAGCATTTCAAATAAGTGAGAGGAATTGACATAATAAAAGCTTATGTTTTTCAGTACTTCTAAGTGCCAGGCATTATGCTAAACACTTTCACAGGAACTTAGGTCATTTGATCTATATAAGAACTGTGTGAGGTACTCACTATGAATAGTTCCATTCACTTGTGTTCAGAGAGTTTAAGTAACTTGCTCAGAGTCCCTCAAACTTGAATACTGATCTGATTGACAGCAAAACCAGTAGTCTCTGACACTGTGCTTTACTGCCTGTAGTATTACACAATATTGTATATTGTGCAATAAATTGTTGTAGTGTAGTTAGATAACCAAATAGGGAAAAAATTAAGATAGGGCCATTCCTCACAGCATGTAATACCGTAAATTCCAGATAAATTAGAGAGGTAAAAAGAAAACTGAAATCATGAAAGAGCTACAAGAAAATACAGGTTAATATTAATCTTAATAGGGGATGGGGAGAGATACTAGACCTAGTTCTTCTAGTGAAGAAATCATAACAGACTGATTTGCTGTATTAAAAAATTCTGTGTCCTGGACACTAACAGCAAAATGTAAAGGCACATGACACACCAGGAAAAAATGTTGCAAGCACATATAGTTGACAGAGTTAGTCCTGAATATCCTTAACAGGTAAGGAGCTCTTAAAATCAATGATACACAAAGTAGAAAAATGAGCAAAGTGGGGCATGTGACTGGCTCACTTGGTGGAACTCGTGACTCCTGATCGCAAGGTTGGGAGTTCAAGCCCATGTTAGGGGTAGAGATTACTTAAAAATCTTAAAAAAAAAAAAAAATGAGCAAAGAATATGAATGGGTAAGAAAAAATATGAATGGGTAACTCATGAAGTATAAATTCAGGTTGCCTCTTCCATTTGAAGAGTCAAATAGCTCCTTATTTTAATTTATTTGATTGCTAGTGAGGTTGAGTTTTTTTTGTTTTTGTTTTTGTTTTTTAACCAAGAATTTATTAGAAAGCAAATACCCTGTTATGGTAAAGGGATAGAAAAGTTGGTGCACACTTTCTGAAAAGTAGTTGGGCAGTATGTGTTACAAAGCTTTAAAGTAAGGTGTATTTAGGGACACCTGGGGGGCTCAGTGGTTGAGCATTTGCCTTCAGCTCAGGGTGTGATCGCTGAGTTCGGAGATGGAGTCCTGCATCCAGAACCTGCTTCTCCCTCTCCGCCTGTGTCCCTGCCTCTTTCTATCTCATGAATGAATAAATAAATCTTAAAAAAAAATTAGGGGATCCCTGGGTGGCCCAGACGTTTAGCGCCTGCCTTTGGCCCAGGGCGCGATGCTGGAGTCCCGGGATTGAGTCCCACATCAGGCTCCAAGCATGGATCCTGATTCTCCCTCCTCCTGTGTCTCTGCCCCCCCCCCCCTCTCTCTCTCTCTCTCTATCATAAATAAATAAATCTTAAAAAAATAAAAAATAAAAAAAATAAAAATTAAAATAAGGTGTATTTAAATTTGTAGGTTTTCTCACCAAAAATTTGCTTCTCTGTATTTTGTCTTGCCTTTTTTACCATAGCCTATGTTACCTAATAAAGTACTATGTAATTTTTTAAAAGATTTTATTTATTAATGGAGAGAGGGGTGTGTGAGCAAAGGAGAGGGGCAGAGGGGGAGGGAGGGGACAAGCATACTTCTGTGCTGAGTATGGAGGCCGTATGTGGGGCTCGATCTCGTGGCCCCGAGATTATGACCTGAGCTGAAATCAAGAGTTGGATGCTTAACTGACTAAGCCACCCGGGCGCCCCTAAAATACTATAGTTACCTTTAGTACCTTGGATTGCCTTTCCTGCTGAAATATTAGCCTCATAAGGGCAGGGATCTTTGTCTGTTTTTCTTGCTAATTGTTGCCAAATTTCTAGAATAGGATTGGTAATCCAGCCCCTTCATTTATAATAAAAAAAAATCAGTTGTGCAAAAGAAATTTATAAATAAAGACTTTATTATAGACATTTATAATAGTGAAAAATGGAAACAATCTAAATCTCTCACAGGGGATTGATTTAAACTGTGGTGCATCCATATGGCAGATTCTTATGTGGCTATTTAAAACTCCTGTCTCTTGGTTATGGATGTGGGAAAACAGTGATGTTCAAGTAAATTAAAGGGGGCTGTGTGTACCTTAGAACTTCAATTTAATTTTTAAAATACGGAGAGGGTAAAGAATATGCATAATAGAATATTAACTGAGTGGTTATTTCCAGGTGGTAGGAGTGCAGGCTACTTCTAATATTTTGTTTTCTGAACTCTGAATAGTGAACATCTGTTACTTCTATAATAAACCATACGCACGTCTAAGAGTTGGTGAGAGCGTAGAATCACGAATAGCACTGGTCTATAGCCATGTCTGGAAGACTTGTGGAAATTATTCAGTCTTGAGAATTAGCAAGAGCCTAGTTTAAAAAAAAAATTAGCAAGAATGCTTCACAAAATGTCCTTAGGCTACTCAGTCTTAAATATTTATGCTCTTTAAATGCCCGGAGTGTGTGTTTGTAAAAATATTGGAAGTCTTAGTCAGTGACGTGAAAGCTGGTGGAATCCTGGAGGTGGCGAGAACTCCTCTGCCCCAGGTGGGTTTTCCTGTTGGAAACGCGCTGTCCTCTTCCTGGTATGTTGTAGAATTTCAAAGTAAATTTACGGTGTTGCCTCAGCCTAAGCCAGGAGTGAGGATTTCCATTCACACATTAACCAAGAGGCACAGTGTCTACCTGTCGTGACCCATCGCTGTGCAGAAGGATTGGGGGACAGGTGTAGGAGAAGCTGCCAAGTGGGAGGGTGAGGTGTGGGGACAGTGGGCCACCATCAGGCCACCGCAGACGGGAGCGAACAGCAGGGTGCCAAAGAGGAGTTTGGAGCTACTGAGGGGATTTTCTTGGCCAGCAAATCAGAAATATGTTCAGCATGTTTGGGCTGAAATTTCCCAGGTCCTTAGAGTCACGTGGCCTCTCAGCCAGCATTTGAATCCTGTCTCCCCTACTTTCTGACTCTGGGTCTCAGTTTCTTTTTCCGTAGGAGGAGGAGGTTAGATTAGATCGTCTCCTGGCTCTTTCAGATCTGACCTTCTAAAGGAATCTGATGTCTTTTTATTGTTAAGGTGTGCGTTTCTTTTTTTAAAATTCATTTTAAAAATTTACTTACTTATTTTTAAATAAGCTCTATTCCCCGCCCGGGGCTCAAACTCATGACCCCGAGATCAAGAGCTGCATGCTCTTCCAGCTGAGCCAGCCAGGAGCCCCATTGAGGCATGCAGTTTAGGCATCTCTGTGTCATCCGTGGTGATGGAGCGGCCCAGCGAGTACTGTCACTTCAGAGCTCCGTGGACTGAAGCATAAGCTGGTTGGTAGCTGAAGTTGCAAGAGGAGGGGACAAGTGGCTGTGACTGGTGCACCTGCCCTCAGTTGAGAATCCCAGCCTGGCCAGTTCCTCCTCCTCCCAACCTTCTCTCCCCTCCCCTCCCCTCCCCTCCCCTCCCCTCTCTCTCTTTCTTTCTTCTTTTTTTAAGATTTTTTAAAAAAAATATTTATTTATGATAGTCACAGAGAGAGAGAGAGAGAGAGAGAGAGAGAGAGAGAGGCAGAGACACAGGCAGAGGGAGAAGCAGGCTCCATGCACCGGGAGCCCGATATGGGATTCGATCCTGGGTCTCCAGGATCGCGCCCTGGGCCAAAGGCAGGCACCAAACCACTGCGCCACCCAGGGATCCCAGATTTTATCTATTTATTCATGAGAGACAGAGAGAGAGAGGTAGATACACAGGCAGAGGGAGAAGCAGGCTCCATGCAGGGAGCCCAACGTGGGACTTGATCCCGGGCCCCCGGGATTGCGCCCTGGGCCGAAGGCGGTGCTAAACCGCTGGGTCCCCCAGGGATCCCCCAGCAGGAGGGGCAAGCGTTCATCTCTCTCCTCGGTGACAAGCGAGCCGGGAAGGCAGTGGCTTGCTTCAACACCCGCTGCTTCCTCTGCGCCCTGCGGGGTGCCCGGGGTGCCCGGGCCGCCATCCGAGCTGAGGCCGCGGTCCCCTGGGCCACAGGCTGCCTCCCTGCGGGCCGCGGTGGCCTCTGCCCAGGGCCTGGGGCCCCGCTGAGGGAGGGGAGGGAAGGGAGCCCCGAGCTATGCGCAGCCTCTTTGTAACCTCCCCTCTGAAGTGACTGGTTCTGCCCTAGACGCTGTCAGAAGTGAGTCACGCGGGCCGTGGGATCCCAGGGGCCCGCCCACCGGGGCTCCTGAGGCCCCAGAGACGTGCTTCGTGCCGTGTCAGGCCCCTGCTAGATGCTCCCAGCCCGGTCGGGGCCGGCGGGGGTCAGGACCTTGGGGGGCTCCCCGACGGCGGGGCCGGGCTCCAGCGGACACCCGGGCCTTGCGGTGCGAGCGGCTGGCGGCTCGGGCTCCGACTCCTCACCCCGTGTCTGCTGGGTGTGGTGTGTCTAGTAATTTGAGAGGGAAATGGGCGTTTGGCCGATGAAAACGTCCAGTGTGTGTTTCCGTGGCTTGGGCGGCTATTTAGGGAAACGCCCGGGAGCCCTCCGGAGCCGCCGCCCGCGGGGCCCAGCCTCCCTAGCGGCGTCCTCGCGGGCCTCTGGACGCCCCCACCTGTGAAGTCCAGGAGGTCGGCCTGTGCAGCCTCTGCTAGGGGACGCTCCACTGGACAGAGCCGGGTGCCAGACATTGCCACAGCCCTCGGAAATGAGTAAGAACAAAAATTGAAAGCAGCGACCTCCCCCTAGAACAAGCCGAGCTTTGTGCAGAACAGGCTCCAAATATGAAAAGGCCATTGTTCCCGGATGGCTTTTTAATTAATGCTCACCACTCACACCCATCGGCTCGCCAAGAAGAGCTGCCTCCTTCCTTCCTCTCCACGTGCTTTTGGCCTCCTGCTTCTCCCTGCCTGTTGCCTGGGGGACAGGTCGAGGGACCCCCGGGGATGGGAGGATGCCAGCAGACAGCGTTGAGGCAGGGTGCTTTCTCCGTCTCTCCTGCCCAGCGTACTTCCTACGGGGAGCCCCCACCTGTCAGAGCGTGGCCCCCCGCATTTCCAGGTTCAGGATCCAGGCCTGGGCTCCTGGAGCACACACTGTGGCCTCAGCGCGCTCGGTTCACCCTCGCAGGCAATGCTCGCACTTTCTCTTGCCTCCGCCAGAACTCTGAACTGCTGGCTGTGCATTTTAGTTTCCTCTTGGTCGTAGCGCCGTTAGAGCTGAATCTGGATGGATGAGCCTCCAGTAGGATCTGGAGTTTGGGTGTCACTTTCTAGGCCAAGTCCTCTGCTCCTCTGGGTAGGGCCGATGTCCATGCAGGGAAAGGGGCTGATGTGGGAGTTGCTGCTGCGGTGATGTGTCTGGTGGGCTCTGTGGAACCCGGCCCTGGCACAGGAGACGTGCTGGCCCAGACCTGACTTGCATCAGGCTCACTCTTTGGCAGAATTGGGGTCCTGCTGGGGCTCGGCGTTCGGGACAGATGTATCATCCCCGAGCTGTTGTCCTTCAAGTAATGTTGTGTCACCCCTGCCATCTAGGCTGAGCCTACGGGGCTTTCTGGTTAACTGCTGCTGAGAACATTGCCTCAACATTTTATCTTCTGTGGAAAAAATTTTCTTCTGTTTATAGCAACTCCCAAAGAGATGGGTTCATCCCGAGTCTTTTGGTGTTTTAGGATCCCCGCAGGCACAGCCTCGGTGGATTATTCTCTGTAGCTCTGTGTCTTTGGTGTATGGACGTCTTGTGGGACTAGGGTAGAAATAACACACTGTCGATCAGTGTGATCTTGAGTTCGAAGTGGAGTCTGTTGTACGTGAGAACACACCAACGTGGAGACGTTATGTGGCCACTACAGGGTTAACTACATATCCTCATGAATTTTCAAGTTAGAGGGTTGTGAGGATTTTAAATTAAGAAACCCCAGGGGTCTAGTTGAATGGTGGACAAGCCCTGGAGAGAAGATCTGATTGACCAGATAAGTTGTACGGGATTCCTTGAAAATCTGTTCATTCCAGGCCCAGCCAGCTTAACTTCTTGACATGTCACCCAAATATAATTGTAAATGCCGTGGGAAAGAATCTTGAAGTAGGGGTGGGTTCTGTGAAGTCTGTGAGTGGGAAAAACAAGCATGAATTATTACAGCGAGGCTGGATTAGAGTTCTGTTTTAGGTTCTCATCAGCAGAGGAAGCCAGTGCTTCAGATCGCTGTAATTTGGTAGCCACCAGCCACACGTGGTTGCTTTGCCCCTAAAATGTGGCTGACCCGCATTGAGCTGTGCTGTAAGTAGATCAAGCACCAGGCATCCGGGCTTTGGAGGAAAACAAGGGGCAAATATCCTAATAAAATTTTGATGGATTACATTTTAAAAAAGAATTTTAGCCATATTAGAATTATAATTTGACCTGTGTCTCCACTACACCCCTCCCCCCCTTTATAATGTGGCTAAGACTTTTTTTTTCCCTTTGCTGGAATTTTAAAAACATTTTTTATTTAAATTCAACTTAGTCTACATACAGGCTACTAAGAAATTTTAAGATTACATATGTGACTCCCATTTTAAAGATTTTATTTTTGTAAGTAATCTCCACACCCAGCGTGGGGCTTGAACTCAGCCTTGAGATGAAGAGTTGCACGCTCTGTCGACTGTGTGGCTCCCATTGTAGATGAAGGATGGCTGAACAGAGGAGACCCCAAGATGTGCTTATTGCCTTTCTTGGTCAGGAGTACTACGATGAATGCTGTGGGAGACAGTCTGTGTTTGCTTTTTGCATTCACCCACCCCGGACAGAAATTTGTAAGACTGTGTCCCTCCGGCCACGTTCTGACTGTAAAGTGATGGGACGGACAGATGCCATGGCCAGGAGAACAAGTCGCCCCACATTCTTGGGGAGGCATGAGTGCCATTAGATGCACAGGGGCTGGGGGGCGGGCCTCACCATGGTGAGCCCCGGGGCGGGGAACACTATTGCTCAAGTGCTGGAATAGCACCCCTTCCCATCCACCCCCAGTAAAGAATTCTTACCCAATGGAGGGACCTTGAAAGGAAGACTCTCTTGCTCAGATGGACCCTGGACCCTCTTGGTCCAATTGTTCCAGGCCCACGGGCAAGACAGCACCATCTAAATCTTCAGGGGTATTAAGACCTTATCTCATCATCATTGATGGGAGCTAGAGAGCACTTTTACATGGAACCTGTTTGTGAAGAAGGGGTGCCTTTATATAAAGCAAAGTGTAATTTATGTCGGTCATTTCCTTTCCCATGTTGGTTTGGGAGCATCCTTTTTTTTTTTTTTTTTTTTGTAGCAGGGCCCTACTGTTCTCTTTTAAGAGGACCAGATCTTGCCCTCATGCACAGAAGAGAGAGGTGGGGAGGCTTTCTTGGCAATAAGGAATGTCAACCCTCACTGTTGGCGTTTACCAGTGGAAGGGTCAAGGGTTCACCGTACCAGTTGTCAGTAGTAATAACTAGAGGGCTAGCAAAACGAGATTGACTCTAAGTTGCTTTTCAGTGTGTCTTTCTTGTGATTCTGTATCCAGGGTACTGGTTAAACCAGTCTGTATCTGGCTGATTATTATCAGTAAAGTAAACTTAACTCTATGGCCAGAAATAGTCTCAGCCAGCAGCTTGGGTTTACCAGGTGAAACTGCCATAATGACTGTGGTTTGCTTTTCACAGAGGGCAGTCCATCTTCGTGTGAGAAGTTGGGACCCATCTGCCCATGGGGGTGGTGGGAGGGGTTGGGGGGAGGACTGGAGCCCCCCCTCCCCTTGTACGCTCACAGCCAGTTATGAATGTTGTTATGAGGTTGGTCTCTTTCCGCAGAGAGTTGATGAATGGTTGTTAGCATACTGGTCCTTAAGAACGAGTGGGTAACTGCATGATTTGTAGATTTTGACCCTTTGCTGGGAACCTGCTACGTGGCAGTCGCATGGCGTTACCGAAGATAAAAAGCCACAGCCCGTGCATGTAAGGAAGCCATGTCTGGTTGGACTAGTAGTTACCCCACACATAATTACCTACATTTAGGGGCTTAGGAAAAGTAGAAGAGCCTATGAATAAATAGTCACAGGTAAGTGGAAGACAAGGATGGCACAGTGCCTCTTGAACAGAAAATTGAAAAATTCTGGAGCTCAAGGGCTTTGGTGGCCGGAATAATATAGATGTTTATTTGCATTTTTGGTTTGCACTATTTTCATATGTGCTCTTTTGACCCTTTTCACAATCTCAGAGGTTGTTTGCCCAGACCAAGATCTTTCCTGGGTTCATGGTGAGTTGCCAAGGCCCTGTGAACTTTCATGGTTCACCTAAAGTCATGCAGATAGGGAAGGGCAGGGCTCATTGAGGGGCTTGGGGGCTGATTCGTGTGCTCTTGCTGCACACCGTGCCGTGTCCCTCGCCTATAGTTTCTGCAGGAGCTGGGAATGACTGGTAGCCTTTGTATGTTTCATCTTCGAGGAATTTGGGGGCTGGCCCTGGGGAGAGGAATATGGCAGCTGTAGTTGTGGATGTGACTGGAGGGACAAAAAAAAGGTGTCTATCAGAGAGGTCTGTGCCAGCGGCTTAATTTCCTTTATTTCAGGACTGGAAGTTATTTAAATTACTTTATAGACTTCCTGTTTCCTTGCAAGAGCTCATTAAGTCCAGGCCCAACTGCTGCATTGCCTTAATGCAGCCATTAGACCTGCAGTTCCCATTTGAGCCTCTAGGACACCCGGGTTGGAGAGGTCTGTACTGAGGAAGGAGGTGAGTTTGGTAAGCTCATTTATGGTGACCCTTTCACAGACATCCAGTGATGACCGGACATCAGTGGTCTAACTTAAGGATAAAGAATTGCCCAGTGCTCTGGACACTGGAGACAATTTTCTGGACTTGTGAATTTTACCCATATATATTGGGGATGAGGCAGGCACATCTCATCAGTCCATAAGACCAGGCACCCTGCTTAGATTTTTGGCTACTGGAGCACAGCCTTGGACTAGCTGTGGCACTGGAAGCGGATGTGTGTGCTGGGAAGGCTGAGGATTTCCCCAGTGATTAGGAACGTGTGTGTTGGTATAAATGTGGATTACCTTTACCCTGTGTTTTACTTGATAGGAAGGCTTTCAGACGGGGGTTTCAGAATCGCACCACAGCTTTTGAATTGTACCCAAAGGCAGCTCTTGAGGAGATAAGTATTTGACTAGATGGTTTACCTTTAAACTCACCAACAAAATAATTTTAGGTGACCAGGAAGTACCCCGCCCCATGCACATCTATAATTGATCCATCAGGGGAAACCTGTCCCTGCGCTCTCTCTCAGGCCTGGATTTGTTGCAGAGTGCTAATTAGAAATCATAGCAACAACAAACAGGTGTTATGAGGGAGCATAAATGGTGTCAACATCAAGAAGCTGTCACTGGCTCCCTGTGGATGCGTGGGCCAGCTGTGATGCAGGGAAGCCGTGCTGCTTACCTGCCATCCACCTGGGGGAAGGTAGAGATCGACTAGGTTGCCACCTTCCTTGACTCCGTGACTTTTACTCCTTGGCTCGAAGTCCTTTGACACACAGTTATATCCCTTTGGTCCTCAGTACATACTCAATCTCAGCTGGTCCAGAAGGTCTTGCGGGGACCCCACCGCAGGAGGCCAGGAGGGGCATCATTCCTTACTAACAGGCAGGCGAGGATCTTTGTAAAGACGGAGTTAATACGGTGACTTAAATGCATAAGAGTCAGACCTGCGTGTCCCAGTGAATGCTGAGTCTTAAATATTCATTTACAATGTTAAAGTCTGTAATTTCTTCATAAAGAATTCTCAAATGATAAAGATGACCTGGTAGGCGTCAATTCACTTGTATTTTCGAAAAGCTTTTGAAAAGGTCCCTCATAAAAGATTAAGAGAGAACAAAACCCCAGTGTGGTGTAAAGTCCTTGTTGTGGATTAAAAAATGATAAAGTGACAGGGAACAGAAGGATCCTGGTGGAGGCCCGCTGCTCGTGGTGGGCCCGGGTTAATAGAGGGGTGTCTGAAGAGTCTGTAGTTGGGGCTCTAGTTATTAAGTGCATTAACTATTTGGAGAAGGAAACGGAGGGTCGGTCAGTGCAATCGGCTGCCATAACCCTGGTTTTTGTCGCGGATTCAGCGCAGAGTCTGTAGCGCCTTGAAAATCTAGTCCATGCGGCCCCCGAGGAAGGAGGCTCAGCAGTCATCATGGGCAACTGCGGTCCAGTCGAGTGGCTTTTTTTTTTTTATTTTTTAAGGACAAAGCAGATCAGGACGGGGTGGGTCGAAGAACGAAGGGCTTCCTTAGGGAGGAGGGAACGTGCTGTGGTGCTGTTGGAATCCTACTGTCCTGCTGGACGTAGGAAGGAGGGGCAGTTCTCGAGAGTCTTTCTGTCCGTGTTCTCTTTTATGCAGTTGTGTTTCTTTTCAGTCACGATGAGGGCAGCCTGCTGTACCTGGACATGCCTGCCTCTTTATTCCTCTGTGGGGACCTGGCGTGCTCCTCTGACACACACTACGCATGTGTCTCACAGCGGGGGATCCTATGGCTCCCTTAGGATAGACCACGCAGCCCGGCATCTCAAATTTTCTAAGTACAAAGTGGGGGCGGCCGAGCTGTTTGTGGGGGGGCAGGTGGCTGTGAGTTGAGTGGATGAGGGGGGTGTCCTGGGGAGGGCGTGCAGGCTGGGCAGCAGAGCAGTGCAGTGTCTCCTGCCTGCTTGCAGTTCTCTTTTGCTGCCTCTTTAGGGCTCCTTGCTGTGATCCTTCTGTGGCTGAAAAGAAAGTTCCTTGTGCATGAACATCTGTCTTGAGGGCTCGTACGTTCCTGAATGGGCTCTTCCAGGCAAGCCATGGATTTCTTTCTTAGTTGCCCTTCTTTATTTACTAATTTCCTTTGGTAGCTGTCTCCTTACCCGGGTCCCGCTTTAATTAAAACCTGGAAAATGCTGGCCTCCCTCAGAAATGTTGCTGAGTCCCTCCTTTTGGCTGTGAGCAGATGCCTCTGTGTGGGTTGGGGTCCCCAGCAGGCCGCTCCCCCCACCCCACCCTCTGGGAATTTCTTCAGTCTTGATCCCACATAGTTAGAAGCTGCAATAACTACTTGGTTGCTAATTACCCGGCCTAACATTAGATCGGTTTACAGGGGAGCTGGGAGCCTGTCAGCAAAGGTCAGCCTGAGGTCCTCCCACTAACCAGCCCTCTTGTGATCGCAGTGCAAGGAAGAAGGCATTATCAGGGAAGGCTGGGGGGGTGGGGGGGGAGGGTGGGCGGCTCCCGGCTGTGGGGTCCTTGCTGGGGGGATGGGAGATGGAGAAGTGTGCCGCTGACGAATCTAAAGGGGTCAGGGAGGCGCATAACCCTTCTCACAACCTTTCTCAGAGAGCCTGGAGGGGGTTAAAGCCCTTGCTTTCATCGAGAGGGTGGGATGGATGGATGCGTGGAGCAAGCCAGGATGTGCCGATGGTGACTGTCCCTGGTTGACTCTGTTAGAAGGGACAGTCCAGCCAGAGACTTTCAGGGGAGCAGCAGGGTCTATGAGAGAGAGCTCCCCGAACCTTTTATATCTTCTTACCACCTGTATATACTGTGTTGTTGGCTTCATTATTTTTCCTTTTCATGGGCTCTCCTATTAAACCCCTGAATACCTGCTCTAGCATTATCCCAAGCAATGACCCTCGACCAATCACAGCTCTGGGCTGGTTGTATTGGTTCAGATATTACATAGATAACGATTGCAATTTAAACTGTTCATCCACATACTACCTGCCATCACCCAGCCTCTGGCCAGTGGAGCTTGTAGTACATGCTGGAAAACAGCAGTGGCAAAGACACTGGACTGGAAGTCTGAGTAGAGCTTGCTCTCAAGCCTGGCACTGCTTTCTCGTGACCTGTGGGACTGTGGGTGAGTCTCTCTGCTTCTCTAAGCCTTAACAGGGAGGCTCATCCAGCACCTACTGTGCTAAATACTTCGCTGTCTTCTTAACCCTTACAACCCCCTGGGGCAAATACGATCTTTACACCCATTATACGGCTGAGGAACCCAAAGTGCCTTAAGACCTTAAAGATTTTAAGTGGCCTCTGTGCTGGGATGCCAGCTGAAGGCACATGGCTTGTGGCCTGTTCTGTGCTGTCTTGTGTCTTTTTTTTTTTTAATCCACCCCAACATGGGTCTGTCCTGTATCTGCCTGTTGGGCGCAGTGTTAGAGAAAAGTCTATTGAAGTGGGCAGGACTGGGAAGGAAAGAAGGCTCAGCTTCTCACGGGTGGGTCTCTCAACTCCCGTCAGCAGCTGTGGCACAGCCCTGCGTGCTCAGTTCCAGTTGTCTGGCCCGTCCCTGGTTGGGACAGGCCTGGACTTCCCCTGCGTGCTCCCCCTTCCCATCAGGGTGAGATCAGTATGTGGTCAATGGGGGCCTGGGAGGCAGGGTTACAACGTGTTACGTTGATAAAGTTCTTGCAGCGCAAGACACAGCCTCAGAGCAGATTGGGAACTCTTTGTTCAGTCTTGTTGCAGGTACAGTGAGTCTCCCCAGCGCTGTCAGGACCCGGGAGGACTCTATGCCGTCCTGACCCTCGGAAATGGCGGGGGTGAGGGGGAAGGCAGCATGGGGAAGGGTGGCAGCGCTTGCCCCTCCACCGCCCTAAGTGGAACAGCTGTTCCCCTTGCTACCGTCCTTAGGGGTGTGTGCCCCTCTTTGGACCGAGTCTGAAATGTTTGGGCTCAGACCTAATACTATTTATTTATTTATTTATTTATTTATTTATTTATTTATTTATTTATTTATTTATTTATTTATTTATTTATTTATTTATTTATTCATTCATTCATTCATTCATTCATTCATTCATTCATTCATTCATGAGAGACACACCGAGAGAGGCAGAGACATAGGCAGAGGGAGAAGCAGGCTCCCTGCGGGGAGCCTGAAGCAGGACTGGATCCCAGGACCCTGGGATCACGACCTGAGCCAAAAGCAGCCTCTCAAGCACTGAGCCACCCAGGTGCCCCGGACCTAATACTTTTTGAGAGGTGTAACAAATGTTCAAAAAGGAAAAAAACCCTGTGCTCTTTTTTAAGTTCAGAAGGTTTGGCTGGAGGGGTCTAGCAAGTGGGCTATGGGAAGTTGTCAGAGGAAGGTTTGGAACCAGAACCTGGGCCTCTGATTCCTCTTCTTTTCCTGTTTCCTGGGCCCAGAAGCCCCAGGCCTGTGCATGAAAGATGCTTTACAAAACTATTTTTCTGAACTTCCCCCTGCCCCCCGCCCCGCCCCCGTGCTGACGAGCAGAGCATTGCTCCCCCCATATAACTTAAGGTTCTGGTAATTAACATATAATTTGATACCTAGAAATTCATGCTGGGTGGAGCTGGAGAGGATTACTCAGCTTTAAGCAATTTAGACTCTTGGGTTATAGAACTCTATGTGCTGTGTCCTGGCTCTCCTATTACTGCTAACTTGTTTTGCCAACATCCTTCCTACTTGTTTCTTCCTTCTGTCCTGTGCAGATGAGTGAAATGATGATACGGTATGTTTTTGCGTTTAAACAACTGAAGGGTTGTTGACCTCTACACGTGGACTGCCTGCTTCTCCAGTATGTGTGTCCTCAGCTCTCTTCTCTCACTGGCTGGTGGAATTGGATGGTGCCATAGTTTATTTCACTTGCTGCTTCTTCATCAAGGCGGTGCCATCAGTATTAAAAAATGCAGTAAGTAATTATCAGGGAAGAATAAAGATGAAAAATTAGGACGATTTTGCAATTTAAATTTATTTAGAGTGTACGCTGACGGTTATAAGTTTTGTTGGAGAGATTATTTATTGTGTTGACACATGTATTAATGTGCATGTGGAGGGGGATGGATCCTCGTTCTTAATGTATGGGATACTGGCCCATTTAAAGATATGAAGACTAGGTGAACTCTGACCTGGAGCTGAGATTCAGCATAGTTGAAAGCCCATCAGGATATTGTGAAGATAAATCTGAATGTCCCCACTCTTTGAAAAGAGGACATTTAGAGCCATGCAGATGGGAAATTGTATATGCTGTGAACTCAGAGGAAGGAGTGAATCCCTTAAAGAACAATGGTAAGTGGGTTCTGATTTGCGGGACAAGCTGACTCTCCCCTCTCCAGGGTCACAGCTTCTTGAGCCAGTGGGTTGAGGAGGATCTTGAGTCCTGGTCCCAGCTGAACATGCTGTCATCACTGGGCTGCAGGAAAGGTAGGAGCCAGGAGAGTAGCTCCAAGGCAGCGGATTTGTTGCCTTCAATGGACTATGCTCTGGAGTCTTCAGGGTTTGAGAACTTGACTTTGGAAAGCTTCTAAATTTGTTCCTAGTGGGTTGATTTATTTTGTTGAGGTCAAATTAGAGCTAATGGCCCTAATGGTTTACAGTGCTCCTAAATGGTTCTTAGCACTTAGGCAGGCTCGGCTGGCCATTTTGGGCGGGTTTCCAAGTGTGGACCATATCATTTCGAGGGTAAATTTTTTTTGTTCGGGTTATTGTTGCAAGTACTACCTATATGTGCAAGCAAAGTTAAAAGATAACAGCAGAATTAGTCACACTGAATATTCAACTTTCTCTTGGTATCAAATGCAGGAATGTATTTGTTCACACGGGCCGTGTGGGCATATGGTGAGTGAGCATGGCGTCCAGCTGGGAGCTCAGGAGTTGGTGATTGTTATCTGCCACTTTGCCTAGGAGTATATTGTTCATGAAATGCAGTAATAGGGAAGCCTCAGATTTCCTTCGACTGTTCCTGGTTGCCAAGTAGCTCTTGTAAGAGCAGGTAACCAGGTTAAACTAATCTTGGTGCATCCCTTCCAGCCATACTGTGATATCTGTGAGTTCATGGCAAGGTCTCTGGCAAGAGGATTTCACTCTGCATAAAACTGGCTCCAGTCTCCTGATTTCTGTGTGATTGGGAGTGGGCGGGGCAGACAGGTGTCTGCAGAGGAGGTGCGAGTCTCTGCTGGCCCACAGAATTGAACCATGCATACGTATGCATCGGCAGGCTCTGTGGGCACTGAGCTCCCAGGGCTGTGAGGTGCCGCCTGCAGGAGAAGAGAACCCAGAGCCTAGGGGTTTTACTCCGTAAGGTGGAACAAGGTAGAGGAAGGAGCACTGGTTCAGGATTTCTCCATGCTTGCATTAGGAAGAAATAAATCAGTAAAAGCTTCCTTCAGATCATCTTTGGTCCCTGAAATCAGAGTAGTGACGGCTACTGAAGGCCAAGTCCAGTCAGATTCTGTTGTGGGTAACATCCTATTGGCCACCATGGACTGAGCCAGAGCTATGATTGCAGGTTGACTATGGGATGGGGGGTTTTGCCTTCTGATTGCTAACAGGATGGCCCCTGGGTTCTTCGCAAAACTTGGGTTCCTTTATCCCCTCTTGCATACTCTGAAGACCCGTTTCAGTGTATCTGCAAGCTCCGCTACCCCTTACTTATTCTCGAGACGCAGAGAGTTTTCCCTTGAGCACGCTGAAGAACATAATGCACCGGGGAGATGCCTCCTTCAAATGAGGAGAAGTCTCCCCATCCTTCTAGTTCATCTGGGAAGTAGTACCACATCGTCGCCAACAGTGCTGGGCTGTTAATCCGGAAGCTTGGGTCTCAAGGCCCGTGGTGGCTGTGTTGGTGACCAAGAACGAGTTCACCTCCGCCGTGCATAAAACGAAGCTTTCTCCTGGGGCAGGACAGGACTTGAGGGGTGAGCCCAGCGTGGTGGCCCCGTCACTGTCGCCGTCCCCGTGGGCTGTGCCTGTGGACGCGCTCCCTCAAACCGGCGTCTGACCCTGTTCAGTTGGTTCCATGGCCACCAAGTTCTCCAGAGAAGTTTTAATTACAAACCAAGGTGATGTGGTTTTCTTAAATGTGTCGTAACAAATGGATGTTAGTCCAAGTAGCCCTGCGCAGCCCCTCCGTCAATAAAACCCCGTAATTATCACCCGGCGGCTGCTCCGAGGAAATCTCCGCGCCCTGAGTGTCTGGGCGGCGGCTGCGCTTCCGGCTTCCCTTTCCTGAGTTGGGGGCGCGGCCGGGGAGAGGCCTGTCCTCGAGGGCCCAGGCGGAGGCTGGCCCTGTCCCGGGGGGAGCCGTTAACAGCCTGGGGGGGGCTGCTTTTTTGGTGGTGGGCCAGGGGTGGGCGTGGGGGAGGGAGGTGGTTAAAATGGAAGACCTTGAAATGGCAGATCTTTATTAGTTTTGTAAACAGCTTTAGGAAGCGCTGGGAGCATCTTGCAGGGACCCTGCAATTATCATAATAAACAGTTTTATCATCTGCTTGGCAATCAATATTGTGGCTTATGCTGCTTTAGTATCTCAGTGGTATTGATTACCTTAACAACTGTGCTGCGGTCAGCTTCCATTAACCCTTGCTCTGCCGGCAGGAGCCTGCGCCGTCCCGGCCGGGGAAGCCTGCTCTGGTCCCAGCCCGGGCAAGTGCCGGCATTTGACAGCTGGCCAGAGTCAACCAAAGCTTTTATCTCAAGGCAGCCAACAGAAAGGAGGGTCCTAACCAGGGAATCCTGAGGCTAATGGAACTTTTCAAAGGCATTTTCTTTTTTCTTCTCTTGTTTTTTCTCTTCTTTCCTTCCTTCCTTCCTTTTTTTTTTTTTTTTTTTTGGAGCTGGTGTATAAAACAATCGTATTACTGGGTTTCAAATGTGACTCAGGAATTTGAATGTTAGGAGTGAAGATTCTGGTTCTTCCCTGCCTGGCTCCATCCGGTGCTCCTCTCAGCTCCACCTCCACTCTCCCCAGGGGCGGATGGGCAAGCGCGGAATCTTGCTCAGAGCTGCAGTGCTGACGTCCTTACACAACAGACTCTGAGCGTTTGTTTTGCGATCTGCATTTTACTTTTAGAGAGAAAACGCTTATTTGGGGGCATCTAGCTCTAGGATGCAGTGGGTGTCTGAGGTGCGTTGGCCAGTCAGAAGTGGCAGAGTGCTGGAGAAAGGTTTGGGTGATGCTATAGATTATATCACGCTCACTGGCTGTCCTTTGTGTCTGGTCTGCTGAATGCTTATGTTCCCCTTTTCTTCTGATGAAACAAAGGCAACGGGAACACTTAGCTCTCAGAAGCACCTGGGGTAGAGTCCCCGGATCAAGCCAGTAGTTCGGGACTAGGTAATAGTAGGTGACAGTCATCCAGAAACTTTAGATACAAGATCTTGTCAGCCATAGAGGTGGTGGTGTGTGTGTTTGTGTTGACTTTCTATGTTGGCTTTTTTTTCTTTTAACTTTTCTGTTTTGCTTTAAATATGTATATATGTGTGTGCATATGTGTATATGTAAGTAAGTATGAAGCTGGGGGTGAGCTTGCCCACCATATCCAGTGGCTCAACCCCTTTGGTCTAATGTTAGTGAAGACTACCATAGGGGGTGTTCAACACCACATACTTGACAACACAGGTGCTGTTGGACCTGGGTGACGTTGAACCTGGGTGACGTTGACCTCTAATGAGAAGCCAGCTACCGCATGTAAGAGTCAGTTTGTAAAGTTGTTAAGTGTCACAGTGTCGCTGGGGAGTGGAGGAGGAGGAGGAAAAAGCAGAATCAATAATACTTGGAGTAGGAGGTGAACGAACGGTGTTAGCAGCTGCCACCTTCCTGCCCTTCTTGCCAGGCTTCAGCCTGAGGCTTCCTTGTCCTTCATGGCTGGGCAAGAAAAGTCGGGAATAGAAATTTATCAGATAGGGAGGAGGCCAGTAGGTATGTGATGAAGGTGAGGGTTGTGAGCTGAGCTTTAGGAAGGTGGACGTAAGCAAGGGAGTCATAGGTATATGGAATTCCCAGCCAAGGGATAAGAGTCCATAAAAGAAAGTATCAGGAAGTCAGGCCACAGAATCTGGGCAGCAAGAATGTAAGACTTTATCTGGTGAGGCCCAGGTTAGTGATAGTAAGACTTGACCTTGGCATCAAGCTGCAGGTTTGATGGGCAGGGCTGAGCTTGCAGATGGCATGAGTAGATAGACCTGCGCAGATGAGGGAAGGGTCCCAAGGAGTCTTTTCTGTCCAGAGGGGAAACTGGTGGGAGTGATTCTCTATGTGGTTGGAGAGTCTGCACAGGATGATGGCTTAAGCCTCCCCTTCTGACCTTACCTTATCAGGTCATCCTCTCTGTGACTGGGATGTTAAGGGATCCTTGTCCCTACTGTCTTATATTCTGGACCCATACACTTCTATCCTCATTCTCCTTCTGCCCAGACTACATTGGTTCCACAAATTAGAAAGTTTTATTTTAAGCATAATGCTCTTCCTAAAAATGTCACATATCAATGAGGTTCAGAGGGTGGGTAGTAGCTATAAAGTTAACCCTGATCCCATTGCTTTTCCTCATGATAGGGACTGTAGCTCATATGGCTCCACCATGATGGCAGGGGGTGTCCTAGACTGCTCATGACCATATAATGTGCAACATTTGTGATGGGAATGAGGCTAGTTCCCCAATTTTTGGTTTCATGTAGATTTGTGCTTGTAAATCATGAACATGGGCCATGAAGCAGTAATACTGTGGCCAGTATCACTCTTTACATTACCCTCTGGGGTCTTAATTTGAACTCTGTGTTGGTACCAACTCTTCTAAATCTGACCTCATTCATGAGGATCTCTTAGACATTTGTAGCATTTTACTCTCTTCTTTTCACAAATAGCTTCTTGGGCCGAGTGGTCAGACTGTTGCAGGCAGCAGGAGTATGGTCTGTGTGGTCAAGAGCATTTTAGAGGGAGTTGCACTCTGTCTGAGAGTCTCACTTCATCATTTGGCGCTTTACTAGGTGCTTTTCCAAGCTCTGTAACACTCTGATCTATGTAAAATTTTGGGACTTAATGTCTTCCATCAAGGTTCTTGGCTGTGTGGCACAAGCCAGTATTTGGTATTATTTATAACTCTGCTTTTTTAGGTGTGAGCAGTGAAATATCTTTTCTGGGGATTTTTGGTGATTTTTTTTTTTTTTTTTCCAGAAGATAAAACGTGATTTTGAAGGGTTTGGAGAAATGATTCTCCTTCAGGAAGTGGTATCTTCACAGAGGAAAAAACCACTGGAGTAGAAACAGGACACCTAATCCTGGTCCCTGATCTGCTACTTACCAGCTGGTGACTTTGGAAAAGAAAGACGTACGGTTGTTACTGTAATGTGTGATGAATCTCTTTAAACCTATAGGATCTGAATCGTGATTCCCATTCTGTCTACTTAACAAGACAAGATTGCTGGAGGTCGAATGAGAAATGAATATAATAGTTTGAAAAAGTAGAAAACATGGTGTAAATTGAGGGAGCATTGTTATTTGTTCCTGGGGAAGGTTAATGCTGGGTATGATTGTTTCCTTGGTCAAATACTAATGCCACTGTGGAAAAGTCCATTGCGGAGAGTATTTCCCAGAAGCTGCAGCACGGCGATGGGTGTGTATGGGCCCACATGTGGCAAGAAGCCCACTTGTCTTTGGGCCATCCTACTTGCAGCTGAGCCCAAGAGAACCAGCCCAGTGGGAAGCAGCTCAGTTCAGACTTTACAAAGCAATTAAGGTGACTTATAAAACATTCATACTGAGATGAAAAATGATGAAGTCAAAAACAATGGTTGGCAAATATTGCCTTATTTTGTAAACTGACTGAAAGTGTTTAAAATTATTTTTTAACCCGTTAAATAATAAGCAGAGGCTTTTAACTGTCGGTGGATGTGGTTTTCTTAAACAGTTTGGCTCCAATCTCTTACGGCATCTTAGGCTGTGAAACAGGGCCCATATTGCTCGGGGATGGTGATAGTTACCACATGTCAGTGTGTACGGACCGAGCCCAGAGTGTGATGCAAGCTGTCTCTTCTGGTAGCGACATGGTAGTGCTTGGTACCTTCTAAGGGTAAGAAGAGGGGTGGGGTCACCAGATAGTGAGTTTTGAAAGCAAGATATAGAGATAGCTGGGGCCTGAAAAGGACTTCTTGAGAAGCCCTTCAGCTTTGTAAAGAAAGGAGAACCCATATTTCTTTGGCAGAAGCTTTAGCTGGCCATGAACATGTCAACTCAAGGCTGAGGGGCTTGGTTCTGGCCAGTGCTGTGCTCTTTTCTAAAGTTGCTCCTGAACTGCGTAACGACTGGGCTTGCTTCTTTTAAAGAAAAACATGCATTATGTAAACATGGGATAATAGAATGCACCCATCATCTAGAGTTAACAGTTCACTTTTTGTTAGATTCGTTTAATCATTTTGCTCATTGGCTTGGATTTTAAGTCCAATTAAAGGTATCATGTGACTTTACTGTTTTTTTTTTTTTTTTAGGTGACAATAATACTGCATTTACATAGCAATATTAACAGATTCTTAACATCATCGAATCCTAAATCACTTTTTAGAATGATCTGACTGTCCCCAGAATGGCTTTTTACAGTCGGTTTGTTAAAATTGGTATCCATTGGAAGTCTGTGTGGTGTATCTGGTTTCTTAGGTCTCTTTACCTGGGGACAGCAACTACCCCCCTGCCCAAATCCAGCCTCCATATATGCCCCGCTTCTCCCGTCCAACCAGCCCATGGATTTAGAGGGATAATGAGGAATAGCTATGTGTGGTAGGAAGAGCATTGTTAGTCTGAAGATAGACCCAGGTCCTCTTCCTAGCTCTGCCACTGACGAGCTCTCTGACCTTGGGCAAACCACCAACACCCTCTGGGGTCATTATTCTTGTCCATCAAAGGAGGCCATAAGACTGAATGGTTTCCAGCTCCAGCATTCTCATTAGGACCTCTGCAGAGAGTCACAGGGCTGGAGGCGCCTCTCGCTACCAGTCCTTATCCCAGTTTCTGTAATTGAGAATTTATTGGTGCTAAATATTGAGTGGTTGGCTTGTTCTTTTTCTTTTGGCCACTATGAGTGGTGTACCTAAAACAAGGTTATTATGTTTGTGTTTTTGTTTTTTTTTCCTTTCTGGACTTAGAAAGTTTAGAGACAAATCTGTTGCCCAGTGTGCTGGTTTATTACTCTATACATACATTCAAGCTTCATTTTTGGCTCACATTTTCCTCCATTCTTGTTTTTTTTTTTTTTTCTTTTTTTTTCTCTTGCTCTGGCCTTGGTTTTGGCTCTGATGTTGTATTGTACATTCTTGTAAGCAGTATAAATAAATGACTGCGTGTGGGGTGTTCTTACGTGACTCTGAGATTTAGTTTCTATGCTGGTGGAGGCCAGGGACCCCTTTCTTATGTATCGTCTGTTTTGTTCAGCCACAGGTTAGATGCTCAGAAAAAGCTTACTGATAGATTTTGGTTTGACCTCCTGTCATTGCTTTTGCATTTAAAAGTTTCCTATTTTAGTGGCCAAGCGTTGTTTGGAGCAGTGTTAATTTTGTGACAGTCCCCTGGTTCTGCTCTGATTCACGATTCATATAGCAAAACAGTCAAAGGAAGTCTGGTAAGCCACTCAGCTGGTGATGTTTTTCTGTTTGTTTTTGTTTTTGTTTTTTTATAGAACTTGTCTTCCTAAGTAGCTCCTTGATGTGTGTGTGTGTGTGTGTGTGTGTGTGTGTGTGTGTGTGTTTTCCATAGGCCTTTGGTGAGTGAAGCAATATTTGCTGGGCCAACAGTTGGGAGTGGGGGGGATCTTAACTGCTAAAACAGTAGCCATTCTTTTTTTTTTTTTTTAAGATTTTATTTATTTATTCATGAGTATACACAGAGAGGAGAGAGAGAGAGAGGCAGAGACACAGGCAGAGGGAGAAGCAGGCTTCACGCAGGGAGCCTGACGTGGGACTCGATCCTGGGTCTCCAGGATCACACCCTGGGCTGCAGACAGCGCTAAACCGCTGAGCCACCAGGGCTGCCCCAACAGTAACCATTCTATGCATTCCGAAGTTCACTTCTGGTTCTGGCCCTGGACACAGGGCTGTTGTTGGGACGTCTGGGATGATGGAGATGGATGGATCAGAATCTGTCAACTGCCATCTCCAGAAAAAAAGTAGACTAGACAGTCAGATGTGCTGCAACTTCTCTTAAGACTCTAGTGTGAGTGAGCAGGTTTTCTCACCGACACTCACTCAGCCTTCCCTTGCTAACCCTAAGTAAGGCATTGGTCCCTGCTGGCTCTTTCCCTCCCCTTCCTGGAACTCTGCCTCCTTGACTGTCCAGGAGAGAAGAGGGATGGATGTTTGTCCTGGAGTGTGAGGGGAGGCTCAGAGTTTGTACGTGCTGGGCACCTACCATAGTGCCTGGCGCACAGTAGGCGCTCAGAAATGGTAGGTGCCTTCAGGAAGATTTCCACGAGTGGTTGGAGATTATATTTAACTATTGTGTTAACTATGTGTTAAATTCTCTTTTCTTGCTGGTTGACACTTGGGAAAGGATCCTTTCAGCATTGGCTTTGAGGGGCTTTGGAACTTGATGTTGAGCACTCCTATTCAGGGTCCCTGGGAAACTTCTCTGTAATTGATAAAGAACAACTGAGATGTCCTTGTTGGCTGAAGGAGTCCTGTTGTTGGTCCCAAGCCAGCAGCGTGGCATTTATCTTCTCATTGCCACGTTGAAGAGAGCGCTTCAGATCCCCTGCTCTGTGCGGACTTAGTCCAGAGGAAGGCGAGACCCCTGGGGGGTCTTGGGTGTGGCAAGGAAGTTGAGGCTCATGGCTTGCAAGTTTTCTTCTAATGGAATTTCCCATCACTTACTGCCCTGCTGATTTCTGATCAATGAAAATGAAATTGCATCACCTCCTCAGAGGCTCCACGTACGCCTGCTGCTTCCAGCTGTGTCAGTTCCGGTAAAATAATCTCATCAGGCGTGCGAGAGGGTAATAGGAAATAAAAATAAAAACCCACAATTAGCAAGAGGCCTTGCAGCTGAGTAACACTTTCCATCCCGGAGGCAGAAAGGACTGGGTAGTGAATGCTTAGGAAAGATTCCCTTTACAAAAAAAAAGAAAGAAAGAGAGAGAGAGAGAGAGAGACTCCTAGTCTTTTTTCTTCGTTTTTTTTTTTTCCCTCTCACATCTCCCTGGACAGTCTCTCCACCCCTTCCATGTGGATGATTTAAGATTATGCCAGGGTTTTTCCTGCCCTACTTCTGAGGTCAGTAGACTTGCTGTGCGCTAGGCATATTCTGGGGTGGCTTTTGTTTTGTTTTTTTTTTCCCTCTCCTGAGAGGCCCGCAGGTAGACACCAGAGCAATTCCAGGCGCTTAAGCATCTCACACTGGCCTGCGACAAGGAACCAGATGGGCAGGGAAGAGCTGGAGGCTGAGTTAAGGTTGGTGACTAGACTTTGTAAAGCTGGTTCATTCGAATTCGTAGATTTCATGCTTTAGTTTTTATCGGTCGT
This sequence comes from Canis lupus familiaris, assembly GCF_011100685.1. Lineage (NCBI taxonomy): Eukaryota > Metazoa > Chordata > Mammalia > Carnivora > Canidae > Canis > Canis lupus. The sequence continues at coordinate 79,206,961 of NC_049226.1, read as the reverse complement.
ATTGAGAATAAGACCTGCCCCTGTGGACTGCAGTGAACATGGGCAGACACCAACCCGAGCACCTCTTGATAAAGATTGGGAGAGAATGAACACTGCCTCTGGAACATTCTCCCACTTAAGTGTGTGGAGCTTATAGAGTCATTGAGTCTAGCCTAAGGAGGAGCTGAGGCCAAAGAAACCAGGAAGGGGGGGAATAGAAAGGCCAGGTGAGGATATGGGAAACCTGTTAGATCACCTGCGAGGAGCCAGTAGAAGTGGCATCGTATCATCTCGTATCACCTTGACAGCGTCAAAGGAAAATAGGTGCTTGTGTGAAGGCCATTGCATTGGTGCTGGCAGTTTGGCATGCCCTTCATCCCAGGAGTGGGGACAGTTCCGCGCTTTTGGGAAATGGCTGATCTCAGACACCCCTGCTCTTCCTTTAAATGCTGACTTCCGTGTGGATTGAGGGTGGGACCCCCAAGAGGGGAAAGTGGGGGCTGCAGTGTCTGCAGTGCTGTAGGGTCTCAGGGCAATGGCACAACTTGCCAAACCATGTGTTGCAATAGTCGAACCATGGCTTTAAGTGCAGTGGACATCAGAGATCATCACTGAGCCCATCTGGTTAGTAGAAGGACAGATTCTGGCAGGAGAGCAAGAAGACTCTGGAATGGCGGGCAGCAGTAATCTAGATAATGGTGTTGATAGGGTGAATCCAGTGGCCATGGGAAGTGCCGAATCTGTCCCTACCAGTGTCCCGATCGTCACCGTCCAGGTTCTTATCTCCCACGCCTGGACTCTGATGAGAGCAAGCGAGTAGGACTCTATTGCTAGGAAGGATGCTGTGTATATTGTAAGCAGTCCATAAATATTTGTCATGTGAACGAGCAAAAATCATTAGAGCAGTTAGAGAGTTTTGGGCTAAGCATTCTGTGCAGGAGCTTAAAACTGAGACCTGTAGAGTCAGAACCCCAGTAGCCTCTCTATTATTGTGGTCCGTTTACTGGCCAGGTTGGATTTCCTTGATTTTAGCCTGACTTAATATGGGAGATCTTCTGGAGATGCAGGAAGAGTTTCTAGAACTTCCTCTTGCTCGAGCGCTGTCCAAGATGAGGACTCCCGTCTGGAAGTTTTGGTGGGATGAGCGCAGTTCTCTCGAGGGGCGAAAGGAGAGGTGGTGCGTGGTCAGGACGGAAGCTGACATTCTTTCTTGCTAATGTGCATTCTTCATACATTTGTGTGTTTGTACAAATACATTTCTCCTCTCTCATCTCAGACACTCAGCCCAGGGTCTTGATCTACATTGATCACATTTTATGACTTGAACTGGCAATTCGCCCCTGGGGATCAGACCTAACCAGGGTGTTCAGGAAGCCATTAAGGAAAAATATATAACCACACTCATTCCCAAACTCAATTGTTTGGTCTTAGCAGTGCTTGGAAAAGAGACTTTCAAGCATAATTAATCCAAGGACTATTTAATGTGGACGTTGGTGAGGCTTCACAGCAGCTATTGACTCAAAAGCAGATTTTGGAGTAGCAAGAGGAGAAAGACCATCTGGGAACTTTTTATTTTTTAACTGTGTTTGAGAGGGTGTAATTATTACCCACAGTCACTTAGTTCTTGGGGTGGCTTCCGGAGGGTTAAGGAAGTGAGAACTCTTGGATCCTTGTACTTGAAGAAGAAATTTCCCTTTGTTGTTCTGCTGAATTCCCAGGGCCACTCTTTGAAGTGGCCAATGGTAAATGTGTCTCAATCTGTTTTTCTTGACTAAAAGTAACAGTGCGCATAATGGATTTCCAAATACCACATGGGATGGAGAAGGGGCTGTGAGGAATAGGACGTGTCATTCGGTTTCATACCCACCCAACTGTGTTTTAAGCTATGGAATTTGGAAATGCTTCAAGCCACCTCAAAGTGCAAACAGACGGCACCTCTTCAGGCTGCCTCACTGTCATCCAGGGTCCCGATGGCTGCTCTTGCTGCTTTTCTACTCCGCCCGAAGGAAGGGAATTAAAATGTGCAATAGCTCCTCTGGCCGCCAGGATTCAAGGACTACCCAGCATGAAATAATGCGCTTCTCACATCTCCAGTTGGGTAAGATGGAGCAGCTGAGGAGGAATTCTGAGACAGAATCACTGTCTACATGTGTGCCCTCCAAATACGAAGTTGCGGGGGGATGCTTGGCAAAACTCACCCAGGAGAGGAATCTAAGGGCATCCGGTCAAGACACGCCCTTCCTGGGACAACCTTCGTGGCAGCGTTGCCTTTGCATGGTCATCCCCTCTTCATGCCCTTGGCCATGGCTCGGCCCTTTAGTTTCCATTCCTGCCCCTATTGATGGTGCCTCTTTGCTCCCTGCCACTGAAAAAGCTGTTAATGCTAACGAGCCAGGGAAGATCTGAAGAACTTGCTGTGAGGGCATTGGTGAGAGGCTGTGTGTGTGTGTGTGTGTGTGTGTGTGTGTGTAGCCCCATAACGAGCCTTCGAAGGGCAACTCTTGTTTGTTTTGTCATGATGCCAGTTCCGGAGCCTTGTGCCAGAGTGTGCTGCTGCTGGTGAGGCCCCCCCCCCCCCCCCCCCCCCCCGCCCGTGGCGGCTTTCTTCCTGCTAGGAGGGAAAGACACTCCTTTTACAGAGGCATTTTAGAGATGCTCGTTGAAGGGGCCTTTCCTTCCCCAAGGCCACCACTCACTGCACCTGTACTGAGCTTTCTGATTGTCCTGGCTACAACAGGCAGTGGCGGAGTTACTGGAGAGCATGGCTCTCCTCCGTCCAGGAAAGCTGGGTGGTGTTTCCTAGGTGCTGCCACAGACCAGAGGAAAGCAGCTGTGACGTGGAATTCATCTGTTCCCACATAGATCAGATCTGTATAAAAGGAAGCTTAAGGCCCATGGCTGCTTCTACTTGCATTCCTTTCCAAAACAGCAAGTGCAAACAAAGAATCTGCCCAAGTTGGTTTCTCTTGGGTCTGTGCAGCCCTGAGCTACAACAGGTACACCTGCTCTTCCAATTAAATGTTCTGCAAAGAACTCCCTAGTATGAATTCAAGAACCCTAGTAGACTCCTTATCCTAGTAAACTAGTGAGCATGGCTCTGATAACACTTGCCACGAGGCAGTAACCTTGTATGCCGTCACTGGTATATAGTCCATGCCTGACTCCACCTCCCCCTCTCCCCTCCCCCCAAAACAGAATTGTACTTAGGGATTTGCTTGGCTTCCTGGATTTCTGTTTCATTGACCAACTGTTTAAGGGAGCCAGAATGAGGCTGCCTCTGTAGATCTCAGGCCTTCTACAATTCTGGAAAAGGAAATTGACACTATGAACCACAAAATGGTAAAGTACTCAAGTATTTGCCTGAGCCTCAGAATTAGGATGATTAGGTCCTTGGTGATTAATTCCATGTCACATTGGGATCAACATGCTCCTGCTGTTACTTCTGGTGTTTCGTAGAAAGAGAAAGCGTGCTATTTATCAAGTTTTTGTCCATATTGCGTGGTCAGCATTGCGCTAAGAGACAAGCAGTAACAGCCGATTTTTGCCCTCAAGCAGATTTTTCCCCTCAAGCCGCTTATGGTTAGGTTGTTTTTTTTTTTTTTTTTTTGGTTAGGTTGTAGAGCTAAAAGCGACCCCGGTGAAACAAGGAGCGACAGTGCAGTGGCAGTGTGGTGATGATTGACTGTGGTAGTACCAAGAGGAGACAGAACTTCATGGGCTCCAGTGATCAGAGAGGGTTTTATTGCCTGTGTGTTGGATCTTAAGCTCCTTAAAGGATGTCCAACGTTTGGGTAAATGTTGAGGAAGAGAAAACACATCCAAAGGGCCTAGGGCTGCAGGGACAGCAGCAAGAATGCATAAAAATGTGAAGATGATGGGCAAGAGACTCTCTTCTTGAAGGGAAGCGAGAGAGATGATTGAATAGTGGCCTCGGGGTAGATTCTAGAGTGTTTGAAAACCAGTATGGAGAGTGTAAGGATGAATACTTTGGTGGTTGGCTCTTGTGGGGGAGAAAAGCACCACATGGATATGACATTGGGAAGGCTAGACTGATCATTCTTTTCTATTTTCTGGAGTCAAAGATAGTACCAGGAGGGAGCAAGACCAGACTGGTTGGTCAGTGAGGGGCACTTCCTTTCAACCGTGTTGAGCCCTGCTGAGTGTCGAGTAATGGGAGACTGGCCACTTACAGACATCTTGTGGTCTGCTGAAAGTATGAGGCCCATATGCAAGCGATAAGTCAGGAATTGATATTCTTGTTTGGGGAGTCAACAGATAATTTCAGTAATTGAAACCACAGAAGTAGTTAAGGTAGTCGATGTACAGAGATAAGAGCAGAGAGCCAAGGAGGGTGGAGAACATGATGGTTAAATGCTGGAGGAGAACTAGAGGAGAGGTTTCTGTGGGTTCAATAATAGGGAATCTTATCAAATAAGTGGAAAAGTGCAGAGCTGTAGGAATGGGAAGAGGGACAGGCAGTGAAGAGATCAGAGAGGAGGAGAGCCAAAGAAGCATGCCAGGGAAATGAAGGGGTGATCTCAGGGTGGGGTGGTTGGCAGTTTTGAATGCAGGGAGAGATTGAAGATGTTGAAAGTAGGAGAAGAAAAGCCACTGGCTGCCCTGAGGAGGGCATCAGTGACCTTGTAGGGAGGACAAAATCTTGGAGACATAGGGCCTTCCGACCTACCTGACGTGATGTCCAGAGAGCCCGTGATCCTGCCTTCTGGGAGGGCCTGGCAGCCGTGTGTACCGTCACTGAGCTGCACAGTTGGATCCACTGTACAGCAGAACTTGAGAAGTGCAGTAGATGTCTCTCTAAACTCATAGAAGAGGAAAAACTCATCTGGCTGTACAAGATTGGTGTGGGGGGAATGAAGCAGAGGGCAGATTCCACTTGTTTGAAGGAGCTGAGGACAGATTGTTGGAAGCAAAGGGAGAGTGTTGTCTGAATTGGCGATGCAAGTGGGTCAAACTCTCATCCAGGAGCTCAAGGGTAGGGGAATATGGTAGAGAGCCGAGCAGGAGATATCACCAGTAAAATCCCACAAAGCCCTCTTATTAATCATCAAAAAAGGACAGTACACCCCTGCAGTAGAAGTAACAGACAATTCACAAAAGAAATACAAATGGGCCATGTCTTATAAGCAAAAAATCTAAGTTAAAATGAGGTATCATTTCTTGCCTGCCAAAATTATTATTTTTTTTAAAGCAAAATAATGCCCACTATTGATGAAGGGGCAGGGAAATGAATGCTCACGTGCCATTGAGGATGAGTTGGAAGGGCTTTCCTAGGGGGCAGACTGGGAAGCCTTACCTATTGCTAGCTTTTAGGCCAGCAATTCCACTTCCAGAAATATGTCCTAAGGAGATAGAGGTGTAATGTCACAACTAAGATCCTAGGTTTTACAACAGGAGGAAAGGCTTACCTACTTTCAGAGGCGACTTAGCTAGTCTGTGACTTACATAAGCTACTTCACCTAAAGCCACAGCTCCTTCCTCTGTAAAATGGGTTGTTGCAAGGATCAGTGAAATGATGTGTATTTTAAAAAATGCTTAGAACCATGCCTGTCCTACCAAGCGGGAAGCAGGGGAACTGTTATTTATTTGTATTATTTTGTTAACATATTTACAAAGATTTATAAGAATATATTGCAGCAGTAACAGCAAAGTACTTAGGAATTACCTAAAAGTCCAGTAATAGAATTTGGTGAAATGATGCTATGTCCAGAGGCCGCAGTGCCTGTGTGGCCATTGATGCCGATATACGAAGGATATTTAATGTCATGGGAAACTTTTATGCAAGCTGAAGTTAAAAGGGTGGCTCACATAAGTGTGATCTGAGGTTGGCAAAAAAAGATCTGCATCTCTAGGCATGCAGAGGAAAAAAAAACCCCTAAAAACTATGACTCTCTGGCTGGTGGAATTATAGGTGATTTTTCTTTTAGCTAGTGAATCTTTCTGCACATACCCATTTTTTTAAAATAATGAACTCACACTACTTTAATCAGGAGAAATTATTTAAAATAAATTTAACATCATGAGATGCCAGATTGAAACTGTAATGCGCCCAGATGGCACATTTTTACATCTTCTCCTAGCTTTTGCTCTGCAGCCCAGCAGCAAGAATGGAGAGATCAGAAATAGGATCTTTTGAGAGGGATTTTGAGGAAATTGGGAGGAGATGAAACGTTTGGGGTGCTGGCAGAGAAAACAGTGAAGTAGTTGGTTACAGTTAGCGTGGGACGGTATCCCATTTAGCTGGGAAGACAGCAGGGGATGGATAAAGATGGGGTGGGTGCGCTGTGCACCTGCCAGGTAGGGAGGGGCGGCTGATGCAGTAGGATAGTAGGGTAGCTGCTGTGTTTGGTGAAAGGAGGTGCTGTTTGACACCTGGGGCGGAGGGAAATCAGTGCTTCATTAAATCTAGGTCAGGAGAGAACCATTCAGGCCAGTGATGGCCAAAGATGCTAGTTATCTGTCTTCAAGATATGGTGGAAAGGCGCAGGGAGGATGGGCACTGAGGTTAAGTACCTAAGCGCTGGGATCCAGTTACTTGAATAACAGGTTGAATTGCCCCAGATAATTTTTCAGAACAAGCGTTCTAAGGAACAGTTGGGTAGTTTTGCTTTTTTATTATTGTGTTCATGGCTTTGGTCGTTGTCACATTGTGTATATGTCCACATAGTTGGTAAGAAATTGTATTCCTCAAGTACCAGCTCATTTTTTCCAAAACAATAGAGTGGATTCCTCACCTGCCTCTGCTTCAGATCTTGCAACGCCGTCTTCCTCCCCTCCCCTCCCCTCCCCTCCCCTCCCCTCCCCTCCCCTCCCCTCCCCTCCACGACTCTACTGTAACCAGAATATCGTGGTAGTTGTGGATTCCCTGTAGAATGGACTGAGCTAGCAGTTTTCACTTCCAGGCTGATTTATGTTCACGCTGGAAAGAGCACAGATGCACTCATTAGCGAACATGAAGCCCAGGGCCTGGACGACTCTGTGGGCCTTACATGCAGTGGACCTCCTGCAGCACGAGGGACCTGTTCAAGCACGTGTGTGTTCTCTGACCTTGCCATAGTTACAGAATAATTCTTAAGGCTACTGGGAAATTGCTACCAAGCCGATGGAATCTCACCGTTTCATAGTTTCACACTTACTGACTTCTACACAGTGGCAATATACAAATACAGTTATTGTAGAAAGCATAGAATGGAATTGGATATGGTTCTTCAGTAGATTCTAAGTTAAACAGATGAGGGTATTATTTCTTTGTCCCTTGAATGAGTTTCCTACTTATCTCAGAATCTGGGTTGCCTTTGGGTGTTTTTTTGGGGGGGGGGCGGGGAGACGTGGGAATGGTTTATTCGTTTCTGTGTATTTTTCTCTCCCGCGTGTTTTAATCTAGATTTATCAGTGCTCACCGTCTGTAGGTTGTGGGGTTTTTTTTTTACGGTGGCTGCCCTGGTCTTTATTTTTAGAACAGCATTCACCAAGTTAGGGAAATCTGCCCTGATCCAACATCACTGATGTCTTGGGTAAATGTCTGTCAGCGTTGTGTTACTTGAAATTCTGCCCAAGTTAGAATGGTCATTGGTCTTCTCTAACTAGAAAGCTCTGTCTAGATCCTCTCTTCTAGGGGAAGGGAAGCCCAGGTTTCTAGGTTTCTCTATACCTGTCTGTACCTTCCTGTCTAGCCTTGCAGCCTGCTGCTTGCCTGGAGATGTGCCAGCAATGAATTTCACATAAAGAGAAGGATATGGGGATCACATGTATTTTTGGTGGTTCAATACGGAGAGTCTTGCACTGGACAATCACTTTTTCCTCCTTGTTTCGACATAATTTTAGATGTTCAGGAGAGTTGTAATAACAGAACAAAGGATTCTCGTATACCCTTGAGTCAGACCTCATGTTAACGTTATCTCATATTCTATCTATACGTACGTATGTGTGTATATACACACACACGCTCTCGCTGATTTCTCCTAAGCCACTTGAAAACTGAAACATCATCTCTAAATAGATCTGCGTGGTTTTTTTCCTAAAAAGAGACATTCTCGCGTATAACCACGCCATAGTTACCAAAACTAGAAAATTAATAGGCATCTACGACGATTATCTGACCTACAGACCTTATTCAGATTTTGCCAGTTGCCCCAATTATGCCCTTTATAGGGAAAAGAAAATCCAGATTATGTGTTCTGTTCATTTGTCATGTCTCTTTAATCTCCTTTAATCTGAATCTTCAGTCTTTCTGTTTCATGTTGCTGACATATTTGGAGAGCATAGGACATTTTGTAGACCGTCCTCAATTTGGATTTGTCTGATGTTCCCTCATGATTAGATTCAGGTTTTGCATTTTTGGCAGGAATGTCAGGGAAGGGATGTTGTGTTCTCCGTGTATCCTCTCGGGAGGCACATGATGTCTATTTGCCTCATTCCTGGTGATGTTAACTTTGATCATGTGGTGAAGGTGGTGGCTGCCAGGTTTCTCCACTGTAAAGTTATTGTTTTTCCTTCTGTAATTAATAAGTGTCTTGTGGGGAGATACTTGGAGACTGTGTCAGTATCCTGTTACTATGCAAACTTTCATCCACCAGTTTGAGTATCCATTGATTCTTCCTTGAGTGGATTATTATGATGATGGTTACCAAATGGTGATTTTCTAACTCCGTAATTCCCTCTGTATTTATTCGTTGGATTTCTGTTCGAAGGAAGAACTTTCCCTAATCCCACATTTTCAAAAAATTTATGAAAACTATGCAATTACGGATTCTAATTTTTATACGTTGGGTTGTAAACCCTGGCTCGCATCATCTTCTTGCTCAAATTGTCCCAGTTTGAGCAAGGGAGGGCCCCTCCAACCCTCTCCTGTGACCTTTTTAGCATACTCTCTTCCTTCTTAGAGCACTTCCTTAGGTTCTTGCTCAAACAGATGCTTCAGGCTCATCTTGCACTCTCCCTGTCCCCAGGCCAAGAACTGGCCATTTCTTCAAGGAGCCCTAGATGGGGCTTCAAGGAGGCCATTTAGTGGAGAAAGATACTTCTTCAACTAAGAGATAAAGAAACAGAACATGTTCAGGGATCATCTTGTTTTCCCCTCTTCAAGTATTATCATTTCTCCCAACACCTTAATTTTCCCTACAGTTTTTTATTAAGTACATATTATGTCTTGGATGTGGAGAAGACAGAGATGGATGAGATATGGAACAAATGAGTGGCAGAGGGAAACCAGCCAATGGATTTACAGCAGGGTGATAACCCCACAATTGCTGTGTTTTTCCATACGCAAAATGCTTCTGTGGAATCACAGAAGAGGTTATAGTTGACTGAGGAACCCATTGGATGAGCCACACATCTTCACTTTTCATGGGACTGAGAGGCTGCCCGATGGAACCTTCTGGCCACAGCAAGATCCCCTTCTCCATTCATGAAACCAGAGAGTGCGGTATTTCACAGAGTCAACATTCTGTTAGAGAACTTTAATAATCTTGAGAAAGACTTTCATTTCTCTGAAACTGACCTCGAATTCCTCTTAAATTCCTCCTCATTACCCGTAGTTAAATGCTGAAGCTAGATAGAACACATGTGACTAATCCTCACTGTATGTAGCAGGCGTAGTTGAAGAGAGCTGCCTTGCCCTATGATGGGAAGTTCTCTCTTCTATTCTCTCTGAGCCTCCACTGGTCAGCCACTTGACCATGCTTTGCTTTGTCAGCACCCCTCTTACAAGGTTCTCTTGAGTGGATCATAGCATTCTTCATGCAGAGAGAGAGAATGCTGGGGAGGTGAACGCTGCTGAGTTTCCACCTGTATGCTGTGGTCCTATACTCGGAGGTCACATCTCTATCTTTGGCTGCCAAGTCAGTGTGTTGCTTCCACTGAATTCATAGGGAAGTAACACCCCCGGGTAGTCTTTGCATGAACTCTGGTTAATCCAAGTCTCTTCCAGTCTCTGTTGGTTTTACTGATTGCATGAACTTAAAATGCAGGGCTTCAGGATTTCATCTTGTCTTTTGGGGCCAGTCGTTCCCCCTAGCTGAGATCTTACTTTGAGTCCGGATGCCACCATTTGGTGTAGGACTTAGTCCTCTTAGCTATATGTACTTCACATCATGTTGCATGTGCTTGTGCTTGTCTATGAAGTTGTTGGTGTGAGTATAGGGAACCAGGGACAAGACAGGATGTTGAGGCGTGCCACTACACACACTGACATTTGAGCGGATACTTTAGGTAATAAATAGCATCTTCCAGCTATACAGTCAGACAGACTTTATTATCTGAAAGACATTCTGGTATCCTGGATACCAAGATATGATAAACTTTGGGATACCTTATTAAAATCAAAAAGTTCTCTCAAATGCATTTCTCAGATCATTGAATCTCTGTGAAGCTATTTTTCAGTTTATGTGAATGGTGCTTACTGAACCTACAGCTAATCGCTAATTTCCCAGGACCTCTTTAAAAAAAAAAAAATTTCCTCCCCCCCCTAGATGCTATTCAGCAACCATTGAGTCTGTTCTATAACTGTGGGGAACTTGCATTATATAATCTGCAACATATCTTTTTAAATCTGTTATCACTTTATCCAAAATATGTAATTCTTTCCCCTTCTCTTGCTTTATATTATTTCTGAGCGTTTTCCATCACTTAATGTTCTGTTTCTTTGTGGTCTCTCCCCGACAACACTGTACACTGAATCCTGTTTGTTGTTGATTCCCTAGCATCTGTACATAGTAGGTGCACAGTGAATAATGAATGAATACATTTTTCTGTTTATGGTCTCTGGAATCTGCCTCTTTTTCTTTAAAAAAAAAAAAAAGGATAATGGGCCTGCCATTTAATTCCTTAGAACACCAACCCCCACTCTTGTTACCTCTTCTGTGTGAAGACCTCCAGGTGACTGTCCATCCCTCACCCTATACCACTCCAAAAAAGGGGCATGCGTGTGAATAGGCATGTAGTTTTTACACAGCAGTCCTAGACTCCCATGATCTTTGAACAGTCCCAGGTAGGTAAAGATTGAATTTGGGTGTTGGATATAAGGATGTTCTGGAGTTCTCTTTAAAAAAATAGACTTAAGGGGATCTCTGGGTGGCTCAGCGGTTTAGTGCCTGCTTTTGGCCCAGTGCGCGATCCTGGAGTCCTAGGATCGAGTCCCGCATTGGGCTCCCAGCATGGAGCCTGCTTCTCCCTCTGCCTGTGTCTCTGCCTCTCTCTCTCTCTCTCTCTGTCTATCATGAATAAAAAAAAAATAGACCTAAAAGAAAAATGTCATAGGGGTGGCTCAGAACACAGACTGCACAGCCAGATGATGGTTTTAGCTTTTAGGCTATATAACTTGTACAACCTCAGTTTTCCCATCTCTAAAATGGGGATGTAAGCAGCACCTGCCTCACATAGCAGTTATGAAGGTGGTGTAGTACCCACAGGCTTTGACGTGATGCCTAATTCAAGAAGTGATGGCTTCCCTTACGATGGCTCTAATTTTAAAAAGCTTCAGGAAAGAAAGGCACAAAGGAGGAAATGAAGTCACCCATAATCTCATCCCCAAGCAATGACCGTTTTAAAAGTTATGATACAAATCTCCTGTGTTTCCATATGCAGACCTATATGAGCTTCATTCACTTAGCATCTGCTGTGAGCATTTTCCCACGCCTGTAAGTAGTTTCTTTAAACAGTGATGTTTTATAATGTCTTATGGAACTCTATGCACTATAATTTATTTGGAGAGCCCTTGTTTTGCCAGGTTTTAATTTTTCCTGTTAAGAATGTTATGATGAGTAATATTTTATCTCTGTGCGTCTCTTGGGTCATTTCCTCAAATGGGGGAATTGCTAAGTCAAAGGGCATGTGCATTTTTTGAGGCTTTTGATACCTATTGCCAAATTGCCTTCAGGACAGCGATGCTCCCTGACTCGCCCTCCAGCAGCGCGGGTTGCTTCTGGAGAATCGTGCGCCTGCTGGGTCACTTCTCTCTGGCGATGCCCATGCCGATGCCCAGTGGGTTACTCACAGAGGCAACACTTTCTCGCAGTCTGGATTCTCTTGTTTTTCCTCTCTTCCCTTTTGTTTCTTTTCTTGGTTTTCTGCCAAACAGCCTCTTGTGAAAGGACCGCCTAATTAACCCTGTGCTAATTAACAATTTAAAATTACACAGTGTGACTGTTCATGTTTAATTCTCTGGGAGCTAGAGCAACAGCAGGAACCCCCTCCCCTCCCTAATAACTATATCCTGCCTCCCCTGCGCCCCCTCCAAGCTTCTCAGTAACTGTTGCATTATACCCAGCCCTGTCTCCTTAAAGGAATGTAACAAAACTGTCCTTTCACATCTTCTCAGTAGAAAGAGGGAGATGAATGACTTTGTTAGTGGTAGGCCCAGTGGTATGGAGTTTTTTCATTTTTTGAAAAGATTTTATTTATTGGATGGGGGTGGGGTGGGGTGGGGTGTGTGGGGGGAGCCCAAGCAGGGGGAGGGACAGAGGGAGATGCAGACTCCCCACCGAGCAGGGAGCCTGATGTGGGGCTCCATCCCAGGATCCTGAGCTGCAGGCAGATGCTTAACCCACTGAGCCACCCAGGTGCCCCAGTTTTATCGTTTTAAACAATCTTTGGAAAATAAAGACTGCTGTTAGCAAAGATGCAGGGGGCTTTACAGATCGGTTCCAAGGGAATGGTAACTTGTGTAGAGTAAGCGTGGGGGCTTTGATGAAGATGTTGGAACTTTGCTGTATAAGATGACTTCTCAAACGGCAGATTTAAACATGAAGCAGAGAGAATGAATGGGAGAGAACTGGATCATTCCTGTGTCTCCCCTTTGACAGGAAAGATGTGCTCTTTTGAAATTTAACTGAATTCTTAAAACCCTGCACATAAACACAAAAACCATGTTGAGTACAACATGGGGGGAGTCCTGAGTAGAATGTGTCTGTGTTTATAAGGGAATTTAGGGTCATAAGCATCAGAAGAGAAGCAGGCTGCAGACAGAGTTGTGGGTTTGTGATGTGTGAGCTGGCCCTGGTGTGAGTGAAGGATGAGGAAGGGGGTGCAGAGCCAGGGATGGGTGGGGGTGGGGGTCTGGACAGAGCTGCTGCTGGGGCTGTGTGGGGACCCTCTGGGTTCCCAGGCTGCCCTCTATAACTGAAGATCATTGATTTTACGGGAAACCGTGTTTACAGACAGAGTGCTGATCGACCTGCCGAGTTGACTTCTGCCTCCTTAAGTAAGAACTACCTTTTTCTTATTGACTGGCTGATAAACAGAGCGAGAGGGACAGCTGGCTGGGTGGGGGAGTTCTGGATAGCCTGAGGTCTTTAAAGGATTGGGCAGGTTTAAGAGATTTCTTCATCTCTATCCTCAGGACCCTGCTGGTCCACCCCATCCTTACACCTCCCTGGGACTGGTGGGAGAATCCAAGATTGGCCCTGCCTGGTTACCTAGCAGTCCAGGCACTAAGCATGGAAAAGATGGCAATCTGGTGAAGATGATGTGAAGCAAAGAGCATCTCAAGCTTTAATGCCTGTCCCCAGGGGAAACATGTTAAAATGCAGATTCTGATCTGGAGTGGGGCCTGAGGGTCTGCATTACACAGGCTCCCTGGTGAAGAACGCTGCTACTTGTCCTCGAGCCACATTTTGCTTAGCAAGGTTATAAAAGATTCTGCTTGTCGTGGCCAGCAGGCATTGAATTCAGGAAGCTCTGATCCTGAAGTGGGATCCTTCTTTCCCACTGGTGTCTTAATGGGCTGTTGCCACTCCTTGTGAATGAGTGGTAACTCACGTGGCCTCTCTTTGGGGCAAGTGTCACCACCACGGGGTCATCTGTCTTTCAGAGGTGGCCCCAGTGTCATCCTTTCATGACACTTCTTGCTTGGGAATAGAAAACCAAGTTAGGCGAGTTTTTAAAAGTCCCAATCATTTAGCTGGATGAGGAGGAGGTGGTGGTGGTAGGAGAGAGCAGAGCAAGAAAAGCCCACCAATTAATTGGTAAACGCTTGCAGGTTTCTCTGGCCTAGCCCAGGCTGGAGAGGAGATTGGCTTTGCTGTCGATACACAAGTCCCTAGTGAAGCATCAAAGCTGTTCTCCTTTATCAATCGTGGCCTCCCCTTCCAGCATGTTCCTGTAACTTACCAAGCATTTATGACATTGATTTTACAATCGGGCTGTTAACCCTCCCGCCCCTTCAAGCCTGCCAACCTTTTGGGCCCGAGCTGCCAATCAGATGTCGTCCAGCCAATCAGGTGCATCTTAGGAGCCACCCTGGATTCTCACCTGTATCCCAGCTAAGCCTTTTGAAGTTCCACTGCATTTGCTGTTTGGTTTGGTTTAGTGTAGTCATCTTTGTTTAAAATCAATGTGCCTTTTCTAAGGTACGTGGAACTTTGTTGTTAATGGATTTGGAGGTTATAAGCTTGAGAAGTGGAGTGTCTGTGTGTGTGTGTGTGTGTGTTTTGAACAAAACAGGACACGTTCTTCCAAAAAGTTATTTTTTCCAGACTTTTTGGTAAACCTGCCTTCCCTGTCTTTTCCCGAGGGGGAGCTGTTGGCTCACTGTGCAGTCAAGAAACAAGAAATGAAAAAAGAATGGGAAGATGGGGGTGGGGTGGGGGAAGAGAGAGACCAAACTCAGCCAAAACCTTCATCCGATGTGTATGAATGAGATGTTGGTGGAGAAGCAGCCAAGTGTTCTCCAGGAAGGAGGCGTGGCCTGGGGAGGGGTGGCAGAGGGAGAGTGGCCTGGGGATTTGCAGGCGAACAATCAGGGCCATTACAAGAGGCTGAGTTGCCTGTGGGATCCGTGCAGGCATGTGATGATGTGACCGCAGGAGCAGAGAGGTGGCGGGGTGATCTGATGCCTCCCTCCCGGGGATGCAAAGTCTCAGAGGGCAGACTCGGCTCCATGGCACTTCGGAGCCCGAAGCAGAAGAGCCCCGGGGCTGAAGGACAGCTGCTTGAGCAGCTACTAATAACTGCGGGGCAGGTGTGGAACGGGGGCCGGCCGAGCCCAGCTGCTGTCTCAGCTTGCCGCTGAGATCCCCGGCAGCAGAAACCACCACACCAGTGGTCACTGGGCTCCATCCAGACAGGGCAAGAATGACGCTGCCGGAGGGGCAGCCGGCCAGTCGAGTCTTCCCAGATACATCAAGCTCAGATTTTGTACCATCACGTTTTTAGTCTGAAGCCAGCTCACTCACAAGCAGGGGATGTTCTGTGGGTTTGGGGGGGAAGAGATGGGATTTTGGAGATCTGCCTGCTGTTTCGGTGTCCGGGTGACGTTGGGCCTGTTTTTACATTCAGCTCCTCAGTTTTACTGCTTGTCAGTGGTATGGTGCTTCCCAGACCCAGAGAGGACGTATGTAGCCACAGGTTCTATTCAGGCTTGCAGAGCACGTCTGAGCATGCAGCCCTCATCACTGCCCTTTGAGCTTCTCAGACTAGACGTGTGGCCGGTAAGCGCAACAGCAGCTCCACCTCTGAGTCTGCCAGCGTGCCCCCACGCAGGCCTTTTCTGGGGGTACACGATCCTCCTCCTCTCGTCCGTCCCTTCCTGGTGGTCCCTTGGCCCGCAGACAGTGTGGTCAGCCAGCAGTGACTCGGTGGTGGCCAGCTGTGTGCCGTCGGCCCGCCTCTCTGTGTCCTCGGCCCGGCCTGGCGAGGTGACACCATCCTCTTCTTCCACCGTGGCTCGAGGCCGGTCCTCACTCGAACGCTGTGCTTGCAGAGAACGGAAAGTCGAACTGGTCTCTCCAGGGGTAGAGCAGCCGGCAGTCCGAAGACAAAGAGGGAGTCTCCTGTGTGCCCCCCCCTGCCCCGTGCTCCCCACTCGTGCCGCAGACCCTGGCCTTAAAGACGCTGGTGCCACCCGCCTTCCGCGCGCTCGCTGGACGGCGTGGGGAGATCGCTGGGGTCCCCGTGGCCCTCGCGGTCTCTGTTGTGGGTGTGGACGGAAGCCTGTTAGAGTGCTCTGTGCGGGACCTAGCCTCGGCCCTCCTAACCTCTTTCCTTTCTCTCTCTCTTCCCCCTCTCTCCCTCCTCTCCCCCCTTGCCTCCGCTCTTCAGGTCCGATCCGTACTGGGTGCAATGAAAGCTCCACGCAGGCCTTACCATGGAAGGCTGTGACTCGCCTGTCGTCTCGGGGAAGGACAATGGGTGCGGTATCCCTCAGCACCAGCAATGGACTGAAGTCAACAGCACCCACCTCCCCGACAAACCCAGTAGCATGGAGCAGTCCACAAGCGAGACCCACGGGCCCCTGGACAGCCTGAGGGCCCCCTTCAATGAACGCCTCGCGGAGAGCACCGCCTCGGCCGGCCCCACCGCCGAGCCCGCCGGCAAGGAGGTCAGCTGCAACGAGTGCTCGGCCTCCTTCGCCAGCTTACAGACCTACATGGAGCACCACTGCCCCAGCGCGCGCCCCCCGCTGCCCCTGAGAGAGGAGAGCGGGAGCGACACCAGTGAGGAGGGGGACGAGGAGAGTGATGTGGAGAACCTGGCTGGGGAGATAGTGTACCAGCCCGATGGCTCGGCCTACATTGTCGAGAGCCTGAGCCAGCTGACCCAAAGCGGGGGCGCCTGTGGCAGTGGCAGTGGGCCTCTCCCTTCGCTCTTCCTGAACTCTCTCCCCGGGGCGGGGGGCAAACAAGGGGACCCTTCTTGTGCTGCACCAGTCTACCCACAGATCATCAACACTTTCCACATAGCCTCATCCTTCGGGAAATGGTTTGAGGGCCCAGACCAGGCTTTCCCGAATACCTCAGCCCTGACGGGTCTCAGCCCCGTCCTGCACAGCTTCCGCGTTTTTGACGTGCGACACAAAAGCAACAAGGATTACCTGAACAGCGACGGCTCTGCCAAAAGCTCCTGCGTATCCAAAGATGTTCCCAACAATGTGGACCTGTCCAAATTCGATGGCTTTGTGCTCTACGGCAAGAGGAAGCCCATCCTGATGTGTTTCTTGTGCAAACTCTCCTTCGGGTACGTCCGTTCATTTGTGACCCACGCGGTGCACGACCATCGAATGACCCTGAGTGAAGACGAGCGGAAAATTCTTAGCAATAAGAACATCTCCGCTATCATCCAAGGGATCGGCAAAGACAAGGAACCCCTTGTAAGTTTTTTGGAACCAAAAAACAAAAACTTTCCACACCCTTTAGTCTCCACAGCTAACCTCATAAGCCCCGGACACAGTTTTTATGGTAAATTTAGTGGCATTCGAATGGAAGGGGAGGAGGCTCTCCCAGCCGGCTCTGCTGCTGGCCCCGAGCAGCCCCAGGCTGGCATCTTGACCCCCAGCACCCTCTTGAACCTTGGCGGGCTCACCAGCTCGGTCCTGAAGACCCCCATTACCTCAGTCCCCCTGGGGCCTCTGGCCTCCAGTCCTACCAAATCCTCAGAGGGCAAGGACTCTGGGGCAGCAGAAGGAGAGAAGCAAGAAGTGGGTGATCCCGATTGCTTCTCCGAGAAAGCAGAGCCAGCCGAGGAGGAGGCGGAGGAGGAAGAGGAGGAAGAAGAGGCGGAGGAGGAGGAGGAAGAGGAGGAGGAGGAAGAGGAGGAGGAGGAAGACGAGGGTTGCAAAGGACTCTTTCCAAGCGAGCTGGATGACGAAGTGGAGGACAGAGCCCATGAGGAGTCTGGGGCCGCGGCAGGTAGCAGCAGCAAAAAGGACCTTGCTCTCTCAAACCAAAGCATTTCTAACTCCCCCTTAATGCCTAATGTGCTCCAGACCCTGTCGAGGGGCACAGCTTCTACTAGTTCTAACTCTGCTTCTTCCTTTGTTGTCTTTGATGGTGCGAACAGGAGGAACCGTTTAAGCTTTAACAGTGAGGGCGTCAGGGCCAATGTGGCAGAGGGCGGCAGGAGGCTGGACTTTGCTGACGAAAGTGCCAATAAAGACAATGCCACAGCACCAGAACCAAATGAAAGCACAGAGGGCGACGATGGGGGCTTTGTCCCCCATCACCAGCACGCTGGCTCCCTCTGCGAGCTTGGGGTTGGGGAGTGCCCCTCGGGGAGTGGCGTGGAGTGCCCCAAATGCGACACGGTCCTGGGCTCCTCCCGCTCGCTGGGCGGCCACATGACCATGATGCATTCTCGGAACTCATGTAAGACACTTAAGTGCCCCAAGTGCAACTGGCACTATAAGTACCAGCAAACTCTGGAGGCACACATGAAGGAGAAGCACCCAGAGCCGGGGGGCTCCTGTGTCTACTGCAAAAGTGGGCAGCCCCACCCTCGGTTGGCGCGAGGCGAGAGCTACACGTGTGGTTACAAGCCTTTCCGCTGTGAGGTGTGTAACTACTCCACAACTACCAAAGGCAACCTCAGTATTCATATGCAGTCCGACAAGCATCTCAACAACATGCAGAACCTGCAGAATGGAGGCGGGGAGCAGGTGTTCAGCCACTCGGCCGGGGCGGCGGCCGCAGCTGCAGCGGCGGCGGCGGCCGCGGCGGCCAATATCGGCAGCTCCTGCGGGGCCCCCTCGCCCACCAAACCAAAAACCAAACCCACCTGGCGGTGCGAGGTGTGCGATTACGAGACCAACGTGGCCAGGAACCTGCGCATCCACATGACCAGCGAGAAGCACATGCATAACATGATGCTCCTGCAGCAGAACATGACCCAGATTCAACACAACCGCCACCTGGGCCTCGGCAGCCTGCCCTCGCCCGCCGAGGCCGAGCTCTACCAGTACTACCTGGCCCAGAACATGAACCTGCCCAACCTGAAGATGGACAGCGCCGCCTCGGACGCGCAGTTCATGATGAGCGGATTCCAGCTGGACCCCGCCGGGCCCATGGCCGCCATGACGCCTGCTCTAGGTGAGGCTGAGCGCGCGTGTGTTTGTTCTGATGACTTGAGTTTGGGGAGAAGTGAGGATAGACTGAGGTCCCCGTTGATACGGTTGGTTCTGTCAAGTCCTGTGGATGCGGCTGGTTCTTAATTCTCTCAAGAGTTGTTTGGTGTGGCCTCGAGTGTCTGATGATCAGATATTTTTCTCAAGGACCCCCCCTCCGTGTGCGTCCAGCAGACACACGGTTCCACTCTGGCTCCCACAGGCCGGGATGAAAATTTAAGTGTTGCCTCTAATTTTTGGCTTCTGGTCTACTCTCCTTTCTCTTCCCGTCCTCTTTTCCTTCGTCCCTTTCCCAGTTTGAAAACTCGCCACGATTACCTGAAGCTTTGGGGCTCCATTCGATGTTCACTGTAACTTCCAGGACACTTGCAGCTCGAGTTTTAAATGGGGGACAGTCCTCTCCGTAAGAGCAACTCAAAACCGTAGCGTGCCTTATTCAGATAACTAAAGGCTGGGTCTGTGCGGAGCGGGGTGCCATCCAGATACGTTGCTCAGAGTTCTCCAGCGTGTTCATGAGGATCTTGGTGAAGGAGACCCGTTCCTTTCCTTTTTTGTTTTGCATGAGTTGTCAGTGATAGGTATAGTTGGGAATTAAATTGCCCTGGGAGTGGTGTGCTAGATGAAAAATGAACAAATTCTAAAGTTGTACATCAAAGAAAGTGAAATTTTAACATCCGCTAGATGCTGGTTATCAGAGCCTTTGTTACCATGACAAAACAACCCATGTTAGGGAAGGTGAGTTGGCTGTGTCCGGATAGAGGATCTTACCATCTGGTGTCATAGATGTAGAATGGGATCAAGGGGGTAGGATTTGGATGCCAAAACCATGAGTCTTTGCATGAAAAGCATCGTGTTCACTTTTAGGGGGAGAGCTTCCGTAGCAAGAAAATGTACGGGTCAGTTTCATGAGGACCATGTGATGGTTGGGCCATTCCTGTCCCCACCACCTGTCCTTCAGACAGGCATTGCCTGGGTCCCTATCCCCTGCCCCTGCTAACCTCCTGGGACCAGTGGTAGCGTTGGCCTGATTAAACAGTATTCCCTTACCAACGTGGGAGTAAGTTCTCGGCAACCAAGTGTGAGCGTGTATCTTGATTCTGACATGGTTTAGGTTAACGCCAGGGGCCAAGCCTCACCAGTCGGCATGTCTTCGTGTGGTGCTTTAGTGCTATTTGTTGTTGATGAGTTATATTTTATAGCACTTAATTTGTTTTTTCCTGCTATGCATTTAAATTTGAATCCTTGCTACTTTAATCTTGTTTTCTATTTTGGAATATTGACCTGTGGATCCTTTATTACCAAACGATTTGAAGATGTTTTACCAACTGGTTAATAATGGATGCACAGGGATCAATCATCTTATCTGTCCCCAGAGTGAACCACAGGGGATACACACCAAAGGGTGGCATCATACTGTAAGACTTTTTTTTTTTAAGCCTCTGGGAATTGGGGTTTTCTCATCTGGAGATTTAAAATCTTGGGGAGGCAGATCTTGGAGTAAATCAAATATAATGTAAATGGAATGAAGACACAGAAAATGGATGGGTTCATACTGGGTCAAAGTGAGATCTTTTTAATTACCTTGAAAACCAGTAATTTTGACTAAGGCTTGAATTAAGGTGGAAAAATACCGTGCTTTTTTACACAAGTGTCTGTGAGTCTGCAGGGCATCATGCATAATGGGCATATGGCAGATGTAAAAGAAACAGAAGAATGAATCCCTGTGTTCTGGACGTGCATAGCTGATCCATACTTGATTTTTTAAAGCTAGCAGAGCTTTTTCTTCTAAGGACCTTACCCAGGTCAGCCAAGCAAAGGCCCTTCAATTTTCAGAGTTACTGCCTATCAGCCAAGGTCAGTCTCTGGAAACCTCCTGGGCCCACCTCAGGCCATAAGAGCCGCTGAGATGGAGCGAGAATCACAAGTACTTTATCCTGAGTGGGTGAGGGTATGAGAGCACGTATCCAAAGGACTTACGGTGTAAGTCAGATGACCTCGATAGGAGCCAACAGATGCAGACGTGAAAGAGCCATGACATTCAGTTCTGTCTGCAACCCTACTGATCTTTCCATTAGGCCATTTGTGAGAAGGCTGTAGGTGTTAGGAGGTATTGCTGGGCTCCGCAGGGGGAGAGACATTTTTGTGAAATACACTCCTGCTTACAAAGTTACTGTTGGCCTACTTCCTTTGACAGAACCTTCTCTTTTGTGATATCAAGCAGATGCTGATTCTGGGGATGCCTTCTTTCTGGAGGGCTCGAAGGAGAGGGTCAGCACCCTTGGATCTGGTCTGGTTGGTTTTGCTGCCATTTGTAGATACGATATTAGGCTTGAGGCCATCTGAATATCCTTCCAGAAAGCCCTTTAGATGATACAGTTTACTTATTTAATTTTAATGATTTTACATATTTATTCATGAGAGACCCAGAGAGAGAGGAAGAGAGACACAGGCAGAGGGAGAAGCAGGCTCCCTGTGGGGAGCCTGATGCCAGACTCCATCTCAGGACTCTGGAATCACAACCTGAGCCAAAGGCAGATGCTCAGCCACTGAGCCACCCAGCTGCCCGATGATAAAGTTTAGAACAGCGCTGAGAAACCGGTAACTTGCAGGGGCATCTGCCTGTTACCCAGAGAACCAATTGGCTGTAGGACACCTGCGTGAGGTTTAGTGGGTCCTCTGCCTTCTGTCTTTGAGTCTAGAAGGTGTCTTTTAATCCACAGCCTCTCTGAAGGTGTGCTAATTCACAGACTCTTGTGCCAGGGTGTAAATTCTAGTGCTAGACGTGGGTGCCCCCTCAAAGACAAGGTGATCTCTCCAGCGTAGCTCAAGAGTAAACCTCTGTTGAGTTCTCACTCACAGAGGGCTCTCTTCCTAACTTCCTGTGCACTGGGCTAGGTTCCTCCACTTTTTCTTCTTGGGGGCTGAATTAGTTCCCTCTAGCTCTTCAGAATTGTAGGATTCTAAGCCTTGGGTTTGTTCCTCCAAGGTATAGTTCTCCCAGGGAGTTTTGGCTTGCCTGTCGCCTTCATTTCACTGCTTCTCTGTGTCTGTCTTTGATTTGCATTTCAAGAGCTTGGAATGGGAATAGGGACTTATTTCCTCTGTATGTTCTGAGGATTTCTCATTTTTACTCAGGCATCCAGCAAGTGACAGCTGAATTTCTCTTTAGAGCAATATTGATGTGCTGAGGTTAAGTTTAAAAAGTGGAGACGATGTGATGCTTCAGGTGGTTGGCATCAGAAACAAATATATGTTTGCTCCTTGTCTTACCCTCTGGGCAGTTTCCGCTTTTACTGAACACCGCGTGTGTTTCATGGATGCTACTTGGCCTTCTTCCCCATTAAGGGACGGAGCTTTTAGGCTTTTTTTCTCTTCTTTTTCTTGTCCTAAAAAGAATGTCTTAGTTACGGCTCCTCTCACCAGGGGAGATGGCAAGGGAGAAGACAAGAAAAAAGCTTCCTGAGCCTTGTGGAATGCACGTGCAAAAGATTTCTGTGGCTTGCTAGATTGTCCACAGGCTTCACACACAGCCAGACTGCTCAGTAGAACCTGTAAGTGATCTCACTAGACGTGCCTTGTGTAGCATAAATAAGAAAATCATTAAAAAAAAATCTTTTATTTGATTAGTCACTAACTTGGATTGTAATCAGTCGTTTAACAAAAAAATAACCTCAGTCCAACCACATGTAAAAGGTCAAGTCTGAGTATCACTTGGGGAGGGGTAGGGGCAAGCATAATAGCTCAAGTGTGCATGTGTTTGGGGGAGAGGTGGAAACCAGAAGCCAGTGCTCAGCGTCCTGCTTGACAGTATGCTGCTAGGTAATGGAATGAAGATTGCTCTTTCTGAGCGTTTTTCATGATACAAGTAAGAGTTTGCAGTATTAATTACCACCGGTGAATGAGAGCCCATCCCTTGGTTAATGCAGGACACTGATGGGCTGAGAAATAACAGGGGTGGAGAGGGAGGAGCAGAGCCTTCTTCACTCTTTTTGGGAACTGTTTAGCTGACCTTTGCATTTCATTACTCCTCTTGACCCATTTCCTTAACCTGTAACATTTTGGTTCCCTTTTAACCTTGTGCTGCACAACATTTGTGCAGGGGCCTGGGTACTCTCTAGAGGCTCAGTGAGGAGAAGACTGGACTCTTGCCCTGAAGAGGCTCTCTGTACGAGTCTCTGCCTGTGGCTGATGACAACAGAATGTGACATGTCCCATAGCAGACCTATGTTCCATGCATTGTGGGGGCTCAGGAAAGGGAGTGACTGTATTCTTGGGGAATCGTGGGAGGAGCTGGCACTGTTGACGGGCAGTTAGGATATTAACCTGAGAGGTGTGCCAAGGAACAGGGGAACCGTCCCCCAAATCTCAGATTTAGAGCTACATTCTCCACTGCAGTAGCCACTAGCCATATGTGGCGATCTAAATTTGAAAGAATTAAAAATAAATAAAAATTCAGGTTTTTGGTTGCAATTTAGCCGTGTGTCAACTGTTCGGCAGCCATGAGCACATTAGACAGGGCGGGAAGTTCTGTTGGGCTGCACTGCGGTAGATACATTCTGGGCCTGATTCTGATTTACCATGAAGGCTTCATATCTCAGATTACAGCTGGAACTAATTTCCAACTTTTAGAGTTTCTGATTTTGTTGTGTCCAGTGGATGATGTTTATTCCTGTCTTTTCTTGGATTTGAGTGAGGGACCGAATTGAAATATTCAAGAGAATATGGTTCTAAGTGTTCTTTTTCCAAAAGGAAAAAAAACCCCACAACACCATGAAGCCTTCTACAAGTTTCAGAATGTCCCTAGGAAAGATCTGAACACATAAAGTTGAATTTTTGGGGGTGGGGGTGGGGGATGGTGTTTCCGGTTAGCAGCACCTTGCAACACTTTAAATGTGATCTTTCTTCTCCTGGAACCTGGGTTGAGGGTGGGGGAGGCTGGGTGGCGCCGGCATTAGGGCCGTAGCTGTGAGCCTAGTCTCTGATTGTCTTCTCCTCTCCTTCCCTGCAGTGGGCGGTGAGATCCCCCTAGACATGCGCCTCGGGGGCGGGCAGCTGGTGTCGGAGGAGCTGATGAACCTGGGCGAGAGCTTCATCCAGACCAACGACCCGTCGCTGAAGCTCTTCCAGTGCGCCGTCTGCAACAAGTTCACCACAGATAACCTGGACATGCTGGGGCTGCACATGAACGTGGAGCGCAGCCTCCCAGAGGACGAGTGGAAGGCTGTGATGGGGGACTCGTACCAGTGCAAGCTTTGCCGCTACAACACCCAGCTCAAGGCCAACTTCCAGCTGCACTGCAAGACGGACAAGCATGTGCAGAAGTACCAGCTGGTGGCCCACATCAAGGAAGGCGGCAAAGCCAATGAGTGGCGGCTCAAGTGTGTGGCCATCGGCAACCCAGTCCACCTCAAGTGCAATGCGTGTGACTATTACACCAACAGCTTGGAGAAGCTGCGGCTGCACACGGTCAACTCCAGGCATGAGGCCAGCCTGAAGCTGTACAAGGTAAGACCCGGGCTGCCCCCTGGAAGGCGCACGTTGGGTCCCCGGGACTTGGGGATGGACGGGCACGGATGACAGCCCGTGTCACGGCGGATTTGGTGCCTGGTTGGTGACTGGGTGTTGGAAGGGGAGCTGGCATCCGCTTCCTCATGAAGCCCTGATGTGGTGGCAGCTTCTGGTGACTGCAGGTTCTCTTTGAGATGTGCCCCATTTGGAGGGCAGCTTGATACTGAACCCCTCGACTCTTTACAGTTGGCTTTTTCCCCGACAGTTGTTCGCTATGGCTTTTGTGTACCTTTGCGTTCTGGTGCTACCCCGTGCCCTGCGTGCTTTGTTTTCTCCTCTTCTGTCTCGTCCACTCCCCTCCCCCTTTTATCTTCTCTCCTGGACGCCCCTGGAATTCTTAGTTCATTTATTTGTTGGTTCATTGATTTGTTCGTTCACTCCTTCAGCAGATACATGTCGAGCACCTGCTCGATACCAGGAGCTGTTCTGGATGCACAGAATAGACCAGGAGATCCCTGCCCTCATAGTGCCTCCATTCTTCTGCAGGGAGATGGGTGATAAACACGATGAATAAAATACGGAGTTGGCTGGAAGGTGGCACATGCCGTGGGGAAAATTTAGGATCATTTGATGGGGCTCCTTTGTTCTTTGCCCCTCTGCTTCCTTGTCCTGTGGCCCCTTCTCTTCCTCATGTTTACATTTCCTCTCTCCTGTTCCCCTGGGCCTCTCCCGTCCTCCATCCTCCTCCTCTCCCACTGTCCTCTTTTCCTTCCTTCCTTCCCACCCCTCCCTGCCCCCTCCAGGCTCTCTCTTAGTCTATAGACAGTAACGGTGAGGAGGAGGTGCTCACATACTGTAAATAGTCCTTTCACTTGCGAGGCAGAATTGCTCCAGACGTTTCTATTGATTTTCACTGGACTTAAAGCCTCACCTTTTTCTCTAATCATCCCATAATGGCTTTAGTATGAACAATCAGGTACAAATTGCCATAAATCTGCCCAGCCTCCTCCCACACACCGTCCACACCCTCACCCTCCCTTTGCATTTTCTCCCTTTTACCATCACCCTCCCCTCTTGTTGCCTTCCACGCCAGTTCCCACATCTTTGGGCCAAGGGAGCCTTTCTGTTGACCCTGACGTATAGTTTCATCCCCTTCCTACTCATGGCGATTTTAAAGGGAGACTCCAACGAAGGAAGACTTCAGGTCCTTTCCCCATATCAGTCTCTGCCGAGGTTGGTAACTGTGATTCATTTTACAATTGCTCGTTTTCAGCTTGGTGGGAGGCCTGTGTAGCATGGGTCAGAAACCATGTTAGGGAGAGGAGGAGAAGGCCGAAAGAACAAGGTAGTGGGAATGGAAGGTTCCGGAATTGACTGCCGACACCAGTGTGAATGGGCTGGTGTGGTGCAGTGGGGGAAGGTCTGCACACCAAGCAGCCAACCCTCGTTCTAAGTGAGCAAGAACCTCCCTGGATGGATTTGTTTTGTCCCCCCATTGAAAGAAAAGGCTCCTTGTGATCAGTTTACGTTAAAAGTCTGAAGTGGCCATAGGGTGCTGCTGATGTGGTCAAGAAAACCTGATGGAAAACCCATAGAAAAAAACTGTTTCCAGAGGACCTGACTGAGCAAAATTAGTTCAGTTGTCCGTGTGGCCATGGAAGATCGTATGCAACTCTGATGGGGGTTGTTGAGAAGTGACAAGAAGCCAGCCTCTTCCGTCCGAGGGGATAAAAAAAATGCCCTTTAGATTATAAAACGTGCATGGTGGTGATTAACTCTCCACACTGCATCCTCCAATAAGAGTATATATATAAATATATACACCACACCCTTGGCTTTGCTTCTGGAGGGCCTGGACGTGGTGGATTCACTGAGATGATCCCTTATGGTCCCCAGACCACTTCACAGGTCACACCTAACGAGTCAGGTTGAGGCAGTTTCTGAGGTGGATGTAAGGGAAGCAATTTGTGTGTTTCCATATGTGTTTTGCTGAACTAGGGACACTCATCCTCCCCAGCCTTATTTCTCTCTCTTTCTCTCTCTCTCTCTCATTCAAAAGATGGAGAAATCTCCTGCTTAATAAAAGGCAGGTGGAACGGCCATAGATACTGGGGTACAGGATAGAACTTGGGAGCTGGTGCTTGAAGGAAGTCCCCCGACAACGTGCTTGGCTGGCACAACCCCCGGGGATGAGCACCCCCCACATTCCGAGCAGAATTCCCTGTGTCAGGAGCCGTGGGTCATTAGTCTGGTCTCATTAGTCCTTGGGTAATGAATGTCCCTTGGCTTGCTGTGGCTCTGCTGTGGGGGCAGGGAGCTCTCACCCACTCCCGAATGACAACACAAATGGGCTCGTTCTGAGACTTGAGCCAAGCCTTTCTGGCCCACAGTGCGATGAAAGCAGGCTTCTCTTGCCACTGAGGGGGCTCACTGTCATGGGGTGTCACGAGTCTGGAGATTTGGGGTGGGGACTGGAGGTGGTTGAGAGTCAGTTTTTCTCTAGGCCCTGGTGTGGCCTGTAGTAAATGGAGATTGATTGCATGTTATTTTTCCTCTTGCTAATGTAATCCATTAGCCCAGCACATGCATAATCAGTTTAGAGCACAGTTAACTGGATGTAATCGAGTTCTTTACTGTCTGCTAGAGAAACAGCTCCAGATGCTGCTGACCTGGGGAGGGCACCAGGCTTCTCACACAGAGCCCTCCTTACTCACCCCTTCCCCATGGCCCACCCTCATCCCCCACCCCCAACCCCCTCCCATCTTTGTCCCTGCCCTACCCCATCCCAGGTCTTTTGGTGAAGTATTCATTATTGGCCAGGGCAACTTCCAAACTTGGTTTCTGCAGCACCTGCTCAAGCAGCCATGATGTAGTGGACTTCCTAATGGGTCTCCCAACCCTCTCTTTCAACTGAGGTCTTTCTTCCCTCCTCTTCCTTTTTCATGTTGGAGGACACAGAATAGCCGTCTCAGGAGATGCAAGCAGAGGCGTAGCTTTCTGGTGTGTCGTTTGACCTCACTGGTCCAGAGTCCCTTCTCTTGGTGTCATAAATGCTGGGACATATGTTGCTCTATTAAGACTGAGATGCTTGAAAGCATGAGATAATTTCTCATCCGGACTGAGAGAGGGTTTCGTTAATCCAGTGCCTCCATTCCACCTCCCCAGAGAAGAACAGAACCAGACAAAAAACCCTGGTGCTATTATCACCCTTGCATGGAATTGTCAAGTTTTGATTGTGTGAGAGACGTTTTTAAATCAAGATTCCTTTCCAGTGAATTCTTCCTCCCTGCCTCCTAGAAGTGGAGGGTATGTGTGTATGTGTGTGTGTTTGTGTGTGTGTTGGTGAGGAAGGGGGCCTTGAGCTGGGGAGCCCCAGGCATTGGATGGAAGCTGCTTCCTTTTGTCTGGGCCCCTAGGTCACTTTGTGAAACACTCAGGATTGAATTCCTTGACAGTTTTTTGGTGTGTCTTCAAGCGTGGTGGGTCCTCTGCCCATGCTCTCACACCTGCAGTTACTGGGCGCACTGTGATTGATCGAGCCAGTGGGAAGGCCAGCAGCCCAGTCCAGCTTAGAGGCTGGGCTTCTGGTTTCCATCTGCTGTGATTCACCTGAGCCAGAATGGAAGCGTGTTGTGGGAACGGTCTTTGTCTCCCATCAGGGCTCGAGCTCCAGAATGTGAATTCTGCATCTTTTGCTTTCCCATGTATGTGGATCCCTCCTCTCTTTGAGGACCTGCCGGCTCTCCCTCTGTCTCCACCCACACAGATGCGGCATGCTCTTGCCTACCTTGAATAGAGGAGTGGCCCACACTGCGCCATTCTCCATGCTAGCATAGGCCCTAAGTCCCCAGCGTGTGCGTTCCAAGTTGGTGTGGGCTCTTATGTGTCTATGTGGACTTCTCCGCTATGTGACAGCCATGGCGAGCCCTCTGAAATTCGTAGTGTCTTCTGCTTGGGGGAAGAGAGTACAGAAAGGACAGTTGGCAATCAGTGCACACCTGCCAACGGTTAGAATCTGGTTTTCCCTTTGATATTTTTCTTAACACCT
The DNA here is from genome assembly GCF_011100685.1 of Canis lupus familiaris. Lineage (NCBI taxonomy): Eukaryota > Metazoa > Chordata > Mammalia > Carnivora > Canidae > Canis > Canis lupus. Next base: position 79,178,576 of record NC_049226.1, on the reverse strand, counting down.
GAGAGCCATTGGACTGGAAATCCATCAGCCTTAGCAGATAGATTAAGACCCCACCAGAGTCTATTACTGAGAGAGTTCCCAGCTGAGATGCCTTTGATTGGACCAAGCCTGAAGGTTTCATATTAATCTTAAATTATACGCAAAGGAGGTCATCTCCCATGGAGTTGTGTCTGGGCCCCATGTGAGTTACCTTGGGCCAGCTGGGCAGAGGGTGAGACATGAGCTCTACTTGGCTGAAAGCAGGAAGTAGGGTATGACACCAAGTAACTAAAAACACCCCCCAGCCCCCACCTAGTGGTCTTTAACACTTGCCACCCTCTTGGGATTCTGCAAGGTGAGAGGAAGTAGGAAACCCTCCATCAGACTCCACATGACTTGAGAATCCATCTTCTCAGTTCTTTCCCTGACTCATGAACTCATTAGGGCTCACTCCCAGCAGAGTCTTTAAATTCATCATAGGGTGGATGGACAGATCAGAATATGTAGAACAAATCCGACAGAGACTTCATTTACAGTCTTCATTCTTTGTGTGCTCCTTTATGGTTACACTTGGGGGGCAGTTTGTCTTAGGAAGACAGCTGCATGCTTCATGCCCATAGGTGGTGACTGGTAGCCTTTGTCTGGCTATGGAAAGCAGAAAGCATAAATCCTCTGGTGAAGCTCGCCTCCCTCCCTGTCCTCTCCTCCCTCGCCCTGCTATGTGTTTGAAGCGCCCCGGCAAGTGTCATCTGGTTTACATCGTCATTCTGGAACTGGTTTCCTCAAATCTTGTTTTCTCATTAGGTTGATTTTTTTTTTTTTTTAAGTGCATACTTTTGCCTTCTTCTTCCCATACCTTGGTGCCTTCATCCAAAATTGAAAGGAAGGGAATGTTTTCCTGTGGTTGATTTAGGAGGTGTGAAAAGCCAGATGTTTTGGTAAATTCTAGCCCATTTTGTCTCTGTGCCCTCTGTCTCCGAGAGTAGCTAGGTGTCTGAAGTTCATTTCCCTCCCTTGATTCCTGGGCTCATGGATGTGAGCCTCCTGGAGCAAGGCTCAGAGGTTGCACACAGGCCCCATGGTCGTTCCCACGGGGACTGAGTTGGCTCTGGTGGCATTTCTGACCACCGGTTAACTTAAAGGGGTCCCTAGTAGGAGGCTTGAAAGGTCACATCTTTTTTGGAGGGAGTGCTCATGCCCTGACAGAGTTAATCCTTCACTGCTGTGGTTCTGTGGCCATTATATTGCCAGTGTATGCAGTGTGAATGTGCTCTGTGAAGAGGTTCCCACGCCCTCCCTTCTTCTTAGAACAGTCCCACCCACCTTGATCAGTATCCACCTACCCACCCTCCCTCCTCCATTCCCTGCTCTCCACTCCCCACCCCGCCCACCCCAACCATGGGTATCACTTCATTCAGAACATTCATTCAGTGGACTGGCTGGCTTTATGCACAAGCTTTGCCTGGATCTCTGTGGTTCTAGTTTTGTACATACCCTCATGTCAAGACGGTAAGGTCAGCGTTATGTTTTGGCTCTGTGCTTTAGGTGCCACTTAACTGAAATCTTATTAGATGTGCCTAGTTTTAAAAAGTCCAGTATTAAATATGCCACCATTGAACAGCTGTGACAGCAACACGCTTTTTTTTTCCCCCAAATGCTTTTAATAGTTTTGTTTTCTGCCCCCCCCCCCCCCGCCAATCTTTTTTTTTTTTTTTGTGCCTGGTAAAGAGCTAATAAGACCCTTTTAGAATATTATTATATTCTTAATGATTTCTTAGTAGACTGGCATTCCATGTTTACCTCAAGTGGAAGCTAATGATAAAATGTGGATTCCTTATATTTTATGGTAAAAATAATTAGTATGAGTAATGCATGTTCACTGTAGAAAATAGGAAAAATTCAGGCAAACGCAAGAGGAAATAAGTATCAACCCAATCCTACCATACAGCAAAGTATTTTTATTTCCTTCATTTTGTGTATAACAGGCATTTTACAAAATTGGAATAATGTTGCATATGTACTTTTCTAATATTTTATAATATCTTTAAATAACTTTTTAAGTGGAAGTCCTTTTTTTCCTCTCCAAATCACTGTTAGGTTTAGATTATATCCTTTTAAGCTTTTTTCTCTGCTTACACTGATAGAAGTGGGTACATGTACATACTATTCCCTTAAAAAAGCTTTATAGACACAGGTTGTTGCTTTCAGCTTTTTTTCATGTAACTTTTTATCATGAACATCACTCAGGTCAGTACATACAGATCTAGCTCACTCTTTTATGGCTACGTAGTGGAATAGTAGTATTCCACATATTAACTGTCATGAAAGCTTACCAGCAGAAATTCTGATTCCCTCACTACAAGTTTATAAAAAAATCATCAAGTCTTTGCAGTTTAGTAGGAGTTATGAAAAAAAAAAAAGAAAAAAAATGCATAGCAGTTTTGAAAAAATTACTACAGAGTTGGTCTTATGCAAAAAAGAAAAGAAACAATAAAAGACCTCGGTCTCAATGATGGACAGGTAGGTTATGTGCCTGCCGTGTTTTGATACTATAGACAGTGAGGTAGGGAACAGATGGGTACATATATCTGTCTACACTTGCGCTGTCCCAAGAAGTGGGGTCGTTGGATTCTGGAATGTAATGCCAGCAGATATTTTTTTACTGCCTCTTCCGACAGAAGGTGACCATTTTATCCCCTCCCTGTTAGGTGACGCCCAAAGCCCCAATGACCGACATAGTGTTGTTACTTTCCTAATTTTGTCCAATAACATGGGACCCTTTAATTACTAGATAGGGCGAATGTTTTTCCATGTATTTATTGGTCATTTGTTTTTCTTTGGCAGCATCCTGTTCACAGCCTTTGCCCTTTGTTTTTCTTGGTTCTTTTTTCTGATTGATTGGCAAGAGCCAGGTGTATCAGGGCTGACCGTCCTTGTGTGCTATGGACATTGCATTAGTTTCTCCTGGTCTTTCATTCACCTTTAACTTAGCTTATGAGGCATTTTAACATCGAGGAAATTTTCGTTCGTATGATGTCCAATCTTTGCATCTTTTTCCCTTACGTTTCTAGCTTTTCTGTTTTCCCAAGGAGGCTCTCTCGGCAGCACTATGACATTATAAAAATAATGGCACCTATACGGCATTAATTCCAAGCTGGGTCCTATTACTCAAGCTTTCCATATATTAATTGATTGAATCACCTGTTAATTCACCTGTTTTTAAGTGGGGAAAGCAAGGCCGAGGGAGGTTACAAGTCACAAGCTAGTGAGTGTTGAGTATTATTGGAGTGAATGTTCAGACCCAAGCAGGTTGGTGCTACTTGACCGATATTTTCCTCAATACTTTCCCTCTCCACTTAAGTCTTTAATCCATGAGGAGTATATTTTGTGTACGGTACATCGTAAGGACTCTGTTTTTCTGTCTTGTGTGATTGAGGACTGTACTTTCTTTTAAAGTGGATGGTTGATCGTCCCAACAATTTCTTAAATAACCATCCTTTTCTAGCTGATGTAAAAAGCCATGTTTATCGTCCCTTTTTGTCTAAATCTTACAGAGCCGATTTAGATCAGTCTGAGCATATTTACCAGAGTGGTGTTTGTTGAAAGCGCCGTGGAAGGAAAAGAGGGAACCGAGAGAGACGATTACAATTCTCTTTTCAAGACATGTAAAATCCTGTGGATGAAATTTCTTCCTCCTACCTTTTCCTGTTTCTCTCCAGCATGTTCCCCAGGGTGAAATTCCTTGGATTGATTACCTTCATCAAATTCACTAGGATGAGGGAGTCTCCAGGAGAGACCAGATTTGGGAGAGGGACTAAGTTTCTTATCGTTCTTTAATGGAGATTGGGCTTAACCAAGTATCTTTAAAAAAAAAAAAAAGAGAACAAATACTGAAACTTCTAGAAGTTCTCTTTTCTGAAGTTCTTACTCAGATAACAAGGAGACAGCCTAACTCTGTCCACATATTTCCAGTATAAACTGTTTTCAACTACTGGTGCTAAGTCTCCTTTTGATTTCCAGAGGTGTGCCAGAGTTCCTGATTCAGGCTGAGAAGCAGGGAGGTCTCACTCCAGATAATCTAATAGCTACCACATTATCAAAATACTTGAAAGCATCCACCCTCTCAGTCCTCAAGCCCAAAGCCCTAGATCTTCTTGTGGGAGGAAAAATCTCAAACTGTCAGTCCCCTCCAGCCATGGAGAAGAGAAAGTCACACTTGGGGAATGCTTTGCACGAATGCCATCTGGTGTCCTAGGGGTGCTCTGTAACCCGGAGGAGAGTTTTGCTGCGGATATTCCATTGCCTCCACATTCCAGAATAATTCCACACATTACCTTCGTTCCAGGTAGACCCACTCTAGCAGGAAAGCAGTGCCGTAGAAGGGAACAGAGGTGCAAACCCAATTTCCAATCCTTCTAACTGGCTGAGGACCTGCTCTAAAATGACTTATTTGAATACATTTAGTCCCAGCAGGTGTTGCTGGGGTGTTTGTTTGTTGTTGTTGTTTTTTTAAAGATTTTATTTATTTATTCACGAGACACACACAGAGAGAGAGAGAGAGAGAGAGAGAGAGAGGCGGAGACACAGGCAGAGGGAGAAGCAGGCTCCATGCAGGGAGCCCGATGTGGGACTCGATCCCAGGACTCCAGGATCAGGCCCTGGGCTGAAGGTCATGCTAAACCGCTGAGCCACCTGGGCTGCCCTGTTTGTTTGTTTTGAAAGGGAAATTATAAAGGAACAATTAAGCATTGTCAGGAATACTGTCAGGAACAGGCAAGAGTTTTATTTAAATAGTGACATAATACCCCTGAACCATAGTCTTAATCCTTGTTCTCTTCATAACTTGAAACTGCAGATGCCATGTTACTTGTGGGGTGGGAAAGGCTGTTACTCTGAAAACTAGCAGTGAGTCCTTTTAAATACTTTAGTATTTAATAAAATTAGTGGGTTTCCAGCACCTGTTTTAAAGGTAATCAGCATGTAGGGTGAAAGGTAAAAATGTTGGACAGAAAATCTGTTGCTCACAGCCATGTTGGAGATTATTGAGACCAGGGAGGGACATTAGGGTGGTGACCCCGAGAACTGAACAACCACAGTGGGAGCCTCCAGGGAGAGGCACCAACTTTAGCAAATAAAAATGTGAAATACCCAGTTACATGGGAATTTCAAACAACAAATAGTGTTTTAGTTATACGTATATCCCACAAACTGTCATTTCATTGGCTTATCTGAAATTCCCATGTAACTGGGTGTCCTGCGTGTTTTATCTGGCAGCCCTGCCTTCGGATGGTGAAGGAAAAACTCTTTCACAGCATTGTGCCAACAGGCTCAACAGGAGCATCAAGAGAGATAAGTGGCTTCCTTGTTGGTAAACCTCTTTTTTTTTTTTTTTTTCAGTGATTCCCAACAAAAGAGGAAAATGACAACCGCCTCTAATGATGATTTCCAATTTTTGTTATTTATAGAAAACTGTCATATCAGATTTTCACATTTTCTGCATTAAATAAAGTGCTTTTCCTATAATGAAATCTGAAATTTTCTCCAGAGCTATTTGTTAAAATTTGCTTTTCAACAATTTTTTCATTATTTCCTTTTACTGAAGTGCTTTCATGTCACACAGCGAGACAGACGTCAGAGTGCCCAGTTGAATCCACTGCAGCTGTGCCAGATGCTTCACCTCACGCTCGGGCTCGTCTGGCCTCCCTGAGCACTTGTTATTTGTATGTAGTTGTTAGAAATTCACAGTACTTGAGCCCTGGCCATTGTACACAGAAGACCCCAAATGCTTCCCATATAGAAGATGCTAATAGGAATTCCTGAAAGTAGATTTGGACTGGGACTAATCATCAAGAATAATCAGGGAACTTTCTCTAGGGCCCACGTCCTCATCTTATAAAAGGCAAACTAGTTAGAAGGTTAGAAATGTTTATCTACTGATAGTGTTTAGTTTGTAACCTGTTAATTAGCAGGGCAGCTTCTCAGCCCCAGAACGAGGCCTCCAAAGCATACCTGGTCTCTTAGGTCAACAGTTTTAACCATCTTCTCGTTCGCCAGGACAGCCTTGCATTGGACTTGTGGGAGGGATTTCCCATCCACTTGCTGTGCCCATTGAGTCTTGCTCTCTCTGGTGACAAGCTCCTGCCTGAGGAGTGTTGGGTCTTTGTAACCACGCCTGAGGTGACATATTGTACCAAGTAGGCCTTGTTTCCCTGTCCCTCGGAACGAGGCAGGAGACTGGGCATGGGTACCTGTGGTTCTGTGTTGGGATGTGTCCCTGGACCTGTCACTGTCATTGGCTTTCCTCTCGCTGGTTCAGGCTCCAGCCCTTTGGATAGCATTCCCCTGCATGGTCTCTGGAACACAAATGAACGGGAAAAGAATTTCTCCCTTTGGGTCAACAACATTTAGTGAGTGCCAGTTTCATGCTAGGCTCTGGATAGGATTTTGTGTAGACTCAGGCTAATGAAACGTATTACTTTTTTTTTTTTTTAAAACCCATTTTGTGTGGGGTGCTCGTTATGAGTAGTATGCGCCAGGAGTGTGTTTTGCCTCCCATGTCTGTGCTGTGCTGTATGGTGACCTCCGCCACCGCTCCTTATTTCTGCTCGCAGTCTTGCTTCTTGATCTGCGTTTGGCCACAGAGTGCCCTTTGGCCAACCAGGGGGAGATGAGCAGATAACCGGGCGTGGTGCTGAATTAGGCAAAGATTATTCTTCCCGAGACTGGGGGCCTGGGACATTTTCCTGATATGTTCTTATTCCTGTGTATCTTCTAGCAGCCCCCCAAGGCAGGGCAGATGACACAAACCACCGCACCCTGGTGATACCTTTGACAGCTGAGGAGGACAGATTCCTGAACAACCTCACGGCTTTTCTAACAGGATTCTGTTGCCCTTACATGTCGGAGGGGCAGCGGCATCACCAGGCTAGTGGTTGATGGAGCAGTCTTGGTGCACACATGTAGTTTTCAGCCACTTTGTTCCTGGCTCTTACATAGGTGCACCCTTGGGATGGTGGTAATGATGTTGGCGTTTTGTGTTGGTTCCTCATTTCCCCGTGGCCCTTCCGAGGGAGAGCACGGGTCCTGCAGAGGTTCTGCAGGTGAGATGTTGGGGTTCCTGAAGATCTCGGAAAGGCTCTGATTTTATTTAGGGCAGAGACTGTCCTAGTGGGCTGACCCTGTCTAGCATTGGAACTCCCATTGCTGGGGTGCCTGGGTGGCTCAGTTGGTTAAGAATCATTTTTCATCTCAGGTCATGATCTCAGGGTTCTGAGATTAAGTCCTGCATCAGGCTCCCTGCTCAGCGGAGAGTCTGCTTCTCCCTCTTCCTCTGCCCCTGCATCGGACTTCTGCTTTCTCTTGATCTCTCTCTTTCTCTCAAATAAATAAATAAAAATTTCTAAAAAGACCCATATTGCTGATTTAAACTAGGGCTCCCACAAGCTCAGTGCTCCACATCCCAGGCTCTTAATGAACCAGTGGCTACCGAGGGCCAGGAAGGTTCTCTGAGCAGTATTGGCAGGTGTTTTTCCCATGCCTAGGGCACTCTGTGCATATGTGTGGCGGTGCATAACAGTTCCCGGCCAGCTCTGGTGTCCCCCACGCCGAGGTGGTTTTTCAGCGTCATCTTCCCGCCTCTGCTGGGCCTTCGTGTTTCCATATTGCCCTCTCCTACCACCTACCAAAAACAGATGGTTTTTGAAAATGATTAAAGACAGAAGGAGCTGCAGGAACATTCCGAGGCTCTTCCAGGCGGCCAAGCCAGGAGGCGTGGGTCCCTGGACTACCATTTCCTCAGTGTCCTAGACGTTAGTCCGCCGGCGTGACTGCAGCCAGCTGTGCTTGAGGAAGTGCCGTGGGGAGCCTTGTGGCTGGAGGCATCTGCCTGTGTGTTTGTTCCCTTTCTGGTCCTCAGATTAGGATCTCACCAGTGTTATTATTTTTGCCCAGACTGGGTTCCCGTTAGTGATGGCCATAACTGCCAGGAGAGGAAGACTGAATGGCTTCTCCGGGGACAAGAAATCTATACTTTGTCCAGTAACGTGTCCAATGTCAAATCCAAATGCTGCTCTGTCCATCTCCATCATCTCGCTGTGATAATTTGCACCTCTGAGCCTTTGGTGCTTTGAGTTTATCCAAAGTTCGGACTTTTCCTCTCTGACTTTGTAGCTCCCAGAGGATCCCAAAAGTCCCTTTGATGTTTCTGCCTTCTCACTGCCTCCCACAAACACTGTCACATGCTTTTCTTCTTTGCCTGGCCTGTTCTTTATTTCTCTTGAAGTGTGGCATTTGGAATAAAACCTCACCTGAAGAAGTCTCAGCAGTGACAAAGCCCAACTCCACCGAGGGGAAACTAATTACACAGCTAATTAATCCAACAGATGTCATCGTAAGTGCTCATTTCTTTATAACGTGGATGCACACATCCCGCATTGCTGAGATGGGCTTTGGGCCTATTGCAAAATGTCTTTTTTTATTTTTTAATCGGACTTTAAGGATGAGTCTCTTACCTGTCCCACCTTTATGTTCTAGTGACATGGCCCTGCTTTTCCAGAAAGCTTTCTCCTTCTCCTGCAGCCACAGATGGTATCTCTGCCCTGAGCACATGTCACAGCATTTGGCACCAAGCTGGTCTGCATGTCATGTGTTAGTTTGTTTCCCCAACAGGTTTTTTATTTTATTTTATTTTATTTTATTTTATTTTATTTTATTTTTTTCCCCAACAGGTTTGTAAAGCTCCTCCGCTTTACAAAGAGGCAGGTATGAGCTGCCTCTACCATCATGGGTATCTCTCAGGAATACAGCACAAAGGAAGACACATAGACACCAGGAGAGGGTACAGATTTCTTTCCCTTCACCTCATTGTCTTTCCTGAAAGCAGGTTCATTCACAATGAAAGTAGCCAAGGCACGTTTGAAAGGAGCAGTTTTGCTGTCAGATGGTTAAAAAGTACAGAACACCCATGATTTTGTTAGTAGAATTGAACAACTTGTGTATTCTTGGAGGGTAAGGAGGCGTGTCAGGAAGCAGGAGGGAGATGGTGTTTTCACCCCACCCCCCCACCTTGGTTAGGTGTAAAACAGGATGGCAGGATGCACCTGGGGGTGTGGCTGGTGGCCGTGGAGTTCAAGTCAGCAGCCTGTGCCAGCGGGCTCGGACTGGTTCCTAGTGGGGGTAGTGGCACCTGCCCAAGGCCATGCTGACCGAGTCTTGTTGCCAACAACCTCCTTGCACTGTGTCATGCCCACCCTGTGAGTGAACTCACAATGTCCCCTCCCAATTACTGGACCTGGAAATGACCTGTTTTACCACTGCTGTGAAACATCACCAGTGGCTCCCACGTGGCCAAATCCATTGGCCATGTTTGAACCCCATGTGACTTTTCAGCACCCTGTCGCCCTTTCTCTTCCTCCTTTTCCCTCTGACTTCTGTGATACCAGGCTTGCGGTTTGTCTAGGCCCTCTCTGGACCTCCTCTGTAGTCTCCTTCCTGGCTTCCCTTCTTCTTCTTCTTCTTTTTCTTTTTTTTCCTGGCTTCCCTTCTGTCACTTAATGGTAAATACTGGTTTCCAGGGCTTGCCCCAGGTGCCCTCCTTTTTTCCTGAGTGTCTTGTTTTATCCACTGCTCTTAAATGTCTACCTTATGATGACACTCGAATCTATATTGTGAGCCCTGAGCTCTCTTTTTATCTACTTCCCTATAGGATCTTTCCATTTGAATGTCTGATAATCAACTCCTCAGACTTAGCATGGCCTAGGGAGAAGTCTTCATGACCATAACCCCCAGACACCTTTCTCCTTTAGGCTCTCCCAGTTTGGTGAGGGCCACTGGCAGTCTACCATGAGCTCAAGCCAATAAGCCAGAAATTGTTTGTGGGTCATTCTTTCTTTCACTCCCCTGCAGCCAAACCATCAGTATGTCCTGTTGGCTCCACCTTCAGACTCTGTTTCACTACCCACTCCATTGTTTCTCACTGTGTCAGTTCTCTCCCTGCTTCTGCTTTGGCCCCTTAACAATCCACCATATATAGTGATTTTTTTGAAGAGGAAAATCAGATCCTAGCACTCCCCTGCATTGACCCAACAGTGGCCCTCCATCCCACATAAAATAAAAGCCAAACTTGTTACTCTGGCTTACAGGCTCCCCTGTGATCTCTGCTCCATGCCAGCTTCATCGTGTAACACCTTCCCTTTGCCCACTGCACTTCAGCCACACTGGCTTTCTTTGTCTGCATTCAGTATGCCATGCTTGCACCTGCCACAGGGCCTTTGCAGCTGTGGCTCTGCTGCCCAGAATGCTCTTGACCTTGGCACTCAGCTTTCATTAAATGTCTGGTCCCCAATTACCTACTCTCAAGCCACCATCTTTTTACTTCATCCAAGTTTACTTGTCTGCATTGACAGTTACTACCTATTTTTCTTGCTTGTTCATAGATTTGTCTTCTAGAAAATCAAGGACTATCATTGTCTTCTTAGTGGCTATATCCTTGGTGTTTGGAAGAGTATCTGTCAGCAGCCCAATAAATGTTTATGGGAGTGACAAAAGTACTAACAGAATGTGTCTGTGCTTCCCAGAATGTTGTGGTACAGCAGCCCTGTCTGAACAACTTGACTTTACAATTCAGAGTCCAAAAGCATATGTTGGAGCAAACCAAGGGCATTCCAGAGCTATTCATAACCATGTTCTTTACCATCAGTTCTGTGCAGAGCTATCTTCCTGTGTTGATCCCCAAGAAACCGTCTGGTCCAGTTGTATAGCATATGTCCAGGTATTTTGAAAATTCCCACGTGCTGCTGGCTTTGGCCTGGTATCCCAAAATTCTGCCGATCCAACTCTTTCTACTCAATGGTCCTAGAGATTGATGTTGTGGTAGGAAAATTAATGATGCCTTGCCCCTTTCGCTTCATATTACGATCCATTTTTATGATGGTCTTTCTCCTCATCTCAGTTATAAGACCCTCAACAGTAGGATCTGTTTATTCTCATCCAACCTTATGTCTTTCCCAGTGTGTAAAAGATGTTAGGTAGGCAGTGTCAGCTGAAGATTTAATACGCAAAGACAGAATCTTAAACCTAGAAATGTGCAGATTGTGTTCAGCCCTGAGAAGCCTCCTCTTATTTCTTTAGAATCTCCTCTGCTCCATTTACTCTCCTTCTCCCTGGGCAAATGTCCGTGTCTAAATGACGCTAATTAGTCCCAGATCTGGTTGTCCCCAAGAGATCCATGAGCCCGGTGGCAGAATGTATTCCCCGTAAGAGAGGAGCTCTAGTCTGTTTCTCTCTTCCTGCCCCCCAAGTTCAAGCTGCACACCTTTGAGCACCATCCGTGAGGGGGGCTATGTACGAGCTTCTTCAGGGCTGTGGTCATAACTTTGTAAATTTGGTTGACTATGATTTCCAAAGAGATCGTTTTACTTCGGTGACTCAGCTTATACATATATAGTGAGATTTTGTATATGTCATTAAAACAACAGTTTTATAATTGTTTTATCCTTACCTCATGTGCTGCATTATTGATATTTTCATTCTACCTGCTGTTTTACACAAGTATTGGTTCTACCCACTGCAAGGATTTGAAGATCCACTAAGGCAGTGATTCACAGCCCAGGGAGCTTTAAAAACAAATGCGTAGGCCTGGCCCGACCCAGCCCATGGAGGTTCTGATTTAGTTTACTGTGGGCTTCTAAGGTGTAGCCCTGGGTTGAAAACCATTGCAGCAATGGATCACAACCCACAATGGGAAAATGCAGGGTATGAAGGGGGTGGTGGTGTTTGATCATTGAGTAAGAAGGGTCAAGTGTGGACACGGAGTTATCGAAGTCTGAAGGAAGGTCGGGGAGGATCTTGCATCCAGTTGGTTAGATCAGAAAAGGCCTCCTGAAAGAGAGGGACGCTGGACTTCGGGCAAGATTTGAAGAGAGAATGCTCACAGATGGGTAAGCTGGACAAAGGCGTATTCTTTTCTCCTTATCAAACCTGAGGGATATTACTAAACTGAGTTTAGTAACTAGAGTTTTCCTTCATGCACTTGTGGCTACTGTACCTCTTCAAAGAAAATCAGCTATGAGCTAATAAACATTTCATACTAATAACTCACTGGAATTGGGGCCTTTTTAGTGTTCTGCTAGGAAGGAGGTTTGCTTCATATGATGAAAGGTCTGTTGAAATAATAAAAATACTTAAAAAAAATACCCCAATATTAACCACAGTTAATGCTGTACATGCTGAAGTATATACGGTCTGCAGTTTACTTCGAAATACCTTAAGAAGGTAAGCTGCATTGGATAGATATATAGCAAAATATCAGCTTTAATATCAGGGTGGTGGAAATATTGGTGTCTACTAAGTGATTTTTTTTCCAACTCTGTAACTTAAAAAGGTTTGTAATACAGTGTGGGGGTAAAATACTAAAACCTAATGGGTAGGTGTTCTTTCAGTATGAACTCAACCACGTAGAAGTTTTGTGTTCACTGTGAGTTCTTTTCCACCCCCACTGTCTCCTCTTTGCCTTCCCATGCCACGGGAAGAGTAATAGTGATGTTCTCTTGTATCTCTGAAGACAGAGCTCAGGTGAGTTGTTGCTGTTTTTTCCAGGTAAGGGCATGCATTTCATTGGAGGCTGGAACACGCCCCAATTGAGAGCATTCAAACCATTGCAGGAGAGGTGGTGGGAGTCCAGCAGGCTCTTGGTCCTTCCAGAAATTTTAGATGCTCATCCGATACCGGACATTGAAAACTTGAACACTTCAAGATATGTCCAAATATGTTCAGGGAAATCAGGGCAATTCTTGGAGTGTCAAAGAGAGAAAGTCTCTCTGGTGTCAGGCTGTCTAGGTTTGAACCCTAGCTCCTGTCTTTCACAGTCGTATGGGTTGGACATGTAGCTTATTCCTTCTGCGTCCTTCACTGTAAAATGAGCTACTAAAAAAAAAGGTGCCTGGTAGTGCTGTTTAGTGAGTTAAATGAGGTAATACATGGGATGTGTCTGCAGTGTAGTCAGCATGTGGTGCAAAACACTGCATTAGTCAGTCTTTATGAATACTGTTTTTCTGCATTTGATTTTCCATTGTTTTAGGCAGATCATGTAATCAAAGTCATTTTATAATTTGGTTTTCCTTAGCTTTGAACCTGATGCACTTTAGGTTTTGAGGACAGCAAGTCGTGTGTGTGTGTGTGTGTGTGTGTGTGTGTGTGTGTGTGTGTGTTTTGGTTTGGAGGACGGAGAAAGAATTACTCTTGAGAAAAATGTGACCAATATGTAGGAAAATGAGTTTGAGCAAGTAGTTAACCTTGGCCAGTCAGTCATGGCCTGATCTCAAGAATGGGGGGCTTGGAGAGATCACTGTGTTGCCTTCAAGCCCTGACTATATTCATGACTTTGTAATATTGCCCCGCCTAACCTGGGGGACTTCACTATTTGATTTTTTTATTTTCTCAACAAAACTTCGCTGCAAGCCACCAGCATACCCATATTTCCCTTATGTGACCAAAATTAGATATGCAAGTAAGAATACAGGCTTGGAAACGGGGACGGAGTACACACCACACTCAGAGAACTTCTTTTTCTTATATTTCAGAAACATATACATATTTCTGATGAAAACTAATACATATTCACCCCCCCCCCCGAAAGAAATTAAAATTCACAAATGCACAGCCTGGAGGGCAAAGGTTGGAAAGGGAAAGTTATATTCAAGTTAACCTAGAGTGCATTTGATTTTGGTGTCTCTTTATGATTTTAGTGTCTCTCTATGTTTTGTATTTGTGTCTGTTTACGTCTAGTCACCTTGGCAATACCACAGAATATCGTAGAGGAGGAGCAGCCTCTGAACACAAGTGAAGTATTAACGCTGCAAAGCTGCTATACCCACCTTGCCTAAGTGAGTTCATTTATATTGAAAACCACAGTGTTGGTGGCACGGATGACTTAACATTGCCTTAGGAGTTTTCTTTTAGTGTTTACATTTGTGTCCTTGCTTGTGGCTGTCCCATCCCACTCTGCATTCACTGTAGGGAACACCTGCAGTCAAGTATGCAAAACTGTTTCCATGGCAACCCTTTGTTATCCATTATTTTAAAAATATTCCAAAATTTTGCTTCAGCTGAAACTTTTGCTTTTTTAAACCATGCATTCCTCCTCTTCCCTTATTTGTACATTGCAAGTTAATCTTGGCTACTCAAGTTCTGGATGTTTTCTCTCTACCCTACCTCTTTTGAGAGCCGATGTTTTTTTCTTTTTCTTTTTCTTTTTCTTTTTCTTTTTCTTTTTCTTTTTCTTTTTCTTTTTCTTTTTCTTTTTCTTTTTCTTTCTTCTTCTTCTTCTTCTTTTTTTTTTTTTTTTTTGGTTTAATGAAATAAATGGTTAAACCCAGGATCTCTGATTACAGCTCTGAGTCAGTAAGTGGGAGGAGATGCCTCCCTCCTTGATTTGAGAGAAGCAAAACTGAATGCGAAACAATCTTTAACATCTGAAATGATGTGCAAAGTATGTGCAACAGAAAAATCTCACCAAGCTCATTGCCTGCTTGATGATTAGATCAGCATGAGCGGATCTGGAAAGTATTCTTGAGAAACAGAGCAGCTCTTTGTCATTTGAATGGTGAATTTAAAGGCCACTCTGAGGACTGAGTTTTGGCAACAGGAGTTTCATGCTGGTGTCAAGGGGTATGTAAGGATCATGTCCGGGACTTATGTTTGGAAACACCTATGAAATGAAATGCAAATCAATGGCAATAACATGCTAAGGTTGCAAATTTGAACCCAAATGAGGAAATGCAAAAAGAAAGCTTTGCATAGCAACACTCATTTCACATGCAGTAATTATTACTACCAAATATGACATTCTAATGTCCAGGGCCTGAGACATGAGCATGTCCGACAATTGCTACTCCTTGGGCAAAATTTTACAACTATCGTATGCACGTCTTTTGCATTTCTGACACACTGAGTGAAGGTAATGATTCTGTTGTTTCCTGCCAGTATAATCACAATCTTCCTTACTTTAGCAGTGTACAGACATTGTCTTGTTTTCTTCCCTGCTCGGTTTTATGGGTATTTCTAAATGTGTCAGTTCTGAGCTGTGGCAGTGGCAGGTGAAGGCAGCTGCTAGTTTGGTTTTGTTGTCGTTATAGCTTGAATTACTGTTGTCTTCCTAGCTGTTGAGATTTTGCACTGCGCCTGCTAGGCCATGTGCAGTTTGTATCCTGGTCATTTTGGGTGTCAGGACGAAGGACCTTTGTTGGCCTCCTTGGTCTCAGTGTACTTTGGACTTAAAGAAAGCCTGTCTGTCAGAGTACATCACTTGGATCTCGTATCTTCTCCCCCTGCCCCTTTTCAAATAAGTTTACTTTCCTTTTTCTTTTCTCCCAACTCTAAGTAGTTCGGCAAAGACTTTTTAGTTGCAGAAGAATCTGGGAATTTATCAGATACCACCGCTCCCTCACCTTGGGGTGACAGAGGGAACGGGCAGGAAGCTGGTTTTAGCAGGAATGCGTGGGCCATATGGGCGGAGTATGTGTCACGTCTACTTTTTTTATGGTACAGGTTTCCTTTCTTCTTCTCCCTTTTCTCATGTTGGGGGCCTGGGAGCCCAGCATCCTTGTGATTGCGCTTGATTCAGCATAATTGATGTGGTCTCATTTCCCACAGCTGATGAGGATTATATCAGCTTGGTTTAACAGTCTCATTTTCTGCTCCCAGTGCACACTTGTTTTAATGTGTTTCAGTTAATGAGGTAGAAGAGAGAACGAGGTGTTACTGTTTATACACAGACAGTGAGCTTGTGCACAGAGCCCCTGCCACAGCCCACGTGGCCCCGGGTGTCCTCAGGGGCAGGTCCCACAGAGCGAAACCACCTTTTTGGAACATGGGTTTTTTGGGGCTAATGCAGATAATGATTATTACCCATAAGCTTTGTCAAATAGTCTTATTAATACCATTTCTCTTTTCTCGATGTGTCTCGTCATATGCCATCATCAAAAGACTGTAACTTAGCTCAGAGTTTGGGGCATAGTTGAGGGAGTCAGTCTGCCTGCCTTCCACCAAAAGCCTTTTCCAGCTCTGCCCACCCCTTGATGGAGGCCTCCCGGAGGCAGGTTCGGAGCCATCGAAGCAGCGCAAGTGAAAGTTTTAGAAGCTCCAAGAGGAGCCATACCCTTGAGTGGGGACTCCTGAGGGTCAGAAACAGACACCCTTGGTTCTGAGCAGTGACCCTGGTAGGAATGGTCAAAGGGCTAGAAGAAACGTCCGGGGTAATTCTCAATGAAGAGGGGTCTGGTTTGGGTCATGACTTGGCTCTTGCTCCTTTGGGGTTGGAGGCCATTGTGCTTGAGGTACAGATGGTGCTCCTCCTTCCTAGACCTGCGTAAGGGTCCCTGGGAAGCCAGGGCTGGGCGGGCCTTTTGCCTGCATTCAAATCCCTAGCTTCTGGATATGTGAACAATAAGAGGAGTACCAGAGGGTACAGCAAAAGGAACCCTTTCCTTCTCGGACCAGCCTGAGCCACCTTGTCAGCTACATCCAGACTTGCGGACAGACATGCTCGTAAACCCCCTGGCCCCTCTCCTGCCCTATTCACCTCAGCTCTTTCTTTTTCTTCCTTCTCTCTCTCAACGTGGAGTGCCCTAAATGGTTAAACTGAGTGCCTGGCTTTGGCGTGGTGCCAGCCCCGTGGGGCACTGCGCAGACCGGAGGCCCCCAGCGCATCCCAGCTTCCCGAAGGCGCGGCGGCCGTGGGTTTCAGCAGGAATTAAACAATTACTAAGTCTTAGTCCTCCCCACCTTCCGTGGATTGACTCTATAAATTGTCAGCCTGTTGACATTTTAATGCGAATTATGTCATGTGGTATCCCCTTTGATTTCGACATGCCTCAGTTTGTAAATACATGAGCCACTCAAAGGCTTGTGGTTAGCGTACACTCCGGAGGCCTCGGGGTTTTTGGTGGGGGAGAGAGAGCTCTGGAGAGCACACAATGCTGGGAGTGTGCCTGGCGTGGAAAGCCTTTTACAGTTACTCGGGGTGGCTGTGAGGGCGGGCTGGC
Source organism: Canis lupus familiaris (assembly GCF_011100685.1). Classification (NCBI taxonomy): domain Eukaryota; kingdom Metazoa; phylum Chordata; class Mammalia; order Carnivora; family Canidae; genus Canis; species Canis lupus. The sequence continues at coordinate 79,161,558 of NC_049226.1, read as the reverse complement.
CTTGCAAGGGGCCTGCCGCGAGCCCCAGCGCTGAGCTGTTCACCTTCCTGTCCCGCCCCGGGGCCCTGGAAAGTCCCCCACCTTTGGGACCGTGTCACAGGATATTTTTACTGGATGCAATGATGGCTGAGTGTTTCCCCTAAGTCACCGTGCAGCTCTGTTCCTCCTGCTGTGGAGCATGAGGTCACCTCCCCCATCACCAGCGCCTGGAGCACAGGCTGGATTGACTCTAGATCCCAAAGCAAACCAGGAGGCCAAGAGAGCAGTACCTGGTAGCAGGTGTTTCCTTCCCCAGGGCTTGGCTATCCCCTTGGGAGAATGGATGGGAAAGGATTCTGAAGGATGTGACCGATGGGTGCAGATTGGGAAGTGGGGGAAGAAGAGCAGTGCAGGGTAAGGGTGGTGCCTGGTAAGGATGGGGCAAGGTGAGGACGGTGCAGGGGTAAGGATGGTGCCTGGTAAGGGCTGTGCAGGGAAAGGATGGTGCAGAGTAAGGATGGTGCAGGGTAAGGACGGTGCAGAGTGTGCTACAATATTCGGAGGAAGAAGGGAAGGATTGGTCTTTGTGCAGTAGGGGAACAAAGTGGAACATTGAGGAGTCTGCATGTTCAGATTCTCCAAGTAAAACTCAAGGGAGGAGATTTTGAAGTGGACTGGAGGAGGAGTTCTCTGGGGAGAACAACCATGAAGCTCTCTGGTCCCAGCACCCTTATTTCTTAGCTTCTCTTCCCCTTGTTTGAGACTCTCCTTTAACACGAGTAACTCTGGAGGAGCTAGTTTCCTGGTGGTCCTTTGGATGTAGAATATCAAGGCTCAAAAAAGTTGGAATTAGCCATTTTGAGATTCGATGTGTTATGCCCAGAGGAGTTTGGCCGGGATGACATTGTCAGTAGTCACATAAGAATGGACCAGACGTAGGAAAGTTGGTTCCTGCTTGGCACAGAAGGGGCACACAGTTGCTTCCCTCTTCTGAACACAGCAACTGCTTGGCCTGCTGTCTGTGTTGGAATTTGGCTGACTTACAAAAATGTCATGGGATCTCTAATGGCCATGGGTGGTCGGGACCTCTTTCCCACGTGCTGAGTAATTCCAGTTTCATGTGTGAATAATGCCCAGATTAAAGCAATTAGAGCTACCCATAATCTGAAAAGGAAGAAGGGACCCGGATTCCTGTTGATCAGAGACACTTCCACCTCGTTGATTTTCTCGGGTAACTTCCATAAGTGCTCAAAAAATTCTTTGAAAAGTGGGTAATCCCAACAAGTGTGTTTGCAAAGGGGGTTGCTGCAGATGACTCTTCTTTTGCCTCTTCTGTGGATTTATTTGGCTTTTATTACTTGGGGGAAGGAAGTGAGTGGGAAGGTGGAACCAAATGAGGGAGAGAAAGAGAGAATACACATTGCCTAAGAACACTGTTTAGTTGACTCCTATGAGAAATTTTACCTGGTTTCTCTTCAGCATCTAGTCAGAGTTTAGTTGTAAGAGTATACATGAAATAAAATGATAAGACATGAAAACAGTTGAGGCTCATAAGAATATTACTCTTTGTTAATTAAAAAATGTTCCAGGTCGCCTGTGGGTGGCTCAGGTCATGATCCTGGTGGTGTCCGGGGATCGAGTCCTGCATCAGGCTTCCCTCAGGGAGCCTGCTTCTCCCTCTGCCTGTGTCTCTGCCTCTCTCTCTCTGTGTCTCTCATAATAAATAAATAAAAACCTTAAAGAGTTCCAATTGATATTTATATTTTTCCAAATTAAAACAAGCACTGACTGCCCAGGTAGAAAATGAGCCTTGTGCTTTGTTTAAAAAAAAAAAAATTCATAAAATGTGGTTTACAACATGTACATAGGCCTCAGTTACCTAATTCCTCGTTACTGAAGTGAATCTAAGTTAATTGTTGATAACATGCTTTCAGACAAATTTAGGGTCCCTTTCAATAAATTGAAATGTATTTCTCTAACTTGCTAAGGAGTGGGCAGAAGCAGGCTCTGTCTCTTTTCATTTATGTCTTCCAGAGGATATAAAACTTGTAGTCACTGCTGCCCTTGGCTGGCACCCATTCCAGCCCCCTCACCAGTGGTCAGAGGGTGACACTTGGTTTCTCAGCCTCATAAATGAGAAGAATTCTGGATGATTGTAGCGTTGAAGGTGGGGCGAATCAGTGAATTGGCTTTCATTCCCTCTTTCCTCCTTCTTCGCCCTTATTCCTTCAAAAATAAAGGCAACTTAGGGTTACCTGGCTGGCTTAGTCACTAGAGCATGTGACTCTTGATCTTGGGGTCATGAGTTTGAGCCCTACTTTGGATGTGGAGGTTACTAAAACAAAAAATAATTTTAAAAAATCAACTCAATGTGTAATGAAAGGTAATGAAGAAACACAGGAGCGGGGTAGGTGCTTACAGGTGTGGGCCGTGTTTTGGGACAGCTGGGAGATACATCATCAGAATCACCCATCCTTGACCAGCGGCATGTGTACTTAACTTTTGCCGCTATTGTTGGGGGTGTTTAATCTCACCTGCAACGTGCTCATACTCCCTGAAGGTTCCTGACACTCAGGGGGCTTTAGAATTTGCTTGCCCTTAATAGAATTAGGGGCCTTGAGATTCTTTCTATTGAACTTTATTAAAATAAGCATTGCTAGCTAGCTAGGTGATGGAATAACGTCAGAGTAAAAAATGTCCTGGACTCAATGATGGCCACGTTGAATATGAAACTGCACTGGTGGTGGCCAGTGCTTGTTCAGAAGGAAGAAGTCAGCTAGTTTATGGGCAGCAAGGCCAAGTGGGCAGCCGACTAACCCATTTCTATAGCACAGCAATGGCTTTGTGTTAACTCCACATTCCAACTTGTTCCAGCCCTACAGTTATTTGCATAGCACACAAACAGTGGATTGTACAATGCATACAGGTATCGCTGGCATTGGCAGTGGACCACGGATATGAATGGGACCTGTGTGTCCCTTTTGTAAGACCTTCCCCAAGCACCCCTGCGCCTGCCTGGAAGAAGTTCAGTCGTGCATGCGGGGTGTGTGTGTGTGTGTGTGTGTGTGTGTGTGTTTGGGGTGAGGTGTGCCTGGCCTATCTGCGTTCTCACTTCTGGGGTCTGAAAATGGACTTATAGAAAGAGCAGAGGAGATGGGATTACAGTCCCATAGGAGAGAAGTACCTTGAGGAAGAAAACCCAGGAGGTTCATTTAATGAGAGAAAAACGGGGAAGTTAGAGAGAGGTGGGGGGGGGGCAGTGATGAGAGTGAATGAGAAGGGTTTCTGACAATTAACTAATTCTCCTTGCTCCAACCCATGACAGAATTAATCACACATTAACACACTGACAGCAAAATTAATGTCATATGCAAATTAATAGTGCAGGCTTGGCATTCAACAGCCTGTTGGCTTTTTAAGGCTGGCGTTGTAGTTACACCCCCAGCCCCAGCCCATAGGCTGCTGCATCATTGCCACCCCACCCTTTTTCTCCCGGAGAATACCCACCGCCACCCCGGAACAGAGCGACATCCTCTCGGCCGGCTTGAGACCACTTACGTCAAAACCTTATAAGCAGTGGCGCGAAGTCAGGAATGAGAAGCATTGGTTAGGACCCTTTGGGCTCTAGTACTCTTTCCGCCACCGTAGTTTTGTCATCGATGGCTATTCTTACAGGTAAGCGGGCTTATTGGAGCTCTCCTAGGAAGCCACCACACTTGCTCCTGAGGTGTCATCACTAAGAGGCGTGGGGTCGGAGGGAAGAAGGAGCGTTGAGCATTAGCTCGGTGGAATCTAAAGTCATTCAGGTTTTTGTGATGAACTACAAAGTGAAAATTGTTTTCTGTGGCTTCCAAGAGGCTTAACCTGTTGAAACCAGCTCCAGAAGAGAAACTCCGAGCCTCTTCCTTGAGGCTAGAAAATAAATAAATAACCAGAAGAAAGAATAGTCTGTTTTAGAATATTCTGCGGGCTGAACTTGCGTGCCTGGGGCAAGTGCGAGCTAGCCCCGTTACGGCCGATGACTAACCCACTTGTGAATTCTCCATCCGGGATAATTATTATTTTGACACTTAATGAGTAACAGCGCTGTGAAGCAGGCGTTATACAGAACATAAAGACGTGATCCTGCCCCGGAGGCCCTTCGGGAAGGACGAAAGCAATTCAAAGTAGGATAAAAACAGTCAACTGTTTATGTTGATTTCGAATGAGTATTGGCATTTTCTTAGCGGTGCTGATTTCCTTGGCTTTTTCATTAGCTCCCACTTCATCTTCTACCGAGGAGAAGAGACTTGAGATTGATGAGGTCAGGACAGAGATCTGGGAAGCCGTGTCGCCGGCTGGGGAATAGTTTCAATTCCGGGGTGACTGGTGCTTCTCTTTGTTGTGGGGTGTCTGAAACAGCCTTGGAGACCAACTCCCTGGCCAAATTGGGGCAATAGAAATTGGGACCCTGGAAATCACGAACATAGTATTTTAATTTTATAAATGAAGTGAGGAGTTCTGATATATCAAAGATAAGAGTACATCTGTCTATAGCTTTTATCTGTGACATCCAGGTGGATAGATACCGGCTGATGAACATTATAGACAACATGTATACGACTTAAATACACATATACAGGACGCCTGGGTGGCTCAGCGGTTGAGTGTCTGCTTTCGGCTAAGGATGTGAACCCAGGGTTCTGGGATCGAGTCCCACATCAAGCTCCCCAGAGGGAGCCTGCTTCTCCCTCTGCCTGTGTCTTGGCCTGTCTCTGTGTCTCTCATGAATAAATAAATAAAATCTAAAAAAAACCCAACACACACATATGCATATAAACATACGCACATATACACAGATGTGTGTATATATGTGCTGTATTTTTTTATATGGTGTAGTGTCTTAGACTGTAAGACACTGCTAATTTCATCAGTCTTCTAGTGGCTTTATCACCTCTGGGTGATAAACATGCTAAGGACCCTGGTATGGACACAACAGGAAGATGGATCGGAAGGTGGGATTCCGTTCTGTTCCTAGCTCTGACATGTACCAGCCCCTGAACACGGGCCTTAATGTCATCTGTAAAATGGAGCTGTGTGCCTCCCGGAGTTCATAGCGTAGGGTATCCTGATCGAGGTGAAGGAGTTATAAAAACTGCATAGCACATAGTATTCTAAAGTGAACGTCTTATGATGAATATCTGATCACACAGAACAGTTTCATAGATAAAAACCAGGCAGTGGGAGAGCACGTGGAGTTGGCAGTGCATTATCTAAGGACATAAAATGGGCTTGGCCACACACATGTGTGTCTAGTACTTTTTTTTTTTTTTTTTTTTTTAAGATTTTATTTAGTATTGGAGAGAGAGAGAGAACAAAAGAGCAGGGTGAGGAGGAGTAGAGGGGTAGGGAGAAGCAGGCTCCGTGGGACTCAATCCCAGGACTCTGGGATCATGATCTGAGCCGAAGGCAGATCCCTAACCAACTGAACCACCCAGGGGCCCCACCAGCCCTCATTTTTACTCCAGTCCCTGTGTTGAAGGTGGCAAGATGGCTCTCCTTGCTGTGACTCTAAGGCTGGCCTACATGTAGCATACACTAAGGAAGAGTTCTCCTCTCACTTGTCACCTCCCACTTGGCATCCTTGGCATAATGGATCGAGTAGAATGTGATAAAGTCAGATTGAGAGAGAAGGAGCAAGGGATGGTGGTCAAAGGGAAGGTCGTTTGTCTGGAACAGGTGGACCTGGGCTGGCAACATGGGATGGGCCTTGCAGTCCTACTGGGGTAAGTGGGGGGATGACTGAGAGCTAAAATCCACTGAGAAGCAGGTGACACCAGTGGGAGTGGGCTTGTCCAGGTAATTGCAGAGAGAAGAATTTGGGTGCAGGGGAGAACAGTTAAGCTAGAGTGCTCAGTGTCATTGCTCGGGGTCTGAGTTCTCAAAAGGACCATCAGATGTGCACTTGGGGTTACCGCAACCTTGGGATATGGAAACTCGTCTGTTGTTTCTATCCCGTGGGGGAGGGGCAAGGGCTCACAGGTGTGGCTGTGCTCTGCACCCGCTGCAGAGCTGGGGATAAGCAGGTACAACCACCTCCATAGTGGATCCCCAAAAATACTCTTCTCTGGAGCTTGGCTTTGGAGCTGCCTCCCTGATGGGAGTTGGGCCTGCTTTAACTTTTGCATCTGTGCATGTGGCCGTTTAAAATTTTCCCTAGATGGCCTTGCCTCTGATGTTGCCTGTGAAGGTTGCTAGGAAACCAGCAGAGGCCTGCCGTCTTGCTCAGGACAAGGCCCCAGCCAGCTTCCTGGGGCCTGGAACCAGCATGCATCACAAGCACATGAGGGCTGGAGCTGGGCCAAATGCCCTGGGCCCTGGGCCTCTCCCTCAAAACACCTTGACTCCTTTCTGCACGTTCAGTGGCCATTGGCCCCATGGAAGCACTGGGGAGAGGCCATGCTGTGTCTGCATCTCTGTCATGCCTGTCCTCTTGGTGGCCAATGACTTTATTAGGGAATAGAGATAGCCCACGGTCCAAGATTCCCTCTGATGTGCGCCCCCCCCCCCCCCCCCCGGTCTTTGTCAGGTCACACCCGGGCAGACCAAATTCCCTCTCAATTCTTTGTCCTCCTCTTTGCTACCTGCCTGGTCTCTTGCCTAAGCCCTGTGTGTCCCCTATTTCCTGAGCAATGCCTCATGCCTTTTGAAGAAAAGAAAAAAGCTGGTTATGTTTTTGGCCGTGGAGTTCTGGAAGGAAGTAACCATGGTCACATTTCCATGAAGAACTTGTCCAAGTTTCTAGCAGCTGCATCTCCCAGAGGCTTTACTCATCTCTTGCCCTGTTTCCGTCCTGTTGTCTGAGCACAGTGGTGGGGTGTGATGGAAGGAGGAGGATGGGGGACGGTAAGTCACAGCTGGCCTCTGCAGTTAGGAGGCCAGAGAATTGTGGCACATTCTGTGAGGCGTTTCCTCTGAGTTTTGTTCGATTGGCTTTACGACCTAAGCAAATTGTCTTCTTCCTCTTGGGGAAACTGCTCTGCAGGTAACACACAGAGTGGCCCTTTCCTCCCTAGATGCTTATTTTACACTGATCCTGTTCCTAATCACGAGGGAATCCAGAGGCTCATTCCTGTGTCCTGGTGGGGAACACTGAGCGTAGTGTCATGTTTTGCCAGTGCCTGTCCAAATGTAAATTGGGCTCGTTGTTTGGTGAGGCCCTCTGACTTCCGGGCATTGATAAGTCTGAAACACTCTTCATTGTTAATTTGTTTTATTAATTTGGTAAGATGGTCAGTTGGACTGGTTAAAATGACAGCAAGTCCTGTGGGTTTCTGTGCAGCTATTAAAGATGATGGTGCTTCTGTAGTTTTTAGTGGGAAAGATAGATGGCTCTAACATAGGAGAAAAGTGTTCTCTATACGGATTATTCCATGTATGTAAAATTGTGATAGATTGTGTGTATAGATTAGAGGTGTCAAGATGGGTGTTGGCCAAAAGTGTTTACCTCGGTGATAGAATTTGGTGATTTGTTACCTTTTTTTCCCTTTCTATGTTGCCTTAAAAAAAAAAAAACAAACAACAGCAACCAGATATCATTTCTTAAAATCTATTAAAGACATCACCTTCCCAAGAGTTCCCATATCTGTGCATGAGAATCAGGTATGGGTTCTCATTCTTTGAAGCAGAGATTCTGGGGTTCTGCCCATGATTTGAGTGTGTGGGCTGGGGAAATAAAAGGGATCTGTGTTTCTAGCAAGCTCCTCATTTACCTTGGCCTTGAAGGGCATTTAGGAAATATTGATGCTGATGAAGGAATATTTTGTAAAAATACTAATAAACAGGGGCACCTGGGTGGCTCAGTGGTTGAGCGTCTGCCTTTGGCTCAGGGTGTGATCCTGGGGTCCTGGGATCGAGTCCCACATCAGGGTCCCCGCATGGAGCCTGCTTCTCCCTCTGCTTGTGTCTCTGCCTCTCTTTCTCTCCCTCTATGTGTGTGTGTGTGTGTCTCATGAATAAATAAATAAAATCTTTTAAAAAATACTTCAAAACAATGGTCTTCAAGTTTCTTTGAATGTTTTCCACCTTTTTTTTTTTTTTTTTTTTTTTTTACATCAGTGAGCCTAGGGATACCTCTCATTGGGAAAAAATCCTTTCTGTTGGGGTAGAGTCTGTTTCTTTCCCTGCAAGGGCAGAGACTATTGTTTGCTGTTCCTCTCTGGTACCACAGTCTTCCTGATGATACTATTATTTTGTAGAATGTAAATGATACTGTCTGTATCATTTGCTTTTGTAAGTGGCTTCTTTAAACTTGGCTCTGTGTGCTTTTCTGGATGTCACTAAATATTTTTATACTGTGTGATTGTTACCAGCTGCACAGTGTACCCAGGTGTGAAGGTACCATAGTTCATTTCGCCAAGCACCCCACCCTCTCTTGTCAGTTGTTACTGTTGCAGGAACCCTCTCTATTGGACAGAGTACACATCCCTAGCATTTGTAACTGATTCTTGCTATGAAGCGGCTGGCTTCCAAACTCCTTAGCATCCCCATCTCCTAACACTGAATTGCGTGTCTCCTGAGTGATGGTGCTCATTATGGGATGTGGTGTTCTTACTGAGACCTCACTGTTTCATTACAGTCTTTCTCCTTTCTTGAATAAAGAAGATGCTTAACCATTGAGATTTTATTCTTTTCTTAAGAAGCCAGATCAAGGGGTGTCTGGGTGGCTCAGCAGTTGGGTGGATGCCTTCAGCTCAGGTCGTGATCCTGGGATCTGGGATCGAGTTCTGCATCAGGCTCCCTGAGGAGCCTGCTTTTCCCTCTGCCTGTGTCTTTGTACCTCTCTCTCTCTCTCTCTCTCTCTCTCTCTGTCTCATGAATAAATAAATCTTAAAAAAAAAAAAAAAAAAACTTAAAAAAAAAAAAAAGGCCAGGTCAGACCCTTGGCTCCAGTGGAACCTGCGGTCCCCTGAACTGATCAGTCTGGTCAGTGCCTTCGTTTTCATAGAACTGACAATTAAACCGAGTCTCCCTGTCTGCCAGCCCTGAGGACACAGGACTTAATGTAAATTGCTCTTTCTTTCATCCTGTTTATTGTGCTGTTTCAGTGCATTAGTTGGCCGCCCTTTCAGTTGTATCCTATCTGGAAATATGATAGGACAGTGGTCATATTTACATATTTTTAAAATTTATTTTTATTTTTTTATTTTTGAGTTCAGAAACATTCCTTGTCCATTGTAAAACAAAACTTCTGAAAATGTGGAGAAACACAAAAAAGAATCATCCCTAATCTCACTCTTCAAAGATGGCTCTAATTTTGAACATATTAGCCTTTTCTGTGCACATGATATTATCTAGTAGAATTTAAATGATGATGTATGTATGTCTTGTAAATGGCTTTTAAGAACTTCACGGTGTTTGTTTTTTTGTTTTTTTGATATCAATATTTTCCTACCATATGATGTTTAATAGCTGCACAGCGCACCAACGTATGAAAGTACCATGATTTATTTAGCTTCCCCTCTGTTTGGTCTTCAGGTTATTTTCAGTTTTTCACTAGTAAAAAGAAAATTTTAGTAAATACATAATATACACAAACAAATTAAAAGTGCCCTTTTGATATCAAAGATGTGAAACACATATGTGCTCTTACTTTTTTTTTTAAAAGATTTTATTTATTTATTCATGAGAGACAGAGAGAGAGAGCCACAGATACAGGCAGAGGGAGAAGCAGGTCCATGCAGGGAGCCCGACGTGGAACTCGATCCCGGGCCCCCAGGATCACACCCTGGGCTGAAGGCGGCGCTAAACCGCTGAGCCACCGGGGCTGCCCCGTATGTGCTCTTAAGAGTTTCACAGCCTCCTTCACCCAATCGTGGTTTTGTACTGTTCATGATAGGAGTTGAGATTTCTGAGTTTAATATTTTGTACCTCGTCAGATCTTTTCATTTCTGCTTCCTTCCCTTTTGTTAATCTTAGAAATCCCTTTACCCTGCCAAGATCAGGTTCACTTATATTCCCATTTAGTTCTTTTGTGATTTAATGTTTTGACACTAAACTCCATGATCCATCTGGAGTTTGTTTTGGTATATATTGTGAGGCAAGGATTCTTCTGTGTTCATTATTTTTTCTCAATTAGTTGTCTATCCCAGCCCCATTGACTAAGCAATCCACCCATCCTTTCCTGCAGTATTTAGAAATGCCACCATATCCCACGCTGCATTCGTATTTGGATCTGGTCCTAGACTTTCTCTTGTTCCATTAATTTGCCTTGACTTGGGACCATACAGAACTTCTTTTAGTGTTGTACTGCCTGATGTTAAAATATAATAATTCTCCTTAGTCTCCTTTTTAAAATGTTTTCTAATTATCTATTTATTCTTTCCTGTGGCTTTTAGAAAAGTCTTTTTGGTTATTGACGGGGATGACTCCTGTCTCTATGCACATCTCATTAGAAATGTTAGATAAGAGAAGTCCAATTGATAGTGATGATCCCCTGTAGACCTTTTGCCCCAGGTTGACTTTGATGCATGATCACTGTTCTTTGGGTTCGTATCCTGAGATGCAGAGACACCTCGCCATCCTAGAATCACATCCTCCTGGGACACCTGGGTGGCTCAGCAGTTAAGCATCTGCCTTTGGCCCAGGGGATGATCCTGGAGACCCGGGATCGAGTCCCACATCGGGCTCCCTACCTGGAGCCTGCTTCTCCCTCTGCCTATGTCTCTGCCTCCCTTTCTCTGTGTTTCTCATGAATAAATAAATAAAATCTTAAAAAAAAAAAAAAAGAATCACATCATTCCATCCACAGACTGTTCAAAGGTATGTCATGAGAGACCACATGCCGTGTTAATAGACCCCCTCTGATAGTCCCCTGACCTACCAGTTCAATATTAGTAATAGTAGCAGTAAGGGCATTATTGGGAAGGAAGAGGCAGAGAGGGACAGTGTTAAGGAAAGAAGTCAGTCTATTGTTCTGTACTTGGTGAACTTGTGTTTATTTCTAGGGATTCATTGCGTTTCTCGGTGCTTACGAATATCTGCTCAAAGACTTTGGATTTATTTATTTTTATTTTTTATTTTTTTGCCACAGATAATGCTCCAGGCCATAATTCTCAGGTTTTGGCACCACTAAGAGTTAGGAAATGTGTCCCTCTTGAATGCTGCTTTATCTTGTCTGGATGATGTAAAACACTGAAGTGTAGTGTGTGATAGAGAATACATTGACATGTCAAGGAGTTACTTGTGGGGTGGTTGGCACTACGTCCTATTTCTTTTTAGAACAGCCCTTCGATAGAACCGTGCTTGGCATGTAGTGAGCACTCAGGTATCAGCTGCTGAGAACAACTCTTCTCTGCACTTAATAAAATAGGTATAAGGCTTTTACGTTTCTGAGACTCTGTCCTGAGAGGAGGCAGTTGTCTTCCGTAAGCTCTAGCTTGGTGGACATGTTTCTCAGAGGGCAGCAGTGCTGACTGGGACACTCAGCTCCAGAGACGAGCCATGGGCCGTCCCCACTGTTCTGTGACGCTAGGCAGTCGTGGATGATCTGCTCTCTGCCCACTCATGAGGTGGGTTTGCTGTGGGGGTAGAATAATATGCGTGTTGTCCTCCTTTGTTAGAGCCATTTTATTTAATTTTTCTTTTAAGATTTTATTCACCTATTCACGAGAGACAGAGAGAGAAAGAGGCAGAGACACAGGCAGAGGGAGAAGCAGGCCCCATGCAGGGAGCCTGATGTGGGACTAGATCCCGGGTCTCCAGGATCACGCCCTGGGCCGAAGGCAGCGCTAAACCGTTGAGCCACCCGGGCTGCCCTGTTAATGTCATTTTAAAGGCACATATTTGCACTTGAAACAAAGGACAAACCAAGGCAGGCTTAAGACCAGTAGAAATGAATGCCAGATATTTGGAGGAGACTGTGGGGTGGACATCCAGGAAGGGGGCAGTTATTGCTTCCTGCTTACTTCTTCATGTTTCTTCTGTGTGGCAAAGGGTAATGGTCAAGATCAATGTGGGAATTGAGTCATGTGGGTACTTGGGGGGAAGTAGCAGCTCTTATCCACACTTCCCTATCTTTCTAGAAGTAGCTCATTTCCTTGTTTCTTTTTGATGTCAGAATATGAAATCGTTAACAGTTGGGATTAAACCAGCCCATGTTACAGATCTCGGGGGCTCTTGGGCTAAGTTTCCCCACCTCTGACTGGGCTGGCGGTCTCTTTGTGTCTTGGCATCTTCTCTCTACACAGCCAGACAGACTTGCTCCAACCCTGCCCTCTGCTTTGTTGCTGTCTCTGTCACCGTGAACCTCAGAAGATATTGTTACTGGAGGAGACAGTTCCTGGCTTGGTCTGTGACAGGGGCTGGGGTAGTAGTAAGCATCGTGGTCATTGGATGTTGAGCATCTTGCATACCTATTGATGGGGAGTGCAGAGCTCAGGTGCTCTGTATTTCTTGCCACACTGTAAGGACCACTGCCTTCTGTTGGAGACTCCCTCCGAGCATGCCGGATTTGTCGATGCCCTGAATGCCATGATGAGTATGACTCTCTCTAGAGAAGCCTGTATCCCATTTGGTTCTTGACATCTTACTCCGGGTCACTCTCTGTTACACTTTGCTGCTTCATTTGACTAGCTTGAAATTTTGGAATTGTATATGGAGAAGCAGGAGAGCACAGAGCTCTTTAGACAGTGCAGTATTTAGAGCCAAGAGACCTGTGTTTGAATCCCCCTGTGACGTAGTGACTGTGTTAATATGAGCAGGAAATTTGACCTTTTTGTGCCACATTTCCCGACCTGTGATTTGGAGTTGATTGTTGTAATGTTGCCGCCACATCCTCTTAATCAGGGTGTTGAATGAGATAATATTGCAGTTGGCTTATTGCAAGGACTCTGCAGCTGTGGGCATTGATTCATCTATGTCATGGAGAACCCAAGGGTTCAAAACAATGGCAGCAACTCTCCGACTTTTGAGACAGACATTCTCACTAGATACTTCTTTTTGCCTGGAGAAGCTTATCTGTGTTACAAGATATTTTTATTTTTATTTTAACACCATCATAACCAGAAGCTGGGAGCTTCATTTCCCTCCTCTTGAGTGTGGGCTGGACCACATGATTCATTTCTGATGAATACAATATGGAATTGAAAAAGGGGTAACTTGCCCATGGAGGAGCCTGGGAGGAAGGGGCCCTCCTTCACTAAGTGATGGAGGTTAGCGTGAGCACAGATCAGTCCTGTAGATGTCACATCGGCCTGAGATGATGCCGTGGGAAGGGTACTTCTCCAAAACCCAGAACCTCGCTGTAATCCCAAGAAAACATCAGATAAACCCAGAGTGAGAGCTGCTCTAGATACCGGACCAGAGGTCTTTGAAGGTGTCCGGGTCCCAGAAGACAGAGGAACTGTCAGGGATTGGAACAGGTGCAGCAGCTAAATGCAGTATGGGATCCTGGTTTGGATCCAGGGACTAAATGGGGGTGTGAACAGAAAAATGGGTGGAATCTGAATAAAGTATGCTTTTCAACAGTAGTATTGCACCAATGTCTGTTGGTTTTGAGGAGTGTCCCAGTTGGCCAGACCTAAGATGTTAACAGTACAGACACTTGAGTGAAGGGCATGTGGGAACTCTTTGTACCTCCTCTCTATGATCTCAAACTAAAAGGCTTAAGAAACCAGACAGAAACAACTAAAAACCTCACAGTGTGTGCTCGTGTGAGAGATGTTTCATCGGTGCAGAAGAATATGAAGCCTCAGCCCTCCGTCCCCTCATCTGTGATTGTACTTCTCCAAGGCAACGACTCTTCACAGTTGATGTACCTTCCAGACCTTCTTCTAAGTGCATATAAACACTTTTACTAAAAAATTTGAAAAGCTTGAAAAAAACCCCCAAAACCTCCCATTCTGATTATCTGCCTCAGACGTTGCAGAACTTTTTCATTTTAGTACAACTGTTTTCCAAATAGAATCCTTTTCAGACATACTTTGGCTCTTCCAGAAGACTTACTTAAAGCAATGTTTGTGTAGCCGGTGCTTCATTTTATTTTCCACTCGTGCTCCTAACCCATCCAGGTCCCATTTATATTGCCTCTGCCCTTGCCAGTCTTTCTAAAGCCGCCGAAATTAGCATCATCTGAGAATTTAATTAACTTGCTGTTTACTAACCCTCTCCTTTCAAGATAATTAATGAGGATGTGAAGTGGCACTGGGCCTGACACCACTCCCAGTGGCACCTGAGCTGGCCCCTACCGAGCGGGCCTCTCGGGGCTGCCCTCTCTGCCTCTGTTTACCTGCAGCCAGCCCCAGGCTGCGGGGCCACCGGGGTGCAGGTGCTCATGGCCAGTGTTTGCTTAGAATCAGGCTTCCCTGCCTTGCCTTTTACCCACTCGCTTTCTGCTTTGTTAATTAAAAAGCCTCATTTTACTTGGAATGGAATGCTTATTTTATGTTATTCCCGAGACGGAGTCTACCTTGCAGGGCTTGGAATTAAACTGGCCCAGAGGGTCAGGTATCCTGAGTCCCTTTTGTTGCCATGAAGATGGCAGCGTAGCATCTCCTGCATTCCCCTGCTCCCGACCCCCCACCCAGCTTTCTGCTCAATCCACGGAGCAGATTGCCCAGAGGTTGCCCTGGGCCTGGAAGTCACGCTGCCCGCTAGAACTTGCTGTGACGATGGAACCGCTCTGTAGCCGTGCCGGCCAGCGTGGTCCCCACGAGTCACCTGGGTTCCTGGAGCACCTGAGATGTGGCTTGTGTCACTCCTGATTTTATTTAATTCTATTTAATTTAAACATACACAGTGCCCAGTGGCAAGTGGCTACCCCCTTGGGCCACCACCCTTGGCGACGTTGTCTGCCTCGGGTTATCCGTGGTGGGCCCAGAGCTCCCGCCTGCAGACAGGGCCCCCCACGCAGCCTTCTTCTTTGGCAGAGAAGGTAAACTGATCTCACCCTCACATTCGGCAAGCTGTAATTAGGAAGGTAAGTTTTCCGAAGGAAAAAGATGTTACTTTCTAAATCCAAATGTAAACGACTTGGATTATCCGTGTCACTGAGCACTTCATTCATGCAGATAATTGAGAATTGACAGTGTCCTTTTCCCTCAATTACTTCCTGATAGTTCCATGTGTTACAATGGGAGAAACATGGAGCTGTTTTTAAATAGCTATGTTAATGTCCTCATTAATTTTACCTTTTTCTACCAATTAGCCAACATTAACTCCTTGGCAGAATTAAGCCGCCTTCCCTCACGGAGCCACGTTCACCCCGACCCCCTCGTGGCGCGAGGCCGGCCGAGCTCACTCTCGCCCCGTGTTCCGGGGCGCGGCCCAGCGGGCCCCAGTTTTCGGGAGGGTCTTCGTACGGGGCCGTTCCTGGGGTGCCAGAGGACGGCACGACCAGCTCGGAACCAGGCCCGGAGGCCCGGGCGGCCCGGGCCCAGCTTCCCCGGCCTCCACGCCCAGCCACCCTCCCGGCGCGTGGCGCAGGTGCCCGCAGGGGCCACGCGGGTGACATTCGTGGGCGCGGGAAAGCACCTGTCCTGCCTTAACTAGGCCCAGTACAGCCAGATAGCCCTTTGTCATTTTCTTTTTTTAAAGAGCTAAAAGAAAAAAAATCTCAACTGTGTGGGAAATTCACAAGATTTCTCAAGTGTTAATCATTAATGAAGAATTTTTTGAAGTGAGAGCCACACACTTCATACCTTCCGGCTCCCCCAGGGACTGCCCCTTGGCTATCCCCGGCTTCCCCGCTCTGTCTCTCTGTCCCAGGAAAGGCATCTACCTCCCCTTAATTTCACAAGGAGGCAGTGGTGAGACTCGTTTGAACTAACGAAAAGCCAAACCGTTTGAAATCTCCGCAGGGCTAGATACACAGGGATGGTGTTATTGAGAAAACACTCAAATATTTTATTTTTTCTAAATCCAGACTTCCTGACCCACTCTCATTGTTAGATGTCGGGATCGTCGCTCGCATTCTCCTTCCCAGAGACGCTCAGGAAGTAAGAGCAGGATGAGCAGGGAAGACACACGGGGATGAGAGTGACCTATTTTTCCCCCTTCTCATTTCGCTCCCTTGCTTTTCAAACCTGCATTATTTTCAGCTACTAGACGGCACAGAAGTAACCGACCCTCTTGCTGTTAGTAACTCCTTCATCAGCTTAGTTAGAAGTTGACTCACACACAGGTATTGTTTAGTTCTGAATAAATGGATAACCCTGACTTACTCATGCAGCATTATTAGACGTGTTTGCAGAATGAGATGCAGACTTTGAGAAGGAGTGCCACGGGTAGAGAACATACCTACACACGAGTTCTTACGTTCGAAAGCATGAAAACAAGGGGGTGAAGTTTAATTGTCCTTCTTTCTTTCATAAGGGCTGAGTTTCTTTCATAATTCCCAGTTAAATGGTGCTTGAGTTACTGTTGGCCTTTGGTTTGAAACTGCTTATTTTAATACCAAGTTTGCAAGCCTCGCTCTTACGGTGTTTTGACAAGTTGCAAGGAACTTATTTGGCTCAACAAAGTGTGTGTGTGTGTGTGTGTGTGTGTGTGTGTGTGTGTGTGTGCTTCTCTCTACTCTTCTTTCATACTCCAAATGAGTTAAGTTTTTCACAGTTTTTCATCAAGAGTCAGCAGGTCCCTGCCAGAGGAGGGAACTCAGCCAGCCCCTGATTTTTATAAATAAAGTTTTATTGGAACATGGCCACATGTCTTATTTTACCTATTGCCCATTACCACTCTTGTGCTAGGAGAGTAGAGTTCAGCAGTTGCCGCAGAGGCCATATGGTCCTCAGGGCCTGTTTAAAATAGTTACCATCCAGATACTTCCAGACTGCTGGGCTAGATGGTAGACACATGTCTTTGAGGAGATTGTGTTTTTCTGAATTGTGGGGAGACTGTGGACTTCTAAGAAATCGTTATACCAAAATGCAGTTGTTGTCAGCTCACTTGGCTGTGGTTTATTTCTGTGATCTTAAGAATCTGCTTATTAGATGTTGAATGCGATGACCCTGGTTTCATGGTAACTAGACCTGCATCAGCTTCTCACTAATGTACTGCTAGTCATTTTGTTCAGTAGACTGAGTAGCTTTCAACGTTTCTATGGGAAGGACACTGCTCATTAGTGGATGTGTTCAGCCTTCAGCTTAGCTAGAAATCTGAATGCTTCCTCAACCTGAAACCGTGGGCATTATTCTAAATGTTAAGTGATATAGCTCTCTACAAAGACAAAGTGCTTCCTGGTCATTATTAGCCATGTGCCATCGCTGTTCCTCACGATGATGCCACGAAGTAGGTTCTTAGTACCGCCATCCGGATTTTATCAGTGAAGCAGGAAAGAAGGGTGACTTGCTGAAGGTCACATAACAACAAAGCCCGCTGGCAATTTGTGTCATCTCATGAGTCATGTTGGTACTGGCGAATGCAGCTGGCACCAGCAGCACTCACACCCAGAGGCAAGCCAGTCCTCCTGACAGGTTCTTCCCCTGAAACACCCGTGATTTCGTTAGTGAGGTAAGTGAACAGGCAATCAAGTAATTAATTCACCTTCGTGTAGACAGACCTAGGACCCCAATGAAATCAGCTGGTGAGGAAGGCTTTCTGAGTCTTCAAGTGCCCCTTCCAACCAATTGTCGTCACCTGACCCCTTTTTCAAAAAAAAAAATTGTTTACTTGGCCACTTAGGAAGTACATTCCCACTGATGTGCTCCCGGGAGTCTCATGGCTCCTCATTGCGAGGTGGTGTTACTCCATTTCACTGTCGAAGGAAGGGAGCACTTAGTGTCAGAGCCCCCTCTCCTCTGTATGGCTCCTGACTTAAGCCCATGTTCTTGCTATAGAATAACCTGACGCTTGTGTGGCCATGGGAGGGCGCATAGGCTCTTAATTCAGGAACCTTCTAGTCTCATTGGAGAATATGCCTCAAACACGATGCTATTACCATACCAGCATCTAGGGTGTCCGTGGGGGAAAAGATGTGCTGAGAGAATAAGTCTCTGAGTTCAAGAGGGAAAGAATCACTGTAGACAGAAACAGGGTGGGAGATGGGACACACAGCTGGGGATCGCCTCCAGGGCTGTGGAGATGAGAGTTCCAGCTTGGGTGTGGTGGGGAAGGCATCCAGGTGGCGCTGCCATCTCCCCACTTGCAGAGCCCGGGAGATGGGATGTTCAGAAAGGGCGGCAGGATTTGGCTGAGCTGGAATGGAAGTATGTATAGGATGGAATGGCAAGAACCAACCGTCCCAACACACACACACACATACACACACACATGCACACAGACACACACAACAGACCACTGAGGGACCCAGGAGGAGACAAGGGTGGTACAAGGGAGTGATGGGTGCAAAGCACTGTAGTGGACGACCGTTCTTATGTACAGAGAATGACCATGATGTTTAGAGATTAATCATTCCATCATTGTTATTTGAGGAAACCAGAAACAGGAATGTGGATGGACAGATGGGCAATGAATGAATCCAGAGCTGAAAGAAAGGCCACTAACGGCCATAAAAATACAGGTTTTACCAGAAGCTGGAACTGCCTGTCGGTTCCTTTGGCTTCATGTCATTATAATGTAATCTGGAAAGGTCATTGAGAAATTGATGTTTTAGGACTTAAGCCTTTAAAACACCCCCTAAAAAAGTATCTGTAGTTTGTATTAATACTTGCAGAGCAGGTTACTGGATTTGAGATTCCAAAGACGTCACCCGCCAGTTGGTGTGGTCAGTTGGCTTCATGCTGTATCCCTAGGAAGAAAGCACTGGCAGGTTTGTGTCCAGATGTCACCATACACCAGAAACAGTAACTGCTAATGTGTGTAATGCATGCAGTGGTATCCGAGTGCCCCAGAGCTGGAAATCTTAGCAGTATTCTTGCTTACCTTACTTATCTCCAGCCTCCTCTAAACCCTGTGCCATTTTGCTAAAAAAAAAAAAAAAAAAAAAAGTTTCCAGTGCTGTCTTCTTAAATGCAGTTTTCTGGAGCTTAAATTTTACTGACGAAAATGGCACCTGGTTCTCTAGCAGGATTTGCAGACTGTCATCTGTCTGTGGCAAGTCTTTAATTGGGGTCCTTCCCACCTCCTCACTGGTTGTTGGGCCCTCTGAAGCAGAATGAACTTGTTGACTCTAAGGGGAGGATGTCTTGATCAATGTGGACTTGCTGAGGAAAAACCTCCCCATATTTCACTATTTAAAATAAGCTAAAACAAACAAAAAACCCACCTCTCTGACTGACCCCACAGCCACGTTCGAGGGGGGGCTCAAGAGCAGCTCTGGAGGTGGGCCCTCCCAGCACATGCCTGGAACCTCTGGGGAGGGTCTTCGGGGAGCTGGGCTGGCAGCAGTGAGCAGGCTGGGAAGCCGGGAGTTTGGGCATAAACCAGGAAGGGACAGCAGCTCATCGAAGTCCAGGTGGAGAACGTTCACCTCTTCACAGGTCTCAGAGTTTGGAAATACATGGAAGTAGACGTAACCCATTTTTTTAAGGGAGCGACGAGAATCGAGGGTCCCTGCAGGAGCAGTCCTCAGCAGCCATCAGCTGTAGAGGAAGATGGGAAGTTTGGAAAGAATATGAAGAGGAGCCTCTGTGTGTATGTTTAAAAAACAAACAAACAACAGAGTCCTCATTCCGACTTCCCCACCCCGGGGACAGTCCCGCTGCTGGGCCTGTGTCCCAGGAGCGCCCATCCAGCCATCTCCTTTCGGGTGTCTGCACCTTGGTGCTTGGAGACACTGCACGTTTAGAGCTAAAAGTCGTCCTCTATTATTTTTAATCTGTAAAGACATAGCAGATCTAGCAGATGCCACCGTCTCATCTTCAGGGTCCCGACGGCTTGAGTGACTCCCTCACCCCGGGAGGCGTTTGTGGACTTAGCTTTCTGTCCCTGTTGTCTGTGATCTTCTGCTTAGATGCTTCTCAGCACATCCAAGTCTTGTAGTTACTTGTCAGTCAAATAGTAAAGAGCTCTCCTGAAAGGGCCTGTTGGGGTTAAAGCTGTGTAAATACGTAGACAAAATGGAAGGATAGAGTGCTGGTGACCAACTAAGTTGTTGTCTGGCTGGGGGACATGTCGGCAGATTCGGAGTGGGCGAGTAGAAGCACTTCTGCGATTAGTATCCTGAAAAATGAAGTCACGGCCTACAGCCATTTACAGTAATTATATCCCGCCATGAAATCTTATTCAAGCAAGTGGTAAATATTAGCAAACATGTTTCTTCTCTCAGTCCCAGCCTCCTGTCTTGGTCATCAAGGAATGTAGAGCCCACTGTGGAACCGAGTGAAAGCTGTGCCTGAAAGCGATTAGCGGGACACCAAGCTGGGGATCGCCTCCAGGGCTCTGGAGAGGAGGGTTCCAGCTTGGGTGTGGTGGGGAAGGCATCCAGGTGGCCCTGCCATCTCCCCACCTGCAGAGCCCTGCCGCCTTTCAGCAGGTTGGAGGCGGGGCTTGGGAGGGTTTCCAGTCAGGAAAAGCCCCCCCCCACACCCAGAACAGGGACCAGAAAGAGTAGGGTTGGTGGGTGAGGTGGGCAGCAAGCACCAGGAGGCAAATTGTGTGTGTCAAGTGTGGGACGGAGTGGAGGATTGAAAGCTGAGGTGGAGGGATAGAGTCTGGGCTAGAATGGAAAGGTCTACAAGCTCAAGACCAAGAGTCACAATGAAGCATTGGAGAATTTTTCTCGTTTGTTCAGACTTTCCGCCAATAATGTTTAACTACCTACTGTAGGCCAGGAGCTGTGCTGAGACAGCAAGATACAGCTGGGTCTCCCGGCCTGTGAGTTGCTGTTCATGGGGCAGCAGAGAAGCCAGTGGTGGTTCGTAACCTAGTGAGAAAAGTAGAGCATGGAAGTTGCTACCGGTGGGCAGGGGGACCCAGTGGGGGAGAGATGGAATCTGAGCATTAGGGAGGCCTTGGGAGAGGGAATGGCCTGTGAGCTGGGCCTTCACACCAACGAGGGGTCTGATTTCTCCAGCTGTGTATTTATTGTCTTCTGTTCTCACCCGGATAATCTATAAAGACCCGGTTATTCTCATTTTACTTCAATCACGTTATGAGACTGTTGACGTTTGCAGTTGGGTGGTATGGGCCACTCCGTGATCTTTCCACACTAATAAAATAGACTTCTCACAAGTGCCTCCTCATTCCTTTGGTGTCATTAGTGCCAGAGGCTTCGCATTCTGGAGCAGGTGGGTGGTGGGCGCTGATCCAAACCTCAGCGAAAGTGTAGGTTTCTAGCTGTATCTTAGACCCTGAGCTGTTACTGATCCACAAGAGACCAGCTTGCTGACTCTCTGCAGTCTTGTGGTCCTCCCTGCTCAAAGCTGCCTTGCCTAACCCTCTGAGATGGTGACCCTCACATGGGCTCGTGTGGGAATCACCTGGAGAGTTTATTAAAACCCAGATGGCTGGGCCCACCCCCGGACTCCTGTGGGTCTGGAGGGGTTTCTAGGGAGTGCTGATGCTCTAGGCCCAGGGGCTGTACTTGGAGAACCCCTTTTTGGGAAACCCAGCCACCGGGAAAAGGAACTGCTACAATGTAGGTGAGACCTTCCCTTAGTGTGGCCTTTCTCACAGACTTCGGCAGGGCGTGCTCTCCACAACCAGTCAGTGAGAACAGACGTGAAGCCCCACTGTGGCTTCCGAGGGAGGGGAGACCGCTCTTCCACCACCCCCATGAAGCCCTCCTGGATTATCCTTTTGAGAACTCAGCCTCCTGCGGCACCTGTGCTGTTGGAAGAGGGTGCTGGGCCACATGAAGTGGGATTCCAGATTCTTGACTTGCCACCCCTTCTTCTGTGAGGGAGCAACCGTTCTCAAGACCCAGACTTGATCCCAAAAACCAGTGCCAGCTGGGAGGGGTAGCAGGTTTTCTTCCTGCCTGTCTTCAGTTCCTGGCCCCCACAGTCTGGCAGTGGGACTTGAGGATTCCATCATGTATTCATTCTCTCCTGCTGGCTGGTGTGGGACCCTTCGGTGAGAGGCCCTCCCCTCGTGATCTGGAAATGGTGTTGAGGAGATGAGGGTGCCAGTATTCAGTGACAACTGAGGCAGGCTAGCAGACACCCAGATATAGTCCAGTCCAGCCCAGTGAGGGCTCCCGGTCTTTGCGCTCATGCCCAATGGAATGATTAATCGACGTCCTCCACTCTGCTGGACAATTAAAGAAAGCAGAAGAAGGAGGGAAAAGTCTTCAGTTAGACCTAATTTGGCACCATATTGTTTTCTGTTAATCTATTTTGTTTTCTGTCCGTCGGTCCCAAGGGATGGATGCCTTGCTGCTTGCTGAAGCATGCATAACTAATGTCCTCATTAAGGGCTGATCTGTTTATCAGGGCCATGCGAGGAAGCCGAGGAAGCCGGCCTGCCAAACCTAGGCACAGGCTGGGGGCCGTTACCTCCCTCTGGGCCTGAGCCCCACCTCATTAAGCTGGTCCGGGCTATTGATTGGGAGCCTGTGTTTGGAAGAGTCTTACTTACTCCATGCATTATCTTGACAGATTGATCAGACCTGATTGAGAACCTCTTAAAGGAACGAACAGCTGTAATGGGAAAGTTGGACTCTGTCATCCGTTAGGATGATTCTGGGAGCAAGAAGAACAAGGCTGACATCTTGGAGCAATTGTATTTACAATTAACATGGCTGAAAACGATTGCCTCTATTGATCCCCCCTTCCTGCAATTACAGCCCCATTGTTTACATTCCAGCACTTGAGTTATAAAAAGGAAATTCAATAATTATTGCATTATTTAAAGTTAAAGTGCCACAGAGTTTGCTGGCTACGCTTCCTGGTTGATTTAACGTTCAGTAAAATCCATGCTGAGCTCTCCATCTTGAGGCCGAACAGTATCGGCTTTTAATGAGACCTAAAAAGGGGGGAGGGGGTGGGGAGGAGAGCACAACCCCGTGCACTGGGTGTTTGGGTTATTTATGGGGGAACCCGAAAGCAGGGCCGAGAAACTAGCCGTGTCATCCTTCGCAAAACTGTATCCCCTCTTGCCACGTGGCTGTCCCCGCTGCAGCCGCCAGCTCCTGGCCTCTCAGACCCGGCTCTGCTTCCTCCAAAGAAGCGTCTCCTCTTCGCCCTCCCTCCCTCCCTCCCTCCGTGCCCCCCACCCACGAGCCTCACCTCCCCGGCTTCTTTAGCCTTCAGCGGGATCCAGGGAACGGAAGAGAAAGGGTCGAGTGCCTGAGCAGCCACGGTGATGACATCGGAGGCATTTGTTTAGAGGGGATTTGCACCCCTGCCTTGCCACCTTCCCATTTTCTTTTTCAGGGACAAAGAAAATAAAAAAATAAATGAAGCTCCTCTTAGAAGGAAGAAGTCAGCCCGTGTGTGCTCCCTGCCCCCCTTAACTCCCCCCCTCCCCCCATTGTCCATCTCACGCTGGCTGCCTCTTGTCTTCTCTCATAATGAAGGTGATGAGGGTATTTGTCAGCGACTCACAGGAGATCAAGACAGGCCTCTAGGTTTGAGCGCCAAATTCACGCTCTCAGCAGCAACGGCCGGAAAGTTCAGGAGCGTGGGAGGAATTGTAAAGACCGTTTTGTTTTTCTCATATTTGGTTGAAATTCTTCCGTGGGCTCAGTTCCAGCCAGACATCTGGACAGGTGTGCTCAGCAGGGTGGCGAACTCACGAGGAAAAAGTGATGCCTCATGCTTCGCCATCAAGAGTCACGCTTTCAGCGACGGCCCCAGGAAATTTCAGACTGCAGGTGCAGAAGGGGCGAGGGAGATGAATAGGGCCAATTCCTACTTTTATGAAGTATCTGGAGCAGGCCAGTAGCAGGCAGCTGCTTCCGTGTGACTTTTTCATTAAAGAGGTGACTTCTTGTGTGCCAGCATCATCGCATGATTTATCTAGTGCAGTTTGCTAGAATCTGAAATACTCTTTGGGAAAAGGTGGGTGCAGAGATTTTAAACTCTGGAAATTTTTCTTCTTCCAGGGGACTGTCTCCATGTTTTCTCCCTGGGGTCTCTGCTATGTGGCAGTTGCTGTCCAGAGCAACAACCCTCAGAGTGTGGTCCCAGACCAGCAGCATCAGCGTCTCCCTAGAGATTGTTAGAAATGCAAATTCTTGGTCCCCACCCCAGACCAGGTGAATCAGAAACCCCTGGGGTGCCCCCCTACAATCCTAGCATAACATACCCTCAGGTGCTTCTGGTACGCGTTCCAGTTAGAGAACCACTGATCTAGAACACCATCTGCATCATTAATAACCAAGCCCATGGGGTTGTACCTGCCAATCAGGAGCAAGGAAGCAAAATGTGGGCTCAAGGTGGAAAGATGACGGCCGTGCCAAATACTTGGGTAGTCCTTCACATCCTCCGAAGGATTTGCACGTTTGTTTTCTCATGTGGTTTTGAAAATTGCCTCTGAGGAAGACAGGG
Organism: Canis lupus familiaris; assembly: GCF_011100685.1. Lineage (NCBI taxonomy): Eukaryota > Metazoa > Chordata > Mammalia > Carnivora > Canidae > Canis > Canis lupus. The sequence continues at coordinate 79,137,211 of NC_049226.1, read as the reverse complement.
CAAGTATAAACATCTTCACTTTACATATGAAGTAACGCACCTGTTTTGACCAGCAGGCATGGTTTTCTCTGCTGTGTTGACTGTTACGGGATTGGAGATAAAATAAATCCTTCAGAGCAGATTGAGGGCATCAGGGGCGTGTCGATCAGCCATCTCAGCTGGGTTCTCTTTCCTTTACCTCGTCATCACCTGGGATGTTGGCAGACATGATAAAGAATATGGTTCTTGATTTTCATTATACTGTGACACCCTGAAGGGGAAAGAGACCCGGTAAACAGATACAGTTCTGAGGCAAAGGCATAGGCTGGAGGTGTGGATCCTGGCTGTGCCTGCAGCAGTAGCATAGCTTTGGACGAGTGACTTAAAATTAAGTACAAGGAAGGAGTTTTACAAGGAAGAAGTTGGTCCTGTGTGGTTCAGTATCCCCTCCATGTTATAATTTCTATTGGTCACAGATTCTTTACTGTCGGCTAGGGATTCCTCTTTGGGAGTTGGGGGTGAGGGTCCCAGAGAGTGTGGGACAGGCACGGTTGTATGGAGAGAAATGTCAAATAGGTAAATTCAGTAGTACTTCATTTTTTTTTTCCCATTTCTATCTCTAATCGCAAACCTTAACTAATTTGAAATATATAATGATAATAATAATGGTAGCCTTATTATAAAGGTTAACCGTGCATCAGGTACTGAATTAAGCAGTTCATATGGATTATCCCATTGAATCCCCCCACCAGTGCTCTCTGGAAGGTCTGTTAACCATCCCAGTATTGCATGTGAGTAAACTGAGGCCCAGCAGTGTATATAACTTGTCCAAGGTAGCACAGAGTTAGGGTTTTCCACCGGGTTGCCTTAATTCAGAGTGTACCTTAAACCACCAGCATTGGCAACATTTTGTCACGGAGCTGAAGGAGGACACGCTAGAGTAGTGCGTAGATGGTGGCCCATATTTTTATTTGGGAGTTGACATCTACGGGAGCTGGAAAGTAGTACTAGCAAAGAAATACATCTTAATGAGTGGGGAAGGTTCTGTAGCCAGTATGTTATCCTAGCAAAGGGATAATTTTCAGATCCTATGAGCTTTTGGTAGATTCTGGAGGGTGGTCAGTTTGATGTTCACCTTGTGGGACCCACTTTGTGCTTTCACCCACTACATAACCTCTTTCAGCTTCCTTGCTCTGTGTCTAGATGCTCATTTGACCCTCATGGAAACTAGCCCTCTTTTGGCTTATGACCTCATGTTCTGATGGGCCCCCCTTGGTTCAGGAGAACTCCTGTATACCTAATAAGCTCCCTCTCCTTTCTGGAGTTTGCCCTAACAGAGGGGAATGAAATCTATTATGTGAAGGCATCAGCATTCCACAAGAGGCCATATTTAGATTTCTTGTTGTTAGATTCCTTAGAGGATGTACTGTATGTCTCTCAAGGAAACGCTAGTATGGAGACTTCTGAATCAGGAGATGTCATTCAGGTAGGGGGAAAAGACACAGGGATGGGAAGTCTCACCTTCGGCCTCAGAGCTCAGATACAGAGAATGAACACTCATGGCTTGTCCAGAGTCTGGCCTAGAAACCAGAAAATAGGTCAGAGTAACATTAAATGGATTGATCTAAGGGAACATTTTTACTTCCTTTCACTTTCTCTTATAAATCATGGTTGGGACTTGTATCTTATGGTGTCTGCAGGGCTCCTACAGCGAAATAGGACTAAATTAGCATGTGCCAAGGATGAGGGCATGAGTGGGTGAAAAGCCAACATTAAACAGAAAATACATATATATTTAGGTTGATCTTCTGGAAGGTTTCCTAAGAATGTGACATTAAGCTTGAATCTGTAACATAACCACTGATTAAAAAATTAACTGCCTCCATTCCCAGTCGCATTATACCTGCAACAATTTATTTTTTCAGCGTTCAAGGGGAATACCTGGGTTTGGGGAATCTCATGTTCCAGAATGCCCCTGCAGTCAGCGCCATGTAGTCAGATGGCTGTGGACTTGGCATCAAGCCTCAGCTTCTAGTCCTATTTCTTCTTCTTGAGACCTGGAGGGGAGGCCCATGACCTCTATGAGTTTTGGATTTCTCCAAGGACAGGAGCCAAATGCTACCCACCTCATCATGAGCTGGAGGAAAAGATCACAAGTCGCCGTGGGTGTTTTCTTAGCAGTCCATGCCGTGAATGGGCACGACAGTCACTTATGTCTTCCTTATTTTATCTTACGATTTGGGGAATTTGTAAACTAACTGGACCTTCATCTTCCTGTTCCTTCTCACTGGAAGTGGTAATGATTTGTATAGTCCTTGCCCAGAGGGCAGAAGCTGGAGCCCCTGGCACACTGTGGTTAGCAGTGTCCCCTCTGAAGGCCGATGCAACGGTGGCCGCCTCCATCCAGGACCTCAGTTTTACGGATTGGGAGGCCCGCCTAGCTGCCCTTGCTTGGATACACTTCACATGCACCTCAACAAGTGTTTTGGGGTTCACACTGCATGCCTGCTATGGAGATGCCTCTCGGTTTCTGGTATCCCCTGGGGTAGCCCCTTTGCTCAGGGGGATGTCTCGGAGCTGCTCCACGCCATCCATCACAGGGCTCCACATGCTCAAGGAACAGAGATTTGTTGGATGCGCAGAAAAGCGTGAGAGGGTGGGTGAGGGCGTGTTTATAGTAACAGGTGTTACTCCCCTGAGGAAGCTTCATTATGAGTCCTGTGTGTTTTCATTTGTGAGTATGTGTATGTGAATGTACTTTGTCCATTTCTGCTTTAAAGGGAAGGCTTTGACAAAACCTGATCAATATTTTGCATTCCATGCATGAAGAACCAGATGTTAGAAGTTTCTATCACTGGGGAGGAGGAAGGAGCAGGGCCCCACCAGATTTACAGAAATCAATGTTCTCTGACAGAAGTTGGTTAGTTTTCCTGGGAAACAAGTAACAGGAACACATTTTTTTGATTTTCACGATGAATTATTTTCTAACAAGAGCCCTCTTTTCCTCTCTTTGACTTCCAGTTGTTGGCCAGGGTGAACGAGCACCACATATTAATGGCGTAGAGTCACAAAGTAACACAGGCTGCCTTCTTTCCTCTCCATTCTTTTTTAATTATTAATTTGCTTTTTGCACTTGGATTTATGTACCAGGCTCATTGTTGGAGGTGCTTTTTATTACAGGGAGGGGTTTTCTTTCTGAGCCTTTCCCTCTCCTCCTCCCACCACCCCCAAGCTAGACCCACAGGGGAAGATGGGAGGCCAGTAGGTGTTTCCATGTCCATGGCACAGGAGTGTCACCTTCCAGCTAAATCGAGATGGGACAAGCATTTTAGAAGAGCTCCAGCAAGACCAGGAAGAGGCTGGGGAAGAGGTCCTTGAACAATCTAAGTGAGCCCATACTCCCTTGTTTTCAGGAAAAAGCACTGGCTGCCCGTGTGTGTGTGACAGGGACCTAATTGCTCACGGTGAGGACAGTCTGTTATCTGCTGCATGGTGGTAATTTGGAAAAGTCAGAGAATGTTGGGCCCTTCTACTTCCACTGATGGTCAAACTAGATGCTTATTTCCTTCTTAGGGGTCATTACACTTCTTTGAATCTTCGAAAGTAAATCATGTTGCCAAAGCATGGAGGTCTCTGTTTCTGGAAATGACTGAACCACTTCACACACCCCCAGTGTCTTGCAAGCACTTTTTAAACCAGCCAGTGACATTGAGGAGAATCAAGGGAACCCTTGGGCTGGTTCAAGGGGTCATAGGTCACAGGTCCGAGTGAGTTTGTGTAGACCTCAGTTGCCACTATTCTTGAGCTAAGTTGATTTTTCTTTCTCAATTTATTCATTGGTCTTGCTGCTGCTTCATTGTTATTAGTTTGTGGGTAGATGGCAGTTTTTCTTGAGTAAGCCAGTGATTTTCACTGGTCTGGCCAGCATAGTCTCACAATGATAGTGAAGCCAAAGTGATACCTTCCCTCCTGTCCCCTTGGCATGTCGTCCAAGTCACCACAGTCATGGTCTTAATCATCTATAGGTTAAGGGCCTGGGATAGGGCATGTTCTATGTGTGTGTGTGTGTGTGTGAGCATAGCCACTGAGGTATTAACAGACACTTAGAAGGGAATCAGAGCCGACTTTTGCCCAGGGTGCACAGCAGCCGGTTTTCTTGGAGTCCACGGGTACCATGGGTACTTCATAGCACACTAGGCACTGAAGTTGTTGGGTTGTTCTTTTTTTTTTTTTTTTTTTTTTCAAACTGTGCACCTGACCTGATGGAGGTAAACAGTTAAGAATCTTACCTGCAGAGCACAGAAAAGTGGAAAAAGTAAAGACTGGGTCCACCCATCCCCAAGGATGGGAGGTCTCTGTGGTAGACAGAGGGCTGGAGAGTCCAGGATTTGTGTGGGAGAAAAATTTCCTGCCTGGCGAGAAGAGCAAGAACTCTGAAAGGAGGCAGCTCCTTTATTGAGTGTTCCACTGGGACTTGTGCCTTGGTGGATTCTTCATATATTACAGTGAATTTAATTAAATACATTGGGATCCCAATTGAGGGTATTCTAATTAGCTGGGTCAGGAACAAATTATACTCTCTCCTTCTCCAAATGAAAACATCTACTCTCTTCTGCAGGGAAAGCATGTCCTTGGCTGACTGGCTTGCCCTAGTGGAGTCCTCACTGGTCTACCCAGCCCCACCTCCTCTTACTGCTTTTTATTAGGCAGGTGCCAGGGGTGGAATCCTGGGGTTACAGCCAATGCCACTTGGGAGGGAGAGGGCATCTGGTTAGCAGGTTGGGGCATTGACCCACTCAAGACCTGGGAAATGACCAGATGGTGCGGAGAAGGTCACAGAGGGTGGAACCCTGCTGCTAGCTTTTGAGTCCTGTTGGCTCTAGTCTGGACAACTTGAGGAAGTATTGAGAACTTACAAAATTCGGTTAAGAACAGGATCTTTGATAAGCACATAGACTCAGGTTGTGAGCCTAAGTTTGGGTTGAGATGTAATCAATAAGCAGGTTGTTTCCTGACAACCAAAAAATAGTTTAATCTGGATTTTTTTTTTTCTGGCTTTCAGCTCAGAATTTTGAATTGAGCTTTTGTGTACAAGCCTCCGAGAGAAGACCCTAAATGTTCCCTAGGCCAGACTCAGGGGAAGAGGCCTTGGCTCTATTTACCTCGTTTCCTCTACCATTTGTAGTGTGTGCCCATTTCCCTTCCAAATGGCTTTCAAATGTCAGACAGAAGAACTCCTTGTGGCACAAGAGATTGCCATTTACCACCATGAGTTTGTGTAAAGTGGTTTTGGAACATTTTCGTCATACTATTTTTAAATCAGGAGTCCCCAGTATGTTGTTTGTGTCAATGCAGGATTTATATAGTTCTATCACCCAAGAGCCCATAGATTTGAGAACAAAAGACATTTGACATCTCAACTCCCATCCAACTCTTTTTGGCCACGCTATCCTCTCTTCTGGCTCAGAGATTGGAAACTCCAGCCATTTGGAAAAGAACCTTCGTATCCATATTAAAATTTTATGTGTAAGTTTCAGTGCCTTAATGCAAGGAAATTCTCTCATAGGAAGGTGATGGGAATTTAGGGGTGAGGCTTTAGTGATTCTTCCTCTGACTTCATAGTTGATAATACTCCTGAAATCCCTTGATCACACTTATTGCTCTGGATTCCATGCTTGTTTTCCCTGTTATCTTTTATTTCATCAGTTATTGTTGAAACTTTAATAAATGTAATACTTTTGGTCTTAGTGATCCAATACAGTGTTCAGATATGTTTCCTTGTACTGGCTCTTTTACAAGTGTCCTGCTCCTTAATCCCAAGCCAAACCCTTGCTCCCAGGAATATCTTAGTCCAGTTTTTGGCTTTTTGGAGGGACTTTGTGGAGAAGTCAGGGAGAATGAACATGGGCAAGCTCTTCCTATACCTTCACATCTATCCCCTAGACCCTCTTCTTCCCAGGGTTGCAGCCTCTGGAAAATAGTGCTTTCGTGCATTCCATCCTCCTGAAATCCTCTGCAAGGAGCCTTGTCTCAGACCAGGCAAACTGAGGATAAACTAATTAAAAAAAAAAAAAGCAGCTCAAATTTATTTCAGAAAAAAAGTAGGTTTTCATTATCAATCATTGTAGTTGCCTTAACAGTTAATAACGAGCTTGCTAGTTCTTCAGACCCCTCTGTTTGTGAAAGTGCTCTAGAATGGCTTTCACTGGTTGGAATACCGCGTTGTTGCAAATCTCTGCTCCTGAGTGTATCAGATCACCCATTTGGGGCGAAAGGAGGGATTGTTCTCTGTTGATACCTATGAAGCCCTTCACGTTTTTACCTATATGTTGGCCTCAGAGCAAGCATGTATTATGGAAGAATGGTTTAGCCAGTTTACACAAATGAGAGCCTGGGCCTCCCCTTCTCCTCCCCCACAATGATTTTTCTGCAACCCTCCATTGGTGCATTCATATTTCCTCTTCCAGTAAGGCTCGAATGTGCTTCTAGAGTTTTCATACTTTTCCAGCGAACAAAGAATGTGTACATGTGTGATTTGATAGGAAGTGCTGGTAAGGCCAGCCCTCTGGTATTTTTAATACTGGGTGGAGCGCAGGACGTTTTAACTGCTCTGCCTTCTCAGTGTCTCAGATTATCATCTGGACAAGAAGCCCATCCAAGCAGGATGAGCAACAGTTTTCAAGGCTTGGACGCTGAATGGGACAAGTAAAGGTCAAAAAGGAGAGGAACAGCACAAAGTAGTTCCAAAGCATCTTCTGTGTCTTTTGTGGAGGTCCTTGGGGCAGGCTCTGGGATCTGTGGATGCGGGTGCAGAGAAGGAGGGTAATAACACAACGGCTATCTGAGTTTCCTCCTCCTAAAGGATGCTGGGAGATATGAGACCCTGGTTCTAGTTCTCTCTCCCACTGCTAACTAGCTGGGTTACCGTGGATCATTTGCTTAGGTTTTTTGGAATTATTTCTTCTGCCTTCTATGCAGCCAATGGAAAAACTTCCTCTTCTCCTAAAATGGGTCATTTGTAAAGAAGAAGATATCCTTTCCATACCAGGAGCAGGTCACTTCCCCAGCTGTTAGGAGAAAGGGTCCATGGCTTTCATCATATTCTCAGAGAGGCACAAAGAGGCTGTGAATTTTGTCCTTGGATCATCTCGGAGTCTTCTACACACAAGAAAGTATGGGGTCTGCTGACTGTTACTGTGACCTTTTCTGTTCTTGCACCCCTAACTTTAATCCTGTGTGTGCCTGCTTTCTGCCAGCTTTGGGGCTTCCTTGTTCTGGAATCAGTACTGTGTCTACACAAACACAACAAAAAGTGTAATTTTGACCATCTGATGCACTAAAGCCAAATGACCTTCAGATGTTGACAGGGAACCAGTCTGGAGAAGTTTATTTTTTCTGTCTTTTTTTTTTTTAATCCAAAGGAAAATCTAATTTTAGGTTCTTCTAAAAGACTGTGGTTCTAAATATAAAAACTTGACCTGTCATTCCTGTGAAAAAGTCAGACAGCAGCTTTGGCTTGGTGTTACTGACCTAGGATTCCATACAGGGAGGGTGGCCATTTGGCCATCACCTAAACTAGGATTTGGCTAACTTTTTCAGTCAATGACCAGATAGTGATTCTGGAGGCTTTGTGGGCCATCCTATCTCTGCTGCAAGTACTCAAACCCTGGTGCTTTGAAAGCTGCCCTCGACAACACGCAGATCCATGGATGTGGCTGTGTTCTGTTAAAACTTTATTTACAAAAATAGGCAGCAGGTTGGATTTGGCCTGCAGGCCATTGTTTGCCAGCCCTGATCTGAATAAAGCAGGGTGTGCTGGAGAGTGAAAGGGGGAACCTTTGATTACTGTGCCAGGAAGACCTGTGTGACATGGGGAGGGTCCGATCCGTCAGCAGGAGCAGCCCCGTGAAAAGCCACAGGGGAAGGGACAGCCAGGGGTAGGGGGCAGATGGGAAGGAGAGTCCGCTGGCTGCCGGCCCTTGAAGAACTGCTGGGGGAAGGTAGGTGGGAGAACATAGAGCAACCCCTCCTAGGAGTCCGAGCACTGGGCTGTGGCCGGTCCGGGGTGGGCTGATGGTGGCGGCGGGCTTCGAGTAGCTTACCCTCTCCTCTGCCCTCGCAGCACCTGCAGCAGCACGAGAGTGGAGTAGAGGGCGAGAGCTGCTACTACCACTGCGTCCTGTGCAACTATTCCACCAAGGCCAAGCTCAACCTCATCCAGCACGTGCGCTCCATGAAGCACCAGCGCAGCGAGAGCCTGCGCAAGCTGCAGCGGCTGCAGAAGGGCCTGCCGGAGGAGGACGAGGACCTGGGGCAGATCTTCACCATCCGCAGGTGCCCCTCCACTGATCCGGGTGAGTGGGCTCTCGGTGGGCCTGGTGCGGACCCCCGAGGGCTGTGGTTTGCTGCCGCTGGTCCTCGTGTCCGTCCCCGACCTCATAGGTGACACACTGTGTTCTGGAAGGAGTATCGTGAGCGTTCTTGCCTTTTTTTTTTTTTTTTTTTTTTTTTTTTTTAACTAAAGGAACTTAGCACCGCTTTTCATCAGGTGTTACGGGCCACTGCCTGGTGAGCAGGACAACTGGAGATGTTTTGTTTTCTATCCCCAAATTCCTCTGGTTATATATACTCAACATTTCACTTTATTACTTTGGATGCACATAAAGCAAATGCTAAATCATGTGTTGCTCAGTGGTAAGGACGGGCAGTTTGCGGCCTCCAGGCCGGTGCAAGGATGAACGTCAGAGGGGATCAGCATAGCTGGCACTGGTTCTAAACATTTTTTCGGGTTTGGGGGCGTGTCTGCAAGTCGTGACCCTGCGCCGCCGCCTGCTTCTCTGCAGAGTCAGGGCCTTCCAGGGGGACCTCGCCCTCTCTGCCTTCCTTTCTGTGCTCCTACCATGGCCGCTTCCTTCTGGGCCATGCCTCAGCCTGTCCCCGTCATCAAACCACCCTTGAGAGTTCACCACTGACCTCGGATGTGCCCAATCCAGGAGCTGCCTGCAAAGCCTTCTCTTCTTTCTGCGGTCTCTGAAAGTATTACATGGTTCCATCCCTGAAGTTCCCTTCCCTGAGCTTCCAGGGTGTATTTCTCTCTTGTCTTCCTACTTTTCTTGACAGTCTTTCTGTGCCCACCCCTGGCTCATGGTATTCAGTCGGCCCCACATGCTGACATGAGCTGGGCATCAGGCCCTGGCCCTTGGCTCCCAGCCTTTTAAAGCTTTGATCTCCTGGCGGTACCAGATGCACTTGAGACAGCTCCCTGCATTTCTCGTTGGTGCCACATCATGGGCTCTGCGCTCACCACTGTGTCCTCCAGACTCCCCTCTCCTGGGGGCTCAGTGTCCCACCACCTGGTGCCACTGGAGACTCAGGGCCATCCTTTGTCCATTCATTGCTTGTGGCACTGTCCGCCCCTGAGCTGTAGTGGCTGAGTCGGGGTTTTTAATCTCAAGTTTACCAAATTTTTCATTTTTTCTAGTTTTTAAAGGCAACAGATTATAGAAACCTAATGAAAAAATGTCATGACCCTCCCACATCCCATTGCCCAGAGCAGTATTTCTTAATGTGCTTCTACTACTGGTTCTTGATGTTTTTTTTTTAATGTTTTAGACATTATCTATTGACTTTCTGCTCTGAAAGAAGGGGATTTCACTAGTACACCATTCTACAGACTACACACTCATCTGCTCACACGCACCCCACCCACAAACTCACAGACACCCCAAACTACACATGCACACCCCATGCCCTTTACACCACATTCCCCAGCCCCCCTGTCTACCCATTCTTCCCCTCCCTCCATCATCCTTGATGATTAAATAATAATTTTGGGTTATATTAATATTCAGTGTTTTCGTTATTCTAACTCTATAAATATTAATCATAGCTGAGCCATGTAGAGTTTTATAATTTCATTTACCTTCTTGTACAACTTTTTATTTTCCCTGGTTTTCTAGGTACCTATGATTAATTCATGGCTAGCCCTCTGCCAGAGTAGACATTTCTAAATCTCTGAAGGTCCAGCCAGATTGCTTGTTCACTGAGCTGCATTCCTTCCTGGAGGCATCTCTCCTGTGCCCTCCAGAGCCCTCTGCCCCCTGGCCCTGTCCCCATTTCCCCCCTCCCCCACTGCTCCTTTGCCCCCCTCCCCATGTAAATGAAATGACTGGATATCCCAGGGGGAGAGAATGTGTCCTCCCTGCTGGAGTAGCTGAGGTTTCATGATCACAGCAGAAAGGCCAGTCCTCCTGGCAGGCTGGGTGACTCATTTCTTCCGGAACCCAGGATAATTTCTTGGGTACCAGGATAATACTCGTCACCTCTGGGTTGCTGCACAACTGTCCTTTCCCGTATTTTTCAAATGCCTCTTCTGGTTAAAGTTCAAATGCCGTAATGTCCAGGTCTCCTGCTTGGCGTGTGACCCCGTCCCTCTGCATGTGAACACTCAGGAGCGAGGCATGAAGCCGGCACCCGCAGACCCATCTGTGCCCGAAGACTGAGCCCATTGTGCCATCTGGCTGTGGGGGTCCTCATTTTGGCCTCTGTGTCATCCTGCCATTCCCACTATTTTGCTGTGGAGTCATTTTACAGGATTCTCCTTCCTCCGCCAATAAATGCTGACCTATTTATTTTAGAGTTGGTGAGGTTTTTTGTTTTGTTTTGTTTTTAATTTTTTTCTTTTCTTTTTCTTTTTCTTTTTCTTTTTCTTTTCTTTCTTTCTTTCTTTTTTTTTTTTTTTTTGGCCAGCTCTGCATACGTCATTGTTTTAATCTTCTGTTAAAAGCCGGTCCTTTTTGCCCTTCAATTCTTTCTTTCACTCTACTCAGAATTCCCTTTTTATTAATGAGGTGCCCCAAACTAAATAGTGTACAGCTGCCATTTCACCCGGGGTCTATGGACTGGAACAAACGGTTCCCTGTTTTATAATGTAATACTTCTATTTATGCAGTCCGCTCTGGAATTGCTTTCTTACACCATTGCCTTCTGGGTTTCTCTCATTTAATGCGTATTAGAAGTTATTTTTCCCCCTGAAGTGTATGAGCAACTTTAGTCTAGATGATAGACTTCCTTTCTGTATTTCAAAATCCTTTTGTATTGTCTTTGGCCTGAAGTCCTGTTTTGGCTCTGCACCCTCCTCCCTCCCCACGCCCTGCCCTCCTCCCACTCATGCTCTGCTCAGGCTAAGTCCACACTCTTCGCTAACGACAAAAGGACAGATTATTAGGTAATAGTCACATTGACATTAAAAGTAACTCGGTGCCCTTTCAGAAACCCCTTTACGACAGCTCATCTTAAAATATATCCTCCCTCCCCCCAGGGATTGGCTTTTAACTTCTTGAAAGAATGTTTTTTAAGAAAAGGAACATTGTGGACCTCATAGAATGAAGACACGGAAGGTCATCAACTTCAAATTTATCAACAGAGACTTGATCACATATTCTTGATTTTCTCTTCTCTCACGTAAGGGTCAGGACATTGATCTTTAGCTGGAAACATCAGCTGTGTAGCGTGAAGAAGCCTCAGGGAGTCTTTGAGCACCTTTTGGGGACCTGCTTGTTCTGCCTGTAAGCTGCTTGTAAATGGTGTGCTGTCTGGAGTGTTCTCTATGGGCCTCCTGTCAACATCTAGTTAAATGATGGTGTTCTCCTCTCCTTTCCTCCTCTGTTGTTCATACACCAGAAAGTGTTACAGAAGAAATAACTTCCTTTTCTTCTGTGAGCTCAGGACCTCCTATCCCAGGCCCCTGTTGTTCTCCACCCCCTACCCTACCCCCCCCCCCCCCCACCCGCAGGTACCCAGGCTTCCCTTGCTGCAGCTGGTGGGGAGAACTCCGGGAGAGTTTCTTCCCTCTGGTTGACAAAAGTAACTCTTCAAATTTTACCTGTTCACTTAGGTCAGTATGTTTTCCAATCAGTCCAGTTCACCACATAGCCTGCCAACCCTGTGTGAGTTTGGAAGTATGGAGAAGGAAGAACTGAAGTTGTCTGCTGCCCTTTACAACTCTGCGGTCCTAGCCAGAGTTGACACCTGTCCCTGATTGTGTGATCCCCAGAAAGGCCTCATGGCCAAACATAAAACCTTTAGGTCCTGCCCTGCACCAAAGGGCTAAGTCTTTGGTTATTGGAGGTGCGCTAATAATTAGGCCACTGTCCTCTACATGGTCCTGCTTGTGGTCCAGCTTTACCCTTATGTCAGTGGACAAGCCAAGTCCTGTATCATAGCATCCTTAACCTAGCATGACAGTTCTGTGGTTATGCTTAACAGCCTCACCACCACACTAGACACACACACACACACACACAGCAGGGCTTCCCATTTCAAAAAATGACTTGGAAATACACAGCTCCGAGAAAACAGGTCACGTTCCCTGTCACACCCCGACCCTGGCCTTGTTGTTTGGTTATTGACTTGAGTGCATGTTCTGCAAGGGAGACTAAGTGGTGTCTTGACTTTGTTGGGATTTGGTCTTTTCATTTCATCCTTACAACCAGGTGGAGGTAGAGAAAGCCCATTGTTACGTGCTGACGCACCGGGTTCTCTCTCTCAGCTGCTGGCACTGGCTATTTACTTCCCCTTAGTTGACCAGAAGATCTTGAAAGATGGAAAGCTCTCGCAGGTGGGTCATGTAGGATCAGCTTCCCTGTTTGCTTATGAAAAAGGCATTTCTGGCTCCCGGGTGAAACTGTAGTTAATTTCACTCTCCCGGTGCCCTGAGCTTCGAGGAGACAAGAGGCCTTTTGTGTTCCTGCTGTCTGCCTGCGTCCTCCTCCTCGTCCTCCTTTTTTTTCCTCTGTCTCACCCTTGCCTTAACTACTTTTTCCTTCACGTAGTCCTGGATCTCCAAACTTCGTCCAGATGTAATTTAACAGTTCTTAATCGCATACCAACTTGCATACAAGACTTTGCATAAGTTGAGGGACGCCTCTGACGACGTCTCCTCTCATCTCTTCATGTGGATTCCCTGGTGGATAGGCCAGCCCAGGCATTCGAGGCAATCAGATGATGACTCAGTTTACAGAGATAACAACTGTTCAGAGTCTAAGAGAATATTTTGTTTGGAGCGGAAGCTGGCATCCCCCTTTCCTGACACATCTTTGGCGCTCGAGATAGCGAATTTCTGGGTCGGGAGGCAGAGGCCAGCCAAGTGATGATGTGGATTTGGTGACAACCTGTACTGAAACACTCACTTGCTTCGCTTGATGGATTATTTTTTCAATCAACTTTCAGGGAGTTTTGCCTAACTTTTACAGCCTAAGAGAGTAAGAAAATGTTTTTTCAGCTTTCTCATTTTTGTTCCATTTTTATTTTTCAAAATTGGGATAGGGCTGCCCTCTAAGTATGAAGTACATGATTTTGTTTTTGTTTTTTTTTTTTATAAGTAGCTAAATTATATACAATTGTAGTATAATTTTTCTCATAGCACTGAAATATGTTGTGGCCAGTTCTGTAATTCTGAAGCACTGTTTTTGTAAAACCGAACAGCAGTGTTCTTTCTTTTTTCCTTTTTAGTGTATGTCTCGTTGATGGGACTTGGGAAAGGCATAGGGGTACCATATTTCTAACTAAAGACGTGGTGTGAAAAGAGCACATCCAACAAATCAGAGTGAGTGAAATTTTAAGCACTTACGGAGGAGTGGAGAAAACAGGACTTTATCTGTTTTAAATACATTCCCTGATAAGGACTATTGGAACAATAGAATTGTAAACTTCAGTGTGCTTTTTGGAAAGGTGTTTTACAACACACAGATAAAGAGATATCATTATATATCAGCACGAAAGGGAGCATAATACCATTAAAGGAAAAAATGGAGTTTAGGGAATGACATGATTTGGTTCTGTTAGTTTGATTACTTTGATTCTGTTTTTGAAAAGTATTCTTCTTGAAGCTTTTAACATAACCAAGAGTTTGTAATTGGCGTCTCTGGCTGTTTCGTGGGTGGGCTCTACTTACGTGGAGTCTGATAGGGTGTCAGGCACACGGCAGGAGCTCACATATCCATGGTGCTTGTAGCTAGAGAGACCAGCATGGTTGCTACCGGTATATATACCAGGGAGTAAGTCTTGGTTGCCTTTTGTTCGTGGAGTTAGTTTGCTGTTTGTCACTGGGAAGTGTACGGAGTTTGATTACAGTCTGATCCTCTTGCATTTTGCATCTATGTGGAGAGGACAGGAGTAGTCTTCAGGGTGTACACTGTCTTGTTTTTCTGTTGGAACAGAGTCCCTGATTTGCCTTAATTAGTCCTCTAACAATCTACAAAGGTCAGCGCCAATTGCCTGTTCATTTACATTTGTAATTGTGATGGCTTCTGATTACATATTCCTTGCCCTAGTCCTTCCTTGGAGTATGTGCCTGTGTGTCCTCCCCTCCCCCTCCTCCCACACCCCCGCACACGCACCAGGCCATTGTGGAAGCCACGGATCTGACTCCCCGTACAAGAAACCTTGGTGGTGAGGACCCGGCCTTCTCTCCAACTTCAGCGTCTATTCTAGAAAGACATCTTCAAGAGGTTATTGCTTCTAAGTTAGGAATATGATGAAGCCAGAGTCAGGCAAGCAAATTACGTCGATACCAGGCAAGAAATCTGAGAGCCATTATCTAGGAGCCTTCTTGAACTGGGTAATTAAGGGCAATTAAACTTTTCTGCTTGCTCTCTGCAAAATATGCTGATTATCTGGTCTGTTGGAAGGTGGACACGTGCAAAGTGCAGTTTTGCTGCTGTCCCGTGCCCCTGGTCTGGAAGGGTCTCTCCAAAGAGGATAGGACCACCCCATTGTTGTCGCTTGGGCAGTAGGTCCAGAGTCTCCAACCTCCCGTGTAATCTGTTTTCTCTGTCTTCTCCAGGACAGACTAACATCCATACCAAGACATTGACCTTTTATTTATTCTTTTTTAAGATTTTATTTATTTACTTATGAGAGACACAGAGAGAGAGAGAGAGAGATATTGAGGGGGGCAGGCAGAGACACAGGCAGAAGGAGAAGCAGGCTCCATGCAGGGAGCCTGACATGGGACTTGATCCCGGGTCTCCGGGATCAGGCCCCGGGCTGAAGGTGATGCTAGACCGCTGAGCTACCTGAGCTGCCCGGACATTGACCTTTTAGAAGTTATTTAAAATCTGGCTGCAGTTGGCCAAGTTCAGTGATTCTCACCACCGTTTCATATTCTAGATCTGCCATTCACCAGTTAATTTGTTTTTATGGGATGATCAAAGCTACCAGGGGTTGGTTGGTTTGTTTTATATCAGTATATAAAACTAGAGCATATATTGCCCCGTACAGTGGGCTGTACACATGGCCACATGCTGCTGGGCTCTGTAGCCTTGTTCCTGGTTGGTGGCTCTCGGTTGTCCTCCATACTGTCCTCTTAGGGAGGTAGCAGACTGTGCCTTCGTGGCCACCCAGTGCTGTCTGTTCTGAGAGGCAGCAAAAGCATGGCCACTCCCTTCCAGGGAGGGTAATAATAAGGGGCACTGCAAAAGAAAAGAAAGAAAAGAAAAAAGGCACCTGTTGGTGGTTATTGGAATTAGGAGAGATGTACACGTGTGTGTGTGTGTGTGTGTGTTGAGGGTCAGCATTGGGTGTTGCCCTGTTTAAGGGAGCCCCAAAACACAGGAGCCCCCAGGGGAGACTTAGAATGACATACTATACCAAGTGTTATTTTAATGAAACCTTTATGCCAACTCACCTTTGAAAATGGATGTCCAAGGAACTTGAAAGTGTGCAACATGACCTTCAGTGAACATCGGTTGTTAGCCAGCGAGTGGGTGTTCTGTACCTGGATTTCATTCGAGGGGAGGGACCTTGTGATGACAATTATCACAGGAGATGGCAGCCGCATCATGTGTGCATATCCCTCATCTCGGTCTCTGCACTTAATACCTTTTGGGTTGCCCAAATGTATTTTTCAAGAGCAATAATGACTTGTATTTGTTTTGCCTTTATAAATGTGCAAAGAATCCCTTTCTTGGGCTACTTACATTCTATATTAAACTTGTTCCTGACCTTGGTTGGGGGCCGGGAAGGAAAATAGAACATGCATCTCTTTGCTTACAGAAATAGCTCAAAGGCTTCTCAGACTTAGAGATGTTAAGGAACCCCCTTCAAACTGTGACCCAATTATGAGAATTATAGCCACATATGATTTTTTTAAACATTGACTAGAAGTGAAAAGTTTTGTGTCCTTCCAAATCTGTATAAGCACTGTCCATAGCTCCCTGATTGTTGGGTTTCTAGATTCCTGAGAGCAGCAAGGCAACTCCTCTACATTCGTTGCCTGCCTGTCCAGTATTATAGTAGCTATGGCTACATGTGGCTGTTGAAGTTTAAATCAATTAAAGTCAAATAAAAATTTAAAATTCAGCCTCTGTGTCATCCTAGCCAAATTTCAAATGCTTAATACGACATGTGGCTCCCAACTACCTTGGTGGAAAGTACAGGTTCAAAGCATAGTTGGGAAGGTTCTTTTGGACGGTGCTGGATCCTCACTGGCATCCCTCGGATTTCTGACAGGCCCAGGCTGGATTTGAGCTGCATTTTTCTATAGCGTTCTTCAGCTTCCATTTTAAAGAGCATGGTGCCCACCCACACTACCTGCTTTCGGTCATCCTGGGTGGGTATATTCTTTATTGCTTTCCCATCTCTCTTTCTGCTGCTTTTTCCCAGTATGAGAGCAGATAGGCTTCAGATAGGCACGTAAGCGTCTTAGCGGTGTTGAGGGAGTTTGACCAGGCTTTCTCAAGATGCATCTTTCAGAGTACATGCTGACGGGCTTTTTATGGTTCACACCTCAAGACTATCTTGAGACCTTTGGTGTATATGTTAACAAAAGGAGCTATTGATTGCTTTTTAAAAGATCCTTGACCTTTGCTCTAATTAGAATATTAAAAATTGGACCGTGTGTGATTTTTCTTGGAACAAACCTGTTGTTTTAACTTAAAATTTTAGCTCAAACTGTCATCTTCTTATAAAGTCAAAAAAAAAAAAAAAAAAGAAGAAGAAGAAGAAGAATCTGTGTTCTTTTCTTCCACTGTTTTCATTGGTTTAAAATCCTGAGTATAGGACAGAGTTTTTCCTTCTGGACTGCCTTAGTTTGCTTCGGGCTGCCACACCAAAATACCATGGACTGAGTGGCTTAACCAAGAGAAATTTGTTTTCTCCAAGTTCCGGAGGCTGGGAGCCCAAGATGCAGTTATTGGCAGGTTCTATTTCCCCCGAGGTGCATCTGCCCGGCTGCGAGGCTGCTGCCGCCTGTTCCCACGTGGCCCTTCCTGTGTGTGCACCTCCCCGGTCCTCTGCACGTCGAGCAAGGACACCAGGCAGGCTGGCTCAGGGCCACCTGAGCGGGCTCCTTGTGCTCAGTCGTCGTTTCAGAGGCCCTCTCTCCAAACATAGTCACACCTGAGCAGCTGGCTTAGGGCTTCAATGTCAGAGTTGTGGGGGGACACAGTTCTGCCTGTCGCGTGGGCTTTCTGAGGACCCCCAAGGCCTGTGGCAGATTACTTTCCCCTTGGCCCTTTGGAGGGGAGGGGGGGGGAGAGTAGAGGTGGACGCGGAGGTGGGGGGAGGCCTGCCTGTCCCCCACGGCTCCCACCCTCCATCCTCGTTGAGGCCCCGGCATGGCAGGACCCAGGGCCAGCTCCCTGGAGGAGACTCCGGAGGAGGGTGGAGGTGCCCAGGACCCTTGTCAGCTCAGGAGCACCATGCCCGCAGAGCCCGCGTCACCGGGGTCCCTTGCCTGTCCCGGCCCAGCCCCTTGCACACCGGGGAGCCCGGGACAGCCGGCCCAGTGCCCTGTGCAGCGAGGCTCTCCAGCTCCGGAAACCTGCTCCCAGGTCTCAGCACCAGTAAAAATCGTCCTTGGGGGGCGCTCCTTGTGGGGCTTGGGGAGAAGGTTTGGGCAGGAGGGATTTATAGCCATAGCGACTCCTTACCATCGCCCACTGGTGCTTTTGGGGGCGAGCAACACTCACTGGGTTTGTGGAGAGTGTTGGGTAGCTCTGGTTTTTGTTTGTTTGTTTTGTTTTCTGTTGGGGTAAATGCCCCCAGGGCCTTGCCATATTCTATGACTTGTTATGGTGGACAGTTCTGTAGGGTGTCCGTTGGTTGGGCTTCCATCCAAAGGATTTAGATTGCTGGAAGTACCCGAAGGATGTTTATTCTTTGCTTTCACCCTCTTCCGTGTTGAATACTCCATGCTTGATGCTATAGGAAGGACCCAGTGCAGAGGTTTTCAGCCTTCATAACTTGCATTTAGGGCCTATCTCCATGTCTGTAAGGCAGGCGCATCCTCATCCCCAATTCCGATCTCAGTAAACATGAGCCGGGGATGCAGGCTTTAAAGCCAGCCTCCAGAAGGGTCTTCCTTTACTGCAGTAGCATAAAGCAGAAGCTCTTCACCCCTTCACAGCCGACTGTCGATGTCTCGAGGCTCTAGGTTCCCAATGTTCTGGGCTGTCTGTGCTCAGTGCCCTGTGGGACTCGCGGCTGCCATATTGGACACTGCAGACAGCAGACATTTCCTTCCCAGCAGAATGTTCTCATGGACAGTGCAGCTCTAGACAGCATCAAGGCTGCTGTCGGAACCAACGCTCAGGGCGATGCTCTACCTGCTGTGTCTTCCCTCATTGCTGTGGGTTGGCTGACTCATCCAAGGGATAAGTAGTGCTTTGCCCCAGGGACAAGGCTTTTGATATCTAGAAAGGAATGTGGTCCATTGCTGGATTCTCAGTATGGAAAGGAAGAAGCCTGTAAGACTGAGGTGAGAGAAGGGGCCACAGTGATTTGTGACTCTGCACACATCAGAGTGCAAGCCTGGGTCTCCTCTGATGCTTAGCAGTGGTTTACATGGTCTTCCTAACTTTCAGAGTCCTCTGTGCTTCTCTTGTGTGAGTTGGTTCCAAAAGCATCGAGAAACCCCCAGGAGTGGCGAAGGTAGCTCTAATCCGGTCAGCTGGGGAAGGGGTCTTCGCTGGAGTGGTTCCAGTCCGTCACCAGCACAAGAACCTTGTGAGACCCTGGTGTGATGGGGATGTGGCCATCCACATCCTGGCCATCTGCCATGCAGACTGCTGTCCACCCCAGGCATTTTTATGGTAATAACTGGAATTTTGTAGTAGACATTAGCTGGAATTTGGCTTGCTGGGTCTTGAATGATTAACAAAGCAACAGCAAAGGCTCTTTGGCAGTACAAATCAGAACAAAATAAAGACCGGGCCACAATTTTTTAAAAAGAGTGGGAAAAGGACGCCTGAGTGGCTCAGTGGTTGAGCGTCTGCCTTTGGCTCAGGGCGTGATCCCAGGGTCTGGGATCAAGTCCCACATCGAGCTCCCTGCATGGAGCCTGCTTCTCCCTCTCCCTGTGTCTCTGCCTCTCTGTCTCTGTGTTACTCATGAATAAATAAATAAAATCTTTAAAAAAATAAAAAGGGTGGGACAGTTTGGAAGGTACAAGGAGGATGGGCATGTGCTAAAGACTTGGGAAACGAAGAGGTGAAGATACGGTGTAGGTAGGGAAAAGACCGGATTTGACCTTTCTTGGTTTTAGAAGAGAACTGTGGCTGGTGAAGATGTGACTGATTTGAGTCCAGAAGTCAAGTCCTTTAGCCCTGCAAACACAGACGTGTTCTTAGTATGGCCAGGCACCTCTCTGGGCTCTGGGGAGGCTGCCAGCAGGAGGAGAACACAGAGCCCGGACTTTCCCTCCCGTTGAGGGAACAGACACCAATAAACAGATACAGAACATCAGGTGTGCAAGGTGCTGTAAGAATAGAGCCGGGCGGGGCTGAGTGAGATAGTAGAGTTGTTTTTATAAGGTGCCCTGGGAAAAGTCTCTCTGGAAAGGCGACCTTGGAGCTGAGGAGGAAGGCATGAGTGAGAGCCGTCCTGGCAGAGGCCCAGCGAGTGTGAAGCCCCTCAGCTGGGGTTGGAGCAAGAGGGCAGGCAGAGGGCTTGGCGCGGAGGCTGGCTGCTGGGAGATGTGGTTCAAGCAGCCCCATCCCTTGGGCCCTGGCCAGGCGTGGGGTTTTGAATTTTGCCCCCATCAATATGGGGTCATTGGCAAGGTCTGCGTAGGGGAGGCGACAGTGTGTGACTTACACTACTAGTCAGGTTGCTATGGAAATTTGCATGTCCAGCAGAGTTCAAATATGAGTTGTGTCCTTCCCCATCACCCCGCCGGGCAGGGAGGAAAGGGGTGACTGCAAGTAGAAGGGGTGCCACTGACCCTGAACTGCCCCGAGGCTGCTCCTGGGCCCCAGCATAGCACTTTGCCATCCTCTGCCTTAGCCCCGAGGGTCAGCAGCTTTTTTCTCCAAAAACAAAATCCTTAACTGGTGACTCATCCTCTAAGTGTGAAGCACAGGAAAGACTTGTCCTTTTGACTTGAGGATGCGTTGTCTCTACTACAGTGTAAACACCAAGCACAAGAATGAGAAACTGTCTCTGGGCAGGGTGTGTGTTAGGATGACCAAGGCAGAGGATCAGAACCTCCCATCTCCTCCCACCCTCCACCTTCTTTCTGATGGGCACTGACGGTGCACAGAACCTGGTGGACAGGATTGCCATGTGCATTTCTTTCTTTCTCTCTCTTTCTTTCTTTCTTTTTTTTTTTTAAGATTATTTATTTATTCATGAGAGATACAGAGAGAGAGGCAGAGACACAGGCAGAGGGAGAAGCAGGCTCCATGCAGGGAGCCTGATGTGGGACTCGATCCTGGGTCTCCAGGATCATGCCTTGAGTGGAGGCAGATGCTCAGCCATTGAGCCACCCAGGTGTCCCAACCATGTGCATTTCTAAAGCAAGAATTTCATTTCACTGCCTGCTGCTGTACTCTAAACAGGACTCAGTGCCCCGACACCTTTGTCATCTTGATGTCTTCGCTGCTGCATGTCCAGAGGTCATTATCCCACTCAGGGGGGCCAGTGACCCAGCTCTGATTTGCGTGCCTACGCAGCCTTTCACAGCCAGGCCTGATCTAATTCCACAGCCATTTTATTCTCGGCGGACATGTGCCCGGACCCCAGGCGGGTCTGAAGACTTCCTCAGAACACATAAGACCAGGGAGATTTGTGCCATACTGTACTGTTTTCTCTGGGCTTTGCTTTAATCAGGAATGCAGACTGGTGTGTGTTTGTGTGTGTTTCCAGTAGATGGTATGCAGACACGGGGCTTTTGGTCCCTTTTGTAAGACACGGGACCAAGTTTTACATGGCCAATTGGGGAATTGTGACTCATTTTCAGTAGCTGTTTTAGGGCCACTCCAGCCCCCTCTGGGTGCCTTCCCCTTGGCATTGTCAGGCTCATGTTGAAAGATCCCTGGAGGGAAGGATGTTGGTATGTATCTTGGGTATTTGGAAAGAATTTTTCAGCCACACCTGGCTGCCGTGTGTGAGGACAAATTTAATTTATTTTAAAAATCTGGCCACAGGCGGTCTGTTCTGTTTGTTTCTTTGGTGGGGGGGGGGGGGGGGGTGAATGGGAAGAGGAGCAGCAAGCTATGGTTTGCGTTTGTTTTCTTCCAGATTTGACCAGCCAGCAGGAGAGATAATCTCTAAAGGATATGAAAGGTTTAATCATTTTAATTTTGTTTTTATTAAAGTTTATCATAACTTTTTTTTTTCCCCAACATGCCCTGGAAGAACAGAAGGGAGACAAGAGGAGGTAACATAAATATACACAAACCCTCAAGCATTTGGTTCATAAAACTCTCTAATGGGCGGCACCACGTGGGGAGGAGGTGGTTGGAAGGCTGGGGACATCGGGCTGACCAGGGCATGCTGTGACAGCCCCAAAACGTGGCTGGCATCTCAGAAGCTCCCCGTCCACCTCCAGCACACGCTCAGTGCAGGGAGCTCACGGCTTTCATTGCGCAGAAAGAGCACCAGCGCCAACTGTTGTCCTGTTCTTAGTTCTCAAGTGGGCCGGATCCCTAAGCCGTTTCTAGCTGGAGAAGGCCACACGAACAGAGAACAAGAGAACGTGCTTCTGTTAGACTCCTCTAACCCCGTATCGTAACAGTGAAATACTGAAACCTGGAGAACACGAAGACTTGCTTTAGGCCAAAACCTCTGATGTGGCGTGCTTGCGTTTTATGAAACACCAGCAGTCTTTAGTGTTTGAATAAGCCTGTCCCATAAATTATGGTAAAGCAGAGCAGATAGGATCCTAGTTTAACAGTTCTTCTGGCTCATTTTCCCCGTCGGGCAGTAAAGTAAGTTTGTGTCAGAGTTAATTGACGTGGCCAGTGTGGCCAGGGTGAGGGCTGGAGCCACTGCAGCCCCGCGCCGGACCCCGTCCTCTGTGGCTCGGAGCAGGGGCATGAGTGTCAGGGTGTCAGAGTCCTGCTGCCGAGACCCGATGGGCCGGGGCATACCCCCCCGGGATGAAATCCCGCTCGCCGCTCCGTTCTCACGAAGCCTGGAAGCTCCACTTGCCCACGTCGGCCGTTTCTTTAAGCAGCAGGATTAAAGCTTTGTCATCTCGTTAAACCTGACGACGCAGGTAGTTCACCTTCACTGAGGCCTAATATCTGCGGGTCTTGAAGTGTTGGTGCATTAGAGCTTCGAGTACTCGGTCTGCTGTTTCTCTGGGGGAAATGGTTTGTTCCTCGGGGGCAGCTGTGATGCCAGTCCGTGCACCGCGCGTAAACCGCCCCGAGGCTTCTGCCAGCTGCTGCGTGAGTCAGCGGCCTGGTCCCAGCAGGCTTTGTGGTCGTGGGTTCCGTCAGGGTTCCCTTGGGGGCTGGGGACCCCCTGGGCTTCTGGGCTGTGCCTGGTGGTGCCGGGGCTTCCACGAGGAGGCATGTTGGGGGGAAGGCTTCCCTGCAGGGCTGCGTCCACACCCGGCCAGGGCTCCCCACTGGGAAAGAGACCCAGACCCAGACGCCGCTCCAGGCTTGCAGGCATCTGCCACGCCCAGCTGGCCGTGTTCCCGACGCGCGAGTGTGCCAAGCAGTCTAGCAGCCTGGGACTTTGGAATTCTTTTATGGGAGTAACTCGAACCAGCGAGGGGCAGCTTTCTTGGTCACTCTCAGCTGGAGTTGTAGGAACAGTGGAAGCGAACAAACGCCCATACCTTTCCCCGCGGGCTTATTGACTAGGGCTGGCTGTCCCCAGGTTAGGCCGCCCTCACTGCCGGTCCCCTGTGCTGGGCTTCTGTCTCCGGTTGATCACAGAAAATCTGGTTTGTATAGGAGGGCTTGATCCTGTATTTTTTGAAGTTAGATAGACTACGAAGATCGTAGTAGGTGGGGAGACAAACAGACAAAACTACTATTTTATCGTAGCATTCAGCTGTGACTTACAGGGACACCCCGAGAGTGGCATCAATGAATTAGAGTTTTCGTTTTCCTTGGCATACTGACTTGAGAGGCACACAGTCCAGTGCAGGAGGGAAGGCCCCACAGGATGAGTAGGGACCCACCTTCCTTCCATGTGTCCAGACGGCCCTGGTGGCTCCAGCACCAAGCTTCTTCTTGCATCTCATTGCCTGGAACTTGGTTGCATGACTCTTCCCACGCAGTGGAGCCTGGAAGATGCAATTCTTAGCTGGAGGTACTGCCTCCCCAAATAAAATGAGTGCTCTGTTCACAAGGAAGAGCAGTTATTACGAAGGCAATTAGGAATCTCTGCCATGCATCTTTTAAAGATAAGGAGAGGATTAAGTAAACTGTTATGATTATGTGGTGGAAATCTGGATAGCCATTAAGAATGTTCTTGATTAATATTTAAGGATGTAGAAGCAGTTCAATAGACAGAGACGCAAGTCACGAGATCCTATGTGGTTGTCCTAGTTTCCTTTAAAACATATATAAATATACTGAGATGGTTATGGGTGATTTTTATTTCCTTCATACTTTGTGTGTGTGTGTGTGTGTGTGTGTGTGTGTGTGTGTGTTTTCAAGATTATCAACAATTGGCACTTACAGCTTTTACGATGGGGGAGGGCGGGAATAGCAAACTTTAAGTGTAAAGAGTAGAGAAGTTGGTAATTACTACCTCACATTTGAAATACACTTGATGGAAAAAATAAAATGAGTAATAAAGGGGAAAATCTATAAACACGTAATGATAATGGGATGGTGATGGGTAACGGTAGTGCTATGGATTCATCAAGAACAAATCCCATCATCCTAATAAGATGAAATGAAATAATGTATGTGAATTCTCATTGAAACGGGAAGCTGTATTGTACAAGTGCAAACTTATATTCTGGGGACTCTCAGTGTACTTCGGAAATACTCACCTCCCTCTCTAAGCATTTTTTCTCAAGGTTACTCAGTGGTAACTCTCTTCCTCGTTCTTGCATTGGAAACTCTGGAGATGTGTGGAGCTTTGCAGCTGTTTCTTATGCACCTGTTAGTTGTAAACACTAGTGTCTGTGAGGGATTATAAGAAAATAGAGAAGTGATCCCACCTATGATCTTTTTTTGGTGATAAGAGACACACACGGACACACACAAGATTTAACAGGGTTCAAGATGACCCACTGTAATTACCACATAGTAGGTCATGGCAATAAATATCCTGCAATTCTTGAGTAACTGGGGAAACTCTGAGGAGCAGGCTAACCTGTTCCTGGAAGATGAAATGGGTGGGAGCAGGCGGAGGAAGAGGACCCAAGGGCGTGGGATGAAGTGCATGGGTTTGGATGAGGGGTTCAGGAGCCGGTGAGCAGGTAATTCTAGCTGGAGAGAGGATGTAGGGCCAGCATCAGCATCAACAATTGGAGTCCCGTTTTCTTCCATCGTTTGTCTCTAGCTTCCTCTCTTTCCCCTCCACCACGATTAGTCTGCTCTTTTGAAAGACAAATAGGATTACAAGTGTGAATATCATAGACTTATTAAAAACAAACATATAAAAACTCCCCTGTTCCACAATCTGATCAGACTCAGAGCCTAAAGAGAAATTTTCGCATGTTGGAACCCGACTAAAATGACGACTAATAAATAGGAATAATGTATTGATTTTTGGGCTACTGTGTGGAGGGCAACTCCAAGTGCTGGGGACAGCTCTGTTTTTATTTAATATTTTCATTAGTCATTTGAAAACAATAAATAGTAAATGAAATTTCCATATAGTCTAAAATGCTTCTGTAGTAACGTGTATGATTACAAATATTTAACAATAGGAAAATTAAGTAATTGCACTAGGGGTGTTAGGAATCTTACTCTATTTCATTTTAAATTTGCATTTAAATTTTTTTTATTTTGATATAACTTTAGGCTTACAGAAAAGTAAAGAGTAAAAGAATTCTTATAAACCTTTATCCAGATTCCCCAAATCTTAACTTTTACTGCATTTGCTTTACCAAGCTCTCTGTTTCACACCCTCTCATCCTCTACATACATGTGTAAAATGTATATGCGGTTATGCACATTGTTATTGTTCCTCTTGCTCATTTCAGCCATGGTGCCCTTTGATCTCTAAATATGTTAGTGTGTATTTCCTAAGCACAGGAACACAGTCTTAAATAACCACATGGAAATTACCCAGATCAGAAAATAGCATTGATACAAAACTTCTTGGCAATCTACAGATCTTGCTCAGCTTTTCCCAGTAATGTCCTTTCCATGAAAAGAAAATCCCAGATCACTGGTTGCATTCAGCTGTCCTCTCCGATGCCCTGTAATGGGGAATAGATCCTCAGTCTTTCCATTTTTCTTTCACACTCTCAAAATATTTGATGATGAATACAGGTGCATTATTATGTAGAATGTCCTTCAATTTGGGTTTGTCCGGTGTTTCCTTATGATTGGAATCAGCCTTTGTGTTTTGGTAGAAATTCCAAAAAAGTGGCATCATGCTCTTTTGAGAGCATCCTCTGACAGAGGGACATGATATGGATTTGTCTCTTCATTGATCACTTAGTTATAGTGATATGTGATAGTTGATGTTGAAGCTTGTGTAAAGTAAAAGATGGAGGAGGCTCTGGGCTAGTGGAATGAGGGTTTAAGAGTGAGGCATTTCCTGCTCTTTAGGTAGTTCTATCTGGAAGAAATCGGGAGAAAGTAGCTAAGTATGACTGCAAGGTGCCTGGTGTGGGTACCGAGGTGGGTTCTAATGCTCCAAGTGGGAGAGACTAAGTTGAGAAGCCAGTGTGGGCAGAAAAGAGCATGAAAAGGATGTTATTATTGAAGCCACACATTCTTCCCTCATCTCCCACTTTTTTAAGGAAATATATCACTTAACTGGTGCCACAGAGTCTTACACATAATTATAATTATGTGCTGTTTATTTATCTCATATTGTTCCAGAAAGGTTTGATAGCCTCATTTGGCTGACTATTTAACATCTTCTTACTCTTCATCCCCATAATCTTAAACCTCCACAGAGCGGGCGGTGTTTCTTAGGCCACTGTGATCGGTAGCACCTGACCCAGGACCCATCCTGTTGATCAGTAGCTCAGCCAAGGCCATGCTTCTTTGGGTGCCGTCTTGCTAGATTCCTATGGGCCCTGCAGTGGGCTCTGAGACGCCCTGTCCCACACACTTACTCTGTTCTGTCCTCTTTGCTGTTGTTATCTCTGTCCTGGTCCACAATCATTGCACCCTTTTAATGACTAGTGAGAAGTAGCCCAGAAAAACCTGGAGAGGTTGGTGCATGGACCAGGGTTATCCTTAGAAAAGGAAAACTGCCACCTTGAGAAACAAATGCCTCTTTTGTTTCCTGAAAAAGTTCATGCTCTTTCTGGGTCTCTTGCCTTTTACCTTGGCCAGAAAGTGGACAGGAAATGACTGCAGGAGCAAAAACAGATAATCCAACCAAAGAACTGTGGATTCTAGGTTTCAGCTGGTGTCAGCAATAAATGGAAGAGGAGTCTGACGGCTCCTTGACTTCAGAGGGCACTAGCTCATCGGATCGCTCCTGACGGTCTTCAGATTTGGGCGTGTTTTGTCTTCCCAAAGAAGTTTCATGTGTCTTTCTATCCTCTGGATAGAAGGGGTTGTTGCGGGGGAGTGTCGGGGTGGGGGACACACAATTGAGAAACAGTCCTTGTCTTCCTACTCTGGATTCCACGAAGTACACCTCTTTGTTTGATACCGTGCATATTTCCAGGGTTCTGGTGTCTGGGTGATGCCATTCTGGACTTTGCCCTACCCTGCTTCAAAAGTGCTGGTTTTTCTGAATTTAGTGTAACTACTCAGGGTGTTCTCATAATATGCTACCCTGCCATCTCTTGCTTTGTAGAATAGAATTAAGGGTGTGCTCTCTCAGCAGGGGCAAGGATGACAGGTTTCTGGTATGTTCGAGGCTGGTGGTGAGATGCCAATGGATGATCTCATGCTGGGTTAGTGACACTCAACACTGGACCCTCCATGTCAGTTTTGCTCAGCTCATTGCTGGGAAACATTCATGTCAATGAATTTTTAAATTCATTTTTAATTAGTGTATAGGCAGCTCCCCTCCAAAAGGGAAAAAGCGGTACATGCTTATTATGTCTTAAAATGCCATGTGTGTACGAGGGGTTGAGAAATCACACAGCCCATGAGTACAAGACTTCCGCCTCTCCAAAGATAATGACCTTTCATATTTGCAGAACTTCCTTCCAGAAAGACTGTAATTTACGGAATGTGGCTATTTATTGCTTATTCTCTCATTGCCAGATCATTTTTTGACATCAGGTAAAGCCGTGATGAGGTTAGTGGGTTTGGGCCTGTGTCGGTGATGGATAGTGCAGCCTGGTTTGGCTCCATGAAAAACCGTCACTCCTTGACATTGAATGTGTTCAAAAAGGTGAAATCACTTAGAAGACCCCCTAGAATAGACTGGAAGGGCCCGTACATGCCCTCAGACATTCTGCTGTGACCCGGAGTCCATCCCATTTTCCTCTGCGGCCCGTCAACTCTGAGGAAACCCCTCTTTGGTCCTTTCCCATGCAGTGAACATTGGCAACTCTCCAATCAGACCTGGTTGTAAGAGCTTTTAAAAGTTACGTGGGAGTTTAGATCTTGGCTTTTCTGAACTGGCTGACATTGGTCGAGTTATATCCCCCAGAGATTCGTGACCTTTTCAGGTGGTCTGATGAAGGAAATGATCCTTCACCTGAGAAAAAGGCATGCATACAAACATTTTTGCACATTTACTTTGGACTCCCGACTGCGCACCTCTAAAGCATCAGTTCTCTCATCTGTGAGAGGGGGTGGCCACGCACCTCTTGGGGGTCGGTCTCATTGATTCTCATATGACAGGTAAGTGAGAAAATGTACGTCAAAGTGCCTCTTGTAGCCTGAAGCCTGGCACATTCTTTCTGAGCTTCAGCCTCTCCCATTTCTCTCCCTCTCCTGTTCTCTCTCTCTCTCTCTCTCTCTCTTTTCCAAGTGCAGTGCCTTGACCTACAGTACATTTGGAGGGAGAAAAGTTAGGCTCATTTCATTTTTGGAACACTTGCTAGGACAGAGGCCTGCCAGATTTTCATTTTATCTGTCCACAATGATTTCTTTGTTCCTTTTTTCCTCCCTCCACTTTGGGCTTCTCATGGCCGGAAGCTTCACATTATCTTTCTGGT
This sequence comes from Canis lupus familiaris, assembly GCF_011100685.1. Taxonomy (NCBI): domain Eukaryota; kingdom Metazoa; phylum Chordata; class Mammalia; order Carnivora; family Canidae; genus Canis; species Canis lupus. The sequence goes on along the minus strand of NC_049226.1, from coordinate 79,108,725 downwards.
CTGAGCGTCAGTATACTCGCTTCCTTCCCGTGGGAGGGGTCCCGTGCTGGTTGAGCTTGGGGAAGCCCTGGGTCTGCCTCTCCCACTTACGGTTGCCTCGGAGCTTTGCAGAATCTTCACGATGGCATTTCCTCTGTCCTTGGGGGCAAGGGAAGCCCTGCTCCAGATTCCATGCTTCAGACAAGCACGAGTAGCCTAACTACGTCCTTGGCCCACAGGACACTTGGCTCCCCAGGGGGCCTTCCTGGCAGATACCAGGGCCTTCATCAGTGGTGGATTCGGGAGGAGCCCACTGCAATAGTTGAAGACTTTGTTGTGGGTTGGAGGTAACCATGAACACAGTGGTGACTTGCCTCCATGGCCAGTCATAGGCAAGGAGAGGCCCTTTCCGCCTGCCTCTCTTTCTCTTTCCTGTACCCCACCCTATAGACAGAGGGTCTTGACTCCAGCCCTCAGATCGGGACATTGGGTGGGGACAAGGTCCGAATTCATTTTTGGCGCTCTCTAGAGAGCAGTCGGGGCTCTGGTGCCAAGAAAGGTTTGTGACAGCCCAGGTGGCTGGCATGACCCAGCATGGAACCACTTTGAGGGGAAGGCTCATCTGAAGACCCGTGGCCTAACTCAGGACCTAGTGTGCTTGTTTGTGAAGTGGGGGCCCTTGGTGAGATCATGCCACAAATGCCTTTTCCCCGTCAGCCTGCCTGGTCCTCAGGCCGGTCCTCGGTCTTGTTGTTTGATTCCAGCTCTGCCTGGATACGTGTTGGTCCCCTGAGAACACTCGGTGGTAGGAGTACTTCAAGTCACAGGTTCATTTTGAGAATGTGAAAAACTCTTTTAGGTTCTTATGCTCACGTTCCATTTTTTATATAAAATAGTTCACAGAGGTAGTTGAGCTGGCTGTTGCCAGCCTGAGGGTAGGAAAAAATACAGAATATATTCTAGGATATTCTGGTAGGCAGACAGATGTTCGTCTCACCTAGCATCTGCTCAGGATCTCTGAGCTGGAGATACACTCACCCTCATCTTCATTCTTATCCTTAGGATTCCAGAGACCGTCAGTTTTCAGCCCACATCATTGTGACTCAGAAACTGAACACCACTTCCATTGGATTGCCATAGGTTCTATCTTCAGACTGAAACATCTGGATATTTCCAGACAGCTTCCCATGTGGGTGACTGATGGCTTTAATTCTTGGTTCAGATTCTGAGTTACGCCACAGCTGTTGGAGCTGGAATGGGTAGCCCCAGTGTATATCACCAGTGTGACTGGGGACATGGGTGGCTGAGGAGAGGCTCAGGGGAACATGGGCCACCTGAGAGGTCAAGCACCTCTCTGCCCTCATGAGTTGGCACTTCATCCACAGGTTTATAGGAAGCTTTCAAAGTTTTATGCATGTTCATGACAACCTGTTTCCAAGATCTAACATTTAAACTATTGGAGTGGCATGGGAATACTTTGCATCTTTCTGAGACATGGGGTAAGCACCCCCTCACAACCATGTACAAATACATGGGAGCGTAGTACCTTGACTTACTACTAAATAATTGATGTGGCTGTGTGTGTACACGTTCCGTGTATGTTTTATAATGTGTATTTAATGCAGCTTCCTCTGTGCCACGCATATCTGAAGCCTTGCAGGCATGATCATGAACATGGGTGACACATTGAGGGCCTAGCTGGTGCAAAGGTCCTGGGGCAGTAGGATGGCCAGTGGGGTGGGCGTGTCCTGGGAAACAGGAGGCAGGTAGCAGAGGTCACTAGACCCACCTCTGGAAGCAGAGCCCAGAGTTTGGGGTTTTTTGAATGCTCTGAGAGGAGTTTAAAAGTGGCTTGGGATGGTTGGACTCACCCACAGGTTGCATGGCTTATACCTTGTCCTACATTCCTGTGCACATAGAGGCTTTGTCTCAGGAAGTGGAAGACTCAGAAAATGAGGCAGAAAAAGTTACATCTATTCTTGTGTGAAATGTACTTAAATCATAAGTACTTTCGCGTTCTTGAATCTTCTGCATCTTGGTATGTCACTGTTTCAGACAGAGTTTTCTGTGATGTCTTCTTCTAGTCCCGGACTCTGATTTTCAGGGCAGCATTTCAATCTTCCTTAGGGGTGTTGAGTTGTTCTCTTGTTCTCATAGGACTGAAATTCTGATGGTGTAAGGAGTCATTGGTGTAGCAAAATGTGTGTGTGAGTGGAAAAACATTTTCTTTTTACGGACTTTGAGGACTAGTCCAAGATCCAAGGTAGGACTCACTTTTGCTCCCTGGGCTGCAGGGATGCCCACATGGTGGTGCTTGTGCTCACCTAAAATGGGGTGGCCTGTCTGCATCAGAGTTGCTGTCTCTTCTCGTCCTGCGGGTTAGGTTCACTCTGCACTATTACTAATGTGAGAGTCTCCACCAAATGCTTGGAGGAAAGGTCTCATGCCCCTTTGTCTTTGATGGTATTATTCTTCATGTAGAGGTTTAACTCTGCAGAAGCAGGACATGCTGTTTGACATCTGGTGCAAGACAGCCCTGTGGCCGTAGGGGATCTTAGGTACCAAGGCACTTCCGGAAGAGAAGTATAGACATACGGAGGATGGAGGACATGCCTGTCTGCCAGCTAGTGGGTTGGTGAAAGAAGGTACAAGAGAAGAGGCGTAAGTGGACTGTTTGCTGTTGGCCAGGGAGGACAAGATGAAGGGAAGTGGTGAAAGTAGTGTTTGTAATTTGGAGAAACTCTGAGAGTTTATAATCATTAGTTGATAGACAAGGGATGAATTTTCTTTCTTTTTTTTTTTTAATATTTTTTTTATTTATTTATGACAGTCACACAGAGAGAGAGAGAGAGAGAGGCAGAGACACAGGCAGAGGGAGAAGCAGGCTCCATGCACCGAGAGCCCGACGTGGGATTCGATCCCGGGTCTCCAGGATCGCGCCCTGGGCCAAAGGCAGGCGCCAAACCGCTGCGCCACCCAGGGATCCCCAAGGGATGAATTTTCAAGAGATGGCAAAGCAACAGCCAGGCTTGGGTCAGGATCTGTAAGGGAAGGGTGATGGAGGATTTAGCTAAATCCTTGCCCAGCATGTGAGGGAAGAACACAGAGTGGCAGCTCCAAAGGTGACCTAGAAGTTTGTAAATTATGAAGGAGGCAGACGGGGACAAGTTTTTGGTGTTTGTTAAATGATGAAAAAGGGAAAAAAGTGTACTTTAGCAAGTCTTTTTTTAATAGCTGTTAAATATGTGGATTGGCAGCTTCCCATGGGAACATGGAGACCTCAAGGACGATCCCCTATGAAACAGGGAAGGGCTGTTTGTGCACCGCCCCAGACCCACAGCTTTAGGGGCGACCCATGTTTTCCTCCCTGCCCTAACAGAAGATCAATTTTCCTGGATGGGAATCTGAATGTATTGAAAATAATTGGCAACGAGAGCAGCGTTAGATATGTGAGTGTGTCCCCCTGAGAGGGAGGACTCCGTCCTCAGGGAAGGGAACATGGTGCCCCAGCTCCTGGGACTCTGGCCTCCCCGTCACGCCAGGACCCACAAACATCCATCACCTCAGGAGGCACCGAAGTAAGAACTCTCCACCCCTTTGGAGACGTCCCAGTTGTGACTTTTGAAACAAGCTCCTCTTTTCCCTGTTTTTGTTGTTGGTCCCCCATTTCTGAAAACCAGACTCAGAATCTTGTGGCCTGGCGGCACAGCTGCCATCAGGAACACTGTTGCAGTTGGGTCCTCTCTAAATAAACTCCCCGGACTTCAGAAATATGAACCAGGAGTGGCCAGACAGATGTGTCCTTATGTCCATAACCAGAAGTGGCTACACCGCACTGTCCCCTTTCATCACAGCACCGTGCTGTGATCTTGCGTAGCTGGGCAAGTCTTTGTAGAGCAGAGAATGGTGCCGGCACAGCTCACATCCACCCTGGCCTCCACCTGAATTTTAGTGAAGATTGTGAGCTGCAGCCTATGGTTTCTTCTGTTGTAATGCGGAGGAATTTAAAACTATATTCTAAGTTCTTGGAGGTGTTTTTTCTCCCTCGATGGTAGAAAGAAATAAGTGGGGTCTTGTGTATGAACCAACAGATTTTTCTGGAGATTTTTTTAGCACACGGAAGCTAGGGGAAGAAAGCCGAGGTGGTGATGGGGAGTGGGGTTTTGTCTCTTGCCTCTCTTTGGCCTCACTGAGATGATAATGGTTGTCACAGAAATCCACACCCATAGACACAACCTTTGACCCATTTCCACCCACAAAGAATGGAATCCAGAGAACTTTCCTGCCTTCTGGACATGAAGAGAATGGCTGAGTTGGTAAGAGGGGAAAAAGAAAGAGAATTGGCTTAACTGTTTATTTATCTGAGCTGGTTGTTTCTAGAAAGAGTAAGTCAACATCATCTTTTTGGTAGAAATGCCCTTCCGTGGATTGCTTCGAAAGAGAAAAACAACTGAAAGATGGACGTTCTGTTCTCTTTTTTTGGAAACCTGAAGTTGTGTCTCGCCCAGTCACTGTGGGGAGGAGGGCTTGCAGACTCAGGAGCCAGCAGGGAGAGGACGCAGAGGTAGCCTAGGGATGCCCCTGCCGTGGCCGGCCCAGCCCGCCCGCCAGCTCAGTGGACGCAGCGGCGGAGCGTGAGAAGCGGGCAGAAGCTGGAGTTGAGCTGGGCATGGCCTTCTAGATTAGCTCCCTGAAACTCCCCTGTTTGGATTGGCCCGGAGCGGAGCAGGAGGCCCAGCCAGCTTTCCGAAGGGAAGCCGGCCTGCCCGTGCGTCTGCCCTCCTACCTCGTCCAGGTTGTGGCAGCCCGTGCATAAATGGGGCAGCGTGTCCACATCTCTCCTTCCCTCTGCACAAATTGGAAATGACTAACCTTGCCATATTTAGTGCAGCGCTAACGGCCACTCGCCTCTAAGGGGTAATCATGCAGGCATAAATTCGGAAAGTTGCTAAGCTATGAGCAGTCTTATGAGCATTAAAAGTGTCCTCTTTGCCAGAAAGGTCATTCATAACTTGGCTACCCCGCTGATGTACAGCCAGTGATATTGATTGATTAATGTATAAAAGCACTGGACCCATTTGCTTCTATGAAAGAGAATAAAGTGCAGTCGACCCTCTCTTTATTTTCACCTCATCCTTTTGTTTGAAGGACATTTTTCCCCTTCTTTTTGTTTTGCCGGCGAGGTTTAAGGGGGTTACAAAAAGCCAGTTTCTGCCAAGTAATGTGTTCACAAAAAGAACATTGATTCACATCACTGTCGCTTGAATTACCCTTAAAGGTTTGCCAAGGAGTTGCTCTTATATTAACCTTCTGTTCGCGAAGGAAGAAATAAATAAATAAGTCATAAAGTCAAACCCGTTGCTCTGGGTTTAGTTTTGGGCTGGCTCTCCAGTCCTCTCTTCCATGGCTGACTGGTGGAAAGGCATTGTCGGGCACGGCCCTGGTTAGTGTTGGGGTCTGAGGTGGGGCATACCAAGGGAAGCGAGCCCCCCACCACCCCACCACCCCACCCCAGTGCCTCAGCCCTCCTGGGTACCAGATCCTGGAAGAAACTGAATTTACTTCCAGTGCAGAGATTAGTTCTGATTGGCTGCCCCGCATTCAGACTGAGGAGCTGCGGTTCCCTTTCCTCGCTCTCTCAGGCAGTTCACACAATCAGGTGGTGGAAAGGGCAAGAAAAACCTTTCTTTGTCTGGGAGATGAAGGATTCTGGTGGGGAAGACAACGTGGCTTTTCTCCTCCGACGGAGGGAATTCGTTATACAGTCTACAGGGGCGCCCTGAAATGTCCCAGTTCTTGACAAACCTAGCGGGGCCGCCGCCTGCCGTGGGGGGAAGGACTCCTGTGCGTTTTTAACCCTCAAACTAGGTCTGTTTAGCCTGTGTTGTTGTTGTTTTAATTTTTCTGTGATCGGATGGTCTGAAGATTTTCCTGTTCTTGAAAAACCAGAATGGTGCTGGTGGTCCCACAGGCTCACGTGTATTGATTCGCCGGTAGGGTGGTAAGGCCCGGGGCTTCTGCGGGACAGAGCAGAGCCCCTTGCCGGCGAACACGCTCCGTGACGAGGTTTTCTTTCCAGTGACTGGGCAAGAAAGGCCTCGGGGCGAGCTCGGTGCTGGGCACTCGGGGGTCGCCGGTCAGCCTGGCCGCCTTGGGCCGTGCAGTACGTGTCCCCAGCTGGCAGGCTAGGGGCGTGCGGGCTCACGGCGGCCGAAGGGCACGACCCCCCGGGGGTGCAGTCTGCGGCCTAGGCCGCGGGTGTCGGGAGGTCTCCAGGCTGGCGGCCCTGCCCGTCTGCTCCTGGGAGCCCCGGGCCGCGCACTTGGCAAATCTTGACCTGGCGCTGAGGACGCCCAGGCTGCTCGTTCAGCGGGGCCCGGCGGAGGCGGCTCCCCGGACGGCCTGTTCCGTGGGCGCACGGGTCCTGGGAAGGGAGGTGTTGACGGCCGGCAGGCCCAGAGGACGTGCTTCTGTGCTTCGGCAGCGCCTCTGCCTCAGTGGCCCTGGAGCCTGGGCCCTCGGATCCTCGCGCACCTCCCGTCGGCCCCCTGCGGTGCTGGAGCAGCCCGTGTTGGGAGGTGAAGGAACCCCGGCTGCAGCGGCTGCCTGCGGCGCCCAGGGCTCTCCGTGAGCCGCCACACCTGGCGGAAGCGGGTCTCTCCTGCAGGGCGGCCGCGAGCGCGCGGTTCACCGGCGGTTCGGGTGTGACCGCAGGCCGCTGCTCCGGGCCGCTCACTGGCTTCTTGGTTCCGGAGCGTGGAGGGGCCGCAGCAGCCAGGCGGCCGGGAGAGCCCGGCCTTGCGGTTCCCGGGACTGTCCTCCGCTCCCTTCCTTCCCTTCACGCCAGCTGCAGCTCCTCATCCCCAAGCTGACCCCGAGACGCAGGTGAAGTGTTGGCCCGTGGAGGGAGCCAAACTAACTTCCTGGAATTGTTTAATTAGAACCTTGTCTAATTGCAGTCTAAACACAAGTGCCTTTTGTTGACGAAAGGCAGCGTGTGTGCTTGGTGCTCTTCTTGTCCATTTTTTTCCAGCTTGGAAACCGCCGTTTCCAGGCCCACCGTCCGGCAGGAGGCAGGGGGGGTCTCTTGCCCGTGGGGGAGATGTCCCACGACTCCTTTCGTCGGTCCCTGTCGGCATCTTACCTCGGTCGTGGTCACCCTTCTGATTGCCTGCAGGGAAGCACATTTCTAAGCCCCTTCACCTGCTAGAGTCGTCCAGAAGCCAGAGGCAAACCCGCAAGTTTGTCCAGGGTGAGCATTATTTTCCAAATTCCCGGTGCAAGACTGGACATACACGTATTTTAATGCTGCCGTTTAAAGGGGGACACCTTTCCTTGACTGCCAGGTGAGCCATGCGCTCCTTCCGTTCCCCCTCCCTCTGCCACGGTGATAGGAGCCGGCTCAGAAGATACACTGAGAATGAGTCCATCTTCTTCCCTCTGTCGCTGCAGAATAAATTAGAATGTGCCTGACTTCATAAAATGGCTTCATCTCCTGCCGTCTTCCCCATCTCCAGGGTGCTCCCTCCGTAGCGGCGGGCTCGGCTCCCAATCCTGGCCGCCGCCGCACACGCTGCGCACCCCCCAGCCTCACGCACACACGGTTTCACACATGCGCGTATGCACCGGCTTTGGGGCATCCTAATGCCTGAAGGTGTGGAAATTGGGCACTAGATCTCATTTTCCCCATTGTCAGGCGTGATAGTTATAATTGATGTAGAGGTCAGTGCAACTCGCCGTCCGTCTGCCATTAACTCAGCCTCCTGGAGTTGCTGCGACCACAAAGTGGAATATACTTTGGGGGAAAGGGGGCGAGGCTGACGATGGCGCGTTGCAGCATAAATCTCCTGGCTCTGCCCCGGCCCTCTGTTTAATTGGAACCTGTTTATCTCTGGGGATGCTGGAGCATTTTGCTCTCTCCCCGTTGCTCTCAGATGGACTGATGGGAGTTTGTTGTTTGAATTGGGAATGGTTTTTCCATTTGAAACACCACCACCCCCTTAAATTCGTGTTTTAATTCTTATTTCCTAGGTTGATTTCTTTTCCCCCCTTTCCATCCTGACACTAATTATGCCAGCCGCGTTGGGAGCCCTCGATGCTGGGAGGTACCCAGATAAGGGTTAAGAAGGGTTTTAAAAACAGGCTGAACTCCTTCTTAATGAGGCTCAATCGGGCTCTCCTCCGGGTGGTTTTGTTTTGCTGATCTGTCAGTTTTTCAAGGATTTAATTGCACTTTTTTCGTATTAGTCTTTGAAATTGGCCTATACCATCTTGCTATAAAATAACATTTAAAAAAATAAAGGCAAAAAGTTGGTGGCTCTTGTCCCCTCCTCCCCTCTATAGTCGTTGGGGGGTTTTATTTTTCACTTTCTCTCTCCAGGACCGTCTTTCTTTCCAGTCACTCTTGGGAGCTGGAGGCAGAGAAGAGCCCAGCCTGGGAGCGACAGCAGGGGTCACGGAGAGCTGGAGTCTCCTGGCCCCCGAGGCAGCGGCCCCATTTCTAGGCCTTCTATGTTTGGGGCTTCAATGATGTGGCCCGGCCTATGGCTATCCTTCTGGGTCTGCCCGAGATCGGGGACAGGTGGGGACAGGCTTCCCGCGCACATGCACCAACTGTGCTATAGGCATGGGAGCCACCAGTTCCATCAAGTGGTGCCAGGCCAGCTAACCAGCATCTTGGGTCCTCCCTCAACCATGGGAGGTGAAGAAAAGAAAAGGTCCAAAAGACAGAAAGCAGAAGTTGCCAGGCGGGGGCGGGGGAGGGAGGCAAGGCCATATCCTTTATGCTATTATCTTTATGGCATAGAAAAACATGCTCGAAGCAATCAGCATGAAATTCTTAATTGCTTCGCTTACTTCTGCTCTCCTCATGGGACAGATTGTGCAAGTGCTGGAGCTGCCAGGACCCTCATGTTAGCACACTGTCCCTGCTGCACACACTATTTTTAACTAGTGCTTTGTTTTGCAAAGATGCACAAAGCTTTTTCTTTTCTTTTTTTTCCACCCCCTTCCCTTCCCGAGGATGCTAATAAACAGCAGAGGCAATAAAGAGCCGCTCTAGCCGCCCTGACAGCAGCTACACTTGATGAGGCCGCCCGCCTCCTGCTTCCTCTCTCTCTGGATTTCGTCATTCCTTCCCCTTTCAGCACAAGTTTGGGCTTTTAAAATTGTTTCGAATTTTTGCTTCCACGTCGCGAATCCTGGGAAGAAGCTGAGTCCCCTTCTCCCTCCACCTGCCCTCCTGGTGGTGCTGTGCTGCCTCCCTGTGCTCCTCACTCTTCTGATGAGCACCTCTTCCTCTTGGAGATTGCTGGGCCCCTCTCGAGAGGGTGTAAAATCCAAGAACCAGATCTCAGAGATTTCAAAATAAAATAAAAGTAAACTCTGCTTAAAAAACACTTTAGCAGGAAAGCCAGGCTAATTGTAAATCAATGGGTCTTAAAATGCAGCATCGATCTCCAGTTAGAAGTTTGAAGGGGAAAGCGGTAATTACTGCACCAGAAGCTAGTCTTTCCTCTTAGTAAGTTCTGGGCAGAAAGAAGGCTCATTAGGGCCGCGCTTCGGAATCCGAGTAATTAGTTTAAAAAGTACTTTTGTGGTGTTATTCCCTTGGCTAGAAATTATTGGAGTCTTCACAGATTTATAGCTCAATTCTGATAAGATTTGATTTATTATCGCGTTTGGAGTGGAAAAACCTGGATACATAATCACCCAGGTGAAAGATTCGGGGACAGAGTCTTGGGAATGAGTCTTTTTAGAGAGTGGACGGGGTCAGATTCTGTAGTGATTCCTACTGTTCCCAGATAGAGGTGAATGTGACCAGCTTAGAACCCTAGCGTGGCAGCCCTGTGAGGACGCTGAAGGCCAACCTTGTTACCTGTCCCTCCGATGAGCAGAGACCTAGGAAAAGGGGTGGTGGTCTTGTCCAAGTGCATGCTGACAGGATGGTTCATTGGCAAGATTGGTTGTAAGTCAGCCCCTCCTCTGTCACCCGTGGTGGGTCTGCTGGAGGGTAGATCCCGTGGAGGCAGGAATGTGCCCTCCTTGTCCAGTTGACTCCACGATGCCTAGACCCTTAGTAGGTGTATGCTAATAGATGTGGTTGATGACTTGGTGAATCCATCAGTGAATAAGTGTGACAACCCCTCTTTCCTGTCTTGGAGAGAAAGCATCTAAGCCCTTGTCTTTGGGAGAGGAAACAACCCTGGAAGCTTTCCCTCTGGTTCCAGTAGTAAGACAAGGACAGTTGTCATTCTCTGAACCCACCTTTGCTGAGGAATCAGGCAACTCTTTTTTTTTTTTTTTAAACATTTTATTTATTTATTCATGAGAGACACACAGAGGCAGAGGCAGAGGGAGAAGCAGACCCCATACAGGGAGCCTGACACGGGACTCGATCCCTGGTCTCCAGGATCATGCCCTGGGCTGAAGGCAGGCGCTAAACCGCTGAGCCACCCGGGCTGCCCAGGCAACTCTGTCTTAAGGGGACTTGTGTTTTGCTTCCATGGCAGATCGTGAAGACATCCTTCCCTTTTTATTGTAAAGCAAATACACAACATAAAACAGTACTTTTAAGCCAGCTTTCATCGCACTGTGGCACAGCTGTCTCCATTTTGGCACGTTATCTTTCATGTGCCTGTGTAGCAGTGCCAGTGAATTAGCCGTGTGTGTGCGCATGCTTTGTCAGCTGAGGGCTGGGAGTTTTTACATTCTTACTCGAAACTTTAAATTACCCATATTAAAAATAAATAAATAAGTAAATAAATAAATAAATAATCCATGTTGCTTTGAAGAGAGGCTCTCCAGAGCGTGCACTTCACTTTTCATCTAGAGTGATACGTCAGACAAAACAGTGCTTTGTGAACTTTTATTAGTAGAGCTCTCTTCTCTGAAAAATCAAATCTGATTTTCACCCAATATATAAATAATTTTTCTAGAAAAGCTTTATAAAATGAAAATAAAGCAGAGGTGATCAACATTTTGATCAAAATGAAGAGTTACGGAAAGGTAGTTAAATAGGATCAGCTAAGCTTCTGTTTTGTTTATGTATTTCGATTTGGCTCCATTATTATGCAAATCTCCTTGTTCTTGCGGAAGTAGTTCCAAGTGCTAACTGTTTTTATAGCATTGTGTCTTGCAATCTCAGAAGAGTCTCCCATAAAGTAGGGAGGGCAGGTTACTCTGGGGTCGACGCAAAATCTTGCGTGGCCCGTCCACCAGTGTGCTGAATTTTGGCGTTTACCATATTTGAGTAGGCTTTATTATTACAACATTTGGTAATGACCAGTAACTTAATACACAGCCGAAAATTGGAATCAAACTGTGCAGAACCCCTGCAAGCATCACGGGCTTTGGACGCCTTCGCACTGCGAGAGCTCTGCTTGGAAGTACATATGCCCCAACTCCTGCCCCTGGAAGGCCCAACGGCTGCTCTTACTGAAACAGTCACCCACCGTGGAGGGGAGGGGCTGACCCAGGGCCCCTCATCTGGGTATCGCCCCGTCTCCTGTGTGGGGTGACCGCTGCGGAGGGTGTGCAGCCTTCTCCACGTGGCGTGGCTTTCCCGGTTAAGGAGGTGCTGGCTTCCCTGGGAGGCCTCCTGCCCACGGGCCGGGGCGTCTCTCTCTGGCCCCCGCCTGGTCTGTTCAGGACTTGCCTCTGCCCTGTGAATATGGAAGTACTGATGGTCCACGTGGAAAGATGTCACTTTCTATTTATAAAACAGAGGAAATATTTCTACTGTTTATCCTAGAAGCCCCGAGCTGTGCTTCCAAATGCTGAGAATTACATCCCTGAGCCGTGGCCTTAGTCACCCTCCTCTGCTCGGTCACTGCTCTCCCAAAAGCAGCTTGCTTTCCCACCCTGTCTGCTTTTTACCAATTCTGGTTGCTTATACCCTCTCTCCTTGAATTAAATGTTTGTGCTTGCAAAGTTTATTAATAGTACTGGCACCGCTGAGTCGAGTAGTGATTTTCTTCCCTTTTTACATTTAATTTATTTTTGGCTTTTAGAAACAAATCTGGAATAATATTTCAAGCATCTCTCTTTTGGGGGGCAAACTGCAGGTAATCCTTTTAAAGCATGTCTTAGGGGTCAGGCGTTCCCCACTTACCCTCCTCGAGCCATAGGTCTGTCCGTGCATCCCCTTTGCCAGAGCGTTAATGCCCTGGTGTTCACCAGTCGTCAGTGAAGTCCAGCTGTAAATCCTTGGTCCCGTGGATCCACCCACACCCAGTCCCTGAGCCTCTTCTAAAATAACTGAAGACGTGTTGCTGCCCAGAGAAATTTTTCCCCAGCTGTGACTTTATAGGGATGTAAGTGCTGTTGAACAGATTTATCGTATGCATTTCAGCAAACATGAGAATGCCCCTATGTGCACAGATTTACTGGGCACATGGCGGTTCCTAACATGGAACGTCCTTTTTTGGTGCCGGAGCTTGGGATTTAAGATGAGCAGGCGAGGTTCCCGTACAGGCCCCATCAGTGGGCTGCGCCGACCGAGGTGGATGCCACTAGGTGTGGTCAGCAGATGCGACTGTGTGCCCAGGAGGCTGGGAGGTCTGGGAAGGCTTCCCTGGGCAGGCAGAGGGCTGATGCCTGTGGTTTGTGTTTTAGGGCCCGTGTGATCATTGTCCAGAGGCCCGTCTGGGGACCGGATCGTTTCCATCAGGGTCCAGTCCAGAAACATCTCCTGATTCCTCCAGCCCTCCTATATAAGAGTCCCCAGGCTCTTCCCATTTTCCTTCTAGCTTATGTATCCTGCACAGAGTAGCACTTTTGTCACGAGTGGAACATGGAAAGGTGATTTCCAAGTGGAAGGATAGGTGTGATATTTTCCCGCCCTGTGGATAGATGAGCCCCAAGTGGCCCAGAAGCCACCTGGAAGTCAGTTGAGAATTGGGGACTCAGAGGGAAGGCATGCTTGACATGGCTCTGTCCCCTACCCCTGAACAACCAGGCAAGCGAATGGCAGCCTCTGGCCAGAAATTGATTGCATTAATTGATATGCCAATAAGAGAGCTTGTTATATCCGCCATTGGTTAGGAGGCCAGCTAACAAGTCCGCTGATCAATGGCACCAATAAAGATTTCATCCATTAATGAGCAACATGGTAATTAATGTTATCCATAAACCAATTAGCCTGGCGAGCTAACGCTCCGGCTTGCGCTGGGAGCAGCTATGCCGAAAGTGGGCAGGTGCCCACCCATCCGGTGTGGAGTTGGGTCTTCAGGCGGTTTTGTGGGGCCTGACTGAGCCTGAGGCTCCAGGGGCTTTATTCCAAGTGGAGAATGTGCAGGGGCGGGGGGTGCACACCTGCTGAGAGGAGAGCAGGACCCTTTCTCCCCAGCTCCTTCCCGCGCAGCCGGCATTCCCACGCCAGGGGCTCAGGGGCTCAGGGGCTCAGGGGCTCAGGGGCTGTCAGGGGCCATAAGGGAATGACCGTAGGCCCAGCTGGGCGTGCTCCCCGGGGACACCGGGGCGGGGGGGCGGGGGACACTTGCACACACTGCCCTGTGCCCTCCTGGAGGGCAGGCCGAGGCCTCTGCTGGGAACCCTGAACGGCGGCAAAGCCGTTAACATCCCGCCAGCCCCCTGCCCTCCTGTTTCATTTAGGAAGAGAAATTGTGTCAGAAGAAAGAAAGAAGGAGAAACAGATGATTTGAAGCTGTGCCTTTTCCTTCCCCCCGCTGGTTTTTTGAAATGACATCAGTGGGTTGTTTGCCAAGCATAACCTGGCAGCCTGGCGGCTCTGCCTGACTGCCTGAGATTTCTGGGGACCGTGCAGCTCGCCAGCTCCAGCCGTGGCAGCGTGCCAAGGTGACGTTCCGTGACTAAGCAGAAACGAGGGAGAGGGAGAGAGGGAGGAAAAAGGTATGTGTGACTGGGGAGCTGGGGGAGCGAGTGGTCCCGGGCCTGGGTGTGGCGTGGGAGCTGTGGAGGCATGTCCTGGGGCATCCGGTCAAGAGGGCGGGTGTCAGGGGCACGCACTGGCAGACCAGGGTTCGGCCCTGTGGCGCGGGGCGAGGGGGGGGGGGGGGGGGGCGGGGGAGTTCGGGGCAACAGCCCCACAGGCAGCCGGGGAGGCTGCTGACCTGGGGGGTCTGACTTAGGAGGGACCCGAAGGAGCCGAAGTGAAGGTGACAGCCCCGAGGGCCTGGAACTGTTGAGAAGGAGGCTTAGGGAAGCTTTTATCAGCATCAGGCCCAATACTCCTCAGCAGAGTTTCCTTTGCATTGTTAGGTATTGACCCTCAGAGACCCCTTGTGGATTCCCTAATTGAAAATTAATACTAGATCAATGCCATGGGCAATTTGCATATTGATCATAAACAACTTTGAAGGCACCGAGTGTGCAGCAGATCAATAGGGCTCCTGGATAGGCTGCGGAGGGAGCACCTCCCAGTACAATGCACTCCGAGAAAGGTTAATGATTTGGGAAGTTCCTAACTGCTCATCGCTGGGAACGGCCCCCACACCGCACAGCATCCGCAAGAGCAATTAGTACGGCCTGCGAGCTGCCCACTGCCCCCAGCCCTGCCCGCCCCCCACCCGTGGAGGGAGGGCGACTGCTGGTGTGAGGGAAGGGGCGGCCGAGTGTTTTCACAGTTGCCTTTTTTGGTGATGGATGAAGTCTTGGGACAGTTTATTCTGGGAAGTGCGCTGTAAAAGGCAGTAACCAACTTACGGCTCCCACAGTTGTTCTGGCCCCTTCCCCAAAACACAGTTCTCCTGATGACGGGAATGGAATCGACTGCAGAAGGGGGCCCCGGCTCCCCAGGCTTCCGGTCACAGCGGAAACCCCAACTCACGTGCGCTCTGAGCCGTCCTGGGCTTTGGCCCCTCGTGCATCGTGTTCCGTTCAGCTCCCAGCTTTCTGGGGTTTGCCGCCTGCTCATCGTCCGCGCTCCCTGCGTGGTGCCTCCTCGTGCCTCCCCGGCTCTCGGCCTGGCTCTCCGGGCAGTATGGGCGGCTCCCGTGGGGTGCTCTGGCCGGCGCCCCTCCGGGCCCCTCCCGGCCCCTCCTGTCCCCTCCTGATTGCTTTTTTTTGCGGGGGCCCCTCCCTCTGTCCCTTCTGGCCGAGATCCAGCTCCTCTGGTCTCCTGGCCGCCCTGTGGGTGCTCCGGAGCCCCCGAGGCCGTGCCCACTCCCTCTGCCTTGGGGGCCCCCGGGGACTTGGAGACGGCTGGGCTGAGGACCCGGGAGCCAGGGGATGCCTGCTGCCTGGACCACAGGCAGCCACCTGGCTCCGGCAGAGGGTGGCGGCGGCGCCAGGGGGGTGCGTGTGCGTGGGTGTCACGAGGGGCAGACACCTCTTGTGTCGTGGAGTGGAGCAGGCTTTTTCCACAGCAGCCGGTGTAGGAAGAGCCCGGCGTCCGGCGTCCACGTGCCTGGGAGGGCGGCCCGCAGCCTTGGACCCTTACTCCGTCTGCCGGCGCGTCGGAAGTCGGTCTGTGGAAGGGCAGTAGGGCTCCGGAGGGGCCGTGCAGGGTGCCCGGGGCTCCCGGCCCAGCTCCCGGCCCAGCCCGCTCCTGCTGCCGACGCTTCAGCCTCGCAGGGAGGTGCTCTGGGCCTGGGTGTCACGGCGGCCCCCGTGGCCGAGGGGAGTCGGGGCTGCCCACCCGCTCTGGAACCCGCTCATCGCCGTGGGCTCCCCCACCCCGGGAAAGGGCCGGGCTCAGGGAGACTGCAGATCTCTTGCACACACGCACGCACACTTGGGGAAGCCCCCTCGCGCCTGTCCTGGGAAGCCCTGGCGGCGTGAGCCCGTGGAGCTGTGCAGGATGTCTCGCCCACGCAGCTCTCTGCCCACGGGAGGAGTCGTCTCAGGCTCTACTTCCCAAGCAGGGTGGGGGTGTCAGGGCCACGTCTGCCCAGAGGAGGGCAGGCTAAAGGGGAGCCCCTTGCGTGCTAGCGGGGCCCGCGCCCCCACGACCTGTCTGCGCGTCTCCTGGCCCTCTGCGGTTGTCCGGGCGGTTCCTCTCTGCCACCTGGGCCCCTGAGCCTCACACCCTGTGGCCTGCAGGTCTGGATTCAGTGTCGCCCGCTCTGAGCTTCCAGTAGGAAATGACCCCTGGGATTGCTTTGTCCCCCGTCCCTACTTTCTCGTCTTCGCCCATCGGCAGCTGACTTGGAGTAGTTCTTTTACTATCTATCCATCTAACCCTCGCCCCCCCAAGCCCCTGTTTTGGCCTTTGCCCCCCTCCCCTTTTAAAGAGTTTATTTATTAATTGAGAGACACAGAGAGAGATGCAGAGGGGGAAGCAGGTTCCCGGTGGGGGGAGCCCAATGGGGGATTTGATCCCAGGACCCTGGGACCACGCCCTGAGCCACCCAGGTGCCCCCACCCCTTGTCCTTTGAGAGCAGGGAGTCTCCTGCCTTGTTCCCAGCTGTGTTGTCAGTTTCTGGAATGGGTGGACATGTGGTGGATGGATGGACAGATGGACAGCCTGAGCAGGAGTTGAAGTTCTCATGGGAAGGCCCCACAACAGCTCTGAATGTGGTTGTGAAGAACGTGGGCCTTGGCCTCAGCTCTCTTACCTCTGAGCTGTGTGACCTCTGCCACTAATGTGACCTCTGTGAACCTCAGTTTCTCCCTCACCCCTTGGCAAGGGAGTGAGAATAGCATCTGCTTCAGTTGTGTGACTGCTGTGTTCCACCGTGACTGCTGTTATCAGATCCTAACGACTCGAGCACGTGGAGTCCTTGTAGGCACACGGTACCGGCTTGTGGGATCAGGCTCTTTGCAGGGAGGGATTTCCCAGGTAGGAGGGAAGGGAAGCACGGAGTGTTTTGTACCGACCAGCCCCACTTTGCCAGCCTCTCCCTTCCTCCTCTTCACAGTCAGGGCATTTGTGACTGGGGCGCAAATGGCACCCGGGCTGGAGGCTCCTGGGGCAGGCTGGGGGTGGCCTGACAGGGAGCGCAGGAGCACACGGGGTCGGGGGAGGCCTGGAGAGCCGATGTCAGCTTGATTCAGGGCCCAGCGGGCAGGTGCGGGGCCATCCCCGTGCATGTGATTACTTCATTATGGAGCTTTTCATTGACTTGGCTGCGCTGTGCTGATGAACTGAGACTGGGGACAAGGGCGCATAATTGAGGGAAATAAATTCCCATCACAGGCCTGGCTGCAGCCAGGAGGAAGCGTCCACCTCCTCTGGGTGTGTGATGGGGGTCGGGGGGAGGGAGAGGGTGTGTGCAGGTGGTCCCGTCTTCCCGGGATGCACCTCCCCTTCCCTCCTTCCCTTCCAGAACCTCACGGGCATTGGCTGCAGGCCTGGTGAGCAGTGTCTTTGCAGACCTGCCTCTGTTTCCCCCGCTTGGAGCTGCTCTTCGAATAGCAGCTCTTTGGCACTTGGTCGTGACCCTCTTTTGATTCTCTTCCCGGGATAGGAACCTGCGGGGCCTCCCTCCATCCCTCCACATACCTGTTCTTCCTCTCACCCAGTCCATCTCCCTTTGTCCATTTGTCTGTTCGCCTTCCACTCTGTGCTCTCCCTTAGCTCTCCATGAAGCCAGAGGAGGGGGAGGCACTGGTGCTGCCCTTCTTAATTGAAATCCCATTTCATTCATCTGGGAAGTGGGGAGGGGGGGCAGTTTTCCCAAGCAGCCCACTCACAACCCGTTCAACAGCCATGGAGCTGGACTCCAAGATACCAACATCGTAAGAAACCAACTCGGCAACCAGAGTCATTTGCATTCAGCTAAACCGAAAACCACACAATCAGCCACATGGTTTAACCACCACACACACAGAAATGTCGTAGTGCAGTGCATTTTTCTCAAAACCAGGAAATTAGTGGCTCAGGTCACCAGAGCCATCTGAAGTTGGTCATTACTAATCAGTTGTTTACAGCAAAGAGATTTTTTTTTCTCCCCTAGTGTTTTCTAGGCCTTAAAAACATTTCCTGGAATCCTGACTGAAGTCAGTGTGTGCCGTGGGCTGGTGATACACATAATGGCTGGGCTGGGGAGGCAGGTTGCCTCAGTTACAAAGAAGCATGGGTGGCGTGAAGGCAGAGTAGAAAAGAAATGGAGAGCCCTCACTTGACACCCTCTGACCTCAGCCGGTGGAGCTGAATGCTAGAGAGCCAGGACTGAAATTGCAGTCACTTTAGATTATTTGGAGCGAGGAGAGGCAGGGAAAAAAGGGTCTGTTGACTACAGGAAGCTGAATTCTTCCTCTGCTGAAAAGCTTATTAGTGGAAGGGGAAAAAGCAATTACTTGGCTTTTGCTAGTTCTCTGCAGCGGGGATTCGGGGCTGCATCAGCCCCTTGGACCTCACCCAGGATCCAGAAGATCTCTGACAGGCTCTGCCCTGAGCCGTTTGGGAGGAGTCCTTCTGGGACAACCCCCTTCCAGAAAGAGCATGAAGGGAGGGAAGGGACAAAGTCTGAAGGAGAGAGCGTGTGTGTGTGCGTGTTTGTGTGTGTGTGTGAAAGAAATTGTGAGGTGGCGGGGCAGCAAGAGCTGTGGCTTATTGTGGCCTTAAATGTCGTGGTTTTATTCTGAGTACCACGTTGCCACTGGGCAGGAAGTGAACAGGATACTACTTGCCTCAAAACATGGATTCTGGATCCTTGGGGGATGGTGTTTGGTCTGTGTTGGGGTTGTCAGCCCATCCTTACCCTTGCTGTTCGGCCTTTTGTGTCCGAATGTAAAGAAAAGCTGGATGCGGCTCTGAACAACTGTGGCACCACTTAGAATCTGTTTGCCTCAACATTCTGGCCTTTCCACAGGCCTTTGCTTCTTTCTCTGCTCGTGTGACTGCGTGAGCAGCACCGTGGCCACCTGTTCCCTTCGCCCTCCTTTGGATGTCCTGACCCTGTGGGCTTTAAGCTCCCCCTCCCCAAGCCCTGGCTCTTCTGGTCTGGAAGATCAAGGCGCTTGCTGGTAGCTTCCCCAGATCCCTCAAAACAAAGGCAGATCCCTCTGATGACCACGTTGCTGCAAACAGCCGGTAGTTCTCCTGCATTTGTTGACTCGTGCCCGGTTTTCTGTTCTTCCAGCTTGTCACCAGTGTCTTCCAGGAGTTGGATCCATTTGTAGACTCTTTTGAGCCGGAAATTGACCTTTTTTCTTCTGCAATCATTTATATTAAATATAAAGATACAAATTGTTTTTTTGTTTTTTTTTTTTCTTTTTGAAAGTTGCTTGCTGGTTACTGTCGAAATCCCTCTCTTCCCTCTCCTCTTCCTCCTTGTGATTTTTAAAATTATTGCTCGGCAAGTGAGAAATCACTTCTTCTCTTCCCTAATCATGGGGTGGTTCTTTTCGGCTTCCTTCAAGACTGCACTGCTTTTCCACTCCTTCTCATTCACACCTTTGGCTGGCTTTACTCCTTTCCTTGCCACGAATGTTGGCCTTACAGAGTGAAGCGAAACAGTTGACTCATTGCAGGCTTCATTTCCATGCTCCCTCTCTGCCCAGGGTCCGTATTCCCACAGGAAAGAGTTGTCTACTTTCGGAAGTTTGGGGGGATTCCAACTTAAGAGATTCCCTCCAGGAGCTTCTAGTCCTTTTTCGGGCACAGCTTGCACACCGAAGAGTGTAGCGTCCAAAATTTCTATGTCTGACCATGTACTGTCAGTCACCACAGATCCCTTATTCCTACCTGTCCAATTCTTGGTCGCTGAATTCATACTTTCTGCCCAGATCCTTGGTGACCTGCTCATCTCTTGACAACATTGCCTTTCCCTTTGGTTTCGTGTATTAGTTGTTGTCGAATGTTCCCACCATGGAAAAATATGGGTAAGGATCTAGAATTTAAGTTCTCTTGTAGAGTCGTTTGCCTCGATGATTATGACTGCACTTCTGTGCCGTCAGAAGGTACATTACAGTGTGAGTTTGGGGACGTGTGGTGGACTGCATCCCCTTTCCGGGGATTCTAGCCTGTTCTCAGGTGGAAGAAAGCTCTCACGGGAGGAAGGCCACACAGATGCACCCGGTCCTGAGGCCGAGACTCAGGTACACTTAGTAGCTCTGGGAGATTTGGAGATGGGTCACTGTAGCTAAAATCATCGCGGAAGGGCAGGTGTGCTGCTGGTGGTGGTATTTGGTCCTGCCCTAGAGAAAGAACGTTGCATTGTACAGGATCCAAATTTTTAAGATATAGAGGTTTTGTAGGCGACCACTGGCATGACTTTGGAACTTTCTCAAAGAGAGGAAGGAGATCTAAGAATTTCCTTTCTCCCTTTGGGCACAGAAGAGCTGTACAAGGTGAATGTTAGAAATGACAACATTTTAGCAATCCCATCTGCTTTTTCTCACATGGATGCAGGAAAGCTCTTGAACATAAACCTTTGGATTTTCTCAGTCCCTCAGCTTCCTGCTTCACTTTCTTTGCAATTTCCTAGGAAATGTCAGCTGGAACGTGCTGCTGCTGCTGCAGCCCCCGCCACCGCCTTAGTTTTTCAGGCTGAAGTGAACTTGGGACTTGATGGTTTTGGAGAACGGCCCAGGTTTTTACTTTCCCTGCATAGACACATCCTTAAATGTCTCAGGTGTGACTGTAAATGCTTCTGGCAGAGGCAGGCTCTTCCCCGCTATACCAGGCAGTGAGTGCGTGCGAGGCACCTACAGACTCCCCTGCATGCTTGCAGGTGTGGGACTCGGTCCCGGGCCATCTCTAGGGCCTACGTGTGTCCCGAGCGTCAGACTCTGTCGTCCAAAGTGCCGTTGCATCTGTGGTGGTCTTTGTGCATGCCACCTTTGGGGTCTGGCCAAAGGAGAACAGGTTGAGCCGGTGTTTTCTGGGTGTAGTGTTGCCTGAAGTTGGCCAGATGTCTGTTTCCTAGATTTTGGTTTGGAAAGTGTAAGCCTTTGTGCTTTATTTTTATGAATCAGCTTGTTTTACCAGCTGTGCATCTAAGTGGCTGACGATCATGCAGGATGAAGCTCATTGACAGGCAGTCCGTCACTCTGCTGTCCACCGGTGGGAGTAAACTGCTGTTTCTGCGTGCACTCTGTGCTCTGTGGGGGACAAGGCTGATTTCTTAATAGGCTCCAGACCCTTTGGGTGCTGTGGGCATAAGACCGAGGCTGTTAGCAGGCTGGGAATTCCAGCCCCTCACTTGTGCCAGCCTGTGACTTAGTTACTGGAGTCATGGCTGGATTTTTCTTGGTGGCGTGCTGTTTGTTTTGATGGCCAGGAACAAACTGCTCGCCTGTTTCTCTTTCGTTTTGCTTTTTTTTGCATATCCTCTCCCCAAACAGCCAGCCCATCATTCCCCTGGGCATGGGCACATCATGTCTCCCCGGTGTTGTAAACGCCTTAGGTCTATGCAGCCAGCCCTCCACCTTTCGTTCCCATGCTGTCATCCCTGTATAGATCGCATCCATCAGCGTTTGACATTCCTGTTCAAGGAGCCATCCTGCAAGGTCTCACTTATACCCATTAGGTTCTAATCACCACCATCTAATATCACTTCTGGTACATCCTGTTCATTTCCCATACACCGTCATTTGTGCATAGATGCTTAAGTACACTTACAGGCTTTCCTTGACTCTCTTCACCCCCGTATTTCCAACATTTTCCAATTAAAAATACATAGGAAATTATTATTTTTATTATTATTTTATTATTTTTTAATAATAATAATTATTATTTGCATTAAGCATAAGACCTCTCCCTGACTCACCAAGTGAGTTTCAACTCAGGAGGATGATACCGGTCTGTTAATGGAAGCTGTTATTTATTTATTTATTTTTAAAATTTATACTCTATCACTCATGTGTGTTTATCTGTCCTGTCTTCTCCCCTCCGACCATGGAAGCCTGGCAGTGTTTATTTCAGGCAGAGTGTTCTTGAAAGACAGATGCTGGTAGGGACTGCCCAGGCCTCACACCTGGGATGTTAGAAAGCTTTCAGGCACATCTGTTTGGGTGAAAGATGTCCTTTTCTGTAGAGGAGGGGGACTAGGAGGGAAATGGTGCCCCATCAAAGGGGCTTCCCTTCCTCATCCCGTCTGGGCATAAACCCCCAATTCTGACCCTATTTCCAGACACCTTAGATGATACTTCCAAATCCATGAAGTGGTTCTGTGGTGCTGAGCAAATGCATGAGGGCCCCTTCCTCCTCTGTCTAAGGCTGTCTTTCTACCAACCTTGGCTTTTCTCACCTTTGCCCATCAAATACTCTGTCATCAAGACAAGACACCATGACTCACTCTGTCCCCTTCTCTGCGCATTCCCAGTAGCATATGGAGTTTGAATCAGTATTTTCCTCCACTACTTTGTTTTTACCAGAGGTCGGAAATAAAACACCCTTCTTGGTTTCAAGGGCCTTCTATTTTGCATGCCTCTTCTTTCCAGAACATTCCAGTTTGGTGTGAGGTTAAACTGTGCAAAATACTGTTTGAAAGAAAGGAGCAAAAGAGAAAGGAACTTGT
Organism: Canis lupus familiaris; assembly: GCF_011100685.1. Classification (NCBI taxonomy): domain Eukaryota; kingdom Metazoa; phylum Chordata; class Mammalia; order Carnivora; family Canidae; genus Canis; species Canis lupus. The sequence continues at coordinate 79,086,357 of NC_049226.1, read as the reverse complement.
CAAAATGCATTTGTTAGATCACATTTTAAATGAAGTACAATTGAAGGTAGTTTTTGTCCAAAGAAAGGAAAAACCCCTGCAAATCCGCTGAGCTCCCAGAGAGCGCGCCTCCTTTGTCGTCGCCCTGACATTGAAGTGTAATTTTTCATGGTTATTTGGACTGGAAAATGGGGGGGACGGGGAGAGATGGGTCTGCGATTATTTCCCATAAATGACAACACAATCACATCACGCTCCGCTACAAACATGCTCGGGGAATTTGCCTTTTTACATTTCATGTGTGAAAGCAAAGCAGCAATCCTGGCTCCGTAGAAATCCAGGGGAGCTAATCCCCGCTGAATTCCCTTTCCTTCGGAGTTCGGGACAGAGCCGGGCTTCTTGTTCGGCGGTGGATTCCGAAGCCATTTCAGGGGTGGGTTTGTGTTTTACAAACTGGAACTCGCATCTTTCAGTTATTTAAAAGAGACAGAGAGAGAGAGAGAGCTAGAGAGCGAGCGAGCGAGAACTCTTCCCGTGAATAGCCACCAGGCGAGTCCGTAGACATATTTAGTCCTGTGTGCTTTGTCACCGCACATTGGCTTTTATCCTTTCTGCATTTCTGCAGGAGGCAACCCAGGTGCTTCTGCTAAGAACACAGATAAATGGAACTTGTTGCAATCCTGGCTCGAGGCGGTTCCTCCCTTTCTCTCCTCCCGTGACCCCCACCCACCCCCTTAATTTTACCGCGGTTTTGACAGACCGTTCCCACTGACCAAGTGGCCCTGCCCAGGAGAGGGCCGGTGGCAGGACCTGTCCCTCGCCACACAACGGCAGTACTTTCCACGTGGCGTGGGCCTTCTGCGCTGCGTCAGAAGGGGGCACGTTTGCTCCGGGAGGCCTGAAGAGGCCGTAGCGCTCGGGAGCTGGGAAGCGCTGTCTCCGGCCCATGCACCGGCACCGGCCGGGGCCAGCTCAGGTCAGCAGCCGAGGGAGACTCCGCCAGGCCTGCGTCGTCGGGCGACCTTGCTTTACCCAGCGGGGGCCGCGCACACAGGCTGCAGCACGCCCGGCCTTCCCAGGCTCCCTCCCGCCACACGATCCCCATTTTTCTTGTTTCTATAAACAGTGGCACGATCTTCAAATATACAAAAGCATAAATGGTCTCTATTCTCCAATTATTCATTTTAATAATACCCGGAGTTGCCTTCAGCGTGTTGATTCTTTCAGCCTGGTGCCAAGAGGCAGGGTCGCCAGGGCGGGGGACGAGAACAAGGCCAGGGGAGGCAGCAGGGAGGCCAGGGTCCTTCGGCGCCGGCTTTTCCTGCAGAGCTTTTCCCGCAGGCCCCTCGAAGGCTGCCGGGCCTCCACCACCTTGCGCGCTCTGTCCAGAAACTCCAGGCTCTGTGGCCCCGGGTGTACTGGGTAAACGAACACCTAGTGGTCAGAAGAATTCTTGCAGTAAACCGATTCACCTTTGAGGATCCGCGTGCACGGTGCACCGAGCTCATCCCTGGCCGAGGGGCGTGTGTCTCCGGCGAAGCGCGGCCCCCAGTTCCTCTCCTGCTCACGTCCCCTTTCTCTTGGAGGACTGAAATCCACGTGTAGAACCATCGTCTTCTACGAGGCAGTTTTGTTTAAAACAACTGGTTAGCACTGTGGCCACATTATTTCTTAAAAAGTGACCAGGGTGGGAAAACCGCCCACAGCAGCCCCAGGCCAGCCCCAGCTGCTCTCCCCGGCTGGCAGAGGAGGGTCCTTGGCTGGACGGCTCAGCCTGGCACGGGGCTCAGGGTGGGAAGAAAATCGACAGGGCCACAGACGGGGGCCGCCCGGAGGGGAGGCCTCCCTCTGCTTTTCCCGTGCTCCGGCGCTTCGATCTTGTGCAAGAGAGGGACTTGAGGGAGGCCGGGGCAAGCAGGAGTGTGCAGGGCCTGCCTGCCTGTCGTCTCTGTGGGGAGTGGGCTTCTCACCAGATGCCTTGGGCTCTGCTGCTGCTCTGGAGCCCTGATGTCTGCTGGAAAAGAAATGTCTTACCCTGAGAAGGGGGGGGGGGAATATTATACTTCTGCTGGATAAATGAATGCCCCAGGCTTGAAGTCTTGGAGTCCTTGCCTGCTTTACCCACCCACCCCCCCGCTCCCCACACCTTTACCCAGCCTCATCCTTCGCCCCTTTAAGGTTTCCTGCCTAGACTGTGGCAGTTGCATTTTACAATGTTCCACTTGCCAGTGTCGGTTTGGATTCCTGGACCCTTTGCTTTGTGATGTTGCATTTCCCCTCAATTTATATACCCTGTTAGGATGTAGAAAATAGAATGGACCAATTCAGCTTACAATTAAAAATACTATCCAGGTGATTACACACAAGGCACTTCAGGGGAGACTCTACGGTTCCCATTCCGTGTGTCGGCATGAAAACATGCAGTCACGTTCGCCAAGATGCTGAGTATATAAGGCGTGTTAAGAGAACGATACACACTTGTGGTAAGCAAAACCACGGTAACTTACGGGAAAATTTCTGGGACTGCCTCATTGTTGACCAGAAAACCTAATCGCTCGATGCTATGCCTCGCGTAGTGTCCAGCCACATGGCCAGGGCTGGAAAGAAACCGCCGGGAGAAAACCCTGAGTTAAATGTCCCCGGAAATGTGCTTGGGAATGTAGCAGAATGGATTCTTGGGTCCTGGATCTGAGCGTCACTGGACAGTTGGGAGAGCCCCCCGGCGGTAGGACCCGTGTCACCATGTGGTGAGATCATACTTGCCAAAATGTCACGGAGGGAGAACAGCATCGTTCATCCCAAGCGTTGCTGCCATTTATCTCTTCCTCCCCGGCTTGGAGAGGGAAGACAAGAGTAGGGGTGAAGAGCCGGGAACAGCAGGGCTGGCTGTCCGTCAGCGCCGTCGATCGTATCCTATTATGAGTTTCTGTTGCAGTAGAATTCTGGCGCACTGGATCTTATTAGAAGTAGCGGTCTAGGCCTTGGGAGTATCTTCTGTATGGTGGGATCTGATTTGACTTTATTCGCAAAAGGAAGCACGCATATTCTGTAGGGGATGTATAGCCAGTAGAGGTTTCCTACGGGTAACAAAAGGCCGAGAGGACTGGGCACATTGGAGCGCTCTACCCTTTTCAGTTGTGCCAACCAACATCTCAGAAGGGCAACAGATGGACCACAGTGTCCTACGCTGAATCTGTAGCCACCGAGTCCAGCAACTGCGTAGGACTTACAGCAGCAGGGGACCAGACACAGTCATGGAGTCCCACCTGCTACACATGCGGAGACGCCAGCGTATGTGGCTGCCACGTTCCATGGTCCTCCTGCCGGTCCTAATGTTGCAGGCCTTTCTCACAAGCTTCTGTGGTTGTCGTTGGTTAATTAGGTTGAAAATGGAGAAAGGAAAAGCTTTAACCCTATCTTCAAAGTAGGCAGATTGGTTATTTTGTTTTTCAGAGAAGAGGTCCTATATACAATTAAAACTTGTTTCTGGTAAACCTCGTTCCAGGAAAGATGAGCTTTTAACAAAAGGCTTTTGACAGCTGCAGGCTATTTCATTTTTTTTAATGCCGAATGAAAAATCAATACATTTTTCTGGGTTATACATATTCAGAACAGGCCTGATATTTCCATTATAATGGAAAGTGGGTGTCTGTGCACATCTCGCCTGTCAGAGCTGCACCACCGCATTTTCCAAGCCACTGCTAAATATTTCAAACCTGATTTGATTGTGGTTCATGACAGCTAATGTTTCTCAGCTCTTGAGCCTGCCGACAGGCGAACGCACTTTATTTCACCCTCACCCTCAAATATGGCTCACCCCAAAGAAAAAGGAAAGAACAATTTCATTCTTCAGGGATCCCGAATTGTTGTATTATTTAAGTAACGCGATCGCCTGAGAGCCCTGGCGATTCTTAGGAGAATTTCTAAATTTCTATCACACCAAGGTACTCCGGGGCTTTTGTGGGGTTTGGGGGGAAGGTTTGAGTTGATCTACATTGCCCTGTGAAGAGTTAGGAACAGAGGGACTAGTCCTCGCCATTGACCGACTCCCCTTCCGCCAAGTCGGAAAGCGATTTGTGAAGGACACCCAGTGGACGTGGCCCTTGGCCCCGGTGCCTTGGGAGCGTATTGTGTTCTCGGCAGCTGCCGCGTTTCCTTGGGTAACACGCTGGGGGCATGCGTGCCGTGGTAGCCAGGCAGCCTTTACGGTGAGGCCACCTCCGCTCTTGCCTCGGCCCAGTCCTCCTTTCGTTCATCAGTGTCCAGGTGGTTCATAAAATTTTTGCAAATCAGCACGGGGCTGCCAGGTGGCAGGGACCCCTCCTCCTGGAGCAGATGTCACCACACGTTGGGGAATCACACGGTCGCCCTCGCCAGCGTTAGCCGTATAAGGTATGTGAAGAGAATCATTGGCCTCGGTGGTTAGCGAAACCACCCTGACTGAAGGCAAATTTTCTGTAGCTGTGGCATCATCACGTCAAAAGCGTGAGGTGCCCCAGAACGCTTCCCTTTTAGAATATATTTCTCTGCTGAAATTCTCACACCTGCGGGCTCTGCGCTCCGCCAGGAGACAGGAGCGAGCAGCCTGGGTTTGGCCCGAGTGCTAGTAAGTGCTGTCTGGGAGAAGCGGTTGTAAAAAGGAGGCATTGATGGAAATAGATTTTTTTTTTAAAGACCTTCAGCCACTGTTTTATGGAGAGGCTGAAGGCAGAGGGGTAGCAGGAAGACCTCCCAGTTATTCAAGATTTGCTTCTGTTTCCTCAGCCCTTTACCGTAAAAATACATTCAAATAGGAGGGGTGCCCTTGCCTGAGGCCCCTGGGGGGGGGGTACCCATCACAGCAGCCTTCTGCTCTAGGGTTCGCAGCGGCACCCTCTCTGGAGTCTTCTGAGAAGCAGACGTGCCGCCCGGGTTGTGCTGGGCCTGCTGCCTCCTGCCAGGACCAGGCAGGGCATCGGGAGCAGACCTGACCTCTTCGCCCAGGGCTTGGCTGCGCCCTTGAGAGGACGTTCCTGGCGAGGAGTTAAGCTTGGTTCTGGAATATGACTAAACTCTTGGGGAAAAGTGGTTTTGATTTGTCTGTTTCAGCCTTAAAAGTAGCACATTGGCTGCCGTGTGTCTTACTAAAGGGAAGCAACTTCATCCACTGAGGGAAAGACAGGATTTTCCAGATAACACTGGATCGTCAGTCCATCAAGTCTTTTCCTACCGTCTGTCAGTTGCCGATACTATTTAGGGGGGAAAAAAAAACCCAAACAAACCCAACTTTCGTAATGACCCCAGCCGGTTGCCACTGACTTCCGGGGTGGAAGATGCAATCTGTGAGAAACTGCCCTCCTGCCTGCTTGCTCCATCAGCATGTGGGTGTCAGATACACCTTCCGAACGGGAATGAGGACTGGATTAGCAGCCCCAGGGGTGCAGAGGGCTGAGGCCGTTGCTTCCCGGGTCCCCACATGGTTCCCGTTGCTGCAAGACCAGGCCCTTTCTTGGGTGCCAGAGGCCTGGGTCTCAGTGAGTGGGGTTTCTCTAGGCTTGGGGACCAACAAAACACCGCCCACAACACATTACAGGTCTGAGCTGTCCAGACAAATGCATAGTTTGTATCTCTGTTTTTTCATCATTTCTCTACCTTTATTGGTATTCAGAGCTCACAGTTTTCTGGTTACTGTCAGCCTGGGCTTTCATCCATTTTAAAGAGCAATTTTTCCTCTTGCTGTTGATGATGATGGTATAAAGACAGATGGTGTAACTGCTTATGAATGTCCTATTTTATTTCCCCGGGACCAGACAGTTCACTTGAAGACGTATATTATTTCCACATGCTCAGGTTGGGCCGCCCAGACGCTGTCTGCTGGGTTCAGCGAGCTGCCCTTCCGGGCCTCGCCATGCAGAGGGCGACACCTGTAGGTCGTAGGTGGAAGTGCACCCTGCTCGGCTGCGGGACCGGGTGCTTAGGTGGGGGTGAGGACGCGGAGCCCCTTGTGAGGGAAGCTGTCCGGGAGTTTCCTGAGCATTTCTTCTTCCACCAAGCATAGAACAGCCTTTTGGTGAATGAGTGATAAATGATAATATGAAACCTAGGCACTGAAAGAAAAGAAGAGGTTTGATTTCTAAAGAAAAGGAGCGGGAAGAGAAAGTGAGTTTCTGAATTCACATCTGTCCCCCGTCCACTCAGTAGAACTCAGCTGCCTTCACTTTTCTGCTTGTAGCAGGGCAGGGAGGGAAGAAAGCCAAGAACCCAGGAGGCTGATAGAACGAGGGCTCAGGAATATTCACAAAGCCCTGTGCGGTTTCCTTGCTTGTTGTAGCGATGACGTGCTTATTCTTCACACCCTGTGTCTTCTGAATAAGACCTATTTGGAAGGGCCCGGAGAACTGGGGCCAGTGAGAGTGACCGTGAGTTCCCAATTCCGAGCTCCGATGGCTGTGGCCCACACGATGTGCTGACCTTGGAGGTGGTCTCCCTGCGGGCCCACTCCTTCCTTCCCGCCTCTGCAGAGCAGCACCTCAAATGCTGTTCTCCACATCAGGGTGTTGTCTGTTTCATAGGTGTCACACTGTTTGCATCTAAGGTGATTGTGTGTGTGTGTGTGTGTGTGTGTGTGTGTGTGAGTGAGTGTGAGAGAGAGAGGTGGAGAGGAGGGGCCACTCGGCCATCTCTGCATAATCAAATTTGATTAATATCTACACTACTACAGATAGTTTGTGTCACAGCATGTACTGGGGCGAAGGAGTGTATTTTAAGAGCCCTCGCTCCTTTGGGCAGACCCAATTTAATACTGATTGACTGAATTCTGGTATCACCATTCAGGAAAGGATTTTATAATTATAGCATTGAACGGTTCTATCAAAAGTGTAAAAATATGCATTGAACATCCTGGTTCAACATAATTAAGACTATGCATACGTCATACTGTGTAGTTTGGTGGTTATTCTCTACTAACACTTGTATATAAATTTTTTTCTCTACTCAGTGGCGTATAGTGTTAATATGGCACTGTATATCAGATTGACTTCACACCATGGTTGCCATGATTTTTTTCTGAACTAAAGGGGGGTATGGGGAGACCTGACGTTAACTTCACTATGTCGTAAGACAAAAGGGAGATGCAGAGATTAGATGGGGAGGCCTCTTAATTGGGGATGAAAATAAGCACTCTGTTATTTTGCCTATGTTCCCCAGGACTGCCTCATAAATCCTGGATTGGTGGGAATGAAGAGAGAATGTTCCCTGACCCCCGAATTCAGTTTTCCAGTCCTTGGACTTCCATTGTTTTTCCGGGAAGAATTAGGAAAATCTGACTTGAAGTAGATACTTTCTTCTTCAGGTGTTTTATATACCCTCTGAGGTCATTTTACACTGAACTCCTCTTACTTCCTTTGCACGATGAAATTTAGAAGCTATTTTCTGCAGGTTTGGGGAGGGTAATACCCTGAAACATTGAAAAAGTAGGATAACAGCTCCAGAGACCTAGAGTGACACCGGTCTGAGCCCCAAGTCCCAATACTCGGTTCCTGTGCATCTGGTCTGGCACCAGCCCCATGTAGTCAATGCAAGCAGCCTGTTCTCGTGTCCCTACATCCAGGACAGTGTGCTCTTCAGAGTCTGCTAATAATTTCGTCATCAGCCCACCTCAGTTTGCCTGAATTTGTTAAATTCACTCATTTAACCCATTCTTAATAAATGTTTTGGATAATGATCCAGAGAGCCAGGAGAACAGGAGAGAAATCTCTTGCTCCCTTTCCATCAATATCTATAGGGTATCTTATAGCCTTTTCCTTCCTACTTGTGCAGGTGTTTTATGTCAGGAGTAACAAAATGACCATGTTGGAAATGACCATTCTTCTGTCTTCACCCAAAGCATTCTGTATTGAGCTGGAGAGAATTTCCATGGCTAGTTTTAAACCAGTGTTGGGTAAAGAATGGACTGGCTTCAAAAGAAAAATATGTGATGCTCTTAGAAATTTGTTTCCCTTTCTCTATAAATCTAGCTTCTTGTCACTGACGCCTGGCATGCCTACAGATGTTGTTTGTACAGATGTTGTTTGTTTTCTAGAACTCTTCACATTAATGAAATCCTATCACTGATAGTCTATGATCCTTGAGACTGTGAGTAATTGTTAAAAAGCAAGCAAACAAAAAACCAACAACCACCTCCCGCCGTGGTCTGGCACGTGCACACATACTTCGTGGCCTCTGCAGGGTCCATGGTAGGATCTAGCCTTGTTCACATCCAGGACGCACTGGGGTCAGAGCTAGGCAAGACCCAACATGTGGCTCCCTTTTTGCATTTTCAACTATAAAAGACTTGCATGCAACTTCAGGAATTTAGATGGGAGCGATTTCTTCAACAGGATTGGCTTTACGATATTAAAAGTTCAAATGAGGCATTCAGAATCCATCTGGAAATACCTAACATCCACACGTCTAGAGCGAGTCCGTCTCCTACCAGTGAATGGGGAAGGGAAAGACCTCGGCACCCCCGTGGTGCAGGCAGCCTTTCGGGGGCCTCGAGGAGAGAGGAAGGACCATCATTGGCATCTGTGTATTGTGGTTGGTAATTTTTTGGAGTAGGAGGCAAGAGTCTTTCATCTTCTGATCAGTTTTAATCCTTGACATTTTGTTTTTCTTCTATTTCAGAAGAAGCCATTGAAGATGTTGAAGGGCCCAGTGAAGCGGCTGCTGATCCAGAGGAGCTTGCTAAAGACCAGGAGAGTGGAGGCGAGAAGGACCAGAGCAAGTGGACAGGTAGCGTGTGCGTGCTGCCCTTGAACCCCTGACCTCTCTTCCCTGGAAGAGTGAGGCTGACAGGTCAGGGAGTAGATGCATCCTTAACCTACCCAGAAAAACTGTTCTGTGTACTGGGAGAAGGGTCTGGGTTTTGCTTTTTTGAGTGGCCAGCTTCATTCTCCTTCTCTTACGTTATATGAAAGAATTTTTAAAGCTTTTCTTAAATGGCCCCAAAGCCAGCTTGTTTATTAGAGCATCCAGGTGTCTGGCTCTATGCCAGGGGCTTCTGTGTTTCTGAGGTCACACTGCTTTCTGCAGCTTCTCTCTGGAGCTGCTTCACCCTTGATGGAATTCTTCCTCCATTGAAGGTCCAGTTACCTAGCCCTGCTGCCCCCAAGCCCAGTGGCGGGGTTTGCCCTGTGCACCTTGACTGGGAGGTCACCCATGAATCTCCAAGGAGTCAGCATTGCAGAGCAGGCTATGTTCTGCACACTGCGTGTCCCACCTTGCCCCCGTGGTGAGCGCCCACACCTGAAACGCACCCAGAGCGGGGCAGGCAGTGAAGCCAGGCAGAACGACATGGTACCAAAACCAGAAGAAGTTGATGTCAGGAAGGGAAGTGCTATTTCTGGAAAACTTAGTATTGTGAGAGGGGGAACAGCTATCTCTTGTGATGATAGGATTGCTGTATTGGAGGAAAGAAGAGCCGAGACTGAGAAGAAAAGCTTAGAGGTGTGTTGTTGTTGTTGTTGTTGTTGTTGTTGTTGTTGTTGTTTTGGAGGAGCCAAGTTGTTTCTGAGAAGAGTTCTCAGGACAGGTAAGTCTCCCAGAAACCACCACAGTTCTTAGAGGAAATGGTATGACAAGCAAAGGAAATTATTTTATTTGGTCAACCTAATTCTTACTGCCTTCCATTATTAATATTGTGATACTTTGTGTTTTTTCAAGAAAATATTTACCTTCTAGAGTCTGTATTGGTTGGGCCTTTGTTACTTTTCCAGGCACGACTGTTCTTAAATCATGTCAGTGTTGGCCTTCTCTATTTAAACAAGATACAGAATCTTGGAGAGAGGCCAGGGGAGAGCAATGAAAATCACTGAAGGCTGAGAAATATTGCCTCTGAAAAGAGGCTGAAGAAATTGGGGCTGTTCAGTCTGTAAAGGAGAAATTCGAGAGGCAGCTTAACAGCTTCCAAATTTCAGGAGGGATGGGGCGGAGTAGGTGATGCGCCTGTTCAGTGTTTCCTGGGACAGAGAAACAGGGTGTCACGGCCGCTGAGTGAGCGACTGGCATGCTAGGTGGACTTAACTGTCCTTTTTTGAACTGTGGTGGCCAGAGGCCTGCGCTTGAGAGATGCTGAAGGACAGGGCCGAGCACCCTAGGAGGGGTTGCCAGGGCAGGCTGGGAGCAGGACACAGATGTCTGTCCTCAGAGGTCTTGATCACAGGGGAGGATCGCACTGTGTTGCTTGTCACACTGGGTTTTTCCTGTTCTGTCAAAGCGAAATGGACACACACTTTGCAGATAGAGAGGATCTGGGCAAAAGGATTTCACACTCGCTGTTGGAAGGCCGAGTAACCTTCCAGGCCATCTGTCCTTTGTTTTCACAGTGTGGGTCCCTGGTTTCTAATCCTGGCTCTGCCACTTATTAGTTATGTGACCTTAACCTTTCTGTGCCTCTGTTTCTCATATGAGATGGGGGATTAAAAATAGTACCTACTTTCAGAGGATCGCCGTGAGGATTATATGAATATGGGAATCTTAGAACAATGCCTGGCATATAGGAAGCTCTATGTTAGGATGGTTTTTGTTGTTATTTTAATAATTTAGTTAGATGAGGAAAAGTAGTGGGGGTTTCTGTTTGGGTCCTTTCCTATGAATGTGAAACTGTTGCCTGGCAGGTGTGGTTTCTAGGAGTTTCGAGAAGCTGAGGGGAGGAGCAGCATATAAGAACTTAGTAGGATCACGCTGATAGTATGTGGTGTGCATTGCCTGCATTCTGTGTGCTACAGACACTGAGTAAATGACAACATGTAACTGCCATTTGCAAAATACCCACTGTGCGCCAGGCTCGTACCGGGCATCTCACACGTGCTCCCCTAATTCTAAGACTAGTTGAGGGCAAGCTCGCTCAGTTGAGGGTAAGCTCGCTCGGTTGAGGGTGGTTCATTTAAATCACATTCAGAATGTTGAGAATTCAGTGGGAGTGTGTCCTTACAGAGCTAGTGGACATGCCAGGCCATCAGGAGCACCATAAATATGAGCTCTTTAATAAAGCCCCACTTTCTCGTTCGTTCGTTCGTTCATTCATTCATTCATTCATTCATTCATTCAAACAACAGTCTGTACTGTATCTCCAGAAGATAGAGATGAGACAGAGAGAGAAACCATGGATGAATAACTCAGAGGTGCCCCTTACCAGTCACGTAGTAATAAAGTGAGAAGGGACAATTCTTTCCTGACTCCTGCGAATGATCCTCTTTTGACCCGAAGCATAATTTTGTCTATGTTGTCTGAGTGTGTAATGACAGGCTTTATTAAGGTACTTGAGCCGATTTGATCTTGGAATCGATACAGGTGGCAGCAACCTCTTCGCAGCTTTCTTTGGGATCCTTACTATTTTATAAAAAAGAAATATCTGCGTTTGTTCCATTTATGCCCTAAATTGAACTGTTCCTATCTGATTAAATGTGATGGGGAGTGCTTCCTCCTAGCAAATAAATAAATAGTGATTTCACAATTTGTACTGTTGATTAGTGGCCGCTCACGGTGCAGATTAATAATATTTCAAATGAGCCTGGATAATTGACATTTTCTCGGCTATTGATTACGTAGTTTGGGGTTTGTACAGGAATGGATAATCTTTGCTAAAAATTTTTAGTCATTTATTTTTATATTGGAATGGGACTCCTGATTTCCTTTTTGGTGTCCGTTGGTCATCCTCTTTGGGCTTCTTTATTTAGATGTCAGGTCTTTGACCTCAAGTGGCAGCAAGGCAAGATAGTGGTTTGAATCACAGCAGCATCGATTCCACGGCCCGTGGCTGGATCCCAACCATGAGCAGGGCACCGGGCAGAGTTCCACCGATCACAAGTTCCATGATGACAGGCCCTGCCTTCAGGGAGCGTAGCACTCCGTGGGGATTTCAGGAACAGACCTAACCATCAGAACCGTGTTCTATAGGCCAGTGCTGCCCCTTGGAACTCCCTGGGCTGATAAAAAGGTTCTGCCTCTACACAGTACAGTACGGTAGCCCTAGCCACGGCGGCTGGTAAGCCCTTGAAGTGTAGCTAGTACCACTGAGGCAGTAGATTTTATTTCATTGCAATGCATTGAAATGCAGCTCTTTACACCCTGAAAGTGCAGCTGTAGATAATCAAAAGGAACAAAACTACCCCTGAAAGGATGCACCCCAGATACTCTAATTTCCCAGTTATTGTTAAGGCCATATTAAGCTTTACCTGTGTACCAGGCACCGTTCCAGTGCATCACACCTGCTTCCCAGCGGGCATGCCAGGAGTCCTCACAGGTGCACAGGTACTGATCTCTAGGGCCCTTGAGTTGGCCAGATGGGGCTGGGGGCTGCTGAAGCAGGGACCAGTTGGATTTTCATCTGCCCACACTAACTTGCCCTCATTTTCTGCGTACACCGTGACATGAAAGAGAGTTGGGAAGCTCTGCTTTACACACGTTCCCGCCTCTCACTCTGTGAGATAAATGCTGTGAGTAACCATCCCCCGCACCCCTTCCTCAGCCCCCTACCACTGTGCAGAGCGGTAAACTGAGCCCGGGAGAGCTAAGCCTGTGCAGGGCGCCAGAGGCACACACACGGGTTCAGATTTGCAGACTGGCCGTGCTGCTTAGGACAGAGCCTGAGTTCCTACAGGTATACTGTCCCATCTCTCCAAGAATGGGATTTTTCAGCATGATCATTTGATCTTGCTTTCATCTCCATTTTGGAGAGTAGCATTCTCTAAAGTTGTACAGCAGCAACAGTAACATGACAACGACTTGCTTGTGCAAGAATGAGTTGGATCGTCCACCATGAATATACTTGGTAGTAAGTCCACATCTTGCTCAGTGGTGAAGTGGACCACTCAGCTAATGGCCTTGGTCTCTGGAGCCTCGGGCATCTCATCTGTAAAACATGGAGAGGTGACACCCACCACCACACCCTGGGGTCCATGATGAGAGTTCTTGAGGGTTCCACGATGGCCAGTGGTGGCACATGTACAAATGGCGGCCTTTGATAAGCCCTTCAGAGATTGCATCCACGCACAGTGAGTGTAAAGCACTCTTGTGGGCCAACGGAGGGTGCAGGAAGGTTCTTTGAAGCTAAGTCTCTTTCCTAATGCACAGCAATTTCCACCGTCCAACTTTGTGGTTTTCTCTTTTGAAACATGAAAATGATCCCTCGTTCTCTTTTAGCAGTGTGTGGATTTAAAAGTGTGTGTTCTAGATTGAAGAGCCCCCAGTGTCGGCAACTGAACAATAATTAATGCAGTGATTATCCAATCAACCATTAATTGCTATAAATTAAGTGATATACAATTAATGTGATGCTTTATCACCAATAATTAGGGGAAAAAATTGAACTCTTGGCAAAGAATCATAGCAAGATGGTTATTTAAATCCTGTAGCCGCCATGGTTTCCAGCCACAGAGCACTAAACTGGATCTAGTTAAGCTAATTTGAGACAAGATGACCAGGGGGTGTTAGTGCTTTAAAAAACAAAGGGCCACAGCCCAACTGAAAATGCCAACATGATAATGCTCCAGAAATCTCTAACTGATGTCCATGTCTCTATTTTTGGAAGATTTTGAGTTATAATTGTAGTTCGAGTGTTGTTTTTCTAGGGGAATGGCCTGAAGGGACTTTATTTTATTAATTTTTTTAAAATCCATGATGCTCACCTAACACAGAGCAATTAGTGCAGTGGAGCGTCCCTGATTTGAATCCATGGAAGATTGCTATTAAAGGAGGTATTAGCAGGCCGGCAAGGTCTGGGCGACTGTGAGGGAGAAGTGTGTTTATGGAATATGGTGCTGGCAGGCATGATTTCAATCGGGTTTGACATGTTTAACATAAATGTATAGTGTACAGCTCTTGCTGCATATGAATAATTCCTACAAACCCACTGCCTTTCTAATTACTGAGGTTGAAAAAAAGCGGGTCAGGCACATCCTGGTGGAAATCTATTACCAGCCGTCCTCCTATTCTCCCTGTTGTTTACAGCTTTGTATAAATAGGGATGCCACTGTATGGAGAACTTAGTGCCTCAAGTATAATCTGTGACAGAGAATGGAAAGGGGCTGGAAAGAAGTACCTTTTTTTTTTTTTTTTTTTAATTGAGTCGATTAAGATAAAAGAAAGTATATGCTGAGAGGAAGTGTTACGGGTTTGGAGTAGCTCTGGCCAGTTAGGAGCCAGGAGCCCCAGGCTGAAGGCCTGGTTCTGCCGCAGAGATGAGCCACATGACCTCAGGTCTCTGGTCCATAGTTTCAAAATCTGTAAAATGGCAGGTTTGTACTAAATAGGTTCTTGCAGTTCTGGAACTCCTTAAAGATAGAATTGGGGGAGGAAGAGTTGCACAGGAGAATCTTGGAGAATATTAATTTCTAAAGTTGGAATGCTGGTAACTTGCCAGGATTTCCCTAGTCTCCCACCAGTTGCGATGGCGTGGGCCAGGAGTCTGCACTGAGTTCACGTAGGCCCCTTCGGCTTTTTTCCATGAGGGTCGAACCACGCCAGGCCGCCTTCCTTGGTGGGGTAGCAGAGCTCTACATGCTCTCACCTGGTCCTGTGTGACTGGAGTGCATCACCCTGTGTTGTCAGAGCCCCGTGTGATGAGGACATCAGAGGAGGAGCCCCTGGAGATTCATGTGGGTGCCTTTGAGTAACCACCCATCCCAGCTCTGTTTTTGGCTAGAAACCAGGCTGTTCACCACCAGCACCATACCTCTCTAGAAATCATTTCAGCCTAAATCTCTGTCCTTCTGGCATTTGGTTCTATTTTTCTACCTCACCCAAAAGTAAATTTGTCTTTGCAGTAGGGTGTGTGTGAGGGAATGCTGGGAGCCTGGCTCACATGGCTCCTTTGTGGTTCACATTCCTGCCAACGGAAACCGTTTTTGGTTTTACGTTTCACACACGGATGGGAATTGTGCAGCTATGTGGGCTTTTCCAGAGTCCTCTGTTCCCTTTCTCCACCTCCATTCCCCACTCTCTTTTTTTCTTTCTTTCTTTTTTTTTTTCCAGGCCGCTTTCAGTATAACTTGGCTGCTTAAAGTCACTGCAGGCAGAAATCTGCCTCACGATTGGAAACAAACCATTCGAACTATTTTTATGTTGGGAAGCAAAAATAGATACAGGGTGTGGTGTATCTCTGGACTTGCCTGAATTCCAGTAATTCAGAGGTCTTGGCTTTGAGAATTTATATTGTAAATTCTAAGAGAGGGAGAGGGACCACATCAATTGAGCAAATATTTTTGCATGCAGTAACAAAATTAGCAGAGGTAATCTAAGGCAGATACAGGATATGCAAAAAAGTAAGGAACTCCCTTTTTGGGACATCATATGTAATCACATAACCGTGGTACAGTATGATGAGAACACTCATCCAAGGTATAAAGGGCAGTAGAAATGGAGATTAAGGACCAATCATTTTTCATCACTGTAGAAAATACCTTATAGATTTACATATTACTTTTGCAAGGGGGCCCATGTGAATCTTGCTCTGTTTCAGTTTTAGCTTTTGTGCTGATGGGGGAAGCACTTCTGTTATTAGAATCCTTAGTATTTGATTTAAAAAAAAAAAAAAAACCACCATAGTGCCTTTCTCAGAGGATATCTGAACATTTCATTAGACTTTCACATTCTTCCTGGCCCAACATTCTGTTTTGTAGACTAGAGAAGTATGACACATAGATGGTGAACACCTGGGGGCCAGATTTGTGATCAAATCACAATTTGCCTTGTGGGTCCGGGACATACTCCCCACCTCATAAAGCTAAAGAACACATAACATGGTAGCTTGCTCTTATTATATGAAAATTGGAGAAGACGACTTGAAAATCCTGTTTCTCTCGTTTTCAGACAGGATTGTGAGTTCTTTATGATCTGAGTTTTGTGGTATTCATTCACTTGTGTGTGTGTGTGGGTTTGCTTCATAAGACTTTCTTTTTTAGAGAGCAGTTTTAAGTTTACAGCAAAACTGACAGGGAGGCACAGAGATTTTCTATCACCCTCTGCCCCCACGCATACATAGCTCCCCCTGACAATCAACATCACTCACCAGAATGCACTTTTTTTAAACCAGTGATGAACCATTGACACGTCAGAAATCACTCCAACTCCACAGTTTGTCTTAGGATTCACTCTTACTGTTGTACATCCTGTGGGTTTGAACAAAAGTATACTGACATATATCCATCATTATATATATTTTCACTGCCCTAAAAATCTTCCGCGCTCTGTCTCTTCATCTCTTCCCCATGTGGCATTCATTCATTTCTATAATTTCCAGCACTTAGCAAGGACTTGATACCGTTGTTTGATTAACAGTCAGTTTGGTTAAATAACGTGACCATAGACATTTTCAAGTCCAGGACATTCTACTTTCTGTTAGACATCAAACCTGTGGGTTAGTAGGATTGCTCCATGTTAGTATATAGAAAAGGCAAATTTTGGGTATCTGTGCTTCTTTAACAACGAAGCCCCTCATGGGCCCATATTATGTTCCAGAGCTCTTTCTAAAAAGGAAACCACAGCAAGCAGTGTTTGAGCTCTCACTGTGCGCTAGACTCTGTGGTAGGCTTTGTATGTCCGATCTCTTGCCAGCCTTACACAGAAACCCTGTGAGTGAACACTGCCATCCTACTGTGGATGAGGAAACTGAGAGCTCAGTGTAGTCAAGTAAAATGCTCAAGGTGACACCTCCAGGTTGGGAACCAAGGTGTGGTGAGCACTGCAAACCTCTGCGATTCGTTACCTAGCAAGAGGGGGGCTGATGTCTTTGTATAAAGGGAACTCCTGTCACAAGAAAACATGAGGGTAACATCAGCTCTCAAGAAGTCCCTAAAGGTACACAAGAGCCACATCCCCACCCCTTTGCACAGATCATTCATCTCAGCCCTTTGGAATGCTATGCGCAAATCCTACATGGGACTCTGGGTACTGAGAGAAGCATTGATATAAATGCGTACGCGGTTCCCCCTCTCTCTACTGTGAGAGGACCAAGACCAGGCCTTTCTAGTGGTCTTAGTACTTATTTTCCACCCTCACAGGGGCTTGAGTGGTGTCTTAGATTCTCACACTGCCCTGCCAAACCTAAACTAGCAAGAACAAAACAAAACAAATCCCCAAAACAGACAAACAAAACAAAAAACAACCCTGGGCAGATCACGGGGGATGAAACGGTGCTGAGAAGTTCAGTTCAGAGCTCTTGGGACCTGCCACCAAGGCTGGGCCTGGATTTTATTGTTGATTTTCACAAGTTCACTTCTATTCTAAAAATTTAATCTTTTAGGAAGATAGGTTTGGAATGGAGAAAAAACTGGAAGAGTATTGTTACAGTCCAGTCTCTGGGAATCTATGCTGTGTTGGGGCTCAGAGACCCTAACTAACCTAATTAATATTTGATTTGATGGGGACTGGATGAACGTCTGTTAATTAACTTTGGCCTGGTCTCTGAATGACCCACAGTGCCTCTTTGTTTTGCCCTACATCTTAAACCTCTGAACTGTTTCCTCTGTCATTTCAAGGGTCTCGGAGGTCCTTTCCACTCTGGTTTTCTCCAAATCCCTGGTCTTCACAATCCTGTAATTAGGCCAGGGGGCAGAGTGATAGCGCAGCTCCTACCTTGCCCCCTGACCATGGCCATCCATCTTCAAGGAAGCCGTGACCACAGATGGCACCTGGGCACAGCTCAGGAGGCTGTGCCAGAGGGAGCCGGCAGACTTTGGGGGAAACTGACAAGAGGCCAGAAGTGGGCCGGCTGGTTAATACCTCAAAGTGAGGGATCAGGGCTGGCACATAAGCCAGGCTCATGGTGACAGCCCAGTGTCTAGAAGTTATTAAATAAAGTGACAGCCAATATTGGTCTAAAAGGTGGTCGCCGGTGGCTCTGTTTTGTAAGGGTGGCTCCTTCTCAAACTTGATACACGGGGGCAAGGTATCTTGAAATCGAATTGCGGGATGGCCCTGGGGGAGCTCAAATCAGTACAGTTAAGCAGCCTTATGCATATTTCAATAAGGAATTAGTGTAACAGATTGATGCCTCTGATGTAGGGCTTAGCACTATTTTTTCCCCAAAGATGCAGAGCAAGAGCAGCAGCCACTTGTCTGCATGGGGCCACCATCCCACCTGAGGCTGCTTACTGGGAAAGCAGAGCTCCCCCCGCCCCCCAGCCCAGTGTGATCTTCCTTTCCCAGATTGCTGACTTCAATGCACAGGGGCTATGGAGGATCTCTGCGTCCTTCCCAGGGGGACCCTGGGTTGATGAGGCCCGCTGGTGCCAAGACCAGGCAAGCAAGCACTGGCAAAGTGGAAAGAGCCCACAAGTGTCTGCCCCCTTTTCACTGAAATTCTCCAGGACAGATGGAAAGAACAAGACTAGCGGGTCCACCACCTGCTGGGTCCCCTCATTTAACTCTGGTCCCCACCAATTACAGAAAGCATTGACTCTGATGGTGGTTTTCAAAATATGGTCCATGAGCCATCAGCATCACTCAGGAACTCACTCAAAATGCAAATTCTCTGAATCAGATGTATTTTGGGGGGTGTGGCCTGCTATCTGTGTTTTAACAAGGCCTCCCAGGGATTTCTGACACACACTTGAGTCTGAGAACCTTGGGGCTATGATCTTAGGACATGCTTTGAGGTTTTTGAGAACTATGTCTCCTCTAACTGAATGGCAGGTCCTAAGCCCCTGCTGGGTGCAGTAGGTACTGAGCTCTCCTGAAAGGTTGTCGTGCCTAGAGAGAAGAGGCACAAGTCCTGAGTTGGGCAGATATCATCTCCTACAGCAGGACTGGAAGGGAGAGAGGTTTGGTCAGAAAGACTGGTCACAATGAGGAATGATTCAAGGCCTAGAAATCGTTCCCTGATACTGGCTACAAGTAATAGGAGGGAAGGGGACACAGTATCTTTGTACTGTTGCAATCTCCTGTGAATCTATAATTATTTTCAAATAAAAAGCAAAGTAATAATAATAGCAGCAACAGCAATATGTAAGGTCTTCTGCATTTCCAAAGTGCTGGCCTGTCGAGTTCACATCTGACTTGGAAGAGAAAAATAATTAGCTGTTCCCTGAGTATGAGTTACACCCATCTGTAGTATTACTCAAATTTTCTTTGAAGCCCTTTATAGAAACAGAAAGACATGTCTGATAAGTTGATGATAACAGTGTGTCTTACTCTACACATTGAGGCATATTCTTACACTTCTTGAGTAGGTGGTTGCACTTCTCTAAAACGCTTTCTAGGGATGTATACAAGTAGCATAACTTGCACTTAACAGAGAATTAGACTGTGTCTGAACAGAACGTTCTTTCGTAACCCCACTGGGCTGGAGTTTGAGACATCCCACACCTCTGGGGCAGGGAAAGAAAAGGAGCCCCAGCTTTGTTTTAGCCACAGCATGGAGACCACCCCCCTGGGTGCGTGTAACCAGTGTGCACCTCTGATTCCTCTTTGAACCATCTTTAAGTGCTTGGAGGCAGAATGAGACCATGCATGTTTAAAGACCAAGTTGGCAGCAAAGCAAATCCTTTAGAGGAACTGTTGTTGCCTGTATTAGGGGAGGAAGAGAGTTTAGCCAGATCGCTGGCCACTTATTAAGTGCAGTAGTTCCATAGGAGATGCGAGTATGAAATCCTAGCCTGTCCTCTGGGGAAGGAACTGCCAGCAAATGCCAAGAGCGCCTCCACTTTCAGTGACAGTATAAAGATCACAAAGTCCAGAAGCACAGATTACCCTGTTGTAAGATTGCGTTTTTGTTGTCTGGAGGAAGTATGAGGCTCCTGAGAAGCTGAAGGAGAAGACCTATGGAAAGATCACACTGTACCTTTCATTTCATTGTAATTATGAGCTGAAATGACCATTTTCAGATCTAGGGAAGCTTCTGAGTCCAGTGTGCTGAGGTAGTTATCCCAACTCAAACACTGATAGGGAGGTGTGTGAATTTTTTTTCTCCTAGTCAATGGAGATAGATGAAAGATTGCTGTAAATTTCTGGGGCAGGTGGCAAGCTGGTTTACCGAACGCAAGGCGATGAGAACCTCTGGCTTACGGAAAGTAGCATGAATTAATAATCATTTAATTGGCTCCTCCATTATGTTGCTGGTTTGGGAGATGGAAGTTTAGATGGAGGGGCTGTCAGTGGTACTTTAGCTAAGGTTTTGACGGTTGAGACGTGGAGGTGGCGGCTGCCTTTGGCTTCTCCACAAGGA
The DNA here is from genome assembly GCF_011100685.1 of Canis lupus familiaris. Taxonomy (NCBI): domain Eukaryota; kingdom Metazoa; phylum Chordata; class Mammalia; order Carnivora; family Canidae; genus Canis; species Canis lupus. The sequence goes on along the minus strand of NC_049226.1, from coordinate 79,066,196 downwards.
GTAAATGTCTGGCAGCAGCCAAGGCCCTCGGTGGGCTCACCTTGGGACCCCCACAAGGTGGAGGATCCAAATGCCACCCCACCATGAGGAGAAGAAATGCAGAAGAAAACTCCCAGCAACATGAACAGCTCAGTGCGTGCCCAGGAGCTCCCTGAGGGGGAGGTCCCCGGGCAAAGGGAGGTGGCCTTTGGCACAGATCTGCCAGGCCAATAGCCTCATTGGTGTGTTGAGTGATGAGATGAATTTTGTTTGTGAAATATAAAAACTACTTCCAAGTACTGTAGTTTTTTGGGAGGACAAGTTGATGTCTTGGCTGATAGTTGGAGGAAGCAAAAACTTCTACTTTATTTCCTATTTTTCTTAAACTTTCTTTTTCATGACTCAGCAACTCCATGCCTTACCTGGCTTCAGAGTTGTACAGACCACATCACCAGATGACAAATGGGTCATTAAGTCCACTGGTGGTCTGTTGTATCGTGAGTACATCTTTCAAGCCTTCTTTGGTCAAAATTTCAGTGACTCAGATTTTAATTCATTAGTGAGGATTGGAATTGGAAGACTGGTTCTATCAGGTGACATTATAGAGGCTGTGTTTTCAACCATTCTTGGCCATTCTATAAGCTCCCTAAGTTTATACTATTCTTACCTCTTTTTTAAAGTAAGTCACTTCATACATGAAACTTTATTCGGCTTGTTTTAATTATTTTGTGTGCCTAGAACTTAAGACTATTTTTTGAAAATTGCAAGCAAAACCTGCATGATTTCAGGTAGGTGCTCCTCTTCTCCCAACTTCCTCTAATTAAGTATGACAAGAGGGTACCTTTTTAAATAATTATTTTTAGAGGCTAAATACTTTCCAAATATGTTAAAAGCATGAGTAATCTGGAAGTTGATGTCTCTATGCATAAATGATCCTTCCCCCCACCCCCCCACCCCCTCCCCAAGGAAGCCATGCCTCGACAGCTGTGTTTCCTTTGGGGATAAAATTATTTTGCCTCATGTATAGAGAATAAAATAGTCATGAATCAGGTCTGCCTCTCTTAGTATTTGTCTTTGTCAGTTGTGGTGGCCAACCCATCACAGTTCAACAGGAAATGGTGGCTTTTGGCCTAGAAAGCCAACTTTGAATTTTTCGTACCCTATAAGGAGGACATGCCAGTCCTTTCTGTGCCTCATCAGCAAGTTGGGTAGGACAGCCATAACCCCTAACAAGCAAGGCTTTTTCACTCCTTATAGAAAGTTGTGTGGCAAGGAATGTACAGCTCACATACTATCAGGTTGTGGTAGGGGTTTGACCCACCATCCCACCATCACTGTTCCATCTGCCTAGCTTTATAGAGTATGAAATCTGTAGCATATGCACTTCTGTGGTTCCTTGCCACATTTCTATCCCCCCTCCAAGTGCCAGGAGCCCAGCATGTTGCCTGTGGAAGATTCGTTGAGTTTTAACACATATTTTTGTATGATACAGCTGCCAAAATGAGAAAATTGCTTTAACCAGCAAAGTTAAAAAAAAAAAAAAATACCACCTGATGTTTTGCACAGTATGGATCCAAATATCAACGTTTTCATGGACAGTTGAATTTAAATGCTGAACTATTTAATTATAATATTAAGAATAATGTAACTACCTGACAACCTTAGAAAATGGGAAAATGGTCCATGATTCCATTACCTAAATACAACAATCATTTTCTTCTAGTCTTTTCAAGTACCTGTTTTTTTCCATAGCTATATCATGGTGTAATGCACATTTTATCTTATTTTTTCTTCTGATAAGCGTTCTCAGTAACTTTCTACATTGGTTCACAGCTATCATTCTTAATGTCTCTAGTATCCAGTAGAGGAAGCTATACCATTGTTTACTTGACCATGCCGTGATATAAGAGACCTAGATTGTTTCCAATTCATATTGTCATTATTATAAAAACCACTACAGGTAGTAACCCTTCAAGTTGTTTGACTTTATGTTGCCAGTATAACCCAAAAGTTCCAGGCACTGTTTAAACCAAGGCTTGTCTCTGAAGTGTATGTATTTTCAATTAACTACTGTGATGTCATAGTGGCCTTAAAGTGACCAGTAATTGATTCTTTAAATAATGTTTCCTAGACTGTGACATCTCTCCTAGAATTTAAGTTAAAGTTTAGAGAAGTCTTTAAAGCAGAAAACCACAGTACTTTCTCTCTTGGTATTCATACAACCTCATTCACTTAGGCCTACAATGTATGCTAGTGACAGAACTAAAATAGAAATTGATTTTGAGACTCGGGCCCTTTTGAAGTAGTTCAGAGAGAAGCAGCTTGAGGAAGCCTCAGACTGTGGCCTGTAGTCAACCTTCATCCAGCATGCCTGTGGAGAACTTGCACAACTGTTTGCACGTCTACAGAAATTGTGTAAAAAACGTCGGTGCCATGTCTTGATAGGGATCAATATTGTAATGCCTGGGGTTAAGCTAGGAGGGGGGCTGTCAGCCTAGTTAACCTAACTCTTAGGAGCAGTCCCCACATCACCCAGGGAAACACAATGGGATTGTAACTGGGTGTTAATGGAATCTATTACAAGAGTGGCACAGCTTTATCTTCAGGGAATGAGCTAGTGAGCTGCAGGTGGCTGATGTCCACTTCTAAACAGATGAGATCTAATAAACAGTGCAGGGTGTCCAGGATAGAAGGGAGATGAGCCCCAGAAGTTTTTACACCAGTGGGTTCAGTGTTTCATATAATAGCAGGGCTGATGTGTTATTGCAGAGAAAGAGGAATGAGAGGGAAAGTGCTGATTTTATTTTTTAAAACACTTCATAAGACACGTTAGCTTGAGCTCACAAAGGAAGGTTTAGAATTCCAGAGCAGGGCAGCTTCGGTGGCTCAGCGGTTTAGCGCCGCCTTGAGCCCAGGGCGTGATCCTGGAGTCCTGGGATCGAGTACCACATCAGGCTCCCTGCATGGAGCCTGCTTCTCCCTCTGCCTGTGTCTCTGCCTCTCTCTGTCTCTCTTTGTGTCTCTCATGAATAAATAAATAAACTCTTTAAAAAAAGAAAAAAGAAAAAGGGTAATAAAAGTTCCCTGCTCCGTGCAGGGGGAAGGAATAGTGGCTTCTGAAGCCAGAATTCTCACCTCTGTAACCTCATCACAGTTCACTGTGGATGGCACCTTGAAGGAAGAGGATGGACTCTGGTCAGATGAGCAAGCTGACACCACACTCGGCTACCCAGTGTTTGTCTTGCAGTTCCCAGGGAGTAAGATGAGTTGGCTGATCTATCCTCTGCTCATCCACTCACGCAGCCGTGCAACTGTGCAATAGACCACCTTTCCAAAGGGGGTTAGTGGCAAGCTGATTGAGAGCATTTACAGGATAGTGGTATGGTCCCATAAGAGAGAGTGCTGTTTTAGGTCAGGCAGACTAACAAAAATTGGGGACTGAGTGTTTGGAATGGCATCTCTATCTTGGTTTGCCTCTAGTGGAAGGAAGAGCAAATAGCAGCTCTTTCCTAACTCTAAGCACAGCCGTATTCAATGCCTATAGGTTGCAGGTGGAAATGGGGAAGGGGAAAGGATGGCTATAACAAATAAGCATCTAAAGTATCTCCTGATGCTTCCACTCACCCCATCAGTAGAATGCATTTGAACTATTAATATAGAGAGGATAACCAATAAGCAAAAAATGAAAAATGGAGAAAAAGGAACCTTCTGGGAGTGGGGGGCATTTAAGTCCCTGAACCATTAGTTAAGGACTCCTGTTGTGGGAGTGTTCAGGTAGGAGCCCATGACACCGTGAGGCCGGAAACCTGCGACATGGGGTTCTTTGAGGAGCCGAGAGATGGGAAGTGGGCCGTGGGGAAACTGGTCTAGAATGTTACAGCACCTAGTTAATCGGCAGCCAGTCCATCACATTAAATATCCAGCCGTCATGTATTACCTTTCAAGTGAAAATGAATAACTCCCATTAAGAGCAAAATGGGTTTGAAGTCGATTCGAGACAGATTAAAGTACTGTTATGAATGTGTGTGTTGGGAGGAGGAGGGGTATGTGTATAAAATGCTTGTCCTTGTACTTTTTAAATAATAGATGCCCTACAAACTTATGTAGACCAGGTTACCAAGATACTGGGGTTTAAAGGTCACAAGATGTGCATTCTGGGAAGAGCATCAACTTCCTGGAATATTTCCTGCATTTAGCAGTTTTTTAAAAAAATTATTTGGGCCTTATGATTTTAATGAATAAAATTGATTTTCTAAAATTGTTCATTAAAGCACACATCTATAATGACAGCATCTTGGTATCCGTGTCAGAACAGATTTCAATGTTGAGTGTAAAGTAGAAACACAAGCTAGGTACTAGACTGGGTGAGACAGGCAGCCGTTTCATGAAAGGGCAAAAATTAGGCTTTCTAAACCAGTGGCCTCAATGCTGGTCAAATTATTTTTCAGTGAGGGGAATGGGTATATATTTCTCACTACCATTTTCAGGATTTTAATAATCATTTTTAGCAAAATTACGAAAAATGAAGTTGTATCCAAAATAAATGAACTAATCTTCAAATACGGACCAGGTTTTGGAATAACCACATCTAACCATTTTGGGATTTGTGTTTACACTGGAGAAACCCTATTTATCCTGGTTAAACCCTTAACCCAGCAGTTTTTTTCATCAAAATCTTCCAGATCCTTTTCCAGAGAACTCCTCCTACCTATACTTCTGTACCCACTGTTTATTACTTAAGTCTCATGTGACTCTCCTCACTAATTAGTGTTTTTTTTTTTTTTTTTTTTTTTTGGTAGAATGGGTTTGTTTTGGGTAAGCAGAGAGACCTTCCCCCTTACCACCCACTCTGAAGACAAACACTGGTGCCTGGAGCATTGGCTAGATTATAAGTTGGATTCATGTCCTACCTGTTCCATTCTCCAATTACTTTTTCCCCAAAGCAGGTTGCTAAACCCAAACTTGATTTTTTTCCCCCCAAGTATTTGTATGCAGATATCTGTGTGAACCTTTCTCAGGTCACATTTATTGGGTCTCCTGTGATGTGCTGTGCTGTGATTCCAAGCACTGGAACAGTAAAGGTGGGAGCACATAGTTGATCACCTCTGTGCAGAGTGTGTCTGGTACTCAAGTTGACTGGTGGTCGGCAGAGCAACTGGTGAGACTCTCCCATCCACTCTCAACCCTACTGCCCTCCATGGGCCAGCAGGATGTGTGTTGTTTGGGGGAGGTCAGTACACTGAATTTAGATTAATCTACCTCAGAGCATTTTAGTCCATTTCTTTATCTTTCTTCCTTAGTGAGGAAAGAGGAACACTTGCTTCTTTTCCAGCATGCTTGAGAAGTCAGCCCGGATGCTCATCCTACTTGAATTTTGGTGTTTCAAGAAAATCCTGTGCTATAAATGAATGTTGATTTTCACCCAACACAAACCCTCTGGGAGCTGGCCTGGCCTGGCTGCTATATCGCATCTTCTGCTTTTTCTTGCAGCGTCGTCCAGCCAGGCAGAGAAGGAGCTGACAGATTCTCCTGCAACCTCCAAACGCATCTCCTTCACAGGTAGCTCGGAATCTCCTCTCTCTTCAAAGCGACCTAAAACATCAGAGGAGACCAAACCAGAGCAGGTGAGACCAGAAGGGGCCTTGCTGACGGTAGGGGGGAGGGGAGTGTTTTAGACACCAGCGGGAAACAGACTCTTGGGTGGGTGGGCTTGGGGCAGACAACAGGCACTGATGGGAACTGAAGATTCAGCCCGAGGGGTGGGTGTGTCCCCACAGATGTACCAGTGTCCCTACTGCAAGTACAGCAACGCCGACGTCAACAGGCTCCGGGTGCATGCCATGACGCAGCACTCCGTGCAGCCCATGCTGCGCTGCCCCCTGTGCCAGGACATGCTCAACAACAAGATCCACCTCCAGCTGCACCTCACCCACCTCCACAGCGTGGCACCTGACTGCGTGGAGAAACTCATTATGACGGTAAGGCAGCCAGCAGCAAGACCCGTGGCTTCTCTTTTCCCAGAGGTCAAAGGTGACATAGGAGCGTGGACAAGATCCTGTGTTGTTGGTTGAGAAAGCCAGTATAGAGTTGGAGATGTCAAAAATGATCCTAGTTTTGTGACCTTTGTTCTTCTGTATCTTCCTTAAACGTGGCACACCATGGTGTGACTGTGGCCAACGGCATGAATATGTTTGTGTTCTCCACTTTCCCTTATTATCCTCCCTCCTGGTCTGGTACAAGGTCTAGATGAACTAACCATTTACATGAAGAAACTGTTACTTGGACTCGCCAAACTTTCATAAGTAGGTTGTGTTCTTGGTTGCTCTTAATCTCATTTCATCCTCACAACAGCCTTGGTTAAGAGTTTGACCTGTTTACATTAACAGAGAAAATCTAGACTCAGAAAAGTTGGCTAACTTGATGGCACTTGTAATGTCAGAGTTGAGATTTGAACCCGTATTTTCCAACTCTGAGTGTGACCCTGTAATGTGAGAGTTTCTCAAGTGGATACTTTGATTCTCAGAACAGGAGGATGGTCAGTGGGATAGCACATGTTGATTCATGGATAAGGGCTTTGCATTTTGGACATGATGTTGCTGCACCTATAAGTTTACCGTAAAGATTTAAATCTAATTGTACTGTGAAGACTTTTCAAAACACTACAGGTGGATACATTCCTGCTTTTCTCTCTGTGGTAGGGCTGCTGTGCAAGCCCATTCCTGATCACTAGTGGAAAAACTACCAGAGAATTACTATTCTCACCTCTAACTTATTTCAACAATAGAGTAATAAGTTAATTTGATTGCCTTTTTGTCTGAAGATTCCCAGAGAGGTATTCTTTCTAGGGAATTCCATGTTACAATGTGCAGGTCACAGATACATAACCTCTAGGCATTTCCCATTCCATTTGATTATGCAAGATTAATGAATAATGTTCCAAGTAATGTTTAGTCATGAGGTACATACAATCGATAATGCATCCAGACAACTTTAGCAGCCATTGGGAAACCTGAAGGTGACCTAGCATAAGTTTCATTTCAGAAATCTTTTCAAGTATAAATTCACTTTCCGTGGATATTTTCAGATAGATTGGTGAATATCGTGAGAAGATTGTGAGTGGAAACCTTTTCCTTTGATTGGATGAATTTCTATAGGTATTGGCATTCTCACCAGCCTTGGAAATAACAATGGTTATTTCTCAGGCCTCGTCATACTTCCCACCGATGGCCTGGAACCACAGGACCTGAAGGAACAGGAGATGTGGGAAACATTTTCAGTATCTAATGACATTTTTCTTTTGCTCAGCTATTTCTCCTGTTTAATATAAATCTGGTCTAGGAGATGTGGGTTTATAGTAATCCGTGAGCTTATATTAAATCTGTGATCTATAGTAACTTGAATTTATAGTAATCTTTTTGGAGACTCCAGTGAAAGTGATTCTGTAGCCTTACTGAGTTATTCTCTGCACAGTAAAGTTGGACAAACTCTGTTAAGACCACCACTGAGGATTCTGCATATATAAAATTGTGTGTACAATGCCAGGGAGCTGAAGAACACCTTCAAATTCATATATGGAACCAGGCTAATAAATCCTGTTCTAGAAGAATCCCTGACAGCATAAATATGGAGGAAAAATGTACTCCCTAAAGAGGTTACACTTGGTACCTTTTACTGAAACCCCTGTGTACCTCGTGTACCTCATCTTCCCACAGCAAATAACAGGAGAGTTTTCTATAGAAGTGGAGACTTTTACGTTTTAAATTTTTAATTACAGTATAGTTAACAGGGTTATAGTAGTTTCAGGTGTACAATATAGCTATTCAGCAATTCTACATGTTAACTCAGTGCTCAACACATCATGATAAGTGTATTCTTAGTCCCCATCCCCTTACCCCCATCTGGTAACCATTAGTTTGGCCTCTATAGTTAAAAGTCTTTTTCTTGGTTTTCTTGGTTTGTCTCCCTCTCTTTTTTCCTATTTGTTTTGTTTCTTAAATTCCATATATGAATAAAATAGTATTTGTCTTTCTTGGATTTATTTTGCTTAGGGTTACACTCTCTAAATCCATCCATGTTGCTGCAAATGGCAAGATTTCATTCTTTTTTGTGGTTGAATAATATTCTGTTGAGTATACATATGACATCTTCTTTATCCATTCATCTGTTGACGGACACTTGGTCTGCTTCCATAGTCTGGCTATTGTAAATAATGCTGCAGTAAACATAGAGGTGCATATAGCCTTGCAAATTAGTGTTTTTGTGCTCACTACCCAGTGGTGGGATTGCTAGATTCTATTTTTAACTTTTTGAGGAACCTCTATACTGTTTTCCACTTTGGCCACCAGTTTGCATTCCCACCAACAATGCACAAATGTGCCCTTTCCTCCACATCCTCGCCAACACTTTCTCTTACGATTTTGATTGTAGCCATTCTGATAAGTGTTAGGTGGTATCTCACTGTGGTTCTGATTTGCATTTCCCTAACGATGAGTGATGTTATGCCTCTTTTCATGTGTCTGTTGGGCATCTGTAGGTCTTCTTTGGAGAAATGTCTGTTCATGTCTCCTGCCCATTTTTTAATTGGTTTATTTTGCGGGGGAGGGGGGAGTGTTGAGTTCTCTAAGTTCTTTATATATTTTGGATACTAACCCTTCATTGGATATGTCCTTTGTAAATATCTTCTCCCATCCAATAGGTTATCTTTTGGTTTGTAGATTGTTCCTTTGCTATGTTAGAAGCTTTTTATTTTGATGTAGTCCTGATAGTTTATTTTTTATTTCCCTTTCCTCAGGAGACATATCTAGAAAAATGTTGCTACAGCTGGTATCAGAGAAATTACTGCCTGTGCTCTCTTACAGGATTTTTTTAAAAAGATTTATTTATTTTAGAGTGAGAGAGAGTGTGCAGTGGGAGGAGCAGAGAGATGGAAAGAGAGAATCTCAAGCAGACTCCCCACTGACCTTGGGGCTCCACCCTGACATTATGACCTGAGCCAGACTCAAGAGTCCAACATTTAACCGGCTGAGCCACACAGGTGCCCCTCTCTTACAGGATTTTTATGGTCTCAGGTCTCACATTCAGGTCTTTAATCTGTCTTGAATTTATTTTTATGTATGATGTAAGGAAGTGGTCCAGTTTCATTCTCGTGCATATTGCTGTCCAGTTTTCCCAACACCATTTGTTGAAGAGACTGTCTTTTTCCCATTGGGTATTCTTTCCTGCTTTGTTGAAGATTAATTGACTGTATAACCATTTCTGGGTTTTCTTTTCTTTTTTTTTTTTTTTTTAATTTATGATAGTCACAGAGAGAGAGAGAGAGAGAGGCAGAGACATAGGCAGAGGGAGAAGCAGGCTCCATGCACCAGGGAACCTGACGTGGGATTCAATCCCGGGTCTCCAGGATTGCACCCTGGGCCAAAGGCAGGCGCTAAACCGCTGTGCCACCCAGGGATCCCCCATTTCTGGGTTTTCTGTTCTGTTCCGTCGATCTATGTGTCTTTTTTTGTGTGTGTGCCAGTACCATACGGTTTTGACTACTACATCTTTGTAGTATAACTTGAAGTCTGGAATTGTGATACCTCTAGTACTTCCTTTTCAAGATTGCTTTGACAATTCAGGTTTGTTTTTTGTTTTTTTGTGGTTCCATACAGATTTTAGGATTGTTTTTTCCAGTTTTGTGGAAAATGCTGTTAGTATTTTGATAGGGATTACATTAGATTTATAAATAGCCTTGAGTAGTATAGACATTTTAACAATATTTGTTCTTCCAGTCCCCTGGCATGGGATGTCTTCTCATTTCTTTGTGTTGTCTTAAGTTTCTTTCATCAGTGTTTCATAGTTTTCAGAGTACAGGTCTTTCACTTTTTCAATTAAGTTTATTCCTAGGTACTTTATTATTTTTGGTGCAATTATAAATGGGATTATTTTAATTAGAAATGTATACATTTCTGAAAAGTGTGCAAATTATGGGAAATGCACTGATCATAGGAAGTCACTCTGCTAGCAACAAGAGAAAGTTGATGGATTCAGAAGCAAGTTGAAAGTTATGAGAAATGTAATCATATAATAGTTTCACTCTTAAGGGTACATATAAGGGTGATTTGCTATTCTCTATGTGAGAAGATGGAGTTACTGCATGGCTGTCAGTATTGAATTGGCTTTTCAAGCTATGTGGATAGTTTGCAGTGAAGTGAAAAAGCATTTCCACCTTGATCCTTTAGTTCAGCAGGAAAAGATGAGCAACCAGGGTTAGAGGGGAATTTGTGGCTGTAACTTAGGGTGAACCCAGAATCCTGTTTGAAGATTGCAGTTTGCCCTGATGAATCAAAACAGATGTCACTGTTCTTTCTTTGGAAAGTTTGGTGTTAAAATGGAATTTTCAATTGTTTTACAACTAAGTGATTATAATAAACTTGTGGTTAAAATCATGCCCCTGGAGGGTATTTTACTGTAATTTTATTAGAAAATTGGCCATGGGAAAGTATTCGTTGGGCTTTCTGACTATACATCTGCTTGTTCCTGGGCAACTGGAGTGGGAAACTCTGAAAACGGCATGATGAGAAATGCCCCTCAAATCAGAGCTCCATTTTTAAAAACACATCATCATTAAGGAATAGCCAGTGTATGGTCATTCATCCTGCAAGAGGAGAAAGTTATGTCTGCTTTGTCCCTGAGTGGCTAGGATGAATGGCAGTGAGAGGAGTGAATTCTCCTTCCTTGCCAACTGGTTTGACTGTTAGCTGTGGTCACCTGCAGAACAGGAAAAGCCAGAAAAACCCAAATAGACAATTCTTGGTAGACATCGGGTATGTCCAGGGTATCTAAAGCTATAAATTCTGATAAACATTTTCTGCTGTCTGGGTCCAAGGTCACAGGATTTGGCTTGAATTGGGTTTCAGTCCTTCTAAAAGTAAATTTCACCCTGATAAATGGAAATAGATTACTTTCTACACAATGTCTTTCCGTTCAGTTGTAAATGGAGAGTGTTTTGAGGAGGCTTCATTTAATAATACCTTATCAGACAGCTTTCAGGAACCTGCAGTGTCTAATATGTCTGTTGCTATGGTAACAGCTGCTTGCTTATGCTCTGCATCTCATATCTGTGTCTTCCATGGGCCCCCTTCTCTTTACCAATGAAGGGGCTTGAAAAATATTCTCCACTGGGAACAATTGCAGCTCTGGTCCCTCCACTGTGGAAACTGCACCCGCAGCACTTCATTCCGCTTGGCCTATGGAAACAGACCTCCAAAGAGTGTCTTTATATACGTCATATGAAAGAAGGAAATCTATAAAGCCTAAGGGCGATGAGACAAGTGCCCCTCCTGACCTAACCGAGCAGGCTGCACCAGTGTCAGCTCCACAGAACTCTCACCTACTTACAGAGAAGTTAAGAGATTTCAAATTGCCAGTGGGGACTAGGAGCCGCTTTTCTGTGCCCTCATTTTCCTACTCTTTTGGGGAGGGGACATGGTTCTGGCCCCTACATAAGAATGGAAAAAGACCACCTATCATGCATTTCAATACTCTTAAATTATTCTAATTGATCACTATCCTTCTAAGTGACAGGACATACCACTGGGCTCCTGGAGTATTAATATAGGGGAATTATTTTTGTTCCTCAATCACTTAACAAAATATGATCTCATACTGGAGATGGGATGGGTTCCTAAGCAGCCCAGGAACACCGTTTTTCTGGCCCTTTATCTTTTCTCCCTTTGGTAGTTCTTAATTATCCTGTATTTTCTGACACACACACATTTTCCTTCTCTGCTCCTGGCCCTGTACCCTGCACTGCCTGCAGTTTTCTCTCTCCCCGCCCCCCCCCCCCCCCCCCCCCCCCCCCCCCACTCAGGAGCAATAGTTTATCTCCTGTGATTTTTTTCAGTCATTTTCTGTGCCTCCCTGTGCTCTTATGCCTGTGCATCTCTGAGTTCCTGGGACAGGCTGGCTGGCTGGCCCCCCCCTCACTGGGGCAGCGGGTAGCCACTAGCCCTGGGGCTTTTGCACCTGCGTGGGTACCGCTCTCACTTTGTCTCTATCTCAGAGGAAGGTAATGAAAATAATCGGGCTTCATTAATTCCAAGCCCTGTGAGATGATAGCCATTTGGAGCCTGTTTGCCAATTAGATGGTCTAAATTAGAAGTGACCTTGGTATACTGCCACTGCTTGCCTCTCTGAGTCTAATGAAGCTTTTCTCTCCAATCCATTCTCCTTCTCAACTCTCTTTTCTGTTGCCCTGTTTGTATGTGTGTGTCAACTGCTCCTGTGTTTCCTATTCTCATGCTCACCTCCTTATTATTATTATTATTTTTGTCTTTCTCATTCATAGTTTTAAAACTCTGGTTAGGACTGTGTTGGTTTCTGGCTCTGTAGGGTTTTTTCCCATGAGTTTTAGGTTAAAGAAAAAGGATAGACAATCACATAGAAGACATTTAGAAAGGAAACAAGCAGAAAAACTAGGCCTTCTAACCTCTGTGGTCCAGTGCCCAGCCTGGCACATTTGGAAAATAGTAAAAAGGGAAAACAACTTTGAAACCCTGCTGCCAAGAGGTGCTCTGGTTTGCTGGCTGCAGAAAAACAGCAGCTAGCAGGCCCAGCGGCTGGCTAGGTGCAGAAGTGCACAACCCACCTTCCATTGTAGCCTTTAGATACACCACTAGCTAGAATGTTTAGCTCTGGAAGCAGTTGGGTTTTAGCTTCATTTTTTTTTAACCTAACCATTTCCTTACAAGGATGTAGAGACTGGCCAGGTCTGTATCAGGACAGCCTGTCTGAGGCTTTCTCTTTTCCCTTCCACCTGAGGTTCTTCATTCTGTTGATTTTCACTGAAAAGTCAAGGATGTGAGGCTTTCTTGGGAGTCTAGGTTTTGGCAAATGAATTTTTTCACTTGGAATAGTGAGCCTTTTAGAAGGATACCCTAGTTAGGTGAGCAATGTCAAGTAAGGTTGTAGGGATGAGGGTCTCAAAGAAACTAGATTCAACATATTTTCTAAGAAAATACCTTTGCTCTCTAGCATGTGGAACACATTGCTTGTATCGATCTAACCTGAGACAAGGTGGCCTTGAGAAGTCAATTTGCAGGGACAGACCCATGAGAACTTAGCATAGTATATGTACCTCTTGACTTCTCGGGGTGCTGTATTTGACCACTCCACATCCAGGACAGGAAGAGATGAGGGCTTCTTATAACTCCAGCTGCTTTTACCAAGAAAGATAAACACTAGTGGCCCCTCCCAAATGTCATAATGGGACCAGACCCATATCCAAGCCTCTTGGTTTTAGAAGGAGTGTCTTTGGGGCTTTAGGGTCCACTGACCAGATAGAAACCTGAAAGGCATCAAATCGTAATCCAAAACAATGGTGAACCAAACAGCGGTAGGAACCTAGGTATTTATGAACTTAGGTCACCTCTGGGTGACTAAAGATCGTTAACTTGAGTCCATGGATTTTCCCTTAGGGAGCCTGTGATTTCCTGAAATTATCTACAGTAGTCTCTGTGTGAAAGTATTTCTTCAGGTGTCTGCAGCCTTCATCAGATTTTCTGAGGTTATGATCTCTGGAAGGTTAATTATTCTGGCTTGTGAGTTTTTTGGGCATAAGGACAGTGTCTGACTGTATCTTACAAGCATGTAGTATAGGGACCCTGTACAATATATAGTGAATGATGGTCAAATGGATGGGTGAGCAGAATCACTTGAGGCCCCTCCTTCTCAACACTAAGTTGTTTTGAAATTGCTTAAGCTTGAAGACTTTTAGTATCAGTGTGGAATGCTTTTATTTCTATTGCTATTTATGAGAACTGTTTATACTTGAAGATTTCTAGCATCAGAACTCCACATTTCTCTTACATACATGAGACCTGTAAGTTCGAAAGATACCAGAGCTACTGTTTCCCAACTCTCAGCACCCCAGCTCAGATAATTGTTTTTTTTCCTATATTCCCATCGACTCTGCATACTCTGAGGAGAACATATGTGGCATCCAGAAGATTACCATGGAATTGCCATTTGCCTGGCTAAGGCCAGTCTTGGAAGACCCAAATTCTGAGGAAATAATGGCTCTAATCAATTGAATTTTCTTACTAGAGCAAGGTTTGTTTTACTTTTGGTTAAACGTTTTTAAAGATTTGAGAGAGAGAGATTGTGTGTGTGTGTGTGTGTGCGTGCGCACGTGTGCACGCATGCAGTGCATGCACATGGGGGGTAGGGACAGAGGGAGAGAGAATCCCAAGCAGACTCCTTGCTGAGCACAAGGCTCACCACGGAAGACTTGATCCCAACACCCCAAGATCATGACCTGAGCCAAAACCAAAAGTTGATCACCCAACCAACTGTGCCCTGTGGGTGCCCCAAAAGTCTGTTTTAAACAGTCCCAGGTCCCCTCTATACATTGAGTATTGGGGACATAATTTAACATATTTTATGTTTACAAGTGTACAGATTAAGAATCCATCTACATGGATGGTATAGTGAAATGTAGAAAGTATAGTTGTGTGTATCCATTATATATTGTCATCTGGCCAAACCTGTAACTTTTTGTTTGGCTTCTGAGCCTGGGATGGAGTAGAAGTGGGGAGAGAGAAGACAGAGGGAGGAAAGAGTGTTTCCATGCATGTGTTTTCTTTGGAGAGGAAGGTGATGCCATCCAGTTATTGGAGGGCTTCTGAGCTTTGGCCACATCTGGGATGGCTGTGGTTATGCTGCAGTCAGGTTGTGTCCTCTTGTACACCTACATGCTCCAGTGCACCTAGCGAAAGGGAAGGTCTTCATAGAACTGTGCTTAGTACACTTGAGTGACTGCCCTTCCCATGACCTTCAGCTGTCCATCAGATGCTGTGGCTAGAAGAGTCTGAACCTTCCACACCATTTGGTAACCAGATAGGACTGGAAAACAAGGGGGATGCCAAGGCAAGTGTTGAAGGAACTCCATGTTTGGCAACTCTCCTTTTCCTTGGGGAGCAGAACTCCTCCATGAGCTGTTGGCAGAACTCTATGGCTCTTTACAAAACCTGCAAAGTTTGAGTGAAAAGCTTTGGAAACTCATGGGAGAGGCAGGCCTAGACAAAGGCATGGGAACTTTAGTGTCTGAGGATCACCATGGGGCCCTCCAGTAGCCTGTGCAAGAAAGAGGCTTCCGTTCTCAATCTCTGTTGAGACACATGTGCCACCAGAATTTCTAGATCCTCAGGATTCCCTTTAGGGACATTCCTTTTTGCCCCCTGGGAATTTCTTGCCCATCAAAATTTTATATCCCTTTTAGCCCCCAGAGGGAATTTGGGTACACTGCAGATGAGAAGATGCAGGTAGATAAAAGTAATTACTTAAACACATATGGGGCAAGACTTACAGGTTTGGAGGCCCAGATTAAGATGCAGAGGAGCATGTGAGGTTGATGATTATATTTCGGGAAGAGTTAATTGATGGAAGGTGAAGGCAGACAAAGAACCTCTGCTTACTGCCTTCTTGAATCCCAATCAGGAATTATGATTAAAGTCGCGGCGAGACAACAGAGGGCTGATGAATTGGTGTCTTTTTTTTTTCTTTTTTGCCGTCATTCACACTTGATTGACTTCAACCTTTCAAGTGCAAAAGTCTCTCTTTTCCATTATTATTCATAGCCATCTGAGTTTTTCTAATTAAAGTGTATGAAAACAATTACTGATCCGTCGTACTGAGTCTGTTAGAGGGGATGTCTGCCTTACTGTAATGCGTATAAAAAGCCCACAGTTTTCTATAATGATGTGCAGCTGAGGTGTTAGATAATTTTATTCTTTTTTACTCTGTAGGGCTTTTTTTTTTTTTATTTCTCATGATTCATTTTTCATAATTCCTAAAGATCCCTGGAAAGGACTGATCCTGCAGCTACAACCGAGAAAGGAGGTGGGGGGGAAGTCTTTTTTCCTTTCCCTTTCTCCCCCTCCTGCCCCCAACCTCGTGCTCCCCCTTGGCTGAGGACTATAAATTAATCGGTGACCTTTCACTTCTTGGATTCCCGCTGGACTCCCCAACCATACTGGTCAGAAATGCTTTCTATTAAAAAGAAAATAGATGGAATGAGTTTGGCAATCTCTGCTCCATTCCTAACGATTCATCAACAGCTAGCCTTAACCAGCTGCTGACGAGCTTTGTGTGAGGGTGCAGATGTCTGTGAGCAGGAATTCTCTGTCACACACATTCACCTGCCATGCACCTGCTCTTCAGAAACACGAGCTTTCTCAGAACCTTTCTCCATAGTGCCTGTTGCTTAATGTTTGTACCTACAAGCATCTGGGTTGCTGAACCCCTAAATGTACTGAGGAGTTACCTTTTTGGTGTTCATGGGGACAGCTGTCTGGGTTTCCCCTAGCACTGGAGCCTTTCACCGATGCTTCTAGGGAACATGTCAGCAAGCTATTTTGAGCAAGTCCAGGATCTTCAAACCATTAAAAATTAATACTAATTTATTTAATTTTGAGCAGTAATCTAGATGTTCCAATCTTCGCAACAGCAAGTGAAGATATTATCAAGATACCTGAGTTTGATGGGAAAATTATTCCTTCAGGTAGGGCTGGACACCATGTAGAAAGGTTAGTGGTGTGAGTGAAGTTTCTGTTCAGTTCATTTCTCAGACTGTCATCCAACAGGAGACCATTTCTTATTCATTTAGCAAGATCATCACCTACTAGCCCTCCACCCTATAGCAGGCAAAGGAATATTACTTCTTTTAAAATGAAGAATCTTTAATTCTTATGTTGAATTTGAGGGCTGCTTATCATGTAAATGTGGAACAAACGATAACTTCTTCAGACAAACTTCTGGCCACATGTCAGAGAAGCCTAGAGAAAAATATCCAAGGATCTAACCTGATCCAGGCTGATTCTGGAATTGCCGTATTAGCAAACAAACAATAGCCATGGTGAAGGTGGGGCTGCCCTAATGTTAAATGCTGTGCAGGGTACCCTTTGTGGCTGGGACACTGGCCAGATGCTCCCTCTGATGCTGAGCACCTCAAGCAAAGATTCTAGAAGAAATTCTGGTTGAAGTGAGCTGTAAGAAATGTTCATTTGCACTCGATCTAGCTTCTAAAGGGTTACAAAATGTTGTTTCCTGGAGAATCTGCCAATGTGTCTGCGTGTCCTTAGCCTTCTCTTTGTTCTCTTCTTTTCTTCTTACCCTTTCCTTCGCTCTTATTCCCCTCCTCTTCTTGCCTGAATACATTTTGAAAACAGTACTACAATGCTCCCTGCTTCAAGATTACAGTGTACTTTACTAGGTATGATTTAATTAGGGCCCTTATTATGTTTTCAGCAGCTTAAGGTGGGCCTTTCAACTTATCTACCTAATTGGTTGCACAAGAAGTTTCACAGCCCATGACAAAACATTGTCAGTGATCAAAGTCAAAATTCTGCATAAAGGAAAAATATTAATAATAAGATTATTCTTCAAGTGTGCACTGCTAATTATGTCCAGAATGTAACCGTAGAAACACTTTTGACTGATGTGAGCTTTGTCTAATAAACATGAATCTTCAGTGAGCTATGAAAAGTGACACTTCCAGCTTTACACTGGTGAAGGCTAATTTTGCTTATTAAATAATTTTTACACATTTCCCTATTTTGTGTCTCTTTCCTCTCCATTTGACTCTCCTCATTTCTCTGCCTCTTACTCCTCAGGTGACCACCCCTGAGATGGTGATGCCCAGCAGCATGTTTCTCCCAGCAGCTATTCCAGATCGAGACGGGAACTCCAGTTTGGAAGAGGCAGGAAAGCAGCCTGGTTAGTGTCATTCTTGACGCCTAGAAATGGAAACAAAATGAAATACTGGGCCAAAATATTCACTGAGCAAGAGTGCCAAGAATCCTTACAGTCCTCCTAAGGTGAATGTAACTGATTAAGAGATGAGGGGCACTGGTGTCACCTACTTTATACTTTGGTTCTTGGCATGTATTTGTACCCTATTTATATAGTTGAAAGTGGAAAGAAAATAAGGTGAGAGCCAGTGGGATTTTGGTGGACACCTGTTCCCCCCCAGACTATACATTTAGGGAGTGAATAACCAGAGACTCAGTTAATAGAGCCATGACTCACCATCTCTGAGGACTTAATTATTAAGACCTTCTAGAGCATTGGAGGCATTTCAGGGCACTGATTTAGCTGTCTCTCTCCAGGAGCTTCCTCTGCACAAAGTTCTTCTTTGAGTCTTCTGGGATTGCCTTGAGCTCTAGCATAGAAGTACATTTGGAAAGAACATTGTTTTAGACATGGATGCTGGTGCCCCATGGTGGTTCCTAGCTAGATGGGTCGTTAGGCCTCCACTTTAGAGGCTCTCCTACATCTTTCACCTTTTGTCAGCAGCTGAGATTTAAACAGGGAAGGCTTGAGCCCCACTACTGCCCCACACCTTCCCCCATAATTTGTCCATATTAGAAGGTAGATACAGCTGACTTTAAAAGGGTCAGAATGATGATACCACTGTAGAAAATAATTTTGATGTATTTTAATGGCCACTGAATGTTTGTTTAATAGTCAAAAGTAATATTATAACAAAATAAGCTAAAAAACATATTCCAGAATTTCTTATATTACAATAGACAGCAGTTATCTTAAATTCCCCACCATTTAGGATAGCATTAAATCACATATTTTATAGTTCAAGTCCATGTTAAAGGAGAATCCAGTCTAAGATCACAGTTCTTGAGAAATTTAAGATTCTGAATTAAGCAACTGAATGGTGTGTAAAGACCATATGATACAGACCTATTATGAAGGAAACTTTTGTATTTCCTTTAGTCCCCTCTGTTCATGTGCATTTGCTTATAATATGCACTCTTTCTAGGGGGCTTTATGGAGAGTCTGTGTTCCAATTGGGTATTTCCCTTACTATAAGATTTTGTATTCATGAGGACTTGCTAGGTAGATAGTTCTGGGTGACATCCTGAAACAAAGCCTTCTTTATCATTGGGCTTGGTTTTTGTTTTTGTTTTTGTTTGTTTTTACAGAAACCTCAGAGGATCTGGGAAAGAACATCTTGCCCTCTGTAAGCACAGAGCACAGCGGAGATTTGAAACCCTCTCCTGCTGACCCAGGCTCTGTGAGAGAAGATTCAGGCTTCTTATGCTGGAAGAAGGGGTGCAACCAGATTTTCAAAACTTCTGCCACTCTTCAAACGCACTTCAATGAGGTTCATGCCAAGAGGCCTCAGCTGCCTGTGTCCGATCGCCATGTGTACAAGTATCGCTGTAATCAATGCAGCCTGGCTTTCAAGACCATTGAAAAGCTGCAGCTCCATTCTCAGTACCATGTGATCAGAGCTGCCACCATGTGCTGTCTTTGTCAGCGTAGTTTCCGAACTTTTCAGGCTCTGAAAAAACACCTTGAGACAAGCCACCTGGAGTTGAGTGAGGCTGACATCCAGCAGCTTTATGGTGGCCTTCTGGCCAATGGGGACCTCCTGGCAATGGGAGACCCTACCCTGGCTGAGGACCACACCATAATTGTTGAGGAAGACAAGGAGGAAGAGAGTGACTTAGAAGACAAACAGAGCCCAACAGGCAGTGACTCTGGGTCGGTACAAGAAGACTCAGGCTCAGAGCCAAAGAGAGCTCTACCTTTCAGAAAAGGTCCCAATTTCACCATGGAGAAATTTCTAGACCCTTCTCGCCCTTACAAGTGTACTGTCTGCAAGGAATCTTTCACTCAAAAGAATATCCTCTTAGTGCACTATAATTCTGTCTCCCACCTGCATAAGTTGAAGAGAGCCCTTCAAGAATCGGCAACTGGCCAGCCAGAACCCACCAGCAGCCCAGACAACAAACCTTTTAAGTGTAACACTTGTAACGTGGCCTATAGCCAGAGTTCCACTTTGGAGATCCATATGCGGTCCGTGCTGCATCAAACTAAGGCCCGAGCAGCCAAGCTGGAGGCTGCAAGCGGCAGTAGCAATGGGACGGGGAACAGCAGCAGTGTCTCCCTGAGCTCCTCCACCCCAAGTCCTGTGAGCACTAGTGGCAGTACCACCTTCACCACCACCAACCCGAGCAGTGCTGGCATCACTCCAAGCTCCAATTTACTGAGCCAAGTGCCCACTGAAAGTGTAGGGATGCCGCCCCTGGGGAATCCCATTGGTGCCAACATCACTTCCCCTTCAGAGCCCAAGGAGGCCAATCGGAAGAAGCTAGCAGATATGATTGCATCCAGACAGCAGCAGCAGCAGCAGCAGCAGCAACAGCAGCAGCAACAGCAGCAGCAGCAGCAACAGCAGCAGCAACAGCAAGCACAGACACTAGCCCAGGCCCAGGCTCAGGTTCAGGCTCATCTGCAGCAGGAGCTGCAGCAGCAAGCTGCCCTGATCCAGTCTCAGTTGTTTAACCCCACCCTGCTTCCTCACTTCCCCATGACCACAGAGACCCTGCTGCAACTGCAGCAGCAGCAGCATCTCCTCTTCCCTTTCTACATCCCCAGCGCAGAGTTCCAGCTCAACCCTGAGGTGAGCTTGCCAGTGACCAGCGGGGCACTGACACTGACGGGGACAGGCCCGGGCCTGTTGGATGACCTGAAGGCTCAGGTCCAGATCCCACCACAGAGCCACCAGCAGATTCTGCAGCAGCAGCAGCAGCAAAGCCAGCTCTCTCTGGCCCAGAGTCATTCTGCCCTTCTCCAGCCAAGCCAGCACTCCGAAAAGAAAAACAAATTGATCATCAAAGAAAAAGAAAAAGAAAGCCAGAGAGAGAAGGACAGTGCCGAGGTGGGAGAGGGCAACCTAGGACCCAAGGAATCGCTGCCAGATGCCTTGAAGGCGAAAGAGAAGAAAGATTTGGCACCAGCAGGTAGTTCTGAGCCTTCCATGCTCCCTCCACGCATCGCCTCAGATGCGAGAGGGAATGCCACCAAGGCCCTGCTGGAGAACTTTGGCTTTGAGCTGGTCATTCAGTACAACGAGAACAAGCAGAAGGTGCAGAAGAAGAATGGGAAGACTGAGCAGGGAGAGAATCTGGAAAAGCTTGAGTGTGACTCCTGTGGCAAGCTGTTTTCTAACATCTTGATTTTAAAGAGTCATCAAGAGCACGTTCATCAAAACTACTTTCCCTTTAAACAGCTGGAGAGATTTGCTAAACAGTACCGAGAGCACTACGATAAACTGTACCCCCTAAGGCCCCAGACTCCAGAGCCACCGCCACCACCTCCCCCACCACCTCCTCCACCCCCTCTTCCTGCAGCACCACCTCAGCAAGCTTCCACGCCAGCCATCCCTGCATCAGCCCCACCCATCACTTCACCCACGATTGCACCGACCCAGCCATCCGTGCCACTCACCCAACTCTCAATGCCCATGGAGCTGCCCATCTTCTCACCGCTGATGATGCAGACGATGCCACTGCAGACCTTGCCGGCTCAGCTGCCCCCTCAACTTGGACCTGTGGAGCCTCTGCCTGCAGATCTAGCCCAGCTGTACCAGCATCAGCTCAATCCAAGCCTCCTCCAACAGCAAAACAAGAGGCCTCGCACTAGGATCACGGATGACCAGCTCCGGGTCCTGCGGCAGTATTTTGACATTAACAACTCCCCCAGTGAAGAGCAGATCAAAGAAATGGCAGACAAGTCTGGGTTGCCCCAGAAAGTGATCAAGCACTGGTTCAGAAACACCCTCTTCAAAGAGCGGCAGCGTAACAAGGATTCCCCTTACAACTTTAGCAATCCTCCTATCACCAGCCTGGAGGAGCTCAAGATCGACTCTCGGCCCCCTTCGCCAGAACCTCAGAAGCAGGAGTACTGGGGAAGCAAGAGGTCTTCAAGAACAAGGTTTACTGACTACCAGCTGAGGGTCCTGCAGGACTTCTTTGATGCCAATGCTTACCCAAAGGATGACGAATTTGAGCAACTGTCTAATTTACTGAACCTTCCAACCCGAGTCATAGTGGTATGGTTTCAAAATGCCCGACAGAAGGCCAGGAAAAATTATGAGAATCAGGGGGAGGGCAAAGATGGAGAGCGGCGTGAGCTTACAAATGATAGGTATATTCGAACAAGCAACTTGAACTACCAGTGCAAAAAATGTAGCCTGGTGTTTCAGCGCATCTTTGATCTCATCAAGCATCAGAAGAAGCTGTGTTACAAGGATGAGGATGAGGAGGGGCAGGATGACAGCCAAAATGAGGATTCCATGGATGCCATGGAAATCCTGACACCTACCAGCTCCTCCTGCAGCACCCCAATGCCCTCACAGGCTTACAGTGCCCCAGCACCATCAGCCAACACAGCTTCTTCTGCTTTCTTACAGCTCACGGCAGAGGCTGATGAACTGGCCACTTTTAGTTCAAAAACAGAGGCGAGTGATGAGAAACCAAAGCAGTCTGAACCTCCCAGTGCACAGCCAAACCAAACCCAAGAAAAGCAAGGACAACCAAAGGCAGAGCTGCAGCAGCAAGACCAACCCGAGCAGAAGACCAGCGCAGCCCAGCAAAAGCTCCCACAGCTCACTTCCCCCACTTCGTTACCACAGCCTCCTCCACAAGCACCCCCACCTCAGTGCCCCTTACCCCAATCGAGCCCCAGTCCTTCTCAGCTCTCCCACCTGCCCCTCAAGCCCCTCCACACGTCGACTCCTCAACAGTTGGCAAACCTACCTCCTCAGCTAATCCCCTACCAGTGCGACCAATGTAAGTTGGCCTTTCCATCGTTTGAGCACTGGCAGGAGCATCAGCAGCTTCATTTCCTGAGTGCACAGAACCAGTTCATCCACCCCCAGTTTTTGGACAGGTCACTGGATATGCCTTTCATGCTGTTTGACCCTAGTAATCCACTCCTGGCGAGCCAGCTGCTCTCTGGGGCCATACCTCAGATTCCAGCCAGCTCGGCCACTTCTCCTTCAACTCCAACCTCCACGATGAACACTCTGAAGAGGAAGCTGGAGGAAAAGGCCAGTGCGAGCCCTGGAGAAAATGACAGTGGAACAGGAGGAGAAGAACCCCAGAGAGACAAACGTTTGAGGACAACTATTACGCCAGAACAGCTAGAAATTCTGTACCAAAAGTATCTGTTAGACTCCAATCCAACTCGAAAGATGTTGGATCACATTGCGCACGAGGTGGGCTTGAAGAAACGTGTGGTACAAGTCTGGTTTCAAAATACCCGAGCCCGGGAACGGAAAGGACAGTTCCGGGCTGTGGGCCCAGCCCAGGCCCATAGAAGATGCCCATTTTGCAGAGCACTCTTCAAAGCCAAGACTGCCCTCGAGGCTCATATCCGGTCCCGTCATTGGCACGAAGCCAAGAGAGCTGGCTACAACCTAACTCTGTCTGCAATGCTTTTAGACTGTGATGGGGGACTCCAGATGAAAGGAGATATTTTTGATGGAGCCAGCTTTTCCCACCTGCCCCCAAGCAGTAATGATGCCCAAGGTGTTCCCCTCTCACCTGTGAGTAAAACCATGGAGTTGTCTCCCAGAACTCTTCTTAGTCCTTCTTCCATCAAGGTGGAAGGGATTGAAGACTTTGAAAGCCCCTCCATGTCCTCAGTTAATCTTAACTTTGACCAAACCAAGCTGGACAATGACGACTGTTCCTCTGTCAACACAGCAATCACTGATACCACTACTGGAGATGAGGGCAATGCAGATAATGACAGTGCGACGGGAATAGCAACTGAAACCAAATCCTCTTCTGCACCCAATGAAGGGCTGACCAAAGCAGCTATGATGGCAATGTCTGAGTATGAAGATCGGTTGTCATCTGGTCTGGTCAGCCCAGCCCCAAGCTTTTACAGCAAGGAATATGACAATGAAGGTACAGTGGACTACAGTGAAACCTCAAGCCTTGCAGACCCCTGCTCCCCGAGTCCTGGTGCAAGTGGGTCAGCAGGCAAATCTGGAGACAGTGGGGATCGGCCAGGGCAGAAACGTTTTCGCACTCAAATGACCAATCTGCAGCTGAAAGTCCTAAAGTCATGCTTTAATGACTACAGGACACCCACCATGCTAGAGTGTGAGGTCCTGGGCAATGATATTGGACTGCCAAAGAGAGTTGTTCAGGTCTGGTTCCAGAATGCCCGGGCAAAAGAGAAGAAGTCCAAGTTAAGCATGGCCAAGCATTTTGGTATAAACCAAACAAGTTACGAGGGACCGAAAACAGAGTGCACTTTGTGTGGCATCAAGTACAGCGCTCGGCTGTCTGTACGTGACCATATCTTTTCCCAACAGCATATCTCCAAAGTTAAAGACACCATTGGAAGCCAGTTGGACAAGGAGAAAGAATACTTTGACCCAGCCACTGTACGTCAGTTGATGGCTCAACAAGAGTTGGACCGGATTAAAAAGGCCAATGAGGTCCTTGGACTGGCAGCTCAGCAGCAAGGGATGTTTGACAATGCCCCTCTTCAGGCTCTTAACCTTCCTACAGCATACCCGGCGCTCCAGGGCATTCCACCTGTGTTGCTCCCCGGCCTCAACAGCCCCTCCTTGCCAGGCTTTACTCCATCCAACACAGGTGGGTTTTGTTCCAGGTGATTCTTAAAGCATTTAAATTGCTGCCCCATTAGCATTCTGTTCTCTGGCTACCACCCAAACCCTTTGAATGTTGGACAGATAGGAAGAAGCTTCCCTTTCAGGTTTTCTAACAGCAACAGAACTTCTGGTCCCTTTCATCGAGTCTCCCTAGTGCTGTGGTGTATATGGTTCTAGGACTTCCCAGTCTCAGGGATGGGATCCTCTGGTTGGAACAGTCTGCTCTGAAATTATTCTCTTGCCCGATGTTCAGTAACAACCAGGGTGTATGCTACAGGGAAGAACTTGAGGGTCCTGGCGTCCTAAATCCTGGGGTGTTTTCAAGAACGCGGTTTCTAGCAGAGACCCTTTCAGTCAGTCTTTGTGAAACTGCCAATCCCCTCTAGATATTTGTTGAAAATAGAAGGCATTTGAATATCCTAGCTAATTCTGGATTGTGCTCTATGGAAACTGGTTTAAGAGAACTTAAATCAAGTCCTTGTCCTTACCTGTGGTCCCTGCCCCTGTTTTTAGAGAGCTGTGCTGCCAGAACTGCTGTCACAAAGAAGCTCTCATAGATGGATCCTGACTCCTGGCCTTCTTCCCTAGCCAGAACAACAGTGTTTACAGTAGTTCTTAATGAGACTTTGTACTCGAATGCACTGACTAGGAATCTCGTATTGGGCAATATGGTTCTGAGTCTTCAGACAGACAAAAAACATTAATGCTCATTTTTAGGATCTTCAGTCACCCCTTCATTTCCTTTTGCCCATCTCTTTCTTGCTCCCCCCAGCTCCCTAATTCAGTCATATACTTGGTACTCTTATTTTTCTATTATTAATAGGGAGTTTGATAGTTCTTCCTGTGTCCTCTTGTTCCTCCTTCTCTGCCGTCACCCCTCTTCTCTGGAGCCAGCTGTCTTTCCTAAACTGGACCTCCAGGATCCTGTGAAACTTAGGCGGAAGTTAGGAAGTCATGCCCCTCCCCCATCCCACTCAGGGCCTGCATTGACCACTGTACTTTAACCAAACAAGAGCCTTTCAAGTGCCTCCTTGCCTTCAGAATGTGTCCCCATTCTCAGGGGTTGAAGTGGTAAAAAGGTTAAGATGTGTAAGTCATTGCTTACCATTGTTGGCAAGTAAGGTCACAGAATTCTGCTAAAGCCAACAAGACATAAGGCAAGAATCAAGCTATGGAACGTGTCTAGGCACTGAATTGCCTTTGCAACCCAGGACCTTGGCAGAAGGGCTTGGTTTCGTAATAATGTGAAAAAAAAATTAGAATTAGAATGTCTGATCTATTCCCCTTGTTTTACAGATGAGAAAACTGAGGGCCAGAGAGGTCAAGACCATTCAGCAAGCTAGGGTAGGAGCCAGAGCTCCCACCCAGGCCTCCAGGCTCCCAGTGCTATGTGCTCCTTCCACAACACCCAATATGAGCCAGTCAGTCAACAGGTATATGTTTAGTGCTACTCAGGTTCTGACCACTAACAGTGGACTCAAGATAGAAAGGTGTGCTCTTAATTACTAGAGGCAGCCAGGTGTGCCCCAGTTACTACCACCTGACTGTACCACAGCTCGCAGGAGCGCTGGATCTGGAATGGGGAAAGGAACTTGTATTTAATATGTCAAGTCCAATGGTAAGCTCTTTCCATATGACCTTCCATTTAGTCCCTACAACCATATATTATGGGAAGTTGAGGTTCCATGCAGTCAGTGGGTGGGCATAGGGCCAAACAGCAGCTGTGTGTCAGACACAATCCTTACAGCATCAGTCTGACTCCAGAGGCACATGTCAGGCATCGGGGATGAGATGCCTTATTAGTGATAATCTTGCAGATGAGAAAACTGAGGCCACGGAATTATTTTGCGAATATATTGAGCTACTACTACATCATATATGGCTAATACAGAAGTTGGTAAATATAGCAAGGGTTCTGTAAATAATTCTTAACCATTCCTTTCTCTTCTATTCAAGATACAGAAGTCAGTTTAAGGCCTTCTGACCTGGATTTTTCTCCTGAAAGCCTGATGCCACAGAGATGGAGAAATCTCTAGATGTTTTCTCCTTGCCTCACTGATCTTTTGGCTCTGTCTGGCTCCAACCTATAATATGGAGCAGGCCTGTTGCCTAGAAGTACATAGAGAGAGAGAGCCATGTCCTAAGTTGTTGAATTCATAATCCATTCGCTCTCCATCTTGTACGTGCCAGTTTAACCAGTGAACCTTTACTGGCTTTTTCTGAGTCACATACTTCTTTGTGGTTTCAGTTCCGTCTGTGCATTGAGGAAACTGGATGACTTCATTTCAGTAGCCCTTTTCTGCTGTTTTGAAAGAGTAAATTAATGCTGCTCTGTGAAGCCAAGGGAGGCATCCCCCTTCGCTTTCCAAACATTAACGGCTATTTTTCTGGGATTGGCAGCTTGAGGCAACCTTGTCCTCGTCATCTGAAGTTTGAGGGGTTTTAAATGTTGCACCAGTGTGAAGTCAGCATTGTTTTCACGCATATCTAGGCTTCTGTGTGTTTTCTCATAAGGACAGTGTCATGTTATAGAACACACCCCCACAACCCCAGTTTTTGGCAGAAGGTGGTCCAGATGAAATAGGAGCTGTGGAATTTTATTATTTTACATTTTGATGCCCTCCAAAGAAGGGATGAATACGGTCTAGTTTCTTAAGTGTGGTGAATGTAATGTTCTGAGGTCCACTGCCTGTGAATTCTTCCCAGCATCTCCTGATTCAGCACATCTGGTCTCCCTGCCCCACATTGCTGTCCTCCACCACCACCACCACCACCTTGCTAGTCTTTTTGTTTTGTTTTGTTTTTTAAAGATTTATCTATTTATTCATGAGAGATACACAGAGAGAGGCAGAGACACAGGGAGAGGGAGAAGCAGGCTCTGTGCAGGGAGCCCAATGTGGGACTCCATCCTGGATCCCAGGATCACGCCCTGAGCTGAAGGCAAATGCTCAATTGCTGAGCCACCCCAGGCATCCCCACCTTGCTAGTCTTGATGCACCTATAGCAATGCTGTCTTCCATACCTGGCACAAAACACTCAGAGTAGGAGAGAAATATGAGTGAGGATGGATATTAAGCTCTGGGCTGAGTGAAGGCTTTATAAGCAGAGTGTGACTGCAGATGGGTATCTACCCCATGCGGGCCTGGTGACTTGGTCAAAAACCTTTACTACCTATAAGTATGAGTAGGTCGTGATGTCTTAGGAAGCACTGGTGCCAACACACTGGGCTGTTCCCATTTCTGATACTGCTTTTCTCCTCTTCTTGGGGGTGGTTTCTCAAGCATCTGTATGTCATTCCAATGGGTAGGAAGAGCGAATGCTCATTTCTCCAGTAAACTTTAGATTCATATGCCTACACGGTTACATTTTTCAACAGATTTGTTAAAGTGCAGATTAGGTGAGCCTAGGTAATGGGGACAGTTTTCCCTGAATAGATCGTTTTTATTTCTTCCCATTGTTCATCCTCCTCTCTGCCCTCTTAACACATCCATTCAACTATAGCAGTGGAGACCAGAGAGGCACATGTGTTTGTTCACGTGGTCTTGGGGCTTGGTCAGGTTTCTTGCTTTTGTTCTTTTCTCCAGTTACCTCTGTCCTCTACAACTTCTTCTGGTGGGGCCTCTTAGCTATACTGTTTCTGTGGAGCTTTGATGAAGGACATTGGTTCAAATGTCCCAGCTGTAAACACCTAGTTTGGGGAACTGGGCAAAGAACATATGAATTAGTGGGTGTGGCATGTGTGGCAGGAAGGTGTTAGAAGTTGTTTAACTGAAAGGGGAACTAGGGGAGCTGACCCAGGATTGGGCCCTGATCATAGAGTATAAGGCTATCCTCCCCTGAGCCTGGTGAGACCCCTCTACTGAAAATGGTGGTTTGGAGAGGATCTTTCAACTTTAAACCTTGAGATCTCAGACTTCATGCCAGTGACACAAGTAAAAACATCTTGAGCTTCATCCTCAGCACCCCAGACTGACGTATGGTTCTGTCTTCGTTTCTTTCAGCTTTAACGTCTCCTAAACCGAACTTGATGGGTCTGCCCAGCACAACAGTTCCTTCCCCTGGCCTCCCCACATCTGGATTACCAAATAAACCGTCCTCAGCGTCGCTGAGCTCCCCAACCCCAGCACAAGCCACCATGGCGATGGCCCCTCAGCAACCCCCCCAACCCCAGCAGCAGCAGCAGCAGCCACAGGTGCAGCCGCCGCCGCCCGCAGCTCAGCCACCACCCGCACCACAGCTCCCACCGCAACAGCAGCAACAGCAACGCAAGGACAAAGACAGCGAGAAGGTAAAGGAGAAGGAAAGGGCACACAAAGGGAAAGGGGAGCCCCTTCCTGTCCCCAAGAAGGAGAAAGGAGATGCCCCCACAGCGGCCGCAGCCACGATCTCAGCCCCGCTGCCCGCCATGGAGTATGCAGTGGACCCTGCACAGCTGCAGGCCCTCCAGGCAGCCTTGACTTCGGACCCCACAGCGTTGCTCACGAGCCAGTTCCTTCCTTACTTTGTACCAGGCTTCTCTCCTTACTATGCCCCCCAGATCCCTGGCGCCCTGCAGAGTGGGTACCTGCAGCCTATGTATGGCATGGAGGGCCTGTTTCCCTACAGCCCTGCGCTGTCGCAGGCCCTGATGGGGCTGTCCCCGGGCTCCCTACTGCAGCAGTACCAGCAATACCAGCAGAGTCTGCAGGAGGCGATCCAGCAGCAGCAGCAGCGGCAACTGCAGCAGCAGCAGCAGCAGCAAAAAGTGCAGCAGCAGCCCAAAGCAAGCCAAACCCCAGTCCCCCCGGGGGCTGCTTCCCCAGACAAAGACCCTGCCAAAGAATCCCCCAAACCAGAAGAGCAGAAAAACGCACCCCGTGAGGTGTCCCCCCTCCTGCCGAAACTCCCCGAAGAGCCAGAAGCAGAAAGCAAAAGTGCGGACTCCCTCTACGACCCCTTCATTGTTCCAAAGGTGCAGTACAAGTTGGTCTGCCGCAAGTGCCAGGCGGGCTTCGGTGACGAGGAGGCGGCGAGGAGCCACCTGAAGTCCCTCTGCTTCTTCGGCCAGTCTGTGGTGAACCTGCAAGAGATGGTGCTTCACGTCCCCACGGGCGGCGGCGGCGGCGGCGGCGGCGGCGTTGGTGGCGGCGGCGGCGGCGGCGGTGGCGGCGGCTCGTACCACTGCCTGGCGTGCGAGAGCGCGCTCTGTGGGGAGGAAGCTCTGAGTCAACATCTCGAGTCGGCCTTGCACAAACACAGAACAATCACGAGAGCAGCAAGAAACGCCAAA
Organism: Canis lupus familiaris; assembly: GCF_011100685.1. NCBI lineage: Eukaryota > Metazoa > Chordata > Mammalia > Carnivora > Canidae > Canis > Canis lupus. Next base: position 79,036,473 of record NC_049226.1, on the reverse strand, counting down.
GAGCACCCTAGTTTATTACCTCACTCTGCCTGCTTCCCCGATCCTAGCACCGCATCTACCTCGCAGTCTGCCGCTCACTCAAACGACAGCCCCCCTCCCCCGTCGGCCGCCGCCCCCTCCTCGTCCTCCGCTTCCCCCCACGCCTCCAGGAAGTCTTGGCCGCAAGTGGTCTCCCGGGCTTCGGCCGCGAAGCCCCCTTCTTTTCCTCCTCTCTCCTCATCTTCAACGGTTACCTCAAGTTCATGCAGCACCTCAGGGGTTCAGCCCTCGATGCCAACAGACGACTATTCGGAGGAGTCTGACACGGATCTCAGCCAAAAGTCCGACGGACCGGCGAGCCCGGTGGAGGGGCCCAAAGACCCCAGCTGCCCCAAGGACAGTGGTCTGACCAGTGTAGGAACGGACACCTTCAGATTGTAAGCTTTGAAGATGAACAATACAAACAAATGAATTTAAATAAAAAGATTAATAACAAACCAATTTCAAAAATAGACTAACTGCAATTCCAAAGCTTCTAACCAAAAAAAAAAAAAAAAAAAAAAAAAAAAGGAAAAAAAAGAAAAAGCGTGGGTTGTTTTCCCATATACCTATCTATGCCGGTGATTTTACATTCTTGTCTCTTTTCTTTTTTTCTTTTAATATTCAAAAAAAAAAAAAAGAACAAAAAAAAAAAAAACCAAACCCTTAACCCTGTTACATTGTGTCCTTTTGAAGGTACTATTGGTCTGGGAAACAGAAGTCCGCAGGGCCTCCCTAATGTCTTTGGAGCTTAAACCCCTTGTATATTTGCCCCCTTTTCAATAAACACCCCACATTGATAGCACAGAGGAGCCCGGCATGCACTGTATGGGAAAGCAGTCCACCTTGTTACAGTTTTAAATTTCTTGCTATCTTAGCATTCAGATACCAATGGCTTGCTAAAAGAAAAAAAAAAAAAAAAGAAATGTAATGTCTTTTTATTCTCAGGTCAATCGCTCACACTTTGTTCTGTTTTCAGATTCATTGTTTTATAATATATTATTTTTTCAGTTTTTTTTTTTTTTTTTTTTGTTCCAGAAAAGATTTTTGTTTTGTTAATTTAAAAACGGGCAGAAAGTATTTGAGAAAAACAATGTGAACTGCTTTAGCTTTCTGGGGATTTAAAGGATAGCTTTTCTGCTGAAGCCAATTTCAAGGGGAAAAGTTAAGCACTCCCACTTTCAGAAAAAAAAAAAAAAAAAACAACCCACACACAGAGTGTTGAGGACTTGTAGCTTAAAAAAATAAGTTTTAAAAACTGACTTTCTGTATTTATGATAGATATGACCATTTTTGGTGTTGAGTAGATTGTTGCATTGGAAATGAACTGAAGCAGTATGGTAGATTTAAAAGGAAAAAAAAATCTTTTGTGTACATTTAGCTTTTTGTATGGTCCAGCTGACAGCTCCTCATTTGATGTTGTCTTGTTCATTCCTAGCAGATAGATTGCAATCCGTTGATTCGCCTAAGCTTTTCTCCCCTTTGTCCCTTAATTCCACTTTCTCCTTCCTCCTCCCACCCTATAATCTCCCACTTAAGGTAGCTGCCTTCATTTCTTAGAGGGTAGCTACAGAATTATTTTATAAAACTAAAGAAAGAATTTCAAAAGGTTCTAGGGGTCATTAGGATCCTCACAGATTATTTTTGGTTGGGGAGTTGAAACTTTTTAAAGGCATATAATTCTAGTTACCTATGTCTGTAAGCCTTGTGCCATTTATTTTTTATTTATCCTTCCTTTAGCTTTTCTTTTTATCCCTCCTTTTCTTCCTTGTTTGGTAGATGCTTCAAATATTCTTTTCCTAAACTAAAGCATTTGTTTCGGTTTGTGTAATTGGGCTGTGTACTTTTCTTTCTAAAAAAGTTTTTGGTTAGGGGTTTTGTTTTTGTTTTCTTTCCTCTCAGAAAAAGAAATTTCATGCTTTAAATAAAATCCAAAGACACACCCTTTCACTGCTGATGCAGAAAAAAGGGAAAGGGTTCTTGTTACTTGAGAATTTGTTTCTGATTTAAACAAACAAGACTTAGTTTAATAAAAGAAAGAGTAAAACAAAAGATTCCCAGGTTGTTATGTGCTTCTTCTGCAAGCAGAGAGGCAACTGTTAATGACAATTCCATATACCAAAAGACACATTTTTTACTTCAAAGTTTTGTCCTTGTGTTAGGCAGTCTGAGCGGCGAGTGATCCAGAGTGCAGCCAACAAAGAAGCAGATAGCAATGTACAGAGAGCAAAAAAGGAACCGTATGTGAGGCACTTGTATTTATGTTAATATCTGTATTCCTGTAACACATAACACAACGCAACATACACCCTTTCTCATCTTAAAACAACGATCTGAACTTTGAAAGGAAAACTTTGTGCTGCTAAAAACGTAGATTTTGGAGACAAATAGATGCTTTGCTGTTTCACTTTCATAGCCAAACATCAACAGAAATAATCTCCCCTTACCCCCAAAAGTGTGAAATCCTTCTCCCCTTCATTCTCTTCCTTATGTTTCAAAAGGGAACTTTGAAGACTGTGAATGCAGGTTCCATTGGTCATCTTTCAGGCTTCTTTCCCCAGTGCTGAAGCCACTCAACGACTTTGCAAAAGACTGGAGCATTCCAAGATCTGAAAATGGATTTCTTTTTTTCTTTTTTCCTCTTTTTTAGCCGGGACTATTTTATTTTTATGAATTTGTTTTTGGTTTAATGAAAGAGTAGATCCTGAACTGTTGTATATATTTCTAACTAGGCTGATGCACAGTGCAAATTCCTTTCTTTTTTTTAATTTTTTAAGTAGAAATACCATCTAACTATTCATACCAATATCCAGTTGTAGCATAAGGTGTCAAAAACAAGTACACAAAGAACATTTGCTGTTTTAACAAGCTGTTTTATTTTAACAAGAATTCTTGTATTTCTCCCTGTGTTTGAGATGAACATTTTTAAATTTTAAAGTTGTACAGTTTTTTGTTTTCCATTATTTTATCGTTTGTAACTCTATGAAATATATATATATTTTTTGCCATTTAACTGTTGTATGTTACTCTGTGTCTGTATCATATAGAAAAAATTGTTTTTGTTTTTGGTTCTCTATGTGATACCAATTAACAATTTAACACTAGCTTTACCTGTCAAATTCTGCTAGGTTTTTTTTTTTTTTTCTGAAAACTTTGTTTTTAAAAATGATATTGCTTGGTATTAGTGCAATTTCTATCCCTTTCCCTCCTCCCTCAACTTTAAGTTCATTTCCTTGTAATTTTGCCACCCCCTCCACAATGGTGGGGTTTTTTTTGTTTGTTTTGAGCTACTATGCCATCCTCCCTCTGTGCGGCGGAGTGACTGTCAGTGTTTTGTGAAGCCATGCCTTGACCTGTGGGTATATTTGGCAACAGCAAGGTGGTTGGGTAGATTGGCTAAGCATGCTTCCACCCACCAGTGTTTCTCAGAGGGGTTATGTGATTGTTTCATCCTGGAGTGGGTTGCACATTTGATGCTTTCCTCTACAACTCTACCACCCACATATATGTTCACTCAAAAAAGAAAAAAAAAATTATCAGCATTAACTCAGAAGTAGCAAAGCAGTCAGTAATGGTGACAATTAGAAGCCAAATATGAACTAGTTAGATGTTTGTGGGTTGACATCCACTATGGCTATGACTGGTATCATTTACAAAGCATGAATTCACTACAATGCTCAACTGTTTAGATTGGTCTCACTAGAAGAATTTAACTCCTGTCTGTTGCATAGTAGGTAGCTGAATAGGATATCTCAACTCACTTTTTAAATTAGTTCTTCACCTCTACTGACACTTCATGTTTTGGTTGGTTTGGTTTTTTTCCCCCCCAAATAACTCCTAAGTGTGGGTTGGCACTTGACACCATTCAGTCATGGCACCATATGAACCCACCAAATGGAATTTATTTCAACCATCCTTCCTCCATCCTTCCAAAAAGAAACTTAAGAAGGAAACACACACACAAACATACACACACGAAAAAGTTGAAGTCTAGGAATTTTTTTTTAATTAAAAGTTATTTAAAGAGATGAATGTGGCCAAAGTTTTACATGATTGAAAATAAAGTAAAACAGACGGCATGTGTTTAAACCTGAGTTTATCAGGCATGGCAGGAAGTTGCAGGAGAGAGAGGCAGTGACCCAAGCCAGTGCACTTGATGTTCATGGACATATATTTTTTTTAAATAAATTAAATTAAAACATTTTAAATATAAGCATAAATTGAGTTGGTTGTTTGTTGGCGCTGAGATACTGCCCACTGTGAAACAAAGCTTTGACTAGTTTTTTTTTGTTTGTTTACTTTCTGGGGGGGGAGGGGGGCAAGTTTGGGTAGGAAAGAAAGCATAAATGAACGTGACCCTGAGGTGAAGAGGTATATGAACAGCCTTTGCAATGTACAAAAAAACAAAAAACAAAACAAAACAAAAAAAAAACAAAAAAAAATAGAGCAAGTGAAACCAAAAATGATGTTCTTGGTGTTTTTCTATAATGTAGTCTTGTTAGCTTTTTTGTTACTGTAACAATGCTGATCTCGAACTGTACCAAAATACATGGAGACTAACAAACAGACCACATGGAACTTTCAAACTGAAAAAAAAATTTGTCACAAAAACTTTGTTGTCATAGTTAAGTTGATTGTAGATGGTAATTGAATATACTCCTTTGAAAATATTTCATCAAGTATGTTTCCTGCTCATTGTGATACATTAAAAAAATATGAGCAAAAGTTCTTGTCTTATGCCATCAGATTTTGTGTGTGTGTGCGCATGTGTGAGAAAGGAGACCGATGACTGGCAAAATGTAAACAGTATCCTGAGGTTGCATATACTTATTCCAAGGTACACAGCTCTTTAGTATTTCTAAATGTCCATGTGTTTCCCATCTCTTGGTGTTCATGAAAGTGCAGCAGGTTTTCACTGTGGTGAATGAATTTCATTCATTTCTCAATGAAATACCCTTCTCAGCTTATTTCATTGAGAAGGGTAAGCCTGACAACTTGGATAGTATTTGACCCTCAGCCCTAATGGTGTGTGTGTTTTTTTTTTTTTTTCCAAATGTTTATATGAAAATCTTGGACACTTGGTACAACCACAAGCAAGTTAGTTTTGCTGGTGGCCGGAAGAGAGGTAAGTTAAACTTTTCTGAGATGGGAATTGGATCCAATGTTTTTAACAGAAGGATATAAAAGGTAAGTTGAACTAAGTAATATTCACTACATCTACCTTTCCTATGGAATTTGAGATAAGAATAGTCTGCAAAATAGTAATAATGTTAGTCATTCCTACATAGAGAATACTCCGTTCTCTTACAAAAAAAAACAAAAAACCTCTTAACAGCACAAAATGCCTGAAATTCATTAATAAGGACTATATCCAAGATAAGGCTCAAAGGCCTTCCATTCATCTCTAATTTATAGTCACAGCTGATAAATAATTTACAAAACTCTAGTAGCTGGGCTTGGATAGCATTGCAGGCTAGTTATGTCCTTGCAAGGTCTGCAGCATCTGCCCTCGGCCAACAGGGGTATTTTCTACCTCAGGAGTTAAGCTATGAAATCCTCTCCTATTGCATCTGACAGCCATTGTCAACCGAGTCTTTTTCTTAGTTCCTGGAGCAGGAATTCAAGAGGCAATGAGCCTATTGGCTAAAAATGTCAGAGAATTCTACAACTGGCAGAGGCATTGCTAGTGCTTAGAAAGGAAAAGTTGGTTCCCTTGCCGATGCTAGAACCTCTATGCCAAACAAGTAGCATCACTATCCCTAATAAAACCCTGATCTTTCCCGACACATTGTACCTTTCTTTTGGGTGTTACTGCAGAAGCACAAGGCTTCTATGTCAGTATGTTTTCTTGGCACACAGTTATGTCACTGATCTTCTGACCCCACAGAAAGGTACAGTATGATAAAAACTGTTCAGACCCAAAGCCACGTCTGCCTTTCTAAGCTATAATTATTTTAGGATCTGGCAGGATCACACTGAAACATTTTAAATTGAACTATTTTGCAGAGAAGTTTTGCTGTCTCAGCTCTTTAGAGGACTGTAACTACAATACAATTCTTCTACAGATAAATTTTTAACAAAATAAGACCAAACCTTAGTGATGGTTGAGCCCTTTGTATCAGAAAATCTCTAAGCACCTGAATTACATTGCAAGGGGTTTGGGCAAGGGACTTGGTTACTAGAAAAGCTTTTTCTTAAAAGAAAAGGAGGCTTCCAATCTGGCTTCAATATCATGCTCATGTGGATATTAATCTCCTTGGAATTAATAGTACTACACACACACACACACACACACACCCGGAAAATGTGAAACGGCAACATCTTAAAACGGGTGATAGGTGTTAGGTAGCTGTTTCTAATTTTGCTTTAAAGAAATGTCTGTAGTGCCTAGCTCCTGTTATGGACTAATGACCTTCCAAATCTCACTTTTAACAAGTTTAGACTTTAAGTTACAAGAGCACAAGCAGTTTAAGAGTCAAGTTGAAGGATGAGAAGTTTGCACCTGCTGCTTTGCTCTGCAGCCTTAATTACAGCAGGACACATGTGCTCTCACTCAGTCTCTGTACATTACTGCTGGGGGTGGACCAGCCAAGGCTCTGGTAAAACTTGTAAAGGAGTTAGTGCTCTCAGGGCCATTAAAGTAGAGGCAGCTTTCCATTACTTTTTACTTCACAGCAAAGGTGGGTATTTTCTTTCCTTCTTTCCTTCCTTCCTTCTTCCCTCCCTCTTTTTTTCATCCTCTTTTAAATTAGAGGCACATATTTTTAAGATGTCTTGGCCAATTAGATTCCTCTCAGTCTATCTTGGGGTTTTAAATTATAGGTGCAAAAAAAAAAATAAATTATAGGTGCAAAAATAAATTTGTTCTTGATCCTTTATGACTGCCTCATTTCTTATCCTGTATGGAACAAAGAGACTATGTAATCGGATTTATGAGTCCTTTAACATGGGAATAAGAACTTTCAGGTGAACGGTTTCAATCTTGGACTAAGAAATCAGTGCAAAGAAGCAGCTTAGAGTAGCAAGTGAGGTAGGCTTCAGTAAATATTCTCTGTGTCCTTGTAATGCCAAAAACTTCCTTTTGACACTTGCTCTTGTTTTCTTATTCTTTGTACACTACTGTTTATTGAGCTCCCTCAACTGTTACTATTTTTTGGATGTCTTCTATAACACCTTATATTTGCATGATACATGAAAAGTACTTTTGTAAAATTACTTCTCGCTTGTTCCTCAAAATGATCTATAAGGTAGGCAAAGTGGGTGATATCACAGGTGTTCAGGGTAGGGAGGTAATGAGGGGAGAAGGCATTAACCATATGTTTAGCCTTTGTCCAGTGTTCCTTCTTCCCCTACACAACCCACATACTATTTCCTGAGAGACACTAAGGAAAAGTGTCTGAGAGAGTGGGCTCAGGAGTCAAGACTAACTGGGTTTGGGCAGCCTGGGTAGCTCAGCGGTTTAGCGCCGCCTTCAGCCCAGGGCGTGATCCTGGAGACCCGGGATCGAGTCCCATATCAGGCTCCCTGCATGGAGCCTGCTTCTTCTGCCTGTGTCTCTGCCTCTCTCTTTCTCTCTCTCTCTCTCTCATGGACAAAATAAATAAATCTTAAAAAAAAAAAAAAAAAGACTAACTGGGTTCATTCTGGCTCCAGCACCATGACCTTGATTCTGTTATTTATTCCCACTGTAAAATGAGGATAATGGTACCTGTTTCACAAGATTGTTGCAAAGATTAAATAATATATGCAAAAATGTTTTGAACACTGCCTGGTACATACTGAGTGACAAATACCTGTTGCTAATATTTTTGTCAGTTTTAACACTCCACATCTCTTTTGCTGTAGGTTCCTTGGGACTGCAGCTTTCTAAGTCCTACTTTAAGTCGCAGAGGGTTGGCAGGGGGTTGGGGGAGCTGCAACTGTATACATCAGTCCCATTAAGCCCTTGCCTTATATTTCTATTCAGATGCTTCCCTGTCCATAAATATCTCAGACGATCCAGAGGACCCTCAGGGAGATTCTGCTCAGAACTGTACAGAAATGCGGTGCAGGAGCTTGCATTTCACTCTTTCAGTGCCCCACTTCTAATTAATTCAGTTAGAAGAAAGGATGGCTTTAATTTGTTTTTGTTTGCAAGAGTAAACATAGTCCTGCTTTACCATCCCTTGACAGGTGAGCAGCTTAAATGTCCGGGGTTACAGAATAGAGAAAATGGAATAGATTGTGACAATTTGCCCACTGCCATGGCCTATTTTGAGGTGATTCAGATACACAGCTTAGAAACTGTAGCTTCTAAAATGAAACTGTGAGAGTGAATGAACTGTATGTGAGACAAAACTGAAAGAGTATCCACAGAGGACTGTAGCAATAGGATTCTTCCACCCCAAAGCACAGGAAGAGTTTTTAAGATACTATTATTCTAGTAAACTACAAAATAAGTATCTGGAAGAGGCATGGGAACAAGTGAAAAAAAAAATTAGCACAGAGTAAAGGTTTGAGTAGAATGTTCCATGATTGCCTCTGCAGATAAGAACTTATCAGTGATGTAGGTGGGTATAGCTCCATCTGTGAACTTCCTTCATTTTTAAAAAACAGTGATGGTACTGGAAATAAAAGAGTGATATTGGTGTGAGAGGACTAGTAAAAGCTATGGAAGATGGTGAGTGATTTGTCCTTTTCTCTGAGAATAATAACCTATAAATGTACTTTGATGTATTGCCTATAGATAAGATTTCATTATAAGGTGTCTGCATTTGATTCGTTATAGGGTTCTAACTTTGCCAGTGAATAATTTTCAAAATCTGACTTGTATTCAGCTGAATTAGTTTTTTTTTTCACAAACTGTAAAATTGCTGCACTGATGCCTCATCTGAATTGTTTCCAATAAGAAATCTGCTGTCATCCTTTTTTTAAATAATTTTTTTCTCTAGTTGCTTTTAAAATTTTGTTCTTTATCACTAGTTTTATCACATCATGTTTTGATTTTGATGTACCTTGGTGTAGTTTTACTTCTGTTTCTTATGCTTGGGTTTTGTTGAGCTTCTTGAATCTTTGGGTATTACCTTTCATCAAAAATGGAAATTCTTGGGCAGCCCTGGCGGTTTAGCGCCACCTTCAGCCAGGGCGTGATCCTGGAGACCCAGGATCAAGTCCCAGGTCGGCCTCCCTGCGTGGAGCCTGCTTCTCCCTCTGCCTGCATCTCTGCCTCTCCCTCTCTCTGTCTCTCATGAATAAATAAATAAAATCTTTTAAAAAAAAAAAAGAAAGAAAGAAAGAAAGAAATTCTTCAGCCATTGTTTCCACAAAAAAATTTTTCTATCCCCCTTCCCTGTAGGAACTGCAATTATCTGTTAGGCCATTTGAAGTTAACCTGTAGCTTGCTGATGCTCTGGTTTCATTGGGGAGAGGGGTTAGGGAGAGGACAGGAGGTTACTCTTTTCTTGTGGGTTTCATTTTCCATAGTTTCCAATGCTGTGCCTTCAAGTCCACTTACCTTTCTTCTTTATGTGACATTAATCTCATCCAGTGTGGTTTTATGTCTCATATCTTATAGTTTTCATCTCTAGAAGTTTGAGAGTTTTTTAATATCCTCCATGTCTCTATATAACTTTTGAACAGTTATAATTGCCTTACTGTCATCCTCTTCTAATCCTCATATCTACATAAGTTTTGCATCAGTTCAACTGAGTGATTTTTCTCCTCATTATGAGTTGTGTTTTCCTGCCTCTTTGCATATTTGGTGTTCTTTGATTAGATCCTAGTCATTGTGAATTTGTTTTGTTGGATAAATATTTTTGTATTCCTATAAATTTCCAGTTTTTTATGTGATGTACTTAAGTTATTTGGAAACAGTTTGATGCCTTTGGATCTCATTTTAAATTTTGCTGGACAGAATGAAAACACTATTTAGTTGAGGGCTAATTATTTCCCACAACTGAAAAGGACCCTTTCTGAGAACTCTACTCAAATGTCCCATGGGAAAAAAATGTCCATGAACTTTACCAGTCTGTGTGAGCATCAGGTGTGGCTCCCTCTAATCCTTTCTGTCTCACAGTTTCCTAACATGCAAGCATTGGTCAGCACTTTTCTGAATACTTGTTGGGGTCCCTGTAAACATCTCCAGAGGTCTCTCTTTACTGTGTCCTGCAAATTCTGGCTGCTTTGGTTTCCCCAGGATCAGCTTTATTTCTTTAAGCCACAGTCTGCTGGGTTCTACCTAGGAATAGGTTCCATATCCTGTGCTGTGGCCTAGAAACTCTCAAGAAACTAAGAGGGAATAATCAAAGGGCTCACCTGTTTATTTTTCATCTCTCAGCAATCACTGTCCTTCACTGTGTAACGTTAAGTGACTGGAGAACCATTCTTTCATGTATTTTATCTTGTCTTTTTAGTTGTTTCAGCTGGGAAGGTAAGTCTGGTCTTTGTTACTCCATCTCAGCTGGAAGCAAAAGTCAAATTTAGCTTTTAGATATATGCAAGCAAAGTCCTATATACATTTCTACAGTGCTACCTACACTTAAAAATTTCCCAAAAGGTTTGATATGCATAGGAGTCTTATTTCCCCAGCAGACTTCTCTGAACATGACATGGTACTGAATCACTCTGAGGATAAGGATTGTAACCTATTCATCCTTTTGCTTAATCACAATAATCACAAGTGGAAGAAGGGTAGGTAAACACACAAATTCTTCTAGCCACTTTTTGCCATACCATACTGCCAGATAGAATGGGAAAACCATTTCTAAAGTTTCAAAGTCAGCCCATGGCAGCAGAAATATTTCTGATGGTAAAACACTATTTTAGGTCTTCCCTTTTAACTATAAGGGCTATCACTATTCATAAAGTTATTTAAGTTTTTAAAGAGAAAAAGAAAAAATACCACAACACTTCCATTTCACTGTCTTGTTTCACTCAGATCATTTTTTAGGACACCTAAGTGTGGCTCAAGAGATCCATTTGGAAGCGTAGTTCATACTATGAGGTGAAATCATTGCACAAATACAGAGGAATAATAAAAATCAGGCCCTAGTAGTGAACTAGAAGTAGTTATTCTTGCTAAACTCAAATCGTGGGTTTTTTTTTTTTTTTGGTATGTTTGTTATTTTGGCAAAAATTTATTTCTAATTGGGCATATAATACATAATTCATGAAATTCATAGAGTGCTGACTCATTACTTGCTTTCAAAACTCTCAATATTTGTTCCAGGGTATCTTTCCCACTATATTCCCACTATATTTATTTGCAAATAATCTACTCCACTAAAACTAGCCTACCTACCAAACACACCCTGTACTTTCCCCTCTACATTTAAAGGCTTAGAAATGTTATTTATTCCATGACTCTCATCACATCTTCCCAGGTCCTTTTCTGACCCCTTATTGTAGCATACATAATGTGTTTTTGGCAATGATACATACATGTGTTTTACCCTTAGATCACCTGCTATCCTACATATACATTTAATATTTGAGTAAATTAAAGAATGAATAAAGGAAAGGGTAGTCATATTCATCTTTATGCTTCTTAATAGGAAGAGAAGTCTTAAAATGAATGAGTATAGATCAAATTATATATCCTTAGGATAAAACACTAGAAAATTTTCAGTCCCAAACCTGTAAGTAAGGGAGATATTTTTCAGCAGATAGTAAAGGAGAATAGAAATCAATGAAACAATCAAATGGGACAGGATTAAAAACTATATTAGGCAAATGTTTGCTTTTTAGGAGAAAAAAATAATTGCAATAAAAACAGCCTAGGAATTTAGAAGTACCAGTTGAAACCCTTTGTAGCTTTCAAAAAAAAAAAAAAAATGAAGGAAGGTATTAATTAGTTATTTGAAGAGTTACACGGTTATGTTTTTCTAATCAAAATGGAAACGTTTGTAGAACATTTGAAAAAGCCAGGCCTCACACCAAACCCAGAATGAACATCAGAATATAACCCTAATAGAGATGGGCAGCCCAGGTGGCTCAGTGGTTTAGCACCGCCTTCAGCTGAGTGGGATCCTGAAGACCTGGGATCGAGTTCCACATCAGGCTCCCTGCATGGAGCCTGCTTCTCCCTCTCCCTGTGTCTCAGCCTCTCTCTCTGTGTCTCTTATGAATAAATAAATAACATTTTTTAAAAAATAACCTTAATAGAGAGAATTAAATAATTATGAAGTCTGAAATTTGCCTTCAGTTTTCACCAGCTGGTTTCTTTGGTTTACTCATTAGAAAAAAAGATAAATGGAATATTTTTATGATTTTTCTGTCTGTAAAATCTCATACCAATGAAGATATTTCCATAAGTTATGTATAAATGCAATATAATGAAGTATAGAAAAAAAAGATGCAGATTTTAAAGTTCCTCTTAATGGATGGGTCTGACTTATAGAGTATCCCATATAACTTTAAAACATTCATTGCTATCAAAGACCTATAAAAGTAAACATCCCCTTTTCCCCCCACAAAAGCAGCATGCCCAGAATATTTCATGGGTAACTTTCACCAAACTTTTTAAGGCCACTGCAGAGGCAACTGCAAAGCCACTATAGAGGGATAGGTGGATATAAAAAGATATGTGAGGGGGAAAAAACTAAGTACCCAAATCAAAATTCTAAATCACATGAAAAAAATTTACCAAGATAACCAAGAACTTAACAGTCAGTAGATGGATTTACTTAAAATCTAATGGCCTATGATCCATTAACTACTAATTATGAAACAAAAGCAAGCAGGTATAACCAAGAAAATAAAAGTACTATATATGGGGGTGCCTGGATGGCTCAGTTAAGCATCTGCCTTCCACACTAGGTCATGACCCCAGGGTCCTGGGACTGAGCCCTGTGTTTTGTGCTCAGCACAAAGCCTGCTTTTCTTTCCCCCCTCTGCTACTCCTCCTGTTTGTGCTCTTTCCTTCTCTCTTTCTCACTATCAAATAAATAAAATCTTTTTTAAAAAAGTACTATATATGAAAAATATAGAAATTGATTTCAATAATAAGTGACAATCAAAGAAACAGTTACATGGTTATTTTTCAGAATGGAAAAATACTTTTCAGATTGAAAGTACATGTAGTGTACTGAGGATGAATGAAGTCCATACTGAGACACACTCCAGTGAAATTATAGGTAATGGGTAAGCTATTTTTCTCCTTGGTGGCTTTTATAATTTTTACATTTATTATTTGGCAAAGATAAAATAATTATCCTGTGAGCAGATTTTTTTTTTTATCAGCAAGAAAAGATAAAGGAGACAAAAGAACCACAGCCAGGAGGTGCTGAGAGAAAAGCAATAACAATGTAGATTTCTATATCCAGCTAAATTACCATTCAAGAGAGGATAAATAAATTCTGGGAAAATTCTAATAGAAGCTAACTTTTAAAATCTCACATAATTACCCCCATGAAAACCGAATGACTAAGAATAACAAAACCCAAGTCCACAAACAAGATCTACCAAAAAACAAACAAACAAAAAACAGGTGTTAAATACCTTCCCAAACCCTAAAATATGAATAGAAACAAACCATCAAAGCTACATGTGCTACATGGCATTAGCAGTAAGTGTCTGAGAAGTGTCAGATGACCTTGAGTATAGAGAAAACCCTAAAATAGCCAATAGGTACTCATGAGAACAGCTGAAACTAGGAGAGGTTCTGCATGCTTTATGAGGTGAGGAACCTGAGGAACAGGGCAAGGTAAGATCTGAAAGGACTGGAATTTCAGTTCCTTTTAGACAGAACACTCCAATGAGAAGAAATGGTGATTGAGATAATTCAAATTGAGCAAGACAGGGATAATAGGGAGGGGAAGATGAGAGGGGAGAAAGAACATGTGAGACAGCTAATGTGCAAGCAAGCAGGAGCACAAGATAAAAGTGAGGAGCACAAGAATTCTCCTAGTATGAGACCATATTTTTTTTTTTGAGACCATATTTTTGAACACTTCATGAAAATAATGTAATAGGGACTGCTAGATCCAGGAAACTAAGAAAGGTATCCCAACTGATCTACTCCTGAAAGTTCAGGAAAACTAATTTCACATAAAAATGATTAACAAGATAGGATGGTAGTTGAATCCCATAAAAAGTAATTATAAAAAAATGAAAGACACACCCATGAATAGATGAACATTATGCAGCTTAACATTTCAAGATGAGCCAAAAGGAAACTTTTGAAAAGATACTAGATATAAAAGAACATTAGAATAATCAGAATTCAGATAACTTGGAATAAAATTAGAAAAGTTAATTTTTAAAAATGGATGTGTAAACAAAAATCCTTTAAGAAAAGTGGAAACTGAAAAATTTTAAGATTCAAAAAGAAATGAAGTTTTTTTCTCTGCTTCCCATTAAAATGTAGAAAGCTGCAGATTCTCACTCCCACACAATGAAAAAAATGGATTATCTACAAAATTATTTTTCTTGAGTTTACTAGAGAGTTGAGTTAGATAACAATAAAGTAATCTGGGTTCCAAAGAACAACAAGCCCTTCCAAGGATAGAAGACTCACGACTGTCTTGCCTTCAGCAGAGCACAGGAGAAAGAAACCAACTACAAATTTAACAGAATGCTAATGGCCAAGTGACAGGATTCACTTGCAACCCTTCCACATGAAGAAACTAGTACAGACCTGTGGGAGAAAATCAACTGCTACTGAGAAATAAGCACTAAGCATTTGCCTGCTTCCCCAGACCCTTCTCTACTCCAAAGTAAAAGCATTAAAGAGGACTTTTGCCCCAAGTCACAGGCAAGAAGTGGCTAGAGGAAGAGGTAGAAAGGAAAAAAAAAAAAAAAAACCTACATCCCTGGTGCAGGGACAGTCAAAGACCTTGGGCCCAGAATCCTATATTAAGCAGATATATGCAGGAAGGAAGGAGGAGGAAGCAGAAAACTCCTGCTCAGGGCCAAATACATATGACGAAGTAGAGTTTGGTTGCCAAAAGGAAAAGAAGAAAGAGCAAAAATGCTGATGAACTTCTTCCAAGTTATGCAGGGACTCCCTAAAACTAAGTCTGAACCTAGACAATAGAAAAACCCTCGCTGCTTCCACCATGAACCTACCACTAAGGGATGAGCAACAGTAGGATTCCTTCTTTAGAAAGACTCTTTTCATTGTGTAGACATACAGTAGAGCAGCTGAAAGCCCAATGGAAGAGGAAAAACACTGAGGTAAAAATCCTGATACTCACACCACCAACCTAAACACAGGGCAACAGCAGTACAGAATTAAAGGAATTGGAAGTTCATGATGTACTGATAAATTCCTGATTTTAATTGACTCAATCCTGCAACAGACAAAAGGCATGCTCATTTCTAAACATAAATACTGTTTACCTTACTCCCTACTATTCTATACCACCAAGAAAGCAAAAAGAAACATTTTGAGACTACTTATGGAAGTAAGTAGTCATTCACAATGTTACCTTGATTAAAAAATAAGAAGAAATGATCAAGTCTCTAGATGCAACTAACTACCAATTCTCCAGGTGTTCTTTTTTTAAGATTTTATTTATTTATTCATTATAGACAAACACAGAGAGAGAGGCAGAGACACGGGCAGAGGAAGAGGGAGAAGCAGGCTCCATGCCTGGAGCCCGACGTGGGACTCGATCCTGGGTCTCCAGGATCACGCCCTGGGCCAAAGGCAGGCGCCAAACCACTGAGTCACCCAGGGATCCCCCTCTCCAGATGTTCTTAATCATGTCCCCCTAAAATTCTTATATTGAATTCCTAACCTCCAGCATCTCAGAATGTGACTGCATTTGGAGATAAAGTCCAAATTAAATTAAAGATAAATGAGGTCAGTGGGCCGGGCCCCATTCCAATATGACTGGTGTCCTTAAAGGATGGGAGATTAGAACACAAAAACATACAGAGGGAAGACCAGGTAAAGCCGCTAGAAGAGGAGGACCATCTACAGGTCAAGAACAGAAGCCCTTAGAAACCAATCCTGCCAGTATCTTGATCTTGGACTTCTAGCCTCCAGAACAGTGAAGAAACAAATGTGTAACATGTTTAAGTCCCCCAGTCTGTGGTGTTTGTTATGGCAGCCTGTGCAAACTAATGCACAAGGTATATGGAGAAGAGAGGTACACACTAAATTATAGCACAGAGATGCAATAAACAAAAAATAGACTGCGAGAAACTCTCTAGATCAAACAGTTCTTTATCAAATAAATTGCAAAGAGAGTGAAGAAGTTGGAAACAAAAATACCTATGCATTAGAAGATACCTAAAAGTTATATTAAAAACAAGGTGGCAACATGGATTTATGTGGATCCTCATTTGTATTATTATTTAAATGATGATATTTGAGAGAATTAGAAATTTGATCATGACTAGGAACTTCATAATATTAAGAAACCATCACTAAGGGTAGAAATTAAAGCTCAGGACTTCCAAAAAGAGGATTTAATAGGAGACACTGTTTAGAATAAACTAAGACCACAAGAGACTATAACCTTAGGATTTGGGTAATCTAAAGGTCGGACAGGCCTCTCACAGGTTTACAGTCCAGGTTCAAATTCCCTAGAAAGCCCATTGAATCTCAATCTTTAAACTTGGTTGTCTGGATTGACAGGAGATAAAATTAACCTGACACAGCCAAAAAAGAAATCAAAATATACCCTGAGACACATGAAAATGGAAGAGCAATACATAAAAACTTATGAAACTTATCCAGAAAAAGCAGTTCTAAGACAGAAGTTGTCAGCAATATATACTTACTTCAAGAAACAAGAAAAATCTTAAACAATCTGGGGTGCCAAGTGTGGCTCAGTCAGTTGAGCATCCTCCTCTTGATTTTGGCTCGGGTCATGATCTCAGGGTCCTGGGATCATGCCTTGCCTTGGGCTCCCCACTCCCCACTTTGCCTGTCTTCCTCTCCTTGCATGCAGAAATAAATCTTTTTTAAAAAACCCAAATGCTAAAAAACAAAACAAAAAAAACAAACCTCAATCTAACTCTATGCCTCAATGAATTAGAAAATGAACAAATGAAACCCAAACTTTGTAAACATAACAAAGATCAGAGTGGAAATAAATGAAATAGAGACAAAAAAAGGCAATAAAAAAGATTTATGAAACAGCAGGTTTTTTGAAAAAACAACCCTTTAACTAGACTTAGCAAGAAAAAAAGAGAAAACAAATAAAATGAGAAAGAGGAGATATTACAACTGATACCACAGAAATACAAAGGATCATGAGACTACTATGAACAATTATACACCAATAATTGGACAACTTACAAGAAATGGATAAATTCCTAAAAATATACAACCTACTAAGACTGAATCATGAAAACAGAAAATCTGAACAGATATATTACAAATAAAGAGCTTGAATCAGTAACTCAAAACTTCCCAACAAATGAAGTCCAGGACTGGGTGGCTTCATTGATGAATTCTACTAAACATTCAAAACAGAATTAATATCAACCCTTCTCAAATTCCTCCCAAAAAACATTTTACAAGGCCAGCATTGACACCATAAGACAAAGACACCACAAAAAAAAAAAAAAAAAAAAGAAAGAAAATTACAGGTCAATATTGCCAATGATCATAGATGCAAAATGCGTAACAAAATATTAGCAAACCGAAGTCAACAATACATTAAAAGGATCATACACCACGAGCAAATGAAATTTATTCAGGGATGCAAAGATGGTTCAACATCCATAAAATCAATACGATATACCTCATTAACAAAATAATGGGAAAAACACAAATGATCAGCTCAGTAAATACAGAAAAAGCATCTGACAAAAATCAACATCCATTCATGATAAAATTCTCAACATAGCGGGGTGGAGAAGGAATGTACCTCAACATAATAAGGGTAATATACGACAAGCCCACAGCTATTTAATGGTGAAAAACTGAAAATTTTTCTCTAAGATCAGGAACAAGACAAGGATTCCCACTCACTTTTAATCAACATAGTATTGGAAATCTCAACCAGAGCAATTAGGGGGAAAAAAAAAAAGGAAAATAAAAGGCATCCAAGTTGGAAAGAAAGACATAAAACTGTTAACTACTGCAGATGATATGATGTTATACATCGAGTACCCTACAGAGGGCACCTGGGTGGTTCAGTGGTTGAGTGTTTGCCTTTGGCTCAGGTTGTGATCCAGGAGTCCAGGATGGAGTCCTGCATCAGGCTCTCCACAGGGAGCCTGCTTTTCCCTCTGTGTCTCTCATGAATGAATAAATTCTTAAAAAAAAAAAAAAGAAAGAAAAGAAAACCCTAAAGACTCAACCTAAAAACTGTTAGAACTAATAAATCAATACACTAATGTTGCAGGATACAAAATCAATACACAAAACTTCTGCATTTCTATATGCTAATAATGAAGTATCAGAAAGAAATTTTTAAAATCCCATTTTCATTCTTATAAAAAATAATAAAAATTTTAAAATCCCATTTTTTATCTTCTCAAAAAGAATAGAATACCTAAGAATAAACTTAAACAAGGAGATTACTGATAACTGATAAGACACTTATGAAAGAATTAAAGAAGACAAATAAATGGAAAAATATGTCATGGTCATGGATTGGAAGAATTAATATTGTTAAAATGTCCATACTACCCAAAGCATTCTATACTTACAATAGCCAAGACATGAAAATAACCTAAATGTTCATCACTTAGTATATATTTTGGTATAGGAATAGGTATACACACACACACACACACACACACACACACAGTGGAAAGTCATTCATTCATAAAATGAAGGAAAACTTGCCACTTGTGACATGAATGAACTTTGAAGGCATGATGCTAAGTGAAAGAAAGAAAAATACTATATGATCTCACTTACATGTGGAATCTGAACAACAACAACAAAAAACCCAAAAACAAACTTACAGATACAGAGAACAGATTAGTGGCTGTCAGAGGTTGGGGTATGGGTAAAATGGAGGAAGGTGATCAAAAGATACAAACTTCTAGTTATAGTTAACGATATTGTATTTTTGAAGGTTGCTAAGACAGTAAGTGTTAGAAGCTCTCATCACAAGAAAAACAATTATAACCTTGTATGGTGATGAATGTTTAAACTTACTGCGGTAAAATCATTTTGCAATAGATCACATGTCAAATCATTAAGTTGTACATCTAAAACTAATACAGTGTTATATGTCAAATACATCTCAATAAAAATAAATAAATATGATATTAAATAATTGTGAAGTTTTAAAAAATGTATGAAATTGAAATATTCAACATTAGCATTTAGATTAGAAGATATCAAAAAGAGTTAAAAGCTTTTAAAGATATTGTATTATCCAGGAAGGAAGTAGAAGTACTGATTACCATTCGAGTTTTATAGGTAAAGAATGATGGTTTTAACTTTTATGCATTTATACATTTGTATTCAGTAGTCAAAATTACAAGGCAAATGCTGAGTTGAATGTTTTATCAGTTCAGTAAGTAGTCTATTAACTGAGACATTCTTGCCATAGAGGAGAAATCAGCATTCCAAAAAAAAAAAAATTTAAGTTTTTAACTTTCAAGATTAGCAAAATAATTTATCTACTACTAGCTAAGCCTCAAACTCTACTACATTTAAGAAAAAAAAAGTCTTTGAGGGAAGCCCGGGTGGCTCAGTGGTTTAGCACCGCCTTCAGCCCAAGGCGTGATACTGGAATTCCGGGATCGAGTCCCACGTCGGGCTCCCTGTGTTGAGCTGCTTCTCCCTCTGCCTGTGTCTCTGCCTCTCGATCTCTGTGTCTCTCATGAAAAAAATAAATAAAATCTTTTTAAAAAAAATCTTTGAGTACTAAAGCCTTATTTTTAAATCAGACTACTGATGTAATCATATATCCAGTAAAAATCATCCTTTTTAGGTGTACGGTCTTATGAGTTTTGACAAATGTATGTATTATATATGCAACACCAAAATCAATATATAGAATTATATATTATTACTGTCTAAAAGCTCCCCCTCCTTTGTTGTCAGTCCTCTCGTAATCCCCAGCCAAGTCACCACTGATTTTTCTCTCCCTTAACAGCTATTATGCCTTTTATAGAATTTAATATAAACAGAATTATATAGTATGTAGCTTTCCTTTTGTACCTTCCTTATGTCTGGCTTGTTTCACCAAGCATAACTGTCTTTGGAGATTCATCCATGTTATTAGATTTATCAGTTCCTTTTTATTTTGGAATACTGTTCTATCATATATATATCCACGTATAATATATATATATATATATATATATATATATATATATATATACACACACATATATATATTATATATACCAAAATTTAGTTATCCATTCGCCAATTGACGCATATCTGGGTTGTTTCCAGTTTGGGATAATTTTTAATAAAGCTGCTATAAATTTTCATATATAGATCTTTGTATGGATACCTATTTTCTTTCCTCTTGAGCAAATACCTATCTGGGTCATATGGTAAATTTAACATATAACTTTGTTATGAAGATACATATAGTGGACAGATTCTAAGATGGCCCCCAATTATTGGGATACCTCCTGGTATCTATGCCCTCTTGTAATAGCAGAATCTTGTAAAGCAGAATCTACTTCTAAACAATAAAATATAGCAGAGGTGATAAGGATGTCACTTCCATGATAATGTTACATAAAATTATAATTTTTGTCTTGCTAGAAGACCTTCTCTATATATTCCCTTCCTTCTTGATTCTTTTTTTAAAAAGATTTTATTTATTTATTCATGAGAGACACAGAGAGAGAGAGAGAGAGAGAGGCAGAGACACAGGAAGAGGGAGAAGCAGGCTCCATTCAGGGAGCCTGACATGGGACTTGATCCCGGGTCTCCAGGATCACACCCTGGGCTGAAGGCAGCACTAAACCACCGGGCCACCAGGGCTGCCCCCTTCTTAATTCTGATAAAATAAGTTGCCATATGTAATGGTCCATTAGCAAGGAAGTGAGAATAACCCATAGCCAGCAATGAACTGAGGCTCTTAATATCACAGCCCACAAAGACTGTTGTTCTCCTGTCAACAACAACATGAACTTGAAAATAGGTCCCCATTTAAGCCTCAGATGAGACCCCAAATATGACTAATACATTGACTGAAGCTTTGTTGCAGACCCTAAGCAGAAGAGGACCCAGGAAGGCCCTGCCCAGAATTCTGACTCCTAGAAACTGAGATAATACACGTGTTGTTTTCAGCAGTTAAATGTATGTAATTTGTTTGTGGCACTTGATAACTATACACAGTCTGTTCCCTAAAATAATTACACCATTTTATATTCCTACCAGCAATAAATGAAAGTTCCAGCTGCTCTGAACGCCCACTGTACTTGGTAGTGTCAGTTTTTGTAAATTATAACAATATTAAAAGGTTTGTCTACTGGTATCTCATTGTAATTTTGTGTTTCCCTTATGACTGATAATTTGTGCTATATATTCATGTGCTTATTCGCCATGCATATTTTCATTTCATTAAGATTTTATACTGAAGAGCAGAAGCTTTAAATTTTAAGTCAAATTTGTCAGTTCTTCTGTATTGTATACTTACTGTGCCTTAGGAAATCTATGCTAATCTAAAGTCACAAAGACTTTCTCCTTTCTTTTCTTGTGCAAATCTTATCATTTTAGGTTTTACATTTAAGACAGGGATTTATTTTGAGGTCTCTTTTTTTTGTATAGTATGTGAAGCATGGATTGGGGTTCATTTTTTGACATGCAGGTATCTAATTATTCCAATACCATTTGTCGAAGAAAAGACTATCATTTCTCCATTGCATTACCTCGGCATCTTTGTTGAAAATCAATTGACCATATATGTAGGTAGCACTGAACCCACTAATCCTAAAATTTGTATGATACTATTGTCTAAATGTTGAAAACCTAATATCTCAGGTGATACTATTAGGAGGTGGGGCCTTTGGGAAGTGATTAAGTCTTAAAGGCAGAGCCCGCAGGAATGGGATTCATGTTCTTATAAAAGAGGCCCCCAGAAAGCTACCTCACTTCTTTACCATGTGAGGATACAGTGAGAAGTCTGCAATCCAGAAAAGGGCCCTCACACAACTATGCTGACACCCTGATCTCAGCCTTTCAGTATTAAGAAATGGGATAAATTCCTGCTGTTGAAGTACCCTGTCTATAATATATTGTTATGGCAGCCCTAACAGACTAATGCATATGGAAAATACAAAAGACCAAGATGAACCACAGTGATCTTGAAAAAGAAAGATATCTGGTAGAATGTGATATAAAGCTATAGTAATTAAAACGGTGTGAATAAATACACAGATGGACAAACAGAACAGAGACACAACAGAGAGCCCAGAAATACACACACATATATATGGATAACTAATCTATGATAAAGTTT
The DNA here is from genome assembly GCF_011100685.1 of Canis lupus familiaris. NCBI lineage: Eukaryota > Metazoa > Chordata > Mammalia > Carnivora > Canidae > Canis > Canis lupus. Next base: position 79,014,130 of record NC_049226.1, on the reverse strand, counting down.
TCTTTTTTAAAGATTTTATTTATTGATTCATGAGACACACAAAGAAAGAGAGAGGCAGAGACACAGGCAGAGGGAGAAGCAGGCTCCATGCAGGGAATCTGTGATGAAGTTTTCAATTGTACTTGCATGCAATATAAAAATGTCTTTCCTAGGGCAGCCTGGGTGGCTCAGCGGTTTAGCAGTGCCTTCAGCCCAGGGCCTGATCCTGGTGACCTGGGATCAAGTCTTACATCGGGCTCCCTGCATGGAGCCTGCTTCTCCCTCTGCCTGTGTCTCTGCCTTTCTCTCTCTCTCTCTCTGTGTCTCTCATGAATAAATAAAATCTTAAAAAAAAATAAAAAAATAAAAATGTCCTTCCTAGCAGAACTTTTTATAAAGGCCCCAAACTGAAAACTTTTTTATTTATTAATAAATATTCACATAGTAAAACTTTAAAGAAAAGAATGTAATTTCCATAAAAGCTAGGACAGTGGTTACCTCTGCTCTAGGGGTGTTGATCAGAAAGGGGCTTGTGGATAAAGGAACGTGCTTCTGGAGATGTAGGGTTCTGTTTCTTAACATAGATGATGATATTTCCTTTATGTATATGATTTAGTTAAACTATACTTTTAAGTTTTAAAAAAACTTTTTTTTTTTTTAGATTTCTAAAATTTATTTATTCATGAGAGACAGAGAGAGAGGGGCAGAGACATAGGTAGAGGGAGAAGCAGGCTCCCTGTGGGGAGCCTAATATGGAACTGGATCCCAGAATCCCAGGATCAGGCCCTGAGCCCATCAGCTCAAACACTGAGCCACCCAGACATTCCTAAACCCTTTTCTATATATGTGTGTTTGCCACAATAAGTTTTAAAATATATGAGAGGTAGAACAGTTTACATAGTATGCTAGTATTTGTATATAGAAATAAATTTTATTTATAAAGTGCATATATGTATATGTCTGTGTGTCTCTCTAATGGATTCATAAGACACTAGTAGCAGTGGTTGCTTTAGAAGAACTAGGGGCCAAGGGTGAAAGAGAGACTTAATTTTCATTATATTCCCTTTCTGCTGTTTGAAATTTATACCAAGTATATTACTTTTACAAGACGTGTTTTAAATGTTATTTAAAACATAAACAAGATGGCAAGGAGCAGGGTCCTCACCTCACCCGGCCCCACCAACTTACCTGGATTACTGTCAAACCATCCTGAAAACCTACAAATTCGACCTGAGATTTAAATAGAGAACAGCTGAAACGCTACAGAGAAAAGGGTTTTTGCTTCTAAAAAGGTAGGAAGGCGGGGGGGAGGGAATAAAACAGAATCCGGGGGGGAGGGGTGCGGCGAGGAGCTGGGCTAAGGCCGTGGGGAGAGCCTGGGGACAGGAGAGCGCCCCCCCGCCCCCCCCCCAGAAGCTGGGCCTGGGCCTCTAACACCCCACCCGGATTCCTCCCGGAGGGCAGGGCACTCAGCAGGGACGCGGGGCAGAGCCGCAGGAGGGGCGGTGGAGCCCCCAGGCCCCGGGGTCACTGACAGGAGGGGCGCCGGGGGAGAGCGGGTGAACGGCTGGAGCGCCTGTGGCCTGGGGAGAAGCCGCGGGTCAGGCGGGGCTCCGGGCGGGTGGGGGGCTGCACCTGCTGCCTTCGGGGCCGGGCTGGGAGCTAGATTCCAGCGGTGCAGGCCCCGGAGTCCCGGAGCCCAGGGGACACAGCCCGGGATCCTGTGCTCCCTCAGGACAGGCGGAAGTGGAGAGGGCCCAGGACAGTGAGGACGCTCCTGCCCCGGGCGTCCCCGAGCTGCACAGGTCAGCGCCCCCCGCCCCGGGCGCACCTAGGCCGGTGCGGACTGGGAGCTGCGGTGGTTACCGGGAGCTGACTCCAGGGCTGGAGACCCGGCTGCCGCCAGTGGGGTTGTTCCTCCTGGTGCCACCCTGCGCCGGGGAGGGGGGCTCCCCCAGGTGCACACACCTGAGAGTCAGCACGGCAGGCCCCTCCCCCACTTCCCAGAAGACCAGCTGGAAGGACAGGGGAAGAGCAGGTTTTTAACTAAGCAGCGCTGGAAAGCTCCAGGGGAAGTCAAGGGATTTACAGTATATAGAATCAGAGTGTACCCCTATTTTTTTCTTCCTTTTTCCAGTACAACTCGTTTTTATATCAGACTGTAAATTTCCATTTTTTTCTCTTTTCCCACCTTAACTACAGTATTTTACCACCTCTTCATTTTTAAGATTCTTCCTTTTTGACTTTCATATTTCTACAATTACAGGTCCTAGATATATTTTCCACTTCTAGATTCCCTTCAATATTTTCAATGTTGGGAGATAGAAAATATATGTTTTTTTTTGTTTTTTTGTGTGTGTTGTTTTCTCTGCCTCATTGTGTTCTACAATGGCAGAAGACAATGCCTTTTAAAACCTGACCAGTATGCACCCAGAACCAAGGGGTATATACTGTGCTGGTTCATTCTGTGAGATTCCCCATTCCCTATCTGCCCCCCTTTTATCTCCTTTATGTTTTGGTGATCAATGTTGGGGCCTTCTACAAATATTTCTGGTTTACATAAATTTGACACTGAGCATATTCTAACATACAGAACTTAATATACTCAGAAACAAGAGGATCACTCCCTGGAACCCCTCAGGTAGACTATATTCTCCCTCCACTACAACTTCATCACCACCACCATCTCCAGTTGCCCCCTTTTCTTTCCTTCTTTTTTTTTTTTTCCTCTTCTTCTTTGGGATTCTTGGCCTTTTATTTTTTTTACTACTTTGTTTTAAGATTTGTTTTTTACTTGAGTGGCCCTTTTGTTTTATTTCTTTCTGAGCTTTGTCTTCAATTTCTAGTTTCTGACCTCGAGAATCATCTAGGGTGAAATTTACTTAGGTTGTGGTTGATATTCTTGACTCAGCCCACTCATACAGCCACTCTGCACTGAGCAAAATGGCTAGAAAGAAGAACTCACCACAAAAGAAAGAATCAGAAACAGTACTCTCTGCCACAGAGTTACAGAATTTGTATTACAATTCGATGTCAGAAAGCCAATTCAGAAGCACAATTATAAACCTACTGGTGGCTCTGGGAAAAAGTATGAAGGATTCAACAGACTTCAGGACTGCAAAATTTAGATCCAATCAGGCTGATATTAAAAATCAATTAAATGAGATGCAATCCAAACTGGAGGTCCTAATGATGAGGGTTAATGAGGTAGAGAAAAGAGTGAGTGACATAGAAGACAAGTTGATGGCAAGGAAGGAAGCTGAAGTAAAAAGAGAAAAACCTTTTTAAAGGTAAAAAGACCTTAAGGAAAGGTTAAAGAAAATAAATGATAACCTCAGAAGGAAAAATCTACGTATAATTGAGGTTCCAGAGAGCGCCAAGAGGGACAGAGGGCCAGAAAGCATATTTGAACAAATCATACCAGAAAACTTCCCTAATTTGGGGGGGGGGGGGGAGAGGCATTCAGATCCAGGAGATATAGAGGGCCCCCCCCCAAAAAATCAATAAAAACCGTTCAACACCTTGACATTTAATAGTGAAACTTGCAAATTCCAAAAATAAAGAGAAAATTCTTAATGCAGCAAGATATGAGAGATCCCTAACTTATATGGGGAGAAATGTTAGATTAACAACAGACCTCTCCACAGACACCTGGGCAGGCTGGAAAGGGCTGGTAGGATATATTCAGGGTACTAAATGAGAAGAACATGCAGCCAAGAATACTTTATCCAGCAAGGCTCTCATTCAGAATAGAAGGAGAGATAAAGAGCTTCCAAGACAGGCAGAGACTGAAAGAATATGTGACCAGCAAACCAGCTCTGCAAGAAATATTAAGGGAGACCCTGTAAAAGAAAGAGGAAGCCCAAAGAAATAAGCCACAAAAACAGGGACTGAATAGATATTACGATGACACTAAACTCCTATCTTTCAGTAGTAACTCTGAATGTGAATGGGGTAAATGATCCCATCAAAAGGTGCAGGGTTTCAGACTGGATAAAAAAGCAAGACTCATTTATTTTCTGTCTACAAGAGACTCATTTTAGACCTAAGGACACCTACAGCCTGAAAATAAAAGGCTGCAGAACCATTTACCATTCAAATGGTCCTCAAAAGAAAGCTGGGGTAGCAATCATCATATCAGATAAAGTTTATCCCAAAGACTGTAGTAAGAGATGAAGAGGGACACTATATCATACTTAAAGGGTCTATCCAACAAGAGGACCTAGCAATCATGAATATTTATGCCCCTCATCGGGGAGCTGCCAAGTATATCAATTAATAATCAAAGTAAAGACATACTTAGATAATAATACACTAATAGTAGGAGACTTCAACATGGCACTTTCTGCAAATGACAGATATTCTAAGCACAACATCTCCAAAGAAACAAGAGCTTTAAATGATACACTGGACCAGATGTATTTCACAGATACATACAGAACTTTGCATCCGAATGCAACTGAATACACATTCTTCTCAAGTGGACATGGAACTTTTTTTTTAAGATTTTATTTATTTATTCATGAGAGAGAGAGAGAGAGAGAGAGAGGCAGGCACAGAGACACAGGCAGAGGGAGAAGCAGGCTCCATGCAGGGAGCCCAATGTAGGACTCGATCTGGGGTCCCCAGGATCATGCCCTGGACTGAAGGTGGCACTACTAAACCGCTGAGCCACCCAGGCTGCCCGCACATGGAACTTTCTCCAGAATAGACCATATACTGGGTCACAAATCAGGTCTCAACTGATACCAAAAGATTGGGATTGTCCCTGCATATTTTCAGACCATAATGCTTTGAAACTTGAACTCAATCACAAGAAGAAATTTGGAAGAAACTCAAACATGTGGAGGTTAAAGAGCATCCTGCTAAAAGATGAATGGGTCAACCAGGAAATTAGAGAAGAATTAAAAAGATTTATGGAAACTAATGAAAATGAAGATACAACCGTTCAAAATCTTTGGGATACAGCAAAAGCAGTCCTAAGAGGGAAATACTTCGCAATACAAGCATCCCTCAAAAAACTGGAAAAAAACCTCAAATACACAAGCTAACCTCGCACCTAAAGGAACTGGAGGAAGAACAGCAAATAAAACCTACACAAAGCAGAAGAGAGTTAATAAAGATTCGAGCAGAACTCCATGGAACAGAGACCAGAAGAACTGTAGGACAGATCACCAAAACCAGGAGTTGGTTCTTTGAAACAATTAATAAAATAGATAAACCATTAGCCTTATAAAAAAGAAAATAGAAAAGACTCAAATTAATAAAATCATGAATGAAAAAGGAGAGATCACAACCAATACCAAGGAAATACAAATGATTTTAAAAACATTAAAAGCGGTTATATGCCAACAAATTAGGCAACCTAGAAGAAATGGACACATTTCTGGAAAACCAAAAACTACTAAAACTGGAACAGGAAGAAATAGAAAACCTGAACAGGCCAATAACCAGGGAGGAGATTGAAGCAGTCATGAAAAACCTCCCAAGACACAAAAGTCCAGGGCCAGATGGCTTCCCAGGGGAATTCTATCAAACGTTTACAGAAGAAACAATACCTATTCTACTAAAGCTGTTCCGAAAGATAGAAAGGGATGGAATACTTCCAAACTCGTTTTATGAGGCCAGCATCACCTTAATTCCAAAACCAGACAAAGACCCCAACAAAAAGGAGAATTATAGACCAATATCCCTGATGAACACAGATGCAAAAATTCTCAGCAAGACACTAGCCAATAGGATCCAGCAATACATTAAGAAGATTATTTACCATGACCAAGTGGGATTTATCCCCGGGATGCAAGGCTGGTTGAACACTCGTAAAAACAATCAACATGATAGATCATATCAACAAGAGAAAAAACAAGAACCATATTATCCTCTCAATAGATGCAGAGAAAGAATTTGACAAAATACAGCATCCATTCCTGATCAAAACTCTTCAGAGTGTAGGGATACAGGGAACATTCCTCAGCATCTTAAAAGCTATCTATGAAAAGCCCACAGCAAATATCATTCTCAATGGGGAACCACTGGCAGCCTTTCCCTAAGATCAGGAACAAGACAGGGATGTCCACTCTCACCACTGCTATTCAACATAGTACTAGAAGTCCTAGCCTCAGCCATCAGACAACAAAAAGAAAAGGCATTCAAATTGGCAAAGAAGGAGTCAAACTCTCCCTCTTTGCAGATGACATGATACTGTACATAGAAGACCCAAAAGTCTCCACCCCAAGATTGCTAGAACTCATACAGCAATTCGGCAATGGGGCAGGATACAAAATCAATGCCCAGAAATCAATGGCATTTCTATATACTAACACTGAGACTAAAGAAAGAGAAATTAAGGCGTCAATCCCATTTATAATTGCACCCAAAAGCATAAGATACCTAGAAATAAACCTAACCAAAGAGGCAAAGGATCTATACACTGAAAACTACAGAACACGTCTGCAAGAAATTGAGGAAGACACAAAGAGATGGAAAAATATTCCATGCTCATGGATTGGAAGAATACTGTGAAAATGTCAATGCTACCCAGGACAATCTACACATTCAATGCAATCCCTATCAAAATACCATGGACTTCCTTCAGAGAGTTGGAAATAATCTTAAGATTTGTGTGGAATCAGAAAAGACCCCAAATAGCCAGGGGAATATTGAAAAAGAAAACCAGAGCCGGGGGCATCACAATGCCGGATTTCAGGTTGTACTATAAAGCTGTGATCATCAAGACAGTGTGGTACTGGCACAAAAACAGACACATAGATCAATGGAACAGAATAGAGAACCCAGAAATGGCCCCTCAACTCTATGGTCAACTAATATTCGACAAAGCAGGAAAGACTATCCACTGGAAAAAGGACAGTCTCTTCAATAAATGGTGCTGGAAAAATTGGACAGCCACGTACAGAAGAATGAAACTAGACCATTCTCTTACACCATACACAAAGATAAACTCAAAATAGATGAAAGATCTAAATGTGAGACAAGAACCCATCAGAATCCTAGAGGAGAACACAGGCAACAATCTTTTTGAACTTGGCCACAACAACTTCTTCCAAGATACATCTATAAACGCAAGGAAAACAAAAGCAAAAATGAACTATTCGGACTTCATCAAGATAAAAAGCTTCTGCACAGCAAAAGAAACAGTCAACAAAACTAAAAGACAACCTACAGATTGGGAGAAGGTATTTGCAAATGACGTATCAGATAAAGGGCTAGTATCCAAGATCTGATAAAGGGCTAGTATCCAAGATCTATAAAGAACTTATTACACTCAACAGCAAAGAAACAAACAACCCAATCATGAAATGGGCAAAAGACATGAACAGAAATTTCACCAAAGAAGACAAACACATGGCCAACAAGCACATGAGAAAATGCTCTGCATCACTTGCCATCAGGGAAATACAAATCAAAACCACAATGAGATACCACCTCACACCAGTGAGAAGGGTGAAAATTAACAAGACAGGAAACAACAAATGCTGGAGAGGATGTGGAAAAAGGGGAACCCGCTTGCACTGTTGGTGGGAATGTGAACTGGTACAGCCACTCTGGAAAACTGTGTGGAGGTTCCTCAGAGAGTTAAAAATAGAGCTATCCTACAACCCAGCAATTGCACTACTGGGGATTTACCCCAAAGATACAGATGCAGTGAAAAACCGAGACACCTGCACCCCAATGTTTATAGCACAATGTCCCCAATAGCCAAACTGTGGAATGAGTCTCGGTGTCCATTGAAAGATGAATAGATAAAGAAGATGTGGTCTATGTATACAATGGAGTATTACTCAGCCATCAGTAATGTAATTTGCTTCAATGTGGATAAAACTGAAGGGTATCATGCTGAGTGAAGTCAATCAGAGAAGGACAAACATTATATGGTTTCATTCATTCGGGGAATATAAAAAACAGTGAAAGGGATTATAGGGGAAAGGAGAGAAAATGAGTGAGAAATATCAAAGAATGTGACAGAACATTTGCTTTTGTTAGACCCCTAACTGGGCAACGAACAAGGGGTAGTGGAAGGGGAGGTGGGCGGGGGGATAGGGTGACTAGGGGATGGGCACCGAGGGGGGCACTTAACGGGATGAGCACTGGGGGTTACACTACTATATGCTCGCATATCGAACTGCAATAAAAAATATACAAAAAAATAAAGTTTGAGAACAGGTTGAAAAAAATAAAACAAACAATAAAACAAAAAGTACACGTTATACCACATGATCCTGATATTACAGTGGGACAAAAAAGAGTGTCCATTTCAGAGTTGTTCAGTGAAGAAAAGATTTAGATACAAATGCTGCTTCCTATAGCCACAGCTTACCTCTTTGGGGTAAGGTTTTAAGTGTTTTGGTATAGTTATACATCTCTGGTTTTAAGTGTTTTGGTATAGTTAACACCATAGCAGAGTTTTATATACTAGTGATGAAAAAGTCACTTTGGTTCTAGGAACAAGAGAAACTAACAGGTGACTGATTGGACAAGGCTTAAATTTAAATGTGTGTCACTTGGGAATGAAGGCATTTCTCTCCCTTCGACCTGAAGATTTACTTCTATCCACATCACTTGAATATAATGGCAAAGCAAATTTGCAAGCAAATGCCCAGAATCATGAGGTGGCTAGCACAAAACAAACAGTTCTAAGATTTTTCTAAAAATGTTCTGTTCTTTTGGGTTTTTCTAAAAATGTTCTGTAAATAAATCACCATGTGCTTTTTAAACACTCAAAAAAAAAAAAAAACTCTTCTGTATGACAATACTCACAAGGAAGGAAAACAGACAATCAGAAGGGAGTTCTTATTTAGTAATGTGTTATGTAATTTTGCAAAATTGTGGTAATTTTAATAACATTTTAGAGCTAGGAATATGAAAAAAAATTCTATGCAATAGTTAAAACTCATTCAGCAAAGAGTACTTCACTGAATTCTCTTTCCTGAAGGCCCATTTGTGTATCTTTTGTTCACTAGGTCATCACTAGGTTCTAGTGTCTTGCCTACCTACTCTTCAGCTTGTCTCAAATTTTAGAATGAGGACTACATGTACATACTCCTGAGCTTGTTTCCTTTTCCTTTCTTTCTTTCTTTCTCCTCCTCTCCCCTCCCACTCCCTCTCTTCCTTCTCTTCTCCCTTCCATGTATGTGGTTTGGGATTCCATCACCAGTGACTGATTATAAATGCCCTTCCATACAGTAAACTGAGGAAATTACAGGACATCTTTTCCTCTTCTATTTATTTTTCACAGTAAAAAAATTTCAAGCTAAATAGTCACATTGCTCAAACATCTCTTACCTTGCTGAAACATTCTTCTGGTAAAACATACTGTAACACAGTATGGTAAAGATAAATGAAAGACATTTACTAAAGGAAATGAAATATTTTCTGAAACTTCACTTTTTTTTTTAAAGAATAATTTATGTCACAGCTTTTTTTTTTTTAACTTAAAGGTCCATTAGATATAAAGACTGGCTATATTAACACACAAGAAATTATGATTCTCTAGCAAGAGTTTACAAATTATTTCCCACATTTTGATATCTAAATGCAACCATTAGAGCTAAAATTTATAAAGGTATGCACTCAAGATCAAAGCATCCTAGTTTATTCAGTTTTAGGTTTGGACTCAGCACTTTAAAGCCATGTTCTTTACTGAATGCCAAGAAGAAGTGAATCATTGAAGATTCCTGGCTGATACAGTTGTGAATTCCAGCAGTGGTCATTCCTCATTTAGTGACAAGCAAGACTGAAAGGCCAAGTGTATTTTTATAAGTAACCACCTTTCCTTATCTTCTCTACCATAACTATGAGAAACAGTAAACAGTGTCAATCTAGAATGTAGCCTTCTCTGATTACCCAAGATGACAAGAATGTAAACCCTGGTGCCAATAAAATATTCTAATCTGTAAAGCAATGAGTCTTTCATGAGTCTAGGAGAGACAGCTGAAGGGATGTCAACAGGAGTAGAAGGCAAGACATCTAGTCCAGGACATCTAGGACATCCACTCTGAGTTAATTTGATAGCTCTCATAATAGAAGAAAGTATTAAAAAAACAAAAACAAAAAATAAGCCAGCAGATATACTAAGGACAATGGAATATTGTATCTAAAGATGTGGTAGCCTTACTAGGAATATCTAGTTGCCTCCCCTCTTCAGATAAAAACTTCTTTGAATTCTTAATGTGTTTTGACAGGATATCTATCTGAAGTCTTGGAAGACATCACTGAGAAAAATCCTCCCAGGTCCTTGTTAACAAGTGATTTTAATAGTTGTCAAATGCAAACAGACTAATTTAGACCTTGCTGCTTTTTGTTTACTTTTTGTTTGGGTCAGTTTTAAACCTTTTCTAGGATGTATCAACTGCTCAGCACCTTTCAGTTTGTGCAGAGAGGAAGGGTAGAGCAGTGGAGATTCTTTTAAGACACAGTTGTTTCCAGAGAAGTCTGAGTTTCTCTGTTTATAATCGTAGGCAAAGGAGCTTTGAATTTGAGAGACTAAAACTCGACAAAGAGTTTGCCGTCTGTCACATCCTGGTGCTTGAGGCTCTCAAAGAAGAAATGAAGCACATCTGACTATCCTCCAACAAAGACTGCCCTCTGATGTGTCTAAAAATAAAGCTGACAATCATAATCAGACTCTTCATGAACTGGTACTCTATCTGGACAACTGCATAATATCTAGATTGTTGATACCTTGTCTGAGGATAAAATTTTGTCAGCTATATAGGAACCAAGTTATCCTGGAATACAGTGAAATAAAACATCAAACTTTCCTTTCAGCTTACCAAGCAGAGCAAATGATACTCCTTTAAGTTGGTTTATTTCCCTTTTCTCTTACCTAACCAATTTTTCAACCTGGCTCTTTAATTTGGGGCTGGAACTGACTGGAACTTTAAAATGCTTTATTACCATTTATGTGTTCTCATAAGCACACTGGTTTATTCCCTTTTGAGGAAGGGTCCTGGTAGTAATGAGTTGATGAGTTAACTCTAAGAACCCTTAATTATTTCCACCATTTTCTCCATGTGTTTCCTTCACTGACTGTGTGGATCAGAGGCAGGCTGCTGCTTGTCAGAGATTGGTAAAGTCACTGGCCTTCACTGTTGGCCAGGAACTCAATTCTGCAGTATCTACATTTGTGGACAGAGTATCCTGTCTCAGAGTTTGTGCAGCACCTTCTGTTTTTAGTTTACTGGTGATCGGGGCACATCACAAGAACTTGGGAGTGCAGCTAAAGCCAAATCAGACTTGACAGAAAATTATTAGCAGGGTACAGAAGGAAAAAAGATCTCTCTTCCTTTTTGTAATCAGGTTAATATGTGCATGGAATGTTTCACTTAAAAAGGTAGTGTGTTTTGGCAAAGCTGGTTTCTTAAGTAGAATTTCAGTTCCCATTATGCGAGGCTATCCATTGCTGCTCTGGCAGGGCCTTTGATCAGTGAACTCAGTGGGGGAGAAGGGCATAGGCATATTAATAACTTCAACATGTGGCCCTTCGGCCCAGCTGTACCCTTGTCTTGGAAAAAGGCCAACTGGAAAGGGTTTTCTTAACACAACCTATGTATGCATATTTTACAAAGGGGTAAAGGGAAGATAGGGGTTCAAAGAAGGAAATACAATCTGGTTTTATGGTAGTTCTTTCTCTTGTCTCTGTTCCCCATTTGGGCTATCTGCTACTACATATTTGGATCCTATGGACTTTGGCTCCATCCACAACTTTTACTATCTTTGTTTCTTCTGCTATAACATTATAAAGACAAAAGCTGCTGGTTTAATTTACATACCAGCTCAAGACAAGGTTAGGGAGGCAGGAGGCTCTGTAAGAGTCTATAAGGATGAGAGATTAATGGGAACCAGGTGCCTGAAATAGGAGCCCAGGGTCCATTTTGCCAGGACTGTATCTTTTGCCCTTTACCCCTGCATTGGTATTTTTGACTGTTTTATTTTAACAATCACAGGCTTTAGGACTCATTAAATTACTGCCATAGACTACAGCCCAGCCTGCTCTTTTTCTGTGTTTCCTTATATTATTTCGTACTGTTCTCCTTTCATTTTCTTCTTCTGAGATGTTCATTTGCCATGTATCCCTGTCTGGTCCTGAAAAGGTTCCCGAGTGACTCTTCATCATAGTCACAGAGAGCAGGCTTAGCTTGTTGTAAGTGGCTTTCCAATGATGACCCCATCTGACATTCATCTCTTGTTCTCTCTCTTCTCCTCTTCCTCCTTCAATTTTATGATAGTGTTATCACTTCCCGGATCCAAATCATTTATGCTTCTAATTCCCTAACTGCTTGATACTAAGTTGTAACAATGGATTAGCAGGGAATGATTCCACAGGTGAAATGATACCCAATGGTATATGTCAATTAATATACAGATTTGACTTCTGTAACAAAGGCCAAAATAACAATGGCTTAAACAAGACAACAGTTAATTTTTGTGTCATATAACAGTCTGAGTTTGAGCAATGTGGGAATGAAAATGTGGCTCCATTGTTTCCGGGATCATAGCTCTTTCTATCCTGTTGCTTTCTTATTCTCATCACCCAGATTCCATCACATTGTCCAAGATCATTTCCCCAGCTCCCGTCCCCAGATTCCCATTCCTGCCAGTAGGAAAGGAGAAAAGGGAGGTGAAAACATGCTCCTTCCATTTTAAAGGTGCTAAGTTGTATTTACTACTTCCCATATTCCACTGCCTGACCACTTGGCCACACTTGGCTTCCAGAGACTGGGACATGAATTCTTCTTCTGCTGGTCTTCTTTGTCACAGAAACCTGCTTATCATTTTGTTTCAGACCACTATTGGGATTGTGAAATTGTTAGATAGCCATAAACTGAACTAGCACATTATGCTGACTTGTTGGAGAAGGTGAGAATTATAAGAAAATGACATGTTTTTTGTTTGTTCTCTGATCACCTCCACTCATTTGTTCACTCAATAAAGTGAGCATGCCATGTACTGTGGAAGCCTCTGGGCCTACAAAATTGCGTTCAAAACTCCTTGCCTTTATATATCTTCCCACAGGTATGTGAAGGAGTCAGAAAACAATGCCAATGTATATACATATGGGACCTTGGTGGTACTCTCCCAAAAAGTATGTTCAACAAATGAAAGGAAAAAAGCTAAGTAGGAATGTGATAATAAAAATGTGTCAGAATAAGAAGATTCAAATTTATCCTGAAAAAGGCAATCGTGAGATATCAAAGATAAATTATCAAGAAATAACATGAATAGATTTCTTTTTAAGGGCATGATTCCTCTATAAAAAAGATACTTGATGAATACAACTATATTAAGATTTTTAAAAAGTCTTCGTAGGAGGTGTCTGGGTAGCTCAGTCAGTTGAGCATCTGCCTTCAGCTCAGGTCATGATTCCTGGGGGTGTTCTTGGGATCTAACCTGGTGTCAGGCTCCCTGCTCAGCCAGAAGTCTCCTATCCTTCTCCCTTTGCCCCTTCCCCCTGATCATGCTCATTCTCTCTCTCTCAAATAAAAATTTTTAAAAAGTCTACTTAGCATAAGCATCATGAAAAAAATCCAAAGATAAGTGACAAAATGAGAGAAATACTAACTACATGTATGACAGACAAGAGGCTAATTTCCTCATATAATACAAAAAAATAACTCAAAATAATAAATTTAAACACCAGTAATACAAGAGAAAACTGCCCCCAAATATGACGGACCCTTCACAGAAAATAAGTTACTAATGACTTTCAAATATAGGAAATACATTCAAACTCTCTTAAAACAAATTTAAAACTTGACATATTACATCTAAAGTTTACTAATGTACTTTATTGGCAAAGATTACAGGAAATAGGCACTCAGGGCAAAAAAAAAATTAGTCCAAAGTAAAAGAAGTACTTTACAATAATAATAGCAAAAGGGTATACCCCACTGTGGTAAACAGGCTCTAAAATAGCTCCCAATGATACCTGCTTCCTAGTATTGATGACTTTGCTTAATCCTCTCCCCTTGAGTGTAGGCTGGACCTACTGACTCTCTTCTCACCAAAAAAATATGATAAAAGCGAGGAGATGTTATTTCCAAGATTTAGTTAAAAAAGGACTCTAGCTTCTATCTTGCTCTCTTTCTTGCTTTCTTCCTTACTAACTCTGGGGGACACCAACTGCTGCATTGTAAGCTATCTCTAGAGAGGCCCATTTGGCAAAAGCTGGTATCTCTAGCCAATATACCCAGTGAAGACCTGAGGCCTGCCAACAAGTGACTGAGCTTGGAAGTGATTTTCCCACAGTAGAGCACTAAGATGGCTGAAACCCCAGTCAACAATTTGCAGTCTTGTCAGATTCTAAGCCCAAGGACCAGCTGGGCCATGCCTGATTCCTGACCCACAAAAACTGTGATATAATATATGTTTGTTGTTTGAAGCCACTAAGATTTGGGACAGTGTGTTACAGAGCAATAGATAACTAATACAGGTTCTCATATCTGGAAGTAGACTGCTGCCTTGGCTTTGGGACCAGGCAGTGAGCAGAAGCTGAAAGTATTTTGGAGGGCATTTTAGAAAATGGGCATTTTAAATGCCCTTAATGGAGTAATTAGTCAAAATCTGGACTTTGAGGATGTTGCCATTAAGGGCACAAAAGAAAGTGAAGAACATGTTATTGGAAAGTAAAAGAGGAATCCTAGTTACGTAGCAGCAGAAAGCTTAGCAATACTAAACTGACTTGAGTAACATGGAAAACAATACATGTTGAAAAAACTGGGTGACCTAGCTGAGATCCCCAAACAAACTGCTAGAGTTACTGCTTTTTTCTTTTTTGTTTGTAATTAAAAAGAAGAAGAAAGAAGAAGAAGAAGAAGAAGAAGAAGAAGAAGAAGAACAACAACAACAACAACAACAACAACAAGAAGAAGAATGGTTAAAAAAAAAGGAATCAATATTGAGGAATTAAGATGGTGGAACAGAAAGCACTACTTATTCATCTCCCTACCTAAATATTTGTTAGGCAGAATTTTGGAACTCTGAAGTCTATTCAAAGGCAATAGCAGCTACCCATTGCCCTCTCCCTAGGTGGGTGCCAGGCATCCACGTACATGATCCAGGAGCACCTTGCATGCAGCTTGGCAAAATCAGGGTAGGTGTGTGCCCTCCAAATATTGAGGATCTGTGATCACTGGCGGCTGCTTCTTTTTAAGTTTTTATTTGAATTCTAGTTTGTTAATATACAATTTTATATTAGTTTCAGGTGTACAACATAGTGATTTAACACTTTCATATATCATCAGGTGCTCATCACAACAAGTGCCCTCCTTTATCTCTACCACCTATTCAACCCATCTCCCCTAATAACCATCAGTTGACTCTCTGTAGTTTCTTGGTTTGCTTCTTTTTTTTTTCACCACTTTGTTCATTTGTTTTGTTTCTTAAATTCCATACATGAGTGAAATCATACGTATTGCTGCTTCAGATTACAAAGATGCAGACACAGGGATAGGCAGCCAGTGCTGCAATCCTCACTGCCATTGATGAAAGCTCACTCCCTCCAACTGAAGCAACTTGAAAGAGATTTAAAGTGTGTGTACATTTACTCCCACTTCATTTTTCTCTTCGTCCCCTTGTTGGAGTCATACATTTAAGACTATGATATGCAAAAGCAACCACATATACAAGGGAATTTAGGAAGTCACTTTACATACAGGCTCAGAAAAGACCTGAGTTGGCCTTAAGTTTATATCTCAGGCTGACTGCTAGAACAGAGACAGCCTAGAATTAAAATATTTTTTAAAAAAGCAAACCTTGGAAACAAAGACTGTTTAATTACTTCAACAGAACTATCTATTGAATCAACATAAACTACCTCTCACAAAGATCAGATTGCAGATGAACCAAAGATTTTATAATAATTGTCTTAAATATGCTAAAAGACAGGAAGATAAAATGTCAAGGAAATGATGTACAAACACAGTGGAAATGTCAATGAAGAGAAAGATAACATAAAATCAAAAAGAAATTTGGGGCTGGAAAGTACAACTGATGAAACATCCACTAGAGAGATTTGAAAACAGATTTGAATAGGCAGAACAAAGAATTGGAGAACTTGAAGAAAAGACAATTGAAATTATCAACTCTGATGAACAGAAAGAAAAAAGACTGAAGAAAAGTGAATAGGGTCCTAAGGTACCTGTGAGATACCATCAGGTGGAAAAACATATGCAGCACAGAAACCTCAGAAGGAGGGGCAGCCCCGGTGGCGCAGCAGTTTAGCGCCACCTGCAGCCTGGGGTGTGATCCTGGAGACCCAGGATAGAGTCCCATGTCGGGCTCCCTGCATGGAGCCTGCTTCTCCCTCTGCCTGTATCTCTGCCGCTGCACCCCCCTCCCCCCGCCCCCCCCGCTCTGTGAATAAATAAATAAAAAATCTTAAAAAAAAAAGAAATCTCAGAAGGAGAAAAGACAGAGAAAGGGGAAGAGAGATTATGGGAAGATTCACTTAAGAAACAATCATTGAAAATTTCCCAAACTTGGGATCCCTGGGTGGCGCAGCGGTTTGGCGCCTGCCTTTGGCCCAGGGCGTGATCCTGGAGATCCGGGATCGAATCCCACGTCAGGCTCCCGGTGCATGGAGCCTGCTTCTCCCTCTGCCTGTGTCTCTGCCTCTCTCTCTCTCACTGTGTGCCTATCATGAATAAATAAAAAAAAAAAAAGAAAGAAAATTTCCCAAACTTGATGAAAGCAATTAATATTAAAAAGGCTCAACCAACTCCAAGTAGGATGAATTAAAAGAAACCACACCAAGACACACTGTAACCAAACTGTCAAATTTCAAAGACAGGGTTCTAATCCAATATGGTGACATAGAAAGACCCTGAACTCACTTTATCCATGGAACCAAATTATGCCTATTTATAGAACAATTCTTCCAGTAGAACCAAGGGCTGACTGAACAGTCTGAATAATCAAAGATAGATAACAGCAAGAGAGATGAAGACATGCCACAGTTTAAAAGAGTAACCAGCATACAGTGGCCTAGCTCCAGTCAGCCAGCAAGTCTCCAAACATATATCACCTACACAGGGGACACCGTATACAAGACCATTCCTTTAAGTTTAGGAGAAGTAGTCACTTCACCTAATCTATAGAAACAAACAGAAAGTCAAGCAAAATGGACAGAGGAATATGCTCCAAAAGAAAGAACAAGAATAAAATCTCAGAAAAAGAACTAAATGAAACAGAGATAAGCAACATGCCTGATAAAGAACTTGAAGTAATAATCATAAAGATACTCACCATGCTGGAGTAAAGACTGGAAGAACTCAGTGAACTGTCAATAAAGAAATAAAAAATATTAAAAAGAACCAATTGGAGTTGACAACTGAAAAAAATATACTAGAGGGAATCAACAGTAGATTAGAGGATGCAGAAGAAATTATCAGTGATCTGGAACATAAGGTGATGGAAAGCACATAAACTGAACAGCAACAAGAGAAAAAAACTTAAATGAGGATATATTAGAAGACCTCTTAGAAAATATCTAGTGAATATTTGCATTTTAAGGGTCCCAGAAGGAGAAAAATGTAGAAAATTTATTTGAAGAATAACTGAAAATTTCCTAACCTTGAAAAGGAAAAAGACATCCAAGTCCAAGAAGCACAGAATTCCAAACAAGATGAACCCAAAGAGGTCCATTCCATACACATAATAATTAAAATATCTTAGCTTAGGGCTCGCTTCAGAAGCACATATACTAAAATATCAAAGCTTAAAGATAAAGAGAGAATCTTAAAAGCAGCAAGAGACAAAGAAAAAGTTCCCTTAAAGGGAAAACCTATAAAACTATGAGCTAATTTTTCAGCAGCAATTCTGCAGACCAGAAGAGAGTAGCATGATATTCAAAGTGCTGACAGTAAAAACCAACAAACAAGAATACTCTACCTAGCAAGGTTTTCATTCAGATTTGAAGGAAAGATAAAGAGTTTTCCAAACAAAAGATAAAGGAATTTATCACCACTAAAGTAGCCTTACAATAAATGTTAAAGGGACTTCTTTTAGTGTAAAGAAAATGGCCATAATCAGAAATAAGAAAATTATGAATAAAAAGATGTAAAATATGACAACATATACATAAAATATGGAAGGAGCAAAAAGGTAAGAAAAGGGGGGAAAAGCAAGTTTTTTTCCCTTTTCCTGTGTATGTTTTTAGAATTATTGAACTTAAATAACCATCAAGTTAATATAAACTGCTGTTTACTTATGATGCCATATAAGAACCTCATGGTAATCAAAAACTCAAAGCTTATGATACACAAAAAATAAAACCAAACATAAAATTATAGAAATGCATCAATCACAAAGACAGCAAGAAAAGAAAGAACTATAAAAATGACCAGAAAACAAACAAAATAGCAATATACACATACCTATTGATAATTACTTTAAATATGACTGGATTAAATGCTCAAATCAAAAGACAAAGGGTGAATGAATAGATAAAATATCAAGACCCATCTCTATGCTGCCTACAAGAGACTCACTTCAGATCTAATGACAAATACAGATTGAAAATGAAGAGATAAAAATTCATTATGCAAATGGAAGTGGAAAAAATGCTAAGCTTGCAATCCTTATATCAGAAAAAAAGAGACTTTAAAACAAATAATGTAACAAGAGACAAAGAAGGGCATTACAAAATGATAAAGGGACCAATCCAAGATATAACTATTATATGCAACCAACAAAGGAGCACCTAAATATATAAAGCAAATATTAACAGACATAGAGAAATAATAGTAATACAATAATAACAGAGGACTGTAACACCTCGCTTCCATCAATGATACATCATCAAGAACAAAAATCAGTATTGAATTAATGTCTTTGAATGACACATTGGACTACGTGGACATAACAGATATATACATAACATTCCAACCAAAACCAACAGAATACACTTTCTTTTCAAGTGTCGATGGCACATTTTCCAAGATAGATTACATATTAGGCCATAAAACAAGTGTCAGTAAGTTTAAGCAGATTGAAATCATACCATGCATCTTTTCCAATCACAATGGCATGAAACTAGAAATAAATCACAAGAAAAAAAATTGGAAAAGAAAAAACAAATGTGGAGAATAAACAGGACACTGAACAACAGATAGATCAATTAAGCAGTCAAAGAAGAAATTTTAAAAATACTTGGAAACATACGAAAATGAAACTATAATGTTCCAAAATCTTTCAGACACAGTGAGAGCAGTTCTTTTTTTTTTTTTTTTTTTAAGATTTTATTTATTTGAGAGAGGAAGTAAGAGAGAGACTATGAGCAGAGGGGAGGGCAGGGGCAGAGGGAGAGAAGAAGGACAAACAGCAGCTGAGCAGTGAACCAGACATGGGGCTCAATACCATGGGATCACAACCAAGCTGAAGGCAGATGCTAAACCGACTGAGCCACCCAGGTGCCTGTGAAAGCAGTTCTAAAAGAGAAGCAATGCAAGCCTATCTCAAGAATTAAGAAAAATCTCAAATAATCTAACCTTATACCTAAGGGAAATAGAAAATAAAAAACAAAGCCCGAGGTGAGTAGAAGAAAAGATATACTAAAGATCAGAGTAGAAATAAAGTCATAGAAACCAAAAAAATTATTTAAAAAAAAATCAATGAAACCAGCAGCTGGTTCTTTTAAAAGACCAACAAAATTGACAAACCTTTAGCCAGACTCAAGAGCAAAACGACTCAAACAAATAAAATCAGAAATGAGAGAGAAGTAACAACTGACAACACAACACCACAAATATACAATTGATTATAAGAGAATACTATGAAAAATTATATGCCAGAAAAACTAGACAACTTAGAAAACTGGATAAATTCCTAGAAACACATAATCTTCCAAGAATGAATCAGGAAGAAAAAGAAAACCTAAATAGACCAATAATAAGTAACAAAACAGTAATCAAAAAACCTACCAAAAAATAAAAGTCCAGGACCAGATGGATTCACAGGTGAATTCTACTGGAATTTAAAGAAGAGTGAATACCTCTTCTCCTCAAACTATTCCAAAAAATACACAAAACTCTAAGAAGAACACATAGGGGGAAAAAAGATCCTTGACATTGGTCTTGGCAATCATTTTATGGAAATAACACAAAAAACATAAGCAACAAAAGCACAAATAAACAAGTGGGATTGCATCAAACTAAAAAACCTCTGCACAAAAAATAAATAAATAAATAAATAAATAAATAAATAAATAAATAAAGCCAACAAAATGAAAAGGAAATCCACTGAATGGTGACAATATTTGCAAACTGTGTATCTGATTTATAAATGGGCAAAGAAACTGAATGGATATTTTTCCAAAGCAGATATACAAATGGTCAACAGAAACCTGTAAAGATGCTCAACATCACTCACCATCAGAGAAGTGCAAATCAAAATCACAGTGAAATATCACCGTATAAAAAAGATAAGAGATAAGAAATGTTGGCAAGGCTGTAGAGAAAAGGGAATCCTCATGCACTGCTGGGAATGTAATTTGGTACAGCTACTATGAAAAACTTAGTAGGGAGTTTCCTCAAAAAATGAAAAATAGAACTGCCATATGATCCTGCAATCCTATTTCTGGGTATTTATCTGAAGGAAACGAAATTACTATCTTGAAGAGATACATGCACTGTGGCATTATTTACAGTAGACAAGACATGGAAACAACCTAAGTGTCCATAGACAGATGAAGCAATAAAGAAAATGTGGCATGTATATGAGTATATACACACATACTATTCATTTATTGATTCATTGAAAATAAGAAAATCCTGGCATGCAACAATATAGAGGAACTTTGAGGACATTATGCTAAGTGAAACAAGTTAGAAAGAGAAAATACTGTTATGATCTCACTTTTACGTGGAATCTAAAAAAACCAAACTCCTAGAAACACAGAGCAGACTGGTGGTTGCCAGGAGCAGGGGAAATGGATGAAGGGCACAAACTTCCAGTTATAAGATCAGTAAGTCCTGAGGATTAAGTACAGGATGGTGACTATAATTCACAATACTGTATTACATACTTAAAAGTTGCTAAGAGAGTACATCTTAAAAATTCTTGTTACACACACACATATATATACACACTCAAAATGGTAACCATGTGGGATGATGGGTGTGTTACCGCTTTATTGTGGTTATCATTTCACAACATACACACATCATCGTATACTTTAAACTTACATGGTGTTATATGTCAACTATCTCTAGAAAAAACAGAAATTGAAGAAGACATAAATAAACGGAAAGATATCCCATGCTCATGGATCAGACACTGTGAAGGTGTTGGAACTATCCAAAACAATCTTCATATTTAATGCAATCCCTATCAAAATACCAAGGACTTTTTGCATAAATTTTAAAAATCCACCCTACAATTATGGAAAATCCTAGAATATGGAATTTCATTGGGCCCAGAATAGCCAAAAATAACTTGAAAAAGTCGAATAAAGTTGGAGGACTCACACTTAGCATTTCAAAATTTACTACAAAGCTACTATAGAACAGTGTAGTACTGGCATAAAGACAGACATATAGACCAATGGAATAGAATAAAGAGCCCAAAAATAAAACTCCAGATATATGTTCACCACGGACTTAACTGTGTCACTTCTCCTCCATTCAAATGTTGGAGCCCTAATTGTCCATATGATTTTATTGTAAACAGGGCCTTTAGGGAAGTATTTAAGGTTAAATGAGGTCATAAGAATGGAGCCCTGATCAGTTAGAATTGGTACCCTTAAAAAAAAAAAGGAAGAGACATCAGAGCTCCTTCTCTGCCCTGTGAGGACACAGTAAGGAGGCAGGAGTCTGCAAGCCAGGAAGGTAGCTCTCACCAGAAGCCAACTATGAATGCACCCTGATCTTGGATTTCCAGCCTCCAAAACTATGAGAAGATAATCTTTACTGTTTAAGTCACCCAGTCTATATGGTATTTTATTAAGTGTATTTTACAATTTAAAAAAATTTAAGGCATTCAGAACCTGATGATTTTGAAAATTTGCAGCCTCTTCAGATTTAAAAGATGCTAACATTAAGAAATAACTTCTAAGAAAAGTTCATACAGTAGCACTACCAAGGGAACCCTGGTCTAAAGGTGACACCAAGGGTATGACTAAAACTTGTTAGACTATGAAAGATAAAAGGTGCTACCTTCAAAGCACTATGCAGAGTCACACAAAGGGCCTTTTTAAAAGATTAAGGGTGTGCCTCACAGATCCTCTCAAACAATAGGGTCTCTAAGAAGCTCAAGAGCTTTATCCTACTGACATCTAGGAGCCTAAGATAAAGAAGGACTTATCTAGAAGAGTTTTCTGGTTGTGACTTTTATATAATGGAGTGGACCCTAATGAAATTCACAGGGAACCCATACTTTTTTTTCAAAATTTTTTTCAGCAAGAACTCTGTCAGCTTCAACTGAAAGGGACCAAATGAAAAGTTCAGTAAAAAAAAAAAAAAAAAAAAAATGTTTTTAAAACCAAGAGACCCCCCCCCCCCCCCCAAAATTCTACTGGCAGAAAAAGCAGGCTGAAACAACTTTTAGACTGTAATGTAATACTTTTCTTTAAAAAGAAAGGATGACTCTGAGGGTAAAACCAGGGGCCCAGAGAGCTGACCCAAAGCTATGAAGAAGCATTCCTAGGTCTTGAGAATGTATAAGGGAACTTATAACATTGGTCCAACTGGATTTCAGAATTGCAATGGACCAGGGACCCTTCTGTGTCCCCCATGAGCTCCCTTTTTGAACAAAAGTGTCTATACTGGTTATCCTATGCCTTCCTCACTTTTACATTTGTGTGGGTAAGAGAAGAGTTTTACAGATTGAGAAGAACAGCCAAGAGCTGTAAAGAAGAAACTATACCTGAGGACCCTCATTTACAATTGGATGTGATTTTAGATGATGAGGTTCTGAATTGTGAGTTGATACTATAAACTGGGTGAGACTCTGGGGAATCTTGGAGGGGAGATGAGTATATTTTGCATATGCCAGGCACATGAGTTTTCGAAGACATAAAGAAAACTATAATAAATAGCCTCTAAAATGGTCCCAAATGCTTCCTGCTTGTGTTTATACCTTTGTACAATCCTTTCTTTGAGTACAGACTGTCCCTACTGATGCTCTTCTAACCAAAAGATTGTGGCAAAGTAATGAGATGTCATTTCTGAGATTAAGTTACAAAAGGACTCTAGCTTCCATCTTGATCACTCTCTTGCTTTCTCCCTCACTTACTCAGAAGGACATCAACTACCATGTTGTAAGTTGCCCAGTGGAGAGACATATGTGACAAGGAGATGGTATCTGTAGCCAATAGGCCATGAGAACTTGAGGCCTGCTGAGAGCCAGGTAAGTAAATTGGAAGCAAATCTTCCCCTAGTTGAACCTTAAGATAACTTCAATCCTGGCTGACACCTTAATTGCCACCTTGTGCAAAACGAGAACCCAAATATACCACGTCTGGATTCCTGATCCACAGAAGCTATGAAATAATAAATGTCATTTAATGCTGTTAAATTCAGTGGTAATTGGTTATACAGCAAGTGATAACTAATACATACATACTAAAGATCTAACAATCAGTAATATTATGTTCAATATGTAACTAATATACGTATTATATTTAAATACAGTGTACATAATGTATCATCTTTTTAAAAACCTTGGAACATTAAAAAAAATGTTAATCATGGGCAGCCCCAGTGGCCCAGTGGTTTAGTGCCGCCTTCAGCCCAAGGCGTGATCCTGGAGACCCACAATCAAGTCCCACATCGGGCTTCCTGCATGGAGCCTGCTTCTCCCTCTGCCTGTGTCGCTGCTCCTCTCTCTTTCTGTGTTCTCATGAATGAATAAATAAAATCTTAACAAAAAAAAAAAAAGGAAAGAAAAGAAAAAGGCAGAAAATATAAATATAAAAAATAAAAATGAGGAAATAACATTTTGTAATATATCTAAGTCTGGTCAATACACTGTGCACCTTAAACTTATTCATGCTGTATATCAATTATACCTCAATAAAACTGAAAGAAATGAGTAAATATAAAATTATAACAGATTACTATTTAATTCTATGTATTGAGAATATTATTGAAATGAATGGTATTTTAGGAAAATACAAATCATAAAAATGTGCCTCCACAGGAGAGAACAAACTTTAACAGATTAAGTACCATAGAAAAAACATTCTTTAACTACCAAAGAGCTACCATTCCCCTTCAAAAATGTACCAAGCCAAGAAGTTTTCAGTAATTTACTTTCCATCACAGAAACAACCTGAAAACTAACAAAACAGCTCTTCCATAGGTAAAGACAGAAAGAAAAAGCCACATAGAGAAGGACAAGAAAGTGAAGTTGGGAACCAAACTTCTGTCACTGGTGACCCACAAACAGGAAGAATGTCCCACGTGTGGAAGTCCTGAGTGAGGGGATCAAGCCCCACATCAGGCACACCCAACCCTGGCGATCTGTACTGGGAAGATGAGCCCCCGTAACATCTGGCTTTGAAAATCAGCAGGGTTGGGCAGCCCCGGTGGCACAGCGGTTCAGCGCCGCCTGCAGCCCACGGCGTGATCCTAGAGACCTAGGATCGAGTCCCACGTTGGGCTCCCTGTGTGGAGCCTGCTTCTCCCTCTGCCTGTGTCTCTGCCTCTCTCTCTGTGTGTGTGTCTCTCATGAGTAAATAAAAATAAAAATCTTAAAAAAAAAGAAAGAAAAGAAAATCAGCAGGGCTTAACTCTGGGAAAGCAGGAGGGCTATAGGAAACTGAGACTATACTCTCAAAGCACCAGGGTGCTATATCATGCTAAGGCCCAGTCCAAAGGCAGCAGTTTGAAAATCACCTGGGTTATTCCTAAAGGAGATTTATTTACTAATTCTAGAGCATGTGCCTGAGAGCCAGAAATCTGTAGGAACTTTCTCTAGGAATAGAAATGCTGGCCAGCACTTTCCCCCCATCTTTTAGTCTAGCTAACCAGATTCTGAAGGGAGCCAGTTCTGACATATACCTAGCTTGCTAGCACTTTCACCCTTCTCTCACATTTCTATGCAAATGCATCTCACCCAGCTTGCCCTCTCTGGCAGCCACCCCTCCAAAGTGGTTCCTGCCCAACCACACCTAGCACATAGCTTTGGTCAGGACTAGCATCCCTCCAAAAACAGCTCCCATCTCAGCACAATTGGCAGGCATCCCCAGCCAAAATCCACACCCCTCCAAAGCAATTCCTGCCCTAGAAAGGTGGGGGGCCCAGCCTCACCCACCAGGACATCAGCAGTAATTGCAGCAGGTCCTTTTAGCCAGCTACATCAGAGGCCAGTGCTGCACACCAGGGTGTCCAAAGTAGTCTTGGCAGGTCATTGATGTCAACAGGGCTGGGGGCCAGCCCTGCCCACCAGTGCACCATCATCAGTCACAGCCCAGTCACAACAGGAGGACCCACACAGCCCACAGAGGTGATATGCCTGGAGTGTATGGTTCTCGCAACCTTGGGAGATTATGCTACTGAGCTCCCATAGAATGCCTCTATGCAAGACTGCTGCTTCCAAGACCAGGAAACATAGCTAACCTATGTAATACAAAGAAAAAAACACAGAGAATCAGACAAAATCAAACAACAGAAGAATATATTCCAAACAAAAGAACAAGACAAAACCTCGGAAAAAGAACTAAAAAAAATCAAAATAAGCAATCTACCTGAAAAAGAGTTCGAAATGATAGTCATAAAGATGTTCACAGGACTTGAGAGGACTGGATAAACTCAGGGAGAACTTCACAAATTAAATTGAATACAATAACTGAAATGAAAAATACACTACAGGGAATCAATAGCAAATTAGAGAATAAAGAAAAATGGATCAGTGATCTGAATGATAGAGTAGTGAAAACCATCCAAACTGAACAGCCAAAAGAAAAAAGAATGAAGGGTTAATAGGTAAGTAGGGTTAATATATAGGTTAAGAGACTTCTGGGATAACATCAAGTGTACTAATATTCACATTATAGAAACCTCAAAAGGAGATAAGAGAGACAAAGGGCAGAAAACTTGTTAGAAGAAATAACAGGTGAACACATCCCTAACTTGGGGAAGGAAAAAAACATCTTCAGGTCCAGGAAGCACAGAAGAGCTCAAAAAAACGATGAGCCCAAGACAGAAAATAATTAAAAATTGCCAAAAAATAAAGAAATAATCTTAACAGCAGCAAGGGAAAAATAATTGGTTATTAAAATAATTGGTTACATACAATAGAAACCCCTTATGGCTGTCAGCTGATTTTTCTGCAGAAACTTTGTAGGCCAGATGGGAGTGACCTGATACCTTCAGAGTGCTGAAAGGGAAAAACTCTAAAACCAAGAATACTCTATCCGGCAAAGTTATCATTCAGATTTGAAGGAGAGATAAAGAGTTTCCCAGACAAATGAAACTTAAAGAAATTCATCACCACTAAAATGACCTTAGAGAAATGTTAAAAGAACTCGTTTAGACAAAGAGACCATAACTAAAAATAAAATTAAGAAAGGAAAACATTTAAGTGATTAAAGCAAACATAATAAAGGTAGCAAATTAATCATTTATAAAGCCAGTGTGAAGGTTAAAAAACAAAAGTAAAATCAATTAGTTTATAATAATTAATTAGGGTATACACAAAATAAAAAGATGTAAAATATAACATCAAATACATAAAATGTGGAGAGAGGAGTGGTGCTTATAAGAATGTTTGTGAACTTAAGTAACCATCAATTTAAAATAGAGTGCAATATATATGTTCACACACTACATACATATACACACACACACACATACATATAGAACTATATAAAGGACTTTATGGTAACCATAAGCCAAAAACTTTTCAGAAAGATATACAAGAAGTGTAAGTAATCCAAGCATAGCAGCAAAAAAAAATCATCAAATCACAAGGGAAGGGAGCAAGAAAACCCAGAAAACAATGAACAAAATGGCAATACGCATATACCTAACAAAAATTATTTGAAATGTAAATGAACTAAATGCTCTAACCAAAAGAGACAGGGCGAATGAATGGATAAAAAAATCAAGAACTATCTATATGTTGCCTCCAGGAGATTCACTTCAGTTTAAGGCCACAGTGAAAATGAAGACATGGAAAAAAATATTCCATTCAAATGGAGTGGAAAAAACAAAACAAAACAAACAAAACAAAAAAACTTTAAAACAAAGATTATAACAAAAAACAAAGAAGGATATTATATAATGAAAAAGAGATCAATCCAATAAGAGGATATAATAATAGAAAACATCTATGCACCCAACATAGGAGCACCTAAAATGTATAAAGCAAATATTAGTGGACATAAAGAGAGAACTGATGATAATACAATAATAGTAGGGACTTTAACACCTCACTTACATAAATGGATAGACCACTAAGAAAGAAAATCAATAGGGGAAACAGTGTCTTTGAATGATACATCAGACCAGGTGTACCAAGGAATTTACAGAACATTCCATCCCAAAACAGTAGATAGAATATGTACACTTTTCAAGTGTACATGGAACATTCTCCAGGGCAGACCACATGGTAGGCCACAAAACAAGTCTCAATAAATTTAAAAAGACTAAAATTTTATCAAGCATCTTTTCCAACCTCAAGGTATAAAACTGGAAATCAATTACGGGAGGAAAAAAAATGGAAAAACACAAACATAGGGGCTAAATAACATACTACTTACTAAACAACTAATGGGCCAATGTAAATAAATCAAACTGGAAATCAAAAAAACACATGGAGACAAATAGAAAGTGGAAACACAATGGTTCAAAATTCCCAGGATGCAGCAAAAGCAGTTCTAAGAGGCAAGTTTATAGTGATACAGGCCCACCTCAAGAAATAAAAAAAAAAATAAAAATAAAAAAATCCCAAATAAACAATCTAACCCTACACCTAGAAAAAAAAAAAAAAAAAAAAAAGCACAAAGGTAGTAGAGGTAAAGAAGTAATAAAGATCAGAGTGGAAATAAATCAAATGGAGAGTGAAAAAACAACAGAAAAAAATCAATGACTTCAATACCTGTTTCTTTAAAAAGACACACAAAACTGATAAACTTTTACTCACACTCATTGAGAAAAAGAGAGGACTCAAATTCTAAAATGAAAGAGAAGTTACAACTGGCATCACATAATACAAAGGATTGTAATAACTATTATTAAAGCTTATGTGCTAACAAACTGGACAACCTAGAAGGTATGTATACATTCCTGGAAACATACACTCCTCCAAGACTGAACCAGAAAGAAATAGAAAATCTAAGCAAACCGCATAACAGTAATGAAATTCCACTGGTAATCAAAAAACTCCAAAAAAACCCAAAAGTTCAACATAAGACCGTTTCATAAATAAAATTTACCAAACATTTCAAGTAGAGTTAACACCTGCTGTTCTCAAACTCTTCCAAAAATTTAAAGAGAAAGGAATGCTTCCAAGTTCATTCTACAAGACCAGGATTACCCTGATTTCCAAACCAAAAATACTACAAAAAGGAAAATTACAGCCCAATACTGCTGACAAACACAATACAAAAGTCCTCAAAAAAATATTAGCAAAGTCAATACAACAATACATTAAAAGGATCATAAATCATGATCAAGGGCAATTTGTTCCAGGGTACAAAAATGGCTCAATATCTGCGAACTGATCAATGATTTAAAAAAATGAAAGACAGTAATCCTATGACCATCTCAATAGATGGAAAAAAATCTGATAAAATTCAACATCCATTCATGATAAAAACTCTCAATAAAGTGAAGACATAGGGAACATACCTCAACATATGAAAGGCCATATATATATAAACCTACAGTTAACATCATACTCAATGATGAATAGCTGAAAGCTTTTCCTCTAAGAGCAGAAATAGGACAAGGATGTTTATTCTTGCCACTTCTATGTAACATAGTACTGGATGTCCGAGCTGTGGTGAACAGATAAGAAGAAGAAATAGAGTATCCAAATTGGTAAGGAAGAAGTAGAACTGTCACTATTTGCAGAGGACATGAAACTATATATAAAATACCCAAAAATTCCACCAAAAAACTACTGGACCTAGTAATTCATTAAAATTGCAGGATGCAAAATTAATATATAGATCTGTTGTGTTTCTATATACTATTAATGAGCTAGCAGAAAGAAAAATTAAGGCAATAGTCCCACTTAGAATTACATCAAAAAGAATAAAATAACTAGGAATAAATTTGACCAAGGAGGCAAAAAACCTGTGAATTGCAAACTATAAGGCACTAATGAAAGAAACTGAAGAAGACACAAAAAAATGGAAAAATATACTGTGCTCACAGACTGTAAGAACTAATATGGTCAATGGAACTAATATGGTATTACACAAAGAATATATAGATTCACTGCAATCCTTATCAAAGTAACAATAGTATTTTGGGTGGCGTCTGGGTGGTGCAGTTGGTTGTGTCCAACTCTTGGCTTCAGCTCAGGTAAGGATCTTGGGATCATGAAATCACGTCCCACATCAGCCTCCAGGCTCAGCATAAAGACTGCTTAAGATTCTCTCTTTGCCCCTCCCTCCTCTCTAAAAATAAATTAATAAATCTTTAAAAAATATATCAACAGTACTTTTTCCAGATCTAGAATAAATAATCCTGTAATTTGTATGGAATTATGAAAGATCCTGAATGGCCAAAGCAATCTTGAGAAAGAACAAAAATGGAGGTATCACAATCCCATTCACAACAGCTAGTATCAAAAAAAAGAAAGAAAGTATTGTCAAGAATGTAGAGAAAAAGGAAACCTCAAGCATTGTTGATGGGAATGTAAATTGGTGCAGCCACTATGGAAAACAGTATGAAGGATTCTGAAAAAACTAAAAAATAAATACTATGCAATCTATTTTCCACTTCTAGGTATTTTCCCAAAGAAAATGAAAACACTAATTCAAAGAGATACATGCACCTCTGTTTATTGCAGTACTGTTTATTATAGCCAAAATATGGAAGCAACATGTGTCCATCAACAGATGAATGGATATTGAAAATGTGATACACACAAACATATACACACACAAATCAGCCACATAATCAGGAATATTAATCAGCCATAAAAAAAAAATAAGATCTTGCCATTTGCAACAACACAGATGGACCTACAGGACTTAAGCTATTTATCAAAGAATGATAAGTACAATGATTTCTCTTATATATGGAATTTAAAAAAACAAACAAAAAATAAAAATAAACTCATAAATACAAAGAACAAATTGGTAGTTGCCAGAGAGGGTTTGGGGGATGGGTAAAATGGGTTAAGAGGATTAAGAGGTACAAACTTCCACTACAAAGTCAGTCAGTCACAGGAATGAAAAGTATGGTAAAGAAAATATGGTAATACTGTACTGGCTTTGTATGGTGACAGATGGTAACTACACTTATTGTGGTCTTTTATAATGTATACAAATCTTGAATCATCATGAAACTAATAATATACTGTATGGCAACTATATTTGAATTATAATTTTAATAAATGATGATGAGGATATAATTCTAAAACAAACCAACCAAGCAGCTTCTGGGTTAACACTGGGACCTTACAGATCAAACATTTGACCATAGGACACATAGTGACCTATGTTCAGAACTATTGAACACAGGTCATAAAGTTAAGTAGGTCTACCAGTAACCCATTTTAAGATAGAAATATTACACATAGGATAATCATGAGGAGGACCAGAGGGTACACAGTAGCTGTTATGAACATGTAGACCAGAGAGCTTTATCATTCACCATCATTAACAAGAGCCTCTCCTTCAGTTCATATCTGTGAGCTTTGTATAACACACCTATATACAATATACCTCTGTAGATCTTATGAAGAAGATAAATACATTTTAAATTTTGATGGAATGAATGGATTAGACTTAAGCCAAAAATGGATGGCAACTGCATTACAGCTTCATTCAGGAGTGGCCTTGAAAGACAGTGGAAATAAAAAAATCTTCCCAACTGTCAGAGCTTCAGGCAGTGGTCATCCCCTTTATATAGAAGAAGCGGCTTGTGGTCAAAATATGCATGGATTCATGGGCAGTGACAAATGGCCTAGCCTACTGGTCAGGGATATGGAAGATAAAAAGTTGAAAGATTGGAGATAATGGAGATCTGGGGCAAAAGTATAATGAAAGGCCTATTAGAATGAAGGCATGAAATGTGAAGATCTTTATATCATACATTTATGTTTACCAGGAAACATCTATCATGGAAGGAATGCTAAACAACCAAGTAAACAAAAAGACTTGGTGATTAATATTAACCTATTTTTGTCATTGGCCATGCAGCCAATAGACTTCTGAATGCAGTGATCAGGGTGGTAGACATAGGGTATACATGGGCCCAGCAGCATAGACTCCCATTAACCAAGGCTGATTTAGCTACCATTGTCTGTAAGTGTCCAGTTTGCCAGCAAAAGACAACAGTGCTAAACCTCAAATATGATAACAAGTCATGGAATGCAAAGTTGATTACATGGGGGTATCTTTCATCCCAGAAGGGCCAACAGTTTTTTCTCATGGGAATTGACACCAATTCCAGATATGAATTTCCCCATTTTTGTTTCAGGGCCTCAGCCAGGACTGCTGTCCAGGGGATTAAGGAATACCTGATCTATAGGTATAAAATCCCACATAACAAAGCATCAGCCACTTTATAATAAAGGGAGTGTAGACATGGGCCCATGGGATCCCCCTGTTAAACCATCTAGAAGTTGCTGGTCTAACAAAGCATTGAAACAGACTGCTGAAGGTACAGCTGAAGTATCAGCTCAGAGGCAAAACCCGTTAGGGACGGGGAGCCATCCCCAGTTCATCGTATACACACTGAATCAGAGACTTCTATGTGGTGCTGGTCTCCTCAATAGGACACAGCATCCAGGAACCAAGGAGTAAAAGTAGGATAGGGTTCCATTTACATCACTTCCAATGATTTATCAGGGGATTTTGTGTTTCCCAGGTCCACAATTCTGGTCTCTATAAAGTTAAGGGTCCTGGTCCTCAAAGAGGGAATACTTGCACCAGGAGATATAGCACGAATTCCTTTAAACTGGTATTTCTGAGCTACAGGTCAAACCTACCCACATGAGTAATCTGGGCTACTTACTTCTAAGAGGAGTCACCCCCTTGTCAGGGGATAAAACCATAGACACCAGAAGAAACAGGGTTTCTGCAATACCGCGGGGCAGAAAGGAATATGTGTGAAATTCAGGACACAACTGGGCATTTTTTAGTATTTTCTTGCCCAACTGTCACTGATTTGACAAGGCCAATCCCTAGCCTGAGAATATTATGGTTAGCAAAAACCCAGACCCCTCAGAAAAAAGAGTTTGGGTTACCCTTGCCTGACTTGCCCTATCAGGCAAGTCACTGAGACAAGCTAAGAGTGAGAGGAATTTAGAATAAAAGTGGAAGATGGAGATTGACAATGAGTATCTGTTGTGATCTGAGACAAACTTGCAAGAGTGAAATTGCTCACCCTGTAAATTTCCTTATTCTAAGATTACTCTCTGGAATAGAGGTCCACCAGAGTCCTAAAGGAGCTGCTACCCTGAGTATGAAAGAGGAAATCTGCATCATATGAGGGTTGAACTGTGGCAGACCTGGAGATGTACTGCTCAGATCCCCTTATATGAAAGGATTTGGTGCCCAGGTCTGAGCAGTATGGTTAGTTGTCAACACGGCTGTTAGTTTCAATAGGGTCTGCTTCAGCTTTTGAATTAAGGTCATGCATTTTTCAGTGTAGAAGCTGGAGAATGATTGAGCAAGGGAGCAGTAGCTGAAAGCACATTCTTTTCGGGGCAAGCCCAGCAAGGCCTCAACTACGTGGAGGTACCAGGGCCTAGCTAATGTCTGACAAATGCAGGACTTCTCTAACAGGGAATCTTTGCTCTGGAGTGACTCATTGGGCTGACAAAGACTGAGTCAGGCCAGAATTGTGGACTAATCCCTCTCTCGACCCAATTGCGCTTCTTTTTCCTTCTAAAGGTGTTACTTGCACTCCTAAATCCATCTCAGTAACTGCTTCCCAGAGAATACAATCCAAGTTACTGAGGTAAGCCCGATACTTCTTTTCATTATAAGTAACACAGTCTTTTTGTGTGAATGAAGAATTCATTATTTTTGGAATCTAGTAACTTTACTATGATAAAGTTTGTTTTGACTATTTGGGGTCAATTTTGTTCAACATGCATTGTGTGGCCCTTTCAATATGTATAG
Organism: Canis lupus familiaris; assembly: GCF_011100685.1. Lineage (NCBI taxonomy): Eukaryota > Metazoa > Chordata > Mammalia > Carnivora > Canidae > Canis > Canis lupus. Next base: position 78,980,886 of record NC_049226.1, on the reverse strand, counting down.
ATGCAGAACTTTCACTTTGGGAATGTTTCTTGAATTTTTTTTTAAGATTTATTTTTATTTATTTATGGTAGACATAGAGAGAGAGAGAGAGAGAGAGAGAGAGGCAGAGACACAGGCAGAGGCAGAAGCAGGCTCCATGCTGGGAGCCCGACGTGGGACTCGATCCCGGGACTCCAGGATCGCACCCTGGGCCAAAGGCAGGCGCGAAACCACTAAGCCACCCAGGGATCCCCTGTTTCTTCAATTTTATCTTCAAATATCTGTTCTATTTTCTTTTTGTTCTTTTCTTCTTAGATGACAGTTATGCATATTTTAGGACATATATAACTTTGTTTTGTACATCTTTTTCTCCCAAAAACTCTTTTCAACTAATTACTCATTTTTATTTAATGTTGTTCAATTTTCTCATTTCTATCCTCTGTTTGCCTTTTTGAATACTTACTCTGTTCCTTTCAAGGTCTCTTCATCCCATTATTTTTTCACACTTCTTTCCTAAGTAATTATATCCAGCGCTTTATTTCCTCCTCCCATTCTACCATCACTTCACTGTATTCTTGCATTCTTCGCGGACTTCATTCTAGAAGTAATTTCTTCGTTCATCTTTTTTTTCATTGAAGCCATTCCTTATTTATCTCCTTTAACAATCTAAATATATTTTACTTTAAACTCCCAAGAAATTGATTGTTTGGAGTAAATTCCTACTCTGATTGTCATTTTGGTTGGTTTCTCTTGGATAATTAAACTCGTTTCTCAAAAAAAAAAAAAAAAAAAAAAAAACTCGTTTCTCTGGAATTTTGAGCTATTTTGAGGTTTATTTTCCCTGCCTCTTTCTCTTGCCCAGTGTTCAACCCAATCACTAGTCCGGTAGTTTTATGTTTATCTCCATCTAAATCCTGATCCTTCAATCCAGAATGAGGTCTGATAATGGCATGTTAGGATTCCTGTTCCAAGTAGACATAGGGGATACCCCTGATGCTGTCACAAAGCTCACAAGCAGCTTGGTTCTATTCTAGTTATGAGAACCTATCTTCCTTCAAATCCTGAAGTTTTCTGAAAGTCACAGCCCAACACAGTAACCAGAAACTTTTCTTCCATCAGCCTTCTTTCATGAGGAGGTCCCTTACCATAGCCTTTGAATTCATGAGGTAATGAGGTATTTGCACTCCTGAATCAAATGAGCACTTAAAGTACTCCTTATCTCATGGGAACCTAATAACCCTCCTTTGGGGCGAGGGGTTTATTTGTTTTTTGGTTTTGTTTCTAAAGATTTATTTATTTATTTTAGAAAAAAAGAGAGAGCACAAGTGTGAGGGGCAGAGGGAAAGGAAGAGAGATCTCAGCACAAACTTGATGTAGGGCTGGATCTTATGACCCTGCGATCCTGAACTGAGCTGAAACCTGAGTTGGATGCTTAACTGACTACCCCAGATAGTCTCCCCTGCCCTTTTGGGGTTTTTTTGTTTTTGTTTTTTTTCCTTTTGGTTTTTTTAAACTCATAATGAGGAAGGGCCACTGACTTCAGTTTCACTTACTATTTTGCTTTTCTGTTCTATATCTGATCAACAGAGATGTTTATCTGTTTCTCACTTTACCTATGTCTTTTGGTGTTTTAATATTTTATTGAACACTGCTAAGTAGTAGAGTGTTTCATATCATAAACTTGTGAAGTCACTGTGATAGAAACCCCTGGCATTTAAAATATGAATTATTTGGGGGATCCCTGGGTGGCGCAGCAGTTTAGCGCCTGACCTTAACCCAGGGTGTGATCCTGCAATCCTGGGATCGAGTCCCACATCAGGCTCCCTACATGGAGCCTGCTTCTCCCTCTGCCAGTGTCTCTGCCTCTCTCTTTCTCTGTGTCTCTCATGAATAAATAAAATCTTTAAATAAATAAATAAATAAATAAGAATTATTTTTTAAATTTTTTGGACAACTGAAAGAGCATTTGGAAAAGAAATAATTTGGATCCCTACCTATATCTCTCATGAAAATAAATACTTGATGAATTAAAGATATAAATTTTAAAATGAAGCCACTAAGTATTACAAAGATTTTTTTACAAAGGACACAAAAAGTGGTAAACATAAAGGAAAAAAATGGATAAACCTGACATTAAATTAAAAACTATTGCTCGAGGGATGCCTGGGTGGCTCAGTGGCTGAGCGTCTGCCTTTGGCTCAGGGTGTGATTCTGGGGTCCCAGGATCGAGTTCCATATGGGGCTGTCCGCTTCTCTCCCTCAGCCTGCGTCTCTGCTTCTCTCTGTCTCTCATGAATAAATAAATAAAATCTTTAAAAAAATAAAAACTATTGCTCAACAAAGACTCCATTAAGAGTAAAATGCAAGCTACAGAGTAGGAGAAAATATTTGCAATATGCATATCCAATAATAGACTCCTAACCATATACATATATATATTTAAATTACAGATCAGTAAGATAAAAAAATTCAATTTTAAAAAACAAGCAAGAGACTGGAACAGGCACTTCACAAAACAGGATATCCAAGAATCTAAGAAACATATGTAAAGGTGCTAAATAACACTAGTCAACAGAGAAATGCAAACAAAAATCACAATGAGAAGTCATCATCTACTCACCTGAAAGTTGGTAAGGATGTGGAGAAACTGGAACCCTAAAACACTGCTGCTGGGGGTGTAAGTAAACCCACATTAGAAGACAGTATCCACCAAAACTCAATATATCAAAAGTCAAACAGATTAAGTCACAGCCCCTTTCAAAGTCATATAAAAAGGAAGTGGAGGAAATGAGTTCTATCTGATGTCAGCCTTTGTTCTTTACTGCTACCCTGCTCTTACAGCATAACCCACATCTTCAACAAACACACCAATGCCTTAAATAAACTTTCTTTCTTTTTTTGGTTCAATGCTATTTGACTTTGTTTAAAATGGAAACCCTTATCATAGCCTGGCCCTTGGTTGATTGTCAGAGTTTACTAAGCATCTTAATGGAAGTCTAGAACTGAAATACTCGATCAGGATCAGGAATAGCAACAAATAAACCTTAGAAGCTGTTATTTTCTGATTTCAAGTGCAGTGAAGTCCCTCCCAATATACATCGGAGTTATTGTTTTAAACCAGTTTGCTTTGCTATAATTTCTCTGGATTGTATCCTTATTGTTCAGAACATCCTCACTTCCTGCCCAAAATCAAAATTCAAAGCCATGGTCTTGTCTAGTATTTAGTTTCTGGTGTCTTGGGTCTATTATCTTAGAGTCCTATGTAGTCTCATGTTTGTGGGTCTACTAAACCTGATGTTTTATTACTCATCTGAAATCAGTTACCTGAAATTCATCCCAGGTTTTTTCTTCTAGAAAATGTTTTTACTCCTGTTGCTTACTAGGATCTAGTAGATCTGCAACATTAGACTAAAATTTGTAATCCCTGCAGTCAAAATTGTTTAAAGCTTTTCCAAATGTTTGTCTTTTGGACAACGTTAAACTGCTTTCAATGCCAGTGCATGAGTGTCTGATCATACAGAAGCACCAAACCTGGACATCTAAATTTTCTTGTGATAATTAATATTGCCACACTGATCTGTTAATGTGTCTTACTACTATCATATTGGAACCTAAAAGGCATACATGAAATACTCCATTAAAAAGCAGCAGCTTAGAAACCTCAGAAGTTCAATTTGTACTGTTTTTTGTAATAGTAATATTCACTCTAGGCTGCATTCCCTCAACTAATTAGGAATCTTTTAAAAAACATTTTAGGAATCCTTTTTAAAACATTGAAAACTTTTAGACAGTACCTAAAAGAGAGAATGAAGACTCAAATTTCAATAAAAAGCCTGAATATTTCAAACAGTTTGCTGGAACAAAGTGAAACAAGGAAATCTCCCCAGATGTCAACCTTTTTCTCTGGAGATCAAGAGGCTTGAGCATGGACACGAGCAAGGAAGAGTATACTTCTGAGCTATGAATCTGCAGGAGAGCATTTTCTTGATTGATTAAAGAAGGAAAAAAAAAAAAAAAAGCTGAGAATTAAAGCAATCTGGCCAAATGAGAGAACAGGTTTGTAATGACTTTTTCCTCCTCAAGTCATTTTATGACAATTCTGCACATGTGGGAAAGTATAGGCTTCTTTACCACAATTTTCATTTCAGATTCAGACTCTGAGACTGTGAAGAGCTCTTCAATATGAACAACAGCAATGAAGACTAAACATTTTACAGAGAAGTTAATGTTGATTCAAATAAGTCACAAATAATTTCAAATATTTAATAATATGCATATTTTTACATATGCGTATTACGATGGATTGCTTTTCATCAAAGTTTTGTTCATATTGTGCTATATGCCCTACTGCTCATATTCATTTTAAGAAACCATGGCCCCATTTCCTTTGCTCCTTTTTGTAGTTGTCTCAGTTTGCTCAGGCCGCTATAACAAAATGCCATAAATAGGGTAACTTATAAACAACAGAAATTTATTTCTAAAAATTCTGAAAGCTGGGAAGTCCAAGATGAAAGCACCGGAAGATACAGTGTCTGGGTGACAGCCCACTTCCTGACTGACAGGCAGCAATCTTTTTATTGTGTTCTCACAGGGCAGAAGGGGTGAAGGATCTCTCTGGGATCTCATTTTTAAAAGCACTAATTCCATTCCAGAGCCCTCATGACCTAATCACATCTCAAAAGTTCTACTTCCATACAGCATCACACTTGAGATTAGGTTTCAAAATACAAATCTTGGGACGATACAAACCTTTGGTCTATGGCAGTTTTTTAAAAATTACCCTTATGCTCAAGTTTCTTGCATTTTCCTAAGTTTCTAAGACTGCTCTGCCTCAGCTGAGGGTTCTCCTTTTGTCTCCAAACCCGGGTGTTAAACAGTTCTCAACAATAAAGTTTTGAGTGAAAGGCTGTGGGATGGGACCAGCCAGAAGAGACTGAGTGAAGGCAGTGGATATTAGGTTCTGAGGTAGGACTATAATAGCCAGGGATATCCCAGAACCTACCTGTCTCTACATTCAGCCACTCTGGAGAAAAAACTTCCAATGGACAATTACCAGTTTTGCCTTCACTCATTCTTACAAAATAACAGATAACAGATCTGTTTTCTTCTAAGAAGAAGAAAGATATTTTTTTTAGAAGTAGCACTTGTCCCACAACTATATAGTCAACTAATCTTTAACAAAGCAAAAAAGGATATTCAGTGGAAAAAATACAATCTCTTCAACAAGTGGTGTTAGGAAAACTAGATAGTAACATGCAGAAGAATGAAACTGCACCACTTTCTACGCCACACACAAAAATAAATTCAAAATGGATGAAAGACCTAAATATGAGACAGAAAACCATCAAAATACCAGAGAAGAACACAGGCAGCAACCTTTAACCTTGGCCATAGCAACTTCCTACTAGACACATCACAGACACAAGGGAAACAAAAGCAAAAATGAACTGTTGGGACTTCATCGAGATTAAAAGCCTCTGCACAGTGAAGGAAACAATCAACAAAACTAAAAGGCAGCCTACAGAATGGAAGAGGATATTTTCAAATTACTTATCTGATAAAGGGTTAGTATCTAAAATTTATAAAGAAATTATCAAACTCAACAGTTAAAAACTAATCCAGTTAAGAAATGGGCAGAAGACATGAATATTTATCCAAGGAAGACATCCAGATGGCTAACAGACACGTGAAAAGATGCTCAACATTACTCTTCATTAGTGAAATACAAATCAAAACCACAATGAGATATCACCTCACACTTGTCAGAATGGCTAAAATTACCAACAGAAGAAAAAACAGGTTTTGTGTTTGTGAGAATGTGGAGAAAGGGGAACTGTCTTGCACTGCTGGTGGGAATGCAAACTGGTGCAGCTACTCTGGAAAACAGTATGCAGGTTCCTCAAGAAGTTAACAATATAACTACCCTATGATCTAACAATTGCACTACTAGGTATTTACGCAATGGATACAAAAATACAGATTAGAAGAGAACGTGTCCCTGATGTTTCTAGCAGCATGTCAACAATAGCCAAACTATGGATAGAACTGAAATGTCCACCAACTGATGAGTGGATAAAGGAGATATGGAGTATTACAGAGTATTACTTGGCCAGCAAAAAGAATGAAATCTTGCCATTTGCGACAATGTGGATGGAGCTAGACTGTATTATGCTAAGCAAAATTAAGTCAGAGAAACACAAATACCTTATTATTTCACTCATATGTGGAATTTAAGAAACGAAACAGATATATCTATAGGAGGGGGGAAAATAAAAAAGAGAGAGGGAAACAAACCATAAGAGACTCTTAGTGACAAAGAACAAACAGCTGATAGAGGGAGGTGGGTGGGGGATGGGCTGGATGGGTGATGAGCATTAAGGAAGGTACCTGCTATGGTAAGCTCTGAGTGTTGACTGTAAATGCTGAACCACTGAATTGTATTCCTGAAACCAATATTGCACTGTATTTTAACTAACTAGAAGTTAAATAAAAATTTGAGAATAAAAATGAATAAATCAGACAAGATAAAAAGAAAAAAGAAAAGAAAAAGAAGATACAGCAGCACCACTTGTGCTGAATGTTATTCCCATTGTTCTCTTGATCCTCATCACAGTCAAAATTCATTTTCTGACCTCCTGTCAGGTCATTTCCTGCAGTCTTCTCATACCTCCCTGAAATTCTCTTTGCCCCAAATGGTCATTAGATCACCTCTTTTTTATAAACATGCAAAACAGTGAATTTCTGACATTCATTGAATTCATTTTGGCATTCACAGTATTCGCTAAATTATCAAAAATACAAAACACCAGTTTCCACCTCTGACATACTAAATTAGAATCCATGGAAGGGACACATGAATCTTTACTATTTTTTTTTTTTAAAGATTTCATTTACTCATGAGAGAGACACACACGGGGGGGGGGGGGGGGGGGGAGGGCAGGGACACAGGCAGAGGCAGAAGCAGGCTCCACGCAGGGACGCAGGGAGCCCGACGCAGGACTCGATCCCGGGTCTCCAGTATCAGGCCCTGGGCCAAAGGCAGCACTAAACTGCTGAGCCACCCGGGCTGCCCCGAATCTTTACTACTAATAGGAATCTCAAGTGGTATTTTCATTAGGTAACTTTAGGATACACTTCAGAAAGTCATAGGACTCCTGATTATATACAAGGCAACCATATAGTTTATCATCCAAATAGGACACTTTGGAAAAGTGAAAGCAGAGATATTAATTTGTTGGCCCAAATGGCAAAAATTGGCACAATTCTGGGCAAATCAGGACATACAGACATCTTATGATCATGTTCATCTCCACCCAAGTTGGAGATCCTTTTATGGAGATATAGTTTACATACCATGCAATTTATCCTTTTAAAATGTCCATTTTTTTTAGCACATTCAAAAAGCTTTGCAATCATCATAATGATTTTTTTTTAAAGATTTTATTTATTTATTCATGAGAGAGAGAGAGGCAGAGGGAGAAGCAGGCTCCATGCACCGGGAGCCCAATGCGGGATTCGATCCCGGGTCTCCGGGATCCCGCCCTGGGCCAAAGGCAGGCGCTAAACCGCTGCGCCACCCAGGGATCCCCATAATGAATTTTAATACATTTTCATCATCCTCAAAAGAAACCCTCTATTTGTTAGCAGTCACCCTCCTCTCCCCATGCCCCTTTTATGGAGATAATCCTTTTATGGAGATATAGTTTACATACCATGCAATTTATCCATTTAAAATGTCCATTTTTTTTAGCACATTCAAAAAGTTTTGCAATCATCATAATGAATTTTAATACATTTTCATCATCCTCAAAAGAAACCCTCTATTTGTTAGCAGTCACCCTCCTCTCCCCATGCCCCTTCCCAGCCTAAGCAACTACTCATGTGTTTTTTGTCTCTGTAGATCTGCCTATTCCTGAAATTTCTTATAAATGGATTCATACAATATTTGGTCTTTTATGATTCGCTTCTTTCACCTAGCATAATGTTTGCAAGGTTAATGTTGTAACATGTATCAGTACTCCATTCCTTTTTATTGCCGAATAACATTCCATTGTATGCTTATACCACATTATATTATCCACTCATCAGCTGATGGACATTTGTGTTGTTTCTACTTTATGGCAATTATGAATAAGCTGATATGAAATTTGTGTGCAAGTTTTTGTGTGGGACATATATTTTCATTCCTCTTAGGTATGTACTTACACTATTCCTCCCCCCCCCCCCTTTCTTTTTTCATCCCTATCTCGGAAGACTCTAGAAGAATTCACAAGAATTGTAGAGGAGTAAGATTTTTCAGTAAGAAAAAATGAAAGGCAGAAAATTATGTTACTCAAATGAGGTGAAATACTGATTTTGTTTTTACTTTTTTTTATTTTAAACCTATTTTGTTTTTAAAATACACTTATATCCTTTCTAGCAATGACCCAAATACTTGTTCAGAAATTGGAGTGACTGAGGAAAAAAAACACAGAAACCAATCTTAAGAATCAGCAAAAATCCCTGCTGGGCTACCAAGGGTCCTTCTTTCAGAGTTTAAAGTCATTCATCTAAGAACAGATGGACTAATACATCAAAGCTAATATAACAGTTGCAAAAAGCTCCTGGGTCTTTGTTCTCTGGCCAAATATTTGCATTCTGTGTCTTGAATCAAAACTTTTAATTTCTAGTGTTAATGTTTTACTCACTGATGACTTCTTTAATTTGGACTTTTTCTTTAAAATGCATGACATAGGCAGGCTGAGCTTTCAGAAAATATGTTTAACCTTATAAAGATCTACACATAGGTGTAATGGTCTTATGTTAGGAGACGCACAGTAAAGTTAGTTGTGTTAAAGTAAAATCAATACAGAAGAGAAAATTAGAAAGGAAACAGATTTTTCTTCCCTCTTTCTTTTCTTTTTTCCCTGTCACTAGGCTGTGTGAGTTTGGAACTCTAGGAATTATAACATTATAAAAATGTCCAGGTTTCCATTCTAATGGGTTCCAGGTTTTCCTGCTATGGGGATGAAACCAGCAGACTTAGTAAATCCTTATTTATTTGTCCCAAAGGCCAGGCAAAACTCTTTCTTCTCTGGTGCTGGTTTCTATTCATTCATTGCCTCTTCTCAGGTTCTTTTGCTGCCCATCATTAATCTTTCAAGCTACAGCTGGGTGGGTTCAGAACAAAACCATCAGAGGAGCTGAAAAATGAAATATTTACCTGCACCAATGGGGAAAAAAGGCCTATCAACCTTGTCTATTCAGCGCAATCACATTTTTATTTTATTTTATTCACTTTCTAGATAAAAGACAAGATACATATATACACTCACACACATATATATATATTCCCTCTCTGTGTTAATACATTTTTTTTTTTTTACTATCTATCTTCATTTGTAATGAGTGTAATATATAGAGCTCAGTTAGTTACCATGGAGACACTGGTCCTCTGTTTCTTATCACAGAGCCACACTATCGTCTGGTGTCAGCCAAGGAGGGATGACAAAGGCCTCCCCAAGAGCCTAGCTCTGCAATTACTGAGCAATCAAGCGCCTCTTTTAATAGAGCACATCCAGGTATACATGGCTTCTTGCTCAGCACTGTCTTCTCTTTTTCCCTTTTAAACTTACATAGCAGGATGTAGTTACCGGGTACAGATATCTCCCTCTGTTAGATGGCCTGTTTATTCAGGATCTCAGTGATATTCTTTAATTTATATAACAGAGCTCATTAGCTACCATCCTCTTTACTTTTAAATGTCTCATATTTTTTAACTTCAACAAGTATTATTTTCTTCTGAGGATATATAGTGTTCTTCCCTTTATGCGTTAATCTGTTTTTATGGTTTGTCATTAACTGATGAAATGAAGGAGTGGATAAATGAAAACCATAGTCTCTAAATTTCCTCTTAGTGCAGATTTTTCCTTAACTTCTCTAACCAATTTACTGCAGCTATCAACAAAAAATTTAAACACTTGAATGACTGGCATTCTTTCTTTATCTTCTTTCTGGTGGTGATATATATGAGAGGCTAAATGAACCAAAAGTATATAAAAGGAGAAACAAAAAGCCTAATTTTTCCTCAGGGATTTTTAATTTATTTGGAGGTTGGCATGACTTTCCAGATTTGACTTGGATGCTCAGACTCAGACATAATCTAAACTCACTTGGAAATTTGGGGTGAAATGAGGTATGAAGGTAGGCCCCAAGGCATTCTGTTGGCCTAGATCTGTAATTGTAGATAGGCTTCTTACAATAAGAGCTAAGTTTTGCCCTGTGTAGTATCTATAATGTTATAAAACATACAGTTGTCTTGATTCTCTTAAAAGGTCTAGAAATTTGCTAACATGCCCTCTTTCCAAACGAAGATGTAATGCTCAGGCGTTTAAAAGCATGATGATGGCTGGGGTGGGGAGAGATGGAAACAGTACGAAACTAAAAAGGTATATGACCTGGTCACTGCTCTGAAAAAAAAAAAAAAATCTAATTGGGAAAATAAGCCTTTAAACTTATGTACAAGGTTAATAATATGAATTAGAGAGCAAAAAGTGGGGGGAGAAAAAAGATCCATTAACTCCAGAGTTAATAAGATTTATGGAAAGAGGTGAGATTTTAAAATGTTCTTTAAAGATGGAAGAAAAGGAAAAAGTATTCTAAGCAAGGAAAATAGCAGAAGCTAAAATGTGGTGGAGGGAATGGTCATGGTCTTCTCAGAGGATCATGATAATGCTACCATTACTCAAGCTATCCTTGAGATTCAAGAAAACTTCTAGAATCAGCTCAATTGATGATGTTAATTTCCTATTATACCCTTGCCCCCAAGAAGCTTTTCTTTCCTTCAGTAGAAAAGACAGACTTGAAGGGAGGGAGGAGAATGGGATGCAGGGGAAGGCAGGAGGGAGTGGGAGAGGAGAGGGCAGAAAAAGTAAGGAGAGGGAGGGAGGGAAGGGGGAGGAAGGGAGAATTCAAAATGTGTATTAAAAATGACATAAAAAATGAATAACAGAGGTTGCCAATTATTATTATTTTTTTTGCAGGTAGGAGAACAAAGTGGGTTTTTGCAGGCAGAGTATGAACGGATTCTGTTATATGATCCCTATATGCCAGGAATGTCATTAATTAGATAAAAATGAGTGACTGGATACTTGCCAAATGTAGCTCAGGAGATCAAGGGCAACATACATGTTTTCACCTATGCTCTGGAATCCTTGGTATAGCTATACAGTACACATAGGTTTTGTCAGGAGTTTGACAGGAGCCTTAATTAATACTAGGTTTTTAATAGACCACTGACTCCAGGCATTTTTGTTCCCAAAAGATGGTCTCATAAATATACAGTTTCTTTCAGCTGGACACTGGAGAAAAAGATATTTGATCAGTGACATAAGCTGGTGGGAAAAGCCAACATAAAAGTTTATTGGAACTACTTGAAAAAGTTTGCAGAAAAGTTTACTGGGAGGTGACTGGAAGGAATGAAGATATTCATGATAACCTAACAGCAAGTCCTCCATAATTGTGTGTACCAAGCACTGCACTAAACACTTCATATACATGGTCTCATGATCCTCACAAACCTCTGACATAAAGAGTAGTCACCTCCACATATTATAGATGAGAAAACAGAGTTTCAAGAGAGGTTAAGTAACCTGTCCAAATTTATATAATAAATGGTATGGACCTGATGGAACACAATGACCTAAATCTATGATAATAAAGGCAGACTGCTTCAAAAGACAGAATTACTGTAATACATATTTATTCAGTATTTTCCTCTTCATTTCCTTTGATAAGCATTGTGACAAAAAGGCATATATGACTGATCTATATTTCCTCTGTAAATATTATCAAAAAGCTAATAATTGAAGAGGATATTTCTGGATACTCAGAGGAGGAAGATCGGAAACAAGGTATTCAAAGATAAATTTTTCTTAGGACACTAAGGGAAAAGGAGTAAAACAGTTAAGATAATTCTGTTCTTTAAAATGGTTCATCTTGTCTCTTTAGTAAGAAGAAATCTGTGCAAAAAGAAAAACAAAAATTTGAAAGTAAAGATCTTTTACCAAGTACCTTCTCTCATTCATTTGCCATTCAGTGCCTGTAAGATTACAAGTCCCATTGAGCTTTATTTACCTCATAACCTGGCCTTCTTATCATTCCTTCAATAAGCCAAGCTTGGTCTTATCACAGGGTGTCTTTGCAATTCTTGTTCCCCAACCGGGAATTTATGGCTTACTTCTGCTCAACATCTGTGGCCTTTAGCAGTCAGATCCTCAAACTGATCTTTCCAGACTAACCTGTTTAAAATATTTCTCATTCCCTGCCCACAACCCACTCTCTTCCTCACCCTATATCTCGATAGCCTCTTTTTTCCTATTCACTGCACTTATCATTATCTGAAGTTCTTTATTAATTTTATGCATTTTTGTTATATTTAAATATAAAATGTTTTATTCATTATTATTTTTCTAGTACTTAGATGAGTAGTTGGTACATAGTACACACATGGTAGCTATTTGCAGAATGACCACTACCAGCCAATAGGAACAGGGCAATCCTAAAAGAGATACATTTGATAATGCTTCACAATTTATAAGGTGGTTACAAAAACTTCAAAGGTCAATATCCTACTAGAGGTTGATCTGCATATCAACTAGTCATATCAAAAACACTAACAAATCAGAGAATTCTGTTTGATAACAGAAATCTTATTTGCATGAAGGCCCTCAGGTCAATTTAAATTCTTGGCATAGCTGTATACTCAGTTATTCTCTAAATTCTTTTCATGGCATTGATAAGAAGGATTTTTGGTAGAAGGCTGAAAAGCAACAAAATGTGTTATTTTAATGAGTTTTAAAGACTTTATTGCCATTCCCAACATACAATAATTCTTGCTTGCATTTGCTGGAAATGTCCCTGTAAACACAGGTTTTTATTTCTGCTTCTCTGACCAGTACAAGTTATGCTGCTCTGAACAGCTGGAATCAATGTTATAGGCTGAGTATCTGTGTCCCCTAAGAATTCATATGCTGAAATCTATTCCCTCAGGGTGTGATATTTGGAAGTGGGGCTTTTTCAAGATGATTGACGCTTGGGGGCAGAGCCCTCATGAATGGGATAGTGTACTTATACAAGAGACCCCAGAGAGATTCCTCACCCTTCCTACAATGTGAAGACAGAGAAGATGGCCATCTATGACCCAGGAAGCAGGCTTTCACCAAACAATAAATCTGCTGATATCTTGATCTTGGACTTCCCAACCTCCAGAATTGCAAGAAATTTCTGGTGTTTCTAAGCCACCTGGTTTATGGTATTTTGTTATAGCAGCCTGAACAAAGACACCATAGTTAACAAATGAAAAACTGCCCATCAAAGCAGGTAACTTTTTTGTCTATTTATAACCCAGAGCTATTTTGAAATTTTCTGGGTATTTGGGGAAGAATGGCATCCAGACTGAGAATGCAATCTCATACTCTTGAATGTTCACACATTTCCTTTGCTGGTTTATTAGGAATTATGAAATGCCCTTATGACTTCCATCCTATTCTGAGTTCACTGGATTGATGTTATACTGATGAATCAACAGACTGGATCTATTTCCTGCCACTCAATCTCCCACTACAGACCTTGGCAAGAACCAACATATTTGAATTCGGTAGAAGGTACAGGTAGCAAATGGTTAATTCTAACCTGAGAAGTAACTACATTTCATAAACACTAAATTACTGGCATCCTCACTGCCAAATGATTGTTAGCTTTCATTTGCAAAAGGAGGGTCTGACAACACATATCAATATAAAACCTTATGTTGGAATTGACAAAGAGATCCTAGTTCCTTCTAGTATTTCCAATGTGAGTCTTGACTTTTGCTAAACTAATGACTGAAGGTTTTTCCTACTGAGTCTTGTCTTTTCAACAAGAGACAGAGACTATGTTCATAATGACTTCCATTCAGGTTTCTGCTCTAAATTCATCATGAAGTTCTATTTCACTTTTAGGATATCATACATTGTTTCAACCCTCCTTTTCCTATGGGAAGTGAAAACTTCCTTTTCCCTGGGATATACCTGGTGGAAAAAAGCCCCACTTCCGGTATAGTCTCCAGTTACAGAAGCCCCTCCTCACTGACAGCAAATAGTAATCATTCTCTTTTTGTCTTTTTGTAGTGTTTTTATTGTAAAAATATATATCCTGTTATATATTAATTAATTGATAATTTTTAAAGATTTATGTCTTCAAGAAAAAACAAATATTGGTAATATGGAGAATATGGAGAAAAAAGGAACTAAAGCACTGTTGGGTAGGAATGTAAATAGATGCAGCCACTATGTAAAATAGTATAGAGGTTTCTAAAAAAAAATTAAAAATAGAAATACCGTATGATCCATTAATTCCATTACTGGGTATTTACCCAAAGAAACAAAAACACTAATTCAAAAAGATATATGCACCCCTAAGTTTACTGCAGAATTATTTACAATAGACAGGACATGGAAGCAACCTAAGTGTCAACTAATAGACAAGTGGATTTAAAAAAGGAGTGTATATACATACATGCATGCACAAATATTACGCAGCCATAAAAAAAAGTGATCTTGCCATTTGAGACAACATGAAAGGATCAAGAGCGTATTGTACAAGTGAAATAAATCAGACAAATACAAATATCAAATGATTTCACTTAAATGTGAAATCTAAAATAAAATGAACAAAATAAACAAAAAGCATAAATAGATCCATATGGACAGAGAATAAACTGATGGTTGCCAGAGGGAAGAGGAGTGAGGGGATGGGCAAAATGGGTGGAGTGGAAAACACAAGTGCCTATGTATGGAATGAACAAATCATGGTACTAAAAGGCACAGCATAGGAAATATAGTCAATATATTATAATGACATTATATGGTGACAGACGGTAGCTACGCTTGTGGTGAGCATAGCATAACACAATGGAGAAATTGAATTAGCACTATATCATCGACTTTAATTCAACAATGTTTGAAAACTGTACTCAAAAAAGTTTTTTTTAAATAATAAAATGAATTTCTCATAAAAAAAAGATGTGTGTCTATACATAGTACGTTTACCTTGGAAACATTTCTAGCAATTCCAACTTATAAACTTGCATTGTGGTTCATTTGCCTGAAAAGAGTATTTTAAGTAAAATTAAATACTAAGTTCAATGTATCATATGAAATTTTTCTAGGAAAAGTTGTGGCCCTTTATCACCAGCCCAGAGCAGATGCAAGGTGATAAGTGAAAGCTGATCCGATTAGCACATAGAGCAATATTTAGTGAACTGCACATAGGTCAACAATATGTTAAGACCCTTAATAAATCTAACAGAATATAGAAAATGGTAGTGTTAGAATGCATCTTCAAACAGCTATGCAAAGCCAATCAGGCTACTTAAATTTAATTTAAGTCCCCTACCTAGCTTTAGCAGTACCTAAAGTTAACGAATCCTGGCTTTCCCATCCTCCTTCCTATTTTCATTTTAATAAAATATAAAAAACAGTAACATAAAGAAAAAAAATCAAGATGTGGCAGTGTCCAAAAGCTATATAAACAGTAGGACATGGTAAATAAAATAAAGGAAAGACCAAATTCTGGTCCTTATCATTCAAGTATTTTTTATCCCCATTCCATAAGATTGTATTCAAGGAATTATCATTACAAATTAGGAATTACTTTCAAACTTTATTAAATTTTCTTATTAAAAAGGTAGTATCTGCAATATTACTGATGATTAAATATGTACGCTAATATTAATACAACCAAGTGACTATTTTCCTCTATCATAATAACCTGGCGAAATTATATATTTATTCCACTGATAAATGTACTGTACTTTTTTTGTTTTCTAGCAAATCTCTTTTGGAATTGCCTTTAGTACCAGTTTAAGAAGCCACAAAACAAAACCCATTTTATTACTTTTTAAATTCATCTTTTGTTTTGTTTTATAACCAGAAATCTCCCACTTTGGTCACTAGACTTATTTCAAAATGACTTCTGGTTGTTTCAAAAACAAAGATATTCTCATTCAAAAACTTGAAATGTGGGAATGTGGGATGCCTGAGTGGCTCAGCGGTTGAGCGCCTGCCTTCAGCCCAGGGAGTGATCCTGGGGTCCCAGGATCGAGTCCCATGTCGGGTTCCCTGCACAGAGCCTGCTTCTCCCTCTGCCTGTGTCTCTGCTTCTCTCTCTCTGTGTGTGTGTCTCTCATGAATAAATAAAATCTTAAAAAAAAATTTGAAAAGTTAGTATGTGCCTGTTTTAAAGACTGTGCAATCTCTTACTTACATCTCTTCCTTGTCATTCCCACAGCCAGTGCCCCAATCCAATCCCTCATTTCCTCTTCCCAGATCTCTCTTTCAGCTAATGTCCCTCTGATCTTCAGTTATGCACAGTACTGCCAGGATTGTCCTATCAAAGCACAGCTTCTATCTCTTTGCCCCCATTGCTCAAAAGCTTTCAGGGGCATCCCGGAAAGAATGTCCACCCTCCTGCCTTCTAACACTTACATAATGCTTGCTATATGCTGGGCACTGTTCTAGGTGCATTACATATGGTATCTTATTGTTCATATCAACTTAATAAAAAAAAATAAAGATATTATCCCCATTTTAAAGATGAGAAACTAAGACACACAGTTCAAGTCACTTGTCAAAAGACAGTTAATATGTGTCAGTACTACGATTTATACCCAGGGACCCTGGCTCCAGAGTTCTATCTCCCTGGTTTCTTTTCTTACTTTACCTACTATTCAACCATTCTCTAATTGAACCAAGTGCTTTTCTGCTTTTGGTCCTTTGTTTACAAGTTTTTTCTTCTTGCCTGACATATCCTTTTCCCATATTTTCCTACCCATATCCACCAAGATCCATCTGAAATACAACCTCTTCCATGAAGCTCAACCAGATACGTCATCTATTTCACTCTGCTTCTTTTATAACTATTAAAACATTGTATTTTGTACTATATTAATTTGTACATACATTTCTAAATGTTAACTCTGAAGGAAAACCATTTCTTATTTTTTACTGTCCCCCTTCAGCATTGTTACTATTACTGACAGAAGGGAGAGTGGCAGACAATTGATATAATTGAAAATAAACAAACTACTAGCCAAAACAATCTTGAGAAAGAAGGACAAAGCCAAATACTCCCAGATACTACGAAGCTACAGTAATCAAAACAGTGTGATACTGGCAGAAAAAAAGACACAAAGATCAGTGGAACAGAACACAGAACCAGAAATAAACACAAATTTATATGGCCAATTAATCTACAACAAAAGAGGCAAAAAAAAAAAAAAAACAAAACAAAAAAAAAAGAGGCAAGAAAATACAATAGGGATAAGATAATGTCTTCAATAAATGATGCTGGGAAAACTGGCCAACTACATGAGAACAATGAAGCTGGACCACTTTTTTTTTTAATAATAAATTTATATTTTATTGGTGTTCAATTTGCCAACATACAGAATAACACCCAGTGTTCATCCCGTCAAGTGCCCACCTCAGTGCCCGCCACCCAGTCACCCCCACCCCCGCCCTCCTCCCCTTCCACCACCCCTAGTTCGTTTCCCAGAGTTAGGAGTCTACTGGACCACTTTCTTATACTATACACAAAAATAAACTCAAAATGGATTAAAAACCTACATGTAATACCTGAAACCATAAAACTCCTAAAGGAAAATATAGACAATAAACTCTTTACTGGTCTTAGCAACATTTTTCTAGATATGCCTCTGCAGGTAAGGAAAATAAATGCAAAAATAAAACTATTGGAACTACACAAGAATTAGGGACTGCTCAATGGGAGAAATTTATAAACTATATATCCAATAAGGGGTTAGTATCCAAAATACACAGAAAACTTATACACCTCAACACCAAAAAATCCCAGATAATCCAGTTAAAAAATGGGTAGAGGACCTGAATGGACGTTTTTCCAAAAAAGATATATAAATGGCTAACAGACATATGAAAAGATGCTCAATATCACTAATCATCCGGGAAATATAAATCAAAACTACAAATAAGATACCATCTTATACCAATCAGAATGGCTAAAACAAAAAGACAAGAAATAACAAGTGTTGGTGAGGATGTGGAGAAAAAGGAACATGTGTGTACTCTTGGTGGAATGTAAACTGTGCAACCACTGTGGAAAACAGTATGGAGGTTCCTCAAAATATTAAAAATGGAAACAGCATATGATCCAGTAATTCCACTTTTGGATATTTAACTAAAGAAAACACTAATTCAAAAATATATATGCATTCCTATGTTTATTGCAGCATTATTTATAACAGACAATATAGTATCAATATAATACTTAGGAAAACAACCTAAGTATCCATTGATGGATGAATGGGTAAAGAATATGTGGCATATATGGGACAGCTCAGTTGGTTAAGCAGCCAACTCTAGGTTTTGGCTCAGGTCATGAACTCAGGGTCATGAGATGAAGCTCCAAGTTGAGCTCCGTGCTTGGTATAGAGTCTGCTAGGGATTCTCTGCCTCTCCCTTGTCCCTCTCCCACTTAGGTTTTATCTCTCTCCCTGAAATAAATAAAATCTTTGAATAAATAAATGTGTGATATATACACAACAGAATATTATTCAGCCATAAAAAATGAGATCTTGCCATCTGAGACAACATGGATAGACCTAGTGGGTATTATGCTAAATGAAATAAGTCAGACTGAGATAGAAAAATACCGTATTATTTCATTTATATAAGGAATTTAAAATATAAAACAAGTGAACAAATAAACAAAAAAGCAGAAATAAACCCATAAACACAGAGAACAGACTTATGGTTGTCAGAAGGGAGTGGGGGAGGAATAGATAGGTAAACCATGTGAAGAGGAATGGGAGATACAGGCCTCCAGTTATGGAATGAATAAATCAAAGGGATAAAAGGCACAGCATAGGGAATATAGCCAGTTGTATTGTAATAGCTCAGTATGGTGACAGATGGTAACTACACATGCAGTATGCATGGCATAACAGACTGGTCAAATCACTATGTGTACACAAGAAACTAATGCAACAGTGTATGTCAACTATACTTCAACTAAAAAAAAATAAATGACAACTGATGAGTAAAATCATGCTACTTAAAAATATGTACTATAGGCACTCTGTAAATGTTAACTGATATGAAAAAATGAGTATATTCAAAAGACTGTACTAAAGGCTCTGAACTCTGAAAGCAATTCCAGAACTCCTGTGGACATTGATGCAATAAATATGTATCATACCAAAAGAATCTCTTTTAACCTGACAACTAATTTTTATGGACTCAGTGAACCATTACTACTTATTGAGTACCCATTCTGTGCCAAGCACAAAGATATAAAAAAAAAAAAAAACAACTAAAGTTCTAGTGTATTTTACACACACAAAAATCCAGCTAGCTCCCTCATATTTTTTAGGGAAGCAATATTTCTTCTTTTTTTTTTTTTTTTTAATTTTTTTTTTTTATTTATTTATGATAGTCACACACAGAGAGAGAGAGAGGGAGGCAGAGACACAGGCAGAGGGAGAAGCAGGCTCCATGCACCGGGAGCCCGACGTGGGATTCGATCCCGGTTCTCCAGGATCACGCCCTGGGCCAAAGGCAGGCGCCAAACCGCTGCGCCACCCAGGGATCCCCGGGAAGCAATATTTCTTAATGAGAAAATATTACAGAAAATTCTCCTGTGCTGTAAGTTTCTAAAAGACATACTAACAGGGCCTAGGTCTTCAGTGGGGATAGTCAGAAGGAACTCAAAGAAAAAGTTCTAAAAACAATGATCTATAATTTATACACTCTCAGGGACTTTCAGGAAGAGAAATTTCATGCTTTATATATTTAACATGTAATAACTACTATGTATAGAATTTGTGGGAATATGAGATTCCTGGGTAGAAGATGCTACAGTAGTAGTTCAAAGTCTGAACAAAGATGATAGCTTTGTCTGCCATCAAAAATGCAGCTTTACTCTATCTATTAAGGGGTATGTTTGAAGCTGTGCTATTTCCTAGATCTCTATATGATAATATCCTCAAAAGAGAAGACTAGGTTTTTAAGAACTGCAGATTTTTCTTCTTTATTTCCACAGATGTCTGCTTCTATTTTGAGCCACTCTTCCTCTTATTCGTATGGAATAAACTCAATCATAATGTTCCTTTGCCTTCAGTTTTTGTTTATTTAATTAAGATGATTTTCTACATGAGTAATTATAAAGGCCATAATTATACTATCAAGTTTCTGCCAAAGTAACAATCTAAGGTTAACACTTGGCAATATTTAAATCTAAAACAATATAAAAACCCTGAGTATATGAATAAGGTGGATTTAATCAGGCTATTTCCTCTGGAGTGTAAAAGAACATTCTAGCTGTCATTGTTTATTATTATATACTATTTTAAAGAGAAATAGTTTATAAGCTATTATAAATAGTAGATGGCTGTGCCAAACCAAGATCCTTCTGAATTTATAAAGGCAGCAGCTATTATAAAACCAGGAAAGATAATATGACAATAGAGTAAAATAGCATAAGCAAGGTATACATTAGCAGGTAATATTTATGGTTAAGATATTTTGGGATAGCAGAATCAGAAAATTGTGGGAGTCAAAAGAGATTCCTTAGAATTTTCTCTTTCATTTAGATGGGAACATATGTGCATACTTATTCTAGTTAAATTAAGAGCACTCTTTGTTTTTCAGTCTCTCTTGGAGTTAGAGATTTTACCATCCTCTTTGGTCATCCATACTGGGTTTACATTACATTTAAGTCTATTTCTCTTCTTCTGTCCTAAAGACAGAGAACTGACAACTATCCTTTCTGCAGCAAGAGCCTTCCTACACTTGAAGATAACATTTAATCACTCATCAGCCTTATTATCTCCAGAAAATGAAAGAAGATCAAAATAATTTTTAAAAGATGTCAGAGGATATGATTTAATGTTACCCACACATAACATTCAAAAACCTGAAGCCAGTGAGGGAAGAGGAAAGGAATAATCAAGAATAAAGGAACAGCAGACCAGATTACATAGGAAATAAAGGCTATAAGGAGAGAATAAAATAATAGATCCATGATGGGCTTCAAAAATACGATTTGAGTGCTTATATATACAAGGCACTGTGCAGAGTACTTTATATATGCGTTGTTGATATCATCATCTTCATCCTATTAGCTAACACTTAATGTGCACTTTGCATCAGGCATCATTCTATGTACTTTTCATATATGAACTCATGCAATCTTCGTGACATCTTAAGGGTAGGATTATTCCCATATTTCAGAAAAGGAACTAAAACATAGGTTTATAAAAACTTCAAATTCTTGGTGCATTCTATAAGGGACATCAAAACGTCTCTAACAAATGAGAAAACTTGAGTACCACAGATTAAATAACATAATAAAAATAGTTGTTAAGTGACAGAGCTGGGATTTTAAACCATGAATTATCTGATTCCAAAGTTCTTTTTGACTACATGTTTAACTTGAGAGAAGAAAGAAAATAACAACAATAAGCACAGTAAGAACATATTACATACCAGGCACTGTTCAAAGTGTTCAGTATTAACATATTGAACCCTTATAATAAGCCTATGAAAATAGGTACTATTATTATTCCCATTTCACGGTTGAGAAAACCAAGGTACATGATCCTTATCTATCTGGGTCATTCAGCTGCTAACTAGGGCATTGGGACTCATATTCATGAAGTCCAGTTCCAGGGCTGTGCTCTTACCACAACACTATACTGTCCCTTGTAATTAATATATATAAGGGGAGCAAATGTTTGCAATACTGATGAGAATAGTCTCACAGGTAAATAGTCTCACAGTACACTGGCACTACTCCATAGCTAACATTTATTGAGCATTTACTAAATACTTCTGGGGGAAACTGGGATGGGCCACCCAGATATTCCTTTAGGAATGAAGGACTTATTTCACCAGCTAATGGGAGACCTGAGAGAAGATGGCCCTCAGTTGAAAAAACTTACCTGTAGCTCTCAGTTGAAAAAACTTACCTGTAGGATTGGCTGAGGTCTTTGCTGGGAATGCACTACAACTCATTTTCCAGAGGTGCTGATCCCAAGAGTACTCCCTAATAAATGGTAAACATCCTGAATGCTCATCTCCATGTAACTCAACCTGTAACAAACTTTGTATAATCTCTTGTAATTCTGATCATCATATGAATCAGGTGTTATTACCCTCACATACTTATTTTACAAATGAAGACACTGAGGCTTAACTTGCCAGAGATCACAGAGTTGGTCAAGGTTGGAAACAGAATTTGAACTGAGACTAATTCTGGACACTCAACTTCTACATGATTTTATATAAGAGAAAAGTTTCAGTAATTCAGACTTATTATTAGTTCAACATATATTTAATACTGAAGAAAAAGAGGCACTCTGAAAGACATTGACATCTTGAGGGAAAAGAAATCTAACATTTTGTTTAAAGCATAGGTAACAATCATGGAAGTAAGTAGCATGACCTTGAAATACAAACCAGGTGGCCTGAAAAGGAAGCCTAGTCAAGAAAATACCTGAACAATTTTTCCTCTATGCTTTCTACAAGTTATTTCTTGGGAAAACAGAACTGAGGACAAAGAAAAGTTCCCATTTGATATGGGAGAGAAAAATGTTCAATTAAAAATAAACTCTCGCACATTAAATTATCTTACATTCAAAGAGAAAAGGCTTCACTCTCCAATATGCAACATTTACCATCTGATACATCTATCCAGCATCTTTTCTCATTAAAGAGAAGCTGAAAACATAAAATGACAGCATATGGTTCTGACTTCAATGAAAAGTTATAGGATCTGATATCTGTCCACAATAGTCTAAGAGACATGGGATAGTGTTAAATGAAGGGGTGGAGAAAGGGAGTTGAGGAAGCACAGAGCCACAGCTTTTGCCTGAGCTAGCCTATACAACTACAGATTTTCTCCAGTGTTGTAAATTTCCAGGCACTATTACCATCTTAATTTTCTCACATTTTCCAGATGAGATTCAAGAGATAAACAAATCCCTTGACTCAGATGGAAGCTTAAATTGTGGACTCCACTTTTAAAAATTATACCTCTTTTTTTCTGGGCATAGATAATTTCCTCCATTTCCAACAGAGGGAAGGGAAAAATTGCAACTAAAAAAAACCCTTACAAATATTAAATTTATCCTTTCAGTACTCATATGTCCTGGTGCATTCTTGATTTCACTTAAAACCAAAAGTAAACCTAAAATATACCCAGAACATAAGAGGACCTGAAAAACCAAGTTCAGAGAAAATGGGATGCAGTTAGCAAAGATTACATGCATCAGTGAACTGTACTAAATTGAACACTTTTAAATGCCAGAGATTTTCTCTATGAAACTGGGGGGGTTTGAAAGAAAAATCAATAATGTTGGAAAAGAGAAACCTTCTTCACACATCTCTAATTAGTCATAGCAGAATCTGGTGGATTTCCATATTACAACTGGATCAAACTTCTGAAACTGGTTTTGATCCCAGACTCACTCAGTACATCTTCCAGGAGAAGTTCCACTCAAGACAATCAAAGGCTTTTCAACCTTGAATGATCCTCAAGATCACGCTTTCAGTCTGCATCCATCCTACATTATGTTCTGCGGCTGTCTAATGTTGCCTACAGCAAATCTCCCTGGAATTACCCTGAAAGAGCTCCATTTATAAAAACAGGCAAAGGATCTTCAAACTGTTCAGCTTCAACTTTAGCTCGAGCTTTCAAAATCTATAATAATAAGTAAAACCAGGCATAAAGAGGCAAAGTTCTTCAGATCTTTTATTTTTTTTAACAAATCAAATAAATATTGGCCATATTGTTTATATTTAGAGCATGAACTCCTCTGTAAAGTCCCTGTTCAAGTCTAATAATGGACTAGGTAAAGGGTTTCTGTATTTTTCTGAATAATCAATACCAAAGCCACTGATGCAAATTTATTTGAACCCCAGGGAACACATCCTTTGAAGTTCTGGGAAAATTTTAAATATAGTGTACAAATCAATAAGTGGACAAAAACATCTCTTTCAATGTGTTCATTTTTATTTGGAGAGGAAATATTTATCTTTAAATGTAATCTCTCTTTCATTCCATCTGTGAACCCTTTACCCAAATCATTTATTCTACAAAATAAACTCATGACAGTCAGTTGACCTTAAATTTTTTTTTTTTTTTTTTTTTTTTTTTTAACCAGAAGTGGTGTAGTTGTCACCTTTCTGAATGGGATGATTTCTCAAGCCCAAAACATAGTATTCCTCTTTCCACCCTCTTGTAATGCTATTCTACTTTGCTCTCTTCCCAACCACTTCGCATCCAGTTTTGGAGCCTCAATAACCAGAATGGTTTGAGGGCATTTCTAGAAGGGATTCAACTGGCCTGGTTTCGTGGTATGCGCTGTTTCGAATAGGATACATCTAGGAGATTAAAAATATATTTTTTCATTACTGCCTATTTTCACAGTCCACTGAGCAAAAATACAAAGCAATTTTTTTTTCCTCTCCCCATTCTCCCCTTTTCCTTCGTTCTCTTTCTTCCCCTGTGGAGTTCAAATTAAAGAAAGGTGAAAATTGAAGCTGTTGTAGGCAAGGCGATTGCAACATGCATATTTGATTTTTATGATGGATCTAAATTGCTGAATAAGGCCATGGAACAAAGGGAGACTGCAGCTTCCTGCCCATCACAAGCAGCCACTGAATGCAGAACAAAAGCTTCGGCCATTAGGGGCTCAGCAGGGAGACACATTATATAAATGACTTTGTCTTTTCTGCCCCCTCCCCCCTACTGGGTGCACTGGACAGGGATGGGTGTGTGTGTGCCTGTGTGTATGTGTGTGTTATGATTTGCCAGGGCAAGAGATAAGAAATTCTGGGAGCAGCAATAGGAATAGAAATGTACAGCACATTATGATCCCAAAAGGCCATGCTTTACTCTTTGGACCAGTGTAGCTCCCAGTGCTGTAGTAAGAGCGCCACCTAAGACAACCACTCCCCTAAAGAAACTTGGCATCTTTTCAGAGTAACCTATAGCTTTTCTTTTTACTGTTCTTGTTTCTTTCATCAGGAATGATAAAGCATAAAGAAAAAACGTGGAAAAAATATGAAGGCCTAGTATTCCAAGGTAATTGCCAGACCTGCTTAAAGAACAAATTGACCTACCACACAGTTCATTGTGGCACTGGTTTCCTCAGAAACTACTACTCTTAATTCCTTCTTCTAGACTCACGGCTTTTCTTTTGGCAGGAAGAGAAATATAAACCAATAACAATCCTAACCTATCATATAGTGAAGTCAACCGACTTTTAAGAGGTCCCCTGTGGTGGTGACTTGAATAGGTGCTACTGTTCTATCTGGCTTGAAACATCAGCAGTTCTGCACAAACACACTCAGCAATCTTTGCATCTAATTTGTTTTGTAGAAGGACTTTAGTATGCTTCACAAAAATTGATTATTTTACTAGTTCTAATATCACTGAAACAGGTAGGAAATAAGAGGCTCTAACTTCAAGTTTAGAATGGTTAAGTACATTGAAGGTGACACACTGAATTGCAGCAAGACTAAATGAAACCCAGGTCACTGGATGCTCACTTCAGTTCTATCACTACAAGTTTCATACAAATTGTAGGAAGATGCTCTAACAGTCCTCCAACTGTCTGAGGGATAGTAGAGAAGGTAGTCCCATTGTGGACCAAAATAAATGAAAATCACTGTCATGTGGGATCCCTGGGTGGCGCAGCGGTTTGGCGCCTGCCTTTGGCCCAGGGCGCGATCCTGGAGACCCGGGATTGAATCCCACATCAGGCTCCCGGTGCATGGAGCCTGCTTCTCCCTCTGCCTCTCTCTCTCTCTCTCTCTCTCTCTGTGACTATCATAAA
Organism: Canis lupus familiaris; assembly: GCF_011100685.1. Lineage (NCBI taxonomy): Eukaryota > Metazoa > Chordata > Mammalia > Carnivora > Canidae > Canis > Canis lupus. The sequence goes on along the minus strand of NC_049226.1, from coordinate 78,955,010 downwards.
TAAATAAAAATTTAAAGAAAAAAACCACCTCTTTAAAAAAAAAAAAGAAAAAAGAAAATCACTGTCATGTGCTGCAGAATCCCCACTAAGGGTTCTTAGAACGTCCCAAAGACAAATTCAACATATGAATATATACAACCTTAAGTAACCTAAGGGTGAGTGAATTGTGTAAAGCCAGCTAAGTGAAATACTATGAGACAACTGCCACTTGTCACATACCATCATTATTCTGTCTTAAAATGGGCAATTCATGTAAAATAAGGTAGACTCTTATGATTTATATGAAAGCTGAGAAGTCTTAAGAGACAAAGCATGTTGTCACCGTAGAGTAATTCATTTCTGAGCTACAGAGGTCATCAAGCTTTTCACTAGTTCTTTTGGATCTACTTTAAGATAGTTAAATCCCTTTTTGGTGAGTGGGAAAAGGTCTCTCAATGAAGACTGCTTAGATAGAATTGAGATTTATGTTTATCAATAGTTTTAAGCAACAGGGCTGAATAGATGGTTAAGGGAAGTCCTTAATGGCCTGAGGTATGTGGATGAGAACCAGGATGGATAAAAAAGCAGAAAGACGAGTATAGTAGAAAAGACTGCTGTATAGTCATTCACTTCTTTATCGGAATCTTTTCTGGATCTTTTATCCAGGTGTCAAATATTCACTAAGGGCCTACAACAATTCCATGAACTATAGACTGACAGTAAGGCACTATCCCTGCCCTAAATAAAATCTTATGTGTGGCTGGGGTTGTGAAGATATTATATAATTATACAAATATCAATATACGTTAGTATATGGCAAGAGACAAGAAGAGAAAGTGCAGAATTCTACAAGAATGTTAACTAGGAGGAACTACTTCATCTAGAGGAAGTCAGGGATGGCTTTAATGACCAAGAAACATTTAAGCTAAGACAAATATATGAGAAAAAATATATGTACTCTAACCAACTACATTTCACCTTCTGAGATGTCTCAAAGTATCAATTAAAAATGACAATCAAGGAAATTATGTTTAAGTTCTTATTACTTTGCTTAAAAGTAAAGCAAAACACCAATTTGGCTATAAATGCTTTAGGTAATTAAAATTCAATTATTCCAGAGTAAAAGCCAAAGGCAACACTGGCTAGAGCTGCAGGGTTTAACACAGTAGATACTAGCCATACATGGCAACCTCAATTTCAACTGATTAAAATTTAGATTCCTTAGCTACACTAGCCACACATGGTTCAGAAGTCACCATATTAGACACTGCAGCTAAAGACTATTAGAATTAAATAAAATTAAACATTCAGTTCCTCCATTATACTAACCATATTCTGAGTGTTCAGTTTCAAGTGAGTAATGGTTAACACAGTGGGCAGCAGATAAGAACATTTCCATCACTGTAGAAAGTGCTAATGGAGAGCACTGCATTACTATCTGGCGCCTTGTTGCCTCCCTAACCTCATTTTACATTGCTCTTGCCTTACTTATGCCACTTTAGCCACGCTGGAATCTTTACTGCTCTGAGTATACTCAGCATGACCCAGCCTCAGGGCCTTTGCAGAGTTTGGTCCCTACTTTCCTCTTCAGCCCCATGCTGTATGAGAGTCTCCAGCTGGTTTATCCATCCTGAGCTGTGCCAGCCTTCTTTCTATTTCCCTTATTCTCAAGGTCTTTATTGTCTCAGGGCTTTTCATATATTAGTACCTTCCTTTGTAAGGCTCCTCCTTCCCTACTTTAACTTTCCTTCAAATATTAGCTTACTTATTATTTTATCAGAGAAGCCTTTTCTGATTAGGTCAAATTTTCCTTGTACAAACTCACATCCCTATCTTGCATAATGCTTTTTACAATAGCACATTTACATTTATTTGTCATTTTTTATTCATAAAACTCTCCTCTGATCAACTGACAGCTCCATGAGGGCAGGGATCATATCTGTTTCTGACCACCACTATATTTTCAAAAGGTAGCAGAATGCATGGAACAAAATAGGACATAAACATAATAATATTTATAATTATGAAAGAATGAATAGATGCTATAGAAAAAATAGCCAATGGTCAGTTTAAAAAATATATATATTGTACTGCTTCTTCAATGCATGTCAAGTGCCCAAATACACAGTGAGCAAAACAGAATGACAGGGATTGTAATAATTTCAGAGGTAGGATATATTTGTTTCAGATAGATAAAAAGTACTGTTCACCCAATGGATAACAGAATCATAGGTATAATTTGCATTCGTTTTGCTTATCTGAATTGTCTAATATTTCTCCATAGTCATGTATTGGTTATAAGAATATTATCTTTAATTGCAATGTCCAAAGTTATTCTGCTCCAGTGCAGCAGAAAACCAAAATACATGGGAGGCACAGTGGTTAAAGGGGTGCTTTTTTTTTTTTCCTACCAGACAAGCCAGAGTTGAATTCCTGTCTCCTGTTCTTTTGCTGGTGACCTTGAGCATATATACTCACCTCTCTAAACCTCATCTTTCAAATGAGATAGTAATATTCACTATAGTAGGTGGTTGTGAAGGTTCAATGAGACAATGGATATAAAACATTCAATAAATGGTAGCTTAAAATCTACATGCCAAAATGACCATATTTAAAGTGTAGGTGTACATAAACCTCAATAACTCTCTGTTATTAATCGTTAATTTGAAAGTAAAAGATTTTAGGTCATAGATTCTAAGTTTGTCTTCTCATGCTAGATTTCCTCCTAAGATTACACTATCTTTCTTTTGAAAGTGGCTGCTCCACATACTCTAGAAATTGAAGTTAGTTCCAAGGAATTAAATTCATTCACTTATTCAACAAATATTTTTGTATGCCTTCTGTATAACAGGCATTGCTGTGTTAGGGATAATATGGTTAGCCAAACAGATATTAATATATCTCTTTCAATCTTAATAGCCTATGTGATTCTGGGCAAGCATCTAAGATAAAAACTTAGTTACCAACTGTTACATAAACTATTTGCATTAATCCAGTAAGAATATATTTGAATAAATGACTTAACAAGTGCTTTTTATAGATGTGTGAAAAGTACTTTTATAAAGATATTCTCTTAGCACTGTTTATACTATTGAATATTCAAATGCCTAATAATGTATTAGTTATATTAATGGTAATAAATTCACAAAATAGAATACTATGTAACTATTAAAAATGCAGTGGTAGAAGCATTGTAAACATCTTCCTATACCAGTAGGAACATGTTGGTAAGTTTAAAACGTTTCAAAATTGTGTGCTTCATAAGAATCTATATAAAAATTATGTTTATACAAGCAAAAAAGACCTGAAGGACATTAAAATATTATTTTCTCTATCAGTTGTTCATAATGTGACTAAATATTAGAGTCAACATGGCAGGGCACCTGGATGGCTCAGTTAGGTACCTGCCTTTGGCTAAAGTCATGATCCTGGGGGTCCTGGGATTGAGTCCCACATTGGGCTTCCTGCTCAGTGGGGAGCCTGCTTTTCCCTTTCCTACTCCCTCTGCTTGTGCTCTCTCAAATAAATAAATATTTTCTTAAGTGGCAATTTAAAAAATATAGAGGCAAAGACACAATTAGAAATTATGATTTAAATAATCCTCCAACAGGCCCAAAGCATCAATATTTAAAGAATGCATACTTGACAATTCCAGTGTACATTTAGGATTGAGAAACATTTTTTCCTAACTATTGGGACACTATTTTACTTTGTTATCTGTTTTTCTAAATTATATACACAAGTATCATATATTCTTTATACAGTAAAAAAATTATGCCACAATGTAGAGCCCTGTTAATATTACTATATGTTGCCAAATGGTGAAGTAGGATATATGGTAATGTCTCCCAACTTTTTAATTCCTGAATTTAGTTAGTTATGCCTTCTTTTATTTTTAATGATGAGTTCTGTCTGGGAATAAGTATCAATTTTATTTCAAAGAAACTACTTTTGGCTTGTTGATTTGTTGAATATTTATTATTTCATTAATTACTATTCTTAGTTTTTTCCTTCTAGTTTCTTTTCGTTTGAATTTGTTGTTTTTTCTTCCTTCCTCAGATAGTTGCTCAAATCACTTTTTCAGCTTTCCGTCTTTTCTAACATGTGAATCTAAAGCCAAAATTTTCTCTGTAAGCTTGTTTTAGCTATACACCTACAAGTTTTAATATATAGTATTTTCATCAGTATTTAAAAATATTTTCTATTTTTCTTTTTTTTCCCTTGAGGCATGAGATATTTAATGTTCTATCTTTAAATTTACAAATATATAGGGATTTTCTAATTATCTTTATGTTATTCTTTTGTAATCTAATTCCATGATGATCTGAGAAAATATGATTTCAATCCTTTGAAATTTGATAATTTCTTTATGGATGAACTATAGTCAAATATTTAAAATGTTCTGTATGTACTCAATAATAAAGGGCATTAAGTAGTTTTAATATTCATTTTGAAGTTTTACATACAAGATAAGTAAATCAAGCTTGTTAATTGGGTTAAAATTTTCCTTCTATTAATTTCTGTCTGCTTGTTGTAAAAGTCATTGAGAATGGTAAGTTAAAATCTGTGATCATTAATTTTCATATTTCTCCTTTTTTAAGATTTTATTTATTTATTCATGAGAGACACAGAGAGAGAGGCAAAGACACAGGTAGAGAGAGAAGCAGGCTCCATGCACAGAGCCCAATGTGGCACTTGATCCTGTGACTCTGGGATCACACCCTGAGCCAAAGGCAGACGCTCAACTGCTGAGCCACCCAGGTGCCCCATATTTCTTCTTTTTGAATTGTAAATTTTTGTTTTCTATATTTTGAGGCTAATTATTAGGTACATATATATTCAGAATTATTTTTGCTTACAGGTAAATTAAGTATTTTGTCAAGAAACATCACTGTTTATCTCTAATTTTTTTTTAATTTTTATTTATTTGTGATAGTCACAGAGAGAGAGAGAGAGAATGAGGCAGAGACACAGGCAGAGGGAGAAGCAGGCTCCATGCACCGGGAGCCCGACGTGGGATTCGATCCCGGGTCTCCAGGATCGCGCCCTGGGCCAAAGGCAGGCGCCAAACCGCTGCGCCACCCAGGGATCCCTATCTCTAATTTTTTTAATGACAACTTTGAGCATAGCTTTCTCATACTTGTTTTGGTTAGTGTTTAAATGATTTGGTACATTGTATTATTGACCATAGTTCTTCACCCCTTCATTTTCTGTGTCCTTTGCCATGTGACTACTGTTCCTTCTTCTAGAGATAGAATACCTTTCTGAGCTTTGACTTTGGATTAAGTCACATTACTTATTTTAGCCTTGAGATGTTAGTAGCTATAGTGCATACAGAATCTTGAAATGTGTTTGTTCAACTGAACTTGCCCACGCATCTGACATTACTGTAAGAATGTGCCCTAACTACATAGGTGGGAAATAGAGTAGACTTAGACCTAAATTCCGGTTTGGAGTCTAGACCAGCTCATTCTAAGATATATAAAAAAGAATAAATTATTTTGTTTTAAGCTACTGAATTAGAGACATTACTATAGCAAAAGTGAACAGCTATAGAAGAAGTAAGCTGTAAGCAGGGTGCTCCAATAGCAAAAAACTAAAATACATAATAGTTTAGAACCAGGAAGCAGGTATTGAGGAGACTCTAATAGGAAGCTGGAAAAATGGCAGGGAAAAAGAAATCAGAAAAATTATGATTCATATAATGGCAAACAGTTGGCAAAAATGTTGCATGGGATAATCTAGCAGAAAATAATTTAATAAACTTACAGAACTGGGGGAGGAGATTTTGAGGAAAAATGTTAAATGCACAAACTATTTCATTTGGTAAGATTCTACAAGAAAGAGATGACTTGAGAAAAGGCATGATCCATTTGCAGGCAAAATTAAAGAGATTATAAATTGCCCAGACATTTCAGATTGGAAAATAAAACATTCTCATCTAATAAAAGCCCTAGCCATTAAGAAACAGCTTGAGAAAAAAAAAAAAAAAAAAAAAGAAACAGCTTGAGGGAAAAGACTAAACCTAGGGCATTGGGTAAAGACCAGATCAAGGATAATGGCTATTGAACATTTTCTTAAGAGCTCTGGAAGAATTAAGATGGTACCTTGCCTATCAACAACAAAGGTAAACAAGTTAATTTCTAGAAATACAAAAGGCATAGTCCCACAAAAGTGTGACATCCCCCAAGTATCTGTAATTTAAGTGTAGAGAGAAGGGCAAGTCTCAAATAGAATCAGGGGTTTGGTTTTGGCATACAGAGTTGATTAGAATCAAATATGAAATCCCCGTTTTTTAAGAGAGATGAATCAGTAGAAGCACTGCCCACTTGGAACAAAAGAAATTGTGATATTTTGAGGCAAAAAAGACTTCTGGATACCATTACACACCTTTTAGAATGGAAAAAATCCAAATCAGTGGCAACATCAAATGCTGGTTAGGAGGTAGAGTAACAAGAATTCTCAGTCATTACTGGTGGGAATACAAAACGGGACAGCTACTTTGGAAGACGGGTTAGCAGGTTCCTACAAAACTAAACATACTCTTACCATATGACCCAGTAATCAAACACACTGGTATTTACTGAAAGGACTTACAAACCCATGTCCACACAAAAATCTGTAACATGGATATTTATAGCAGCTGTATTAATAACTGCTAAAACCTGGAAACAACCAAGATGCCCTTCAGTAAGTGAGTACTTTGGTACCTCAACATAATGGATTATTATTCAGCACTAAAAAGAAATGAGCTATCAAGTCAAGAAAAGACATTTAAGGAAGAGCCTTAAATGCATATCACCAAGTAAAAAAAGGCAATCTGCAAAGGCTTCATACATGACGCATGATTCTAACTATATGATATACTAGAAAAGGCAAAATTATGGAGACAGCAATAATATCAGAGGTAGCCAGGGGTTGGGAGAAGGAAGGGATGAATATGTGGAGCATAGAGGACTGTTAGGGCAGTGAAAATACTCCATATGATACTATAATGGTGGATAAATATTATACACTTGTCCAAACTCCCAAAATGTACATCAAGAGTGAAATCTAATGTAAATTATAGACTTTAGGTGATAATGTGTCAGGGCAGGTTCATCAACTATAACAAATGTACCATTTTGGTGGGGGGAGGGATTTTGACAATGGAGGAGATTAGGAGATATGCAGACAATGGGTATAGGAGAACTCTGTACCTTCCTCTCAATCTTTTTGTGAAGCCAAAAAAAAAAGAAAAAAGGACTTCTGGGGCAGAGGATTCTAGGAAGATGGTAGAGTAGGAAACATTAACTCATCAGAAATCTGTCTCCTCACCTAGACAACTATTGCACCAATGGAATCTGTCTGATGTAACTATTTTGGAACTCTGGAGTCTATCTGAAGGCTTGTAGCTAGGTTTCCAGGGAAGTCTTGGACAGTAAACAGTGATAATCTCTGGGAGCTCTTAATACAGCATCAGCTCCTCACCCCCCACTCCCTAGCCTCATGGCAAGCAACTGTGTACACGATCCTGAAGCAGTTGGTATGCAGCCTGTGAGAATCAAGTGTGAAACCAGACCTTTTCCTTTAAATATTTGGGGATCTGGGCTCTGACTGCTGATTGCTTCTCCTGACAGTGGAAGGAGAGATACAGAGCCAGGCAGCTGTTACTTTAAGTTCATCTACCTCCATCCAAAGTGACTTCCAGGAGATTTAAAGGCTTCACACACGTTTTATCCTCCTGCCTCATTAATGTTTATGTTTTTCTTCTTTTGGAAGCCAGATATTTAAGAAGTAGGATATTGGAAAGCAACTGCATATATAGGGGATTTAGAAAGTCATGGCAAAGGCCCAAAGAAAGGAGAAAGCATAGAATAGATCTAGAAAGACCTTAAGTTTACATCTCAGGCAGATCCTCAGCACAGAATCAGGCTACGAGAACAATAAAAAACAATGACAACAACAAAAACAGCATATGGTGGCAAAGAGGGAAAATATGCTTTTGAGCTGCTACATTATATGATTCAGTTTTTGTCTAGTTTTTACATAAAAAATCAAAAGGCATACAAAGAATCAGAATAGTATTTCCCAAAGAAAAACATTAACAGAATACATCACATTAACAGAATGAAGGAAAAAAATTACATGACTATCTCAACTGATGTAGAAAGAGCATTTGACACAATTCAATACCTTTTCATGATAAAAACACTCAATAAACTAGGAATGGAAGGAAAACACCTCAACATAATAAAAGCCACATATGAAAAACACACAGCTAACATTATCCTCAAAGGTCAAAGGCTTGTTTGGAATGAGACAAGGATGTCTATTTTTGCAACTTCCATTCAGCATAGTACTCTAAATTCTAGGCAGAGCAATTAAGCAAGGCATCCAACTTGGAAAGAAGTAAATTTATCTCTTTGCAGATGATAAGATCTTATATGTAGAAAGCCCTAAAAAATTGGACAAAAACTTTTTAGAATAAGCAAACTGAGCAAAATAGCATGATACAAAATCAACACTCGAACAACTGCATTTGTATACATTAACAACAAGCAACCTGAAAAGGAAATTAAGATAATTCCATTGACAATCCCATCCAAAAGAATAAGATACTTAGAAATTTCAACCAAAAAGGTAAAAGATTTGTACAGTGAAAACTACAAAACATTGGTGAAGGAAATTAAAAATTACTTAAGTAGAAGAATAGGCTATTGTGGATACTATTTAATACTGTTATGATGTCAGTGCTAACCACGGTGATCTACAAATCTGATTAAATCCCCACTGAAATTCCCATGATGCTTTCTGCAGAAATAGAAAAATCCATCCTAAAATCTGTATGAAATCTCATGGGACCCCTAATAGCCAAAAACAATCCTGAAAAAGAATGAAGTTAGAGGACTCACACTTATGATTTCAAAACTTACCAAAGCTATAGTAATCAAAACAGTATGGTGCAGGCATAAAAACAGATAAACAAATGGAATAAAGAGCCCAGATATAAACCCTTGTATACATGGTTGCTATGGACTGAATTGTGTCCCCCCCCCCCCCCCCCCCCCCCCCCCGCACTCCACAATTCATATTTTAAAACCCTAATTACCCATGTGACTGTGCTGGAGATACTTTAAAGAGTGATTAAGGTTAAATGAAGTGACAAAAATGGATCCCTGATCTGTAGACCTAGGGCCCTTACAAGAAAGGAAGAGACACTAAAGGTCTCTCTCTCTCTCTGCCATGTGATAACACAGCAAAAAGCAGCCCTTTGCAAGTCAAAAAGAGAGCTCCTACCAGAATCCAACTATGTTAACACCCGGATACTGGACTTCTACCCTCTAGAACTGTGCTAAATTGATTTCTGTTGTTTAAGCCACATTTAAAACTTAACCCAAAATGGATCAAAGAAACATAAGAACTAAAATTATAAAACTCTTAGAGGAAACATAGGACAAAAATGTTACAAAACTGGGTTTGGTAAAGATTTCTTGGAATGATGCTTAAGGCACAGGCAATAAAAAGCAAAACTGGACTTAATGAAAATTAAAAACATGCATCAAAGGACACTATCAATAGAATAAAACTATAACCCACAGGAGAAAATATCTGAAAATCACATATCCAATAGGAATTAAAATCAGAATATACAGTGTCCTCATATATTATTCTTATTGTGAAATCTGCGTCTAAAACCCCCATCATCTAAATCACCTGTATAAGTCTCTTTGTATTGGGTGTTGTTTCTCTTGTTTTTTTTATCATGCAGTTTTATCTTTTGTGCCTATTTTCTATTTTGACTGAACACCAGTAAGTGTTCCTCTATAGAAATTTCTGGGAGTGGATAACTCCAGTAGTAATTCTGTATTACCTAAACCAGATCAAGATTTGAAATTATTTAAAATTGGTTTTCAGGGGCATCTCAGTGACTCAGTCAGTTAAGCATCTGCTTTGGGCTCAGGTCATGATCCCAGGATCCTGGGATGTCAGGCTCCCTGCTCAGCAGAGAGTCTGCTCCTCCCTCTCCCTTTGCTGCTCCCCCTGCTTGTGCCCTCTGTGTCAAATAAATAAATAAAATCTCTTTAAAAATAAATAAAATTGGTTTTCAGTCTCTGGCTAGGCTGGTCTATTTCAGGTTCATCCTTCCTCTGAGATTTTATCAGGTATTATCCCCCTCTTTGGGGGCCTTGAACTCTAGTTTTTCCCACAGACTTCATGATTGTGAGTATCGCAGGCTTTTAGCCATCTTTATTGGAAATGGCAGATACTCAGATCTACAAGAAATGGCAGAAACCTCTAAGGGAAAAACACCTCTAAATGCCAGACTCATCTCTCTTGAATGTCCTCCTAGTTGGTCTCATAGGTTCTCACTATACTGTTAGTTACAAGGCCTCAAACAGATTTTTGTTTCTATTTCAAAAAAACCACTTTCCTAATTGCTCTCAGTAGGAGAGATGGTTCAAATTGCTTAGTTTAACATTATTACTAGAAGCTAAACTCCATACTCACTTACTTTTTAAAAGGATATTTATTTGTCAAAGTAAACTTCCATAAACTGGCCTGCAGATCATTTATATAAGAATTATCTAGGGTGCCTGGGTGGCTCAGTTAAGTGTCTACCATCTGCCTTCAGCTCAGGTCCTAGAATTCAGCCTGAGTGGGGCTCCCTGCTCAGCTGGGCATCTGCTTCTCCTTCTCTCTCTGCCCTCCACCTCATGCTTTCTCTCTTACTCAAATAAAATCTTTTTAAAAAAATGTTTAAATGCAATTCCTAAATTCTCTCTCCAATCTAGCTGAGTCAGAACTGCATTTTTAACCAGCATCCTGGTTCACCGAGTACCCATCTGTATATAAAAATAAGTAACTGGGGCAGCCCAGGTGGCTCAGCAGTTTAGCTCCACCTTTGGCCCAGGGCCTGATTCTGGAGACCTGGGATCGAGTCCCATGTCAGGCTCCCTGCATGGAGCCTGCTTCTCCCTCTGCCTATGTCTCTGCCTCTCTCTCTGTGTCTCTCATGAACAAATAAATAAAATCTTTTTTAAAAAATTAAGTAACTGGAGGGGCTCAGTGAAAAAAAAAAAGTGTTAGACTTTTGATTTTGGCTCAGGTCCTGATTTCAGGGTCGTCAGATCAAGCCCTGCACTGGGCTCTGCACTCAGCAGAGTATCTGCTTCTCTCCTTCCTCTGCGCCTCTTCTTGCTCATGCTTTCTCTAAAATAAATTAAAAATAAATAAATAAGTGGAGAGATACTCTTTTTTATTTAATGATAATTGACCACTCAGTCATAAAGTTACTACTTTACAGAAAAGTTAATGGGAATACTTGTCTTCTAAACAAAAAATCCTAGTATACTTGCATTTTAAAATGTAATTAGGTAGGGGTACCTGGGTGGCTCAGTCAGTTAGGCGGCTGCCTTCTACTCAGGTCATGATCTCATAGGTTCTGAGACTGAGCCCCCAGTCAGACTCCTTGCTCAGCAGGGAATCTGCTTCTCCCTCTGCCTTTCCCCTGCTCCCCAGCTCATGCTTACTCTCAAATAAATGATAAAATTTCAAAACATACATTAACTTCATGATCCTGTATTTAAATATAATGTTGGGCAGCCCGGGTGGCTCAGGGGTTTAGCGCCGCCTTCAGCCCTGGACCTGATCCTGGAGTCCCTTGCAGGGAGCCTGCTTCTCCCTCTGCCTGTGTCTCTGCCGCTGTCTCTCTGTGTCTCTCATGAATAAATAAATAAAAATCTTAAATATATATATATACACATATATAACTGTTATTTTCCTTTTTTTAGTTTAGCTATTTTTAAGTAATCTCTATACCCAATATGGGGCTCACACAACTTTGAGATCAAAAGTCACATACTCTTTTAAGCCAACCAGGCACCCCATGTACACTGTTACTTTAAAACATTATTAGGGGATCCCTGGGTGGCTCAGCAGTTTAGCGCCTGCCTTTGGCCCAGGCCACGATCCTGGAGACCTGGGATCTAGTCCCATGTTGGGCTCCCGGCATGGAGCCTGCTTCTCCCTCTGCCTGTGTGTCTGCCTCTCTCTCTCTATGTCTATGATGAATAAATAAAATCTTTTAAAAAATAATAAATAGGGATCCCTGGGTGGCGCAGCGGTTTGGCGCCTGCCTTTGGCCCAGGGCACGATCCTGGAGACCTGGGATTGAATCCCACGTCGGGCTCCCGGTGCATGGAGCCTGCTTCTCCCTCTGCCTGTGTCTCTGCCTCTCTCTCTCTCTCTGTGACTATCATAAATAAATAAAAATTAAAAAAATAAAAATAATAAAAATAATAAAAAACAAACAAATAAATAAATAAATAAATAAATAATAAATAAATAAATAAATAAATAAATAAATAAATAAATAAATAAAACATTATTAGGAGATCTATATAAGATATGAAATGTAAAGAACCAAATAAAAAAAAAAACTCATCTTATTAATAAGATCAAGATGTGTTAGGGACGACTGGGTGGCTCAGTGGTTGAATGCCTGTCTTCGGCTCAGGGCCTGATCCCAGAGTCCTGGGATCAAGTCCTGCATCGGATTCCTTGTATGGAGCCTGTTTCTCTCTCTGCCTGTGTCTCTGCCTCTCTCCGTGTCTCTCATGAATAAATAAATAAAATCTTAAAAAAAAAAAGAAAAGAAATGGGAAATAATTTTATTTTCTCACATACATAACCCCTAGTGGCATGTTAGATAGCTTATATTCATCCATGAAATTTCAAATGTTTATAGCCCCTTCTCATTTTACAAAACTCAAATCTAGTTTTTTTTAGTCAAGTCACACATATTAACTTCTATTAAACTTGACTTTAAAAAAAAATGAACTTGACTTTAATGTCTAAAAATATAGTCTTATTAATTTCCTTTTATTAATATCTTCAAAATGCAACACAATCTTCTTGGGTAGTCCTACCAAAAGGAACAGAAATATATAATTGTATTCCTTTCAACTATATACTAGCTTTTATATGATTATTGCTTTACCAAGTAGGAACATTTTAATCAATTTTTTATTTCCCTATTATTTGTTTCTACCTATTCCTTAGTCAACTTCACAAATATTCTGCACAGTCTTTGATCTTTTAACCTAGTCTAACCACAGTGTCTCCCAGCATGTTATTCACCCTCTTAGATTCTTCATCTCTGATAAAAAGGTGACCTTCAGGGGATCCCTGGGTGGCTCAGCAGTTTGGCGCCTGCCTTTGACCCAGGGCGCGATTCTGGAGTCCCGGGATCGAGTCCCACGTCGGTCTCCTGGCATGGAGCCTGCTTCTCCCTCCTCCTGTGTCTCTGCCTCTCTCTCTCTCTCTATGTCTATCATAAGTAAATAAGTAAAATTTTTTTTTTAAAAAAAGGTGACCTTCAATTGTGCTATCCAATCATCATTGGATTTTGAGTCATGACTTAGTCTGCCTCTTAAAATCAATGTGTTTTTTTTTTTCTTTTTCCTGTCCTGTAACAGACTTTTAGTAAAACTTTGGTAAAACTTTCAATAAAATATTTTACAAAACCCAAATCCAGACTGTATGTTACTAGGGAAAAACAAAGCCAAAAAAAAACCCAAATAAACAAGGTTAAAAGAGAACCTACCCACTCAGGGATTTGGGGACCATATTGATGGTCAAATCAAATTATTTAAGCCAAGTATATTTTGTCTGGCATAAACTTTAAGAATTGGCTTTTTATTTGATTCTGAATTCTAAATATAATTATATCATGCTCTACTATTCTCTACCTCCAAAATATTACTCAAGTCCATAAATTAGCCATTTCTGAGAATTTATAGCACTGAGTTTAATAATGACAATGTATGTTTAAAAATATATGTCTGTGTTGCTTAATTTAACACACATTTTAAATTATGTACATAATTTTCTTCTACATTCTGGTACTCCCATTCTTATTCCAGTCCAATTTATCTTTCTCGATATTAAAGTCTGGGAATCTGTCCATTAGTTCCTCTCATGCAAAGATTTTATTACTCAACCATATCTGAAGGACTGCTTTCATCAAGATTTCTAGTAATAGGCTCTCCCTGTCCTTATGAAAATAACCTTCAATGTGGAGAGCTACAGTGTGAAGAACATTAATGAGTTCATGACTGGTACTCTTTCCTAGTTATGGTGTGAGTTAGGTGTGAAGACATACTGCCAGGGTGAAGATGGGGGTTCAAAAATGAAATCATTATTACTAAGTGAAAAATAATTGATATTTAATTTGGCAGAACTTCATGCCTGAGGGGCAGTTAATTTTAATGTATTTGGTTCCAACTTTAATGGAAATATTAAGAGAAAAATCTTATGGGAATAAGGTTAAAATCAATAAGTGTTAGGAAAACCTTAGAACACATTAGAAACAAACCCATTGCTATAATCATAAAATCTCAGATGTTTCTCCTGTTTTCTCTTTTAGGCTCAAAAAGAGGCTAAAATTTGAATTAAGGGGTTAGAAGATTTTTTTCTCGTCTTTGTAAAATTGAGTAGATAAAAGGACATGGAGAGAAACAGGACTGTTTGACAATCCTTCTCCTATGATACCACCCCAAACATAAAAAGATCTAAATGGTAGCTCACCAAATAATGTCTGCATAAAAAGAATAAAAACAAGTCTGCATAAACACTTTAGGAATTTTAATTATACTTTTTGTTTGCTGCATATTTTTTCCTTTGTTCAGGGACTTGCAATGGGAAAGGAAGCTGTGCCCCAAGAAAATTCCCAGAATGCACCATGATTTGTGCTGCATTTGAAGCCTCTGCTTATTAAGGACACCTATGAGTTTCTTCTTTGTTTTTTAAGAGGACAGAACCCAGTAATAACTCAAATGCTCAGACCTCTCCCCAGACATCATTTTTCTAACAGTCCAAGAGGAGCTGATTCAAGGTCAGAGGTCATAGGCTGTGCTCCCATTTGCCAGCTGGCAGTAAGCTCCAAGGACAGAGGGTGCAAGAAGCGTGACGATTCCTGAAGATACTCATTCACAAAGCACTGAGAATATCCCCACGGATACCTCAGAAATACTCATTTTATGTCAGTTTGGTGGGTTGGAGAAAAGGGGGTCAATTTTCTGGGATAGCTTTGCAGAGCTTCACATCTCTGATCTCATCTCACTGAAGCTGACTTTATTTTACAATAACACAATAAAGTCTAAGAGAGGATAAAAAGTTTCTATTATAAACATTATCTGCCCTGTGACTCAGAACAGAGCTATACTGACTAAAAGGCAAATATCTGGAAACCTCAGTTGAGAGAAACAGTGGCTAGTATGAACATTCTATCTAGAATGACAAGAAAATTTCCAGACAGAGGGAAATCAGGATATTGAAATGTTGATCTACAGTAATTTGGGGTGAGTTCTTTCCTCAAACTTATTCTTGAGTTTTTGTGCACTGGTCCCATACCACATTCAGAATTTGACTGTTTTTTTCTTTTCCTAAATGGCTAAACTGAGATGCTGTGTGTAAGAAATGGAAAGTGACAAGATATGACCGAAGCATTGGAAATCAATCCAAACTAAATGTGCTTCTTAACTATAAGTGAACAGTTGAAAACAATCCTCTTTTATAGCCATGGAGATAAATACTCTGTTTTTATTAGGAAAAAATTGCTTTGGACTGAATAAAGTCATTTGATTAACAAGTCAAAGCAGATGGTTTATTGATGTTTCAGAAAGGAGTTTACAAGGTCTAGTGAAAAAAGAGACCTAGCTCTGAATTAACAAATTACCCTGGTATATAGGACATTGACAGTTCACTGTTAATAGATTTATGGGCTACTGCTGGGTGTTTCATCCCTGTTTGGTTTATTATGATAAAATATTGGGGCATGGGTAACCTATAGCCTTATTGCAATATACCATATTGACCTTTGAACTTTAGGACCTGACAGCAAAACTATGTATTAGATTTTTAATTTGTCTTAATCTAACAGGATCAACATCAGTGTTGTGTGGTTTATTTTGAAGAGGCCATTCAGTGTAACTAACACATGGCATACTGGCTTGGGATTTACTAGAACTCAATAAATTAGCTCTCAGAGGTTATAAGAGTCACATGTTAAGATCCAGAAGTCACTGGTGAAATGGCATGTGGTTTGAGTAAAGAAAGTATCTGTAAGGAATCTCACTCTTCAACTTGGAAATATTTTTTTGTCTCTCTGGAAATTTCAGAATCTTTGTATTTGACAGTGCATCTTCTGACTTCAATAAATTTTTTATTTCTGGAAGTTCTTCTTTTTTTTTTTCAATCTGCCTGGATATCTGTCTGTTCTCTTTTCCATTTCTTTTGTATCTTTAAATGTTTAGAACAGTTATTTTATAGTCTTTATTTGAGAATGCTATTATTGAGAATTCTTGGGCATCAACACTGCTAGTTTGTGTCCTAAATTTGGGTTACTGAGTTCATTTTTTTTTTAATTTTTATTTTATTTTATTTTATGATAGGCACACAGTGAGAGAGAGAGAGAGAGAGAGAGGCAGAGACACAGGCAGAGGGAGAAGCAGGCTCCATGCACTGGGAGCCCGACGTGGGATTCGATCCCGGGTCTCCAGGATCGCACCCTGGGCCAAAGGCAGGCGCTAAACCGCTGCGCCACCCAGGGATCCCTACTGAGTTCATTTTTAAGTGAGGTTATATTTGTGGGAATCCTTGAATGAAGTTATGTATCCCCAAAATTGTTGCTTTCATTTCTTATAGATGCTGTCTGGATCTTTCCAGCCCACGGTGATTATTATTATCATTATTATTATTTTTTTAGCCCAGGTTGGTTTTTATGTCTGTTTCTGAGTTTAGGAATTCCTGAACCACGTAGACAAGGTAAATCTGACCCCAAACAGGAATGGGGCAGGCCTCGGGCTGTGGATACACAAAGGAAACTAGATATTTCATTTCTCTGTCTCTCTATTAACCCCCCTTAATCCAGAGCCCAGGGCTAGAGAGACAAGTTTTCTTGAGTTCTTACTGTCCCATTGGGAAGATTTTTTTTTTTTTTTTTTTTTTTTTAGTTCTGCCCTTTTACTTGGGACGTAGTCTTTGGAGGACTTTGAATTTCAGCTACAATTGTGTGCCTTTCACAGCTCCAAGTCCAACATGGTAGGTTAAAACCACAGACCCTTGGATACTGAGACCAGCAAATTCCTACAGGCAGCTGCAGCTATTAACTCACACTCAATTTCTTTATCATCTTAATTTTAGGCTACTGGGAAATAATTTTCCTTTCTTGTTTTTTTCTCTGTTACCTCAGTTATACATTCAAAAATATTTTTAAAATAGCTTATGCTGAAATATTTGATAGCAATTTTCAGGTTGACAAATTCACCAAACTGTTAGGACTGAGTAGTCAGAACTCATTTTAGAAATGCTCCTTTTCACACAAATGAATTAAGTAGATGCAGGAAGGAATCTAAGGCTTAAAATTTATCCTATCAACATAATACATTTCATGAATGACCTGGTTTATTGCATTAGCCTATATATTTCATCATTGCTTGTTTCTTCTATTCGGTCTGTTTTCTATATTCTGGATGTAGGGTTCAATATTTTGGGACAGCACATGGAATGACACATGAATAGCTCTTTAGAAAACTACCATGTTTGAAATACAGGGACTGCTTTAACTGGCTAGTTTTATTTAAATTATCATTAAACTTTCATGATATAATAAACATTTAGCCTGACATGGTTATTTTCAAAGGGATTTTACATGGATCATTCCAAAAACTGGAAACCATTGTATTGAATAAGCTCACAAATACCTTCCAGAAATCTGCAGGCCTTAAAACATTTCTGCTTTTCCAGAGAAGCAATCACCAACCAATGAATACAACTAATGCTTCACTCTTCTGTGGTTCCTACATTCCCTGCTGCCATCATATCGGATGCAACACGCTTCAGCCTAATGTGTATTGACACTACAGATTAACTAAAATACAATGAAAAAGAACTGGTAAAAGTCTGAAAGTTATAATTTTGATAGGTATCTATACTCCTTCCAGATAAAAGGAAGGTTAAAATGGGGATGAGGAATAAGTCAACAATAAAAAAAGAAAAATATTGATGAAATAATACTGTAGGTTTTCTCCAAAGAAGTCATGGACATCTTCCAGAAATTAGGTTAATCTTATAGCATGTTATTTAATATAAAATATTTAAATTACTTTTCTTACTCTGTGTTTTTGGAATAATACTTATTACAAATAAGAGAGTGGAATCACTTAGTGATTAAGTAATTCAAGGGCTCTATAAAAACTATTTTTGAGGTATAGGCAATAAAATCATTGTTGCTTGGTTCACATGGAGAATGGTGATTGCATCAATGACATTTTTCTCATCTCTTCATTCAATCTTAAAACTTTCCTTTGAGCATTCCATGGATAGAGGAAAGGATCCATTTAACAAAAATATTATTTTAAATTTTAGTTTTGTAAAGATAGGAGCAAGATTATTGAACTGAATGGAAACAGTGGTACATAGATATTTCTATCCTTGCCCATTTAATTATACCAAAGGACTTTTACTTAGTAACTCAACTTGTTATTTGGATTTGGGGTTCTTATTTAATTTTGACACTCAGACTCATTATCTGACGATTTCTGTTTATGGTTCAGAGTCTCTCCTTCAAAAACACACGCACACACGCACACACACACACACACACTCTGCATACTTTATACTGAAGCTAACATTCAATTCCACCATTCTGTAAACTTATTATTTTCTGCTCTGCTCCAAAAAAAAAAAAAAAAAAAAGATTAAGACTAAAAGAAGGGGGGATCCCTGGGTGGCGCAGCGGTTTGGCGCCTGCCTTTGGCCCAGGGCGCGATCCTGGAGACCCGGGATCGAATCCCACGTCGGGCTTCCGGTGCATGGAGCCTGCTTCTCCCTCTGCCTGTGTCTCTGCCTCTCTCTCTCTCTCACTGTGTGCCTATCATAAATAAGTAAAAAATTAAAAAAAAAAAAATTTAAAAAAAAAAAAAAAAAAAGACTAAAAGAAGGGCCATTTAAAGAAGATGTCAAAAAAAAAATAAAGAAGATGTCTAAGATATTTTAACACATTATTCTGAAGCTAGAGGAAGCAATGGAACAGAAGAGTAGTTCTGCCTCTTAAAAGTTATACACTATTAACTCTGATACAAGAAGAAAAAGTTTTAGATTTTGATAAATTATGTAAAAGAATATGAATTAGATGGCATTTTCCATAGGAATTTAAGAGAAAAAGGCAGAGTTATTCTGAATTGATGAAAGGGAAAATATCTGAAATCAGAGAATATGCCTTTATTTGCACCAAATTTTAGTTTTGCAGTGGTGCCAAATGATATCTGCATCCGAGAACAGCATGGTGATGAACAGAACATGAAAGCATCTTTTACTGTGTCTGCCACTTTTCTTTATTGACTACTGGACAGATAGATACAAAAATTCTTATGATTTGTTCTGCTGCCCCTTTTCTGCCTACTTTACTGTAATAGGATCTGCAGAAATAATTTGAAAGGCTGTAAGATAATTTAGTGTTTAAGCCTTCTTTCCTCCACCCCCTTTACACTTTCCATAAGCACTAAGTACCCTTGAAGTGAACTAATCCTGCTGTAAAATATTACTTCTGGTCTTATTCTTATCTATCAACTGCCCTCAGTTTTAATTACATGGCTTCAGATTAACTGTGGTTGAAATTACTATTCTTTTTTTTTCTTCTCTTTGGACTTCACTTTCAATAATTTATTTTTCTAAAAGCTATTTTCTTTCTATCTCTTCACCATGCCCTGCCTCCCTTTTCTCTCTTTGTCTATAAGTGTATTGTGTAAAAAAAACAATTCTAGAAACTCAATTTTCATTCTCTCAAAATTTTATTAAAGAATTTTTACTCTTTAGAAAAATAAACTCCAATTATCAATATACCTTTAAATGTCTGAGTAAATATGCTTTTTGTGTAGATGGAAACTCTTATTCTATACTTGAAAATTAAAGACCTGGAAGTGAACCTATATACTGAGAATAATATATTTTTATTACCTTGGGTGATATAGCCCACCCAAGGTAAACCATAGGCTAAGAGGATACTTGAACATCTAGGAAGCTGGACATATTTCTGGGGTGACTCTGGAGCACAATTTGCTGTGGTTCAAAGACAGACTCTTACTGACAATGTGATAACAAGTCTATACAGTTAGCTTTAAACAATGGAGAGATCAAAACATAAGTATTTTTGCTTTAGGGAAACCACCTCTAATGAGATCTTAGATATATTTCAGTAAAGTAGTAAAGCATTTTGAATTTTATCTTTTAGATCTTAACTGATTTTCATGGCTAGGTTTTTATCCATCCCTTTCTCCCTTTAAGAAATCTTTAAGAGTTGAGATGTGCTTATTGAGGGATATACAAGGGGCCTCCAAGCAAAAGCAATCCAGTTTTAAAGCAAGAGTTCTGATAAAAAGTCATAGGCATAAATTGTTAGCCTAAGCAATGCATTGAATAATTTTATTTAATTAACCAAGACCACCAAGTAGCTCTGGGATGAACCCATAATGCTATTCCAATTTCTGTCACTCCCAAATTAACATAAATTCCCTTTTATAAGGTGTCTATGATGTGTCTTTCATTTTGAGTTTTTAACCTATAAAGATAAATGAAACCATTTTTAAAGGTGGGAAAATACTTGGGAGTTTGTAATCACAAACAACTCAAGTTTATGATGTAAAGGAGGGTTACAGTTAAGCTAGACACCGTGGAATGTTATTTTTTTAAAGATTTTATTTATTTATTCTTAAGAGACACAGAGAGAGAGGCAGAGACATAGGCAGAGAGAGAAGCAGGGTCCATGCAGGGAGCCTGATGTGGGACTTGATCCCAGGACTCTAAGATCATACCCTGGGCTGAAGGCAGGCACTTAACTGCTAAGCCACCCAGGCATCTCTATGAATGTTATATTTTTGGGAAAAAAACAATTAAAATGAAAAATATTATGAATGAAATAAAATAAATGGGGTGCCTAGGTGGCACAGTCCATTAGGTAAGGGTCCATTTCTTGGTTTTGGCTCAGGTTGTGGTCTCAGAGTCATAGGATCATGGGATTGAGCCCTGCATGGGGCTCTATGCTCAGCACAGAGTCTGCTTCAGATTCTCTCTCCCTCCCCTCTGCCCCATCTACTGATGTTCTCGCCCTCTCACTAAAATAAATTTAAAATTTTTAAAAAGAAATGAATAATCGAGAAATGAATAAAAGAACTATATAGCAAATATTTTTAAAATGGAAGAATGATATGATATAGTATGCTAATCATCAAGGAAGTCAAAGGAGACAAAAAAAGCAAAATGAAATAATGTCCGATTGAGGAATTAATGGAAATCAGAAAGAATTAAAAACAGACTCAGATGGAAGTGGGACAGGACCAAGAGCACAACAAATGAGACTCAGATGGAAGTGGGACAGGACCAAAGCACAACAAATGAGAATTTGCAGGAATGTTAAATAGCTCTTTTGCTTAACTTCTGTGAGAAAGGCCAATAATAAGAAAAATAAGAACTTTATACAAGATGCCAGTAAGGGAATCCAATAGTAGAAAAATCTATGAGTCTAAAGGGCTAATATGGAGATTGGAAAAAACAATCTTGTAAATTAAATTGACCGACTGACTGATTGAGAGAGTGTGTGTGTGTGTGCAGGAGCCTGGATGGGGGAGAGGCAGAGAGAGAGTGAGACAGAGAATCCTAAGCAGACTCCAAGCCCAGCATGGAGCCCCACATGGGGCTTGATCTCATGACCCTGAGATCATGATCTGAGCCAAAAGCAAGAGTTGGATGCTTAATGGACTGAGCCAGCCAGGCACCTCTGTAAAGTATATTTAAATCTAAAGATTTAGGGGTATCTGGCTGGCCCCATTGGAAAAGCATAGGACTCTTGATCTCAGGGTTGTGAGTTTGAGCCACGTCAGGGGCAGAGTTTACTTAGTAAAAAAAATAAGTAAATCTACAGATTTGTATGAACTAGTCTTAAAAATGAATAACTATGGAGCATCTGTAACTGATCTTGGAGTCGAGTTAATTCCATTATCAAAGGACAAACTAACAAAGAGATGCTACTTCCACATTCTCAAGAAATGAGAATTTGAAACCTTGTGTTAATATAGCCTGGGCACTGGTTCCATGAAACTATAAACCCACTGCCAATTCATATGTAAGGAGCTAAAAGAAAGATGACAGATTACCAGCAACCCTAATTTTTCCTAAGTAACTCATATCAAATAAACCACACCAGCTTTTCATAAAACTTAAGATTTACTTCATAATGATAATTTAGAATGGAGAGACCAAGAATATTTGTTATCTCCCCAGGCAAGAGAAACAAAAGCGAAAATAAACAACTGGGACTATATCAAAACAAAAAGCTTCTGCACAGCAAAAGAAACTATCAACAAAACAAAAGGCAAAGTACTGAACTACTGAATGGGAGAAAACATTTGCAAATCATATATCCAATGGGGAGTTATTATCTAAAATATATAAAGAAAAAATATAAGAACTCATATAACCCAACAACAAAACAATCCGATAAAAAAAGGGGAGAATGGTGGCACAGTGGTTTAGCACCTGCAGCCCAGGGTGTGATCCTGGAGACCCGGGATCAAGTCCCACGTCGGGCTTCCTGCATGGAGCCTGCTTCTCCCTCAGTCTCTCTCTCTCTCTCTGAATAAATAAATGAAAAAAAAAATGGGGAGAAGACCTGAACAGATACTTTTCCAAAGAAGACATACAGATGGCAGAGACATGAAAAAGATGCTCAATGTCATTACTCATCAGAGAAATGCAAATCAAAACCACAATAAGATATCACTTTACACCTGTCATAATGGGTAGAATCAAAAAGATAAGAAATAGCAAGTGTTGATGAGGATGTAGAAAAAGGAACCCTCTTTACTGCTGGTGGTAATGTAAATTGGGCAACCACTGTGGAAAACAGCATAATGTTTCTCAAAAAATTAAAAAATATTAATACCATATGATCCAGTAACTCCACTACTGGGTATTTACCCAAAGAAAACAAAAACACTAACTTGAAAAGATATATGAACCCGTATGTTTATTGCAGCATCATTTGCAATAGTCATGACATGGAAACAATCCAAATATCCATTGACAGATGAATGGGTAAAGAATATATGGTATAGGGGCACCTGGGTGGCTCAGTGGTTGAATGTCAGCCTTTGGCTCAGGTTGCGATCCTGGGATCCTGGGATCGAGCCCCTCACTGGGCTTCCCGCAGGGAGCCTGCTTCTCCCTCTGCCCATGTCTCTGCCTCTCTTTGTGTCTCTCATGAATAAATAAAATCTTTAAAAAAAAAAAAAAAGAATATGTGGTATATATACACAATGGAATATTACTCAGCATAGAAAAGAATGAGATCTTGTCATTTGCGACAATAAGGATGGATTTAGAGGGTATTGTGCTAAATGAAATAAGTTAGGCAGAGAAAGGCAGATACCATATAATTTTGCTTTTATGTGGAATCTAAGAAATAAAACAAATGAACAACAAACCCATAAATACAGAGAACAAACTGGTGGTTGCTAGAGGGCAAAGGGTTGGCAGATAGGCAAGAGAGGTGAGGGGACCAAGAGACACAAACTTCAATTATAAAATAAGTCGTGGGGATGAACAATATAGCATAGAGATATCTTAAGAACTTTTTTAAAAAAGATTTTATCCATTCATTCATGAAAGTCACAGAGGCAGAGACATAGGCAGAAGGAGACACAGGATCCCTGGGGGGGAACCCAATGCAGGACTCGATCCCAGGACCTCGGGATCACGACCCAAGCCAAAAACCGATAGATGCTCAACCACTGAGCCACCTAGGTGCCCCGTATTTTAAGAACTTTTTCAATAGCTGATTAAAAAGAACAAATATTTCTAGTAAAAAAAAAAAGAACTTTTTATGATGACAGGTGGTAACTACACTTATTTTAGTGAGCATTTTTTAATATACAGAAGTTTTGCATTATTATGTTGTACACTTGAGACTGATATAATATTGTATATCAACTGTTTCAATTTTTTAAAAGAATATTTGGATATTATCAGGCATTTTTCAATACCAAATTATCATTTCTAAAAATTTATGACACTGAATAAACTCCAAGAAAATAAATTATGGTATGGTTTCTATATGAGTCTATAAAGGTGACACTGAAGTCTATTTCATTTTGATTACATATTGCCTGATTACCTGCAGTTGCAACGAATTCAGTGCAAAAGACAGTGAATGTAAAGTTCATCATACCACATGTTAGAATTTGATGAATAGGTCGGGAATAAAGAATAGTGATCTATGGTAAAAGCAATGATAATAGAAAAACAGTAATAAATAGAATTAAACCCTACATTACTTTCCCTCTTTATCAGTGTCTAAAATAAACATTAACTCATTTGTTTTAAGTTAATGGAACACAAATCCGACCATTAGGTTTTATGAACAAGAAAAAGATGTGACTCTTGATTATTCTTATCCAAATTTTGTGAAAAGATAGAGTAGCTAAGGGGGAAAAAGGAGTCAAGAAGAAAAAGGAAAACATTTAAGCTGGTATTTAGAGATATTTGGAGTACTCAAGCATGTGTCCAAAATCTATATGGGGACACCAATTTAAAAGATACTGCAAATTCTATTATAAATACCTCTCTAAATGTCAACACCACTGCAAAGGAAAGTAACAGTAACAATGAATTCAAATTATGATGAAAGGATTAGAGGATAAACACCAGATGAAGTTTTCCAAATTATCTAAATGGTTGTACATTTTGTATTCATGGTTTAGCAGACTGCTTCCTTTTTTCCTGCATAGCATGGGAAGGAGATTACAATGATAAAAAATAAGAATTATAGAGCTCTCATTCCATGATTAGGATAGGTGAATGACAAAAATAAAACAAGAAAACATGGAAATCTAATGCTATAATTAGGACAATTCTACACTTATTTTAATATTTTGTTACCTTAAATAAAAGTATGAAATATAAGGGACAATAATCTGAGATTAGGAAAAAATTCTTAGGAATATTCTCATAAGAGATAGCACAATAGAGTAATTTAAAAGATAAAGACAAAACTGGAGGAGCCAGACTCAGAATAAATTACCCATTTGTTAAAGTGAAATTGTAATCCTATCTTCAAAATGATGAATTCCTAAAATAACTATACAAAAGGCAGCAATCAATAATCCTAACTTTCATAAGAATAACAAGAAAATACTCCCCATCATCTTCCAAGTGGTCCTTAATAATACCTTTAAGAATCTACAACCCGTCTATATGGTAAGTTAACGTAAATTTAGGTAACAATGACGGCTCCTGATAAACACAAGTAATTCATTACCTTAAAAAGCAGTAGAGCCTGGTAACTCAGAAAATTTACATATATTATGAATGACAGATGCATAGGAAGTTAAACTTTTTAAGACTTGAAGTATGGCAGACAAACACTCTCTCCCATAAAACCTGCTTGGCTTGGCATTACTTTTGGAAGCTGAATACCATGCTGGTAGAGCTGCAGGTATAACAATGTACGGTAAATCTTATGCTTCTTGTACTTTATGATTATGTCATAAAGAATATTTCTTACAACCATAGTAACCTGACTATATTTAGAGTGCAAAAATAACATATTCTACCAAAATCAACATTAAAAATCAACACTGGAATCCAAAAATTCCAGGTCTAGCAGCAAATTTCCTGAGATAAGTCATACTAGCTCTTTTTTCCCTAAACCTTACTAAGTTATATTTGTACATGTGTGTGTGTACATATTCTTTTCACCACTATGTTGAAGACTCAAGTTTTACAACTTTGTTGAACATCTTCAGAATTACTATAGTAGCAAAATAAGAATATTTCTCCTTTTCGTGCAATTATAAAGAATCCAGAACTCTTATTATATGTTGGCAGTAGTAAGCATGTTAGAAATAAACGTATGCTACCTTTAACCAAAACCTATATATAGATTGTAGTTTACAAATACAAAATATTTAGCAATACAGAATTTATTTAAAGGTGTCAGAGTTCTGTGAGGTTACTTCAATTCATGTCTATATAAATATCAATTGATCACAGGTGATGACAGCCGGGGCAAAGCAAGAAGAATGATGAAAACAGACCATGATAACTAGCTACACAATGAATGAAACCAAGAAATCTAAAGATTTCTTAGAGGGTGGATTTTGATTGGTTTATTATGGGAGAGTTAGAAGTCAACAGTCTTAGGATGAAATCTGAATAATCAGGAAGTCTACTTGTAACTTACATTCAGAGATGTTTCTAGGTGGTAGAGCCAATATGAGAAATCTAGCACTCACCATGATAAAATCATTAAAGAGAAGTCCAGAAAAATCTGCAACTTTGCAAAATGAAATAAAATCTTGCTGGTGCAAACAAACAAAAACCCAAATAAGTTAATTTCATTACCGTTTAATCAACTTTGCATTTGACTATAACAAATACTTTGTTCTATTGCTCACGTTATTTTTCTGTTTTGTGATTATAAAAATCATTTGATAAAAATACAGGAAGTTGGTAAGGGTCAGAATTCAAGTCTATTGTTTTCATGAAGAATATCTGGGGGGCAGCCCCAGTGGCTCAGCGGTTTAGCGCTGCCTTCAGTCTAGGGTGTGATCCTGGAGACCTAGGATCAAGTCCCAAGTCAGGCTCCCTGCATGGAGCTTGCTTCTCCCTCTGCCTGTGTCTCTGCCTCTCTCTCTCTCTGTGTCTCTCATGAATATTTGGGAAATTATTAGAAGCCCTTCTCAGCCACAAATATTCAAAATGATTCCCAATACGCTGGCTATACCACTGCAAAAGATTTAAAAATAAAAAGATATCCTAGGCACCAAAGAACTCATGGCCAAGGATCTAGTCTCAGCTTCTAAGAGAGATGAAGATGTTAAGACCTAAATAAAAATCAAGAAATGGTAACAAATAGCATCCAGATGACAAGAATATTTCGAGGCATATGTGGCTTTCTAAAGATACTAAGTTGTAGATGAGCAAAAATTAGATGTTTAATATCAATAGTAAACTAGATTCTTGTATGCTTTAAGTCAGTGGACACGATCAGTTTTACTATCTATTGTTGAAGTGACTGTAGAAATGACAGCTATACCTCTGACACATGAGTCATGAAAAAATAATGACCAGGTTACCTCGAAGAATATAAAGAAGGCAACTTTTTGGAGTTTGCCACAAAAGTGTCTAAGAAAATACTGAACAATATGAATTATTTCAGGTACAGAATTATCAAGTCCCTTTTTACTTCCTGTCACAACGTTTTTCAAAGAATTAATGATAAATGTGCTTATATCTAGTCTTTTAACCTCCCTACACTTCTGGTGTTTAGGGTTCTGTATTTTATGAGAGTTAAGGCTGGGTTGTCCAATAACAAATAATTTAATAACCAAGTATAACACCTAGGCATCTAGAGCCTGAACTGAGGGAACAGTTCTTGTTCTTTATACATTCTTGTTTTACATATATATGTATATATTTTATATGTAGAGCTATATCTCTACAGTAAGAAGCTTTGCTGAAAAAGGAGAATAGATGATATTGTTTAGTTTTATAAAGATCTTGAGACAACCATATCATGTGTGTACTCTGTAGGCATCCAAGCAGCCATATAATTAACACAAATATCCTCAATGCATGGAGAACCTTAGAATTCATTTGATCCAGCCTCCCATCCAATGTAGGATTCTCCTCAGTTTCTTAAAAATACAACATCGAGCACTAAAAAAAAAAAAAAAAAAAAATCAATTTATTGTGTAGTATCCTTTCCCCAACTATGCGGGGTATTCCTTCCTTCTTCTCTGTGCCCACTATGACTATATATAAAATAAGAGGGGGTTGAGACAAGATCTCAAATATTTCTTCTAACTCACTGATTCTCATAAATATTTTGTTTGTTGTAATCTACTGAGCCTAAATATTATGTATGCCCTTAGGATTATACATTTTTTTCATACAGATGTTAAAGAAATACATACTCTTAAACCATAAAAATAAAAATTCATAGACTTTTTTTGTACTGGGAAAGTTTTTTCAAAAGCATCTATTATGTTATACTTAATAAGTATATGTAGTCATCTAGAAGAGAGATTTCTTCATATATTATTCTGAATGACTCCTTGCCAACAGGTGATAATGCCTTGGGGTTTCCTGATATATGCTGTGATCACTGGAATATTGCACTGCTACTAGAATTCTGATCTATGTGTTTTTTTTTTCTTAAAGTTGTTATTCAGTAAGGTCTCAAGTACAACACACTTCTCAGATGTTACTCTAGTTTATGCTCTGTTTTATAGCTGCTGGTAGGAGCATATGCATGCATTTGCAAACAAGGCTTGCATCATTGGGATGTAGATGTGACTTAAGCTTCAGTCAGTTTTAGTAAGTAATCAAGAAAGGCTATATTAATTTAATTTAATCTTAATGAAAATGAGAAATTACAAAGAATTTGTAAATTTAATTGGAGAAACAAGGGAGAAGGTTAAAAAGAGGTAAGGTTCTCTGAGGCTTAGTATAAGTTATGTGTTTGACAAAGGGTCACCTATGTGGGATATGAATTAGAATCAGTAGTTATGAATGGAAAGACTGGTGAAAAAACTCAGTATAATTTGCTGAAGATAAACATACTTGTCAGCCATGTTCTAAGGCTTAATCATTTTTATTACTACTTCTATTTTGTTAATGGTAGTTAGGTACCAACTTGACACAAAACGAATTCTGTCTTCCAGATGTCATTTTACTGGAGGTCTGAAGAACAGACCATGCTATCCTCTCTTTGTGGTATGTAGTATATGCAGCCATAATCTTCAAAATCACTGTATCATAAATTTCTATCTACTTTAATATTCATTTTCACTTTGAGGTCCTTTTGACCATTTGATGACTTTCAGATCGCAATTCCTTTTAATACCTATTCTGCTTTATTGTTTTTCTCCTAATGCAGTAGTAGTTTCTATTTTAGAGGGGTAGAATCTCATCTTGTTGTCTCCACTCCACATGTCTAAGTTCTCTGCATACCTTTATATTGCTTTGCTGCCCTTACTGCTATTTGCAATTTAATATAATCTGTGAATTTCATTAATATGTTTTTTCCTCTCTTTTCTACATCATTAATGCAGCACCTAGGTAAGACAGGACGTAACACTGATCCTTGCAGCACCTAGACATATTCGCCAATTTGATACATTTCCTTTTATGGTTTATCAATATTTTTTATGGTTCTCCAGCCAGGTTTGAATACATCTGACTCTGTTTATATCCAGGACAACTTGAATTAATTGTGCACAGATGTCATGAGACACTGCATCACGGCTTCACTAATTTGAGAAATACTACATCCCCTATATTTTTTCACTTACTAATATATCTACAAAACTCACATTTTCAGATTAGCTTAATATTTATGATTCTAACAATCTATATTTAGTTCTCTTTTAATACTCGTGCCATTATTTCATAGAGATAGATGATCTTCATTCTTTGAACACTCCTTTATTAAACTTTTAATTTTGTAACAATTTGAGATTTACAGAGAAGTTACAAAGATAGTAGAGTCAGTTCCCTCTTACCTTTTCCCCAGCTTTCCCTAATATTATCTTTAAAAATCACGGTAGAGTGACGCCTGGGTGGCTCAGCGGTTGAGCGTCTACCTTCAGCTCAGGGCATGATCCTGGGGTCTGGGATGGAGTACCGTATCAGGCTTCCTGTGTGTCTGCCTCTCTCTCTCTCCGTCTCTCTCATAAATAAATAAATTAATCTTAAAAAAAAAAAAAAACAACCATGGTACATTTGTCAAAACTAAGAAGTTAACATTGATATAACACTATTAACTACAGATTTCATTCACATTCCACCCATGTCTGTCCAGTGATCTTTTTCCGTGCAAGGATCTAGGATACCACATTGCATTTAGTAGTTATGTTTCCTTAGTCTCAAATGATCTGTGACAATTTCTCAGTCTTCCCTTGTTTTTTATTCCATTGACACTTATGAAGCATGCTGGTCAGATATTTAGTAAAATGTCCCTCAATCTGGGTTTGTTGGACATTTTATTGTAATAAGACAGGGGTTATGTTTTCTGGAGAAGACTCCTACAAAGGCAAGATATCCTTCTCACTGTATCATACTAGGAGTATATGGTATTAGCAGTATTTATCACTGGTGATGTTAACTTTGATAACTTGGTTAAGGTGGTGTCTGCTAGATTTCTTCACAGCAAGTTAGAAATTTTCCCTTTCCATACTCTTCTATGCATTCTCAGTGGGGGTTATTATAATATCCTCAAGGAAGTAAAAACTCATTCCTGCAGGCAAAAAAAATTTAACTCTTTTCATGCATAAAATAGTGGATATATAAATAGTACATAAAGAGATATACAGTGTATTTATGGTAAAAAAAATTTCACCTGGGTGAGGGGGGCATTATGAAAAAATGTCTAAAAAGGTTCCTGTGTCTGTGTGGAGTCGGGGATGGTTTTTTAAAGGAGGAGGCTGGGGATCCCTGGGTGGCTCAGCGGTTTGGCGCCTGCCTTTGGCCCAGGGCGTGATCCTGGAGACCCGGAATCGAGTCCCGCGTCGGGCTCCCGGCATGGAGCCTGCTTCTCCCTCTGCCTGTGTCTCTGCCTCTCTCTTTCTGTCTCTATGTCTATCATGAATGAATGAATGAATGAATGAATAAATAAATAAATAAATCTTTAAAAAAATAATAAAATAAAGGGGGAGGCTGCTGGTAGATACTTCCCTATTCATTGGAAGCAATGAACCCCACATTGGAAGGGAGTAGAATTAAGCCCTAGCTCCTAAAAAGGAGAGAGTATATACACACATTATTTGGAATTTTTCTGTAAGGATATTTCTTTTCCTGTAAGTCATCATTTTGGTCCATTTTCTGTCAGTAGTATGTTAGGTCTGTGTTTCTGTAATGGTTTAGGTCTTCTAACAAGCATATCCAAATAGGATTAGGTAAGCAAAAGATTTGGGGATTTGCTTATAATAGGTGATGAGAAGGGAGCAAAGGAAGGTAAGAGAGCCTCCAGGCTGTGAAGGAAAAAGGGAAGAAGGAGGCCAGGTGGGAAGAGCATCAGACTGCAGCACAGTTCTAAGTAAGTTTTGGCTCAGTCAGTGGGAAGTCCTTGAGTCAAAGTATGCCAGTAAAGGAGTCCTGCATCTAATTGGAAAGGACCCGCTTTACAACACCCATATACAGTCATTGTCTGGAAGGATCACTTGGGAATCCTGGCCTTGGCATGAATTTGAGATTGGGTCTAAAAGGCAGCAGATGGGGTCATCAGTCATTTATGTTTCCCATAGCAGGAAATCTAAGCACTACATTTTCATGCCCATCACATTCCTTACTTTTATACAGTTGTATTAAAAGTCCAGAACTTATTTTTGAAATAATATTACCTAATTCTTTCCACATTCTAAGAAGTATGTTTTTATTTTTTGTTTTTCAAAACATAGCTGCATACAACACAGTAAGCAGCAATTTCTTAGAAAATATACCCTTATCAAAATATCAATAGCATTTTTCACAGAACTAAAAAAATTATCCTAAATTTGTATGGAACCGGGCAGCCCCAGTGGCGCAGCGGTTTAGCGCCGCCTGCAGCCCAGGGTGTGATCCTGAAGACCCTGGATCGAGTCCCACGTCAGGCTCCCTGCATGGAGCCTGCTTCTCTCTCTGCCTGTGTCTCTGTCTCCCCCCCCCCCCCCGTCTTTCATGAATAAATAAATAAAATCTTAAAAAAAATGTAAAAAAAACCCTAAATTTGTATGGAACCACCCAAGACCCCGAATAGCCAAAGCAATATTGAAAAAGAAGAACAAAATTGGAGATATCACAATCCCAGATTTTAAGAGATACTACAAAGCTGTAATAACCAAAATGGTATGGTATTGGCACAAAAATAGATACACAGTTCGATAGAACAGAGAGCCCAGAAATAATCCCACAATTATATGGCCAGTTAATCTTTGACAAAGGAGATAAGAATATGTAATGGGAAAAAGACAGTCTCTTCAACAAATGGTGTTGGTAAAACTGGACAGCTATCTGCAAAACAATGAATGTGGACTGCTTCCTTATACTATACACAAACTTAATTCAAAATATATTAAAGACCTAAATGTAAGACAGGAAATCAGTAAAATCCTAGAAGAGAACAAAGCCAGAAACTTCTCTGACATCAGCCAGACAACTTTTTCTTAGATATGTCTCCTAAGGGAAGGGAAATAAAACAAAAATAAACTATTGGGACTACATCAAAATAAAAAGCTTCTAACACAGCAAAGGAAGGTCAACAAACTAAAAGACATCTACTGAATGGGAGAATATATTTGCAAATGATATATCCAATAAAGGGTTAGTATCCAAAATATATACAGAACTTCTACAACTCAGCACCAAAAATAAACCAATTAATAATGGGCTAAAGACTTGAATAAATATTTCTTCAGAGAAGACACAGAGATGACCAACATACACATGAAAAGATGCTCAACATCATTCATCAACAGGAAAATGCAAATCAAAACCACAATGAGGTATCATCACACACCTGTCAGAATGGCTACAAAAAAAATACTAGAAACGAGTGTTGGTCAAGTTGCAGAGAAAAAGGAATCCTTGTGCACTGTTGGTAGGAATGCAAACTGGAGCAGCTCAAATGGAAAACAGTATGGAGGGTCCTCAAAAAATTCAAAATAGATTTACCTTGTGATCCAGTAATTCCATTATTTAACCCCAAAATAAGAAAACATCAATTGGAAAAGATACATGTACCCCTAGGTTTACTGCAACATTATTTACAAGAGTCAAATTATGGAGCCCAAGTTTCTAATAATATATGAATGAGTTAAAAAGATGTGGTATACACACACACACACACATACACACACACACACACAAAATGGAATATTACTAAGCCATAAAATAGAATGAAATCCTTCTATTTACAACAACATGGATGGATCTAAAAGGTATAATGCCAAGTGTAATAAGCTAGTCAGAGAAAGACCAATACTATATGATTTCCCTCACATGTGGAATATAAGAAACAAACAAGCAAAGAAAAAAGGAACAAAAAACCAGACTCTTAACTATAGGGAACTGATGGCACCAGAGGGGAGGTGGGTACAAGGATGGGTGAAATAAGAGTACACTTATGATGAGCACTGGGTAATGTATAGAATTACAGTGGAATTAAAAGTAATAATTTTTTTTAATTAAAAAAAGAAAATAAAGGAAATCCTCACACGTGCTCCAACAAAGATGAACCTTGAGGACATAATGCTAAATGAAATAGGCCAGTCACAAAAAGACAAATACTGTATGGGTTCTATACACAAGGTACCTACAGTAGTCAAATTCATGGAGACAGAAAGCAGAAATGTCAGGTACTTGTGGGAAAGGGAATGGGGAACTGTGGCTTAATTGGTATAAAGTTTCAATATTGCAAGATGAAAAGAGATCTAGGGATTAGTTGCAGAACAATGTCAATGTACTTAACACTACTGAAATACAAACTTAAAAAGATGATTAAGATGGTAAGTTTTATGTTATTTTACCACAATTTTTTAAAAGTCAGTTAATTGTTTAGAGCAAAAATAGCAATATGTATTTTTGAGCTTATAGAAAGTATAGATGTAAAAATAATGACAAAATTAGTACAAAGAATGAGAGGGAAGTATATAAAATTACATTGCTGTAAGGGAAGTTATAAGTCAAGTAGTATAACACTAATCCAAGGTAGACTGTGATAATTTAAGTACGTATATTTCATTTCTAAAGGGTCCTATTAAATTACAACACAAGTATATATGACCAAGCAGACAAATGAGGAGATAGAATAGAAACCGAAAAAATACTCGATTAACCTAAAAGAACAGAGGAGAAGAGGAATGAAAGAACAGAGAATACAGGGGACATATAGAAAACAAGTATCAAGATGACAGAGTTAAATTCAACCACATCAGTAATTAAATTTAACTTAAACACACCAATTTAAAAATATTCTTACAAAATACATTGACAAATATTAACAGCCCTATTTACGAAACCTTTTTATTTTTTTTAAGAAACCTTTCTAAAAATAGGATTTTAACATGAAAATTTATATATCGATATAATGGCTCATTCTTCATATAGTTATGATTTTACCGTATGTCATGGTTATTTATAAATATATATGTTCTATTAGTTGCCTGTATTACAGATATTTAAAAAATGCTTCTAATGAGACATACTATAACATTTCTCTATGACAAAAAGGAGATGGTACAAAATCAAGAAAATTTCTACTAAGTGAGTTATTTTTAGGGGGATTTTTCTTCTTCAATGAATTTCATTCTAAACCATGTCTTGCTGTTTTCTTCAACTGTTTCTATGGTCTCTATTTTTTTTTTTTTTAAGATTTATTCATTTATTCAACAGAGAGAGAGGGAGTACGGGTGTTTGTAAGCAGGTGAAGCAGCAGGCAAAGGGAGAGGGACAAATAGGTCCCCCTCTGAGCCGAAAGCCCAACGTGGGGGTCGATCTCAAGATCCAGAGATCATGACCTGAGCCGACGGCATAGGTGTAACCAACTGAGCCATGTATGCAGGCGCCCCTGTATCTTTTCAGTTTTATAGATTTTACAGAAATAGAAACTAAAAAAATATTTCAATATCTTAAGTTTCTTTTTTTTCTTGCCATGCCAGAATGCTATTTATTTATTATTTTTTTTACTGGAGTTCAATTTCTTTTTTTTTTTTTTTAAATATTTTATTTATTTATTTAGGATAGTCACAGAGAGAGAGAGAGAGAGAGGCAGAGACACAGGCAGAGGGAGAAGCAGGCTCCATGCACCGGGAGCCTGACGTGGGATTCGATCCTGGGTCTCCAGGATCGCGCCCTGGGCCAAAGGCAGGCGCCAAACCGCTGCGCCACCCAGGGATCCCTGGAGTTCAATTTCTTAAGTTTCTTAATAAAATTATTTACATATCAAGCAAAGTTCATAGTAGCAAACAGATTTTTTTTTTAAGATTTACTTATTCATGAGAGACACAGGGAGAGCATAGAGAGAGGCAGAGACCTAAGCAGAGGATTTGATCCCAGGGCTTGATCCCAGTCACAGGATTTGATCCCAGGACTCTGAGATCACAACCTGAGCCAAAGGCAGATGCTCAACCCCTGAGCAACCCAGGTGCCCTCAAACAGATTTTTTTATATGGAAATATCTAAATGTGAGACAGGAATCCATCAAAATCCTAGAGAACACAGGCAGCAACCTCTTCTACTTCAGCTGCAGATGAACTTCCTGCTAAACACATCTCCAAAGGCAAGAGAAACAAAAGCAAAAATGAAATACTGGGACTTCATCAAGATAAAAAGCTTTTGCACAGCAAAGGAAATAGCAAAACTAAAAGGCAACCCACAGAATAGGAGAAGATATTTGCAAATGACATTTCTGATAAAGGGTTAGTATCCAAAATCTATGAAGAACTTACCAAACTCAACACTCAAAAAAACAAAAAAATCCAGTAAAGAAATGGGCAGAAAACATGAACATATATGCAAAGAAGACATTACATACAAATGTCTAACAGACACATGAAAAAATGCTCAACATCACTAGGCATCAAGGAAATACAAATCAAAACCACATGAAATACCATCTCACACTGGTCAGAAAGGCTAAATGAACAACTCCGGAAACAAGAGATGTTGGTGAGGATGTGGAGAAAGGAGAACCCTCTTAAGCTATTGGTGGGAATGCAAACGGGTACATTCTGGAAAACAGTATAGAGGTTCCTCAAAAAGTTAAAAATAGAGTTACCTTCCAACTCAGTAATTGCACTAGTAGGTATTTATCCAAAGAATACAAACATAGTGATTTGAAAGGGCACATGCACCCCAGTGTTGATAGCAGCAATGTCCATAATAACCAAACTATGGAAAGAGCCCAGATGTCTACTGGCAGATAAATGGATAAAGAAGATGTGATATATACATACATACATACATTCACATAATGGAATATTACTCAGCCATCAAAAAGAATGAAATCTTGGCATTTGCAATGTGGATGGAACTAGAGAGTATTACGCTAAGTGAAATAACTCAGAAAAAGACAAATACCATATGATTTCATTCATATGTGGAATTTAAGAAACAAAACAGATGACCATAGGGGAAAGGAAGGAAAAATAAGACTAAAACAGAGAGGAAGGCAAACCATAAGAGACTCTTAACTATAGGAAACACACTGAGGGTTACTGGAGGGGAAGTGGTTGGGGGGCTGGGATAATTGGGTGATAGGCATTAAGGAGGGCACTTGATATAATGAGGACTAGGTGTTACAATCAACTAATGAATCACTAAATTCTACCCCTAAAGCTCATAATATACTGTATGCTAACTAGAATTAATTTAAATAAAAAGTTTGAAAAAAAATCTATGTTATCCTAATGATGCATGTTTACTTTTAGTATTATCATGGCCCTTTTATTTCTTTATTTCATTTGATCCTGCTCTTAAGAATTATTTTTTATTGTTACAAAAAATGGAAATCTCTAACAGATTTTAAGTATCTTCCTCAGTTACCTCTTTCACATAATGACAATCTCATTTCTTTTCTCCAGTTTCATTGAGATATAATTGGTATACACCACTGTACAAGTTTAGGGTGTACAACATAATTGTCTGACCTACATATATTGTGAAAAGATTACCATAATGTTTAGTTCTCATCTATCATCTTATATAGATACAATAAGCAAAAAACAAAAAAGTTCCTTGTGATGAGAAGTCTTAGGATTTACGCTCTTAACTTCACATGTATCATATAGCAATGCAAACTATAATCAACATAAAAGGTACATTACATCCCTATTACTATTTATCTACCATTAGAAGTTTGTACTTCCCCTACCGGGGTACCTCCCCTCCCCCGCCTCTCATAACAACAAACCTGACCTCTTTTTTGAGCTTTGTTTTTAGACTCCACATGTGAGATCATACAGTATCTGTCACCCTCCAACTTATTTCACATAGCCTAATACCTTCAAGGTCCATCCCTGTTGTTACAAATGGCAGGATTTCCTTGTTTTGCTTTTTTATGGCTAATATTTTACTGTGTGTGCATATCACAGCATTTTTATCCATTCATCTTTTGATGGACACTTAGGTTGTTTCCCTGTCTTGGTTATTGTAAATAATCCTGTGAACATGGGGGTGTAGATATTTTTTTCTTCACATTGTAAATTATGCCTAATCATCCCTAGCTTAAATTTTCTTGCCATCATTTATTTTTCAACTCATACCAACCACACAGTTGTGTAAAACCCCCTCTATTAAAGGGTACCAAATAGATCTTCACGTTCACCCCATAACCCTTGT
Source organism: Canis lupus familiaris (assembly GCF_011100685.1). Taxonomy (NCBI): domain Eukaryota; kingdom Metazoa; phylum Chordata; class Mammalia; order Carnivora; family Canidae; genus Canis; species Canis lupus. The sequence goes on along the minus strand of NC_049226.1, from coordinate 78,917,618 downwards.
AGTTCTCATCCACACTCGACGATATATTCTTTATTTAAGACTCTTGGTTTTGGTTTATCCAAGTTTTCTCTCCACCTTCTCTTTCATATGTTGCCTCCTTCATCTCAAGATCTCTAAGAAAAGGATCCCTGGGTGGCGCAGCGGTTTAGCGCCTGCCTTTGGCCCAGGGCACGATCCTGGAGACCCAGGATCGAGTCCCACGTCGGGCTCCCGGTGCATGGAGCCTGCTTCTCCCTCTGCCTGTGTCTCTGCCTCTCTCTCTCTCTCTCTCTCTCTCTGTGTGACTATCATGAATAAATAAATAAAATCTTAAAAAAAAAAAAAAAAAGATCTCTAAGAAAACTAATGCCCCAATTTTCTCCATGACTCTCTTCTTTTTCCTTTCTCTCTCTCTCAGGAATCTTTGTTTTTATCACAAGGGTTTTCCAAATTTTTTCTTCACCCTGTACCTTTCCCAGGCTCTTACACTGAATTTCTTCCTGTTAAATAGCTCCATAGATGAACTTCATTTCCCTCTAAACCAAATACCGAGTGTCTATTAATGGCTTATCATCTTCTCTTTCACTCAAGATTTAATCTTTAGATTTTTTTAAACTTCCTTCTTACAATGGTCCACAGATCAATGTGTTCTTAAATTGAGGTCTTAAATTAAAAGATTAAACAACCTAAATAAAAATCATGAGTCAGGGTTGTTAAAAATGCAGATTCAGTGCCTCACCCTGGACTAACTAGGATTTCACAGGAGAGTCGCAACCTGCTTTTTAAACAAACATCCCATCTAAGTCTTAGGCACACTATGTTTGTGAACTAGTGCATTATATCAAGTATCATCTAATTCTGCAGATTCTACCTTTTCAATGTTTCTCATTTGGTTCTCTCCTTTCCTGTGGCCTTTACCCTAGTTTCAGGCTGCTTAATCTTTTAGCTGGACATCAGTAATAGGACTTCCTTGCCTCTAGGATATTTTCCACTCTAATTCATCCTACACACTGGAGTCTTATTAATCTTACTAAGTCACAGCTCTGCTCATATAATGTGACAAGAATTTATTGAGAGCATACTATATACTAGGTGCTCTAGGGCAGGAGGTTCCAAATGGGGCTGATAATCAGAGTCATTAAATGAAAGAAGCCTTTTCAAAATAGATTCTCTATCACCCCTCCAGGCCTATTAAATTAGAATCTCCAGAAATAGAGTTGAGAAGTTTATTTTTAAAAAGTTCCCCAGGTGACTCTGATACTTTTGGGCAACATGAGATTGGTTAATATAAAGACTAAGACATTCTTGTGTATTTCAGAGTATACTGGGAAAGATGGGAACATATACAAATAGCTACCACATAATACATTGATTAATGCTGTATAACAAGTACCATGGGCCGTAGGAAAGATTAATTCTAACTGCATTAAATACCTTTAATAACACACCTAGCTGGAAGAAATCTTTTCCTCCTCTAATTTCCCACAGTACTTTATCTATAATTCTCTTAAAGTCTCACTTTTATCTTGCACTATAATTATTTTTGTCTATGTTTCATGTCTTCTACAGGATACTTCAGGGAAAAGCTTTGGCTTTAGGAGGGCAAATAATCTGACAAGGAATTTTTTGAGTTCTAGTTTATTTACAGGATAGACCTGTATCAAAATAAATAAACATAAATCATGCATAGTTATACACTTAATAAATAAATAAAATCTCAAAAATAGGATGTCCCCATAACTCTCGGATATATGAGGCCAAATTTGAGGATTTTAATCACACTACAGCATTCAGTAAAGTTCTTTCAACACAGCAGGTACTCAATACAAAGTTATGTATGAACCAATGGGATTTGGGGAAAAATGCCTTTGGATATAGAAAAACATACTTAATATGTCCAGCATCTATCATAAAAGGTTATAGATTCCAAATGAAATAATATGCTGGTGGTTTTTGCAAACCAATGCCTGTAAGCCAAAACCAGTTAGTCTGTTTGTTTTGTTGGAATAGCCCAGTATTATTAGGGTGTTTGTTTATAAATTTTAATTTAAATGTCTTTCGCTCAGGCAGATATTCTGATTTACCACAGGCTCTACTACTTCCTATTATCTCACATTAATCTGATTACATATTTATGTCTATATAAATGGTCTAAATAGGAGAGTGCTAATTGTGACAGACAACTGCTCCCAACCATTTGTGCTTTTTAATTGTTGCCTATTATGGGCTGGACTGTGTGCAGCCCCCATCAAACCCCCATATTCCTATGTTGAAGTCTTAACCTCCAGCTTCTCAGAATGCAGTCATATTTGAAGACCAGATCTTTAAAGAGGTAAATAAGCTTTAGGATAGTATGAATCGTGTTTTTAATATTTTATTTATTTATTCATGAGAGACACAGAGACATAGGCAGAGGGAGAAGCAGGCTCCTTGCAGGGATCCCGACGTGGGACTCGATCCCAGGACCTGGGATCACGCCCCAAGCCAAAGGCAGATGCTCAACCGCTGAGCCACTCAGGCATCCCTGAATCGTGTTCTTTTAAGAAATTTGGACACAGAAGTTTACATACATATAGGAAAGACCATGCAAAGACCAAGACAGAACATGGCCATCTATATAATCCAAGGAGAGAGGCCTCGGGATGAAATCAACCCTAACAACTTGATCTTGGACTTCCTACACTCTAGAATTTAAGATAATAAAATTCTACTGTTTAAGCCCCCCCAGTCTGTAGTATTTTGTTAAGGGTGTCTGAGCAAACTAATACAGCTACCCAACTATATTTAATATTAATCTTAGGCATTTTTATATCAAAATCATGTTTACCATGTGCAAGTCATTCTGCCAGTACACTGATAAATATCATTCTAAGCATCTTAGAACCTAGTAGATGATGCAAACTATACGTACAATACATTTAATCAACATTAAGAAACATTACAAGATCCAAAGCAAAAATGCCAAATAAAGAGCACATTATAATTCTATATGCGGGCTACATCTCAAAAACTTCAAAATTTGACCTAGGTCTTGAAGGATAAGTAAGATTCAGCAAAGCTGTGTGGAAAGGACATCTGGGTGAGAGGAACAGCATACAAAGTCAAATGTCTACTATTTGTAGAAACATTTTTTCCAAGTATAAGTACATCTAACAAGTCCAAGTTTCCTTTCTCAACCCTAAAGTCACTAATCATTTTTAAATTAATGACCAAGTCCTTATAAAATTTAGGCTTTTTTTTCCCTGCCAGATAAAAAACAGTCCAAATGACTTTGTTCAGTACAATACTGACATCCAAAGGTCATTCTAGTTCATCTCTAAGATCTCTTGGGCATCTGCTAAGATTTAGTTTTATCTTCAAATGATCTGTGAAGGCAGTTAAGGTGCTCATGGAACATTCTCTTTTGACGTTCTGGCCATTTTTTTTTTCATCTCTTGCCTATATATCAAACCTTATCACATTAGAATGGCTCTACAATGCAGGTGGTCTGTGTTTTCTTAAGTGCCTCCTCTTCTGCAGAATGTATTACACAGTTCATTAATGTTTCATACCTAAGCATTCTAATGTATTTAATTTTTTATTTAATGAAATTTCTAACCTACAGGCTGAGGAAGTTATTCAAAAGGTCTCATCCAAGCTACAGGAAAAGTGCTCATTAGCAGGGAGTTTTGAAGATGAAATATTAAGAAAGAGGTTGGAGGGACCTAAACATAGATAGATCTAAGCCTTCATAAATACTTCCCTGCCCTAATTCTAGAGGAATAAATTCTTCCTGATAGGCAGGGAAGTTTTGGTGAAGTTTTCTACAAGACTTTGGTGACAAGAATTTAACAGTGACTTTTGCTGCTTCTTAAAACATGTGTTTCAAAGCAGCAAGATCTTTTTAGAAGAATTATGTGTCTTTGAAGAGCCTTATTTCCCCCCTATCATTTCAATGTTTACTTTCATAAGTAAGACTGGAGTGAGACCAATACCGTCCAATGAGATTCACGTTGAACCGAAGGCGCCATACTTAGCACCTAGCTCCAATTATTTTAGATTACAATGATTCTCGGAAAGAAAGGAGACAGCTGAATCGGTTGGATTCCTGGAACGGTTTAGGCTCAAAGCACCTGGCTATTTTACCGTCTGCCTTTAGATTTGTGGGAGATCAGGAACTTAAGTCAGAGAAGCTTTGCGACTGTACAGAAAATTTGAAAATTCAGGTCTTTGTCCATTACCAAGTTAGGGCGGAATTTGGCAGTCAGGAAGAACCAAAATTTTAAATTTAACAGTACGTCGAATGACGCCTGTGTTTTAAAACTACAAAACGTGTACAGTGAAGTAAAAAAAATCCGCACTCTAAGTTACTGAACTTCCTTTTTTTTTTTATCACCCGCTCCTCTCCTCGAGTGACGAAGTGGACTAGGGTTTCTATAAACCCTTACTTAACGAGAGGGTAGGGTTACCACACGCTTACCTTAGGGCAACAACTTGCACTTTGTAACTGGACAGGAATATCGTTTGATGACAGAGAAGGGTAAAGGAAACGCAGGCCTGTGGCGGGACCCCACCGCACGCCCACCTTTACTCTCGAGGAACCTGCCTCAGCCCTCCAGCTCCTCCTTCAGCTTGGCAAGGCTGCTTTTCCCGCGGAGTCTCGTCTTCCGGCCACAAGTCACCTTGGCCCGCCCACCCGGAAGCCGTCGTCTTGGCAACAGAGTATCGTCCCGCCCTTATTTCCCTCGCCACGCCCACCGACTTGGGCGTCTGGCGCTAGTCTGGCTTTGATTGGTCGATCTCTGCCTCACTCTACGAGACGTTTGGGGCGGCGCGACTCCAGCCCTCGTATTTGAATTTGTGGCGCGTAGAGTTCGTGAGGTGCTGAAGGGTGGCTGGGCGTCTTCCTGGAGCCCGGTATCTTGTGGTGAGCGACCCTGAGGGGAAAAAATGACAAAAAGGACGGCGGGAGGTGGAGGCGCCCTGAGTCAACGTGGCCGTCTCGAGATGGGAGACTTCAGCCGAGCTGCGTCAGTCGCCTGAGGCAGGACCTCTCTTCGCGTCCTCACAGCCTTTAGGTTCGTCCTCACGTATTCCCTGCGATGTAGACTGCACGTCGGCCCTCGGTCAGTCGCCCCTGAAGGAAGGCTCCTCCTAACGCCACCTTCCCTCTTCCTTCAGTGCCTCTCTCTTCCCCCGCTCCTCCCCCCCCCCTCCGCCCCCCGAAACAACCCTCGAGCTCGGAAGCGCAGACCCCCCTCGCGCCAACTACACTCGATTCCCCACAGCTGTCCTTCATGAGTTATATCCTCGTCCTTCTCCCGTGCAGAATCAGAAACTAGTATCTGCCCTTGACTGTGGAAAAATGTCTCCGCAGCAACTGGTGAGCGGCCCGCGCGCCTCACACACTGAATCCAGACCCTTCCTTATCGAGGATGCTGCTGTCCTCATCTTCCCAAGTGGGATGTAGTCAAGGTCACGTGGAGAGCGCAAGTGAAGCGCGGTTAAAGCACCACGGAAACGTAAGTTACTGTTGTTCGCCCTTGCTGCCTCGGAATGATGAGGGATTCCTCCCCGAAACATGGTTATTTTGTTCTTGGTCAGACCTGTGGATACATGGGTTTCAGTTGTATGTTGGAGTACAAACTCTGAGGCTTGATCTCAAACAAAAGCAACCACTGATTGGAAACCTCTTCACTAAATTTCAGCTTCTTTGTCTGGTATGACATGATTTCCCTCCACTCCCCAATGTATTTAATGTCAAATTGAGATTCAGGACCATTTCAGAAATTTTTAAAGTATAAACATGGACAGCTTTCCCTAACATCTCCTGTCTATGACCTTGAGAATCTTTTCTTTCTAATTTGACAATTTATTTTTTTAAATATTTTATTTATTCATGAGAGACATACAGAGACAGAGAGAGAGAGCGAGAGAGGCAGAGACACAGGCAGAGGGAGAAGCAGGCTCCTTGCAGGGAGCCCAATGGGGGACTCGGTCCTAGAACTCTGGGATCATAACCTGAGCCCAAGGCAAATGCTTAACCGCTGAGCCACCCAGGTGTCCCTAATTTGAAAATATAATGTAATTTTCTATTTCCATGTAATTTCTATTTCTACTATTTATACTTTTCAATGTAATTTCTATTTCTATTCACCTCTAGAACAGAGGTTCTTAACTTTGCGGGGTGGGGTGGGGTTCGTAGTGCCCTCTAAGAATCAAAAATTTGGGGGGTCTTGTGTACAATATAACACACAAAAATTTTAACTCAATTTCAGGGAGTTTTAGAGTCCACTGTGAAGCATGGACATGTATGTAGGGCCCCAGTCCAGTTCTAGAAGTTTATTTCTATTTTTTTTTTTAAGTAGTAGTAGTTATGCAGCAAAAGCAGGTGTTTTACTTTAAAAATGTTAATGTCGTTTAATTTCTCCGTTATGAGACTTACAGTTCTGAGGGAAGTGGGGTTTGAGAAGTCTGAAGTAGTTGAATTAGTAGCAAAAATTTTTAAAGGAGCACTAATTTAAGAATTTTACAGAAGTCAATGAAGTGCTTCTTAAAGTCATAAGAGTCTCCACAGATGAGGGTAGTATATGGGCACACAGGCATACAAGAAATAAGTTGACAAGATTTTATATCCAGTCTTTTTGAATTAACATAAAAAGGAGGAAAATTCTTGATCAACTTCAGGAGTTAAAATAATTTACGTGCCTTAATTTTTTGGATGGTTTATATTGAAGTAATTTTTATTGTGAAATTCTACCAACATGTCTGTTTTCCATCGTCTTCTGAACTATTTCAAGCATTGCTTTTTCACGTTAGAACTTCAGTTGAGGGACGTCTGGGTGGCTTAGAGATTTGAGCATCTGCCTTCAGCTCAGGGAATGATCCCGGAGTTCCGGGATCGAGTACCGTGTTCAGCACCTTGCATGGTGGCTGCTGCTTCTCCTGTCTCTGCCTCTCTCTCTCTATCATGAATAAGTAAATAAAATCTTAAAAAAAAAATTCAGTTCACCTGAAATTTAATTTTGTGTTTGCGAAGAATGGCTTTAACTAAGTTTTTTTTGTTTTGTTTTTTGTTTGTTTGTTTAATTGCTGTTTTGTAAACTGTGGCCCATGGGCCAAAGCTGGCCAACCATTTTTTTTTTTTTTTAATACTTTTGGAACACTGACACATCCATTTGTTTACTTGTTGGTGTCTACTTTTGTGCTACTCTGTCAGAGTTTAGTAGTTGTGACAGAGACTCAAAGCTTTATATATTACCGTCTGTCCCTTTACAGAAAAAGTTTGCCAGCCCCTGTAATAGTACATTCTTTCCTCACTGAGTGGAGAATGTAATGCTTATCCTATGTAGTTTCCGTATGTTCGTCTTTGTTTTTGTGTTTTCTAGGCTATTTGTCTAGCTCTGTACATAAACAATGTTTTCATTGCTTTAGCTCTAAAATAAGACAGTGTACAATAGGTAAAATTGCTCCCCTTATGCCTCATACCAAGTTGTTTTTCACCTTACTTATTCTTGGCCCTTAGATTCTCCATATTAATTTCATGATCAGTGTATTAAATATCATGAAATATCTTTTTGGGGGTTTGATAGTAATTACTTAGAATATACAGATTATTTTGGGAAGAATTATCTTTACAATATTGAAGCTTCCCATCCATGAACATAGTATATCCTGATTATGTCTTTTAATATGATTTTATAACTGTTTCCTTCAGAGTGTATTTAAGAGAGATTAGTCCTTGGTTTTGCTTTCTTGTGCTTAGTTTTAGAAATAGGGCAAGGCTGGCTGGTTCTTTAAGCAATGTAGGATGTAGTCTCTCCTCTATTTCCTGAAAGAGGTTATATAGAATTGGTATTATTTCTTTGTTAAATAGAATGCAGCATTGCATTGGCATTTTCTTTGTGAGGAGGTTGTAATGAAAATAAGAAAATGAGAACATAGTTTACTTGCTTACGTCTTAACATTTCTGTCACTTTATTTCTTCTTGTAGGTCTAAGTTTGTATCATTTTTCTTAGGTCTGAAGAACATCCTTGAACATTTTATAGTGTGGCTTGTTGGTGATGGATTCTATTACTAGTTATTAGCTTGAAAATGTTTTTATTTTGAATTTTGAACTGTATATATGATTTTGGTTTTTAGCACCTTTGTATTCTTGTTTCTGTTGTTTTTAGTTAGATATTTGAAGTTGTACTTTGTTCTCTTGTATGTAGTAATGTGCCTCTTTTTATGGCTGAGTTGTAAAAAACTTTTTAAAGGTCTTATTTATTTATCTGACAGAGAGCAGAGCAAGGATTTACATTTTAAAACATATTGTTAATGAAATCTTATGCAGCCTTTTGTTTCTAGTTCGTTTCACTTAGCATAATGCATTTAAGGTTCATCCTGGTTGTTGCATGTATTACTAGTTTACCCCTTTTTGTCTGTTGAGTAGTATTCCATTGCATATATGTACCAAAATTTGTCCATTTACCATTTGGTAGACATTTGGGTTGTTTCCAGGTTCTGGCTCTTAGCAATAAAGCGGCTATGAATATTGGCTGATAGGTCATTGTGTGATTATAGATTTTTATTTTTCCTGGGGTCCATACAGGAGTGAAACTATTGGGTCATATGGTAAAAATATTTTTAACTTTATAAAATACTGCTAATTTTCTTTCCAAGTGGCTATTTCCTTCTGTTTTCTTATCAGCAATTTAAGATTATTCTCATTATTGTACATTCATATCTGCTCTTGGGTGTTATTAGTAGTTTAAAACTTAACTATTCCAGTACATGTATATTAGATATCTCATTGTAATTTTAATTGCATTTCTCTGATGACTAATGATGTAGAGTGTCTTGTGTATTTATTTGCTTTATGTATAATTTTTTTGGTGAAGCATCTTTTAAAATCTTGCTTATTTTTTATACAGATTTATCAAAGTAAAATTGGCATGCAATAAATCTTATATAGTTAAGTAGTATATGTTTTGATAAGTTTTGATATGTATTTACACCTGTCACTACAATCAAATTAATAGACATGCTAAAACATGGATGATCCTTGAAAACATTATACTCAGTAAAAGAAGATAATCACAAAAGGTTATGCATGGTGCAAATGTATACAAAATGTCTTAATAGGCAAATCTGTAGAGACAGAATGTACATTAGTGTTACTAAGGGACTGGGAGAGGGAGAAGGGGAGTGGAAGTGGAAGTGTGGTTTCTTTTGGGGGATGATAAAATGTTCTGGAATTAGAGCTTGTGATGGCTGAGTAGTTGTGTAAATATTCTAAAGAACTACTGTGTTGTTTTTTAAAAGGAAAATTTATGGTAAGTAAATCTGTTTTTTAAAAAGAGGGAAGGACACCTGGGTATCTCCATCAGTTAAGTGTCCAACTCTTGATTTTTGGCTCAGGTCATGATCTCAGGGTACTGGGATTCAGCCCTGCGTCCAGCTCTGCACTCAGTGGGGAATCTGCTTGGGATTCTCTCACTTCCTCTCCCTCTGCCCCAACCCCCACTCATATTCTCTCTTTCTCTCTCTCTCTCCAAATAAATAGTTTTAAATGAAGAAACCCACTAGTTATGATCCATTAACGGACTGTTTAAATAGCATTACTTATAATTGCAAAAGCATGGAAACTAACTCAATGTCCATCAGTAGAAGAATGTTTAAAAAATGAAAAACTTGAATGAAAAATTGAATGAGAAAGAAGCTATTAAAATAGTCAAGCAGAGAAATTTGTATCAATAGGATGAATCTCAATCCTAACTTGAGCAAAAAAAAAAAAAAAAAGATTGCAGAGGAATCTATAATAGGTATAATACAGAATTAAAGTTTAAAGTATATAGAGGGCAGCCCAGGTGGCTCAGCAGTTTAGTGCCACCTTCAGCCCAGGGCGTGATCCTGGAGACCCGGGATCGAGTTCCACGTCAGGCTCCCTGCATGGAGCCTGCTTCTCCCTCTGCCTGTGTCTCTGCCTCTCTCTCTCTTTCTCTCTCTGTCTCTGTCTCTCATGAATAAATAAATCTTTAAAAATATATATAGAGATAATATTATGATTTAGTAAAAATATGAAAAAATAATGGGATTATAAACATTAGCTTCCAGAGAATAATTGGTTGTGGAGATAACTTGTGATACGTACTTGTAGCAGGGAAGAACAAAAGAGCATTACTAAGGAAGAATGCATAAAGTGCTTTAACTATATTTGTTAATGTGTTATTTCTTAAGCCATGTGATAGGTATACAGAAATTTTATTTTTTATTTTTATTTTTTTGAAATTTTATTTTTAAAATATTTTAAATAATTTTTATAAGGAAATATAAAAGATAAAGCAAATGAAGATGGAACCATAGAACCTGGAAAGGATAAGTAAGCTAAAATTTTTTTTTAATTATAAAAGAATAACAATGTCAAATGTAGAATTGAGAAAAGAATGCTGAGGGAGAACTGATTTGCATAAATGAAGTTATAAATAACTTCTTTTAAAGTTATGTTTTCCTTTGGGAAACCAAGCAAAAATATAGAGCAAGATGACCTGGAAGCAATTTCACTAACATATATTTTGCAAAGTGGTACTACTCTTAGAAGTCAAATCAATGCCTTCTAGGAGATTTTAGTCAAATAGTCTCAGAGGAGAAAAATATAAGGATGTTGGATAATAGGAACATGAGATCGTTCTTACATGGCATAGGAGCTCAGTTATAAGATAATCAGAAGGTACCCAGACAAACAGATTACACATGTGAAACAAGAGGATACTTGGGTGGTTTCTGGGTGTTTGATATCAGACCCCATTCTAGTATCAGGGAATACTAAAAATTTGATCCCTGTTCACAAAGAGAAAAGGAATTTATTCAAACTATACCATCAAGCCTTTTGCCCCTTTATAAAGAAAGGACTTTGTAGAAGCTGTGAGTTCAGAGGGCTAGGGTTATTTAAAAAGCACTACCCACAGAGATAAATGAAGAAAACAGGAATTCCAAGAGACTTCCAGAAACCCAGACCTGCAGAACATGGACAGGGATTATACAAATTCTGTACAGGTTCTTTAATTTAGTGATATTCTCTATGTTGGATCAAATGATACCTCCCTCAAAAATATGTTCAAGTCCTAATCCTGGGTATTTGTGAATGTGACCCTATTGGAAATAAAGACTGTGCAGATGTAACCGAAGTTAAGATCATACTGATCGGGACACCTGAGTGGCTCAGCGGTTGAGCATCTATCTGCCTTTGGCTCAGGGCGTGATCCCGGAGTCCCAGGATCGAATCCCACATCGGGCTCTCTGCATGGAGCCTGCTTCTCCCTCTGCCTATGTCTCTGCTGTTCTCTGTCTGTCTCTCATTAATAAATAAGTAAATCTTAAAAAAAAAAAAATCATACTGATTTAGGGTGGACCCTAATCCAGTGACAGAGTGTCCTTATATAGAGAAAGGAGAAGGAAATTTAGATTTAGGGAAGAAAGGAATAAAACAAAATCCTAAGACGTGTTTCTATAGTAGTGAATAGCCAATTTATGACAAATACCCTAAAGGAGTCTCATTTGTTTTTATGTGGAATCCTCAAGATTCCTTAGAGTGACTTTTCTAAGTATTTGACGTTACTCTCAAAAGCAGTTATCATTGCTTTAAAAAAATAATAAGCAGGAATAGTAATAGCAAAGCAACAGCTAAACTAACATTTATCATCTTCTAGTTATCTCATTTGTTTCTTTTGATAACAATTATTCTTCTTTCATAGATGAGGAACTGAGGTCACTGTTAAGTTGACTTACTAAAAATAAAATCAGCATCTCAAAAAAGACATCACCATCTCCCAAAAGAGTAAGAACAACAGAAATTCAGGCATTAAATAGTACTGGTTAACAATTGTCTGAGATTCTAAGCTTTAAGAGATGTTTGAGAATGGAAGGGTGAATGCAGACATTTTAATTATATGGTCTGGAGTTAAACTCATGCAACAAGTATCTTGTAGCTGCTATAGAAATAAAGATGTGGGGATCCCTGGGTGGCGCAGCAGTTTGGCGCTTGCCTTTGGCCCAGGGCGTGATCCTGGAGACCCGGGATCGAATCCCACATCGGGCTCCCGGTGCATGGAGCCTGCTTCTCCCTCTGCCTGTGTCTCTGCCTCTCTCTCTCTCTGTAACTATCATAAATAAATAAAAATTTAAAAAATAAAAAAATAAAAAAATAAAAGAAATAAAGATGTGATTTCTCAATCGTCATTCTATAAAGATGACACTTTATTACAGTTTGCTAGTTTTATTCTCACATTTAAAAACTACAGGTAGTTTTTTTTTTTTATTTTAACTTATATAGCATGCATTTTTGTTCTCTACTAATGAAGATCTATCTGGAACAATATATACAACTCACTGAATCTTCTTCAGGTTAAAGAAGCTTTAAAACTATCTGCCATCATGAGACTTCTAAGAGTATACATGGAACCAATTTATATTAAAAAATAGATATTTGGAGTGCTTGGGTGGCTCAGTCAGTTAAGCATCTGCCTTTGACTCAGGTCATGATCCCAGAGTCCTGGGATTGAGTCCCACATCTTTTTTGCCATCTGTATATCTTTTTTGATGAAGTATCTGTTCACATCTTTTGCACTTTTTGCACTTTTGCACAGATGGCCATAGGGCAACTTAAAATGCTACAAAACTCATTTGTTGTTAAGGAGATTTGGCTGTTTTTCTTGAATAATCATTCCCTGAACTGCTGCAAGCCTTTGGTTAATTTCTAGCATTCTGAAAAAGTTTATTTTAATAGTTTCTGTTAATGCTGTCATTTTTTTTATGAAAGAGGATTTTCAGAGGTCTTGAGGTTATCAGTGATGTCCACCTTACTTTTTGTGAACAATGACACAAAATTTATAAGTTAGTGCTGTAAGATCTGGAAATATTCCATGCCTGTGGAATAGGACAAGATCTCAATTAATTTACCAAGGAAGGTAATAGGCTTGCTACACTTGTATAAATGAAATCTTTCCACAATGTTACACTCATTGATAAAGTATCAAAATTTATCAAGATGTCTCAGAGTGAAGTTCAACCATGGAGGTATGGTATCTTTTGAATTTCTTTCAATTCAACGGAATCTTACAGAGAAGTCTCTGCTTCTGATCCTTGATAGGCCTAAGATACAAATAGGAAGAAAGACGGAATCTATGGGGTCAGAAAAAAAAGACATAAAAAAACCCCTAAGCATGTCTAGAAAAGAACTGTGGCTACTGGACTAACGACCTGACTGAAATAAATTACATAAGCCAAGCAACTTTTTGAGAGAATTGTATATTTTAGTTTACTAAGCACATAACAGTTTTCCAAAATGATTGTACCAATTTGCACTGTCACAAATAGTGTATCAGTTGAGATGATTAATCAATCAATCAAATAGTGTATTAATCTGGGGCACTTGGGTGGCTCAGAGGTTGAGTGTCTGCCTTCAGCCCAAGTTGTGATCCTGGGGTCCTAGGATTGAGTACTGCATCAGGCTCCCCACAGGGAGCCTTCTTCTCACTCTGTCTATGTCTCTGTCTCTCTGTGTGTCTCTCATGAATAAATAAATAAAATCTTTAAAATAGTGTATTAATCTTGCAGCAGTTATAGTAGTAGTTTAATTGGCATTTCCTTGGTATCTAATGAAGCTGAACATATTTATGTTTTCTGGCCATTTAGGTTTCTTTTTTGATGAAGTGTCCATGATTTTTTATTGTTTTGGTTGTTTGACATGTGGTAGAGTGTCAGGTGCACAAATCTTAAGTGTACAGTTCAGAACATTTTTTATTGTTTTTGGCATTTATATATACATCTAGATCAAGATATAGAACATTCTCAGCATCCCATAAGTTCCTGTTTCATTCCCAATTACTACCACTTATCTTCCCAGAGATAACTACAATGTTCTCATTATTATCGGCATCAATGAGGTTTATTCCAAATTTTTTTTATTGTGGTAAACTATACATAATATAAAATTTATCATCTTACCCATTTTAAGCATGCACTTTAGTGGCATTAAATACATTTATAATGTTCTCCAACTATCACCACCACCATCCCTCTTCAAAACTCTTTTCCTCTTGTAAAACTGAAATGCTATACCCATTAAACAATAACTTATTTCCCCCTTCCTCCAGCTCCTGGCAACTATCATTCTATATTCTGTCTCTGATTCTGACTACTATATATGTATATACTGCTGTATATAGTGTGTATACTATCTACCTCACATAAGTGGAATCATATGGTATTTGTATTTATGTGACTGGCTTATTTCACTTAATGTCCTCCAGGTTCATCCATGTTGTGGCATATTGCAGAATTTCCTTTTTAAGGCTGAATAATATTCTATTGTATGTATAAACCACATTTTGCCTGTTCATTCATTGGTTGATGGACACTTCAGTTGCTTCCGTGTTTTAACTATTGTACATATCGCTGCTGTGAACATGGGTATACAAATAACTCTTCAAGACCCTGCTCTCGATTCTTTTCAGTATAAATGCAGAAGTAGAATTTCTGAATTAGATGGAAATTCTATTTTTAATTTTTTGAGGAACTGCCGTACTGTTTTCCACAGTGGCTGTACCATTTTACATTTCTACCAACAGTGTACAAGAGTTCTGATTTCTCCACCTTTCACCAACACTTGTTATTTTCTTTTTTTTTTTCTTTGTTTTTTGATAGTTGTCCTTTTAATAGATGTGAGGTGGTATTTTCATTATAGTTTTGACTTGCATTTCCCTAGTTCCTAGTGGTTCGTGATACTGAGCATCCTTTCATGTACTTATTGGGCATTTATATACCTTCTCTGGAGAAATATCTATTCAAGTCCTTTGCCCATTTTTGAATCAGGTTGTTTGTCCTTTTGTTGTTGGATTTCAGAAGTTCTCTTTACATTCTGAATTTTAATTCCTTATTAGATTAGTGATTTGCAAATATTCTATTTTATGGGTTGCTTTTTTATTCTGTGGGTAGTGTCTTTTGTTGCACAAATTTTATATTTTTCATAAAGTCTGATTTATATATCTTTTGTTGTATGTGCCTTTGGTTGTCATATATGAGAAATCATTGCCGAATCAAATGTCATGAAGTTTTTGCCCTGTTTCTTCTAAGTTTTATATTTTAGGTCTTAGATTTAGATCTTTAATCCCTTTTCAGTTAATTTTTATATATGGTTAGGTAAGGTCCAGTTTCATTCTTTCACATGTGATATCCAATTTTCCCAGCACCATTTGTTGAAATGGCTGTGCTTTCCCCATTGAGTGGTCTTGCTACCCTTGTAAAAGTCGTTTGACCAAAGTTACCTAATTTGTTAGTATATAATTCTTTATTATAATTTGTTGTCACACTGTGTATTTCTGTGGTTATCTTTTGTATTGTTTTCCATTTCTCGTTTTGATTTTTGAGTCTTCTTTTTAAAATCAGGAAGTGTGAGTCCCCAGCTTTGTTCTCCTTTTTCAAGATTGTTTTGACTATTTGAAGTCCCTTGAGAGTCCATGTAAATTTTAGGATGAGTTTTTCTATTTCTTCCAAAACATCATTGGGATTTTGATAGGGATTGCACTGAATCTGTAGAACACTTTGGGTGGTATTGACATCTTAACACAGTATTAAGTCTTCTAATCCATGAGCATGAGATGTGTTTTCATTCATTTGTATTTTCTTTAATTTCAGCATTGTTGTGTAATGTTCATTGTACAAATCTTTAATCTTCTCAGTTAATTTCTAAATGTTTTATTATTTTTGATGCTATTATAAATGAAATTGTTTTCATACTTTTTAGATTATTCATTTTTAGTGTATAGATGTATCTAACTTTTGTGTGTTGATTTGTATCCTATTTCTTGGCTGAATTCTTTTATTCTAAATTTTTTTGTGGCATCTGTAAGGTTTTCTACATAAAAGATCACATCATCTGTGAACAGAGATAATTTTATGTATTTTCCAGTTGGGATATCTTTTTTTTTCTTAAATGCTCTGATTAACATCAATTCATTTTACCTCATTTTGAACTTCATTTACAAGTATGTGCTATTTTGTGTCTAGTGTGTTTTACATAAAATAACACATGCTGTCATTGAAGACTTTGCTGGATAGTTCTAAAGTTATCACGTGGAAGACCCTTTTTATTTTGTTTTAATTTTCTACTTCTATTATATGGGATCAGAGAACACTATTTATATTGTTTCTACTTTATGGAACATATTGAAGTATTCTTTGAGACATAATATTTGGTCAATGTTTGTGAATGTCTCATGTACACTTGGAAAGGAAAGTATTTGTTGTGGGAGCTTAAAAATCTAGATACTGGCATAGCTTTGTTTAGTTTATGACTTCTTAAAGAAATTTTTTGTACATTTGTCTTATACTGAGTTTTGGTATATTGAGGTCTTCTGTTTAGTTTCTTTCTTGCATTTTTATTTCTCCTGGACTCATGTTATCAAAGTAGTTGCCATGTTATTTGGTGTGTAGATATTAATAACTAGTATATTTTGCATGTGGTCTTTAGGTCATAAAATGTTTTTTAGTATGTAATGTTTTGGGGGCTCAGCTCTACCATGTCTAATATCAGAACTAAAACACCTACTTATTTTTTTCATTTGCCTTGAAGACCTTTGTACCCTATATTTTTACTTTTTGAATCACTTTATTTTATTTTTTATTTTTATTTTTATTTTTTTTAAAGATTTTATTTATTTATTCATGAGAGACACAGAGAGAGAGGCAGAGACACAGGCTGAGGGAGGAGCAGGCTCCATGCAGGGAGCCCGATGCGGGACTCGATCCTGGGTCTCCAGGATCATGCCCTGGCCGAAGGCTGCACTAAACCGCTGAGCCACCGGGGCTGCCCTGAATCGCTTTATTTTAGATGAGTTTCAGCAATATATTGAAGAGTTGAATTTTACTGAGTTAATTTGAAAGTATCTTAAAGATAGTTAAATCTTTATGTGTAATCTCTATACTAACACATTATATATTGTGCATATTATGTTTTCTTTATATATAGTATATTTTTATTGTACCCCATTTTATATTTTCTTTGGTATTTGAAAGGTTTATATTTTTGTTCTAGTGGTTATTTTATGCTATTATTTATAATGTCCTTAATTCAGTTATCTTCTTGGCGCTTACTTAGAATTTCATTGTTTTGTCAGTTTAAATAAAATAACTTGAGCACCTGGGTGGCTCAGTGGTTGAGCATCTGCCTTTGGCTCAGGTCATGAGCTGATCCCAGGGTCATGGGATCGAATCCTACATAGGTCTCCCCACAGGGAGCCTGCATCTCCCTCTGCCTATGTCTCTATCTCTCATGAATAAATAAATACAATCTTAAAAAAAAACAAAAAAAAACTTGATTCCTACTCTCCTAATAACTTTCTTTGTATGTTACCGCTGAGCAGTCTGATACCAGTTTGATTTTGCTTCCTTTGTAAATGACCTCAGAAGATTTTTTTTTTTACCTTTGTAACTGAAGCAAATGAGAGTTCATCCACCCAATGAGCAGCAAGCGAATAAAATTCGATACTGAGTTTCTACAGTGAAGAAAGATAGGCTGTTTATTGGTGTGGTGCCACCCAGGAGAACAGGGAGCTAATGTTCAAAGGTTTTGAATCCCCGATGACTAATAAGCAGAGGTTTTTAAAAGCTGAAAATTCAGGATAATGTTCTCAGGATTTTGAACCATGGTGATTGATTAGGTATTAAGTCCTATAGTATTTATTTTCTTGATTATCTTTTTCCTCCTGGCATCTCCCTATGTGGTTTTGATGTGATGGCTATACTAAGGTTGTCATTCTGCTTTAGGGAACTGTTCATTCTACTTTAGGGGACTAGAACTTCAAAATACTCTCTGCGTATTGCCTTAGTAATATATTTTTGGAGTACAAAGGCAGAAGTTCTATATCCTGTAACTATTACTAAGCTACAAACTGTTATTTTTTTTCTGGTAAACCTTGCACATTTTTGTTTGTTATCTTTGGAAGAACAGCATCCCACAGATTTTTCAGGGGACAATTTTCTGTTCTTTCCTAAGGCAATTTTATGGGTTTCTTTAATAGTGACAAGGGCTATGTGACTCTCATCAAAAGTATTTAGGAGCCATATGTTGAAATTGTGGGGTATGTGGGGGTTTGCAGTTTTACCTTTATTTATTTTTTTTTTAATAAATTAATTTTTTATTGGTGTTCAATTTACCAACATACAGAATAACACCCAGTGCTCATCCTGTCAAGTGCCCCCCCCCCCAAGTGCCCGTCCCCCATTCAATCCCATCCCCTGCCCTCCTCCCCTCCCACCACCCCTAGTTCGTTTCCCAGAGTTAGGAGTCTTTATGTTCTGTCTCCCTTTCTGATATTTCCCACACATTTCTTCTCCCTTCCCTTATATTCCCTTTCACTATTATTTATATTCCCCAAATGAATGAGAACATACACTGTTTGTCCTTCTCCGATTGACTTACTTCACTCAGCATAATACCCTCCAGTGCAGTTTTACCTTTAAAGTCCAATTATGTATTGGATACATCCTAGAATAGAGTATTTGTGTCAATTTCTGAGATCTTTCATAGGCCTTTTTAATATATACATTCATGTTTTTTTATTTCTGGTTATCTTTTTTTTATATTCAAGTTTTAAATATTAGCTCTACAATTTTATGTGTGTTGGATCCTCTTTCTCTTTCGTGTATATTAACAGTTTTTCCCTGATTCTTATTACAGTCTTCATTTTGTTCTTTTGCTATTTTCATCCTTTCATTCAGTGCCTCTTACTGTATTTTCATTCAATTCAATTTTCTCTTGAGTCATTTATAATTTATTCTTCATTTCTAAAATGGCTTTTGTCTCCTCAGTTTCTTTTATTAGACCAGATATCTCTCATTTCACATCTTCTAATGTGAAGATTTAGAGCCCATTTTTGTTCTGAATTACTGAATGTTTGATTTGAGGGTCTTTCCCTCAATACTTGTAAATACCATTTAACAATATATAATTCAGGCTGAGATAGTATTATAGTTATCTCTACCTTACAGTCTGTCTGTCTGCCTTCCTTCCCTTCTTCCTTGGAGAGTAGTGTTCATTGGCTGAAGGGTTTTGGTCTTATTTTCTGTTTCCTTTTATAAACCTATCTACAGTTGTTGCCATATCAGTTATGAAATTTAATTTTTCTTGAGCAGCAATAATAGTTCATAGTGAAAATGGTTAAAGGGTTTACAAGATTTCTTAGTTCAAAAGCTGTCCCTTCTGTTACTATAATGAAATATCTTGAATCTGTGGTGCATTGGTTTTGGAGAGTGACAGGGTTTGAATCCTCTAATTTTCTGCTTCTTTTTTATACTTGTAGGACCATTATTGTTTTCTTCTTTCTCTCTACCACCAAACATCCAAGAAGTACCACTTCTTTGTCTCCTCTAGAAGTGGTACTTCTCAAGACTGTCACTTCTGTTTCTTGTGATTACAAACCTCTTCTTTTTGACTCCACAGTAACCAGTGCTGGATCTAACAGGTCTTAAACCTATTTTAAGGATTTCCCACTTCCTGGTTCTTATTTTATCTGTACTTTGTCACTTTGTCTTCTCTTCTACATGATCTTTATTTATCTTTCTTTTTAAAGCATAGATTCTATGGATTATGCTAGTCTTTATCTCTTAGTTATGCTGTATATTTTGAGGGTTTTTTTTTCACTTTATTTTTACAGATTAAGGTTATGTGGAGATATCAGATTTAAGTAGTGGTTCTTATTTTATTGGGAAACTGGGGTCTTCTATTTTTTTCAAAGATTTTATTTATTTATTCATGAGAGACACAGAAGGTAGAGACACAGGCAGAGGGAGAAACAGTCTCCATGCAGGGAGACTGATGTGGGACTTGATCCTGGGACTTCAGGATCATGCCCTAGGCTGAAGGCAGGCACTAAACTGCTGACCCACCCAGGCATCCCAATCAAAGGTATTTTGAAGTGCACATCTAATAACTCTAGTACCCGTATATCCTGTAGATCTGTTTCTTTTCTTTTAAATTTTATTGTGGTTTTGTCTCTGGATATGCCTAGTAATTGTGAATGGAATGTGAGACATTGGATGTAATGTTTGGAAGATCTGAATGATACTAACCTTCCCCAAGGTTTTTTGTTTTGCTTCTGATAGTAGGTAGCATATGGACAGTTAAACTCCATAAAACCTGAGATTGAGCTGATATATAGCTGGGTTTCATTCTTCTGTTACACTATCAGTATCCAACCTCAAAAATTTCCCCCCCAGTCTGTGATACTGTTAACAATTTTATTCAGCCTCCTAAGTGAGTATTGGCAATGACTTAAGAGAACTGATGCTGAAAGTTGAGCTTCTTTTTCTAGTTCTTTTTATTGAAAAAGCTTCATTTAAGATAATCTGCCATGTCCTCTCCACCAAGTTTTAAATTTTAATTATTGTGTATTTAATTTGTATAGATGTCTTTTGAATATTCTAGGTCATTTATTTTTAATTTTCTGTTCTGTGAAATGTTTACACTTTAAAAATTGTTTTCAATATATGTATATGATCTGTTTTTGACAATTCCAAGAAATGAAATCCTTATAAGTTCATTTTTGCTGGTTCTCTTTCACGGTGCCTTGTTTACTTATGTATTTAATAGTTTGTTCTACCAGATAACATTTGCGATTGCTGCAATCTCGCTTCTGGGGACACTACCAGTTATGTACCAGTTTATGTTTATTTACTTATTTATTTATTTTTGGATCCATTCTGGTGATAAGAATTTAGCATGTATATTTACTTGAGTTCCAAGGTTGTGGTTACAGCACCTTGTGGTTTTATGTTTTCCCTGCTTTGCTCATTGCCAAGACAACTGTCCTTACAGTCCCTCAGGCCCAGGTTCCTGATGGCCTTCACATTGAGGGGGTGACCCTTTGAGTTCCCAGCTTCATAGGATGAGAGTCTCATGTGAGGCTCTTAGGTGGTGTTCATGTTTGTCTTCTAACCTTCATCCCAAATAAGGTCTGTAAGTTTTGGGTCAAAATGGTTGACCAGATATTCTTAAAAACAAAATCTCCTTGTGATTTTTCTGAGTTCCACTTTCACTTAGATTTTGAGTTGATAACTTCTTACTATTCTCATGAACTAGGATGCTTTTAAGAAGGTATTTTTGTATATTACCGTGCATTTTTAGTTGTTTTCAGTGATGTAGTTGGTGTACATACTGTGGTTCTCAATATTGCCTGAAACAAACTTCTGCTTGATCATAAAATTTGTAAAGCCATTAATAAGAACTTCCTTTTTGGGGGTGCCACTTTGTTCCCACTACACTACCACACATATCCATACACTCACACTTTTCAAAGCTAACAGTTTCGGGGCAGCACCGATGGCTCAGCAGTTTAGCACCGCCTTCAGCCCAGGGCCTGATCCTGGAGACCCAGGATTGAGTCCCACCTCAGGCTCCCTCAATGGAGCCTGCTTCTCCCTCTGCCTGTGTCTCTGCCTCTCTCTCTGTGTGGTCTCTCGTGAATAAATAAATAAAATCTTTTTAAAAAAGAAAAAAAAGGAAACAGTTTTTTCTACTTTTTAAACTTTGCTTTTAGGCAAAAGGTTTGGAAATACATCTGGTATCGTCTGTTAAGTTGGAGTTTTACTTTTTCTTTTAAGATTTTATTTATTTATTCATGAGAGACACAGAGAGGCAGAGACACTGGCAGAGGAAGAAGCAGGCTCCATGCAAGGAGCCCGACGTGAAACTTGATCCTGAATCCCGGGATCACGCCCTGAGCCAAAGGCAGATGCTCAGCCGCTGAGCCACCCAGGTGTCCTGGAGTTTTACTTTTTTGATGCAGGATTGTAATTGTTATTGCTAATATTTTTTAGGCTCTATGAAGCTCTTAAATAGTTTTCCAAAGGTCGAGGTGTATGTTACAATCAATTTATCTGAGATATTTCTGTAATTTCAAAAATTTACTTGTACTTAAGTTTTACTTTAATAGTGAAAAGTAAGTAAAGGCTTAACATGAAAAGCAGGAATAGTCCCCCTTTCTAATTTTGCACCCCTTACCTCTCCATTTCCTGGATGGTTAAAAATTTGGTAAATTGATGGAAAGTTTTTTATGAGTTTGTATACTTATATACGTAAATTTTCTTTTTTAAAAAAATATTTATTTGAGAGAGCAAGCACAAGCAGGAGGAGGGGCAGAGGGAGGGAGGGGGAGAGAGAGAGAGAGAGAGAGAGGGAGAGGAAATCTTAAGCAGACTCTCTGCAGAGCATGGAGCCCAACATAGGGCTTCATCCCAGGGTCCTGATATCATGACCTGAGTGGAAATCAGGAGTCAGATGCTCAATTGACTGAGCCACCTAGACGCCCCATGTTTATTTTCTAGATAGTTTCAGAATTTATTTTATCTTTCTTTAAAGAAGAATACCCCAAGGACAAGGACGTATTTTAAGATAATTTTTAAATAGCTTCCTTCTATTAAAGATTATGTAATCACTGTAGTTGACTTATTTTTTTTTTAAGATTCTGTTTTGTTCATTCATGAGAGAGGCAGAGAGAGAAGCAGGCTCATTGTAGGGAGCCTGAAGTGGGACTCAATCCTGGATCCCGAGATCACACCCTAAGCCAAAGGCAGACACTCAACCGTTGAGCCACCTAGGCACCCCCTATTAGTTGATTTAAAGAGATATTCTGTGGTAGAGTAATACATAACTTGAATATTCCTTTAGTATTTGGCTTTGTAAATAAATTCGAAAAGTGATAATCTCATAACATTCTTTTTTTTTTTTTACTTCTTTCTCACAAAGTAGCAAAATAAACAAAACCATCATTCTTTTCTAATCTTCAGAAATAATTTCTTGCTGGCCCTGGATGAGAGACTGTTTTCAAAGCCATCATATGGTATCTACAAAGCTAAAGTTTAGACCTTGCAGTTTAGACCTCTGTTGCAAGCGCTTCTAAATTACAGAAGAGAGCTTACACTTAATCTTTGGATAGTTGAGGACTTGAGAATGAAGCAGTTAGGGGGAAAAAGATCCCTTATTAGAAGCATAAAACCTACTGACTGTATCTTGGCCAGTGTTCCCTTTTTTCCAGTAAGCTGTCTGCTATACAGAGGTGTATAACCCTAATGGCTTGTTGTATGCCATTAAAAGGTATTGTACACTCATAAAGGAATGACATTTTGATCAATGCTGTTAAAAGAATTACTGTCTTGACACAGAAAAGCTTTCCTGCTGCAAGTTTAAAAATATGCCTTTAAAAGCTTTTTATTGAATACCTTTGCATCCCTCAGAAATGTGCCATTTTGGCATGAGGTTACTCTGAAGTAGTCCACATTGTAACTTCAATGCAAAACCTCCTATTTACCTTTGGAAATAGCAAAGCCAACACAGGTATTTCCCTACCAAATGGAGCTTAAAGACATGGTAGCATCTTAAACCACTGTATCTTACCTAAAAATAGAATTTTTGTAAAGAGAAAGCTGAAACTAAATTATTCCTTTTCATTTTGTGAGGCATTTTTTTTTCATGCTGTTTGTTTAAACTTTGTGGTTTTAATTTTCCTTTGAATTTAGAAATCATGTCTTTCATCCAGTTCAGATAGCTCTTTTCTAATCACCTGGGAATTGGTTCTCTTAAATGGTAATGTGTTGGATGTGAATTTCCACTGTTTCTTTTTCTTTTATTATATTTTTGATTAGGAGTTTATGAAAAACATGTTGTAATAGACACAGTCTTCCAAAGCTGACAGTTTCTTCTCACACAGTCTCCTCTAGGTTTTCTAATGTGTCATTGCTATAATTTTAGCCTTACTTCATATTTTGTAAATCTTCTGCTATTACCTAATTTCTGACTTTATCCTATATTATTCTGACTTGTGAATGGAGCATTTTAAAGTCCAAAACCCTGAAAGCCACACTTTTCTTAAATATGTCACTACAGAATGATTATTTGCTTGATAGATTTTAATTTTTGTACTCTTTGAATTTGACACTTTCAATCTTATAAACTTTTTACACATTTCAGGGTATGGGCATACTTTAGCACAGATAGCATCAATTTTTATATAACATGTTGACTTTGTCAAAATCTGTTTTACTTGTAAAAGCAGATGTTTTATTATTATCAATAGTTGTATTGGTTGTTTTTATGATTCACTACCCACTTACTGGCAGAAGATTCATATGTAATATTGATAACACTAAAACTCTTTGTATTTCTTATGTGCCATCATATTCTGTGTTAAAGTACTTCCCAGGCTCAAAGAAGTTTGATAACTGGTCAAACAACAAGGAAGTTGTAAAATTGGGACTCTAGTATAGGCAGTGTGACTCCCAGCTATTATCGGAATTATACTATTGTGTAATTCTTTTTTTTAAATTAATTTATTTATTCATGAGAGACAGAGACAGACAGACAGACACAGACAGAGGGAGAAGCAGGCTCCATGCAGGGAGCCTGACATGGGACTCGATCCGGGGTCCCCAGGATCACGCCCTGGGTTGAAGGCGACGCTAAACTGCTGAGCCACTGGGGATGCCCTTATTGTGCAATTCTAATCCTTCTTATAATCTATTTATTTGTTCTAGGTGGTATTATCCCCATTTTACAAGTGAAGAATCTGAAGCTCAGATAGGGTAAGTACTTTGCCCATTGACACAGAGTAAAGGAGTGACAGAGATGTCATTTGAAACAAGATCTGTTTGACTTCAAAGTGTATTTTCCACTACATTTTTCTAGTTATTTTTCTTCAGCCTTCTCATCACACCTCTTAATTATCATTGTGTATTTAAAGATGGTTTTTATTAGAAATTTTGAAATAGGAATTCGTCTCATGATTTTCACTTATGATTTGGAGAGAAGCATATTGAAAATAGAGTACATAGCAGGAAACCTGACTTATTGTACTGTCTCTGATTCTAGCCATATGACATTGGACAAATCACCTTTTTTGGGTCTCATTTATAAAATGAGGGCATTGGACTAGATGATTTTAAAAGGTTTCCTTGAACTCTAAAATCTAATTTGACTCTATTTTGATTTAATGTTTACACCTGTTCTTTTTAGCACACATACAACTTTATCATCTATATTTCAGCCCATTAAGTATGATATTTTATTAAAGTTAGGGGGCAAGGAGCTCTGATTTTTATTCTTTACTTGCACTATTACATCTGAGGTTGAAATTCAATAATAGAAAGAAATTCCATATAAAGTAGTAATTAATCTTATTATAAAAGCACTCTTTCTTTTAAACTACTCAAGATTCTCATAGTTTTTACAGTTAGAAACAATAATTCTGGAAATCTAAATATTACAAAAGGAAATAAATTATTTTTAGTACAAAATGTTTCCACCAAAGGAGATAAGAATAGGTGACTGCTACCTTCAAAGCACTTATAAATTCTTAACTGTACAATAACACTATTAGCAACTATAATAGTAACATTTATCGAGAATTTTATGCTACTGTGTTGTACTAAGATTTTATATACATTACATCATTTAGTACTCATGAAAACCCTATGAGATAAGTGCTATTATCCCTATTTTACATACTAGGGAATAAAGAATTAAAGAGGTTAGGCAGTTTTCTTAAGGTTACATCATTGGTAAGAGGTATGTAGATCTAATGAATGCTACAGAGATTTTCCTCATATTTATAACATAGAATAATTGTAATAGGTTACCAATGTTTACCTCTATGAATATGATTTAAGCATGAAACCTTTTCAGAATGAATAAGTCTGATGATAAATGGCAGTTTTCACTTTCTCATTGCCAGTTACCTATTTTATTGACATAATTATCAATAAAGCAAGTTTAAGTTTTTAACTTAAAGCAAGTTAAAGCATACATGCACATGCAAGTTGTGGCTGTAGATTAGGGTTTTCAATAATCCCAGTTTGCCCAGGCTTGGGTTTCTGGATCATGGAACTTTTGGTGCTATAACTAGGAACTTTACTAAAATATAAACAGGGGCTATTATATATATATATATATATATATATATATATATATATATATATATATATATATATAGTATGAGTATGTGTGTATAGGTAGATGTATATGTGTCTAAAGTAATGGTAGTAGTTAGGCTACAGGGACTTCAGATCTTGCAGAGCTTAAAACAGCTCTGAATTCAGTGCCTAGACTGATATTTGTCTGTTTTATTAGCAGAAAGCTTAGTCTCCTGTGTTTTCCCTGTTTCAGATAACCTTTTCTTGTCATCTAAGAAATTAATTTCTTTGTTGGAATCATTGCAAGTAAACTTGATAGCAGGAGTGCTGTTATTGAAGCAGCTTACACAGTGATTTGCTAAGTACAGCCTCTTCATAAAAGGTGAAGCAGAAGTCGATTTATCGATCACCACCAGGATTTCAGTAACCTGTTGAACTACCTGATTTTTTTCCCCCATTTTCATAAAGCCCACTATTATTTCTCTTTGTACAATTAAATTTAGTTGTTTCTTCGGAAACACTTTTTCACATGTATTTGCGCATGATATAAACATTTTTTGTGTATATTTGCTCTTCTATAGAATTGGAACTGTCTAAAAAACTTATGAGGTTAAGCCACACAAAATTGCCAAGATTTAACTTTTTGACCTATAGCAATGGCAATTTCATATAGCTCAACTAATAGTTAATTTAACTTTTGGTTATTTGGAAATATTAGGCTACTAATTTAGCTCTAAAGATTCCTTTGAAATCCTGTTTAATATTAGAAACTGAATTGAACTTTGGGCTGATTACTCTATGCTATTCATTTGCTAAAAATACATGTTAAAAGACATAACTTTTTTTGATAGATTTATTTATTTATTTATTTATTCATTCATTCATTCATTCATTCATTCATTCATGAGAGACACACAGAGAGAGAGAGAGAGAGAGAGAGGCAGAGACACAGAGACACGGGGAGAAGCAGGCTCCATGCAGGGAGTCTGATATGGGACTTGTTCCTTGTCTCCAGGATCACGCCCTAGGCTGAAGGTGGCGCTAAACCGCTGAACCACCCGGGCTACCCCAAGACATAACTTTTGAAATGTGGTAAAAATGAGCACTGCATAGCCACTAATATTTGATAGGCATAAAAATGTATCTTAACTGAAGGTTAAGATCAAATTTAACCATTTTTCTTTCTCAGAATTTTGACCCATTATATTAATTGTAAGCTATAGTAGCTTATGTAAATGTTCATTTTGGAAGAAGAATGCTTCTTTATTAGAGTCAGATTTAAAATTGTTGCTGTGGGGGATCCCTGGGTGGCTCAGCGGTTTAGCGCCTGCCTTTGGCCCAGGGATCGAGTCCCGCATCGGACTCCCGGCATGGAGCCTGCTTCTCCCTCCTCCTGTGTCTCTGCCTCTCTCTCTCTAGGTCTATCATAAATAAATAAATAAATCTTTAAAAAAATAAAAAATAAAAACAAATTGTTGCTGTGTTATTAAAAGAAACAAATAGTAAACAGTAAGATTATTTTCTATACCTTAGGCAGTCAATCTGATGTGAGATTTGCCTTCTTTTTTTTCTTTACTTTTTTTTTAAGATTTTATTTATTGATTTTAGAAAGAGAGCTAGCAAGCAGGGTAGGGGCAGAGGGAGAAGGAGAAAGAGTGTCAAGCGGACTCTGAACTGAGCAGGGCTTGATCTTATGACCCAGAGATCACCATCTGAGACAAAACCAAGAGTCGGCCGCTTAATCAGCAGTGCCACCACCCAGGCACCCTGAGGTCTGCCTTGTTAATAATTTAGGTAAATTTAGGAAGTAACTGAATGTTTTCAGAAGAAATGAAAGCAGTTACTACTTGTCTCAGCCTCATATTGCTAGCTATCAAAATTTTGATATTTTAATGGTATATATATAACACTGTACATGTGAATTTTTGGTATTGAAAGTATACTTTTTGTTTTTTTTGTCTCTTGCTCTTTTAATCCCACATTTGTGTAACACTTGGCTCATAAAAAGAGAAGAGAATCCTTTAAGGTTTCTAGTTGTAGATACAGTAGACTAAGCTGATGCTGAGAAATGATTCCACCTTATAAAAATAGCAAACTAATATAGAATTTTAAATAACTATAGCTTTAAGACTTTTGCATCTCTTAGACTTTTATATAAATCTTTACCAGTGTCTTGCAAAATTGGAATTCATCTTTGAGTCTCAGTCTTTTTCCCATCATGATCTTTCATAAGTACTTTCAGCAGTCTTAGTATATCTCTTGATTTGCATTTGCCATCAATAGCACATATTTTGAGAGTCCTGTACCACTGAAACATTGTACTCAATCTTAAATATTTTTCACAAACTACTTTGTGACTATTAAAGAGCAATGTGCCTGAATTGTGGTTTGGTAGATCTTTGTAATAGTGAAATATCCTGATTATCTGGACTGTCTTAAAAAATACATTTGTAGGTCTTTAGAAAAGAAATAATTGTCATTGTTAAAAGCTCTGTTATGAGATAATAGACCCAAATATAATAAAACATGTTCCATTGGTCTAACATGTCTAACTTGAGTCTCTCTCTAAATGGTTTAGCTTGAAAAGCTGAAAAATAAATACGTGTGAAGCTGCGATGATCTTGATCAAATGGGAATTTGATAGTATTGCTTTTTTTGGAGACTGAATTCATGGGGCAGTTGACTAGAGGACATGATGTGTCTTTGATCACGAAGTTTCTTTGATCACAAAGATTCACATATTATAAGTGTACAGCTCAATGAATTTTTATAACTTAATGATACCTATGTAGCTAGCACCTTGATCAAGCAATAGAATTTAACCTGTACCCTGGAATCCTTATTAGTGCTAACACCTAACTGAACACCAGGCTCTATCTACCTAGCTAAATTTTAGCTGAGTTTCAAGTAGTTATCTAAATTTCAAAACTTATGAAGAGCAAGATTACTTAATATTTGCACAGATTGTCCAGATGGTTATATTATTTTTGTCTTTGACATACTGGCTGGGCATACTTATATTCAATTTAATTCTATAGAATTTTAAATGTCTGGAGTCTCCTTGGTTGTCTTTGTCATTGCTGAATAAGGACAATCTCTGAGAGTGATCTTGATTTTTCTGATTAACTACGTTGCTTGGACAGTCACTGACATTCAAAACTGATTTGATTGGCCCCTTAAGTTTCTCTGTTTTGAGCTGCTGAGCTTACAAAACTCAATCATATGCAGAGAATTTGCCATTCAGATTGACAGTTCTGTCAGGTCAGGTGGTACGATTATCATGCATGCTGCAAATGCGTTGTTATTCCTTGTTTTTTTTTTTTTTTTTTTTTCCCCTTGGAATCTAGGTGGAATCTTGGTATGTGAAGGTGAAAGGCTAGAACATCATCTGCTATCTCTGCTTAGCTTTAGTTTCTCTACTGAGTTGCCATTCATGTGTGCTGAGCTTTTCCAGTCACAGCCCCAAGCTCAGTTTTTCACTAATGTTTTGTCAAAGAAAGATCTGTCCTCTTTGGAAAGATTGAAATGAGTAATAGTCTTTCGACACTATTGGCAAGTGGCTTTCACGGTTCATGGCAGATCTAATGAACTACAGCTGTCTGCTTGGAAAATTCTGCTTTTGATTGTCTGAAAGGATCCCTGTAATATGGGCTTGAGTTTGTGGGTGCATTAAAACAACAACAACACAATCTTAACAAACTTACTGCAGTTGAAACTGCAACACTTTTTGCAGAAACCTGGCAAAAGGGACACCTGGGTGGCTCAGCGGTTGAGTGCCTGCCTCTGGCCCAGGGCGTGATCCAGGAGTCCTGGGATCGAATCCCACATCGGGCTTCCTGCATGGAGCCTGCTTCTCCCTCTGCCTATGTCTCTGACTCTCTCTCTCTCTCTGTCTCTCATGAATAAATGAAATCTAGAAAAAAAAGAAAGAAACCTGGCAAAATGAGTAATATAAACTATTTGACAAAGGTAGTTTTTTTTATCAAGACCTGATTTTATGGTATGTTTGTTCTACAAAGTCAGTTGTTGATTCTTATTTAAGAGCAAGGAAACTACACTCTACAGTGTGGATTGTATATATCCATCTTCTTGGACCATCACGTTTATCTACATTATACAATTAGGTATACCATGATATGAGAAAAAAATTGTGTTGCATGGAAACATATGACAGAGTGTGATGAATTTGTGATTCAGTGGAATACACAGTTTATAAACATAGTTATACCCAAATGTAGGGGTGCAACCTCGGTTATTCCTATTATTTTTAAAGTGGAGATTGATCTCTTACAACTCTCACAGAGAAAAGTAACCAAACCATTTTGTCTAAACTCTTAATGAAGGAAGTGTTCTATCTCAAGGTGGATAACAGATCTACCATTATGGGCTAGGTTAATGGTATTTTATTAATTTAACTGAACAGCTTTAATGTATCAGTTTCAGGAAAGTATTTTCTTTGAAATGGCTTGATCACTTATCCAAAGAAGACATTGGGAATAATTTAGTTGATTATTTTCATATTACCTGCAAGTAAGCTCCAAGCAAAAACTGTCCAACATTCTAATTTGTAAGCATAACTATGTAGTGACTTCTGACAGCCAGTTTTTATTCTCTCTGGATGTTTGAATGGAGTACCATTGCTCCTGAGAAACAGGATTCAGGCAAAAGGAAATGCAGAGAGAGCATTCAGTAGCATTGTACAAATCAGTGGAGTCACTGTTGGCCATTGTAATAGTTCTAACTATAAAACAGAGCAGATGGAGGATGTCAACTAAATTTTCACATTCACATCACACCAAAAATTCTTTGAATTTACTATGAGAATCTTTATAGAAGAAGGCATGAATCTTGTGACACATGGAATGATATTTAGGGCATACAGAGAATCCTTGGCACACAATACAGACAGAATCAGGGTGATAATACATAAGCATTTGAAACAGGATCAGGATGGGAATGTCTCCTCTTTCCATATTTACTCCTTAGTAGAGAGAATTGGAAGTTAACATCACATTCATGTTCCATGTTACTTATAGTTTATGAAATAAGCTCATTAGATATGTTCTATGTGTATATTATTGGTAAGTAAACTAAAACACAAAAGAGGAAAGGAAAAGGGTGGGAAGTTGTGAGCTTTCCAATAACAGAATCTATAAAAAGCTAAATAAAGTAAAGAACAAGGAGGAAAGCAGTAGAAATTAAGGAAGGCTCTTCATTAAAATCACAAATTAGATAAGATTCTCCCTTCCCATTTAATTAGATCCTTCTCTCATTGTCTTCTCTTTGTGACCCAATTATTTTTTAGCAACTTTATTAAAATATAATCCACATACTCTATAGTTCACCCATTTAAAATGTCCAATGCAATGATTTTTTGTTAAACCCAAAGTTGTGCAACCATCACCACAATCAATTTTAGAAAATGTTTGTTTCCCAAAAGGAAACCCAATAATCATTAGCAATCTCTCCCTATTCTCCCCCAATACTCCAGCCCTACAACCATCACTCTGCGTAATCCAAATTTTAAAAGTTGTTGATTTGAAATCCCCAGTATAATCAGAAACACATGACTATTGTCTTGTTGATAGAAGTCTTGTGAATTAAAAGGAATGACATAAAACTGTATTTTTAGGTATATATAATTATGTATAGTTTCTTAAACATTTTCAAAATTTTGTGGGTTTTTTTGTGGGTTTTTTCTTTGTTTTTTTGTTTGTTTGTTTGTTTGTTTATCATGGATATAGACCTGTTAAATATATCCCCCTTAACTTGGTCCTTAACTTGAAGATTCAGAATATTGATTTTGTCTGAGTCCTAGAGTTTTTGGACTAAGAGATTCTGACTCATTCTAATAGCACTCACAAGACACTAATATATAACTCAGAAAACAAGTATAATGTAAAACAGTATAATGTAAAATATATTCACCTAGGGGATTGGACACTGTCCCCTGAATAGTACATTCTCATAAATTACAGGGCAAGCCAAAATATTATCATAAATTGTCTTGTACATGTGGAATCCAAACAAGGAAACTAGTTACATGGTTCAAACATTGAGTAGTACCACTCTCTCATAGTCCGACTGGTAGGCAGAATGATGGCCCCCCAATGATATCAATGCTCTAAAACTTACCCATAAACTTTGACTTAAACTGTAATATACAACACCTCTTAGTATTTCTTTTCTTCTCAAATAGAATGCTTTAAGAAAAACCTGGAATTCTTTTTCTGTAATTAAAAAAAATTCCTGGGGATCCCTGGGTGGCTCAGCGGTATGGCACCTGCCTTTGGTCCAGGGCACGATCCTGGAGTCCCAGGATCAAGTCCCGCATCAGGCTCCCTGAATGGAGCCTGCTTCTCCCTCTGCCTGGGTCTTTGCCTCTCTCTCGCTCTCTCTATGTCTATCATGAATAAATAAATAAAATCTTTTTAAAAAATAAAAAAATTCCTGATTGGAATTATGTCTTCAATTATTTAAATCTCTAATGCCAGGCAGCCCGGGTGGCTCAGCAGTTTAGTGCTGCCTTCAGCCCAGGGCCTGATCCTGGAGTTCCC
The DNA here is from genome assembly GCF_011100685.1 of Canis lupus familiaris. Taxonomy (NCBI): domain Eukaryota; kingdom Metazoa; phylum Chordata; class Mammalia; order Carnivora; family Canidae; genus Canis; species Canis lupus. The sequence continues at coordinate 78,885,161 of NC_049226.1, read as the reverse complement.
CGGATCCAGTCCCACATCGTGGTCCCTGCAGGGAGCCTGCTTCTCCCTCTGCCTGTGTCTCTGCCTCTCTCTCTCTCTCTGTGTCTCTCAGGAATAAATTTTAAAAATCTTAAAAAAAAAAAAATCTCTAATGCCTATTGAGTGGCTGACATATAACAGACAGCAATAAATGTTGGTGGAACTGAACTAAACTGAGTTCTACGCAGTTGTTCTTTCACAACCTGTTTTGAATGAAGGCCTTTTGTTATTACCCTAATTTAGGCCTATGATAGTTTTTGAATTGTCCTTTTTGTCACTTGTCTTTTCTTTATTTAATTGATCTTCCACAGATTAAGCAACAACTTTTGTACATTATATCCTCCTTATTTAGTCGTTTTTATCTTCATCCCATTGTACATTGCCTAATAACATACTCTTAGCCTGTTGTTTGCCGACTTCTTATGGCATGGTACCCTTAGAAAATGATATTTCTCTGGTACAGTTGGGTAGAAGGCAAATCATCTCACAGCTGGATGGTTTGGACTCCAATGTCACCATCTCAGTGTACCTGTCACCCAATCTAGGCACAGCAGTTTGCCTGGACATACCAGTTAGGAAGTGCTGTTTAATCTAGCTTTTGAGACTTAATACAATTGGAATTCATCCTTTTAGAGAGCTATCTAATGAGCACCATAGCATGTGTGCATGCTAAGCTCTGTGGGTAAGAAATTGAGAACACCTGATGAACTATCCTCTTTTGAAACTATCAATTCCAGGAGAGAGATCCACTTATCATCATTCTCAAAGTGGATTTTCTGTTTTGAATGATCTATTTTTTCTTCCTCATCTGTCTGAATCTTTGTACTATCTTCTCCATGATGCTGTCCCTAATACAGTTAAAATACGCAGTCTTACGTATTGTATTCTTTTCGTTACATTACTAATTCATCCAGCTTAGTGCCCTCTGTAAAGCTTAGATTAATTCTTAATTAATTCCTATATTCTTATTCACTTACTATCTCATGTTTGTCATTTTTTTCCCTTTGTATTGTTATTAACTTGTTTATGACTATTCATCAAAATATTTACTCCACTTCTTCTCTACAACTTTATATTGTATAAATTCTGATTAATAATTAACACTATTACAATAAGTATAAAATAACATTCATTTGTAGATATATTTGTTAGGTAATAGCATATGTTTTTTGAGCCCATACTTGGAACAGGTATCCTAATAGCTTTATGTGTATTTAATGTATTTAATCTTTACAGCAGCCCTAAAAATACAAAATGTTTATTTTCCTGTTTTAGAAATGATGAAATTGAGGCACAGATAAGTAACCTGCCAAAAGTTGTACAGCTCTTAATATCAATGCTAGGATTGAAACGTGATCAGTTAATGCAGGTACTTCTGATGTAAGAGCCCGTACTGAGAATTCTATGTAATTCTGTGCCGCAAAAAAGACTAGTTGTGTGTGTCTGAGTAGACCAGCAGGTACTGATACTTAATACTAAGGTTTCCCACTAAGGTGAGTTAGAGAAGTTGTAGTTACAAGGAATATGTACTCACAATAAAGGAGTCAGTGTTATAAAAATCAGAAGTTTTAAAGAATATTTTTTATGGAGCATCTATATGTGCCAAGAAATGAACTGAGTACTTTACATATATTGTCTCAGTAAAGTCTTGTAGTAATATTATTGAGTAATTAATATCATTCCTGTTTTGTACATAAGAAAAAAAGAATCTCACATAAGTAATTTGCCCAAAAGTTACTGAGGTAGGAAATGACAAAGCAGAGGTTGGAACCTGGCATGTCTGCCCTATTTTCTTTTATTGTGCTGTGCTGCTTCTCTGATGATACAGTGCCCTAGCAGAAAAGCAGGGCATAGGCAAACAAGCTATTGCTAGAATGTAGCTAGAGCTGGGCTTAATTTTGGAAAATAGCACTGTGATGAGACTACAAATTAAAGCTTAAGGATTATACCAATATTCTGGAGTAAATCCAGCAAGGGCAATATGTGTTGTTATTAAACTCTTACCTTACGATCTTGGCTAAGCTTCTTTCCCTTATTGTGCTTCAGCTTAATCTTCTACGACATATATGAGGTTAATAGGCATCTATTTATATTCAGAGATGTTTTATGATGTTAGGAGTAGTGTTTAGACTCTGGAAGTAAGTACTACATAAATACTATTTTTTAGTTCTTAGTCTCAATGCTGACATTTGACACCACCATGTTTTTCCTTTATAGCATCACACTTTCCTATGTCTTTTTTTTCTCCTGACACTAACAAAGAGATTTGTTCATAGAGAACTGACTCTGAAGATGACAACTCTTTCGTTGTATCTCAGTGGCTTAGGCTTCACATGAGTTTCTTCTCTGTCTTTAATTAAACTTGTTTTTTTTTTTCCCAGTGTTGTAGCTGGGAGCACTGTGTTGACACAACTCACTCTTGTACAGAAGAGATTAAAATGTCAGTGTTCTAATGTTCTCATCTGTGGGAAAAAGAAAATATTTGGGGTATTTTATTTATAACTTTTAAAAGACTCCTCTGTGGAGAAAGATTACTTGTAAGATGGAAAACGATTTGACAGTTAAAGGGACAGAACTCTAATAGTGGTCTAACAAAAAAAGGAGAAGAAAAAGTATGAAAGCTTAATGAAACTCCATTCTAGGTATTTAAAACACATCTTTCTATTTCCTTCTTAATTTTCACTTAATTGTATTTTTTAATTCCCTAGTGTCCTGCTTAATCCTTCCAGATGCTGTGCAAGCAGAATATTGACAGTTTCCGCAAAAGGCAGTTAGTCAGTCATTACAGTAAATACATATATTATGTGGAAGAGGACTACTAGTCAAGGGAAATGGAGTTGGTGTATTGAGCCTGTAACTTTCAAATCATAAGTCTGAATGTATCTATTTTTACAATGGAGTCATTAATATTTGCTAGCTATTTAATGGTGAATAGGCCAGCAAATTCATCATGCTGCAGCTTGAGACCCTTTTCTGCCTGTCAGGCATTCACAGGGTATAAGCTACATCAGTTAATGCTGGGTGCCATGCAAATTTTGAAAGTCGTAGTAAAGAGATAGATTTGATGTAAATTGATAAGGTAGGGACTTAATAGTAGGAGCTAAGACTTACGGAACACTTCCAATGTATCTGAAATATTTCCATCTATATGCATCAATGTATTGACTGTCTAATCCTCAACAGCTGTCTGAGGAGGTAATTTTATCTTCATTTTACAGATGGGAAACTGAGGTCTATAAATGTAAAATAACTTACCAAAACAACCCAGGAAATGGAGCAACTGAGTTTGAATCCAGGGGATTTGGTTCTGAAGCCTATTCTATTAGAGATCTTCTGAAAGTATATTAACTTTTGATATTGCACAGTTTAGGAGCTTTTACTCTGGTAACATTATTAACCACCATGTAATATTGAGTAGATGAAGAAGATAAGTATTTAAAATGACAAGGAGAATCTCTTCTTAGGTTCATATGGTACGGGTGGCAAGGCAAAGTTGCTAGTCTTCTTTGGGTATATCTTTATTGGCAAAGAAATTATGAATTATTCTGTTTTGCCCATATAAAGGCAAAAGGTAGCTTTCCAGAAAGGCAGACATTAGCATTCCAAGTGCCCGCTCTGTACTCCTAGTTTTGGAAGTTAGCTGCCCTCTAGCAGAGCATCTGTCTTTCAGACCTTATTTAGAGATTTTCCTGATTTGAGTTGTCCCCTGGGTTAACAGCTGTGGAATCTGCATTTCTTTGGCATTGCTCCCTTCTATGTAAATTACAGATGTTCTCTAATGCCCTTTTGGGCTACATTTGGAAAAAGAGGAAAGAGTAAAAGTTTTTTTTTTCTTTTTAAAGTGAACTACCCTAGGTTCTAAGTAGGAGGAAATACATTTACTGAGTTTTTTCCCCTTTATGTTTCCTTTCAATCGTTGAAACTACTCCCTACAGCCCTGCTGCTATGGGATCAATTTGTTGGCAAGGGTTATTCAAACATGAGCAGAATTTGTGTCCTCTTTGGATTAAAGTGCTAAAGCCAACAATAACAATTTTCATGTGGGAACTGGTGCTGGATACCCAAGTCAAACTGTGCTTGGTGGTCTGTAATTTACTCCAGATAAAAAACATGCATTGGAGGGGAAAGAGGGTTTTTTCCCAGGTTTCTATTTGTTTTCATTTTCAGTCTTTTTTTTTTTAAATCTATTGTTTTTAAACAGACACTAGAAATCCTTTTTATTTAGTCTCTTGATTTGGGGGTGGTAGTGTAGGGTACTTAAAATGAGACATGTAATAGAGTTCTTTTAATTAACATTTATATTAAGATATAACTTACAGTTAAGTAAATAAATCTGAAGTATACAGCTTAATGTATTTTGGTATTTATTTCTTCTCTGCTTCCATTTTACTTAACTTTTACTCTTTTAGACTGTATAGCTGAAAGGATAAATCGTATAATCTTGAAGACTGTTATAGTTAATTTAGATTTTTTGCATTTCAAGCTCATTTGGACCTATTTTCACCTATTTTTCTCTGTATTCCCGGTTCAGCTTTCCTCTTCTATTCTTTCAACAGTTATTCTAAATCCTCAGGGCTTCTTTCTTAGTATTTCCATATTACTTTTTATTGTGACATTACCTCTTCAATAAAGTGAAGGCATTCAGGAGAGAACTCCCTTGTTTATCTCTTGCTAGCCCTCTCATTACTCCCTCTGCTTTTAGAAATCATATCCTTATTTGTCCTTCCTACCTGAAGCTGTGCTCTCATCCACTTGTATCTTCTCAGTGATTGCTTTTATCAGTTTATCCCCATTTTCCCCTTAGCTTCTCTATTGACTTTTTTTTCTAAGCAATAGGCACAATTGAAAATTCTTGATTAAAAAAAAAACAAAAACAAAAAAAAACAGATAATACAAAGTTTAGCTTTGAGCCTGTACCATCCTCTAGTTACTACCCAACTATTATCCTTCCCCGTTGTGGTCATGCTTCTTGATTACTGTTTCCACATCCTCCATTTGCTCTTATTCAATCTTTATATGGCTTTTTACCTTTCTTTCTCCACTGAAAGCACTTCTCCCAAAATTGCTAGAGATTTTTGCCAAGTCTAGTAAATACCTTTTTTTGGTAAAAGATTTTATTTGTTTGAGAGAGAGTGAGCACAAGCCGGGGTGGTAGGGGATGGGGGAAGGAGAAGGAGAGGGACAAACAGACTCTGCCCTGAGCCAGGGGCCCATGGCCTAGAGCCTGATGGTGGGGCCTGATATCAGGACCCTGAGATCATGACCAGAGCCAAAATCAAGTCTGTTGCTCAAGCTACTGAGCTACCCAGGCACCCCCTAGTGAAGATCTTTTGCCCTTTTTGAAATTCTTTCTGTTGGTTTGCAAACTCTGGAGCTTTCAGGATATAATCTGAAATTGACCACCTTAAGAGGAGGGCAGAAAAAGACAAAGAGATAGACTGCACCATACATATGAGGTCATAAACTGGCTTCAGACACATGTTCAGTCCATGTGGTCTCAACAACACTTTATTCTTTGAAGGCTTTGTCCTTGAAATGGCTCCCACTGCAAGAATGGTAGACAATGTGTATATTGCAAGGACAGGGGATGAAGTCATGACCATCCAACTGCCCTGGTCCAACTAGAGAGTCAGTGCCTAGTCCAATCCTCTTGTTTATCTCCTCCAACACTTCCTTGATGTCATTTTCTCTCGTTTCTTCTTCTTCCTTTATGACCCTTACTCAGACTCCTTTTGTCAATTCTAATTTTTTTTGCCTCTCCTTAAAAGTAGGAGATCTCCAAGATTATTCTTTTTTTTAAATCTGACTTTCCTTCTGTTTTATGTGTTTTATGGGCAATCTGGTCCATGTACACAAGATTTTTAGTTATTGCCTCTACCTCTTATGTCCTGATACTTACTAACTCTATTTCCAAGCCTCTCTCTTGATCTACAGCTTTCTGTCTGACAGTTATATTTGGATGTGTTGTAGGTACATATGAAAACCTGGCATTATTATCATACTGGCATGTCCCTTTCCCAAACTAAAACCTGGCATTATTATCATATTGGCATGTCCCTTTCCCAAACTAAGCGTGCTTCCCTTGTATTCTCTAACCTAGTTGGTGGTACCTTCTGCATTCATTCTTTAATTCAAAAGCTCCTCACTCCCTCCCTGTCTCCCTCCCTCCCTTCCTTCCTCCCTCCCTCCCTCCCTTCTTTCCTTCCTTCCTTTTTCCTTAATGTTCTTGCCAGACACTAAGTTCTGTCACACAGAGCTGCAAGGATATTATAAGGTCCTTGCCCTCAATTACAGAGACTAATAGGAGAGACAGAGGAACAGAGAATTACATTGCTTTACAATGTAGAGAATACAGTGATAGAGGTGTATTCATATGTAACACACATCCTTTTCAAATTGTAGATTCAGGAAAAGGTTCTTGGAGAAGGTGATGCCAGAGTGGAATCCTCAGAAGTAGGAGCTTGGCATGACTCCTCCCTTTGCCTTTTCCATTCTCCTTCATTATTAGTGAATCTCATTAACTCTAGACTCTTAATATTTCCCAAATCTGTCCCAGATCTTTCTATTACCTCTGCTACTGCCCTAGTTTTAAGTTTTAAGATATTGGTGGATTACAGCAACAATTTCCTAACAACCTTACTCTCTCCATTCTTCGTGTTTTCCCAACTCCCATCAATTATCCACATTGAACTTTAGTAAATCTTTATTTAAAAAAATATGATCATGCCCTTCACAGAAATAAATATCAAATAATACCTCATATGCATATATCACGTTTTATTTATCCATTCATCTATTCGTGGACATTTGGTGGTTTCTACTTTTTGGCTATTAATTATGCTGCTATGAGCTTTCATGTAAAATGTAAAATTGTGTGGACATATTTTTTCATTTCCCTTGGATATATACTTAGGAGTACAATTGCTGAGTCATACATCCTTTGAGGAACTGCCAGAATGTTTTCAAAAGCAGCTGCCCCATTTTACATTCCACCAGCAACATATAAGGGTTCCAAATACCCCACATTCTTGCCAACATTTGTTATTTCCTCCTCTTTTTTAATTTGGATACCAACTAGTGATGCTAAGACTAATGGATGTGAAGTGCTGTCTTATGATGAATTTGATTTGCATTTCTCTGATGGCTAAGAATGTTGAGCATCTTTTTATATGCTTGTTAGCCATTTGTATATCTTCTTTGGAAAGATGTCTATTCAGATCTAGTTTTTTAAATTGTTATCTTTTTATTTTTGAGTTATGAGAGTTTTTTTTAAAGTTTTCTTTTCTAAGATTTTATTTATTTATTCATTCATGAGACACACACACACACACAGAGAGAGAGAGAGAGAGAGAGAGAGAGAGAGAGAGGCAGAGACACAGGCAGAGGGAGAAGCAGGCTCCATGCAGGAAGCCTGACATGGGAGGGAGAGAGAGAGAGGCAGAAACACAGGCAGAGGGAAAAACAGGCTCCATGCAGGAAGCCTGACATGGGACTCGATCCCAGGTCCCCAGGATCAGGCCCTGGGCTGAAGGCGGCGCTAAACCGCTGAGCTACCCGGGCTGCCCTGAGAGTTTTTTTTATATTCCTCATATAAGTCCTTTATCAGATATATGGTCTGCAAGTTATTTTCTCCCGTTCTCTGGAATTGTCTTTTCACTTTCTTGATACAAGTGTCTTTTGAAGCATACAATTTTTAAATTTTTTTTAGAAGATTCTATTTATTTATTCGTGAGAGACACACACACACAGAGGGAGAGACACAGGCAGAGGGTGAAGCAGGCTCCATCACAGGGAGCCCAATGTGGGATTTGATCCTGGGACTCCAGTATCACTCCCTGAGCTGAAGGCAGACACTTAACCACTGAGCCACCCAGGCATCCCAAAATTTTAAAATTCTGATAAATCCCAGAATGTCTATTTTTTTCTTTTGTTTCATGTACTTTTGGTGCATATCAAAAAACTTCTGCTTATGGATATCCTATTGTTTTGGCACTGTTTGTTGAAAAGACTCTTTTACCCCCATTGAATTGACTTGGAGCCTTTGCAAAACAAATCTATTAACCATTTGTAAAGATTTATTTATGGACTCTCAATTCTATTCCATAAATCTATCTATATGTCTATCCTTATGCTGATAGCACATTATCTTTATTATTGTAGCTTTGTATTGTAAAATTTGGAGGTATGAAGTCTAATTTTGGTCTTCTTTTTAAAGATATTTTTGGCTGAGGTGCCTGGGTGGCTCAGTTGGTGAAGTGTCAGACTCTTGCTTTTGGCTCAGGTCATGATCTCATGGTCGTGAGATCTAGCCCTGTGTTGGACTCTGCACTGGGCACGGAGCCTGCTTAAGTTTCTCTCTCCCGCTCTCTGTTTCTAAAAAGAGAAAACCATAATTCCTATCAAAATCTCAGGAAGAAAAAAGAATAAAGATATTTTTGGCCATTCTGTGTCCTTTGCATTTCCATGTGAAGTTTTGGGCTAGCTTTTCATTTTCTGGGAAAAAGCAGCTATTATTTGGATACAGATTGAGTTGAATCTCTAAATCACCTTGGGAATAATTATCATCTTCACATTCAAATTCTTCAAGAATTGTCATCACATTAAATTCGTCACTCTACTAACGTGGGATGTTTCCATTAATTTAGACCTTCTCTAAGGTTTTCAACAGTGTTTAATGCTTCCACTATATGTTTTAAATTCTTCTCTTTATTTCAAAGGATTTTATTCTTTTTGCTGGTATAAATGGACTCTTGTTATTAATTTCATTTCTGAAATTATATTAGTACATTTGAGTTTTGTATATTGATCTTACTGAACTGGTTTGTTAAATCTAATGGATTTTTAATGGATCCTTAGAATTTTTGATATACAAGATCACATCATCTGCAAATTGGGATAGATTTATTTTCTTATTTTCAATCTGGGTGCTTTTTTATTTTCTTGACTAATTACCCTGACTAGAGCTTCTAGTAGTGTTAAATGCAAGTTGTTAGAGTGGACATCCTTGTCCTTATCTTGTTTTTAGGAAGAATGCATTCGCTCACTCTTATCATTACCTATGATGTTAATTAACTTTGCATTTTTCTTAGATTCCCTTTATCAGGATGAGTAAGTTCCCTTCTTTTCCTAGTTTGTTGAATGATTTTTTTTTTTTTAATCATGAAAGGATGTTGGGTTTTAACAAATGCTTTCTCTCTATTTAGACAATCATGTGAATTTTTCCCCTTCTGTTTTATTGATATAGTATATTGCATAAATTGATTTTTGGATGTTGAGCCATTTCTACGTTGCTAGGATATATATCACTGGATCATCATGTGTAATCTTTTTTTTATGTGGTGCTGGATTTAGTTTGCTAGTAACTGTCAAGGATTTTTGCATCTATATTACTAAAAGATATCAGTCTGTACTTTCCAAAGATGCATTTATCTGGTTTTGTTACCAAGGTAATACTGGGAATAAGATGGGAAGTATTCCCTGCTCCTGAATTTTGATAGAGTTTGTGTAGATGTAGAATCAATTCCTTTTACATTAGTGAACCATTTTACCCTGGCATTGTGGGAAGTTTTTTGTTTTTTGTTTTATTTAAATTCAATTAGCCAACATATAGTACATCATTAGTCTCAGATAAAGTGTTCAATAGTTTTTCAGTTGCATATAACACACAGTGGTCATCACATCACGTGCCCTCCTTAATGCCCATCATCTCTTATTACACAGGACTATTCATATTTTCTGTTTCTTCTTGAACCAGTTTCAATAAGTAGTTTATGTCTTTTTCTAGGAATTTGTCAATTTCATCCAAATTTTATAAATTGTTGGCATACATTGGTTCATAATAATTCCTTCTAGTTTTTTTTTAAATTTCTGTCCAGTAGTGATATCTCCTCTTTCACTCCCAAGTATAGTAATTCACATCTTCTTTTTTTGTGTCTTCATCATTCTAGCTAAAGTTTGACAATTTTGTTAATCTTTTCAAAGAACCCATTTTTGGTTTTGTTAATTTTTCTTTTTTTTTTCCTATTTTCTATTTTATTTTTCTACTCTAGTTTTTTTTTTTTTTTTTTTGCCTGCTCTAGATTTAGTTTTCTTTTTTCTAGTATTTTAATGCAGAAAGTTAATCTTTTGATTTGAGATCTTATTTAATGAAGGCATTATAGCTATAAATTTATTTTTTATTGAAGCATAGTTGTCATTCAATGTTATATTAGTTTCTGGTGTACCACATAGTGATTTGACAAGTCTATGCATTACACAGTGCTTACCACAGTAAGTATAATTACCATCTGTCACCATATAAAGTTATTACAGTGTTATTGACTATATTCCCTACACTGTACTTCTCATCTCCCTGACTCAAATCACTTTACAACTGTAAGTTTGCACATTTTAATCCTCTTCACCATGATTTCCCACCTCACTACCCCCTTCCCTCTGGCAACCATCAGTTCTCTGTTAATAAATCTGTTCTGTTTTCATTTGTTTGTTCATTGCTTTTTAGATTCTACATACAAGTGAAATCATACGGTATTTGTCTTTCTCCACTTGACTTATTTTACTTAGCATAATAACCTCCAAGTCCATCTAAGTTGTTGGAAATGACAAGATTTTATTCTTTTATATGGCTGAGTAATATTCCATTGTGTATATATATATATATATGTATGTGTGTGTATATGTATTTATATATATATTTATATACACACACACACATATATATATATATATATATATACACACATATATATATATACACATTACATCTTCTTTATCCATTCATCTATTGATGGACACTTGATTGCTTCCTAAACTAAACTAAATAATGTCTCAGCACAGGGCACTTAGGAACTTATTTTCCTTCAGAGCTGTAAATTTCTATTTTAATACTGCTTTAGCTGCAGCCCATAATTTTTGCTGTTTTGTTTTCATTTCTTTTCATCTAAAAGTATTGTCTAATTTCCTTTGTTATTTCATCTTTGATTAATTGGCTATTTAACTGTATTGTTGTTTTTCACATATTTGTGGATTTCTCAAAATTTTCTTCTATTACTCATTTCTAACTTCAATCCACTCTATATGATTTCAGTCATTTTACATCTTTTGGGAATTATTTTATGCTCTAATATATGGTCTGTTCTGGAGCACATGCCATGTACACTTGAGAAGAATGTGTATGTCACTGTTGTTGCGTGGAGTGTTCTATAAGTGTCTATTAGGCCATGTGAATTGATAGTGTTGTTGAGGTCTTCTTTTTCCTTGTCAATGTTTGTGTGGTTTTTCTTTCTATTACTGAAAGTGAGATATTAAGGTCTCCAAATACTGTTTTTTAATTGTCTATTTCTCCCTTCAGTTCTGTCATTTTTTTTCCTCATGTATTTTGTGGCTCTGTTGTTAGGAGCATATATATTTATAATTGTTAAGTATTCCCAATGGATTGACTTTTCTACCATTATTAAATGTTTGTATTCATCTCTAGTAACATTTTAACTTTAAAAACTATTTTGTCTAATATTAATATAGCAACTCTAGATTTCTTATGATTGTTGTGTAAATGATATGTCTTTTTCTGTCCTTTTACTTTCAACCTATTTAAAGTGTATCCCCTGTAGAGAAAGATAACTGGTTCTTTTTTTTATCCAGCTTGTCATCTTTGCATTGTTATCATAATAGTACAGTTGTGCTGTTAAATTGTTGGTTGTGTTTCATTGCCTAACTAAACTCCCCAAATATAATGATGCTTACGGAGACTTCACATGGAGCACTTTATGAATTTATTCTTCTTCCTGTCCCTACTCTAGCATTTTGAATGCTGCCATTGTTACTGACTAAAACCATTGTGCCTCATATCATGTAGGTTGTCTCATTAGCAAAAAAGTGTTAGGTATTAGTGGTTGTTAGGTCACATTCCTTTGAGTCAGTAAAGTGTAACATATGTATTAATGCAGAACTTATTTTTTCCTATAGCAGAAATCTCCCTTTTCTAATCCTAACAATGTTAAAGTTAGAATTTTGGCTTTGGATTTGCCAGGAATAACTTTACTTTACATGTATAATTAACAAGATTGAGTAACAGAGCAAAAGAACATAATTTATTTCTACACTGTGGTAATAATAAAACTAATTTTGGAGCTCCACATTATTTCCATAGTTGGATATGTTTTAATAAGGGAGTGGCTTCCTCTCACTAACTTCAGGTCACACCAAAAAACCTGCTTTTGCATAAAGGGGACTTAACTTATTTTCTAAACGAAATAATCTCAGCACAGGGGGCTTAGGTACTTATTTTTCTTCAGGGTACAATCTAGAATCTATTAATAGGAAAGTAAAGTTCAGAGTTCCTGCTTTTGTTGATTCAGTGCTTTACAACCTGAACTGTTCCTTGGGGCAAGCTATTTCTCAATTCCATTTTCCTACCTTTACTCTGAAATTGATAATTAGACACTATAGCTATAAGGTAACTTTAGTGTTATATCTTGCTTATTTAAAATCAAGGACATTGGAGGTAGGGGAATGACACTGGAAAAAAATAAATATGTTTTTAAAATTTTATAATCCAGACTTCTATGTAGTAACATTTAAAATAAAACTATAAAGGGAGTTCTGGGTGATGTTTCTAGGTTTCTATTTAATTTTTGGTTGAAAATATTCAATGTTCTGTCAATTTCTTTGCATTTCTTAAGTAAGAGGCACCAAAGAGTTCAAATTTTGACCCTTAAGAGTACTTGTGGCTTAGTTATGTATTACCTTCAAATTTAATTGTTTGGTCTGTGTTCTCTGGAATTTTAAAGCAGAATTAAAAGAGCACCAAACTCTAAATACTTTCTCTAGCAGTACCTGCTATTTTTATTTATGTTGAAAAGCAATTCGGGACCCCTGGGTGGCTCAGCGGTTTAGGGCCTGCTTTTGGCCCAGGGCATGATCCTGGAGACCTGGGATCTCAAGTCCCGCATCAGGCTCTCTGCGAGGAGCCTGCTTCTCCCTCTGCCTGTGTTTGCCTCTCTCTTTCTCTGTCTCTCATGAATAAATAAATGAGGTCTTAAAAAAAAAAAAGAAAGAAAAGGAAAAGCTATTCAACTTAATGGAAAAAAGGTAAATGTTCTGGTAATCACTCTGTTCTGTCTGTTCTGTCTTGATCATAACTTATCTTATTTCAGTAGAATATGGCAACTAACACATCATCTCATTTTAACAATTATTGGTTGAACCTAATCATCTTTAACTTTCATAGTTTTGTCTCAATTATATATTCATAATGAGAATGCCTCACAAAAGGTCTTCTTTCCAAACTACTGACATATTCCATTGGAGACCAGAAGGCACCATTGACTACCTAATAGCTGATATTTGTCCCTTATATGTTATCTTTTATATCATATGCTAGTGTCCACTGTGAAAGGAACTAGAAGCCACCTAATCAGTAAGATCCTATTAATTTTCTGCTTCTCACTCTCTATATATTATTGAGGTAAATTTGCAAACAATAAAATACATTTCATTTTATTAAACAAATTCCACAAACTTTTTTATTTAAAATTATTTTTATTATTTACTTTATTAAACACAAATTTTAAGTATACACAAATATGAAAACTAACCCAGTTTAAGTATAGGATATTTATATCACCTCAGAAAATTCTCTTGTGCCACTTTCCTGTCAGCCAGGAGTTGAGTGTTTCAGTGGGTTTCCAAACCCCTTCTGAATGCCTGCTTTCTTGGATCACTGCTGGTACTAACTGTCCCCGGCCATGTCCCCCAGGATATAGACTCTAAAAGAATGCTTAGCTTGCAAAGTGTTTATTAAGGAGTGCCCTTGGGGGGTCAACATTTGCAGAAGGCAGGGGAAAAAAACAAAACTGGGGTAGTAGGAGAAGTCGAGCTGCATGAAGGCCAAATGCCAGCCTCGACTGACCCCATGGGGAGCTCTGGATCTTGATTGACTTTATAGTTATTTGGAGTTAGGGCCAGGGGTGCAATCCTTTATATTCTCATTTTCATAAGCCATTGGATGTGGACTACCCTGAGAAAGGGGTCTAACCTTGGAGAATGTGATTCTCTGCAGCTGAGACCACAGAAAGGCCTATCAGATGAAGGCTGACCACTTTCACAGCAGTCAGGCAGCAATTCCTTCATCTGAGGGGAATCTGCAATGTACCTGACATTGTCTCTCACACCGTAGTTAAAGAAATTCAAGAGCTGCTTGCACGATTTTTTTATTCAAGTCTGGAGGGAGGGAACCAGAATTAGGAGAAAGAGTAATTGATAGCAGTTAAATACTAGAAAATTTATCATTACATATACTTACTTAAAAATTACTCTAATAATATCTTTCAATATATTTTATGATTTATTCATTCAAGAAGTAGTTGAGAGTATATATAAATGGAGACATTTATCTTTCATTTTGGCCACCTAGAAGCTGAACCTTTATCTTATATTTGGTGATTTCTCTGTATAAGATCAAGCTCAGCTGCTACTGTGGAAGCTGAAAATGCAAGGTGCATGTATTTCCAACCTGCTTGCAAGAGGTGTAAGCCTATATAACATGAGCTCTGCCAAAAAGACAAAACTCTGGATCAGACTTGCCTGGTGAAATGAAGGAGTAGATTTTTTTTTTTTTTTTTTTTTTTTTAATGATGGGATATGTCAGCAGAAGCAGTAAGTAAAGCAACATCCACTTTCCAGACACAGCAGCCTTTGTATCACTAAACTCCATTTGGTGGTGTTAGCGATGTAAATATCCAGACCCAAAGATAGTTTTCTCACCAGACATCTGCTTAATTCAATGCAGTTGATATCTATTGCTTGCCCTCAAAATCCCTGACTAATATAGCCCACCCTCTACCAAATGTTAAGACATTAGGATTATCATGGTGAAAAGAAAGACAAAGTCCAGTGGGGAGAAACTAACAGTGAGTAAAAATAAAATATAATTCAGTGACATGAGGGAAATAACAGGGATAGATAGGCAAGGAGAAGGTTGGAGATGGGAAGCAAGGGATCCTTAAAGAAAGTTAAGAAGCTTTCAAAAAAAAAAAAAAAAAAAGAAAGTTAAGAAGGTAAAATGATTGCCCTGAGACCAGTAGGCTGTCTGTCTGTCTCAGCCAGAGACAACAGCAGTTGCAATGTAGGAAAGAATGAACGTGACTTAATTATTAAATCAAAAGGAACGTAGTGGTTGTCAGTTAAGTGTGCTTAGCTATTTTAGTAGAATTTCTTTTAAAGCAAAACTCATTTTGATATGGAAATCAATGCTATAGTTGATGTCTATTAATTCTCATGCAACACTGTTTAGACCAAAAGCTGTATTAGTATCATCAGGGGAATTTTCTATAAATACTTATTTCTGGGCTTCATCCATAGAGAATCTAATTAGTCAAATTTGTTAATCATTAGTACTAGACTATAATGTTATATGTGGTAACACTGTCTGCAAAGTAGTAGCTTATTTTAGTTTTGGGTAAATGACAAGAGAGTAACAGCTCTGGTTACTGCAAAATGGTGTGCATAAGTCCTGCGTGTAAGTTTGATATATACCACTGTACTTGATAGACCTAAAGCTTTTACCTGACTAGAAATAAAGCAAGGAGAAATCAGCCTTTCTTTAAAGTTTGCCTTTTTACGTAGAGGTATATACTAGTTGCATTCTACAAAGTAAAAAAAAAAAAATCTTAATTGGAAGTCCAGTTGCTAGGTGTATCCCATAAAATGAAAATCCTGGTAATTCACAGTAACATCCAATATCAAATACTCAGATCTCAATAAACTGAATCTTTGTGTGAGGTTATTGGTGATAACATAAAAGGGTGTTGGGTTTTTTTGTTTGTTTTTTTGTCAGTAGGACCCATTTTTTTTCTCCAGAGTCTCCAAAGATATTGTTGATCAGCTTCAGGTTTAGTTAATTTGAAGGAAACCCCAGTCCATCTTTTCATTGACACATGTGATATCAAGTATATCCTACCAAAGGGTAAACCTAACTAAAGAACTCTGAGTGGAAGGCAAGCTATGTTTTATGAGGCCATAGACGACTTGGAGTTTTTCTAAGTCAGGACAAATGCATGCGAGTAAGAGCTATGCTATACTTACCCTCAACACAATCAGGAATTAGACAGTTTTGTCTCCTGAAATATAAAATTTCACCAGAAAACCCATTGCCAAAAATATAACATCATATTCAAATGTGAGAAAATTATTTTCTCAGATCCTGTGTTTGTCATGCTGGTGTCTGGTACATTTTACCACACTTCACTCCCCCAAGCTGGGAATAAACATGCCACTTCTTCCTGAAGCAATACTTTCTCTTGATGCTCATGATATAAAACCTAATTTTCATATGGAAACAAATATAGATATATTCTGGACTAAGGAAAATGCTATTTTTATTAAAATGTGTTGTTAATATGTAATGATTTATTATTTTAAAATGATTTAGCAAATGTTCCAAAATTTTTCCCATTTTAATTTCCTTTATTTATTTATTTATTTATTTCCTATTTATTTATTTATTTGTGGATGGGAAGGGCAGAGGAAGAGGATGAGAGAGAGAATCTTAAGCAGACTCCACACCCAGCATGGAGCCTGATGCAGGGCTCACTCTTACAAGTAAAGAAGTATGTTTTGAGTATATCAACATTTTATTTTTCTTTAAAAACATTTAGTTACTTTTTAAGGAAACAATGTTTTTTAAAAATAATTTTTTAAAGATTTTATTTATTCATGAGAGACACAGAGAGAAAGGCAGAGACATAGAGGGAGAAGCAGGCTTCTCGCAGGGAGCCTAATGCAGGACTCAAACTCCAGACCCAGGATCATGCCCTGAGCCAAAGGCAGATGCTCAACCTCTGAGCCAACCAGGTGTCCCTAAAAATAATTTTTTTTCATGGTAACACATTTCCAGTTTTTAGTAGAAGTAAGGGGAAGAATGATTGTATTTACATTTGTTTTGTTACCAACCCTTCAGGAATGGTTTTGTGTATTCTTCCAAAGTGAGATAAATTGATCATTCGAGTTAAATCTTCTTTTCAAACTTTCTGATATTAAAAAAAACAAAGGATTACTTCCTAGAAAGAATTCCCAATTCTTTTTTTTCTGAAAAGACTTTTAAAATAGAATTGTTACCTGCAAGAATAAATGTCTTACTCTACTCATAGGTAGATGTAGACATTTGACAATTATTTCCTCATTAAATGAAAAATGTCTATGGAAACATTTTTTGCACTTCAAGGGGATGAATATTTTTATAGTTTAAGCTGGCATCTTATTCATGAATGCTAGGTCTAAGGCTTGAAAACATCTGGGAACCAGTTAAATTTTGAATAAAGTCAAAGTCTTCTCTTCCGTAAGCAATAGCTTTAGTGACTGTATGTTAAGATGGGAGTCATTACCAAGAAAGGACAGTAAATGTCAATGGGTATCACTTGGGAGGACAATAAATATCAAAGTGAAAAAGAAGAAGTGAGGGGTGTTTGTGGTGGAGTCCTTTGGTGGTATCCAGTGGGAATATTCTAAATAATTTACAGCAATTACAGATTTTAGGAACTAACCATCAAATAGGTATGGCCAGCAAATCTCTACCATGGTTAGCTGGTTGGCTGGTTAGTGTCCTAGATCAGTATCACTAGCCTACTATTTATTCTAAGTGTGTGGGTGGTTTTGAGAGAGGAAGGTCAGGAAATGCTTGTTGATCATACCAACCACATATCAGATGCTCATGCAAATGCTTTGACAACTTTTTTTAAGTGAACTTTTAAATGTGGAATAAGTTTAGATTTACAGAAAAGCTGTATATCCCTTAGAGATTTCACTTTACCCTCATGTTACCATCTTACATTACTGGTTGCTTTCTTTTAATTCGCATAAACAATCCTTGAAAAGAGCCACTATTATTTTGTTTTTCCTTAAGCAGAAACTTAGGCCACATTGTGAGGAATAACTTTTCTTCTAATTCAATAAATATTTGAGTGCACACTATGTGATAAGCATTATTTTAGGGTGGCTATGAGCATATAATGGTAAGATGATATGTTTGCCTTTATGGGATTATAATATATTATTCTGTGTAATATTGTATCAAACTAATTTTCTTTTTGCACCTCTAGGAAGTCATTATAGGAAAAGCACTGGGATATTTATCTCATGGGTGAAGTAATATGAATATTATTTCCCCCTACTACCCAACATTTCCTCAAAACTATGAGATCTAGTTAGCTCCACATCTCTATACTTAGCCACCTTCACAAGCTGCTCTGTAATGTTAATATATACCACTTTGGATTTCTGATCTTCTGATACCCTGTAATATTTATTGCTATATGTTGTCACCCTTCAAACCTTCTTTGTTATAACCTAAACTATATTGGCTCTAAAGACAGTATAGATTATGTGTATAGTTCTCAGCATCCTAAGAACCGTGGGTTAGATTTTCAGTGAGAGAATATAACCTCAGCTCCTGCTAACCCTAATGGGAATCCCGTGACCACCTCACCACACCCCTTGCTGAAAATGCTACTATTCCTGAGGGGGTCACTGACCTTTACATCCATTATAGAGGTATGGGAGGAGCAGAGAGGGAGAAGTACCTTAAGTGATAGGTTAGCCACAGAGAGACAAAAGAATAATCAGAGCACTTAGAAGCTGGAGGAAGCTTAGGAAAGAATGGGGAAGTAAGCTTCTTGTAACCGGGATCCCCGCTGTCCTCTATTTTCAGTGTAGCAAAGCAAACTGGGCCCCTATGGACTGTAGTACTAAAGAATGAATTATGGACCTGAATAGTAATGTGATGGTGCTAATGATTTCATCAGTGACCATGGCCCTTGTTATTCCTTTTTAGGGAGGGGTGTGTGTGTGTGTGTGTGTGTGTGTGTGTGTGTGTGTTTTGGGGATGATTTTATTTGTTAAAGAATTTACTTGGCTTAAAAAACAAATTGTCGTTTTTCTATAGTTATTTGGTCATCATGAATTTGGCAATGTGAGAAACACTTTATATATTTCTCTGCAGTCATACTGACTGAGTAAACCAGTAAGTTACATCATTAAATTCTGTGTTTTGTCCCAAGCATATATAGCTTTTAGCCAGGTCCTTTTTCTTTTAGTCTTTTGGAACTTTCTTCAAATTATTATAACAAAAATAGAATTTTTCATTTTTTCTTAACTTTTTTTCCCCATTTAATCCCATCATCTTTTAATTCATTCTCATACATAGTTTTATTACCTTCTGGAGGCAATCAGATTTCCTTTTGTTCATATTTACTTTTTTTTCAGAAATCAAAATTTTAATCTTGATATTTTTGAGTTTTGTTAAATACCTTTTGTATTGACTTATAATGGACTCCTAGTTATCAATGGGAGATGTTCTGCCACTAGCAAAGCAATAATGAAATGAATAATTTTTTCTAGAAATTGTTGTTCCTCTGACTAATATCTAAGATTTAATGCAATCCAAAACTAAACTTCAGTTTAGTTTTAGAAGTATTTTACATCTTCTCATACTTCTCATCTAAGATGTTCCTGAAGACTTTATATGTTCTTCATGCTCTTTCTCAACTGTACTCTTATGATATTATTGTCTTTCTGGAATCTTATAGTCTCCTCAAACTTTATTTTGATTTTATAGTTTAAAGTTTTCAAAGATTCTCTCATGGGATCCTTGAAGAATTAGAAATGGAAGCGACCAAGAATCATTCTTGAGGCAACCAAGAATTATTATTCAACCTATTCTTGAGTATGTGACATTGGCCAGCATTTTATGGAAGACAAATGATCTTTTAGTTTCAAGGTAAACATCACCTAATTCTCTTGATATTCCACTAAATTCCAACCTACAAATAAGGAGGATGGAGATGCAACGCTATGCTTTGCTTTACTATACTATGCTAAAATATTGCATTAAATGAAAAATGCGAGGATGGGCATGAAGATTTGCATGAGAAAAATGTACTTGGAAGAGGTAGATATCCTCCAAAGAATATCTCTTCTACTCAAGAGTACCCTTTGCCACTAAAAATAAAGAATGACTTTGAGCTAGTTGTATGCAATGGAAAATGAAGTAGAGAATGAATAATTATCTGTAAATCTAGATGGTCATCAGGATCATCTGGAACATCTATTTTTTATTCTTCTACCACAAGAGCATGACCTTTATGCAAGTGATAAAATTTGCATTTCTGTTAAGTTTAAGACTTCTAAGAAATCCCCTTTCTTTTCTACAAAAGGACAATTTAAGATGTGTCACTGAGACTCCTCACATTGTCTTCTATGCTGAATACTGCTTGCTGAGTTTAGATTGCCTATTTCTATCTAGTAGTTTTATCTTCTAGAAATTGCATAAGCAAATAATTCTGTTGTCATTTTCCTTGAGGTGTGTATGTGCCTTTCAAATATTTGGTTGGAAACAGAAGACTGTTCCTGTCTTGCTCATCTGGGTAAAACTCATTTACTGTTTTTCCTTTTAAACTGTTAGTTCAAGTGACCTTACACACGAGTCCCAGCTGTGCATTAGCATTGCTTGGGGATGTGTTTGTATCTTTTGTCTAAAAATACCCAGCCGGTAGGATTCATGATCCATGAAAGCTAATTGAAACAATTTCTCTTCAAGTTTTGGCAAGTGAAGCATGCATTATAAGCATTAATATCTATAAATTGAATTGTTAATGAATCTAGACACTAATAATGAATGCAATTTTGCAAGCTTAACTAGAAACACTAAAATTATCAGGATCTGGAGCAGAATTTTCAATCATTTTTGCTTATTAAATAGCAAAGCTATGCTTTTAATAAGCTAATCATTTTTATTTGACCCCATAGGAGTAGCTTAGTTGATTAGAAACAGGTTCTAAGAGCAAAACAATGTTGTTTTTCTCTTACTGTTTTAACCACCAAAGCACTGAAATTTTAAGATGGATATTTGATCTCACAGTCTGTATCTTCTAATCACATTTGTACATGCATTCAATACTTTATGAAATATGTACTTATTCCATGTCTCTTATATTATACTGTATGTCAGATATAGAAATTGATATAGATATAGTTAGATATATCTCCTCTTCAGTTTTTAAAACAGTTAGTGTCACAATCGATTTAAACAAATGGTCTCATTTCACATGCAAACATCTAAGATTTCATTATCAAGGTAATACAATTTTGAGCTTCATGGTTGCCTGATAGTTTTATTATTTTCTGAGACTTAGTAACTTCTTTGATCTATATTTCCGTTTAAGTATCAACTCTGATAACTTTCATAGACCCAGTTTAAAAAACAGCAAAATCTAGTATATAATGGTAAACAGCAGTGGAGTTTTTTCTCCTCAGTGCTTGAGTGACTTGACTTGAGATAGTAAGTCATGCACTCAGAGACGCACTTTGGTGCCTCTCACTAGCAGTACAGCAGAGTTCCCAAGTGGCTTGAAAGAGTTAATGCACCTTTCTGCATCCTTTCACTTATTACTCAGGAATTACTTAAGCCCTGGAGATAGTGAAATAGTACTAACTCAGAATTCGTGGCATCTCTGTATATATTCTCACAGAAGTGAGTGAAATTGGGACTTAAGGTTCCTTTTCCGATTGCTTCTTTCCCTGCAGATCTTAAGGATATTGACCATTCTTTGGGTTTATTTTTTTTTTATTTCTATTTATTTATGATAGTCACAGAGAGAGAGAGAGAGAGAGGCAGAGACATAGGCAGAGAGAGAAGCAGGCTCCATGCACCCGGAGCCTGACGTGGGATTCGATCCCGGGTCTCCAGGATCGCGTCCTGGGCCAAAGGCAGGCGCCAAACCGCCACGCCATCCAGGGATCCCCCCATTCTTTGGGTTTAAACTATGAACAACCAAGAAGCTGAACTGTAAAAGTTGAGTCTGATAGTAAATATGGGCTTTTGCCCCAGAGGTTATGGGCTGACAGTTTTGTGGAAAGGTAGAGGAGCAAGGTTGTTAGGTTTCGTTGGTACTGGTTTTTTTTTTTTTTTTTCTTAGCATTATTGTATATTTCTTTTGACAACCAAATATGAGAATCTATGCACTTGGGAGAATGAAATATATGACAAACATACTTAGGAATATAGTGTGTATTGCATTACCATTTATGGCATTTTCTTCAGGAATTATCAACCAGCATAGATATGATAATTATAGATATGCACTTTTGTTTTCCAACAGCTATTCACTTCACTTAATGAAAGCTTATACCTCAACTCTCTTAAAAATGGTCCCATCAAAATGGCAGTTGAATGGTCTTAGAGCATTTTGTACTGATCTTCTCAAATGCTGATCAGTCTCTATATCTGTGACTGGATCAGCCCAGAAAAAGCTTCCTAACCACAAAGGTCAGAAAAAAACCCCAGCAAAACAAAAATCTTCCCCAACGAACTATTCAGAGTATGTTCATTTCTTAGTTAATAAACTTTTACTATTTTCTGGGATTTTTAATCAAGACTTTAAAGTATTTTGTTTTGAATTTAGGCTTTAGGCTTTCTTACCTGTAAGAGATAAGATTTGGGTTGATTATAATTTTTGTATCATTAAATTATTCCCTAGGTTGCAGTCCATCCTGGATTTTACTACATATTTTTACTAACTTCCAAGAACAACTAATTTTTTTAAGTGTTTATTTATTCATAAAAAACACAGAGACAGAGAGAGGCAGAGACACAGGCAGAGGGAGAAGCAGGCTCCATGCAGGGAGCTTGATGTGGGACTCGATCCCAGGACTCCAGAATCATGCCCTGGGCCGAAGGCAGGCACTAAACCACTGAGCCACCCAGGAATTCCCCAAGAACAACTAATTTTAAAACTGTGTAGAAATTCTCTCCAGAATATTCGGTCACTTGGTAACCATTTGACATGGCTCCTAACTAGCAGCACAGAAGTAATAAATGCTCCTGGGTAAGCGAGAGTTTTTGCTTACTTCAAACTTGTTGCCATTATCTGGTCAGTTTCATGGATATTAATTTCACAGACAAGTCTTAATAGGTAAGATCAACATATAAGTAAGAATACTTTCAGAGCAGGAATCCTACTTTTCTTTCTTATCTAAATATTTGAAAAAAATGTCCATCAATTCAGTTTTTTGAAGTATTTACAATATTCTGGCCAGGAGATAGTCTAATTTAGAAAGAAGGCAGAATCTTTGAAATAAAATTTATTTCTATTTTTAGTTGGAATGAAATGTGCTATGTTATCACTGCAATATTTGATTTCACACACTGTTTCTCAAAAATGTTTCTTTTTCTACCTGTGGTGTTATAAATACGAGGGCCAAAATATATGTTACGCTGAATGACATACCTCATCCAGGGCAAAGTATGGTTGAAAAGATGTCTTTAACATAGATGTCTTTTTCTCTTATAAGTGCATTAAGAAGATAGCATCCTATAAAAGAAATTAAAAGCAGTAAATGAAACATGAACATAGGAATAATTCATATTGTGAGCTTAATTCTTAAAATATCACCATCTTAAAATATATTATTATCATCATAAACTCTTTTTTAGTTAAAATAATAGGGCTTGAAGGTTTGTAATTTTTTAAAGTCTATTTTGTAGCTCATATTTTAAAATTACAGTGTTAACAAAGTGTTTTTATACCAAATCTTGAACTATACCTAAAATTTGTGGTTAGACATGACCAAGAACTAGAATTATCTTTAAATCTTCAGCCCTGTGCTTTTCACAGTATCTTCCTATAACTTATATAAGACAAGAAATCAATGGGAAACACCTTAACATTACTTATATCAGGAACCCAGCAATTCAAACATCTATCAGAATGGATAATTATGATACTTGGAAATTAGGATTACTCGTTAATATTATTCTGTTCTTAGAAGTTAACTTAGAAGTCCCTAGTGAAATTATGTTTCTTATGACACCTTTTACTGTCATTGTGAGACCCCCATTTGTCTCCTTTCACTATAGTACAGACTTTAATGTGGATTCTAAGACTCTATCAGTTATAACTTTATCTAAACTATATCTAAACTATAGTAGATTAAGCCAGTATGTTTTCATAAAATAAGTAGTCCTGAAGTCAGCAGTTCAGAGCTGGTTCGGCTACTTGAGGAAGTCATCAAGGACCCATGTTCCCTCTGGCAAGTTCCTATTCTTCCAGCTTTGTTTTTTTAGTCAAAATGGTTACTCCACCTGCAGACATTATATCTCCATCCCAGGTAAGAAGAAGGGAGAAATAGCAAAGGACAAAATTCATCTTGCTAGACTTTATCAGGAAAGAAAAGACTTCTTCAGGGACTTTTACTTATATTTTATTGGCTAGGATTGTCACCTCATCACTCCTAGTTGTGAGGGAACCTAGGAAGGTGAGAATTTTTTTTAACAATTATTTTTAATAATTGTTTTTAATAACCATTACATTCTCAAGCTTAAAACTTCAAAGTGCAAAACTGTAAATAGTGAAAATCTTCCTTGTCTATCACATCTTCTTCATTATTTCACTGTCATGACTTCCTGCCCCACTACCACGAAATAGGTAACCAACCATTGGTGTGTCTCTTTTTTATCCTTCCAGAAATTTTTTGAAAATATACTCAGGCTGATTCACATATACATTCTTACCCCTCCTCTTTTTAAAACATAACTGATATATGAGACAAGTATCTTTAACTGTTCACATAGCTCTCCCCACCAGACTAAGCCAAACACATAAGCCAGAATTCTCTTAATTAGAAGGAAAGGATACTAATAACATCTGCCATGTGCTGTTTTATTTATTTATTTATTTGTCCAAATGGAGTCTAGTAGTATCCCAGATAGCACTGAAACTATTGATTCTACTTAGCAACTGACAAAGGTATAAGTTATCTTCAGAACAGATACCTGAGTCATCTGTGTAGCAGTGCCTTGTGTGGAGAATATGATGAATAAATGTACAAAATGGAACTCATGATGTCTTTTCCCCCATAACTGCTCATCTTCAACTCAATTAACAAAACTACTATTTGGTAAATTGTTCAAACCCCACAAGTGGTCACCCTTGATTTCTCTCTCCCCAGCCTCCAGATGCTTCTTTTTCTCTTCTCTTACACCAAAGCTATTCACTTAGTAAATCCTGCTGGTTCTACCTTCAAAAGATATCCCAGATACCTCACCCACTCTACCAGTACTTCTCTTCCAGGCCTGACCACCATGCTCATCTACCTACTTCCCTTCTTGCCCCTTACAATTGATACAATAAACTAAGTGACATTAAAAAACAAGAATTTCCCTGAATAAACCTCTCCAAAGGCTTCTGGCTGTAATTAGGATGAAATCCAAAGACTATCCTGAGACACTGAAGCCCTAGCTGTTTGTCTACTTCTTCTTTAGCTCCTCCCACTCTAGGGTTTCTTTCTCTTGAAGATTGTTGGAACAGAAATATTGCTCCTGCCTTAGTATACTTGCGTATTCAGCTTCCTTTGCCTAAATGGCTTTCTCTAAGATGCATGCAGGACTCTTTATTTAGGACTCAGCCTATACAGTACCTCCTCATGGCAACCTTTTTTTCATCTATTCTAGCCCTTGGTACTTGTACTCCAACATTTTCTATTCCATTTCTCTGTTTTATTTTCCTCATGACACTCTTGCTATCTAAATATTATGATTTATAAAATTATTAATTCTCTGGTTTTCTCACTAAAATGTAAGTTCCTGCTGAGTTCAGGGACTTTGTCTTATTAACTTTGTCATTCAGTAAACATTTATTGAGCACCTGCTTTGTGCCAGACCCTATTTTGCTATATAGGAATAATAACAAGAAACGCAATGGACAAAAACTACTACCTTCATGGAGCTTTTATTGGTGTGTGTGTGTGTGTGTGTATGTGTGTGTGTGTGTGTATATATATATATATATATATATATATAGGAGGACAGACATTACACAAAGAAGTAATAAAATACATAGTACTTCAAGTCCTATTAAAAATATGGAAAAATGTGGAATCTGGATGTTGGCAATTTTTTTATTTCTATTTGCTATTTTCAGAGGAATGTGCATAAGAAACCACCTAAAATTAGTGACTCACAACACATGACATTTTCTCTGAGTTTTCTGGTGTTTATATAATCCAAGCTAGACTTGTTGTAGTTTGTGGTTCAGTTACAGGTATATTCCATGTGTCTCTGTTTTTCTGGCACTAGTGGAATACCAAATCCTGTTATAATCCATGGCAAAAGACAGGAGGGCAAGAGACCACACCGAGCAGTGTAAGCCATTTTAAGTCTGCTGAACCATGTCTCTTGACTTTCTAATGGCCCAAACAAATTAGTGGTCAAGCCTAAAGTTTAGGGGCAGGGATCTACATTCTGGCCACCATTACGCCAGAGTGTGGATATGTAGTACTAGTGCGGAAGAGTAAAAAATTGAGACTGATAATGTAATCTAATGTAAGGTCAAAGGATTCCTTGCTGTCAGTTGAGTAAAGTGAGAATCAAAGGAGAGAATCATGTGGATGTTCAGGGAAAGAGTGATCCAGGCAGATAGAACAATAAATACAAATTTCTAAGGTGGCAAAATAGCTGACCTGTAAGAGGAACAGCAAGAATGAGGGCAGTATACAGAGTGAAGTGACTGAGAGTAACAGAAAGCTGGAGAGATTGTGGAGCATGAGGGAAGGTGAGTTTGTAGATCAACTAAAGACATGGGCTTTTTTCAGAATGTGATGGGAAGCCATGAGAGGGTTTTGAGTAGAAACTTAAAATGGTTTGATCAAGACAGAGCCTGGCACAGGGTAATTGCCCAGTATACATGTGTTAAAAGAATGTGTGATGAAAATACTGTGACTTCAGTAAATCTTCCGAAAATGACAGGAGAAAAATACTTAAGAGTGGGAATGGAGTAAAATAACCAAGGCCTTAGGATAGTTAATAATAATAGTTGTTATTAACAATAAAATACAAATAGTGCATAAAAATATGCATAAAAATAGTGCAAAAAGTGCAATAATAATAGTTGTTATTAACAATAAAATACAAATAGTGCATAAAAAGGAGATAACCTAGTGAGAAAGAATAAGATCACTTGCCAAGCAAAAACCTTTGATGAAGTCTTTTGAGTGGAACCCAAAGAAAGACCCATCGTGTTTGAAATTGAGCTAATTATCTAGAAAGTGCAGGATTGCGCTTGGTGGCCATCTTTTAGGAATCTAAAGGGGTTGGAGGGCTTGTCAAATGTGGGAAGGAGGTGATTTTAGATAAAAAGTCACTGCAGATTGTTAAAGGCCTGCACATATAGGAGGTACTTAAATATTTACAGAACTAAGAATGTAGTGGAATTGCCTAGTTTTCAGCCCTGACCCAAAGAAATCAGGCAAGATTTAATTCTGTTCTATGGCTCCTGTTATCTTAAGCAATTAAAAGAAATTTGTAAACTTTACCAACCCCTGGTTTTAGTTCTCTTCCTGGCGTAATGGGCCAGCTATCTCCAAAACAATTTTATTCTTTTATCTATCTATCTTCTGTCTGATAGCATTTCTATCAGAAGATGATTTTAAGAGAGCAAAATAGTTTTGCAAAGACATTACATATTTTTATTTTCTGGTTGAATATCCAAACTAACCATCCATGAAGAATTTTCTTGAGCTGTACGAAGATTATCTTTCTGAGTATCTTTTGCTTAAGATTTTTTTTTAAAGATTTTTGTTTATTATTTCATGAGAGACACAGAGAGGCAAAGGGAGAAGCAGGCTCCACTCAGGGAGCCCGACGTGGGACTCAATCCCGGGTCTCCAGGATCATACCCTGGGCTGCAGGTAGCGCTAAACCGCTGTGCCACCGGGGCTGCCCTTGCTTAAGATTTTTAATGAAAGTTAAACTGGTCTGAAAAATCTAAGTTCTCTTTTCTTTTCAGCCCTCTATTGCTCTTCTCTTGTTTTTCTTATAAAGATGACAGTTGGTCAACAAAAACAATACCAATCACATTTCTTTGATGTCATAAGTATTCTTTAGTCAAGTTAGACTTAAGTTTTAGGGAGAACTTTAGTTCATATTCAAATTCAGTCCGGTTTCAGAGTCTATGCTCTGTGTCTCATCACACAAATTTTTAAACACAATAATTCTTATTTATTTTACAATTAGTAATTATCCATATTCACTACCATGCCACATTGGTATCCTTGCTCATTTTTGGCTTTGTTCACCACTTCCTCTTGGGTTTGATTTTCTCCTTGTTAGAGTACATCATAAGTATAGCTTCCAACAAAGGTTATGGGTGATAAAATTTTAGTTTTATTTTTTTTTTTATTTTTTTTTTTTAATGTTTATTTATTTATGATAGTCACACAGAGAGAGAGAGAGAGAGAGAGAGGCAGAGACATAGGCAGAGGGAGAAGCAGGCTCCATGCACCGGGAGCCTGACGTGGGATTCGATCCCGGGTCTCCAGGATCGCGCCCTGGGCCAAAGGCAGGCGCCAAACCGCTGCGCCACCCAGGGATCCCTAAAATTTTAGTTTTAAAGGTCTGAAAATATCTTTTATTCACACTCTTTCTTATGTGATAAGATTTTGAGTTTACATTTATCCTTGGCTCCACAGTTTGATATTTTGTTGCTACTGAGAAATCTGTCATGTATATATATGACATATACATATACATATATATATGTATTTTTTTTGTAGATAATGTATTTCTTGGAAAGTAGCCTTTGCATTTTTCTAATTTTTTTAATGCTCTGTGGCTTTATTATAATGTGGGTCAGAGTGTGATTTTTTTTTTTAACTCCTACATGATGTTTGGTGGGACTTTGTAATCTGGCAATTAGTATTTTTCTGTATGTTTGGAAAATTCTCATCCATTATCTGTTCAATTGTTGCCTCTATTCTCTTTTCCTGGTGCTTCCGATTGTGTTAGAGCTCTGTATTTTATCTTCCATTTCTACTGACTTCTCATTCATATCCTCCATCTTTTTATTTCTCTTACTGTGCTTTGGGAGATTTCTTTCCCCTTATTTTGCAATTCACTAATTCTCTCATTAGCTTTGTCTAGTGACCTATGTACTTATATAAATGGAATTTGAAATTACAACATCCATTTTTCATACCCAAATGTTCATTTTAATATTTTCCTATTTTATGATCTCACATTCTTATTTTATTAGTGCTCTTTCTTCCCAATGGCTCTTTAGACATTTATGACCTACTTAAAGTCCCTTTAAATGTTTTGCTACCACAAGCTTCTAGGGTGAATGTCTTTGAGTTGTCTTTATTAGCATCAGACTTTTTTAAAACTTGTTTTCAAAATGGTAAAATATATTTTCATATAAAAGAATAAACATGAGTATGTGGCTCTAAGAGTAATTGAACAAATATCTATGTATATACTTCCCAATTGAAGAAATAGGACACATCAGTATCTTTTTTTTTCAGCAACTTATTTTTTTATTTAAACTTAATTAGCCAACATATCATTATTTTCAGATATAAAGTTTGTTAGTTCATCAGTTGCATATAACACCTAGTGCTCCTCATATCATGTGCCCTCCTCAATACCCATTACCCATTTACCCCATCTCCCTGCCACTTCCCCTCCAGCAACCCTCAATTTGTTTCCTATAGTTAAGAGTCTCTCATGGTTTGTCTCCCTTTCTGATTTCTTCCTATTCTGTTTTCCCTCTCATCCCCTATGATCCTCTACATTATTTCTTATATTTCACATATGAGTGAAACTATATAATTGTCTTTCTCTGATTGACTTATTTCACTCAGCATAATACCCTCCAGTTCCATCCATGTCAATGTGAATGTTAAGATTTCATCCTTTCTGATGGCTGGGTAATATTCCATTGTATCTATATATATGACATCTTCTTTATCCATTCATCTGTCAGTGGACATCTGAGCTCTTTCCATAGTTTGGCTGTTGTAGACATTGCTGCTATAAAAATAGGGGTGGATATGCCTCTTTGAATCACTATTTTGGTATCCTTTGGGCAAATACCTAGTAGTGCAATTGTTGGACTGTAGGGTAGCTCTATTTTTAGCTTCTTCAGGAACCTCCATATTGTTTTCCAGAGTGGCTGTACCAGCTTGCATTTCCACCAACAGTATAAGAGGAGAGGGTTCCACTTTCTCCACATCCTGGCCAACATCTGTTGTTTCCTGACCTGTTAATTTTAGCCATTCTGACGAGTGTGAGATGGTATCTCATTTTGGGTTGATTTGTATTTCCCTGATGCTAGGTGATGTTGAGCATTTTTTTTTCATGTGTCTATTGGACATTTGTATGTCTTATTTGGAGAAATGTCTGTTAATGTCTTCTGCCCATTTCTTGACTGGATTATTTATTTTTTGGGTGTTGAGTTTGATAAGTTCTTTATAGATCTTGGATCTCTTCATCTGATTTGCTAATTATCTTCTCCCATTCCTAAGGTTGCCTTTTAGTTTTGTTAACTATGATGAAGTCCCAGTAGTTCACTTTTGCTTTTGTTTCTCCTGCCTTTGGAGACATGTCTAGCAAGAAGTTGCTGCAGCTGAGGTAGAAGAGGTTGCTGCCTGTGTTCTCCTCTAGGATTTTGATGGATTCCTGTCTCACATTTAGATCTTTCATCCATTTTGAGTTTATCTTTGTGTATAGTGTAAGAAAATCATCCATTTTCATTCTTCTACACATGGCTGTCCAATTTTCCCAACACCATTTGTTGAAGAGAGTGTCTTTTTTCCATTGTATATTTTTTCCTGCTTTGTCAAAGATTAGTTGACCACAGAGTTGAAGGTCCATTTCTGGATTCGCTGTTCTGTTCCATTGATCTATGTGTCTGTTTTTGTAGCAGTATCTCCCTGTCTTGATGATTACAGCTTTGTAATATAGCTTCAGAATTGTGATGCCACCAGCTTTGGTTTTCTTTTTCAATATTCCTCTGGCTATTTGGGGTCTTCTCTGGTTCCATACAAATTTTAGGATTGTTTGTTCCAGCTCTATGAAAAATGTTGATGGTATTTTGTAGGGATTGCATTGAATGTGTAGAAGGCTCTGGGTAGCATAGACATTTTAACAATATTTGTTCTTCCAATCCATGAGCATGGAATATTTTTCTTTGTGTCTTCCTAAATTTCTTTCATTAGTGTCCTGAAGTTTTTAGAGTATAGATCTTTGTTTAGGCTTATTTCTAGGTATCTTATGATTTTGGTGCAATTGTAAATGGGATTGATTCCTTAATATCTCTTTCTTCTGTCTCATTGTTAGTGTATAGAATTGCAGCTGATTTCTGGACACACCAGTATTTTAAAAGCACATACGTGTCATCACCTTTGCTTTCCTCAGACTTAACTGCCACCCTGAATTTTGAGGGAAAGCAGCTATTGCTTTTCTTTGTGTTTTCCAACTATGTGTGGATTCCGAAATGAGAGAGTCTTCAGTTTTGCTTGATTGTGAAACTGATATGCATGGAACCATCCTGTGTGTATTCTGTGCTTCCTTCTTTAGTATACAATTATGTTTGTAAATTTCAGTCATGATGAATGTAAACTCCAGTTTCCTTTTCATTTCCATTGCTCTGTAACATTTATCCATTTCACTATTGGTGGAAAATGAGGTTCTTTTATGGTTTATGCCATTAGAAACAATGCTACTAAGAAAATTTGTGTGTGTGTATCTGATGTACACACACACACACACACACACATCTAAGCTGTATTTTCTAGGCTGTGTTCACCTCGGAGTGGAATTACTGGGTCAGAGGATATGTGTATGTTAGCTATATTAGAAACACCAAACTTATTTTCCAAAGTGCCTCTACTGGTTTTTGCTTTAACAGTACTCATGAATTCCTCTTGTTTCCCATTCTGACAAAATTTAGATTTGTTAGGATTTTTTAAATATTGTCAATATTTTATGGGTCTTATTGGTCTGAAATGTATTTTTGGTTTTATTTTGGAGTTACCTCATAATAATAAGACCATCATATGTTTATGAGCCATTTGTGCTTTTTGTTCTCTGAAGAGCTCTTCTCTTTTGCCATCTTTTCTATATGTTTATCATTTTGTATTGATTTGGGGAGTTATTTAAATATACAGGATATGAATCCTTTATTGGATGTATGTATATATTGCAAACATCTTTTCTTAGGTTGTGGCTTATCTTTGAAAGTTTTTTTTTTTACTGTGCTTTGTTTTACAAATGTTTGTAATTTTAATGTGATTCAATCGTCAATCTTTTTTTTTTTTAATATGCTTTTTGTTTTTTGTTGAAATCCTTCCCTGCTATACTGTTATAAAACTTTTGTTTCATATTTCTTTTAAAGCTTTAATAGTTTGTCTCTCACATTTAGGACTATAATCCACCTGGAAGTGATTCACTATATAGTGAGAAATAAGGAAGCAATTTCATCTTTTTCCATATTGAAACCCAACTGCCCCACCATGGGACTGATTAGTCTAACCTCTCCTCATTGATCATTACTGCCAGCTGTGTTGTAAATGAAGTTTTCATAATAGATAGGTCTGTTACTGTTTTCTTTCTTTTTTCGTTGTTCCCTGTGCTACTGCCACTGTCTTTATCTTGGCTTAAATAAGTATTGGTATTAGAAGAACATTTTCAGTAGAACAGATCCCTCAACTTGTCCTTCTTCATGAGTATAATGGCCATCTTTGCTTTTCCATATGTATTTTATGATCACTTGTCAAATTCAAGGAAAAGTCTATTAAAAATTTTAAATTTATAGATTAATTTGGGGGAGAATTGCTTTCTTTAAAATATAGCATCTTTCCATAAATATGTATTATTTCTCCATTTATTTATCTTTCTTATTGCCTTTTAATAAAGACTTAGAAATTTTTTCATAAATCTTTTATATATTTTTGCTCTATTTGTAGCATATGTGTTTTTGTTGCTATTGTAAATGGTATTTTATTTATTTTATTGTGAAATATTTTAAATATATAGATGAGAATAGAGAAAAATATAATGAACACCTATGGACTTAATCCGAGCTTTGTGAAGTATTAGCACTATGCCTGATTTCCTGCTGCTGATCTTTCTCCTCCAATTAAGCATAAATACAATTACAGTTCCTACTGTTCCTCTCCTATCTCATTCTCTTCCCTCCCTCCTTCTTTAGTGTTTTCCAAATCCAATGTTTTCATTCTTACATGTTTTTATATTCCCACTACATGTTTACATATTTGTGAGCAACATAAAGTATCGTACGTGTTTTATAATTTGAATGGATCAATGTCCTTTATTAAAGCGGTAGAGGGTTGTTGTTTTTTTTTGTAGTTGTTTTTTGTTGTTTTTAGTAGTTGAAGAAAGTAGTGTCTAAAGAAAGTCTTTCTACTCAGAGTATTGGTAATTCTTTTCTCCTGGGTTCTTACTAAACATTCCACCTTTGGGACTCATACTATTTTTCTATGTGAGAAAGCTCTAGAGAGAGGAAGATACACAATTTTCAGATGAAGGAGTATGTTTGAGCTTAGTCATGTATGTTTCCCCACTGACATTTTCATATCATATGAGGAATATTTGACTTAATTATTTTAACTATAACTCAATGAGGTGGAATTTTGTTACCATTGACATTAGGCATTTTTAGGTCTTGCCTCATTCACTCATTTCCCCATTTCTTATACACTTAGGCAAAATAAATAAATGATAAACAAGCAAAAGACAACCTAAATTATATATAGTGTTTTACAAATCCACTAAACTAAATTTTCTCTTTAGCTTTGACACTAAAGATAGAAAAGAAAAGTTATCACTTTTTTGGCTAGATAGTTACTATTGTCTGGAAGTAAACTGAAGAATTTTCTTGATTGATTTAAAAGTACGGGTTAGTTTTCCCTAGCTGCAGATTTATCTTCTCCCAAATTTCAAACTAATTCAAGTGAGGTTTTGTGTACTTTGAGCTAAATATCAACCCATCTCCATGTTTCAAGAAATGATACATGGATGCATATCTGCTTTTATTCTCTACTACTGTAATGCTTATTTACATGCCTAAAGGAACTAATTACTGCTTTGCCTGAGCAATAGCAAAGCAATAGCAAAAAACTATTATACTCTTATAATAGTTTACCCATGGGTAAAGGAAATCAATGGACATTTAAATGGAGTACTTCATGAAATACTTAAGAATTCATAAGATAAATTCTAAATACTAACTTCTGTCACATCACTTTTTCTATATTAATGGTACTGTTAGAACTAATGAATCAAACAAGGATTATTTTGTAAGTGATTTTAGTAAGACAAGGCAGATGCTTTATACAAATATCTGTTTAAATAGGAAGTCAGTTTTTACAGCCCTTTATAAAATACGCTTTTTATAAAATTTCACCTAATAGTGATAGAATTTAAAATTCTATTTATTAAAATAGAAAAGAAATTTAAATCACATCCAAAAAATATACTGTTTTCCAGAAGGAAGTAATAAAATCAGAGAGGAAAAATTATTCTAGAAGATAAAATTCTAGAGCTATAAATAGAGTCATACTGTTCTGTAGTTCTGAACATAGAGGGTAACTTTAATTTTAAAATCTGAAGAATTAAATATTTTATACAAGGAAAGGTAAATATTTTTATTTTGCTTCCTGAAAATGCCTTTCCCTGGGTTCTTGACACCGGGAAAACACCACAATAGCAATTTCTGACTGCTAGCTTTTGTGACTACCCTGTGTATGTATGTGGTCATGAAGCAATTACTGCACCATTTCTTTTTTTTATCCATCATAGATAAAGAGCAAAGAATACACGGTAGCTTAGATGGAATCTGCACTCTCAAAAAAAAGATACCTGAGTTTGGGCTACTTTAGCAATAAATGGGGATTCCTGTGAGCTTGTCCATCTGTACCTTTTTAATCCCTTTAGGTATATAGCAAAGGACTCCTGCCATGTTTGCTTTAGACGTAACTGTAAGGGTACAGAGAAAAAGGCCACAGAAGCTCTTTGTTTCTTGGCTGTCCTATCTAGATAAACAAGGGCCTGCAGCCTCAAAGGAGACTGCATGTATAGAAAGCCAAGCTGTCTATATAACCTAGCAAGGACTTCGACTTCAGGCCTTTTTGTTTTATTATCCATACTTATTATTTTATGATGTTTGTTACCTTTATTTTTTATGCTTAAAATATTTTTTTTAAATAAGGAATGTTTGTATTCTAAAGCGAAAAAGAGTATTTACTGAAATGTAATACTACTTTTATATCTAAACCACATAGGTCTCTTCTCCAGAAGCAACCACTATCACCAGCTTCTGGTCTGTTTTTACAGAGATGTTTTATGTATAAGGGAATGTATAAAAATACATAACATATGCATAGATTCTTTAATAAGCACATGTGTACACTTATGATAGTATCCTTTATATATTGTTATGCACCTTGCTTTTATAACTTCACAAGACATCTCAGATCATGCCATATTAGTACCTGTAAAGCTGCCGCATTTTTTAAAAATACAGCATATTGTTATATAGAAGTCTTTAGCCAGCTCCTTCATTTCTGACATTTAAGTTGTGTTTAGTTTAGTTTTTTTTTGGGGGGGGGTTGTTTTGTTTTTAAGAGAGAGGTAAGTGAGCAGGAAGAGAGGGTGTTGGGGGAGGGAGAGATCCCTCTTAAGCAGGCTCCACACCCAGCACAGAGCCTGATACAGAGCTCCATC
Source organism: Canis lupus familiaris (assembly GCF_011100685.1). Lineage (NCBI taxonomy): Eukaryota > Metazoa > Chordata > Mammalia > Carnivora > Canidae > Canis > Canis lupus. The sequence continues at coordinate 78,849,574 of NC_049226.1, read as the reverse complement.
TCACAACCCTGAGGTCATGACCTGAGCTGAAATCAAGAGTCCAGGTCTCACATTTAGGTCTTTAACTCATTGAAAGTTTATTTTTTCATATGGTGAATGAAAATTGTCCAGTTTCATTCTTTTGCATGATGCTGTCCTGTTTTCCCAACACCATTTGTTGAAGAGACTGTCTTTTTCCTGTTGCATACTCTTGCCTGCTTTGTTGAAGATTAATTGACTGTATAATTGTGAATTGACATTTCTGGGTTTTCTATTCTGTTCCATTGATATATATGTCTGTTTTTGTATCAGTACCATACTGTACTGATTACTTTACCTTTGTAATATAACTTGAAGTCGGAAATTGTGATTCCTGTAGTTTTTTCTTTTCAAGATTGCTTTGGCTCTTTGGGGTCTTAAGTTCTATACAAATTTTAGGATTGTGTGCTCTAGTTCTTCTAATCTATACTTTTTAATTTTTTATCAACTAGGAAGGGGATATTAAATTTTCTAATTATGGTTGTAGGATTTATGTATATCTTCTTTTATTTCTGTCAGTATTTGAAGTTTTTGTTATGAGATGGATACACATTTACTATTATGTCATCTCGCTAAACTGACCTTTTTTTTTTTAATCATTATGCGATGTCTTATGTCTGATAATATCCTTGTTCTGAACTTGATTTTGTCTGATCTAAATATAGCAACTTTAGCTTTCTTATGCTTAATGTTTGCATTTTTTTGTTCTTTTACTTTTAACCTTTCTGTATTTTATATTTAATGTGTGCCCTTATAAATATTGATTCTCATTTTTTATTGTCTGACAGTTTCTTACTTTTAATGGAAATGTTTTGGCCACTTACATTTAACTTTTAATGTGCTTTGGGTTAAGCCTACCATCTTGTTATTTTTTTTTAAAGATTTTATTCATTTATTTGAGAGAGAGAACACAAGCAGGGGTGGATGAAGCAGAGGAGAGGGAGAACCAGACTCCCCACTGAGCAGGGAGCCTGCCATGTTGCTTGATCCCAGGACCATGAGAGCATGCCCCAGGCTAAAGTTAGACATTTACCCAACTGAGCCACTCATGCACCCCTTGTTTTCTGTTCATCCTTTCTTTGTTCTTTTTGCCTCCTTTCCTGCTTACTTTTGAATGAATTAATAGTTTTTTAATATATACTACTGGTTTATTAGTCACATATTCTGTATTATTACTTTCAGTGTTTACTCAGGTTTATAATATTCAATTTTAGGTTATCACAGTCTGCCATCATAGAATATTATACTATATCACATAATTCTACTTTCCTCACCATTCTTCTTGTTTTGGGTATCATAATTTAAATTTTCATTCCCTTATAAGCCAACTGTACAGTGTTTAAAGAAATTAAGATATGAAAGAAAAATATGTTTTATATTTACCCACACAGTTTTCATTTCCAGTGCTCTTCATTCTTTGTATAGATCTGGTATTCTCCTTTAGCTTGAAAACCTCTCTCAACATTTCTTGTAGGGCAGGTCTTCTGATAACAAATTCTCAGAGCTTTTGTTTGTCTGCAATATGAAATTCTTAGAAAAACATCTTAATCAAATGACAGATTTTAGATAATACTATTGATGGTTCTAGATAAACCCAATTTACATGCTTTCCTTACCCCCCTTTCTTCCTAGCTCCCCTTCATTTCCGAATTACAAAATGCATCCAACCATTAACCATTTTGGAAAATGAGGATTTCATTAACCCTTTCCATACTACTTCCCTTCACAGCTTTGCTCCTCTTTTACTGTCTGTTATTAAAGAATACCAATGCATGTCAAATTCAAAGTAGGTGACCTGCTCAGAAGGTCTCTAGTTTCATCAACTTAGAAGATTTGGTATTGTGGGCTCACCCCTCTCTTTGCACTAAAGGTCTTTTCAAGAAGAGGCAACATTAGGGCATGACCAGGCATTCTGTAAAACTAACAGAAGGCCATTTTTAAATTGTACCGTTGTCTGCAGTGATTAATAGTTATATTGTTGTACATGAACAGTTGAGGCCATAAAGGAAAGTGAGGGGTTTTCAAGTTATACAATATTTATTTCCCTGTTTCATAGTTAAGCATCTTTTATCTCTTGCTGTGTCAAGATAAATAACTTTAGCAGAAGTGTCTAGTAACCAAGCTTATCGCCATCAACTTTAGGAGACTGTTCTTGAACTGCCAGTCTTCTCTCACTCTACATTCAGTCCATCAGCAAAACTTGTCAGGTTTACTTCCAAAATATATCCCAAATATGACCACTGTTATTTATTTATTTTTTGCCTCTAGTGTTCCCCCTTAGTCCAAGATACTTTGTTCTCGTATCTAGCCATCTCTAATAGCCTCTTAACTATCTGTCTGCTTCCATTTTTACCTCCTCAAAGTCTGTTCTCTGCACAGAGTCCTCTTTTTAAAACCAGTCAGATCATATAACTTCTCTGCTCAGAACCCTCTAATAATTTGCCTTTTCACTTGGAACAGCATCCTGTCTTCACCATGACATACAGTGCCCTTTGTAGTCTTGTCCTGCCTCTCATTGCCCTCCACTTTACCCCTCACTGATTCTGCTCTGACACACTGGCCTCCTTGCTTTTCCTTGAACATGCTAAGTATGCTCCATTTTCTGGGCTTAATGCTTACTGTTTCCTCCACCTGAATGTTCTCTCAGATGTTCTTAAGTAGGTACCATTTGCTCAGACTTCTGCTCAAATTTATATCCTAGAACACTTCAAAAGTAGGAACTCGCCCACTTTGCCTCCTCCCTAACATTGTTACTCTTTATCCTTTGTCCCTAATAAATGAACTGTGGCATAGAGAATATAATTCAGGCTAAGTAACGATTTTTTAGCAGAAGCTTTTTTGAAAGCTTGGTCATTTATGAAGCACGTGTTTACATTTCTATGTGTGCATTCTATGCTTCTTAAGCAATTGGTTTACTACCTAAAGTGCATTATGAGTTATGTAATGACAAAGTTATTAGAAAACTTAGCCAGTGATTAGAAAAGTTACTGGAAAACTTTGTGGCCTACCTAGTGAATGTGTATCCCTGCATTATAGAATACATTATTTATTATTTCATTCTGTCTCTGCCCTGTTTTTCCCTTTTGTTTCACATTTAATTTATGTTCTGGTATTATGTAATGTATTTCTTTTTCAAGCTGTCTTAAATTATTTCTGGAACAAGGTAGGATATAAATACTTAAACCTAGAAATTATAGCATTGCCTAAAAGTATAAGCTAGTAGAACTGCCAAACAAAATTAAATCAGTTGTCTTCCATATGATTACTGTTTTTGGTTCAAGAGAAAAAAATGCATAGTGACATTAGTAAAACGTAATATTTAAACTTAGGGAGAGAATTTTTCAGAGTAGGGAACATTTATGGCATAGTGTGTCTAGCATATCTTTTCTGGAACTTTCTCTTTCCATTCTAATGTTCAACACATCTCTTGGTCCCAAGTGTGCACTTCAGAGATACTTAGCTATTTGTCCAAGCTAGACATAGGTCCCTACCTACGTAGGCAGAGTGAATAGGCCCAGAAATAGACACATGGCTCATTAGTTGGGCCAGTGAAAATCTTCCTAAGAATTTTGGATTTGGAAAAAAAAAAAAAAAAAAGAATTTTGGATTTGGGACTGAAAGACTAAAATTAAAGCTGTGAAATGTATAAATTCCTAGGTCTAGGTAGCCACCTCTTTCTTTATGTGGGAAAAGCCAGACCACAATGATATAGAGGATTAAGCTGGCCCATAAAGATAGATGGGATATGAGAAAAAAATCTGTAAAAAGTTCTGTGTCTTTGTCCTTCATTTTTATACAATTTTTTCTTGTACTCATAGATACCCCAGTATGATTTTAGTAAATTTCTCATTTTGCTAAGCAATTCGAGATAGTTTTGGCCACTTCTAACCAGAAGAGCCCCAAGTGATATAGATAAGGAGAGTAGTAGGAAGTACATATGGGTATAGATAGAATCCATATCTTCCCTACCTGAACCCGAGAGTCTGCCCAAATATACAGAGCTCTTATTCCTAGAATTAAATTATGAAGATATACAAATTTCTGAATAGTTAAGAATATGTAACAAGGGACACCTGGGTGGCTCAGTGGTTGAGCATCTGCCTTTGGCTCAGGTCATGATCCTGGGGTCTTGGGATTGAGTGCCCCATCAGGCTCCCCACGCTGATGTCTCTGCCTCTTTCTCTGTGTCTCTCATGAATAAATAAATAATATCTTTAAAAAAAGAATATGTACCAATTTTCGTTAAGGCAGTTTTCTTCAGGTTTAGACCGTTCTAAGTTTTTTATTTAATATTTTTATTTTAGAATCTGATACCTATGCTCTTATAGGAAGCAATGAAATCAGAGCTAATAATAATATCAGGCTATATTTGGATTAAAAAGCCCTTAGAATAGAGTGAGCTTTTGTGTAATATACATTGTTTCATGTGACTGAATGTTTACCAAAGTCTCCAGGGACGAAGATTTTATCACTGGCAGAGCCCTAGCAGCAAGAGCTTTCCTCTTCTCTTGCAATCAGCACCTTGTTTAATGTTTAAAAATATTTGGCAAACACAACAGAAGGAAGATTGTAGATGTTACCTTTAATTGGACTTTAAAAATTAATATGATGAAACAGTGTCCCAGGGTTTGCCCTTTTGCCATTGACCAGATAAAGAGAAGCCAGAGTATTTGTCTCAACTCTTATTTTGTTCTTAAAGAAGATAGAAATGATCTGTTCTAAGTGGTACTATGACTAGTTGCATTTTGAAGTTTTATGTGTGTGGGTGTACACAATCTATGTTCAACAATGTAATGATTTTATATATGAGAGGAATTATTCAGACGACATGACAGTGATCACAGACCAAATATTTCTACCAATAATCTCACATTTTTTTTTCCCAAAACAAAGATGCTAGATGCAGGAAAAGTGATTAATCTGATTTTTATCTAAGCCCTTGGCAACTTCTAATGGATGTACAAATTAAACACCAAAACAGAGAATACAAAAATAGTGTTAATAACACACAAAGTGAAATTTTAATTTTTCATTTTTTTCAATTAACTAAAAAATCAAAGCACATATTTCTGTATCTTTAGAATTAGTTTGATGCCACAGGGTGACTGAGGGTCTTTCTTGAGAACCAGTGACTTGTGGCTTCTCTCTGGGATTAATGTTCCAAGCCGCCAATCTATGTCACAACCAGCTCCGTTAAAAAAAACTCTTCTGCCCTTTAGGTACTGTTGTGATTTCTACCAAGACAAAAAAGTCTAAGAAAAGAACTACTCTTTTCTAGTATATTAGGGCTTGGATTCCTTTGGGTGTGTGTGTGTCGGGTGGGGGTCTCCAACATAATGCATGCAGAGATTCTCATCTGCTAGTCAGGCCTTCCTCACCTAACTGAGGTCTCAGCCTATAAACATCTGGAATCATAAGCATCTCTTGCACTTAATGATGAAAGTATAGAGTTTAGATCTAGGTGGAACCGAGTAAAAATCATTACTTCTACCTTTATTTTTTTTTCATTACTCCTACCTTTAATATCTGCACATCCTTGAGAAAATTATATAGTTTCTCAGTCATGCTTTTATCTACCACAAAGGGTTATAATAAGATATTATATCTGAACTATTTTTAGTTTCTCTCACATTCCTTAATTCCACCACGTTCCATATTTCTGTCATCCTTGATCATGAACCCAAATACATACTGGCCGCTGTCGTAGTCCTTTCTTTTATTTTAAACTTTCATCCAAGTAATGCTCTGTGTTTGACCTCATGATCTTTCAGTGCTTTTTCTCTTCCACACCTTTCCATTGTGCCCTGTAGAATTTGTCCTATAAGAAAAAATTATCTTAGGTCTTCAGCCTTTTCAGTTATTCTTGCACTCGTTTCACATTTGGAGCTACCCTAAGAATTTTATTACCTCTAGATCCCTCTTGAGTGGAAACTACTTTGCTCCCTCATTATAATCTAATACTGGTTACTCATTATTATTTCAGGTTCCTTTTTGCTGTTTATAACCCATCACTCCTCTATCTTCTGCTAAAAATAATCCTGTAACACAGCAACCTTTCAATCATCTGACTACCTTGCTTTTTGGTGGTCATGTACCAATCTCTCAGTTATTGTTCTATGTTAAGTAAGAGCTTATACCAGGCTGAGTGCTTTCCCCCCTAATTTTGTATTATTTTGTTGTTCTAGATGCCATCAATATACTCACTTAAGATGTCCTGTCTGATAACATAGCCACATAGTTTCCTGACATCCTTAACTCTTATCTTCTGTGTCTGGATTCCAACCCTGAAATATCACCTGCTCTCATACAATATCTGGAGATAGCAAGCCAGTCAATTATTTTCTGTACGTATTCCATCTCAGTTCACCCAGGTGAAAGTCTCAGCAGTTATACTACTACAGAATCTTAGAAATCACTGACTACTAATTTTGTCCTTATTAACAGCCAGCCAGTGGTGAGTGAATCAACTCTAGAATCTCACCCTTAGATGTACTTTCTGAGACCATTTCTGTCACCAGCTCTCTTAGGTAAAACGAGAAGCACCTCAAGAAAGCAGAGCTTAAGAAAGATTTGTGTGCAGTGATTTATTTAGAGAGTATTCTTAAAAAGAAAGTGAGGAAAGCAGTAAAGGGCAGAGGAAGAAGATGGGCAAAGATGTGGTTTCAAAAGAAGTCTAGTCTAGCCTTAGCTTGATCCCATGGGAAGCTCTGGAAAGTAAATGGTACCATGGAATTATCCCTTGTGAGACCAAAATCTGATGGCTTGGTTTTTGTAAACTTGTATTTGTTACTCAAGTGTGCAGGCCCCCAAGGTGGTTGATTCTATAACCCAGATATTACTGAACAAAGAGACACTCACTGACAGGGAGTAAATTTGATAACCTTTTTTAGGATTAAGAACCAATCTTAATTAGGTTCCTAGTATTCCATTGGAGAATTACATTTATATTTCACTTACCTGGAGGCATAATTATTAGTTTCCATTTTTTTCTATTGTAAACCAAATGTTTACAGTACAAACCATTCCCTAAATAATGAACTACATGTCACTTTTTAAAGTAATAATAAGATAATTGGCAAATATGAAGAAACCCCAGATTATCAGCTTTTTATTGTATCATACTAACACAATTAAGGATTATTGAGTTAAATTTTGGTTTAAAAGATAGAAATATATTAAAGTTGTTGCATGGATATAGAGATGAGAAGTGGAAATTAAGATGGAACCAACTATGAAAGTAAAATTTTGATAACTAAAAAAGAATGGAAGTTTAAATTTATTAGGGAATAAATACATTTCTTATGTTTAGGTACCCACATGAGTGTTCTATTCCCTTAACAAATATTTTGAAATATAAGACTTGGCTGAAGGGCAGGTTAGGGGATCATCTTATTGGCTCAAGTATGTGAAATCAGACATATATGCCCTACTTAGGCCATAATAAGTAATATTAGAATGTTTATATACCCCTAAATGAAAAAGAGGCATATCACACCCACAAAGACACATACCCACAAACTGTTCAAAAATAAGGTAAGGGGTATTGATTAAAAAAAGAATAGAAAATTGTGTATAAAGCTAACACTAGAGATTTAGGTAAAGTGAAAATTGAAGGAAAAAAATGTATGCTTTCTTCCAGGATTATTGAAAACATATCAAAAGATATCCATGTGGAAAGCAAAATATTTAGAGGGGGAAAAAAAAGGAATGAATTAATATAAGATGAAAATTGATAATTAAAATGCCTGATGTGTTCAGTTTTTGAAGAATATCTCTTAGCTATAAGGATATGTATATGATTGTATAAACAAAAAAGATAAACTCTTTTCATAAAATGCACAGAAGCAGTTATCCTAAGGGAGAGAAAAGAAAAAGCTGTAGATAAGTAATTGTTAATGTTACCAATAGTAGCTTTTTAAAATCTGGGTAGTGGGTATGTGCAGTATTATTTCTAATATTACGTATTGAAAACATACCTTTAGAAGTCTGATATACTTATTCATAAAAATATAATTAAAAATAGGTTTTAATACATAAAACAATTTTAAATAACCAATAAATTAAAAAGAAATCACAGTTATAACTGTAAAGGAGGAACAAAATAGTGCTAAGTTCATATGAACCATGAACTGATTTAACTTACCAATTCCAAAATATTTAAAATAGAAGCATTTTTTTTTAAGATTTTATTTATTCATTCATGAGAGACACAGAGAGAGAGAGAGAGAGAGGCAGAGACACAGGCAGAGGGAGAAGCAGGCTCCATGAAGGGAGCCCGACGTAGGACTTGATCCCAGGATTCCAGGATCACACCTGAGCAGAAGGCAGGCACTCAACCACTGAGCTACCCAGGCATCCCAAAATAGAAGCATTTTAAATTAATTTCTATCACTTAATATAAGAGAATACTGTTAAGGTAAATTGGTATCAAAAGTTTAAATTCATTGCACAACAGAATTTGGAATAAGAGATCTTTGATAATTTTACATTATATATGTGAGAACATCATAATGAGGTCTTAGACCACATTTAGGATATGTAGAACTGCAGAAAGGTGGAAAAGTGACTGCAAAAACATTGTTAATCTTCAGAGAAATGATCATAATAGCAATTTAGTGTTAATATTAAAAAAAAACAGTGATCTTGAGTATGATTCTGTTGTTAGTCCACCATTAGCTACTCCTAAAATACTGAAATAAATATCAAGTGGCAAAAAGTGGTACATTTTTAAGACTATAGCAAGACTACAAACATGAAGCAGCATTAGAATTTTAAAAAATAAATCATTATAGAAAAACTTCATTAATGATTTATAAGAGAGGATACACATCATGTTAATTAAATTTACAGATGATACTAAATTGAAGAGTGTTGACAAAACCAGTGAGGGCAGATAAAAGGGACCTAAAGTGGTTAGAAATATGGGCAGGAAATGAAATGTGATTCAACCTGGAAAAATGTAGCTAATACATCTGGGGAAAAATAATCAGAAACACAGCCATTCAATTGGCAGGATATATAGTACTTGGAAAGCAGTAATACCAAGAGACTTTGAGATGATAGTGGGTAGCAAATTATATATGATCTTGTAATGCAATATGAGAGTAAAATCAGTCAATGAGATTTTAGTCTGTATATGCAAAAGCTTCATGTCGAATGGCTGGAAGATAAAAGTTCTGTAAATGGTATTGCTGAGATCATAACACAAATACCACTTTAAGGTGTAAATACCTCACTAAGTAAATTGAGTAGTGCTCAAACTAGAAAATACATACATAATAGGCTTTAGTCTTTAGCTTGAAGGAGAAGATTAAAATAACAAAATATATATTTGTCCATCTCTAAGTCCAGTTATGATAACATTTCACAAATATTTGAAAGATGTAAACATCATGGAAGCCAAGTCATTTTTAAGAGTAGAATAAGGGGTTTCTATTCAAGTAATGGGATGAAATTAAGTAACGGAAATTTAAGACTGAATCTGGGAAATGTTTCCTGACAGTGAAATCTATTAGTCTCTGGAATGGATTCCCTAGAGGAGAGAGGGGAAGTTCCATTGCTCTAGTCATTGGACTAGATCAAGGCTTGGACAACACATTATTTAAAAAAAAAAAAAAAAAGGTAAAAACTAAATTGACCATTTTGCATTGGAAAGGATGCACACAGTAACATTGTTGGGTCATCTAATTGTTGTAGACAGTCTCGGACTTCTCAGACATATCCTATTATTAAGGAACTGCATGTTATTTTTTAATGAATGATTTCTAAAAGACCAATTTATGTTTTCTAGCTCTGGACTTCAATTTCCTGGATTTTTTTTTTCTCCCAAGTCGTAGGAATGCTAGAAAAGAAAACACCCCTCCTTTTCCCTGTTGATGAGATATGGCCTTAAATATTCCAAGCCTTTTGGATCAAATCAGATGAGGTAGCTAAAGTCTCACTTACACCAGTGCATTGAAAACATATTTTTACTGCAGTTTTGTAACCACAACTATGCAATATATAAAAATTCATTCACTTCCTTTTTTGGGTTAATCCACAGAGAGATTTTTACCAGATGGTATCCTGAAGGTACTATTTACTTTTAGCAAAGCAATATAACTGAATTTGAAAAATATAGAGTAAAGTATGCACTTCATCCCAACATTAAAACATTCTGTCAATTGTACTCTTAAATTAGCTAAAGTTTGTCTGTAACTTGTTCTCTGTTACAGCAGAGTAAAATGACTATGGAAGAATACTGGTAAATGACAATTTTAACCCAAAGTGTGATTCTTCTAAACAAAAACAAAATAAAATTAAATTTTGTGACAGATTTTTTTTTGTTTTTTTTTTTGTGACAGATTTTAAAGGTAAATTTTATAATCTATATATTTATGTTTTAAAGTGTATATACACACATACACACATATACACAAATATACACATACACACACTATATTTCACATGATTAGTCCTTGTAGAAAAAAAGTAAAGAGAATAGAGGCTCCAGTTCTCAAGTACTTTACAGCCTAGCTGGAGAGGAATATGTGCAAAGCAAATATAGGTGGTGTAGATATATGTCAGTTATTTAATAAAAGCATTTGGATGGAATTGTGCAAATTATGAGAAGATGACAAATAGATTTGATTCAGTAGAGTGGAGAATCTGTTGAGGTCTAATAAGGAATGAACTGGGGAAATGAGACTACAGAATTATAATAGTATATTAGGGCTCTCCAGAGAAAACCAATAGGATGGAGACAGATGAATGATTGATTGATTGATTGATTGATTGACAGATTTACATTGACCTTGTGATTATGGAGGCTGGCAGGTCTAAAATCTGCAGAGCTGTTGTTCCAATTCAAAGGCTTTCAATCAGGAAGACCAGATATTACACAGTTTGAAGGCCATCAGGCAGAATTCGCTCTTACTAGAGGAGAGTCAGACTTCTGTTCCATTCAGACCTTCAACTAATTACACTAAGGTCACTCCCATTTTAGAGTACAATTTGCTTTATTCATTCTACTGATATTAATGTTAATCTCATCCAAAACTACCTCATAGAAATATCCAGAATGCTTGACCAAATGATCTGGGCACCACATGACCCAGTCAAGTTGACATATAAAATTAACTGTCACAGAGACTGAGAAGAATTTGATTTATAGAGATCATTTGTAAATTTTGGGGTAGGAAAGTAACATTATAGAGATAGGACTTGAGAACTATTCTAATAACAGTAAATAGAAAAGATAGGAGAAGCAAACTTGATTCAAGAGAAGTTAGTAGCTTTGGAAAAAGAAAGGAAGGAGATCCATGGGACGCCTGGATGGCTCAGCAGTTGAGCATCTGCCTTCAGCTCAGGGCGTGATTCCAGGGCCCAGGGATCAACTCCCACATCGGGCTCTGTGCGGGGAGCTGCTTCGCCCTTTACCTGTGTCTCTGCTTCTCTCTCTCTATGTCTCTCATGAATAAATAAAATCTTAAAAAAAAAAAAAGAAAGAAGATCCAAAAGACATTTCTAAGGAGGAAAGAATCATGCCTTGTTCATAAACTATAAATGTAGAGTCTACTAATTTCTATTTAAAGACAGATACCGGGATCCCTGGGTGGCGCAGCGGTTTGGCGCCTGCCTTTGGCCCAGGGCGCGATCCTGGAGACCCGGGATCGAATCCCACATCGGGCTCCCGGTGCATGGAGCCTGCTTCTCCCTCTGCCTGTGTCTCTGCCTCTCTCTCTTTCTCTCTGTGTGACTATCATAAATAAATAAAAAATTTAAAAAAAAAAAAAAAAAATAAAGACAGATACCAATGTGGTGATTTAGAGTTCAATAGAAATGGGAACATTGAGAAGATTTTTCTGCTCTATTTTGTTGCCAATAGGATTAATTTTGTCCACCCTTGAAAAAACAATTTTGAAAACCACGGTTTTATTCATCTTCAACTTTAAGTTAAAAATATTTTTGAGGGAAATAAATGATCAGTTATGATTTTGGTGTAACTAAAACAAAGTATAGTATAACATGTCATGTATAATTAAATAATATAAATTTTAGGTGTTAACAAGCCATTTAAGTAGAAGTGAGTTACATAAGTTACATAAATACATGTGGGTTAAAAACTACCCTTTTTTCCTTATTGATTAGGTAGTATTACTCTAGGAATGCAGCCTCCCTGCTATCACAGAACTAGGGCACCTGTTTTTTAATTTTGGGATGTTTTCATTTTTTTTTCGTTGTTGTTGTAAGCAAAATTAAAAAGTTCCTAAACCAAATAGGTAAGAAAAAAACCCACAAAAATTAGAGGTAAATCTTGACTTTAGAACAATTCACACTTTTAAACAACATGTCTTACATCTAATCTCAGAAGTAGAATTCAAATTTACTAAAGAGAATTCTTGTGTTTGTGTATTACTAACATAAGACCATTCTGAGCCATTATTGCAAGGTGGTAACCTGTTGGGTAGCAAACACTTCAATTTGCAGAGTTTTTACTTCCTTGTATTTATTTATTTATGTTGTTTTTTGCTGCAACTTTCAAATTTGTCTTCCCCAAACCCTGTAGAGATTCCTTAGATGCCAATATTGAAGAAAGTGCAGGAGTCTGAGTGGGAGAGGTCTGAATCTCCACTCGGCTTCAACCAGGGCAGCTCCAGATTATTTTTGTTTTATTGAGTTTCTAAGAAAGATTTCTTTTGTCCATTCCTGAAAAAACAATTTTGAAAACCACAATTTTATTTCACTTTACTCTTAAATATGTTAGAAATGTTTCTGTCAAAGATTATGCTAAAATGTAAAGCTATATTCTAGATATTTTATAATTTGTATTTAGCCCTTAAGAATATCCCCCTTTTTAAACATAAAATTATGATTCCACTTTTTTAAACAATTATCTAGATATCATTTTCATACCATGCAGTTCTCCCATTTTAAGTGTGCAATTCCATGGTTTTGATTATAATCGCAGTTATGCAGTTATCACTACAGTCTTAGGACATTTACAACAGCCTAGAAAAAAATCCACTCCTTATTTCCCCCTAATTCTCGCAGCCCTCTTAGCCCTAATCTACTTTTTGTCTCTATGGATTTATCTATTCTGGATGTTTCATATAATATGTAGTCTTTTGTGACTGGCTTCTTTTACAAAGCATAATGTTTATGTGGTCATCTGTGTTGTAACATGCATCTGTACTTCATTCCTTTTATTCTTCAGTAATATTCCATTCTGTGTCTGTTACCACACTTTACTATTATGATATCAGTTTTGCACATTTAACGTCCATTCAAATATTAAGAAACACATTATGTACAAGGACAAATTACATGTAAACCATGTAAAATTTTCATCTGATTCAGATATAATTACTATGTTTAAAGTGATATACTAAATATCATAAGAGAGACCAAAAGAAGGTAAAATGATATCTTAAGAATACTGTTTTATGATTTACTAACGTCCTTCCCATATTTTCTAATATTCTAACTTCAGTAGTCTGTGGATAAGCCTCATTCTTTTTTAATCCCAAAGAATTAGGACTTTATGCAGTTACTTAACCTTTCTGGAATTCAATTTACTTATCTGAAAAACAGAATAATAATAGAAAAGTAAAAATGAAATAATAGGTATAAAATGTTTAAATGGGACCTGAAACATAGTTATTTCTCAGTAAATATTCTAAGATCAGAAAACTAATTTATTGCCTCCCAGGACCATTCTTTTTTAATATAGCCAGTAGGCAGATTTATATACTCAATACTTTCATGTTGCTAGTGGCCATTTTATTGGACAGCACGGATAATAGATTATTTCCTTCATCGTAGAAAGTTCCATTTAACAGCAATGCTATAGGATCTTAAAATGCAGAATTACGGTTAGGACATATACATGACTGCCAAACAAGGAACACAATTCTAAGGGAATGATTTTGATGGTTAGTATCACATATCCTCAGAATGGGATGGGATGTCTTCCTTCTGTAATGATCAAAGCCTGTGGAGGAGATACTATTTGAGCTAGACCTTGAGGTATAGGTATACACAAAAGAAAGGGATTATTTAGTAGTATCCGATTCAGTGGATATATACCAAAGCACTAGGCATTTAAATGAAGAAAAGGATTAATGAGAGAGTAGTGAAAATAATATTAAGAAATTAGCAAAGGGTTATAGAAGGTTTTTCTTTGCACAAATTTTTTTGTACTTTCTGTCAACATTGGAAGTCATCAGATTTTGAGAAGGGAAAGTATATGTTAGGGTGTTTGATATGACAAAATTTTGGGATGGATCACAGACTGAAAGACTTTGTAAGAAGGTGTTACCTTCAAGGCTCTTCATGTATTTTAGGACATTTATGTCTTTTCTAATCATCTCTTCTGATGACTAAGCATCCTAACTTCAACATATCTTCTTATAATGTAAATCTTGTACTAGCTCCCTTCTTTGGATTCATTCTAATTGGTCACTACCTCTCCTGAGAAATGGGGTGCCCAGAATAATTCACAGTGTTCTTGTATGGTTTGACCAATGTAGGATTCTGGGCAGTTATTTCTTCTACATATACAGGTATTTTATATGTTGATGTGTTGATAACTAAGGAGTATTTCAGCTGAAATTTTTAACTAGAATTTGGAAATTAGCACTGGTGCTTTATTAAGTATTCATTTCATACCTAACATATGGCATGTACTTTTTAGGTGCTCAGAACTAGAGGTAGAATTTTAGTGGTAATTAACTGCAGAGAGAGATAGATAAGAATTGACTATATAAAAAAATTGACTATATACATAAATATATTTATTTATTTCATTATATATATTTAAGGGAAAATAGTATACCAAGGACACAGAATGTTTTTGAGTGAATTTCTCTGAAAGAGCTAAGGAAAAGTAGTAAGAAAGGGATGCTAAGTATCTAAATGAACCAGACAGAAACAAAGAAAGGAGAGAATTTCAAGAAAGGGTAAATGAGGGACACCTGAGTGGCTCAGCGGTTGAGCTTCTGTCTTCGGTCCAGGGTGTGATCCCGGGGTCCCAGAATCAGGTCCCGCATCAGACCCCCTGCATGGAGCCTGCTTCTCCCTCTGCCTGTGTCTCTGTCTCTGTCTCTCTCTCTCTCTCTGTCTCATGAATAAATAATAAAATCTTAAAAAAAAAATAAGGGTGAATGGTTAACAGTATCTGAACTTCCAAGAGGCAAAGGCTACTGAATATAGCAATTAATATATTCTTGATTATTTTTTTATGTAATGAGAGTGAGCTCAAGCTTTTAAAAGATTAAATTTTCAGAGGTGCCTGGGTAGCATGGTCAATTAAGCATCCAACTCTTGATTTTGGCTCAGGTCATGCTCTCAGGGTCTTCAGATCGAGCCCTGCATGGGGCTCTGTGCTCAGTGGGAGGGTCAGCTTGGGACTCTGTCTCCGTCTGTCCTTCCTTATTGTATTCCCATGCTCTCTCTCTCAAAACAAAACTAGAAAGACAGTAACTTTTAGTGTTAAGACAGAAACAGCATCTTATTATGGACAGAAAAACAGAGAGTAGGCTACAGAAGTAGTAAGAGACTACTACTATACACATCTTTTTGGGGTGATTTTTAGAATTAGCCAACTTGACTCTATTGTTTACATGAAAAAATAAACAAGTAATAATCCAGAAAAGTCTTTAAAAGTAGCATGATGAAGAGAGACTATCCCACTCAGATGTTAAAAGTAGTACAAAGCAAAAAAAAAAAAAGGCAGTACAAAGCTAACTTGATTTAAATAATGTGGTAAGAACACATGAATAGACAAGCAGATCAATTGAATAAATGGAGAGTATGGAAATAAATACATATGGAAATTTAGCATATAATAAAGGTGATGTTTTGAGTTAATGTGAAAAAGGTGGATTATTCCATAGTAAATGATGTGACAACTGGTTAGCCAGTGTATACATATAAAATGTTGGGTTCGGGATCCCTGGGTGGCGCAGCGGTTTGGCGCCTGCCTTTGGCCCAGGGCATGATCCTGGAGACCCGGGATCGAATCCCACGTCGGGCTCCCTGCATGGAGCCTGCTTCTCCCTCTGCCTGTGTCTCTGCCTCTCTCTCTCTCTCTCTCTGACTATCATAAATAAATAAAAATAAAAAAAAATAAAAAAAATAAAAAAAAATAAAAAATAAAAAAATAAAAAAAAAAAAATAAAATGTTGGGTTCTTACCTTACAGCTCATGGCTTATGGAGCAAAGATTTATTCTTTAAAAATGAAAATATAAAAGTATTAGAAAAAACTCTGAGATTTTTTTTAATTACAGAAGAAAGACATAAACTTCAGAAGTCATAATGGAAAATATTAATTAATTTGACTAAAGAAAAAAGAAAAAAAATTCCATGACCATAAGAGGTGCCTGGATGGCTCAGTTAAGCATCTGACTCTTGATTTCAGCTCAGATCATGCTTTTAGGGTTGTGAGATGGAGCCTGGCATTGGGCTCTGGGCTGGGTATGGAGCCTGCTTTTCATTTGCTGCCCTTCCCTTTCTGTGTCCCCGCCTCAAAAACAAAACAAAACAAAGCAAAACACCATAAGCAGAGTAAAAAGGCCAACTCTAAACTGGGGAAATATATTTGTAATTCTATATTGCAGATAAAAGATAACATTAATACATAAAGAGCTCTTACAAATCAATAAGACAAATATTAACAATTTGAAGAATATAAATAGATGATGAGAAACGCAATACAGTTTCGTAAAATCCTGAACAGATGCTCATTTTTTCTTAGAATTTTGAATTAAAACTATACTGAGATACCATTTTTCGCTCATTAGATAGGTAGAGGTAAAAATATTGTTTTGTTGTCAGGTAGTAAGGAGGAAAAAGCATTGTCATAAATGGGAGTCAAAGTTGGTGAAAACTCAAGAAAACAACTCATTAATAGTTCTCAAAATTGCTGTACATGTGTTTCTGACCCAGGAATTCTACTTTTAGGAATATATACCAAAGACAGGTGTACCCACACATGAAAGGTTCTATGCACAAGAGGAGTCCTGGCATCATTGTCTGTAAACACTGAGAGTGGAAATAAGATAAATGTCCACCAGAGACGACTACTGAAGAAACTCTGGTATAATTTTGTGTATAATTTATAAGTAGGAAAGAGCTATCATCATAACACAGAAGTCATGTTGATTTCTATGTGATTTTCCCTCGCATGTTAATGCACTTTGCACTGAGTAACAGTGGCTTCCAGTGCTTTTTTTGTGCTGTCTCGCCCATTATTAATGACTGCAGCTTGAACATTGTCTGGTAAGCTTCCAACCAGCCTGACTATTGGGAGGCCTGCAGGCTAGGAACTGGGAAAAGGAATGTCTTAGTTTGGGTTCCCCAGGAAAGACCCTCAGATATGGATCTGAGAACTTTATTTTGGAGGTGATCTCAAGAAACATTGTTAGAGGATAGTGAAATAAAAGTGCAGATTAATAGTCAATAAAGGATGCAAAATCAAGTTAGGAGTACTGTGTATAAATTATCCATAAGAGTGGAATATAGATGCTTGAGTTATCCTACTCAAAGATAGGGCAGATTCACACTGAATCCTATCAGTCTTTGGTTGACAGCTTTTACTTTTTTTGTTTTTAATCTTCCAACCTGCTGTGTACAAGGGCAGAGTGGCTTAGGAGAGAGTCTTCAGGCTATTAAGCCCCTGCTACAAGCAAAAAGAGGTGTGTGAGGAGGAAGGAACAAAGGTGGAAAGGAGGGTTAATACCCACTCTGTAGGCAGCAGGATGGGATGAAATCCGCTATGATAGGCTGCAACAGGTAACCAAGGCCAAAAGGATTTGGAGAGGGAGAGCTAACTAGTCTCCAAGTCTGCAAGCTCTCTTTCTTCAGGATAATTCTCCAATATTTATCTCAGCAGCCTGATTATTTTGCAGAAACCTCAGGTATTTCAGTCAACTTTTATAGCAGAAATACCTGTATTTGTTGTAGTCATGCTGCTGAAATGAAAGATGTAAGACAGAAGTACCTGTACTATGCAGCTGTTAAAAAGGTTTTTAGATGGATCAGCCCTGTATCGACTATTGGAAACATTTCTAAGATAAATGAAGTACACATACACAGAATAAAATAGTGTGAAGAATGTGTTCAAGAGACAGCTACTCTCCAAAGATTTATGCTACCCTTTTATAAAGTATTTTGAGTAAGTGCCAAGCCATGGACTACATTTTCCAGCCTCCCTTGCATCTAAAAGGACCTAAAAGTCGTCTAAATGACTATTATTTCCAGTGGAGTATGTGCAGAGTGATCTGCTGACTTCTGGGCAAGGTTAAAAAGCAGTTATATCTTCTATTTTTCTTCATTTGCTGCTGAAGTGAAGACTTTGAAGCCCTGGGCTATGACAGAACTTGGACTCTTGAGGCACACATGGAAGGTTGCCCAGTGAACATAGGACTGTTGGGTGTATGCAAACCAACCTTTCATTTTGCTAAACTAAGACTTCAGGGTTTAATTATTGCAGCAGCTAGCATTACCTTAACAGTATATTGCCATTTGAATATAACTATAAAATTGAATGTATAAATATATGCTTCCATACGTATAGAATGTGATTGAAAGAATACATAAGGAACTAAGAATGGTGTTTCATGCAAAGGTACAAAATGGCAAAATATCCAAGGTGATTTTCTGTAGCATTGTTGGAAGAATACAAAATTGGAAATAACTGAATGGTCCAATAATAAGGGATTAATTGAATAAACAATGGAACACACGTACACAGAAAAATAAAGCTCTATATACCAATGTGGAGATATCTCCATGACATATGAAGATGGCAGTGGAGGAAAAGGGAGGAATGAATTATAGAGGAATGTGTATTGTATGTTACTTTTTTGTAAAAAAGAATGGAGAAAAAGGAATATGAATATATATTATATAAATATATTTATATTTCCTTGTATTTGTGTGAAGAAACCAGAAAGAAAAATAATAAACTAATAATAAAATGGTTACCTAAAAGTAACCTATAACCTATAGTTAACCTATAGTAACCTATAAGTTGATAAGAAATATGGAAATGGTCAGGAGTGGGAATGAGATTTCTTTTTTATGTGTTTTTATATAGGATTGATTGTTTAAAACTTTTACTACAGACATTATATACAAGAAGAAAGAGTAGAATAATGAACCTTCAGACTTATCACCGAACTCCAACAATTATAGATGACCTATCTTATTTCACCTATAACCTCATGCCCATACCCCTTCACTAGGTTATTTTAAAGTAAATCTCAGATATATCATTTTATTTGTAACTATCCATGTATATATTTCAGTGTGTATCTTTAACACATAGGAACTATTTTTTTTAAATTATTGTCACACTAAAAATTATAATTTCTTATTATAAAAGAAATTTAAGGGCCACCTGGGTGGCTAAGTGATTGAACGTCTGCCTTTGGCTCAGGTCATGATTCCAGGGTCCTGGGATCGAGTCCTGAATTGGGCTCCCCACGGGGAGCCTGCTTCTCTCTCTGTGTCTCTCATGAATAAAGAAAGAAAATCTTTAAAACAAAAAAGAAAAAAAAGAAAGGAAATTTAAAGAACACTTAGAATACATTTTTGTAAACATTACCTTATTTTTCACCTGCCCTGTTTCCTTCTCTGCTTGCAGAATCTGAATTTATTATAGTGCCTTATAGTATAGTTTACTGATAAATTTTCATTTGGAAATAATTTAATCTCAGAGTAGAACTATAAAAATATTATAAAAAATTTCTATATTCTCTTCAGACAACCAAATTGTTAACATTTTACTGTATTTGCTTTGTATCATTCCTTCTCCACCCCTCTCTATATATGAATTATGTGCATCTATTTATGTATACGTAGTTTTATTCCAGATCACTTGAGAATATGCGCATATTCTCTATACTCAAATACCTGTTTTTTTATTTCCTAAGAATATTCTGGTACATAGTCACAGAAGAAATTAACATGGTTCAATACTATTATTTAATCTGTAAACCTGATTTATATTATGCTTATTTTTCCTTGTAATAGCCTTTATAGCAGAAAAATTTTTTTCTGAATCAGGATCCAAACCAGGATCATACAATGCATTTTTTGTCATATCTCTTAGATTCATTTAATCTGGAATTATTTCTCTGTTATGTGTTTGACATTTTTTAAGGAGTATAGGCTAAGTATTTTAAAGGATTCCCTCAGTTGGGTTTATCTGGTGTTTTTTCATGATTAGATTCCGATTATGAACTTTTTTGGCAAAGATACCACAAAAGTGATGCATCTTTTTCAGTGTATTGCCTTTGGAGGCATTCGATGTCTTTTCTTCCCATTTCTGTTGATACAATCTTTGAGGTTTAGGTGGTAGTTGGTAGGTTTCTCCATTGTAAAGTTACTTTTTTCCCCCATGTAATTAATAAGAATTTTGTGAGGAGATAATTTTTTAAAGATTGATTTTATTTAATTGTTTGTTTGTTTATTTATTTATTTATTTATTTATTTATTTATTTATTTAAGAGCACAAGCAGGGGAAGTGGCAGGTGGAAGGAGAGGGAGAAGTTGACTCCCCACTGAACAGAAGCCTGTAATGGAGCTGATCCCAGACCCTGGGATCATGACCTGAACTGAAGACAGAGGCTTAGCTGACTGAGCCACCCAGGTGCCCCTGTGGGGAGATAATTTGAGACCAGAGAGATATTTTAGTCTTCATCAACTTTTCACCTATTAATTGTAACATATATTGATGTTGTTTACCAAATAGTGACATTATCTTATTCCTTCTACATTTATTAGTTGGTGTCCTACTCTAAGGAAAAACTTCTCTCCAATATAAAAATATATTTATATCAATTTATATGGGCTCAGATGTTTATACTGTCCCAAATTTGGCCAGTAGAAACCTCTTTAAGCTAGCTCTTGTGTCCCTTTCAGTCCAGCATTTTTTTTTAAATCACTTCCTTGCTTTCTGATATAGCAAGACATTCCAGGCTTATCTTAGACATTTCTTCCTTCAGTCCTTCAGTCTCCAAGGAAATGGTTTCTTTTAATACTTGAAATTAAGATCCTCATACTAATCATGTTTATTATTGAATAATTTTCCATTCTTCTAGGCCCAATGTTGACTCTTGAATCATGTACATGTATTACCCTTTTAAAATTGTAATTTAAAACTTTAGACCCCAAATACACCTGAAATCACAAAAAGATTGTAAAGCCAGTGAATACACTATTAGGAAGATTTCATATAACATTTGAGGATGCTGACTTTGGAGTTGGATAACTTTGGAATCAAATTTATTACTACCAGTTACTAGTTATTTTATTTACCTACCAGTTGGAGATGGCATAACAAACAGTTTGTTGTGAGGATTAATGAAATGTAAAACTGGTGACATATAAAATACATTTAAAAACATAGCTATTGCTTTATGAATAATTATATTAATAGTATTTACTGTATTGAACATTATATTTGGGAAATATTTGTTGAGTTGAATTATAATGCTTTCCTCCCTTTATAAGATATACTTCTAGATTCATTAGTGATAAAATGTACCTGAGCATTCCCTAAGACCATGAAAAAATATGAAGTCAAGTAACTTTTAGTCATGGGGACAAAAACAAATTGGAGTTACTCTTCAGCTGCAGGATGTTCTGAGATGATGGAAACTTGAGTTAACAATGCTTAGATCAGACTTGTTCGATAAAGACGGAAATAATTTATGAAAGCCATTCTAGGTTAAACCTATACCTACCTTATTACTAAATATCATCGAGTCTACTATTACAGTATTTTATACTTTGCTACTCTAGGGGTAGAGGATGAAAGTGAGAAACAGGAAGAATAGCAGAATATTGGATTTAATATAATAATAGAACTCCTGCAGCTTAGCATAGAGAGGAAGAGAATGTTATGGTAAATTAGATTTTCAGCCAGTTCATACTTGTCATATAATGTAAAGGTGTTCCAACAGATTCTCAAGTTCAGGAAGATAGCAAGTTGACTGCTTTTGCAGTCACAACTGTTATATTTTCTCATTTTCCAATAGTTATGGACCATTTTATATTCAAAATACCGAAGCGGCCACTGATGGAACTACTATTATTGTTACTAGTATTCACTCCTACCCTGTCAAATCAGCAGTATATTCAGTGTTTTGGATAGGGAAACACAGGGCAAGCTACCGCAGGATTACAGAGGTTAGTCACATATACTGTTGGAAAAAACAGGGCTGAAGAAGAACCCTTTTCTTCAGCATAACTCTCTATATTTAAAAATCTTTTCCCATGAGCATTAGAACACGGAGGATTAAAGAACAATCCTAATTTATAAAGTGATTGCCGGGATCCCTGGGTGGCGCAGCGGTTTGGCGCCTGCCTTTGGCCCAGGGTGCGATCCTGGAGACCCGGGATCGAATCCCACGTCGGGCTCCCGGTGCATGGAGCCTGCTTCTCCCTCTGCCTATGTCTCTGCCTCTCTCTCTCTCTCTGTATGACTATCATAAAAAAAAAAAAAAAATTATAAAGTGATTGCCAACATGAATCAGATGTTTCTCCTACTTATCTTTTCATGGTTTACCTTAAAGAATGTATGCTCTTGGGATGAGTTGGTAGAGTATGTGCCTATGTGTAAATGTATGTGTGTGTGTGCGCGCGCGCGCGCATTTTAGAAATAAGGAATACAGAAAACATAAAAAAATTGTGATGGATAGCCAAATTGTTTTTTTTTTTTCTTCCTATATACAAGGAGGCAAAGCAATGGAAGGGAATATAAGAAACAGAGATAGCTATCATATGAGAATTATGTATTAACCGTAATGGGATTTCATATATATTCTAATAGTTTTTTAAAAATAAGTGAGCTAAGATATTCTATGCACATTATAGATTTATTTTCTGAGCAGTATAGTAAGGATTAATGAATAATTGTATGATACCTTTATGTGTGCAGCTAAATGATATTAAATAGTTATTGCTATTGTAAAACATGGCAGTGTGGCACAAACTTGTGGCAACATGTGCAGCCTCTTCTCAGAAGACAGTGTAGCATGGTATAAGTTTGTTACTCCTCCAAACTTCTCAGTGCTTACTAGTGGATATTTCAATTTGGACATATAAAACCATAAACTAGATTGCATAATCTTAGTACAAAAAATTTCTTGGGGGAATGTTCGTTCAATTTTCATTGCTTTTTTAGAATCTAAAATTTACTTTGAAGTAATTCTTTTTAAAATATAGAACAAAGATTGAGATGAAGTCCTTTATCTTTTGTTACTCCTTATACTGACTCTGACTATAATAGTTTTAATAATTTAACTGTGATGCATGTGTGGCAACTTAAATCATCCCTCACTACCACCATTTTCTCCCGTACCAATACAGAAACAACACTTAGTGCCCCAAATAAACCATGCTCTTTTATTTCTTCATACTGTTTGCTCTAAAAGGAACGTCTGATTCCCAGGAGCCCCCCTTGTTTCACTCCAGTGTTATTTTCTTGACTAACTTCAAGGTAGCTTGCTACATCTACTAGTAAGATTACCCTGACCACCTGTCATCATCAGTGGTCTTTCTCCCCATTACCACCATGGTTGAGAGTTGCCTCAATTTTTAGTTCCCATATCACCTTGCCCTTACTGGTTTCATTTCCCAAAGCATATTGAATACAGATTTTTGAGTAATAGAAGACTACAAATATATTGCACCAATTTTTTTCCAGCTTTATTAAGATATAATTGACAACATGTTATTTTAAGTGGGAAAAAAGTATAACCACTATATAATAATCCACTAAGGATATATGAAAAACATAAAGCCTTTACAAAACTACTTTTTAAGTGCATACATAATGAACTCAGTGGGTCTGTATGCAGTATGAAATTATAAATGCACAGTATCAGAAGTGAATTTCACTATCTTTCTGTATTGCAAAGAACATGTAAAGCACTTTTTAAATGGAAAGTAAGGATCTCCAAAAATCTAGCCCTCTATAAAAACTTTGGCAAAAATTGTCAAGATCAACTTTTTGAGATCTTTGGAGTTTAACCAAAGGTTTGCCACAGCCTGAGGAAATAAAAATAGCTGAATCTCAATAAGAACAGCAGGCTTTGTGGTATTTTAACCTGCCTTATTCCTATAACCTTTTCCCATGTTCTGCAGTAGCCTTGGAAAACAACATCCTCAGAACCATAGTAGCTGTAAAACCCAGCAGCTTAACAGCTACTGGAAGAAGCAGATTGGGTTTGGAGCTCTCCAGGAAGTTCTGTCCCCAGAGTATTCACTATTCAACCTGACAGATCTCTAGAAAAGCCCTATTCACAGGGCTTGTCTTTGTTGGACCTGACTCAGAGCTCACTTAGTGAGGAAAGCTTTCTTGCTGGGACATTTGTTGAAAACAATTAGAAGCAATTCTTTAATATCACAGCTACCAAAGGCAGTGACGCAAGTTGAAGCCAAGAAAAGATGGACCAAAATACATAGGAATGAGATGCCTGTAGGAGACTTTGAAAACCTTGAATATACTCCTGTAAATCTAGAAGGCCACCTGCATGTACAGGCTTTATGTAGGCCTCAGAAATACCTGAACAGGTCTTAAGATTTAATCTGTTTGGACTTGATGCTTTGTATGAACAGGAAGTAAAGAAGATGATAGTAGAGGAATGAGGAATAAGGAACAAAAGAGCTATATGACCTATTGAAAACAAATGGGCAAATGTTGAAAGTAAATCCTAGGCTATTGGTAATTACATTAAACGTAAGTAAATTAAACAGATTTGCAGAATAGATTAAAAAATAATCCCATCATATAATATCTACAGGAGATATACTTACTTTATTATTTATTTTTGGCTCCAATAGTAGAAATTTATTTTCTCAGTCTTGAAGCTAGAAGTTTAAGATCAAAGTTATGGCAGGAACCAAAGTTGGTTCCTTCTGAAACTTCTCTTCTTGTACCTGGCCATCTTTATGATCACATGTTCTGTGCCTGTGTCCTAATCTCCTTTTACAAAGATACCAGTCATGTTGATTAGAGCCTCAACATATGAACTTGTTTTATCTTCATTACCTCTTTTAAAAAGCCCTAAATTAATGAGACATATTTTACATTCAAAGACATAAATAGTTTAAAAGTAAAGGACAGAACTTTATCTTTTGGTGTAGTCTCAAAATTTTAATTTTGCTCTTGTTTCCCTTGCCAGAGGAAACCTATCTAGAAAAATGTTTATAACTGATGTTGAAGAAATTACTACCCATGTTTTCTCTTGAGTTTTATGGTTTCAGTTATTACATTTAGATCATTAATCCATTTTGAGTTCATTATGTGTATGATGTAAGAAAGTGGTCTAGTTCCATTCTTTTGCTTGTAGCTGTCCAGTTTTCCCAGCATCATTTGTTGAAGAGGCTTTTTCCCATTACATATTCTTGTCTCCTTTGTGAAAGAATAACTAACCATATAATCATGGTTTTATTTCTTTTTTTAAAGATTTTATTTATTTATTCATGAGACACACAGAGATATAGACATAGGCAGAGGGAGAAGCAGACTCCTCACAGGGAGCCTAATGTGGGATTCAATCCTGGGACCCTGGATCACGCCCTGAGCCGAAGACAGATGCTCAACACTGAGCCACCCAGGTGTCCCCATGGTTTTATTTCTGGGCTCTATTCTGTTCCATTGATCTGTTTTTGTTTTTGTTTTTGTTTTTTTAAGATTTTATTTATTCATGAGAGACACAGATAGAGATAGAGAGAGAAGGAGACAGAGACAAAAGCAGACTCCATGCAGTGAGCCTGATGTGGGACTTGATCCCAGGACTCCAAGATCATGCCCTGGGCCAGGTGGAGGTGCTAAACCACTGAGCCACCCAGGGATCTCCCTGTCTTTGTTTTTGTGCCAGTATCATACTGTTTTGATTACTACCGCTTTGTAATATAACTTGAAGTCTGGAATTATGATACCTTCAGTTTTGTTCTTTTTCGAGATTGCTTTGGCTCTTTAGGGTCATTTTTGGTTCCATAGAAATTTTAGGGTTATTTGTTCTAGTTTCATGAAAAATCTTGTTAGTACTTTGATTGGGGCTACATCAAAATGAGGTTCTACACAGTGAAGGAAGCCATTGACAAAACCAAAAGGTATCCTACTGAATGGGAGAAGCTCTTTGCACATAATATATTCAATAAAGTTTAATATCCAAAATATATAAAGAATGTATACAACTCAACACCAAAACCCCTAAGTAATCCAGTGAAAAAATGGTCAAAAGAGGGATACTTTGCTGGCTCAGTCAGAAGCACATATAACCCTTGATCTTGGGGCCATGAGTTTGAGCCTACATTGGGTGTAGAGATTACAAAAAAAAAAAAAAGAAAATAAATAAATAAATTAATTAATTAATTAATTAATTAATTTAAAAAATGGTCAGAAGACATGAACAGACACTTTTCCAAAGAAAACATACACATGGCTAATAGAAATATGAAAAGATGCTCAACATCACTAATCATCAGGGATGTGCAAATTAAAACCACAATAAGTTACCATTTTACACCAGTCAGAATGGTTGAAATAAAAAGAAATAACAAGTGTTGATGAGGATGTGGAAGAAAAGGAACTCTGGCGCTGTTGGTGGAAATGCAAACATTGCAACCAGTTTGGAAAACAGTATGGAAGTTTCTCAGAAAATTAACAATAGAAATATTAAATGATCTAGTAAACTCCACTAGCATTTATCCAAAGAAAACAAAGGAGTAATTTGAAAAGATATATGCACCCATATGCTTATTGCACCATTATTTACAATAACCAAGATATGAAAGCAACCCAAGTACCCATCAATAGTTAAACGAGTAAAGATGTGACATTATGTACAATGAGGTGTTACTCAGCCATAAAAAAGAATGAAATCTTGCCATTTGCAGCAACATGGATGAACCTAGAGGGTTTAATGCTAGGTGAAATAATAAGTTAGGGAAAGACAAATACTGCATTATTCACTCATATGTGGAATTTAAGATACCAAACAAATGAACAAAGAAAAAAAGAGGCAAAAACCAGACTCTTAAATACAGGAACAACTGGTGGTTGCCAGAGGGGAAGTTGGTAGGATGTGTGAAATAGGGGGGGGGAAAAAAGGGGGATGGAAAAATATATATCATGGAAACAATAACAAAATAGACCTCAAGTGGCTATATTAATAACAAATAGATGTTCAGACAAAAATTGTTACTAGAGTCAAAGCAGAAAAGTTTATAATAAAATGTCAATCCATCATGAAGATATAAAAATTATAAACATATATGCACTAATAAATGACCCCAAAATACACAAAGCAACAACTGACAGAATTGAAGAAATAGACAATTTAAATATAATAGACTTTGGGTACTCTACTCATAATAACTGATAGAACAACTAGGACGAAGATCAACAAGGAAATAGAAGAGCTAATGACAATACCAAGTAATAAGAATTGACATCTATAATTATCCCACTCAACAACAGCCAGATTTTCATTCTTCTCAAATGTATATGGATATTCTCCAGAGTAGGCCTTATACTATGCCACAAAACAAGTCTCAATAAATTTAAATGATTGAAACCATATGAAATATATGTTTCAACACACTGGAATGATATTTAAAATAAGGAAAGGAAATTTGAGAGATTCAGAAATACATGAAAGGTAACATACTCTTAAGTAACCAGTGAAATGAAGAAAAAAAGAAATTATGAAATACTTTGAAATGAATGAAAATGAAATCAAAACATAGCAAAATTTATGAGATGCAGCTAAAGCAATGCTTACAGTGGAAACTTACAGTATGTTTCGCTCTATTAAAAAAGAGGAAAGAAGGGCACCTGGTTGGCTCAGTCAGTGGAACATGTGACTCTTGATCTTGGGGCCATGAGTTCAAGCCCCACATTGAGTGTAGAATTTATTCTAAAAAGAAGCAGCAGGGCAGCCTGAGTGGCTCAGCGGTTTCGCGCCTGCTGTCAGCCCAGGGCCTGATCCTGGAGACACGGGATCAAGTCCCATGTCGGGCTCCCTGCATGGAGCCTGCTTCTCCCTCTGCCTGTGTCTCTGCCGCCCCCCCCCCCCGTGTGTGTGTGTGTGTGTGTATGTGTGTGTGTGTGTGTCTCATGAATGAATAAATAAATAAAATCTTTAAAAATAAATAAATAAAAAGCAGCAGGAGGAGGAAGGGGAAGAGGGTGGAGCTGAAATAAAAAATCTCATCATAACAAGTGATAAAAAGAACAAACTAAACACAATGAAGCAGAAGAAAAGCTATAAGAAAGACTAGAGCAGAAAAACACAACAGAAAAATAGAGAAAATCAACAAAACCAAAATTTGATTTTTTAAAAAGATTAACAAAATTAACAAAGGTTTAGCTAGACCAACAAGAAAAGAGAAGACTCAAATTACTAAAATCATGAATGAAAGAGGGAACAACACTAATGAACCTACAGAGAAATGAAATGAAAAGTAATCTAAGGTAGCACTATAAACAACAAATTAGACAACTAACATGAAATGGAAGAATTCCTAGAAAGACTAAAACTACCAGAAGATGAAAAATCTCAATAAACCAGTATATTAAGTAAAGCAATTGGATTAGTAATTTTAAAAACTTCCCATACGCCCAAGCACAGGTAGCTTCATTGGTGAAATTTACCAAATGTTCAAAGAACAGTTAACACCAATCTTTCACACATGCTTATTACAAAAAAAATACCTGAAGAAGGACACTTCCCAACTCATTCTATCAGACCAATATTGACCTGATACCAAAACTAGACAAAGACAAACGTGAGAAAACATATTGACCAGTATTCCTCACAAATACAGTGCAAAAATCTTCAATAAAATACTACCAAACAAAATCCAAAAACATATTTTTAAAAAGCATATGCTATGACCAGGTGGGATTTTATCCCAGGAAGGCAAGTTTGATTTAACATTTGAAAATTAGTTACTGTATTACATCAAATTAATAGAACAAAGGACATACATACAAATATCTTATTTCAAAAGATGCAGAATAAGCTTTTGACAAAATTCAGCATCCTTTCATAAAAACACTTAACCAGCTAGAAATAGAAAGGAAATCCCTTAATCCAATAAAAAGCATCTATAAAAAACCCACAGCTAACATCATACTTAATCATGAAAGACTAAATACTTTCCACCTAAGATCAGAAACATAATGAGGTTGTCTACTCTCAGCATTCCTATTTAGCATTGTACTGGAAATTCTAGCAAGTTAAAGAAAAAGAAGAGACGTCTGCATTGGAAAAAGAAAAGATATAAAACTCTTTTGCAAATGGCATGATCTTATATATGGAAAATCCTAAAGAAGCCACAAAAAAACTCATTAGATCTATTAAATGAGTTCACTAGGGTTACAAGATAAAACATGAATATACAAAAATAAATTCCGTTTCTGAACGTTTGTTCCTACAGCGTAGGCCCAATTTCAGAAGTCACTACAAAGCTATGGTAATCAAGACTGTGGTACTGACAAGGAGATGCCAAAAATGAATAGAATAGAAATCCCAGAAACAAACTTTGACATTTATGGCCCATTGATTTTTGACTGTAATGAAGATAATTCAGTGGGGGAAGAAAGTAGTGTTTTCAACAAATTGTGCCAAAAGAAGTAGGAGTCACATGGAAAATAATGAAATTTGACCCCTGCCTCGAACCATACATAAAAAAATAACTGAAAGTAGATTTTATGCCTAAAAGTCAATAGCTGGAACTCTTGTTAGAGAGCGGGAATAAAAATTGATGATCTTGGGTTAGGCCATGGTTTCTTAGTCACCAAAAGCACAGTGACAAAAGAAAAAGATAGATGAAAATAGACTTTATCAAAACTAAAAGCTTTTGTGCTTTAAAGGTTTATGCCGAGAAATTGAAAGACAACTCACAGAATGAGAGAAATTATTTGCAAATCACATACCCAAAAAGGGACATCTGTAATATATTGGGGGGGGGGACCATCTTATATCACAACAAAGAGTACCAAACCACCCCATTTAAAAGTTTGCAAAAGGTTTGAAGTTTTCCAAAAAAAAGTAGACAAATGGTCTGTGAGAAGATACTGAATATTATTACTCATTAAGACAACTCAAACTGAAACCACAATAAGATACCACTTCATTCCTACAATAAATAAATCAAAAAGAAAATAATAATAAGTGTTGTCAAGGATGTTGAATAATTGGAACCCTCATATATTAGTATTGTGAATTTAAATGGAACAGCTACTTTGGAAAGTAGTTTCACAAAATGTTACACAGAATTATCATATTACCCAGCAATTCTACTCCAAGGAATATATCCAAGAGAAATGAAAACATGTCCACATAAAATGCCACATTCATACAAGAATTTTTAATAGTATCAAAAAGTGAAAATATAACTGAGAGGTAGAAGTGGAAAGTAAGCCTGAGTAGACATTGAGAAGGTACCAAAACTGTCTTCCTCAGAAGTGGTGGCATCAGCTATTATTTCTGGGCGTACTCTGGGCAATTGGACATTATATTGAGAGCAGTTACATTGCACTGGACATTAAGAGAACCATTTCTGCCAGTAGTAAGTCCCAATAAGACTGGTGTTTTTCTGAACTATGAATCAGGTAAGGATTCCTTTTATAATATGAATAACAGGTCTCCTCTATGTGTTTAATAATTCTTTTACAGAAGCTGTTTGGCCCTATTTATGTACTGGAACAGATTCTGAACCTCTTAAAAAATCTCTTAAGTAACAGATTATGAAAGATGAAATACCTGGGAAGTGATTCTGTTTTAGTTTTTAGGGGTGGCTTAGCCAGGAAATTTAGTTTCAGTGATTCTGGATTCTTTTTAAGTTTTGCCCCTGGAAATCAGAATAGATTTTTCTCTTTCATTTCCAACAACTATAAAACATTCTAGTAATGCCAGTTAACATAGATAGGGGTATCAATTATCAAGTGCTTTGAAATAGTAAGATAAAATATTTGAGAGTTGTTACTTAACATATCCAATAAAACATTTTATTTTTTAAAAAATGAAAATAACCCAGAGGTCCATGAACTGATGAATGGGGAAAAAAAACTGTTATATATCCATACAATGAAACATTATTTTACCCTAAAAATGTATGAAGTAGTGAAAGAATTATGCTAAGTAAAAGATGACAGTCACAAAAGGCCATATATTATATGATTCCCTTTATATGTAGCAATGTTTTTCTTAAAGCATTCAGCCCTTTTGGATAAGAGATGACTTAATGTTAAATATTATACCTGTTTCATTTGTATCTTTGGTAAGTGGAATAATGGCAAACAGAATTACTTCTTTTGAATAGCTATGAAAGGTCGAAACTGGAGAGTTCCTATTTATTTAGCTGTCATATGCATTGCTGATATAAGGGAAAACTGAAAGAATTTCTTTTAGTGCAGTGCAGTGTGAAAGTTCATAAGGTTAGAAGTAATTTTCATCCTGACTTAAACTCATAGGTAATTTTTTTTAAAAGATTTAATTACAGTTGTCATTTTTGTGATTTCTACTGAGGAAACAGTAGGGAGAATACCCTACTGAATGTTCTCTCTCATTCCTGAATAATTATTATATTTTTTGAAACAATGACCTTGTCAAGTGACACTTGGTGGGAAGGCCGGAGAGCATCTGATTTTCAAAGTGCTTAAATTCATGCATAGTAATTTTACCTTTTTAAAAAATTTAACATTTTGACTAAATGAGTCCTTTGATTTTTATTGGTACTTTAATGCTGGCTCAAGTAAGTGATATTTGCCCTTGATATGTTGGTTGAAAAACAGAAAAATCCTTTGAGGAAACTTAAAGTTTATGGAATCGTGCCATTTTTATATGTGTTAAAATGTATTTTAAACCTGAAAAAAGACAGACACTAATATAAGCAATACCCTTATGCATACTATACAGGTTAGTAAGTTCTTATCATTTTCTATGATTGCTATAGAATTATTAAATACTAATAATGACACTTTATAAATATAACTTACATATCCCAAGTCCCATTAAGTTTCTTCTCAGAAGTAATTTGTACCTTGATGTTAGTGGGCTTTATTCCTAGGAAATTTTAACATTCTTATTATGTATTTATGTATCCAAAAGCATGTTTTTGAGCAATAAATGATATCACACTATGTTATTCTGCAATTTGCTTTTTTCTTCAACATCCTATTTTTGACATTTAATTTCATTGATGCATTTAATATAGTATTTTATTTTGTAAGAGTATGTCCCCATTTATCCATTTATCTCTTCATAAGCATTTTGATAGTTTCTATTTTTTTTACTATTAAAAACAATGCTACAATGAACATTCTTGGACCTGCCTCCTTATGCTTACATGTAAGATTTTTTCCCTGGTTATATGCATAAGGTGGAATTACTGGGTACATGTAATATTAGATGTTGCCAAATTGTTCTTGAAAACGGTTGTACCAATTTACATGTCAGCCCTATCCTCAGCCATTTTGTAAACACTTTACTGAGATATAATTACATGCTATAAAGTTCACCTATTAAAGCATACTATTCAGTGACTTATGAATAATGTTTTTAGGTACAAATTTTTGTGTGAATATAGATTTTTATTCTCTTGGGGGTATTCCTAGGAGTGGAATTGTTGGGCTGTATCATATTGAAAACTCTGTGTTTAACATTCTGAAGAAGCACAAAAGGTGGCTGCAATATTGTACAATCCCACCAACAATGTACAAGGGTTCTAATTTTTCCACATTTTTACTAATACTTGTCTCTTTTCATTATAACTATCCTAGTGGTTATGAAATGGCATCTCAGTGTGGTTTGGTTTGTTTGCATTTTCTTAAGAACTAATGAGCATCTTTTCATATGCTTGCTAGCATTTCTGTATGTCCTTTGAAGGAACTTTAATTTTAAATCTTTCTTTCTTTCTTTCTTTCTTTCTTTCTTTCTTTCTTTCTTTATTTATTTATGAGAGAGAGAGAAAGAAAATGTGTAGGAGGAGAGGCAGAAGGAGGGGTAGAGGGAGAGGAAGAGAGAGAGACTCTCAAGCAGACTCCTCCCCACTGAGTGCAGAGCCAGACATGGGGCTCTATCCCATGACCCCTGAGATCATGACCTGAGCTGAAATCAAGAATTGAATGCTTAACTGACTGAGCCACCCAGGTGCCTCTCTTTTACCTATTTTTTTAAGGTTGGTTTTTAGTTTTTTTATTATTGAGCTTTATGTGTTTTTTCCACTTTTGAATATATATCCCTTATCAGATCCATGAATTGCAAAAACTTTCTCCCTTTGTATAGCTTGTGTTCTCACTTTCTTGATGGTGACCCTTGAAGTACAGAAATTTTTAAATTTGATGAAGTCCAATTTATCAACTTTTCTTTTATTGCTTGTATTTTTATTTGATTATCTAAAAATATCATTGCTGAAACCAAGGTCAACAATATTTACTCTTATGTTTTCTTCTAAGAGTTTTATAGTTTTTCCCCCTATATTTAGGTATTTGATCTATTTTTAACTTAATTTTGTATATGGTGTGAGGTAGAGGCTTCATTCTTTTACATGTTTATCTCCCTTTGTGGCAGCAACATCTGTTCCATTATAGATTTATTTTGGCACCCTTGTTGAAAACCAGCTGATTATAAACATACAGGTTTGTTTCTGGTATCCTAATTCTCTTTTATTGACTAATATGTCTGTTTTATGCCAGTACCACCCAGTCATAATTATCGCGCTTTATGGGAAGTTTTGAAATCAGAAAGTATGAGCTGTACAGCTTTATACTTCTTTCTCAAGACTGTTCTGGTTATTCAGGATCCCTTGCACTTCCATATGAATTTTAAGATCAGCTTCTCAGTTTCTGTAAAATAGCATCTAGGATTTTGCTAGGTATTGTGATGAATCTGCAGATCAATTTGGGTAATATGACCATTTTAGCAGTATTAAGTCTTCCAGTCCATGACCATTGGATGTATTTCTGCCTATTTTAGTCCTTAAAATTTTTTCAACGGTATTTTATAAGTTCTAGCTTGCTTTCTATTGTTACATTATTCCTAAATATTTTATTTTTGTTGATGCTATTGTAAATGGAATTGCTTACTTAATTTTATTTTGAAATTGTTCTCTATATGTTGGTGGTATATAGAGATAAAACTGATTTTTTATATTTTTGGTCTCATATCTTGCAATCTTGATAAATTCACTTAATGATCTAATAGTTTTTGTTGTTGATTCCTTAGGGTTTTGTATACAGGATCCAGTCAAGATTTTATCCATGCTATCGAGTTTTTAATTTCAGGGACTATATTTTCACTTCTAATTTTTTTCCACATCTACCTATTCTTTCATTCCTGCCTCTTTCATTTTATAATTTATTTTTTGTTACTTATACCTTCAAACATTTTGAATGTTCTAATACTTATTTTAAAGTCTTTTAGAGGGGATCCCTTGGTGGCTCAGCGGTTTGGCGCCTGCCTTGGCCCAGGGTGTGATCCTGGAGTCTGGGGATCGAGTCCCACATCGGGCTCCCAGTATGGAGCCTGCTTCTCATCTGCCTGTGTCTCTGCCTCTCTCTCTCTCTCTCTTTTTCTCTCTCTCATGAATAAATAAATAAAATCTTTAAAAAAATAGTCTTTTAGACTGTTTCAGTAGAGTGAATTTGTTTTCATACTTGATCTCTTGGATACCTTTGTTAAATTTAGATTTCTGTGAATTTTGGTTTTCAGGCCTATTTTGAGTGAGAGGTTTTATGAGTGTTTTGTTCTTTTTATTTGACTCTGTTCATTTCTCCCTATAATGATCTTTCAATTACCTGTATCTGGCTCCCTAAAGCTCCTGTCCAGTCATAGATCTTATATTGACAGTTTGGTGTTCAGCCCAGAGTGATATTAGGAGTTACACAAATTCAGCCACAGATCCATCTTTCACGAGGGTGGGGGACCCCACACCATCCCCCAGTGTCAAACCATAAACCTGTGTATTCCTTCTTTCTGTGAAACCTATGTAAACCACAGTAGCCTGATCTCTTGCTACTACTGTTTCTCTCCAGAGTCCAGTAGCCTCATTACTACACAGTTTTGCATTTCTCTTTCCATTCTGCTCCATAGCTTATAAGCTTATTTATGTCTTTTTGTTGTTGTTATCCATATTTGTATTTTTTCTACCATGTTTTCTATTTTGAGCAGAGGGTATATGTGTAATTTCATATCAAATTTTGAGGTCACTACATCTTCAGTACTGAAAGCCCAATAATATTTATTCTTCAGGTGAATTTTAAATTTTCAAAAAATTGAAAGTAATGTGTTTGCTCTCTCATATGGAATGTTCTATTATTATGAAACAAGTCATAAAATGAATATTATATTTACATTATCAAATAGGTCCCCCCTTAAAGGAAAATCTTTTCAGTAATAACTATCATTTGAATATTTATTTGCCCTATGACAAGCACTGTGCTGAACATTTTACTGTGACATTTTATTCATTCACAACAACCCTACAAAGTAGAAGTTGTCATTATTTTTTTTTTAATTTTTTTAATTTTTATTTATTTATGATAGTCACAGAGAGAGAGAGAGAGAGAAGCAGAGACACAGGCAGAGGGAGAAGCAGGCTCCATGCACCGGGAGCCTGACGTGGGATTCGATCCCGGGTCTCCAGGATCGCGCCCTGGGCCAAAGGCAGGCGCTAAACCACTGCGCCACCCAGGGATCCCGAAGTTGTCATTATTATAGCATAATAAACTGTTCAGGAACGTGTAAGTAGTCAGTAGAACCAATATTCAAGTTTAGGTTTGTCTGATGTGAAAGCTTGTACTTTAAATTACTTTTTTAAGTGTTTATATTTTAGTTGTTGGGAAGTTCACATTCACTTCTCCCTTTTGATCAATTAGTACAATTTTAATGATATTTTGCTACAGAAAATTGAGAAACTTTATCTGAGAAGGAAACAGACTAGATGTTTTCAGCAGTTGGTCAGAGGTTTAGCTATTAGCTATAGTGTAGTATTTCAGAATACAGTTGAGAGATGTTCTCTAAATTGGTGGGTCTTCCGTGATAATCATTTTTGTTATTATTTAAACTTTCAGAGGTGATTGCAAGAGACGTTTTTTTTTCCTATTTGTCCATTTTCATTACTTTTACGTTATGAGATCACTTCCATAGAGGGATACTTATGATCGTGTGTCTTTGGTGACTATTTTTTGATATAGGGCTAATTCTTATATTTTATTATTCTAAGGAAATACAAAGACATATGAGACAAACCTAATGCAGAAGGGCAAAAGTAAGGTAGAGTTGACAGTAATGAATTCAGTGATGTCTCTGGAAGTTTTCAGCAAGATGCCTGTAGTAGGAATCAACAGATAAAGAATTAAACCTAAATCTCATGTCCTGACAGCATTTATTAACTAACTGAAATATGCGGGTATATCCAGTGAGATAAAAGGATGATAGAGAAGTTTTCACTCTTTACTGGATAATTGAACTTAAAGAATAATAATGACTGGATAAGAATAGTATTGTGAAAGATTTTAATTTGTGAAAAATGGAATTAAAAGAGCAGGCATCAGAATCAAGTGACTTAGAAGGAGCTATGTGTAGGACAGAGCTCTGCTATGCTAATTAATAAGAACCTCAGTCCCAGTTTGCAGTGGAGCTTTGGAGGAACATGATGTTAGTTAGATTTTTAGTGATGAACTAAGTAAGGAGTAGAATAATTCTTAATAGATTGAAACTGCTTTTCTAAAGTTTGTGTTATGCCACTTCGCTTTTACGAAAGACATCTTAGTACCTGTTTTCACTAACTGAAAGAAATATGAAGAGAATGTTTGCTTTTATGAAAAAAGGGGGAATGCAAAAATGGCATTCGGCATTTGTTTTGCAGCCAGCGCACACCCCTAACCAGCAAGAGTGGCACCACCAAGCTCCTTTCCTGGGAACTACATTCAGCATCTCAGCATTAAGCCCCCATAGCTTTGAACTGCATCCTTGAGCATGTGTGCTTTATCTTGATTTATTTTGTGCATCTGTTAGCAAGATGTGTCCTAAGTTGCAGAAATGCCCAAGAGAGGTTATTTTATTTTATTTTTTGGCTCTGAGAATGCTCAAAAAATTTTCCATGTAAATTAATGGTAATTGCTTCTTCACTTTATGCCTTTTTGGTTTATGAAAGTTTCCATAGGAGCATTCTACTTTCCAATAGTAGGGGAAACCTGTATCTGCTGAAATGAATCTCCTCCACCCTTTTCTTCTAATTGTGGGAGATAGTTTATTGGAAATCTCAAGTTTGAACTACTCAGACTCTGTATCCCATTCCTCTAGGGCCAGCTCAGCCCTTCATCTTGTCAAAGCAGATAGAACAGCCTACAATTTGCCATAAAGGGGTCCTTGGGATGAAGCATTTTAATGTCCATAAAGAGTAGATGAGGGCTTCATGTTTAAAGACTCCCATGGAACATTTCAAAGAGCATGGATTTGTCTTGGTGCCCTTTGCCAAAATTAATAGATTTGGGCTGCTGACTTGGAGGAAAGCTAAGCATCCAGGCCTACTTATCATTCAATGATATTTTGCTTTATCTATCTAATTTTAGCTGAGATGCTTTAAGACTCACAACACATTGAATAAATAATACTTAAATAAGAAAGGCCACTAATTTTAGACCTAATGTCAGTTAAACAGAGGAGAGATAGAGTTACAACAATATTATTTTAGAAATTAAAAATCAAATACAGTGATTTAGAGAACAGATCAAATTGATCTAACTTTTCCATTGTTTTTAAATTTTTTGCCTGATTTATCAGTCTGGGGTGGAATTATGTTTCTGGTTCCAAATAGGTGTTCCAACCAAGAAGCTTTCTGATGAGAAAATGGCACAGAGGAGTGTAATAAAATGCCAAGTATTTTTTAATTCTTCTCATGCTCTGAGAACAGGAATATCTTAAGCTTTGATAGAATGGTGCAATTTTATATTTTCCATTTGACTACTCTAAAAGGTTCATTGTCTTTTAATTAAACTACAGGGGGGAAGAGCAGAGATTAAAAGATGTAGTAGTATAAAGCGGATGGCTTTTAGCTACTAGTACATGAGTGAAGACACCACAATAAAGCAAGATGGAGTGTAGCAACAAGTTTTGTGCCTTGAAGCTTCCTCTTGTCTGACTGTGGCAGTAATTTGGAGTTAATTTGTGCAGCTTCTCAATAAAAGACTGTGTTTTATATTCTCTGATTCTTCCTAGCATCTTTTCCCAGCTATTTGGTTTTTTGTTTTGTTTTTGTTTTTGTTTTTGGCAATCTGCTAGTTCCCTTTATTTGTTAGTACTGAAAATGATTTTTATTTCTCCAAATGAACTTTATATAGATTAGTATTTTTGAAGGCTGTATTCTAGTTGCTTTGGAGATGTATCTAAAGTATCCATCAATGTATCTTAACCATCATCACTCCATGATATGTTCTTGAAACACAGTATTAGAGCTCTCCCACCTGCTCTTTTATCTTTCCTTTTACGAGGTCCAGTGCAGTTTATACAACTAGATGTGATAATCAGGTAATCCCGTTAAGATGAGAAGCTTGGACCAAGCTCAGTGCATGAATATTTCCTATTCGTCACCTGTTTTTTACTTGAGGTAGTAGCACCTTCTTGAATCTCCTACTTTCTATTCTTACTGATAAGTAGCAGTCCACTTTCTCCTGTAGTGATTTATAGTTTTGGCGTAGAGTGAATATTTGGGTTTCTACATTTGGGAATATTACTGCCTGGTAGTTGGCTTATTTTCCTTTGTCTGCATGAAGATTTTTTTTCTTTGTGTCTGTTTTTCTCCCTTTGCTTTCTACTCCCCCACATGTCCCCAAGTCCTTCAAGCCAATGAGGCTGTGGTGACACCTTCTGGGCAATGATGGGAGTGAATTACAGCCATAAATTGCATGGTGGTGTTATGCATACCAAAGATTTGGTTTATGCCACCAAATTTAGTTTGCTTCATCAAATGAACCCATACAGCATTCTGCTTCTGCTCAGGGTTTCTAAAGGTTGTTAAATATTGATATCATTTCTTACTAATGAGGAAAGATTTGTGGATATCTAAATAAAAAGCCAGTAGACCTGCCTATTTAATCAATGTAAAGGATATGGTACTTGGTTGGGCCTGAAAATGAATGTCAGCAGAGGGAAAAATTAGCAATTGCATGTCATTAGTGTCAACACTGTTCACTATTGTTTTTTGTTTTGTTTTGTTTTTTGCCATGCTCTGATACAACAGTATCTGGTTACATACCAGTGCTTCATAGCAGTGGGAAAATGTCCTATAAAAAATATCTCAGTAGAAACAATATCTTGTATCATGACCATCCACCATTAGGACCATGGAGGATAAAGATTTCTCCAGAACCACT
Source organism: Canis lupus familiaris (assembly GCF_011100685.1). Taxonomy (NCBI): domain Eukaryota; kingdom Metazoa; phylum Chordata; class Mammalia; order Carnivora; family Canidae; genus Canis; species Canis lupus. Next base: position 78,810,173 of record NC_049226.1, on the reverse strand, counting down.
CGTGTCCATCCATACCTTCCATTACTTCTAAAAAAAAAAAAAAAAAACATGTAAGGAGTCTTCTAGGTATCCTCTGTGGGAACCTTGTTTTTTTTCTGTTGAGACTTCATTTCTTCCACCTCTGCTTCAAAACTAACTTAACTCTTGTATTAAAAGATTTTAAATATAGCTTTTTCATACACAGCATGAATACATTAAAAATTTACTATTACCAATGTACTTTTTTTATTGACCTTTGGACAGAGAACATGATACAGCTATAGTTTCTAAGAAAATCACTAGACAATTCTAGAGATCTCAACCATCTTTTTACTATCTTCAATAACTGAAGGAAAAAATGTGTAAGTATCAGGCAACAAGGGTGTGAGTAGCTCTCAAAGTGGCTATGAAACAACCCATCTCTATATTACCTTATAGGGAATTCCCTTATGGAAAAGCACAAGACACTAATTGTAAGGGTGAGGACACCTGGCACAGTTGGATATGCAGCCTTTATTGTATTTTATTTTTTTTTAAGATTTATTTACGATAGAGAGAGAGAGGCAGAGACACAGGATGGGGGAGAAGCAGGCTCCATGCCGGGAGCCCGACGTGGGACTCGATCCTGGGACTCAATCCTGGGACTCAATCCTGGGACTCCAGGATCGCACCCTGGGCCAAAGGCAGGAGCTAAACTGCTGAGCCACCCAGGGATCCCCAAATATGCAGCCTTTAAAATGTCACTGCATGGCTTATCTTACCTCTTTGCATCATTCTTTGGTCAAATATTGCTTATTCAGTATATAACATATGCATTTATATTTGGTACAGAACCCAATATTAGTACTATGTAATAAAATCAAGGCAAGGACACATTGCCTTCTAATTTTGATTTACAAACAGATGGTAGATGGCTGAAAAAATAGAAAGGAGCTATTAAAGAAAAACTGGGGAAAATGCTTTCATGAAGTTAAAATCTAGTTTAAAATACTAAAAGTGTGAATGAGTAACAAAATATCATGTAGTAACTGTGGAGATGATGGTTTTATTTGAAGTGGGGGGAGGGAGGAGAAAGCTAGAAGGAGGCAAAAACACAATTTGGCCTAAAATTGAATTTCTCTGATAAGGCATTTCAGAAGCGGCTTGTCTTATTCACTCAGCAGCAAAATAATCATATGCGCTTTAATAATCTTTATTTTACAGGAGTGCGTTGCCAGGGTAACTGAATGTAAGCAGGGGAACAGCACCTTGCAGATCACAAAGGCAAATCTGTGGAAAGAAATTTCACTGAGTTTCTCTTTTCCTCACCAGTGTAATAATGACTCTTATTTTTCCTATACTATTTAATAATCTCACATAAACATTTTTTCCTTTTCCCTTTTCTGTATCTGTTTAAACACAGAAAATAGCATATATCTGGAACTGCCAAGATCAGTGTGCTAAGCAAAAAAACAGATGTTATATCTTTAGCATTTTTATATAATTACTTTTTATTGCTGTCTTACCATATCTCCATCCCTCCCAACCTTATTGTTATTTCCTTCTCTCTGTAAACCTGATGATAGTATTCCAAGTAAAGAGGACTTGAGGTGGGAGTTGGTATTTGGCTACATTAATCAAAATTTATTAGCTATGCTTGCCTGCATGAAGATTCTAAACAGGCAAGGATTCCAACTGAAACATCTATCTTTTTGTAAGGGTGTAAATTGAATTACAGCAAATAGAGTGACAAGCATTCAGGCAAACATGCAAAAATAATGTTTTCTATACACTCATGCACACACACACACACATATATACACACACATTCGTATACAAGGGAAGAAAAGGAGGAAAGGAAGCAGTGTTAGATTCCTTTAGCTTTCCATTGGGCACTGGAACCTGAATTCAAGCTAGGAAATTGACTGATGTGAAATTAACAAAATCAAAGTTTCCAATGCATTTTCAAAAGAGATTTAATTATTATTAGCATTTTTTCCTAGAGATTATTCTTTCATCCTGGATAAATTTGCATAAATACTTACAATTCATACTAACTAAAGCTACCTTAAAAACAGGTAATTGTAAAAGACCAAGTAAAATTTGAAAAGGCCAAACAAGGCCTTATTAAAATGGCAAATCATAGGGAAAACATTCCACAAAGATTTGGCTAGTACACCTCAAATGTTGAGAAAAGTGAAAAAGGGTCATGTTGAAATAGTAAGATTTTTGATGTTCCAGAAAGAACTTTAAACCCAAACACCACAGTAGTCAAAAGTTGCATTCTCATCAAGTACCACTGAAAATTCTTAAAATTTTAAAACTTAACAAAGTTCATTTGAAATTGTTTCTCCTTATGAAAACTGTTGGCTTAAACTCAGCTCCTAATAATTCATTCTATACAGAGTCAATTCTTTTGGGGCTTTCCTAGAGCCAGTATCTTCCTTGCTATAAAATCTCTATTTGACCTCTTTAATGTTAATTGTTTCTTAAGAGCTTCTAAGTTCCCTAAGCTAACATAGCCAAAACAGAAGATATTTTTCTTTCATTGGGCTCTTGTTTATGTCTTAGATGGAATGTTCTGTGGAAATAAGGTTAGCAGTTTTGGGCATGGAGCAGCATGTCTGTTTTCTTAGGATTTGAGCCATAATTTATCCTTGGTGCATGAAAATCACCAATAACTTTTCATTTTAATTTAATTGTTATGAAAAGAAGCATATGGTTGGCAAATGAAAACATAGCGGTAAGTAAATACTATTCCTTTAGTGATCTCACTTCAGCTATAAACATTTTTTCTTTTTTTTTTTTTAAGATTTTGTTTATTTATTCATGAGAGACACACAGAGAGAGGCAGAGACATAGAGGGAAAAGCAGACTCCCTGTAGACAGCCTGATGTGGGACTCAATCCTAGGATCCCGGGATTATGACCGGAACCAAAGGCAGGCGCTCAACCACTGAGCCACCCAGGTCCCCAGCTTTAAAGATTTTCAAATCCTCTGCTAGCATTTTCTGTTCTTTATTTGATGAAAAATAATTCTTTCCCCTCAACTCCTAAATTTGGTTCAGCTTTGGAACCATGTGTAACAATCTTAAAATTGGGCTCTCCCTGTTTGTCTTAGCTGGAACCCTAAGAGAAAAGATTTCACAGTCATATATGAAAACGTCCTCCAGTTTATACATGAAGAAGAGAGAGAAAACCAGTTATATGATTCTTAAGCTAGTTAATCATGTCAAGCATATAAGCAAAGGAGAAGCTGAAAATTAAGGAAAAGAAATTTTTGGAGGAGTTGATATGCTTGAGTGTCCCATCACACCTCCAACGGGAAGGAGTACAGATGCGTCTCCCTTCATTAAGGGAGAGAAAGGCTTGAAGGAGATGACTTGGAAAGCTTAGTAACTGACCCCTGCCACTTAAGAACTGCTATCTGACTCATGCCTGAAAAATCTAGAGCTTGAGATTGATTGGCAGCTGCTTCAAAGGTATTGTGATGAAGAGGCTATGTTAGGTGACCTACATTCTCAGAGTTTTTTGAAGCAAATGTTACTTAAGTTTATGGCATGAATTAAAGGTAGGCATATGCACAAGAGAGATGATGTAAAGTTGTCTTAGATTCAGAGACTTCCTAAAGGAGCCCATTGATCCAAATGGTGAAGTGAACTGCTATCTTTTCAGGAGCAGTGGGATGAAATAGAGCCCCACCTCTATCAAAGGATCTGCAAATGAGAGTCAAGACACCCTATTTCCCACTGCAATGGCCAGCCTATAGCAGAACTGAACTGGGAAACAAAAGTAACTATAACTTTGAAATTTAAAGTTGTTTTTTTTTTTTTTTAAGATTTTATTTATTTATTCATGAGAGACACAGAGAAAAAAAGACAGAGGCACCGGGAGAGGGAGGAGCAGGCTCCATGCTGGGAACCCGCTGTGGGACTCATCCCTGGTCTCCAGGATCACACCCCCAGCTGAAGGCGGAGCTAAACCGCTGAGCCACCCGGGCTGCCCCAAATTTAAAGTTTTTATTACTAGACGAGATATATTCATTGTTGAATATTTTGAGTACTTGTAAATGCACAGAAACAGAAAATCTGCCTTCAATTTCATGCAAGGGTGTGGGAAGCCCCATAGAGTAAATTAAATGTCAAACTGACAGAAAATTTTTAAATTTTTGTATTATACTTAACTTAATGATTTTACGTGTGTGTGTGTGTGTGTGTGTGTGTGTGTAGCAAAATGGTGATCTTGAAAAAAACAGAAGAGTTGCATGTTGGAAATCATATTACCCATGATCCCTAGCTTATTGTCTCTATCTTTGGAGGCAATATTTCCACCCATTCTACATGATTCTATCCATACTTTAGTAGAAGGTACCAAAGCCAGGCAAACAAGAATAGTAGGCAGGAAGATTTTTGACAAATTGTTTTCTCTGTAATTTTATGTCTTTTCAAAAGCCCTTTTACAGCTTTTCTTGATTTAATATTTTGCTGTGTCTTTCTTCCTTTGTCCAGAGCTGAAATAGGGGTATTAAAAATCAAGGAACCTTGATTAACCTACAAATGGAATCTTACATTACTAAACATCTGAAAGTTAATGGTAGTATCTTTAGAAGGACATGCTCAAGTTCCTAATGTAGTATAATGGATTAAATAATAAAAAATAGCTACTGTAAGCTAATTCAATGTTTTCTAAAGTTTAGTAATCTAAACTTTAGAGTACTTTATATTTTGTCCAAATATATATTATCATTGCTTCCAGTTTCGTTTTTCTAGGGACACTTTGGCATCTGAGTTTTACAGGGCTTAATTGGATTAGACTATACTTACACCTTTTATTGAATTACTTGGTAATGGTGGGGCTCCTTAGAATGAGGAGAGATAATGACAGGGAAGAATGGATAGAAAGTGAGATAGTAGTAGACAGATGTTAGAAAAAAGTAGTAATAAAGTGAAAACAACATAGAGCTCTTTGGAAAGTATATGGTAAAAAAAAAAAAAAAACTGGAAGTCAGTGCTAATGATGTGGGCATGGACAAAGGAGAAATGATGTCTTCATAAGTTAGATCTCATTAAAGCTTTTTAGGTTGATCCCATAATGCCCTCTACAAAAAAAAAAAAAATACTCTTTTTCTTGACCTTAACATGAATTGTGTATCTTAATTCACACTAAGAAATCAGTATATTTTCTAAAAGTCTCTCTCTTACATATACAAACATGTATTCACACACAAACTTACAGGGTAAAATGCAATTTTTAAATATAGTTGGTCTCAAAGCTCTTATACTAAATAATTCTCTTTTTTCTTTCAAGATTTCATTTAAATTCAAGTTAGTTAACATATAGTGTAGTATTAGTTTCAGGAGTAAATTTAGTGATTCATCAGTTGCATTTAATACTTATTGCTCATTATAACAATTACCTTCCTTTTAATGCCCATCACCCATTTACCCCCTCCCTCTTACCTCCTCTCCAGCAACCCTCAGTTTGTTCCTTATAGTTAAAAGTCTCTTATGGTTTGCCTCCTAAATAAATAATTCTTATTAGTTGAATGAGATTTTACTTATCATTTATACAGTGATTTATATTATAATCTATGTAAATATGAGCGTTTTTTTTCTCTGATGTTCATTTGTTCTATACAAATATGTGTGTATACAAACATTTGTGTTTATTGGGGTGCTTGCATGGCTAAGTGGTTGAGCATCTGCCTTTGGCTCCAGTCATGATCCCAGGGTCCTGGGATCGAATTCCACATCAGGCTCCCTATGGGGAGCCTGCTTCTCCCTCTGCCTATGTCTCTGCCTCTCTCTCTCTGTCTCTCACAAATTTGTTTTTAATTGTATTTAGTATAAAATTTAGTTGATGCAGACATTACTAAAAATTGTCATTGAAATACATTATTAAGGAAATTGTCTTTATTAAACATTGGTAGCTGTGCTCATAATTTTATTTCTAGTCTCAGCTCGGCCATTTAATCTGTGAGACTTTAGGGCGGTCACTTACCTTTCCAAGTGTCTTCTATATCTCACCTGTAAAGTAGAGTAATTCTTCCCCTGCTTAAACAATAGAGTTACTGAAAAAATTCAAGATAGGGAAATACATAAAGGGTAATATATATCTATGTAGATATTTCTTAATGATATTCTTTTTCATTATTATGATTTTAAATGCACGAAAGTATCTAGTTGTGCTTCCTCCTTCCCATTGCTGAAAATTGTTGAGTATAGATATATTTTAAGTCAATAAGAGGATTTATTAGGTATCACAACTAAAGGCAAGTCATAAATTTGAGGGGAAAACAGAAATTTCAGTTTTTATTCATTCAGGAGAATGGAGTCAAAGTTGTTAGAATACGGACATAAGAAAGAAGGAGTCTTATTTTGAAGAAGGCTGAAAGAACTTTGAAGAGCTTTCCTGAATATTCTGTTTAGACATCTTAACCTGCATTTTGGCTTTTGGATAACAGACCTTGCATCTCAGTAGGAGAATAAATCAAAATCCTTTAAAAAAAAAAAAAAGAATAAAAACAAATGCACTATGCTTTCTTCTTATGGAACCCACACACATCCATAGAAATGTGTTAAAGAGGATAAGAAAATAAAATAAAAATAAAGAGGATAGAGCCTCTAGGACTAGAAATGAGAATAATGTAATTCATCAAAAATAAAATATGCAAACTCTTAAGAGCAAGTTTGGGGCTAGGGCTAAGCCTGAAACCTAGTTCATTTAATTCAGTGGAAATAATGAATTAAATAAAACAATGGAAATAACTTTTAGAAACAGTATAATACTAACCCCGAGAATCCCTCTCTCCCTCCCTTTACTACCCTTTCTGAATCCCAAGCGTTGGAAGATATTTGAGTAATTTGATGTTAGTGAACTGATGGGCAGGTTATCCTCTTGGTTATGGTTTCAGCCCAGTGTCATACGTGATAGCCAAAATATGTTAAACCTTCCAAATAGAACACAGATCAGAAACAGGGATACATGACTTCTTGAGACAGCAAGCATCTGTCCAGTTCCCAATTGTAAGAGTTATAAACTTATTAGACTTTTGATGTGAAGTTAGAAAACAAGACAAGGACCTCTGATATGCTAGATCAGAAACAAAATTTTTTAATTAAAAGAATTATATATTTTTATTTCCTTAGCATATACCCTGTTTATAATGCTCCTTCCTTTGTTGGAAAATAATATAGGCTTATAGGACTTTCTTTTTCCCTGCAAATTAACTTAGGGCATGTATGTACAGGCCAATGAGGAAAACCTGGTAAATAATCCTCTTCCTATTTTAAAAACTATTTCATCATTAATATTAATTAATACTTTACAGTATCTTTTTTGTGAATAATTTAGGAAGTATTTTCCAAAGGATAAGACAGAGAGATACCACCTCACACCAGCGAGAATGGGGCAAATTAACAAGACAGGAAACAACAAATGTTGGAGAGGATGCGGAGAAAAGGGAACCCTCTTACACTGTTGGTGGGAATGTGAACTGGTGCAGCCACTCTGGAAAACTGTGTGGAGGTTCCTCAAACAGCTAAAAATATACGACCCAGCAATTGCACTGTTGGGGATTTACCCCAAAGATACAGATGCAGTGAAACGCCGGGACACCTGCACCCCGATGTTTATAGCAGCAATGGCCACGATAGCCAAACTGTGGAAGGAGCCTCGGTGTCCAACGAAAGATGAATGGATAAAGAAGGTGTGGTTTATGTATACAATGGAATATTACTCAGCTATTAGAAATGACAAATACCCACCATTTGCTTCAACGTGGATGGAACTGGAGGGTATTATGCTGAGTGAAGTAAGTCAATCGGAGAAGGACAAACATTATATGTTCTCATTCATTTGGGGAATATAAATAATAGTGAAAGGGAATATAAGGGAAGGGAGAAGAAATGTGTGGGAAATATCAGAAAGGGAGACAGAATGTAAAGACTGCTAACTCTGGGAAACGAACTAGGGGTGGTAGAAGGGGAGAAGGGCCGGGGGGTGGGAGTGAATGGGTGACGGGCACTGGGGTTTATTCTGTATGTTAGTAAATTGAACACCAATAAAAAATAAATTTAAACATAAATTAAAAAATAAATTAAAAAAAAAAACTATACAGAAAAAAAAAAAAAAAAACAAAGGATAAGACAGATATGTTCCATGAAAAACAAGACTTTGCGACCTGGGAAATTATTTCTATGTTTCGTTTAGATAAAAGAAACTCCCATTGTTTAATACCTTCAGTTTGAATTCATATTTCTCGAGCTTTGATTTATCTTGTTACGAGGATATATCATTGACTGAGAGAAAAGCAAGTCTTTATTAATACGATTATACTAACCTTTATGATATAAACCATCTACTAATTTTAGAGATGATTAACTGAGATATTAATAAGAATGTAATTGCAAGTCTGAGTTGCAGTTCAAATCTCTAGTCCTCATTATACTAGGCCATATGCACTGGCAATTGTGGTTTTCTGTTGCTATTGGGTTTGAAATGGTTGCTGACTACTGTAGGATCCCATGTACTTTGAGGGTGGATTTTGGCATGACCTACTTCAATATAATTCTTATTAGTAACTTCATTGAAGTGTTAAATGATAAATCCTTTGAAATTTTTTCTTTTGGTAATCCAACTTAACTATATTATGAAAATAGTAATAGATTTCTAAGGAGGCAAGAGGGGTTTGTGTATGTGTGTGTGTTAGCCTTTAGTCTTCTCAAGAGCAGATAATTTGGGGTTCTTTCTGTCTCTAGGATTGTTATTTAAGGATGTAGTTGATACTTTCCTATGTAAAATAAGGATTTGTGAGAATGCTTTTTCATTTCAGGGCATGTATATAAAATTCACATATCACAAGACTTTAATGATTCAGTTTTTTACACTAAAGCAGAGTAATAACACATCTTTTTCCCCTAAAAAGTATCATGATATGGATGATATATTCCAATTGTGATAAATCATGTCAGAAATAAAATAATTTGTCTCTAAACTTTAAGTGTATTTACACCTAAATTTTGAGACAGTGGAATTCATTTAATATTTTTGTAAGTGATTGGCTAGCATGTTCCCCATTGAAAGCAGAGATAGCTATAGCTAATTACAGACTACCAAACCTAGGGAAGTTTTATAGATTGTTACAGCTGAAAAGGAATATAAAGAAGGAACACTAACTAAATTGTACAAAGAAATGAATTTTCATCATTATAACCAACAGTTTGTTTCTGACTGCCTTCTCTTCTCCACCTCCCTATTTCCCTGTACATGTTTCCATTTAGGAGAAGTAGTGAATATTTTTATGATTTTTTTCTCTAACCAAGATCCATTTTCTATTAAGTGAACAATGAGGTGACAACATAGTTGTACTAATGTAGTCTTACATGGTGGAGATTCTTTAGCTGTCATGGCTATAGAGAGTCTGCTTTTTTAAAAATCTCCTTTAGCTGGGGAAGAATTAACTCATAATTTACTTTAATTTTCACAAGGAAAGGTAAAAGTTTTTATTTAAATAAGCCATCATATGTTCAACAGCTTAAATTAGATGATTTACTTTTTCCTGTCATGGTAACCCAGATTCATATGTCTTTGAAATGGAAACTGTCCTAACCCCATAACCTCAACATCACTGCGAGTAAAACTCGTTCTAATTATGACTGTATAGTGTGCACATTAGCATTGCTAATCAGCTTACTGCAGTGGATTTGTATCTTCAATACTGAGGTTCATAGAATGTCCATTGACATAATTGAGCTCTATACCAGTGCCTAGATACTAGTGTTTTTAAACCACAAGTCTGAAATTCATAATGCATACTACAGTGTGTGGAAAAGACTTTAAACCATGTATAATCTTGGTCACTAACTTGAGTTTCCATACAGTTTTATTTATCCAAAATGTTTGTGGTACCTAATACTGTATTCCACTGGATCTTTAGCTTAAAAAAATAAAAAAAAATAAAAAAAATAAAAACTTGAGCTCACTTATTTTGCTGTATTTGTTTCTTTTTTGAGTGAGAGGTAATAATCTCTTCTGGAAGAAGATTTCTTTGTCTATATTAAAGAATGTCTGATAATTTCTAGAATTCACTTTCAAATTCTGCATGAGATCATGATTGTCACAAATGAGTATTAATTAAATGTCCATTGGGTTCTTTACATTATACTAGGTTTTGCAAAGATTCCACTGAAGATAGATAATAGTATATAACATTCAGGGGTGGGCTAAGGTGTAAAAGGGAGAAGATTCATGTGAATACAATTTCATACATATATAAAAATGAAGAAAATAGTAATATAATTGGATCATATGTATATATTTTAGCAAATATATGATATACTTTAGTGCATATGAACAGGGCAGAAATATGAAAGATGTATATGAATAATTTATATATTTCTGGAGAGTGAAACAAATCCTTATATAAAATATTCCTCAAGTTGATGAATTATCAAGAATAAAGCAGAATATAATAGCAGTAAATGATTAAGAATCATCTTATGAAAAAAATTATCGCTGCACACATATGACACTGCTTTCTTTAGTGGAAAATACAGTAAAGTATAACTCTTGAAAGAAAAGAATTTAAGATGTTAAAAATGTTTACTCACCCAGGCTATACTGTATTTCCCCAGAAAATGCACTATTAACATAGACTCGTTTTCCAAAAGCTACAAAATATGCAAGGAAACAGCCAATATGAATAAGTGTCAGTAGACCCCAAAAGATTTTTGCTCCAATGGCTGTAAAATGACATAAGAAGATTTTCATGTTAAAAAGACGACTGAAAAATCCATATGTGGAAAACAGAAGAAAAAGGCTGAAGGGAAGATTATCATGACTACTGTAGTAACCAATGTGAGAAAATTATACTAACCTAAATGAAGTTCATAAAACATAAATTCACAAATTTATAGTGAGAGATTGCAGAAATAAAAGTTTGAGAAAAAGAATTAATGAAGAAAAGGAATGATGATAAAAAATATCCATTCAAAAAAAAATATCCATTCATTTAAGGGGTCATTCCACACACATTTATTACATTACTGCTCTTTGCCCCCACAACACTGCTAGGGGATATATGAAGAATAAAATGATTTATAAGAGAATTCCTGGGCAGGGAACTTAGAATTAACTTGAAAACCCTCCCACTACTAAACATGCAGAAATGGTAAATAAAATGCAACAGATTTCCTTTTGAATGTTTAGCTGTGCTTAGGAGAAAGTAAGGAAAATCCTTAAGACCTATAAATGGAGAGGGTTTAAAAAATAGAGTCATAAGCATGAGTAACATGGGCTACCCTGGGCATGGTGGGTATATGGGAAAGGGTGAGGGAATATCCTGGCCTCAGGTTATAGATTTAATAGCCAATCACAATTAGGAGACAAGATTTGGAGCCTACACAATGAAGGGAGTTAGAACTGACATCAGTTTGCAGGAACCTTTAGGCGTTTTATCAAAGAAAAGTTTGTGTGTGTGTGTGTGTTGTTGTTGTTTTTTAATCTCTCTAGGATAGGCAGAACACAGGAAGATTTTTTTCTCAACGTGGACTCTATGTCTAAATGGAAAAAAAATTTCTAACCATAGACATACATTTTTTTAGATTTGAGGTTTTAAATCAATACTTCTTACATGCCATATGCTGAGAAAGCAATGAAGTAGTAAGTGAATGTGAATACTCCCTAGGTGCCTTACAAGAAACTAAAATAAAAGCCATTCTAGAAGGATGCACCCTCATCCCAGGCTATACTGTATTTCCCCCCAGAAAATGCACTATTAACATAGACTTATTTTCCAAAAACTACAAAACAGCCAATATAAATAAGTGTCAGTAGACCAATATATACCAGGATTAGCCTTTATCAACTTCAGATAATTAATAGAGAATGTAAATAGAAAAGTATAAAATATTTTCAACAAAGCATCAAAACATAAAAGCAGAATACCTAAAAAGGAAAAATTTGGCCAGCTAAGAGAGAATTAACAATCAGAAGCTAGATCAGAAATTACCCTAGAAGTAGTACAGAGTTGTAGAGATAGAAACTGAACTGTGGAGTTTCATAGATATGGCAAATAAAATGAGAAGATCCAACATACATAGAATAGGAGTTACGGATGGAGACCATAGAGGAATGAAGGAGACATACTATTTGATGAAGAAGTTTTCCCAACAGTTAAGCACCTAAATTTCTGTATGAAATACTTAAACTTTAAGTATCTGGAATAGCTTCTCTTTTCCTGACTGTCTCATGATTGATATAATTTCATCTGAGCTATTAAGAATGAGAGCATAATAAAATCATTTTAAAAACAAGAACTGAAAGATTTCATTCACTTATAGATGCTCTGAAAGAATTGCTAAGGAATACTTCAAGTAATAGGAGAATGAGCCTAGAAGGAAGAGGGCATTATGCTGAGTGAAAAAAGCCAATCTCAAAAGGTCATATGAGGTGTGATTCCACTTAGACACCATTTTCAAAATTACAGGATTATAGTGAAAGGAGTGCATATTAATGGTTGCCAAGGGGTAAGAATGGTGGTTGGGGAAGGACAGAGAGGGGTAACTGTAAAGCACAAGAGAGAACTTGGTGATAACAAAACACCCTGTTTCTTAATTGCAGTGGTGGTTACCTGAATCTTCACATGATAAAATGGCATAGAACTGTACACACACATTGTACCAGTGCAAACTTTCTGGTTTTGGTATTTCTGCCATAGTTATTTAAGATGTAACCATTGGGAGAAACTGAAACATGGGACCTTCCTGTATTATCTTCGCAACTTCTTTGAATCTATAATGATTTCCAAAGAAGTTTTTTAAAAAGGAAAAATAAAAGTGAAACTGAAATACCGGACAATAATGCCATGTAAGAAGGAAGAAAATTTTGCCTTGAGTGACAAATTCCTTGTATTATTTGAGAAGATGATATATTGATTGCTATTATATTTTAAGTCCATTTTCCATAGTAAAAGCTTAAATGTATCCATTAAAATGTAAAATTACAATGTTATTTCTAAACATATAAAGAAATGAAAAAGGACAGAGTAAATAAAACTTAGGAGATGAATTTTATTTCTAGCAGTGGGGTTAACTAGGTACTAACACCAACTTCCCACCAAAAACAATTAAAAATGTTAAATAAGACTTAATTTAATTCTATCCATGAATTGGTAAGAAAATATGAGAAATTCAAGCCTAAAACTGAGTGGAAGCAAGAACCTAAGCCAAGTAAGGAGTCAGCTTTCACCTTGAAGACATTTACTGAATTGGGTTGAACCTTTGGTTTTTGTGTTTCCAAGGTAGAAGGAATAGTAGTCAAAATTCAGGAACTACTCAAATAAATATCTCCTTAAAACTGAGAACACAGACTAGAACTGTAAGGAGGATACAAAATGATTGGAATTAAAAGTTGGATTCCCTCTAATCTTCAGAAAGAAATATTGGATATTTAGATATTTATTACATTTAGGCTATGGTGAGGTAGGTAAGTATGCAAAAATTTATATGGAATTACTAAAAGAAAAATAATAGGTAATATAAATATTTTTTTAAGTTTGAAGAACTGTATAAATTTCACATAGACTTTAAGGAAAAAGCTGTACTGGAGATAAAGACAAGCTACTACATAAGTATAAAATTTTCAGCTCACTAAGAAGATACTTTTCTAAGTGTACATTATAAGAGGGTGTAAAAGTAAATAAAACAAAAATTGACGAACTTATAAGGAGAAATAGATTCACCAATCTTTTTCATAAGCATTTAACACATCTCTCAGTTTTTGCAAGATCTATCTAATACTAATAGGCTGATTGCTATATCTACACATTAAAATTAAGAGCTAGTCATACTTTATATTTTATGGATACTCCTTTTTATTCATTCAATATTTAATATAAACAATTTTTAATTTAAAAAACTGTCAAGTTTACAGCAGAAAAAGACAAGTTCTAAGAAAGCAAATAAAAATATTAAATTCAAAATAATATAGAAATGTACTCAACTATTAGCTTTCAGAGATGTAAAATACAGTGAACTTATCAGATCAGTAAACAGTGTTGTCAGATTTTTTAACCTACATTTTGCTTATAAGAGGCATAGTTGACACATTAAGAGACAAATTAGAAGTAAAAAAAGATGTGAGGCAAACATTAATAAAAAGAAGACTAACACACTGATAGCAGATGCAATTTTTTTAAGGCATAAACTTTGTTATACTACAAATTAAAAATGAAAGACTCCAAATAAATATAAAAAAGGTTGTATGCACCTATTAACAAAGTCACAAATTATATATAGCAAAAATTGACAGAATTACAATAAAATGACAAATCTATAGTCCCGACTGGAGACATAATACACTTCCCTGAATAATTGCTCAAGCATACAAATTATTAATAAGGCTAGAAAGAATTTGAAGAAAACAATTAACAATGTAATCTAATGGGTAGATTTATGCAATGATTCTAATATTTGTGAATTACTTTTCACATAAATATATAACATTTGTAAGGAGTTGCCATAAACTAGGGCACAAAGGAAGTCTTAACAAAAGCTGAAAAAAAAATCAGGATCATACTACCTGTAATCTATAACCCACAAAATTAGAAATTAGAAAAAGATAATTTAAAACATCCCTTAACCTTGGAAATTTAAAAATAAACTTCTTAAACTCATGGGTCAGAATAAAAATTGCAATAGAAGTTTGAAAATTTTTGGAATGACACAATAATAAAAATGTACCATTTCAAAGCTTGTGAGATGAAGGTAAGGAAGTACTTAAAGGAAAAGTTATAGATAAATATCCAACTAGAAAAACAGGGAATAAACTGAAAGAAAGTAAAAGGAAGGAAATAAAGAGCTGAAATTGAGTAATTAGAAAATATAGAATAATAAGATTGTTCTTGGAAGAGACTAGTGTAATACATAAACATGAAACAAAGCTAATTAAGAAATCCACAAATAATCAGTATTAGAATGAAAAAGGAGTCAAGAGCTACCGATGCATTAATATTTAAATACATAAGGGAATACAGTTTTTAGTCAAGAGTTACCTAGCTCTGTTCCCCTGGAAAGCTGTTCCCTCTGTTCCCCTAGAATTGCAAATAATAATTGAGATTGATTTTTGGAATGTGACCTATGTTTATGTCAGGCACCAATGCTTATGGTAAAAGTGACACTTGATGAGTAAACCACATTGGCCTGGGAGGGCTGTAAATAAGCTATTAGAAAACCATAGCTTTAAACTTCCCTGAAAACCTTGGTGACTTTAAGCTGTATCTGTAGAATTATGAAAGAAAATATTAATGACCCCTGTACCCATCCAGTGTGATTTTGTTCCTTCATATCTGAGATTAGCTTCTGTTTGGTGGCCTATTGTGAAGAATACTCCTATTGAAGAAAAATGCCTGAATTGTCCTGCCAATCTAATGTATATCCTGGCCTGAACTCTGTTAAAAGAATTTATGTCAAGAATGTTCAATAGTAGTTATGTGAATCTAACTGTTAGTTAAGCTCAAGAAACTTCCCTCTTGTGGGCATAAATTATGGCAATAAAGTTGAAAACTTAGCTGAAATGGATAATTTCCCAGAAAAATAAAACTTGCCCAAATTGACTCAAGAGCAATTAGGAAACACAAATAGAACTATAACTCTATAAGAAATTAATATACCTCTAACCTATTAAGAAGTTAAATTAAAAAAAAAAGAAATTAAATTTTTTGTTCGCTGAAAGAAATAAACAGTGAAAATATATTCCAGAGACAGGGAAATCATTTTGTTAACATGTAATAAAGGCAGAAATGCTCATGATAGAGCAAATCCATCTATAGGTACTACCCTAAGGAAACTCTCATATATAAGCACACAGAAATGTATAAGTATATTCATTTCATCATCATAAGAGTGAATAATTGGAATTCTCCATCAAAAGAATAAACAAATCTGTGATGAATGTAAAAGAATATTACACAGCTAATGAATGAACTATAGCTGTTTGCATCAATATAAACAAATATGGAAAACAATGTAGGACAAAGTAAGCCAAAATGTACTATTTACATTGGGATGTCATTAATGTTTTAAAATGCTGAGTTAGTTATATATGTAATAAAAGTATAAAAACATGCATGGGAATTGAGGATAAGTTACTCCTACTAGGGGAAAGGTTTGGAATGGAGAGAACTGTGCAAGTGCTTCAGTTTAATCTCTAATGTTTTATTTCTTCAGTTGGGTGCTGGTTAAATTTATCTTAATTTTTTGAGAAACATTAAATATTTTATTTAAAAAGGTATGTAAGTTGAAATACCAATTTTAATGTACTTAAATTACAGCAAGGGCTCTAAGATGATAATAATTCATGTTACAAGACCTTACATAATCACCAAAAGGATAGTAAAAAGAATAGCTATTGCAAAATTTAGGTAAGTGGACAATGCCTTCTCTGTTACTGTGATAAAGTTTCATGGAGAGGGAAGCACTTCATCTAGATAAAATTCTAATTGATTTGTTTTTAGGGTTCTATTTTGTCCTTTTCCTTTCACTATGTATTTAGTGAAATCCCTGTGGCATATCCACAAAAAGGTTTAGTTGGCAAAGCATGGGGTGTGTTTGAAGCAAGGCAAGTAGATTAATTTAAAAGGGGCAATGGATTTGTGAAGCAAATAGTGGACATTAAGGATATATGGGGTAAGATTGTTATAGATCTTGAATGTCTAGTATAGAAATTTAGACCTTATTCTTTAGTCTGTTGTTGTTTTTCCAGTTTTTCTATTTAGCCATGATTCATTTACATTGTGACAAAGCAGGATACGTTTACATCCTGATGAAACACATGACTAGGAAAAAAGTTTCACAAAAGTATGCACCTGCTTGAAAATCCTGTTGTTAGCAAATGGGATGCAATTGAATGCCTTCAAATAGCAAAGTGAAATGTAAACAAAAAACATCTCACCATAGTTTGCAGTCTACTTTAAAGTGAAAAGATTCTGGATTTAGGGAGACCAAGTAAGAAGCTGTTGCATATGACTAGGCATAATGGTCTTTATCAGTTTAGAGAATTGTGAAGGAAGATTTAGAAGATCTTAACATCTTTCAGAGCCCAAATAAGATTTTATTACCAAGAGTATTAGAAACTTTAACAAAAATGTAAGAATAAGGCATCTGGTCTTTGTCCTGAGGTATTTGAATTCTCACGACACATGGTGAAGGGACAGATTGTGACCCACATATGGGGTTGGTGGTCTGAATTTATGTTAAAGAAAACACCAGTGATTTCTAAGAAAAGTACTGAAAACATGAGGGCATTTACTTGGGGTCCTGATGTGAAGCTAAAGTTAAGCAATTTGGCAAATGGTGGCAATATGGATATTGAAAACTAGCAAGGTGAAATAGACTGTGTATAGACACTGGTCATTGATTAAGTAAGGGCAAGTAAATGAATAAATGTGAATTGGATGGGAATTGGGCTATGGTATTAAAGTAGCCTTACTTTAGAGTAAAACGCAGGAATAAAAGATGCAAGACATTTTTCTAATTCAGTAGGAAATAAGACTTAAAAACAATTTCTGAGAGAAAATACAGAACAACCATGGTGTCAATTATAGAACTGAGTCTGAAGCAGTTTATAGGGAGGGATATTTTATAACAGCATGCTGATGATTTTGTTTCCTAATATTGCAGAAGAGTAGAAAAGAGTAAGAACAAGAAACCAATGTCACCTTTTACACCAAAGCTGTTTCACTTGTAAAAAATATGATAAAACACTTCTTTGTCAAAAGAGAAACTGTACTTAGGGGCACCTGGGTGGCTCAGTTTGTTAAGTGTCTGCCTTTGGCTCAAAGTCATGATCCCAAGGTACTGGGATCAAGTGAGGCTCCCTGCTCAACCGGGAGCCTACTTCTTTCCCTCTCCTGCTCACTCATGCTGTTTCTTACTATCCCTCTCTCAAATAAAATATTTTTTTTTAAAAAAAAGGAAACTATAATTTTAAATTGGCTAAATTTTATTTTGGAGTATCTTCAAATCTTTAAGATGATGCTTCTAACTTGGTTTCTGTTTTGTTTTGTTTTGTTTACTTCTTTCTGCCCAAGCCTATCGCCTTTTTTAAATCAATTTTTTAAAATTTTGAGATAATCACAGATTCACATTCAGTTGCAAGAAATAATATAAGGAAATCCATATACCCTGTCTTCAGTTTCCTTCAGTGGCCATATCTTACAAAACCAGAGTACCATATCACAACCAGGATGCTGATATTGAGACACTCAGCACACAGAATATTTCCATCACTACAGGGAGCCCTCATGTTGCCTTGTGTATAGTTAGACATGCTTTTCTCCTGCCTCCAACCCTCCCGAACTCCTGGAACCACTGGCAGGAATGAAAATAGTTCAACTACTTTGGGAAAATAGTTCAACTACTTTGGCAGTTTCTTAGAAACATGCACACTCACATCATGTGATCAAGACTTTTTTTTTTTAAGATTTTATTTATTTATTCATGAGAGACAGAGAGGGGCAAAGACACAGGCAGAGGGAGAAGCAGGCTCCACGCAGGACCGAGGACCCCAGGATCATGCCCCAAGCTGAAGGCAGATGCTCAACCACTGAGCCACCTCAGGAATCCCATGATCAAGACATTTTATCCTCAGATGCTATAAGTGTTTGTGTATAAGTCTTTGTATAGACTATCTAAAAGAAAAAGAAATATATGGCTATACAAAGATACATATTCATAGCAGTTATATTTATAATTAAAAAATGGAAACCAAAAATATGCCCATCAATAGATGAATGGATAAATACCTTTGGTATATCAAAACAGTAAAATACTACATGGCAATAAAAGTAAATACTGATTGCACAGTACTATAGAAAAATAATTATGATGAGTGAGTGAATTCAGACAAGAAAGAATATATATTGTTTCATTCATAAAATAGTCTAGAAAATCCAAACCAATCTAGGACAGAAAACAAATCTGAGGTTGCCTGGGGATGAGGGTGGGGGTAGGGAAGGGCGGGAGAGAGGGATTATCAAGGAGCATAAGGAAATTCTAGTTTTCTGAGTGAGGCATATATTCATTATCTTGATTATGATGATGGTTTCACAGGTACATTCATAGGTTATAACTTACAAATTTTACACTTTAAATATGTTGTTTATTATACTGTAATAAAGCTATTACAACAAACTATATACATTCAAAAACTGGAGAATGATTTAATTATGTTATATAAAAGTAAATTTTGAACACTGTAGCTTTTAGATATCATGTTTTTGAAGAGTAGTTAATGTCAACAGAAAATGCTCATAATATTCAGAGATGAGTGCAGTTCTGATTTACAACAGTCCATTAATATTTGTTGAATGTTAAATGATTGAGGCAGTGTTAAATGAAAAAAGCAAGATATAGGGCAGCCTGGGTGGCTCAGCAGTTTAGCGCCACCTTCAGCCCGGGGTGTGATCCTGGAGACCTAGGATCAAGTCCCGCATTGGGCTCCCTGCACGGAGCCTGCTTTTCCCTCTGCCTGTGTCTCTGCCTCTCTGTGTGTGTGTGTGTGTGTGTGTGTGTGTGTCTGTCTGTCTGTCTGTGTCATGAATAATCAAATAAAATCTTTTTAAAAAAAAGCAAGATATATAAAAAATGTTATATAAAAGGAACTGGTAGTATGTAATCTTTTGGGATTGGTGCTTTTTTTTTTTTCTACTCAGCATAATTCCTTGGAGATTTTTGCTTGTTTTTGCACGTATCAATAGCTTTTTTCATTTTTTTGATGAGTGATATTTCAGTGGTGCGGATGTACCAGAGTTTAACTGTTTACCCTTTAAAGAATATCTGCGTTGATTTTGACCTGTTTATGAATAAAGCTGCACGTATTAGTTTCCACTGGCTACCACAACAAATTACCACAAACTAGGGCTTAAAACCATACACATTTATTCTCTCACAGTTCTCTAAGGCTTGGAGTCTGAAATTTGGGAGGACCCCACTCCCTCTGAGGGCTCTGGGAGAACTGATTCCTTGCCTCTTCCAGCTTTACTGGCTTCCTCAGCTTGTAACCAGTCCCTGCCTCTCTCTTCGCATTGCCTTCCTCTCTTCTGTCAAATTATCTCCTATGTGTTTCTATAAGGACACTTGTGTTTGGATCTAAGGCCCACCTGAATCCAGAGTGATCTCTTCATGTAAGGATCTTTCATTATATCTATGAAACCCCTTTTTCCAAACTACACTACTCATGTATCTATTTTTGTTGGCAATTAAATCTTCATTTCATTGTGACATATGACCTGGAATGTGATTGCTGAATTGTATGATAACTACGTGTTTAACTATTTTTTCTTTCTTTTTTTTTTTTTTTTAAGAAAATACCAGCCCATTTTCCATAGTTACTCTGCAATTTTACATTCACACTAGCATTGTATAAGCAATCCAGTTTCTCTGTGTCCTGAGCAATATTTGATGGGGTTGCTATTTTTTTAAATTTTAGTTATCCTGGTAGGTGTATGGTGATGTCTTATTGTGATTTTAATTTCCACTTCCTTAATGGCTAATGGCTAATGATGCTGAACATCTTTTTGTGTGCTTATTAGCCATCTGTATATCTTCTTTGGGTAAATATCTCTTCATGTCTGTTGCCTGTGTCCTAATTGGATTGTTTGCTTTTTTAAAATGTTGAATTTTTTTTTTAATTTTTATTTATTTATGATAGTCACAGAGAGAGAGCGAGAGAGGCAGAGACATAGGCAGAGGGAGAAGCAGGCTCCATGCACCGGGAGCCCGACGTGGGATTCGATCCTGGGTCTCCAGGATCGTGCCCTGGGCCAAAGACAGGCGCCAAACCGCTGCGCCACCCAAGGATCCCTAAAATATTGAATTTTAAGAAGTATTTACTTAGTCTAGATATTAATCCTTTGTCACATTTTTCCATTTTCATTTGCAGAGCAAATGTTTTTAATTTTGATGAGATTCATGTGAGCAATTTTTCCTTTCATGATTCCTGTTTTTGGGTGTCAAGTCTAAGAACTCTTTTCCTAGCCCTAGATCTGGAGGATTTTCCTCCTATGTGTTTTGCTAAAAGGTTTTTGTAATTTTACATTTTATGTTTAAATCTGTGATGTATTTTGAATTTTTATGTAGGTATGACAAGTTTTAGATCAAGTTGCATTCTTTTGCCTATGGATGTCTAGTTGCTCTAGCACCATTTGTTGAAAGTTTATCTTCCCTCCATTTGGCAATAAAAAAAATCATTTGGGCATTTTTGTGTGGATCTATTTCTGTGTTCTTTATTTTCTTCCATTGACATATATCTTTATCCTCCCATGAATACTGCACAACTGAATACTGTAACTATAAGTTATATCTTGAAAACAGACTGATTCCTCACACTTCATTTTTTTTCAAAAGTATTTTACCTTGTCTAATTCTTTGCCTTTCCTATGAATTTTGGAATAATCTTGTCTATATAAAAATTCTTTGTGGGATTTTTATAGGTAAAACTGTATATTAATTTGGTGAGAACTTAAAGCTTTACTGTGTTGAGTCTTCCAATCCATGAGCACAGTATGTTTCTGTATTTATTTTTATCTTCTTTGATTTCTTTTATCATTGTGCAGTTTGCAGCATACAAGTCTTGTATGTATTTTCTTAGATTTACTCCTCAATATTTAACTTTTTGAACTCATTGTAAATGGTATTGATTTTTTTTTGGGGGGGTGCCATGTGTTCATTACTTGTATACAGAAGTACAATTGATTCTTGTATGTGTATCTTATATCTTGCTGAGCTCACTTAATAGTTTTAGGAGTTTTTTATAGATACCTTTAGATATTCTACATAGCTAGTCATGTCATATGTAAATAAGGACAGTTTTACTTCTTCCTTTCCAACGTATATGCCATTTATTTCCTTTTCTTGTCTTATTGCATAGACCTTCTAGCACTATGTTAAGTAAGAACAATGAAAGGAGACTCCTTGTCCTACTCCCATTCATAGAAGGAATGCATTCCATCTTGACCATTCAGTATAATATTAGCTGCAGGTTTTTGCTCTTTATCAAGTTGAGGAAGTATCCCTCTATTCCTATCATTCTGAGCATTTTACCATGAATGGGTATTAAATTTTGTCAAGTGCTGGATTTTTTGTTTTTGTTTTTGTATCATTTGATATAATCATGTGATATACCCTCTTGAATTTTAATTTTAGCCAGCCTTTAATACTGTAATAAACCTCACTTGGTTTTGGTATATAACCCTTTTTGTTTGTTGTTGGATTGTATTTACTAATCTTTTGTTGAGCACTTTTGCATCTATGTTAATAAGGGATGTTGATCTGAAGTTTTCTTCTTTCCTGTCTCATTAAAACATGTGAAGCATGCATGGGAATTATCAATGTCAAATTCAGATTGAGTTACATGTAGGGA
The DNA here is from genome assembly GCF_011100685.1 of Canis lupus familiaris. Taxonomy (NCBI): domain Eukaryota; kingdom Metazoa; phylum Chordata; class Mammalia; order Carnivora; family Canidae; genus Canis; species Canis lupus. The sequence continues at coordinate 78,787,797 of NC_049226.1, read as the reverse complement.
GGCAAGAAAGAGAGAGAAATGAGGTGGAGAAGCATTACCCACAAGGTTTAAGTTGTAACTATAATATGTTTCTTAAAAAAACAATAAGCAGGAATGCCTGGGTGGCTCAGCAGTTGAGCATCTGTCTGTAGCTCAGGGCGTGATCCTGAAGTACCAGGATCAAGTCCCACAATGGGCTCCCCACAAGGAGCCTGCCTCTCACTCTGCCTATGTTTCTCTGCCTTTCTCTGTCTCTCATGAATAAATAAATAAAATCTTTTTTTAAAAATTAATTAAAATGGAAATATTAAATTTGACAAAACTAAATAGTGATTATTCAGACATTCCATGACATCATTCCTTTTACTTCTTTATATGCTTGGAATTTTTTTTTTTAAAGGAAAATAAAAACAGTTAAAATATTTTGCTAAAGGACCCAGGCACCACCTACATCTTATTTTAGGAATAAAATTCCCAAAAGAGGGATGCCTGGGTGGCTCAGTGGTTGAGCGTCTGCCTTCCGGCCCAGTGTGTGATCCTGGAGTCCTGGGATCGAGTCCCACATCGGGCTCCCTGCATGGAACCTGTGTCTCTGCCTGCCTCTCTCTCTCTCTCTCATGAATAAATAAATAAAAATCTTTAAAAAAAAATCCCAAAGGAAAAGGGTTAGTAAAAATTAACAAAAACCACTGTGAAGGAGAGTAACACAGCCAGTGTATGTAAAGTTAATCCATTTGTACCTGTGTAGCTGGCTACTAAATGTTCAATTTAAACTTCTATGTTTGAGGTACTGAGTACCTTCAGAGTCCACAGGCTGAGCTTCACGTTACAAATATTTCTTCTCTTCTGCTGTTTCTCTCTTTATCTATGTTCCAATGTCTTTTTCTTACCTCTTTCCTAGACGTGATGCTAGTCTAATGTTTTGTCCTTTCATCTGTTGATGAGAAGCGGGAAACGTCTTTATTTCAATTGATTCCTTTTCTAAGTCAAAGGGCACACACACGAGAGACTTAAACCAAGTCTCTATGCCTATAAAAATCCTCAAAGAGGTTTTTTTCAAAAAGTGGGAGGTAACATTTTCAGGATCCTCCTGTAGAAGCCAGTTCTCTTTTCCCTTTTATCTCTAGCCTTCCTTACACAGAAAGCTCTCTTTGTTGAACTTCACTACCAGGACAGGTATGTGTGTCAAGTGTTTGTTATGTATTAAAAGAGCTACTAATTTGATAATATGTAAGTCTTAAACATGCACACAAAAAAATCCTTTGTTAATTCCTATAAGAAAGTATAGACCCATTTAATGTAAGTATTACATAGAATCTGGTTCTATGAGGATTCTATCTGATTCATCATAAAAATTGAAGGACTTTGTTAATATATTTCATGGTTTTCTAAGCCAGCATAATAAGGTAATAGAACAAATTTTCAGTTAGCAATCATATTTAGTTAAGCCCTATAGATTCTGTTATCACCAATAGGCAAATCTAGGTTATTTATGTTAGGTGGTGATAAGTGCTATAAAGAAAAATAAATTAAGGTAAAGGAGATAGTGCTAAGGGCTGGGAGTGGTTGCTCTTTTATATGGATGATCAGGGATGATACCTGAAATAAGTAAGAAAGGGAGGCATGTGATTCTGGGGAAAGAATATTTCAGCTAGAGGGAGCAGCAGTTACAGGGCTCTGAAATTAAAAGTATACTTGACACATTCAGGAACAAGACCAAAGGAGGCTGGAATAGAGTGAGTGAAGGAAATGAAGAATAATAGCACATGAGGTCAGAGGGTTGGGATAGAGGGTGGTCAAATCAAGTAGGGCCTAGGAAGTCAAGGTAAGGACTTTGGCTTTGACTTTAAATGATATAAAAAGCTACTAAAGGATTTTAATCGAAGGAATGACCTGATATAATTTATGTTTTTAAAGGGATCATTTTGTCTGTACAGAAGGGAAGATGCCCATTAGATTCTTCCTTTATAATTTAGGGAATTTTAGTGAAATAATAAGTTAATATTTATGTGCTAATAAATAGTAATTATACCATATTTTCCAAATATTCTTTTATTTAATAATTACCACAACACTATGAAGTAGGATCCTAATTATCTCCCATTTTACTAATGAGAAAAGTGATACACAAAGAAGTTCAGTATATCACCCAAACCCACACAACCAGTAAGTATCAGAGCTTGGATTCCAACTCAGGCAGTCAAACTTCATTGCTTCCACTCTTAATTAACAAAAACGCCAGACTGCCTCTTGTACTTCATGGTGGTATTATGAAGAATGTGTGGGTATATATAGCTTTAAAATGTTATAATCCACCCAGTATATAATACCAATGAAGTAATGGAAAGAATAGGATTATTACGATCTATAAATTCTGTAAATTTTTAAGGCAAGGGATAGAGCTTGTGGTAGATCATTGACTTGAGGGGGAAAATGGCTAGTAAAGGATATGTGTACTGTGTAGAGATAATTTTTATTGGAGGAAGAACATTTCTCTAAATGTTTAATTAAAAGGCTAACTTAAAGACCAGGGAAGGATTATATTCTAAGTGGCAATATTTAGGCTGAGTGAGAATTGATTGCTGCTGGATAAGATTAAATTTGAATAAGATCAGCAAGTATCAGACACAAACAAACACACACAAAAAAAACTAAAGATAGAAGTTTTGTCATCCCATAGAAGAATGAACCTCTAATATGCCACAATATGTTCTGAAAGTACCTACTTCAATAATTCTTTACCGATGTGCTGGATTTAACTGGTTTTTCAAGATCAGTTCCATTTCAAATGAAAATGTTTCTAGTGGTGGTTTAAGATACTTTTTTCCTGTTTGGTTTTTAAACTGAGTCATCCAATTTGAGACTATTGTGTCACATTTTCCACCTTTCATTCTCCTCAAGAGGCAAGAGTCAGGAGAAACACAAGTGATGAACATTAGTGGCAGAGTGTGTGGTTACAAGAATCAATAAACCACAGGATGCTTCAGATTCTGAAACAGTGAAAAAAGGTGAGGCCACTATGTGAAGTCCACAGAAAGAGTGATTGTCTAAAGCTGGTGGTACTCAGAGTGCAAGGACCCAGCTCATAATTAAAGCTTCCTTATCCCATTATAACTCCTTTTACATAGACATCCTGAGAGAACCCATAATCTTGACCATATCTGAATTTTTACAAAACTGATGTTTTACAAAATAACAATGCAGTTTAGTAAAGAAATAAACACATACTATGTAGTATATAAATTGTTATTGCTATGGTGTTAAACAGCCTTGCCTGAAGATTAAAGAAAACCTCCAGGCCCAGATTTTAAAACCCTAAAACCAGTTCATTCTAATCTCTCTAGTCTCTTGTGATGACCTTAAAGCATCACCACCACAAAAAAACTGTTTAGGATTTATGTTTTGTATTTTTATTAAAATTCTTTCTTGCCCTTGGCCTGATTTTTTTAAGTTTATTTTAATTTCTTCCACATTTAATTGCATAACTCAGACTTAAACTTTAATTGCCAGATCTTTAATTGATCCTTTAATTGAACAGATATAGGCTGTACTCTGAATTCTAGATTAGCCAAACAAAGAGAAAACTAGGAAAGCCCTGACAATGCTTCCAGTTTTAACGTGTCACTTGTCTTCATTTCTTCAATTCCAGCTTTTATCCACTTAAATCGAGTGGTGTTAGCTTAGATAGAGACTTCATAATAGAAGTAGGCTTTTAGAAATGAATTTTAAAAGCAGAGGACTTTTTCATTGTTTCAGGAATGAAACAGAAAATATGACAGTAGACAGGAGACAGTAAGAATGAAGATGAGCTAAGTGGTTTAAAAAGACACAATTTTCAGGATTAAAGAGAAGAGGGATGTTGATGGGGGCAAATTGAAGGAGGTCTCTCAATATGAAAACAGTAAGTATAGCTGCTCCTTGTATATATTTAAATTAAGCAGCCCTTTAGCTTGGCTATGTAAAGCCAACAATCACTGAGCACCCACTATGTGCCCAACAGTACTTTACTTGTCTCAATTTATTTAATCCTCACAACAATGATATGAGGTCCTTATCATTATTCTTCCTATTTTATGGTTGATTAAGTGAGGCATGGAGGAGATAAGGAACTTGATCAAGACTATGTATCTTTGAGTGTTGATACCAGGTTTCAAACTCAGACTGTCTAGCACTAGAGAGTCTCCGCCATTAACCACAAGGTAAATCAACTCTTAAGATTGCAATCCTGTACTTTAATGCTATACAGCAACCTTAAAAGTATTTTTTGCATAAGTCTTAATTTGTTGTGTATCAGAAATGAGGATAGTCTAAAGATAGGAATGTGCCAAGACGCAGAACCTGCCAAACATGTAATAGAAGCTTTCTGAGTTGGGAACCTTGGTGTCTTATTATATTTGATTATTTGAGAAAGAGAAGGGAGTTTCACTCCACACCTTCAAAAGTTTTCCTAATCTCTATACTTGTTTTGTATTGATACAAACTATAGAAGCTATTTTCTAAGTTTATCTTTACAGACAATTTTTGGAGAATCCTACATTAAATGGATAGGTATACCCAGATGAAAAAAATAGGAAATACCAACAATGGAGGAATCTGCTATAAATAAAATAGGAGAATGAACACATTGGAGATTCTCTAATTTACAAAAAAAAATTTAAAAGTTAGTAATGATTGTGTTTGTTGGTGTGTCTCTGATCTTGCACCTTTCTGCTTTTCTTGATTTCTGATGTTTCTTTTGCTAACTTTTCCTCTCATTATAATAAAAGTCATCTTTTAAAAGCTTCATGAGTTTGAAAAAAATTAATTACAGAATTAATTAATTCTGTGGAATTAATTACAATTCCACAATTGATTTATAATTTTTAAAATGTACTGACTTAGGGGATCCCTGGGTGGCTCAGCGGTTTAGCGCCTGCCTTTGGCCCAGGGCTTGATCCTGGAGTCCCGGGATCGAGTCCTGCGTCGGGCTCCCGGCGTGGAGCCTGCTTCTCCCTCCTCCTGTGTCTCTGCCTCTCTCTCGCTCTTTCTCTCTTTGTCTATCATAAATAAATAACTAAATCTTTAGAAAAATAAAAATTAAAAAAATGTACTGACTTAACTTACTGCATTATAAACTCATATCTAAGGCAGAGAATATATGGTCTCCTTATAACTTCCCACGATATCTATTCCGACAGATAGTGGTGGTCTAATATGTAATCATTAACGAACAAAAACCTTCCTGGGGACTGTTGAACTCACCAGAGGGAGAAGTAAAATAAAATTTAGAATCTTCAAAAGCTGATGTAGGAGAAGCAAGTACTGAGGAATCATGAGTCATGAAAATAAGGGAACTTAGAGCAGAGTAAGAAAAACGCATAAGTACCAGAGCTGCCTATGCCGTTATTATAAAAGTACAGCAGGTTCAGTTTCCTCCAAAATTTGCAGTGTGCCAAAAGTAACTTGTGAGTTCACCAGAGACTTTATAAAAATATAGGGAAGGTGATATCAAAACCAAACAAAATTACTACAAAAAAAGAAAATTACAAACTGATCTTTCTCATGAAAATAGAAAAATCCTTAACAAAATGCTGGCAAATTGAATTCAACAATATGTAGAAATTATTAGAAATAAAGGCCATGTGGAATTAATTCCAGGAATCCGTGGATGCTTTAACATTTTAAAACCAGTGTAATTCACTATATTAACAAAGACAGAATCCCATGTTCATCTCATAAATTTTTTTAATCTTTGATAAACTTTATAATAAAAAAATGGGACTAGATAGGATGCTAGGGTTGCTCAGCAGTTAAGAGCCTGCCTTTAGCCCAGGGCGTGATCCCGGAGTCCTGGGATCGAGTCCCATATCTTGCATGGAGCCTGCTTCTATCTCTGCCTATGTCTCTGCCTCTCTCTCTTTGTGTCTCTCATGAATAAATAAATAAAATCTTTTAAATAATTAAATAGACAGACTGGAAAGGAGCCTCCTTAACCTAATTAAGAGGATCTACAAAAATCAGACTAGAATTCAAAACAAGACAAAGATGCCTACTAACTATCATCACTCCTATTCAACATTGTACTATACTATACAATACACTGTATTATAACTGTACAATAAGACAAGAAACTAAAATCAAAAAAGAAAATTGTCATTATTCACAAATGACATTAATATACATGAAAAACCCAAATGAATTGACAGTCTCATATCTTTGGGATAGGCCATAGGCCATATTTCTTAAACAGGTCACAGTGTTAACTACAAAACAAAAATGAGTTCATTGGACTACATTAAAATTAAGAATTTCTATTCATCAAAGACAGCCTTTAAAAGAGCAAAAAGGCATACCACAACCTAAAAGATAACCGCAAACGTGAACTGACAAAAGACTTGTATCTATATTTTTTTTTTCAAAGACTTTATTTATTTATTCATGAGAGGCACAGAGAGGGAGAGAGAGAGACAGAAAGACAAAGACACAGGTAGAGGAGAAGCAGGCTCCATGCAAGGAGCCCGACGCGGGACTTGATCCCGGGTCTCCAGGATCACACCCCAGGCCAAAGGCTACACCACTGGCCACCGGGTCTGCCCATTTTTATGGCTTTAATATACATTTTTGTTATGTCTAATAACATTAAGAGCGTTTTTTATAGGTTTATTGCCTATATGCCTATTGCCTCCCTGCATGGAGCTTGCTTCTCCCTCTGCTTGTGTCTCTGCCTCTCTCTCTCTCTCTCTGTGTCTGTCATGAATAAATAAATAAAATCTTAGAAAAAAACATAAAAATATGGGTCTCCTAGGTGGCTCAGCAGTTGGGCACCTGCCTTCAGCTCAGGTAGTGATCCCGGGATCCAGGATCGAGTCCCACATCAGGCTTCCTGCAGGAAGCCTGCTTCTCCCTCTGCCTGTGTCTCTGCCTCTCTGTCTGTGTGTCTCATGAATAAATAAATAAATCTTCAAAAAAACAAAAACAAAAAAACCACCATTTAAAAAAAACATAAAAATAGCTAAAATACCAACAGTCAGTGAGAAAGAATGACTGGAATTCTCACATGCTGCTGGTTGGAGTATAAATTAATAAAAGATACTATGGCAAAAACTGCAAAACTGAATATAAGCATTATCTATACCTAACACTTCCACTCCAGGTATGTTCATGAAAGGCATGTTGTAGAATGTCTATAGTATATATATATATATATATATATATATATATATATATATATATATATATATTTATTTATTTATTTCTAATAGTCACAGAGAGAGAGAGAGGCAGAGACACAGGCAGAGGGAGAAGCAGGCCCCATGCACCAGAGCCCAACGTGGGATTCGATCCTGGGTCTGGGTCTCCAGGATCACGCCCTGGGCCAAAGGCAGGCGCTAAACCGCTGCGCCACCCAGGGATCCCTATAGTATATATTTTTAATAGTCTAATACCAGAAACACCCCAATTGTTCTTCAACAGGAGAATGGATAAATATGTGGTATAATCACACAATGGAACACTTTACAGCAGAGGTCAATAGACTTTTTATATAAAGAGACAGATAGTAAATATTTTAGATTTTTTATGCTGTACAAATTTCTACCCCAAGTACTCAATTCTATTGTTACAGCAAGAAAGCAGCCATTCACAATACTTAAACAAAAGATCATGACCATATTTTTTTAAATACAAAAATACAATACTTTATTTGTGAACACTGAAATTTGAATTTCATTTAGTTTTCACATGTGTTGAACATTATCTTTCTTTTAATTTTTTTAAAATCACTTAAATATGTAAAAATCTTCTTTAGCTCACAGACCATACAAAAACCTGGAACAAGGCTACATTTGGTCCACTGGCCATAGTTTGCCAAACCCTGTTCTACAAAAACAAGAATGAATGAACTACAACTACATACAACAATGTGAATTAATCCCACATAATTTTGAGTAAAAAATGTGGATGCAAGATAGTACATACCAGTTGGTTCCATTTATATGAAGCTCAGAGGTAGGCAGAATTAATCTATGACATTCAAAGCCAGGATAGAGACTACCCTTGGGGTAGTTGGTAATGACTACATAAGAAGGGCTTCTGGGACTTAGTAAAGTGTTCTGTTTCTTGGTCTGGATGCTGGTTAAACAAGTGTGTACACTAAGTGAAAATTCATAGATTACACTTTTGATTTAAGCTCTTTTCAGTATATATGTTACTTGAATAAAAGCAGTATTAAAATAAGAGGCTATTGCTTATGTGGAATTGGAGAGGGGGAAAAGAGGTATATACAACAGTAGTTTTCTACCAGGAAAAAGAAAAAGAAAAAGAAAAGGCACAGCAATCAATGGCACAGTTTTTTTTAAAAATCACTGAAAAAATTATGTCAATAACAAAACTCCAAAACAAAAGAGAGCTGGTGAACATGCAGTGAAATATTATAAAATGGCTGAATTTTTTAACTCCTTTTTTTTTTAACTCCTCTTCAAACACTCTTTTAAAAGGTCATTTCTCTATTTCTTAAGGAAAATGATATAGATGGACTTCATTGCTGAGGAAATCTCCAAAAGTAAAAAAATCCGGGGATCATTTGACATTTCATTAAACCTCTAGCCTTTTCAAGCATCTCCGAATATGGACTGATTAGTTCCCTTCTGATGTCTTTGGATCCTGGTAGTACTACAGTTATAAGTAGGTCATACTAAAGTCCCAGCCATGCAGGCTTGAGAAAATATAGCCTTTTCATTTTATGATCTAGATCCAAAATTTACTTTTCAGTTTTTATGCTCAAAGAATTCAAAGAATTTTTTCCAAAAAGACATACTATATATTTAAACTTATAGTGATTTAAGTTCCCATGGGTTGGTTCCATTGTTTCATTGGTACATGTGGGAGATTTAAGAACTTGTCTTGGGGTTTGCTGCAATAGCCAAGGGACAGCTGTAGCTACAGAATTCCATGAAATTTTAAAATAATTTTTTAAACTAAGAATGTATAGAGGGAAATGGAAGCTGTTACATAATTAGAAACCAATAAAAATAGATACAGTTTTTAAAGCTAGAATACTATATACTTGATAAACACTCCCTTTACAGTTCCTTGGAGTATTTGCATAATGCAACATTAACTTATTTTCCATTGCTTTTGCAATTCACCTTTGTAATGTTACTGAGAATTTTTTTTACTGAATTTCTTTTGTTTGAAACCTACTTTATATACATATATTTTTATCCTCTTGAATTGTCATCTTCATTTGCAGACCAGCACATACAAACCATTCACCCTGATTTCTAGAATTTTTTATAGTTTAAAAAAAAAAAAAGCCCTGCTGCTTATGGCTATGATACCTGGTATTATTTATGGGTTTTCATAAAAAAGAGGGGGGTGAGAAGAAAAAATACATTCCTCTTTGGCCTCTCTCTACCTTCTCCTCCTTCTCTATTCCCCCTCTCCACAGAGGAGTTTAATTTTAAATGATAAATGTGGAAATTAGAGACCATCGAGAAAATCCAATTTGGTGAGGAGTTTTAAAAATCCCATAATAAACGCAGAGTGAAATGTATGATTTAATGCAGGGCGCCAATGGCTGCTATTATGGGCTATTAGCAAATCGGGGCTGAGAGTGAATCTTTATCACTTGGTGAGTGCGGGTTGGTCCTGCCTTTCCCTCTGCTATTGATTTGTAGCCGCTTGTCATAATGACACCGGGAAGCAATGAATGGAAGATGTGCTTTTGATAGGATTCAGGGGGGTCTTGGAGGGGGGAGAGAAAATTCAGCAAGTTTTCTATCTCTTCTGCCTGATTAGATTTTTTCTTCTTTTAAGAGCTTTCACATTCCAATAAAAATGCTAAATCAGCTCTGTACAGAATGGTTAGGGTGTAAATAGCTAGTCACATTTAAAGAAGGAAAAGATATAGAAATACCAACCAAACTATGTAATGTTAGATGAATTTGACTTTATAGAAATGGAGTTGTGCATGTGTCCATGTGTGTGCATGTGTGTGTCTGAACACATGAAGAGCAGAGTGAAGGAGTGTCAAGGCATAATGCTATCGGTACACTTGCTATATAAAGATACACCTATATTTTTGTAAGGATATGATGGTTTCCATTCCATATATGATAGAAGGTGGTCTAGCTTTATGTGAATGTCCTTTTTATGAAGAGGATATATCGTGTGTATGTGTGTGTGTGTGTGTGTGTGTGTGTGTGTGTTTAACTCCATAAAGGACACACACAACCAGGTATACTTGTGCTAATGATTAAGAAAATTAAACCCTGTAAATCTAATTGGTCATACCAGAGCTTTACACAAAATTTTCAGCATAGGGAAAGCATACTGTTTGAGAACAAAGGCATTCACATATAGGGTGATCCAGTGGAGGGGAAAAAAAAAAAGATTTCTCTGTAGAAAATCTACATAAAATTTTCTTTAGAATGAGTTAGCTGTGGTTACATGGAAATGGTTGGTTTCAGTCTCAGTACATTTTGTTTTTCCTTTTTTCAGAGGAAACCATTGCTTTCCTTCCAGGTTCTTTTATTCCAAGATGATGCAGGGCATTAGAGTTCCTGTCTTGCATGCAGAAGTGCGTGCATGCATGCAGGCAGTGTGATATTAAAGCAATGGATATGGCAGATGCGGGCATGAGGGAGGAATGCATTCAAGGAACATATTAGACCATTTTGTAAATTGTATGCCAGGATAAAACCTACTTTCCCACCTGTTTTATTTCTCAGGCAAGTCAAGATGACTTTTAGTGAGAAGAGCACAGATTTTCACATAGATATTTGTTAAATATTTGTGGTTATAATGTATCCCTTTATCCTTACTGTTTGAGGAAGAATAAGAAATACTAAAATATGTTTTGAGGGGTACCCAGGTGGCTCAATCAGGTAAGTTCCTGACTCTTGGTTTCAGCTCAGATGTTGATCTCAGGGTCCTGAGATGAAGCCCTACATGGGGCTCTGTGCTTGTCCCTGTGCTCTGTGCTCAGAGTCTGCTTGTCCCTCTCCTTCTGCTCCTCCCCCCTACATTTGCTCTCTCTTTTTCTCTTTCACAAATAAATAAATCTTTAAAAAATAAAGTACACCACTGAACTTAAGCAGGAACAAGGTATGGAAAATAAATACCACCTGGATTCTTAAAGACAAACGTAAGCACCACCAGGTTTTCTAGTCTGTTGAAATATACATGAAAAAATTAGATAGGCCTGGTTTATAGAATTTAATGTCAGAGACCCAAAAAAAGTAGCTTTGAAAAGAAAATCAGGGATCCCTGGGTGGCGCAGCGGTTTAGCGCCTGCCTTTGGCCCAGGGCGCGATCCTGGAGACCCAGGATCAAATCCCATGTCAGGCTCCCGGTGCATGGAGCCTGCTTCTCCCTCTGCCTGTGTCTCTGCCTCTCTCTCTCTCACTGTGTGCCTATCATAAATAAATAAATAAATAAATAAATAAATAAATAAATAAATAAATAAATAAAATAAATAAATAAATAAAGAAAAGAAAAGAAAATCAGAACTATTAACATATATTTCTTGCATTTGAAGTAAAAAATGGCTGTCCTACTCTAGGTATTAATTTCACTAAAACTGTGTGTGTGTGTATGTGTGTGATTTAAAATCAATTGTAAATGATATGGATGTTTTATAGAGATGTGGACCAAGAACAGAGACAATTCATCTGCAGTTAGAACTTGTGCTCCATAGGGACTACTCCTATTCGCCATACCACCTACCTGAAAGGAGCTTATGAGAGCTTGTACCTTTTCAGACTTTGAGAACAATGCCCTTTAATAGAGAACGTTTCACAGGCTATGTAAACAGTTGTCAGAGTTCATACACTCCCATCTTCCATTTGAGGACTATGCCTAAACTGTGATAAATTAGAATGTTGCCATTTATTATGTATCATTTATTAAAAACTAATTAGGGATAGGAAGAGGTATTTCTCCATTTTTCAGTGGGGGGTTTTATTTATCATATATAGTAAGTAATTATTGTTTGGTCTATATATGGCTGTTTCATACTACAATGAATTACATGTATTAAAGTAATAATACCATATGTTCACACAGCCTTTGTTCTGAAGTAAAAGCATAATTAATCATTCCAAGAGCACAATGAGGTAGTCGTTTCCATATTTTATATATGTTAAGTGATTTCTACTGTTATCTAACCAAAAGCAATAGAGTTGAAAATAGAAGTATGAAACATTTTATATTTCTTACCCTAAGGTTCTATAAATATAAAAATAAGATATCTCATTCTGTAAATTGGGACAATTATATATTTTAAAACTTGAAAAATTTTCTGAATTATCTGTGCTATCATTTGCTAGGAAATCTATGCAAAATTACAATAAAGTTTATTTTTTGTATAATATGTCCAGTGATTATTTCTTTTTTCAAATTGACAGGGTGAACAGTTTCTTACTATTGAGCACTTGACTTGTTTGAGGCTTATAAGTAAGATATATAAACTATCAACAACTTTTCTGATCAAGATTAACTCAAATAAGTACACGAAATGAGATTATATTTTGTTTACAGAGTGTTTCATATGTATTAGGTGCTAGTATTATTGTTATGATTGCTTTTATTATAATTGAACAACATAGGGATAAGAGTCATAGGAGAAAAATAACCAAGTATTTACAGATATAAATAGAATGAGGGAAAGGAGAAACTCAAGGCAAGAATAAATCATTATTTTTTGTAAATAGGAGACTAAGAATAAGGCAAATAAGATGGAAGGAGAATTAGAAATTCCTGGACATAAAAATATTAACAAATAACAGGTAATAAAAACAGTGCATTGAAGAAACTGTCAGAATAAATGGAAACAAAGATGTTAAGCAGAATTTAACCTAATGTTTTAAACATCTATTATCTTCTTAAGCTTTTGTGGAGTAGCAAAAGACAAAGATCTTTTCAAAAAGTGTTTACAGGGATCCCTGGGTGGCGCAGCGGTTTGGCGCCTGCCTTTGGCCCAGGGCGCGATCCTGGAGATCCGGGATCGAATCCCACGTCGGGCTCCCAGTGCATGGAGCCTGCTTCTCCCTCTGCCTGTGTCTCTGCCTCTCTCTCTCTCTCTGTGTGACTATCATAAATAATAAATAGAAAAATTAAAAAAAAAATTTAAAAAAAAAAAAAAAAAAAAAAAAAAAAAAAACAAAAAGTGTTTACAGCACAGTAAAATTTCTATAAGCTCTATACATTATCACACTAATCCTCCCCATTATCAACACTCCTGTGTGGTTTCTGGCAAGAGTTACTGCCTCTGTTTGATGGAGAAGCTGAATCACAGTGAACACTGACTTTGTCAAGGTCAGTGGTGAGTCAGACAGAAATAGAACCCAGAGTTTTTTACTTCAAATACCATGGCCCTTTTATACCCTTCTCTGTCTACTGTTGCCATCAGTTTGCTAGAGTCCCTGTTCTATTTGGACACCAAAGATTTAAATAACACAGGTACTTCAAGGCCATGTTTGAAGAACATTCCATCTCTAAACGTTGTCATATTCTAGAAACCTTAGGACATGTTACCTTCTATTTGTGCATCTTATATTTTGGGATTGCCATTATTTAGCATTTTGTTTAAAAAAAACATTTTAATTTCTTTTCATGCATTGTGCACATTTAACCTTACTAATGTGCACAGTGCAGAATAAAGTAACAGAATAACACTCCCTGCAAACAAGCTAAACAAAAAGTGAAACAAAACTAAAAGATCTATGAATTCTAATTCTTCCTTCAGTGTTCTTACTTTCCTCATTTGTCAGAACACTATTTCAGAGATCTTATATTTACATATGCTCTGGGCCAAGTGTCTGACTGATCCTCACTTTAATTGTTAAACAGAATGACAGCAATACATAAACATGTACACATGCAGACATACCACACACATATATACATGCATTAACATTAATAGTCCTTTTGAGTACTCAGCTTTTCCTAACACTCTCACACTCTGGCTTTATTTAATTCATTGTACATGGACTCTTTTAAAAGGGAAAAAATTGTGCCATGGGTGAAGTAGTATTTTATGGATTTATACTAGTCTCGTGGTTCAAATTCATTGGTGTGTATTAAACAATGAAAATATTGGGAAGCCTGTGTGGCTCAGCGGTTTAGCGCCTGCCTTTGGCCCAGGGCATGATCCTGGAGCCCCAGGAACGAGTCCCATATCGGGCTCCCTGCAATGGAGCCTGCTTCTCCCTCTGCCTGTGTCTGTGCCCCCCTCTCTCTCTGTGTCTCTCATGAATAAATAAATAAAATCTTCTAAAAAATAATTAATTCAATGAAAATATTGGTTTCCAGAAACACACCTTTAAATTTCTTTGTACCAAAGTCAAAAACTGTTCAAAGGAATACATTGCCATTATTTAATGCTGTCTTTTGGAATATCTCATGTTTTCTTTTTCCTGGAATTTAAAAATACACTTGCCTTATAGTCAGGTAATTTGTGTTTCTGTGTTCTCCCACCAGAAATTTGAAGTTTAATACAAACAATTTTCTAAAAATTTTTCTTAGCATCTCACCGGTCTAAGTAGGTAAATTTCCAGAGATCCAGAGTTTGAGAGAAGCAATTATTGTCACTATTTTTTTTTTATTGAACAAACTCCTGTTTTATAGGTACTGTGAAGCATACTAAAATTTTTGCAGATTTTCTTTAAAAACTAGTCTTTCAGCAAAAAGCATGTTACTTTTAAAATAGATGTACCTCATTTCTTATAAGTTAAAAAGAATAAAACCCTCTCATTCTTTAATATACTGTAGGAGTCTTACTTGGCTAGCATTACAAGCCAGAAAACTGATCTAAAGCATCGTTTATCTTTCTCTTTTGGCTAAGGTTTCAAAGAAAACCTAAGGTCCAGTATAACCAGAACAAATCATGAAAAAAAAATTTGGTATGACAACATTTCACTTGCAAGACAGCACTAGAGGGCGCTCTTCAGCAGGTTGCAAGATAAGGTCCTTCTTACTGGTATCAGAGCCTAAGTTGGTAATGGATGTTTGAGGAGCTTTGAAGAAGGGGGACAGGGACAGCATTTAACCTTTTAGAAGATCTACTCTTCCCAAAAGACTAGAAACTCACCATCATTGCCAATAATACAATACTATATTTCTTAAAACATATTCTTAGAATTTTCCATGAAGCATTTATCTCTTAGAAATTCATAATCTCAATTATATCCAAGTGTCTCTCCTTTCCTGCAGAAAGGAGACTTTTTTTTTTTAAATTAACTATGGTAAGGTTGTTCCCTCATGTTTTTGTTTATGTCAGTATTCTTTTTCTACAGTAGGTGAATAGAAAAAAAAAATAACTATTGGTACTTCATTTCTTAATAAAAGAAATGTATTTTTTTCTCCTCTTAATTTAAAACAGCTGAAATTAAACCCAAAGTAACATTTTTAATCCTCTCTGATAAACCTTTTTCCTGTCTTTTCCTCCACTGTAGTTGGAAATCTTTTTATTTTTTTTCTTCAGAGTTTGCTTTGAAGCAACTTGTGCATACTATTCTGATCCCCTTTCCTACCACTTTATTCTAGTCCACAACAAGATGTGCTCTCTAAATCTCTTATAATTCTTTCTTTTTTCCTTCCCTTTTTTTCCTCTTACATTTTCATTTTCTCTTTCTTAATATACCATGCTATGAGGCTACAGGAATTTGAGTAGTATCTGAAGGTTATTAACTTATCTTTTCCAACAAGAATTCTAAATCTTTGTCAACAATTGCATTTAGATGTCTGCATACAGTAGAAACACAGTCAACAGATTCCCATTGTTAAATGGTTATGGTTGGGTTCTGCCATGGCAGCAAAGCATGGCAATTAAGAGATTGGGCTTTGGAGTTAGATCAACTTGAGCTCCTACTGGCTATGAGTGTGAGCAAATTATTTAACATCTATATGCCTTAGTTTCACTATCTGTAAAAGGGGAGTAATAGTAATACTTCAAGAGTTAAGACTGAAAGAGTTAAGACACACAATAAACACTAAGAAAATATTTGTAGTTAATTATTATTTGTATATAGCTCTGATCTCTAATTGTTAATATGACCCTATTTTTATGCAATACCTGTTTGTTATAAAGTCTTAAGATTATTTACTTGTTTTTTAAGTAACAACAACAACAACAAAAGTGAAACCAGAGACTGCCTTGTTTGATTCTTAAAAGACCTTTGAGAATAAAAACCAGGAGTGAGGGGATCCCTGGGTGGCGCAGCGGTTTGGCGCCTGCCTTTGGCCCAGGGCGTGATCCTGGAGACCCGGGATCGAATCCCACATCGGGCTACCGGTGCATGGAGCCTGCTTCTCCCTCTGCCTGTGTCTCTGCCTCTCTCTCTTTCTCTCTGTGTGACTATCATAAATAAATAAAAATTAAAAAAAATAAAAAATAAAAAAATAAATAAAAACCAGGAGTGAAAGGGAATAAAAGGAAAGGAGAGAAAATGAGTGAAAATATCAGTGAGGGTGACAAAACAGAGAGACACCTAACTCTGGGAAATGAACAAAGGGTAGTGGAAGGGAAGGTGGGCGGTGGGTTGGGGTGACTGGGTGATGGGCACTGAGGGGGGCACTTGGCGGGATGAGCACTGGGTATTATGCTATATGTTGGCAAATTGAACTCCAATAAAAAAAATAAAATAAAATAAAATAAGAGAATAAAAACAAGGGCCAGAGTGTCAATATCAAGGTGACTATGTTGCAAAATTTAAGGAGGAACTTGCCCTTAGGTGCCAACGCTGTGCTTGCATAATGCTGAGACTGAGCACCTCCTTGATTTTTGTGCCTTAAACATCTTTCTTGCCTCTCTCTAGCCTGGCCCTGATAAATTTTCACTTTGACTTTTGCTGTAAGTTCATGGAATCAGTACTTATAAAAAAGATAATTTGCATGTGGTTCGGTGTATATGCAGGACTTGGGCATAGAAAAGTTTAAGGAACCTTATGTATGCAAGACCTTCCAATCTCTGGACTGACTTGAAGATTCAAAGTATCTTTGTAATTCTGATGGGTTTTTAACTCGAAGTAATAAAATGCCTAAATATCTTGAATACTAAATATGATATAATAACTGTTTTTATTTATGTCAGGCATATATGACCAAAAAAAATCCAACTTTAGCCATTAAATCCTTTGGGGAATTAAATTTATCTTTAACACAGCATGTTTTAAAGCATTCTAGTAAGGTTACCAATCATTCTTATTGCACACAAGTCATTTCAGTTGAAAAATGACTAAAGTAAAATAAGAATCACTAGTGTTATATCCAGAAACTAAAGTTACATGCAGGTTTAGACTGTAAATAGCTGCATTGCAATTTAGTAAAGTGACAGTGCTAGTGTTTGTTTTGGTCATCATTGAGAGATACACACCTGTAAGGGAAGAATACCTTCTTGTGTTTTCTTACCAGACTAAAAATTTATGTGTGATCAAAGAAACAACATTGCTGTTCATCAGAGACATTGTGTCTTCCACATTACACTCAGTTCCAAAGCATTTGTTATACTAATAGTGGAAACACTATTGTCTTCAGCACTTTCATTTTAAATATAACTTGTTGAAATTCATGTATTTGCCTTATTTGATCCCATTTTCATACATCCTGGTGATATCAGTATATCAACATTTGTAAATATAAAAGTCTATATCTGAAAAAGACTACAGGCATAAAACAAGATTTCTTGATTAAATCATAATATCCAAGGCTATCTACTTAGAGCCCTTTCCTGCTAGAACCCTACTCAGAACCCTTTCCTGTCACTTAGTAAGCTTTTCTTCTTTGGCTGTGATTCTTTTTGAGTCTAATAAACTGAGTTAGATTTTCCTTATAGCCCAAGAAAACGAATGACTTTTGAAGAAGTATTCTTTCCTGAAAGTCAAAACTGAAACCTGTTCCTAAAGAGTGTTACTGTTGGATGACATTTTGCTATAGATGATATTTTTCATAGTTATATAACACAAAGCAATTTTGGTAACTGAGCAGGAGACTAATTTCTGTGTCATCTGAACAAACCAGTAAACTCATTTGGTATTCCTAAAATCTTTCTTCTCCTCATAGTTTGTATCATAGTAAAGCTGTCATCATTTGTTCCTACATTATTACTATAAATATGCAATGTTTACTCTCTACACAATAAGTCTTCAAAAGATTTTGACTGCTATAGTTGTTACTGTTTCTAAGAGGGATGTTTAGTGTAAGATGTACTAAGAAAATAATCTAATAGAATAGTTATGAGTGCAGCCCTACATTTGAACTCTGGCTCCTAAATGAGTTAAATTACTTCTCATAGTCTTAGTTTGTTCATGTGTAACATGAAAAACAATGATAACACCTATCTCATAAAGTGATTATAAAAAGTTAAGGTAAAACAATAAAGTGCTGATTATTATTTGATATGGGAAGGCTTATGAGAATTTGGTACAGTAAATGTGTTCTTTTCTCCAAAAATACTAAAATAACTTGGCTTTAAATTTTTATTTTAAATAATTGGAGAATATTCTTTTAAGAGATCCCATCCATACCTAGACTTCAAATTATCTACCTTTAATGCTTTTTTTTTTTAATTTTAGTTTTGATTCTTAAATTTCTATCTTTTGTCCAGATTGACATCTCTAAACATAGCCCAAAATCACCATGTCCAGAACTGCATTCATGGTCTTCAAATCCCTACCTTGAAAAATAAAAATAAAAATCTGTTCTTTTGTCTTTCAATCCTTACCTTCTATAAATGACTTCACTATCTAATTGTAGAAACATAACAATCCTTTTTTTACCTCCCTTCCCATGTCCAGTTCATCAAGTTCCATTAATTTTACTTTACAAATATCTTAAATTCAACCACTTCTGTCCATATCCCCTGCTACCATCCCAAGCCAAGTTACTGTCATCTTTTACCTGGTCCACCACAGGAGCCACCTTTTTCCCATATCCACTTTTGCTTCTAACAATCACTTCTCCTTATCACAACCAAGGTCATCTTTTTAAAAGACACAGATCTGATTATTCCCTTCTGTTCATGAAACTTTTCAAAGACTTTGCATTTCTCCTAAAATGAAGACTTAACATCACAAACGTGGTATTCCAAGCTGAGCATGATCTGGACTTTGTCTCACTCTCCACCTTTATTATATTACATTCTTCTCTTTACTTCCTATTTCAATCACATACCCATTAAATAGGATCTTTGCCTAAATCTTTCTGTTTAGAATGAGCTTTTTCTCCCATCTCCATTTTCCCTAAGTAACTCCTAATCATTCTTCAGATCCCAGGTTAGCACTGAATTCCTCAAATCTTCCCATACTGTCATTCCTTCCCCACCAAACTGAATTATTTCCCTCTCTTCTAGGCTTTCATAGATCCCTGTGATATTTTTTATACCACTTATATAATTTTTATTATACTTATATTATTATTTGATTAGAGTCTATAAACTATGTGAGTGGAATCTATGTCTAGTTTTGCTCTCAGTTGAGTCACCTGTGCCTACAAAAATGTCTAGAACCTAATAAATATTGTCACATGAGAGAAGGAAAGTAATCACATGATTTAAAAATGGCAATATTCTAAATCTTCAGATATAAAGAAACCTTAGAAAGCATGTAATTATATATTTTTGCTTTATAGATTAGGAAACAACATACTGAGATATACCTTCCTCTAATAGAAATTTTATCTTAGAAAAAGCTTTGACTAGATCATACTGATAGAAATGAAAGGCAGGGCCAGTCTCTTGAGTAAGCAGCCACAACCTATCAACTAAGCAGTTCCATTTCCATAATTTCTATTTAATGAACCATTAGGAGTTATTGCAATTACTCTATGTCCAAATAGCT
Source organism: Canis lupus familiaris (assembly GCF_011100685.1). Classification (NCBI taxonomy): domain Eukaryota; kingdom Metazoa; phylum Chordata; class Mammalia; order Carnivora; family Canidae; genus Canis; species Canis lupus. The sequence continues at coordinate 78,768,004 of NC_049226.1, read as the reverse complement.
TTAGTAGCTAATAACTTATTTATTATGTATTCTTCAATTGCCCTATACCTTTGTGCATTCCAAAATAATTTTACACATACACATAATTTTACATATATATATTTGGATGTGTATATGCATATATGTATGAATATATGTTCTTTCCTTCCTTCCCTCAAAGATAATGAATAAAATGCAGGCTGAAGTTTGAGAGATACTATTTTATACTATAAAACTGTGAAAGAAAAGTCAGAAGACAAAATATTCATAAGGAAAAGGTGTCACAAAGTGCTTAATAACTTACAGGACAATGCAGGATGTCAAAGAGACATCACCCCATTTTAACAATGAGCAAAAGCCAGATAACCTACAAAATCATATCTTTCTTGAATAATCAGAGAGTTGAATTTGTGAAGCAACCAGGTAAAGTGAATTCCAAAGAATAACAAGCTTATCCAAAGAAATGGGGCACAGTTGTTTCATGTATAGTAAAGAATACATGGCCTCCATTAGAGTATATACAAATAAAACAAATTATGCCAACTTCTTAAAGGCCCAGTGTGGGTAAATATGACATTTTAGAATTCCTGAGAGTTCCAGGGTTTCTGCACTCACTTGCAAGCTCTTTTCCATAGACTTCTACTACATGAAAAAGTTAGAGGGCAGATCAGTAGGTGGGAGAAAGCTTCTTTTGGTTACATTCAGACATGAAATTCTACTTACTTCCTGGACACTTTTTTCATACAAAGCAAAAATCTGAAGCCACTGGGGTAAACAAGAAACTCTTACTTAGCATTCAAACAAAGATTTGCTACTTCTAGAGAAGGGGTAGACATCAAAGCCATCACTCCCCTGTAGATTAAGAACTATCATTATTAAGGAGTTGAGTCAATTTAGTTTGTAGTTTAGGACAAATATTTTTTATCTCAGTCTTTACTACACACAATGTTTAGGATTCAATTTAAAAATTACAAGACATACAAACTCAAGGAAAAACAATTTCAAAGAAGGAAGGTTATTAACAGAGCTAAACTTAGAGATGATACAGATATTGGAAAACGTATACAAGGACTATAAAATTACCATGATTAATAAGTTTAAGAATCTAGTGAAAAGGATAGATGACATTCATGAACATGTAGGGAATTTCGGAAGAGATGAAAACTATTTTAATAAGTACTCTATATTGGGTGATGGGCACTAAGGGGGACACTTGATAGGATGAGCACTAGGTGATATGCTATATGTTGACAAATTGAACTCCCCCCCAAAAAAAAAATTTTTTTAAGTATTCAATAGATATACTATGAAAAAAAAATACCACAGTCGAAGAATTCCTTTGATGGCTTATCACAGATAATACACATCTAAGGAAATAATTAGTGAACCTAAGATAGATCATTAGAAATTATCTAGAGTGGAAAACAGAGCAAAACAAAGCAGTGGTAAAAAACTGAACAGAGTACCCAAGTACTGTGGGACAATAGCAAACAGTCCAATTTATGTATAATTGGAGTCCCAGAAAGAGGAAAAAGAACTAGAGAGAGGAAAAGTTTGAAAATATAAAATTGAGTATTTTCCAAAATTAAGTAAAGACAAAATAGCACAAATTCAAGAGGACAAGAAGATAAAACAGATACCTGCCTTAAGGGACATCATTATTAAATTGCTAAAAAATAATAATAATGAAATCTTGAAGGCAGCCAGAGGAAAGAAAATATTATAAAGAAACAAAGATCAATATGGCAAACTTATCGTCCAAGTTTGAAGACAATGTACCAATACATTTAAAGTGCTGAAATAAACTATCTTCCCAGAATTCTATATCTAGGGGAATTTAAGAAGAAATAAAGAACTTCCAGTGAGCAGAAACTGAACAAATTTTATTTTTTTTTTGAACAAATTTTATACAAGAATATTAGAGGAAGTTGATCAAGCAGAGTGGGATACTCCATGGAAATTTGGACCTACACAAAAAAAGAGTAGCAAATATAAGGAAATATTGGTAAATATAGAGAAACTTTTTTCTTATTTTTAATGTCTTTATGTAAAATGGCCATGCAAAACAAGGGTCAGTTAATTACAGTCCATGCACCACATTTGATCTCTGGCCTGCTTATGTATAGCCTGTGAGTGAAGATTTTTTTTTCACATTTTTAAAGGATTATAAAAAAAAAAAAGAATATATGAAAGAAATTATATATGGCCCAAAAGCCTAAAATATTTACTACCACAACAATATCACAAAGGCTGGGGAGAATGAAATGAAAGTCTACTGCCGTAAGTTTGAACATTATATATGAAGTGATATAATGTTTGAAGGAAGATTATGGTAAGCCAAGTACATATATGTGTATATTATAAACCCTACAGCAATCGCTACATTTAAAAGGGAGGGGGGGGGGACGATTATTAAGCCTGTAATAGAAATAAAATGGAACCATAAATGAATACTCAGTTAAATAGAAAAAAACAGGGCAGCCCGGGTGGCTCAGCAGTTTGGTGCCACCTTATGCCCGGGGTGTGATCCTGGAGACCAGGGATCGAGTCCCACGTCAGGCTCCCTGCATGGGGCCTGCTTCTCCCTCTGCCTGTGTCTCTGCCTCTCTCCCTCTCTCTGTCTCTCATGAATAAATAAATAAAATCTTAAAAAAAAAAAAAAGAAAACCACATAATATAGATTGGTGGATGTGGGGGAGGGAGAAAGAAAAAACTAACTGCAAAGTGGTAAGTATGACTGTCTATGTTGGAAATCCTAAAGAATCTACAAAATTAAGTGCATTCAGCAAGTTCATAGGATACAAATTCAGTATACAAAAACCAATTATATTTCTCTGTAGTAGCAATGAAAATTTGGAACTTCAAATTTTTAAAAATACCATCTACAGTAGCACCAAAAACATGAAATAAGAGGGATAAATTTAACAAAACGTGCAAGATTTTTACAATGAAAATTACAAGATGCTGCTGAAGGAAATTAAAGAGGACCAAACTAAATAAAGAGATCTATCATATTTATTGATTGGAATTTTCAGTATTATTGTCAGATCTCCCCAGTTACCTATATAGATTTAGTGCAATTTTATTAAGAATTCCAGCAGACTTTTTAAACATAGAAATTGACTAATTTATGTGGAAAGCAGAGGAACAAAGAACAAAGTTTGGAGGGCTTACACCAGTTTATTTCAAGACTCACTAATACCAGTAATCAAGATAGTGTGGTTTTTGCGTACAGTTAGATCTACAGATGAGTGGAACAAAATAGAGTACAAAAAGAAAACCACATAAATATGGTCAATTGATAATTGACAGAGATGCCAAGTTGATTCAAATGGGGAAAGGGTAACCTTCAACAAATGATGCTGAAACAACTGGGCATCTGTATGCAAAAATAAAATGGAGAGAGGAGGGCAGAATAACTTAAACCTTGACCCGTACCTTGTACATTGTACTACAAAACTTTTCTTAAATGAATTAAGAGCTAACTAATGAATCAAGAGCTAACTATAAAATCTACAGAGGAATATGCAGAATAGAATCTCTGACCTTGTATTAGGCAAAGATTTCCTTAAAACAAAGACACTGGGACCCCTAGGTGGCTCAGCTGTTGAGCACCTGCTTTCAGCCCAGGGCGTGATCCTGGAGTCCCAGGATGGAGTCCCACATCAGGCTCCATGCATGGAGCCTGCTTCTCTCTCTCTCTCTCTCTCTCTCTCTCTCTCTCATATGAGTAAATAAAATCTTAAAAACAAAAAACAAAACAAAAAGACACTAACCATCAAAAAAATTGATGATTTGAGTTTCATCAAAATTTTTTAAAATTTGTTCTTAAAAGTGTTAAAAAAGGAAAAGCTACAGACTGAGAGAAAATCTTTTCAAACCACAGAGGTGATAAAGATTTCTATCTGGAGCATATAAAAACTCTTACAACTCAATGATAAAAAGATAAAAAACAAACTTTAAAATGGAAAACTGATTTGAACAGACATTTCATTAAAGTGGTCCTTTGGAAAATAAGCATAGGAAAAAATGTTTAACATTATTAGTCCTTAGGGAAATGTCGGTTAAAACCCACAATGAGATACCAGTACTACATCTAAAAAATGTCTGAAATGTTTTCAAACCATGATAATTCTAACTGCTGGAAAGATGTAGAGCAACTGGAACTACTATATTTTGCTGATGGAAAGGTACAAACATTTTGGAGAACATTTTGGTATTTATAAAGTCAAGCATCTATTTAACAGATGACCTAGAAATTCCACTTCTCAGTATTTACACAAAAGTTAATGAAAAACAGAAAAGGCACCATTATAGGGATAGAAATCAGATCAGTGGTTGCCAGAAGCTGGAACTAGAAGGAGGATTTTGTAGTAGAGGGCATGAGGAACTTTAGTGGTGCTGGAAATATTCTGTACCTTGATTGTGGTGGTGGTGGTATAATAATATATTTGTTAATATGTTATAACAATATATTAAAATTTATGAAACTGTGTACTTAAGGGTGAATTTTATTTGCAGTAAAAAAAAAAAAGCTACCATATATGGTAATATGAATGAATCTGGAGGACATTGTATTAAGCAAAATAAGCCAGAAACAAGAAGAAAAATATCACATGATCTTATTTACATATGGACTCTTTAAAAAAAAAGTCAAAATCATGGTAACAAAGAGTATTAGAAAGTAGAATGATAGTTACCAGAAGCTGAGCAAACTGGAGAAAGAGAAAATTTGTACCCTTGATCAAAGAGTACAAACTCATTTCAAGGGAACAAACTTTCAATTATAAGAGGAATAAGTTCTGAAGACCTAATATACAGCATTGTGACTGTAGTTAATAATAATGTATCATGTGCTTGAAATTTGCTAAAAGAGTAGCTATCAAGTGTTTTCACCACAAATGCACACACAAACACACACCTGCAATAACTATGGTTGGTGATAAATATGTTAATTTGATTGTGGTAATCATTTCATAATGTATTTAGATATCAAAACATGTACACTTTAAATAATTTTTATTTGTCAAAAATAAAAATTGGAAAAATATGAATTTACAGTATATGTCTCATTAAAGCTGATTTTTAAACTAAAAAACTATATAAGATTATAACATTGGCCAAAAACTTTATATAAAATATCGACTATTGAAATTTTGAATGTCATCATCAGAGTAAGAAACCATGCTGTATAATCTCTATAAATTTGAGTACTCTTTTTCAACTCTCACCTCTAAGATGCTATCACCTCAAATATTATAAGAGTCTCATATATAGGTTTTGCTTTTATAATTTTATGTAATCTGTATTATGATTGTAGATATCTTTATGGCTCAGTGATAATTGCTATTTCTAACCCCAAATGTGACAGTTTCCCTTTTGATAGACTATTTAATACTTTAAGAATTGATATCCCTGGGTCACGTAGGTGGCTCAGTGGGTTAAGTGTCTGCCTTCAGCTCAAGTCATGATCCCAGGGTGCTGGGATCGAGCCCCGAGTTGGGCTCCCTGCTCAGCGAGGAGTTTGCTTCTCCTCCTCCCTATCCCTCTGCCCCTCTCCCTGCTCATTCTCTCTCTCCTGCTTACTTTCTCTTTCTCAAATAAGTAATGTTAAAAAAAAAAAGAAGAAGAATTTGTATCCCTGAACCACTGTGACAAGTGGGTCATATTATATCTATTTAGGTAATAGGAGTTTCTATCACATTTCAAATGTTTAATAACTGTACTTAATTATAACAATAATATTTATTGAGCATTTCAATGTTTTAAACACTTCTTTATTCTTCTATATCCTTGTTGGCCTTTATTCTACTTACTCTATATATTCAGATAAGAATGTGGTAATCAGTTTATACTTGCAGATTTGTCTCTTTTTTCCTCTCAGGCCTATCAATTTTTTGGTCCTATATTTTGGAGCTCTGTTATTAAGTACACATACATTTAGAATGTATATGTCTTCTTGATAAATTTTCCTTTTTATCATTATGAAATGGCCCTCTTTGTCTATAATATTCTTTATAATATTCTTTACCCAGTTGACATTTTGTCTGATAATTAATATAGCCATGCCACTATTCTCATGATTTGTTTATGAATGTTAAATATTTCCCCATCCTTTTACTTTTAACCTGTATCTTTGTATTTAAACTAGGTTTGTTGCACACAGCATATGGTTAGATTTTGTTTTTTTTATTCATTCTGACAATCTCTGACTTTTAATTGTTTAGCCATTTGCATTTAATTTCACATTATATTCATTTTATATTACCAATAGTTGATTTGAATCAACTATCTTGTAATTTATTTTTTCTTTGTCTCATGTTTCCTTTTTTTTTTCTACCTTGTTTTTAATTACTTGAATATTTGTATTTTACCTCCTCTGTTGTCTTGTTAGCCAAACTTGTATGTTTAATATTTTTAGTGATTGCTCTAGGGTTACGTAACACATTTTAACTTCTTACAATCTACTGTGAAATAATAGTTTGCCTTGTCCTGTATAATAGAACTATTTTACAATATTATACTTTTATTTCCCATTCCTAAACTTTGTGCTACTGTTCTCAAAAATTTTACTTTTATATAGTTACTAGCCCCACAATACAATGACAGTATATTTGCTTCAAACGAGGGATCAGCAAGCATTTTCTCTAAAGGTACAGATAGTAAATATTATTGGCTTAGTAAGCCATATGTTTGTAACTACTGAAATCAGCCATCAGCCATACATAATGCATAAAAAAATGAGTTTGGCTATTTTTCACTGAAACTTTATTTTTCCAAAACAGGGACCAATCTGATTCTTGGGGCTATAGTTTGCTATTGTTCTAAATAATTATCTTATAAATCTGAGATTTAAAAATAAAATAATTTTTATATTTATTTACACTTTAAACTTTCTTTTGCTCTCCATTTTCTTCCATAGGTACGTATTTCCATCTGTTGTCATTTTTCTTCTCCTGAAGAACCTTAACTATTTTTGTTGTTGTTGTTTTTAGTTTAGGTCTTCTGGGAATTGAATTCCTTAACTTTTGTTTATCTGCAAATGTTTTTATTTCACTTTCACATGTAAAGGTTATTTTTGGTGGATATAGAATTCCACGTTTACAGTTTTCCCCACCCCCTACCCCATAGCACATTAAAGATATTCCTTTGTGTGTGTGTAGCTTCATTGATTTTGAAGAGAAATCAGGAGTTGTTGCTTTTTCTATCTACTTTTCTGTAATATATCTTTTTTCCTCTAGCTACTTTTAAGATTTTCTTATTATTGCTATTTTCAACAACTCAATTACGTTTTCCCTTGGTATGGTTTTCTTTGGGTTAATCTTGCTTAAATTTATTGAACTTCTTAATAAATCTGTGACTTTGCACTTTTCACCAACTATGGATATTTTTCAACTAGTACTCCAACAAATATATTTTTATGCCTCTCTTCATTTTCCAGGAATTCTAATTGCACATATGTTAGATCAGTCGCTATTGTCCTGCATGTCATTGAGGTTCAGATCATTTTTTTCTCTTTTCTATTTTCTTTTTGTGCATTAGTTTTGATAGTTTTTACTGCTGTGTCCTTAGGTGCTCCCCTTTTAAGCCCATCTAGTGTATTTTTCATTTTGAATAATACATCGTTCTAGATCTAGAATCTTTTTAGAGGTGGGTTCAGAGGAGAGGGAAAGAGAGGATCCTAAGCAGGCTCCGTGCATGGAGCCCAACATGAGGCTCAATCTCAGGACCCTGAGATCATGACCTGAGCTGAAATCAAGAGTTGGATGCTTAACTGACTGACCCATGTGCCCCTATTTGGTTATTATTTCTATCTTCCATTTCTTTCCTCATTATGTTCATGTATTTTCTTTAAGTCTTTGTACGCATTAATAATAGTTGTTTAAAGTTCATGTATTGCCATCATCTGTTTTGTTTCTAGGTTTTCTTATACTCACTGACTTTTTCAACTAGGTGTTGAGTCACATTTTCCTGCTTCTTTACATATCTCGTGGTTTTTGTTGTTTTTGGTTTTTTTTTTAATTGAATGAGTATTATGGTAGGGTCTAGATTTTTTTGTCTTCTATTAAAGTGTGTTAAACATATATTATCAGGCAGCTAGATTACATATGGATTAGTTTGATGCTTTTGAGGCTTGTTTTTAAAGGCTGTTTTAGTCAGTCTAAAGTAGTCTTCATTCAACAGTTAAGTTAGCCCTACTATTACCTTAAGACATGATCCTTTGCTGAACATGCTACATAGTCAACAAGTCTCTCTATGCTAGCTGGTCAGAATTTTGATGTCTTCCAATCTTATATGAGCTCTGAAAGTTATTAAATTTAGTTTCCTGGTAGTTCTTCTCCTGGTCCTATGAAGTTTCACCCTACACATAATCAACTTAGTATTTTGTCAAAGACTCTAGGAAAAAAGTGCCAGAGTCCCCCTGTGATTCTCTAATAGATTTCAGAAGTCTGGGGATCCCTGGGTGGCGCAGCGGTTTGGCGCCTGCCTTTGGCCCAGGGCACGATCCTGAAGACCTGGGATCGAATCCCACGTCGGGCTCCCTGCATGGAGCCTGCTTCTCCCACTGCCTATGTCTCTGCCTCTCTCTCTCTCTGTGTGTGTGACTATCATAAATAAATAAAAATTTATAAAAAAAAAAAGAAGTCTGTAAATATAAAACTACTATATAATCATACCAGAGCCCATGAGTTCAAAACTATCCTATTAACTATTACACAAAGATGATATTTGCCTTTCTATTCTCATTGAGTCATTAGTATATGATGGATTTTTCAGAGTCTACATGATATAAAGTACTGAAACAAATTGAACTCAGGAGTAGATTTGAAAACCCAAATGTCTTCTGTTAAACCAGAAAATTAAAAATCACAAAAAAAGAAGAAAAAAGTGAACCAATGCTACTCTCTTCTTGTAATTTTTGTTTTCACAAATTAGTTATTTCTCATAGAAATACATCATATATGGCTTTTATGTGTTTTATTTATTTATTTATTTATTATTCATGAGAGACACAAATAGGCACAGACACAGGCAGAGGGAGAAGCAGGCTCCATGCAGGGAGCCCGATGTGGGACTTGATCCTGGGTCTCCAGGATCACTCCCTGGGCCAAAGGCAGCACTAAACCACTGAGCCACCAAGGCTGCCCGGCTTTTATGTTTATATGAATTAATAAATATTACAAATATTTCAGAAATTTACATTTTAATTTTTAATAAACTAAATATTAATAGATATAATCCATCTAAATAAAATCTCTGAGGTCCTCAATTTTTAAGAGTTTAAGAGCGTTAAAGAGGCTCTGAGACCAAAAAGTTAGAGAACCATTGCTCTAGGGAATAACTACGCAGCTTTTTGGATTTCTTCTTCATTGAATCACCCTCTTCTTGGGTACCCGGAAAAAATCCAGGTGCTTTGGCTACTCTAAACTTTTTTTCTGTTTCCTCAACTACATGAAACTGTCAGGCTTTGCTTATTGGTTCCTCTTCCTGAGCCTTTGGTCTGGAAAGTGCCTCCAGACAGAACGTTGGGGTGATTGTGGGGCTTACCTTATTTATTTCCTATATTTTGTCCAGTTTATCTGTAATCACCCCCAGCTTTCTGTGTGGAGGCACTTTCCAGACCACAACCTGGGCGGGGAAAGCAGAATATGAACATATAACGCAAATCTGATACTAGTAACTCCATTGGTTATCCAAGGAAATTGTTAAATGCTTTTAGATGAACCATCTGATTTAATTCTCACAAGAACACTACTAGTGGGAATCATCATTTTTCCCCCTTTTAATAGAACAGAAAAGGAAGTTTTATGAAAACAGGTTGTGGTTCAGCCAGATCCTGAGCCCTGGTAGTCAGATTTCAAAGACTTAAACTCTACACTGCAGTGCCTTCCATTGATTAAACTATTATTTATCAAGTGCATATTATATGCTAGGCACAGTCAAAACACTGGGGAACACAGCAGTAAACAAAATAGACAAAATTTTTGTCCTTGTCAGTTAATATCCTAGTAAGGAGAAATGAGTAAATTAGATAAATAAATTATATTTCTGTTAGATAACTATTCTGGAGAAAAAGAAAGCAATAAAGGGGAATATGGAACAATGCTGAGATGGAACAATGTCTATTTAAGATAGGGTATGAAGAAAAGGCTTCAGGAGAAGATGATGTTAAAGGAGATGAAGAAAAAATCCTAATAATTAGTGATATACCAAGAGGAGGGCATGGCTCTGTCAGAGCTATGAGGTAAGAGTTGGAAGCAACTTTGAGGAGGCCAGCGTGCAGAGTAGAGCATGCAAGGTAGAGAGCAGTTGTCGGTGAGATCTTTGATGTAATGTAGGACTAGATTGTATAGAGCCTTGTAAAATCTTTGGTTTTCACTCTGAATGAGATGAGACTACACTAGAAGTTCTTAAGCAGAGCAGTGGCACAGACAGATTTCTATGGCTGTTATGCTAAAAAATACACCATAGAAAGGCAAGAATGAGAACAAGGAGTCCACTTTGGAGGCTTTTGCAATAATTGAGGTAAACTCTGATAACAACAATGGAGATACCAAAAAGTGGCTCGTTTTTTTCTTCACAAGAATAACAGTAGCAATAATAATCATCTATATGGTAGTTAAATTATTTTTTTTGTCATTTGTATTAAATTCCTTAAAATATACTTTTCTTCATCATATATCATGTGTCAATAATTAAGGTAGTTTTTTAAATCCTCTATGTCAGGTGTTCTTTTTCTCTATCTTAATATTTTACAGATTTGATGTATTTAAAAATAAATGGCCATACACACATGCACACGCACGCAGAAGTTTGATTACACTGTCATACACAAACAGTTAATCATATGCTGGTGCTCACTTTACACATAGGCCATTTGGCTTATCCACGCACCTCTTGGAATCTATTGTTTGCAAACATTGCCTGAGGATCCATATCTTTCTCTGAGGATTAACTCTATAGAACACAGCTTGTCCCTTCTTACCATGTGTACATGAGAATTAACTGCCTTATATAGCCTTCTCTGAGACCTACTGGGAATGAGACGCGTCCTTCTGTTTCAGTTTACAGAGAGAAACCTGACATTGCCGGTCATTCTTTAGAGACAATAGCTTTATCCTGATACTTAATTTTTCCTAGGGACAAACAAGCAAGTACAGCCTTTCTTTAAAGGGCCAAATGAGAAACAAAAACAACAACAAAAAAAAAAAAAAAGAAAGAAAAATATCTAAGGTCTTCAGTTATCTATGGACATTTGGCTTATCTAGTTGTTAACAACTGTCTTTGAGAGCTCATAACAGCCCCAAGAATTAGAGGTTTAGTTTGTGCTTTTTATTTTCACAGAAGTGAGTTTATCTTCATCAGATTGAGTTGAAAACCTTTAAGACTCAAGAAATTGATTCTCAAACCTACTAATTTACTATCTTCATTAACACATCTCCTTTTATAATGGATCTTTACACCTTGGGTCCAAGATGGTAAAAGAGCTGGTTTTCAGTCCTGTTAACATCCTGGGTTTATTTTTCTGTACTACGCACAAATATATATCAGTTACCCTTTGGAACTGTGGTTCTATAATGCGAAAATACAGAAACTGAGTCCTAATAAATTCCTTCAGAGTGGCACCAAATAGCAACAACTTTTAGCTGCTATTTTCTGCAATAGAATTTTGATTTATAAAATTATTGGAAGAGATCTTAACATTGAAGCTTATTATTGTTTGCATCACAAAGTAGGACCATCCTAATCTTTGATTTTTTTCTAAAGCTGTTAGATTTTGCTCTGTTAAATTTTGCATTGATTAAATGTACTTAATCATACTTACTTTTTCCCCATTGAAAATCAAAGAAGATTATAGATAACATCTATAATGCAAGATTGTCATACTAAAAATATCCTAGTAGTTTGACTCCTCCTACCAATAGAATTGAAGAACACACTGTGCTATGTTGTCAATCCAGAAAACATCCCAGTTTCCCTTTAATAACATATTATAAATTTAACATACCTTTATGTGTTTGAATTGCTTTAAAACCTATTTTTTTTCCTTCAGATAGCAATTTCTGAAACTTTTCCTTTCTTACATCAAGTAATCCTCAGTTTCATTTCATCATGTGTGTTCTAGGTTTACCACTTTTAAGCTTCAAGAGATGCCCCTAGTTCTAGGATTTCGTAAATCAGCTTTCATCCTGTCCAGAACCTTTATTATTCTCAGTTCTCCAGACTGAAGCATCCTAATCATTTCAAGTGTGTCTCCCAATTCACTAGCCCCATTGACTTTAGTGACATTCAGTGTTGTATCTTTTTTTAAAGATTTTACTTACTTGAGAGAGGAGAGAAACAGATCAAACAAAAGCAAAAAGCAAGGGGCAGAGGGAGAGGGAGAAGCACTCTCCACGGAGCAGGGAGCCCAATGTGGGGCTCTATCCCAGGACCCAGAGATCATGACCTGAGCCAAAGGCTTAACCAATGCTTAACCAACTGAGACACTCAGGAACCCCTAATGTATTTTTAAGGTTTCAGGTCTACGCATAGAATATCAAGCATGAGTGTACCCTACTTCCATATAAGAAGCTGCTTTGTGGATTCATTCTCATATAGCATGCCTTTTCAATGCTTCCAGCATTTTATTTTTAATTACGATTTTGGCTACTGCAACACACTGAACCAAACTCTTCAGGGAACACTTAAGAAAAGCACTCATTAACATAATGGATTATTTTTTGGCTTCTTAAGGTTGACTCACCTTAATTAGTTAATTATTTCTCTGTTTTGTTTCTGGTATTCATTTTTTGTGTCTTTGGCCTGTAGATTGCTTTCTGACAGAGTTAACTTTGAATTTTTACATTTTTATTTTAAGCACTTGAGCTAATTTTTGTGAGAGAGAGAATACACTTGCGCACGAGCACAAGAGGAGGGGAGGGAGAGAGAGAGAGAGAGAAAACAGACTCCACACACAGTGCAGAGCTGGAGGGGGGCTTGATCTCAAGACCTCAGATTATGACCTAAGGCGAAATCAAGAGTCAGACAAGAGTCAGATGCTTTACTGACTCAGCCACCTATGTGCCTTGCAATTGAGCTAATTCTTTACAAGACATTTAAAATAGTATTCTAACTATAAATACACTCATTCGTACCTTATACAAAATAAATTGAATATCCTTGATATCTCCCATCTTAGGATAACTTTAGAAGGGAAAATTGCAGAGAACAGTGGCTTCTGTTGTTTTATAGAGTGATTTGCCTTAATATATGGATATCTTTATTTCTACTCAAAAGATAAAGTTATTCCCAACTACTAACCGAACATTATTATCTTTAGTACTTACAATACCAACTAGTGTTCATTTTATCCTCTATATCACTCATTTTTATTATACTAGCAGTGCCAAATTTTGAGACACAAGTAGCTGCCTTTCTGTATTGGTGAGAATTGGAGGAATGAGGAAACTTATATACCAAAAATAGTTGTTATTCTTTTTCGTGAAGAAGCCTCTGAATCATGCTCTAGAAAAAAAACATCTGAATATATTCAAATGGATTTTCTCTCTGTGATTTAATTTAATAGGAATTGCTATACTTAAAAAATGGTGGTAAGGGGCACTTGGGTGGTGCAATCATTTAAGTGTCTGACTCTTGATTTTGGCTCGGGTCATTATCTCAGGGTCGTGAGATCAAGTCCCATGTGGACCTCTGCACTGAGCTGGGAGTCTGCTTAAGATTCTGTGTCCCTCTCCCTTTGCTTCTCCTCTCCCATGCTCACTCACTCACTCTGCTCTTGCTCTCTCTCAAATAAATAAATAAATATTTTTTAAAACTGGTGTGGAGGGGGATCCCTGGGTGGCGCAGCAGTTTGGCACCTGCCTTTGGCCCAGGGCGTGATCCTGGAGACCCGGGATCGAATCCCATGTCGGGCTACCGGTGCGTGGAGCCTGCTTCTCCCTCTGCCTGTGTCTCTGCCTCTCTCTCTCTCTCTCTGTGACTATCATAAAAAATAAAAAATAAAAAAAATAAAAAAAATAAAAATTGGTGTGGAGGGCAGCCCAGGTGGCTCAGCAGTTTAGCGCCTGCCTTCAGCCCAGGGTGTGATCCTGGAGACCCGGGATCGAGTCCCACATCGGGCTCCCTGCATGGAGCCTGCTTCTCCCTCTCTGCCTGTGTCTCTGCCTCTCTCCCTCTCTCTCTCTCTCTCTCTCTCTCTCTGTGTCTCTCATAAATAAATAAAATCCTTAAAAAAAACTGGTGTGGTTATGGGCAGGAGCATCAGTGGTTTGATTTTTACAAACTACCTAGTGCTTTTGCTTCTGAATAGGCACGAAGGATTTGATACATAATTTTATTTGACTCACAGTGTGTATGCTGCTCAATTTACAGAGAGCAACTGGAACTTCAAGTTCAATTATGTAGAAATCAAATGACTGTTTAAATTTGAAGGCAGAGAACAGAAAGGACTAGAATTCCAAATTAGTATATCTAGAATATATAGATGCTTATTACTTTCACAAAATCAAGAAGAAATGACTTCCTCTGGCATTTAAAATTGTAAACACTTTTAGGGTCTTGATCAGTCATTTTCATAAAAGAATGAAAAAGATTCCATCCTCCCAGCTAGTTAGTGCATGAAAGAAAGCCTTATCACCAGTTTATCATAGAAAGAGCCAGCATTTCACTGATAGTATCCTATCATCTCAAACTCTGGAGTGACTTTGGATAGGCAGATTATATTCTTCATTTCTCTCAGAGAATATATAAAGTTTTATCCACTTACAGCTTTTATCTTTCTTCACAAAACCATTTTCCAAACTGCGTTGAAATATAACTTTATGAGGAAAAGAATTCACAATTCCTAACTGAGGAATGATTTTGTGGACAGAAAACTTCAGAATTCTAATTTTTAAAAGGGATTGGAGAAAGAAGTGATGCTATGGAGAGAATATTGATCTAAGAAATAGGAGGCCCAACTTTTAATCCTGATCCTGTTGTTAAGTAGCTGTGTGAACGAATGAATCACTTAACCATCTTTTTAGCTCAGTTACCCCCTCTCTGAACTAAAGGGATTAGATAAAGTGATCTGATCTCTAATGTATAATTCTGTAAGGAAGGGATGGATCTCTTTCTTCAAAATTCCATAGCCTCATTTAATGGGAAAAAAGAAAAATATAAAGTAAGTTGTGTGGGTATGTGGATCTAATAGTATTTAAGATTATATTTATTTATTTGACAGAGTAAGAGAGAGCTCAAAGCAGGGGAGCTACAGGCAGAGGGAGAGGGAGAAGCTGACTCCCCTCAGAGCAGAAAACCTGATGCAGGGCTCAATCTCAGGACCCTGAGATCATCACTTGAGCCAAAGGCAGACACTTAACTGGCTGAGCCACCCAGGTGCCCCTAAATCT
Organism: Canis lupus familiaris; assembly: GCF_011100685.1. Taxonomy (NCBI): domain Eukaryota; kingdom Metazoa; phylum Chordata; class Mammalia; order Carnivora; family Canidae; genus Canis; species Canis lupus. The sequence goes on along the minus strand of NC_049226.1, from coordinate 78,752,630 downwards.
AATATCTGCTAATTTGTAACTGTATCCATAAAGTCCTTGTCCAGGAGCTCTGTGTGCTTTGCATCTTTTCCCCTATATTATATAGTGGGGAAAGGATCAAACCAGAAGAATACATTTTGTTCACTGAAGGCTTTTAACAAATACAACAGCTTGGGATGGTGTGACATTGTTGGTTATTGTGTCCTAGTCTAGAAATTCATAGCTAACTTAGGGATTTTATAAAGCATTTGCACTCCCCATTCTTTATCAATCACTGACAGACTCATTGTTTTATAATGTACTTCTCAGCAAGCTGTTTGCGACTCATCGCCTGCCTTGCTTTATAGTCTATAAATATTTAATTCTTTAATAAACTGCTTATATGTAATATAAAATGACTGATGCTGTTCTCTCTTCCCTCTTTTAATAGTGCTACTATTTGCAAAACAATTCTTATTTTTTTTTCTAAATAGCAATATGTTTCATAAATGTTTGACTTTCCTTTTTCTAAGTAGCAATTTATTCTGGGAGGTTGGTAGAATGACAGGCAGAGAAACAGCCCCTTGCCTCCTGGGAGTCCAGTATAACTCTTCCCTTACCCTCACACCTACCAAGCTGCAAATTGATGAGGTAAAGAATATGGGACTTCGGAATTGTAACAGAGAGCAATCACCTGTCTCTCTACAGACCAAGTGTGCAAAATAGCCTTTAAATCTGTAGACTAAATGTATGCTTACAATGAGCAAATACGGTTCCCTCTTTGCTTTGACATCCTTTGTCTAGGGGAATCATAAAAGATAGTCAGGGATAATATACCAACACCTTAGTGTTCTTGTCTTCTTTATAACTGTGTACTTTATTTTTGAATGTTGGCTGATTTGCTTTCTATGCCATGAAATGACTTTTAATATTTAATGACTCGTTTTTTTAAATTGGATAAGTCAGACATTTATTGAGTGCATATTGTGTGCCCTGCACAGCTGTTAGGATGTTTTCAAGTAAGCTACTATTATTCTTCCTTGATATTTCAATATAATTTATGAACCCCTAAAAATTGTGAACTCCTTTGGGGGAGGGCAGAGAGGGTGAATTGGGAATGCCTAAACAAATAATGTTTCATTGGTGCCTACCGGTAATCATATACATGCATTATCCCATGGCATTAACTCAGTTCTACATTTCTTTCACACACTGCCTTCACTTAAGTATGTATATGTGTGTGTGTGTGTGTGTGTGTGTGTGTATTTTTTTCTACTAGAACTTAGTATATTTAATCTGGAAAAGCATGAGACGAATGAGGGTAGAACATTTGCTTACAAGTTAAAAAAAAAATCTGGTTAAATGCTACTTCCACCATGTATTAGCTATTACTTTAGGCTTTTCACCTGATCTTTCATATCTGCAATATGAGTATAATAAAAATATATCGTTTATATGAACACCTATATAATGGACCTTCAAATAATGTTAATTCTCTGTCAAAATGTAAAGAAAACATCAAGACAAAATCAAAACAAGTGTTGATGCAAAGATGGCATTAATTTTATACAAATAGGACATAGAATTTCAGTTGTTTATATAATGATGGGTTTTTTTCAGCAACAAATACTTTAAATTGATGCTCCCTGTTTAATTGACAACACACATTTATGAGAAGACTTATTAGGGTCTCTTACTGTGGAACAGAGCTTTTTTAAACAAAATTTGTGTAGGTCAAGCTTTTATCCTTGTTTCATAATCCATATGATAGATCTAAGTGAGATAATTTGCTTATACAAGTCAGATTATTCCAGCCTCATGTTCCATGCACCCTGCCTCATTTTATATACTCTTCCTTATTTCACAAATATTATTCCATTTTCTTTTTTCATTCATTCAACATTGACATCATCACACATGTGCTTCCATTTTACACTTTCTAAAACAGAATTACCTATGATACTATCAGTATAACTTTCTATCCTATTGAAACATCATAAATTCAAACCTGTGTGGGTGTCATATCAGATTCCCTAATGAGTTCCATTTCCCCTGGTTGTAGTATCTAATTTGCTTCTGAATCCGATTTTACTTCTAACTCTCTTCCTGACTTGATCTATATTTGAGCAATCATTGTCTCATATCTAATTATTTCCTTTGCATATTCAGTTTTATTGGAATGTTATAAAGGTCAGTGAGAAAGAATAGATAATTTGAATAATAATAGTAACTATTATTATCTTTATTATTAATGATTGAGTTCCTACTGTATACTAGGTATTGCTTTAGGATATATAACATTTTTCCCTTAATCTTACTCAAATAAGTTAGAATTTAAAGTTCACAGATGAGAAAAATAGAGCATATGTAAGTTAAGTAACTTGCTCAAGGACGGACACATAGCTAGTAAGTAAATAAAACTAGGATTCTAACATAGGTCTTAATGACTCCAAAGCCTGTGGCTGGCCATATTGCCTTTTGAGAATCTCAGCAAAACAAGTGCTGTTTTCATATTGTAAAATGATAGACATAGTTTCTTTTTTCATTTTAAAAGTGTCATTATTCAAAGAACAAAAATTTAGTGTCAGTTTGTATTCACGTGATACCTTTCTTTTAAAAGAAATAGTGTGTTTGAAAGTTCTTTGTACATTATAAAATCCTAGATAAGTATAAGGTATAATTATAATAGTAGTAATTAATTTGAAGCACCTTTATAAATCCTTATCAATAAGTATGGATTTTTATCCCAAATATAGGTATATTTTACTCTGTATAACAAACCTTTTCCTAAAAAATTATAAATAATTTTTTAAATTCTAAAAATACAATACTATTTTAATGTATAAAAGAACTTAATATTTCTGGGTGAAACCTATATCAAAGTGAAGAATTAGTCTGTAATGTGACTAATTCCTTAATTATATGCTTTTAATCTTACATTTTTTAGTATTAAAAGTTTTTAAATAAGATTATCTTAAATAGTGTTGACAACACCTAGAATCTCTTAAAATAATTGCCAAAAAGACCATGGGAAAGCTACTAACATATTTTTGAGGTCAGAAATCATCATAATTATAGCTACACATTACAGAATTCCTAGCTTTATGTTAATCCATAGCGTAAAGTATTATTTCAACACTTTGATGGCCACTAAAATATCGACAACCAGACATATTTTATTAGGGGAAAAAAAATTAAGTCCCTGTCTATAAATCAGTTCAAATATTTCATGTATGCTGTGAACACATATACAAACAATGCTTAGATTTGAAAGATATTATGAGAAGCCAGATGATTTCTTTATTACCTCTCATACATTTTCAGAAAACACAACAGCTAATTCTATTAAAACAGTATTTTAAATTTTTTTTCTGAAAACCCAATAAAAATTTCAAATCTTTTAACTAATTAATTCTCCATGTAGGACATCCATTACTTCACAAGACTAAATTCTTTATGCTCCATTCATTAATTATTTACTTTAACCTTCTGAAAATACTATTTCTGTTTTCTGCAAAGTTATGAAAGATATATGTTATCTATGTATCTATTTGCGCACATAAAGAGGCACATAAAAGCATGGTGATAATGAGTTGAAAGCCATATTTTTAATCCCTAAATTGGCCAGTTGATTGTAATCTCTCCATGATCACAAACTACATTCCTAACTTTAGACATAGCATTCATTAATGGCTATTATGTCAGTAGGGGACAAAATTTGAGTGGAAACATGGTAGAAAGCATCTGGGTAAGCATAAAAATAGGTATCAGAAGTAAGTATAAAAATAGGTATTGTTGGGATGCCTGGGTGGCTCAGCAGTTGAGCGTCTGCCTTTGGCCCAGGGCATGATCCCAGGATCCAGGATCAAGTCCCACATCAGGCTTCTTGCGGGAGCCTGCTTCTCCCTCAACCTGTGTCTCTGCCTCTCTCTCTCTCTCTCTCTCTCTCTCTGTCTCATGAATAAATAGATAAAATCTTTTTTAAAAATAGGTATCGTTATGGTAGATATTCTACAATTTACTTAGCCAAGTAAAGATTATATATCTAGCAATCTTGATTCAGATCCTGAAAAAAGTACAAGTTCATGATATAATGATCATATAGAGTCAACTATTCAAATGCATGCTCAAAGTTTCATCGTATTACAAGTAGAATTTCTGATAGATTCCTGGTTTACCTTACTGATAATTCACATCCTCAGTAGATGGAAAAAATGATAAGGAGACTGATTATATGAGCCTAATTTTGATCAACAAGTGAGAACTTCTCAGAGAGGTATTAAAAAAAAAAAAAAAAAGAACCGTGGAAGAAAGTAGTCATTTAATCTTAGAGCTTAAAATATCCAGAAATGAGGAATATTGGACATAATCAGATGCCTTACAGCTACCTGTCTAATAAGTTAGACCCTTTAATTAAAATTAAATAAAATTAAATATTTTATTCAGTTTTTCATTTGTACTAGCTAGTGTCTACCCTATTAGACATCACATTTCCATCACTGCAGAAAGTTCTTTTGGACAATGTTATCCTGGACTTCAGAAAGACAGATTTTTAAATATAATATTAAGGGTAAATATAACCTCAGGGACATCATCTCTAAAACGATAACCCAAGAGGGATCCCTGGGTGGCGCAGTGGTTTGGCGCCTGCCTTTGGCCCAGGGCGCGATCCTGGAGACCCGGGATCGAATCCCACATCGGGCTCCCAGTGCATGGAGCCTGCTTCTCCCTCTGCCTGTGTCTCTGCCTCTCTCTCTCTCTCTCTCTCTGTGACTATCATAAATAAAAAACTTAAAAAAAAAAGACGCCTGAACCTGAGCTCCAGGTCCATTAAAAAAAAAAAAAAAAAAAAAAGATAACCCAAGAAAAATAGGAGGACCTTCAAAATAACACTAAAATTGCATCTAACACATATCACATTATATTGTAATTGACTTATTGTATATTACATACCAATCTTTAAGGCACAACTGTGTCTTTCTGTTTCACTGAGTTTGAGACATATTAAGTACATTACTGGGAACTTAGTAACTGATAAATAAAATTAAAATCTGGCAGAGAAAGGGCAAGGAGGATAAGGTGAAGAAGAACAATGCAATTTCTAAGGATCTATTTGATCAATTTTAGATATAAATGAATATAGAAGATATAAAGAAGAACATAGAAGAGAGAATTTTTGAGCTGTTTTTAGGGAAAAGTAAAAGATAGACTTGCTGCAGAATTTTGATGTTCTGTTAAGAAATTACTAAAAGAATAGGAGGGACTGAGGGAGAGAAAGAATGAATTATTCTTCTTTTTTTTTTTCCTCTATCAATAAGAATGAGCTTCAAATAAAAAAAGACAAGAATAAGATTTGTGGGTAAGGGTTTTTAGCCCAAGATTGGGCAGAGATTAAAAGAAAACAACTAACTGTTGGAATTCAAGTGTCCTATCCCAGATATATTACTTTCAAAGGTACTATGATATTTTGCAGTAAGCTTATGAAACTACGTCTGCAGTTGCCTTGAGGAATCACACGTTTTTTAAGAAAATATACAGATTGGGAGATGTGCCAAAAGCCTGAATAAGAGGAAAAAAGTCATTCCCAATGTTTAAAAGTATTACATTTTAATTGTGAAATCAGGTATGTACGTTATTTTTTTTGTAAATTCTTAAAAAAGGGACTTTTGATTACTAGGAATGAACACAAGTTCACAAAGAACAAATATCCTCACTTCCTTTTCTGATGGCATTATTTCAAAAGAATTCTATAATCAGAGTATATCTCAAACTTTCAGTTTTCCTTATTTAAGATAAGATGCTAAGAAGTAGATCAGAAAGCTACTGAAAGCTAAATAGAGTTTTCATCATTCTTACAGTGCTAGGAAGACAAAAATTGGAGTTCAAGAGCTGTCAAGGAAATGGGACCTAGGAGATGAGGTGAACCAGATATAATCTGAGCTTTACAAAGACTACAATCGAGCTTTAAATCAACCTATTCACTTAACTAGATTGAGATGATCTCCCCTTGTTCTGCCATTTTCTTCAGAAGAGGATATCATCACCCAGAGCCTGTAAAATTTTCACACACAATATCTGGCATCAATTTAATACTGTCCAGGAATGTATATCAAGAATTAGAACCAAAAGAAGTGGGAGGAAGAAAGCAGACAATAAAAACAGACTCACAGAAAACCAAATATTGGAGTTATCAGAAATAGCTATTTACCTCCATAATGATAACATTTTAGAGAACAAAAGAACTGCAACTCACAAAAAAGAATCAAACATATTCTAGAACTGAAAAAAAACACAATAACTGAAATTAAGGCACCAATAATTAGATTTAATACCAGATAGGAAACAGATGAAGAGAAGACTGTTGTATGATAGAGCAGTAAAAAAATATTCAAGCCAAAGTGTAAAGAGATTTTTAAAAATGAAAAATAAACAGTATAAGATACATATGAAAGATACTAAAAAAGTCTAATGTGTAATTGGAATCCTACAAAGAAAAGAGAGATTGTAGTAAAAGCAATGTTTACACCGATAAGAACCAACAATTTCCAGAAGGGAGAAAAGATATCAAGCCACAGGTAGTCCAAGCATGATAAATACAAAGAAAAGCACACCAAGGCACACCAATAAAACTGAAAATAAAAGAAGATAAAGAAAGACATATTATTTTATAGATGCAACAATAAGACTGACGGCTGACTTCTCAACAGAAATGATGGAGACCCAAAACCTATGGAATGACATCTTTTAAATGCTGAAAGATCTGCCAATCTAGAATTCTATATTCAATTAAAATATCCTTCAAAACTGAAGATGAATTAACTTTATAGACAAACAAGAATGGAGAGAACTTATGAGCAGCAGACCTGCTCCCCAAAACCAGAGGGAGTTCTTTAGCTAGAAGAAAAGCAGTCCCAGAAGGGAACATGGACAGGTAGGAATGAACAAAGAACAATGCCCAAGGTATATATGTTGGTAAGTCTAAATGAATTTTGACTACACAATAAAAAAATTAAAATATGTGAGATTTAAAATACATGAGCAATTAAAACACATGTTAACATAAACATAAAAGATGAAGAGGGTTAAAAAATGAGACTAATGTATTACTAATTATCTAAAAGACAAACGGAATAAGAAAAAAATATTTTATTAATCCAAAGGAACACAAAAGAGGAGTGAAAGAACATGAGTCAGGTGGAACAAACAGGAAACATAATAAGTTGATATGTATATAATTTAAGGTATATCCATAATTACATTAAATATAAGTGGACTCAATTCTGTTAAAAGACAAAATTGTTAGATTGAATAAAAGATAATAGCATGACACAAAGAGAAGTTGAATCACTATGTTGTACACCTGAAATTAACATTATATGTGAACTAAACTCAAAAAAAAAAATTTAAGAGAATGTAAAAAAAAAAAAAAGATAAAATTCAACTAAAAAAATAAAATCCAAAAATTGAAAGTAACAAGATTTTTAAAATCCAGCTATGCCAAAATATAACTAGAGTAACTATATTAATATTAGACAAAGTAGAGTTTAAGGCAGGAGATATTATTAAAGGATCAGTAGACCATTCTTAATTTGTTTGCAAGTTAATAACATAGTCACAAAATATATGCAGCAAAAATTGACAAAACTAAAAAATACATACACAAATTTGCATCTTAGTATAAGACTTTAGCACTTCTTGTGGTAACCAATAAAACAAATACACCAGCAGACAAAAAAATCAATTAGAATATGGGTGAACTAAACAATTATCCAACATAACTTAGTTATATGTAGAACACTGTATCCAACAATGGCAAGATTCTTTTTTTCAAGTAGATATTTACTAAAATTGACCATAAGACAAGTCTGAAAAGCAAAGATTTAAATCACTCAAAGTAGGCTCTGATGACAGAAATCTGGAAATCAAGAATAAGAAACTGAAAATCAATAATAGTAAGATAACTAAAAATTTTGTGAATGCTCAAAGGTGTGGAACTTAAGCCATACACTTCTGAATAACCTATAGGCCTAAGAGGAAATTATGATGTAAATTGGGAAATATTTTAAACCAAATGATGATGAAAATATGACATATGAAAACCTAGGAATTACATCTCAAGCTATGCATAGAGGGAAAAGTAGAGCCTTTAAACAAATGTTTAAAAAGAAAAATAGGCTGAAAATCAATGATAGGATTACTTTCTCAGGAAATCAGAAATAGAATAGAAAGGAAACCCAAAGAAGGTAGAAGGAAGAAGGTAAGAACAGAAGATACTAGAAATCAACTGTATAATACAGGAAATCAGTAGAATATCTTCTCAAGTACCCATGGAATTTCAAAAAGATAGACCATTTATCAGGCCATAAAAAGTCTTGAGTTGCAGAATACATCCCCTGAATACAGTAGCGTTAAGTTAGAAATCCATAGTAATAAGATGCCTAGAAAATAACCAAATATTTGGAAATAAGCAACATATGTCTAAACATAGGTGTGCAAGATTAGAAATCACAAGAGAAATTGTTTTACATCTCTAATAAACGATAACAAACACACATTCTATGAAAGTATGTGGTTGCAACTAAAGCAATTCTTGGAGACATATAGCTCTACACATCTATATTAGAAAAGTGTAAGATTATCTAAGATTCAACATTGTGAATCTAGAAAAAGAGAAGCAAATTAAACCCAAAATTTAAGAAAGGAAATTATAACATTAAGAGTAAAAATCAAAGAAAAATTAACAGACAGAAGTTGATTCCTTGAAAAGACTAATAAAATTGATTTTTTAAAACTGACCAAAAAAAAAAAAAGGAAAGAAAATAGAAGTCACCAATATCACAAAAAAAAGAGGGACATTACTGAAGTTTTGACAGGAAAGAAGTAGGATAATAACAGGATATTTGAACAACTTTGTTCCAGTCAAGGTAACTAAGATGAGATGGAAAAATTCCTTGAAAAACAGGTTGCAAAAAAATTGACACAAGAAACTGAAAATCTGAAGTTCTAGATCACTTTCTTAAAAATCCAATTTATGATTGGAAAATTGCCCACAATTTGTAGGCCCCATAGCTTCACTGGTATATTCTATCCAACATTTAAGGACAAAAAAATAACAATCTTACACAAACTTTTTCAGCATATAGAGAAGGAGGACACTTTCTGACTCATTTCATAAAGTCAGCAAGACCCTGTTAACAATACCAAACAAAGTCATTTTAAGAAAAGAAAATTAGAGACCAATATTTCTCATGGATAATAGGATGGATTCCAAAATCCTTAACAAAAAATATTAACAGATCAAATATTGCAATCCATTTATACATGATTGATAGATCAGTCAATCATGACCAAGTAGCATTTGTCCCAGGACAGCAAGGTTGGTTTAACATGAAAATCAGTCATTGAATTTCACCATGGCAACAACTTTAAGCTGTCATTTGTTTCAGTAGAGGCAGAAAAGGCATTTGACAAAATTTAACCATTCGTGATTTTTAAAAATTCTTGGCAACTTAGCAACCTCTTCTACTTGATAAAGGTGTTTTTCTTAATGATGAAAGACTGAATTTTTTTCTCCCCTAAGTTCAGAAACAAGGCAATGATGTCCCCTAAGATTGGAAGCAAGGCAAAAATGTTCATTCTCATCACACACCACTTCTATTCAACATGGTACTAGACGTCCTCACCAATAAAATAAGATAATTTAAAGACAAAATTTAATGGACATGATTACTGCAAATGAAGACATTAAGCAGGCTATTCACAGATGAGATTACTGCATTTGTAAAAAATTCTAAATTACCTTTTTTAAAACTACCATTTGTGTACCAAAAAATGGGAGGGAAAATGTATTAATATCATATTAATATTTGTGTATAACATATTATGTCTGGAAGGATAAACAAGAGACCAGCACAGTGATTACCAACTTGGAAGTGAGGTTAAAAACTCATAGCTAGAATGGGGGACTAGAGAGAGACTTTTTGCTTTCTATATTATTTAAATTATTAATATTTAAAAATAATATTTTACCTATTCAAAAATCTTTTTTTTAAAAAAGGTTCTGAAAATTGGCATTGACCTGTCAATGTGGTAAATAATGAGCATCTCTGAGTTACCATAGTTGTCTACACCAACCATGATAGAACTCTCTTATCAGTCTGTAGATTTCATGCAGCACGATCATCATTTCAGAATTACACATATATTTTTAAAGGAAACTTTTCAAGGGTCTTTTATGAACTGTATTCATATAAGCTATAGTTTGACTTGATTATTGATCATTCACATTTTATCCAACATGGAAACCTATTTAATGGTTTCTCATTAAACCTTTCCATGCATCACTATTTAGAAAAGATTGAATGTTATTTCCTTCTCCTTATTTTTCTCAAATACTAAGCAACACACTAAAGTAATAATATAGCAACAATAAAATATAATGTTATTTAGTGTTTACATGCAATACTATACTAAATTCTTTGCATGCATTGTTTCAATATTTAACAGCCATAATTCTGTCAACAAAGATGGAAAAGATAAGAGGTTAAAGGTTTGATTCAGATTCAGATTAAATAGCCATTCTCCAATTAATCATTCATTGTACTCTGTAGTTTGGTACACTTTACCGGTTGAGAATCATGTAGCAGTTGAGAATATGTGTGTGTGTGTGTGTGTGTTATAAGGGAAACTCATAAATGGAAATATTGAAGATTAATGGGTGAAGAACAGCAGAATTTAGATTATGCTTACATGCTCATGTATAAATAGAGTCCAGTTCAAGTAGACATTTGTACAAGAACATAGATCAGAGCAAAACTGTCTTTGTCTTAAGGTAATTTAAACAGTATAAAATTGTTTTACCCTGAATTATTAAAATAATTTAAACTATGTATACCTGACCAAGGAAGTAATGAATTCTCTCTCTCTTTCTTTTTTTTTTTTTCCGACTGCTGCTTCTTGCTTCAGTTTTCTTTGTTAATCTTTTGAGGCTATTCGTATTATTCCAAATATTTTATCAGTTTTGAATCCAACCAATAGACTCATTCACTACTTATTCATCTCTATTCATCATAAACATGCACTAATCCACACTGGTAATTTCAACATTCCGAAAATGTCAGAAAACCACAGTAATCTTTACCCTGAGAATGAAGCGGCAATGACATTATCAGGCCTGCGTAAGCACTCAGTTGATTCCATCTGCTCTTTAGCAATGTATACTAGGATAGCACCAAGAATTCCCTCTGTCACGAATACCTGGACCAGGAGCACTCTACTGCATCCCCAAATTAGGAGTAGCTGTGCTTTTGGCTTCCGAGCTGTAGACAGCTTGGTGGGGGACAGGCACCAAGTTGCCGCTGCTTTCCTCAGCCTCAGACCTAGAAGGGCCTGTCTCGGTGCTCATCTTGTAAACCCTGATAGCTCCCTGCAACAGGAGCCCCCATCTGAGACTAATGAAGGAAAGATGGTTTCTGAAAACCTCCTGCACTACAGAACATTATGCTGTGGCTCTGAACATACTCCTCTTCGTGTATTCTCTCTTCTCCTCTCCCTTCCATATCCATGCCCTTGTTTAGTTCCAGTTTCCATTAGAAATGCTATCTGGGCAGCAAATTTCACAGATTGGATCCATCTCGATGCTGCCATGCAAAGAAAACACATCTGTCTGACTCTTCATTTAAAATAAGGAAAAAAATTGAAATAGCAAAATGCTGTAGTCGCTCTGAGCTATTTCCTAATGAACCAGTTTGTCCCATGAGCTGTACTGAGGAGCTTCTTCTCCTCGGTGAGAACTCTTTATGCATATTAATATTATGCATGTTTTCCATGTGACTCCTTCTGACTTGCCCTCACCCCATCCTTTGAATTCATTTAAATAAAAATAATTTATGTGGACATTCCTTCAGTCAGGATTTTCTCTCCTCTTTTCTTAAAGACATTCATAATATTTCGCTGATGCTTTGCATCCAAACCGAGTCGTTATGCTTTTGCATATCATTAGGGCTTTATAAAGAACAACAGCGACATCTGCATGTGCCGCAGCGCCAAGGAGATAGGAAAAATACCGAAAACAAACTCCGTATTGGCTTGGAGGCTGTCTGGCTCTCTCTCTCCCCAGCAGCCCCTGCCACCACTATGGATAGGAGTAATTGTACAGTGTAATCACATCATGCCTCATCTGAATATTCATAACAGAGACAAAGCTTTGGAGGATAAGGGAGGAGTGGGGATAATTTAAATATAAAACAGCATCTCATTTCCAAATCAAGTTGTGCCAGTTAGACTCTGCACTAGGATTCAATATTAAACCAACATTGTTTTGCAGTTTGGAAATTGGAAGTGAAGAAGATGGAAAAGAGAAGACACTTGATAAAGAAGAGATGACATTATATTCTCATTCTTGACCAAGGAAAAACAAAACAAGACAACAACAACAGTGACAGAATAAAAATACTTAAAGTGATATTTGAAGAGTCACCAACAGTGGCTAACCAGCTGCTGTTGTACCAGGAATGAAATAGCCTATTGAGGGAGCTTTAAAAGCTCCCAATTAATATGTTGTGCATGTATTACATCTACAAAGAACTCACTGTATTCCTCTCTCCCCACAAATCCCCCCAATACACACATATTCCCTAACCACCACCTTTCTTTCCTGTCGGGTGCAGGAGAAAAAGATCAGAGCTACAAAATAATTGACTAATCGCTCCGAAAGTGACAACATCCCCCTTAAAAGAAAGGACAAAAACAAACACATACAAAAAGGTGACTGTTCATTAATGAAGGGATAAATTACCGATGGCTTCTTCATTCTCTTTAGTTCATTACCCCCCAAAAGAAACTATAATCCACGTGTTAATATTTCTTGTCTTCGTTTTCTTTTGTTTTAATATGATGCTCTTTATTTTTTTTTTAACTGTTGGTATTTGTAGAAGCCTCTGCCACTGCATTCCCCAAAGAGCTACTAGTTTCAACCCACTGGAGTTTATATTCCTTTAATTGTCTAGTGCAGGAACATTTCTGCTGTTTTTAAAAATATACCGCTCTGCAGGAATTAGAAGAATCCAAGGTTGTATCCAACTTCAAAGGTTTCCAAGTCATAATGATTTTAGCAAAAGTAGAAGATAGATCATGGAACAAGTCCCTGTTTGAAGATAAGCATCATAGGGACCTTTTTTCTTCCCTCTCTCCCCAACTTTGTACTTCTCCTGGCTCTGAATGCCCCTCGCTAACACAGTTTAATGATATGCAAATGAAATATGCATAAAACCATTCTACTGTATGATGATTAAACACTGGAGACATTAACAGCGGAGGCTTCACTCTTTGTAATAATCCTTCCCGACCATCCACTTTGATTGCGGAGTTATGGAAACCCATAGCAGTTGGCAGAGAGAGTGAAAGAGCAAGAAGGAAGGAAAGGTGCAGGGACACATCACCCATCTCGATGCTTCTCCCACTCCAGGAGAGGTTCCCCCCCTTTGTACTGCGTTCCTATTGCTGTCTTTTGTAATCCATCCATGCAGTCACACCAGAGCGATTAACGGGGAAAAAAAAAAAAAAAACCTCTTTTCTCTTAATGTTTCAAAGCTCATTAGCCAAACGATTATTCCTCATTAACAGCGAAAGCTCATTCATTAAAAGGAAGAATATGCCCAAAAGATGCCAGCGCGGTTAATCCTGAGTCCCGTACTGGGCTGTAAATCCCATACTACTTGTATATTCCATGCGAAAGGGACACGCGCCAATCCACATTTAAAAAAAAAAAAAGAAAGAAAGAAAAAGAAAACAGTTTGTGTGTTTTGTAAAATCCACAAGAGCAGCAATTAATATTCCCATAGAATGACTTTATTATTATTATTATTTTTTTTTTGTCTCTCTCTTTTGTTTCCAGCGCCTGCCCCTGGCTCAGTGCCTGGTGCCAACAGAACACCTTTCAGGATCCACAGCAACGCAGACAACGTAAGTACCAGCCGTTTCCTGAAACCCCTTTTCAGATTTTTTTTTTAAACGACCACCTAAAACATAGAGACAAGCCTCTTCCCCCTTCTTTCCCCTTCTTCTCCCCTGCGTTATGCCACCAGGGTTTCCTAAGTAGCACCTTCCAAATCCCTCTGCCTTCAAGTTTGTGCATGTCTGTGTGGCATCCCTCCTCCTCCTTCACTCCCATAGTGGATCTTGTAAAAGGGCTTCAGATCGGCCCCATTCATCTCCCTGGTGATAGCAGTGAATGTAGATAAATCTCTGACTGCCTGCTTGCTGCTGGAGTATGATTTTTATTTTGTCTTCTGTGTATACCTGGGTCAAAAAGTGGGATTGTATGCACACACATACATGCACATACACACATTTCCCTCTCTCTCCTTCTCTGTCCTCCTCTCCTTTTCCTCACACATGCATACATCCCACAGTATGTGTATATATGCATAAACATACACACCTATATACATACCCATACCTATAACACAAAAATATATACATATCTAAATGTTTAATTTGTCTGAAAATAATGTGTATTTATATACACATACAGCCTTACAAGTGTGTCTATATCCAATCGATAGGTGCCTATCTTTCAATTTATACCCATCTATGTCTCCATTTAAATATTCCCTCTCTTCTCCCAGCAGATGCTGTGTGCAATTGCAATCCAGGATTGTATAAGCAGTATTCTTTCCTTATGATTTCTATTTGTAGATCTTTATGCTCCCTTCTCTGCCTTCTTCCGAGCTGTAGAATTGGCATCTTTCCCTGAGGTTTTCCGAATGGCAAGTGGCACCGGCTGTGGCATGTATTCATGCCGCTTCCTATGGCATTTCTCTTCCGATGTCTGCTTTTTCTCTTTGTTTGTTGTTGACTAGGCTGAATGGTGAGTTGTTTTTTTTTTTTTTTAAGTTAATTATAAACGAAGTTGAATAGCAAACAAACCAACAGCTTGCCCAAAAAGAAAAAAAAAAAAAAAAGAAAAGAAAAAGAAATAGCCCCACACAAGCGCCTTCTGCTGCAACAGATGCCCAGATCACCCCTGGCATGGGCAAATGGGCACCCGATTTTGGTGGTTGTTAATTTTTTCTGTTTGTTGCTGTATTTGTTGTTTGTTTTCCTTGTTTCCTTTTGATTTTTCAAGGAGTCCAAGATCCTGGCCTCTGCTTGGAACGGAACAGTGTCATGGCGGAGACGACGGCCTTTGTCTTGCTGGGTGTGAAAGCATCCGCTGTGCTGGCTCCACTGCGGCAGAATCAAGTTTAAAGGAAGAAAGTGATTAAAGTCAGCTTTGTGCCTCTTTGGTGTGGAAGACCCCCAAACCCCAAGTAGCCGAGTCCCTGGGTCCGAGGAAGGGCTCATAGTTGGAGCAGCCTAGGCTGTAATCCTGGCACTTGCGCCTTCGGTTGCTGCTTTCTGTTCGCTCCTGGGGGTCTGGATAATCTCCCTTGGCTTTACCGCACTGCCTGGCCCGCATACAGGGCCCTCGTAACATATACCCGCTGCTGCTATCGCACGAAACTGTGGCGTTGCCCCTGAATGGATGGCACTGTGCCAACTCTTCTGCCATCCGCCCTTGCAGCTTTTTTCTTTCCTCCCTCCCTCCCCTTCTTCTCCTCCTCCTCCCGTCGACTTGACGTTAATTAACACACGGGTTAATTGATTTTAAAAGCCGAAGAATTACAGTTAACTTTTCCCACAGGGTACAGACGCCAGCCGCTTGGCACACTCTGCCTTTCGCACTGGTGCAGGGGGGCAGGGAAAGCCCGCAGCAAAACTGGCAACTGCTGAGGGAACGTTGCCTGCTTATTGGAGTAGAGCCGATAGAAGTCGACATGGTACTGCCTCATCCTTACAGTATATATAGACATTCTATATTTTGTTAAATAATCAAAGCACACTCTGTCTTTCTTCTCCCTCCATCTTTCAAAACAGGAAAACCCTTCAGAAGTTCTTGGGGGGGTGGGGGGAATCCCTCCCCTAGCCCATTTATCTCATCCTTAATATGCTTTTTTTCCAATAAGAAGAAAATCCTTGAAGCCTCTTTTCACTTACAAGGAGGAAGGCTACCCTTTCCCTAAATATCACCCCTAAAGAAAAAAAATTTTTTAAGGAAAAAGTTCCATAAAGTTTCTTACTCTGTATTTAGTGTTTTAATTTGTTCTCATTCCTCTTGACTCAGATGAGTTATTTATGATGGAAGATTTCACCAGGAAAGTAGGTACATTGTAATTAAGAACAAAATTCATGTGAAAGCTCTTTTTGTTTGTATGTTTGTAGATTTTTGCTTTCTGTCCCCTTCACCCCTTCCCCTGTAGAAAATGAAAGCAGTTGATACTGTAGTTGGGAAGGAGACAGGCGAAGCTGGAAACGATGCTTTCACCTTTTCATGCTTTCATTTTATTTCATTTTGTTTTTTAAAAGCATGCAGCAAGTGAAGCGACAAGAGGAATCCATTATGCAAATCATGTCACTTTGCATAATGTCTCATGACTGGAATATGCAAATGAGCTGTATAATTTATGAGTGCCAGTGTCTGTCTAAAAGTGTTTCACATAATTTACAAAGTGAGTCTGAAAGACATGGGGAAAGCAGCTCTTCCAACCCCACTGCCAAGGAAGCTCTGTATATTTTCCTATAAGTGCTCCCTGGTAATATTGTCAAGTGCTATTTAAAAGAAATTAAGGTTCCAAATATTCATGAAAGACAAAGCTTTTCCTCTCAGTCTCTTCACCCAAATTCTTTGCCTAAAAATTTACAAGAAACTAAAAGACTCTAAAGTATTAATTTTTGTATTCAATTGGAAAAAAAAGTTTGAACCCAACTTGCTATTTGTGTATGGATTTTCCTTTCTAAAGCAAGGTATGTCTTAGAGAAGCAGACACCTTATCTATTTGTCTGGATATTTGAAGACAATAAAATGGGATTTCTCATTTTGGTTGGTTTTGTGTGCCCTGCTATGTGCAACATTTTATACATTATATTTTCTTGGATGTGTAAGATATTTAATATGGAAGTCAGATGCTTTTAAAATTCCTCTGGAGGTATATAATTCTGCTTTCAGAGATGTCTTCAAAAGAGAAATGCCTTTCATTAACTAGGTTTAAGTTCACTAAGTCAGCTTACTTGGCTGATCCTTGTCTTAATTTGGTAACTTTTTTGAGTCAATGATTTTGAGCCCTTTAAGAAACCTTAACATTTTTGATAATCTGCCCTAAACTGCCCTTATATTTTTCATTTCAATCATAGTAAATTCTGTGAGAGAAACATACAGGGTGCCATGAAAATGTAAACCAGGAGTAACTGATCATGTCAGAAAAGGCTTCCTGAAGAAAGTGACTTCAAGGTGAATGCTGAAAATTGAAGAGAAATTAGACAAAAAGAGGGAGAAAATATTTTCCATGTAGAGAAATATATTCAGTAAACTTTAAGACAACAAGAAATTTGGCTGCTTGGAAGAACTAAAAACCTCTGTGGCCAGAGTATAGACAGTGGGTCATTGAATCATACTAGGAGCAGATTAGAAGGTAAGCATATGGAGAAATAACATTCATTATCTGCATTTATTTGCTGGTACATGGTCTCTTCTGTCATTATTAAGTGTATATACATGTACTTTGTTGTGTTCATATTGAAAAGTACTTACTAAAAAAAAAAAAAAAAAAAAAAAAAAAAAAAAAATGAAAAGTACTTACTACCATAACTTTTATAAAATACTTTTTTATTTTTCAGATTCATGTATTGAACCATCAGATTTCTTTTTTTTTTTAATATTTTATTTATTCATGAGAGCCACAGAGAGAGAGAGAGAGAGAGAGAGAGAGGCAGAGACATAGGCAGAGAGAGAAGCAGACTCCACACAGGAAGCCCGATGTGGGACTTGATCCCGGGACTCCGGGATCACACCCTAAGCCAAAGGCAAACACTCAACCACTGAGCCACCTAGGCATCCCAAACCATCAGATTTCTGAATCCAATCTATGTGACCTATTCTTTCTCTTTGTGAAGTTTTATTTTTAAAAAGTTAATGGCCATTCAGGAAAATAAAACTAAGAGGAATGTTCTACCTTCCAAGCGTAAAATACAGATTCTTTTTGAAAATACTTGGAAGATTCACAAAAATAGATTACTTTCTGGCCTTAAAAAAATTAAAGTATTGAGGTGAGACAAAATATATTCTCTGACTACAAACTGAACTAAACATCAATAACAAGAATGTGGGAAGTTAAGCAGTCACAGTGAAATTAGAAAATATTTTGAATTAAATGACAATGAAAATGCACTATGTAAGATAAAGCTAAAGAAGTACCTACAGAGAAATCAGATTTAATGCCTTATTTTAGAAACCAAAAGTTTTGAATCAATAATGTCTTAAGAAAACAAAGTCAAAACAGAAGAAAGTAAGAAAATAATAAAGATAAAAGCATAAACCAATGAAACTGAAAACCGTGGGGAAAATCACTATGCCAAAAAGTTGGTTCTTTGCAAAACATACTAAAATTGATAAACATCTAGGCAGACTGAACAAGAAAAAAAGTGAGAAGACACAAATTATCACAACTAAGAAAGAACAGTACTAAAGATCTGACAGATACTATATGAATAATAAGAGATAAGTAAATAACTTTGTCAATAAAGATGATAACCTAAATGAAATGGAAAAAATCATTGAACAACTACAAAAATTCAGTGAAGATGAAATAACTGGCATAGTTTTATTTTATTTATTTTTATATTTTTTAAGAGTGTATTTATTTATTCATGAGAGACGCAGAGAGACAAAGACATAGGCAGAGGGAGAAGCAGTCTCCCGGAGAGCCTGATGCAAGACTCAATCCCCAGACTCCAGGATCACGAACTGAGCTAAAGGCAGATGCTCAACCACTGAGCCACCCAGGCACCCCAGCCTGCATGGTTTTATGTCTATTAAAGAAGTTGATGTGTAGTTAAAATACCTTCCTTTTCTTTAAAACACTCAGCACAGATGGCATCACTGGCATGTTCGACCAACATTTAAGGAAGAAATCATGCCAGTCCTAAACAATTTCTTTTAGGAAATAGAAAATGAAGGAATACTTTCCCACACATTTTATGAGGTCAGCATTTTGTTGATACCAAAATCAGTGCCATTGTAAGAGCAGAGAACTACAGACCAGTAACTCTTATAAACACAAAAAAATCCATAATAAAATATTAACAAATTGAGTTGAATAATATGTAAACAGAATGATACATCATGACCAAATCAGGTTTATTCCAAGAATAAAAGGTTGGTTCAACATTCTAAAATCAGTATGATTTACCATATCACTATATTTTTTAAATCATCAATTCAATGTATTTGATGAGGAGGGAAAGCCACAGTATTAAAACAGTGTGATAGTGATGGTAGGTTAGACTGAAAGATTAATGGAACAAAATAGAAAGCCCAAAAATAGACAAAAATTTTTGACAAAGGGTCAAAGACAATCCAATGGAAAGAGAATACTCTTTTTAATACATAATGCCAGAAACAAGTAAATAAATACCTTTATCTATATTTTACTATATACAAATACTAATTTTAAACTGCTAATAAAATAAAAATCTAACACTCTACAAGTTCTTGAAGAAAATATAAAATCTTTGTGACCTGAGGCTTAGTAAAAGATTTTATATATGAGGGAAAGAAACCTGAACCATAAATGAAAAAGATAAGTTGGACTTCAGGAAAGTTAACAATTTCTGCTATTTGAATAACATTGTTAAACGAGTGAAACAATAAGCTACAGACTTGAACAAAATATTTAGACCCAGAATAAGGAAAAAATGAATCTAAACCAAACCAAAATGATACAGAAGATAGAATTAGTAGATGAAGACAGCTGTCATAAGTGGATTTCATATATTCACAAAGTTAGAAATCAGGAATATATTAAATAGGCACATTAAAGATAAAAAATACTCTACTTGAACCTATAAAACTAAACTACCTAAAACTACCTAAAACTAAAACTAAAAACTCAACTACCTAAAACTACCTAAACCTAAAACTAAAAACCTAAAACTACCATGTCTGGGATGAAGAATATCATGTCAGGAAGTGATTTACAGATTAGATATTTCAGAAGAAAAGATGAGTCAACTTCAAGACTTATAAAAAGAAACTATCCAAAATGACACATGGAAAGAAAAATAACAAAAAAATAATTACCAAAGCTTCTATGAGTTGTGGGGTAACTTTGTGTGGCCTAATTTTTGTGTAATTTTTGGAATCCTATGAAGGATAAATTCAGGAGTACAAAAAAAAATCCAAGAAATAGTTGAAATTTTTCCAAATTTGGTGAAAATTATAAACCCAACAGGTCCAACTGTCTCAACAAGATCCATGCACAAGAAAGAAAAGAAAAGAAAAGAAAAGAGAAAGAAAAGAAAAGAAAACTACACTAAAGCACATCATACTCAAATTGCTTAAAATCAGTATGAAGTAGAACAATTTAAAAGCATCTAAAGAAAAGAAGACACATTATGTATAGAGAAACAAAGATAAAAATGACAGCAGATTTCTCTTTGGAATCAATGCAAGCCAGAAGACAGTGGAGAAACATCTTTAGAGTATTGAAAGAAAAAATAAAGTTAAACTGAAATTCTATAAACAGAAAAAGTACATTTCAAAGATGAAATACAGACTTTTTCAGATGTACAAAAACTGAAAGAATTTATCATTAGCAGACCTGCACAACAAAAACTGTTAAAGGAAACTTCAGACAAATGGAAAATTATACCACATAATGAAAAGCCTTGAAAATGGCAATTATATTAAATTTTTTAAAAATTATTAAATATGTTTAAAGGTAATTGATTATTTGAAACAAAAATAATAGCAATGTACTGTTTTTATAACACAAAAAGCGAAATCCATGATAAGAGTAGCACAAAAGCTATTGAATAAAATGGAAAAATGAAAGAATTATTATAAAGTTCTTATACTGTATACAAAGTGGTATAATATCATTCGAAGTTAGACTGATAAAGTTGTATACTATAAACTTTCTTAATTTAAAAATAGCTATAGTTAATAAGCAACAAAAGAGAATGGAGTTCTCAAAAAATGCTCGATTCCAAACATATAGCAAGATAATAGACTTAAATGTCATCTTCAGTAATCACATTAAATGTAAATGGCCTAACTACACTAATTAAAGGACAGAGATTGCTAGATTATGTAGAAAACAGCAAGACCCAAATATATGCTACCTACAACAAAACGACTTAAATATAAATATTCAAATGGTTTAGAAGTTAAAGGATGGGAATAGATATACCATATTAACACTAATCAAATGAAAGTTGGAATATATGTATATTAACATAAGGTAGTATATTTCATTGTTTATAGACCCTAGAAAGATGAAGTCAGCCACTACTGTATTCTTTTGCTTTCTTTAGTGACAATTAGACCTTAGCTTCTCTTTCAATCAATGGATTCTGGATCTGAGAACTGTCTCTGGTCTGGAAATTGCAAGGGATTATGACTTTCCATTGAAGTGGCCAACTTTTATCTCTCTGTTCATTCAATCTTGATCTTTTTTTGAATATGTGTTATGAAATACCTCTAGTGTTTTATCTTGCCTCTAGTAATATGTTCTATGAGATATGTCCATAAACCCCTGTGGATCAGGCACCCTCTGGTTGCTATTTGAAACTTGCTTCCAAATCCTTCCAGGGAACATAGTATAAGCTGTATTTTATGTATAATGTCCACTCCAGCATACCCATTTCTCTGAGGTTTTTACTGCTTTCTGAATAGTTTATTACACCATTTATCAAATCTCTAAAATGGGCCATCATTCTTTCACTTTTCCAAGAACCACCCCGTCAGTGTATTAAAAACTGACTCCAAGAATCCTTGTCAGGGCATTAAATCTGAGTCATGGAAAAGATCCCCCATTAAGCAATTTATATTCCAATTCTCTGGTCCAGCACCCTCAAGATTCCAGGCATATTCTGACAGTTCCTACACTGCATATTAGCCAGGTGCATCTACTCTCTTTTGGCAATAAATCTCTCTCCTCCCTCAGCAAGCCCAAGATTTCTCCAGTGGGGCCATTCTGAGATTTGACACTCATTCCTCTGGTGCCCAGGAAGTGAAATGAAGTCAGGTTCTGAAAAATAAAAGCATTATAAAGCACCTGCTTCATTTGAAACCTGTGTGGTCATCAAATAAGATAGAGTCCCTATCCCCTAACAAGTGGAAGTGGTTCTCTTTCTTGGGCCCAAAGATGTTGAAGATAGTCTGAGTGCTCAAAATTCTCAACTGCATCAGTCTTAATATCCCCACATCAGGGCTCAGAGTCCTACCTCTCCAATAGGGCCCTGACATTGGCATAGAAGACTTGACTGGGTGAGAAATCAGCCTTCTCTTTAGCTCTGCAACCCTTATAATTAAGTTGCATTGCTAATCTTAAGTCACGTTTGCCCTTTGATTTGTATTCTTTACTTTAAATTGGTACTTAACTGACCTAAGTCTGTCATTCTTTTTTTTTTTTTTTTTTTTTTTTTTGGTAAATCACTGGTGTTCAGCCATAACCACCCAGTTCCACAGTCCTAGTAATTTCTTCATTGCTCTGAAATGCCAGATAAATTACACAAGCTGGTACACTTCTTTATCACATCTCATTCACCATGGGTAAGAAATCTTAACCTTTGCACTACTACAGCCTGTCAGACTCTATGCTTCTAACTCTCAGTCCTGGTAACAACTATCCTAGATAGAGTTCCCTAAAGGCAGAGCCCTCATGGCATCTGGAATAGCCCAGTAGCCAATAAATATATAAAAGTGTGTTCATTAGTTGTGGAAATCAAACCAATGAGATACCACGTGTGTTTGATAAAAATGTATACTCTGCAGCTGTTAGGTATAGATTTCTAATTGGTTCATTTGATATTTGTTCACATCTATATCTTTTCTGACTTCTTGTTCTGTCAATTACTGAAAAAGTGTTAAAATCTTCAATTATGATTTGGTACTTTTTAATTTTTCTTTATTTCTGTCATTTTTGTTTCATATACTTTTTTACTATTAGATGCTTACATGTTTAAGACTGTGGTACATTCTTAATAAATTAAACATTTTATCATTATGAAATGTTTTTCTTTGTCTCTGGCAGCACTCCTTGTTTTGAAGTTTACTTTGTCTGATATTAATATTAATTGATTAATCATGTTTCCATAATATATCTTGTTTCACTAGAGCATAGTTCTTAGTAATGCATACTTAGGTGGTAAATTTACTAGGAGAAGCTGGTAATTAGATAACCTAAAAATCAAGGCATTAGTTTTGTTTGGGAGAGGTTGAGTGTTAAGCAAGGATGATAATTGGAACATAGCACTTAGGATGTTTTTCTGTCCCTAACAAGACTGTATATTTTTTTCACAATTGAGTAGTGGTAACACAGATACCTGCTTTATATAATTCACTAAGCATATAATTATATATCATACACTGCCATATGTTTTATACTTAACAGTGAAAAAAGTTAGAAGCCAAAAAGAATGTTCATTATGTCATGCATATAAAAAAGTTTACAAACAAATTAGCCACATGCTTTGTTACAAAGGAAATTTCAATAAATGTCAAAAACCTGATATTATTCAGATTGTGTTTTCTCAGCAACACACAATCACATTCAGAATCAACCATAAAAAGTAATTTTTAAGACCCCATGTGAATAGAATGTATAATTCAAGTAATGGATTATAAACCACAGCGTTAAATAAATATCTGTGAAACTACACTGATGTAAAAAAATTGAATAGGGCAAAAGGACAGCTCTTCTTTCTAGCAAAATTCCAATAAATAAATGCAGAAATAATAATGGAGATAGAAAATCACTATTTGGCAAATATTCCAATAAATAAATGCAGAAATAATAATGGAGATAGAAAATCACTATTTGGCAAATATTAGAGAAATAATTATTGCGGTAAATATCTAGATGCTAAAATTGCTGGATAGAAGTATAACAAGAAAGAGACTATTTATCTTTTACTTGCTTCTTTATCCCAACTCAAAGTATCTCCCCTGTAAGATATGAATTAATTACAAAGGGAAAAATATGATTTTACTGTGGAGAATCCTGGCATAAACCACCTTAAGGACTTATTTTTGCTTGGCTGTTAACACCCAAATTATTTTTAGGGGTATATTTCACATTTAACTGTTTTCTTTAGTGTTAAGGATCTTGGAGGACAGACCCATTTAATCTAACAGTACTTATTTGTATTGTTGGAACATGGTTTGGATTAAGAATTAATTTAGCCTTCCAAAATTGCTTTTTTTGTGCTAAACTGTGAATAATGTTATGTGCCCTGCCTGAAACTAAGTAATATTTTATTGTTCTTTTTCATAATACAAATGATGTTTGCCTAAAACAGACCTTAAATCCATTTCCACTTCCAAAGAATTTTGAGAATTATGTTTGGCAGCAAAACTTAAATCAAGGAATAAATTTATACTACTTTTTCTTCTTCGTATAGTAAATCACTTTTAACCTCTTCCTTTAGTGGTTGTGGGATATTGCAGTACAATGCTGAGATCATCTCAGTGTGTTCCCCAAATACCCAGCTTCCTAGCCAGGCACACCGCCTAAGGGTTCAATAAGTAGGTTAATTCTTCCTTCAGGGTTGGCCTGAGGGTTAAAGTTCCTGATGAACTGAGTGGAACCTGCATACCAGAAGAAGGTGAGTAGCTAAAGTATATGCAATGCTGGGGAAGAAAACCACTCATGTACAGCTGAGGTCACAAGATGATCTTTATCCTACTTCATGTAGTTCATCTATTTCTGTTTTATTGTTAATTCTTTGACTTTGGCTTATTTTACAGCCCTATTATAGCCAAGCTCTTTCAACATCTGACAAATGATTATTATGAAAACATCTTGCAGTATTTTAACACATTTGTTTTAGTGGAAGTTCTAAATCCTATTTATTTTTGTGTTTTCATTTATTCCAAATCTTTTCCTATTTTACCTTTTTATAAATAAGATGAATTAAGGAAAGAAAAATCATGATGATGTGTAAAAGTTTAATTTTACTTGATTAAATATTTTTTCTGACATCTCAATAATAATAATAATACATGCTGGTATTTTTTATGCTTTTGTTAGCCATTATCCCCATTTTTAACAGACTTTACATTTTACTAGAGAAAAAAAGCAAACTCCCTGATTTTAATTAACTTGCCTAAAATCATGCAGCAGGTAACAGCAGAATAAGAGTTAATAGCTACATAATAGTTTTAAACTCCGGTCTCTCTGGCTCCTAAGGCAAAACTTTTTCTTCCATGCCAGTACTTTTCAATCTGGGAATCCTAAAAGTTTGGAGTGTCCCCAAATGTCATCTTATGACAAGTTTTTCATTCTTTCAACACATTTACTGAGTGCTTATGTGTTGGATGCTATTCTAGGCATTTGAAATACGTTATGGAGGAGAAAAAGAAAATGTTGCTGCCCTAATGAGCTTACATTCTCATGGGGATGGAGGACATAGACAAAGAACAAAGAGGTAAAATATATATGCTAAAAGGTGATAAGTACTTAAAGAAAAAAAAATTCTGACAGTTTTAAATTGTGCTTCCATCTTATTGATTATAAATATTTAATATAATGATATGAATAATCTTAATGACATCCTAACAAAGTACTGACTTGTGATTTCAGAACAATTATGTATATTGGTGTTTTCTCTCACATTTTTGGCTAGTGAATGCAAAGAAATGTCATGGTGCAATTCAAAAGTGAATTTGTCATAATGGTTCAAAAAGGATTGATTCATAACAGCATGGCAGTAAAGCTTTGCACCATGAATCCAAAATTGCAGCACTTGGTTCCATATTGAATTTGTGTTACTGTCGTTATTACAAAAGCCCTTTGTGCCTCTTTGAAATAATTCTGGGGTGTTCAATACCCTGTTCTAAATTCCATTAGAGTATTTAGTGTAGATTTAAATAACAGGAATCTTTAAATGTATTCTCAAAAGATATCTCTACAATGTTAATAATATGCCTCATTAAAATAGGCACTCAAAAATGTCATAAACAGGAATTAAGTATATATCAGATCATACTATACTATCAAGCAAAGCCTTTAAATTCTGAAAAAAAATAAGTTTAGCTTATATATATGTTAAAGTACTGAAATATTTAGCATGAAACTCAGTGAACAGTAAGGCCACTTTATACAGTATGCTTACATGACAAGGCAATATCTATATTGGTAACATTAAAATTTAAAAATACAGAAAAATGTTAAATATAGAATCAGTCCTGAAGAAACTTCACTCTATATTAAACCCAACATTAGCAATTTAGTTTTAGTAAAACAAATTAATTTCTTATTATGTTTATTTAAATATTATTTTCTGTTTTTAATTTATAAATTTTAGTTTTATACTTATAGGAGCTTAAGAAAATGCATTATATCTAATATTATGTTTATACATATGTAAGCATATAATATTAAGATTCTGTGGGATTATATTTTAAGAGGTTTGCATATTTCTTACATTTGAGAAACACTGCGCCATGCAGCACTGTCTCCTCAATAAAACTTTGATAAACAATGACTTTCTTTGAACATTTTTAATGCACCAGCCAAACTCTCTTTGACTTCCTCATTACTGTCTGATAGGCTACTGTCTTTTGTAAGAAATATAGTCTACACCCTTCCCAGTTCCCATTTGTAATGCTATGAGCAATTAGTAGTGATTCAGGTTGCTGATCAGATTCAAACTGTTTTCATTCAGAAATTACAGTTTGGTTGGGAAATTTTTACACATAGTAACTCTTACTGTATACATCCTTATCGTAGAAATTCCAGTGATTCTATCCTTTACTGTGTTTTCATGTTAACATTTTTACGATTCTAAATTCCTAAATTTCTGAATTTAGGTTATTAAGAGACTTCACTGAAGTAGAATTAACATGTGCACTAACCCAATGTTTATTATATTTCCCTTAAATAGTCCTATTCTTTTAAATATTAAGAAAAGGAAAATATATTCTCTTTCATAGTTACCAGGTATTCGCTACTTCTGGTTCTCATAATTTCTTTCTATATATATGTTTCCATCTAAGTTTCCTTAACCTGAAGAGTTTCTTTTAGAATTTCTTATAGTACTGCTCTGCTGACAACAGGTTTCTCAATTTTTGTTTTTCTAAAAATGTATTTATTTTGCTTTTATTTTTTTAAGGTAATTTTCTCAGATATAGAATTCTCATTTGAGAGTTCCCACTGTCCCCTCCCCCACAGCACTTTAAAGATGTTGTTCCTTGGGACACGTGGGTGGCTTAGTGGTTGAGCATCTGCCTTCAGCTCAGGGCATGATCCCAGAGTCCCAAGATCAAGTCCCATATCGGGCTCCTTGCATGGAACCTGCTTCTCCTGTCTCCCCCCCTACCCCCACCCCACAGCCTCTCTCTGTGTCTCATGAATAAGTAAATAAAGTATTAAAATATTAAAAATTAAAAATTAAAAAAAAAAAAGATGTTCCATTCTCTCCCACCCTCCATTGTTTCTGATGAGAAGTTGGTTGTAATATATATCATTTCCCCCTGTTTGTAATGGAGGTTTTTTCCCCAGTGGTTGCTTTTCTCTTTTTCTGTGTTTTCCATCATTTGATAAGTATGTGCCTAAGCATGGTTTTCTAGGTGTTTATCTTGATTGGAATTCATTGATTGTCTTGGATCTGTAAGTTTATGGTTTTTTAGCAGTTTAGGAAAAATTTTGACATTATTTTCTGAAATATTTTTTCTGCCCAATTTTCTTTCTCCCTGTGAGTACAATTAAATATAATTTAAATCATTTAAATATGGTCCCACAGGTCATTGAGTCTTTGTACAATTTTTTGGAATATTTTCTATTATCTATCTTCAAATTTACTATCTTCTTTATTTGACTATAATCAGTTCTCATCCAGTAAAATTTTCGTTTTAGATACTGTATGTTTTATTTCTAAAATTTCTATTTGATTCTTTCCCTTTTTTTTATACGTTATATTTTTCTGTTGAGATTCTCCTATATGTTCAAGTTAATCATATTTTTTCCTTTAATCCCTTGAACATATTTATCCTAGCTGTTTTAAAATTCTTCTAATTATAACATCTGGGTCATTTTAGTATTGGTTTTTGTTAACTGTTTTTCTCTTGAATGTGGACCATATTTACTTGTTTCTTTATGTTTAGTATTTTTTTATTGTACCCTTGTAGCAACTATGGATAGCCTCATCTAAGTAGTGTTGATTGTGTTCTAGCAAGCAATTCAAGTGGTTCAGCTCAAACATCAAACTCTTCCCTGAGCTAAATCTTCATTTCTTTCCAACCTTCCAGCTGTTGCTTTCTGCCAGGCCCTCTGCACATACATTAATCAAGATCAGCCAAGGATTTAAAGGAGTTGGTATGTGGATTTTCCTCTTCCAACTCCTTAGCTTCCCCTTTTCTGAGATTTTTCTTTCATTTTCTAGCCACGCCCATAGGCCCAAACTCTTCCCTCAGAATCCTCAAATCAGTTAGGACTACAGTTTTCTGCTTTAGTTCCAACTGCTCCATGCATTGCAGACTGAGATGTGCCTTTAGGTGAAAAGCCACATAAATGCATTGATTTACTTCATGTGTCAACTCCCTTCCAGTTTCTACCTGCCTTGAAATTCTCTCAGGTACATTCATTCAAACAACTTTTTTTTTTTAATTTTTATTTATTTATGATAGTCACACAGAGAGAGAGAGGCAGAGACACAGGCAGAGGGAGAAGTAGGCTCCATGCACCGGGAGCCCGATGTGGGATTCGATCCTGGGTCTCCAGGATCGCGCCCTGGGCCAAAGACAGGCGCTAAACCGCTGCGCCACCCAGGGATCCCTCAAACAACTTTTTATATTTTTCCCCATTATTTTTATCTGCTAGTAAGGTTAAGAAGGTTAACTTAATAAAAGCTACTATACCATTATTAAAAGTGTAACTTCTGTATCATATTCAAATTTGAAAAATAACTATACACAGAGAACACTCCTTGTTAATAGCATCTTCTTCTCATCTCATGAATGCAATAAAGATGTTTTCATAATTCACTGAGAATATTCATTATAGGTCTTATGTGTTTCTTTCCCCTAACCTATTCTCTTTTTCCTCAAACTTCCTTTTTTCCTTGTTTGGCTTTTTAATGTGTCAAAAGAGGACCTTTGTTCAAATCTCTTGTCCTTTCCATTTGTATTTGAGTGGAAGGTACTAAAAAGATCATTGAAAATTCCCTGTGCATAAGTGTAGGTTGCTTTCTTTTTCTTTTGGTATCACAAAGTTGCTTTCTTTTGTGGGTAATTAGTTCGTTTTATTGACTAATGACCAATGACTGGCCATTTATTTATTAAGATTTAAAAAACTGACATTTAGTATCCTAAGTATTTCTTAATCTTTTATTTATGATGGTTTTTCAGAAAGGATATTTCTAAGTTCTTGTTTTGAGAATATGGGCTTGCCCTCCAGTATTCTTGGAACCATGTTTGGGAGAGAAGCTAGTAAGGTCCACATTTACTACATAAAGTTTAGTTTAGTACATACCATAACTCACCATTTTTCAGCATGAAAATAGTCTTCAACCCAATGGTGGTTCCACATCAAAGTCCCACTGATTGTGCCTCCTCAAAGTCTTCTCCATGGATAAGAGGGGAGGGTTGTTCAGATATATGGTTGACAAAGGCTATATGTAGATCTAACTGCTTCTTATTCAAACTTTTACCTAATACAAATAGTTTTCTACATTAGCTATACCCCCACATTCAGAAGTATCTAGGACCTATAATTTGTCTTTACGAGAGATATGAATTGACTTGTTTCTGAGCAGCATACCCTCCTGTTTTATGTTTCTATTTTCAAAGATTGATTGAGTCAGTTTCTATTTATCCACCTTTCTTCTGGCCTCTAAATGTTGTTTTCTCCTCTTATCTTTGGCTTTGTGAGTTTATTCCTTTTTTATCATTCTATTATGATTTTAGTGGAGTTTTCAGAGTGAGAAACCTAAGTTTATATGATCAAGCCACTATCTTTAACTATAAATTGGTTTTCTTTATCTATCTATCTTTGGGATTATTATGATAACTTACTATCTAATCTACTTGTCACTATTCTCCTAACTCTAATTCATTTTGACATTTACTTGGACCCCCCACTTTAAACTTCCAGTGGACAAAGACCCAGACTTGGATTACTTGAGTTACTGTAGAATTTTTCTAAGGTCTAAAACTATGAATACTTTGTCATTAGTCAGAATATGGCAGGAGTTTTCTACTTTCATCCCTCACAGAACATTGTTTAACAATCAACAATCAACCACAGATGAGATTAACTTTGTGGGAGTCCAAGAGTCCACCAAGGAAGTTCCAGCACACTGTTAGAACAAAAAAATCCAAGAATAAATTCACAGAAGAGGGTAAAAACAGTTTTACCTGTGTCACCTTGCCCCCCAAACAGCACAGCTCAGCACCAGGAGACATCGCTTGGCCACAAGTGTTTTCTCTCACAAAACAAGTCTTAACACATTTAAAAAGATTGAAATCATGCCAACCTTTACCTACAGTAGTATGAAACTAGAAATCAGTAATAGGAGGAAAGCTGTAAAATTCACAAATTTGTGGAAATTATACACTCTTGAACAACAAATGGGTTAAAGAAGAGATAAAAAGGGAGATAGAAAATATCCTAAAACAAATGAAAATAGAAAAACAACAAAACTAAGCAAAACATTTTGAAGAGGCAGGTTTATAGCAATAAATGACTACATTTAGAAAAAGATCTCAGAAAAGCAACTTAACCTTACACTTTAAGGAACTAGAGAAAGAAGAAGAACAAACTAAGCTCAAAGTTACAGAAGGAGGGAAATAGAAATTAGAGCAAAGATAAATGAAATAGACAATAGAAAAACAGTAGAAGGAATTAAACTAAGAGCTAGTTTTTTTAAAAGATAAAATTGACAAACTATTAGCTTGTCAAATAAATGAAATCAGAAATAGAAGAATAGATGAAGTCAGAAATGAAAGAGGAAATATTACACTGATAACCACAGAAATACAAAAGAGCCTAAGAGATTACTACAACCAATGGTAAGCCAACAAACTGGATAACCTAGAAGAAATGGATACATTCCTAGAAACATACAGTATTCTAAGACTGAATCAGGAAGAAAGAGGAAATTTAAACAGGCTAATTAATAAGGAGATTGAATCAGTAATCAAAAACTTCCCAAAATAGAAAAGTCCAGAATCAGATGGCAGCACTTATTAATTCTTCCAAACATTTGAAGAAGAATTAATGCCAATCCTTTTCACATTTTTCTAAAAAACTGAAGAGGAGGGAACACTTCCAAACTCATTATAAGCCAGCATTATTTTAATACTAAAACTAGTCAAGGATACTAGAAGGAAAGAAAACTATAAGCCAATATTCCTAATGAACATATATGCCAAATTTTCAACAAAATACTAGCAAACCAAATTCAAGAGCATTTTTTTTTAAGATTTTATTTATTAAAAAAAAAAAAAAAAAAGATTTTATTTATTTATTCATGAGAGACACAGAGACAGAGGCAGAGGGAGAAGTAGGCTCCATGCAGGGAGCCTGACATGGGATTCAATCCCAGGTCTCCAGGATATACACCCTGGGCTGAAGGCAGTGCTAAACCGCTGAGCCACCCAGGCTGCCCAAGAGCATATTTAAAATAGTCATTATACCATGATCCAATGGGACTTATCTCTGGGATGAGAGGATTCTTCAACATATGCAAATCAATAAATGTGATACATCACTTTAACAGAATAAAGTAAAAATCATGATTATCCTGATACCAAAAAAAATTTTTTAATGTAATATTCTTTCATGATAAAAACTCAACAAATTAAGTATAGAAGAAGTGTATCTCAATATAATAAAAGCCAAAACTAACTTCATACTCAATGAAGAAAAACTGAAAACTTTTCCTCTAAGATCAGAAACAAGACAAAGATGCTCACTCTTGCCTCTTCTACGCAACATAGTAGTGTAAGTCCCAACCTGAGCAATTAGGCAAGAAAAAGAAATTAAAGATATCAAAATTGGAAAGAAAGAAGTAAAATGTCCTTCTTTGCCAATGACATGATCTTAAAAATAGAAGACCCCAAAGACTCCAAGAAAAAAAAAAAAAAACGTTAAAACTAATAAACAAATTTAGTAAAACTGCAGGATAGAAAAACAGCATGCAAAAATCAGTTGTTTCTATACACTAACAAACTATCTGAAAGAGAAATAAAATAAACACATTTAAAATAGCATCAGAAAGAATATAATATTTAGGAATAAATTTAACCAAGGAGGTGAAAGACCTGTACCCTGAAAAGACATTGATGCAAAAAGTTAAAGAAGTCACAAATAAAAGATAACCTGGGGGGATCCCTGGGTGGCTCAGTGGTTTGGCGCCTGCCTTTGGCCCAGGGTGTGATCCTGGAGTCCTGGGATCAAGTCCCATATTGGGTTCCCTGCATGGAGCCTGCTTCTCCCTCTGCCTGTGTCTCTGCCTCTCTCTCTCTCTCTCTCTCTGTCTCTCATGAATAAATAAAATCTTTAGGGGGAAAAAAAAAAAGATAACCCCATGTTCCAAGAATTGGAAAAATTAATTTGTTACAATGTCCATACTGCCCAAAAATGATTGACAGATTCAATGATTCCTATCAAAATTCCAATGACATTTCTCACAGTGGAATAAAAAATAGTCACAGTTTGTATGGAACCACAAAAGACCCTGAATAGCCAAAGAAATCTTGAGAAAGGACAAAGCTGGAGGTATCAGACCTCCTGATTTCACACTATATTACAAAGCCATAGTAATTTTTAAAATATGATACTGGCTTAAAAACACACACATAAAAAAAAAAAAAAAAAAAAAAAAAAACACCCCGCACACATAGATCAATGGAACTGAATGTAGAACCCAGAAATTAACCCACATATATACAGTCAACTGATCTCTGGCAAGAGTACCAGGAACACAAAAGGCGAAAGAATAGTCTCTTCAATAAATAGTGTTGGGAAAACTAGATCACATACAAAAGAATGAAATTGGACCCAATCTTACACCATATGCAAAAATTAATGGAAAATGGATTAAACACTTAAACGTAAGACCAGAAAAACAAAATTAGAAGAAAACAGGAAAAAGGCTCCTGTGTTGGCATTGATGGTTTGGCTATGACACCAAAAGCATAGGCAACAACAGCAGCAATAAAAAAGTGAGAATACATCAAACTAAAAAGCTTCTGCACAGCAAAGGAAGCAATGAACAAAATGAAAAGGCAGCCTGTGAAATAAGAGAACATATTTGGGTATGTCAGATAAAGGGTTAATACCTAACACAACTCAATAGCAAACATATAACCTAATTAAATAATGGGTAAAATAACAAGACAGTTTTCAAAAAATTTATGAACGGCCAACAAGTACATGAAAATTCACTCAACATCACTAATCATTCAGGGAAATGCAAATCAATAATACATGAGATATCCCCTCACAATTGTTAAAAGGATTATTATCAAAAAGATAAGAGGGGCACCTGGGTAGCTCAGGTCGTGATCCTAGAGAGTCCTGGGATCGAGTTCAGCATCAGGTTCCCTACAGGGAGCCTGCTTCTCTCCCTCCCTCTCTTTCTATCTCATGAATAAATAAATGAAATCTTAAAAAAAAAAAAAAAATGTTGGCAAGGAGGTGAGGTAAAGGGAACCCTTATATACTGTCGATAAGAATATCAACCATTATGAGAGACATATGGGAGTTCCTCAAAAAATTAAAAATAGAACTATGTGATCCAGCAATCCACTTTTGTATATATATTCAAAGGAAACAAAATTAGAATCTTTAAGAGATATCTACAGCCCTTTGTGCATTGCAGGATTACCACAATAGCCAAGATATGGAAACAAGTGTCTGTTGAAAGAAGATGAATTGATCAAGAAAAAGTGATACACACACATGCAATTGATTATTATTCAGCCATAAAAAGGAAATCCTGCCTTTTGCAACAACATGGATGATCATGAAGGACATTAGATTAGATGAAATGAGCCAGATAGACAAAATACTTTGTCTCACTGATCTGTGGAATCTACAAAAACAAAAAACCCTTGAACTCAGAAACAAAGAGTAGAATAGTGGTTCCCAGGGACTGAGGTGTGGGAAACATGGGGAGACATTGGTCAATGGATACAAACCTTGAGTAATAAGATGAAGAGGTTCTGAGGATATAATGGACAACATGGTGACCATAGTTAGTAATACTGTATTATATACTTGAAAATTGCTAGGCAATGAATGTTAAATGATCTCACTATGACAAAAAAATGTTAAGTATGTGAGGTAATGGCCCCTGTTAACTGGATTGTGGTAATCATTTCACATGTATATTTATATCAAATTATCACGTTGTACACCTTAAACATATGCAATTTTATTTGTCAATTATAGCTCAGTAATGCTAGAAAAATATTTTGTGATTTTAATGAGGTACTGATACAAAGAATGGCAGAGCTGACAAATGCTTAGAGTCAGAAAGTACAGTACAAGTCTTCTAGAAGCAGCCAAGTACCTAGTTCTGTTAGATATAGGGGATATGGTAAAAAAAAAAAAAAAAAAAGGCAACATGTGATAGAGCAAAATAGTGACCTTTAATGGCCATTCAAGAGAAATAGATTTGTTGATAATGCTGTTTTTTTTTTAATTATAGCTTCTGAGACAACTACTAAACTAGAAAAGGAGTTCTGTTTGTCTAAGAGATTGATGCAACTCTTTATTTTCTCACACTTTTCTCCAGCATATTCTATGTTGGTTTAAGTAGTCAGAACTAATGACAGGCTAGGGAAAAAATATATATATTTTATTTTTTCTGCCCTTTTAGTGGAGATGGGCAGAGGTTGTTGAGATTGAGGACTTAGTCAACCGGTGTCTCTAAAAAGTATCTATCACAGTACAAACTGCAAATAGGAGAGAAGAAATTGATTGTCTGATCCCTAACACTAGCTGGATAGGGAGGTTTTTCCTTAAAAGCATTATTTATCCTGCGGCAGAAATTGGGAGTGGTCTTGGAAGCAAGAGGGGACATTTCTTTTGCTCTAGGAGCAGATAAGCAAAAATTAACAGAAGACAGCATTGTATTAGTCACACTAGTAGCTGAATCTGGAAATCTCTTCAAACTTATCTGCTCTGTATTACTAGCAGCCTATGTGTATATATGCCAGCCTCAAAGATTTGAGCCTAGTCTGTTAGTATGTGAAAACCTGGCTGTGAGCCAGTCACAAGAAGCAAGGTGGGTAAGTGCAGCTGAACCTCCGCCATGCCTTGGGAGGTTTTCACAGGCTCAAAAGCTCAGCAGCAGGCTTGCCCTGGGCAGGGTGACTGGGTTTTCAGCTGGAAGCTATGTCTAATTTATTATGGCTCATCCAGTGCTGAACACAGAGTGTGGCAACAGAATATTTTAATAGTTACAATAAAGACTGTGGTGGGGCTACTGAGTTGTCTTTGTTTCAACAGGTGTATCTTGTGCCAGTGACATTAGTAACAGCTGAAAAGGATTCATCTCCTTGGTTTACTAAGCAGAAGATAGTTACCAGAACTGATCCGTAAGTCTAAATAAGCATCCCCAGAGGTCTTGGAGTTTTCAGTGAAGTGAGTATTCTGAGGAGAAAAGAAAGGGATAGAGGCATTTAATTTGAAAATTAAAAGGAATACGACATTATTTTGTATCCTAGGCTGATAAGAAATGTGTATACGGGCATACAACAACCTTATATGTGCTGAAAAGTATGTACCTAAAAGTACTTAATATAGTAGTAGGATATCACCAACTGCATACACAAATACTGAGTATATTTTGTCCATGTATAGTCATCCAGGAAAAGATTCCTGAAGTTAAATTCTGAACTGGATTTTTAAGAAGAAGAAGCCTATGAATCTCTAAAGATGAAAGAACATAATGGTATATAAAGTTAAAATCTAGGCTACCAAAATAAAAAATTCAGTTGAATTCCTTTTTTGATTGCAGAACAAATGATCATCTGCAGAAGTTTTTCCCTTCCTTTTGATGATCTCCCACTCTCATCACACTAAT
The DNA here is from genome assembly GCF_011100685.1 of Canis lupus familiaris. Classification (NCBI taxonomy): domain Eukaryota; kingdom Metazoa; phylum Chordata; class Mammalia; order Carnivora; family Canidae; genus Canis; species Canis lupus. Next base: position 78,716,537 of record NC_049226.1, on the reverse strand, counting down.
GAAGTTGTTCTTTCAGCAGTATTGTACCTGTGGCAGACCTGAAACATAGAAGGCAAGAAAAGTCAAACTTGGGGATAGAAAGAATAGTGCAGTAAGTTGAAGTAGGATGTCTTTTATGGAAGTAAAATTCTGGCTAATAAAATTGTAGTTCCAATCATGAAGTGCCTTGAGTGATAGACTTACTAATTAAGATTTTAAAAAATAAGGAATAGGCAGCCACTATGGATACATGAGCTGAAGAAAAAATAATGTCGTACAAATACTTTCAGTTTGGTTATTGTGGGAAAAGTAAAATGATGAGGGGAATTCCTAATAAACCACTGTAAATAATCCACACATGAGGTAGTTAAAGTCAACTGGGAAGTGGAGCAACTGGAAACTGGAAGTGGGGAATGATGAGACTATAATGTTAACAGAACATGAATTCCAAAGTTATTACAGAGAAAAGATTAGCAGAATCTATAACTGTAGTTCAAAATGGAGACGAAGGGAAAAAAAAAAGACACCAAAGTTTATAAGCCTGGAAACACTGAAGATGTTGTGGATAATTATGGGAAAACGTGTAAAGATAGCTCTTGGGGGGAGGGGAGATGGACTTGTTTTTCAATGTGTTTCAAGAGTTGTGGCATTTAAATTAAAATGTTCTATGCACAATGGTGGTTAGGGAACTAGAAAGAAGGTAAGACGTGTATTTATGGATGAGTATATGATAGCCCAGACCTGGTGACATCTGAGGCCATAAGAGTCATCTAGAACCTTTAAGAAGGACAGCGTCAAAGAAGTGAAAAATTTGGAAGTTAGCCTTGGGAAATTACCAGAGTTATAGGAAATGAACTTGTGAAGGACATATCATTGAGCATTGAAAGGAATTGTTTAATCTCTAATTCTTATGTAATCCACAATGGTATGAATTCACCCCTAAAAATCTACAAAAATAAACCTCCAGTCTGCTGCTAAGAACCTGAAGGCACAGTGTTTCATTTAAGCCAAAGCAAAAGAGAGTGGAGAAATAACTTTGATGGTTTACAATGTATGACATTGCAGGATGGTGCAGGGCTTCTCCAAATAGTACCTTTACTTCCACAATAACTCAGTGAAATTACTGTCCATCTTGTACTGATGAGGAACTGAAAGCAAACTAATTGTCTAAATTTCAGAAGGAAAGAAAGGAAGGAGGGAGAGAGGGAAGAAAGGAAGATTGAATTTGGATGAGGAAGTCATTCTCAAGTATTTACTTGTGATTTGGGAAAAATTATTTCAACATAGGCCTCCTTTTAAAGAGGGAACTTCTGGGGCACCTGGGTGGCTTAGTCAGTAAGCATGTGCCTTCCGCTCAGGTCATAAGCAGGGAGCCTGCTTCTCCCTCTACCGCTCCCCCTGCTGGTGCTCTCTTTCCTCCCCCCCCCCCCCCCCCGTCCCCCCTTTAAATCAATCAATCCTTCAAAAATAAAGATGGGAACTTCTCTCTTGAAAATCCTTGCTGATGGTAGAAAACTGTCTTTAGTTTGTCATGATCAATCTCTCATAATGCAAAGACATAATAAACAAACCTAGGCATCTATTCTTAAAATTCTGCCAGGTTTATTATAAAAAATTGATGGGTTCAGTGTTGAATAAACTTTCTTAATGTTTTATTCAAAATACATATATCTGTTTAGAGATATTTCATTTCGATATAACTTTATACTTCTCTGCCTACTGTTCTTGAGGCGCTTTTGTTTCCATAAACTACTGTTTTAAAGTGTAGAAAGGAACTGTTCCAGTATATGCCAGAAGGAAAATAAATTTATAAATATAATAGGGAAAATACAACTATCCTCATTTTATTGTAGATTCAAAGAAACACATGCTAATTCTAACCCCTTCTCTTCCACCTTCTAAAGCCTCCTTAACACTATCTTCAGTTTATTGTACTTCTCTTTCCCACTCCCCAACTTTTCTGCCCCTCCCTCTCCCAACCACACCCTCTCCCGACCTCCCTCTCTCTCTCTATTCCATTAGTTTAAACCTTTCCAGGGTAGATCTATTTTGTATAGCATGATCTACTCAATCTGAAGAAGTGCTAACCAGACAATCTCCCCAAAATGTGTTCACAAGTAGCCTTTAAAGTAGGAAAATGGGATGTAAGCTGGGAAAAGCTTATGTTCTAAGTTAAGTATAGTATTATACAGACCTAACAATTAAAAATATTTCCCTGTTATATGCATTAGTATGTTTATATATATGGATGCTTATTCTCTTTTTTTTTTGTAGAATATTTAATCTAAACTTTTTAATGTGTTATGAAGATACTTCCTAGGTAGTCACACCATCCCTTCATTACTAACCTGCCCCAATATTAGTTACAGTCTTTGTAGTTTCTTAAAGTTTATGTTTTTCTAGGTGTCCTATATGTTTTCCATTAGTTAAGTGACTCTTGAAAACTATTCTTGAATATTAGAAATACAAAACAGTCCCATATATCCTTTATCCAGATTTTCCAGTTGCCTTATTTTCTATACTCAATAGGCTCTAGATCCCATCCAAACTATGCACTGAGGTGCACCAATGCACCCCTGGGCCTTATAGTCAATTCACAGGGCCACTGCAGGACTTTTTTAAATTTTTGAGAGAAATGTAGTGACATCTGTTGGGCATGACCTGAACTACTACTATTAAGTTGGTATTTTGTTTTCTAAAGAAAAAGGCCCTAATGAACTGAGAAAGTTTGGAGTTTGGGAATCTTTTGCTCTAGGCATTAAAATTCACTCACTTTGTATAAAATTAATATTATAATCATTCTTTTTATACACTTGATCAAAACAATTTAAATGTATTACCCAAATTTGATAAATAATTATTTTTAAAAAGGAAATTTTTTATCAAAAACATCTATTAATGAAATTCATAGGACTCCTCCTGTCCCCCCCACCCACTAATGACCCCATTAGTTCATGTCTCTCTGTATATGAATTTTACTGAATGGACTGAATCCATTTTTATTTATATTTTTGTTTTGCTGAGGTAAGCCTTGAGAAAACTTGTTTACATAAGTAAATAGATGGATAAAGACAGATTTATTATAAAAAGGTCATTAGACTTTGAACTCCTTTTGAGTTATATTACAAATATTTATACAAAAAAAAATGAAAAACTACCATACCTATAGAAGGATTTGTTGTCTAGACCTGTGCTGACTAGTAGACATTAGCCATATGTGGCTATTTAATTTTAAATTACTTAAGATTAAATAAAATTTAAAATTCAGTTCCTCATTGCATTAACATTTCAAGTGCTCAAAAACTATGAGTAGCTGGGGGCTGCTGTATTAGACAGTGCAGACACAGAACATTTCCTTCATTGTGTAGAAAGTTCTTTTAGATATGGCTGGTCTAGACATTAAAGTCTTCTTTCTTGACACTTATACCAATATTTTAAATAATTTCTGTTTTTGGTACCCCCAGCATTTTTTCTACTCCAGAATAAATGCAGCATAGTTTTTTATTTTAATTTGCTTTTTTTATTCAACTTTATATTTTTGAGATTCATTCATTGATTTATGTAGCTTTCATTCATTTGCTTTACTGTTGAATATTCCATTGTATGAATATACCTTATCAACCTTCAAACACATGGGACATTTTTTCCAGTTTCTCTGTCATTAAAATCAGTGCTGCTCTGAAATTCTTGTTTGTGTCTCTGAGGGCCTTTGTGTAAATTTCTCTAGGATATATATTCAGGAGTAGAATTTCTGGGTCAGAGGATATTTTCCACGTCAACTTTATTGGATAATGCCAAATCGTTCTCAGAAATTGCTATCCTAATCCACTCCACACTCCCACACTCCTGCTTCTTCATGTGTTATTTCAAGTTAGGTTTGGCTGTGATTGACAAAAACAAAGAATCAAACATTAATAACATTGGCTTAAACAACAATAAAAATTTCTCTTCATGTAGATCACATGCAGAGATAACCAGTCTATTGCAGTATGGTGGCTCCAGGCTCATTAGGATCCTAGTCTCCTTTCTTGTTGCTCTACCATCCTCAACATGTGTCTTTCACTCCATGATACAAGGAGGCTGCTTAATACCTAGCCATCATGTTTGTGTTCAACCCCTCAGAAGGCAGAAAAGGGAAAGAAATTAATGCCTTCCCTAACATTTATAAAAAACATTTTGTAGAATCTGAGCAATCTATATCTGATTTTAACCTATTAACCAGACCTTAGTCACGTCACAGCAAGCTACAAGACTGACTGGAAAATGAGGTCTTTATTCCAAGTGGTTATGTGATCAGCCAAAAATCAGTGGTCTTTTGACAAAACAAGTTAAAAAATATTGGAGGACAAGTGATTTCTTTCACTTTTCATACACTTTCCTTTACTTCCCTGATTACTGGAGAGGATGAACTTCTTTTAAAATTTATAGGCCATTTGAATTTCCAGTTCTATGAAACAACTGTTTATTTCTTTTGTTCATTTTTTTCAATGTCATTTTATTTTCCCTCTTAAGTTTCAGGATTTTATTATACATCCTGAAATAGTCCATCTGCTTTTTTGTGGACTTCCTTATATTTTGTGCCTTGTCCTTGTAACCAGCATATAACAGAAATTTTAACACTCAATAATCTAAAATCATTATCTTTTATCTGGTGAATTTAGTCCATTTATTGTGATTACTGATATGTTTCTATTTCTTTTATTATTGTATTCTACACTATTCTACTTTTTCTGTCTTTTGAAAATTTTATTTTGAATTCTGTCTTTTTCATTTGTTCCCCTACTAGTTTAGCAGTTATCTGCTATATTACTACTATTTTAGTGGTTACATTTTAAATTCTAATATGCATACATGTATAAAATCTAAAAATAATCAAAACATTTACAAGAACATTTTTTTAAAGATTTTATTTATTTATTCATGAGAGACAGAGAGGGGCAGAGACAGGCAGAGGAAGAAGCAGGTAGAGGGAGAAGCAAGCTCCCTGCAGGGAGCCTGATGTGGGACTCGATCCTGGGACTCCAGGATCACGCCCTAGGTTGAAGGCAGGCGCTAAACTGCTGAGCCACCCAGGGATCCTATAAGAATATTTTAAATTCTAATATACATACATGTATAAAATCTAAAAATAATCAAAACATATACAAGACTTTTAGAATATTGTAACTCAATCTTTTCTTTCTGCTTATTTGATGTTGCCACTTTCTTAGTCCTAGCTTATCTTTTAATCATAGACATTAGATGTTTTTGTAATTTTTTCTTTTTGAGAAACAGAGCACCTGAGTTGGGGAAGGGGCAGAGGGAGAGAGAATCTCCAGTAGACACCACATTGTGGAACTCGACATCATGATTTTAGCTCACAACCCTAAAATCATGATCTGAGCCAAAATCAAGAGTCAGATGCCTAATTGACCAAAGCACCAGGTACCCCTATAACATTTTATTTTTATATAATCCTAAACTTTCCATAAAATTTGCAAAAGTTGTACAAAGAATTCCCATATATACTCTACCCAGATTGTCTAGTTGTTGACATTTTGCCCTATTTGCTTTATCATTCTCTCTCTCTGTGTCCTTCCTTTCTACCGTCTACTTCCACCTAAGAGTAATTTGTAAAGTTGGCATTGTTATTCCCTTTTACCACTAAATATTCCAAGTGTATTTCCTAAGAGCAAGGCATTCTCTTACATAACCAAGTACAATTGTTCAAATCTGAAAGTTTTACATTTTATTGGTATGCAATAGCCCATATTCATATTGTCAGTTGTTCCAGTAATGTTCTCATAACTATTCTCCACCTACCCAGTCCAAGGTCTAATCCAAATTACATGTTGCATTCAGTTGCCATGTTTCTGTAAGCATATTTAATCTAGAACATCTCCTCAGACTTTCTTTGTCTTGCTTGACCTTGAGATTTTTGAAGGCCAGTTGTATTTATAGAATGCCCCTGAATTTAGTTTTGCATAAAGTTTGCTCACAGTTAGATCTAGATTAAGTATGTGGGACAGAAATAGCACAGAATTGATGGTGAGTCCTTCTTAGTAAACCATATCAGGAGGTCCATGATTTTAGTTTGCCCTGATATATGTAATAGTAAGTTATATCACTTGGCCAAGTGGTGTTTGCCAGGTTCTCTTCACCATATAAGTTACTGTTTTTTCCTTTGTAATTAATAAATGATGTGTGAGTAGATACTTTAAGACTATGTAAATATCCCATTCCTCATCAAATTTTCACCAATTTGTTTTAGCAATCAAATGATTATCTAACTCCACCGTTCCTTTTCTATGTACTAGTTCACATTTTAATGTAAGGAAAATCTTTCCCTTCTCCCTTATATTTGTTTGTTTATATCAGTATTGTTATAGACTGCATATTTTAGTCTCCAACCCCTACCCCCATATTCATGTGTTGAAACCCATATTCCCAATAGAATGGCAACTGGAAGTGGGGCCTTTGGGAGATAACTAGATTATGAGGATGGAAACCCCATAATGGGATCAGTGAGTATCCTCAGAAAAGAAAAAGAGCTAGACTCCCTACTGTCAGTCATATGAGAGTACTAGGAGAAGATGGCCATCTGCAAATTAGGAAGGAGCCTTTCCCCACACACCAGCTCTTCCAGCTCCTTGATCTTGGAGTTTGCAGCCTCTAGAACTGTGAGAAATAAATATTTGTTGCTTGAGCCCAGTTTATGATAAATTGTTATAGCAGTATGAACTGAATAATGCAAGTATGGACTCATAGACATTTATTTTATTCCACATGTTGTAGTCCAATACTGTCATCATTGATTTTGATATACAAATTATCCCAGATTTGTCAAACATGAGTCCTTTTAAATGCTCGTGCATCTTGTTTTATTTCCCTACTATTTTTTGATCATTTCCTTGCTTTCTTGAACAAAATATTCCAGGCTTGTTTTATACTTCCCTAGTTCAGTCTAAAATGAGGCTTTTTCCTGTGGAGCCTAATTGCTTTTAGTGGACAGCAGAATTTTGAAAGCAAGCTCTGTACACTAAATGTGTTCACTTATAACTAGTTTATCATTGCATCTAGCCACGCAATTGATAGAGCTATAAAATGTATTTCTAAAACATGTATATGCTGTATATATACACCTACTTCTATAATTTTTTTTTATCAAGAAGTGTGTTCATCCTGATAACTCCAATTTTAGTTCAACACCATATGTCATATTCTGGTATTTCCCCTTTCCCTATTTGTAACCCCCTTTAAAGACATCTGGCTTCCATTATGTCCAATATGTTTCCTCATTTGCTCTCGTTTACAATTCACAGAAGTTACTTTCAAATTGCTAACAGATATCATTGCAAAAGCAAGCCTACTAACTGGAATTTAATATTTTATAGTTTTTTTAAGCTAAAATTCACATATAGTGAAATGTATACATCTTATGTATACAACTTGATGAGTTTTTTACACTTGATAATTTTAACTACATATAGTCTCTAGAATGTATACTTGTAATCTGTAAGACGTTTTGCCTGAAATCATTTGCTCCACTATTGCATGAAATAAAGACCTAATGTTCTCATTTTATATAGGCATGTTGATTTAAATATACCCATATCTAATATACTCCTTCCTAAATTATTTATTTTTTGCTTGTCATTTCTTATTGCACATACCTTCTTTCTGGGATAATTTACCTTCTTTTTTTTTTTTTTTTTTTTTTTTTTTTTTTTTTTTTTTATAATTTACCTTCTTCCTAAGGTATAGCCCAGAAGAACTCCTCAGTGAGGTTTAGTTGCTCGTACTCTCAGTTTTGTCTGAAATGTGTTAATTTTATGGTCATCTTTTAAAGATGATTTCCTGAGGATACATGTTTAGGTTGCAAGTTCTTTTCTCTCAGTAATTTAAATGTATTATATCTGTGATTTCTAGTTTCCATTGTTATGGTTGAAAAGTTAGATGTCAGTGTTGTTTCTTTCATGGTAAATGGTCATTCTCTCTGCTTTTAAGATCTTCTCATGTTTGGTGTTTTGAAGATTCACTCATAAAGTAAAATATATGTGTGGATTTCTTTATATTTATCCTGCTCAGGATCATTATGCTTCTACATTCCAAATATTCATGTATTCCAACATTTCTGAAAAATTCTCAGTAATTATATCATTGAATACCCTTTTTAATCTTCTTTACTATAATACTTAAAAACTATGAATAGATGGGTTTTAGACCTTTTAATTATCCTCCACATATCATAATTTCTTTTTTTTATATTTTCCATCTCTATGTCAGTTGATGCTTTATTTTGGCTTAATTTCTTTAGTTTTATCTTCTATTTCACCAATTCTCTCTTCATCTATATCAAATCTGATGTTTTCCCTGTCCATTGAATTTTAAACTTTAATTATTTTTTTCATATACAATCAAAAGTCTGTTTATATTTTATATTCTCTTATATCTGGCTTATATTTCTATTCCCTCCTTTATTTCCTTACACATATTAAACATACTTATTTTATATTCTGAATTTTATAATTCCAGTATTTGAAGTACTAGCATTTCCTCACCAGATTTTTCTTTCTGTTTTTTCTGTCAGCTCATAGTATCTTGTATCCTCATGGGCTTTGTGATTTTTCTATTTTCCATTATGAGATCATGTAAACTGGGACTCTGAGCAATTTCTATGAAGCCAGGGTTAAAGACGAATTTTCCTAGAGTAGATTTGCATTTTCTCCTTCTAGATTCCTAGAAAGAACTATTGGCCAAAGATTAATTTCTCAGCTTTTGGATATTTTTCAACCCATATAAGTTTGTGATTTCAATCTAATACCCAGGATTGACATGACAGCTAATTTCTGGTTATGAATTAGGGTACTCATACAATCTTGGTTGTATCTTCCCAGTTAAAATGCCCTTTATTTTGGTATAGTTATTAATAATACCTCTTCCACTTTTAGAAGATTTTCTGTTTGGATTATACATTATATGCCACCCTATTGCAAATACTTGGAGGAGAGACTTTTTGTCCCTTCCAACCATAGCCATGGTTGAAAAGATATTTATTTCTTCTTTTGCAGGGCAAAATTTCTAGTTCACATTTTCACTGAAGGTGTATCTTCCAGAATCCTGATTTTTAAGTTGGGGTTTCCATTCCAGCTTCTCAAATAAGAAGCCCTAGGTTTCTGGGTATTGGCAGATGCCCTGAGGGCTGCTGCTGGCTTTAACATGTTTACGTCTTTGGATTCATGCTTCTGCTTAGTTCTTTGCCTCTAAGGATTTTCCTTACTTTATTGTGAGCTCAGCTATATATTTAAAAGGATGTTGTAAATCTTTTATTCAGAATATTTAGTTGTTTAGTTCAGGAAATTTTTTCCCCCTAGAACAAAATCCCTGGGCTCCTCATAAATACTGATTTAACTGCTTGTGGTATTGGAAGAGCCAGTTTTTCTGGTATTGAGGTAGCTCAGAAACTTCAAAGAGCAGCTTTCCTACTTGAGAGCTCTCACTTCTCCCACTTGGTTGAAAATAGGAGGACAATTTACCTGAAGAAAAAAAACGTGAAAAAAATTATATTTTAATGTTTTATATTCTCCAGATACAAACTGAGAACATAAAGTAAAATCAGTTTTATTTCTCTAACAAAAGAAATAGGCAAGTGCCAGCATGGAGGATAAAAGATACTATTATCGTATGCATTTTATAGATGAAGAAAATGAGGCATAGAGAAGCTAAATGACTTACCCATGGCCCACTATTAGTAAGTGATGAAATTAATATTAGAACCCACAGCCAGCCTGTCTATAATATGCATACCCCTAACCACTAGCTTACATGCTCCTTGGCACAGATATATGCATTCTTCTATCATATCATAATAAAAAGTGTGCTCATAGGGGAAAGTACTGCTACACTGATACCTATTATAGCCTTCTTAGTATTTTGGATGTTGATAAATAACCAAAAGCCACTCAATAACAAATACAAAAGGATATGGATAATAAAATGCAATCTTTGTTATAGATTATAAGAAGAACTATGAGGAAACAGAGCTCTTAATCCTAAATTGTAAATGCTTTCTATTTCTCCATTCCTGCTTTTTCTGTTCTACCTCTCTGAAAGTTTCTTTCCTGTTTACCTGAAAATTTCTTGTTTGTGCTTTAATACAATTCAAGTATCTCCATTAAAAAAAAACAAAAAAACAAAACAAAAAAAAAACTAAAATCCCATTCTCCCCATAGGCTTTTCAGACAGAATTAATGATTTTCCTCATCTGTGTTCTCATAGCATTTTTACATATCTTTATAATAACTCACCAATTGTATTATATTGAACCACATTATATCATCACTTTTACATGTCAAAAATGGTTGAATGTCAGCAAAATCATATGGTTCAGCATTAATTTATTGTGAATACATATGCCCTATTAGATTTAGGGGTAGAGACAAGGTGTCATTTACCTTTCTTTAACTTAAGGCTTGAGCATATGCTCAAAATATGATTGTTGATTTGGATGACTGCTGATTAGTGGGGGCAATATTAAAAATTATTAATCACTAACATACATTGCAGGGTCATTGACCAATCAGAAAAGATACTGGCATTAAAGAGCTGCTAAAATGTGCCCATTTTGTTAGCTGCACATTAACCCAGCCTATGCCAAGGAAATGTGGACAATAAGACTTTTGGGGTTGTAATGAAACCCCAAATGGGATTCTAACCAACTACATTTAATGCTTGAAACTTCTCTATAGCAGTGTCACCAAATATCACTTCAATCTCTGGTAACAAAGAACTAAGAACTTTGTGTAGTAATCAATTCTATCTTTGAGCGCCTCTTATCCCTAAAAAATTATTTCCCCCATTAGACACTACAATAATTCTTTCTTTTAACTTCCATTCACAGAGCCTAATGATATGCCTAAGGGCTTCAGCACAAAAGTATCCTTCGTTTCTTAAACTAATTATTTTACATGGCTGATATTCCCCAATAATAGTATTATTCTTTGACTGTTTTTCTACCTATGATGCCCAGACTGAGCCTTATATTCGGAATGGGACATGACCAGAACAGTGCAGAGCAGAACTATCCCATCCTTTATCCCCATTTAGGGCATGGTTTGATAGTGTGATACACTAATGCATTTCCTGTGATATAAAACAAGAGTATAACCCCATCCTAGGGAGCCATGTTATATAGAAAGGACAGGCTAGATAACTAAACTAGACCAGTGGTTCTTCATCCTGGCTGTACAACAGAACTACATAGCCTATGAGCTTTTAAACAACAAAGATGCCTGAGCACCATGCCCAATTTAATGAGTATAACAATCTAGATGTGGATATTTTGGAAAGGGTATGAAAGACAGTGTAAAGTGATCAAGAGTGCATGCTCTGGTGCGAAACTGCCTGGATTCAAATCTGGACTTACATAAATTTAATTTACTTCTGTAAATTGCTTTAACTCTCTGGCTTTCTCATCTCTACAAAGATATAAAGATTCAAAGAACTGTTGTGAGGATTAAATGAGATACTTTAAGTAAAGAATTGAGAGCAGTCCCTCTCGCTAAGTATGTAGAAAGTGAATATTGTCTGTTATTATGATCTGGATATGTTTAAATCTCTGCTGCTGGTTTTCATTTTTCATGCACAGGCTGAGAAAGTATTAGTAAAGGATATGATTTAACATGATAGTTGCCTCTGTCAAGCAAGAATTCCTATTCTTAATTCCCTCCTTTCTGGTGCGCTTATCACCACAGTGACCCCAAAGAAACTTTAGCTTGCAGGTGATCATCAGGATATAACTGCTGCTGAGACAGTGCCTCTCCCTTCCCCCACACTACACTCACTGAATGCTCTGGATCAGTGCTTCTCATGCCATTGGATCTTACAATATAGTTTAAAAAGTAGGAACACGGATTTGCCGACCTTTCACATTTACAAGCAAGAATATTCAAAAATCATAATCATATCTACTGTCATCATAAAAGACAAGACATTGAAACATTAAAGAAATAGGAAGTTGTAATCTCAGGATAAATTAATAAGGCTACCATAACTAAGTTAAACCTATGACCTCTCTATCTATGACTGCAGGTTGTTTAATTGCATATCTTTGTTTATTACAGATGAGGAAAATTTATCAGTAGTAAGCATCATCACTTTCTTTACCCAAACCTTCACTTTCAATTATAATTATAGCATATGCATAAAGAGTCTTTAAATTTGGTAAATGCTGCCTGACTAGAAAAAAAAATGCCATTCTTGATTTACAGCTATGTTTTGGCATATTTATGTTTCTGTGGCTTTTATTTACTAAATTGGGTTTACTTGATAGTCTACCTTAGTAGAATATTTATGTAGCTGTATTTTAGAATAAAAAATAACATGTATTTTCCTATACAAGTTTTTCTCATTTTAGCTAATGAAAATTGTGCCAATTAAGCAGTGGGAAAGTATCTGCCAGTAGTTAATGCTAATAGAGACACTAGAGCGTTCTCTCTGCTATTAATCTGTGGATAATGGAAGGCCCATTTCTTAAGTACACACAGAAGAAAGAATAGAAAAAATACTGGCTATGACACCTAATGAATTGCCTTCCTCCCACACTACTGTGCCCTTGTAACCTAGGGCATGTAGAGCAGGCTGGCAGCCATCACATTACAGATATAAAAGTGCTAGAATCTCTTGGTTCTGTAGCATGTTGCCTGATAGATTGGTGAGTAATGTACTTGAAGAGTGCATTACTGAGCTCTAGACTAATGGCCACCTCTTGCCCATGGCCTTTATGGTAGATCATTCATTGTGCTGCCTCATCAGCTTCCTGCCCTCTGTATCTGGCATGAGCACTGGCAGTTCCAAAACTGATTAATCCCCTAGGAATTAGTCCCACTGCAGATCTCAGTGTGGATTACACAAAAATGAGAATGTTCTGGTGCTATAGGGACAGCATAGCTTTTCTTTGAATTCAATAAACCTCACTTTAGAAGATGAAATTTCCTCACCAATCTGTGTATTGCCGTGTATGGCAAATTTTATACAATTTTACAGATTTCCAGTAAAACAAATGTGATAATTCGTAACTTCCAGGTTTTAAGTTATACAGGATAAAAAAAATTTAGAGGGAGTATCAACACTATAAACTTATAACTTATCAGTCTAAGGAGACATCACATCACAATGTCACGTATATTGTATTTTTATTTAGTTTTTCTCAGATATGTTACTGATTCCAGAATTTTTTTTTAAAGGTAAAAGGTCTATACTCTCTACTTAAAAAATCTATTTAAGTAGACTTTCCTCTGACAGACTTACAATGTTATATTTACTATAAAAAGTCACAAATGGAATTTGATGTTAGGATTTTATTCCATGGAAATGATGACATAACATTTGCTTTTGATTTAGTACAGAAAATTATCTTGATTTTTTAACAGTAAAAAATTCTTAATTTCTATATTGTCATAGATGAGGTCTGTGCAAATTCTTGATTTGCTATTTATTATTAATTACAATTAGCACATTAAAGGAATAAAAACAAATATCTTAGGTCTTTTGGTGCTTTAATCAGCACAAGGATATCATATTTCTTCAAATTCAATTTCCTGAAATTGAGTATGTGAAATAAGACAAAAGAAACAAAGGCAAATAGTAGAAAGCCATGTGTTACTCAGGACTAAGTACAGACTATAGTTCTAGGAGAATTTGGAGGAGAGAGAAGTAAATGATGGCTGAAGGAATAAGAAACATCATGGAGGAGATGAAGGTTAAGCCAAAGTGGGGGTTTTGAAGTGGTAGAAAATAAAGTACAAGGTGAGAGGACTTCTGACTCTGCCAATATAGTTGACAAAAGCACCTAGAAATTCTCCTGCTATAATCTCCTGGAAATCTAAGTAAAATAGAATAAATTTCCTTTCAAATACATATCTTCCAGAAAAAAATGGTAAAAATATACAGGGTTCAGAAATGTGCTAGAAACTTATAACCAGAGTGGTAAACATGAGGCTGTGTATGCCCTAAGAAGTTGAATCTGGTGGGAGATGGAGTTTGTTGATCTTGGAAATCTAGAATCCTGAGTTAATCATGAGCAGATTGAAGGTGAGGCCTTGGGCCCACATAATCCAAGAAGTTGGAAGTAAAACACCATTTGCTTCATTTCATACCTCATTCTTAAAAAGCCAGCACCCCGAAGTCCTTAAGTAACACATAATTTTTGGAAGAATAGATTAGAAGGTTAATATACCTACTGCATAGGAAAATGACAAGGAAACTTGTCAGTTTTGAGTTTGGATTTTTTTAAAAGGCAATCTTTAGGGGATCCCTGGGTGGCGCAGCGGTTTGGCGCCTGCCTTTGGCCCAGGGTGCGATCCTGGGGACCCAGGATCGAGTCCCATGTAGGGCTCCCGGTGCATGGAGCCTGCTTCTCCCTCTGCCTGTGTCTCTGCCTCTCTCTCACTGTGTGCCTATCATAAATAAATTAATTAATTTAAAAAAAGGCAATCTTTATTAAGAATAATTGCGAGAGGAGGGGCAAGATGGCGGAAGAGTAGGGTCCCCAAATCACCTGTCCCCACCAAATTACCTAGATAACCTTCAAATTATACTGAAAATCTATGAATTCGGCCTGAGATTTAAAGAGAGAACAGCTGGAATGCTACAGTGAGAAGAGTTTGCGCTTCTATCAAGGTAGGAAGACGGGAAAAAGAAATAAAGAAACAAAAGGCCTCCAAGGGGGGAGGGGCCCAGCCCAGGAGCCAGGCTAGGGCGAGCGTCCCCAGGACAGAAGAGCTCCCTCCTGGAGAAGAAGGAGCTGCACCAATCTTCCCGGGTGGAAAGGCGCCCGCAGGGAGTTAGAGCAGGACCCAGGAGGGCGGGGATGCCCTCGGGCTCCATGGGACAGTAACAGACACCTGCGCCCCGGGGACAGTGCGCCGAGCTCCCTAAGGGCTGCAGCGCGCAAGGCGGGACCCGGAGCAGCTCGGAGGGGGCTGCGGGGCCCGGGAGCAGCTCGGAGGGGCTCGGGCAGAGGAAGAGGCTCCGTGCAAAGGGAGCTGCGCGGCTCCGGGAGCAGCTCGGAGAGGCTCGGGGGGAGGCTCAGGGGAGGGGGCTGCGCAGCCAGAGCGCGAATCCAACAGCGCAGGCCCTGGAGCTCAGGGCGCCGGGACACAGCCCAGGATCCGGCCTCCCCCCCGGGACAGGCAGAGGCCGGGAGGGCCCAGGACAGCAAGGACGCTACTGCCCCGAGCTGAGCAGATCAGCGGCCCACCCCGGAGCCTCCAGGCCCTGCAGACCGAGAGCTCCGCCGGAGTTACTGCGGGAGCTGACTCCAGGGCTCCAGAGCTGGCCGCTGCAACTGCGGTTGTTCCTCCTGGGGCCTCACGGGGTAAACAACCCCTACTGAGCCCTGCACCAGGCAGGGGGCAGAGCGGCTCCCCCAAGTGCTAACACATGAAAATCAGCACAACAGGCGCCTCCCCCAGAAGACCAGCTAGACGGACAAGTTCCAGGGGAAGTCAGGGGACTTAAAGTATACAGAATCAGAAGATACTCCCCCGTGGTTTGTTTGTTCGTTTGTTTGTTTGTTTGTTTGTTTTTTCTTCTTTTTGATTTCTGTTTGCTTCCCCCACCTTTTTTTCCCTTTCTTTCTTTTTCTTTCTCTTTCTCTTCTTTTTTTTTCTTTTTTCTTCCTTTTTTTCTTTTTTCTTTTTCTCTTTTCTCTCCTTCTTTCTCTCCTCTCTTTTTCTCCTTTTCCCAATACAACTTGTTTTTGGCCACTCTGCACTGAACAAAATGACTAGAAGGAAAACCTCACCTCAAAAGAAAGAATCAGAAACAGTCCTCTCTCCCACAGAGTTACAAAATCTGGATTACAATTCAATGTCAGAAAGCCAATTCAAGCCAATTCAATATACAGCTACTGGTGGCTCTAGAAAAAAGCATAAAGGACTCAAGAGACTTCATGACTGCAGAATTTAGATCCAATCAGGCAGAAATTAAAACTCAATTGAATGAGATGCAATCCAAACTAGAAGTCCTAATGACAAGGGTTAACGAGGTGGAAGAACGAGTGAGTGACATCGAAGACAAGTTGATGGCAAAGAGGAAAACTGAGGGAAAAAGAGACAAACAATTAAAAGACCATGAGGATAGATTAAGGAAATAAACGACAGCCTGAGGAAGAAAAACCTACGTTTAATTAGGGTTCCCGAGGGCGCTGAAAGGGACAGAGGGCCAGAATAGGTATTTGAACAAATCCTAGCTGAAAACTTTCCTAATCTGGGAAGGGAAACAGGCATTCAGATCCAGGAAATAGAAAGATCCCCCCCTAAAATCAATAAAAACCGTTCAACACCTCGACATTTAATAGTGAAGCTTGCAAATTCCAAAGATAAAGAGAAGATCCTTAAAGCAGCAAGAGACAAGAAATCCCTGACTTTTATGGGGAGGAGTATTAGGGTAACAGCAGACCTCTCCACAGAGACCTGGCAGGCCAGAAAGGGCTGGCAGGATATATTCAGGGTCCTAAATGAGAAGAACATGCAACCAAGAATACTTTATCCAGCAAGGCTCTCATTCAAAATGGAAGGAGAGATAAAGAGCTTCCAAGACAGGCAGGAGCTGAAAGAATATGTGACCTCCAAACCAGCTCTGCAAGAAATTTTAAGGGGGACTCTTAAAATTCCCCTTTAAGAAGAAGTTCAGTGGAACAATCCACAAAAACAAGGACTGAATAGATAACATGGTGACACTAAACTCATATCTCTCAATAGTAACTCTGAACGTGAACGGGCTTAATGGCCCCATCAAAAGGCGCAGAGTTTCAGAATGGATAAAAAAGCAGGACCCATCTATTTGCTGTCTACAAGAGATTCATTTTAGACAGAAGGACACCTACAGCCTGAAAATAAAAGGTTGGAGAACCATTTACCATTCGAATGGTCCTCAAAAGAACAGGGGTAGCCATCCTTATATCAGATAAACTAAAATTTACCCCGAAGACTGTAGTGAGAGATGAAGAGGGACACTATCTCATACTTACAGGATCTATCCAACAAGAGGACTTAACAATCCTCAATATATATGCCCCGAATGTGGGAGCTGCCAAATATTTAAGCCAATTAATAACCAAAGTGAAGAAATACTTAGATAATAATACACTTATACTTGGTGACTTCAATGTAGCTCTTTCTATACTCGATAGATCTTCTAAGCACAACATCTCCAAAGAAATGAGAGCTTTAAATGATACACTGGACCAGATGGATTTCACAGATATCTACAGAACTTTACATCCAAACTCAACTGAATACACATTCTTCTCAAGTGCACATGGAACTTTCTCCAGAATAGACCACATACTGGGTCACAAATCGGGTCTGAACCGATACCAAAAGATTGGGATCGTCCCCTGCATATTCTCAGACCATAATGCCTTGAAATTAGAACTAAATCACCACAAGAAGTTTGGAAGGACCTCAAACACGTGGAGGTTAAGGACCATTCTGCTAAAAGATGGAAGGGTCAACCAGGAAATTAAGGAAGAATTAAAAAGATTCATGGAAACTAATGAGAATGAAGATACAACCGTTCAAAATCTTTGGGATGCAGCAAAAGCAGTCCTAAGGGGGAAATACATCGCAATACAAGCATCCATTAAAAAACTGGAAAGAACTCAAATATAAAAGCTAACCTTACACATAAAGGAGCTAGAGAAAAAACCGCAAATAGATCCTACACCCAGCAGAAGAAGAGAGTTAATAAAGATTCGAGCAAAATTCAACGAAATCGAGACCAGAAGAACTGTGGAACAGATCAACAGAACCAGGAGTTGGTTCTTTGAAAGAATTAATAAGATAGATAAACCATTAGCCAGCCTTATTAAAAAGAAGAGAGAGAAGACTCAAATTAATAAAATCATGAATGAGAAAGGAGAGATCACTACCAACACCAAGGAAATACGAACGATTTTAAAAACATATTGTGAACAGCTATATGCCAATAAATTAGGCAATCTAGAAGAAATGGACGCATTCCTGGAAAGCCACAAACTACCAAAACTGGAACAGGAACAAATAGAAAACCTGAACAGGTCAATAACCAGGGAGGAAATTGAAGCAGTCCATCAAAAACCTCCCAAGACACCAAAGCCCAGGGCCAGATGGCTTCCCAGGGGAATTCTATCAAACGTTTAAAGAAGAAACCACACCTATTCTACTAAAGCTGTTTGGAAAGATAGAAAGAGATGGAGTACTTCCAAATTCGTTCTATGAGGCCGGCATCACCTTAATTCCAAAACCAGACAAAGACCCCACCAAAAAGGAGAATTACAGAGCAATATCCCTGATGAACATGGATGCAAGAATTCTCAACAAGATACTAGCCAAGAGGATCCAACAGTACATTAAGAAAATTAATCACCATGACCAAGTACGATTTATCCCCGGGACACAAGGCTGGTTCAACACCTGTAAAACAATCAATGTGATTCATCATATCAGCAAGAGAAAAACCAAGAACCATATGATCCTCTCATTAGATGCAGAGAAAGCATTTGACAAAATACAGCATCCATTCCTGATCAAAACTCTTCAGAGTGTAGGGATAGAGGGAACATTCCTCAACATCTTAAAAGCCATCTACGAAAAGCCCACAGCAAATATCATTCTCAATGGGGAAGCACTGGGAGCCTTTCCCCTAAGATCAGGAACAAGACAGGAATGTCCACTCTCACCACTGCTATTCAACATAGTACTGGAAGTCCTAGATCAGACAACAAAAAGACATTAAAGGCATTCAAATTGGCAAAGAAGTCAAACTCTCCCTCTTCGCCGATGACATGATACTCTACATAGAAAACCCAAAAGTCTCCACCCCAAAATTGCTAGAACTCATACAGCAATTTGGCAGCGTGGCAGGATACAAAATCAATGCCCAGAAATCAGTGGCATTTCTATACACTAACAATGAGACTGAAGAAAGAGAAATTAAGGAGTCAATCCCATTTACATTTGTACCCAAAAGCATAAGATACCTAGGAATAAACCTAACCAAAGAGGTAAAGGATCTATACCCTAAAAACTATAGAACACTTCTGTAAGAAATTGAGGAAGACACAAAGAGATGGAAAAATATTCCATGCTCATGGATTGGCAGAATTAATACTGTGAAAATGTCAATGTTACCCAGGGCAATTTACATGTTTAATGCAATCCCTATCAAAATACCATGGACTTTCTTCAGAGAGTTAGAACAAATTATTTTAAGATTTGTGTGGAATCAGAAAAGACCCCGAATAGCCAGGGGAATTTTAAAAAAGAAAACCATATCTGGGGGCATCACAATGCCAGATTTCAGGTTGTACTACAAAGCTGTGGTCATCAAGACACTGTGGTACTGGCACAAAAGCAGACACATAGATCAATGGAACAGAATAGAGAACCCAGAAGTGGACCCTGAACTTTATGGTCAACTAATATTCGATAAAGGAGGAAAGACTATCCATTGGAAGAAAGACAGTCTCTTCAACAAATGGTTCTGGGAAAATTGGACATCCACACATGCAGAAGAATGAAACTAGACCACTCTCTTTCACCATACACAAAGATAAACTCAAAATGGAGGAAAGATCTAAATGTGAGACAAGAGTCCATCAAACTCCTAGAGGAGAACACAGGCAACACCCTTTTTGAACTCAGCCACAGTAACTTCTTGCAAGATACATCCACGAAGGCAAAAGAAACGAAAGCAAAAATGAACTATTGGGACTTCATCAAAATAAGAAGCTTTTGCACAGGCAAAGGATACAGTCAACAAAACTAAAAGACAACCTACAGAATGGGAGAAGATATTTGCAAATGATGTATCAGATAAAGGGCTAGTTTCCAAGATCTATAAAGAACTTCTTAAACTCAACACCAAAGAAACAAACAATCCAATCATGAAATGGGCAAAAGACATGAAGAGAAATCTCACAGAGGAAGACATAGACATGGTCAACATGCACATGAGAAAATGCTCTGCATCACTTGCCATCAGGGAAATACAAATCAAAACCACAATGAGATACCACCTCACACCAGTGAGAATGGGGAAAATTAACAAGGCAGGAAACCACAAATGTTGGAGAAGATGCGGAGAAAAGGGAACCTTCTTACACTGTTGGTGGGAATGTGAACTGGTGCAGCCACTCTGGAAAACTGTGTGGAGGTTCCTCAAAGAGTTAAAAATAGACCTGCCCTACGACCCAGCAATTGCACTGTTGGGGATTTACCCCAAAGATACAGATGCAATGAAACGCCGGGACACCTGCACCCCGATGTTTCTAGCAGCAATGTCCACAATAGCCAAACTGTGGAAGGAGCCTCGGTGTCCATCGAAAGATGAATGGATAAAGAAGGTGTGGTTTATGTATACAATGGAATATTACTCAGCCATTAGAAACGACAAATACCCACCATTTGCTTCAATGTGGATGGAACTGGAGGGTATTATGCTGAGTGAAGTAAGTCAATCGGAGAAGGACAAACATTTTATGTTCTCATTCATTTGGGGAATATAAATAATAGTGAAAGGGAATATAAGGGAAGGGAGAAGAAATGTGTGGGAAATATCCGAAAGGGGGACAGAACATAAAGACTCCTAACTCTGGGAAACAAACTAGGGGTGGTGGAAGGGGAGGAGGGCGGGGGGTGTGGGGGTGAGTGGGTGACAGGCACTGAGGGGGACACTTGACGGGATGAGCACTGGGTGTTATTCTGTATGTTGGTAAATTGAACCCAATAAAAAATTAATTTATTAAAAAAAAAAACAATAATAGCAATGACCTGCCATATATGAATTTGGGGAATACATTATTTATAGTACCTGCATTGTCTGGTAATTCCCAAAGCCAGGAATTAACAAAAAAGTTTGCCCTGTAAGGTAGCTTTACTACCTTCCTACCCAGCAATTGCACTACTTAGTATTTATCCAAAGGATACGAACATAGTGATTCAAGGGGGCACATGCACCCCAATGTTTACAGAAGCAATGTCTACAATAGCCAAACTATGGATAGAGCCCAGATGTCCATCAACAGATGAATGGTTTAAAAAAAGTGAGATATATATATAGTGGAATATTACTCAGCCATCAAAAAGAATGAACTATTGCCATTTGCAATGACATGGATGAAACTAGAGGGTATTATGCTAAATGAAATAAGTCAGAGAAAAATACCATATGATTTCACTCATATGTGGAACTTAAGAAACAAAGAGAGGAACCTAGGGGATGGGAAGGAAAAATAAAATAATAAGATAAAAACTGAGAGGTAGGCGAACCATAAGAGACTTGAACTCTAGGAAACAGAGGGTTGCTGGTGGGGAGGTGGGAAGGGCAGAGGGATAATTGGATGATGGAACATTAAGGAGGGCACTTGATGTAATGAGCCCTGGGTGTTACATGCAACTGATGAATCACTAAGTTCTACCTTTGAAACTAATATAAATGAATGAATGAATGAATGAATGAATGAACTAATAAATAAATAAAATTTACTCTGGAATAGTAAAACCCCTGGAAAGAATTAACACAAAACTCTTTGGAAGTACCTTTTATAGATAAAAACCATTGAAATTAGCTGTTGATTCAGTGTTATGTAACACCAGAAGTAAGTATCTGTAGTAAGTGGCAGTCATTAAACTAGGTAAGTAGCAGGATTAAGCTCCCCCAAGCTGTCAACATTTTTTAGGGAGAAGCAGAATCAGATTTGTAAATATAGAGAACAAGCTGATGGTTGCCAGAGGGAAAGGGAGCAGGGGGATGGACAAAATGGGTAAAGGGGAGTGGGAGATATAGACTTCTAGTTATGGAATAAGTAAGTCCCTGGAATAAAAGGCACAGCACAGGGAATATAGTTAATGAAATTGTAATAGCATGGTTTGGTGACAGATGGTACCTACATTTGTGGTTAGCATAGCATAATATGTGGAGAAATTGAATCACTAGGTTGTATACCTGAAACTAATGTGAGATTGTGGCCAACTATCAAAAAAAAAAAAAAAACTTTTTTAAGCAAAAAATAGTTTTAGGGAGACATTAGAGCCAATGGAGAAAGGCAATAATTAAAAGTTAACAAATGAGAATTTTCCAGAACACATGGAAGGCATACATCTTCAGATTCAAGGAACATAACAAAATCAAAGCCTGAGAAACCATTCCAAAAAATTCTATAGTGAAACTTTAGAATATCAAAAACAAAGAGAAAAATTTTAATCAATTAGAAAATAAAAATCATCAATGAAAATAGAAAAATTATAACTACAGCAGATTTCTCACTAGTAACATCATAGGATAGAGGGCAATGGAGTAATAGTTTCCTAAAGCTGCAGGGGGAAGAAACTATCAGTCTGCAATTCTATACCTGATAATTTTCATTTAAGAGAAGATTTTAAAAATGACTTTTTCAGACAAATGAAAACTTTGAGCTTATCATTGATATGCTTTCCCTGGAAAAAAATATTAAACAATGTTCTTCACAAGGAAGGAAGTTTAACCCAGAGACAAGGTGAGGAAGGGAATGACCAATAATGAACAAAGAAGATGACGAACACATAGGTAAATCTAAATGATCTAACTGTATAAAACAATGATAAAAATAAGTGTTTTGGAGGGGCACAAAAAGAAGCTAAAATACTAAAAAGCAATAACATGAAAAAAGGAAATTTAGTTCTTTTACTTATTTTTTGAGATATAAATTAACATATGTTAGTTTTAGGTTGCAGAGTCCATTTATTTGTGAAGAGAGTGATTAGTTACAATCAATTCAAATGTATATGTTCAAAAAATGAGAAGTCAAGGAAACAAGTGAAAGGTATGGATAGGAAATAAGTAAAAAAAGGTAGCAAATGATATAATTGTTTACATATAAATCCAAGGAAATCTTTTAAAATATTAAAGCTAATAAAAGTACAGTCAGTGGTGCCCGGGTGGCTCAGTCAGTTAAGCATCTGACTCCTGATTTTGGCCCAGATCATGATCTTGGTTGTGAAATCAAGCCCCATATGGAGCTCAGTGCTGGGTATGGAGCTTGCTTGAGATTTTCTCTCTCCCTCTTCTACCCACACTACCGCTCACTACATGCACACTCTCTCTCTCATTAAAAAAAAAAAAAAAAAAAAAAGTGCAGTCAGATAACTGCATCCACATTTAGTAAGCAAAATGTAAGTTACATTCTACACATCAACAAACCATATAAAGTGTAATTTTAGAAAAATGTCAATTTATGATAACAAAAATTGTAGATACCTGGGAGTAAATTTAACAAAATATTTAGAGAAACTTCTAGAACATTATAAACCTTGTTGAAAAAACCTTTAAAAAGTTTTAAATAATGCATAAGTATACACCGTGTTTGCAAACTGAAAGTCTTAATGTTGTAAAAATTTAAATTCTCCCCAGATTGACCTATAAATTCAATTCATTTCAATTAAAAATCCAAATCATGAAAATAGGCAAAGGAGTATGCTCTCTCATAATTTTCACTTCCAGTGTTCACAGAGCTATTCTAACATATTTGTTTTTCTATGTGAAAGTTAGTATCAGTTTGTCCAGCTCCACAAATTAGTTTGGTGATATTTTATTATAGTTGTATTTAACTTATAAATCCACTTAGGGAGAACTGCCATCTCTATTGCGTTTAGCTATTCTAAGAACAGGTGATGTCTTTCCATTGGATAAAGTTTATTTTGGGGGCTTCAAGAGTGTTATTAATAAATTTGACACATTCATTGTTGAGCTCATTTATAGGTGTTCATATTCTTCTTTCTTTGATACTGTAAATAAATGGTACTATCTCCACTATTATTTATTGTGTATGTAAAAAAGGCTTATGATTTTGTATGTTAACTTCAAATCTTACTACTTCACTGAATTGTTTCACTTAGTTTTATTTATTTTTCTTGGTATGTATAGGTATACTGTGAAATACAGTTTCACTCCTTAAGCTATTCCTCTGCCTGTAGTTGATTTTTCCTGTCTAATTGCATTGGTTGATACCTCCAGTGCAATGTTGAATAGTAGTGAAGATAGTGGCCATCTTACTTTGTTTCTGATGTTAGTGGAAATGTCTCCAGTGTTTCCCAATTATAAGATACTGACTTTAAGATTAGGGTATAAATTTTATCATGGTAACAAAATATCCCACAGTTTCTATTTTCTTAAGCATTTTTTATCATGAATTGGTGATGAATTTGGTCAAAGACTTTTTCAGCATCTATAGAGGTAATCATATGATTCTTTCCTTAGATTGATTAATGTGGGATATGATATTAATGGATTTTAAAATATGGGACTAAACTTGCATTCCTGGAATAAATTCATTTGGTCATAGTGTATTATTTTTGTGGTTTTGGATTCTGTTAGATAATATTTAGTTTAGAAATTTTGCATCAGTATTCATTGGCTATAGACATAGCACCATAATTCTCTTCCTTTGTATTATCTTTATCCGGTTTATATATCAGCGTTATACTTCTTTCATAAAAGAAACTAGACAGTTTTCTTTCCTTCTCAACACTGTGGAATAATTTACATTGCATTGGGACCATCTGGTCTTAGGAAGAAAAGTTGAATTTTTTTTGTGAAAACAACTGGGTCTGGTGGTTTTGGGGCAGTAGTTTCTTACTAGCTCACACCATTTCTTCTACACTAGTTGGTCTGTTTAAGATTTCTTTTTTTTTTTTATGATAGTCACATTGAGAGAGAGAGAGAGAGAGAGAGGCAGAGACATAGGCAGAGGGAGAAGCAGGCTCCATGCACCGGGAGCCTGTGTGGGATTCGATCCCGGGTCTCCAGGATTGCGCCCTGGGCCAAAGGCAGGCGCCAAACCGCTGCGCCACCCAGGGATCCCTGTTTAAGATTTCTAATGCTACTGGAATTAGTTTTGGTAAGTTGTATATAAGAAATTACTCCCTTGATAAAGGTTTTCAAATCTATGTAGAGGTCTGCAAAATGGGCTCTTGAGTTTTTAATTTCTTCTGTTTTAGTGATTATTTACCCATGTCATTTATGATTTTGTGTAGTTCTTCTTTCTCTTTTTAAATTTTCCTTTGATCAGCTAGGTAGTGATTTTCTCAGTATTGTTAATTTTATCAAAAAAACAGAATTTGGGGGATCCCTGGGTGGCGCAGCGGTTTGGCGCCGGCCTTTGGCCCAGGGTGCGATTCTGGAGACCCGGGATCGAATCCCACATCGGGCTCCCAGTGCATAGAGCCTGCTTCTCCCTCTGCCTATGTCTCTGCCTCTCTCTCTCTCTCTGTGACTATCATAAATAAATAAAAAATTAAAAAAAAAAACAACAGAATTTTGATTAATTAAGTATGTGATTTTTCTTTTCATCTCTTCATTAATTTCTGTTTTTGTTTTTATTATTTCCTTCCATGTATTTTTATTTTGCTTGAGTTTGTTGTTCTTTTTCTAATTTTATGTGGGAAATTTGGTTAATTAATTTTTATGCTTTCATTTTTTAAATTTTTAAACAGTTTTACTGCCATCCCTGTAGCAACATTTTTCTAGATATGTCTCCTGAGGTGAGGGAAATCAAAGCAAAATATGAACTATTGGAACTTTTCAAAATAAAAAGCTTCAGCACAGTTAAGGAAACAACCAACAAAAGTAAAAGACAACCTACTAAATGGGAGAAGATATTTCAAATGACATATCCAATAAAGGATTAGTATATAAAATATATAAAGAACCTATACAATGCAACAACCAAAAACCAAATAATCTGATTAAAAATGTGCAGAAGACATGAATAGACATTTCTCCAAAGAAGACATACAGTTGGCCAACAGATATGAAAAGATGCTCACCATTACTCATCATCAGGAAATACAAATCAAAACTACAATGAGATGTCACTTCACACCTGTTGAACTGCTAAAATCAAGAACACAAGAAGCAAGTGATGATAAGGATGTAGAGAAAAAGAAATCCTCATACACTGTTGGTGACAATGCGAACTGACACAGCCAATCTGGAAAACAATATGGGGGCTCCTCAAAAAAATTAAAATTAGAACTATCCTATTATTAGGATATCCTAATATCCATTAGTTACACTACTGGGTATTTACCCCCAAAATATAAAAACACTAATTCAAAGGGATACATACATCCCTATGTTTATTGCAGCATTATTTACAATAGCTAAATTATGGAAACAGCCCAGGTATCCATCAATAAATGAATGGATAAATAATACGTGTGTGTATATATATATTATATATATAATAATGCTCCATATGTATATATAAATATATATATATACTCCATACATGGAGTATTATTCAGCCATAAAAAATGATATATTGCCATTTGCAACAACCTGGATGGAGCTAG
This sequence comes from Canis lupus familiaris, assembly GCF_011100685.1. Taxonomy (NCBI): domain Eukaryota; kingdom Metazoa; phylum Chordata; class Mammalia; order Carnivora; family Canidae; genus Canis; species Canis lupus. The sequence continues at coordinate 78,690,204 of NC_049226.1, read as the reverse complement.
AGTATAATGCTAGGCATAAGTCAGAAAGACAAATACCATATGATTTTACTCATATGTAGAATTTAAAAAACAAAACAAATGGACACAGGTAAAAAAGAGAAAAATAAACCAAAAAAAAAAAAAAAACAGACTCTGAACTATAGAAAATGAACTGAAGTTTACCAGAGAGGAGGTGAGTGGGTGGGGGAATGAGTGAAATAGGTGATGGAGATTAAAGAGTATACTTACCATAATGAGAACTGAGTGAATAGAATTGTTCAATCACAATATTTTAAACCTGAAACTAATAAAATACTGTATGCTAACTCTACTGGAATTAAAATTAAAAACTTTTTAAAAAGTATTACTGCCATATATACAACAAATTACTTAAATGTAAGTGTATAATGTTATTGGCTTTCATATTAGTATATACCTATGACACCATTACTACAGTCAAGATAATAAACATATTTATCACTCCAAAAGTTTGTGTCCTTGTATGTTCCCCTTCCCCTCAATTCTGCCCCTTTTCATCCCCAGGCAACTATTCATTTGCTTTCTATCACAACAAATTAATTTTAATTTTCTAAAGTTTTATATCAATGGAGTCTTACAGTATGTATGACATTTTGTCTGGCTTATTTCACTCAGGATAATTATTTTGAGATCCATCCATATTGTTCTATATAACAATAGCTTATTAGTTTTTCTGTCAAGTGGTTTTCCATTCTATATATTATACTTTATTCATAACAATATACATTTGAGTTGTTTTAAATTTTTATAATTACACATAAAGCTGCTATGAATGTTTGTGTACAGTTCATGTATGGATATATATGCTTTCATTTCCCTTGAGTAAATACCACTCTACCCAATGAATGAAATGAAAATACTTTCATTTTTCTTGGGTGATATAATGGTGGATCATATAGTAGATATGTGTTTAACTTTTCTTTTTTCTTTTTAAATATGTATTTAAATTCAATTTAGATAATGTATATTGTTAGTTTTGGAGGTAGAATTTAGTGATTTATCAGTTGCATATAACATCCGGTGCTCATTATATCAAGTGCCCTCATTAATGCCCATCACCCAATTACCACATCCCCCAACCCATCTCCCCTTCAGCAACCCTCAGTTTGTTTCCTATAATTAAGAGTCTCTTCTGATTCACCTCCCTTGCAGTTTTTATCTTAATTTTTCCTTCCCTTTCTCTATGTTACTCGGTTTATTTCTTAAATTACACATATGAGTGAAATCATATAGTATTTGTTTTTCACTGACTGACTTATTTCACTTAGCATAATACCCTCTAGTTCCATCCATGTCATTGCAAATGGCAATATTTAATTGTCTTTGACAGCTGAGTAATACTCCAATATATGTATATTATATTATATTATTAAATAAGTAAGTAAGTAAATAAATAAATAAAATCTGTATCCATCTGTTGATGAACATCTGGGCTCTTTCTGCAGTTTGGCTATTATAGATGTTGCTGCTATAAACATTGGGGGTGCCGGTGCCACTTTGAATCGCTATGTTTATTTATTTATTTTTTTTTTTTTAAGATTTTATTTTATTTATTCAGAGAGAGAGAGAGAGAGAGGCAGAGACACAGGCAGAGGGAGAAGCAGGCTCCATGCAGGGAGCCCGACGCGGGACTCGATCCCAGGGCTCCAGGATCAGGCCCTGGGCTGCAGGCGGCGCTAACCGCTGCACCACCCGGGCTGCCCTGAATCGCTATGTTTATATCCTTTGGATAAATACCTACTAGTGCAATTGCTGGGTCATAGGGTACTTCTATTTTTAACTTATTGAGGAATTTCCATACTGTTTTCCAGAGTGGGTGCAACAGTTTGCATTCCCACCAACATTGTAAGAGGGTTCTTCTTTCTCTGCATCCTAGCCAACATCTGTTGTTTCCTGAATTGTTAATTTCAGCCATTCTGACCAGTGTGAGGTAGTATCTCATTGTGGTTTTGATTTAGATTTCCCTCATGCCAAATGATGTTCAGTATTTTTTTTTTTCACATGCCTGTTAGTCATTCGTATGTCCCCTTTGGAAAACTGTTCACATCTTCTGTCCATTTCTTAACTGGATTTTTTGTTTTGTGGGTGTTGAGTTTGATAAGTTCTTTATAGATTTTGGATACTAGTCCTTTATCTGGTATGTGATTTGCAAATATCTTCTCCCATTCTGTAGATTGCCTTTTAGTTTTGTTGATTGTTCCCTTTGCTGTGCAAAAGCTTTCTATCCTAATGAAGTCCTAATAGTTCAATTTTGCTTTTGTCTTTCTTGCCTTTGGAGACATATGACTGACATCATACCATGCATATTTTCATACCACAGTGCTATGAAACTTGAAATGAACCACAAGAAGAAATTTGGAAGGACCACAATTACATGGAGGTTAAAGAATACCCTACTAAGGAAAGGATGGGTCAACCAGGAAATTAAAGATTTTTTAAAATACATGAAGCAAATGAAAATGAAAACACAGCAGCTCAAAACCTTTGGGATGCAACAAAGGCAGTCTTAAGAAAGTATATAGCAATACAGGCCTTCCTCAAGGAACAAGAAAGTTCTCAAATACACAACCTAACCTTACACCTAAAGGAGCAGGAAAAATAACAGAAAATAAAGCCTAAATCCAGCAGGAGAAAAGAAATAATAAAGATTAGAGCAGAAATCAATGATACAGAAATTATCTGTATCAGTTAAATTAAAAACAATTAAAAACAATTAAAAACAAAACAAAACAAAAGCCAGTAGAACAGATCAACAAAACTAGAAGCTGATTCTTTGAAAGAATTCATAAGCTCAATAAACCTTTGGCCAGACTCATCAAAAAGAAAAGGGAAAGGACCTAAATAAATAAAATCATGAATGAAAGAGGAGTTATCAAAACCAACACTGAAGAAATACAATAGTCTGGAAGAAATGGATAAATTTTTAGAAACAAATAAGCTACAAAATTGAAACAGGAAGACATGGAAAGCTGAACAGACCCATAACCAGCAAAGAAATTGAATCAATAATCAAAAATCTCCCAAAAACAAGGGTCCAGGGCTGTAAGTTTAACCTTTGAAGAAACAGCCAAACTGTTTTCCAAAATTATACTACTCTACATTTCACTAGCAGGGTGATTTTTCCAGTTTCTCAACACCTTGCCAATACTTGATAGGGTCATGTTTTTTTCAATTGAGACATCTAATAAGTGGTATTTCATTGTTGTTTAAATAACTTTACTGAGAAAAAAAAAATAACTTTACTGAGGTACATTTTATATATAAAATCCACCCATTTCGGGATGCCTGGGTGGCTCAGCATTTAAGTACCTGCCTTCGGCTCGGGGTGTGATCCTGGAGTCGCAGAATCGAGTCCCACATTGGGCTCCCTGCGTGGAGCCTGCTTCTCCCTCTGCCTATGTCTCTGCCTCTCTCCCTGTCTCTCATGAATAAATAAATGAAATCTTTAAAAAAATTTTCACACACAAAAAAATTTCACCCATTTCAAATACACAATTAAAGTTTTAATTTCTAATTTTTAATAACTTGAGTGGTGCAATGATCATCATAATCGGTTTTAGAACATTATCATCCTCCTAATAAGACCTATTGTGCCTACTTATTATTAATGTATTTCCACTTCCAGTCCTAAGCAATGAATAATCTTCTCTCTGTGTTTATAAATTTGCCTTTCTTTATATTTCATATAAATAGAATCATACAATGTATAGTATCTTACATCTGGCTTCTTTCATTTAGCATGTTTTTGAAGTCCATCCATGTCAAACTATGTGTCTGTAGTCTTCCTTTTCATTGCTGAATAGTATGCAGCTGCACAGTTATACCACATTATGTTTATCTATTCACTTGTTGATAGAAATTTAGTTTATTTTTAGGTTTTTGCTATGATGAATAATGCTGATATGAACAACCACATGTAAGTCTTTGTGCACCTATTTGTACTTCTCTTGGGAGTGGAATGATGAGCTATGTGGTAGTTTTATGTTTGGCTTTTAAAAAAAAATTGTCAAACTGTCAAAATAACTGTATCATTTTACATTCCCCGCAGTGATATGTGATGGTTCTTATCTCTCCATATCTTTGACAACTTATTGTCTGTTTTATTTATTATAGGCATTCTAGTAGTTATGAAATGGCATCTTATTGTGATTGTAATTTGCATTTTCCTATGAACTAAAAATGTTGAGCATCTTTTCATATGCTATATCTGGTGAAATATCTATTCAAATATTATGAACATTTTTTTAATGAGTTGTTTTGCACTACTAAACTTAGAATGTTTTTATATGTTCTGGGTAAAAGTGTTTTATCTACTGTGTGACTTTCAATTTTTTTTCCATCAGTTTTCTTCTTCTTACAATGTCTCTAAAAGAGCAGAAGTTCTTATTTTGATAAAATTCAATTTCAATTTTTTCTCTTATGGGTTATGATTTTTGCACCATACTAAGAAACCTGTGCCTAGCCCAAGAATACAAATATTTTTCTCCTCTTTACTTTAAGAAATTTTAATGTTTTAGAATTTACAGTTCTATGTTTTGAGTTATGCTTTGTAGATTATGCAAGATATGTATTAAAGTTCATTTGTATTGAAGTTCATTTGAAGTATATTTCTAGTCCTAGCATTATTCATTAAAGAATACCATATTTTTTCTATCAGATTGCAATTATACCTTTCTTGATAATCAGTAGTCTATATAAATGTGGGTCTGTTTCTAGTCTCTCTACCGCTTCCATTGATTTACTTATCTGTATTGACAACAATACTATACATCTTAATTACTATAGCTTTATGGTGTGTCTTGAAACTAGGCAGTTTAGTCTTCAAATTTGTTCTTTTTCGAAATTCTTGGCTAGTCTAGGTCCTTTGCATTTCCATATGAATTGTTAGTTTCTATTTTTAAAAATGTCTTCTGGAATTTTGAAGAGAGATTGTATTCTGTTAATCAGGAAAGAATTGACACGTTAACAATATTGAGACTACTGATCTATAAACATGCTGTATCCCTCAATTTATTTAGGCCTTCTTTAACTTCTCAGCAGTGTTCCTAGTTTTCATTGTACAGGTCCTGTACATCTTTTGTCAGCTTTATTTCTAAGTATTTCATATTTTCAGTGCTATTGTAGGCAGTTGTGTTTTTAATTTCAAATGTTTGTTACTTGTACATAGCATAGAATGAGTTGGAAGAAAAATTTTTTTAAAAAAGAATGTGTTGGATGTATTCTCTCCTCTTCAATTTTCTATAAAGTTTATATCAAATTTGTATTTATTCCTTAAATGTTTGGTAGAATTCTCTCATGAAGTAATCTGAGCCTAGAATTTTCTTTGTGGAAAAAATTTAAAATCAGGGTAAGTTCTTTAATTAAAAATAGGACTTTTGGGATCCCTGGGTGGCACAGCGGTTTAGCGCCTGCCTTTGGCCCAGGGCGCGATCCTGGAGACCCGGGATCGAATCCCACATCGGGCTCCCGGTGCATGGAGCCTGCTTCTCCCTCTGCCTGTGTCTCTGCCTCTCTCTCTCTCTCTCTGTGTGACTATCATAAATAAATAAAAATTAAAAAAAAGAAATAGGACTTTTGAGCTCTCTTTCTTTTTAAGTGAACTAGTTTGTATTTTTCAAGGATTTTTTTACACTTGTTTTTACACTTAATTGAATTTATTGTTACAAAGTTTTTAAACTTTTTTAAAGATTTATTTATTTATTCGTGAGAGACACAGAGAGAGAGAGGCAGAGACATAGGCAGAGGGAGAAGCAGGCTCCTCATAAGGAGAGAGATGTGAGACTCGATTCTGCATCCCGGCATCACACCCTGAGCTGAAGGCAGACCTGAGCCACCCAGGCATCCTAATTATTACAAAGTTTTAAAAATAATATTATTTTATTACTCTTTTAATATATGTAGAATATGTAGTGCCATCACCATTTTAATTCTTAGTTTTGGTAGTTTGTGTCTTCTCTCCTTCCTGATCAAGATGAGAGGAGATTTATCTATTTTATTGATCTCTCCAAGCTTTTGGTCTTTTAATTTTTTTCTTTATTTTTCTTTTTTCTATTTTATTGAATTGTGCTCTGATCTTTATTAGCTTTTACTTTTCATTGTATTGGGTCACATTTACTCTTCTTATTTCTTAATATGGAATCTAAGGTCCTTGGCTCGAAACCGTTATTCTTTTCTAAAATGGGCATTTCTTATTTTTTCCCCTGAGCACTACTTTAGAGGTATTTGACAAATTTGTATGTTTTGTTTTCATTTTCATTCAGTTCAAAATAATTTCAAATTTCCTTTTGGATTTCTTCTTTAACCCGTTGTTGTTGTTGTTTTTAACAAGTGTGTTGGTTTCCAAATATTTGCAAATATTTGTGGATTTTCTCATAGTTTTCTGGTATGAATTTCTTAAGTTAATTGAACTGTGATGAAAGAAGGTACTTTGAATCACTTGAATCCTTTCTATTTACTGAGAGTTGTTTTATGGCCTATAGGACAGTCTATTGGTAAATGTTACATTTGCACATTTAAAGAATATGTATTCTGCTGCTGTCGAATGGAATGTTCATTAAGTGCCAATTAGGTCAAATTGGTTTATAATGCTCAAATCTTCTAAATCTTTACTGATTTACTGTTTGCTTATTCTTTCCATCATTGAAAAGGGGGTGTTTAAATCTGACTGTATTTGTGAATTTTGCAGTTCAATCAATTTTTGCTTCATGTGTTTTGCATTTGTTTAATGCATTTTAAAACATTGTTATTAGGTGCATAAATCTTTAGGATTGTCCTCTTGATGATTTGACTCTTTATCACTATGAAATAACCTTATTTACCCCTGGTAATTTTATTGTCTCTAAAATATACTTTGATAATAAATATAGCTACTTCAACTTTATTTTGATTATTGTCAGCATGGTACATATTTTTGCATCTTTTTTAAAAACTACTTTGCACCTTTAGATTTAAAGAACCTTTCTGAGAAAACAAATGAGCATATGGGAAGGGGGAAAAGAAAAAACAAAGAGAAGGAAGCAAGCCATAGGAGACTCTTAATGATAGAGAACAGAGTGAGAGTTATGGAGGGAGATGGGTGAGGGATGAGCTAGATGGGTGATGGGTATTAAAGAGGGCACTTATGGGCACTTGGGTGGCTCAATAGTTGAGTGCCTGTCTTTGGTTCACATAGTGATCCTGGGGTCCTGGGATTAAGTCCTGCATCAGGCTCCCTGCAGGGAGCCTACTTCTCCATCTGCGTATGCCTCTCTCTCCCTCTGTGTTTATTTGGTAAATAAATAAAATCTTTAAAAAAAAAAAAAGAGGGGGGCATTTGTGATGAGCACTGGGTAGTGTATGTAAGTGATGAATCACTGAATTCTACTACAGAAATCAATATTGCACTGTATGTTAACTAACAAGAATTTAAATTTTAAAAAATAATAAATACTTTTCTGTAGGCAGGAAGTAGTTGGGGCTTTTTTAAAATCCAACATGAAAATCTTTGCAACTTTGTTAGGATGCTGAACCATTTAAATTTCATGCAATTTTGATGCCTTTTTTTTAAAAAAAGATTTTATTCATTTATTCATGAGAGACACAGAAAGAGAGGCAGAAACACAGGCAGAGAGAGAGGAGAAGCAGGCTCCATGCAAGGAGCCTGATGCAGGACTCAATCCCAGGAATCCAGGATTAGTCCCTGAGCCAAAGGCAGAAACTCAACCACTGAGCCACCGAGGCATCCCCTGATGCCTTTTTTATTTTCTTTTTTCTTTTTTTTTTTTTTCAAGATTTTATTTATTTATTCATGAAAGACGCAGAGAGATATAGAGAGAGGCAGAGACACAGGCAGAGGGAGAAGCAGGCTCCACACAGGGAGCCCAATATGGGACTCGATCCCGGGTCTCCAGGATCAGACCCTGGGCTGAAAGCAGGCACCAAACCGCTGAGCCACCCAGGCTGCCCCCTTTTTTATTTTTATACAACCAATTTTTTTGAAGTATAGTTGACACACAATGCTACATTGGTTTCAAGTATACAACATAGTGACTCAACAACTCTATAAATTATGCCAAGCTCATCTCTTGGTGCCTAATTTAAATCTACAATCATTTTATTTGTTTTGTTTGTTCAAGCTGTTGTTACTTTTTTTCCTCTTTTTTTTTTACATTCGTTTGAATTGAATATTTTTATTCCATTTTATCCTTTTCCTTAGTTTCCTGGTTATTTCTCTTTGATTTTTATATTAGTGGACTTTTTTAAGGGCTCATAGTATACATCTTTAATTTATCGTGGACTACCTTCAAGTGATATTGTATTGCTTCATGTATAGAATGTTCAATGAAATACTCCCATTTCCCCCTTTTCAACCTTTGTGGTATTGTTGTCATATATTTTCCTTTTATTTATAATACCATACCACATTATAATTATTTTCCTTTAAACAATCTATTGTAGGGCAGCCTGGGTGGCTCAGCGGTTTAGCGCCGCCTTCAGCCCAGGGCGTGGTCCTGGAGACCCGGGATCAAGTCCCACGTCAGGTTCCCTGCATGGAACCTGCTTCTCCCTCTGTCTATGTCTGCCAATCTCTCCCTCTCTCTCTCTCTCTCTCTCTCTCTCTCTCTCTCTCTCTCTGTGTCTCTCATGAATAAATAAATAAAATCTTTAAAAAAATCTATTGTAGTTGTGAATTTATTTTATATCATTTAAAGGAGGTGGAACTTGAAGAAGTTGATTACTACATAGTTTTAATCTACCTAGATATCCACCATAATATATCTTAATGAAATGACAAATATCTTGGAAAGATAAACATATTTAATCAGTTTATATCAGGTAAGATCAAGGTTTTACAATGTGCTAGAAAGGAACTCTATTTTGAAAGATACTTCTTTTATAGAGAATATTTTGAAAATAAAATACTTTAAACTATTGACTTCATGATATGATTTTATAACTATACAACCAGAAAATATAAATTGGAATGATGTCTGTGTAGCACAGTTATGTTAGTTTATAAGTGATTGTTCCCACAATGTAAATATTTTATGCCACAAAGTAAGAGCAGCCAAATACAATGTATCTAACACAGTTGAGCAAATCATACTTCAGTATCAAACATGATGTCCATTCATTCCATGTATTTTCTCTTGATTCATTTTGACATAAGCCCTTGTAAACATAACTCGTAACCTGAATTGGGGATGAAAACAAGAAAAATATATCTTAGGAGACGCATATGTACAATTACTTATAGTTCAATGTAGTAAGCACCATAATTGAAATAAAGTTCTAAGGGATCATTCACAAAACAACACCTGTCTGAAAAATCCAGAAAAATTTTAAACTAGAGGCATCAGTCTTAAATGCTGAAAAGGAGTTTGTCAGAGCAGAAAGTTGTATAAATCATGCCATGCACAGGGAATAACGTATAAAAGTAAGTTTTAGAATGAGTAGGTCAAGCAGGAACTGGAAGGAATTGTGAATAGTGTACAATGTAATTTTGGCGAGTGGCTATAAAAGAGGCCAAATAGACTAGGTCAAAAGTGAAACAAATCTTTTATATCATGAAGAGAAATTTTGACTTCATTTTTTAGGGCAAAGATTCTTATTCTGATATCCATGTGCTGCCTCCTGCCCCATAGTTTTCACAGATGGACTTTAGAGAAATCAGTAAATGCAGAAATTGAATGAAAAAACTATATTTGTTCTGTTCAAAGAATTTATTTAGTCTATAGTATTGAACTTATTGGCAGAAAAGCTGTTAATGATATTCCCATATAATCCTTTAATATCTTAGAATCTATGGTGATATTCCCTTTTTCATTACTGATATTGCTGATTTATCTTTTGTCTATTTTATTATTACTATTATTATTATTATTAAGGATTTATCACCTTTGAAATCTTATCAAATAACAACCTTATGGGTTTGTTCTTTATTTGTCCATTTTCTATTTCATTGATTTTCACTCTTTAGAATTTTCTTCATTTTACTTACTTTGCACTTCTTTTCTTGAAATCTTGTGGTGAAAGCTTGGATCATTTATTTTAAGTCTTCTTTTCTAAAATAAGCATTAAATCAATTATTTTTTTCTTCTAAGCATTGTTTTAGCTGCTTCCCACTACTGATTTTTTATATCATTATTCACTTCAAAATATCTCATAATTTTTCTGTGATTTCTTCTCTGACCCATGTGTTATTTAGAAGTTGGTCATTTATGCTTCACATATCTAGGAGATTCTTCTATATAGTTTTATCATTGATTTCTAATTTAATTCTGTGATCATAGAATCATGGAATACTCTGTATGATTTAATCTTTTGACATCTACTGAAACTTGTTTTATGGTCCAGAATATGATATATCTAGTCAAATGTTCCATGTGCCCTTGAAAAGCATGTGTATGTTTAAAATTTCTATTGTTATTCTCTCTTTAGTCTTGTTAATTTTTGCTTCATATATTTTGATGTTCTGTTGTTAGGCATATACACATTTAACATTTATGTGTTCTTTGTTAATTGACCGTTATATCATTATAAAATGACCTTCTCTACCTATGGCAATATTACTTGTTTTGAGGTCTACTTTGTCTCATATTAATGCAGTCACATTAGCTTTCTTATGATTAGTTTTTGCATGGCATTTCCTTTTGCATTCTCTTATCTTTTGACTAGAACATTTATCCCTCTTACCTTTAATGTGAATATTGATATGGCTGAGTTTATATCTACCATCTTGCTATTTGTATTGTATTTATTCCATCTCTTCTTTGTTCCTTTGATCCTCCTTTCCTGATTTCTTTCAGATTAAGTATGTTTAGGTATATTGCTTTATCTTTTTTTTTTTTTTTTTTTAGCTATATCATTTCTTTTAACCTGTATCATTCCCCGCCCCCCCCGTGGTTACATTATGTACTACTATATGCATACTTATCACAATCTATCTTGAATTATTATTGTATTCATTCGTGTATAAACTAAGGACCATCAACAGTACAATTCCATTTATCTCTTTCCATACTTTGTGCTATTTTTGTAATATATTTTATTATATATTTTATAAGCTTGTTAAATAGTTATTTTATTAAATATTGTTATTTTTATTTCACAATCAATTGTCAAAGGAATTTAAAAAATATTATTTTTACTAACTCTTTCTTTTTTCAATCTATTTCCATTTCTCTTCACCCCTTCCTATAGAGCGGAGTTTCTATGACATCATTTCAGTCTTTGTTTATCTGAAAATATCTTTACTTTGCCTCCATTTTTTGAGAGATCATTTCACCAGCTATAGAATTCCAGATTGATAATTTTCTTTGTTCAGCACTTTTAAAATGTCATTCCATTTTCTCCTGATTTCCATTATTTCTTAGGAGAAGGGAGAAGTTAGCCAGAATTCTTATCATCGTTTCCCTTCTGGGACTTCAATTACATATGTGTTATACTGCTTGATATTGTTACATGAATCACTGATACTCTTCAATTTTTTTCAATCTTTTTCTTTCTGTTTGTATCATTCTCTTGGCTTTTTTCATATTTCCTTAATCTTCCACCTGCATTTAGTCTCTTATTAAGACTTCAGTTTCTTTGCTGAAATTACCTTTTTGTTCACCAATTCTGTTCATCCTGTTCTCTAGGCTCTTGAACATATTTACAAAGCCCTGCTCTGCTAATTACAATATCTGAAGCATCTGTGTTAATGTTTTTTCTCTTGATTGTGCATCACATTTTCTTGCTTCTTTACAGATCTCACGATATTTTCTTACATGCCAGACATTGTGCATAGAAGAAGGATAGAGATTGTAGTGTGTGTGTATATATTTATATTTATATTTCATTTGGCTTTTTCTGCAAGGGAGTGAACTCTTTGACATCTAAGGTGAAGAGGTTATAATTCAAATTTTACTAATCAAACATCACTAGAGGTCATGTTAATCTGTGATGAAGCTACAGTTTTAATAAAGATTATCTCATCTTGGATAGCCCAATGCTCAATCTCTCAGGCTGCTTCTATTGAGAAATTAGTCTCTTTTATCTTATTAGTATTGGGCTTAGAAGGTTTTGGCCTGTAGTTTTGGCTAATTTCCATTCATCTCTGTATTTAGCTGCATTGGGGTTCTAGGCAACCTGAAGAATGTAAAAGAGTAATCAAATTCTTTATTCTTCAAACCCTGCCTTCACTATTGCTCTCTCAGCAAAATTTGGGGTAGAGGAAGAATTATTATGCCAAGTAAACTAGTGGTAGATATGCGGCTTCTCCAGACTCCAATCTGCCCCCATCACTATTACTAGTAGCATGATTGATTTCCTCTTAACTCCACAAAATCTCCCCATTTTTCATAGACTTTTTTTTTCTGCTTCTGCTGCTGCTTACCTTTAGTTTATCAAGGGGTGCCTGGGTGGCTCAGTTGGTTGGGCAGCTGCCTTCGGCCCAGGTTGTGATCCTAGGACCCAGTCAGGCTTCCTCTCAATGGGGAGTCTAGTTCTCCCTTTTTTCTCTGCCCCTCTGTCCTCCCTCCTTGTGTTCTGGCTCTCAAATAAATAAATAAAATCTTTAAAAAAAAAAAAGAAAGAAATGAGTTTATCAAGATGACCTTATATCCACCACTCTTTTCTAGTTAGTCTACATTAGTATGATTTTTTTTTATTTTATCTGTTATTTTTTCATGTTACCATGGAGAAAACAACAAATTTATGATTTTAGAAAATTTTCCAGGAGTTGTATGGCCTTTGGATTAAAGTGGTGAGTGGAGACGGAGAAACTTTTATGGCTGATTGTTATAATCTGGGCTAAAGACAATAACCTGAACCAAATGTATTATAGAGAAATGTAGAAGAGTGAACCAATCTGAGATATCAGGATCTATATCTATGGCAATGTGGGAGTGCTTCAGAATGGAAATTAATAATGGGAAATGAGATTATGGGATTGTCTGGGAACCAGTTTATGAATATATGATTTTTAATATTTAGTAGGTCTCAAGGATTTTTGAGCAAAGAAGTTTAGAGAATAAAGTAGTGTTTTAAAATATTAGTCCAAAACACTTCTACAATCATAAAATAAAATGAAGTAAATAAAAATATTAGTCCAGAAATGGCAAGGAAAATAGACTGGAGAGGAAAATAAATTTAAGAATAAGAGAGTCAGGTGGAAAGGATATTGGTATAATATGTAAGACTTACTAAAGTCTTAAACTAGGGTGGTAGAGCAGGAATGAAGATAGAAGAACAATAATGATAAGCAATAATAATCTTAATAAGTTTATTTTTTCCATATTACAAAGGGGCACATCATTACCACTCAAATGATTAATTCAAATCTTTGTCATTTTATCATCTTCAAAGTCACTATGTACTTCCAGAATTTGACACCATATTACTAAGTGATTACTCAGTGTGCAATAGGAGAATAAGAGGAAAATAAACCAATTTACATGATTAAAAGTTTGGTAGCATCTTGGCTACAATTAGAATCCAAGCTCATAAATGAAGTCTCATAAATTCTAAAGAGTTTTCTATATAAAATATACTTTAAATAGGAACATAACTAGGGTTTCAATAATATAAAAGAATAGTGCAATTAAATATACAATTATAAAAGGTAATCCTGATTTTCAACTAATATCATGAGAATACTTTTCTAAAAATAAACTTTCTGTAAACAAAGACTTTATCCAATATGAATATGAATCCTGGACTATCCTGAAATAGGAAACAGTGAGGCCTTTCCATTTTCCCTCTACAGCTAACTTTTCCAGAAAGAGACAGATAATAAAAATTTTAGAGTTTATTAGCTGTAAGTCTCTGTCACAAATACTCAGTCCTATCATTGTGGCATGAAAGTAGCCCTGGGCAATTTAAAAGATTGGACATGGCTGAAGTCCAATAAAATTTCATTTACAAAAACAGGCAATGGTCCACATTTGGCTTGTGGATCATAGTTTTCCAGCCACTGCTCTACAGAGTCTTTCTATATGGGAATATCCTGGAGACTTAACTCTTAAAGTATAGTCTAGAGCAACTCTCTAATAGAAATGTAATGTGAGTCACATATAAATGCTTAATTTTCTAATAGCTATATTTAAAAAATAAACAAGCGAAATTAATTTTAACAATGTTTAATTTAGCCTAGTAAATCCAGAATTTTGTCATCTTAACATGTTATCATTACAAATGTATTAATGAGATATTTTACTTTCTTTTTTTTCATACTAAGTCTTCAAAACTTGGTGTGTATCTTTGGCTTACAGGACATCTCAGTCTGGAGCAGCCACATTTCAAGTGTGGCTATCAACTACTGTATTAGACAGGGCTTGTCTAGAGACTTCATAGTTTTCTGAGATCTAACTGCTTCTCTTCTAGCTTGGAAATTGCCCACTGGTAAGACCATTTCTCATCCAACAAGGTGTTCCCAGTACCCTCTTCCTTCCCTAGTCTCAACTTTTTCCACCTCACCACTATATACTACCCCAACCAGTGCATCTCAAACTGCTATGCATACAAGACTTATCTGGGGATATTGTTAAATTGCAGATTCTGATTCAGTAAGTATGGGACAAAGCCTGAGATTTTGCATTTGTAATGAGCTCCCAGGTAGTGCCAGTGCTTCTGGTCCAAGGACCATACTCTAGCAAAGATAGAAAAGACCACTCCTAAAGGGATAGCCATAACTGGAACTGTTAGCCTACCTTCCCTTAAGAAGCTAATCAGACCTAGTCTCAGCATGCCTAATAGCCTATTCAGGTCATCACCAGAAATGAAAACTTCCAAGATAGCACCACCCAACAGGAATATAATTTGAGTTATATATGTAATTTTAGATTTTTTTGTAACCAAATTTAAGCTTTTAAATAGTGAAATTAGGGATCCTAGATGGCTCAGTTGGTTTAGTGTCCAACTCTTGATTTCCACTCAGGTCATGATCTCAGGGTCATAGGAATTAAGCTCCAATTTGGGCTCCACACCCAGCATAGAGCCTGCTTAAGGCTCTCTCTCCCTCTGCTCCTCCCCTACTGCTCCTGCTGCATTCTCTCTCTCTAAAAAATAAAATAAAAAGTGAAATTTAAAAAAAAAAAAAAGTGAAATTAATTTTAATAACATTTTAAACCTGATATGTCCAAAAGATTATTTCAATGCTTAATCAATATGAAATATGAGATATTTTAAATTCTAAATCTTCGAAATCCAGCATGTGTTTTATACCTACAGCATATCTTTTTTTTTTTTTTTTTTTTTTTTAGAGATTCCATCTGTTCATGAGAGATACACAGAGAGGCAAAGGCATTGGCAGAGGGAGAAGCAGGCTCCCCACAGGGAGCCTGAAGCAGGATTCAATCCCAGGACCCCAGGACCATGACCCAAGCCAAAGGCAGACACTCAACCACTGAGCCATCCAGGCGCCCCCCTTACAGCATATCTTAATCCTGACCAGGCACATTTCAAGTGCTCAATAGGCACATATGGCTGGCTAGTAGTTACTGCTTTGAATAGTGCAGCTTAAAGGTCATCATCATAACCTGTACGTTCATCCCATTGTGGCTCTGTACATCCCCAAACCCCAATTTCCTATCCCTTTCTATTTCCACCAAACCCTCTTCCTATATTTTCTGGGACTCACGGTTTATCATCAGAAAAAAAAAAAAATCCCCTGTATTATTAACCTCATAACAAAATGTTTGTTTCAATTTCTCAATCTAACTAAAACCTGGTTATCCCTTAGGACACTGCTTTTCCTCCTGCCCTGTCCAGTGGTGGTTGCTTTCTGCCATATATCCTCAGCCTTGAGGATGAGATAAATGTCCTCCTTTCTCCTCCTTTCTCTCCATTCAGATCCTCTCAAAAACCCATTCTTTTGAATGAAATACCAGTAGATTATATTACTTGCTATCTTTCATTTTTGTGGTCATTTACTTAATTTCCTGAGTAATTTACGTAGTCAGCAGCTGGCTCACTATATTTCTCTGCACCATCTCACCTCTCAACACTTTTGGTGACTTCAGCAACCACATCATTCTTTGATTTCCTCATTTCTTTCCTTTCTCCCTTTCCAGTTACCCACTACACCACTTCCAAAATCTAGATTTTAAAATCCCACTTGAAAATATGTTTCTAGCTCACTGAAATTTCAATATCTAGATACCAATCGTCAACCCATTGTACTGATACATCAGCTAGTTCAGCCTCATATTCACTTTCTTCATGCCATTAGTCCTCACATCATCAATATTGTATTCCATGGTCCATTAACTATAACCATTCAGTTGTATACCTTCTTACTCATTTTTCCCTTATTATACTTGCTGGTAAGCCCAATATTGGTAAATTTAACACACCACCTGTTCTCACCTTTATCTGAACAGCCAAATGTGTTTGGGGGACATGCTGACTGGTCTCATTTACTCTTTTTTACTATGCATCTCAAACCATCCTTTGTATTACTCTCCCTTGATAATTTTATGTCTTATTTTACTGAGAAATTAGAAACTATCAAAAGAGAACTGATTTCTCTCATAACCAAATCTAACACCTATAATGTCTATTTTCCTTACTATTATAGTGAATGTCATGTCCATTCTTCTGTCTAAGGCCAGTGCCTTGACTTGGGAATTGGATCCCATCCCTTTAGTCAAAGCCATGTTTCCTGCAATTATACATTTTTCTTACACATCATTCTTTTTTGTTTTTAATTGGAATTCAATTTGCCAACATTTAGCATAACACCCAGTGTTCATCCTGCCAAGTGCCCCCCCTCAGTGCCCATCACCCAGTCACCCCAACCCCCCGCCCACCTCCCTTTCCACTACCCCTTGTTCGTTTCCCAGAGTTAGGTGTTTCTCTCATGTTTCTTACACGTCATTCTTTTCCTTTTCTGTTAGGGTCATTTTTGATGGTGTACAAATATGCTGTGGTTTCTCCCAACTTAAAACCATCCTTCATTCCAATATAACCCTCCAAATACCACTTTGTTTCTCCACTCTCTCTTCTGAGAAAACTCATCATTAGAGTCTATTCTTGCTAGCTCATTTTTTTTTTGTTTTGGTTTGGTTTTTTTCACCACTCTACTCCATTTTGTCTGTAATTCACTTCAATCTAGTTTATGTCCTTATCACTCCTAACACTTATGGAACTTAAGTCAAGGTAACCAATGATTTCATCTTGCCATCAAATAACCAATTCTCAGTTCTCATTTTACTTAAACTCTTGCTGACATTTTATACAGTTGATTACTCTTTTTTTTTTTTTTTTAATGTCTTTTTTTGTTGTGGTGGTGGTGGTTTCTGGTTATTCTCATGTAATCTTGGTTATTCGGTCTCCTTTGATGCCTTTTTTTTCTTCCTGACCTTTGCTTTATGGAATGCCCCAAAGCCATCCATGGGGCCTTTATTTTTCTTCTAAACTCACTCCTATGGTGACCTCATCCACCCTGAAATAATTCAATAAATTTGCAATTACAAATATATATCTGACTTAATCCCAGACCCCTCCTGTGAGCTCTACCTTATCAACTCTTATAAAACTAATGGTCACCCCAAGTTTAACCTGGCCAAAATTTTATTTCTGTCTTTAATCTGTTCCCCCTTCAGTCTTCTGGTACAGAGTTAAAGCTGTCACCATTTACTGGCTCTTTCATTTCCTTAACAAGTCCTATAGCTCTATCTTCAGAATATGTCCTGAATTGCTCCACCTCTCACTACCTCCACTGCTACCATTTTAAGTCCAACATACCATAATAATTTCTTGTTTAGACTTCTGAGATAACCTTCTATCTGGTCTCCATTCTTTTATTTTGCTCTCCTATTCTCATCCTTGATTCTTTTCTTTTCAAAACAGCAGGAATGGTCTCAAAACATAATACATACTCTTTGATTACTTTCGTCATGGTTAAGATAAAATTCAGATTCTTTATTATGGTCTTTAAATGTCTACTTCTGAATACTGCCTGTTTCTCCCACCACTTTCTCCCCCATTATCCCACTCCAGCTGCATTAGTTATATTTAAATTTAAAGATACCAAGCTTGTTCTAGTCTCAAGGCTTTTGTATTCTGTCTGGAATACTCATCTGAGATCTTCATAGGGCTTGCTCTTTTATATCATTAATGTCCCAGTTGAATGTCAACTTCTAAGTAATAGATCACCCTATTTCAAATAATTCCCCTTAACACTCTCTATTCCTTTACATGGCTTCATTTTCCTTCATAGTGCTTAGAGCTGCCTAAAGTTGCATTTTTAGTTGTCTACTTAGTTTCTATTTTTTGCTCCTTCACTAGAAAGTAGGTTCTACAGATGAAGGGGTCTTGTCCTACCCACTATTGTATCTCCTGCATCTAGGAGACAAATAGTACAGAGTAAATGAGTCTGAAAGATTTCAGGAGACAAGTCAGATGTCTGACAAAATCAGAATTAGTTGCTTGTATTGCCTTCTAATGCCAACCTAAGCTATATTAAACCAAAGAGCCTTCTAAGAATGAAAGGTTCTAGTACAAAATAATTGCTGTAATCTTTTCCATACCAGGGCACTTGTTAGTGTTGGATGCAGATATTCTCACTGATCTCTGCTAATCAGTTAATTTGCCTGTTTCTATCTATAGTTACTAGCTATTAGTTTCTCCTGCCCAGTATCCACCTAACTTGCCTTACGAGAGCTTGCTTTTAAACCAGGAATTTTCTTTGCTTGCTTTGCCATCTCCTTGCTTGGCTTTTCTTTCTTTAACAAGCACAACAGCATGCTGCTGCATCTTCAAAGAGTAAATTAATTCCGTCCGCAAAAGGGTCAAGTGCTAGAAAGTGCATAGCCATGCAGTTTGCATGGCAGGATACAGAAGATATGATGCTAATAAGATTCTAAGATGAGAACAGCAGACTGTCTCTAGGGATTCAGATGAAGGGGTCTGTAAATTTTAAAAGAAATGGTCTCCGAAAACTAATGATGTCTGCTTTCCAATTCATTAATAATGTGGAGTGGGGAGATGGGAGTGAGATCCAGGCCATGCTTTGAAATATCAAAATGTAACGAGGAAGAAAACAGTAAGAGTGATCTCAATGGGGTCATAAAGCTGGGAGAAGGAGGCAAACTTTAAGAAGATGTGGTGGTGCTGTATGTAGGGGAGGGAATCAATCCACCCCATGTGTGTATATTTATGTGCATATAGTACCTTTATCTACACACGAGTAGATAAAAAGTTCTTCTGCTAGGAAAAAAAACCACTGCAACATTGATAAGGCTTTTGCAATTTTCATATTTAAGGTGACTCAGAGAGAATATTTCAAGTATTGTAAAAACATGTCTAAGCTGTCTGCCTTTCTATATTTACAAACCCTGCCCTTCACCTCTTTGCATTGCATACAAGGAACTGAGTAACAAGAACCTCAACCTTGTTTGTAGTTAATAGTGGAAGAAAAAAAACCCTCAGGCAAAGCCTAATGAACCAGGAGCAATTCTGAGCTCTCCTCTATAATATCTGCCGAGGTAGTGTCTTTCCAAGGGCTGCCTGGACATATCGTGTGACCTTGCTGCTTTACATCATTAAAATTTCCCATTACTGGAATGGTGTTTGCATGGAGAGGCCGTTGTGCAGATATTATGGCTGAGTTTCTCCCTGCTGCATTCAGAGTTTGTGCTAATAGAAAATGCCTCTCTGCTTGAACAGTTCCCTCGAACTGAGAGGTGTGCAGCAGCAGGAGAGTTTAGCTTTGGCTTTTATTTTGACAAAGCTATTACATTTTGCAGATTGAGGTTATGGTCTTTTCTCCTATCTCAGTATTTTATCTGCATGATATTTTCTGATCTCCCTTTTAAACCCCCATTAGTTACGATTGAGGCTCTGGGGTGGCAGCCTACCTTGGAGCCGTGATATCGTCAGCTTTTCTTACAAGCCACTAAATAGACTGACTGATTCAGTAGTGTCCACTCATGTGGAACCTTTCCAAAGGGGCTAGTCTCAGAAAGGAGACCCTTGTGTGTGTGTGTGTGTTTGTGTGTGTGTGGAGATGTTTACCTTCAACCCATAAGGGACCAACAATCTTAAAAGCAAAAGTGCAGCCTCATTCTCCAGGGCCATAAGTTCTGTTGGCCACATCTTCCTCCTGTGCTTTCTTCTTCCACAGGTGGCCAATTGCACCTGGAAGCTGTATGAGTTGACAGTACTGGTGGCATTTCCAAATCCCAGGCTTACCTTTAGCTTGTTTTACTACCCTCCTAAAAAGCTGCTGTTCTGCCTCTTCTGTTCTAAACTTTGTTTCATCAAACATAGTCACACTGTCACATGTTCATGGAACTCTAATCTTGAGATTTTAGCAGTAAGTTCCACAGCAATGAATGCTTTTGCCTAGAGGGAATTGGAAATATTTCAAAGTACTGGTTATATAGCCATAACTCTTTAGAACCAACTGAAAAAAGAGATTCCTTGGCCAGTCCTTCCAAGTCTAAGTAAACCATAACTGATTGAGAGATTTTGAACCCAAAGCTAGTGCTCCAATTTCTAAAGCAAGGTAGTGTGACCCTTTTTCTCGGTAGCTTTCCTATTTTAAGTAAGCACAGTGAATTCTTCGTGATAAACAGTTCTGCAGCTGGGAGTGTCACATAGCCACAAGCCTCAAGCACTTTGCTTTGTCCACCTTCTCTTGAATGTGTTGGATGTGGAGTCTAGAGTCAGGAGTGTCACAGAGAGGGGGTTGTAGAGGTGAGGAATTTATTTCCCCAGGAAATCTCATTAGTGATGCAGCGCCTGTTTTTCATTGAGGTTTCTGCTCCTCCGCTTTTGTTTTCGGCTGAGTAACCGAGCCTGAAAGCCGTCTGGTGACTCACAAAAGGTCACACTGAGAGTCAGGGGCACGGACCAGAGCAAGCTGCCTACCTGTGATTGATGTGTATTAAAGCTGTCTTGAGCTGCTCATAAACACAGCAAGAATCCTGTTCTCTTTTCATCAGTGCTCTTGACCAAGACTTGATTTACTATTTTGAAATCAGCTGCTCCTTCAGTCCTCTACAATAGCTTCTTTAATAGCTTGTCATAACAGTTGATGACGATTTGGAAAAGCTCACATATTCAATATATTTTTTAAATTGACTTTGCACTATTCCAGGTACCACGGCTTTATAAACAGTCTAATTGTTCCCTGAGTGTTTGCTGACCTAAAGGAAAGTGTTGATGAATCAGATCCTCCTTTTCTATCTGTAGGGTATTGAGATGTGTATTCAATATCATAGCAAATCACTGCTGAAAATTGGTTCCATGTCCCTGAGGCTACTTTCCTCAAAAGGTGAAACAGCAGAAGTACCTGCGAGAGAAGACTGGCCAGCTCTGCTATTTCTTGATGAGATTGCTTTAAAGTTTGTATTGAGAAGGGATTGAAATTGGATCTGAGTGTTTTAAGTGACAGTACATTTCTTATTCTGGTAAAGAATAATAAGCATCATCTATACCCATTGAGTGTGTTTATAAATTTGACACTTGTGGCCATATGATAATGAAGTTTAATACTGATGTCAACATGGCTGAGAGATTAGTCATATAACCTTAGAAGAAGTGAGTGCACACAATATGTAAGATTTAACTGAAACACAGCAACAATTAAAGACTGCTCTCTATTTCTAATCACTTTAAGATTTTTTTTTTTAATTTATTTATTTGACAAAGAGAAACAGAGAGAGAGAGCACAACAGGGGGAGCTGCAGAGAAAGAAAGAAAGACAGGCTCTCCACTGAGCAGGGAGCCGGACTTGAGGCTTGCTCCCAGAGCCAAAGGCAGATGCTTAACCTGAGCGACCCAGGCGCCCCTATTTCTGATCACTTTAATTGTTACATTTGATGGCCAAGGCAAGTTGAACTACTGCCTGACCTTATAGCCACTTCCACATCTGTGTCCTGAAATGCCTGTTGGGATGATCTTCAGAATATCTCACAACCCATTTGGTAGGTACAACAACCATTCAGAATGAATTCACCAGTCATTTTAAATAGAGGCCAGTGCCACTGTAGCTGAACATCCAACTGAACATTCGCTTTGCTCCTTATTCTTCTCCATATGTACACATTCTGTCCTTCAAGTCTTGTCCTAAGTTTCTTTCATGAAGTTTCTTCATTCTATACTGTTTTATTTCTTTATTCTAAATTCCTACAATATTTAAATAGCTGATGTCTCCAAATTGTCCCTCTATTATGCACTAGCTTCTATTGTTATTCTACTTTTTAAATATTCTCCATAGCACAGTGTTGTGTGCATATAGACATTTCAAAAATGTTTTTAAACACAGAACATTGTGGTGAAAATACCTAGAAATGATGTTGAAATTGTTACATTTGGTGTAATGGTAATTTAAATTTCCTTTGTGGACTTGAGCTTGGTATCCAAGTAGCCCTTTTTCTTCTAGAAAACCCACCTGAAAAAGTTGCATTTCAGCAAAGAACTATAGCATCAAGACACTATCACCAGTGCCTTTTCCACTGTAAGTTTTTCTTCTCTTTCTTTTTCACTACCTGGAAAACTCTACCTGTTTTCTAGATAGTGAGACACTTTGCTCCATTCTCTATAATTTGGAGTAGAATTGTGATATGCTATAACAAGAAAAAAAGCTCAGTTTTCACCAGAACCTATGGAGGAGAGTTATGTTCGATATAGTTGATCATATGATATATATATTTATAATCATAGTTTTGGACTGGAGCTACATATATAATTTCTCTTCAAAACAGAAAAAAACCTACATATAAGGAAAAGTTTATAGAAAATCCCCAAGTATTTGACTTTCTGTTGAAAGTTAAGTTTATTTGGAAATAGGAAAATATTTTTCCCCCACAGAAATGATATCAAGAGAGTCAAGGTTTCCAGCTAGCCCTATAGCAAAAAAAGAGGCCTCTACTCTGCTAAGAGGGTTTTAGGAAAGAAAAGTAGAGATTAATTCTCTGAGAAAAATGCTGAGAATGGCACCTCTGAGGCAGTGAGTGTCATCCCCAAGTGATGGTTAATGTATTTCTTTGATAAAGCTAGAGTAAGGTGTAAGGAGTCGTGTAAAGCAAGTGCAAATAAGAGAGGAATTTCCAACTGCTTGCTTCCTGAAACAACTAGGATAAAGATGTAGAATAGGGGATCCCTGGGTGGCGCAGCGGTTTGGCGCCTGCCTTTGGCCCAGGGCGCGATCCTGGAGACCCGGGATCGAATCCCACATCAGGCTCCTGGTGCATGGAGCCTGCTTCTCCCTCTGCCTGTGTCTCTGCCTCTCTCTCTCTCTCTGTAACTATCATAAATAAATAAAAAAATTAAAAAAAAAAAAAAGATGTAGAATAGTAAAATGAGTATCAGAACAGAATTAGGAGAGATAGTTTTAGCCTGGCTCTGTTACAAACTCTCTGGTTGACCTTGATCATATCACTGCACCTCTCTGGGCCTGTTTTCTCATCTATACAAATGAAGGGCTTCACTATACAATGCTTCTTTTATCTAAAGCAAACCATGACAAACATCTCTTAATAATGCCATCTCTACTCAAATCCCTGCTCTGTCCTCTTCATGATACATCTGTATCTTCTTGCATTTGTTTCATTCTGCTGAATACAGCCACTCCCTCCACTCCATCAACTTCCTCTCACATTCACTTCTCCACAGGCTAACAATAATAACAGAAAGGAGAAAAAATGCTTAAGCACCTACTGGTTATCATAGACCATATTCTGTTTACTATAAATATGTCCATATTTATTCATTGTCTTCATATGAAAGCCCCTTCTTTATTTCTAGAATATATTTTAAACATCTGATGGATTTGGAAAATATTTAATAAAGACAGTTATGTTGACATGTGGAATTAAAAGCAGTATCCCTTCACAATTTTTCTTAAAATATATTTGCAAAGCAAAAGGAATGATGCACTGCTAAAATAATTTAGCCCAATGAAGCACTTGGGAAAAGCAGATGGCATGTCAGCATAGGAGTGGTGGACAAAAACAAAAATAAGCTAGTTGGCTTATTTGCATTTGATTTCTTCATGGCATTCTCCCAGATGAAAAACCTGGCTTACCAGCTGGGGCACCTCAGTTACAATTTTGGTTCACCTCCAAAATGTTTTGCTTGGGAATTACATAAGGATATGAGAAAACTTTTGGGGGGATAAGGAACTTGTGGAAATATTTGATACCTTGATTCTAGTGGCAGCTGTACAATTGTGTGTATATTTACTAAAATTCATAAAATTGCACACCTAAAAAGAGCGAAT
Source organism: Canis lupus familiaris (assembly GCF_011100685.1). Lineage (NCBI taxonomy): Eukaryota > Metazoa > Chordata > Mammalia > Carnivora > Canidae > Canis > Canis lupus. The sequence goes on along the minus strand of NC_049226.1, from coordinate 78,665,996 downwards.
CTTACTGAGTATAACTTATGCTTTTTAAAACCCGACTTCACGGGATGCCTGGGTGGCTCAGTGGTTGAATATCTGCCTTTGGCTCAGGGCATAATCCCAGGGTCCTGGGATCGAGTCCCACACTGGGCTCCCTGCGAGGAGCCTGCTTCTCCCTCTGCCTATGTCTCTGCCTTCTCTTGGTGTCTCCCATGAATAAATAAGTAAAATCTCAAAAAAAAAAACCAAAACCCAACTTCAAATAAAAAGATTATAAAAGATACCTGCATCTATTCTAGAAAAAAAATAAGTGGTTTGTAGACTTTTTCATTCAATTATTTTAAACTTATAAAAGCAAACTATAAGAAAATATGAGATAATATTTTTTAAATTAAACTGACTCAGAAAGAATGTCATTTTTTCTATTCTTTTAATCTTTCTGAATGCATAGCAGAATAGTGCTACTTGTGCATACAATTGTCTCCACTAGTTTTGGTAGAAACAAACTTACTTCTAGTTGGTACAAACCAATGCTAATTGTTTTTATGACACTGCCAGATAAAACCACTTAATTGTATGCTACTTGTGCATACAATTGTCTCTACTAGTTTTGGTAGAAACAAACTTACTTCTAATTGGTACAAACCAATGCTAATTGTTTTTATGACACTGCCAGATAAAACCACTTAAATTCAAACCACTATTAATTTGGTTTGAATTATATGTAATTTCATAGTGAATTGAGAGCCACTCAGTTGTATGGCAGTGTGTGTGTGTGCTTATCCCCCCTTTACAGAATTATAAATAATCTTCCCTTACAGAAATATTATTACTTCAAATTGGCTGCTCATTCTGTCACTGCTTACTTGAGTCTGATTCTTGTAGCTCAAGTTTTGTTACTTTTTGTCACATAAGAGTGCTAGTAGTATCCTGTAGTATTTGGATGAATATTTTCAAAGTTCAATTTTTTTCCATATAGGTCCCAATAAGGATTATATAACAACTAACAAGCTTGTATATTCATGAATAATTTATGTCCTTAACTGCTATACCATTGGAGGTGGGAAGAGTTGTAAGCAATGTGCTAAAAACCTGTTTTCCAAACATGTTCCTTTCTTCCACAGTAATAGAGTTATAACCACCAACATAGTAGTCGCATTTCCCAGCCTCCTTCACAAGTAGTTTTGACTAAATGAGTAAGTTCTCTCCAGTGGTATGTGACAGGGCATAATGTATACCACTTCTAGGCTGGTGCCTACAACCAGGTATGCCTCCTCTCTACTATCTCTTACCTTCTATTACTTAAAGAAAAATAAAGTTGGTATGTGCTTCTTTGCTTTAGTGAGCAGAAAAAACAGAAAAACAAAAACAAAACCCCCACTATACTATACTATACTATACTATACTATACTATACTATACTATACTTAGTTATACTTAGTTGGGCTATACTTAGTTCCAAGAACATCTGGGAAGTTGGGTATCTAGCTGTTTAGCCTCTATAGTTAGATGTGGATAAGGGATAAGAAGATAGGAATGGGTAGCCAATAAACAATGTCTGCTATAATGACTTCAATACAAAATGCAAGAATTTAGATGAAAAAAAAAACCAATTTGGATGGAGAATATTTAAAACAGAAAATAATGAAGTAAGCAAAAACCTGAAAGGACCACTTAATAAAATCATTAAATGGTTCTTTAAAACTCCAACATAATTGTAAAATCTCTGACAATTCTGATCAAGAAAAAAAAGAGAAGACATAAATACAGATGCAGAAATCTATTTTCAATGTAAAAGAAACCTAAGTATGAATGAATGCTAACAAATTTGGAAATCTAAATTAACAGGTTAATTTTTCTAGAGAATATATATCACAAAAATTGACTCAAGATAGAAAAGTAGGGCAGCCCAGGTCACTTAGCGGTTTAGCACCGCCCTCAGTCCCAGAGATCCAGGATCAAGTCCCATGTCAGGCTCCCTGCATGGAGCCTGCTTCTCCCTCTTGCCTGTGTCTCTGCCTCTCTCTCTCTCTCTCTCTCTCTCTCTGTGTGTGTGTCTCTATGAATAAATAAATAAAATCTTAAAAAAAAATAAGAGAGATAGTAAAGTATCATAGAAGAAATTTTATTTTATTTTATTTTTTTTTATTTTTTTTTTTTAAAGATTTTATTTATTTATTCATGATAGTCACAAAGAGAGAGAGAGAGAGGCTCAGAGACACAGGCAGAGGGAGAAGCAGGCTCCGTGCACCGGGAGCCCGACGTGGGATTCGATCCCGGGTCTCCAGGATCGCGCCCTGGGCCAAAGGCAGGCGCCAAACCGCTGCGCCACCCAGGGATCCCATAGAAGAAATTTTAAAAGTCAAATATCTATTCCTTAAAAAGACCCTAGACAAAATGATATTTTGGGCAAATTGTTCTAAAATTTAAAGACAATTTCTAGGTTAAATAAATTTTCCAAAGTATAAAAAAGATGAAAAACTTTCCCACTAACTCTATATGGCTAGCATAATCTTGATTATAAATCCATACAAGAGCACCTGGGTGGTTCAGTTGGCTAAGCATCTGCCTTTGGCTCAAGTCATGATCCCAGAGTCCTGGGATTCAGCCCCTGAATGGGGCTTCCTGCTCATCAGGGAGTCTGCTTCTCCCTCTGCCCCTCACCCTGCTCGTGCTTTCACTCTCTTGCACTCTCTCTCACATATATATAAATGAAGTCTTTTTAAAAAATCCATACAATCCAAAAAAAATTAAAAAATAAATAAATAAATAAATAAAATCCATACAAATAATAAATAATGATAGAATAAGCCAATTTAATCTGTAAACATATGTTTAAATCCTAAGTAAATCAAACTGCACTGTTTTAAAAGAAAATGTGTTTCTAACAGATGTAAGATTCACATTATCGATTGATTAAACTTATTTCTAGAATGCAAGGATAGTTTAACATTAGAAAACCCATAATAATTTGTTATCAGATTAAAGTAGAAAATCCATATAATCATTGTAAAAGATGCCAAAGTATCTTTTAACACTTATTTCTAATTAAAAGCATTGTTTAAAAAACCCTTTAGTAAGCTAAGGAAAGGAAAAAACAAACACTTTAATCTAATAAAAGTATACATCAGAAATCTACAATATTATAATTAAAAGCATTTGGCAGAGAGAACTAGCTGTACCCTACTACTAGTTACCCCCTTTTCTCTAAGTAATATATATCTTGATTTTTAGCCAGGCTCATGGTTGCCTGGAATAAAAACTACATTTCTCAGTTCGCTGGCCACAGGGGTAGCTGAGATTGGCTAAATCCGACTAATAGGATATAAACAAAAGTATCAGGAGCAACTTCAGAGAACTGTCGTGTCGGTGTCAACAAGGATGAATTTCAAAAACCCACTTTATTGAGACGTCTGGGCGGCTCAACAGTTGAGCGTCTGCCTTTGGCTCAGGAGGGCATGATCCTGGAGTCCTGGGACTGAGTCCCACATTGGGCTCCCTGCACAGAGCCTGCTTCTCCCTCTGCCTGTGTCTCTGGCTCTCTGTGTGTCTCTCATGAATAAATAAATAAAATCTTTAGAAAAAAAACACCTTAATATCAAGTTACAAAAGGCTACACATGTTATACCAAGTATGTAAATGCTAAGAACACACATAATAAATATAACTTCGAAGTGCACAGAAAAATCATAAAAATATTTAAAATGTTCATAAGAGTGAAACAGCAATATCAGAGGGAATGGGAAGGGAGGGGATAGTGTTCTCAGCTGTATTTGTAGTATTTTATTTTCTTAAAACTAATTTTTTCAAAAGCAAAATAGTTCTGAATCAAATATAGCAAACAGTTAACAGCTACTAAATCTGAGTCATATTGAATGACCCAGCTATTAAATTAAGGTCATATTAATTCCTGTGCTTTTCTATGTGCATGAAATATTGCATAATCTAAAAAATTTTAGTTATACAAAATAAAGACTTGAAAGAAAAGGAAGTCAAAATTCACAGCAGGGAATGAATGTAGAGAGAGGGAAGAGAAATCCCAGCCACGTTGCTTTGTTCTCAGATTCCAGGATGATTGAACATATATGAGCCTTAGGGCTTGGCCTAATTGCCTCCTCCCTGAGTAAATAAATGTCCCGAAGCAAAGGCTAAAGGTAATCTCTTTGATTTGTCATATCCCGGAGATTTTTCTGATGAGGGAATCAATTCAGATCCTCTATTCCTAGCAATAGATTATTAAATGACTGCAATCAGAGTAAAACCACTCTTGTATCTTTATTTACTACAGGGTTTTGAGGGGTTTTCCCCCTGAATTTATCAACAATTAAATCAACATAGTAAGGAATCAACAATTAAATCAATTAATTAAATCAATTAAAACAATTAAATCAACATAGTAAGGAATCAAAACTAATACACCCTATTTATAAGTAGCAATGCAAAGCAAAAAATGCTGAGGAACAAACCTAATAAAAATATGCAAGATCTACATGGACCAAAGCTGTAAAAACTTACTGCAAATTATAAAATGAAATCTAAGTAAATGGAAAGATACTCTACCTATTTTCTAGATAAAAACACTCAATATTCTACAGATATTAATTTTCTTTGAATTAATCTATAAAATTAAATAGTATCCCAATAAAATGTGCCTAGATAAATTGATTCTCAGATTCATCTGTAATAGAATGTCCAGGAATATTTTTAAAAGACAATGAAGACAGGAGATCCATATCAGGTATCTAAATACATTATGAAGCTTAAATAATTGAAACAGTCTGATATTGACAAGAAAATAGGATAATAGAGCAGAATAGTGGGTACAGAAACATTTAACATATATGAAATTTTAGTATGTTAATGTTATATTTCAATTTAGGAAAGGTAAAAAATAATACATATGCATGTTATACAAATGATTATACTTTATGACATTCATAAATATAAATCTCAGGTGGGAAGCGGTCTAGTGGCCGGCGTCTAGGCCTCTGCTGAGGGCAATCTAGAGGGAATGGGAGCCATCAGAACCACCAACATGACTGTGGGCAAGAGCAGCAGGATGCTGCAACACATCGACTATAGGATGAGGTGCATCCTACAAGACGGCCGGATCTTCATTGGCACCTTCAAGGCTTTTGACAAGCATATGAATTTGATCCTCTGTGACTGTGATAAGTCCAGGAAAATCAAGCCAAAGAACTCAAAACAAGCAGAAAGAGAAGAGAAGCAAGTCTTCGGTCTGGTGCTGCTTCTGGGGGAGAACCTGGTCTCAATGACAGTAGAGGGACCTCCTCCCAAAGATACTGGCATTGCCCCAGTGCCACTTGCTGGAGCTGCTGGGGCCCCAGGGATTGGGAGGGCTGCTGGCAGAGGAATTCGAGCTGGTGTTCCAATGCCCCAGGCTCCTGCAGGACTTGCAGGGCCAGTCTGAAGGGTTGGTGGGCCATCCCAGCAGGAAAGAGGCACTGTGGCTGCTGCTGAAGCTGCTGCCACCGCCAGCATTGCAAGGGCCCTGACCCAGTACCTGCCCTGCCATGGGGGTCCTCCCCCACGTATGGGTCGGGGGGCATCGCCTCCAGGCATGATGGGCCCACCACCTGGCACGAGGCCTCCCATGGGGATCCCTCCTGGTCAAGGAACTCCAATGGGCATGCTCCCACTGGGAATGTGGCCTCCTCCCCGGAGCAAACGAGGCCTCCTTTGACCCTTGACCAGAATTATGGAAGTAGCTCCACAGAGGCGTGGGCCCAATTACCACAAACGTGTTTGTTTGTTATGCCGTTGTTCTTGAAGTCTCACAGGATTGTCTGGTTTCCCTTTCAGGGCCCCCTCCCCCCTGGGAATGTGCCCACCAAGGCCCTAGACTCATCTTGGCCCTCCTCATCTCTCTGCCTGTTTCCCATCAGGCTGTACATAGTCCTTTTACTTCCTTGTAGCCTATGACACTAATTTATAATAAATTCTTAAGAATATTAAAAGAAAAATGTAAATCTCAAATGGACTAAATAATGAAACATAAACAACAAATTAAACTATCAGAAGAAAATATAGGAAAAGATTTCTCTATTTTACAGGGGAGGAGCATTAATTTTAAGCTAAAAATAATACCCAGAAATCATATATAAAATGTACAGGTTGGATTTCATAAAAATTGAGACAAACTGGGAGAAAATACTTACATAATTAAAAAAGGATTAATAATGAAAATATTAAAAATCAGTAAGAAAAATCCAATAAAAAATGAGAAGATATGAAAAGATATATGTAGACTGATAACTAAAATGGCCAATGTTCATATGAAAATGTTCATCTAATTAGTAATCAATCAGAATAAAATTTGAAAAACAGGAGTGAATTTGCAAGTAGACTTGCCAGCACTTGAAAGAGGAATAAAAAAAAATTAAAATAAAATAAAAATAAATAAAAAGAATTTAAAAAAATAAAAGAGGAATAATTCTTGGTATAAGAAATAACCCTGAGGAGATGGATACTCATATACCCATTATCTCTCTCCTAGTTTCCCCTTGCTCACTTCAGTCCTGCCACACCAGCCTCTTTGTTTTTCCTATACACACTATCTCAAATCCTCTTCTCGCAGATGTCTGGGTGACTCCCTCCAATACTTCCTTCAGGTTTTCTCAGAGATTACCTTTTTAGCAAGGTACCTGTATCACCTAATTTAAATATACAACCTGGGGATCCCTGGGTGGCTCAGCGGTTTAGCACCTGCCCTCGGCCCAGGGCATGATCCTGGAGTCCCGGGATCGAGTCCCACATCGGGCTTCCTGCATGGAGCCTGCTTCTCCCTCTGCCTGTGTCTCTGTCTCTCTCTGTGTGTGTCTCTCATGAATAAATAAATAAAATCCTTTAAAAAAAATGTTTTTTAATAAAAATAAATATACAACCTGTCCCTCTCAATCCTGATACCTCTTAATCTGCTTTATTTTCCTCCACATGTTAGGTAGATGATAGGGGAAAGAGGGAGACAGGTAGGTAGTAGATAGGTAAATAAGCAGCCACCATGTGAGCTTTTTTTTTTTTTTTAAAGATTTATTTATTTATTCATTCAGAGAGAGCGAAGAGAGAGGTGGAGACACAGGCAGAGAAAGAAGCAGGCTCCATGCAGGAAGCCCGATGTGGGACTCGATCCTGGATCTCCAGGATCACACCCCGGGCTGCAGGCGGCGTTAAACCGCTGCGCCACCGGGGCTGCCCCATGTAAGCATTTTTGAATGAATGAAAAAATATATGCCACTGGAGAAAGTATAAATTGGTAGATTTTTAGGACATTTTGCATTTAATTAAGTACTAACATAAAATGCAGTTTATTCTCTGACCCAGCAATTCCACTTCTAGGTATCTGTTCTTAATAAATACATTTATGTTTAAAGAGATATCTACAAGGAGGAGAAGATATGCCCAGTCCAAAATGGTTTTTAATAATAAAAATGAAACAACATAAATATCCACCAACTGAGAGGTTAAATAAAATATGGTATATTTATGAAAATATGTTAAGTGGAAAAAAGCAAATCACTGAAAATTACCTAAAATGTTATCTTATTTATGGAAACATAACCCACTGTGTGTGGAGGTATAGCTATAAATAAACACATGTATACATATAAATGTGTACAAATGCAAATTGAGTATATGAAGGATATACATCAAACTTCATCATTTATTAACTTCTATCTGTTGAAAGGAGGACTTTGGGTGTGTGGGAGCAGGTACAGGAGTATATTGTATATATTTCTATATTTAAGTCTTTTACAATAAGATTAATAAGATTACAATAAGATTAAATATAATCATGTATTACATTTTTAATTAAAAAATAGAATGTCTTCAAGGTTATCCTCTTCCAATGTCAGTCTCACTCATTTGTATCTTGAAATGCTCTCTTGGGTGGCAGTGAATGAGATGAAGTAATGGCCAGTGTACTGGGAATTGCATTTAGAAGAGCATTGTGCTGGGGAACATTAGTCAGCCACGTGTGCCCCAGTAGGAAAAAAAAGGGGGGGGTGAGAACCTTGTTCATGCTGCATTGTTATATTTCCTCCAGCAGCATCTAGAAACAAAAGAAACCTCATGTTGCCTTTACTGTGGTCACAATGTGTCAAAAGTGCAGGAGGGGGGTTTTATTGCAGTTTAGACACATTTCATACCTACAGAATAGCTCTTTGTGCTGTATTCTGAGTAATTTTAAATAAATGATTCCCTGCTAACATCAAATACAGTGAAATAAATTGCAGGGCTCAGGGTGTGTAAATGAGTATACTGGCAGTCCCTTCTTTTAACTCTCATGTATGGATCAGAAAACAAGGTTATATATCACTCTGACCTCATCTTTGTAGTATTTAAAAACTTTTCCTTATGTGCATTCATTCTGAGTTGTTATATTGGTTCTTTCCAATGTATACACAAGCACGTTTATGCTAACAACAGGAGAAAACACACACACGCGTGTGCACATACACACTCATGCATAGCCAGAATTGCCTGTCTCAATCCCAGGCTTTATTCTGGATAAGCATTGCTTGACCTTGTGTCTTTTTGCCATCGACATCCTTTTAATGACTACCCAGGGTTACAACTCACTGACCCATGGGCCAGTGACAACCTTCTGGGGTAGCTCTGTTTAAATCAGATCCTCTTCTCTTCCTCTTTTCTCCTTGATTTGACAGGATAGAATTGAGTTGATAGGGTATGAGACGGAGGAAAGTGATTTCCATTCAGATATATTAATAACGATAGAAATAACAGCAGAATAATGATAATGATGACTAGTATTTTTGAGCACTTCCTATTTGCCAAGCACTATTTTAGGCACTTAATGGCTCACATTTAATCTTTTTGACAATTCTACAATCCAGATACTATCATTACTATTACTATGTCCATTTTACAAATGAGGAAAATAAGGTGTACAAATATTAAATAGCTTGCTCACAGGTCACGCAGCCAGTAAGTGGTGATAGATACCTCTATATCCAAACATACTGGACTGTTCTTCCATAAATAAGATTATATTTTAGATGTTTTTTGGTGTCTTGCTTTTTACCACTTAACATCATAACACCAGGGTATTTTTCTCTGAGGGGTCATAAAGACTCATCTTGTTCCTTATAGCAGCTGCATGGCATTGTGTTGCTTAAGTATATCATGTTTTATTTAATCTCTGGCCACATCCCTCTACTATTATCTCCACCATGGAACTAGGCTTAACAAGCCTGGAGTATATTTTTCCATGCCTTTCTCCTTATTCATACCAACATAAAGGTACACATACACTTATATAGGGGTGGTGTGTATGTGTGTGTGTTTGTAGTAGCTACATTTACCAGAATTCCTTTCCTTAGAATTCCCTTCCTTATGTGATTGTAGGCTAAGAGGAGCCACAGAGAAATTTGCGTATTTGGAAGGCAAAAATGAAGCAGCAGGAATAATTACATTGAGAAGATTAGTATAGGTTCAGGTCTTATGACAGTTTATACACACTTTTATGGATCTGCCGGTTCATCTTGTTGTCATCAGGTGGCAGCCATGCCACAGATTCTTCAGCTCCCACAGGATCTCCATAAGGTTCTCCTACTCCTGGGTCAGCTGCATTTTCCACTCCATGACCAAGGGTATCAGTTTCTGCAAGTCACCCTTGTCATTGAAGTTGGAGGTTTAGAGGAAATAAAAGAGCCACTTGGGTTCCAGCTTGTCCTCCTAGGCTCCAATTTACCCCTGGAATTGCATGCCAAATCATATCCTTTCCTTTACAGCAGCCTGCCCTGAAGACTTCAGGCTCAACACTGGACACAGAAGCAACAGCTGTATATAAAGTGTTTAATCAGCTCCCGCTTTGACCTTGCATCAAATTATGGTCAAATACTTGTAATAAATTCCTTATTCTATATGTCTCCCAGAAGTTCTGCTTCTCTGATTAAACCCTGATTAATACAGTGCATCTGTTTGTTTTTTATCTAAGCAGAATCAAATTCTATTAATCTTCAACTTGCTTTCTTCACTGATACATCATACAGATTCTTACAAGTCAGTACATCTCTCACTCCTATCTCTCCATATACATATATGCATACAATCATACTAAAATATAACTATTTATGCATGGTATAAATCATATATTCTGAGTTTACTTGGTGATTTACTTTTCTTTTTGTCTCTTCTCCCCAACTCCTGCCTTTTGTCCCACATCCATCCTATAGATAACTTGCATTAATAACCTTATGTATCCTTCTGACTCTCTTTTCACACTCATAGATCAATCAATGAACTAGTGCAAATATTATTACTTAAATAAAGTATACTTTACACCACTAAATTGACCTACAAATTTTTCGTATATTAAATTCTCGTATAGGGATCCCTGGGTGGCACAGCGGTTTGGTGCCTGCCTTTGGCCCAGGGTGCGATCCTGGAGACCCGGGATCGAATCCCACATCAGGCTCCCGGTGCATGGAGCCTGCTTCTCCCTCTGCCTATGTCTCTGCCTCTCTCTCTCTCTCTCTCTCTCTCTCTGTGACTATCATAAATAAGTTAAAAAAGAAAATTAAAAAAATAAATAAAAAAAATTCTCGTATATATTATGATCTATTTCTGGATTTTCTATTCTGTCAACGGACCTATTCTCACACTGATATCATATTGATTTCATTATAAAAGCTGTATAATATGTTCTTACATATAGCAAAGGGCTCCCACCATGTACATATCTTTCTAGATTATTTTTCATATCGTTCTAGGTTATTTTAGGATATTTATTCTTACCCATGAATTTATAAATAATAAGAAAAACCATTTTTGTTATATTAGGATCTTAATTATATTAATTTAGATTAACTTGAGAGAATTATCATTTTGTCATCTTTGGTCTCCCACCCAAGAACATAAAAGGCCTTCCTAATTGCTTAGATTTTGTTCTATGTCCTTCAATAAGATTTTATTGTTGTCTCCATATAATGCTGTACCTCTGTAATTTTATTCCTAGTTACTTTATAGTTTTTGTCACTATTGTGAAAAAATATTGCTATTTTTCCATTTTTATTTCTAGGTCCACATTGCTAAAATACATTTACTTTTAGCATTTATCTGCATCCACATCCTTAACAGATTATTAATTCTATAAGTCAGAATTTAATCAGAGAAGCAAAACAACTGGTATTGTGAAATGAGGTTCAATGATAGGAACAAGGCCTTACATAACTATGGGAGCGGTTAGGAAGTAAAGACCCTAAAGGGGAAGTTGGAAGATCAGAGAAAAGTTACTACCCAACCTTCCTAACTGTGTTACTGAAAATCTGGAAAGATTCAGGTGCACGAGAAGGAGCATTAAAGGAAATTAGCAGAAAAGTTTCTGGAAAGCTGGCTCCTCTGCACAGCTTCCACTTCTGAGGTCTTTAAAGTCAAGCATCTGATGGAGAGCCTGTGGCTACTCTTGGTCAGCAAATCTACCAGTCAGGAAGCAGAATTGGATGCGGAGTAGGGAAAAATAATGACAAATTGGAATTCAGTAGGCAACCCTACATCTGTCCGTCATCATCTCTGACTCAGAAGATCTTCAGAGATAGTGATTACTGTTCCATGTTCACCTCCCAAGTCTCATGTGACTTTCACTTTTGGCCAACTCTTATACAAAATCACAGGGAAGGGAAAGGCTTTTGAAAAATGGTTCTCTTTGTAATCTAGTTAACATTCAAACAATTCAGCACACCTGTCTTAGTGGTGTCTTTTCCAATGTTTATTCATATTATTTACTTTTCCTGGCTCATTGCAGTCAGTAGAATCTACAAGATAGTGGTAATGTAATAATTACTATCAGTGGATCTTTCTAAATAGTTTCTGATTTTAATTGAAATGGTTTTAGAGTTTTGTTATTTAGAATGACATTTTCTGTTGGTTTCCAGAAAAATCACCTTAGTACTAAGTAAAGTAGGTTCCTAAGTAGTTTAAGTAGGTTCTTTCTACTTATTAGGACAGACTTTTGGACTATATTAAATGCCTTTTCAATGTGTACTGATATCACAATTTTGTTTTTCTTTTTTGATTTGGTGATATGATCAATTATGTTGACAGATTTCCCAATATTGGAATACTCTTCTATTCCTATAACAAACCTTTCTGGGTCATACAACATTAGTATTGTGAAACATTGCTGAATTCTATTTATTACTACCTTATAACTTTTGCATATAGTCATAAATGAGACTACCTTTTTTAGATTCATCTGTGCGGATCATAGAGTGTTTTTCTGGGACATTTCACAATTAAGACTCAATAATTTGAATAGATCATTCAAGTCATTATAGGTGACCAGCAAAATAGAGAAAGAAGAGGATATTCAATGTTTATTCTCATGGCAGCTTTCTCATTGGTTGACCTCTGGGTCCTGAGATAAATCACTTACTGCACAAATGATCTGCAATCTCTCATGTCTTTCTCTTCAGCATGTTTATTATTTCATTACAAGTCATTAATGGAAAGGACTGTCTGCTATGATGTTTTCACGTAACGGATTTAGTCATTCATTTGTGCTGAAAAGATAGAGGAGGTATTCAATACAAAATGCTCTTCTATTTTCTCTGAATTCAGTAAGAAATAAGCATTATTTTCTGGTCATCCTCTCAACAAAATTAATATTTATACAATGTTAAAAGCATAACTTAGATTCCATAAAGACTTCACTAGGAATCCATGTTTTTTATAATGTCAACCACAGAAATTTCAATAAATTTCTGTCAAGTTCATTCCATGAGCCTGATATTCTCATTCAATAAAAAATCCACTTTACACACCCTCAAAATATATGGATTTCCTACTTGAATTACTAAAAGAAAGCAGGGATCTGTGTACATTCATAACTTATATAGTCTGTTTGCTATAAGGGAAAAGGTAAATGTTGCCTTACTTTTTACTTGCCTTTGTAGAGGACAAGTAGATAAAGGCTTATAGCGCTAAGGTCCGACTTGTGTTGGAAGGGCTCAGAAACAGAGCAAGGACATTTAGAGGTCAAAGAATCCATAAAGGCAAATTGGTTTGTGCCTGCCTCAAGCTGTGGTGTTAATATTAGTAGACAGGATGCTGTTGAAATGTAAGGAAGAAAACGATAAAAGTGATATTTAAATTGCTGCAACACTTAAATCTGAGCCCTTTTCCATTATTCCAGAATCATTACTAATATGAGGGAAGCAGAGAGACCCAAGCCCAATGAAAAGCTGTAGGAAGCTACAGAACATATGAAAATCCCAGCTGGTGAATCAAATCTATCACACTGGCAAAACAGTGTGAGTGAAAATCTTTTAAACATGCACCAGCTGCAGGGACTGAATGTGGGCTGAATGTTGAGAGATACAAGATTAAGATGATGCTAGGGAGAACTGGGGGTCACTCAAACTCACCTAAGAAAAGCCTGTCTATGCTGTATTGAGTCACAGACCATTAGGGTGATAAGGCAAGTTCAGTTGCTCAAGACACATCTTTTCTATAATGTATATATAAAAAAACATGGCAGAGATGTTATGGCTCAGTTCCCCCAAATCAAGCCATCTCTAAAATGAAGTTTAGATATTAAATAGTTCTATTGCTTTATTATTAGTGTTATAACAAATCTAAGTACTAAATTATTTTAAAAATATTATCCTTCATATCAAACTGGCAATACCATAAAGATAATAATTGAGATAGAATATTAAACAAAAACTTATTGATTACCTACATGTGCAAAACTACAAAGAAAAATCAGACCTCATCCTAGACTTCCAGAAATAAAAATTCATGTTCTAGTGAGAGAAATAGACATACATAAATAACTTTAAATTTAAGTTATTTGTAACAAGAATAATAATAGAAGAGAACAATTCTATAAGGGTGTTGGATGCTAGTTGGAAAAAATCATTTATATAATATTCCAGTGTGGTCTAGAAGTTCTTGTTCTGGCTGGATTATTAACAAGTTGCATGACTCTCAGCAGATCTCTGGGCTTTTGTTTTCTCGTCTGGAAAATAAAAGGATTATTCTATAATGATCTCTCATGTTGCCCATACCTCACTTTATACAGAACAAAGTCTCTACCTCATACCTCACTTCATACAATGAGTATTATAATTCTAGATTAGTGCAAATTTTGTAAATTTAACTTTCAGTTTTATTCTAATAATGATTTAGATTATAATTTCACATTTACCTAATTAATCTATTGACAATGGCTCCTAATATGTTAGTTTCAGTGTAACCTGTTATAGAATTAATATTCTATATAAATGAATTCAAATGTATTGACAATATAAAGAAAGTCTGTATATTTTCAACAAATATAATTTTTTAATTTATATCGAGTTACTGTGGACAATATCTGCAATTGTTAACTTCATTTGCAGTTATTAATATTAACTAGTATAATTCAATAACCATGAGTGATGTTGACATCAAAATAGTAATTTGAGGTGTTTTTGATGTCTAATCATGTGACTAACATGGATAATAACCTATTATCGTGAGTGCTGAATGGGTATTGTAACCTATACTTAATTATGGACAAATAATTTCTCCTTCCCTTTTTGTATATGAGGCTTCTTTTTTATGCTTTCTAGGTTCTAGAAAGGAGGCAAAGATTTTAAAGCCATAGGTAACTATCATGGATATTCACAATGGCAATCCTAAAGGATTTGGAATCTCTGCATCACCTAAAAGAAAAGCACCAGTGAGAGTCAAGATGCAACTCCAGACAAGTGCCACTCCTTACTCAAAATGTGTCAAGGTCAGGTGTGGATGATGTGTTCAGATCTGTGCCAGCTACTGTGAAGACAGGAAGACTGGAAGGAAAAAACACAATAATTTTGTGAGTACTAAGTGTTGTCACATAAGCCATAATACTTAATCCTGATAATAACCCTGTGAGGTATGGTTTGTTAGCTCCATTAAATGGCAGAACTATGGGTCAAATCCCAGTTCAAGTTGTTACTGTACTGCCTCTCAGAACACCTTATGTACTGCCTCTCATAAAAGACACACCAATAAGTGCCTTCCTGGAGGGTATTGTTGCTATGACCTATTCTCTTAGGCCTGTTTGATTTTCATCTATGTGCATGTTATTTCCCACCAAAATAAACACAGTTGACAAAGAACTGAGCCTAGATAATTTTGCTCAGTTACTACTTTAAACTTGAGGACCATACAGTTTCTAGTGCCACTACTCACTTCTGACAGGTTAGGTCAAAACAGAGCATTACATAGGCAATATGTAAATGAATGGATAGGCATGACCATGTTCCATTAAAACTCTATTTATAAAACCTGACAGCCTGGGGATGCTTGAGTGGCTCAGCTATTGAGTGTCTGCCTTTGGCTCAGGGTGTGGTCCTGGAATCCCAGGATCAAGTCCCACATCGGGCTGCCTTGAGGAGCCTGCTTCTCCCTCTGCCTATGTCTCTGCCTCTCTGTGTCTTTCATGAATAAAGAAAATCTTCTTTAAAAATAAATAAAAATTAAAACTGACAGAAATGGCCCATAGGATGTAGTTCGGCCAATCCATGGTCTATACCAAAGATACTCATTTTATGGCATAACTCAGTCTATCTCATGTACAGGAATGTTGTATCTTCTATAATTCTCAGAATCTCTTTTTTTTTTTTAATTTTTTTTCTTAATTTTTATTTATTTATGATAGTCACACACAGAGAGAGAGAGAGAGGCAGAGACACAGGCAGAGGGAGAAGCAGGCTCCATGCACCGGGAACCCGATGTGGGACTCGATCCCCGGTCTCCGGGATCGCGCCCTGGGCCAAAGGCAGGCGCCAAACCGCTGCGCCACCCAGGGATCCCTCTCAGAATCTCTTTAATTGTATATCAAGCTTGGATTCTCCAGTGCCCCTCATTATGGAAACCTCCATATTTTATTACAATTCAACCTTAGAAGAGTATAAGTCAGGGACCCAAGCCTATGCTCATCACAGTGAAATTTGTGTCATTAGAAGAATATTTATAAAGGGACCTGGAGAAGTAAGTGTTGGTGCCCCACTGTCTGTATCAGAGCTGGCCCCATGATAGGAAATCTCATACACAGAGTGGGCTCTCATTTCAGAGGATAAGAACCTGGCTTCCCATGGAGGTCTTGGTTGGAACTATTGATTACATAGTAGAACAAAGTGAGATTGACAGCACTTGAGCCACCAGTAACTAAATTCTGTGAGGAAATTTTACACCAGTCAACTATACTGAAATACTCTACCATGCTAGCATGTGTCTTGGTTTAAACCCCCCACAACTCTAACACAGTATTCATATTGGCATGATTTTTTCCCACTCTTCCTTCTTTTCTAGCATTTTTGTTTTATATGTGTGTGTAGTGACTTTAGATATATTCTGCTGTTTTTGGACTTGGCTTGATCAGAGAGGAACAGACAGGTTGTGGTAGGAATCTTAATAACCTGTCAAAACAGAGCATTTAAATACTGTTCATGTTATTTTATTTCCTTCCCATGGAACACAGATAGCCAGAAAAACAAATAGGAGAGGCCCCTTGGTATTTTTCCCTTGTTTGTGTGATCCTAAGGGTTTTGATGAACTGGCCTTTGCAAGTTACACTGAAGCTGTTCAAGCCAGCTTCAGCTGGATGTGACTTGTTTAATGATTTGGCAAGGATCCAAGGCATCAGAAATCAAAACAAAACAAAAAAGAAAAAAAAAAACAGATCAGATCAGCATACATCATAACACTATAATCATTCAGCATCTTATCTGGTTACTTATTATAGGTTGTACAGTAATAGAAATGGAAATAATTTAATCTGGACACTCTGTGTTACTGTTAAATCATTTATGTACTGTGAAAGGAATTGCAAACTGTTGAGATTCAAAGATGCCCTAACTGCATTCTCCCAAGGAATTCTCTTCTACCATCCCTCATTCTATTTCATATTTTAAACATTTTCTTAGAGTGTGAACTTTATTATCCATCTTCAAATACAGCAAGCCTTACTTGTCTAGATAGATCACCATCAAGATATATAGTAATGTACAATAAAGCTACTTTTGACATTTTTATGGTACATGATATATAACATGATGTATTAAGCTCTTTGTAATAATTTTTAATTTTTAAAATAGCTGATTCTTTGGGGACCATTTAATACATAATTCCATAGATTTTAGTGATATCAAGTATCTTTCAAGTATCATTTTAATTGAGCTCTGGTGCTTTTTGTCCCCATCAACTGCAAATCAAACAGGAATCTGTCAAATCCTATTGGGTGACAAATCATTGGCCAGTGAAAAATCGGTTCACAAGTCATGCCTGAAGACAAATAAGATTCAGTCCCTGCCTTCATGCAGCATATGTTTTAATAGGATGGAGAATATGTATAAAAAACTACAACACAAGTGTTATAAGTTTAGTAAGAGGCAAAACTTCATAAGGTTTGGAGAGAATGGGTAATAATAAGGATTAGTAAAGCAGCTACATATACTATGTGCTAAGCATTGGTTTTCATACTTACATGTACTTTTTAAAGAAACAAAGCTTTGGGAAATAATCTATTGTACAGATAAGGAAAAATGGCCCAGGAAAGTTAAACAACTTTAGTTTACAGCTTTTAGTGGTAGACTTGAGTTCGATAAGCAAGACAGTGAAATGATAAAAGTTCTTTTCAATACTGAAAAGATTGGGAGACACATTTGAACAATGTCTACAATTGTTTGTTGACTTCACTTGAAATTATTAATATTGACTAGTATAAGGCAATCATTATGAGTGATATTGAAACACCAAAGTGGTAATTCTAGCTGTTTTTGGTGTTAGATATTGATCTAATCATGTGGCCAACACTGACAATAACCTAACATTATGACAATGAGATTTAAAGAAGAGAGATTTAAACAGAGAGTCTAGTTAATGGGATATGAAAACAATCCCGGTGGAAAAAAAAAAAAAAAAAAACAATCCCGGTGAAACAGAGAGATTGAACCAGCCACAGTGACAATGGAGATAGCAAGGAGTGGAGGACAGATGAGGGCAGAATTTCTATGAGATTTTTGCAAGAAAAAAAATCACAAATGGGATTTGGTAACTAATTTAGTAATATGGAATGCAGGAATAATAAGTCAAAGATGACTGTAGTGTTTTGAGCTTGAAGGGAGGATTTTAAGGGATCGGCCAGCTGCTCTTGGCACCCATAACATATTGTGCACTGTTCTCTACTCCCAGTCCTCATCACATTGTATCTGTAATTATTTGTGATTGGGTCTTTATTCCCCTTAAATTCTAGTTCATTATACATCCTGATTTACATAGATGCAACACGCCAGACAGTGGTCTGGACAAAATTAAGTCTTCCATAAATGTTCCTTTGGAATACATTTTAAACATGTTGTGTAGAAGTTCTTTTCAAATAGCTAAATATGAGTAGGCAGTTGCAAATACACAATGGACATTTTAGAGTGGTATCAGAACTATAGAAGTAGACTTTGATTACCAGAAAGAAACAATATTTAATATCCCAAGAACAGGTTAATACTTTGAATGAAATTGTTAAAGAGACAATAAGTCAAGTAGAACTGAGGGTTAAAGACAACAATAGATGACATAGAAGAAGAAAGGAATAGAAACAGGATTCAAAAACTGAGATCTTTATTTAAAGGAATGACTGATCAATAATTTCAAATGCTAAAAGCCAAAAAAGTTTCTAATGATCTGTAAAAATCCAAAGGAAATTTGTGTTTTCTTATTACGCATTTTATAATTGCTATTGCGGAATATTATATTTGAAGAGGTAGTACAGATGCTATATTAATTAGAAGGTTTATTAGACATTAGTTTTTTGTTTCCTTTAATGAATTTTGTATTCTCCTCAGAGGAAAGATAAACATTTCCATAGCTAAAGAGTTGAGATAAAAAATAATGACTACACCATAGGCTATTGCATTTCAAACCACCTTCATTTAATCACTTGACATGAAATAACCATTAACCTAAACAGACTTGAAGTTTACCACTGTAACTTTCATGCTAACTGTTATATTACAATGCAAAAAAAAAACCAAAACAATGCCCGATATTCTCCATTAAAGTTCTCTGTTTCTAATCTCTTACCACTTCCTGTATATTTTCCCTTTTAGGTGAAGGGATTACATGCTTTGGATAGGTTCTGAAATCTTTTGTCTGGAGAAATTCGGTAAAGTGCCTATTTAGCTGTCTTTTATTTGCATTTGAAATATTTGAAATGTGCTCATTATCCAGCCCTCTTTAATGTATTGAATTATGAAAACGGACTTCAAACATTCTTGCATATATTATTTTGAAAATCAATTGTTTTGTCACTATTCTTTTTAAATAATCACAAAATACTTCATCTCCTTAGACAGTTAAGAACTCAGATCAGGGACACTTGGGTAGGTCAGTGGTTAAGCATCTGCCTTGAGTTCAGGGCATGATTCTGGACCGGGGATTGAGTCCCGCCTTGGGCTCCCTGTGAGGAGCCTGCTTTTCCTTCTGTCTTTGTCTCTGCCTCTCTCTGTGTCTTTCATGAAAAAAAAAAAATGTATTTTAAAAATTAAAAAATAGGGATGCCTGGGTGGCTCAGCGGTTGAGCATCTGCCTTTGGCTCAGGGCATGATCCCTCAGTCCCAGGATCGAGTCTCACATTGGTTTCCCTGCGTGGAGCCTGCTCCTCCCTCTGCCTCTGTCTCTGCCTCTCTCTCTCTCTCTGTGTTTCTCATGAATAAATAAATAAAATCTTTTAAAATAATAAAATAAATAAATAAATTAATTAATAAATATAAATTTTAAAAAAGAACTCAGACCATTAAAGAAAAAGAATAACAAAAGTTATTAGCATTATAAATACACTATCTTAGATGTATCATAAGAGAAAACAATAGCAGGCTTTATTAGGTAAGATATAACATATCCACCCAGTTGTGCCTTGTAATGTAATTGGTACATTCTAAGAAATAATGTCTATCCATGCATCCTGGAGTGCACATTTCTCCTCAAACTTGTAATAATGGTTATATTTTAAAAATCTCTTCTGCATCAGAACTAAAATAACATATTAATAGCTATAGGTGGAAATATTAAAAAACTCAAAAGGATTAAAATCTAGATTATATACAACAAAGAAATAATCAGTATGTGGGGGGCAGTGTGAGAAATTCACAAAAAAAACACAAAGAAATAACAAGTAAAAGAAATTAAGATATAGGATATATTGAAATGCTCCAAACCAAGTCTAAAAATAGACCTATGGGGGGATCCCTGGGTGGCTCAGCAGTTTAGCACCACCTTCAGTCCAGGGCCTGACCCTGGAGACCTGGATGGAGTCCCACGTCAGGCTCCCTGCATGGAACCTGCTTCTCCCTCTGCCTGTGTCTCTGCCTCTCTGTGTGTGTGTATGTCTCTCATGAATAAATAAATAAAATCTTTAAAAAATAATAATAAATAATTTTTAAAAATAGACCTATGGCAGGGGTGCCTTGGTGGCACAGTTGGTTGAGCTCTTGGTTTCAGCTCTTGGCTCTTGGTTTCAGCTCAGGTTCTGATCTCAGATTTGTGAGATCAAGACCCACATAGAATCTGCTTGTGACTCTCCCTCTGTCTCTCCCCTCACTCTCTCTAAAAAATAAATACATCTTTAAAAAAAAAATAGATTCACAGAAAAAAAACTTAAATAAAAAATAATTAATAAAAATAGATCAACAGGAAATGAATAGAAAGATAAGGGGGAAAACTATATTTGAAGAGATGATAACTTTCAAATTTCCAGAATTCAAAAGTTAGTGGCCTTCAGATTTAAAACACACTTTGAATAGTGAGCAGGATAAATAAATGTAAATCATACCAAGTTGCATTGTAATGGATCTGTAGAACATAAAAGATAAAGAAGAATCTTAAAAGCTAACACAAAGAAAAGACAGATTACCTTAAAAAGGAAAGACATTTTATACCTACAAAAATCTTTGCAATAGAAACAATAAATGCCAGAATATAATGGTGTTGGAGAGAAATAATGATCAATTTAGAATTTTATATTCAACTATACTAACATTCAAGAAAGAGAGCAAAACTCACTACACAACTGGAAAAGAATACAAGAAAATAAGAAGCAAAGACAACTCAAAGGAAGACATGAATATACAAAATTACAATGAGCATAAAAATTTATAAATATATTATTAACAGCCAATATTAGAAAGGTTTAGTAATATTTTGGTTTTAAAGAGGTTAATCCAAAAGTATACACAATAATAAAATGGTAGATTGTGTCATTTAATGTGTAATAAAATATACCAAGATCTATGTCAAACTGCAAGGGAAAGAGAAACATATCAAATTACTTGATAATTTAGGCCTTGAGAAAATTTATTTCTAAATTAATAGTTTATAGTTTTCAAAGCTAAAATGGGAAAAGGAGAATATGGAAAAATTATTGATATTGTATTGAGATAAAAAAGAGAAAAAACAAAGTAAATAGAAGCACAAAATAACTATCTAGAAATGAGACCAGATATATCAGTAATCACAATAAATATGTAACATGTTTATTGAACATGTTGAACTTAGTTAAATTTGTCAAGAAATAGACTTGTTTTCCTCCCACTAATCCCCTTCAGACTTCCTCTGTATGATCTACTTTTTCCAGAGAGATCCCATAGCTTTTTGTCAATTTCAATTATTCTTAATAAACATGTTTCATTTTCAGATATTAAAAGTCTAGTCTACTCTGAATACAAATTTTAATTTCACATTTAGTTTAAAGCTTCTAATCCTCCCCTATCCTTCCTATAGCTCAGACCTGACCAACACATGGGAACTTGAAATGGGGAAGTACTTTTATTGTTTACCCTTCCAGATTCCTCCCTGCTCTTGTTCCTCCTCCATATTCTACAAACTATCTTAGCTCCTCCAGGGTTGCAGTGGAGAGATGTGGGGAAAGGTAACAGGGGATTGTGTTACAACTATGTTATAATTGTTTTATAACTGTCATATGTCCATTGCTATGGGAAATGCCTGAAAGCTGGCTATTTGACATGGACTGCAAAACAAACAGAAGTCAATTAATGAAATGGCAATAGAAAGCATCTGATCAATCAATAATTACATTAAGTATAAGTAAATTAAACTACCCAGTAAAAGGCATAGAGTGGATAAAGAGATAAAAGAAAATAAGATCCAATGATACTGTTTACAAAAGACTTCCTTTAAATATAAAGACACGCATAGTCTGAAAGGAAGGCAATGGGAAAATATGTGCCATGCAAGTGGTAGCCAAAAAAAAAAAAAAAAAAACAAAAAAAAAACACAAAGAATAACTATACTTCTATCATACAAAATAGACTTTAAAAAACTGCCACTAGAGAGCAGCCCAGGTGGCCCGGTGGTTTAGCCCTGCCTTCACCTTGGGGCATGGTCCTGGAGACCCGGAATTGAGTCGAGTCCCATGTCAGGCTTCCCTGCATGGAACCTGCTTCTCCCTCTTTCTCTCTCTCTCTCTCTCTCTCTCTCTCTCTCATGAATAAATAAAATATTTTTAAAAAAACAACTGCCACTAGAAACAAAGAACAATATTATATAATGATAAAAGAGTCAATTCAATAGGAATATATAACCATTATAAATAGACATACACACCTCAGATCAGAGTACCCAAATATATAAAACAAGTAATGACATCTGAGGGGAGAGAAATGACAATACAATAGTGGTAGGATACATCAATATCCTACTTTTAATAATGAATAGAATGTCCAGGCAGAAAAATCAATAAGGAAAGAGCTAACTTAAACAACATTATAGACCAAATGGAGCTAACAGGCATGTATAGAACATCCTACCCAATAACAACAGGTAGATTACATGTTAGGTCACAAAACAAGTCTTAATAAGTTTTAAAAGACAGAAATCTTACCAAGTATCTTCTCAGACTACAGTGGAATGAAACTAGAAATCAATAACAGAAAGGAAACAGGAAAATTCACCAACAAGTAAACTAAACAACATACTCTTGAACAACCCATTGACTAAAGAGGAAGTCAAAAAGGAATATTAAAAATACATTGAGACAAACAAAAATACAACTTACCAAAATGTATAGGATGCAGCAAAAGGAGTACTAAGAGGGAAGTTTATAGCAATCAATGCCTACATTTAAAAAGAAGAAAGATCTCAATTAAACGACCTAACTTTACAACTCAAGGAACTTGGCGGGCGGGGGGGGGGGGGGGGGGGGGGGGACAAACTAAACCCAAAATTAAAAGAAAGAAGGAAATAGTAAATGTTAGAGTGGAAATGAATGAAATAAAGAATAGAAAAACAATAGAAAAAACTGATAAAACTAAGAGTTGTGTTTTGGAAAAACAAAATTGTCATACTCTTAGCTACATTGAAAAAAAAAAAAGAAGACTAAATAAAATGAGAAGTGGAAAAGGAAACATGACAATGGATGGCAGAAATAAAAAGGTTGATATAAGGGACTATTATAAACAATTACATACCAACATATTGCATAACCTAGAAGAAATGGATAAATTCCTAGAGACATACAACCAACCAAGAATGAATCAAAAAGAAATATAATAACAGGTAAGAAGATTGAATCAGTAATCAAAATCCTTTTAACAAAGCCCAGAAGCAGATGGTTTCATGGGCACTCTACCAGATATTCAGAGAACTAATACCTGGGTCTCTGCCTTTCTCTCTGTGTGTGTGTCTCTTGTGAATAAATAAATAAAATCTTTTTTCTTAATTTTTTTAAATTTACTTATGATAGTCACACAGAGAGAGAGAGAGAGGCAGAGACATAGGCAGAGGGAGAAGCAGGCTCCATGCACCGGGAGCCCTACGTGGGATTCAATCCCCGGTCTCCAGGATCGCGCCCTGGGCCAAAGGCAGGCGCCAAACCGCTGCACCACCCAGGGATCCCTAAATAAAATCTTTAAAAAGAAAAAAAAGATGCCACCAAAATATTGTTAGAACTACTAACATTATTGTTAGAACTTCTAATAATTAGTAAATAAGTTCAACTAATTAGTAAAGTTTCAGCATACAAAATCAACATACAAAAGTCAGTAATATTACTATGCATAACAACAAACTATCCAAAAAAACATAAGAAAGTAATCCCATTCACATTAGTAACAAAAAGAATAGAATATTTAGTAATTAACTAAACCAAAAAGTTGAAAAAATTTGTACACTAAAAATTATAAAAATTGATGAAGAAAGATTTTTTAATTTTCCATTTAAAAATAAATGGAAAGACATCTTGTGTTCATAAACTGGAAGAGTTAATATTACTACACTGTCCATACTACCCAAAGCTATCTACAGATTCAGTGCAAACCCCATCAAGATCCCAATATTTTTTATAGAAATAGAGAAAAAATTCTAGGGCAGCCTGAGTGGCTCAGCGGTTTAGTGCCACCTTCAGCCCGGGGTGTGATCCTGGAGACCTGTGATGGAGTCCCACGTCAGGCGACCTGCATGGAGCCTGCTTCTTCCTCTGCCTGTGTCTCTGTCTCTGTCTCTGTCTCTGTCTCTCTCTCTCTCTGTATGTGTGTGTCTCTCTCATGAATAAATAAATAAAATCTTTTTTAAAAATTCTAAAATTCATATGGAACCACAAAACACCTCAAATAGCCAAAGCAATCTTGAGAAAGAAGAGCAAAGCTTTGATAAGGGTGCCAGGAAAACACAGTGGGGAAAGAATAGTCTCTTCAACACTTGGTGCAGGGAAAATTGATTATCTACATGCAAAAGAATGAAATAGACCTATCTCATGTCCATACACAAAAAACAACTAAAAATTGATGAAAGATTCAAATATAAGAAACTATAAACTCCTGAAAGAAAATAGGGGAAAACCTTCTTGACATTGGTCTTGGCAATGATTTTTTGCATACCAAAATATGACACCAAAAGCACAGGCAACAAAAATAAAAATAGACAAAGAGGAATACACCAAACTTGAGAGCTTCTGCACATCAAAGATAACAATTTAATAAAAAAAAAACAACCTATGGGGACACCTGGATGGCTCAGCAGTAGAGCATCTGCCTTCAGTTCAGGGCATGATCCTGGAGTCCCAGGATCAAGTCCCACATCAGGCTCCCTCCCTGCATGGAGCCTGCTTCTCCCTCTGCCTGTGTCTCTGCCTCTCTGTGTGTGTGTCTCTCATGAATAAATAAATAAAATCTTAAAAAAATAAAAAACCTATGGAATGGGAAAATAACATTTGCAAATCACATATCCAATAAGGGGTTAATATCCACAATATGTAAGAAAATCATACAACTCAATGCCAAAAGTACAAATAACCTGATTAAATAATGAGAGAAGGACCTAAATAAACCCTTCTAAAAAAAAGAAATTCAAATGGCTAAGAGGTATATGGAAAGGTGTTCAACATCTTCAGTCATCAGGGAAATGCAAATCAAAACCACAATGAGCTATCATCTTACACCCGTCAAAACTGGCTATTATCAAAAAGACAAAAGATAGCAAGTGTTGGTGAGAATGTAGAGGAAAGAGACCTTTGTACACTGCTCATCTGAATATAAATTAGTACAGCCATTATGGAAAACACTATAGATCTTCCTCAAGAAATTAAAAATAGCACTACAATATGGTTTAGGAATCCCACTTTGGGTTTATATCCTAAAAAAACAAAATCAGAATCTTGAAGAGATATCTGCACTCCTATGTCATTGCAGCATTATTCACAATAGCCAAGATATGAAAATATCCTCAATGTCTTTTGAAGGATAAGTTTTTTATCCATTCATATAGATGAAATATTGGCTTTAAAAAAAAAAAGGAAATCCTGCCATTTGCAACAACATCGGTGGAGCTAGAGGACATTTGCTAAGTGAAATAAGGAAGACACGGAAAAAGAAATACTGCGTGATCTCACTTACATGTGGAATCTAAAGTAGACTCAGAGAAACAGAGAAAAGAATGGTAGTTGCCATGGGCTACATAAAGGAGATATGGGGTAATATTAGTCAAGGTTACAAAATTTCAGGTAAGCAAGATGAGTAAGTTCTGGACTTCTAATGTTCAGCTTGGTGAGGATAGTTCACAATACCATAACTTAAACTTGAAATTTGTGAAGATGAATCTTAAATTAAATCTCAGTGTGCACACACACAATGGTAACTATGGGATGTAGAGATGTTGGATATGTTAATTATGTTGTTCTGTTGATCTTTTCACAATACATACACATATCAAATCATCAAATTGTACACTTTAAATATATATAATTTTTTAAATAAATTTATTTTTTAATTGGTGTTCAATTTACCAACATACAGAATTACACCCAGTGCTCATCCTGTCAAGTGCCCCCCCCAGTGCCCGTCCCCCATTCACCCCCATCCCCCGCCCTCCTCCCCTTCCACCACCCCTAGTTCGTTTCCCAGAGTTAGGAGTCTTTTTGTTCTGTCTCCCTTTCTGATATTTCCCACACATTTCTTCTCCCTTCCCTTATATTCCCTTTCACTATTATTATATTCCCCAAATGAATGAGAACATAAAATGTTTGTCCTTCTCCGATTGACTTACTTCACTCAGCATAATACCCTCCAGTTCCATCCACATTGAAGCAAATGGTGGGTATTTGTCGTTTCTAATGGCTGAGTAATATTCCATTGTATACATAAACCACAACTTCTTTATCCATTCATCTTTCAATGGACACCAAGGCTCCTTTCACAGTTTGGCTATTGCGGCCATTGCTGCTAGAAACATCGGGGTGCAGGTGTCCCGGCGTTTCATTGCATCTGTATCTTTGGGGTAAATCCCCAACAGTGCAATTGCTGGGTCGTAGGGCAGGTATATTTTTAACTCTTTGAGGAACCTCCACACAGTTTTCCAGAGTGGCTGCACCAGTTCACATTCCCACCAACAGTGTAAGAGGGTTCCCTTTTCTCCGCATCCTCTCCAACATTTGTGGTTTCCTGCCTTGTTAATTTTCCCCATTCTCACTGGTGTGAGGTGGTATCTCATTGTGGTTTTGATTTGTATTTCCCTGATGGCAAGTGATGCAGAGCATTTTCTCATGTGCATGTTGGCCATGTCTATGTCTTCCTCTGTGAGATTTCTCTTCATGTCTTTTGCCCATTTCATGATTGGATTGTTTGTTTCTTTGCTGTTGAGTTTAAGAAGTTCTTTATAGATCTTGGAAACTAGCCCTTTATCTGATACATCATTTGCAAATATCTTCTCCCATTCTGTAGGTTGTCTTTTAGTTTTGTTGACTGTATCCTTTGCCTGTGCAAAAGCTTCTTATCTTGATGAAGTCCCAATAGTTCATTTTTGCTTTCGTTTCTTTTGCCTTCGTGGATGTATCTTGCAAGAAGTTACTGTGGCTGAGTTCAAAAAGGGTGTTGCCTGTGTTCTCCTCTAGGAGTTTGATGGACTCTTGTCTCACATTTAGATCTTTCATCCATTTTGAGTTTATCTTTGTGTATGGTGAAAGAGAGTGGTCTAGTTTCATTCTTCTGCATGTGTGGATGTCCAATTTTCCCAGAACCATTTGTTGAAGAGACTGTCTTTCTTCCAATGGATAGTCTTTCCTCCTTTATCGAATATTAGTTGACCATAAAGTTCAGGGTCCACTTCTGGGTTCTCTATTCTGTTCCATTGATCTATGTGTCTGCTTTTGTGCCAGTACCACAGTGTCTTGATGACCACAGCTTTGTAGTACAACCTGAAATCTGGCATTGTGATGCCCCCAGATATGGTTTTCTTTTTTAAAATTCCCCTGGCTATTCGGGGTCTTTTCTGATTCCACACAAATCTTAAAATAATTTGTTCTAACTCTCTGAAGAAAGTCCATGGTATTTTGATAGGGATTGCATTAAACATGTAAATTGCCCTGGGTAACATTGACATTTTCACAGTATTAATTCTGCCAATCCATGAGCATGGAATATTTTTCCATCTCTTTGTGTCTTCCTCAATTTTTTACAGAAGTGTTCTATAGTTTTTAGGGTATAGATCCTTTACCTCTTTGGTTAGGTTTATTCCTAGGTATCTTATGCTTTTGGGTACAAATGTAAATGGGATTGACTCCTTAATTTCTCTTTCTTCAGTCTCATTGTTAGTGTATAGAAATGCCACTGATTTCTGGGCATTGATTTTGTATCCTGCCACGCTGCCAAATTGCTGTATGAGTTCTAGCAATTTTGGGGTGGAGACTTTTGGGTTTTCTATGTAGAGTATCATGTCATCGGCGAAGAGGGAGAGTTTGACTTCTTTGCCAATTTGAATGCCTTTAATGTCTTTTTGTTGTCTGATCTAGGACTTCCAGTACTATGTTGAATAGCAGTGGTGAGAGTGGACATTCCTGTCTTGTTCCTGATCTTAGGGGAAAGGCTCCCAGTGCTTCCCCATTGAGAATGATATTTGCTGTGGGCTTTTCGTAGATGGCTTTTAAGATGTTGAGGAATGTTCCCTCTATCCCTACACTCTGAAGAGTTTTGATCAGGAATGGATGCTGTATTTTGTCAAATGCTTTCTCTGCATCTAATGAGAGGATCATATGGTTCTTGGTTTTTCTCTTGCTGATATGATGAATCACATTGATTGTTTTACAGGTGTTGAACCAGCCTTGTGTCCCGGGGATAAATCGTACTTGGTCATGGTGATTAATTTTCTTAATGTACTGTTGGATCCTCTTGGCTAGTATCTTGTTGAGAATTCTTGCATCCATGTTCATCAGGGATATTGCTCTGTAATTCTCCTTTTTGGTGGGGTCTTTGTCTGGTTTTGGAATTAAGGTGATGCCGGCCTCATAGAACGAATTTGGAAGTACTCCATCTCTTTCTATCTTTCCAAACAGCTTTAGTAGAATAGGTGTGGTTTCTTTTTTAAACGTTTGATAGAATTCCCCTGGGAAGCCATCTGGCCCTGGGCTTTGGTGTCTTGGGAGGTTTTTGATGGACTGCTTCAATTTCCTCCCTGGTTATTGACCTGTTCAGGTTTTCTATTTGTTCCTGTTCCAGTTTTGGTAGTTTGTGGCTTTCCAGGAATGCGTCCATTTCTTCTAGATTGCCTAATTTATTGGCATATAGCTGTTCACAATATGTTTTTAAAATCGTTCGTATTTCCTTGGTGTTGGTAGTGATCTCTCCTTTCTCATTCATGATTTTATTAATTTGAGTCTTCTCTCTCTTCTTTTTAATAAGGCTGGCTAATGGTTTATCTATCTTATTAATTCTTTCAAAGAACCAACTCCTGGTTCTGTTGATCTGTTCCACAGTTCTTCTGGTCTCGATTTCGTTGAATTTTGCTCGAATCTTTATTAACTCTCTTCTTCTGCTGGGTGTAGGATCTATTTGCGGTTTTTTCTCTAGCTCCTTTATGTGTAAGGTTAGCTTTTATATTTGAGTTCTTTCCAGTTTTTTAATGGATGCTTGTATTGCGATGTATTTCCCCCTTAGGACTGCTTTTGCTGCATCCCAAAGATTTTGAACGGTTGTATCTTCATTCTCATTAGTTTCCATGAATCTTTTTAATTCTTCCTTAATTTCCTGGTTGACCCTTCCATCTTTTAGCAGAATGGTCCTTAACCTCCACGTGTTTGAGGTCCTTCCAAACTTCTTGTGGTGATTTAGTTCTAATTTCAAGGCATTATGGTCTGAGAATATGCAGGGGACGATCCCAATCTTTTGGTATCGGTTCAGACCCGATTTGTGACCCAGTATGTGGTCTATTCTGGAGAAAATTCCATGTGCACTTGAGAAGAATGTGTATTCAGTTCAGTTTGGATGTAAAGTTCTGTAGATATCTGTGAAATCCATCTGGTCCAGTGTATCATTTAAAGCTCTCATTTCTTTGGAGATGTTGTGCTTAGAAGATCTATCGAGTATAGAAAGAGCTACATTGAAGTCACCAAGTATAAGTGTATTATTATCTAAGTATTTCTTCACTTTGGTTATTAATTGGTTTAAATATTTGGCAGCTCCCACATTCGGGGCATATATATTGAGGATTGTTAAGTCCTCTTGTTGGATAGATCCTGTAAGTATGAGATAGTGTCCCTCTTCATCTCTCACTACAGTCTTCGGGGTAAATTTTAGTTTATCTGATATAAGGATGGCTACCCCTGTTCTTTGGAGGACCATTCGAATGGTAAATGGTTCTCCAACCTTTTATTTTCAGGCTGTAGGTGTCCTTCTGTCTAAAATGAATCTCTTGTAGACAGCAAATAGATGGGTCCTGCTTTTTTATCCATTCTGAAACTCTGCGCCTTTTGATGGGGCCATCAAGCCCGTTCACGTTCAGAGTTCCTATTGAGAGATATGAGTTTAGTGTCACCATGTTATCTATTCAGTCCTTGTTCTTGTGGATTGTTCCACTGAACTTCTTCTTAAAGGGGAATTTTAAGAGTCCCCCTTAAAATTTCTTGCAGAGCTGGTTTGGAGGTCACATATTCTTTCAGTTGCTGCCTGTCTTGGAAGCTCTTTATCTCTCCTTCCATTTTGAATGAGAGCCTTGCTGGATAAAGTATTCTTGGTTGCATGTTCTTCTCATTTAGGACCCTGAATATATCCTGCCAGCCCTTTCTGGCCTGCCAGGTCTCTGTGGAGAGGTCTGCTGTTACCCTAATACTCCTCCCCATAAAAGTCAGGGATTTCTTGTCTCTTGCTGCTCTAAGGATCTTCTCTTTATCTTTGGAATTTGCAAGCTTCACTATTAAATGTCGAGGTGTTGAACGGTTTTTATTGATTTTAGGGGGGGATCTCTCTATTTCCTGGATCTGAATGCCTGTTTCCCTTCCCAGATTAGGAAAGTTTTCAGCTAGGATTTGTTCAAATACCTATTCTGGCCCTCTGTCCCTTTCAGCGCCCTCGGGAACCCTAATTAAACGTAGGTTTTTCTTCCTCAGGCTGTCGTTTATTTCCTTAATCTATCCTCATGGTCTTTTAATTGTTTGTCTCTTTTTTCCTCAGTTTTCCTCTTTGCCATCAACTTGTCTTCTATGTCACTCACTCGTTCTTCCACCTCGTTAACCCTTGTCATTAGGACTTCTAGTTTGGATTGCATCTCATTCAATTGATTTTTAATTTCTGCCTGATTGGATCTAAATTCTGCAGTCATGAAGTCTCTTGAGTCCTTTATGCTTTTTTCTAGAGCCACCAGTAGCTGTATATTGAATTGGCTTGAATTGGCTTTCTGACATTGAATTGTAATCCAGATTTTGTAACTCTGTGGGAGAGAGGACTGTTTCTGATTCTTTCTTTTGAGGTGAGGTTTTCCTTCTAGTCATTTTGCTCAGTGCAGAGTGGCCAAAAACAAGTTGTATTGGGAAAAGGAGAAAAAGAGAGGAGAGAAAGAAGGAGAGAAAAGAGAAAAAGAAAAAAGAAAAAAAGGAAGAAAAAAGAAAAAAAAGAAGAGAAAGAGAAAGAAAAAGAAAGAAAGGGAAAAAAGGTGGGGGAAGCAAACAGAAATCAAAAAGAAGAAAAAACAAACAAACAAACAAACGAACGAACAAACAAACCACGGGGGAGTATCTTCTGATTCTGTATACTTTAAGTCCCCTGACTTCCCCTGGAACTTGTCCGTCTAGCTGGTCTTCTGGGGGAGGCGCCTTTTGTGCTGATTTTCATGTGTTAGCACTTGGGGGAGCTGCTCTGCCCCTGCCTGGTGCAGGGCTCAGTGGGGCTTGTTTACCCCGTGAGGCCCAGGAGGAACAACCGCAGTTGCAGCGGCCAGCTCTGGAGCCCTGGAGTCAGCTCCCGCAGTAACTCCGGCGGAGCTCTCGGTCTGCAGGGCCTGGAGGCTCCGGGGCGGGCCGCTGATCTGCTCAGCTCGGGGCAGTAGCGTCCTTGCTGTCCTGGGCCCTCTCAGCCTCTGCCTGCCGGATCCTGGGCTGTGTCCCGGCGCCCAGAGCTCCGGGGCCTGCGCTGTTGGATTCGCGCTCTGGCCGCGCAGCCCCCTCCCCTGAGCCCCCGCCCGAGCCTCTCCGAGCTGCTCTCGGAGCCGCGCAGCTCCCTCCACGCGGAGCCTCTTCCTCTGCCCGAGCCTCTCCGAGCTGCTCCCGGGCCGCGCAGCCCCCTCCGAGCTTCTCCGGGTCCTGCCGTGCGCGCCGCAGCCCTTAGGGAGCTGGCGCACTGTCCCCGGGGCGCAGGTGTCTGTTACTGTCCCAGGGAGCCCGAGGTCATCCCCGCCCTCCTGGGTCCTGCTCTAACTCCCTGCGGGCGCCTTTCCGCCCGGGAAGATTGGTGCAGCTCCTTTTTCCCCCGGAGGGCGCTCTCCTGTACTGGGGACGCTCGCCCTAGCCTGGCTCCTGGGCTGGGCCCCTCCCCCTTGGATGCTTTTTGTTTATTTCTTTTTCCCTGTCTTCCTACATTGATAGAAGCGCAAACTCCTCTCACTGTAGCATTCTAGCTTTTCTCTCTTTAAATCTCAGGCCGAATTCATAGATTTTCAGGATAATTTGAAAGTTATCTAGGTAATTTGGTGGGGATAGGTGATTTGGAGACCCTACTCTTCCGCCATCTTGCCCCTCCTCATATATAATTTTTATATGTTAAAAATATCTAAATAGAGTTGTTTAAAAACAAAACAGATGAGCATAGGGGAAGGGAAAGAAATATAAAAAAATAAGATGAAAACAGAAAATAGGCAAACCATAAGAAACCCTTAACTATAGGAACCAAACTGACAGTTGCTAGAGGGGTGGTAGGTGGGGATACTGGGAAATTGGGTGATGGTCATTAAGGAGGGTACTTGATAAAATGAGCACTGGGTGTTATGTGCAACTGATGAATCACTAAAGTCTACCCCTGAAACTCCAATACAGTATGTTAACTAATTGAATTTAAATTAAAAAATTAAAAAAAAAAAAAAAAACAGAATAGAATATAATATTGAAGCCTGTTGGCCCAGAAAATATACTTCTAAAAATTTGTCCTTAGAAAATAGTCAAATAGGAAGAAGAATTTTTTTGAAAGATTTTATTTATTCATTCATGAGAGACAGAGAGAGAGAGAGAGAGGAAAAGACATAGACAGAGGGAGAAACAGGCTCCATGCAGGGACCCTGACGTGGAACTCGATCCCAGGTCTCCAGGATGACACCCTGGGCTGAAGGTGGTGCTAAACTACTGAGTCACCTGGGCTGCCCAGGAAAAGTAATTTTTATTGTTGGGATGCCTGGGTGGCTCAGTGGTTGAGCATCTGCCTTTGTCTCAGGGCATGATCCCAGAGTTCCAGGATCAAATCCCACATCTGGCTGCCTGCCTGGAGCCTGCTTCTCCCTCTGCCTATGTCTCTGCCTATCTCTCTTTGTGTCTCATGAATAAATAAATAAATAAAATATTTTTAAAATTTTTTTTATTGTTGTCTTATTTCAATACTGTTGGGGCCAGGCGGGAAGGGAAACTCCTCAAGATGGCGGATACGCCAAAATGGCTGAGGTTCCTGTCACCACCTCCACTTGGGAGGACAGCTTCAGCAGACCCTTACACCTCTCTTTTGGACTTCCCCAACCGAACCCAATGCCCTTCAAACCCCAGAGGAGGAAGTCACCTTTGACTGGTCGAATTGCAATCCTTCCTTTGCATAGTGAGGGTCACTCTGACTGGTTGGATTGCAATCCTTCCTTTGCATATGAGCCAACCAATAGGAAACCGTTCTGCCTTACAACGTTATGTAAACCCCCTACCACCTTGTCTTGGCGCGACTTCCTCGACTCACTCTCTTTCCCCCGTGAGTCGTGGAACCTCGCCCGAGGGTGCCTGCAATAAAATCTGTTCTTGGACCCTCGCTTGCCTTGGCGATCTCATTTCCATCCAGTTACTAAAAAACTTAACAAGTACCAAATGTTTAAAGCGGAGAGAGAGAATAACCCAAATGTCTAAAAACAGAAAAGGAATTTTTAAAAAAAGATTTTATTTATTTATTCATGATAGACATAGAAAGAGAGAGAGGGGCAGAGACACAGGCAGATGGAGAGGCAGGCTCCATGCAGGGAGCCGAACGCAGGACTCGATCTTGGGGCTCCAGGATCATGCCCCAGGCCAAAGGCAGGCACTAAACCACTGAGCCACCCAGGGATCCCCCAGAAAAGGAATTAAATAAATTATGGGACTCATTCAAAAGAAGGAGAAGAAGGAAAAGGTGGACAAGTGGACAAGGAGAGGAAGAAGATCTTATCTAGGCAACTTTCAGGCACCAGTGTCACTGGCCCTTCCAACTTCAGGAGCTACAGTTCAGGTTCTCTAAAACACTTTCTCTCTTCTCACTCTGCTTTATCTCAAGGAAGCATCAAATCTGCAAGTGTCTTCACTTAGCATCCACACAGGAGGGATGCTTATGAGACATTAAGTTCCCCTCTAGGAAGCACTTCATCCCTCTCCTAATCTTTATTGGTTTGGGAGATGGAATAAGGAAGGCACAATACTCACTAGCAAACCGATTACTCTCCTCTCTATCCTTTTTTTTCTCTCTGCTTTTCTCTCTCCCCCTCTTCTCCCTCCTTCCTTCCCTTCTTTCTTTCCCTCAAGCTTTCTTATAAATATGCTGGAGATGGATAGTGGGGTACAAAATGCAGAACCAGCTTTTTTGCCTTCTGGGGGGTGTGTGTCTGTGTGTGTGTGTGCCCGCAGGAGAAATCGCCAAAATAGTTTTGCTATCTCTAAGAAAGTCTTAAAGATAAGTCTAGTTCTTTTCTTTTATTGTGTAGCTACTCTCCACCCATTGCCCCTGGCTGCACTTCTGAGACCCAGAAAAATTTCCTGTTAGTATTTTACTACAAATATAAATAGATTTATTCACATTTTTAAGAATAGAGATTATCAGATCAGATAAAATAACAAAATCTTGCTATTTACTGATCACAAAATATATATTAAAGCAAAAATGCATAGAAATGTTGAGGATAAAGCAGCCTGGATGGCCCAGCAGTTTAGCACCACCTTTAGCCCAGGGCCTGATCCTGGAGACCCAGGATCAAGTCCCACGTTGGGCTCCCTGCATGGATCCTGCTTCTCCCTCTGCCTGTGTCTCTGCCTCTGTGTGTGTGTGTGCCTCTCATGAATAAATAAATAAAATAAAAATAAAAATAAATGTTGAGGATAAAAGGGTAATAAGGATTTCTCAGCTAAATGCTAAAAGGTAATTTTGCTGGATTAATAGCAATAAAATAGAATTTTAGGTAAATGGACTTAGGAGGAACAAAGCACAATAATATAAGAATACTCAACTTTCTGAGTTGACATTCATGAACTTGAAATAAATACAGAAAGATTACTCAATAGCAAGAAGAATTTAACAAAACTATAGTAATAGTGGGAGATTTTAATACAACTCTGTCACAAACTAGTATTGTAGAGTCAAAACAAAGAAAGGATATGAGAAATTTAAACAACAAAATTAATAAGCCTTTTTTGGTTGGTAAATACAAGTGCTTCTATCCCCATACAGAATACATATTCTTTTCAGGTACACACAAAAAAAAAATATAAAATTTGAAACTGTATTATTAGATGACAAAGTAAACCTCAACAAAGTTTGTACAATTTTTTTCTCTCTACATCGAAATTAAATTAGAAATCAACAATTACAAATAATAGCAAAAAAGGCTTATATGTTTAAAAATCCATAGATTGCTCATTAATAATTTGTGACTTTAAGCAAAACCACAAAGGAAATTTTAAAATACCTAGATCTGAATTAAGATTAAAGTAGTACATATTAAAATTTATGTACTATAACTAAATGATAGACATTACAGCTTTTTTTTTTTTTTTTAATTTTTATTTATTTATGATAGTTACAGAGAGAGAGAGAGGCAGAGACACAGGCAGAGGGAGAAGCAGGCTCCATGCACCGGGAGCCCGACGTGGGATTCGATCCCGGGTCTCCAGGATCGCGCCCTGGGCCAAAGGCAGGCACCAAACCGCTGCGCCACCCAGGGATCCCGACATTACAGCTTTAAATGTACAGTGCTTTGTGCCATCTCAGCCTCTCAGTAACTAATGTTGGGTGGACAAGACCTTGTGGTTCATAGTATGATTGCAAGACATTCTTCAGCAGCAACGATTAGGAAACTGAAAAAATAAAGGTTTATTTCTTTAAAAATCTGGCAGTTGCACAGCACAGCTGGGAACACATGGCAAAGTGGCAGGGAAAAAGAGAGAGAGAGATTGAGAAAGAGCATGGGCCTGGGGTTCTGCTGATTGGGGTTGAAGGTGGGGGCCTAGAATTTTGTGGCCTCACTCTTAATTGGTGAACTTTAAACATAAGGGCAGGAATTTAAAGCATGGGAAAAGAAAAAACAAGTGGCCCAAATAGTCACTTAATTAAAATCAACCAAAATTTCTAAAACAAAAGACCCATGAGAGGAGGCCTAGCACTTTATCTATTCTTGTGGGTAGGATTGTGTTTGAGTTAGCTGTCTTTGAAGTAGATGCT
The DNA here is from genome assembly GCF_011100685.1 of Canis lupus familiaris. Lineage (NCBI taxonomy): Eukaryota > Metazoa > Chordata > Mammalia > Carnivora > Canidae > Canis > Canis lupus. Next base: position 78,629,599 of record NC_049226.1, on the reverse strand, counting down.
TTTTTGAAATGGATGCCTTGACAATCAAAGCTTAAATCAGGTACTTGCATTACAATTTAAAAAAAAAATGCTGTCAGGACACATACTGTAATTTACCCTCGGACACCAGAGGCCAAAGAGTCAATGATGGAGAGCTGACTGGGTAGCTGATGTGCTAAAAGTCAGAAATGTTTAAAGGGGAGAGAGTGAATTTTGTAACCTAGAAACTGCAGATCTAAATAGGATTATAGTAGCAAATCCTACAATAATTATAAAGGCAATAGCCTAAAATCCAGTTCATAGCCCTGTCCCAAACTTGAAGAGTCTGGCAATGAAACCAAGTTAGTGATCTTGAAGGACTTAGGAATCTGTTCAAAGATTGGGGTCCAATTGGAGGACTTGGTTGGCTAAGTCTATTAAGCCTCTTACTCTTGATTTCAGCTCAGATCATGATCTCACAGTTGTGGGAACAAGCCCGAGTTGGGTTTCAGATTTTCTCTCTTTCTCTCCCTCTGCACCCCCACCCTGCTTGTGCAATCTCTCTTTAAAAAAAAAAAAAAAAAAAAAATATATATATATATATATGTATGTATATATATATGTGTGTGTGTGTGGTATTTGTCATATTATGGAATATTTTAACTTTTTTTTTTTTTAAGATTTTATTTATTCATGAGAGACACAGAGAGAGAGAGGCAGAGACACAGGCAGAGAGAGAAGCAGGCTCCATGCAGGGAGCCTGATGTGGGACTTGATCCCACGACTGTAGGATCATGCCCTGGGTTGAAGGCAGGCGCTAAACCACTGAGCCACCCAGGGATCCCCTATTTTAATGTTTTAGACTATCTGGTTTAAGTAGGTATAATTCTGTACTAAGTTGGTAAGATGCTCCATATCCCATCGAACCAGTCTCTTAGTCCTGAGTATAGATCAGTTCAGTGAACGGGTCGTGTCTCATTTGAAGAGGCTGTGAAGAAGATGGGTTCCGCAAGTTAGGCCTATATGGTGCAAATATTTGCATCATATATTTAGTAAAAGACATTTCCATGTAAACGAAAGAAAAAAAATGAAAGTTAATGATTAAAACAGATTATAATCCCAGTTTCTAAATTCTGAAGGCAGCCAGTTCAAAAGATTTCCAGATGTCGGGTTTGAAGCATCTTTAGATGGAATGAGGGTAGGCAGTGACAAGATGATAGATTTTCCTCATTTGCAGTTTGAATGTCTGGTGATCTTTCTGAGTGGCCCATACAGTAATAGGCATGGAGATTATTTATACATGAACTATTGTGGTGATTTCTCTAAAATTTTATCAAGTTGTCCCACTTCAGTTTGCATGGATTTGTGGGAAAAAGATGGTTTTAGTTCTCAATGATTCCATGTCAGAAGGGTGAAAGAAAAATTGGAAACATTAGTTTGTAAAATTGTAGCCTGATATTGGAGGAAATGAGAATGCAGTATCTAGTCCAGTTAATTGTTGAAAACAAAGCCTCAAAGACGATTAACAGAACTAGAATCTGATATCCACAATTGTGTGTTGTGCCCAAGATTGTGAATCTGAGAAACCACCAAGGGGCCAACACCAATGCAAACACACGAGGGTTTATTTACAAGCTCGAGCTTGGGTCCAAGTATACACGACACAGCAGAGCAGGGACTTGGACCCCGAAGTGAGCTTCAGCTGGTTTTTTTATAGGCTGGTCTAGGGGATTTTCAGAAGGGATGGAGGAATTTCTCAAGTTCTGTTTACATACTGATGTGGGGCTTTCAAGGGCATTGAGCTCTGTTCTCATTCTAATATGGGACTTTCTACCACGGGCCTGGGCTCTGTTGTCTTTCTGATATGGGATTCTCTGAGGGCAATTCTGAGCTCTGTTGTATTTCTGATATGGGATTACCTGCCAAGGACATTGAGGACATTCTGCAGTTTTTCCTATAAAGTTCAGCTCTTATTCACAGGAGCCTTAGATGGCTGTACTTGTGCTAATGCTAAACTTGAGGTAGAATGGCCTTGATTTTTCTCGGCCTCCACATGGTGTATTATAGTCTCTACTGAAACATAATTTTTGTCTGTACAATCTCCATTTCTATCAAAGATAACCAAAGGAAGACTAATGTGTTTGCAAATTAAATCTAGTTTCAATAAACCTGGTCTGATTATTTATATAAATATGGGAAGAATAGTGATATATCATATAAGCTCTTCTAATTCTACTTTGTTGGAACTTCTTATAATTGATCTCAGATTGAGTTCAATCTCTAGATTGAGTCTCAACCTCTCTAGACCAATGATGAAGCTTTGGAATATAGATGAGGTCTGGAGCCAACAACCAAGAAAGAATTTTTGAGATGTCTTTGGTGCAAAGTGGTGGTTTTATTAAAGCACAGGACAGTACCTGTGGGCAGGAAGAGCTGCTGCCCCAGGCCTGTGAGGAGTGGCTGATTATATACCCAGGAGTTGGGGGAGGTAAGCAATAGGGAGATTCTAAAAGGATTTTCAAAAGCTAAGGAGGACCTACAAGATACTGGAGGCTTTGCCATTGTCAAGTTAAAGATTTCTTTTCCCTCTAGCAAGGCATTAACATTAGAACAACTGGAAGCTTTTTGAGGAATGTCACACATATCCCACCCTGGCCTGGTCCTTTGTGGGATATCAGCTGTGCTTTGTCCTCAGCTATCCCTGCTTCCTCATCACTAAGAAATCAAGCCAAGAACTCAGACTCAGAGCTCAGACCAAGAACTCAACCATCAGATTTCACCTGCAATACTGATAGATTTGGGTTATTCTCTGTGCATGAGGTCTCCAAAATATCCTGAGGTTCCTGGGCCTGCCAGAGAGTGATTTTCTTTATTTAGGGAAGGCTGCTGGGAACCCTGTAAGCAAAGTATTAGATTGATTTTTCCAAGAGGATTTCTTGGCTCTACAAAGTCAACCTTAGTTCCTTAAGGCTTTCCAGTCTCCTGTGTCTATGCATATCTCTTTTAAAATAAATCCTTGACAATAAACCAATGTTTCCAGTTAGGTCCTATTACAAGAAAAACAGATTTTTACTGAATTTACACAAACAACCATACTGCTGTGAGAATAAGAATACTAAGAATTTCCAAATTTCAGACATCATGGAGGAAGAAAAAATAATTGTTTGATCTTTATTCACAAAGATATACTTTCCCAAAGTGCAGTAAGTCCTAGTTAATAGGAAAAAAAAGTTCTTTTAAGTCTGGAAAAAGAAAAATGAACCACCACTATTTGAAATAAAAGTCATACAAAATTGTAATCATCCTCATCAGTTCATTCAGTCCCATGCAATGAATTTTTTTTGCTCTTGATCTTTCATTAGGAGTTTTATGAATAGACTTTTTCCTTAGAATTCAGTAAATTCTTATTCAGTTCAGTGGTATGATCTGAGAGTTATCAGAAACCTGTACTTATCAAAAGTCAAAACAATAGCCTTGTGATCCAATCCACCCTCCTTAGCTCTCCTTGGCCTTGAGGCATGAAGAACTTTTATGCACATTAAAATCCAACTAAGATTTTTATAATTAGTGTTCTAACTCTCTCATTAGACTACATGGCCTTGATCACACTACTCTGGGGATATTGTTAGTATTGTGCCCAAGATTGCGAATCCGAGAAACCACCGAGGAGCCGACACCAATGCAAACACACGAGGGTTTATTTACAAGCTTGAGCTTGGGTCCAAGTATGCCCATCACAGCGGAGCAGGGACTTGGACCCCAGGTGGATTTCAGCTTAGTTTTAAGGGCTGGTCTAGGGGACCTCCAGAAGGGGTGGAGGAATTTCTCAAGTTCTGTTTACATTCTGATATGGGGCTTTCAAGGGCATTGAGCTCTCATTCTAATAGGGGCTTCCTGCCGTTGGCTTGGGCTCTGTTCTTATTCTAATATGGGGCTTTCTGGGACATTAAGCTGTAAGCTGTTTTCTTCCGGTAACTGAAGTAAGGTAAAGTTCAGCTCTTATTCACAGGGGCCTGGGATGGCTGTACTTGTGCTAACGCTGAACTTAAAGTGGAATGGCCTTAATTTTCTCGGCCTCCACAGTTAGATTATTATGGCAACCATGACCTTTTGGATTGAATATTGCAGGCAACACATAAGAAAAGCAATATGTGAAAGCACAGAACAGTAAGACAGATCACCAGCAAGCAGTGTTCCTTTCCCAGATAATGTTCCCACCTGGGTTAGGTGGTTAGTAAGCAAGTTGCAGATAAATGGGCATTCCCTTGGTTAATTACAAGGACAGTCATGCAATCTTGCTGAGTACACCAATTGTTTGATCTTAGCTTATCAATACTCAGTGTTGTGGTTGGACCAAACCTGTGGTTCCTATTATGACTGCAAGATATCCTTCAGCAACAACCATCAGTAAACTCTGAAAAAAATAAAGGTTTATGGCTGATAAGACCTAGAAATTACACAGCATACTTGAGTCCACACAGCAAGGTCAGAGAGAGAGAGAGCATACACACAAAAGAGGGAGTAAATGGACCTGGGTTTTTGGTTTTATTGGGATTGAGGATGGGGGCTTAGGGAGCTTCATGGGCTCACTCTTAGTAATGTTAAAAAGTAAGAGTGAGGGGCACCTGGGTGGCTCAGTGGTTGAGTGTCTGCCTTCAGGTCAGGTCATGATCCCAGGGTCCTGGTATCGAGTCCCACATCAGGCTCATCACAGGGAGTCTGCTTCTCCCTCTGCCTATGTCTCTGCCTCTCTCTGTATCTCTCACAAATAAATAAACAAACATAAGTGTGGGAATTTAAAGCACAGGAAAAGGGCAGCCCCGGTGGCTCAGCGGTTTAGCGCCACCTTCGGTCGAGGACATGTTCCTGCAGACCCGGGATTGAGGCCCACGTTGGGCTCCCAGCATGGAGCCTGCTTCTCCCTCTGCCTGTGTCTCTGCCCCTCTCTCTCTCTCTGTGTGTGTGTGTCTCCATGAATAAATAAATAAATCTTAAAAAAAATAAATTATATAAAGCACAGGAAAAGAAAAAAAAAGTGGCCCACAAGAGCAGTTATGTAAATCAACTCAGATCTCTAAACAAAGGAACCTCAGTTGGTGGAGGCAGCCTACCTAGCTCTTTATCTATTTGTGTGACTGGCAATTGAAATGGATGCCTTGGCAATCAAAACTCAAGTCAGGCACTTGCATTACAAAAAGAAAAAGACAAGTTCCTGGGCTTATCCTACAAAGACAATAAACTCAAAGAAAATAGAAGGAAATAATGTAATAGAGATAGAGCATAAACTAATAAAATGAGAAACAAATAATAGAGATGATCAACAAACTGAAAGCTAGTCTTTGAAAAGACTAAAATAGAAAAGCCCAGAACAAGAGTTATTAAGAAACAAATATAAAAAACAGATGAATAAAAAAAATTTTTTGAATAAAAATTATGGCAAAAATAGCACAAAGGTATGTGGAGAAATTTTTAGATCACTTATGAATAATTTTATGCCAATAAATTGGAAAATATTATGAAATAGGCATGTTTCTAAAAAATGTAAACTATAAAATGGTCCAAGAAGAAATAAAAACCTGAATAAACCAATAATTATTAAGGAAATTGAATTAATAATCAATGAATCCACATATAAAAGACACCAGGCCCTGACAGTTTTACCAAACATTTAAGAAATGTTAATTTTTTAAAAAAAGATTTATTTATTTATTCATGAAAGACACAGAGAGAGAGAGAGAGGCAGAGACACAGGCAGAGGAAGAAGCAGGCTCCATGCAGGGAGCCGGACATGGGACTCGATCCCGGGACTCAAGGATCATGCCCTGGGCTGAAGGCAGGTGCTAAACTGCTGAGCCACCCAGAGATCCCCAGAAAAGTTCATTCTTAAACTTTTCCAAGATGGCAGAGGAGTACAGGAGATCTTAGTTTTGCCTAATCCCAGAAATTCAGCTAGATAGTTATCAAATCATTCTGAACACCTGTGAACTCAACTGGAGATCTAAGAAAAGAATTGCTGCAATTCTACAAATAGAAACTTTCTGCAAGAATAGGCCACTTTCTGCAAAAATGACAGTATGGAAAAACTTACCTCAAAAAAGAAAACAAGAGGCAGTACTCTGATGCCTGGGACCTAATCAGTATGTATAAGTAAGATGTCAGAACAAGAATTCAGATTAATGATTATAAAGATACTATCTGGGCTTGAAAAAAGCATAGAAGACACTAGAGAATCTCTTTCTGGAGAGATAAAAGAACTAAAATCTAATCAAGTTGAAATTAAAAAGGCTATTAATGAGAAGCAATAAAAAATGGAGGCTCTAACTGCTAGGATAAATGAGGCAGAAGAGAGAATTAATGATAAAGAAGATAAAATGATGGAAAATGAAGAAGCTGAGAAAAAGAGATAAACAACTAATGGATCATGAAAGGAGAACTCGAGAGATAAGAGATACCCTAAAGCAAAACAATATTAGAATAATTGGGAAGGGGGGGGGGACATAAGGTATATTGGAGCAAATTATAGTTGAGAACTTCCCTAATCTAGGGAAGGAAACAGACAATGAAGTCCAGGGGGCACAGAGAACCCTCCTCAAAAATCAATAAAAATAGGTCAACCCTCCACATATAAGTGAAGCTTGCAAATCTCAGAGACAAAGAGAAAATCCTGAAAGCAGCTCAGCACAAGAGGTCCGTAACCTGCAGAGGAATAAACAGTAGACTGCCAACAGACCTATCCACAGAGATCTGGCAGGCCAGAAAGGACTGACATGATATATTTGGGGTGCTAAATGAGAAAAATACATGCAGCCAAGAATACTTTATCCAGCAAGGCTGTAATTCAAAATAGAATTAAAAGCTTCCAGGGCAAACAGAAACTAAGGGAATTTGTGATCACTAAACCAGCCCTGCAAGAAATATTAGAGGGGATCCTTTAAGCAAAGAGAGAGCCAAAAAATAACATAGAAGAGAAAGGAACAGGAAACATATACAGAAACAGTGACTTTACAGGTAATATAATAGCACTAAATTCACATCTTTCAATAGGTACTCTGAATATAAATGGGATAAATGCCCAAATCAAAAGACACAGGGTATTAGACTGGATTTAAAAAAAAAAAAAAAAAAAAGCAGGACCCATTGATATGCTGTCTGCAAGAGACTTGTTTTAGACCCAAAGACACCTCCAGATTGAAAGTGAGGGGATGAAAAACCATTTATCATTCTAATGGACATCAAAAGAATGCTAGAGTAGCAATCCTTATGTCACACAAATTAGTTTGTAAACCAAAGACTGGAAGAAGAAATGAGGAAGGACACTCTATCAAAATAAAAGGGCCTATCTATCCAACAAGAAGATCTAACAAGGGATCCCTGGGTGGCGCAGCGGTTTAGCGCCTGCCTTTGGCCCAGGGCGCGATCCTGGAGACCCGGTATCGAATCCCACGTCGGGCTCCCGGTGCATGGAGCCTGCTTCTCCCTCTGCCTATGTCTCTGCCTCTCTCTCTCTCTGTGTGACTATCATAAATAATAAATAAAAATTAAAAAAAAAGAAGATCTAACTATTATAAATATTTATGCCTCTAATAAGGGAGCAGCCAATTATATAAGCCAAGTAATAATGAAATTAAAGAAACACATTGATAATAATATAATCATAGTACGAGACTTTAACACCCCACTCACTGCAATGGACAGATTATCTAAGCAGAAGATCAACAAGGAAACAGGACTTTGAATGACACACTGGACCAGGTAGACTTCATAGATATGTTCAGAGCATTCCATCACAAAGCCACAGAAAAAACATTTTTCTCAAGTGCACATAGAACATTCTCCAGGACAGAACACATACTGGGTCACAAATCAGGTCTCAACCAGTACCAAAAGATTGGGACAATTCCCTGCACATTTTCAGACCATAGTGCTTTGAAACTTGAACTCAATCACAACAGGAAATTTGGAAAGAACTCAAATACGTAGAGGTTAAAGAACATCCTATGAAACAATGAAAATGTCAACCAGGAAATTAAAGAAGAAATTTTAAAAATCATGGCAATAAATGAAAATGAAAACACAACCATTGGGATGCAGCAAAGGCTGTCCTAAGAGGAAAGTATAAAACAGTACCAGTCTTTCTTAAGAAACAAGAAAGATCTCAAATACATAATGGAATCTTACACCTAAAGGAGCTGGGAAAAGAGCAGCAAATAAAACCTAACCCAGCAGGAGAAGAGAATTAATAATGATTAGAGCAGAAGTCAATTAAATAGAAACCAAAAGAACAGTAGAATAGATTAATGAAACTAGGAGCTGATTCTTTGGAAGAATTAGTAAGATAAAAAAAAAAAAAAAAAAACCTGGCCAGACTTATCAAAAGGAAAAGAGAAAGGACCCAGATAAACATAATCATGAATGAAAGAGGAGAGATCATGACCAATACCAGGAAATACAAATACAAACAATTTTAAGAACATCCTGGAGCAAGTATATACCAACAAATTAAGCAATCTGGAAGAAATGGATGATTTCCTAGATATGTATAAACTACCAAAACTATGATGGGAGAAATAGAAAGTTTGAACAGACCCATAACCAGCAAGGAAATTGAAGCAGTAATCAAAAATCGCCCAACAAAGAGTACAGGACCAGATGACCTCCCAGGGAAATTCTACTAAAAGTTGATTTAATACCTATTCCTCTGATATTGTTTCAAAAAATAGAAATGGAAGGAAAACTTCCACACTCTTTTTATGAATCCAGCATTACCTTGATCCAAAAACCAGACAAAGACCCACACTAAAAAGGAGAATTACAAACCAGTATTCCTGATGAACATGGATGCAAAAATTTTCATCAAGATACTAGTCAATAGGATCCAGTAGTACATTAAAAGGATTATTCATCATGACCAAGCAGGATTTATTTCTGCATTGCAAAGGTGGTTTAACATCTGCAAATCAGGGCAGCCCCGGTGGCGCAGCGGTTTAGTGCCGCCTGCAGCCTGGGGTGTGATCCTGGAGACCCGGGATCGAGTCCCACGTAGGGCTTCCTGCATGGAGCCTGCTTCTCCCTCTGCCTGTGTCTCTGCCTCTCTCTCGCTCTCTCTCTCTCTCTCTCTCTGTGTTTCTCATGAATAAATAAATAAAATCTTAAAAAAAGAAATTAATAATACCTACTACCTACATTTAAATCAAAAAAAAAAAAAAAGAATTTATTTGGTATCAACTCAACACCAAAGAACAAATAATCTAGTCAAGAAATCGGTAGAAGACATGAACAGACATTTCTCCAAAGAGAACATACAAATGGCTAACAGACACATGAAAAAATGTTCAACATCCCCTGGCATCAGAACACATCAAAACCACAATGAGATATCACCTCACACTGGTCAGAATTGCTAGAATTAACAAGTCAGGAAAGGATAGATGTTGGCTAGGATGCAGAATAAAGGGGAACCCTCTTATATTGCTGGTGCAAATGCAAGCTGGTGCAGGTGGTTCTTCAAAAATTTGAAAATAGAGCTACCTTATGACCCAGCAATTGTACTACTGGGTATCTACCCCAAAGATACAAAAGTAGTGATCCAAAGGGGCACTTGCATCCCGATGTTTATAGCAGCAATGTCCACAATAGCCAAACTATGGAAGGAGCCCAGATGGCCATTCATCATCAGATGAATGGATAAAGAAGATTATATATATATATATATATATATATATATATATATATATATATATATATTCAATCCCTTATATATATGTGTGTGTATATTGATATATATGTCAATCCCTATATATATAATGGAATGTTGCTCAGGCATAAAAAAAAATGAAATCTTGCCATTTACAATGATGGGGATGGTACTAGAGGGTATTATCCTAAGCAAAATAAGTTAATCAGAGAAAGACTTAGGAATTTCAGGAACAAAACAGTGGATCATAGGGGAAAGGAGGGAAAAATAAAATTAGACGAAATCGGAGAGGGACACAAACCACAAGAGACTCTTAATCATAGGAAACTAACTGAGAGTTACTGGAAGGGAGGGGGCTAGGGTAACTGGGTGATGGACATTAAGGAGGGCACATGATGTAATGAGTACTGGGTATTATATAAGACTGATGAATCAATCACTGAACTCTACCTCTGAAACTAATAATAGAGTATATGTTAATTAATTGAATTTAGATTTTTAAAAATCTTTTTAAAGTTTTTTAAAGATTTTATTTATTTATTCATGAGAGACACACACAGAGAGAGAGAGAGAGAGAGAGAGGCAGAGACACAGGCAGAGGGAGAAGCAGGCTACATGCAGGGAGCCCGACCTGGAACTCCATCCCAGGTCTCCAGGATCAGGTCCTGGGCTGAAGGCAGTGCTAAACCACTGTGCCACCTGGGCTGCACAAAACTTTTAAAAATATTTTTAAAAAAAGTTTTCCTTGCAGCTCCGGAACATACTAAAGTGTTTCTTTTATGGTTATTGTGCATTTCTTATTAAACTGTACATTTCTTGTTAAATTATTATATATAAAATTATTAAAATTTCTTACTATATCTCTGGACACTAAAATAAAGAAAGGTAAAGTTAATTCCTATTTTATGCAAACTTGTTAGAAAATAGTAAAAAAGTGAGGTATATCAAATTCATCTTATGAAGCTAGAATAATTTTGTTACTAAAATGAAAAGGACTGTGTAAGAAACAGACCAATTGTACTTATGAATATGGATTCAAATCTTAAATAAAATACAAATCAAATTTAGACAGGCAAAGTACGGTTTATACCAGAAATACAAGGATTGTTAATATCTGAAAATATGGTAGTGTTGTGTATCATATAAACAAAATAAAGGGGACTCCTGGTTGGCACAGCAATTGGGTGCCTCCCTTCGGCCCAGTGGATGATTCTGGGGTCCCAGGATAGAGTCCCACATCGGCCTCCCTGCATGGAGCCTGCTTCTCCCTCTGCCTATGTCTCTGCTTCTCTCTCTCTGTGTCTCTCACTAATAAATAAATAAAACTTAAAAAATAATAATAAAAATAAAATAAAGGCTAAAAGTCATACAGTCATCACAAATAGATGCTGACAAAGCAGTAAACAAAAATGAAACACACTGAAATTAAGTTACAAACTAGGAATTGAAGTCCTTAACCTTATTAAGAGAATTTGGGGGGGGGGGGGTGGCAGTGATGGAAATATTTTGTATTAGACTGTGGTCATGATTATAGTATTGTTTATACTTGTAAAAATTTTTGAACTGAAATGGTGGATTTTACTCTATATGAATTATATCTCAGTATATCTGATTTAGAAAAAAACTCTTGCAGGTATGCTGAATGATTAAAGTTTAGAAAAAAAAATAAAGTTTAGAAGCAATCCTATTAAAATTAATTTAAAAAAAGATACCCACTATTATTCCCTAATATTCAACATTTGCTAACAGATAATCAAGACTTATAAAGTAATAAGACTACAAATGAGGGAGAGTGAAAAAGAAAATCAACAAAAGAGACACAAAGTGCTTACATTTGAAAATGATATAATTATTTAAAAGATCCCAGAAAGTTGCAGACAGAAACACTGAAACTAAAAAGATAATTCAACAAGTTTGGTGGATACATATACACAAATTACTAGGATACCTTTTCTCCAGCAAACCAACTTATTATTATTTCCATTTGCCCAACTTCTTTGACTCTCTCAATTGAGTCAGAACTTGGGTAAGGAGGATGAGGGATGGGACTCCTGGTGGCTTAGTGGTTAAGTGTCTGCCTTCAGCTCAGGGGGTGCTCTGAGGGACCTGGGATTGAGTCCCTCATTGGGCTCCCCTCAGGGATTCTGCTTCTCCCTCTGCCTGTGTCTGCCTCTCTCTTTGTGTCTCTAATGAATAAGTAAATAAAATATTTTTTAAAAGGAGGATGAGGGATGTCATAAATATAAAAAACAGAAATATAAAGATATATTTTTTATAATGAGCAATATTTTAAATATGCATATAAAGGTTCTAAATAATTGAGATATGTGTGTGTACACACACACACACATATTCACTCACACACTCATGCCTATAAATAGTTGACTTTCTCAGAATATATTTCTCACAATTATTTAAAATCAGTTAATAATGAATTCAGAGGACCTGGCTGAACAAGTATCATATTTAAAGCAAAGTCAGAAACTTCATTCTGGAGAAATAAGCAACTTTTGCTTTTCTACTCGCATGAATCAAATATAAAGGACACTCTGGAAGCAAAAGCATCCAGGTTTGGAGCCAACAAGCAATAGCTTTGTATCATTTCTATTGGAAAAATAGAAATGAAATGGAGAAGGGGTTTTATTGGTGAAGACTTTATTTTTTTACACATCAGAATCAGAGAGCATACAAAATTAGTAAAACAGGTATCAAAAGAGGTTCTTGGTTAGTATAGCATTATACTGGTTAAACTCCCCAAACTTGTAATTCCTTCAAGCTTCCTAACTCCTTTCCTTCAATTCTCCTACTTTGTTGTATTCCCTTTGACCACATTTCTATACTTTCAGGGCAAGGGCTTGCCCTACAGAAAAGCAAAGCTTAGTGGAAATTAGAAGGTTTAATCAAAGCTTTTCTAGACTGTGTGAACAATCAGCAAACATTGAATTGAGCAAAATGAAATGCCATTCACATGGAAACAGCTAGAGCTTGCAGATTTCACCAACAAAGAACATGATTTCAACACTTACTCTTCCTCATCTCCTCACTACATACTTTTTACAGCGTTAGATGTGAATGAAATTTGGGTCATTGGCAAAAAGAGATTGTGAAAGCGGCTGAGAGTAGGGAAGAGTCACGCAACATTGCTTCCTGGTTGCTACACAGATCTTAAGTTTCAGTGACAGTATCCAGAGCCTATTTGAGGTGCTGCTTGCTGTGTTGGGTTTTTCTTTTGGGCAGGGAGGAGGGGTTTTTTGTTTTGTTTTAGGGTTTTTGTTTTTGGAGGTTTGTTTTGGCAACAGTTTTTAGCTCCTAGAAATTGGCTAATGCTTCAGCCTATAGACATGTCCCAGTGTGTCATTTTTTAACCACTATGGGAGAAACAAAGTTGCTTCTGACTTAGGAAAAGAGGTCTGAGAAGAAAGAGAATGTATCAGAAGGATCTCTACATCTAGATGAAAAGATGAACATAAACTGGTTTCTTTCCCAGAAGGATGCTGTATTGTGTCATATTCTCAGCTTTATTAATTTATTTGTGGATTTATTAATTCTGACTCATGGAAAGGCATTTGTCAATTTAAAAAATGCTGAAATTATCTATAAAGAACTTATTAAACTCAACACCAAAGAAACAAACAATCCAATCATGAAATGGGCAAAAGACATGAACAGAAATCTCACAGAGGAAGACATAGACATGGCCAACATGCATATGAGAAAATGTTCTGCATCACTTGCCATCAGGGAAATACAAATCAAAACTACAATGAGATACCACCTCACACCAGTGAGAATGGGGAAAATTAACAAGGCAGGAAACCACAAATGTTGGAGAGGATGCGGAGAAAAGGGAACCCTCTTACACTGTTGGTGGGAATGTGAACTGGTGCAGCCACTCTGGAAAACTGTGTGGAGGTTCCTCAAACAGTTAAAAATAGACCTGCCCTACGACCCAGCAATTGCACTGTTGGGGATTTACCCCAAAGATACAAATGCAATGAAACGCCGGGACACCTGCACCCCGATGTTTATAGCAGCAATGGCCACGATAGCCAAACTGTGGAAGGAGCCTCGGTGTCCAACGAAAGATGAATGGATAAAGAAGGTGTGGTTTATGTATACAATGGAATATTACTCAGCTATTAGAAATGACAAATACCCACCATTTGCTTCAACGTGGATGGAACTGGAGGGTATTATGCTGAGTGAAGTAAGTCAGTCGGAGAAGGACAAACATTATATGTTCTCATTCATTTGGGGAATATAAATAATAGTGAAAGGGAATATAAGGGAAGGGAGAAGAAATGTGTGGGAAATATCAGAAAGGGAGACAGAACGTAAAGACTGCTAACTCTGGGAAACGAACTAGGGGTGGTAGAAGGGGAGGAGGGCGGGGGGTGGGAGTGAATGGGTGACGGGCACTGGGTGTTATTCTGTATGTTAGTAAATTGAACACCAATAAAAAATAAATTAAAAAAAAATAAAAATAAAATAAAAAAATAAAAAATGCTGAAATTGGGATCCCTGGGTGGCGCAGCGGTTTAGCGCCTGCCTTTGGCCCAGGGCGTGATCCTGGAGACCCGGGATCAAATCCCACGTCGGGCTCCCGGTGCATGGAGCCTGCTTCTCCCTCTGCCTGTGTCTCTGCCTCTCTCTCTCTCACTGTGTGCCTATCATAAATAAATAAAAAAAAAAAAAAAAAAAAAAATTTAAAAAATGCTGAAATATTATCAATTAAGCTAGTCCAATTATATAGCTTCTACAATGAACTACTTTCTAATAGCTCCCCCAAATGTTATAGCTACTGCTTGGAAATGCAACAAGAATGTAACGGAAGTCAGATTATTTCAATAATAAATTCATTCTTTTTCTTTCAGAGCCGAATTTAGAGAAATACATCCACTTCCTTACTCCTGAGCTATAATGTCTGAATGCTTACTAAAATAGAAAATAAACTTGATTCCTAAAAAGGTAGAACACTGTGTTTTGGAAGGTTTTTTCTTTTACTTTTTCTTAAATGAATTTAAACTCACATTTGTTTATTTCTCAGTCAAATATATCATCTTTATCAAGTACAGCAGGAAATGGCTTTACCTAAAAATAATGTAATGAATGGACAAACTGAGAGCTATGGGCATGGTTAAAGGAAGCAAGAAGGAATGGCAAGGTACTCAGAGACTAATTGCAGTGGAAGCCATTCCCACCCAGCCCTGAGCCTAAAGGGACAAAGGGAGGAATGGAGTTAGCCAGGGCACCTTGAGATTTGAGCATATAAAAAGGGGTCATTAGATGGGAGCTTTAGCCATGAGTGGCCTAGCCCCTGCCAAAACAGGAACAATGGAAAACAGGGATGGAGTAAGAGGAATAAATATCTAGATTCTCCTCCTACCCTTCCATCTTCTACTGGTACCTCCAGTGCATAAGGTCTAGATGTTGTAGTAAACAGAAGTCACCTCAGAGCTAGGGAAGAGCAAAGAATAGATCTTATAGTAACTGGAATAACCAGCACACCATCCTTAGGCAGTTACTTCTATCCCTCCATTTGCCTGTTAGAGCCTCTAATATTATATAAGAAATCACAAACATAAATTCCATTTCTCCCTCATTCTAAACATTATACTTCAGCCATACAGTACATCCCAATATTACATATTTTGGCCTCAAACTACCATCCAGCATCACCCCTAACCACTGGAACTTTATTCTCTAGGTAATAGACAGCTGAAGTCTTTAAAGAGATTTAGGGTTGTTAGTTTGGGAATATAAATCTGGAAACAGTTGAAAGATGAACTTGAGTTGAAAGACGTTAGTGGCAGGGAGATAATAGCTGACACTCAGGCAAGAGAGATGATGAATTCTAAACTAAAGTGGGGTCAGACAGGATGGATGGATTCAGAAGTTACTGTTGAAATAAAGTCTACAGGATTTGGTGACAGATTTGGAATGATGAGAGAAGAAGGAAGAATTGAGAATGAAGCTGATGTTTCTAATTTTGGAGGCCAGGTCAATTGTTACGCCATTTATCAAGATAAAGTAAATATAGAGGAGCAGGCTTTGGTGAGAGAAGATAATGAACTTAGTCATAGACGTGTTAAGTTTGAAATGCCTGAAGGAAATCTCTGAAGGCAAAGCTCAGTGGGGAGAATTGCAGTCAAGATGGCTCTCTGGGTTCATTTTCTGAGCAACTCTCCTCTCCCACTCCACACAAAAGCAACAATTAAATACAAAAAGAAAAATTGAGATATGGTTGTATTCACAAATGAGATAAATACTCCTTACTCCTGAGGCTAATGAAATAAAAACTCAAATTAGTCATTAGAGAAAAGGTTTGAATCCAGGAATGGGGAGGGCTCTGGGTATAAAAACAATGATGCCTAGAGGCCAACCCCTAACGGTGATGGGGACTAAAATAGTTGTTCCTAGTGAGAAAGGGTTGGGAAACAGAAGCCAAACCCAATTTCTGAAACCAAAGACTAAGGCAGGCACCCACAGTCCATTTCAACAATGGCTAAGGGAAGAGTTGTTGCTCATTCTTGCCAGGGGCTTCAGGAGAGAGCAAATGATCTCAATACCAGAAAAATTAATGAATCTTATCACTGGCACCGTGACATAAATGGTGATGTCCCCAGTATCAAGGTGACACAGGGGTCCTCTGAATTTAAGTCTTGATTTTGGACTCGAGGCCCCTTGAGGGGTTGCCTGAAGTTGATTACAAACCATTAGACAGGAAGGAGGGTGGGGAGAGAGAGAGAGAGAGAGAGAGAGAGAGAGAGAGAGAAGGAAAGAGATAAAAACGCTTCTCTTCAAAATATCTTGCAAACAAAAATTCAAAAACAAATCTACCATTTCTACAAATAGAAATAAAAATTTAATGAGAACGCAAGTTAACTCTAAATGATACTGATTTGTTAGGTTTTCTTTTAATGATCGGCGGAGAAAATTAAAGACAGCGGTGCTTTAATGGGGAGCGCTCCCCGGGCGAGGTTCCAGTGACTGAGACAGGCTTGAGTCAGGGAAGCGGTGCCCAGGCAACTGCAGGGGAGTTTATAAAGAGTTTTGGGTGGGAAGATGGGGGGGAGGGGGCAGGGCGGCAATCCGGTTAGGGCAAGGGTTATGGGTTTCCTAAGCTAAGTTAAAGTAGGGCGGCAAGGTGGGGTTTTTGGGAGGTTGCTGGCCTCGGCTAGGCCGTTTTGAGGTCCCCAGTCTGGCCAGCCCAACATTAATAGCCTAGTTGGACAATGTCTTTAAAATACCACCACGTGTATATACATCCCCCTCCCACTGCCCAGGAAAAATGTCCTTTATTGCATGACATGAAACATCCATTCTTCTGTTCAGGAAAAGGAGTCTTCCTTTCTTTGGAGTCTGAAGTCTGTTCGGTTTAGCAATCTGAGACCAGGAGGACAGCATGTCGCACCCAAAGGGCCCTTTGGGAAGGGTATGACTGGGGCCCTGCACTTTCCCAGATTAGTCATCGTTGCTGAGCCCCTCAGAAGGAGGCTAATTCTTCTGTTGCCCTTTCCACCTCTGTTCCTGGCTGAGGAAGGAGCTCCTGGGTCTCCAGCATCACCCCGATATTGAAGCCATGTCCACCCAGGTAGGCATTTCAGGAGCCTTGGTAGCAGAGTACCTGGGGTCCTCTTTGGCACCCGGAAGCCTTCCCCAGGGGAGAAATTCTGCTCCCAAGCATCCTGGGGAATAGAGTTGGCATTTTCCCTGTTTTGCTGAGCAGAGAAGTGGATAAATGGATAAATCCCCTTATCTATTCACTGACTGTGTGGCCTTGGACAAGTTACTTAATCTCTCTGATAAACCAGTTTTCTTAACTGTAAAATGGAAATACTACCACTTACTGTGGCCACTGCCCGCTAGCACATAGTAGGTGTTTTCATTAAAGTTTGTATCACATTTTTAAATTTCATCAATATTAAATTTCTCTTTTCTGAGATGAGGATTTTGTATTTTTTAAATTGGCAAAACCCATTCATAGAGATGCCTTGTAACATGGTGAGTGATTAAACTGAGTAATACTGTGTAGGATTTTTAAAAATGAGGTGATAAGAGGCTTATTTTCTCATATATCATGTGTGCTGACACTGGGAGCAATTCTGTAAGAGAAACTTCAAAAATGCTTTAGCAGCAATTAGTACTGGTGGAGTTAGTGTATAATCTCCCAAGGTGACAACTTGGTGTGGTGTGTAAAATCTGATTTCTTGTTCTACATCATGTATTTCGCAGCATTTGTATATACCCTATAAGCTTATGCATACCCACTTCTTTCTTTCTCTTACCAAATATTTTTCCTAATGGATTTTTATTTGAGGTTGTACTTTTTTTTTCTAGCCTAGAAAAGCCACTGTACCATTAAACCCAAGAGACAGAGATAGAGCAGCTCTGTACTCCTAAACTCAGATTCGAAAAGTGTGGGTGGAGGAAGGGAGGTCAGAAAATAGGTTGTTATTTCCATTGCTGGCAATTTAGATTCAGAGGCATTTCATCTGCAGTCCCCTTAAGTGTTGAATTGAATAAAAATAGTAGCAGAAACAGTGGGAAGGGTGGTTGGGGGAGGGGCAGTGAACACTTCCAGCTAAATGCAAAGAGACAGGCAGCTTGTAAGCATGCATCCTCAGCTTGGCATAAAAGCCACAAGCAGCCTGAGAGCCAGCCTTTATTGAAACAAGATGCTGCCGAAGTGAAACAAAACACAGACTGAAATCCATCTACACTGTCAGAATAATGTGATTTTTGAGTATGTGCTCCTCAGACCAGGAGGGGCTGTGTAGACAACTCTATGAATGAGAGGAAGAATACTGCACTGCAGCATTTACATCCTGACTTACATGTGAATGATGTAGGAACAGACATACTACACACACACACCCGTACTAGGAATGAATGTGTCTATACAGATTTACTCCTTATTTTACATTTGATTCAACTAGAATTCACATTTACACTGAACCAAACATTATGAATACAGATTGTGCAGGAAGCTTATCGTTTACAAAAATGTGATATCCCAAATTCCATGTTTAGGCCATTTAAGCCAGTTTTCCTTAAAAAATATTTTACAGATGGTGAGATGCATAAGCTAACTTTCAAAGGTCTTTTTAACAAATAATAGACCAAAATTATAAGACTAATGCAAGGAAAATGAATTAAAAATAATGTTGCAGGAAAACTAGAAATTAAGAGAAAAATATAATATCATACGGTTTCTTTCTTTCTTTCTTTCTTTCTTTCTTTCTTTCTTTCTTTCTTTCTTTCTTTCTTTTCTAAGATTTTATTTATTTAAGCATGAGAGACAGAGAGAGAGAGGCAGAGACACAGGCAGAGGGAGAAGCAGGCTCCATGCCGGGAGCCCGATGTGGGATTCCATCCCAGGTGGACAGGATCATGCCCTGGGCTGAAGGTGGCACTAAACCACTGAGCCACCAGGGCTGCCCCTCATATTGTTTCTTTTTTGCCATCTTGAGGAGATGACTTCATTAGGAAAATATGGGAAAAGATTAAGACTTGTAAGTTTATGAAGGACATTTTAATATGCGTCAACGATGGTAGAGTTTTGTAACACTGATCTTTTATTAAACCTAATTTACCTCAAAAATATGATTTTCCTTTTTATTGATATAGATTTCAGAGCCATTTAATAGATACCAACTAAGCCCATTCTATGTAAAACTTTACTGTAAGAGATACAAGAATTGTTCAAGACAGCAAACCCTTTATCAAGGTGATGGCAATTTATCTGGGAAGACAAAACATACATGGTACAAAAGTGTATATAATCAATACCATGTACAGAAGTACAGACTAACAGAGTTGTACAATGAGAAGTGGGAGAAGCATGAACCTCAAAGTCCTACAGCCTTGATTTGTGGGGTGGAGGGACAGAAGGAAAGAGAAAATCCCAAGCAGTCTCTACACCCAGCACAGAGCCCAGTGCAAGACTTGATCCCAGGACCCTGAGATCATGACCTGAGCCAAAACCAAGAGTCGGTTGCTTAACAGACTGAGCCACCCAGACACCCTCAGCCTTGATATTTAATATAGACTCCACTACCTCCAGGTAAAAAACCATGATCAATCAAATGTCTTGATTTTTTAAAGCTTTCGTTTCCTTACCTATAAAATGGAAATAGCAATATCTACCTTATGAAGTGAGTTTGAATATTAAATGAGATAATAGAATGACATACTTACTAAAGGCATAAGGTAGCTGCTTAATTGGTATTAGTCCTCACTCTTTGCTTATGGTTGACAGGAGAGGTAGAAAGAATCATTCTTATTCTACCTGCCAGGTTTGTGAAGTGTAGATATTTAAATAGGACCTTGAAAGCATGGTAGATATATGGATTTTTAAAAATTTATTTTATTTTATTTATTTTATTTTATTTTATTTTATTTTATTTTATTTTATTTTATAACTACCTAGCACTTAAACTTCCTTCCTTGTGAGTATTGCAGAAAACACCAGATACTCATTTTCCAAATTTGTTTCCAGTTAGACTTGGCCTATCAGCCATTGTAACTATGAACAATACTATATTTCTATCTTGATATTCCAACCCTAGCTGATACTCAATAGATTCCATGCAACTCTAGGTGATACCTAATAGATTCCAGGCAGAGGTTCTTTGTCCACTCAAACTACTTGCCATCTTACATACACCTTCTTTACTAACCACAATCTTCTTTAGCTATATATCCTAAATTCTTCTGATGTTTGCCTTTACAATTTTAAATGATAGGTTTTAAAAACCTATTCCTTTATTTATTATCCCATGAAAGTATAAAAAAAAGATTATGAAAATACTGTATTTACCCCTCAACATTGCTTCTCTCCATTGTCCCATCAAGTTTTTGGTAGCTGTATTGTTTTTGTCAGTGTTTATAACATTTATAATTTTTTCTATAACTTAAATCTCAAATAAATCATGCATAGAATAATTCTAAAGATTCAAGATAGGGGATCCCTGGGTGGCTCAG
Organism: Canis lupus familiaris; assembly: GCF_011100685.1. Taxonomy (NCBI): domain Eukaryota; kingdom Metazoa; phylum Chordata; class Mammalia; order Carnivora; family Canidae; genus Canis; species Canis lupus. The sequence continues at coordinate 78,608,961 of NC_049226.1, read as the reverse complement.
CGGTTGAGTGCCTGCCTTTGGCCCAGGGCGTGATCCTGGAGCCCCAGGATTGAGTCCCACGTTGGGCTCCCTGCATGGAGCCTACTTCTCCCTCTGCCTGTGTCTCTGCCTCTCTCTCTCTCTCTCTGTCTCTCATGAATAAATAAATAAAATAAAATCTTAAAAAAAAAAAAGATTCAAGATAAAATGCATTTTTTTACATTATAATCGTATAGTCACAATAGAGCCATGTATAATGATTGAACCACTAGAGAAGGAAATGTAATCCTACCTCATTGAAAAGTTGCCATTTGAGGGAGAATTTCCAAAATACCGTAATCTCTACTCAGTTCTTTTTTTAAAAAATATTTTATTTATTTATTTATTTGAGAGAGAGAGAAAGAGAGGAAGAGCACAAGTCCAGGAAGTGGGAGGGGAAGGAGAGAGAGAAGCAGACTCCCCACTGAGTGGGAGCCCAATCCCAGGACCCCCGAGATCGAGATTGTAACTTGAGCCAGAGGCAGAAACCTACTGACTGAGCCACCCAGGTGCCCTTCTACTCAGGTCTCTTTAAGTATCTTTCTAACTTCTTTACTTTTTCAGTATCATAGTTGGTTACCATTGTTTTTGTTGTTGTTGTTCTATATAATCTTCTTTTGGTCCCATTGCCATTTACTCAAAATAATCTAATTAAGTTTTTTTCATACAAAATATGTGAGTGAAAAAAAAACAAAACAAAATATATGAGTGCTAAATTTTCTGAGTGCTTACATGTCCAAAAATTTAATTCTACACTAGTATTTAATTGATAGTTTGGCTAAATACAGTTTTCTTTTTTTTTTTTCCCTAAAAGCTTTTAAGGCAATGCTTCAAGGTCTATTGACATCCATTGTTGCTAACAAGGATTTGATATCAGTCTGCTTTTTATCCTTATAGATAACCTTGCCCACTTCACCTAATTAGAATTTTCTATCAATTATTTTCTATTAGAATTTTCTCTTAACTCTTAAAATTCTGAAATTTTGCAAGAATATGTCTAGATGTGAGCCATTATTTCCTTGGTTTCTGATGTTTGGTAGTGACTTCAATTCAAAGATTTATGTCTTTTTTAGCTCAGGGAAATTTTCATTATAATCCATTATTTTATGATTGTTTTACTCCTCTCTGTTATACTTATTTTCTTCTTCTGGAATTTCTGTTAAACATATAGTGGAGGTTGGATTTTAACTTTTATTTCACATTTTTCTCTTATATGTTCTTTTATTCTACATTCTGGAAGATTTCCTTAACTTTGTCTTCAAGTCCACCAATGTAATATTTAGTTATGAGTATTTATTCATTTATTTATTTATTTATTTATTTATTTATTTATTTATTTATTTTTAAAGATTTTATTTATTTATTCATGAGAGACACACACAGAGAGAGAGGCAGAGACACAGGCAGAGGGAGAAGCAGGCTCCATGCAGGGAGCCCGATGCAGGACTCGATCCCAGGACTCTAGGATCATGCCCTCAGCGGAAGGCAGGCGCTAAACCACTAAGCCACCCAGGGGTCCCCTAGTTATGAGTAATTAGTCAACTCTTGAGTTCTTTATTTTTGAAACCATATTTTTTTTTTGAAACCATATTTTTGATATCCAAGAATTTTCTTCTTTGATTTTTTCTTTAGTATGGTACCTTGTATTATTTAACAAACATAATAGCTTATCAAATCTGCCTGAGGATAATACAATAGTTTCTCAGATCTATTTGGGGATATTAAATACCATTTATATAAAGTAATTTTCTGTTTTTCTCCAATAACTATTTCCTCCAGGATTAGTTGTACTGTATATATATTTGGGATTTTCTCCTTTGTTTTGTTGATTTCTTCAAGTAGCTAAAATTTTGTGTTTTTTTAATTTTTCATCTGGCTCAAGAAATAGTACTTTTACATCCACCCAGATGCCCCCCCCCCCATATTCCTCATCACAATCATAGCCTCCTTCCTCTACTGAGTGTGATATTAGATATTTATATTTATTCGTGTGTTCATTGCCCAAATATACATCTCTAGACACTCTAGTTTAGTCTTTTCCATATTTTTTTTTTACCTTGATATGTCACTGAGGACTCTATAGTCTTCTCCTCCATCTCTCTTTTTCTTACAATTTATTTGTTGAAGAACCCAGGCTATCTGACTCATAAAATTTCTTCGTAGTCTGGATTTTGCTGATTGCAGACTCATGGTGCAGTTCAGGTTCAGTGTGTTCCTCTGTCCTCTTATTTTTTACAACCTGGCAGCTAGATCCAGAGGCTGACCTCTGGAGGTTCAAACCCTTTAACAAGAATTTGTATTCTTCCATCAGTAGATACATAATAGCTATTTTGTTTTTAAATGTTAACAGCCACTAATTCTCAATAACTAGATTCCTTAATCCATGGAGCATTACACAATGGTGATATTCTCTATTTTGTTTTCATATATTAACTAGAACAATTTTATAAAGAAGTGTTTCCCCTCACCTTTTATTTGACTACCTAGTGAACCAATACATAGGAAGAGGCCAAAATAAATGCTTGATACTTTGTTTACTTACCTTATTGTCAGGATAACGAATTAGTCCCATTACCCTCAGAAAATGACCACTTGACTGTTTTTTGAATATATGTATTAATTCATGGATTTAAGTGTATTTCATAGGTTTCAATTTATTGCAATTCCTAAAATTATTGACACTCAATATATACCATCTTTGCCTATGGAACAAAATCTCTTCAAGTTGGTGATAAGTGTTTTGACATGTTCCAAACAGTCTTTGATAGCTTCTGCACAATCTATTACATTGAGATATTTCAGCTCATATTTCATATTTTCTTTTTTAATTAATTAATTAATTAATTAATTATGATAGGCACACAGTGAGAGAGAGAGAGAGGCAGAGACACAGGCAGAGGGAGAAGCAGGCTCCATGCACCGGAAGCCTGACGTGGGACTCGATCCCGGATCTCCAGGATCCCGCCCTGGGCCAAAGGCACTAAACCGCTGCGCCACCCAGGGATCCCCCTTTTTTTTTTTAATTATCATATTTCATATTTTCTGCCACAGACCTAGAATCAATCATTTTTCTAAGAATTTCTGGGTTTTTAAAAAAAATGTAAAATGGTATATATCAAGATCACAATGTGGGCACTAAGGATTCTTAATGCTACTGAATTGGTCATTGTTTCTAGTCACTTTCAATTGATTGAGTTAGGAAATATATATATATGTATGTTTTTGTATGCATACATATATGTGTGAAATTAAGCATATATTTTATCTTTATATGTATATATTTTAACTACATATATTTATATTATTGTATTATACATACATAGCCTATATTTACTTGCATAGTGAGATAAAATATCTCATAAATTCATGTTGATATTTCTTTCTTTTTTTTAAGATTTTATTTATTTATTCATGAGAGATGACAGAGAGAGAGAGGCAGAGACAGAGACAGAGGCAGAGGGAGACGCAGGCTCCATGTAGGGAGCCTGATGTGAAACTCGATCCCTGGACTTCAGGACCATGCCCTGGGCTGAAGGCAGGTGCCAAACTGCTGAGCCACCCAGGGATCCCTCATGTTGATATTTCTAATTCAAATTCAGGACTATCAGGTAAATTTATATATTCAGTATTACACCTACATATTTTTCTTCCACACCATAATTTGGGGTTCTCAAGGACACATTGGATGATAGAATTAAAATACTCATAGTCACTCATTTACTTTATTCTATATTTAATATGTTTCAAAATTATCCTAATACTAACAACATTCTTTATTTTTTATTATTTATTTTTAAGATTTTATTTCTTTATTCATGAGAGACACAGAGAGAGAGGCAGAGACGTAGGCAAAGGGAGAAGCCAGCTTCCTGAGGGAAGCCCGATGTGGGACTTGATCCCTGGACCCTGGGAAATATGACCTGAGTCAAAGTAAGATGCTGAACCACTGAGCCATTCAAGCTTCCCTAACACCATTATTTCTGATTATCAGAAATTGTTAAACTTTTTATTTGCATATGTTATTCCCATTTTTCTTCATCCCTACATGTATTTTTTAATGGTTGTACTATATGTACAGTTTCAAATCATAGAGCTATTATATACTAAGGTATCTCTTTTTAACCCTCACTTTAACTTGTTCTATAAGTATAATTCTCGGGATCCCTGGGTGGCGCAGTGGTTTGGCGCCTGCCTTTGGCCCGGGGCACGATCCTGGAGACCCGGGATGGAATCCCATGTCGGGCTCCCGGTGCATGGAGCCTGCTTCTCCCTCTGCCTGTGTCTCTGCCTCTCTCTCTCTCTCTCTGTGACTATCATAAATAAATAAAAATTAAAAAAAAATTAAAAAAAAAAGATTAAAAAAAAAAGTATAATTCTCAGTCATTTTAGTCATCTAAAGTGTGTTCTTTAGTAGATTCCTTAGGAAGAGTTCATGGCAACACTTTCTTAGATCTTACATGCTTGCAAAAATTTGTGCCACTTTACCTAATGATCAATTTTACTGCATATAAAATTGAGGGTTCACATTTTCTTCCCTTGACTATATTAGATATGTTACTCTCTTTTCTTGTGCCATAAGACACTACTGTTGAAAAAGTGTGATGATGAATAATCTTGAATCCTTTCTCTCTCTCTCTCTCTCTCTTTCTCTCTCTGTGTGTGTGTTTTTAACATTTACCTCCTTGTAACCTCTCATTTCTCTCAAGACCTTTTTTGTTGTTTATTTGTGTAAATATCACACTAATGTAACAAATTTTTTATTGAGTCTCTCCCATGTAGCTAGATGCTAGGAGTACAATGGTAGGCATTTCTCCCCCAAGATCCTTGCCATAACAGAACTGATGTAACATCGAAGATTAATTTTTAATCAGAGCATTTTTCTTAACAGATGCACTGTTAATGTTTGGGGCTGGATAATTCTTTATTGGACAGGGGACCCTTTGCATTGTAGGATATTTGGCAGCATCCCCTACCTCTACCTACTAGATGCCAGTGGAATACTTTTTATGGACTAATTGTGTCTCCCCAAAATTCATATATTCAAGCCCTAGCCTATGATATGATTGTATTTAGAGATGGAGCTTTGGAAAGTAATTAGGTTTAGATTCGGCCGTGAAGGCAGAACCCTCATGATGGAATTAGTGTCTTTATAAGAAAAAGAATGAGCATGTACCAAGGAAAGGTCACGTGAGCGTGCAACAAGAAAGTGGCTGTCTATATGCCAGGAAACAGGTCCTTACCAGACACCAAATCCGTTGGCACCTTGATTTTGGATTTCCTAACCTTGAGAACCATGAGAAGAAAGTTTATATTGTTTAAGCTACCCAGTATCTGGTATTTTGTTATAGCAACCTGAACAGTATAAGACAACACCTCTTTCCCAATTATGACAATCAAAAATGTCTTGAGAAATCTCCAAATGTTCTTCAGGGGCAAAACATCTGCAGCCAAGAACCACTGAATCAAAATATCACACAAATTGTCATCTAAGTATAAGTATGATGAGTATTCTCTGCCCTAGTATGTGGCACTACTGAATGGCTGGGGCCATAAATCTTCTTGACTCTTCTCTTTCACACTCATATCTAATTTATCAGCAAGTCTTGATTCACCAACAAAATGTATTCTAATTATGATTCTTTCAACCACCTCTGCAGCTACCATTCTAGTTTGAACCACCATCATTTCTCACTTACATGGTCTGATACCTTCTTAACTGACATCTCTGTTTCCACTTTTGCCTCCCCTATGTTCCTTTCTCCACGTAGTAGTCAAAATTGGTCTTTTATATTATAGATCAGATAATGGTATTCTATGTCCAAATTCCTCTAATGAGTCATTACTCTTGGAATAAAATATAAGTCCTTACATGGCCTGCATGGCTCTAAGTGGTCTCACATTATATAGTCCCTGGCTACCTCTCTGAGCTCATTTTCCACTCTTTTTCCCCATCCTCACTGCACTTCAGCCAAACCAACCTCCTTTCTGTTTCTCAAATATGCCAAGCACACCTCTGTTTTTGAGCTTTGCACTTGCTGTTCTTTCAGCCAAAAATTTTTTTTCTGTGAACTGTCTGGTCATGCACTTTACCTAATTTTCTATTGGGTTGATGGTATTTTTCATTTGAGTATTCTACTTTGATTGAAGCTGTTATTTCCCAAAAAAGTCATAAGGAGTCTGCAGATAATCCATACTTTGGTATGCTTTCACTTCTAATACTGGTAGAGAAAAGAGACAGCAGGAGGGACAGGTGCTTGAAATACATGCAAGCCTTAGAGGAGGGAAAGAAGAGACCTCTGATTGTTGGCAATATCTCCTGGGATTTTTTTTTTTTTTTTTGCGTTACTTTCATTTTTGGCATCCTGATGGTTCTTTCAAACCATTTTTCCTTCCAATTCTAAAATGCTTGAATTTGATGAATAACTATTATGTGAATACCACTAGGATCTGATGCCTTTCTGACCTCATCTTCTACTATTCTCTCTGTGGTTCTCCCACTCCAATCATCAAACCTCCTTCTGTTTGATGAATAGAATGGTCCTGCCTCATAATCTTTGTATTTTCTGTTTCCTGTGCCTGGAATGCTCTTCCTCTGACTATCTATATAGGTATTTTCCATTTAGTCAACTTCTAAGTGACATCATCCTTGACCACCCTAAGTAGAATGTCAATCCTTTTCCACCAATTTAAAAAAATATATTTTTATTTATTTATTCAGGAGAGACACACACAGAGAGAAGCAGAGACACAGGCAGAGGGAGAGGCAGGCTTCTTGCAGGGAGCCCGATGCGGGATTCGATCCCAGGACCTGGGGATCATGACCTGAACCAAAGGCAGACGCTCAACCACTGAGCCACCCAGGTGCCCCTCTACCAAAGTTTTCTGTTCTTCCTTGATTTATTTCCTTCTCCTTAGCCCTTATCATTACCTAATGTAATAAAATTTTTACTAATTTGTCATCATATCTTTTTTCACCTCCTTTATAGTATAAACTCCAAGAGGGCAAAGATTTTTGCCTTATGTATTTGCTGCTCTAGCCCGGAAGAACAGTGCCTGGTGTATAGTTAGCACAAAAACCCTTTAATGAGTTAATAAATCTAAAAGCAGAATATAGACTTGAACTTCTTTGAGTTTATACTCTCACTGAAAAGAACAAATGCAAATACTCATCCATATATAGAACAACTAAAGATGTGGATGTCTAGTGATGATAGAATGGAGAGCCTAGAGTAACATTGGAAAGATTAGTAATTTTTCTTTGGAATTAGTTAATGGGTAGGGGTTGATTCCTGAATTGGATCTTAAGATATTGTTAAGCCTGGATTGGAAGAGAGAAGCATTCCAGAAAGAGAGTAATATAAGCTGGGTTAGATATACCAGTCAGGCTGTTCTGATTGGAATAGAGGGACCAGGTTGAATAGTAGAAATTACATTTAGATAAAACCTGAGTAATATCAATCAAGGTCCCATCAACAAACCAGTTGTCATACTCAGAGTAAGAATTTAAGGTGGGCTTACCTAAGCAACTCCTTATAAATATTTTGGCACAGGTGCAAGAAATAGCAAAGGAGGGTCAACTAGGAAATTAAAGAAGAATTTTAAAAATACATGGCAGCAAATGAAGATGAAAACACGACAGTTCAGATCTTTAAGGATCTGAAAAGTGATATAATGTAATATAGTTTGAAGTCTGGAATTCTGATGCCACCAGCTTTGCTTTTTTTTTTTTTTTTTTTTTTTTTTTTCATCACCCCTTTGGCTATCTGAAAGGTGATCCTAAGAGGAAAATATATAGCAATACAGGCCTTCCTAAGAAATAAGAAAAGTCTCAAATATGCAACCTAACCTTACAGCTAAAGAAGCTGGAAAAAGGATAACAAATAGAGCCTAAATCCAGAAGGAGAAGAGGAATAATAAAGATTAGAGAGAAATCAATGATATAGAAAGAGGAAAAAAAAAAAAACAGTAGAACAGATCAACAAAACTAGGAGCTGGTTCTTTGAAAGAATTCATAAGATCAATAAACCTTTGGCCAGACTTATCAAAAAGAAAAGAGAAAGGACTCAAATAAATAAAATAATTAATGAAAGAGGAGATACTACAACCAATACTGAAGAAATACAAATAGTTATAAAAGAACATTATGAACAATTATATGCCAACAAATCAGGCAATGTGGAAGAAATGGACAATTCCTAGAAACATATAAACTACCAAACTGAAACATGAAGACATAGAAAAGCTAAACAGACCCATCAACAAATAAATCAAACCAGTAATCAAAGATCTCCCAGCAAACAAGAGACCAGGGCCAGATGACCTCCCAGGGAAATTCTACCAAAAGTTTAAAGAAGAATTAATATTCATTCTTCTGAAACTGTTTCCAAAATTAGAAATGAAAGGAAAACTTCCACACTCTTTTTATGAGGCCAGCATTACCTTGATCCCAAAACCAGACGAAAACCCCACCAAGAAGGAGAATTACAGACCAATATCCCTGATGAACATGGATGCAAAAATTCTCACCAAGATACTAGCTAATAGGATCCAATAGTACATTAAAAGGATTATTCACCATGACCAAGCGGGATTTATTCCTGGGCTGCTACGCTGGTTCAACATCTGCAAATCAATCAATGTGATACACCACTTTAATAAAAGAAAGGAAAAGAACTATATGATCCTCTCAACGGATGCAAAAAAAGCATTTGACAAAATACAGCATTCTTTCTTGATAAAAACTCCACTGTGTAGGGATAGAGGAAACATACCTCAATATCATAAAAGCCATATATGAAAAACCCACAGTAAATATCATCCTAAACAGGGAAAAACTGAGAGTTTTTTTCCCTAAGGTCAGGAACATGACAGGGTTGTCCAGTCTCACCACTATTGCTCAATATAGTACTGGAAGTCCTAGCCTCAGGAGTCAGAAAACAAATAGAAATAAAAGGCATCCAAATCAACAAACAAGTCAAACTTTCACTCTTCACAGATGACATGATGTTGTATATAAAAAACCCAAAAGACTCCAGCAAAAAATTGCTAGAACTCATATAAGAATTCAGCAAAATTGCAGGATATAAAATCAATGCACAGAAATCAGTTGCATTTCTATACACTAACAATGAAGTAACAGAAAAGAGAAATCAAGGAATCAACCCAATTTACAATTGCACCAAAATCATAAGGTACCTAGGAATAAACCTAACCAAAGGAATAAAGGATCTGTACTCTGAAAACATAGAGCATTTATGAAAGAAATTGAGGAAGACACAACAAGATGGAAAAACATCCCATCCTCATGGATTGGAAGAACAAATATTGTTAAAATGTCTATGCTACCCAAAGTAATCTATACATTCAAAGCAATCTCTATCAAAATACCGTCAACTTTTTTCACAGAGTTAGAACAAACAATCCTAATATTTGTATGCAACCAGAAAAGACCCCGAATAGCCAAAGGGGTGTTGAAAAAGAAAACCAAAGCTTGTGGCATCACAATTCCAGACTTCAAGCTATATTGCAAAGCTGTCGTCATCAAGACAGTATAGTACTGGCACAAAAACAGACACATAAATCAATGAAACAGAATAGAGAATCCAGAGACCTCAACTCTGTGGTCAACTAATCTTCGACAAAGCAGGAAAGAATATCCAATGGAAAAAAATCTCTTTAATAAATGTATTGGAATAATTGGACAGCCACATGCAGAAGAATGAAACTGGATCATTTTCTTACACCAGCAACCTCTTTAACCTTGGCCACAGCAACTTCTTGTTCGACACATCTGCAGAGGCAAAGGCAACAAAAGCAAAAATGAACTATTGGGACTTCATCAGGATAAAAAGCTTTTGTGTAGCAAAGGAAACAATAAGAGCAAAAGGCAACCTCATTCACAAATGACATGCCAGATAAAGAGCTAGAATTGAAAATCTATAAAGAACTTGTCAGACTAAACACCCACAAAACAAAAAGTCCAGTTGGGAAATGGGCAGAAGATATGAACAGACATTTCTCCAAAGAAGACCTACACGTGCCAAAAAACACATGAAAAAAATGCTCAACGTCACTTGACATCAGGGAAATCTAAATAAAAACTACAGTGAGATACAACCTCACACCAGTCAGAATGGCTAGAATTAACAAGTCAGGAAAGGATGGATGTTGGCTAGGATGTGGAGAAAGTGGAACCTTCTTACATTTTTGGTAGGAATGCAAGCTAGTACAGCCACTCCAGAAAAGAGTATGGAGATTCCTCAAAAAGTTAAAAATGGAATCACTCTACAAAACAGCAATTGCATTACTAGGTATTTATCCAAAGGACACAAACATAGTGATTCAAAGGGTATTTACACCGTGTTTATGGCAACAATGTCCATAAAGAGCCAAAATATAGAAAGAGCCCAGATGTCCATCAACAGATGAATGGATAAGGAAGAAATGTGTGTGTGCATGCATGCGTGCACACACACACACAATGGACTACTGCTCAGCCATTAAAAAGAATGAAGTCTTGCGATTTGTAATGACGTGGATGGAACCAGAGGGCTAAGTGAAATAAGTCAGTCAAAGAAATACAAATGCTAGATGATTTCACTCATATGTGGAATTAAGAAACAAAACAGATAAACATAGGGAAAGGGGAGGAAAAATAAAATAAGATGAAAATAGAGAAGGAGGCAAAGCATAAGAGATGCTGAACTCTAGGAAACAAACGGAAGTTTGCTGGAGGGGAGGTGGGTGGGAAGGGGTAATTGGGAGATAGGCATTAAGGAGGGCACTTTATATAATGAGCACTGGATGTTATATGCAACTGATGAATCACTAAATTCTACCCAGTAACTAATAATACAGTATATGTTAACTAAACTGAATTTAAATAAAGAATTTTTTTAAATGGGCTGAAACACAAATTTACACTAAAAAAAAAAAAAAGAAAAAGAAAAAGAAAAGAAATAGCAAGAGATAATGCAGTGTCCTGAAGCTAATAACATAATAACAGAATAGGAGACCTGTTAACTCCCCAACCTTGAAGGTGAGGAAGGAGAGAGAGTTGTATAGAGAGGACATTTGGGAAGATTTGCAATGTCCAAAGAACACAGCTACCCTCCACTGATCTTCAGAGAGGGAGTGGATCTCCTTTTCCCCACTGATCCCATTTAGCTGAACCAGTGGAAGCCAGAGGCAAGGGGGCCAGTTAATATAGTTCATAAAGGTCAGCCTCAGCACAAACCAGGTGAAGAAGGATGTAGAGTAAATCTGGAAGGGCAAATGGAAAGTACCCAGCACACCGAGGTTAAGATATTCTGAAAACTTGCTAGGAAGTCTTGAATACTCTTCCTAAAGGTCATCACCTGTATGGTTGAGAAATCTTCCATGGAAGCTTTTTCCTGACTGCATACAAATTACATCCTTTTTATGAGACTGTTTTAACCACATCTTCATAATGAAAACATTGCTCGATTTGGCATTTGATTAGTGCAACACATAATACAAAATTGCAGAGGTTCAAAGCAGCTGAATAAAGACATTAAAAAAAAAAAAAGAACCAAAGCACCAGCCAGCAAATAGATGACTCAATGACCAGTGAAAATCAATGAGGCAAAGCCGTTTTTTTGAAATGAGTAATAGCCTCAGTAAAAATGAACTATATTCTCTTTATTAAGTCCTACAGTCCATATCCTACCACTTCCATTTAATATTCTTCTATTCTAGGAGCCCAGTCTCTCTTTTCTTTTTTACTTTTATTTCCTCATATCTTCACCTATATGAGGCAGTGGTATCTATCTATCCTACCTGCTATCTGTAGCTGTATAAAATAAATACTAATTATGTGACACGAGGGAGACATAGACAGATTTTAACTTTACCACAAAAAAATGGATTTGACACCTGTAATTCCTTCTAGTCTTTACCTATAGTGGAAATCTATATGGGTTCTTGGTGACCCTTGAGAAAACATTTTATCATAGATTCACCATCAGTGAACAAAGAGAAGAAAATCAGATACATGCACAGATAATCACTGTCTTTGGATGCACCAAATATAGACCTTGAGCACCTGGAACAGGGTCTCTTTTCTAACTATAAGTCTGACTTAGGTAGTGTACAAAATTTACCTGTTCTGAAAACGTGATCAAGTTGTTTACAGTAGCAGCTGTTAAGTCCTCTCATTATTTAGTGAGTCTGAAATTGGTTTAACTTTTGTTTTTAGTTTTCTGACTTCTACAATGTTATTTTATTCCTGCCATAGAACAGAATGGTCTCAAATAGTTTGGAACCATGTTAATTCACACTATGCAGATATTATATAATATTTAAAATTATTTCAAAATTCTGGCTCTATCTGGAGCAGTATTTTTTTTTAATATTTATTTATTTATTCATGAGAGACAGAGAGAGAGAGAGAGAGAGAGAGGCAGAGACACAGGCAGAGGGAGAAACAGGCTCCACGCAGGGAGCCCAATGCGGGACTGATCCCGGGACTCCAGGATCATGCCCTGGGCTGAAGGCAGGCACTTAATCACTGAGCCATCCAGGTGTCCCTGGAGCAGTATTTTGAACTTCCTCACAGATACAGATAATTCAAGTGACCTTCAGGTCCTTTTTGAGATAAGCCATTTGCTATGATTATTTAATTTAAATTAATTCAAAAGCATATACCGATGCTTCCTTATGTAGGGAAAAGAATAGATCCAAGTATGTTTTGTATCCACCCCTTACTGTTAAGGAACTTAAAGTCTAATAGTAAAAAAAATGTATCTTTAATACATTAGTAAATTAGGTCAGAGCTGAAACACAGTGATGTGAAATTTCAAAGGTGGGAGAAAGCAGGTGATTTGGAATTGGATATTAAGACTGGGTAGGATTTTAATAGGTAGAGACCAGCTATTGAGAAAAAAAAAAAACCATAACTGCTTTAAGCTCCTGTTTATTCATCTATAAAATGAAACTAATATTATTTACTTCATTGGGTTTTTGTGAGGATTACATGAAAGAATGAATATAAAGCACTTTGCAAAGCTCATGAGAAGAACACAATAAATGTTAGCTTTAAAAATACTCTTTGCAGAGTTCAAGTAGCAGGAATGGACTGGGTGGCCTTTGGGGAGTCTACAGTAGACTGAAACACAAGGGTGGTGAAGTGGAGTAAAAAGAGACAAGGCAGCAGAAGAAAGTTAAGTGAGAACTCTTATTCAGCAACATTTATTAAATACATTTTACCTACTGGAAAAATGGGGAAATTGTTTTAGAAACTAATGCTGTCCCTGTAGGGGCAAGGACTCTGTTTTCTGCTGTGTCCCCAGTGCCTATAAAACAAAGCCAGGCACTGTTGATACATAGTAACTATTTGTGGAATGACCTGACCTTGTTGGGGAGGTAATGAGGAGAGATTCCATAATCCTCAGCATGAGGAAATCCATCTCTGCAGAGACAAGTAGAGGAGGAAGAAGGAAAATTCTATCATTTCAAAGCCTCTGCTAAGGGAGAGTGTGTGTGTGTGTGTGTGTGTGTGTGTGTGTGTGTGTACATACTTAAGTGCACTTCTAAAGGATAGAGAATATGCACATTGGATGTACAGAGGCAGGCTGGAGAAGTAAAAGAGACAAAAAACACTAAGGCAAGAAGTTGGAAAACCAAGAAAGAACTAAAAATATGATAATGGAAAATCCTCATCCTTCCAAAGTTCAGAGTGTTCACAAAAATACCCTGTGTAGGTTGTGTATATAAATCAAGTGCCAAGTACTTATGTAGCATCAGGTACCACACTGGGATTGATACAGTCTAGGGAAGGAACAGACCAAAAGAAGTTTAATGCCTGTGACATTGAATATGCAATAGGAGCTGGACTGTAAGCCACTTGAACCTAGGAGTTTATAAAACTCTGGAAAAGGGAATTGGTCTTCCCATCAAATGAGGGTTAAAGAGATTAAATCACTTGAAAGATTAATTTCAAATGCAAGGTGATTTTGGCTGAGGCGGCCAGTACAACTAATACCCTGCTGGCTAATTCTGACCCAAGAGTCATCTCCACCAGAACAGGATCCCGTGTCTTTTCCTCCCCTCCCAAATAGGTTTTGTGCCTCTCCTGGGTACTCTCCCATCACGTTTATCATGGCCTTTGTCCCATATCCTAACTGTCGGTTTATGTTTCTGCCTCTCTTATTAGACTTAACATAGAGGGTTGGGCAGAGTTTGAGCTGATTAGCATCAGTGCAGCAGGAAGGCTGCAACCTGAGTTGCAGATGTTTGTAAAGAGGCACTAGGAGCCATTAGAGAAGAGAATCAGAAATATATAATCCAAGCTCAGAGTTCAGTTAGGAACCAGAACAAGGAAAACAAAAATATCAGAGACGTTATTAGGGGTTAGTTGTAATATTTGGCATATTCGTGGGGCCCTTCCACATAGTCCCATTTATCTCCAAACCTATAAAACAAGGTGCTTTGGGATCCTTTTTGGCCTACATTTTGTTACCTAACACCATAACTTTTCTGAAATTTTCAGAAAAAATTTTTTCTTAATTTCAACAATCACAACTGTGGGGGAAAAAAATCTATCCTTTTTTCTGAAAAGCTGTGTTTATTCTCAAATGTTCTAGAAAGGATGGACATGTGCTTTATGCACACAGCCTCAACAATTTAATCCATAAAAAAGAAAAAGGAAAACTTTCAGTGATTATAACACAAAGCCAAGTATCTGTAGCTTGTCTTTGTGTTGATGACAGGGTTAGTGAGAGTATTTTTTTCCCTGTCTTTATTCTCTTGCCATTGAAGGAGGAACTAATTAGACCAAATAATAATATTTAAAATCTTACAGCCCCAAGGAGCTGGAAATGAAAAACTGTATCTACTATATGGATGCTTTAGAGCCTGTGTTGTGCACTTGACCGGGGATTTTCCGTCACTTAAAGCTGCATGCGCTCCTAGTGCCTGGACACAGCAGAACTAATCAGAGAGAAAGCTCAAAATCTCTGCATCTGAATGTCATTCCTTGTATTTGTTGATGCAAGCTAGAATCCCTCTCCATGTCTTAGGAGAACAAAACAGAATAGCTTAGAACACAGGAAATAGCACGGAATACTCAACTTGTTCTTGTAACTGCCTACACAAAGCAAAAAGGGTCTGAGAGGGGTTTTAACATGTGAAGTGTTTGTGCAGAGACCTAGGACTTCTGTGACAGTATGTATAGAAGAATTAAACAACAAAAGCAGTTTGAACTATTTGTGTATTTTGTTGCTATGACTTCTCACTTTATCTTCTCTCTCTCTTTTGGTAAGGGAATAAAAATTGTTAAGTCTTTCATAAAGAAGATAAAAACATGGTTTTTGCTGTGAGTCAGATACTATGCATTGCTTTTATTGAATTAGCCAGAGTGCGCAGTGTTTTTCTTTGTGGTACAGGTAGCCCTGTGGACATGTATGTGCATCAGAACTAGGGGGCACATGCATGTTTTCCTGCATTGCCATCGAGTGTATTTGTGTCCTAGCACAGCCATGCGTGAAAGTTTGTGTGTGCCTAAGTGTGGCCGTGTGCAAAGGGAAGGGACTCCTGCTCCATTATTCCAAGCAATTAAACTCCGACAGCACAAGGATGAAGGAGAGGCCCTGATTTTCTTTTCCTTTGCAGTAATTGCCTCAGCAATCATCTTTGATCAGGGAAGAGCAGAGGAGGAGAGTCCTGAAAGTTGACATCCCTGGTATAAATATATACATTTACATACACGGGGGCAGCAAAGCTCTGCAGCTTTTTACTGACGTCTCTGACCTGAAACCATTGTAGATCCATTGACACTTCATTTAATTGAATCCTTCCCTAGCAAGCCTGAGGACTTGAAAGGGGGAGGGGAGCAAGGATGGGTAATCAAGGCAGACTCTTCTGCCTGCATGTCTAAAAATGACAAGAAAGTAATTGCTTTTGAAAAGCAAAAAAACAGAAATAGCACAATTTGTTCTACTTAGTTAGATGCTAAAAGGAGATAAAGATTATGGGGGTTTTGCCCCAAACATACCAAAATCTCTACCCTGAGAGCAACACTGATTTGGATTTCTATACAGATAGGAATGAGGGGTTTTTTTTTGGTTTTGTTTTTAAAGAAGAAAGAAAAGGTAATTCTAAGAAAGAGAAATCCAGAGTCTTCCCTGGTTCAAAATGGCCAGAGACAATAGTAAGATCATTCTGAGCCCAGAGCCACAGCACAGCCCCTTTTGTCAGCTTCAAATCAGGGAGCCAGAGGGTCGAATCAGTTTAACCTGCCTCCATGACACATCACCCACCCGCCTGACCCCAGAACGGCCTCATTTTTATGGATGCAGAAGCTCAGGGTGTAATTCATTCTCCGGCACACCCCGCTCGTTCAGTAGTAGCCTGCTTCTGCCACAAAGGTACGCTGCATATTCTGTGCCGGCTGAACCGATGAGATATCAGCCTGCCTCCTGTTTAATGCAGGAGTTATCCTGCTTTACAGCTGAAGAGTAATGTCCCCTACCTGCCATCAATCTGGGCGCCTAGATCAACCATGCAAATTAGCACATGTCCACAAACTCAAAGTCTTAGAGAAATCAATCTGGACCTGGAGGATGCAGGCAGCATGTTTAGGAAACATAAAATCTGAAGGATATTTAATAACCTTTGCCTCCTTTGTCATCCTCTCTCCATATCTGCTTCTTCGGTTGTATGTTAATGAGAACACGAGAGCATGTGCACAGCAGGCAGCTGCTTTGCCCTTTGATTTAGTACATGGTACAATGCAAAACAAACAGGCAAACAAAGCAGCATAATAACAACACATTACTAGTATATATAGCACCTTTACAAAGCACTTGTACATACATTGTTAAATTTATTTAGACCTTTCAACAACCTTGATGTAGAAGCAGGAGCAGCGTTTTATGATCCCTTATACAGATTGGGAAACTAAGGCCCATATAGTTCAAAGAACTCACACAAATTCTCACTGCTAACAAGCCACAGAGAAAGGAGTGCTGGGGTGCAGCATATTAGAGGACTCTGCTCTGGCTTTACCTTGGCTGCACCTCATCCCTTCCCACTGTTTGAGGAGTCCATGAGATCATGGGAGGGTACCAACTTATCACTCAGCAGCACCCCCCCCCCCCCCCCCGCCCCTAGACCACACTCTACAAACGGCATTCTCGAATTTTAAGTGCACTTCCAGGACCTGCACAAGATTTTTCCCTGGGACCATCCTTTTGGTCTACACCACCAAGCCCAAGGGGTGATTTTGCTGGAGTGGGGAATGAATGTCATATGTTTAGGCAGAATGTTCCCACATGTGTACGTGAAACCATTCATAGTGAGAGACGAAACCAGGGTGGTAAGAACAGGGAAATGGGGTTGGGGTCTGGAGGCTGTGAGCTAACTCCCCAAGCAGGAGTTCTCCTCTAAAGTCTGAGGACTCCTTACTAGAACTTGGCCTTCTAGGATGCTTTTTTGTTTTGTTTTGTTTTGTTTTGTTTTGTTTTCCTTCTAGGATGTTAATGAAGGTATATATTTGTCAGAGTAGGAAGGTGGAACCTGTTTCATGGAGCCATTTGACATGTAACTTTTAAATATTTAGACATATGGTGTGTAGACCTCCATTTAAGCTCTCACCATGGGTTCTACAAATGTGGAAGTGGGCTGGCTGGAATAACATTGGTGTACATGGTAGAGATGAATGAAAATTTGGAAGAGACTATATTATCTAGATTGTCACAAGTTTCCATTAGCTCTCTTTAAAGGGCCAAACAATTTATTGGCCTTCATAATTCTAGCAGTTTTCCCAACAGTTCATGAAAGACTGAAGCACCAATGTGCCCAATAGTCAAGGGTACTGACGATGGATCTGGTGACAAAGTAAACAAGGATTTTATGTTTTATAAATGTATTAACACAAGCTGTGGGTTAATTACTTTGCCAGGTTCCTAAATAATATCATATTAGCCTAAAAATGTTAGGACCCTAGATAAAAGTGAAACCTTTCCTTCAGGCAGTTAGTAATTCTTCTTCATCAGCAAGGGCAGGATTACTTAACCTCAGATTCATGACTAAGTTGATCAGCTACCCATTTTCAGCAAGGGAATCAGTTCTGAGAGAAGGTACCCCAAAGCAGATGAGAAAATGTATTCATGTGGTTCATTTTAAAATTTCACATCTGGTTTCTTTTTTTTTTTTTAAGATTTTATTTATTTATTCATGAGAGACAAAGAGAGAGAGAGGGAGGCAGAGACAGGTAGGAGGAGCCTGATGCAGGACTCCATCCCAGGACCCCAGGATGATGACCTGAGCCAAAGGTAGATGCTCAACCACTAAGCCACCCAGGCATCTCTCACATCTGGTTTCTATAGAGATTCTCCTACTAAATTAAGAGACATGCCAAATCTGACCTCTTCAATGAAATTCTTTCTCCTAACACTGAACTTCTACAACACTTTGTATCTCTATAGGGTGAGTATTATACTCTTTCTTCATCAGTCATTCATGTTTCTCTTATCTTGCCTGATAGAGTATACAAGACTGGAATCCTGATATTCTCACCTTTAAATCCCTCAGATGCACAATGCACAGTAGGCATTCAGTGAATATTTAGCAAATAAATAGATAATTTCTACTTTTGTAATTGTTTTGTAGCTTTGAGGGAGTATATTTTGTATTTTTGCCACATTTTATGTGTTACATGATCTCCTCTATGGTAATTCTATAATTTTCAACCAAACCCTGAAGAAAGCCATTAAAAACATACAACAGGTTGGGACTCCTGAATGGCTCAGCGGTTGAGCGTCTGTCTGCCTTTGGCTCAGGGAGTGATCCTGGAGTCCCAGGATCGAGTTCTACATCAGGCTCCCTGCATGGAGTCTGCCTCTCCCTCTGCGTATACCTCCACCTCTCTCTCTCTCTCTCTCTCTGTCTCTCATGAATTAAATAAATAAATAAATAAACAAATAAAATAAAAACGTACAACAGGCTTTTCTTTTACCTTGAGCATGGTCATAGGGTAACGATATTCCTATATGTGAATAGAGGAATTTTTTAACAATTGGTATATGGACTGCATATTTGTGTTCCCCCACCCCAAAGTTCCTTATTTGAAATCCTAACCTCCAATATGATGATATTTGGAGATGGGACCTTTGAGAGGTAATTAGGCTTAGATGAGGTCACAAAGGTAGATTCCTCATGATAAGATTTATGTCCTTATAAGAAGCAGCACAAGAGAGCTTGTTCTCTCTCTCTACATACACGTTAAGGAAAGGCAATGAAGATACAGTGAGAAGGAGCTCAAGCCAGGAAGAGAATCATTACCAGGAACAGACCCTGCTGGAACTAGGTCTGGGACTTCTAGCCTCCAGAATTGTGAGAAAATTAATTTCTGTTGTTTAAATCATAGATCTATAGTTTTGTTATGGCAGCCCAAGCAGACTAAGACACCTTGGAATACTTCTGGGAGCAAGTAACAAAAAATTCAACTTTTATTAGTTGAGTATATAAGAGAGACATTTACTCTCACATAGTAAGAGGATATTAGGACATTTGTAGTTTCAAATACTCAAGAATATTATTATCATTAACTCAAAACCTTGTTGTCCTGTTCTACCATCTTTAGTATATTGGCTTTTGTCTCTGTGCTTGCTACTCAGTGGTGATGACTGAGAAAGTATACAGTCAGGAAAGGAAATGAAAATAGGTGGCACACATAAGCCCAGTCTTTCTTTCTTTCTTTCTTTCTTTCTTTCTTTCTTTCTTTCTTTCTTTCTTTCTTTCTTTCTTTCTTTCTTTCTTCTTTCTTTCTTTCTTTCTTAAGATTTTATTTATTTATTCATGAGAGACACAGAGAGGGAAAGAGGCAGAGACACAGGCAGAGAGAGAAGCAGGCTCCATGCAGGGAGCCTGATGTGGGACTCGATCCTAGGACTCCAGGATCACGCCCTGGGCCAAAGGCAGGCACTAAACCCCTGAGCCACCCAGGGATCCCCAGTCTCTTTTTTTTAGAAATCCAACTATTAGTAGCCCATCAGTAGACTTGCACAAAATTATCTTTGGCTATGACTTTTTCAGTCACCTTAGCTTCAGTGGCTGAGAAGGTGAAAACCAAAGACAGGACAATGGGATTGCCAAATAAGTTTAGGCAATCATGATCCATCCTCTGAGGAAAGAACATCGCCACCTGAACAAAATATGGACTTTATAAGCCAAGAAAAAAAGTAGTACACGTCATTGAATGGCCAACAAATAGTGTCTGCCCTTCTCTGTCTGACTGTTTTCCCCAAACACCCCATATTGAGATTATTCTAAACTGAAAGTTCCCATTTCAGCAGTACTCCTGCTGTACTGTGTAGGTCGTATAGTGATTTGACATAATATCTAAATATGTCATACAAAAACCCCACAGACTCAAGAAAAAAAAAGTATGATGGAAATATATAGTTAGATATTTATAGAACGTGATAAGTTCTGAAAGTCTTGCCCAGTAGTTTTTTTTTTTTTTAAGATTTTATTCATCCATTAATGAAAGATACAGAGAGAGAAACAGAGACACAGGCAGAGGGAGAAGCAGGCTCCTCGGGGGAGCCATAGTGGGACTCGATCCCAGGTCTCCAGGATTATGCCCAGAGGAAGGTGGCACCAAACTACTGAGCCACCCGGACGGCCCACCCAGTAGTTCTATACATTGGAATTACATAGGGAGTTTCCACAGAACACTAATACTCCAAACCAGACCAGCTAAGTTAGAATCTCTTTGAGTCCCTGGCATTGGTAAACTTCCCATGTGATTCTAATATGCAGCCAGTTTTGGGAATACTGCAAAATAGATGTATAGGAAGCCAAGATACCAATCATCTCTATTTTCAGCCTCTCTGAAAACCTGTTCCTAGCCCACAAGAGTTTCTGTCATAGTTTCTTAATAACCATATTTATTTATCATTAAGATATTACTTATGTGTGTATGATATGCACATAGCTCTGGGTACAAGGCTGTGTATATTATTTAAAAATTTTTAAACAACCTACACTTCAAGAATTTTCTGTTCTACTGGGATAAATCAGTGAGTAATTTTCATTTAAACAAAATCATATTTGTTAAGGATCAAAAAGAGAAGTACAGATATGGACTTCAGGAGGTCAGATGAGGGACAAATAAATGAGAACAGCAATGGTCAGCAAAGGCCTTATATAGATATAAGGGAAATGTGGCTAGGCAATGGTAAAGGGGAAGCCATATTTATTGAGGATCACAATATGCTAATTCTGATATGTTTGGAATCTGGATAAATCAATTGATTCTCTTAGGGAATGGAATACAACACTAGAAATATTGAAGAAACTGATGTTTTGCCAGGATGGATGTCACAGATGAAGAGGACAGAATGGTTAGAGCAGGCCCTAAAATCCTAAATTTGCAGGAAAAAAAAAAAAAAAAAAAAAAAAACCATTGCAGAGATCAGCTGGGTCTGGGGAATGATAAATTGGAAATTTCCACTAGGTAGTTGGAAATAAAGGAGTATACATGGGACACATCTGTTTGGGGTATAGACATGATTATGATAACTGTGAAGGTGGGCATGGAAGTAGAAAACTAGAAGCCAGACATTCACAAATGTCAAGGCACTCATACAGAACCCCTCCAGGATGTCTCCCTTCTTGGAGTCAACACTGTGCCTTAAACATACCATCATTTTAGTATTTGACACAACCGTAGTGCAATTATTCATCAGTCAGCAAATATTTAACAGTCACTATTTGCCAAGTACAAGTGACATAGCAACAGATGATGCAAGCAGGAGCTACATTTTAGAAGAGAATATAAGAAAATATAAACAAGAAAATTTCAGAATGGTTAAGTTCAATGAAGAAGATATGATGGGATAATGTGAAACAGACTGTGATTGGGTGAATCTATTAACCAGAGTGGTCAGAGGACCTGAATGATGTGAAAGAAACAGCCATGCAAAGATCTGGGTAATGAGCATTCCAAAAAGGACCAGTAAGTACAAAGAACCTGTGAAGGGAATGAGTCAGCATATTCAAATAACAAATAAGTAAAATAATCCAGATGCCAAAGGTTACATAGGTCGTCATGTTCAATTTATATATTTATATGAAATATCCAGAATAGTTAAGTCCATAAAGATAGAAAATGATTGCCAGGGACTGAGGGAAGGAAGGAGTGAGGAGTGCCTACTTAATCAGCATGAGGTCTGATGGAAGGTGATGAGGATATTTTAAAACTAGATGGAGGTGTTGCTTAGACAACACTGTGAATGTACTAAATGTCACTGAGTTGTGCTTTTTTTTTTTTTGAAAGATTTTATTTATTTATTCATGAGAGACACAGAGAGAGAGAGAGAGAGAAACACAGGCAGAGGAAGAAGCAGGCTCCATGCAGGGAGCCTGACGTGGGATTTGATCCCGGGTCTCCAGGATCACACCCTGGGCTGAAGGCGGCGCTAAACCCCTGAGCCACCCAGGCTGCCCAGAGCCAGCTGGGCTGCTCTGAGTTGTGCTTTAAATGATTAACTTTATGTAATGTGAATTGCACCTTGATAAGAGAGACAAACGAAATGTCAGTTGCTTTAAATCATGGAAGGAACAGGTACAAACCCTATATTTAAGAAATTTGGCAGATAAAGGGAAGTAAGAAACAGTAAGATAGTTAGATGAACTATTGGCTCCCAAAAGGTTTTTTGGATAACAGGAAGATTTTTGTATATTTTAAGGCAAAGGGGAAAGGGTCAGACTGGAATGCAGGGGAATTCTCTGGGGTCTTCACCAGTCTAAGAAGCTGGAGACTTAGACATAACCCTATAGTACAGAGCTTGGTCACCATACACTCTGATAAAGAATGTTGCAATTATACCTGTCGGAGAAATGCACCTGGAAGAAGCATTAAAAATGATCTAGTCCAGGGGATCCCTGGGTGGCTCAGTGGTCTAGCGCCTGCCTTTGGCCCAGGGCGTGATCCTGGAGTCCCGGGATTGAGTCCCACAACAGGCTCCCTGCATGGAACCTGCTTCTCCTTCTGCCTATGTCTCTGCTTCTCTCTCTTTCTCTGTGTCTCTCATGAATAAATAAATAAAATATTTTTTAAAAAATGATCTAGTCCACACTCTCTATTTACTAATGTGGTAGCCAGCTCTCCTAGTTTAAGTGACTTTACCAAGCTCATAGCCCAGTGATGGAAACCAAGTCTCCAAGCTTACCAGGTATAACAACCATGTATATATTTACTTTATTAATAGTTGAGATTATCCACAAAGGCTATTTACTGTTTCACCTGTAGTTTATCCTTAATTCTGAATTTTTTCATTCAGTGAATGTGCATAAATGCTAGGAATTCAGGAGATGGACATATTTGGCTGATGAGTTCTATTATCCTAATTATAACACGTGTGTCATTAAGTTTCAAGACCCAGTAGCCTGATGATGTTGCCAAAATGTAGCATGCTGGGGACTTACTTATCTTTCTAGGCCTGAGTGTGGTAGCAAATGAAGTTTGATATTTGTCTGTGCTTATGGGTGTGTCTCTGTGTGAGAGATATCTCTAATTAATTAATTAACTTATTAAATAGGGAATACATTCTTAGAATTCATAAAGTACAGAAGGTACTCTTTCTCTGTGTCTCCCACCTACTCAGTTCCCTTGCCGAAGGCAATCCATGTTACCAAGTTTTTGTGTGTCCTTTTAAATATATTTTATGCATATACAAGCAAATATATACCTGCATATACTCCCCTCCCCATTTTTACACCAATACACACTAAGCATCCTGCTCTGCATCTTTTATATATATATTTCATGTTTATAGGTATTTATGATCTTTCTGGACCTCTCCTGTCATCTATTTCATTTCTCTGCAATGATTACAGAGAAGGAATTTCTGTGTGGGAGAGTCCTCAGTCATTTCTATAGCTTCATGATATCCCATTGTTGGCTAAACCATTATTTATTTAACCAGCCTCCTACTGATAGACATTTAGGTAGTAGTTAATCTTTTACTATTACGAAGTTGTGACACAATGCCATTTCACATGTGTGAAGATATATCTGTAGAATAAATTCATAGAACTGGACTTGCTAGGTCAAAAAGTATGTGCATATCATTTTAATGGATCTTAAAAACTTGAATCCCATAGATATTGTGCCAGTTTTTACTCCCACCAGCAATGTGTAGAAAAACTTTTTTTTGCCACATCTTCACTAATACATTGTATTATCGGGATCCTTGGGTGGCTCAGTGGTTTCACGCCTGCCTTTGGCCCAGGGGTGATCCTGGAGTCCCGGGATCAAGTCCCACGTGGGGCTCCCGGCATGGAGCCTGCTTGTCCCTCCGCCTGTGTCTCTGCCTCTCTCTCTATCATAAATAAATAAATAAATAAATAAATAAATAAAAATACATTGTATTATCAATAATTTTGGAGTTTTGACAATGTATTCAGTATTAAATTGTATATCAGTGAGAATTTAATTTGTATTTCTCTTACTGTGAGTGAGATTGCTTTTATATGTTTAAAATCATTTTATTTCTTTTCCTATGAACTATTTGCTGGTTTTGCATTAGGTTATTATACTTTTATTTTATTTTAATTTTTTAAAAGAATTTATTTATTTATTCATGAAAATACACAGAGAGAAGGGAGAGAGAGAGAGAGAGGCAGAAACACAGGCAGAGGGAGAAGCAGGCTCCATGCAGGGAGCCCGACGTGGGACTCAATCCTGGGTCTCCAGGATCATGCCCTGGGCTGAAGGTGGCGCTAAACCGCTGAGCCACCGGGGCTGCCCAGGTTATTATACTTTTATACAATTTATATAAGCTTTTTATACATTATATAAATTAGCAACTTGTCTATGAAATGAATTACAAAGTTTCCCAGTCTGTCATCTCTCTTATTTTGGTAATTATGTGTTTTGCAATACAGAAATTGGTTTTGATTTTAATATTATGAAGTTATGAATCCTTATATTATGACTTCTGGAGTTTGTGCCATATTTTAGGAAGGACTTTTCTCACTCCCATATTATTTTTTTAATGCTCTCATTATTTCTTCTAGTAATGTTGTGCTTTTATTTGTATATTTTTAATTCATCTAGAATTTATTTTGGTGCATTTGTTGGGTACTGTTCCAATGCCATTTTTCCCTTACTGAGCAAATGTCATTTGTGTTTATTCCTACAGTATAACTTGAATCAAAATATTGCTCCAAATATCCAAATGAAATCAATATTGATTGAATTCCTTCTATGTGCAAAGGCATAATTTCATGTTTTCTTTTTAATTTTCCTTTTGTTTTAAATATTTATTTATTTATTTATTTATTTATTTATTTATTTGAGAGAGAGAGAGAGAGAGAGTGGGGGGGAGGGGTGCCCAGGCAGAGGGAGAAGCAGACTCCCCAGTAAACAGGGAGCCTGAGGCCAGCTCAATCCCAGGGTGGAAGGCAGATGCTTAACCAACTGAGACACCCAGGTGCCCCTTTAATTTTCCCTTTTAAGAAGAAAGAAGATAGAATTTTAAGTTCCGAGATCCAGAAGCTTCTTTTAGTAGAGAAAACAAACAAAAAAATCTTCATTCAACAATGTAAGTCTCTTGCTATCAGTATGAACTGATTATAATCCTATTAAGTGAGACAACAAGCTAGTTCAAGCTACATGCAAAGAAAGTACAAATGATTCTTTGTAGGTATGAGACCTCCTCTATAACCAGGGCAGGGAAATTAAATAGATAACAAGAGAGATCTTACAAACCACAATATCTATGAACATGAGTTGCTGCTTTATAAAAACAGTGGTAAACATTCACTTGAAATAATGCTTATGGGGATCCCTGGGTGGCGCAGCGGTTTGGCGCCTGCCTTTGGCCCAGGGCGTGATCCTGGAGACCCGGGATCGAATCCCATGTCGGGCTCCCGGTGCATGGAGCCTGCTTCTCCCTCTGCCTGTGTCTCTGCCTCTCTCTCTCTCTCGCTCTCTGTGACTATCATAAATAAATAAAAATTAAAAAAAAAAAAATAATGCTTATGGCCTCAAAATGGACCAGTATTAAGAGATTCTAAAATAAGGCATTGTCTTTCTTTTTTTTAATTCCAGTGTAAGTTAACATATAGTTAACTTATTAGTTTCAGATATACAGTATAGTGATCCAATAGTTCCATACATTACTGAGTGTTCATCAAGACAGTGTACTCCTAATCCCCATCACCTATTTATTTTTTTTAATTTATTTTTTTTAAATTTTTATTTATTTATGATAGTCACACAGAGAGAGAGAGAGGCAGAGTCACAGGCAGAGGGAGAAGCAGGCTCCATGCACCGGGAGCCCGACATGGGATTCAATCCCGGGTCTCCAGGATTGTGCCCTGGGCCAAAGGCAGGCGCTAAACCGCTGCGCCACCCAGGGATCCCCCCATCACCTATTTAATACATCCCCCCACCCACTTCCTCTCTGGTAACCATCTATTTGTTCTCTATAGTTAAGAAACTGTTTTTTGGTTTGTCTCTCTCCTTTTTTTTTTTTTAACTTTTGTTCATTTGTTTTATCTCTTGAATTCCCATATATCAGTGAAATCATATGGTATTTGTCTTTCTCTAACTGGCTTATTTTGCTTAGCATGATATACTCTAGCTCCATCATGTTGTTGCAAATGGCAACATTTCCTTCTTTTTTATGGCTGGATAATATTCCATTATATATTAATATATAATGGAATATTATCCATTGTAATATATATATGTGTATATATATACTACAGTTATGTGTATATATATATATATATACACTGTCTGACTTTGGAAACATAGTTAGGATCCATACCCTGGGAAAGGCTCTACTAATACTCTAGATGCATGTGTGTGCTTATGTGTGTGTGATTAATTCACATAGCATGTTAAAGAAATATTTCTGATGGGGAAAGGAACAGGAATAAAAGAGCTAGTGGATATGAGTCACTGGAAGGGGAAAGAACAGAATACAATTAGCAAATATAGGGCTATGTACTCTTTTTAAAATTCAATTTTATTTAAATTCAATTAATTAATATATAGTATATTATTAGTTTCAGAGGAGAGTTCATTGATTGATCAGTTGCATCTAACATTCAGTGCTCATTACATCACATGTCCTCCTTAATGCCCACCAACTCGTTACCCCATCCCCCAACATCCTTTTCCTCCAGCAACCTCTTTTCCTCTATAGTTAAGAGTCTCTTATGATTGGTCTCCCTCTCTGATTTCATCTTGTTCTATTTTTCCTCCCTTCCCTTATGATCTTCTATTTTGTTTCTTAAAGTCCACATATGAATGAAATCATATGATAATTATCTCTCTATGATTGACTTATTTCACTTAGCATAATACCCTCTAGTTCCATCCACATCATGGCAAATGGAAAAATTTAATTCTTTTTGATGGCTGAGTAATATTCCATTGTGTATATATACCATATCTTTAGCCATTTGTCTGTCAGTGAACAGCTGTCCTTTTTCCACAGTTTGGCTAGTGTAGATATTTCTGCTATACATTGTGGTGCATGTGCCCCTTTGAATCACTATGTTTGTGTCCTTTGGATAAATACCTAGTAGTATAATTGCTGAGTCATAGGGTAGTTCTATTTTCAACTTTTTAAAAAAGATTTTATTTATTTAATTCGTGAGAGACACAGAGAGAGGGAGAGAGTCCTACTGACAGTGTAAGAGCGTTCTCCTTTCTCTGCTTTCCTGATTTGTTACATCTATCCTTTCCTGACTTGTTAATTTTAATTCTAGCCATTTTGAGGTAGTATCTCACTGTTATTTTGATTTTGATGCCAAGTGATGTTAAGCATTTTTTCATGTGTCTGTTAATCATTTGAATGTCCTTTTTGGAGAAATGTCTGTTCATGTCTTCTGCCCATTTCTTGACTGGATTTTTTGTTCTTTGGGTGTTGAATTTGATATGTTCTTTATAGGTTTTAGATACTAGCCCTTTATCTGATAAGACCTTTGCAAATATCTTCTTTTTTTTTTTTTAAGATTTTATTTATTCATGAGAGACACAGAGAGACAGGCAGAGACACAGGCAGAGGGAGAAGCAGGCTCCATGCAGGGAGCCCGACATGGGACTCTATCTTGGGTCTCCAGGATCAGGCCCTGGGCCAAAAGCAGTGCTAAACCACCGAGCCACCCAGGCTGCCCGCAAATATCTTCTCTTATCTGTAGGTTGTCTTTTGGTTTTCTTAACTGTTTCCTTTGCTGTGCAAAAGCTTTTTATCTTGGTAAAGTACCAGTAATTCATTTTTTGCTTTTGTTTCCCTTGCTTTTGGAAATGTGCCTAGGTTGCTGCAGCCAAGGCCATAGAAGTTGCTGCCTGTGTTCTCCTCTAGGATTTTGATGGATTCCTGTCTCACATTTAGGTCTTTCATCCATTTTGAGATTATTTTTGTGTATGATGTAAGAAAATGGTCCAGTTTCATTCCTATGCATGTGGCTATCCAATTTTCCCAACATCATTTATAGAAGAGACTATCTTTTTTCCATTGAATATTTTTTGTTTCATCAGAGATTGATTGACCATAGTGTTGAGGGTCCATTTTGGGGTTCTCTATTTTGTTCCATTGATCTGTGTCTGTTTTTGTGCCAGTACCATACTGTCTTTTTTTTTTTTTTTTTTTTTACCATACTGTCTTGATGATGACAGCTCTATAATATAGCTTGAAGTCTGGAGTTGTGATGCTACAACCTTTGGTTTTCTTTTTCAACATTCCTTTGGCTATTTGGGGTCTTTTCTGGTTGCATACAAATTTTAGGATTGTTTGTTCCAGCTCTGTGAGAAATGTTGATGATATTTTGATCGGGATTGCATTAAATGTGATACCTACTCTTTTAAAGAGAGTGAATAGGAAAGGGAGGCATCTGAGAAGTTTGATACTTATCTATAGTGGGTTGAATGGTGTTCCTCCCCCACCCCCACAGCCCCCAAATTCATATCCATCCAGAATCCCAGAATCCAAAGACCTTATTTGGAAAAAGGGTCTTTGCAGATGTAATTAGTCAAGTTGAGGTCATAGTGAATTAATCTGGGCCCTAAATCCAAAGACTGATGTCCTTCCTTATAAGAAGAGGAGAGAATACACAGATTCAGAGGGAAGATCACGTGAAGACAAAGGCAGATATTAGAGTGATGTTCCTACAAGCCAAGAAATACCAAGGATTGCCAGGAACCACCAGAAGCTGGAAGAGGCAAGGAAGAGTCCTGTGTTAGAGACTTCAGAAAGAGTGTAGCCTTGCCAACACCTTGATTTTATACTGCTAGCCTCTCAAATTGTGAGAGAATAGATTTCCCCTGTTTTAAGCCACCCAGTTTGTGGTAATTTTTTACAACAGCCTTAGGAATTGAACACACCACCCTTTTGGAACTTAATAGACCACCCTAAACAGAAGTTTTTCTTCTCTGTGTCCCATCTGTCGTTTTTCAAAGTATGCTTTAAATGAAAATATTCTCTTAAGGTGGATCTTTGAGTATTCCGTTTTACCCGACTATGCTGTGACCTGACACTCACTAGCTATATGCCTCTTGCAATTTTTTTATCTGTAAAATGCAAAGAAGAATACTTGTTTCCTTCATAGAGTTGTTATTTTTAAAAGATGTGCAAAGTACTATTTATACTATAAAATAATAAATGTACACTTGGTTATTATTATTGCAACTTTCTAAATAGTAAGTCCAAATAGTCACCAGCCCAGACTTTTATTTTTATGAGCCTAATTTAACCCACAACAATATTCCTAATAAAAAATTATCTCTTCTGATTTCCCTATATAAATTATCTTCCTTGAGAAAATTCTCAAAATCTTCCTTTCCAAAGATGATTTATTAATAATAACTTTCCTTAGTCATTGAACATTTCGTTTCCTCTTATCTTAAATCATGGGTGTCAATGAAGATATGCAACTTATGTATTCATTATTGTAAATATTACTAAATGTCCATATGCCAGGCACTGTGCTTGGCAGTTGAGACTGGGTGTTCAAAAGCAAGATAACAAAGCAGGTTAAGGGATAGGGAGTAGGCTCTGAGGTGGGTGACCTCTGAGAAGGTGATATTTGAGCCAATACCTAAAGAACAAGAGGAGCAGCCATGTAAAGATCTGGGGATAGAGCCTTCCAGGCAAAGAAGAGCACTGAGTGCCCAGTACACAGGATATTTGAGTGTTTTAAGATCAGAACACTACTAAATCAGTAGTATCTGATTTAATTTGTAAAAGATTGCTTTGGCTGCTGTGAGAACTGATCTCAAGTTGTAAAAGTAAAGGCAGGCAGGCCCAATAGGAGGTTTCTGAGGATAATATGATGGTGGCTTAGACAAAAATGACCTTGGGGTACTGGTGTGGACAGACCCGGACACATCTGAAGGGACAAGCAGCACACCTCACGGATGGGTAAGATATTTGGCTGAGGGGAAAAAGAAAAGAGCTCAGATAACCTGACTCTTTTCACCATAAACAGCTCTGATTGAAAGCAGTCCCACTAGTGCACCAAATTCTATAAATTACTGTTCACATATCTCTCTCCCACTGGAGTAAATCTGCATTTTCTACTGGAAGAAAAACAAATGTAGCTGAGCTCAGTTGTCCATTTTGGTTGCTCAGAAGACAACTTTCTTTAAAGGTACACACACAAAAAATAAATTTTCTAGGAGCCCCTGCTCTTTTTAGGGCCATGAATATCTTTGCCTCTATTTAAATCTGCTAAGGAAGGCTAAGGGCATTGATCTTTCCCCTGATTCTGGTATAGGTTAAGAGAATTTGGGCTATTAGGTTTTTCTATGTCTGTCATCTGAGAAATGGGGATATCAGTGCCCACTCTGCAGAGGTTTTCTGACAATTAAATAGAATAACACATAGTCTGGCAACTAGCTTCAACTAGCTTTAACTTTAGTAAAAAGTAACAATGGTAGTGATGATGATCAGTGTGTCAGGAGATTAGAGGTGTGAAATTGATCTGATTCCCACCAGCTTGGGATCATCCAATTCCATCTAAGTCTCTCCATTATAGGGACACCTGGGTGGCTCAACAGTTGAGCGTCTGCCTTTGGCTCAGGGCATCATCCTGGGGTTCGGGATCAAGTCCTACATTGGGCTCCTTGCAGAGAGCCTGCTTCTCCCTCTGCCTATGTTTCTGCCTCTCTCTCTCTCTCTCTCTCTCTCTCTCTGTCGCTCATGAATAAATAAATAAAATCTTAAAAAAATAATAAGTCTCTCCATTACCAAAAACTCTTATTATAACTCGAACCTGCATCTTCACATAAAGGAATATCCTGCAATTTGTAAAGCAGTATTGGTTCTTCCACAGTATCAGTTCAGGCTGACCAGGTAACCTCTTGGTGTTACTGTATTACTTATTCCTAGTTCTTTTATGGGTATAGGAATAATTTTTTGAAACAGAAGCAAGAACAAAAGTTTCTGATAAAATAATGAGCCTTTCTTATTTTGAGCTTTCCTTTGATGCTTGCCACCTACCTCCCATTACGGCTCTTTGTCCACCATTTAAAAGGCCAGTGTTCTCAATTTGTGCCCAGCTGGAAAGAGACCATTGAGCTGAAGAGTGCAAAGAAGCTAAGAAATCACACTGAGATGATATTTTCCTTTTTGAGACACTTCAACAATCATAACAGAGAATGTCTTATGAGCTGACCATCAGTTTTAAATATGAAAAATACTTCCTGGCTTAGGGGCAGTCATTATGCCCTTATATTTTATATGTCACTGACAAAGCAAATGGGAGGTTTGTCTTATATAAATAACATACCTAACAAAAGGAGCAAAAGAGATAGATAAAAATGACTGCTTCCTAAATGCTGATCTGTACCGAGTCCAGCACATTTGGCAAAAGGGCTGCATGCTTGATCACCCCTCTCCATTTCAGTCTATTTTCTCGTAATGCATCACTATTTTTGTATGATTTTGATACCTTCTTTCATGTTTTTAATTGCTTTAAGCACACTTAATTTGCAGTTTCTACCAGGTTGTTCTATCTTCTGAAATTCTCAGAGCTCTACATTTGCTCTCTTTTTTGTCTACTCCTCTCACTCATGGTTCCTAGTTTTGTAACATGTGGATATATCTTCAGTAGAGTTTGCTCTGTGAAAATCCCAGCTGACCCTCCAGGATATTTTTGGGTTTGCTCCTGCCAGAGGCCACGGCTATGTTACTAGCCTGAGACCAAGTTTGATTTTAATTTTTCTGCCTACAGGTCTCTGAACTTGGTGAATAGTAAAGATAATTCCTCAAACCTGTAAGGCATAGTCACACATTCTCAGGGGAGACTTTTTCCCACCCATGGGCCAGAAGATGTCAAGCATCCTTGGAACAACAGCTGAGTTTTTTCTCCCCTAGGCTATCTTCTTAAGGATCCTAGTTTTGCATGGGGATATCCAACTTCCTAACTTGCATGGGCCCCTGTCCCCACATGAGTGTTAAAAGCCATTTGCTACCATCACTGAGACTGAGCTGTACTCCTCAAGGCAGATACATGTTCCATGGCTTACCGCTCTCATTTCAATTCCTTATTTGTACCTAGCATTTGGGAGTTCTGTACTTGCAAGTTTAGCCATTTATTTAAAAGAGCACGTGTTCTACTGTATTTGGAATATCTTAACATTTTTGATGAAAGGAACATTTCTGTTCTACCATATGGCTGGAAATGGAAATATCAGTTTATTTTTCATACTGTACCCAGAGAGAACTTTTCATATGACATACAGATCTGAACTTGTTATCAGTATTACTTAAAACACTATAGTGGCTTCCTAGTGATTTTAGGATGGAAACTAATCCATAATCTACAAGGCCCTGAATGAACTTTACCTATTTCCCCAACCTCATGTTGTACCATTTCCCTTCTCGTCTCTGTGTTCTCACAGAGGGTTCTTTCAGTTCCTAGAATGCACCTCACTCCTTCTTCCCATAGTAGCTTTGCTAGTTCTGTTCCCTATTTCTAGAATACTCTTATGTCTTCTCAGTTCCCTTATGCTTCAGACCTCAACATAATTGTGCAATGGCAGTCATCTAGGTAACTTTTCTCTGATATATGTGTATATTGGCTAAGATACCCTCTCCCTATCACACCTACCACAGTTGTGCCTTCACATTTATGTTTGAAATTATTTTTTTAAATATCTCTCTCACCTACTGAACTGCAAGCTCTGTGAAGGCAGGTGCCATGTCTATTCTTGTTTAACATTTTTATTAGTAAGAGTAACACTAACGGCTACATTGATGCTAACACAAAACATCCTCAGTAACTTAACTCAATAAATATTTATTCATACCATAGTCCAGGGCAGGTCATGCAACTCTTTTCAACTGGATCCCAGAGACCTAGGTTGCACCACCATCTTCAACATATTGCTATCCAGGTTACAGTGGAAGGGAAAGAGAATAAGGATAAAGTACAAGGTTTTTGTGAGTTAGGCAAGGCATGCCTCAATCCTACCCACATTCTTTTGGCCAGAACTCAGTCACAAGGCTCTATAGATTACCCAGGAAGAAGAAGAGAAAATGGTTATTAACAAGCACTCAAGTCTCTGCCACCCCATTGTATTTTTACAAAAGAGCAGCTCCTCATATTAGGAAGTTCTCAACAAGCACAGATTGAATGAATGAACAAATGTATAGATGGATGGATGGAGAATGGATGGATGGTTTTGTTATCATGGATTCAGGTAGTCTATAAATTCTTTGAGTATAGACACCATATCTGTATTGCCCATCATGAGAGAGAAGTTTTGGGTACATAGTGAAGCTCACCCAAGAATAAATGATCACCACTACTTGAAAGATTCCGGGGAGGAGACAGACTGCTAGTAGATCATCAAAGAAAGATATGGAATGAGATTGGAAAAGCAATTTAAGAAGTGAAGTTGTAAAGGTGTGGAGTGGTTAAGGGAAACAAATAGAAGACATGATGAAGAAATGTTAGTATGTGCATAGTTAAGAGTAACAAGGAAAAGAATCAATGGAGAATGGGGAAACTAAAAGGGATAATGCTTCCCCTGGCTAGTGTAGCAAAACACTGTGTCTGCTAAATCCCAGACTCCATCATTTTCTCTTTTGATGAATTATAGACTTACATCTAGGAATAACGATGCCTCTTTAGTGAAATAGCACCTTTTCCCCTCCCATTTTGACCCTTAGTGTTTAAAATAAGTAAAATGTACCCAGGAAGTATGTATTTGGGTGGACCAGAAGTTAGTACTACAGGAGGCATTTTGCCCCTGACCATTTAGAATGGTAAACCACACTAGTTCCAGCCCCAGCTGTCAGGCCAGGATTTCTCCCTAGCCCTTCTTCCAATCAATACATAAAGCTGCCTGGTGCCATCGGGAGGGAGCTGTATTTTAAAAAAATGAATGAAGTAGAACAGCCAAAATCTTTCCATTCTTTATGCTCTTCTCTGCAGCTTTCTGCCCACGGAGGGACCACTATAAGAGCTGCAGATGAGCAGCATGAGGGTGCCACCCTCTCCTGCCCCGAGAAAGGGTCAGGGTTACGAAAGTAGCCAGCCCTACATCACGGGCTTCTGAAATGCACTGTCGGAGTTAGTGACAGGGGAGCTGCTCTACCTCTGGGGCTACAGCAGTGCAGTGAGCTTTAGTGGATCAATACTTTAGTCTTGTCATGCTAATTGCTCATTGGTTGACATTCATGATCCTTCCTTGCTCCCTCCCTATGTAAACTCTTTACAGCTGGAACAGCGAGATGCAAAAATCCTGAACCTTCAAAGCCAGCTCCTGCAGAAGAGAGAGGGCCTGGCAGCTGAGGTATGGTGCTCCTCATTTTTTGCCCCCCTTTAAAAAGCTTCATGTGTGTCTGCATGTGGTCGTGTGATAGGGAGGCACACGAAGAAATGCCTGGGGTAACTCTCTGCAACACATAAATGATACTACCTTTTCAGAACAAAACAATATCTCCTCCCCTTCCATTCCTCCCCCTCCCCCTCCCCTAAAAAACCCCAGAAAAAAGAAAAATACCCACCCCTTCTATGAGTTTGGTTGCAAACCTTCTTCTGCTTTGGCAAATGTGTCACCCTCCACCAGCTCACAATGAACATATACCTACACTATCCTCTTTGCTCCCAGACTAGGGCATGTCAGACTGAGCTGCCATGCATGTGCGCTTGTGCATGTGTGTGTGTGTTTGTATGTGTGATCACGCCTACCATATTGGCTTCCTGTCCCTGGGACATCAGCTTTTCTAGCTGGCTGAGCCTGTCCCCACAACCACTGTTGCCACTGAGACCACCCCAACTCCTACCCTATAAGCTTCAGGCCTGTGCTATGCAGGGTTTTGTTAAGCCGTTTAGTATTAATTGATTTTTTTTTCCATTTTTTTCTTTCTTTCCCTGGGCGGGTCAATAGCTGGATGCTTCAGGAGCAGAGGATCTATCAACTGCAGACCAAACATAGGGAGACGCAGGCAGACCTGGAACAGAAACCCAGCCAGCTCCAGCCGCTCCGAAGAATACGTGGTGGCCACAGTCGGCAGCAGGAAGCATGAGGCAGGAAATGACCCAATCCTTGAGGGCTGGTAAGTTTCCTCACTTTTGGGAAGTGAGGCAAATGATAACCAAGTCTTTCTTTCCTTACTCAAAAGAGGCAGCAGCATTTTTGCTGATTTCAGTTAACAAACTAAAGATCAAAATTGGGATGCCCCCCCCCCAAAAAAAACTGGGAGGATTGGAGGGGTTGTGGGAGAGTTTGCGGGTTAGATGAGGGCTAACCAAACTCCGGTCCTAAGGTGAGCCACTGTAGCCAAGCAGATGTCCTGGGTATCGATCCCTGCCTCCTGATATTGATTTCCTCTTGGGGCCAAGGATGGGGTGGACCTACAGAGGACAAGAGGAGAACCGACACCCTCCCAGAGGGCCAGGCAGCCCTAATCGGTGATAACAGTGTTAAGTGGTCAGCCTGGAGATGAGGTTTGCACAGATCTATTGATCTGCACTCCCCTGGGATATAAATCCTTCTGAATTTGCTTCCATGATATAAATATTTATAATTAAAATAGCCTAGGAGCCTCTTTCAGGCACAGGGAGAGTGGCCCATCCCAGGGTAGGTGTGGTATCAGTCTCTGCCATCTCCGCTCTGTATGCTCTTCCCACTCTCGAATCTGTTTATTCATCTCTGCTTTCTCTTCTGAACCCTATTTTGCTCACCCTCTGAGTGACAGGCACAATGTTTCAGACTATCAGAAGCCAGGAAAAATCTATTCTTTCTGAATGCAGCCTCCAGCTGAGGAGGGAGTACTGCTCCCCCCCAGCCAATGCTACACAGTTTCATGTGCATTCAGGAGCCTGGACTCAGAAAGGAATGGGCTGTTTTGGGGGGAGTAAGGGAAAGACTACTTTAGTTGTTTCTTTGTTCTTGCTTTCATTGGGGCATCCGATTGGATCCAGTAACAAACAGCCTTATGGTACAAATGTATTAACCAGTGCCAAGACCCTGTGTTGGCTCACTTGCGGTTAAATCTAGAAAAATCTGAAGGGCCTCAACACTCCTGTGTCTCAGCACCTCATGAATCTAAGCTCATATGAAGTGAACAGAGCATCCCTTACTCAAGAAAATGGAAAAAAGAAAGGATGCTAAGGACTGATTTGGAGGCAGAGCCCTTGAAGCCAGCTGGAAAGACTAAGACCATTGACCAAAGCTTTGTCCACTGCAAGAACAATCTTATAAAGGATTGAAACCATTCAACTTTAATTTTTTAAAATTTGGGTGGTATAGAGAATTTTTGAAGTCATTGACTGTGCTTCCTGAACTTACCATGGGCTTTAGTGTCCAGGATACAAATCTGTTCACCCTGAATTCATCATTTGCTTTGATATCCAGGATATAATCTTTTCAGTTTTGGAATTTCTGATTCTTTCTATAAGGCATCTGCCTTGCTTCAGTGCTTATATCTTGAACTGTGTGTCTTTGTGTGTTTGGCCTCAGCAGGTTTCATTAATTTGTAATTGATGCCTACAAAACTGTTTAAGGACTTCTGGATCTTATTCTTGTTGAGGAGGTGTGTTGGTGGGTGTGCATGCGCTGTGTAGGATGTGGGGAGAATTCATTGGGTTTTACTTCTCTGCATTTCAGAATGGTTAGTCACTTCAGTCCCATCTGTGTGAGTTAATAAATATATGTCTGTGTATCTCTGTGCAGGTGTCTGTACTTGGGAAACAATGGCCATAAGCAGGTTAGAGTGGTGCCCCATATTTCTTTTGCATTTGCATTAACTCTGTCTTTCCCAGATGCATATTAAGCTTTGCTCTCTATTTTTCCTTTTTATTCAGGGATGGTAGTTTCAGAACTCAAATCTAGCTCATTTGTCTCTTTTAGCAAATGATTGAGGGTTAGGGACTATTCCAATTGGCAGTCAGGGGTCCGTATTTTGGACTCCATTTGGCTTAGATAATTTATACAGAATAAAAGTCTAACAGGTATAATCACAACAGCCTTGACTTGAGAATGTTTCTAAGCATTCTTGAGGTTGAAAAATACTTCAAGCTAAAAATGGAAGAATGTTCTGGTTAGTAACTTGTATGCCTCTGTGGTAATAGAAAGAATTGGAATGCAGTTCTCTTTGTTTGATTTATATGGCGATACTCAGAATGTGAAAGGTGTATTTTACTGTAGAAATAAACTTTCAACACTGACCTAGAGAATAGAAGACTCAGGCCAGTACTTAAACCCTTCTCTGCTAGGTTATAATGAAAAGCATAATTAATAAGAATAGAATTTTTTAGGAAGAAAAATCCTGAGATTATTATCTTTCTCCCATTGTTTGCAATATTTGTCAACATCTGCTTGCATGATTCCTGTGAAGAACAAGCTTATTTGGGGAAAGTGATCTAAATTTTAGAATTGAATGCACTCCACTAATTAAATGTGTTTTCTTGTCATCTAAGGGCCACTAAATCTAAACAGCACATGCATAAATTCATTGCTGTCTTGTGTTCCTACAGGTCATATTTGAAAGCTTGTTACCAGCCATAGGGAAATGATTATTATGGTATAATCCAGTGGCTTAGGATAGTAAGCTTCAGTGTCTTCAATCTTTTAAGAATTTAATTCCTATGTTATAGATACATGTCATATGATACATCTGCCTTTTATATTTTATACATATAGATATATTTTTCAATCCACTTGCCTAAAAGTTTCTATATTCAATGTATTTCTAATGCAAGGATAGAAACATTTCACTGTTATTTCTGTATTTATAACATAAAATATAATATTTCACTATTATTTCTATATACAAATATATGTATTATGTTTCAAGCCTTTGTGAGCATCTTGACATACTCATTTGACCCTTAGAGCAAGCTTGTAAGTTAGAACAGAGTCATTACCACCATTTTACCAATAATAAACATGCACAACTCAGATATTGGTATCAGATTTGGGCCAATGACCTAAGGGTATAAACCCCTGGTCAAGTGCTTTTGCCTAAGTTACCAACTGCCTCCATTAATATTTGATAAAATTTTAGCATGTTCTATATTTCTACCACCTCTCACTACCATTGAAATGCATATAAGGCAAATGTTGGTTGATCTTACATGATCATTAGTATTCTGCTCATGCAAGAAAAGGTAGCAGGGCAGCCCGGGTGACTCAGTGGTTTAGTGCTGCCTTCAGCCCAGGGTGTGATCCTGGACACCCGGGATCAAGTCCCACATTGGGCTCCCTGCATGGAGCCTGCTTCTCCCTCTGCCTGTGTCTCTGCCTTTCTCTCTCTCTCTCTCTGTGTCTCTCATGAATAAATGAATAAAATCTTAAAAAAAAAAGAAAAGAAAAGGTAACAAATAAGTATTTCAGGCATCTTTCTTTGGTCTTTATCACAGCACAACTGGCTACAGAGTCTGACACCATGACAGACCTTTCTTGTTAGACTCAGTAATTCTGTGAGTTATTAATATGCCTGATCAATAGTTTTGCTCCCCAGGAACATGTCCCTGTGAAAACACAGTGAGTAGATATTACTCACTAGAGTTCACAGAACTGACATACACCTATTTAGTCTTCATACCACCAACATTTGCTTTTAAAGAAACATATGTATAATTTGAAAGATCAAGATAAAGTGCTTAAAGTCAACCATAATATTTTTCTCTTCCTGGAATAACTACTGTCCCTTTCCCCAACCTTCTTACTTATGCAGAGGTTCTTAATCTTTTCTGTATTGTGGACCCTATTTCCAGACTGTGATAGCCCTGAAGCCCATGCACCACTTCTCAGAATAATACCACTTCTCAGAATACTTTAAAATGAAAGAAAGTTTGTAGAATTATAAAGGAAACCAATTGAGATTGAGTTATCAGAAGATTAAAATCATTTAAACATTAAAATTAATTTCTGATATAATATGTGTACTTTTTATTAAAATGTTGATATATGGGATCCCTGGGTGGTGCAGTGGTTTGGCGCCTGCCTTTGGCCCAGGGCATGATCCTGGAGACCCGGGATCGAATTCCACGTCGGGCTCCCGGTGCATGGAGCCTGCTTCTCCCTCTGCCTATGTCTCTGCCTCTCTCTCTCTCTCTCTCTGTGACTATCATAAATAAATAAAATAATTAATTTAAAAAAATAAAATAAAAAAATAAATAAAATGTTGATATAGCCCAGTGGTAGATCTATTACTGTAATTTTGGGATGAATAAGGTCCAGTGGTGGATCTATTGCTGTAGTTTTAAGTTAGTGATGAACATTAGGGATATTTTGAAATTACCTACAATATGTGATATGGATGTGATATGAAAATAGCTGTGATTTCTATTGGTGACATTGTCACTGGTATCATTAGTATTACTGTGGTTTGTTTCCTACAGTTACAATTGAAGGAAATGCAAAATGTGGTTCAATATTAGTGAAATTAAAGGTGTGATTTTTTTTTTTTGGTCCCATCAAGTTTACAGACCCACTGGACTCTATCCATGGATTTATTAGGAATCAGTGGATGCCAGGTTAAGAACCTCTACTTCCTACTCATTTTTCAAAACTCAACTGAAGCATCATCTCTTCTAAACAATTTTACCAGCCTTCCCCCAGGAGGAATAAACTGCCACTTTTCTGTGCTTTGAGAGCACCCACAACCTGTCTAAGTAACACTTAGCACACCACAGGATTCACATCAATTTACTTGTCTGCCCCTCCTAAAGAATGTACAATCCTGAGGGCATGGCTCACCCATCACCTACCCACAAAGTGTGGCACATAGCAGGATTGCACTGGATACTAAAAAGAGGAGGAAGGAAAATTCAAAGACAAAGGAACTAGAAAATTAAAATAAATAGAAATATAAAGTCAATAATTTGAATGTTTGCTTGAGTCAGATATTCCATCCATGGCACCTTCATATCTCAGGCAATAAAGATGGACATGGGGACCCTGTTCTAGTGCAGCTTTCAATTTATAGCTTCCTAAAAAATAATAATCCTATATTAAGGCCAAATAATGATAATATCCTAGTTTCAGGCCCAGTTTTTAGGTTTTTGTTAGTATGGACAGAGGAAAGTCAGGATGAGCATGGAGATGGAAGGATTTCTTCACATCCTGAGATTTTAAGGCTTCCCCAGTCAAATTTAAAAAGCCAAGGAAAAAAAAATAAAATAAAAAGCCAAGGAACATGTTTTTGATTTTAAGGCACAAATACAAATGTGTAAATTCTCCCTAAAACTTGGTGTATTTGAAAATGATTGTGAACATTTCCTTGAAAACTAGAACATTAGTAAAAAAAAAAAAACCTCTTAAGTCCTCAACACAAATGCTTTGGGTAGAATAAGCATAGATGCTTATACATAGGGAGATATACTTTCAGACATGCACTCAACTTCTTAATATTAATGTCACATAAAAATCAGAATTTATTCATGCATATTGACATAATTTTGTATGCACCTCTTGCTTCCTAGTAATAAATACTTTCTATTTCTACCCAAATGAATGGATATTCACATATCAATGTGAGGCTGCATATTTCTTAGGTACAAGTTGATTTTTATCTACAATGGACTTGTTTATTACAGGAGTAAGAGGATAGAAATCAAAATGAAGGTAAAATTGGAAGACAATTTATAACCATTTTTATTGTCTAGTCTCCCATTCAATATTCTTGTGCATGAGTGCATGTTGAACCTGAGTCATTGGTTAACAGTTCAGTGGCTCTCAATACATCTCTATAGAATATCTTATTGTATTGAAATATACTAGCCAACCACAAATTTAGATTATAAAATTGAATCTTATTTAATACAAAGTACTAAGATCTTGTCTTGGATAAAGCTCATTTCACCCCATCATTTAATAAGACACTGATCTATGTGTATGTACTGCATGTATCCTGTAAGTGGTATCTTATCAGGGTCAGTGATGAGTATCTATGGAGCAAATACCTAAATATCCTGTGGACCTGATTCTTGTTTCAGTATTTACTTACCTTCACCCACTGAATCAGAAAGTTGAAAAGGCAGTTTTGAGTCCTCCATTTCTAAACAGAGTATTGGTGAAGCAAAGAAGAAAGATTGGATAATGACCATGGTGATAGATAGGGAGAAGTGGCTTGCATAGGAACTGTGGGTCAAAGAATTGATCTCAGAGCATCAATCCATATTTGAGCCTCCTCACCTTTTTTTTTTTTAAGATTTTATTTATTTATTCATGAGAGACAGAGAGAGAATGAGGCAGAGACACAGGCAGAGGGAGAAGCAGGCTCCATGCTGGAAGCCCAATGTGGGATTCCATCCCAGGTCTCCCGGATCAAGCCCTGGGCTGAAGGCGACACCAAACTGCTGAGCCACCTGGGATGCCCAACCTCCTCACCACATAGCCTTAATTGATATTCTTCTCACTAGGTCTCTAAAGGTCCATTGCTTATTGTATTTTTTTTTTTACCTGTTACATACCTGCTTCTCCATGATTTTATCATTCTTCCCTTTTGTTATTATTATTCTCATTCCTGCTCTCTTACTCTTTTGAAACATCTTATGTTTTTAGTTCACTGTTGCCCTGAATTTACTGATTTGGCATATAAGCCTTAAATTCTTCAGAAGAACATTCTACATAAATCAAAAAGGTGAGTAATATTTTTAGCAGGCAGGCAAATTAATCTAGATACACATAAGAAAATATATGCTAAGACTTATTCTGCAAATAAATATAGGCATTCATAGTTGATATGATTATGTTAGAGTTACAGCAATAATTTGATATTTATAACCACCTTTAGTTTATGCAATACGGTAGACAACTTTCCCAGACAGAAATGAAAATATGGTTCTGGAAGCACAATTCAAACCAGCAGAACAGGAAAGATAACTTAAATACTGTATTATACTTTATAACAAAAAAACTTATGTTTAAAAAAAAGGGGGACCTGGGCAAATAGATTGTTAACAGAATCATAGCTTGAAATAAAGCAATTTACTTAGAAATTTAACAATCAATAGAGATTATTTTCAATAATCCTTACTTTAAAGATTTGAATAATTATAAATATTTTCAAAACAGGAAAAAAGATGTTCTAAGTAATTATCAATTATTAAAATGTAACCTCTATGCCTAATAATATAATGACTCAAATGCAGAAAGAGAAGAACTGAAAGGATGTAGGGAATAATGGAGCCAAGAGCAGGAGGGAGCTTTAGGGATGGATAAAGGACAAATCATTCCAGACAAATGTGATCACTCCTTTAAATCGCATTATGAGATTAATGGATGAAGGGAATGCACTAGAAGTAATATATATGGATTTTACTAAAGCATTTGATACACTGCTCCATGAATTTCTGCTTGCAAAATTAATTCAAATTGGGTAGAATATGTGCATGGTCACAATTTTGAAAATTGGCTGAAGGACCATAAACAAGGAATAATGGCAAATGGTGGTCCCTCACATTTAGTTGGGAGACAGTGTCTGGTGCATCTCTGAAGACTGATGCCCACTTTGGTATAATATAACAACCTCATTAATGACGTAGAGAAGAGGGAGGAAATTACAGAATTCACAGATTTTTACATAGGAAGTATCACAAACCAAGACACAAGCAGAACACCACAAAGAATTAAAAGTAGAGAGTAAAGTTAAACAGAGGTAATACTTAACCTCTTTTCATGACTAAAAGAAGAACAAAGGATTGCTAAGAAAATCGTTATATACAATTTTTATTGTTAAAATACTGATTGGGGAAAGTGTACTTCCTGTCACTAAATCAGGTAGTTCTTTATTCAGTGAGAATCTGAAGTCTATTTTCC
This sequence comes from Canis lupus familiaris, assembly GCF_011100685.1. Taxonomy (NCBI): domain Eukaryota; kingdom Metazoa; phylum Chordata; class Mammalia; order Carnivora; family Canidae; genus Canis; species Canis lupus. Next base: position 78,565,676 of record NC_049226.1, on the reverse strand, counting down.
TATGTTCTCCAAATTTTAATTGATCTAAAGAATTCTTAGAAATGCTGAAGGGGCGGGGTGCCTGGGTGGTGCCATTGTTTAAGCTCTGCCCTTTGGTTTCAGCTCAGGTCATTATCTCAGGGTTGTGAGATCAAGCCCCTCAGTGGTCTCTGTGCTCAACAAGAAGTCTGCTTGAGAGTCTCTGTCTCTGCCCATCCCCCCAACTTACACACCTGCTCTCTTTCAAATAAATAAATAAAATCTTAAAAAAAAAAAAAGAAAGAACTGCTGAAGAGGCAAAAAAGATTTATAAAGAGAGAACTTAATTATGTTGACTTACATGCCTTAATATTGGGGCATTGGTAATGTTCCTAAATATGTGATAAGTACAGGGCAAATAATCACCTTGAAAAAACTTCAACTTATTATAGGAATCTTTCTGACACAAATGTCCCTAAGTACTATTTTGATAGCTGCCAGGACGAGCTTACTGTTGTTTCTGATGTTGGAATGAAAACCATACAAACGTCATTGTTTGCTGGTAGAATGAACTCTTAAAAAGTAAACTGGATAAAATTTGATTTTCGTTTTACAGAAAGCAGGGTCTTAATTATAATTAAAGCCCTTTTACATTCACCATTTTACCAAATCCTCTTGGCTACCCTAGGAGGAAGGTATTATCATCTCCAATTTACTGATGTGGAAACTGAGGCCCATAGAGGATATGTAAAGGCTACGCCGTTAACAAATAACAGAGTCAGTACCAAAGTCCCAATTTTATGAATAACTGGTCTTTCAAACTTTCCACCAAGAAGCAATTTCCCACGATTATGCCATGGAAGAGAGTATCTCAGAAACCACATACCAGGGTCTGACCTTGACTTTGACTGCTCATCCTGTAATAAATCAGATAATGTGATGGACCTAGCATGGACTCTGGGACATGAAAGGCACTCAATAAGGTTTAACTCTTTTTCACCCTGTTAACAGTTTCTTCATTCAGCAAGCAATTATCAAACACCCAGTGAAGGTGGGCACTGTCTAGCTGTGCACATCTTTGTCCATCTTCCTAGTCAACTTAATTCTGCCCCTGAAGCTCATGTTTCCCAAGTGAGACCAAAAGCGCCATGAGAAAAGACCCTGTATCTGTCCATTCACTGCAGTGTCCCCCACATCTGGCACATACTTAGGTAGACTTCCTTAGCTAGAGAGAAAACATCCTGCTTCACCCTCCAAAGTTCCCCTGAGCTTTGGCCAAGCTCATGTGCCTGCTTAGTTTTTTACATGCATGAAGCAAAATGGCCCATGACCTCCAGCACACACTAAAAGAAAAGTCCTGAGTAGGAGAATGAGGAAGCTAGACTATGAATGGGTTTGTCCAGTTGTTCTTATTTCTCTCCTGCCATATCACCTCTATGGCCTTGATAGCCACGTCTGACAAGATAACCACCATGCTAAAGCCCTTAGCTACTGGGACACCTTTTTGCTGAAGGGTGGGAGACAGATATTCTGCTTCTGCACCATTGTTCAGCCTCTCCACAGAAAGCTCCATCAAGGAGTAACAAGAGTCCACTGCTTTGTAGTTTCTGGACAATCTGCTTCCCTGCAAATTTGGAAGGAGAATAGAATATGGAAAGCCCAGATTATAGAAAACTTGGCTTTCACTTGGTGAATAGGTCATTTGTAAGACCATGTCAAGGAGCATGTAGCTTAGGTAGTTATGCACAATGTGGAAGTCCCCACGGCCACAGTAAGGACCTGAACAGAGCCACCTTGTCCCACCATGTATGTGCCTGTTACATCCGCATATCCACTCAATTACTGCTCTTAACCCAATTCTGCCTGGAAATGTATTACATCACAGGTATTTCCACATACAATTGAATTAGTTATATTATTTTCAGAAAGAATACCTTTGTCATTCCCAACCCTCTTCTTCCACATTGGGCTTATTGCAGTTGGGTGAATGCACCTGAAGTCTTCAGTGAGGTGTCAGGTATAATTTAGCACTGGGAGATGAATTATGGGATTGCCCTTTAGGAAAAGGCTGGGAGCTCAGCCCTGCCTGTCAAATAGGTCCCTGCCTTATAGCGAACTCTGCAGGTGAATGAATCAGTATTTGGCATATCAGCATTTCATAGAGCCTCCATGCTAATGTCTTTTTGAAATGAAACCGAGAAAGCTGTTAACCTCAGTTAGCCGAGTGTCCCCTCTGTGACCGGGATAAATCATCAATGTAGAGGCTGAGAACTCTGTTCTTACTGCTTTGGGGAATGAGAGCCAGGGCTGTGGAGAAGCCGATGGAAGGGGCTTCTGGATCTCAGAAAACTAAGTGAGGATTTTTATCTCCCTTAAAAAGAGAAATAAATATTATCTCTCCTTGTCTCCTGATATAGCTATTTTAAAAGGATTTTTGAGTAATTTGATTCAATTAGCATATCCTTACTTATCCTTTTTTTCTAAGCCTTTGTTCTCTTCTTCAGTGATGTCTTTCCAAAATATTTATACTTCATTATAGTATATATAAGTATCTGCATGTATAAATATATATGAATAATATATCACAAAACAATATATTATTCTATAATACATATATTAAATATATATATGACTCCTGGAATCTCTCACAACTGAAAACCTGGTCTTAACTGCCAGGGTAGCTATGGTCAGCTTACTATTCCCTACACTTCTGACTATTCTATACTACTTCTTGAATATTTTCCCAGAGTTCAGATTCGAACATCCATACAGAATCCCCACATCAACCCCCGTGAAGCTATTAGTTCTGCTTTTACATTTGAAGAAACTGGGGTGCAGAGAAGTTAAGGGAATTGCAAAGGTAGGGATCAAACCCAGAATTTCTGTCATCTGTTCCTCAGTTATTAACTACTTTGCCACCATCCGTGGCCAGATGCAGTGCCAGAATTCTTCCTTTTAACAAGCCAGTGCAAACAAAAGATTCCTGACCTAGGCTTACAGGCTCCTTTTCGCCCTAAATGGCTCTTGACACTGCTTCCTCCTCCAGCTGTTCCAAAGGAAAGGCTATTTGATTACTAAATGCATCTTCAGCCTTTGGTATTTACAATCAACTGTGCAATTGCTTTTATTAGTTCCAGGGCACATGTTATTCTCCTTTTCACTTTGCCCACCTGAGCTATATCTGAACTAAAAGAGAGCAAGGTGTCTGAAGTTAAGTAAGGCCCATGACTTTGAGTGTTCAAGAGAAGCATGGAGCAGGATACTAGAAGGATTCTCAATCAGCAGTAAAACAACACAGGTTAAGTGGACTGCAAGATTTTTAGAACACTGACAGATTCAAGATGAAATATACTCTCTAAAGAGAAATTTAAAAAAAATAATAATAAAAAAAAATAAAATTTCTTATATCCTAGGAAAATATTAAAAACATAAATTATAAACATGGCAATAGAGTGCCCACAACACTTACATGTTATGATTGGAAAAGAAGCTTTCTTGCTTGCCCCTACCAGGCTTTTGTGGGAGGGTGAAGGGATCAGAATGGGAAGGAAACTGGCTTGCATTGACAGAGTTCAATAATTGATGGAGTAGGAGAAATGAAAGTTTGAGGACCACCATAAGGTGCAACTGTGTCATTTTACTGCCAGATGTTCATAAAAACAACAACAATAGAAATAAAACCAACGAATCAGTTAAGTGGTAATTAGTAGTTTATTGTGCACACATCTGAAAGACAGTTTGTAGGGGATCCCTGGGTGGTTCAGCAGTTTGGCACCTACCTTCGGCCCAGGGCATGATTCTGGAGCCCTGGGATCGAGTCCCACATCGGGCTTCCTTCATGGAGCCTGCTTGTGTCTCTGCCTCTCTATCTTTGTGTCTCTCATGAATAAATAAAATCTTAAAAAAAAAAAATACAGTTTGTAAATCAGGAGCACTCAAACCAAAACATGGAATGAGGCTCAGAGATATATTGTTACAGAGCAACTTGTATAGTAGGAAGGCAGTGAGTCTTTGTTCTTTACAGTGATTAGTCACAATATTAGAATTTTCTTAAATGAAAGAGAACTGGTTAGTGATTACCTCATCAATTTGGGGGAACTTTTAAGTTTCACTTAAGATTTTCAGAGGCATAAACAAGAAGTGACCCAGGTCAAGTTACCTTTACTTGTCTTGCAAAATAAACTAAATTAAGCTTTGCTTGTATAACTAACTGGTTTTGTCTGTTCAGGGTATTTTCAAGTCTGTTGTCTGTGTTTCATTTTGACAGTTCCACCCTTTCAGTCATGCTCTCTGAGAGCAGTAGCATTATTCTAGGTTACCACTATTGATGTAGTTAGGTCAGGCCTAGGAGTCACAAATTTTGTTTCCATTGGAGGAGTTGCCAGGCTGGAGGGACTTGCAGTCTTCATCGTTTATGTGGTCATTGTTGATTTCATCCAGTTGCCTGATCCTTATAGATACCACTTGGTATTAATTACTTAAATACCAACAGGAATTTAAAATGCTCAAAAGTATACAACTCACTAGTGAGACTAATATGATGACTATAAGGAGAATAGCCAAGGATTGAAAAGTTCCCCAGAGCAGAGATTCCCAGGAGCCAAGGTTTAACCAACTAAACAGGCCCATGAAGGAGGTGTCACTTATTTGATGAAAAATTTTTATCTGATCTTTTAGATCCTTTAGATTTGGGGTAACAATGCCTGATTTGTCAACATAAAACAACATTTTTTTTCTCCAATTATAGCACATACACCTCCTTGTTGAGTAGTCCAGGTATCAGGGACTCTCCTATTTGGGAGTACCACTGAAAATAAACTATTTATTTTGGTTCCTACTGCTTGAAGAACAGTTAGGGTATCATTAAAGTTTTTCTCAATAGTTGCAGAAATATTAATAAGTGGTTTTTCTAATTCATTAACTCCCAATTGAGGAAAAAGCATTCTGACAAACATATGAAAACTAGAGCTTTTTTGAACAATAGGATTTGGAAACTCATAGGAAGCTTGAGTTACTTTATACACAAATCATTCTAAGTTTAAAAATCTAGCTAGCATGCAAAGAGTCATATTTAGTCCTCTGGGGTACAAGATTATTCCAAACCACGGTATCCAGACAATTTGAATGGGGAAACTTTGTATATCTTATTGCCACAGATGAATAACCCAATATTATTAAGAGAGTTAGGATGGTTCCCATGATCCATCAATTAGGTAGGCATCATGGTTATTCCTTGCCATATAAGTCTGAGCACATTCCCATCTTGAATGTCTATGGCTAAATTTGGATAGAGACAAAAAACATTCCTATGAATTTGGTTTAGCAGTCCATGTATCATATCATGGTTAATAAATGATTGATTTCTTTTTCAGTAGTACCCTAAATATTGGTCTATCCAATAAGAGAAACTGTTATTTGCTTTATATTATGGAATTATGGAAGCATTCCATTTACCTACTTATTTTTCATTGAATCAGTGTACAGGTTCAGTTATTTGCTTGACAATATAATTAAGGATAATATTATCATTATCTAATTTTAAATCTGTATCAATATATACCGACATCCACGCTCCTTCATCTCTATCAAATACAGAGTGAGTCCGGAACATTCCCCCAAATGAGGTCCAGTACCATTAAGATTTTCTTTCTTTCTTTCTTTCTTTCTTTCTTTCTTTCTTTCTTTCTTTCTTTCTTTCTTTCTTTCTTTCTTTCTTTCTTTCTTCTTTCTTTCTTCTTTCTTTCTTTCTTTCTTTCTTTTTTCTTTCTTTCTTTCTTTCTTTCTTTCTTTCTTTTTTTTTTTTTTTAGATTTTCTATACATAGTGACAGGTTACCAGCAATTAAGTTTACAGTGGTTATGAGCCAGCCCTTGGTCTCTATGGCTTCTTCCCAATGCCAGATTAATTGGCTGTAAGTATTAGTTGAGAAGTGCCTGGGTGACTCAATTGGTTAAGCATCTGCCTTTGGCTCGTCATGATCCTAGGGTCCTGGGATAGAGCCCTGCATCAGGCTCCCTTCTTGGCAAGGAGTCTGCTTCTCCCTCTCCCTTTTGCTTCTCCTGCTTGTGCACTCGCTCTCTCTCTCTCTCTCTCTGTCAAATAAATAAAATCTTTAAAAAAAAAAAAAGTTAGTTGAGTGGCCAAGAGAAGTATACCAGAACTTTTCATAAAGCCATTTTCCTGAATTAGTCAATCTAGGCATGGCTTGGGTGTCTTCCTGAGCATTTAAATGGCAAGTAACCTGGACACCTGGATGGTTTAGTCAGTTAAGCATCCGACTCTTGACTTTGGCTCAGGTCATGATCTCAGGATGTGAGATCCAGTCTCATCCTGGCTCTGTGCTGGACATGAAGGCTGCTTAGGATTCTCTCTCTCTGTCCTTTTCCCTCTGCCCCTCCCACTCCTCCACCACCACTCGTGTGCACCCTCTCTTATTTATTTATTTATTTTTAAAGATTTTATTTATTTATTCATAGACACACACACACACACACACACACACAGAGGCACAGACATAGGCAGAGGGAGAAGCAGGCTCCATGCAGGGAGCCTGACATGGGATTCGATCCCGGGTCTCCAGGATCACTGGAGTGAAGGTGGTGCTATACCGCTGAGCCACCTGGGGCTGCCCTGCACCCTCTCTTAAATAAAAAATGGCTAAATAACAAAAAATCATTTCTATTAGTAAAAGAAGTTATTTGCTGAATGGTGGACCTTAGTGAATGTTCAGTCTAGGTGAGGATAATCCCCAACATAAAGAGGAACATAAGTTTAAACATTTTGAGTTAGTTGGCAAGACACTAATCACACAACAATCATTATAAAATTAAGTCTTGAAAATAAATGGGGAATTCTGCATATCTTGTTAGATGATCTTGGGTAGAAGTTGTCTATATTGTGCTATCATCTGCTTCAGAGAAAGACTTTTTCTGGAAATCTTTAATTTTAAGTCATATTGACAAGTCCAAAAAACTGGGGGAGCTCTCTCTAAATGAGAGACATGGATCCGAAGTTCAATACTATAATTTAGCTGCTGTGTGAAAAGTGAAAAGAACCTATTAAAAGCCTTTCCATCAAGATTCAAGTACCATTTTTCACTGATGTACCTCCCAGAATACCCAGCGTCCAGGTTCCAATATATGAGGTACATACATCAAGCTATTCAAAATAAGTTTTGAGTATTGTATTAATGTTTTACAGCATCTGGTCATATCAGAATTTACAAGGCAAAATGTGCATGGAATTCTATCTTTAAAGGCATAGGTTACCCAGTGTGATTTAATAAGGTGTCAATTTATACCTACCAAAAAGTGTTGACCTTAAGTCATAAAAGTGAATGGTAACACTGTAGGCCATGGTAATCTTGTGGTTTTATTCAGTTTTGCCAATTTCAATTTCAGAATACCATTGGTTCATTCAACTTTCCCTGAAGACTGAGGATGATCAGGACAATGATAGTGCCACAATCTTTGAATAACCTTGTTTAATTGTTTTATAACCTTATTTGGAACTTCTCATAGTAGAAAACATTTTCTAATAATTTCGTTGCCACAGTAGTAGCATCAGCTTTTCAACAAGGGCAAGCTTCTACCCATCTAGAAAACAGACATACCATTACAAATATATATTGATAACCCATAGAAAGAGGCAGTTGAATGAAGTCCAGTTGTAAATGTTCAAATGGTCTGAATGGTAGGGGAGCAACCCCTGGAGCTACTTTAATAATTTTACCTGTGTTATGTGACTGAAAGGTTAAACAGTGACTATAAATCATGACAATTTAGGACCATCACTCCAATATTTTTACATAATTTGGGTCATTTTGTCAATTCCATGATGAGTAGTCATGTGAAGTGCTCACAAGAGTGGCAATTTGAGAGATTCAAAAAGCATCAGATGACAATTTGGAACTCAGAGTCTGTTGTTTTTAAATTTACATACTTCTTTGTGCTGTTTTTATTTTTCAGTGTTTGACACAATTTTGTATGTCACACAAGTTGTCATGAGTAGCAAATTTGGATCTATCTTACATAATTCATTTAAAGTACAGAGTTTGGGTACAACTCTGTAATTTCTTGAGTAGCAGCCCTAGCATGAACATCAGCCATAGCGTTTCTGATCGGCAGGTATGAGCCTCAATTTTGCTAATAACTATTTATGAAAATAGTAAGCAGAAGAATGGAACAACCTGAGCATACCATTTGAAATTTTATGGGCATACCATTTGAAATTAAAAATCTTGTTTCTCGAGCCCACCAAATGTAGAGACCATTCCAAAAACATACCTACTATCTGTGTAAATATTTGCAGTTTTCCCTTTTTTTTCACATGCTTGAGTGAGGGCAAATAATTCTGCTGGCTAGCAGAATTATCAGAGTTAAATTGACAAAGGATTCTTCTTTCTAATAAATCATATTGTGTAGTTACTGCATACCAAGGTTGATATTTCCCTTCAGAATTTTTGACATAAGAACCATTAATAATGAGTACAAAGTCTGGATTGACTAATTTAGAGTTTCTTGTAGATTTAATCTAGGAGTCAGATTTTGAGAGACCAAGTCAACACAGCTGTGACCTTCTCCTCAGGTATGGATACAGGGTAGTGGGATTTAAGGAGTTGCAGCAAAGAATGTGCAGATTTGAAGGAGACAAGAGTAGAACGTCATGTTACTCTACTGAGAATTGCTCAGTGCATTCAATGTTTAGCAAACTCTACAGCATGAGGAACTTACAGATTTAATATATTTCCTTGGACAAGTTTGAAAGATTCCACAATTTTAGAGGTTGCAACAACTACCTTTAAATAATTTGGCTATGCCCTGGCTACCATGTCCAACTGTAAGCCTTAATAAGCTATAGGTCTATTTTTTCCCCTATGTTCTTGTGTAAGGACTCCCAATACCTGCCTGTTACATTCATAAACTGTCAAAAGCTTGACCTAGTCAGGAAGCCCCCAGTGCAGGAGGATTTTATAAGGCTTGTTTGATTTCAATAAAGTCTTCCTCGTATTTTTTTTCCCAAGAACAGGTTTCTAAATAATATGTTTAGTTAGTTCATAGAGTAGAGAAGCCATAAGAAAAAAATAGAGACCCAAGATTAGCAATATCCTGCAAGTCCAAAGAATCTTCTAAGTTGTCTCTTAGTCTTAGGTCTGGGGTAATTTTGGCTGGTATTTATTCTTTCTGAAGGCAGAATGATTCCTTTTGCTGATAAATCAAGATCAAGGTAATATACTTTTTCATGTGAAAACTGAAATTTATCTCAAGGAGCCTTATGGCCCTTATAAGCTAGCTGTTGCAATAGATATTTTGAGTCAGTTTCTGAGTTCTCTCTGGATGAGGAGCAAAGAAGTAAGTCATGTACATATTTAATCAAGGTAGAATTTCTGGAAAGTTGTAGTGTATTTAAATTGTAATGTTGAACTTGTGGTAAATATGAAGGGGTCTCAGTAAATCTTTGAGTGAATATACTATCCAAGTATATTGTTGATTTTTCCAAGTGAAAGCTAACAAATACTAATTTTCCTTATCAACTGGGATACTAAAGAAGGCAAAACTTAGAGCTACAACTGCAAACCATTTACATTCAGTGGGAATGTTTGATAACAGAGTGTTTGGGTTGGGTACCACAGGAAATCTTGGAATATGGTTTTATTTATAGCCCTAGCATCTTGCACAAATCTCCATCCTTGGCCATGGGGCTGTTTTTATGGGTAGATAAGAGTGTAGATAGGACTAATAATTCCCTGATTTATTAAATCTTCTGTTATGGAGATGAGCCCTTGTATGGCTCCAGATTTTAAAGGGTTTGGGGGAAATTTGGAAGCAGTTTAGAAGGATGAATCTAAATTTTTTCATGTTTGTGACAAAATATATTTAAATAATCTCTTACTTGTTTCTATTTTTTTTATGATTACTGTAAAGAGTTTTATTTTTTAAAAAAAGAGTTTTATTTTTATTTTATTATTTTTTTATTTTTTAAAGATTTTATTTATTTATTCATGATAGACATAGAGAGAGAGAGGCAGAGACACAGGCAGAGGGACAAAGCAGGCTCCATGCCAGGAGCCCGATGTGGGACTCGATCCTGAGACTCCAGGATTGCGCCCTGGGCCAAAGGCAGGTGCTAAACCGCTGAGCCACCCAGGGATCCCCACTTTTGTTCTATTTCTAGTTATCATAGTTTCTTTTTCTTTTCTTTTTTTTCTTTTTTTTTTCTTTTTTTTAATTTTTTAAATTTTATTTATTTATGATAGGCACACAGTGAGAGAGAGAGAGAGGCAGAGACATAGGCAGAGGGAGAAGCAGGCTCCATGCACCGGGAGCCCGATGTGGGATTCGATCCCGGGTCTCCAGGATGGCGCCCTGGGCCAAAGGCAGGCGCTAAACCGCTGCGCCACCCAGGGATCCCTCTTTTCTTTTCTTTTCTTTTTTTTTTTTTTTTAATTGAAGTACAGTTGACACACAATGTTACATTAGTTTCAAGTATACATCATAGTGATTTGAAAGTCTATAGATTATGCTATGTTCACCACAAGTGTAGCTACCATCTGCCACCATACAACACTATTACAATTCCATGGATTGTATTCTTTATGCTGTATCTTTAATCCCTGTAACGTAATCATTCCAAAACTAGAAACCTATATCTCTTACTCCCCTTCACCCATTTTGCTCATCCCTCCAAAAACCCTCCCATCTGGCAGTCATCCGTTTATTCTCTGTATTTATGGGTCAGTTTCTACTTTTTGTTTGTTTATTCATTTGTTTTGTTTTTTAGATTCCACATATAAGTTAGATCATATGGTGTTTGACTTTCTCTATCTGACTATTTCACTTAGCATAATATCTTCTTGGCCTATCCGTGTTGTCACAAATGGCAAAAATCTCATTCTTTTTTATGGCTGAGTAATCTTCCATTTGTGTATATATAGCACTCATTTTTGCCTACTCATCTGTTGATGGACGCTGAATTGCTTCCATAACTTGGCTATTGTAAATAATGCAGTAGCATAGAGATGCATATATGCTACAATAGACATGGAAGTGTGTGTATATTTTCAAATTAGTATTTTTATTTTCTTTGGATAAATATCCAGTCGTGAAATCACTGCATTATATGATATTTCTATTTTTAATTTTTGAAGAATCTCCACACTATTTTCCTGATCTGAATGTTAATAGTTCAGCACTCTTAATTTTTCCTGTATCTGTGAAAGAAGAGGCCCATAGGATGTTAGGGAGTTTGAAGAGATACACAATATTTACATCATTATGGGATTTGTTAGCCTCTTCAGAATAATCAATTTGGGCTTGTAGAGCACATGTTTCAGGATCTATGGAGTCTGGAAATTCCAAGGTTATTTCTCCTGAGGCAAAAATTTATTTGGCCTCCTAATTTAGAAAGTAGATCTCAGGCAGCCCTGGTGGCCCAGTGGTTTAGCGCCGCCTTCAGCCTTCAGCCCAGGGTGTGATCCTGGAGACCTGGGATCGAGTCCCTCATTGGGCTCCCTGCATGGAACCTGCTTCTCCCTCTGCCTGTGTCTCTGCCTCTCTCTCTGAGTCTCACATGAATAAATGAATAAAATCTGTAAAAAGAAAAAAGAAAGAAAGAAAGAAAAAGAAAAAGAAAAAGAAAGCAGATCAATAGGAGCCATGTTACAAATAGAAAGGCAAGATTTTCAGAAAAGAGGCCAAGGGTAACAGTATGGGTTCTGATGAGGGAATCCTTTAATTTTGATTGGACACACCCACCACCAAAACATTTTTATTACTTCAGGGAAGTTCTCAATATATCATGGTGGGGTTTAAAGTCACTCTGGTATCTACTAGCACAGTACAGATTTCTCCATTTATTTAATGTTTTATTCCACCCTCATGATTTATAGGAATTACTAGGAGTAGCTTAGTGGGCAATTCCTCCAAGTCCTGTCAGTGTTGATAATTGTCTTGGAGATCTGATGGTTGAATGTTCCCTCTAGTTGGATAATTAGGTTGTTTGAAGTTACAGTCCCTTTTCCAATGTCCTTTCTGTTTGCAGTATTGACAGGTATCTTTGCCAACAGGAGCAAAATTAGCTCTAAAATTTGATTGAGGCCCCTATAGTTGCTATAATTGTAGGATCATGAGCTTATTTGCTTGATGACTTCCACGGTCTAAAAATTCTTTCAAAATATTCAGCAAGATGCTGGAGATCAGAAAGGGGAGTGATCTCCCATTCTAATTTATGCTTCTTTAATAAATCATTAAGCTCACAGCAAAGCCCATTAACAAAATGAGCAGACAAGGCAATATTAGCTTCAGAGTCCCTGAGACCAGAATGCTGTCTAAATATTTCTTCTAAGCAAATTGAAAGTCTGCAACTGATTCATCCCTTTTGTGTTTACAGGATTGTATTACAGGCCAATCAATTCTCACAGGAAAAACTTCCACATAGCTTCATGGAGCAATTAACCTAATTTTCTTTCTCTTTTTATTCCATCTTTTGAGATATGATTAGTGGGGTCCTCAAAGTCTGTAGAGGAGTCATTCCAATCTGCTGCATGGAGTCATCTTTGGGTATCTCCTGAACTTACCACCATGTGAACAAATTGGTACAAATCAGGGAGCCCAGGGTCATAAGTTCCAAAAAAGAATCCTAAATTTTTCTATAAATTTAGTTTGATCCCTTCTTTTGGTCTTGAAAACCCTTTATTATTTCCTTTCCTTCATATCAAAAAAGTTATGTTCAGACAGGAACTTCAAAGCCTTATCTAAAGAAATTCCTAAGGATCTCTCAAGATAACATAGTTGAGAAAAGAGTTGGGGACAGGGCAGGTTGATGCTATGGATGAATGGCTGAACAAGAATGCCTCAAACACAGATTAGCACAGGGTGAATTTATGGCTCATCTTAGGGGCAAGCTTTACCTTGGACATTTGTGTTTAGGTTAAAAGTGTTTCCTATAACAATGTAAACACATCTACTTATTAATAAACATTAAATAAGCTCCTTTAAATATACCAATAAAATAATATGATAGGGTTTTATGTTCAGGTTGAGCTAGTCTCATTTACCTATGAAATCATAAATAAATCTTTCATTTTTCTTACCTTACTACTTAAAAAGCTATGTATTTGTGGTATATATTAAAAATTTATTTATAATAGAGAACATCAAGAATAGAAGAGTTATAAGTTTGAAACACATTGCGTCAGTACTATCTAGAGGCTTAATGCTATTGTTACAACCACACCACTTTCCTCTTTTCTCCATTAACTTACTGGCCCCTCCTAAACAACCAGAGGACAGAGACTAATCATAGCTCTACAAGGATTTAAGATTATTAGGAGAGGGGCGCTTGGGTGGCTCAGTAGGTTAAGCACCTGCCTTCAGCTCAAGTCATGATCTCAGGGTCCTGAGACTGAACACTGCATGGAGCTACCTGTTCAGTAGGGAGCCTGCTTCTCCCTTTCCCTCTGCCCCTCTCCCTTCCCTAGTGTTCTCTTGCTTGCTCTTTCACCCTCCTTCTCAAATGAATTAAAAAAAAAAAAAAAAAAAGATTACCAGGAGAATTTTTCCATGATTCTATTAAGGTTTAAAAACAAAAAAGCAGGTTGCTTGCTCTTTCAATGTCTAACGAGGAAAAAAAAGCACTTCAGGTATTTACAAGAGGGAATTTAATGCAGGGATTTTATGGGGATGCTGAGACACCAGTGGAGTGGGGCAGTTAACAACAGTAGGAAGCCACTACTCTCCTGAAGAGACAAAGGGAGGAAGTGTGCTATCAAAGTCCAGGGACTGGAATCATGTCAGGCCTCTGGGGTGGAGTTGGAGGTACAGAGGAGACACAGTTGCTTCTAGAGTCCCATCCCAAAGCAGAAAGAAGAGGGAAATGTACTTGGTTCCTCCCTTCCCATGCTCCCTTCTTCCAACTACTCTCATTGGCCAAACCTAGCTGGTAGCCAGTTGACTTTGTAGCCTAGAAATACAGCCTGTAGGGGTTCAGCTCCCAGCTACACAAAGCAGACCAAGGGAGAATGAGGAATGGAAGTGAACACAAATAGGAAACAGCCCAGAAACAAAACAGAAGCCTCTCTATAGATACGCACTTACACTTTTGTCGTTAGTAATTATTGAGCTGTGCCTCTCAGCTATCAGGCTTGAGTTCCTTCCAGTGTTGGTTAGAATAGTTAGGTCAGTATATTAGCCATCTCTCCTGCATATCAATGGATGCTAAACATTACTAGACTCTGCAGGATACATAAAGAAATAGAACACAGCAGCCCTGATTAGATGTAATTCACTTTTATATTTTCCTCCCTGAAAGAAGTAAATCCTAAAAGAGGAGGTAAAAGGTTATCCAGAGAGGAGATAAGAAGAGTGTTTTAGGTAGAGGGAATACACTAAAGAAGTGGTAAGAACATTTTGCATGGCCACAAATCTCCTTAGCTAGAATCAATTCTGAATGGGCTTGGGTGACAGAGAAGTGAGTAGAAAACTTTGGAGGACTTTAAATTTGATGAATAGAGAACACAGTAAAATTTCCATGTGAAAAATGGTGTTCAGTTCTGCTGGTGTCAGAAAGAGTACTAGGAAGCTGTTGGCATATCTAGTCACAAGATAGAGAACCAAGTAGTTGACTGTGAAGAGGCATCCTAGTGTGGTAGTTAAGAGCATGGGTGCTGAAGCAAGACCTCCTGGGTTCAAATCTCAGTTCTACCACTTACTAGCTCCTTTTCTGAGAGACAAAGATATAATAGTACTTACCTTGCAGGGTTCCAAGCATCAATTTTGTACTTGACACATGATAAATGTTAGCTATTATTGAAATCATATTAGAGGATGAGCTTACCAAGGAAGGAAGGGAGAAAGAATAAAATGCCCTTCAGGCAGCTCCAATGTATATTTGGAACATTTTGTAATCTAAATTGTAGTTGAAATCACTATGAATGCATAAACTTACTGCACGAGTGAGTCCAGAGAAAGGAAAAACAGAGGGCCCAGGACAGACAGAGGAGACAATAGAAAATGCGGTCAGAGAAATAATAAGAGAATTCTGTGGACCAGCATATTAAAACCTCAGAGAATAATAAAGCCTTACAAAACAATGGTCACTCAGCAGGATATTAAAAACCCTGGATGGATGTCTTCTGTTGAGTTTGCTGAGTTGGTTCTCTGCTTGCTCTGTCCTAGGCATTACCATCATTTTTGCACATTGCAGCATTTTAAACGACATTACTGGAGTAGGAGCCAATGACTATGTTGTGTAAGTGCCGGTCATCAGTGACCATTAGAAAACGGATACATTTTTTTTGTCCACAGGGAGTTGAATGTACATCTCTAAATCTTCTGAGGGGATTAATTTGGCAATGACAAGTGCACATTTTTTCATGGGGTGCCAGATGCATGTTGGCTGGTACCAATTTCCTTGCTTCCCACTGGAAGCTGAAGACAATAAGGAAAGGTAGCTCATGGCAGGAAGACATTACCAATAGCCATAGAATAGCCAACATTACTGCAAAGGGCCTGGCATTGACCTGATATCAGCTCTAGCTGAGGCTGTATATCCATATGCCACATGGTCATTATGCCTGGTTTGGAGGCAAGAGTGCAGTGCTCACTTGGGGGTGGAGGTCAGGAAAGGAGATAAGTAAGAGAGAGATGAGAGGGCAAATTCACTGTAGGGTTTTGTGGTTCAATTTCCATTACTGCTTTAAAAAATTGGGTGTGCAGAAGTCTAGTTGGTAGCAGCTTGGAGAATGCACCTTTCTGTGTTTCTCTTTTAATTCCTTTAACAGTAGTTTTAAAGGGCTTAGAGGGACAGAGGCCACTAGGAATGGGACAGGGGCTGTGATCTTACAAGAAGACCAAAGAAGCTGGGTTTTATAGGCTGTGAGACTGTGTATCATAGCAAGAGATAGCCATTAGGTTTGTTTTCCTTAAATCACTTTCAGTTCTTTCCCTGTATTCATCACATAAGCCAATAATTAATTGTTTGAAGAAAAGCCCAGCACTTGTTTAATCTTTCTCATGATCGAGGGGACCCATGTATTTTATCCTTCAAACCTTCTATTAAAGGGGATACAATGAATACTTTCACTGGAACAATAGCCATCAAGTGTGTCTGTCCCAAACTGACTGGAATCATCCTACTTACAACCCATTTCAAAATCTTTTTAGTTCATATAGCATAATTGTTAGGGGCACAGACTTAACCAGACTAAGTTCAAATCCCAGCTCTGCTGGCAACTAACTCTGTGACCTTGACAAGTCACTTAACTTCTCTGCAGTTCAATATCCTCATCAGTGAAATTGGACATAATAATTGTTCTTACATCTGAGGGTCAAAGTACCAATGTGCTGGTTAATATGTGAATAGGCACGTAAGGTGTTTCTTGGTAGACAGTGTGAGTTGAGTCCTTATTGTTCCTGTTGGTTTTGGGTTTTGGATTCTTTTGGGTTTTGATTTTTGGGGTTTTTTGTGTTCGTGTTATTTTAGAATCTCAAGGATAAGGAACCTAATCTATAGACCTGACACCTACCTTCTTTCTCCATGCCTTGACATGGATGGGCATTTGGCAAGGGTTTGTTGAATAAGTAAATGAGAAAAAAGAAGGACTGCATAAAGGAAGAAAGGAACATAATTTTTATCCTTTCCTTTTTTCCTGATTCAATACCATCACTATTTTTAGGTTACTTTGAAGCATAAGGACGCTGATACCCACTCAAAAGATCTTTTAAATGCCTGTTCTAACCCAACCTGGATCCCTTGTTTTTGAGCTTTCCTGGCTCAAACCATACTGGTCTCTCCCAACCATCTCCTTTTCTACTTGCCTGCCTCTCCCACGCTGTTGGAACTTGCAGGAGGAAGTTACATCTTGTCAATTAAAATCAAGTTCATCAATTAGCACTGTTGCTACCACCTCAACTAGGCTTATTAGCAATCATTCTATTAATTCTCTACCATGTTTCCTAAAGATATCCTCTTTCCCATTCCTCAATCTTGCAACCCACCTCAATCCCTCAGCCACACCTGCTTTCTGCTTTATTGAGATGAGACTTTCTAACATGAACTCCTTCAACTTCCTCATTCCACAGCCAAATGATTTATAATCCCTCCTATTATCATTCTGCCTGTCTCAGAGAAGAAAGTATCCCATCTCCTTTCCAAGGCTAATTCTCTCTCTATCTGGATCCCAATCCATCCCTCTTCCTTCCAGAGCTCTGCTCCATCAGTTATCATGCTCTATTGTTGTTGTTGTTGTTTTATAGTTCTCCCAAATCTTTGATTCCTTCCTCTTCATATATTAATATGCTCATGTAGTTTTTTTTCTACCTTAAAAGAGAAAGAACAACAAAAATCCTCTTATCCTTCTCCTATTCATTACCAAACCTGTCAAAGAATAATCTATTTGTCAAAAGAATACTAGCTTCTTTCACCCCTTCATCATTCCTAAACCCTTCCAAAATGACCTCTCACAACACTAGTTTGAAACTGTCCTCTCTTAAGTTACCTTTGACATTTTATTTTATTTTTTTTCCAAGAAATCTTAATTTCTTTATTGTTTGATTTTTTTTTGACTCAACAATTTTTTTAAAACTTTGTTTTTTTCTGAAACGTTCTTGTTATGAGCCTTTTGTTTTGTTCTCATTAAATGCACTCGACTCAAAATTGGTTTGGCATATCGAAAAGGAGACCAAGGAGGGACTGGGGGGCATGGGAGAGAGGGGAGGAGGCCCAAATGGACACAGAGAAATCGCGGGTGAAAGAAGAGGAACACAGTGAGAAAAACACAGGGAAAGAGGTGGAGACAGAAAGGGAAGGCAAGGGAAACCAAACAAAAACACCCCCCCCCCCCCCCAAAAAAAAAAGACCGAGAAAAATATTAGATTTAAAAGCAAATGAATTCAGGAGCCCAAGGAAGGGAGTAGGAGAGGAAACCAAGACCCTTCCTTCTCTATACCGTCCCAGCTGGGGTGGGGTGTCAAGGCACCAGGTCTGGTCGGGGTGAGGGGACACCTGGGCTCTTGGGGTGGCTTTGCACTAGTCTGCAGTGGTGTCCAACCCCACCAGGGGGCCCTGCCATGCAGCTTTGAGGCCTGGGAATCCACCTTGGTGATTTTGGCCGGAATGGGAACCTAGGGACCTGCCCCACCCTCTCTCCCTTTGATTGTCAGTGTCTGGAGAGATAGGACGGCTGGTCAGGGACGAGGAAGCAGATTCCTCGGATGCCTCCAGTCCCCCCAGAGAACTCTCCCACCAAGCCTGCTCTCCTCGCCCTTTTGCTGGTGTCAGAGGCAGCCTCTGGCTCTAGCTGGACTATGCCGGGCCAACTCCATCGTCCCTCCTCTCGCCAGCTCTTCACAGACCCCTGGCTGCCCCTTCCTACAGTGGAGTTCCTGGTCTAGTGACATTTTAATCCCTATATCCAATTACTCTTTCTGGGTCCTTGTCCTTCTCTGTCTCCCTATGGTATTTTATATGCTGATCACCCTCCCCTTCATGCATTACATTTCCTGACTTCCCTGACTTGGGTTGATCTTGGTTACCCTCTGCCTCTCTAACTTGTTTTTGCCTCTTCCATCTCCCACCTCTCAATACAGGTCCTCCCCCAATGTTCAGCTCTTCCCTTTATGCTCATGTATCTCTTTTTGGTGCTCTCAACCATTTCCAGGCCGTTGACTTTCTCCTCAGTGCAGATGGCCCCAGACCTATATTCCCAGCCCAACAGACCTTCAAAGTTCAAATTATTTTCATGCCTCCTTCACCTAATTTGTCTCCAGATTCCATCAATTCCACCTCTGCCTCTCAAATCCATAGCTTCCTTTCTATAACCACTGCCACCATCCAAGATACCATATCTCATCCCAAATATCACAACAGCCTGTTAGCTGTTCCCACTTCTTCCCTAGTCTAGTCTTCCAGGGCATCCTGAATTTTCCACCCTTTCCTAATGCTTTATAGACTACAGATAGCGGCATGAATTCCACAATCTGAGCCTTCTTATTTTCCCAGGTGTTAATTCCTAACATTGATCTTTACACACACTGCCCTCCAGCCAATCCAAACTTCACCTTTCAAAGTCCCATGCTTCCTACTGCTAAGCCACACCTTCTTTCTTCTTGTATTCGTTTCCTAAGGCTGCCATAACAAAGCACCATAAAATGGGTGGTTTAAAATAATAGAAATGTATTCTCTGACAGTTCTGGAGACTGGAAGTCTGAAATCAAGGTGGCAGTAGGGCCATGTTCTCTCTGAAGGCTCCTTGCTTCTTCTCACCTCTGGTGGTTGCTGGCAATCCTTCATGTTCCTTTAGCTTATAAATGTATCACTCCCCCTACCCACAAGAAGGTCCAAATTCTCCTCTTATACTGACATTGGTCATTGAATTAAGACCAGCCCTCACCAGTTCAGCCTCATCATAACTTGATTATATTTATAAACCCTATTTCCAAATGAGATCATGTTCACAACTTCTGGTGAATAGAACTTCAATAATATCTTTTGGGGGGACACAGTTCAATGCATATCACTTCTCTGCAGAGGTAGATTTCTCCCTCCATCCAATTCTATCTGTCAAAATCCTTCTATTGCTTCAGAATCTGGTTGATTTTCAGCTCTACCATGTGGTTGCTTATAATTCCCCCTTACCACCAGCCCCAAGTAACATAGTATTTTGCCCCTCTAATAGCATAGCTTTTCTCTCTGCTGCTAAATTCTAAAGCTTTCAAGACCTAGGACACATACATCAGTCATCTCTGTGGCCCTCAAAATGCCTAGTAGAGTACATTTTGCTCATAAAATCACCTACTCAAATAAAATTATAATAAATTTACTTGTAGATATGCAGTTGTGACCATTCTGTATTTTTTGCCACTGAAAGTAGTTTTTCACTTTCATCGTTAAATCAAAAATGTTGGCCAGGACCAAAGAATTTCAATCTAGACTTACTTTTGCACTGAAATATTTCAACATTAATAAAATATCTCCCTCTTTATTTAACTCTAAAAATTACTTTCTATAGGTGATTTATCTATGCATCGATCTATTCCTTGTATTATTTTGAAGTTAAAATTGCAGGTACCATGAATTCTGTTGGAATCTAATCATCTAGCATTCAGAAGATCTATCAGGGAATGGTCTGGGGAGACTGGCTTGTACCTTCAACTTCAACCTTATAGGCAATACATTGAGAATTGAATCAGCATGGTGAAACACAGGTTCCTTCTGGCCCAATTTTTATGTTTTAAACATGTGAATTACTAGTAATTAGTAATTACTAATTACTCTGTACTGTAAGTTTATTATAACTAATATGCAATTCCTAATCCTATATTACTTTATTTTGATTCCTTCATATTTTGACTTAGAAAAAGGTGGAATAACTCATAAATGCTCTTATATCTTAATGAGACTAGATATCTATCCTAGTTTTTCTTCTCGAGTTGCTGCATATATATATATATATATATATATCTTCCCCTCTGTCTGTGGTGTATGTGTGTATGTATTTGTATATATATTCACAGAATGGCTAGAATCTGATTAATCTTCTAAATAGATTGAGCAGAGGCACAGTGAGAACATTCAGACTCAGCTTTAGTCGAGGACATGGTTCTCTTTAATGCATATTTGGGATGGACAGACAGAATTATTAAGGATCAGCACTCATGGGGAGAAGGGGAGAAACAAGTGAAATGATAGACTGCAATGGTGTTTAAGGGACAGTTTCTCTGCATGTGCTCACTCTACAGAAAGGGTCCTAGGGGCTGTAGGGAAATAGGTGGCCTCCGGGCTGTGAGCTAATGTGGCACCGCTGCTGTTTGCATAGCTGCACAGCCCTAGGAGAGACCCCGGAAAGCTAGCTTGAATTCCAATGAATATTTACAATTACACTGCTCCAGAGCCAAATGCAATCACAGCGCTCCAGTCTACAGGTTTTATGCATCAAAAGAAAATGAGAGGAGAGCTGCAAAAATGGAGTTGCCTTTGGAGAGACTTATAAACACAGATCTCACTGCTTGTGGCAGAACTAAAATGCTTTATTTCTGATAGGAGCAATTTATTCTTCGGGCACCTTCCTTGATAGTAGAAAGCGCCTGACTGGGTTTTGAAGTGAGAAAGTCTTCAGTAGATGATTTTTAATTCCGAGCAAGAGAAAGGCATGGAAGGAATTGTATTACATAATTTTGATTTCGTTTTCTAACAGAAGACCCTAGAGAGGAGTGAGAAAATCCCTAAGCTGGTCACAAATTCCATCTTCTTTCAGTTTGTTTTTATTCTATTCTCAGAGATTGTCCTTTCTTCATAGAGCAGCCCTGGGAAAAGCTGCCACCATTTTGTGTTCCCAGTTTAAAACCGTGGGTAATTGATTGCCGGTAATGCATGCAGCCCCTTGTTCATTTTTTCTCATGAGCTTTTGATCCACACCAAAGATCTGGAGAGAACTGAATAGGAAAAATTAGTCAGAACCACTTGAACCCAGTGAGGCAATTTTTAAATTTCAGAGGCACCAGGGTGGATGAAATTGAATGTTTTAAAAGGACTCCATCAGAACCTGGTTTTGTGGTTCAGCTGACTAATCTTTTAGACTATTAAGATTTATATTGGATTACTATTTGCTAGCAGCCAGGGTTGCTACACTAAGCAGAAGTCCTCTCTACTACCCATCCATACTTTTACCCACTTATCAGTCCATTTTCTCCCATCAAGATGCTACTGTTTCTTATTTATTTACTGGCTTGCTTACCCCTCCTGCTACTAATCCACACAGTCTTTCACATAACTATCCATCAGTTGCTTGTCTATATCCATGCTTGGAGCAAAGGGAGGGAAGAGTGATGTGCCTATATTTGTGTAACTAGCCATTGGTAAATCTGAGAAGGCATGCTTCCTTCTCCAATTATAGTTCCTCAGATTCTCAGTTGGTTATAGACACCAAGGAAAAGGAGAAGCTTTAGATTCCCATGATCTCCATCAGCCTTCCCCTATTCTTTATTATAGATTAATAATATTTTGGTAGTCATATATGAGTGTTATGCAAACACAGCTTCAGGATACTCCTCCTCCTAACTAGACTGCTACCTCTAAACTATTTCTTCAAGGAAATTCTGTAGCCACCAGAGTTATTTAATAAGTCCCTACTGTATACAAAGCAGTGTATGGTCTATGAATGTGCAGCAGATGTGTAAATATTTTTTGTAAGAACCCATGAATGTTGTACTGGTAAGTATAGGATGAAAAATCCCCTTGAAGTGAGGTGATTGATTAGTTGAGTCTTTACTCATATGATCAAAGATGTGTTACAAGTCAGTTTAGTGACCTCCAAGAGTCATTTGTTCTAACAGTACTGCTATTGCTCAAAACATTTGGGTCTTCTCTTCTGGAAGTGCCCATTACAAATTTTAAAGTAGGCAATAAAATTGAATAGACTTTCTTTTTCCAAAGAAAATCTACAGTTAGGCAACAAGTATATGAAAAAATGCTTAGCATTTTAGTCTCTAGAGAAATGTATATTAAAACCACAATGAAATACTACTTCACACCCACTAGGATGGCCATAATTTTTCAAAAAGGGGAAAAATAAGTTTTGGCAAAGTTATGGAGAAATTAGAACCCTCAGACACTGCTAGTGAGAATATAAAATAATATAGATTCTATAGAAAATGGTTGATGTTTCCTCAAAAAGTTAAACATAGTATTACCATATGGCCCAGCAATTCTACTCTAGGTATATGCACAAAAAATTTAAAACAGGTATTCAAACAAAAAGTTGTACATAAATGGTGATACCTACTCTATTCACAATAGTCAAAAAGTGGAAACAACCCAAATGGCCATCAATAGATGAAAGAATGACAAAATGTGATATATCCATACAGGGAAATATTATCCATGCATAACAAGGAATGATACATACTACATTATAAGTGAAATTTGAGCACATTATGTTAAGAAGATAGTCACAAAGACAACATATTATTCCATTTATATGAAGTGTCGAGAATAAGCAAATCTGTAGAAACAGAAAGTTAATTTCGTGGTTGCTTAGAGCTTGGGAGAATGGGGATGGAGCAGAAGGAAAACAGAGAGATGATGGCTAAAGTATACAGAGATTTTCTTTGTGGGCATGAAAATATTTTAAAATTATCTGTGATGATGGTTGCATATATCTGTGCATATACTAAAAAATAATTGAATTATGCACTTTAAATGAGGGAATTATACAGTTTGTGAATTATTTCCCAATAAATCCAGTTTTTCTGTCTTTTTAAGTAATCTCTACCCTCAATGGGGGGCTCAAACTCACAACCCCAAAATCAAGGGTTGCATGTTCTACCAACTAAGCCAGCCAGGTGCCCCAAATCTGTTTTAATTTTAAAAAGCAATTTATAAGCCATGTGAAAAAAAAAAAAAACATTAAACCATTAGTTTATGGTCCTACCCAATATTTTTAGATAAAGAATAGTATTATCCAGCTTGTTTATTTACTTATTTCAGAAGTTTGTTCCAACTGACTTTTAGCTATTTTTAGAAATCTAGTCTGCTATCAAGTGGTGAACATTTGCTGACAATGACAATATCCAAAGTAATGATCGGAGATCATGAAAGAACTACCCAGAGGAAAGTTCCTGAAATTTTTACTTTCATCTGAGAAATAAATGGATTATCTCTTTATTTTTTTTTTAATTTTTATTTATTTATTATAGTTACACAGAGAGAGAGAGAGAGAGAGGCAGAGACACAGGCAGAGGGAGGAGCAGGCTCCATGCACCGGGAGCCCGACGTGGGACTCGATCCCGGGTCTCCAGGATCCCGCCCTGGGCCAAAGGCAGGCGCCAAACCGCTGCGCCACCCAGGGATCCCTATCTCTTTAGATGACTTCAGAAATAGGAACTCTCATGCAGTTAAAAGTCCTGGTGTGTGTGTGTTTGTTTTTTTTTTTTAAGTCAGACTTCTCATATCTATGTATATGTTAGTATATGCATATACTTTGCAATAGGTAATATATGTAGTATGTATGTATGTATTCAATTTTCAATTTGTAACAGAACAAGTAGAAGGAAAAAGAAGTGGTTTTTTTCCTACTCATTCATTCAACAAGCATTTATCGGGTTCCTAATATATGGTACAAAAATCATAAGACAAATTTTTCAGGACAAGCCCTTATCTGATTAGGTGGGGATAATCTAGATTTTTTATAAACTACAGACCAAAGGATAGAGACCAAATAATACATTGGTACTTAAGAGTAAAGTTTGTGGGTAGCCCGGGTGGCTCAGCAGTTTAGCACTGCCTTCAACCCAGGGCCTGATCCTGGGGACCTGGGATCGAGTCCCATGTCAGGCTCCCTGCATGGAGCCTGCTTCTCCCTCTGCCTGTGTCTCTGCCTCTCTCTCTCTCTCTTTCTCTGTGTGTCTCTCGTGAATAAATGAATAAATAAATGAATAAAATCCTTTTTTAAAAAAAGAGTAAAGTTTGTAGGATAGTCAACAGAGACTAGTGTTCCTCTGGAGAAGTTCCTAGGTGAATATTTTTTAAAGCTCCCAGAAGTGCCTTTGACCAGCAGAATATCCAAAGGTGGTATAACTAATTGTCTTGGTGATAATTTATGTATGGTTTCTGTTGACCTACATGAGGAATCCATCTTTAGTTCTTCCCATAGTTTTAGGCCCTCCAACAGTAAGTACTCTGCAACTTTTATTAAAATGGTTCCTGTTGACCCCATTAACTGATGACAACTGCATAATAATACAACAGGAGAGGATATTATAGGTGTTGGTAGAATCTTTGAAATCCTGTCCACTGTGCTAATGATCTATGGGTAAAAAAAAAGTCACTTGTATATTTCTATAGAATTATTTTTGGTTTTTGTCATTTTTCTTTCTGCTAAAATTGTACTAAGTAAAGTCATAATAACTAGCTAACTAATTGCCTCCCCCACTGATGTTCAACTTCTATAGCAACTGGGTTCGAGTAGAAACTTAGCCAGAAAATGATTTCTGTGAACTCAGGTGAAACTCTAATGATACCACCACATAAGAGAAAAACTGCCACCATCATATAAAAAAAGTTAACGCAGAGCAAATTGATATCTAAGAGAGGCCCTTTCAACCTTGCAGGCAATGGTGTTTTCAAAAGTTTGCAAGCGACCATTTTATCTGGTATTGTTTGAATGTTCAGATGCCACCCAGAAGGATGGATAGCATTTTTTCTAACCTTGAAATAGACACTCAATGGAAATAGGAAATAATGAGATTTGCCTGTACATTTCTGCTAATATACCAGTCCTCACTAATGGCTAATACATCCAAGATTTAGTTTCTTGGTTGACTTTAATCCTCAACCCACCCATTAGTTTGTACTGGTGATACAGATTATATTAGGTGATAGTGTGACTTTTACTGTTTTGGGGAAAATTGTTATTTATTTACAAAGTTAAAATCTACTTGGATTCCTACCTCTTGGTAACTGTTGGTCAGTTACCTCACTCTTTTATGTTTATGTGTACATTTATAAAATAGATTACACAAAACGATACCCAGAAGAATAAAGGAACCAACATTTGTTGCAAATGCCACATGCCAGACACTGTGCTTGATATTTCATTTTAATCCTCAAAATAACTGTATAGTCGATGAAATTCCCATTTTTACAGACACGCAAATGGAAGTTGAGAGTCACTCAATCTGTGACCTTTGAAAAATGGTGGTACAAAGATTCAGAACAGAGTGGAAAGCCAAAATCCTTACAAGTTTCAAGGTCTACATGCACACCCCCTCCCCCTCCTTCCACCTTGGATCTCATTATCTTCACTTCTTCACCCTTCTCCAAACCTGCAAGCTTGCTCCTATGTCAGGGCATTTGCACCGGCTGTTCTTTCAGCCTGAAAGCTCTCGCCTCATATCTAAATGGTTTATCCCCTCACCTTCCCATGTCTTGACCCAAATGCCACCTTCTCAGTGAGGTTTTTCCTGATCACCCCACACAGTCTCCACTCCCTACTTCCAATCTTTCTTACCCTGCTCTTTTTTTTTCCTGTGGTGTTTCCACCCTTTAATGTTATCTGTTTTGTCTGTTCCTCTCACCAGAATTTATGGTCCACTATGATGTACCTTTTTTTTTTTTTTTTAGGATTTTATTTATTTATTAGTTAGAGACACAGAGAGACAGAGAGAAAGAGAAGCAGAGACACAGGCAGAGGGAGAAGCAGGTTCCATGCAGGGAGCCCGATGCGGGACTCAATCCCGGGACTCCAGGATCATGCATGGGCCGAAAGCAGACACCAAACTGCTGAGCCACCCAGGGATCCCCAGACATAGCTTTTTTAAAATAACAATTAACATACAGTGTTATATTCGTTTCATGTGTATAACACAGTTTTTGACAAGTTTATACATTATGCTATGTTCACCACATCTGTATCAGTATCACCTGTACTGATACATTGCTATTACAGTATACTGATTATGTTCCCTATGCTGTGTCTTTTGTTCTTGTGACTTATATTTTATAACTGAAAGCCTGTTATCTCCCACTCCCCTTCACGAATTTTGTCCATCCCTCTTCCTCCATCCCCTCTGGCAACCATCAGTCCATTCTTTGTATTTATAGGCCTGGTTATGCTTCTTGTTTATTTACTCGTTTGTTGTTTTGTTTTGTTTTGTTTTGTTTTATGAGTGAACTCATATGGCATTTGTCTTTCTCAGTCTAACTCATTTATTTAGCATAGTACCCTCTAGGTCCTGCATCCATTTTGTCTCAAATGGCATGACCTTATCCCGTTTATATGGCTGTGTAATATTCGTGTGTGTGTGTGTGTGTGTGTGTGTGTGTGTGTGTGAAGGAGAATGATAACCCTCTTTGCCAGCCACTCACGGGGTTGGTGAGTGAGCCATGGTGCTGGGCAAGTATGGAGACAGAAGACGTAGGTGAAAAGAAAGGAGCTCTTTCCTCCTCTGCCCACTTGTAGCCTCTTAGGCCCAAAGAAGAGGTCCATGCTCTGTTTGGAATTTACAGTCTTGAGGGATGAAAAATAAATCTAAGCTTGGATTACATTTCTAGATGGTTAAAATTCAGAATTTCATAATGAACAGTCACAAGGCTTAATGGATTTTGTGCTATGCTCTTACTGTTGGATATTTGTTAAGACTCAATGTGGAACTAATTCATCTCTGAAAGCCATCTTAAACTTTCTAATAACACATAAGCCTGTTGGAAGAAAGGCAATGACAGAAAACAGGTTCTTATCATTTCATTGGTATATAATTCTTCAGAGGCCTGAAATGAACTCACTTTTTTCATTTTATTAAAAATATTTTTTGACTGACTCAGTATATAATAAGGAAAATAGCTAGTTATAAAACCTTCAAAACAGTTAAACAAATTTTTTTAATGTACAAGCTATATAACTACTTCTAGACTTTTTTCAATGTGTGTATGTGTGTGTGTGTGCACATTTGTATGATTATATACTAAAAGGAAATTTGGTAAGTTGTTATTTCTAAATTGTAACATCCAGGGTTATTTTTATTTTTTTATGTCTGCATATTTCTCAAATTCTCTACCACAAATGTGTATTATTTTTATGACCACAAGAGCAATGAATTTTATCCTTAACTTTTAGAAATTTTACATCATTATCTTTGAAGATTCACAGAAAATATTCCCTATATTCATTATATTGCTTTGAATCTGTTTGCTTTTTCTTAAGCCCTGCCATGACACTAGCAGCAGCAGAAGTGTTTTACTAATTGAAAGATTCTTTAAGATTTTTCCACACCAAAAAAAAAAAAAAAAAAAAAAATTGAAACCAGTGATTTTTTTCCCTCCAAGAACTAATGAAAATGCATATCCAAACACAAAATATATTTTTTTAAGCTTTGGAGAATTGATCCATAGCAAATACTTCCTGCCTCCATCTCTACCCTTCCCATATATTTACCTACTCCATGATTTCTTTAAATTTCTTTAAACATTTACCAAAGGTCCTGAAGTAACATCTAAACTACTTGTCTCCTTAACTTACAGGTAAAGAAAACAAAGACCCAGCTGGGAGAGACTAAAATGCACCTACTTTCAAGCCCAAGCCTTCAGAGAGGTAAAACACACACCCAATCCTTCCAACAGATTCCAGAAAGAACATGGATGGCACTTCTCTTGATCTTTTTTTTTCCTTACACAAATTTAATACTTTGACCGCTTATAACCAAAAAGCAGTATTTAAAGAAACAGCACAGGTCACCTTTATTATATACGGCACGGTTAGCAAGATACTACCTTGAGTAGCTGTTTAAAGGGATCACACTTCAAAAGATAATTGACCTAAATTCTTCTTCCTGATGTGCCTCTGGTGAGTCTTGCCCACGTGCAGCCCTCCTATGCATCTCGCACATGGAAGAGATACAGTAGAGTCCTGGGAGGCATGAGAATATAGGCCACTGTGATTAAGACTAATTCAAACATTATTTTAAGGCCTGTGTTTAGTGTGCTAAAAATTCTCAACCTCAATGAGTGTGTAAGGGCTGACAGCTCCACTCTGGAAGGTATCAGAAGTTGATTTATAGAGAAGAACACTTTAAAGTGATTACACCTGTTCTGGTCCCATTTGGTTGGGGTGTGATGAAATGGAATTCTGTGTCTCTACTTTCAGAGTATTTGTTATGATTTGAATTATGGGCAACATTCCAAACATACATATCTAAAGAAAGAAAATGTACCATCAGAAGCCTAATGTTACCTAATTTCTTTTGTGAATCTCATAAAGATCACGAGTGTAAAAACTTTCTTTGGGCAGATGTTCACTAACTCAGTTACTTTATCTGGCAATGTTCACATTCCAAGTCCATTTGGTTGCTTTGCCCCTTTGATGTATTTTAACTTATAAATTTAAAGGATATCTTCTAGGAGTATTCTTAGGAAAGTTATGCAATTGGTTCTTTTCCAATTTAAAGTCTATAATAACACCAATTTAAAGTTTTAAACATCCAGCGTATTTACTGGTTGTAGAAATCCTGTCAGCGTCAATGAACCATTGTTCCAGACATCTTTGGAACAAATTAGAATCAACAAACGTTTGGGGTACATGATCTTCCTGGCGTGTTTTGTGACTTTATCCCATTATTTTAGAAAATAATCTTGTTGCTATCATTTTTGAACACTTCCAGAGCCAGACTTGGCATTGAAGTTCTGATTCATTTATAAAGTTCTGATTGTACATCACAGATCATATCTGCTTCATATATGGTGGACCAACACAGGTGTTAATTTGGAAGATGTTTGTATGACCTGAGGTTGTGTGCTAGCAAAGAAAGGCATGGGAACCAAATTTCTAACTCATATTCACATTTTTGATATGTGTCCTTATATTAGCAAGTGTTCTCATTGTGTGTTTCTCAAACAAAACCTTAGCCATTGTCCTTTAATTTATGAAATTAAAAAGAATAAAAAATAGAGAAAGTACACTAAACTTCTGATACATGAAGAGTGGAGAAGCCAAAATGAAGAAAAACTGGGGAAACATCTGAGGAAAGGGAACAAAATCAAGCTTCTCGGAGCCTAAGATTATATGAATATGAGCAAAAACCCATATGAAGTCACTTAATAATGAGGTCAAGAATGCTGAATAATTTAACATACCCTTGGATCTTGATTTGCGATTGTCCAAAACTAATATTTCACAGGCCACATTGCACTTTGTCACAGACTCCTATTTCTCCCTCAAGATAATGCCCAACTCTTAATGGACCCAATTTGGTGAAAATTACCTAATTGGCTGCAGTCACTTCAACCTGAACGTGACACTTTGGACATATCACAAGGATAAGTTAGGAGCATGGGCAGCAGACTTGCTCTTTGTGATAATTGTAGCTGAAGCTTGTGCTATCACCAAAGCTTATTATTTTGCAAGTTGTACACTCAGCTTTTTGTAAAAATTGTACTGTAAGGAAAAATCCCTGAGGAGGCTTCTTTTCCTACGGGTTCTTCTAACACTATAGATGAGGATGACCAAAGAAAATACTATGTGATTGTGTTTAAGTGCACTTAACTACATGCCACCTGATAAAATATCTTAGTACTATGAATTAAACAGTTCCTTAAGTCTCTGGGTTCTTTAGGTTTTGTGCTTATTCAGCTAACCAAATTAGTGCTAGTGAATGACATTAGTTAAGAGCACTCACTCTGTCTTGGGAAAATTTGTGTACCTACCCCTTCATCATGAAGGTAAATGAGGAATAAGAGGTCTGCTTCCTGCTAGCATTGTCACTGGTCTCCATTCTGTGCCTAAGTATTGTGCCTATGAAGACAGTAAGTTCCCCTACACAGTATGAGTGCATCCGACAGTAGACATCTTTCTCTGGTTAGTAATTCTTTGTACTTTCATGATGTTTTATAGTTTCAGAAGGGTGCCCTCTCTCCCTCTCTTCCTTACCCTTATCCTTTTTATAGTCATTGAGTGAATAAGATGATCTAGGCCCTGTGCTAGGCACCAAAGATACACAGATGAGTGAAAGGTAAGAATTCCCTGGTTAAAAAAAGGAGAAATAAGAATAACCAGTTACTTATAATCCCTATGCAATGAGTGCTCTAACCATGTGTACTACAGAAAATCCCAAGAAGTCAGGAAGCTGCACAGACAAAATAACTTTGGGGCCAGATCTTGAAAGATGAACAGATGTTTACAACTGAAGAAGGAGGGGTGATGAAAGAGGATTGGGGAGGTTGTTGCCTCAAGCAGAAGGGACAGCAGGTGTGAGGACATCAAGGTGTGAAATACATGGCTAAAATGGCAGGTAAGGCTGGATCAGAAAGAATTTTATGTGGCTTTTTGAAATAACAGAAAAAATATATATATATACTAGTCTCTGCTCCTGGTTCCTGGCACAGAGCTCCTAAATCCCCTGATATTTCCTAGGTGATAGCAGTGTCCTTTGTTCTAATGAGGTAACTCTTGGTGGGTTCATGGATAGCTTCAGATTGGCTGCTGGTCATCAGAGAGACCAAGCCATGATTAGGAGCTTGGAACTCTCAGCCACACCCCCATCCTCCAGGAGATCAAGTTAATGATTGATCATGCATATGTGATGAAACCACCATAAAAATCCCAAAAGTAATGGGGTTTGGAGAGCTTCTAGGTTGGTGAACACATACCAACTCCATGGGAACAGAAGCTCCTGTATTCAGGACATTTTCAGACCTCACCCTATATATCTCTTCATCTGGCTGTCCATCTGTATTCTTTACCAAATTCTTTATTATATAACAAAACAGTAAATATAAGTAAGTGTTTCTCTGAGTTCTGTGAGCTGTTCTAGCAAATGATTGGACCTGAGGAAGGGGTGCTAGGAACCAACAACTTGAGGCCATGTTGGATAGAAATTGTGAGTAACCTAGGGACCTATTATTTGCAATTGGTGTCAGAAATGGGGAATAGTCTTATAGGATTGAGCACTTAACCTGAGGGGCCTGTCCTATCTTTGGCTAGTGTCAGAATTGAATTGAATTATAGGACACTCATCTAGTGTTGCAGAATTGTTTGGTGTGAAAAAACCCACACATCCGGTGTCAGAAGTGTTTGAGAAGTGTTATCAGTGTGAAAAAAGGAAAACAGAAGCGGTCTCCTAGACATCCTCACCCAGGTGTCTGAACAAGTCAACAAGCTCCTTTGGGTGTAGGAAAAGCCTATTAAAATAGGCTATTTAGCACTTCTGTATGCAGCAATAATTTTATATTAATGCTATTCTCCTTTTAGCAACAACAGCTATTACCACATACTGTAAATGTATTTTTTCCAGCCCCTGGGTGCTATTAGCCAATGAAAGCCAATATGACAAACTGTAGTTTCCTCTGTCAACCAATGAGGAGCCGTGTAACACTCTGCAACCAGTCTTACCCAATGAGTGCTCTACCATGCTATCTCCAGTTGAGTGTCTTTCCCACTGGTGGTTTTTATTCTCCCATGATCTCTCTTTCTGCCATTTATTTCTGCTCTGAGAAGCAGTTTTGATCCATGTAGCTAATAAAAGACATGCAAGTGCTAGTGCTAGAGCAAAGAAAGAATCTCATGCTGGGTGTTGAAATACAAGTGTAATAGCAGCTCAAGTGAATTTCAAGGAAATGGTAGGAGAGAGTAAGGATCAGTAGACAGTTACAGACTGGTGGCAGTCTGACTTTGGGAGGGGCAGCATATAGGGCAGGGCATCTTGGGAGGACTCCAGGGTAAAAACTGGCTGGAGGGACCATGTGACCTCAGAGAACTTGGAAGGAACAGAGTGGCCATTGTCAACCATTGCCTTCATACTGGGAGCACCTCTCTGTAGGGTCTATGCTTTCAGGACCATATGCAGCACTAATTCAGGTAGTGTGTCCCCCCAAACTCCCCCTGCCCCTCAGTGCAAATGAGAATCAATGGAGATTTCATAGCTTACCAGGGTATCCTTCTGGAGCCAGGCTGTCTGGGTTTGAAACAACTCCACCATTTTTACCAGCTATATCACCTTGAATATTTGACCTTACTGTCTCCAGGTTCCCTAAATGTAATGGGAGTAAAAATACTACCTACCAAATGTGGCTGTTCTGAAAGTAGAATAATATTTATAAAGCACATAGAATAGTGCCTGGCACATATTAAATGCTTGAAAATATTAGTTATCATTTATTATTACCACTGTTTAGTTTCTGTCTATACAAGGAGGAAAATTGACTACATGATCCCTGAAGTCCCCCCAATACTAACATTGACTGAATTGGCCAATCCTTTTATTCTAAGAGAAAATTGTCACTCAGAGGGTTTGACTACCCACCCTCTTCACCAAGGTTACATTGGGAGTAAAGAGTAAGATGCAAAGCCAGAACTGGAACCCAGGTTTTAGAGCCCCTAATGCTATGCCTTTTCTGCCCTTCTATGTACCTGCAAAAAAACTGAACAAAGCATCACCTAGCTGGCCATTTCACTCCTTAAACTCTCCCACTCTTGGAGTTGCACAGCCTCAAGCCACTTTCTTTCTTTCTTTCTTTCTTTCTTTCTTTCTTTCTTTCTTTCTTTCTTTCTTTCTTCCTTCCTTCCTTCCTTCCTTCCTTCCTTCCTTCCTTCCTTCCTTCCTTCCTTCCTTCTTTCTTTCTTTCTTTCTTTCTTTATTTATTTATTTATTTATTTATTTTACCCTTCTCATCCCTTTGCAGATCAAGAAAAGAAGTAGCAACCCTGGGAAACAAAAAAGGATTTGTCGCATTAGAGGAAATAAAATTTAGCACAATGTTAGAATGTTCCTCTCAGCATTTACAACTCAAGCACCTGCTGTTGGTCTCCACCATTAGGAGACTGATCATCCTTGCAGGGCAAGTAGTCTGCTTTCCATTCACCACTGCAATCAGATTATGGAAAAGCCAAGTGTTTGGATGTGGCCCTTTGCCTTAACTACCTTTTGCTCTTGTTCTATATGGCTGGAATCCTAGTCATACTTGTTCCCTTCCTAGTACAATTCTGGCAATTCTGCAAGGACCCAGTTGAGATGGAAGAGAGAGGAAAGAAGGGGGAGGCAGAAGGAGAGGTGATGACATAATGCATTCCCAGCAAACTGACCTATCTAGTGTCAATCTTGGTAATTTGTGCTTCTATATTTTCTCCTACATCATTAGAACCCATTCACAATGTACCAGGGACTCTGGTCTCTCATTCCTAGGAATGAAGTGTTCTTTTGTTTATTATCTTTTTTTTCTTGTCTCTGTCCATTCAAATGTTAGAATAATCATTACCCTTTAACAGCTGAAATATCTGTGCAGGTTTTTAAAAAATAAGTATTTTTCATTTGACTGAACTGATTTCATCAGAGAAGGTTAATGCGATCATTTTAATTTGCAAATTTTTTCTTCTTTTTATTTCTTCTACATTTGATTTTGAGCACACATTTAATAATTTTTGGTGGTTTGTGTTTCCGCATTAGCTGAATATGCAGAGTAGGTTCTCAATAGTCTCAGAATTTGATTATGACCAAGGAACCACTATTCTATAAACACGGAAAATTGGAAATTATCTCTAGAGCTGTTTGTTAACGAAGTCGAAGGCTAACCTTTAGGGCTCATTAAAATTCCACTGATGAAAACTCTCTCTCTTTCATGAATCCATCCCTGTGTTACGAGTGCTAGTGTGTGGAAATTGGTCTGGGCCCTCCCCTTTTGCCCTCCCCTTTAATCTCTCGGTCAGGTTTAGGCAGAGATTTTTAAAGCTTATAGATTTCTCTTTCTCCTACTCAGAGTATGTGTTATGAATCCAAACAAACACGAACAGGTCTCTGAATGTGTAACTGTTACTGAGTCCTACTGACCAGTCAGGCAATGCTGCTGAATCTTCCCTCCATCTATAAAGGAACAAAGTCATTTAGGAGAAATTCAGAGGGGCAAAAAGAAGGATATGTTTTCTGTACCTGACAGTAGAAATAAATAGAAGGACAGGGGTGAGGGTAGGTGGGGGGAAGGGATGACAAACCTCCAAATATAATTCACAGTTGGTGAAATGCATTGTTTTAAGGAATCTATTTTAATAAATGGCAGTTAAAATACAGTCTTATCAAGAGATCCCTGCATAGTAACAGCAGCCACTCTCCTGTTCTGCTGGCGGATAAGACCCTCCAAATCCTCCCAAAGTGCTGCAGTATCCATGTGCAGAAGAACATTTGAATTCCATTGCTAAATCTCTGTAAAAGGATTCTATTGATGGCACATAGCATCACTATTACTGTTGCTAAACAGATGGAAAATAATTGTTTATGGAATTTGTGTTTTAATTGAATTAACCTATTTGGCAGGAAGATCCACCTAAGTACACAATATAAAGCCTGCCTTTGATCTGGGCCCCTTTGGGGCATTTTCCATGACTGATAAACTGCTCCTCTGAGTTTATAGGCAAATGATAAAAACAATAAAAAGAAAGAAAAGAAGAAGAAAGCCAGGCACCAACCTCCCATTTGGGTTTTGTCTCCTTGGAGAATCAGACAAGCTAGCCAGGCTTGCAGTCATGCTGACGACTCAGCACACATCTCACCCAGTTATACACCCACACAGGGCTCAACATGAATGCCCTCATCTCTCACACACCCCCCCCCTTCTCCAGTTCCCTCCTCCCCTTTGCACACAAACACACACATGCTCAATGCAAGAATTCATATGCTCTCTCTTTTCAAAGATTCTTACTGCCTTTTCATATGGGCTTGTTTAGATGCTTATAAAGTATTTATCAATAATAGCCTTTACACATATTTTCCTTTCACCCTCACACATTTCTTGGATAGCATTATATTGTGGTATTTTACAAATCAGAAGCTTTCTTTTAATGAAAATGAATGTTCTAATTGTGAAATATTTTGTCTACTATACGTTCTGCTGTAAATTAGCCTAAGTACAGCTGAAGGCAGAACCAAACCCTGTTCACTTGCCAATTTCCCTCTTACCAAAGAACAGAATCTAGTATAGAAAATTTGATAGCCACTGAAAGAAAGGCTTCTATAGATTCCCATTTCCAAAGCACAATTCTCATCTTGCCTCCTCTTGAGATGGTTGATCAGACACTTCCTTCCCTTCTTAGGAAAAAGAGATCTGAGGAGGTTTTAAATTCTTGGATGGATTTTGTTTGTTTGTTTGTTTGTTTGTTTGGTGGATTTTTTTCTTCTCATTCTTTCTCCTCTGCAGAACACAACTAGTAAATGATTGGATCTTTGACAGAACAAAGGTATTTTTGATGGGCTCTGTAATCTAGTGCGCTAATGCGCCCAGTCCCCTCATTGTCTTGCTGTCTGATCCCATCCCTTCTGCCAGACAGTCACTGCGGGATGAGTCACTTTTAATGTCTGATAATCAAGGTGAATTTTCAAAAAGCTGCCATTTTGGAATTATGCACTATATCACAGTGTCAGGGACGAGAGGAGGAGGAAGGATGAAGGAAAGGCTAAGATAGACACCTACTGTACATTCAGAGAACTGCAGCACAGAGCCAGCACCGCGCCAGACAAGATGTGTCTGGAGGGGCTAAATCGATCAAGGCGTCCGTAATGAGAAGGAAACTATGTTAATTATAAATTAAAAATAACTTCTTATGATAATGAAGATTATATGCACAGGAGAAAACGTCTTAGTTAAAACAGACTGCAGGGATGGAATTAAGCACCAGCCGTTTGGGGGCATGGATTCTGTACCTACTGAATCTATTGTGGTCCATTAAATAACCTAATACAAACTTACATTGGAAAAAGAATAGAAGTGAATTGTGGCTGTCTCCGTGGATGCTGTATTGTCTGCCGTCCTTATTTAAAGCAACATCAGCTAAGGGAGGTACCTAGCAAATGAACACAGCCTCCCTTCAACTAGGGAGACTTGGATATTTCTGGAATCATTTAAAGGACTGAAACATTTTTCCCCATGAAATAGCAAGGGAGATCTTGGAAACCCCTGGTAAACAAAGGCCAATCAAACATTCTTGCAAGACTTCGACTATTCAAATATACGTTGGTCAGTGTCTTCTCTAAGGTAATTAACTAAACCCACTGTTATGTATCGTGGTTCTGGAATTTTTAAAAATCGTTGTCATTGTATTAAATAGTAGGATAGTTGAAGGAAAATGATATAAGAATAGCCTGCTATTTCTGTTTGTTATTCAGATAAGCGAATGCCTATAAATAGAACCAGGATGTTTTGACTACGAAATGCTGTCCTCATTACAGCTGGGAGATG
Source organism: Canis lupus familiaris (assembly GCF_011100685.1). Classification (NCBI taxonomy): domain Eukaryota; kingdom Metazoa; phylum Chordata; class Mammalia; order Carnivora; family Canidae; genus Canis; species Canis lupus. Next base: position 78,529,017 of record NC_049226.1, on the reverse strand, counting down.
CTGGGGCGATTTAAAGCTGAAGCTTCAAAGCCTTGTCCTGCTTTATAAAAGCACGAGGGTTTTCATGGCTGTTTTCAGTGACCAGTCAAAGTCTGCAGGTGCTTTATCTGTCCTGGGGGAGGGAGAGAATGGCATTTCCGAGAATGCTATTTTGTAACCATGATGAATGCTTACATATTTCCTCTAACAGAGGTATTTAAATACCTGCATATCTTCTTCAACACAAGTTATGTTTACAGATTATTACACCTTTGTTATTGTCTACCAAGATTAACTAGTCCATTCTCTCCCCATTCTCCCTCTACTTTCATCACCATTATACACACACATGTACACACACACACATACACACACATACACTATACCTTAACAGATGGTTGCAAAATAAGTAGAGGAAAGAAAATATTTAGCTACTGTTTTCATATATACAAAGGACTGAACAAACAGAAAAGAGATAAGATAAAAAGTGACCCCTTAGAGATATTTGGCTACAACCCTAATTGTACTAAAACAACAGAGAAGTGACTTGTCCTAGGACATTCAACCAGAGAATGGCAGATGCCAGGCTAGCATGCAGGTATCTAACTTGAAAGCTGGCATGCTTTCCACGGCAGCATGCTCTCTTCCCATTAAAAGAATCAGGTCTCTGCAGCTTGGCTAAACAGTGATTAATGCACAGATGTCACAATGAAAAAAAGAAAAACCTGAGGAAGAGATAAGAATCATATACATTTTCAACCATGATACAAAGGAATAAAATGGAAAATGGTATGAAATGAAGAAAAGCAAAATGTTAATAGAACATCTATCTAACAAAACGATCTGCGTAGTCAGGAATTCTATTAAAAGGCAGAATTGTCCTTTAAGGAAAGTGGTAGAGACATTTGAAACTAACCAAGAAAGCAAATGCTGCTTGCAAAAGTCACACTGCTCTATTTCTCTTTATATATTTTCAGCTGAAATATTAGAACAATTCCATCATACTGAAGCATGAATTCTCGCTGTAGTCACTGAGATACTGCCTAGGCTCTGTAAATTAGTGACATAGCTATAACTACGACTAAACCAGCATATCCTTTTCTTCTCCTAGAATCTAGATCCTTAGAGGGCACAGCCTACCTTGCTCTCTGAAGAAAGATTAACCTGATATGACCTAACAGGTATTTTTGCATCTATAATTTCTCTTTTGCTATGTTCTGTCTCCTGTTAAACTAATCTCGGTCAGAAACATTCTGCACATTTTTATTAAAATAACCTCCCTGGTGCTTGAGGGCTCTAAGGTCCTGAGCATGAAACCCCTGCCCCCTCAAGTATATCCCCTATTTTAGTGTGAAACCTGGTATACTTCTTCACACTTTATAACAATAGGAACATTCTCGGAGGTGCCAGATAAGAATAATGATAAATCAGACATTCGTGTAAACCAGAACAGGACCTCTCAGTAGCTCTGGTTTTCCTTCTAAAAGGAGCTAAAGAAAGGCTGCACTAAGAATTTAAAAAGGAGAAATAAAATCCATCTCAATGAAGAATATGTTTTAACATGATAGACAATCTTTAGTAGCTAAAGGAAGGAATCAAAAGATTATGTATTGTGTAAAAAAAAATCTTAACAAATAAGATGGAGGATGGAGATGTGGTGGTCAATAGACAATGAAAGGTTAAAAAACAAATTGTGATTCCTTCAAGTATCAAAACAAGTGGGCTTTCATAGTCTCTCTGATCCTACTTTTTGCTTCTGGGGAAGAAAAAATTGAAGAACATAGATCTGGCTGGTGGGGTAAACACAGAAACATGTTATCTGTTCTTGCTCTGGAGAGGTATCAAAAGTATTAATGGGACTTCTGTTTCAATAGTACCGCTAGGAATAGGGTTTCTCAACTTCAGCACTATTAACATTTTGGGCTGGATTATTTTTTTTTAAGATTTTATTTATTTACTCATGAGAGACACAGAGAGAGAGGCAGAGACACAGGCAGAGGGAGAAGTAGGCTCCATGCAGGGAGCTTGACGTGGGACTTAATCCCAGGTCTCCAGGATCACACCCTGGGCCGAAGGTGGTGCTAAACCTCTGAGCCACCTGGGCTGCCTATGTGCTGGATAATTCTTTGTTGGGAAGAGAGAAGAGGCAGGAAGGGGAATATCCTTTGCACTTTAGAATGTTTAGCACCATCTCTGGCCTCTACCCACTAGACACCAGTGGCATCCCCCAGTTGTGACAATTAAAACCTCTCTAGACATTGCCAAATGTCTCCTCAGGGACAAAATCACCCCTGGTTGAAACCACTGGACTAAAGGGAATAGTTCTCATTTTTACAAATGGGCTCAGCTATCCCATGTTGTGGAGACAATCTTTATTTGTACAATAAGACTCCTGTTTCTGATATGTACAAAACAGAGCAGACACTTCATGGTCTCTGATAATTGCCCATGGATTGACTAATGACTGGTTCTCCCATAGAACTCAGAGCTCAAGATACCTGTAATCAAGTCTAGAGGGAGATATGTTTCAAAAAGAATCAAGCATTTGATTGTTGACATATATTCCCAAAGAATCACCACCATGATTTTTTTGTTTGTTTGTTTTTGATATGACTATTATGACAAAAATAACTTTGAAGTTCCCAGTCTTCTATAGGAAACAGGCCAAGCCACAATGGAAAGCATACTTTTTGATACTCTTTTCAGATGTGGCAAAGAGGATAATGGGAGAAAGGGACCTCCAGAACCAAGGAGAACAATGAACTAGGAAGCTCCTCCAGGAAGCAGAACAAGAGCTCAAGAAAAGAACAGTCTCTACCCCTAGGGAACTTTATCATGTCACATCACAAAATTCTCAAAATTGTTGAGAATCAGTGACAGCTATATGATTTCCATCCCTTCCTTTTTAAATGGGAATATTTATTGTAGTACGCTGTCCTTCTTCTACCACTTTGTGAGCACAAGTAACTTGGCTTATAAGTTCACAAGAGTCTGGACCGAGAGGATCCAAATGAGATCCAGTGCTTTGAGTTTTGAAATGTGATTGGCTGAGACTTTGGAGTGTTTTCTTTAAAGAAAAGAGGAACGTATTTTGCATGTAAAAGAGGGAGCAAATATTTGTCACCAAAAGAAGAGGCAGATTTTATTACTCTTCTCAATTATTGTCTGCCCTTCCCTATGAAATGATTTTAAATACTACTCATTTTCATTTGATTTTCAGCACCATCTCTTTGATATTAGGCTTGGTCATAAGACTTTCTTTTGCCAATGAAATGTGGGTAGCAGTATAGCATACAACTTCTCAGGAGAAGTTTAGCCATTTTATGGTTCAATCATCACTTCTTTTCTTTGTTCATTATGTTCAACTGAAAGCATTGAGTAGGTTGAGTGGGTACCACCAACTCAGTTCAGAGATTTCAGTGGAGGGAATGATGGCCATGATCTTGATAATAAGGTCTTGCAGGTGAGGCTTTTAAAAAATCCATCTTGTTGCTCAGAGCATTTCTCAATTTCCTATTTTGCCAGTTGGAAATTAAAAATAATTGTATTTTTAATCCCATTTATAAGCCACCAAGTTCTTTCTTGGGCCCCATCTTTCTTGTATTACCTTGTTAAATGTAGAAAATAGAAACTAGGTCATACTAGTAACTTTCTGTTTCTTATCCTCTTCACCTGAATCAACAAATCAGTTAGGTACATGATCTGCCTTCCCTAGAGGAGCCAGACTTAAGCAATGCAATTTTTTAATTCAAAAACAGAGAAATAACAGAAAACGCATTTGATGAAATTCAGTACCTTTTCATGATAAGAACATTTAATAAACTGAGATTAAAAGAAAAATTCCTCAGCCTGAAAAAGGGCATCTATAAAATCCAAGACTAATATCATACTTAGTGGTGAAAGACTGAATGCTTTCCCCCTAAGATCGGGAACAAGACAAGGATGTCTGCTCTCACCACTTTTATTCAACATCATATTGGAGGTTCTATCCAGGGCCAATAGGTAAGAAAAAGAGACAAGAAGCACCTAGGTTGGAAAGGAAAAAAGTAAAACTATCATCATTTTCAAATGATATGATCTTGTATATAGAAAATCCTAAGCAATCCACAAAAGAGCAACTATTACAACTAGTAAACAAGTTCAACAGTGTTGCAAGATGCAAGATCAATATACAAAAATCAATTGTATTGATATACACTAGCAATGAAAAATCCAAAAATGAAATTACAAAAAAAATCCATTTATAATAACCCCTGAAGATTTATGTCAAATAGAACTCATTCTTTTCATCCATTGTTTGCCTTTTTTGTGGATCCCTCCAGTGCTGATTTAAAATGGTTTTACTTAAATAAGAATTTTGCTGGGTAGTTTGGGTTTGGGGATAGGGATGTTAACATGTATATGTATAATTTTGATGGAGGGTGATTATCCTAATGAAGAGTTTTTAACCTGTATCTTTACAAGTGGAAGGTTTATGTGCATACTTGATTTGTGAATTAAACCTCATATTTCCCTTTTGCAACTTCTAGAAATGGTTTACCCTAACATTTTGGAAGTCACTTTACTAATAGAAATTACTTTTTTAATCTTTTGTACTTTTTTTTTTATAATTCCACCTGATAGGGTTAATCATTCTGTCATCTGTACATCTGTACCTTGTACAAATTCCTATTTCTGCATATCTTCCACCATTTTGTAATTATTTATATATGTGTCTGCTTCTGACACCAGGGCTCTGAAAACAAAGATAGCATTTTAACTTTGCATCCCCAATACTTAGAACACATACAATGCATATTTGCCATCATAAGCTCCCACTTACATGGGATTTCTGTTTTTCACCTGCTTGAAGGCTGTCTTCCTGAAGTCTTCTGTCCTCCAAACTCTGCATGTCAGTCCGCTCAAATTACAGGTTGATATATAAACTAATACATGTCCTCTCCATGTATTATATCCATTTCCCTACCTCTAGACTTATCACTGACCATCATTTCACCATTGGTCATAATGAAAACAGCCCATGAGAGTTGTGTTAAATGTGTCTGGTAATGGGATTTTAAGCCACAGTATAAGAATCCTTGTCTGTGCACAAGATATTAAAGGTAAGAAGTAAAAATCTCTGTCCATCCTTTCACTCCCAGCTTCATCAATATTTCTTAGCCCCTTTAACTTAAAACAAAAGTGAATTGGAGAAGCTGAGATCTTCCATCTGCTGTTTAAGCACAGACTATGCATGTCTTTTCAGAGAGAGAGACAGCTGCCCTTGTATTTAGAATAAGGACAGAAAGAAGCCAGCATATAGCTCACGCTTGATGGATATTTATTGTTTAATATAGTCTAAAGAAACCTGCCCTATCACTAGTGTTTCTATCAACTGTGACTATCAGCCTATCAAATCAGACATCGTGATAATTGATTGAGATCTGGGTGGGATAGGAAGACATTCTTAATGGTTGATTGACTGAAAAATCCATCACTAAACAATACAGTCAACGTTATAGTCACAGCTTATATATTCTCTGATGAGAGTTTTTAATCCACAGAGCCATTGTTTTTCTAGAGGTTGACTTGAGGCTCACTGGTTTGATAGGTACTTTCTCATAGAGATGGTCTCAACTTGACCTGATGAGAGATGGAAGTTTTTAAAGACCGACACAGTTTCAGTCTGAAAGAAAGATCCATGAATATTAATTAACAGATCAGTGTCTTCCCATCAGTATATCTTTGTGAGAAAAGTCTTTGCCATTTATCTTGAGTAAAACCTTTGACACAGTGCTACTCAAAGCATAGACCAGTGCCAGTCTATGAACTGTTTGTTACTGGTTCATGATGAAATAAATACAAAAATTAAGAATGGGCATTTGGAAAAATTTTTTAACAGCTTGACAGCATAATTTTATGTCTGGGTAAAAAGTAGACCTGGTATTTTGTATTTCTTTTACATTTAACTTTTTTAGTATTAATTTTATCATGATTTATGAAAATATTAGTCTGTGATGGTTTGTATGTTTCTTTAAAAACTGGTCTTTACCACAGATAGTTTGGTAAACACTAATTAAAATACCATGTCTCATCTCTACTTCCTTGCTAGTCTTATTTGCTTTATTCTAATCTCTAGACTTTATATGATTTTATACTCACTGCCATTTTTTCTGATCATGCTAAACGTAGACTATCTTCTCCTCTTTAACCTGCTATCAGTAGGCATATTCAAGAAGTACCAGGACGCCTGGGTGGCTCAGTGGTTGAGCACTGCCTTCAGCTCCGGTCGTGGTCAGGGGTCCTGGGATCGAGTTTTGCATCAGGCTCCCTACAGGGAGCCTGCTTCTCCTTCTGCCTATGTCTCTGCCTCTCTCTGTGTCTCTCATGACTAAATAAATAAAATCTTTTTTAAAAAAAGTACCAGTAACACACCTTTGTTTAAAGCCCCTAGTATTTGGGGGTTCATTGTAGTCATGAAGTTTGAGGAAGCCCCTTGCTAATCACTTTAACAATGTATTTATCATTTAGATGGTAGAAGTTTGTCCCTGTTGCTTGGAACTTTGGCTCCTGGAATTATCAAGCTAGAATAGATTTTAGTAAATGAGTCTTTCTCTGACAGGTTCACAAAGACCAGGTGGCCCTCGGAATGCTGGAGAAGTTCATCTTAATCCACCATGCCCTTCCAGCATTACTAACCTCCACATCATCTCCGCACAATCTAATAAATGTCAGTCCTCCATGAGTATTATTTCAAGTGAACTGATATATCTTTCATTGTTATATTTCATTTGATTCTTGTGCTGAGCAGTCAACCTGTCTCCAGGAGAACTATGTTTAACTGATTATGTCTTAACCTATGACATCATATTTTTTAAAGAACATGATTTGAAGACATTGATATCTATTGCCGTTTACAGCTCCTTTTCATCCAGATTGATTATATGGTCATCACAGGGATATGAGTGATGGAATGGAGAGAGCAAGACTAGAATCAGGAAGACCAGTTAGGAGATTACTGCAGTAATCCAGGCAAGAAGTAATGAGGGACTGATCCAAAATAATGACAGTGTTAATGGAGAGAAAAGGATGAGTGTGAGAAATATTTAGGCATTAGAACAACAGGATTTGGTGACGAATTAGATGATGACTCCCAAATTTTTGGCTTAGGATAAGTATACGTAGTGAGAGACAGGAAGATAGGAAGAAGAACAAGTCTGGTAACATATGCAGAGAGGATGTGATGGATTCAGCTTTGAGTATTCTGAGTTCATGAGCACACCATCTGGGTAATTGGATATATGAGTCCGAAACTCAAGAGAACAATCTGGCTACAGATCCAGATTTTTGAACTCATGAACACGTAAGTAATTGAAGGCATAGAATTGAACACAGAGAACAGAGATATGTAATATTTTAAGGTGTCTTGGCCATTTCAATTTATTCAACTTCCTCTTAAAATTTAAGATTTTTCTAGTTATGGTTTCTCTATCTTCCCTATGATAGCATAGAATGATCTAGTTATGTCCTAATAGTTTGCACATGAGCATTATAGGATTCTATGAAAAGCGAAGCCCAAGAGAGAGATCAGTTAAACGTTTTCTAAACTTGGAACTCTGTCTTCCAATGTAGCCCAGATTATCCAACTCCTCTTTATCCATCTCATTAACAGACAATAAAAACACACAAATGTATGTATTAGAATTTTAGGTGTATCATCTGCCTGTTTGATTCAATTTAATCACCAATGACTCCCTAAGAAATATCATATAACTTATTTACATATGAGAAAATAGACTCAGAGAAAGCACAAGGATGACAAGTGATGAAAGTTGCCATACTTTAGCATTGTATCTCCAACTATCTGATAAACATCTGCTTTCGGACATTATATTTAGGACCCCACTCTATACCAGTCACTCCAACTGCTGATACCTCTGCCTGCCTCAACCAAATCAGGTATCCCCAAAACCAATTTTTGTGGTTCAAAAATTGGCTTTTGTGCTGTACCTCCTCCCCCCCTCCCATCACCTGAGACACAAAGAGCAAACACTTAATGGACACAGGAGACAGTCATGTTTCAAATGAAGGCCTTCTATCTTTTTTTTTTTTAATCTTACTAAAAGAGCATCAAGTAGGCTGGAAATATTTATCCTTTTTCATCCAGTAATCCTGTTTCTACAAAATCCTTCTAAGGAAATAGAGAGGCACCACAAAATTCATTCATGAGGGGTTTCTTTATATTTAACAAATATTTTTAGTGAGCATCTACCAGTGCCAGACACTATGCTATCCATAAGACAGTCTCTGCCCTCTAAGTGCTCCCAGTCCAAAGCATCATGAGGATGTGGTACCCACAGTGACAGATAATTTGACTGGGTATCATGAAAATAAGGAAGAGGAGGATCTCACCAGTCTGGCACAGAAAAGACTTCCTGGAGGAAGTGGTCCATAATGTTGAATTGGTTGTATGAATTAGACTTGGGAAGATGGGAAGTCAGGACATACTGGAAAGAAGCAACAACATAAGCCAAGTGGTAGGAAAAGAAACTACTTCAGGGTCTTTTGGGAATGGACAATTTGGAAATATCATATACCATGTTCTGGGGCCTACTTTTAATGTTACTCTGTATGTTAAAAGTACTACTAGTGTGTTCAGAGTGGCTCTAGTGTTTCTAGTGTTTCTCAAAGTGGCTCTAGTGGCTAGTGGCTCTAGTGTTTCTAGTGTTTCTCAAAGAAGTTTTAGGGGACTTTGTCAATAAGGACAGGAATGGGGCTGGGAATTGGTCCAAGCTCTGAACCCTAGCCTTTCACAACCTAAGTTCCCTGGGAAGTTTTACTTAAGATATTTAAAAGAAGGGTTCCACTGTTGAAAATTTGAAAATCTTTGATGGGAAACTATGAGAAATCTTTAAATAAGGGAATCACTAGAACAGATGTACATTTCAAGTAGATTACACTATTACACTGCCAACCTCAGGAGGATATTTCCCCCAGTATTTACTTATAACTGGAAACAACCTAAATGTCCAATAATAAGAGTGTGATAAAATAATAACAATAATAAATAGCTACCGTTTATTGAATGCTTATTGTGTGCAGGCACACTGCTAAGTATGTATATATATATATATATATATATATATATATATACACTCTACACCATTTAACCTTGATAGAAATCCCATGAGATGAGTATTATCAATATTTTGCGGATGTGAGAATGGAGGCTTAATGAGGTTGAGTGGCTGGTTTTACATCACTCAGCTGTTAAAGGGTGGGACTGGAATTCCATCCCAAATTTGTCTAACTCTTAAGGGCATGTGATTCTGCATCCTGAGCCATGATAAATCCACATGGAGGAATGTTATTCAACTCTTTGAAATTATTTTTTCAAAGACCATTTAATGATGTAGGGGTAATGTCTGTAGAATAATGTCAAATGAAAACAAAACTCAAGTATAAAAAATATATAGAACAGTTCCAAATTAATTAAACAATTAAAATGTTAAAAATATTTGTCACTGAGTGATAGGACTGTATGTAATTTTAACTTTTGTTGCTACAGCCTTCTTCCAAATTTTCTAGAATATGTTTCTTTAATCATTGAAAGCATAACAAAAAGTTTTGTATATATATTTAACTTATTCAAGCTGAATTGCTGTCATCAGTCATCCTCACTCTAGAGTCAAGAGGAAGGATCAGTTCTTTAATACATCTTTCAGAACAACAGTGCAAACTATCATGTGTGCAGGACATAAGAAAAATCAGTCTATGCTAATTACTAATCATATACCTTTGAAGTTAAATTTTCCGGATCTCAATTTCTTTGCCCAGAAAATGAGAAAGTTAGGCTAAGTAGTCTTTATAATTCTGAAAAACACTAAATTTTTAAGGATTTTTTTCTTTTTAATACAAATAAAACCGAGATAGGGGACATAAAAGAAATATATTAAATTTTTCTTGTTTTACTTAGATTTTCATGGGCATTTAAGGTGGATTTTTTGATTAGCTTGGCCACTGGTAATACGTTAATATGCTCGGGTGCATCCAACATCTGATCACTGCTTGATGCTTTCACAAAAATTTTTTTCATCTCATCTTCACTAAAGCCTTTTGAGGTGAGCCTTATACCCCTATTTTTGCTGATGTAGATCAGAGAGTTCAGGAACTCACAAAAGGTCTCTCATGATATGTTGTAGCAAGATTCAAACCTGAATGTTTCTTTATGAATTCTTAGAATATGGTTAGTTCAAATATAGAGCTATTTGTTTGCTTGTTTGTTTTGTCATTTCAACTGCATATTGTACTAGTTATTTAAAAAACAGTTTCTGTCCTCAAATATTTTGTACTCTAAAAGAGAGATAAGGTTCTTTTAAAGAAACAATTCTGAAATTAAAATTAAGAATGATATGTAATGGGGACAAATGGAGGCTTTCGGCAATGTCTCTGTATCCTTTAGTGAGAAGCAAACAAAAGGACATTATTATAAAATTGCAAATGGGGGCAGAAGCAGTCACTTGTCATTAGTGTCAGGGTCATTTTAATGAAAATTAACCCCAGAAATGCTTGACTAAGCAGTGGAAACCTAGGCATCATTTGGACCTTGACAGAACCAGAGCAGTTAAATCTTTCTTACCTGCATATAAGCTTAAGAGAATAAATCAGTCCAAAGCCACTGGCCATGCTAATTGCTCTAATTATTGTTGCAGGAAACACTAGATAATACCTAAGAGGTATCAAAAGATAGCCATAGCCCAGAATAATCTTGTAACCAAAGTATTCCCAGAGGAATATTCAGACAGTGCTCACAAAGCCTGCACCTGCCCAGTTGGATAATAAAGCATAAAAATATGTAGTTTGTCAGAGAGGAAGGATTCATAGCATAGGGTGTAGTCTCCTGCTGCAGAAATACAGCACTGATGGGAAGAAATTGGGTGGGGCATCTCAGAGAGTTGTTATTGGTAGCACAGAGACACTTTGGCTCCTGAAGACTTCTACTCCTGGTGTGTGAGTGTGTATATGCACATTCACATATGCACATGTATCTTCAGGTATAAGAACAAGTGTGGTGATTTGTTCATCTGTAATCCAGCCTTATTTCTTGAAATATGACTATTCACCTATTATTTATGGGCTATGCAAAGAGGATTATGTCTAAATAAGAGTTTCTAGGATTTTGTGAGGGGCTATCAACTTCTAAAATTCCCCACTGTCCTGAGATGAAAGTTGACCCACGGTGGTAAGCTTGATCACAGATGGTAAGTGAAAACAAGGTGTTTTGTGCATCATCAGCACTGATTTATCATCTGTGCATCATTTGATGCATGCTGAAGGGTGCATGGTTTATCCTGCTGGAACATTTCTTCTCCAGCAGGCCACCTTCTTCTAGGTAGTTACAGAAGTAACAACTGTGAAGTGCTCTAGTTCTCTGAGGAGTGCTGATATGTGGATAAAGTATGATAGATCAAAGAGCACTGAACCAGAAATTGGGGAAATGGCCTTAAGCTCTGCCCCTGTGAGTCACGAGAAAATTAATCTACAAGTGCCATTAATTCCCCATTATCAAAAGCAGAACTATGTGCTTATTTACACAAGTAACCCAGAACACATGATATAATGTGTCAAAGCACTCAAATTTCATTATATGTAAAGTGTAACAAAATTTAAGGAGCCTTTGCTATGTGCAAGGTACAGGTTCTGTGGGAGACACAAATAAGGCATGGTTCATATCTTTTGGGAGCTTGGAATCTAGTGAGGTGACAGACAAGCACACGTATTGCAACCAACTGAGGTGTAACAGACATTGTGATAATTGCTGTGAGAAAGTTTATTCAGTCATTCAATAAGTATTGGCAGGCACTGTGCAAACTCTAAAAGCAAATTACTTCTCTCTGAGGGAGGAAGTAGGCAGTCATAAAGCTTTATTGAAATGAGCATTTGGAGTGGGCTTTGAAGAAGAGGTTAAAATTTGCTAGGCAGAGATAAATTGAGGTAGGTATGTCTGAAGTGATGGAGGGGTAAAGGCATGGGAAATATACAGTGTGTGCTTGGGCAGTAGTGAGCAATCTGGTTGGGCAAGAGTCAAAAATATGTAATTAGAAAGGAGGAATTGGTGAGAATTACATGGGAAAAGATCATTTGCAGCCACATTCAAGTTGGCCAAATTGAGAAACTTGAACTTTATCCTGTAGATATCAAAGGCTTGGGGCAGAGGAGTAATGTGATTACACCTATGCTGTAGGACAAGTCTGTCAGTGCAGTGAGGAGAGGAGACTCAGTAGGAGACCTCTGTAAGAGCCCAGGCAAGACAGAACCAACCTTTTTCAGAAGAGGATGGGGGCAAGAGATGGATGTACAAGATATGAAGGACATAGAAGCCACAGAAAGTGGCACCTCTTTGGTTATGGGGCCAAGTGGAGGAGAGAGTTGAAGATGATCCTTTCCACATGTTGCCATCAGCAGCCCAGCCCTTGGCAAATTATTGGCTTTATTTTCACAGCTTTGGAGACTTCAGCACCCCATCCTCTGCTGTCAGAGCCATGTGCACTTATTTCCTTTCCACTGTCAAAGTCTGTCATCTGGAAGGGTATGAAATTCATCCTGTCTGGTAAGAACTACAATGTTACCCTTCCCAGGTATTTCCCCTTCAACAGATTTCTAAGCTTTAAGGTAGAGATAGAAACTTTTTTAAAGGAAATTTAGAATATTAGCTAAAAATTTTCCAGTATGTTTTTCTTCGTATATTATATGCCTTCCAAAATAAGCTTTGAAGCTTTAAGAGGTAACTTCTGTAACCCCATCCTCTCTCTAATGGTTTTCCTACTGCCTTCTGGCCATCTGGAAGCCCTCTCTTGGCATGTTTTTTGTAGGTTTACTCTTTCCTTTTCTGTCCAGGATATTCATCAGGTCCTGCTTACAGGTCCTTAACTACAGGTCTGTTGGCCCCTACTTATGATTTGGGCTAGTGACTTACTAATGAGGAAGTATTTTATTCTCAAACTTCAAATATTTCAAACTTTGCCTTGGTTCAGCCTTATTAGTAAGAGTGATATTCAAAATACTGAATAACTCCTTAAAGCCCAATCACTGACTAGTTATAAGGACCACCAATAGCAAACAACTGTTAGGGCCAAATGGGAATATCCAGCTGAGTTTCAGCTTGGATATGGGCATCTTCTGGGTTTTTACAGTCCTAAAAATAAGTATAGGCCAACAGATCTGTAGTTAAGACTTCCACCCAGTCTTTTGAAAATTAGGTTAAAACAAAGTGAAAAAAAGACTACAATCCACTTCACTACCACTGAATTTTCAAAGGCTACAAAAGGATCCATAACTATATCCTAGGCAAGGTAAGAAGGAGATGTGAAAATCCTGTGATGTGATACACCTCCTCAACCTGAATGCTTCTCCTTTGTACATGGGGTTTTCCCCTAGTGCCTCTGAGATGCTCTGGAGGAAAGGAAGTTAAGTGCTACCTGTTCCTTGCCTTGCTGCATGCCACTCCCACTCATAGCCCAGGTAGCCAGACCCTTGGCTCAGGGAGGCTGTGTGTCATTGTAGGCTGGCCTGCATCTCATTATCCACTCAAGATGACTCACTACCTCTTCTATTTGAAAGATCCAAATAACTTTAAATACTACCCCTCAGGCTGCATCTGTCCCCAGAAATGAAGTTTTGATTAAATTCCTACTCCTCCTTTAAGAGCCACCTTAAATGTCACCTCTAAATAATAATGGCTGACATTTACTCACTGCTTACTCTGAACAAGCACTTTGCTAAAGGCTTCTAATGGATTTTCTCCTTTCATCCTCCAAATACCTCTGAGGTAAGTACTAGTATTATCCCCATACTACAGATGTGGAAAGTGAGAGGTTAAGTAATTTACCCAAGGTCTTGCTAACTAGTAAGCAGGAGAGCCAGTAGTCCAATGTCTGTGTCCTCACTGCTGGTATATAGTAAGCATTTAATAAATGACCCGAATGATGGACACAGTCTCTGCCTCCTTTTGCATAGTGTTCTGATCATGTCCTTTACAACAGCTCACACATTTACCGGGATTTATCCAGTGCCTATCCTTCTAAACTCAACAAGGCCACCATTATATCCTTCCAGACCTGGTACTGTGCATGACACATTGTGGGTCTGCAATATATATTTGCAGAAGTAGAATATAAAGGAGAATGGAAGAGAAGAACAAAAAGGCTTTCTAGTTTGGGGTCTGAAAAACACAGTGACCCAATATATACTTTTGAATTAATAGAAGCTGTGTCACTGAGAGCTGCAGTGTTCTTAGATCAAAACATCAGGATTGCAATCCCAACTCTGCCATTTACTGGCCAAGCAACTCCTATGCAACTGGCCAAGCAACTCCCATCCATTTCCTTTGAGTCTCAGTGTCCACATCTTATAAAATGATTCTCCTTTTTGGAGATACTCAGGTTCCAGGGGATCACACAGGTGAATGAGGCCAGCAGAGTGCCTGCTACTCAGTCACTGTTGGTTGTGTTGTTAAGAGATACACAGAAGGGATTGACATATTTCACATCACATAAAGGAACAGGTAGTCATCACTGATACATAACATACTGCAGGAAACCAATAACTGTTTTTGAGTGATTAGGCCAAACGGCTGTATGTCTAAACATTAAAATATGATACATGCAAGTATCATCAGAAACATCTATTTTATGTCTCGATGCCATCTTCACGGAGATGTAGATCTGTTTATATTTCTAATGCAAATGCATTGTGCTATTCCTGGCCGGAACAGTTCAAATGTCTCTTATTTTGTCGCCCCCGCCCTTCCTGCCTCCCCAGCCTATGTATTCCTTCCCTACGCTCTCCCTCCAACACCCTTCATCTGCCTGTCACTTTTCAAAGACAAGCTCCTCAGAATGAAATCTCTGCTTTCTTTGTTTTCCTGGTTTCCATTTTGTATCCTAAAATATTCACTTCAAGTTCCGCTTGACAGACGTCCCTAATCTAATCTCCACGTCTGCTTTCTAATTTTCACAGTCAGGATAAAACAAATAGGTTGGAGTTAATTGCCGGAGCAGCGGGCCGGAGCTCTGAGCTGTGATTTATGAGCTGAGTGCAGGCGCTCTGCAACACATTTTTCTTAATTTATTTTTAATGAGTCTCTCAATTAATTTTCTTGGAAACATCTTAATGATGTTGGAGGCGGGTGTTAATGAGGTCTGCACCAGCTCCTAATTTTGCATATTTTAAAGGGCCTAATGTCATCTTGCACCCTTTCTTTCCATTTTAAGAAGAGTTGAGAGAGGAGGGAAATTATTGTTGAATAGAGAATTTTCACTCTTCATGCCTCAGTCTTTGCTTAACCTTTCAGACTTTATGGGCTTGTGGTGTGTCTCAGAGCAATCGCATACTTCCTGCCACCTTCCTCCACCTTCTCTCAGCTCCCTGAGTCTGAGAAGCTGCTGCTAGATGGGGAGAAAAGACCCACTTCCCAGAAACTGTGAGTTCTGGGGAGCAGTTAGTAGCCCTGAGGAAAGATGTCCAGAAAGTCTCTTGCTAGGTGGCCTAACCTTTCCCAAAGCAGTCAGTGAATAGGAGAAAATACCAGTGGAAGAAATAACTCCAGGGGTGTCTTAGCATCTGGGCATTTGTTCAGAGACCCTACTCCCCTCAATGTCTCTACAGATTCAGGACAAAGTGCTAGAGTACAGTCTCTGAGCCCTCTCTGAGGCTTTTCAATTTCAAAGTCCTTATTGGTCTTCATTCTGTATTTGCTGGTTCGAGCTTATTTTCCTGATTAAATAGTCATTAAATGCTTATGATAGAAAATTTGGGAAATGCAAAAGAATGGATCAAATAAGGGAAAACCAGTTTCTAGTGCCTGAAAACAGCCACTATTAAAATTATGGTATTTTCTTCTAGACATTGTTGATTTTCTACTCATGGGCTTTTGGTTTTATTTTTACAGTTGTGATGATACCAAATATCATTTTTTCTCATTTAATATTATCACATAAGTAACAAACTTCTTTCAAACATTTTTAATGGCTGTTTAATATTCCATCTAACATATTTGTCATAATTTACTGAACCATTACATTCTAGCTGAGTATCTAAGCTAATTCTCAAACTAATCACACAAACACTATTGTGATGAACATCTTTGCACAGAAAGCTTTTTTTTAATTAGGGAAAATAAATAAATAAATAAATAAATAAATAAATAACTAACTATTTCCTTTGGAATAGCCTGAGGAATTACTGATTTAAAGAGTATAATCAGGGATGCCTGGAGGGCTGAGCAGTTGAGTGTCTGCCTTTGGTTCAGGATGTGATCCCGGATTCCCGGGTTCGAGTCCTGCATCGGGCTCCCTGCATGGAGCCTGCTTCCCCTCTGCCTGTGTCTTGGCCTCTCTCTCTCTCTCTGTGTCTCTCATGAATAAATAAATAAAAACCTTAAAAAAAAGAGTATAATCATTTTTAAGGCTCTCAATATAGATTTCCAAGTTACTTTCCAAAGAGTTATTCCAGTTTACTTCCAACAGTACTACATGAGTACATCTATTTATTCAATCTTACATTACCATGGAGTGGTACAATTTTAAAAAGTCTTAGCTAATCTGGCAGATTTGAATCCATTTAATTCTCCTACTAAGTCCCCTCTTTGGGTAAGGTTCCAGTGAAACCAAAGGCTGCTTTTATTAGGGAACTTCCTGAACCATGTACTTGATGTGGCTAAGACCCAGGTTCTTCTCTTGGCAGAGACTCAACAAAATGTGTATTAAAATTGACTTATCCTCAAAATGGAAAGTTAAGTATCCTATTTCCTTTTTTTTTTTTTTTTATTTATTCATGAGAGAGAGAGAGAGAGAGAGAGAGGCAGAGACACAGGCAAAGGGAGAAGCAGGCGCCATGCAGGGAGCCCAATGTGGGACTCGATCTCAGGTCTCCAGGACCACACCCTAGGCTGAACATGGAGCTAAACTGTTGAGCCACCCGTGCTGTCCTGTATCCTATTTCCTATTTCCCTGAGTGTCCTGTTTCCATCTGGATCTTCCCAATGACCTCTCCAGCTCAGTGTCTCCAAAACTGAGTGCATGTCTCCACACCTCACCTTTGCCATCTTGAGTAAAATTGCCCCCATTGACCAGTCCCCCACAGACTCCAGACATGAGAGTGCAGCTCTGTCCTCATGGCCCCCAACACATGCACTCTCAGTCAGTCAGCAAGTCCTGTGGTGTATTTCCCCCAAGCTTCATGGCTGCCTCTTTTTTTTTTTTTTTTTGCCTCTTCTGTTCCATTCCCACAGTCCTGTGTCAGAGCCCTGTCTCTCACCTAGACTAGTGCAAAATTCTCCCAGTTGTCGTCGGCCTACAATCCTCCATCTGTCCTTTAGTTCTTTAAAGTGCCAGGGCACTATCTTTCTAACACAAGCAAAAACCCCACAGTGATTCCCTCCTTGTATACAAAGTTTAGTCCAAAATCCTTAGTATGCCATTCATACAATTTGACCCCCTAGTACATTACTCATTTTTCAAATATGCCGTGTACTCTGTTCAAGCCATTTGTTAAGCTTAGGATGACCTTTTCCCCACTCTTATATAGCAATTCCATGCCACTTCCTCCACGAAAGCTTATTCACCACTATGGCTTCTGCTTGGCGCCTAAGTCACACATGGTAGGTCCCTAGTGAACATCGGGTGTGGGGATAAGACATCTGTAGAAATGTGTTTCCTTCAAAACTGTTACCTACTGTGCTTTCTGAATTGTTTTACACTTCAAGTCAGATGTTTATATTTGAAATTTTAAAGAACTCTTCAACCTGGGGGTTAGATATTTACATTAAAATTTTTTAAAGAACATTTCAGCCTGGGAGAAAATAGTGTTTCAAGGCATTTATGTTTTCTGGTAGACTCCTTTGATTTATTGTTGGACATTTCTTAATTTCTGTTTAAGTATCTTTTGAGTGTGTTTCCCACTGATTCCTTGTGCTTAGTTTAAGTGTTGTCAGAATATTCCCTGAGAAAAGACCACAGATTCTAGCTTTAGGGATAATTAGTTCAGATAAGATTCTGTACACAGATGCAGACCTTAATATCTAGTGGCCTTAACAGTTAAAACAGTATCTTTCAAGTATTATGTTAAAGCTGAAGGATGTTTTTTTAATGCTTTCTGACAAATAGCAATAATTTACCTACAACCATGAGATTCTGGTCTTTGACCCCAAATATTTGTCAAATAAATTGGTAAACTATAAGTGAAGCTCTGACATCAGTAACATTGCTTTTGGGACACCTGGGTGGCTCAGCAGTTGAGCAGCTGCCTTCGGCTCAGGTCATGATCCCAGGACCTGGGATCGAGTCCCACATTGGGCTCCTGCGAAGAGCCTGCTTCTCCCTCTGCCTGTGTCTCTGCCTCTCTCTCTCTCTCTCTCTCTCTCTGTGTGTGTCTCATGAATAAATAAATGAATCTTTAAAAAAAAAAAGAAACATTGCTTTTGAGATACCTTTAAAGCCTTATATAGGCTTTATATACAGGGAGAGAACAGAGCTCACCAGTGGATGAAAACAAAGATGAGCAGGCAATATTAATCATTTTAGATATGATGTTGAAGATGGTTTGACATTGAATCTGTTATTATAACATTGCTATTATTCCTCATATTGACCTTTATATCTGAGTTATTTTTAATACTATATAATTATATAAATCACTCATTTTATTTTTAATGTTTAAGATTTTCTAGCAGTAGGTTTTGTTATAACAAACAATCTCAAATTTCAGACACTTGACACAACAAGCACTTATATTTTGCTCACATAATGTTTAAGGTAGATATTTTTAGTAGGAAGACACTTTTAGGCATATCCTTAGTGACTCAAAGATCCAGGTTCTGCTGTCCCCTAAGGCATTCTTGGAGTCCTTCACTGGGTCCTCTGCATTGAGTTGGCCAATGAGTGAAGAGAGGGTATATAAAGGTTATGCTGCACATTTCAGAAGTCTGGTGTGTAAGTGGCATACCTCATCCCTGTGGTGTGCTGGAGCCAGCTCATGACAGTTCTCAAGAGCTACCTATTAAATTTTTTGGCATTTTGCAAGTTGTTTATTAAACACATTATTAAAAATGAAATTATATAAACAAATAAAAATTAAACTTCTTATTACATTTTACTATCATTTATGCTTGAGATTATTTATGTCCTTTGTATCTCTAAGTGGGAAATGCTATAGAATACTATAGAATGGTTAATCTCTTCCTGACTCCATGTTCAATGCCATCATGTTGGGTGTTTGAAATAGACAATAGTAGGGATATTTATATCATAGAAATTGGCAAACACTATAAATCAGGGTTTATACTATTTTGTTGATTATCTAGAGACTTTTAGAAGTTATAAAGAAAGTATTAAAAATCCAGATTAATTAAAAGCATGCTGTATCTGTAGTCATTACATTGTGAACAGCACAAAATATCAAGGAAATATTCTTCTAGTATTTGATAACCATTAACTGACTCAGCCAAGAAGTTACCCACATTACTGATGAACAATTCTGACATATGTCTTCATTATTTCACTTACTCAATAATGTGAAAGAAAATATCAACGAATATTCATGTTGGAAGTGTATTCATTCATCAATTGTAACCATAGGTTGGCTACAATACAAGGGTTCAGTAAAAATCAACAAAAGCGTTGAGAGAATCATTTGGCTGTATGGAAATTACAATAGAGTATTGCATAATTTTTATGCATAATGTAATTGTTATATTATTAGTGGTAAATAATATGCTATACATTCTTTATATCAGCAAATTTATAATAAACTCAAGTACCTATGGACATACTGTTTTATGGAGAGCCCGTTGTTAAACATTTACCACTGCCTCTACCTATGTTCTGTTGGCCAGAACTCAATCACATGGTTTCATCTAGATGCAAGGATTGCAGAGTAATGTCCAGGAAGGAGAGAACTGGATATTTATAAGCACTAGCAGTCTCTTTCACAGTCTATTCTCTGGACAGCAAATATCAATTCTTTTCTTCTTCCTGCCTGGAGAACATACTTACCCTAGGAGGACAACCCAAATTTCCATCCAATAACCATTCTAGTTCAAAGTCCAGGATCTTTCGATCATACACAAATTTCTCTATCAGGTCAGATGTAACTCTTCTTGGCCTGGCAACCAAGGAACTAAAAGAATTTATTTTCTCTCCCTACCTTCTAGTCACGCACTATATATACTGTAGTGAAGCAGGGGCAAGAACTGTAATTAAATATTCCCTGTCAGAAAAGGAACAAAAAGAGGTATGCTACAGTTGCTCATTCTTAACAAATGCTAGAATCTTTTTTAAAAAAGATTTGATTGATTGATTGATTGATTGATTGATTCATGAGAGACACATAGAGAGAGAGAGGCAGAGACACAGACAGAGGGAGAAGCAGGCTCCATGCAGCAAGCCCAACGTAAGACTCAATCCCAGGTCCCCAGGATCACACCCTGGGCCAAAGTCGACGCTAAACCTCTGAGCCACCTGGGCTGCCCCAAATGCTAGAATCTTATGGGTTGGCATAAAACACCCTTATGGGAAGAAATCTCTTGGTCTATAGGGCACTGCTTTCTGCTTATGCTGGGAAACCTAAGGGTGTTTTATGTCTCAAGCAGATAAAGACTTCTTTAATCTAGGCTCATGGTTTCTTTAACAGTAAAATTCTTTTAAAAACTAATAAAGGCTTTCTAGTCTGTTTGCTTCCCAGTCACTTGCATGAGCCAATAATTACAATCAACATTAGAGATGATTTTCCTAGAGATGATTTTCAACCCTGCCTCTTTTTTTTTTTTTTTCTTTTTTGTCCTCATGCCAATCTTTCTCAATTTAATGGCAACTGGCTTAAGGCCATCTGGAACCTCCAATGGGAAGATTAGACCTTCAATCTGGTCTTTGCCACAATCTGTGTTGCACTGAGAGGTTTCACCAGGCCTTTGTCATGTATTCTCTCCTGTTTGGGATCTAGAAGCTGTGGAGCTTTTTCAACTCTTTGACTTTGCAAATGTCTGGACTCTTTTTATCCCATTGATTTTTGCTTTAGAGATCAACTGATTCTCTCCTGGGTTCATCTCCTTTTTATAATAATAGCTTAGCAAAGGCAACCAATAAAAATCAAAACACATTACAAATAGTCTGTCTTCTAGACTCTTCCTCTAGAGCTACTGGTTTAGGAGAACTTATGACTACTAAGTTGCCACAAGTGACAGTTTTTATCATGTTTTACCACTACACACCATGAGTTTCATCTTTCTAGTCATTGTTAACAGCATCCTTGCCACTCACTGCCTGACCACTAAGCCATTGCCACATGCTTTAGTTTTTTATCAGGGCAGCAGCTCACTTGAAGGTACTAACTTCTGAATTAGTCAAAATAGGGCAAGCTAAACTATAAAATATCCTAGCAGCTTAACAGTACAACTGTTTCTGCCTAATGGAAAGTTCATGCAGATTTTTGTAATAGGGCATCTCTCCTCCAGGTTCTGATTCTGAGATACCTGTTCTTCAACCTGGTGGCTCCATGTCCCCTGAGATTCCTTGGGAATCCTCAGGCCTGGATACTCTGCACTCTGCTGACAAAAAAAAAAAAAAAAAAAAGAGTGTGGAAGACACTGTGGGGTATTTTAGGGGCCAGGCTTTCAAGAGGTATATATAAATCAGTTCCTCACGCACTCCAAGGCCACTCAATTACATGGGTCTACCTAGATGTGAGGGAATTTATGTGCTTTGGTTGTATACAAAGGAAGAAAAGAGAAAAACAGAGGAAGAAAAAAATAAAGAAAAAATAATTATTATCTTTATCCTCTTCCTGATCAAAACAAAGATCTTAAGATGCCTTAACTGCCTTTCTACCTTCTTCCACCCATCTTGCCTGTTAGGACTTCTTGGCATTTTAGTTTTACCATCCTTTTTTTAAAAGCTAAATGAGGTGTTTTTGTTTATCGGTTGGTTGGTTGATTTTTGTTTTTGTTTTTGTTTTGTTTAAATAGTATTTATTTAGTTTACCGACATGTTTGACTATTTTTTGCTCACTCACTGCTGCTTCCTGCATCTTCCTCTCTTCAAGTTGAATCTATCTTCTTGAACCAATTTTATTTGTTCTTTCGGCAAGAGTCTAAGATAAATAAACTCTTACTCTTTGTATGTCGGAAATATCTTTATATCACCTTGCTTTTTGAATAATAATTACTTGGGTAGAAAATTCATGGTTGTCAATTATTATCCCTAAGCATTTTGGTGGTTGTCCTATTATGTTCAATTTTTTAGCTGTTTCTTCTGATAGTTACCATTTTTATAGATAATGTATTTAACGTTACTTTGTACTTGCAATGTTAGAAATTAACCAGGGATACCTGGGTGACTCAGTTGATTAAGAATCCAACTCTTGATTTTGGCTCAGGTCATGATCTCAGGGTCTTGATACCAAGCCCCATGTCAGGCTCTGTGCTGGGCATGGAGCCTGCTTATGATTCTCTCCCTCCCTCTCTCTGTGCCCCTCCCCTCCTTTCTAAAAAAGAAAAACAAAGAAAGAAAGAAATTAACCAGATACTTCATATTATGATAAATAAGAATTAAGTTCTCTTATTAAACCTTATGTTACTCCTATTTTTAATTAAATATTTAATATTTACTACAGTGTGCTTATGTTAATACTGTTCACTCTTAAGCCCAGTAGTAAACTATGATTACATTTAAATTGAACTATGATTCAAGTACAAGTGCAACTTTGGGATTTTCTGATAATTTCTATTTGCTATTCATTTATATGCAACGTTTGCTGCTTACTTATCATTGATTGACCTTTTCCCTCAAATGCTGCATATTAGGTTTGCATTCAATTCCCTTGTATTAGTATCTATGGTTGTGTAACAAATTGCCTCAAAACTTTGTGGCTTAACACAAGCAATTTATTATCTCAAATTTCTGTGGGAAAGGAATCAGACTTGAATTAGTTGGGTCTTTTGACTCAGGATTACTCAAAAGGTTGCAACTAAGATGTCAGCCAGGACTGATGACTATCTCAAAGCTCAATTAGGAGATGATCTGTTTCCAAACTCATTCAAGTGGTTGTTAGCAGGATTCAGTTCCTTCTGGGCTTTGTCAAGGACCATTCCTCAGTTTCTTGCCAGACATTCTCCACTGGGCAGCTCACAACATGGCAGCTGGCTTTCATCAGAGCAAGAGATGGAGACTAAGATGGAAGCCAGAATCTTTTTATACTCTCATAATGGAAGTAACATCCCCTCACTTTTACCATATTCTTTTTATTAGAAGCACATTACTAGGTCCAGCCCATCCTAAGAGGAAAGAGTTTTGCAAGGGCATGACCACCAGAAGTCTAAGATCATTAAAAATCATTTTAGAAGCTACCTACCACACTCTTATTTTTTTCCTAGAGTTCTCTTTCCCCTTTGTGTTCTCTCTAGACCAGTTAATCTCTAGTCCTGCCCTCAGTCAACATTCTGAAAGTTCCCTTTATCAGTTTCCTGCATTGGATCTTTGTTTCCTGGATCCGACCATCTCCTTTCTTGGTTTGCTTTCTCTTATTTTAGGAGAACATATCTGTAACTACTGCCCCCTAACAAAGGCACTTGGAAGGTAAATTTTCTATGTCTGTTCATGTGTGAAATATGTTAGTATTAATAATTCTTAGTACTTGGCCAGATACAGAGTTCAAGGTTAAAAGTCAGGATCTGTAAGACCTTACTTTTTTTCTTCTAGCATCAGTGTAGCTGTTGAGGAGTCTTTTCTCTCACTTCTCTGTAAGTGACCAGTTTTTTTATCCTCTATGGAGACTTTCCAGATCTTCTCTTTCTCCCTGATATTCTGGAATTTCAGTGATGTTCTTTGGTAAAGGCCTCATCTTCTTTATTGTTCTGAATACGTACCTTTCCAAACTGAGACTCAAGTCCTTCAGTTTGGAGAACTGTCCCTGTATAATTTCTTCGGTAAGTTCCTCTTTCTGTTTTATCTATTCTTTTTTTCTAGAATTCTTGTTCTATTCTAGTTGGCCTTCGAGATCAGGGGTCAGAAAATGTTTTCTGTAGAGGGTCAGATAGTAAATATTTTAGGCTTTGGGCACCATATATATCCTCTGTCACATATTCTTCTCTCGATAGATAGATAGATAGATAGATAGATAGATAGATAGATAGATAGATAGATAATAGATACACAGACATACACACACATACACAATCTTTTACAAATTTAAAAAGCATTCTCAGATTAAAGGACATACAAAAACGTGCTATGGGCTATATTTGGCCCATGGACCATTAATTGCCAACCTCTTCTAGATAGACACAGCCTATGTTTCTTATCTGCTCTTTCATGCTTTCCATCACTTCTTGCTATAATTTCTGGGTGATTTTCTTGATGTTATATTCCAACTCTACACCATATTTTTTTATTTATTTTTAAACTCCAAGAACACTTTCATATTCTGCAAATGCTCCCTTTTATAATAACATCTTCTCTACAGATATAAACTAGAGGCTGTTTGTTTTTAAAATGTTTTTCTGTTCCCCACCTTATCTCTATTTCTTTCATGTTCATGCTTTCTATTTGTCTATTTTTGTGCCTCTATTCCCTTTAGGGGTTTTCCTGAAAAAAAAAAAAAATCCTTGCCTGTCTCTCCTATTGAAATGTGACGTTCTAAACAGGGGGGAATTTATTTAGGAGTGGGAGCAGGGCTTGCCAACTAATGGACTTCAGTTTAGGGTTACCAGATAGAGAATGCTAGAGGGGAAATCTAATCCCTAGGGCCATTTAGTTTATCCAGAGAATGCACTTGTGATCTCCTGCCTGGAGGAGGAGATATGTTGCTGCTGGTGTTCTGTGCATTGAGACTAGGGACTAGGAAGAAAGTTAATTATTCCTCATTGATTTTACCCAGTACCTGTGCCTAAATCCAGAGCCCTTTATCCATATCACCCTCTAAATTAACTTTAGACTGTGGCCTCTTTTATTTGCTAAATGAGTCATCTCATTTAGTCATCTGCCTCTAAATTCCAAAAATCATTTAACTTTCTTACTTCTTTCATTCTCTTTCTATAGTGCATTTTTATGTTTTTAAAAATTCCTCTACAATAATTTTAATAAGGTCTCAGATGTAAGCAGAGATAAACACACATAGTTAATCTACCTTATTTAATCTATCTGTCTTATTTTAGGATTTTAAGACACTTTGGATGAATGGAATGTCATTTTCTGAGATCTGGAAGCCCGAGAACTCTTTAACATAAGAGATCTGAGTGTGGATATCCACCAGGTAAAAGTGGTTCCTCAACGCCAGGCTTTACCATATCAAATGATAAGAATACAAAATATTTTCACTTACCCCTCAGACTGTTATGAGCAGAAAATACTGTTTGTGACCTAATTTTTCTGCTTTATACCTGAATCTTCTATAGTCCACTTCTGTAACATAGGTTGATATTCACATGTACTTTTGATCCCACATTTAATATTAAAGCAAGTGAATATTTCTTCATTGAGTTTGTTTTGCAATGAGATTACATATATTACCACCATTTTCATAATGCACATTTTTAGAAGATAGGATGAAATATGTAGATATTTCATGGTACCTCTATTCAAAAACTTTTGTGAGAATCAAAATATTTAACATTTCAGCCTTTAAAAGAAAGGAAATTCTGACATATGCTATAACATGGATGAAACTTGAGGACATAATGCTATGTGAACTAAGCCAGTCACAAAAAAGAAAAAAAATATGTATGATTCCACTCATATGAATTTTTATTTACAGTAGTCAAAATCATAGAGACAGAAAGTAGAATAGGTCAGGGGTAGAGGGAGAGGGAGTGAGGAATTATTGTTTAATGGGTATAGAGTTTCAGTTTCACAAGATTAAGAGACTTTTGGAGATGGACGATGGTGTAGGTAGCACAAAATTATGATTTACTTAATACCACTGAGCTGTACAATTAAAAATAATTAAGATGGTAAATTTTATGTTATATATTTATGTTATTTTGTTATATTTTATGCTATATGTTTTATGTATATATACAAAAATAATTGGAAAAATATCTAACACTGAGTTTTATATCATATCATTATTAAATTCATTCAATAAATACTGAGTACCTTCTATGTACCAGGCACTGTTATAGGTATTCAGGAGTCAACAGCCAACAAAATAGACACAATCTCTTCCCTCCTACAGCCTATATTCTAGTTGGGAAACAGAAAATAAATTAGTAAATATATAACATAAAGTAGGGTTAAAGAAATGAGTGACAAGGGTGCTATTTCTTAGTATGATGAGGGAAACCCTCTCTGATTATGCAGCACTTACACAGAGAGACATGATTGGTTTTCATTTCTTATGCCATTTCCAAAGAGAATTTATAATTGTGAGTTAACCAAACACCCACCCACCTCACACACACACAAGAACTATATTTGGTAAAAGCTCTTAAATTTCAGTTACTCATTGTTCTTATGGTTGGTATTGTCACTACTTGAGTATTTGCATTCTCTTCTACTTTTATTTCTTTTCACATTAACAATTGTTATTTCCTGACACAGGCTGAACTTTCCATCCAAAGAAATCCATCTGCTTAAATTGATTATCATTCAGCTATGAGGATTGGCCGTTGTTTTCATGTTTTATCTGAGGAAACTGAGGCACAGAGATCTAAAAGCACATAAGATTTTTTTGGTGAAACCATGCACAAACTTCAGCCCCCTAGCTCAAAGTCTACTTTGTTCCCTAAGACCTGAGTCACCACATTGCTGTAGGAATGGAATAGGACAATTTCTCTGAAAGCACTTGGCACATCCTTAAGCACATTGTAGAAATTCTTTTTTCTTCAGCATCCTTTTACTAATAACTGGCCCCTAGGGTGATAAAACCACCCTTTGCCGCCCTCCCTACTTGGAGAAAGATTTACCTAGCCAAAGATCCTTAGCAGGCATTTTTCTGTCTTCTTTGATTGTTTCTAGCCCCTCCAGCCCATGGTAGTAGATATCTCAGTAATTTGGGGCACTGAGAGGAGCTGGCTTACTGGATCATTTTAGCAACAGATAGTGGCCACAAGGCTAACTATCCTTTGTCCTATGAACTCCTGAATAACATTGCTCTTGCTATAGTCAAAAACACTTCACCTCTTCAACGCTGTGTTTTGTTTTGTGTCACCCATTGGAAGACTAAGTAGCCATGGGAGTGAAATTGACCCTGGTTTCCTTAAATCAGAGATGGCTGAAAAATGGATTCTTTTTTTGTCCCTGTCCAACTGTGGCAGCTCTTTAATTTCAATTAGCAAAGCTTGAAAAAGAATATTATGTCAGATGTAATTAAAGCTGAAAGGATTCCGTGCTTACCTCCAGTCCTTCTCCTGATTGAGGATCTGTAGTGTCCCCCAGCAGGGCTGTAAATTTTGGGTTCTGGGGAATTCTGGTGGCTGGGGCTTTGATGTAGCTCTCTTTTTAAACAAGTGACAGTTCAGGAAGCATAAGCCTCTAGGAAGGATTTATTTAACTTTTTAAAGTCTAAAAATTAGCTGCACGAATAAGACTTGTCTATGCACAACACCAACTTGTTCACTTCAAGCCCTTGCTTTTTCCTCTCTGTGTCTTTCAAAGCTCCTCCTCCCCTCCAACTGGGGAAGGCCAACCATCTTCTCCTCTATGAAACAAGTATTTGTTCTGGTTGACATGTTAGAATCTCTACCAAGAAGCAAATCAA
Organism: Canis lupus familiaris; assembly: GCF_011100685.1. Taxonomy (NCBI): domain Eukaryota; kingdom Metazoa; phylum Chordata; class Mammalia; order Carnivora; family Canidae; genus Canis; species Canis lupus. The sequence goes on along the minus strand of NC_049226.1, from coordinate 78,501,312 downwards.
CCCCTTGCCTGCAACTTCTTAGGTTTCATTGCATCAGTCAGGGTCCTGGCAGGAGACAAAATCCACTCACACTGTTACAGATGAAGAGAATTTAAGATAGGAGCTACTGATAGAGGAAGGGACAGAATTAAGAGAACAGAGGAGGAAAAGTGAGGTGACCAAGGACTAGCAATAGCAGGAAATTGTTATTACCCCTGGAAGGGAAGGAACAAGAGAGACATACAGTATTACCAGACCAAGTGAGAAGCATAAAAGTGGCCCAACAGAAACTGTAGTCATGGAAGGATGTGGCCTTCCCAGAGAGTCTGAAGCAAGGAAGAAACGTCCTCCTGCCTCCCAGTCTTCTGGATGTGCTTCCGTGGCCAACCCAGACAGGGCAGTTAGCTGTTGCTCCTTCTGTATGGGTCTTGTTTCCCCAGTTTGTGTGTAGTCAGCCTGAAGGCCAGTATTATGTGTCCTATTTGTTCTGAATCTCATGGGTCTCAACATAATACTGAGCACATAGGTGCTCAATTAATGGTCTTGTTAGATTATTTTAATATAATTAAATTATTATTATATAAAAATATAATTTAAAAAAGATTTCACTAAGCATTATTATCATATCAAATGTGTAATGTATAATAATACCTATTTTTTCTTTGGGGGGATTATATAAGTTTTTAGTATTAAGATATATTTGATATATAACATTGTATAAGTTTAATATATAATGTATTAATTTGATGCATTTATATGTTGCAATATGATTACTGTTAAAGCATTAGTTAACATCTCTATTGTGTCCCATATTTTTGCATGTGGTGAGAACATTTAAGATCTAGTTTCTTAGCAACTTTGAAGTATGTAATAGAGTAGTTAACTATAATCTTTCGCTTCAATTATATTTTTTACACTATAATAATTAATTATACTCAAATAATCTAACAAGAGCATTATATTGAGCACTTGTATTGCATTTTGCTTTATTAAGCTTCACAGACACTGCATTTTTTTACAAATTGAAGGTTTGTGGCAACCCTGCATCAACCACATCTATCAGTGTCATTTTTTTCAACAGCATTTGCTCACTTCATGTCTCTGAGTCACATTTTGGTAATTCTCACAATATTTCAAACCTTTTCATTATTATTACATTATTGCTTTTTGTGTGTTTTTTTCTGTTTTGTTTTTACAGAGGAAGAGATAGGGGTGCAGGGAGGGACAGTGGGAGAGGGAGAGAGAGACTCTTAAGCAGGCTCCATGTCCAGCATGGAGCCCAAGGTAGGGTTGTTCTCATGACCCTGAGATCATGACCTGAGTCAAAATCAGGAGTCAGATGCTTAACTGATTAAGCCACCCAGGTGCCTTTTGTTTTTATTATTGTTACGGTGATATTGTAATTGTTTGTTATGTATATTCTTTTTTTAGACATAACACTATTGCACACCTTTATATGCACTGAAAAACCAAAAAAATTCACTCAACTCATATTTTTGTGATAGTAGCTTTATTGGTCTGGAATCAAACCTGCAATATCTCTGAGGTACGCTTGTGATGTGATAATAATAAATATAGAGTGATAACCCTGAGAATACATGTGGGGCATCATTGTAAATCAATGAGTGGATCTCAACCAGACATAGAGCAGACCCTCTGTTAAGAAGAGTAAAGAGGGACGCCTGGGTGGCTCAGTGGTTGAGTGTCTGCCTTCAGCTCAGGGCGTGATCCTGGAGCCCCAGAATCAAGTCCCACATTGGGCTTCCTGCATGCAGCCTGTTTCTCCCTCTGCCTGTGTCTCTGCCTCTCTCTCTGTCTGTGTCTCTTATGAATGAATAAATTTAAAAATCTTAAAAAAAAGAGAGAGAAAAGTAAAGAAACAGCACAGCCACCGAGAAATGGCAGTTAATGGACATGTTTGGCCAAGTACAATATGCACATGACTTTCTGGAGACAAGCACTATTAGATAGGTGTATTTACATGGTCTGTTTGAAGAGGTTAAGTGATGAGGGGCACCTGGGTGGTGCAGTGGGTTAAGCATCTGACTCGATTTTGGCTCAGGTCATGATCTCAGGGTCATGAGATGGAGCCCTGTGTCTGGCTCCACACTCAGTGTAGAGTCTGCTTAAGACTCTCTCTCCCTTTTCCTCTGCCCCTCTCCCACCCTCACACATTCTCTCTCTCTCTCAAATAAATAAATAAATCTTAAAAAAAAAAAAAAAAAAGGTGACAAGAGGAGAGAAATGCCATTTCCAAGAAGAAGGCTAACCAGGACTGTGTAGGCCCAGCTGGCTATGTGGAATTTATTTAAGAGCAGAGGTGTGTGGGAAAAAGGGACAGCACTGGTGAAACATGGAGGTTGGGTTCTAGCAAATGGTCTGTGGCTCAAAAACGATTTTGTCACCATTTACCCTAAAGGTTTTGCAGAGTCTGGATTCCTGAGTTGTAAGCATTGCTCCCTCGCTCTGGGGCGGACATGTTGCTGTGCCACAGCTGACTTGCCACCTGGTCCTGCTGACCAAACTGCAGGTCCCTTTACTGCTTCTGACTCATCTGGCACCAAAGTTTTGAAGGTGTATTTCCTTGTATTTAAGTAAATGCTAAGGCACGCCGACAAATGCTGGCAAAAAAAAAAAACTGGATCCCTTCTGCTTCAATGACAAAAAGCCACAAATAACATAAAACAATTAACTTTGATTATCTTTATAAGCAGTGTGCACTTTTATTCACAACACATTTTAGATCATAGATTTGATTTTTCCTTCACCCCAGATCATTTCACAACCATCTTTTTCTGCCAATAGTTGGCGTGCCTGCCAAAAATGCAAACTAACTTAAACTTACCTTTAGGCAAACATAGTTAGAATGGAAATTGTATATTCAATCCAATAACCTTTTGGGGAAAAAAGATTAAGTGAATGTCCTTATGGATTAGCAAAGGAGAGTCAAGTCTAAAGGTCTCCTCTATCATTTAAAGAACTCTTTGTTGACCCTGCTGCCCCTTCAGTTTAGCATGTGATTTTTCTCCTTTTGGCTGCCAACATTCTCAAGGAGGTGGCTATGTCTTCCTTCCACCTTTCCCCACCACACATTCCTTATTTAGTCCCCAAAAAGCTGACTTCATGGCACTTGCAATGGTTTATTTTTTGTGTCAACTTGACTAGGACATGGGCTGCTGGGACATTTGGTCACACATTCTGGGCATGTCTGTAGGTTGTTTCTGGATGAAATTAAGATTTGAATTGGTAGACTGAGCAAAGCAGATCACCCTCCCCAATGTAGATGAGCTTCAACCAATCACCTGAAGACCTAAATAGAACAAAAAGACTAAGCAAGAGGAAACTTCTCTTGCCTGAGCTGGGACATTGGTCTTTTTCAGCCTTCAGACTCAGACTGAATATCTGCTCTGCTTGGGTCTCTAGCTGGGTGGCTTTTGAATTGAAATGTATGCAATCAGCTCTCTTGATTCTCAGGTCTTTGGACTTGAACTTACATATCAGCTCTTCTGAGTCTTCAGCTTGCTACCTGCAGGTATTGGAAATTCTTAGTTTCCATAATTGTGTGAGCCAATTCCTTATAACAGATCATATGTATATAATATATGCATAATATGCATAAAAAATCATATATATAAATATGTGTTTATATACACATACATATAAAATTGATCATTTCCCTGGAGAACCCGGACTAATACAGCTCCATTGAAACTACTCTCAAATGTCATCAATAGTCTTCTAGTTAGGTTCTATGGGCAGATCTCTATCTTTCTCTTTGTTGATGCTGACACTCACTGCTCTGCCCACCTCTCAGGGACTCCTATTTCCTCTCCCCATTTCTTGGTTCTCAGTCCCGCTCTCACTACTTTTCCAATTCTCACCACTGTAGCTCCCATTTCTCTACTAAGTCATAACTCTTGAGTTTCCCCTACCTTCCAGTCCAGTATCTCTTGCCACCTATTATCCACTGCTCTTCAACATTACCATCTTACGTAAAAGTCAGTGATTCTACCTTCTTTCCCACAAAGTCATCTCTTCCTGTGCCTGAAAAACCTGTGCCTGCTTCCCCTACCCCAGGATCCAATTAATCACCAAGTCTTGTTGGTTTTTCCTTTCATTTCCAGACACCCCCTTCTTTTCATTCTTTCTACTTCAATGCTAGCCACGCCCTCATTCCCACAACAGCCTTCTCATTGGCCCCCTGCCTTCAGCCTCTCTTCTCCTTTACCTGGACACCACTGCCAGATTAATAGTAGCTGACATTATCTCATTATGTCTGTCCCCTCTTCAATCACCTCCAATGACTCAAGGCAAATCCCAGACTTCTTTGCTGAGCCCCTAAGCCTCTCTGCCATCTGATCCACCATTCCAGGCTGACTATCAGGACAAAATAGAATTCCAGGTAATTGGAGTCATGCTGCATAGGACTGCCTTTCTGACACATCTTGTATTGCTTGCAACACTGAAAACTACACAGGTGTATTTTCCCACTTAAAATCTCCTCCCTGCATACATGTTTAAAAATGTTGGTATCACGTGTATTCTGGGTGAATAATGAGTCACATGAAGTTTACTATAAATCTTTTAAGAAGTAAACATTCCTTAGCCAGCTTTTGGTCGTCACTATTTATCTATAGTCATCATTGCCACACTGAGTTAGCTGAGAGCAGTACTTTGGGAAATAGTGATTAACAGTTTGGACCCTAAATCAAACTCCTTGGGTTTGGATCCTAGTTCTACCACATATGGGCTGTCTGGACTTGGGCAAATCCCTTAGCCTCTTGGGCCTCAGTTTCATCATTTATAAGATGGAAATGACAGGGGCATCTGGTTGGCTCAGTTGGTTAAGTGTCTATCATTGGCTCAGGTCATGATCCTAGGGTCCTGGGATCAGGTCCCATGTTGGAATCCTTGCTCAGCAGGGAGTCTGCTTCTCTCTCTCCCTCCCTGCCACCCCCCACTGCTTGTGTTCTCTCTCTCTCTAAAATAAATAAATAAAATCTTTTTTAAAATCAAAAAAATAAATATAAAAAGTTGGAAATGACAATAGTCACACCCACAGGACTTTTGCAGGGCTTAACAGAAAGTGGTTAGACCAGTGTAAGTGCTCATTATACAGGCTCTCTGAGTTTCAGTCATTATTGCATCATACTGATGGTGAACTGCCAATGCAGTATTGGAATTACCCTATGGAGCTGACCTTCTGGAGTGTCCACATCCCAGCTGCAAGTGAGTGGGCATCCTGGTGCTCCCCAGGCCTTGGCTCAGTTCCAAAAGTTATAAATAGATGTAGGTCGTGGAGTCCCCCTACCTGGAGGCTCTTCTAGTTCTGCCCCTTTGCCAGCCACTCTATAAGGACTGTTATATGCATTACCTCATTTCAACCTCTCAACAACCCATAAAATAAAACTGAGACTCTAGGAGACTAAGTAATTTGCCTAAGTCTACATAGCCAGAATTTGAGCTCAGATTTGCTCTATTTTTTTCTCTTAGGGCCTCGGAGATGCAGAGATCTGCATCTGATGGGATTTGTCCCATCTCTGCCAAACCCTCCAAGTCACTACTCTCACTTCCTCAGAACTCTGCTCCATCTTCCAACTAGCAGTTATCTAGTGAAGACACTCATTCATTTTTAGTTGATTGGAACCAAGACAAAGCAAAGCAGTGAGATTTCTTTTCTGGCTCTCTGGTTGTTGTCACTACAGCTCCCAACTTCATACGCAGTCACCCTAGAGCAATGGAAAAGGAAGAGACTCAGGCCCTCAGAGCACCTGATGCTTTTAAAGTTCACCTGCTGACATTATTCCATGGGACATCAAGGATGATAGGCAGGGCTTAGCTGTGATGGCTCCCGTCTATCTTGAGCCAAGGAGGCTTGGAGAAGTTAGACTGGAAATACATCATTGGACTTAAGTGTTAAGTTAAAAGTCTGAGAACAGTCTTCCTGGTTGTGCAAATGTTCTCAGTGAAGTCACCACCATGGCCAAATGGTGGATATGAATTCTGCACCTAGGAATTGTACTTACCTTTCTTGCAGTTCAAATACATTATTATGCCAACATTAGCTAGCAGGAAAGGTTTATAATCACTCCACACAATGTCACCAAGGTCTGTGGAAGTCTGTTTCTTCTGTGCCTCCAGTGGTTCTATTCTCATTACCAATTCAGTCGGGACAAGATCAACAAAGCTGAGGTAACAAACTCTGAAATCTAATAGCTTAACACAACAAAATCTTTCTTCATATTTATGCAAAGTCTGAACGTTGGGGGTCCTCCATGGAGTGCCTCAGGGACCTTGGGTCCCTCTCTTTGGGAACATTGCTATCTCAACAAGAAGCCCCTAGAGTGATCATGGCAGGGAACAAGAGAACACAGAGGTGGCATATCAATTCTCAAATACCCCAGCCTGGAAGTGACATACATTATTTGCATGCATACTACAGTGGCTAGGACTAGTCACGTGGCCCTGCCTAACTGCAGGAGGCAGAGGAATGTCATCTTCCTCATTAAGGAAGAAAAGGAGAGCTAGCTATACAAGTACACTAGTAATTTCTGTGATGGTATTTACATAAGAAACCATCAGAAACAAAATCAGAGTTCTTCAAACTTGTGATAAGAATACTCTTTTTATTAACTATTTTTATCTATAAAAGTAATACATCATCATAGTAAAAAGAATTCAAAATGCACAGTAAGGTATCAGGTGAAAAGTGGAATTCTCCTCCTATCTAATTCTTACCCTCTCCCTCCAGGTCTTCCCCAGAAGTTTCCTGTATATTCTTCCTGCTATTGTTTTTTAACTCAATAATGTCTTAGGTAGCTTTTCATATCAAACCACATAGAGCTACCATCTTATTTTAATCACCTAGTATAAATGCCCCAATCAACCCCTTTAATCAACATTTAGGTTGCTTTCCATTTCGAACTATCATAAACCATGCTCTCTGCATACATAGTTCAGTAGATGTAGTATATGCTAAGATAAACTTCTACATGATGGAACACAAAGTCAAAATGCCATATAGGCATTTTAAATCTTGAAATCCACTGCCTAATTGCTCTCTCAAAAGGGCAATTTTATTTACTCAAAAAATGATGGGCCTGCTATTTAAATATTGATGACAGTAAGGAATTTTTGCGAATTTTGCTAGGCGTGACAATGATACTTTTTTTAAAGTTCTTATCTGTTAGGGATAATTACTGAAGTGTTTGTAAGAGAGATAATACAATGACTTAGATTTGCTTTTAAATAAGTAACTCAAGCCAAAAAAAGATGATGTGGGATGGATAAAGCACAAATGGTAAACTATTGATCATTGTTGAAGTGGATGATTCATTATACTCTTCTCTCAACCCTTGTATTTGATATTTTCCATAATAAAAAGTTAATTCTTTATGCTTATTCTAAGAGGAGATGTTTGAGAGGCTTATTGCAGCACATTGTCAACGTCCTGATTAAAGTCAGAGGAGTCCTGGGTGAAAGCGGTCTTACATGGTTAGCCAGGAGGTGCTGGAGAGAGATGAGGATTTGGAATGAGGCTAAAAATAGAGTTCTAGAAGAAAGAGAAGGAGGAACTTGCAGAAGGAGAAGGAGAGATGTTCCCAGTCCTATCCATCCTTCCCCTCACCCCCAAGTGAACCACATAGAAACTCTTACTTTGGAGGGTGGAATTGTGTCTGGGCATGTAAGACTGTGCACAGCAATGGAGGGTACATGACAGGGAGTAAAGAGGGAAGAGTAGAGTAGACAAGGAGGAGAGAGGGAAGATTAAATGTGCAGCAGCAACTTCCTCAGTGAAGCCATTTAGCATGCCAGGGAAGCACCTGAACACTATATTCAGAATTCCAGGTTCACATCCCTTCCCAGGCCAAGCAGGTGTGCTTATCTTCCCAGCAGTCCACTCAAAATTGTTTAGAGATCAACCAGGATGAAGCCGATATTTAGGTGATTCCCCTAGTGTCATTAAATTCTAGACTCACAACATGTGACCATGGATGTATAATTTTTGTCTGTGTGTACATATATGTGCCCAGCAGAAAAAATAAATTGTATATGTGAGAGAATTCTCTGTTTTTTAAGTAAGAATATGAGCACTTAGCAGAGGGAACTGAAGTATGATTGATGATTGTATCCTCCTCTGGCAGATTTATTACAAAAATGACTAAATCCAAGGACTGTCTTCTCTTAGGATACGAAACGCTGATCTCTAAGAATCCTATGAAAGAGATACTATAAATAAAAGGGCCCTGCATGTAAATTTTAGAACTTCATGAAAAGAAGCCATTTTGCAGCCAGGTAACCACAGATGTGTGCTCATCATCTGTGCTATATTCTCTGTTTCCAGCATTGATCCCAGCCCTGTGCTTGTGTCATACCCTTTTGTGTATGTAATAACAGCCAACAAAGTGGCCAAGACAAGAATGTGTTGGGTTCAACCTACCTACAGCAATCCAGGATACCCACAGGGGTTTGTTTTCATCCTTGACATCCAGTGCAATTGGACATACACTTTCAGTTGCTGTAGGAGATGCTACAGAGCCAGGGCAGGGGTGGGGGGATGTGTTGATGAGAAGCTGATTATCTTTTCCAAAATGAGTCATCTGTTCAATGCTGATCCATGGCAGGGGATCCACTCAACATGTGGCCAAACAATTCTTCCAGTGACTTTCTGCCTTTGTGTTATCACAGCGCTAAACCTCAGTGGTACAAGAAGTAGGAAATATCATTCATTTCTAAGAGCTAATCACTTTTAAAAATTATGGAAAAGAGTATTTGAAAGTTAATGTCCTGTTTGTCATCTCCCCATGAAGCTTCCACTTCTCTTTCTCCTAAGCTTTAAGCCCTGTCCTGGGCCAGAAAGGCAAATTCCCAACCCATAAACACTGACAATGACATCTTGAGGGTCCTGGCCCATGTGCCAGTCAAAATAGTATGTACTTTAATTTGCTCTCCAATATGGCAGTCACTAGCCTTTATGGCTCTTTAAATTCAAATTAATTCAAATTAAGCAAAATTTTAAATTCAGTTCTGCATTTACAGCAGCCACATTTCAAGTACCTGTGCTTGGGGCCACCCTGCTGGAGAGTGTAGATCTAGAACATTTCCATCATCACAGAAAGTTCCACTGGGCAGTGCTGCTGCTCTGATGCCGTCATTTAAACTGGTATGAGGTCTTTGAAAGGCCCCAAAATCTACGTGGAGGCAAATGATAAAAAATGGTTGATTAGTCTGTAGCCAGGAAGCATAGCTATGTATATACATCCTTTCCTCCATTCTTTTATTCCTGTCTCAAATGTTATCAGGCCTATACATACATCACCTCATGAGACAAGTATCCTGGGTGGCCATAGAGTTCAGAGAAGCAAAAACTACTTCCAGCTTGGGAAAAGGAGTGGCTCTCAAAAGAAGAGGAATATCCCAAGCAGAAGGGAGCACTTGAGCATAGGCGCAGAGGCAAACAAGTTCTTCCTTGGAGAACAGTGATCCTCCTCTCTCCCAGCTGCCAGCCTGAGGCTCTGGCCCCTGCCAACTGGCTGATTATCTCAGTGCATCTTGCCAAGTAGGGAGGATGAATGTCTAGACCAACTATCCTCGGTATTGGTTAAGGATCAGTCATAGAGAAGAGAATTCACATTCGCAAGTTAAAGTGGGGTATCAGATGACTTACAAAATTGCCAGAGAAGCTGAAGAGACAGACGCTGAGTGGAGCTTTCAGAAGTGACTCTAAGGAGAAGACCACCAAGGAAACTGCTGCTTGGTTTGTGATCAGGAAGCAGTACAGTCAGGAAGTGACCACCATCGGAAATCCCAACACAGCCATGAAGATGCCATCAGAGAAACAATGGCCCCAGAACACCGGGCTCAGCCCCATGTCACCTTCCACAATTCATGCAGGTACATCTAACTGGCAGAACTTAACCACATCCAGAATCCTAGGTGCAAAAGCATCTAGTGCATAAAAGAAAGTGTGGAAAATGATGGCTGCTAGCATAACATAGCATAACAGGAAGGAATGTTAGAAGTGGAAATCCATTCCTCCACCAACTTGCCATGCCCTCATATCCCCTAATCATTTGAGATTAAACAGGATAGTTACAGCAGCTTTCCAAGGTCAAAACCTGGGAACTATGGGAAGACTGCTAAAAGCAGAAAGCAAGAAACAACATTCATATAGTCACGTTAACAAGAAAGAAAAATCTGGAAAAATATTTTAAGGCTTCTGGGTATTCTTGAGAAATCAAGAGCTCCTGAACTATGCAGCCTCTTTGCTTGGATACAGCCAGTGTGATTCCCAGCTTTTTGCCAAGCACTGCAATAATCAGTGGGGCTGTACAGCATCCAACCCAGCTACACACTGATGAGGAATGAGGAAGGCTATTTTTAGGTTGAATTTTCAAGTCTGAAAAATGTTAGTAGGAGGTTGGCACCCAGCTCCTGGTTTTGTTTGTCATATCAGTCCCCGCTGAGGAAAGCAAACAGCAGGTAACTGTAGAACACACCTGTCTATAGCAGCTGTTTGATGTTAGCAGGCTTTGATTGTCAACCAAGCAATTTGCGTAGAATTTGGAAACAAAGGAAGGAGATTGTCAAGAGCCAGAGGAGCAGGTGACATGCAGCATGCCTATGTGCTCCCAGCAGTCAGGAGGAGAATGCATGAGTGAGAGATTGGCACCAGAGGTAGCGCACTTTGGAGAAGTGACAGCCTCCTACAGGGAAGTAATGGGATCTCTGCAATGAAGTGCCAACTCCCTATCCCAATAAAGCCTTGATATCACTAAAGTCCACAGTACTTGTAAACAATTCTAATGAGTGTCAGGGTGGGACCTAAAGGAGAAAAAAATGCATGGTTCTTACCATGGCTAATGAAAAACTTCAGTAAGGACTCCAGATGGACGCCAGCCAGAATTTCTAATTTTTAATGACTGATTTATTATTTATTTATTACTGCCTGTCCTTCAAGATCCAGCTCAAATTCTACATCAACTCTTTCATTTATTCATTCATTCATTCATTCAATGGTTCATCTGTTCAAGGGTATCTTCTCAGCCTACTCTACCTTCTAGTACAAGATCCTACTCAAGGCATCCACAAGGAGATGAGTGAAAGAGATGATCTTCCCTCTAAAAGGGAGACAAAACATCAATAAATAGTACTAGGGGGATCCCTGGGTGGCGCAGCGGTTTGGCGCCTGCCTTTGGCCCAGGGCGCGATCCTGGAGACCCGGGATCGAATCCCACGTCGGGCTCCCGGTGCATGGAGCCTGCTTCTCCCTCTGCCTGTCTCTCTGCCTCATTCTCTCTCTCTCTCTCTGTGAGTATCACAAATGAATAAAAATTAAAAAAAATATATATACTAGGTATTGGGTATTAGTACTAGAAATAAAGTGATGTGAAAATTCCAGAATAGGAGAGTTAACTTTAGTTTGGTGGAGGAAAATGAAGAAAGGATTTAGGAGGCCTTCCTGGGGGAAACAGCCTATGTGAAAGCCTTCACACAGCTTTAGTCTTGGAATTCAGTGTCTCTGAATGACTAGGGTACTTTGCCACTCGGCCACGACCTACCTTGTAGAGTTAATGGCCTTTTAATATATCTAGTCTTCTAGTTTTTATCTGACAAAAATAATGAGCTTTGAAAGTATTTTTTGAGCTCCACACTGGACGTGGAGCCTCTTTATGATTCTCCCTCCCCTCTCTCTCTCTCTGCCCCTCCCTCCTCATGCTCTCTCTCTCTCTTATTCTAAAAAAAAGAAAAAAAGAAAGAAAGATAAAGTATTTTTTAATGAACTGAGATGCTGTATATAAAGGCTAGCCAGATAGTGGGTAATTAATAAATATTAGCCCTTTCCCGGGACAGAAATAAGCTCAGAGGAAAAAACAAATGTGATGGCTGAATATAAGCTAGAAATTCAGCACAATCCCTTGACCAACTCAATGTTAAAGGACTGGTTTTGGCAACTTTAGTTGAAGTCTTTATTATTATTTATTTTAGAGCCAGGCTCTTCTGTATTCCAGAAAAGTATTTGCTATTGTGTTGGAGAGAATTACCCTGACAATTGCTATTTGTTCCTAACTATCATATTCAGAGGAAGCATATACTATTCTAACTGAATTAGAAACCAGATGTAAAGTGGGAAGTGTTGAAGATCTCTCTAACAACTGTTGGGAATGAGGAGTATCTATAATGAAAATGTGGACATAGTTCCTCTAACTTTCACACCTCTCAAACTCCAATTTAAATTTAAATCCAAAATGCATTGTTCTAAGGGTAACTGTTCAGCATAAAATTATGAACTCAGATTAGTGTCTCATCACCCTCTCGAGGGAAAGTCTGAGAACTGAGAAAAGAGAGCCAAATGTCAGCTTTTCCACCAGACATTTCCAGGCCAGTGTTGAAGACATGCTGGGAAAAGAGCTGGAAAAGCAATAATGGACTCACAAATGGGGATTCTATCGCAATCTGGGGAGCTCTGCAAATCTGTCCCATGGCTGGGGTGGAAACAAGGAGTTATTCAGACTGTGAAACAATAAATAAAAGAGCAATAAGTATATGGTCAGCCAGACCGAGGACCGTAATCCAGCTAAAGCACCCAGGGACCCCACAGAGGACAATCTCTGTGTATGTCACTAGCAGCATACAGAATTGGGGCTCACAGGCTACTCCTCTTTTTCCCAGACAGTCTGCTATCCTCCAAGGTCTGATAGTATATGCCCAACTAACACGTGAGCAATTTCCTTCAAACAGAGCCCATCACTAGTGGATTGTTATCTTGCCTCCTTGTGCAAGAGATGAGGAAGAGAATACCAGATGTCATTGTAAAATTCTGGATATGTATTAACTCGGTTTAGGTATTCCATGGAAGCCAAACTTCTGTGCTGCCACCAAATAAAAAATTATCTGACCCAAAATGCCATTTGTGCCAAGGTCGAGAAACCCTGGTCTAGATGTGCCATTCATGAACTTCACTCTGAAATCTTGCCCCTTGTGTAGATATATTGTCAGGTCTCAGGGAGCAAGTCCCCTTTCACAGACTTTTCTCTACTTTTGCTCTTCCTCAGTTCTCTCCTCCCCTTTCACTCTTCCCAGCTTTGAGGCAATCTCTCTTAGGCCCTAGGGAATCCTTCTGCTTTTGCTGTATCTTCAAGACTCTAGGCCTGTGCTCCCAAATCTCCTCTCTGAAATTGACAGGGAGGCCACCATGGGCATTTGGTGCATGACAGCCCCTGCCCATTCATTATTGGACACTTACCATCTCTAATCCCTAGGGAACAAAACGTGGACAGTACTTCCATTCATTTAAACAACCAATGATACTCATGACATACATTTCTAAAGCCCCTTCTGGGCTGCTAGTACCCTCACTGGAAGCTTTGCCCTAGGACCTCAAGCTTTAGTAATATGGAAGCCAGAAAGACTTTCACCTGCCTTGTGGCATGCCTCCCTAGAGGCAATGACCAATCAAATTATTTGTTTGTAGGAAGGAAAGAAAAAGAGGAAAAGAAAGACAAAATAGATTGGTATATTTAAATAGTACCCAGCCATATTCAGGTTACTTTCTGCAATAGAGGTTCACAGGATCCATAGAAACTTGGAGCAGTACAGGGATTTTTTTCCCACCAGCCATCTCAAAAGCCAGTGTTAAAATTCGTGTGTGTGTGTGTGTGTGTGTGTGTGTGTGTGTTTAATCACTAAGTAATGTATTTATCAGACTCTCAACCCATTTCTGACCCCATCCCATACCACCAGGGACAGGGTAGGGTAGAGTTTCTGGATAAGGGAGGCAAAGGGAAGGGTAAGGATGTCTGGTACTTCCATTACCAGGTAGCTACAGATGCAATGGTTTGTATTTTGGCAGAGTCAACTCGGCTACATCAAAACCTCAAATGATACCTACAGTCTGAGGCCCACTGCTTCTTAGGCAGATTTGTACAACAGCTTCTTGCACAGGAGAACTAGACCTGCCTTCTCATTTGCCATCAGAATCCACAATTCCCAAGAGGGAAGATTGAACTGGGTTAGGTTGCCCTCATCTGATCTGGAAAATTCTAGTGAGTAGAATCCACACCAAACTTGGTCAGAGACACTTGGCCCCTTCATGCCCAACCCACACATGGTTATCCTCTGCTCAACCCCCACCCATTAACCCATGGGCTGGTTCTTTCCTAAGATATAACTATAGCAAATTTTGAAGGAAGGAAGCTCTGGGGGCCATTTCTCTCAGAAAATTCAGGTACTCTGGCCCCCAGCCCGTCCATGGTGGTGGAAAGAGAACTGCATCAAGTGTCCTGAGATGTAGATCTTATCCTTACTCTGTGATTTTGTCCTAACCCCAACTTTTCTACACCCTAGTTTCTTATCTGTAAAATATGCCCCACCTATATCCTAGGGTTGCTGTGCAGTTCCAATGAGCTAATAGTTACGGAAGTACTTTGAAAAGCTATAAGAACTATAATAATGTTATTCCTTGACTATAGATTAACGAACATAATAAAATTACTATTGCAGATATTAGCATAATAGGGCAGATTGCCCTTCCCTTTAATGAAATTCATCAGGAATAAAATACTTGGACTTTTCCCTGATGTCCTCTCACCATCTTTCTTCAGTAGGAGCCCATGAAGTTCAGTGGTCCCCACCCACATAGCTGTGTATGAGTAGAGGGTCCAGAACACCACTCTGCCTAAAGGGACATTGCTTAGATACAGATTAGACATCCTCCTGGAACCTTCCAAGATTTTAACTGCTTGAACAGCTCTAGCAAGAGAGTCAGCATGGAAATAATAAGTATGGAAATAATGCTCCAGAATAAATCAAACCAATTTTGATTAGAAAACATGTTCAGTTTTGTGAATAGCTGCACAGTTTGCCAGTTATGAGGACAGGGCTTCCCCTCCTAGCCAGGGAGAGTTCAGGCTGGTGCAAAGTCCCTGATAAAAGATAAAGGGTTGACTCCCCCACCACCCCAGGCAGATGTGGGGTGAACATGTTTGGCAAAGGCGCTCAGAGGCACTGGCACAGCAGGACAGGCATAGAGCCATGTGTGCTACCAATAGCTTGGCATGTGCTGTTCTCTCTCCAGACCCAAATGTCACCTTGCTGATATAAAATTCATTGCAGTACTTCATTTCCTCTCTGGCTTTTTTTTCTCTCGCGGGCTCCGTGAAGATTTTCATAGTCACCAAGCTCTCTGTGTAGAGTCAGCAAGGACCA
Source organism: Canis lupus familiaris (assembly GCF_011100685.1). Lineage (NCBI taxonomy): Eukaryota > Metazoa > Chordata > Mammalia > Carnivora > Canidae > Canis > Canis lupus. The sequence goes on along the minus strand of NC_049226.1, from coordinate 78,486,126 downwards.
CTGGCAGTCTGTCCTAATTCCATGTTGCCATTCTCTCTCTTAACTTCTCTCCATGTTTCCTACTGCAGCAGAGCATTAGAACAGCATTGCTAAGTAAGTGATTTGCAACTACATTTTCCCTCCTTTTTAGAAGAAACCACCCACTTAAAGGAAGACACTGCAGAAACCATCCCACTTTTTTTTTTTTTTCATATAGTCTTCCCTATGTTTTTAAGTTTTCTTTTGCTAGACCTTCAGTGTGGTCAAGGTCTGGACTCTGCCCTTGTCTTCATTTAGCTATTAAAGCAGGTTTTATGTCTTTTTTTTTAAGTGACATTCAAAAAGGAGGTGGTCGTTGGAGGGTAGGGCCTTGCAAAGACTCAGCCAGGGAGGACACTGCCTGTGCCTCAGAACACAGGCAGACCCCTGACAACACCTGAACAGACAGGGAGAGGTGACCTTGGGTTGGAAACAAAGAACTGGGCCCTGGAAGCATGCCTCTTAGCTCCCCACAACAACACAGCAACTCACCCTGGGAAGAGCAAGAGCACAGAAAACAAAGGCTCATTTGGCATCTCTGATATCATCTTTGGAAGTGAATAAGACAAATAACTTAAAAGGGGCAGGGGAGATCGATGACGCTGCTAACTTGAGACTGTCCATATGAGAGACTCTGATTTATCAGCCTTCATAAGAGCGGATAAGCTCTGAAATGAGTGTTCTGTGATCGGCGGTTGTACCTCCTGCTAATCTGTGTTGCTCTCCTGGTTGGGGAGGGCAGGGGGTGTTATATGTGTGCAGGGGGACGGGATTGTGACAGGGACTGAAAATACACACTTTGATTATATTATTCACTGATCCACCAGTTTGCCCTCTTACGATGGGGCTGTTGTTAATTGTGCCATTCCCAGGTGCACCCCAGAGCCGATGGGAATTCTGTTTCAGAACAGGTTTGGGGCTGGGGAGAAAAGCTATTGCTGAGAGTGGAGCCCTGTCATTTTTTTTTTTTTTACCAGTATTATTATGAAGCTGTGTTCCTTGTATTAGCAGAATGGAGTCAGAGAAACCGTGCAGCCATTCGGAAAGGAGGAGGGGAGTTCTCCCCAGGGCAGGGGGACGCTGGGGATCCAGCAGGGAGAGGGAAGCTATTATTAAAAATAAGAATAAGAAAATAGAGCTGTAAAGTGGGCGAGTAGCTGGGCTGAATATTGGTGTGGAACAGTGTCTGAGCACTGGCTGCAGCTTGCCTGAGTAAGATTAAAATCTGCAGGGAAATTTTGTTCCTTAGCACTGGCAGAAATTAGGAATAAATTCAATTGCATTCTGCACAATAGCTGGAAGCGATTGAGGTTAAGTGGCCTCGCTCTCTGATGTGTTAGTATTACTGAGCACTCTCTGCCCATGTGACTCGGTGCAATCTGCTCTTGGAACACGTCGCCATGGCAACTGATGATTTCTATTACAGTACATTCAAGTTCACATTCTAGGCCTGTCATATGCTTGGAAATTTCCAGTTAAAATATTTATTTATGAAAAAGGCAAAAAAAAAAAAAAAGCCACCCCCAGACTCTTTCAGGGATAGAAAACAAAAAGGTACACCCCACTGCAGAATGATTTATCTGCAGAGAAGAGATTGATGCATTGTTGCTTAGCTGTTGCCACTAAACAAAAAACTCCCCATGGGGTGGCCAACTCAGCTGGGGAGGGGGTAAGTTGGAGTCTTACCTACTGTGGTTTGTGTACGGGTGTAATGTCAGTCTGAGTGCAAAGTGACAGAGCCTAAGAATCCAAGTTTCCACTTGGTTCTCTGGGACACATGGCTCCAACTGCAGCTTCGCAGTAAAGTTCTGCACTGCTTTACACCGCTCAGCGGGGAGAGCCCTGCACTCACCCCTCAGTCGTGAGAAAGGGGTGGAGAGCTCTCTTACTGGGTGGGTCAATATTCTGGAGTCCCCAGATATTCTCGAGCTTACGCCAGCAGAGGAGGAGGGCAGCCTGGGATATAACATGGCAGACTGCTGTCTCCTAGAAGCCATGACCGTGTTCCCTGATAGAGGTCTGTGAGGCTTTCTAGGTCTACCTTCCAGGCACTGCACATGGAGCCCCAGGGACCCCTCACCCTTTAAAAAAGGCTGTTACGCTTATATATACCCACTTGCTTCTCCCCAGAGAAAGACAGTCAAGGGTTAAACTAAACCCTTCCTTAGAAAGCAAGCATTGTTTCTCTGCCACACTTTACACAGGGAGAGGTTGCTAACAAGCCCTCCTGGCTTCCTCTACTTTTTCCCCTTAGTCAAGCACATTAAATATGTTAATAAAAGATTCCCCAGTGCTTTTGCTATCAGAAGTTTCCAGGTGGCTGCAATGACCCTAGGTGCCCAATTACCTGGTGAGGGCATCCCATGACTCACAGATGGTTCTCTCTCTAGCTATTAAAATCTCCAGAATCTTTTTTTTTTTTTTTTTTTGCATTGTGGCTTCTGCTGTGTCTGATTGGAATTGAACTGTGATTCATAGCTAGAACCCACTTTGTTCAGTGGGGCACAGTTTTCTGAATTTTCCTGATCATACGAATCACTGGGCTGCTTGCTTAAAATACATATTCCCGAGTGTTTTCCCCAGACCTACTAAGTCTGAATCTCCAGGAGATGGGCCTAAGAATCTGTGTTCTTACAATCAAGCAAATCTGAGTGGCATTGTACTTGGATTGTGGACCTATTAACAATATTAGGGCTATCTTTCAAAAATTATCCCACTGACATACTCCTAATGTCTCTACATAAGGCACTGAGCCAGAAGTCTTCTGGGAAATTCCTAACCATTACTGGTGTCAAATGTGACCAAAAAAGATGGGACAATATTAGAAAAACATAAAGAGCAGATTGATGGTTGTAGTTCTGGAGATTCCCTGATGGAAACATGAATTAATTCAGTCCTCTAAATATGAAAGTATTTTCTATGCAACCAAATAGTCATCCTGTGTGTAAGAAGACAACTTCTTAAAACTGAGCTTCACTAATGTGCCAACCCAGCAGCTCTAAAGAAGGAGTATTATGCATAGGGATGGGGGCGGGGGTGAATTTCAGGGTTAAATTTTTAGTCCCACTCAGCAGCTTTGTCTATGAGGATTTACAAGACAGGTGTGACGTTTACAGATTGCTGACTGGGCATGTAAAAAGGTAGGGGAGGCAGCGTAAAAGATGGCAGCACAGAAGCCAGAATCCTGGCCAGGAGGACGTATGTGCTGCGTTCAGCAGAGAAGACATCAAGCGTAGAAGTAGCCCTGCACCCTCTGCTCCTAGTGTAAATGAGCCGTGCCTGGATGTGCAATTCTATTGAGGAACTCTAGCTAAAGACATTGGTGTCAACATCTCTCAGATTGATGATTCTCCCGATCTGGGGGCAGGGATTGATGAACTTTGAGTTGGTCTGTTGATCCAAAGGGTGAGCAGTCAGACCTGAGGGTGAGTACTTGGTGAAATTAGAGCAGCCATGGTTAGTTCTTGAATCAAGTCAAGAGTTCCAGAGAACTCCTTCACACACACACATACACCCAATTCTGCAAGCTTTGAGAGAAAGAGAGAAAGAGAAAGAGAGAAATTTAACATGCTCTTCTGGAGCCTGGATTCATGGATCCAGAAATTACTTTTTCAGATTTTGTGATGGATTACAGACCTGTAGGCCCTATCCAGCCAAGTTAAATAGCAGGACCCGGAGCCCAGAATGGTTCTGGCCAAGCCTAGCTCAGGCTGTCGCCTTTGTGTGGGGCAGCAGCGTCACCTAGTGATTCTGTGGTTTAAGTACAAGCTCTTTCCCTGGGAATTACCCAATTTGATCAAACTGTAAAGAGATCAATTATCTATTTTAATGAGTGAGAATAGTAGCATATAGACTCCCACACTGGAGATGACTCCCAATTCTGTATTTGTTTGGCCTGACATGCATTCTGTGACTTTGTAGCATTTGGGTTTTCCATCAAGTAACATAAAAGACGGGATGACTACACCCATGCCGGCAGTATGAGTGGAGAAGGAGGAGGGGTAAGTTAGCAAGGTTAAAGGGGGCTGGGTCCTGTGTCAGTTCAGAGCCTCCAAGAAGAAGATGCTGAGATGAAACTAGAAGAGTAAGACAGTGTGGTTAACACCTGTGACACATAAAGGGGAGAGGGTATAGGAGTAGGCAGGGAGAGCCTTCAGACCACGGTGCAAGTCAGAGATCTATGAAAAGAAGGGGAAGGAAGGAAAAGGGTAGGAAGGGCTTCAGACTGCTGTGTGGCTGGAGAAAGGCTTGGCCAGCCCAACAGGGCAACTCTGTGCAAAGGTCATCTGCAGAGGAGTTCTGCACTGGCCAGAAAAAGGTGGGCCCTGGTATCACCTCTGTGCCTGGTCACTGGCTTGGAGCTTCCCTGGAGACATTCTAACTAGAGGCTGTCAGCTACTGCATTCCTTATGGCAGGTTCCCTCTTAAAGGGAGACCAGAGCAGCATGACTCAATGGCTGCCACAGACTCAAAGGGAAGCTGTCTCAAAATCATTATATCTGCCAGCAGATCACCATGTCTACACATGAATACTATCAATGAAGGAACACTGTGGAGTGATGCATCTAAATTGATGAGTGTAAAATCTAGCACTTGTTCTAATTCCATTAACTAATGTAAACTAGAAAAAGAAACTCTTAGCAGCATTTATTAATCTTGCCTTTCTAAACAGCAAGCTGCCTGCCATCCATGATGTGTTCTCTGCCCAGGAAACCAAGATCAATGTCAACAACCTGGAATACCAACAGCACTTCAGCTTCTTTGTTGAGGACGGATTTGGGGTCTGAAAATTTCTATATCCTGCCCAAGGTATGAACAATGACCTCACATCTGTGCTGACTCTCTCCCTACTGTAAATGGTCTTTGATGCTGTTGACCGTGAGACACCACTGCCCTGGTGATATGACCTGATCTCTGTATTTAAAAACATTAAGGAACTTGCTCAAGTTCAAGGATTTCCAAAAATCCAATTTGGGTGAATTAGGAAACCCAGATAGCACTACAGGCAAGGGCACAAAGTTTTCAAATCACAGTTAAGCCACAAAGGACCAGGATGCCTTGAATAAAAAATGCAAGGAGCCGCTTGACAAAGAACCTTGAAAAGATCTAAGGATGGAAGAATGCCCACTGTGGAAATAGAGAAAGGATGAGGAAGAGCCAAAAAAAAAAAAGTGAATGCACAAACTCTTTCTAAGGCTTGTCAAGGAAAGAAAGGTAAGAGCAGCAGAGAAGGTAGAATGAGTTAACACCACCAAAGAGATTACTGGCGAGGAAAACAGGGCCGGTGAGGGAAAAGCATGGGCAATGAAGTGGCTGGACTAATGAATGAGAAGGCGAATGAAATTAATGATGACTCTGAGTGGCAGAGATACCAAAATGCTCTATTAAGTTGGTCTTTAACAAGAAAAATAAAGGAAGGGAACATACATAATTAGGAAGTAATGAAGACTTTAAATATAGACATTAAAATAAACCAGGTAAGGGAATACTTGAAAACATGGTACAATATGTGAATCAGCAGGTCCAGATAACACGCATTCCCCAATCTTAAGGGAATTAGTTAATGAACTTGCTGAACTACTGGCCATTATCTTCAAAGATTCCAAGAGACCAGGGATTCTCAAATGGAAAATATCTGACTGGTCTTATACCAAATTGGAAAAAAAAGAAAAAAGAAAAAGACTTCAATAATTTTTTTTTAAAATTTTATTTAAATTCTAGTTAGTTAGCATGTAGTATAATATTGTTTTCAGGAGTAGAGGCCTTGATAATTATTATACCTGCTGCTTTATGCTCTCCCCACCTTATGAGGTTGTTCTAATGACAAATGGGATTAGACATATTAAACTATCTGGTGGAAAACCTGAGGGAAAGGGAGTAGCCAACGCTGGTTCGTATGATCCAGGCTAATGGACTGGAGCTAGGACATATGATCAAGAGCAATTCAGATATTTGAACTTTCGTTCAATGGAATGCATGTGGGGGTTGTGTAAAAACATTTTTGTTTTTTAAGGTGATATAAAATCAGTTTACATCCCCAGGGAGAAAGGGAGAGAAAGCCTTCATACTAGATGCCCATCTATGATGCAAAAATTTCTAAAGATAAGCCACAGGTGGATAATGGACTGTAGGCAGTATCAAAAATCTCCACACTTTCTCTTTAATAAGGGGACTGCAACATGTTATTCTTTAATTTAGTCAAAATCAGTAATACATTATTCTTGTAGAAAAAAAAATAGAGATAAGCATTAATAATCATCACCTAAAATCCTGCCACTGGTTATAAAGTTTGATGTATTTGCATACATAATTTTTCCTGTAGAAATAAATATAGAAGTTATCTTATTTTATTTTTGAGAGAGAGAGAGAGTGTGAGAGAGCATGTGAGCTGGGGGAAGGGGCAGAAGAAGAGAGTGAGAAAGCATCCCAAGCAGGCTCCATGTTCAGTGCAGATCCTGATGCAGGGCTCAATTTCATGACCCTGAGATCATGACCTGAGCTGAAATCAACACTCAACTGACTGAGCCACCCAGGAGCCCCAAGATAGAATTTATTTTTATAAAAATCGGATGAGTCATATATGTTGGATGGTCCATATAAATATAATTGTTTTCTTTTTCCCACCACCATAGAACACAGATCCTTCTATTATCTTAAATTGCTGCATAGTTGTTTAATCAACAACTTCTGGACATTTAGATTATTTCTCCTTCTTTCTTTTTGCTATCAGTAACTCTGCAGTTAACATCCTTAAGCAAACATCTTCTATATGTATTTTTTCCTTCTGTTAGAATATAAAATCCCATAAGGGGAATTGCCAAGTCAATTGTCTTTTTTTTTTTTTTTTTAGGACTTTTGTTCCATATTGCTAAATTACTTTCAGGAAAGAAGGCAATTAACAAACAATAAATGAAAATGCCAGTTTCCTCAATGTGCACACCAACTGGATTTAACAAATATTTTAATCTCTCAATTCAGTAACATTTTAAACATCTTATAACAGTTGAATTTGGATCATTAGATAGAACAAAACACCTGAGGAAATTTATATATTTTCTACCCTATCCTTAAACAATTTGGAGGAATTTTCTTTTCTCTCTCTGCCCCCCTCCCTTCTTGCCGGCCTGCCTACCTACCTGTGACTCCTTTTCTTTTTGAATCATAGCTGCATTGACATATTTTTCATAAAGTTGGGTAAGAAATTCAAACAGCACTATTGAAAGTAACAGCCCAGCTCTATCTTACAAAGTTAAACTTTCACAAGCCTATGAACCAGGCATATACATTGGAGAAACACTTGCATAAGTACCCGAGAACACCCAAGAAGGCACACAGCAGCCCTGCTCTACCATAACTAAGGACCCAACAAGAACCTAACTGTATATCTCCAGAGACACGAATGAATAAACTGTGCCATATCCCTACAATAGACGTCATATGGCTGTGAAATGGGTGAACCACAGCTAAATAAAACCACATGGATAAATCTTGCAAACAATTTCAAATGAAAATAGCCAGTTGCAAATGGTTAAGTACAGTACAATAAAATTTTTATAAAGCTCAAAGGCAAGTAAACTTAACATATTGCTGGGGGTGGGGGGTACATACATATGTTAAAAGCATTTATCAGATAAATAATAATCACAAAATATAGGGTAGTGGTTATTTGTGAGGGGGAAGACAGGGTCAGAAGAATAAAACCAAGGGAACTCTTAGATGCCATACCAGAAATGTTTGAGATCCCAAAAGGATCCCACATATCATCCACATATCATCATTTTATTGTTCTGCTTCATAGCCTACGTGTGTGTTCTAAGCATCTGAATATATCAGCCACAGAGAGGTGATTATGCATTGCACACTCACTAGTTAGCAAATTTTATTTGCTAATACATCAAATAGTGCTCTGATGTCCCCAAAGAGCACAAGCAATTTCTCACTGCTAAAACCAGCCCCCATACTTTACTGACTGGGTGCCTGCCACTGAAAACACAGAACAGAGCCTCTCCAGAGGATTCTACATTCCCCCAGAGAAAGGACTGTGCCCTCACACCTTCAGTGGAGAATTCTCTCCACTCTGGAGAATCAAGATGGGAGAAAAAAAATGAACCAGAATGTACAACAGACACAAATTCTAGAAGAATTTCCTAAGGCTCAGGGCTATGACCTTACTCATCTTTTCTAAAAATAGATCCCAAATTCTGGTAAATGGTTAGAGGAAAATAGCCTATTTTTAAAGGAGAAGTCCTAAATAGTGAAATCATTTTGCTTAAGCAATGAGCCAAGTCGTTTCTAATGAGGTTGTGGCATTACTGGAAATAAGAGATATATTTAAATAAATAGTCCATACATTACCCCAATAAATCACTTGAAAATATTCTCAAATGCACTAAATGTATTTTTAGTGGCATATGCCTGACCTTTCTGGAAAAAGAAAGGCAATTCTGGAACATTTTGAGAATAAACATCTATCTAAATTAGTAATCAAGACACTAGTAAAATTGTTTTACATTTTCTTAACACCTTTATACCCTATGCTTCAAGAACAATTTATTTTTCCTACCTTTAATAAAATACAGATTCTGTCTGTAAAGTAGCAGGAATATGAGATCAGAAACTTTTTTGATGACCCAATGAGAAATCCTATAATGGTCCTATTACTTCAAGGCCTCAGGCAGGATGGATATATGTATTTGCAACATTTCCATAAAATGACTTGCAGTCCATAAAATGTTAGTTTTTATGACTGTGTTTCCGAGTGTTTTAAAATCAGTGCCATATTCTTTTTTTATAATATTCACAATAAAAATATAAATAAAACCCATTTATTCATTCAACAAACACATTCTGAGAACCTGCTCTCCACCTGGCACTCTGCTGGGGACACACAACTCCTTCTCTCCAAGTCCTCATAGCCTAGGATGTTTTATAAAGCCCCCTGTATTAAATAGCATCTGATCCTCTATATGTATGTTCCACTGCCTGAAAAATCATCATAATAATTAACAATAATAAAATACCAATTAATAATACTTATTAATTAATTAAAAGAATAATAGAATAAGTTGTTCTCCAGAGACGACTTCAGTTTGAGGTTTCCAGGGGAGAAATTCCAAACCTCAAACTTATTCATCTAGGATGCTTCCTCCACTCCACCTCTCACCCCTCACTCTGCTTTCCCCATCTCTGATCCTTAGCGAAGCTCACTAGCTTCCCTTCTGTCCCCTTTCCTCTCTCTCTCCTCTTGCCTTTACTATAAAACTTCTAGAAAAACATTCACACTACTCTCCTCCTAGATTTTTCTGGTCCACTGTGGGTAATTTCAGTCCTTTGTTCTAGCTGCAAGGTTGCAAAGGTCAGCAGTGGCCTCCTGCTCTCCAAAAAAATGGCCTGATTTTCCTCATCATACTTAAACTTTTGTAGCAGCTACACACCATGGACCCCACTATCATTTCTCTGCCTTCTCCCCTTTACAGAAGTCTCTTTACTGGCTTCCTTTCTGTAGGAACCTTCTCAACCCTCCTAGCCAGCTCCCTTCTCTGCCCATCCTCCCCCCCCATGTTGGCATTCACACCCCAAACAGCACCCTCACTTATCCCACTACTCTGACCACTAGGAATTTTTCTCGTGTGCCACATGGAATCATACAGGGAGACTCTTGGACAAGCTTTTCCCTTTGCCTGGAATGCTGACCCTGGAATACTCATGTCACACATTCCCCTTCTCTCATCTGCTTAAATCCCCCTCATCTTCCACGGACTGTATTAAAAGGAAGGCAGTATGTAGTGGCTGAGGGCATGGACTCTGAAGCCAGACGGTGGGGGTTCAAATCGTGACTGTGCACTGATGAGCTATGTGACCTTTGGCAAGTTATTTAACCTCTCTGTGCCTTAATTTCCTCAACTATAGCATGAAGATAATAATAGTATCTGCCTCTAAAAATTGTTATGAGAATTAATGAATTAATTTTTTTTTAAGATTTACTCATTTATTTGAGAGACAAAGAGCAGAGAGAGGGGCAGAAGGAGAGGGAATGGGAGAATCTGAACAAATTCCTCACTAGCCACCGAGCCCAATTCTGGGCTCTAGCCTACCACCCTGAGATCATGACCTGAGCCAAAATCAAGAGTTGGACATTTAACCAAATGAGCCACCCAGATGCAGTAATGAATTAGTATTTTTAAAGTCTTTAGAACAGTGCCTGAAACACTGTAAGTAAGTAGTACCATGTGTGTTTGTTTAGGGTGGGGCGGGAGGGGGGGAGTCAACTCTAAAAGTACTTCCTAAATGCTGAAACTTTTAATCTCACCCCTTACCAGCCTACTTATCACTATATATTGTTTTTAGATAGATATCTCCCATTATTCTCTGAGCTCCCTTGGTCAGGGACCCTGTCCCACTCACTTCTAGATTCCAGCCTGGCACAAGGCAGCACTCAGCAAATATTTGTTGAATGAGCAGAAGATGGATCAAAAAAGGATGAGTTTTCCACAGCCACTGATCTTTCTAGCAACTCAGAAATCATGAGCCTAGAATTTCCTTGGGAGACATTTTGGCAGTGGGTAAGGGTGGGGCATTGTTAGGCACCAGCACTTTCCATTCCTACAATTTCTTCAGCCCCGTAAACTGATCAGGTGACAAGAGCCATAGTAGTGCCAAGCCCAATTAATCCAAACCAGAATGGCACACATAGTACCTTTATGTATCACATCAATTAAGTTTTATTTTCCATCCTTCACTTATTTCCTCCTTTGTGTGTACTTAATGAGCTTTATATTTAAAACAAGAAAAGCCAATAAAACACAAAAATCACAAATCAACAGTGCTTTGTTCAAGAATATCGTATTTAATCAAGAAACTTTCCCAAGTAATTCACTCATTTCAGCCACCAGGTGCCAGGTGGCAATAGGCGCTATAGGCAGAGGGCCAGGGAGAGAAAGAGAGGTAAGAGAGAAAGGCTATGTGCTCCCTTCCCTTGAGGCTCACAATGCCATGTAGGATAGAATACACCACCCCCCTCTAGGCAAGCATCTTTAGAAATCAAAGATGTTCCCATAACCTACTAATGCATCTGTGCCTTTAATTAGCCCAATCGAGCATATAACTCAGTAAAATCTCTCACCTTTTTTGCTCCTTTCAACTAATTTCTGAACATTTCATTTTCTAGTAAGCTTTCACTGCATAACAAGCAGTAATGAAATGACCGATATTAACCCATTGTTAGATTAAACAAAGTACATCATTGGCTGATAGCATTCTATATTATTGGGGTTTGAAATGGGTCCCATCCTATGTTGCAAACATTTGGTATTTGCCTAATGAGACCATTCTTGTACCTACAAAGGAAAAAAAGACATTGTATTAAAACATTTCATGTTAATGATGGCATGTTCAGCACTTTCCGCTCACAGCCACATCTGTGGGTGAGGCAGGTTTCTTGATATTAAATGCTGCATTGGGCCCATATTCTTAGCAAGATGTCTGATTGGCTACTCCCCAAATATACCTTAAATTGGCTTAAAATAGAACAATCACATGCTAACCCAGTAGCATTAGCAACTCTATTAACAGCCAATTTCACATCCACACCAGAGGGAGTAAAAGGTAATTTGCTCATTATCAACACCCTCTGGCAGTGGAAGGAAATGACTGTTCATCAAAAAGTATTTTCCAACATAACAATAGCAGCGCCCATATGTAACCACCTCACTCTCCCTTCCCTCCCTGACTGGATCACTGGAGAATGGCTACAGGAAAAAACTGAAATACAAATGGGTTTTGGTATAAATAGTCTACCTGCCCATTCCCTACCTCCCACCCCTATACCTTCACCTCACCTCACCCCTTTCGGGTTATAAATAAAATGTTGGGCAAATAATCCTACAGGGTACAGGGTGGATCCCACTACAACAGATGTGTAGCTCAGAAAGGTTTCCAAGTCTCCATTACTTGACTAGTATCTCAGACTGCTTTAACCTAACCCAGTTGAATGTGGACAGTTCTTGGAGCCCACTGTAACCAGATCTAATCTGTAGACTCACCTAGTGACTGAAGAAAATAAACCATTCAAGAAATACCATACTGCCCCAATGGGGCCATTTAAAATCTCACCCCAGCCAGGCTTCATTTTAGTAAATATTTCTTCAGAAATGAAGGTTTTTTTATTTGTTTGCTTTTATCAGTGTTTAATAAACTTCAGTATGTGTTTATGTATTTGGATATAATATTATACTACCGTAGTGACAAATTACAGAAACAGATTTCTTATCTATTGCCTCTGTTCAGCTGGCTGTTTTTGTTTGAGAAGAGTCATCTCCTAATTCTTGCCTAGCTCTCTGGGCCGTCTCCTGTTCTTCCTACCTTTGTCCACCTTGTATCCTATCCACAGGAGCCAGGCTAATCTACCTGAAGCAATTCTTGAGATATCATTCCCCACTCAAAATTGCCTCTCTGTTGCTCCCAGTTGCCTCCCCACAGTTTCTAGATAAATTCCAGACTCTACATTCTACATTCTCTCTACATTTAGTTCATCTAAAGCTTTTCACAACCCTGCCTCCCCGACTCTTCTAGCTCTAGTTGGAAGTTCTCATTTCTCCCCAGTATCCCATAATACAGCCCATCTGCCCTTATCAGAATCAAAGGTAAAATCAAATGCAACTATCTCCAGAAAGTCTTTTTTGATTGTTCCAAAGAAAATTGATACATTACACCTCTGAACTACAGTAACCCTTTGGGATAGGCTGCCAGTTCATAGTAGATTATAAGGGGCTTCCTTTGGAACTTGTAAATGAGAGAAAGATTGTTCTAAGAGAGTGGAACCATACCAAGTCCTCTTAGAGAGACAGATTAGCTCTCAGATCTGAAGACCTGACTATTCCAGAGTATCCTACTTAAGGAAAAAGCTTATGAATCTCATGATGGAGAGGGAGGAGAAAAACATAGTCACAAGGGGAATGATGTCTGGACCCCTCCTAGGGATGTCTTAAGAGAGAGGGAACCTTGGCCAACAGATTGACAGTACCAGCCCCGTTGGTGAAACCTTTGCTATCTGAGACAGTTACATGATGCTGTCCCACCCAGTTGCCATTCAACACTACACTCTCTAAGTGTCCTTAGTTCTGATTCTGTCACCCAAAATCTCTTTGGTTTCTAATGTTAGTCAGAGAGTGTGTTGGACATGTGGACTGCAAGTATTCCAGCCTCCATGACAGTGATTTCCCACTATAAAATAGTTAATTGGCTCTTTATTCTTTCTGTAAATATTACTGAGCAGCTACTATATGCCAGGTACTTGTCTACTCACTTAAGAGGGTGAACAAGAAAAATATAGTTTATTGACCCATGGAGTTTACAGTATGGAGAGAAATACAGATAAGTACACTTACAGTTCTAATATCATGTGATGACTGCCTTGCTGGGGATGTTCAGGGGATAAGAGTGGGACCACATGCTTGGAGGAAACACTCAGGCTTTGGGACCCAGAGAAGGCTTTGTAGAGAAAATTGTATTTACCCTGAGTCCTGAGGCATCAGCTGGAGTTACCCCAAGGGTGATGGGAGGAGAAAAAGAAATGATACATGTAGCTCAAGCAGCATGGGCAAAAGATTCAGGGTAGGTCTGAGAAACTGAGAATAGTTCAATAAAGGTACAGTGGGGAATGTGAGGAAGGGCAAGAAGGGTCAGGAAAGCAGAACACAGATCAAGGAGGGTCTCATAAGCCATTTTAGGAATCTTTCTATCATGAGAATGGTGAAGAATTATTGAAAGGTTTTAGACAAGTCTATAACATGATCATATCTCTAATTGCTGGAGGAATAGGCAGGGTCATTGGGGATAAGAGAAGAGGGCCAATTAAAAGATTTATTTAGAAGATACAACAGGCAGGTCTTGGTGAGGGGTGGGATGAGAGGACTGGGAGTTGAAAGGGAGGGGGACAAGGAAAGAAGATTCAAGATGATGCTAGCATTTCTGGGCTTCAACAGATGGGCTTGTGGTACCTTTCATTGAGGCAACTTGTAACAGAGGTTCAGAGCACAGACTCCAGGTAGTACAGAGTTGGGCTACCTAACTTTGAATCCCTGCTTTACACCTTACTGCTCTGTAGTCTTGGGTAAGTTACTTAATCTCTCTGTGCCTCATTTTCTCATCTATAATGAAGATAACCAGAATACCTATTCATAGAGTCGTTATGCAGATTACATGAGTTAATAGTGACATGCCCAGAATAGTGCCTGGCACAAATACATGCCTTATGTGTTTGTTAAGTAAATAAAATAAGTGACATAGGAGGAGTAACTGGTTTGGAGTAGAGGATTATGAGTTTAGTTTTGGAGATGCTGAACTGCAGAAATCTGTAGAACAATCAAGAATAGCTGTCTAGATAAGCAGTTGCATATATAGATCTGGAGCTTCAAATGGAAATCAGTGCTAGAGACTTTGTTGTGGGAGCAACCTCATATGTGCCATAACTGAAATCAGGACAATGGATAGAATAGATCAGAGAAGATGTAGAATGAGAAAGGGATGGAAAAGACAAGGGAGAGCCTTGGGGCCCATTTCAGGGCAAAAGAGGTACTTTACTTTCCAGAGAAATTTAGAAGCAGTCAGAAAAGCAGAGGGAAAACTGAGCAGTTCTCAGAAACCAAGGACAGAAAGTGTTTCTAGAAGGCAGAAGTAGCCACTGGTGTCAAGTTTGTCAAATGCAATAAAGACCAAAAAAAAACCCCATTGGATCTGACAACAAAAGTATGACCTTGGCCAATCAGAGTTGCTGCCACTGGCAGGGGAGTGGGGTGGAGGCAGGAGGACAGTGGTGAAGGAAAAATAAAGAGATTGCAAATGCAAACAATGTATTCATAAGAGATGAGTGGGGAGCAATGGGAAGGAAAGAGCAGACAATAGGTAGAGGTCAGGAGAGGCTTTATTTTTATTTTTATTTTTATTTTTTGGTATAATAGAAGATACTTGAGCATATTTAAATGCTGTTACAGGTTGAATTGTGTCCCCCACAATTCATAGGCTGAAGTCCTAACCCCCAGTACCTGAGAATATGACCTATTGGAAATAGGGTCATTGCAGATGTAATTAGATAAGTTGAGGTCATACTGGTGTAGGATGGGCCCCTAATCCAATATGACTGGTGTCCTTATAAAAGGGGAATATGGAGACAGACATGCACACAGGGAGAATGCCATGTGAAAATGAAGGCTGAAATGGGAGTGGTGCAGGCAAACTTACAGAAGCTGGGTGAGAGGCACAGAACAGATTCTTCCTCCCAGTCCTCCTTAGAAGGAACCAACCCTGCCCACACCTTGATCTCAGACTCCCAGCCTCCAGAACTCCGAGGCAATAAATTTCTAGTGTTTAACCACCCAATTTGAAGTACTTTGTTATACCAGCCCTAGGAAACTAATGCAACTAAAGTCCCCAGCTAATGGAACTTTCCACCATTTACCTCATTAATCAGGGTCCCAGCAGGAAGCAGATGGTATGCTCAAGCTGAGTAATTCATGGGATGCTTTATAAAGGAACCAGGTATAAAGGTGTGGGCAGAGTGTGAGGAACATACATGTTATAATGCAATGCCCAGGCAGAGTAAGAGTAGACCTTGACCATCCCCAGACTTCAAGGGCCAGGGGTGAAGCAAACCTACCTGAAATGGGCAGCAGAGCAGCTGCTTGAAAGCCCCCCTGACAGAAGTGTGATCCCAGCCTCAGTTACTGCTGAGGACCTGCCAGGGCCAGATCTGAGGGCATATATGCAAGTATGGCATAGCCCGCCCTCCCTCTGACCTCCTGCTGGTGCTCCACATCAGTCAAACCAACCAGAGACCAGAGGGCAAAGTGAGCTGGTTGACAGGCCCACAGGTACACCTCACAGGGCATGGAACAGAGACAGGAGGGGTAGAGGCGAGAAGTGAGAGGCAAGGGTGTCTGGGTGGCTCAGTAGGTTAAGCATCCAACTCTTGATTTCGGCTCAGGTCATGGTTTCAGGGTTGTAAGATCGGGCTCTGCACTGGGCATGGAAGCCTGCTTAAGATTCTCTCTCCCTCTGCTCCTCCCTACCTCCCTCTAAAAAAAAGAAGGAGGAGGAGGAGGAGGAGTAGAAAGAGGAGGAGCAGGAAGGGACAGTAGTGAGGGGCAAATGGAAACCCAGTCCCATGCCTTTTCACACTTTGGAACTGCTTGACTACATTACATATTCAAATTGTTAAACTTTTAAAATGCTAATAAGAGAAATCATTAGAAAGAGAAAGGTTGCTGTCACTAGGCCACTCACTGCGTGAAGCCCCTATGGGAGGAAAGGGGGCTATTTTATGGCACCAGTATTCTTGTAGTTACATTTGTCATTGTTCATTTCTGCTTCATCTAATGCATACTGGGTTCTTTGCACTTTTTAATTACTGAATAAATTAATATTTATAGTCTCTATTTCTCTTGGAAATATCTATTGAGGGGACTTTTTCTACTATCACCTGAGCTCTTGACTATTTGAAATGACTGAGGTATATCTCTCTCCTAGGATACCTTTGAGATATGCCAGTGACTGTAACTGTAACTGGAACAGGTCTGGTTGGAAATATGGGCTCATAAGAGACAGGAAGTGATTCCAGAGAAACTTCTGTTTATAACATAATCGGTAAGAATCATTTCTTTTATCTAGGATTATAGGAATTTATTTAACTAAACCTACTACAAAAGACTGTATTATCTAAACTGGTACAGGCTGACCTGCTCTCTCTTTTATATGCTTCTGTACCAGCTTTAGCCAATGCTTTATTTCAAACAGAATCCTAATTCGTTGCAGAAATTAATATAACAATCATAAGAATAACAAAAGTCTTTTATGATAAAGGCTGATGTACACATGTCCATAGCAGTTCACCCTGGATCTTGCAACATGAAGTTTTTAATCCCACAAAGTAGCACCAGCTATGTGGCAATCTTTTGAGTCCTTGGTTTGGCTTTTCCAGGTGAAATTAAGGAACTGTTTTGTGACAAACCACTTCAGAAGTATTCAGCTTCTCATGCCATAATTAGAGCTGTAATCCGCTGGTTGCCTGCTTTTTGAAGCAGAAGGACCAGATTTGAAAGCCACTCTAATGACTAGACTATCCATGTGAATATCTGCACACTGTATTATTTGTCTCTGGTAGGGGGGAAAGAGATGTAATAAAATGCAGAAATTGTCATAGTGGGAGGAGAAGTTGAGTGTGGGTAAATCATTTGAGGAAAATCAGAATTGAGCTTTGACCCAGTTTCTTCCTCTCATGAATAATGGGATTAAGAGGATGAGCTAGAATAGGCCTCCGAGATCAGTGAGGACAAAGGAGGAAACCAGGTGAGTGGAAGAAATGACCTCTGACAGAAATTCAGCCTTCAGGATCTTCCCAGGTAGAGGTGTCTGAGAGCTGAACAGCATCTGGGAATAAATAGCATGAAGTAACAAGAAAAAGCCCTACGGAGCTGAGCACTTTAATTAAAAAAATAAATAAAAATTTAAACAAGCAAGGACGCCTGGGTGGCTCAGTTGGTTAAGCAGCGGCCTTGGGTCCTGATGACTGTGCTCTCTCTCTCTCTCTCTCTCTCCCTCTCTTACCTAAATAAACAAAATCTTTTTTAAAAATTTAAGAAGCAAAAGATGGGGCACCTGGCTGGGTCAGCTGCTTAAGCATTGGACTCTAGATTTCAGCTCAAGTCGTGATTTCAGGGTTGTGGGTTTGAGCTCCGCCTGCAGGCTGGGGCTGGGCGGGGAACCTGCTTAAGATTCTCTCTCTTCCTCTCCCTCTGCCCTTCCCCTCTCCTCTCTTTCTAAAAAATAATTAATTAATAAATTAAATTAAAATAAAAAGCAAAAGATAAAATGGAGAGAAAGTAGGGAGTACCCCACAGCCCAAGCTGTCTTCCGACAAAATGCTCTTCCATGAATGGTCCCAATTGGGCATTTCTGATTTTTTTTTTTTTTTTTAAGTCACACGTGTATGCTACAACACGCCCAGGAAAGTTTCATCCCTTCCCTTCCTTTTGGAGGTGGAAATTCCCTTCACAGCGTCCTTGTTACAGGAACTGTGGGGGCCCAGAGTGCACCCCGAGCCCGGAGGCCCTTCTCCCTCCTTGCCACCTGCGGGGTTGCTGGGTTCAGTTAGGAAGTGCCGGGCTGCTGCTGCCTTCACTCAGTCCACTTAGCCGAAGGCCTCTGATTTGTTCACATTTACTACAACACATACAGAGGGCTGGAGGATTTTTTTCCTTTTTTTTCTTTTTTTTTTCTTCTTCTTCTTCTTCTTCTTTTTTTTTTTTTTTTTTCCACTATTGATCTGGTGCTTTAAGAGGGGAAAAAATCTTCTTGGCTGTCTAAACACTATTGATCCCTGCTTGGGAGTCGCAGTAGAAGTGTAGAAAGGGCGTGGATGAATTGAAATTTCATTTCCGACAACTTGTTCCTGTTATTTTTACCCTTTCGGACGGGGAGAAACACGCTGCTGCCGCTTCAGTCAATGTGGTCGATAGCTCCGCTGAGAAGCCCAACACAGCTTCCGCCAGAGGTTTGGCAGTGAGACATGCTCTTGGATTTGGAGTGCTTGGAACTGAAGGATGCTGGAGAAAAGCACCGGGTCTTAGCAAACGGTTTGGGGGCTGGCTGTGACCTAAGGGAGCTGTGGCTTTGGCAAAAAGGGTTACAGAGGACAGCATTCCTGTTTGGGAAAGGCCTGAGCGGCCTCGCTAGTTACGGGTGCCCTGCTTCAGACTCTTGGCTGGCTTTCTGTAACAAGAAAAGGAGTGATCCTCTCCAGCCAAAGCTGCATTTCAGGCCTCAAAGAGGAGCATTATGTGGAGCTCTTACAGGAGGTTGCTCATTATGGTCTGGAAAAGGACTGAGGTAGAAACTGGAGCTGCAGGCCCTGCAGAGAATGGGTGGACAACACTGGGTGTTCAAGGGCACACATGTGCAGCCAGGAGCCTCAGGAAGCACTCCCACCCCCTCAGCACACTGAGTAGATGGGGTTTGGTGCCAACAGCACCAGCTTTGTTCTTACTTTTATGAGATGTTCAAAGAACACAGGAGAGCACCAGGCTCCTTCTTCCTAATAGCAACATCTGGCATTTATGTAGCCATGCACCTTTGATCCTTAAGGATCCCAAAGCACTTTATAACCTGCTGCAGTGCTAATGGCCATAGCAACCATCTTACTTACAGTAAATGTGGTCCAGTATTCCCCATATTGGTTCTCTCTTCTCAGTTTTGCAGTGTACAGAACAGTTCTCCATTCTGGAAGGAAAGATTCCAGTTTGGACCTCAAGCACCTACTTTTGTGCGTCATTTTTTGCATTTTGTCCAGAACTGGTCCCCTCACCCCCACCCCATTTCTTTTTTAAATAAAAGTACTTGGTAACCATTCTTAATAAACAGTACTTCGTTTACATTTCCAATTATTTTATAGGCCTGTTTCTGCTTCTATCCCCATCCCTCCCATTCCAGAGAAAGATGAAAATGTTCTTTTCTCCTGGGAGCCAAGAATCTGCATTGCGGATGAGGTTGCAAATTCAGACACAATAAACAGAATTAAGAAAAACTGAGCTGGCATTTGACAGAAATTGTAAAATGACACTCAGAAATGTTGCTCTTGTGGAAATTACTGATATTAAAATATAAATCAGTGTCTTGTGTTTCCCGTAGCACCAGGGGCTCTATTAGGTTATGCAGTTTGATTGCTGAGCTGAACCTAAGAGACTTGGCAGTTCCATGCTGAAGTTATCCCAAAGTATTTAACTCCTCTCCTGCTGGAGAGCAGGCATTCAAGCAAATGCCAGCTAAAAACATTGCCTCCAAAAGGCCTTGCCTTTTTCATTGAACACTTTGAAATCTGAAAGAAGGTAGAGGAGGCTAACATGGGGAGAGAAGGTAAAGGAATTTAGAAAAGCTTTTCTCAAGGCAAGAATCTTGTTGCATAGTACCAGGAAGGCAGCCTGGGGCAACTAAAAAAAAAAAAAAAAAAAAAAAAAAGCAGATTTGATGCTAAAAAGGACAAAGGAGAACAGGCCATTAAGTTTTTTAAAAATATTACCCCTTTTATATATGTATAATTTTTTAAATCCCCGTAACAACCCCGTAAGGTAGGTACTACTATTCCAGTTTTTTCCAAGTGAGAAAACTGAGACTCAGAGAAGGTAACCTGCCCAAGGTCACATAACTTGAGTCAAAATGTGAACCCTGCCTGACTCTATAAAGATATGCCTGGGGCAAGGAAGGTGCAAGATGAACCTGGAGCATTTTGAAATGCCAAAAGTAAGGAAGTGCTCAAGAAAGGATGGGGCCTTGCTGAAAGGACACAGGAGCTGAGTCTCCTGGATGGCTCAGTCAGTTAAGTGGCCGACTCTTAATTTTGGCTCAGGTTATGATCTCAGGGTCCTGGGATAGAGCCCTAAGCCTGGTTCCACGCTCAGGCCCCTCTCCTCCCTCCAACACTTGATTCCCCTCTCTCTCTCTCTCTCTCTCTCTCTCAAATAAATAAATCTTTAAAAAAAAAGAAAAAAATTAAAAAAAAAAAAGATATAGGATCCAAACCAAAAGGGAGCCCAATGGCTAAAGTTGGAACATTTGAGCAACAAAATAAACAATGATATTAGATTATAACCCGTAGAATAAAACAGATAGCCATG
Organism: Canis lupus familiaris; assembly: GCF_011100685.1. Lineage (NCBI taxonomy): Eukaryota > Metazoa > Chordata > Mammalia > Carnivora > Canidae > Canis > Canis lupus. Next base: position 78,465,448 of record NC_049226.1, on the reverse strand, counting down.
AGTTCATATGGATATAAATAAACAAACAAATGGGGGAGAAGGTCCAACTCTTCTTTATGAAGAATTCCAATGAATGAATGTAGAAGGAATAAAGGAAATATAAAATCCCTATTACAACACTGCAGCAATAATTGTTGCAATTCATGGTACTCACATATTTTTAAAAATAGAGGAAACATTGAACATCATATCATTATTTCAATAATTAAGAGCCCTAGAATTCATCACATCTTTTTCATTGGTAGGAGGAAGGACATTGGAGAAAAATCTAAAACTCAACAAGAGTAAAAGAAAGAAAAAAAAAAAAAGTAAAAGAAAGATTTATGGCTGAGTGTAGGTAAATCTATGGGTTTTGACTAACCCCCAGAGATAACTTTATTTTTTTTTTTCAGGGATAACTTTAACTTTATTTCTTAACAAATTTTCCAGTGTTATTGAGATATAATTGACATACAGCACTGTATAAGCTTACTGTGTATAACATAATGACTTGATTTACATATATTATGAAATGATTACCATAATAAACATAGTTAACATCTCATATAGATACCAAAACAAAAAAAAATGCTTTTTTCCTTGTGATGAAAACATTTAGGATTTACTCTCAACTTTCGAACAGATCATACAGCACTGACAACTATAGTCATCATGCTGTACATTATATCCCCAGTCTTATTTATCTTACAACCAGAAGTTCATTTTTCTAAGGCTAGTAGTCCATCCATATACCCAGGCAGTTAGTTACCAGTTCCTCAGGGAAAGCCCGCATTTACAGTCTGTGGTTATAGCTACAGTGTCGCCTTATGTGGGTAGATAGTGTATGAGACACTAACATGTGTTTTCCATCCTGCCCACTCTACCTGTACTTCATTGAACTTATTCACTTGTACTCTTTTTCCTTCCTCTCCCAAACCCTAAACAAAGCCTCTATGAGTTAGAAAAGAGGAAGGAGAGGGTAATTTGAGCATTAGCAAAAGAATTAGACCCCAGAAAGATTGAAGAAGTAGGCAAGGGTCGGGGAAGCAATAGAATCCCAGATAGGCTCAGCAAACCAGGGGCAGAAGATACTTTTGATAAGTAGCAGGAATGGAGGGGAGAGGCAGGAAAGTCAGCAAGATATTAGAATTCTATACCCTTCTTCTCAATACCTTTTTAGGCAAAACGCAGGGTGATATTAGGGTGAGTCTAAGAGAGGGCCTGAGACTCATCTAACGTGTGTGTGTCTCTCTCTCTACATTAGGAACATCCTTGGAGAATGAAAGAGGGCCAGTAGCCCAAAAGTGCACAGGATGAGGAAGATGCAATACTTGAAGGCTGCTGACCGGGATAGACATCCCAACACACTCCATCTGGGAGAGATACCCATGACGGTGGACCAGAGCCACCTCTGATGCCAGAATTCAACCTAGGACCCCAGAATTCAAGTTTTCTCTTTAAAAAGGTGGAGATAATCACGAGCTGATTTATTTTTAACCTGAAAATGATGGTGCTTTCTCAGAAATAACTAAGATTCCGCTTTCTGCCATTTGGTGAAAATGGTGCTCAGTAACCAGGTTGAGTAATAAAAAAAGTTACTTTTTCTTTGCAGAGCTGAGTCCATACCTGCTAAACTAGTCACTCATGTGAGATACAGTGCTAGGTGTCTCTTGGGAATCTATAAGGTGCTCTGAGTATGAGCTGAGGCCTACCAGGAGGCACAAACATCACTAGATTATCTGACCAAGTTTATCTTCACAACAATTGTTTTTTCATATATTTGTTTGCTTTTCTGGTCACAGCTGTCACCAAGGGAAGGCCTGCTGGGGGAAGAAAGGAGCAGTACTTTTGAATACAAGAAATCAGTTCTCTGGGCAGATGCAGCAGGATTGGATATGCCAGTGGAAGAGATGAGGCATGAGGAAGTGAAGTCTCAAAAGAGATGCAGGAGACAGCATCACAGAAGATGCAGAAGAAGGGTTTGAGAAGAGAGAAGACATTCAAGTCCTGGACTCAGAGATCGGTATCCACGGATCAAATAGAGAGCCCCTCCCTCTGTAAAGAGTTCTCCCATCTACAAAATATTGGTCCCACCGCACTGCTCAGAGAGCGTCATGTAGGCTCACATGACTGTTTTACAAAGCGTTTGAGGTTCCCTCAAAACACTCTTCCTTGTCCATCTGACAAACATTACTGTCAAATGCATTGAAAATTTATCATAACCCTTCTATTTTTTTCATCGTAAGCACTTCCAAATTGCCCACTGCTGCTGTTAATGACTCCTAGAATTCCCATGTCTCCTTCATGGAACACAATTTAGTTCTTTTTTTTTTTTTCCTCTCACTTATTTTACTTAGTGAAGTCCAATGTCTTTTCATGCAAATATGAGAGCCTCTGCCTTCCACTTTTCCTTCCAAACACTTGGCCCTTATAACTGTTAGCTGTATAACTCCCTAGTTGATGAAACCATCACAATCTGGATAGTCATTTTTCCGTCTTTGGGATAACATTTCACTTGATTTAAGAGTCATCTCAGGACTATCCTGTGGGTCTTCCTGTAGAGGAATATTATTCTCAAGGTTAGATTTGTTCCATTCCAACTTTTGTGTGATGCTTGGGCTGAGTTCATGGTTCCTACTAAAGAAGGATGTGCATCAAAGTAGAATACTGAGTCAATAAGCCTCGGTGCTAAAAAAGACAATGGTCATTTCATACAACCCCCTACCTCCACTCCAATTTATAGAACCAGAAACAAAGTTTGGGAGACATGAGCACTTTTCTTTCCAAAGGCCAGTCCTTAATTTAGGTGCTGAACCAGGTTTAGAAGCTTGGTGGCCTGGAGCCCAGTGTAGTGTTTTTATGCCACACTATTTTTAATCTTCTCATTTGCCTAGTGCTGTAGATTAAATGTTTATGTCCCCCCAAAATTCATGTGTTGAAATTCTAATCCCCAAAATCATGATATTAGGAAGTGAGAACTTTGGGAGGTGATAGTTCAAAAGATGGAGCCCTCATGAATGGGATTAGTTCCCTTATAAAGAGGCTACAGATCACTCCCTTTCCCTTACAGCCCTGTAAAGTCACAGCAAAAACAAAAACAAAAACAAAAAAACACAAAAACAAAAAAAAAAAAACAAACAAAGAAAACACAGCTGTCTCCAATCTTCTGGCAACTTAATCAGGGATTTCTCAGCCTCCAGAACTGTGAGAAATTTCTATTGTTCATAAGCTACTCAGTTTGTGATATTTTGTTATCGTAGTACGACCAGCTAAGACACCCAGTGTGGAAGTCATTTGTGACATTCACCAACATTTCCTTTAAAGGATAAAGGAAGAAGTCAGGCATAGCTGTATGACTTGTTTTGGCCAATGAAATGTGAGCAGAGGTGAAGTGTGTCACTTCCACTTTAAGAACCCGTGTGTTCCCTCTCTGCTGCCATGGCAACAGGCAACATAGTAGATGAAGTTCTACCAGCAAAGGACAATGAAGAGCAGCCCCAGCTGACTCATAAAGGACATGTGGCACAGTGAGAAACTTTCATGGCTTTAAGTCCCTGAGATTTGGGAGTTGTTTGTTACTGCAACATCACCTGGCCTCTCCCACCTGAGTAAGCCTGAGCTACATCCCCACTCCCATAATGCATCTCTGTGTGCAAAGACTAAAGAGGGCAAACACCCATGCAGCACATCAGAACACAACCCCATAAAACATTCCAAATTCCATGTCTCACTAGGATTCTTTCTTCCTCTTGGCTTATATTAGGGGTGGGGCATGTGGTTCATTGCAAAGAATGAGTATTTTGATAGCTTCTCATTCTTGGAACTATTCTGCAGGTAAGTGCCTGGTGGAAATTTCCTCTAGCCTTAGAGTGAAAAACATAATAAATTAGATTACTTTAATAAGTCAGTGCATTATGACCTGAAATACATCATCCTATACTTACACACATACCTGTGCAACAATCTTTGGTTTTCCCTGAGACTTTTTATATAGATAATTCTCAGCACTCAACAAGTTTCATAACTTTACAAGCACCAACATTATAGTAACCTGATACTTAAAAAAAAAAAAACCCTATATCATCAGATATTTCCAAAGTAACAGTTATAAATTAATGGCAGCTCCTCAAGGAGTAGTAAGACAGTCTGTGTGACCCTGGGTAAGTCTCTTGCCTTCTCTGGACTTCAGTTTCTTCCTCTGTAAAACAAGATTAGTAATAATGTCTACTTCCTAGGATTACCCTGCAAATGAAGGTAGGTTGTGCACATTCTGTCTGGTTCATAATTAGCGCATAATGTTAACTATAAAAGAGCCATTGAATACTTAACATAGAAAGTAAGATCATCCCAGAACTTTTGCTTTCCAAGAAACTGTGAATTCAGAAACAATTTAGTCTACCAAGTGTTGGTTTTTGGAAAAAGATGTAATCCCTTGGTTCTGTCTTTCTGGTGAAGGTGTTAACACACTTTTGAAAACACAGATGGACAGACAAGTAGGTATTGTTAAGGGTTTGGGAAGTTTCGCCAAGCTCTCTGCTGAAAGCACACATCCAGATGGGAAATTTTTAAAGGGTCAGGCTCATTTCTACTTTTACCATCTTAAATTCTTGGACTTTTGCAGGTTTATAACAAAGCTCAGAAAATGCTAAAGCTTAAAGGAGAAATGAGAGGTGCCAAGGAAATGAAAGATGAAGTAAGTCTCCTAAGTCTCCTACACGCATGGAGTTGACTCTGTGTTACAATGAACTTCTTTTCAAGTTTCATGATTCAAAATTCTAGTAATAAGGAATATTACTCAGCCATTAGAAATGACAAATACCCACCATTTGCTTTGACGTGGATGGAACTGGAGGGTATTATGCTGAGTGAAATAAGTCAGTCGAGAAGGACAAACATTATATGGTCTCATTCATTTAAGGAATATAAAAATTAGTAAAAGGGAATAGAGGAGAAAGGAGAGAAAATGAGTGAAAATATCAGTGAGGGTGACAAAACATGACATCTAACTCTAGGAAATGAACAAGGGGTGGTGGAAAGGGAGGTGGGAGGGAAAGTTGGGGTGGCTGGGTGGTGGGCACTGAGGGGGGCACTTGGCGGGATGAGCACTGGGTGTTATGCTATATGTTGGTAAATTGAACTCCAATAAAAAAAATAATTAAAAATTTTTAAAAATTCTAGTAATAAGCATCCCAGAATATCACAAAGAGAGGTAGACAACAGACGATAGCATTTAAGGAGCCCAGACTTGAGTTAGGTGGGTCGGGGTCCATATCTAATAGCAGTATAATACTGGGCAGGTTACTTACCTTCTCTGAGCTTTCTTTCCCTTACCTAGAAAATATGAATAATTAGCACCCATTTCAACTGTTTGCCACGAGGTTTAAGTAAGATACCACATGTAAAATACTAGTTCTTGGGACACAGGAAACATTTAAAAGATAGTAACTATTGTTGCCAACATTGTCTCTTGATCTGGAATGATATGGAAATGGAGTGTTTTCATTAGTCTAATATTTTGGTCAAACTGTGTTTACCTATTCCCTGACTTGTTCCAGAAAGCATTTAAGGGGGATGTTTAGATTATTGTAGGAGTGTCCCATACACAAAACACATACATTATGTGTATGTGTTATACACATAAAAGTGTATAACATATACTTTTAACAGACCTTCTATCAGGAGCTGAACAGTTTCTAAAAGAGGTGTTTCAGCTCCTTTCCTGCTGGATTACTGGAGGTAGCTGTACAGGATTTGCTGTATGTTCTGCAGGGAACAAGGATCTGGGATGGATATTATAGAAGGGCATTTCCTTATTCAATTGATATCTTTGGACCACCTTCAATGTGCCAGACATTGTTTTAGGGACTGAGGATAAAGCAGTGAACAAAACAAAGTTCTGTGCTCTCCAGAGCTTATTTTCTGGTAAAATAATTTCTCCAAAGATATGATGGAGAAAAGTATGTAGAAACTTTCCAAGTGCCAATAAAAATCAGCCCATATTCCATAGGTGGCTGACCTCTGCCATATGCCATGTGTATCCTAAACCATCTATTTATGTAGTGTGCCAATTTTTAAAGAATTTAGAGCACAATAAAATATGCTCATTCTTCACTAGATGAACAAAATTGGTTCCAAAATTTTTTGCTCACAGGCAAACCTTGTATAAGTGCCCATTAATTCCCATTTAAATAATAAAAAACTACAATGTTTTTTTCGATAGAAAAGTAAACTCAGGAATAAAGTTAATAATAGTAATAACAGTACTTGAAATTACTGTAGATAACTGTAAACTCCTATTACACAAGTAAAATGTAAAAATTCCTGAAGCAATGATAATTTTTAAGGTTTTATGCTTTTGAAAATCTACCTCTCATGAGAAATTGATACATGTTGAATGGTGGTAGTGGTTAAAAGTGGGTTTTCCATTGTTTGTTAAAGATTTGTCTTTATCCTCAGATGAAAAAAGATAATCTCCCAAAGATGATGATCTTTATGGTGTTATTGGTTGACTCCAAAATTACTCTGGAAACTTACACTCAAGTCTTCTTGTTCGAGTGCCAAATCCTTGATGGAATGCTGCCATCTTAAATCTTTGTAACGCTCTTGACTTCTAAAGTGCTTCTGAGTCACAAGCCTCAGTTTAACATCAGCTTCCTCCAAGAAGAAGCACGAGACGTATCTGTCAATACTTTGAAGTCTAGAGCAAAATTTCTTCCCATCTTTGGAAATGTGTATTCGAGAAGACATGCTCCTTGAAAAAGACCCATTGAATCAATACACAAAATTTGCTTCAGTAAACAATCTATTTTCCAGTAACTATCATGATTACAACTGTGGTACCAGCACTCACCATTTTGCCTGCAGTTGGCAGCTGCTGCTGATGTCACATGCCTTCAAGCAGTGACCAGGTCCCAACTTCGTATAAGCAAAACTGGGGTATCTGAGTGCATGGCTTACGTAACTGAAAACTCACCTAGCAGCAGAAGCTTGTGATTTCAGCCTTCATTAATGGCTTCAGATCTAGAACAAGATCAGATGGTGCCTGAGGGTCAGGATTATGACTCTCAGCTCCTCTCATGACCCGGTACTGGTTACAGAGCTTTGATTGATGAAATGTCAGATTAAATCAATTCCTGCCACATATTGATACTCAAAAGGCATCTGCCTGGAATTTAGCCTTCATAAAGTAGATAGGATTAGAAATAGTGTACAGTGACCTCTGTGCAAGATATTAGCAAGAAATTAGGTTTACTGGAACCTCAGAAACACTTGCATTTCTTGGAGTTCTGAAATGAGCACATCCTTTTCTTACAGATTACCTATAGAAAAATTTTTTGTTGTGCATTGGAATCACCTCATCACTCTCACAGCATTTTCATGCCTGTTCTGATGAATAAAAACCCCTGTATGATTTGGACTTTAGGAGTAAATAGTTCGGTTTTGATTTCAAAAGCAAATTTCATTTGACATCCAACAAAACACATTTGTTATTCAATTGGTTTATGAAATCCTCAAAGAAAGAATTATTTATTTCAAGGCTCTTGTTTTCTGAATGAATAAATTGCCTCAGAGACTCTGAGTCAATGCTAATGTCCAAATTAGATGAGATCATCTACATTAAAGATCCAATTCTGAAGTCCTGTTGGTGCATTAGAATGGGGGCAAACAGGCTTCTACTCAGAAGACATCTAAAACTAGAGGGAGAGGGGTTTTTTATTGGCCTGACAGAAAGAAGGCATTTAGCTTTTAAGTTGGAGAGGCTCGAGTTGTATATCATTGCTACTTTGTTAATGAGTCCACAGTGTGCCAGGCTCCATATGGAACAATCTGGTAACATGGTCCTCACTTTAAGATGTATGTATTCAGCATTAAGGCAAGAGTATAGAGCATTTGACACTTCCATAGAACAGGCATTGTATTGTCACTTAATCTGCTCATAGATGACAAAGAAAGAGTCCTGTGGCAAGAGGGGAGGAGATCCGCTAGGGTCTCAGTCCCCAGAGAGCCTCTCTTCCCTATTCCCAGTGTGGCAGCAACAAGAAAAGGAGTTTAAGGCACTAGAATCAAACTGCTGCTCCTTGTCAGGTCAAGGATTTTGTTTTCTAGTTAGAAAACAGTGTCTATACACCATTTTTTCTTTTTTCTTTCTTTCTTTCTTTTTTTTTTTTTTTTTTTTTTTTAGCTGCTCTACACATATTCTCTTAAGAGAGTCCCTGGCAAATTGTTGTAATGGTAATTACATGCTTGGGGCAGTTGACATCCACTGTTATTTTTCTGAAAGTGAGGAACAAGGGACAGGAGCAAGAGAGGAAGAGTTTTGAGATAATGAAATCCTTTTAATGACAGAGCCATGCCGTTAACCTAATTAAACTGTAAAGTGGTAAAAAAAAAAAAAAATCCAGGTACTAAATGGAAATGAAGAAATAAATCAGCTGAGACAGCAGCAGTTCTGGGAAACCTTCTGAATTCCGAATACTCTGACATTGCGGTGTCCGATTCTCGTGGTTATCCTCTGGCCCCTCGGCCTTGTGCAGAGGTCTCTTAAACTGACCTGTCCAGTAAGGCTTGATTTACAATGTCCATATCAGGTCTCCAGCTCCCCTGGGAATGAGTGTTATGTAGCTCATATATTTAAGAAGCCAAAGCAATCAGTGGAATATGGTGGTAGATCACTGGCTACAGGGTCAGAAGAGAAGAACTCTCCTCATTCTGCTGCTAACCAGCTATGGGACCTTGGGCACTGGATCACCTTACCATTTCTGTGCACCCACGGCTTGCTTCTCTGTGTTTTGCTCCTGAAACTCTCTTAGAAGAATTGCCCTTGGGCTATTGGGGTCACTTTGCTCATAAGAGCAGAGAGCTGAAACTCCTTGGGAGCTTATATCCTATGGGGCAACCCTTAGCCATTGACTGACTGATAATGAGTCTGACAGCCCAGCTTTTGCAGCTAATCAAGACAAACTCTGAGATGGAACTTACACTCCAGAGTTCCCTGCGGGATCACACTACAGTTACTGCCTAAAGGACTTTGTCTGAAATCATGCCCTTCACTGGCTTTTTTCCTCCTCCTTGTCCTGCTTCCTCCACTTGTTGATTTCTCTTGGGAGAGTTTCTTTAGTAGATGCCAGGAATCCTTGCCAAAGTGCCTACTCTGGATAACCTAATCTAAGATAAGCATCTACCATAAAACGAGGAGTCTCAGTTCCAGCATCTAAAACTCAAAGGTAGTAGGACTTGTCCTCTTGTTATGAAGAGTCTGCACAGCGATAGGACTAAAGCACCGGACAGGTTCACAAAGAGCTTCTTCCTGATTTCTTTTCATACCGTTACCACCCACAACACTGGCAGTGGAAGGGGGCATCCTAGTGTGATGGGGCACTCACTTTCTTACCACAGCTCTACAACCCCAACCCTACCCAAGTTACTTTGCTCCATACCCTCTATTTTAATCTCAATCATTAATTTCCATTCTGATCTAGTTGTAATTAGCTAATCTTTTTCACTCGTAATCAAAGACAGATTATCCTATGCAATCAGCCCAGGGATTTTACTTTTATTCTCCTTGGTCTACATCACCAAAAAGCACTAGGTTTACAGGTAAGGGAGGTCTTTTGGTTTAGTGGGCAAAAGAGAAAGTTAAGACACTTCAGAATCCACATTAACTCCATCACTGATTCACTATAGTCCTGACAAGTTCATTTGACATCTCACTATGTTCAGTTCATCAGTGCCAGAGCCATTAATATTTATAGACAGTCTGGTAGGTGCCTGGAATTATTCTAGGCACTGACTTCCTCTTGAAAAACAGGGGAAGTGTCTGTGATGTACCCACAGCAGTGGGTGAAGATTAATTAATGTAAATAAGTAATTGTCTGAATAATGCAGAGCACTCAGACACCTTGCAAATGGATACTGTGTAAATGTTACACTGGATGAGTAATAACAGCCAAGAATTGATGGACAAATTTCCAGCAAATTTAAAGTCTCTGTCAACCAGTTAAGTGAACGAAAGTAAGCATTTTCTTGATAGTTTATAATTGATGCTTTTGTTTTTTGACTGCCTAGGCGGGGGAGAGAGACAGAGAAGTGAGCAACCTGAACAGCAAGCTCTTGAGCCTGCAAGTTGACATCAAAAATCTGCATGATGTCTGCAAGAGACAGGGGAAGACCTTGCAGGAGAATCAGCTCTGTGTGGAGGAGACGATGATGAACAGCAGCCACGTAAGGAATTGAGCAGCTGCTACCCACCTTTGCTCCCTCAACTTCCACCTCTGTTCCCTTGGGCAGGAACAATAATAGAAAATTCTTCCACTAGTCATTCATTCAAGAGCATTTATTGAGCAGGCAATGAGAGAGAATTCAACACATATACCCTATAACACACATACACACAAAAACCCCATCCCTGCCCTCACGAGTTTTCCATTTAGCTATCTCCAAGGCCATCTCCATTCGAGGCCCTGTCTTTTCCTTATCTGCCCTTTCACATCTGGATTTGCAACACCTGAGGCCCATTGTCCTGAAAAGACCAAATCATAGTTATATAAGGAGAGTAGCATCTCCTAATGGATTTTAGAAAAACTTCTAAATCAACCATGAAGATAACAACTGTCCCACTACTCAGAGGTGTCACTTCTCAGGAGCAGGTGATCTTTGTTGCCCCATCATCAGCTCTCTGCCTACAAGCTTTTCTTCTGGATGCAGGAACCCAGAAGCAGCTCTCTACCAATGACCGATGGAGAGATGGTGAAATAACCTCTCTCTCTCACCCCTCAGTCTTAGAACACTCCAGGCATGCTCTTTGCTCTGTCCCTGGCGTTCCTCAACAGGACCCTGTGCCAGCTGCCTATAGCGGGAAGTAAGCTGATAACACACTCTTCAGCAGCTCACTTCCTTTCGTTGTCTCATTTCTTCACCTACCTACCTGAGTTTCCCAAGATCACTTCCCACGTAAACCCCTACTTGACACTCAGTCCCTTGACACAGGGCTTGTTTCCAGAGGTGTGTGAGCCAAGATACCCGGTAACATTTGGCCTGCACATGTGTAAACAGTGGCATGATCATCTTCTCCTGGCATGACTATCTTTTTTGAACCAATACTTACCTGTAGACCAGGCAGTTCATCAGCTGAGGCAACTTCATTTCAGCCTCAGGTTTTCTGTCTTTGGAAACTCTAGTGCTAGGGTCTGTAAACCAGTCTCTAAATTTATCCCCCTAAGCTGGGGAGCCATCTGGGAAATATTTTCCCATAGCTCTCTCACAACTTTGGGTTTACAAGAATGCCTTACCTGCAGTCTTCATTTCCTTTTGAATCCTTGACAAACGTGAAGCATGTACCAGTTGCACAGACCTGTCACTAGACCCCCAAGTCAGCCTTAGCTACTATTTAAGACTCCACTGTCTTCCACATTTGTGGTCAAGGATCCAGTCTCTCTTAATTGTGTCTGTTAGAGCTCTTCTAGGACTCACCACCTCCCTAAGGAAACCACAGATTGTTCTGCAATTCCCTAAAAATTCATACCAACAAAGTAATTCCACCTTATCTTACTGAGTGTTACTGTCCTTTCCTTAGGAGGTCACAAACATAGAAAAATCCATTGGTTTTCTTAAATGGATCTCAGGAAGAATATTATCATAATTTATTTCTTTCTAAATATTAACATTTTAGGATATTTTCACCATTGCTGCCACAAGTTTATTTATTCCCCCAGTCAGGAAAAGCCATGTGGTTTATAAATGTACCTAGCAACTTGGAGGGAGAAAGGTATTAAATCGCATTTTATTATTCTAATTGCCCAGAAGAAGGTCTAACAGCTTGAAATAAGCTTTAAAACAGGATCTTTTTTTCCCCTAGCACTTAGTGCAGAATTTAAATTGCAGGCTACGCATACAAATACACAATTAGATGTAGACTTATACTCATCACTCAGAAAATCCCTGCAAGATCTGCCCTCTACAAGGAAATGTAACATGGGACCAAAGAGGAAACCCAAGAATTTGTGAAATTTTTGACTAATATCTAACAAGGATCTGGAGAAATGAGCCAGAGGTCATAGTTCAAAATTGCAGTTAGGAAAGAAAATTAAAAATCTACATCAGACGTTATGTGTAAGTATGGGGGAGGGAGTAACCTTATAAATCAAGAATATGTTATGCTCCAAAACTTAGGAATGAAGATAGGACTAGGATGAAGCAAATGAGTACATAGGGTGCAACATTTACAGGGAACTCCTCAGGTGCCAACCCTGAGCTTGCATGCCACCTCCCCTGCCCCCCCACCCCGATTGAATGCCTCCTTAAAATTTGCACCTCACTTGTCCCACTGTAGTCCTGACCCTGCCCAGGAACCAAAAGAGTGCCTCAGTTAAAGTGAAAGTAGAAAAGAACAGAGATATCATAATAAAAGGATGACCAAGTTAGGAAAAGAAAGGTCTTTCTGAGCAATTGCCCAGGCCCCTTTGGCCCTGGTGGTACCATGGGGATTATACTCTGATATTTAGTAAGCCCAGATTGTCAAACTCATCTTTGAAGTGGATGAATGACACTATTCTTAGCATAAAACTATGTAAAGAAGTTTGATTTCTGAAGATAAAAGTAACTAGTTGAATATGGGTTAATACCTCCTTGATGGAAATTATGACACAGAAATATCACTTTGAGTCATTGGAAATGACAAAAAAAAATTTTTTTTTAAGTGGAATTGCTAAATACAATGTGGGATCTGGGATTGGACCCTGGAACAGAAACAAACAAACCTTAGTGGAAAAACTGATGAAATCCAAATGAAGTATGTAGTTAAGGTAATAATAATCTACCAATGTTAATTTCCTAGTGGGACAAATGCACCTCAATTATGTAAATGTTAACCTTAGGGACAGATGGGCGAAGAGTAAATGGGAACTCTATATACTACTTTTGCAATTTTTCTGTAAATCTAAAATTATTCTGACATTAAGAGGTTTTTTTTTCTTTAAAGGGACTCTCTGGTAAGCAGAGCTCACAGATGAGAAAAATGTCTAAACCATAAAGATGTATCCAAAAGAAATGCATATCATTTGAACACCCAGTTCTATACCAATACAAGAAAGTACAAGAAATGTACTTTATAGAGGATATAAAAAATAATTGATAAACCTATCTAGTGATAAAAGGCTAACCCAGAGTTACAGGGAAAATATCCCATTTAACACCTCAAAGATAGGGAAAGAAGTTCATGGCAATGACTGGGGAAAGATGAGACTTTCAGTTCTTAAATGAAGGGGAAAAAGCAGCAGGGATCCAGTTACCAGAGTAATGCCAACCTGAGACAGAAAAGAACGCAAACTAGAATAGGGAATAAAATGGTTAAAAAGTATTTTGAAAAGCCGCTTTAGGCAAATCAGCAGGACCTGATGACATACTTTGAAGAGTACTTAAGGAATTGGCAGGTGTTATTACATAGCTGCTAGCGATTATTTTTGAGAACTCAAGAGGATAAAGAAAGTCCCTGTAGACTGAAAAAGGGTAAATGAAGTGCTCATCTTTTTAAAAAGGGAAAAAGGACAATCCTGGTAATTATAGGCCTGTCAGCTTAACTTCAATATCAGGGAAAATATAGAACTTAACATCAATCAATTAGCATCAACTTGAAAAGCACAAAGTATTGGGTAGAAACCAAAGTGACTTCTCAAAAGGCAAATCATGCCAGGCCAATTAATTTCCTTCTGTGATCAAGTAGCCACATAGGCAAGGAAAGAGCAATAGCTATAATCTCTTTGACCATAAGTACAGCTGAAAAATTGACTAAATATGAGAACAGGTTCCTACTGGTGGCCAGTGCTCTCCATCTTTTAAGACAGCTAGGGCCTGGATAGAAATCGATCTGAGAAACATGGTGGACCAGACATCCTCTTGAATCATGTCCAACTCTGGATGATAACTTCAAGAACTAATCTTACTTTGGAAGATTACTTCCAACTTGCTCGCTTTCCCCAAATCTCAGTTTAAAACTCAAAGCAGAATCTAATAAATATCTAATAAAATGTCTATGTCTTCACTAGAAAGAAAACTTTAAAAAAGAAGACAAAGAGGCAATAGGAAATGCATTGATGCCTTTATCATACCGCTTTCTGTCACATATATGAGTGAAATGTAGGCTTAATCTATAGCATGTGATTTTCTATTTATTTAGAATTAAGAAAAATAATCTTTTGAATACTTAAGGATAAATAAGTAGAAATTTAATAGGTCCCAAATAAGTCTAGGCTTTTCTCCAAGACTTTGAAACTTGATTCCTCTAAACCCATAGGTATCTATAGTGTACAAATGTTTAAAATTCTCACTCAAGGAAACTGCAGTTTCTCTGCAGATATGAGCAATTCTTGGATCTTTCCAACCAGACAGATTTGGTCAAGTGCTATGTTGGCTCTGTACTGTAAGACTTGAATGAACTCTCGTCATCTGGTTCGTCTATCATGTTACCTCAAATCAAAATTAAACCCAGAAGATTCGACATGACCTCTGGGGAAGAGAAATTACTAACAGTTCATTGGTATCACTGATAGGTTGCTAAGCTTTATACACATAGAAAAAGACATGTGTCTTTTAAGCCAAAGAATGATTACGAACACACCTAAGAATATATGATGTACATGTAGCATGTACAGGTAGCATGTACAGCATGCTAGGAGGGGAAGCCCTACAGAAAAGGTTTGGCTTAGGGGATCCCTGGGTGGCTGAGCAGTTTAGCACCTGCCTTAGGCCCAGGGCGTGATCCTGGAGTCCCGGGATTGAATCCCACATCGGGCTCCCTGCATGGAGCTTGCTTCTCCTTCTGCCTATGTCTCTGCCTCTCTCTGTGTGTGCCTCTCATGAATAAATAAATAAAATCTTTTAAAAAAAAAAAAAGGAAAGAAAAAGTTTGGCTTAAAAAAAGCACTTCTTTCATTCTTTTGTATAATGAAGAGAAAACAGGGACATGAAATAAGAAGAGAATGAACGAACAATGAAGAGATCACAGTTAGTTTTCAACCAAGTCACGTATACCCATCAGTGGAGAGGCACGTCCAAATCAACAGTTACACATGAGCACTTGAGGGACTAGGAATCCAGTTCCTTAATTGTCAGAGTTCAAGCCAACTTCAACAAAGCCAAGAAAAACAGAATTTGAGCATAATCTAATAAGGATTTGTTGGGTATCTGCTTCAGTAAAATAAGCCCTCTCAATTAACCCTACCCCAGGATGTTCACTCCTTTGCTTAGTTCTAGCCACATTAGGTATTTATTCTTGACCATGTCTTTTTCCAAGTAGCATCCCCCCCTCCCAGCTTACCTGTGTAGACAGAAGATTTGGGCTGTTAAACATCCCCTGATATGTTTATGTGTGCATGAGCACCCACACACACACACCACTTCCAAGTCCCTTCATGGATGAGTTGTGAGAATAGCAGCATTCTTATCTTGAAAAGAATGAGAGCACTTAACTAAAAACATTTAATATAAATGTTGGCAATTATAGCTGCACAGAGTAAATACAAAATTCAGCATTGTTTGGCTTAAGAAAGAAATGTCATTAGCTTCTCTTCAGCCACACACACCAGATATTCAGGCCAAGAGTTCAGCTTCTTGCCTAGGATTTCTTTTGCTGGTGACCATAGTGGTGAACTTCCTTTAGCTTACCCAAGTGGCCCCCACTCACTCTCACTGGAGAAGATTTTTCCTCTTTTCAATCCCAGATCTCACAGAATTAATCTCATTAAAACTCCATCTTCAGTTACTCAGACCAAAACCTTGGAGTCATCTTGCCTTGGATAACCATCATTTCCCACCATCCCACATCTAACACAGACACAACCAAATTTGTCTGGTTGAGATCTACTTTCAAAATATATCCATGATCCAACCATTTCTCCCAACTTCCAACTTGGTCCATGTCACCATCCCTTCTTCCCTGCATTCTTCTCTGCCTCCTTGCTGGTCTCTCTGCTTTGGTCTTTGCCTCCCTACAGTTGATTTTCAGTACAGCAGCCAGTGTGTCCTTTGTAACATCTAAAGGACATAATTTCGCTTATCCATTCAGTACCTTCCAATGTCCTTTTATCTCACTGAAAGGAAAAGTTAAGGTCTTTAGAATGGCCTTATATGGCCCTAAAGGAGCCGACCTCCCTTTCCTTTCTCACCTCATCTTGTACCACTCTCCCCCTTACTGTCTCTGCTCCAGCCAGAACAAAGTGGCTCCTCAGACACCACCAGGCACCTCCCACCTCTAGACCCTAGCTCTTGCTACTATCTCTCCTTGGAATGTTCCTGCTGCAGATTCCTACCAGGTTCCTTCTCTGCCTCCTTCCCGTCTTAGCTCAAATGTCTCCTCAATGTGGTCCTCCATGAAAATACTTAACTCAATATTACAGCTGCTACCATGCAAGCATTCCTCATCTCTCTCCCCTGCTTTACTCTCCTCCACAGCACATTTCCTTTTAATACACTACATAATTTATTTATTTAACTTGCTGTCTCCCCCCTCCCCATAGATGCAAACTGCATGAAGGCAGGGATTCTGTTTTGCAAACTTCTATATCTCCATTACCTCTACAGTGCTTGACATGTGGTAGGTACACCACGATGTTTGCTAAACAAATTCATTAAAGGGAAGTATCACATCCATACATGGCTACTATGTTAATGCTCATAGCAGCAATATTCAGGATAGCCAAAAACTGAAACAACCCAAATGTCCATTAACTGGTGAACAGATAAACAAAATATGGTATATTCATATAATTCAGCAATAAAAAAGAATAAAATACTGATTCTTGCTATAACTTGGATGAACCTTAAAACATTATGCTAAGCAAAAAAAGACAGACACAAGATGTATTGTATTATACAATTCCATTTATATGATATATCTGGAAAGGGCAAATCCATAGAGGCAGAAAGCAGATTAGTGGTTGCCTGGAGCTAGGGTAGGAACAAGAGTGGCAAATGGGCAAAAGGAAATTTTTTTGAGCCAATGGAAATGTTCTAAAACCGGATTGTAATAATGGTTGCACAACTCTATAAATTTTCTACAAATCATTGAACTATACACTTAAAGTGGTTAAATTTTATGATATATAAAGCATACCTCAATAAAACTGTAAAAAAGAAAATGTTAAGTTCAGAAAGTTTGAAAGTACTCTGTTAATGAGGCCAAGGCCACATGCTCAAATTTTGGGAAGCCAATGAGATTGCCTGTTCTCTATTTCCTACTTTGCTTTGATACCTAGCTGTGTGTAAACCTCTAGTCTAGGTCCTATAGAAGCACACATGGCCCCTGCCCTCCAGGAGTTTATAATCTAAGTAGGAGATAAGATACAGAGAGGTCACTGCAATGCAAAGCAGAATGTGAAATGCCATAGCCAATAAAATCTATGGTATTGGTGCAAAGGCAGCTTTGCAGGGAAAACAAGAAGGAGAGCAAAAATTGGACAGGATTATTTATAAGTAGGAAGATAATAAACAGATGGGAGTTAAAGAACGCCCATGAGGCACCCTCTTTATCCACCTTTCACATGTCATCAGGGATGTTGGGCAAGAAAATATAGAAACTTCAGTGCAAAGACCCCACCTATACTGAAATAAACAACTCAGGGATGTATCCTACCAGCAGCATGCCTGATATAAAGTAGGTGCTCAACATATGTTTATTGAATAAATGGATGAAAATGTAAGATGGGTCTAGCAGCATTTCAAGTTGATTGTGGATTGGCAGGAAAAGATCTCTCATTCTCCATCTCTCTCTTTCTCTCTCTCTCTCTCACATACACATACACACACACACACACACACTCAGCATTTACAAGGTCACATCTTCCTTCGGGAGGAGAAAACAGATGTGCCTGAACAATTTCTCTGCCTCCCATTTCCCAGCATTCCAGAAAACTATTTCTCCAAGAGCCCACCCAAGTGTTTACCCTTTTATCTAAATCGAGTTTAGTCCAAGAACTCTGACCAGAAATCCATTGCCTTCTAGATCAATTGGGTTATCTTTAAATGTGAAGACAAAAAAAAAAAAAAAAGTGTATTATTGTGTGTATCTTTATACTACTTTCTAGGTCCTTTAGGTGTATGTTTTTTCTTCTGGCCTAAATAGTATGAATGGTAGATCTAACTAATAGGAAAGAACTAGGTTTTTTTTTTCTTCTTTTAAATTCTCCTTACAGGGTGGAAATACAGAATGATGTTTCATTGTGGATAGAATGAAATGTTTAATAAGTGCTCTGTGGGTGAAAGGATGGATAGATGGATGTCAATGATTGAACAAATGAAAAATATCAAAGAATGAATGCATACTTAGTGACAACCTATGCTTTTTTCATATATTCTATCTGAATTGCAGAATAAGAAACAAACATTAGCATTTGAGAAGTCGCAGATGGAGTTTGAGCCCAGTAAACAGTGCCATCTGAGACAACTCCAACAACTCAAGAAAAAATTGCTAGCCCTTCAGCAAGAACTAGAGTTTCGCACAGAGGAGTTACAGACTTCTTACTGTTCCCTCCTGCAGTATCAGTCCCTCCTAGAGAAGCAGACTTCTGACCTGGTTCTTCTCCACCATCACTGCAAACTGAAAGAAGATGAGGTATAGATAGAATAACTATGGAAATGTCCCCAAGCCCATGTACCTACAGAAAACAGGTCACATCTACTAGAAAGCAGACACTGGCCTTACAGAGGAGAGCTTCTCTACATCTTGAGCAGGTTTTATCAAATTTCCCTCTTTAATTCTTAATCTTTTTGAAGCTGAGCAGAGGGAACTAAACAGAATGGCATAATTGGGTGAGAGCTCCAGTATCAATATATGTGGGACATGTGATATGTGTGTGACTTGTGTGTGTGTGTGTATGTGTGTGTGGTGTGCATATAGGTCCATCACTTCCATCCAATTACCATTGCAATTTAAATGCAAAAGACTCTTGGTCTCTGAGGGTTATAAAAAAGGTATAAAGTCCATTAAATGAACCATTTTTAGAAAAATCAGATTTTGATAATACATAAATTCCTAGCACTTGGATAGCTGATAAGATAACCAGACATTGAGTCTGAGTCAATCATTGAGAGTACCAGATTGGTCATTTATTTTCAGGCTGGAGTTTTAGATCATATAGACTTAAGTGTATTCTGGACATTCATTTCCATTCATGTCCCAAGATAGTATTTTTTTTAAACCAGAAAAAGCATCCTTGTGGAATCCTGAGTAAATTCCAAAGACCAAAACTATAGAATATAAACCAGTTGAGCAGTGGTAACACTAGCAGCAGTAAAACTATGGCTTCTAAGTGATGAGATACACAACCTCCCCCAGAATTTCCTTCCTTTGCATTAGAGGTAAAATTCCAAGGACTGTCTAGGATGGTGATATTACTTAAGGACTAATTCCAGGGGCTGTATGAAGGGACTTAAAGAATGTAGAATTTTTAAAAAGAAAATATTATGAGAATTTACTGAAAAGGATTGAGAGGGAATGAAACAGAGAAAGGTTATCCTACAAAATATAATTAAGGACAAAGCCTGTGAACATAAACAATAGTTTAATAAAACTAAAGCAAGGCTGTGTTAAAACTGGCAATTCTTAAACAAGAGTCCAGCCTGAATACAGCGATCCTGAATTAGTTGGGATTCTATTTGGCTGCATGTAACAGAAAACCCCAAAGTAATAGTGACTTAAGATAGTTTCTTTCTCTGATATAAAAGAAGGCTAGAGATAGGTGGTCTAGGACTGTTACAGGAACTGCATGTATCATCAGGTACCTAGGATCCTATGTTTTGGGTCCACCATCATCAGCTCAAAACTTCCACTTTCTAGATCTCCTAAGGTGTCTGCTGGAGCTCCAACCATCATATCCCCACCAGGGGAGGAGGTGGGGAAAAAAAAGACACACTCTTCTCTTTTAAGGACACTTTCCAGAAGCCCCACACAACTTTTATTTATGTATCATTGGCCAGAGTTAGTCAAATGGCTACAGCTACTTCCTGGGAAGCCAAGGAAATGTATTTTAGTGACATGCACTACTGTCCCAAATAAATTCAAGGCTCAACTACTAAGGAGGAAGGGGAGAATTGATATGGGATCTGGTAAGTAGTAGTCATTAAAAATGACCTCAAGCTGGGAAAACATTGGAAAAAATTACTCAAGCCATTCGGCCAAGTTTCCTCAATACTTTGCTGTACAGTAGCATCAAATTTCTGTCTAAGGATGAGTTTCCCAACAGCAGAGCCTAAGACAAGGAGATGAATGTAAAATAGCTAATTCAGGAGATGATCCCAGAGGGAGGGTGGAGAAGTGAATCAAAGTAAGGCAGGAAGCCCATAAAGAAAATCACTATTAAGATCACTGCAAGGGCACCTGGGATTCAATCCCTCTGGAGAACTCTAGGAGGTAGGACAGGACATGCCTCGGAGTGATCCCAGCCAACCACCCAGTCATTGGTTGAAGGCTGCACCAGAAGGTGTTAAGTCCTCCATACTTGTAACCTGCCTTGTCCTGCTCCTCTCCTTGAGTGGGCTCCTGAAGCCCAGGCATCCCTCAGGCAAAGAGCTGAAGATGCTTGTGATAGGGATGGGTTTAGCATTCAGAGGAACGGTGAGTGCCATGGGAATGTGAGCAAGTCACTGGTAGATACTTATAAACATTTGAATATAAAATATTCCTTCCCTCTTCCCCTTATCTGATAAACTTCTCAAACTAAATGACCTTTTCTTAGGAGGAACTTCAAATGGCAGGCAGCAAGTATAATTAGCTTAGAGCAACAGAATGTGTTCTATCCAAATTCTACACTGAAATATTTGAACCAAAATGAAACCTTCCTGCTCTTAACTCCTTCAACACATGTAACTCTAGGCATACAGTTGAGCATGCTCAGCTGTATACAGTTGTTTGCTAGTTGTAAATCATATCTTCCCAAAATTGTAAGAGTGTAAACTCTTTGAGGGAGGAGCCTGTCTTATAGATATATACTCCCTCAGCATCCAAGACATTGTTTATGAGTACTCAATAAATGTCTGTCAGTTGGTTGACTAATTAATCGATTAGGAAGAGATGTAATCTATATAAGAATTGTGCAAGTCCCAGAGGAACTTGGGGTTGTTCCCCTAGTCTCTCTCAGGAACTTTGCTGTGTGCAGGAGGGACTCCACATTTTCTAAATTAGATCCCTAGAGAATACCTAGGAAGCAAAGAATACTGGCACTTGAAGCCCTTAAAAAAATGGAGCTATACAAATTCATTCCCATTAATCAACTAACAAGTCTTTATTGAGTTTTTACTACATGCCAGGCAGGATGGGAAAGATAATGGTCCCTGCCTTTAAGAAACTTACCATCCAAATAGGACAATCTTTTTTTTTTTTTTATTTCTAATCATTAACATTCTGATACTATATATATTAGCTTTTAAATCTGTGCTGGGCCTATTCTGTACATACAATTCTGTACATCTGGGTTTCCAGTTAAACATAAGATTCCTCTGCATGGGGTCTTATAGCCATACCCATTCCTCATTAGATGTTTCCATGAATTCATTGTGGTTCCTTTCCTACACCAACAGGTGATTCTCTATGAGGAGGAAATGGGAAATCATAATGAGAACACAGGGGAGAAGCTCCATTTGGCACAAGAGCAACTTGCTTTGGCTGGGGACAAGATCGTCTCCCTGGAAAGGAGCTTAAGCCTCTACCGGGATAAATACCAGACTTCCCTAAGCAACATTGAGTTACTGGAGTGCCAAGTGAAGATGTTGGAGGGGGAGCTCAGCGGGATCGTCAGTCAGGTAGGACTCACACCAAGCCGCTCCAGCAAGTGGACATGATCCCAGCTGGTCCCTGAGTAACACTCCCTGCCTTCTCTGAGGGAAACCCAAACGTTCAACCAGATGTCCTTCCCTCCCTCGAGCTTTGTAACCCTCAGCTTTCAATTTCCAGTCTTCACATCTCCTTTCAGATTCCTCCTTAGGAATTTTGAGGCTCCTTAATTAATATAAAGTGCCAGCACTTCAAGTAAGGCAAAAATCCAAATACCAAATGAGCTCTCAAATCTTCCACATTCTCATAGGGACCTGGCTGGGGGCCTCTTCTCAGTCACAGGACTCATGCAAACCGCGACTTCAGGATCAAACAGGAGGTGAAACCCATGAAAGATAACAAAGAGCCAAAATGCCTGAATCTTTCTTTTTCTTTTAATTGCTTTTTTTTTAATTACACAAGTAATACAATGGCAGAGGCTCCCTAGACAGAATCACAGAGATTAAATGTGAAAGTCTGCTTTCAGCCTCCTCTACCCTACTCTCCTCCTGTTAGGTAATCACTTGAATAATCTGTTGGGAATCTTCCTCAGTCTTTTGTTATACAGTTACACATATAAATGGTTAGGGTTTTCTTTTTACATAAATGGGTCATTTTACAAATGTGGTTCTACACCTTGCTTTTTAAATGTGTATCTTGACAATTTCCTTTAGTAACTACCTTGTATTCTATGGTGTGACTCTACCATCTACTGACCTATTTTGTCTATTACAAACAAGCTGTAATGAACATCCTTATTCTCATGGAATAATCTCCTAAAGTGGGGATTGCTGGGTCAAAGGATATGCTTACATTTAATGTTTAAAGATACTTCTAGGGCGCCTGGGTGGCTCAGCGGTTGAGTGTCTGCCTTTGGTTTAGGGTATGATCCTGGAGTCTGGGATCGAGTCCCATATCAGGCTCCCTGCATGGAGCCTCTTCTCCCTCTGCCTGTGTCTCTGCCTCTCTCTGTGTCTCTCATGAATAAATAAAATCTTAAAAAAAAAAAAAAAAGATACTTCTAAATTGAATGCCAGAAAGATTCTACACTTACCAATTATTGTTGGCAAATTGACACTTTTACCAACAATAATTAAGGGCACTCCCCCACACTAGCGTGGTACAGGAAGTTGTGCTTTCAATCTTTTTAAGTCGTGCTAAACAGTTGCATGGGGAAAGAAAAAGTTTTCTCATTACAGTTTTCATTTCCTTTAGTTCCAACAGTTGTGGGTTGGGTTCCTCCAGGAAGCAGACTCTGAGATGGATTAGCACGTACTATATTTTTTAGAGAGAGCCCTTGGTATCAACACCTGTGAAAGGAAGGAGAAGGAAGCAGGGTTGGGCAGAGGGAAAAGTTGAGCTGTGGTGTGGTCCCAGCAAAGGTCTCTGCCAACCCTATGGGAGTTCTAGGGTTGGATGGATGTTCAAAGGGGTCCCAAATTGGGGGGATGGGAGTTGGCCTTTTACCACTGTGTTGATCAGTTATGGATGTGAGCTTCCCTTAGGGAGAGGCATGACTTGGAGCAAAGCAGTTTTCTTCAGTCCAGGTAGTCTCCTTTTCTCAGGGCAGCACTGCCAGCAGCTGGAGTAGGAGGTAAGTCCTTCCTTGCTGAAAAGGCCTGGAGGCACATCACAGTGCCCACTACACTAAAAAAGTATGGAGCACTGTTCATAAGTATGGGTCATGTGGCTTTCCATGTGATGAATTCCTTGTTTAAATCTTGAACCTATTTTTTATTACATATTTAGGCTTTTTTTTTTTGTATTGACTTATAGGAGCTTCTTCATATATTACAGGTAATAATGTTTTATTACACATGTTACAAATATCTTCTCTTAGTTTGTAACTTTTCATTTTACTCTATGAATGGTATTTGTTACCATACCAACGTTTTCTTAATTTTTATGGAGTTGAATTTCTCAGTCCTCCCTTATAGATTTTAGGTTTTCTTTCTTTCTTTTTTTAGATTTATTTATTTATTTGAGAGAGATAGAGAGAGCGTGGGAGAAGGCAGAGGGAGAGAGAATTCCAAGCAGACTCCCCATCAAGCACAGAACCTGACAGCCCAATCTCATGACCCCAAGATCATGACCCAAGCCAAATCAAGAGTTAGACACCCGACCAATTGAGCCACCCAGGCACCTCTAGGTTTTATTTCTTGCTTAGAAAGGACTTCTCTATTCCCAAGATTTTAAAAGTTTACCTCATTTTTTAGCACTTTTATATTTTTTATATTTCTATGTTTTTATCTTTAGTCCATCTGGAATTAATATGGATGGGTAGACAGATAATCTACATACACATGTAGATATATGACTATAGATTTATATAATTTTATGTTTACCAAAAGGGGCCTCCACTTGTCCCAACTCTATTTGCTGAACCCTTTCCCCACTGATTTGAATTGCCAACTCTATATGTATATATACTGATTCTTTTTGTTTTGTAAAGATTGTATTTATTTTTTCATGAGAGACACAGAGAGAGAGAGAGAGGAGACACAGGCAGAGGGAGAAGCAGGCTCCCCACACAGAGTCTGATACGGGACTCAATCCCAGGACCCTGGTATCACAACCTGAGCCAAAGGCAGACACTCAATCACTAAGCCACACAGGTGCTCCAATATACTAATTCTTGTGTACACATGGCTCTTTTTGAACTCTGTTCTTTTGACCTATTTGCCAGTTTTTGCACCAAGACCACAGTTATTTAGCGACTTTAACTGATAATATGTTTTGCTAGCTCCTTCAGAGCAGGTCCTCCTTTCTTGTTCTTGACATCCAAATATTTCTTGGCCATTTTTTACATCATCTTTTGATGAAATTTAGATTTATGTTGACTTACTTTCAAGTTATATATTAATTTGGGGGAAAATTAGCATATTCTGTGGGACATGACATGCTTCTACTTTTATTTAAGTTTACTTATTCACTCTTCAGTAAGATTTTATACTTTTCTTCATAGATTTCACATATTTCTTGCTAAGTTTATTCCTAGATATAGTACAGTTGTTATTGATTTTATGAGAACTTGTATACATTTAATTTTGTTAACTATTACTAATGTATAGGAAAACTCTTTTTCCATCACCTTATTAAAAACTCTCTGACCAGATTTTTCAGTGGACTGCTTGGTATTTCTAAATTGTTTTCCTTTTCAACATTCATACAACTTATTTTCTATCTTACTACATTTACCAGGACTCCCAAAACAGTGTAGAATTATAACATCCTTGCCTTCTAACATCTATAGGCATTAGATGCCTATAACATCTAAATGCTTCTCATTTTAAAGCAAACATTTCTAATATTTCACTATTAAGTATAATGTTTGTTCCTGGATGTTTGTTAATATTCTTTCAAGTTGAAGATGTGACTGTCTATATGTAGTTTACCAAGAATTTTTGTCAGAAATGAATGTTGAACTTTATCAGATGTTTTTGTTAGCAGCTATCAAGGTTATCATAGAGGTGGGTTTTTTTTTCTTTACTTTCTTTTTTTAAAAAGATTTTATTGATTTATTTGAGAGAGAGAGAGCACAAGCAGGGAAAGAGGCAGAGGGAGAGAGAGGGGGAAGCAGACTACCAACTAAGCAGGGAGCCTGAGACAGGGCTCGATCCCAGAACCCCGGGATCATGACGTGAGCTGAAGGCAGAGGCTTTACCAATTGTGCCACCCAGGGACCTGAGTATTTTTCTTTAATGAAGTGAATTACATTAATAGATTTTTAGTTATAGGACAATTTCCATGTTCTTGAAATAAACCTTACTTGATCATGACATATTATTATTTGATTTTATTTATTATTTTGCTTTATTTTAATAATAATAATAATAAACCATTACATTACAATAAACTGCTATATTAAATTTCTTAAAGTTTCATTTTCTGTATCTATTTTCAGAAATGAGATTTGTTTTGATCACTCACATTCTTGTGCTCTCATCTCATGTTGGTGTCTGGATTATGCTACCCTAATATAAATGAGTTGGAAAGTTTTTATCTCTCTGAATCTCTGGAACTGTTTTTATAACATATAAAATATGCATTTCTTTAAGATTACTAATAAAACCAACTTTCAATCCTTACTTAAGCAGTATACTCTACCTCTTCTAAATTCTTGGACTTTTCCTTTTACTGTAATACTTCCTTGCTAATTCCTTCAGAAACTATTGTGAGTGTTAAAATTTCTCAATATCTGCATGTCTGAACAAGATGATTTTGTCTTCACTCTTAACTGCTAGTTTGGCTGGATATACAAACTTTCAGAAACACCTTCCTTTAAGTCTTTGAAGTTACTGCCGCATTGTCTTGTACCATCCAGTATTAGAGAGGAATTGTTAGATGTCAGTCTGCTTCTCATTTTTTGTAAGTCACCAGTTTTATGTCTGAATTCTAGAGGGTTTTAGACTCAAAGTTATTTAGGTTGTTTTTCATTAAGCCTCTCAAAGTTTAACTGATCCTTTTAATCTGAAGATCTACAATTTCTTCAATCCAGAGAATTTTTTTTCTATTACTTTTAAATTAATTTCTATTTTGCATCCTGTAGTATTAAGACATTGGACATGTAGATATCATCTTCCTATTCCCTAATTTTTCTATTGTTTTCCATTCCTTTGCCCACTTACACACTAACTTATTTATAAGAATATTATTTATGTTCAATTTTAGACTTCTCACTGACCCTTCTGCAGCTTCTTCAAGGGTAGCTTTCATGCTCATTGAACATAAACTATTTCTAACTGTGCCTGAAAAAGCTCAGTTAGGAAAACAAGTTTAATGGAGAAATATCTACTATCCAAACTGGAACTCTTGCTCTTTTCTGGCTATCTAAATCAGTTCATTTCATTGTTAGTGCAAATCATGTGCATGTAGTAACCTTTATGCATGATTTCAGATGACCTAGAAAAAGACTTTTTTTAAATGGTTGTAGGAAAATGGGCATACTCATGCTGATGAGAGTATCAATTGGTATAATTTCTTGAAGGATAATGTGTAATATATACCAAAATTTTAAATATGTCTTAGCAGTCCTATTTCATTAATTTAATCCATACATATACTAAAAAATTTATGTGCAAAAATATTCATTTCAGCTTCATTTTAGAAAAGACCTTGGAAACATTAATTTAATCCATACATATACTAAAAAATTTATGTGCAAAAATATTCATTTCAGCTTCATTTTAGAAAATACCTTGGAAACAACTATTTTCCTATCAATAGGAGATTGGATAAACACACTTAAAAGCAATCTAAAAGAGCCAGAAGTACATGAACTAACGTGGATAAATTTCTAAGACATCTTTTTTAGGAAAAAAAATCCATTTTTATATTTTATTATATGTGCTGCCAAAGCGAGCACTATTTTTATATTTTAAAAGGACAATGTAATATTATCTGTATTATATAAATTCCTTTGTATTATGTAAATGTATACATAAAGGTCTAGAAGTATATGCACAAATTGTCATCTCTGGAGAACACAGCAAGTATGGGATTAGAGGTAGTATAGTCAAAGAGGAATTTAGACTTGCCTATAATGTTATAATGCTTTAGAAAGATAATATATATGTATGTATTACGTGTGTAATTTGAAGTTAATTTTAAAAGAAAAATCAGAAAGACACCTGGGTGGTTCAGTGGTTGTCTGCCTTTGGCTCAGGTCATGATCCCAGAGTTCTCAGATCAAGTCCCACATCAGGCTCCCTGTGGAGCCTCTGCTGTGTCTCTGCCTCTCTCTGTGTGTCTCTAATAAATTAATTAATTAAATCTTAAAAAAAAAAAGAAAAGCCAGATAAATCTATGAGCAACAATATGAAAAAATATCCTAAATAAATTGTCAAGTGAAAACATAAAGTTAGAATAGGGTCTTAGAAGACTTTCATTAGTGAAGGAAAAAAAGCAGCAGGTTATATACATAAAATATCCCTGGAAGGATATTTTATCCCAAAATTGGCAACCCAGACTCACAGAGGAGGAGACTTGAGTCATGAAGGGCCAAGCTAGAGGAAGACTAAGTTTCCAGTATATTGCCTTGTGAACTGTTTGAATTTTTTACCATGTATCTGCATTTGTTAACTTTTTTCTTTTATTAAGAAAGATATGATTCATATATATGAACAGAATATAGATCTTTCAGAATACAGAACTAAGAGATTTTCCATGCTCATGATATTCTGAAGTTAACTCAAATATTAAGAACAAAACAAACTCATTATTTCTAAATATCCCAGGATCCTGAGAACAAGGGTGATCATTCAAAGGTGCGTATATACACTTCTTCCTGCATGATTCAAGAGCATCAGGAGACCCTGAAACGACTGTCTGAAGTCTGGCAAAAGGTCTCTGAACAGGATGATCTAATCCAGGAACTTCGAAATAAACTAGCCTGCAGTAACGCTTTGGTAAGTGACTTCAAGAATATTTTTCTGAGGGGATCCCGGGTGGCTCAGCGGTTTAGCGCCTGCCTTTGGCCCAGGGCATAATCCTGGAGTCCCGGGATCAAGTCCCACATTGGGCTCCCCGCATGAACCTGCTTCTCCCTCCTCCTGTGTCTCTGTCTCTGTCTCTCTCTCTCTCTCTCTATCATAAATAAATAATAAATACATCTTTAAAAAAAAAGTTTAAAAAAAGAATATTTTTCTGAAAAAACAAAAATAAGGCCATGAGGAGAGAAAGGAGGGGAAAAGAGTCACATAAAGTAATTTCTTTCACCAAGATTCCTCAAATGTCTTATATGTACTTGTCCCCACCTTTTGTTCATATTCCCCATTGAATGTGAATATGAATATGTCCCCCCAACTGACACTAAGTTTGAGATTCCAAAGAGACTTAAAAATCTCTCACAACAACCTAAGTGTTCATCAACAGGGAAATGGTTGAATTGATTTTTAAAAAATTGTTAAAGAGGGATCCATATTGTAGAATAATATGCAGCCAAGAAAAAGGATTAAGCAAACTGTAAGGACTAAATAGAAGGATATTTGTGATATATTGTTGATAAAAGGTTGCAAAATCATGAAGGGCCATGTATAGTTCAACTCCACTTTTGTTTTTTAGTCTTTGATTATAATATAGAAGTACATACTGTAAATTCCCTATAGTGCCCACTGTCCCCCAGTGGAAATGAGAAAGTGGAGAGATTTCACTAATTTTTGATGTTTGGGTTTTGTTTGAATTCTTTTCAAAAGAAGAACAAAAATTTCATGATTTTAAACTTTTTTTTAAAAGAACATACACATCCACTCACTCTATCAGAAACTTCTTTAATTATTGAACTTTGAATCCCATCCTCTGCTAGTTTAGGTATATCTCTCCATCACAAATTTTAAAGAACCTTCTGCCTCATAAACTGGGTCACACAGAGATTCAGGAGGGAGTCCAAAATGTGGCCACTGACAGATTTCCAACAAACCACTGTCCATGCCTCATTAAACCTTGATGTAAGATTGAGAACCTAATTCTTTCTCTGTTCCAAGCCCACAAAAAGTGTGTGATGGATTGCATAATATTACAACAAACTTAGGCTGAAAAAAGGAACACTGCAAAACAGTACTAGTCATAATCATGTTGCATTGATCATTCAGCATAACTGACCTACACTCATTTATAGGTTCTGGAGCGTGAAGAGGCTTTGATAAAATTACAAGCGGACTTTGCTTCCTATACAGCCACCCACAGACATCCTCCTAGCTCCTCAGAAGATTGTGAAGATATTAAAAAGGTGGGGGAACTTTTGCTTATTTGTGCCTGGGGGGAGATTGAATTGAGTTGGGTGGGTTTGATTCTGGGTTTTCTTGCTTATTTTAAATTTTTTATATTATATTTTTATATTTGTGTGAACTTGGTTGACCCTGCTACAAGGATACTGCATGTAATGTATGACAAGTTCCAATAAATGTGTCTGGCAGTATTCAATTTTATAGCTGAATTTTGGAATTGCATCTGCTTCTTAACCTTTTTCCAACAGTATGCCCAAACAAGACAAAGCCTCTGGCTGGCTTTCTAGTTTCTAGTTGGAGTTGAAAAACACCAAATTTAGGGAATACTATTTATTCAAAATCCTTTTTTTGAAAACTCAATATTTTCAAAATTCAAAGTGATATCAAAAATTGATTCTAATAGTGAGTAAGTATTTAAACCATGTAAACAAATGGCAAAATTTGACCAACTAATAGTCAAAGTTAGGTTCAGTGCTCTCTTAGATGAGATTTTTTTTTTTTAATTCTTAGATGAGATTTAAAAAAAATTTTTATCCAGTTAGTTATCTTACAGTGTTCTATTAATTTCAGGTGTATAATATAATGATTCAACAGTTCAATACATCACCCAGTACTCATCATGATAAGTGCACTCTTTAATCTTCATCATCTGTTTAACTTTCAGTTTGTTCTCTATAATTAAGAATCTGTGTCTTTATTTGTCCCTCTCTCTTTTTCCCCCTTTGTTTGTTGTTTCTTAAATTCCACATAAGTGAAATCATACGGTACTTGTATTTCTCTGACTTCTTTCCTTTAGCATAATACTCTCTAGCTCTATCCACACCATTGCAAATGGCAAGATTTCATTCTTTTTGTGACTGAATAATATTCCATCTTCTTGATCTATTCATTAATTGATGGACACTTAGGCTGCTTTCATACCTTGGCTATAGTAAATAATGTTGCTATAAACATCAAGGTGCATGTATCCCTTTGAATTCGTGTTCCTATATTCTTTGGCTAAATATCCAGTAGTGCAATTGCTGGATCATAAGGTAGTTCTATTTTTAACTTCTGGGGGAACTTCCATACTGCTTTCCACAATGGCTGCACCAGTATGCATTTCCTAGGTGAGATCTTAAGTCAGTCATATGCAAACCTGAAGTCTAAGGCAAATCCAGCCACCAGAGGCCATACTGTGGGCAGGCTTGCTAATTCTGAAATAGCAGCAAAGGGGGGTAGCAGGGAGAGTAAACGATACATATAAGCTCTCCAAGGGTCCTCTAGTGGAGGGATGGAGACTCTTCTCTTTCCGGGACTTTCTGATGCCAGAAAGTTTGAGTGAATGAGGAATCAATATTGAATTTTGGAGTTTCTCCTTGGGCATCTGTCAATATTTATTTTATTTATTTATTTTGTCAATATTTATTTTAAAGGTCAGTTCCATGTTATTCACTTCCTGACCTACAGCAAGATCTCATAACATTCCCATTTTTTTGTCTGAAAAATGTCTTTATTTCTTCCATATTCTTTTATTTTTTTCTATAGTGGTTAAAAGCACATAACATTAAATTTATCATCCTAATCACATTTAAGTGTACATTTCAGTCATGTTGTCATATTTACACTGTTGTACAACAGATCTCTAGAACTTTTTTATCTTAAAAAAATGAAACTCTATATCGACTAAAACACTAATGCCTCAGGACACCTGGGTGGCTCAGCAGTTGAGCGCCTGCCTTTGGCCCAGGTGTGATCCCGGGGTCCCAGGATCGAGTCCTGCATTGGGCTCCCTGCATGGAGCCTGCTTCTCCCTCTGCCTGTGTGTCTGCCTCTCTCTGTGTCTCTCATGAATAAATAAAATCTTAAAAAAAAAAAACACTAATGCCTGTTTACCACTCCATTTTTTAAAATGATGCAGATTTCCCCAAGAAACAGAGCACATTTTCCCTTGCCATTTTATGTGTCCTTATCCAATTCTTTCATGGTACCTGGATATTCTATTGGGAATGGAACTATCCAGATCATGGTCAATGTCAGAAGTCAGCTGGCCTGAGTGAGCCTTTGAACCCCTCAGTGCCCACACCTGGGTCATAGGGTGACCGTCCCTCCTGTCTTCATGCTGCAGTCTGCCCTTACTGACAACTCTGAAATCACATAACTGTCCCTTGATGCCCAGATGACAAACTGCTCCTCCTTGACCATGTGTTTCTACCTTCTCTTAATTATAGCCCGTTATCCTCTCCTTCAGAGTAGAAGCCTAAGTCCCTGCCCAAGGACTACAAGCCCCCCATGATGTGATCACCCATTAACCACTCACCTCATGCCTCCTACTCTCTCCATCACTCAATCTTCTAGCCACATGCCCTCCCCCATGTTCTCTCCCCAGAGTTTGATCACTGGCTAGCTCCCCTGTCTGCAGATACCTACAGAGACTACAATGTGCCTCACTCTCTCACCTCCAGCAAGCCCCAGCTCAGAGGCATCTTCTCAGTGGGGCCAAATTCTCCATTCCATTCATAATGGCAATCCTCTCCTCCCATATGCCTCCATTCTCCTTTTACTGTTCTGTTTCTTCATAGCATCTATCAACTGTTAATATTTTCTACAAGTAACTATTTATGCTCTTTGTCTCACCCCACTATATGGCCAGGTCCTTGGGGGCAAGCATGTTTCTATGTTTTTTTTTCCCCTTTCCCCGGCACCTAGGAAAGTGCCTGGCACACAGTAGGTGTCCATCAAAGACTGTTAATTGTAGGACAGAAGGGGTGATGACTCTTGGGCACATTCTGCATGACAGTGACAAGCTGCCATATCCTTTTCCTATTATTTTAATTTGAGATATAATTGACACACCCTAAAATTCATTATGTAAAGTATACAATTCAGCAGTTTTAAAATAGCCACAAAGTTGGGCAACCATCCACACTAATTCCAGAACGTTTTCATTACTCCAAAAGAAATCCCATGTGCATGAGCACTCATTCCCCTTCCTCCCTCCCTCAGCCCCTGATCACTCTGTGTGAAATAGTCACCAAGCTGTTGCCTGGCATTACATTGTATATTGGTTTTGTAATACTAGTCACTCTCTGTCTCTCTGGATTTGCCAATTCTGGACATTTGGCATTTTAGAAAGCATCCTTCCTCCATGTTCTCATCCCACCCTGCTCCTGTCCTCTCTGTCCAGATATTGAAGCACTTGCAGGAACAGAAAGACAGCCAGTGCCTACATGTGGAGGAATATCAGAACCTGGTGAAGGACCTGCGCATGGAGCTAGAGGCTGTGTCTGAGCAGAAGAAAAACATCATGAAGGGTATACTGGGAGTGGGTGGGGGCGGGAGGCAGTGGGGAGAGGCAGAAGGAAGCCAGAGCCCTCCTTTGAGCAAGGAGCACTCTGTCCCTTCCACCTGCAGACATGATGAAGCTGGAGCTGGACCTGCACGGGCTGAGGGAGGAGACATCGGCCCATATGGAAAGGAAGGATAAGGAGGTTGTCATCCTGCAACGGCGGCTGCAAGAGCTACAGATTCAGTTCACTGAGACCCAGAAGCTGGGTTTGAAGAAAGACAAGGTAAGGCAAGAGAGGTTCTCTGGTTAGACCAGCTAACAGGATGGATGTGAGGCCAGAGCTTGGCCAGAGCAGGTCCTGCAGCTCTGCCCTGACTGCGGTTGCCTGGAGAACATCAACATGTAAGCAATGAGACTGCAGGTTCTTTAGGCCCAGACACAGTCCTGAGCACTTCTTGGGGATTTTTCAAAGCACATACTAAATAAATAAAACACCATTATCCAGGGACCTTACAGAGATGTTGACTTTATACGAGGTTTTTCCCCAGCCCTGCAAGGCAGAGACTTTAGGACACACTTGCATCGTTCCTTTATGCTTCTGTTTATGCTCAATTGTTGAAAGAAATTCTTCAAATATTGTGTAGCCTTGTTAAGAGTTTCAAGTGAATTTTAATCGGTAAAATTATAAAAATCTTATGAATATGCAAATCAGGCATTTGAAAAATAGTAATGGAAATATGCCCTAGAAGTTCTGTAGTTGCCAACCTAAATCAAGGTCCTGGGAAAGCCTAGGAAAGGAAGTAAGGACAGAAAGGTTGTAAAAACAATGTAAGCTTGTGTAGTCAGCACAGCTACACTTTTATCAGATCTAGCAGAAATTATCCCAGCTGGTCATTCAGATCTCCTATTTGAAATTCAGAGAGGATTCATTAGTCAAAGTGGAAGTATCTAGAGAGATGACAACAAAAGGCCAGGAGTCTAGGTAAACAGCTTTGAGTCATTCATACATTCATTCAACAAGTATTTTTTGAGCTCCTGTGATATACCAAGCATTGGACAGAGATTTGAATGGAGTGAAGGAGCCACTGAATGGGAGGGCTTGAGGAAGAATATTCCAAGCTGAGGAAGTAACAAGTGTGAGAGCCCTCAGGTGAGAGTCTGCTTAGAATATTCTAGGAGAGGGGATCCCTGGGTGGCTCAGCAGTTTAGCGCCTGCCTTTGGCCCAAGGTGCGATCCTGGAGCCCCGGGATCGAGTCCCACGTCGGGCTCCCAGCATGGAGCCTGCTTCTCCCTCTACCTGTGTCTCTCTGCCTGTCTCTCTCTCTCTCTCTCTCTCTCTCTCTCTCTCATAAATAAACAAAAACAAAAAAAAAAAAAAAAAAACAAACAAACAAACAAAAAGAATATTCTAGGAGATAAGCTGAAGCCGAAAGGGGTAAGGGTGGCAAGAGGTGAGGTCAAACCAGAACATGAGCATCCCAAGAATTGCTGTAAGGACTGTGGCCTTTTTCTAAATAAATGGAGCCAGTAGATGGTTTTGAGGAGAGACAGAACAAGATCTGACTTACGCTTTCAGAAGCCTTCCTCTGGCTGCTGCAGTGGGAACAGCATGACTTGAGGCAGGAAGCAGAGGTAGGAGACTATTTGATATCCAGGCAAGAGAAAATGACTGGGGAGGGCTCAAGACAATCTGTACCCGGCTTCACTGGGTCGCTGCTCAGGCCTCCATCAGCACTCACCCTTTGCTTTCCTCAGCTCCTCCAAGAGAAAGATGAGATGCTGCATGAGCTCGAGAAGGAATTGGCACAGGTTCAGAATAGTCTCATGAAAAAGGAGATGGAGTTGGAGAAGCAGCAACGGATGACGACAGAACTTGAAATCACCATCCAGGAGTTGAAGCAGGATAAGTCCAGGGCAGAGTGTGGGACCCTGCGAGCTGAGATCCAGAAGCTGAAGGACTCTCTCGAAGAAACCCAACAGCAACAGAAGCTGGCTGGTGAGCCCCCCAGCACACAGTGTCTTCACTACACTTCCAACCATCAGGGCTAGAGCAGTCCCCTCCTTTCTCTAAATGCCCACTTCCCCCTTCTTTCCCCACTCATTACTCCAAACCTTCTGGTGATCTCATGGCACATCCCACAGGGTTCACAATGCCCTCTTGAGCTCCTGCACTCACCCCTAACTGGGATGGTGAAGTGCTGAACGCACACACCCACGTTTTTCCCAGCAGCCTTTGATGAAGTTCTCCCCTTTCCCCATCACAAGGAGGACAGGGCTCCAAACTTTGCTTCTGTGCACTGCATTCCTCCCCTCTTCTCCAGGACCTTCATCCTACAGTTTACTCTTCCCTCCCTGGCTTAGACACATTCTCTCCCCTATATTGCCTCCCAATACATTCTTCTCT
Organism: Canis lupus familiaris; assembly: GCF_011100685.1. Lineage (NCBI taxonomy): Eukaryota > Metazoa > Chordata > Mammalia > Carnivora > Canidae > Canis > Canis lupus. Next base: position 78,430,276 of record NC_049226.1, on the reverse strand, counting down.
GTACAGCCTGCACTGTGGGTCATTCCTTGCTCCTCTGCTGAAACTGCTTTCTCAGAGGCCACCAATAACTTCTTGCTCTGGGCATGGAGTTTCCCTTGGGGTGGATGAAAACAATCAGAAATTAGGTACTGGTGATGGTTGCACATCTTTGTGAGTATTCCAGAAATCACTGACGTGAATGCTTTAAAGGGTTAAATGTTATGTTATGTGGTTGACATATCACTTTGTGGGGGGAAGGTGCATAGCGTGCCTCTGTTCCTACCCTCCTTTAACTCTATGTGTGTGTGTTTGCTGTTGGCCTCCCACACTCAACAACTGTTTCTCAGGTTTGGAGACGTAATAGGTCCCTCTTCTTTCACACATTTCACCATTGTTTCCTCTTTTCCCTCCTTCTCTAACAGTAGTCATCATCCACCCTTAAACTCTGCCCTCTTTCCTTTATTCTCAGTCTCAGGACAACTCCATAACTTAGAGCCCCAGGCCTGACTTGGCACCTGTGGTCACTCTTGTCTATAGAGAGTAGCTCCACCTGGGCAACGCACCTTCCCTTCTGACACAGCCTTCCCAAAACTGAACTTTCTCTTCCCTGCTTAAAAAATGAAATTCCTCCTCCTTCTTCCAAGGTATATGGTCATTTCTGTAGTGACACCATCGTTCTTCCAATATCCCCGGCTGAAAAATGGAGACAATGTTGATGTTTATTTTTTTTTAAGATTTTATTTATTTATTCATGAGAGACACAGACAGAGAGAGAGGCAGAGACACAGGCAGAGGGAGAGAAGCAGGCTCCACACAGGGAGCCCAACGCAGGACTCGATTCCGGGTCTCCAGGATCACGCCCTGAGCTGAAGGCGGCACTAAACTGCTGAGCCACCCTGGCTGCCCGACAATGTTGATGTTTAAAACAGAAACCATACTAAAAACTTTAGGACATAGGACCATATTTGGTGTAGAGAAACTCCAGTAAGCGACTTATTTGATGTTTCTCTCTTTATAGCCAGTAGGGGCAAGGGCATGGACTAAAAGGTTATTGAAGGAAGTCTTTCTCCATTTAATACATTCTAATTTTCCTAAAATACTCTTTATGCCAGGTCTCTGCTCAGGAACCCACTAACTTAACTCTAAACATTTCTCTCTGGCTTTCAAAATCCTCCAAAGCTGCCTTCTCTCCCACCACTCACTCAGCTGTCTCCCATAACTCCTTCCCACTTCCCTTTCCAATCAAACCAATCTCTTCCCATCCTCTTCTTATATACCTCTCCATTCTCTTCCCATGCGTTTCTTCTAACAAGCCCCTCATCTGGAATTCCCTTCCTTCTTCTTATTCTCAGGCCCAGTGCAATCCTTGTTCCTCTATAAGTCCATCCCCAACTGTTCTCACCCACTCTGATCTTGCTTCACAGGAGTTCACATTGAGTGCATGCTTAACGTTACTGTGTTCTCTATGTTGTGTGGGCCAGTTACGTCTCCCTCACTAGACTCTAAACTCCATTAGGGTCAGGATTTGTCCCTAATGACAGGATGAGTCACCTAAGAAATACTGAGCAATTTATATTGATTGGTTTAACTTTAGTTCAGAAGCAGTTCATGGCTGGGGGATAGTTGAAGACAGATAATTTAACAGAGCTCCTTAGGAGTGATAATGAGATAGAGAAACGAGGACAGGTTGGAAATTGAAATAAGTCACAAAATGAAGGAACAGACTTTTTAACTGGTTTTATTAGTAATCTGATCTTCATACATACTCCCTTCTCCCATGTACATGTGCCTGGCTTGTCTGATGTGTTCTGTAGCTCAGCAAGCAGCCCAGTATAAGGAAGAGATCCTTCTGGCAAAGAATAACCTGGAGGATGCCCAGAGGAAACTGCAAAGCTACACTTTCCTGGAGAAGCAGAAGACAGAGACCATCCAGGAACTGCAGAGAGAACTTCAGAAGTTGCAGAAAGATTCCTTGATAGCGGGAGAGGAACTCGCACCCAACAGGTACCACCAGGTCACCTCCAGAGAGAGGCTCTCTTGTGAACCAGTCTGGACACTGCAGCAGCTGCCCAGCAATGGGATAGCAAGCCCCATGCAGCCAGCTCACAATCTGCCAACACAGACACTGAAATCTGTATTCCTGTGGTTGCCATTTGCTTTAGGAAACGGATAGAGGAGCTGACATCAGAACTCTCTGAGGCCCGGAGGAAGCTTGAAATTTCAGAAAAGGAAAAGAGGCAGTTTCAGAAGACAACAGCTGAGCAGGATATGAAGCTGAATGAGCTGCTAGAGCATCTAAAAATCCTTCAACACCAGGTATAAAGGGCAAATAGGTTACCAGCTCAAGCATCTGCTCTGCTTAAGATTAAATATATTAGTCTTTATTTGGGAAGATGCCACCACCAATCCATTCAAACCAATTATCTAAAATCTGTGTTAGAATGTTAAGCCAGCCTATCAACTCTAGTTCCCATGACCAATAATAAGCATTTTCAACAGCTAAACTTAAAAACAGTCAGAGGACAATGTTGGTTTTTTTTTTTTTTTTATAGGATTCAGAAGCTATCTTTGTCAGTCATTTTAAAGTCTTCAATCTCTGAATTATTCTTTTCTGTGCTTTTCTAAGTTTCTTTTTAAACTTTGTTCAAAGAGGTTTTTAAGTGGAAAGATTTGGTGAGTAAGCAGGAGAGAAGGTTGATGCTGTGGGAACAGGATCTATAAATAAAATAAGTTGGTATATCTAATTGAACAAAAGAAATATTGCTGAACATCTGGGGAAACTTTTTTTATTATCTATGCTAAATAACCAAGGAGTTGCCCTCATATTTATCTCAGCCATTCTCTTTGCCTGGGGGGGTTGTTTTGTTTTTTAATTTTTTAATTTTATTTTTATTTTTTCATGAGAGACACAGAGAGACAGGCAGAGACATAAGCAGAGGGAGAAGCAGGCTCCTTGCCAGGAACCCGATGTAAAACTCAATCCTAGGACCCTGGGATCATGCCCTGAGCCAAAGGCAGACACTCAACCTCTGAGCCATCCAGGCATCCCTTGTTTTGTTTTTTCAAAAAATATACAGTCTAAGACTGTCTTTCAGGCCAGTCTTTATTTCTCAGCACAGGGAGCAAGCCTCTGCCAAAACCAGTCTAACAGAAGAGCTTCAGGAGGTGACAAGATTACTGGAGGAAAAACGGGAACAGTTGAAAAAGAGCAAAGAACAGGAGAAGTTGCTGGAGCTAGAGCTCGAGACATTCCAACAGGAGGAAAAAAAGAAAGAAAAAATGGTGAGAAGGAGAATCCAGGAAGAGGTGGGGTCATGAATCCAGGGCAAGACTTGAGCCCCACTGAGCCTGGCAGGATACAGAGGCCATGCTCAGAACCTCAGGAGAGAAGGGAGGGAAGGTGAGAAAGGCAAGTGAGAAGGAGAGAGAAGGCCCAGACACCACAGGCTGCAGAATGGAGCTGTGGGTGTGGGAAGGAGGAGCAGGCTTCTGTGAGAGTGTAAGGTAACACCTTTTTTCTGGGCTTTGTTCTCTAATGGGGATGCAGACAAAAGAAAGTTTGAGGATGTTGGAGGAGGAAAATGAGAATGTCAAAGCACAGTTAATGCAATGTTCCACCCAACTGGATTCCTCTCTCAGCAAACAAAACGCCTCCCAGCAAGTCATCCAAGAGCTAAACAATGAGGTGAGTTGATAGAAATTCTGAGGGAGTGAGAAACTTGAACCCTGTGACCCCCCTATAACCCTTGACCTGAAATCAGCACCTATCTCTCCCCAACTAAACGCCCAGCCCATGTGCATCCTGTGATACCTGCAAGCTCCACTTCTCTCTTTGAAGTGGGGGTAACCCCTCCACACCCATTTGCTTAGCTAGAGAAATGTTTCTTCCACATGTAGAAGGTCTTGTTTAATATCTGCTGGAGCTCCCAAACTATACAGGCTTTGGCAGCAAATATTCCACAGCAACATTTCAGACCAGAATTGAGGGAGTTCATCATGTGGGGCAATTTTCTAGGGAATGCTTCCAAAAATAGTGCCAAGGCACAAAAGGGATGGAAAGGGAGACAGTTATTTATCATTACACAAAAAAAGTTGACAGAAAAGAGTAAATGGCATCTAAATATATGCAAGGCACTATGCTTGAAGTTAGTCATCATTTATTGACTATCCACTTAGATAATTCTTCACATGCCTTCCATCTGCTTTACTCCCAACAAGACATAGATTACTATGATCTTCATTTTACAGGGAAGAAAGGCTGGGGCTCAAGGTAACTGATTAATAAGCAATGAGATGGACCAGTGTTTGAACCTAGAGCATCTAGCTCTAATGCCTAACCTCTTTCCACTTCATCATGAATGGCAATACTTTCCCTAAAACTGAATATATTTCATCTTCCTGCAAGAAACAAATATAGCATCTTGATACGTAAGTCCCTTGGGGTACAAATGAAAGACCAAGCAGCTCTGGTTCCCTTATAATTTAAAAAGAAGAAAAAAATGTTTAAAAAGAAGGAGGAGGAGGTGGGGAGAGGAGGAGGAGAAGAAGAAAAAGAAGGAGGAGTAGGATGAAGATGAGGAGGAGGACGAAAAAGATGAGGATGAGGAGGAAGAGGACGAAGAGGAGGGGAGAAGGAGGAGAAGAAGAAAGAGGAGGAGGAGGAGAAAAAGAAAGAAGAGGAAATGTTCATCTTAAAATATTACAGACTATACAAAGTATAAGAACAGCACTGCCCAATGGAATTTTCTGTGATGATGGGAAAGTTCTGTATTAGACCTTTCTAAGATACTATATCTACTATCATATGTGGCTGTTGAGTGCTTGGAATATGGCTTAGTATGACTTAGGAACTGAATTTTAAATTTTAATATTAGCTAATTTTTAGTTTTATTTAAATGTAAATAGGCTTGTGCGGCTAGTGGCTACCATATTAGACAGCACAGAAACTAGTATTTCTAGAGTTTTGTACTCCAGAGATAAAAATCTCTCCTTTGCTGTGGTCCAAAGTTGAGCTCTGAGTCCCTGAGATCCCCAGGGAATCTCCCTGAATATAAGAGATATTACCTAATTACTTAATATTGGCCTATTATCATGTTTGCCAAAAGAAAGATGGCCATGTAAATGTGGAAGTAAAGGATTAATTTCAGAATTCCTTTGATGGAAATCAGGACACTAGAGGGTTTGTGTGTGTGTGTGTGTATGCCTGTTCAACTTTTTAAAAGCATACCTCATATATAGTAGCAGTATTATTAGCTGAAACAATCGTTAGAAAGAGGCTTAATGGGCAGCCCTGGGTGGCTCAGTGGTTTAGCGCCTGCCTTTGGCCCAGCGTGTGATCCTGGAGTCCTGAATCAAGTCCCATGTTGGGCTCCCTGCATAGAGCTTGCTTCTCCCTCTGCCTGTGTCTCTGCCTCTCTCTGTGTGTCTCTCATGAATAAATAAATAAAATCTTTTAAAAAAAGAAAGAGGCTTAGTTTTGCATTCTAAAGTGTATTTTCTTTTTTTTTTTTTTAAGATTTTATTTATTTATTCATGAGAGACACAGAGAGAAAGAGAGGCAGAGACATAGGCAGAGGGAGAAGCAGGCTCCATGCAGGGAACCTGATGTGGTACTTGATTCCAGGTCTCCAGGATCACACCCTGGGCCGAAGGCAGGTGCTAAACCACTGAGCCACCCAGGGATCTCCCCCTAAAGTGTATTTTCTTTCGCCAATACTCCACTATCTCAATTTTTAAAGTTACCATGTGAAAACAATAGATCTTGAGTTTTTTTTTCCTCTTTGATTCTAGGACATTTTTCCACTATGTTTTATGATTAATTACTAAAAACAATTAATTTTCTAATTAATAAATTAGAAAGCTAATTTATTTTACATATTTATTCTGTATTTGGACTTCTTACTGAACTCACTTATAAACAGTAGTTTTTCAGTTGCTTCTCATAGATTTTCTAGGTGGATGATTAGATCATTTGCAAGCAACAAAAATTCACTAAACCTCTAATATTTATTCTTATTTTATTTTATTTTGCCTATTGCATTAGACAGTACCTACAGTTTTGTGTTCAAGAGTAGCATCTTTTTCTTGCTTTTAACATTAATGGAATCCATCTGTTTTAGTATGATGTTCTTTGTAATGTGGTGATTAAAATTAACTAATTGATCCTAATTTTGGCTCATTCTTACATTCCCAGTATGAATGCTGTGTGTCATGTATTACTCTTTTAATACAATACTTGGAATGTTCTAGGAAATAAAATAAGGCCAGTTTGACTGGAGTGTAGTAATCAAAGAGGATACTGGTATAGGATGAGAGTAGTAAGATAGGTAGGGGTGGACATTGTGGCCTCTGTTAAGCAATTTGGGGTTTTATTCTAAGAGCAATGAAAAGACACTGATGAAATTTCCTTAAAGGGGCAGGAGAGATGATTTGATCCAAGTTTTCAAAATATAATTCTGACTAATGTATGGAAATGGATTGCAAAGAGGGGAAGGTATGGAAGTGAGAGATCCAGTTAGAAGGCTGTTGCCATTCAAACTAGACTGGCATCAGTGAAGACAGAAGTTAGCAAATCCATGATGTGTTTTGGCAGCAGAATTGACAAGACTAATGATGGAATGAATGTGAGAGGAAGCAAGGAATCAAAGATGACTTAGTGAAACTCACCTATAATACTGTTAGGCCTATTGCCTTTGCAAGGGAGAGATTATATCTTTATGAAAACTTTTATTAAAATTATTTTATTGTCGGGCAGCCCCGGTGGCGCAGCGGTTTAGCGCCGCCTGCAGCCCAGGGCGTGATCCTGAAGACCCGGGATCGAGTCCCGCGTCCGGCTCTCTGCAGGGAGCCTGCTTCTCCCTCTGCTTGTGTCTCTGCCTCTCTCTCTCTCTCTCTGCATCTCTATGAATAAATAAATAAATAATATTTTTAAAAAATTTATTTTATTGTATGATTTACATATATCTGTATATAGGTTTCCATTATCCTTCTCCAAGCTAAACCACTGATGTTAGAGAAATTTAAAATAAACTCTCTGAACTTTATTAAACTAAAGCCAATGGGCTTTTAGTTTATAACAGCTTTCTCAACGTACCCCTTTTCTCCTTAAAAAAAAAACGCACCTCTCCTTTGTTTCCCAGACTTGCCTATGGTTTTGCCACAGCTTCTTTGTCCCAGATTGTAATTCTTTTTCATACCCAAATAAACCCATCTTTTGCTGGTAAATTTTTAAAAATAAAAGCAATAAATATATAATACAAATAATAACTAACATATATTTATTACATATAAATAATACAAAACCAATGAATTAATTAAGCTTCTGTTTTAGCTGCTAGCATCATTGTGACTTATGTCACCACCCTTCTTTTTGTTATCCTTCCTCTGACATTTCCTGATTTGACCACCAATTATCAAGTACTTACAGTGAATTGCCATTTCTTCACTGATTCACCAGGCTTACTGGGCAGACCCAGTTGACTCCACGTTTTCAGAAGTCCCCGAAAAAGATGTTCTTTTTCCAGAAGACCAAATTATTTAATCTTCAGGAATAGTTTCATTCCCAGGACATGTAAATACAGGGTCAGAAGTACAATTTAACACTTCTCATTTCACCAATTCCTAAAGTTGAAAATACTCAAAATTCCAACTGAAAAAATAATAAACTTCAAGCATGGAGCAGTTACTGAAGAAAACCCAGTGGAGTGTGTTTCTGTGGATGTGGTCACATAGAGGATGAAGGTATACTAAAATATCAAAGATAAAATACCGAAGAACAGAAGTTGGGCATGTGAATTTCTAAGGTCTTCCTTCTGCTTCCTGACTTGGAAGTAGATCTCTGCCCTATATTTAAAAGTATTTAATAACATGTTTCGTTACTTAGCATGTCCGTGATCATATTCATAGTTATAAAGCAGTTTACACACTATTAAGCCCTTTTTACCTGTATAATCTCATTTGATCTTCACCAAAACTCTATAAATTCTTGAAAGTAACTGGTTTGCAGGAGAGGAAACTGAGGCTCAGAGAGATTAAGTAAATGACAGAACACGACCTCTAATCCAGATCTCAATTCTTTTTAACTACAGTATAAATACTCATTACTAAGTTTAAGACACAGACTTCAATTTTTAAACACGCTTCTACCAGAACTACATGTTCACTACATCCCTAATTCCAAATATTGCCATATAAAACATTTCATTCAGTCAAAAAAATTATTTAGTATTTATTGAGCATGTTATGTGCCATGCTCTGAGTTATAGGCAGTGGAGATACAGCAGTGAAGGAAGCATACACAGTCCTGCTTTCATGGTACATCAAGTCTAATGGATTATGTAGGGAATTAAAGAGACATAAAACACACAAACAAAATGCTATAACATGGTTCCTAACCTAGAATTGAGCTCCAGATCTTTATTAAAGGCTATAGAGTCTGTGAAAGGGATTATTCATGTACTCCATACATCATGGCCCAGGACTGCCAATATTCCTTGTATGTGGCGGGGGGACCTGCTAACTTAGAAGGGGAACTGTGGGGCAAGAGGTGCAGAAGAGCCTGGAAAGGGCAGCTGTTCTTTTTATAACAGTGAGGGGAGGGTATGGGCCTTACACAGACTGTTCTGCATGTTAGTGCAGAGAGAACAGAGCCCGGCTCTTATCCATTTCCTGTAGACATAGAGGATGCCTCTTACAGTGATTTTCCCCCTCCAAAAGCTAGTCCTTCAGAAGGAAGCCTTAGAGAGTCTACAGATCCAGCTGGACAAGGCTGTGCAGAAGGAGAAGCAATATATCCAGACCATGGTCAGTAAAGAAGCCTATGAGGAGTTGTCCCGGAAGTCAGCCGCCTGCCAAGATGACCTGACACAAACTCTTGAGAAGGTAAGCCATACCCTCTCATCTCCAGGGCTCTTTAGGGTAAAGAAACGTCAAAGTATCATGGGAAGTGTAAGAGTCAATCCTCTGCACAACTGGCTGTCACCAGGACCATCTGCAAACTCTTGCATGAGCTAGAATTTCCTTCCAGAGAAGGCCTGCCTCCTCTTGGTGAGACTTCTTTTTTGAGGAGAACAGGAAAGCAAAGATGGAGGCCAAATCCAATGAGTCTACCGACAGGTAACCAGGGACAAAGTTTTCCCAAAACCTAGTGCCGATCATGCCTAGCTGATCAGTTCAGAGAACTGGAAAAAAAGGAAACAAGGTAGGGGAAGGAGGATGTAGAAAATCAACCACTGTCACTTCCCACCCCTCTCTGGGACACTAGGCAAGTGACCAGGTGTCTGTGCCACCCTGAGCAGAGGATGGGGAGACACTGGAACCCTGCCCCATTTGGCACTCAACAGAATGGGCCAAAGAACTGTGACAGCCATTCTCATCCCCTTTGTCTTTATGGAAGCTCAATCATACGACCTCAGAGACCAAGAGTCTGCACCGAAGCTTGGCACAGGCTCAAGAGAGGAAAGTTCAGCTGGAAGATGAAATCATTGCTTACGAGGAGAGGATGAAAAAGCTCAACATGGAATTAAAAAAACTGCAGGGCTTCCAACAGCAGAGCGAGCTAGAGGTGAGAAGCAGCCAGGAGCTCGGAATGCCTTCCTGTTCCAGGTCCCCAAACTCTCCTCTTGCCCCCAGCTCTTTAGCACAGAGCCATTCCCTTTGGCTAACGGGTTCCCTGCGCTTGCTGTTCAGGGACCTTCAAGCAGAGGCGGCAACGATCAGAGCAGGGGTGCCCTCTGCTGGTACTGGAAGTAAAGTGCCCCATAAGGAGTCTCCTAAAGCCGAGAAAGCGCCCTCCTGCCCTATCATGGGTAGTCTGGGCTCAGGGTGGTCGGGCAGCCGGGGTCCCCTCCTCACTTACTTTGCACCCCTGAGCAGGTGCACGCCTTCGACAAGAAGCTGGAGGAGATGAGCAACCAAGTGCTGCAGTGGCAGAAGCAGCACCAGAGCGACCTCAAGATGCTGGCAGCTAAAGAGGAGCAGCTCCGGGCCTTCCAGGAGGAAATGACCGCCCTGAAAGACAACCTCCTGGCAGATGAGAAGGAGGTGGGCACTCCTCAGCTTCCGGTCACTCCCTCCCAGGCCCTCCCAGCATGTCCACGCCCCCCTGGATTCTAGACTGCCTTTGGTGGAGGTGGGGATGCCTAAGAGCAAGGAAAGGACATCCCCAGCCCACTCTATTCAGTACAAATAGGGTCTGGGTGCTCTAAGGCCCACAGCAGTTGCCTCAACCCAGTTGTCTTCCTGTGCCTTCATTGATAGAGATAATGAGAACAAAAGCCTATTCCAGTGCCCTGTCAGGTATACCAGTTGCCCCTGACTTGGATTAACCCCCTGAGCAGTCCTCCTCCAGAGCCTACCCTAAAAATTTTCACTTCCCTACAGTAGACTCTGCTAAGAGATCTTTGGGCACACCTTATGCCCCAGTCCCAGAGCAGTGAAGTCCATTGGCAGGAGGCTACAGAGTATCTCGGTGTAGCCACAAGGACTTTGCTTGAATTAGGAAAAAACAAAAGGCATCCATTCCTCAAGATATTTTTCCTTCCATCTGTTAAAAAACGGATTTAACATACCGCTTTTGCAAAACATGCTGTCTTAGTACCTTTGCCCAAAAATCATCATTGTAAGTATACGCAACTACTTTGTCTCTACAATAAACAGTGCCCTGCTCAGAGATGTCACCTTTGTGTGCACGCACTGCTGGTGGTGGAGATCCTGCTGTGGCAGTTCCAACTCTGGCCTAGGGGTTGGACAGCAGAACCAATGTTTCTTCTTCCAGGAAGAGAGAAGAGGCCTGATTTTGGAATAGGGAGGTGACAGGCCTATGCTCTCCCACCTCTAACCATCTCATTTTCTTCTTGTACCAAAGCCTTGTTGCCTGCCCCAGCGGTCTGCGCCTAAAGAGAGCTGTAGGATACGCCGAGAGAATGATCAGATTATGTCCAACATGGAGCAATGGGCAAAAGAGCAAAAGTAAGTAAGGCAGGGTTCCGAGGCCTGGGCTGAGCTGAGAAACTGCACATGTGCTAAAGAATAGTGTCTCACACACACACACACACACACACACATACACACTGCCCTCTAGGGAAATGAATCCACTGTCACCCCACATTCAAGAGCTGAGAATAAGACGGAGGGGCCTCAACTCTTTAGGCAGAATCAGGAAGACCTGCTGACTTAGAAACAGAGTGGCTCCGAGATCAAAGGGATGCTTTGCTGTAGGTCAGATTTCCTCTTCCCAACCTGGAATCTGGCTTCCCTGCCTGGATCCCTTGAACTCACCTGATATTATAATGATTTTGCATAGTAGTTGAGAGTGGAGGGTTCCCTCATTTGCCAGGTGCTAGGGAGGATCTAGCTCTAGGGAGTGGGTGATGAGCTGGGGCCTAGGGCTCAGCAGATGCCTTGCTGAAAACACCAGCCTCCCAGCCAGCCAGCTCATGCTCTTCCTCATGGGGGTCTGGGAACTTTCTCTTATGGATTTTATTACAGGATCGCCAATGAGAAACTAGGAAACAAGCTCCGTGAGCAGGTCAAATATATTGCCAAGCTGACTGGTGAAAAGGAGTAAGTCATCCCACACCCCCCAGGCTGCTGCTTAGGCCCTTAGGGGAAGGGTCAGCCATGAGCGAGGGCTGGCTTTATCATTAGATATACATGCATCTGACCTCAGGAAAGGGCTGGGACTATGGAAACATTCTGGGTTGTGAATCTGCATCTATGTGACCTTGGACACATCACCTCAACTCATTGGGCCATTGTTCCCTCACCAACAATACAGAAAGGGGTTACTAGTCTCTCTGCCACTTCCCACTGTCACCTGCTGTGATTCTCAGAGGTCAAAAATGCTAAGAAGGCAACAGAAATTGAAAGGCAAGGTAGAGGCTAAGCTGCTATAACAAAGAGACCTCCAAATGAAGGAACATAGAACTGGAAGGAACATCCCTAGGAGGTGAATGGTCTAGGTTGGTAGGGTTCCTCTGTCTCACATGGTCATTGGGGACCTAAGTTCCTTCTACTTGTTGCTCCACCCTCCCCTGTGGCCTTGCTTCATCCTTGTGGTCAAAGCTGGGTTAGCAGAGTGTGGTGTGGGAAGAGTGTGGGAAGTTTGGGAACAGATGAAAGTATGGATGTCTACAACCAAGATTTCAGAGATGGTATAGTCACAGATAATGACAAGCTCTAGGGCAGTGGTTCCCAATCCTTTGTCAGGGAACACTTAAAAAAGAACCACATTTGCTTGGCACAGTGGAAGAATTTGGGATGAATTATTTGTGACAAAGTTGGCCAGCCAGTGGCTGCCCCAAGACCTGAGAGCATCCACATCTCAGCACATCTAGAACCCATTCATTAGGCCCAGTTGGACAGCTCTGTTCTGAGCTGTGACCATAGGATGGTGGCTGATTTTAAGGATAGGAGAGGATGATTGGAATACAGAAGTCAAGGAACTGAAAGCCTTGGATAGAATATACAGGATGTTGAAGGCATTGGGAATTCTGACAGGAGTGGACCATAGAGAATGACAGAGACCCAGGGAATGAGGGCATGGCCAGGACTCCACCTCCAGGCCCAGTGGCATATGGAGTGTAGCGATGACATGAAGGGTTTCTAGGGTGCCTTCAACACCAGCCAGGCTCATAGAGAGCAAGAGGGCAAAGCATAGGCCCAGAGAAGTTGAGGATGAAGTCTTTGATTTCTCTCTATAAAAGACCATGAAATTTTTCACTAGAACAAAGGCACTTTCTGAAAGGGATTAACTAGAAGAGAAATGGTAAAAATCTAAAAGTAACAGAGCATTTCTTATACTAAGCCAGGTTCCAAGAAGTTCTGTTTCACAAAGAACTCATTCTTGAGTTTGAACCTATTTGAAGAAAACCCATCTATTTTTTTAAAGATTTTATTTATTTATTCATGAGAGACACACAGAGAGAGACAGAGACACAGGCAGAGGGAGAAGCAGGCTCCATGTGAGGAGCCTGATGCAGGACTCGATCCCAGGACCCTGGGACCACAACCTGAGCCAAAGGCAGATGCTCAACTGCTGAGCCACCCAGGCATCCCCCCAAAAATCTATTAATAATAATAATAACACAAATAATATTTATCAGTTACCTGTGCAAGGCACTATTCTAAGGGCTTTATATGTATTGTTTAATCTTTATAAGAACTCATGAGTTCAGTAACACTAAAATCCCCATTTATGGATAAAGAAAAAGAGGAACCCAGAGGCTAAATAACTTGCCCATGGCCTCATAAATAGTAAATGGCAAAGCCAGAATTCCAACTTGGGGAGTCTGGTTCCAGAGCCCACTGTCACGCATTGCCCTCAACATTGATTTGGAGAAATACGACCAGTACTGGAGCCACAGGAGGTAGGCTAAGTTCTTTCACCTCACCTACATCACTGTCATTTCTTCATCCATAAATGGGGACACATTACTTGCCCAAGCTCTCAACAGAGCTGATGAGATCCCCTGTGCTCTCAACCTTCCAGCAAAGGAAGGGGAAATAAGTTGGGCTTTGACACCAGAAATGGATGAGAGTGTTCCCCAGGCACAGCCTGGACAGCCCAAGCATGTGGGATCATTCATGACAGACAGCCTTCCAGCTCTTCAAATCAAATTTCTGTCATTTGTCAAACTGGAGCTTTATATGAAGTACGGAAGGCAGATCAGACTCAATGGTCCCCATCTGACAGATATGAAAACAGGCCCTGTGCTGACATGATGCAGTGGCTTAGAAGTCCTGATCCTGGGTCCACCCCAACCCTGAGCCTGGGCTTCTTCCAGGGAATACACATAGGCCTCCGTTTCTATGGAGCAGGAGAGCACCAGCTGGGAAAGGACCTGGACATCCATGATCCTCCTTCCTTTGGCACCTTTATCTGCCCTTTCTGGTGGGGAACCAAGGTGCTGAAGCAGACTGAACATCCCCTGTCCTTCCCTTTCCTTCCCCAGCCACCTGCACAATGTAATGGTCCATCTGCAGCAGGAAAACAAGAAACTAAAGACTGAGATAGAGGAGAAGAAGCTGAAAACTGGGCACCCAAGGCTGTACACCAAAGCCCTAGGCCCCAGCAAGACAGAGCCCATACAGAAGGGGAAAGTGTGTGCCACCTTGGGCTGGAGGGGGACAGCTCAGGACATGAGCCAAAGAATGGACATCACCAAGTTTGTCGGGATACCCCACTGCTCAGGTAAGTCTGCCATCTGTCTTTTGCTACTTATATGATATCTGTTTTCTTGGTTTAAAAAAAAAAAAAAAAAGCAACAGCCTGATACTATTTTTCAAGAAGAGATCACTGCATTGGGAATTCAAAGTGGGAGCTGGGGGACATATCTTTTGCTTAGCTACTCTGGACCAGAGATCACTATTACACTGATCCCCTGTACAGCCTGGATCTATAGCTACCTTTTCTGTCACCTATAGATTCCATGTTACCCCAGAAGGAAGAAGCCACCCCACAACTGAGCTGCCCGGCCATGAGGCCAGTCCTTGAGGAATCATCTCAATTTCTCCTCAAATCAAGACTATCATTTCCTCATTGTTCTCTCAGGTTCCTCATATTGCTAGAAATCAGCACCCTGCCTTAAGCATCATTTCCACGCACATTTTTCAGAGGACAGTGATTTTCTGCCCCTCTCTCTTGACCTGGATCAGCTCTTACATGAACACATCAAGGTCCCAGCCTATTTTGCAAGATGCTAACATTTTATTGAGTTTTGTCCACTTTTTGCAGTGGAGTGAGCATTGGAACCATACTATTTCTGGGCCCAAACTCCAAAATAAAGACATGAGCATAGCAATCTCAGTAAGCTCTTGGTGTCTTGCAGACATCTCTGCGTCCTCCAGTCCCCACCAATATGTTCATCCCTGTTTTCTCTGGATTCTAAAAAATATAGTCTCTTTCATATATACAGGGAAGCTATAATTCCCAAAGGAAGCTTCTGGATTATCTGCATTCATTTTCGAACCAAGAGAGAACTAGCTCCCCCTTTATTTTTTCTGTCTGGAATTTAAGGGAAAAAAAGTCTTAAAAATCTCAAAAAGGAAAGTAATCCTGAAACCCAAAAGAAAAGACGAGAAATGAGTGATGCATTTTCCAAACGGAGGAGGGAGATAGCCATCTGCTTTCTCCCTGGCCCGCCATATTGCATTTCTCCTTTTAACAATTTTATTTTTCTCCCCAGCCAGCTCAATACAAGTAAAATTCCATTATAACAAACTCCAAGGACAGCTAAACTATTTTATTGTGGTAGGATTTTGTTAAACTGAATACATGTCTGGAATTTATATTCCTAGTGTGTAGGAAATTGAGAGAACTAGCTACTAAGGTAAAGTAAGAGAAAGAAATAAAGGAGTTTGTACCTCAGGGTAGGGGGCAGGAGAAGTGAAGAAACCCACTAGTTGGTAAGGATTCTTACATATTCTTGCCTTCCTCCTCAGCCAGACAAAAGCCAAGACATGTTATGTAGCATGTCCCTGCCAGTACTTGGCAAGGGCCAATACTGGAAGTACAGGGTGAGGCAGGAGTGACAAGCACGTCTGGTAGTCTCTGCTGTGACAGTTGTTGTCTGCTTGTTTATGTTTATTTTTGACTATGTACCCCCATTGGGTTTAGAGTAAGGATATGTTTTCCAGAGTAAACAAAGAGTGAAGAATCTGGTCCTAATGAAATGATTCCCCATTTCTAGCCTGTGGCCCATTTATTCAAACAAAATGTCAATGTCATTAAAATCCCAAGTGCTATCTACTTAAAAAGATACTTTGTCTCTATATTTATGAAAAGGTGCCATATATGTTGGCCAAAGACAATAATAACTGGATACTTTGAATGTTGTCCATTTTTTTCAAAGTTATCTTTCACTTCCTGTGGAATAATTACACCAGAGCATGGAATGTAGTGAGTTATGGGGAGCGAAGGAGCAGCAGAGCCAGAAAAACACAGATATATCACCCAGCCATCTGGCCTTGTGAGCCCAACCAGGGGGGAGATCTGATGGGGTAGAGGGGTTGAATTTAGGGAAATGTAGCTTCTCTAAAGATAAGGCAAAGAGCAGGAAACCAGAGGGTTGCCTAACTACGAATCTTTAAGAAGAAACCAAAGGGGTTTCTTAAAGGTGGTTTGAATTGCTGATCATAGAAATGGTCTCTGTATGATGTGTAGTAGCAGATTCGTGTCATCATACATTTCCCAAACCCATGGACTATATAATACCTAGAGCGAACCGTCATGTAAACTATGGGTTCTGTGGGATAACATGCCAAGGTAGGTTCATCGATTGTAACAAATGAACCACTCTGGTAGGGGATGTTGATAGTGGGGAGGCTGTGCTTGTGTGGGGGCAAGGGGTCTCTGTACTTCCTGCTCAGTTTTACTGCACACCTAAAACTTCTCTAGAAAGTAACCAAAAAAAGGAAAGAAAGTGTTATGAAACTAGGACTTACTTTAGCCAAGGGGATTGTGAATAAAGTGCTTCAGCCACCCAGTGGGAGGATGTCACTCGGATTCCGATACCTGGGGCCCACAGAATCCTTTGCAGCAGCTCCGCTCCTACTCACCTGGAGTGTAATTTCCTCCCTTGAACCAAAACACCCAGAGCAAACACCAGCCACTGCAACCTTCTCTACAACCACCGTGTTGCCCCATTAGCACTTGGCTTTTGAGCCTTCCCTACGCAGCCCAGCTGAGGAGGAGGTTTCCTGCCATAGACAGGGCCTGGCAAGCCAAGCTCTGGAATGAGCTAGAATGTGCCCCCATCTCAGCCTGAGACCCTCAACTACAGACATCTTTAATGTGTTCAAAGTACCATTACCATCAACCAGACACGATAAATGCACGTGACTAAGAGCAACGGGGCGCCCACCCTAATCATGTCCACTTCAGCAGCCTCACTGTTCACTCACACCAGGAAGCCCGAAAGCCATTCTCCAGAACCCACTTCAGGGCTGTTACCACAGGCCTACTTTTGTATCTCGGTGGGGGGATCGGTTTTTATCTGAGGAAGAAATAAGAATCAAGAGTATTAGAGCTGGAAGGAAGGATTAAGGATTTAAGGTGGATCTGAATGGAAAAGGTCCATAATTTAAAGAGCACATTAGAGACAGGTCCTGACAGACCCTTGTGTGGAAGTCCCAACACCAAAACCGATCTGGGAAGTGCTGCTGAGGGCTGGGAGCCTCCCCACACAGCCCGAGGCATCTGTACTGTGAGGTGTCCTTGCCAGGTGTTCCTGTTTTCAAATGAGAAGGCTGACCCCTGGTTTTCATAACCTCTGGCTTCATTTTCGTGATCCAGAAAACTTGAAGGTAAGTGCGTGACCAAGGTCACAGCCTGTGTTAGTAACAGAGCCATATTCACTGGAAGCTCAATTTTTGCCCCATTCGGTTGCATCCCTAGCCCAAGGCTGTACATAAATCACATGCCCAGCTTACTTCTTTCCACAGAGCAGGTCGACACCTTCTGCTAGCCTGTCAACCTGGTGTCAAGACTAGAAGCCTTCCCAGATGAGCCTCCGGATGCCCTCTCTTCACTCCAGAGCCCTGAAAAGGCAGTTTCTACCTGAATTCCCAATAAAGGCAGTTAGAGGTAAAGAGAACGCAAGTAGAAGTGGTAGCTGGTGTTGGCTGGCAAAGCCAGGCTTCCAAACTCCTCCATAAAACTGACTTAAATTTTAAAACCACATCCGAGGAAAAAAGTGAGAAAGGGAATAGAAGTGATGGTGGCCTAAGCCAAGAGGCTGGGGCTGAGGGCTGCTGGCTGGGGTGAAGGTGCTTCGGAGCCCCAGGCCAGGCCACCCGTGACTCAGCCCCAGCACAGAACCCTGCAACCAGCACACCTGGCAGGAGCCCCACCTGAGGGTCAGAGTAAGGGCCATGTGTGATGCAAAGGGCCACATACCCACAAAGCCATCTCAGCAGATACAGGCTGCTTAACAAGAGCAAAGACTAGGGATTCCTGTGCAAGGATCTTTTTTTTTTAAGATTTATTTATTTATTTATTTATTTATTTATTTATTTATTTATTTAATTTATTTATTTATTTATGATAGACATAGAAAGAGAGGCAGAGATACAGGAGGAGGGAGAAGCAGGCTCCATGCCGGGAGCCTGACGCGGGACTCGATCCCGGGACTCCAGGATCGCGCCCTGGGTCAAAGGCAGGCGCCAAACCACTGAGCCACCCAGGGATCCCCCAAGGATCATTTTTTATGTGAAAATCAGCGAGCAGTATTTTATACTGTTTATGTGCCAACGCACATGTCAAGTGGAAACTTCTGCTATTCTGAGCAGTAGAGCACCCAACCCACCCCTGGGGAATGGCAGAGGGTGCATGGGTGCTCACTTCCCTGCGACTTGGCCATTGCCAGCCTCCCCCACCCACCAGCCTTGGAACAGCAAAGCACCCTAGGAGTTTGGCCTGCCCAGTGCCCCAGGCCATCATCCTTCCGTCAGCTGTCCCACCCACCAGCCCCCCTCGGAGAGCCACTACCTGGAGAATAGAAATAAGGAGAGCTGAGGTTTTAGATCATCCCAAAGAAAGTCGGAGTCCTGCCCATCTTGTTGTTTATTATGTGATTTAGGGCAGTGAGGGAAAAAGGAACAGTCTGAAATGCAATAACATTTTACAAACAATAAATTTATTTCCAAATCCTGAATTATAACCAAATTACAATTCCCTCTAGATCTATTTTGCTGCTTTACACAGAATTTAAAAAACCATAGTCACAGCCAAGTCATTTGTACACCAAGCGTCCAAGGAATGGTTTATTTGGATACAATGGGTCCGGCCCCCTCCTGCTGCCCCGGCAGCTCAGCTGCTCTGCAGCCCAGGTGGGCACTAAGGAACTCCTCCTCCCTCCGCGGCAGAGCTGGCCCCTGCAGGGGCTTCCCCCAGGGGCCAGGATGTACACGGATGAAAGCACACAGATGAAAGGGTTTTGTGCAGGCCCGGGGCGCTCTAGCCACAAGGCTCAGGACTTTCTCTGCAGGAAAAGCCTCAGCTCAGAGCCCAAAGCGGGCTGGTGTGCGGCGAGGCGTCATGGGTTCCCCTTGCTCCTTCCGGCCTGGAGTGTAGATCTTTGTAGACCTGGAGACACGGAAAGAGGGATGAGGAATCATGCTGCTGCTCGCTCCAACCAGGATGCACAGTAAGATAAGGAGCCCGAGGCCCTGAGGCTTCTAACTGGTGTGGGAGCAGGCTTCGGGCCTGAAGGGTCTTCTCCAGCACATTTCCACCCCCGCTGCCTTCCTCATTTGTGATGGGGAACAGAATAAAATATTACCTCATTCTAATATCCAGCAAGGACTGCTGGAAGGTAGATTTTTTAACAATTCCTTCCATACCTCCTAGGTGAGCTACAGAGGTAGCCTTCCAGCCACCTCCCCAGGCTGCCACTCCATCTATGTAATAAAGAATCTAGCTGACCTTTGTCTAGAGGTCCTGAGAGGTAATCTCTATACCCCTGGGACTTCCCAAGGGACTAAATGTCTCTGTTACTCATGGTGGGCCCTCAGACCACATCTGATCATTTCTCCTAATGAGATGATCCAGGATGAGGGCTATACTCTGAGCCCTATGATATCAGCTCACCCTCTGTGGAAAGGAGGAGGCTGGAGACCGGGTCAATCACATGGATGCTTACCCAACCATTCATGCCCATGAATGAAACCCCAACAAAATTCTGGACACGGACACTTCCCTGGTTGGCAATGCCCTGTTCATACATCACACATCAGTATGCCAGGAGACTAATGTGGCCCTGAGGACAATGGAAGCTTCACATCTGGGACTGTCCCAGACCTCTATCTCTGCATCTCTTCCTTGGACTGGTTCTGATTTGTATCCTTTTGCTATAATAAAACTATAATCGTAAATATAGTTCCTTCCCGAGTTCTGTGAGTTATTATAGCAAAATATCGAATGTAGGGGAGTCTATTATGGGGATCCCCAAACTTGTAGCAAATTGGTCAGAAGTGAGAGTGACCTTTGACACCCCCCCCACACACACACTTTGAGCTGGTGTCTGAAGTGCACACAGTCTTGTGGAGAACCGTGCCCTTCACCTGAAGGTGGCTCTAACTCAGAACTCCAGCAGACACACACAAGTCCAAGGCTCCAAGGCTCCACCATGAGTTCCAAGTCCTCGTTTGTCAGGAAAGCTGTAACTTCTCCGGCCCACCACAGGCCTCAGTACATGACAATGACCAAGAGTTGCAGATGTATCACCAGCCTTGAGAGTGTGTCTGGAACTTCTCCCAAGCCTCCATGTGGGACCAGTCAACTTCCATCACCAATTCGGCCCTACAGACTCTACTTCTCTTGGGTCACGACTCTGCATCGGGGCCTGCTCGGGCTATCGGGCTGGTTCCCAGAGCCTCCCATGGACAGGCTCCATCCCAGCCAGGGTCCTGAGGCTGAAGCTCACCTGACACTGCCCAGGGGGCTGCGCTTTTCCTGCTCCTGCCGTCGGGCTCGCAGCTGCTCTTCAGCAAGTGCCATCTCCTCCTCCATGGCAGAAGCTTCCTCTTTGGCCCGTCGGCGGTTCTCCTAGAAAAGAGATAGAGGTACTGGGGCCACTGGAGACTGGCCAATGAGGAGGCCTTGTCCGCACCCATGCCCCTGCCGTAAGCTGGGTGACGTGTTCACTGTGCCAGCTCCCAGAGCCAGGGCCACGTGGCTCCCTGCCCCTAAACCAAGGCTGCCTTTTCTTTTGAGGCTGAAGCCTATTTTCCTCATTGATTCAAGACAGACACTGCATGATTCAGTCCTAACCCTGTGGTCCCAGCACTCCACTCAATTCAGTGAGTACTTTCACTCTCTTACCAAGTTCACCATGATGCCGGGAAGGACAGGAAATTAGGAAGACATTACCACCTAGCTGGGAGGAACAGGGAAGATGGGTGTGGGCCCAGTGTGGAAAGTATGGACAAGAGGAGAAGCAAAAGCCCAGCAACATTCTGCAACCCTAAATAGCTCTGGGCATCCACGGACAGTCAGACCGTGAGGAGATGGAGTAGCAGCTAGAGAACTCCTACTGGAGGGATCGCAGAATCTCAGAATCCTCCCAAGTGGGACCACCAGACCTGACATGCTTCCTAAGAGGATCTAAAAGGAAGTTCACAATACCACATGCATTTATGCATCTTTGCCCAAAACAGCTAAATCTGAATCCTATCAGGCGTTTAATTACTGGTTTAGAGAAATAGCACAGGGGAGAGGCACAAGTTAAAAACCATCATGAAAAAGCAACTGGTCAAATACAGAAGATGAAGCATTCTACAAGTGACCTGGTTTCTCCAATTAATCAATGCTGTTATAAAAAATGGAGGCAGGGCATGTTCTAGAATAAAACACTTACCGCCTATAACTAATTATAATGTTTAGATCCTAATCCAAGCAAATCATAAAAAATTATCTTTGGGATGAAAGAAGAAATATGAATAAGCACTAGAAACTCAGATAACATTAAGAATTAAATATGTTAAGTGATAATGGCATAACGGTTACATTTTAAAAACAAATTAAGTTCTCTTAGAGATGCTTACTCAAGTATTTATTGGTGAAATAACATGTCTGAAATATGCTTTAAAATCTTTCCAGGAAAAAAAATGAGTGTGTGGAGGGGTTGGAATAAGCCCAACAAGACTAACCAAATGTTGATTATTATGGAGATTAGGTGATGAATTCATGATGGCTTCCTGTACAGTTTTTTACACTTTTATGAATATTTGGACTTTTCAATGAGGCTTTTTTTTTTTTTTTTAAAGGCCTGTGTGGCTAGTTGGTTGAGCATCTGACTCTCGATTTCAGCTCATGATCTCAGGCTTGTGGGGTCAAGTCCCACACTGGGCTCCATGCTCAGTGTGAAGCCTGCTTGAAATTACTCTAATTATTTACTCTAAATAAGTAAATAAAATCTTTAGAAAAAAAAAAAAAACACGAACTCTCAGCAGGCCAAGCAATTGGAGTAGTTGGGAGAACTCTAACAGACCAATCTGGCTCGATCACAGCTTTTGTATTTGAGAGAGAAGTAAGGAGGGTAGGAGTCAGATGAGAACATGTCTTCAATACCAGGTTGAAGGGAAAATGGCTCCCACAGGAAGCAGAACCTTCATGGAAAGTGGAGGATCCTTACCTGGCGAGACTTTCCTGCCTGTTTTACACTGTAGAACATGGGGCCCAGCTCTGCTAGCCACTCTCCATCCACTGCGGTCACACACTGCATGTATTCCTGCAGGCAGAAGGGTCACAAAGTGGTGGTCACAGAGGGGCCATGCCTTGGGCCGTCCTTCCCATAGCAGTTCCACAATTAGGACCTATGTAAGAAGGATCTGACCCCCAGCCCTTTGAAAAAGGCAAACACAAGCCCCAGACACTGGAATTCTAATCCTTTCTCCCACTCAAATTCCTCCACACTTAAAAACATGCCCCTAGTATCCAAGAGAAAAGGCCTAGCCCCTCAGAAAGCCCTTCTAATGACACCAAGAGGGGTTGCTTATCCCAGGCAGGAAGTAGGAAACAATCCTGCTGGCACAGCCACGGCTACTATCATCTAAAGGTTAACTCTGTATAAGCTTCCCCCAAACCCAAATGAAAACCAATCTATCAATTCCCCTCAAAGCAACACATGCAGCCTCATCTCCCAAGCTTAAAACTCATACTGGAAGGCAACAAAGGGTTCCAAAGTCCTGGCCCAGCCAGGGACGCCTACATCACACAACTGTGTCAGAAAAGACTCACCTTGGTGGTCATGACCAGCTCATGATATACTATGTAGTCTGGGGTGTAGCCCATTCCAAAGAGTGAGCTGGTGGGGTGCAAGTGGCAGGGCATCCCTGTCCGGATATTCACATATTCCCCAATTCCCTAGGGAAGAGACAGAACAGGTAGCCACACCAAGAAAATGCTGCTCATCTGGGCAGCCACTCCCCTTGTTGACACAGACCTCGGTGGGGAACCCAGATCTGCAGGACTGTGCAATGAGAAAGAACCTTGTCCTCGTACAGTTATCAGGCTCCTCTGGCTCACCTTGAGCTTGGCTGCCTGGTGGAAATAGGCAGCACAGATACACTTCCTGACGATGTCCCAGTCCGTGCCGCACGAGGCCAGGCTCATCCGCTGCTGCACCATGATGTCCTTGAGCTGAGCTCGCACCTCCCGGACCTAGAGCAGGACACAGGGCAGAAAAGGATGGAGCCCTCCTCCTCCTCCCTACCACCCCCTCACCCCAATATCCTGCTTATCTGGGCTCTTGCCCCCACCTTCCGCATGGCCTTGGCATGGATGAAATGATCGTTACACCAGATGGTGGAGTAATTATTATTTTTCCACTGCAGGTAGACGTTCAGGTAGGTCAAATGATCACTCTCGGGGACAGCAAACTTCTCCCGGATTTGATCACTTTCCTCTTCTCGGCCCTGGGAAGGAAAAAGGACCTTTACTCTCTGCACAGGGAGTCCAGGCCCACCGAGAAGACCCTGGAGGCTCTCCCACTGTCAGCTATCTGCACATACGACTTCAAACATGTTGATATGTGGCCCTGACAATACAGGGAAAATAATACAGCCTATAATGAAGTATTTACTCTAAAACAGGAGAGCTCAGGCACAACATACTAGAAGATAAAAAAAGATAAAATTTTCCAATCGGTCTCTGAGAACCACTGATCTAGCCCATGCTTTCCCTTACCCCAACCTGCTCAACAGAAATCAGCATTATTCTCTGGAAACATGGACTCTTGTCCCTCTATCCTATTTTAAAGAAAGGTACTAGTCCCCTCTAATCCTGCCTCAGGCCCATAAACTGCCCTGTGGCTTCTGGGAAGATAGAAGCACAGGACACCCCGTCCCCACCTTGGGCCTGTAGAAGATGGCTGGCACGGACAGCATGGAAACAATGAGCAGGATCTCAGAGCTGCAGCCCATGTCACAGGACACGATAAGCATCTTGGACAGGGCTGGGTCCAGTGGGAACTCCACCATCAGCCGCCCAGTCGAGGTCAGACCACCTGGGAGAGGAGCCAGTTGAAATGCTGAGTGGACACAGTGAAGTCAAGAAAAAGAAAACCCCATCACCAGAGGCCCAGAGGCCCTGAGGCCCTGCCCGGCTCCCAGGGCCTCAGCACCTGTGTTGTCCAGGGCCCCGAGGATCCAGAGCTGATACATGGAGTTGAGCATGTTATCCTCAGGGGGCGGGTCCATGAAGTGGAACTGCAGCAGGTCCTGCACGCCCAGGGACTTGAGCAGCAGCACCACATTGGCCAGGTTGGTTCTCTGGATCTCAGGCACTGTGGTAGTCAGGAGCTCGTTCTTGTAGGCACTCTGGGTGTAGAGCCTGCCAGGAAGAAGAACCCTGAATTTCCACCTATTCAAAATTCAGTCCTGCCAGTTCATTCACCCTTCTGCTGGAATCTCCTACACATTTGTTTCATTTCTGGAACCAATGAGCCTGCGGCTAGAATTATGGCTTGGTTTTGTTTTCTATTTTTCTGTGTTTTCGTGACTTCTGTAATCAATATTTCTCACAGTCAGGAGCAAAGAAAGAGAAAACTGCAGAAGTATAAAAGAACCAACAATAATTTGTTCAGATCTATCCTCTGAAGGGAAGTGTGCTGTGTTCCAGGGGACGTACGTGCAACACAGGTCTGCCTAAAACCCACTGCCCCCCAGACCTCAGAGCGCCTGGAAAGGCTACTTCTTCTGCTCAGCAGCCTATGATGAGAAGACCAAGGAGCGACAGTCCCGCCCGCCATCAGTGCCCGGCCTCAGGGACCCTAGGGCCAACTTCCCTCTGCTGGACCATCATCCAGTCCCCGCCGTCCCAGCTCCACACTCCGCAATCCCAGTACTGCCCCAGAAAGCAGGCTAGCACAGGGCTCCTACCTGAAACACTGACCTGGGCCCGTCCTGCCGGCTCGCCCCGACCTCTGGTTGGCATTGGCCTGGCTGATGGGGTAGATCTGTAGAGCATCCATGCCAATCCTGGGGTTGAAGACCTGGGAGGGGACAGTACAGAGCTGGTCATGGAGAGAAAGGGCTAAAGGGGGAGGCAGCCTTGAGACAAAAACAGACAAGCCGTGGTTGCTACACATTAGAGCATAGTGTTTTAGGAATGCAGGCAGCCACCCTTTTGAAGCCAGGAATCTTAAGAAATCTCCCCCACAAATATGAGCTCTGTGATCTCTATTGAGTTATTAAACCATCTACTTCATAGCATTATCATGAGGATTAAACTAATCAAGTGCATGGCAAAATCAGCACTCAAATGTTAGCCTCTTAAATACCACCTCCACTTCTGAGTCCATCCCTCATTTAAAGGCTGAGGACCCGGGGCCCGCCTTCCCACCTACTGAGTTGGCTTTGGGTGAAGGCCCACAGCCCTATTGCCTGTGTCTTCTTTTACCTTTAATTTGCAATATCCAGAGTCAATAACAAACATGATGCCGTCGACAGTCAGAGATGTCTCAGCAATGTTGGTGGCAACGATACACTTCCGAACGCCATCTGGAGCCTAGAGCCAGGCAGGATGTACAAGGAGGGCAGGCTGTAGGCTCTCAGATAGGAAAGACTCCACAGGGGAAAGACCACACCCACCCCTTGCCAGAAAAGTAACACCTTGTCTCTCTCATCCTCCCTTGGGAGAATCCAGAGAGACCCAAAGGTGGGGACCCAAAACAGACACTCTCGTTGTCATACCTTCTGGAAGATTTTAGCCTGGAGGTCAGATGGCAGCTGGGAGTAGATGGGCAGCACAGCCAAGGCAGGTGCATTCTCCAGTTCCTCCAGGTGTTCCACAATCTGGTCTGAGGTCACCTGAGGGCACAGAGAGAAGCCATGAGACACCAGAGCCCCTCATATGCAGGATACTACCCATTCATCACAGTCGTGACTGAGGCACGCACCTCAATGTCCTCTTGGCCAGGCATGAAGATAAGGATGTCCCCGGGGGCCCCTGAAAGGTGCACCTGTAAGGACTGCTTCACTGCGGCCTCCACGTAATCCTCCTGCGGAGTCTGCAACACCAGCCAGGGACACGGTCAGAGGCAAGTGTCAAGGGAAATGTGGGCCAGCACCCCTTTGGGACCGGTGGCCAGTCACCGGTGTGGGGCTAAAGGAGGTCAGCCCTATAGTTCAGAGCTATAGATGGGCCTGCCTGCCCACCCTGGGCCCTGCACCTCTGTTCCAATAAAACCTCCCCCCAGAGTACAGCTCTTTATCTGAGCCCTAGAGCTGCAGGTTGCCCCATCTGCCCCATGGTACCCACAAAACTTTTCCCAGCTTTCCTTCCAGCTGGCTTCTCATCAGAGATCAGGACTGATTCAAAGAAGGAGGCCTCAGTACCTTGCTGAAGAGAATGTCCACAGGGAAGGTACGACCAGGGATGTGGAAGATGGGAACATTCCCAAAAAAGGCAGCAAATTTCTCTGCATCCATAGTGGCTGACGTGACAATGAGCTTCAGGTCTGAGCGCCGAGCCACCACCTAAGGGAAGAGGTCAGTCCAAGGCTTCTCCATAGATTTGGAACCCTTGGCGGCCACCCCCCAATCTCATCAGTACTCCCCACTGAAGCAGAGGCCGAAGCTGACAGACTGGCACATTAGATCCTTAAGAATCCTGAAGCCTCACCTACCAAGTTGGGATGAGCACTGGGTGTTATACTGTATGTTGGCAAATTGAACTTCAACAAAATAAAAAAATTTAAAGACAAAAAAACAAAAACAAAAACCAATTGAACGTTAAAAAAAAATTATATATATATATAGAAGAACCCAGACTGAAGCTTAATTACTAGCTCCAAATCATGCCCCTACTGTGAATACACTGTGAATAAACAAATACATATGTCGACTTTCCAAAAAAAAAAAAAGAATCCCGAAGCCTGAAGCCAGGGAGCCACAGCCAAGAGACCACGAGCAAGAAGAAAGCAAACTACACCACCAGGCCTGGACCTGGCAAGCTGGAAGCCTCCAGGCACACTCCAGCCTGTTGGAGACCCCCTCGGCTTCCCCAGCCTGGAACCCAGCCCACCTAGACCACCTCAGTCACTAAACAGCAACAGAGCACCAGTCAAAGCCCCGCGGGCACAGATGGACCGTACCCCGGCCCTCACCTCCCGGAGCAGCCCAAAGAGCACATCAGTGTTGAGGGAGCGCTCGTGGGCCTCATCCATGATGACGGCACTGTAGTGATCCAGGTCTGCTTCCCGGAGGGACTCCCGGAGCAAGATCCCATCAGTCATGTATTTGATCAAGGTGTTTTCTGAAGTGCAGTCTTCGAAGCGGATCGCATAACCGACCTGAAGGTCAGAGAGAAATGGCTCAGCAGCCCCGAACCCAGCTCACTGCTACCACGCCCCATTCCGGGCCTTAGCAGACCACCTCAGATGGATGGAAGCCATGGGCTCAGCCCTCATGGCCACTCACCTCCTCACCAAGGTTTCCGCCCATCTCTTCACTGACTCTCTTGGCCACAGACATGGCAGCCACACGCCGAGGCTGGGTGCACCCGATCATCCCATAGTCTGTGTAACCATCTTCATGCAAGTACTGCGTCAGCTGAGTGGTCTTCCCACTTCCTGTCTCTCCAACTACGATCACAATGCTGTTATCTCTACAAAGGAGAGAAGGTGAAGCGCAAATTGGGCTGAGTGAGTCACCTGGGAGCCTCTGGGAAGATGGGGCCACTTCATACGCCCACATCCGGCTCTCTGAGGAGCACACCTGCTTAGAAAGGTGGATTTCCCTGGGAAAACAGCCCAGAACTGAGACATCTCCTACAAAGTCTAGAAGATGGTGGGGGTTAAACAAGTGAACTAGAATAAAGCAAGGCTGCTTTGCCTGCTTCATGCAAAGTAGCCCAGGGTACCCGTATCAGATAAGAAATTTTTTTTTTCCTTTCTCCATCACATGCAACCCATATTAGTTAAGAAAAAATTCTTTGCTTTCTCGATCAGATGCAATGTCCCAAAGAAAAAGAGCTACTGAGTAAACACAAGGGACAAAGGGGACACCGATTCAATAGTGGAATTCCCAGGCCCTGGGAAGGAATTACCTGATAATAGTGAGTAGTTCTTGCTGCACAGCAAAGATGGGCAGGTACTGTCTCTGCTCCAGAATTGACTTCTTTTTGGCAAATTCACTGCTGGCTTCACTCTTTTTCTTCATGTGATCTGCAAACTTCTGCTCTGTCCTGAGAACACACAGCAGCCTAAGTAAGCACCATGCACAATTTCCCACATTGCTCTTCCCACACCCAAGAATAAGAACTACAGGGCACCCCGGGTGGCTCAGCAGCTCAGAGGTTTAGCGCCACCTTCAGCCCAGGGCATGATCCTGGAGACCCGGGATCAAGTCCCACATCGGGCTCCCTGCATGGGGCCTGCTTCTCCCTCTGCCTGTGTCTCTCTGCCTCTCTCTCTATGTCTCTCATGAATAAATAAATAAAATCTTAAAAAAAAAAAATGAATGAGAACTACCTCAATAAGATGCAAGAAATCTTTGAGACATCGGAGCAGCCAGGTAATCTGAGATGCTCATCTCCTCTGGCCTAAGGGACCAGAAATCCTGTCGAAGAATCCATCATCCACAGCCAAGTATGACTCAGAGAAGTTCAGATTAGGAAATGGGCCAATTCTCGGCCCTAAAGAGCTCGACCAGAGAGGAGCTGAAATCACCAGGTCATTATCTTGTACAGAACACCACTGAGCAATTTCAGCACAAAGTGTGAAGGGCTAAAAGGAGCCGTTGAGGCTGCAGAGTCCTGACCAGGCTCAGACCTCTACTCTTTCCTCCTGGTAGGAGGGCAGAGTCTGTATAGCTTCATTTTCAAAGGATTGTGAGAACAAACCTTCCCACTGAGTACTGACCAACAGCCTCTACTGCAAGGACATGAACACACACCTACACTCAAAAGTACCATGTAATTTCCCCAAGCCCACAGAGCAAAGAGAGAGCGGTTCACTGCAGCCAAGGTCCACACCACTGCCACCCACCTCTCCCCCAAGAGACCCGCCCCCTGTCAGACCTACCCCACCCTCTGCCAAGTGTCCTACTTCTAATTTTACCATCACTCCTGGTTAGCTAATGATCAATGCCTAATGGGGTAAGTTAACTATAAGCTAACAAGGGCTAATCAGTGGTACCAACTTCTCATGGGGGTCACTACTCACAGGGTACAGAGGATTATTCACTCAGTTGCCGGTTCACTGAGACTTTGGAATGTTCAAAGATGAGACTCACAAGGGACATTTGAGTCCAGTCAGCTACCCAATGTGGGAACCCCAATAAGCAGCTCTCTACCATCTGCTTACATACCTCAATGAACAGGGAAGATCTGTTTTCAAACCACTGTTAAAAGAAGCCATTCCTTTAAACTAAAAGCTAAGGGGGCAAAGGCCACCTCCCAATGCTGAACCTCTGAAACGCACTCCAGCAGCGTGGCTAAGATACTGGATCCCAAAGCTACGATGCCTGGGTCTCATCATCATCACTCCATTTATTACCTGGGTGACTGCAAACAAATTACGTCACCTCCCTGGCCTCATCCTCCACACACGGAAAACAGGAAAGAGAGCACCTGTCCCGCTGGGACTGTCGGGAGACTTCAGGGGGAAGCATCTGTGAGGCGTTTAATGCCAGCAGGCAGGGGTCAGTCCTGTGGCAGTGGCAGTGGTGGTGGGAGGAGTAGTATCCAAGAAAAGCTGATGGTGGGAGGAGAGAAAGACCAGGAGGAAGAGACCAGAAGGGACCAGAAAACCCAAAGCGACATGATTTTCCTAGTCACGAGCCAAAAGTCCTATCAGTCCCCAGCAAGTGTCCTGGAGGCCCCCAGTCTTTGGAGCCAGCCCACTGCTGACCAAGATCCTACCTATAGTCCACTTTACCGTCTTCTGTCAGGGCTTTATCTGGCTCTTCCTCTTTCTTGACACCCATTATATCTCCCAGTTTGGTTCCAGCCAGCTCCCAGTGTTTGTGTTGAGCCTGAAAAAAAATAACGAAAAGTTAAGGCGGCTCCATCGTGTAACACGACTATGGTCAATGGAAAATCAATCCCGCTTGACAAGGTGCTTCATCGAGCAGGTGGCAAATTCCCACAAGGCAGCAGTGGCACTGAGCCTGCTCCCCATCCTCCATCTCAAGCTCCCCAAGCATTAGGCCTTGCGGTTGTCTCCACTAAGGCCCTGGCGGAGGTACACCACGCCCTCCTCCAACAGCTGTAAGTGTCCTCTCACTTCCAACAGGAACCCTACCTGTGAGATCTAATATAATTCCTAAAAACAAAGACAAAAAAAAAAAAAAAATAAAGAGCGGGGGGAAGAGAGAGAGACTCCTCAGCCCCAAATGACAAGAAACCAACCTTTTTGCGTTCCTTCTGCTCCCTATGCTTCCGCACGGTTTGGCTGCCTTTTCGAGCAATAATGGCCAGGTCAGAAGTGGCATCCTTGACTGGAATCACAGGCTCTGGCTGCAGGAGGTTGAGGAAAAAGAGAAAATCCCTTCTAATCATTATGGGTTTTTTTTTTAATTTTTATTTATTTATGATAGTCACAGAGAGAGAGAGAGAGAGAGAGGCAGAGACACAGGCAGAGGGAGAAGCAGGCTCCGTGCACCGGGAGCCCAACGTGGGATTCGATCCCGGGTCTCTAGGATCGCGCCCTGGGCCAAACGCAGGCGCCAAACCGCTGCGCCACCAGGGATCCCCCTTCTAATCATTAAACGCCACAGGAAGGTCCACTTCACAGCAGCCCCAGTAAACGGAACCGACTGCTATCCTATCAGCCCGGCAGCCTTTTTTCTCCTCTCGTTCTTCTTTTCTCACCTCAGTTCCGCCTGAGCTTTCTCTCTCAGGCCACAGGAGCCTCACCTGCTTGGTGAAGACGATGCGCCCATCCAGAAAGGGAGGAACCAGGTTATGCACCATCAGATGCACCTTGGCTGCGCTGTCCTCCTCAAAGTCCTCGTCCACCTCGAGCCGATGGACCACGCCGCTGGTGAGCATGCGGTTGGTCTCCCAGCGCTCGTTATCCTGTGAGGACACAACAGGAGGCCACGTTCAGACTGCCACCAAAAGGCATCCTGGAAGGTCACCAGGCAAGTCCACACATCAAGGCCTGACAGAAGGGCCATGGGGCTCTGCGGAGATGTCCCAGGCTTCTGTGCCCTGTGGCTCCTTAGAAAGAAGAGTCGCTTTCCCAGTTACCAGCATTATTTTTTCCAAGAAGCAGCCCTTTACATGAGTTAGAACCTCCACATGGACAAGTGGTGTCTCCAGCCCCACTCAGAAGCACAAAGAACACAGAGCCAGGTCCCACCCTACCAGTTCCCATCCACAGCACCCCTCGAGGAAGGACTGCACATGAAAGAAGTTATGAGTCGGGAGTTTTATCTTAAGCTACTGAAAGGTTCCATGCCCACCCCTCCTCTGCCTCTAGA
This sequence comes from Canis lupus familiaris, assembly GCF_011100685.1. Classification (NCBI taxonomy): domain Eukaryota; kingdom Metazoa; phylum Chordata; class Mammalia; order Carnivora; family Canidae; genus Canis; species Canis lupus. The sequence goes on along the minus strand of NC_049226.1, from coordinate 78,398,869 downwards.
GGGACAGCGACACCTAGTACTTCAGCGACGGGGAGGCGAGCTGTGCCGCCACCAGGTGCACGAGGCCTGCGTCTCTCCCACGTGCTCCCGACTCCAACTGAGTCAGCTCCGACTACCGTGGGCAGCCCACCTCGTTGATCTGCCTCCGCTGAGCCGAAATGCGTTTTTGCTTCTGTTTATGCAGGTGCTGCTCCCGCCTTCTCACGTAATCCTCGGAGGAGTAGGCCAGGGGATTGTGGAACTCATCGTATCCCTCATCCATCATGTACCAGTCCCGGTCGGCTTGCTGCAGCACATGGGACAAAGCAACAAGAGCAAGGGACACATGGAGTTTATGTGAAACACAAGGCCAGAGAGGAGATGTTTGGTAAGAAGTCACTGGTGTGGTGAGGCCATCCATGTGAGACAGGCTGGCAAAAGGCCACCCTGCTCCCAGATGAGCCATCTAAAGGAGAACTATGGACACTGACTATATGGCAGCCCCTCCTGACAGCACTTCTTACATGTACCACGTGGTGGCACCAGCACTTAACTAAAAAAGTTAGGTGGGCCCTGCATCCTGTGAGAAGTTTCACCATGGAGCCTGTGCCTCTGTAAAGAGATTCCAGAGCTTCAGGACTGAACAGGGCTCAGCTCCCAACACTGTCCAGTGTTAACCTCTGTTGTCAGAATCCAATTCCACTGGAGTGTCACTCATGACCCACTCACCTATAGAGTGCCACGCCACCACCCCTCATTCAATCCCTCAAAGATGTAAAGTTTTTACCCTTTGGTCATCCTCCCATTGTTGCCGTTCCTCTTCTGTGTCAAATGAAATTCCTTCTTCGCCATCCTCACGTCTTCCTGAAGGCGAACACATAGCAGGTCAGTCCAAATGACCCCAGCTTACCCCTATGGCCATCAACAGCCCTGCAAAGTTGCACAGCTCCAGAAGTGCAGCTTTGCTCAGCCTCACCAGGATAAGCCATCCTGCTTTCCTGTTTCCTCCTCCCACCCTGCCTTACCTCGGCCCCTAGACAGACGGGGCGTGGACCCCAGGTGTTTTCTGTCATCGGCCCACTCATTGTATTTGTAGGATGGGGTTGGCAGAGGTGTATCATCTGAGTACCTGCTCCTCACAGACCTGGGAAACAGTATAACCAGCATCACTTAAGCAGTCACTAAAGTGTAGACATGTTTCCCAGCTGCCATCTGCTCTCCCAGCCCAGATCCCTTTGCCCTCTACACATCCACCCTTTGTCATCACCCAGAGAAACTGAGCTGCTCTGCCCAGAACATCACCTATCCCGATCTCGACTGGACTGTCGATGGCTCCGGTCAGAATCCCGATAGGAAGGAGTTGGTGAGGGCGATTCCCACTGCGAGCGTCTTGAGAAGCCATAGCCACTGTCCTCTTCCTCCCACGTAGACCTTGAAGGGGTAGCTGCATCTGGGGCCAGAGAACACATCCACAAGGAAACATCTAACTTAACCAGGACAGGGCTGTGGAGCTATCAGCCAAAAGTCAATTCCCCAAATTTCTTTCTTTCACCACTTATAAATTTTGTATCTATTTGTAACAAGTGAGATGGTTGGACAATTTTTAAAGATACCTGGATTTTAATGGTCCAGTTTCCATGTGTTGAAAACATTTTTCTTTTTTGTTTTAATGTGTGTTTATACCATTTTAAGAAATATGCAATTTCTCTCATAGTCCTCTTGAATATAAGTAATTAATTTTAACAAATCCTCTTCCCCAGCTCCTTATTCTTTCCTGCCATTTGGAAAACTGGCCAAACAACCTGCCCAACAGCTTAGAGGAACATATCCATCTCAAAGGGTCCAGGGCCTTCCTACCTGATTGAGAACCAAGTATTCCAGAAATTCATAGTGGAATCAACAATTCTGACTCTATTCACAGCAAATCAACTACGGACGGGAGTCGCTCACCCTGCCTTTTACATACTCGACCCCTCACAAATCACAAGCAATGGCTCAGTCTACCTTTAGGTCGGTGTCTCGGGCTCTCCGGCTCATTTCTTCTGCTGCGCTCTGACCCTCCATCCCGCTCTGATCTGCTGCTGTGTCTGCTTCTGTCCCTCTCATCTGTCAAGAGCCACACACAGAGCTTAGGATATATGTGTCCCCACCTAACTTCCACCCATCTTCACCCTAGAGAAAGGACAGGCCTTCCCACTCACTCACAGGTGCAACCTGCACTGCTCTAATGCGATCCATGGGCTCCTGAAACTCACATATCCCCATTCTTTCAATGGGAAAAAATAGTTACTGGCTAGAAAGTTTCAAACTCACAGTAACAGTTATTTTCCTGCAAGAATTCAAAAAACAATAGTTATAAGTCTACAGTGAATAGCTTTTTAGTAGTTACAAGCCTATAAACTATAAAACTTAAAACAATACTGAGCAAAGCCAGCACTGGATTTTATGTCTAGCTTTGCTCCACAGCACTGTCCTTTCTCTATCACCAACACTGCTGTAAATGTTGGTTTTTTTTTTTTTTTTTTTTTTTTTTTTTTTATTTATTTATGATAGTCACACACAGAGAGAGAGAGGCAGAGACACAGGCAGAGGGAGAAGCAGGCTCCATGCACCGGGAGCCCGATGTGGGATTCGATCCCGGGTCTCCAGGATCGCGCCCTGGGCCAAAGGCAGGCGCCAAACCGCTGCGCCACCCAGGGATCCCAAATGTTGGTTTTTTTATACATGTTACCCAATATCCTCTTTACCCCCAATTTTCATAATAAAATGAGGATCACGCACTCAAGCAAAGCAGCTATTTTGCAAGTAATAGCTCTTAAACTGCCTGCTTTCCCAATCCTGACACAATCAAAACCAATAGGGCTCCCTAATTATTGGGCATTGGAAAAACTCCTGCAACAGGAAAAGAGGCTGACATGTTAATTCAAATGCTTAGCGGGCTATAGAAACTATTCTGCTCAGTTACCTCTCTCTCTCTTGCGGTCAGAGTCTCGATCCCGTGATCTCTCTTTCTTCCGATCCTTTTCTTCTTTGGACGAGGCATAGACACCATGTTCCCGCCGCTCCCGCTCTCTCTGCCGACTGCGTTCCCAAAACTCTTCACTCACACCACCAGGATGGGATGGAGTCTCTACCCGAGCAGATCGATAATGTCTGAAACAGGGAGGGCAGCTGGTAAAAGACCCTTCCTTAGGAGAAATACCTTGCCCCCAGGCCTCCGGTGGGCTGACCTGTCCTTTTCCACTTTATCTCCCTGCAGGCTTACTTATGGCAACAACCCAAAGCATTTCTAACCCCCATCCTCTATTATTTAGTCACCTTTGAATGTTCCCCAACAAACCTGAAGAAAACACCAATTCCTATCTACCTTCAATATGATAGAATCATAATAATATCATAAAGATCTACATGTCCAACAAGAAAAAAGAAATATGAGATGTTATTTTCTGGCCTCCACTCTCATTCCCTTTGGGTCAACCCATCTAAAAGCCTTTACCTGTCTTTTCGGCTATGTCGGCCAGCTTGGTCACTACCCTCCTCCTCAGCATCTCTCTGGTCATCCTTGCTCTCTTCCCAGTCTTTGTAGGAAGAAATTCTGGACTTCTTCTTATCCTCCCCTTCATCCTTCTCCTCTCGCTCCCTTCGTTTCAGGGAAGCTAACAAGTCCAGTCCCAGCAATGAAGGGCGGGGGGCAGGAGCCTTGAAGACATGCTGCTCACTGGCTGCACTTTTGGTCTTGCAAATAAGACCGCCAACCTGAGAGTCCAGATCAGTGCCTTCTAATCGATGGATCGAGGCATCCTCGCTGGTGTCCTCCATGACAGGCTCTGGGATGTCTGTGGAAGGAAGTCAACCTATTTTGTACTGGATGTAAAAGGAGAAAAGGTTTGACTCCACTGTATCCCAAGATAACTACAGTTATAAGTATATTCAGGGGGGGTGACCTCTCCATCAAGACCAGGCTTTGTTTAGCTACCTCTTGCCAAGACCTTTCCATTAAGTCAATTACAATCTCAAAAGATCCTGATCCCCACTCCTACACACATCAGAAATACACACACACACACAAAGACTCTCTCTCTCTTTCTCTCTCTCATCCACCAAATATCAGGATCCAAGAGGGTATCATCCAGGCAAAAACAGACCTCACTAAAGGGCACTTATCAGAACATGACGGCATATAGAAAAGGACTCTAGGGGGAAACACCACTAGATTTTAAGTCAGAATCCTCAATTAGAGAGCAAGCTTTTGACAATTTCTACTTCTGTGATTGTAAGCAGATAAGTTGGTATTTGGTTAGGCATAATTTCTATATTTGAAAAAATAGAAATACTTTTTCCTTTATCTATTCCATGGAAGTATCCTAAGAATCAAATACAAAAGTGTGTGAAAGCTCTCTGTAACCATAAAGTGTTACATAAAGGTAAGTGTTACATTATTTTATTTGCTGTGCTCCTATAAACTGTTGGGGCTCAACATTTTTCTTTTTTTTTTTTTTAATTTTTATTTATTTATGATAGTCACAGAGAGAGAGAGAGGCAGAGACATAGGCAGAGGGAGAAGCAGGCTCCATGCACCGGGAGCCCGACGTGGGATTCGATCCCGGGTCTCCAGGATCGCGCCCTGGGCCAAAGGCAGGCGCTAAACCGCTGCGCCACCCAGGGGGATCAATATTTTTCTACGGAGTTCTTTTGCCTGTCTCTCCCTTTAAACTACAGATAGAGCAGAGTAGTCACATTGGGGTATAAGGCTACCAACCATGTGATCCACACATGAAAGACTTTTCGGGGACCAGTTGTGTTTTGGAGAAAAGAATTACCTCACAGCAGTTGAAATCTGTTTAAAGACAATCCACGTTCACCAAAAATATTGATGAGAAACACTAGGTAATGAAATGGTGTTCCTGAAAAGTATTAAGGCGATTGTAAGATTTTCCCACACAACTTGTAACAAACTCCTCTTTACCTCCCATTACACACCAACAACTTATAAACACACGTGCCTGGATAATTCTCCTTTCAGCAAGTCAGTGAGGCAAAGGAACTGTTAAGGTGTAGGGTACCACCAGAATCCAGAATGTTTTTGCCCAGCTCTAATTAACAGGCGCCGCTCTAACAGGGAAATATCGCCAAACAGACTGGACGCATAATACGAACAAAGACACGAGGGCTGCATCTTGGAAAATGCCATCAGGTAGAAGAGGAGGGAGAGAGCTGCATATTGATGACGTCTGTGTGCAGGTGAGGAAATCTAAATAGGAAGGTAAACACATGTATGTTCTGCTCACCAGTAGTCTGAACTCGAAAATAAGTCCTATACTGTGAAAAAGAGAACCTTGTCTGTCTTGCTGTTGCTGTACCCAGTGCCTGGCAAAATTAAACATTTGATGAATAAATGGGTGAATGAATTTAAACTGATTCGTGGAGAACAGGAAGCCCCACGTTTCTAGAGACAGCAAAGGAACGTATCAACAGCCCAGGATCAAGGCATCTGAGGAGACCTAATTAGCTGCTGAGAACAAGCAGGAGTTAAGGGGCTGGGTTCTGGGGAATGATTAATGACAAAGAAGCCACAGAGAATACAACAACAACAACAAAAAAAACCCAATTCAGAACAACTAGATTTACTCATTCAACAATTTTTCCCTGACTGCCTTCTGTGAGCCAGTCGCTGTTCTGGGCAAGAGGAAAAGAACAGAACAGAGAACAAAACAGACCAAACTCCTCGCCTCTTGGAGTCGACACTGTGGTAGAGGAGATCGCCTAGTGAAGACACACTGTGACAGAGGCGAGAAGACACAGCCGCCCGGCGTGTGGCGGCGTCGGCCGGGGAGGGGGCTAATGCAGGGGGCTGAGGCAGGGTGCGGGGGAGCCCCCGGGCAGCATCCCTGCACCTCCGGCCAGGAAGCGGGATCCGACCGGATCGAGGAGGAAGGATGGGGCCAGCCGCACCGGCGCAGCATCCCTACGGTGAGAAAGGCAAGCTGGGTGACAGGGATGGGACTTCGCAAACCCGGGCTGGAACCTGAAGGAACGACCCATATCCGCCGCTTGGAGCTGCCATGATTGGCGAAGGGCAGGCCAGGAAGGAAGAAGGGGCACTCACCTCACCAAGCCCGCCTCTCAGAACCTTCCGTCCCAGATTCTGGGGCGCCGGCACCACCACCCCTCACTCAGACAGCCTCACAGACCCAAACCCAAACCGCGAACGCGGCCATCACTGTCCCATAATACCTTGCGCGGTCCCCTCTATCCATCCGAAGATACCATCGAGGAAAGACCGGAAAACGCCGGTTCCCCGCTCCAAGTGTGGGACAGAAAGCGACCAAGCGCTCAAGGCTAGAGTGTCCTCCTCTGGGACTCTGATTCGAAGACACTTCCGAGTCTCGTCACGACCAATCACAGCCTAAAAGGCGAGACAAGACGGAGGGTGAGGGCAGAAGGTCGGTCATGTTTAATAAGGGCGGAAGTGACTCCATAGCTTCCGGTCAAAGCCCGGCAAAGTGGGCAATGACTCGGATAACCCCCTGTTGATGGTCTGTTGAGGACCGCGAGTTCATCTACTGCGCCTGTGCGTTTCCTTCTTCCGCTCCCGCCTTCTTAAGCGGGGCTCTGGGAGCCGCTGGGCCGGAGCGCCTGGGTTGCGGTGCGTTAAGGCGGCTGCGTTGACGTGGGAGGAGCCGCCGACGTCCTGACTTTTTTGGACAGGAGGCCAAGGTGGCGGACGCCGCTGAAGCGGAAGAGCGAGAGGTGACCTGGACAAATGAGGTGAGTATCGTCCGCCCTAGCAGTTGGCGGCCAGGAGCAGCCCGCCCAGAGGCGTTGCTGATGTATGTATGTCTGTGTTTCTCGAAGATTTTGGAAGAAGAAAGATGCTCACTCCGATGTAATTAAGAATCACCTGCTGTCTGTTCGGTCGCAGAGATGACCGCTGATGGTGTTGGGGGATATGGACCTCCAGTTGGTTTTCCACGCACACGTAGAATGCGTGTGCAGTATTGTGTTGCACCACAACGGGGTCACGCTCTGTAGTCTGTTTTATGACTTCTTCACGGTGGGAACGTTTCGGGATCTGAGAAGTTCATTCGTAGCACGGTATTCTGTGGCTGTGTAATGACGGTAGCTTGCAGGACTGTATTAGCCTTTATTTTTCCAGTTTGTTTGTTTATTTGTTTATTTTTCCAATCCCCCTACTTTGGGCCATGCAGGTTATTTTCAGTTTTTTTTGTTTTTGTTTGTTTTGTTTTGTTTTGTTTTTTACCATCAAGAACAGTGATGTTTTCTACGTAAATCTTTTGTGGACGTGTCGAATTAGTTCTCAGAAGAAGTATCGTTGCTCAGGGTGTTTCCTTCCTAGAAAAGTTTTGCTTCTCTGCATTCCAGCGGGGACTATGAAATGCGTGTCCATTCGCACTTTGCATTACTGTTTTCATCTTTACCAGCTTAATGGCTTTGTCAAGTAATCTTCCAAGCTGCTGTTCTTTGGTTACCAGTAAAGTGTAACTTTCCAAATACTTTTGTCCGTTTGTATGTCTTTTGTGAAGTCTCTGTTGGTATCCTTCGCTATGAGCATTTTCTTAGGGGTGGCATCAGTTTTCCTGTCTTCATTCCAACATTTATCCAGTCCTCTCACCCTGGTAGACAGCTTTGCCCCCCCCCACACCTCCTCCTATAAGTAATGTACTGAAGGTGCTGTTTGAATTCTTGTAGGATAGATCCATCCTTTCCTTGACTTTCCCTTTCATCAGTAATTTGTTCTGCCACAGACATCTGATAAAGTCCCTTCTGGTGGTCAGCTTGCGTAGTTAAAGTATGACACTATGGGAACAGTTTCATTCCCTATATGAATTGTTATTCATTAATATCTTGAAATGTGACTTATCACACACACACACAAATAAAGAAATCCTCCCTTTTCATAGCATTAGGCAACTTTGGGACCAAATGTAAAATATCAAGGATCTCAATGGAGTTTCTTGTGGATGGACTCAAAAATAAAGGTCCTTGATCAAAGAGTTTCTCAGCCATAAAAATAGGAAACTATTATAGCAGAAGGAACACTGCACTAGAAATCTGGTGACTTGGATTCTAGTCCTTGTTGTAGCTAGAACCAAAACTGTAATATAAGCAAACAAGTCTAAAATGAAGGGGTTGGAGAGGTGGATGGGGGGATGGGGTAACTGGATGATGGGCATTAAGGAGGGCACATGGTGTGATGAGCACTGGGTGTTATACTATATGTTAGCAAATTGAATATAAACTTTAAAAAGGATTAAAAATCAAAGAATAAATATTCAATTAAAGTTTAAAAAGAAAGTTATAAAATGAGGGCATTGGATTAGTTCTCTCCTATCTCAGTATCTTATGACTTATTTTGTGTGTGTGGCTGTCACACCCTTAATTGATCTGTTTGCCGTGTGGTGAGGTGCATCTCGTAAGGTATACACCAACAATCTTTAAGCCAGGACTCATGATAATACTCCATCACTAAAAGACTGTTTAAAAAGTATGGTACATGCATAATGGGGAGCCTGGGGGCTCAGTCAGTTAAGCATCTGCCTTCAGCTCAGGTCATGACCCCAGGGTCCTGGGATCAAACCCCGTGTTGTGTTCCCTGCTCATCGGGGAAATCTCTTCCCTCTCCCTCTGCCCCTTCCCCTGCTCATGCTCTCTTACTCTCAAATAAATAAATGAAATGTTTTTTAAAAGATTTGTTTTTAAATAAAACTTTGACACATGCATGAAATAGTGTGTTGCTGTGGCAGTGTAAGTAGGGATATGGGAAGATCTTTACATGTTAGGTAAAAAAACTACAAAGTGCAGAAGACTGGGTAAAGTATGTGTGCTGGACATCCATCATTTGCCTCTCCAGATCCCCTCTTCCTCCTCCTCTAGACTACTCTGGAACCAGGAGACTGGGCGCCTTCTGCATGTCCCCTGCCCTCTGGTTCCAGTTTGAGTCAGCCAGTGGAGGCATTTGCAGGAGATGAGCGGGAGAGAGGAGGGGCTGCACCCCTTCACTGCAGGCTGACCTTCCGTACAATAGCCTTCTGCACCCAGCAGCCCCCACCACACACTCCTGCACACTACTCTCTCCCATGGCTCCTTCAGGCTTAGGGGTGGGAACAGTACCCTGCTCTTGCTAGCGGAGTACACCACTGCACCCTGCCTAATGAAGGTCTCTTCAAATTACCAAATTTGAGAATGTCACCTTTTTCCTGCTGGAACACTGGCAGAATAGGAGTAAAAGAGGGAAAAATCATAGAAATCCATATTTGTACTTTCCTGTAGATGCATAACAAAACTGGAAGATACAGTGCAAATGGGGCTAGTTGAGGGCAGACAGGCAAGGGCGATTTTTCACCGTCTACCTATCTTGTTTCTTTTTAAGCAGGTGGACTTGCCACCAGTTTGCACATTTAGTGTTTTCCTTTTCCTTTTTTGATACTGTGTATGAAACCACTTGTTCCTCTGGGGATAGAATGTACGTATATTACGCATTGCAAAAATTAAATTTTCTTAAAATTAGAACTCATGCGCTTAATCTGTCTTTAAATATTGCGACTATTTCAGGACTGACAGCGAGGATTAATATTTGGATTATTTCAAGATGAGCTTCCTGTTGCCCAAGCTAAATAGCAAAAAAGAAGTAGACCAAGCAATAAAAAGTACGGCAGAGAAGGTGTTGGTCCTCAGGTTTGGGAGAGATGAGGATCCTGTCTGTCTGCAGCTAGATGATATAGTAAGTGAATTTTTTCAATAAATGGTTTTTATTAAAAATCCATATATTCTTACTTCACCATCAACAGAGTGCATGGGAAAAAAAAAAAAAAAAAAAAAACAGAGTGCATGGAAGGGAGTGGCCGGGCCCAAGGATACAGCTTTTCATTAGTTGGCACACTTTCACCAGGAGTGAATCGTGTGCCTGCCCTGAGCTGAGCCCCCAAATCTGCGACTGTGCTAAGTCTGTCCGAGATGTCCTTCCCCACCAGCAGCTATCCAAGTTCAGTTTCACCAACAAGGCAGTGGAGGACCAGAAATCCTATTAATAAGCATCTGTGAACCTTATCTTGCTCGCTGCTCACAATAGTAGGATAATTACTGTTCCCACGGTAGATGGATGAATGCCAGGGAGGTCAGGTGCCTACCCACAGGACAGAACAACTTACCTGCAGAGCTGGGGTATGAACTTCGTTTTCTCTGCCTGCAGATAAGCTTTCCTAGTGTATTGCCCCCAGTGTGTGCCTGATGATAATCTCTGACTTCTAACATATTTTCCTACTCTAATGAGTAGAGAGGGGGCCTGAGACAGAATGGGTATATTCTCATCTGTTTATTAGGGACTTACTCCAGAACTAAGACTTCTTCCCACCATTTCTATTGCCACCACCCACAATGTGGATCCAGTATAAGAATCTTTATTACTATTTAATTTTTTTCAATTTTTAAGATAATAATCTTAATTACTGTGATTAAAAATGAGTATGCATTGTGTTAACCTGAGGGGGAAAGGGCCAGAGGTTTATGCCCTCAGCTGTAGAGGGGAGGGAATATCACAGAGCCGAGAGTATAGACTGAAGCCAGGTTACCAAGTTCAAGTCCTAGCTGTACTGCTTACTAGCTCTGTGACTGGAGACAGATTACCTCAGTTTCTTCATCTAAGAAATGGGGACTATAATAACCACATAGGAATGTTGTAACGATTAAATGAGTTAACACATGCAAAGCACTTAGGACGCTCAGCACATAATAACTGCCATGCAAGTCTTCACTATTTTTATTATTATTATTTATGGGGGATTGGAAAGAAAGAGATTTGAGGGAATTTTAGTGTACGGTACATACTTCTGAGTTGTTTTTGTATAAGTGAACATGGATTTTATGGGCAGCCTGGGTGGCTCAGCGGTTTAGCGCCGCCTTCAGCCCAGGGTGTGATCCTGGAGACCCGGGATCGAGTCCCACATCAGGATCCCTGCGTGGAGCCTGCTTCTCCCTCTGCCTGTGTCTCTGCCTCTCTCTCTATGTGTGTCTCTCATGAATAAATAAATAAAATCTTAAAAATAAAATAACATGGATTTTATAAATCCACAAAATACTTATAAAAACTTTTTACAACCCAAACCAGATTTTTCTTGAAAAGGGAGAAATGTATTTACACAGTTTACCCAGGGCCCTCTCACAAATCTACCAACAGAGACTCAGACTCTGAATGGTAAGGTTATACTGTGTCTAACATGAAAGTCAGGAGAGATTCTTGCCCCAGAAATTGTTTTCAAACAATATTCCAGCAAAACGTTTCACAGAAGAAACCTTAGCTGCCTCTTGTATTGTGACCTACATATCTCTCTCTATTTGCAGCTTTCTAAAACTTCTCCTGACCTGAGTAAAATGGCTGCTATATATCTGGTAGATGTGGACCAAACTCCTGTTTACACACACTATTTTGACATCAGTTATATTCCATCTACTGTGTTTTTCTTCAATGGGCAGCATATGAAAGTGGATTATGGGTAAGTTAGATTGACTTGAAGTTATTATAACAGTGGGAGTTTCTTTTACCCAAGTAGTTCCAGTAACTCACCTCCCTGCCTGGGATGGTGGCTTCATGAGCTTTATATTGGTTCTGTTTCCTCCACTGGCCTACTCATTTGTTAGGTGAAACTTTGGTGCAAAAAAGAGTATTTCTAGTAGGAATGGCCAGTGTTAACTTCCTACTAAAGGATGAAAGAACTGTGCAGTTTGCGGAGCACTAACCATCCTTCAGTGTAGAAAATACAGAACAGCTTTTTAAAAAGTTTCCAGGAATTTCATTTAAAACCAGATATGTCACTGTACTTAAACTTTTGGGACTGGTTGACTGCATTTGTAAAAGAAGTGTTCCAGGAAATGAAGACATGCTTCTTTCTGGCCAACTATCCTGTCTTCTGCCACTCAGAAAGTTTTAAAGTCATTCTTCAGACAATTCTGTCAAGAATAAGCACCGTAAAATCTATAACACTCTCCACTGCATCCAGTCAGCATCCTAATACTTAACATGTATTTTCAGTGTGTCCATAGTCCTTACTGTTTCTTACTGTGGGTGAGGTCCAATTGTCTAGATCTGTGTACATGTTTTGTTATTATCTTTTTGAAAATTAAATATTACCTGTTTTAATATTTTAAAGCTATTTATTTTCCTAGGATATAGTTGATATAGGTATTATTTTGGTGCAGTCTTTTTATTTTTATTTTTATTTTTTTTTTTTTAATTTTATTTATTTATGATAGTCACAGAGAGAGAGAGAGAGGCAGAGACACAGGCAGAGGGAGAAGCAGGCTCCATGCACCGGGAGCCTGACGTGGGATTCGATCCCGGGTCTCCAGGATCGCGCCCTGGGCCAAAGGCAGGCGCCAAACCGCTGCGCCACCCAGGGATCCCGGTGCAGTCTTTTTAAAAGGTGATTTATGACACTATTTACCACCTGAAAAATAAGTAAAATTTTGGGGGCACCTGGGTGGCTTTTTTTGGGGGGGAGGGTGGCTCTTTTGATTGAGGCATCCGACCTTTGATTTTGGCTCAGGTCATGGTCTCGGGGTTGTGGGATTGAGCCCTCTGTCAGGCTCCGTGCTCAGCACCAAATCTGGTTGACCCTTTCCCTCAGCCCCTCCCCCACTCTTGTACTCTCTTAAAAAAAAAATTAGGGCAGCCCAAGTGGCTCAGCAGTTTAGCGCCATCTTTGGCCCAGGGCATGATCCTGGAGACCCGGGATCGAGTCCTGAGTCAGGCTCCCTGCGTGGAGCTTGCTTCTCCGTCTGCCTGGTCTCTATGTCTCTGCCTCTCTCTCTCTGTGTCTCTCATGAATAAATGAATAAAATCTTTTTTTAAAAAATTAAAATTTTTAACCCAGTAATTGCATTTCCAGGAATTTCTCTGAAGGAAAATAATCATGAAAGTGGGCAAAATTGGCTGTATGAATATTCATCCCACCATTATTTAGCAAATACATAGAAAGAACATAGAAGTCCACAGAGGAATACTAGATATCAATTTCATATAATGTTGTAGATACAAGTTTAATGACTTTGAAAGAAATAGGTTATATGTTAGTTGGAAAAGCATATTACAAAATGGTTTGCATGATATAATTCCCCTGATTTTGAAAAAAGAAATGCATCTGCATATAGAGACAGACACAGATTGGAAGGACATGTACCAAAATGCAGTCTCTGACCTCACTGGTAATTTTTTTTTTTCTGAAAAATTTCTACAATTAACATACTTAAAGTTAGAAATAATAAAAAAAATTAAAAATAATATTTCATACCCACCACTCAAAAATTTAAGTGAGGGGAACTACCAAGAGGACGACCAGTTAATGGGCTTTACACGGTATAGCCAACAGCAGCAGCCACAGACTATGCCCACGCAAGCATCCAGGGAATTCTACTGGATAAGGAGCTAAGAAGTGATTAAAATAGATTGTGAAGTGGAGGCTCTTCACATGATAGGGCTCACGTGCCACCCCAGTGGCCGACAGCACTAGTGTTAGTCCTGTATCAGATGGGCCCAGTAATTGCAAACAGAGAAATCAGCATCAGGCTTTATGTCTTAAGTCTCCCCAACAAGAAGAAAGTAACAGAGCTGCGATTCATTTTGTTTATCCCGGAGGTCTGCAGTGAGTAATCACCAAAAGTTCTGAGCAGCATTGTTTTCTTCTGTGCTCTCTAGGTCTCCAGATCACACTAAGTTTGTGGGAAGTTTCAAAACCAAGCAGGACTTCATAGATTTGATTGAAGTAATCTATCGAGGAGCAATGAGGGGAAAACTTATTGTCCAAAGTCCTATTGATCCCAAGAATATTCCCAAATATGACCTTCTCTATCAAGACATTTAGCACATTCGCTACTCAAAATTGAAGAAAAAGGCACATCTTGAAGCAGTACCTGAATCTAGCTCTGCTGTTTTCCTGGAGTCCTTCCGAAGTGTGTTCAGCATCCCAGCAGAGAAGAGGTCCAACTTGGATAGAAAAAACTCCACCCCCAAGTAGAAGACCTTGCTGATGCCGTGATGAGCAGGGATGCTTAAGTGTCTACTCCTTGCAGACCTCAGAGCAGTCAAGACAGCTGTGGTCAATTTTCCCAGCATGATTTATATCGTTCTTCTCTTTATTCCCTAAGATAATAACAGAATCCTTCTAACCATTGGCTAGTACAGTTTAACTGTGTTTATTTGATACATAAGTAAAATAGAAAATCAGTTGCCATAAGAACAGAAATACTTATTTTATACCCTAGATGTACGCGCACACCCTTACCCTCACCCACTCAGATTTATCTCATACTCTCCCATCTCCAGTCCCTGGTAGCTGGGGTCTTTTGGAAAAATGATTCTCTACTGAGAGTGGGCAAATTTGTTTTATTTTGGAAGCTTTCTGGCTTAGACTTTTATAACTATCCTGGTTTGCTCATTTTACTAGTTTTTATGTTATTAAATTACCCAAGAAATAAGACCTGGAACCTTTATCATCCAGCACCCAATTTGAGCTAAACAAAAAATTAACTACCTGTCGTAAGTAGAAGCAGGTTTTTCCCAGAAGTCAGAGTTCTGCCTCTCTCTGAGGCAGAGAATTTTACTCCAAGGACTCAATACTGGAAAGAGATGTCAGAGTTGTTAGAAAGAAATATTATCTCTATGGTATTTGCCTCTTTTAATAACTTTATGAAGAATTGTTCTTCCAGCATCCCTGGCATAACCTGCCACCACTCGGGCAAGTCATTGCTTCTCTCAAAACCCCACAGAGCCTATGGATCCTGGTCTTCTAGAACAAGAGAATAGATTCAGAGCTGGAGGGCAGTGGGCCCCAGGCAGCATCCACCTGCTTGGCAGCTGCTGGTCGCAGAGCCAACAGAAGCCCAGTTCCATGCAGGCCAGCACTGTCACTGCAAGTGCATTCCCCCTTGACCAGGTGGCTTCCTTTGCAAGCCTGGTCTGCAGGAAAAGGTGACCAGAAGGAAGGCTGCTGGGGGCCTTTGTGTTCTTCACCGATGAAAGGAGAGAGCCACTCCAGGAAGAGGGCAGAACCAAACCCTTCCTCCACCACCTCTTGCTGCTCTGGTTATCCTGATTCATGGGACTACAACAGCCATCCTAGGACCGGGAGGACCAGCACTGGGATGAAAAGTCTGTGTGAGAACAACAGTAAGAACCTGGATCCCTGATGATGTAATTGAGCTACTGACTGAACTCCAGACCTGTTTTCCCCCCCAGACCCCTGTGAAAGAATAAAATACTTTCATGGCCTGTCATGTCACTGTGTGTTGGACTTTCTATCAGATCCTAAATCACACAGCATCAGACATGGGCTAAGTGCGCAGATCCCAGCAAAAACTCAGGACTGGTGTGCATAAAATTCTCCTATCTCCGCTCCCCCCGAGGTCTCTGGGGAGTGTTTCTCTGAAGTCCTGATTTGTGTTTTTGTTCCTCTCTCGGTTGCTTTCCATTCCACAAGTGCCGACTGAGTGCGTACTGAATGCCCTGCCCTGGGCTAGGTGCTCCATAAACACAGATGGTTCCTAAGCGGGAAAGGGCTTCATAGAGGACACAGTGCCTGCACCTGGGAGGACAGTAGGAGGTTTCTATGTGCATGTTAGGGGAGGGCACCAAGAGGGGAGACCGCAGAACCGCCCTGAGAGCTATGTGCAGTTCCATGTCCCTCAAGACCAGGAGGCCAGGAGGTGCTGCTGTGGAGGAAGCCAGAGAAGATGAGTGAATGGAAGAAATGCCAAAGGCTTCCTCTTAGTACTTTCCTCCTGAACAGTGGCCAGAAGCCACTTAATGCAAGCAGATAATTCTTCAAGAAAAGCACAGTGAGGGGATCCCTGGGTGGCTCAGCGGTTTAGCGCTTGCCTTTGGCCCAGGGCATGATCCTGGAGTCACGGGATCAAGTCCTGCATTGGTTTCTTGCATGGAGCCTGCTTCTCCCTCTGCCTGTGTCTCTGCCTCTCTCTGTGTCTCTCATGAATAAATAAATAAAATCTTAAAAAAAAAAAAAACAACGTGATTTTTTTTTCTTCAAGAAAATTTAGTGTGGGGGGCATCTGAGTAGCTCAGTGGTTGAGCACCTGCTCTCAGCTCAGGTCGTGATCCTGAAGACCCAGGATCAAGACCCACATCAGGCTCCCTGCATGGAGCCTGCTTCTCCCTCTGCCTCTATCTCTGACTCTGTGTCTCTCATTAATAAATAAATAATATCTTTTTAAAAAAAGAAAATTTAGTGCTAAAGACTGTACCAGAAGAAAAGGGCCTAACTGTATTCTGAGAGGCATCCATGTACGTGTCTAGTATATGTCAGTTTCTGGCTATTCGCTCTTTCCCAGGTGTTAGAGCACAGGTGTAAGATCTCCATTGGCCCGCTAGTTCTGACCTGTGAAAAGCATGGATGGCTCTGGAGAGTGGGTACAAGGACAGCCTCACCATGCAGGGCAGACCCGGTGCAAGAACACAGACATAGGGCATTTTGTACCAGTGAGCTGGAGAGGCCATCTTTGCATCTGACAAAGAGGTACCTTGATGAAACATCAGTGTTCTAAAGGCTTGAATAGCCAGAAAGAGTGGAAGAAGTTAGAAGAAGAGCTTCCTGTTGACAAGGGTTCTGAAACTGTTCTGGGAGACCCTTAAGAGCAATACCCTGTCTTTGTGAAGGGGAAGACTCAGATGGCTTGCATTTGGCTCCCGGTAAGGGACAGGTTTCTTCCACCCGGGGAAAGCACACCCTATTGAGGAAGGGACCTGTAACTCTTCACCAGGTTCCAGAATGTTGGTAGGGATGTTGGAGATGATCCGGCTCAAGCCCCTTGGGAAGGAAACTGGACACTAATGGCAGGGAACTGAAGACACTTGGCAGATGCTACAGTCTGGCCCAGCAAGTCCAGAATGCTGCCTTTACCCTATCTCATCTGTCTTCTAAGTGCCGGTGTGCTGGAGCACAAATGCTACAATGCTGCCCACGTCAGAACCCCTGTTTTTGTCCCGTGCTGAGCTGGCATCTTCCCCCTCCGTCTGCATGCCCCCTCACTCAGTGCAGAGAGCAAGGGGAGGCCGTGCAGAGAGCTGGGGGTCACGCTCGGACAGGCCCGGGCTCGCAGTCAACCCAGTCACGCTGCCTCACGGTGCTGTGGCCTCTAGCAAATCACTTCTCCAAGTCTGTTTCCTTGTGTGAAGCAAGGGAAATGGTGACTTTTCTGAGGCCTGCCATTTGGTAGAACTCGGTCACCGAGTACGACCCCAGCATGGGACGGTTTCATGTCCCCTCAGGGATTTCCAGTTAGCGTGGGGTGCTTTCTGCCACACTCCCAGTATACACCGCTCTCCCACTAAGCTGTTGCTGTACCACACATGAGACAATAAACACGGCCGGAGGCTAAAAACAGCACAGAAATGACTCAAGAAAGCCCTTTATTGATCGACTCAGCATGCTTCACACCGTGTTCTACCCCCTCCACTCCCATGCAGTTTTTCCTCCCAGAGTGAAGTCTTGCTCTTAGGCAGAGGCTGCCAGCCTGTCAGCATTAGTTGCCAGCGATGGTTTCCTGCACCCAGGCCAGAACGGAGGGCACCTTCACGTACACCCCGTACTCGGCCACAGTACAGCTCTTATCAAAGCTCAGGATCCCGGCCGCATACCAGGTGTCTTCGTCCTGGTCGTGAACAGCAAAGGCACTGCCAGCGTCACCGTAACAAGTGTCTTCCTGAAACTTGGACATGCCGGCACAGAAGGTGTGCTCATTCAGAATGGGCTGTACCCCGACAGGGCTCTTCGGTGACTTCTTTTCAGGCACCGTGCTGCCTTCGTAGTGCTGCACACACTTGTCTTGATCAGCCACAGGCAGCATGACATACTTCAGTAGCTCAGTAAAATTGAAGTTGGAATTTCGTCCCCAGCCAGACACGTAGCCTATACGCCCCACTTCTGCATAATCTTTTGAAGGTAGACAGATGGGCATTACTCTCTCATCAATGGGCACCTTCTGTTTGAGTTTGATGAGCCCGATATCTACCTTGGAGTAGTCAGGGTGTAGGACCACCTTTTCAACCTCCACAAGCTGATTTTTCCCCACATAGAGTTTTAAAGTAGGGGCAATGTCGTTTGCTTTTGCATCATCCTTATGGCCCAGGAAGAGATTTTTAGCTGTAGTCAGCAGCCATTGTTCATTGATCAGTGTGGCCCCTGAGGTGAGATTATGGTGGGAGACCATCTTAGCCTGCCAGGGAAAGCTGCCTTTGGCATCCACTGATCCACCCATGATCCTCTGCACCTGATCCACTGGGTTCTTGGGCTTTCCACATACTGTCAAGAAAAGGTCAGGAGCAGAAATGTGAGTCTCCAGTGTGGGAAAGAGAGGGACAGTGTTGGCAGTTGCTACTGTCTAAACTGTCGTAATTTCTGCACAGCTAGAAGTATTGACATGCCTTGCCTTTATCACCTGCTCCTGTCATTTCCATGGTTTAAAACGGTTCTTTTTTTATAAAGTTGCATACATCACTAAGACACAGTTTTATTTCCTGCTTTCCTAACTCATGAAAAAAAAAAAAAAACAAGTAATGCTGATATTTTCAAAAGCTGACTAAAGAACCGTATGTGTGTTTAAATAAGTTATCACAAATAGACATGTCCACAGCTGGACATTCTGGAATGGACATTCCACATTCTGGAAATTCACCGTAAGGATGAGAAACTATAATAATTCATTCTCTCTGAATAAGGAGTGATCTGTTGTAGCATTGGCTGGAACTCCCGATTTCAGATGTTGCAGTTAATATAAAGCAGGTGAATAGTTCTGCGCCACTAATGGCACAAGAGGGCAGGCAAAATCCTCTTGTCCAGGAGGGAAAGGGAAAGAACGTCTCTTCCTAATAACAAGAAACAGAAGTTCTAGCCCCTCTCCAGCTTGCATCACACCTCTGTGGATTGGGTTTTGCACTGTCCTCCCACAACGCATTCTTCCTGGAGTGTGCTTTACTTGACTCTGGGCTCCCTGGACAGCTTACGTGTACGTATAGGGCCTCCTGGCCCTGGAGGGCTTATAGACAGCGGATTCTGCCAATACCCCGAAGGCCCAAAGGAGCAAGATCCTTAGTGAACTTTATTGGGAACTCATCACCTAGATGTGCACTCAACAGCCTGGCTGACCATTTATGGTTCTCTCTGGCCCTCCATCTGGGTGCTCAGTCAGTAAAGATGTGCCTCCAGGATGTTTCGATCAAGATGCCTGCACACGCAGTAGACTCTCAACACCCACCTTTGGTTGGCTCCCCAGGGCCCCTGGCTTCTTCCTACCTGCTTCACATTCAGGAAGTTTCTCTCCAACTGCCTTGTTTGTCCAATGCTTCTCACTGTTCAAGGTGTACACTCCTGAAACAAAAGGAAAGAAATGAGTCAAAAGAGAAATTGAATCTGGACCTAGCATGAGGAAAGAAGGTGTTGAAAGAGAATTAAAGAGAGATGGAAGGAAGGGGCAGAGAAGAGGAGGGAGGAACAAGCTCTGCTCTAGAAGCTAAGTGCTGGGGGTGCCAGTGAAGCCCAGCAGGATGGATCTGGGGCTTTGGTGACACAGTACTGAGTAAGAATCAGGGTTCAGATTCTTGCTCTCCCTCTACAAGCCCCCTGAACTTGAACATGTCATTCAGCCTCTCCGTGCCTCGGCTTCCTCATCGGCAAAATGAGAATAACAACAGTATCTCTTCAGAGGGGCGTTCTCATCGGCAAAATGAGAATAACAACAGTATCTCTTCAGAGGGGCGTTGTGAGAACAAAGTGAGCAAATAAATGTAATGCACTTAGAGCAGTGCAGGGAACATAGTACTAGATCGGAGCCACCTGTCGTCATCACTGGCACCACCCTCAGTTCCTTTACCACATCTGTTTTTGGAAATGTAGATCTCACTCTGGGATGAGTAGGCTACATGGCATCACCTCCCCCTTAACAAAGGACAAAAACTGAGGCTAAGCGAATTTTTTTCCATTGGATTAATATATTTTATTAGACATTTACTGTGTTCCAAGGACTGTGCTAACATTATAGTTTTTTGTTATTTAAATTCAATTTGCCAACATATAGTATAACACCCAGTGTCATCTCATCAAGTGTCCTCCTCATTGCCCATCACCCAGTTACCCCATCCCCCAACCCACCACCCCTTCCACAACACTTTGTTTGTCTAGGCTAAGTGAATTTACCCAAAAGGCCACAATTACTGGTGCCAAAACCTGTACTAGAATCTACTACTCCTGGTTCTAAGAAGAACATGTAAGCTTCATGGCCCATCACCCCTGGCCACACTCATCATGCAAAGGCCGGGGTGGGGGAGGGTGCAGGGACACTTGGCCAGCGCTTACCATCTCCTTCAGTGTGCAGTTTGTAGAAAGGCTTACACTGGTAGCGAATCATGTGCTCTACGTAGCCATTTTCGATCACTGGGGGCTTTGGGAGGCTGACCTCTGCAAAGAAAAAGTCACAGGAAGAGGTGGTTGACATTCAAAAACTGATCCCAGAGACCCATGAAAAGTCAGTGGAGAAGAAGCTGCTCTGAACCACTACCCCTCCTCCACCTCAAATGGAAGCCAAAGGGAAGGCCATCTCCCCTTTTTCCTGCCTGGTTCCCCAGTGTTCTTCACTGGCCTGAAATACCAGAGATTATGACAAGAAGGAGGTACTGGCTCTTCCCAAAGAGAGGATGTAGATCTGATAGGGTCCAAATGAGACGCAGCAGTGATGTGAGGCTCCCACCCAAACCCGAAGACTGACCTGTATTATTTGTGGCCTCACTGCCAGTGTCCTCTGCGAAAAGCTGCCCCCAGAGCAGGAGGGCAATGACAGCTCCCAGGGCTCTGCGGAGAGAAGACAAGGAGTGCACAATTGGTCTCCCTACTTCACACACACACACCCTCCCATTAGGCAGCCAGAGAAGAAGCTATATGAAAGTGTTAGGACAAAAAGTTGCCCACCACCACCACCCACATACACCCTTGTACAGCTTCCCAGTACACCCAAATTCCAGCATGCTCTGTGCTGCTGGGAATTCTACATTAGCTTCAGAGAGGAACCACCAATATAGGAAGGCACACAGATACATGGCCCTCAATTTCTGGTGGCGTTTAGGAAACATTAAATTACTAATAATAGGGGCTCCTGGGTGCCTCAGTTGGTCGAGCATCTGCCTTTGGCTCGGATCATGATCCCTGGGTCCTGGGATTGAGCACCATACTGGGCTCTCTGCTCAGTGGAGGGCCTGCTTCTCCCTCTCCCTCTGATTGCCGCTCTGCCTACATGTGCTCTCTTTTCTCTCTGTCAAAATATTTTTTAAAAGATTGCTAATAATATGTGAGCTCTCCTGCAAAAAGAAGCCTCCCTCATGCACCCTTGCTAATAAAATGCGGATAGCTTGAAGATGGAAAATAGGGATTTCTTATGCTATTCTCTGTACTTTTTAAATTTTTCCATGATAAGATGTTCTAAACATACAGAATGTAAAACACTTACCATGGTTTTCTTACTATTCTACGATATTTTGCCTTCAGGAGACCCCAAAATGCCAAAAAGTTTACCAGGAATATAACTGGCCTCCTGGACGCATGACTGTGGACACAGGCATCAATGCACAGGCCACACTCACCAGAGACCAGCTATACAGAGATTGCTTGGTTATGTTAAGTTGGTAGTCTTGTGACTTCAACATTTCAAAAAAAATTTTTGTTGTTTTGATAAAATCTCAGTGCCTTAGTTGGGTCACTCAAATGTGTTACTAATGGTCCCACACATTTTTTTAATCTACTAATAAACATATTTAGATTGCCAAAAAGCCTACTATGAGAGCTGCTAGCAGGCATCTCCTGCAAAGATGAAAAATTTGTAACCTTGAGGAAAAAGATACCTCTTAGAGTAAGTCACATTCTATGGATGCAGAAAAGCAGAAGATTTAACACATGAAACCCCTTAATTCATTAGGATTTAACTCATTTGCCCTATTTCTGTTTTTGTTCTGCATCTCTTCTTTGGTTTCCCCTCTACCTGCGCTGTCCTGTAGGTAAACGACGTAGACAGAGAAGGAAGAAGTAATCTATGGACAAGGGGAAAGCAGCAAAACTCACCTCATCTTTGGTTTGTCTGCCTCTGGAAGAGCAGTGCTGTGGGAGACACCTGTAGATGCTTTTATGCCTCCAATATCTCACTCCACCCCCTTCTTGATTTTGTAATTCCTGTGTCTACACAACTTTGACCTTGTTAATAAGGTCATAGCATTTTCCAGTAACAGAGCCACAAACAACATCCCTGTTAAGAGTTGAGCTCTTGCTTCACACTTGAGTTTCTCCTAGTATTTCTTTACAAACCCCAAAGAAGCCTGGCCACGCTATGACCCACGTAGCTGCCAAAGTGTTTCCCGAAATCAGCCACTGTACAGGACGCAGGGGGTGGCGGGGGGGAGAAGCATCAATCTGTGTCTCTTTGTTCTGGAGAGTTTTCAGTGCTGAAAACAAAGCTGCCCTTTGCGTTATTTTAAACCTATTATAGATGCTTCTACAACCTGGCTGAGACAGGGCTCTCTAAAGAAATCATTTCCTTTTCACAATCATTTTCCCCACCCAATGTTGACATCTCCTTATTGCTTAAAATTTTTACAACGTGAAATCAGTAAAATGTATTTATTGCATCTTCTCTGATAGCTCTTTGTAAGAAATCACACAAAATGGTTAAAGCTATCGTGTAGGCTGATGCAAACCATACTCCATGGCAGTGGTTCTCATTGTATTATAATCCAGTAATTATTTTTTTAATATTTATTTATTTAAGGGGTGTGGGGCAGAGGCAGAGGGAGAGAAAGTCTCAAGTAAACTCTTCACTGTTTGCAGAGCCTATCATGGCGCTCAATCTCACAACCCTGAGATCGTGACCTGAACCAAAACCAAGAGTTGAACACTCAACCAGCTGCACCACCCAGGTGCCCCAAATATATTCCGGTAATTAATCCAAATAGCAGGTGGGAAAAATCATTACACTTAAGTCAAATATCTCCACTTCTGTATCTCAAGTACTATTCAACTGATATTTAATAGCAACTCAATAAAATCCTGCTTTGTTCATTAAACAAAAGGTCAGCGGTTCTTAAGTTAGAATGTACAAAAGAATCACTTTGGGATATTCATGGTGGAACTGATGTCCATCAATAGACTACAGACAAGCCAAAAGCAGAATCAGACCTATAAATACTGAGAACAAACTTATGGCTGGGGAGGGAGAAGATGGGCAAAATGAGTGAGGGGGAGAATGAGATACAACTTCCAGTATGGAAAGAATAAGTCATGGGAATATAAGGTACAGCATAAAAAATATAGTCAATGATAATGTACTAATGTTATATGGTAACATGGTAGCTGCTTGTGGTGAGCACTGCATATTGTATAGAGATGTTGAATCACTATGTTGTCCACCTGAAATTAACATTATGTGTCAACAACACTCAAAAAAAACTTTTAATAGGGGAATGGCTAAATAATGTGATATCTTTGTATGATGGAATACAGATCTTCCTCAGCTTGTAATGGGGCTGCATCCTAATAAATGAGCTTAAGTTGAAAATATTGTAAGTCAAAAATTCATTTAATACACCTAACTTACCAAACATCATAGTTTACCCTGGCCTACCTTAAATGTGCTCAGAACAATTACATCAGCCTATAGTTGGGCAAAATTATCTCACACGAAGTCTATTTTATAATGTGCTGAATATCTCATGTAATTTATTGAATACTATACTGAAAATAAAAAACAAAATGCTTATGTGGGTAAAGAATGATTAAGTGTATTGATTGTTTACCGTCATGATCACGTAGCTGCCTGGGAGCTGTGGCTTGCTGCAGCTGCCATCATCACAAGAGAAAATCCTGCATAATCACTAGTCTGGGAAAAAAACAAAATTCAAAGTATAGTTTCTACTGAATGCATATTGCTTCCCACCATTATAAAGTCAAAAAAGTCATAAGTCAGCGGTGAGGAGATGGGTGAAATAGGTGATGGGATTGAGAGGTACAAACTTCCAGTTATAAAATTAATAAGTCATGAGGATGTAATGTACAGCATAGAGAATATGCTCAATAATACTGGAATAACTTTGTATGGTGACAGATGGTAACTACAATTATGATGAGCATTTCATACTGCATATAAATGTGGACTCATGTTATATACCTGAAACTAATATAATGTATGTCAACTATACTTTAAAAAGGGAGGGGGGGGATTCTTAAGTCAAAGTATCATTAGTCCAGGACCATCTGTATTATACAGCTGAGAATGAGGAAGGAAGGTACTTGTTTCTGTGGAAATTGCCAGAAATGTTGATGCCCTCACAGCACACAACTACAACCCTCCTGCCCAGAAGTACCTGTTTGGCCACAGGGGCCACCAGGTGGCCAGGAAATGCCTCAGCCACTGAGCACCAGGACCTGCCCCTTCCTCCGCAAGCAGATGAACACCAACCCATCCTGTGGCCCCTACCACTCCCAAGCACCCAGCTGCATCTTTTGGGGAACAGTGCGAGGTGTGCTGCCCCACAAGACCAAGCGAGGCCTGGCTGCCCTGGACTGCCTCAAGGTGTTTGGTGGGATCCCACCACCCTATGACAAGAAAAAGTGGACTATGGTTCCTGCTGCCCCCAAGGTGGTACACCTGAAGCCTACATGAAAGTTTGCTTACCTGGGGTGCCTGGCTCACAAGGTCGGCTGGAAGTACCAGGCAGTAACAGCCACCCTGGAGGAGAAGAGGACAGAGAAGGCCAAGATCCGTTACTGGAAGAAGAAGCAGTTCATGAGGCTACGGAAATGGGTCAAAAAGAAGGTGGAGAAGAAAATCAACAAATACATGGAGGTCCTCAAGACCCATGGACTCCTAAAAAAAAAAAAAAAAAAAAAAAAAAAAGGACCCACGGACTCCTGATCTGAGCCCAATAAAATGGACTGTTTATTCCTCATGCTTGGCCTGGCCTGCCCTTCCTCCATCGCCGCCTAGGATATGGAGGACTCCCAGGGACTGCTGTCCCCATGCCCCAGGCAGCCTGGGGCTTATAACGCTGGGAACACAGGGCCTTAGTCACTACTGTTAAAAAAGCTCTTCTAAAAAGTTAAAAAAAAAAAAAAAAAAAAAAAAAAAACAACCCTCTAAGAGTTCATTCCTGAGAGTTCTAGTGGCATTTCACAGTTTGCAAGAGAGATCTGGAAAATGGAGGGGAGCCCTGCATTGTGAATGGGGTGTATTTAAACTTTGCCACCCACAGTCAGGCGCTATACTCTGCAGCTGTTATGGTGTTAGATTATGGGCGCCAAGCCTGGTGTACAGAGGTAGTTCCAGATGCATTGTCCGGGAAGTAACAGCCAAGGAGTCACAGGAACTGCCTTTGTGCTTTCCCTGTACTTTGTAATCCAAAACTAATAAATTATTTTTAAAGAAAAAAAAAAACAGACGGGCAGCCCAGGTGGCTCAGCGGTTTAGCGCCA
The DNA here is from genome assembly GCF_011100685.1 of Canis lupus familiaris. NCBI lineage: Eukaryota > Metazoa > Chordata > Mammalia > Carnivora > Canidae > Canis > Canis lupus. Next base: position 78,373,364 of record NC_049226.1, on the reverse strand, counting down.
CCTTCAGCCCAGGGTGTGATCCTGGAGACCCGGGATCTAGTCCCACATCAGGCTCCCTGCATGGAGTCGGCTTCTCCCTCTGCCTGTGTCTCTGCCTCTCTCTCTCTCTCTCTCCTCTCTGTGTATTTAAATAAATAATAAAAAATCCTTAAAAAAAAAAAAAAGGAAATGGATTCCCCTGTATAACACCAAAATCACAAGTAACAACAACAAAAATAGATAAATTGGGATCCATCAAAATTAAAAACTAATGTGCATCAAAAGACAGTATCAAGAAAGTGAAAGACAATCTATGAAGGGGATAAAATATCTATAAATCATTATCTCTGATAACAACTTAACATCCAGAATATATAAAGAACTCCTAAAACAACAACAAACAATCCAATTAAAACACAAGCAAATGATCTGAATAGACATTTTTCCAAAGACAATACAAATGGCCAATAAGCACATGAAAAGGTGCTCAAAGTCAAAAACCACAGGATGCCACCTCACACCTACTAGGAGCCTACAACTAAAAAAACTTGATAGATAGATAGATAGATAGATAGATAGATAGATAGATAGATATAGATATAGATATTTAAAATATATATATAAGGGGCACTGGCTGGCTCAGTCTGTAGGCCATGTGGCTCTTGATCTCAGAGTTCTGGGTTCGAGCCCCATGTTGGGTATAGAGATTGCTTTTAAAAATTAAAATAAAACATATATAAAATAGATGTTGGCAAGAGTATGAAGAAGTTGGAACTCCCATAGTACCATGTAAAATGGAATAGTCTCTACTGAAGACAGTATGATGGTTCCTCAAAAAGCTAAATATAGGGACGCCTGGATGGCTCAGTGGTTGAGTGTCTGCCTTTGGCTCAGGACATGATACCTCAGTCCTGGGATCGAGTCCCACATCAGGGTCCCCCCCCGCATGGAGCCTGCTTCTCCCTCTGCCTCTGTCTTTGTCTCTCTCTCTCTGTCTCTCATGAATAATAAATAAATAATCTTTATTTTAAAAAAGCTAAATATAGAATTGTTATATGACCCAGCAATTCCACTTCTAAGTGTATACCCAAACTAATTGAAAATAGGGACTCCGACAGATACTTGTACACCCATGTCCAGTGCAGCATTATTCACAATAGCCAAAAGGTAGTAACAACCCAAGTATCCTTCAACAGATGAATAAACAAAATGTGGCATATATATACAATGGACTATTATTCATCTATAAATGTGCCACCTGCTACAACATGAATAAACTTGGAAAATATTATGGTAACTGAAAGAAACCAGACACTAGAAGACAAATATCGTATGATTCTATTTTTGCGAAATATCTGGGAGAGGCAAATTCATAGACACAAAGTAGATTACAGGTTACTAGGGACTGGGGGAGGGGAGGGAAGGGTATTATTGCTTAATGGGTACAGAGTTTCTGTTTGGAATGATGAAAAAGTTTTGGAAATGATGGTGATGGTTACACAACATTGCAAATGTAATTAATGCCCTGGAATTTTACATTTTAGAATTGTTAAAGAGAGAAAATTTGTTATATATACTCTATCACAATAAAAAAGCTCATAAAAAATGGATTTCTTTCTCTTGAGGCCAAAAAAAATTTTTAAAGCAAGCAAAACTAAATAACGTATTTTATAGGCATAGATGCCAAAGAAACAAAAACTAATTTTTTTTTTATATTTTAGCAGAATGGAAAACACAAAATGTAAAATGTTACTTCTCATAGGGAGGCAGGAGGAAGGCATAAGATAAGAATCACATAGGTTAATATAAATAAATTATTGTTAATGATCCAGCTTTAGGCTGGGTGATAGGTTCATATATGTACATTTTATTATTGTACCTTATTTATTAAAAGATATGTGTAAATATTATATATATACATATATATATGTAAGTATCAAATAATGTTTTAAAAATGAAGGAGGGTGTGGGGAATCACCTCACAGACATTAAGAGGCAAAGCCCAGGACCCTCCTCCCAGAGATTTGCTCCAGTAAGTCTGAGCAGAGTCTGAGAATCTACAGTTTAAGTGGCCATAACTTCTCCCATCTCTGTATACATGCTGCAACGTGACTCTGCAGCACTGTGGTCCTATGAAGTGGAGGGAGAGGTTTTCCCTTTGGGCTGCAAGTGCCCCTTCTAGAAATAAAACATTTCTCACTACCACTGTAGAACAAATGCTTACCTACTAGGTGCATGAAAATTTGTATTTGCCTGGGAACTAAAACTTTAAACTCTACCTACACATTTTGTTGGGCAACAAGGGAGAGTTCACAGCCTCTCTTCCTTGGGCATCCTTTATTAACTTGACAATAGAGTATCCAGCCCAAAGCCCTTCTGTCTTAACTGGGAATTAGAGTGGGACAAGATAAGCAAGTGGAGCTGAGAAGCCTTAGTGTAGCCAGCCACAGGAAGTAGTGAACACATTTTGTGATGAGAACAGAAAGCAGAAAACCTTGAAAGACTGATAAAGCAGTCTTTGACAGAGAAACTTGAAGGCAGAATTTTGATTTGGGGTTTTTTGTTTTTTTTTTAAATTTATTTATTCATGAGAGACGAGAGGGAGAGGGTGAGAGAGAGAGAGAGAAAGAGGCAGAGATGCAGACAGAAGGAGAAGCAGGCTTCTCACAGAAGCCCGATGTGGGACTCGATCTCGGATCTGGGGATCACAACCTGAGCCAAAAGCAGCCACCCAACCACTGAGCCATCCAGGTGTCCCCAGAGTTTTGATTTTGGAAGGAAAAAGATATTTTTTAAAAGATTGTTCTGTCATTATCATCAGTGTCAGTCTTGAAATTTTGCAAGCTACAAAAAAATAAAAAATAGAAAAAAGTCTTCCCATTATTGCCATCCAAAGACAACAAATAACCACTATTAACACTTCAGTGTAATTGAACTCCAACAAAAAAATAATTTAAAAAAAACACCAGTGTGACTTCCTTCCAGACTTTTCTCTGTATATATCTTTACATAGTTTTGATAACTCTTTATACAGGATTTTTATGGTCTGCCTTTTTTTACCCATGTTATAGGTGTTTTCCACATTGTAGTAAACACTTTAAAACACTTTTAATGCCACATCATATTCCTAACTTTCTAAGGATGTGTCATATGTATTTTATTTTTTTGAGAGTGAGAGAGGCAGGGAAGAAAGAGGGAAGAAAGAGGAAGAGAGAGAATCTTAAGCAGGTTCCATGCCCAGCAGAGCCTGATGTGGGGCTTGATCTCACAATCCTGAGATCATGACCTGAGCTTAAATCAAGAGTCTGTGTTTAACCAACTGAGCCAGTCAGGTAACCCTCTGTATACTTTAAATATTCCCTTGTTGTTGGGACTTTAAGATGATTCTGATTTGTTATAAATATCTTCCATAGTTTCAGGGAAGTAAGGTAGAAAGCCAGGCTGATTTTATTCTGTATGGATATATGACTGATCCTGCATCATTTACTAAAAATATCAAATCTCAGGAGTTCAGCTCAATAAATGTATATGTAAAACAACTGTGTAATAAACACTCAGATCAAGGTATAAAATGTTTCTGGGGCATTTGGATGGCTTAGTTAAGCATCCGACTCTGGATTTTGGATCAGGTCATGATCTCAGTCAGGATTGAGAGATCAAGCCCTACATGAGGTTCCATGCTGGGTGTGGAGCCTGCTTGAAATTCTCTCTCCTTCTCCCTCTGCACCCACCCCCAGCCCTGCTCAGGCACATGCATTCTCTCTGTCTTACAAAAAAAAAAAAAAAGATATAGAATATTTCTAGCACTCTGGACAACTATTTTCGGTTCCTTGCAGTTAATACCCCACCCTAAGAAAGTAACCACTATTCTGACTTCTGTCTTGATAGAATAGTTTCCCCTGTTCTTAAACTTCATGTGAATAGAATCAAATAGTAGTCACTCATTTTTGGCTTCTTTTGCTCATCATTATCATTCTGTGAGAATCAACCATATTGTCACAGTAGTTTGCTTTCTTTTTTTGTTCCTGAGAAGTATTCCCTTGTATGAATAAACCACAATTGATTAATCCATTCTCCTGTTTATGGATGTTTGAACTGATTCCAGTTTGGGGCTATTATAAATAAAGCTGCTATGAACTTTCTTGCACATGTCTTTTGATGGATACATGCACTCATTTCTCTTGAATAAATATCTTGCTATGCCAGGGCACCTGGCTGGCTCATTCAGACATCCAACTCTTGATTTGGGTTCAGGTCATGATTTCAGGGTGGTGAGACTGAACCCTGCATTAGGCTCCCCACTCAGTGGGGATTCTGCTTAAGATTCTCTCTCTCTGCCCCCTACCACACTCTTTTTTGCACATGCATGTTCTCTCTCTCTCTCTCAAATAAATAAATAAATAAATAAATAAATAAATAAATAAATCTTTAAATATCTTGCTGTGCCACGGAGTAGGCAGTGTTTAGCTTTTTTAAGAAAATATTTTATTTATTTATTTGACAGAGAGACAAAGAGAGGACAAGCAAGGGGAGCAGGAGAGGGAGAAGCAGGGAGCCCAACATGAGGCTTGATCCCAGGATCCCTGAGCTGAAGGCAGATACTTAACCAACTGAGCCACCCAGGTGCCCCAATGTTTAGGTTTAATAGATGCTTCCAAACAATTCTCCAGTGTACACTCCCACCAGCAATATATCAAAGTTCCAGTTGCTCCATATACTTGTCAATATATTTCAATTTTAGCCATTCTGGTGTATACGCAGCAAAATATAATGATGGCTTTAATTTGCATTTCCCAGATATTGAATGACATATAGAGCACTTTTTATATTATTAGTTCATTTAGAGAACCACTTTATGAACTGTCTTTTACTTATTGATTTGCAGGAATTGGTATTTTTTCTCTGAACACTATTATTAGATATATGTATAATAAACATCTTCTGTTTATTATATTCTATGGTTTATCTTTTTTCTTTTAATCATGTATTTTAAATGAACAAAAGTATATAAGTTCTTATTTTTAATATGTCCTATAGTTTTTAAAAATTTTATGGTCAGTAATTTTTGTGTCCTGATTAATAATTTTTTGCCTAAAACTTCTCCTAAATTTTATTCTAAAAGTTTATTGTTTTACATTTCTTTTTTTTTTTTTTAAGATTTATTTATTTATTTGTTCAGAGAGAGTGAAAGAGAGGCAGAGACACAGGCAGACAGAGAAGCAGGCCCCATGCAGGGAGCCCGGCATGGGACTCGATACCGGGTCTCCAGGATCACACCCCGGGCCGCAGGCGGCGCTAAACCGCTGCGCCACCGGGGCTGCCCTATTGTTTTACATTTCTTATTTAGATCTATAATCCATGCAGAAATAATGTTTGCATATGATGTGAGATAAAAGTTCAAGTTCATTTTTTCCATATAAATATGCATCATCCTTTGCCTCTAAGTTGCAGTGGTACCTTTTTTAGAAATTAGGTGACCAGGAGTACCTGGGTGGCTCAATGGTTGAGTATCTGCCTTTGGTTCAGGTCATGATCCCATGGTCCTGGGATCGAGTCCCACATCAGGCTCCCTGAGGGAGTCTGCTTCTCCCTCTGCCTCTCTCTCTCTCTCTCTGTGTCTCTCATGAATGAATAAATAAAATCAGAAAGAAAGAAATGAATAAATAAAATCAGAAAGAAAATCAGAAAGAAAAGAAAAGAAAGAAATTAGGTGACCATATATGAGTTGGTCTCTTTCTATAACCATATATGAGTTGGTCTCTTTCTATATTTTTTATTCTGTTCCATTAGTCTGTCTTGTCCTGAGTCAATGCAACTGTCTTCATAAGGAACTTTATTGTGAATCTTGCTATTCAGTATTATAAGTGTTTTAACTTTATTCTTCTTCCTCAAGATTGTCTTGATGGACTATAATATATTCTACATCCTTTGCATTTCATATAAATTGGAAAATCAGCTTTCAATTTTCACAGATGTCCTGCTGGGATTTTGATTGAGAGTACTTTAAATCTCTAGATCAACTTGAGGAGAACTGACAATATTGAGTCTTCCAATCTGTAAACATGGTATATGCCCTCATTTATTTAAGGTGTCTTTAATTCCAGTGCCTTGTATATTTTAGGATAGGTCTTTGCACCTCTTTTATTAGATTTATTACTACGTGTTCTATTTGATGGCTATTACAAATGATATTTTCATTTAATTTGCTAATTGTTTATAATGAATATAGAGAATTAAATTTGATCTTTGTATATTGACATTATGTCCATCAACTTGGTAGATTCACTAATTAAATCTAATAGTTTCATTGATCTAGATGTTTTAGGTACACAATCATTTCATCTGCAAATAATGGCTCTTTTACCTCATCGTTTCTAATTTTTATACCTTTTTTTTTCTTACCTTATTGCACTAACTAGGATTTTTGTTATAATGTCAAATAGAGGGACTGCCTTTGAGCTTCTGCCTTTGGCTCAGGGCGTGATCCCAATCCAGGGATCGAGTCCCGCATCATGTTCCCTGTGAGGAGCCTGCTTCTCGCTCTGCCTGTGTCTCTGCCTCTCTCTGTGTGTCTCTCATGAATGAATAAATAAATAAAATCTCTAAAAAAAAATATCAAATAGAAGTGGGGAGCAGGCATCCTTGTCTACTCCAAAACTCAGGAAAGGAAAAACCATTCAAAATTTCACTCTTAAGTATTATGTTAGTTGTAGGTTTTTTGTTTTGTTTGTTGTTTTTATAGATATTCTTTATCAGATTAAAGAAGTTCTCTTTAAAAAAAAAAAAATTTAGGGATCCCTGGATGGCTCAGTAGTTTAGCGTCTGCCTTCGGCTCAGGGCTTGATCCTGGGGTCCTGGGATCGAGTCCCACATTGGGCTCTCTGCGTGGAGCCTGCTTCTCCCTCTGTCTGTGTCTCTGCCTCTGTGTGTGTGTGTGTGTGTGTCTGTCATGAATAAATACATAAAATTTTTTTAAAAAAAGATTTTATTTATTTATTTGAGAGAGAGAGAGCACAAAGCTCCACTAAGTGGGGAGCTGAGGCAAGACTCAATTCCAGGACCCTGATATCATGACCAGAGCCAAAGGCAGATGTTTGAATGACTGAGCCACCCAGGTGCCTCTAAGGAAGTTCTCTTCTATTCCTAGTTCATTAAGCTTTTTTAGCATGTAGAGGTGTCAAATGTTTTTTCTTTATTCATTAAGATTATCTGTCTCGTTAATGTGGTGAGTTCATTGCTCAATTTTTGAATGTTAAACCAACTTTGCACTTCTGAAATAAACTTCAATTTCTCATGATGTAGTATATTTTTTATATATTGCTGGGTTTGATTTGTTGATTATTTTTTAGGATTTTTCCATTTGACTTCATAAGGAATATTGGTCTATAAGTTTCCTTTCTTGTAATATCCTTACCAGGGTTTAATATTAAGTTTATGTTGATCTCTTAATGCACGATGGAGAATGTTCTCTATTTTTTCTATTACATGAAAGAGTTTGTGTAAGATTGATATTATTTTTCTTAATTGTATGGAGGAATTTTCCAATGAAGACATATAGGCCTATATGGTTCTCATATTTGAAAGATTTTAAACTAAAAGGGGACCTGATCTCTGGTCATGGCACAGAAGATCCTCCCACATCCTCCCACAGACACACGAAATCTACAGCTACATATAGATAATTTCCCTCTGAAGACTAATTGAACTGCGCTGTAAAACAAGTGATTAAAGGACCACATCAAGATGAGTAAGAGACGCAGAGACAATCTTATCAAAAAAGCCCACCCCCAGCCCAGAAACACAAGAGGGAGGGACATCACCAGGCCAATACTTCTCTCTCAGAGGAGTGAGGGGTTGTTGCTCCATATCAGACACCACAACCTCTGGTATCTACACCAGAAAAACAAGCCCCAGAATGTCTGATGGGGAAAATCCATGGGGCTGACATCTGGAGGTCCCAAAGTGCTATAGGAAACTGAAATTCCATCTTGGAAGTCTCTCTCACCCCAAGACTGAACAAAACAAAACAAAACAAAACAAAAACAGGAGTTTGTGTTTTTTTTGTTTTTTGTTTTTAAAAAACAGGAGTTTGAAAAGCACCTAGACTGTATGTGAAGGGAATTTATTTGCGGATCCAAGGACATTGCCTGCAGGGGCTGGGGACAGTTGAGACACTCTGGAGATGGAGGTGCTGGAGGACACCATTTTGCACTCTCTCCACATGGCCTGCTAGCACAGGATGCTGAGCTCGGAGGTAGCACCCTCCTGCCACCTTGCTGAGATTGGCAGGGCCATGCGGTCATGGCATTTGCTGAGGTCAGAGAGCACTCCCCAATTCCCTGGCTGGTCAGAGTTCTTCTACTCCTAGCTAAAGTCTGCAAACATAGGTGATTGCAACACTCCTCTCCCCCCCACCCCCGGCTTAGGCTGGCAAGTGCAAGAGGTCATGGCATTCTCCTACTTTCAGCCTAAAGCCAAGATCTGCACAAAGACAAGGCACGATTCTCCTGCATTGTTAAAGCCCATGGGTGAGCAGTCAAGACATTTTTCTGCTTCCTCTCTGGAACTACTAATGTGCCCCACCCCCAATATTCTTCAGCAGCCTTGCCAAAGCCAACAGACACACAGCCCACACAGGGACACCCCTGATTGCCTGGCCCTGGTGGCCAAGAGGACTTGTGTTCCAGATCTCAATGGGACTGTAACAATCAGAAAAACAGTTCTTGACAGGCCACACACCCCAGCATGCTGCTTAGACAGCAAACTACAACATAATCCCAGTCTTCCTGTGAAAAAGCCTGTTTCAAAAAGCCTAGAGCTTCAGCCTGAGGGACAGGCTTCAGGTTTCCCAAGAATCTAGAGGCTAAGGAGGCATTCACAAGGAATGTAAGCAGGGAAACCCCCTGCTGGCTATACCCCTTGGCCTTGCTACACTTTAACAAGACTTCCAAGAAAGGAGCTTATACACTTATCTGGAGACCTGATTTTTGCAGTTGTCGCCCAGGGGACCTAGAGATCTTCTGGTCTGGAAAGCAGCAGAGATTACAATTGCAACCTCATAGGGCTATGTACATATGCATAATTTAAAAGCGCCCCCTCAGAATCTGGCTTCCAATCAACCTGAAACTATGTTCTAAGTGAAATTCCTCCCTTGGATCACTGACAAGTCTTGGCACACCCTCTACAATGAGGTCATATCAAGAATAAATTAGGCAGTTTAGACAAAGTTTCAAGAGACAACCAAGAGCTAGGGCAGGGTTGAATGAGAAAGATAATAATTTAAGCAAGGCCACTTCTTCAAGAGAGAGAGGTAGATGTTTTGCCTAATACATAGAAATAAACACAGAATCAAGCAAAATGAAGAGGAAGAGAAATGTATTCCAAACAAAAGAATAAGATAAAACCTCAGAAAACGACCTTAATGATATGCAGATATGTAATCTACCTGATAAGGAATTCAAAGTAATGATCATAAAGAAGCTCACCAAACTCAGAAGAAAAATGAATAAACACAGTGAGAACTTCAACAAAGAGAAAACATAAGAGAGCACAAAGAAAGAAGAAAAGGAAAACGTAAGAGAGTACCAAAGAGAATTCTCAGAGCTGAAGAATACAAAAACTGAACTGAAAAATACATTACAACAACAGATTTGATAAAGCAGAAGAAAGAATCAGCAACCTGGAAGATAAAGCAATGAAACTCACCCAGACAGAGTATCAAAAAGAAAAAACAACTTTAAAAAATAAAGATATAACTTAAGTGACCACTGGGGCAACATCAAGCACAATAGCATTTGTATTATAAGGGATCCAGAAGGAGAGGAGTGACAGTGTCAGAAAACTTATTTGAATATATAATAGCTGAAAACTTCCCTAATTTAGGGAGAGAGATATCTAGGTCCAAGAATCCTGAGAGTTCCAAAAATGATGAACCCAAAGAGAGGTACACTAGGACACATTAAGATTAAAATGTCAAAAAAAAAAAAAAAAGATTAAAATGTCAAAAGTTGGGGCATCTGGGTGGCTCAGAGTTGGCTCAGGTCATAATCTCAGGGTCCTGGGATCAAGCCCCATGTCAGGCTCCCTGCTCTGTGGGAAGCCTGCTTCTCTCTCTCCCTCCCTCTGGCTGCTCAGGCTCTGTCTCTGTCTCTCTGTCTCTGTCTCTGTCTCTCTCCCTCTCTCTCAAATAAATAAAATCTTAAAAAAAATAAAATGTTAAAGGTTAAAATTAAGGAGAAACTCTTAAAAGCAGCAAGGGAAAACAAATTGCATACAAGGGAAATGCCATAGGCTATTTATCAGCAGATTTATCAGCAGAAATTTTTCAAGCCAAAAAAAAAGAATTTTTTTCAAGCCAAAAGAAAGTGGCATGATATATTCAAAGTGCTAAAAGAAATAAGCTTTCAACCAAGAATACTCTATCCAGTAAAATTATCATTCAGATTTGAAGTAGAGTTTAACGACACCCCAGTACCCCACCCATTCCTCCCTTTTCCCAGGCTGCCAACTTCTAACCACAATAGTGACTCTGTGCTTGTCTGTTTAGTTCTGTGTATAAATGGAATGTTGTGGAGATGACCCTTCCTTGTGCCGCCTGGTTCCCCTCCCCTTTTCCCCTGGTCTTTGCACTCATGGAAACAGGACCAGTAAGGGACCTTCAATTAAAACACACACACACACACACACACAAACCATAAGACATCAGAGGTAGTAAAAATGTAGGATTTTTGGATGTGTTCAAATTTAAGTTGCTATTAACTTAAAATAGACTGTTATGAACATGGGATAAGATACGTGAGCCTCATAGTATCTACAAAGTAAATACACAAAAGAAAATGAGAAAGAAATCTAAACAACACTAAAGAAAGTCATCAAACTACAAGAGAAGAGAGGAATACAAAAATAGTTGGAGAACAATTAACAAAATGGCAATAAATACATACCTATCCATAATTACTTTAAATGTAAATGAACTAAATTCTCCAATCAAAAGATGTGGAGTGTATGAAGGGATTATAAAAGCCAAGACATATCTATTTACTACCTAGAAGAGACTCATTTCAGAAGTAAAGACATACACAAACTGAAAGTGAAAGGATGGAAAAATACTCCATGTAAATGGAAACAAAAGGAAAGCTAATGCAGCTATGCTTATATCAGACAAAATAGACTTTAAAACAAAGACTGTAATAAAAAACAAAGGGGCACTACATAATTATGGAGAGGTCAATCCTGTAAGAAAATATAACACTTACAAACATATGTGCACCCAACATAGGAGCATCAAAATATATGAAGCCAATAGTAACAGACCTAAAGGGGGAACTTGATAGCAGTGTAGTGAAAGTAGGAGATTTTAACACCCTACTGATACCAATGGGTTTATCATCCAGATAGAAAATCAATAAGAAAACATCAGCCTTAAATGACACATTAGACCAGATGGACTTAACAGGTATATAGAGAACATTCCATCCCAAAGCAGCAGAATAGAGAGGTGCCTGGCTGACTCAGTCAGTAAAGCATGTGACTCTCGTTCTTGGGGTTGTGAGTTCAAGCCCCACTTTGAGCATAGAGATTACTTTAAAAGAAAAAAAACAGCAGAATACACATTCTTCTCAAGTGCGCACAGAACAATCTCCTCGGTATTTCATCTTTTAGGCCATAAAACAAGTTTCAATAAATTCAAGAAGATTGAAATCATATGAAGTATCTTTTCTGGTTACAATGGTATAAAAAACTAGACATCAATTACAAGAAGAAAACTGGCAAAATTACAAATATGTTGAGGTTAATCCTGGAGTCCCGGGATTGAGTCCCACATCGGGCTCTCTGCATGGAGCCTGCTTCTCCATCCTCTTCCTATGTCTCTGCCTCTCTCTCTGTGTCTCTCATGAATAAATAAATAAAATCTTTAAAAAAAAAAAGAAAACAAAAGAAGAGAAATCTCAAATAAACAATTTAACTTTACACCTAAGGGGACTAAAAAAAAAAAAAAGATTAAATGATGCCCAAAGTTAGTAGAAGGAAGGAAATAATAAACCAGAGAGAAATAAATGAAATAGAGAAATAGAGACCAAAAAAGACTAAAAAGAAAATATCGATGAAACTAAGAGCTGGTTCTTCAAAAAGATAAAATCAATAAACTTTTAGCTAGACTCACCAAGACAAAAGAAGAAGAAGAAGAAGAAGAAGAAGAAGAAGAAGAAGAAGAAGAAGAAGAAGAAGAAGAAGAAAAAGAAGAAGAAGAAGAAGAAGAAGAAGAAGAAGAAGAAAAAGAAGAAGAAAAAGAAGAAGAAGAAGGAGAAAAGAAAAAAGAGGGCTCAAATAAATAAAATAAATGAAAGAGGACATGTTACACCTGTAAGAATGGCTAAAATAAAAAAGACAAGAAATAACATGTGTTGGTGAAGATGTGAAAAAAGGAACACTTGTACACTGTTGATGGAAATGTAAACTGGTACAGACTCTGAAGAAAAGAGTATGGAATGTTAAAAATAGAAATAACATATGATCCAATAATTCCACTATGAAAACATGAAATTGAAAAGATATTTGCACCCCTATGCATCACTGTTTACAATAGTCAAGATATGGAAGCAGCCTAAGTGTCCATTGACAGACGAATGAATAAGGAAGATGTGGTGTATTATGCAGCCATAAAAGAATAAGATCGTGCTATTTGAGACAACATGGAAGGATCTAAAGGGTATTATGCTAAGTGAAATAAGTCAGACTGAGAAAGACAAATACCATATGATTTCACTCATATGTGGATCTAAAAAAAAAGGAATAAACATACAAAAAGCAGAATTAGATCTGTAAACATAAAGAACAAACTGATGGTTACTAGAGAGCAGAGTGTGAGAAAATGGGCAAATGAGTCAATGGGGAGTGGGAGATATAGGCTTCCAGTTATAGAATGAATATGTCACAGAAATAAAAGGCACAACATAAGGAATATAGTCAATGATATTATGTAGTGATGTATGATGATAGGTGGTAGCTACATTCATGATGAATATAGCATAATGTATAAACTTGTCAAATCACTATGTTGTACACCTGAAACTAATATAACATTGTGTGCCATAGTCAAAAAAGAAAAGGAAGGAAGGAGAAAGGGAGGACGGATGGGAAAACCTTTTTTTCTTAAAAGACATTGAAGAAGACATAAATAAATGGAAAGATAGTCCATATTCATGGACTGGAAGAATTACTATTATTAAAATGTCCATAATACCCAAAGTGATCTACAGATTGAATGCAATTCCTATCAGAATTCCAAAGGCATTTTTCACAGAACTACAACAAATAATTCTAAAATTTGACCCCATAAAAACAAAATCTTAAGAAGAACAAAGCTGGAAGTATCATGGTCCCTGACTTAAAACTGTACTACAAAGCTGTAGTAATCAAAACAGCATGGTACTGTCATAAAAACAGACTCATAGATCAATGGAACAGATTAGATAGCCCAGAAATAAACTCATGCATATATCATCAGATAATGTACAACAAAAGAGACAAGAATATACAATCAGGAAAAGACAATCTCTTCAGTAAATGGTTTTGGGAAAACTGGACAGCTACATGCAAAAGAATGAAACTGGAGGGATCCCTGGGTGGCGCAGCGGTTTAGCGCCTGCCTTTGGCCCAGGGCGTGATCCTGGAGACCCGGGATCGAATCCCACGTCAGGCTCCCGGTGCATGGAGCCTGCTTCTCCCTCTGCCTATGTCTCTGCCTCTCTCTCTCTCTCTCTCTCTCTCTCTCTCAATGACTCATAAATAAATAAAAATTAAAAAAAAGAATGAAACTGGATTATTCTCTTACACCATATACATCAATTAATTCAAAATGGATTAAAGACTTGAATGTGTAAGACTTGCATGAGAAGCCATGGAATGAGAACCACCTGAGTTTTCCTAGGAGTGTCCATGACCTTAGAACAGAATGAATAATTGAGTGTTGAATTCAGAACAGCACATGTTGTTCAAAATTTCAGTTTGTATCGATAAGAAAATTAAACAAAGATGTTCCACTATTTCTCCTCTTTCTAGGTTATCTTGGTTATCTCACGTTCCCTCAGCCACCAGAGACCAGGAACTATGAGATCCCGCTGTGCCTGGAACATGGACATTGGTTCCCAGCTGTACTTCCTTAGTGCCACCAATTATTGTCTTGAAAATTGCATCACTGGCAGACATACATACTGATGTTTTGAGCTTTTTAAAGAGCTTCTTGAAAGTAGCATCAGGGGACACCTGGGTGGCTCAGTGGTTGAGCCTTTGACTCAGGTCATGATCCCGGGGTCCTGGCATCGAGTCCCACATTAGGCTCCTGGGGGAAAGCCTGCCTCTGCCTCTGCCTATGTCTCTGCCTCTCTCTGTGTGTCTCTCATGAATATATAAATAAAATCTTATTTAAAAAATGTAGCATCAGCCCCCCAAAAAAGCCTCAATCTTGACACTTTATAAATGAGAAACTGCTAACTTCCAAGATTTTAAATCCAGTTTTACCCTCAAACCAGCTTCCTATCAGTAAGACAGCCAACCAGAGCCGGTAAACCCACAGTACATCAAACCTTCAAATACAATCTGCCAGTAGGAAGTTGGTCAGAGGTCAAAGGTGTGCAGATATTGTTAAAGAACAAAATTTGGGGCAGCCCAGGTGGCTCAGCGGTTTAGCATCTGCCTTCAGCCCAGGGCATGATCCTGGAGATCCTGGATCGAGTCCCACATCGAGCTCCCTGCATGGAGCCTGCTTCTCCCTCTGCCTGTGTCTCTGCCTCTCTCTCTCTCTCTCTCTGTGTCTCTCATGAATAAATGAACAAAATGTTTAAAAAGTTAAAAAAAGAACAAAATTCAACAAAGTAAATTTGAGGATCTAATTAGCTTTATGAGGGGATTCATGAATCAGGCAGCGTCCTGTCTAGCAAGTAGAGAGCGTGTTCTGAGGAGTTGTACAAAACAGAAAAAAAAAAATGTTTTAATAGGAAGAAGGGTGGGCAAGGAAGTTATTAGCAAAAAGAAAGACAAGGAAGGAAGAGAGGGAGGGAGGGGGAAAGAGAGGGATCGTTTCTGGCCAGTACACCTTTTGGAGGTGGGGGTGGAGGGACAGGCACATGACCTCACCAGTACTGATCTGGAAATTTCAGGTTGACTGTTAAAGGTCACATTCCTGGAATAAGATGAAACTATAATTAAGTCTTGGTTTGGTATTGTGGGGGGTGGGAGGGATGACTCCAACTGTTGCTTGTTGTTTCTTCTTTTTTAACATTATTATGAATATAATCCCCTTGTGTGCACCTCCAGAAATTCCCAGCGTGGACTAAGTCAGCAAACTCCATTAATGGAGACAACAGACCAGAACTGGGGAAAGGACTACACCAGCAAGCCCCAGGAAACAGGACTCTGGGCTAGAACTGGAGACCGGATTTCAACGTGGAATTGCAAGCAAGAGCTTGAGGCAAGAGCTAAGGACTGACACTTGGTTAGAGCCTCTGGTAAGTTTAGATTGCCCCATCTTGGAAAGCCAGTTAGATCAGAAGCTTGAAGCAGAGAATAGAGCTCAAGCAGAGAGGAAATCACAGCCCTTGGAAACATCTGTTTTTTAGGGAAGACCCTAGAGCACTGACACTCAAAGCAGGAGAAGTCTGATGCTGCAAAGTTTTGAGCATGAGCAGTCCCCAGCTTTGTGCCTTCCTACACCCCCATCCCATTGGGCCAGGCCCTGGGGGCATCACCTCCCAGAAGCAGGCAAAGACCACGTGGGCCATGGCTACAAAACGCATTAGGAAATACACCAAGGAAACTGCCTGGAAACAATGTCCCCAGAGTGCCAGCCAGGTTCTGGGAAGAGTTGAGCCATCAGAACTCTCTAGAAGGAATGGTGTTAAAACTCTGCTTTGAGGTGCAAGAAATTAGGGATTTGCATAATTGTGGCCCCTGGGAAATTGTAAAAAATTGGTCCTAGCCACACAGAGAAATCACTGCAGCTGCCTGAAGCTGTGCCCCCAAGTGACTCTCCTCTCTGCTAGGGGCGCACTGGGATCCTTCCACTGTTGTAGAGTGTGTCCCCCTGGGTTCCGGTCGGTCCTGTTTGTATTTGACTCTTCTGAGCCATGAAGAGATGTTAGAAAACTCAGTTACCTTCATCCCCAGCAGGCAGCCCAGCCACTGACAGGAAACAGAATCTCAATAAATGATTGTTGGAAGAATGAATGAGTGAAAGAGCAAATGAATGTGGGTCAGCCTTATTCTGTGTGTATCTGTCTCTCATGCACACACACACACACACACACACACACACATATGTGTGTGTGTGTTTCATTGGTTATATCAGAATCTCAAATAAAATTGAAATTCTTCCCTCACCAGAATGATTTCTTTTGGGTCCCCAGACTTGGGATCCATACTTTTTGCTCTGTCGAGGTAGGAAGATGTCACTGCATTCATTACAGGATTTTTAAATTCAACCTCCAAGAGAGTGGTCAGGGGGTGTGGGGTCTCGATGACCCCGGAAACATGCTGACCCTTCTGGGCACAGCTTTGTTCCTGGACCCAAGTCAACCCTAGTGATTAATGGGGCTCAAGTAGTACAACCAGATTACCTTCACATGCTGTATCTCTTTTTTGTTTCCTGTGGGACACTTCCCAGATGGAGTCTTCAACCCCCAGGAAACCTCTCCTGGGTTGGCGAGAATGTGGAGTTGGACTACTTACCACATTTCCTCTCCTAAAGGTCCTGCCCTTTGGAGCCTTGCCCCTGAGTTACTGCTCAGTTTTGTATTTCACAAAACTACTGTGTACCGATTGCAGGTCATTCCCACTCTGTCCCTGCACACACATACTTGTCCCCTGGTGTTCTCTTACATGTGACAAGCCACACTCACTTCATTTCCCACATTTATCACCACAAGGTTCTCGCAGAAAATTTTGCTGCCAGGATTCATTCAACACTAGATGTTAGGTAACATGAGAGTCCGAGCACATTCTCATGGGGCATTGGCACCAGCGATCTACACCTGAAGGAAAGAGAAATCTTGAAATGTGTTTTAGCCAAGTAGAAAGTAGATAACGTATCTGACAAGCAGATACAAGATTACAGTAGGCCTTAATCTGGCTTCTTCCTTAGCTGGGATTAAATTTGGCTACGTATGAAAGAAAACCCCAATTAACAGAGACTTAAGCACACAGGGTTTACTTTCTCAAAAGAAGTGGGACAGTATACAAAGCTGGTGTTGGTAGTTCAAAGAAGCTCATTCCAGCTTTTGCCTCTGGGGTGACCCTGATTCTCAGGTATAAGATGGCTGCAAGAGCCCCAGCCATCATACTCATGTTCCAGATAGCAGAAGACTTCCCAGAAGTTGCACACAATAGTTTTTCATTCATATTTCTTAGGATGTGGTCATATATCCACACCCAGATGCAATGCAACTCAAAGGCTAAAAGAAATATAACCTTTATTTTGGGAATAAATGTAGAATGTAGAACTGTTCACAAGACAACTGCCCTGATCTCTTCAGAGGTTATTGTTCTAGATTTTAAAAGACTAAAGAGACATAAATGTGAGCTTGATTGACTCTGGGAGATATTTTAAGACAATAAGAAAAACTGGAATATGGACTGCATGTTAGGTGATATTTGAGAATCATGGCTAATTTCCTTAGGTGTGACCATGGAATTATGGTTTCACAGGAGCATGTCCTTATTGTATGAAATGCATGCTACAAAGTGCTTAGGAATGAACTGTCCTGACGTTTACCACTTCCAACAAAACACAATATATTGATAGGTAAAAATATCAATAGAGAAAACATGGAAAAGATAGTAAGAATTACTGAGCCTAAGTGGAGGGGGGTATGGATATTTATTATACTATTCTTCTAACTTTTCTGTATGTCTAAAAATTAGATGAGAGCAATCCCCCATTTGGTTTGGCTGTCCCGCAGTCTTTCACATGAGGTTGGCTGCCTCCTGGTGAAAGGAAATGATGTTCCTAGCAGTCCCCCTGTTCAGAGGGTCTGCTAGTGGGTTGGATTCCAGAGCTTGCAGGTGTGGAGAGAGAGGACTACATCTTGGCCCTCAGCTTCTCCAAGGGTCTTTCCCCATTACCCAGGATACAACACAGCAGCAAATCCATGAATGGCATCACCCATTTGAGATAACAACGTGGCAGTAGGTAGAAAATGGATCTACTAAAAAAAAAAAAAAAAAAAAAAAAAGAAAATGGATCTACTATACAAAATCATCTCATAATGTGAAGGCATTAGTAGTGTATCATATCAGGATGGTACTGGGTAGAGTAAAACAAATGCTAGACTTGAAACTAGAAGAATCTGTTCTTCCTCCACTGTTTCTGCCCATTATATCTGTGAAGCATTTCGGCTTCCTCATCTGTAAAATGAGGATCATGAGCACTGCTTCCCCAATCTCACAGGGCTATCTGAGGACCAAAGAAGATATTGTGTGTAATTTTCTGTAAACTTATAAATGTACAAGATTATTAGGAAGGTGAACTTGCTTGTCCAGAACTTCTTCATCTTATGAGGCTCCCATGCAATTATCCACAGATACCAAGACCAAATGAAATTTTTCAAAATCCTGCTTGTAGTGGTTTGTAAATAACTCCACAAATTCTTTGGTTTTCCTCCCTTCAAAAATGTAACCTAATTTCCCTTCCCTTGAGTGTAGGCTGGACTAAGTGACTTGCTCCTAACAGGGCTGCCGGATAAAATACATGATACCCAATTAAATTTGAATTTCAGATAAACAATAAAAGATTATTCATTGTTTATCTGAAATTCAAATTAAACTGGGCATCCTTTTGCTTTTGTTTGATAGTTTTGCTAGAACTGGCAGCCCTATTCTAATGAACAGAATGAAGTGGCATAAGTAATAGTACTTGACTCCAAAACTGGGTCGTAAAAGGCACTGCAGCCTCTGCCTTGCTCCCTCTTGCATTACTCACTCTGGGAGAAGCCAGATGCCATGGTTTGAGGGTCCTTGGGCAGCCCTATGGAGAGACCTACCGGCACATCCTGCCAACAGCCAGCACCCACTCCCAAGCCACATGAGTGAACCATCTGGAAGTGGATCCTCCAGGCCCCGTCAAGCCTCAGGCAACTGCCATGCCTGTCAACGTCTTGGTTACAATCTCATGAGACATGATGAGCCAGAACCACCCCAAATTCAGCTGCTCCTGAATTCCTGAGCCAGAGACACTGTGTGGGATAATAGCTGATCATTGTTTCAAGCTGCTACATTTTGGAGCCTCGGGCTCAGCCCTGGCTGGCCCTGAGATGTCTGCAGAAGGTTCCCCACCTTTCCCAGCCTCTGAGCTTTGATCACCATACCCCATTCTACCAGCATATTTCAGACCAATCAAGTGCCCACGACAGGTACCTCTGATGGCTCTTTTTTTTTTTTTTTAAATTAATGGCACATAGTAGGAAGTCTGTCTGTTAAAAGGAGACCTTTTTTTTTTTTTTTTAAGTAGGCTCTATACCCAACATGGAACCTGAGATCAAGAGTCGTAGTTGCACCAGCTGAGCGAGCCAGGAGCCCCAAAAGATCCTGTGAGGCACTTGACCTGCATCAGAAGAAGATACTCAGGACCACGTTGAACCCTCCAAACCATTGTTTTTCCTGGTGAAAAAAAAAAAAAAAATGGGGCATCAGAAGGATTAGTTGGTCTCCCAAGGTGGAACTCCAAGGTCTGCACTCTTCCTGCCAACCACAATGAGTCATGGAGTGAACAGCACTCTTTGGTGCCCTCACAGCCCCCACCCTGGCTGGGGTGGTCATTCTCCTGGTATTTTTCCCACCGTCCCCCTGCTGGTACTCCTGGCTCAGGGGAGTTTCTAATTGCTGCCACAGGATGGAATGGGCCAGACACCTAAACTGGAGACCTTAATTCATTTGGTCCACAAACTAGTTTTAATGGACTGATACAACATCAGCTCCAATTTTATTTTTTTTATTTATTTATTTTTTAATTTTTATTTATTTATGATAGTCACAGAGAGAGAGAGAGAGGCAGAGACACAGGCAGAGGGAGAAGCAGGCTCCATGCACCAGGAGCCTGATGTGGGATTCGATCCCGGGTCTCCAGGATCACGCCCTGAGCCAAAGGCAGGCACCAAACCGCTGCGCCACCCAGGGATCCCAGCTCCAATTTTATTTATTTATTTTTTTTAACTTTTATTTATTTATGATAGTCACAGAGAGAGAGAGAGGCAGAGACACAGGCAGAGGGAGAAGCAGGCTCCATGCACCGGGAGCCCGACGTGGGACTCGATCCCGGGTCTCCAGGATCGTGCCCCGGGCCAAAGGCAGGCGCCAAACCGCTGCGCCACCCAGGGATCCCCCAGCTCCAATTTTAAACAATGGAGCTGTCACATAAAACCTGCAGACTTCTGCCTTCTCTTATCAATGAGATGTCAGCTGGCCCTCCTGGGGGGACAAGCCACCTGGAGCAGAAGAATACAGTCTCTTGTGAGATGGAGCCTGTGCCCTCCCATCTACCACTGAGAGCAGAGATGGAGGGTCCCCAGTGTCCTGCGCACTCGATTTTCCTGCCCAGAGGCACTGATTGAACACCACCAATAACTTCCTGTGCTATCCAAGGCACACCGTTGGCCCTGAGATGAAAGTGAGTAAATCATCTCAGCTCTATGTCTTAGTCTCCTGCTTGACCTTGAGAACACCATTCTGATGGGATGTTTTCCTGCTCCCATCCTCATGGATAACTGGACAAAAAGTATTGGCTACAGAACTTGAGCCAGAGCAGCCTATCAGAAGGTCAGCAGAGAAATGGCTATTTTTCAAGACACTAGATGTGTGTGACTTGATGTACCTACCCCTGTGAAGGAAACTACTGACGGAAGGAAGCTCAGCCCCTTCTGATACAGAGCTGTACCCACTCGTAGGCCCCACCAGTAGGAGGGTGACCTGAACAGGTAAGAATGGGAGAATCCAGGGAAACCTACTGCCCTTCTGTTTTCCTTCCCTGGGGGTCTGCCTCAGTGGAAGCCTCTCTCTCTCTCTCTCTCTCTCTCACACACACACACACACACAGAAATGGGTGTGACAGTCACTCTGGCTGCAGCCCAAAGTGGCTTACTTACTAAATCCACAGTTCCTGTTTTCTTTTTCTGCAAGGAAGAGACATAATATAAGCTATTCCCAGGGAGAAAGTAGGGAAGAAAGAACAGCTTATTCCTGACCCATACTTGGAAACTCTTGTGTGAGGCAACATAAGAGGAAAGAGAAGGGCAGCTCGGGTGGCTCAGCGGTTTAGTGCCGCCTTCAGCCCAGGGCCTGATCTTGTAGACCCGGGATCAAGTCCTGTGTCAGGCTCCCTGCATGGATCCTGCTTCTCCCTCTGCCTATGTCTCTACCTCTCTCTCTCTCTCTCTCTCTCTCTCATGAATAAATAAAATACTTTTTAAAAAAAAGAGGAAAGAGAACCCCGTCTTACAAATTTCAAAGAAAGTACAATTTGGCATATCTCTCTAAAATGGCAATTTAGCAGTAACTACCAAAATTTAAGTGCATATAACCTTTACACAAGTGATCACACTTCTGGGAGTCTATTTTATGGAAATTCTAGGGGCGCCCGGGTGTCTCAGTCAGTTAAGCATCTGCCTTCAGCTCAGGTCATGATCTCAGGGTCCTGGGATCCAGCCCCACATCGGGCTCCCTGCCCCACCAGGAGTCTCCCTCTGCCTCCTCCCCTCTGCTTATGCTCATGCTCTTGTCTTTCTCTCTCAAATAAATTTAAAAATAAAAAGAAATTCTACTAGAAGAGCAAAAGATACATAAACCTAGAGACTCACTGCAGCACTGCCTGTGATGTGAAATGGTGAAGACAGCCTACACACGGCCAGCCAGAAGTAAACGCTGGTATGTCTAAGCTGTGGAAAACCACAGTTCTGTTAGAAAATGCATGGTACATCTAACAGAACACCAAAAAATTCCATCATGATACAGGAACAAAGCAAGCTGCAGGGTAAGATTTCACTTATTAACGGCTTATACTTAACTAATGTGAAATGGGCTGTGCCAATTATGCACAGAACACAAAACGTAGGAGTAAACAATGTATCAGCAAGTGGTATTAGCAACTCTAGGCACCATTCCGCTCAATGATCCTGGGCCCCAAAGGGCTACCTGGGCACCGCCAGTCTATGTCTCTCAGCACTGTGGGCTTTTCTGGGCTCTGAGCATCATTTTGAGAATTAAGAAATACTGGCTCTCCTTATACCACATGGCCCCTGGATGCCAGCCAAATACTTACCCTGGCCCTCAAGGGAGAAATAGCAGCCTGTTACAACTGTACTAAGAGGCAGAATGTTAGCCTCCAACAGAGAACCTTCCAAGGGGTAACTCTTCCTGACCCCTTCCCTTTCCTGAGCAGTTAGTCATAAAACCATTAGGTGGCACAGAGCAAGGCAGGTGCCTGCAATGGGGCAAAACACAAGCAGGTGGCTCAGAGTAGTGAAGCCCACACAGGATGAGGAGAATGTCCACAGAGTAAGCGGAGAGGACACATGGTATGGAGCATCAGAGCAGCCCCAGCCAATAAGGAAAGTGACCACGGAGGGACAGGCCAACACAAGGGTCAGAGCTTAACAGTGTGAGGATGATGTCTGCTGTGGAGAGCCACCTGGAGCAGGTGTCAGAGCTGCACAAGGTCAGGAGGGGGCTGTGGGTAGAGGATTTTGAGCCACTCAATAAAATTGAAGCATATGGGGTTACACTAGTATAAACGAAGGTTTGATGAGGAAGTAGATAATTAATTACATAGTTTCAAAGTACCTCCCTATAAAATATTAATTTCAAAGAAAAATGGGTAATTTTGCAATGGACAAGCCTGGCAGACACATGTGAACATTTCCAGCAATGAGACAAACTGAAACCATGTGACCCCTGGCAGGACGCAAGGACACAGCATTGTTTCTGGGATGTTCCTGCCAAAGCTGCATAGCCTGAATCCAGTCACAATGGGATAGCAGACAAACCCAAATGAGGGAAATTCTACACAATAATTGGCCTGTCATCTTCAAAAGTGTCAAGGACATGAAGTCAAGGACTGGCAGGAACTTTCCCAGACAGGAGACTAAAGAGACAGGACAACTAAATGTAACCTATCATTCTGAACTGGATACTTTTACAATGAAGGACATGATTGGGACAAGTGGTGAAACACAAAGCTGGCCTGTAGGAATCTTCTCTTGCGTGTAGCATAGTCCGCAAATGTAGTGGTTTGAAACACAGTCACTATTAGCTCATAGTTCTTTCTTTTTCTTTTTAAGATTTATTTATTTGAGAGACAGAATGTGTAAGTGGGGTCAGGGGCAGAGGGAGAGAATCCCCAGGCTGACTCCCTGCTGAGCACGGAGACTGACTGACACAAGGCTTGATCTCCCAACCCTAGATCACCACCTGACCCGAAACCAAGAGTCAGAGGCTCAACCGACAGAGCCTCCCAGGCGCCCAAGGCTCAGCTGGGTTCTTTCTTTCTTTTTTAAGTTATTTATTTTAGAGAGAGAGAACCTGCAAGCAGAGGGAGGGACAAAAGGAGAGAAATCTTCAAGTAGACTCTCCACTGAACGTGGAGCCAGCGGTGGGGCTCAATCCCAGGACCCTGAGATCACGACCTGAGCCGAGATCAAGAGTCCAATGCGTAACTGACTGAGCCACCCAGGTGCTGCATCCACTGGGTTTTATGCTCAGGTTATCACAAGATCAGGATCAAAGTGTTGGATAGGTTGAGTTCTTATCCAGACACGTTGGAAAGAATCTGCTTCTAAGCTCATTCAAGTCTTTGGCAAATCCAGCTCTTGGGACGCCTGGGTGGCTCAGTGGTTGAGCGTCTGCTTTCGGCTCAGGGCATGGTCCTGGAATTGAGTCCTGCGTCATGCTCCCCACAAGGAGCCTGCTTCTCCCTCTGCCTCTCTGTGTCTCTCATGAATATAAATAAATAAATAAATAAATAAATAAATAAATAAATAAATAAATAAATAAAGTAAGTAAGTAAGTAAGTAAGTAAGTAAATAAATAAATAAATAAATAAATATTCAGCTCTTTGTGGCTGTAGGTCTGAGATCCATTTTCTTGCTGGTTATCACCCCTGGGCCAACACCTTCCTTCTCATGCCCCACATCTAGTCTTCAAAACAGCAACACTTTGATCTCTTCTTATGCTTAGCATCTCTCTGATGTCTTTTTCCACAGAAAACATTTGCTTTTAATAGGGCTCATGTGATTAGACTGGACCCACCTAAACAATCTATCTTAAGCCATGAAACTTAACAGTCATTGGAGGGATATATCATCACATTGCTAGGTTCTAGAGATCAGGACAGGCCATTGGGAAGGGGGAAGGCATTTCAGAAATTCTGCGTACCACACAGCCTGTAGATGAAGTGATGTATCAGTGCTCATCTCCTAACTTTTGATGGTTGTGTTGTGGTTGTGTAGCAGAATGTACTTGTTTGTAAGAAATCCACACTAAAATATTTAGGATGATGGAGCATCAGACCACCAATTTACTCTCATATGACTTGGTATTAAAAAATAGTTCTTTGTATTTTTTTCTTAAAATTGTTCTATACATGTGTGTGCAGATTGATAAAAAGATAGCTACGACACATGTATTTATATATAAAAACAAAAATATCTGGAAAAATTTAGAAAGATAGATACAAAAGTTCCCTGTGATTACCTCTGGGACACAGAATTATTTAAGAGGGAAAAGAAGTATACAACTTTCATTTGGGGGCTATTTTATTTTTTAATTTATTTATGATAGTCACAGAGAGAGAGAGAGAGAGGCAGAGACATAGGCAGAGGGAGAAGCAGGCTCCATGCACCGGGAGCCCGAAGTGGGATTTGATCCCAGGTCTCCAGGATCACGCTCTGGGCCAAAGGCAGGCGCTAAACCGCTGCGCCACCCAGGGATCCCTGGGGGCTATTTAAAAAAAAAAGAAATAAATAGGAGAAAGATCTTCAAAAAGGACAGCAGGAGACTGGCTGCTGGTTTTGTGGCAGAGAGTGGGTGAACACAGAGGGAGGGCCGGGCTGAGGCCAAGATTCAATGATGAGGCAACAGGACACGTTAGTGCTGTTATACTCCTGTGCCTCTCGCAGAGCTACCCAGACATTGAATTTAGAATAAAATCTGTATTGAGGTGATGGGAACAAAGATAATTTCCTGCTGGCGATGACAGCATGCCAGATACCAACGGCACTGCCCAGGCAAGGTTTCTAGCTCCTCTTTGCCATTTGCTTTTCAGTATTGAAAAGACTGGTGTTGCTCTATCTCTTTAGTTAGTGACACACCTTATTAACATGTGTTAATGTCTTCAGGCACCTTGAGAACCTGTCTACCCAATAACACCCCAAGTCACTTTTTCCTGTGATGGATTGAACTGAGACTCCCAAAATTGCTATGTTAAAATCCTACCACCTAGAGCATCAGAACGTGCGCTTATTCAGAGATAGTGTCTTTCCGGAGCCTATCTTTACCGAGGTGATCAAATTAAATGGAGGTCATCGGGGTGGGGCCTACTCTGACATGACTGACATCCTTAGAAGAAGAGACGAGGACCCAGACTCACAGAGGGAAGGCGATGTGAAGACAGACAGGATGGCCACCCTAAGGCCCTATTCTTGCAACTCTGCAAGGACCTATAGCATCTGGGCAAAGCCCATGGCCCTCCAGAAAGGGCTGGGATTTAAGTCCAGGTTTTAAATGTCTTTATTGTTTCCATGATTTTTTTCCCTAAGATATTTAATGTCCTTGCAATAGTAAATGGATTTGAATTTAGAGAGAATCATGAATGCAGTTAATGGTCTGACAAGCAATTTAAAAAAGCCTTGTATTGATTCCGGTGACACTGATGATTGGCTTTTACAGTCATGCCGGAGGAAGGCTCTCGTGGATTGTGGCTCTCCACTCTCAATCCAGCTGCAAAAGCCTGCCAGCTTTCATGGGAAGATTCCAGATCAGGCTTCCCACCAACAACGTCCTCACCTCCGATGATCTGCTCCAATGGCATCTGTGATTCTGGTAAAACCCTGCTCCCTGGAAAAAGAAAACAAAGCAATTTCAGCAAATGGTGGAGGACAGGCCCTGCTCTCACTGGAATCCCTCGTTCACCTAGCTCTATAACGCACCTGCCTCTGTCTCCCCCAGATGCGTGCCTCGTGCCTTCTACATGGTCCTCACCTGGGAACCGAGAGGTATTTCCACCTAGGCCCTCACAATGGGAAGGGAATCAATTTCACGTATTAACAGCTCCCTGATGTCAAGCCAATATTACTGAACAGGGACACTGCCAGAACTCCTCGGGCCAATAAACACCACTGACTCACAAGTTCTTCTTGAATTCCTGGGCCCTATCTTTTGTCATAGGAGCAACACAGTAATTTTTCCCTCCGTTTTTGAATCCTTGAATGAGGAATAAATAGAGACAGGTGAACAGCATCTTCTCCATTTGAGTCATTTGGGCTTGATACCACATTAACTTCTGTTTCAAGCCACACAGGGTCCCACTCACTTCAAAAGGGCCTCCAGCTCCCGCTTGATCATGCCCACCACAGGCGGGCCCCGGTAGGTGAGGGCTGTGTACAGCTGCACCAGCGAGGCCCCTGCCCGGATCTTCTCCAGCGCGTCCTGCCCACTGCTGACTCCGCCAACCCCAATGATGGGGACTCCGCCTGCACAGAAGCACATGCAACCGCGTGAGGAAAGGCAGACAATGGGAGAGCCTCAATCTGGCTCCTGCCCTCTGGCCCCTGCTGAATGCAGACATTCATAGATCAAACCCCAGAGCCTGAGCCACACAGAAATCTGAAGAACAGGGACTGAATTCTTGCCTTGGGTGAGTGCATACATCTCCCGGATGGTTTGGGTTGATAAATCTCGAAGGGGCTTCCCACTCAGCCCTCCGATCTCAGAGCGCAGGGCACCCTGGAGGCTGGCAGGGCGGCTCACTGTGGTGTTGGTGATAATCAATCCATCGATGCCCAACTGCAGTGTGAGACAGAGAAAAAACCCTCCAGTCATGGCACTGATGGAGCTGAAGAAGCTTCCCTGAGAGTCCGAAAGAACAACCAGGCCAGGTGCCCACACTACAGACCCTGGAAGCAAGAGCTATAACAGAGCTTACCATGCTTCTAGAATAAGTGTCTGGATGAGCCTCAACATAACAAGAGCAGCCATCACATACTGACCACCCATAAGGTTCCACTAGGACAGGGTTTAATCCTTAGAACCACTCACTTTAGTCCTGACCAAGACTCCTAGGTAGTGAGTGGTGGAACTAGGATTTGAACCCAGGACTTCTAGGTCCAGTCTGTGACTCCACCACTCCCCCATGACACAGACACCTGAGGTTAGACTAGAGAAAGAGACAGAGATAGAATACCCTAGTCTGACCAAGGACACAACCGCAAATCTTAGAGCCCTTGCTAGATGAATGTGAGCAAAGAGAGAAGGGAAGAAATACAAGAAAACGACTCATCCAAACATTCCCTTCTTATTCTATGATGAGTTACATCAGGACAGGTACCAAACCAGCTCTCACTATTGCGGAAGGGAAGCCCCGCACTAGCCCAGCTGGCCACATGGCCCCCCTGGCAGTGGGGGGCATCCCAGGGCCCAGCCTGACTCACACCTCTTTCACCACACTGGCGATATCCTCCTTGTCCTGGGCCGTGAGGTCAGGTGCGATCTTCACCAACACGGCTGGCTTGTGTGCTCCCTGCAGGGCATCCCTCTCCTGCAGCACCTAAAGCAGCACGCAGCCAGAGATAGGGACGCCTCAGCCCACAGCCGGCGGTGCCACTGACCTGCAGCCCCCGCAGCCACAGATCAGCATGTCCTCACACTAAAGCACCAGCAAATTGTCCTTTTCCAGAAATACAGCTCTCTGCCATGCCAGAGACCCCACCAAGATGGATCTGATTCCCTAGAACCAAGGGATCTCCAATATAAGTCCCTAACATTGTCATCGGTGCTAGCTAATATATTAAGGTTTATTTAGACTTTTTCACTAAAAGAGGTAACAAGGAAGTACTGTCACAAGTACTATTTGGTAAAGAGTCATCCAATTCATTCATTTCATGTACTCACTGCTAGGGACAGAGAGTCCCTGCTGTCATGATCTTGCGGTGTAACAGCAGGGACAGGTGACAGAGCCATTAATCACTGTTGAGCATAATCAGTGTTCTGATGGGGGATTACAGGCATAGCAAGGGGTCCCATCGGTCCAGGTGCTAAGGACAGCTCCTGGACCGTGAGGCCCAAGCTTCTCCCTGGAGGGCGAACAGGCTGGTGGACGTGTCATCGCCTACCTTGGCCAGCAGGTGGCGCAGCTCCGCCTTTCCCTGCAGGCTCCGCAGCCCAGCAGTGTTGGGACTGGACACGTTCACCACCAGATAGTCGGCCAAGGGGCCCAAGACGCGCACCCCCTCCGTGTAGTCCGCAGCGGCGTCCACCGAGGTCTTATTCTTGCCCAGGTTTATCCCCAGGGGCAGCCCCTCTGTGAAGATCGCACGTCAATATTTTGCCCTCAAACGCCATCCCTGTGGGCCTCCCCCCGCGAATGCGACCCTCCCGTACCAGCGGGCAAACAGCTCGGGAAGCTGCTGCCTGCCAACCCAGAAGAGCTCACCCTCTGCGCAGCAATGTCTGGGCAACAACTAGATCTTTTGCTGCATTGTGCCCTTTTTCTTTTTTAAAATTCCATGGGAAATGGAGAAATCAGGAGTGCAAATACTAATGATAAAAAGGCAGGGCTCAGGTAATGAGGACAGTCAGAAATCGACAGGCATGTCAGAAGGGACAAATTTTACTCTCAAGGGCTGTCTGCCGGCCTAGAGTCACAGGCCAGGGGGTGCCGTGGGAAAGAAAATGAAAAATTAAAGAATATTACACAATACTGGAAAATGTTTGCCACTAATCATGCCTAAAATATAGAGGTATAATTCTTTTATAATCTAGAGCACATCCCAGTGCTCCCAGAACTGCCCTGGTTGCTCTCACAGCCCGGGCATATTTGCTAATGGCCACACCCTTCACTCTCCAAAATGTCTCCATTTGCACAGCAAGTATTACGCCAACCAACTTAAAAATCCATGAGATTATCGACTTGGATTTTGCACTTTTAGAAAAATACATTATATAGAAATATGCTGTGCGTGAAAGCAGGAGGCTGTCTGTACTTCTAAGATACCACCCCATCTGCAGAGGTCACTGGTACGTCAGTGCTGCTTTTCCATCTCTGATGGTTGGGAAAAGACCTGGAACACAAGTGAGCTCCCAAAATGTGTGTCAGGTTTGTGGTATCAAAGAGCAACATCTAGTATTGCTCACCACCTTCTCATACGCTAAAATAGTCACCCTTTTAATCACCAGCTTGAAAGTAAATACGATTCCCTGGGAGGAAGGGAGGTGAAGAGGGGCCAGCACCCAATCAGACAAAAGCTACACAAGACCTCCAGGCTTCCCAAGTCCAGCCTCCACCAGGCCAAGCCATTTGTAAACTGATTCTTCCCCACACAGGTAAACTGGCTTAAAACAGAGCATCACTTTCGCGCAGCTAATGGATCTTTCATCAGCAGTTAGCTGCCCAAAGGGCCAAGACATTGAAGCTATAAATTTCTGAATTACTCTGCCCTCAAAGGGCCCCACAGCTTTTGTCAGTTTATGTTCCTTATTGTGTTAGCAACAAGCTGTCTTCAAGTCTTCTAGCTACTGGAAAACATGATGTGCAGAACTCTGCTCTGAGATCCTGCTTCACTCCAACCAATGTTCATGCTGGAGGTGGGGGTGAGAGAAAGCATGGGGTAAAGCTTGCACTGGCAACAATTAAAAGAAGGATTTTAAAAATAAATAATAATAATAAAGGAAAGGAAGGCAAGAAGGCAGGAGATTATCACAAGCTGTGGAGATCATATTACAACTTCAAAGCTCCCCAGATGGAAGGTCTGTAGTACAGCAAGGTCTGCTTCCACCAAAGCCTGGGATTTCCAAACAGGGTCGCTTCCTCCTCCTAAAATCAGAGGTTGCTGACTGCCTGGGCCCTTTCAACCTCACTTCCTGAAGTGAATCTGAGGTCCATAGGTTTTTCTCATCTTGCCACCAAGACATTCAATGAGACTCGACTCATGGCAGGAGTTCCAGAGGGATCCAATGAGGAAATGGCCACTGCTCCACACAATCTCAGAGGGCACCTGGGAAGGTGTGGTGAGGACAAAACAGCGCTGCAAGCACTCACTGTGCTTCCTGAGGGACAGCAAAGCAGAGCTCCCAGAGAACGGACCCCTGAAGGTGGCCACCTATCCCGCACAGTGTTTCTAAATAAATCCAGGAGGATATTTTCCCAAATGTCAAGATTAGCTCTCCCCGAATAGGAAGGAGTAGGAGTAATTTTAATT
Organism: Canis lupus familiaris; assembly: GCF_011100685.1. NCBI lineage: Eukaryota > Metazoa > Chordata > Mammalia > Carnivora > Canidae > Canis > Canis lupus. The sequence continues at coordinate 78,342,933 of NC_049226.1, read as the reverse complement.
GTCTTCTTTATGCTTCTTGGTATTTAGTAATGCTTCTATAATTAACATGCATTATTTACAGAACACACAAAAGGACAAGAAAGCAAGACAGAAGAAGACGGTGCTCAAGGCCTGCTCACATCTCACCTACCCATGCGACCACAGAGGAGCTGCTTCGCTTTGCTCATTTCTAAGCTGCTCCAGTTATGATATAACCCAGGCTATATAATGAGGCAAAAGCTAAGCGAGTCTTTGCTAAATTGTGAAATTCAGTTAAAACCTTGGTGGCTGTGGTAAAGCCAGGAAGATTCCCGAGTTCCATAGTGTTTTTTCCTATTGCTCAGTCATGTTTATTTCACTAGGAATGTTCCTGATCTTTCTCCCACAGGATTCCTTCCAATAAATGAGGGAAGTCCCTCGAGAGCACCCCCACTTTACCTTCTGTGAGCCTGGCCTGTTTCTCCTGTCTGGCCAGCAACCTGTGTTCGACCACTGAGAGTCCGTGACTGTTAAATCCGTATCTGTAGCACAGAAGCAGGTAGAGAGGGGACAACATTAGAGCCCTCAGCCAGACAGCAAGGACTCTGGAAAGATGGCTTCATGGCCGTACCCACTATACTTCTGACTTTTATTTTATTTTTTTACTTCTGACTTTTAAAAACAGAAAGAAAAAAAAAATAGAGACAGTTCTGAGACTTCTAAAGTTTAAACACCCCTGGAACTCCTAGAAAACTTTCCAGAACACCATCAAACATGGAGGGAAAGATTTAAATTTGTAAACAAGCTGCTCAGGTACCTAGCACTGGCAACAGCCCAGACTCATCACAGAGCTGCCCCAGACCCGTCTGGATCGGGCCCCCACTCCTTACTTATGAACGACTCCCACCCAGGGTCTCTCTGACAGCACCATCCTGCACCTCCTGCCTGCACTCCACAAACACTCTCCCAGAGAAGAAATAATAACCAACACCTACTGGTTACGGCACTTTGTTACTTGCAGCCAAAAATACTGAACAGATAAAGCAGCACCTGTTTTTGTTGACTTAATGAATAAATTACTCCATTCATTCAGCAGGTGCTTAGTGGGCAGCCACTCCGTGTCTCCCAGTGCGAGGCTGAACACACAGGCTCTCCTCTCTCAACCACTGCTCGTCTACAGATTCTGCTAAGTACCGTTGTCCTGGTACCTGTAGCTATCTGTGGCAGCCGAATCATAAATATACTTTGCCTGGAAATTCTGAAGATATGATCCCAGCCTGCAGTGCAACAGGAAGATCAATAACTTCATTTCTAATGCTGGAAAATTTCCCTGAAACAAACACAACAAAGCAGGATGTGCAGTCCAATGATTCCCATAGGTCAATCTTCCAGAAGGCCAACCATGGGCCCAGAGGTGCTTATTAAAATCTCTTGAGGAAGCCCTCAGAAATCTGGTTACCAAAAAGTAACTTTTTGGAGTAACTTTTTTAGGAACACTTTCACTTTCTGAGTTTGTTGTAGTGAATATTGCCTGGGGATTACAAAGAAAAGGGCTTGATACAATCTAGAAGGCTCCCTCTTACTAAAAGCAGCTGTACATAGGGGTTATTAGATTTTCCAGTTTAAAAAAAAAAAAAAAAAAAAAAGATTTTCCAGTTTACCAAACACCAGGGCTGCACAGTCCAATTCAAGAACTTCTAGTCACATGTGCCACTGAACACTCGAAATGTGGCCAGTCCAACATGAGAGTGCTCTAAGTCAAACACACACTGGATTTTGAAGACTTGGTACCAGTAAAAGAAGGTAAATAGCTAATTAATCATTTTTATTTTGATTATATGTTAAAATTACATTGAGAATAAGATGAAATACTTCTAGTTAAATATAATTATAAAAAACAAATAGAATCTATTATTAAAATTAATTTCATCCATTTTTTACTATTTTTTTTTTCTTTTTACTAGTTTACTGTGGCTACATGAATATTTTAAGTTACATACAGAGTTCACATTTTATTTCTATTGGGCAAGGGCACTGGAGTAATAAAGCACAAACTCTAAAGTCAAGTAAGCCTAAATCTGTACCGAAGCTCTACCACTTATGATCTCATGATTAAAGTCATGCAGCTCTCGGAGCCTCAGTGTGTATATGCACTAAACCAGAATACTAAAACCTGCCTTTATGCCTGCACACAGGTGGTGCTCAACATGGTTCCTGAACATTCCAAATAGCAGAAAAATGCCCACGCTGTATGACAAGCAGATCTCTCGTTGCTGAGTGCCCTGCCGGGGAGAAGGCATTCCCTGGTGCCTCTGGGCTCTTCACCTACCTGTTAATGACTGCTTGGTCCTCAGGCAGGCGGAAGACTCTGGGCCTGGGGTTTCCTTCCTGAGGTTTTGGAGTAACACTGCCTATCTCAACAAAACCGAAGCCCATCTTGTAAAGTCCATCCACAGCTTCCCCATGCTTGTCAAATCCTGCAGCAATTCCAATTGGATTTCGGAATCTATGGCCCAAGACCCTCACCTCCTAGGAAGAAGGAAACAAAGCCAGAAGTGCGCAGGCTATCACAGTGTTTCTCAAAGCGCAGGCCCCAGCATGTCTGGGTTGGAATTACCCACAGAGCTTGTTCATCAGAAGGTGTTCCAAGAGCACCTACCAGCATATCTGATTCTTGAAAGGTGGCACGAGGAAGGAGCCCCAGGGAAGTGACACGAACGGCCAGCCTGTGGGCTGACTCAGGGTCCAGCAGCCTCTGCATAGCCGGCATCAGGTGTTCAGCATAGAAATGTTCATCCCCCATGGCTGTCAGGTAGGAAGTGAAAAGAAGTCCTCCACCCCCCAGGATGACCACAGCATCCTGGACCCGCTTCTGGAGGGAAAAAGAAAGGCCCACTGAAATTCCCCCAAGGCCAGACTGCAGTAACTTCTCTGAGCCCTTTACACCCATGCGCATAGGACATGAGATGTCACATGAAGCAATGTTTCTAGCCTTCTGCTAACACTGGTCCCCTTTGTTTCTAATCTTGCTTGCACGTTGACCTCTACTTCAGCGGCTGTATCCACACTTCTGCTGACACTCCTCTGGTCCTGAAGGACCCCAGGCCAGAGGTTTCAAGAGAGGCAGTACAGCCTCCAGGGGACATGTGGTAGGCATTTTGGAGGAATGCTAATAATAGATTTAGTGGGCAGGAATCAGTAAAGGCAGACATCCTGCATTGTTTTACGCTGACAGATGAATTGTCCCTGTCTTGTATGACTTTTGAACATCTCACTGACATTATGTAAAAAAAAAAAAAAAAAATCTATTCATATCTGAGCCTATATTCCACCACATAAACACAAACTATCCCTGCAGAGTTTTCATATACTTTGACTTTTCCAGAAATGCAATTCCCTTGTAAACTGAGGGACAACCGCACTGTTTTGCACAGAACATTACCAAAGATTGTTCACCATTTCAGAGATCTCAGGAATGGTATAGTGCTTTGCTTGGGTGTTTGACAACAAAACATACCTGAGGTGCTAGATTGTCTAAACAGAGGCTTAACCACTGACTATATATCTATATATCTCATCACTGAGTCATGCCCCAACATTTACATGCTGAAATACATGTTATTTTATTACAAATTCCTTTAATTTCTCTTTTATATTCAGAGTTAGGACATTATGCTGACTTTTTAAAATTATACATAGACATTACATTATACATAAATTCCACTTCAGGATAATAAATGTAGTTGCAAAAAAAAAATTTTTTTTAAAGCATCAGATCTTATTGAGTCAACAATCACTATCCTAGTTCAAAACATGCTTTGTAACGTGTTTCTCTAGTTATCACTGCCAGATGTTGGGTCACTCATTCATTCAGTCAATCATCTGCCCAACATGAAGGAGCACTCAGAGTCCCTGCCCTCAAGGAGGACAGTCTCAGGAGACATCCTTAATCAATGATCATACAAATAGGGGCACCTGGGTGGCTCAGTGGTTGAGTGCCTGCCTTTGGCTCAGGTTGTGTTCCCAGGGTTCTGGGATCGAGTCCTGCACCAAGCTCCTTGCAGGGAGCCTGCCTCTCTCTGTGTCTCTCATGAATAAATAAATATGTTTTTTAAGAAAATGATCACGCAAATATAGAACTGTGAAGATTACTATGGAGAAAAAAGGTATAGGGTAATAAGAGAATCCAACCCAATCTCAGAGGTAGACAGGAAGGCTTCCTTGAGGAAGTGACTCAAAGCTGACATCCAAAGGATAAATAGGAGCTAACTAGGAGGCAGGGGGTGGGGGGAGTAGGAAAAGTATAAAGGCGCTCTCGGTGGCAGAGGATAAGGAGATGCACCCAAGGAAGAGGGAAAGGTGGTGGGGGGCTCCTTGGATGCCAAGGAATGAGGGAAAGCACCGCACGAGAGCTAGGGGGACAGGGAGGGGCATGGGCCAGAATGCAGATTTGCGTTTCGCTCCCTACACAAGTCATTGCGGTGATCCGATGAGCCCTGGAGGATCACCCCAGCTGTTAATAAAGAGCAAGGATCTGCCGTCTTCCTTCCAGGCTCCCGCAGATTACAGGAGCGCCCCTTGGTGTCCATCGACAGGCCCGTGAACGCGATCACACAAGTCCCCGCCCCACAATCTCCTCGAGAAGGGCTGGGGCCGCGTCTCGGTGTAACTTCGTTGCTCGTGGATCCTGCACGCCAGGTCGGGCCGTCCTGTGCTCCCTAGAGGCTCGTGTGCCACGTGCAATAAAAATCTGGGCCCCGCGCGTTGACACAGACCCGCATCTGCTCAGACTGAGCGGGCCGTTAGCAGGCGGGCCAAGCACACGTGCACAAGCACACGCACGGAACCCGCGCTGCCTCCAGCCACACAGACGCGCCGGGGGCCCACGCTGGGAGCCGAACCCCGCCCACAGCTCGCCGCGGCCAGCCCGCGAGGCTCCTCTCCGCCCGCCGCCGGCCCGCACTCCGCACAGCCTGCGCACAGCCCGCTCTCTGAACTCACTTTCAGCTGTCTCCACGCCATGCTCTTTCCGCCACCGGGCCCGCCTCTGCCTCATTTCCATTGGAGGAGATGGCCGCGAGCTACCCAATCACCGCCTGCGGCTGCCGCCTCACCAATCGCCGGGCAGGAGGGCGGGGCGGGCCCCTCCGCGGCGGAAACCGCCGGCTCGCGCCGTCACGGCGGCCACGCCCCTTCCGGTCCGGGCTGCCCGCGCGGGCGCTTCGCGGTGCGGCGCTGCGGGGCTGGTGCCTTCTCGTCCGCGACCCTTCACCTCCGAGCAGCCCTCCCATTAATACCTTGATCATTAGATGTGCCGGTGCTCTCGGTAAAGCAGGTACCGGGAGTATGTGTCAGACACTGTAAAAGGGTTGGAATAAGATAACCCGAATCGAGCCCAGAGAAGATTTCATCAGCATCAGGTTTTACCTAAAAAAGTGCCTAAAACGGACGTATGTAGGTAGGTATGTGTGTTAATGAAGGTGTCGGGACATCAAGACTTTGTAGCCGAGTCCTGCAACCCAAAGGATTCCACTGCAGGGAAGACTTGGTGGACTCCTATTGAGAAAACTTCCAAATTAATTGGATACTCGTTTTCCTGGCATTTCACGAGGTTTCAGTTTTCTAGTTTGTTCCGACTTCAGTCTCCCCAACCCCCCGCAGAATTACTTCTCTTTATACACGCTTCCCGTTCGTATGCATTTACTCAGGCTGACTCCGGCCTGCACGACCGTTTTGTCTCAATATGGCCCAAGTGCTGGTAATAATTTCTCCCTCATCTGAACCTTCATACACATATGCTGTACCTGACCAGTTTGTTTTGTTTTTAAGATTATATTTAGTCGTGAGAGACAGGCAGAGCCGTAGGCCCAGGGAGAAGCAGGCTCCCTGCAGGGGGCCCGACGCGGGACTCGAACCCGGGACCCCGGGTCACGACCTGAGCCCATGGCAGACGCTCAACCGCTGAGCCCCCCCAGGCGCCCCGCCCCGAGTGGCACTGTCTTTATGAACTACAATTGTTTGGTCTTTTTTATCCGCCCCCCTAACTCAACTGTAAACGTTTTGCAAGTAGGGGCCATACTATATCTTTAGTTTGATTCCTGCAGTGTTTCTCAAACTGGAAGAGTGTATTCTTGGATATACACCTGAGAATTTTTGATACTGGTGTCCTCTTTCTGTAGTGATTTTTTTAAAGTAATATAAGCATCATTTGGACAAACAACTCTGAAACCTACCAAGCTATTTCAGTGCCCACGTTTATTTTGTACGTATTATCATATTTTGGCATCAAGAAAGAAAACCGTCTAAAGCAAACGATGGGCGTGCTGCTGGTGAAGAACAAATGACATACTACGTGAACAAAGGGTTTTCAGCAATTCAAGTAAAGCAAAGTGGTGAGAGAATGGTTTTTCCCTACAGCATGAAGTAGCGTGCCTGCCAAATCAAAACAGCCTGTGTGGCCCTAAGCCAGTATTGTGTTTATCTGTCAGATAGCTATTTGGTGTAGCACGTTTTGATATCATTGGTTTTCAGTTCCTGTTTGAATTTAACTTGTATTCGTTCTTTCATCAGATATTTACTTTTTGCTTTTTATGGTTGAGTAAGAGCTTCAGCATATAGTTTATGCCTAGTTTTATGTTTGGTCATATTTTAAAAAACAATACAATAATTTAAACACGTCTAGGGGGTCTGCAAGAATGGTTTCCTTTAAAAACACACACGCAATACATTTCTCAATTTTTAGCAACGCTGACTTAACATCTTCTACTCCTTTACAGCCTAGGCTTAGCAAATAAAGATCTATTATAAAGCTAAAGGTACAGCTGGTTGTGTAGACACAGGTGGTGGTGCCCTGTAAATACCCATTGCTTTATTGATCTTTGCTGTTTGTTTTCAGCCTATAGGGATTCCACCTGGATCCTTAAAAACAAAAATCCTTTTATCTCCTTGACAAATTGTTCTCTATTCTTAAAAGAATCATACTTATAAGTATCACAAACCCACCAAGAATATATTTAAAGGACTAGATAGCCACTGAGCCCCCACACTGTTTTTTGCTCACAGTTTGGAGAGAAAATGTTCTTCAGGGGAACATGGCTTTGGTTATACATCAGAATAGGTATCATTCTAGGAAGGGAGCTAAATACCCCAGACCAACGTGGTAAAAATAATTGTTATCAGCTTAACAGGTTTCACTGCAGCTATGAGGAAGCAGAAGATTATTGTCGTATGCAGGGAGGACACCTCGCTTACACTTGGAACCCAGAGGTCCAGCATCTTCTCTGGGACTTTCTGGAAGAAGGGCATAAGTGGTGGATTGGACAAAATCTAAAGCTGCTGGGAAAACATCAAGAAAATAACAACCTAGGTAAGGCTCTGGGATGTAGTGTTGACAAAGTAAAAGCCCTGACTTTTATTCTGGAACAGGAGAGAGAAAGAAATTTAAATCTTTCTGCTTTTGTGCATAGAAAAAAATCAGTCACTTTACTTCATCACCACGGTTCCTCTGAAGTATTTCTGCTTTTGTGCCTCAACCTGTGATTTGTCTGTGTAGCAAAGATGATATTTTTCTCAGTTTATCAAAAGCTAAGGCACCTGATATTTTACTGAAAGTACTAGCAAGATTCTGAGGTGGGAAACCTTTTATGGCCACTTTGTTCCTGGTACATACCTCTTCATCATTCTGGCCCCACGCTTCCTAATTCAGAAACCAGGAGATAAATTATTTGCCTGTTACCTTTCTTATGGAGATATTTTCAAAATTATGCACCATAAAATTGTGTGGAAAATCCAAGGCACTGTTTTATTACCACCATCTTCACTGAAGTCTAGGTGAATTAGTACAAAGCCTTGTGATAAAGAATGCATAATAGGAAAAAATAAATATAATGTGTGGGGGTGATGTGGAGAATAAAGGCAAAAGAAATACAGAAAAAAATTAAATGTCCTTACAACTTACAGTCCATTGACAAGTACTTGAGACAGGCAGGGTGACCTTCCTCCAGAAGCTTAATGGCCTCAATGTTAATACTTTGCTGGAGGTGAAAGGCAGCCTTAGCTTGACATTGGCCCAACCTCCAGGATCCTTGTAAGTCTTCTTTAACATCTAAAAATCTGTTTGGAAACTCCCTTTATCTCTTCCCTCTGACCCCAAAATATATGTTAGCAACCATCCTTCAAACATATGGCCCACTGATAACCATTTTATGGGTCTTGTGATTAAGGTTTACTGGACAGTCATAAATGACCCCTCAAGGTCCAGGAAACCTTGCTTCCAAATTCCTTAGAGGCTTACGCTACCTAACACCTTCCCAACTTGAAAGAATATAATCAGTCACCCCTCACAATCTCAGGGCAGCTTTTTCTGCCCACAAGTCCTATCCCAATGTTTAATAAAACCACCTTTTTTGCACCGAAGATGTCTCAAGAATTCTTTCTTGACCCTTTATTCCCAGACCCCAAAAACATGTCACATCCAGGGGATATCTTAAGTTTCATCTGTTGGATGCTAGCAAAATTTGGTTTTCATATTTACTTATTAAAAAAGGTTGATTTTGGAGTATGAGGCTCATCTGGGTCTGGCCCTCCCTCAGCAGGTGTCATGCCCCCCTGGGCCCCAGGCCCCATCAGCTGCATATACGTGTCCAGAAACTCCAACTGGATATCATCAAATGTGGACTTCTGCTCACTGGGACATTCTTTCATTTGCCAGGCTGGTAAGTGATGAGAACACCTGCTGCCAAAGTCATAATTTCTAGAAACTAATTCTGCATAAGGAGAACAGCAGAGAGTATTGGTTAAGGAGTCTGTTTCATGAAAAGGAGGTAAATGCAAAGTGACATCCAAAGACCAAAGGAGACAAAAGACTGAAGAAAAAGACTGTCAAGTCCAGCTTGACAAAGAATGGTTCATTAAAAGGGAACCACCCAAGAGGAGAATGTTTAGGAAGAGATGTGTACCCCAGACCAAGGACATCATGCCCCAAGATTTATTTAAGGGTATGGTTAAATGGAAAGAAAAAATGGGGATGGGGGCCGGGATGGGAGGGAATGTGCTCAGGAATATTTCTTGTCACAAAGTCTGTGAGTGATAGACCATAGGACGCCTATAGGGATTTTGATGATATATATTGATTTTCATGATGGATTTGAGAAACTGTTCATTTGGAATAACTTTCACATACATCTCACTCTGGTAGTTATAGCTGTGTGTGATGTTGCCTTCATTTCTTGACTTGGGTGAAGTGTGAGAGAAAATGTAGCAGTCAATTCCATTTTCCTCACATGCACTCCTAACCCGTTCAGTGCTTGGGCTTCACAGGGAGGACCAGGAAAGCAAAGGAGGAAAACAGCATGTGGTGTAGGAAGATGAGAGGGTGAAGGGTGAGGAGGCTGTTGTCATGTAGGTTTGCTTCCTCAGGAGTAGGCGATGAGAATTGTGTGCATAAAGTTGGGGGTGTGGTTTTTCTTTTAGTCAACGTTTTTCATGGTGGTTGTGTCCAGCATTTAGTCTTACTGCAGTGAATTCTCAAAGACCTTCCAATGTCGCAGGATAGTCTGAGTAAGAATTTTGTTCCACCTTAAAATGTCACATATACATTCTTACTAAAAAATGAAGCATCTATGGGTGTTTCATAAAACAGAATACATTGTAATATTTCTTTATTGTAAGAAAAAAACAGATCACCTTCTTCAAATACTGGGTATTGAAAGGACCCAGTATTTAGTATTTCCAGGTCATAAATGTTTGGCTTCCAGCTTTTCATTCTCCATCCTTTCAAGCTCTCTGTAATACGCTTGCTCAGTGTTACCATGAGAGCATGAGGTTGTTGGTGAGGCCAAGGTTGTGAGGCCAATCTCTGTATAAATGAAGTGGTCCTGTGTTCCACTGTCACAAATGTGAGTGTGCCACTTTACAATTGTGAACTGTTTTTCATCTTCACAGGAGGTTATTTGGCCCAACTCATCTCCAGAACAGGAAAAGCAACCCTTAAATACCCTACATTTAGGGTATATTATACCCTAAATAGGGTGATGGTTTTCTATCCATTTTTTACTCTTCAAAGTTTGACTTTTTAGATATTTTCACCTACTCTTGGTTTGGGGATGAAAATGCATTTCCTGGGGCAGCCCGGGTGGCTCAGCGGTTTGGCACCGCCTTCAGCCTGGGGCCTGATCCTGGGGACCGGGGATCGAGTCCCACATCGGGCTCCCTGCATGGAGCCTGCTTCTCCCTCTGCCTGTGTCTCTGCCTCTCTCTCTCTCTTTCTGTGTCTCGCATGAACAAATAAATAAAATCCTTAAAAAAAAAAAAGGAAAAGAAAATGCATTTCCTGATACTATCATTCATGTACTCACAAGAGATTACTGCCAAGGAACGTGGAATGGTTGTGTGGAAGATAATCTTGGGCAAAAAGAGTTCTAGGGGGATCTGGCTGAGTCTGTGGAGCATATGACTCTTCATCTTAGAGTTGAGTTCAAGCCCCATGCTGGGTGTAGAAATTACTTAAGCATAAAATCTTTAAAAATAAATTTTTAAAAAAGATTTTATTTATTCATGAGAGACACAGGCAGAGACAGAGGCAGAGGAAGAAGCAGGCTCCCTCTCGAGAGCCTGACGTGGGACTCGATCCTAGGACCCCGGGATCACGACCTGAGCCAAAGGCAGATGCTCAACCACTGAGCCACCCGGGTGCCCCAACAAAAGTGTTTTTAAAGAGAATTCTATTTAGTTATCTAAGCCAACCCAGCAAATTCTGAGCCAACATTCCCATAATGAGATTAAATATGTTTCTGCAATTAAGAGATCAGGCTCCAAAGTCAGACTGCTGAGTTCATGTTTTGATTCTGGGACTTTCCTGTTGTGTCACCTCCAAAGGATTGTTATGAGGATTAGTAAGATAAGTAAAGTATTAGAACAGTACTTGGCAGAATTTTGTAGTTCTTACTGTTAATATTAATGGAATTTCTATTTTTTTGTGCAAAATTTATTTTCTACTTCACATTCATGTCAAAGGTCATTGGATCTCTTGGAGATCCAATATTGCTAATTATCTTTAAAACTAAAGTACTGGGGGGACCCCTGGGTGACTCAGTGGTTTAGTGCCTTCCTTCGGCCCAGGGTGTGATCCTGGAGACCCAGGATCAGGTCCCACGTCGGGCTCCATGCATGGAGCCTGCTTCTCCCTCTGCCTGTGTCCCTGCCTCTCTCTCTGTCTCTCATAATCTTGGGAGTCATGAGTTCGAGCCCCATGTTGGGTGTAGAGATTCTTAAATAAAAAATGTTAAAAAAAAAAAAGAAGAAAGAAATAGCTATTGTTGTCATAGTGTTTGTTTATTTTTCTGTGAGCATAAGATGCCTCTTCTGGGGTGCCTGGATGGCACAGTCGGTTAAGGGCGTGACTCTTGATTTTGGCTCAGGTCATGATCTTAGGGTCATGAGATGGAGCCCAGCGTCAGACTCCATGCTGCTGAGCCTGGAGCCTGCTTAAGATTCTCTCTCTCCCTGTCCCTCTGCCCCTCCCCATGCTCCTGCACAGTGCCTCTCTCTTAAAAGAAAGAGAAGGAGAGAGGGAGGATGGAAAGAAGGAAAGAAAGAAGGAAGGAAAAGAAATGTCTCTTCCAAAATAACATGTTGGTAGAAGAAGTATTTGTAAATTTGTTCCTTAACATTCAGAAGAGAGGTCTAATGTTTCATATTATGAAGTATTGTTACCAAAAAATGGAGAAATGCAACTTTAAACTGAGATACCATTTCCCACCTATCAGATGGGCATAAATCCACAAACTCAACAACATACTATGTTGGCAAGACTGTAGGGAAATAGGTACTCTCATAAATTGCAAATGGGAATGCATTAAGATACAGTTTCTAAAGAGAGGAATACTTGGGAATCTCTCGCAAAATTGCATTTACATCTACCCTTTGATCTAGTATTCTTGCTCCTGGAAATCTATCTTGAAGTTAGAATGGCAAAAATATAAAAAGACACACACATGAGGCTATTCGTTGTAACTCTCTGTGTAATTGCAAAAAAGTAGAAACAATCCACACCCATCTAGTGGGACTCTGGTTGTAAAAAGAAATAAGGAATATTTCAATGTACTGCATTGGGGTTATTTGTATGTTGTTTTAGTGGAAAAAAGCAATGTGCAGAACAATGTATATTCTACTTTAAGAAAGAGGTTAGGGATCCCTAGGTGGCTCAGCCGTTTGGCGCCTGCCTTTGGCCCAGGGCGCGATCCTGGAGACCCGGGATCGAATACCACGTCGGGCTCCCGGTGCATGGAGCCTGCTTCTCCTTCTGCCTATGTCTCTGCCTCTCTCTCTCTCTGTGTGTGTGTGACTATCATAAAAAAAAGAGGTTAATATGAATATAAATGCATATATACCTATACACATATCTAATCTATAAACATAATAGAAAAATAGAAATGAAAATGATTGCTTATGGAGAAGGGAGGGAATAGGATAGAAAGGAGAAATAGAATTTAGATCTTTCTGAATGTACCTGCTTTCATAATTTTAACATTGGAACTCTAAATTTTTTTTAAAGATTTATTTTTATTTATTTATGATAGACATAGAGAGAGAGTGTGTGATCACCCCGCTTGTCATCCAAATTTTAGCTGAGATATAGTCAGTGAGGTTGTACAATCTTCTCAAGCCATGTCGGGCAGCATGTGTGAGAAACAGCAAGTATACGTAAGGAGGCATGTTCAAGAATGTTATTGTTCTCCTGAACTCTTTTATCTCTACCAATAAGAATACAGGATATGAGGAGAATATTATACTTAGAATGTAATTTCTTTTTTTTTTTTTTTTTTTTTATTTATTTATGATAGGCACACAGTGAGAGAGAGAGAGAGGCAGAGACACAGGCAGAGGGAGAAGCAGGCTCCATGCACCGGGAGCCCGATGTGGGACTCGATCCCGGGTCTCCAGGATCGCGCCCTGGGCCAAAGGCAGGCGCCAAACCGCTGCGCCACCCAGGGATCCCCTTAGAATGTAATTTCTTAAAATGAACTTAATTCTGGGGCACCTGGGTGGCTCAGTCAAGTAAGCATCTGCCTTCGGCTCATGTCATGATCCTCAGGGTCCTGAGATGGAACCCCATTTCAGGCTCCCTGCTCAGCGGGGAGTCTGCTTCTCTCTCTCCCTCTACCCCTCCCCTCTGCTCATGCTCTCTCTCTCTCACTGTTTCTCTCAAATAAATAAAATCTTAAAAAATTTTTTTTGATTAATTTAATTCTGTCTTCATGGTGTTGACTCCGTCAGTGGACCTCATTTTGTGATGTTGGGTGATAGAAGGTGATGTGACTGCTCCATAGCAAAAGAGCTCCCTGAAAATTCCTACGTTCTTAAAAAAAAAAAAAAAAAAAAAAAGGGTAGTAATCATTAATTTGTGTTGTTTTGATTACCATGCATATGCATATGCTGGTAACAACTATTTTATAGACTTACAGCTAGTTACACAATAGAAATTATCTTTTCCATTGGCCTCCCAAATAGATGCCTTTTCAGACCAACATGAAAGACATGGAAATAATCCTCATTTACATTGGAGACCCGAGGAGACAAGAGGAGAAATGGCAGTACCAAGAAACAAAAAGACCCCAGGTAATGTGTAGTGAAATCAATCTTGCCTGAAAGGATACACAAGTGTTAATGCTGAAGTGTATCATCATACCATGTACTCAATATTTTTTTTAAATTTTATTTATTTATTTATGATAGTCAGAGAGAGAGAGAGAGAGAGAGAAAGAGAGAGAGGCAGAGACACAGGCAGAGGGAGAAGCAGGCTCCATGTACCGGGAGCCCGATGTGGGATTCGATCCCGGGTCTCCAGGATCGCGCCCTGGGCCAAAGGCAGGCACCAAACCGCTGCGCCACCCAGGGATCCCCATGTACTCAATATTTGTTGCATTCTGTTTTGTCCGATCTTATTATTGCAAGTTTTACTCTCATTTTATAGATACTTAAAAAAAATTTTATCTGACAGAGAGCAGAAGCAGGGTGAACCGGAGAGGGAGAAGTAGGCTCTCCACTAGGTAGGACACCCCACGTGGGCTCAATTCCAGGACCCTGGGATCATGACTTGAGCAGAAGGCAGATGTCCAGCTGACTGAGCCACCCAGGCGCCCCAATAATTTCTTTCTTATTTTTTTTTTTTTTACTTTCTTTCTTGATGGGCCTTTGGCCATCTTCTTTTCACATGTGCCCAAAACCAAATGAAAGATAGGATTTTCTCTCACAAAGGTTTCCATCCAAAGAATCGTCTTAAAAAAAAAAAAAAAAAAAAAAAACAAAGAATCGTCTTAAAGTCCTTGCAGATTCTTTCAAATTGTGGTGTTCTCTCTCATTTTTTTTTAATTTTGAAAAATAAATATGATATGGGAAAGGATGCATTAGCCTGAAATGACTTCAGTCAATACCAGTGTTGGATGATTATAGAGATCATCTGACCAAATGGGTGGAAAAGAGACAGATTTAAAATGCAGCTAGTGATTATTCTGAGGGGTATGACCTCACAACTTCAAGTTTTAGATGTCTTTGTCAACAAGCCTATTAAGGATCCCTTAAAAGAACAATTCTGAAAGTGCTATTGTAGAGGCATAAATATCTATCTCAAGGACAAATGTAAAAATCAGCTTTTCTGCATGCTTTTGTAACTGAGTACTTATGAGTTGGGGAAGAAATGTTTCGTGATGGCATTAGATGAAAATAAAGTTGGTGTACTTTAAAAACTGTTAAATAATTACAGAAGTCGCTCTGGTGGTAATTAAAGCACCAAGGCTGAGAATGCATTTGAAAAGTTTCAATAAAGCCACGTCATGAAATGCGAGTTACATTACTTTAGGTAACACATGATTTTAAACATGCCTTTGTAGAACAAGTTACTCCATTAAGTAACTAGATTATTTGATTGTTTCACCTACATCTTTAGAAATGATATAGTCAGGTTTGCTCCAAAACAGCTAACTTTAAATCTCCTTGAAGAACACGGAGGCAAGAAGCTAACACAGCTTTTATAGACCACGAGATGCAAGTTACAAGGTGATGACAGCAGAACAAGGCATTAAGAGCTTGGGTCTCATAAACTGTGGAGCCATCTAATCAGCCATGGACTGCTTGCTTGTTTACACTGTTAGGAGCAAGAGAAATGAACTTCCATTTGTTCAAGCTCCCATTCTGACTTCTGTTACAATAACCGACCCTATGCTTTTAAGCTGTATATCCTGCTAAAACATGGCCTACTGGAAAGGGACAAGAAAGGCCTTATGAGTGTTCATGAGTTCCCAAAAGAAGGGATAATGGGAAGCCTGATCCTTTTCTTTAAGGGAACAGCCTGGAAATTGCACCTTACTTCTCATATCCCATTGGCCAGGACTTGATCGCATGGCCATACTGCTGCAAGCAAGGAAGGCTGGGAAATGTAGTCCTTGGTGGGGCTGCCATGTTTCCTTAGAAGGAAGGAAGAGACAGTGGCAGAATAAGCAGCAGTCTCTGCAATACAAGGAACATTATCTCCTTTGTCAGTCTTCCCCTCAAAACTCTGCAGGCACCGATCCCTTGTCTTTTGGCATTTAATATTATTGTGGAAAAGAATATAGTTACTTTTTTAGCATGTAGCCTTTTTTCTCTTATCAGATTGTGAAATTATTTAATCCTTGTAATACAGAAATTTTCTTAGTAGGTTTCCAGGTCACTTTTTCACTGATTTTGCCTAGAATGTGATGTTATATATACACATTTTTCTTGTTCATGACAATTCTATTCTCTTCTACTTATTTATCACTTATATTTTATTAGTTCTAGTTTTGTCCATAAGAGATACCAGTTATCTGGGGCGCCTGGGTGGCTCATCAGTTAAGGGTTGGACTCTTTATTTCAGTGCAGGTTATAATCTCAGGGCCCTGAGATTGAGCCCCACATTGGCTCACACTGGGCATGGACTATGCTGGAGATTCTCTCCCTTGCCCTCCTTTGCCCTCTGCCCCTCCCCCCCACCTCTCTCCCTTTTTTTTTTTTTCTTTTTTTCTTTTTTAAAGATTTATTTATTTATTCATAGAGAGAGAAAGAGGCAGAGACACAGGCAGAGGGAGAAGCAGGCTCCATGTAGGGAGCCCGACTTGGGACTTGATCCTGGGTCCCCAGGATCACACCCTGGGCAGCAGGCACCACTAAACCGCTGCGCCACCGGGGCTGCCCTTCTTTTTAAAAAAAAAAAAAGGAAAAGGAGAGAAATACTAATTATCTATTTGCTAAATTGCAGATTTCTGTCCTCCATCTCTCTTCTGTCACTCTTTTAAGTGAAAAGAATGGTTTTGTGTGTATCCCTCTGTTGCATTTTGGGAGAATTTTTATCCTCCTCCTCACTGATTGGATTTTTCCACATCAATTCTGTATTACTTCAATGTGGATTTTAATTTTCCTACAGCATTTTAGCTTTCTTGAAATCCTCTGGTATCATTTATTTCTTTTTTATCTCGTACTTGTGCATCTTAGCTTCAGTTGGTTTAAGACTTTCTGTTCCTATTAAGGATGTGAAACAGCTTTGTGAAATATTTTTTGGATTTTGCTGTTAACTCAAGTATACTTTCCTCGAGGTCCTCTGGATTCAATTTCCAGGTTCTAGAGTATTCATTGGCTCCTTTTGTTGTTTTTTTTCCCTCATTCTTAAGGCAAGGTCTATCCAAATACAGTGTTTGTCCATAGACCAAGAAATTGGATCACTCTTGGTTCAGTAGCTTGTTGGATCACCTGGTGGTCATAACCCCATTCAGATCCCCCATGAAAGTACAGAATCTGTTCCCTCTTCCCCTTGAGCTGTTAAACTAATGACCTTAATCCACGGTGACATGTTTCTGAACTCTACAGACATTGCTTTAATTGTCACATATTTAGGTATTATTACACCCATTCTCCACATGAGAAAACTAGAAGGTTAAGTCATTGGTCTAAGGCTTCATAGTTACAGTAAAAGGCAGACCAGGTCAGGAGCTCAAGTCTTTTGCTTCAAAATCCAGTTTCTTTCTTCTCTCCATCTTGCATTCCTTCTAGAAAGACACGGTGGGGTGCCTGGGTGGCTCAGTCAGTTAAGTGTCTTGACTCTTGATTTCCGCTCAGGTCATGATCTCAGGCATGTGAGATCAAGCCCCACATCAGGCTCTGTGCTGGGCATTGAGCCAACTTAGGATTCTCTCTCTCTCTCTCTCTCTCTCTCTCTCTCTCCTTCTTCATCTGCCCCTCTGCCCCCACTTGCACATGAGCTCTCACTTTCTCTAAAAAGAAAGAGAAAAGAAAGACATGACAGCTAACCGAAAGAACATATCAGAACTCTATCCTCCAAAAAAAAAAAAAAAGAACTCTCCTCCCCCAGTAGTGGTGGTTACAATGATTCTGCTGCTAAATAAACATATCAGTCGTTTCAACACCAGAGGGACTGTTACAAGAAGAGATGGAGAGGGCAGAGCAGGCTTGCTATAGCCAGATAAACTGTAATGGGTCTAGAGCACATGCCTCGAAAGAGGTCAACCTAAGTTAATAGCAAATAGCCATGTTAACACACTTACTGCCTTCAGATCATGGTGTTCTTACCGCAGAATGTGGAACGGTAACGAAAGCAAGAACCGTGATCTGGCAAAAAATTGTCAGTGATCATTTTCTAAAAGTATCACACTACGGGGTGCCTGAGTGGCTCAGTCTATTAAGCGTCCGACTCTTGGCTTCCGCTCAGGTCATGATCTCAGGGTCCTGGTATTGAGCTCCAAGTAGGGCTCCCCTCTCAGCGAGGAGTCTGCTTCCCCACTCCCTCTCCTTCAGGCCCTCCCCCTGCTCATGCTCTCTCTAAAATAAATAAATCCAAAAAAAAAAAAAAAAAAGAGGCCAGCCCAGGTGGCTCAGCGGTTTAGCGCCGTCTTCAGCCCAGGGCCTGATCGTGGAGACCAGGGATTGAGTCCCACATTGGGTTCCCGGCATGGAGCCTGCTTCTCCTTCTGCCTATGTCTCTGCCTCTCTCTCTGTGTCTTATGAATAAATAAATAAATAATCTTTAAAAAAAAAAAAAAAAAAAGAAGTAAAAAGATTCTTTGAAAATATCATGTTATGGCCATACCACACTGCATGCACCCGATCTCATCTAAAAGTATCAGAAATATGCTGATGTATTAATAGGGAGCTCGTCATTTTGGTAAAATTATGGGACAAATATTTCCTGGTAGTATTCATGTATGATAACTTTACAATTGATCTGATTTAAATATTTTTATACGGAGGACCTTTGAAGAATAAACAGAGATTAGATATTAGTGATTTGTGACACTTGAGGTCCAGAATCCTAGCTTGTCTACAGAATTATCCTAAGTCGGAAATGATCATTTTAGTTTCCCATATAAAGTGATTTGCATTGTTTTTTACCAAGACTAAGATGCCCTCAAATAGAAATATTTCTACCCTAGACTTTTACTTGAACTTAGTCTGCTTTCTGCTTTCTGTGGCAGCTATTCATCCTGCACCCCCATGTCACCACCCTGCTCATGCTGATCTTGTAAGTACTTCCCTTGATGGTACACATCTGGGATTAGTCATCTCTGTCATTCCTGGTGGATCCTCCCGGAATGCCACTCTGGATATAGCTTTTGCATAAGGAGAGGAAAGTACTTAAGTGCAGGAAAGAACCAGGTTGAATGAATGCTTTACTAATGACATTTTTAAAGCCTACTTTGGCTTTCATGTTGTTGTAATTATCATTTGTTGGTTGGTTGTTTATTCCCTGCTTCATTCCAAAAAGTACTTGTGACATCTTACAAAAGTATATGCTATGCAATGAAATTTAAATTTCTTTTAGGGGGAAAAAACTGAGTGAAAGGAAAATAAAAGTGGAGACTGCATAATCTGCAAAATTTCACATTCAAGAAATTTCTCAGCCTTTTTTACTTTGTGTCCTACATAGAAACCTTTCAGTGGATGTCTGAAGATAGATTTACACTTATTTGACCCACTGCAAAAAAAAAAAAAAAAAAAAAAGGCATTTCTCGTGTGAAAGAGAGCAGCGATGAAGCCAAAATCCCTTGAGTCAGTGTTTTCCAAGCGATGTTCTATAAAATAGTAACCAACGTTCCTTAAAATGTTTCCAGAAGGAAAGAAAACAAAGATTTTTGACTGTAGGACTTCTCAGAGCCTTTCTTATGACCAACCCTAACCACATCCCACCAGCTTCAGCATTTTCACACTGTAGTCTAAGCCACCATCATCTCCTGGCCAAACTTTGCATCTGCCTCCTGCTCATCTCCCTCCTTCTGCCCTTGGCTGTTTTTTGTCAGTTCTCAACATAGCAGTCAGAGGAGCGATCCTTTGCCACACAGGTCAGCTCATCCTGCTGCTTCTCAAAGCCCCCAGTGTCTTTCCATCTCATTCAAGGTAAAATCATACTCTTCTCCGTTGCCTGACATATGCATGCTCTCCCCAACCCCATCCCTCATTCCCACCCCCATCCCCAGGATCTTTCTGCTCTCCCCCACATCCAAGTTCTGCTCATCTAGCTTCCTGTTCTTCCTCAGACAAACCCAGCAGGTTGTTACCACAGGGCCTTTGCACTTCTCAAATGCCTGTCTCTAATATATTGGTAGAGCTTTCTCTCTTTATTCCAACTCTCAGCAAAAATGCTGTCTCCATACATCTGAGTGCCCTATCTGAAACACACCCTTTCCTTTCATTTGCTTGCTCTTATTATTTTACTTCATGGCATTTATTTAATACATAGTATAATTTGCCCCCACCACTAAAATGGAAATGCCATGAGGGCAAGAACTTCACTCATTTTGTTCATTGCCATATACCTGCTTCCCCAAAACATAACTTAGCATGTGGTAGATGTTTAATTGCAATTTATTGAATGGTTGATAATAAATACACTAATGTAAATTATGACTCTAAAAGAGGGAAACATAGTATGCCACTTTTTCAAAACTGAGTACTGAATCTCTTTGAAAAAAATGCCCATTGAGATCTCATGGGATGTGGGAGTACCAGAATAATTTTGGAAACACTGCCTTCATTTTCACTTAGTAAAATGGGAGGATGGGGTAACTGGGTGACGGGCATTACAGAGGGCACATGATGAGATGAGCAGTGGGTGTTATACTGTATGTTGGCAAATTGAATTTAAATAAAATATTTTTAAAAATCAGATTCAGCCTTTTCCTGTACGCCCCTTTCAGTCCAAGACCCTATGCCATTCCATCAGCCCGTTTCCTTCAGCACTGCCCAGAGTCACATGGCAGGTCCTGTCAGTCACCTGGGTGCCTACCAGCCACCCTCTCTCTGTCACACCAGCGCTCCCCAGGCCTGCACCCAAAGAACAGTCTGGGCAAGCTTTGGTAGAAGTGACCTCAAGCCCCAAAGAGAACACCCACACAGAGGTTGTCACCACTCACCTACAAACATCATTTCAGGATGCCTCTGATCAGGTAAGTACAGAAAACTGAGGTCACACTAGGGACCTTTGTGATCCTGTGAACGTACTTCTATTCTTTCCTCTTATTTTGCTGATGCTTCAAGAATAGTGATGTGAGAAAGGGGCCTGGTTCACCCTTCATGTCTGAGCAGAGCTCTGCCTAACAGTGCCTGATGGACAAGCATGTGCTCCAGTTAAAAGCAAGCACTGAACAAGCCCATGGGAATATTCCATGATGGGTTTTTTACCCCCTTCAGTATATTAATGTCTTATTTTTATGTAATGCTATTGTATTTAGTGCTTCAAATGGGGAGGGCGCTTTGTCCACCTGCCACAATTGTCCAGCAGTAGCACACCCTTCTGGACTGTTCTTCTCCTCACCAGTTCAGCACTCCTTTCCCCTTTCTTTGTGCCCTTCTCCCCACAAACTTCAAAAAAAAAAAAAAAAAAAAAAAAAAAGCAAAGCCACCCTGATAATGTTGACTGAAGAAAATCATCCTACTTCTTACCTTTTTTTAATTTAACACAAGCCCTACTTACATGCAATCTAACTGAAAGATAATCCTGTTTGTGCTGGATCTGCTCTCAGCAGTAATTGGAACTAGTTGTTCACTATTGTTTCAGCTAGCGTTGTGTTCTCCTGGCAGAAAAATTGATCTCAGAAGCTTCAACAGAGTGCTTTGTTTTCCTTAAACAAAGAGAAGTCTGAAGTGTAGAATACCCAAAAAGGCCTGCAGATAAATTATTAGAAACAGAATTTATCAGTGTTGCTGAATACCAGATTAATATACGGAAGCTAGTTGTACTTTTACATGTCAGCAGCAAGCAGTTAGAAAATCAGATTTTTATTTTTATTTTTTTTAAGATAGCAGAGGCTCCTGGGTGGCTCAGTCAGTTAAGTGTCCAACTCTTGATTTTCCTGAGATAGAGCCCTGCACTCGGTGGGGAGCCAGCTTGTGGTTCCCCCTCTCCCTTGCCCCTCCCCCTCCCTTGCACATGGTCTCTCGCTTAAAAAGAAAAAGAATAGCAAGTACCTCGAGTAAATCTAACCAAAGATGAGCAAAATTTGTATGGAGACAACTATAAAGCTTTATTAAGAGCCATTAAAGAAAGGCAAGGTAAATTGGTAAGATCTACCGTGATTCATCCCAGCTCTAAAACCTCAAATAAGCCATCCTCAGTGTCCTCCCTGGATGTAGCTAGAATGGCATTAAATAAGACCTGACCTCCACTGGAAAACATGCAGTTGGGTAGCAGCTGGGTCTCACTCATACCTTTATTCCTGCTTATTTACTGGGTGGTCCTCAATTCTAAGATCATTCTGTAACTAATCCAACCTCCTACAAACCCTGTAAATTAGAAATCACCTTCTTCAGTTGTATAGACTGACAAGGGCTGGATCATGACTGACTTTAACCACTCTAACTCCTGAGTCTAGCTGCGCACAGTAGGCATTTAATAAAGGCTTACTGAATACTAACTGAATTGAGCTGCTCTCTAGAAATGCACTAAGTAGCTGCTGTAAATAGAGATTATCTCAGCTTGGGACTTCCATCCAGTTCAAAAGCCTCTTAAAGTTTTGGGATCACGTCCAGAGATCTGGGTTTGTTTTCTCAGTTTCTGCCGCCCACCTCCTGCCATCTGGAATTTCAAATACTCCCGTCTTGAGCATGAACTCTTGAATTGAGGGACATAAGCCAGTGGGAACCCTGAGGAGATAAGCATACTTCTGAATAGAAAAGTTTGTTTTTGTTGTTTTGATTTCAAGGTGTTGCCCTCAGTTGGATCATTTCCCTGAGATTTAAATTTCTAAGTCGTATTTCCAGACCAATCTGTCCCTGTATCAGTCATTGTATGACCTTGAGATCTGTTCCTCTACTGTATGGAAGAGGTGAAAATTCTATGCATTTGGAGAAAATCTTCTGAAAGTAGTAACTCTTACGGGGAGTCTGTGATTCATTGAGTTTGTAAGGTTATCCGAGGTCAATTCGTGTTAAAACAATGTCTCAAACTACTTAAGTAGTTTTCTATAAATAATTTTGGCAGAATCCTTTGTCCCCAACAGGTCGTATATGAGACAGCAAGGAACTTGAACAAAGCAATTCATGGTTTGCAAACTAACAGCAAACTACAGACAGCTTGTGAGATGCTCCAGAAACTGACAGCCTTAATCCCAGAATTTTCTAAGTCAGCTCAGGTAAGCAGACGGTGATCAGTAGGAAACAAGGTATGAGAAAGGGGGAAGCAAACCAGAGAAAAAGTAAGACAAAATACATAATCTGGAGATGGTGCCCTGTGTAGAACTTAGTCTTACACACTATTTTGTGGAGACTCAATATTTAGCCACATATTTGTACCTTTACCTCTGAAGATTGCAAATCAAGTAATCAGTGATGACCTTCTCAGATATGCTTATTTTCTTTTGTTCATTTATCAGGTTACTGCCTTTCTGATATATTTGTTAGACATCACGGCAGACAGAAATAGATCCAGTCCTGGCCCGAGATAGAGCAGTTCAGCTTTGAAACAGATGACGGCCCTCACTGCCCCATCTGCCAAGTTATTCCCAGTAATTATTCATGCCTGTCTCTACTCCCTACACATAAGGAAATTAAGAGACTAGGATTCCAGAGAATTTTAATTTTTTCTTTTCTACGTCCTGCATTTTCAAATATTTTGCAATAAGCCTATAAATGTAATCTGTGCTGGTTTATTTGGCCTTTTTTTTTTTTTTTTTTTTGAGACAGAAAAAGAGGAGCAGGGAGAGAGAGAATCTTAAGCTGGCTCCATGCCTAGTACAGAACCCTGATGCAGGGCTCGATTTTAGGACCCTGAGATCATGACCTGAGCCAAAATCAGTAGACGCTTAACCACTGAGCCACCCAGGTCCCCCTATTTGGGCTTCTTAATTATGGACATAATGCAGGCTTATTATTTAAAAATCTGAACATAAGCATATAGTTATAAAGCAAAAACCCTATCTGTGTCCTTCTTGCTAATCTCATTCTCTAGATGTAATTGCTGGTATCAGAGTATTACTAATTTGTTGGCATAGCCTGCCAGACTTTTTTCTATGCATATACAAGTTTGTCGTTTTAACAAAAATGGGGGTTAAAATATACAAATATTTCAGCCCCTTGATTTTTTTTTAGTTAATGCTGTGTCATGGATATCTTTTTGTGTCAGTACACATAACCAAACCAATAATTCTTCATGTGCACTTGGACGTTTTTTGTCTACTCTTGCTAATAGCATTCCCATGAACATCCATGTCCCTACATCACTAAGTACTTATGCAAGTGTTTCTATTTAATAGAGTGCCAGAGATTGAAGTGAGGGGCTTTTGGGACTCCTGGGTGGCCTAGTTGGTTAAGCAGCTACCTTCAGTTCAGGTCATAATCCTGGGATCAAGCCCTGCGTCAGGCTCCTTGCTCAGCAGGGAGCTGAGTGAGACCCAGCGGCTATCCTCATTCTCCCTCTGCTGCTCCCCCTGCTTGTGCCCTTTCTCTTTTTCTCTCTGTCAAATAAATAAGATCTTAAAAAGAAAGGTGGGGGGCTTTTGCATTTTCCGTAGATGACAAAATTCTCTCTCAAAAGGTACTGTTTTGGGGTGCTTGAGTGGCTTGGCTGGGCATCCAACTCTAGATTTTGGCTCAGGTCATGATCTCAGGATCATGAGATGGAGCCATGCTGAGTGTGGAGCCTGCTTAGGATTCTCTCTCTAACCCCCCACCCCCACCCCTCTCCCCTCTCTTACACACACACTCTTTCTCTGTCTCTAAAATAAATAAACAAATGAATGAATGAATAATTAGGCACCGTTTTACATGTCTACCAATCATTGTCCCACGCTCTCCCAATTTCGAAGGCAAGAAAAGAAAGAAAAGGAGGAGAGAGCATTTTATTGATTACTAAGGAGGTTGAACAACATCGTACATATTGATTGACCATGTGCATTTCTCTTCTCAATTGCTTCTTCATGTCCTTGTCCATTTTTCCCCTGAACACATTGTCATTTTTCTTACATGTTTGTAAGAGAGCTTTATTTATTGATATTGGCCTTTTGATACATGTATTGCATATATTTTGTGCCTATGTCTTATTTTTAATTTTGTTTATTGGATCTTTTTTACGCAGAAGTTTTTAAATGTTACTTTGAAAACAAAAAAGATTTAAAATCCAAAATAGTAGAACCTACCGGGGATATTCCATCAATTTGCTTGACCTTTCTACTTGTTTTGCATAAGAACATCCTATAGAAATGAGAATTGGGGTTTTCTGCTTCATTTATAACTCTGCTTGTTCTCTGTGTTGTCAATCTTGAACGTTTTTGAGGCCCGAGTTGCAAGGGACAGTGTACTCAGTGTTCCAGCCAGTACTGGTTTTTCTCTCTTTTTGGCTTAGTTTTGTTAATTAGGTTTT
Organism: Canis lupus familiaris; assembly: GCF_011100685.1. Lineage (NCBI taxonomy): Eukaryota > Metazoa > Chordata > Mammalia > Carnivora > Canidae > Canis > Canis lupus. The sequence continues at coordinate 78,318,098 of NC_049226.1, read as the reverse complement.
TGATCTACTTACCACTCCAGGGGGGTTCTCTCAGAAATAACAGAAATACGAATCCTCCCTAGAGGTAATATGTAAGATATTTTCTTTTCCTGCCAAGTTGTAATAGTGCTTTTTATAAAATGTGTTTGAAATGCATAAAGAACATCAAACTCCTTATCAGAAGAACACAAATTTTTTTAAAAGTCTGAAACAAAAAATAAAATAAAATAAAAAATAAAAGTCTGAAACAGCTCAGGGATGTGTGTTTGCCTCCTAAAACTCCCAGGTCAGTGTCATCAGTCCTCTTGTGGACCTGAATGAGCAGCTACCTGACAGTGTATCTCAGAGCAATGGCATTCGGGGCTTTGAAAACCCTGTGACTGTCTGCCTCATTCACTCCCTTGACGATGTAGTAGAAGCTGGTAAGGCCAGTCTGCAAAGATCCAAACATGACATTAAGCAGGTGGGTATAGGAGCTCCTGATATGGAACTCATTTTGGAAAATTGTTAATCTTGGGGTGCCTGGGTGGCTCAGTTATTTGAGAATTCTACTCTCAATTTTGGCTCAGGTTGTGACCTCAGGGTTGTGAGGTGGAGTCTGGCATGGGGCTCTGCCCTCAGTGGGGAGTCTGCTTGAGATTCTCTCTCCCTCTCCCCCAACTCATGCAAACACACTCTGTCTTTCAAATAAATAAATCTTTTTTTTTTAATGATTTTATTTATTTATCCATGAGAGACACAGAGAGAGGCAGAGACACAGGCAGAGGGAGAAGCAGGCTCCACACAGGGAACCTGACGTGGGACTCAATCCTGGGTCTCCAGGATCAGGCCCTGGGCTGAAGGCAGCACTAAACCACCAGGCCACCAGGGCTGCCCTCAAATAAATAAATCTTAAAAAACAACAACAACAAAATGATTCTCTATCTCTCTCCCTCTCTAAAAAAAAAAGAAAAAAGTCAGGTCCAGGGCAGCTTATAACATGGGACAAAGAAATATATCCTTGAGTGGTCTCTTAATAAAAGGATGGTGAGTCTTTAGCCAAACCAAAAGTACTTTCAGTGGGTCCTTTCCAAAGAATGTCACCTTTCATTACGTCACTGTCAAGGTGTTTGTCCCTTACTGACCCCTCCAAAACCATTATCCACTGAGGTTGCTCGGCTCACATGGTGTTTCCTTCTAAAAGCAGGTAGAAAATACGCTGGAAATGGCCTTGCTGGCTCTTGGGAAGATCCAAGAAGTGTTCCTACAACAGAACCGGTTTTCTGAGTCTTTAGTGACTTTGACCTCTTCTGTTGCTACCCTGGTGCTGAGCAGGTAACAGAGGAGCAGGGAGAGGTTCATTTTAGGTTTTTGAACTTTAGAAAAGACATAGAAAATGATTTCCATTTAATTTCTTTCTTAGCCAAAACATGTCAACCTGGCCTCTGAGCTCCTACACTCTTGGGTCTCCAGCACTTGTGAGGTTAGGCTTTCTATCAGCTTCAGCACTGGAAGAGGTGTTGAACAGACACCCGGGAGTTAATGTACAAGTGAGTGTGAAATTGATTCTGATCCGAATGGAAATGGGATTGATGGCTGCAGGCATTTCAATGCACCATGCAGGGGGTGCACCATAAAATGTAAGCTGACCAGACCAAACAAGAGAAGGCTGGGTGCCATGGATTTCTACTTTATGGTGGCAGGGTGGAGGCCCCTTAAAAATGATCCATGGTGGAGGTTGAGAGCATTAAGCAGACTTCTGGATTTGATAGTTTCTGTGTTATGGCTTGAATTGATCTAAACAGCTTATGCATATACAAAGCTGGGAATATCTGCATAAAAAGTTTTTTTTGTTTTTTGTTTTTTGTTTTTTTGCTAAAGATTTTATTAATTTGGCTCTGGCTCTCGTGGAGGCATCACTAACACAGGAATGGTCACTTCTTAGGTGCTTCTTGCCCTTAGAGCACCTGAGAGCGCAAGAAAGAGCAAAGAGGGAGAGGGAGAAGCAGGCTGAGCAGGAAGCCTGACATGGGCTCGATCCCAGGACCCCAGGATCACAACCAGAGCCAAAGGCAGATGCTTAATAGACTGAGCCACCCAGGCACCCTCTGAATAAGTATTGACTCAGTATATGACTTAGCCATATCAGTATATTGTATTTCTTTCAGCGGTTACTTAACAGATAAGATTGATGCCTTATCCTGGAGAGCAGAATATTTCCTAGTAATCATGAATCCTCCAGGTATAAAGATGTAAAAAAAAACAATAATAATTCTGAGGGTCACAAGTAAATGACTCATCTTTAATTCTTTCTCATATGATGTTCTAATGAGAAATATAATTTCATTTGAGATATTGGCAAGGGGAAAGATCCCAACATTTCCTTTATTTTTTGCTACCTGACACCTTATTACCTATCAGAGTATCATTTCCAAAGATTTCAGTGGTTGATGAAATAAGTTTTCTTGTCTCTAGGTAACAGGACTAGCTTTCAATCCCTTCAAGGATTTTGATGACAAGAACATTGTTGGAAACATCGGAAGTGTGTTGCTAAGCTCTAATCAGAAATTGTTTCAAGTCCATGATTTAATGGGAGATATTGAGGTATGACTTGATTATCAGGGAATGAAAGAGAAGGGAATAGGAATTCTTGGAGAACAGGGTGGAAGAAAGTCATTTTAAATTCATGTCAGTGCCATTATTTGATTATTCACATCTTCACTTGGGAACTTCTACAAGGAGCTTACCTTACCCTTAGGAGAAGGTGTTTTAGGTCTGAGATTGTATATTGTCCCTTGATCCCTGGGTCTATATTACCTACTGATACTCAGGGAGGAAGACCTAGGAAGCTACATTCCATTATCACTAGAAAGGAGACTGAAAGACAAATGGATGGACCATCTTAAACTTGAAGATTGATTAACTATCTCCTTCTAGATCATGCTATGGAGAAATGTTAGCATGGAAACCCATCCCACCAGCCTCAACGTGACCTCAGATCATTTTATTATCATAATGAACATCACTTCCCTGGAGAAATCCCTGATCGTGTGCGTAGAACCTGAAAGTCCCCTTTTAATGACACTCTACCTGGGGTTCCAGTATCAGCCTAACCACACCCGCTTTGACCTGAACATCACCCTTCCAAAGGATCAGGTGTGGCAAAAAGGTAAAACTTCAATCAGAAACTTATTTTGAGGGATCCCTGGGTGGCGCAGCGGTTTGGCACCTGCCTTTGGCCCAGGGCGCGATCCTGGAGACCCGGGATTGAATCCCACGTCGGGCTCTCAGTGCATGGAGCCTGCTTCTCCCTCTGCCTATGTCTCTGCCTCTCTCTCTCTCTCTCTCTCTCTCTCTCTGTGACTATCATAAATAAATAAAAAAAAAATTAAAAAAAAAAACTCCTTTTTTTAAAAAAAAAAAAAGAAACTTATTTTGAAAGGCATTTCTTCTTTTTTTTTCTCTTTTTATTTTGAGATAAGTGTAGATTGTCATGCAATTGTGAAAAATAAAACAGATCTCATACAATTCACCCAGTTTCTCCTAGTGATGATATCTAGCATAAGTATAGCACAATATCAAAACCAGGAAATGACACTGATACAAAGCATTGACCTTATTTGGATTCATCAGTATTACAGGCACTTGTGTATGTGTGTTTATTCTGTGTAATTTTATCACATGTAAATATACATGACCATGAAATGCATTTTTCAAAAAGATGGATTGTGGAATGGATCAAGTTATATTTGTGATAGAGCAAATTTTAGTAAAATGTTTTTTTAAGTTATACTTAAGTAATCTTTACACCCCATGTGGGGCTCAAACTCATGACCTTGAAATCAAGAGTCACATGCTCTTCTGACTGAGCCAGCCAGGTGCCCCAAATTTAAAGTAAAATGCTAATTATAAAATCTGTTTAGTGATGATATGGGTGTTCACTTTAGTCAATTTTCTCTATGGTTGAAAATTTCCATAATGTGGAGAAGTAAAAGTCCAGCACAGTGTATTTTATATATATTTCAAACTATTTCTAATCTTATGTTTGGGTAAGGACAAAGCTGTCTTAGTAAGTCTTGGTGTAATATCAAACTGACTTCAGTGTAGCTTAGAATAGTTAAGAATCTCTGCGATACATAGATAGGACCTAGATATACTTGACTAAAATACGTAGTCACTGGATATCAACTTTTAATGTAGTACTGGGGGGATCTCTGGGTGGCGCAGCGGTTTAGCCCCTGCCTTTGGCCCAGGGCACGATCCTGGAGACCCGGGATCGAATCCCACGTCGGGCTCCCGGTGCATGGAGCCTGCTTCTCCCTCTGCCTGTGTCTCTGCCTCTCTCTCTCACTGTGTGCCTATCATAAATTAAAAAAAAAAAAAAATGTAGTACTGGGGGTGGGTGGGTAGGGAGACAGGGTAACTGGGTGAGGGGCATTAAGGAGGGCACGCGATGTGGTGAGCACTGGGTGTTCTATAAGACTGATTAATCACTGAACTCTTACCTCAGAAATTAATAATACACTATGTTAATTGAATTTAAATTTAAAAAATAAAATTATTCGAAAGCTAACAACAACAAAATAAATGTAGTACTGGGAAGTCTTAAAGCTACCCTTTGCATTTAAAAAAAATGGGGTGGAGGGAGAATAATCCAAATGGATAAAGCATGTTATAGTCTCCTTTTATTACTGTCTTTCTTGTTGAACGAGCTCTGGCTCTCGTGGAGGCATCACTAACACAGGAATGGTCACTTCTTACTCACTGCTTCTTGCCCTTAGAGCACCTGAAGCAGCACCTCTTACTACAGGACTGCCAGCTAGAGTTCTATCTGCATCACCAGCAGGTTCTATCCCGATTCACAACAGGCACTCCATTTTCCATGTCAATCTTGACAGTATCCTGTCAATTGGAGCCAGAAGGGATCTTAGACAACCTTTGGTCCAGAGTCTTCATTCGAAAGGAGAAAACTAGGGAGGTTGTGTGACTTGCCTTAGCCCTTACCAGCCCCTGGGTGAGAGAGCCAGGCCTGGAATCAGGGCTCTTTCCTGGAACCACCCTGTTCCCATCCTTGCTTCATTGTTGGGCTTCCTTTGTCAGCTAGGTCTTGCAGCTACTCACCTTGATGTGTGATTATTTCATTTTTCTAAAACTCATAATACATTCTGATTCATTAGACCTAAATCTTCATTTATCAAGAGAATACGACTTCATATTGGAACAGGAATAATCCAGAGCCCCAGGTTTTATCGCTGGTCATTTTCTTTAAAATCATTTGTGGGGGAAAAAAATCATTTGTGGGGTGCCTGGATGGTGCAGTCGGTTAAGCGTTTGACTCTTATTTTCGGCTCAGGTCGTGATCTCAGAGGCTTGAGACTGAGCCCCACATTGGGCTCTGCACTTGGCAGAGAGGCGGCTTGAGATTCTCTCTTCCTCTCCCTCTGCTCCTCCAGCTGGTGCACTCTCTAAAATAAATAAATAAATCTTTAAAAAAGTGAAATAATTTGTAATTCTAGTCTTAGTCAATTCCCTATTTATAAAATAAAATAATGATTGGAGTGCCTGGGTGGCTCAGTCGATTAAGTGTCTGCCTTTGGTTCAGGTCGTGATCAGGTCCTGGGATCAATCCCCACATTGGGCTCCCTGCTCAGCGAGGAGTCTGCTTCTCTCTCTCCCTCTGCTTGCTCTCCCCCTGCTTGTGCACACGCTCTCTTGCTTTCTCTTTCTCTCAAATAAATAAAATCTTTTTTAAAAGTTAAAGTAATAATAATAATTGACCCTTCATAAGGTTCTGATGGTCCTTTTGTCCCATTTGAAATGCAACTAAGCACCGTTCTCTGTTCTCAGATGAGGAATACACATGGGTATTGACTCCAGAGAGTCTGCAGTATAGGATTGGCACCTACCACATAACAGCCACGTTGAATAAAAGCAAGGAGAGTGCCCAGCAGACTCCCACCCTGTTCTCAGTGGTAACTGCCGTCACTCAGTGTTATTTCTGGGACAGCCACAATAGCACATGGAAGAGCACTGGATGCCACGTAAGAAGCCATGCCACTTCCTCTTTCTTTTCTGCCTGAGCTGGCAAGAAATGCAGAGCATCTGTTACCTCGTTTAGGGGCACAGAAAGAAAAATCATCGGAAGGGAAGTAAATTAGCCTGGGAGAAAGAAAGATTATGTGTAGTGGGCCAGGAAAATGTGCCTCTTTGGAGCAGGCGTATGTTTCGTGTTTGTAATTTCTCAAACATCAGTTCAGGGTGAATCTGATGATTCTAGGCAAAATAAGCAATATGTAGACGTTAAATTCTACAAATATTAAATAGGTTGTGGGTAAAGGGAAAACTTCCTGCTTAGTAAAAGAGAACTTTTAAAAAAAATAAGCTAGTAAGTTCTTGTACGTTCCAGGCTAGGCAGGTACTTGTCAGATGGTTATCTAGGTCCAGGTGTGTGCCATGTTAAAGTGGCGCTCTGCATTCTCACACCGGTGAATTTGTGTGATCCCCTCTGATTTAAGTTCTGGTTCAGTTGCAGAAAGACTGAGGTGCAAGGTTCTGGAAATGATGAGGCGGTTCGTAAAAGAGCCGACAGAGGGTCATTCACGTGGGAATTAGAGGAAACGAGGATGCTCTGGAAGGCACCTATGCCATTCATGGCCTCAGCAGTGATTTCTGGAACATCTGGAGCAGTGCCTCTCAAGCAAATCCTCTACCTGGCAGCCTGTTAAATTGCAGATTCTGTTGCAGTGAATCAGGGCAGGACCTGAAGTTCTCTGCCTTACAGGCTCCCAGGTGATATCAGTGCTGCCAGTCAGGGAGATGGCACTTTGAGTACCAAGACTCACCCAACAATGACCCTACTGCTCACGAAAGGCATGAGAAGGTGGGGTTCCTGCCTCCTTGGAGCCCCGCACAGTGCTTGGACCCTGTGCAGGGAACAGAGCTGCACAGAGCAGGATGAGAGTTCCTCCCAGGGCAAGAGATAGACCCGGCATCCAAAACTGAACCTTGCGTCTGGAGAGCAGTCAGTCATACTGACAGTATTTTAGACTTTTCATCTGCACCATCGAATGTGGAGTTGGCACCTTCCATTTGATTGCCTAGTGACATTTAAAAATATGTATATTTTTAAATATTTTATTTATTTATTCATGAGAGACACACATAGAGAGGCAGAGACACAGGCAGAGGGAGAAGCAGGCTCCATGCAGGGAATGTGACATGGGACTTGATCCCAGGACTCCAGGATCATGCCCTGGGCTGAAGGCAGGCGCCAAACCACTGAGCCACCCAGGGATCCCTAAAAAAATATTTTTGATGAAGAAATGTTACCATATGGAAAGTTATAGGGAATAATATAATAAAAACATTGAACACTGTTCAGCTCTATCACAAAGTTAATATTTTGCTCTATTTAGTTCAGATTTTTAAAAATAATAAAACATGCAGGAATAACCAAAGCCCTTTATGTATCCCCTCAGTTTTTTTTTTTATTTAAAGATTATTTATTTATTTAGAGAGAAAGCACAGGCAAGGAGAGGGGCAGAGGGGGACAGAATCCCAAGCAGACTCCCCACTGAGCGTGGAGCCCAGCATGGGGCTTGAGACGAAATCAAGAGTCAGATGCTTTACTGACTGAGCCACCCAGGCGCCCCTGTGTCCTCTTTAGTCTTTTCTCCTCCATCTCACCAGAGCATGATCACTGTCCTGAGCTGGCACGTGTATTCATTCTTCCAGCATGTTCACTGGGCATGCATCTTCTACATGCCAGGCCTACATAACTAGAGGTAGAGTGGACAAGACAGCAGCCTCACGAGCTTTTGTTGCAGCAAGGGAGCCTAACCAACGCAGATACAGGAGTGTTTTGCTTGTTTCTGGTCTCTGCATCCTGCATCAACAGCATCATCTGTACCTTTAACTTGGATCTTTCACTCGGCATTTATGCACGTTGCGCTATCTAGCTCTAACTCGTTCATTTTGACTGTTATAGAGTATTCCATCCTATTCAGTCGTAATCCTCTACTTCTTTGTTTGCATGTTCTGCTGTCACTGGGCACGTATATATAGGTTGTTTCTGATTTTTTTAGTTACAAACAATGCCGACACCTCTCCTTGTGCACATGTGCAGAGTTATCGGGTGTGTGTTCGGACCTGGAATGGCAGGATAAGATTCAGAGAGTTTGTGCTTCTTCAGCTTTAGCAGAGGTTGCCAGATGGTTCTCCATGTTGCTTACACCGGTTTACACAATCACTGGTGGTGAAGACGTGACTGGAGCATCGTTTTCCCTCTCTCAGGCGCCTGTGTTTGTGTTTTATGTTCGTTGTGTTGATTCTCATTGCAGGTCGGGCCACGGAGCACGGTTTTGAGGACACAATGTCTCTGTAACCGCCTGGCCTACTTTGGCAGTGACTTCTTCATTGCGCCCCGGACAGTGAACGTTGAGGACACGATCAAGCTGTTCCTTCGCGTGACCACCAACCCTGTCGGGGTGTCTTTGCTCATAAGCCTCTTAGGCTTCTATATGCTCACATGTGTGTGGGCTTGGAGAAAGGATCAAGCAGACATGCAGAAGGTCAGGAGACTTTGATTCCAGAAGCTTTGCCACAGTGTCTTGAGTATGTTGAACAAGATGGAAAACTCGTTCACCAGAAGAGGCTGGTAGCATTGAACAAGGTGGCATAGAAATTCAAGGAAGACTTTTTTCCTTAAATTTCTCTTCATGTCTCCTTGTCTCAGGGCTTAGCAACTTCACACTTTGTCTCTCTCTCTCTCTCTTTTTCTTTCCTTTAGTGGAGGTTAAACCCTCCTATGATTCATTTAGGTTAGGAATAAGCCAGAACATCTAGAGAACTTAGCCAAAATTAGATGCAAGTTTATCTCACTTTATACATTGGATATGAAAGTTATGTGGGAGTGAAATTATAATTTCATGTAACTGCGTTATATAAGAAACCTGTAAGGAATCTCTTATTGGAATAACAACAACAAAAATCCCTTGATGACAGCCTCTTCTATGCATTTCTTATTCTTATGTTTCCTTACACTTAGAAATTCTAGAATACACGCTGTCCATTTCTTTGATGCTATGGGTATAGAGTTGCTAGTTTTAGTAAATAAAAATATAGGACACCCAGTTAAATTTGAATTTCATATAAATAGTGAAGACATTTTTAGTATAAGTGCACTCCCATATGATTCCTCATTTATCTGAAATTCGCACTGAACTAGGCATCCTCCCTGTTGTGTGATAACCCCACCCTCCTGAGAGGGGGGTGGAAAGATTTCGAAGCCCAAGACCTGATCAGCTGATTCTATGAATATTTCATTTTAGAGGCATAAACCCAGGCCCTCAAGCCTTCAGCCCTGTTCCATCACTTAGGTCTGCTTGTTTATCTACTATCCACACATCACTCTTGCTTTCCACCAAGTTGCCAAAGCTGGAGCTGTGCACCCGTCTCCTGAGATGAAGATCCTTCTTGGTTCTGCATTTCCTGCAGGTGAAGGTCACCGTCCTGGCTGATAATGACCCCAGCTCTCAGTTTCACTACCTTCTTCAGGTCTCCACTGGTTATCGAAGAAAGGCTGCCACAACAGCGAAGGTGAATGAAATGAATGTTCTTCACTCCCTGCCCTGTGTCTTTGACCACATGAGATACACTCTGACATGGTGACACCCTGGTGTCCAGTGGCACATTTCAAGGGCAGTTCCTTGTTCTAAGCTGTGCATCTGCAGAGCCCCCTGCACTTGTCCAGCCCCCCAGAGACTTCACCTCAGTGCAGCTCTGTCTGTCTCCCTCTCTCCTTAGGGATAAACCCAGAGAATCCTGTTAGGACTTCCTGCATTTTATTTCTTTGTCATGTTTTAGGTGGTTATCACCCTTTATGGATCAGAGAGACGGAGTGAGCCCCATCACCTCTGTGACTCCCAGAAGGCAGTCTTTGAGCGAGGGGGACTGGACGTCTTCCTCCTCAGCACTAAGTCCTCCCTAGGGGAGTTGCACAGCATGCGCCTCTGGCATGACAATTCGGGTACCAGTCCTTCTTGGTAAGTACCTGCGCCAGGCTGCCTTGTCCTTTCTTCTCTGTGGATCTTCAGCGCTCTGGGGCAAGACCAGCGTGCCATCACAACACACAGCAATAACGCTGTGGGCCAAATGGTAATAAATGCCTATTAGATTTAAGTTTCAAAACATTTATGAAGGAGAAACCCTGAAAAGAAATAGGGAAAATTAACAATATGATTTTGTGTCGATGGTAAAGTGATAGATGATTTTTTCTTTTCTTTCTTTTTAGATATTTTATTTATTTATTTATTTGAAAGAGTGAGCGAGTAAGAATGCAAGCAGGGGGAGAGAAAAGCAGGCTCCTCGCTGAGCAGGGAGCCCAATGCAGGGCTTGATCCTAGGACCTGGGGATCATGACCTGAGCTGAAGGCAGATGCTTAACTGACTGAGCCACCCAGGTGTCCTTTTCTTTCTTTCTTTTTTCTTTTTTTAAGTAGGCTCCATGCCTGGCATGGAGCCCAGCACGGGGCTTGAACTCATAACCCTGGGATCAAGATCTGAGCTAAGATTAAGAGTCAGATGCCTAACTGACAGAACCACACAGGCACCTCTGAACTATATATTTTAAATGGAGGCCTTTTATCGTATGTAAATTATATCTCAATAAAGTTGATTTTTTAAGTATGCATAGAGAGAAAGGTCTAGAACTATATATAATAAATATAACCAATAACTGAGTACTAGGATTATGCATTTTTAAAAATTCAGTATATTTTTAGATATTTTCAGAATTGTGAACAATGAATTCGTACACTCATGTTGGATTCTTTTTCTCAGACATGAAATAAGAAAGTAAGTTACAAGGACGCCTGGGCGGCTCAGTGGTTGAGCACCTGCCTTTGGCTCAGGTCATGATCCTGGGATCTGGGATCGAGTTCCGCAATGGGCTCCCTGCATGGAGCCTGCTTCTCCCTTTGCCTGTGTCTCCGCCTCTCTCTGTGTCTCTCATGAATAAATAAATAAAACTTAAAAAAAAAAGTAATACTAGGAGCATAAAAAGCTCGTTTCTCACCAATGAGAAAGTGGGGTTCCCCCCCCTTTTTTTAAATTATTCATTTATTCAGAGAGAGCGAGAGAGAGGCAGAGACACAGGCAGAGGGAGAAGCAGGCTCCATGCAGGAAGCCCTACGTGGGACTCGATCCCGGGTCTCCAGGATCACACCCCAGGCTGCAGGCGGCGCTAAACCGCTGCACCACTGGGGCTGCCCCCCCCTTTTTTTTTTAAAGATTTTATTTATGTATTCATGAGAGACATACAGAGAGAGGCGGAGACACAGTCAGAGGGAGAAACAGGCTCCCTGGGGGGAACCTGATGCAGGACTCAATCCCAGAATCCTGGGGTCATGAGCCAAAGACAGACATTCAACCACTGAGCCACTCAGGTGCCCCTTTTTCTCCTTTTTTTATACTTTACTGGTAAATGAAAAACTTTAACAGTGTAAGATACATGAGCTAAGCTGAAATCGAATGTACCTTAGTCACCTGTGATTTTATGAACTGCCTCAATAGGAGAGTGCCCAGAAATATTTTAGCTTTAAAGGAATATGTAGTCATCACACAGGAAATACTTTCAACTAAAATTAAGCAAAGATTTTGACCGGAGAGATTTAAGTTGCTTTATAACATGAAACATAGGCTCTTGGGGAAATAGCTTCATGACTATAAAAGAGGTGGTTGGGATCCCTGGGTGGCACAGCGGTTTGGCGCCTGCCTTTGGCCCGGGGCGCGATCCTGGAGACCCGGGATCGAATCCCACATTGGGCTCCCGGTGCATGGAGCCTGCTTCTCCCTCTGCCTGTGTCTCTGCCTCTCTCTCTCTCTCTCTCTGTGACTATCATAAATTAAAAAAAAAAAAAAAAAAAAAAAAAAGGAGGTGGTTATTGGACTAATTGCAAGATGACATCAAGCAGCTTGAACAGTCAGATGTCCCAGATGTCCAAGTTCGTTGGCAGTTGAAGTTGGTGGAGAAATTAGTGGAGAAATTGAATTGGTGAATTCAATTCAAGTAGAGAAAGTGAATTGGTGGAGAAATTAGACACATAGTAAACCATTGTGGTTGGAAGGAGGGTGGAACCTCCGGGCCTCTGGTTCTATGAAGTCAAGATGAAGCTACAGACCCCAACAGGATGAGAAGTCATTAACATAAATGTTGCAGACCACTCCCCAGCCCTCAGGTACACCCCCCTACCCCCCAGGCCCTGGTGACAAGATGGAGGCAGATGGGCTCGTGAAGAGGTGGCAGGGCAGTGGTACGAGTGAACAAGGAAAGTCCAGGGATACATACACACCCTGAACTGTTCCTAAGTTATAGATACCGCGTTCTGGCTTTGATACATTGATTAGAGGTCTGGAAGGGAGAAATTGGATCAGCTCTTGTTTCTTTCTTTAGTTCTTGCCTCACCATTAAAAGGATCCACTTGCTGGCAGTGCAAAGTTACTTCTTGTTACAGCAACTTGCTTGTGCCCACCTCCCTAATGTACTTATCTTCATTTTACCATAGGTACGTAAACCAGGTAATTGTCAGTGACATGGCCAGTAAAAGGAAATGGTGCTTCCTGTGCAACTGTTGGCTGGCCGTTGACCTCGGAGAGTGCCAGCGTGACCGGGTCTTCATGCCAGTCTCAAAGAAAGAACTCTTTTCCTTTAGGTATTGGTGAGAAAATGGTGGTGTTCTGCAGGTCTCTACAGCTCTGTTAGTTTTTCTTCATTCTTCTTTCTGCTTCTCAGACTGGATAATTCCAGTTGAGCTATCTTCAGGTATGTTGATTCTTTCATCTGACTGCTTAGATCTACTCTGGAGCCTTTCTAGTGAACTTGGCATTTCACTTAATGTGTTTTTCAACTGCAGACTTTCTGTTTGGTTCTTTTTTTTTTTTTTTTTAAGATTTTATTTATTCATGAGAGACACAGGGAGAGAGGTAGAGACAGGCAGAGGAGAAACAGACTTCCTGCGGGGAGCCCGATGCGGGGCTCAATCCCAGGACCCTGGGATCACGACCTTTGCCAAAGGCAGAGGCTCAACCACTGACCCACTCAGGTCCCTTATTTGGTTCTTTTAAAAAATAATTTCTAGGGGATCCCTGGGTGGCTCAGCGGTTTAGCTCCTGCCTTTGGCCCAGGGCGTGATCCTGGAGTCCCGGGATCGAGTCCCATGTCGGGCTCCTTGTATGGAGCCTGCTTCTCCCTCTGCCTGTGTCTCTGCCTCTCTCTCTCTCTCTCTCTCTGTGTGTGTGTGTCTCTCATGAATAAATAAATAAAAATCTTTTTAAAAAAATAATTTCTAGGGTCCTGGGATCAAATCCCACATTGGGCTCCCCACGGGGAGCCTGCTTCTCCCTCTGCCTATGTCCCTGCCTCTCTCTGTGTGTCCCTCATGAATAAATGAATAAAATAATAATAATTTCTATATGTCTATTGATGTTTTCTATTTGGCAAGATACTATTCTCATATACTTTAGTCCTTTAGATATGGTTTCCTTTAGTTCTTTGAATACACTTAAAATAGGTGATTTAAAGTTTGTTTTAATATATCCAGTGTCTTGGCTTCCTCAGGGACAGTGTATTTATTGCTTTGTGTGTACGCACATGCACATGTTCGTTCTTTCTTTCGGTGTCTTGTGATCTTTTGTTAAAAATTAGACCTTTTAAACAATAGAGTGTGGCAATCCTGGAAATCCGATTTCCTTTCCCTCCCCCAGGATTTCTTGTTCTTAGAGTGCATAATTGTTGTCTAGTGACTTTTCTGAATGAATTATGTATTCTTTATCATGGCATGCAACTGAAGTTTCTGCCCAGCTTGTTTTGTGGTCAGCTAATGTTTGGACAGAGATCTTATAAATGCCTGGAATCAGCAAATCTCCCATTCTTTGCTGAGGGGTTTTGTGTGCATGTTGTGGCATGCCTTCAACACTCAGTGAGGCAACTGACAGCTCTGCCTTAGCCTTCACTTCCTGCTTCCTGAGAGCTTCAAGGTCATCCAGGGGTGAGAACTTAAGGCATTCTCAAGGGTTTTTTGAGCATGCACACAGCTCTGGGCATGTATTTGGCCTTCCAGATTCCCAGAAATATGTCAGAGCTTTTCAAACCTCCCATAGACTTCTTGTTTCCCAGTTTTTTTCTTTTAAGCTTTTTGGTTAGCCTGTTGCTCACCCGCCAGGGCAGACAACTGTGAAGTTAAACAATTGCCTCTAAATATTTTTTGATAGTGCCCCAAAGGAAAAGCATTTTACAGCAGGTGAGCACCCAGTCAAGTCAAATAAGGGCAGCCTTGCACGTTGGGTTTTCCAGGGGACTACCAGACAAGTCAAATAATCACAATTCTTTGAGAAGGAGGCTTTGAAGTATCTTCAATCCCATTCTGCCCTCCTCTTACTGGCAGCTGCTTTTCACTGTGATTAAAGACTGTCAGGTTACCATATAGCTAGAGAAAAGGAGATGGAACTAGGGCAAGTCACAATGCCACAGAGTTAACTGTTTTTACTGATATTCAGACATTTTTCTTAAATAACCACTCTCAGGTTGCTATAATACTTGGGTTATTTATGTGAACTCTGAAAATTTCAATTCTGGCTTTTTCTTTAAAGATTTTATTTATTTTAGAGAGAGTGTGCACAGGAATGGGGGGAGGGGCAGAGTGGAAAGAAGAGAATCTCGGGCAGACTCTGAGCTGAGCACAAAGCCCAGTGCAGGGCTGTCTCATGACCCTGAGATCATGGCCTGAGCTGAAATCAGAGTCAGATGCTCACCTGACTGAGCTGCTCAGGCACCCCCAATTCTGGCTATTTATTTTTATATTTTTAAAGATTTTATTTATTCATGAAAAACAGAGAAAGAGGCAGAGACACAGGCAGAGGAAGAAGCAGGCTCCCTGTGGGGAGCCCGATATGAGACTTGATCCTGGGACTCTGCGATCATGCCCTGAGCCAAAGGCAGATGCTCAACCACAGAGCCACTCAGGCATCCCAAATTCTGGCTTTTTATTTTATTTTTAAAGATGTTATTTCTTTATTCATGAGAGACAGAGAGAGAGAGAGAGAGAGAAAGAGGCAGAGACATAGGCAGAGGGAGAAGCAGGCTCCATGCAGGGAGGCCGATGGTGGGACCTGATCCCAGGACCCCAGGATCATGCCCTGGGCCGAAGGCAGGTGCTAAACTGCTGAGCCACCCAGGGATCCCCATAAATTCTGGCTTTTTAAAACAAGTTTTATCATTGCTGGAATGGAAGAGAGAAAATTCAAAGATATTTACTCTTTCATTTTCACGGATCCAAATGGATTTACTACTAAGAGCAATAGTAGCAGTGAGAGTCATATTTTGTCACTTCCCAGAAGCTTGATTCTGACGGGGTGACATGATGAGAGCCAGGTGTTACCTGCATATGCAGTGGAGACAGATACATGACAGAAGAGGAACGCTAGGCTGAAAAGACTGATCTGATCTAAGTGCTTCTGGAAAACCTACGAGTGCTCCTTGTGAACTTAGACATTATCTTTATTACCCTGCAATGTAAGCCCATCTCTCAAGGGGTGGAAAGGAGGCATTTCTTCTTTTATAACCCTGGAATGTCTCTGGGGAGTGGGATGTCTCCATCTTTACAACCTGGAACTGTAAATAAAGTTGCACTAAATAGAATCACTATCTTTGTCCTTCCAGGGCTGTTTATTCAGAGATACCAGAGAAGATGGGAGCACAGTCTTTATTAATCCTAGATGTGAAGTGTTGGTGGGGATCTGCATTCCCAAACCGCCTCTGCTATTGCCTGTCTCCTCTCAATCTGGCTTTTAGTTTTAAAGTATGCTGCCTTTTCTCTTTTTAATATGTTCTCTTTCTCGTCAGTGTCCCAAATTTTATTATAACTCTTTTGGTTGTGGATTTTCTTTTTTATCTTGTTTGGTATTCACACGGTACTTCAAAAAAATGTTTTATTGTGATAAAATACACATAACATAGAATGTACTTTGAATGTGCAGCATCATGCCTTCCAGTCTGAAAAAGTCTGACTTTGCTTGTGAAAATATCGCCCCTCCAGCATTCCCTGTATTGGAATCTCTCAAACTATCTTCTGTGTTTTTAAAATGGACCTGCATATTTATCGTATTTTTGTCTCTCTGCAGTTATCCTGGGTCAGTTCTGCAGTACAGCCTTTTAGTTCACTAATTTTCTCGTCCGCCATGTCCATACCTCCTACGTTTTTCATTTTAATGACCATATTTTCAGGTTTAAGATTTCAAATTAAGTCCTGTGTTTTTGTTATTTATTCTTCTTAAGTGAATGTTCCTTGACTTGTCTCTTTTAAGCAACCTGAAATACTTATTTTAAAATCTTTGTCAGACTGTTCCACAAAATTAATCTCTTCAGGTCTGAGTTACTACTGTGTTGGCTGCCATTCTCCACATTCAATTTCTTCGTGTATTTAGGAATTAGAGATTATATGTTTATTTGGGGCAGTTTTATTGTTAAATTTCTCTCCCTCTCCCTCTCCTCTGATTAGTAGTCTTGCTACTGTTCCATGCAGTCCTTCACATCACTAGTCTAAAATTAGGTAGACCAGATTATATTACAGTAGTTTGGAGCTCCTGCCCCTCACTGGAATGAACAAAAAGTAGGGCTATTGCAGATCTTATCATGAACCAGTCCAGTGTGTTTTATTGGCTCAATTCCTGCTGTTCTTTTTCACCCACCTCCATACCTGTAAATTGGAGTCTTTTGTTACGCAGTATCCCTTCATGAGCTCTAGCCTGAACCTGGGCTCCCCTGAGGTTGGTTTCACTCTCCCTTCCCCCTCCCCAGACACTTTGAGTTCCAGGACCCTATGAGAGGCAAAGCCCCGCCTGTGTACTGTCTTCTTCCAGACCCGGCACAGAAATCCTGTGACTTCCCTGCTCATCATCACTTTTTCTCATTCCATTTCTCCTCAGAGAGAGTTATCCTGTTTTTAAGCCCAGCCAATATTTTTTATTCTTTCTTTTTGTATCTTATTTCTAGTTCCTCCACATTTGGAGTAGAGCAGGTCCTCAAAGTATGAATTTACTGAACTATCTTGAGTGGAAACCTAATGCAAACTTTTGAAAAGCAAAAGATTTATCAAAACTCTTGGAAAGCTAAAAAAAAAAAAACTTTAATTTTAAACTCTCATACCATATAAATTAACCTTATCCTCAAAAACCTTTAGTCCTAAAATCACCAGAGAATCATGCTGCCGTGTCATTTGAAAGCACCTTCAAGGGGTATAGGAGAGCAGCTGGGTGGTTGAGATAAGCCTGATGCCGGGCAAATCACATCTTCTTTTAGAACACTATCAGGATGAAAACTCACATCTGTCCTGTTCTCATTTATCTTTGTAGACACCTGTTCTCCTCCATCATTGTAGAAAAGCTCACCCAGGATTATCTGTGGCTCTCGGTTTTAACTCGACATCCCTGGAACCGGTTCACAAGAGTCCAGAGGCTCACCTGTTACATGACCTTGCTTCTGTGCAACATGGTCATCAATGTTATGTTCTGGAGGACAAGCAGCACCACTGCCAAGAGAGACGAGCAAGGTAGGGGTGAGCCTGACGTGTGGTGTTTGTGGTGTATGATCCTGTTACTGTACTGCATCCTCCTTTTCAGG
The DNA here is from genome assembly GCF_011100685.1 of Canis lupus familiaris. Classification (NCBI taxonomy): domain Eukaryota; kingdom Metazoa; phylum Chordata; class Mammalia; order Carnivora; family Canidae; genus Canis; species Canis lupus. The sequence goes on along the minus strand of NC_049226.1, from coordinate 78,300,466 downwards.
GTCAGAAGCAGCCCTGCTGGGCCTTTGCTTTTCCTTTGCTGCCCTAACATTTGAATACTTTACAGATTTCCTCACTGTTCCCATTCATTAATGAGTGAAGCAGGCTTGGGAACACATCGGGATCTTTACTGCCACGATGATGTCCTCTCCTTAGATAATCATGGTTAAATTACCAAATAAATACCTAAACCCAGAAAAAGAATGACTGAGATGATTTCAGTTCTTGAGGATGAAGGTTGACACAATGCTCTTATTCCAGTGGGTCCATTTGCTGTGACCTGGTCCCAGGTGATCATCAGCGTCCAAACTGCTGTCCTTCTCTTCCCTGTCAATCTTGTAATTGGGCGCCTCTTCCCACTGATCCAGCCACAGGAACCCCGGCCTCTCTTTCCTCCCAGCCAAGCCTCCTGCCTCTCGGATGCTACTTTTGAGCCTCTGTCTCTCACAGAGGTGGCTGAGGTAAGCTTCGTGTCTAATTTGATAGGTAGATGGCGGGCCCTGCTTCCCGTGTTGTGAGAAAGGCTAGTGGAGAGGATCTCCTGGAAAGCTCTCCAGTCCTATTAACCTTGATACCTTTTCTCTAACTCCTGTCCCCTGGGCCATGATGCATCATGCCCCTCACCTGTCCTCTTAATGTATTCTGAGGACTGGGTGTGAACGCAGGTTGTACTACTCTAGAGTTTTCATTGTTGATGTTTGATCAAACTGTCTCTTCTTTCATTCGGTATTCCCTCATAAAACTAGTTTTGAAGCTACTATTAGGTGACTGCTTTCTGAAAAAGGAGAAAGAAAATGAAAAATGGAGGTTCTTTCCACTAAGCGTTTGGCTCTCCAAGTAAAGCCTTACCACCTATAACAGCTACCAGTCCTGGGTGAATGTCACACTGATTTTTCTTGTCTTGGTTCTACATTTAGGAATTAAAGGAAACTGTGGGATTCCTGCTCAGGAGAAATACATACCTACTCTCAGAGTGTGAACAATCCTTATGGACTTCTTATAGCATTAACAAGCTGGTTCAGCTTTTATCCAGCCTCATCTATTCTCACTTAGAGCGTCACGGCTCTCACCAGCAGGCAGGACCCCATCGGGCAAATGGTAAACCTCAGGTTTTAGTAACTGATCTGTTCTCTGCCTCCCACTTGCTTGCCTCTTACTCCTTCCTACCTCTTGGTGTAACCAGCAGGCGTGATACGGCCTTCTGCTTATTTCACTTTGCTTAAGCTTCCAGGATAGAGCTGATCGCTTTAAGGACAATATATCTGGTGATACAAAGTAAAGGATGAAGAAAGAACCCACAAAAGTGCCCTCCGTTTTAGATCCCTTTACACTCCATCTGATTTGTTGGGGGCTCTTGAGCCTTGTCATTCTTTCTGTGGAATAGTGAGATTATGTGATTTATGGAATCTTGAATATAGTCTTCACGTCTTGGGTACTTACTGTAGTTCTAGTGAAGAAGCCCAGTTAGGTTTAAATTCTTATTTGATTCTAGATCAAAGTGTAGAGTTTTAGAAATTGTTACTAATGCACTAATTCACCAGCATGCTCAGAGAAGACAATAATTGTGTCCAGTCTCCACTGATTGGTAGATTTATCCTCATTGTCAGTGAATGAGTTGCTGCTCTCTGCCCTTGAGCACTATCTGTTGACCCCCCACTTGCAGAAGTGTGAGCCCTGGCCTGTATTTGCAGTGGTTCCTGATAGCCACCACCATCTCTGCTGTTACCTGCTGGGAGTTGTGCAGCGGCTCCATTCTCACTTAAGTGCCGTGGGTCCCACTCAGGTCGACCAGCCTTGTGACGTCCTGGATGCCACCAACCAACTGCAAAAACTCCAGAAGCTCTTGGAAACACGTGTTCTTCACCTCGAGCAGGGGCCCTCCAGGTAAGACCCGGCACCTGGCTTCCCTGAACACCTGCTGTCATCCCGAACCTCTCTCTCCCCACTGTTGGTGTTCAGATGGTTCCTTTAACCTCTCTTCTGCAGGGAGGTCACCAGTTTCCCCCTCCTGAGCCCAGAAGAAGGGAAGGAGCCCATCGCTTACAGCCTGCCCAGAGGAGTGACTTATATCTGCTGGCTCTGTCTGGGTGTCACTAGCCTGGTTGCAGCCTTTTTTACTGCACTTTACAGCCTGGAACTGACCAAAGACCAAGCCACCAGCTGGGTGATGTCAGTGATACTATCAGTGCTTCAAAACATTGTCATCAGCCAGCCAATAAAGGTATGTGAAAAGCAGATAGTATCAGCCCAGGGGCCCCCTGTGGTTGCAGGTAGCTCAGAAAAATGAGATCCTTGGGTGTCAATTTAAAGTGCCTCATGGTTCTGACAATTTGACAAAAGGAAAAAAATAAAAGGAAACAACAGAAATAGGCAGAATGAAATTTCAGATATGTGTGAAGTCTCGGAAAAAACTAAGGAGAACTGATGGCGTGAGTAATAGAAGCAGAGCAGAAAAAGATTGCCAAGTTAGGAAAGGTCAAGTAAAAAAAATCAATCGACGATAAATTACTTTGAAAAAAAAAAAAAACCCACCAGAAAACTTAATTTTTAAAAACTTTTCATTAAGAAAAATGTCAAGCCCACAGAAGTGTGTAGAGAATAGTGTAATGAGGGCAGCCCGGGTGGCTCAGGGGTTTAGCACCGCCTTCGGCCTAGGGTCTGATCCTGGAGTCCCGGGATCGAGTCCCATGTCGGACTCCGCGCAGGGAGTCTGCTTCTCCCTCTGCCTGTGTCTCTGCCTCTCTCTGTTTCTCTCAGTCTCTGTCTCTGTCTCTCTCTCTCTGTCTCTCACGAATAAATAAATAAAATCTAAAAAAAAGAAAAAATAGTGTAATGAATTCTACTATTCTGTTAGCCAGCTACAATAATTACTTCATTGCCAAAAACAAGCCAGTCTCGCTTGATCTGTTTTGGGAGGGGAAAAAAAAACCCTTCACATCCTTTTATCCCTAAGTATTTTAGTGTATATATATATATATATATATATATATATATGTTTTTTAAATTTTATTTATTTATTTATGAGACACACACACACAGAAGCAGAGACCGGCAGAGGGAGAAGCAGCTCCATGCAGGGAGCCCGATGCAGGACTCGATCCGGAGACTCCAGGATCAGGCCCCAGGCTGAAGGCAGGCACTAAACCGCTGAGCCACCCAGGGATCCCCCTAGTGTATATATTTCTAAAAGATAAAAACTTTTCTTTTAAAAACATAAATATAAAAACTATTATCACACTAATGTCTTAATATTTACACAGTATGAACATACCTTATACTGTGAAAAGGTTAAGATGGTAAGTTTTTGTTATGTGTGTTTTATCACGTTTTTTTAAAGTCAATGTTCCAGTTTTCCTAGTTGTCTCATAAATGTTTATTTTATGTTTACTTTGTTCAGATCAAGATTCAAATAAGGTCCATGTGTTGCAATTAGTTGGTCTCTTAAGTACTTTTTATACTGAGTCCGCACATCACTCTCCATTCTTGCTATTTGTCACAGTGCATTTGTTGAAGAAACCAAATTTTGTCCAGGAGAGTTTTCCATATCCTGTTTTTGGTGACAGGATTGCTTCTGCTTTAAGGACCCTGGAGGATGGGCCAGAACTCCCACAAGCAAACCTGGAGAGCTCTTAAAACTCTTTTGACATTCAGGCCTCACTCCAGGCCAATTTAATAGTAATCTCTGGAGATGGGTTCCAAGGCCCAGCACATTTAAAACTTCCCAAGTGATTCTGGTGTACAGTCCCATTTGAGACCCACCAACTCTGGAGAGAACAAGGAGTAGGTAGGTCTTAATGAAAAACTGCTGGAGGATGATACGGTGCCTGGATGGCTCAGTCAGTGGAGCCTATGACTCTTGATCTCAGGGTTGTAAGCTTGACCCCACACTTAGTATAGAGATCACTTAAATTTTTAAAAATTCTCTAAAAAAAGAACTGCTGGAGTAGAGAGACAAAAAAAATGACAAGATCTCTTAAGGAAATTCAGTTATATCAAACACAGAAATGAAATGTGATTTACCAGCTTTTAAAATTCAGAAGTTGAGTTGAAGGAGATGTCACTAGTGAGACTCAAATTAATGACCAGGAAAATCATACAAACAAAAATAATGCAAAACATGAAGTACAGATTTAAAAATACTGAGTAAGAACGAAGATACTTAGATAGTAGTCTAAGCCTATTTGACATGCAGTAGTAGAAGTGTTAATAATTAAACAATCTGGGGCGCCTGGGTGGCTCAATGGTTGAGCGTCTGCCTTTGACTCGGGGCATGATTCCAAAGCCCCAGGATCCAGTCCCACATCAGGCTCCCTGCGTGGAGCCTGCTCCTCCCTCTGCCTGTGTCTCTGCCTCTCTCTCTCTCTCTCTCTCTCTCTCTGTCCCTCATGAATAAATAAAAGCTTTAAAAAAAACTAAACAATCCACTGTTGCAAAGAAATACTGAATTTATATTGAAAGGCCTCAATTATTTCCAGGCGTAATCAGGTTTGTTTGGGTTTAGTTAGTTAGTTAGTTGGTTAGTTAGTGAGAGCAAGCATGTATATGGGGCGGGGGGTGGGGGAGCAGACTCCCTGCTGAGCAAGGGGCCCAATGTAGAGCTCTATCCCAGGACCCTGGGATCATGACCTGAGCCAAAGGTAGTTACTTAACCAACTGAGCCACCCAGGCACACTGAAATGGAGGATAGTTCTGGAATGGGGCTGACCTGTCTGCATTCCTGACAATTTCCCAGTGATCACTAGTCCGTAGATCATACTTGGGGTAAT